>NC_046186.1:15253469-20925969 GCF_011004875.1 Balearica regulorum gibbericeps
GGTCACCCGCAGAGTGAAGTTGTTTTTCCTCATATTGGGATGGAACTTCCTGTGTTCCAGTTTGTGCCCGTTGACCCTTGTCCTGTCACTGGGCATCACTGAAAACAGTCTGGGGCCTTCCTCTTGATATCCGTCCTTTAGATATTTAGGTCAACATCCTATTCTTAGAAATACCAATGTGTTTGTGCCCTGATCGTGCCAGGAGCTGCTGGAATGGAGAGTATCATGACACAGCAACCAACTCTTCTCTCTGAAGAGAGGCAGACAATTTCCATTCCCCTCGCGGTGCTGGAGACCAATGTGATCCCATGATTTGATGTGCTTACCTGCACTCTTTGTTTGTATTGCTAGGCTATTATTTTACATTTCAGAACTGTAAACCCCAGGGAGGTAACATCTTTATGTATACAGTGCACATTAGCACTGATCCAATTGGAGTTCCTACCTCCAATACACTTCATAAAGTATTTAAACTAAAAGCAGGAGAAAAGTAGAGGGGAAAAATAGATTCGCTATATGTATTTTCTTAATATTTCATTTTTATTGACATTTTAAAATAAACACTGCAGGTTAAAAAAGCCTTTTTACAAAGTTGTTGCACCACAATCTCATGGCACTTTAAAGCTGAAACAGGATTCTTTTCTGGTATAGAATTTAGCATTAATTTGCAGGTAAAGGGAATGCTGTTATGGAGCAAAGGCGTGACCTCAGTCATCAGTTAGTAAGTGTGCACGTTCGAAACACCCCTGTGCTGCTTCCTTAAGAGCTCACCTGTACTTTGTCAGACATGCAGAAAAATCAGACAAGACACTCCTCACTGTGTTTCTGTCCCAACTGGGAAACAGTAACTTCTATAAGCCTCACAGGAATGGAGAAACCACCACTTTGATTTAATGCAGAGGCCAATCTCTAACACTGGCCAGATTCAGACTTTTCTAAAGATTATGAAAGAACTCTGCAGTGGGCAGCGAGAGGCTAATTTTGGTCTGTAATTTTTGGAAGGGAAATCTTTGTAAGACATCACTAGAAAGACTGTTCTAACATATGCAGCACATTTTAATGGATTCAGGACTTTCTGACTAACCTGATCCACTGCTACCCATAACTGATGGAGTTCAGTGGGCCCAGTTCAGATACCCCAGGAATATCCTTAAACCTGAATAAGTATGAGAGGGATCCAAACCCACAAACCTTTAGAATTCCTACACCTACTGAACTAACTGGGTAAAAAAAATAGGAGTCTTAGGTGATCTAAGTAACTGGTCAATGTTTCCATTTATAGTTGTAGTGAAGAACTTTTTTTTTTTTTTTTTTTTTTTTTTTTTTTTTTTTAGAATTCTTCATATGTTTCTTTACTCTGACCTCAGAGTAACAGTATGTTACTATTATTTTGTGACAGTAACATACAATATACTGTAAAGATCTTAAAATCTTTCTGGATTGTTTTTTAAATATCTGCTAATTCTGCTTTAGCTCTGAGTAAAGATCGTTTTTCATAATTTCAGAGCTCAAAACATTGAATTCCACTTTACTCTTTATCTTCTTCTCACCAAATACTACATCAATATATTATTCTGAGGTATATAATGAAAATATTTACAGAAGCCATAAACTTTGTATGCATATAAACACTCCAATATTAACAGCTCTTTTTTAGTTATTTTTCTAGTGTATTCTAGCATTCTCAATTAAGTTTAGGAAAAAGAAAGGTTGATATACAGAGCACAGAATGAATTTATTAGCATCTAGTTACAAAATCCGTAAGAAAATTATTCTCCACAAATTAATTCAGCTGTGTAATTTGAAATAAGATAGTTTGAGATCAACATTAAACAGTACAAACAACAGTTCCTTCATGATGAAAAGAAATGGAACAAGTCCAACAAGGACTTAAAAAACCCCAAGGACTTAAAAACCCCCTCTATTTCCAGAGACACACATCTCTCCAAGACTTGAAACACTGGTAAACAGCTGAAAATCAACAGTTCACACCGCTCTGGAGCCTGAGATCTGACTTTCTAGACAGAGCAATGAAAATAAACATGAATCTAACACCTTAATAAAATACTGAACTACAAACTGAAGGACACAGCCTGGGCCTTTCAGGCTGTAGTTCTGCAGTTTCCTTGAACTAACAGATTCTTCTGATTTTTATTACTAGTTATACTATTGGGGATGAGGCCTATAGTTCTCATCTTGAGTAATAAGTGCCCCAAATTATTCTGTCCTGGTAAAAGCAAGTAACAATCTGTGCTTTTGAAAGCCTCTCGGGCCTTGACCTTGCAAACATTTGCATTTTTGTTTAACTTTAAGCACCCCAGTAATCCTACTGAGCTCAACGACTAACGAAATGAGAATGATCGACAGCCGGAGGCTACCGCAACGCTGATCAGAGGGAGCAGCACGGCTCTGCGCCTGTTCCCCTTTGTTGGGAAGTGAGATATCCTCCTCACCCAACGAGTTCTTAATCAGAGCGGCTGCTGTAATGAGAAAGGATCCCTGCACTGGGGAACTGAAGCAGACAGGGAGGAAAGGAAGTGAAGAATGAAACACATTCAGAGAAATTCCTTCTGGGGTAATGTTAAAGAATTCATGTGCTATAATTTACAATCCCCCCGTCTTGTTGTCTCTAATTTATTACAAAGGTCATAAACTTCTGCTTGCTCTGTGGGGGCTCATATACCTGTGGTGATGAGGACAGCGCAATAAACATGTTTACAGTGTGATATCTGAAGGAAATCTTGAATTTTTCTGTTCTATTCCCTTCGATTTCTACCCCAGTTCTTTTGTCCCTCAGCTCTTTGATAGCCAGACATTACTGTAAAAATTCATACACTATGAACAAAATAAAATATACTACCAGGTCTGGACTTATCTTTTCTTACAAATTTGCAAATTACAACAACAAACCAACTAGTTTGGCAAACCTTGTCGAAATGTGTATTTCAGACGGAATAACTCCACGAGACAAGCATCGCCACAAGTGTGAGCCTGTAGGACAGTGACAGGGGCAGCACACCAAGAATTTCCACTGGTGCGATGCATGTCTGGGGGTTGGAAGTGACACTGCCTCTCCCAAATTTGACTTTAGGTAGGAGCTACAGCTGTGTCAACAATGGGAGACTGCTTCAGAGGTGACCAGCGCCTTGTTCCTACAGAGAGGTATTATCAGTGGCAACCAGGAGACGCTGCTTTGCATGAGACAACTACCTAATCAGCTGCGTTTCCCTTCTCTGAAAGGTGACATCTCCAAACTATAACCAAGTTGCTGCTGCAGCCATTAACTCTAAGCTCTTCTTTCCCTAACTCCACGGCAAATCGCTCTTGAGAGTTGCCAGTCCTGCTGCAGAAGGTAGAACGTATATCTTGAAATATGCCTTGTTAGTCACTGTATGTGTTTTTAGTTTAGGAAATACATTTGTATCTAGCATTTAAGACATTGTAACATCAGAGTATAAATACCTCAAAGGGGGTAGTACATCAAGGAGTGGTTACTTTATGCAAGAGCTGAAAGCTCATACAGAAAGAGTACACTGGAAATATGGATCCTGGACAAGAAGATGTAATGTGACTGCTTCTGTGTGGCGAAGTAGCTTTTTCACCCAGCGAAGTTATAACAGTGCTGCACAGAAAGAAACATGGAGTTCCGGAGAAGCAGCTCTTAAAACCTTGTGTAGGCCAAGTTCTGCCATGCAAACCACAAAACACCAAACATCACAAATAGCAGTATTCAAAATGGTTCACAGCCATTCGGACACTGACAATTGTCAAGGTCAAAAGTGGGACAAGACTGACATTCAAAAGGAGTCCTTGCTCCTTTTCTCAGCAAATGCACACTGGGAACAGAGGGGGTGGAGAGGAAAGGGAAAAAAAGTTATTTTAGCCATCCCTGGTACAGTAAATCTTGGGACCTGAATAACAAACAACAAATATATTTATTCAGCATGGGACTCATCTAACTTTGGAACTGGTTAATTTATCTATCTTACGTTGAGATGAATCATTCTCAGGAAGTGTTTCCAAAGGGAATGTAGCCCAGCTAGCCCCAAGTTAGCTATCTAACTTGTAGATGCCTATACTGAAGAAGAAGCATTTTCTAACCTTTATCTCTACTGTCTCCCATAGTTACTTTAAATGCAGCATCAGCTCCTCAGAGCTGATAAAAATCCTTGCGTTAGCCAGGCACCCTGGAAGCCACCATTCTATATATGTATAAAAAAAGCAGAAGATGGGAGACTCTTAAATCCATCAGAGAACTGACTTCAGGTAAAGCATTTGCTTATCTGTGGTGAAAGAATCCCACCTTCCTTTGCTGGATACGTTCCACACTTTTATAATATCTCTACTTAAATAATATCACACACATATAGCAATTCAACACACCTAACAAAACGAAACAAAAAAATTGTTACCTTTGGGCTGTGCTGTATTATATCCTTCAAATGTCAGTAGAAGAAACCACTTTAATGCATGCTTTCTATAAATGATTGTATTATCATTTTTTAAAATCTCTCACAGAATTCTAATGCCTATGGAGGATTGTTGCCAGCAGCACTCGGCAGAGCCCGAGGGTACAGTCTGGGAAGGTGGACAATAGGGGCTCACTCCAAGGCAGGGCATCTGAAAAGTACAGTGTTTATGCTTTTAGTTCTGTCCAGGGTTAACCTAAAACTCAGAACTGAAGCACTTTTATACACAAATACATTCGGCTAAGCCACTGCACTGCTGCTTGTTTAGATTAACTAGTATTTAGAAACTATATCCAATGGAAAAACATTCACTCGGTAGTTAGATTCATAAATAAAATATGGATCAGTAATCAGTAAAAATCATGTTTCAGAAGAATCCACTTAAAACTTTATTATAGATTGATGGTTCTACATCTTTTGGAAAGGGTTAAATATAATCATGTATGCAAGTGAACTAACTGGAGTCCCAGCTTCCTTCCCACTTACATAATCCTTTATAGTATATAAAAATCCTCTCCAATGTGTACAGCCATTCCCTTTGCTTAACTCTATAAGAACGAGGGAGTCACACAACAGAAGCCTCAGAGGCAGATGGAAACAGTTCACATGAGCTGGAAATGCACACAAACCCTTTTTAGCATCAGGCTGGGAACCTCAGTCCTATCCCAGATCAGCAAAACCTGCAGATTAGTCATGCTGCTTTAATGCAAATAATTGCAGTCCTTGCTTGCATTTTCCATGGCAATGCCCATCTTTTGTGAGATAATACCTTTAAACACTACCCAGCACAAGCTTCACTGAGCCTTAGCTGACTCCCTCAGTCCCAGCAGTGTTAATCCATGATTAACTCCCAGATCTCTTCACAGGTCTGTTCTTTAAACCTCAGCAAATGTAATTCCTCCTGACTGCTCCTTAATAACTTGCTCTCCTGCTCCCCTTCCTTCACAGTTTTAGGCATTGCTATGCTCTCATCCCTTGCTGGCCCATGGATACATCAGCAAATTAGTACCCAACATAAAAGAAGGAAAATCATCCCTGTGCTCCTGTCAGTCAGAAAGTGATCCAAACGCTTTGAGACCACCAGTTTATAATCCACCAGAAACAGGATATGAAGAGAGTGTATAGTGCTGTGCCTTAGTTAGGGTAATGGAGAGACTACAAAATTTTAGAACAAAAAAAATATAGTTTTATGGTATATTTGAAGTGGTCCTGCCATAATGAGTTTTTAATCCACTACCAGAGCTTCTACACCACCATAGTAAGAACTAATAACAGTAACTGTCAATAAAATTCAGTGGCAAAGACCTATTTCTGGAATGCACAGATTTGAAATAATATGTACACATACAAAGTATCTAGAATGTTAATATGCATCACAGAGCTGGAGAGTGATGAACAGAAGATGGAGTTGAATAGAAACTAGATCTACTGGGTGATCCTGGTTCTTAGTGAGGTTAAGAGATTTGAAAATATTCATGAATATTGTAATGACATTGTAATGTCAAAAAAAAGAGCTTATTGTGAGCTTTCACTTTCAAAATAATAAATTATTTTATGAAAAAGCCAGTTTCATTTTAAATGGACCCTCACAAATGTAAGATATCAGATACATTTGGAAAAAAACCCCTACATTTAACAATGACGTACAGAGAAAAAAAAAAAAAAAAAAGAACTGGAAATACTGCACCAGTTTTCACATGAAGTAGGGATGTAGGAATTGAGTAATCTCACATTGTTAGGGACAGGCTGAGCAAACACCTAT
The DNA here is from genome assembly GCF_011004875.1 of Balearica regulorum gibbericeps. NCBI lineage: Eukaryota > Metazoa > Chordata > Aves > Gruiformes > Gruidae > Balearica > Balearica regulorum. The sequence continues at coordinate 15,259,701 of NC_046186.1, forward strand.
ATTTCGTTTGTTCTACAATTCTCTGATACAGCATAAAAAAAATGTAAAATATTCATTGGCTCCCTCATTATACATAAATGTCAGCCTTTTAAATTTACCCCAATGTAAAGTTATTTATGCACGAAGATCGTATTTGAATAGAAGAGAGGTCTTTTCACATAAACAATTAGGAAAAAAATAAAAAAATAAAAAGGCTTGGTTCTTATCACAATGAGCAGCAGGGAAAAATAGAGCAGTACAAAAAACAGGGAGACATGAAGATCAGGGAAACAATAGAAATAGAGAGTGAAGTAGGGGGAAAGAGAATAAATACGTCCCAAGAGGAAGAGAGTTCACATAAATCAATATGGAAAGTTCCAGCCCAGGTCTCATTACACAGGATGGTTGACTGAGGAATTGAATTAAGGTTTGCAAAGGTGACTAGGGATACAAAAAAGAATTGCTCTGCAGTGTCAGGAGCCTTCACTTTCAACTTTTCTGATGAACACCATCTTCAGCAATCTTAGATTTTGCTGTAGTAAATTCAGTGTGTGCCTGGAATAAAACAACTGGGAGTAACAAAAGAAATTCAGGTGTAGTTTCCATTTTAAGTGCTGCTATCTTGTTGAAACAAAATGCAAAGAGAGAGGAAAACTAAACTTCATTTTCTTCTGTGAAAATATTTCTTCCTTGTATTATTGTATCTAGAATCTATCTGTATAAAATACAGTAAACCTGCATCCAGTTGTACAAGGAGAAAGCAAGGGTAGAAAAATATATTAAAAAAGCATGTGTCATACATTGGAAAAAGGGTTGAAAATAAAAAGACAGAAATAAAGGTTATGATTAATGTGGGAGAAAATTAAAACCATGTGTGAGTTCAATAATAATAATAATAATAATAAAAAGTTATCAAAAGATAAGTGGGATCATATGTTGAATAAGGGTACTAAACAATCCTATTTGTCTTAAAAATAGATCTCCACTTCCATCACTTGTTAGTCTTGGCATAACTGCAGAATTTTGTTCCCATTGCATATTTAGACCTGACAACATGTACATTACTTTTTCTTCCTGGAAAATTCAGGCTAATTATTGACGTAATGACCCTCTTTACCTGAGTATGGGTTGCTCTGGGAATCAAGAGTTGGCAGAACAATCTACACATCGTTCCAACAACCTCTTTCATTTCTTTTTGTAAACCAGAAGGTCACAAAAAGTCAAATGTGATCTTTGAAGCGCAGACAAATGTTAAGTCCTTGGAATCATGATTAAAATCCTTTATCAGGGCTAATTCCTGCATGATTCAATAGAAGTTTAACCAAAAAATTCATCCAGATGTTACTATGCTGCAGATGCCTTTGCATGTTCCCATTTGTATTGGGTTTGCATGGCAAGGTTTTGATAGCGGGGTGGGGGGGGAGGGTACAGGGGTGGGTTCTGTGAGAAGCTCTGTGATAATATATTTAAGAAGGGGAAAAACTGCTGCGCAACAGTAGCTGGGAGAGAGGAGTGAGAATATGTGAGAGGAACAGTTCTGCAGACACCCAGGTCAGTGCAGAAGGAGGAGCAGGAGGTGCTCCAGGCACCAGAGCAGAGATTCCCCTGCAGCTCCTGGAGAAGATCATGGTGAGGCAGGCTGTCCCTCTGCAGCCCATGGAGGTCCATGGTGGAGCAGATATCCACTTGCAGCCCATGGAAGCCCCCACGCTAGAGCAGGTGGATGCCTCCTTCAGGCAGGCTCCTGGCAGGACCTGTGGATCCGTGGAGAGAGGAGCCCACACCAGAGCAGGTTTGCTGGCAGGACTTGTGACCCCGTGGGGGACCCACGCTGGAGCAGTTCATGAAGAACTGCAGCCCATGGGAAGGACCCACATTGGGAAAGTTTGTGGAGGACTTTCCCATGGGAAGGACCCCATGCTGGAGCAGAAGAGTCCCCTGAGGAGTCCTCCCCCTGAGGAGGAAGGAGCGGCAGAGACACCGTGTGATGAACTGACCACAACCCCCATTCCCCGTCCCCTTGTGCTGCTGGGGGGAAGAGGGAGAGAAATTGGGAATAAAGTTGAGTCTGGGAAGAAGGGAGTGGTGGGGGCAAGGTGTTTTAAGATTTAACTTTATTTCTCATTATCCTACTCTGATCTGATTGGTAATAAATTAATTTCCTGAAGTTGAGTCTGTTTTGCCCATGACAGTAATTGGTGAGTGATCTCTCCCTGTCCTTATCTCAATGAGCCTTTCATTGTATTTTCTCTCCCCCATCCAGCTGAGGAAGGGGAGTGACAGAGCAGCTTTGGGGGGCACCTGGATCCAGGGCCAACCCATCACACCCTCATTTTACAGGCCCAAAGCTGCACCTTAATATAATTTTGATAATATTTTTTGTATATTTATAATGCATATTATTACAGATTATGTGTCTATTTATGAATTATATAACTAAAATTCAATACTATTTCATATTAAACTTATTATTCCCGCTGAAGTCAATGGAAAACCTTTTGAACTCAAAGGAAAAGGTGTTAGGACAATTCTTAGTACTAGAGAAATATACTCTCTGTTTCATGGAAAAAGAGATCATACGTTAATTTAACATCTCTTCTTAAAACCCTTTGCAGTAACTAGTAGAGCCAAAACTCATCATCAGCTGTTTGGGACTGTTACATTCACAGGAAATTAAAGTGTATACTATGGCAATAGAGGATTTCTATACATTCACTTAAGTCCAAGATACTTTTTGATAACGAGAATAATGTACACAAACAGATATGGTAAACTCTCACAAGTCTTGTGTTTGTGTTGTCTCAATATCTTGCAATTATACTACCGCTTATGAAGAAAGTGAGACAGGATGCAAGATGTTAGAGACTAACATCAGGCGTGTTGTTTAAGTAGTGGTTATGCTCATTTTCGTTTCTCTGCTTTGTAGGAGTTGGATAATAATTGTCACCAGATCATCGGAAGCCAAGCTCGAATTTCCCTTGTCTCTGAAAGGTTTACGTTCACATGGGGATCAATGTTAGGAGATAGAATATATATGTTTCCAAAATATTGCAATATATCATATCACAAAGGTCAGAGCTGTGATCGTATGAACAGTCTTCATTATATCAAATTTTGTTTTTTGGAGTTAGTGATGTAAGCTTAGAATATATATTAGCAACAACTAGAAGGAATGATATGTATTTGATTTTTATCAGCTATAGGTGGCTTTGGTATTAACTTTAGTTATCAACAGACTTCCTCACATCTCCATAGGATACTCATCTTTCCTACAACTTGTCTTCCGCAAATGCTCTTAGTCACTTCTCTGACGTTCCTGTATCTCTTGTCCTGTTTTACACATTAATTTCCAAATTATATACCTGAGTGTTTCTATATCTTTTGACCTTTACACTGAGTTTCAGCAAGCTAGACCTCTCTTTTTTCATGTTCCCCAACCGTTTGCTGCATCTTACAGGATGATTTTCTTTTTTTTTTTTTTTTTGGTACTGATGACAGAGCACTGCCTTGTTTTACTTTGTATGGATAACAAGTTTCTCAAGAAGGTTAAAGCAGAAAAATAGAAAAGGAAAGCAAGCAGGCTTATAGTAAAGATTAGTAACAAGGACAAGCATGGTCAAAATGTTTTTTGCCCCATGAGGAGAGAGAAGAGACAGAGAAACAAGCAATTCTCAGAAGAGGGCAAGCTGAGTACCGGAGAAGATGTATTTGCAAGTGAGTTCATTTCATTCCTTCCATAGTCATATCATCATTTGTGTTTCCATTATTTAGGACATTAATAAGGACAATACATAAACCTGGAAGAGTGCTAGGACTTCTGTGTTGGTTTGGTTGATACACAGTTTCACGTCCTTCTGTCTTTCCAGGATGCACCCAAAATTCACTGAAACTGTGCTAGGCTTTCTTAGTGCAAATTGAAATGGATTTCCCTCAATTTTTTGCCAGTGATTACCTGTGACAATAACACGTGGTACCACGTCTACTGCTAGCTGTCATTATGAACGGAGTCTAAAAACGTTGCTTCTGATGCCTTACACCTCTTGAAAGTCTCAGCCAACGTCTTCAAATTAGCCCTGACAGGTACAACTGACAGAACTGTACCAGTCTGTCAATTGGTAGTAAAAGGCAGAAGGATTGTTTTACTGGGACAATTTTTCCAATGAAGTATCAATAGCTCACCCCATTTAAAAAAAAAAAAAAAATAATTATGCAAGTTATTGTGACATTCCCAGGTCAGATAATTGCCAAGTGCTAGATTCAAGGCAACAGGGAGCTGTGCCCAGCAAAGAGGGAAGATCAGGCTGGGTGACAGCAGCCCTCCTCTCCCACTGTTCCCTCATTATGTTTGTTATGGATCCTCCCAGCATATTCCTTTATCCTCATGTCTTTTCCCATTTCTTAGGGGTGACAAAGTCACCATCACTACTTTCCCTTTCCACATACCACATTCAGAAAACAAAGGGGGAAACAAAGAGGGTTATTTTTTCTACCTTCTGTAATGTGAACTAGGAGTTCATCTATGCCAAGTAACTTTATGCATCCATTTCTGTCCTACATGAAACTCTCCTCAGTTTATACAGAGGTGATATAGAAGAGCAACCATAACTTCAAGATACTGTAAAGCAATTGGGGTTGAACAGGTGTGACCTGAAGATAATAACCAAGCAACATTATATACTTTTAATTTTGCAGAGTTACCCCCTTTTACAATGTGCATTCATTCATTTATCTGTTGTAATATGTTTCTAAATTTTGTGGTATCCACTACCTTATTAATGTGGTAAGGATTAATAAGGTACTTCGAACCTGCCAAGATATTTCTAACATGCATTCCTAGCTTCTTTCCAGTTAGGTTCAATCCAAGAAACACAGAAGAACAAAGCCCGTACCACTCTGCCAAAGAACCAATTTCTTCTCCAGTTAATAGAGTTTTTTATTGCATCTTGTTTACCTCATTTATCCCATTTCTTAATTTAGTCTCATGAACCGAGGTGATAGGAATTTTTGTATCATAGGTTGCAAAGTGGCAGCAAACATCAGCCAATGAGCTTGTCTAATGTAAACCAAAGGACTGCTGACAATTACAACCTCTGCCTTCCTCCTCATTGTTTCCTAGGTCAGCCACTGGCCTCTGCCAACCATTCAGCATAGGCACCACTGACCACTGCAGCATCCCTCCCTTCCTGCCCTGCCCAAAGCCTGTTTGATTTATAGAGAGTTTCAGTTGTCTCTGTCTCCCTTTGTACTTTTCTTATTTTTACCAAACTATCAGCCGCCTACTTCCATTTCTGCTTTCCTTTGGAGAAATAGATATACTCTAGCAGACTGGACTGGAGATTTATCCTGACTGGCAACTTTGCCATCCCAGTGGCTGCACGAAAGCTAAAGACTTGTTGAGACGAAAAAGAGCTCAACCCAAACCCCGGCAGAGAGCCCTTCCTTCAACTGGGGCGATCCACCCGTTCACTGCCTCCTCGGCAGCTGGGCTGTGGCAGGCAGCAGTACCCGCCCGGTTCGGGAACCACCACGAGGTGGCAGGGCAAAACCACGGTTGGGGCGCCAGGGCCGGGCGGGAGCGCAGCCGGCCGCCCCCAGCTCCTGCCCCGCTCCGCTCCGCAGCCTCTGCAAGCAGCTTTATTGGTGGTAGGAGGAGAAAGGGGCATCCAAGCCCTTAAGCACCTACCTGCTTTTCAGCAGAGTCACCCCCCCCTCTTTCTCTTTCACTATCGGGATAGTGGGTGTTCATATTTTTTCCAATTTATGAAGAAATTTAATACAAGATTTTTCAGGGGAAATGTGGAGCAGACAATAGAGCTACAGGACTAGTAGAACAAAGCCTAGTTTTGAACTGATATTTCATGAGTTCACTTTAAAGTAATTTACACATCTCTCATCACTAAATTTAACAGACAGCAGGTTAGAAGGAGTTTGCAGAAAAACAATCCTGCTTCCTACGCTTCTTAATTTCTTGCGGCAGAGTCCATCTCTACTCCTACTGGGCTGTATCTATTTAAAGCATCAACTAATACTCTACACCTGCATGCTTTCCTCTAACACAGCTGTTTTCTCAGGGTCTTAAAGTACCCGCATGCTTTGTTACAGTGTGATAACCTTGGTGGTAAATATTCTTCAATCACACAACATTGCTGCAATGTAAGACTAGGATGATGAAATAACCTTATGATGGGGAACAGATTAATTGTCTAAAACTGTCTGTGGTCAGCTCCCAACCTTTCCTCTTGGGAAAGAATTGGTGGGAGTCCCCTCCAGATGACAGAATTCCTTCATTTACAGCATTGTCCAAAAGGGTATTTCCTGCTGCAAATTTTCACTGCAGAAGATCATTCCAAGACCGTTCATTTCTTTTATCTGACCCATTGTGGTCTGCCACCAATGCACACCCAGTGACCTGCTCTTAGTGCAAGAGACATCTAGTATTTTCTTTTATTTATAGATCATATATAGAATTTATTTTTTGCTAAATTATTTCTAGAGAAGAATCAAGTTTAGGTGTTGTACAAACAAAGGACAGGCACAGTTAGCTATGAAGGCAGAATAATTTAACATTATTTAATACGTTGCCAAGTGATTTCACAATTTGAGCTTCTACAATTATTCTTTTAAGAAATATCTTCTTCTGGTGAACTAAGCCCTTCTCTGATGAGACACATTACCCAAGAAAGGACTTAGCTGCATTTAAGTGGAAGAAGATTCCAATACAAGTACGGGTGAAGATCACAAAACAGGCAGCTAGGTCATTTAGCTTTCCTGTAACAGAGAGGATGATTAGAGGTCAGAAACTCAGGAAATCCTTCAGTGCAGAAGGCCATGCACATCAGGTTTAGCTACCTAGCTGCTTCGTCCAAGCAGAGTAGGAACGGCATACAGGATCCAAGGTGCAGATTGATTAAGCAATCAGTTGCAAATCTGACTCATGTGCAGTCAATAGCAGAGCAAGGGTTTTCAAGCGCTCTGCAAATTATTTAGCTGGACAGTCATTTTACCATTATGGATCAGAAATGACGGATTGCAAGTGACTAATTTACAGGGTGACCTCCCTTCCTGGAGCACAAGGAAGCTGTTCACAAAAGGGGAAATACATGACTAATTATTTCCCCCATCTGCATTTTGCTGAATGTAAAGGATAATTTGCCCAGCCTCATTTTGTTAGGGGCTAACTGTGACCTGAATGATGTAATCGAGTGAGTAACTGGCCCAACAGTGGTACAGAACTTGGGGGAAGCTGCAGATTTTCTACATGCGGTCTTTGTAAAATGAGGCTATAAAAGCTTTGAGTTACTGAGTAGTGATGCAGGTCATAAATGTATGCTCATACTTTTTTGTTTAACATCTCAGTTTCCAGTTCGTTTTAATTTCTGTCCTTAAATTTAGACTTTTCCAAAAAGGATATTTGCCCCACACTGAGACCTTTCTCCTCCCCTCAGAAGGAGCACAGGAAAAACTAAGTTGTTGGCCCTGCTTTTAAAAAAGAAGGACATCCCATTTTATCAATATACTCCAATACTCTAAGCTTTCCATTTGACAGAGAAATCTAAGTGGGCAACCACATATCTTTTGCTATCCTTTAGGAAAAGTGATCCAAACATGGTGAGACCACAATTCCTTCACAGTTTCAGTTTGCAGGCACTGAAAGAAACACAGATATGCTCGTTTAGCGGGAAGTGGGAAAGACTTTCTTCTCTGCAAAGGACACACTTCACTTTGCTTGCTCTTCTTTCTACTGTGCCACTCGTCAAGGGAAGTGAGACTATGGATACCACTGTTTGCCAGTAAATCATTGCTTAATTAGAAGTGCAGAGCTGTGAAGAGTGGGTGTAGGTGACAAGATGTCTGAGTAGAAAGATTGCAGGAGGGAACAAGGATGGATGGACACAAATAGGGATATAAAGCATGACTGGGTTGGAGTAAAGCAGAAGAGCAGGAAACTGGATAAATAAGAACAAAACTGTCTATGCAAAACTGTCTACAAATTGCTGCAAGACACATTTTTCTCTGGATATTGGTCCTCTGAACTTTCCTGTCCTTCTGCTGTCATAAAATAGCTGGAACAATGAAAGCATAAAGATTTTCTCCTTTAGAGGGGAGAACTACCTACTAATGCCAACAGTTAGTCTGTTTACTCGAGCAGTTTATTTACTGAACTCTATTCAAGTGACACAATTCCAGGCTGTCAGAATAACTTCAGCTAAGCAGTTCTCTAACAGAAAATACAATTCTGTAAAAATCAGGCTATTTCAAGATTCAATCACTTTGGTCTACACTTCATTCCCAAGGAAAAAGAGCTCACCAATGTTACAACATTCAATTATTCAATTTAAAACCAAATTCTAACTTGAATGTATAGATTTTTTTCTTGAATTAAAAGTAGGAACATTTTGGTCTTGCAGAATTGAAATGCCATATACATCTGCAACAAATTTATTAGACATCTATTTCAGGAATAATATTTTGGATTTTGCTTGAAACTGAAATGAAAATAAGCTTCAACATTGTGGTGAAAAAAATTCCTGTTCTTTCCCTAGATCTGTGATGTACATTATTTGATGTGTGTTTTCATTTTTGTTTGTTTGTTAGTTTGGTTTTTCGGTTGGTTTTTGTTTTGTTTTCCAGAGGAAGATTTCTTAATTCAATATATGGAGCATGTTAGAAAATATGTCATGGTCTTTTCTCTCTGCTTTGTATTTGTGCTTTTTTCAGCAGGCTGTTATACAGAAGGTGGAAAAATACTTTCTCCCTCTTTCAGTGGGGCCTGCATAGGGATCAGGCAAAATTACAGCTCTAACTCCCTGTGAGGAGGCCATGATTCAGCTTTCTACACCAGCAGCTGGGCTATATCTTCCAAAAATTGCTTTTAGAAGACATAGCTACTGCATTCCTAGCAGCTCACAGAGAAAAAGTGCTTCTATGCTTCTCCTCAAGGCACACACCTGTCCACAAGCCAAGCTACAGGCTCTGCCAAAATGGCCCCGTCACCCTTTGGTCACTGTTCCCCTGAAACCCCAGAGAAAACCTTTTAGGTAAAAAGGTCCCGTGCCATGATCTAAAGGCTGTCCCTGGCCTGCACAGCATGTTTTGGTTCACATGGTGGTAGTTTTCCTGGGTCTACCTGCTAAATCATGTTAAAAGGTAGTTAAACATTACATGACTATTATTCAGGATATTACTTTTCAATCCAAACAATTCCAGCAGCTGCCACAGAGATAGTTTTCTCAGTCTCAGGATGGACTGACAAAGAGAAAAGCAATGGTCCAAGAAGCTGCTAATAGGAAGAAGATGGGCAAATTTCTTCATCAAGATGTAAAAAACTCAAGAGCTCTAATTTGAGTAATCTATGTTTTCCCTTAGCAAGAATAGCCAGGGAGGCAGAAGACAGCAATTGCTTTCGTTTTGAGTGAGTTCATCTGTTGCTGAGCTCTGGTTTCCAGCAATGACTCCTTTTCCCTAGGAGCACAAGTGTAAGTCTAAGCAACACTTCCCTTCTCTCTGAGAAGTAGCTAGGGGCAGATGTTTCCGATGAATTTCTCTATCAAAGCCTGTGCTCTTACGTGCTCTCTCTTCTTAGCACCTTGAAAGTCACGTTTGCTCTGATCTGTACTGTGAAAGCTTACAAAACAGACAGATCAGGGAAAAAGCATAAACTTTTCCAGACACTTGAACTTGATAGAAGTTTGTTTGCCAACAGCAATTTCTTTCTCTTCAATTATATTTATGAAAGTGTTTGTGTGAAGACAGGAAAGTAAACACGTTATTCCTCCTGTTACTCCATGTATTTCCTCTGCAAATACACTTTGCCTTCCCTAAGGATACTGGAAGGGGTTTTTGTTTTGCTTCCTTCTGGTGTAAGCTGAAAAGTCATTTCACTGAAGAAATATGAAGCGATGCCAAAGTAAGAGGAGAGAAATCACAGGCAACTGTGTGCTCTGGTGGAGGAACTTGTAGAAGCTTTATATGCAGCAGGAAAAATGACAATGTTAGTACTTCTCTCAGCTAAGTGGATTACCAAATGTTCTAAATTTACAATTTAAGTGAATCAATCATTTTGGCTATTATTCTAGATGTAGACTAGTGGAGTTAAGAACAAAATCAGTCCATTGTTTTTAAGGCAGCTGTTAAATATATGAAGCATACAATAGGCTTCCTAATTAAAAAAAAAAAAAAAAAAAAAAAACCCAACCCCAAACAAAACCAAAACACACACACACAAACCCCCAACACCACAACCAAACAACAAGAAAACCCCACACACCCACACCCACACATACATCCCACCACTGCTAGCAAAAGCACAACTGGAAAAGCTCAAGATCATTATCGAGGCAAAAGTTATCACCATCTTTTGTCACCTACAGAGCTGCACCAACTTGACTACTTTACAATGTAACTACTTTGTCAGATTGTTTGATAAAGCTTCCTTGGAAAGCCAACAGAAGAACAAGGGCTTAGACAAAGACTTTCAAAAACACAAAAGGGAGGTAGGCAGCTGAATCTTATAATCTGCTGTGCACATAGCATCCCTAGCTTCCATTTATGTTATTGGAAATCACCATCCCACTTAGATTTTCTTTTCACACTAAATTATTTCTTAGTTATTCAGTTCCCTGTAGCAAGTCTGATACGAACCTGATTAGAGTGAGGAAACAATCAGATCGCTATCCTCGTCTAAATAGGTTGACTGGCTTTCCAGTTGCTGTTGTGAAATGTTTTTTCCTGCATGAAAAATGCTATCCTTTCACTTAGAGAAAGATGGGTGAACTGTGCTGTGGTTAAAAAACAAACTGCAGACTTGTATGAGAAAGTGTACAAGTCTCATCTGGGAACCATTATGCATTGATTAAATTCCAAGTAATTTCAACCTAAGACTTACTATTTTTTCTTGTTTGTTTGAGTTGGCTACTAAGATTGATCACCTTGGAGAATTTAATCACAACAATGGCAAATCCTAAGACAGACCATTTAATTAGACTTGTTGCTCTCATTAAGAGTTAGTTTTACCTTACAAGAGAGGACAGTGAACTATTTAATATAGCCAAACACTAAACACTAGCAGATTGGAAAATACAAGACATCTGTAGAGTAAATCAAGCTACTGATCTATACGGAAAGCATTCATCAGCAAGTGTCCTATTATTATACTGTAGGACAGTAGCACATTAATGACCCGGTCAAACCTGAATGATGAGAACTCTCTCTTCCTATCCCTGCTTCCCACTGTCCATTCTTCACCTTCTAGCATGCACCTCGATATCATTCATTCCTCATCTTTCATCTCCCTCCACTCCAGGTTTCACTTACCTCCACACTCCCCATCACTCTGACCCCTCTTCTCCCAGTGCTCAGACTTGGGAGAAGAGCTTTCTCTTTGATTTTTGTTGGCAATCCTTCTCCTTTTTCCTTTGAATGTTCCTGATTCTGTATGGCTTAACAAAAGTCCTCACTTGCTATGCTTTGTAGTGGGCATCAGACCTCAAAACCTGCTACACTAACTCAAGGACGACTGTGTAGGCAAAAGTTTCCTGCAAAGGCAACGTGTAGGTGGCCCTGAAGACCTCCGGAGGGCACTGTAAGGACACCAAAATGAGGCTCCGTTTTTCTCTGGTGAATGTCTAAGGAGCCAACAGGCAACCCTGATCACCTCCACCCTGCCAGAACCCAGGCCCCAAGGATAACTCATAGAGCACAGATGGCCCTTTATAAAGAGAAAGATGTATGTGGCAGGGATTTCTGTTCCCTCCTGTTAGTCACTGTCTTGTATAACTGCCTTAGTTTTGCTCAGTTGACCAAGAAACAGAAGGTTGGAGCTCATTGATCTCCCACACCCAGCCTAAGAAGGATTTCAGAACAGTGCCCTAACCCCAGTTCTAGTCTGTGGCTACTCTTGCTGTTGAAGAGGGAATACCATACAGTCATGAGTCCTGAGGCAGACCAGGGAAAAATCTGCTACAGGTAATGTTTCAGATCCTACTCCTTGCAATACATATGGATATTGAATATTAGACCGCAACTGCTTCCATTTTTGTAGTTCTGGGAATACTAATCTAAACATAAGAGCACTGTTCATCAAATATGTGCCCTAACTGTTGGTATCTGGACTCAGCCTAGGCTACCATCAGACTGGGTTTCCAGACCTGTGACTCCTGCGTTGCTCTCTGCACAATGAACCAAATGTTACAGGCAGACAGAGCAGAATACCGAATACTGGTGGTTATAGCACTCTGGAGGTGCAAGATCATTCTTGCCAGAATGCAGGGGCAGGGCAATCCCTGAGTAAGAGTGTACTCTTTAGGCTATTATGCAAAAAGACAAAGCTTCCCCTACATCCTTCCTCAGAGCAAGGTAGTCTGAACTAGGGTGTGGGTACATAGCTCGAGGCATCCAGTCCAACCAGTGTCGCATGTACAAGATTAGGCAGGGCTAGCAAACAGATGGTCTGCCTGCTGGCTGAGAATTAGGTGGAACCTAGGTGCCCAAATCTCAATGTAAGCAACGTTTAAGAAAGCTTTTTCTGCCCCTTTTTACATTGACTGTTTTACAGTCAGGACTCAGAAAGTGAAACCCTGACTGCTATTCTTATTGCATTAATGATCTTTTCCCTTTCTTCTACCTCTGTCTAATAAATATTACTTCCTCGCTACAGATTTGCTCAGTGTATGTTGTCACATCTTCCTGGCTACTACAACACACCTGCTAGATGATAAAATCTGGATAGTGGTGTATCATACAAAGATTTGCTGTACCAAGTCAAAGTTTGAGTTACTAAGCTTCTGTCAAGATACTTTTTAATGCTTGATACTCAAGTTTAGTTGAGTATCAGCCACAGTGTGCTCAAGATGCCATGCTGACCACTCAAGATAAGTTAATTAGCCCTCCTTAGGTCTAATTTTAGTAAACAGGGCCATGCCATAATATGGCCATTATGGGTTTACCCATAATAACAAGAACTAGAATGATCAGGTGCTTCCTGATGGAGTAAGAAGCCATTTAAAGCAACCCAGCAAATTAATCCTGAGTGTAACTCTGTTGAACCGTTGTACCCAGTAAAAATACTGACAGAAGTTAAGATCTGAAGATCTACATCTGAAAGAGATGCCACTGACACAATCCACAAGTTAATGTAATCCTATAATATCCGATCTGGAAGCATTTGATCAGAAGTTAATTTTCCATGGATAGTGTCAGTACATCATGACATAACCCCTCCTTCAACCACATGTTAGAAAAAACATTACATCAATACATTTAAATCATCCTGGGTTTTTTGATTTTTTTGTTTGTTTTTGGTTTTTTTGTTGTTTGTTTGTTGTTGTTTTTTTACATTGTGTTAATCCATGTTTCCTGACTTGTTGGCTGAACAAAGTGAAGCCCTATAGACAGCTGGATGTCATATCTCAGTCCGTAAAATTATAACTTTGTAAACCACATTTGATTCATTCCAAAGCTTCAACAAGAATCTAACCTCACTGGGCACAACCCATCACATATTTACATATGTAGAAAAACATATTTAAAGGAAAAACATACTGACAGATCATCTGATGTCACAAGAAGCAAAAGCTATGATGTCTGCTATAAAACTCTGGTACCAGTTTCTCTCTTTTCTTATTTACTGGGTATATAACCACGCAGTTACAGAAGTCTTCATGCTGCATTAATTCATTTCAGACGGAATGAAGAATCTTTGTTTTGCCCATATTATTTATTTTAGAAGTACAATTAGTAGGAATTACCATTAGTATTTATATTGCAAAACTGTATAAAGCTTCAGGCACCACTGAGTGCCCTGTGCTGACGTACTCCAGAAATACAGCAGAAAAGTAATCTCTCCTCCAAGCAGTTTACAACACATTGAATCATCTGAAGGCTACAGATTTCTGAAATCTGTTTTACTGCTAGATGTTACTCTTACTTCTAAATCTATTATCTCACCCGTCTGCTTCATTGGCAGTGAAAGCAGTGGTTTGGAAATTATACCATTTTGTCTGTATAAGTAACTCTGTAGGTTCTTACCTATTTATAAAAAGTCGTGATTTCATAAATAGCTTTTTAAGATTTTGCAACATACATTTTACATCTTTCAAACATTTTCCAACATTTTAAATATTTCAAAATGTCTCAGAACAGTCTAGGATCACTAGCACCCCAATGCTGACAGGAAAATCACTGGGTTTTACTAAAATGACTAATAAACAAGTCCACCTACCTTTAAAGTGAATGGAAAGTCTGACTTTTTCTTCTGTGGGCGTTAAATATAACTCAAAAAACTCTCTGCAAATTCATGCAGCCAAAGTTGGAAGGTAACAAAAAGAATATATAGTGGTTAGATTCTTTTTATTTAACTGTTCATTTGTTAACTCCACATTAGAGGGCAATATCAGCTATAACTTGTGCCTAACTGTATATATTTTTACCATAGTAGTTCAGCTCATAAATCTCTTTATCTGACTGAATCTTGTAACAAATATTTAGCTCTTACATAGTTTGTTCTACTTTGAGACTGCAGCCATTTGCGCATTGCTCATCATGTATCTGAAAACCTCATAAAAATTGCAGATAATTCAAATGTAGCAACTAAGCATCAAAATAACTCTGTGGGATACACTGTTATTATGTCTATTTGTCAGAATGATTACTTTTTTTTTTTAACCAGGCAGGGGTAACAGACTTATTTTTGTGCTTTGTTGTTTTCAAGAAAACATGGTCACAGAACAATACATTTTTCAAACAATTAATATTAACACTGCTATCATTCCAAGTGAAAACTGAGATTTAGTATCAAATTAAAAAAAAAAATTAAAAAATGAGAAAGAATAGAGACAAACCCATCCAAAACTGCTCTTCGGTATCTCTTTTGCCTAACCCTGAAGGTGTCATGAGTCCACATATACCTAAGGAAGGTAAGGTTTTGTTTCTGCATTCTTTCAGAGACTCCTGAGTGCTGACATCATTGTAACATCTTACCTCGATCTAGTTGAGGCAGACTGCATGCAAAACACAATATTGGCCAATAGTCTATTTGAAATGATGTCAGTATTGGCAACATCTGCAGTCCCACTTTGATGGGGTGGTTCACCAGCAGCTTGAGCACTCATGCAGAAAGCAGGACAGCATGTTTCAGGCCTCCCCACTACCTGAGAGCACTCAAAAATCACACTCCCAAGGAGGGAGGCTAGGAAAGAAGTCCGAGATATGGATCCTGCATGGGGATGTCTTCCTAAGACATGCAGGGCCCAGGGAGTTTCAGACTTTGTGATTCTTCGCCTGTCTAGTTTAAGTCTTACTCAACTTTCTGGTATGTGGGCATTCCTTTTCAGGAGCCCAGCTTTCTAAGTTTCTTGACTAGGGGCACAGTGGCGAAATCTGGATTTCAAATGAGGATCAACTGCCTGAGTTGCAGTCTCCAACACTTTAAAATCTGAGTCTTCATCTATCCCAAGTGCCACAACAAGGGAAAACAATTAGAGTTGAGAAGTTTCTATATGCCTGTGAATGTTATCTATTTAATACCTCATTCCACCTGTACTGTGCCACAGCACCTGCTGTTACCACTAAAACCAATAAGCAGAACTCCCACAAGCCAATAATAGATATTAGTGATATATGCATCATGCAAATCACCACCTATTAGTAATACAGAGAAAAACAAAAGTGTTAGCAAACACTGACCTTCTCTTATCCCTATTACTTAACCTAAGTTTCACATTTTTTTGTATAGATGATTTATGGTAACCTTGGATTTCACAAAAGCGAAAAAGTGATGTCACTACATAACAAGCTGTTCTGGTGGCATGTTATTGCTAGTACATCTGAGAAAATCTTTGGCTGAGTTGCTACAGATCTGGGAGTACTAAAAGACACCAAACCCTTTATAATATTCAGACCAGTATGCAATTCCGTCCCTTTCGCATCATTTATAGAGATTTAAATGTCTTGAGATTCAGCAAACCAGTACAGAAGACATATAGCAAGCTTTTCCTCCTAGTATATTTCCAGAGCCATGAAAGAATGAATTAATAATCTAATAATAAAAATTCAGAAAGATTAGAAAAATAGCTGCTATCACAAGATTAGTGGATTTGACACTGATCTTTTACTCTCCCACATAGCTCAGGTGTAGTAGCAGCTGTGGTAGTTTAGCCATGGATTTGAAAGGAAAAATGTTAGCGTGTGGCTTATCTTTTCCTACTTTTCTTCTCATACCCATAAACAATGTGCCAGTTATGACAGCATTTTTATTCTAACTAGAAGTAACTAAATTTTCTATTTGAAATGAAGACTACACAGAATAAAGAAAAGTCAAACTAAATAGCACAACTGATTAAATAAAGGACATTACTTTTCCCTAAATGTATTGTTCCTTTTATCTTCTCCGGTGTCAGACTAAGAACCGAATAAGCCAGTTAGTCAGCACATCAGCCACAGATGGTAAAGGGTGGCTAGACCAGGTACACAGCCCTCCTCCTTCTCACCAGGCAGACACGTGACAGCACTGCTAACTGACGTGGAAACCAGTCAAAGTCATCAAAACCTTCTCTACGCCCAGAGATTGCTGACCTGCATATTTACAAAGGAATAAATGAAAATGTGGGATAAGAAACTGAGAAGAAATATGGTTTATTTAGAGAGAGAGAGTTTGTGTGGGAACCTAGCCCTGAGTTTATATTGAGCCTGCAAGTATGCAGATGCGAAGCAGGGGAAGAGAGTATACACAGAGACAGGTACCAGCACATGGGTGCCTGCAGACAGGCAGGGTGGAGAAAGGCCACAGGGACCTACACATCCCAGATTACAGAGGAACATGTGGAAGGAGCCCTGTATCTTATACAAAACAACAATGACTGAGTCTGGTGCACGCACACAAGGAGAAGCACCAGCTTTTCAGTTGCTCTGTTATTGTCTTCTAAATCAGGTTACTATCAACAATTAACTTTAGCTGACATAAGCAAAGACCATTGCCAACAGAAGTATCTTGCCCTTTTCCCTGCCTCTTTCCCAAAGTCCTCATGCTAAATGCTTGTTCCTGCCACAAGGGAAGACCTAACAGACTAAAATGTAATCTGACAATAACAAAATGGTATTAATTTCCACCTGGATTATTTTCTTGACAAGCAGAGCCATAGCCCCATAGCTAATTGCTGCTGCAGAGACAAGAAAGACAGCCGGACACATGGGCAGAGACTGGGAATAGAATAGCACCTAATGCTTTCATCAGTTGAAAATGAATCTCAAACCACCAATAATTCTTTTTCAAAAGAAAAACAATAGCAGAAAGTGAGTGCCATGCCCTAACCAACTCTTTTATTCAGTCTGCTTTTGCTTAGCATGCCCTTGAGAAAATGGTATGCCTAGAGGACTTTTGCCAGGAGCATGAAAAAATATCAAGTACATTTATTCTATTAGCATTTTATATGGTGATTAGTGTCTAATTACAAATCATTATAGTAATGGTGCATTTAGCAAGTATATCCCAACAGCACTATATCTTCAGCCTCATTATTAGTTGAGTAAGTCACCACCTGCAGGAACTGAACCTGGAAATTCAAGTTAAACTGTGGCCTTCTGTTACTACAGCTGGAAGTCAGATCTCATATCCAAAACTGTCTCAGAATCCACAACACCAAAATGCATGCACATGAGTTGTAACCTCTGCTTCCCCTCTACAAAAGCCCATGCCACTTTCACAGTCTTCTTTGACCCACATGCCCTGGGAATCTACTTGCATCGTTAATTCTTTTGAATTTGAATTGCCAGCACCTGCAGACATTTGGATGTCAGGATCCCAAAACACAAACTTACAATAAATCATCCATAATAACTTGATAAGGCCCTAGGTCAGGCTAGAGTTTTGAGGGGGATTTTTTATTATTATGTTACCTCAACACAATGAAAAGGGCTCTTGGATGGACCTTCCACACCCACTGCTTTCTTGCAGGTGAGTTCTTCCACCAGGCTTGACCTGAGATCAGCAGCTTTCTGTGTTGTAACAAGCTCCATGTGGTCTCTTTAAAGACCCTAGAAAGCTTCTTTCCATCCTGTCAGAAGCCCAGCTGCATGCAGACATGCTTCATGATCTTCTCCAAAGTCTCCCAGACTCTGGCATGCTCCATCTCCCCGCTCAACATATTTTCATATATCCCCTTCTTTCTGTCCTGCTGTCTTTGTGTGTGCAATGGCTTTCAGGGAGCACATCTTCCTTCAAAAAGCTCTATATGTACCAAACAAAGCAAACCACAGTCATTTTCTGAGAGGCCCACCACCTTTATAAAGGAACAAAATAGACAAACTGTTTATAAAATGGTTATTTTCCATCACACCCTGCAAACTAAAACTGTTTGTGCTAACCTTTCATATATTGTCGCCACAGGATCAGAAACAAAGCGATGACCCCAGCTGGGATGAAAAAAGCTTTGACCAGAACTTGAAAATTAATCAGAAATCTGTTTACTTTTTTAATAATACACAGACATGAATGCTTTTTATCATGACAAATATTTACCAATAGGAAACTTTTAAAGGAAACTATTCCTTTTTATATGAAAGAATACAGAGATGATAGTTAGTATATAGCTGCTTGCAACCCAAACACTGTGATCTGCAAGACTAAATACAAGATAAATACATGAAATAGCCGATAAAAATGAAAATGCTTTTCTCCTAGAATGTTTCCAGTTAACTTGGTAGGTCCTCATACAGTAATGTACTGAGCTGGTATAAACTCTGAGGGCAAAGGCCAACAGCAGCAACATTAGGCTGAGGACTGGACTGACATAAACAGCATGATCCACATACCCGGGAGAGGGGAAAAAGCTATAGTGCTACACTATATGTCTAGGAACAGTAGGACCTCTATAAATTTAGCTGTATCTGTATCTAAGGCCATTCTCAAATGTCATTTTTGTTTGGCATTTCATGCCACAGATATTTCTTACACTTGTACAGACATCTTATTCCTTGTGCTCTACCATAAGCTTCCGCTTCTGGTTGCTGCAAGATGCTGAGCTAACTCAGCATGGATAATCTTTTGTACCTATGCTTATAGGTGAGCATATGTTGAAATTTTTTGCATGACTGAGGCTTTAGATGATAGCCAGTCAGTCATTAATTCTCAGGAATTTTTTTAGAACTTTCTGTGTAGGGGATACAAAAAATTACTTTGCCAAACATGACCTTTATTTAGTCTATGAAAAATAAACTTTATGCCAATATATAGATTCACAATGATAAATTTAATTATAACTTTACATTTTCTACATACGATAGCCGTTTAAAAAAAAAAATCAAAATTTAATTTTTCATCGTGAAATATTTACTCAATCTTACACTTTCATTAAGTTCTGTAGGAAATGAGTTCCTTTATATATTATCATACTGATAAAAATGATTGATTCTTATCAATTCATTTCACTTTTATCATCCATTTTCTTAAGAAAAGTTAATGTCTGAGTTAATGGAAGACAGAAACTTCTGAATCTAGAATCACTGGTGACTCCAAAGTAAGGATCAATCCTATTAAATGCTGTGAATAATGATTCACAAAAGATTCATGTGACATATGTGCTCACTTTGGGGAACATCAAGCAGTAAAATTGTTATCGATACTTTAAAGCTCTCCTTATCTAGTCTAGAATATTAATACCAGTAGATATGAATCTCTTTAGAAATATATAAGCCACTTTATAACACAATGCTCTGTACATATCGTCTTGCATGTTTCCCAAAGAACCACTGTCCAAAGGTTACGCTGGCATACTGACTCTGAATTAGAAGAATCAAGGAAGGGCCATAAGATAAGGATATATAAATTATAATAAGAACAGGTTGCTTTTATATCCTTTCCAATTTAATTACAATCACTGTCATAAAAATGGATTAGATACTGCTGTTTTCTCTTCCCATTACCATCTTTGTCATAAGAATGAGAAATCCAAACTTCAATGCTTGTCAGCTTTAGTCCAACGCTGCATAGTTTTTTAACCTTTCTACAGCTGTGTCATTTTATTGGCTGGCTTTTCCACTTCTTTCGTGTTTAAACCAAAGTAGCTTGCAGTAATGAACTGGAATGGATAACCAATCCCATAACAGCATGTTGAAAAGGCCAAAGCAGTTCATCACTGTGTAATCAATACAATAAATTAGACAACACAAATCTTATTCTCATGAAAAAGGCTAACAAAACATGCTAACATGAATTTATAGTGATAAAGATAACTTATATGGAGAAAACAGGCCCATCTTCTTACAGTTTTAGTATTTTATATACTGAAGTTTTATATTTTGACACTGCAGATATTACTGAAATTCACAGTTAAGGGTACTATAGTACTTTAGACATATGCACACATTCCATATATTGTTTTTAGCATCTTTATCTTCCTTATTTCATTTCAATGCTAATATATGAATTTACAAGTTCATATTCTCTTTTAGGAGAATGGACTAAAGTACATTCATAAATAATAAAATTCAGCAAATATTGGCATTATTTTCAATCTGGAATACCAAAGTTTCTGGTTTTATGCCCTGATGCAAGAAAGCCATTGAACGCATCCACCGGAAAAGACCCAGCATCCACCATGGGCATGTGTTTGCCTGCCGAGCGCTGGAGAGCCAGGGTGTCCGCTGCCAGAATGGTGCATCCCGGGCACGGCCAGCTCCCACACTCCCCCAGGAACCTGCAGGAGCAGGGTGCCAAGGAACAGACAAGGTCACATCTCCTGAGGGTCCCTCTCTGATCTACTAATTGGGCAACCCCACTCAAAGTTAAAAGGATTTCGAGAATACAAAGCAAGCACTCACGAAATATAAAATGTGAGCCTAGCCTGGCAATGAGTGTTAATCTTCATGATGAAATGTTGTCGTAATACTATCACACTGCAAAACCCTATTTTTCCCCTATCCACCAAATGAGATATCCACTATTTCTTGGCACTTAGTTATTCTTCGCTTAGGTTTTTTAGTGTAGGTAATCCAAAGTTTGTAATATAGACAAATTTAGTAATTATATCCTGGATATGACCTTGTCCTTAAGTGTGGGTACTTCATAGCTATGTTTATCCACTTATTTTTAAAGTATCAGTATAAGATTAGGTGGCGGTGTTATTCCCATTTTATAGATAGAGAACTAAGGAGACAAAGATTGAGACATAATTATTTCTTTTCTTTTTTAATAACCTTGGAGGGCCAGAAGCATCTTCAGTAGAGATGAAATCTTTGAAGATATTAGCTGCCAATTACTTGAGGCTAAATCTAAGTGAATGAAGAGCCTGGATTATTTTTTTCTATCTTCATTATACATTTTACTGAAGTGACTGTAGATTTTACATTCATATTCACACGTTGTGTCCTATTGCACCACAGACAAGTATTTCTCGCTATACAGTAGAGTAGTAAGGATAGAAAACATCTATATTATTTATGGGAATAGTTGTTACTAACTTGAATAGTTAATAATCTCTACTGTACACACCCCAAATTAGATGAGTAATATGCCTGCAGAAGGAAGAAAAAATGTCAATGGCTTTCTAACTGCTATTTATTTTGATTGAGATAATACCCTAATTTCAGATTCCAAGTGTAGGGATTAACATGGGAAATACGCAGGCTTGCACAGCTAAGGTTAAGATGCAGTCCACAGTAAATGTTTTATCAGCAGCAAAGTGATGGTCCTGTGCACTGCAAGCGACAGCTTTACTGGAAGTAGGAAGGGAGCCCAGGTAGCAAAGACTTTCAACTTGGCAGTAAAAGATAATATATATTCTATTTTAACAAAGATTCAATGAGTCTGTTTTCATATAAATGTCGCCTTAGTCAAACAGATTTCTAAACTGGAAGTTTGTTTTTCTAGGCTGCTAGGTGAAGAATAGGGATAAACAAGCTCCTTGGATAGCATTTAAAAACAATATTTGTGTTAGACTGCTGTTGCCAGAGTCGGGAATGAATATTGAAAAATAAGTACCTTATATTTCTCTGGGTCATGTTCCTCTGTGGATATTTGCATTATGAAATATACAATGAAAAGAGCATTAGTCACCAGCCATCAGAGTCTGATCCAGCATCCACTAAAGTCAGAGCAAAGGCATCCACTAACTGCAATGGAAATTGGATCAGGCCCATGATACTCTTGTCCAAACTCTGTATATTTTGTGCCAAACATGTTGACATTGGAACAGAGCTTCTGACAACAAAAATTATTGTCATAGACATGACCTGCCACATTGCCCGCTCCCCACCGCAAGCTCCTGGGAGGAGCAGTGGAGCCACGTAGGGCTGGAGCAGAAGGGCTGTTTGCAGAGCAAGGGGAAGGAGCTGGCGAGACAGAGAGGAGGGAGAGGAGCCACAAGGACATGAGTACTGAGGAAGATGGTCTGGGTTGTAAATGAGAAGTGGGGAAGCTGGGGCAGGCTCTGAGCAAAGCCGAACAGGAGCTGTTGGCAAGCAGCGCTGCAGGGTCAGAGGGAAGTTTCCATGGGGAAGTCTGGAGTGGCTGGAAAAAGGCAGGAAAGAAGCTACTGAAACAGGCATCAAAAGAGGTAGACTAAAGAAGACAAAGTTCAGCAGAAGCACGAAACATCAGCTGCTGTGGGAACAATCATCTCTGGAAACAAAGGAGTCTGCTTGGTGAAGGCTGGGCTGCAGCAGTTCAACGTTGCGGTGTTGAGGACTGCATGCGCATAGAAACAGTGATGGACTACAGGACACAACAACATGGGAAGAAGGTGCTAACGAGAGGGATGGACTGCACAGACTCATACACAAGTTTCCTTAGCTTCAAATATGGCTTAGGTTGGCCTCAGTGGGACTCGTCAGGTGCCTCTAGTCAAGGCTTTTAGAGAACTGGGAGCTAAATCACGTCAACAATACAGAAAAATACATGAAGATGTTAATGCAAAACTGCATAAAAATAAAGTAAGCACATAAATTCAAAAGACACAACTGTGCTAAATTATACATTTTATTGCTTCTATTCTCTCAAAACTTACAGAACAAAATAGCTGCATTTCATTCCTTAATTTGAATTAAACTAAAACAGATAAAACCTGGAGTCATCGTACAAAGTTAATAGAATATAAAGATATAACCTGAGGGTGGCTTTAATGGTTTACATTCTATATTGTTTTCCTGAATCTTTGAATAAATATTTCTCAGTACAATAGATTTTAAATTAGATTATATCCAAGAGGCTGATGAAATTACAGAACTGCTCAATTGTATCCCTCTTCCAACGCAACAAAAAGCATGGCTGAATGGATTCCTGATAAATTTCAGATGCTTGAGTTCATCTGGCATGTGTATCATTTGCAATACTGTAAATTTGGTAGGGAATTCCAGTTCTCAGTTACTCTGTCCTGTGACAGAAAAAATATTCAATTGATACATTTGAAATGCAAAACCACCAGAGCTAAATTATTACTTATTTTAATTATTCACATCATTGATGTTGTAGCAATACCTAAGAATCTCAAACAAGATCAGGATTCTGTCTTGAAAGAAGCTGCTCCTACACATAATGAATTAGTTTTGACCGACTGGAGAAAGAAATTATTGAAAATGAGGTGAAAAGAAAAAGTAGTATTGTAATTTTTTCAGCTAGAAAGTAACAGACAACAAGTCTGTGGCAAAGCAGAGGTTTAAAACCAGTCTGATGACTTGTCCAGAAGTTTAAACTTTTCCTCTCAAATTATTTTTCAAAAGGAATAGCAACTATACCTGTGAATAAAAGTTATAGATTGTGGTCCTTTAATCTTTAACACAGATTAAATCGGTATCTATCTGAGTAATACACAGACTTTCTCTTCAGCTCATATGTCACTTTGTCCACTTAAGTAAGGAAAAAAAAAAAAAAAGTGGTTTTAAATGATATTGTAAATGATATAAATGGTTGAGCCTTTGAAATAAAAATTAGGTAACAGTTTTGCATGAGTTGAGTGGCTGATGTTATCTATTAATGTCACCTGTCACTACTGAGATTTGACAAGAGACCTTCAGAACTGAAAACAACATTTGTTAAAAAGAGAATGCAATAGTAATTAGTAGCTCACATCTTTTTTTCAAGCCCAACTCTGTATCTTGTCATATTAGATCTTAACATCCTTAATCTAAAGGGGGGGGAAGCACAATAGAGGGATAAAATGTAAAATCCATGTGACACATATCAGAAGTGGAATATATTACTGCAGTACACAACAGAACTGTCAATTTGGGCCACCCTGAAAAAAAAATTTTGGACTACTAGTATTTGCTGTGGGAATGCATGGGATCTGGGCAAACATGCATCAGCGCTTCATTGCCACCTCCCGGGCTGCAGAGACCTGCTGCTCAGGGGATCCCTGCACCCAAGTTGCCACCCCTTGTTTAATGGGTATTTCGCTTTTGAAGCCAGGTAAAGTCTGACAATCATAGTGTTTCAGAGCAATGTGTCCCACAATTTATATAAATGTAGTGTGAAAAAGAATCTTTTCCAGCTTTTTGTAATCCTGCCACCTGGTAAACTCATATAGTTCCTTCTACTTTTGGCGTTATAAGAATCATGAATAACTTTTCTCCATGCAATTTATAGATAACTACCATATCCCTCTTCAGTCATCCATTTTTTGTCTATCCAGTCATAATCTATTTAGGACTTGCATGAGAGTTGGCCAATATACTTCTCCATCATTACTTTTCATAACTTGTTTTTTTCTTATTTGACTATAACATATGAGAGGAGAGGAGAGGAACAAACTGTAGATTCATAGGGTGTTGCAGTGACATTTTTGGTTTTGTTCCTAGCACTTTTTATCACGCAGTTTGTTTCTTAGTGCCACTGATGACTGATCTGAGGTTTACATTTCTGACTAGAGACACTCCGAGATCCCTTTTCACAGTAGCAATAACTACCTCAGAGCTAACCACACCAATTAGGTATAGTAGATGAGATTTTTTTTTTCCCAATGTATATTATACCTATTAACATTACCATTATTCTTCAGTGTTTAAAATTATATTTTATCTACTGCTTTGACTCACTATCATCACATAGTTCTGTAGCATTTCACAGTCAGATTTCATATCTATTACATTGTCATTTTTACTGCTACATCAGCAAAGACCTTCTCCTGCTGCAGTGCGGGGAACATGTGTTGCTGGTTCCTCAACCTTACAGACCACATATAAGGGAACTGAAGTCAAACCTTAGGGCTGTGCTAGCCCAGCACTGACGCAGGTCAGCGACAAATAACAGTTACAAGGGCTGAACCCCTCGTTGGGGAGCTTGAGATGGGGGGATGCCTTCATCATGTGACAGAACACCAATTTAAGATATGATAAGTGGTCTATAATTTAGGGAAAAAATTATTAAAAAGGTCATATTGCCATCAGCAAAGACCAAAAAAAATGCAAATCTGAAAACTGTAACTTTTGTAAATGTTTCTTTCCTAGAGAATGAGGTGCTAAAGAAAACCAAGCCTTATCATGCTTCAAACATGTAGATAAGTAATTGCAGGCTTAGGCTTCCCTCTCTCCAAAGCAGACAGTATGATCAACTTTGAACAACCCAGGTAATGAGGCCTCAGACAGCGAAGACATGGCAGACTTTATCTGACATGCCCCTTAATAGCATTGTTTTAATTGCCAGAAATCTCTAAAGCCTCATGCTGTGCTGCAGACGAAAAGTGACGTCTGGAGGCATTTAGATTGCTGCTAAGGAGCTAGTTCCTTCCATTGCATTGCTGGGATTTTTTGCGGTCTATCAGGAGCCTCTCAGAGCATAGAATGATAAAACAAAAGTGGAGCAACACTCTCAGCATGAAATGAAATGCTCAGCATAGGAACAGGTTGAGACCAGCTGCTTTTGCAAATGAGGATAAAACCACATAGATTCTTTTTTGCTGTAGCACGTGGGTGGTTCAGAGGATGGTCAGAAATTAAGATGTTGCGGTGGCAAGGGTTAACCATGGCTGAACAAAATTATTTATAACTGAATTAAATACCATAGGTAATATGAAAGCAGAGAGAAGTGGTTCTATAATGAAAGAGAGTATCCAGCACACACTAATTAGTTGCAAAATAAAAAAGAAAGGAAACATCAGGAAAGAACTGACTTATTCATGTGCACCTGTTTGCAGCCATAGATCAACTCTTAACTCTTATATTATTGCTTTCCATCACAATACGTGAAATTAGAAACCTCACAATAAACCAAAAAAGAATATAGTAGGCAGAGCCAGCAGCTTCAGCCAGAGGAAAATGTTTCACAATGAGAGCCTGTTCTCATTCGTTGTACACTTGTCAAATTCAGCAGTTCAAGCTCAGCTTTTTAGGCCAGATATCTGTCTCTGAATTCTTGGAGGAAGACATGGCTAAAATAGTTCAGCTGTTGTCAAAAATGACACTGGGGAAAGAATACGTCAGAAAATACGATGGCCTGTGAGCTGAGAAAAAGTGACTGCAGCAAGAGAGACTGTTGTCTCTAGGACCTTAACCTTGCCCCTGTGAAAAGCTGGAAATACAGAGAAAATGAAGCAGAGCATTGAGAGTAGAGAACAACCTGTATTCAATTAAGCACTGGGAAGGACTGAGTTCAACAGCTACTTTTGCCTGTCAGGTTTCTGTGCAGCACTGAGAAGACAGATTCAGATGGTGCAGGCAGTGTCATGCAGAGATGCCCAAGCCAGCTCTTTCACTAGCATTTCTCCACAACCCTGTGCAGTGCTGTGCAGAGGTACAGTAGCCTGAGCTCTAGAAACAACAGGTCTGTGTTAGCATGGAGCTTCACAGGGACTAACCCTTTCTACTTGCCAAATCTCAGGGCAAGGAGAAAGGCTGATTAGGCAAAGCAAATATGTTGCTTCCAGCATCAGATCTGATTTGAGTAGCCAGATCTGATTTGAGTAGCTCTAGGTCTCATTGTATTTGTTGTCACAACGTAGAGTGACAGGTAAGCCAAATAAACCACAGAAATTTGACATGGGAAAACTTACCTCAATTTTAACAAACAGCTTCAGTTGACTAGGGCTGGAGTTGCACCACGGATAGATGACATGCTGCCTTCCTTGTACTCCTTAGGCACCAACTCAGATGGACTAGACAAGCCTCTAGAATTGCCTATATTCCACAGGGAACAAGGCTCACCTATCCAAGCTGCATGACAGGTCTTCAGATGAGAGTTTTCGACCTGTGTCCACTGATATTATTTATTTAAGAAGAGTGGACTGCCTCTGCCCCTGCTTTAAGGTAGGCAGGGCTTTGGTGAAACAGTGCCTGCATTAGTCCAAGTAGTCCACGTCTTAAATATTTATTTTTAATTTCAGTAGTTCAGAATTTCAGTAAGATTTCAGTAGTATATCTTTTTTTTTCACATGAAAACTAAAAACATATGTTTCTGTAAATCGATATTCACTAAATTCCAGTAAGACCTTAAATTATAGTCTTTGTAAAATCCAGCTAATATAAAGACTCTATAAATTAACAAGTATTACTCTTTTTGTCCCTGTCTTCAGTTGCCTTTATAGCTAATCTTTCCTGGGCTGCTTTTGGACAAATACTTTCTCTCAGAAATTATTCATTCTCTCTTCCACGCAAAGCACATGCATCAGCACGGTTAGTAGTAAGCACAGAAACCATAACAAATATGAATGGCCCCATTATTTTTAATGATTCTTTTGCAGTGTTGCATGCACTCCAGTATTTGAGAAAAGTTCAGAGTTTTATACAGGTTTCAGATTAGAAAGCATCTTTAGTAGTATAAAGGTGCTGAGATGCTTGGGAAACTTTGTAAAACTCAGTAATTATTCATTCTTCATGATCAATTTTTGTCTTAATGTTTGTAAAAGTTACAGTACAATCCCATAATCTATCAGTTTCTTTGTCCAAATTTTGTTTGATAGTTTTTTCAAAGCTGAATATATTCTGCATGAAAGCCATCTTCCCTAACTTCTAAAAGTTCAGCATCCCAGTTAGTTACTGAGCTAGGTAGGAGCTCCTTACACAGAATTGCAAAGCAGTTGAGGTTGGCAGGGACCTCTGGAGATCACCTAGTCCAGCCTCCCTGGTCAAAGCAGGGTCATCTACAACACGCTGCCCAGAACCATGGCTGGTCAGGTTTTGAATATCTCCACCAAAAGAGACTCCACAATGTCCCTGAAGAGCCTGTTCCAGTGTTTGACCACTCTTACAGTAAAAAAGCTATTTCTTACATTTAGACAAAATTTGCTGGTTTTCCATTCAGTTCATTGCCTCTCATCCAGTCACTGGGCACTACCGAAAAGAGCCTGCTCCATCTCCTTTGCTGTCCCCACAGCAGGTACTTATACACAATAATAAGATCCCCCTGAGTTTTCTCTGCTCGAGGTTGAACAGTCCCACCTCTCAGCCTTTCTGTGCATGAAAGGTGCTCGAATCCCTTAATTATCCCTGTGGTTCTTTGCTGTACACTCTCCTGTAGCTCCATATCTCTCTTGTACTGAGGAGCCTAGAACTGTACACAATATTCCAGGTGTGGCCTCACCAGTGCCAAGCAGAGAGGAAGGATGACCTCCTTTGACCTACTGACAACATTCTGCCTAATGCAGCCCAGGATGCTGTTGGGCTGCTTCACCATGAGGGTACATTGTTCATCTCGTTGTCCACCAAGAACCCCAGGTCTTTCTCTGCGAAGCTGCTTTCCACCTTGTCAGTCCCCAGTATGTACTGGTACATGAGGTTGTTCTTGCCTAGGCGCAGGACTTGGCATTTCTTGAACTTCGTGAGGTTCCTTTCTAACCATTTCTCCAAACTTTCCAGGTCCCTCTGAATGGCAGCATCTACAAACATCAGGTCCTTTGCCCAGCCTTAAATATTTTCTTCCCTGTTAGCTGTAGAGGCAAACTAGAAACCAGATTAGACTAGTCCCTAATACCTAGGTGGCTGCAGTTAAGGAATTTGAATCCTGCTCAGTTCGCCAGACTCTTTCTTGGTTATTCTCTATCAAGTAATTGTGTTCATGATGATATGAACACAACATAGAAGTTTAGTACGTGTCATCTATAGTTATATGATCTTCTCTATAATACTTATGGAAGAAAATACTTCCTTTCTTTGCAGGCACCAAAAGCTCAATTGCTTGAGACATGTTCCTTTTAACTAGGTATTAATAACCCTGTTGTGACAGAATAGATCAAAAAGGTCCTTATCAGGTTCTATGTTTTGTCTTATTTCTTCCTCTGATAAAGGAATCCATATACAATTTATTGTCAGCTACACAACTGCTTCTGTACTGCCCCTAAACTCCACACTCATCTGCAAACTGGTGACGCTGAAATCTTCCAGCATTACCCTTATGTCACAGTGGTTGTGCATTTTGTATTGACCTGCACATCTTCTAAGAACCCCAACTTCTTGCAGACTCCACAATATTTATCACAGAATTGACAACAGTTAATATAAGGAGATTATTTCCCAAAACATAAGCACTTGCCTTTTGACAGTGCTCCAAGCTGTGCTTTTTGTTTGACCCCCAGTGATTTCCCACACATGTTTCACACCATTATTGCAGCACTAACATCTTCAGCATCTTTATTTTACTAAACCCATTTGTCTTCAGTTTGAGTAAATCAGTGGATGCATAAAAAAATCTTCACTCACTGGTAGCATTGAAAAGCAGTTATTCTGTATACTTTTCAAAATCCCAGGAAATGTTTCATCTGCTGATTAACTGGAGCCATTTTGTTGTACATTTTAGCCTCATAATTATCAGTGAATGTTAGATATTGTCTTTCAAAGCAATGGGCCAGACTTAGAACAAAACACAGAGTTCTGCCAAACAGCCAGGCTCTAATCCTTTTTTCCCCTGCTAAGCATACATCGCAGTCCTACTGCTGCAGGCTAGAGCTACAATTTCAGTTCCAGTAGGTCTCCAAGGACACTCACTGTATTCCTGGTTTGCGTGCTCCCCATCATCACTGACTGTTGTGTCTTTCCTCTCTCAGCAAGTAAGCATAAGAGGAAACTAGGCAGATACAGTCAGATAATTGTCTTTATCAGTTACACAAAGTTTAGCTACTTAGTGCCCCGCTGCTGCACCCAGGCTCCGATGGCTTCTTCAGTAACAAAGTGGGGATTGCTACAGGACTTCTAAACTGTTCTGAGGAATAATATCAAATTTCTCCAGACTATTCCTTCTATTCCTGGAAAAAGTTCTGCTTTGCAACTCATTCCTGCTAGCAGTCATGTACACCCGGCGCTGGGCAAACCATGGAGGCTTGTCCTTTATCCGAGAATGCCCCTACAGACAAGCTTAAGCTGTATTGAATTACAGAGTGAAAAATTAAAATTCAGCCTCCAAGTTAACTTTTTGGTTGAGAGATGGGATTTTTTTAAACAAACACAGCTGAAAGATTTACATAAATATCTTTAAAGGATGTTAAAAAAATGTAGGCTTTTTCACAGAATTTCACTTTAGACCTTTGTACAAAGGTTACACGGTCTATTTTTGGAGTTGATGTTACAACTTCTGGCTCAACCAGTGGAGAAAACAGAGGCTTAAAATTGCTACAGTGAGAGAAGAGCTGCCTAACGCTTGCTTTGTTATATGTCCAATGCACTATGAAACATTGCTGCATTAGAAATCAAAGAGCTTTCAGAAAACTGAATTCCCTGTATACTTAGGAGACTAAACCTACTTGGAGCAAGAAGGACATGGACTTTGTGATATCATTGTAGTATTTCTAGGAAAGATGAGTCATGGAGCTTGACCAAATATAGTATTGCTGCAGGGAAGCTAGCCTTTAACTGACACTTCTTTTTTTTTTTTTTTTTTTTTTTTTTTCCTCTCCGGGAAAACAGGCTCAAGTTTCTCTTGTAGAAAATCTGGGAAAACAATGTACTTTTTTAAATGAATCCAAGAAATTTCATGAAATATTTTAATTGTGGATGCAGAGCATAGAATACAAAATATACATTTCAAATCTCTGATTTGAAAAGCACTTGTATTCATGCATGGTTTTTAAACACACAAGTTGCCCCATTGGAAATGTACTCGGATTCAGGAAATCATCTTCCTCAAAACAGTGTAATTGTTCATGGACTTCAGTACTTTGGTGGTGCAAAAGCCACACTACAGTTCTACTAACTGGGTTTTTTCAATGCTTGGGATGAGGTGATCTAACAGAACTGAGGTGGCAAAAATAGAGTTTAACAAAGTCTTATACAGATTTAATTCTTTCATATATCAACATTCAGTACTAAATTTCCACTCCTTTGGGAAACATGCAAGGAACAAAGAAATTTCTTAAAATTCTACCTTAGGAAAAAAAAATTCTATCTACATTTCTATCTACTGTATATGTACTCACCAAAAGTATTCCCAAAAAAAACCCACAGTATTACCTTGATTACATCCTCATCTAAGCAATTTTTATACCTCTGCAACACATTATTCTTGATTTCTACCAATATAAATCAGGGAAGAATTGGAACAAGGTATTTCAAATGTCTGTGAGAGTAGCTGAAGAGTCCATTCATATTAGCTTGGTAGATGTATTTATAAACAACATTTAATAGTATGTGACTCATAAAATTAAACTTATTTATAACAGAGGTTGTTTTTGAACAGTAGATTGGCACTAGGTCACAAATAAAGACCAAGATGTTAAAGAACAAGCTGCAGATATGCTAGCTAAGCACAGACTTATTTAAAAAGAAGGTTTAAATCCAATCATTTATTCTAACAACTCATCTGTTGTTTTTTTTTTTCCTAAAAGCATCTTCCACTTACATTTTGGGATTTTATTTAGAAAAGTTTTCCCACAAAATAAGTTTTGTTATATAATTGGTAGTTCAAAATGTAACTATAACTTTCTCAGCTGATGTAAATTTCTATAGCTCCTTATACTTGCATGGATCATCATTAATTCACATGTAGGTTAGATATCACAGACATTGAAGATGCAAAACCTTACAGAAGTGTTAACTCTTTAATTTTATTACTGTAAATAATCCTACAGGAGCTCTCTCCATTAAAACCAGTTGCTATAAGAATATTGACAACATTAATTCATCTGACCAGCATGTTCTTTCATTCCCAATGGAACTAAAACACCCTTAAAGCAAAGTTACTATCAGCTGTAAAAATAGTATAAGCTTTTATAGAAAGGAAGCAGTTAAATACACACATTTCACAAACACCTGACAAATTTACATGGTATAGCATTCACACTTTAAGAAAATTGAAGGAAAACATTGTTGAAAAATGTATTTTTCTTGAAGCACTATGGCATCACAGACTCCTGCCAAACTTTTAGAATAACAAGATTTTGGGTTTGGCTTGTCATCGGTAAAAACGGCAAACAAAAAAAGAATTATGCTATGTTTCAAAGACTACTTTTGCACAAGATGAAACTCCAACAACACATTCACTTCTGAAAGGATGGTTGCTTAGCTAGTCTTAATCTTCAAAGGCATACTATGAGAAGGTATTTGCCACACCAAACTGATTTTTTTTTTTTTTTCCAGAGGAAGGGACTTTTCATATGATCTGCCTCTTTCCTTAAAAACACGAAATAATCTCAGATATATAAGATACTGAGGTTGCAGCCAAGCTGCTATATTCAAGTTAGAGAGTGTTTAATATCCTGCAAGCTGAGTCTTCTTATCAGCTGAAGGCAGAAGAAAGCATCAGTCTACAGGCAGAAGTCTTGGAATTCTGATTTGTGGACTGTTACATTTAGCCCAATATTGTCTATTTGAAACCAGGATGACTGCTGAAATCTGTAAGCTTTCCCAGCTTCTTTATCACCTGAGCCTTTCAGAAGAAGAAAAGAACCAGGCAGTGAAAATGTAGGAAATGTGATTCTGTGAACAGAGCAGGATATTTCACTGGATATGGTATTGATTTGTTCCATCTGATTATAAAAAAGTGTTTGGGTTATTCCCACTGTTTGTTTAATTGCTAAAAGAAAAGCAGAATTCTCCTCACTCCTCTCTAACATAATGATGTAAATCACACTCTTCTAGGAAGATGTGCTATACTTATTCTGTAAGTTCCTTTTAAAGGCGAATTGTATCTATGTTATATCATGAATACTTCTTGTTTGAATGTCCTAAGCATACAAAAAGGTAAAAACTGGAGCTTTCTATTGATTTCAGCAAGACACCATAATTCTCTGCAGACAAGACTCGGCTGTTTGTCTTTGAAAAGCTGAAGCTTTGGAAAGTGCTTAACAATTCCAGTCCTCCTATTTTTTGGCCAGCTTTATTGCTGTTAGCAAAAGAAAGACCCTTGCTGTGGCCTGATAATGTCTAGTACAGGTGCCTGAATAGAGGGTGTATCAGAGCTCAGAGCACCAAGTGACATCCTACCGAGGCATTATTTCTGGACTGTCAATGAAGCTGAAAGCTCCTGAGGAATTCAGAAGTGGGCCACTACCAAAGGCTGATCAAAAGGATTTGGAAATCAAGCAATTGCCTCTAATTGGATCCTTACAGCACTTTTACAGAGAGAATTCTTTCAGAAACCCACTTTTAGAAGGTGGCATGTAGAAAATTTCAAATGCTGTATAGCTGGAGTACCAGTAATTAAAATTGGACTACCGTTCATTGTATACTTTAGAGATGACTGATTCCCTGAACATTCAGAAAGGCCCTTTTCATCCTCACCAAATAATACCTGAGCCTGGGACATCCTACCCTCTCTATTTTCAGACTCAGTCCTACTATTCTTATCTTCCCTGTGTTAGCAAACCCTGCTCATGTGCTCGGGAATAGTGTGAAGTATTTAGTTCATGATCAGTATAGTGCTTCTAAGGGCTGTGAGGAAAAAAAAAGGGATCCCTTGAATTTAAAACTCCCTCAGCAGTGGGCTGGAACTCGTGGCAGGTTAAAGCATGGCTGTGCATTGCAATGTTACTTTTGGATGGCACCCGTGCTATTGAAGGTGTCTGCCCTGCCATGGAGAAGGTTGACATGACAGTTAGAGGCACGTATCAATTAGCTGAAATCAGAGTGCTTATTCTCATGCAAATTATGGATTGTGAACAGGAGAAACAAACTCAGACTAACATCTGTCATATAACACCTACAAAAGATTTCTGCTTTTGTGTCTCAAGGCTGTCTTGGGTTAGCCATAAATCGTATTTTGACAGGGTTTAATAAAATACAAATTATGGAACGAGTGAGTCATGCTCAGTATTTTCATCAGACAAATTCAAATGGGTGTACATTTTAACTGGGCTGTAAATAGATTAAATTGCAAACCTAATCCTCTGAACTTTTGCAGCTTTACAGATTTTGGAGGAATATGATCTCGCATTCAGAATTCATTCCTAAAGTAATGCTGAGCATGACTGTGTAATGTGTTTGTGATGAGACAGGATTAGAGGGATTTACCCAATACTATATCAGATACTGTATGTGTTTTAGACGTGTACATAAGCATTTTCTGTCGCTTTCATTCACCAGTGAAACCCTACAAACAAAAAGAGCCAAAATGTTCTTTAATCCCTCTGCAGCGTTCCACCGGGCTCAGATCCATCCTGCAGAACCATAAGCGCACAGCCAAGGTGTTTAAATTAGGAGAGGAGCTGCCGTAAGCTTGCTCTGGAGTCAAGGGGACAGGCAGCTCCAGCCCACAACTCGCCCTGACCGGACTGCCCTTGGGAACCGTGCATCGCCCCGCTCTGCCTGCTTTGAGAGGGAAGCCTCAAAGCAATTACACTCCTCTGCTTAGACCTCTTCTAAATGCTTTATTCTTGGCTGAGGTGCTGTGATTCTCCTCTCCTTTCTATCTTGTAGAATTGATTTTGCTGTCAAAAACACGATCGAGTTTCTGCAGCAAAATATTAGGGAAATAAAGTGTGAAACCTAAAGGGGAAAAAGAAAAAATGAAACGGAAACAAGAGAAGTTCATATGTCCAAACACTTTGATTAAACACACGCGTTAAAAATCATAAAATGGAAACTTTTTGAAAATGTCATTCAGTTTTGAGTGAATCTGGAAGCAACTTTATCTTTGCTTTCTCTTTTCTTTTGCTTTTTTTTTTTTTTAATTCTCTCTTGGAGTAACTACTACTTATTGCTCATACTACTACATATTGCTGCAGTTTAAGTATTAAAGAACTAAGAGGGGAAATAGTAAAATTAAGGTTAGTTCAACTAAACAGCCTGTGTGGTTTACTTTCGTCAGAAATCACCTTCACATCATGAACTGCCTCCCGAAAACTGTAGAAGTGCCAAGTTAACCAAGCATTTTAATGGGCCAATGTACAAATATAGTCGTGCACATGAATGATGTTCAGTTACTCCAGTTCTTTGCTATAGCCTAATCTTTGAAAGTTAACCTAAGTCCCTTTACATGTGGTTTTCAGACAACTTCTCTAGATATGCACAAAGCTGAAAAAAATTTGTATAATGGTTTTACCGGTGAAGTCCTAGAGCAAGCGGTATACATGATTTATCACATATTTCCAGAAATAAAAGGTATGTCTGGGCTGCAGTTTACACACACATTCCATATTCAGCCTGACAACTCGCAATGGAAAATGGCCTCCATTTCACAGATTCCTCCTAAGTGAGGTTTTGCCTGTTTTTACCAACCCACTTCATTGATTCTGACGAGCTTATTAGCAGACTGAACGTGTAACATCATTGTTTTTAACCCATGGAATGAAGACTGTATGTTTGCAGAAGACTGAACTGCTTTAAATCTACGGTTCGCAGTAGTAGGAGAACTCTTAGTAAGATTAATCCACAAAAAGATAAAGGAAATTCAAGCCAACATTGTATGTTTTCAAACTAACAAATATTTTCAGAGGGATTCATTCTCATTTCATCTTTTTAAAAAAAAATCACTTCAGATGATAATTTGTTAAACAACGAGTAAAAATTTAGGTTTTGTTACTTTTTTGTTGACAAATTCTGAGCAGGCCTGAATTAGTGAATTATGGCAGAAAGAACATGTGCATCCTTTCTTAAGGCAGAAGAAAATATGTCTGCAAAGATTTTACTTATATTTTGGAACTTGCTGCCATTGTATTTATTTCATTTAACAATGCAGAGAGAAATAATGAAAAACATGTTAGAAAAAGCTGTTGCAGAACATAAGTTTGCTGCTTTGGGATAAATGAGTAATAGCTACATAACTGTCATCACACAATCACTTTTAAGCCTTCTTTCATGGTATACAGCTGTGGTTTTGGGCAATGCAATTAATTAGAGGATAAAATCAAAGCCATGTATTTTACTTCTCTTGTGTGATTTTTACTCCTGTCTTTATATGGCTATCGTGCCCTTCTAATTATATTAGATGCAATTAAATTGCATCTTTCCAACCAACATTTCCATATTCCGGTCAAATAATAAAAGTATGGTCAAAGAAAAACATATTAATAAATGAAAGGCATTAGTGTCACTTGTAGATAAGAGGCAAGAAGTCCTTAAGAAACTGCTGCTCTTCATGGTCCACAGCACAACTATGAACACTATTGCCGTTTTAGGAAGAGGAAAGATATAGTCAGACAATTCGTTGCCATCTAGAATCAGATTTTCAAAAGTTTCCAACAACTAGCAGGGTCTTCATTTTAAGGGTGTTGAGTTCAAAATAATTTAATTTAGATCCACACAAATGTGAAAATATTGCTAGTTCCAATATTCACATTTAAAAAAATTTCTTTTAGTGTTTTTATGATAGTGCAGTGTTATTATATTTGCAGAGTTATTCATAATTGATTCTTAGAAGTCTGAAACAAAGTTGTACACTTGACACTAACTCTGAAACACACCTTCAGCATGTTTTGTGAATATGACCAGGAGAGTCAAAGATGTTATTCCAGAAACAGGCTCAACAAAGCATAATTAATGATCCTCTGGAAGGATCTGCTGATACATATTTTGCCACAAATGCAACAAAGGCCCTGAAAAAGGTTGAAGGACAAAAGGCAGCTCTCATAGTAATATCTGTCCCTTGGTCACACCGGTTTTGACTTCCACAGCTTTTGCAGATATCCACAATCCCAACTATAAACTTTTGTCTCAGCCAGAACTCCACAGTGAGGAAAGAAAATTCATGTGAAAGTCTAATATTTTTTTCTCTGCATTTCACAAAATACTGCTAGACTTAAAAAGATTGTGCCAATTATGTTTTGTTTATCCTACCTAGTAGAAGAAAGTGATCTGTGATAAAGACATATATTTCCAAAGGAAAATTATTTTAGTCATGAAATAATTCACTGTATATTCAGCCCAACTAGAAGTATTAGACTGTGTGTTCCCAGGAATATCAGAAAACCCAATTTCTTTAAGAGCTTCTTTTCTTCTTCTCCAGCTAATAAGTTTGTGATAGTCTTACATCTAGTCACAGAAAAATTTCTCAAAGTCTTTCCATCAGTATCAAAATCTTCATCATCATGAGATCAGAAGTTGCTACTCATAACCTTATTGAAATCTCTATATCTGAGGCACCAGCCACATAGTGGTATCGCATTTTTCCTGGAGACTTGCCTTCCACATGTAAACAACATGAGCTTAGTGAGGCAGAAACCCCTGAACTCATCTGTGTTCCATCACAACAAAGTTCCTCTTGTTCCCTTGGAGGGAGTGATGCATTTCATCCTAAAAGGGATCAGAATTTTCCCTCTGTCTCTTTTTCTCCAATAAATATAAAAAGAACATCAATAAATAGCTGAAATGCAGACATCTGTGTAGCAAACAATTAAATTTACAGGAAATGAAATTTCACCCTAAGGGTCTATAATTAAAATGCAATTAAATTCCTAAGTTATATGGACAGGATCCCACCCACTGTCTTTAAACTACTGTTGTTGCTATTATTTATTTCCAGTGAGCTAGAACAAGCAGATTTGGATCAAGGTTGACATCTCATTCTACTTAGCCTCATAAAACCACTGTCTCAAAGCATGAGACTTTCAGTTTAAGACTGAATATGAATGAACAGGACACACAGAAAGGGGAAAGTGAAGAAGTACAATAGCAACATCGTGCGGCTATGTACATTAACCATGAATTCCTGTACTTAAGAACAAGTCATTTTCTCCATGATGAATCATCACAAATCATAAATCCATAAATTGAGAAATACAATCTCCACTGAGTCTTACCTGGTTGAGACATCCTTCAGGTATGACAGAAAAATAAGTTCAAGTAGCTTTTGGAGGAAGAAGGTGTAAGGTTTACACAAGAGAAGAGGTTAGAGTCTTAAAGACAAGTTACAGAAGCCACATTTTGCAAGGAACCAAAATACATCAAGCAAAATTGTTTCAAAATCCTTCTTTTATATTTTTCTTTTATTTTTTCTTGGTTTGTTTTTGCCAATTCTAGTCTCAAATAATGAAAAAAAAAATATTTTGAATTGTACCTCTTTTTGTCACGATGTATCATGGTAAAACAGTGTCTGTTGTTACAGCTAGACTACTAGTGGTAACCAAAGGACGCAGTTTAAGATCAGCTAGTTTTACTGCGACTGTAAATTTTTTTGACTTTTCCTTGTGGGAGATTTGGGTAGTTTGCTAAAATGGAGCCCAGCTGGATATGGAGAGAGAAAGGTGGAGGTGCCTAGAGTTGATGAAATACTCCTTTCTGTCTGTTCTTATAATACCTATTTCAATTTTTAAAACCATGAATGGAAACAATAAAAATGAACAAGGAAAACAGACTTTCAAATAGGAATGAAAAGCAAAACATATTACAGATTGATCAGAAAACAGGAGGCCCCCGAGCAGCTTTCTGGGTATGCTGTGAAAAAAACCTCACTATCAGGAAATATGTGATAGCATATGGAGAGGTGGATGATAAAACCTTTCAAACACAAAATCTGCAAAGGGTGAGATACCAAAATCTGCTGGAAGAAACTGGTGAGATGCAGACACAGACCATGTTTGGAAAAGCACCGGATGTACCTTATAAGCTTCCAAGCTCTTTTAAGTAATGAAATTGTCTGGTTTCTCTTTTGTCTTGGGTGGGGTTTTTTGGGTTGTTTTTTTTTTCTTCCAAAGGATGATTAGTTTCCAGGCATTAACAAAGTGTGCAAAAGTATTATGTGCATGTAATGAGACATTGCTAAGTTTTGCACATGAAAAAGTCTGTCATCAATTATATTTCAAGCAATTACTTTGATATCATCTTTCTTTTGTTTACAGTAGGCTACCATGAACAAGGATGTCCCTCAGGAAAACGGATTTGGGGAGGGGAGAGGACATAGGAAGAAAAGGCTCGGAAAACAATATTTGGCTTGAAGCTTTTTCTAAGAAAAAAAAATGAATCATGCACAAAGTTTTCAGTGCAACAAAAGAAATCTTGTTTGCTCGCCAAAAAGGTTTGTTATAGCAATGACAGGAAACAGGAGAAAAAAGAGGTGGATCCAAGGGATTTTAAGAATGTTAAAAAAAAAAAAAAAGTCTACAGATTTTGAGCTAGCTTTGCCTCGTATGTCTGTGGGTTTTTTTTCCTTGGTGGATATGTTTTCTTTGGGTAGCCGATAAAATAATAATTGGTTCCATGTTCAGCAGTGCTTTGGCTTTAGCTTCAGCTTCATTTCTTGAATGCAAGGAAAAAGGAATGTAGTTCAGTCACGCTTTTCTTTTTTTGTTGGGTTTTTTTTTTAGTTTTTTTTATAACAGTCTTAAGAATGAAACCATGATTCATTTCATAACAAGGAAATGATGTTCCAGCTACACATATAGCAGGAGTTCTTGAACGGCGCTTGTTTGCATCCCGCCATGAGCCGTCGAGGAGGAGCGCGCCTACGCTGGGAGAGCTGGGCTTTCTGTCCTGGGCTGGGGGAGCAGAGCTGCCGCGACGTGAGCCAGGCTGGGGCTGGGCTCTGGATTGCAGGAACTGTCTCTGCCCTCGGTTTCTGGGCAAATTAGCCCACGAAGAGAATTGCAACGTGTGGTGCAAAGACAAGTGACTAATGTTGCAAGATCCAGCCTGGGACCAGACTGGCACCTCTTAGGTGTGAGGGGGTGCACAGGCTGCGTGGTGGCAGCAGTGCTTTCTCCCAGCTACCCAGCGTGCTCCACCAGCCCTCCCCTGCGGACATGCCAGTGGCCGTCCATACTGTGTTAAACCAGGAGGATGCTTCCAGCTTTCTGCAATAGCATTAGGTGGTATACAGCCTTAATAAAATCTGCAGATTGGCAGAGATGCAGAAGCTGCTGCCCTTATCAAGATACAGAACAGCCCAGCCACCATTCTGGTATGTCTAAGACACTGCTAGTGCTAGATAATTTCCTCTGGTCCAGCAAAGTTTGCAAGTCTTAAAATCAGTCTTTAAAATTATAAAACATGGGCTGATTCTGCAGCTGTTACTCACATGGATGATTACTATGAATTGTCCCACCCAGCCATCCACAGTACAAGAGAGTACAAGAGAGTTAGGTCCAAAGGATGTGACCAGGGTCTCAGGGGTTTCTCCCGTGACTATGTAGTTGAAAGACCACGAAAAGCCACAATCAAACCTCTAATGTCCAGCCCACCTGTTAATGGCAGTATGCAAAAAAATCCTTAAGAAACTGGAAAACACAGTTCCTTGTTTAATGTAAACATGTAAGTGTGTGAATGGAAACTGATATTAGAGTCCTACAGAAAGAGCTTGCAAGTTAAAACCAGCCATCTCACTGAAATAGGATTTTAATACCCTTTAAAGTTACAGTTAGCAATCAGAAGATTGTCCTTCTATAGCACAAT
The DNA here is from genome assembly GCF_011004875.1 of Balearica regulorum gibbericeps. Classification (NCBI taxonomy): domain Eukaryota; kingdom Metazoa; phylum Chordata; class Aves; order Gruiformes; family Gruidae; genus Balearica; species Balearica regulorum. The sequence continues at coordinate 15,300,345 of NC_046186.1, forward strand.
CAAAATCCTTTTATATGTCCTTTGTTTTGTCTCTCTAGTCGTAGGAAATATGGTTTTCACCATCTAAATGCACTTTCTTGCCTTAATTATGAAATCACAATTTAGGAAAACAATATTCTTTGTGCTTTGCAGGTCTCCCCTATGAGGAATGCAGGCTGCTGCAGTATGTTTGTTTAAGTACCATGCTTACACTAGACTGTGGTTCCCATGTGACTCGCTAGCTCAGTTTTCATTGCCCCTGGCACTCTTTTATTATTTACCTTGCTTCTGAAGTTCCTTGTAAGGAGATTAGAAGCCTTTACCAAAAAATACAGCGAGTTTGGGGCTCATTTTAAATGCAGTTATTCACCCCACAAAGGAAGGATGAATAATTTGGTGACTGAGTCACAAAACTGCCTTTAATGCCTGCCTCCGGATGCTGGCCAGGCTGGTGTGGGGCTACATCAGGTACATTGGCTATCTTACACCCGGAGCAGGACGAAGGTAGAATAGGAATGCAATGGAGGAGATGGGGAAAGAAGCATGGTGAGCAAAAAAAGCATTCGAGGCATTTGAACCTGTCTGTAGAGGGATTATAAACTGGATTTGTAGCTTAGAACAGGATCCCAAAATGACTGAAGAACCTGAGACATGACTGAGGGTAAGAATGAAAATCTGTCGTTCAGCCACTGATGTGACGTGAGGGGACATCTGCCAGCTCAGAAGGGAGTCTAAAGCCCAGGAAGATAATCAAAGCAGTAATAAAATCTCGTTCAAGAACTCGTTTTAATTTAACGCTTTCTACTGCGGCTACATTTTAGAGCAAAAGGCATCTTTCCCACATTTCAGTATGCAGACACCCTCCCCCAGCCCCCTTTAGAGCATACGAAGCAAAGTAGGCAGGTGGAGTCTTTTGAGCTAACGATAGACCAAAATTATCATCTAGCAACTGGTGGTGCCTAATAGATGCCTGCAGATGCCTAATTAACATTCATAAAGCACTTGAATCCCTTAGATGAAGTCAGTATACAATAAAAGTGTAAATTATTATTATTATGGGTAGTAACTGCTTCAGAAAACAATTTCGACTATTCTAAAAAAAATGTTTTATTATTCCTTTTGCTAAAAAAGAATTGAGTAAAGACCAACTGAGAAAGCTTTTTTCCTACACATTAATTATTGTACTCCTGTGTAAATAGTAACAAACCCATATTAAAAGGTGCTCAGGGGTCTCAGGATTTTGGATTTCTAACAAAATCTAAGATTCCATTTAAATCTGATGGAAAGCTGGACAATCAACAATCATTAATGTGTTTGAAATTTTAAAGCACACTATTCAATCATGTTACAGAGCTGCTAAGAGCATTCTGCGTCCTTTGCTTGTCCCTGACCCTTAAACTGCTTTGCATCTGGATATTTAAATACTTTGCACAGCTGTGTCTTGCAGACTTCGCCTTCTCCATCTGCTTGTTTGTTTTCCCGGTTTTATTTTTCAGGCTGCTATTTTGTATAAGCAAAATTATCCTTTTATGTCTCCTCTGCCTCCGTTGTTTCTTCTAGATATTGTAAACTACAGCATCTGTGGTACTTCTCCCGTTATAGATTTATATTCTACTAGGTAGTGTGAGATAAAGATAAGAAGCCTCAATAGAACATGAAGCTGATGCCCTAGTCTGACACAAAAATCCCCAAAGCTTTTTGCTGAAATTTTCTACAAAGTGTAGAAATCCCCTTGGTGTATCAATGACTTCTGCTAATTTTTTAGAAGTATATATTATAGGTCAAGAGGAAAATGGAAGACAAGCCACTGGCCGTTTGACAGAACAAAGTTACCCTTGACATTAGCAAGAGTGACACTTTTTGTCAGATAATCTGAATACTCTGACAGTAAATCTTCCTAAAAACTGGGTGCACGACCTAAGAAAAGTAGTGATTCAGATTTGATTTTTAAAGCATTTCTCTGTCTTTGGATCAGCATGTTTGCAGAATGAAAGGATGTGTCCTGACCTTTTTATCTCTGAAGGGTGGGAAGTAACTTCAGATTTAGAGATTTATCTCTTATATCCTAGAAACAAACTGGGCCAAGTTTTCAAGTTCTGTCTCCCAGTTATTTCTAGATTACCGTGCTTTGCTCACTCTGAACCATTTCATAAAGGAAGTTAAAAATTAATGCCGCTGCTTAGCTATATACTTAAATATGAGCTCAACTTTCAGCACAAACAGATGTTCTCTGCTTAGTCAGGATGGTCTGGAAAAAAAACAAATACAAAATTGTTTTGATGTGTTCCATTCCAGGAATGTGTTAATGACTTATGAACAGAACACACGGATGCCTCTGTTAAGTCAGGATCATGGCTCTTTTACCAGGTATCAGAAGCAGCTATAGTAGGACAAAAGGTAGGGGTCACATACCGAACAGCCATGTTGCTTATAACATCCTGCAGCTTTCATATGCATTAATGCATCCCTAATCCTTTGTTCCCTGTGAGCGTTATCCTGTACACAGCCCTATCTACGTGAAACAAATTGCAAGATCAGAATCTTACCTGCTTAAAGAAATCTCCCAGATTACCTTAAAATTTCATTTGTCAGGTTTTGTAATAGCTGTCATATCCCCTTGAATTGTTGTGAAAGAGCAAGGCAGCAAAACATGCCCTACTGAACAGATTAGGAAACAGGAATCACCGAAATCTAATTCTGGATGACCTTAGGGAGAGGGAGGGGAAAGAAGATAGTGCCAAATTTTCATAGCAGCTTCTGATCGTGATCTTTGCTCTTTGACAGGGTTTGTGGGTGTTGCATGGTACTTCTAGCTCCCCTTGGCTCCAGGGAAGTCTTAGAAATGCTGGAAATTGCTGCCTGCGCCTCACAGGGAAATCTAACCATATCCAGGTAAATTCCTGGTAGTTCTATAAATAATGAGCACGCATCACCTTGAAAAAGAAACCTTAAAGGAAAAAATGGCATCAAACTTATGGTGAACATTTATACTTTGGGGTATCCAATTCACATCATCTTTACTCATCAGTTCTTCTAAATTCACCAACTTTAGAGAAAAGACCATTAAACTACCTAATCTTCACATCCTGTTTAAGCACAGATGCTTAACATTTCCCCAAGTTACCCCTGAACTGAGGTCGGTAATTTGGGTTTGATGGAAGAAGGTGATTTTATCATATTCCACCATTCATCAGTTCCTCCAATGTCAGTACTGTAGCTTACTGTGTACTAATTTTAATTAGGCCACGGCTGTATTAAAAGTTGTTGCTGATTTGTAATTTTGCAGTTGTGCTTAAGAATCCCAGATGTAGACCATTTTGCTTTCAGCATTCAGAAGTGCAACAGGAATTTATTCCCTGCCTCCCACAGATTACAGTCTAAAATAATTCACTTGGGAACAGTAAACTCCCCTTGCTTTCTTATAGTACTCCAAAGGCTACAGCTTGGGTTAGAAAAAGTACTAACGGTTTATTATTGCTAATGCTAATTAAATAAAAATGAAAGACTCAACATATTTTTTAGAGAAAGCTTACCAAAATGAAAGGCTAAGATCTCATTCTTACCCATTTAGGCTTTAAGCTCTACTTCAACAGTGAGAGGAGAGGAAATGTATTAAACTCACTGACCACCCTAAGGACTGAGGCACCTGAAAGATTTCGTATTCCCATTTCAGCAAGCGTCAATAGCAACCCTGAATGTGACTCTTGCTATATTTACCTGGCAAGTTTGTCAGTTATTCTGAAGTGCACTGATTTATGTACCCATAATAATGGAACTTCAGGAGCTGTGTGTGTTTTATTACTTGAGGCCATAGGTGTATAAGACAGCAAATGTTGGCTTTAGGGCTCCTGATACTGATTCAAAAAGCCAAAGCCATATGATGTAAAAGGGTGATTCTATATTATCTCATTCAACTGGCTCAAATTTGTTCAAAAATAGCTGAAAGGTTAACTTTGTACCAACAGACTTTGTACCAGAGTAGGTATTGTTCATCTTCACGATTCCATCTTAATACAGAGCTGATATAATTTGTTCTCCTGTCTTCGGAAAAAAACATAATGCCAAAATAAACTCTGGTGTGTGTACTCTGGCTAATGTGACAGAAATACAGCCATCTGATCACAGCCAAGCTGCATCACATTTGTGTGATACACATACAGGAGTGACTTTGCTACTGATCACTAACAGACATAGTATTAGTGACAGCAGAACTGCAGTGTAACTTGCCACCCTTGACATAAGGCTTTATGAAGTCTTGTATACTTTCTCTCAACACAGCATCTTTTGTTGCAATCAGTATTGATATAAACAACTCTAAGGTGTGGAGAAATCCTCCCTGCCCCAACTGAAATAAATACCCTCTCCTTCAAGACTGACTGCAGCTGTCAGTGTCCTCCACCCAAACGACCAAGGCATACACTTAACCTCAAACTGACAAAAGGAAATAGTTTCATACCTGACAAGGGGGTAGTTTTTCATTTCCCCCACCCAAATACCACATGGGAAATGTGTTAGGTGGGTAGAGCCAAAACACACCCCAAATTATCCCATGGTTGCTCTAGCAGCCAAAACATCCTACAGTGTGTTTACACCATGTCCTCCTGATGAACATGTCCTGGGTGAGGCTCTGCGGCTGGCTTTATTTTCCATGTTCTGCAGTTATCTGTGTGTCATTTTCACAGAATTATATGAAAACACTTTCCAGTTTTTACAGACTTCTTTGGAAGGAACTGCTTTTACCTACAACAAAAGAACAGTTTTGTTTCTTAACGGCACTGAGGATAAGCCAAAATGCACTAATTTCTCCTCACTTGTAAAACATTTAACATATCGCTACCCACACCCTGTAATTTCAAGACTCCTAGGATTTATATTTTAAAAGCATAATTGAAACTTCTTGGCAAGGGCCCTACAACTTCCAGTCAAAATGGTTATAGAAGAAAAATTCTCTGTCTTCATGTAAAAGAAACCCTGCCTAAATTAAAAGCAGTTGATATTAGCTCTTTTTCCCTATAATAATATCTACCATTAAGATGACAGCTAAAATATAAGGTGTTCTTGCATTTCAAGGTACTATGAGAGGAAAAAGGGTTGTGGGGTTATTTAGTGATGCCAAGCTGAACTCATAAAATATTTTGTCAAAGCAACTGTTTGCTCATCTACATATGGAAATGTATTTTTAATTTAAAATTCATTCAAGATCTCATGTCTTAACTCATCATATCATAATAACTCAATGCCTAATCTAACACAGGAAAGAAAGTACAAATCTTCATGTTGTACGTGTTATACTGCAAACGTAGTTTTCTTAAGATTTGATAATCATTTAAATTAAATAAATTCATCTATATTACCTCACAGCTACTTTCACGAAAAGTGGGCGTGGGAGTGTTGTTAAGGTTCAGCACCTTTTTCTGCTCTGTACCAAAGCTATGTAAAAGTTCTGGAGAGAAGCAGGTCTCCAGATCATACCAATGTAGAGGGCACTCAGCTTCCTACCGAATGCAGATACTCACATGGTGTCAGTGGAGAATAGTAACCTAAAACTAAATTTTAGCAAAATGGATCTGATGACAGTAAGACAGGACATTCTGAGGAGCCATGAAACACCACAACCTGAGCTCAAAGGTATGTTCTATGATTTCTGGACTGTCAACTTTTCATCTGTCTGAAGATCTCTAGAAATTCCCTGTACCTGCATTGCACTAGCTCTCTTTCCCCCCAGTTTCTGCCAGGCAGAAGGCTACACCCCAGTCCAACATCCTTGGCCTCCAGTGCCATGGACCTGGGGCAGCAGAAATCCTCTTTTCTGTTCAGAGTGGAGTCACAGGATTCTAGAGCCACTGCCTGGCTCAGCATTTAGCTACTGTCCACAGCGAGAAGAACGCATCCCCCTGCCCTCCACTGCCAGTGAATGTCCCCCTGTAATAACACCTGACCCACGGTATTCTCCATTTCATACTACACAGACAACAAATTGTTTTGCTTTTGCTAGCAAGCCAGTATTTTGTTTTCTACATGTTTCATTAGCTTACAGGGAGAAAAAAAAAAAAAAAAAAGTTTAATGTTGACTGCAGTTCATTTCCTGCTCAGTGCTGTTGCCCGTAGGCCAGAGACTGATGGCAGGTCTACAATACTGGATCAAAATGAAAGGCCAGCTCTGAATTTCAATAATTCAAAGCTGTGTTTTTAAAATGGTCTCTCTGCTAGTATCTGCATTAATAATTATGCAATTACATTGATGCAATGGTAGTTGTCAAAGAAAAATGTGAGATTTATGAAGGGGACAAAATTTTCTCAGTAGTTTACCCAAAGTTATGAAATTCTATTGCAAAGGAGATGAGAATGATCACTAATCTTGGTGTGTTCCTAATAGTTCTGTTATATTAACAGTCACTTACAATAGGTAAATGAGAGATGGCCTTACAGGAGGTAAGAAAAAAATGTTAAAGTTATGCTTATGAAAAGCCAAATGGTATGCAGTGATTGTTATTATGAACTTTTTTTATGTTTTCCTCATATGTGTTGTCTTGTCTGTAGTTGAACTCTAAGACCCTTAGGGCAGGAAAACTGTTAAATCACCAGAGAAAGAGCTCTCTTTGTTCTAGATCCTATATAATGCTCAGCAAAAACAGCCTTAATCCCTTTAACACAAATAAAAACAAATAAAGGTATCATAGTACTGTAGCATTGGAAGACACTTCAAAGATCCAGCAAACAGATCTATCTGTTTGCTTTGAGGAAGAATTAGATGTGCCTAGGCTACCCATGACAAGTTTGTCTAGCCCATTCCTAAGACAGACTTCTCTTTTCAGGAGAGAAATTGGATTCTTCAGTTACTTTCTTAGGCCTGCCTAGGGAGTTGTGCCCCATGTTGAATTGGACTGAATTGCCTTGTAGAGGCCTGCCTCACCACTTAGCTCTTCTTATATTTAGAAAGTGTTTCCAATATCATAGAATCATAGAATAGAATCATAGAATGGTTTGGGTTGGAAGGGACCTTAAAGATCATCTAGTTCCAACACCCCTGCCATGGGCAGGGACACCCTCCACTAGACCACGTTGCCCAAAGCCCCATCCAGCCTGGCCTTGATCACTTCCAGGGATGGGGCATCCACAACCTCTCTGGGCAACCTGTTCCAGTGCCTCACCACTCTCACAGTAAAGAATTTCTTTCTAACACCTAATCTAAATCGACCCTCCTTCAGCTTAAACCCATTACCCCTTGTCCTGTCACTACACTCCCTGATAAACAGTCCCTCACCATCTTTCCTGTAGGCCCCTTCAGGTACTGGTAAGCAGCAATTAGATGTAAATATCCATGTGGATGGGAGAAACAAGGGGAAATTTTAATTATGATAAAATGTTGTTTTGGTTTTTTGGTCAGGTATCTACATATGATACATGCTGATAAAAGCAAGAGATCCCTAAGTCTCCGCAGTATATCTTTAGAGAAAAAGTATATTTTATCTGTACCACCAGAATACTTCTGATGTTCGTGCCTGGTTTCATATGTGGCTATCAAATATTGAGTTGCTTTTGAGTAGCTCCAAAGTAAAAATCCATGAAACCTATGTTTTTCAGGAGCACAATAAAAAGTTATGAGTAAAGTTTTCATGCATAACGTGCTACCTTGTTTCCTAAGCACATCATCTGCATGATTTTCATAGTAAAGACATCCTTTTATTTTGCTAATATGGATAGTGTGTCCTAGTCCATCATTTCATGGTTGCTAACATCTACCCTTGAAATTATAATATGAAAGAATATCACAATGTAAAAGTTTCTTTACGGTGAGTTTTTCCCCCCCCCTTTTTTTTATATGCATGTAGATTGGAAAACAGTCTGTGAAATAATCTATTGAGGAATAATATTTGCTTTTTTTTCCTTGGAGTTCATTGAACATTAAACATATATGCCCTACTGTTACAGTTTGGAGGATATTCTATGTAAATTTAGGTTAGCAATACCCCACATTGTGTGTTGACAGATAGGAAAACTACGTCTACGCTGCAATTAGGACATAGGTTTTGTGCACACACAGACCTAACTGGGCTAGCTCTAATCTTCTGATCATCTGCTTTGTTCCTCTACTGATGGCAGAAAACTCACCTGAACGTTGGTTTTGCTGTGAGCAAAGTATGCTTGCACATATACTGGAACGCTTGCTTGGCAGCTGTATCCTATGGTATGCAGTTTTAGATTAAAACTAGCTTGGTATGTGCTACATGTGTTACAATCACACTTCAATCTGAAGCCTCCATATATCCTAAATGGAAGCAGCAATGCATGCTTCACACTCAGAAATGGTCTTCCAGCTCTGGCCATCTGGGGGGCAGATGTGCAACACTTTTCTCACAGCTATAGCAAAAATGGTTTCAGACCAACCTTCCTGTTGTGCTTCTTCTCATCGACCCATTTCCAGATCTTGCTGCTGGCAGCAGTCATATTGCATGTTTGGTTTAATAGCTTTGCACCCCTGATTTAATCCATCCCTTATGCGTGCACACATTCCCCCAGGCTCCCTTGGTAAAGCCCCTGAGGTGCACACGAGTGAACAGGGAAGAAGATGACAACTGCGGCACTGAAATGAAAGCGCACCTGCTGAAATGAAAAAGTGATGCAAACCATGAGAACGTGTAGTAAACTTGGGCACAGAAGCTATGAGAGCAGGAACTTCCAACATATTTTCGGAGCGTGTGGGCAGATTTCATCAAAAACAACCCCATAGCACCATCACCACTATGACAACACAAACACACACCCTATTGCACCGATAATCTAGAACTGACCACATGTTAATTGCAAGTAAAACACAAGGGTCTCTAGTGCACTTTGCTGTGTGCGTCTGCTTAACCACTTTCTTCCCCAAAAAGCTACTATTTTATAATACAATGGAAGTGCTTTAGAGAAGAAAACACCGCAGGGTGCTCTGCTATCTTATAAAGTGTGAGCTTTAAATAAAAAAAATTTTGTCTTTTTCCACAATCTCATCAAAAAAGTCACCAAGTCCTCCACACCGCTGTCAGGCTGCACTTTGACACGTGATGCTGCTGAATGGAGATGACTTGCCACACAAACCTGCGGCCCTTCCAGCAAGCAAAACCTGTCACACAGCACCCAGTGACAGCACAGACTAAAAAGGAGAGGGCATGGGTGGGATGAAGCAGGAGATTCTCAATGTGTTAGTATTTAACAGCAAAAAATGTGCTGCTTTTGTGTGATAACGTTTGAGTCAGAGCACTGCACATCATTGCCCTACAAACTACTCTGCTGCTCTCTCTGGGGCTGTAAAAGGAAATGGGAACCCATGGAGAAGGGGTCTAACTCATCTCACTGCAGTGAAGTGCATTTCACCTGATACATGTCCTCAGATCTTCTGGTGAAAGTAATTAGAAACATGAAATATACGGTAATATACAGTAACGAGTGCTTGCTTTCCTGCTCAGTATAGTGTATCTCTAGTCTGGGAATATCGGATGCCGTTTTCATATAAATATCTTGTTGCTTTGTAACAAATGTGTGTTGCTAATACTAATAAAACGATTTGCAGTTTGTTTAGTGAAGAAATAATACCTAATTAAAAAAAAAAAAAAAAAAAGAAAAAGTCTTTCTGGTAATCTTTTGCTAACTTGACTTGTAGATTTTGTTATCTGAGATACACTTTTCATCTCAGTTTGAATAATTTGTTTGTTTGTTTCGTTTATTGTACCATGAAGGACAAGTCTAGTAACTTTAGATACGCAAAATGAGAGTCACTGCTGGTATTGCACAGATATCCATTACAGCCCAGCTAGCATTAGCATGTTGTATCCTGTTTGATGAGAACTCAGCACAGTGGTATTTGCTAATGTTATTACTTCTACTTTCAAAAGAAAGTGAAATGGGTCAAGATTCAGGAACTGTAACCATAGTAATGGGTAGCAGGATTCCAGCATTTAAAGGAGAACTGTTAAATGTTGAAGGAGATTAAAAATGGGAAAGTAAGATACAGAAAGAATGTAAAGGACCATAGCCTGCCAGTAATGCCAAAGGGCCAAAACCTGCTCCTGGTGAAATTATCTAAGTTCCTGTCAGCTGTTGGAAAGAAGAGAAGAGTTTAGTCTAGTAATTAATCACCTTTACTTATAAATTAAAATTGCTGGAGAGAATGCTTCTGTGCTTGGCAATCCAAGGAGTCCCAGCCAGGACGCGAAGCTCCATTCCCCAGTTCTGGACTTTCCATATGCCAAAACAGAAGGATGCACGCTCCATTTTAAACAGTTAAAGACAGCCTTTGCCAAATGCAATAAAGCTGTTTGCAGATTGAAACTTTGAGAATTTCAGCAAGTATTTTTTCTCTTTTACCAATAAGCAAACATTGCACAACTCTTGAAGAAAAGCCACGTTCCAGATTTTCCAAGAATTTTGAGAATCACATAGTTAAACTGTATTTGATTCCCATCATATTAGTTTCCAGGTAATGAAAGTGTATGACCTCACACCACACTATATGAGATTCAAGTTCTGTCCTCACACCTACGCAGAACTCATAACTTCAGTAATGTTATATGAATACAGTTCAGAGCAGAGTTTGATCCAAGATGTGAAGATTTCAGTCACCTCCCCTTTGACACTTAGTAGAATCTAAATTTTAGACAGCCAGCCAGTCAGTCTTTTTTTTTTTTTTTCCTGGTCTCTATAAATATTTTTACCTCTTAGATTATTTACTTATTAATTGAATTGAATTGAATTGAATTGATTTTTTTTAATATCCCTTAGAAAATAATAGATATTTTTTAACTTGAACAATGGTGCCAATGTGTTCTCCACTCTTATTTTCAGCATGCTTTCTCACCTTCCCTTTCAGCTTCTTATGCTTCACCAATTACTAAGGGTGCAGTTTCTTTCAGTGAATTTTCTGCATCCGAAAGTTAGAGAGTTAGTCAAACTTTGCCACCTAAACTCTCCCTACCAGTGGAGAGAGGCAGTGAGGGCAATCGACCTGTCTTTCCTTGCTGACTACCACAGCAGTCTAGACAAAGAGCTTAAAATAGGCAGCTGACTTTTAAATAGGTAACGCTGGATGAGATAGATAATTAACAAATAATGAAAATAAATGGTTGCTAGCCTCCCAGGATGCTGCAGATGTTTAACTAATGAACAAAAGTGCTTTGAGAATGCTGAAATATTTGGATAATACTGTTGGGCTGTTTCTATTTCGTCTGACTCTTATAAATACATGCCCCTATTTAAAGCTAATTCACTTTTGTTAGAAATGAAGCATGACTACGTGGTGGTTACATTCCACTTGCTTTCTTGCATATAGGTAAACCCCTACAACTAGAAAATTTGGTGATAAAATTCGGGCTTCTGCTAGAAATATTAGGTTTCTAGTCTTCCGAGGGAAACTATGGTGTCACAAGTACTTATGGTCTGCCCATCTCTGCCATACCTTAATGTCTTAAAACTCTCTTTTGCTGCTTTTATTCTTAAGAAACCCCCTGGCTGGCCTCTTGGTACCTGATTATTTTTCTCAGAGAGGCATTAAAATTATTTTTACCCTTCTGTGCCCATGCTTGTAGCTCCATGAGCCCAGTCTGCCTGATTGTGTGGCTGCCCAAGCCTGGCACCATGCCTTCCAGCCCTGGGGTGCTTCAGTCTCATCACCTCTCTGCCTCATGTGCAGTCTCCAAAAATCAATAATATCCACATCTGTAAGGCTCCCTGTATATCCATTACACCCTCTTCCCCGTTCAGTTTCTCCTCCAGTGCTGCAGAAGAAGGACGTAAGCATGAGGAACCAAAAGGGAACTGTTCAGAAGAGAAGGAAATTATGCTTCTGCAGAGAAAGAAGACGTTTATCGGCCTTAAATCTTCTCACAGCTGAAGTGAGAGAGCTGATGTTTTATGATATGACAAAACAACATGAACCTCGATCAACCAGATACGATATGTGGCTGCAGCTTGGTGAGGTACTTTATATGCCAAATGTGTTTGCTCATACAGTAGGAAAAACATAATGTTCAAATGTTCTTTCAAAGCTTCATCTACTTCTAAAATTTACCTCGCTCTGTAACCCCTTATAGTCAAACAGCAATCAGTTGGAGTGCAGGAGGCAAAACTGCAATAAGAAAGCAGACAATCGAACTATGCACTCCTATGCACACGCACGCACACGCACACATACACACATACATGTAAGACTTGCAGAAGCATGTAGTCAGAGGTTTGTTTTTCAGAAGGACATAGAGTGATAGCTATAAAATAATATTTTGGATTTCCTTAGAGCTCGCCTTTGTAAATCATGATTGATTGAAATAAACTGTCAACTGCAATTTGTTAATTTTATATGATTTACTCCTGATGTCTGAATGTGAAAACCTGCCAGAAAAAAAAAAAAAGCTTTATAAAACATTAGTGATTTTTATCACCATTAGTGTTCTAGAAATGGAATTTTTTTTAGTACTTAACCCTCCTGAATGCTTGTGATGAACAGCCAGGAAAATAACTGCCACATGCCGTCCAGTAATGAGGACAGTAAATCAATTACTAATAAACTGTTAGCCTGTTTGAGACTCAGAACATTTTCTGAAGGGGAAAAAAGATTCTTTATAATCATTACCATACTAAAAGGTTGTGTTTTTTTTTTTTAAAAAAGTCACAATTTGAAACTGTATTTTCTGATTCTACAAAGAGGACTGCATTTAAAAGAGCTGCAACAATTTGTACAATGTTTAGTATCACAAGAGACTCCTGTCACAGGATAAATATTTCTCTTTAATGTAAATGCACTATAGAACACAACACTGCTTCAAAAAAACATCACCAATTTAAGAGGAAATGAAAAGGACTACATCTGCCTGAAACTACCAAGTTCAAATTTGAATCATGCGAGCTGAGATTTGAGCAGAAATCCATGATTTCACCTCCTCTTGAAGAACAAAACAATTTGAGATGTGTTCATTAAAAGGGTTAATAGACTTCAGAGAGAATATAAACGTATACTGAGAGCATCAAGAGACTGAGAGTGGGAATGGAATGATATCACCACTGTAAGCAGCACTATCAGTGCCGGGGTGTATAATGCACTAATATGGGTTTTGGATGATATGAGCCTCAGCAAAACTCCTGCAGTACAATATCTAGTAACACAGAATACAGTCTTAGAAACCATCCCCACATCAGTTAGTTAGAATGTGCTTAGGGCTTTTCTTTGATCAGATAAAGAAAGTCGTGATAACACGCTATGTTTAGCCAACACCTACTGTCCTAAATATCACCTTAAATACTTGCCAATATTATATATATATATATATTTTATTTTTATTTTTTTTTTCAGAAAGAGACTGGATCTTACTAGTGACGCATTTGTCAGGAATGTCAGTTTGAGTCTTTCCTATCGCCCCAACACAGAGATATTCAGATTTACTAATGAACTCCTGGGAATAACTATGAAAAGAACTGTTACTCTCTTGAGGAGAATAAGGATAAAGAGCATGCCCTACACTTATTTTGAAACTACAGATCTGCAACTGTCTGTACTGGCAGCTTCAACTTAAAACTTTAAAAGGTGGCACTGGTTGTAGTGGATTTGAAGAATATCTGTCCCACTTATATCTGGCTCAGAATTAGCCCTGAGATGAGCTGTACAGTAGGTCAGCAGTAGCAGAAGGTCAAGCAAAATGGGAGGGGGGGAATTTTACTGGAATTTAGGATTCCATAATGAGTTTGGAGAATTTGCAGGCTGAGATACTCTCTGCAAAGGAAGCCATATAGACACAGAGCACAGCCATCAATTTAGATTTATTTTTGTATTTCCTGCTGGCTGGTTATTAGAGTTCTCAATTCTTTTTTTCCCATGTTTTCAGTGAAGAGTGAACTTACCAGAATGAATGATAAAATCATCATCTTGAAAAAGGGTTTTTTTCTGGATTCACAGAATATTGTACTGTATGCTGCAGTGCCAAATGTTTATCAGATGTTTAGGGTGGGGTAGGGTTTTTTTAAAATTATTTTGATAATATAATTAGATGCAAGGCTGCTACAGAAGGCTCTTTTCTCAATGGTAGCAAAATATAGTAACAGTTCAACAGCAATTCCACTCTAAAGGCTCTGTTTTGTCTTTATTCCTGATTAACCATTTTCACTGCAGTTTGTGTGACTCAGTGGCTGTATGGTTTTGAGAATTTATATATCATTTCAGCCAAAAATCTGTGAATGCCTTTCCATAAGTAATGGTGGACCAAAAATGGCATTTGACCTCCACAAAAAAATTTTGGTGATCTTTTCTTTGATAATTTCTAGTTCCTTATTTTTTTTGAGCATAAGCTTGAAATAGGATGGAAAAGTGCCTTTTCCTAAGACAGGTCTCCTTTCTGTTTCCATCAGAAAAAAAGCCACACCACTCCATAAGTCGTAAGTCAGTCTTTGCAAAAAGTCAAGGCACTCTCCAAAAAGTGGGGCAGCTACCTTTCCCAAGCTGTCAGCACTCTCCTCTGCTGGATACAAGTGCTGGGGGAGACTAAATGGCTGCATGGGAAGGGATGAGCACGTTAGGGACAGAGAGATGGACGGGAGACATGCAAGTGAGGAAAGAGAACCGGGAGGAGGCTAGAGCTGGATTTTTACACAAAACCACAACAGAAAATCTATAGATCAAAATTAGCCATCTACAGAGGTTAAATGTGCAGGTCAAAATCTTATTTTTAATTAAAAAAGCCCTGCTAAGCATCCATGAAGAAGCTGCTGCAGTCCCACAGTGATCGAGCAGACGTACTTGCAGCACAAGTGTCACACAACCGGGGTGCACACACCACCCTCGGCTGTGACCAGCGCTCCCCGTTGCTCCCCAAATAATCCCAGATTTGAAACACTGATGCTGATAGAAGAACTTCTTCTGTAATAATTTATGTTTAAGTCAGATATGGAGGTGCTACACAGAAGGTAAAAACACAGTTCCTTCTCTGTCATAATCCTAACCATGTCCTATTTTACTGAGACAAAAGAAAAGTTAACGGTGGTGGTAACGGTCATGTTCTTGTTGTTTGTTTGATGTGGTCACTGCTTCCTAGGGATGGATCTGAGAGCATAATATTCAGTTTACACAGGCCAACAAACTCACCACATTTACAATAAGTTCTTAGGGGGCTGAAGATGAAGTACCAGAAGCATCTCCCTCTGTGGCTTGCATATACTGAAATTTAAATGGATTCTGATTTGTGCTGACATTTCTATTTACTTTCCAAGGCCGTAATGACTAATACTTCTGAGGAAGTATAATCTCGGACTATACTAAAAGCTTCCACTTTCCCCAATAATAAAATTTAAGGATTGATTTAAATTAGGAACCTCCTCTGGCTTTGCCATTTTCATACATAAAGATGTTGTAAAATAAACATTACAGAAAAATAATTTCAATCGGTTATTCTCATTTGATTTTTCCTTCTAAACCAGACATCTATAACTGTTGATGGACTGTAACTTTTCATTTGTAGTAAAAGAACAAGCAAGCAATATAAAGTGGTTTTTACTGGAAAATTCAAGCTTCTTCCTAGCAGGACACAAAATTGTAAATTGAATCCCCATGCTCAGCAACTGAAGCTTAACACCTTAGAAATGATTTTTGGTTTTGTGTTGTTGGTTTTTTTCTTTTTCTCAGAAGAAACAGAGGATCATCTGGAAAATATTCCACCCTTTGATCCAATACACATCAATTTTAGACTTACCTTAACAGCTTTAAGGGTGGAATTCCTTATTTCCAGCCTTTCTTCTGTTATCAGGAAAACATAGAGGGTTCTGTTTACCAGCAGTCAAATGATTTGCAGATGACAGTCAAAAAGGAATTTGTAAAGTGTCTGTTCAAGGAAAGCCATGATCCACTTAGCTTAAAAAAATCTCCAAACTGCCATTTCCAATATTTTCAAGAATGCCTAAAAATCTAAAGCTCCACACTGATTTATTTTTTTCCTCTCCTTTTCTTCTGCCATAGGTTCAAAATATTCCTATCCCTTGATTCTACTGTAAATATGAATTCACATTTCATATACAGGAGCAGAGCTCTTGTGATTTAAGGGTATTTCCATTCGCTTGTCGTTTAGAGAAACCTTTTTCTTTGCTTTAAACTACTCTCAAAGAACATAGCCAGGTGCGAATACCAAGCTCTTGGCCTCAGCGATAGTCTTCCTTGTGTGTGCATTTTTATGGTCTGCTCTTGCAAACCTTGCTTTCTTTGGATAATCTTCACTTACATCAGTATTTAAACTGAAGTGAATGGAACTTCTTACAAAAGACACTACTTGACATGAGCAGTGGATGGTACAGCCAGGCTCTTTGTAGGTATTGCAGAATCTGATTTTTCCCTTGCAACAATAGCACACTTCAAAAGAAAGGGCAAGAAAGGAAATCTCCTTTGAGCACCAGCCCTTTTGAAGCCACACACTGAAGTCTCAAGTCCTAAATCAGTATCCACACCCTTCATGCAGAGCATAGAGCACTTTTACTGTCCTGAAACTTTGCATTCATTTGTCAGTCTTTAGTCACAATCATATTTATGAATACAGTTTTCTTTTGAATTTTATTTTTCAGCATTCATTTGCAAAAGAAACTGGCCTGCGTTATCAGTTAGTGTGAAGTGGTACAACTCCACGTGTCAAAAGACTACACATATGTGATGTTGTACCCACAAAATCTTAACCAGTATATTTAAAGAGTATTGGCCTGCAAATTTCATTATGCAGTACAATAACACTGTCCAGACTTGCCAGTTTATAGATATTATGTATGTGAAGATTCATATGAAAAGCAGAGAGGACACAGGATCTTTTCAGTATTCCTTGTCCTTGAGAAGCACTAAACAAAAAGAAGTGTGAAACTGCAAGGCAGTTTCTTAAGCTACCAGCCATAGTAGGGACTGAAGATCATTGTTGACCCAAAACTCTAAAAAGCCCAGAGACTGTTGCTTATACAAACTTCACGTATCTCCACCAAAAAAAGATAGAAAAAGAAGAGGGCATTATTTCTTTTTCTTTATGTCTTGTACATTGACCTGAGGAATCAAGGAGGCATCGCTGACTTTGTTGGCCAAGAACTCCATAAAATCCCTTGAAAGACAACTACCACATACCTATCAAAGGAAGCATCCTTAAAATAAGTGATACACTTTCACATCCCCTTCTTCTTGCCCATTAGCGCCAGTATCATCTGTCACTTCTATTTCAAAACAAAAAAGGTTGCTCTGTTTTTCCCTGTGGATAAACATGTGGATTTTATACATACACTTGTCTCAGAAATCAAGTTTGCAGTGTGTGCCAGAAACCTGGAGAGATGACCTAGGGCTTGCCCTAGAAGTAGGAGTACCCTTTCCAGAGGTGCTTGTTTCTAACCTGTATGGCCAACGAGGTGCAGTAGGAAGTGTGGCACCCAGCCAAATAGATATGAAACAGCTTCCAGCAGAGGACGGATGCTGTGTGAAGTAAACCTGCTCGTCTTCATGAGCCTCCAGGGCAAGAGAACTCCCGGCTCTGTTTGTACAACTTTTCATTGACACAACTCAGCAGTCATTATATATGTACTGAGGTCTGCCAGGTCCCCTTGGAGAGTCATCCAGTCCTTTCTGTGCTGCATAAGTGAGAAGCTGAGCAACCAAGACTCCATCCTGTCATTTTATTTGTATGACTGTGTGAATCAGTTTGTGACATTCAGAAAATGTTTAGAACCAGAAAAAGTATCTAGGCGAGGGCCTTTGATTGCCACAGTAGTTTGCAAATCATGACAGGCTAACACAAGAGAACCCATAACCTTACGAAATGCAAGTGTTCCAGGACAGCTAAATGGAAGACTTCACTTGCACAATTTGAGAAAAGTTCAGCTCTGAAGTATGACAGGAAAACTCTTGCTCAATACCGTTGTTTTCATTTTAATTCAAACTGAATAAACAGATCCAAAGGAGTCTGGCTTTAGGACAGATTTCCTGCATACATACTCAGGTGACATATGTAACTCTGAAATGAAATGAAACCTGGCCAACTGCTTCAGAGTACAGCATTCATTGTTCTGATACCTAAAGAAAAAAGATTCCCAAATCTATACCTTATGAAGGTGTATTTAACTCTCTTCTTACGGGTAAGAAGGTGCTCTGTACAGCACTAACTCCCAGGCCTGGGTATTGTCTTCAGAGGTGTAGCAATACAGAGTCATTACACTATGACAACAGAAGGGATCAGATAATATCACAAGACTACTCAGTGCTATACATTCTTGAAAAATTATGCTACCTCTAAGCAACAGAGAGATCTTTATTCTTCTAGTAAAAGAAGCTTTTTTCTTAACATTTCATCCTACACCTTACTCAAGGAAAAAATTATATACTCTGCTTCTAGGTCATAGTTCTCTTATACAGGACAGTCTTTAGGTTTTGATATAAAAAATTTCCCAGCCTTCCATAATGTCTGTTATCCTTTGAATTTTCAACTGAAATGCCAAAGCAGATAATTCAGGATACCATGGGAATTAATGGAGTCAGACAAAGAGATATTGACTAGTAGGACTAACATTGTAAGCAGAGGACATTTTACTTGTGCTTCTCTTCCAACATCACAAAACTTTTTTCAAAGAAGTGAGATATTTTATTCTCAGGGTTTAGGGTATTTTACCATAATCTGTAGAAACTTTGATTAAATATGCCAGTATTTTACTAATTCACAGTTAAATATTCTAAATTTGATGTATAACCATCTCTATATTTGAATGCAAATCTTTCTCATTGAAACACTTTGCACCAAACACTGTTTTGTCAGAATTCCTGAATGTTAAACTACTGTCAGCTTGTGCTTTAATTGCAATAATGTAAGGTAGCTCAGTTTCAGTTCGGAGCTTGTCAACAGGGGTATGGAAATCAGAGGTAAACAGGAACCCAGATATAGTACAAGGTGGCACGATGGAAGATTTCTTTGAATCTGGTAGCTGCATCTCAATCCTTCATGCTCTGAATCTGCTGTCTCTTGGATTGAGTTACATATGTTACCAATCTATGCTGTGAGTTATGCCCATAATATGGTGCTTTTGTAAGCTAGTCAGAAAACAATTTGTGCAAGATATCTGGTAGGATATGCAGAACCTAGTAAAAAATAGATAAAATGTGTTAAAAATTATCACCTTAAAGGGACCCTTTTTTTCCAGATAGTATTTTAAAAAACGAACAAACAAACAAAAAAGCTGAAATTATTGTTAAAGAGGATGGGGCTACGAGTGGTGAGAGGGGACTTTTACTAAAATAAAAACATGTTTGGATTAGTTTAGGGCTCAATCCTGCAAGTTGCCAAGCTTTCTGGTCCCAATTCAGTAAATTATTTAAGCATGTGCTTAAGTTTTAAGCACATCATCAATTCCAAAGAAATGGTCTGACTCACACATGCCTAGTACATGTCTGGACTAGAGCCAGGGATCTCGGCACTTACCAGTATTAAGACTTTCATTTCCTAACTGAACTAATAGTAAGAGGTAGACTGTACAGAGAATAAAGCTTCCCACAAACCTCCGTGTTGGCTATGCAAGCTGGGAATCACCGCTGGATCCTCCGTAACCCACACGCCTCACAATGCGACACGGCTGTCCCTACCACGGTACAGAGCTGGCCACAACGTTCCTGCCCTTCTCCCTGTCGAGGGTGAATCATATTCAGTGTTGCTGAAATTCCTAGTTATCCAAACAAGCAGTAATAGAAGCATTTGAACAGAAAGGAGTTTTGAGTCATGTAGGTGGTTTTCTTGTGTGGGAAACTACCCACTTTGTATCTATGTGATTAGGAAAGTCAGCTTTATTTGCCTCTGGCTGTCTGAGGCAAGCAACAAAAAGCACATTCATTCTCCTATTCCTTCCTCCTCTCAGCAACACAGAAAGAGGGAAAACATTATTAACTCCTATGTCATAGCCAGGTTAAGAGAATACATTTTCAGTCAGTAAGGCATCACTTGTACCGATGGGACTCTTTCCCAGCATTTTATATTGCCCACCCTGAACTCACATCCACCTAGACAAAGAAAGTGCTACACGAATACATACTGACTGGTGCGCAAATACCAGCAGTATTGTTATGGTGATGCTCAGGAATACACCAAACACTAACTGGAAGTAGTGCCCACCCAAAACTGACCAGACCTGACTAGAAGAGGCAACTGCTCGATAGAGATGCAGAAGATAGTGCAATAAGACAGTACAGTTCTCCATGTGTGGCCTTGTGGTCTCTGGCAAATTCTGATAGAAATCTTAAAACAGAAGAGTTTTCATGGAAGACCTGAAAAGAACAAATCAGCTTTGGAGAGCTCTATAAAGCAAGCATGAGGAGCAGCATGGGAAGAAGTCCAAAAGGATTTCTCTGAAAAATTAAGACACAGACAAGAGACCTGGGTATCGCAGACAGAGAAAAGACAGCAGACAGTAAGTAGATTCTCACAGCACCATGAAAATGATGTGACTGAGAAGAAAAGGCCAGGGTGAGATTTTAGTTGAGGCAGATCTGGAGTGCAAAGTCAGATCTGGAACCTATCAAGAAACACAGAGGGAGAATGAGGACAGCAATCCCTCAGACATGTTGAAAGCCCAGGGAGGACACGATTTCAAAAAGAGCAGGCTGTGAACATGGCTGTGTTGAAGATGTCTGATGAGCCAAAAGCCCGGTCAGAGGCATGTTGGCTGAGCAGGAGGGGAGCAGGGGGAGAGGACTCGGCTGGGAGAGAGGAGCTCTGCAGCCCAGGTACCAGTGTGAGCGGTACCTGGCCAGGGATGGCAGGGAGATGCTTTTTCTTGCCAGGGTGGGAGACAGGCTGTGCACAGAAAACATTAGCATGTAAAAAAATATATTCCCATGAGCAGATGGATGCGCTGGATATTAGGAGCTAGAATATTAAACCTTTCCCAACCCTGCTCAGGTTTGACACCATGCTGACAACTGCACTTTCCAACTTGAAACAGGTATTTCAGGGAAACTTTGCCCAGCACCCAAGAGATTTTATTAAAATCAATATGACAAACTGTGACATCTTTCCAGAAGAGAGCTTAACAACACGTTTACATCAGTTTTGCTAGCAGCCTTTGGGCTGCATTTTCAATCTAAGTATACAGCATGATGTCTGTTGAAAGTGCTAAGCTGAAACTGGTGACATCAGCAGTGACAAAGGATGAGAATTGCTTTTATGCTGCTCTCAGCAGCCTTAATAGAAAAATGATTAATCATAAGCGCAAGAAAAAGCTTTCATAATGCCTCAGCTGTTTTACCATTAAATTATACTGGCTATGTCACTTATTAGTTCTGGACTGACTTTTCTATTTTTAATATAAACAAAGAGTAGATAATTACAAGCTTCATTTGCATATATGCTCCCAAAGTGTGGATAAAACCTTTCAACACACTGAAATATATTTGTTAGTGTATGTACTTAGCTCCTGTCATGTAATAAGGGGTAAATTTATAGAGAAAGATGAAAAAGGAAATCATCTGTGGTACCTCTGGTCACCTCCTTATTGACATTTTAGATAACAGATAATTAGCCCAAGGCAATCTGTTTCTATTGTTCTGTACAATCTGCCTGTATTAGTACACAGCTAGATCTATAGGTTACTATGTCATCAGCGACAGAGACGGGCAGCTGTGAAAATTTCAAAGAAGCTGATGGGCACAAACACTATAAACTTCCATTTCTAAGCAAACATCTGTGCAGAACAGGAATGAATGCTCACAAATATTGTTTGGTGTTCAGATCTGAACAGAATGGTCATGCAAATAGAAATGTGGTCATAAATAATGTAAAATTTACATCAAGAAAAGTCAGAACCGAAAAAATAAACACTGAAGAAAAAAAATATTTATTTGGGTTGCACAGATGTGTGGACAGGTACGCACTTTGCATCCACAAGAAGTAGGTAAAGAAATATCTCTAAAGGTCTGGCCTATTCAGCATGAACCTCAGTGGGGTTAAAGACAACAGCTACAATTGTGTGGTTTAAAGTTTTTACATTTCAAAACCTAGAATATTTATGTCTATAAACAGAAAGCTCCCCTGTCTTTCTTCTTTCTTTTTCTTTCTTTCTTTCTTTCTTTCTTTCTTTCTTTCTTTCTTTCTTTCTTTCTTTCTTTCTTTCTTTCTTTCTTTCTTTCTTTCTTTCTTTCTTTCTTTCTTTTTCTTTCTTTCTTTCTTTCTTTCTTTCTTTCTTTCTTTCTTTCTTTCTTTCTTTCTTTCTTTCATTCTTCTTTTCTCTTTTCTCTTTTCTTTTCTTTTCTTTTCTTTTCTTTTCTTTTCTTTTCTTTTCTTTTCTTTTCTTTTCTTTCTTTTCTTTTCTTTTCTTTTTCTTTTCTTTCTATTTTCACCTTCAGGAGGGTGGAAATACAGATTTGGAAGTCAGTCCTTGTGTTCTCTGAACTGCTTTTAAGTTTTTCCTTCTTTGACTTTAAACTATCAGTGTGTGTGTTTTCCTTAGCAGAGTAGTCTATCACCTTCCCCTTTACAGTTAATTTTTACTTTCTTCAGGATTATCTAGACTAAAAACTGATTGATTTCTTAAGTGTTTCCTCAAAAAAAAAAGTCATGTTTTCTAGATCTCTGATCATTCCTGCTGAATTCTTCTGGAATCTCTCCAATTGTGCATATGTTTCTTTAACATCTATTCATGCTCTTATTTCTCAGAATTTTTAGTAGCTTTTTCTGAAATAGTCACTTTTGAAAAAACCGATATAGTAGAGAAAAATTATGAGGAAAAATAAAATATTAATGTAAGAACTACTCTGTCTCTGCCTTAGAGCCTTTAGAAGAAAAGTTATTCAGCACATGCAGAGAAAATAACATTGAAAAAAAAAATCATACATTTCACATCACAATTATATCACCATGACAGTCCTTCACAATTTTTAGTACATCCTGCAGCCCCTTGTGAGAGCAGGAGGTACTATTATTGCCTTGCTACTAGCAGGGACACATCAACATTTACATATATATCAACACATGTATAAACAATTATATATACATATCAACACACAATTATATGTATTTATTTATATATGTTTTTATAAATAATATATTTGTATATATTTACATTTCTTATTCTCATGCTACAATGTGGAAATACCCCAATTATCTCTGAACAAGCTAACCAGAGTAGCAGAAGCAAAATACCTTCACTTAATCCAAGCTCCGCCCACCCAGGCAAATTGCTCAGCAAAGCAGCAAGATTTATTAGCTTGTCTTAATTCAATTATTCTGTTTCTGATGCACAACCAACCTAGGATACTCCAGACAACCCAGGCTCATGTCCGACAAAATGCTTGAGTGCTGTATCACCAGATCTGTGGTAAATGAGCATGTCTCTTATTTCCACAATTCGTGCCCAAATCACTCACAGGCCTTCCTCTTCACATACCTTGGGTTTTTTTAGGAAGTTTAACAACTCGAGGGTTAGAGCAGAAATATGGGCGAAAGACATGTCACCTCAAGTTGAGGTTCTTTCCACACTCTGAGTACAGCTCTTTCATCAGCAGAGGAGGGACCCACCCTCTCTTCTGGGTAGGAAACAGCATGACTCAAAGACAACTAGCTGAGACTCGTGGCACACTAGTGTGCACCAAATACTCCATACAGGCCTAACAAGTATCTGTGGCAGGAATAAAAAAACACTCCTTTTGAGGATGGGAGATGAGTCTATTGACATTTGATGTAGGAAGGCAACCCAGGTAACTGTCCTGGCACATCCATACACCTCCATATCTCTACCACAGGATTCCGGTGCCCACGTGAGGAGGATGAGCTCCTGAGATGGTCAACAGAGCAAATGGAGACCCTGCAAGGAGTGACCAGAAGCACTAACATGCAGTGACTGCTTGACCCATGTGAAGTGCCTCTCCAGCTGGCATCAAGTCTCTGCCTTGCTCTCCAAATTATTCCAGTTATACAGTTGTGACACAAAACAATCAGAAATTAAGTACACTCCTAATCTCGCCACACGCTGCCTTAGACTTCCTTTAGACTGTGAAAGGAAGGAAAGTATATTGTATGACAAAAAGTCTGTTGCAAGTGCAGTCTAGGGATTTGGATTCCCAGGAAAATTTGAAAATACTGGATGCGCAAGTAATATATCTTTTAGGATGATAATTCAGTTTTGAACAGAGACTTTCATCTGATGTCTGGACAATATTCAGAGTTTCCTCTCTCATAATTTGTGAGCGAATTAAAGTTTTTCCTCAGCAAAAATTCACTGAGAAGCTGAGTGTGCACAAAGCCAAGGCCTGGGATCTGCATGCAGTGTGAATATCAAGATTAAGTCAAGCAGTTTATTGCAAGATAATCTATATCCACTTTAGATTCTGTATAAAGGAACTTTTTCAGTGGAATTTCTCTTCAGTTTTGGGTTTATGGCAGAGCAGAAATGTATCAAGCACTAAATCTGGTGTATTTCCTCATTTACAAAATGCAATAGATATACACAGAACCCTTGCAGTAAAGGTCTGAATAATCACTGTGAGTAAATCACACCTTATTTACACATTTTGCATTGATACCACAAAATCCATTCCCACTTTTCCCCTTGCCAAGACCTTCAGTCACATCATAGCTGAAAGAGCTGCTTCTGAATTGATGTTTATGAAACTAAAACTATAAATTGCTTTCCTCTCCCTGCAGCTGCCAGCACACTATAGGTGAAGTCTGTACATATGATATGATCATTCAGGCTGTACGGTGCTAGGAAAATATGTCAAAATTTGAAGAATAAACCTGTGTCATTTTGTGTTGACTTGGGTCCCCAGATCAGGAGTCTTATAAATGCATCTCTTGTGATATTGTCACATTAACTCTATGTACACGCATTCAAGTCTAAACCTCATGATCACGAGGTTCTCTGGTAGCCAAATGGCATCTTGCAAGCCAAGGTGTCTCATTTACATGGAAGACTTGGTTTTTGCAAAGACTTCTCACTAGCAAATTTTTTTCAGCTAAATAGATGGAGACAAGACAAAGGTGGAAGAGAAACAGCAGCAGCTGCAGCATCCTTCTGCCCAAACAATAATAGTGGCTACCCAGTCAGACAATTTTTGAAATGGTAGACCTTTGGCTCAGCCAAATGCAGGAGCTCTGCTCTTAGAAACTGTAGGTGAAACTAGGAAAGCCAAGGAATGAGAGAGTCAGAAAGGGAAAGGGGAGATACCTAAGGAAAGAAGGTAGGAAGGAGATCTAGGGCTAGAAGAGGCAGTGCAAGGAAGAATAATTTAAATTTGAGGATTCTGATTTCTCTAATCTTTATGCATTTCTCATTTGCTAGCTTATCATCAACTAGACTATCGATGCATAGACTAGAACTTTGGTGAGGTTATTCAGTTAGCATTCACAGTAAAAAAATCTACAAAATACTAAATGGAGCATATTTTAAAGTCTGTTGCTCGTGGCAGTAAATTGTATTTTCATGACTCTTGATATGTTTTCAAGGTTGGTCATCCTGTTTGTTTGCAACACTGTTCATTCATTGCCTGAAGGGAGCCAGCTGACTCATCAGAAAGGGAAATCTGGGGACAAAGAAGCAGGAATGGCTCAAATGTGAATTCTGCCCTATTGTATTAAACCATGTAGCTAAAGCCATGTACAGCTGCTGAAAACTCAAGGCTATGTTTGGGGCATTTACCTAA
The DNA here is from genome assembly GCF_011004875.1 of Balearica regulorum gibbericeps. NCBI lineage: Eukaryota > Metazoa > Chordata > Aves > Gruiformes > Gruidae > Balearica > Balearica regulorum. The sequence goes on from NC_046186.1 coordinate 15,325,966, forward strand.
ACATAATTAGCAAATTTACATCTTAACTGTCATTTGTCATTACTAATTTATGCTATATAGGTATAGATATTTTTCACTATTATTCTTTATTGTTCCCATGTTCTTACACTTGAGAGGCAAATATTAAAATATTTTCTATATTTTTCCTTTTTTTTTTCCCCCATAAAAGAGCTACATGATTTTTCTCTGTTTTGCACTCATGGTTTGGATAGCTTCTAAATAAGTCAGTTAGTCTACCAGCCCCCACAGGTACTTTAGGTGTTAAAACAACTGAAGTCCAATCCTGTAAATTCGCATGCACGGAGGGCCAAGAATAGGATTTATCTCACCTAATCTAAGAGATAGGAATCTAATCTACACAGTTGTCTAGGCTACACTTCTGTTGTCAATTGAGAGGCAGAAGTCTAAGATAGCAGGTATGAATCACCCCTCCGGAGGCGAATATCTCTCTCCGTTGACTGTAGAAGAAACCTAGGAAGGTTGGTTAGACTAGACATCTAACACTTAAATGATCAAAACTAAAAGTGAGCTAAATCGCATTTGAAGTGCATGAAGAGTATGTTGAAAACGGTGCAACTATTCCTCTGAAGAAAGTTATATACATGTTAAAATATTTGTGTAATAAGGGTTTTACGCTATCAGGGTTTTAATGGGAAAGGTATTTGCTATGTGTTTAGAGGAATACAGCTTTGATCCCTGACTGGTATTTTTTTGTGAAAAGGATTAAGCAATGCAAGTCTGAAAATCAAATGTAGAAAGAAAATTATTTAGAGGTACATTACAAAATACTTTAAAAGATAAGTTTTGCTACCATACCTGATCCTTCATTTGCTGTTAGAGCTGGTCAATCTGCTTCTGAAAGGCAATCTTCCCAAAAAATCAGCAGAAAAAAAAGATCAGCTATGAAAAACTGCAGTATAGAGGTGTTTGGCAATATCAAAATTAAGAAGAACCTGTTATTCACATATACCAGCAAAAATTAATAATGATACATCTGTACCCTTGAAACTTCAGGCAGGAATAGCTGTGATGTTGACTGACTGCTGGGATACTATTCAAAGAGTTGATTATTGACAGTAACCCATATCCAGTATCCTTGAGAATACTTTGGTAAACTTTATCAACAAAAGATAAGGAATTGTTAGTCTCTTATGCCCAAAGATCATTTTGTGGCCTGGTTAAAATGGATCCTGGGGTGAACATTCAAAAACATATGTTTCTCTACACTACCAAATCACAGAAGATTTTCTTCCTTTGTGGAAAGAAAATAGCTTTAATTTTCCAGGGACGGAAGGAAGCAAATCCCACCCACCCTGAGGCATCTGATTTCAAGGGACTTCTCTTCAAGTAGCATGTGTTTGTGGGGAGCAGAGGCTTTGTGTGTGCACGGCTACAAGCAACTTGCCAAAACCCACTCGGCGACTGCTGCCACCCCAGTGACGCAGCTGAGGGGGTGACTGTCATGCTGAGGTACTGAGTCAAACTGGAATCTGTCCCCGCGCACAGCCCCATAACTTGGGAACCACTGCCAGATGAAGAGTGGTTAGGAAATCCACCCCCGTAACCCAGGGACAGGGTGCACAGCTGGAGCACAGCCACAGCCAGAGCCTCCCCATAGCAGCTGTGGGACGTGCTGGGATCAGCAAATCGCTACAACACGGCACGCCCCGAAAGACTGCGATATGCCCCTTTTTCACAGCAGGTAAGGGATGTGTAGGCAGACACGCTCCATTCAGCCAAGGCATCTCCGCATGCCACTCAGCTGTCAGCTTTGTACCGACTGCCTGAAATCAGGTGGATTTCCCTCAGCGCTCCAGGGAGACAGACTTTACCACTTTGTGACTCACGCTCGATCGGGGGCAGTGGGAACAGCAATCATTTATGACTCACTATATTGTATAAGGTTTTGGAAAATCATTTGCCTGCATACTGTACAAATACATATTGGAAGTATATTAAATATGTTGAAGTAATTGGAACACAATTAAAATGTTCTGAAGCGAAAGAAAGAAAGGTTACTCATTACCAGTCTCTTCGCTTTCACAGAGATAGCCTATTAGGAGAAATTTGCAGTATTTTCCTTTTGAAGTAGTTGAGACTTTAAAAATCTTTCTAGAAATAGAACTGTGTGAATAATTTGGGGTGGGGGTTATATTCAAAGAAAAACTAGCAAAGTTTTTGGCTTTCTGACAGTGGTTTTTTTCTTCTTTTTTGAGCAACTATTCCTAACATAAGAAAAATGCAAGTTCTTCTGAAATAGTAGGAACAAATATGTTTTGAAACTTTCCCTCTTAAAGCAAAGTTGTGCAAAGGCCTTCTGCTCAAACCAGTGTTTTCTGAATAAAACAAATTGCAAAGAATATGTTACACGAGAGGGAAAGAAACTGTAGTGTCCAGGTTGGGGTACTGGTCTATGCAGTTCTTTGCTTTGCTAGAATTTAAACGGGGATCTTGGGAAAAAAAAAAAAAAAAAAAAACAAAAAACAACTCTTTGGCCTAGATACGCAAAAGATCTGAGGTGCATGAATCAGGGGAATTTATAGCTTGGGGTTAGATGCCCAGATCTTTGGATGGGGCAAATGATGGCAATACCAAGGAGAGAGCTGTGCTTGAACATCCCCCTTTCCTCCAAACCACAGCCATGAGTAGCAATACTATTTAAGCTGTTCGTAGCTGGAAAGGAAAAAATCCTGTCAAAAATGGCTATTTTTGAGACAATTAGCTCCCGACACAGTGCACTGGGTGATCAAAAACTGTCAGAATGAAATGGGTGATGGGAGGATAAGAGGAGTAACCAACATTCTGCCATGGCATGCTTCAGTCTGGAGTCACAGACAGGTCAATCCACAGAGAAAAACTACTTGTTGTCACCAAAAACTAAAACTAAACTAAAACAAATGCAGGCAATAGTTAGCTGATTGCTAGGCAATGGCTATCACAGCAACAACAAGCTAAAAACAGCTCAAGCCAAGACAAGTCCAGGCACGTTTTTAATCCCTGTGCTGTCAGGTCAACAGAAAGCCCTTGACCTTTTACTTGTAGTGGCAAAAAATCATATGTGCTGGGCTACAAAACAAGGGACTGGGAAGCAGAGAGGAAAAGAAGGATGGTCCTTTCACTATCATCAAAACCAAATCTATGTAGGAGAGCCTTAAATATGTGTGGTGCAGCTGGGTCACTCTGTCCTGAGTCTGGGAACCAAAAAATTTCCTTTCAAGATACTCCTTGTTAAGACAGAGAAATGACTATGGTCTCGCAGGATGCAGCCAGGGTCCCTGGGACCATTTCAGACAATACAGCCTGAACAACAGTGCCCAATATGAAAACCCTCTCCCTTTCTCACCTCTGCCACAGGAAGCAAACCTTCCCATCTCTCCAAAGTGTCAGGCTTGTGTGGACTGCCTTTCCCCCCAATTTTTGAAGGTTTCCTGTCCTGCCTATGCAGGCAGAAATACAGAATTCATGAGGTCAGAAGGAGAAAACAAGCCTGGGAGCCTGAGTAATCACCTAGCATGGCAAAATCTGAGTTTACAGTTAAACCTAGGTAAAACAATAAAATAAGTACAGTCTCACCTCCAAATATCTGACATTTGGTCAGACCATTGCAAAGAGGGTTGGGATCCTGCTCTCTTGCTCATTGGCTTCTCCTACAAAACATGCCACCTCTCTGCGCTTTGCAGCTGGCACCCCTTCAATGGCTTCTGTCCTCCTTGTCACATTGGCCCCTCAACTTACCAACGACTCCCCTCTCTCTCCTTCACATAGCACCTCACCCACACAGAAGACGACATCTCTCAGTACAGCCTCTTTGTGGCATTTCTGATGTAACGTGTTGTGAGATCCATGGGACCTTGGTGACATCCCAGCATCACGCAGCCCAGCATAACTCCATTCACTCAAACTAGGCCAGTGCTGACTTACTCCTACTCCCAGCCAGTGAGAGGTGGCCCTCAGTCAACTGGGTGGCAAGTAGGGTAGAGCTTAAAAGATGCTATGAGTCTCACACAAAAATTATGCTGCAGCTACCCTATATTTTCCATGAATTCTCCATTGTCTGTGCTCTTTTTTTCTCTGCTAGGCAAGGGCCCAATTGATATGTCAGCAAAGCCAATGACAAGACTAAATTTTGGAATATTGTTGGGATCTTATTCTGCTAATGTGAAGAAACAAATCTAGTGTAAACCAGAAGTTTTTTAAAAAAACTCCTAATACAACATCCACAGCCATGTACTTATAGCCCAGAGCAATACTGAGATAGACCAAAATGCAGCCGTTTACAGGAGACACAAAATCTTTCTGAATAGCTCAGATGTAAAAAGTGACTTGTGTACTACCTGAGTGGGAGAAATAAAGGAGAATTAATGGTCTTAATCTTGTAGGAAACAATCTTGAAATGGCTAATACAACCAGCTAAAGCCACTACATTAAATTAATTACTGGATTAAATTTTAAAAATCAATCTCAGAATGCTGCTTTTGAATAGACAGAAGGTGGCAAAGACATTCCCCCTTTCCCCAGTGTTTTCTAGTGATTTTAAAGATTTTAGCAGACAAATAAGCTAGATGATATTGTCAAAATCACTGTAATTACTGCAGAACGGGTCTATAAGAGATCAAAGACCAGTATAATAATAACAAAATTGCATCAAATAAAATAATAAGGAAAGGAAAATGGTGATTGTGAGCTCTGTGTATTTCAGGCAAAATGACAATATTGATTGTGGCCCAGAGGCCAAAGTAATAAAATATCATGAGAAAAAGGTATTCATTTTCCTTGATTTGGGGCAAACAGTCCAGTCCCAAAGGAGTCTTTTTAATTTTTTTCTAAAAGAAAAAGACATGTGAAGAAAAGAGGACAGTTTAGTTTAAAAAAAAAAAAATCTTTGCACCTAGGGCAGTTGCATATAAATTATTTTTGGATATGTAAAACCATGTAAAAGCTTTGCACAGGAAAAGGGGAGTGAAAATTTCCAGTGCTGGATTTTTCAGAACAAGATTACTACACATATAATTTGGGGGATTGGCAAGGAACATCCTTCAATTTTAGAGGTGAGGGGAAAGGCAGAGATTAACCACCACATTCACTAACTGCTCATTCTGTCGGCAGAATAATTTATACAGGATGATATGAGGGCATTTAAGCTGACCCACATGTATGCAGAAGGACTAAAGAACAGAGACTTATCTGTCCAGATTCTGGAGTAACATGTAAAAAATGTAGATTTTTTTTTTCTTTAAACCCAAACCTATTTCCTTATACACTGTAGATGGAGCATAAAATAGTTTTTCAAAGAAAGAGATTAAAAATGTAGTTGGTTGTTTTTCAAACAGATGAACAAAGACCTCTCTGTTCTGTTATCAATGTTCATATCTGTTCTGGTACAGGATGTGTCATTGCTCTCTGTACCAAAATGTTACTGCATATTGCAACGTTCATTGAGAAAAATAATTAAAAGGAAAGCTCAGGATGTGGTTAAAACCTAACAGTGTCACTCTGGGATGTACATGCATAAATCACGTCCAATGTTATGGAAGGAACCCAAGAGACTAATTTAATATTCTGCCTGGCTACTTCTGGAGACTTTGGCAAATTATTGCTGATTTTCTGCAAGTATTGGCTTAATCTCCAAATTCATGAAGCACCCAAAGATGCCCTGGGTTTACTAAAACTTGTTTGTACTCAACAGTTTTGAAAATCAGGTCACTACATCACTATATATAAAGAACCTCAGTATGCTGGCCTGATTTTTGGAAGTGCCAAGCAGCCACGGCTTTTACTAAAGTCAGTGAAAATTCTAAGTGCTCAGTAACTGGAAATTCAGCTGCTTTTTGCTCAATTTGTTAGCTGTATATGAAAGATTTTGGCTACCTGAAGCTGAAAATCTTAAACTGAGGCTTGGTATTGTAACAACATAATGGAACAGAAATTTGGGTCATTATTTTAAAAGAGGGAAACAGTAATTGGGTCATTGATATTGAGGTAGAAAAGCTAGTTCAGCCTCGGTTTGCTGAATTCATCTAAGGTGTTTAAGAAAATATTTTCTCATGTTTTCAGGATTTTTCCTAAGGTTTCATTCATAATGTAATTAAAAGAACGCATACTCTCCCATGGGTATTTCAGACAGTGGTGAGATCTGGTGTCATATTTAAATACTTGTCAGAATAGAAAATTTGGGGGTGGGGTGAGAATACAGGGTGAAAATCTCACTTGGGAAATACTCTCATTTCCACTGAAGTCAGTGACAGAATTCCCACTGTCTTTTAAAGTCAGCAAAAACATGTCAGCACAAAAAAAGCATAAACAGAAGCATCCCAAGCCTACTAAGACTTCATTGCATAATTTTAAAAATATGAAGGACAAATCCAGGCATCTAAATGACATATACACGTGTTAGGCACCATTAATAAGTGATGAGAAATAAATAAATGAAAGCGAACATGCCCAGTGCACCACTGCTCTTCACAGGATGTGAGTCGGAGAACCTAAAAATAGAAAAGACGATTGTGTGTGCAAGTGCCATGAAGGAGTAGTGGTTCAGCAGGGGAAGATGTAAACAGAGCACCAACACAGTCCCAGTGGGGGTGTACAAATGTGAGGGAGGGCATTGCTCCTCTCACTGTGCATCACATGGAGAGACCCAGGTAAGGTACAAACAGCACAGATCTAAAATGTAGCAGCAGGTAACCTCCCAGGGTGGCTTATATCTGAATTTTTTCTTCAATTTTGACTTGTGTCTTGTCCCTGAGAAATTGTTCCTGGCTACTGGCTTTTTAAGTGTCTTGTACACATCAGGTTTGTTTCCTACTTTTTGTGCCTTGCATGTCTGCTGAATAATTTATACTATGAAAAACAAGTTAAGCAAGCAAGCTGCTTTTGTGCTTCATTCAGAAAGCAGTGATGTTAGTGGTCACTGGCTAGGGAAGGAAAGACAGTCCCAGAAAGAGTTTGAGCCAAACACTTTGAAGGTTTTGAAGATCAAGACCAGATCCTTAACTTAATTACATAATAATAAAGGCCAGTTGTTAACTTCCTCCATTTGAAGAATGATACGTTCATTCTGTTTCTAATTGGCAGCTGCTGTAGGAACCCATGGCCCACTGCAGTGATGTCAGCATGACAGCTCCAAACAAGAGCCAGCAAAACATCAAGAAATATATAAGCACAGAGCACAACTGTTTCCTCTTAATTGATGATTTGCCTACAAAAATAAATCCCACCTGTTCCAAAACTCTGACACAATAATGAAACACAAGTGGTATCAAACACCTTGATCACTTCTAGAGCAGCCATGGGAGCCTCCCAACAACCCCCTGTAACTGGTTTGTAGGTGCCAAAAGCAGACATGGGGATGAGCGTGTGGTAGCTGTGGTTGTTTGCTGTGTGCTGTCTGTGTGGATTCTGTTCTTTATGGGCACAAATGCCACAAAAAAAGTAAATCAGATCATCCTGAACAGCATTATCCTTTGTGGATGTGCTCTTAATTTCTTTTGGGCTTCCACATCTCAGGGTATGGAGGGTTTTCTATCCAAATCCAGTGAAGAACCCTTGCTCCAGTAACCCCAACAGCTGGGAGCTGTTGGAGGCAGGATGTGCAATCCAGACTCTTCTCTTTACAGCAGAAACTAAAATAGTTAAAAATTAAACAGAGAAGGGTAGAAGTTATTGCTGACTAACCATATTTAACAACATTGATTTCTTTGCAGGTCCTACATGTAGTTGGATTCTTCCTCTGGAGAAACATCTCCTCAAGTTAGCTCAATTGTGTGCCCTCAGGAGGTTTTAAGTTCTCATTTACTTAATTTTCAAGATGTCATGTAAAATAAACACGAATCAGGGGTCAGTATTTCATTTGAGAAGTCAAAATTGGGAAAAAGTGTCTGAGTGTCTATTGCGAAGGCCAGTGTGAGAATCAAAACAGAAGCCTGAGCCGAGTCGAGGGCTGCTGGAATGAAGTAAACATCAACTCCAAAGAAGGATATAATGAAGAAGGTTAACACCTGCATTTAGAAAGAAAAGGTTAAAAAGCACATGATGGGCAGGTGATATGGAGTGTGGTCTGGTGAAAAGCTGAAAAACCAGAGTGCCCTCTTCTCAACAAGCAGAAACTAACTATGAAAGCTATCCAGAAAATGTGACTAGAACTAGAGTTCAGCAGATAAGAAAAGAATGGTGTTGTGACAAAATGGACCCTACTTGTTCCAGGCTACACCATCAAAGGTAAGAAGGTTCTCAGTGGTGATTGTGGTTATCCCTTACATCTCCATTTGTGGCAGCCTGGAAATCACGAAGGGCGCAGGTGATGCCAAAACAGTCTGATATATAAGGGCTGCAGTGAAGAAGCCAGAATCCAATGAATGAGCCCTTGAAGTAAAACTCACTGTTTAAAGTGAAGAGCAACATTTCAATTATAGGATATGTAATAGTGGAAATCTTAAGCCATAAACCAACAACAGAGTGCACGTCTACCCCAGTGCATATGGAGAAATCTAAGGCCTAAACTCTGCACATGATAACCTTGCACCAGAAAACATCAGGGACTGTAATATCAAAACACATGACTGAGATTATATTCAACATTGAAGCTTGACAGCCACATTTGCAATATCCTGCAGCTGAGTAAAGCTTATTGATTAACCTGGCTTTAAAGATACCAGGACTATCCTGGTTATGAAGCTCAGCAGATCATTCCATGAATGAACTGTACTATGTCATGTGGATTTACTGACACAGACTTTCCCCTTTTCAGTGATTTCTACACCACACTTCATTTTGCAGCGTTGATATGTCCTCAGAATGTATAAAACAACAGAGATCTGTTTTGAGTTGAAACAACTATGCAGATTTATACCAGCTGAAGGTCTGGACTACAGTATCACCACATTCCTTCCCTGCATGCAACATAATACTGCTGGGCTGCAAACAGCTGTTGGAGCTGCCATATGGCCGCTAAGGGCAACGAGCTTCCTTCTAATGAAACAAAACCATGTCACATGCAACGGACAGTGACTTGTGATTCCATTCTGTCTCCTCTGCAAAAACAGATATTCATATGAGGAAGTTGGGCTGTATCAGAAAGATGAATGTTAAAACTATAGTGCTGTTTGGTAATTGGTGCATTGTCATAGCAAACAAGGAGCCAGTATCAACAAAAACGAACCCACTCTTGCTTCTATAATTAGAAACAAACACTGATAAGAAGTGTATTTATGGAAATGCAAATAGGAGCCATCATGTTCTCCCATGCTACACAAATGTTGCAGCCAATCCTCCTTTCCACACAAAGCTAGTAGGTAATGAAGGCTCATGTGTATGAGGGGACCTAACCCAAAAGTTCACTTTCAATTCAGAATATTCCTAAAGTCTGGAATAGGTAGAATATCTAAACCTCTCCTCATCAATAATGCTGTAATTCTTGTTTTTACAAGCTTTTTTTTAAGTGGTAAAAGCCTTTCAGCCTGCCCAGCTGAGATGCTCAAGCTTTTCAGTAGAAGGACACCTTAGTTCATGAGGTGGATTTCTTTGCTCAGGCTAGAAAGCAGGAAAATCTGTATTAAATAATGTAGGAAGAGTGAAATAACTGCAACCTTGATACTTCTTCATGACTCCCACATTGAAAACCTCTGTTCCATAAGAAAGGGGTTAGAGTGAAGAAGATCTCTATCTATTCTTAGCTTGTAATGATCTGACTTTATTGCATTTATGTGTTGGCCCATCAGCCCATAAAGCTGATGGAAAATTTAAGGTGGAAAATATACTCTAACAATAAATCACAGCAAATCGTTTGCAGCAGGGAAGCGGCTTGTCCACCTGAATGGGCACAGAGATCAGAACAGGGATTATTTATCTGGCCAGCTGAGACTACCACCTTCATCACTGCACCAGAGTGAAATCTTGCAAACAGTTTAGGAGTGTGTTAGAAGTTTGGCATTTACTGGTTTTAGAGCCTTTCAAAATATATGAGATCCTTCAGAGAAGGAGACTATAATCTAATACTAATCTGAGTGGTAAGTGATGCTAACAAGTAAAAAGTGAGAAGGTGAAGGTCAACAAGGTCAGACAGTCACCCTTTTTAGAAAAGCTGCACTTAATGGCTAAGATTTTCTTGGCAGTGCCCAAAACACTTATTAGCAGCTCTCTTCTTTGGGTATCTCAGCATAAAGCAGAGGGGCAGTTTGACAGATCAGGTTTAAGAAGGTAGTTCTGGTAAAGACAAAAAATCTGGCAGTAAAGGCAGCAGCTAAACTGAGAATCTCAGGCTGGCTCTACTGGCAGAGCATGACGTGCAGTGACTATTCACTCCTTGTTGTGATGATCTGCAAAGTATTTCATTTGAGCAAAAGAAGTGTGAAAGAAGCCCTGGAGGCACCAAGCTTTGCAAGAAGCAGGGCTGATGATAGGCCTTAACAAGTAGCCTTGCTTTAAAATCTCTATTAAATCATAAGGTAAGCAACAAAATAATCTAGAGAAGCAATATCTCCGCAATCACAAGATAGCTTGCAATCAGCACAAGAAGTTTTCCTTGAATTCATTACAGCATTCTAGCAGAACTACTGTTGCAACAGATGTCAACAAGAGATGCTGTTACATACTGTCTTTCCAAATTGCAGGAATAATCCTAGCATGTGGAGTAAGATTTAGTTTGGAAAACAAGCTGAGGAGTTAGTTTGGGTTACGCAAACTGTGGGAAAGAAGCAACAAGAACTTTTTTGCCTTGGTTTTAATCTCTAATAAGAGTTCACAAGAATTGTAGTGCAAGAATCACTGTCTGATAACTGGGTATTTTTGATGGATTGTGATTTCTAAAATATACATGTGTGTATATATATATAATGTCTTTCCTGTACTCTGACAACTTGCATCAGAAAGAGATTGAATGAGCACATTTAAAATAATGTCAGATACAGTAAAGGACAGACTTTCAGACACTTTCTCTGCCACCTTTACAGCATTCCTATTAGCTGTCTTTCCCTATGTGTAGCGCATGTTTGAAGTCCCATTCTCAGCCTTATCTAGTCAAGACACTGCTCTCTGACCTGTGTTAACACATGAACTAGTGAAAGAGTTTCAATTTTGTAATACTGCTGTGTTGAGTAAAGCTCTGAGTACTTCCATGCTGAAGTTCTCATGGAACAAAAAAATTGCAAGATTTTTCTTCTATGTCTGGAAAAAACAAGTGCCTTTAGAGTTGGATTGGTTGAGATTAACTGAGGTGGGGAAAAAGCTTGGACAGTGTCAGTAACTAACTTAGGCTATGCAAATTAAAGTACCCGAAGGGGGCCTACAAGAAATCTGGAGAGGGACTGTTTATCAGGGAGTGTAGTGGTAGGACAAGGGGTAATGGGTTTAAACTGAAAGAGGGTCGATTTACATTAGCTATTAGGAAGAAATTCTTCACTGTGGTGGTGGTGAGGCACTGGAACAGGTTGGCCAGAGAAGCTGTGGATGCCCCATCCCTGGAAGTGTTCAAGACCAGGTTGGATGAGGCTTTGGGCAACCTGGTCTAGTGGAGGGTGTCCCTGCCCACAGCAGGGGGGTTGGAACTAGATGGTCTTTAAGATCCTTTCTAATTCAAACCATTCTGTGATTCTATGATTCTAGAAGTACAACAGGTCCAGTGTCAAATACCTTCTCTGACTGTATTCCAGATTATTATTTCCTGTGATGCTTCTAATTTCTGGATCTGCTTCACTGTATATAAATAGTTAACCCATTTGTTATCTTTTCCTGACCCAATATAGTGTCCAACTATTTTCTTTGTCTCTTTCTCTTGACACAGCAGAAATCTTTCCTCAGGCTATACAGTGCTTATTCAAAGAAGGACGATGCATGCATCAAGTCTTGCCAAAATGTTTAGCTTTCACAAAGTTGACATGAGTACTGAAAAATAAAATAAATTAACGTAGGATGCAAAAAGGAAAACTTAAACTGCAGCTGAATATGAAAGGGTGTGACCCTTTGCAGAGAATTTTGTTTGGGCAGACAAATAAACGCTTTAAAGCATATGAGCATCTACTGGGTATTTGTTCCAAAAGACCAGATTTCCTGAGGCTGAACTTACAACTTATGCTATTTTAGTACACAAGGGTCAATTCCACTTGACCATTTCTATTTTTTAATTCTGAATATGAATGGTTGGGAAGCAAAGGACATTACATGCAGGGGATGGTATGCTACACAGGCAGGGACTTTGTGAAGCAACCCCTAATCAAATCTTTAAATGCAAAGTAGACAGGGATTGAAACAAGAGCATAGCTCAATTTGCTCTAATCTTTGCAGCATGTTTAGGGACAAAATCTATTTTATGATTATGCTTTATTCTCATTATAACTTTCCACAAATTTCTTTGAGAGTTGGAAGGTGAGAAAGTAACAAAGTGTAGTAGACTAAATATCTCACCAAATCCCTACTCTGTTCTTGTGTATGCCATTTCTGATACTGCTCCCATCACCACAGTGTCTCAGTGCCTCCCAGTAATGCACTAAGCAACGTGACCAACATCTGTCAAATGTCTGTGCTGTTTCTCTCCTCAGGGGAAGATGTGTATTCAGCAGAGTGTTTTCTTTTGAAATTTATTTTTAATAAAATCTAAATGCACGTGCTATTTGTTTGTTAGAGAAGTGAAAGAAATATGCCCTGCACTCAGGACAGTAGGTACACAGGATGCCATATCCCAGGGCTGCCTTTGGGAGAAGGAGAATTGCAGATTTCTGCCCAGGAGTGGGTAAAAGCAGTGGACAGGTCATGAAGAGGGGAAGGTGGGGAGTGTTTAACGGAAGCCGTGGCAGAAGGGGTACTCACACAAGCTGGGAATGCAGGAAGGAGAGGATGAGGCTTTATTTTTGCATGTCTGACTGTTTGCATTTAAATCTTATGTTGCAAATACAAAAAAAAAAAAAAAAAAAGGTTTCAGTAATTCTCACATACAGAGGGTCATAAGACCCATTGCTCACTTTGCTGCTTCTGCTCCTGAGCATCCCAGAATTGGAACAAGAGAGCTATGACAGTGAAGCATACGGCAGACTTACTGCCTATGCTTTTTTAATGTCCAGCTCAGGATAACCTTAACAAATCCCAACGTCTCCTGCACATGTATTTTAAAAAGACAGAGAGGAAACAAAAGAAACAAAAAATTGTCAGGCACTTGCAGCTGGTGAGAACATGGGTGAAAACTTCTGTAGGTTGGAAATTAAACAATTTCCAGTTGGAAGGTGAACTTAGAGGCCTGTGAGCACACAGAGGAGAAGCAGGATTGATGTGCTCTTTTCAGTCATGAAGAGGAACTCTAAGAGACTCCTGTAAAAAGCCAGGAGAAGCCAGCTTCATCCTCCTCCCAGCATTAGCAAGTGATTTTTGCCTTTGACTGGAGTAGATGTGTTAATGTTAAGTAAATAATTGTGGGGGTTTATTCAATGGGATCTTCTATTCTTCTGAAATAATCACTTTGTGTGCCTGTTTCTCATTTAAGCACAGCCTGAAGAATAAACTCTTATACTAGTCTTCACATAAATAGTATATCAGTAAATTGTCCTTCCTCTGCTGTAAAAAGACTTTAACTACAGCCCTGCAGCTAAACCAATCCAATTCTTGAGGAATATGCTTAAAATAAACACTACAGATAAAACATTGAGTTGTCTTCAGGTGATACTTTATTATCCTTTCTATCACAATTGTCACTTTTCTTCATTTCATTGCTAACTTTTTAACAGCTAAAACCTGGTGTGCTCAGCATGATTTAGAAAGTGAGACATCCCTTGAGTTGGAGAGAAGCAACATTACCAAATAAAGCTTTAAAAATATCATTGTTGTCTGGTTGCAGAGAGACATATGCATTTGCATTGATGCAGACAAGTGCTGTCCGTAAGGGAGGATTATTTTATTTTTCTCTGTCCCAAGACATAAATTTAGTCTCAGTGCTTTAGTCCCCCAAACTCCCACACATTTCACTGGAAAATATACCTGAACAAAGACTGCAAGTTCTGTCCTTGGGGAGGCAGAGAGTAGATTTTTGTTTTAGATTTATACCAGCAGTATGTGGAGACAGAAAATATGCAATAAGTCAAAGAGATTTTACTTATCAGAGCTTTAGACAACCATTTGTCAGTACTTAACTGTATTGCTGGATGACTCATTCCCATTTCTAATACCTAGGAATACAGGGCATGTGTGGGAACACAATGTCTGCATTGATTTTAATCTGGTCTCTTTTTGTACTGTCTACAAATAGTTCAAAATGAACCCAATCAGATAAGCAGAGCAGAAAATGATTGCAAAAACACATAGAGTAAGCCACTCACAGGGGCCTCAGAAAGGCCAAGGAACACACAAAACAGAAAACACCAAAGTAGCAAAAAACAACTCATAAAAAGGTACAGTTCCTCTCTGTAATGGCTGAATTCATCTAGGCAAAGGAAGAGAAAGGTTTTCTTTGTAGTTGAAGGACCAGCAGTTACCCTACTCAAAGCCTAGTGTCAGTAGCACATCCTTTTTTTAATCACTTCAGTTTTGGACCTCTTTCATGCAAATCCAAGCTCCATGTCAGAGTAGGAATAGGTATTCCATTGCTTACACTAGGTAGGATGGAGAAGGCAGGCGTTGCTGCCATTGTGCTATCAGTGCTTAAAACACTGTACGAGCTCCAGCCCTCGCTGAACTCCCTTTCGCAGATGCCTGCTGCAATCCTTGGCTCCAGAAGGCCACTGGAAGAGTGGGTGTGGTAGACTTTTGGGAAAGAGGTTTCCTGTGAAAATGGGAGAATTTTTAAGTTTTTACAGTTATTTCTGATTCAAAATGAAACAAAAAAATGAAATTTGGTTATTATTTTTCAAGCCATTCCTTTGAAAACAACTTGAATCAGGTCAATTCAGATTTTTTCAATAATAACAAGCTGTTTGCTTTCAGTTTTGACATTTGCTTTTTTCTTCACCTTTTAGTGAAGATCAAAATTTCAAAGCAAAAACTCAATTAAAAGAACCAACCAAGCCAATCTTTCTGTTTTAAAATTTTCCAAATAAGCTCTGTCAACAATTTCAAAAGCTTTTGATATTGGAATATTCATCATAGAGATATGTCTCCAGAGTATTGCCATAGCCTTGACAAGTCAAGAATTTCCACCAAAAATGCCTTGCTGGTCTAGCTCCTCAACATGTATTTCTTCTGCCATCCTGAAGATAACTCTTTGGGAGCCAGGGTGGAAGGGGAGAAAGAAAGGATGCAGAATAAAAGACACACCCTTAATCCAGAGGTGATAATAGAAAGAAGTAGCAGTCATAAGGAAGCTTAGACAAGACAGAGATGACAACCTATCTGATGTTAAAACAGTCACAGAGTTAGAGTAGCCTGTTTGACTATAAGCATATACAGCATAAATTCCCGTTTTCACATCAGAAACAAACTGTAAGTCCCCTAAGGGTACTGCAATTACACTGATTTTACACCAGAATAAGTCAGAGAACTGTCAAAATTGCTGCAAAGACACGGATCAGAATTTCATCTTGCCTTCTGCCCATGACCACCTGTCCGCCCTTCATTTTTTTCTGATAGGCAACTTTTCTTTGTGAACCATTTCTCTGAACACATGTGGTAAAATGGAGAGGCTCAGAAAAGTTCCTGAGACAACTGAACGCAGCATACATCCACGCAGCTCAGAGGAGACCTTAGCTACATCAGACAGCTAGAGCTACTGCATCTCCCTCTCCTGGTCCTGGAGCTAGTTCTGCTGACAACAGCCCATGGCCTTCACCCCCACATCCCAGGGCATAACACAAGTATGCAGCTTGACATCCTGGGACAAGCCTGCTGTAATACATATGTAGTTCACACCAGGAGGGAGCAAGCATAGTCTGCAGAGAACAGACACACAATGTTTGCAGAGGACCCCTGCGTACATTTCCTGAGATCATCATAGGAGAAAATGAAGAGTTTCCTTCAATTTGCCAGACCAGATAAGCAATATGCTCAGAACTGGGAAAAACAGTGTTGTAGGGTTGTATCACAAATACCCCCAAAAAAACCTACAGAGGCAATAATAAATATGGGGTCTCCAAAAGCAAGTGGGAAAGCAACTGTGGCAAGCTCAAATAAAACTTACCTATATTTTCCATCCAGGCTGGAATCAGGTTTTTAAGAAGTTATTCTGAAGAGAACATATGGTTTCACAGCCTGAAGTCTTCAGGTCACCCCTGTGTCCTGTGATGATGACTACTTTTGCTAGCATCTTGATCATTGTCTTCCAGCAGCCTCAGGGAAAGATTATGAGAGATAATGAGTCCATACACACACCAAAAAAAAAAAAAAAAAAAAAAAAAGAAAAGAAAACATGAAAAACTCTGAGAGGCAGAGGGCCTCATAATCCTATTCCTTGGAATAACCTGTTCTACAGGTGTAACATATTTCCTTGATGGCAGAAAACTGTTGTGGAACTTCTATGAGGAAATGGTTTCATAGCTGTACTCCAAATCCATTGCTGATATTACAAAGTTTTGTGTAACACCAGGGAAGCTCAGGGACTCCCTGGTGCATCTTGGTTTTACTGGCAATCTTGCATCTTTCTCTGCCAAGCCTGTATCTGCTGAAGCCATGATGACAGAGATACCCATTAGTCTTCACCATACAGGATAGCTGCTGAATGGAAACACTAATCATGGAATCATAGAATCATACAATTGTTTTAGTTGGAAAAGACCTTTAAGATCAATGAGTCCAACTGTTAATCTAACACTGCCAAGTTCATCACTAAACCATGTCCCTAAGCACCACATCTACGTGTCTTTTAAATACCTCCAGGGATGGTGACTGAACCACTTCCCTGGGCAGCCTGTTCCAATGCTTGATAACCCTTTCAGTGAAGAAATTTTTCCTAATATCCAATCTAAACCTCCCCTGGCACAACTTTAGGTCATTTCCTCTTGTCCTATTGCTTGTTACTTGGGAGCAGAGACCAACACCCACATGGCTACAACCTCCTTTCAGGTAGCTATAGAGAGTGATAAGGTCTGCCCTGATTCTCCTTTTCTCCAAGCTAAACAACCCCAGTTCCCTCAGCCGCTCCTCAAAAGACTTGTGCTCTAGACCCTTCACCAGTTTCATTGCCCTTCTTTGGACAAGCTCCAGCACCTCAATGTCTTTTTTGTAGTGAGGGGCCCAAAACTGAACACAGCACTTGAGGTGCAGCCTCACCAGAGCTGAGTACAGGGCGAAAATCACTGCCCTAGTGATTGATTCTCTAGTGATGGAACTGGTTGCCCAGAGAAGTTGTGGATGCCCCCTCCCTGTAAGTGCTCAAGGCCAGGTTAGATGGGTCTTTGGGCAACCTGGTCTAGTGAAAGACCATGGCAGGGGGTTTGGACTAGGTGATCTTTGAAGGTCCTTTCCAACCCAAACAATTCAATAGTCCTGCTAGCCACACTATTTCTGATACAAGCCAGGATGTTATTGCCTTGGACCACATTATATTCCCCTCATGAATTTATCTAGTCTGGACTGAAAATAACAAGCTTTCTCTTCCTCACTGCCCAGGGCAATGAAGACACCGAAGGCCATCAAGATCTTGTCTTCTGCACGGAGGGGTCCATTTGTACCTGTGGAAGACCCATTGTACCCACATCTCAGGGACAGGAAGGCTTGAGGGTCAGCAGGATGTCAGAGGAAGAAATTCAATAAGCATCCAATTAAATCCCAATAATTCAAGAGCATTATCAACTTAGAAATCAATTAAATGGAACATATTGCTTGCCAAATAAAGGAAAACTAGGTTATTTATTATTTTAGCAAGGATTTTTTATTGAAGCAAACACAAAGTTTATTGTATTCAAGTAATAAAGATAAACTACAAGGAAACTTCTGAGATTAAATAGTCACCTTCTCCAAGCACTAAATTGTTATTTTTACTGAGTGTTTTCCTTCATTATTAAAAGAAAAGTTTAATTTTAATTAAGCAATCAAATATTAAACCCCACATTTTTGGAACAGGCTGCTAGAAACCTTAGATTTGGGGGTTTTTTGCCTGTAAGTGTCACCTGGAATAAGCATCCTGGAATAAACGCCCCTGACTTCAATCTGTACGATTTAAAATCAGTTTAGATAACCGCAAATGCATGGCTTATATTCCCCTTCTCTGCACACACACTCAAGTTTACTAAAAATAAAAAATTTCCTCTGATTTACATCTGGTTTATTTTTTTCCTGTAGAGCTAGGAGTTGATTCTCCACCCACACATGCAACAGCAGATAACTCTCAATTAATTTTAAAAGATCTTTAATAAAAAAGCATGCCGGAGAGGGAGTTAAGTTACTGGAAATTAAGCATCTGGACTTCTCTAAAGTATAAGGGTTTTTCCATTACTCTGGAAGGTAATTTGACTTAAGAAAAAAACAAAACAAAACAAACATTTTTATACTCCACTGGTTGCAAGACTGGTGATTCATTTTGCATGTTGAAACATGCCCACTCCTATCATTTGAACCAAACACTAGAATGTTGTGTTTCTTAAACGGTGTGAAATGGCAGGATTTATAAATCTATAATAGTTGCCAAAACTAGATTAAGACCAACCTACAGGTGATGTAATATGACTTTCCTTGGATGTAAGATCACCAAATGGCAGGAGACCTTCCTTGTAAGTGCTGAAATATCAGAAACTGAAAAATCAAGGAAAGAGTGGGGGGACAGAAAATCTATCTATACACCACTATGTTAAATCATGGAGACACTAAATGAGCAGACCGGCCTTCCACAAAGCCCCAGACAGAGACATGAAGGCCATGATGCTGGTGTCCCATCTGGCTTTCTCAGATCTTGCTCCAGCAGACACATCCCTGTCTCCAAGTGCACAGCGTACCCATCTCCCCGGGACTTTCCGCAGCTGTACAGCAAAGGAGAGAGAGACTTGAAGTAATCCTAAAAGGAAGTGGTAGTTAAAAAAAAATAACCCTGAGGGAGAGATGTCATAAGCTGCATTAAAATTCAAAAGAAGGCTTCAAGGAGATGATCCTGAAGCATTTGCATTGGGCTCAGCCTCAGTACAGAAGTATGACCTCAGGCCCCTGTGTCACACCTAAGCAACCAAGGCAAAGTACATATTCTTTAGCTTTAAGCATCTAAAAGTGAAGTGTCTACATTAAACCAGTTTCAGGAAAGAGAGAGGCATAGCCTGGGAAGCCCTTACCCCTTATCTCACCTCAAACCAGGGTCCCAAGTGGGTTGCATGGCTTGCTGCTCTGCGCCGCCCACAGCCTGGCTCTTCTCCCCGCACCTCACACACTTACCATCACATACCTACATGGGGTGAAGGCATGCAATCCTAACACTCATCCTTTAGCTGCCATGTCTTTGTATCAGAAAGAAATTATAGTTTTATTCCATGCATACATTTTTAAACCATGTCACTTTTAACACAGAGATGCTAAATGGAGAGATCAAAACGATTCGTAAGGACCATGTTCAGTGGAGACAGCGTGCGTGGCACTGCAGCGAAACAAAGGGAGACACACAGAGAGTCAGTGCAGAGAAAAGCCTCAGAAAACCTGCAGTGCAGCAGGATGAGTAAACTAGCTAACGAAACATTTGATATCTTTGTACAGCAAGCCACGTTAAATGAGGCATGAAAGAGTAATCTGGACATGCACTTAGTGAAAGGAACAGACTGAAAAAGAAAAAAACAGCCATATAGCTTCAAGCTGTGATATTGAAAAAGAAATAATAAATGAACCAGTTCAGGGTTAAAGAGAAAATTAAGTATATTTGGAAACTCTGAAAAAAACCTGAAGGATGACTTCCCATTTCTTTCTTTCATGGAGCTTAAATACAAGAGAGACCTTTGTATCATCTATTTTGACTTCCTGAATAATACAGGCTATTACATTTCTCTCCTCTTTTAATACTTAGGTTACCTTTTCAGGTACAGTTAAACCAATGTGATGCTTAGCTGCATGAAAACAGGTACCCCTGATAAACTGTGTCATTGAACTACAATGTTAGGCTAAAGGACAGAAGGATTATTTCTGTCCTCAGAGGAATAAACAGTTCCGCTCCACAGGCAGAGGACAGGGAAGACAATTCAGCTCATAACCCAGAGCATGCCCAAAAGATACTAATCCACACCACTGACAGAAAAACAAAATCAAAAAACCATCATAACAGCTGTTCTTCCCAGGTGCAAAATCTATATTTTTCCCCAAAGCTGGTGTTTGGCTAGACTTTAAGTGCACGAAGAAAGCTCAACAGTATATTCACCTCTAGAACAGGCTTCTCATTTCTACCCTGACCTCTCTTTCTCTTGCACCATTTTCATCCTCAGCAAATGGCCCTTCTCATCACTTTTTGAGAGGAAGAAAGAAGACAAGCTAAGCAAAACCCTGTAACAAAAATGGTCAATTGTTCTTAAGGAAATAGAAGGGGGGGGGAAAGAAAGAAAAGATTCCTCTCCATTCTTACAAGCAGTCATAAAAGCCCTGAAGCATAAAATTTGATTATAACCATATCTTTATTTAGAGCTGCAAGCGCTGTGGGCATACCTAAGGCAATGCTTAACCCCCTGTCCCCTAAACGAGACTCAGTGATCTCCACAGGGCTACTTGAGAGTAGTAGCCCAGAAGACTCAGGTGTGAAATATTACTGTGGAGGAAGAGCTGCATCCCCCGTAGTTACAAAGGGAGAAAACAGTAAAAAGGCTAAGTAGAGGTTTCAAAGTAAAAGAAGGAAAGACCAGGGGAATTTAGGGCGTCTAAATACGCAAAAGGCTATCCACTCGAATACTTAACATAACAGATGACAGGATTTTGCCTAGAGTTGAATTTAAAGATAGAAATGTATGTAAATCTCATTTTAACAATGTCAAACAGAGAATCCAACACTGCGTCAGATCAGTTTTTCCTCTATTTATTCACCCTCTCCTGACATCTGGATTGAACACCAGTATCCTTATGTGCTGTCCCCCTGACACACACAATGCTAAGTACAGAGACAAGATAATTTTCCTCTTACTTAATACTCTCTTGTCTATATATCCCAAGACAACATTAGTCTTTCATGATAAGCCTTGAACACAGAGCTCAGAGAGGTGGTTATCCATGAAAGTGTCTTTCTCCTTTACTGACTAAAAATAAAATAAATTAAAAAAAAAAAAGAATATAAATTACATCAATATCTATCTGTGGATACAGCCTGCTGATACAATCTTCAGTCTGTACTCCCAGTTGTACTACTCTGGCTGCCAGCCTGCAAACATCTAAGTAGGTAACTCACACCACTGTGTACCATTAGACTGCTCTCATGATTTACCACAACTTCTTATGTCTTCTGCAGACTTGTTATTAATGATTTAAATAAGAATATAGGAGTATCTCACAATGTATTTCTTTCCCGGTATGTTTTTTAAAAGTGTCCTGTCATTGAATTCAAGCACATCAGTGTTTTCATTTGTCTTTTAAATGGCTTATTATTAAAGCAACCAATTTTCTGGATTTTAAGGAGTCATCACTTTTCAGATTCTTGGGAGGAAGGCTGTAAACAATTCCACCCATCATTTTTAAGTACTGCCTAAATGAAGCTGATGTTTTCACTTTACCAACAATCATTTCAATTTTGGGGAAAATGGCAATTCTTAAAGCTTCAGATACATTAATTATAGTTTGTGCTATATTCTGCTCACACAAATGAACACATGGGAGAAAATGGTGACTTCTACATAGGCAAACATCATGTCTTTAGGCCAGAGATTACACATTTTTGTCCATCAGAATGAAGTCCAATATTTATTATTTTGTACAAAGTGATGGACATCTTGCATTAAGGAAATACCATAAATTAGTATAAAGTTTGCTTCTGGTCACATTGAATCTGCTGCAAATACAACCTGGGTTGAGGTTATCGTGTGAAGTTATGTCTACGTGTTTGTAGCTACCACATGATGGCAAAGACCACTTTTATGTTGATTTATAATTTGTATCGTTCCAGCACACCAGTATCTGCGTTGTTCTGCCCTGGTACAGGTTCACTGCCTGCACCTGAAACACTCCAGGTTTATACATGGGTAAGCAGAGGGGAATCAGCTTCTCCAGGCAGCTGAGAACAGAAAGTGATACAGCACTTGGCACCACATAAAGACACTGGAGAAAGAACTGACCTGAAATGCTGCAGTAGATACAAGGGAAGAGCAAAAGTCTATTGCAGTGACAAACATGCACAAAGAAAAGGAATCAGGATTAAGTGGTGGTTTCCCAGAAAAAAGAAGCAAGGGGCGTAAACTGCTTAACATAATCCCGTGACATAAAATGGAAACAAAGACCAACTGACAGAGAACAAAAAAAGGGAAAGAGAAAACAAGGGTTTCTTTCTTTGCTGTAGTGTCTGTGGTTTATCAGATACTACACACCTTGCAGAGCAATTTAATTGGATGAAGAGCTCTGTATTGTTATCCGACCATTTCATCACACTAAAGTTTGACTTATTCACTTCAACCAGAACAAGTAGGTAGCACAGGGTCAGGGAATTATGTAAACTGTAGCGTGCATTGTTGCATGAACCGTGAAAGACTCAAACTATAAGGCTTAAAAGGCTTAAACTATAAGAAATGCTTTTTATCTTCTTAAAAATGATATTACAAAAGTAAAACTCCAAAACAAATAAAATCAAACCTGTGTTGTTGACCTGTACTGTCTTAAACAACTCAGTGGCTGATGTATATCACCACAGAGCATGTTAGCTGTTTTCAGCAGCTTTTCATGTGTTTTATGAGCTGGTCTGTGGCTTATTTTAACTACATGTAACGGCAGCTGTGGGGTAAAGCATCTGAGATGTCAACACTCAACAGAAAATGATCTTTTGTGGCTTTTGAGTGTGTATGTCATGCAATGGCTGCTCTGGACTGTTTCTTCCCAATAAACATCTAACTCC
Organism: Balearica regulorum gibbericeps; assembly: GCF_011004875.1. NCBI lineage: Eukaryota > Metazoa > Chordata > Aves > Gruiformes > Gruidae > Balearica > Balearica regulorum. The sequence continues at coordinate 15,348,857 of NC_046186.1, forward strand.
CTCCGGTGTGTGCGAGGACAGAAGGCAGATGCAGCCAGGGTGAGAAGGGGAGATGTATGCTTCCCTGCAAAGTGGTAGCAAAGGGGAAGGAGGCAGGAGGACAATGACTATGAAGCAAGATGTGTAGCAGATCCCCTCATTCTCTCCATCAGATCTACCTGGGCCCCAGATTGTGCTCTGTTCACATTCATCATTTAGTTTCTGTACTTCTTCTATGCTGTTTTTGGAAGTGAACCCACATGCTAGCCAAGGTGCTACTTTACATGAGCACAACGCTATCATCCCTGTCATCTTTACTTATGTGGTCACGAATTGTGTTACTCACTGCTGCTATGATGTGCTGACCAGCCATCCTGGTGAAGCTTGCCTTGGTCACCATTTTGACTTTCCATGCAACTTAGAAGATCCTAAACCATCAGAGTAGTGTGAGAACTTTTTGTTGTTCCAGTAACTGAAACTAGATAAACAGTAGTGAAAAGTGGAACGTAAATGCAGTTGAAATTTTTGATCCTTTCCCTTTATTACTAAACCACCAGACTCCCTTACTAAAATCGAAAGTTTTATTAGAGATGAAGTTGTCTTTCCTCTATTGTTTTGGTATTAGCTTATATATATATAAGTTATAGTTATATATGAAGAAATATATATATAAATATATATATAACTTCATATAGTTATATATGAAGAAATAATATATATATTTGTGAATTATAATATATATATATTAGTTATATACAACAAGCTTACCCAGCCCAGTGAGATAGAGGGGGTTTTCATTTTATTTTAAACTGCCTGCAATTCACCATTCAGATATATCTGCTGTTTAAGAATAGGATATTATCAAAGTGTCTGGGAATTCTCTCTGTGCAGGGCAAAGCGCTGAATTCTCCTGCACACTAGAGATACCAAGTAGCACTTCCATAGGAGTAGGGAAAGGACTGAAGTTAGAGATGACTCACACTAAAGGGCTCTCACTGTCTCTCTCCCCCACACACCTTCTCTCCTCCCCTCTCTCCAATTTAGCAGACAAGAAGGTAGGCAAGCTGGAAGCTTTTAGTTCTGCCTGATAGTCTAACAAAATACCTAGTGCAGATGCAGGGAGCCAGCATAAAAGCATGGTGTCTGATTAGATGAGATACCAGGAGCCAGCAAAAAGATTGTGATGCCTGCTGAGTTGAAATGGAAGTCAGGTTGAAAGGAGGTGTTCCTCGCTCAAACAGATGGCACGGGCACTGGGGGAAGAGTATCAACTAAAAGACAAAAAAATGTAGGGAATGCTAATGTTTTAAAAGAAAAATTAGAGCAGCTAGCAACAAAAAAACCCCAAAAAACCAAAACCCACCCACCAGAAAAACTCATCAATCATATACTCTAATCTTATCACAAGGAATATCAGTATCACTAAAAGACACTTAAGCATGTATGGAACTAGCAAACTCCATTGAAGGCCAAGGAGGAATTACAGGTACTCACTGCCATCCAGAAGGCTGTACACATGCTTTAAAAGAGATGTACCTATGCTTAAATGCCTTCCTGAACAGCGTTATTACATCACCGAGTACAAGTTTCCTATTCAGCTGCCATAGAACAGACGAGAACAGAATAGAATAGAATAGTTCAGCTGGAAGGGACCTACAACAATCATTTAGTCCAACTGCAATACACATCAGTTTCTTCATGAATTATAAGTTACATCAAAAGTATTAGTAAGTCTAGAATTTGACACAGCTCGCTGTAGTATCTTCCTTCCTGTTTGACCTACACAAAAAGGTGGGGATACCAAAACCAGGAAAAGAGTGAGCAAGAAAGGTAGGACTGAAAATGTCACCAGAGTTAGCAGAGAGAGATAGTGCTTCAAAGAGAAAAGAGCTGTACACAGCCGAGGAGAAGTTCTTAATCAAAAGAGAACTAACCAGACTACACCCACTGAACTTATTTGTCTTCGTTCCTTAATATCATTACTTGCACCGGCTGCTCCATTTAATTACTATTAGCACTTGTGGGAGCCAGTGGTGGGTGATGGGCAGGGAGGCACAGGAGTGCCCTTAATGCAGAAAGTGACTGATCATTTCAGGATCCTCCATGACCTCCTCTACCCCTGTTAAGTGGGAGGGTGAGAGCAAACAATAAAAGGACAAACCAATTTTTCCCCTTTTTAGTATTAAGCATTCCACACTCCTAGACTTCCTTTAACTCCCACTAGACATTTTAAAAATATCAAGATCTTCAATAACAAGCCTTAAGAATTTTTAATTTAATTTTCATTAAAAATAAATATTTGAAAAATAATTTTAAATGTTTGCAATCATGCAGATGAATCTTGATCACATCACTGTTCAAATTCCTAGTCCCTGTGTAATTACTTGCGTAAAACACCTCTTGTGAATAGCAAGTAAATCATTAGTGATTACACTTTTTGGGATTGTTTTGAAGAGACCCAGCTGCTGTCTTTATGTCAAAGAACATCCATAAGGCACCAGTGATTAAACAACACAGTATTTTTGCATGTCAGACATCACGTGCTTGGATATCAATCACGCTTAGTGCTTTTCAGATGTGGATCTCAAAGCATCTCACTGAAAAGCAGTTATAGCCCCTGTTTACAGACGGGAAAGCTGAGGCACAGGCCAAGTGACTTGCCTCATTTCACACAGCAGATCTGAGGTAACAGCCCTGGTTCCAGCAGTGGAGAATTTCACTTGGTTTCTTTTCATCCACCTTTCATTTTCCGCTTGAAATGCTGAGATAGAGAAAAATTCTGGATTATTTGATGATAATGAAACAAAAAATGCCCAACAAACCAAAACCCAAAACCCTAAGAATGGGGCAAGTATATTGCCAAGATTAGAAAACGTGATTTTTAAATTAGAAAAAAATTTCCTAACCTTGTGCAATCTTACTTTTTTTTTTTTCTAAAAGGAAATATAGCAAAGCATTTTCTAGAATAAACAGCCCTTCATAGGCCCTAAATCAGCCCCTGAAAAATAGCTCTCCTGTCCAAAAATTGTCATCCTGAATCATAGTTCTATCCTCATTACTGAGATATATATATGTAGAAAGAGAAGGGAAGAATGAGAATTGCTCTGCTTAATTGTGATAAGAGCAAGGACTGTTTAGTATATCTGCAAGACATGTTTTTTGCATAAAATATGGTTGGTTTGCAAGTGACTCTCAGAAGTAATTTTTCACTGTTTATATATAAATATATACATATGAAACATTCATTGAAGCATATATATAATGTTTTGTAAGCCCAATGGAACAACAGCTGTAAATCATTACCAAAATGAGAAATTAAAACCTCCTTTTGTGTCAGTTGTGTAGAGGGCAGGGAGTTATTTATAAGATACCGTAAATATATAGTTAAGTTTCCTACTGAACTCAAAAAAAGGTACACTAGCTACTCATAAAGCTGAGTCAGTGACTGTAAAAAGATGAGTTTGTGGAGCAGTGCTGAGCTGGACCAGAGAGATCACTGTGACATTTAGTGGTTACAATACCACTGGAACAGCAACCAACTCCTCCAGAGGAAGTGGTAATGTGCTTACTCAAATTTTCTGCCCTCCCTCAGGTTCCTGAATTCACAATCTGAAAGTCTTCAGCAGGCTTAAATCCAGAGACAATAATGCTTCTCCACTTCCTTACACAGGAAGCTTTAAATTACAAGCATGGATTATTTTAATTGCTACTCTTTAGGTTCTCTGCTTGAGCTATTGGTAAACATCTATGGCAAAACATATGGATGTTGATGTAATAGCTGTGCCAGACCATCGTGTTTGCAGCTACTGCATTATAAACTTTACACCTAGTGTGTTTGGTAAAGACTATTAGAAGTGGAAATATTCATAAAGAACTTGTAGGAAGTAGCTTTATGTCCTGGCATTAGCACACTGCCCACTAAATTAACCAGCATGTGTCATCAGTAAGCAAGCCTTGAAGATAGGGAGCAAGCTCTGAATTGCTGAAAGTCAGGGACCCCATAGTGCTAAAAGTCTGTTTAAACAATTCTTATTTCTACCTCCTTCTGTTAGTAAAATCCTAATGTGAGTGCTTCTATAGAGTAATAAATAGAGAAAAGTTCAGGCTCAAATTCTGGATCCAAATGTATTTGGATCATTGATTTTTTGGACTACTTGAATGAGAATTTGGGTCAACACTGCTGTTACCAAGAAATATTTAGATTATAGTAGAATTCAAAGGCACCATTCCTCATTGTGGGGATGACAAATCATATCCTCCAGTGCAGGAAGAGATGTGCACAATAGAGAACAAAGTGTCCTGCAATCATCTCTGAGTCTTGCAGTGCCCATTGCTAATGACAGCCCTTTTCCAGGTTACTGGCTGTCACATGCAGCACAGAAGGGGACAGGGCATTCATTCCGTCCCCACCTTCACCAGCGACTGGCCTGGCTGCCTGCTGGCACTCTTCAACTGTCAGAATACTAGCTGCTACCACATCAGGTGCCGTACAGCTTGTTTTCCCTTTTTAGACTTAAGCTACTGCAGCCTCCACAGACAAGCCTGGCCGGAGAGAAAGGGCAGGAGGGGAAAGAGAATGAGGCAAGAGCTCCCATTGCCCAAGGAGAGGTCAGAATCAGTAAAAGCCTTCCCATTTCTTTCAGCAGAGGATGCAGCGAACTCTTCTTTCCTCCCCTTTGCTAAGAGCTTGCAGCTCTTTTCGTCAGCCCCTCAGCACCCAGCTCCCTTTCAGCCCTGGGCTCCTTACACCTTCTTGCCTTTGGGGTGAGGAGTCTGCCCTGCCACTGAGTGCATGTTCTCAAGTGACAGCTTGTAATAGTAACCAGCATCCAGCTCTTACATAAAATGTTTTACCCCCTTAGAGCTGGAAAGGAGGGCACGTTTCACTGTCTCTATTTTATAGACAGAAAAACTTAGGTTCAAATAAAGGCAGCTTGACTCGCCAAAGGTCACCCAGCAAACAGGAGCAGAGGGTTTCTTGGGGCCTTACTGACCACAGCTGAGGTGCCTTAGGGTCCTATTTCACTTTCAAACAGACTGCCTTTGTAGCAAGAAGGCTACCAACACAGTATATAGCTAAAGGTCTGAGTAAACAGTTATTTGTTCAACCACATGATTTTATTTCGGTTAAATTTCAAACAATGTGGTGCTGCGCACGGGGATGCTGATCAAGGGCTGTATAAATTGCAGGGCTATTCCACCTACCTTAACATGCAAACTGCCAGCCCTTACCATACAAATTGCTGTGTGAAGGCAAGAGGATTGCAGTGTGCATGTGCACACGTCCCAATTGACAACAGAGTGCAAACACAACAGATGGTGACAAGGCAGTAGCAGCAAAGAGATAAAACCATCACATTTAAAGCTAAGCCTAAAGGCAGCTCTACCAAGCCTTTATTATCAGTGGTGCTGAGTTCCCCAAGTTCTAATATATAAAGAGAGGGCGAAAAACAAAATACTGGCTCTTTGGTACTCCTCTGTGCTGCTCAGACTTTGCTCCAGCTTCTGTCAGGCAGCAGCTGTCCCCTCTGAACCAGGCAGAGCAGGTAACGCCAGTGCCGCGGTGCGCTGGGACCACAGGCTGGTGGGGAGGAAGGGTTTTGCTGGGACTCCTCCTCCTCAGCCTCTCCTCAGGCCAGAAGCTGGACAGACCCAGTGCTTTGCAAGGGAGGTGGGCATACTCAGAATAGGTGTAAAACAAGGCTGTTGTCCCCATTGCCCAGAACAGTGGGCAAACAGCTACTCGGTTAGGGGGTTACTGCAGCTACAAAATGCCAGATGGAAAATCAGGGTGCTCCAAATAGGCTTGTGTTAATAAAATAAACCAAGATAAAAGAAATAAGTGAATGTGTATAAATTCAGCTATCTTCATCCATTTTCCATCTAACCATTTAATCACAAAGCCAAATAGTTGATTTGTATGGCTTTCTTATAAGGGGAGGCAGTCACAGACGAATTGTCTTTAGCTTCATTACCAAATATTCTGGAAAAGGCAGGAAGCAAAGTCATAATCTAATTGTGCTATACCCTGATGCCAATAATTACATATCCAATATGATAGCTAAATTGCTGGGATCTATCTGTCTTATCCCAAAAGATTAGATTAGCTTGTGTTTTCAGCTAAGCAACACTGCTTTTAATTTTTATAGCCTTGTTTGATCCCTTTGGTAATTTTACCCAGGATTAAAACACTTTGCTTGGCTAAACTAGTTCTGGTTACAATGCTATTTCAAAGGAGCAGATTTCCTTCTCATTCTGGACCTTTTACCTGCTGAGGGGTATCAGAGCTTGCTCACAGGAACTCCTGGGTAAAATGCCAATATAGCTAACCCTGACATCCCTTCCCCAAAGAGTACACGTGCAGGATTTAATAGCTTTTCCTATTCCTTTCTTCTTTACAAGGCCTGACAGTGAGCTTGAGTTTGAACAGCACGTGACCCCAGTTGCACCCATACTGCCTGTAAGGGCTGAGTTTGATCTCAGACCAAAAGTTTTCCCAATCTATGCCTGAAGGATCAGTTACCTCACCCCAGCACCGAGCCAGGGTGAAAGGCAACATACAGGCTGTGCAAACACAAAGGAGCTAACATAACTGCATAGGCATTCCCACTGAGATTATGTTTCCTTCAAGCTATTAACATAGGACTCAGATCATGAGTCAGCCTGTTTTTCCCCTGATCTCCTTCCCCTAAAGCGATGAGTCTAGCTTAAAGGATGTAAATACATACATATAAATACAATAAATATATATATATGCGCACACACAAACACACGCACACACAATTTTTTTTTAAATAAAAGTTGGTATCTTCTTTATCTATTACCTTTTAGAATCACTGAGATTTTCCTTGTGTTTTCTTGACTAAAATATGCATATTCATCTTTGGAGAAAAACAAATGAGCATTTTTGCATAACTGCCTGAATCGAGGAAGTGGAGAAAGCTACTAATTTGAGCAAAATACACATGCTACAGTAAAAAACCTGCTACATACGGGTTTACATGCTTTCTTGGTCTGGTATTCAGCCTGGTATACATGCAAGCAGTAAATGTCATGCCTTCAAAAAATAGGGAAAACATGGGGGCCAATCCTACAGAGTAAAGATATTAAAGGAAATTTTTTTCACCACAAGCTGGAGTTAAAACAACTTCCAGAGAAGAAATCCTGGCCATGGAGAAGTCAGTGAGGGGTCTGCCATCACCTGTCCAGCCAGGACTTCACTTTTGCTGTTATGTGTAGTCAGCTTGTTATATTTTTTTATCACTTTTCCTATCTTTATCAGTTAAAAAAGTATACTTTAGCACTGTTACTTCATTCATCTAAGGTAAGAATAAAAGGTTTTCTGTAAAGGGAAATAGAAGTATTATTACCATTTAAAATCATTATAGAAAACAATGAAAAGCATATGAAAACATAGTTAAAATTAAAAATAAAAGCTCATAAATGTTTAGCATCTTGAAGCTCCCTCATTAGAAGGAGCCAGAAAAGAACTACACCATCATTCTTGCTTATCTTTTCAGTTATATCTATTCATTTTCATAGCTCAAATCCCTTTTAACACATTTTTTTCCTTTACTGACCCCAACTACTTCAAAGTTTTTAGTAGTCATTATTTTCTAAAAACACTGCAGCAATTTTAATCCTTCAGACATGTAAGACTTCACATAAAAGAGTGGAAATGTCCTACAGAAAGCAAAAAAAGTCAGTTTATATAAAAGCAGCCCTGACTAGATTAAATCTCTGGCACAAGAAACTGAGTATATAACTATTCAAGTCAACATCCATTTAGGCTATGTATTAAGCCCTTTTATCGCTTGCTGTATTATAAGAAAGAATGATCTATTACACTGTGATTGCTGCAGTCCTGTTCTCTGGGAGTAGTTTAAGTCCTCTTTCCTCCCTGCACCCTTCCCCACATGCTATTTTAAGCCCAGTGATAGAGTCACTTCCTTAATGGTAGGCTTCTTGTACAAAACTCAAAAAACCAAATTTTTAAATGTAATTTTAAAATAATTCTTATGCATATGGTTCAAAGTGAATTTATGAGTAGTGCACATGTACAGAATATTTGAAAATATTTATCTTGATAGCCAACAGGAACTTCTCTCTGATTTTTTTACTTAATGTACAGTGAAGTGGATTTTTGTATTTTATACAGTCCTGAAGTTTCGAAGACAGAATTCTGAAGAAAAAATATATTTTACTTCCACATATCACAATCCAGACACCCGTGTTGACTGGTGGTGTTACTCCAACTTTGAAAAGGCTGTATCTTTATCTAATAGACAGACCTCCTGATCTTTCTGGAACCACTCAGCCTGTGAAAAAAATGCACAGAAGTGTTTGAAATTCCAGACTTAGAAAAATTCACATCTGATGCACTGCTCCAATACTCATAGTAATGAACTTAAGGATGAAAATGTGCAAAAGCATTCACAGCAGCAAGCTCTATAAGATCCAAAGTGCAAGAAATTTCTTTGACTTTAGTGGAGACAATAGGCATTTGCATGAGGAGAAAAAAGATACAAAGAAGAGTGCATGACCTCCAGCATCTTTTGTCAGTGCTTAAGTCTGCTGCAATCCACACTGGGAACTGGGGCAATTTTTATACGGCAGCATTGTTGACCATTGCTAAGATTTTGCTGAACTGATGCCTTCACTCACTACATTTACTTCAGTTTAAAGTTCTAGATGAGCCCCAAGTTTCTGCCTTTATATCGCAACGACCTTCCAAGCACAATGATTCCTCAGTGCTCAAAGTACACACAGATGGAATGCCGTCACAGGAAATGCCATGACGGCTCAACACTTTTTCTCTGCGAAGTTAACTAATAAAAGATACAAACATACACCTTCCAAAGAGCCCAATACACATACAGTGAACTCAAGCCATGCCACTTGCATTCCCAGAGCTTGCGTATCATCTCTTCTGAATCAGAAGGCAACGCTCTTAACTTTTGTTGCCAGCTGGGGAAAATGAAGCATTTCTTGCAGATAGACCATTTTCCTTTACTTAAGGGCATATAACGTACTTCCATTACAACACTGTCAGCTTGTCTGTGTGACATGGATTTTCGATTTTCAGATCAAGCATGAAAACCCAAAGAACAAACTCTGAAGGAACAAAAACTTGTTCTTCCTGAAAAGGGAACTAAGTGGCCCTGAGAGGCTCTAACCTTCTCCTATGATGGCTGTTTCCAAGCCAAAAATCATGTTAACAGCCAACGTGGGAGGTGTAGGATGGAATCCCCTGGCACAAATCGGAGACTGTGAGGAGCTGCAGGAGAAGACCATGTCTGGTGGTCTCTGGTGGTCTCTCTTCCACTGCACCCTCCTGACCTGGGTTGGTTTCACTTATTTCTGAAACTTGATTGAGGCAAGGAGCTATCTTGGTTCAGCTTTCCTCTGGAGCCAACAGAAACAAATACGGAGCTCCCCAAGGCAAATCAAAACTTTGCAGCTCCTAAGCGGTTGTTTTAGGTTTATCAAGGCATTACAGGGTACAATAATCTCTACAAGTGCTACTGGATGTAGAGCATACAGCCCCCATCACAGCATGTGAATACCTCCCCTTTTGTACTAAGAAGCATCCACCTCTAAAAGCTTTTGATTCTTGCTTCCATTCTGACACACTGTAAATCAAAATCTTTTCAGGGAGTGCTGCCCTGGAAGGCATATTTATGCAGCTGATTTTGCCTGTTTAATTGTAGTGTTTTGCCCACATCCCTCTTGAATCACATCTTTATTACAGACTGTCTCCACTTTTTGCAAGATGACAAAAGCCAGACTGCAAGTCAATGATGAGACAGCATTGCATATTTTGCTCTCATCATGGCTTATTCCATAATGTGAAGGTGGAGCAGGTAATATGTCTATTTTAAGGAAAAGGGAGTTCAGTGCTGGCTCCCGCCCTGCTATATTACAGATTCCCCATAAGGAAACAGAGCTCTGAGGAATAGAAGAGACATTGGAGAATTAATCACACTGCTCCTTCCTGATGAGAACAGAGAACTCGGCTATTAGCTGATTTCAGGTAGAAAGCCTTGGGATTTGCTGCAGAAGAGGCTGGGGGTGAAGAGAATAGCTCAGGGATAGAAAGCCTCAAGTTAAAGAAAGAAAATTATACTGTTAGAAAGCCTCAGCAGGGGCAAGACAAAAGCCCCTGCAGCAAAGACTTAGCCAGCTACTGGTATCTCAGGCAACATTTTAATAAGCTCAAATCTCAGGAAAGAAAATTCTGTAAGAAATAGTTTGAGGTTCATTTCAGTTCTGGGAGAACCTGAAGGAAAATGTAATGGGGGATCTCCATGGGAGCCGTCTCTCCAAAACCATACGCTTTCCACAGAGCAGTTTGACCCTCCACACACTCCTGCCACAGGACCTCTCTCAGGGAACCTCTTTCCTGGTGAGCAGGAAGGTGCTGACTCAGATCAGATAGGAAGAAGATGCATCTGACATGGTGAGTAATATTGCAGAAGAATGACAAAGTTAAGTCATTTGGTGAGGAATGGCTATGGGTGTCTTTTCATGAGAAGATTTTGAGCCACAGTTTCAGCCTGTACACAGGCTGAAGTGGTTGCAACATATAACAGATCAGGAAGACCAGGTGGGCAACCACAGAGGATCGGAGACCAGCAGTCTTGGTCACTAAAAGTTTGCTGGGTGGGAGGGGAACATGAGGAGGGAGAAAACTGTGGGAGTGGAAGACTGAAAAGACTTGACAGGTCTGGCTGGTGGGCACCAGGGGACAGTGTCCTTATAGAACCATGGGACTTTCAGAGCTATTGCATAGCCAACTATGGTGTTAGAGGCAATGTCCCAACCACTGCACTCCAGCACTGAACTTGCCCAGCTCCAAGTGATTCCTGAATGCACATCCGAATGCCTGTTTTCTGCAGGGCTCTTCCAATAGCTGAAACAAACTCTGGGGTGTTTAGTCACACTGAGTGCTGGGGATCACATGAACCCATCACAGCCTACCTTTGCCAAAACCCACAGGCCAGAATCCTATCTGTCCCAGATAAGGCTGTTGTGTTGAAAAACTTTCTAAGTCCAAACATCCCTAACTACCTCCTGGTCCCTGTAACTGCATGTCTTCAGGTTTGTAAATTAACAAGTGTTCCTAAACAGAAAATTCAAAAGAGACTTTCTACATATTCTTAAAACTAGGTTCTGAGGGTTGTTTTATCCTGCAAAATAAGCTATTATCACCTGGCCTTATGACCTCACATTACCTCCTTCACAATTCTGTTTGTTGCTCCTTCAAAGAGGGCTCTAGCCCACGTTATTCCTTTACGAAAGCAAATTCACCTCTTACACAAGGATGTAAGTATGTAGTTGTGTCCCAAGAGAAAGCACAGAAACACGGAAAGCAAGATATTCTAGGAAACCCAAAAGATGATGAATGTTTCATGACTTAAATTAGATATAAAGGCTACATGTATGTATCTCACTTGGAAACAACAGCGCAGTCACAAAGGGACTGACCCCTTCTTTCCTTTCATTATGACACCATGAAAAAAAATCAGAATCATATGGATACAGTGAGAACACAAGGACATGACCTGCGGTCCTGCAGTTCCAAACAGCCATGACTCAACTTCCTGCGCTCAAAGGAGAGTCAGAACAAAAGCATCTTGGAGTCATTTTTCTGAAGCTAGAGAGAAACAATTATAAGTTTATTGCAAATCTCTAAGGTGCATGAGATGTATATGGCTCCAGGTTTGACCTGATTAGGTAAATTCTCAGGAACTTGAGTGCTCCAAGTGCCAGTGAAGAGGCAGCAAATGTTCTGAGTGTATGTTGCCAGGAAGCTCTGAACACATGCTTATGTGTGTATTCACTCATCCCCTTACAACACAAAACCATGGGATAGTGTATCTCAGTGGTACAAAAAGGAGAAGGAGAACTTGTGACTTGACATCAGATTAAAAGAAATGTTTAGCAAATCTGATGAAAAAATTTTTTGGGAAACTTGCCACAGAACATATTCAGCCCAACTCCTCTTTTCTCTCCCCTCCAGCACCCTAAGCAAATTTCCCTCTTTTTTATTTTTTTTCATGTTTTGCGTTTCTAATTTAAAACCGGAAACAATTGCTTGACAAAGGATTTCTTGGTGCGTTATGAAAAATTCTAGTCAAGAAAATGTTCCTTTGAGTAACTGGCTTATTGAAAAGAGGTCAATGAGAAAGAAAAGATTTATTCCACACATACATGCCTCTTACCCAGAAGAGAAAAATGTCATAGCTAGAAAATCCCTGCAGTCCAGAAAATCATCTTGTGTACTGCATGGAAAACTAACCTGAGGCTACCAACCTCAATTTCTGAGCTAGGTCAATACTTCAGGCTGAATGGGGTGATCTTGGAACGGTCACAGGCAATGAGCACTACCCTGTGACAAAAAGGACAGCTAGATTTGGGGAACTATTTTATTCATCATCCAATTGAGTCAATTGCTGTGATCTACTAGACACCAGGAATGAATCTCTCAAAGTCAGAGACTGCCCTTCTGTTAACTTCAGTCGGCATTCAGGCCCCTAGATGCTGTGCACTGAGCTACACTAAGGCCCTATCCAGCCAAGTAAGCACATACTTACCTTGTACCATGATAACAGTCCCATTGAACTCCCAGGATTACCCCCACTGCTTAAACACTTGCTTATGTGCTTTGCTTGGCTCATTGACCAGAATTTCAATAGTGTTGGTCCAGAAATTAATTTGGCTCAACTTCTAATGAAAAGTTGAAGATGCCTAGTACAGAATTTAGCACTAGTTTCACTGCAACAGTAGACATAGAATAGTAAGCAGCAATTATTTCTCTTAAAAATTTCCTGGTGAAGAAGGCTAGGAAAGAGCTAGTCCCTACCCAAAGCATTAAAGTTAATCATTATGATCATGTTTGACATCATAATGTGAATTTCAAAGCAGGACTTAAAAGTGGCAAGTGCATACCTATTGCTTACTAACTGCCTCGCATATATTCTTAGCTATAGGTGCTAGATATATTTTAGGGGGAAAGTTACAGTGGAATATTCTTTTTCTTTCTTGATTTTTGGTGGGGTTTAGTTGGGGGGGGAACGTTGTTTATTTTGTTTTTTAATAATTCCTATGGAAATACTTCTTTAGGATGACCATTATTTTTTCATGAATAGGATTGTAAATATGTAATGGAACATAAATATTTTGTATTTAGACTAATAAAAAATTTAGTTCCATAAAAGATTTATCCCCACTAAAAATAATGTGGCCTCAAATAGGAATCAGTGGCAGTAACATGAGGCAAATGTTCCTCCTTTAAGAACAGAGAAGCTAAGCAAATATTCCCAAACGTGTTTTACAGGGACTCAAATCTAAAAATGGATGTGTTAGATGCATCTACCTCTGAGACAACAGGGAAGAGTCACCAAAACATCTTATTATAGCCCTAGCTTAAGGGCAGTTAAACTCAAATGATCTGAGTGTCCTATGAAGATATCCATTAGGGAGAATAAGACCTCCCATATAAAAATAATTATTTTATGGAAACATAGCTACAGAAAACTGCATTTACACTCTGCATGTAGCCAAAAGATTTTGCAATCATCTGGTCCTGTCCTCATTTTACACTAGGTAAAGCCTACATTTCTTAGATGATCTTTAAAGGTCCTTTCCACCCCAAACCATTCTATGATTCTATGATTTCTACAGACCAAACAGTTTTTAAAAAATCTAAAATAATTCCATGTATGCAGTTCATGAGCCCATCCCAGAGAGGGACTTCATCCCAAGGCAATCTTTTCTGGTTCTCCTCTGCTTTCACTGCTGTTGAACTCCTGCCATCTCATGTAACTACATATGAGCAACCACAATTAACTAACACAGCTCAGATTTTCAGTTCAAGTACTTGAAGCAAATTCTGTGTGATACCTCCTACAGCGTAAAAATAAATTCTCAGGAGAATATCAGGCAAACCAAAGTCATAAATAAATGTTTGGAAATTACGACCAGCCTGCAGACTTTCCATGAACAAGGAGACAGACTAGCTTTGGCAGGTCCATCCTTCATTGTGAATTATTCACTCCTCTCTTAACATTTCTACTTTAATTGTTTTTAATTTCATTGCTGTTGGGCAGAGGTGTGAAACCACAATAGTAAAATGAAAGTGGCCTTAGGAATTTCTCTATGTGGGTCAAAGTCAAGGAAAATGCCTTAAGGAGTACTGAGCTGCATGTTTTAAGTGTCAATGTTTTTTATCTTTGCTAAAATGAAGCAGGGTGCTTCACCCACAAATGCATGGCCAGCTCACGTGCAGTGGCAGCAGCTATATGGCAGAAAGGCTAGACAACCAGGTCAGGGACTGGAAAAAGTATCAGGGCTCCAGCCACTGCTGGAGCAGAGCACATTCCTGCGATCCTCGCTGGGCACTCCTCAGCTAACCATTAACAGCTGATGCTCATTACAGAGCTGCTTCATATCCTTAAGGAGTGATTGAACTCCAAAAGAGATCTGTAGCTATAGCACCTCACTCTCTGGAAGCTGCTGGGATTTTAGCCCTGTGTTAACTTCAGGACTTCTTCTGAAGACTAACTGACTAATTGATAAGTCAAGTATATTCTCCTCCAAACAACCTGGCAGACCCTGGGTGAATTGCTTGGGTCAAGCTCCTCAAAAGCACATGGGCTGAAAGTGCTTGATAGGCTTCCAGTACCCATTGGTAAATTGAGGGTAATAATCCAAGTAGCTATTATCCCCCCAGCAGACCATGAGAATCAGAACGATGTTAGTCCCTTGCAGCTCTGTAACACTCCTGTCCCCAAGAGACTTTGAGGAGGGCTGAAGGTCCCTGTTGTAGAAGCAACTCATTGAAATGGCAAGTGCTGTTTAAAAGAAGATACTCCTCACAGCCTGTGCTTCAGGTTTTGCTCACCATTGTTTTGATCTATTGGAAGGAAAGCCATAGTATTTTGTAAGATTGAGACATTCTTTCAGTTTTAATGTAACCAACTTAAAATTTGTTAATTCTTAGTATGTTTTTGTGATAAATAAAAATTAAGAAAGCATTAGAGTGGAACTTATGAAAACCTGGTGTTAGATGTTAATCAAATCCATACATGAACTAATTCCTATACTCCCACATTGGATCTTCGCATGCTGTTCAGACTGCAAGACAATGTAACATGAGACGTCTCTAATAAGCATGCAAAAAATCTTCCTACAGATGTTTTCTTCATTATATTTACAGATGGAAGTGTTACTGTCTTCTGGAAGATCATAAGAATTGGTACCTTTTTAGTGCTAGGGCTCATATATTTCTGAAAGTAAAATGTACAGTTTTCCATTGAAGACTCCATCCTCCCTGCCCAAAATCCTGTAAAGTACAATTCCAAGCAATGGAAATGTCTATAACACTATAATTAATAAAAAGAATCTGAAGAAATTACAGATTTTTTTAAAGCTACTGACTTTGTTGTAAAAATATTGCTGAAAATAGGGCTTAATTGCTGCATCTTAATGAGACATCTAAAAAGATGCAGATAAAATAATTATTTCTTGTTGATATCCTACACATTTGAAGCCTAAAGCAGAATACTAATATTCCAGTCACATAAGCTACATCAGTTCTGAATTACACCCCCTTAATATTCACAGACTTTACTTGGACATATCTCCTTACATAAATCCAAGAATTTTCTGATATCTACAGATCATCAATACCATATGCAAACTTGTCAGACTGAGCACAACATCTGTCTAGCATATGCTTTTGGGTCTGTCAAGAAACAACTTGGAAGTGCAAGCTGCAAAACTATTTTAACTATTCTTTTGCATCCTGCATCAAGGCTGTGCCAGAAAGTTTAAGAGATGCTGTCTGGTTTTATTGGTTTCATGAGCGGCTAGTGACTCTCCATGAGTGTGAGGTTCTCACCATGACGTCATTAGCGAATTGCTGTTCTCAGTGATAATTTTTGGATCCCAGGTGCTTTGGCCTAGAACTTTACAACAGAATTAAGAGATTTCTTTTAATGCATAGTAGGTTGGAGAGTGGGTAGCCAGGAAAGCAATGAACTTCACTGTCATCCCTTTAGTAAGTGCTACACAAAATACATAAAATGTGAATATCTCTCTGAAACGAGCATGTACAGAGGAAGGCATCTGATTGCTTGGTGAGGATTTAAGCACTACTTTGTACTTTGCTAGAACTTCACGTGTCCAACATTGTTCTTGTGCTGCTAATGGATTTTCATACTCCTGTCAATGGAATGAGGACTCTCAACTCCAACATTTTCTATTTCCTTCCAGTCTACATATACCTGAAGAGGTACAAGACCTGGAAGGAAATAAAGGGAATGGGCAAAAGGTACCTTCAGTACTTCTACTTTTTTTTCCTATTAGGCTAAATTAACTAAATGTCCACTTGGAGCCTGAAAGAGTGAGAGGAGGAAGCAGATTCCTCTCCAATTGAGTTTAGAATAAATGAGGTTTCAGGCCAGTGAGTCACTGGCCACTGGCAACTCCAACTGGCATTAGTCAGGAGTTAGTATCACAAAGGCTCAGGTCACTGCTGAAGGAAGCATACCAGCTTGGTTTTGATAAAACAGGTGTTCTGATGAACACCTTCCAATAACCTATGTTAATAATCAAACTGATAGACATTCAAGTTTCTGTCAAAAACAATGCTTTGGGGTAAATGAGGAGATGCAAAATGTATACAAAATTCTCTATAGATACAGGAAGGAGCTGGAAAGGGAAGTTCAGGAAACAGTCCTTTTGGAAATGAGCACATTTTTTTCTTTTTCTTGAGCCTTCTTCAAGCAATATTTTTTAAGGCTGGAAGTAAGAAACAGATAATATAAATCAAGTCTTTTTTCTAGAAGAATCTGCAGCATTTCACACTAAGAATCAGATCTGTGAAAGTCCATGTTAAGGTGTGACTCCAGTTGTGGCGGTTCCTTAAAGGAAAGAGGAAATTGTAGCCCAAACGTGTAAGGGGTAAAACACTCCAGTCTAGCATTCATCTGGTGGTCGTTGGTGGAAAGCAGTTATTCCAAAGACATTATGGGACTGAAACAGTCACCTGTCTGTTTCACAGATTTTACTGTTGAGTCACAAAACTTTCTAGCTTTCTGTTACCTAATGTGGTTCAAGGCTATATTGCTACTGAAATAAGGTACTAGGTTCCTCACATAGTTTTACTACAATACCTCTTATGTGCTTCTAACAGACTTTTTGTGAAATGGGACTGTTCTGCAACTTGGACAAGTAACTACAGTCAGACTTGGTTCATTCCGTTTAATCTAGATATGACCATATCAAGCCAGTATAAAAGATATCTATTTTGATATATATTTTTTTTTAATTTGAATTGCTTCATTATACACAGAAAATCATAAAAGGGAAACAGAACTATTCAGAGATCACCTATTAATATCTTTCCAGTGTTTTCCAACCACAAAAAAAAAAAACAACCAACCAAACAACAACAAAAAAAAAGAGCCCTACCTTTGCCAAGTAGAAATTCCACCCAAAACAACTAGCTAATGCCCTGAAGCACTCCTAACTTTCAGTGAGCAGGTCAAGGGATCATGTGCGCCCATGTCTATTAGCTCAGCTACACACTCTCATTCTATTCATAAATACATTTTATACCTCTGTTTTAGGTCCTCTGGGTCAAAACTGCCCGTGGAACCAAGCACAGCAGATCCCAAGAAAGCTGAACCCATTTAGCTATGAGCATCAAGTAACCTGGTGAGGTGGTACCACCTGACTGCTTCTCACCTCCCATAGCAAATGCAATCACAATTCTGCCAAAAACGGAAGTTGCATAAAGTTATTATTCCTCATTTGCAAAAGAACTTCTAACCTTTAGTATTTCCATCACATGGCTTATTAGTATTCCAGGATTGGTTTTATTTTACTTTTGGGATTGCACCACCCCATTCCTGATTACTTTGTTTTTCCTAACGTGTTAGCTACTAAGCTATGTATTTAAATAGTAAGGAAAATATTAGCTGGTTTCCTCTGTGATAAGAAAGGACAGAATAACCCCCAATAAAACACTGTCAACCTCAGAGCACTACCTAGGCTTGCATCATATCCCTGAAAAATGAATGTGCAATATTGGAGAGCTTTTCTCCATGTGGTCTTTGCATACACACTCCAGTAGCCTCTTAGTTTATGTAAACTAATTATAATAGTTGCCTTTGAAAAACTTTCCAGTTGTAACTTAAATTTACCTCAGTATCTATAATTGCCATACTTAGTGTACTGTAAAATTCAGCCAACAGAGCAGGCTGTTAAAATAAAGTTTACAGAGGCTGATAGCGATAAAGATATTTTACAAGGGATGTACAATTTCAGAAATAAGACTTGTCTCCCAGCTGGTGACCATCTGGCGTCTGTGACTGTATGTTTGAATATTAGTCTAAGTCATTATTGTGTCAGTCTTACACACACTCACACAGACCACCCAGCACCTTACTAGCCCTACTGCTCAATGCCATAACGGCACCTTTGTTTCTCCCTCAGGAGTGTCATTTGTGTCTTGCAGACTACCTAAGGGCTGTTTCCTGCCCACATGTTCTTTGGCCTTCTGCAAAAACACAGTCCCTCCAGGGGGAAGAATGAGGTTTAATATCACTGCAACGAAACTTCAGGAAATATATCCAGAGTTATAATTAATTACATCAATATACATTTCCAGTCTCTTTTGGAATCTAATTATATTCTTGCCCTTGACTCTCTGTAGCTGTGACTTCCACAAGCTAATTACAGTTTGGCTGAAAAAGTATTCCCTCCTATCTCTATCTCAGTTGTTGCTTTGCACATTTTTATCATGTCCATCTCCTGCTATGAGTGGCCTGTTTCCAAGTTTCTTGAGCACTGTCAATTTGCTTTGAATAGCTCCTCAAAATATTTTCTTCAGAAGGCAATAATCTTTATTGCATATAAATTGCAGATGAGGACATTTCTGATTTACAGAAGACTACTTTAGTGATCTCCATGTGGATTGTGTAAAAAAAATGAGCTGGCTAACTATGTTTGTGTTTCTGATCTTGACTTCAAATTGAGCTGAAAAGTCTTGGCTGAGCTATCTGCAAAGTGGTCCAGTTTATTCTTTTGAGGCACATTGATTCAGCATCACTCCTAGATGACATGTTTTTATGCTACAGAAATTTCATTTGTCAATAATCAGAACAAAGTGCTGCATAAGCGTTAGAGATCTACATCTTTCAGGCAGTCCTTGGTGACTGGTAGGAAACTTGCTGGCCTCTAAATAGAAGGAATCTTCTCAGGCAAATCTCATAGCTCCTACAAGTGAAGGCCAAAATGCCTAACCTCTACTCTGTGCATGTTTGTATAGCTACAGCTCTTTATCCCTCCAAACGTGTACTCTCTCCATTCTGGTGTAAATTCCTTTCTTACAGAAGTTGACAGATAAACATTTATTTTAAAATGTATTCCCATATCCAGGCACATTAAGGGTACAATTGCTTTTCATATTCAGGCATGTTTTTTCCATACAGACTTATAAGAGGACTCGGCATCACCCACGTCTTTATATATTCGATTTACTTTGAGAACTTACTCAATTCTCCCTAGTCCCCAGCACCAAATAATACAAGAGAGTTCAGTGCACAGAAGACAAACAGAAACTAAAAGCAGAGGGAAAGAGGATCTTAGTTCTTGCCTATAAAATAAAGTAAAAAGGTTTACCTAGGAGTACATTTAAAAATACATTAGCAACATTAGAGCTATATATTAAAAATAATATGTATATGGAGCCTATCTTCATCTTGTGCCTCATTTATACCTTCTCATTTACCATGAATGATACTAATGACATTTGAATTTCTAGCACCAGTGGTTGAGACCACAGAAGAAAGTTACTTTTGATTGAGACCTCCACCCAGTGGCAGGCCCACCAGTGCTGACCAATATACCAGTGACTTTCCTTTGAAGTCAGTGAGGAACTGTCAAGGCTCTGCCAGATCTGAATGTCCTCAATTTGGGTGATAGGATCTGCTCTGTATGATCACCATCCAAATCTCAAATAGAAAGGAAATAAGCAAACAATGACATCCATCTCACATGAGGTATGGAAATGAGTTATAAGAAAATAAACCACTGCTCAGTGGGAGGAAGAAAAAAAAAATGATTCAAACCTGGCCACGAATGCCTTGGGCAAGCATTGTGCAAATAGCAAAACTTGTAAATAATAAACACATCTTTGTAGTTCTGAAGCCAGTTAGATATCTAATGGCATGTTGGTGCCTTATTTATCCAGCAGCATGTGTGGTCATTGTCTTCCTTTCTTTGGTGTAAGATCAGTCAAACTCTGCCACATCCCGTCTTCCCTGTCCGAAGTAAATAATCACATCAAGTTCTCTAGAGCAGAAAATCAGGCTAAAGAGTCTAGGGTCTTAGAAATACTCTTTCTTATATAGTAGGGGTGAATCACAAGCAGATATCACTTTACAGATTTCCCCCCTCCTTTGTTTTCTGTAATAAAACTACAACCTCTCTGCCTGTCCATTTGACCCTCACTCCTGGTTTGTCCAAAATCCCAGCAAGACTGTTTCATTTGAGGGAAACAACAGCAGAACCACGAGCTGCAGAAGCTCAAAACTTGCCTGATTCCAGAGTCTCATGAGGTTCCCCTCCATCCCAAACTATCTGTACACCCAACTCCCTCCTAAAAACAATGCTAAAACATGCTAAAGCACATGCATCTGTCTGTGCAACAGCACAGCTTACTCTTAGAGATGAGAGGCCTGGGGCCGGTGAGTTCCACACACTTAGGAGGGTCAGCTGTTTTTTACTGAAAGAAGTATGAGAAGAGATTGCAAAAGAGAAGTGGGCTCCCACGACAGGCCCTGCAGCAGGGGGCTCTGAGGGAGACACTCATAATAAATAGTAGATTTTCATTTGAGCATTTCCCTAATTTTCATGAGTCAGAAAAATTCTCTTTGAAAGAGATGTGATAGCGAGTGCTCCTGGCACTGGATAAACAAACTGCTCCAAATGTAGGAGGAACTGCCCTTTATTCAGTGAAGGGCATAAACGCATACTGAGTCCCAGCTGAGAGGGAAGGGCTTCACCTGGAGCCTGACCACTTTAGCCAAGACATTCTGTGCCAACCCAGTCAGTGTTTGACCTGCTCATGTCCCCATTTCTAAGTAACTTTTGTGTTGTTAATTTCTGCAAACTTACAGGGTGTCGGTTTTGAACCTTATTCCTATATACTGTGTACATTTTTAATTTTTTTAACACAGATGATGTCTTATATGCTCTCCATCCTCTAGCTTTCTTACTCCTCTGAAGTAGATAATGGGGCAATTTTTGGCATCTTCAGCTCCTCTTTGCCCCATAGTCCACTGCTGTGTGAAGTATCATAGGAAAGGAGAAAGACACTGGTGTGTCTGCGTAGGAACCCAAGAAAGTGTGCTCCAAAATGGTCACTACCTCTTATCATACACTTCCATAATCCTCCAAAAGGTCAGAGATCTGGGTCAGTACACTGAAGTGTATCTGATGACTCCCTGGTACTCTCTGCATGAGGTGGGGAAGACAGGCACAATGATGGGATTTTCTCACAACACTTTTTAAATCCAAGGAAGGATGTAGCCTTTTCCTATCGGGAGAATTTCCAAGAGCAGGAGTCAAAATCTCATTTCTGGTATGTATAATCCCTTGAGTCAGTAATATCTTATCCAAGCAGGTAGAAAATTGGCTTCGTTTCTTTTCTGACTGCATTTAAGCTCTTCAGTTTCCTTTTGTTAGCATATTCAGTGGGCATCTCCCACAGCTCCCAAGCATTTCAAGGCAGGTTAATACACTTTGGGACTCACCTGAAAACAGGGCCTGAGTGGTCATTTGAGCCTCTGTTAACAGACCAACTTGGCCTCCAGTAGATCAAATTACTCACCGTGCACAAATACTTAGGTTGAGTTTGTTTATTAAGCATATCTGCTGGTTTTTGCACCCTGATTTTTCTAGAAATGCATGGATATTAGATGACACACACCACAAAGAGGAATCTCTGGGGAATGGCACATTGCAGAGGCAAAATGAGGTTGCATAAAATCACACCCTCTCAATTCATCCCATCAGAAATGGAGAATTAGTAGTCTGAGCATATCGAACAAGAAAGGTGGTGGCCTGCAGGACTCAGCAAATCAGGCTAATGCAGCTCTAAGATGAATTTGATTTTAGTATTGTAATAAAAAAAAATAATCCTCCTTTTATGTGACAATTTTGGGTTGGGTACCTAATATAAGCAAAGTACCAGCTCTCATCTTCTCAGGTGCTATAATTGCGGAGCTCAGCTAATTCACAGCCGCTGAGATCTTTTCCAAACTTTTATTCCAGGGCCCAGAGGCATAGCAGATTGAACATAGCTACAAATAGCTATAGGCTTCGTCCTGTTTTCAGGCATTTATGATTTCGTCTTAAAGTCAATGCTGTTATAACATTGTTTACTGAACGTTTAATTTGCTGAGCACACAAAATTCCAGCTGAAGCTAATGTGAATTGCAGGTGCTCCAAACTGCTGAAAAATAAACTGCCCCTTTTGTATTTAAATGTATGTTAATAGGCATCCATCAGGTTGCTGTGCTTCCAGAATGATTAAAACATCAAAGAAGTCAATACATACATTGAAAAATTAATAATAATTTGGAAAAAACCCAAAACATTAAATTGTATTTCCTGTCCTTCACCCCAGCTCTTCTGAAGGGCTTGATCAAAACTTCCTGATGTCAGTTAAAACCTCTATTTTGCATTTAGAGGACTTTGAGCCAGGCTCTAAATACCGGAGAAGAGACATGAGCCTATATGACCAAAAAACATTCCAGTCTGGGCCACCACGCTCCAGTGCAGAGAAAGTCACCGCCGTAGGATGGGACATGGGACACTGCGTGTGGCTTTCCCACCCGGTGTAGGAGCAGCAAGCCCGGAGAGCCTGGCACAAAGCAAAGTGTTTGGTGCACAGCAAACCAGGACAGGGCTGCAAAAACACATTTGTAGGCAGGAGCTTGTTCACCCTGCCAGCTCTGCAAGGCAGAGCTCATGGGCTAAGCACGAGGCTGTGTTAACAGGATGTCAGGGGAGATTATGTATCATTTCTGCCATTCATTTCCTTTCCTGGACTTCAGCCTAACTCTTCAGTTCTTTTCAGGACATTTCAGAAAGCATTACATAAAGTGAAAACCTCAGTCTTGCATCTAAAATCCAAAATTAAGCTGTTATTCATATCTCCTAGTCACCTTCAGAGACAGATAAAGAATGAACGATATCACTGGCCAATACACTCGCCAAATTTTTGGGGGTCATCTGGCCTTGGCTGTATAACTCAGAAGGTGATCAGGCATTAGGATCACAAGCAAGGGAGGACAGAGAAAGGGAAAAAAACAACTCTCCCTACCCATCACTGTTTAGTGTATCAACGCTATGGAGTAAATTTGTATTTTACACAGTAACTTTTCTTTTACAGTCTTGTCTGTGGCAATACATCAGCCTTACTTCCCTCCCCTCACCACACACCATGGAGAGAGCTACAAGATATGGAGGTAAGAAGGTGGCTGCTTTGGGGCATAGGTTGGTTGTTTTATGATTTGTAGTTGTGGGAATAGGATCAGCTGTTGCCCTTTAATATTTTTTAAAAATAGTTATTTCTGCATTTGTGAAGGAAACAGAACATTAATGTCAATTGTGGCCTTTCTCACAAACTTCCAACAGGTTCTTTTCTTGGCCTTTCCTAGAATGAAAACCCAGCTGGTCTGTTGTGTACATCCCAGGACCCAGTGTTCACCAAGCCTCTCTACTGATTCAAAATTGCAGACTTCTGAGAGGAAATTTTATTTACTGTAGGGGCAAGAATGTATTGTGAGTCACAGTGTTTTTCTGCTGTCTGCATTAAACTGGAGTGAAATTGAAATCATATTTCAGACCCTATTTAAATGCCTTTTCTTGGCAGAAAGATGTAAAGTTTGGCCTCCGAATGCTGATTGGCAGCATGCTGCTGGGTTGGTAGCTAGCTCTCAGCCTTATTGGGTCCTCCCTGTTGTCAACAGGATGGATCTTGTCCAACAAAAGCAACATCCTGTCAGCTACTCCTTCTTCCAGGAACCTGCCTTTTCCTCCCCTGCAACTGCTCTCTTTCTCCAAGTTCAGGCAAGAAAACAGTGATGCATGAAAGGGATAGAGCTACAGCAGGAATCGTGATTAGACCTTAAATGCATGCTTCCTATGGGCCATATAATATTCTCCCCCATTCATAAAGTCATGAAGAGTGAAGAGAATGCAGACTCTTTCTTTAGCTGTTAAGGAGAATTAGATAAAGGGGAAAAATACTTTCATGTGAGGAAGTCATAAGGAAAGAAGGGGAGATATTCTTAGGCCTCTCTCCAAATATCTCAGGAATATGATCTTGGGGGTGCAGCTACAGGAATCCCAGCAAGGAAAACCAAGTTATTTGGGACAGGAAGGGCAGCCAGCCAGGTGATACAAAGACAATGCTCGGCTGCTTGCCAGCATCCTGCCACTGAGACAACATGATCCCAAACTTTAAGACTCTTCTTAAGGGCATATGATAATTTATTTCCAGATGTTAGAAAACAGCTGTGTAGAAGTGGAGCATGCTGGGAAGGATGAGAAAAGGACGAGAGAATGAGGAGGGTTGCAGAGGAAGTTTCAGTTTCTCATTGCAGGCTGGACAGGAGATAGTCCCTTCTTTGATGCCCTCTTCTCTGGGATTTGATATTCCCCCCCTTCTTTAGCCCAATAGCTTGGGAAAGAGAAGGCAAAGAGACCCGATCCATCCAAAAGGAAGGAGAAACAAAGCCACTCATTGGGATGCAACTAGTAGAGTGATATGAAAGCCCTTCCATTACCCTCAAGGGAGACTCAGGACCTCAGATTGTATGGGAGTGGGAGAAGCCAGGTGCTGCCAGCCAAGGAACATGACTATCTCGCTTCAGAAAGGAAATATATGGGAGAAAGATTGCTTGCTTTCACAAGGGGAAAGGAAAAGGCTGAAAAGCTGACCTAGAAACAGGGGATAACACACACAATGGGAAGCATGCAAGAGAACTGATGACAGCCTTAGGCATGACTTCAATATAGCCTAATAATTTACAGGAATGGATTAGCTGAGAACATCCCATAAAGAGCGCACAGTGTTTTCAATTAATACTTAGGTATATACCATGATTATAAAATACCTTAGGGCTATCCATTTTTCAATGATGTGTCTATATTAATCCTGGTTTTTTTTTTTTTCACTAAGAGATGGCTGCTACTGACTGCTAAGAATGTTCTGCTTCAGTAAACTTTGATTTCACTTGCAGTTGTGCATTTATTAGGCAAGATTACCATCATCCAAGTTTCCAGGGTTGGGAATTCGTTTGAAAAATATGGTCTATTTGCATTTAATTATCACATATTTACTGAGGAAAAATATAAACACGCCTGTTTTAGGCAAGGAATGGAGCCAGTAATGTACTGCAGACTTGGGATTGTGCTTTTAATATAATCAAACTACTGTTATAAATAATTCGCAGTTTCCACTGTGGAAAAAAACTGAATATGGTTTTCCTGATAGGTTGTTTGGGTTTTTTTAAATGTAAAAAAGCAAGGATATTTTACAAAACACTAAAATTACCGAGATGATAATTTTTTCATATCATATGAGATATTATTAAAATTCACATTGAAAGAGGATGTAAAGGAGAAAAAAAAAATCCCCTCAATGAGAAGTAGCTACCAGTTCCAGCTGCTAGAAGAAGAAAAAGAAGATATATATTCTTATAAGACACCAAAACTAAATAACAAGATGACAACATGAGGAAATGTCAAGTTAACTTTTGGGAAACAAATCCTCTGTTCAAAGTTCACATAGTTCCAGTCACTGCACAGACCTCTTAAAGTGTTCCTAATATAAATGACTCACAAAATGGAGATGAGGGATTCCGACTTTACATCAGAAAGGCAGAATTATTAGACTGATATTAGCCAAGAGAAACAAATCTCATGGCATTTTGAATTTCCCATGAGTAAATTTTCATCCATCTGCTGTGGTGTCCTCTTTACACATTTTGGTGGGCTGAAACAGAAAGAACAATATCAGCTGCTTTTCAACAAGGGACTTTCATCCTTCCATAGTGAACTCGATGGACCGTCATTGACAGTCACCATATTATCACCCAGCACCTAGCCAAACAAATCTCTCTCTCTGTAGAACATGCTGCACTCAGATTGCACTCGGCTAGAAAAGGTAGACCCTGTAGGGGACCGGTGGGCTGACAGATGGGTGCTGGCTGCCGAGATGCCAAGGAGCTGGTAGCCTGGGGGCAAGTACGTAGGACTGAAGTGAGGGGTTATACACTGGTGAGAAGTAAAGCTGAAGATGGCAGTAGGGTTTGTGAGGCTTTTCATGGTACCACGTGGAGGTGGCTAGGATGAGATGAGCGGCTCTTTGGACTCCGCTGGTAGCCTATACACCTACCTCATATGTAAACACCTCCACTGTGAGAGACCTAAGCAAGTGCCTTATGATATTTAAGATGCACAATATGTCCTGATGTGACAGATGTGACACAGACCTTACAGAAGACTTGCATTTTCTCAACCAGCAGCTGCAGGCTAGGCAGACTAACCTAAGGTGTTCCAAACAGTACCGACACCTATGTCTAGGTAACTGAATCTCACCTTGGGTGAGGAACATAGATGTTGCTGAATAGCTCCAGAAGCCAAGCGGCACTCATCTTACTGAAGAGAAAGGGAATATGCCATATCAAACAAGATGGGGAAGCATCCTTTGTAACGACAGCTATGGAGGGGGAAGATGATCCTTCATGACAGTAAATTCAAGATTCAGCACATGAGACTTCCCCAGATACCAGTCCTTTCATGCTGATAATTCCCTTCCTGTGATCTTGTTGCATTACAAAAATAACTATTTCCTAGAAGTTCAACTTTAAGCAATTGCAAAATGGTTTTACCCATTTTCAATATTTGATTTATTTTGAGACTCCTAGAATGTTTGCTTGAAAGGTATTGTAAATGTATTTATTACTATTGGTTTTATTTATTATTATTGAACAAATGAATACTAATGACTGTTCCTGCTACTGCAATGAGCATTATACTCCCTTTCATTATATTACTCTTTTACTAGTAGTTTTTACTTTTTAGCTTCTCTCCTCATCTTTAGATGGCATGAACACTGTCATCTTTGTCATGTCTGTCTTCCATAGTCTTGCACTTGGGGTTTGGTGTATCAAGTAAGATAACAATTTCTCTACGCTGGTATGTTCTTCCAAAGAAATCAACACTCCGTGAGATGCTAATAGCATGAGACAGATCCAATTTTATATTTTTACTAAACATTTCAAGAGCCTCTATCTTTGCCCTAACCACATCATTCCTTGCTTTTGAAATTACTCGCATAACAATTTTTTGCTTCTGAATTTGATTTCTTCTATCTGCCTTTTTAAAAAGTAAAAATGGTATAGGGATGTACATGTTGCCAGAAGCAAGTGAATTTATACCATCAGCTAAAGATTTGTGACAACTAGAACTTCAGTCCTAGGTTTAAAAGACATTGTTAAACAACACCCCTCCCCCCCCTTTTTTTTTTTTTTTCATTCACTTCACCACTACTGTCAATAGGTCTACTTAGGTGTGTAAGACTCATTCATATGAATAAGTACTTGCAGCTATGTCCCACGAAGAAAACAAAAAAGGCTTCAGGCAATTGGCCAGCTGATTGTTGATGACTTGACATTTATACAACTCATTCTCCCCATGAACAATAACATTTATTGTGCTGAGAGTTCAGGAACTAAAAGTATAACAGGAACCAGCAAAAGATGGCTAAAATTAAAACAAGGCAGAAAGGAAGGCCATAATGTAGAGCCATGGCTATTATTTAATTTCCCTTCAGAAATGAGAGGGAAAAACAGGACCATTCTTTCATCCATTCTTCCCTAAAAAAACCCCACAAATACTACGCAGATACAGACCACAGAAACTCCAGACCAGAGGTCCTGGTTTGCAGAGATTCAGCTTCTGCCAAATGGGCATAATTAAAAGCATGGGATGACTGTAAATGAAAGCAAGACTTAAGCTGAATATGAAGTATCTCATCCCAATATCCACTGGTACTAAAGAGAATGGCATCTTGAGAACTGAAACACACACCCATCTGTATGGATACCATTGTATTCAAAGAGAATGAGATCTGGCAGCTACATAGAAAGACAACAAGGCAAAAAAGTTATCACTGTCCTCTTTATTTTTTTCACTTTTCCTGAAAGAACACCTAAAAGATTCATTCCAATCATTTTGCTTAATAAAGAACCAAATTCTGAGAGAGCAGATGGTTGTTACTTTTGATGAACAGTAAGTAGTTTTTAAGTTTTTTAAAGTCTTTAGATTTTCATTTAGGAATTGGAAAGAAAAGTCATTCAGTGGACCTATAGAACATCTAAAATGAAATTCTGGTTCCAGTGAGGTCAATGACTGGGTTTTTACTCCCTTCAGCAGATCCAAGATTTCCACCACAGAACTTTTCAAAAACCCATGTAGAGATAGCAGATTCAGACTTAATTTTTCTCAATATTGGCAAATATTTGGCTAATTTGCTCATGAAATTCAACCAAAAGAGTCTTTAGTCCTCAGAAAATATGTAACTGATTAGAATTAACTAAGAGTAAGAAGCAGAACATATGCCTGTGGTTTATGTTAAGAAGTTGATTTTTGTGATTGCCATAGTACTGTATGTAAAACATATAAACTTGTAAGTCATGGAGAATACTCATAAAAATAAAGGATTCAGCCTGATTTTAATCTGGAATAGCTAGGATATTCTAATGTTGGTTTAAGAAGGAGCTTTGTGCCAAAGACATTTTCTCCTTTAAAGTGTATGTTCTCTTACAGCATCTAGTCTGCAGTATCTTGAAGAGAATCTAGACTGAGGAAATCAAGACACAGAAGGTTAATGTCACCAAACCTATCCCTCCCCCTGAAAAGTATCTTGGCTTCATATTTAATCCCTTTTCTGATGGTGATTAGTGATTAGCAACATCCTATTCAGAGTACCACATAAAGAAGATGATAGTACTTAGCTATATTGGCCAGAAAAGATGAAAACAAACTTTCTTGTGAGCTTTCTGGATCATGCTCAGGTAGAAAAATATCATAAAGACTTCCCTGTCATAGAGCATTTCACAGTCCTGCTTTCAGACGTTCTTCGAAAGAAAAACTAAACAGCTGTGAAACAATAAGCTACAAAAAACCCCCAAAGAAATCAGCAAAAATTCCCTGACGCATTTTGATCTTATTAGATTGAGGTTGAGTAGTTTGGGTCAATTCTTCTTTTATCAGCCTGGTTCACATACCAATACAATGGTTTATTTACAAACTATCACTATATAGAACAGAAAAGCAAAGCAAAACTGTTAGAGTGAGCTTATTCTTACTGCACGCACACCAATCCTAATTCAGCAAAGAAAAGCCTTATTGTTTAACAGATTGAGACATACTAAAGCAAAATCAAGTGACTTGCTGTCTGCTGGACAAACTATTGACTGGAACATTATAATTTATGCTGATTTCAAAAGGCCAAATCTTACAAAATCTAAATGAAATTCTGCTACAGAGCATTCAGTTTTGATGGAATGTAATGAGTTGGGGATACTGATTGTGCTATAACATAAAGCCTTAACTGTCTGGAGGCAAATAGGAAATTTGAAAATTTCCCTCTGTTTTCAGTTTCTGTGTGACTCCCCAAATATATCCCTTTCAGGCTGCGGATTCTGAAGGGGGGAAACTGTGCAAGAGTGGCTTTTCTATAGCAATAATTTGCTTCCTCAGATCACTGCGCTCCTCCTCAATTCGTGATTCAAAAGCCACAGCACCATTCATGGGACAGCAGGAAGCACAAAGGGAGCAAATGCGAGCTAGAATTGGGAAGGGAAGGGAAGGGAAGGGAAGGGAAGGGAAGGGAAGGGAAGGGAAGGGAAGGGAAGGGAAGGGAAGGGAAGGGAAGGGAAGGGAAGGGAAGGGAAGGGAAGGGAAGGGAAGGGAAGGGAAGGGAAGGGAAGGGAAGGGAAGGGAAGGGAAGGGAAAAAATGAGTAGATTTGGATCAGGAAGATGCTAGTTGACTATGGAGACTGACTTTCTATCAGTTTGCTGTATTCCTTCCATTCAAAGTTTTATCTTTTTTCCTGTTGGCATTAACACCATCAGTCACCTGAGTCATTCTGCCCCAGAAGCTCCTCAGTGTGAAAGGAAAATCTGTGCAATGAGGCATTTACAACCTGCTCTTTTCTCACTGGTGACTCTGCTTAGCCTTGTTTATGTGAGAGGAACTACAAGGAGCATGCTGATGAAATAGCCCTGTGTCATGCAGCACGAGAACAAGTTGTTCCTCACCTAGCTGAACAGAAGAGGCCACAAAATGGACTCTGATTTTGTCTATGTGTAATCTACATCTATATAAACACAGAAGTAATTTCAAATTATACACATCTATAAATACATGGATTTTATATATAGTGTATACTATATACTATTATACATAATATTAATGTACATATATTTTAATAACTATACCTTATTCATAAATATAAATAATAATATAAAATAATTACAATTTGAAATTAAATATTTAAAATTAATGTGCTTAATTATTCAGTACCATGGCCTGAATCATAGTGAAACTCAGCATCAGGCACAGTTATTTCCAAACACAGGTGTAGAAGCAAAAAGCCAGCTATACCCAACACATCATGGGCCAGACATGGGATCACAAGTTCTGGGGTGTGAAACACCACTACTCCCGAAGGTTCCCGGTGTAAAGTGGCCATCTAAGTGTTTTTCAAATTGCCCTGGTAATGTGCATCATTTTTATTATCCTTTATTTCTGATGTTTGGGATATTTTGTAGAGGAATACTGAGTTGCAAAGCAGTAATGTATATTATTATAACCACCAAACCACAAATCTTCTAAAAGTCACTGCTGTTAAGGGATATCATTTCTGAGAGGTCTAGAAATTACGGGGAAGTTTAGTCTCCTGTTCTGTCCTTCTGTATCTCACCTGGAGTGACCAGCGAAAGTTGGCATTGGATGTAGATACCCCAAAAAATGGTGATGGCATGGAACAAATTAACATGTTTTCACAGGAAAAGTACCCAGCCAGGGCTTCATTCCTTTCTGTGGTCATACAAGATGAATGAAATAAAATTCAACACAGTAGTTAGAGTTGTGCTTACAACATTTCTTGGCTTTTGCAGTTCAGTTCAGCTTCAGCACTAAAAATAACAAACAAGTCAGGCCTCCAAAACACACACAGGTTGTTTAAAAACTGTGAACTTTGAAAAATAAAATAACACATCTGAAGATACTTTATGCATTCCGTCATTTTTGCTTTACTGCACAATCATAAGATAAATAAATACAAAGTTTAAACCGGGGACAGAAGAAAAAAACTCCAGAATGTGAGGTCTTAAGAAATATACTAAAACTACAAAACTTTTGTTAAAAAATGAGAGGAGACAGCACTACAATACAAGCTGGAAAGAAGTCATGTGTGAATCTATGAAACTCTTGTATGTGTTGACTACTGCCTGGGAATTGTGCATTGCTATGGGAGGTGGGAAAAGTGACACTGTATCAACAAAAAAAAAGAGACCGTGGAACATGTCTGGCTGTGAGAGGGGAGGAGAGCCTGCTCTGCATTCCTCTGTCTAATTTCCCATTTTAATTTAAAATAAAAATTAAATTATTTTTAAAAAAATAAATCAACCTCTATTCTTCCCACCTTAATTCACAACCTCTCCTTCATGAAGGCTGTTCATTTTGAGTAGAAATATGAAGTGAAAGAAACCCCAAAAGGGAGGGGGAATTGTTGTAACTAACCTACCATAATTAATAGATTGGTAAATATATATTGCATTAACCTCCAGCAAGTGCTATGTACAGGCAATCTGGAACAGTATCCCTTTACGACAGCATTTCCTATTGCAAGACACACCAGACTGGTTTATAAACGAGAGGACCACATACTTTCACTCTATGAAGACACTGAGTTTGCCCTTGCAACACTTTTTTTCACATGAAGCTGTCTAAAGGTTGGGTGGCGTGTGTGTAACAAAACTGAGCTGTGCCGCAGCTCCCCTACCCTACACAGCCCTGCACGGCCTGTCCGCTTCTGCAGTGGCAGTGCAGCTGTGGAGACACCCGTGGCAGCTCCAGCCTGATGCCCACCCGGGTCGGCCATTGCTGGCTTCAGGTGAGAAGATGCTTTGAGACTCCAGGCAGGGGCTTTGCAGGCTGCCTGCAGCCCGCAGGACACCTTTGGAGAATTCTTGCTCTGGTGTATTTGAAATTGGGTCCAAACGTCAGAGATGATAGATCAATGTGGGCAGCTCATTAGGGTGGCACAGGCACCTTGCAGCCAGAGCTTTGTGACCATGACTATCATGACAAAAGCCTTGTTCCTGGTAGTATTTCCACTACTAGTCAGGACTGAGCATAAATAACTATATTCACAAAACGAACAACAGCAATAAACCCCACAAACCTCCACAAAAGATCAGCGTGGATCAGGGAGGATTGCTGTTTACACTGTCGCACCTTGTTTGGTTTTATAAACCGGTAAACCGTGCTTATCCAGTAAATGCTAAACCAGTAAATTTAAACTTTTCAAAAATCTTCTGCTATTTCTTTTTTCTCATAAATGTGAAGACGAGATTGCTTGCTCTTAAGTATAGTAATACAATATGTAATATAGTGTTGGATATAACTAAATATACTACTGCTTTAAAAAAACCTTCAGAAAACACACTGGATGGTTTCTCTTGGACTGATATTCCAATGCATACTGAGAGCATCTAAAATGATAAACAATACCTCAGTTTATGAGATTTTTATGTGACCTTTTTTCAGAGTAAGTCCATAAAAAGAAAATTATTCCATTGTTTTCATTTATCCTTAATAGATTATCTTCTGAGTACAGTTGCTGAAGTAGATTATTATATTTTGCTTTCCTTTCAAAAGCTGGGTTAAAACCTGCTTAGGTTCTGTGAGAAATGGGTTTTGTAATATTAGGTCAGTTGCAGCTAAAGTTCATACATAAAATTTGTTCCCTTTGTACAAAAAAACTCCAAAGAATTCAATTAGAACAGAGCAGATGCCTTGTCTGAAGAATAGGAGGCTGCTGATCTCATAAGATAGGACATATTGCACTTGATCCTAAGACTATTCAAACATTCTAGTATTTTACTTCAATAGTCAGAAGGACCCCCAGACCTAGGCATATCAAGACTTTTATGCTGCTATATACAAACATAGAGAAAAAAACCTGTCCTTATCCCAATGAACTTGCAATCCAAGTACACATTTTAATTGGATTAGCACATGAATAGATATATTCTACCTTCTTATCTATAAATTCATACTTGCGTGTGTAAAAATACTTGTTTGTACACATACTTCTTTTATTTCCTATGCTTAATAGGAAAGGCCCATGGAAACCAATGGGAATGTAAATTATCACATTGATTTTCTTGGACTTTGTGTCAGACTAGAAGTAGGATACAGCTCTCCTGATTTCTTGTGACTACAAGATTGCCATGTACATTTGAGCTAGATCTTTTGGCTCCTGTTTTAAAAAGCAAAAGACTTCCCAGGCAGTGGGTGTGTAGGGTGCCACTCATCTGATCAAATACCAGTGTCTACTCTGGGATGAGATTAATCGCTCTCTAAGCTCCACAGGCTGCGCTGATCGGGGCTCCAGGAACTGTACAGGAACTGAGACACCCTTCCTGCAGAAACCTAAAGATCAGGGGGATGAAACCCATCAAAGGATATTTAAGGAATACAAGGACTGAACTGGTTGGTTCCCCTGTTATTTTTATATATATACACAAGGTAACACAAATTTTCAGTTACAAAACTTGTATAGTTGCATGGGCGAGGATTTCCTGAAAAGGTGAAGGAAAGGGTCCTGCCAGCTCCCATCAGCTTCCCTCTCAAACAGCAGGCACAGCATGTTGCAAACCTCCAGCCTACAGAAGTGCCAAACCTTTCCCCAGCTCTTCTTGCTGAAGAAATAAGCTGTGATGCTCTGAAGCAACTGGGGAATACGTCACTATTTCCTATTTCAGCTTCTTATCCAGCCTGGTGCAGAGATATGTGAGAAGCAGAATGGTACCGTCCCCACTCCCTCTCTCATTTAGGATTGTTCATTTATGCGTGCACACGCACACCCTTATGCACGCATGCAGGCATGCAGACTCATCCATCTACGCTTTTATATAAGATCCTGTTTGTGGAAGAAAGACAGAGAAAAAGTTCCAAGCCTTTATTTATTCAGAATACAATTTTGCAACAGTCACATGTGTAATTCGTCATGGGTGATGGGGTTGCAACATCAGGCATGAACCAGCCAATCTATAGCAAACTGTACTGCAGTACTGTTGGCTAAAGATGAACAGACTGCCAGGATTTTGTTGCTATTTTTGTGGGAGGAGAGACTGAAATATGTCATTGCTTGGACTTCATATCTGTATCAAGGCCGAATCTTACAGATGTAGTCTTTGATACTCTGCTGATAACAGTTATGCCAGGGTAACACAGAGATGGGCATAAAGCAAACACCTGAGCTAAATGGACTTTTTAATATATCATTTTAAATCTACTTTTTTTTCATTGTTTACAATCATGCATTTCCACAACACCACTGAAAAAAAAAAAAGAAAAAAAAAAGACCCGTCCCAAACCCCACACACTCTTGTGATAGATATGGGATGGCTCAAGCTGCAAACCCAGCTCTGGTTATCAGCTGGGAGCCACACATCATTTGTTGTGCCCGCACGTTTAAATCCCAGGAAGCTGACACGCTTCAAGCTACCATCATGACACTATTTTCATCTTTGCTTTGCAGACTAAAAAATTAGTGTTAGATCCTCAGCAAAACTGTAACACCAAATAAATATTATGTAAGGGCAGTACATAAATAGGTTATAGAAGGGCAAAATAACATCATAAAGGGAAAGTATTTGTGACTCATTTATAAGAGACTTTTCCTAATGCGCAGTGTAGAATTGAAATAAATGGAAACTTTAAGAAATATTCTACATAAGGCAGAGTCCAAAAATGCAGAAGGTTATGCAAGGCTAACTGTAAAAATAAGCAGATGAGTCCTCTAAAATAATATTGCAACATTTTTTGGCTTCCATTTATTGGTTGCCATAGGATTTTTGCTTGGTGAGGAACTGCTGAACACAAGGCTGCCTCATACCATAGCTTGGCTTTTAAGAGAAGAAAAACATTAGCATTGTTTAATGAACACATTTGTCTGGAGAAGTATTAGCAAATGCTAGGAACTCATTTTCGTACTGCCTAAAACCAGAGTGATTTGCAAGTGTTGTGTTTATTGTGCTGTGCCCGATTTGAATCTTCCTCTCTGACAACACACAGATCCATCTCCCAAATAAAAAGCGACTTGTTTTTGCGGGAAGTTGCGAGGGGGGAGAAAGTCTAAGAGCAAACAGGTTAAAGTGCCATGTACACAACAGAAGAGATCACAAGGCACCTTTAATGAGCTATTTGACTTAAAACAGCTGCTTCTGGAGCCAGGGAGCACATCCTCTGGTGGACACTAAAGGAAAGAAATGGGAAATGCTTTTCTAAATCATTTAATTTTTCCACTTAACAGGTGGCAATTTTTGATGTCACTAGGTGCACATCCTACATGGAGGTGTAACAAGAGGAAGATAAAATAGTGACATGCTCTAAAAAGTAAATAGATGCATTTGCTCTTCATCTTTTATTCAGTCTCCCAGTATATCTTGATATATCAACATTCATCATTACTAATTTTTATTTTGATGATTTTTGCTGTCTCTTATGTTGGGGTTATTTCTGGGTTATGTCCAGCAACTGTTTGATGTAAAAGGCTTAAAGCAGCCCACATGTGCCCGTGGCTGAGCGCTTACTCATGTATTACATAAGGGTCAGGCCTCCTTTGGCCTGAAACCCTTCTGGGCCAACAACATTTGCAAGCTTGTTTCACACTGGTCATTTCTGAAGGGAAGGAGAGTGTTTTCCCACATAAATTACACATTTATTTACATTTTTAAAGGAACCCAAGTGTCAACACCTAGGAAATTCTCAAGCTAAGGAGCCAATAGTGTTGTGAACCTTAGATCTTCAAAAGTTAAGGTCTTCTTGACCACTCTACATGGATGCCCGTATAGATGTGCCCACCCACAGCTATCTGAGATGCTTGAGGGCACCCCACCACATCTCCAGCTGTCTCTTCAGAAGAGGTCCTCCTTCTGTAGCTCCTGTGTCACATCTGCAAGCCTTGTGTATATGTCTTGGATACCTGCTGTATCTCAAAAGGAACGAGACATTTCTGTGTATGCAAATGAATTGGGGCTCTGGCAAGCAGGGAGGATTAATCCCATCTAACTTTAGACATCTATGCCTGAGCTAGTCATGCTGAGCTCCTTTTATAGTCAGTAGAGAGAAATATAGTTGTCAACATTTAGCTGGATAAATCCCACCCCTAAATTCCACTTGTGTAAGCCGTAACTCCCAGCTCCAACAGCATTAGCTGGTCTCAGTCTTGTCCTTTCCTCCCTGTACATATAAAGCTGGCAATGGGTTTCTCTGCCCCTCTGCGAGGAACTTGATTTAAGAGATGAGAGGCAGAACAAAGCTTGGGCTTGTCTATACTGACTCCTGAAGTGCAGTCAGCCTCCCCTGCTGTGCCCTGACAGGGTAACCTTTTGTTGTGAAAACAATCTTGGAACAAGCTTTGAAATCGCCCTAAATATCACAGTCTTTGGTCTAGTTCTGCAGGAAAAGCACGATGATTCCACCCCAGACAAAGAAGCCTACGGCCGGTCTACTAACCCCCTAACTAACCTCTTTCCTAGGTCTCTAGGGATTATGTCTGTTATTGATTCAGCTAACTGGAACTCACAGTAAATTGATGGTGTCAAGAAGTTGCAAAGAAATATTGAAAGATGTGGTTTAGACACTTCTTTTCCACTTCACTGAACAATTGGCATCCAACAGCTACAATGTTAGAAACATTACTTATGGATGGGAGCAGCAATATTCAGAGTCTGTTAATTCCACCTACCATTAGAAAGAAGATGAGCAGCCTTCTATCCTTTAGAAAAGTCTGGTGCTTCTGAAATAGATAGCTTTTGGATATAAAACATGCATTTCTCCCCTACTTTTGCGGTGTGCTCACCATGGTGGCCTGCGAATGCACTCTGAGTGACCCAGCAGCACAAACTCCACAGTGGCAAGTGTCACTTACAGTTGCAGTTGTCCTAAACAAAAGCAAAGTGTATTGGCAGAGTAGAAAAAGTCAGAACATGTGACTGAGGGATTTCAGTCTTTGTTCTGCAGTTTAGGAAAACAGATTGCCAAAAGCCTACGATTGCTTGTATAGAATACCATATATCTACTACGCTTGTTATCTTTGTGACTTACTTATAGGCAAGACTATCTGAAACCTAAAACTTTAATTTCTCTAAATATTACTAATTGCACAAAATGGTGATGATGTTGTTTAAGGAGAACTGTTGAAGGGGCAGAATGGTATGTTAAATCATGGGGGTATGTTACCAATAGATTTCAAGGCATTTTGCAAAATCAGTTGTACAACCCCAGCTTACTTGATGGGGAAAAAAAAAAAAAAAAGGCATGAGCTTCCTCTTGCTCAACTAAGTAGAACTCAAAGTACCACTTGGCCCTTGACAAGGTCAGCACGCAGAGTCATTCTGGAACAGGTCAGCAACATTTCTCCTACTCAAGGAGGCAAAGGGCATTACCTTCCTTACATTTACCTATGCACAGACTACTCCGAAAGAAAGAAAAAAAAAAAAAAGCACAATCACCCTGCATCTCCTGTACTCTGAGGACATAGATGCAACCTTGACATTGTCCTGGCTGCCTACACACAGCTAAATTTATCCTGGAAATATTTAGTCCTGCAGTAAAACATGGGTTATACTCATGGCCTGATCAATCAGTAAGGATGAAATCAGACAATTTTGACTACCCCAGTTTTATCAGCTGCAGTCAATAGCAAAAAGTCAGTGGATTTCTCTGAATCATGCATTTCGTGCTGCCTGATGTTCTTTTTT
The DNA here is from genome assembly GCF_011004875.1 of Balearica regulorum gibbericeps. NCBI lineage: Eukaryota > Metazoa > Chordata > Aves > Gruiformes > Gruidae > Balearica > Balearica regulorum. The sequence continues at coordinate 15,386,991 of NC_046186.1, forward strand.
TAAATTAAAGACAGCACATAGCTAACTTTCTGACAAATATTGCTGCTGTCCTGAGGTTACATGAGATCACTGGTTATTCATGTTAGCAGCTCCTCAGACAGAGCAAAGACTCGATATTCTACACAGTAGAAAATGGATTTGTTGACATTTCTCATCGTGTTGAAAAGAAAAAAAGAAGATGTTTTTTCTTTCTCTGCCATAACGTCTCTGTTGCAATCATGCTATTGCTCTTCCAAGATATTTGCCTTTGACTGAATTATAGAGTTTTTAAAAAGTAACAACTGGTAAAATATGCATGTACTTGCTCATCTTGAGCATGTTGATTTGATTGGCCTTGATTTGAGCTACCAAGGAGAGTAGGCATGTTATGTAATTTTTGAAGCAAGGTTTATTCTAATAAAAAGTTTGTAGTAAAATCTTTTTACCCTAATGCAGCTGGAGCCCTGTCAGAAACTCAGTACCCAGAAGAGCTGCAATTTTTACCCACAGACACACTTCATCTTCCAGCTGCTCTGAAGGCTGTTCACATGGATCAGGCACATTTCTCGCTAATGTAAAAACTTACACTCTTTATTAACAATTATGAGCACTTAGAAATTACAAATAATCTGCAGTTATGGTGCTTATATATAGGAGGGAGTAGAATACAATGAAATATGAAGTAATAAAATGCCCATTGGTGACCAGTAAGCATGAACTCCCCTCTTCTAGCTGGCTGACATTGAGCTTTGAAAATTAAACTGTAACTGCATGAAATTGAACTTTTTTTTCAACCCAGGATATTCTAATTCTGACTAAAAACATGCCTAAATTTTATCCTTATTTCCAGTGACTGAATTGGATCGAATTTTAACAATACACTTTTATAAGAGAAACAATGAACTAACCAAATTGGAAGAAAGAAAAAAAAAAAAAAGACGACTGAAATAAAGACTGAATTGCATCAGATGAGTGCCCAGTGGTTTTATGGAGCAATGAGACTCCTCTTGTGGAAGCACACACAAATATCCAAGCCAGGTACTCAGAGCAAACACTGAAATTGTCCTTTTAAGGGTAAGCATAGAACATAAGTGTATACTTAATGACATCTTTGTATAGCACAACACGTGTGGGTTGTTGAGTCAGGTCTCAGTCCAAGCAGAAACCAGACACCTGTCCACCTCTGCCCCACACCTTGGCTCGACCCATAGAGCACACTGTTCCTAGGTGCCCTCTTAGTGCCAGTATTTACAGTTCCGGCTGGAAGTGCCTGTTTTTAAGAGTACATTTGGTCACAACGGAAGGGAGGAAGGTATCTGTTTTCTGTTGCTGCCCTCCACACCTCCAGCGTGCTTCTGCAGATGGGAGAAGTGGAGGCAGCGTAACTCTGACTCCTGCAGCAGCACTGAGTGCTGCCTGCACGCTGGGGGCAGCAGGCAGGGGCAGGGGCAGCAGGCAGGGGCAGCAGGCAGGGGCAGGGGCAGCAGGCAGGGGCAGGGGCAGCAGGCAGGGGCAGCAGGCAGAGGCAGGGGCAGCAGACAGGGGCAGCAGGCAGGGGCAGGGGCAGCAGGCAGGGGCAGGGGCAGCAGGCAGGGGCAGGGGCAGCAGGCAGGGGCAGCAGGCAGAGGCAGGGGCAGCAGGCAGAGGCAGGGGCAGCAGGCAGGGGCAGGGGCAGCAGGCAGGGGCAGCAGGCAGGGGCAGGGGCAGCAGGCAGAGGCAGAAGCCTCCGGCCCTGCTACGCACTGGCCAGCAGCAGCTCTCCTGCCTTCCTCGCTGACGGATTACACCCACTTAGGTGAGCAGGCAGAAGAGAAGACCAGTGTTTGCACTGCTATGTCATGATGTACCTTTTCACTTTGTCACTTGGACTGGCTTTGTGGAGAACCAAAAGTTCAGATCTGCACTTCCCTGCAAGGAGGGGCTGCCCAACACCCACCTCAAACAAACTGTGTGCTTAACACTGATGTTTGGAGATTAACATGGGAAAAAGTCTAGCCCAAATGGTAGGCGCACAGATTTTTACAGGCGCCTTATCGAGCACGAAGTGTTTCAGTCTTTCCAGGACCGACTCCAGTGTCAGAGGGCGAGTGGGAAGCACGGACAAACACACCGTTTCCTTCTTTGTGTGCTGCCTTTGCAGCATGCATTTTGCTAACCTAATCAGATGAAGATAAACACCTTGCAATGTACTGTATAACTGACGTCAGCTTTTTGTGTGCTTGGAATGATGTCAGCACCAGCTTTGCAACTACACTTTAATATCTTGAGCAGAAATAAATGCAGTAGCTAACCTATTACTTTGCACAAGCTGCCACACCAAGATTATTTTGTTTTCCCCCTGCAGGCTGTGGATGTTACGCGAAGGAGGCAGGAGAGCCAGAACAATGCGATCCACTTCTGTGCTGAGCCATTTTTCGTGAGGAGTCTAAAGGAATTTAAATTGAATAATAACTAGAATAAATGACACCTCTCGGCACACACGTCAGGCTCATTTAGGCCCTTAAGAAATGAATTCTACTCATTTACATCAGTGCAAATAATATCAAATGAATTTCTCAGGATTTACTCTACTGTCACCGTAAATACATTTTTCTTCACATTTACATACATTCACCAATATACTGAAATCTTTCCAAGCCAAATATGGCCTAGAGTTTCAAACTTGTATAGTGGCCTCTGGGGAGGCATCTCAGGAGGATCAAAATTTCAAGCAAATAGCCTAAATTGGCTTTATTCAGAAGTCAAAAAAGCAGAAATGGAGGCATGGAAACTGGTACCAAGAATGTAACTATCAAAAGGACATTGGGAAAAGCAAAAGTCAGTGCCAGAACTGGCCTGATTTAAGGGCTTTTTTTTTTTGCTTTTTTTTTCTTTTTTAAAGAAATTTTCCTCAGTTGTTTTTCATGTTCCAGTGGAATTACACCACATTACAGGTCATTTATATCCTGCTCTACTTACACTTTGATTTCAATTTGTCTCATCATGTTACCAATTTTCAACATTTGCTTCTACTGAAAGAATAGGAAAGTTACAAGCTAGTTAAGTTGTTAGCTATACTGTCACTTATTAAATTAGCAAGTTTTTCATAGAAACCTTAGAAAAAACTTTAAGAATAAAGAACTGATCATTACTAATTCTTTTGGTATTCATTATGCTATTAGTCACAGAGCTCACTCATACATTTCCAAATTTCAACATAATCATTTCAGGATGAGGAGCATTATTTTTTCCCCTTCCCAATAATTTTTCCTTGGCATCACATTTCATACCCTTCCTCTCCGACTGCCAGGAAAGTGCGGTTTGGGGTTTTAGGGGCTTGGATTGGCCTTTTTTGTTTTTTTTTTTTCCTCTCTCTTTTCAGAAACACAGGTTTACCAAGGTTATTTCATCCCTAAGAGAATGCATTTTTAATTGACTTGTTTATCCCCATAACACATGCACACCTCAGTAAGGCTAAGGGATCAAGTTATATGACATCATGGCGCCAAAGGAATAATTGTCACTTGTTTGTGCAGTCCTGAGGAAAAGCCTGTAGCTTGAAATCGCACACAGTGCTGCATTGACGAAATAAGTGTTGTGGTAAATAACAGGGTTTTTTTTTCAATTTTTTAATTGGGAGGGGTATAGGAGACAGAGGGGCTGGGGGCTTCTGCTCCCAAAGTTTGCCATAGGGTCCCATTCTGTGAAATGATTTTGTTTGTAGACATGACTTTTCACCTTGCTCAGTTGTGAGATCATCCCTTTCCCCAGGACCAGGAGGCAGCTGAGCCCATCCGGCAGTCCCTGCTCAGCAAAATCCTGCATCCCACTGCAGTTGCTACCCAAATTGAGGGTTGAGCAGCGCTAAGAAAGCTGCTGAGGCATTTCTGCAGCAAGCAGTGCTATACTTGTACTCCGCTAACAGCATTCATGAAGCAGGAATAAAAAAAGAGCCAGAAATCAGCTGTTTGAATCACAGATTCCCCTCTCAGGTTTCACTTTAGGGACAAGGAAGCTCCGAAAACAAGGCACCCCTTCAGCATTTTGTAAAGCTGACTTCAGCTGCCAAAGGATTCCTCCGCAGCAACACCAAGAAAGCTTTTGCCTCGAATAAAAAATTCACTGTAAACGAGCAATCATTAGTCAGCCGCATTTTTCATATAATTACTGGCAGTGAAAAAGCAAGCGTGCAGGTTGTTGTAAAATAAGGTCTAACTACTTCCACCCAAACAGAACAGAAGCCGTTCACATAAGTTTTAGTGGGGGAGAGGGAAATCCTCAGCACCCCCCCCTTCTCTCTCTGACTGATTACAATCTGCTTTTTTTGTATAAAGCACATTTATTGTGGGAGTTTGATTTGAAAGAGTTTCCAAGTAGTTTAAACTTTGGCTGCAGGCATACAGATCATTTAAAAACTGATCTTCAAGTGTTTCTCACATTAATAACATTTCTGGTTGGTGCTATAACCAACGGTTTTAATTCTCAACCTACCAACTGAAATATTCAACACATGCCAGGAATTACCTAAGATGAAATCATGCAGTACAAAGTTAGCCAGCCTGACAGTAAGCCCTGTGCTAGCTGGTTTGGTGCAGTATTTTTTTTTTATTTTTTTTTTGAAATGGAGAGGTTTGGGGCAGGGGGGTTTCTTTAGGGGTGATCATCACCTACCTATGGCTTTTTCAAACCATAGAACTGCTGAAAACAGACTGTATTCTGGTTCAAATCAAAGCTCAGTTCAAATGGGCTTTTCTTAATAGACCAGGATTCGTCTGTCCTGCCTCGTATTCACAAAGTACCTTATTACTCCACATGCACGTCTACGTGATCTCACTACCTGCACCTATTATTATCCAAGAATAATGGCAAAGCCAGAATCTGGCCTTAAACAAAAGGCAGTAAATTAGAAGGTGCTATTTCAGATCCATCCTTTCTGAGGTGCAAATGCAAGATGCACATTTCTCTAGGACTTTAGAAAAGTGCAAGTGCCAGCTTGCTCCACTGTGGTATCTCTCTTCCTCAGCCAAAGAGCCTCCCATCACCAAAAAGACATGGGTCTCTGCATTTCAATACCCTCCTCAAAAAAGGTAAACCGGCTTGATAAGTGGTAGGGACAAGCCAAAAAAAAATAAACAAAATGAAAGCCAGTTTCATTCATAGCAAAGGGTAAAATATTTGATGAAAAGGCTTACAGTGTTACCTTGTAAATATAAGTGCTAAGCTTTCTCAGCTCACAGGTCTGGCAAGAGCTTGTTAGCAGTACAAAAAATACCAGCTAAATGTTCCTAACGGAGCACAGACATTCAGTATGAACATCATTCACCACTGAAGTTTAGTTAAATATGCACAATTTTATTTATTGAAGAGATTAGGACAAAAACATTAAACCAAATACATGACAAAGCACCAGAGGCAGTAAAACCCCACCATGCACATCACCAATCTTTCCTCCTATAAGGTACTTATAAAATAAAAAAAAAGTCCTTCTTGACACAGCACCATCTTCAGAGTGTAAAAACATTACTCCTTTATATTCTTAGTTACCAAAATAGAACCAAGGCAGGTCAGCTGCAGCTAGCTTTGTCTCTTGATAAAGAACTGTGAAACATCCTCTTGAGAGTGGGACCATAACTTTCCTGCAAGGCAGGCAAATAGCATCCATACGTCAAATGCCAAGTAGCTGTACGCACATGCCACATACTATAATTAAGCACAAATTCAAGTAACATTTACATACTACAGAGTCCACATGTACCTACCCAAAAAACATGACCACTTCACAAAACGTATACAGGCAGTAATATCAGAACAACTGAGGTACTGGAAACACAAATATTTATGCCAAGAGATTTCAATATCATACAGCAATATAAAAGCAGTAATAAAAACATTTGCCAGTCTAAATCAAATAAAGCTATCTAGAAAAAGAAGCTAAATAAAAAGTTATTTAGGGACAGAAATACCTGAACAGAAAAGAAGTGTGTTAACTACAGCATGTAACATGTCATCCCAAGTCAACCCGTAATTGAAGTACTGGCTTAATACATCACTACTGTGACATTTTCTTCAATAAATAGAATAAGTCTTGACAATACAAAAGGTGCATATTACTGTGTATGTTTCAAGAGGAATATCTGTAATATAAATGTTCAGCTTATTAATACCCTCTTATTTCTTATTCTGGACATAGACAAAAATCAAACCCAAACAATTCTTTTCCCAAGTTGAAACGAATTCAAAGAAAAAAAAACACAATACTCTTCTTCAATAATAAAGAGCCCTCTATTTACAGGTGGGCCAGTCAGTTAAAGAAGAGATCGGTTCTCAGATAAAGACACGATTAAGGGCTTTATGCCCTCTCTAGTCATATACGTGCAGCATGGCAGATATGGAAGCCAGTATCTCATATCTTTTAAAAAAAAATATACAGTTTTCTTCTTTTTTTTTCCCTATTATAGCAGTAATGCATCTGGAAGTTTGAGTTATAATAACTTCCTGCAACAAACCATTTGACACAAAACAGAACAGCTTGTTAAATGACAGTTACTTCCCCTTAAGGGAACAAAGCATTAAAATGTCATTTCCTGACAAGAATATTAAGTACTTTATTTAGAAGAAATGAGTTGAAAATAGCTATCAAGAGACATGAACTGAAATTTTGTTTGTTTTTAGCACCCACTTTTCATGTCCGTCTTTGTGCACCTAATTTTTTCTTAAATTAATCCCATTAATTATTAGACATCTGATTAAAAAAATGTTAGCCAATTGTACTTTCCCTGAATAATGGCTGAAGTTAAATATCTAACAGTGCGATGCCAAGATGTGAGCTGAGGCAAAAAAGTTTCTATTTGTCGTGAATTACCACTATTTTTAATGGAACAGAAACAGGAGTGATACAGCTGCACCGGAATTGGCATGTGCAGTCTCCTTGGCTCCAAAAAGGTGAGAAGCTACAATTGCTCCATGCTGCCTTTTCTCCTCCAAATCAATCTAACCTGATAGCAAGCTCCCCCCGCCCCCCCAATCTGTCCCCATGCTACATTTGTTATATTAGCTCCTTGTGGAGGTTCCTTCTCAATCCGAGGACCTCTGAGTGTCTTTTGCTACCAAGCTAGGCTGATGCAGGATGTGATTTAACATGGTCAGGAAGGGCTCCTTCATGTGTCCATCTCCAGGTTGTGTACCTTCTGAACACCAGTCTTTGTGCTCAGTTAAAGAATGGGTCCAAGTCTTCTTCCATGTTGACATCAGGCACCAGCTGATCTGATACTTCCTTAGCACCATATCCTGAATTCGTTACATTAAAATCTGTAGAAAACCATGGATGGTCCAGAATTTCCTGTGAAGTCAGCCTTTCCGATGGCTCCCGACGCAGTATGCTACGTATGAGGCATTTTGCCTTGGGGGATAGAGTTTCTGGAATGTTAAACTGCCCACGACGGATCTTGCTGAAGAGGGAACTAGGCTCAATGTCATGGAAAGGATAGCGTCCAACTAGCATGGTATAAAGCATGACACCTAGACTCCATACGTCCGCTGCTTTGCCAGAGTAGCTGCCATTTGTGTTCAAGATCTCTGGACTCACATAGGCTGGGCATCCATGCTTATCAGAAAGAGAGTCATCATTTCCTCTTAAAATATAAGCATCTTCTAGGCTTTCCAATTTCACTCTAGTCCTGTGGACAAAAAAAACCAAAACCATCAAGGTAAGCAAATGTCAAACACAAATTCCTGGCTGCTACAATTACACGGTTATAATAGTAATATTCTACAAAATTCAACAACTGCTGAAGTGTATCAATTTAAAATCCCACTCACAGCACTTGTTACAGATAACTGATTCTGTCTCTTCTATACTGGTTAGAGACATTAGAGACATATAGGGAATATTGCTGCACACACAGCTACAAGACGACAAATACAGTTCTGTCCATTAGTAAGGTCTTAAAAAGAAAAAAGTAATTGCCATATTCATGTTTTGGTAAATCCTACATAGACGTGATTTCCCAAACGAGACATAAACCTCAAGATTTTTTCAGTGTTGACTGTACTCTAACGTACCTGTGTAGGACTCAGGTCCAAATACAAGCCTAGCCCTAACTAGACAAGGTTATTTTGACACCTTCACATTGGTGAGCAGCTACTTGCACCTGTAATTCCACAAATTTCAACAGAAATAAAATAGTCACTCTCATCCTAAATGATCCCTCTGACCAACCAACATTTTTCTTTATCCCAGCATTAAGGAAAAGCAATTTCAACAGATTTCAGTCTTCCTAAATAGACCTTTGAGCAAAGGGAGATCAGGTAAGCTGAACGCCACCAAGATAAACAGCAAGTTTATCTACCCAGCTGAAGCAGAGGAGCTCCTCACGTTGGAATGAACAGAGAGGCTAGCAAAGAGCTTGCAGAGAGATGACAAGGATGCCTTACCTAGATTGCAAACTCCTTCTGCCTGCAAAGCACTGTGAACTTGTCATTGTGCTGCAGTAATTATCTCTGCAAGACAATTTTCTTCTCTTATGGATATCACACAGGAGCAGAAAAAATGATGCCGAGTTACTTGTCATAGCACTAGATGAACATAACCTTTCTTTCCTTTTAATTCTGCCAGTGTCTGTTAACTATATTTAAAAATCTGTCCCTGTTAAAGGCATCCAAAAGGATTACCAATTACCCTTTAGACTATTTGCCAGCAATGAAAGCAGAATCACTACAATGCAACAGGACTTGTCCAGTGCATCTGGATGGAAGAGTTACCTAGCAGTAGGGCAGGTTTTCTTTTCAACAACTCGGGATCATAACTCAACCTTGGGTATTACTGTCCTCGTCCCTCAGCCTCCCCAGTCTGTATGGTCACTCTTAGCCCTGTGTCATGGCCATGTTCCCATACCACAGACATTCACAGGCAGGGACTGAACTTCATCCCAGAAATCAGAACTTGCATCTCTTGACTAAAGCACATCATTGAACAGGCATTAAAACAGACAAGGAGAGCCCTGTTTCTTAAATGTTTACTGAAGACAACATTGCTCGGGCCGGAGTTGCAAAAGACAGCTGGGACAGCTTTGGCTTAGACTTGGTTCCAGGGCAGCTCAGCACTATCTTCTTTGAACCAACAGAAGAGCATTTTACTCCGTGGAGTACTCCAGAGGCAACTGTGCCATAAACTCTCATAGTGACACTTGGACCTTTTCAACAGCTAGAGACGTTTATTAGCAGAGGTGAAAGCCCCTTTGGCAACGTGCCTTGAATCAGGAAGTCATAAATACAGAATTCAGAATACCTGGCTCCCAAGCACGTGCGTCAAGGCAGCTCCTTCTCTCTTAAATAGGCCAGTGTTTTCTCCTCCAGTGCTGATGCTGGTGGGGTTTGCGCAACACACCTGCTTCCTGATTAATTACCCATTGCCAGCCTAACAGCACTTCTCCTGGTGATGGACAACCCCCTCATTAGCACTCAAACAATACTTTACAGCGGCAATATCTCACACAGGAAGCTGGCTGCAAGGAGAAATTCACTACAATTATCAAGACCACAGCAATTTCCCTCTGTACACACCTCAAAGGGTCCAAAACAGGAGAGGGACTAGAGAAGAGTCTTTTCACAATGCTCAGCTTCCAGACGTTCCTGCACCTGCACAGCACAGGAAGAGCAGCGAGGAGAAACGCCCGGGGGGGGAAAAAAAAAACCCCAACACGCCAAGGAGGGCAGAGAACAGAGAGGAGGAAATGAAAGGGAAGGCAGGGACATGAGTTGTGGTTCCCCGTTTGCATTGCCCACCTCAGTTTTTCCATAGAAAAGTATGTGTAGCAATAAAACGGTGAGGCCAGCTACTCAAACATGCATTAAGTCACTGAACTGCCAGACAGGAAAGCATCCACTCACGCCCGCTAACTAACAGAAGCAGAACACACACACAGGGAGCGGGGCAGAGCATGCTATTTATAAACAGCTTACGGGAGGGAATTCACCCCCCATACAGGCTCTCCTGCCATCCCAGCGTCAACACCGCAGGGAAATGCTGTCTACTCTCCCATCCTTTTTTACATTTCTGGGAGTTGCCAAAGAATTTAGAGAAACAGTTCAGCGAGAAGCTTTTATATTACAGAAAATTATTGAAATTCCCTAATCTCTCATTTTCTACAATGGACATGGTACAAATCCACCAAAGAGCAGACTGCAATTTTTTGTGTCAAAAAATTCTTTTTTTTTCTTCCAACAGGAGAAATAATTTCTTGATAATAAAGCAGAAGCAGCATACAAAAGCCTTATCCCTGTCCTGCTTTTCTTGCAAGGTGCTGCAGCCCGCAGCCCTCCGCGTGTGCTACAGTGGGTTTTGTTTAAGCAAGCAAATGGAACAACAGCTGGCCCTTATCTGCCTGCTCCTCCATAAGCTCTGGCCAAATGAAGCAAACACTCAAACCAGGTTTTTCATCCTGCTGAGTTGACAGGCTTTGAGGAAACAAAAGGTCCCAAATTAAACAAAAACATGACCTTCAGTTCTCCTTTTCTCTCCTCACCAGCTCCCAAACCCTCAATGAGTAACATCCTCGTGTGTAAGGTACAAGTGGCAAAATGGCTCCTCTGCAACGAGGTGGAGCTCCAGCGCAGGTACGGCACTGGACACGCCACTCCGCGCAGGTGCACATTTCCCTCCCAAACTGCTGGAGCTGCATCTCTTGAGCAGGTACTGCCAGGTTCACGGCCTCAGTGTGACTTCCTCCCCCTCCCAATTACCACCAGCAGCAATGCGGGTGTTCCCATTTTCATCTGTAAGGTTGGGTGTCTTTGCAGAAGGTGACAACGCAGGTTTTCCATCCTTACAGTAAGGATAGTGCAGCAGTAAGGGACGGGCTTCCCGGCCCGCTTGGCACAGCTGGTGCACAGAAGCGCTCAGGAGCTTTTGCTGCCCAGGGCCCTGGCTCGGCTCTGCCGGCACCCCTCACCGCCAGCCAGCGCTGGGGGACCCGCTCCAGCCCGCCTTCACCACTGACGGATGACTTCACATACCTCAGCCTCGCATACAGAACACAGTCTGTAATTGTACTACAATTGAGTAATACGCAGGTGTAAATGGCAAGCCTCACTCCCCTTTTTACAGTCATTTCACGTTTTTTCAGGCAATCAAAAAGGAGCAGCCTGGCTCAGGAGCTGCTATTTCCCAGTGCACAGAACCCCATCTCTGTGAGAAACAGCTCCCAGCTCTGGCTGGCCTTCCCTCCCTCCACATTTCAAGCACTGCCTAAAAGAGCTCTGTTTTCTGCAAGCCAGAGATACTTTTTTTGAGGGGGGTGGGGGTGGAGAGGAGCAGGAAAGAGGGGAGTCTAAATACACAGAAATGCAGAGACGCACTGGATGAGAAGCAATCTCTCTCTCCCACACATACTCTCTCTCAGAGGAAGCACTGAAACCAAATATCCAGGAAAAAGAATAAAAGCCAACAACAACAGACCCTCAAAACTGCAAGTAGTTTCTGAGAATACAGAACGTCCACAGCAAAGGGTGGGGAGTGCATCCAACTGCAGAGTAACTGGACAGCCCTAAATTCGACACTTGGCAGGCAAGGGACATACTCAAAACCAAACACTGAGATGTGAAATCATAATCAGCTTTGAAGTGCCTCCCATCACAGAGCAGAAAAAGGACAAACAAAAATCATTCTCTTTTTTTTTTCAAAGTCACATTTCTAAAGAACTCACATTCTCTAAATAATTAACTCACATCAGCCAACTGAAGGACCCCCACAAGAGAAAACAAGTTTTCCAAAAGCATTTGAGTTCGACCTCTCAAATGGTTGCAACAAAATTAATCCCTAAAGTTCAAATGTAAGCTACTGCCAAAGCCGGATGAGAATCACTTTGTACACATACTGTAGGGCAACAAAGACTTTTGTCAAGGCTTACGTAATTACAGTACATAATTTCAAGTTTTAATGCAGACCCTGAATAAGCACTTGGAAACAGAGCATTATGCATCTATCAGATCATTGATAAAACACTGCATTAGTCTAATGCATTAAAAAAAATACAACCCTGAATCATGGCTATTTAAAAAGGGGAAGCTATTCTGCCTATGAATGCTTTCCCATTACTGGTGAATGAAACCACAGAAGTGCAATCAGAGGGCAGCAGCAGCACTCAGACGGGAAATGCGTCTTTGTCCCCATAGAAACCGTCAGGGAAACCCATGAAAAACAATACCACTCTGAATTTCTTATCAATATGCCATTCATTACTTGACTGCATTCAGACTTTGCTCTTCACTAATGTAACAAAACCTAATCAATTAAACGTCTTCCAGAAGATTCTTCAATGCAACCTCCTGAGTTAGCACCCGTCTCTGGCAGACGGCTTTGTTGCACATCCTACACTTTTTTCAGAGTGATTTGTATTATTCCTCCCTGCAGAGCTCAGGGGCTACTGGCAAATTGCTATCCTGCCTTTTGACACTGAAGCCAGGGTTGTAAGAACCCGGCATTCACACTTGCTCTCCAAAAGCAAACACAATTTCCATACCAAATTCAGTGGAATTATTCAGAGGACTCTAAGCTCATAAGGCAGGAGGGGAAAAAAAAAAGAAAAAAGAAAAAAAGAAAGAAAAAACATTAAAAGCAGAAATACTGACTAAAAGTCTGAGTGTTTCAGAGGAAAATATCTCCACTGCAGTAAATACACAGTCAGTAGTAAAGCAGCCCATGCCTGAATCAATGAAAGCAGTTGCTTCTAGTCTGCCCCCGAAGCCATCTGTATGGGAAATAACACCTGAACCACAGCCGAGCCACCGTTACCATTTTGGGAACACTGACAGCAGACCAGACCCACAATTTTAGTACAGCATCATTCCCCAGACGACAGCCACATCAGCTGCTTTGGGAGAAGATGGAAGCAGCCATCCTGCTATGGACACTCCAGGTACACCATCCATTTACTATTCAGGCTGGGCCAAAATTAGATGATCCAGATTTACTGATTCTGAATAGCAGCCTCATGCCCCCAGATACCAGAAAACAACCATCATCACCGTCTGAATTGCCATTTTATTAATATGACTGCAGGTAAATACAAAATGGCAACTTCTAAGGGAAGAGGTGCCTCGCAATATTCCCCCCTACACATAAAAAATGACGGTACCCAAGCAATGCTATCTCATATTTCAACATTACTCTGACTGAGGCCAGGAAAGCCTTTCCCTAGGTAGAGGCACTCAAGCCATCAACTGCCCAGTAGATCAGGGATTGCTCCTATGTGGCCAATAATTTACAGGTCATTTAATCAAGGTCAATGCTAGCACCCCATCATAAAGACGAGATGAGCATGAATGCAATCATGCCATTAGAGTCACAAGGAGGGGGGAAAAAAAAAAATAAAAGGGAAGTTCAACACTGCAAACAGTTATCTTTTGCTAATTGATTTTTTAACTAAGGGAATCTCTCCTAAATAATGCAGAAGTAGGCTGCCGTCGCAGAGACAGTAAGATGGGGAAGGCATCTAACGAAACCCCGTGCAGATGATTTGCAGCTTGGTGTAAAGACTCATTCTGAACTCACAACTACCCGATCTCCTCCAGGGGCGGCGAGGCACACGGGATCAGAGGGGAAATGTTATGCCATCAATTTAAATCCTGCTCCTTGCACTGTAAGATCCCTTCCAATGTGTAAAACAGCACACAGCCTGGGAGTTCACCGCACAACATCCTACACAACTTCAGGGGGGAAAAAACAACAAACCCTGCACAAAGGCTGTCAGACAAACTGTCTCTTGCATAATGAAACAGGCTCACGGATATGTTTCGAAAGACAACTGGGACTTGCAGGCAGCACAGGTTTACAGGATGAACCTTGTTCCTAAGGGAAGATTCCCTCACCGGTACTTCCGCAGAATGAGGAAGCCTCTAAATATTACATATCCCCCACCCTTCCTCCAAAGGGATGCTACCCGCACATTCAGCCCTGCCCCGCGCCCCCTTCCTGGCATGCAGGACCCAGCAACTTCGGGCTGTTAACTTGTTTTATGCTGGGTTTTCTTCTACAGAATTCCACTTAAATAGTCTGAGACCACCCCCACACACACCTCCAAGGAAGGGCTGGGGCCCCAAAGACCTCAGCTTTACAACGCTCAAATCAGATTACTGGGAACAGCCTGTCCTCTATGCCATGTACTCAGCTTCTTCCATGCCCTTATTGCCTAAGGGGACAACACGTTCCCCAAAAAGTAGGTAGGTAGGTAAGTAGTAACATGTGTGTGTTGGGTTGCGGGCTCTGAAATCCAATGCAGACCCTTCCACAGAGGGGCTTGGTTACAATACCGCGAGGACGCCATTATTTCATAAGCAACTGGCTCACGACAGCCACTTCACCTCACTTTTATCTTTTTAGATCACACTGAAGGTCAGAGCTTCAAAAAGCTTTGTTGCTCTGTAGGCTGTGCTCACCATCTTTTCCAGGTCTTTTCATACAACGTATGGTGAAGCTCCACAGGGAAAGGAGACCAAAATTTTATTTTGTTAACATAACTGCACATTGTGAAAAAAGCCCTACACTTTCTGAGCCTGCAGTGGGTGCTCAGTACCTCTCAGATAAAGCAGGGACATTATTTCACAACGCCACCGGAAGCCTTTTGCTTACATGTCTGTAAACCTGTCTTCAAGCAATATACATCCACCAAAAAGCAGGTGCTTAAGACTAAAGACACCCCAGGTTGACTCCTGTTTACCATCTCCGCCTTTCCTCTCCCTCCCAAGCCTGAAGTAATCTCATGGTGTGATAATAAGGACAATTAGAAGAAAAGGCAGCAGAAGAATTTCACCATGACAATCCACTGCAGCTGCCACTAGCTGGGCTCCCTGCCTCCCCTCCTCACCCCCAGCATAGATGTCCACAGAGGTCCTCAGTCTCCACTCAAAAGTCAACATGGAGTATTTTGCACTGAGTCTATGGATGGAGGTTTTCAAGTCTTCAAAATGGCCAGCTGTTGAACTCTTAATGCAAGACATCTTAAGAGACATCTTCGTCCAGGGACTGCAAAGCACCTATCATCAAAGAGACCAATCCTGTGATGGGCATCTCATGACAGGCACCCAGCCATGCCAACCACACCAGGCATTACAGCCAAGATGAAATACAGTGTTCAGCCAGAGGCACTCTCGGAAAGTCAGACAGCGTGGCTGAGGAGGACGGGCAGGACATGGGGACAATCTGCAGCAGGACAGCCCAGCCTAAAGGCAGGCCCCCAAGCAGGGGTCCCCTCCTGCTCCAGGCATGATATGAGGCAGCACCTCGACACCACCCTTCAGCAGAGCTAGTACATGAGGCTGCAAAGAGGAAAAGACTGAAAAAAGAGTGAAGAAGAAAGCATACAGGTCCAACTATGGGTCAAATACCAAAAGACAGCACAGTCCAAGGGTACCTTCTACAAACTCCAGAGTTGGGTACTACAGCAAAGGCTCTTGCCACCCATGGTTTCATTGAAGAGCTGTGAGCTGACTCAAGGTCCATTGGAGCTCTCGTTCCCATCCTGGGGCCAGCCAGCAGCCAACTTCTCCCTGGCTTTCATTTGTGACCTTAGGTGCAGCACTTAACCTCTGTGACTATCTATGCCTTCGGGAGGAGATTTAAGCATTTCACAGGGCTGGTATGATGTTTGACATCTGCAGATAGCCTCCCACGCCCGGCTGGGAAGGGTACCGCATACCCAACAAATCCAAAGCGCGTTGTTCCCAGGATGACAGGGAGAAAACAGAGGCTTAGTAACCAAACCACATGAAGGCAAAAGGAATCATGAACCCTTCTGTGGACAGTAGTTGTGGAAAAGAGTTTTGCAACTGATTTATCCTCTATCCTCAGTTTGACAGCAGAGATTTGGTGCCTGTGAAGAAATTTGCCTTCCTCTCCATTATTATTCTAGGAATAGTAATTTTGGGGTTGAAATCTGACCTATGATTCTCCACTACTGAAGAAGTTATGCTCTTTGGTACTGTGGCCCCATTCAGGGTAATGTGAAGTGCTTAAATGACAAAACAGATGAAGACTGGTTTTATTTCTAAATCTTCTGGTATTTAAAGAGCACTCCTATTTTGCCTGATTTTCTTCCACTTTAGGACTCTCTTTCTAGGACTTAGGGAAAGCGTTAACTTACCTATTCTCTATGGAATGGTAAGTAAAACAGCAAGTTCTAACACCACAGGGAAAAAGCGGCTGACCGCATTACACTTTGACAAATGCTACAGAGGAAACTTACTACTAACCAGAAGAAAATGAAAGGTCTACTTGGAAAAAGGTCAGTAAATGCATTCTGTATTTTTTTGTGGGATCAGGTTTGTATCACTAGGATTGCAAACAACATAACCAGGTCACCTTAAAGCATCATCCACTCAAAGCTGAGAAATTCTAAAGGAAAAAAAGAAGAAAAAAACAAAAGAGCACCAAATAAATATGTTATGCTAACACAGGCTTTCTAAATTAGTGTATTGTACTGGCTGCATTCCCCTGGCGCAGAGCAAAAAAGTGTCAAATTCTATTTTTATTGAATCCCACCTGCCTCATATTTACTCAAAGAATACAGGAAAATTACAATATCTAACTAACAAAATTATTTTAATTTTCCCTTCAACAAGTATGATGAATGTACAAGGTCTTTAAGCTTCAAATATTACGACAGCTAATATTTTAATATAATTAAAGGCTTAAAAATGCACTAAAGAAATTAATAATTCCCTGACAGCAGAAATGTTCTTGTATTAAGAAAACCATTGGAACAACCAACACAGAAATGCTTGATTTAATTCTGAGATCTTTGAGGTGGCTCTTTCTCAAAGCATGTGCTATATATCAGACTGATGAACTGTTTTATTAGCTATATACTGTGTATAGTGCTATTTTTAGCACAACCCAAAAAGCCCTCCCCATTCTGTAACATCGTTATGGGACACCAGCTAGGAGAAGGGCACAGTCGCTCTGCCCAAGGGCCTACTATGAGGACAGGGTGTACAAGAAAAACTGTAAATACCATGACATGAACACAGCAAAATTAATCAAAAGCAAGAGCCCCACAACGATGACCCGGCTTAATATCCAGGACAAGAAAAAATTACTAACACGGATGGAAGCAGAAAACATACAAACCCACATGTTTTGTCTTAGCTCATCCCCACTGTTTTGGATTCAAGTTTTATTTAGAAGTTTAAGGAGCCAATTTTTAAAGTATTCAAGAATCTTACAGGTACTTTAGAAAGCCCGGTGAGACCCAGCATGGCAAGTCAGTGTTGTTTTCCATATTTTCAGTGCTCTGAACATCACTGTCCTCATTTAATGGATGTGCTGCTTCTTGCTAACTCAGTCTTACAAAACGTTTCCAGCCATGGTGTAATGTCTTAGAAGTTCTGCTTCATCAAGATCAGCTGCAGGTTTAAGGAGCTTAACTCTGAAATTTCAATACTACAAGACTGGCCATTTCACCTATATTGTAGAAATGGAACCACAGATACACCTCCCCCAAAAACACACACACGCACTCCCCCCCATCTTCTTTTACACAAAACAAAAAAAACACCATGAAAGACTTAAGGTGCTTGGCAACAGCACACATCATTTTCATGGAATGCAATTTACCGTATCTTCAAAATTTCTGCAGTTCAGGATTAAAAGAAGCTACAGATAAAGTAAAGTACCTTGAAACACAGGAAAATTGGTTTTGTTTGTTTCCACACCATGGAATTTTGGATTTCATTTTAAGTGCTGATGTATTTACACACATGCAGTAGTAAGATGTAACACACCATCACTGCCTACCTTTGATTTAGCACATCAAGAGAACATCACCAGTAAGATTAGGACCCCTGCAAAATGCTCAGCACTACCAGTCTCCAGCGTTACTTTTTTCCACCATCTTACCTCCCGGTTCATTACAGACATCCCAAGGCATTGCAATTTGCAACATCCAAATAACATGCATTCTTAGTAGTGACATCAGTAGGAGCAAAGAGCACTCATGACGCTGTTACATCAGGAGACTGAATCTTTGCAAATTCCAGCCGTAATTTAGATAATGGGAATGGAGTGGAAAGAGTTTCAATGCTGTACACACTCCTCTACAAAACTCAGGAGCTCTGATTTCGTATTGAACTACCAGGACATCATTAGGATCAATAGAAAGAGTATGTACTAAGAAATGCTTTAATTGATTTTCTTTTTTAAATGAATGGAACTGCTTCCATATATCCTTCCCATTCTCTCTGGCTCCTCCAGTCTGGCAGCTCTCAGCTAAAAGCAGACAAGTATCTTCCTTTAAAAAAAAAAAAAAAAAAAAAAGCAGCGAGTTTTCCATTCATGTGTTCCCTGCTTGCTGGATTTCCCATCTTTTCTTCTACCAAAATAAAAGCTGTGAGAGTCTTCAAGAAGAGAAAGTTTCAAAGCAGTAGGTACTAAAGGTGAACTGCAGAAAAACAGACTTGAAGAAACAGTTAGGAAAAGAACTACTAAGAAAGAGCTCCACCGAACAACAGGTGACACGCAGCAGCAGAGTTCACACACATTTCTCAAAACATCATTTTCATTTCTTTTCTTCCTCCTTGGTTCATTACTGGTATCAAAGATCACAGAGCACCCGTCTCCCAGGCAGGGCTGCTGACGGCAGCTGCTGGAAGGCAGGTTGCTCAGCACGCAGGCACCCTCACCAGCAACCTCAGGGAAATGCGGGTTTGGAGGGGTGCAAGCAACACACAAACACCTCCACGAACCCACAAGGACCAGGAAGATTTTTCAGCCTAAATATAGCAGCAGATTGAAAGTGATGACTGATTACAGTCTGATGATCAGAGCATGTGAAAAAAGACAGTCACTGTTTGGTTCTATTTCTATCTCACACTATTTCATCTCTGTTTATTTAGCAGAGAAAGGATTACAATACCTCTCTACTTACAAATCAACATTACATCCAGAAGAAAACCGCATTATGATTATCTTAAAAATAACCAGCAAGTCATATTTGACCTTTAAAGTGAATTATTGTATAATTAGAAGACACTGTTCAAAAGTGAGTAACTGTGTGATTCTGCAGACTACAGTTACGTTAAAAACATTCATAAAAGCAAACACTGCTATTATAGTACGCACCACTCTTCTTGGGTGGCTAAAGGATTTGGCCCCGTGCCTCGTGTTGCGTTCAGTTCCTAGTAAGCAGCAGGGCAGGAGTTCCAAAGCACTCAGCACGGGCCCGCGGCTGCTCCCGCGGCACTGCCCTGAGCTCAGGCTGCCTTCGCTTAGAGCACAAAGCCACGGTGAGCCCTAGGGCTTCTCCAAGTCCTGTCCTTTGTACAAAACCCCACAGGTTTACATATATCCCCAGGAAAACAAAGAAAAAAATCCTTTTAACGTTAGGACGTTATCAGCTACAACAGAAAACAATCCTTCCCTCAACTATTTTATACAAGTTTCCTTCTTATCGGCATTAAAGGTGCTAGAATGGTGTTTAATTATTAAACTCAGAGTAAAACTCGTGAAAGTGCAGTTTACATCTACCTGCTTTGCATTTCTCTCTGAATGGACATTAAGCTACTTTCATTTTAGGCTTTTTTATTTGAAGAGGAGGAAAGGGTAATATTGGGGCTGTGGTGGAAAAATAAGGAATAGCTATTTGCTTTGCAGAGAATTGCCTGAACTGAATTAAGAAGTGAAAATATGTCTTTTATTTTTCAGTTTGTAAAGAGATTAAAAGGAGAAGTTTATTTTGCAAAATACAGCTTGTAATAAAATTTAAGTAGAGAATATTTAAACAGGAAAGATGGTTGTCATTTTTATTTTAAGGCTAGGAACTTTTCTTTCATGACTGAATTGTGTATTAGTTTTTTTGTAATTCTCAGATCACAGACTTACTCAGCCTGTAGAAAACTTACGTGCCTCTGCTGTTGCTTATAACTTCCCCAAACAGAAATGATATGCACTGGTTATTTTAACAAAGCTCTCCAGAACCCCCATTTCACTCTGCAACAGTTTGAACAAGCTTTCAGACAATCTATAGGACTTAACTAAAAGGGAAAAACATCTCCCCATCCTCTACCAAGACGCGAAGAAGCACAAAGGCAGACTCTGCCCCCACTTAGTTCATTCTTTTTCCTCATGGTCATCTCCCAATTTAATCCCTCTGTGAAAGCCTGACATTACTCTGGCAGAGTTCCCGACTCTGGTGCTTCTCGTGGAAGTTGCAAGTGAACACATGATGTAGCATAACGAAAACAGGTAACCACAAGGAAAGAGATACGACGTTCCCACAGGTACAACAGTATAGCTATGGCTCAGCATCAGAAATAGCACTTCAACAATCTTACTAGAGAACCAAGCATTATTTTTTTCCCTGTCTTCCCCTATTCCTTCCCCAAATTATCTACACCCAATTATTGAAAGGAGAGCGCGCAAGTAGGAGATACAATTAAAAAAAAAAAAAAAAAAGGTAGTTCCCCAAGTACCACAACAACTCTGATGATACTAAAAACGGGCACCCACACGGCAAGGCAGTTTGAGTCTTAGTGTGATCAGTGACCACACAGTAGTCTCAGAAGCAGTCTCCAGATCCTTCCCAGCACGGGAAGCAAGAAGCTGTAGTCAAAGCAGTCCCTCAAAGCACTGGTGGCCCTTCCCTCCAACCTATGTCAGCTTCAACCGCTTGGCTGTTCTCCTTCAGGCCTCCCTCACTGGAATGAGCCATTTTAGTCCCCAGCCCTCTTTAACATACTGGATCTTTTCCTCCTTCCCTCTTAACACCAGCAGCATCTTACAGACATCTATGTAGAGCCTTCCTCCAGGAGATGTGCCCTCCTTAGGAGTGAGGGTGGTCCTCTGGGTGGAAATGCAGAGGCCAGGCACAGATGCAAATGGCACTCCATACTTACTTTACTCCAAAGCCTAAGCCAGAAGGTAAAATGGCACATCCATCCCATGATCAGGTTGCAGAGGAAAATAAAGGAAGTGTAAAACCTCGTGTACCACAAACGAGCAGTACAGTGACAATGAAGGGCACGGCATCCCATCACTCTGCGTATCTGACTTCAGGCACCCCCACCTGTGAAGTAAGGGAGACTCTTACCTTTCCTCATCCTTGAAAATAAACTTCCGCAGCTTGAGATCTCGCAGTACCAGTCCACCATCATGGCAGTGTGCAACAGCGGAAGCTATTTGATAGAAGAGTTTGGCTGCCTCCTCTTCTTTAAGCTTCTTGCAGGTACGAACAAACGAATGCATGTCCCCATAGCTCCTTTCAAAGAACACATATGCTTTTGTCTCCCCAAGAATTATTTCAGTAATTTGGTTGATATTTTTATGCGCAGGCAGACAAAAACATGGTGCTAATAACTCCTGGTAGCAGCCAATATCAAACACCTGCAGGAACAATGACAGTAAAGCCAGGGTTAGCGACACGAAGGACAGTGAAGTTATGGCACATCTAATTCCGCTAACAGAACCATCCCTAGGTACGATTTATGCTGCTGCTCAAGCTGCACCGATATAAACAGGATGTCACAAGCTCATGGCACCGAGGACAAGACAAAACAGACTACATAACCCCACACAGAACATACGCGTAACCTTGACGGGAAAGGCTAGTCTTCGAAACCTGTAGCAAGAATAGTTTCATTATCTAATAGCTGATCAAATTTAGAATGTAATCTGAACTCAGCTCTGAAGACCAGCAACATACAGAAGCAGTACTTAGAAGGAAATGTGTTTATCTTCTAGTTTCCATCCAAACCTCATAGAGGATATGGCCAGTAGCTTCGTATTGAGAGAAGCTGTCATACTAAATCCATTCTGATCCACATGCCCCTCTCTCTTAATTTTATTAACCCATTAGAGCTTTAAGGATCTTCAGTTTTAAAACACCATCTAGCTCTATTCATATTTACTTCCTGCCTTTCTTTCATCTCTGACAACAGCAAAGTCACTTTCACTTTCAAAGTCTCGGTTTTACAATGGCTGTTTATAAGATCAGGACAACAGGGGAAACAGCCCTGCCTGTTGGAGTGCAGACAAACATCCTTCACAAGGCAAAGACAAAACCACCCCGAACTCTCTGCATTTCAGTCAAGAGCTCCATGAAAAGCAAAGTGTCCCTTTACTAGTAAGTACGTTATCACTGATCTTATGAATGAGCTGTAAGAATTAAAAAGGCTGCTGGGAAACCCAAATATAAAAAGTTACTATAATCTAGTGATGACGAATGAATTGGTATTTGAGTCAATCGAGAAATGCCCACATTACAAGAAGAAAGACTTCATTGAGAGTAATACAAGTCAGTGTGCTAAAAGAGAATATGAGCAAAGTATTGATAGAAGTGATTTTTATTTTTAATTATACCTTCTCCAGAGGTATTACAAAACAAGGGATTAGCATTTCCACTAGCATAAAAATTCTATTAATATGTAACTTAGTCTTGGGTGTTTTGTTACTTTAGTAAAAAGAATTTAAGGTAGTCATGTGTCATTCTAACTGAACATAAAAATGAAGAACTCTATAGGTCTCTAACCAACTGGTTTAAACTGCAATTGTTTTTCTTCTTTTTGTGCCCTAGTATTTGTACTCCAACAGCAGGTATCTGTATCCTCTCCAAGAAGCAAATCTTGCTGCTTCCTCTGAAGCTTTAAAAAGCTTTTAAAACTGAGTGAGCAAGATACGGTTCAATAAAAATTTACCTGAGGCTTCAAAACCTGAGTCATTTTATGCTTCAGAACGCAATCCTAACAAACTCCTTCCGCAGAAAAGAACCCAAATCCCAAGAAACTAGGACACCCCCTCCTCACAACCTTCTTTCTCGTCACCCCATACCTGTGCTGCTACACTCCGGCACAGGCAAAAACAACCTTAAAGGCAGACTGCCAAACAGATCCAACACATTTTACGGGGGGTAGATTAGCACTGAGCCATTCTGGTGACATGGTGCGCCAGGAAAGCAGAACCAGGGTGGGGAGGGGGTGTTGCTAAAATCCCTGGTGTGTAATTCATTCCAGAGGAGAATTCATTGACATTTGGATCTCAAAACTCATAACTACTACATTGTAAGTGAATGGCTCTTCTACAAAGCGGCTGCTATAAAATAAAATTTAAGCAGGAACATTCATGTAGCTCAAACCCTCAGATGAAAAAAAGCCTTTCCAGAATTCTCTCCTAACCAGATTATCCTGTTCTAAATCAGTTGCATTTTGTGTTTCTCAGAATACGTTAAATAAGTAGGTCTGGATATGTACCAGTACTATGTTTGAAAGGGGGGGAGATGGGCAGCACTATCATACTGCTGCAGTCTAGAATACCTTTTATAAAGGGCTTCTTTGTATCCCAGCTTTTAAGATCCCTGGCCTCAATTCAGCAAATGTCCAATAAGCTGCAGTTTGATTTAGTTCTTGCTGGGAATTGGAAGTGAGAAGTTACCATTGTTTGGATGCCACAGAGCCTTGAAGCAAATAACGGCATCTGTACAGTCAGTGGGTGCAGCCAAATGAATCTCGAGAATCATCAGTATGTGTCTGTTATCCAAACCAATGTTTCTGCAAGCAATCTCTAAGAGCATCTTCAATAAGATACCACATAGCAGGTCTCTTAGCCGGAAGGCTACTTGACAAATAGTAGTCATGATACTGCAGGCATTTTAAAGCAGGCATTAAATTAAGATGAGTTCAGGACTGACAAGTGAGTATTCACAAACTAGCAATTCAGGCTACGATCATATTTTTGGAGCACAGCTAGAAGTAGTGCCTCACACATATGGAAAAACTGATACTATTCAAATGTCAGGATCAGCTCAAAACCATACAGCTTAAAGGGTAGGAAAAAAAATAATAAAGTCCACTCTTTGTGAGCTGCAGTTACGCAGTTCATACTGTTATCAAAACAGTGCCTTAATCCTGCAAACCAAACAGGAAACAAAGAAGAGCGTAGCCCCCGCTTTACTACTTGCTCTGCAAGTTCACCTATAATTTCATGCAGAGCAGCAGCTTTGCGGGATCTGTTTATTTCGTGAAAAGATGCCAATGTCCTAGAGTGCAGCACTGTACTACTGCACCGAGCAGGGCTTTCATTCTAGAAATTCTCATGTTCTGTTTCGGTTTAGTAACAAAGCATTCAGTTCAGCATGCAATATTAGTCCTTTGCAAAGTCACGGGCCCTTTTTTCCCCTACATAATCACACAAAGTCCTAGGTTGCCTTAACATCAGGTTTTATAACTCAATCAGTAAGCATATTTAAACTGCCCTCTGAACTCCCATCTTTATAAACAGCAAACAGGAGCAATTATTTTCTCTTCCCTGCTACAGCCTAGTTCACAACTTCTTATGAATCAAGTCTGAGAAAGTACGAAACAGTCAGCAATACTTTCATTAATCCCTGGAATACAAATAAGCTATAATATGTCTACTTTTCCATTTTGCAGTTAGTTCGACACTAGAAATTTGCCCAAGGTAGCCAAATGGCAGAATTCCACATTTTGGGAACAATACAAACACTGCAGCATGCGTTGCAAGGTTGCAATTTGCTACGTAGTTATAAAAACTACTACTGGGTACTGCCTCGGTTTGCTGGGCATAAGTCTGGGTCACTACAGACAATGAGAATCGCAATTTAGGAACAAAGGAAAATATTCCCTCAACCTGAAAATAGAAAAAACATCCCTCCACAGCCGTGCACGCATGTGGGTTTCTTTCTCCCACAGCTCACCTTTGCATAGTAGGAGCAAATTGGGAGGCAGAGAAAAGCAGGCAGGCTACAAAGAGTGGGATAGCTATTTTGTCTGCTCTTCTGAAAACCGTAGGTGTGCAGGTTTTATTCTTGCTCAATTGTGCAATGGGGGAGGATGCTGTTTGCAAACAACCTCCACGGTGAGGGAGCTCAGGCTGATGAATTCGATGTGGATTTTTTTTTAAAATCACTTTTAAGACAAAGCTGATGGCAATCTCCCCCTACCACCACCACTTCTCCATCCTCTTCCGTACCCCAACTCACAGAACAAGGGACAAGAAAAATCGAGGAAGCCAGCAGGTCCCAACACCTTAAAATTAGCTGGGGATTCCCTACTCCATTTTGAAAAGTGAGAGTGGGGAAGATGAGGCTTTCTCCTGATCTGAACTCACGTTAAGACCTACTTAAAGGACGGCTCTTTCCAGAACAATATCCCCGGGGTAAGAGGCAGAACTGGCTCCGGGCCACGGCTCTAACGTGGCCATTGTCTAGAGAGAGGGAAAAGTTACAGGATGCGCCTTTAATCCCGTCTCCCTGCCTTTTGTTTCTCAACTGTTTAATAATTGAGCTACACGACCGTGCTCGGCCCTCCTGCAAGACACAGGAAACCAACGCGCGACAGCAGGCGAACCCAGGGGGAGAACAAGGAGCAGAGGTATTACCTTGCAAACCAGCTCCTCGCCACTGTGCAGATGTACGGCTCGGAAAACGTGGTCTCCCTCGAGAGGCTCCAACAATAAGTATTTCCCGATGCAAGAAACGCAATGCGACAAGTTCGGGGTCTCCGGCGGGCTCGGCGAGCCTAGATTCGGGCTAAAACTCTGGCTTGGCTCGATGGACCGTATGGACGAGAGCTCCTCAAAATCCTGGGTTTTATTCCGCGGTCTCCCATATCGTGCTATCGTGATAGGGGTTGACCTTTGTATGTTCATGAGTATGGAGAAGACCAGCCGAGACGCTGCACCGGAGCCCTGGCGTGGAGCGCGGTCCCTCGCCCGTCCAGCTGCGGCTGCCTTTGTGTGGCGGGGGGGGCGGGAGCGGGAGCGCGGCGGCGGCGGGCGACCAGCCTCAGCGCCGCGTCCTGGGCACAGGGAGAGAGCGCTCAGCCCGCGGCCCTTTGTTCCGCCGGCGGCCGGGCGCGGAGCGGCGCGGAACAGCGCGGCGGCGGGGCAGCGGCGCCCGGTGCCAGGGGGAGCGGCAGCGGCGGCGGAGCGGGGCGCGGAGCGGAGCGGCCGGGCCTCGGCGGCCGCCGCTCCCGCGGGGCGCGCAGCGCGGGCGAAAACAAAAGGTTAGGTAACGCGCTGCGCGCAGCGGGGATCGTCCTTTCTCTCTCCTACGGGGAGGCAGAGCCGCGCTGCCGCGGCCGGGCTGTAGATGGCGTGTGAGCCTCGCCGCTGGCGCCCGGGGCGCTCCGAAAATGCCCCGCGAAATAGCGAGGGAGCATTTAACTTGGAGCGGGCAGCGCCCGGGCCGACAAAAGAGCGCTCGGCGCGGCGGGAGGCTCGGGCAGAGCCGCCCCTGCGGACGGGGCCGCGCACCGGCGGTAGCCGCGCAGGCACGGGGAGCAGCCGCGGAACGCGGGGCAGCGCGCACCGCTCCGCGCCGGCGAGAAGGAACGTGCTGTCGTTGTCGCGGCCGCCTCGACAGAACAAAAAGTGCAACCACGGGCGAGGGAAGACGAACGCCTTCACGTTTCCACTGCACAGCGGGATTTTTGTTTGGGGGCTCGTCGCCTTCGCGGCGGTTTAATGTACTTCGCGCACAAAGAAAAGAAAAACCAGCACGGCGAGACTGGGCTGACTTCTTACTGCAGGGGCTGGAGGGGCAATCAGCGGAAGGCCAAGGCTGGGAAATAAATTGGAATAGTTTAAAAAAAAATGCAGGGAGAAGATTTTGTTGGAGTCTTTTTTTTTTTTTTTTTCTTTCCTTGGGGTAGGACAAGGGGGAGGAAAGGGATGGCCGCGCCGCTCCCCTTCAGCAAGGCATCGTCTCCCCCCGGCGTATTAATAGCTACTTACGTGGCGGGGACGCTGGCTGCCTCCGTGCCTCGCTGCCGGCCGCCGCACGCCCGCACGGTGCCCAGCGCGCAGGCTGACTGCCCCGGCGCCGCCGCCCGCCCCGGCCCGGCCCGGCCCGGCCCCGCCGCCCACCGCGCCCCGCCCCGCCCCGGCCGCCCGCCCCGCCCCGGCCACCCGCCGCCTCCTCCCGCCGCCAGCCGCGCTCGGGGTAAACAAGGTGAGACGTCCTTCCGCAGCCCTGCCGAGCTGTGCCGAGCTGTGCCCGGGGTTGGGGGGGGGGGGGGCGCTCCGGGGGCAGCCCGCCGAGCCGGGGCCCCTTGCACCAGTGTGCACCAGTATGCACCAGTATGCACCGCTGTGCACCAATGTGATGCTGATCGCGGCTCCCCCCGCTGCCTGAACTCCGGCAGGTCCTGCCTCTCGGAGGATTGCCCTTGCGGTTGGGGGTGAGATGTTAACTAATTAATTTTAATATGATAACAAGTTAATAAATAATAACAATAATACCCATAATAACAATAATAACGGAATAAAGGCCCCTGAAAGAAGAGTCCGGCCCCCACGGCCCGGGCGCGGATGCCGGGTGCGTTATTACATGTGCCTGGCGCCGGAGCTCAAGGCAGGCGTGCTTTTTTTCTCAATGAAGAAATCGGTTTTTTCCGGGCAGCGTGGGTCTCCGTGTACTTACGGGAGCAAAAGCGGTTGCTTCCCGGTGCAGTCGGGTGGGAGGAGTTCTCCCGACTCCAGGCTTGTCTTAATGCATCCCAAAATTAAAACGGGGGGGGGGGGGAGGGGGGCAGAGGGAAAACGTAAACCCTTTCGCCCTGCACAGAGAAAGCCATGAATGAGGTCGGTCTGTCCCCGCCCAGCACCACTGCGGTCTGCTTGGTTTTTTTCACCCGCTCCCCTTTTGTTGTTTAAATAACAGGAGTTTGGATGTATATATAAGTTTGATGAGCAGCTCCCTGAACTCCTAACAAGCCTGGCATTTTCTCCCGAGATTTTGACTGATTGTGAATCCCTTTAAAACAACGATTCCCACCACCACCACCACCACCAAAGGCAACCAAAAAACAAACACCAACACCAAAAAAACCCCCAAACAAAAACAACAAATCCCCCCCCCCCCCCCCCCCCCCGAAAAAACCCAACTCCAAAAAACCCAACCGACAAACCAACATAAACCAACAGGAAGCCGAGGACAGGGCGAACAGGGCTCGGTCCTGGAGCTGCAGCATTTGCAGGGCGATGCCAAGGGGCTGGCCATGTCCTGGCTCCCCTTTGCCCTCCCCATCAGCACAGGGAAGGGTCAGAAGTGGGAAAAGCGTTGTTTTGGGGTGAGGACCTGCGGGTTTAGATGATGCTTGTTTTCAAGGGGTAGGGAGAAATGAGCATGATAATAGTGAAATAACCCTGATAGATAAGTCAGTCCCGGAGGTGCCTGCTTTGAGGTAGAGAGAAATGCCTCTGAACAGGGCTCCAAAGAGGCTGTAGGGATTCTGCCATCAGGGGCTAGTCTTGACAGGGGAGACTTCAGAAATGGCCGTGGTGAGGGGTAGCTCTCATGCATGCATTGCACCTGCCTCATCTCTTGTCCTCCACACTAGGAGTTGCACGTGCCCTCTTCTGCAGTTATAAGATAAATACCACTGAAAAAGGATTGTCATGATCTTAAGTTTGGTGTGGAGAAGATGAGCCTCTGGATTTGACCTGGTGAATGTCCCTTGGGTAGTGGGGAAGGACACAGAACCCGTGATCTGCAATGACCCGCAGGATGACCTGCAGACCCGGTCTTTGCTATCTGCTGTGAAATGAAAAGGTGTTTTCCTCCCATTCCTCAGTTATTCCCATCACCTCTGAATACTCTGTAACTTTTCAATACCATTTTTAGAAATGGGATGAGCAGTGCCGGATACTGAATCATTGCAAATAAGGACAAGCCATAAAGTTATGCAATACATTCTCCAGTCTCACATCCTGTGATCCAAATCAAACATTCTTTTCTTAGTAGATGGCTTTTTACACAATTTCTCCCTTCCTCTCCCCCTGCATACTCCTCCTGACTATGACAAAGCATGAGACCTAGGCTTTTGCATCAACCTTTGTTCTCTAGACCAATGTTTTCTGTTTAACTTTCTTAGTTACCCAGCATCAGCTGGAGCCACAGTCCCTAGCAACTCTGGAAAGGCTACTCAGAGCCTCCAAGCCCAACAGGAGAAAGGAGTGAAAGGAGAAAAGGGTGAAAAATCTAGTTCATTCTAAGCCTCTAGTTGGAAACTCCTAATTTTTAATAGAATCTGAAGAAGTGATTCAAGGTGCAGTGAGGTACACTTGCCATAAATATTCAAGTTTGGAAGGAAGAGGTTATGAATTTTGGGTTCTGGATTTAATTCTACCCTAAGAGGCATGGAAGGACATGTGTAGTGGGAATGACACAGTTACCTATCCACGGGATGAATTTTGCTCTTCCAATATATTTTAATAATTTTCCTTACCTTTTCTATGGCATCTTTCCCCAAACATAACACTTCGTAAACATTGCTTCTGCTTTCAGATATTTCAATGACAATATTGCCATTTCAGTCCAATGTTAAAGGAATAAGATCTGAATAAGCAAATCTTTATATGCCTCATAGAGACTTTAGGTGTGCATAATCCTGTGCCTGTTTTTATTGATCTAAGTCAGTCAGCTGAAATGGTTGAGCAAGGTCAGCATATAACATGTGAGATGTGAAAAGGAATCAAGTCCTAAAAGTCAGGTCACAGTCTGAAGACCAAGTCAGAAGTAAAGTTTTGTCTAACTGCTGCCTGTCTTGCACAGCTGTGGTGCTTATGTAGGCGGCGTTAACCAAATGAGAAAGAAATGCTTGACGCATTGGCCAGAATGTCTGGGCTAAAGCGATGCCCTTGGCTGGTCCTAACTGTCATGCTCACAGTACTTGGAGACTCTTGATTGAAATAAACTGTGTTGGTAGTGGCAAATATTGTTTCATTGTATTTTCTCATTCAATTGAATGAGAGAAATTTTCTGAATATGTAATATAAAAAAGTTACTGAATCAGTAGTAGCAAAGAAGTAGCCAGCAGAATGGCATACGACAGAACTGTCATGATCTCCCCGTGACCTTTCTGAAGATACTTATACATGTCGGAATGAAGGTTGCCTTCTTTCCCCCAAGTGAGCTGGGGAGGATTCCTTTTAGGACTGTTTACTGACTGACTTTTCATCTCTGGACTTCATTGTGCTGATCTACCTTGTCTGGCAACTGTCACCAAGGGAGACAATCCTAGAAGTTTCTTTATCTTTTAAACAGACTCTGTAGTTATCCATTTCTTTGATCACTGTGTCCATCACTATAGTGCTGAGTTCCCTCTCTGGAATGGCTCTTCCTGGGGGAAATGCAGCTGTGGCGGCAGTTTCCCTGGAGCCTTATCTTCCCTTTTCCTCTTCGATGGTGTCTCAGGAGAGTCTATGTAGGAGGCCTTCCATTTTCATGCTGCGGAAAGTATCCACCAAGCTCTCCCCTTTTCTGTATCCAAGGTTTATCTGCGGATAAACAGCAACAATAGATGTAGGAATTGGAGTTTCCTGTGTCAGGGACTAAGAAAAAAAAATCAAGTGAAAAGTGCATTATAAATCTAACCTTGTGCAAAGAAAAGTATCTTTTCTGTAACTCTGACTTTCAATATGTTTTATCTTTTAGCATCTGCTTTTGCGTATATGGACTCTGTGTGGGCAGGAGCCAACCTTCCCCCCCCAGGCCAATAGCAGTCTTTCTTCCATTGATGTCAATGAGCCTAGATCAGAGCACAAGTCTTGTGAGTGATCAAAGACAGCTCTACATAAAAAAGACTTCCTTTTCCAGGTCAGTCTGCTCCTTGTCCCTTTACAGAAAATATATTGTCAGCGTACAAACACAAGTCAGAACAAAAAGGATAATAATTTTTAAAGTGGTAAAATAAAGACCTTCATTTTATTTTTTGCTGATTTACAAAGTGCAGGGCTGAGCCTACTGGGAACATTAAACAACTATTAAGTGTTGAGAACTGTCATATTGAGAAGACAGTCTCATTCCAGCAAAATTAATCCAAGTAGGTAGCTCAAAATATGCTTGCAAGTACCTCACCACCAGTTGTCAAGGCTGGCTCCCCATGCCAACTTGGGTATGTTTTTCTATTCTTTGTAATCATTTTTTGTAATCATTTACACTAGAACTTTAGTACGGAAGGCTAAGCAAAATGATAAATCATGGGACAATAAAGGGACAAGTCTTTTCTCCATGCATTAAAAAAAGGGCAATCCAGAGACATGGAGACAAGAATCTGTTCTTTAAAAAAGAGGTGTGATTTTGACTTTTGGTATGTGAGTCCATTTTTGATTAAATGAGCTACTGTCAAGAGGTAACTTGACAAGAAATGTACCCATTTGCATGAACTGCACGTGTGGGGCTTACATGCGTGTGCAGTACGAATACAACAAAGTATGTAAGGATAAATACCAATGTGCTGTATCTGTAGTCAGAATCAAGCCTTAGGCTTCATTCTTCACTCAAACAATGAAAAAAAAAAAAGGTGTTATTGAATAACTCAGTGCAAGATTTACAACTGACTACAGTGCAATAAAAAAAACACAAACCACTCCACAAAGTAATTTATGTACAGAAGCCAGTTAAATGAGGTACAGAGAAGCAGGTCCAACATTTCTGCAAGCTGCCTTCATGTTATATTGTACAGAAATTGTAAAGAAAAAAAGCTGTTAGCTGAAGTGCTGTGAGGTTTGTCTTCATATGTTTATTCATCTGGGACTTAAGAAGTGTCTTAGTTGTCTGCAGGACAAATCTCTGCGTATAGGAGAGTGCTCTGCCTAGGAAGCAAAGCAGTCCTTGGCTCAAGAATCAGTAATCTTTATCTCTGGTTCTGGATCCCAGTAATGTATTAGATTTTTCTACATGATAGTATTACATACCCAAGTTTTAGCTGCGGCTATGACCATAGTATGTTCCCAGCCTAACCATTCCTGGTAGTTCAGAAACCTTCATCTGTATGTCAGGTGTGTTGCTGATTGGTCTCAGATAGCACAAGCAAAAGCAAATTGACCTTCTAAATCACAGCACTGCCCTCCAAATCAGACTGTCAAGACTGTGGGCTGTTGGCTACCCCAGTCAGACCTTACATTTCTCTGTTACCACTAGCTCTCATTATTTGCAGATGGCACCATTCCCATAACACAACATGGTTGTGTTATGTATATCAATATCAACCTTATCCCTCACTAACTGAAATAAATCTTACGTGGCAGAATTCTCTGTTGAACGGCCTCCTCTTTTAGCTGTATGAAGTTACCTGAGGAAAAGCATTCCCTCGCTGGTCAGATGTAAGTGGCATGTCTTTTCTATTTCCCGCATTTTAAGTTATACTAGTATTGCTAAGATAAGAAAAAGGGTGGACTTATTTCTTTTCTAAGGCCAGGTGAGTAGAGCACAGCCATGGGTGTAAGATCGGGAAGAGAAGTGCTATGTTTGAACATTCCAGGGAAACCCTTATCTGCAAGGGAACCTATGAAATATTTTGACTTGTTGTTCCTAACCTTTTGGGATTGAGCATACTCAAGCCAGACAACATTAAGGTCTCTTTTCTCTTAGGGAGGTATAACATCCATTTTTCACTTTAGGAAAAAGTTGCCTTGGGAAGTTATTTTCCAGACAAGTACATAACCTGAACCAGATCCCTCTTAGGCAGGTTTTGCTACCTTAGTTGCACCCCTCAGCATGATGCTGGTGGAGGCGAATGTGAGATGGAAACATGACAACTGGATGTGCTTCTCCAAAACCTCACTGCAATCTTGTGTTGCCAGCTTTTTGGGTAGCACTGAAAAATGAGTAGGTTTCCAAAGCAGACCTAGAAAGAAACACCACCCCCATCATTCACGGAGCACCTCTTGATGTACACAAGAAACTCCCATTAGCTAAATTTGGATCGCATTCTTCACTCAGAAACATCTTTATTTTATTTATTTAACAATGTATGTTGATATAGCTTACACAGTTGCATTCACAGATGTTAAAGGCATCTTATGACCATTTCTGATTCTTCAACTTGAGTCATTAACTTACCTGGAATTGATTCCTGTTGAACAAGAGCAGAACTTGAAGGACTAGACAAAAAAGACATCCAGCTCTGCCACAGTGAATAGTAAATGATTGCAGCAGTTGTCTGTCCTTAATATAACTGAAATTACGCGTCTTCAGCGTTCCATTGGATTTCCTTGTATGTTTTTCTACCAGAGTGAAAACTCCCCTATTAGGCAGTGTCTGTTCCACATGAGAGCACTTACAAACCATAATCAAGTTATTCTTTAGCTTTTACTTTGATACACTAAATCGAAATAGACTTACCCTGTGGAGTCACTTTATTTTACAGCCTTTTTTTTTTTCATTCATATGCTTGTGGTTCTTCTCTGAACTACCTCTAATTTGCCAACATCCTTCCTGAAATGCTGACATCAGGAACAACATTATTCCAATAGTTTTTACCAACGCCAAATGGAGAAGTAATACAACCTCTTTACTCCCCTTTGACGCTATCCTCCGCACGCAGAAAAAGATTGCATTGGCCCTTTTGGCAACACGATTTCAGAGGGCTCTGGGACTTAGCTGGTTGTTTACCAGGAACCCAGTTCATTTTTCAGTCTCAGCTTCCCAAAGAAGAACCCATCTTATGTGAATAAGGCCTGAGATGTTTGTTCTCAAATAGATCCTTTACGCTGGGTTACATGTGAAACACCTGTTAATCCTTTTGCACCTCCTCCTCAAGCAATGCTGAAAAGGCATTGCCACTTCCAAATTTTGGTTCATTGAAAATTCTTCCACATTGCCAATAGCATTTTCAATAAGCCCAAGGCTGATAAGCGGTCCCTGCAGACCCACTCTCTGATAGCCCCACGTTACATTAGGCTGTTAGATCTCGTGCTAGCCAGCTTTAAGACAAGCAGGTTGGCCAGGTGTGTTCGTCATACTAGTTCTGATTTCTGTCGGAATGTCTTCTGATACTGCATGGCAAATGCATGCAAAGTCAAAGGATACAATATTACTACAATTGTTTTTATCCACCAAATTTGTAGTCTTATAAAAATAGCACATTAATTTGATAAGATCTTTCTTCCATTAATCTGTGTTGATTGCCGTTAATTAAATTGCACTGTTTTACTACTTTATTAATTGACTTTCTTATCAACAACTCCATCAGTCTGCCTGGAATAGATGTCAAACTGACAGCCCTATAATTACCTGGTTGCCCTATTCTGTCTGCAGAAGTATTGGCAAAATATTAACTTTTTTCCAGTCCTTCCTCAGAAGGATGTTGGTTTTAGCCAGTGTGTGCATCTTTCTTAATTGTGGATTTTTGAAGATTTAATGAAATTTTTCTGACTTGCTTTAAATTACTATTCACGTTTTTGTTGTTATCCAGGCTGGCTGATATATCTCTTCATTTTTTTTTCAGCTTTGTGGAACAGGATCTTTTAAGGCAATAAGTATAAATTATACTGGTTAGGACTTTATGCTGCTTACATGTAAAGCATGTAAAATGCATTTTAAAAGCACATAAAACATAAAACCAAGACATTATCACTTCCACCTAAGCAAACTCTAAATTTTGTGATTAATACTTCCCTGTCAGGATGAGGTCTAATGTAGAAGTTTCCCATGCAAGATACAGCTCTTTTTGAGTCAGGAAGTTGTTTTGTGTATTTTTTCTTGAAAATCCAAGAATGCTTTAGTACTTGCATCATGAGACATCCCTTTGCTCTCCTTTCAGATTTATCTTGCCAAGACTGAAAGTGCCATATATAGTGAAAGGCTTTTAAAAGGCTAATCAGGAAGGTCATCCTACACCCAGAGGTAGGGCTGGTTAGATGATCTGGGTTGTTTGGAACAAAGCCTTGCTTCATGCTATACTGTGTTACCACACTGCTGGCACTGGAGACTGAAGTCTGCGAGAGCACTAAACCAGGAGAGTTTTCCCTGAGTACTGGCCTGGGTTTCATCAGAACATATTAGCCAGGGAAAGTTACTGTCCGTCATGATTCTGGCTCCGCACTGTGCTGCTACTGCCCAGGTGTGTCCTGGCTTTCAAACGATAAGCATCAGATCTGCCATAATCTGGAGAAGGGGGGGGGGGGGAAGGAATCAGATCATTTCATTGTCCTTCTACATCTGTGCTCTGGCTGCAGGTAGCAGAGGTCTCTTTCAGGTCCCATGGAGCATGAAGAGTAGCAGCTCTGCAGGCACCAGCCTGTGCCTCTTTGCTTGCCAAGTGCTTCCTGTTTGCATTTCCATGAGCATTTTTTTACCCTCCGTTTGCTTAAGTGATGACATCAACCAGACAAAAAAGTATATGATCTTACTTAGAATGATCTTTTCTCATCTTCAAGCTTAGGAGTTTTGCAGGTACGCTAAAAACATAACAACAGCCATGCAAACTCAGAGCGGCGGTCCATCTAGCGCAGCATCTTCTCTCTGACCCAGGGCAACGGCAAATGTCCGTGGGAGAAGGCAAGAACAGTGGAAGCGTATAATGACACACCCTCATAGCAGTCTCTCAGGCCCCTCTCCCAGTGATTTGCAGCCCATTTGCTCGCTGAACCAGCAGCAGTGCCTTTCTATTTGATATCCATCAGTGGATTTTTCTTCAGTGAATTCTTCTGATTTGCTTTTGAGCCCTCATGTGCTCTTAGCAACCGCAGCATCCTGTGGCCAGGCATTCCATAACTTAATTGTATATATGAAAAAGTAACTCTTTGTTTGAACTTCTGTCATTCAAGCCTCCTAATTTCATTTGATACCCCCTCGTTACTGCGTTAGAGGAGACAGCAAAGAGTAATTCTCTACTTACTTTCTCCCTGCCATTCATGATTTTATAGACCCTGTATTATATCCCATCTCTTTTCCCAGCTGAAGAATCTCAGGCTATTTAATAATTCCTTTTATAAAAGATCTCATTTCACTGTTCCTTTTCTGGTTCTGCTATATCCTTTGGGATGGGAAACCAGAATCCCACTCAATATTCAGGATACAGCAGCAGTATGGATTTATAGTGACACACTGTTGGCTTCTGGTTTGTTCTGTATTTCTTTCTAAGAGTTGTTGATACTGACTTGCTTTTTCTGACCACTACTAATTGCTATGCTGATTGTGACAGCCTATGACTGTGGCTGTATTTGTGACTCCAAGATTTCTGTGTCCCCTCGGTGATTAAGACCAGATCAGAGCCCATTGCTGAGTCATGCAGTTAAGGTTATTTTTCCCCTTGTGAACTGCTTTGCATTTATCAACATTGGATTTCCTCTGCCATTTTATTACCCAGTCATTCTGTAGCATAAGGCCCCTCTGCAGCTCCTCAGAGTCAGCTTTCATTTTTATCACCCCACATGAGCAAACATTGCAGACATAATACTTGCTCCCATTTCCTGATCATTTTGAATATAGCCTACAGGGCAATATATGTACTAGGTGTTGGGTATCGGGAGCAGCTGGCACTGCAGAGTAATGCCAGAGCCAACCTCCAAGGCTACACATGGATGCGGTCCGTGAAAAGGGGCCAGACTGGAAAGAGAGAGCTCAGCCTTCCTACAAGGTTTTTGGAGCTCCAGAGGTAGCCTTGGCTCATTTTCTTCTCCTTGAAAACAAAGTGTGTAACTGAGGCACCTAAATGGAAATCAGTCACCTTGGGCTCCATCAGTAGGTGGCAATGGTCCTTCTTAAGGGCAAGTTAAATCCTAGGTGAGCTGAAAGGAACTTTTCTGCCTCTTTGCATCAACCATAGGAGAAAATTCTCCATTCTTAAGCACCCGATTATATTTAAATCATCTCTAATGAGATGGGATAAATCCAGACTTCAGTTTGTAGGCTTTTTTTTGGTGAATTGTAGACTGTGCAATTTTACAAGCACAGGGAAAGCAGAGTTATATGGTATCACCTAGGCTGAAACACTGGCTATTTGAAGCATGTTATAGCTGATCTATAATTCACATGCTTATTTTGACAGGCTGGCTCTTGTTAGTTTTCAATGGGTGTGGGAGGAAATAGCAGTGCATAAAACTTGCACATTACTAATACCATTGCCATATAAAACAAATATTTGAATAGGAAGTTTCAGAAATGATTCAGTGCTCTAGCTACAGAATATCCTACAGGAATTTTTTATAGTAACAGAATTAATGAAAAGCAAATCCTATTTCTCCACCATGGGCATAGGGTGGTCCCAGTGCAGCAGAGCCAATGTGATACTCTATCTCAGGGATAGAAAAAGCAGCCTCTACAGATTGCTGGCCCTCTGGGTGATTGAAGCTTGCTTTGAAAGGCCTCCTTGAGCTGAGAGGTTGCTATATGCTTTTTAAGTGACTGCACCAGATCGTGTGTGGGTGCAGCAGACAGGGGCTAAAAGCCCCGAGCTGCAATACAGAAGTAATTGAAAAGCCGCTCTGTTGTTGCCACTCTACCAACTGCAAAGGAAAACTCTCTTCCCACCCCTACAGACTATTCTAACCACATCCTTTGAAGGTACTGAAGTTATTTCACTCACTTAGCCCACAGTTTTCTCAACATTAAGTCATAACTTGAAAGCTACAGGGTGAGGAGATAATTGTTACGTCAGTAACAACATTTCATTCAGACACTGTCATAAGTGGAGAATTTCTAGGTGCTGAAAATGTGATATGACCACCAAACAAAGAAGCCAAAATTTCACTGTAAAAATAACCACCTTCGCACCATGGCGCTTTTTTTTGGGGAACAATTTGCAGGAAGTTTGGTCTCAGATCTCTTTCATATCTGAAGTGTGACTGTTCCACCATGCCATGCTCTAGGAGTATAGTTAGGATCAGCCTGCAGTTTGGAGCAGATGTTGTGTCTTCTCCTGTCTTGTGCCTACTTTATTACAAAATGTCTCTGAGTTCTCTCAGTTTGTATCTCAGATTTCTATTGAAAAATGGCAAAGAGCACTTCATTAACTCCTGGAGAACTGTAGTTGTTTCAGATGCAACAGTAAAAGGGGACATATTGTGAAGCTGAGACAAATTTGACGCATCCCTGGCACCGCTTTGGCAACCCCTACTAAGCACAGTGACACAACATTTTCTGTGAACTTCAACAGCTTGGCCAAGGAAAATTTCTTTTTTTTTTTTTTTTTTTTCTTCCCAATTTTCAGTAACTTTCGAAATGTTGATGAGGGTATAATAGGGTTTTGACACTGGAAAATCCACCTCAGACTGGAGAATCCCCTTTATCTTGTTGTGATAGGAAAAGCCTGTGTCTCATATCTGTGCTTTGTTCCTAGAATCATTTTTAGATTGAAATGCAGTATACTACTATTTTTTGCTTGCATCTATTTTAATGATCACATATATATGATACTGCAACAGGTGGGGTTATTTATACACATGGAAAAAGATGTTAGATCTGTAAGTTGTTCAAGATCTTAAAATAACTCATGTACTACAGGAATCCTTTCTGTTAACCTTAGAAAAGGGTGGAGGTGGGGGGGGAGGAAATGAACATAAAGCCATTTTATTTCTGTCTCACAAGGCATGAATGAATAACTGTTGTCATCTAATCTTTTGATGTGGGTCCCCAGTCTGCTACTTAGAGGCATTTCACATTACTTATTTTCCTGGCTTCCTCAGCTAAGATGGGCAAAGGAATACTGAACAGAGAAATTTTGGTTTTAAAGTGTAATGGACTTGAGAAGTATATATTTTTTCCAGTTTTTAGGTATGTGGAAATTAGTGGAAACGATCCTAAGACTAAAGTAAAGAGCTGTCCCTTAAACTCAAAAGCTCATAAGATCCTGAAGTGGTGATGCAACAGTTCACAAGACTGACTGAATAGCCAAGTGTAATTCTGATCCCTGTACTTTGCCGGGCTGGGACAGTGGCAGATTTCCAGAATAACCCAGTTTCAGAACTGTGGAGCCTCCAAATATCATCTTCTGTCAGTCACAGCGATTTCAGCTCCAGGAAAGGAAAGATTGATCTGGCAGATTATAATCACTACTGTATGAGACAGTGAAAGAAGTAATCTTTCCTATAGCGGGATGCCAGCTGCTCTGGGACTAGTCATCACCTTGAACTGTGCTGGGAAGTGGCGGTGACTTAGTTCAAGTATCACTATGTCTCATCCTGCTCTTGTGATGCAAACCACTGTTTTTTCAATAGGTGCTACAGTGGCAACTCCCAACCTGTGCTGAAACAATCAAAATGCTTCAGAGTTTCCAGAGCCATCCCTGTTCTGGGCTTTCACTTCCCTAAAAGAAAAGAGAAATAAACAGTGAAGCTGATGCTTACACCTGATTTTTGAGCTCTTGCTGCAGGACAGACCAGCCATCCCTGGACCAGTTCCTGGGGAATGCTCTGCCCTCCCCTTCCCATCGTGGGGTAACAGCTACGCACCTCCGTGGCTCAGCCCGGGCAGCGTGGCACAGTAATCAAGGCTTCAGCTCACAAAGCCGTGGTCAGAGGGAAAGTTTCTAACTGAGAGGTGCAGTACCACCTCGCAGCTCCCATGGGGTTTCCATCTCGCGTAGGATCCGGTGCCAGCATGCAGAGAGAGGGTAGTTTGGGCAAAGACTGGTCATAAATTACCAAGGGAAGTTCCTCAGCGCAAGGTGTGGGACCCAGCACCAGGATGGCTGCATGAAATCAAACCTGATAAAGGGACTGGCTGTATGAAACAAAAAGACCTGAATGTATTTGCTCCAAAACAACTAATGGACCATGTTATTTAGGTAGAATGATCTTCACAATCTTTTTCTAATCTGACTAATCAACACCTCCTATTCTCTTTCCTTTCTAATCCTAGAAAATCATATAAAGGAATATACTTGTGTCTGTGACAAACCTGGATCTCTTGGGTGGTCCTGATAATGGGAGACTTGGTTAGACATGAGCTTTATTTCTGGTGAATTTCATGGCTCCTGCCAACACCTTAAGAAGACTACCATTTCTCATAAGGGCTCAAAACATTAAGGGAAAACTAAAAAGAGAGCAAGTTCTTTCAAGAGAATAAAGCTGATGCTGTGGGCAATTGGAATGAGCTACATCAGCTTTCACAGATTAAACAGGAAAAACTGCAAAGAAGATTTACCAGTTGAAACTCTGTGTCATTAGAGATCACTTTTTTGCCATCAAAATAAAATGAATTTAAAAAATGAAACTGTATGTGTGTTTGCTTAGGAGTAGGAACAAACAACTATTCCTCCACCTACTGCTCAGCTGCTGCTTTATATAATGAATGACTACTCATTTTTAACATTTTTGTTGTCTTATCTAAATGAAAAAAAAAAAAGACAAGACAGTATTAATTCATAGAAACAGCTGCCCATCTTGATACCTGTAATTATCTGTTATAACTTAATATTATGGGCAAAACTGTAATAGTCTGGCATTCAGTAGTTCCTTATTACAATTATGAGCAAAGTTAGTTGACTGTCTGTTGTTAAGGTTGACTGACTGTTAGTCAAGAGGAACTTTTTTTCTTGTTGTTTATAACCTTATCAGACTCTGAACAACCATATTGAAAATACCCCCGCCAGACATCTGTCTCAACCTCTTTTTATGTTTTCCTTTTTGGAAAACTTCAGCTAAAATGGTGTTTCGGGGGGAAAAAAAAAAAAAGGACAACGGAGTTTATGTTTGGCCTCATGTGTGTTATTGATAGGCTCTTTCAGCCCTGTGCTTAAACAGCAAAAGCTAGAGGAAAAGAGAATTTGAGGTGTTTTTCTTACTACCAGAGAAATATTTTTGATGGCCCCATGAAACAAACCTACCTGGCCAAATCATTAGCTTCCTACCATCAAAATATTCTCCTTTTGAATATGCTATAGTAGATATGAGACTTAAGTTCACTGAAGAGGCCTCTGCAATGACCGTGTTCTGCCAAGAGCTACTGAGGCTAAGTGGGATTTTTTGTACGTTACAGGGAATGCTGTAGAAGTACCAGACAGGAACCAGTCCAACTCCTCCTCCCTTTTGGACTCCCCAGTCATTCTACATTATTAAATGGGTATAAAAGGACAGAATAGGTGCATATTTCTCTTGGTTTAATGAAGTGCCCAAGGTACTGAGCCGTTGGTCTTCCTCTGCATCTTTCTCAATGTCTCTTGCATTTGGGGTTTCCCGGTGGCTTGGTTTCAAGAGAAGTTTGAGGATGAGCCTGTGCTGTGCATGACCAGGGCATGGCACTGTCCTGACCTATGGAGCCTTTGGGTCTGCATGTGTTCAGACTGAATGCAGGTCCCCCCCTTCCCGAGCATGCACCCAGACCAGTAGATTGG
Organism: Balearica regulorum gibbericeps; assembly: GCF_011004875.1. NCBI lineage: Eukaryota > Metazoa > Chordata > Aves > Gruiformes > Gruidae > Balearica > Balearica regulorum. Next base: position 15,428,010 of record NC_046186.1, read on the forward strand.
TATAGAAACCATAAGGAATAGCACCATTTCTGTGGCTGGCTAAGAACTTGTCTGAAATAAAGCCTGAAATATGTAAGGCTTGCTGAGTTACGCAGACATGCCTGAGGTACCCCTAGCTCCAGTGACTACATGCTACAGGCTGAGGACGGGTGAGGGTTCCTGTTGGATTGCTCTCGACAGCTTCCTTCAGGTCTTGGGTTTTATGGGTCAGCTTTAGGAGGTGCAAAACTCTTGTTTATTGCCTCTGTTTACCTGAATCATTTGATTGGAGAAAAGGATCAAATTTAGGCATTATCAAATGTCTCTGCATCAGTTGTCAGATAATAATATCACAGAATCTCCCAGGAGCCTTATGTAGACAAGCTCTGTAATGATTATCTATGGTGAGAGAACCACAAACAGGTCAAAATGACCTGTATATAGTGTATATATATATATACACACTATACAGGTATATAGTGTATATATATATACACAGTATATATACACTATATATTTTATAAAAAGTACAGATGTAAGGTGATTTGTTAATAAAACTGGAGTCCTTATTTTGAACAAAAGGGCTAAAAAAATAATCTGTACAGTTAGCACTCTGTACAAAATTGAATTGCTGAGGGAGGAAAGAGCTAAAAATTAGTAGAAGGAATATTAAAATTACTAACATAAATATATAATAGAAGAGTATTCTTAAAATGTTTATCTCTTGGGAATTTTAGTGAGTAGCACAGCTGTCAACTCGGGTGACTAGCCTGGCTCACTGTGAATAATGTTCAACTTCTTGCTCTTAAAGAGGAGGTCACTGTTTCAGTGACAAAGAAACCATACCATGTAATAAATGTTCAAAATATTGATTGTATTTACCAGCAGGTAGGAGGGAAATAGTGTATATATAGCAGTTAGATACAAAACGGCCCCTTCAAATTATTATTACCTCTCTCTCTCAAATTAAAGGGTGAGATACCAGAATACATGCTGGGAAAAGTTTGGATAAAAGATCAAATCTAGGGCAGATTGGTCAATAATAGCAAGGAACTTGCAGTGCAAATTGCAGTGCTTTAACAACTCGCAGGATACTTGGGGAATAAGGTAAATATTCTGAGAGGGTGTTTTTTTAGGAGGGAATAAAAGAGATTTCGAAAGTTAAATCTCTCAGCTTTCTTATTACATCGTGTTTACATAATCATATCCAGATGCTTTAGGCAATAGTCGCTTCCTGTGCTTACAGTTTGCTGTTGTCTCTTCATTCCTTTATTAATCTTTGTGAGGATTAGCAAAACAAACAAGATAACTGTGAAGCTGAAAACAATTTCATGCTACTTCCTATAAGAAATTGTTTTCCAAGGAGCAGTGTTATCTTTTTATATATCCCAGATTTCCTCACAAAATGCGTTGGGAATTTTTGCTATAGGTCTACTTTCAGTGTTGGAGGTAGCAAGGCGCTGAACTCCTCTCTCCTCAGTGTCACACCTAGGTAGGATTCTGCATGCCCACGACTCATTGCAGGAACAAGGCATTGGTTTTTTTAAGTCTTCCATCCAGCCTTTGTATGTAAGACCTTGCACACCTATAGTGGCCTATAAACAACAGCACCTTTCACATTATTGTCTAGCTAAAAATAGATTATGCACTTACTCTAACATGACATTTACCAAGCAGCTATTTCCTCTGCATGTCAGCAGAATAAAATATACATAAATAAAATATCTTCTATACACTGAAAATAGCACTCTGTAATCATCCTGGCACACAGTACGGAGTTATTGTGCAATGACAGCACACCTTGTTGAGTGATAGCACAGAGCTGTTGCCCTTTGCCTAGCAGCATACCAAAGCATGGGATCAGAGTCTACACCCTGTCTTATTGCTCAATTAGGATCTGGCAAACGTCCCTCGATGTTACCCTGGCCCATATCCACATATTTTACTCACATATGTAGCTCCACATTGATGTTGTAAGGGTAGACCTGGTTATGTGCCTGCAGGGTCTGGGGCTGTTTGTATCTGGGATCCTCTTGCAGGAATCTGACCCATCGAAGGAGAGAGGCTTTCCTGGCTAAGGCTGCACAGGTAGCGTTTGACAGAAAGTCACGCTTCTGACTGTCTTAACTGTTAAAGAAGGCAAATAAAGTGAGTTGATTATTGCCATAGAAGAGTTGCAAAGTAAGAAAGAAGTTAAAATTACCCCTGCAATCTCCTTAACAAAGTATCCCACATATTACATATATAAAATTATATTTTAAATGGAAAAAATGTGTTAACAAGCATAACCACTAAATCTTTAGATTTAGATGTGTTTTTATTTTGTTTTTACTTTAGGTGTATTTTAAGTGTTTGGGTTTTGTTCTTGGGTTTTTTTTTTAATTTATTTCAGGTGTATTTTAAGTGTATGTAAATGAAAGGCAATGCTTTTAAAGCGTTGTTGTCCCAAGACTATCATTATTCAGGATTGGGTTGGTCACTCAGAGTCCTGGGGAAGAACGGATCACTGCCTTTCTTCTTGCCCTGGAGTTCATGTGAGTCAGAGGAGCCACCACCTTGAATTCAACCTCTGTGTTAGACATGCAGCTGCTGGGAACTTGGTCTGCTTAAAGAGCAATTCAACTGCAAAGTGTGTCTCATTTTCATGAAATAGTAGCTGCACAGAGTGAGCAATGGTAAAATATCTAAAAACACTATAAGGCCTAAGAATAAGGCCCACTTCTTCTAGGTTTATTCTTAATTTTCTGTAAAATTTAGTATTTCTATTATTGGCTTGAAATAATATTTTAATAGTTTCCTGGTAAAATTTCACCAGTAATTAAAGTAAGACTTCCTTCATCTTAAGAGTCAGAACTACCTCACTGTATACTCAGAGTTTTGAAGTGAATTGGACAAGATCTGGAAAAACACAACTCCTATCTGGTTCCTGCTTCTTTTGAAACCAAAATGTTGTCTCTCCTAGTAGAAGCAGAAGCCCAGTATCATGAAAATGGCTCCATAGATATTCTTTCGGATTTTAGAAGCCCTCTTTATAAAGGATGGTTTAAGTGCCTTTTTCAGAGTTTCCACTGAATAGTGTTACAAGCCGTGGTGATCACAGAACCATCAACTGAAGTCTCAGTTCAGCCATACCCTTCACCTGGATGGAGCTCAAAGCTGCAGTGCTGCCCACCTTAGGGTTGCGCAACAACCTACATGACTATTGAAAAAATTGGGGTTTTGCTATCACATGCAGTTGCAGGAGAGCAGCAAATCCCTGAAACAATGTCCATCATGCTCATGGGACAGAAATGTATCCTAGACAAAGTTGTAGACAATCAAAATGGACGTAAAATCAGCATCTTTATAAAATTATGGAATATTTTCTGACAATAAACAGGAAACAGAGGCAAATTTTTTAATTGGGTTCCACTAGAATTGCAGGACCAACTCAGCCCTTGCCGCAACTCAGTGAAACCACACCAGTGAGACACTATAACTGATAAAGAGATTCTCCAGCATTGACTAAGGCACAAACTCACAGTTAATTTTTTGTAATGGTTGTGACACTTCTGTTGTGTTGTGTGGATGCTCTGATGTGTAATCAGGAGTGATCTTACATTGCATCCTTACTCCCATTGGGGACAGCTAACGTATCTCTGTCCTACACAGTTCCGTATTTTCAAAACACTTTTAGCAATACAATAACTTTGAAATTTCTATTTCTCTGAATTTTTTCAAAAGGTCCAAAACCTATTTGTGAAGCCAGGCAAACAGAATGATAGCAAGACTGATGGACAGGTAAGTTCATCATGGTTGGCCTCTATTCCTCAGAAACCCAGATTAAAAAGTAAAAAAAATTATGAAATAATAAATAATATTTTAGAAGCTTTATAGTTGTAATGAAGAGCAGAATTATGCCTGCTTTTGAAAATGTAATACTTACTAATAACTTAAACTTGTTACTAAAAGAAACTTAGATTTTTAAAAACTTGAAAAAGATGCTGTTTAAGAGCCTATTCCTACAATTCTGTATAAAACAGACTGTACTCACACCAGTACAGTCATTAACTCTTATGTGTTTGAATGAAGGTTTCTCTTGCAAACAAGCACCTGGTGTTTCCTTAACAAAAGTAAACATATTAAACACAGTGGAGGTTTTGAGTCCTTCTGTGTTTATATTCTACAAGGCCATCATTCTCATGTATGTGTCTTTACTTCAGCTTGTGGAAGATGGAACTTATTTACTCTTGTGGATCTGGCCCTTTTTCTGCCCCTGTCTTATCGAGGGTATTGCAAGAAGTTAGTGATGGAAACTGTAAAAGAGAAGGAAACTGTAAAAGTTGGGACCATAAAAATTACTTTCTTCTGTTGCAATTAAATTGTTTGTTGCTTGAGACAAGAAGAAATTTCACAGGCCTATGCATACCCTCATCAGAGCTGTACGTGACAGTCAAAAACCCTTTCTCATTCTCATTAGAGTACAACAGTGAGTGATGGGGCCAAACCTTTCAAAGCAAGGTTTTCAAATACAGATTACGCAAGTCATACATGACACCTCACTGAGAAACCTGATCCTCAGAAGCTCTGAGCACCTCTGATTCCCATCAAAACACTGAAACTGCCAGATAGTAAGATCGTAAGGCATTACAGCGTAGGATTTTCCAACAAATCTAAGCAACAATTTCAGAGTCAGCATCAGTTGCTGTCACCACCATTACCACTGCTGCCACCAATGCACTGCTAGTTGCCTCTTACACAGGAGTAGACACAATATCCCTGTTTGCAAATCTTCAGAAAAAGCAGAGAGAACAGAAAGGCCAGCATCTTAGGAGAGATAACACGCCTCGCAAATAGCTGTATCATTTTGCCGTGTGCTAGGGAATGCGCAGCTGGGCCATAGCCCTAGAAACCAGACACGCACCTTCTAACAGTGCAGGGTTCATCTGGCCTCACGCTGGCTGCGTAAGTGCCAGTTCAAGGTGCATAAATGTGGACTATCATAATCTTCCAGAAAGTATGGTGTGATCCCCGGTTTTACAGACCCATATATAATAGTACCAAAAAGGAATGTAACCCCATAGGTAAAATTCTCACCCGCATTATAGGCATAAACAAGCCACATGAGGGCTGTCATTTGTCCCTATGAGGAGATGTTTGCCCTGTGTGTTGAAGCAAAGGCTAGAACCACTTTGTACCTCTTATTAATACAAGGAATGTCACCCTAGTAAGAAATGCTCCATGTTCATACAATCTGTTCTTATGATAGCCCTAGTTTCAGTACCATCCTTTAGACAGGTGCGGATTTATCTGGAAGATAGCTATGTGCAATTAAGCCCTTCTTTGGCATTACATGTTTCTGCATCAAGAGTTGCAATGGTTTCACAGTCCCCGTCTTCCCTCTTTAAGTCTGCATCTGTGTCTTCTAAGAAATATTAAATATTTAAAATAGCAGTAATTTGTAAAGAAAATATTTGTTCCCCTGTATGATTTATAAGGGCTGGGCCCAAATTCTGTAGACAGCTGAACATAGAGGTTACTGCTATTTTAAGTCATCCCCATGAGTTCAGTGCTACTATTCACTTTGGTGCAAATCCCCTCATGTGTGTGTATCTGCAGAATCATGGCTTTAAATAGCATCTTTGTAACGTATTAAAGAGACCAAACTCTTTCAACCTACATGCTTACCTCAAACATCATAGGATAGAATCAGAGAATCACAGAATGCTTTGGGTTGGAAGGGACCTTAAAGATCATCTTGTTCCAACCCCCCTGCTGCGGGCAGGGACACCCTCCACTAGACCAGGTTGCCCAAAGCCCCATCCAACCTGGCCTTGAACACTTCGAAGGAGGGGGCATCCACAGTTTCCCTGGGCAACCTGTTCCAGTGCCTCACCACCCTCATAGTAAGGAATTTCTTCCTGATATCTAATCTAAATCTACCCTCTTTCAATTTAAAGCTATTAGCCTATTTTCTGTCACTACATGCCCTTGTAAACAGGCCCTCTCTAGATTTCTTGTAGGCCCCTTTAGGTACTGGAAAGCGGCTATAAGGTCTCCCCAGAGCCTTCTCTTTGCCAGGCTGAACAATCCCAACTCTCTCAGCCTGTCTTCATAGGAGAGGTGCTCCAGTCCTCTGATCAGCTTCGTGGCCCTCCTCTGGACTCACTCCAACAGCTCAATGTCTCTCTTGTACTGGGGCCCCCAGAGCTGGACGCAGTAGTCCAGGTGGGGTCTCACAAGAGCGGAGTAGAGGGCAAGAATCACCCCCCTCGACCTGCTGGTCACACTTCTTTTGATGCAGCCCAGGACAAGGTTGGCTTTCTGGGCTGCAAGTGCACACTGCCGGCTCATGTCCAGTTTCTCATCAATCAATACACCCAAGTCCTTCTCCTCACGGCTGCTCTTGATCCATTCTTTGCCCAGCCTATAGTTGTGCTTGGGATTGCCCCAACCTTTGTACAGGACCTTGCACTTGGCCTTGTTGAACTTCATGCAGTTCACACAGGCCCACCTCTCCAGCCTGTCAAGGTTCCTCTGGATGGCATCCCTTCCCTCCAGTGTGTCGACCCCACCACACAGCTTGGTGTCATTGGCAAACTTGCTGAGGGTGCACTCGATCCCACTCTCCATGTCACTGACAAAGACATTGAACAGTGCCAATCCCAATATCAGCCCCTGAGGAATGCCACTCATCACTGATGTCCACTTGGACATCGAGCCGTTGACTGCAATTCTTTGAGTGTGACCATCTGACCAATTCCTTATCCACCGAGTGGTCCATCCATCAAATCCATGTCTGTCCAATTTAGAGACAAGGATGTTGTGTGAGACAGTGTCAAATGCTTTGCACAAATCCAGATAGCTGACGTCTGTCACTCTTCCCTTACCCACCAACGCTGTAACCCCATCGTAGAAGGCTACCAAATTTATCAGGCACAATTGGCCCTTAGTGAAGCCATGTTGGCTGTGACCAGTCACCTCCTTATTTTCCCTGTGCCTTGGCATAGTTTCCAGGAGGATCTGCTCCATGATCTTGCCGGCACAGAGGTGAGACTGACCAGCCTGTAGTTCCCCAGGTCATCCTTTTCTTCCCTTTTTAAAAATGGGAGTTATGTTTCCCCTCTTCCAGTCACTGGACTGTCATGACTTCTCAAATATGATGGGTATTCTTCTCAAATATAGCTCAGCAACTTCATCTGCCAGTTCCCTCAGGACTTGCGGATGCATCTCATCAGGTCCCATGGACTCATGCACCTTCAGGTTCCTTAGGTGGTCTCAAACCTGATCTTCTCCTACAGTGGGGTGATTCTTCATTCTCCCACTCCCTGCCTTTGCCTTCCGCAACTTGGGTGGTGTGGCTAGAGCACTTGCTGGTGAAGACTGATGCAAAAAAGTTGTTGAATTCTTCAGCCGTCTCTGTATCCCAGGTAACCAGGTCTCCCGTTTCCTTCTGGAGAGGGCCCACATTTTCCCTAGTCTTCCTTTTATCACTGACGTAACCTCTAGAAGCTTTTCTTGTTTTCCTTGATGTCCCTGGCCAGATTTAATTCTATCAGGGCTTTGGCTTTCCTAACCTCATCCCTGTCTTCTCTGACAATTTCTCTGTATTCCTCCCAGGCTACCTGCCTTTGCTTCCACCCTCTCTGGCTTCCTTTCTGTGTTTGAGTTTGTCCAGTAGCTGCTTGTTTATCCATGCAGGTCTCCTAGCATTTTTGCCTGACTTCATCTTTGTTGGGATGCATCACTCCTCAGCTTGGAGGAGGTGATCCTTGAATACTAATCAATTATCTTAAAAACTGTATCTTAAAAGCATATAGTACTGTAAAAGAAAAATTTACTTAATACCAGACATGCAAGACTTCCAGGATTGCTGCACACTGCTAAAGTGCAGAAATGGATAAAGGGGTAAGTGTTGGTGTTTTTCCATTTCATTGTAAGCACAAACTCTTTTTGAAAGCATGTTGCAGTTGTTTATGCTCTGAAGAGAGCAATATTTTTAGCTTTACCACTTACAGTATTGGGATGTATTGCAAACTTTTTGATTAAGCATCATAGGCTACAAGAAAAGCTTAGAGCTGTAATGCCTCTAGCACATTTTTAGGCAGTTACCATGCCAACCGTAAAAATTATAAGCAGAATGAATAGAAGTTTTTTGGAAAATAAAATAGTGCAAAGTTAATGCAGGGTCCAAAGTTTTGGAACACTGTATTCTGTAGTTGGAAGATTTATCATGATCCATATATAAACCTACTGGTTATATCAGGAGTTCATCAGCTGTCACTAACTTAGTCTGCAGACCTGCAGAGGTGTCACTCAAAGACTAAAGCATCTGTTTTAGCCTTTGCAGAGTTTGGTATTGCTGTAGAACCATGAGGAAACCTTCAAGCAAAGAATCGCTCCAGACTTTGTGCTTGAAAAGTGTATGTTAGGTGCATGTTAAGTAGTGAAAGAGAATCATGGGATTCTATAGAAATTCCTAGATAAGATCTCCACGATGATAGATAAAATTTCAGTATACACAGAGAAAAACAAATGCAAACAAATAACAAGTATTCCAAAGCCAATCCTTACAACATCTGAAAATTGGAAGTGAGGTTAATGTAAAAGACATTTAACGAAGTTAGGACTGGCAGTGCGCCCACATATCCTGGGCTTTGTGTTGTGGTGATGTAAAGAAAAAGCAATACACTTAGGATAGGAATGTAGTAGACTTTGTAGTCTCAAAGTAAATGCAACTGGTTTTTAAAAACACATTAGATTGTTTTTCCTCATGTGACAAATTCCATTATATTAACATGTCATAGTTGTATATTTCTATATATTTACATATTTGGGTGTGGTGGATTGACCTTGTCTGGATGCCAAGTGCCTACCAAGCCAGGCTATCACTCCCCTTCCTCAGCTAGACAGGGGAGACAAAATATAACGAAAGGCTCATGAGTCAAGATAAGGACAGGGAGAGATCACTCACCAATTACTGTCATGGGCAAAACAGACTTGATTTCGGGAAATTAATTTATTACCAATCAGATCAGAGTGGGATAATGAGAAATAAAACCAAATCTTAAAACACCTTCCTGCCACCTCTCCCTTCTTCCCGGGCTCGGCTTATTTCTGAGTTCACAGATTCACAGAGCGGTAGGGGTTGGAAGGGACCTCTGGAGATCTTCTAGTGCAACCCCCCTCCTCTGCCTCCTCCCCCCCCAGCAGCACAAGGGGACGGGGAATGGGGGTTGTGGTCAGTTCATCACACATTGTTTCTGCCGCTCCTTTCTCCTCAGGGGGAGGACTCCTCACACTCTGCCCCTGCTCCAGCGTGGGATCCCTCCCACGGGAGACAGTCCTCCACAAACTTCTCCAATGTGAGTCCTTCCCACAGGCTGCAGTTCTTCAGCTGGAACTGCTCCAGCATGGGTCCCTTCCACAGGGTGCAGACCTTCAGGAGCAGACTGCTCCAGCGTGGGTCCCCCACGGGGTCACAAGTCCTGCCAGCAAACCTGCTCTGGCGTGGGCTCCTCTCTCCACGGATCCACAGGTCCTGCCAGGAGCCTGCTTGAAGGAGGCATCCACCTGCTCCAGCGTGGGGTCTTCCATGGGCTGGAAGTGGATATCTGCCCCACCATGGACCTCCATGGGCTGCAGGGGGACAGCCTGCCTCACCATGATCTTCTCCAGGAGCTGCAAGGGAATCTCTGCTCTGGCACCTGGAGCACCTCCTCCCCCTCCTTCTGCACTGACCTGGGTGTCTGCAGAACTGTTCCTCTCACATATTCTCACTCCTCTCTCCCAGCTGCTGTTGCACAGCGGTTCTTCCCCTTCTTAACTCTGCTATCCCAGAGGTGCTACCACCATTGCTGATTGGCTTGGCCTTGGCCAGCTGTGGGTCCATCTTGGAGCCGGCTGGCATTGGCTCTATTGGACATAGGGGAAGCTTCTGGCATCTTCTCACAGAAGCCACCCCTGTAGCTCCCCTCTCCGGTACTAAAACCTTGCCACACAAACCCAATATATTGGGCTACCAAATTTTCCAAAGGTGAGCTGTTTTCAGAAATTTGGGATAGGGAGATGAAGAAAAAAGCCTTTTCAAAGAATTATGTTTGCTAGTGTCAGCTCTGCAACCTCATTCCCCTGGAAGACAGTGAGTTTTGAACAGCTAATTTGAAAAAAATGAAGTTATTTGTGGAATTCTCTGTGAAAGAACAGGCAACTCCAAGTCTGCAGTCACTTAGGAAGACAAATATATATATAAAGAAGACATTAATATAATAGTAGTATTAATAAAATAATTCAGTTCCACCTTCCTCATCCCTCATTTGAAATGTAGCTGAGAGAAAATTTCAGTGAATTTTGACAGTGTTAGTGGTTTAGAGTGGTTGGGTGTCCACCCTTCTTGTCAGTGTAATCCACATGTCTTTCTCTGGAGACTAGAAATGAATTGTCAGACAATCAAATCAGGACAATAAGAATGGTAGTACAGGGTCACACCAGGGATCCATCTAGGCCAAGAACAGAAGAGCAGAAGAAACATACTGTGATATTGTCGTGGTTTTACCCCAACTGGCAGCTGAACACCATGCAGCCGCTCGTTCACTCCCCTGCATCGGGATGGGGGAGAGAATTGGAAAAGTTACAGTGAGAAAACTCGTGGGTTGAGATAAAGACAGTTTAACAGGTAAAGCACAAACTGCACACACAAGCAAAGCAAAGCAAGGAATTCATTCACCACTTCCCATGGGCAGGCAGGTGTTCAGCCATCTCCAGGAAAGCAGGGCTCCGTCACGCGTAACAGTTACTTGGGAAGACAAATGCCATCACTCCGAACGCCGCCCCCCTCCCCCCCTTCCCCCAAGCTCCTTATAAACTGAGTATGACATCATATGTTATGGAATATCCCTTTGGTCAGTTTGGGTCACCTGTCCTATCTGTGTCTCCTCACAACTTCTTGTGCACCCCCAGCCATCCCGCTGGCAGGGCAGCGCAAGAAGCAGAAAAGGCCTTGGCCCCGTGTAAACACTGCTCAACAATAGGTCCATAGAACAAAAACATCTCTATATTATCAATGCTGTCTCCAGCACAAATCCAAAACATATCCCCACACTAGCTACTATGAAGAAAATCAACCCTCTCAGCTGAAACCAGGACAGATATTTTGCCCTGTTTCCTGCATTTGCATTTCAGGGACTTGTTCAGCCAGGGGTGACACCTTTGCAACTATGAGGGGCCTGTCTCTAAGGGGCTGATTGGAAAGGGACCATCTGGGAATGGGATGTACGCGGTGAATTGCTTTGGCAGACTAGTCACAACCTGCAGACTCAGGTTTGATACCCCTGTTACAAATCCCTCATACAAAACTACTTAAAAAAAGGAAATATACAAAGTCCATAGTTCTTTAAAAGCTGTGTTTGAAAATTAATTTAAACTTACACATGTACTAATTTACCTGTATATTCTCAGGCATTTCAGTCTGAGATAAAGACAAAAGTGGAAATGCTGTATTTTTTATATATTTTCATACTATATTGTTCAAAAAGTGTGTTATAATCATGCTTGAAGACCAATCTTTATGAAACCTCCAAAGGAATTCCTACGGTAGATCTAGAAATCTTTGACTATTGACTAAAATTATTTTTACAGACTTTTTTTCCTCAACTTCCTATTCCAAAAATGTCATTTCCTATTAAATTTATGGGATAACCCTCCCCCGCAATGGTAGGAAACAAGAATTTCAGATGTTCTGCTGTGTTTACTTCCTAACAAGGACTTCAGCTCCTATTCAACAGAAAGGCTCCTTTAATATTGGTTTATCTTTTCAATTTTGGTATGGGATATTTGAAATTGAGTGCTGGTCAATTGGATTACTTAGGTTTCCTTCTGTGGGATCAGGTCAAGGCCGATGGTGAGGTGTGGTCTCGGGTGGGTGGGTTTGGACTGAATTTACATAGTTGTAAATACATAAAGCAGCAGAAAATCCAGCTGCTTTTCTTTATTCATAGCTTGAGGTGGAACAGGAAGAAGAGGAGGCAGTGGTGGCAAGTGGAGGACACTGAATTTTGCAATATGTTTAGGAAGACAGCCAACATAAAGAGGAAAAAAACTGTGAGCAGCAGCCAGCACACAGGCTACTTTACACAAGTTAGATGAATGTTCATCTGTGTCTTGCACTAGGTCATGTAAAGCAAGAACAAGGGTGACATTTCCAGCTATACCTTAGTGTGAGAGTAATTGTGGTTTAACACTCCACACAACATATGTGACAATAATTAATTAACAGTTAGCCTTTTGTAGTGCCCACAGCCCAGTGCTTCTATGTGTGCACTTGGAGCCCTTTGTGCATTCATTTACCGAAGCCTCTGCACTTGAAATTCAAAATAATCAGTTTACTCTTTGATGAGTTAATCCTCCTGCTCCCTTCCATCTCCTCTTTCCCAGACCCCACAAGGCCTCAGAAATTTGGGTTATGGAAACTTGCCAAAGTGAATTAATTAAGGCCCAAATTACCAAAGTGATTGTATCCTAGGATTATCCTGGATTATGAGACACTGCCCTCTTCTCACACCACTGTGCCACTACCATAAGTCTGAAGCTCCATTGGTCTAAGCTAAATTTTACTCTCTGACATAGCCCGGTAGAAATGAGAGGAGATTCTGGCCCTGGTTTTAAATATTTGAACAGGGTAAAAGCCAAGAAGGGTTGGAAATTATTTAGCCTGCTATTAGGGGATATAATTAGACATACTTGGGTATAATTAGACTTGGATTAAATAAAGAGGGAAAAAAAGCAGCACGAAAAACCAGCCTTGCTAACAGTAAGATCCCTTATACATAGGAATAAGGCAAAAACGTGTGAAAACCACGGGGGAAATGAAGTAGGTGACAGGATAGGTCTTTTATCTCTAATATTATAGAGGGCCAGCTTATACCCTTTGTTTGCTGAGCAAGGAAGAAGGGATGTCCCTGGAAACCCACAAGCACAGTCTGCAGTTTGTGATCAGGGATGCCATCACACCTGAGGTATCCCCATCTGGCCAGGGGTTGTTGAACAAGATGCGTCATCTCTCTCCAGACCCTTGTGGGTTTCCTTGTGTAAGTCACAGTGTTATATTAGGTAGAATCTACAATGAGCCTTTTTTACTCCTCCAGTAAAGGTGAGGTTGTTTCTCAGGAAGCTCCGTTAGGAGAATGGCATAGGAAAGAATGATACTGCTGCATCAGGCAATGACCCAGCAGAGAAAGTCCTGAGGCTTTTCTGGGGCTACACTGAGAATTAGGGCTTTTTAGTTCCACACAGCAAACCATTCACAACTTAGGCCACAACTTTGCAGTTCTAGTAACTGAGGCTTACAAAGGTTCACCACAGACTTTTCCTCAGAAGGTTAGCAAAAATAAAGACAAAACTACTGAAAGAAGTTTATTAAGGTGGAAAAATCGAGCACTCATAATGTGGGGAATCCAACTAACTTAAATTCAACTGTATGCACTCCTAATTCTACCCTTTTGTGTGTTTTGATACAGTCTTTAATTGCATAATCACATACTATTTGGTGAATAATTCCAGACCCAGGGCCGATTTGGGATTGTGTGAACTAAATAAGGCATGAGACCACACACAGTGAATAAAGTGGATAAAAAGGAATATTGAACAGCTGCCTTGTTTACTGAGTACCACCCACTAAATGAGGCAGTGATTCTGCAGAATTAAAAAAAAAAATAGTACATGATCAATATAATTAAATACTCAATGATAATGCTTAAGTACAAGGAAGAGCAGAGAAGCTGTATGGGCAAATCAAGCCCCCTTCTCTAAATCTGCCATTTAGTCAAATCACACTTGTTTTGCTTTTTTTCACAGGTGCCAAGAATGTGTTCTCTCACTCTCCCCTCCCAGTGACTGCAGCGCACTTCTGATTCAGTTAAATGTAATCCAACTTACCCTCATTATAACAGCTGGAATTGCTTTCTCAGCCTGTTTTCCCTTCATACAGTCTTATAGTGAGGGTGAAGTTCCATGACTGCATGACTAAGGGTATATGTATGCCATGTATAGAACAAAGTGCATTTGATTTGGCATTCAGATAATGAATGTCACTCAGCACAAGTAGTTTTTGTGTTAAACTGTCGGCATGTCACTGATTGTCAAACCATTTCTTTTCCATCCTCTGAAATACAGAAATCTTATGATGCATCATCTCCACAGATATCATGATACATCACTCAAAAGCATCATAGGAAAGTTTCATAATTCCATTTGGCCAGGAATGTTTTGGGAGGATCTGGAAAAGCTAGCAAACATCTTACCAAAGGTGTGGGTTTTCTGAAAGTCTTCCATTAAATATCTGTTTTGAAAAGCAAAGAAACATAAGCACACGTACGTACACACAAAAAAAAACAACAACAAAAAAAACCCCACTCCTGAATAATCAAGAGAAAACTGTTTGAATCCACATGTTTACAATTTTCAAAATATCTTTGTCCCCTGCCTGATAGCATTTAAAAAAAAAACAACCAAACAAAAAAAAAACCCAAACAAACAAAAAAACCAACAAAACCCAAACGAGTTTCCAGCATTAAAATCAATGGATATCTTTGCCTAGGCTCAAAAGGGAGCATGTAAGTCTCTCTAAAAGTATGTTAGAGGAAGTACAACCCAATGTGAAAAGTAGGGGACAAGAAGCCAGCCTGGTGTTCCTGTCTGTACCATGCTAGTTTGCTGTCAACCTTTGGAAAACACATCATCTGTTTGTACATAGCTTCCTTATTTATAGAAGAGAGATAATGTGCTTCATAAATTTTATAATGCATATTGAACTCTGATGGAAGTCATTGCAGAATTGCAAAGTATCCTTAAAATTTGTCCATAGCTGAAAACCTATCCATGTCAACATGGTATTTTCTTCAGGTCTCACTGAGACTTCAGAATTCATTGATCCTGATTTCAAAATGCTTGGTTCTTTGAGATGTAGAAGTGAAACTTTTAATCACCTGACATTTTAAGAAAAAGTAGCTCCAACAGATCTACATATCTAATTTAAGCACAAGTATTGAATATTTTTCTTGACTGAGGATCTGTCATGTGGCACCTTGAAGGAGTAGATCAATGTAATGTGCTGTTTAAGAGTAATCTTAAGACACATTGCTTCTCAGAAGGGTTACTACCCTCCACTTCAGAGACACATACACCTTATGGTGGTTGAAAAAAATCTCTGGGTACCTCTTGCCTTCCTCATAGAGGTTTTGTGAGTCTTAATGTAGTATTCTTTGGCTGCTTGGATGAAAGATGCTCAGAGAAGTAAAGCTATTTTTATGTCTCAATAAACATGAAAAAGAAGGATAAAATGAGACTAGGAAACAAAGACAAGAGAAGAAAAATGTGGCTGTAAAGGGATATGAGTCAGTAGTGTCAGCCATGCCCATTTGTTGGGGTAACTGAAGGTCTCTTCATGTTCTGCAACTTTGGTATGCAGCAAGGGAGGTATTTAAACAGATACTGTACCTACCATAAGAGTACACACTATGTTTGAAATCCCCTGTCTTTGCTCACTACCCTCACACACACTGTATCTTTGAACTGTTGCTGAATGGATAATCTATATTTCATAATTCAGACTGTCAGTATTTCCTTTACATAATTATAAGAGCAGGAAATATATAAGGCCTTCTGGAACTTGAAAACTCTATTGCCTTGGGCCATATTTAATGTGTAATAAATTATTCAGCAACAACACACTCTTCATTCTATTTACAGTAAGTTAGAGCTAAGTATGTGAGGTATACATAACCAACATGAAACAGTATTTACTATTGCTGCCAAGGCTGAAGTATTTTCTGAAGCTATTAGTCTCATATTCAGTGAGCCAAATCCCTATCAGGTGAAAACTGGCATAGCCTCATTGAATTTACCTTGAAAGAAAGGGAAATGGGGAGGGTGACCTCTCTGATCTCCAGCTGAGAACCAGAAAGGTCAAGGAACGAGTGTTGATAAGTGGTGTGGAAGGTTCTAGGATACTCCTTGCATTTACTTTTCTGTCCAGCTGCATACGGTGCCCTTGAATGGCAGTCTGTCAACAACTACACTGTTGGAAAAATAATACTAGCTTCTCTGACCGGATCCACCAGTCTACTTTAACATAAGCCTCAGCTCTATCCATGATGGCAACCAAAACATATGATGCACCCTGCCTAGCCTTTGCTCCTAACAAAAAGGTATTTTTGTTACATGGAGATCTAGAGTTTTAGACACTCATTTGATCCATGTAAGTTTTCAAATGATCAGACTGGACCCGAAACAGCTTATAATCCTTTTCTGCTAAGGAACAAGCCTTCCACCCCATCTACCTTAATGTTACTCTGGATGCAGCTAGCAAGGTACATGTGCTACAAAATGGTCATGTAACAGGTGAAAGTTGGCTTTATTGGGTAGTGGGAGTTCAGGGTAAAATCATAGACGCCAAAATTAGAATAAGGTTTGTGTGTTGGCAAATTTAAAGAAGGGCAAGGTTTTTGTTACAGATCAAAGGAAAAAGAAGACATCTTGTTATTTGTTGTCTTAAATATATCAAATATTTGCTGATTACTTTGTTCCCTGACTCTCAGAAAAGACGAAAGTCAAACTCCTCCTTATATATCTTTCTAGATTCACACTTTCCATCAATTCTCTGCTGAGACACAGCATTCTCTCCATGTAGGCAGTCTTTGAATTTCTGTGGAAACAAAAAGGGTCTATTTCACCTCTGATTGCTGCCAGGAGTAGGGTAAACCTTTCTTAGCAGCAATTACATTTCCTGTATGGTTTCATCATATTTTTGTACCTGGCTGTCCTCATTACTGGGCATGGGAAGCACTCAGCCTTGCCAGGAGAGAGCCTGCAGATATTCCACCCAAACTCTTGTGCTTTATGATGTAATTTGATGTTCCTGATAGTTAAAAAGATCTGAGTTATAAGCAAAACTGTTGGCTTGTGAAAAGGGGAGGGGGCAAGTTTGATGTCTGAAATAATCAATTCCTAGAGGTTGTAATGGTTCATGAAGTAACGTGATCACTGCCTGACCACGAAAAAGAAAAGGTGGAAGATAGCTTAGGTGAAAAAAAAAAAATTATCTTCTCATGTTCGGTGGAGTCAGCTTCTCCAAGTGTATGGTCAATAGCCTGAGCTCCTAAGAAAATGGAGACAGCCTGTGTTGTACTCCTTGCTCCAAGAACAGTTTATCTCACCTTTTTGGAATAAAAACTAAATTCGTGTCGTCACACTGGCAAGTAATTTTACTTAATTATCCTTAATAGATACAGGCCCACTGGACTATCAAACTGATGAGGAGAGAGGTGTCTGCTATGCACCCACACGACTGCAGTCTACAGTTGGGTGGTGAGTGTCCTCTCCTAGTAAGCAATGGTGTGGGTTTTAATTCCCTCTTGTGAGCAAAGGAACTCTGCTTGTTTAGTTAAACACTAAGCTACTGAGGAAAAATGAAGGTTCTGCCTTTGCTAGAAGGAAAGAGCAATCCCTTAAGAGATAGCAAAGGGTTCGTCTAGGTTGTATATCTTTCTAGGCTGTCATGAACCAGGTATTGAGCTGCTTAGCACTGGAAGAAAGAGATGTAACTGAGCATGCATAGAAACAGAACTAGCCACAGCTGAACTGATCACTGACTCATACCTCAGGGAGTGCAATCTTAGGTTTTCTGCTTAAGTTAAACTTCTGGATCTTTCTCTCTGATGTAGCCTAAAGCAGCTTTCCAAAATTAGCCTCATTAGCCCTTTTCTCAGACAGACCATCTGATTTCTCAGAGCTTATGTGGCCTGAAGTGAAGAGTTTTGGGCCATGTTCTCTCCCTAAGACTTAACTTGTAAAACTCCAAATTAAACATTTTCTTTTTTCCATGGAATGCTGATGGCATGCAACTTGACTGTCAGCAGAAAGGAACCGTTCAGTATATACTTAGCTCCGATTCCGTAACTCAAATTCTTGCAACACTTCTATTATTTAAGAAGGATTTGCTAGTGTAATATGTGTAGGAGAAGATCTACTAAAATAATAATAATAAAAAGCATATCTTTTGCTTTTATTTGCTCTTATGGATGTGCATAAGCTTTGTGAAATCAACTCAGCAAGTTTTAAATGTACTTACGGAAAGAAAAGTCTCTGCCTACCAAGTTAATGGTGGAAATTGAGAATCCTTTGCAGCTGCTGCTGTGTTATTTACAACACAAGTTTGGATCAAAAGATGGGTTTTAAAGAATTCCCAATGCTTTAGTCCACTGCCAAATATGTCCAGCTTTTAACAATGTTGAAACAGGCATTTCTACAGTGGCAGTTCCTCTAGGGTGATAAATCCCAGTTTATGTTCCACAGACAGAAGGTCTCCATGATCATTCTGCCTGTGTTCGTAAGCCAGGATTCAAAAAAATCACACAAAAGAAAAGTCTAAAGTCATATGTAGTATTTGCCCTGATTCCCTTCCACTCTCTCTAATTAAAAAACAGGCATTCTTTCACTAAATATCTTCTATTAAACATTTAATTTTCATTACTAAATGCTCTTTTGTATTCACATGCTTGACATTACTGATAGCTGTAACCACCCAATATGATCCATGTTTCTTGTGATTTATTATACTGAATCCTTTACTGAACTTCTAAATTGCTCAGAGTTTGCTTCTGTCTGACTTTGACAATAGTTTGCAAGAAGTTCAAGATCTGGACAGTGTGATTGCTAAGGTGATGTTTTACATGCAGCTCTGAGCTGTTAAAGTGGCACGTTCTAATTCAATATAGAAATACATCAAAGAATGCGTGTACTATTGTTTTTCATCTCCACAGCTAATCCCTGTGTCTCAGTGGTGCCTTTCTATTACACTGATTACAAAACACAGTTTTAAGTCAAACAAGATTAAAAAACATATTACTGTGACTCCCAAGCTAATTCCTGACAAATCTGCGATGCACCAGATGCTCCTTCCCTTGGGATGACATGATACGTGGCGCTCTCTGTATCATCACTGCACAGACACGTTTACTGCACCTAACGTGCTCACATGGGGTAGAAGAAAAGACTGGTAAAGGGAGGTGTCCTTTCAAACACATTTAGGAATGGAAAGGGTAGCAGGCAGATTTCTTGCTTCCTCAGCTTTTGGTGCCCTTGTTCAAATCTATTTTATTTCAGTAGTACTTTGGAGGAAAGAAGTCAGTGGGTATGTTGAGGCTTTAGCTGTTAAATTGTGGGAGCTAATGCTCACTCAGTGAGACAGTCAGGAGATTCTTCTTTGTATATAAAAGAAGGCAAAGAGCTGTCAAATATCATGATCTAAAAACACAATAAAAACTTCAACTTTTTCACTGTGATGTTCTTAAAGAAGCCAGGAAGAAGGCAAGTATAATTTGAAAACAAAAGCAAAATCTTTTCCAAGTGACCTTTTCAATTCCAAGTGGAAGAAATGATAATTATTTATAGACTTCATTCAATTAAAGTCTGTGAAGTCCCTTAACCACTGGTAAGCTAAAGCAGAGTGCCAGGCTGATTTCTTTTCCACATAAACAGCTCCTGGAGGGACGGGGATTGGCAGGGATGCCATGTGGCATTCTGCAACTCATGGTCTAGCTAATACTTCAGGAAACATGATGCATGTGAGCTACAGGCCCGGTCCTGCACCTATCGATGTTAGTGGCAACATTTCTAATGATTTCATTAGGAGCAGGACCAAGCCTGCTTTCAGAATTAGGTACTCTCAGTGTTTCAAAGGTGTGCAGAGGAATTGCCAGGAAAATTGTGAATCAAGAGGTAAATCTGTGTCAACAGGAAGAGAAATCCAGTTTGGGTCTCTGTCCCTGTTTGTAGGGGGGGGGTTGTCATTTGCCTCTGTGTCTGTAGGCACATAGACCCAGACAGACCCATTATATACAAGCAGTGATTTGCTCTTTCTGCCTGCAGCCAGCGTGAGCTACCTTTGTTCATGCTCCAGCCCTGTCTGTCGAGCCTGAGGACAGTGTTGGTGCAGCAGCTCCACAGGATGGTTACCAACCTCTGCAAAAAGAACAAATCCCCACTGTATATATGGCCCGAGGCTATTTGTGTGACCTGCCAGGATGATCTTTAATATTTATTGCTGACTGTAAACTAAGTAGGCACCAGAAACCAAATGGAGGTCTGTTCACCTAATCTACCTGTTACAGCTCCACAGCCTGGGGCTTTTTCAATAAAAGCCTGGACTTGAACATCACTAACTAAGTGGACTCATCATATAGATGAGCTCTCTTACCCCTTCATTAGTTACAAACAAAATGAGCTGCAGCAATTTTTTTTTTCTGTGCTGGCTCCTCTACAATCTAAGGCTTTATTCAGTCAGCACTGATGATAGGAAAAAAATATTTAATAATGGGAATAATGTTTACTAAGACTTTAAGCTCCATTATGGTTTCCTCAGTGAAATCAGCTTTAAGACAAAGTATTCAAAAAATAGGAGCCTCTGTACTGTTGAAACTTAAGTACTATCAATGCAGGTCAAAATGCCACTATTGAACTCTCTTCCTCTTTGGGTAACTCTTCACCCTTTCCCTTTTTTGACTATGTATGGTTATTCTACATGTTTTAAGTTACAGCTGAAAGAATCCCTTTGTTTAAAAGGAATGTTTATGTTATACTTGGGAGGGAAAAAATTACTAAAATTATATACTTCTCTTTGAGCTGATTGCCCTTTTCTGATTTAATTTCAGGTCCTAATCATAGAATCATAGAATCATAGAATGGTTTGGGTTTGGATTAGAAAGGACCTTAAAGACCATCTAGTTCCAACCCCCCTGCCATGGGCAGGGACACCCTCCACTAGACCAGGTTGCCCAAAGCCCCATCCAACCTGGCCTTGAACACTTCCAGGGATGGGGCATCCACAGCTTCTCTGGGCAACCTGTTCCAGTGCCTCACCACCCTCATAGAGAAGAATTTCTACCCTACATCTAATCTAAATGGACCCTCTTTCAGTTTAAAGCCATTACCCCTTGTCCTATCACTCCATGCCCTTGTAAACAGTCTCTCTCCAGCTTTCGCAATGCGAACTGTTTCCTGGGCCTTTGCTGAAAAGTGCCTGAAAATTCAAGATCCCCTGAATCAGCAGCAGTGCAAGGCTTCTTCAGTTAATTTAGCCAACATAATTGTTTCAGCAAAGGTCATGAAATGTGTGGCTCTGGAACATTAGACCAAGTCCAAACCTAAATGTATTCATCTGTACAAATACTAGTGAATGAAAAAAAACTTCTTCCCACGACTAAACAGCAACTGGATCACTGGGAATCAGCAAAATAAAAGCAAGGGAGAAAAAAGACTTAATTATGCTGTATAGAAAGAAAAGTTAAAATTTAATATAAATTAGTCTTGTGTTGCACAGAATAATATGGTGACAGCAAGCTAGAAAGGGAGAGAAACTGAAAGAAAGCAATTCTTTTACACTACTGTTCTGTATTCCCGTATATTCTTCTTTAACATAAGTGTTAACATTAAATATAATGCGACATAGTGCCAAATGCTTCAGAGTTGATATGGACTGTGAGTAGGCTCTGTATGTAAATGTATCATTGCAAGGGTATGTGAGAACAAACCACTCCGCCTACATAGAGAGGTGTGAATAGATGCATATACTCCACATAGGACTTGTGATAGCATGATTCTCATCTATAATCATTAATGGCTCTCAGACCTGATTTCAAATGGATTTGTCCAACCTTTCTGAATTTTTAGTAAAGATATTGAAAATTCCTGTATAGACTCTCTGAGACAATTCTGCAGAGTGCTAACACATGCTTAAAAGCTTCCCTGTATGAAATGGTCGGGGAGTATAGCACAGAGTGAATAAACCTTCAGATTCACTGATGACACATAATGGTAGGAAGGGATGGATTGCACTATAGGTTAAACAAGTGTATTTCAATTGGAAAAAACCCAGCAATTAGAAAACACTTTCCTTCATATTATTGAAAATGTGTGTCTGCCTGCCTTTTAATTACAGTGTGTGGAGACACTGTGCTGAATCACCCAACTTGGTATGTTCTAGAGAGCTTATTGTCATCATCTCCCTCCATGGACTCCATCTCTCACCTGATAAGAAAGAACAAAAACAAGAGCTATGATCTGGGTCTGATTCATTAAAAATTTCACAGACAGACAATGATCATAGATTTTCAAACCATTAGCCTAAGCAAATACTAGATTGCACACCAAAACAAATAACAAAATAGGCCTACCATCAGATGATTTGTCTCAGCTTTATGTCAAGCACTTGGAGATCATAGCTAACCAAAACTCTGTCCCCATTGTGGAAGAGCCGTAATTCTGTCCTCTCATGTAAGAGGTTAAAATAGGATTCCATTCAAATTCCTATGAATTTGTCCTTAATACATGCAAAACTGAGCATTTTTTGAATGTGACCTTTTGTGGACAAACTCACAGACAAACTTTCATAAGAGATAGCAAGTGTGATGTTAAACTAGAATAACAGCAATGATTTGGAAACCATAATGTGACAGTGTTGTGTCTATGCTGGAAGATGAATGGTGATTTACACGTGGAAAAATGGTTCTGGTACTTTTACCAAAAAAAGTAAGTGAGTAGCAATGGTGGTGACTGAGTTTATCTTTAGAGTTCTGTTTGTTTAAGATCTGTTCTCCATCTGTCTTTCAAGTCTCATCTTCCTGTGCTCATGTTTGCTCATGGCCATCTCTAAAATTTCAATGGCAAGTGAATGAGTTGTTACTAAAAAGTCTAGAACTGTAAAACTCGTAGAAAGAAATGAAACCTCTATAATTTTCTTTACTTAATATTGCAAAACTTTTAAACACATAGGCAAATTCCAGTGAACCTCAAGAAGTCTGAAAGGTATGTGACAAAACTAAGGTGAACTGAGACTAAATTTGCAGATGACAAAGTGAAGAGCAGAAGTTAAGTAGCTATATGCTACTTAAAACAAAGGATATCTCCTTTCAAAAGCCAATGTGTATTTTCCTGTGTTAAAATCCAAGTGATATGGGATTGATCCTCTTGAAGAACTGGGAAATTACTCATGTCCTGATAATTTTCCTTTCAGATGAAAATTCTTAAATTCATACAGAGCATTATTGTTTGGCTGGTTGGTTGGTTGGGTTTTTTTAAAGTGTATCATTAGGCTAGAGGATGTGAGAGTTTCTAGTGCCACTTGGGAACTTCTTGACTGACTTTTCACTGTTCTACTTCTTTAAAAATATATGATCAGCTTTTTAAAATTTATTTAACAAAATATTTTTTGTACTTGTACATCCTGGAACATATACAGTGGAAGTGGTTTCTACAATGTATAGGAGATGTATACTTGTACTACCTTGTTACTATTACTTTAGTTTGGAAGTAATCCAATACTTCATTCAGATACATTTTTTGAGGCTGAAAGAGCATGACCATGCCTGTTGACTCTGTTGAATTTCCTAGCAACCATTGTTCCTTGTTTTTTCCCTTGTATTTTTTTACATACCCTGTTTCCCCAGTTTCCAGTAATCTGAAAAACATTCATTTCTTGGGAACCAATGTCATCTCAAAGCATTACCTCTCAGTGGTGGTACTCTTCTGGCTCGTATCAGTGAGACGCAAGTCACAGGACAATCACAGATAGGAAGTGGAGAGGAACTAGTCAGCGGCATCACACGGGCTCACTAGCTCAGAGCACATTAGATTGTTATGTTGCTCCTTCACATGATATAATCCTAATTTTGATGTTATGTTATACTGATCTTTAAGTTTACTAACTAAAGAGAACAGTTATGTAACTGGGATCAGCCAAACCAAACAGAACAAAAAGAGATGGAAGAGATGGAATCCAGACCTAGGAAAGTGCTGTTACCAAAATATAAACTGCTGTTCACAAATTTTGCTGACCGACCAGTTTTGTTATAGTGTTTAAAACGTTTTCCTTTAAAAGAAAGTATCTCCCAGTATGATCCAGTTCCTTTTAGTCTTTCGTTGCAACAAGATAACTTCTTGTTATTTCTGGAAGAGATGCTAAATGGTCCATGAGTCCCCGTAGAAGTGAGAACAGATGGACAGAGGCATGTATTAGTGTTTTGTTTCCTTTTTTAAAGTTACTTTAAATACCAGCAGGTGTAAGATGCTTTTAAGTAGAGCTGGCCCTGATTAGCTGAAAATAGCTAATGCTATTTACAAACATGGCCCTCCTAAGGGCAGGTAGTTCTTGAAGGACTCCCAAAGCAGAATGGGAAGGAGGACTAGGCATAGCTGAGTAGCCAAAAAGTGAGTAACAGAATGTACAGGTGCTTGAAGTGTATTCTCTGCTAGGGAGTCTTAGGCTGTGCCAGATAAGCTTCTCTGGGAGGCTCTGTGAGCAGCCAAGACTGTGAAGAACTCTTAGGTCTGTTGTTTTGTCATAAAGGTCAGGCCAGGGAAGAAGGGAAATCTGGAATGAACACACGGTGAATGTTCTGCTCAGAGAAGGGTAAGAATACACTTGGTTACATCCTCTCTCCCCATCTTCCTTTTGAATAGTAAGCAGCATGCCTCAGAGACCATCTCTTGGACTTCTTCGTTAGGGATTTTGCTCTCTAGCAAGAGGGCAGTCATTTAAAAGCCATTCGGGCTTTTATTTATGGAATTCAAATCTACCACTGGACTATGCACAAGAACTTAGAAAGCAGGAAGGTCTGAAATAGGCTTGCAAAACCAGAGAGAAATTGTATTAAATGGAACAATTTTGTTTTGTATTATAGAAGCAAAATTCTGCCATTCAGCAGCAATGCAAGTAGTGTGTTGCAGATGTTGCTTGCACCCTCTGCTCCAAAGTCTTTCCCCTCCTCCAGCAATGCTCTTCTCCCACAGTGCAGCTTGTGTTGTTTAAATATGGTAGCACTTTTAGAACAGACCGAAACAAGACTCTAAATGTTGTACCTACCTTATTTTGGCTGCATATCAGTTCTACATGATATTTTGAGCCATTTTCATTGTTCTGTATTTGCTGTTCTATTGACTGCCTTGACTTGCAGATATGCTTCACTACCCATTGATTGTATCTAATGTTTTCCCTGTTCTTTTCCAATGTTGCTATTTTTCCACTTCGTACTCTTCTCCATTTACTTGATTCTTGTCTTTAGACCTTACGTCCTTCCTGATATCATCAGATTGCATTTGTACTGAAGGATAGGAGCTGTCAGGGCTTTATAGATTATCTCACTACTTATAAAAAAAAAAAAACCACAAAACAACAAACCCAAAACAAAACAAAACAAAACTGGGATTTGTGTGTAGTTCTAGCTCAGTTCTTGTGCCTATATATCAGTCATGGATCAACAAAGTCACCCATGAAGAGCTGGTAATCTTTAATCTTTTTTTTTTTTTTTTTTTTTTTTCCAAACTTTAAAATCAAACCTTCCTGTCTAGTTCCTCCAGAGTTTCCATTTCTAACATTGCCTCTAGTTCCGTTGCTTGTTATGACTCCTTCTGTAGATTTTTATAACAGTTAAAACACACCATTTTTTTCCTGAAACAAAAACTTGCTTACATGCCAAGAAAAATAACCTTTAAGACTATATGTAACAATGCCATCTGGTGACTCTTGCCATAACAAGCTTTTTACTCTGCCTTTGTGTCCCACTGCTTCCCCTCTCCATTTACCATCCATGTCATCACTCATCTCCTTAACTCTTATTCTCCCTGTCTTTCCTCCTCCTCAGTTAGTATTTATCAGAGTTGTAATATCTCCTTTACTGCAATGTCTCCCTTCTTTTATTCATTGTGTCTTTGTTGATGCCCTTCTGCCACTATAGCATAGGTTTAGAGCTAGATCCTCCCTCTCATTTTAATCTGGAGTGCTCTCTCCATTTGAAACTCCCCCAAGTTTTTGTATTCACTGTTCATCTCTAATGTAGATGTGCTATGTATCACTTTTTCACCCTGTCTACCAACAGAACAAACCTATATATTGCCTTTTCTTTCTGTTTATAACAGCAACCACCTTCTACTGCTTCTTCTTTCCCATCACTTGTGTCCTCTGCCATACAATGCAGAAGATGCCTCATTACTCCTTTCCCTCCTTGTTACTATAATCTAGTTACAAACCTGATTTTATTTAAAAATTTAAAAATTTAATTAGTAAATTTACCTGCTCTAGTCCTTCCTTTTTCTTTGACCTCTTCATACTAAAGAAAACTTTTTTTCCCCAGGAATGCTGATTATAGAGAGTAGGTCATGGGTCTAAAATGGGAGGTGGAATCCTAGTGGGCAGCAAAGCTCAAAAGACTTTTGGAGCTGTAGCTATTGGATATGAACCCCTCAAGGTATCCTGACAGTTTGGGGTGTAAGAATGAGAGGACTTAGAATAGGAACAAGGAAATGTTATTGGTGCAATACTGCACCTAGTTCTTCATCAACTTCTCAAAACTTATATTTAACCAGAAAGACTTGAAAAGAGCTGTATTTATATATATGTGTGTGTGTGTGTGAAAGATGTCTACAATGGAAGATTTACATGTCTTTCTTCCCTTATTTAAAAAAAATTAAAAAGTTGCTTCTTTACCTAATATGGAGGAGATTTCTGGCAATAGATGACTAGAAAAAAATTTACAAATTCAGAATACAAAGTTTTATTAATGGGGGAAGTATCCAATGGAATAACTTAAGTTAGGGACTTGAAGGCATTTATTATAACTTCTAAAAAAGTATGATACAGCTGGGAATTCAGACCTATTGTGCTGAGTATGTATTGCTGACAGAAGTCAAATATGGTGATCTATGTGGTCCACTCTAGCCCTGAACAGTTGTCCTCGAACTAAGGGTCATGATGTGGTCATGGCATGTGTAGATAGGAGCTACAACTCAATGGAAATTCAATTGCAGAAATGAATCTTGCAAACAGATGTTGCAGAGAAATCTCAATGTGAGATTATGAGTGAAGTCTTTACTTTAAAAAGTTTGAATGTGAGAGAACTCACTTCCCAGGACTTCTCTATACTCTGTGGTGTTCTTTCTACCTCAGTAACTCTCTTTCCCCAATGACATCCTGAGTGAATCTGCCTGTTGCCATCTTCTAAGAACTGTGCCAGACAGTACTTCTGCCTCAGCACCTTTGTTCTTCTTTCCTATTCATGTGATTCAACTCTGTAGTGATGTCTTTGAAACAGACTCCCCCATGTCTTTGAAGTCTTCCATTTTTCCTTTCATTCAAGCTCTTTACTCAATACACCATCCGTCACTTCTGTCACCTTAACAAGGTGAAATGGGTGGGCCCAAAACCTAGTTTCTTCCACCTTTCCTTCAAAAGCTTTCTGGATGAGATCCTCAGCCAGTGAAAGCCATCATAGTTTCAAAGCTGTAATTGCAGAGTTGTAATAAATGTTAACACTAAGGATCTAATGATTCCCCCACTCTGTCTGCCATTTTGTACCTGTTTGTCTCCATGCCTGACAACACTGCCATCCTTTTCTGCTCAGTGCTGAACTTCCTTTTCCCTTGTTGGAAGAGAAATGCAATGGAAAAAGTCTACAGCAATGTTAAAGAGGGGAAAGTGAACCTATCAAAGAAAGCGAAAGGGTAAAAATGCAAATTAACTCAAAGGGGATTTAGAAAAAAGAGGACCCAGTTATGTACATGTAACTCCAGCAGTGTGGAGACATCATATGAATGGGCAGCAGCAAATATTGTTAGTTGTTGTAAATTTGCATTCTAAAAACCTCTCTGTCTTAACAGAGTTTCCTCAAAATGATGATTTACTTCCTACATAGGTCAGCACATTTATGACACTGGAGATAATATCAGTCCCCATGTTCCTGTGGAGAACACATAGCTTTAGTTCTAGTTCCATATAGCGCCCTTCAGTATGTATAGCCCAATACACAACTGTCTCAGAAGCTCACCACTTCCTAGGAACAAGTCTGTTCTCTCTTCACCCAGAGTAGCTGAATGCCTTGCATGGCAGCAGATTGCCAATAAGATTAAATATTTTTGTGATGTGCAGAGCAGACCAGCTTTTTTTCATTTTGCATGAAGATTCATTTTTATACTTTAGATGGTATCCTATGATCAGAGCTCATTCATAATATGCAGCTCTGACCATGCAAGAATTTTTTTCCTAAAATTGTTTCAAATCAGCACAATGGTGATGAAATAGAGCTCCTTGTGAAGGATGACCACCCACCGACTTTGCAGAATGATAACAATTTGGTGCGCTTGGCTTTGTTTTGCAATTTGACTCAACTGCTCTGCATCATAAGTGCTTAAAAAGCATAAAAGACAACAGGATATTACAAGTATCTAATGTTATACATTACATTTGTATGCATACCAGGATATAAATATGCGGGACATGTGCCTGGACTATTAATCAAATTCTTTATTAAGCTTTTGAAACAGTATGAATCTATGAATAATGCATTATTTCATAGCATACTGTTCACCTTATTTAAAAACACGGAGCTCCATGATTAAACATCTACATTTTTTATCCCCTATATGTAGAATTTTGGGGGTGGTTTTCACAGGAGATTTATTGGAGCATCTGAAACAATTCTAATAAGCAGCGAGCCGTTGAATCTGCCACTTCATGAATAGAGCTGGTAGTAAAGCATCCGCACAGCTGCAGGATCTATCTACAGCAATAATTTTAGATCAAGTGTTTTGTATTTGCTTACAAAGCACCCTCTGCTGTTTGAGCTGTTATATGCTTTGTAGATAAAGCTGCTTTTGGGAAAGATCAAAAACCTTTTTGTGGGGCCCTATAAGGGCCGCAAAAATATCCAGAGGCAATATCTTATCAATCTTGCACCTATAATACATGTTGTGTGACTAGCATTTGGAAGTGTCATGGGGTTAGGACACATGTTGTCACATCAGTAGCTTGTTTTCTTATCCAAGTAAGAACAAAGCTGAAATACAGTTAACAGCAAGGGTAACAAATTCAGTGGATGGGACAAAAGTTTCCATGTTTGATTGCCAGATTGGCAGAAGGGCAATGGAATCTCCCCCATTACAAATACGTTTCCTCTCTTGAAACTTGTATTTCGCATGAGAGGACACTATTGAGTGGTCATCAGCTGCTTAATATAATCATCATTTCATGGTTATGGCTTAGGAGTTAAGTTTTGGATGGATCTTGCATTGAACTGGAAGTCTGGAGATGCACTGAGAGAGAGGTTTTTCTGTACCTTGTAAAGAGATGTAAATGTTGGTGTGTATGGCTTTTTCAAAGCCCCTATGGAGTACTGTGCAGTGTACCTTCCTTCATTTGTGTATTTATTCCTGTGACTGCCAGGAGAAGCCAGTGGGACCCTGCACTAGAGCACAGATTCCAAATGAGAACAGTAAGCAAGATATTTTACACATAAAAGGTCGTAGCTTGATTAGTCCATTTACACTGGACAAGAATGCAATGCAAAGTTAAACTGAGGGTTTTTCTGAAAATTGAAAGGATAAGTCTGAAGAAACTGCGAGGGGGATATCTGCTGTGGCAGGATAACATCTAGGAAAGGAATCATATCTGCCCCTGAAGTTGGTGACTATCAGGTATGTATTTAATGTCACTGCAATGAAAGGAACAAAACATTTACTTGCTTTAAAAAGTAACTTACTCTCCATGTTGACTTCAAGGGCACTTGTAATACATGTTGATATTCCTTGGTGTGATTGAGCATGTCTAATTAATAGAGCTGCTTGGGAATTTTGCTAAGAAAAAACACTTCAAAAGAAAAAGCAATTTCTGCAGAAATTATAATTTTCCATGAGAGAAATGAAAGAATCAAACCAAAATACATTGTTGTAGGCTATTGAAAATCAAAGCACTTCAGTTCCTTGAACTGAACACAAATATAATTTCAGATACTGGGAGACACTATATCAAATACTTTGCTAACGTTTAACTGTTTAAATTCGACTTGCGATTTTTTGTTACCAGACTTCTACTGAATCAGGTAATCTTAATGCTGAGCACCTGTCTCAGAAGGAGGACCTTATTATGGTGCTTTATGTTGGACACCCAAAACCACAAATGATTCCTGACAATTTGGGCCAACTCATATTAAAGATTGGGTTTTCAGAAATACTCAGTACTGATCTAGCTCTGCTCCCATTGACGTCACTGGGAACAAGTCAATTTAACTTCAATCAGAACAAAGTCAGGCTGATGCTGAGTTGTTTTGAGATCTCCACCCTATATCTTCCGCATTGCATTAATTAATTATTGCTCAAGTTGCAGCTTAATTTAATAATGTCTCCCAAAACATGATGAGCTTTGCTATATTTCCTTCTTTACCATCCCCCGTCAGTTTACCAGCAATGTGACAATATAATCATGTCTCAGTAACATAATTTTCCATATTTTTCCCCTAGAATTCACTTTTGAACAACACAGTGTCAGCTGTGCGTATGAGAACCCTTGAAATAACCTTGTGTATATCTCATTTAGTCTACAGGTGTCTCCCTGAAGGTTACTTTTGTGTATTTTGAGCAACCTGAATAATCTCATAATTTGGATGTTAACAATATTGTGTTCCTAATTCAAGCAGTGTTCTATACATAGAATAAATGAGCAAGGGGGAGCAAGATAAAGAAAAAATCCAAAAGGACAATATTTACAGGTACTCTCTTACCAACGCACATCTGTTTGCTTAAAAAAACAAAACCACACACACACACACAACCAGTTACCAGGGATACCTGTATCAGTTTTGTGTGGTGGGTGAACTTGTTTTTTTACTTAGCATTGTTTGCAGTAGATGTGTCTCTCTTTCAGGCAGTAAAATGGACAGCTCATCCTCCTTTGCATATCAACCTAGAGAAGTCAATTTTTTAAAAACTGACACTATTTATGGCACAGGTGCTGGGACCTGGTCATCCGTATTATCGTTAACTCAGGCCCTTGCACAGTTTTGACCCAGGCCAACTTGCACTCAGCCAAACAACCTCCAGGCATGACTCAGGAGCCAGCATATACCAAAAACTGCCAAAGGGAAGCATGGGCGTCATAAGCCAATTCTGGAGGCGAAGGGAGCTTAGGGTCTGGCTGGGGACCAAATGTGGCAGTTGGACTTGAGGACAGAGCATGGCCTGCAACTGCTCAGTTACCTAGTGCAGATGTAGTCTAAGATATGCAAATTGCTGTAAGGATGGAAAGTTGAATGTAGTCTGCGTGGGAGACAGTGTTACATAGCCTTGTGAAAGGCTCTGAGTTGCAATAAATTTTTGTGGTGAAAAAGGAATACATATTCATTGCAACAAAACCGAACGACATACGTGACAATTAAGACATTGCATAGGTTGGAAGGGAAGGACCCTGAAGGGACCCCCAGTCTCACCTCCTGCTCGCACCAAGTCCAGTACAGCAGGGTGCTCAGGGCCTTGTATTGTCAGGGCGTGAGTATCTCCAAGAGGAGTTCCCACAGCCTCTCTGGACAATCTGCTCCAATATTTGACTACCCTTATCTTAATTTTCCCCTCTATCAGGTGGGAGTTTCCTGTGTTCCAGCTAGTGACTGCTACCTCTCCTCCTTCCAGTCTGCACCTCTGGCCCTGTCTTTACTACATGTTCCTAATACATCATTTGCTTCCCCCGTCAGCCATCTCTTCTTAAAGCTGAGCGAACCCAGTTCCCTCAGCTATTCCTTGTACTCTGTGTGCTCCAGCTTGGTGGTCTTTCACTGCACTTGCTACAGCATGGTGATGCTTTTCTTTTGCTGGGGAGCTGCAAACAGAACAAAATATCCAGGTGTGGAGATGTGGTCTCACAAGTGCTAAACAGAGGGGCAGGATCACTGCTCTGGAGGTGCTGGCTACCCTTTTGTCCACAGTGATGCAAGGGCACCCTGCTGATTCCTGCTCAGTTTGCTGATGACCAGGACTCCCAAGTCTTTTTCTGCAAAGCTGTATTCTAGCTTTCCATGACTTTCCCAGGGACAGAAGTGAGGCTGACATAAAAAAAAAAAAAAAAAAAAAAAAAAAAAAAAGGTCTGGGACATAAGAATCACAGCTTAAACTGGTGCCACTGAAATACACATTCCCTGATGTCTGGACAGCGCCACTATTTCCCCCCAGATGGTTGGGTATGAGTGACCGCATTCCGTTTCCTTGGGATCCCTAGTATACAGAAGTACCATGCCTGCGAGCCTGCGAATTACAATACACAAAATCTCTCTGATACATGACCAACAATCTTACCGTTCTTTCCCTTCACTCAAGCAGTCCTTGAATGAATGAGGTGAATCATCCCTGTGCTACAACATATGGAGCAATTCTCAGAGTAAGCGTTCATTGATGTGGTCCATCATTCATAAAGCTTCCCAGTGGAGAAGACGCTTGGTCAGTGAAATCAAAATTGATGATCTGTGTTCTGCAGCAGAGTTTAGATTGATTTCAGCCTCAGCATAATCAAATTATCATTGCACTGGGTTTAAAATGGGCAGAATAGAGCCTAGTATAATAAGGCTTTTCTTGTACACTTCAGGCTATTGATCATGCTAGAGCGAAGAGAGGGTAAGATTGGCGTAAAATGGTGGTAAATCAGAATAGCAGCATTTTCCATGAGTTTTGTTCTGACACAAGTGATAACAGAGAACTCTCTACAACTAAGGCTGGACTCCTTACATTTTATTTATTAAGGTGGAAAAAGAAACAATTGACAGAAGAACAGATCTTCCAAATTCTCATTAAACTAAAGAATTAAATACCTACAAGAAGGTTTTAAGTAAAACATGGTCATTATATGTGTGGGGAAAGGCTAATCTTGAAATTGCATGAATATAGGTATACTGTGGCCTAAACATCATCTTTTTTCCCTTCTTCAGAAAAAGAAATCCAAACTTCCATCACAAAGTGTTTTATCCATACATCTTGAAGATGCTTTGTTTTCTTCCCATCTCCCTGGGAATAACTGGTTTCTCTCTCTGGGACACGCAACTGAAAATAGTACTGAGAAGACTTTTTATTTCAGGCATAATAGTATGGAGGCTTCTTGAATTTTACTTTGCAGTCTTATGAAAGTATGAATTAAATTCCTCAGGACTGCAGATGTTTGGACTATAGGAAAGCTTGGTGAGCCTAGCTAGAAAATAAGAAATTCTAAACACAGCCCACAACCCTAACCACAACCCACAGAAAGCAGCTTCTCTGCCATCAGGCCAAATTTTGAAGACCTTATTTAGATTATAGTTGGACTAAGGCCCATTTTCTTCACTAAAATTTACCAGCTTAAGGGCATCAGGATTTATACCCTTGATTTGAGGAGATATTGTCAATAAAATGGACAACAAAATCCTCAGAAGTTTCCCCCTAGGTTTTATGACCCTCAACTGGCAAAATGAATCTTATATTCACATCTAATACAGCCTAAACATACAGCAAAATTTTTATCTGACTCTATAAGCAATCCCATTTGATAAAGGTCTGGCTGGTGCATATGCTAGATGTGAAGGAAATCTTTTTGCTCTTGAACAGGAACCAGAAATAACCTCAGGCTGGATCAGCAGGTGATGGGGTGGCAACAGAGTCACCAAACAAGGGCAGATATGCCTAAAATTGCTGACATGAGAAAAGAGGCTTTAGATCTGCAATGACACTTGTAAGGATCTTTAAAAGAGGGAAGATGCTGGAGGGACCAAAATGTCTTTTTGCAGTTCTCAAACACCTCGGAGAAGAGAAGATGGAGGGCTCTTCCCCAGGCAGGGTTGGCACCATCCAGCACAGCTGCTCAGAGACAGAGGGGCAGCCTGGTGCTCCCATCCAAAAGGCAGTGTCCTGCCCTGCTGTCATGCTCTTGCTGTTAATTAGCGATGTAAAAAGAAGGCCATTCTGATGTATTTCTACTTTTGTTTCCATGACTGGATATCTAACAGCTGAGGGAGGGAGAGGGAGAGATTCTTGTCTTAAGCATGCTATGGTATAAAGAGCTGCCAAAAGACATCATGGTTACACTGAGTTTGATTGAACAATCCAAAATATTTGCAGTTCAGCATTGCCAATTAAAAATACTTGCCAAT
The DNA here is from genome assembly GCF_011004875.1 of Balearica regulorum gibbericeps. NCBI lineage: Eukaryota > Metazoa > Chordata > Aves > Gruiformes > Gruidae > Balearica > Balearica regulorum. The sequence goes on from NC_046186.1 coordinate 15,461,945, forward strand.
TATCAACTGCTTGTAATGGGGAAAATGTTCATTAGCTTACAAATCAAATTGTGTGTTATATCCAAATAAGTTTCTGTTAACAACTTAGAAGCAAGTGATTATCTTCCCTACCTTTGGGACAGTTTGCTTAAAATACTATTAATGACAATAAGAAATCACGATTATCTGCAAATAACAGACATGCAGTAAGTAGAAATCATGGTGTGCTCTCCTGCTTTCTTACACTTACCAAATCCTCCAGGGTGAGTGCTTACTAATAAACAATAAAGGTATACATTTATAGACAAGGTGGAATGATTTAATTTCATTAGTTTAGACTCAGGGGAGTTTGTTACAGAGATAAAATCTGCAACGAAATGATGTTGTATTCCTGTTACTCCATATTTGCACAAACACCAAGAGTGAAATTTTGTTCACTGTGCTGTTTTTTAAAATGAATTTTTAAATCTATAGATTCCTGTTGAAATTGAAACAGGAAGGAATACAGCAAAACTATCAAACAGAACAACAAGCCATTATCACCACAAATTTTAGTTGCCATGGGTAACCAGTGCCAGTAAGGTATTCAGGCACTGCAACGCCAGCACTGATACCCTGCTTTGAAAGTGCTGACTGTGCGTCACATTGCAAACTTCAATAATTATTATGTGTAGGAGGGTGGTGGCACCAACAGGATGTATACTTGTAATGAGTCATTCTTTAAATAGCTTAATTTATCATCCTCAAATAAAGGGGGAGGGATTTATCCAGTACGAGGCAGTTTGAAAAGCCTGCATTATTAATAAACTGAAATAATAGCAAGGCAGGAAAAGCCAGACAAATACACACACGCACACACATATATAAAAACTTAATGACAATAAGACTGAAGGAAGGTACTTCTGCAAAAGTATAAAGCATAAACCAAGAAACATACAGAAGTAGCATCACAGGTCTGCAGCCACACTCCATTTATTCATGCTAATGCGTGAATATAAATAGGTCATAGATAAGGCGTCCGTGAATGCGACTCAAGGACATCCAGGCTTCCACAGACCACCGACACTGCGTGTGCTCAGCACAGTAGTTTCAATTATGCAGTGCTTTTTTTCTTTCACAGAAAGAAACAGAGGATCACAAAGACTAAGGAGGGTCATAGTTTGAAAAGAAAGCATCCTAAGGAAACTTTATCTCCTGGCAGGAAATATTGATAGCTCAATATGTAACACTCTTTCTTCTGAGGCAAAATTGAATAATGCACACTGTTCTCCCCACCACCCAAGCACACACAGTAGCATAACGGTGGATGTGTACTGTGGGAAATGGTCAATCTTTCATTGAGGTGACTGCACCGTTCTTGTTCATTTGGTTTCAAAGCAGACTTATAACAAGAATCATAGAGATTCAGGCTGAAAGGGTCCTTCCAAACTGGGCACCCCAAGGCACCGAGCAAGGACAGAAAGCAGGTGACCAACAGTCCCCCATCCTCTGCTCAGATGCAGGGGAGGAGAATCAGAGGCACAGAGAGAAGGAAACAGCACAGACCATTTTCCAGGTTCCCAGCTGAAGTGGTAAAGGACTGAAGGCCTTGGGGTGCAGTGTACTTCACATGCATGACTATGATTAGAGGCAGGTATCTATACCTAAAGAAAAAATTAAAAAAATCACCTAGTTTGCCACATTGAGTCAGGAGGACACAAGAGGACAAGAAAATGTGAATAGTTTTAGACAGGTGCCTGTATCTAGTCATGGAGAGTCTATAGACCCACTTGGTTACCACGGCCTTTCTTTCGATTACCAAGAAGTGGATTTTTTTTCCCTTAGTATACTTCCTTCATCTTCTCTGCTGAACATATCTCCTCAACCCTCCCCCTAGGGTAACGCGAAAGAAGGGATCACTATCCTCTTGCCAAACCCCTTTATGGTTGAAGTGTTTCCTGCCATGTTGCACATCAGGCTTCTCTTGAGATTCAGCTCCCTCTCCCACCAGCCTGACCTTGCGTGTCATGTTTACTAAGCTTTTGTTTGCTACTGTTCTTTCAGAGATCTCTACACTACACTTTCATGCATTTATGAAAGTCCAATGCTGGATGTGCTGTTTCAGCTGCTGCATCCCTGCCATCACTCGCCGCATCGAATAGAACAGCTCTCTCATATCTGACATTCAGCATTTCTCTCAATGCATTCAAGGAATAGATTCACCTTTTTTGCCATGAAATTGTGTTGACTTATGTTTAGTCTGTGAGCTGTTACAAGTCTCAGATCCTTCTGCTACGCTGCTAACAGTTCAAAGTTGTAAGTACAAATTCTTTGTACTTGTCTTAACTGAATTTCAAATTTCTATTTGTTGAGGCAATTTAATTTGTTTGTCTTTTGAATACTTTTGTCCTTTCACCTGATGCTTTTTTTTTTTTTTTTGAGGGAATATCATACATAAATTTTATATGTGAATTCTTTTTTCAAAAATCTTGCTGACAATACTGACTAGAATTGGTGTACAATTAATTATCCAGTAACCTACACACACACACAAACAACATCCCAAGCTATTTTATGGTCAATTATAAATGCATCTGATGATAGAGATTATGTGTAGATGCATTTGGGGAAGACACATGAGAAAATGTCAGAAACCTTCTTGAATTGAGATATATCCCATCTGTGGCTTCCATCATACCAATTAGGCCAGTTAACTTATTAAAAAAAAAAAAAAAAGGGATCTACTTGTATGATCAGTTCTTGCTAAATCTGTAGTTGCTGCTTTAAGCAGTTTGTTACCTTTTAAGTCACTTACCAATAGTTTCCAACAATTTGTTCCAAAATTCTCAAGGGGTTCAAAATTACATCAGTCTATAATTCTTCAGGCCCACCATGATCCCTTTTTTAAAGACACGTATATTGTCTGCCTTTCTCCAATCCTCTGGGACTTTCTCTACCTTGAAAGCTCAACAGCTCAGAGACTGCTCCAAGGCCTTGCTGAAGTGCTCCCCAGTGACCTATTAGGGCCTGCTGAGTTTAGCACAACTATCTTATCTAAAATCTCTTAATTTTGGTTGTCTTTAGCCCATGATATCAATCTCAAGGAAGTAATGTGCTGTGGCAACATGATCATTTGTTCTCATTGGCCTTGGTTTTATCTATGTTCAAAATTAGCATGGATGGAATATATTGTAGTCAACAATTTTACCACAAGTCATGGAGTGGAAAGCGGTGATTTCACTTTTTATTTTTGAACTCTTGACTGCATTTGTCTCTTCTGAGCTGACAGTAAGTTTATTACTTATCTAATTAAGATTTAACCTGATTTTTAGTTTCTGTTCTTTTTTTTTTAATTATGCAAATAAGGAGTAGAGTTCTGTAGCTTTCTCTACATCATCCAGTGCTATCATTTTCCATGTAGGACAAGATAGTTACTTCTTTCTTGTTTTCCTCTTATTTCTGATACAGTTTTACTCTTAAAATGATTTTGTGCTTTCTTCTTTTTTTTTTTGTTTTTTAACTTGACATGTTTTCCGCATTTTACACTTGCCCTTCATTGGATTTGTTTTTATTTTTTAGAAGATGCTTCAAAAAACATTCAGATCACCAAAGAATAACTAATGCAACAATGTAAGTCTGCTTGTATGATTACTCTCTCTTACTGGTTTATTTTGGGGCAGTTCACCATTGTACAGCAATAGCATGATCTCACATGGTGCACTAATTTTCACATTACCTTATTAAGAAGCCCTACCAACAAGTTCTGATATGGGGGTTTTTACTATATCATCAATTTTCTGTTCTTCCAACACTTAATTTTCCTGATAATAAAGATTTTATTTCTCCATGATAATTTTCAGCAAAACTATTTTTCCTTATTTTCTATTTCTAACCAATCATCTCATCACAAGGCTTTTGCAGCTAAGTAAAGAACAACTCTGCAGACTCATAAGTTCCCCTTGAAAGATGAACCAAGGTGGCAGGATAGTTTTAGACTTAGGACCTAATCATTTAAAGTAAACATGTTCTCCAGGCATCCTTTTACCTGAACAAAATTCTTGAACTGAAATTATATATACACATGTATATATATATACACACACATACTTCCTTTCTCAGTGGGGACCACACAGAGTATAAAAACCACAAAAGATTTCCTGTTTAAGCATAGCAATTACTTTAATGAGGCTATTGATTGACTGCTATCTGTTGCATTATTTACCTTTGATACCTACAGATGCTGTTGAGATGCAACCTATACAGAGACAGATGTTGAAGTTCAGTATATTTTCTTTTCAATATAATTTGAGAACCATGCATTATATGCACACATAAGCAAGAATAATGTAGCTTATTCCTAGTTTGAGACATATATTAAAAGGGAATGCAGCCTAACATGCACTGGGGCAGTTGCAAGTGTTGCTTGCCCTACTGTTCAGTACCTCCAATTTTTTCTGCAAAAACCTTCTATCTTAACCTTCCTCCCCATTTTTCAGGGTGCTACTGTGACCCTGATAAGATCTTACCATTTTGAAATAGAATTTATCTCTGTGTTTTTGGTTTGGTTTTGGGTTTGGGGATTTGTTTGTTTGTTTGTTTTTTGTTGTTTTGGGTTTTTTTTCCCCCTAAGAAATTGAAGGATGGTTTATCTTGTTCTATTACTGCCTTTCCTATAGGCCAGTGTTGTCACAGCTTCCCAGTACTTCCAGCTACTACCATTAATATGCTTTCCACAGCTGCTTAAAAAAGAAAAGCTTTTTGATTAGGTGATCCATGGTGGACATTTATCTTGATAACTCTCCTCTTTTAACCATTTGCCTTTACCGAGACATTTTTCAGCAAGTCTGCTTCTTGTATCTTCTTGAACTTCATAATGACTATATATAATTTTAATTAGATGACATAGTGTTTCCTCCCATTTCTTCTATCTGTATTTATTAAGCAAGCCATGCTTTCCTGTAACAGTTCTGGTGTTCTGTATTACCAGGTCTTGGTGTCATGTATATCATAGCTTTACAAATGCTCTAAAGCTTGTAATTCTTCTGTTACCTTTCATATTTCTGACATTTGTGCATAAACATGTTTTGCCCATTATTCTTCCTCTTATCTCAGTTATGACTACTGTAGTTTCCCTCTTCCTCCCTTTCCCACTCCATGTCTGTGTGTAGGAACCTAGCTTTTGGTTCTCCATGGATATTTATCCCCAGCCATCTCCAAGTGAAATTTAAAGATTTCCTCCATTTGATTAGAACTGATGTCTAAATATTCTATCATCCATCTGTGCCAGGTGGACTCACCTCTCCCCTTCATTCTTCTGGACCTTTGAACCTACAGTTTAAGTTACAGCATCATAAGATATATGCTTACTGTCTAGAGAACTCAGCAGTCTGAATCCTCAGTAGGCTGAGGTTCCTGCTGGAAAATCCTGAGTTTAGCACTACTTATTGGATAGGAGCTTTGAACTGACTCATGGAGATGCCAAGGCTTCTTGACTTCAAGACCTTCGAACATGAACAACTCTGTCTACTGCTTTTACAAAAAATACTTTCCTTTTGAAGACTTTCAAAGGCATCCACCTCTACTAGTAAGGAGAAAGCTTAGAAAGATTGCTTCTGAGTTCACCAACATTTAAGCTCAGCCTACCTGATCATTTGAAAAGTCTGAGTCCCACCTCATATTTCATAAGGCTGATATACATACTTAAAAGTTCTTAAGAAGCAAAGGTTTAGTTGCTTTGGGTTAAGTGCCCAGGAATTGTTGTTCTGTGTTAAACTTTTACACCTGTTTTCTTACTTTCTTTATGCCCACATCTTACTCTCTTTATGCCCATATTCAGTTCAAATCACTCTCTGTTTGCTTGATGGTCTTTATAATTAAGGAAGACTGTTTGGAAACTTGTTGTTGACTCTGTGTAGGAAAGTAGACTTTAAAGGCCAAATAAGAAAAGGATTTTAATAGAGAATGGCAGTTGCCATTAAACACACAACAGAACAAATGCATAATATTAAGGAAGAAATAAACATATATCAGCTTCACAGCTGACAACTGAAACAAAAATAATTGTTTCAATGCATTTGACAAATGAAGAAATTGTAAGGCTCTGGACTGGTAAATTGTGGCAGCGAGCTATTGAGGTAAAATGGTAAATAGCTTCATAGACTCTTGGGAAATAATTTGTTTTAATTGTGTGCAGTCATATTCAAATCAATATCTGAAAAATCCATTGGGATGCAGACAACTGGAATAAATCAGAATTTCAGAGCAACTCAGATAATAGATTGTTGTTTAAGGCTGACAGGAGATAAAACTTTCACATTTACATACCTTTTTGGTTCTTCTATTATGGAATTTGCTCATATTAAATCAGTTTGGTTTACTGTAAGGATGAAAAGGCAGTTAACATTTAAAACAGGTACAAGGAAAGACTACTGTTACTGATGCTTGTGCTTTGTCCAAGTAATCTTTACTATTGCCATAGGTAATGGTCTATCATAATTTCATTATACCCCACTCTTTATACTTCAGCCATTGAAATTCCCTACAAAAGAGTATTGGCCAGGCAATTGTGAGCCTACGGTAGAATATCACTCATTTACTCACACATTCATTCTGGAGAAAATCAGTGAGGATGCTGGAATAATCTTGTACTTTGACAGACATATCAGTTAGAGATTTGGTAAACATACCCTGAATCATTTTTTGAAGAAGAAATGTGTGTGCACTTCATTAGCAGCAGCAGGAGGAAGAATTTTAGTAGTATGCTTACACTTAACCTCAAGCATGTAGCAGTCAGAAAGCTCCGATTTAGCAACCTTAACTTCATACTGGTGTCTATATGCGTGGTATACGTTTGATGTGTTTTATAAATAAGATATCTGAGGGAGAGATGGCCAAACTTTCCTTTCATGGCTATTCAGCTTGTAGACCATATTCATGAAATATGCTAGTCAAGCTTCTTATTAAGGAATTTATTCAGGTAATGGTAGAATATTTTGCATGGGTCACTCAACTTATCCAATAAGAAGTTTTACAAAACTAAAGTATTATTTGTGTAACATTTTCCTGAAATTTATTTTTCAGTATTTTACCACCTTCACGTAGGCATGACTGAGAATCAAATTTGGCATAAAAGATGTGTTTGGCAATTCACAATTGTGTGCCCTGATTCCATGGACAAGTTGCTTGTGATATCTACACTTTAGATATCTATCTCCTAAATAGGTACAAGGAAATATGTCCTGTCATGCAGGACTATTTCTAGGCTTAATTAAATGTTTATAAAGTTGCCTATAATTAACAGGTATCATTAAAGCCAGACAGAAGATAGGGGAATGAAACTCAGTCCATTGGTTTTTCAACAAGGAGGAGCCCTGTTCTGACTTGATAAAATGCCTCAATACATATTATGAGAACGAGGATCTGTCTGTAGATGGACAAATATTGTCAGACATTCTAGCCAATTCCAGTCACTATTATAATTTAATTCACACATTTAGTTATTCTTATGTATACAACATCTACCTTGTTAGGAAGCAAAAATGGTGGGGGAGATCAAGGACAATTAAAGTGCATTTATCCTGTTCTGCCAAGTTTCACCAACCACAAGGCTGCTTTTGCCCTGGCAGAACAATGTAAAGGGACCTTGGTGTAATATTAGGAACTTGGGGGGGGGGAATTAGCTGACAACTACTTAAATGTGAACACTTTGCCTAGCAAAGAGAAGGACTGAAAACAATTAGGTTGTTTGCTCCAGCTGCCTTCAGATTGGCTTCCTAGACCTTTCTGATATCACATCTGTGAAGAACTTCCCGTTATATGAACATGTTGCCCAGAACCCCTTGCCTACTTTGAATATTAGGGGGGTCAGGCTAATGAAAGCCTTATGCTAATGGCTGGCAGATAGATGGAAAAGACTGTGAATGCTAAAACATGTTGTAGTACTCTTAAATTATGAGAAAAAAATCGGGGTGGGGAGGCTGATGTATGTATTTACCTTTTTAAAATTTATTTTTATTGTGTCTGCTGTTAGAGCAACCGAGTGTACAACTTAGCAAAGCCATGCCCCAGCTTTCTGGCTGTTCTTTATCAGAGATGAGCTACTTTCTCAAGTTTCCATCAACCAAATCAGTGTACTGTCAATTAGAAAAATGCACAAAATTTATATATATATAAATTCTAGGCCATTTGCCATTCAGTTGAAACTGAAACAATGGCAGGATAATAAAAAGACATTTCATTATAAACAGAGAAGCATTTGAAGTCTCCCTAGACTGTCAGTTGATGAGAGCAGTGTCATAAATGCCAACACTTCTGTGCTGCTAATTTCATTACTTGTCTTCACTTGGGTATTATCAGCCCAAATGAAGATCAGGCCCTAAATTCACAGAATCCAAAAAGCCCCTTCAAAATATTTTCTTACTGAAGTAAAGCAACCTTTTACAGCACTAGTACAAGGTGTTTAAGGGCAGCGACATGTCAAAATATCTTTTAAAAAACCTGCCCTTAATTGCTTCCTAACTTTTAATGAATAAATACGTTTTATACTAATTTTGTGACACTCCTAGTTAGGAATGTTGCTTTCTGAGGTCTTCTTTTTTGTTTGGATTTATTTTATTCTAAGTAGCAGTGACAAATCATAAGGAGAAATATATGTCCAAGAGATAGCTGAACATCCTATTAGTCTCAAGAGACTAATTATAAAATCTTTATCCTAGTTGCCTGTTAATGAAAGTATGCTAATTTGCATATCAATACCTTTGTGTTTTCAGAGATATTTTCTAAGGATTTTATTTTTTTTTTTTTCCCTATTATAATGTGGCTCTATTTTCTCTTTTTGACGTTTAGTTACTTTTAATGTTTTAATAAAATAAACATAGGTGTCACATTCCACTTTTTTCAGTGTGAGTCCCAGAGCTGGCCAGGTATTATTCCACGTATACTAGAGTCACTAAGTTTTATCATTATTCATTGAACAGATTGTTTGAAGAAAAGTCTTTTGCCCTCTCTCCTTTGTACAGTTCAAAATCAACTGCAAGTACAGCCAGCTTTCCAGAAAAGCCAAATTCATACACATTTCTTTATTATCATTTAAAAGGGCATAGATCTTTTATTTTACATCTAGATGAATCTTTTTTGACATGCACATTTAAAAAATACGCTTACATTTATTTTTTAAACTGTTCACATCACCACTGTGGCAACCTGAAACTCTGGCTATCAATGTTGTATATGTCACAGTAATTAATCCCTGGTCTTTCACAGCTTCTTGCACTGCTACTTTTCTGAAACATTCATTTTGTCTCTGGGTTCCCCATTGTGAGTATTTATCTGTTGGGGTATTTACGCCATGGCCATCATTATTATGCTATCTCAGCATCTGCATCCCACATTGGGCTACAAACCATAGGTCAAACACTGTAACTCATACTTTAAAAGAGCATGAGGGAGTAATGTTTTCATAAGAAAGCTGTAGCAAAACAGAAATTCCTTTTAGATGATTTTTATTTTCGATTATGGAAACTAACCAGCAAGGAGAGAAGACAAAACACATGGAATTTGATCTGTGAATAAATGAGTACCACCTGTCTCTTGTGCTGTAATTTCAGCACCTTTCAAGAACTCTAGATTCTATCTATGGCTCATGTTCTCTCCCCTTAACTTTGTTAACATGCAGTACTTTTTCTCCGCACTGTAGGTGGGCTTTTTGGACCATGACTACATTATTATAGTGCAGGAAAACCTTAGAAATCATGGGAGGTTTGAAAAAGTCACAGGTTTACATTTAGTGTCACTATCATTGGTTTTATCTTGTAAATTGGCAATGCTGTAAAAGAAACCTACTGGAAGAAAATTACATGTGCAAGCAAAGTCCTTTAGTGTTGTTTTTGGGGACCTGTGCTATTACGCAGTGATTGCAACACTTTTCCCCAGGTGACTGCGGGGGGCTGTCTGCTGTCTTGTATTTCCCTGCTGGCAACTCACGCACTCTCCATGCAGTATCATGGCGTTTCTTGTGCACCTTTGCACCACTTGTCAGGTACAGGCATCACTGGTAGAACTGGCTGCTCTTTATGAGTAACGTTGAACACAGCTGTGCAAAAAGGGTTTGGAGACTGTTATGCCGTAAAGATTAGACTGATCAGTGCTCTTGCATTCAATAAAGATCATATAACTCTTCCAGGTGATATCAACCTAAACACCAGAATATACAAGCCTGAGCAAATGCTTGACCAGGTAGACCAGGCGGTTTCTGTGAGAGTCAAGAAAGCAAGTCTGAGAACTGTAAATACAAGATAGAGAAGCACACTGAAGTACACTGAGGACTCTCAGAGCAATAAGCAAAGCAAGTGTACTCCTTTGGTCTGCCTGTGTTCAGAGGTGGAGAGCTTTGCACATCAAAGATATGAGGCTTCATGACCTGTATTTCTTTCTAAGGAAGAGAAGACTACTGACCCCAGATTCTAATTAATCGAGTCATTCAAGAAATGGTAGCAGTGTTTTAGGGGCTGTTTAGAAAGGAGCAAGTTAGCATGCTGTTGCTTCACATGAATCTCTACATTATATCCATCATGAAACCAAAACTGGCATATAAATCCCTTTAGAATATGTTTGTTTGCTCTTTCCACAAAGCGAGAGTGGAGGCTCGGGAACGACAAGCTCCTTTATAGAGCTTTAACAAACAAAATTATTGAAGTTAAATGGGGAAAAAAGCAGCTTCTGAAAAAGAATACTATATATTATTCCTTCTTATTCATGTAGGATCACTCATGCTTTTCCCAACTTGTCTAATAAATGCGTAAAAATAAATTAGTCCTTTAGTGTTCAGGTTTGCTACAGATTTGTTCAAATGTTGCTTTCAACTCATGAGCAATTTCAAGGCTCTAATGGAAAAGCTGAATCAGCTGTGAAATGTAACTTTTGACTTAATTATATTAATTGACATACCTATGTATAATTTTTTTGAGTATTTGGTATAATTGCTTCAAATGACATTTAATTTGTCACTTGAAGTACAATAATTAGAAACAGTTCATGAAAGAAAGTCATTGCAACTTCAAATTAAGTATTTCAAAGGTATAATTATTTTGAATGTTATAATACTGAATAGCTACACTCACGGGGCTGGGGAGCCGACACTGCCAATGTTAAAGTCTATGGACCGGCGGGTCTCCTTTGCTACGCAGGCTACATACGCACTTATTTGCAAGATTTGGGGGAATAGCACTATGTGAAAATGAGAAACCACATGCCAGTTTCTCCTCCCCCTAGGCTAGAGACAAGCCTTCTGTGCAGAAATGTTTTTCATCCAAATCTCATTAGAAATCAATGGAAAACATTCCATCAAACTCAGTGGGAGCTGAATTGATCCACAAGTATATTTTTGGCTCCGCTGGAGATGTTCGAGAGCCATGTAGCTGGCTGATGGAGCAGCTGCTTGATGTGAATAGTCCCCACAGAAATACTCCAGTGCAGTGCTAGGGTGGCTCCCGCGGCTCTGCACAGCACCAGCGCCGGTTCCTTGGGGAAAGGCTCCACCCCACCTCACCTCGGAAAGAGGCAGGAATGCGTAACAGAGGGAAGAAATTAGCAGCAGCCTTAATAATGCTAACTGGCAAGAATAGTGACATAGCTAGGAAGATATTGCCCAACATTGCACAATATCACATAAAAATAAATAAATCAAACCCACAGAAAATTAAAGCAAGAAAAAGGAAGGTGAATTTCCTTTGCTGCTCCATCAAAAGGGCATGCAACCATTCAAAAGCTGGAGGCCCCGCTTGTTTGCAAGAAAAGTGACCGTAGCCCATGTCATGCCAGTCAGGAACTGGTTCCCTGGGTGATGGCAGGGAACTGTCTTCCTAAAGCACTTGGGCCAGATCTCTGAGTGGCATCTGTCCCTTGGAAATCTGAGCGAGGAGTGGCTTTCTCAGCTTCTCAGCCTCAAATGCCAAGAAGCTCAAGTGCTGAAACATGATGGGAGGACCAAGGTGTGGTGCCGTGGGTCCTCGTTCTGCCTGAGCTCCACAAGCTCCTGAAGAACCTAACCTGTACTGACAGCAGTGAATGTCAGGGGCACACCTGGGTGAAGTGATTGATTTCAGCATTGGGAACAGACAAAGCATTTCAAATTTATTTAATTGCTGACCACAGCAGTTTTGGGAAGTTTATGCTTTAACCTCAGGTACTGGAGAGAGCTCTTAAAAAAACAGGGATAGCTGTGTTTTAACATCAGTCTGAATGTTGGCCTAAAAGCTTTAAAGAAACTACTAGCATTGAAAACAGGTCTACAGACTTAAAGAACCTGAGGATACCTGAGATGGATTTTACAAGTGTATGCCCACCTTTGGGATTTTCCTTTGGATGACAAATCAAGTTAGAAGCTGTGCTGCAGACAGGACAGTGAAGTTTCAGGAGGCAGAAAACACAGTTCTTGGGCTTCTCCTAGCAGTCTCATTTAAAGTTACCTCTTTTCTCTGTCACTTAGCCATTGCTGCCTTCAGTTCCCTACACCTATCAGGTATTGGCACAGGGAAGGAGGAGTGAAGGAATGGTTTGGAGCTCCTCTCGCTAAAGCTGCTCTCTAAAGGAGTGTGTAGTTTCCTCACCTCTTGTCAGTTCTGGCTATGGCCACTGATATCTCACTGGGTCCGTAACAGGTCCAGACTGACATGTAAATACAGTTTTGTGACTACACACCTATAATATGTTTCCTTCAATTAATTTGTAATAAGAATTTAGGCTAATGCTATATGTCACATGCAGTCTGCTACATACCTTTTACGTAGTAAATATTTGACAATAATATTTTGGTTTTGGTATCCACGCCAAACTTTCCCTCTTAATCTTGGTTTCAAAGGAGCAGGCTTCTGCTTAGTCAGGAAGGAGGGACAGTAACAGGAAATTTTGGGAGTTTTTTCTTTTGAATAGCCTAGTAATCTCTGAAAAGCCTAGTAATCGAGCCTTCATCAGAAGTGCTTACATTAAAGCCAGCACTGGTCTGGAAATGCAAAGGGCAGTTCAGTCATAGCTAAGGGCCAAAGTAACCAGACAAGCTCAGATTTACATCACTACATTGCGCCAACAGCACAGCTGCATCAAATTACTGTCTTCAAAACAGGAAGGACTGGAAGCTTGATTACAAGTGCTACAGAGACGACGAAACACAATCTCATCTGTACATTGTGTATGAGATATCTTTTTCCCCTTGGATAAATGATTAGTAGAAGGAACTAGTCCACATAGGAGAGATCCTAGTTTTCTGCAGATAGGTCTGGATGTTTGTCAATGTGAATGTGCAAAACAAAATGTTTTTCCAGAAAATGGTGAACTGAAGGCAAAACAGTGTCATTTTTGTTCATGAAGGTTGAAGTGTGTCACTCAGCTTTCAGATAACAAATTATAATAACCTATACATGGTGCATGAGGATTTTGTCCCTCCAGCATCTGACCTGCCTGAGCTGATTCCTGTATTTGCATATTGATGCAATAACTTTAATTGGTCCTTGTGCAGGTGGATGTCCTGGCCTATGGGACAGCAGGTTCAGGACCTTTGTGTTTTTCTTTTCTAGTAAGTTAAACCTGTACCTGATCCCTCACATACATACAATTAATTTTCCATTGTAAGAGTGTATCCTAAAGGATCTCAAAAGTACTGAGCCAATTATTACTTAGCTATGTTAGCTTAAATGCGAAATATTACACTGGAGTAACCAAACTGAATTTGGCTAGTTGTATCTGACTTCATTTTTATTAGCCATTGTTTGTTTGGGTTGTTATGATATTTTTGTCTGACATTTTGAGTAGTTGCCTAAGATTTCATTGTTTGTGCAGCATCCGAGCCTAAATAAGAACAGAAAGTTAAAAATCAGGTTCAGAAAATAAAGAAAATCATAGGAACACACTAAAATGGACAGTCTTAGAAATACTTTTTCCTTTGTATCCTTACAAGATATCTGAGCATTTTGATTCTTTCTTTCTTTCTTTCTCTCTTTCTTTCTTTGTCTCCTTCCTTCCTTCCTTCCTTCCTTCCTTCCTTCCTTCCTTCCTTCCTTCCTTCCTTCCTTCCATTTCTTGTCCTCCTTGCTCTGAGAGTGAGCAATCAGTTTGTGCCGCGCAGCTTCCTTTGCCCTACGGGAGCTGTACAACTTACTTGAGTAACCACTTGCATCTTTCTACTGAATCTATTTAAGTCTGCTGAATTTCTCCCTGGGTTTCTACTTATCTCTAAGCCTTGCATCCCTCGTGACTTTGTGATGAAACTATACCGATAGGAATCATCATCTGCAGCTGGTATACCTGTGCTCTCTAGTTAATTCTTTTACGAGATTAAGTGGGATACACCAAGTGCACCAGACTAAATGCAACCTATGGAGCTCTGCTACCTGTCACAGTCACTACTGCAAAGCATTACTGCAGCAAAGGATGCGACATCAGTTCACAGAGTGGCCCATGCTGCTCCAGCTAGATCATGACTAAACACAAGAGCTAAGACTAAGCCAGCTCAGACATTGCCAGTCAGTTTTGTGACTGGAGTGGGGACACAAACAAGGTTCCACGCCTGAGCATCATGACTAGTGTCTCATCTCACTCAGCAGTGATCTTAAAGGCTGCTCTTATGTGATTGTCTACATACAGCAAATGAATATTTAAATTAACTGACTTTTTTAACACTTCAGGTTGCATGTATTTTGCTAGCATACAACACTTTCTCTCACTCTCCTCTTTTTTTTTTTTTTTTAAATCCAGTGTCTTTTACTAGGTCCTGATAATATTTCTCCTACAAAGACGCAGAATTTGCCAAGGCAAAGGAGTTTATTGCTGTGAGTTGGCTATACTCAGCAAAGGTCTGCACAGTACACTACTGAACTTCATGTACTATAAGCCTTTTAGAGTGGAAATTTACAGTGGTGTCTCACCTTGAGGAGAGAACCAAAACAAACTTACTAGAACAGTAATTTAAAGACTGAACTTTAAAGGGAGGGGAGAGAAATAAACCTGCTACCACTCCTTCTCCTAAATGGTCGGGATCATGTGAAAATCAATAGGCTGACCTCTTTCTTCCTTTTTTTCTTAGCACTACAAAGTCCAGCTGTAACTGTGCAATTGCTTTTAACCAGAAACTATTGCAGGGAGAGTGAGCACGTATGTGGTGATGGGGTCCATGGCCAGAGCCCACCCCAGAGGGTGCTGGGCTGCCACCCGCCCTGCCAGCAGAGCAGCTCTGGACCACACAGCTGCAGTCAGTGCAGGATTTCTGAGGCCACCATCTCCGTTCTGCTCTCTCAGCATGCCTATCCACTTGCATGCTCCTTGCTTACCTGAAACCTGGGCAGACGTAGCCAAAGCTCCCTCGCTGGCTCTGCAGAGCAACTCTGAGCAAGGGAAACGTGATCTGCAAGGTGGAATTTCCTGACTGCTGCACAGCCTTGCTTTATACATAAGTTTTAATGTAATGCTGACTAAAATTTCCCAAAGTTTTCATTTTCTGATCTCTTCTTTAAAAATTGTATATATGTGAAGAAATTCAAGATAGCCAAGAAATCTAGCTCCAAGTTTTGGAGCTCCTCGGTATTGCAATAAGTGTCAGTAGTTTATCCAAAAAACCATAACATAGAGCTGCAAGCCTTACAAAGGCTGGAGGGCTCATCAAAACCAGATAATTACTGGCCCAGATACAGAGTTAAAGGAAATGTGCTTTTCTGACAAGAGATGTTGAGATGGAGGTAAGAAGCAGAGGCTTAGGGTTCGAGTAGGAAACTGCAGAGGCCAGGAGCAGCTTGGCTGGTTGAGAAGACCTAGAATCAGCTTGCCAGCTGGGAGAGGGACTGCACTGCATTGGCATGTCCCTGGGTGGAAAAAGAGGCTTTCCTGAGCTTGGATGATCTTAAACAGGGTTATTCATTCATGGCTGAGTGTGTACAACTGGACCGGTAGATTTGCCAACAACTTCTTTTAAACCAATTTTCTTAATAAATAATTCACTGACATTGAACCTCTCCTCAAGAACGTAGCAATAGTGATGAAAGTCATCAGATGTGTGCCAGGTTTGGGATAATATTTCTGCATGAAATTTTAGGAAGTGAGACTCCTAAATATGAGTAACCAGTGTAAAGAGCATTTCCTGAGATGTATAAGAACGAGATCACTGAATCCAAAGGTAAATTTGAAGTTGCATTCCTGTGTCCCAGAAAATACTTTATTCATTGGAATATTTGCCAGTCTGCAAACTCCACCTTTGAGGAAAAATTGTGCAGAAGTGGGTTTGGTCCAGTCTAAACCAGGATATTAAAAAACCCTCCCAAAAAACCTTAAAAGTTTGGGAAGTGTAGGGAGTTGTTTTTCTACTCAGTTCTGCTGTGTATACATATCACTGATTTGCTCCTAGCGCATCCTATGAAGGCTGCAGATGAAAAGCATCCTTCTATCAGTTTTACTAGTTAAACAAAAGCCATTTTTGAGAATTTATATTTTAGAAAAATCTCAAAGGCTGTTTCATTATTCTGCTCTTCCACCTAGAAGTCATTAAAGTCTAAAACAGTAAATCTGGCCAGAGCACTGTGGCTCAGTCCAGTAAGTACCTTCTTTATATGCTCCAACCTCTATACAAGGCTGGTAGAAGTACTTCTTGAATCACTCTGTAGCTTGTATAGTACCCAAGTGCTTCATTTTTCATTGAAGGGCTGATATAAACCCTCAAAGAAACACTTCTGCAAGAAAAAAAATGGAAACTGCTATTGTATCGGGTCTGGCTGAGCTGGAGTTACCTTTCCCCACAGCAGCCCTCACAGCGCTGTGCTGTGTACCGGTAGCCAGCAAGGTGTTGGTAACACACCAGGGTTTCGGCTACTGCTGAGCAGAGCTGGCACACACCAAGGCTGTCTCTCCAGCATCCCCCCTCAGCAGGAGGCTGGGGTGGGCAAGATCTTGGGAGGGGACACAGCCAGGACAGCTGACCCACACTGACCAAAGGGACGTTCCATGCCATATGACGTCTGCTCAGCAATAAGAGCTAAGAGAAAGGAGGAGGAAGGGGGGCATTTGTTATTTATGAAATTTGTCCTCTGGAGCAACCTCTACACATACTGAAGCCCTGCTTTCCTGGAAATGGCTGGACATCACCTGCTGATGGAAGGCAGAGAATAAATCTTTTGGGTTTTTTTTTCCTTTGCTTCCACATGCGGCCTTTTGCTTTTGCTTTATTAAACTGCCTTTATGTTGACCCATGAGATTTTTTTTCCATCTTATTTTTCTCCTCTCCCTGTCCTGCTGAGGAGGGAAGTGATAGAGCAGCTTGGTGGGCATCTGGCATCCAGCCAATGTCAATCCACCACAGCTATTTAAGAGGAAAATGACTGTCTTATAAAGGTTTCTATTGGAATGTACATTACTTTTTTAAAAGGAAAGGTAAAATAAAATTTTACACATGTTTTTCGCTGATCCCATGAATTAATGTCCAAGTGTAAGACCAAGGTGTTAACAACCACAAAACAGACAAGCCGTTCACACCTTTGGGAAGCTGATGTGTGTTACGGTACCTTCAGAAGAACAATGACAAAGCTGTGGGTTTATTTTTTAAAAAATATTTCTATTCAGAATCTGAGTGAACCTTTCAAAGAAAAACACTGAGTAGAATAGCAACCTAACTTTCCTCCCAGGGCAACAGAAAAATGGCTACTTTAATAAGAAGCAAACATAACCACTTATATTCATTCATGTCTGTATATTGTTTCTGAATGCCAAAAATTACTTAAAAACTGCTTCCTGAAGTAAAAAAAATAACATCAGAAGGACCATTCTCATTTCTGCTAAATGTAGCAGCTGCTGGCATGCTATTGGCACTTACTTAAATTTATGTTGAGTTCTGTTGATAACACTGAGGAAAAGGATGTATTTTCAAATAGTAAGGGAGGAAATGTTAGTGCTACCATTGTTTATGAGTCACACAGACAGTGGTTAGTGGAAGTAGTGTGTGTGCTGTCTTGGCTTATTATTGCCACTGGGAGGCTGTGGTATAGCTGTGTGTTGGGAGAAGGATTACCCCAAACCATAATGGATCCCTGGTGGAAAGTTGGATATTGTGTAAGGAATAAGAATCTGGCTCCAAATGTGTAACAGAGAGAGCTTAGATCATAAACAGTGTATAACCAGTGCAAACACCAGAAGTGCAAGAATCTAAAAAAAAAAAAAAAAAAAAAAAAAGATTCAGTTTGTATAAAGCTGAGCTCAATAATAACAGTAATAAAACGGTGTTCTTATTAGGGCCTTTTATACATTGGTTCTACAAATGATTTACTTGTTTGTTCTCTGGTTCTTTCCCCCGGAGGTTTGGTTTGCTTAACTTAACTCTTTAGGACAGGGGTTATAGGGTTTACTGCCCCAGAATCTAGATGTCCTGGAGGTGAAGGAAGGCGCACACTGAAACTTCTCCGTCAGAGCTGAGAGGACCATTAATATTGTTTACTTCCTATTGGAACTGCTTCTGCCTTCAGAACAGGGGTTCCTCTGATTCATGCTTTTGGACGAGGCAGCAAAAAGAGAGGGAGAAATAAAAGTGGTGCTTTGCAAAGGAGCTCTGGAGCTGGGAGCGTTGCTGTGACGTCGTGTTCCCCGGGGAGCCACTGCAGAGCAGAGCAATGCCATGCAGCCACCAGCCCCCACTGTTGTATGAGGACAGCTCACTTCAAACCATTAGGAACTGCTTTTCCTCAACTTATTTCCTCAGTGAATTAAATTGTAATTGCAATTTACAGATGGATGGAATCACTTGTATTTGCCTGCTTACATTCATTACTACCTGGTTGTGCAGCTATAAGGCTATGGCTGGCCAGCAGGCAGGAAAGCTGCCTTCTTGCTGCAGACTGGGTGCTTATTCTGGGCCAGGTGAGACCTCTGCAATAGGGACTGGGTAACCACATGCATCTGAACATGCATTTGTCCCTGAGGGGTCCATATTGCAACCAGTACTTCGTCAATGACATAGTGGGATTGAGTGCACCCTCAGCAAGTTTGCAGATGACACCAAGCTGTGTGGTGTGGTTGACATGCCTGAGGGATGGGATGCCATCTGGAGGGACCTGGACAAGCTGAAGAAGTGGGCCTGTGCGAACTGCGTGAGGTTCAACAAGGCCAAGTGGAAGTTCCTGTACATGGGTCAAGGCAACCCCTGGTATCAATACAGGCGGGGGGATGACGGGACTGAGAGCAGCCCTGAGGAGAAGGACTTTGGGGTACTGGTGGATGAAAAACTGGACATGACCCGACAATGTATGCTTGCAGCCCAGAAAGCCAACTGTGTCCTGGGCTGCATCAAAGAGGTGTGACCAGCAGGTCGAGGGAGGTGATTTTGCCCCTCTGCTCCACTCTCACAAGACCCCACCTGCAGTACTGCGTCCAGCTCTGGGGCCCCCAACATAAGAAGGACATGGAACAATTGGAGCGAGTCCAGAGGAGGGCCAGGAAGCTGATCAGAGGTATGGAACACTTATCCTATGAAGAAAGACTGAGAGACTTGCGGTTGTTGAGCCTGGAGAAGAGAAGGCTCCGGGTAGACCTTTTTGCAGCTTTCAATATTTAAAGGGGGCTTATAAGAAAGATAGGGACAGACTTTTTAGTAGGGCCTGTTGTGACAGGATGAAGGGTAACAGTTTTAAACTAAAAGAAGGTAGATTTAGATTAGATATAAGGAAGAAATTCTTCCCTGTGAGGGTGGTGAGGCACTGGAACAGGTTGCCCAGAGAAGCTGTGGATGCCCCCTCCCTGGAAGTGTTCAAGGCCAGGTTGGATGGGGCTTTGGGCAACATGGTCTAGTGGAAGGTGTCCCTGCCCATGGCAGGGGGGTTGGAACTAGATGGTCTTTAAGGTCCCTTCCAACCCAAACCATTCTATGATTCTGTTCTCAGCAGGAAGAAGCCTGCATCAATGGGGAATGCCCCTGTCCTTGTACCTGCCTGCAGCACAAGGGATGATTCCTGAGAAAAGCAGGGAGCAACATCTGCACTGCAGAGGTGACAGAGATCACATTCCTGTGAATCAGGAAGGGACTATCTAGTTTATTGCAACTTTGGCAACTACTGGAAATTGTTGGGTGGAGTAAAGACTGGAGAGAAGGAGCTCTCCTCCAAGGTAGGGAGAGAGGACACTTATTTTTGAGTCTTGCAATTTCTCATTCATGCAGGTGAATTTTCAGTGCTTCAAGGGTTGTTTATGGTGTCATAAAACACGTCTGTAGTAATTGGATGTCCTTTTGGGTGCTTTCCTGAGGGCAAATCTTCTGGCAAGTCCAGCCAGAGCACCCATCACAGCATCACTAACACAGGGACCACTTCCAGCAGGTCAGCTCGCTAGAGCAAGGCATCATCTGTTAGCCAGATGTAGGACCCATAGTGGAGGAGTACTCTTTTTTTCTTCTTTTTTTAGCATCAGCAAGCCTTCTCTGAAGTCCCTTTAAATGTAGGTGTAGATCATGTCTAAGTAGATTAACACTCAACCACAAGGTCAGATGATTTTAAGAATCTGCTGTTCATCTGGAGAAAGCTGAAAGATCACAGTGAAAAGAGGGAAGGGGGTTCTTAGAAGTGAGCCGATATTTCTCTTGTGCAATAAAACTGTACCTAGAAAAAGTGAGAAGTAACTACTAGAAACAGGAAGATCTGGTGAGGAAGGAAATCACCTGGCCTTTGGGAGAGATAACAGTTGGTTTATGCATTGTGTTTTATTTTGGACTTTGTTGATTCAACTGCTATGTAGTATTTGGATGAAAGACCTTGCAAGGATTTGAGCAGTGATGTTTAACCTTTCTGGGGAGGTTTAGAGAAGCCAGCAATCTGCAGAGATTATTCCTGCAATAGCAAGAACTGTGTTACCCTTCAGACACTGAATTTATGCCGAGAAAGAACTGAAAACTGTGACCTGGTGGGATCAATAGAAAATAAGGTCACAGCTGAATAAAGTTCTCAAAAGTTTCCAGTTTTTACTTGCTCAAACCTCTCTCTTGCCTGAGGCCAACTCCATCAGCATTTTCTCGGGACAGTGAAGCCATAAGCAGCATACTGTAAGACAGTTCTGCTGTGATTAGATGTAAGGAAATACAGGGCTGTCAGTTGTCGAGGCACTGCTGGTATTTTAATTTGAAGTGTCACTCAGTCTTCTTGAGTTGCTTTGTGCTGATATTGAATAAAATAGGAGAGGAATGAGTTTTTAAAAAAAGAGAGGAATTGCTCAGTGGGCTGGAAGAGGGGAGATCAGTTCAGAAAGGGGCACTGGATTTAGGGGATCCAGCCTGGTCTCACTACCCAAAGCAGTTTTGTACGTGCACGATGTCCCTCCACCCTCACCTCCCTAAAACTCTCCTTGTTGCACCAAAGCAATCGTCTGTGCAAGGACTGGCACAGTTTGATTCCCAATGAATCACATAAAAACTGATTTAATGAAGTGTCCCTTGATCTTATGCGTATTACCGAGGCAGGGTTTTTTCCACTTGCCTGGGGCTTTCTGAAAAGTCTCAGTTGCTTTTTTATCTGAGTCCTTTTCTAGTTTTTTCTCCTAGTATTGGTTCCTAATGAACCTATGACATTTATTCCCATATCTTTCCACCCTCCCATCCCTAACTTCCTCTCTTTCCTCAGGTGAAATTTTATCGTTTTCTTTACTAGGTAAATGAGAAAAAAAATACAGAAAGACTTAACATTTCCCAGAGCTAGCAGGTTCTTTTAATTCTTTCTATTATGACAATATGACAGATTCTTGCACTTCCCTGGCTCCCAGTGGAAATACCAGGCTCTGAGGAGACAGAAAGAGGGGTATAAAGATGGAAGGCATTTACTCTTAGCAGTGATTTTTCTAATGAGAGTTTTTAGTGGTGACATTAACAAACTGTTCTCTTGAAGAATTTCCTGGGGGCTTCGGTGTCACTACATGCAACATCAGCTAGATGACAAGCTCTCACCGCCACCCCAGTCACTGCAGAAACAGCATCCTCGGCAGGAGCGGGTCTGCACTCACAGTTTGGGCAGAATGATGGTGAATGCTGAGTGAAGGGAGCAGCACAGCAGCTTTCTTCTAGGTGTTTGTTTCTAAGATTTTACATCTTTTGCTTGTTATTTTCAGTTCAGGGACATTAGGGAGAAAAAAAAGCAAAAAAAAGGACAGCCTCATATTGAGGGATTTAAACGTTTTTGCAAAGCTTAATTAAACTTCTAAATCTGCACTCTAGACAGTTAAGCATTGCAATAGGTAAGATGAAGCATAGAGAAGTCAAGGGACTAATCCAAGGTCAATGACAGAGTCAGGAGTAGCCCCTCGGGGGTTCACTCCACTCCTCTGCTGGTGGTAAATCATTGACACTAATTCCAGTCTGGCCAGCAGATTTCCCCCAGTCTGAGACCGGTGAGAGCAGGGAACTTGCTCTGAATCCAAGCCATCTTTGTCTGGCCAGCAGACAGCCTCCAGATTCTGATGATAATTGCTTTATGTATTTAATTATGTCATCATAGCCCTTTGTTATCACAGCAACTAAGATAGTGCCGATTTGGGTAAGAAAAGACAAAGACAAGCAAGAAAAGCTAATGCAGAAAAAAAATACCCAGATGTGGAAGTGGGCCAACAGGGTGTCAATCCACCTGTCTGAAACCTCCTTCTAGGAGGCACATCAGGAAAACAAATGTTTAAATAAAAAGATGCCAGATTCAGATACTTGGAAAACTGTTTGTATAAAACAAGGACCCAGTGAGTTTGTCAGAAATCCTCTCACGACAGTCTGTTGTCAGTCCGTTAGCAAAATCAACAAAACAGCCTGCATCCTTACGCAGATGCATAGATCTGGTGCGGATCCAGCACAGCATGAACTCCTCAAGCAGTGTTGCAGCTTGCCCAGGGGACTGGGGCACAGGCACCCGCTGGAGTCCTGCAGGAAATGGTGTCGTGGTTACCCCTTGGCACTTTTGGGGGCTACCTGTCATTTGAAAGAGCTTCCAAGCTCTATTTTGCTTTCTACTCCAATTGTATAATTTGGAAGTATCAGACCTTCACAGTCTGAGACACCCATTTTCCATCCAGCTTTACTCGTGATGCTTATCATGAACCATAGATTAACAAGTGATTAAAATTGCACTACAGCAAATATGTAAGTGTAAATCTGAATGATGCATGATTACTCTGAGCCAGCAGACATGTACAAATAATTGGCCTTTAAAGTTCATTAGTCAGTTTTATTACAAATAGTGCATTTGCATGATGTTTGTAAATTTATGCACCAGCGGGCATAAGTGATGACAGCATTCCACTGACTAGGCAAAGCAATTACAAAAAGCGCATCCGCTATTCGAAATGCCAACATAAAACACTTGTTTTAATAATTGGTCATAGTGTTTTAGTCCTGGGAGCGAGAGCTGCTAAACTCTTTAGTTACAGCAAGTGGCATACGCAGGTAAAGTGTCCCAACATGCTGAACAATTGCTTCCAAATTGTTTTCACCGTCGATTCAGCCCCACTCTCAGCATGTCTGAATTAGAAGTAGAAAGCTTTTGAACGGGATGCTGTCAGATTTACCTTTTCCTTTGGGTGCTGAAGAGCCTCTCTGTGACTGTCACCGAGGATTTAGCTATAGAGTGCTATTCTTTATATATGAACCCAATAAGAACTGAAAGATAATTGGGGACATTGTAGAGGTTATAGTGTCATTAGTACTGATCTGTTCCTCTCTGGGCTTGATGAGAAGATTAGTAGTGGAGGTAAAGACGAAACACTTGGTTTGAAGGCGAACATAGATTAATCTGTTAGGTTGTGAGAGAAGCTAAACCCTATGTCCCAGCTATTTTCCTAGCTATTTATGGTATTTTTAATCTATGCACATCTACTTTTGCATTTCTAGGAAGTGACCAGAAACGTCTTGGTCGATTAAAAATTAAATAAGAGATAAGATCCATGTGTGATTGCACTGAAGTGCTGCATGCCCTCACTGCCTCCAGATAAGGACCGTTGCAGCGTGTTTTCCATTTCCAGGTTATCCATGATTCCCCGCTAAGAAGACATATACTTTGGGATACCAGAACTGATACAGTATTGTCATCCTGAATCTATTTCCTCATTGCTTGCTCATCTCAACTCCAATGTGAGACAATTAACATACCATATGTTGCACTCTTCATTAGCCAATACATTTGACAGTGTTCCTAAATGCTGTGCATGACATAGCTTTTTATGTGCTCGCGCACAGCTGCATTAATAAAATCTGAGGCGGCAGGTGTGTGTACGCGCATATATATAGAAGTACACAGGCATGCATGGCAGTTCTGTTATAGCAATGGTAAACACTCACAGCAGGAACAAACCGATGACGGGTGAACCATAAAAGGTTCAGTTAAGAGAAACTTATAAAGACTTGAAGGGTTCTTTGAAAGTAGATTATATGCTCCTAAGATTTCCATTATTTCACTATAATGGAAAAAATTCTTGCATTAGGTTAAAGATCTAGTAGCATTCTGCAATGCATAGAGAATATCTCACGTTATCAAACCAAATACAGCCCATTCCAGTTAAATTGCTTCATTGCTTATATTCATTAAAATTTGAACTTTAATACAGAAAACTTCCAACAACTGGAAACGTGAGCTTCAAACGCAAATTCATTAACATGTGATAATAGAAAAAAACCTGGGAGCCACTAGCCTCTGCTAGATTTTGTTCCCTTCTTGCCATAAGCTGCACAAGCCTAATTGTCAGATAGACTGTAACAGGCAATAGTGGTGCAAGGCATAAACGCCACTTCAACGCACTGCAAAGCATTCATCAAGCCGAGTAGGTAAAGTGGTGTTGACCACACGGCACCCAAAAAGCTTCCTCTGTCACTTGAAGTGATCATCTTTAACAGTTTCTTGTCCATTTGTGCCTTTACTAATGAAGTCATCTGCTATAGTGGGTCCCCAGTATCACAGGCACTTCTGTGGTGTTTAATGTTTCCATATGCCCTATAATGAACTAGTAAGAGTTTTCCCTTTCTGAGCAAATATATTAGGAGTATCTGATGTCAGAGTTGCTTTTAGCTTGTCAAAGTGACAAAAACTGAGCTCGCTTGAGGTTAAGGATTGGATATTTTTTAAAACTAAACAGAAACTCCCTTCAGGATAACCCATGGGAAGTCATCTTCAGTACAAGGGTGAACTTTTCAGTCTAAGTCTCCTTCTGATCTTCTCAGGTCAAATCTGATCAAATCTTCTCAAGTCTTCTTCCTAGTCAAACTACTGCTTAGTCACATGTGCTCCAAGTGACAAATGGAGGGTCAGTATCACAAATATTGACACGATGGAAATGTCCTGGGCCGAGTGAAGCAGTACTGACGGATCACAGTGTGGACGGCTGCACTGTGTTGCCTGCAGTGTGTTTCGGATAACAGAGGTTAATAAATTGATCTTTAAACCCGATGACTGGTCAATTCCAATAGCAAGCTGGGGTATAGAAAATGAATACTGTGTCTTTTACAAAAGGAAACGCTTTACTTGGGCATGAGCCATGACTGTTGTGGCTAAAGGATGACATTACATATTACTGTACATTTTGTGTTTTCACCACAAGGGAACAGATGAGTATCTGAACAGATACAAACACAGCTGAAAAATGCAGGCTCTCATTTCAGATGCTTTGAGTGTATTCAGTGGGTAATCATCACGAGCAAGGAAAATCTTCTGCCTTTTTTCCCTTACAAGGCTTTTCAGAAGCACGGACTCGTTTTAATTGCATGGAAGTTCTTATCATAGGAAAAAATTGGTATAGATACAGTGAATCATTTCAAGCTGATGTCGAAGTTATAATCTCTTAAGCTATTAACAAAATTCCCTTTGCAAATTTGCCATTGCTGTTTGTGCTTTTGTCTTGCTTTTACAGTAGGCTGCTCTTCTCAGTTCATTCTCTCATGTAGTAGGTGTTTTCTAATCTTAGCTTTTCAGTAAGGGGAAAAGACTTTTTTCTCCTCTCCAGGTGAAGGATTTTGTCTTATGAAAGCACAATGAGCATCATAGACTCATTTGTCACATAGATAAATTTTTATTGGGGTAGAATTGAATTTCTGCAGCGTAGATAATTGTTCAGGCATTCTCTTTTCTTTTCTTTTCTTTTCTTTTCTTTTCTTTTCTTTTCTTTTCTTTTCTCTCTTTTTTTTTTTTTTTTTTTAATGGAAAACATTCTCTAAAAAGTATCTTCAAGGAAGACAGCAGCTATGGGAAGAAAAAAAGATTAAAGTGACATGCTTTGAGCATCCAAAGGCTAGACTGCATTTAGGACAGTTTGTGAAGGCTGCATTTCATCATGGAAACCTTCTTGCACATACACTGATCTGTTTAAGAAGGTTTTTCATTAAATGAGTCATACACTGTGGCTGTATACAGCTTTCCAAATTTTGGTAGGATGTCTGGAAGGCAAAGCCAATATTTGTTAATAGAAATATGAACAATGAAGCAGCCTATTAAATCCTATTTTATGTGAAATATTTTGACCACTAGTTGTAGCATTCCTAATAGATTTGGATACTGCATTCCTGATAGATTTGGATACTGCATTTGCTGTTCAGGAGAAAAGCTCTTCTCTTCACGCAGTCTGCAGCACAGTTTATTTCCTGCCATATAATGACACTCTAAAATACCTTGTTAATCTGAACAGATACTTATCATTCTCAGGGAACCAGCTCTTTTTCAGATAACTCTTATAAAACAGCCAGTGCTAGCAAAGAAAAGAGCTTCATTTACTACTATCATCCCAGTTTAAAGGAGCTTTTAATGTCTTCACAGTTGCCTTATGAAGACTGTCAGGAATTTTCAAAGCCGTAAGCTGCTTTACCTTTATCTGTCAAAATGAAAACAAACAAACAAATCCTTTTTTTAGTAGCTTTATCAACTCTTTCTTTTTCAAATAAAACCCTGGTACGTGCTACATTTCCAATTGCCTTAATCATAACTGTTGGACAGACGGTCACTGTGTGTCACTTGCCCTCCAGCCTTTCCAGAGCATCAGACTGCGTGTCAGTTCACTGCGCCCTGGCCAAGGCGGCTAGGGCAACTGATGGGACTGCCAGACCTAAAATAAACCAACCACCCTGCAGCTTGGCCTTCTGAGAGATAACCAAAGCACAGGCAATTTGGTTTTCTTTTCCTTAAAGATTTTAATTTGAATTGGGAGGCTGAAGAGAGGAGATGGGGATGGAAGGAGGAAGTGGGGACCTGCATGTCCAAACTCAGTGCCTGGACCTTACATGCATCCTGCAACAGGGACAGCTCTCTCTTCTCAGCAGATACACCCTTCATCTTGCTGCAGCAGAAGTCCTACAATGTTTCAAGCTCACATCATACCACTTACTTCTAATGTTACGCAGACTCTTTTTTTAAATTGTAAATGAACTTTATTTATAGTGATTGCACGCACACAAAAACCTCAGTATTGTTTCACTTTTTTTTTTTAATCTGCCTGCACTGCTGTTCAGAAAACCCTGTAGGAAACCGAATGGGAACCACTGTGCCTGGTTCCCGACTTTGGCAGCCTGGTTATTAAGGGATGAAGGAAAGGGTTTTTACAAACCTCAGTAAACAGTTACTTTACTTAATAGTCCGAGTCTTGATTATTCACCTCATTGTAACTTACCCTGATGTCAGGGAGGGTTGTATTATATCGAGACTGAAGGCAGGAGGTTATGTTTCTGCTGAACTCAACAAAAGGTGGATTGTGCGCTTGTAGTACAGTTTCTTTGAATAGAATCTGGACCCATATGTTGAAACTGTTCTGGTCTCTAATTAAAGACCAGTATCTCTGCACTGCACACTGAGTTATTTTGAGGCAGTGAGAATGCCACAGCAGGGAGTGTACTTGGAGAGTTGGTACTTAAGGCCTTGTTACACCCTGCATTAAAGATATGTGAGTAACTGTGAAAGCTTCAACTTCACCTGAAACTGTTCCTTTTCTTTTTTTTAAGGACAAAAAAACCCCAAACCTTTTCAGTAATTAAATCTTGTGGTGGGTTGAATAGAACAGAGGAGGTTTTGAAGCCTGTTTAACTCCTCTGAAATAAAGCAAATAAAATGTAGAAACAGGCTAAGACACTCAAGGAGATTTAAGTGCTGTTAACAGAAAAGCAGCTAATTATGCTGATGCTTTTGTCTAGATCAGCAGGAGTCATTCGTTCACATTTTCTGTTCTTCCAAAAAAATTGTTACCCTTCCTGCTTTCCCTATCACTGCAATCACACACACAGTCTTTCATGTGGGTCATTTGTAAACAGAGCCAATGTCATGGTTTCTGTCTATTCATAGAGCCAGTCAAGATCTTCAAGCCATTAGGACTCCACAGGGCCCAATAAAGCAAGACTTTCGTAAGTACACTCTCCAGAACACATTTAGTTTGGATCTAAAGCCATTATGTGAAGATTCATCTTGTCTAGCTGTAGTCACCAAAAGGGAGCGCAGTCAAAGGTGACAAAGTTTTCGGGACTACCCCTATGTGATCTCTGTATCGTGTGGCTAATGCTACCTGACCTAAATACCAAGGGATCAAATTGTTTGTTTCAATAGTGACAATCATTTTAAAAGATTGCATTTAATTTTAAATTTGAATTCATGAGGATTAAACTAAGAATTTCTGGCTATAATCAAGCCTTTTGCCAAATAAATTCAAGAATATTTCAGTACTTAGCTTTATGAGGAGCAAAATATCACTTTTACAATACATCCAGCCTTCTTTCAGTCTTCATTTTGAGAAACTACTAAATATCAGCATAAGGCAAGTTGCTCAGTCCTTTAAATACTTTGGTTGTGCACATGAGGATGATGTGGAGTAATATGCCATTTTCCAGACAGCCCCCAGATCAACTCTGCTAGCTATGTAGGTTCACAGAGCAGTGGTGGTGTGTGCAAACCAGATTGCACACAGAGAAATTAATGTGGAAGATCTGCTCCACCTACGTATGAAATATGTTCTACCTCCTTATGAGGACATCAGGTTCAAACTGGTCCTTCAGACAGCTTCAAATCACATTAATGTTAAGGATACTTTAGGAAATTTTCTTAAATCTAGTCCTAAGTAAAACCCAGGAAGGTTATCAGAGAGGCAGGGGCATCAGCGAGAACCACTTTGATATACTGTCCTGAATTACTCATCACTGTAGCCGTGGCCTTTGTGGCTCTCGTATATCTTCTCCAGCTTTCAGCATCCTGTTCAGTCCTAGACAGCAAGGCCAGGTGAGGCATAGGGAAGTGATATATAGGCTTATTTCATACTCAAAACCAGGATCGGTTACACCTGTACAAATGTGCCAGTGGTTGTTTAATAATTGTTTTCGTTTGTGGTTTTGGGTTGTTTTCTTTTTTTTCAACTTGAACAGTAAGGAAGCTTTCCCAATCTCATACAGATAAGAAGCAAGGACGTCAGAATTGTGTTGTGCATTCCTGTACTTATCTTTCTAATCCTAGTTCTTTCTCCTTTTTTCATACATTACACTATCCTATTAATTATACTTGTCACTGTATTGTAGTAAGAACTTGTGTTGAATTTTTATCCACTGCCTCACCGGGCTTCACTTTGTTTATCCTAATCTTCAGGTAGAGCCTGCATAAAAGGTATTTTATTAGAAGGGACCAAAGTTATCCCACTGTGCAGGTTTTCCTACATTTTCACTCTGCCCTTATTACTTTTCTACACCTGATATTGTGCCATTCATACACTTTTCCTGATGCAACTGTTTTTACCAACCCCCAGATGTTTGTTAAAAATGGTTAAATAGTGTGTGACAGAGGACCGGTCCATACAGTTTACCTTAAAGATGCACAGTCAAGGACCATCTACTCAGTCTTTAAGTTTCTTGGTTTAGAAAACTGCATTTCTTATGAAAGAAGTAGTAGAAGACCGCTTATTTGTATGCTTTTTTGCTGTATGCCAAAGTCTACAAATTATCCTTGAAAGTCTGCTGGAAGTCTGCTTCTGCTTAAAAACATCACACAATAAGAAGGCTATTGTCTTTAGACAGCCTGAGTTACCTGCTTCCATATGGACTAAAACCTATGTAAACGACAAGTTGCATTTAAAATTAAAATGCACAGATAACATTTTCCTTCTTCTCATTATTGGGACTAAACATAATCATCAGTCTCTGTCAGGGGATTTTAATACACTGATCCTAATACTGCCCTTGTGAAACAGAAATCAGAACTCTGCAGTGGTAGAAGTCCTGCATCTCTCATCTTCATCATTGCCTCTCTAGGTACTCTAGGTCTGCTGATAGCGAGAAATTAAAAAACAATCTCTATCCAGGTATGTCAGGTTATTTTGTTCCCTGTGTGTTCACCAGAATAATTCTGGTTTGAATGCTGTGTTTCTTGGACAATTGCAAGACTAATTTAGAAAGATAAAATATAACTGAAGTCCATGATCTTTTCTTGTTTTGCTTTATCCTTCTCTCTCTTGTCATTTGAATCAAAACTCTTGGAAACCGTCGATCTCCTGGAATACCTAGATTTGATTGTGTTTGGGTTTGCTTTTTCATAGAAGTCTTCCGGTTTTCCATGATCTTACTGCAATAACTGGAAGTGATACTGAATCATCTCTGCCCAAGTCTATACTAGGGGAATGATTTTTAATTACAGGCAGTCTTTCATAAATGTAAGGTTTCTTAACTGTGTGCTTTCCCACAATAACAAATTGTATCTTTCATGACCATATATTCTTTTATATGGTTCTGTTTTCATTTGGCTTGAAAATATTACTCGTGTACTCAAAAGGTACTATGGTCCCATTTGAGCAAGCTGCTTGTACCAAGTGTGTGGTAGTTATCAAAGAAATTGATGGTATTTCACTGAACAAGGCTGCATGCTGATGCATACTTAAATGTGTTACTGAATTAAAGCCTCGGGAGACAAGGTCATGCTTAAAGGATTTTCCGTTGTAACCTAAATAGTTCATAAACACCATGGTGAGGGAGGAATGTGACTCTGTGAACAGCCATTTGGGCAGATATCTTGAATGCTTAGAAAGACGGAGCGTGGAACTAATAAACTAATTTGCTTAAAGTTCTTCTTGCGTCTCTTCTGTTTGTGATTCATGTGCGGGGATCTGAGCTTTGAAAAGATACATCAGAGGAGATGGTAGACTTGGTGTATACCAGGATGAACTCCCTGGACATGAGGAAAGTCCCCATCCCTGGATTGCTCTAGGTTGTAGCTCTGTACATGAAGAGCATGACTAACCAGTAGCCTGGCACCTATTGTAATGAGATTTTTGATCAAAAAATAAAAAATATTGAACCAAAGAATGAAATGTTGAATGACATAAACCAGAAGGCAACACTGAGCAGCACACTTTTCAGAACACCCCCCGTGAAGGCCTCCTAGGATCCAGCAGGTACGGCCCAGTGGGGCTCAACCCAGGCAGCACAGGGCAGGGCAATAGAACTGAGCCATGCAGTGGCTGGGATTCATCCTGGAAATCTTCCTCCTCCTGGTACTGTCCCAACCAGCCTGGCTACAGCTAGGGACAAGTCAACCAGGACCCTCCACCACCTGGGACCAGGTGCTGAGCTAGAGGACACATAAGAGGCATAAGCCCCTCTTTTTTGTATCCTGTGCAGCCCACCCGAGGGCACAGGGTGCAGTGCACAGGCAGCTGCTTTCAAAGGCTCTCCACAAAGTAAGCTACGCACTCCCTGGTGCTATTAAGGAGAGCACAACATATAACTTCAGAGGACCCAGAGCGTTATTTTCACTACTTCAATATATATTTTCATGTGCTAAAAAGCTAACCAAGCCACAAGGCGACAAAGTGAAGGCAGTTGGACATGAGCTCTATATAATACTCTTTTGCGTACTATTGGGCACAGACATTGCTGTGTTAATCTGAAGAAATAGAAGTGCCCAAACCTAAATTTACTGAAGGCATTGAAAACTTGTGGGGAGGTAGAAAATTGATACTACAGTTAGCAGCAACAGTGATGATCTCTTTATAATACTGAAAAAAATTGAAATATATTCATATAAAAAAATTCTAGCCTTTTTTTCCTCTACCCTGTCACATCTAATCTGCACTAAAATTTGGATATCCAAAACGAAAGCTAAAATGGCAGAATTTTTGCGAGCATTAGCAATCCAGAACAACAAAGCTTTCAGGGATGATCAGTTCCAGCAATGCTTCCTTGAAGGCACAGTACCAGCAGCTGGGATTTTTGTTTGTGTTTTGTTTTGTTTTCTTTAACTATGCTAGTAAAATAATGATTCAGATATACTTGTGTGTGAATATATATATATACATTTTTATGTATGTAAACTAAATAGATCTTTACTGGAAAAAATTGCAAATGAGATTCCAAATGCTAAGTAGGAGAGGCAAAGCTGAAATACAGCTTGCCTTTATTAGCTTTTGTTGGAAGTAGCTGAGACCTCCCACAGTGAAACAGTTAGTTAAACATTAGCTGTTCAGGTACTAAGGACAGTTTAAAATTATCCTGACTGTAATAACTGATGAAGCAAGAGCACATTTCATCTGTACTAGTTGACATGTTGCATAACATATGTTAAAGCTGAGTATAAAGCCAGTACTTCATTTTCACAGGTAACTGGAATCACTACTTTTTAATTAAAGGCTTATCTGTTAAACTACTTTGAATACTTTTCTCAGTTTCAGGGTATTTTGGTTCTCACATGGTAAATGCATTATACATAATTTTCCTCTTTTTCTATACCAGTTCTATTTGAAAAAATAATTTTAAGTTCCTGTCAAAAAGCTAGACTCCTCCCCTTAAAGAGCTATAAACTCTTCTCCTGTCTTGTTCTGCCAAGCATGCTGAAAATCTTTGAAATTTTATAATGCTTTGTCTATAAAAGTTAGTTCAATCTATGCAGACAATTAAATACATTCATGGTCATAATTTCCTCCTCCCTCTCAACAAGTAGAGCAGATTCCAGTGTACGACTAGGTTAAAAAAAGAAGAGTAAATAAAAGACAGAGCAAAATTTTATTGGTATCTTTCTTGTCTCTCCTTGTAGAATATTCCTCAACCTTATTATTTCTTTGAGCAAGAAATCACCTTCCACCCAGGCACAAAGAAGAAGAATAGTGGTCTCTGAAAACTTGTCATGAGTTTGTAGGTGGGGAGTGGAAATTTGGTCTTATGAGAATTATCTTCATAAAAAGATCAACAAGCAGCAAATTGTTTGAGGAGGAGAAAAGTTATGTCCCTGAAAACTTACACTGCCTTGTAAGGACTCCAGCTGTTTTTAGCATCTTCATTGTTTTCTTTCCAAGGAAAATGTCTATGAAGAGATCTTATACATCATGCTATATCATGAGGATTTGAATGAACTACTCCTAATAAACACTTCTATGGGACTTCATATGCTGTTTAACCTGAGTGGTAGCATTTCTCATCAGAGGCAGCTTGGGTTTAGAGGTGGAAAGAGTGACTCCGTAATGTAAGACCCTTAGGGAAGGCTCCATTCTATCTGGATCAAATGTGGGTAATTTTGGATTCTGTATGAACAGCACTAGACTTCTTTTGCTATGTGAATTATTAAAAAAAAAAAAAAAAAAAAAAGGAGTTTCATAGAGCTGACAGTAAAAATAAGGAGTAAACTACTTTGTGTGTGTTTAACCCAATTTTACACTTGAAGTCTACTTCTTTCTTTGTAATACTACAAAGAGTTTATTGAAATCACTGTAAAAGCCTCCATTTCAGGGTTGTTTTCAAGTGGGTTGGGTTTGGGTTTGCATTTTTTTTCAGAGCAAATGCTTCCAAGCATGTTGCTTCTCTCTCTGTGCTACTTTGACACAAATAACTTACTGTCTTTCTGTTTTACTTTTGATCTGAAGAAAGAGGTTTTTTACACTGAAAAATGCTAACTTCATTTCTCAGTAATCACGGTGGAGCAGGTGTTCCTTCTTCCTACAGATTGCAGGTGTTCTGCGTAGCTTTCTGAAACCATTTTGATGTGTCCCTGACTTATGATCAGACAGCCAAAGTGAGTAATTTTTCAGTAAACTCTGTTTTAACTGGTCTGGACTATACAGCTCTTTGGTTAAGCTTCTGTGGATAAAATCATCAATACTGTTACCAGGCTTAATATTTTTTTTAATATTGCCAAAGGCCATTATTTAACATACTGTCCCCAAATGATGTCAGTCAGAGCCTTCCCAATAGCTTTATTATGGCAGTTATGTTTACCCTTTCAACCTCTACAGAGAGAATTAAAGGAGTTTAAAGGCATTAGTTCAGATTTAGTACTTTCTATTGAAGGTTCAGCAAGCGTGAATGTGGAGCTGAGGAGAAAATAGCCATCTGACTTGGATTATTAGGAAACATTGTGAGGACAGATATTTTATCTTTCATTTCTCAACTTCTTTGCTGTTCCTCATATCTATAAGATGACAGACATTTACCATGCATTGATTACTGTTCCACAGGTTACAGTATGAAGCATATATCTCAACACATGAGAAAAAATTAACGGTCTTACAAAAGAACAAGTTAACATCATTTACCTTGTGTAGACCTTCCCTGGGTGGTAAATCTTTATCAGAACAGATGTACATCCACCAATAAAGAGGTGGTATTTACCTGGCAACACAGATTAAAGAAAGAATATGTGACACTATAAGATGCAATGGGGAACGTAGCCATATTTTGGAGTATTGCTCCAAATAGTTATAAAATCTGAAGCCATGAAGGAGGTTAAGCAAATCATAAATAGATACTTATAGAGCTTTAAAATTAAATTCTTCTGTATTTTGGGGATGGCATGTATTATTGAAAGATATTTTAAGAATATTTGTGCAAAATAATACAAACTATATTGGGATTATTTAATAAAATGGAATAATTTGCTTGTACATGTAGTATTTATAATTTAAAATACCACATACAAGGATTAAAGGTTTTAGAAGGAATAGTAAAGTGCAGTTCATACTTCAGCAAACGTGACGAAATAATAAAAAACTCATCAGGACACAAATGTGTATGCAAATATAATACTGATGTTTTTTGACTTCAGAGCATTGCACTTGAGAAGTTGTGGTTGCATAACAGATTGTGTTACATGATCTGGTCAGCTGACTTCTCCATTCCTTTTCTCTCCTCTCACTGGCAATCCAAACTGCAGAAGGTCTAGTCTCAAGTCTTCTCAATTTTAACCTGTTTCTCACTTCCTCCAAAATTCTAACACCTTTGAAGCTAAGTGCAGCTGAGACCTCCTGGAGATCCACAAACTAGGGTGCTTGTAGCTTATTTTGCTTCCTGACCTAGTTGGGTAGGTGTTCTCTGATCATACATACCAAGTTAGTCTCTATAAACGCACAAGGAAGAGGAAGTGGTGTTGCCTCCTCTTTAACTACAAGGTGAGAAAAAAGTGGAGCAGTCATCTGAGATGCTGGACATACAGAATAGGATGCAGTGGCTTTCTACAGGTGATCTTGCTATCTCAGATTATATTATATACAGCAAAGTCTAAAGATCTCCTCAGCTGACCAGGACAGGTGCCTACTTCAGGATGAATGGAATTTCTTTCTAGACATTATTGATTATATGGGAAGCTTAGAAACTTGTTCATGTGTAGACATCTGGGCCATGAGAATTTGGAAAATAATTACCCTCTGAGTATTTGTATGTTTTATAGGATCAAGAGCAGAGCTGATTGTCAGCCTTTGTCCTACTATGGCTGTCCTAACAAGGTAATTTTTGAGTCCTGTTACTATCCAGTCTCTTTTGCTTCAGTGAATATTTAGTTATTCAACCCAAGGTGAAAGAACTTCAACAGGACCTACTGAGAGAAGTATTCCCCTCACCCAGCTTCCCTATTCTTCTTGAACAAAAATGCAGTCTTCCATGAAAGCCTGTGGGCTAGATAATTACCTCTAAGGCAGAAAGAACCTTAACCTAGACCCTTCGTGTAATAGAGATAAAAAAAAATATCATCTTTCCTTTGGGAAAATGTTTTCTACATGGAGTCTGGTCTAGTTGCCATTATCTAAACTTGTTTGTTGGGCTGGACCTAGCAGGAACAATACATAGAGAATAGGTGATATACTGCTAAGCACTTGAGCAATTCCAGCCACAGAAACGAATTTTAAGGTAACTAACTTGGATGCAACAGCACAAATGTGCTTCCTACCCTTCATTTTTTCAACTGCAAAGCCATCAGTTGGGCAGATTGGCAGGGAGTTGGAAGGAGTGAAGAAAGGTTAGGTTTTTCTTCATTTTGTGGGCTTTTTTAGTTTAAATTTGGTAGCTAGTAAGATGGACATCTTGTGATCTTTTTTTTTTTTTTTTTTTTTTTTTTGGAAAGAAGTGTCTGTTTTCTCTATTAGTCAAAGAAAGTTTAACATTGTCAACAGCTGCCAAACCACATAAAGATATACAACTATTATAATGGAAGAAACTATTATCAATTTAGATAATGCTTTTCACAGTGCATTGAGCAGAAGCAGAGTTGATACACATGAGAAACATGAAGAATTTCCTTTTATTGTGAAGTTAAATCCATATTTCCAGTCCTGAGCTTGTTCACAGCACGCTGGCTTAAAGTCAATGGTAATGCCATTCTGTTCTGTGTCTGCCACATGTTAGAATACATTTTTCTGGTCAGACCATCAGGTTCTGTTAATAGCAATTTGCCATCACTGGTTTTCTTACATTAAACCAATGTACCCATAAAGCTAACGGCTGGCTGTTTATAGTCAACTTATCAATCAGTCTTCAGTAGGAAAATAAAGACTTTTTTTTTTTTTTTAAATAGATCTTTTCTATACAAATGCTAACTGGAGGCACAGCTCCTTAGCTGTCAAGGCACGTGCATGGAGTCTGCCATCAACATCTTTACCTCCATTGCCCTCCCCATTGTGATAGTGTGTAATGTAGGAAGTCATAAGTTTCCTCCAGAGTTCTTAAGAAACATGCATTAGTAATAAAGAAAAATAGAAAACCCAGCCTGTGACTCCTGAACTGCTAGTCCTGTCACAGCTGAACTACCAGAGTAATTTTTATCTTTCTGTACTCCATAGGGTTATTTCAGGTTTCCACTGGTGTACAGAGAATCTGGGTCACAGCTCAGCCATCTGTCTGTAGATGACTTTTCCTCAGAAATGTTTTTTTTCAGTCTGTACCTATGATCTGAAAAGCAGCTAGTGCTGGGTAGGATATTCCACAAAGTATGTTTTCATTCAAGAATGCTGATGAGTTGAAACTGAAACTTTTTGTTGCTATTTGTTTCGACAAATATTTGTTGAGATTCTGTGCTTTAAGGTGAGATTTTTTGAAGTTTCATTTCAAACCTGGCTAGTCCACAGTGGCCTAGTGGTTACAGTGCGTCCCTGAGGAAGAAGTTTCCCTGGGGAAACTCAGCATCAGATCCCTGCTTGATGTGATTTGAAGCAGAGATGTGAGCTCAGCTTAGATGAGGAGACTTCATAAGCTACTTTTAAACCCTTGGAAGAGTTAAGGCTCGATGGAAAGGGTTAAGTTCCATGAGTATGTCATTTTGTGGAAGCAGTCCCCAAAGTAGCCTCATAGTATGGTGATAAATTCCCACTGTTAAGTACCTAACAGTGAGAAGATGGAGCAAACTCAAAAAAATCTATGTCCTTCCTAGGTCCTTCTGTCCCCTAGGACAGAATAATCTGTGGGTGTTGCTTCATGCTTATTGCAAGTTAAGGCTGAAGGTTAGATATCTTGAATTCTTTACTAAGATAAAGGTCAAACAACATGTTACAGAATTTGGAAACAGGTTTACAGAGTAAAATCAATAGACTCATAACTCCATTCCAAGCTGTTGATTCAGGAGCTCTCTCAGGAGTGCTGATCACAATTGAAGTTGACGTTGTCCGTGTTGTTCTGGCAATTATTCTCCCCAGCTGGACAGGGCTTCTCAGAGACTAATTTTGCTTTGGTTCGAGGCTCCAAGTAATGCTTCTGCTTTGGCAGCACAGTCCTAGATGGTAAATAGAGGATCTCTGTGAGGGCTTTATGTCCTTCATGGAGGTTCTTTAGACAAACTTTGAAATTTCTTGTTTCCCTACTAACCAAGAGATCTTCTATTCCAACGGATGTGACTTTGGCCATTTCACATCTATGACTGATACTAGAATTCTCATAAGTTTATTCAAGAAGATGTCTTTGAGTCCAGAAGTGCTCTGAAGTATTGCTTCCACATTTCTGTTAGCTCCTTTTCCTAGAAGTAGTTTCAACTTCAGACTTAAACTTTCTCAATATCATTTTGCATACCAAATGCCCTAAAGAATTCTTTTGTTTTTTCTGCAGCAGTTTATATTTTGGTTCACCCCTCCAAGACTGCATGATTTGTAATTTGAACCTATTCATACTTTCATAATAACATGTAATTTGCCGTATAATAAAAACCATTCTCTGCAGAGCATCTCCGACCTGTTTCACAATTGAAGTTATGTTAAAGACTTTCTGCAGGGCCTCCACATAGCCTGTCAACGTGAGATACATGACTGATTTGACACTTAGAATGCTTCTATTTTCCCTTTGTCATAGAAATAATATCTGCACTAACATTCAGTTAACCCCAGTAATGGACAGACATTCCTACAATATTTGCTTGGACTTGTCTGCCTGAGGTGAGTTAGTGCTCCTTTCCAAGCAAGTCTGAAGACCATGATTCCCTGGCAAAAGCAATATTGACTTTGCATTGCCTGTCTTTAAATTACATCTCATTTTATATAGTAGGATTTTATCTTCTATTTCAGTCTCTTGAGACATTTGGCAAGCTTATCTTTTAATCCTTGGAAAAGCAGGATTTTGAAATATTTCCTTTCTGATGTTAATTCCTGGTGCTTTGGAAGGAAGTGTCAGAATCCCTGCAAAGGGACAATTAAATTGTAACTTGCCCAAAGGAAAGTTTCTTTGTAGTATCAGGCAGTAATTCCTTGGCATGTATCCCAAAACATGAGGATTATATATTTTACAAGCATGGTATTATCTAAAATCACCATAGATTTAAGTATTGGGTCATATGAACATGTAATCCTCTATGTAAGACTTTAGTTTTGGATAAGGCCGTAGGAAGATGACTGTGATGGCCTGAAAACAAAGACCAAAATCATGCTGACCCCAAAAGGATTCTGGAACAGTGGGAATCACAGGTTTTACACTGATTATAAAGTAAAAGGCACACTGAAGTGGGACCTGAAATGAGATTGTTATATACTGTGAGGACAGTTACAGTTCCCTTAGAGCTGCAGCTGTTACCTGGCAAAAGAATGGCCATGGGTCTGCCCAGATCAGTTCCCCTGACCTTGACCAGGTCAAGGAGATGGATAGGGAGATATATAAGAACAGGACAAGAATGGAGTGATACTTCCCTAATTCAGTCTTTCTTCTTTGTGGAATCTGAAGCAGTGTAAACCATCACACAGTATCCTGTGGCAAGAGATTTCCTTCCACAACATAACCATGTGTTTTATGGGAGAAAAAGGCCTCCATTAGCCTGGGGGTTTGTGAACTTTCACCTGAGAATGTTAGCTGAAATAAAAAGTTTTAAAGTAAACTTCAGGATTTTGTGTGTGTGTGTGTGTATATGTATATATGTTTTGAGATGACACTTGTTTTGTGGACTCATAATGGCAGAATAAATATTTTATTTTAATTTGATAAACGTGAGGTAGTTGGCTGTTAATGAAAACCCCTGGTATATCACATATTTGGAGAAATGGTCAGAGCTTTTGTCCTAGCAAGACAATTTTACCTGAAAAACAGAGCTTGAGGTAGGGTAAACACCTGTTTAGCTAGCAGGAATTTTTTTTCCCGCTTTGTAATCTGTGGTGTTGCCACAAATATTCAAGCTAGCTGGAAATATCCTGTGCTGGCTGTGCACTACACTGTGGTGCTGAGGTTGCAACTATGAGTGCGATGTGGCTCTGCCTATATCATGCCCTAGATGCTCCTATAGAGGATGCAGCACTATCAACTTCCCCTTGTAGTCTTGCCTGGGGTCCCAGTTCTGTGACGTGAATATTAAAAACAAAAAAACCCCAAATCCCCAAAATGAAAGAAAGCAAGAAAGCAAGCATTGTTTGGCCCTACTTTCAAGATAAACCTGTTTTAATGAATTAGAGCAGTCTAGTTCGAGCTAATCTGAAAAGATTACAGGCAGGACCACAAACTGGTACTGCAAATCTGTAAGACTCAGCGGAGGGTGGGGAAGGCTGTTTGTGTCACACTGCTGATAGGATTTTTGCTTCTTGTTTTCCCACGGCTGTGATTTGAGGGTTAGGGTGTTACGTTGTGCCCACGCTGCCGTCAGCTCCGGACACAGCACCCCGCA
Organism: Balearica regulorum gibbericeps; assembly: GCF_011004875.1. Lineage (NCBI taxonomy): Eukaryota > Metazoa > Chordata > Aves > Gruiformes > Gruidae > Balearica > Balearica regulorum. Next base: position 15,502,195 of record NC_046186.1, read on the forward strand.
AAGAGGCGGTCTCCTGCTGAAGGCTGTCCAGATGAGTGCAGCCATAATCTCATCCAAGAGGAAGGGGTGTAGTCCGATGTACACATCCCATTGCCTGCAAATGGCTCTGCCACCCCATTGTTTTGAGTGTCTCAGTGGAAGTGGATCAGGAAGCTTATCTAAGGCCATCCCCACCCTTTCATTGGCAGCAGCTGTTTGAACACACCACATTTCCATCCCTCTTCCCTCCTCCCCTCCGCTCCGATTTAGAGCTAGCCACTCCAGTTGTTCCTACAACACTCTCCTTACAGTGTTCGACATTTGGTGCAAAGAAATCTCATTTTAATTCCTCAAGTGCTATCTGTTTCGTTCGCTTGGGGCTCATGACAGGTGCCCCTTTGTTCTTTGATTTGACGTTATCTCAAATAGCCTTGGAGCTTCAGCCAGGCTAAAAAACGCACTAGCAGCAAACTGCCCAAATTAGCATTTTTGCTAATTCCAGAGAAACGCAAAGTTGCTGAAGCCCTGCCAGGAACCTGTCAAACTAATTTGCAGTGGGAGAAGTGGATCTGGGGTGAGGAAAAGGTTCAGTTGAATATGGCACAGAAAATGGGCTTTATAGACTTTCCTATTCCTCCTTTTAACTTTTAAAGATAGAATTATGAATTTGAAAGTCAGATGAAGTAATTTAAAATTTTTTTTTTCTAACATGGTTGAAAATCTTGCATTTGTCTGAGATCACTTTTAAGTATCATTTCCCTTCTGTAAGTTATTAAACCATTAATATTTTCTCTGTAAAGCACTTAAAATGCTCAATATTGTTGGATTTTTTAATCTCAGTAATTGTGTAATTTTTCCTATAACTTTATGTTTTCGCAGTTTTCAACAAAGTGGTTCTCCTATATTTGTCTGTGCTCTGAAGCTCAGAGTTGCTGGGCTTTTTTCCTGTCTGCTTTGTTAAATATATAATTAAATATGATTTCTTCTTCCTCTTCCTCTGCTTAATTTGAGTTTCATTTCTTGCCTTGTGTGAAAAGAGTATGCCCAGCTTCTGTCTACGTAACTACCTGGGTATTGTTTTAGGCAGGGGGAAGTAAGTGGAGTCCTTGGTTTTACTTTCCTGTTCTCTGCCTTTGCAATATATCTGGACAACAGAGACAAAACAAAGGGTTATATAAACAGTAGATGAGCCATTGCAGGGTGGGTCATATTTTACAACTGGAGTAACTCAGGAGTGAATTGCTCTGTGCCAGGAGCAAGGAGGAATTGAGGAAAGAACTGTACATCTGAGTCACAGAGTCACTCCCAGGGTGGTGTGGTTCATGCCCCACCTTTGCTGGAGGCGTAAAGTTTCAACCCAATCCTTTATAATTTTCATTAGTAATATCATTGAACGTTCATTACTTGTTTTGAGGAATGAACTATATTATGCAAGTTTTGCTTACCAGTACCTTGTCCTGGTACTCAAGGAGGCAGAAGTAAATGGTCATATCAAGGCAGGGGATACAATTTCTGTTAGTAAAACTGCTTCCTCTTTATACATTGCCAGACTTCTGCATTCCCCAGTTACACTGCATGTCTTACTGTGGTGTGTGTGAAGGATAAGCTAGCAAATCACTGTATTATAGCTAGGAAAAAAGTTTAAAATGCAGGGCTGGGGAGGGTGGAAGCGAGAGAACTTCAAACTGTGATGCTTTCCAAATTGAGGGTTTGTATTCTGGCTGAGGCTGGTTTCTATTTAGAGTAGACTGCTAGGACCATTCAGTGAACAGTGGTAAAACCAGGTCTCAGCTCAGGTCTCCAGTTCCCAAGCTTTCTCTTGTTTCATTCATTACCTGCACTGCAAGAAGAAAGGTTGGAGGAACAAAAAATGAAGTTATAGACGATGATATGCTGTGTGTCACAGGGAGAATTTCTCTTACTTTGCAAACCAGTTTTGAAATGATAGGAAAAAAAAAAAAGAAAAAAATAATCCCCCAAGATTCAGTTATGGATTTTAGCTGAAGATCTGTTACTATTACCTGCTATTTCTATTATTTTGTAGTATAAAGGCTGGGCAGTCTCTTCCTCTCTGATGTTAGTGTATTAAGCAACCTGATCTAACTTTGAAGATAGTTCTGCTTTGAGCAGGAAGTTGGACTAGGTGACCTCCAGAAGCCCCTTCCAGCCTATTTTTTTTTTTTATATGACTTTATCAGCCCTTACAGAAACTATTATCTGACACCCTGACACAGTAATTCAAACATCCATCTGTCCTCCCACCCTCACCTCTCAGCAGAAAAGCAAATCTCTTTTTCTTGGACATGCCTCTGCTCTGCTCTGTGCAGGCTGGAGTCCAGTCGATGCAGGTACATGGCAATCAGAGCCACAGAGACTGGGGAGGTCTCCCAGTATCCTGTACCTGGCACTTGCACTGACTTCACAACATAGGGTGGCTTATGCCTGTCCCTGGCCAAGTGCTCAGTAACGTGACTTTTGCAGCGTTACCTGCATACTCAAAAATCTGAGCGTCAGTGCTTCGTTGAACTGAGACTTAGCATAGAGGATAATTAAGTTCTGTCTCTCTTTGCTAGTCCATCAGTGAAGATGACACTGGTATAAGAGCAAACAGGATGAAAGCTCAGGATATGGCCATGCCGAGATCTTTGGTAGGCATTGAGGGCATCTCAATAGAATAAATAGTCCATGTTTTGGAGACAACACTATTAAGTGATGCTAAAGCTAAATCTGAGACTCAAATTTTAGCAGATTAGCAGTTTTAGTGTTTCCGCAGAGCCCTGACACATTCCTCTGCTTGTTTCCTAAAAGTACTCTGCTTCAGTATTTCTCAGCTAGGGTTTATCTCCTGTAGTATGGATACAAAAGCTGGGCTTCAGTGTTCCTCGCATGACCCTGCCTGGCAGAGTGAATTCCTTGGGGGCTAGTTCTGATGCTGGCCTGGGGAACAGGCAGCCCAGCCCTTGCTATCCGTGTCAGCCATTGCCTTTAGCCAGCTGCTGCTACTGAGCTTTCTGCCTCCTTGTAAGGGCTTTGGCTTGATTCTGCCTTGCATTCACTCATTTACCTGCCTTTATCTTAAAGCTGATGTCCTTCTTCTCAGCCAGTATCAGTGCAGTTTGGAGGAGTCTCAGGTCCAGTATCCCGTGCCCTACCTTTTACATATAAATGCAGATGCAGTTTGTAGGATCCTTTATTTTTGTAAGTTGATTTTCTGCTTGTTGTTTTTTTTTTTTCCCCTCTCCTAGACTAAATAACTTTCATAATTTTTATCACAGAGTATAACACACATGAACTTTTACAATGCTCATAGGACTGAGGGTTGCAATACCAGCGACTACTAATACTCAGTGTACACTCCTGCACTTTTAGTGTGTTCTTGGCATTTGTCAGCAGCTGCACGTGATGCCTTTAGACTCATTGTTACTCTAGGTGACAAGCTCTTGAAGGAAAAACATACTCTGCTTGAATGGCCTCTGAAGATGCAATGTTTTCCCTTCTCTAAGCAGCTGTTGCCTTATGGGGGTTCTTTTATCATGGGGATGTTAAGAATTTTAAATCAACCTCCTCCCATTTCCCCCATGCTCCCAGCTAAAAAAAAAAAAAAAAATCAGTTTGAGAAGAGGCAATTAGCTAGTACTCAATCTGCTGTAATGCCATAATAGTAATAATAATGGTGCTTGGTCTGGATGCTCATAGGGACGCAAGAAATTCCTTATCTTGTGCAGTTACTGGAGTTTTAATTTTATTGTTTTCACTTCATTTTCTTTTGCATGAAAAGAAAAAAACAGAAAAGCCAAGCACGCTTTGGGCATTCTTACAGTCTAATAATAAATGTGTGTGCTTGTGGTGAAGTTCTGTTTGGAATTATGTAGAATGAAAAATATTTAGAGATTTTGTACCTCAAAAACAACAGTAAAACTGTTGATAAGAATTCTTTGCAGAATTTTATTAGCAGAATTTAATTAGCATAAGTTACTGGTAAGGCAATTGCTCCTCTCATCCTCTGCTCTCAAAGGATCCAAACATTATGATCTGGACAGAGAGAAGATTATCAAACTAGCTGCTATGGATCGGCTCATTCAGGTCACAGTGCAGAAAACATTAGTTCAAGACTTTTAAAAATTAATAAGTTTTTTCATGAACTGCTCGATACCGAGGGGGAAAAAAAAAATAAAAAAATGTTAATTTGCTTGAGTATCAGCATGGTGTTCAAACTCAAAATAATCAAATTTGACTGAAATAGTAGTTGGAAAAATACCTTGAGATGATCAGGGTTTTCTTTTCAAAAGTGTACCATTGGTGGCATACTTATTGAACTGGCAAAACTAAACCCAGTGAAAATTCAATGTCATCAACAACTTGAATCATGGCCTACCTTAAAGCATAACGTTTAAAAATAAAGAGTGACTTGTGTTTGTAATGACTCCCTGCTGTGATGCCACTTCTGCTTTTATTTCCAGCATAGCTTCTGTAGCTTGGAGTTCCTTTGCCTTTGTACAGTACAGTTAATTTCCTTCTTAAAACATGCATAGCAGAAACCAGAGATTTAAATCTCCTCTTTCCTGCTGTGGCTAAACCACTCAAACAAATCGAAATGGGAGTACCATGTGTAAATAAGGAGAATAAAATCCTGTAATGAATTATTAATGTTAACTGGGTCATCACCTGTTGAGGTGATCCAGAGGTGTGGGTTTCTTTTCATGGACATTAATCTAGATCTTGTAGAACATCCCATTCCATTTCCTACTCTCTCCAGTCTCTATTAAGAACATGACTATGTCTGGAAAGATTGAGAAAAATGCTGCTTTTTTTTGAGAATCACAATAGCATACAGAGGGAGTCAATTATCCTCAGACCGGCACCATTCAAATTCCCAGTAGCAATAGAAGTGCCAAGAAAACCCCAGAAAGTTCAGCGGCTTTGTTTGGCTTGGAAAAATACTCAGAAATTTGGCTTTTCATTTATCCCTGATCCCTACAGCATGCTTCACCCTAGTTGGAGCCTGACTGAAGTCACATTGATCAAGTATACCATTGGAGCCATATGCAGGCACGGGACTTCTAAATGCATTGCAGGCCTGGGCTTCAGGCACAGGGAGCTTTTCTACTGACTTCAGGGGTTTAGACTGGGTTCTGTTTGGGCTATGATTATGTGCCAAGTTAAAGTACAGTTCTCATAGGGTTTCCAGATCATCCTGTTACTAGGTGGGCAAAAAAAACCCAACAGAAAACAAAATGAGGAGACTAATCTCTTGGAATTTGATTGGTCTTCTGGACTGGAAGTAGAAGCAATCAACCAGAAAGAAAGGCTTGGAGAGGAGATAGTATATACATTTCAGGGCTGTGAATAGAGCCAGTTTCAGCTGACTACTGGCAAAATTCCATGCGTCCTTCTTTTCTATAGACAGGTTTATCTGTTCCCATATGTTAGGCCTTGCTTCATTTCCAGATTCATCTGCTTTCATTCTTTTGAATGCATCTGTCCTGTTAGTGGTCTGCCTTGGGAATTAAGAGGCATTAAAATTGCAGCCAGTTATTTCCATGATTTCTCACTCTCAGAACATGACAAACTCACTACAAAGCTTTTTCTGTGCCTTGCATGTACATATCAAATGTGCAGAAGCCAAAAGCCAAAACTAAGAGGTAGTGCATGTCCAAAAAGGACTTCTTGGCTTCCATGAGTGCTTATGACTTTTCAGAATGAAAGATTATTGAACGTTTCCCAAAGCAGCAGCTGTACAAATGGCTCCCACGCTAGGAGGAGGAAATATACATACTAATCCCTGAACTGGCAGTCCATGCCTAAATATGCTGGGGACAAATTGAAACCCCAAAGGGAAATACCTGTTAGCTTTCAGGACCATTGAAATGCTGAGATCTCCTCAGGGTTTTTAAAGTTTCTCTATTTTCCAATCAGTTTGGTTTGCAAAGTCCATTTGTAGCCCTGAGGCAAGTATGGTCCTAACACTTTACTGACCTCCAGTAAGCATAAATTGACCTTTGATTTCAGTAGTAACCTACCAAGTTGTTGGCTCAGCAAACCCTGGAAGTTAATACACTTTTGTATGTTAAGATTCTTTGTCTCCCTGCCCCCCGCCCCAATGTTAAACTATTCCTGGGGGGAAAAAAAAAATATATATAATAAAATTTGTGGAGAAATGGGGAAGGAGAGAAACTACGCACAGTTTCTTCATTGTCAGCATTATGTCAGCTGACATTTCAGCATTGTCAGCTCAGGTTTGGAGCTCTTCTCAAATATCTGCCAATATTTTTTCATCCCTGGCTCAAAGGACTGCCAGGAGCAGTGCACCTTCTCAGATTTGCCTGAGCATCACCTTCATGATCTTTTATCCAGCTCCATGGAGAAGCATGTTCAGCTATCTAAGCCTCTTCCATTTATGTTGGAGTAATACAGCATCTGATCACATGGCCTTTAGGTTTATATCCTGCCAGCCAAAACAGGGTCTATAAATAGGTCCTAATCTCATATCCCTCATTCCTATAGCTGGTTTGTTGAAGTGCAGAACTGCTATTAGATGTGCACAGTTGATTTACCATCAGTGGTCTGACATTTTTGTACTCTTGAATTATGAATGAAACTTAATTTCTCAGAACTTAAATATATCATTAGAAAATTACTAAGAGCAATTTTCTCCCCTTCACATCTACATAATGAAATTCACTTCAGTGACGTACTCTCCCTACATATATAGAGCCTATAGAAAGGTCAGGTGTCCGAAAGCCATATAAAAGAAGGGTGCACATGCAGATTTACAGGAGGGGGACAGAGCAGCTCCACTCTTCCCTCCAGATTAGCGCTTCTGAGTTTTGAGTGTGTGTTCCAACTTTCAAATATCTGTGTAAAAACCAAGATGACTCTCAAGCAGATATTGTCCCGAAGGATCTGATACGATTCTTATTTGAAGTACACAGAAATTTCAATGAACATCAGCAAAAATTAAACTGAAGTATAAACACAAGGTCTTGTGTTTCTATTTCCCTTTGAAATACTCATCTGAGTGAAGACTCTAATTTCTGTAATCTGCAGAAATTTTTATGTCCATTACCCTTTCATTTCCACCCTGGTTTTGGCATTATTGTGACTGCAAGGAAGCATCACTAACATGTAAATTGAGCTGATACAGGATCCTAAACCATGAGTATTAAAGCCTTGTTTTTGCAACTTAATTCCTCTTTCAAAAAGGTATGTGCCTTCCATCTCCTGCTCCCTCTTCCCCATACACAACACTTTTTGTGTTCCCCACCCACAGGCGAACCTCTGCTACCCTTTTCAGTTGATCCCTGGGCTCTTTGTATCCTTTCCTCCCCTTTCTCCCCACTCTGAATATCTGGAAAAGAGTACCTGGGTGTCTGGGACATCTCCCCCAAAGACAATAAAGAAGCATCTCTGAGGGATCATGTAGGAGCAGACAATCTTGTCAGTGGACTAGGTGAACTGCTGAGGTCCCTTCTAGTCCTATTTTTCTGGGTTTCATTGAAGCTTAGAACATTCAATGAATGCTCAAAGGATCAAGCTGATTTATATAATCTCTTTTTATGAAAGAAAGATTAATGCATTTGTTAAAGGTGATCAAATATGCCAGCTGTAAAATATGAAGTGTTACTTTTGGTAAGTTACTTACCAAAGCGGTAATGTACAAATCAGAGGTATAGCAGTTGTTTCTTCCTATTTAAATTAAGTAACAGGGACTCTTAAGTAGTATCAGTATTGGCTGAGATGTTTTTTAGTTGCTGTCCTGTATAATTTGATCTATAAATTATTACACAACTATAATAGTCACAAATGAATCCTGTGATTTACAGGACTTTCCGTTAGGTTGTTATTCAGATGCGGACTGAATGTTTTAAATACAAGTACTGTACATATGTAATTTAAAAAATTGGTTTATGACTCCTGTCAAAGAACTATAATGGCAACATTTGGTATTATTTGATATTATTATTAGGAACAAACTTTGAAATCAGATGGAGAGTGCAAAATATTTCTGCTGTAAATATAGCCAACTATTTGTTTTTGTTCTGTCATTCTAATTGCTCTTTATGTCTCCAAAAAGGAACTGTGGTTAGTTAACCTTGGCTGGTTGCTCTCCCACTCCCCCACCTCAGTAGGACAGGGGGAGAAAATAAGATCAAAAAAGTTCGTGGGTTGAGATAAGGGCAGGGCAATCATTCACCAATTATCATTATGGGAAAACAGACTTGACTTGGGGGAGATTAATTCAATTTATTTCCAGAAATAGACTAGCATGATGATTAACAAAAACTAATCTAAAACCACCTTCCCCCACATCCATCTTTCCAGGCTCAACTTCATTCTTCTGTTCCTGACTCTTCTACCTCTTCCTCCCTTGCCCCCAGTGCCACAGGGGAATGGCAGATTGTAGTTAGTTCATAACAATTTGTCTCTGTCGCTCCTTCCTTCTCATGCTGTTCCTCTGCTCCAGCGTGGGGTACCTCCCTCGAGTGACAGTCCTTCATGAACTGTTCTGATGTGGGTCCTTCCCAGGGGCTGCAGTTCTTCAAGAACTGCTCCAGCGTGGGTCCTCCTTATGGGGTTGCAGTCCTTCAGGAACAAACTGCTCCAGCGTAGGTGCCCTGCAGGGTCACAGGCCCTGCCAGAAGACCTGCTCCTCTCCATGGACTGCTCCTGCCAGGAGCGCGCTCCAGCATGGAATCTCCATGAACTGCAGCTTCCTTCAGGACATACCCATGCTGTGGCATGTAGTCCTCCATGAGCTGCAGGAGGACAACCTGCACCACCATGGTCTTTACCATTGACTGCAGGGGAATCTCTGCTCCAGCACCTGGAGCACCTCCTCCCCTTCCTTTTTCACTGACCTTGGTGTCAGCAGGGTTGCTTCTCTCACATTTTTTTCTCACTCCTCTCACAGCATTTTTACCCTTTCTTCAATATGTTATCATAGAGGTGCTACCAACATCACCGATGAGCTCAGCTTTGCCCAGTGATGGGTCCATTTTGGAACTGTCTGGAACTGGCTCTGTCCGACACATGGGCAGCCCGTGGTCTCTTCTCACAAAAGCCACTCCTCTAACCCCCCTGCTTCCAAAACCTTGCTATGAAAATGCAATACATAAACTTATATGAAACTTATATTTCTTTTCTACCATTATTCCCTGTAGATTTATCAAGAAAGTATGAAAGTTTAAATATGTTTATCTCTTTCCAAGCAACTTACTGTTCTATAAGTGTTTTTCATTACTGATGTTGGCATTCCTTTTATTTCTGTGGTGAAAATGGGCTGCAGAGCATTTGTCTTGTATGTTATATGATACTTTGTACATTGCCTACTTTTAGAGTATTTTTCATGTTCTAAAAAGTTATAAGTTTCAGTCCTCTCCTTGTCTTCAAAAATTCCTGTTGTCCTTGAGTGCATCACTGGTTCCTACAGCATGATTGTATTGCTAGTCTGTTTTTGCAGTGATCAGAAAGGATTTGTCAAATAAAAGATCATAGAACATTTTAGACTTTAATAATTCCCATTCTTTCTGAATGCGGAAATAAAAGGTGAACTGTGTAACTGTTAGGGTTGAGTGTAAGAAGGACCCCGTGGATGAATGAACTTCAAGGACCTAGTTGTGATGAACCTGAGTCATGTTATTTCTTTCTGTGTCTGGATTTCTTTGATCCCATTCTTGCCCAAAGAGAGACGACTAGGGTATGCTCACTTTCCCTCCCTTTTTTGCCCTCAAAATAGTATATGTTAACGCTGATGACAATGATACTAGAAGATGGAGTTCTTTTGGAGGAAACCCAGCATCCTCTGAATTCTCCCCTGCCTTGAAGCCTGAATATGGAATAAAAACATGATGTTCTGCCCATTTTCTTCATCATAACCAGCAGAGAAAATTCGTCCTGCTGTGGCAGAAGATCAGACTAATATTTGCTAGTATGGCAGGAAGTTCTGATAACTGTTTCTGGCTATACCGAAAAGCAATTTTGAATTTACACTTTTCTTCAAAGACATTTATTTCTACTTCAAGGGGTCTGCTTCATTACGTAGCTTGTAGTCTCAGATAGAAATATTGTGGGGTTTCTGGGTTTTTTAAGCTTTCTGTCTTCATGGAACTTGATAAATGACAATCACTAGAGCTGCAAGTTTTTAAGTCTGAAATTTGATTAAAAGATTATTGTAATGAAATAACATATCTTCATATACATTTATTAGTATGGAAGATGCTTTAATTGAAATTAAAGGAAAAGCCTCTCTGGAGCAGGCAGCCAGAGAGGTTGTGAAGTCTCCTCTGGAGATATTCAAAACCCACCTGGATGCCATCCTGTGCAACATGCTCTAGGTGATCCTGCTTTAGCAGGGGTGTTGGACTACATGATCTCCAGAGGTCCCTTCCAACCCGTGCCAGTCTGTGAATCTTTGAATCTGTGAATCTGTGAAATGCAGTATCTGATAATTGATGTAAAACAAATATTGTGATCCCACAGGTATCACCAAATCTTATGTGAATAAGACATTCATAAGAGGTTTTATCTTTTTCATTTAGTTAGTCCTACACAGCATCCTGAGGATAATATGCACTCTTCCTACAGAATGGAATATAGGTACATATTCTTCCATTTGTTGCTTTGTATCTGATTAAATTGCACTGAGGAAGCTAGTACTTTGCACACCAGTAAAGTAAGGAGTTTTAGCTGAACAGGATTTCAGCACTTCCCGGACAGAGCTATATCTTGTGTAATGTTCCTCTCTTCAGCCCCTCTGCTTTCTCCCTGGTGAGTACCTGAGGCCCCTCCCAAGGATCCATTCATAGCCCACTCTTGGCTCTTTCCATCCTGACTCTGACTTCTGGGAAAGAACAACTTACCCAATTTGTCTATCCCCTTGTTTGCCTCCTTCATCCCTACCTCTTTTTCAGTAGTTAAGACAAAGAAACAAGAACAGTTGCTTGATTTGAAAGGCTACCCTGATTGTTAATCATGATTCTATTAGATTTGAATCAGTATATACCTGTAACTTAAAACTTACTGAGGACTGTCTAATTTTGGAAATATCTCCATTGATATCAGAGGCATTTTATAGGAAGTAAAGTGCCACTTGAGATTAGTAATTATATTACTATCTTCTACCTTTCTTGCATTATTTCATGGAGTTCATTTCATGAGACTGCCTGCTCTGTCTCTTACAAGCTTGCTTGTACTACATAGCTCTATTAGACTCTCCTTGTGACTCCCTATTTATAACCATCTAAGTTTAGAAATATTTGATCACATATTAGCAGTTGTATAATGTGAGAAGCCATTTGTATTTCTGTATCAGCAGATTAGGCATCAGCTATTTTCTCTCATACATGGCACAGCAAGCTGCAGTGCTGCAGTACTTTGTCAGGAAGTAGAGGAGATATATTGGGTGTGCAACGGTAACTGCATCCAATGAAGAGATAAGAGTGCTGGTTTAGGCTGATGTACAGTGCACTTTCTGCTGGCAAACAGGTGTCCCTTTACGTTCCGGCAGAACTTGTAAATTGTTTTACAAGTTCTCTTCCTTATAAGAAGCACTATGTAAGTTTAAGAAGGATCATAGAAAACATTTATTATATTTATTTATTATAATTAGCATAAGATAACAAGCAAGTGTTGTAGTATTTAAAGTTCACTCCTCTAAACAAAGATATATGAGCATAAGTGTCAATTTATCTTCCAAATTCTTTACTCTCTCAGTGTGGTGTGAAGAATATAGATTACAAGATGTAAGGGGAGGAAAGCTTTCAGGCTTGTCTCTATAGCTATTGCTGTCATTAGGTTTCAGTATGGAATCACTGGGCTTTGTTTGGCTGAACACATCTGACATTTTTCCTCTCATTTGAATGGAGATATGGTCAGACTTCAGTGATTACATACACTGCAGTAGAGGCAAAATAATTCAGTCTTCGATCTGCAGATTTCCGGAGGCAGCAAGGCAAGTAGAAACATTTTTCTTTCCTATTCTTGATCAGGCTTTTTATCAGCCATGTGGAACCACTTTTGTTTGCTCAGCCACAGTTAGACTGAGGTACAGTTTAATAAGATCCATGTGTTAGAAGGCTTTTTAAGCCAAATACTGGAGACTCTTCTCATTCCATGTTGGAACACAATATAAATCCTGCACATATATATATGTGCATATGAATACATGTGTGTGCATGCATACATTTCTATAGATACAAATATATTTTTCAGTTGTTTACATATTGCTGCTCACAAACTTCAACACTTCAAAATTTCAGGAGTATTGCAGCTAAATACCATTGCAGTTTCTATTTCTCTTCTTGAAAGTACTGAAGTTTTAGATATTTAATCTAAACTATGCAGTATGGGTAGAATTAAAACTTTTTCTGTTTAATGAGGAGATAATCAAGGACATATCACTACTGTATTTAGAGGTTGATTGGATACAACAGTATTGTGAAAGTGCAATGGGTGTTCCAAGACTGGATGTGGCTTCAAAACATGAAACATGAATCCACTTTCCTAGGGAAAAAAAAGTCAAGACCTGTAACTATTTTTCCATGTCTCTGCAGTTCAGACAACAAGATGAAATATGATAAGAACAGAATCCTAAAAAAAATTAAATGCATTTTTTTACAAAGAAGAATAATCTCAGTATTATTTCCAGGATTTTCCAGGACTGCTTCTATGTATACGACTAGTTTTGCAGTGGTGTAACAGCCTCTCAGTCGCGTCAGTCCAGCAAAGGACTGTATAATGAAGAGAAGAACGAGGCCCATTGTTCTCAACAGGAAGACAGTTTTCTGAGTTCTATGAACAGAATGCCTGAGCAATTGCCTTGTTTCTTCTCTGCAAGAGAAGACACAGCTGGAGATAGAGGTGCACATTCACAGCACATGTCTACCTTGGTACCAAGGCTAAGAAGGGCTTTACTAACAAGACTAGCATAGAAAATATCCCCAAATAATGTCAGCAGCTGTGAAAAGATTGCAAGTCAATCCACGGTGAGGAAGTTCATCAGTGCTCACTGCGTCACCACCAAATGTGAAATACAGTAGCTTTGAAAGCTAAGCCAATCCATAATTTTCTGAACAAGGAACTATTTCATAGCTGAAAGAGGAATAAGTACCAAAGAAAACAGAATGGAAGTGGAGACAATTTAGTGCTGTAGGCGTAGAGCTAGTGGAATCGCTATTTGTCAAGAACTGACCTTTTCCTCTTCAGTGGATCTACTTCTATGTTGACCTATCTTAAAATGAAAGTAATTGCTATCCACTGTGTGTTACCTTGGTATTAGAACTTACTTTCTCTGACGTTTATGTATTTCAACTACTGTTCGCAGGCTAGCAAGTAAACAAATTCAGTTTTAGACTAGTTGACTCAGTTGTTTCACTGAAAGGAGCTGAGGGATAAGAGTTTTTCCTTGGCTCTACTCTCCTTTTTTTTACTTACTGCAGAGTCTTCCTTGGTCACTTCTCTGGAAATGAGATCAGCAACCAAATTATAATTTAATAACATTTTTCAATTAGAGCTTGAAAAATGGGGGGGGGGGGGGGGGGGGGGGGGGGGGGGAATGCTTCTGGGAGAGCAAAGGGAGTGGTGTTTTTCTTCTGTGGGACTGAAGGAACTTGATTTCTAGACAAACTTTATTTTTGAAAATTTCATTCTTTCTACAGCCATGGGCAAGATTGTACATTTATGTTGTACGTTCCCTAGACTGATTCCTACAATACAAAAGAGTTTCAAATGACACCTCATAAGTAATGCAAATCCTACTGAATAGGGTCCTTAATATGCTTGAAAGCAGCCAATTTACATCAACAATGGAGGGAACCTCTTTTAGCTGATATTTCAGTGTTGAAAATAAGGTCTTCACAAATATTTTGTTTGCAACAAAGTATCTCCCTGCACCAAACTTCCATGGTGACTGAAGCAGGTTGCATTCCTGTTTCTATCTAGCAGAATATTTAGCAATCTCAAAGTTCAGGATCTGCAGTTCAAGGCCATCCCCTGCTATGAATTAGGAAACTTTGGGCAGCCCTCTCACGACTAAATTTGAATCTTCTTAAATGATCTGAGACTCAATTTTAACTTTCCCAGTCATCCTACCATGCAGTTGGAAATGCTACAGGGCCTTTCTGGTGTCAGGGGATTCTGGGCTTTCTTCTCAACACATTGAATGTTACAGGCTATCTTTGATTTTCTTAAATTAGATGATCTCATGGTCCCAAATTTTCAGGGGCCACCCAGGTTGTTTCTCAGAATAAATCTCCAACAGTTCATTCTTCCTGAAGCAATTTTTGTGTCCCCCCCCCCCCGGAATCTCCCTCTACAAGAGTTAAGAAAATGATTAGTTTTCAATTTTAATTGGAGCTTGTCCTTTTTCCCCCCTCCCTAAATGTCAGCGTTTCCTGTGGAAATCAAATTTTGAGTTTCAACCAGGTTTGAACAAAGAAACTAGCTGCCACAAAACTTGGTCATAGTAAACTGTGAGCCAAACTGTGGAAACTCTTCATGCCAGTGCTCAAAGCAACCCAAACCACAGTCATCCTGCCTAGAAACTAATCAAAACAGCAAAGACAACACTGAATATGGTTTTCAGCTTGAGTTCTACCCGCGTTCTGGAAATGAAACACACATTGGAACCAAATGCTGTTTAAATCAAATGAGTGATTATAGCAGGCGGTAAGACATGAGACATGTTCACTCATTAGTGATCTACTGGAATGTATTTGTGGCTTGGACATCCTCTTGACTCCTGAGAATCTTTCTTCTGTTGCATTTCCCATTATCGTTTCTTTTTGCCTTCTTGGCAGAAGGGCTACAGCCATTTTAGCTAGCTATCTCTAAATGGGTTAAAACCATTTTCCATGGCCCAAATGGATAAAGTGCTAAAACAAATTAATTACTAAGACTTTTGTCTATCTGTTTCTCCTGACTGAGAAGAAGTGGTTTAAATCACATTAAGAGGGCCTTTCTACTGGTTACTTGACACGGGGGGGAAGCCTGTTAGAAATAAAGTCCTCCCAAATATGCTGAAAGCCCTATTTTGTCCTGTACATAAGGTTTCCTTCTCGGGAAGCCCTGTTGCTGTCTCCCAAGTTGTAGTTAATTTTAATTTGCATTTCAGAGAAAAAGATATTCTGTGCGATCGGCTAATCTCATAACTATGGTCTGGAATTCTCCTTAAAGGATGATGGGCAGCCCCGTCTCTTGCAACAAGAATCCTACTGCAAGCTAGGCAAAATTGGATAGTACTTTTATATTACAACAGTTAAGCAAAGCAGTAGTGAATATAGCACTAAATGGGAAGAGCTTTATGGTCCTGCAGTTGGGAATGATAGCTCTTATTTCTGATTACCACCTTGTTATCTTAAGGAAAGATAGTTCGAATATCTGTTTGCAATTTGGTCAGTGGCTACTCACAATGTAATAGGGCAGTTTCCTAAAATATCTATAGCTTTTTTGTTGTTCTCTGCATATTTTCATACAGTCAGATCAGTTAAGAATGTGATTTACTGTTTAAAAAACCCCTCAAATCTCCACCCTTCTTCATAACACAAATTGGATAGCCCTGAAATGTTTTGCTGAAAGGTGAATTTGCTAAAAAAACCCAAATCTCAAAAATGTCAATGCTTAGTTTTTTCCATATGAAATGAAGCTTGCTTTTTTTCTCAGAATTTCAAGAAACAAATCAAATCATCCAGCCAATCTGAGGTAAAAATCAAATCTTTTAATTACAGGTTGAAGTAAATTTCCACATGTATAAAAACATTTATTATAATCATCTGCTGACAGAACAACCATTTGTTTGATGTTGCTGTACTCAGAAGTCACTGAAAGCAACTGAGAAGTGAGTCCAGTGAATATTTTGGTGACCAGCAGCTTAACACTTCTTTAGTAAAGAAGTGTTATCTCACTTTCTATATTTCTGTATAAATGAAACACAGAAGAGCTCTGCTCTTTGCCATGCATTTTCTCTAAATGACTCAAATATGGATTTCCATTTCCATAAATCCATATATATATACATAGGAATATAATTCACATATGACTTCATTTTACCACTGTCCCAAATCCAGTCCCAAGATTCAACATAAATAAATGTTCAATGTGAAAGTCTCTCAGAGATATCTTTTCTCATTTGTTTCTCATTAAAGCCAGTAGTGTAAATTCAACATTCATAAATTATATAAAGTTCTTTTTATCAAGAAGTTTTTGCAGAAAATTAATAAAATAAAAGAGACTGCCTGGCCTTGAAAAGGGAAAGTTTTGTTTTGATCACAATTTTGAAAGTTAAGGAACAGAATACAGTCTGTATATTTTCCTATCCATTCTCCCACATGGGAAAAATTTTGAAACTTCACAAGTGGAAAAAATAAATAGTTCTTAATACCTTAATGTCCATAAGGTGAATGCTTTGGGGGGAAAAAAAATAAAATCTTGAAATTTAAAAACATCAACAAAAAATTGCATTTGGATTATTTATACCTCAGTTGCAAATTTTGTAATTAAAAAAATCACAATTAGTTTAATATTTTGTTAAAAATAAATAATGCTTTCTGAACAAAAATACACCTTGTAGTATTTTTGTTTTTTCAGTTGTAATTTGATAAAGATATGCCAGTAAGGTCTTTTGGTGTCCTTATCTCTTGAGAAAAGGTACAGGACATCTGATGTCCTCAACTATTGCATGTTCAGGAAAGGAAAATTCGTATGGAATATGCAATAACAAAATCAGAATGGAATATGCAACTTTTTGACTGATCTCATCCATAGGAAGCAAATGTATGCGTTAAGTAATGAAGTCTTGACTCCAGAAAGTTTGTTCAGGGTGGACACCATGTTCTTCAATCCCTCGTGGAGATCTCTGATGTCTCGTTGGCAGTCCAGATCCAGATAAGTTAAGGAAACTCTATTAATCACCCATCAAACCCAGAAATGTCCTCTGTAGGTCCAAAGGGTTATAGGAAAACTGCAGCTGAAATGTGTACTTGAAAAATAATTCCGTATTCCTTTGTCATTAATTCTTGTCAGCGCTACTACTGTCATGAAGGCTTCTTTACCAGTTACCTCAAAATGTTCTTGATCCATCTATTTCTTCAGGAATTGAACTTACCTGCTGAAAGTTGGTCTGTGCAATATTTTTTTCGTTTTTTTAAAGCAGCATCAGCTTCCACAGTGGTTCCCATTTCATGTATTTCAACACACTTTAGAAGACCAGTGCCCTTATTAACTGCTTAAGCTGAACTCATATTTCACATGGCATGAGTTACACTCATAAAAGTAAATTCTGCCAAGATCAAATCATGTACAGGTGGTTTTGAAGGGAACATCAGCACCCTGTCTTTCCCCCTTTGCATAGCTGACCTTGGGTCGGTCTGATTGTTGCTGATGTGGTCACTTAGCAGGAACCTGTAGCAGGTGAAATGAAAAGGCTTACTCACAAGACTGTTAAGGTAACTTAATAACATACAGTTTTAGTGGAGAAAAAAAAAAAAAGAAATATAGTTTAATAGTTGCAGCAAATATCTCCTGTTCATTCTAAGCTGTTGTGAACATTTGTATCTTTTTATATTCACTATTGGAAGGGGAAATACTCTCAGTACCCTAGTTAATAACAGCAGCTGATTGAAATCATTATAGTAATTCCATAAAACTTCATTGAAGGTCTTCTGTCTTGGCCAGTTGTCAGGTATGCTTTTCAAATTTTGGGGTATAATGTGATGAATGCAAAAAACTGAAATTAAAAAAAAAATGACCAAAATTTCACATGGAAGGCCAGAAACAAGGTAGAAACCTACATAAACAATGTTCTAACCCTTCTGAGAGGGCACAGCATTAGGCTTTTATGTTTTAACTTTTTGATGTGAATTGTTGCTGACTCAAGTGATTATTCAAAATTTGGGACAGGGCCAGTTGTAGTTAGGATGAGAAACTGGTGATAGATGCTCTCCAGTTTATTTGAAAAAGACGTACAAAATTCCATTTCCCTTATATCAAGAATCCAACAGCAGACAGTTTATTTGCTCACAGCTTCAAGTCCCTTTAACAGAACCAGAGAAAAGCATATCCATATCTTTCTCCTGGTTTTTCTTATGGCGATGCTCCCAGTCCTTAATCTGGCGGTATATTTGTCATTCTGCTCCTCTTCTCCTGCTTCCCTCATCTTTCATCTCTTCACATAAACATACAGATCTCAATTAAAAGAATAAAAAGGCTATAAAGCTCTTTCATTCAGATATAAATTGTACAAGTTTTGGTTTTTTTTTTTTACACTGCATGGCAATGTATTTCAATGTTTGGGATATGTCTAGGGCAATTTGAAGAACTCTTAATTCTTATTTCTTGTTACTCATTACACTCATCAAGCTTTCTGTGATTTGATATCAAGCATAGCAGATGTGCCATGTGTTTTCTCTTAACCAGCTATATGCAAACATAAGTGCACACTGCTTCTGAGTGTTCATGGGGTAGCCTGGGTAGAGTATTACTTGCCACTAAAAATAAGCAGCAGTTAAACTGAGGTAGGAATACTTTATCAAAACTTGTGATCAGGACAATAGCACTCTCTTTCATCTGAGGTACAAAGATACTTATTTCCCTTCATTCGGTGCTGCATCTTTGCCTCTAATGTGCTGAATTTGCTGTCAACTCAGCTGAACTGGTTTATTGGTTGAAAAAAAATCCTTACTCAGCAGATGCCTCTTCTGGTTTTGATTTGCAAATCTACTGTTGCCTTGAAAGAAGACAAAGAAACTGAGGAAATAATCTTTCTGTGCAAGAGCATCTAGCTTGGACAACATCTAGCTACAGTGAATAGGGAATGTAAGAGTTTATGACTTTCCATCAAGATATGTCAGCCTTTTTTTTCTTTTGGAGGTAGGAGAAGCCTGTGTGGGTTAGCTGAGCACTTGAAATAGCTTTATTCTGACTGAGAAATTGATTTGGTTTCACTTAAAAAAAAATAAAAAAATTATTATAACCTCTTCATAAGATTTTATAACCATCATTGGATGTGGTTATGTAGAGATAGAAGAAAAAATATATTAATTCTGTTGGCTTACCAAGTCCAGTTCTGATTTAAAGGATGTGGACTTCAAGCCGACCAGTGATGCTATTTTTTCATTGCCAAAAGTGATCTCTTTACTTTTACTTCTGTACATGTCTAAGTTTTAACTCAACTCATAGTGTATCACTTTCCAACTTCAATGCCTTCTTTGGTAGCAATGTAATATTTCGCCTTAATTGTATGGTGTTTATATCTATCTGTATAGATTTACAAATTCACAGATTGGTAGGGACCTCTGGAAATCATCTGGTCCAACCCCCCTGCTAGAGCAGGATCACCTAGACCTGGTTGCACAGGATTGCGTCCAGGCAGATTATAAATATCTCTGGAGAAGGAGACTCCACAACCTCTCTGGACTACACATTCACACATTGAGCACAATTGCATGGGTGTGTATGTATATGTACATTTCAATGTACATTTTACAGCCAAAGGCACACTGCACAAAACCACTTTAATTATTAGTATCCACTTCTAGAACCTAAATTAAGCTGTAAATGAAAGAAAGAAGACATAATTCTCTTTCACTGTCAGTTTATGTTCATATATGCACCAGAATCTCTGTGTAAAGTCACTGTCATTGGTCCCATAATAATTTTCCATTGCTTTGAGTCCCATTGAGGCCATCAAGTCCAACCTCCTGCTCAGAGCAGGTCCCATTAGATCACTAATGAAGTAGTGAAAGAAAAAAATAAAATTTCCAACACTTAAAACTGATGATAGTCTTTAGAACTCTGAGCTATGTGTTTTCTTGATAGAAACTGCTACCACAGGAACTCTTCTTTTAACAGGAATTAAAACTTAATCTCTTTAGTACTCTAAATCACAAAGGAAAAAGGCCAGTGACCAATGTAAATACTTCAGTCAGATTATTCTAATCGAGAAATACTTATTGCTGGTTTATTACAAGCTATATTTAAAAATTCATGTTAATAGCAACTCTAGGGCACTTTTCAAAACCTTAATTTATTCAACTACATCAAAGGAAAATAAATAACATTTTCTGCTTTAAATTTCTCTTGTTTGGCATGTAATAATGGAGGGATGCATGAGATTCTAACAACTGATTAAAGAAATCAAGGGATGAAATATTCAGAATAAATTGCTTTGCTGTAGCTTGCTATTTATCTTTTTCTAGAACAATGCAGCTTATTCTTTTGTTTGTGGAGTAAGCTTTTGGAAAGCCACCATGGAGAATATTCTAGCTCAGCCAGTTTATGCACACACAGGCTATGTTCAGCTGCACTGTTACCTGTGTCTTCATGCTACTGCTATCTTGATCACCTATGTTGTATTCAAAGGGTGCATCTATTTCCAAGGACCAAATAAAGCAAACATTTCAGACCGTGCTAAGATTTAAAAAAAAAAAAGAAAAAGAAAAAGAAAAAGAAAAAGAAAAACTAGGGCTCCTATTTTTTTTCTTCTGGCTATGCTCTTAGCACTTAATCTGGTTATGTCTTTGGCACTCTATTGCTCTTCAGTCCCTCTGTTCTATCAGTCTTTGCAGACACAGAAATCTGCATAGGAGGCAGGAGAAACCCACTGAATGTCTTTCTTTATTCATAATGAGAACACTGCTATACAGCTGATGAACATGTGGACCTCAGTGGTTCCAGAAGACAAGGGTGGATTTTTGGATGCTATCCTATTTGTTTGCTTCAACAGTGGGTGTTCCTTTCAAGATTCCTTAAAAAGATTTGATCTTCAAAAAACATGTCCCTTGAGAACAGGCTTTTTTTGAACTGGACATTCATACCAGCAATCACCAATTATCTTTCTGAATGGATGCTGGAAGCAAGGAACTCATATAAAAATAGATTTTTTTTTTTTTTTTTTTTTTTTTTGACAGTTCTCCCTTCCTGGTTGTTGGATCACAAAACCAGAAATGTCAAAGTGCTGGTTAATTGACTTCAGGAGTTGTCCTACAGTCTTTGGGCAGAATGTGATACATTTTCTATTCCCTTTAATGTCTTAAAACACTGTCCTTTTCAGGACAGTTGAAATCCTGGAAGATATTCTTATGAAAGAAACATGAGCTGCCTAGCTGAACATAATTTTTTGTCCTTCATAATTACTTGAAGCAAGAGCCATTGGGCCAGATTGTCCTACCTAAATCTGCAAATGAAGAAAATGTTCAGTGTGAAACCTCTTTCTGAAAGGAGAAATGAGGGGATGAAGACTTGAAGCCATCTATATTATTTGTTCGTACAGCATCTTGTACTTCTCCCAGGATTGTCAGAAACCTGCAGTGGGTGTCCAGAACTTAGCACAGGGTATGGAGGACAGACGGAGAAGGATGGAGAGAGAAATGAGCCAGATGTGCTTATAGGAAAGGGAAGATCATGTCTTCCTCATGTCCCTCCGATATCATGAAATATGGCAGGAAAAAGGTCTCAGATACTAATTTGGTTTCCATTTCTGTAGAATATATTAAAGGTTGTGAAGAAGCTGTATTTATCCTTGCTAAAGCCCTGTGAGACTGACTAGTCTGTAATCACATAGGAAGCCTGTGGCAAAACATAATTTGAACTTGTGCCTTCTGGTTTCTAGTTCAACCATTGGATTTTCCTTTTTTTTCTCTTTTTTCTCTGGGGCTTCTTGGGGGCAAGAGAGAGGGATGGAGCTGTAAAGGGATAGACAGAGTCAGTTCAGAGGCAATATGCCTGAATCAGCTTTGCATTTGATAAAGTCACAGATCTATTATAACTTCAGATCTTTTTGTTGGGGCAAGCCTACTTCTCTACAATAGACCAACACTGAAAATGGGGTTAGATGGTTCACAAAGAAGACATTCTAGGCTAACATATTTAAAGTATGCTTTGTGAAACTCCGTCTGTTTTGTTTCTCTCCAGGACCAGTGTATAGTCTTCAGTTGTTTTTGTTTAAGTTAACAACTGGAAGAAACGCCCTTCCTCTGAGATCATTGATGGCTTACAAACTTTGCCATAATGTTCTAACTTTCTTCTTCAGAGCAGCATTTACTGCGCCAGCAGTTAAACCGAGTATGGTAATTTAATTACAACTCTATCAAATGAGAACTGTCACAATCCAAACCTAAAAAGGAGCTTGTTATCCTTTCTAATGAAATACCAGTTCTAAATAACTACAATAAGATTCATAGGGAAAATAAAAGCTATAAAAAAATCTTTTGGTATGGTTTTCATACCAGAACAAAGGTTCTTCCTTTGATAATCCCAAGCGTAAACAGTCAATAAAGGCTTTGTGCAAAATGTCTTATTTTTAGTGGCTAGAATCCTTTTTATTACATCAATAATACCATACATCATCCTGACATTTATCAGTCATTTAATCTAGGTAAACTTACTATGTCTGATGTAATTCCACTGAGAAAAATCTGTTGTATGCTTTTTGTGCTATTTCTGGCATAGATGGGGTTTAGAACCTTGGTAATTGGAAGTAGGGACACTTTTTTGTACTAATTAGCCCACTGTTATTTTGAAACCATGATCTGTATTCTCATTGCACAACTTCCTAAGTAGATTTCTCTATTGTTTAGAGGAAAAAGTTATAGAAAACTACTTATGACTCATAAATCTCTTATATTTGAGTGTGAGATATGGCACATGCTCATATTTCTTTCTCAGTTTCAGCAAAATTATCCTTCACATTTTTTCAATTGTCTGCTACTAAATGTCAGAATCCCATGAAATTTCAGAATGAAATGGCAAACACAGAGTGTACTCCTGAATTTTCTACAATAATACACAGTCATTCCTGTCCGATGTAACTAATATTCTTCCAGGTGAGCTATTCTCCATGAAGTTCAGTTTATAAATACACTGATGCCAGACTCAGGAACTGTTACTATTCTTTTAGTTTTCCTGGTGCTCAGCTCACGTAACCAATCTCAGTCAGTCACACAGAGTCATAGAATAATTTAGGCTAGAAGAGACCTCTGGAGATCATCAGATCTAGTACCCTACTTAAAACAGGCCCAGCTTTGAAGTTAAGTTCAAATATTGCTCAGGGTCATATCCAGTCAAGTTGGGAATATCACTATGGATGGAGAACCTAAAACCTCTCCAAGTAACCTGCTCCAGCATTTGATTGTTCTCCTGCTGAAAAACTTTTCCCCAGATGGAGTGGCTGAAGATTCAGAATCTGTATGAAAACTTTCAGCACAATATCAGTTGTTTTGGAGAGGGAGGGAGACTGAGACAGGCTCTGTGGTGTGATTTATGGCTTGGGTTTTTTGCAGTTTTTCTAAAGTGTTTGACCACTGGATGCTTCGTAATAAAAAGTGGAAAGTTCAGTTTTCATGGGGTAGCTATTTAAAACTTGACCTACACTGCCTGAAACAACTGCCTCCATCATCCGAAATCAAAGTGTGGAAAGGTGCCTCTGAGCAGCAAAGCAACGCCAGATTGAAAAGAGGTAAAAGCCAGGGCTTGGCTGTAGCTGAGCCCCCTGTCCAGAGCAGCAGCCTAGGCAGTGGGTTTGGGTGAGGCCCCTTTCTTCCCACATCTGTATATTTTCTTTGCTGCTCTGGGTACTGAGTTTCTCTTTTATCCACCTGGGGCTGTTCCCATCCTGCCCGAGTGGAGTTAGTCAGCTGTGTTGGGCACTTCTTCCCCTCTCCTGTAGGAAAGACAACATGATCCAGCAAGATTTATATATTTTGTGCTGAGTAATCACATACAGTGATAATACACATATAGCCAATCTGGCTTTTTCTGACAGACTGTTTCCAGAGAGCAAAGAGATTCTAGCCTTAGACACACAGAACAACTTTGTGGTGACAATTTAAGATTTCTTTCCTTCTGTTCTATAAATCTACCCCTAGTAGTCAGAGGAAGGAGCAGTCATGCAGGGAAGGCATATGTCATTCATCCTTCTCCCATCCCAGAAGAACTCACCAGGACAGACCCCACCATCTGCCTTGTCTTCAGAGAACTTCCTCGGCATCCATAGCCACCTTCTTACCATCCTGATAGCATTTACTGGGGGTGGACAACAGCCCCAAGTTAGCATACACTCATTTTTTTCTGTTTTACTGTGTTCCCTAAAACTGTATAATCTCTTATGCTACAAATTAGTGAGTAGAACCCTATTTACCTATCTCTGCTAATAATGTTCCTTTACATTACAGTGGACATATTAAAGAAAACATTGTAATGCTACTGCTTAAATACTGAACTGTACTCACATCAAAACAACAAAGTACAGCATCAGACTGTCTTTCAGGATGAAGAGCATCTTCTGTCTAAAAAGGAAGCAGAAAGTGTAAGCAAAGTAGAAAGGGAAAGAGGCTTCTCTTCTGTGACTTGAGTCAGTAAAGCACAGGGTTAATATTTTGCCTTTCAGGTACTGAATGTGCTCCTTGAATACTTCCTCTGATGACCTAAACATGGCCTACAATAGTCCTCATAGTTTCCTATCTTAAATAACTAGAAGCTTGATTGTGATTTTATCTTCTTTTTTACTGAGACAGTTATATGAGAGTGCTGACCTTCAGTTAACTGCCTGTTTCCTCTGCACAGGGTACACAGGACGTGAGAGCTTGGTTCAATTAGGCACATTGAGATGCATGTAAGTGGAGGCCTTGATCTCCACAAGCGATAGAATTGTTTTAGTTCACATGTTACGGTATCTTTGTGGTCTGCTTGTAACAACAGGGCAGTCCCTGACTCATTTCTACCTTGCCAGTGTACATGCAATGACTGATACAGTGAAAATACTGCCGTGCTTGCCAGTGTGGCTAAAAATAACCACAACTTAAACCTGTTAACAGCTCTTTAGCATCTCAGGCTGTACTGTTATTTAGCTATTTAAAACAATTCGTATACATCTTGAACAGTTAAAAATGCCACAACAGTTTATTTCCTTTGGGAAAAGGAAGGGTTAGAGCCTACGAAGATCATTGCTTTCTATGTGAGGGTCCATCAGGAGATTCTGCACGGGATGAAACGAGCATAGCTGTTATATGGCACTGGGAGATAATACGGAATGGAATAGCATGGAATGGCATGGAATGGCATGGAATGGAATGGAATGCAATGCAATGCAATGCAATGCAATGGTGATTTTTTTTTAAAGTATTAGTATACACACAGCTGAGCCAGCATAAGGCAAGCAATGTTGTAAAGAAAACAAGAGTTTGGATGAACTGTGAACTCAAGACTTAACACTGCCCTCTCTATCAAACAAACAGCTGGACTTGGAGGTTCGTATCCACAACAGGGCTTTAGGTTTTGATGGGTTGCATTTTGGAATATCTAATTTCCCCCAAAGATTGTGCAGGGGCACACGTCCCTAAGCTGGAATAATAGATCTCACCAGAGAGCTGCCTACGCTAGCTAGTACAGTGCTTGAAGGTTCAGTGCTTACTTTACTTTTGCATCTGGACTGCAAGACGTACAATACCTGTCGGGCTAGAAGGGCAGCGGCTAAATAAGTTCATCTCTGTATTGTGGCCAAGAAGATGACCTCTGTGCTTTGGGAGAGAAACATTTACCAGGTGAGGAAGCAGAGAACAAATCTAGCCCACAGTTCTCATGATTAAATCTCTTCTCAAGGACGGAGCATACATTATAAAGAAAAAAATATTTTTAACTGTCTTCCAACTTGCCCCTTAATTCTACTTCATTGATTTCTTAAAGTTGTTTCCCCAATGTTTTATATTGTTGACACAATGCTTTATGATAGGTCTAAGGGGAATGAAGCAAGACAACAAAAGCTACATAAGCAGCTATTCATTAATTGTCATTATGGCATAAATCTGTCAGTCTGGCTGATTGAGGGGGAATGGTCATTCCTTGCTGAATGATGTATTTTTGCTTTCATTGGTTCCATGATCATTTTTAATTACAGTAAAACCTTCCTCAAAGACACTTTTAAACATGGAATTCCGTAGCTTTCTAGCATCTCTTAAAATGTGGGTTGACACATTTTGTTAGTGGATTGTGTGATGTGGCAGTTAAGGTAAGAAGTGACTCATCTTATCTAGTCATATTGCCCCATCTTACAGCAATGCAGACAGGTAGATGCTGTACTAACTCCAGCAACCACTGCCCACTCTGTCCTAGAGGACTTAATAGATCAATAAGAAAAAAGAAACTCATATATACTCTGAAGGACAACTCTTGAATGGATAGAAAAGGACAAAAGTGATGGAAAGTCCCTTTTCATACAGCTTCAGCATAGTTTTAAATGGTGAAAACTGTTTAATTTATAGGGGTTAGCTGAAAAATTAACTGACATCTATAAACTACTTTGAACGTCTTTAAAACAAAATATGCCAGTGCCATGTTGTCTTAATATTATTTAGTTGCTGGAAAAAGGCAATCACAGCGTCTCATTGTTGTATTGCTCCTTGTCTCACTCTTTCCCTAATTCCTCAGGTTAATAGCATTCCTCAGTAGCATCAGATATTAATATCTTTCAACATCAGATATTAGCAGTAAAATGGTTTCACCTAGAGGGTTTTTCCTGGACTAGGGTTTCCATTTACTACCCCTGCAATGACACAGAAGCAGTTGACGAGCCGTGACTTAGCTCAGGACTGGAATCATGTTGCTTAATTTTAATTTGCCTGTTCGGTCCTGTAATCAATGGAGAGGAATAATTACTTCCAGAGAGCAATGATCCCATTTACACTCTGAATCAGGGTCTGGAAATGACCATCTTTTTTGACAGTACAGAAACCTGGGGAGATTAGGCTTCTATTTTATTTTACTAACCAAATGCTTATACTGGGAAAGAATGAATATATAAAGCCTTGCCAATAAGTGCTAGACAGACCTAGATACAGCAGATTAGTTGGAAGGTCTTGCAAGAAGTAGCAGTAAAACAATATTGTGAATGTATTCAGAAGCATTTTTGTGCTCTGTTTATAATTGTTAATCACATGGGACTGGCCCATTGCAGGAAACATTTTTTTAGCCTTATCTCACTGTTAATTCTGTTTCTGCCCTTTCAGATCAGTAAATGGCTGAGACATATTCCTGTTTCTCTCTATCACATCTTCCAGACTGAGTTATTGTGCTTTATATGGATGCTGTTGCTCCGAGAGTTGGGATTTACTCATAACTTCACAAGCTAATGCCAACTGCATCAGTAAATATTGATGGAAAACCTGCATTCGCTAGTACAAAGGAACTATCAGTAAGTAAAAAGCCTATTTTAGCTTCTTTCAGGACAACATCAGATCAACGGTAACTAAACTGTGCCTTTTAATATTTCCTTGGTTGCAAAGTGTCATCTTAATTACTGTACAGTGTGTATCACACACACTATTGCAACAGCATTTTCACTTACACCTCCTTACAGTGGCAAAAACTGTTAATAAAATAGATCATAATGTGTTAGCGGGAAATTAGAGCATGCAAGTGGTATATTCCTATCTTTCTAGGATTGATTTATCATTATCTAACTAGTATATCTTTCACTCATGAGAACTGTGGTTGAATTATTTGGTGATGTGATTTTTCCCCATAGTAGTATGAACATGTTATTGTGGTTTCCTTTCAAATCTGCTTATCTATATGCAAAAGAAAGCATGAAAGGAAGACAATAATTTAGCTGAGGGAAAGAAGGAGAATATGTGAGAAACAAAAGCAACAGAAAGACTAGCTTGTCTGATAAATTCATAGAATCATAGAATCACAGAATGGTTTGGGCTAGAAGGGACCTTAAAGACCATCTAGTTCCAACCCCCCTGCCATGGGCAGGGACACCCTCCACTAGACCAGGTTGCCCAAAGCCCCATCCAACCTGGCCTTGAACACTTCCAGGGAGGGGGCCTCCACAGCCTCTCTGGGCAACCTGTTCCAGCGCCTCACCACCCTCACCCTCATAGTGAAAAATTTTGTCCTTACATCTAATCTAAACCTACCCTCCTTCAGCTTAAGGCCATTACCCCTTGTCCTGTCACTCCATGCCCTTGTAAACAGTCCCTCACCATCTTTCCTGTAGACCCTTCAGGTACTGGAAAGCAGCTATAAGGTTTCCCCAGAGCCTTCTTTTCTCCAGGCTGAATCCCAACTCTCTCAGCCTGTCCTCACAGGAGAGGTGCTCCAGCCCTTTGATCAGCTTCGTGGCCCTCCTCTGGACTCGCTCCAACAGCTCAATGTCTCTCTTGTACTGGGGCCCCCAGAGCTGGACGCAGTACTCCAAGTGGGGTCTCACCAGAGCAGAGGGGCAGAATCACCCCCCTCAACCTGCTGGTCACACTTCTTTTGATGCAGCCCGGGACACAGTTGGCTTTCTGGGCTGCAAGTGCACACTGCCTGCTCATGTCCAGCTTCTCATCCACCAACACCCCCAAGTTCTTCTCCGCAGGGCTGCTCTCAATCCATTCTCCATCCACAGCCTGTAGCTGTGCTTGGGACTGTCCCAACCTATGTGCAGGATCTTGCACTTGGCCTTATTGAACTTCATGAGGTTCACAGAGGCCCACCTCTCATGCCTGTCAAGGTCCCTCTGGATGGCATTCCTTCCCTCCAGCATGTCGACCACACCACACAGCTTAGTGTCATCAGCAAATTTACTGAGGGTGCACTCAATCCCACTGTCCATGTCACTGACAAAGATGTTAAACAACACTGGTCTCAATGCCAGCCCCTGAGGAGAGCCACTCTTCACTGGTCTCCACTTGGATATCTAGCCATTGACCACAATTCTTTGAGTGTGATCATCTGACCAATTCCTTATTCACCGAGTGGTCCATCTGCCAAATCCATGCCTCTCCAATTTAGAGACAAGGATGTAATGTTGGACAGTGTCAAATGCTTTGTACAAGTCTAGGGAGATGATGTCAGTTGCTCTTCCCTTATCCACCAACACAGTAACCCCATCGTAGAAGGCCACCAAATTTGTCAGGCACAATTTGCCCTTAGTGAAGCCATGTTGGCTGTGACCAGTCACCTCCTTATTTTCCCTGTGCCTTGGCATAGTTTCCAGGAGGATCTGCTCCATGATCTTGCCGGCACAGAGGTGAGACTGACCAGCCTGTAGTTCCCCAGGTCATCCTTTTCTTCCCTTTTTAAAAATGGGAGTTATGTTTCCCCTTTTCCAGTCAGTGGGAACTTCTCGCAGACTGCCACAACTTCTCAAATATGATGGATGTTCTTCTCAAATATGGCTCAGCAACTTCATCTGCCAGTTCCCTCAGGACTTGCGGATGCATCTCATCAGGTCCCATGGACTCATGCACCTTCAGGTTCCTTAGGTGGTCTCAAACCTGATCTTCTCCTACAGTGGGGTGATTCTTCATTCTCCCACTCCCTGCCTTTGCCTTGCACAACTTGGGTGGTGTGGCTAGAACACTTGCCAGTGAAGACTGATGCAAAAAAATTGTTGAGTACCTCAGCCTTCTCCATATCCTGGGTAACCAGGTCTCCCATTTCCTTCTGGAGAGGACCCGCATTTTCCCTAGTCTTCCTTTTATCACTGATGTACCTATAGAAACTCTTCTTGTTTTCCTTGACATCCCTGGCCAGATTTAATTCTATCAGAGCTTTAGCTTTCCTAACCTGATAGTTTCCTAACCTACAGACAGTTTCTCTGTATTCCTCCCAGGCTACCTGCCTTTGCTTCCACCCTCTGTAGGCTTCCTTTCTGTGTTTGAGTTTGTCCAGGAACTCCTTGAGTGCATTCAACTTGCTTGAGTGTAAACCAACACTGCTTCTATATCCCCAGACTGTATGCTGGTAATCTTGCCAGCATATATATAGGGCTGCAATGTCACTAGCATGGACTCAGATTAGTTATTGTAATATGTTTATTAATTTCATTTCTGTATGCCATAAATTATATCCACTTATTAGTTAAAACTACCTAGGGAAGGTGGCAGGAGATCTCATACAGCTAAAAGATATAATTAGACAAGTAAAATATATGTGTAAGCTTGAGGCTTGGATTGGACAGTGATTTTCAGAAGGGAATAGTCAACAGTGCTGTTTGGTCATGTGGTTCCACCCTTATGTGTTTGGTCCCATAGAATCATACTATCGTTTAGGTTGGAAAAGACTTAAGATTATCAAGTCCAACCATTATCCTAACACTGCCAAATCCACCACTAAATCATGTCCCTAAGCGCCATGTCTACAGATCTTTCAGATACCTCCAGAGATGGTGACTTAACCACTTCCCTGGGCAGCCTGTTCCAATGCTAGATAAACATTTTGGTGAAGAAATTTTTCCTAATATCCAATCATCTAAACCTTCCCTGGTGCAACTTGAGACCATTTCCTCTTATCCTGTCACTTGTTACTTGGGAGAAGAGACTGACACCCACCTGGCTACAACCTCCTTTCAGGTAGCTGTAGAGAGTGATAAGGTCTCCCCTCAGCCTCCTTTTCTCCAGACTAAACAACCCCAGTTCCCTCAGCTGCTCCTCATAAGACTTGTGCTCCAGACCCTTCACCAGTTTCATTGTCCTTCTTTGGACACACTCCAGCACCTCAATGTCTTTCTTGTAGTGAGAGGCCCAAAACTGAACACAGCACTCAAGGTGCGGCCTCACCAGTGCTGAGGATACAGGATGATCACTTCCCTAGTCCTGTTGGCCACACTATTCCTGATACAAGCCAGGATGCTGTTGGCCTTCTTTAACCACCTGGGCACACTGCTGGCTCATATTCAGCCGGCTGTTGACCAACACCCCGAGGTTCTTTTCTGCCAGGCAGCATTCCAAGCACTCATCCCCAAACCTGTAGAGTTGTTGTGACCCAAGTGCAAGACCTGGCACTGAGGCTTGTTGAACCTCATACAGTTGGCCTCCACCCATCGATCCAGCCTGTCCAGATACCTCTGCAGAGCTTTTCTACCCACAAGCAGATCAACACTCCCACCCAACTTGGTGTAGTCTGCGAACTTACTAAGGGTGCACTTGATCCCCTCATCCAGATCATTGATAAAGATAAAAGGAACGGGCCTCAACACTGATCCCTGGGGAACACCACTCATGACCAGCCACCAAGTGGATGTAACTCCACTTACCATAACTCTTCGGGCCCAGCCATCCAGCCACTTTTTAGCCAGTGAAGAGTATGCCTGTCCAAGCCATGAGCTGCCAGTTTCTCCAGGAGAATGCTGTGGGAAACAGTGTCAAAGGCTTTACTAATGTCTAGGTAGACAACATCCACAGCCTTTCCCACATCCACTAAGTGGGACACCTTGTCATAGAAGGAGATCAGGTTAGTCAAGCAGGACTTGCCTTTCATAAAGCTGTGCTGACTGGGCCTGATCATCTGGTTGTTCTATACATGCCACATGATGGCACTCAAGATGATCTACTCTATAACCTTCCCTGGCACTGAGGTCAGACTGACAGGCTTGTAGTTCCACAGATCCTCCTTCTGGCCTTTCTTGTAGACTGGCATCCCATTGGCTAACTTCCAGTCAACTGGGACCTCCCTGGTTAGCCAGGAGTGCTGATAAATGATTGAAGTGGCTTGGTGAGCACTTCTGCCAGCTCGCTCACGCCACATCAAATTGCATTATAGAAGGATGAGATAAGAGGGTCCTGGGGGGACACCTTTGCCCCATGCCCCACTGCAACCTCCTGGAGATAACAAAGTGCAGAATTTGCCATAGGGCACAATAGTGGTCCCAGATGTCTCCTGCAGAGTAAACAGGATTGGTGTTAGATCAGCTGGTAGCCAGTAACAGGTCAGCTTAGTGAATAGCCATGGAGATAAATCTCACTGGGGTGCTATCCTGTCAAGAACATGAGGTGTGGATTGGTGGGCTTATTTTGTTTGGTTTTAGGTGTTTTTCTTCTCCTTAGGACTACCCTTTGGTTTAAATTTAGTGTGGCATATTGTCTGTTCACAAGTTTCCCAGAAATTCATTCTAGCACTGGAGAATGAATTATCACATACCTAATATGATTAATGTGTATATGAAAATAAGCTTTCCCATAAGTGAAGAAATATAAAAGTAAGCTTCCCATGGCCATTTGTGATTACAAAGACTACATCCATCTTATTCTGGAAATCCATGTAATTTCACATTCATATAAAAGTTAGTGTGTGCATGTATCACATTTAACAGAGGTAATATGAAAATCACTTTGTCACATCTACAGTGAACCAGTGTTACTATATATTACGACTGTCAAAATCAATACACATGCTAAATATTGCAATATAGCTTTAAGTACCCACATTTTTCATATTCCATTGAAGAAATCATATTTTCAAAATGCATTTGCCTGCCATCATAAAGATATGTGTGTATAAAATGTTGTTGGATTGTGTCCAGCTGAGACTACTACCTTACTGTGTTAGGTGCTGCACACATCTAGGAGGTAAAATAGAACCGTTGCTATGAAATACTGGTAGTATAAGGGCACAAAGAATATTCTCTTTCCTTGATCTTTGTGTTAAATAGTCTTACCCATATATTTGGATGGTAACTAGGGAACATGGGCTAGATCATCACAGCTGTAGAGTTCACTGTAACTTCTAACTTTAGGAATCCTCTCATCTGCTGGAACCATCCCAAAAACACCGGCAAAATTTAAATACCCCTGAAATGCACCCTCAGAAGCTGGCGAAGCTAGCCAGGAGGCAAAGCTAGGATATATTTTTCTGATAGGGCCAAATAAAGTAGGATCCTTCTGCTCAATGTTATGAATGATTTCTGAATGTCCTCTTAAATTGGACACCTAAACTTCATTGCTGAAGGAGGATGAGAGACTGATCCCATGATACTCACTAGACTAGGGGCTAGACCCTAGCCTACAGGAGGCAGAAAATTAGAATTAAAGATTAAACAGCTCAGGGGCCCAAACTCGCATCCTACCTGTGTGTTGGAAGCGGCTTCTGGGATGCAGCTACAGACAAACCTTCTCACCCCTCTGGGGAGTCACCGCTTCCTCTGGCAGGTGGCCCTGGGGCTGCCCTCACCCCTGTGAACTGTGGGATTTCAAGGATGACTCTGTCTAACCTCAACTTCCAGCTCTAAAGTTCCTGTCATTAATTTGCCTGTAGAATAATTCCTTGCTTTTAGATCATTCTGCCACATCTAAGTATCCTATATGCAAATGATCAAGTTTTTCTTTCTCTCAGCCTTTGCTTTGAGTAGCTGAGTTGATTGAGCTCCTCGTAAGCCTCTGAAAAAAACGTGTGACTCTCTTTGAAAACTTCCCTGAAGATCCCCAGACTTTTTCAGACACTAGTACTGGGCACAATATTCTGGTAGAAGTCTTATCAGCTCTGTGTGCAGAGGGAAGGTAATTTCCCTAATTTCTAGATATCACTATTTATGCATCCCAAAATTGCATTAGGCTTTCTAGCTTCAACACAGTACTTGAGAGCCCATGCTGAGGTGATTATCTGTGATGATGATCTCTGCTTTAGCTGGAGATCTTGCTGTGATATGCTGCAGTAGTGTGTTTTACTAGCATTATTTGTAGCTTATGTTTGTTCCTTGCTTTTAAAACAGGTTGTGTATATATTGAATTTGCTTCTATTCATTACACTTTTTGTATCCAGAATCAGATGAAAGAAATATATCATATAGAATTTAATATTTTATATTATCTTAAATACCTACTACAGCATTTCTGATATAAGACTGTTCTCTAAGAAATTTTCCAGATTCTTTTCAGAATGTCAATGAGGTCAGTATGTTCAAAAAGAGGATTTTAAGTTACTTATGCACCAATGTGTGAATCACGACAGATCAGATCCAATTCAAACCACTCCCATTAATTTAGAGGGGCTTGAAATATATGGTGAAATAGCCAGATTTTTCAGAAGTCCAAGCACACAAAACACATGGGGTGAACAAAATAGTATATTACCCATTGAACTATCTCAGTTCACTTGGTAGACTTTGCCCAAATTTGTGCACACTATGGTTCGTTATTACCATTCCGTAGTTAAAGATGTCATTTTCTTAGGATTAATTTTAGCTGTAAGCCTTGCTCGAATTACTAGGACCTGATTTTCATATCCACTAGAAAGCAGCTTTGTAGGCTTTTATGGATTTAAACCTACCTCACCTTTGGTAGATTTAGCAAGTACGTGATCTCTGTGAAGGACTCCTCAGAAGCCAACAACTGTGAGAGTTAAACCCTGTGTGCTTTCCCTCTTTCTTAGCCCTATTCAAAAGGGAGACACAGAATATATATAGCATTTTCTTGTATTGGAGCTAGCCCTGTTTAAAACGCACATTAGAGAAACCACCATCTATTGCTGTTTAAAATAGCCATAAAATTGCTTTAATACGCTTCAGAGAGAAAGCATCTGGGTTTAGGCTTGGGGTGAGTAGTAAAGATAATTTTTAAAGAATTTCTTTATTCTTTATCCTGTCTTTTTGCAAAGCTCTATGTGGCAGCCTTGCATCTCCTACATATAGCAATATGTTTAGGTTAGTGGATGTTTTTTGAGGTTATTCAAGGGCACATGAGTTTTTGTGTGCAAGTATGGCAAATGATTGAATTAGTTCAATCTAATAAGAATTATCTAATTACAGTAATAACTGGTACAAATTCTGTATACCCTATCAGAAACAGAGTAATCTCATTCCTTACACAGATCTTAATAATTTAGAACTACTTGAAAAAGGGAAGTTGAATCATTTGCAGCAGAAGAGTGCTGTGCAGTTTTATCTGTTTCAGCCTTATATATCAAGACAAGATTTGGAACTCAACAAGTAATTTGGTCATTTTGGATCAGATCCAAAATGTTTTACATATCCAGAAAATCCTATGGATAAAAGAACAGTTCAACCCTATAATGTGATACCAGTAATAAAGAGCTGCGTTAAGAAAGAGTAGGGAATTTTAAATAGACAATTTAAGCAAAAAGAGTAATTATTGCCTCCTATTAAATTTCAGAAACCAACACATGGAACCCTGTTTCGGAAAGAGTTGGTCAACTTAAGCTGAATAAGTTTCAGTTCTTAATAATATCATGTCAACAGACTAAATCCCTGGCAAGTTCAGACTTGCTTAGGCAGAAAAAAATAGCACCACTCTGAATGCACAGACTTGAATGACAATGCTGAGTCCCAGCTCTCTGCCTTTGACACAACAGCAAATTCCTTACCAGAACGGATACTGTTAAGTAACATGTTGCTGACTGATTAATGCTCTAGCACTGTCTCTTATTGCACCAGGGAGGTGATATTTTCTGAGGAGGGGCAACAACATTGCACATCAATACCCAAGAAAATATGGTTATATAAAGTTGGTCTATAGAAGTCGTGTTTGCAGTAGTGTGGTCAGATGTTTTGGTGTGCATTTATCCCTTAAGTGTCAAAAAAAAAATAATAGTAGGCCCGTTTTGCATATATAGTCCTTTAAAAAGTTAAAATATATGTAAAAAAGTATTCCACCTTCATACATAGGGACACTGAGGAACTGAGCTTTGCGACAGGTTGCAGAAGATGTTACAACAGAGACTGGACCCCAAGTTACCTGCCATAAGCTGTTCTCCAGCTACTCTTACATGAAAATGTTGTTTCTGATTCTCAGAAATTAAACATATTTCATGTTCTTATTTCAATTGTATCAGTAGACTCGGAGTCAGAATTATGGTTTTTTTCAGTTCCATCTTTCTAAAATTCTAAATGCTAGCAAGCTGTCTTTCATGAATTTAATCACTCTATTTTTATAGCACTATCATTTTTCTATGCTGCCTGGTTATACTGAGGCTTAGTCTCCAGTACACATTTCTCTTCCCCATTTTCAGTGCAACATGAGCTATACTCATCCTAATTTTTCCTACCAGAAGTATTTATTTATCTACTTTTAATCATTAGAAGTAATTTTAGAGGTTGTCTGCTTTTTCTTTGTCTGTATTTGTTTTCCTATCTCCATGCAAATCTAATTTAGCTTGTAAATCCTTGAGGACTTCATGTTTATTTTAACCTTATTTATATTTAATAATAATAATGGACTGATACCAGAAATAGCAGATCTAGACACTCTGGCAGTATAAGAATCCCTCCTTTCATTTTTGTTTACAGTTTGTTTTACTTTGTTAAAAAAGTAGAATTCTATTTTTGTGATTCCAGTATCCAGCCTTCTTGGAGCTTCTGAAATCTTTCAAACTTAAAAAAAGTTAAGTTTTCCAGCATCAGGGCATGCAGTGTGATATGCTGTTCTGCTGATCTGAATATTCTTAACAATACCAGGCAATATCCAGGTGCATTTCAGGGAGTGCTACCAAAACTCAGTAAAAAAGCGCTGTTGAGTCCATGATCAACTTTGTTCCTTTATTTAAAAATCTGAATTTAATCTTGATGAGTGGTGAGACCTCCCTATGTCACTATCAGACAGGATCCATGTGTTAGAAGTGAACATCCTACCATTCCTGACTTACCACTTTAAAGTCCTGCCAGTTCTCTTAGCACTTTTATCTAAAAGTCTTAGATCATATGTGTAAAAACTTCCTCTGGAAAGGCAAAAAGTTCCCTAGTACTATGACTAAAACATAACTGTGAGAGAGATAAAGGTAAATTTGGCACTTAATAGCTGGAAAATGTCAAATCTACCTGTTTTGTTAAAATATTCCACGTCACATGAATACACCCTGTTAGTAATAATAACAGAAAGTCTTATCATACAAAAATCTTATGAGCCCAAAGAGGAAAGAATTACATAACCATTAAATGGGCAAATTGCTGCTATATCCCCTTCCTTTTTTTGCTTTAGTGGTTCCAGAAGTTGCATATCAAACACTGTTCTCAAGTTTGTAACTGGCACAACTATGCAATTAACAGAAAGAACATTTGGCATGGACACCTATCCTTAGTCAGATCCACCAGCGTAATCTTCCTAGTCTAGTCCTATCACACTGCATAAGTAAAAGTGAGAACGGAGTGAGACTAACAGTAGACGGAAGCCTAAATCTTTATTTGAGCTCTTAGTCAGGCTGTTGATAAGTAATAAGAACACAAAGGTAGGGCAGATACTAGAAATGAGGATATGAATTATCATGCTTAAATGGCAGCAGAATGTGGATGTCTGCTGAAGCCAAGGGAACTGGTCTCCCTGCCACAGTGTAGAAAAAAATCAGCCTTACACAAAATCACAGCCACGACAGCAAGGTTATAATTTGGCTCTCTGAAGAGGGTTTGTACTCACTCTTTGCTCACTCTTTGTAGAAAAGAAGAATGTCACTCTTATTTACACAAACTAGGATAAATATTTATAAAAGATTTTGACCCTCAAGTTTGATGACATAAAGCATGCAAAACTAATCCCATGTTCTGAAAAGGTGATACCTTCCTCTGGAAGATCTAGCATGGATTCCTGTTATCGCATAACAGTGAATAACAATGACCATTGATCTCATTCACAACAAACATTTCTGTGGCTTCAGTGGATGATGTGAATGCCAAGCAAGAGCAAGGTTCAGAGGCTTAAAAACTGCATTATTATAGCAGAAAAAAGATGTCCATCCTGAATACCGGAAATCAAGTCTGTTGAATGATCTGATTTTCCTCTTTGTTTTTAAAATATATGTAGTTTTAAATTCAAGTACACATCACCATGTCTGCTGTTGCCAACATAGCTGATGAGGAAGCGTTGTGTGATTTCTGACAACATCTGAGTAGAATAACAATCGTTTCAGAGCTGGACTTGAAGACTTCTTTTGAAATCAAGTGCAGCAGAGGACATCCTGCAAGAATTCTTCCCCTCCTCTCCTAGTGTGAAACTATTCCTAAAGACAGAATGAATATTCACACGGACTGACTACCATCAGCCAAGCTGGGCTCCAGCCAGAGGTCTTTTAATAACCAAGTGATACTTTAGATTTCTTCCTCCTGTGCTAGAAAAGGTGTTGCCAACAGCAGATAGGATCTGACCCTCAGAAAAAAACCACTTGCGATCTTGCATCCGCCGCTTGTTGAGTGATCATGCATAACTTCTTTGTGTCTTTTTGGCTGCATATTTTGAGCTCTTCCAAATAGGAATTGTCTTAATGCTGTAGTACAGTATGGCTCTTATCTAAGTTGAGACGCTGCTAAAAAATAATAAAAGGACATAATTCTGCCTTATGTGACACATCTGGATGTGTTATTGTTTTGTTTCTTTACAATATTTTTCCTTTGTTCTTCACTCTGGATCCTTATACTGTATCCTGAACTCATTGCAACACAAAACCAACATGATATTTGCAGTGATCCAAGATAAATATTCGTTGTTTCAATTACTTTGGTGCAGAAATAGTAAATAGAATAGTGAATAGGAACATCTGGAGCAGTCTTTGGACCAAATTTCCAAATTACTGCAGAAATTTGACTTGTGTATTCTAGACTTGCCTGTGTCCCTTGTATTTCAAACAGTACCTATGCCAGATCTCTATGAAGGTGAGACAATCCATCTCAACAGGAGTGACCCAATGGGAAATAAAAGATCACTTTAATCACTTTAAGTTATCAGGAGACTTTATAATAAAAGATGCACTTTCCTGATTATACATCCTTGTCAGAAATACCAGGAGAGTGACTGAGTTTTGTGTGGCTTGCATATCTGCTTTAAGGTTGCTGTGACAGCAAATCTTGGCAAAATTAAATATGAATCTTTGCATGTGGTTTCTATAAATCCGACATTTTCCACTTTACCATCCAGAAAAGATGATTGAGCAGATGGTAATGCAAGCCACTGGATTTATGCAATTTTTTGCTAAAACTGGGAGTTTTCACTCTCAAGAGCAGCTTATATATGAGGGACTGAAAAGACTGAATACTAATTTTTTGGCAAAGCACCATGCTCACATAACCTAGGTACACAAATACTAGTTATAAATAAGCTGACTGTAGGAGGTATAGAAAACAAATTTTTTCTGTGTCAATGAATTATCTCTGAAGTCAACTTCATATATGCATATATATATTTGTGTGCAATCTTTTAATCTATTTATAAAACAAAGAACTAATGTCTGTCTGCATTTAAGTAATCTAAATAAAATATGTTAAAACCAAAAAATCTAAGGACCAGAATGTATGAAGCATGAGCAGAGACATAATAACGAATGCATTTTTATTTTAGGAATTCTTCTCAGGAGCTGCTGTAATCAGTGACTCAATACATAACTTATTAATAATGCTTCATGAGATGCTCTTTCAGCAGGTTTTCAACTTTCCTACTGGGGCCCCATGCAAACTAAAAACAAAGCCCTGCATTTTATTATTGCTCTGTTATTCTTCCAAGTTTTCGCTGAAGGCTGAAGTCTCTCTGCTCTGCCTGGGAACCGTGTGCAGAACACAAGGACATCCCACAATTTTTTCAATGGCTGTGCTTTCACATTTGTCACTGGATGTTCCATTTTCTCATAGGATCTTTCCAGGGTATCTGTCATGCTTATCCAAGATTTCCAGTCAAAAACACTGCATTAACCTTACCATAAGACCGTGGAAGGAAAATCTATCTCTTCTGCTATCAGGTACAGCAGCACCAATGTGCTCATGCTTAGACGCTTCTGTAGTCAGTAGGAATCGAGGGGGTCTTCCAGGAAGTAATTCAGCCAATTTAAGACCAGAGTGACCTTCCAGCAGTGCCTTTCACTCGCTCTTTAACACAGAGATTCCTTAGGCCATTGAGTGTCCCACCAGGACCTATGTTTTTACCATGTCTGTCACCAATGTTCTTTTGTTGACAGTCTTGCTGTGGATGGACTTCTGTGCCTTGTGAGAGTTAACCAGCCTTCCCATAGACACAATGGGCTGTGAAGAGCAGTACTTAGGACCAGCATCCTAGACTGAAAAATCCTCCAGCAGGGATTGTCTTTATTTGCAACTCATACAGAGCTGAGCACATTTTTTGGCTCTTTACACTGAGCAATAATTCTTAATAACAGCACTGTCTGCAGGCCAGAAATGCTCTGATTCATCTCAACTTGTAATTCTGGAGCCTGTATTAATGTTTCTTCATCAGCTTTTTTTCTGAATGGATCCTACATACTTTCATACCAATCAGGGTGTGATTTTTATTCTTTTTTTAATTGTGGCTTCCAGCCTCCCCTACCCCTTATAAATGCCTTCTAGATTTCCCATTGCCTGCTTGATGCTGCACTAAAAGCCCAATGCACTAAAATGCCCACTAGCCTTGGAACGTATCCTGGTAGTGCTTCACAGCATAAATCCTTGCAGAACATTCTCAGGACTCCAGCAGTCTCCTGAAGTTTGTTGACCATTGCAAGAGCTTTGTGATTCACTTCTGCCATTCTCATGAATTTCCCCAAAGAATCTTTAAGGATATTGTACGGGTAGAATATTATAACTTCATAATCACATGCAGGTAATTTAAATGAAGGGCACAGCTCCTTCCCTTGCTGTCAAAAACGTCTGTTGCCTATTACCTCTGAAAGTCCCTCTCTCCCCTTAAGCCTTTGCTCAGAGAGTCCACATTTCTGATCAGTAGCAGATGGAAGAAAATGATTAAACTTACACATAAGGACCAGATCCTGCAGTCCTAGCTCCTTTCTTATTCTGGCAGTTTTCCCATTGACTTCAGTGCCAGAGTAATAAACGTAGAAGGACAGCTGGATCTGCAGCAAAGATATTATTGTCAGCTTCCACTATGTTTCTCAGAATATTTTTCACAGACTGATTACTGAGACGTAGGGAAGAATATTTTCCTTACCCAATTTCTTGTTTGTATTCACTATGTCTAATGAGATTCCACTGTGCCAGAGTAATGCATTTTAAATTTAAACATTCATATTGTAATTCACAACAGCTATGTTGCAAAGGGGGCAACTTGATCCAAAAATCTTGACATTGGTCTGGTACAGGTGAATTCTCTTTCCTGGGTACTATCTGTGAGATCATGGGTAAATCCTTTAACTATTTTTTTCCTTCTGCTTCAAGAAAATAATTAATCCTTTTCAAATAATTTTTTAATATCTGGGCAAAATGAACTTTGCAGGTAGTAAGTAGCATTGTGAATACCATAAAGCATATATAGATCACATTGACCACCCAATGGAACGTAGTTTACATCAAAGAACAATCACAGTTCTTTGGACTTGCCCACTTTAAAAGGAGATGATTTGTTTCCAGGGTCTAATAAACAATTCATGTGAGTCATTATTTTAATATTGTATACCTTTCCTGTTTGTAAGCAGTAGCGAGAACAATCTGGAAATTATTTCAGAAGGCATTTTCATTTTTGCAAAACATAGTCCCAGACTTTGTCTTCTCCAACATGCTCTCTTCTTACACTGCACATAGTTTGAGGATTTGGGTTTTCTTTTACATTTCATTCTAAACTCTTGGGGACAGAAATCTTGTTAAATTTCTGCATGTAAATAAGGAATGACAGCATATCCATTAACAAATATGCATTTGTTAAGTATAAATCATCACAGTTCCAGTAAACTCAGTAGAAGAAGGATGATCCCATGGTTAGGTTATTCGGGCAGAGTTTCCTTCTCTGTCCATATGTTTCCTGCATAACTTTGAACATCTAAGCCTCATCCTACTTCCCTTTTACTTACTTAATTGAAGCATTGAATTTTCTAGGCTCTCTCTGTTACTGGTGGTGAAAAATAGGCACCTCAAATGTGCCTACCCATTATCTGTATTCACCCTTGAGATGGGATGGGATAGAGCAGAACTCAGCTGTTCGATTTTTATAGCTGCCTAACCACCTTTGTGAGCCTGGTCCTTATTTTCTCTGTGTTTCTTCTTCATTTTTAAAATAGAAATAATTTTAATACTCTTCTAAGATTATCTTGGTGATGACACTTAAATAAATTATTAATAATGTATCAGTGAACTGAAGCCAATGAAGACAAGTCAACAGCTTCTTAACACAGCTTTTAAGACTGGTAAACAAGACAAAGGATTTCAACATTGATATAGTAGTGGCAAGAATTTAGCACCCACAATTTGAAAGCATGGGAAAGACCTAGCAAAATAAAATACACCGTGCCTTGCTGGTTTGGGCATAACTGGTGTAGATTGAATGTAAATGAAATAGCTTAAATAAGTTTGACTGAAGTCCAAGCATTTGTCCAAAAGGCAAAATCAGAGGATTAGGTCACTGTAATAGTCTCAGTGCTCTTGTGTAGATTACCCCAGACCTATTCACATGTCATTATATTCTGCTCTAAAGCCAAAGTTTCCCTCATAGCCTTTTTTGTAAATTCATTGCACTGGTTTCACAATCAGAAGTACGTGGAGTTTTTTCTAAGTACTCATAGTATTATTCATTGTTATGAGTCACCACTTGTATATAGTGTCATGTGTACTCATGGTTTCCACCACAGTGTGTACAGATGCATTCATTGGTCTGCAGTTTTTCAAATTACAGCCCCCTGAAACCCAGAGAAGTTTCAATCACTATAGAGTAGAAATGATTGTGAGAGGCAGAAATAAGAAGGAATAACAAAAAGAAAGTTGGATGAATATTAGCCTAAATAGGAACAATCAGATAGTAGGTAAATAGTGAGGAGGCAAAGGCAATTTAGCATGAGTCAGTAGTTTGTAATGAAACAATAAGATGGAACTAAGCGAAAGAAAATTTAGGTTGAAAACCCAGGAACTTTTCCTAATAGAGAGCTTTATTACGCTAGAAATAGTCTCCTGGGGAACTCAGTGGAAACAGTATCAGGTGGATCAATTTGTTACAGAATGGAAAAGTTTTGAGTGCAGGGAAAAATCTTCCACTAGAAATGGACAAGTGGGTTAACCTACTGTTTCCTTTCTTCACTATGCAGCTGACGGATATCTGAGAATTAGGAAAAAGTATAAATTGGGAGGGAGAAATACAGGTTTGATTCCCAGACTTGCTATAGAGTTTCTGTGAGAACTTGATCAAATGACTAAAGTTCTCATTTAGAGCTGACTGGGAAATGAATTTCACTACTGTGTAGAATGTCAAGGTTCAGGGAGAAAAAAAAGAAAAAAAATTGTCTTTAACTAGGATGAACTTTGGCATATTGCACCACAATGAAATTCTGTGGGAATAAGAAAGGCAATGACCTCCCATTCCCTTGGTACTGCTCAGCTCCCTGGCTGTTCACTTGGCAACCATCTGGAGTCAGAGCACTGAGGCATCCTTCCAGCAGGTGCAATTTGTGCATACAATGTTTCCTCTATGGCAATCTGGGTAAAGCACAAATAAAAACATGTACCCACAGGGCTGGATGTTCAGCCTAGTCCCTCCTTGCTCTGCAGCAGCTCCTCTGCCTTTCTTTTATACTGGGCTGACACAGGATCAACTCTTCCTCATTACTGCCTCTGGGAGGGCTACTTCAGGTTTCACAGTGGGGGCTGGTTGGGGCTTTGTTGGCTGCTAAGAGAGGAGAGAGCAGCAGTGTTTACATTTGCAGCTTTGCTCCCTTCTGACTTTGTGCCACTGAGAACTCTGCATCCAGAGCAGCTGCCAGGATAAGGCTAACTGCAGCGCTGGATCTCTCCCTGTGCTCCTTTGTGGAACAACCTACAGTTGTCATATAGAAAACCCACGCCATGATCTGCTGCTTTGGTAAATGAAGATCCAACACATTTCCCCATTACTTGTGTTGTCACAGTTGCTGAGTTTTCGCTGCCTTATGGGCAATCTGTGAAATGAATGCTCCTCACAGCCCGCAGTCACTTGCACAACAAACAGCCACTAAACATTTTGCTGCCTTAGGCAACCAGGGTTTGACTGATATGTGTGAACTGGCTCTGGCTCCTTGTTCCTCCATTTGCTGTTCCAAGCTATTTGGGTTCCTTGTTCACTGCTCTGTTTGCTGTCTGAGTTGTCTCTTAGCAGAGAGTTCAGGATGAAGCAGGTGTGAGGAAGTGGAACAAAGAAACTGCTAGTTCTTAGAATTCAACTAACCCTCCAGCCTCCTGCTAGACAATGGCATTTTTGAACATACAATTTTAATTTTCCTTCCCAAAGATTTTTCTCTGACTACCTGCATGCACACACTGCATTTTCTTTCCCCATCAATCATTGCCCTTACAGAATCAACTGCTTTAACTGGTCTGTGCTGTGGTTGCAGGCAACCCACGATGGGAGCATCACCATCAGTGACTGTGCCTCTGTAACAAGGATTATTTTATACCATGGAAATGGCGCAGACCTGTTTAGTTGCCAATACTAAGTCCTATGACTTATTTGGCTTAATATAAATAAATTTCTCTAAGATGACCACCTACAACTGGAAATAAGTAAGATATGAAGACATCCATAGTTAGCTATATAATGTAATCTCCTGTTTATTACCCATAAGATTTTAATAATAGTTGTGCCCAGGACTGTCATGTGCAAAGAGGTGATACTGCATTAGGGGATGTATTCAGATGACATAAGAGACAATCTTTGTCTCAGCCTAAGTAGGCAGAGCAAAGAATGGAAGAAGTGTTCACTGGTCCAAAGATGAGTGACCACACAGTAAGTGACAGTGTATTTGACATGGGAAACAGTTAAATCTTATCTCAGTGCTTTTAAAGAAAGTCTTTCTTCTGCTCCGGTCTCATTCTGGCATTTCATTCAACTGTGTTCAAGCAGGATTTATACATGCATAATATATATAGCTGCCAGCAACAAAGGTGACCTGCAAGAAGAATTCTTAATATCTTACCGTAGTGAGCTATATCTTTAAAATAACCCTGAAATTAAATCTGTAAATGACTACCTAAAGCCCTCTGTTACTTTCCAGTTTGGCTGATACTTGGCGAAGAAACTTTTATTCATGTCTACTAATTTTTGGACTGCAGATAATGCCGATAAAAGAAGCAGATGTTAGATGATTGGACATACATGTTAAAAATTTCAATCTGCTGCACCGGCATCTGGTACATGGGCACGTTTTTTGTTGATGAATCACAGCTCCACTAGTCAGTCGTTACAAGGTGCTACAAGCCAGCTTTCTTTCAGTAGTGGCGGCAGATGCTTGACTCCCTGTGTATAAAAAGTCTCTTCAACCACAGCTACAGCAAAGATCTCACTATACCAAAGTGCTCCTGTCTTAAGTGTCTGCAGAAACAGACTCCAACAGAAAACATCAAG
The DNA here is from genome assembly GCF_011004875.1 of Balearica regulorum gibbericeps. NCBI lineage: Eukaryota > Metazoa > Chordata > Aves > Gruiformes > Gruidae > Balearica > Balearica regulorum. Next base: position 15,547,161 of record NC_046186.1, read on the forward strand.
GAACAGCGGTATGTGCCTTGAATGTGTCCCCTGCAACTCCAGGGCTATTAAATAACAGACTGAGGCAGGAACTGCGGTTAACTAAAGCAGAACTTGGTGCATTGCCATAACGTAATAAAGGTCACTTCCATGTAGTAAGAAGGATTGCTTTTGCTCTGAGTCGCTGTATCTCACCAGGATACATGGTAAATGGTGTGTGCAGTGTCAAACAGAATCCTCTTTTCAGACCACTGAATAGCAACAGTGTCAACGCACTATGACAAACATACCACCTCCAGGATTTCTGTAGGGAATGTACTATCCAATGACATTTGGTTGGCAAAGCCATATATTTTGAGTCTACTAACCCATCTTCCTGTTCAACATTTCCTAGTGTGCTGGATGTTTCAATTAACTTTTGCGGCAAGCAAACTGAAGCAAAATACAACCTAAGTTCTCCGTTCTCTTCTTCACTGAAAGCAGAGATAATTTCTAATTTGTTGTTAAATGTGCATGTAAGCTTCTGCAGAATGGAAGCCAAAGTAAAGAGTTCAATCTAGATATCACATGCAAAACTCCTTAAGCATGAAGTAAAACATGACCAGTTTATTTTCTCTGTTCTTTGGGTTTATGCAAATTAGCTGGAATAATTTCCAAATCTCAATTCTCACCAATAGGTGGCACCAAGATTTTCTACTTTCTTCATGACTCATTTTCAGTAGCTAGATTTAAAGTCTACCCCAGTGTTAAATTATCTGTTAAATCATGATGAGTTCTGTTCTGTTCTTTTTCCTGCAGATTGTGGCTGATCACTGTGCAGTGGTACATGTTTTGTTCTCTAAGCATTTCACAAACTTTGTGTGGGATGTTTTACTAGATACATTACCAATAACTCAGACTGCTGTTCTCTTTCACGTTGTGGGAGTCATTTTAACAATGCTTTATTGGAGTCTGGGTTCAGGGTGGGGGTTTTTTTGGTTTTTGATTTTTTTTTTAATGTTTTATGGCTTTCTTCAGCCTTTCACACAAAAACGTTACTGTATGTATCAACTTTTTTAAAAAAATGATCTTTCCTTCCCCTCTCTGCAGGTAATAAAAAATTGAAAAGTAGACTTGTAAAAAAAGTCATGTAGTATTTTTTCCTGCTTCATGACTGTATGATTGCAGCCTTTACAGCCAGGATTCTACTGAAAGTAATTTAATAGCTATTCTCTGAAAAGTTTCAATTGTGTGAGTTTTATAGTTGTTTTGGGGAGTATGGTGCTAAAACTCTGTCATAGGAAAAGTCACTGGAACCAAAAGCAAGCACAGCTGCAGCAAACTCAATTAATTGATTCAGAGAATATTCACTGCCCCTTTTTGGAGGGAGGATCCTTATTCCCAACAGACAAATCCACTACAAGTAACCAGTAACTCTACATTAGAGTTCAATGGGTTTGTTTTCAAATCATAATTTGCCTGTTCCAGATCAATTCTCAATGAGCAAATGACTTTAGTTTCCCAATTGAGATTCAGAGACAAGACTCTTTATTTAGTCTCTCCTTTTGAAGTTAGTCATCATTACAAGAATGTGTTTTCAGGATTGTAATAGTTATTCTGTGAATCATAATCCCAAACTTTATAACCGTCATATTTTTAGGGATGTGAGGTTGGATTCACAGACTATTTCCTATTCACCTGAATTCATGGCATTTCTGGTCAGGAAACAGGAATGCTGTTTCATCTAAAATTTTAGTTTAAAGCTTGCCTACCTACTTGCCTATATGCAGAAATCATTTCAAAGTGTTTATTCAGTTTGCTGTTCTGAGGAACATTATGAAAACAGAACCTGTTGCATGGAAGACTGCCAAGATTAAGGAAAGTTTGGGCATCCAAGTGCCAATTACATAGAAGTTAGTCTCCTCCTAACATAATTTATACACATGACTTGTCTTCTTTATATCTTATTTTTTCATGAATCAAACCAAACCTCTTTATTGATTCTGTACCACCTTGTTGCGTTCTGAATATTCGCTTCCCCAAGCCTCATATTCACAGACTTGTCAGGTGCTCAGAGTCATTTCTCCAACTGAACACCACGTTTGCATATACAACATGAGCACACGAGCTGTAGCAACTCCTAAGACACAAAAAAATTAACCAGCAGTATTCTTTACAGCTCTGGTAATCTTGTGGTCAAGTTTTGTTCTCACCATACCTAGTAAACAGGTTTGTTTAAAATCCATTGGCAACATCTGAAAATGCCCTTTGACTTGAATGCAAGTTCTTGAATTACTCTAATGACTTCATTGGTGTAGATATGCCCTAAAATGGGAGACATTACCTTATCCAAACTTTTCAGGAAACTCAATGCATTTAAAATAGTCATTATCCCACTCCTTAAATGATTTAACATTTTGCTGGCCTTTATATAGCCTTAATTAACCTCTCCCTTTTTTATGCTGAACATTCTGGAGTTTTCCATTTCTCTAAACTGAACAATTCCAAAACACACACCTATGGCTGAAACTTGTTTAATTTGGGATTTTAGGTATCCACCCTGTATTGCAAAAGTAGCCTGTGTGACGCAATATTGTTTTCAGCAGCAGACTTTGTAAAACAAGTATTGAGTAATCAGAATATATCTTTATCCTTGTGTGTGCTTAGAAACCTTACAGGTCTGGATGACAAAAAGTATTTGCCCTTGGACAGCAATTTAGCAAGACACCAAACAGCCAGGAGGAAAAATAAAAACTTTGCTTATATTTCACAAGGAACAGAGAATGAATATAGAACCTCACAGTCACGTTGTTTTATATTAGGACAGCATTTGAAACCTTTCACTTTTAGACCTGGGCAGATGCTCTAGGGAGATCTGGAAGCAGGAACAAGAAAGTTTCTCTTTTTTGCATCCTATGGAGTAGCTGTCAGAAGAACAGCTGTACAGGCACGAGATATTTCTTGACCTTGCTGTTAGCACTAAATGGATATTGTTCAATAATGATTAAATTTAAAATAAAATAAAATAAAATAAGTAAATGTTACTTAATATGCTTCAAAATGCATCTCAAATGCATCATAAAAAACCAGTGTGATTAATATGGTACACAAATCTAATGTGATCAGATTAAGACTTGTCCAAGTAGTAATGCTTTCCAAAGAAATCCATGAGAAAAGGACTTATTAATATCTCTCAAGTCTCACACTGTGCCCCAGAGTCCAACAAGAAGATATCATGGTATTGTTATATAGAATCATAGAATGCTTTGGGTTGGAAGGGACCTCAAGGACCATCTAGTTCCAACCCCCCTGCCATGGGCAGGGACACCCTCCACTAGACCACGTTGCCCAAAGCCCCCTCCAGCCTGGCCTTGAACACTTCCAGGGATGGAGCGTCCACAGCCTCTCTGGGCAACCTGTTCCAGTGCCTCACCACTCTCACAGGGAAGAATTTTGTCCTTATATCTAATCTAAATGGACCCTCCTTCAGCTTAAGGCCATTCCCCTTGTCCTATTACTACAATACTACTACTACTATAATAATACTACAATATCACTACGATATTGTACATATAGAAAGTAGATCAGAGCAGCAGCTACCTGTAGGTATCTAATCATAGTCATGCTACAGCTGGTATTGAGGTGACCATGTTTAGGGAGTTTACATACTTAGGAGCAGAAGAGTAAGAAGGCATTCTTTTGCACAGGGTTTGTGTGTCCCTTACTGAGTAGCACAACCTGAGTCTTCCTCTGCTGTTGGGCACCCAAAACCAGTTAGTCAAAGGAGTTATGACTAGATTTAACTTATCTTACTGGTCTGAGGAGGTACCTAAAGTCAGAATTGTTTCTGACCTTGTCCTTGTTGACTGCCTTGCACTTAGCCTGTATTCAGACTGCAGGCAACGCCCACCCCCTTGCAGCAAGCAACCTTAGGAAGGACTCTAAATTGTCTGCCCGCTAATTTTGTAGGAGCAGAAAGGACACATGAGGTCTTCTGGGTCAGGCACAGAGTACACCTTACAGCTCAGTATGTCCTGGAGCAGACACACTGCAGAGCAGGGAAACCCAGGTTTCCAAATGCGTATCCCTTGCCCAGTCTCTTGAATACTGCAAAAGGCAAGGAATGGCAAGGGCTGGCAGCTCCCATCTCAAGTCCACACTCAGGGTCACATCTGTGTTCCAAGATAAATGTAAGTGTTGGGCACAGGCTTCCCTACCCACCCTGATTCATGCTCTTCTGTGCTCAGAAAAGAGAGAGTTTTTAAAAGAATTAAGCACACAGAGATGCAGTTTGGCACTTGGTAGGAAGAAAGTATTGCTGAAATTAGGTTCATACCCAATTTTGGAAGACAAATGCCTCTAAAAATCTGCTGCCTATGGCTAAATAGAGGACAGTTCATGCAATCCATCTCCTCTGACTCTCACCATCTACAGTCTAGGTGTCTACTCTGGCCCTAGTGACTTTAGGCTCAATAGAGGGAAATAGATGCTTTTAAAGAGTGAGTCATCTGACCTATTTTAGATATCACTGTTAGGAAGAGACAAATGAAGGTCTGAAAGTGCCTGGTTTTTTCCACTGACTCTTAAAGAAATCCAGATAACTAGATCAGAAACTATCCATGTAGGTTGAATCTGACCTCGTGTATCCTAGAGCACTCACTGCTAAGTTGCAATTCACATCATCCAATTTATGCAGTGACTGACAATGCAATGCTAACATTTATAGCTTAACTAATAATCTATGTAGAGGTGGTACAGCTGGTTGGGAAGGAACAAACAAGCAATTAAAGGAGTACATTTGCTTCCCCTGCATTCAGTCTGTGTGGTTTTGTTTTTATGACTTTGTCAGAGCAGCAACAGTCTTTGCTAACCTAAGTCTCACAGCAGACAGAAATGTCTGCATGAGGGGAGGCAGAAAAAATTACATCTAAGAAAGTTAGTTTCTGGGGTTAAGGGGAGGAATGACAGCTTTCTTTTTAACCAATAGTACATTTATTAAGGTAGGAATCCAGTATCTAAATTTGGTTGCTGATGAACTAGTCCTTCTCAAGCAAATGCCTAAGTTTCCAATACATTGAATGAAGTGAGATAAGCTTGCTGAAGACATACATAAATTACGTACCTCCTTCTTGCCACTGACTGTAGCAACCCCTCAAGGTGATCTGCCTATGTCAGATGTCAATCCACCAGGAAGCTGCTAGGAGTTCCTGGGGCCATCTCCTCAGAGTGTGTCTCCATCATCACATTTTCTCTTGAGTTAGCTCATTCCTTGCCTAAGCTGGATGGCAGTGGCACTCTGGCATGAGAGATGAGTGTATATATCCCCACTACATCTGCACAAGTACAGGTGACTCAGTTACACACCTGTGAATTTTCCAGGCTAAGAAGGGAGTCACTTCAGGAATATAACTAGAAAATAGCAGCCTGGAGTCTTGTTTGGATTTTCAGACTGTTTTACACGGCTCAGATCTCAACAGATATGATCACGATGTTCATTACAATGCTTCAGTATAGGTCACAACTTTAGCTGTTGTTTCCAAGGGTCTGTTATATCAAGATCGTACAATGAAGTCTCAGCTGTACATATATTATTCTCTCATTTTATGTTTTTTTAAGCATTTTAGTTGATAATTTTTAAATTATATTATTGCATTAACTCATGTGGGCCTGCAATTTCTGTGCTCTCAAAAAAGCTTGAGAACACAAATGCAACTGCTTTAATTTTTATTAACATTGCATTAATATATGTGAGGATATTCTTGTAACATCAGTTCTATCACAGGTATCCCATATTTGAGAAACTGCATCTTGGACTATTTTGATATTGCTTTCCTTTGTCCATCTTTGCTTTCAGCAATACAGGATGAAATTAAATGTATTCATATGTTACGTTCCTAAAAATGAAAGTCATATTTGTATAGAATCTAAAGTAGTGATATCTTGTGTGGCTGCCCAAATATTTAATCCATACAAAAGTTTCATTATTGATGCAGCATTGTGGCTAAAGATAGAAAGTCAGCTGCAGTCGCAGTCATCGTATATACTCTAAAGATGGTCTGGCACAAACTTTTACATATCCTAGATTTCTCTAACAAATGTCCCATTGGGTGTCGGGTTGCTGTTATACTACTTTAAGACATGTAACAGGAAGTAAGGAGATGGAAACTTGTGAAATCTATCCTCCACTTTCTTCCACTGGAAAGAATATTAAAGAATACTTTAGGAATACTGTGCCTGGTCACATTTACCAAAATCTGCCCTTTTTCTTTTTCATTTATATACTGGTCTTAACCATGTACTTCATCTATATGCTGGTCTGAACTATTTGTTAAGAATACCCCTAGGTAATTTGTTTTCACCTTCTAGGCTGTTTGTGAACGAGTCAAACTCTATCAGAGTATTCAGTACTCAAATTTTTAGTCTAAGAACTGGTTCAATTCATTGGACTCTCTGTGTTAAACCGACATCAGACTATTTCCACTTCCTCCTGCGCTGACCATCGGATATTGCTTACTGTATTTCCAACAGGGCACTCAGTCATGATATGAAAAAGTCTGGAAGTGAAGGCTCCATCATTTGCCTTGATAATCTACTTGAACACTCATACCCCTCACAGTTAAACACGTGTGATTTATTTCTACTTTGTACTGTAAGGCTTTATCTTCCAGTTGTTGGTTCTTATTATGGCATCTGGGGCTTGTCTGTAAACTGGTTTATGTGACTTAATGACTTACTCATGTGTGACATTGCCATTTCTTTAGCCCCTGCACACTGTCAGCTATTAACGAAGCATTAACCTCAATTGGATGTGGTACGGGAAGCAGGGGTAGGGGAACTGAGATTGTTTCCACCCCCTTTTACCACTGTCTGTGGAAGCTCATCTCCAAGCTGCATTTCCAGTTGGTAGCCCACGGATTCAGAGCAGGGCTGGATACGCTCCCTATATCTTCCAGGTTCTCTCTCTTTCTTAAGAAAATGCTTTCAATAACGTCTAAACATGGAGGTAGAAGTCAAAACGCATAGTTGCTTTTACACAGCCACTTTCAGACTGGCTCATGCCTGCGGTGGCACATCGAGAGCCTGCTGTGTGCAGGCACACCTGGATAGTTTGCAGAGCTTTGCATACCAAATGTCACCTGCTCTGTTTCCATAACTCCACCTGCTATGAGCTATGACTCATGCCAGCCAGCCTGCGCTAGACTAAGGGGTTTAAAAGGCAGCACTATTGATCTGCCACTGTGTTACTGATAAGTGTGAAAGATTATTTTTAAAGAGACATGTAGCAAATGTGAAAATAAATACTCATCGGTCCGACTGCCTTTGAACCCCTCGATAAGGCACCTCCCATGGAAAGTAGTGGAGATGAAGTTTCTGTTCCACCCACCCTTGTGCAATTCACCTGTTCGGACAAGGCATTTCATTATTCCTGGAGACATTTTTAATTGTTTATGATGATAGCAATTTAATTGCTTACAGAAGAAGAATGAAAGATGGAAAAAAAGGAAAATTCTTTTGAAACTGTTGATGTATTTGAATTACATGGGATAATCAAAGGTTAATTTAAGCAGAGAAAAGAACATCAGAAAGACTTATAGAGCATTAAATTATATTCAAGTAAGGGTTAGCATTAAGGAATCAAAGTAATGGATAGGATAGCTAGGATATTGCATTGGATTTATATTTGGCTTATATAGAGAAATTTTATACTTGAGAAACACACAGTTTTTACAGTGAACGACAAATGTTATTATCACCATTATACTTTGGGGAAACTACAGACTCATAAACTAAGACTGTATGAATTACATGCTGAAGAACAAAGAGAACTGCTAACACAACTAGGTCTCTTGACTCCCACTCTCTGTTTTTGCCATTGGACCTTATTGAATGAAGGATAAATCACAAGCAAAAATTTTAAGGAATCCTTTTCTTTTTGTCTTTATCAGATATTGCACTATCATTTGCATAAATGGAGAAGAAGAAGCCTTTCTTTGCTGGGTATATCTTTTTTTCCCACAAATCTTTAGGAAATTAATTGAAAGTAGTTAGAAGCAGTAAGAAACTACTAATAGTGGAGTACCGATATCTGTGAGTAGTTCATACTTATGGAATATTTTAAAATTTAAGTTCTAACCTTCAACAAAAGCCATGATATAATAAAGAGGGACTCCAGAGTGGGCTGTATGTCAAGAAGAGATGCAGAGCATCTCTAACGTGCACATAGATAGTCTTGCTGCCCTGAGCAATGGGATTACGTTACATTAAGACGGCACCTGTCCGTTGGCTCGCCTTGCTGATTGTATCTTTGCTCCTCAGACTGTCAGCTTTTATTTTGGCTTTTTTTTTTTTGTGGCTTTCTTCTGTTCCGTCTGATTATAGTCTGAGCCTCAGCTGTCCCAGAGCTGCCAAACTTTACATTTGTGTTTGAGAGCTGCCATTCCCTCTCACCAGCTGCTTGCCCCACCTAATAGTTCCTCTTTGTTTCAAGCTTGCTCCTTTTGTCTATTTATGTATACATTAATGCATGTAATTTTAGAATATACTTGTAATGCATTATCCCAGCAGCAAGGCATCCTAATTTTGGACCTCTTATGTCTATAACTTGCCTTTTCCTTGGCACTAACAGAATCTAGTTTAATTTTCTTTCAGGCTGCAAATATAGGGCAATTTTTTTTTTTAAAGCCTCTGTGGAGCTGTTTCTTTTCTCTGCGGAGGCTTTTGTGGTGTACCTATCTCAGCATGGTACAAATTTCAGTGAAGTTCATCCCCCCCCTAGCCCACTGTTGTGCAAGCATGGGGAGCCAGGGATAGGCATATTTTATAAATTAAAAAGAAATCAGTCAGTACATTGAAGCAATTAGTGTAAATGAGTTCAACAGACAAACAGGCAGACAGAGTTCCCTGTGCTGTTTGTCTTTTCCTGCCCCCACAGCCTTAAGTGTAGTGCAAGAGCTAAATGAACAGAGTGAAAAATGACCACATATCATGGGCCATGTTCCAGCCTCAGTGACAGAGCTGTAAATACAGAATAAGAACATAAAACCTGCCATCCTGGGTGAGTGTAAAAGTCCTTTTAGTCCTTTTAGCTCAGTCCTGGACAACGGTGGGCAAAAGCAGAGGCCTAGGACAAGAATAAGGCAGATAAAGTGATATTTCTCCTGCTGTAGCCTGTGAACTGAAGGCTAATTTGATGGAGACACAGATTATAGTCAACGATAGAGTTTAATAGCCACAAATAGACCTCTCCTCCATGATCTAACCCCTTCTTAAATCCGTGTATGTTTTGGGACCCCACAATGTCCCAGTGCAGTGAGCTCTGCAATTTCAATATGTTTTAAGCGAAAAAGCTCTTGCTTTCAACCAACTGCCTGATCATTTCACCGGATGCCCCTTCTTGTATTGTGAAAAACAGGGATGCACTTTTCTGTTTGCTGGTTTTGTGCCATTTGTGATTCTACAGTAATTTCACTGATGCCACTGGAGGCCCTTTGTTGTGGTTTAACCTGGCCGGCAGCTGAAACAACCACACAGCCGTTCGCTCACTGCCCCCGGCCAGAGGGATGGGGGAGAGAATCGAAAAAAGGTAAAACTCATGGGTTCTGGCAAAGACAGTTTAATAGGACAGAAAAGGAAAAATACTAATACTCATACTCATACTACTAATAAAAGAATATACAAAACAAGTGATGTACAGCACAATTGCTCACCACCCCGTGACCGATGCCCAGCTAGTTCCTGAGCTGCGCACACTCCCCAGTCAACTCCCCCAAGCTTATAAACTGAGCATGACATCATATGGTATGGAATATCCCTTTGGCCAGTTTGGGTCAGCTGTCCTGGCTGTGCGCCCTCCCAGCTTCTTGTGCACCTCCTGCGGAAGGCTCACATCTCCTAACTGGTAGGGCCTGGGAAGCTAAAAAGTCTTTGATGTAATTATAAATGCTGCTTAGTAACAACTGAAACATCATTGTGTTATCAACATCATTTTCATACTAAGTCCAAAACACAGCATTATACCTGCCGCTAGGAAGAAAATTAACTCTATCCCAGCCGAAACCGGTTCACCCTTTCAACTGACACTGCTGTAAGGCAAGATCAGAGACTTGTTTTTAAGGAATCTGATTAATTCAAAACTCCAGCTACTGCCTTTGCCAGGATAGTGTCCCTAAACATCACTGTTTGCAAGATTAAAGCCCTTAGCAGCACGCAGTGTGCAGGGAGGAGGGAAGGAGGTTAAGGGTATATAACCTGGGAGGTGCCTGGAGACACTGTGCACTTCAAACACACAGCTCTTCAAGACATCCAGATGGCACAAAGCGAGAAGCCTGTTCCACAGATATAGCCAGGACCAGAAGTGCATGCAGCTGTGTAGAATTTGCAGCAACCCTTAAGGGTCCGGAAGGTTTCTGCTTTCCAGAAGCTGGGTGCGAAGGTGTGCCTAACTCCTGGATTTCATGACAGCTGCTGCCCTGCTGTCTCCCCACTAGCCTTTGCAGTCCTCGGAAAGCATGACTGTCCACACTGTCCCAGCCCTACAGGATGCTCTAGGTTTCTTTCATTTGTGGTTAGACTAACCCCACATTTAGGATTGCTCAAGAGTGAAGAAGTCTGTGTTTTCCAGTGCGTATTCAAAAGGCTATGTAGTACGACCAGCATCACCATATTGTTATGCTAGGCCCCTGCGGCTCTATCTCTTCATGTACACAGTTCTTCACATATTATCAAATAGGTTGCACACACAGCTAATGTTGCCCAGAGCTCTGACCCCAAGGAAACAAGCCTGTTTCCTGGAGGAGAACCATGCATTTCTGGCCATATTATCAGAGTGCACATGGCATCTTAGCTTTGATGTGGCCTCTGTGTGACGACCACTAGCTACCTGGTTGTTCCAGACATTTTGTAAATGTTAGATTAGGGCTAGATTAAGATTAAGATTTTTTTTTTTTTTTTTTTTTTTTAAAAAAAAGAACAAAGAAAGTAACACTACTTATCAAGAATATTAGCCAGAAGTCCCAGGACTGTTTCTGCAGTAGCCAGTTCATCTCACCTTCTGTGGTGTTCCTTGGGTTGTCCAGTGTTTGCTGCAGCAATCTCCTAGGCATCTCTAAACTCCTACCCTGATGTGAATAGCTGACTATTCTGTATAGCTATGCAAATGTTTAGGAGAAATCAGTCTCCTGGGATACGTGGTGTAGAAGTTGACCCCAAAAGTATCAGCTCCCCTCCAACAGCAGGTGATGATAAGCAAGGTATGAGTGAGTCTATGGGTATTCCCAAAAACAAAAATGGAGGGGCCCACAGTGGAGTATCTCTTTACAGGATATAGATGGAGAATGCTGAGGCAGTAAATGTATGCACAGGATGTGTATATACATACACATCCTCAACTTCATACTACTCTCTTTTCTCTTAGCAGACTCTTGGTTATGACTATGACACACCTGTGTAACAACCTTCAATTCACAGCAACATATTCACAGGGATTAGAATATACAGGCAAACATATTTAGCCCAGCAGCCTACTGTACCACTTCACTCAGAGAGACAAGTCAGATCATTGCACATCATAGGAGCAATATCTCGTGCGTTCTCCATAGAATAATTGGAAGATGGTCTCATGGGTTTTTTGCATCGAACACAGTGCTTAACTGCAGAAACCACCACATGGACTGAGGTGGACTCATCAGCATTAAGCAGCATGGGTAAGATCAAAAGGAATCTACTGTGGTATCTTTGTGAGGATGGTAGTGTCTTGATTCTGTAAAGGAAGTCTTGGAGACAGCTGTACTACTTGTCCAGAACTGATATTAACTCCTCAAACAAGGCTGCGAATGCATCCTTCTGCATCCTGAAGAGCCCAATATAGGTTATAAAAGCAAAATAAGTGTGGTTCTTGTGAAGACTGTTCAGAACTATCATGGTGCCCTGGGCATTTTTCAGCAATTCAGATGTACTTTTCAGGTATTGAAGTTTGCTTCTAGCACCAACCAGGACATCATAAAGCTTAAGAGTCGTCACATGCTTTGTACTGTATCAGTGCTGCTAGAGTTTTCCATTTAGTAGAGAGAGGCAATAGAAGAGATCAGCAGTGTGGCATGCTTACTTGTACTATTCATGCTTCCAGAGCAGTATTGGTAACTGCAGGCTGAGTTATTTCCTTTTTTTTTATGCTATTCTCATAACATCTGCTTTCTCTAACATTATTTTGGATCATCTGTTCCAATTTTCTGAAGTCCCTTTTTTGAATGTATGTTTAAGCTGTTAGTTCCCATTTTGGAGACAACATGATATAAGCTCTTAGTAACTAACATAAACACAGTTTGGGAAGACCAGTAGACAATTTCTTCCTCCACCCTGTCTAATTGCACATCAACACTATATTAAATAACCCTTCATCACTCATCTCTCAGCTAGAAGGAAGCAGAGGCAATATTGCAGAGATATCCATGGTCCATCTGATCCTTGGGCCTTGCTGCTGTCTGGGAATCTACTTTGTACGTTCTTAAAACTGGATCTTTTTTAAACCATTCAGGGAATATAATTCTGCTACATGGGAAAGAATGAGAAATAATAAAACACAAACTACTGCAAAATATTTACATACATGAAAATTAATTTATATATTTTTAATCAATATGTTCTGATCCAAAATAAATGGGTCTATTGCCATGGAAAGAGTTAGGATCTGGGGTGTATCTTCTGTCCTCCTCATAGAGAAATTTTTGAGACTGTTGTGAGAATAAGGGAGGCGAAGTGTGTGTGTGTGTGTACGTCTGTGTCTGAGAGACTTTTTATCTTTGATTCCTCCTTAACTTCACTAATCCAGTGTCTTTCCCTTTATCTGTCATGAAACTGTGTCTCCAAAGAGTTCAGTGCCTGAGGACAGGTCAACAACTCTGTGGTTTAATGCTTAATATGTACAAATTGAATCAACACACCAGGATATCCTAATTCCCAGTGAAAAAGTTTCCAAAAAAACTGGCAGCTTCTTGTGCCCAAGATAACATAGAATGACAGATCTTCATCACAGACAGTGACTCATAGCTAGAGCTTGAATTGTTGGGGGGGGATTATCTTATCTGTTAGCTGTATCAAACTAAGAAAGATGGGGGTACAACCCTGAATGTCTTATTAACTGCCAAAATAATTACATCATGGGCAAAAAGTGGAGATGAAAAGTACTTACATCAATTTCCACTGTTATTCAGTTTAAGTGTTCTGGAAAAAAGTCTGTATCGTGTATCAAAGGTCTCAGGCAAGTTTCATACTTTACAGTCTGACAGCTTCTGCCCTTTCAGTGTAAAATGTTTATTTTGATAAAATGTACTGATGCTGTTGTTATTTTCTCATCCTCTCAGCTATTTTTGTTTTTTAAATCCCTTCACAGGATATTTCATCCTGTGTATATTTTGTTCACTTTTAGAGTTTTACAATGAAAGATAGCACAGTTAATGCTGCATTCACCCTGCATTCAGCTTTCTCCAAGGTACTGGTCATTTCCAGCAGTAGACTGCTTGTGTGGCTATGGGTAAACACAGACGTTTATGGAATCAGAATCCAGCTAACTGGTAAGATTAAAAAAAGAAAGAAATCAGAAGTAGAGAGTGCAACCATGGCTGTCCTCAGTGGAGAAGGTGGATGTTTTGGGTTTGCGTGGCAAGGTTTTGGTAGCAGGGGGGCTACAGGGGTGGCTTCTGCGAGAAGCTGCTAGAAGCATCCCCTGTGTCTGACAGAGCCAATGCCAAATGGCTCCAAGATGGACTCGCTGCTGGCCAAGGCCAAGCCCATCAGCGATGGTGGTAATGCCTCTGGGATAACGTATTTAAGAAGGAAAAAAAAAACAAAAAACAAAAAACAAAACCCACAAAACTAGCAGCAGATTTTGCAGCCAGAGAGAGGAGTGAGAAGATGTAAGAAACTCTGCAGACACCAAGGTCAGTGCAGAAGGAGGGGCAGGAGGTGCTCCAGGCGCCGGAGCAGAGATCCCCCTGCAGCCTGTGGAGAAGATCATGGTGAGGCAGGCTGTCCTCCTGCAGCCCATGGAGGATGGTGATGGAGCAGATATCCACCTGCAGCCCGTGGAGGACCCCACGCCGGAGCAGGTGGAGGCACCTGAAGGAGGCTGTGACCCCGTGGGAAGCCCACGCTGGAGCAGGCTCCTGGCAGGACCTGTGGACCCATGGAGAGAGAAGCCCTCGCCAGAGCAGGTTTGCTGGCAGGTCTTGAGGGACCCACGCTGGGGCAGTCTGTTCCTGAACATCTGCACTCCATGGAAGGGACCCACGCTGGAGCAGTTCATGAACTGCAGCCCGTGGGAAGGACTCACATTGGAGAAGTTGGTGGAGAACTGTCTCCTGTGGGAGGGACCCCAGGCTGGAGCAGGAGCAGAGTGTGAGAAGTCCTCTCCCTGAGAAGGAAGGAGTGGCAGAGACGTGTGATGAACTGACCACAACCCCCATTCCCCATCCCCCTGTGCTGCTGGGGGAGGAGGAAGAGAAATGGAGAGTGAAGTTGAGCCCGGGAAGAAGGGAGGGGTGGGGGAAGGTGTTTTAAGATTTGTGTTTATTTCTCATTACTCTACTCTGGTTTGATTGGTAATAAATTAGGTTAATTTTTTCTAAGTTGAGTCTGTTTTGCTCATGATGGTAATCGGTGAGTGATCTCTCCCTGTCCTTATCTCGACCCACGAGCCTTTCTTTATATTTTCTCTCCCCTGCCCAGCTGAGGAGGGCAGTGACAGGACAGCTTTGGGGGGCACCTGGCCTCCAGCCAGGGTCAGCCCACCACAGTGGACAAAATATGTGAGCTTGCACTAAAAACCCTGAGGTCAGCAATTTCTCTACCGTGGCTAGCCAGGCTGCATTTTTTGTTCTTAAACTAAAGAAAAATGTTATTGTCAGAACCACAGTGTAAGTCAGGAAAAGCTGCCACTGTGGGAGGCGGTGAGAGTCCCAGCTCCCGGCAATCTCAAAATCAGGAGGATACAGGATGCCAGCATCAACTCCTCAAGGCATCCCGCCTCTGTGCAAGATACAGCGCCCAGGCTCAGGTGTGGTGGGATGCAGGGAAAGGATTCTGCTTTTCTCAGAGAGGCATTGCAGGGTGCTGTGGCTCCTCACTGCCTTCTCAATGCTGGCTCTGCTGCGCACCCCTTGAAATCCTCCTGCAAGCTGTCTTTGGTACAGCACGGTAGATTAGCAAGTTTCCCGCTAAGCAGGTAAGAAACCCACAATTTGTGATCCAAAGCAGACACAATTTCCTTATCGCATCAGGTCCATTCAAAAGTATTTTCTCCTCTCCTTCACAGTCAGAGCAGAAGCGTTTGTCTATGAAGGGCTAAATCCTTCAGTTACAGCCCTCCCAAAAGTCATTAACCCTGCAATAGGGTTGAGATGCGGCTTACAGCCCCCTGCTACCCATAGCAGTAGTGGCTGGGGCATTACTCAGAAAAACTGGAAGGAAAAAGATTTTAAGAAAGAAGTAGGAAGGAGTGTCCTCCTGGGAGAGGCCGGCATGGGAATTGCTGTTGGCAGGAGCATGAGGCCTCTGTGCAGAGGTGATGAGAGAGTCTGCAAGTCAGCAGATGGGGAAAGCTCAAACTCCAAGCAAGCTGTTTGTTTTCTAAAGCAGACATGGTGGGAATTCCAGAAGAGAACAGGCAGGTTTGATATTTTGAGAGAAGGGCTGGGGACTCATTGGCTGCCACCCTGATTTCCCTGTGAACATCAGAACTGACTGTGTCCGCCTAATGATGTCTGAAATTATTTTTCAAGAGGGGAATGTCTGATTGCCCTTCCCTACACTTATTTTGAGCATCAGCTGCTGTTGCAGTAAAATATCGGCCATCCCCTTGGCTCTTATATAAAGAGAAGGAGAAAACGGGTTGAAGATTTAACCCTTTATTCTCCAGGAGTCCTCTGCTCTTTGATCACCATTTTTTTTTTTTTTTATACTTACCTACTTTTCTTTTTCCTTTGTTGTTTCTTCTCTTTCACCCAGAAAAATTCATCACACATCGAAATGTATGAAACTCTGCACATGCTATGTTAAAGTCTTCTGCTGTATGAAGTTATACTTTTTAAAGCAGTGACTGACAGGTGACACTGCTTTGCCAGGTGTGGATCTACACAGCGGGAAGACAAGTTGTCAACTGCTAGTGACAGACAGAAAAAATGAAGAAGACCAAAACCTCCAGAATATTCCAAAGGACAGTTATCCCCAGGCCATTCTTTGTGTTGGAGCAGCAAGTTTTAGCTCTGAGGGGATGAATGATTCTTTCCCTGAATGTTTCATAGTTAGATCTTCACTAGGTAGTGGTCCAATTCTTGACATTTCATGGTCTAAACTCACTTACTTATCTTCAGTTATGTCATTTTGTGTATATCTGTGTACATATGTGTGTGTGTGTATATGTACTTGTAGACATCTTTTGTGAATAACTACTGTCCTGTCCAGTCTTTTAAAGAAAAAGAAATGTGTATTACTGTAACTACTGTGCTAAAAATTCTGGCACGCTGGCGCTGAGCAAGTGTTTGACACTGAAGTGTTAACACCAGAACATTTCTTTGCTGTTGTAACTTGATGTCTGCCTTCCTCCTGTCACAGCTGGCCAGTACTGGTAGCTGACAACCCGAAGGAAAACAACTACCTCTCTGCATGTGTGTTTAGTCCCCCGAGGGCTGTAAATATTGTTTTACACAAGAGAAAAGTTACAGCAGGAGGGGCTGATTCTGATAATCATTTTACAGTACAGAGGTCAGAAGGCTGGAGACACGGAAAGAGGAGAAATGGGATTGTTTTCATTAGCTATGAGAAGAAAAATCAGAATGGTTGACACAAGTCAAATTAATTTTAGGATGGACTTTCAGAAAAAGCTTTCTGGGTAGTGAAGTCCATGAAAATATGAAGCAGCTGTGTTTTGTGGGTTGTGTGGATGATGCCATTTGAAATGTAACTGGACAAAGAGTTCAAGTACATACTCTAGAAAACAATCATTTGGTACTGGGATGGAGTAAATTACTTAATAACATGTCTTTTTCCTTGTCTTATTTCTGTGGTTCCATGATTGATAAACAGTCTTTTGCCTGCTGGTCTTACATTCACTGTTATAAAATCCTGTGGCATAAAATTAATCTAAGTCTGACTTGAGTGCAGTTAGGAGTCCGTGCAAGTAATGGCAGTGACGCAGCAGCAACTGGCCCTGAAATGTGAAAATGAAGCTTTAAGATAGAAAAGTGAAGGAAGGTTTTCTATGCAGCTATGGGCAAGTTCTTTCTCTCTGCAGTGCAGTCAATGCAGTCTGTAGTCTGCACCTGAAGTTCTTTAAATCCTGTAGCCTATATCCATGTTCCTACAAACATCCAGACACAGATGAAACTTGGCTCCCTTGAGGAGATTCATTGACCTGGTTGGGACTACTCCTGTGTAATGGTATACCCTTTCTGTCGTAAAACCAGAGGACCTTGTACAGACATTAACTATGCTGCTACAAATCACGAAGATGTGCCCAGTGAGTCATTGGCACAGCATGGCATAGAGCTCAGGTCTAGTAAATCAACTTTTTCCCTTCAGGAAGAAAATGCTTTAGGTGTTTTTACACAGTGCTTGAGAAGTTCCTTTTATTTCCAGTGAAATTACAAAAAAATCCAAAAACTTAAACATCTACCCCAAAGCCTGACTTTGCAGACACTTATTTAAATCAATTTTACTACATGTGTGTTTATGTATATTGAGCTGTGAGGTTTAACAGAAACAATTTTATGCCAATAATCTACTAGTATACAAAATGTATACTAGGAAAGGTACAAGAGTCCAAAAACTGAAACTGCACTGCCAGTCTTTGAGAGATTTTTGGTAGAAAAGTAGAAACCTTAGTCTGTCTTCTGACTGTCTAGGTTTAAAGATTATTTAAGATTATTATTTCCACTGATTTTAGCAGATGACCAGCATACACTGCTACCCAGATAGCTTCAGAAATGGATTTAGCTATCACAGCACCAGAAGCAAGCCTGAAACTCAAGTCTAATATTCCTTTGTTGTGTTTTGTTTTCAGCAAGCCCTCCTCTGCGTGGCCTCCTCTGCTTGCCCGTTTGTAGCAGAACCCTGTTCACACCCATAGATTCAACACTAAAGCTTTAGTTTCACAGGAGGCTTTCCTCAGTGGCCTACGCTCAGTACTAACCATTTCACATGAAGGCAGGACTATGCCTAATAATGCGAAAAGGTCAATTTAGCCACTGCCTTCATGTTTTCAGACAGTCTTTGTTCCTGCCAGTCACACGCACGTCCTGTCCTTGCTAGGGGACAAAGTAGTTTTGCAATTTGAAGTGCTGTTGATGAACAACTCCCATTGACATCATGACAGTTGTTCAATAAAACAAAGACAAAACGAGATTTTTCTCACACTTTGCAAGTATGAGTCTTACCTTTTGGGAGCTGGAACAATAAAAGATGTTGTTACAGTCACCCACTCCCCTGGGCAGCAGCAAGTCAGAAATGACAGCGCCCATCCTGCCAGCCCTCCTCTGAAAATAGATTGCACAACAGCACTGATAGCAGTTATAATGGTAATAACAACACAGATATTTCTTTCTGCAACAGTAACAATTAAGAAAATCTTAAGCATTTTCTGTAGTATCAGAACGTTTTGAGTCAGCAAGAAGAATAAAAATGCCTCCTCTATGGAGGTCTCTGGAGAGAAACAAAAACCCAACGTGTGCCACAGCTATGAACGCTTCTTTTTTTTTATTCTCTCTTAATGACAGGTTTTAACCCTAAGAAAGAAGGAGGAGAAGCTTTTACTTTTCACTTTACCTCAGCCTAATTTTTTTTAATTTGGATGTTTTAAAATGCACTTTTACAATAAAAGGACTCTCCTCAGAAAGTCCCACATTTAGCCAGTTTCCCATGGTAAGTCTGAAATATTTTTTACTGTACTCCCCTTTCAGCTGCCCTAACTGCCCAATAAAAGGCCAAGATAATTAGATTCATTACCCTATTTATAAATTTTCACGGGAAACAATTACTGTCAGAAATAATGAATGTTTCATATTTACAAATTCATTGTTGGTCCCTTCCCTCCCCACCCTTTTCTTACTAGAGAAGACACATTCTCTTTGTTTATCCGTAAAACTGGCTTTTCTTTCATAAAATCTGGCCAGGTCTACAGTAGGCACATTTTCCAGCACAGCAATATCAACTGAGGTTATTTTTATTTTAACCATTTTTTTATATTTTCAAAAGCTTGGTGTAGATATGGTTACACTATGATGGAAAGTGTTTTTGCCAGTATAACTTATTCCACTTGGGAACCAGTATTTTCTGTACCAGCAAAATTACTTTCTTTTCTTTTCTTTCTGGCCAGTAGAAGCTGCACCCACACAAGGATGGCTTGCCAGGACAGTTATATTGGTAAACTTTTCCTCATGCTGACCTGGTCTCCAAAACAGCATTGCATAAATAATAGAGGCAGGTGGGAGCAATCATAAGTGAATGCCAAAAAACTGCAGCTGAGTTCATTCTTATGTCAGAAGCACTGTGGTGGTGCGGTTCTGTCAAGGGTCAGCTATTTTGGGCCGGGTGGAGAAAACTGCAGAAGGAGATGACACACTTCAGCATCGTGCTTAAATTTGGCCTTTGCAAATAACCTTACGGTTAAAGCTGCTTTGCAAAAGAGCAGGGCCAGATTATGGCCTGACTCCAATTCCCAGGTGGTCAGGACCAGAAGCTAGAAGAGATAAAACAAAAGGAGAAGCTGTCACGGGAGTAGCTGAAGAAAAGGAGAGTTCTTTTTAGTTGAGCCAGGGAAGAAAAGGAGAAAAGTGCGGGATGCTGGCAGAGGGAGACAGGAGCTTAGGTGGGCTAGGCCAGTACGGACACACAGCTCTTTGAACACACATCTCTGCACTGGCTCCCAGTGTGCATTGGATGAAAATCAAGGTATTGGCTATAATTTAAAAGCTATGGCTAGCTCTGTTCCTGATGGACTGCAGCACTACCTCATCTCTCTGGTTGTCTTTCACTGCAGCTTCAGTGCTGGTCCCAAAGGCTGGACTCCAGTGAGGAAGTAGTATGTACTCTTCTTGGGAGAGGACTTTTTGTCTGGAATTTCCTAGTTTCTGTAGTACAGTAGCATTCAAAATGAATCAGTGTTTTAATTTTAAATCTTTTCATGTCCTGTTATGTGTTCATTTTTGCATGTGTTTAATTCATGTGTGTTGGCCATGGGGGTTAATTTCCAAGGGATGTATCTGGCATAGCCAGGTTCAGATGTCTGCTCCGAACCAACTTTTTTGAACTACACCAGTTGTGAACAAATGTTTCTCTGAGCAGCTGTAAGGCACCTGGATATTGTGATGAATGTCACAATCTAACCAAACTAAATAATGCCTACGTAGTACATAACAGATAACCTTGAGTATCTATTGCTGGTTATAGCATTTGTAAACTTATTCACTGCTTTTCATGAATAAGGGGTGTTGTAAGTATTTAGATATTTTCCATCTCTGTATGAAAGAATAGAAAGCAAAGTGTATATTGGAAATGCTGGAGTAGTCTTATATAAAAGAAAAATTGAGACTGTTTGGCACTATTTTTTACTTTGTTATTTAAACTAAAACACCAGACTTATCACTGTTGTTCACAGGTCTTCCATGTTTTTCTGGATTTATAGATACTTAGACTTTAATGATGGTCAACAAAAAGCTATACAGAGGAAATTCATAGTGTGCCAGTGTCCCGTGTCCTAACTTCATACGAAGATAGATATTATCTTTACTACAGCGATGGAAATTCATCCAGAACGAGTTTGAACCCTTTGCTATTAATGCCTAGTGCCTGAAAAAAAATTTCTTGCAACATGTTTTTTCTACCGCATCCTGTTAGACTCATTTTACAGTCTGGCAATGACATTATGGATTGCTTCATCTTTTCTTTTTGTAAAGAAAAGTCGAGACTTGCCATCCTACTAGAACAGTGTTCCTTTTGTCAACAGAGGGTTAATGAATAAAATTGCTTTCAAGGTCAGATTCGCAAGTCAGGCTTATAAAAAATCACCTCATGCTTCAGCAGTGATAAAACAAGAATTGCAACTCAAGTTTTGCTTCTTTCTCTTAAAACCATCTGATTAAAAATAATAATGACAGAACACTCTGACATGCATCACAGGTTTGAAAACCAATTCATACTCTCCCATGCTATTGCATTAGTGACTAACTTCCTCTGTCTGCACAATAATGTAAGGATACAAAAATCACTCTGCAACAAATGATAAACTTCTATTCAATATCAGGATCAGTTTAGGTGTTTTAACAAAAGACTCGTGTAATAGAAAAAGATTGTATCTTGGTATATCATTTCCTTTCTATTTTCTTGCTGTTTGGTCTCAATAATTGGAATTACTGTATCCTTTTAACTCCTTATAATTCCTATTGAATGTAGAGTTGCTTCTTGGTTCAAAATCAAAATTGTTCAGTTAGACAATACCTGGTAAAGCATCAGTTACTGATGGCTTCTGTAGATACTTTGGCTGTTCAGCCAGCAAGACCCTTAATAGCTTTTTAAAATGGCATATGAGAATTAAATTGCATGCTGTGAAAATCTAAGGTTGGGGATTTCCCCCCCACACCCATTTGTATGCTTGAAATAATGTATATCTTAGTTGTACTTCAGATTATGCTTAATGGTAAATTTAGCCAGGAATGTGTTTTCATACTTTTAGGGCCACTCTTCATTACTGCATTCATGTGCCAAACTGCCCCAGCACAGCGGCAAGTGAAGAGCAGTAACAATCCCAGTAACAGCCCTGTTAATAATTTGAGGAACATGAATGGGGAATCCACTTCTAATTTTGTGAGGGTTATTTTTTTTCCCAAGCTACTTGTCACAAACTGAATTTTTGGGTGCTTTTTTTTTCTTTTTTCCCCAGTCCTCACCATGTAACACTTTTACTTACACCTCCCAAACAGACCGCACACAGATAATGACCATATTTTGAGATACAAAGACTTAAGGAAGATTTTGCTTTCACCAGTAAAACTGAATATCAGTCATTTTAAGTTGCTTTGGTTTTTAAGCCACATTCACCATGGTGTTTTTTGATCCACATACTCATGTGGTGATGTAGGAAGACAGTCTAAAACCCAGAATTAACCTGATAGCTAAGCAATAAACAAACTTGAAGGAGTGGGGGGAAATTCCATTGATTTCAAAGGCTTATGAATTGGAAAATAGGAAATTTTTCAGGAAAATAGGGGGCCAAAATTAATTTTTATACAAATTAAAGTTAGAAGAGCTAACTTAGAAATAAACATGGCACCCTCAGGCTTCTTTTTTGTGTTATTATCCTTCATCAAAAAACTTCTGACTCCAGAATATTCAGACTGAAGCACCTCCATCACTCTTGCTTGTTACACTCTGTATAGGAAGAAGTCTGCTTTTTTTTTTAAGCAAGGACTCAAATTATGAAGAACTTTAAATAACATTCTTCAAGCTGTAATTTTGCCCTAGGAGTTAATGAAGACTCATCACTTTCCCCTCTCTACTCTCTATCATAAATCTAATGGTATAGATAAAACATATTCATGTTTGAAACACACCAAGCAGTTTTATTTCATTCTGCTCTATGCATGGTATATTAAGATGCATCTGAGGAAAGTGGCATGCCTTTGTGTGTTTGGGGGTAAGTCTGGTCATCTGCCATCTTCTAGCTAAGTTTAGATTACAATAAGGATTTGAGAGTGCAAGATACTATGTATAGCAAGGGACAAATACTTGAGAATGGTAACTAAATCCCACATTTTGGGATTATCACTGTGACCAACTGCCCATGAAATGCTTTTCATTTTAATGTATAGTGTTTCTGTATATAATTCTAGATCTGTATTTATATCTGCAGCCATATGCTGCTAGCTTTCCATCTCCTGTTCAGACAAATTACTTGAGCTGCAGTTGCCAAAGCAAACAGAGCTTTTTTTTTTTTTTGTTCCCAAAAGCACTGAACACATAACACATGACACATTTCATTCTTTCTTAAGTGATAACTTTTAAAATAACAAGCTACTAATATGCACAATGTGTAAATGGGCAGCAAAGTTAAAAACAGAGGGGGAAATAAGAGAGTCAGACATTTGTTACTGGCTACTAATCAGAGCAGCTGTTTGGGGAGCCCTTCTCAGAGAAGGCAAGAGACACATGTGCGCGTCCTGTCATAAGTCACTGTTTTTTCCTGCACCCCAGATTACTCCAGAAGATGTCCTTGCTCACCTCAGATTGGTTAGTGGCAGAGTCTGCTAGAAAGTTTTCGGTAAATCACTGGAGGTTAATGTCTTACAGTCTGAGGTTTGCTGGGTACTGGTTTGTTGGGTTTATTCATTGCAGTGGGATTCCAGAGCCAGAGCCTAACCCTTGAAGAAGAAGTTGCCAATTTAATCAGGAACGTAACAAGTTCAGAGATTAATTGCAAGGCAGGGAATAGCAATTGGCTCATTGATAATACTGTCAATATATCACTAGACAAAGCTCCAGAAAGGTGTGTGCCATATCTCATTGAAATCTTGTGTTCATCTGCTGATTTGACAGCAAGCCTTTTTCAGTGGAGCAAATCTATACATATTTTCCAGCCAAGAGTTATGAGTGGGAGTTTTTCCTGATTTCAACAACTTAGTAATCTCTCTTTTGGCTGACAATGAAGCAATACGAATATTTTTTTGCAAATATTTGTCTGGCAGGCGCTCATTTATATTCCACTGTACAAAAATGTTTGAGGATAAATTAAGCAGCATTGTCAACTAAACTGTCATCAACATGCTTCTTGCAGACTTACCTAAGTTTTCAAGAAAAAGCATGATCACCTCCTGTTTACCTGCATGCCCTTTGACATCAGATAGCTGCTTGCATATGTCAGCTAGAATTCAGTACAGAAAGTGACAATTTGTACCAAAAAATAGCAAAAGCCACTCAGCGGTGTAATACCCAATCTGTTTCTAGGGTGAGATTTATCTCAGTTAATGATGTAAAAATTGGAAATTTAGTTTAGCATAGTTCTCTTGACTCCATAGGATGACAGTACTAATGTAATAATTTTTAGTATAAACTACAGGAACTTGCACATAGCATTCCCCCTGTCACAAATTGTCAGCACTCTTTTACACCTTAGGACCAATATGGTCCTGTAGCTTCTTCTGTAGTTGTTAAAGAGAGGTGGGCTGCTCCAGGTATTCTCCACACTGCCACAATCATTTCACATCTCTCAGCCACTCACACTACAGCGATCTGACTTGCTCTCTGGAGGTGGCTGGGGTTTTTTTCCTCCTCTGGCCGTAGACAAAAACAAGATTCCTGTCTTGGTCCAGACAGCTTTAAATTATTAAAGTTGGCTCAGACGCACTCTAGAGTTTGTTAGTGGAACCTGAGTTGTCCAACAGAAAAGAGATGTCCCAAGTGAAACTATGTGTAATTATTGCATCTTGTAGTGTAGGGCAATGTCTCTGCCTTCCGTTAATTGCACCAAATAAACATCAGCAAAACCTTTGCCTTGGCAAGCCTATATTTTCTCTATCCTGTTGAAGTAAGGTTGCCAGCTGTGTATAAGGAAGTTTGCTAACCATTCAGATAATTCCAATATTCACATGCAGGATTTCACAACTGGGTTTACTCTTATTTATTTTCCAGTTGATATAAAGCATAAATGTAACTAAACGAGATTAGAGTCATGGTCAGAGAAACTGCATTGTTCATCCAATACGTGTACATGCTTGAAAAAGAAGGGGCCCTTAAATGAAAGAGAAAAATATCTGTGACATTTATTTTTAGCTACTCAGATGTCATTAAGCCTGATGTTTTGATAGTATTAAATAATGAGCTATGTTGATGTAAGAAGGTGCCATCATTCAAACTTAATTGTGTGTCTAGGTTTCTTGTGCCAGCTGAGTCCCTGAGTTACTTAAGAATTAGGGGAATGATTGTAGAAAGTGATTTAACTGTTAGCTTAAATGCAGTTCTCACAAAGATTACATGGAAAAAGTGATAATTTCTCAACTTATTTGTTGCTTGTCTTTATGCTGAATCACATGCTTACTGGCATTGAATTACTTCTGACTGCAAGGTAGTCAAAATTCTTTAATCAAGATGTATGTAAATATATTCATTTTAAAGTTCCCAGATGTGGTGTATTAAATACTTAACATGTCTTTCAGTTTAGTCTTTGAAAATCAAACTGCCACCAGATTTCACCAATGAGAACAAAGAATATGGTAAAAGAAGATATTGTTTGGTTCACTGTTGCTGCTAATTAGAAGTATAGTGATAAATATATGCTAGGCATTCAGTTACTACCGGCAAAAATAGGTTTGTTTATGCGGTGCCACAAAGTTACTGGTTCTGTTAGACAGCTGGAGTCTAATTTGCCTGATGCAATATGTAATAAACAGTTAAATGAGTTAAAGTAAGTAGAGGCAGAGTTCTCTTCTAAGGACGTTATTATCTGCTGTAATCAGCAGGGGCTGAACAGCAAAACCACCACACTGCCCTGAAAACCTTTATTATTTGTATCATTGTGCTGGGAAGACTCTTGAGATACTAGGAGAGTTTGCAGAGCTTGTTGTTAGGAGGAGAAAGACATATTTTTTCTTCCCATCTGACTGTATTTGAAAAGTAGAAGAGTCACTGTGTACCCATAATAACAGCTTCTTGTACACTCACTTTCCATTAAATCCTCTATCAAAACTTTACAAAGTATATTAGCACCTTCAGTCTGGGTGAAAGGTTGTATTTTAATATTTTCACTCTCTGTTTATTTCAGAATTCCAATATTTTTGTGAAATGCTATTAGTAATATCTTACTAAAACCAAAGAAAATTCTTCTTATTCCCTCATTTTGCCAGTGATTCCAGTGGTAATATTCTCTACTTTTTTATTTTGCATGTCTTTTCTATAATTCTGTCTTTCTAAAGAACAGATCTTTCAGGAACTGTAATTCTGGAAAATCTTCTAGCCACCAACTGGGAGCATTGGTTCATTGGAAAAGCAGGAATCAGCTGTAAAATCATAAAGTCATAGAAATAATTAAGGTTGGAAAAAAAGGACCTCTGAAGGTCATGCAGGCCAATCTCTTACTCAGAGCAGAACTAACTTCAGAGTTGATCAGGATGCTCAGGGCATTGTCCATTAAGTTTTTAAAATCTCCAGCAGTGACTTGGCAGCCTTTCTGGGCTACCTGTTCCAGTGCCTAACCACTCTCATTGTGAAAAATATTCCTTGGTCCTAGTCAATATTGTGTCTATTGCCTCTTCTCCTTCCACCGTGCATTGAAGTGTACGGCACCAGAGCATTGCACAGCCCTGATCCTCCCGCCATCTGGAAAAAGGGCTTTCTGGAGTACAGCACACCACCTTTTCTGTTCCTGCCCTTTGTAGAAACCTTTATAGATGTGAAGGATGAGGCATACCTGAATCTTATCTTGATGTGGATCTCAACAGTACAAATCTAGTCTGTGAATCTCTCAAACTGCGCATCCATCTGGGTTCACACAACCGTTTTCAGAGTTGTGGTGACACTCCCAGTAGAGCATAGTGTGGAAGGATGGAGCATCTAACAGACACCGACTAGTCTGCCTGGGGGTCACATTGCCAGTTTTGAAGGACCCTGATGTGTAGCGCAAGGTCTGAAAAAGGTTTTGCAAGCACTAACTAGAAAGAGTGTGAGGGAGAGTTGTTGAAAGTGATTATGGGAGGGAAATGATCAGTGGTGGAGCCTGAGGGCAGGATGCTCTGCCTGGAGCAGGGCTGGCCAGATGGAGATGATGGTGGTGGTGGGAGCTCCCCCAGCAGCCAGAGGGCCTGGAAAGGGAAATAAACTGTGAAGGGGTGAGGAGGTCATATTTCTTACTGGAGAAGGCAAGCATATCCTCTAGAAGGGTTTCTAATCTGGTAATGATTTTGAGGGAAAGAACCATACTTTTTGTTCTCATTTGGTTTTAAAATGAAATTTTCCTGCTCTCCCTGGAAAATCCATCTGACTTGGTAAATTAGAAACACACTGCCACCTCCAGAGAGAAGGACAGGAAAAATTCTCCATGGTGAAAGTTCCTCTGAGTCGTCCTCAAAAGTTTCGCCTCCAGTTGCAAGTGTTCAGTGCTATCAAAAAAATTCAACCATTCGGTGACAACAGTAGCAACGGATATTTGTGTAGAGAAAGCAGCCTCTTAATCCCCTGTCCTGCCTGATGCCGCACTGACCAACTCATTCTTTTTTGGTGCAGTGGCCACAGCTCCAGTGAAATACGGCCCTGCCTGTCTTGCAGGCAATGTGAGAGCTCTTTGCTAATCAGCCTTTTCAAAACAGACCATTAAAAAACTTACTTCTGTGTCTCCAGACCTTGTCATTACAGGTCCGGAGAGGAGATTGCATAGCTGAAAGGACTGACAGGAAACCTTTAACCTTTCAGGACTATGTAAAACTGGCTCAGTACAGTAATGACCGATGACTGTTAGTGGTTTGTGTAAAAATGACTAAACAGCCTCAGGTTTTGTTGGAGATTACTGCCCAGATAAAGGAGCCACAACAGGTCTTTAATTGTCGGTCTCACTGCTTCTAGTAATTTTCACTGGAATAAAAAGCAAGTGGTAGAGTCTGTGAAAAGAAAATCCATCAATCTTATTTAACATGAAAAAATCCAGCAGTTACGGGTCTTTTAATAACAAGAGAAACATATTCTCTCTTCAGGTGGCATTGTGGTTGTTAATAGGAGAGTATCTCCTTTTCTACCACCTCTAAACAGGTCTTTTCAGCTGCCGTTAGTTAATCAGTACAGTTCTACTGCTACAAGTTACTTTGCAGTCCCCACAGGACATCCTCAACTGGAGACCTCTTACTGCATTTCTTCACTTTTTTTTTTTCTTCTTCTTTTTTTTTTTTTTTCTGATAAATGTATAACCCTGAATGAATTGTTGCCAGCTTGTTTACAAGATCCTTTTAAATGTTTTCCCTAGTGCTGGTAGCACATCTTTCTTTTTCTTTGTTCAGTTTTTCCCCTTGACAACCGAAAACAACAATAATAAAAAGTGCCCAAAAGCTATTTTAATTCTTTATAGTTATTCTAATTGCAGTTTTCATGGGATTTCCCTGCTGTTCTTTGGAAAGAGATAGTAGTTTCCATATTGAAGCAAGTCTGTGGTACACAGTAAAAGAGTGTGACATAGAATGGTAATGGTTTAGGTATAACCTAGATATTTATCAAAAGATTTCACTTTATTGTGTTAAAATTAATACCCTGCAGATGGTTATGGCCTCCCATGGAGAACTTAATTTCCACTTAAATTCATAGAACCAAGCACAAGGTAATACTCATCCAAAGTATAAAGAGGTCAATGCCTACTGAATTTTTTAATAGAAATGTCTATCATCCTTTTCAAACCTATGGTTGTTTTTTAAAAAAATCTAAATGTTTTCAGAAAATCCTTCTAAAGACGATCCTGCTTTTTTAGGCTGATAAATCCCTTTCAAAATATAGTCAGTAGCAAATACCAGTATTAAAATTTCACATAAGACCCATTGTCTAATGTTTTGGTGGAAGTATTTAAGAATGCAAGAGGACTCAGATTGTTGTTATAGGGGACTGAATTTGAGAAAGAAATTCAGAACTGTTACTTTATAGATTTATAGAGAAGTCACTTTGGTGTTTCTTGGTCAATGAGCTATTCAAGCTTGTAGAATCATAGCAAAAAATATTTTACTTCAAATCACTGTAATACAATATTAATATATTATTTCTAGCAGTCTTAATGACATTTATTAATAGCTAGCTTTTTAAAAAGGTAGCATTTGCCTGGAAAGTAAAGTTATAACAATGAATAATTCAGTCCATTTGCATTCTGATCGATTTTAAAATAATTTACTTTTCATAAATATTCTGTTATAATTCTCCATCAAAAATCTGCTGGTTTTTTTGTAAAAGCTGTCAGCACAAAAGGCCAAACTGTGATTCTGTTACGTATGAATAGTGGTACTGTGGTAAATAACAAAAGAAATAAGTACACCTGTTGGGCAAGCTCACCTGTTGTGCGATAGAACCAGTTATTACCCCGCTGCCCAAATCAGAAGGGGATGTTTGTGTCTACCTTCAGTTATACCACACTGTAGTGTCTTACTTTGCTGTTCCATGGTTGCTACCCATGGAAAATTACTGTTCATTAAGAAGGGCAGCAAAACGTGGCCTCAGGGACTGAAACATTGTTATGGAATGCATTTTCAAAGGAGCCTCTACTAACCTCTAAATTTGCTCTGAGTTATTTACAGGTGTGAGACTGCATTCATCAAAGCCAGGGCTAGAATCATTTGGTGCATAGAAGCGGTTGCATATGCTTAATTTGCTTTCGTGTTCTGTGAAGTACGTAAGCACAGAGATTTTCATCCTTCCCTTTTTTTATAGGCAGTGGGAAAGTCACCTTTCTTTCAGTGGTAGAACAAGAGCACGCTGACATTACTGGACTTGACTACTCACAACTCTGCAGTTGGTCATCTTGCTGCACAGTGGATCTGAGCCCCAGTCCTGCATCCTGTAAAATTACCTGGGAATATTCCCACAGTAACTGGGGTGTACAATCAATCACTGTTACTATAATTAATGGTAAAAGATGCATTTAATTCTGTGGGAATGTGGAATTGTTTAAATGTTAAGTGCTGCAGGCCAAATACCAAGACAGGAACAATTCCTTTTAAATAACTACGTCTCAAACAAAGAAAAATTCTTGCTCTCCAAGCATTTCTATAACTGATATTTCATTTGTTTATGAGTGAGCTTTTATGGCTATCCTGAAAAGAAATCTTGGGCATACTTACTTTATGGGTTTTGTATAGAAATTTTCATATGTTTCTGGAAGTCGGAAGGGGGTGGTGGAAGAGATTTAATGGAATATAGCAAGAAAATACAGAAAGCAAAGAATACAAGATAAGCTGTAAATTATGTGGATAAGAAATATACATTTATTCCAGATTCACTCAATGGCTGTGCAATGTTAGTTGATATATTGAGTTTGAGCTGAGTGTCTCCCAAATGAAAAGAGTAAGCCTCTATGGCTTGAGCTCAAAACTGTAGTCTCCTTCACTGGGGCAGTAAGAGGATCATATCCTTTGTGTTTCAGGCACGGGGGAGAAGATGAAGGAAACTGATCTCTACAGATGTTTGTGTTCTGTGCAGGAGATTATTCTACCCAGTGTTTGCTGGAAACAGCCTATAGGCTGGAGCTGCTGGGGAGGTCACATAGGTTTCTGATTCAATGTTCCTGCTCTAGAGTGCCAAAGTGGTCACGCGCCTCAGCTTTAACTCGGATCCGTGAATAATAGTCTCCAAAGGACATTATGTTGCCTGGTGATCCCAGAGTCCTTGGCACCTGGACACTTTTATTGTTCTGTCCCAGTGCACCCTCTGGACATTAGGAGGGGACAGTTTTACCATTGATCTGCTGGAGACTCTTTCATATGAGGAACAGAAGTTATCCTTGGAAGCTGGAACCATCACTACTAAATACCAAATAGTCTAAAGAGTTACAATAGAGAGCTTCTCTCAACAGACATATTTTTAGCTGTTCTTTCCAACTGTGGTGAAATTATGCTATGCAGAAACATTACTTAATCAGGTTTGATTGTAGCCACAGCACAATTTAGTCTCTTTTATATACTGCCGCCTAGTCTAGACTACTAGCTCACACAATATTAATGCAATACAGATTAAAAGAATATTGTTGGAAAATACTGAAAGCAACCCTTGTTTATGTTCCACTCCTACTAAAACTGAAATTAAAATGTCTATTCTTCATCTACTGAATAGTCACTTCAATAGCATTCATTTAAAATCGCCTAAAAATTCTTAGATTGACATTCTGCAATTGTAGGTTAAAGAGAAAGGATATGAATTATGCTATTTTCCTGAACTGAGAAACTACTGCATAAAATTTCTGTTGGGATAGAAAGGAAAGAAATTAATAGATTCCCTTTGTGTTTGTTATGGTTTTTGTTCTCTTTCTATGAATATTCTAGGAAGCAAGGTAACAGAAACAGTGAATTTTAATATAAATCCAGAGTATATTCATGAGAAACTGGTTCTGAACAGTAAATATCCATACAGACAACTTGATTCTCCAAGAACACAGCCCTCTTTCCAGTGCATTTTACTCTGTGAGACAGATTATATATTTGTGCTCATCTGAAGGCTGAAGGCCTTTTTGCCAGAACAAATTATTCGTTGAAAATAGTTGTATTCAGTCTTCCAGGGCTTTGGCCTGAGAGAATGAATCTAGTTCCCATAGAAATCAATGAGTCTGAATTATGCCCACTGTCTGTTGTTCCTGAAAATAATATTGCATGAAAGTGCAGAGGAACTTCTTTTGGAAAAAAAGAAACCTATGACAAAATTTTTGGAGGCATACAGAAAAGAATAAAAATCATTCTGTGGGTTGAGGGGGGGTGGTGTGGTGTGGTTTTGTGCGGGTTTTTTTAGGGTACACAATTGCTATGTATAATTTTCTAATGAGCAAAAATCCCCTTTGTTAGGTATTTTTAAGAATAGGTGTTATGAATTTTATGAACAGTATCAAACATATTGTATAAATTATATATGGCAGAATATTTCTCATAGCAGACAGCTCTTTAACCACACACACACACAAAAAAAAAAGTTATGGTTAAATAGCTGGAATCTGGAATTAAACGAATTCAGGCAAGAAATGACCCTACGCTGTGGCAATTTCTCT
Source organism: Balearica regulorum gibbericeps (assembly GCF_011004875.1). Lineage (NCBI taxonomy): Eukaryota > Metazoa > Chordata > Aves > Gruiformes > Gruidae > Balearica > Balearica regulorum. The sequence continues at coordinate 15,578,863 of NC_046186.1, forward strand.
GCCATGTGAAAACCAAATAACACCTAGGCCTTCAGTATAAGTGACAGCAGAAAGTTAAGTTTAAGGGCTTAACTCTATAAGTAGTTGATGATGCTCTTTGACCTAATATTTAGACATGCAACTTCTATCTGATTTTAAAATCTACGATGATATGAAAGACCTGAAGACTCCTGTTTCTGAACTGCTTGGACTACCCACCTCTCTGTTGTGACTGTTCTTTTGATATGTTCTTTTCATATTCTTATGAATCATTGCTGTGATTTTTATCACACATCTTTTATACTATTCTTTGAATTTATTCTAAAAAAACACAGTTTCTGGCAGCATGTGCTTATGCAAGAATATTAGTTTCTGCTAAAATAACTAGTTAATGACTTTGAGAGAGTACGGTTGATAATTAAGAAAAAGTCTATGTTATACTATGACACACTTTTAAATACCTTGCAATATTTCTCTAAGCCAGTTTTTATTGCACAGCACAAGACTTGTAAAGGCTGTTGGTTAGAAGCCATTACAGATTAGAACCCAATTTTTTAAGTTTACATAATACTTTCTAATTTTTAGGTGAAGTGGGTTTAGTGCAAACCAATGAATATTTGTAATTTTTTCCATCTTCTTTTTTTTCTCAATACCACCCTATTTTTTCTGCACTCAGCCAAGCTTTTCAGATTTTCAGTGATATACATGAAATTATAATACATAAGAATGAAAGTATACAGATTTCTGTATTTGTAAGAAAAAGGACGCTTCTGACAATCTCTAGTAGAGATTTCTCACCTATTCCAATAGTTCATTTGCTATCTATTCATATTCTATTTTTCCCCTTTCTGTAATATTCAGTTTATTCATGAAGTCAGTATTTCCTTCTCTTTAATCCTCTTAGTTCAGCAAATATTATCTAGCTTGTGCAATATTTTCTTATTACTGGATAGGGTGTTAAAATAAACCTCCCAGTTTCCCAGTGATTCAAGGTTTTTTCTTAGATTTTTATTAACTCTATTTCTCCTTTCAGTTAATATAAATTAGATCTTCAGCTGCTGTTAGCCAGTATAAACTGATGAAGTTTTGCAGATTTATGCAGCTGAAATTTGAGTTAATCATTTCAATAGGTTACATTTAATGGTAACCTATAAAATCAGTTGCCTGTGCATCTGAAAATTAATCCACGCACATTGTGGATTGAATGATCCCCACCTATGCTGGTAGAAAAGGGGCAAGCATGAATAAATGCATGTATGGCTAATCTGTTAGTGAAGACTTGTAATGCTGGAATCTCAAATGGGCATTTCCACCAAGGACCACTCTACACCTAATGAAATAAACCCAGTTCTGCTCCGTTGGGCAGAAGATATAGGGTAGGTCAGATACAGATACTTGTATGATGATGTCTGATCTTGCAGCATAATGTTTTAACCACGAGGTCTTAGTCTACAATTTCTTCTTTTGCTAGTATTCAGTAATAGAAAACCCTGGGTATAAATCTGTTATGGAAAGTATAGACTAGATAACTCACTTTCATAGCAGAAATTGTGCACGCATCTATTCTTAAGGCTTAACACAGTGTTACTTTCTGTTGCTTTCTTGAACCAGATTTTTGTTCATACTTTCTTGTTAGAGGTCTTCAAAACTAGCCGAAAACAGACAATGTTCATTACCCTGATCCAGTTTCCCTTTCACATTTATCCCCTTGTGGCAAGTACACTAGTGTGGATTTTCCCCATGGCTTCTACCCATATTACTTTGCTCAGATTCTCTTCCCCTGTTCTTGCTGAGATCTGGAGAAAGGGAAAGGATCTTCTTACTGTCTTATTCACCTGCAAAAAGAGACATAAAGAAGAAATCTCTCAGAACCTGTAGAAATGGGAGCAACCATTTGAAGATAAAAGCCTGTGCAGTCATTTAATTTCATTCAAGGAAGGGTATTTTTTGTGGCTCCATTTACTATCTCCTTTTTTAAGAGAGAAATACATGAAGAGATGACTTGTCACTAGGCTTGCACCAGCGTGTGGGAGACTAAGACTTAGCCAGGACCCAGTCACACACTAATTTCAGAAACCATCACATCTCCAAACTTTTCACCCCACCTAAATTTTTCAAATGCTGCTTTCCAAAAGATGATGAGAAATAAAGTTGACTGGTGAAGGCAAGAGCAACAGTTCCTAATGGTCAGAAATATTGGAAGGAAAAGTAAAAGGGAAGGAAAAGGAAATAAAGGATTGGGAGAGGGACTGTTTACAGGGGCATGTAGTGACAGGACAAGGGGTAATGGCTTTAAGCTGAAGGAGGGTAGATTAGATGTTTGTTAGGAAGAAATTCTTCCCTGTGAGGGTGGTGAGGCACTGGAACAGGTTGCCCAGAGAAGCTGTGGATGCCCCATCCCTGGAAGTGTTCAAGGCCAGGTTGGATGGGGCTTTGGGCAACCTGTGTGGGTGTCCCTGCCCATGGCAGGGGGGTTGGAACTAGATGATCTTTAATCCCAAACCATTCTATGATTCTATGAGAACAGAATAGAACAGAGCAGTTCAGTTGGAAGGAACCTACAACCATCATCTAGTCCAACTGTCTGATCACTTCAGGGCTGACCAAAGTTAAAGCATGTTGTTAAGGGCATTACCCAAATGCCTCTTAAACACTGACAGGCTTCGGGCACCAGCCACCTCTCTGGGAAGCCTGTTCTGGTGTTTGACCACCCTCTCAGTGAAGAAATGCGTCCTAATGTCCGGTCTGAACCTCTCCTGGTGCAGCTTTGAACCATTCCCGTGCATCCTATCACTGGGTACCAGGGAGAAGAGCTCAGCACCTCCCTCTACCACTTCCCCTCCTCAGGAAGCTGTAGAGAGCAATGAGGTCAGCCCTCAGCCTCCTTTTCTCCAAACTAGACAAGCCCAGAGTCCTTTAGCTGCTCCTCATAGGAGTGCATATTAGTAGTTAAGGATTATGATTAATCCACCCTATGCTTGTGTGCTCATACTGAAACATAAAATTAAAAAAATAAATGTTATCAGCGCATTTAAAGTTAATGTTGACTAAGATGGTTATTTGGTACACAGACTGAGGGAGCACTAGTCGCATAGCTTGAGCTCAAAACCTGCTACTTACTGTTGTGATACTGGAACACAGCACATATAATTACATTTAGTGCCAGCTTTAAAAAGAGAGAGAAAGAGACACTACAGTTTTGTGGGCATAATTTATTGCAGGCACAAATGCTAATATTTTGATGGTAGTCAACAAAAGCAGTCAGAGGTCTAGAAGCTAAAACATTTGAACCTGCAATTTAGTGCAGAGATTTGAATGTGGATTCATAATTATTTTCATTTGCAAGGCTACTTGCCCTCAAACATCGATTGTTAGCTTGTTTATTAAAGCCTTTGCTAATTTAGACAGTTTCCCCACAAATTGATGTATGTCTTCATTGTTCTGTGGCCACAGCGGCAGAAAATATTACATCATATTATTATAAATTATACTCTTAATTGTTTTTCTAAAATAAGATCTTGCCAAAATATTTTCTTTTGGTGAGGTTAAAGCCAAATAAGAAGTGTCAGACTGCACCAGTTTAGCAGCTGCAGAAATGTACTCATCAAGGTTTGCATTGCTGAACCAATAGCAGGTATTTTCATATGCACATCTGTCCTCTGATGCATATACGTTCCTCAACCTAGATACGTATCTGTATTCACAGCTGTATAATTATTGCCTATTGTACTGAAAAAGGGGACAATTATTTCCCCAGTGGAAATCACAAGTATATCAGCACAAGGCTTTCTCTTTATTTGATTAAATACTTCACATGTCAGCAGCCTTCCACATCACCAAAGTCACAGGGACCAGTGTGACAACACAGCAGACTTGAGCAGCAAATGTCACCTGCATTCTTGCATCCTTATGTAGCATCACATGAGACAAGGCCAGTGCTGAGAATAGCGGTTATTCTGTTAGCTTTATAGAAGGCTGACAGCATGCAAATGGAGGGATCAGTAAGACAAATGAATTTACAATGATTAAGCATACCTCCAGGTGCACCTCCAGAGAAATGAGGAATTGACTTTTTAGGTATACACCAGCTTGGCATCTGCATGGATTCATGCAGGAGAGGGAAATACTGTGCTCCATCATGTTGTTTTCCTGAACTCTTTCAGAGAGGCTTACCAAAGGAAGGAATGGCTGGCCCTGTTTTACAGGTGACGGCATCAGAGGGAAAGAACAGCCAAGTGTTAGAAATTATTTTATTAATATATATATTCAAATGTGTACTTATGTATATATTAATGTGTTACAAATACCTAATATAATGAGTTGATTACATTCACCATTACTCAGCTCTATCTGATTAAGACCTGTCTTATAAGAAGCCAGATGCTAGAGCAGAATGTGAATAAAGCACGTTGATATCCCAGATTTCCTTTGAGATACAGAGTTTTGGGGGGCTGTCAGACTGTCCCTTTTCATACACCAGGATTTTGTATGGAGGGAGAGGTCTACGTAACACAGTGGGAATCTAACACTTGCAAGTCTTTCAGACTATTGATTCAAACCAGTATTTCCACAAGCTGTTACATTTTTTTGTAACTGCAGCTAATTTGCGCTCACAAAGGACAGATATCCTCTCCTGCCTCTGAAACATCAAAGGCAGGCTGGTAATGAGATAGTGGTGAGCAGAGCTGTAACTGATTGCTTAAAATTGAGGGTAGCAATAATGGCAAGGTGTAATGAGCTGACTAGTAGCCATCCTGAAATACGTTCGGTCCCTAGGAGATCAGCAGCATGTACCCCAAACAGCCAAACCCCAACAGGCACCCACTGGAGGTCTCTATTCAGGGAGGCCATGGACTGGTTAGGGAGACAGAGTCATTACTTTTTTTCAGATTAACTCATACCTCGTAACGTATCGCCGTCTCAGAGGACCCCCTAAAACTGATGTGGTGCAGAGCTCGAGCTTCTGTCAGACGGTCAAGAGGAGGAACTTGAAGGATGCTGCGGTGTTGAAGTGGTGACACGGGGACACTGAGGACAGCAGTGGCAGAAGCCCAGATGGCAAAACAGGCAGTCCCAGGGGCAAAAGACAAATGAAAGAAGAAGGTAAAAGTAGCTGCAGGAACTCATGAAAAATCAGCTTGGTATTCACTCCAAAATCATTAGTAGCTATTGCTTTAGCTGTTGGATGTTTCTTTCTAGGATGTGAGTTGTAAACAAGATGCTACAGTCTGCAAAGGTCTAACCAGTTCCAACCAGTGACATGGCTGCTTTAGGGCAGGTGGGAAAAGAAAGAGCAGGTGGGCAATAGTAACAAGAGCTTCTGAAGAAACATCATGTTAGGTTTTGCAGGCTATTTGCTCTTAATTTGTGAGCATTTGACAGATAAAAAACACTTCGGGAAGCAACTTATATTTCCATTTTCCAGCTATGCAGCCTCTTATGAGTTGGCTGATGTCTCCGGATTCCTAAAGTGTTGCTCATCTCTATCTGTGTGTTTGGTGAATTAATTGAAATGCTTTAAACCATAGGACTATGGAAAAATTTAAACAGTATTTTCCTCAGAAAAAAGCATAGACCAATAATGATTATCACTCAAAGTTTTGAATTTCACTTTTTCTGAGTAAACACAAAAAAGATTCTATGAAGACAGCTAATCAGATGCTGATTCAATCATACATTCACGGGTTCCTTGTCCTTCTCCTGAGCATTACTGATTAAAAGACAAGAGATTATCAGTCTAATATGGATACGATGTCTTGGAGATGTCAGAATGAGGTTCTCTGAAAATTCACTATTTCTTTCGAGCTGTTTAAGAGCATTCTGCAAGCACTCCTGCTGTTTGTGCAATGAAAACAACATATCCATTGCTCAAGTAATAATTAAACTAAGTTTAATGAGCATTGTAGACCCAGACTTTCCTTTTCAGGATCAATTCAGGACTCTTGGTTAAAGCATATATGATGCACTGATTTCCATAAGGTTCTCAATATGATTTGTCCTGATCTGCAATGGCAGTAATATTCAGTATTGTTTTATTGGACCTGCCGATGTCAGCAACAAGCAACAAAGATTTATTGTGCAAATTATTGGTTTTGATAACAAGCCCTGCCCTTCAGGTGACCAGTCTAGTATCTTCTACCTCTTTTTAATATATAGTTGGCAGCTTAAAGTTCCCATTATTTCCTGTAGTTGTTTCTGAGTGTGATAAGCATCGCTGAAAATGCCAAAATCTGTCACTGTAGTTGCCATAGACTGAACTTTTCAGTTGAAGTACATGCTCAACTCACAGCAGACTCAATAACAGTTGGCCCAACTCCTTCAGATTTCTTGAAGGAGAAGCTGTGATAGCTGGGAATGTCAGTTCCCCTCCACTCTCAGAACTGTTTCCTGAGAAGTTACTAAATTGCTTCAGGGACTTCCCGCTCGGTGCCTTTAAGCACGGGGCGGGGGGGGGGGGGTGTGTGTGCGTGCAATTTACAGGGGAAATAGTTGTAGACAGAACCCTACAAATCACAGGTGGTTTGGGAAAAATTCTTCAGCTCTGATGATAAACAAAAAGGGAGATCAACATTATCTCAAATCACTTATCTCAAATCACACGGTATAATTACCAGATTATTTGTTAGAAATAACAGAGTAAAATTCTGTATAACCTTGCAAAGAAGGAGAAACAGCAACATGCTATGTAGTGACCTGCCACCGATGCTAGAAAGAGCATTGCTGTCTAATGACCACAGGGCTAAACCCAGGCACGGTGCGCAACGCCACGTAGGGTCAACCTATGGTAAGTACCTGACAGCTTGTCTTTCTTACTCTCTGGCAACACTTGTATAACTTGTTACGCCAGTGAAGTCATACTGAATTGAGCAAAACTAGTTGAAACCAAATATGCAGAGAAACATATTTGTCATTGCACTTAAGCTGACAGCTGTAGCAATTTTCTCCGAGCAGACACACACAGCTTGATGACAAAGAGGGAAGCTTGTGTGGATTTCTAATTGCAGAGTTCTGTTGCAAAGGCCACCGATAATGGGACTCTAATTTTAAGAAGGATTAGGAAACAATCAAAACCAGGTGGTTTGTTTGGATTTAATATGCATGAATCATTAGTGATTTCTAACAGAATTAGGGAATAAGCTTTTCAGATTTTTCAAGGGGAAGCAGAAACTATTGTAAGAGTCAATGTAGGATAGAAGTAGCATGATAATAAAAAAGGGGTCACTACTTTACAGACAATATAGGGAGAATTCATTAAAATCAGCGGTAACAGTGGGAGGAAGTCTTCATTTTCACCACCATTTCACTGATCACTGTGACATTGACAGCAGTATCAAAGGTCACTTACTGAATTAAAAGAGTTATTCTGATCTACTTGTATGATTTCATACTGAAAGCTCACACCATTAAAAACATTGCAAAGGGGTAACTGTCCATCCATGTAGGTGCCTTCAAGTCCACAGCAAACACTAGGCAAATCAAAGTAACTTAGCATGTGACAAACAAGTACTCAACTAACTCATATGACTTTGCATTTGCTGTTCTAAGAGTGACCCTGGACTATTACCACTGCTCAGATAATGCACGTTGGCTGGCTAGTCAGCAGTAACTCGTGTATGGCTAAACAGTGAAGTTGAAATGTTTGGCTGGAAATGTTTTTATAAGACAGTGAAAATCCCTACCTACTCTTCACTTTACTGTCAGCAGAAATAATTTCTAAAGTATAACTTTAATTATAATTAAAATATATGTATAGAAATGCTCTCTGATAAGTCAATAAATAACTTTCTTATATCCCCAATATGTATGGTGTCAGTTCCCTTAAACTGCAGCTATCATTGAGTCCCTTTACTCCTCAGAGATGCTAGTGATTTCCCCGATCCATTACTAGACAGTTGTCTTGTTTCTCTTCACCTCTAAATTCATCCAGGGGTTTAGGGCAATTTCTTTTCTCTCACTCCTTGCTAACGCTCTCCCATTTTGATTTCCACTGCAGTGACACTGCCTTTCCACCCTTTTTCAGTAAGCTTTTTACTCAGTTGTCTTGCAGAACCTCAGCCCTGTTGTTTTGACAATGATGTCACTGATGGTAATGCGCTTGCAAAGTCATTTTCTCTTGTAGTTTTTACAGGTCTCTACTGTCTCTTCACCCTATTCCTAACTCTGCAATTGTTCCTTTAGGGGGTCTACATCATTCTCTCTTTGCTGCAGAGTGCACTCACAGTATAGCCTCCCTGGGGAAAGTCAACCTATGACACGTTTTCACTTTCCATTTTTCTGCTGATGAATGAAAAGCCTACCTTTCCAATCTTGTAGCATGACTTGTCATCACGCAGGTACCTCTGCTTGTCTGCTCTAACATAAAATTTAGCAAGGCAAAACTGAACTCCTGGCTCAGGTACTGAGGATGGATATTTTTTCCCATTGTGAAATATCTTGGAAATATCATTTAAGGGTTTCCTACTTGTTAATTTAGGTTTCCGAATGTCTTCTTGGTTTGGCTATCCATGTTGTCCTGTGTCCTTTCCCTTCCCTTCCTTTTTGTTTTGTTTTTTTTTTTTTTTTCTTTTTTTTTCTTTTTTCTTTTTTCTTTTTTTTCTTTTTTTTTTTTTCTTTTTTAATGGGCATAAAATATAATGCTCTTGTCAAATGGTATTCTATAAGAATTACCCATCAAATATTGTTTGGATATGAGGGAGGCAGCATGTGACCCAAAGATGCATGTCTATAGTGAAAGACTGAAGGGGAATGGACATGTTGAGTAATAAGGTGTTCTTATTATATAAGCAGTTTTAATACTCAAGCATCATTTTAATATATTTAATAATAGTAATATCTGAAAGTCATTACCAGAATTTATGACAATTGGTTCAGATCTTTCACGAAGAATATGTTTGCACTACAAACTGGCAGTGACACAGTAGAATAAGTTCATTACAAGAAATCAATGTGCAATTTTAGGCATCATTACAGTCTTATTTTGTGTGTTTTCTCTTGTATCTTCAGTAAATTAAATTTTTAAAAAAATCACTCTGAAAACATTTTTTCCCCACAAATACCAAGCTAAAGTAGTTTGTAATGAATTGAACAATGCTGGATAAAAACAAAGCAGAAAGAAAGACAATACTAAAAACAAGCTTCAAATGAATAGATCATTAATACAGCGTATCCATGTAACATTAGCTTTGCACAACCTGTCAGCTTTCAGTTTGATGCATCTTCCAGATGCATCAAACTCACAGAACATGAATCTTCTGTAAAACATAAATTAAGACAGCAATATGTGACATAATAGCTTCGGTAAATTGTTTCTTGTTCACAGGGTGGTTTCTGGAATTGTGAGGATTACTCCTTCGCATCAAACATCAAAGAGGCTGGCACGGCCAGAAAAGATAAACTCTGACCCTCGTGAGCTTGTTCACGTCACTTCTACCCATTTAAATTGCAGTTAGGTTGATCAGAAGCGAGAGAGAAAAGCTTTAAATTGCATTATTAACAATAGGTTAAATCTTAGACTGCTGATTAAATCAATTTCTCTCAGATAAAATCGTAATAGGCAATGGCTGTATTTGTCTGACAGGAAACAAACATGTCACTGGTAATGCTTTGTGCTGCCTTTAATGAGTCTGATTGTCATCTTCCAGCAGGGAGAGCACAAAAGGCACCTGCAGGTCTGGGTGAATGGGATCGCTTATCGATCAAGTTGTCAGGCCTGTCAAGCGTTCAGAAACAACTGAACAAGTACATAAAATCGATGTGATCTTGTATTTATATGGAGGCTCCCCAGATTAGTCAGCTGATTGAAAATTTTGACTGTATAAGTTGCATGCTAAATATCATTTCCAAAATTGTGTAGCTCATAAAAATGTTTATGTTTAAAAGCAATCAAGTTGTAGAATAGAATGTGTGTGGGGGGGTGTTTTTGAAGAAAATAAGAATTTTTTTAATATAATTTTGGCCAGTTTTATCTCTGGGTAGAACTGCAACCTACTTGTTGGTTTGGTGTTTTTTTTTTTCCCTACAGGAAATTTACAGGTTAACTTTTATTTATTATTTATATTTAGCTCCTGTTCCCTATTCACTGAGAGGCAGCTCCATCTTAGTAATGATCTTTGCTACTATGTAGCTGTGCTACAAAGATGAGGCTGTTCTAGAAAGTAAGCAGACAAGTAGAGTACTTCATCTTCCCTAAGAAAACTGCATACTTGCACGTGAGCTCTTTGTGGTCCAAATCACCTTCCTGAGCATGGAGCAAGGAGAAAGGAAGGAGAGCAGCCCCAGTGAGGAGGTATATCAGGAGGAACCCTCTGCTACCTCCAGGTCAGCCTGCTCCGGCAGCCGAGTTGCGTTCTAGGTTGACAAATGCACAGTTGAGCCCTGAGTCTGTGAAAGGCTTTGGAGTTACTGGGAATGGAATAAATAACATTAAAGTAGCAGCTGTGTGTCACACCTTGAAACAGGCTTCTTTACAGCGGATAACCAACATGGTCAGTTCTCTGTGTGATGCAGTATATTTCCTTTTCCAGTCTTTTGTTTACTGTTATCTTTTCTGTTTTCCCTCTGTCACTCCACACCCACGTTTTATAATTCATTCACTGGATTTTCATTCACATCCTACCCTTCCCTCACTCCGTTATTCTCCCAGGGAGTCACTTTCTCCTTACTACCTTCCACCTCTATCTTCTTTCTTCATTTGTTTGCCTTATTTTTAGTCCTCAAACTCACAGAGGAATAAAACTAATCTAATTCAAGCCTACATCCAGAAAATGGCTTATTCAATTCAAATGTATTCTTTCTGCTGTTTTTGATACACGACATTTTTTCTTTGCAGATGGATAGAAGTCATGCTTGGACATGAAATTTATTATCAAGTTTGAAAGGCACAATTTTTATTTTTTTTTAATCTTCTTCAAGTTTTTATCTGTGCATCAGTCATTCCTGCACTTTCACTGTGCAAGCTTGCCCCACTGTTATGCCTTTGGAGTCGGATTAGCTCTCAGCAACTTTCAGTAGGAGTTAGTCAGTTAAAACTTTGCCATAGCTGTAGTAGTACGAACACCACAATTGTCAAGTTCACTATAATTGGAAGTAATAACATAATTTTTTAGCATCCGTTCATGTATCAGGTGGGGATAATAAGCATGCTGCTAGGAGAAATCTCTTTCCAGCCCACACGTTGTTTGCAAAGTCCCTCCCCAGAAGCCTCCTGGATTAGCCCTTCTTCTTCCCAGCTGTGAAACAGAAGTTCAGGAGATCTTCAAGTCTTCTCACCTTGCAAAACCAGAAACCCTCAAATTCTGCCCTCTTCATGCAGGGACATGTCTTATACTCTGATTCAGGGAGGAACCTTCATGGATATAAGTCCCAGGTCCTAGATGTCTGAATTTTAGAAGAAAACACAGTTTGTAGCAGAATTATGTGTGTCTAAAGACTGCCGATGTCATTGTAAATGTTGTTTGAAATTTAGATAGTAATGCAACTGTGGCGGATTTAAACTTTTTAAAGTAAATTTGGAGAGTTCACAAGATGTTCTTGGTGATGATGAGGCTGTTACTGTAGAGTTCTTATCTGATGATTAATGAGAACTCTAAATTAAAACTCTTAATTATACATCTATATTATAACAGGTAGATGAATCCACAGTAGAAGTGGTTGGTGGGGGAGGAAGACCGATTTCTAAGGATACTTACATGAACTCACAGATGATTGTTTAGAATCAGAATGTTCCAGGGCACATTACTCCACAGCCTTTACTGGAAATAGTAATAGGGATATAGCTGAATCTTCCACAAACAGCACATTTCACTTAAATTAGTGACAATTTTGCTTCTTTGGCAAAGGCAGGAATGAGATCTTGGGTTTAAGTTGCCATGGCCAATACAAAAAGCAGCTCCAACTGCAGATGCATAGCCAGGTTTCTGATGAAATGTGTGCAGTCAAATGTCAGCACAAAGGAAAACACGTGTCATTGGTGTTATTGATTTGCTGAAGTACAGCATGAGTGCTTTTCTTCCTTCCTTGATCCTTCCTACCCGCTGATGTCGTATCTGTAACTTCCTCTTCCCCTGTATTTTCTGATTACCACATAAGAATTTTTGAGAGTTTCTGTGACTTACCTGTCTTCTCTAATCTAGACTACTATTGTTTTGAAGTTGAACTGATACATCAATCCTAAACAACAAGCGTCTGAAACTGTTGGGGAAAAAATAGTTTAATACAGGATATATTCATGGCTTTTTAGTTTATTTCATTTTTGTTAGCATCTCAGACAACCAGGCAACAAGAGTTGTACACAAGCAGAAAGTTCTTGCCCTCAAATCTATGGTCTGTGCATTTACAATCAGTGCATTATTACACTCTCCCTCAGCATACCTTTATGTAACATTTCTATTCATCAGATGTTCTTCAATAGTTCCATTAAATGGCGGGATCAGAAATGGAGCACAGCAGCCCTGAAAGGTGATGCCCCCTCTGCCCCAGTTTTACATGTAGCCTTACAAGGCAGTGCATAGAGGAACATCATGCTGTAAGCTCCTGGCTAGTTTGCTAACATTTCTCCCTCCTGCAGCAGATATAGCTATAAATTGGGGAATGGATGTGCTCTTTATTTTCTCTCAGTAGGCATCTGTAAATCAAACTCAGCAGGTATCTATCTCCCCCATTTTCATATGACCCAAACAGTTGGATCTGTTAATAGCCCTAACTACTCCAGATCCTCTTAAAGTGACTGCATAAAATTGGGGAAGTATTTTAGTTTCCATGTGCTATAAATAGACTGTAATTACGAGATACACAGATTAGGAACATGTCCCCTTAAAGACTGCTAACAAACTCTATTTCTTACAAGTTGGGGCTTTCATGTTAACACCAGGATCCAGTTTGTTATGACTTTGAAATTCTGGTGTTAAAACACTTTATCTTCCAACTAATTTGTAAATTATTTTTTAATGTATTCTAATTATTTCTCTAAGATTCCAGTAGTTACGTACAGGAATCAGAATTTATAACTTTACAGAATGTGAGCTACCATTTGAATTTTAAAACAGCTTTTGATTATCAAGACAGTTTCAAACTAAATGAAAAAATAGACTCTAGCAGACACTGTCATATAGATTGTGAGTTCCTACGTATTTTAAAATGTATGAATTGTGACATGATCCAGGGAACTTTGAAACCATATCAATTATTTTGCATCTGGCATTGCACACCACCTGCATAATGAGAGAGCAGAGGGCTTGATGATTTTTTAAACTCGTTTCGGTGAGTAGTCACATGAGTGCATTGTATTGTTCTCCAGACAGATGGAAAGCTAGCACTGTCCCAGAATTCAAAAATGACTTGTATTGAATCTTGGCTTACATTTTGCTTTGTTTGTTTGGTTGGTTACTTTGGCATATTCTGATATATCAAAAAGCTGAGTATTTTTTCTAAAGAGCAACTTAAATTATATACAGCTATATCCTTCTTTCTACATGCAGTTGGGCTGCCCCAGGGGAATTGAAAGCAGAATGTGATATATACTGTCTAAAAGGGCACATTTTAATATCCGCAGTTTCATTGTTTATTAGGCTTCAAAAAAGACTCGGTAGCCAAATAAGTTAATGTATGCGAACATTTCGACACTCTTCAAAGACTTTTATTTGCATCAGAGCAGTGTTTCTAAAAACTTACCCCAGTATAGAAGATCTGTTTAAGAAAAAAACAAGGGCCAGAGCTGGTGCAGTCAAGTTAATATTCCTATTGGCAAATGGTGACTCACACGCTGCAAATAACACAAGCTCTTAACAGCATAGTATCAAAACTCTGCATTACTAGATACCCTTGCATATAATTTAAAGAAATGATTATGCGTTACTTCAGAGTTCAAAAATCATCCAAAATAATACAATACTGATTGACAAAGACTACTTTCAAGCAAATTCATCGCAGCCTTCATTTTCCACTGCTAAGTACTTTGCGTGGTCATTCACACCAGTGTGATGCAGCTGTTACAATCTGACATCTTGCAGCCTTTTAACACCTGTGTGAAAGTGTAATAACATTTGTGTCAGTGTAAATATTACGTGCAGGCTAGAAGACACTTGATCCTTAGCTTTTGAAGCAGAACTTTCACCTCTCTCATACCAAATGGGTGCCCAGAGATGAGTCAACTGGAGGCAATGACCAAAAAGAAGGACTATGCTGCAACTCCCTGCTAAGAGGGAAGGGTAAGGCCTCGCTATGTAAGGCGTCTGTGTCATCTCCTGGCTGTTGCAGGTCTGCTAGAGCTACAGACAATTGCCTGCCCTGAGATCTTTTGTCTTGAGCATTTTCCCAGAATATTTGTACACCTAAGCTCTTAAAAATATTGATTTAATTATGTTACTGCTACGTTACAGGAGACAATAAACTTAACTTCCTCTGGCATCAGCTTCTAAAAAAGTTTTGGCCCTCCAATGAGGAAGTGAATGACCATTTCAGTGGAGGCATACATACAAATGTAAACTTTTAAAAGTAGGTAAAAAGAGTGGACTCACAGATTCATGTGGGTTTGAAAGGTTCTCCAGAGGTCATCTACTCCAGCCTCTGCTCTGAGCAAGTCCAGTAAGATCAGGTTGCCCAGTCAAGTATTGAGTATCTCCAACGGTGGAGCTTGCACAACCCCTCTACACAAGCTGCTCTAATGTTTGACTACCTTCATGCTAAAAAAATCTTTCTTATATTGAATTAGAATTCCCCATGTTCCATCTTTTTTTCATTACCTTTCATCTCTCCACTGTGCACCTCCATCTTCTCTATGCTCTCCCAATAGGTGGCTGTAGACAGTAGCAAGAACCCCCATCAATCATTTCTTCATAGGATTAAACAAACCCAGTTCCCTCAGCCTCTCCTCATACATCCTATGCTCCAGCCCACTGACCAGCTTGATGGTCTTTGCTGGACTAGCATCAGTATAGAAATATCTGCCTTTACTGGGGAGCCCCAGGTGGACACAGTATCCAGATATGGTGTCACAGATGTCAAATAGAGGGGAAGAATCACTTCCCTGAAACTGCAGACTATACTCTTGCTAATACAGGATGTGGTGGGCCACCTTTGATGCAAGGGCTCACTGCTGATTCATGCTCAGCTGGTTGATGAAAAGGATCTCCAGGCCTTTTTCTTCAGAACCACTTTACAGCCAGCCTGCCCCCAGCTTGTACTGATGCATGGAGTTATTCCTTCCCAGGTACAGGACTCGGCATATGCCTATGCTGAATTTCAAGAGGTTCCTGTCTGCCCATTTCTCCAAACTGGCATGTTCCCTCTGAATAGCAACTCATCCCTCCAGCACACTGAACACTCCCCACAATTTGTTAGCATCCACAAACTTGCTGAAAATCTGCTTTGATTTTATGTGTCTGAAAACATTTTACAGAAGAAATCATCTGCAGGGGAGAATGAGGCACAGAGGTTTACATTTGTCAAAGGTCAGTAGGCCAGTGATCAAATCTGGGCTAAACTCTAGCTGCCCTGGAAGTGAACATCAAGGTTGTCTGGCAAGATCCCTATTTGTGCTAATGAGGTGTACACACGTGTCCAAGGAGACCCTCGCTTGATACAGAAGGAATTTTCTGCTGGAGCAACTTTTGACCCTTCTGACAGATAAAGACAGTGGGATATATTTCCAAAGACCATTCTCCACTTTTCAGTGTTATATAAAAGTAATACATGAATTTCTTGGTAGGTATCACTGCCCCACAAAAATCTGTCAATTTCCTGAATAGAAAGAGATTCTTCTTCCTTGACTCTCTCTCTCTTTTTTTCCCTTGCTAATGTAAAGTAGGTATAGCGCAGAAAATATAATTGAATCAAATGAATGGGCAGTTCTGCAAGACATTCTGTATTTTAAAAGTGAGATCTATTTCAGATTTTCTTTACTTATAAGAAAGAATCCTTTCTCCTTGCCTGAAGAAATTTTGCCTACTTTCTCCACTCAAAATGACTTTTTACAGCCAATCTATAAACCTTGAAAATAAGGTGTTAATAGAAGTACTGGTTGACCTTTAACTGGAAGCACAACAAATGGCTTATCTGTAATAATCAAAAAGATTTAAAAGCTCCTCAGATACACATGAAAGTGATTTATTTTTGATATGTACTAATTAGACATGAATTGAATAGATTTAAATTGATTGGACTGACTTTTACTGTGGAATTTTGTTTTAATTATCACCTACAAAAACAATTTGTTTAACATCAGATGCTATCCAGTTTTTTGAATAGGATGTCAGTAACATCTTCCAACAGATGCAGATTTCCTAACGACTTTTTATTGTCACTACACTTGCTGTCTTTCAGTTTAATGCTTCTCTGTGGCCTGATTCTCTTCTCCTTGTTATCATTTTCATTGGTTTGAGAATAGAATCAAAACTTTTATTAACAAGAAATGAAAAATGAGCTAAGTGAACCCTTTGAGTTCAAGTTTCAAGATTCGGATCCAATATAAGAACACTCCCAGGACCAGGGATATTTAGATTTGAGGTTGTGAGTAGGATTCATCTCTATTTTGGGGGACAGTTCATTTGAAGGACAGTTTATGTATTTTAGCATATCTGTGCTGTTCTCATTAGAATTCTGATGACTTATCTCAAATGGAACAACTCGAAAGTCTCACATTGTGTAGGCTGATGGGCCAACATCACAGCATCTAACTTTCATCTGGCTGACTCTGGGAAGAGAGTTCAGATGAGCTAAATTACTTAAGCTATATGTATGTGTTGACCCCTTCTTCTGGTCCAGGTCCTATACACTGCCTTTCATAATCAATGGAGAAAAATAACCATTACAGAAACGGGGATATTTTAGAGTGTGATTCATCTGGCCTATTTTAGATGCTTCAGGACTAAATTAATCACACCCAGTAAACATAAAGGGAATTTTGATTATTAGTTTATACATATATTTCTATAATCCATCTGTCCTTGATCAGGAATATTTCAAATTTGCTTTAGATACCTATAAGTTATTTGCAGTATAGACTTAGGCCATTTATATTCAACTGAATGTCAACAACCAGATTTTCAGAGGTACTTCAATCCATCTAAGTAGTGCCAGATTCCCATTGTGATGTTCAGGCACTTAATTAAAAGTAAATTAACACCCAACTTTCTGAGATACTCTTGAAAGTACTATCATGCCTGCATTGCCAGGCACACAAATACATTTGAAAACTGAGCCCTAAGTTTCCAATTTACTTTTGAAAGGAAGATGTGTCTGATGCAAAATTTTATTGCAACTTCTAGTATTTCCTTTTCTTTTCATTTAAATATTTTACATACCACCTACCACAAGATATAAAGACAGTGGCTGTCAACAGTTGTGCAATGGACTACAGAATAAAATAAGATAACAAAATATCCTTCGTTAGTTTCAACCAGTCTCACAGCCTAGTATGAAGGGTATGAGATGTACACAACAAGAAGTCAACAATTCTGTAATATGGTAGAGTATTCCAAGACTCAGTGTTAGATCTGGCCTTCATTTAATGTTCAAAATGAAAAATAAGTCATTTCCTGTCATTGACTTGTTGTCATCGACTTGTTGTCATCGACATCAATAATTTTAATAATACCTTCTGGTAAACTTTAATTCAGTATTTATTAAAACAAATTTATTGAGTTGAGGTTTTGAGATATTGTGCTGAGACAGATCTGATTTCTGCAAAATACATTTAACTAGTTAAATCATTATATGTAATTATTAAATGTTATCATCATAACAGAGACTGGCCCACTTGGCTGTCTTAGATGCTTAAGAATGACCTACTACAAAATAACTTTAAATTGCATGTCCTGGTCTCTCAAAATGCAGACATGAACAATTTTCTGTTTCCTAAGCTAAATAACCTTTCCTTAATTCTGTAATGAGCATTTAGATAAATTGCTCTTATACAGCTCTATTCATTTATCTCTGGTGTGTGGGGGAGATGACACGTGGCTTTCAAATGGGAATTACTTTGCATCCTGAAATACATTTTAAAAGCCTTAGACCACTTTTTGGTTTTAAATTCCTTTATTTAAATTGTTTTTAGTATAGGAAAAAGTCTTTATATCCAGGCTGGCATCTGCAGTATTCTGCAATACACAGTAGCAATGGTTTTCTACAGGAAATATAAGTTGCTATTTCTTTGTTTAGAAGATGAGCAAGAGCAGTATTAAAATGGCAGAACTATTGGTATGATTTCTGTCAGCAGGTGCAATTTGCTGTGATTGCAGACATTACAGTCATTTCAAAGCTGGGCCCAATTTTACTTTGCTTTATACTGAATGTAACACAAGGAGCTCCTTACCTTGATCCTTCCTGGGTGTTTCTGTTCTTTTGGCTTAGAACATTTTCCAGACAGCTCATTTTTGAATTGTGAATAATAAAGGCAAAGAAATTAGGAAAGGCAAAAGAAAAACACAGAATAGCCAGTGTGGTGGTGGTGAGACTTTTTTCTACCTATTGATGTCTCTTCCCCTTGCTCTTTTCCTAGCTCTGCCTGCCTTTACTGGAGGTGTCATTCATAAGCTTTGAACTTGCTTGAACTCTGACAAAAACTTGCCATCTCCTGAAGCACTTTCACTGGACAAGTCCCCCAGTAAAAGCGGAGCCACTTGAGCCTTGTGAGTGGGCTCTTGTGAATATGCTTCTCTTGACATGGCCTACTGAATAGCCATCGAAGCTTAGAATAGACTTTTCCTCCTGCGTCATCATGGTAATTGGACTGTGGTAGTAGTCATGCTGTAGACCTTTTAGTACAGTGCAAATGTGATTGCTGAAAGCTTTTGAATCAGAAATAGTTTGGGTTGCTTAGAAATACTTGGTTTTATAATTCCTGAGCTCCAGGGGTTTTGGAACAGAGGCTTGTTCCCACTCCACTAGAGAAAGGAAGATATTCTGTGAAATTCTCCTCTATCTTTGAAGCATGTGGAAGAAAAATATCTCATGGAATTGTGTTATTTCAATGCCCTTTACGATGAAAGAGGAAATGTTTCTAAAATATTTTTTTCCTTTAAAAGAGGTGAAGTCAGGTGCACCCTCAGACTATCAAATATTAGTATTTATAATGAAGCTACAAAGTCAGCTCTATCGTGCCAACTTTAACAACAATAAAATATATCATCTCCCCTACATATGTGGATATACTTCCCATCACAATCAGTGAGAATTTTAATTTAAGACAAAATAAATGTAATTAGCTTTTTTTAAAAAAAAGAAGAATTAGGACTACAAATGTTTTTCTACCAGAGACTTAAAAATAAATATAAGATCTATCGTGGTAGAGGAGATGGGAGAAACATTAAAATATAGTTAATAATGTATCATTAATGGGTTATCCAGCAGATTAAGAATTGGATTCTAGTCTTGTAAACAAATGCCCTGACCATTTTTCTGGATTCTGTTTTGGTACAATCCCTTTCCCACTCTTCTTCCTCCTTCCTCCCTTCTCCCCTCTCTCTTTTTGTTTGACCATACTGGATTTGAGAAAAAAAAAATCTGGTTTGAATCTAATACATGTTGAAAGTTTGTATTTTCATTAGTAGTCATTCTCCAATGCTTTATCAAAAGGTATACTTTAAATATGATAAGACCATAATCTTGCTATTTCCTTATTCATGTAAAAAGGAAGCTTTGAGCAATTAAAACCAACAGAAACTGCCCATTATCAGCAACACCATCAGACTAGGGACTCTATTGACTTGTTTACAAAACTTATTTTCAAAACAATTAGAGTATTCTTAGGGCAAAGAAGGGGTTTGCAGTAAAACTTGCATTTATAAGTATATACAAATAACCAACCCCTCCTGTAACCACATCAGAAAAGTTTATTTTGAAAATACTCTCCGTTGTTCTCAACAGAAGGGCTGGATGATACTGGCAGGTCCTGGAGCAAGAATTTTCCAATTTAACCTGTGGATGGTCTATCTGCCAGGGGAAGAAAAGGAATAGAAAATGCTGCAAGACAGTATTGAATGTGCCTGTGGGACCATACTGTACTGTGAAGTGTAATGCAAAAGACCATCTTGATGCATAAATAGAAAGATTAGAAAATGTGGGGAATGTTTTCCTAGAAAGGGCATTCCCAAAACCAATGAAGCCATGCTATGGGAACATGTGTACTATTGATTCTAATCTAAAATATAAATAGGAATTCCTCTGAAAGTTTGATAAATGTCATCCTGAGAAGTTGGGCACATTATGAATAAGAGCCATTGTGAAGGTAGTAAACAGGAGTCCTTTGGTCTTTTGGTCTTAGATTGAGATAGGCTCAAATTGCTGAGAATTTATCTGTGTCTTTATAAGCAAACACATTCAGTTTAACCATGTACTATTCATAAGTCATTTGCAGTATGCACAGATATTTTAAGACCATTTTAACTATCAAGTAGTACATGACTTACTCTTGCACAGTGTCAAATTTCTCATCCTAGGCTCTAAGCAACTTGCCCTGGTTTCCTGAATTAACCACAAGGTCATCTTTTCTCTTGACCACAAAATTATTTTTCCGGTCTCATATGGGTATTTCAGGTCTTGTTCAATTATGGCTTAGATGCGTGCTCACTGAAGTAAACAGCTGGAGCAGTTTGATATCTTACTTCCCATCAACCAGAGAATAACACCTCATCAACTCTGGCAGGAGAAAAGAAGTATGAACCTTCCTCATCTGTTGTAGTATGAAGACCAGAACTTAGTTTAAGCTAAGGTCCTATGACCTTTTAGTTTATGCTACTGGTCTTTACACTGAAGCAGCTTAAGTGTGTTCCGACACTACAACCTACAGTCAGAGGCAGGGGTCTATAGGAAAAATTCCTTAAACTGCTACAGCCATTTGTGAAGCAAATGTATGCCTAATTCCTGTACCAGGGCACACATCCCGACAACTTGTAGGCAATCTAAAGAAGTGTCTGCTTTTCCTTTCCTCTCCCCTGTGCTGTTTGAATACACAGGAGCAGCTCTTGCTGGTTGGCCTAATGGAAGAGAGAGAGAGAATGGACATGAAATCTTGCAACTTTCTGCCAAGGTCTGTAGATGTGGTGGAAATTGTTCATACCTTCTCCTAATGTCCTTCCAAAGCCATAGAGCAAACAAGGGCACACAGTGCAGGTTCTGTGCGTCAGTTCCAGAATCCAGCCTTAAGAGCTGTCAGGCTTTCCATGCGTAAATGGTGCCAAACAGAGTAAAATATTAATGTGTGTTGCTGTGAATAATCCAGAAATGTCATCCTGTAACCTAAGAAAGTGGCTTCTCAGTTGTTTCCTGGCCTTCTGTAGCATCGGAACAATTGCTGTGCTACATAAAACAGATGAAGTGTTGCTTTGTGATCTCTGAGTCCAGGTTTTCTGCCTCATGGCACAAACCTTGCAGGGTGCATTGCTATGCAAAATATTGCTATGATGAAATGTCCTTTATTACATAGTCATTACTGATGTCACATGATCTTTAAAAAATAACTGGTTTATGTTATCTGTAACTCCTCAAGTTGAAAGGTTTTCTGGAGTGTGTTCATTCCTCATGGAGCTACCACTGACAGCCTGAGAAAGGCTGGAAAATTAGAATTTTTAAAAGGATTCCTGAGATATTTTAGAAGCACTTGATTTTAAAAAGTAGTGTTACTCAGCTTCAGAAAATGGGTTTCCTTTCAGTTGGCTCAGGTTGGAACACATAATCACAGACCACTCTTGGTGGTGTTGTCTCAGTACATGGCTGTACTGTTCAAAGCAGTAACCAGAGAGGTCAAAGCCACCCTCCTCTCAGGTGATGAAGGTGGTATGTGTGTGAAAGCTTCTCCCTGCCCCCCATGTAATAATGAAACAAGGACTTCTGGTTATTACAGCTTTCATGTATGTGGAATGCAGAGTGACCTGTTACACCACATACTGCCACATAAGAAAGATTGTCTGTCACCATGACTATTTATGGCCTTCTCAGTAAAAATCCATATTCAAAGGTGTCTTTTTCTTTAGAAAAGGTGTACTTCCTCTCATTTGTCAAATATCAAAGTTCCTCTGCCTCTGAGCTAACAGTCATTGTCCTTAGAGAAGAACTGCTCTCCTGCAGGACAAGGACTTGAGAGGAGGATTGTGATCATACTCCCTTCTTCAGGGCAGTAAATGGTGGGTGAAAAAGAAGAGGGAGAGAAAGGAGGGAGGGGACTTTAGACCAGCTGTGGCTTTAGGCTGAACCTCATGGTATGGAAAATCCTGCTGTAAAGCATCTGGAAAATGGCATGTGGATGGGTATTTGAGCCAAAATCAAAATGTGTCCTACCCTTAAGCCTCCATACCTGTTCACTCAGAAAATCATTCTTACTCACAGCATCCACTCCTTTCTCTCTGGAGGTGATGTTTCTCCTCACTGTAGCTCTCTGAATCTCTACTTGTGCTTGCCACTGAGCTTTCCAGCCTTTCATCATTCTCATACTCATACTGAATAATCTCCTTTGTGGTTTGATCATATGTTTCTTCATACGATCCTCATTCTCTTTTCTTTGTCCCATGGATTAGTGGTCCCTACAGAGGGCAAGGGACATTCTGAAGCTCCTTGGTTCACAAAGCAGCTGCCATCACACTTCTGCTTCCTTGTGCAAGAGAAAAAGTTTTCTGTTTCTTCACGGGTTGTTCGCATGACTGCAGGAGGATCCTCTGCAGAAGTGAGGAAGGAAGGTCAGTAGTTAAAGCTAGTCAGGCATTTTCTATGCTTCCAGGCATTGGAAGTCTTTCTCTGTTCATCAATTAAAGGCCAACGGATATCAGGAAGTTTCAAAATCTGCCTTATTTCCTGCCAGCTCACCTTCCTTGCTGTTCATCATCTATGTGGCTGGCTAACGGGGAACCAAGACCGTGGTAGCACTGCCTGTCCAGCATGGAGCCCTCACAACTGAACAAGACTAGGATGGGAAATAACTCCCATTCTCCACCATACCTTAAAACAAAAAAAATATTTTTTAAGAAAATCTAGCTTGTCTTGCTTTTGCAGGATTTAAAATCTCTTTCCTGGTAAACTATAGTCTCATCTACAGATTTGCAGATACTTTGAGATTTAAAATCATCCCTTATTTTCATTCTCTTTTTCTCTATGTTTCCCAAATAGTGCGTCTTCCTCCACAGGTTTCTCATTAAATCAAAGGAAGGACAGCACTTCTCTCTTCTTTGTTCCCTTCTCCTCAGTGCCAGCAGGAGCAACTGCAAGCGCCCTTCCACCCCCCGGATTCTCAGCAGGCAGTTGCACCGAGCATTAGCTGCACACATGTGCTGTGCCCATGACGTGCATTCAAAGTATTTTTAGAATTTTGTTAATAGGGACTCAGATAAAGCACTTGTATTCCTGTGTTTGTTTAGTTATGGAAAAATGGGGTCAAATCCATTTTCAGAGCACTAAAGGTTTGAAGACTGTTTGTAAAAAGTCTCTTTATTTTACACCAAAAAGGTAACAAGTTATTTTAAGTTATATTAACTATTTATGTCTGTTTTTTTTCATTAGTACTGTTGTTAGCACAGCTTTGTGAACAGTGTGGGTTCATCACTTGGATATAAAGCTTGAGATCAGTTTATTTTTAAAGTATATTAATAGTCTGGAGACAAATCAGATCAAAGAAAATTCTTCTTGCAAACTATCTGGTTTTGGTACCTTATTGTGTTTCAAAAACTTCTTGCAAGGAAGGTTATATTATGTTAAACCATTCAAATGAAAATTGGTGCAAGATCTGAGAATATTCAGACATTAATCCACTTTTCTTATGTACCTTAAACAGTCCTCAGATATTCAGGCTACCTTGCCTACAGGATACCCACTCTTGACAAAATAAAATGTGACCAGATGCCCTGCCAAATGCATACAGTTTAGCAGTAAATAAGCAGGTTCCCAGTAGTTCTCTTGCAGTCAGCAAGGGAACTAATTTCCAGCTGCTTGTTTTCTTCTAACAGCTGAATAAATACATTCCTGGTACTATAATACCTTCAGCAAGAAAAAGATTACGCAGTAATTCAAGACCCAGATATACTCCTCTTGCTGCTGTTTATCTGAAAGCAGGTGGGATATGGCCCAGGTACGTCTCAAAAAATTTTATAAGATCCTACAGATGAGGGATCCAAACCAAGAAAAAACTCTGTCATGGGAGGCTGTAATTGGGATATTTCCCTTTCAATTATAATGTATTATAGGTGACTAATTTAATGGTACTGAACTGGAAACAGAAAATTAAATTCAGTATATGAAGCTTATAGAAAATAACAAAGATTTTTAAAGGTGGATTTCTGAGACAAGGTTTCTTTTCTTTTTTCTTTCTTTAAGGGCGTCCTCCTTCCTCCACATAAACTTTTTGTTGTCATTGTTCTGTTGCCTTTGCTAGTATTCCAAAGTGCATCATTATCTTTTCTCCTTAATAGCTCTATAATCAGTACTAACATCCTGTGATTATTACTGCAGTATTAGACTTCATTTTCTGAGCAAAATAATAAGGAATGTAATTTCTCATGTTTCCAGGAATTCTGTGCGTAGAGACTCTTCTCCTCTCTGCATGTAATAATAGAACTGTGCAAAGAGTACATGGCAAATTTTAGTGCTTCTTTTATAATGCAGCTACCTAGATTTACAGTTCATTCTTTAGTGGCATAACTGAGAGCTACTCTGTGTAGAGAAATGTACAGTCAAGTCCTTCTTCTAGCACTTCAGCTGACAACACTACTTTCATAATTATTCTGCTATGCCTGAGCTAATATGACCTTGCTGAAATCACAAAGCTCTGATAATGGTATGTCTTTTGGCCTTCACTTGACCAAGATCCAGGGTTTTCTTGCAAAGCTCTTTTCTGGGGAGGTCATGCTGGACTTGGGAAGGTAAAGGGAAGTTTTTTAACTGCTTATCTAGAGATCTGGGTTACTGGTTTGTTGTGGGTTTTTTTTTCTTGTTTTATTAAGCCTACAGTGTGTGACAGCCACAAGTGAAAACCCCCTGCTAAATAAGTGTTACCAAGCTCTGGTGAGTCACATTTTCTTCTCACACAGCAAGTGGGAGAGTACGCCTGATGGAAAGTGCTGTGTTCATGCTGAGGTGTGTCAAGCATGGCCAAACTCTGGGGGACACATCCTGGACAAAGAGCCACTCACCAAACAGCAGATGCCTAGAGACTTTCTAAACAATACTGTTGCCATTAACCTTTCTTGCACATGGCTTCTTTCAGACCTTTCTGTTTGTCTTATCGTGGCTTCCTTTTCACAACTTTCTTACCATTTCCCAGAAAGAAATACCGTGTCCCTCCACCCAGCTGCTGTCACTCATGCTGATTAGAGTAAATGTGCCTGACCAAGGGTCAATGAAATCAGTCTTAGTGAGACCTAAAATACCTAAGATGGATCCATCCCACTAACTCAAGACATCTGATGGTGAGCTATCTAAATTTTAGCTAGCTATTGAGAAACAAGCAGCACCAGATGGTAATGCAACTCATCCTAAAGTGTGTGTCTGTAAAATATTGGGAAAAATGACCTTCGAGAAGTGTCTGTTTCTGTCCATTGACCAGAGAGGAAGCCAAGGTGACTAGTTTGGTCTTAGGCAGTTGATTGATAGATGTGTAAAGTTGAGTAAAATGAATCACACTGGTTGTGGTTACGTCCAGACTACCTAGTTTTATAGGCCATTGCCTAAAAAGTAAGCACCTGCCCTCAGCACAGTGAGTCAGCCAGCCTAAGATAGGTAAGGGGAAGCTAGTCATCCTATATATAGATGTATATATAGGCATAGTGTGAAAACTCAGCACCTCTGAAGAATGATTCATAAGATGAAGTGCATTTTCCTGCCTCCATTAATCATGGGCCTTAAATGCTTCTGTAGCTTGGCTCAGTGCACATTAAGCACGGAGCTGCCCTGAGCCAGCCAGCGTGAAAATCTAGGTGATGCTGCCCAGATCTACATTGTTAGCCTTCTTTTGAAGAAAAGGCTTCCTTTTGTGTAGTAAAAGAAAATGAGAACACTAAGTTCTAGACTTTTTCAATTTGACCAAGTTTAAACACACAGATCTAGTGTCACAGTCCCTTAACTGTCACTCACAAATAGCAAGAGGGTGTCCTCATCAGTAAGTGATGGAGTCATGTACCGTCTTGTCCATTTGATTTCTCTCCTGGCTGGAAATGGAACACTTCAAGAGGAAGGTTAGCCAGTTGTACAGTTCTAGTCTTCTCCAAAAGCTTTTCATTTAGGACAATGGACCTTAGAAAAGTCATGATCCAAAAAGTATGTATTGGTTGATTTCTAAGGTTTGGTAAGTGATCAAAATCACTCACTGAGACATGGTCTGAATTTGGCCTGTAGGTCTTATGTTTCAAGAAGAAATTACATGAAACATACATCAAGAACTCCTCAAACTCTGTGCTTTCTGCTCAAAATGGATGATTTGCAAGCATCTGTGTCTAGTGTTCTTGCAACACCTCATAGTGTATAAAATTGGAAAGAAAATGAAGAATGAAGAAAAAAGAAAAAGGAATGAAGAAATCTGTTCTGTTAAGTTCTTAGGGACAGATGATAGTGTCAGAAAATCAGTACTTCAGAGGATTTGGCCCATAACACAATGAAACACCTGATTCTTAATTCAGCTTTGTTTTTTCTGATGAACATTAGGGGACAAGGTAAATAGACATGTAAAGGCCATTCAGAAATTCTATATGGCAACAAAACAGACTGCAAAGCAGTCTACATAGATATGTTTAAAACTAGACTTCCCATATAGTGGATCCATTATCAGACTGACTTACCTTGAAAAAAATCAGTTTATTTAATTAGATATTAGAAGTCAATGACAGAAATAATAGGCCTGTAACAAGCAAAGATGACAATTAAATTGTGCAGTATTACTAGAATATGCAATTTATGCTAGACTTACCAAAAAATGTGAACTCTTTGAAATGTCTGAGTGGCATATCACCTTCCTATAACTTGTTCTCATACATGCAAATGTGTCTTTCACATGGCAGGCTAATGGATGGCATCAGTTTCCCCTTAAATAACTTGATGATCTTGAACACGACAGTTCACCTGCTACAGTGTGAATATAAAGCAAACAAGGTCAGGATGGAAATTATGAATCATTGGTTCCATCATTTGCAAGCCGACTCAAGTTGAAAACCAAATGCATTTAGCATTGACTCAGAGTGGAGCTTCCTGACTCTGTGTGTACATGCAGAGAAAGGAAATCCTATTTAAAAGTAAACCTTCTAAAAAGCAGATTAGTCTCAGCAAGATTTCCTGTGACAGAAAGGTGGAAGTAGCTCTCTCAATTTTATTTTTACACTTATTTGTGGAAGGACTGGGGTGCCTTTGAGTGAATGATAAAAGGTGATCTCAGGTTTAACAACTGAATTGTTCACTGGGCTTCATGTGGTTTTTTTCATGTTCAGGTGGGTGAACGGAAAGTCTGTCTCAGCACAACAAAAGGGGGTGTCATTTTTAAGTGCCTTTTCATGTTCAAAGAACAAAATGTTAAGTACGTTTCTTCATTACCTACTAAAAATAAATGTAGCAGGGCACTTTTTAACAGACAGTCCTCCCCTTACTGAAAGATATCTATAGATAATGATTATCTATATAGATATAGATAATCAAACTCTAATAGGTTTTAGGTAAACCCTTTGACTGCACCTCACTCCTTTGGGAAGTGATAATATGAATGCATATATCAACCTTATTCACAAGACAAAAAATGAAAATTATAAGATGAAAATTAATAATAGAAGGACCTGTGCTAAAATATTTGGGTCTAATCCAGTATATCATGTACTCAATAGGAAGGGTATTATTGCAGTACTGCATAATATATTTGTACCATTGTCATGAATTATTGCTCAAATCCTGCAAGCACTCGCATTCACCACCAACTTCTCACGAGTGAGCAGTTCTTTTCAGATAAATAATCATATTTATAGTTGTAGGATCTAGGTCAGAATTCATAGCTGTCTGGTGTATCTGTGGATCTCAAGGGTTGTCAGTGCAACTCAGCAAGCATAAAAACTTTTGACATATTCAGGTGCTATTTTGAAGAGGGGCCTATTTAAATTATGAGAACTGTCCTGTATGCATATAACCTTATTACAGTTAATAGATAAATATGTCAAATGTTTCTCTATGAGCTAGAAACATAAATTTTATTGCATTTCAGCACAATATAGACACCAACAAATCTGAATCTCTTTTGAAACAGCTTTTGACTGTCCTAAATTACTTAGGGTAAGATTCATCTCTTCTTACTTTAGCCACACACAAGTTAAGCAAAACATCTGAGACAGTTGTCTAGGCTCCCTTCATCATCTACAGGGAGAGACAGGCAATCTCTGAAGAGCAATGCCTCCCTCTTGTTTTAGATACCTATTTTAGGATGAGCTAAATCACACTCTAGAGGTGCTTGTCTCTCTCCATTGATGATAAAAAGAGCCTAGAGAGTTAGCTTAGATGCCTAACTATCAGACTGAAAAAGATACTAAGAGAAGTAAGACACTCTCTTAGACCCTTAGGAACATTAGCTTCGTATTTTAGACTCTCTTTTCTTAATACCAAATGATGCCATTTTAAAGAAACATCCAAAAAACATCAGTCAGGTGCTGAACTGTGGTAGATAGCTGTTCATCTATTAAAATATTAAACAAACAAACAAACAAAAAAACCCACCAAAAACCTTCTAAAGCTATAGAGTTCTTGAGTTTTGAGACACCGTGATGCAGCTACCCAAAAATAATGTGTTCCTAAGATGTATTGAGAAATACACTATCAAAAGAGACTAGGAAGTGTTAATGTTGTTGTGCAAGAGATTGAGGAGACAATTCTGATCATCTGTGTTCAAGAAAGATGAACTTGGCCTGGAGTGGAGTTAGAGAAAGACTGCCAGGATAAGTAAGGGAGCAGAGGGTCTGTCTGGCAGGAGTTTTGTCTAAGAAAATAAAAGTTGAGAGGAGATGTGTTTGTTGTATGGGGGCAAGCAGAGATTCAAAAGAGCTATTTTAAGCTAAAGAACAATGCTGGCATTACAAAAGTCTAGTATAAGTTGTGCATGAATAAATTGCTGTGGAAATTAAAACAGTCAGAACAATGATGTTTTAAAAGAGCATTCCAATCAAAATAGAGGCAGAAATCTGCTTTTCAGATGAAATTTGGGACTTTAATGCATGGGATAATAAGACATGGTGCCTACAACAACAGAGGAGCTGACTCCATGTCCTGGCACAAACAGCTATCCAGAAGTCAGTGGTACCAAATCCTGCAGACAGCTCCAAGAATAAGAATATAACTAGAAGATCCTTCCTAGGCATCTGTTTCCAGTGAAGGCTTTCAGACTATACCACAAGAAAAAAACATGATAAAGAGAAATATTATTAACCGTCCAACTTAATTTTCCTATTGAATCAAAAAGGCTCATGTTGAGCCCCAAAAGCATTAGAAAAGTAGAATCACTTCCTAACCATCAAAGAAGTGAGATTCTGAAGGAATACTACTTGACTCCTAGTTTGAAGTTGAAGGCTGCTACCTTTATGATTTGATTGTATTGCATGGGCACTTGTGATAGGAGGGCTTAGGTGTCATCACTCATGATGTATCTTCAGGTCTGTTCTTCCAGGCTATTAAAACAACAGAGCTGAGTATGGTAGGACTGAATATCAGAATGATAGTTGGGATATTTTGTTACCACACACATGAGAAGCCATGAACTAGGAGTGATCTTCTAATCACATCTTTGCTAGACATTATCATCAATTCAGGAGACAGAAATCTTTAGTTTCTAACCTCTCTTAGGCTCAGGGTGTACCTGATGTGAACAGTCTCTACATTCACGTGTCTTCAGCCATGTGTATGTATGTTGCAGGGGTGAAACTAAATCCATATTACCAAATTCTGAGGCATGACCATGTGACCACAACTGAAAGCATCCAGTTCAGGATCTCCAAATATTATGGCCTTCCTTTGCTTACTATTTATGACCTCTCATTCCTTAGCATAAGCAAACAATGCTCTAGAAAGTGGAAAAAGCCATCACTTGTCACCACACTCCAGAAACATCCTGAAAGAAAGGACTGGAGCAATGCAGTTTGTTTTGTTTATTTTTTTCCCACAGATCTTTGTCACAACCCCCAGGCAAACAGTCCTGTGTCATAGCCAAGGGTACTGCATGTGACAGACATACCCTGAGGTCTGAACATTGTTAAAAGGTCTGATTTAAAATCTTTGAGGGATATGATATTGGCAGTAGGCTTCAATAATCAGTGGTAACTCCAATTTAGTTTCTTGTTTACTGTGTCTGTCACTGGAGGTTCAGCATAAGATGATTATTTTTGAGGCCTTTTCCTTGGCTGGGCTGAAGTTAGTTGCTTTTTACACTCAGGAAGCCTGAAGGCTTTTAATTCTCTTGAATATTGCAGGATTTGTACTAATGCAGATACAACACAAGGGCTGAGGTCACAGCTACTCCCCTGAGAGGAGGCCATCTCTACATGCATCAGCAAATTGTTCAGATACTTGTCAGCCTTTGACTAATACTTCAGTGATACTCTGGGGATCCCATGTCACTTTTATTCCTTCGGGGAAGCAGCAGTCAGGCTGACTAGCTGTAAAAGCAGGTGTCCTTCAATCTAACGTGTTAACGTCTAAGCACAAAAGCTGAACCAATTTCTATTAGTCTGTTAAAAGTTTACAGTCTACTTAGTACAGATAAAAGAATGATTCTCTTGTTTTTCTTTTTCTTTTTTTTTTTTTTATATGCATGCAGTTTATTCTTTTTGATGGGAAGAGAAATAGTTTGTATATCAGCATCACTTTTCCATGACAGCATTCTACTCTCCATTACACTATGAATACATAGTACTTCTGGCCAGTAAGATTCTAGCAGTACAGTATTAGCAAGCAGATCAAGTTTTAGTAATATTTAGTCTGGAAGCAGAGAAAAAGAGGAAAAAAAAGGCAATTTAATCCTTTCCTTGAAGATTGCACATACCTACAACAGACATGTGATCAATAGGGATCACAGCCTCTAGATGGCAAAGACTGGAATGAGGCTTGTCTTTGCATTGCAGATTTCAAAACAGTGCAGGGGATTAAACATTGGTCCTGCAATACAACATATAGATGATGAGGCTAAATATTTGCATGCTTGAAGAGCTTGGTCTTCCAGACTGTACTGGATGTGATTCAGTGAGGATCTGTGGCTCTTTTCAGCTTGGTTTTCTCAGGAAACAAAACTGTTCAGCTACCATTTTGTTTATCAGTTCCCCACTGTCCTGAAGCCCAAATATTTTCTTACCATGGATTCAGGATAGCCACAGCCTTGCCAGCTTTTTTCCCATTCAGATTTAAGGGCAAATATTATTGCAACAGTTTAGCTGGAGCCACATATATGCTTAGAGAACAGGGGACACAAACTTAGGGAACCAGGTTTCACTCGCTGCTTTGCTTGTTCTTCCTTGTTCTTCCGAAGAAAATGAACTAACAAGTTTTTCCAAAACCTTGATGACTTTTTGGGTTGTTTAGCCTTGGATAGCCTACACTACTTCTTTTCCTTGAATTTTCTGGCAGAGATGGATTAGGTATTTTTATATATAAACACTAGGGAGAAATAGGTTGGATGAGTTTACAAGCCTAGTGGAAAAACTTCCACCGAAGTAAACAAGTGGGGTTTGCTCTAAGGTGGTTTTGCAGATAAACTATACAAGGAGGAGAGCTTGGAATGGAGTACATGCAGCTGTTCCAAATTTTTATTAGAATATAGCGAGCTGTTGTCCCCAGGAGCCATCTTGTTATTAAAAGTCAGACCAGGTAAAGCAGAGAACAATTACATTATCTTGTTTATTCTTTATGTTAAGTGAGTTAGGACATCAAGTACAGAATCATGTCTGCAAAAGGCACGAAACTGTATCTAGAGGTCTTGTAGGAATTGCAATGTTAGCCATGTCCTGTCAGCAAGGTTTTAATAACAATGAAGATAATAGCTGCTGCTTATCTAATGTTTTTCATCTGTATGGCTCAAAGCGTGTTACAAAGGAAATATTATTATCCCCTTTTACAAGTGGAGTATCTGAAGCATTAGAGAGATCAATGACTTGTTTAAGGTCATACACAGAAAGGGTTTTAAAATGCTCGCAAATGCTATTGCTAACATTTCGGTAAGTTTAAGAAAATGTCTTTTCTTTGAGCAATCTGGATTTTTCAATGAGTCACTTGCAGAAACTATTTTATATATGTCACTGTCCCTTTGCCGAAGGAAAGCAGATTGCAAGGCTGTGGTCTGTCAGATTTTTGCTAAGGAAAAATTAGTGACACAGAATTAAGGGAGTTTAGAAAATTCACAATGAACCCTGCAACATTATTCAAACTATAAAGTCTGTTACTGTGCTGGCACAAGTACATCCAAGGAAATCACTGGCACCTGGGAAATAATGAGTATCACAGTCTGATTCTTTAAATGTAAAGAATGCTTTTTTATTTCAAGCAGTAGCTGCTAAGACAGAAGAAGCAGCAAATCCAGGTCTAGCAAACATAGGTAAGATACTAATTACTATGTCCTGTTGATGAGAAGCAGCTTTCTTCTCTCACGATCTCTGCCTCTTGGTTTCAGATCATATGTTGGCAGTCTGGCTCCCCCGCCTTGCAAAACCCTTTAGTGCAAAACCAGTTCCCAGGCCACATGGGACTTTTGTATTTTCTGTGTGAGTGGTGGTTTTGTCCCCAGAAAATACAAGTGTGAAATGTCATCTATGGAAATGAAGGAGTCAAAATTTATGGTGGTGCCTACATTCTTCTAAGGAGAGAATTAACTAAGAAACATCTAAAACTTAGTCATTTAATTAAAGCTGGTTGTATAGGCTTTTTGTGTAGTAGATTGAGGGAAAGGCACTTTATTCCTTCTGTGTAAGTACCAAGATACACCATTTCACGTATTTTTCCTTTTAGTGTACTGAATGCAATCTGGCCAACGTATCAGGGAAAAAAGCTTATTGTCTAGAAGCAGCTATTTAGTGCCATTTCATGCCCATGTAAACAGAGGTTTTGGGGGACAAACACCAGACCGTAATGTGCTAAAGGAACTGAGTGAGTGTCCTGGTGAGCAAAAGAGAATGAAAATCAGGAAGCCTTCAACTTTGCTTTAAGTACAGCGGCACTACCAGCTACTCAGTGAGTCAGATACCAAACAAGTCCCTGAAGGAGCAGAAAGCTACAAAGTCTGTACGTGATAACCATCCTGATGGGATGAATCAAGCAGCATCCAAGAGAGGTGTTTCAGCCTTCTTGCGAGACAGATAAATTGCCATTCATCACTGCATACTGGGAAGAACGGAGAATAACCAATGCTGTAAACTCAAGAATACAGCTGAAAATTAGATGGTAACTCTCTGAGGAATCATTTTCTGGAATAGTTTCTCAATAGAAGTTGTGAGAGGACATCAGTCTTTTTTTATTTTCCAGTGAAGTTTGATCAGTTTTAGGGTTAACAGTGAACATAGCTTGGTAACTGTTGAAAACCATATTACCTCAGGCTCCTAGGACAGAATTCAGCAGAAGTCACATGGACAGTAAGACTCTGAAATATTTCACTAGAGTAAAAATAAATCTGTAACAATAAGTTTGGGAACCTCCTACAGCAATTATGTCATTCTTCCATAAGGAGATACCACATGAAATTAGGCGAATTATAGTCTTCAGGATGTTAAACAGGATTCGGCTGACTTCCCTGGAGATGCATTCACTTCACGAGTGACAGCGTGGTGGACTGTTGAATATACAAATTACATGAAAGGGAAGATTTGGGATTTGGGGAGTTTTCCACAACAATTCTGTGGAAAAAAAAATACTCTTTTCATGTAAGCAGAGGCTTATAAATAAGGAGTACAGACTAGTCTCTCTGGTCAATGGCAAATTGAAGAAGTCTGGAAGACTTGGTTAACAGTGATGACAATAATATTTTTATCAGTAGAGATGATAAAACCAATGTATTACAAACTCCCTTTTTTTTGCAAATTTATGAAACCAGGGAGAAATAAGGTGATGAAATGACCCTTTTGTTCACATATTTAGGCTAAAAACAGCAGAAAACTCTTGGAAAGCAGAAGTGTGTTGCAGTTGGCAAAGCAGGATATAGTAAGCACATTTCAGGTGATTGTAATTTTAAAATCTTTGGCTACAAGATGTAAGGACACAATGGGAGAAAGCATGGAGATGCAGCAAAACATTTGCGGGTATTGGGAACTCAACACTACATGACTTTGCACTATGTAATTTAGCTCAGGAGATGGTGATCATGGGAGGTTTGTAGCAGGTCAAAGAGCTAAACCAGAAAACTGTCCACCATACCTTCTGGTCATGTACAGAAAACAAAATATGTTTTGTTTGGGAAGTGTAGGCTGTAGGGGACAGGCATGATAATTTCTAAAAGTTAGAGAACATAATTTCCTATATAAAAGGTTTGGTACTCAACAATGGTTTATTTTGTCTGCTGTTAAGATGGACAAAAATAAATTGTTTCCTGGACCTACAAGTAGGTGATTGCCTACAGAGTGGTGATCGTGATCTGGTTATATTCAATAGGTAATTAAACAGATGACAGTCCTAATCAGCTGCATACATGGTTCCTCTAAACAACTAATTTCCCGAAGCTGAGGGTAAGTATGAGTAATATTGAGTAGGAGGGAAATGCATACAGAAAGTGAGAGAACTTGAAGAGATTATTAGAAGCCAAAAAGCCACTGCTCCACAGTCAAGAAAGAAAAATTTGGCCAAGAGCCCACCATATTTCGGTGATGGTATTACAGGCCTATTGGCAAAGTGGAACAAGTAATGTTGTTAATAGCAATTCAGAAATGCAGTTTTCAGAACGTACTTGTTTGTGTCAGAAGACTTTTGAATACTCTGTTTTCCATTAGTGATCAGGGAGGTTGTTAAGGAAAGGTTTGTTAGGGAAAGACCTTTAAAAACCTATAAGCCAACATTACTTTTACCCCAGCATTATAGATGAGAGATCTCAGACAACTAGCCTCCTGGTGCTCCAATATAGTTTTGTTTCCTAAGAAAACAGTGCTTATGTGATCATGCTGTCTGCCTATTGAGCTGCCTGTCTGCTGTCTGCTCTCACTCCTCATTTTTTCCAAAAAAATATTCTCAACCCACTAGCCAATTTCAACTACATTTGAGAGAGTGGTAAAAGATTCAAATATAAATAAATTCCTAAAACTTTCCAGCATAGAAGTGCTATTTGGGAGTTTTAGTTCTAAACTTGATCAGAAAGAAAAAAAAAAAAACAAAAACCAAACAACTGTCCACATGGAGATTTGCAACATAGTGTGTATCAGATGATAAATTTTCCTAGGAATGTAACAAATTCTAATGCTTAGATAGGCTCAGTATTTAACAGTATACCAAACAATTTTTTTTTTTTTAATTTGAACAACACACTATCACTGATGTTTACACAGTAGCTACACTATCATTCATTTCCTGCTATTATGGGTGTTATATCCTTGCACAGGGGCAAGACAGCATCTTACCTGTAAAGAAAACAGGAATTTTTGATCTCTGGATGCCCAGCTTGTTAGGAAAAAAAGACATCTGCTTCACACAACAATCAAAAAGCAGCTTTAGCTAATCAGTCCTCATGTTGGAGACAGTGACTTCCAGTTCCCAGTGAGATCCAGGTTAGCAGGAGCTGGGACTGGAGAGCCACTGCTGCAGACAGAAAGAAGAATCCGTTTCAGCCTTGTGCAAGGCAAAAATTCCTTGACCTGCATAAATTCAGTATCATAAAAGGAATTAATTCCTCCATTCCTCCTCACTTATTAAACACTTTTAGCATTTTGAGCCAACAGAAAGCAGCGTTTCTGCTATCCTGAACCCAGCAGAAAGCAAGACCCTTGCCTGCTCTGGGTGTTGCACATCACTAGTCAGTGGTGCCCATGTCTGCAGCCTGCTCAGTTGTTTCAGCCACAGCTGGCAATGTGACAGCCAAAGTTTAAATGACAGAGACAAAAATCATAGAATCATAGAATCATAGAATTATAGAATGGTTTGGGTTGGAAGGGACCTCAAAGATCATCTAGTTCCAACCCCCCTGCCATGGGCAGGGACACCCTCCACTAGACCACGTTGCCCAAAGCCCCATCCAACCTGGCCTTGAACACTTCCAGGGAGGGGGCATCCACAGCCTCTCTGGGCAACCTGTTCCAGTGCCTCACCACCCTCACAGTAAAGAATTTCTTTTTAACATCTAATCTAAATGTACCCTCCTTCAGCTTAAACCCATTACCCCTTGTCCTGTCACTACACTCCCTGATAAACAGTCCCTCACCATCTTTCCTGTAGTCCCCCTTTAGATACCGGCAAGCTGCAAAGATATACTTTGGGATTATGTTCTTGGTTCTAGCTGATCCAAACTTGCATGGTTTCTCATTCAGGTGTAAATGATGTAGAAGTAGCAGATTTCTCAAATGCATGTCAAGAAAATGCAGTTTATGCTGTCTGACATCAATTTGTAGGGGTCAGGGTGATGAGTGGCAGCACAGGAAAGGAAGCGCAGAGAGCTGCGTGAGGTGGGAAGTTGTACTGTTGTACTGAGAGAGCAATTTGATAAAGAAAACAAACTTTAAGTGTCAACACCTTCAGAGCAATAGGCCGAGAGAAATTTCTCTCACAAAGGAAATCTTCAAAAAGCTTTTTTTAAAGTATTACCATGAAGCAATTTTTCCATAACTTTTCATTAACAAGAGTCAGAAGATCAAAATGTATTGATATTGTGAAACATTACAAAAAGTTCAGCAGCTGTAGTTCTGCCCTGAATCTACAGTGTCAGAAATCACTTACACACATATTCATTTTTCATTCATAGCCTCTCTTCTAGAAAGAATGCTACAGTACTTTACTGTGGGATTGCTGAAATGTTTGCTTTCATCATCCTCTCCCATGAAATCATCCTTGGATTTCATCATCAGAACAGATTTGCACCCTTCAGATCTCCAGAGGGGTGGGTCTGCTGTCACACAATGTTCGGTTCGCTGTCTGAGGAAACAGGCATTGCTCCATGTATGCTCCATGCATATGTTCTTGCAATCTAGGATGCCAGCAGGAAAGCTGAGCTGTATGAGGACAAACAAATATGAGTCACAGCAGCCAGAACTTAATGCCACTCCATTTCACACTCCGAAGGTGATGGCTCCAGCAGCAGCCTGTTCTTAATGCACAGAGGCATCGGTTCAGGAAAAACACAGCAACCTGCTGAATAGCTGGGGAGGGAGGAGTGTTGTCTGAGGGTCTGGGGGTTTTTGGTTTAGTTTGTTGGGTTTTTTTAGCTGCAGCTAGGTATCTCCCTAGATACTTCTGATCAATGTTAAACCTGCTTAACTTGTAAGCACAGACAAAGGGGGGGAAGGCTAGCAGGTTTGGCACTCAGCTTTCGATGAATTTAAAACCTGTTTCCCCACATACTGCATGAAAAGGTGTTCTCCCTCATAACTCATGGTGTTACCACCAAGCAGGACTAGCAGCTTAACTCGAGAGAGAGGAGAGCTGAAAGGAACTTGTTTGCTGGGGTCTGTGACATGTCAAAGACCATGAGATCAGAATCAGGACCTGGTGGTATTTTTTAGGGTCCATACAAGTTATTAGGAGTTGGTAGTTCTGTGCTACTTTAAGTCCTTAAGGAGTATCTTTTCAAAAGTGTATCTGTTATATCAACATCAAAGAACATGGAAACTCAGTTCAGGTTCTTTCTCTTAACACCCCTGCCGAGTCTGCTTCACATATAATCATAATTCCAGGTGTGGGCAAGCCTCTTTCTTGCTGATATTTCAGCTAAAATACTGCCTTTGACTGAGTCCCATATTTCAAAACATTTCCGTGTCTCTTTGGCAGGAGGCTTCCCTCACCGCTGTATGTTGCAGGTCGTGCTCCTGGGTAGCTCCTGTCCCAATTGTAACACCTCCAGTCAATTTTCCCTTCTTTTATTCTTTTATATTAGTAGTTTTGCCTTATTCGACTAGTTATTTGTCTTTTCAATTTATTTCAGTTTTTGTCTCAATGCAGTCACTACCTGAGATGCTGAAGGTCCCGTTGTCAGTGATGTGAACACTGAGGATGTTCTCTACCATGTTTGCTGATGACAGTCTCTACTCTTCAACTTTGTGAGGAAAGGTACCAGAAGTTACTTCTAGTACTCTTCTAGCATAGAGAACTTTGGGCTACAGTGTGCATCCTCCCATAAGGATATGATTTTTGTTTATATTCATTTTTGGAAGCAAACAAATGAACCATGAATTCCCTTTAGAGAAACAGGAATGCAGGAGGGATTTCCAAGAATGGTGGACTTGGCAATCATCATATGTAAATCCAGACAATTTCTGTGTCCAACACATTCTTGTTAGATCCTAGAGCTGGCCACATTTTATTTTTACTGCTAAATTACCAAGAGAAATCTTATTTTATGGTACAGTCACTCAATCTGTATGGTTTTCACATTTTCCTCTCTTTCAAAATCTCTTTCATTTCCAGAAATTGCCACATCAATGATTAATTCTGCCTTCAAGTTTTCTTAAATCAGCTGATGTCATGCTGGGCTTTCTCTACCTGTACAGCTGTTGAGTCATACAGAATTTATACACTATTACGCTGAAGTGTTTCTTAATGTTATGTCTCCATACTTCTTCACCACATTCCAGTTTATGCTTTTTCAGCATCCCCTAGTGCAGATTTTCAGATAATATAACTTGTCAGGGAGCCTGCAAAGATTGACCATTGAGTTACAATATGTAGGTTTATTTTTGATGTCCCATTATGTAAAATGTCTGATGGCAAGATTTTCTGAGGAAGAAAGTCTTGGGAAAAAATGAATGATGCATTGCCAGCTCAGCTTCAGATTCTGCTTTGCTAACATCATAGTCTTTCCAAAATATCGCATGCTAGGGTAAGATTGTTATTTTGTGCAACAAGAGTTTTTTCTTAATTTCCCTGTTTACGCATGACATTATGTCAGGACAGAGACATTCACTTACCTACTGCAGTCATAACTAAAATAGGCAGTCACAACAAAAAAGTTAACCTGGAAATCCAATAAGAATGCAGTTCTAAATGTATAATTTAATAATCAAAACTAGATTCTGCTACCCAAAACATTATACATGATTGTGGCTGAGAAGATAAAGTACAAGTTGCTTTCCAATAAACAAGGGCACCACAAAATGAGTGATCTAATATGTCTGCTATTCCAAAAGTGCAGGCCAAACATTTGATACTCAAAATTATTATCTGAAAAATGACATATTAGCTTTGGGCTGAATTCTCTCTTATCAGTGTTCAGGCAAAGAAGTAGGGAGGGAAAGTGAAAAACATGATTAGGATGGGATGAAAGGACAGTCAAGGAGGACATATTTTATATGTCCCTTTTTAGACCCTATTTGTTTCTCCATACTAGCCCGTTTGTACTATTTTCAATATTCAAAAAGGATGGTAATGCCAGCTTAACCATCTCCTGGGAAGGGACTCAAAAAGTGCAGTAGTTGCTGCTTTCTTAGTATGTAGAATGACAGCAGGAAGTGCAGTATCTGATATATACTTACTTACTTTTTACTGCTAGTAAGTACACAGAGTGTATTGCTGCCACCTCGAAGGCTGGGCTCCAA
This sequence comes from Balearica regulorum gibbericeps, assembly GCF_011004875.1. Taxonomy (NCBI): domain Eukaryota; kingdom Metazoa; phylum Chordata; class Aves; order Gruiformes; family Gruidae; genus Balearica; species Balearica regulorum. Next base: position 15,618,468 of record NC_046186.1, read on the forward strand.
AACTGAGTTCAGGCAACACCTTAATTGTCTCAAAAGAAAAAAGGGATTGGTAGAGTGTGAAAAAGGAGGAAGGTGACAAAAGCTAGCAAAAAAGTAAAATACATGCTTTAAAGCTTTTTCCAGTTCCTCGACTGTCTCATAATCTTAATGAATAGTTTCAGATTATTTAGGTAATAATGTTACTTTTTTTCCCCCTTTTAACACTGAATTTTAATTTATTGTGCTGTTAATGATGTTTCAGAAACCATCAAACTGGTTACTTTTTTTTTTTTTAAATAATTGCTTAAATATCCAATCTCAAAAATACAACCTAATGGGCTAATGTGTGCTCACTGGAGTGAAATGAAATGTGTTAAATCTCTCCACCTCATTTTCTTTCTTGAGAAACATTAAAAAAGAGACTGTATTAGTTTCAAGTGGAGTCTGTACATCTTAAAGGTTACCTTTCTTAAAACTAAATAAATTAATGTATAAGTGCATAAATAAATATTTATGAGCTCTTCCTTTTCCTTTGTCAGAGAGAGCCAAACCCCAGACAAAGCTCACTTTATAAAGTAGAAATGCTGGTACATACGGCCATATTACCTACCTTAAAGGAGGATTTGGGTTCAAATGCAGGTACAGATTTGCAAATAACATTAGGTTTCAGTGTACCAGCAAAATATCAGATTTCTGAAAAATCAGAATGGAAAATTAGTTTTCAATTTTTATAAAAGATAAATTTTTGTTATCAATGTTTTCTTTACATATACAAAAGCAAACGAAGGAGGGTTTTCTTCTATCTCACATTTTCAGTGAAGGAGACTTAGTCCTCCTAAAAGCATTTTAATATAATTTTAAATATAACTTTAGAATTAGCAAAATAGTATGGTTTCAAGATGCCTATATTTTTAATTCATCAATTTAGTTTACTTGAACATGTTTTTAGGAAAACAAACAAACAAACAAACAAAAAAACGCACCAAAAGAACAAACAACTTAAGTCCCTTAAAATTCCTGGATTTTATTACCAATCAGAAAAGAGATCTGTTGGTAAATTTGTTCTTTGGGGTTTTTTAGCATTCCAGACTTAAAAAATTTAATTATTCTGATCACTTTCATGAAGCTCTTCAGCAGATAGTGATTAAAAGAGCTTACATAAGAGCCATCCATTATTACTACATCCAGCCAACATACCTGAGACGTCAAGTGCTCAGAATGAAAAGCTCTTTGAATGCACGTGTCTATTGGAAATTGTCTGTCAAAATGTGAATGTTGTAAAAAATACGGTTTTGTGATAGTTTAGATTTCCCAAGAAATACCCCTAATTTATGAAACTCTGGTTTGCCTTCTAGTTTGTCCTGGTTTAGCTTATCTTGGTTTCAAATGGGAGGAACACTTTGGTTTCTTTTTGGTGAAAACTGACCATCAGCATTCTATTTGCTCAAAAAGGAGTCCCAAAAATAATTCTTCCCCAAAGGAAGTAAAACCCCAAATTCAAACTCTTTTCAACAGTAGCCACCCACTCACCTTTCCTCTCTCCTTCCCTCACTAGGACATTTTTATCAGAAGAAAAGAAAATTTCCTGAATCATTCCATTAGTTGTTGATGATCTGATATAGGAAAATATCCTTCTTCAGCATTAAGAATATGCTTAACTTTCAGTTATATGCCATCTGATTAAATTTAATCATATGCATGAATTATGTGGTTTCAGTAATCAGGCTTAGCCACATGAGCTTTAGAGCCTTATTAGGCCTGAATGTGATACTTTTGGTATAAAACAAAAGCATTACTTTCATAACTATGATAGTGCTTGTAACACTGAAGGCATAATTCAAGACAAACCACTGAAATCCGGCCACACACCCAGCAGGTAGTAATAACTTTTAGTTGCTATTTTAATAGGTTGTTTGTTATTTTGACTGTTGTCATCATGAGGCATCATGAATGCTTTGTTCATTCTTATTTTCTTTATTCAACATGCAAGTGCCAAGAGTTGCTGGTCAGAACAATTGCTTTTGATCTATTGTCATCAAAATTACTACTTCAGACAAGACATTATCACATTGCATTTAGAAAGGTGTTGACTGGTTCAAGCAATGACTAAATCACCACTAGAGGGAGACTGCACGTATTAAAAAATAATAAAATGTTCAATTCAGTTTACTAGAATGGCTGAAAGGTCAGAGATTCTATTATTTGGTTTTGGCCTAATTCATTTGTTCTTTCGTAAGCTTTAACCTATGTGAATATTCTTAATTTAACATTTCTGGAAACGGAGCAACAGAAGAAGACCAAATCCCAAAGGAAACTCTGAGCCCCAAGCAGACAGACAAAATTTAGAGTATAAAGTGAATTATTGTACACCCAATAGGTCAGGATAGTCTAGAAATGCCATTAAATTAATGAGTATTCTCTTCAGTAGGCCTAGCACTTGAACTAGAGCTTCTTTTCTCTTTGGATCGCCCCCTCAGCTGAGTCAGAGTGAAATTCTGTACCCTTTTCTGCAAATTAGACTGTTTTGGCTGGAACTAACCGGACACATATGTTGCCACCTGCTGCACATTCTTTAGTCTGAAGTTTTACAACAGCTTGGTTTGTATCTTTGAACAATTTGTTCATTAGAGAAGGTAGAAGCAGGGAAAGGGCAGTGCATCCTTGATAGAGTTTTCAAGGAGTCCTATCTGATGTGGTTTAGTTTATTCCTCAGGTTGGGAATTTACTATTAGGTTGCTCCTAGGTGGTACCCGAGTATTAAAAGAGTACAGAGATTTAGGTATTTTCATTTCTGAATGCATTTGTTGAGTCAGTGCTGGAAAGAAGTTCCTTCACATGGTGATACTTTATTCAGATTTGTAAAAGAGAGTCTAATTGTACATTTGCAGATTTTTTTCATATTCATTTGAATTCTCTTTTTGGTGTACAAATGGGTTTGTAATTGCACACAATTGTACATGAAAAATGTACATGAAAATTTAGAAAGAGTAGTTGAACATTTAGCTTCTTCCATTTGCTGGAGAGATGACTTCCAGTACCATGGATGGAATAGCAACAGTCCCTTTTTTCTCTTTAGCATATTTTGTCATTTGCCATCCTTCCTGTTATCTTTTTCTCTCACACACAACCCCCTAGACCTCATCCATTCAAGCTAAGCAGCAATAATCATAGTCAGATTAAGAATATTATATAGCCATGATGGCACCCCTGTGAAATTTCATGCAGCTTAATAGAACAATTTCTCATATTTCAGTCAGCATCAGACACACAGTCAAGGAACCCTCATCCACAATGTCTCTGTGAACAGAGACTATCAGTTTGGCTTGCTATGGTTGTGTGCTTGCATTATTCACTACCCACAAAGACTCCTCTCAAGTATGTAACATGTTTTGTATGCCAAAAAGCTGTAGGGGTTTTAGCATCCATGATTTTTTTTTTCACCTCCATGATTATTTATAAGGAAAGTTTATATCATAGTCTCATGCTCCATTATTAGCTCTTCTGTTAAAATGATTCAGTCATCCACTCACAGTGTTATCCATCACAAAAAAGAGATGTGGAAAGCTAGGCAGAAAGTTCGCAAATGAACCATGCTCCTAAAAAGGTTGATCCATAGTTTTCAGTAGAAACTTATGAATAATAAATGCACATGTAGGAGGTAATCAGTCTGGACTTGTATGGAATAGGAATAGGTGATGGCCTACTTATAAAAATGTATACCCTTAATGGTACATTAGGGAAAGTAGATTGCAGGTCTTTGGTTCTCATCTCTGATTATTGAATTATACATGAGCTTATCTAGACAGTTCTAAAGCAATTTTTTATTTGTAAATATTCATTAAGCTTGTTCACTTACGTAAGCTTGAAACCCCAGCTTTTAATGACTGTTGTTTTGAAACAGTTTGATCAGTTTGTTTTGCCGTTCCTCCCATCCTCACTTGAGAGCAGCTAACAAAGCGTCCACGCCTAACAAAGTTAAACCTTGGCAACACCAGGCAGTCACAAAACGTTCATCACTTCAGAGACTACAAACTGCTGTGGGTCACTGCAAGGCATGTCGTGACGAGCAGGGCCCGTGTGCCTGGGACGAAGCGCAAACTTCGGTCTCACGCTCCTTGGGCAGCCTTTGGGAAGGGTAGGTGCAGGGGGAGAGGTTATTGCACAGCCCGGAGCACGCCGGGGTGGAGGAAGAAGGTCAGGGAGATGTGAGGGAAGGGTTGGTGGGAGCACCCAAAACCATGTAGAGGTGGTCAAGTAGGTGACAGGGAGCCCCAACAAAGTTCCTCATTGTACTGAACAGGGTATTTCCAGAGCTCTAACTAAAAAAAGTTTGTGTAAGAAGGGAGGGGTGGTGAAAAAAGGCTGTAACGAAAGTAAAAAAAGCTTAAAATCATAAATATAAAAGGCATTCTGCATACTTGTTGGTTTGGCAGTGTTGAGTAATTTAGAAAGTACCTTCTCCTTACTAACAAGCAGGGGAGATGCAAGTAAACTAAGAGAATTCAGATTCCAGCCAAAGATATTGATTTCCTGACTGTGATTTTTTAAAAATAGTTGAACACTACTGAATATTAGAATAAAATCTAAAGTAAATATTTATATATCATAATTTATGCTAGCAGCTGTCCACATTACATGAGAGATCTATCATCCATTCTTCAAAACATAAAAATATTCTTAGTAATTGAATCTAATAATTTTGAGGTGTTATGTTTTGATTCCCAAGCGTGAACTTCAACAGAAATCAATGAACTTAGATCCATTTATGCTGGTGTTTACTAGTCCACAGGGGCTTACCCTTGAAGATTTTATCCTATTTCTATTATTCATTAATCTAGTTTCATCAATGTAAGACATCTTACAAAAAAAAAAAAAAAGAAAAGACAAAACCAATTTTTAAAATCAGTATGCTTTATTACATCATCAGGAAAACAAATCTCTTTTCTAATATCTTTGGAGACTGCTGGAATAATTTCCTCCCATCAATCTAATGCGCAGGTCACCTCAATTTTCAGACAAAAATGTGAAATCTTCCAAAAAAAGCAAAACCTTGTAGTCACCACTGAGGAAATACTTATTATTAAACATTAATATCCCCCTGTGAAATACTTCATGGTCCCCCCTTATTATGTGGGAAAGAAAGGTGCATTTAGAATCACTGATGTCAGATATCAGCTGAAACAAAGTAAGTTAAAAGAAGTAAGTTCTTTTAATTATCTTTCTAACTAATCTGAGGATATGTTAGGCATGCTGGATTTCTGAGCTGTCAGGAGTTTAGCAACTCTAAATGCTGTAAAGGTTTTGCTTTAGGACTAGACAAACATGAGCCCCCTCTCAAAAAAAAAAAAAAAAAAAAACAACCAAAAAAAAAACCAGCCAAAGAATATCAATTAAAAAAGATGGAGACTGTTCTGGGAAACTTAAATTACAAATCCCTAGAGCTCTGAAATGAAGAATAAGGAAATTGCTTTCTCCCTTTGAGCATGACCTTTTCCTTTGAATGGATTCCACAGAATAAAAAGAGGAATCATCTTTTATTTAAACAGGAAGCAACTGGAGGCAGTTTGGGGCTCTTGGGAATATTTAAACACATGCTGAGAAAGAAATTGAAAGCCATGACTATTTCAAGGACAGAACTTCGGCGATCTATGCCTTTAATGTGATACCCAGCCCTCCTGATACCAAGAGCAAAAACAGCATTTATCCTTTTATCAATACACAGCATTAGCAATGCAACTGCCTGTGATAATGGTTGAAATTAGGGACAGAGCTGTTTTCGGGGCCTTCTGGAAGGCGCAGACACTGCTGGTAGGTCCATTAGAAGTTACATTAGGGTAATTTAATACCGTCAGCCCAGCTCCGTTCACAGCTCCTCCTTTCTTCCAAGTTAGTTTGTTGAATCAATAGCCATTAGAGCAAATCAACCTCAGTGGGAAAACGCCCTTGTAAAATTGTAGTCTGATTCATTGTCATCATTGCCGATCCCTGCTTAAGCAAGAAAGTCACATTCGGATTCTCAGATGAGATGTACTCTATTTTCAAAGCAAAATCAGAGCCTGTAAGCAATGCTGTGGAGCTGTGATACCCATAGTCAAAACTCCAGCAAACCAAGGAGTAAAACAGTTGAGACTTATTTCATCTCACTTTACATTTGCTTCCGTAAGAGCAACTGCAGTCCCCAAAATGCTGAACTTTTCAGAAATCAGAGGATGTTAATTTATAATAGAGTCTTATACTCTGTTAGAAAGAGCAAGCCATTTCTCTCTGTTCTCTTCCTCCACCCAGGCTCCTGTAATCTCCTATCTTATATTTGCAGCTAAATGTCTCTCAGTGACGTTTTTCATTTGTTTTAATGACAGAGTATCAGCCTGTGACTTTTTGTGGCCCTCTGGAAGAGCTGAGCCCATTTATGCTACTCACTTTCATCAGCGTGGTCATACAGCAGGCTGGTAGGGTCTAAAGCCACTTCCACTCCCTCAGTGCATTCAGGTGTTCAGAAAAGGATATTCAAAGATGTGCCAGAACCTTGCAGGTGTGTAAGAGGTCAGGGGTCGTTTGGGATCGAGAAAGCAGGCAACCTGGGGACAGGACTTTGTGTAAAATCTGTATATACTGTAAGCCACAAATGAATTAAAAGCCACTGCATAAAAATTAGGTTGGAAAATTAACATATTTAGCTGCGTTATTTCCAAATAGATTTTGGCCACCACGAAATGTTTTCTATCACAGCCAAGATAGCAGTATATACTCTATGAATATATTTGTGCATGCGCTTACTATATGGAACTGAATGCATTAATCACAACTGAAGATGAGTTTTCTTTTTCTGTCTTTCCTTGCCTCTTCTTTTATACCAGATCTAATGTACTATGGTATTTTTTTTCTCACTAATTAACTCAGAGAAGAGCCAAAGTCGTGTGGCTTAATGTACAGTAATGAGTATGACATGATTTTCAAGCTGTAATATGAAACACTGAAAATGTGTTATTCATGTAGAGAAAAACATTACATACCTATTTATAAATCTCCTGAAATGATTAATCTTTCAATGCTGCTACCTATTTATAAACAGCTCAGGGGTATAAAGTACAATGACAATTTGATGACCTAATATCATATTATATTTTTACTTTATTTAATACACATGCATTCTGTAATTCGTAACAGCTCATATTGTATTACTTTATGGCATGTCCTGAATATAATAAATTTACCAAGTTTTGCAGATAAACCACAATAGTCACAAACAATTTTATTTATTTTTATTACAAATTATTCATCTACCTCTAATGCTTATACTTTAGTCTTAAAGTAACAGAATAAAGGATAGGATCCCAACCACACTTTGATCACACTGTGTGGACTTTTTTTCTTGCTAAAAGCGCTTTAAGCACAAGTAAAAGCTGAGCATGAGACAGATGACAATGGATGGAAAGTATGAAAGCTTTGGTTTAATATGGCTCAAGGCTGAGAGGAATAATTGATGACAGGGAAATAAAAATTGATGGAGACTCTGCTATTTTAAACAAGGATATGAATGGCAATAAGAAACAGAGGAGATGAGCTGGAACAAGCTCAGATTAAGAAATGCTAGGTTGGTATGCTTTTTTGAAGCATTATGGTAAGACTTAAAGTACAGAAAGCTGTTCTTCCTTGCTACATATGGTGATACCTTATTAAACTTGGGCTGATTATTGGAAATTTTCTAGTTCTAAAGGAAGCACACCAGGATGATGACAGGCGATTCACACAGAACAACCGGGAGGTTGCAAAGAGCCATCTCACAAAACCCATTTCTTGTCCTTTCTACACACAAATGCCCTGATCCTGCAGGGACAAACATGTTACTTTTAGACCGTAAAGATAGGAGTGATTTTATTGATTCTGGGTGCTTGAAGTTGGTCAAAGTAAATCTTACTGATTTCCAGCTAATCGTGTGTTAAATTTGTGCAATGGGGTTACAGGCAAGTTTTTTTAGGGTTTACAACACGTTTTTCTTTTAAAGATTCCAAAGCAAGGTACGCTTCTCTTACTATCTCTTCAAAAAATGAACTGATACAAGAAAGCCTTGACAATTAATTAATTGCAGCAGTGGATGGCCTCTCATTTCTTTAAATTAACTTTAAACCAGGAACATGCTGTGCTTCCAGGCTAAGATATTACTAATTTTTCTTAAGAACTGATTTCAGCAGAAGGGACAAAATAATTTCTTCATGCCAACTTGCATGTTTTCGTAAAAATACATGTATAATAGCTTTGCAAATTCAGGTAACTGATTGTTTTAGAGGCCCCAGGCTTCTGAGACCAGATCACACCGACTGTTTTCTCACTGTAACAGTTTTATGTTAAAGTGTTTATCTTGATTTCAACTGAGGCAGCTATTTTATAAACCATTCTACAATAGCTGGGAAAAAAGCAAACCTTTATCATATATGAAACTTTCATTTTATTGCAATGAATTCATTCAGAATGAAATATAAATATGAACTGTACTAAATGCACAAGATTTGATATTAAAAAATCTTACGATACCAACCTCTCCCACCTCCCACCCATGCACTGGAATGCAGTTAAATCAAGATGATTCAGTTATCCCCTGAAATGCTGGCTGAGCCGTGCGAGAGGAGGGAGAGGTGCACAAGACAAGATCGTCAACTGAGGTAAATCCAGGGATTCAACACATCCCTGCTGATTGACTCCAGACGAGGAGCCAGCCTGTTATTTTTAGTTTTTAAGTTTTACTGGAATTTCTCAACGTTTGAGCTCCTTTCCAGCGGAGTGTCGGTTCTCCCGTTTGCAGGCAGAGCATGCACAGGGCCAACAGCTCTGCTCCCACACAGCCTCAAGCTGCTTCTGCCGCTCTTCCAACCACCCATCCTTCCAGCTCGCTGACAAACCTCTCTCAACTACAATAAGGTGGCTGCCCACACATGTGCTGGCTGACTTGCTTCACGCAGACCCAACATACCACCTCCACAATCACAGCAGCCTGTTTCAGTGATTAGAAGTGTGAAAGAACAGCAATGAGCAGGTCTCACGCACCAAAGCATCTCTGCTTCAGTGATGGCTTTATACAGAGATTCTTGTTCTCTTCCCTGCAATACGTCACTTCTTCAGGGACTTCCTTAGCAGAAGGTTAATAAACCACAGTTACAATAAAGGTTGCACCTCCTCCCACGCAATGTATGGCACACTGCCACCAGAGAGACTGCTTCAGGAGTTTGTTATATAGTCAAGTAATACTTAAGTTATGTTGAGTGATTTTGCTGAAAGTTTCAGCACTCAGAGATGACACTGCCGCGTGAAGGTTTTGATTGTTTCTTTATATATTTTTTAAACATCCACACATCCTGCTTCTGACCAGCTTCCCGTAGTTTTCCACCTGTGTGAGCACAGCAGTCAACTTTCGAGATGTCTGTCAACCAGGAGTGTCTTTGCCTGAATGTTAGGGCTGTTTGTTCCTGGGAAAGTGCTAAATTTATTTCTGCAGCAGTGGGATGGCCTGGTCAGTAGTCTTTCAAACGTGTCTTTAGAGGGCAACAGGCTTAATTCATCAATAACTGATACTCTTTTGAGACCCACTAAACACTTTAAAAGAGCTTGGGATGATTAACCAAAAATGCAGGCTCTCCAAGAGGAGCTATATTCCATGAAACATGGTGGAAGTATACTAACACCTGAACTATATGGATGTAATAAGAACCTAGAATAAAGAGCAGGCTAAGTGGGAGTTGCAATGCTGCTACCAGCCTAGCTGAGGCAGTCAGATGTTTCTCAAAACTCTAATTTACCCTTATTTTGCTTTATTTGTCATGTCAGGTGGTTTCCAACATCTTCAAAATTCAATTATCAAGAGGTTAAAGCTGTTATTTAGTTTGTTGGTCTTTGCATATATTTTGTTTCGGTTGCAGATTTACACCTCCATCTGGATTTAATTGTTTTTCACACTCAGGGAAACACTGATTTACAGAATGGTATATTTTTAATATTCTTTTGGTTGTGAACTTCACAAACAATGCTGTGGATCCCTGCCTTGGGGCAATGAGTCATCAGAAGTTGATGGAGGAGTGAAATGATTACTTTGAAAAGTGTATTTTTAACTACAGGAGGAAATAACTTTCATTATCATCAGATTGGCAACGTACTTGAAGGTAATAGTTCCATCAGGCAATTTTTTTTCCTAGTCCTTATGTCAGAAAATAAAAAAAAAAAAAAATCCCACCTCTTTTTCCAAAACACTCTTCACAGCAGTGGAAAATTAGATGGAAGGGCAAGATGCAGACACTGTCAAAATAAAATAAGTGTTGAAGAAAATAATAGGTGGATAAAAAGAGAAAGAAAGAAAAAAACCCCTTCAAGACATTCATTTCAAATGGTGCTTTTTTTTAAGATCCTTTTGGAACACAAAAAACCCCACATTTAAAACATTCTAATTCATGGGAAAAATATTTCTGATAAAGCCTTTACACCTATGATTCTGGCTAATAAATTGGTGTTAATTATGTATTTAATGAAGGAGGGAAACATTTTTACTGTTGTATTTTCTATAAGACCTAGAAATACGTAGACAAAGACTACCCTTGTGCTGTGTTTTCCTTTGCAGTCTGCCACTTCGAACATCAGCGGCTGTGGCCATCTCGGCCATGAATTCAGTTCAATTCTGGATCAATTTCTGTATTCAGGCAGTCCAGCAAGCAGCAAAAGAGCCCAACATGAATGTGTTGTGGCTGCACAATAATAACAGGACCTGTCTGTCCAACAGCTAAAATTCAACATATCCTATTTACACTCATCTTCATATAGAAAGTATGTGCAAGTTACATTTCCAGCTTGTCAATAGGCAATGCAGAACAGTCACATATCTGATACACACGAATCAGTTTCTAGTGATGCATTTGTCATATACATCCTTACAATATTTGGAGCTAGATTGAGTGCCAGGAGATATTTTGAATCAGGTAACTTTCATGTTTATCTGTAATCTGAATTGACTGAGTCAAACTACAGGCTTTTGTTAATTTCTTGGCATAAATACAAGACAGCGTTATGCATCCTTACTCAGTGTAGTTTAGCAGCCCTGCGGTAGATGATGGTTCCTCTCCTAATTTTCATGGCTAATTTTTATGACAGTTAGTCCCAAGCCTCTACTTGTAGGCAGCCTTCTCAGAGAAGCTGGAACAAGAGTTGCCAGTAACAGAATAGGCCAAATCCTCTATATTAATTACAACTTAATCGCTCCATCTAGCAGCCACCATCTGCCAAGATCTGGCCAGAACTGGGGTGGTCCCCAGGCAGGGTTTGCCAAAGTAGTGACAAAAAGCTGAATTAGGCTTCCTTCAGCTCCTGAATGGAAAAATTCTTACTTAATATAAACTTCAAAACACTTGAATTTCTCTGACCCTTTCTATGTGGACAAAGATGTAGCCATGGTGAAATTTGACAAAGCGTTGGGTGTTGGTCTCACATGCTGCATCCACATCTCATCTAAGCTGTTTGATCTAAGAAGAAACCTTACATTTCCAAAGCTATTTCATCCATATTTTCCTTACAAGTGGCCTAAAATGCCTAAAATATACTGATCCTTGCAACAAACAGTGCCATGACCTTTCTGGACTGTCTTGGTTGCCCAAAGTCCTTGACGGACCAGCACAGCAAGGTAGGAAGAAGAGCACCAGAACATGTCCCTCCAGTTAGCAGGTACTGTGCCAGGGCACCGCAGCCACCCTGGGCACTCCTACCTTCCTCATTGTGGACTCACCCTTGTGCATTGCCTATAGCGTAGTTCCTGTTACGATATAAGCCAAATTCACATCAGGCACATATCATTATACATTATGAACATATGGCATAACATAAATCTGAATATGAGTCTGGAGAAAACAGCAGGGATATGGCCTAAGTTGCCCCTGGCTTACTTGTGTTCTTCTCAGTCACACCTACTTCCTTGCTCCTGAAATATTTCTGTTCACTTTAACAAGTCCAGCTGAGGTTTGAAAGGGCTGGTCATCTGAGGTAGTCATGCTTTGGTCTCCAAGAAACTTTCTCTGCTTTTGATTGCTGTAAAAAGAAAATTTTAATATGGATTAATATTCAGTACTTGTTTATATGCATACTATTCCCTATAGAAACCTGTGTTTCTAATATGCTGTTCACACTATGTATGGAAATATTTCTAGATTTTCCAGAATATTTCATTTTCATGACATTTTAACTTAATTGCACTGATATAACAAACCAGGCCCATTTACAATCCCTGCACAGACCAGTATATATCAAACTTCCGACCCAAGCAGAAGTTTTTAAAGCCTTTGATTTGCTGCGTGGTTACTGGTGAAATGAATCAATACCTACTAATAACATTTACAGCAGGAGAAATAATATGACTCAAGTGTGTTTTAGCTTCAGCAGACCTAATTGTTTCTCTGTCTCTCAGTATTCCCGCTCAGTATCTCAGGGCTGATGAGGTTTCGTTGTTCTGTGAATATCAAACCCAGCACTCACAGCTCTGCGTGTGTTATTTATTGAGCGCAGCAACTGCTGTTGCTGTGGCAGAAAATGTGTCCTGCCAGTTCTACGGGGCAGAAAGTGCAGGTGGACAGTCTCCCTCTAAGGGTGTTGAACAGCACCTGCCTACTGGACAGAGAAAGTAGACCCTTACAAGAGGAAGACTGACATGTTTAGGATCTTGTATTGAAGCAGATGTGTCATGTACTGGATTCTCTTCTCTGTCTCTTAAGCTCATCTGAGTAACAGAAAATAAATTCTGTAAATATATGTTTAACTACCCAAAGGGAAAATAGCAAGGTTACAAAACATTAATATGAGATGGCTGTTGTATGACTTCTCAGTTCTGAGATAACTGTACAGTTACCACTCCCAGCATAGATTCTTGGTTGACTTGCTCTTGACTTGTTCCTGGTCACAACCTTTCAACTTGTTTTCCTGCTTTGTCTTTAACTCTGATAAACTACTTTAACTTTGTCAAACAAGCATCCTGTTGATCACAAGGCTGTCACTCAGCTGCTCTTTTTCATTCTCCTCACAAAATCAAGCATTGTTTTTCCTTTCCTCATCACCCCTTGAGGGACCTGTATCAGCACTTCCCCTTCTTACCAAAGGCAGCAACCTGAGAGTATAGGTTAGGGTTGACTTGCTGGGAAACAGCACTGCGGAGAAGGACCTGTGAGTCCTGATGGACAACAAGCTCTCCATGACCCGCAATGTGGCCAAGAAGGCCAATGGTGTCCTGGGGCACATTAAGAAGAGTGTGGTCAGCAGGTCGAGGGAGGTTATCCTCCCCCTCTACTCTGCCCTGGTCAGGCCACATCTGGAATCTTGTGTCCAGTTCTGGGCTCCCCAGTTGAAGAAAGACAGGGAACTACTGGAGAGAGTCCAGCGGAGGGCTACGAGGATGATGAGGGGACTGGAGCATCTTTCATATGAGGAAAGGCTGAGAGAGCTGGGTCTGTTTAGCCTGGAGAAGAGAAGACTGAGAGGGGATCTCCTCAACGCTTAAAAATATCTAAAGGGCGAGTGTCAAGAGGAAGGGGCCAGACTCTTCTCAGTGGTGCCCAGTGACAGGACAAGGGGCAACCGATGGGCACAAACTGGAACACAGGAAGTTCCATCTCAGTATGAGGAAAAACTTCTTTACTTTGAGGGTGACCAAGCACTGGAACAGGCTGCCCAGAGAGGTTGTGGAGTCTTCTTCTCTCGAGATATTCAAAACCCACCTGGATGCCATCCTGTGCCACCAGCTCTAGGTGATCCTGCTTTAGCAGGGGGTTTGGACTAGACAATCTCCAGAGGTCCCTTCCAACCCCTACCATTCTGTGACTCTGTGAGATCAATGAAAGCTCTTGCCTTGACCTTATGGGCAACCTTGGCCTGCTCTAGGACTTTCCATGCTTTTTCAGCCTGTAGTTTTTTGTTTGCCAGGCTGCCTGTTCCTAGGGCCATGCTGGACAGCTTCAGATGACCTTTTCTCTCTCTTGGGCAATGTACGTTCCAGGGCAGCTGCAGTTCTTACCTCCAGCTGTTACTGTGATGACCAAGTTTTGGTACATTAGACAAGAGAAATCAATATCTAGCAGAATCAGGAGAGTCTTGCTGGCTGTTTTTCATCTGGAGGATTCAATTATTTTGTTTTCCTGCATTGTTTAAAATAAAGTTGGTTGACAAGAATGCATAGTCAGGTTAATTTTACCTTTAAAAACTATTGTTTTGGGTTTGGGGTTTTTTTTAAATCAGTAGATCAGGTCTACATATAGGCTAGAGCCTTTGCTGAAAAAGTCCTTTCTTTTTTTTATTATTTTGCTAATGGTGGAATGATTCATTTACCTACTCACACAACTTGTCTTTTGACTTCCCCTTCTATTCCCTGTGGGCAAATGCATGACAGAAGAAATAGATCTTGTGCTGGTCTACAGTTCAGCTCTGGTGAGACAGATCTCCCCATGGGACAAAGCACTGTTATGTTTCACTCTTCCCTATCTGCTCTTTGCCTACAGAAATAAGCTGTAGAGACAGGTGTCACACCACTTAACAATGAACGCTGCATGCAGTCTCTTTCCTCATGCTTCTTCCCAAGAGGTGGAAGTACAGAGATGACCAGGGCGGGGGGAGATGTATGTTCATGCATGAAAGTTCATGCATGGTTAATTGTGTTTTGGTTTTTGGTGGTTTTTTGTGGTTGTTTGTTTGTTTGTTTGTTTTGGTTGGTTGAGTTTTTTGCACAACACTATTCTGAGATGTGAAATATTATTTGCAAATCTGAAAAATTAATTACATTACCTTCTACCTGTCTTCCAGGAAAATGGAATAACAACTCCAATAAAATGTTCCTGATAGAAGTTGCTAATTTCTTTTGGAGTGTTACTTTTTCCCCTTTTTATTTATTCCACTGCATACTGACTGTTCCCACCAGGTTTCTCTTTGTAGACTTTTAAGCGATGAGGCTGTGAAGGTAAAACTATATTCTTCCTTTCATCACTTTGCAAGAAAACAGCAAATTGCAGTGTTGACTATGTCTGGATGGGTGTTTGTTATTTTCATTTCATCTGCCCGATGATCTGCCAATATTTCGTAGTTTTTTCTCTACTGTATATTCATTGTAACATTATACAACATTTACAGTTCATCATGTCTGGTTTTGTAATTAAATTATTATACCATTAGTATGTATAAACTGGTTTTTTGCTTACTTTATCATTGGATAATCCACCTCAAAGGATTAATTTCCTCTGTGCCAATTGCTAGGAAATTATGATTTTTAAAGCTTGGGAAAATAGCTAATTTTGAATAAAAGAAAATAAAACCCCAAATTTTCTCAGTTATAGACATATTTCAGAACCATTTTCAAATAGAATAGAATGGGCTTGAAATGCGAAGCTGATCAGAATACTGTAGAGATATGCAATTTTTCCTGAGCACAAAAAAAAATCTTTTTGATTTAATGTTATAAGCTTTTGAACAGTGATATCACTGATTATGAAAAGACTTATGCTCTGTTCAGTTGTGTCCATTTAACTCAGTGGAATTTCTCCACTGATTTCAACAGTCTTTGTTGCAGATTTATTCAGGTGAGATTAATTGGGTCCTGGGCGACGGATTTCAAAGTGGGTAATTTTAAAAACATATTACAAAACAATAATAAAGCAGGGGTATTTCAAATGAAACAATGATGATGTGAAAAATAAAATAGCTGATTTACTTGTTCACTCCACATTGAACAAATTACTTTTGCATAATTTTAAAGAGTCAGTAAAAAAAAAATCACTTAAATTAGGTCCAGATTTAGTGAACATAATGAACTTCCAAACTTGAATAAGAATGGTATTTTCCTAATGCTTAAAGCTATATTATAATCTTGTCTGCCTAGTAATAAATCAAGATCTATTCCACGAAGTTTTATGAAGTCATAGTGGAGCCACATAGGTGGAAGAAAAATCACATATTAACCTCAAGTTTTTCCATGAAACACTAATCTGGAATAGTCTGTGCTTTTCCACCAAGCACAGATCTTTGCCAACAGTATTTCCTTTATTTACTTGTGTTGAAAAAGAACCTGTAGTATATTTCATGTATGCATATAAAATGTAGACTGTACAGTGGAGATATCTGCATCTGAACTAAGTGCATAGACCACGTGTACGACCAATGGGGAGAACTGGCAATTGCAGAGTGCATCTCATCTCACTTACAGTACAGGTATATTACAGATGAGATCACCTACGTGCAAGAAAATTTCTCTTTCTGTCTACAGTCTGCAGAAGATATCTAGATCCCTAGCTCAGATGTCTGTGCTGTATATTTGTGAAGTTGAGAGTTGAAGCCTGCTATTTCATTGTTACCTCAATTAAAAAAGTAACATTAGGACCTTTTAGATCAGTGTGCCTTTTTAAGTTTTAGCATTTATTGCAGATCTCTTTATTTTGTATCCTTCACTTATGACTTAGCTTTTGCCTCAAAATGTCCTTTTTTAGTTTCCTTCTATTATTACTGAAGTCTAGCTGCATTAGTAACACAAATTCTTAGAAAAAAATTAGAGAACAGTTAGCAGAAAAGATATTATGAAATATATTTTGGTTTACTGTCATGAATTGACTTTTAAAAATATTTATGCAAAAATTGCCAATTTTCAAAATTTTAAAATGAGGGAATATCTTCTAAAATTATTAAACATTTTCTGTATGAATGAATGAAACCATATAAAAAATATAGAAAAAAAATCCCAGAATCTATTTATTTCATAATGATCTGTCCCCCTTCTTACTATAACTGGAAACAGATACCTACAGTTCTACAATTGCAGCAACACAACAGTAATTTTTTCAGGCTCTTCACTATCTAAAGGTTGATTGACTTTTCAAGCTGTGCCCACTCATTGATTCCAGCTCTGAAACATGCCAGTAAAATTCCTGGTCAAAACATTTGTCTTGTCAAGTCACTTGTTCACTTCAAGGGAAATTATTTTTAAACACTATGTTTCAAAGAAGTGTATTGTGAATGTGAGCAGACTTCAGTAGAGGAATGAATGTTTTCTACCGGAAAGGTTCATTGACTTAAGCACATTTATACCAACTGTGCACGTCTGTTCCAAAGTTCCACCTACCTAACTCTGTTCTGAAAAAGAGTTTCTGAACTGCTTTGGGGATGAACTAAGACAACCTGTCCAGTGCTATAGCTGCTGCCAAATTTAAGCCTTGTTTCTTTGCTTGGAGAGGAACATGTGCTAAAAGCAATGACCGTGTTCAAGTCCATTCATTAATAGGGAAGCATTCCTGAACTGGAGTCCTGAGTTGCAGAAATCCAGTGTTCAATAAGTTTCAGACCCAGCCTGAGGTCAGCAGAAGTGGATGCTTTTTCTGGATGTCTATATGTACATGACTTCTACAGAGTCTTATAACAGGTACTTCCAGAAATATGGTCAAAGTCTTTAACATTTTAAATTCCTGACATAGCCTGAGAATAGCTTGCATGACAGACTCTTTTTTCCCTAAATGAGACAGAGGCATTTTTCATTGCCAAGCTTGTTGTGCTTGGCAATGAAAAGTGCAGACTTCAAAGGATAAATAACGAAACACTTATTGTGGAGAAATCTGATCGATAGATTAATGGAGGTGATTTTGCTAGGTTCTTTTGGTGCCCACCTCCAGAGGAGAGATTTTTAAAACTTTGAAGACTTCCTTTTAAGCTGTAATGATATTGGTATGCTAACATGACATAAATGATCCATATTTGAGTAGCAGTACATTCATTCTACTGGACTTTTACGCTATATAAACCATGTAACTTTAACAAAAGATACTGTCATTTCTCTGGTATGGTTTATTGTGGTTATACATTTGGATATGCGAACTTCACAAGTTAACATACATTTTCAAGCCATCAGGAAGTAAAGTTGATGACATCATGTATTTACTCAAAGTGCTCAGTATAAACATCAGGCATTCAAGACGAGAAGACCAAGGGTCAGTTCCTGAGATATTACAGATATGGGTGGGAAGCTTCCTGTACTCACCAAAGCCACAGCAACACTTGCTTATGTGAGTCAAAGGACATTCTGTGTTGTAACCAAGAATGTCAACTGCACTGAAGATCACTCACTGAAAATAGAAAAAAATAAATTTTTTATCCTATATTTAATTATATTTCATTTTGATCCTACCTTCACAGTAGCTTTACCTTCTCTTGTTTCTTCTATTTTTGTCAATATGACCAAGAAACCACTTCATTATACTTTTTTGACATATATTTTTATACTTATATTTTATTTGTGTTTCTGTACTTACATTTTATTACATGTTTTAATTTCTGTTGTGAGGTATAAAAAAGCTTGACTTATATAATTTCTCACTCTTTCCATTACTTTCTTATCTCCATGATATGTATTTGTTGCTGATCCGTTCCTGTTTCTATTCTATTAGACTCTTAGTTCCTAGTATGCTTATGATGTTCATTCATCCAGATTAACATCACAGTCAATGAATTAATTATATTGTACAGGTCTCATAAATTTAATAGTAATAAACAATAGCTGAAGCTACTATTCTATTTAAAATACATCTAGGTCTGTTAGCTAATGTCTAGTAGATGTGCCAAAGGAGTCCTTTCTTGAGGTCCTAACATGCTCTCCCTACTAAAGGGATGTATGATTAAGTTAACATCTTCTCCACCTTTCTGAGATTTTGGGCCAAGCCCAAACCACTTGCCACGCACTCACTCGGTATCAGTGTCCCTCTGAGGTTCTCACTGCAACTCCAAGACTGGAAGTTTTACTTCCTAACAATTTCAGGATCAAACACAAAACTGCTACACTCATTAAAGAATCAAAAGTGTTCGATTCTAAGCATTTAGAAGGACCTTCTTTGCAGCACATATAGACATTTAGGATCCTCACAAAACAGGGAAATCAGTGCACAGCAATTGAGCAATATAACACAGGGCAAACACATCTGAAATTCTATCTGCAGGTCTCAGTTTCGCAACTCTTTTGACTGCAGTGATGTTGCACAAGTATAACGCAAGGCAGAACGTAGCCTTCTGCAATGAATAGTCAAGAGCCAAGAAACGCCTTCTGGTCCATGTATAATGACAGTTTTTGCTAGCCTCCAAGATCATCAAAGGCACTGTGTGAAGAGCCTCATAATTGTTTTATTATACTGCTTGTAAGGGTGGGATTCACTGCAATCATTATAGGTAACCGTTTCTGACAACAGTATCTAAAGAGATCTTTACTGCAATGCTTATGATTATGAAATTATTCTAGGAATTCAGGAAGTAAATCAGGACGTTCTTCTCCACTGTATAGGAGAAACCAGATACAGTCAGTTCAACTCCTTAGAAATCAATGTTACAGCAGCCAAAAATTTGGCCCAGTGTGTTATAATGCCTGGAAAGGACACACAAATTTTCCACTTTTCTGTATTAAGGATGAATCATTTTTCTTTGTTTTAGCATCAATGCTAAAACAAAGAATAGAGAAGGTGTATGCCAGAGGCAAGAGGGAGAAGGAGGATTTTAATCATTTTGAATTGTTGAAGAGCTCAGTTTAATATGAAAAAATTATTTCAACAATCTGAAAATGAATGAGCCATAGAGGAGGGAAAGCCATACTTTTTGTATTAAATCAGTCCATTCATTTAACAGTTGGATGTGTTGATAGCTGAATTACCATCTGCCATATAACCAGATGTTTTCCATCCGTGTTTTAATGAATCTTATTTTTCTAATCAACTTCGTACAGAATAAAAATCTGCTTTTAAGAAGCGCTGCATTTTCCTTACACTGCACTACTTTGGCCTGTCAAAATTACAGATTATCTTATCAAATTAAAGTGTTTATGTGACTGTGCTTCCTTTTATGGTGTGAAATGCATCCTTGCTTAAGCAAGGATTCTCTCCCATCCTTTTAAAAATGAAGTAGTGACACTGCAGGCTTTCCTAAAGCAAGGCTGTGGCAATCCATCTGCAATATGAGTAAGAGCATGCAGATATTGAAATAATTACCTCCTAGTATTACCCATGGGCTCCCAAGTAATTACCTGTTTCCATTAGCATTTTATTTAATTCACTAATTACCTTCAGAAATGCTGGTTGGATGTCCACTACCTGAAAGGATTACATTCAAATTAACCAACAAAGATTTCTCTAAAGCTGTCAGCATGAAATTATAAGGCAATCTGATGTATGTGAACAGTAGAGCAGTAAAATTCTCTGTGCAAGTCCTTTAATTTTCATTCGTTCAAAATCACAGAAAGTGACATGGATTTACAAGCAGGAAAGAAAAGAGAGTGACATCTGCTCTCACGTCGATGCTAATCATGCAAGCAGCTTACTGTTATCTATGTCATTTAGGACTGGTTCATTACATGAAGGACTATATGAGCACACTTGAACAGAATTTATTGAAGGATTGACCTCTGAAATGTAGATGGTTTCTTTATTATTATATACTATATATACTATACTATAATACTACTCTTTTGATTGATTGATATAAAGAATCTAAATCTGGTATGTTGGCAAAACACTTTGTTTAACTGGTGTTTAATATCTATATGTTTATTATTTATTTATGTTATTTATATTATTATCTATATGTTATATTGCCCTTGTTAACAGGCAATAGAAAAGTGTTTCTTTTTAAATGCTCAGAAAAAGAGAACCCATTACAGGTTTTAACCAGGGAAGTAGTTTCCACAAGCAGGCTCAATGTAGTTCATCTGCTTTTTTGATCTAGTTATAGTTACATATCTATTTGCATTTCCGCCCTCTTTTTGTTGCCTGTGAATGGAATCTCCTAATGTTTAGCCTCAGGCACATATATATACATAGTTATTTATACATAGGTAAAATACTGGGCCTCCTAATGGATGCCAGCAGCTTGTTATTCTGCAGAATATTCTCTGTGTGGGCACCTCCAAGACCCTCCCTTTGGGAAGTGCTGACCATTGAGACCCACCAAAAAAAGCTGTGCAAATTTTCTCTGCAAAAAAGAGAGGTGATTTCAAGTAGCGAACATATTGGCAAAAACGAATTTGAATTTGGTGAAAGGTGTTGGCCATACTGTCACAAATACACACAGAACCAACACATATAGCTAAAAGGTCATAAAATTCTTTACAATATTATTAAAAGTTTTTTGGTTTTTTTTTCCCCTCCAGACTGCACAAAAGGGGCTTAAAGCTAAGAAAAACCAGTTGAGGCAGTTACATGGTGTAGGGCACTTCTCAGTGAAGTGAAATAATTGAATTCATTCATTGAATAAGGCTGCCTCCTGATTTAGATCATGGATTTGAATTTGGAGCTGCCATCTCATTTTCAGATGACTGCCCCAACTTCTATACTATAGTATACATTGGAATGGGCCTCTGCCCCCCTTACCTAATTTTGTATTAATCAGAATAGAAAAAGAGTTTACAAATCAGTGGTTATGTCATCATTTGGAGAAGGCTACCCTAAGATTTTGTTACAAATAAATCTTTATGCCAGACAGAAAGCATCAAATAGAAGACTGAGAGCCTGAGTTTTGACCTCAGTAAGGTAGTGAATTAGAAAACTTACTGCCAAAGCCTGAGATCCAGGTTGAAGCCCACTGAATTAATTAGATATAGAGGATAAACAGGACTCCAAGGTTGTTTGCTTTTTTCTCCTAAGTGAATACCATAACTTTAAAGTGTAAGGGAAACGTCATCTACTCTTTGATCTTGTGAACCCTGGCTTTATAAATGTGGCTATTTAAAAGCAGTTTAAGCCTTGAAAGTAAAACAAAACTTATCATTTGGCTAAAAATAAGCTGGTTTATGAGGAAATTAACTTTTTGTCTTACTAAGGAGGTATGAACATTTCTCTTTGACTTCCCACTCTCAGTTCTATTTTATTTTTCAGTTCACCTACCAAAATGAACCAATACTCACAAAGCTCTTTGACCAACATCCTTCTGTAAACAGCCTATTTCTGTGGAATATTTGGATCAAGGTGCCAAAACAGGTGTTTAGATCAGCAAGCTGCCTGCACATCTGTTTAGTCTCTTGTAGTTCTATGCTCAGCTATACAGGTTTCCCATCAATTTACAGGAGAGAGCTTAACATTGCCTTGGGCCATCATGTCCTTGCCAAGATCCATCCCAACTCTGCTGATAACTTGTCCCACTGGCCCTTTTTTTAGTATCAATCAGTGGCCCTTCCTTATCTAATGTTAGCCATCCCAAATGTAGGCATCCAGGTTAGGTTACATTTTAGTCAGTGGAGAGAGGCAGACATCTCCATAATGAGATCTACACTGATGAATCTTGTTCCCTGGGAGTACTACTCTCATGTCTTGCAGTTGGCCAACTGAGCCACTGGAAGTCTTTCCCTCATTGACTGTAGAAGTAACCAGGTAAGTGGCTAAGGCTTGGCATTTAACGTTTAGACAAACAAACTTAAGTAAAAGTGCTCTAGCAATTTTGTCTACATAAACAGTGTCCTCACTCTGCAAGGGAAATATTAACATGCCAATTTTTGCTCAACCATTTATTTTCCCTGGAAGATGACCCACAAAAGTTGACCCATAAACAATGCTTCAACTCTCGGGTACCTAATAGAAGGTGGCTTCAGCAGATTATGTCTATGTGTCTGAAAAGCTAGATCTTCTTTGATGATAAACATTATGAAATTATCTTACGGAAACAACTGCCTTCTGCCCAAATTGTTTCTTCCCCAAATATGCAAAACCAGGTATGTGAATCATACCCTGAATCTAAATGTACAGGTTCTGATTCCTGAAACTGTCATGTATGCTGTAAAAAGAAAGATGGGTTTTGTGGCATATGACAGGTTTTCAGGTTTGGGTTAGATCACTCTGGAACACTCCTGGTTCTGTTAAATCAATGATAGTGTTTCTGTCACTTCAGATGACGTAAGATTTCATTCTTTCTGAATATTATTCTTTTAAAAAAAATTTTACCAGACAGCAATTTGCCAACAATAGTCTTTACCACTAAAGATGATGTGAAAGCGTTGCTGAAAAGCAGCAGCATCTAAAGATAACACAACACATTAATATATATTGATTATGTGAAAATTATTGCTGTTAACTAGTTTTCAGGGCTTCTTGAGAGAGTATAAAATGGTTATGTTAGTGCACTGCTGTATTTGAAGGGAAATTGTAGTGTATGTAATGAATGATTATCAAGAATCTGTTTTCACTGAATTTTTCTCATTGGCATGTGGATTGCAACCTTTTAATTTGACTGTAACATACCCACACTTAGAAGTATATTTTCCTGTACAATATCACCACATCACCAGGGCTATTCTTGCTCAAAAAGGACATTCCAAGGAAAGCAGTCAGTAAAACTAAGGTAAAATTTCAGATGTGACTAAGTTGCTGCTATCCCTTCCTTGTGTAGCAGCATTTTTCCATCTTCATTTTGATTCTTATGTCCCTTTTTCATCTTTGTGCACCTTTTAATATATCTAGGACAAAATTTATCTCACCACAGGTTTTAAAAATGATAATACCTGATTTCATGGGAAAGTTTCCAGGGCTTAGCTAGGTAATAGGGTCATATCCATTGCAGCGGGAAAAAAAAAAAAAAAAACACAAAACAAACAAACAAAAAAAAAAAACCAACAACCAAAAAAACCCCCAAAATATCAAAACATAGCCAGATGTTTTCCAGAGGCAAAAGAATAAAGTCTGGGTCTAATAATGGCAATTACATTGCATGCTATGCTTCTGGTCTTCTAGAACAGGAAATACCTTTTAGAGATAGAAGCTTTTGACATTTTTCTCTTTCTCTGTTTTGTATTGCTGTTGCTGCTTTGCTCTTTAGAATTTTGTGTAATCTTAGAAGAGGTTTTGTGAAGAATCTCTGAAATATAAAATTGAATGGCACATGCTCTGATTTTAGCAGACAGGAGGGCTCTGTACTTAAACTGTTTGCATTATGAACCCTGTTTGTACTGTTTGGAAACTGGGAGACAATCTAACCTTATCCTATTTATGCAGCAACCCCAAAACAAATTGTAGGTAACACCATCTTGTGCCAGCAACCCAAAATTTCTGATGTCCTGGTTCTTGCATGTTCTTCAACATGATCTCAGGTATTGAGTCCACTTAAAAAGGACTCCTAACCATGGTCTAGGTAGTGTTGAAATTAAATTGTATTCCAGCAAGTCTTCAGGCAAAAGAAAGCTTACTTTACTAAAGGTGCATTTTTACCACAGTCCAAATTTCTACTCAGCACAGCCCAGCTTTAAAGGACTCTTCCTTCAACTTTGACCAACTTATTTGAACGAGAAGAGGTTCATAATTATATGGCACATTTTCTCCATATGCTATTACAAAGTTTAGCTAATTTTGTTGAAGTATGTGCTAGTGCTCAGAGATGAGAAAAGCACCAAAAGAAAAAAAAGTTTCTAGACTAATCAAGCAAAAGGCAAAGCTATTGCTCTTGTATCAGAATAAAACTCCTTGCCAGAATGTCAGTAAGCAAGTAAGGGTATTGCTTACTACTACTTAAACAATAAAATATTTAATAGTAAGGTTAAAATATTTTAGGTCCCTCTCTCTCACAGAGCAAGACTGTTCAATGTAAACCATTTTTTATGTCAAGCCTGACTCTGCCATGTCCCCTCTGAGCTGAGATAGGGCCAAAGGTCTGTCAGTTTTAACACACTGTTAAAGTATTCATATTATTAAGTATTTTATTTTATTCCAATGAAAAGAAATTCATTACAAATACAGTAGTTTGCAAGCAGAAAAAAAAATCTTCATTTAGGAAATCCTTTCATATTTTGCATGTCGATCTAGCAGCTTGGTCTTATTGGCATTTTCTTCTGATGCAGGAATTTATTATTCCTAGGTACCTCATCTCTCTCTGTAGTGTATTTCTATACAGTCAAGTTGGAAGTTCCACATTTATCATGCTACTTCATCATTTAGAAAACACAAGTACCTTTTGTTATGCAGATATGACAAGATGTTCAGAATTGTCCCTTTCAGTCACAAAAAATCTATGAATGAACATCTTGCATCTTCCCAAGGATGCCCTCCCTTCCCCCCTCCCAAATTTGTGTTCCATGAGATCTCATGCAGGCTGCAAAACCAAGATTTTTCCTGTGTCATCTGTAGAAAATGGCCATTCACTTTATTTTGGTTCCCCAGTGCCTGGCCTGCAGCATGGTCTGTGGAGCACCTGTGAACCTATTCTGAGCTATCAATCAGAAATGGGATCGTGTCCTTCCTACCCTTCTGTCTAGAATGGGTGTTTTCAATATGGTGTCCCTTCTAAATTTCTCTTTCTCAGCTATAATTTAGATTGAAAAATGGTAGAGATATATTACCCCATAGTCTGTATGTAGCTACAGATCACAGCAATCAGAGAGTTTGACATTCTGTGCTGCACAGCACCAGAGGGACTTTTGAAGTTGCAGAACTTTGAGACCAAATGAACAAGTGAGATTGATCTGCCCTTTTATGGATGCAAAGGAGTTAACACAAGAACAGGAAGTAGAATTTGGAGCTTTCCGAATAGCTTGACCCAGATTTATTTCCCATTCTTGAACATCTGCTGCTGTTTAAGTAGAACCCTGCACCAAATCTAAATGAGAAAAACCAAAAGAGAGAAAAGAGTCCATTCATGCAGTCCTCCTGGATTTTTATCAGTATTCACTATATGCATAAATAATCAGTCAAGCAAAAATCTAGGATCTCATTTTCTATTTTCTGCTGGAAATCTTGAGTCCTTTAATATAAGTTCATTTCATTTGTATCAAGTTTTCCTATACTTTGCTATATTTAACAGTGCAAAGTGAAGTGAATGATTAGTTGCAAATAATATTCCATTACTGGTAATACAGACTAATAACACTGGAAATAGCTTTCTGCCAAAGCAAGTGGAGATAAGTTGTAGATAGCACTGACCAGAATGTTTGATGTGATCTGCTGATTTTTGTGTAACTCAATAATATTAAAGGCACAAAGACCCAAGCTGATAGAAGGTTTAAAAAAACAAAACAAAACAAACACACACACACACCCCCAACAACAACAACAAAATCTAAAGCAAAGCTTTAATGGAAATTTAGAAGTATAAATCTCCATATATGGCTCTCAAAACACATATCTGTACTGTTAGTCATCTGAAAAACAGTAAGCATGTCACTTCTTACCAGAAGTTTTCTTAATTGTGGTTCTTCAGAACAGCAACAATACCAGCAAGTTGACCATGTGTGTCCCAGTTTCACATTTTAGTCCACTGGTGGCATTAAATACATCACCAAATTCCTTGGAAATGATGACTTTCACTGAGAAACATGGCTGAGTTTGTGATTTGTAATAGAGAAAGAAATAACAGAGGAATGCATCATGAGGACCAGAATCCACCACTGTTCACTGTAACTGTGAAGTAGGACAGCAGTAGATAGCTCTTGGGCACGAGGCCTGCAGAAAAATGTAATTGTTGTAATTTATATGAACTGTGATATCATTTCAATGCATAGCAGTTGGTGGGCCAAAACTTCAGATAAAATGCTGTGAGAGGCTTGATTTTATTTCCAGTAAAGTTCATTGTATTGTATTTGTATTTGTACCTAGAATGGTGTGATAATTAAATCTTACTTGAGAAAGTCTGAGAGAGAGAAATTTCAGCCTTGTTTCAGGCACATGCTGAAGATCATATCCAGTGGGGCCAGTTGTAAAAGTCACTTGATGAAAACACATTCAAATGGTCTGAATGCAACACAATTTTTTTGTGTAATGCTGACTGTTGACACCGATAACTGCTGAGGGTCCAGGCAGGGGGTGTGCAATGACCCTATCTATCATGGAGGTAACTGATAGCCTTACAAGTAAATAAACTAATAATAATGACTTTATGGAGGCTCTGAGTCTCCTAGTTCTGAGTGAGGTAGGTTGTACTGGTAACTATTTTGTAATCAGGGGAGATGTCTGGGTGATGTAAGAGAAGTTTTGGCAACATAATACTTACTTAATATTTAAATGGTAAATATTTAGTGAAGTTATTAAATCTAGATTCAACCAAAAGATAGCAGCATCCACCATACTGACATCCCCCAGCACGATATGGGTTAATTCCATTCCCTTTTTACGGCTTTCCTAAGTGCATGGTCTATGTAAATTACAATTTTTTAGAAGAAGCTTGACTTGATATTTATTTATAAATACTGCAGGTGCTGTGCAAGAGACACAGTGGCACTGATGAGGATGACAATGACATACTGTTCTTTGGGACGGAGATGTAAAACACCTGGCCCACTGGCAGAATGATACTCAGAGGTCTCAATAGTTCATTAAATTGTTTCAGGCAATCTCCAGAGGGCACATCGTTTTGTAACTTAGCTAACACAATTTCCGTTATTTCCCAGAGTCTGCAATAAATGTAAAATATATTCTTATTACTTTGCCCTACTGGCATAACATTATCTGAAAGAAGCTTGCCAATTCATGTTAATTTATTATGCTTATTTCATGACATGAAGAAAGTTCTTTTCCACTAAACATTACAAATAAAAACAAAGCTTTGTTCTCAGTGGCCCTAAACTATATCTATTACTTAGATATCTAAAATTAACAAAGGGCAAGTAATTGTGACATGTAATAATTTTACTTTAAAAAAGAAAAAAAAAATGCATCCATTGTGCCATAAGTTAAGAAAGCATCATTTTCAAAGCAGTAGAATGAAACCTTTTTTGATCCTCAGATAATATCAAAAGTGCATTTTATCAGCCTTATCTAACACAGCATCTTATTCTTACCTATATTATAGGAAATATCAATCATTAACACAGTAGAAACTATATATGAAAGAAAAAGAAGTGCTATTGCTAATATTGTTTGCTAAGAAAAAACCTTGGCTTTTTTTTTTGGCGTGTGTGTGTGTGTGTGTATTCAAGAATATTGTACCACTTACTGGACAATATCAATCAACTAATGCTTAGTTTAGAACAACTAGTTCTTTGCATTTTATTTTGGTAATGTATGAAAAGTTAATCCCTCAAAGAGACATTTTGAACAACTGAATTATAAATTGATTCTATTTAAATATAATTTTAACTTCAAGGGGCTTTACTATAATTGCTCATTTCAATTCACAATTACATCATCCTTAACTTTCTTCTCAATTTCTACATCAAAGCAGCAGAAAAAAAGCACATGCATTCTACGTTCATAAAATTCAGCGAAAGAAGCCTTTGTATCTACTAATATATGGAAAATGCAGTAGGTCTTCAAGGCAGTCAATCAACACAATTATTTTTTATCCAACTGGAATAAAACCATTGCATCTAGAATGGCATTTGTCTGTCATTATGGCAAGGATTTTTCCTACTCGAATTGAGATATTTAATCAAAGTGGCTAAGGTGGAAGCAAGCTGACCAAAACTTACAGGGACTATGACCAATGGAAACAGGCATGTATCTTGGGGACATCCTATGTCCTAGGTGTATTTCTGTGTTGCTGGCAAAGGGAGACAATTGTTGAGTTATACCTGAACAAGTCTGGATATTAAATACAATTTAAAAATTAATTTCATAGCCAATAATATATAGAAAAAATAGGTAGAAACTATTCAAGTGTCACCTAGAATATAATGTATTTTAGCCCAACCACATTTCACCTCTACTAGAAAAAATACTTTCTAGAGGAAAGGGATGTTTTGACTACATTATTTTATACTTCAAGGTAGACTAAGGAGTGGGGGAAGTAGAATTTGGAGAACATACTTTGTCTTTGGCAGGAGACATAGTGATTCCAACAGGCATCTGAAAGAGAGTTCCATAAGGAGAATGCACTCTGCTATATTCATCTGGTCTTTTGTCTCCAAGAAAAAGACCCTTGCCAATCTACTAGAGATTAATTAGTCAAGACACTCTTCTTTCTTTAACTGAAGTTATGCATCTCTTTTTTTAAATAAGTTGTAACCATCAGTAAGGATTTTTTAATTGAAAGTTATGAATGGAAAATGAAGGATAAAGGTAAGGAAAGGCAGCAGCAGTTGCATGCATCCTAAAATCAAGCCTGGATGAGTCAGTAAGTTCAAGCTCCTTCTCAGATCATTGAGTTTGATGACAAAATCTCTGTATAAAGCTTTATGACCTGCAAAATAAGTAGTCCAGACACTGCAGAAGCTGTCCTGCATATCAAGGATAAGCAGATGTGCAGAGTAGAGTTTAAAAACAAAGCAAAAGAGCTTTCCTGTTCCACCCACCCACAGTTAGTGCCTGGCATGACTCCAGTTGCTCTTCATGCTGACAACATCTTGCAAGTGTAATGATTTCTTTAGGATTCCCCTCCCTCTCTCCAGTTATACAGGATGGAACCACCCAGAGAATTTACAGTTTTATGTCCATCTTTTTTTTACCTAATTAGTTTGAAAATTAGAAATGAGAAAGAATCAGGTGTCTAAGACAAAAAGCAATACAGTTGATACAATATATTTACAATAGAAACTTCTTCCCAGTGAGACGGGAATAGAATCTTCTATTTCAGAAAGAAACCATGTGCATTAAGCAAAACATTTTAATTACTCAAGCTAAAACAATAACTTCTGTGATGACCTTACTGGAAGCCTTACTGCCTAATACCGAAAAAAAGTGTTCTAACCATTTCCATATCTTATAATAGCACCAAGTAGATTCTGAATTCCCACTGGAGTCTGTCCCAAATCACAGCACAGAGAGGATGCAGCAAGGAACATGCAAAATGTGGAACAAGGTCAAATAAATCTCAGTAGCTGCCCTCAAAAGGAATAAGAATTTATCAAGATTTACCTTACTAAAGATTCCACTCAAGAAATCCACCACATTGCTTCCTTTTGTAACAGTGTTGCATAGATATTAAGTAATTGAGAAATACGTTCTTCTGCAAAAATGAAGTCAAACAAAGATGTTGTGGTTTTAAATGTCCTCTGAACTAGCCAATAAATTGAAATGGTATTTTGTGTGTAAATCTGGACTTTTCTAGAAGCACAAAAAGAAAAAAAGATCTTAAGTTTGGGATTATACTTCTTATTTTAGAAATTCAGAATAGTTTTCTCATAGAGGGTAGCCATGGAAAGAAATCCTAACAGAAATGCGTTTCGTCCAACTTAGGCAGAGTTATTAATATGACCCACAGTACATTGCTACAGATGTAAAAGCTATCAAACAGTCTGGGAAAGTTTTTCTTTAAATATAACTTCACAAATGTTCAATCACTTGGCATTTGCAAGCAGAATACATATGATGCCTATAGTATATATTCCCATTGGCCTTCTGTGACCCAGGTTAGCTTTTCCCTTAAAGAAAACATTGATGCACTATTCCATTCCTTTACTATGAAATTTAATAAAATAATGACAAAACAGTAACATTTTAGGTCTCAAGCAGTGTAAGGTCACACCTGAAAACTGGTTACAGGAAGTTTTCCTATTTTCTTTCTCCTACAAGCTACAATTTGGAAAGCCTGTTAGTAATTCAAAGGGAAGGCACGTCTCCATGCTGGAAGAAAACCATGAAATGAAAGGTGTTTTCATAATGCATACTCAGAAACATTTGCAAGTGTATGTAAATTTGATGAGTTGTCTATTGCGCATTCCAAAAAAAAAAAAAAAAAGCCAATTTTATTTTCAATAATTGCTAGAACAGAAGAAAAATCCAAGGTCAATATCAGCATGATTCTGAGATCACACTCGGATATCATCTTCAAATAGCTAGTCCTTGTCAAATACTCATTCAGTGGTATATGAGATGATACATTGTGGGGACTTTCTTGTTTTCACATATCCAGTATGAAAGAAGCATGGTTCTTATGAAGGTTTTCAGTCGTAGCTGGCAATATATGACAAGAGAATAACTTATCTACACATGGTGTCATGCACAGATAGTTATTCTGTAACAGCTCTTCTTTAATAGCTCCACAACTTTTTACCTAGGGAAAGAGCCTTTTATTCTGTTTAGTTGCATCTGTGTTTCACTGTGAGAAGAAGGGTGAGGAACAATGACACTTTTGATATCACACTGTACCTTCATATGAATTAACTTTTGTTTGTTTGCAAGGCAATTTATAAAACAAGTGCCTAGTTTGGAAGCTCAGGTTTTGATTTTTGATAAAATTGTTCACTATCCTGTCAAAAATCCAGCAGAATCAGTAAGAATTCTACTTTTTAGAAAGATAAACATATTTAATGATTTCTTCTTTGCTGTAAAGTAGACATGACTGTGTTTTAAGAACAGAAACATATCTTGCTGAGTAACTCAGAGTAACTTGAAAACCCAAGAGAGCAGGGAAATGCTGCTGTATGGATGAAATAACTCCTATCCTTTCCTTTGGAAATGTAGATGATAAGTTCTGCTCATTCCAACCCAGTTTTACTGCAGATACACCTCTGCTGTTTATTATAGAATTGCATCGGTGGCAGGTAGACCATATGGTACATTGTAGGAAATGTGTTTTATGACATGAAGGGATATCAGGTGTTTTTTTTCAACATTTTGTTCCCTGGCAACTGCATAAAAAAAAAGAATAAATATCTTCTTTTTCCAGTGAATTATGGAAATACACAACCCATCTATACTTCACAAACATTTGAAAGAATCCTAGAGTACATTTGGATCTAGCTTCCTCATTTTCACAGCTATAAACAGGGGGTAAAATCTAGTGTACGACTCTTCCATGAAGAAAATACACCAAATTTATGTCAAGTCAATGGCAAACTATAAAGTAGGCTGTCTTTTCCTCAATACACTTACCTGTCTTCCATAGAGAGTCTGTGTCCTGTAAACCAGTACAAAAGTGCTAGGCTGAGTAGCATATTTCCATTAAATTTGATGGACTGAAAATCCAAGAATCCTAAATCTAAATCAGTTGCAGATGAATTTGACCTGTGAAGAAACATAAAGTTAATAAACAAGACTTTTAGGTCATGTTTTGCATGCCTCATTTGGATAAGAATGATATTATTTAACAGTAGCTAGAAATCTAGTTAATCATTGAAAAATCAATAAAAGTCACCAAAAAAATTCTGCAACCCTAATTACTTTAAATAAACAGAAAAATCCCACCATACCTTTCTTGATCTTTTTTTTCCTTTAAGGAATGCGCTATTTTCTATCCATTCTACTGCTCATTTCTCCATATTTTTTTTCTTTCCTATGAAAAATCACAGGTCATTTGTCTTGTCAAAGTCTGTGCTTCATAACTGCCACGTATATTTTCCAGTTAAAATCAATAGAGCAAAATGAAGAAAGCAAAATAAGGCATTTCCTATTCTGCAGCATGAATATGAATATATAATAAGACACCTATCATTAACAGCAGATGGAAATAACTATGTGAGGAAATTCACCTGTTTTTTCTTTATATTGAATCTATTTGGGTTTTATACAGCAAGTTCTGAAATACCTAGGCACAGAAGTCCAGTAAAGGAAATTGATGTCATTAATTTGTTTGAAAGCTATTAATTGAGCTGATTACTCACCTATGCAACCTTATTTTCTTCCCCATGTGACATGACAGCCCTACCCTACAATTTCAGCTTGGTTCCTTTGATCGCAACCTATATTTAATTCTGACTTGTCTGAACTTAGAAAGCACTTTCTTTAGGTCAGTGTTTATACCGTGCTTGTGCAATGGGGCTTCTATGTAGTTCTAAAATAAACTGAAAAGTAATAATTAAGAGAATGTTAAGGTTAATATGAGAAACAGCTTTAACTGAAATTCTCTCCTGTACTGCTTTCTGAAATGTGATAGAAGCATTACATTTTTCATCACCTTTTTCAAGTTCCGTCACACTCCAAACTATGTAAAAGGTGACTTACTTCCCTCCACTGTCCTTTCTAGTGGCTTTCCAAAGCAAAACTCACCAACAGTTTCTCAGTGTAATGACTTTTTCTGTGTTCAGTGACATCGAAACACCTCCACAGAAGCATATCAGTTTCAGAGAAATTTGTACTGGTCCAAGTTAGTGAGGAATTTTATTTTTAACACTCTGAAGCCCAGGCAATAGTATGAAAGACAGAGGTTCAAGTCTTGTTCATCTTGGTTTAAAGCAGGAACTTGAAGTGTGATGCCTCATACTCTGGGCAATTACCCTAAATTATAATCTCTGGGCTATCCTGGGGTGAGTCTAAATTTCAGGCTGGGGCGAGGTGATGGGGAGGAAGGGAATCATTTTCTTTCTCCACAGCATTGAAAGGTCTTGGATATTGCAGTGTAATAAGGAAAGAAATCATCATCACTTCTCTGAATCCTAACAGTATTAGTGTTAATTATGTGGGAAGCTGTATGAACTCAGTAATGAGGATAAAAAATAATTTGCAGTAGGTGTCTGGTCAGTGCCTTAATTTGACCCATGGATTGAATAGAGGACAAGCCTTATGGGGGAAAAAAAATCACATAGGATGATCAGGCATCTGTTCTTTGTATGTGCCCCAGTCTCCATAGGGCAAATAACCCTCCTTTTCCTGTACATATTACAGACACTTGCTAGACAATAAAAGAATGCGAAGTACCATCCTGGGTTGTGGAAGACATTTACTCCAGCAGCGATATGCTTGTTTGCTCTGCTTCCTTCTGCTTTTCACCCATTCCTGTGACGACACCCCTTCCCCCATATCTGTCACTCTTTTCACACTCATCTCTGCCTTCTCTAATCCCCCTTCTCTTCCAAAATGCTGTGCTCGTATTTGGAGGCAATGACATCCTCAAGGAAATACGCTAGCAAGTTTTAGGCCTTCACTCCCGAAAATATGTGAACTGCAATTTTTAAAAGTCTGACTAGTTGATCATATCTAAGCAATATTCAAGACACGGCAGAAGGCAAATTTCTGAAATTAGGTTGGTTATGTCCTTCCTCCCTCCCAGACAGACTCCAAGGCCCTATCTAATCACACATTAAGTTGGTACAGCTTCACAAATAAGCAGCTGTGCAGTTATCTTTAGATGGGCAAGACAATGTATTTTCAGAAGGAGTAGAGCTGATTTAGGTGGGAATGATAAAAATATTCAGTCTGAATACAGGGTTTCTACCACATAATGAGTATTTTTCAGAGTTTTGAGAATTACAGAACCACTCCTCATACTGGAAAGTTTTGGATAATATTAACTACCAGCACAGTTAATAGGTACATCTTAAATCAAAGCTAAATGTGAACACAATGCATTCTCTTTAGTGGGGTAAGTTCAGCTTGCACATTTTAGCAGAACCATTCATATATGCAAGATTAAATCAAGACGTGCAGCATCTCCATAAAAATAATCAGGATAAAACAGTCTAAGAACAGTGTGACTGATCTGACTTTGCCATTAGATCTGGGAGAATATCTTCAGAAACACAACTCAAAGAGACTAAATTCAAAAGAAGGCAGAACATCACATTCAAATAATGAATGCTCTGCATGACAATGTTCAGAGAAAGGTGATGTGTGCTATTACTCTTCTGAAGAACACAGTGCAGGAGATACATACAGAGTGCAGCATAAAGGAGGATAGTATAAAATTGTTTGTAGCCACTAGAAATTAGTAGAAGATATTTCTCCCTGAAAAACCTCATTATAATATGACTGCACATTGGGAAATCAGTTTTACTAAATTATTCATTTTGATTAAAGAATTTTGGCTATCTTCACAGTGCACCTGTTACTTGTGAGGCCAGAGGTTATTACCATGGGGTTACTCTTTGCCCGCTCAGGTGTTCTATACTAGACAAAGATAAAAAGTATGTAATTGTATGATTCAGCTTATCCTAGAGTAAAGCAAAGGCATATATTCTTCTTTGCATTGGAAACTGATGTAATAATGAAGCAGTCAGAACTGCATTAGAGAAAAACACATGCTAACGCAATATTATATCCTAACCTTGGGACCGTACTCTCAGCTGCTATAAATTAACATCTTTTATTCAGCTAAACAGGGTTGTACTCATTTGCACCTGATGAAGGTTTCACACAGTGACAAATATATAACTAGGGAGAAAAGTAGAAAAATAAAATCAAAATTCACAAAACAAGGAAAAAATACATATTTCTTTTCTGTTAAGTTTCCTTTTGCTTATCACTAGAAGAAAAATGAAAGCTGGAATCTGAATATAATTATACACAATGTATCTTAGCATCAGAAGAATGAATGTTAAATTGACAGGCAGGTAAATATTGAAGGCGAAAGTTTATGGAAAATGTATACTTTCCCAGCAGTTCAGGAGTCATAAGGCAATCATAACCACAAGTGACATGAATTAGAATGGTGCCTATTTACATCTAATCTGCAATGCTGGGGGAGAAGGAGCCGGAATTTTAAGAAGTATCAGCAAAAAGCAAGGCTCAAAAACTGTGTTGAACCCACATTGAACCTATTTGTCAATTTGAAAAATTCCATGAGCCAGAAATGTTAGATGGGAAGCTAGTGACCCTAGTTGCTTTTAACAGCACTGGGTATGAAATAACTGTATCGTGTAACCAAGCAAGAAGTGTATTATGAGACTGAAACATACAGCTATGTTCAGCATTCTTGTAAAAATAGCTGGACAATATCACACATGCCAAACAAAATTATTCTTCAGCTCCCATGTGAATTCCTGCTGAAAAGAGATAGCAGGGATAGGTTGCACTTAAAAAATCAAAGAGGGCACAGACTAGCATTTTGTCTCCAATTTTATCCTACAGGTAGTGACACTGAAGAAAAAAGCTAGATCTTACCTTATTTTTACTACAAAATGCGTGGCTTTTGCAGTGCTTTTCATCTAAAGATCTCAATTTTTCTTTATGAGCACTAAGCCTGATTTCTCATAATTTTATTCTTGGATGGTAATTTATATTAGTATAAAAATGTATAAAAACATACTACTATGATTCTTCAGACAATTATTTATATTGGTTTTGTGTAGCTGTTGATAACTGCAGAACTCCCAAAGAAGTCAATGGAGACCAGTACTAAGGTCTTTGAATTCCTTTTTCACTTCTCCTTGTCCTAGGTAAGAAATTATCATGATTAATTTCAGCATGTCTAGGTCTCCTAAGCACCTTAGTTTTTACTGTGTGCAATCTCTGCTCCATCAATAACATCAATTTCCTTGGATCTAGGAGCCTTCTCCCTTACACACAGAATATCTTCATAATCCTTTTTCACCAAACCATTAACATTACGTCTTCTCCTGTATTTTCCCTACAAGATTATCTTAAGATTCAAACACGGGCTCTATTATTTTTCTTTACCACTTACCTCTTGACATCCGAGTAGCCACTTCAGGATTTGTGCATTTTCTTAGCAACTGAGGGTTAGCATGGCTCTATTTCAGCCTTCCCATTTGCCCACAGTTGAGTGAATCTGTGTTTGATGAGCACACGTAGATAGATATTGCAGCTCAGGTGATCTGCAAATTCTTGACATGGTAATTTCCTCACATGGGCAAATGGACCCTTAAAATGTTATTTCAAATAAAGCTTCCTTTGCTACTTTGGTAGAGTAAGGAAATCTATGTCCAACAGAGAATCAGACTCTCCTTAATAACACGTGTAGAGGCATCATGCAGCTGTTAACATTTGCTAACTGTGTGACCTTGAAAGCATAATTGTTGGCCTTTCTTATCCCACAACGTCTGAGGTGTCTTGTTTCCTTTTGCTCATTGTACAGTGCCTGCAATTAGTCTTTAAGCTCTTTACACCAAGGAATCTCTTGTGCAGTTTTATTTGCTGTTTAATACCCATTAAGATGGATTTGTTCTTCCTTTGCCAAAGTTATCCAAGTCACTCTATAAATATTTGAAAATAAACATGCCATTCTCTGGGTTTCATTGTTTGTTCAGGACAATGAAACAGTTATCCAGGATGCTGTCTTGACTTGACTGATGTTGACAAAAATCAACAAATCTTGTGGGCTTTATGGAAGACTTACATGATACCTAAATCATCTTGCCACTTAATCTACTTGGGATGAAGGATGTGTTTTTTGATTGACTACTCTCAACTGATTGACTTTCCCTCAATTTTTTTTTTTTCCAAAGCTTTCCTCCACTAGCAATAAGCCTCTGATATCTAAACCACAGAGGAGAGATTTTGTTTATGCATATTCATAGGTGATTAAAGGAAATTGTACTTGTTTATTTTGCCCATCTGAATCGTCATATTATCCATGTTGATTCCTGCCTTAGAAAAAGCTGCTTAGAGCTCCTGTGAAAAAAAAGGGCAGGAATTCCCTGTAGAACTGTTCATGGTTAATTCTATTTTGAAACAAATCTTATGCACAAAAGGCCAGTTTTATTTGATGCTATAAGAATAAAGATTCATACTTGCTATTATTTTACTGAAATGATTTTGTAATGCAAATTGAGCAGCTTTAGTATTCAATTACTTTTGTGCTAATAGAAATGGTAGGATTAACATAGCCATACTATAGCTTCAGCAGTTGGTGTTATAAAAATTCAGCCAATTTCAACAGCTGCAGCTAAATGGTATCCTGTGGTCCAAATACTGAAATCGAGGTACTGGTGATAGAATTGCTTCTTTTGGACACAATTGTGATAATTAGAATACTGCATAATTTCTGAGTCACTGTCATGAATAAACAATAAAAGAAAAAATAGAATAAACATACAGCAGATCTAAGCCTTTGTAATGCTGTGTTCTAACTGCAGTAGTGGATTGGGTAGAAGAGACCACAGGCAAAGAGATTCCTCTGCATCATCGTGATGCCCATAGAGCTGCAGGTACTTGAACTATTCTGGCATCGCCTTGTGATGAAGAAATGTATGGTGGAATGGAAATCAGCAAGAGCTCAATCCCATCTGGAACCTGTCCCATGGGTGCTGTCCTTATATACTGCCTAAGTACAAAATAGATGAGCCGGATCATCCATAAGCTGGTTTGGTTTGGTTTGGTTTGGTTTGGTTTGGTTTATTTTATTTTATTTTATTTTATTTTATTGTATTTTATTTTACTTTATTTATTTTTAATGGAGGGGGAAAACAAGGGAGAAGAAGATGTGGATTTATATTTGAACACAATGTCTCTAAATAAACACAGACTGCAAAGCATCTCAGCTAGAAAGGTCAGGAAGCACCCAGAATTAATGTGGCAGCTACTAAGACTGCTCCTTATCTCCTTCTGAAGCTGTCTGGGAAAAGTCCGTGGTGTGAAAAAAAAATGTCCCTCATTCTCCCATTTGCAAGAGTCTGACTGGTCTGGGATTAGTGGGAAACAGGATTTAATCAATTAAAAAAAAAGTGTTCGTTATGAAAATAAACCCTGTCTAGTCATTAAGTAGTTAACGTAGCCCCTGTCCTTTCCCCACTACTGATGTAGATGCATGCTATTTAATGAAATAGCAGACTATCAAACCATATTTTATGGATACATGATGAAGCTGAGAGGGAAGCAATAACTGCCCTTACAGCCTTGACAGTCCTATTCCGTTTGGATTTAGCTATTAGCTCCTGTGTTAACCTGAGATAATGCCTCAATTAGAGAGCTAACAGAGGCAGGTCAGAAAGAGATCGGCTAAAGGTCGCACTATGACTTCTCCTAAGCAATCACCTCAGCATGTGGCACTTGGAGTGTCTCATTCCTTGGGTCTGCTCTGACAATCCTCACTCCATACAGGAAAATGCAGAATTACATTTTTTCTGTGTGTTTCTACTTCCTGTTTTTCATCTATCTTCCCCCTCACAAATGAACAGGCACACATCTCAAAAGAGGTTTTTGTAGTTCAAACCAAGAAAAATCTCCATCACGTAATTTAAGCCTTGCCATTACAGTACATGAAATTTATACTGATTTTCAAAACTTGTGCATAAGTAGTTCCATATTAAAATTTGTAACAGCATGGCTGATCTTGCTGTTATAATAAGCTACTGAACACCATTGCCATCAAATTTCACAAAACATAAACTTTTGTTTTAATTTTATATGGAATTTTGACTAGATTAAAGTTCAAAGTATAATAAGATCTTTTCTACTATACCTTCTATGTGATTTCTTTAATGCGGAAACTTTTAAGACCCTACAAATTCATTCAAAATTAATTTGATTCTGTATTATTATATTTAAATGATTTTTCAGCATAAACTATTTAATTAAGCAGCTTCTGAGTTTTTTCATTTGCTATATAAAATCCTTGGTAAAACATGGTCCCTACACTTGCACTTTCTGTGATACCAGCCCATTTTAGCCTGTCTATGAGGACTGGGAAGATTTTGTATATACATGATAAATGCTGCCAAGTCATGTAAATGTAATCAAAGTTCTGGTCAGGTTACTGGAATGACATAAGTAACTGAGGCATTGACCGATGATGCAATAACAATAACAGAAGCTGGAAAAGGGGTTATCTCAACATCATTGGCATCAAAGATGGAAAGTATGGACCAGATTCTATGTATGCACCATCCTGGACTTTCTCCATTTATCTAGAGAAGCCAGTGAGCTGAGGTTTTGGCTGCTTTGCATGACTGAAAGGAATTTGATGTGTCATCTTATTTTGCTATAAAGTTAGAAGTACTCTGTCATGAAAATTTTGTCCTTGTTGATGATAAATGCACAGTGCATTGCTCTACTTTCCAGGGAAGTCTTCAGGTCTGTGGCGCATCATGACCACTGCTTCCAGAGGCTGACACATAACCAGGATGAGGCAGCTGCCACTCCAGGAGTTGAGTTCAATACCACTCAGCTTCATACTTTGAATGCACAACGAAGTTGCCTTGTTGGCTCAGTCTGATAGACTGCTTTAGCTAGTGGCTCTTGTCATTACATGGGAAATGGCATACACCTGTCAAATTGTTAGTCTGAATCAAGTTAGGGCCTTCATCACAACTATCTAATAGCTTCCAAATCTAAATTACAACAACATCTCAGTTTTTACTTTAATGGAGGAAAATTACCTGATATAGGGATAGTTTCAGAGTCAGTGCTGGAGGATGCTCAGGAGATGTGATTATTTGGATAGCAGCTTTTGCCGTCATACTTTATGCCCTTTAGTCTCCCTGTCAAAAATATGCCATGAAACTTTGAACAAAGTTATGGATCTGTCACATCATTGTAAGAACAGTTTTACTGCATAGCCATGAAACACGATCACCAAAGAAGCCTGAGACTTGAAGGTTTCACATCTTTCTGATTGTCCTCAGGAGAAATCCAATCTTAAGAATCAGAATAAGGTTAGCAATCAAGTCATCACTACTTGCAAAGATCCACTACTGCAATCCGATTTCATTTTGACAGCACTTCTGGTAGAAGCAGATTACAGGGGTGGAAAGAAAGGAATTATAAACCATATTTACCAAGAAAAGCCACTGCATATTTAGTGGTTGTATGCTTCAAAACCTTAGGTGGCATGGCAACATCACAGTCACAGACTTCATTGAACAACCAGACAGCTCATTTTAATAATTCAGCCAAAATCTGGTCTAGCTGGCATTCAGTCTTCATTAAGGCACCTTCACTTTGGGATTTGTCTCCTTATGAGGAGACAACTGGATCAAATCACAGACTCTGCCCCACTATTTCCTTCTTTGCCTGTGCGTTTAGCACCAGCTATGACCTGCTGTGAGATTTGTGCACTGACCGTGACAAAAAAGGCTATAACCAATTAAATTAGCCGCTGATACTGCCTCTTAATAATTTCCTAAACTGGCAGTGCTTCCAGTCCTCTTGATTTATTGCCCACATTCCTGAGACACAACCCCAATCTACTACTGTTAGTAAACAGCCCTCTCAAAGAAGGGCAATGCTGAGTTCAGGATAGGGCCCTACTCCACAGAAGTAAGAAGAAAAGGACCTTTCACTGCATCGTGCCAATCTGGTGGAGCAGCCTTCATCTATGAGAGAGGAGAGGAGAGGAGAGGAGAGGAGAGGAGAGGAGAGGAGAGGAGAGGAGAGGAGAGGAGAGGAGAGGAGAGGAGAGGAGAGGAGAGGAGAGGAGAGGAGAGGAGAGGAGAGGAGAGGAGAGGAGAGGAGAGGAGAGGAGAGGAGAGGAGAGGAGAGGAGAGGAGAGGAGAGGAAAGAGAAGAGAAGAGAAGAGAAGAGAAGAGAAGAGAAGAGAAGAGAAGAGAAGAGAAGAGAAGAGAAGAGAAGAGAAGAGAAGAGAAGAGAAGAGAAGAGAAGAGAAGAGAAGAGAAGAGAAGAGAAGAGAAGAGAAGAGAAGAGAAGAGAAGAGAAGAGAAGAGAAGAGAAGAGGAGAAGAGAGAGGAGAGGAGAGGAGAAATCTGTGGCAGTGCTGCTGCACATCTTTGCTCTGTGTTGACATTCCTTTCAGGAATGGGAATGCAAAAATAAGGTCCTCTGCCTTTCAAATTATCCCATTTAACTGTCTATATGTCATTGCTAAATACATTGCACTTTGCCTGAAGATTCACTATACTTTGTGTAATTAAGAAGTGAAAAAAAAATGGCATCAAACAGCAAGCACATTCTGAGGTGAGAGTCTGTGTTGTGGACTGCAGATCACCTTAGAGTCAACTATACTGCTCAGAAATTGCCACTGAGCCCAGGACGTTCCCCCTGACTCTACCTTCACAAAACTGTGGACTGTATTCCTATCTCAAGCCATATATTTGGGCTTCTTCCGTTACATACAAAACAACACAATTAGCCTAGTTTCTAATGAAAAATGACAAGTCCTGTTCAGGTTATGAATTAAATGACAAGTGGAGATTGCAGATTGTATACATGCAGTTGACCTTGGTTTACTTTATAATGAGGTTTAGAAATCTTGAATTTTGATTGAGTGTGTCCTCTAATATTTGGATTTTACTCTAGTACACAATAGCACATAACTATTTCCTTTTTTTTGGTTATCCATACAGCAAAATGGGTTTAACAAGGGAACTAAATATGAAGATGCCAAACTGTTGAAACGGTTAGTTTATATGCAAAAATGTTGGTTTATGATGCAATGAAGCGTTTGAGTCTGAATTTCATATCTGGATTCTTCCCTCATGCAGGGAAGTTGTAAGCATTTAGACAGTAAAATGCCTATAGAGACATTTTGAAATCTCAGCCTAACTCTGAATTTTGTAATGATACAAGTGGGCTGGCACGTTGGTCACGTAGGAGTGTTTTGTCTGAGAGTTTTTAATCTGGTTTCTGTGTGAGGAGTGCACATGGCTCCTTAGACAGGCGCCATACAGGTCTCACTGGGGTCAGCCTTGTGTATTGGACAAAGTGAAGCTGGGCTAACCCAGAAGGAACGATGAAGGGATCACGTGCCACTCAGGAAGACCGTTTCCTCGGCGAGCTGCTCCGCCCCACAGGACCAGGCAAAGGGGAGATGAATATAAGCTGGCTCTGACTTGTGCTTCTGGTGCTTTACAGTAAATAAAGAGCTTAGCACTAGCCAGCAGCATCGGATGGAGGCCACTTAACAACTCAGCTCTCACAGCCAAGCACAAGCCTCTCAAAATCTGGTCCATTGCATATACATCTGCCTCTTGTATCCATAATTACCTCATATACATCCAGGTTTCATAGATTTCTAGCACAAATGTGTAACCAGGACAAAATGGGGGAATTACCATCCGAATAAATGATTCTTGCAGGGAAGTGTTATGAATGCTGCTCAGTATATTGCACCTGCAAGCAAAGAGCGTACTACCTGCTGTCCACTGCCAATAGTAATTACAGGTTTAGTAAGAGACTGGGGAATTCAATGGACAGCACTCATGTGACTGAATAAAATTTTGAGCACATGAAGCTATAGAAATATGTGTTTACTAGTTTTACTCCTAGTCTTGGAGTCTGTGTTATCCATTTGTTCATTTCAAGGCAAAATAGGAAAAATAATTATCCTTTCAGCAGAAAAATACTATAGCTGTAAAAATTTCCATTGATTAATCCAGAAATTACCCAAGAACTTGAAGCATTTGTTCACCATAACCTGTAATTTTGCTGATGGGCTGCAGCAAGTCTCTCCGAGCCAAAAGGGTTCAGCTGAGGTGACACAGTAAATGCAGAAACATGCTGCACCGAAGCTGCATAGAATTTCAACGCACATCGTTAGCTTCAAGGATAATAACTGTGAACTCCAGGGCAAACTTTCCTTATAGAGAGCTAATGAGTTTTTGCAATACCTCAGAACATCCTGTACCTGCTGTTGAGCTCTGAGTTAAACAAGCAGGAAGGAAAGTAGCTGTCATCACTTCTGTCTTCTTCCAGTCCTGTGGTTATATGCTACTCTATGGTAAGTCATTTCACCTCGATAACTCTTCATAATTCTGGATCAAACTGTTCCTCTGCACAAATCTAAGAAACAACTGAGTTGAGACTTTGTGAAGATTTGAATGTTTTCTAACCCATACATTCCTACTAGTTCATTTCAAATTTATTGTGTTTGTAATAAGAATGGAAAAAAATATTCAAGAGAATGATTTATTATCAAACTAGAGTATTATCAGAACCAGAAAAATAATAACAATATGCAACTCTTGGAAAAAATGAAACCTTTTATATTTAATTTCAACTTGTCATTTGCTTGCTTTTCATTGTGAATTGCATATCATAGCTTGTTATTAAAGTCAGTTGCATTATAATTAAAGTGTATCTTAAGATGTACAAATGAGATTAATTGAAATGATGAAACACAACACTTTGACATTTTTTGAAAAGGAAATCTGATGACCAAAATCTGTAATTATGTACCTCAAGGGGTGTTATGGGATATCATATGTATATGATGTCTGGCTCCTGATACTAAACCAAAACCTATACAACCTGATCTGCAGCTTTCCA
Organism: Balearica regulorum gibbericeps; assembly: GCF_011004875.1. Taxonomy (NCBI): domain Eukaryota; kingdom Metazoa; phylum Chordata; class Aves; order Gruiformes; family Gruidae; genus Balearica; species Balearica regulorum. The sequence continues at coordinate 15,662,147 of NC_046186.1, forward strand.
ACTTTGCTTGGGTGAAAATATACACGCAAATTGCAGTTGCCACAGCAAAGTATCAGAGCAAAATATCAGTTGGGTTGATATTTTTCACATACAAATGAAATGCATTGAGCAAACTGGCTCAGGACTGCAGTGCCCATGCGAGCAAGGCCTTCTTGCTTGTGTCAGGTATGTCTAGTGAGGGTTTTACTTTCACAGGATGCTAACCCTTGCCATTCAGTCTGGGGATATAGAGCTACTGACACTCCCCAGGGAGCCTGGGAGAGGGTCTCTTTCTCCAGACCCACAACCGGTGAGACCTGCATGAATCCCACAGCTGTAGCTGTTGCTATGTACCTCGGCACTGCAGTAGATCTCACTGCTGCAACAGGTCTTGCTGCAGTAGGTCTCACCGCAGCCTTCCTTTCAGGCTGCCTGCAGACCTCGCCTTCCCCTGCTGCAAACAACGTCAGCAACTCCCGCTGGAAGCTGTGTGAGCTCTGCAAAGTGCAGGCAGGATAAACAGAGGCCACACAAACTGCCAAGCCAGTCCTCACAGCAGGCATGTGAAGCACCTAATTCACAATAATGCATAGGACATGTCCAAGACTTGTCCCAGAAAATCTCATCCAAACTGTTCCAATGATACACCTAAGCACCCTGGACAACTTATCTACACTGCTAAAGCCATTTGCTGCACACAGTGATGTCTGGCACCAATGCCTGCTGGCTCCGGGTTGCCTGTGTCCACATGGCATCTCTGGATCAGACCAGCCATTTGTCCAGGGTCTTCTGTGCATCTCACATTGCACCTCTAGATACAGTCCAGCAACCTAAACCATCCCAAAGCCCATTTCCTAGCCCCGAGGGCTGTCTACATTCTTAATTTTCAAATTTTTTCTGCTATAAATAGTGTGGCAGCATCCAGACTATGTATTGGGAACAGAGCCTGGATATGTTTCTGAAATTTCCTTAAAAGTAGTTTAGAATAGCACTAAATGGCCTAAACCAAAATTGAGCAGGTGATTGCTCTACTACTTCAACATTCAAGATGATCGAGGAGCAAAACCTGGACTCATCCCGCACTGTTGGTGCAATACTTGGACTCATCTCTGCGTTATTTAGTTTACTAACAGAAAAGCAAATCTATAGCCCTGAGGCAGAATTGTTAATTTGTTTTCTTATATTTAATTTTGAAATGCCTGCAGTAATGCAAATGCTGTGTTGTAATTAACCAGAGTGGTTTTTATATACTGTGATAACATCATGCATGTCTTGGGATGAGGCTAGAGAATTTGTGAGGGTGGCCACAGGTGTGTTGTGGTCCTGCAGGAATACTGATATGCTGGAGGAGGGTTGAAAGCGTGTGAGTGAGCAAACCTGATGCGTAGGTGGGATGAAACAGCCTCTGGACCAAACCATTTCTGAAACCGGTTTCATCACAGAATAAATGCTTTGTTCATTCCCCAAAGAGAACTAAAGTGAACAAACATACAGGCAGCAAGGATGCCATCAGGACCCCGACCTCCCCCCACGAGCAAACAGGAGAAGCAACTTGCTTGCCAGTACAGACCCAGTGCAATTCCAGACTAAACGAAAATGGCAAGTTTGAAAGAATCTCTGTCTTTTCCACAGCAGACAATGGGGATTTCTGTTTCCCCTCAGAGCTTTAGAATAGTGATAGTGACATTAAAATTGTGTATTCATCCACAGTGGTTTTGTGTGACCCTGCATGTACACTTTTGACATGCTTCATAAAACCATTCCTAGATTACACAAGCCTAGAGAAGTGCTGATTAAGCTGTACAGTAAATCTGGGCCTGAAATATGGATAATTAACCACTGCAGCAGCTGCCAATAACTGCAGGGCAAGAGCTTCTTTTAATTTTCCTTCAAAAGCTGAAGGAAGTAATGCTTGATTGTGAGGCTTCAGTCAGCTACAGAAGAAAACAGACCCTAGTATTTCTTTGCCTTTGAAATAACATGATGAAAATTTCCAGCACCTTCTTTGTGAGACAGAGAACTCTAAGTCAGGATTCAAGAGATAAAGAACAAATAAGCATGCTGTACATATGTGTCTTAGAATAAGAAACAGTAGTTTGAAGACAAGAAGAAAGAAGTTGGGAGTCAAGATAAGAGACAACTGCTTCTGAGGGGGAATTCTAGCTTTGGCTTAGGCAAAGGACCACTGTGGGAAAGTCACATCTCAGACAGGCACCTCAGTTTCTCCATTATAGAGTATTTTAAAAGCTAATGACAAAGTTATATAAAAGAATTATATAATATGCAAATACATATTATTCTCTAAATGTATCAGCTATTAAATAAAGTAACAGTGGAAGACAGCAAGATTTCTTCAGGATATGCTGTATTTGAGCCTGTAAGTCATATGCTCAACAGATAAGCATTCCCCTTTCTGCTTCCTTTCTTGCCACGAGACCAATATCAAGAGGTAATTAAAAATGCCAGTGGTCTGCACTCTAGCTACTGCTTGCAATAAGAGGAGGTGGTAAGGTAGCAAAGAGGGACAGACTTTTCAAAGGCAAATATAGATGCTAGTCCAGCCAGCTTTTCCATAGATATATATAATTTTGTTTACCTTCTGGAGTTCATAAAATAGCAATAGGCATTATCTGAGATTTTTGCAACACTGCCTCCAGATTTCTGGAAAGTCTTTCAGGCTTATTCTACCGCTATTATATAGAAAATGTATGAATAGAGACTGAAAGCACTGAGACTATATTATCCTCCCTGTGGTGAATGAATTTATGTGATACATTCCTATATTGAATAGCATGTAAATTGAGATTTGACCTGTTAACTGTCCTTGTACTAAACAATAATTTTCAGAAGCCTTTTCAAATTTCAGTAGCCTTTCCAATTTATCGCCTTAAAAATCCTCATTTTAAAAGCTGTCAAATATTATATATATATTGAGAATGAGTGAAATACCCTACTCAGGATCGGATTCGGAATTGAGGCATGCTGTAGAACACTAAATAGTTTCTTCTGATGCAAAATCCTCTTATAATTACATTCAGTTATGTTAAAAATGCATATACAGGGGGGCTGAGTAGATCATGACTCGCTCATGGTGAGACTCTAAGTTGTCACTTCATATTCAGTCCTGGTGGTTAAGTGACTGAAAGATGTTAATTGTTCAATATCCCACATGAAATGAGATGCGTGGTCTCAGACCGCTGGAGAAGTGTTTAACATTACAAGAACACCAACTCACTTGGCACTAACTGGAAACTTTATTGTCAGCCTCAGCTTATATGCAAATGCAGGCATGCAGCACGCTGACCAAACAGCTATTAGGATGATGATGGCGTATACACAGAGAGACCCTGAAAAAGTAATAAGCGGATAGGAATTAAATTGCTACTGTTTATTTTATATCTAGTTTATGAATTAATAAAAGGCTTTTCAGGGCTGGAAATCCACTATCTTTGACTAATTTGCCTCAGAAAGAAAATCACATTTAGGAGAAAACAAAATGAGACATATTTAGGGAAATTCAGCTCTGGATTTGTCACAGAATTCAGTGACAAAAATCCCCTTGTATTAGCAAGAGAGTTTACTCGGGAAATTGGACCTTAATTGGTCACATTACCCTAACTTTACCTACATAAAAAGTTGTGAATTAGTTGTAAACTAATTATTTGTGAATCCTCTATAACTGATGGAGAAGAAAGAGAATTGAACCACTCTGTCTATCCTTAACACTTCTATCTATCAGCTACGGAAGGAGTAGGAGAAATGATGATTTGCTGTAGATAGTCGAGTGCTTGGACTAGTCACATAAGTTTCCATGGCTAATGTTAGGAGTAATTGATCCCATTCCTTCTTTTGATGAAATAGCATTCTTCTTCAAATGGCCTTTTCTCACATTCCCTTCCATGGGATAGTGGAATTGCCTTGCAGCTGTACCCACTGGAGGACACTGGAGGACAATGAGCCTCACTGTGCCCCTACCTCCAGGGACCCCAAGCAACTTGGCCATCAGGCTGTGGAGGTGATCAAGACTGTTCCCATGGCAGTGCTAAGGCAGCAGAGCTGGGCAAAATGCAGCTTTTCTATTGAACTAAAAAAAAAGGGGGGGGGGGGGGATAATTTCATTTCAAAGCTCTGTTCTTTATGCATATTGTATTTTCTATATATTCTGTAAACATTCAAAGTCCATCTGAAAATATGTCCAGTTACAAGACAGTATATTTCACTTTTCCCAGTCATCACCCTTCCCCCTTCTATGGTGGGATGAATTTCAGAGTCTCTGGCCAATAGTGAATATACAGGAAAAAGTGGAAACAACAAAACACATATAAAGTGTCTTACTTTTGGTCTATCCTCTCAGCTCCAGCAGCAATCAGTTTAAATATTTCCTGAGCCAGACATTGCATCTGGGTTACTTATGGATGTATTCCCACTAATTTCTCTAAACCCTGTTTAAATCTGTTTATATTTTTGGCATCTACAGCATCTCATGGAAATGACCTCACAGTGCAGTTATGCAACAATACGGAAAAGTATTTCCTTCTGTTTATTTTAAACTCACTACCTGATAACTTTATTGTGTATGTGTCCTCCTGAGTTCCTGTACTGCAAGAAATCCAATGTCTTCCCTGTTCTCCACAATATTCATAAACTTATGCAACTGTCATATTCCTCTAAGTTGTCCTTTCCACAATGAAGAGGTGCATTCAGTTTAGTCTCCCTACATATGGAAAACATTCTCTATCTAATCAACCTCATTGCCTTTCAGTTCTATTTTATCACTAACGCAATATGGGATTATTGGTAGGTGGTTCTTTTCCTACAAAACCAGCTAATTCTCATAATTTTTGTCCTATTTTTACATTAGCACAGCTCAAAAGCTTCGTATGAACAGGCTTCCCTTCAGCCAAAGCATTTATTACCTCCAAGACTGCATCCTCAGTAAATATGTATGATGACATACAGTATAAGAAAATCAATTCCTTCATATCTCATGTGGATGCAGTTGTATTTTATTGAGGATTTTACTTATGGCTCTCTTTTCAAGTTTCTTACACATTGTGAGAATTGCTTAATAGTTTTGAAGCTTGAGATAGCCTAGCATGCTGCTCAGTCTAGTGGCATTTCAGTACCTTCTGAGAATGTATTGATGCATCCAGATATCTTTAGGTATAAATGTGGGAACAGTAACAGATGTTTATGCTAATATTTAGTATTAGTATAGAGTCTCTATATCTCTATTCTGCCTAAGTCATAAGTACAGCCAATTTTGTCAGGAGCATCCATGGTCTCATCAGCCTCTATCATTTCCTGTGGTGCCATTAATATTTAAAAGTGAATTAGTGGATGAAAGAAAGAAAAAAAAAAGAAAAGAATGAAAAATACTAAAATGTATTGGTGTTATTTAAAAATGAGCATTTCTCCAGAAGATATATTGCAGTGAGCAAATGTGTGCTGGCAAATGGACTAGATATGGGATTTGTATCATTTACTGGAAACCTTCTAGTAGCATAAACAAGAACTTCATCAAACTCACACTCCAGAGTCTTAAGGCTGACCTCACATGCTCTTTGTATCACCAGACGGGTCTCTCTGACTCACACTTGTTCTGCGCACTCAGGAAGCGTTATGCCTTAGCAAGCCTGAGACCCTGAGGAACTATATAAACCAGTCTGTGAGCTGGAGTACGTGTTTCTTTTTGATGTTTGTTGCAGATGAAAGTAGAAAGTTCATGTGGTTTGGGGGGAATGATGCTGACAGTATTTCAGACAATGAAAAAGTGATAAGGAGTTCAGGAAACTTCTCTCTTGACATCTGATTTCTCAGGTTTTGAGTTTACAGGATGTGTGTGGTGCACCCTTTACTGTCACTAAACATTTTTGCTAGTGATTTTTTTTTCTTTTTCAAATGTATTTATTAAACTTCAGTGAGTAAACTGCCAAGCCAAAGAAGAAAGATGAAATACCTTGATATTGGCTTTTTAGTAATTTTTGTACAGTAAAGACTCTTGTATCATAACTATGTGTTCTGGTATAATTTCTCATGACATAACTAACAGTAAATAAAATGAAGTAGAATAAAATAAAATTAAAAACAAGAAAAATCATATATACGTGCAACTATGACATTTTCATTCACATGTTAAGTGTATTTGAATACCAGAGACCTTTTATTCTGTCACACTCAGTTGTTCAAAGAGATCTTTGCATATATGGTCAACCCGGATCACATAACTTCTGTCTAATTGTCAGTCACATGCTAGAGATCAGGAGTCTTGGTTTTTATCCTTGACTGCAGAATAAAATTGTGAATTAGTAGTTAGAGATTTACTATGAAAAGTATATTCAATCTCAGAGGCCATATGGATGATTTGTTAAGATTAAAACTTATTGCATGAGGTCCTAGGTTCTGTTCCTGAGGCAATTCATGACCTGCCTTTTAGCTTATTTATAAAATATGATAGCAGTTCATACTTGAATGTCCCCAGCTTAGAAGGCAAGCATGGATTTATTCAGTACAAGTGGCTAAGTGCATGAAAATAAAAGCCGGAGTCAGTAGATCTGACTAATATAAATCCATGGTCTCCCTTTTTCTTGCTCAAGGAGTTTTCCCTTCAAGTAGGAGGGAGTAGGTAGTACTGCCTTTCTTCTTTCCCCTCAGTGAGCGAGGATTCTCTAATGAAATGTTGTATTGCTCTGGTGAAAGCCCAACATCTCAACATGCCCAGGTAGGGCGGTGCAATGCTGTGTAGAAAGTCTAAACAGACTCATCCAAGTGAAACATCTATCTGAAAGCAGTGCGGTGTCTGCTGCTCTCAGGAAGTACCACGCACTGCGTGCCTTGGCTTGCTGGCATGGCTCAGTCCTGTTGAGTCTCGTAGCAAGTGCAAGTAGCGAGAGATTCCCCACAAACTGCACAGAGCATTCTTCTGTCTTACATTGACATAAATTTCTTTTCCTTCCTATGGAAAGAAGTAACTAACTATAATACAAACAAGTCTTACTTATACAAAACTCTTTTATAAGACTTGATAAGTCTTGAAGGACAGGTGAAGAGCACATGGACAAGGAGGAGATTCCAGAACTTCTCTTCCCAGAGAAGGAAGCAAAAAAATGTGACACAGATCAAGGCAAAATCCTTAAAGGAATGACAAAAACTAGACAGACCTGGGTTGGATCTACTCTGCCACTCTTAAGCACCTTAATGTGATCTTAAATTTTACATGTCTAATGAAAAAGTATTCTTCAAATAGGAGCCTGCATTTCTTTATACTTAATAAAGAAAACCAGATACCTCAGGAGACAGATTCATTTTGCCTATCTTTAAACAGTCTTCCTGTTTGCATTTATAAGCAACTCAGGGATTCCCCTTACAAGCATTGTTTTACTAGGCACTTAAAATTGTGCACAAGTTAGAGGACAAATTCAATGGACTGCATGCAATTGCAACATGGGGGTGGGTGAGGATTATTTTACTGTATTAACCTGTCATTTTCCATGCCAGGACTAAAAGCAAATGATAATAAAATGCTAAGTCCTAGGTTATGGAGTGTGGGTTTGGTTTTTTGTTTGGTCTTTGTTTGTTTGCTTGTTTTTACTTTTAAACAAACAAACAAACAAAAAAGTAGATTTGAAACACCTGTTAAACTGAAAACTTCTGCCATAACCTTACATGTGGTATCTCAAGTACCTCCGTCATCATGAATGTGACTTTCAGTCTAAGATAAATCTACCCACAGAGGACAGATTATCTCACTTCCTATAGCCAGAATTATCCCCATCAGGACACAGGGTTGATGGAGATTATTTGCTTTAGGACAAGCTCATTTTGACTGCATTATTTTTATCTATTAAGAAACCCAAGCATGTTTTCAAGTATTTACCATTTTCTTTTGACCTCTTTTTTGCCTCATTAGTTTAGGAGTTACAGGAATTTTGAAAGTGCACTTTTTACTTCAGAGCTTCTTTGACCTCCCATAAAGCGAGTGCAGATTGGACTTTAAATTATGTAGAATGAAGGCAAAACAGGCTAAGATTTTAATGGATTTCTGAATCCCTGAATATGTTTATAATAATGAATATCTAATAGGCTACAAAATTTGCTTCTTTACGTGAAATCTATGCTTGTTGCCTCATTGAGTGAGTTCTATTGTTTGTTCAATGTTAATTTTGTATTCTTTTAAATCCTGTTAGGATTTGAAACTAGAAGTTCAAAAAGTGGAGTGATTAAATATTATTTAATGATTCTAAACTTCTAGATTATTTTATTCTCTGTCATCACATTAAGCCAGATGGAATGGCTACAAGGCAATTTTAGGAATAACAAATTACTTTCAGAAGAGTTTCGAGATTTCTGTTACTGAAGAGATGGATTGACACTCTGTACCTGTGCGCGTGCGCACATGCTTATGTGTTTTAGAAAAGCTGGAACTGAGGTCGTCTTCTTGCCTCTGACATGTCTCTGCACCTTTTCTTCTTTAGGAAGATTCATAGATATGAATAATGTCCAACCTGGCAGTTCTCACCACAGCTGAGGAAGTAGAGTCATGCACAGTCCTAATTTTACATTCTCTTTGTTTCATCTCGCCTATCTCCAGCTCCTGTTAGCGACATTAGTTGTTGCTTTTTCCATCATGATACATCTGAGCAGACCTTTATACACTAGTCTCATATTTTAAATACTTCAGTTAATTAATTAAAATGCTTTTTCAGAGGAGAAATAAGATTGACCTTCTTAATCCTCTCTACATGGGACAAAAAACTGGACCCAACATTTGTCAGGTTGAAATTTTCATTTGGACCCTGAAAAAAATCCTTCATAATCAGTGGACAAGTTATTATTCACAAGTGATTTTTGAATCAGGTATAAAATATGAATTTTTTGAACAAAAGTCAATAATTTCCTCTGGCACAGAGAAGTTCTGCATCCATTTCAGTCAGACATGGTTCAAACAAGTAGCTCTTAAACCTCTGAAGAGTTGTATGTGTGCTGGTTGAGGCACAATTTGTCCCCTATTATGTAAACCCAGTTTTTTCCTCAGCTTCCAGTTTTCAAAAAACTGACTTAAATCTTCTCTGAACAGCGCCCTTCAACTTTGCTTACACACAACTGAGGGCAGCTCCTACTAAAGTCCCAGGTCTGAATTTGCTAAAAGAGGTTGCTTACATTTTCTGAAAACAAAGCTCTAGGCTGGGGGAAAATATTCTGAGAATATAATAAGAAAAATGAGCTTACAGTCCAAGGGTCCAATATTTAAATTAATGATTTCTCTTCATTCACACCATAGCAAAGCAGATGCTCCTTAAAGCAGCGTAGAAGTTAAAGATGGACATATTTTAGAATGCTTTAGTTTCTAAGGAATGCCACAGCTACTTTATAACTAAAAGCAGTACTGTGAAGGTGAAACTGCAGACATAAATATTCAGTAGTAGCTAGTCTTTCTCAGTATACTTTCTTCACAGTCCTAGGATTGGAGGTTTTTTTCCTCTGAAAAATAAGACTATTATTGCCACCATTGCAATAGGCTTATAAATATTTTTTTAAATCCCTCAGGTTTCATGAACTACTGCAGAGGTGTTCAGCAACCTAAGGAGATTCTCAGAGAAAATAGGGTTCTCATGTTCCCAGCCGTATGGACTTTGCTTTGAGCTTGTAAATAATTTCAAGCAGGAATGGAAATGAAGACACAAATCAGTGCCCCAAAATTTTTGTCACCTGAATGAACAGTATATTAAGCGTTTTAATAATTTTTAATGCTTCACCTACTTGTGCAACTACTGGTATTATTAAAGAAGAAGTATCTTAAATAACAAATCAAGAAACTATTATTCAGAAATTCTGAAAAATTGTGATTTGGCTGAAAAAAATATTGAATTTCCATTCCATCAGTCGTCCTGATATTTCATCATTTTCTCCACATTACAAATGGTGCAAAGTAGTTTTTATTTCCATATTTTTGTGCAATGGGAATATATATATATTAAATATATATACACACTGAAAATTATCACATTTGAATTGCCAAGAATATTATACTTTAACACTTCTGATGAAAAGAAACTTTTAAACTTTCCCCAAGTTTTGTTTTCTTGAAATAACACAAAAATCTTTCACAAGTAATTTTAACATTAAACTGCATTTCCCTACAGCTCGGGAAGCCAATGACTACATTTTCATTAGCTGAAGTATTCCTCCCATGTGCAAGCAGGCAACATGCATTTTCACTGGACCACGTATCTCAGAGTGAAATTTGTTGCAAAGACTTCTGGAAAAAATAATTTCCTGGGCAGGCTGCTGATCAGGAAAAACATTTCTGCTAGGAATGTGCAACAACAGGAACATCTAGCTTAGTGTTTTGCTGAACCAATTTGGACAATTCAAGAATTCTGTTTCACCTTGAACGAGTAAAAATTAACTGAATATTTAATGGAAATTTTCCCCAGTGAAGAAATTAAAAAAAAAAATGAGATTAATCCAACATTTTCTAAATATTTTGATTTTGTGGAAACTGAATTTTCTTGGAGAAAATATTCTACGGAGGACTCCAAGACCCTGGATGCAATAGCAAGTATCTTGCTGCAAGCAGGCTACAGAGAGCACCACCCACTAAAAGAACAATTTATTTCAGTCCTGTTCCCACAGCCCCTTTGAAACCACAACCACCTGCAACTCCAGCAAAGAGAGAGCCACTGTACCAGAAACCATAAGAGCAAGCACCTGTCTGTCAGCCGTTGCTATGTTCCACGGTTGCAGATCTGCAGTAAACACGTATTTTAATCCTTTTTTATTCTCCCAATAGTCTGTCCTTCTAAAATGAAATCATGCTTTTGAAAATCAGAATCTCTGTTTCAGGATACTGAAGCTGAAGCCTCTATGAAACATGTAGGATATTCCTTTTTTGGTACTAATCTGTTAATTACAAAAACCAGGATAGGAGGGAAGGGGAAAAGATTTTTTCATCCTAAAAGAGCAAACTGTGGCATCATTAAAGGTAGGAGACTCTGGGTGTTAAATGAGGGTGGCACTGAAGAATGGCAAAAATTCCTTCAAAGGAGGATTTTTATATTGCATTTCCCTTGTATGTTTTTGGTTTGGTTTTTGGTTTTTTTTTTTTTTTTTGGGGGGGGGGGGGGGGGGGTTGTTCATTTCCTGAATAAAAATAGAAAAGGCTGCCACTTGCAGGTAAATCAATAAATGAACTGAAATTAATAAAAATGTCATTCATTCATTGCTTAAGATTTTCCTAACAAATAGACTTACCTTTACCTCTTTCATGACTCTAGGGCAGATAGAACTTAGTCCTAGAATTAGTTCTGTCAAAAAGCGTGCTTCTCTTATTCCTTTGACAATTCACTATAATCTCTCAAAGGAATAAACTCTCATTCAATGTCATTGTAAAGCATCCTTTGCCTGGAGAAAACTATTCTATCTACAGTATAACAAAGCCCAATAAATTTGATTTTTTCCTATCAAGCCGATCAAAATAAAGTTTGCGGGTGACACAATACATTTCAATAATGAATGTCTACAGGCTCCACAAGATGTGAAATTAGGATGTGGAAAAGCAAGAAAATAGTTTTGCTGAAGTAATTTGTCTCCCACTGCTACTTTCCTTTCTTACATAGCAAGTACAGTTGTGATTCTGATGCCTATGTGAAACTGATACCATCTATGACTCAAAAGCTCTAATGAATGACTCACCAGTGCTGAGAATAGCTACCAAAGGGTCACTCTGGGACTGGAAGGTTCCTTTCAGGAAACACAGAGAATAGAAATGTATATCAGTTCCTGCCTGACAGTAAAATACTCTGAACTGTTAAAGGGAATTTCAAACAACATTTTTACATTAAATTAATGCTTTATTGTTATAAAATAATAACAGTACACACATACACACAAAAAAGTAACCTTTTAATCAAACTGTTACAGAAGTATTAGGAAAATGAGGTCCATGATTTTAGATTTTACTTCTAAAGACATTTTCATTTCACAAACGACAATTTTTATTGTATGTAGAAGTAGATCTATTGCGAATTTTATCATTTACATCTCATTAGCAAATAAAATATTGTCTTTTACACCCAGCCAAACACCTTTGAGCTTCTGCACAGTTATTTGTATAATATATTCTCATATCAACATGATTTTCAGTATAGCTGATATAATGCAAATTATAGAGACAAGTGGATACCATAGGCTTGGAACTCAGTGAAGAAGAAGTTAAACTGCTTTGTGCGAGAGCTGTCAGTGGCACTGGGGGAAAACAGACTAAATGTATTTTCTCTGGAGATGTTCAGGATCAGATAACAGGAAACAAAGTTTTGATTTTGGCAGATCCTGGGGTAAACAAGAAAGACCAACTGCTGCAAAAATTCAGATGAGGATAGGAGGAGGGGAGGAGATGTTGCAACATTAACTTTGGAAGACCTGGAGGTGAAAAAAAAGAGGACTGAAGGGAAAACAACACAATGAAGTCACAGTTGCCTACTGCCTGGAAGCCATGGAAAAGACAAGTGGGCGGGCTATATCATATGAAATTTGGTGTGATGTATTAGGCTGTGCTTTGATTATCAAACAGAAGTGAGCATTGTATGTGGGCCTTTCTCAGTAAAGGCTTTCAGTACATAAGGAATCTATCAGTGCTGGATGGGACTGAAGGTCAGATGAAGCCATGAGAATGACTGAGTGGGAGTTGAAGAGATTAACAATCACCTGAATGAAAGTTGACACCACAAAAGATTAGGCAGAAAGATATATTATCTCACCACAGCATGGATACAGATTCTCTGAAATAGTAGATCTTTTCCATCTCAAACATACTGTGTAGGCCCTGGTATCTCACTATTACTCAGAACTGATAACACATCTCTGGTAGCTTCTTATTACTATCACCACAGCTGTGCACCTAAAGCACCTTGCTGTAATATATAATAGAGCAAAACCTTGGCTTTAGCCTTCAACAAATACCAATGTGTTCTTTCATTCATTGTGAGTCTGTGACTGTAGCAGGCTCTGATCTCTGATCTCTGACGGTAAGCAAGCTCCTCTGACTAGAAGGTCTGAAAAGGCAATGACAGTGTAATAGAATTTTATGATTACATTTTGAACATTTCCACTGTGAGCAGAAGGCTCCTGACTCAGATATTTTTATCTTCTGCTTAAAGAACAATAAAAAATAATAGGAAGGAATCAACAGGTCATGGGAGAACTCGATACCTCTGCAAGATTTCCTTCTGCATTATTTTCACTTGAAATTAACTCACTGAAATATAGTGAGAGTAATTTGGCAGTTCTGGAAAAGAGGCCAGTGCTAACTACCCAACCTGAGTGGATGGTCAGCCTGCATTGCTAGAAAAGGATATTTGCTCCCTATATATCAGTGCTAAGAATGAATGAATGAACCAAGCAAGACAAATTGAATGTGACCTTTGAAGGAATATGAGGGACAAAGAAACTTCTGCGTATGAGACGGTTCTAAGACCCTCAAGGCAGAAGGAAACTGGGCATCAGAAAATCTGAGCAAAGCCTGTAAGCACATGCCCATGCTGAAGCAGAGCCACAGCACGTACAGAAATGGCTGGGCTTTGGATCCCAGGGTTTAAGGGACTCATGTTTCGTCTATCTAACCTGACAGTGCCTTTCTATAAGGAAAGCTAAAGCAAACTTTCATTTGCTTCATCACAGACCTTGTTCTTAAAATGCATTTGCCAGTGTTTGTAAAGCACTTTGAGATCCTTGCTAATCTGGCACAATATAAGCACAAAGTGTTATTAAATCATTCAGTATAAAATGTCCTTTACCTCATTATATTTTATAGCTTGAACTTTTTATTATCATCTGATGGCAGTAAAACATGACACAGCTCATCTAGCATGCTGGGGCAAGTTCTTGACTGAAGTTGATTAGAGTTTTGTCTGAGTAAGGAGTGAATAAAAATTGAGTTAAGGTGTTCAGAATTTGATTTCCTAATAAAGCATTAGGAACACACCTATGAAAAACAAAAATAGCATTCCTCTAATGTATAGGTTACTAATGCTTTAGGCTTGATTGACTTCTTTTAATGGGGATATGAGCTCTCCTAAATTTCAGATAATTCTGCTATTGTTTCATATATTTATTGCTGTTCCTAACTGGATTCTCTGAGCACTGTTTCTTATGCCTCCCTTATACTGCCTTTTTTATGGCACAACCATAATTATTTTTACTGTATAGTTAAAGTCTTTTGCAAGAATAATGAGGATGATGTGTATCGTTATTGGTCCATTGAATGGAAAATACATGAACGTGTGGTGAAAACAATTCTGTGAAGAGGATTTGTTTCATGAGGATAAAGACATCTCCATGTACTTTTCACCATTTGTGTCAGTAAGCCCTCAAGAACTGACCTGTCATTTGATCCTGTGAAGCAATAGCTCTGGAGGAGTTAAAGAACAGAGCAACTACTGGAAAAGGAATGAGAAGACAGCTCCGTGATACAACCGTCACATGCGGGGTAGGAGATCATTGACCTGGGCATCTCTTCCATACCTCTGCACATAGCTAGGAACATCACCAGCTGGGGAATGTAAGGTAAAGCAAGTTCCACATTTCGTCTTTCACTTGCTGTTCTTTCTTTTTTTCCAGCCTTAACAAAAGTAAATTTGCTTACTCTGTTGCAATCTCATATCATTTAAATAACTTCTCAGCCTTTTGCCTCCACAAAATTGCCTCCAAAGGCTTCCCCACTTCTACCATGCTCCTGAGTGCGTTTTAAACCGTGGGAGTTTCCCCCAAGTCCTGCTTAATGCTTTTTTAGCATCCATCACTGCTTTCTGTGGTACTTGAATGGTATGACTTAGATATGTAATGTACCAACTCAATTAAATTAAAAAGAAATTATTTATGCAATGAATTGCCTTTTGGCTTCACTTCTCACCAGTAATTATTAATTTTATAAACCCCTCATAGAGGTATTTGGGGGGGGGGGGGGGGGGAAGAAGAAAGAAAAAAGGGGGAAAAAAATAATTAACAGCCAACACCACCATAGCAAATAATTTCTACTGAAAACTCAAACCATATAGAAATCCACTGGGAGTAGAGAGATACTAGTCAATGCAGAGGTGGGGGGGATTGTTGCAGAAGGCACACAATAAAAGCTAATCAACAGCTATGTTGCTGAGAAGGCTGAAGGGAGCTGCAGAGTGGTACCAGGAGAGAGGAGGTTCTTGGTGTTGGACTTTTCCAGAGGTCACAGCTAAATCAGTGTAAACAGCCCGTGTGCTGCAGGCATCGTGTGATTAGCCCTACCCAAGACCAGGCATGCTGTTCTTTTAGCCAAGTGTCCCTGTGTCAGCCCAGCATCGGATGCTGTGGTACATGAGGATAAAGCACCCATGCTGGCTGAATAGCAGCATTAATTGTGGGGTTCCCAAATTGCACTATGAGACAAGCTTGCCTTCTGTTTCAAAATTATATTCATGACAACAAATCTGTTAAACTCCTCCGCTGACATGTTTTACTTTCCCAGGACGGGAACACTGTGAAGGTTGCTTGTTGGCTCAGCTTCAATTTCCATGACAGATTTCAGGCAGTGACCTAACCTACCTCTTGCTTTACAGGAAACAACATGGAGATTCAAGCTAGCTTCATCTAGAGGAACTTATTGATAAAGTGATCAGTGATATATAAGAAAATAATGTGTTTTCTGTTTATGAAAGACTATTCACCTCCAAGCCAAGGTTGAAGAGTTGTGCATCTTTAAGGGAAAGAAGTTTCCTTCATGAACTAAAAATCTGCTTCAAAGGAAGAAGATAGACTTGCTGTGAAAGATACAGAGTTTTACTGCTTGTAGTTCCTCCAGTGGCACCTTACAGCCAGAGCCAGCAAAAGAAGATGACTTAAGTCACTGGTAATAGGCAACAAACCTTTTCATCATACAGCTATTTTGAATACTCGTCAGACCAAGATGGGGAAAAAATGGGACTTTTATCAAATGGTGGCTTCCTGGTCAACTCCTCTAGACTTTACTTACTGAGTTAATGTTCCCAAGTCACTTCTTCCCAAAACAAAAGCACTCAGTGCTCACTGGCAGTCTTCTCAACTCACCAAGGAGACAGGAAAGTTAGCTAGGTGAAGGGACAAAATAATCTTCCACAATGTAATGTCGAGGTCAAAGGAGGGAATTCTACAATATTTATGCAGCACTTATTCACTAGTTAAAGGGTGAATCGCGTTTGTCAGGTCAGTCAATAATGCACTTGTGACCAACAGTAGATTTAACAAGTTCTTTCCCCCTCACCCTGAAAGACCTCCTGTCTGCTCTTGTGAAACTCTCTGGACCACAAGAATCATTTCTTTGCTGGTCTGACCAGGGTTGAAGGATATCCAGCCTGTGACAGCAGGAGAGGCACATCAGCTCCTGCAGATAAAAACAGCACAGCCACAAGAAGGTGGAGGAAAGGAGCAGGACTTGTACAGAAAAATCCCTCTGCTCCATAAGTGCCAAGCATGTTTCCATATCTCTGAAACCCTTGTCTCTCAAATCTCAGTCTCTCCTCTTCTGCCACCCTACCCCTGGGGACCAGTTAATTTGAGTAATGGGAGATGGAAAAAACAGGCCTACATCCATGATGCTTCTTTTTTCCCTCTACTGACCAAACACAATGGCTACATGAGCTATGCACTCAATCCAATGGAGTTAGAGTGCACTGAACTCAGACAATTTATTGCTTTGTTTCTGTGAAAAAAATAAATTGGTTGACTTTGCATTGCCTTAGTCTTTTTTGCATAATTTTTGGCATTAATTGACAAGGGCATCCAGGCAATCTTCCCTAATACCAAGTTTCCAGAAAAAAAAAAAATCATACTTTTATACTTCCAGTACCTAAAGGGAACCTACAAGAAAGCTGGAGAGGGACTGTTTACAAGGGCAAGTAATGACAGGACAAGGGGGAATGGCCTTAAGCTGAAGGAGGGTAGAGTTAGATTAGATACTAGGAAGAAATTCATCACTATGAGGGTGGTGAGACACTGGAACAGATTGCCCAGAGAGGCTGTGGATGCCCCTGGAAGTGTTGGACAGGGCTTTGAGCAATCTGGTGTAGTGGAGCCCAAAGCAGGGGCTTTGGAACTAGATGATCTTTAAGGTCCCTTCCAACCCAAACCATTCTAGGATTCTATGATCCACACAGCTCAAATGCTATCCAATTTGCCAGTATTAATCTGTTGACAGACACGTACCACTGCCAGATGGTGCTTCAGCGTTCAGGGACCCCCTCCTCAAGGGTACTTACACTGACAGCACACACTTCAGGTTTGTATCTCAGCTGTATGGGCATGGGATGAGTAAGACGAGAGTGGTTACTGAACAGTTTAGTAGTCTAATGTCTATTAAACTTATCTGTTATATAACATTAGTCCTTTTTGTACATCTGTTATGCTCTTCCCATGGGAGTAAAGCAGGGCAGACACCAGATTGTCTATTTAATGGGAAATAGAATGATTTTCCCCCACTTTTTTCCCCCATCAAAAGAAAGAAAAGCAAAAACAAAGGAGAGGGAAAAAAGGAAAATAAGAAGTAAGACATTTAAATGACTTTAACTGTGTTGATTGAAAAAAATATGACATTTCACTTGGTTTTCAGTCTTTTTAAATGTTAAGAATATTTTAGTAGAAAAAAATTCATTTGATTTTCAAAAAACATTTTGTAATGGACATAATAAACATTTATTTCCAAATGTGTCAAAATAAGCAGGTCTCTTAATGTGGAGCCTGAAAAATACAGCTTAGAAGAAATTTCAGAGAAAAAATTATTTCTACTTTTACATTGAGAAAGATTTATAGTAACACTCAACAGAGTAATAAAAAGGAGGTAAAAAACCCCACAAAATTCTTAGTGGAGCTTTAAAATTACTTTATTTATCCCTGATTTTTATGCAGGTAGTGCTCAGAAGTCACTATTTTGACTAGGTCATTTTGACATAAAACCTATATGGGAAACCTGTAGGAAAAATCCCATGCCTGCAATGCATATATATTAAAAAAAGCAAAATGGCAATGATAATTATCTGCCCATGGCATCAACCTATTTTTATACCCCTTCAAATCCTAAAATAGGATAATAAAAATTAAAAATGACCCTTCAAATACTAAAATAGGATAATAAAAATTACTCTTCCCTACTCCTCTGGAGTCTATGATCTAGAAGATGGAAATGGTCTCAAGCACATGAACACTGAAATCAAACTGTTTAACAAGCTCAACTGAGTCAAGCTCCATGGTAGGAAAGAGCAGCAGAATCTTGAACTGGTAACTTTGCAGCCTATAGATGTTACCCTGCTGTTATCCTTTTACTTTGAGATAAAAGGCTCCATTTTTTTCTCAGCTAACATTGAAATTGAAACTTTTTTGTCTTTTGGGGATAAGGAAATTACGTATAGAACCACATGTGCACAGAGCAATCACATGGGCAACTCTGCCCCACAATGTATGATCTCCTAAAGGAAATTAAGTTAGCCAAAGCCTATCTATCTGAGTTATCCAGCTAATTATCCTTCCTTTACTAGAGGGGAATGATGCGTTCCATCCATAATTAAGCCAGATTATGAGAATTTGACTGACATTACATAGAGCATATCTTTCAGTATAGATTATTCTGTTTGGAAAATAGGTAGAAAGTAGTTTCTCTGCAAACAGCTCTATAAAGTGGGACTTGAGCAGAATATGTAGTTTCGTGAAGGGTTACAATTCAGCAAAATTTGTGGTGCATTTCTGTATATCAGCTAGCCTTTCTGCACAACAAGTTCCCTTTCTGCACAACAAGAATACATCTGGGTATAACCACCAGTTACTATGATGGCATGCTATTTCTCTGATCAAAAAATGTGAATGTCATGGCTAAAAGTGCAATGTTAGTACTCCAGAAACCATGTATAGGTCAGCTTTCCCATTTTGTCAATATTGTATAGAAAAGATAAGATCTTGTTGCCTTACAACAAGATGCACCAAGTCTGCAGACATGTCCTTCACAGCATTCACACACTATTGGAAAATAATTTAAAAAAAAATGATGCAAAACAGGAAATGACCTGCAAATCAAGTAGCCAAATCTTACCAGCTCCACACCTGATTGTGTGTAACTATTGACAGTATTATACTGCAGCATATACTCCAGAGTCCATTTTGGCATAAGGATGGAGGATACAGATCCTATGGTAGCTGATGTGTGATGGGAGAGGAGACAGAACAGTTCATTTCTGGGATGACATTTCAGCTTTTAATTTCTTTTCCTGCCTTGCCACAGGTTTTCTAGGGAGCTAGAGTCATGCCACCATTTGTTCTCTAATCCTTCTCTCACACCCACGTATGTACACTACTGTTAAATGAAGGAAGATACTGACCTATCTCACAGGGATTTTGAAAGGATAAAAATATTGGACATTATAAATATAGTAACTGACAGTAGCAGAGGGAGAGGCAAATATACACTGTAAATTAAGTTGCAAAATCTGGGAAGAGCTTAGAAAATGCCTCCTTTTTTTTTTTTTCTTTTTGATACAAAGACTCATTTAAAAATTAGCTAAAATAGAAACTAAACAAAACTCCAGTCAGTGTAAAATCTTAAATTCTGCCTTTGCCTCTTAAATACTCCTGTAATAAATAGTTAGATTTCAGAACTAGAATTCAGGAGATGTAAGATCAGATTCCTGGCAAGCATAATTTATTTAGCACAGGTGATTTCAACACTTCAAAATGGTTATTTTTCACAAGTCAAATATTTGGTGACTGGTTATTTATTCCCCTTTATTCCTTGCCTTTTTTCCATAACCCCAAGGAGTTTATGCTTCCCTCATCCATAAAATTGACATAAAAATATTTGTCCCTTCTAAAATTACTTTACCTCCAGGATATAAGGTGCTCTTGTTTACATCTTTTGCCATTTAAATCATTATTAATTTCTATGTGTCAAGTTTAGCCCCCCCACAAAACATAATATTTTTTGAGGGGCATAAAAACAACCCCCTAACCAGTGTTCTGTCTAATCTGAGTGCCAAAGCAAGGACTGTACTAACAGCCATCTGATGCCATCTATAGCTGGCAGAGTGGCAGGTTTTTTCTGTTCACTGTGAGCACAGTCCCCACTGGGATCAATTTACTTTTTCATTCACGCCACACAAAAGAATCTGTCGATAGTGCTGGAGATGACGTCAGTGCAGTCAGCTGCAGAGAGCCACAGAGAGTGCAAGTGCTGCGAATGAGAATAGCCATCGATAACACGCTCCTTGGATGAAAACCTTTCTATTGAAAACCAATGGTCACATTTATTAAAGCTGTGTTTTAAAATATAGCCAACAACAAACCAAAATAGCCAAACAGACCAGAGCAGGAAATACATAATGGTGACTTTATCTTGAAATAATGTAAAGAATGTTGAGTGTCAGAAATTGTCATATTTCTAAGGAATGTTTCTTTTGTACAAGTATCCTAGTGATATAAAACACACCAATTTTAGTGCATAATTCATTATCTAGGGAACAAACTGCACCTGCTAGGGGACATGCTGAGCTCTCTGTCTCATCCACAGAGCAATGCAGCCTCTGGTTGTAAAGTGAGAGCAAAATTTAGTTTGTTGCTTTAAAAAATGAAAAGAAAAAAATTTTCCTGAGTATTCAGCATCATTTGTTAAGTGGTGTTTATAAGATCTTTCATTGTGCAACATTTCTGAAGTCTATTTAATACAGAAAATGAGACACCATCGTGGCTGTAATAATGATATTGTCGCAACCCACAATATTTTATCAAGTACTCAGATGTTAGTTTGGAGCAGGTACTAATACTTTGCCTCAGACAACACTCAGATCTTAGGTTTATTTTAGTAATCAATATTTTATCTAAATTTAGAGATTTTTAAGGCTGTTTTGCCAAAGCAAGTCTTAAAGAATGCATAAGTAATCCCTTTCCACTTTACTCATGACACTCGTATGCTTTAAGGCAGATAAGAATTTAAGCAAGTTGATGAGCTGTAGGCTAAGCATAGGAAGGTGCTTGCAATGAGGATTCTCTCAACTGACTTCAATGCCCTGTAAATCAAAGTCTAAAAAGTACCAATTCAGAGCTGCAGGCAGCACCTAGCCTGTAATGGGAGTGTTACAGCAGCACACGTAAGTGTATCAGACCAGCTGCAATTGAGCTATCTCAGTATTAATAGCAATGAAGTTATGGTGTCCACATAGACAAGCTTCCTAATGAGATACCCCGCGTCTCAAATGGCTTTGTTCAGCCTACGCTGAAGTCGGTGACACTGCAGCTTCCCCGGTAATGACACACGCTGGCTACGCTGAAGTGAGCGCCTACATCGTACTGCCTGAACGCAGTGCAGGAATAACCTTACGGACTGATGTCGTTTATGTAGCTATGAAAAAGAACAGGCTTTCTCTGCTATCTTCCCTCTCATGTATCCTGAGAGGAACAAATCTCAGAACATAGCTGAGTCTCTGTGTTGAGACCTTGTCTCCATGCAGACATTTTCTATGAGCAAGCTAATTGGAACCAACTGGGAGGGGCAGCAATGAAGAAAAAAAGGCAAAACCACATTGGCTGGAAGAAGACTAAGAAAATAATTAGTTGTTGTTGTTGTTGTTGTTGTTGTTGTTGTTATTATTATTATTATTATTTAATAGGGAATGACTGGAATGACTACAAGCCCATTAAACTGCATAAAAGTCATTTTATTGACAACATTAAGGTTTGGTTCAGGAACAAAATGAGTAAAGTCCAATCCAGCAATCTCTAAAATGAATGGAAAAATCCTTATCACTTTCAGCTGAGGCTAAATCAATCTGCTTACTAAACCACTTGAGCTAATTTAGAGTTTGGGGAAAAATAATGAAGACTAGCCAAGAGAGGCTGGTAGACCATTGACTGGTTTGAAATTCATTTACTTCTTGGTCTAGAAACTTCTCTGCAGTATCAGTCAGAAAGCCAGCTGTATCCTTGGCTGCATCAAAAGAAGCATGACCAGCAGGTTGAGGGGGGGTGATTCTCCCCCCTCTACTCCGCTTTCCTGAGACCCCACCTGGAGTACTGCATCCAGCTCTGGGGGCCCCAGTACAGGAGAGACATGGAGCTGTTGGAGCGAGTCCAGAGGAGGGCCACGAAGCTGATCAGAGGGCTGGAGCACCTCTCCTATGAGGACAGGCTGAGAGAGTTGGGGTTGTTCAGCCTGGAGAAAAGAAGCTCTGGGGAGACCTTATAGCAGCCTTCCAGTACCTGAAGGGGCCTACAGGAAATCTAGAGAGGGACTGTTTACAAGGGCATGGAGTGACATGACAAGGGGGAATGGCCTTAAGCTGAAGGAGGGTCGATTTAGATTAGATATAAGGACAAAATTCTTCCCTGTGAGGGTGGTGAGGCACTGGAACAGGTTGCCCAGAGCAGTTGTGGACGCTCCATCCCTGGAAGTGTTTAAGACCAGGCTGGATGGGGCTTTGGGCAATGTGGTCTAGTGGAGGGTGTCCCTGCCCATGGCAGGGGGGTTTGAACTAGATGATCTTTGAGGTCCCTTCCAACTCAAACCATTCTACAATTCTATAAAAAATGAAGCTGTTCCTTATACAGGGTTTCTGACTTACGTACAGTGGCTGTAAATTCAAATACGGTCTTTCTTCTATGCATACTTGTAGGCAATTCTGCCTGGAATATAACTGTAGAGAATTTCATTTTGCTTTAGTCAGTGAAACAGGGAAAGCTTCAGCAGAGGCTTTGCCCAGTGTTGCAATGCAATGTTTCTCTTCCCTCTCTGGGCACAGAAGAGGGTGGTAGATTGTAACCCTGGAGTTGTGGTTTCACTTGGGCAGATAAGTTGCACTGCAAGGATATTCCCATTTTAAAGGCAGGTTGCTATTTTGTATTTGAGAAAGAAGCTTTGTATTTTTTGTCTTACAGATTCAAAGTATTGTGAATTATCATCACCCAAATTTTAACAATTCAGTTATATTTTATACTGTATAATTCCATTGGCTTATTCATACATGTGAAAATACTATTAACATATATAAAATATGTATGGGTTATATATATTTTGTATATATAAAAGTTCTGTGTGTGAACACACCAGGGAAGAAGGTCTATATACATTTAATCTAGGGATGATCCTGCTAAAGAGCAATCACAGAGGCAATCATTCTGGCACTGCATGTTGCCTGAACACATATCTGGATTTGCTTTGTGAATAAATGTCTGAGAGAGATAAATATGTATGTTTTATGTATATGCTATGAACATATGCAATGTGTATATATATTATAGAAGGTGTACAGCTTATATTAGGGAGAGACCATATGAAAGAAAAACCTGTCACTTAGCTTTTTGACAGGCTGCAACACATTTTGGTTAGCATGCATATTCAAAGTACCAGTGTATAGCACGGTAATAACTGTTGGAGTAAGTCAGCCGGCCGGAGCCCAGTGGCAGCTGGATGATATAAAAGTGTACTGTCCTGGCAGGATGAAAAGGTTTTTGGCTGTAGCAGCCTCAGGACCACGCTGCTGCGGCAGGCTAGTGCTGCCCAGGTGCCAGGCTGTGTAAGGGGAGCACAGGCTGGGCTGGCCGGCAGCTCTGGAGAGTCGGTGGCTCTAACACCGATTTCCCGGGAAACAAATACAGGAGGAAGACGGAGAACAGAGGTGGCAGTAAAATCAATGGGCTATGTTAGTAAGGTAAGTGATAATGGAAATAGAGCATCCAAATTCAACCACAGTGAATCAAAAATCCAGCCTTTATGTAAGATAAATGTAGTGTGTTGGAGAGGCTCTCCTTTGAGCTTCTGTCAGCCCCCCCCAGGCAATGCTGAATCCATTCTTATTAGCTGGTGATTTTGCAGCTCTGCCAGCAGTTCATTTTATTTTAATAACACCTGGATCTCTACATCTGAGAATCCCTGAACAGCAGCAACCACCTTGCTATTTCTTCACTGCCCACCCTTCCTAGTGCTCTTGGGAGAGACCTGCTTTTCAAAGTTGTTGCCCTTTGAAAGAAAGAATCTAGCTGGGGTTTTTTCTTTTTTTTTTTTTCTTTTTTTTTTCTTTTCTCTTTTCTTGAGAAAAGCCATAGCTGCAGCCTTAGCACAGATTGCCTCCTCTCTCTTGGATCCGTTGTTGCTACAGTAAGTCCAGTGGCATGCTTAGAAAACTTCTTTTCTCCACTGGGCTTTAAAAGTATACAAATACTAAGTAATGCTATGCCATAAAAATGTCTACAAAGTTACAAAAAAGACCTGCACCATCCCATCCTATTATGAAAAATACAGTGAATAGACATCTCCTACTGCTTTTGCTGACACAGGAGTGGTCCAAATTACTTTTGGGCCAGAGACTGAACCTGCAGAGAATAGATAAAAATTACTGTAATTTAGACATGTATCTGGTTTCCAGGAGCCATCAGGTGCTTAAACACTCAAATAGCTGCAGTTTCATCTGCAGCTAATTACATGCTTAGAGAAAGACCCTGGTAAGGAAGGGCTGAAGGCTGGATCCTAATTTGTACTTGCTCCCAGAAAGGATTTCTTGAATGCAAACAAAAGAGGACTTCAAAGGCACAGTGCATGAAGCAGATTATTTGTATCTATATAGAACCCTGCTTATCAATATCCCAAAGCATTTTGTATTAATTACTTGATGGTAAGACTCGGAATCTCACAGTGTTATCAAAATTAAAAACTGTACCATGGGGTTTAGACTTTAAACAGGACAAGCTGCTGTGAATTAGTTTTCTATAGAATAACAGCAAGAAGAAAGATGGAAAAAAGTGATACAGATGAAACTGTAGAGTTACACAAGTCACCTAGGTCTTTACCTAGTGTTTCCCCATTCAGAAGAAAAAATTTCTTATTCTCTATCCACAGCTCAAAGTTTACTCTTTGCAAATACTGATGGTTCTTATGAGAAAGAAAACAAAGTCACATCCAGCTGCTAAGTTATGGTAGCTACATGTCTTCCCATTTACAGTATATATATAATCCAACATGTATTTTTATTGCAAGTGGCAGTAAACATGCACAAAGCAGCATGTATTTTGTTAAACATTAGCTCTCAGAAATGTGCAAGAGCTTGTACTGGTTCAGCAGGAATGTTGGAACCATGCCCTTCCCATGGGCTTGTCCATGACGGTCAACAGAGTATCCTTATGTCATTGATTTTTATTTTAGAATGTTGCTTTTTGCACCAGAAAGCTGCAAATTTTTGAAATAAAAAAACCACACTAAGCCATTGAGAGAATATGTGAACAAGGAAAAGATGACTTTTGGTAGGTTTGGTTTTCTTTTGCTTTGTTTCCCCACAAAAATGGGGGATGTGGTTAGAAATTTTGGCACTGTGAAAGCAGATGAGACTATTGCTTCTAGAGAAATGCGTTCCCTCTCTCTTTTGGGCATCAATCCAACACCCATTGAAATCAATGGGAATGATTTCATTGACTCAATTTCTGCTACACCAGGCCCTGTGTACTACACAGGAAGAGTCATGGTTTTAAAAATAGAGGAAGAAGGGCAGATTGAACTTTTTCATCTTCAGTATAACCATCCTTTGTCGCAAACAGCAGTCCCTTTCCCCATGCCAAAACCTGCTTCTGCCTGTATCAGAGAAGATTACTTTGATATTTTGCTTAAAAAGAGGCAAAAAAATGACCATTATCCATATTACCATTTCAAATATCATTGATCTTACTAGTTGATATCATATGAAATCACTTTCCCAGACCCCATACTATTACTTCAGGTTTCCTAAGGATGCTACCAGCTGTCATGAGGTGGGTTACATTCACTTCATATTTTAAACCTTGTGTTCAACCACAAAATCATGAAGTTTAGTATTTTTCATCTGACAGCTGAGATTCTGGAGTATGGTTACACGGAAGCATAAATTATAACTGAACAAAGCAGAAACAGCACTTCACTTAACAAATATTGTTCCTTGTAGGGTAAGCTTCTGCCAGGCTGCTGCTGGAGAAGGAAGTTGGGAGCGGTAAGATTTTACCCCTTCTCCTACTCCTATTAGTAACAGCAGGTGCAACACATGTTTTTCAGAGATTTCTAGATATCTGAAACATTCAGGCAAATGACCACTGCATATTTGGAAAAAGCTTTGTAATGTTTGTTCCACACTAGACCTGAATGATGTGCCAGAGCTTGGAACGATGCAGCTGGAACCATGCCCCATCTGCAGACCATTCTATTACAACCAGCACAGCATTCTTATGGCATGGATGGTGATTAGATTGGATTCATTGCATATCCACTGCCATATTTTTGTCTGAAATTTCCATTTGATTTAGGGATCCATAAGCAAAGGATGCAAAAAACATCCTGACGTAGAGCTGGGTTCAAAGCAAGACAATACACTTACAGGTGGTGGCTGAGCAACTAGAAGCAGCTGTGTGGTGACTATATCCCGTACTAGAGGCATTCGAAATTGCCAATGGCAGCACAGGATGCCTTTGGCAGCAAATGCTCTTTGCACTATCAGCAGAGACACGTTAGTTTGGACATTGGCTTCATTCCCTAGGAACGAGCAAAAGAAGCTTCACCATTTCTCATAATAGGAAAGAAGTTAAATTCACAGAGACCAACTATAAATGGGATTATGCAGATAGCCTTTGAAGTTTTTCATTATTATCAAGACCTTAACACAGGCTGAGACTGGACTAGGCAGAGGACTCAGACTGAAGTCATTACACTGGAGAAAAGAAAGAGAACTGATAGAGATGCTGAGCACTGTACCTATGGCACAACGAACATCACCAGGCTAAGGGGAATATCTTCAAGCAATTTATTATTAACAATTATAAGAGTGATAATTCAGGTACACATATCATAGTTTTATACTGAAATTACAATTTAATGAAACTACATCATATTTTTATGCAAGTAAATACCACTAATTAATATAGACTGTACATTAACTTCCTGTGTAATTACTTAATCTCAATCTCATCTCTAGAATGTGTATTTTTAGGATCTGGATGCACTAACTATATTGTAATTATATACTTTAATTACTTTAAAATTATATACCTAGTAACAACGTGTGCCTATAACAAATTCCATAATTAAAATGCTTTAAGTATAGGATTGAATCTCTCACATAAGAACTCCAGACTTCAGTACCTGATGCAAGTATCTTGAAAAAGCCAACAGCAGTAAATGTGGAATTTCTAAATTTCTATACTGGGTTCTCATATTTAGATTATTATATAATTTAGTTTATTATATAATTATATACCTCAGATGATATTTATTCACTTAATGACTAGCCTAATCTTTAAGAAATAAAGAAAATCAGCTATTCTTTCTCATTTCATCTAGCAATGCAGCCTACAAAATATAAAAGATTTTTATTGTACAAAAATAATAAATTGCATTATAGATTAAGTGTCAGTGCACTGTAAATGTTAAGCAAAGCATAAAATTGAGTTCCAGAGGTCAACATTGTTGATATCCTCTATATTATAAATTTATGAAACTGTATTTGAAAGTTTGTATCCTTATTTCTCCAGGCTTCCTTGAAGTACCCAACTTGGATTTTACTGTTCTATTCTATAAATGCTATGAGTGTATTTTGTCTTATTTCATAAGAAAAAAGTAATTGGTAAGAAGATCTATGTCCCATAGAGGCTATAGTAAAGTGATAGCCCAAAGATCTTTCTACTCAGAAATTCTTCTCTTCAGTTTTCATAAAATCTGTAATCACTGCCTGAAATTGGTAAATGCAAGGATACAACTGATAGGCACTGTCTTATGATGTGCCAGGGCATGGAAGGAAGGGTAGTGTTTTAAACCTTTCAGAACCCGAAAGCAGAAGAATAGTCGATGTTTTTCAGACAAGACCCTCAGTAAAACCAACTTCTCTTCTTTCATCTCCTCCAGCTCTAAAAACTTGCTGTACAAACCAGGACCAAAACTGACTTGTCTTTAAATGTGCCCATTAACAACTACCTGGCCTGAATTTGGGGTTCAGGCCATCTGTGTGCCAAATCTTAAAAAGCGATTTCCCTTAAAGTTCTAAGTTCAGAAACATTGATGTGCAACTTCTTAACAAAAGCTTATCTCACTTGCATACACCCTGCCAGATGTGTACACTAACATGCCTGATGTGCATTTGCAGAGATGGCTATATTATCCTGTACATTGAAACACTGCAGAGAGGCCAGGTCAGTGGGAAACAGTGGGAACCCCTACACAAATATTTTAACAGGATAATCCCTTCTCCAAAAGGTTCAGAGGACAAACAGTTAAAATCTGACAACTCCATATACAAAACATGGTTTTAATATACCTTTTGATGGCAATTTGCAAAACACGTACACAATTCTGTGGTTGTACTTTGAAAATCCAGTATGAGCTTTTCGATGAGACAGACAACTTCATCTGACCTATCTTAGGATGAGCTGAACACCCCATTGACTGCTCTCATTTTTCTCCCTTGCCTATGAGTGACTCATTCAGACATAGATATCTAACTTTTAGATGTCTCACAAAGGACAAATAAATTCCACAGTTCATCTATTTAATGCAAACAGATGTACTCAAATGGTACTTTTCCTGGCTGACCAAATTAGCCCATTATCAAACAACATGAAGTCTACACAGTTTATCAGCTGCAAGTATTTTAACAGAGAAAAACCCCTGAGCTTTTACAAATTAATATTGTGAATGAAGAAACAGGTGTCTTAGTTTTATGTGCCAAGTACCGAAACACGTAAGAATGTAGAGCTTTAACAGACATCATTATGTAAAGCAATTATTTGAATCTTCCAGTGTTGCAGGATATGTGAAGGTGCTGTAACGTACTCCAGAAGTCTAGCCACATGTGTCTGCTCCAAGGAGTATGCTATTCTGGGTTTGGGTTTTAGAGGGTTTTTTTAATTAAAAGGATAAATAACCCAGTTTTTATGGATCAAAAACTATCACCTAATTGCAGGATGCTGCTGGGGAAGGAAGTCAGTACAACCCAGAGAGGTTTTTGTGCTGCAATTACATCTGTCATTGTCTTTATGTATCAGAATAGCCACACTTAACAGGTCTACTCAAGTAGATTAAGTTTCATGTGTAAGTAATTGCAGAATTGGGACCTTTTACATTTTGCTTCTTGATCTAGAAACTGGCTATTCAATTCACATAGAACTGAGTCAGCAGTCAATGAAATGAGTGTTTAAATTCTGCTGTCACTGAAAGCTTGGCAGCCCAAGGGATGCTGATAACAGAGTTTCAGTCCAAGCACTCTGGCCAAATCTACTGAAGTTTTTCAGCCTGTGCTATCTATCTTTTCCAGCTCCCTACTTAGTGGCATTGCATCTGACTGGCTAACAATCCTTATTGCATTTACCCTCACAGCATGCCTCAGTGGTTGGGCAGATGCTTGTATTGTCCTTTATAGAGGAGGACAAAGGCAGATGGATTAAAGAATGTAGGCATCTAACTCTGCTTGTTCAAATTATCACAGAGAAAAATATACAAAATGGGTTCTGAAGAGATCTCAGAGGTTACCTAACCTATGCTGCTGTCACAGGCCAGCATCAGTCATACCTCAGCCATTCTTATCTGATAGTTCTTTCAGCCGTTTCTCAAAAACCTTAAAATTCCGCAGGCTGCCATGATAATTCCAGTGAATCACTGTCTCCTGTGTAGAAAGATTTCCTAGTATGTGATGTAAATCTCTCTGTGATTTTAAGCTCTGTGATATCCCCTGTAGAAATGGACAACAGTTTATTGTCTTATTTTTTTGTAGCAGTCTCCTGTGTCTTTCTGTAAAGGTCCCCCCTCCAGCCTCTCTTTTCTGAATAGACATTTCCCCATCTCTTTGGACATCACATTTTCTACTTTCCTGCTGATCTTCTGCACAAGTGTGGCAGAACTCTGACATGTATGGCCCAGGTCTCAAGCTGGTTAACTAGGTTTTCTCTTTCTGTTTAAACATGCAAGTATCCCGTGTAGTTTGATGAGCTCCTTACATACCTAAGTTAGACAGGTATTTGCATGCTCCACTGTATCAGATCAAAGTGATCAGGTTTTTGAAGAATTAAGTCCCGAATGAGAAACTGAAATCAGAGCTTGTCACAGTAAAAGCAAGAAAATTGAGATGAACTATATAGTCAGGTACAAAGATATGTTAGCTACTAATAGGATATTAATAATAGTTCAGGATATCAACATCTTCAAAATCAGTCAGTGAATCCTCTCCTGAAGAAGAAGGTATTCAAGAAAATAAGATTCTGGACCTATATTGTTATGCAGTTACCGTAAAACCTATATGCAGTCATTTCACAGAGAGATTCCCTGGAAAACATGACCTCAACAGTGATGGAGAGGCTTGAATGCTACATGAGAAATGCATTGCTTCTTAATTTTAAACAAAACTGCACTCAACTATGTAAAGGATATATTGACTAGAAGTTGCTAGAGAAGACTGTCTCTGCTGCCAAGAAGGAATTATATTACAATACCGCACATACCTTCCAAAATAGATGCTGTGATATAAAATTTAACAGTTCAAGAAGAATCCTTATGTGACTGGTATTTTCAGAGGGCAAAGATGCTACCAGCAATGCTTCCCAAAACCCATCTCAGATGCATTATTCTGGATCTGTCCTTGATAATGTTTCTTCCTAGCACAAGAAAAATGTTGCAAGTATGTACTGTAACTTTCAGCCCACAGGTGAAAAAAATCACAGCTTTGGAACCGCAACTGCTCCCGAGGCCGCCTTAGTGGTCACAGGTACTTCTCTGGAAGGACCAGGTGTATTATTTATACATGTGATTGACTGCCTTGCTTTGAGCAGTCTGAGTAGCCATTCATATAAACTGTGATCCGAGAAAAGCTACAAAGAATTCCAAAGAATAATAGAAAGGAAAGGTCAGTTTTAACAAATCTTTTGAGGGGGGAAACAGGTCAGCACAACTCTGAATTGCTTCCAGGGGTGAGGACGTAGAAAAGGGCAATATAGAAGAAATCTGTTCTAACTGCAGAAAGGTAGAGTCCAACCAAGTTGTTTTTAAATAGAGATATGTTTTCCTAAGCAATAGTAATGGAGGGCTTATGACTAGGCGGCAAAACTTAGTTTTGAGCATTGTCCTTGGCCTTTGTCATTTCTTTTTCTTGAGATTTCCACCTGTCTTGTTCTATCTTATCGCCAGGAAGACTGGACTGTAGGTGGATGCAGATTTTAGGTTACTTTCCTGCATTAATTTGATAAATACTTTTAGATGGAAGTTTCACACTCAAAATAATTTGCGGATAATAATAAAAATATAACAAATAGCCATATAAGCAAAAGTACCAAGGGCAATAAGGTTTGTGGATCTTCAGCAGTATGCACTTTATTGTAAGTGGTCCATCCAAAAGCAAGATACGCAGAGCCATTTAAAAAACATGGACTGTTATGTTCAGATTCTCAGCTGGTATAAATTATTACAGCTTGACTAGAGTCCATGCAGCTACACCAGTGTACATACACCAGCCGAGACTCTGACACATCGGTCATACCTAACCACAGATTTATTAATGTGGATAGCAGACGCTGCAGGGGAATAGTATATCTCTCACCTAACTAGGTTCCTAATGACATCTAACAAATATACAGATGCCAGAACAGTTTAGAAAAACTGCTCAGAACTGTTGCTAACTGCTTATTTCCAGGACTTATCTCAAACACAAGCTTTCTTTTAGGTTTGGAAGGCAACTGAAGCAATTGAAATCCTGCTGTGGTTGAGAAGCAAATGTGATCTTTGGCTTTCAGAATGGGACTCTGAAAAGTGTAAGCTGAGATTTGATACCTTTAAGAGAAATTGCCACCCCCATATCCTGAACCCATTCTTTTACATCTGCACCAGATCTTCTGTCTCCTGGATTTTCCTTGCTATATCTCTGAGTTGCTGAAGGATGATAAAGAATGACTCAGGTTTTTCTCTCTCCTTTTTTTTTTTTTTTTAATTACAGAAATCCATTGTTTCCCCTTTTCTTAACTTCAAGAGGTTTTTTTCAGTTTTAAAATATGCCAAGCATGAAATAGGATGCATAACATGAACTAAAAATTCAGCATCTCCTATCTTATTACGATAACCAACCAAATTACATAATACGTTCTGTGTCAGTAGGTAGGTCTACATAGGCGTGCCTTCAAGTGATGGATCCTGAATTTTGTCCTGGCATAGGGTTAAGTATAAAACACTGTGATCCACACTTTACATTTCACTATATATTAAGCCTGCCTAGAAAGCAGTCAGTATTTTCATGTTAAGAGCTCAGTTACCTCCTCCTCTGCCACCACAATAGACAATAGACTGTCAGCATGTCTTCCTGATGGTCTTAACAGTAGAGGAGACTAAATATATACAGAATGTTTTAAAATAATAGGCACTTCAGGAAAAAAATTGCTGCTTAGAAATTACTTAGTAAAAATCTTTCTGGACGTTTTATTTTGTCACTAGGAAATTGTTTTTGCAGGCATTCTAACCTTCTGCCCCATACCGGACTCAAGTTGAGGCAATGTGGGGGAGAATCAAATGTCACTCTCTAATACCTTAACTCTAACACTTGTGAAAAATGGAACAATAGTAGCTATAGGTAATTTAAACAGCCTTTCCCCTGACCTGGTGTCCCTGATACAGACTTCTCCAGACAAGCAGAATGTCTGCTGTCCACAGTAATAAACTGATGGTTAGATAGGACCAGGGTATCAGAGTCTCCAGTGGATTATACACATCTGAAGTGCGTGTTCCCATGTGTCCTCTGCTCTGGCTTTATTCTTTTGGTCCTACATCCCCACTTTTACCCCCTGGGAGTGATACTGGAAGTTTAAGTAATGTGTAAGACTGGCTAGATGGAAGAGAGAAGATTTATTTAAAGATATTTGACTTTTGGATCTGATTTTAAATCATGGGCTTGACATATTTTTACACCGCTGCAGCATTATATGGAGCCATGACTTCAATCTTGAATGATGGCCAAATGTTGCCATTCCCGTTTTAGGCAAGTGATAGGTGGACAATGGTCATTTTAAAGAATTTCTGGAGGCTTGAGAGCAGTTCAAGTAATCTGTATGTACAGAGCTTGATCCAATTCCTTTAGAAAATCCTAATATGCTGATGGAAAGCAGTATGTATGACCTAGACAGTCTGAGGTAAGGTACCTCCGCAAAATAGGTGAAAGACGAAGAGACATCTCAACTCTAAAGGCACACGAGCAAAGTGAAAATCCTGAAGCTTATCTGTAAAAGGTGGAAGCCAGAGGGAATGTTCTTAATGGACAAATTTGGAGTGCAGTGCCTATTTCATTGTGGGGTGTAAGTCAAGAGAAGAGCATAAAATCAGTATTGTTACACTAGTGTGAAAGGTGAATGAGGAGCTTTGAAAATCATGTACCAAATACACAGCAATGTTGATAGGGATATTGGAGAAACGCTGGAGGGATTTTACTGGGCATGGGGTGAAGAGACAGATATTCTTACTTTCTATAAAGGTCCCCAACATTTTCAAAGAGATTGAAAAAAAAGATTATGGGTTTTCAAAAATTCAGCTCTCATCAAAACAAACTTTAATGGAAAATTTTCACACTGACTCAAGTTCATTGCAATGATCACAACAGAATTTTAGCTTTTTAATCCCAGGCAGTGGGACTGCCAAGGCTGCAATGAAAGATAAATCTGCCTTGACAGCAGAGCTATCAGCCTGCTTGATTTTCTCTTTTGATAGGTTTATGTTTCATGCCAATCAATCCAGCTCTACTGTGCAGCATAGTCACATTACCTTTATAACGTAATCTACTAGCAGCCTAAAAGCTTTGAAGGAAAACAGTGCCCTCTAACTACAGCAGGAAAAAGAAATTAAGTGTGAGAGGATGGGAAAAGATTTTTAAGAAAAATTTTTTCTTGTGTAAATGATTTTAGATAATGGTTCAGAGATCTCAGCCATTCTGATGATTACACATTTCCCTGGGGGAAACATATGCTCAGTGCACTCACCTTGGGGTTCCTGTTTCCCACTTAGTCATTGCAAGAATAAAGTGAGATCTCTCTGGGCAGATGTCTCTAAGGAGTGAGGTCTCATGGTGAGTGATTCACAGCAGAGTACATTCTTCTGCTGAAAAAAAAAAAAAAGCCACAGACAACATCAAATATTAGATCAAATGTTGAAGTAAATCCATACTTACTAAGCCAGATTCTCATCTCAGTTAATAGAAATGTAAGTTCAGACTGTTTATTTGTGTGCTGAAGCTGCTTTGGATTTACTCCATTTTAATTAAGATCAGAATCTTACTCTCTTTGTCGTTTTAAATTTTTTTAATAGCTAAATTATGCCCATGTACAGCAAACCAGTGGATCCATTTCCAGCACTGTTCCTTTAATGAAAGTTTCGCCAGCCCTTAGTACCTTAATCTTGCTACTGGCATCAGGACAATGGTTTGGGGGTATACCTAGCATATGCTGCAAATCAAGTTATCTCACTCAAACATAATACCGTAACAGCTCTGACTTCTAATAACCAGTGAACTGTAAAATCTCAGTGCAGGTTATCTCAAATGAAAATTCCAGAGACAAAAACAGTTTGGTGGTTAATGGAATTATCTGAAGTCTCAGGATAGGAGACTACAATGTAACTTTCTGCTGGATCTGCAATACTGTGTGGAATAGCCAATTTGATTTCTTTTTACTCCCCTCCCTCTCCCACTCTTGCTATTTCCCTGGGTTCTATGAAATAATGTGAGACTTCTGACAGATACTCTAAAAATGAATCCTGACAGGCCATATGCAGTATAATATAGCTTCTTCCTCCATTTTTAAAACAATTCTCCTTCTGTGAACACTCACAAACATCTCTAGTCCCATTGCATTGTTCCAGCTGTGCTCAGCTATCTGAGTTAAATGGAAGTGATCGTGTATCATAAATCTGAGTTGCTACATGGTCTTATGGTCCTGAGTTTATCTTAAAGAGTAGAGGATAACAGATGAGAAAAGCAAGCAAGTTTCAGAAGAAAAGGGAGAGCAACTTAGAAGTATTGCCCTATCCTGCTCCCAGGTCAGCCACTGAAATACCACATGGCTTTGGGAAAGACAGTCAAGTCAAAATTTTCTTCAAGCATGGTGGTGGAGTGTCCAGATTGGGGTATCTGAGTTTGAAGGATCCATGAGGTTGGGCATGGTTTGGGAGTATATAGGCAGCCTAAAACCTGTGCCTACAAATGGGCTTGGAAAGAAAGCTGGAGCTAATTACCATGATTTTGGAAGACAAAAGTTGAAGTAAGGTTGCTAATTTTTCCTGGTAAACACATCTAGTAATCATTTCTAGTGGGAGGGGAAAAAAAAAAAAAAAAAGAAAAGAAAAGAAAAGAAAAGAAAAGAAAGAAAAGAAAAGAAAAGAAAAGAAAAGAAAAGAAAAGAAAATAAAAGAAAAGAAAAGAAAAGAAAAGAAAAGAAAAGAAAAGAAAAGAAAAGAAAAGAAAAGAAAAGAAAAGAAAAGAAAAGAAAAGAAAAGAAAAGAAAAGAAAAGAAAAGAAAAGAAAAGAAAAGAAAAAAACAGTTAAAAAATGCTATAATTAGAATAGCAGCTGGTTTGGCAAGAAATATTCTGTGAAGGTGGGAATAAGTGAAGAAACAGAAAAATCTTCTAGCATGGACCTACTGGCAGCAAAGGAAGTTTCTGCAGTATCAGCATTTGATGCCCTCCCTCTTCTGCCTCTCCTTCCCCCACATCCCAGTGCAGATGGTTTCAGTCCCCTTACTTGTGACAAATGCCCAAGTATTTGTTTTGTGTCCGAATTCTAGCTAAAAGAGGGCAGAATTCTATAGAAACCTTTTTAAAATGCAATTAAAATAACCATAAAAAATTATCTGTTCACCATCTTAAATGATCAAAACCAGATAATGTACAAAATAAGTATTTTGAAGAAGTCACAATGAATTTGAAGCAATGCACTTAAGGTTTGGCATTAGAGACATCAATAGTTTAAACATATTTTTCCCTTCCTTCAGATTACATCTCAGTCAATTGATTACATCTCTCTCAAATGACAGGCACTGAAAAGGTCTAAGGCCAAAACAGAAAGCCCCAGATTCAGTACTACAAGGAAGGGTGCCATGGTTCAGCCAGGAGCCAGGACTAGCGAGTGGGTGTCTCGAGCACAGTTGCAGCAAACTGGCACACTGGGCAGTCAAAAGCAACTGGCACATTGGCTTCATCTGGTGCTGGGGCAGATAGGCTGGTCCTTACCTCCTGGCTTGATGGGCCAATGTTGCCAGGGAGACAAATTTTAGCCAGAGTTCCCAGTATCTTTGAGAGTACCTTAAGGGACAGCAGAACGGAAAACTAGATGCCTTCTTTGGAAATACAGACTCGAGCCTCTGTTTTCTTCATGATCTATAATCGAGGTAAGAAGGTGAGCACTAACAAGCCTTTTATTATTGTACGGTGTGAGAAACTCTGGCAGATAAAGCACATGGCCACATTATGGTAGATGAAAAATATATTGTATTGAAATTAATTTCAGTGATTTAGGCAAGCTGAACTGTGTGTAACAGCCTTTTCTGACTCTGCCTTTGTACTCCGAAACATAAGCACAGTGTGTGTAAATGTAAAACTGGGATATGTATAACTTTATTTTCCGTACTGTGCACATTTGCATTTTTGAGTAGCAGCCTGTTTGTCCTTATGTCTATGCAATGCAACAATATCTCAGATGTCTCCAAATGTCCTCGCTGTGGAACAGGAAGCAGCATAGCTGCATCAACATGGCAGAACTAATCAGCTTGGGCACCGTGCCCTGCTGACACAGCTCTCTTCTTTCCAGGACCCCAGCTAGCATCTCTGCAAGGCACTAAGCACACGCTGCTGAAATTCAAATACTGTAGTCATGGGGACAGACAGAGAGCAGCAAGAGATAACCTGACCTTACAGGCTAGTGGGTCAGGCACATAAAAGGGAAGGGGAAAATTTATGAAACATCATGCAATGATTATTTTTTTAATCTGAAGAAAACTGTGCATGTACTTCACCTGGAACCTTCCCAAATGATTGTCTGAGCTATTAGGTTAGGATTAGCATGCCATGTGGTTTTTATGCTCTTGGTCACAGACACTACATCTATACTGCTAAATTTAACAGTGTCAGGACCCTTTCTTTGGCTCTGAAACCAGCAGCATGGCCCAGACGTGCCCATGCTATGCTTCCAAAGAGGGTAGCTGCCTCCAGGCAGCCTACTGGAAATAGGCTGTTCTGGCTCCTGGGAATTGTTTGGAGGAATACTAGTTGGCCGGGGTCAAAGTCATTCTGGGAAACATGCTATGAGTATACAGACAGTGTCTGGACCCTGGAACTGGTTTAGTTGCTAGCATGGATAATTAGTTGAAAAATGTTGGAAAATACCCACAGTATTTGAAGAGCAACTGCCTAGCTTCTATACAGTAAGCACCAACAGGATTTGTTCACATTGATTGCCACAAAACCCAGTGAAATCCAGAACCAAAATAGCAAATGAAAAACCACTGGTGCCAACCCTGAGATGGACTCAATGCTTTCTGAAATGTGCTGAGTGTGTCTGATGTTCTTTTGAACTCAGGAGACAGTACCTTTCAGGCTTGAAATACTCAGGCTATACGAGCCAAGAATGATTCATACTATCAAAGCCCTAGAAAATAGGAGAACACATGAGAATATAACAACAAACTGAATTTAGAACACTATCGCTTTTGTTCCCAATGGGCAAAATAAAAGAGGTTGCTTATACCATAAAAATTCTGTAGCATTAAAAAAAAAAATTAACCCCAAATTAGCTTTGCCTCCCAAGTGATTGTCTCTTCTCTTGTTTAATAAAGCATTTTTCTTTTTACCAAATATAAACACAATCATTAATAAACCAGCCACTCATTTTTCTTCAGATTGTATATGAAATTCACAGAGAGGATTGTGGACTAGGGTTAAAATCTCTACCTTCTTAGTATAGCATAACTACTTTTATATATGCCTTTTCAGTAGCCTAAGAAATCTTAAATTAAACATTACCATAACTCAGGCTTCTATTTAACTCCATGATCTAGAGGACCATGGTCATTACAGGACCAGCATCTTTAATAGCAAGATTTTAAGGAGGCTCAATATTCATTATTCTAGCGCATCTGGTTAATACAGCCATTAGGTTGAGTATAAAGCCTTTTTTGAACAAATATGTGCCTGTGCTTTAGTATGAGAGCAGCAAAAAAGTAAGAGGAGGCTCACAGGAGTACCACAGGGCATACTGATGTGGCATTACTGTGCTTGCGTGCCACAGGGGGAAGAGGAGGAGGAGCACTGCTGGGAACCGCATGCTCCCATGCTTCGAAGAGCAATGAGGATTCTGGGCTCCCGGACAACGAACAAAGCCTCCTACCAATGTAAATGTCTTTCACAACAGCTCTGACCTGTGGTGGAGCCAATTTTGCTTCTTCCTCAGTTCAGACTCTGAGGTCCAAGTATGAGGTGCAAGTATAAGGTGCTGTAAAATTATCAAAACTCACTACAACCTTAACATGCACATTCTGTGCATTTCTGCACTCTTTGAAGGTGTCTTACAGACTCTTTTGACAAAGACATTTTCTCAAAATCTGAGCACAAATTCATCTGAATGGCAGAAATGACTCTCTAAGCTACTTGCTTGCAGTGAAGCCATAATGAGAAAGCCAGGTCATGAGGGACCCCGAGACAGAACAAAAAGCAGCAAGGTTTCCTCAGCGTGTGTAAGATGGCAAAAAAAAAAATATCTCTCTCTTTCTCTGCCTCTCTCTCTCACACATATACACATCACATCACAGTGACAATAAGTTGTGGCACATACTGGAATATCAATAAATCCTTCATCAACCTGAGGCTGAAATACAGCCAGCTAAAACTTATTTTTAGACTACCTTGGACACCAGCCAGAATGAAACCGGCAGGACTAAGACACTGCAATAAATGTTGGTAATGCAAAGCTGTAGATAGGAAAAGGAGACCTTAATCCATATGCTATGAAGGTGCCCCTTAGTGAATCCTTTCTGAGAATATTTTAATAAGTGGAGTCATCCTCATTCTAGTTATTGGTGTTGCCTCGTTTGGTCTAGTCTGGTTGACTTCAGTTCACTTTATATTATTTTGAATATGCCAGGCACCAAATACCTTTAGGGAGCAAAGGATACCCCCTGCCAAAATGGAAAGGGAATATAAGCTGCTTTTTGAGAATATGATTATAATAAAACTGTTTCCCAGGGTTATATCCAGTTACAAAATAGCGGCAGCCCACACAGACACACACAGACACACAGACACACAGACACAGACACACACACACGTTTGAATAAGAAGGTTCTTTAAAACAGAAGAGACAGGAAAAAACATCTATCTGGCCCTGCTCTTTCCTTTCCTACTTGTACGGTTCAGCTTGCTCTGGGGGTTGTTGTACATTCCCTTGGGTGTATCTGCCTCTCCTGGCAGTGGGACTGCACAGCTTTGCTATCAAGGCACCTCCGTACCTCCAGAGAGAAGGAAATTTTCCCCCTGGGGAGGGAAGAGGCAGAGGGATTTTCGTGAAAGAGGTGCTTGGAGGCAGCTCACAGTATCCAGAAATTGCTGTTATGAAACTGGGCGTTGGATTTGTTATTCTTTTTCAAATATGAAAGTCCAGCTAGTCCAAGATCCTGTCTCTGACAATAATCAGTACCAGATGTTTAGAGGTACTAGACTAACATGAGGTAAGGAAGGTACATCCTAATCCTTCTACATGTCTTCTGCAGCATGATAGCTAAAATTTTGATTAAACCCTGAAGCATGACTTTCGTTCCCAAAGCTTTGTAGTGCTAATTTTTACAACTCAAACTTCTTGTGATATTTGGATCCTCTTCACTGCTTGTGAAATTCTTGGCCTTAAAAATATCCTGAGACAATGAGTTCCAAGGAGCACAGTTACTTTATGTACTAATTGCATCCCTTCCTGTTCTAATCGCTCTTCAGGTTTCACTAAAGCCATGTTTTGTGTCTCCATAATTTGATGGGTAGACAGAAAGTCCTGATCCGACTTCTTTCAAAATTCATCTTTTCACAGAATTTTATATATGTTAGTTTATCTTCCTTCATTATTCTGCTTGCCAAATAAGTCCCAAGTTATTCAATCTCTGTTTATATAAATCATTGTCATGCAATTTCTCAAATTTCTCAAATCTTTCCCATAACTCATATTCAGCAGTAACATTTCTGATTGTGTAGTGATACTTCACAGATACTCACAGATCCACGTGAGACTGAATGGTATATATTTGTCCTAATATTTTGCAGTGTTTCAAATTCATATGCATAAACAGGATTTACTTCAAGCTACTTTTAATTGTTCTTTTTCAGAATAAAATCATTAACACTAAATTTGAAAATAATCTAATTTTACTAACAACATAGCATTACAGGCATAATAAACTGCCATCTCTATGTAAAGAATAACATAATATGACAAAAATTTTCAAGGACTGATACAGGCCATTAGTAGGGGAATGTAGAAATAAGGCAGGAAATGTCATGTCATTATTGCAAGTCAGGTAATGGTCACTAAAATCTGTTCATTTCAAAATACACCTATTTTAAGCAGCAAGACAAGGAAAGAGGACAAAGATAATGGGCAGTGCAGGATGATAGCATGGATAGAGCTGAATGATTTTCATCTGGAATGCATTGATCTCAGAAAGCATTAGAGGACTCAAAGTCCATCCTCTTTACTCATCTGTGTGAGTCATCCTCATTAAATTCAAAGGATCTCAGAACATCTGTGCAACTGTAAATTGAATTTTAACACTCAAATGAGCAGTGACTCAATACAGCCTTCTATGCCTGATACCAAACCTGGCAAGTGAAGAATTGGCTAAAAGCAACAAAGCAGTACAGAAATTTGACTTAGAGATGTCAGAGTTAGTGGATGGCAGGTTTGAAAATTACTTTCCTGCAGATTATTAAAACACAGTTTTAAATGTATTTCAAAGATTATAATTATCCAAGCATTGTTATAGATAATATCATACAAAGAGGTTTAAACTTTTCTTTTCTCAAAGATACAAGTAAATAGACACCACACTAAATGTTCTACAGAAATAGACAGAAAATAAGATTCTGAAGGAAAATTTAGTACTAATGAGAGATGACCAATATTTTCAGCAAACAGACCATGACATTAAATGAATCAGAGGTTTCGTTTTAACAATAATCACATTTCAGGGTTGATTTCTTGCTGAATAAATTATGTCAGGTAACACTTAAATGTAAAAGATATTTGTATTTTTAAGTGTTAATAGGCAATGAATAAGACATTTGGGAGTGCCAAGGGATTGGATTTGTAAGAGTATTTAGATCTAAACATCAAAATGATGCTTCATGGGATCTTTCTTAACTTTGAAATAAAAGAGAGTTAGGTACCAAGAACCTTCTGAAAATCTCATATGTTTTTGTCTGGGGTTGGTTTTTTTTTCACCTGAAGACCTTTAAAATCTGACCCATTAGAGACAGAGCCCCACTGGCTTTCAGTAATATGTAACTTTTTGCTTTTTTTTAATAAAGCTGAGCTCCTAAATATTTTATTCATACATGCCATTGTATAGTCAATTAATCTATTGTACATATGTGTCTAAAGAAACAATTCAGAAATAAGAACGATCCTAGAAATATTCAGGTTTGTTCCTGAATAAAAAATAGGCTTTTTTTGGTGATTACAAACAGTACTCACTACTTATTGAGCTTGACTGTTTTCTTCACCCATGGATGAAGCATACATTTTTGCAACTAGCAAAGCTATGTCCCTGGCTATATGTATACAAGGAAGTTCAGTGGAAAGGAGCACTCTGCATGCTGGACTTTGGTCACCTGCACTGCTCAGTTGCTAGACCAGTCCTAG
Source organism: Balearica regulorum gibbericeps (assembly GCF_011004875.1). NCBI lineage: Eukaryota > Metazoa > Chordata > Aves > Gruiformes > Gruidae > Balearica > Balearica regulorum. The sequence goes on from NC_046186.1 coordinate 15,704,017, forward strand.
GCATGCCATGGCTTTGCTTTCCCACACTTTCTAAACTTGATTTGAGTTCAGACCATGGACTATTTTTTCAGTCATTTTAGACACAGCCATCCTATTGTATAAAATAAATACCATGGACATGAACCTCTCTATGTCAGTTGTACGTGGTGCCAGAGAAATGTCCTGGGCACTTAGGTGCTAGACACAGTTTACGAATTAAAGGATTGTTAACAGTGACTTTAGAAACTTGGGGTTTTTTTCTATTTGTACTATCTGAAATTTATTTTTAAACCAATACAAACGACACTAGCAGTCGAGGAAAAAGGCACTGGCACCCAATTCTCTTGGCACCTAATTGTCTCTTCTTTGAGAAGTGTGCAGTACAGAATCATGCACCTTCTGCATTGTCCCCTTTGCTATGATCTGAGCATTGCAAGGTGACCAAGCCCTGACTCAGCAAGCTAGGTATGGGATCACTGGATCAAGGAGAGGAGGAGATCTACATTTCAATCACCCCAACAAGACAAAGCCCTGAGGCTCAAATATCTCACCTCTCACTTCCTCCTGTGAGTACTGCCAGGCTCTTCCTCTGGCTGTTGTGCTTTGTTCTGGACTCATCATGCTCCTACGTATGCTCAGAGCATTTCTGACCGCAGGAGACCTTCCCAGGACTGAGGGTCTAGATGCCCCTCTGTCTTCTCGCTGAACTGCTACCAAGCAAAAGCAGAACTTTAGTGCTTTGTTCCTTAGACTGGAACTTTTCTATGCGTACCTACGTATGAAAGTTTAGGCATGGAGGAACCTTTTTGGAGTTGAATGATTTTGCACGTCTCTGAGTGGGGCAGTTGCTGGAATGTGGACCACTGCAACCCCTCTTTGTACTTAGGCACCTACTTTTCAGCGAAATCCCATTTTAGGCACTAGAGTTTAGAATCTGGCTGACTCTTATCATCATCACCACCTTATCATCAGACTCTTATCTGTTTGCTGTGATAGTCAGAAATCTCTCAATTTCTGGCTTAAATCTCCTATGGTTCGTTGTCCTTGTGCCACCATTATCCTTTGATTTCCCTAGTTCCATCAGGTCAAGGATCAAGTAGTTCAGAAGGGACATAGTGACCTTGCTCTAAGGTTTAGCCTAAGCAGTATTTCTGTATTTTCACTTATTCAAGGCCCACTCCCAGACAGACCAAGAAAGCCATTGCCATAATGGCCACTGTAGGTTACATACAAGATATTTTGTAGTGTTTCTTGGTAGACTGTCATATGTAAGACAGCATGCAAACAGAACAGACCATAAAAATCATTCTAGTATGGCTTCTAAGAATAAAAATATTGAATTTTTTGTTGCTAAAAATGTGAAAATAGAGAAAGTGACAAGGTGATTGTGAAGAACTAACACAACACATTCATCATTTAATTGTGACAGGAAATGGAACATGTTTTTCAGGACTCATCCATGCCTGAAATGATCCAGTTTTGTAGAAGAAAAGCTCCATTTATTGCAAACAAGATATTTCCTCCTTTTTTAGCTGAGAAAACGTGTCGTTTCTTTAAAAGAAGGGCACAGTTTTCTCTGTGATCACAGATGCCTCAAGCCATGGAAGTAACATTTTTCTGACTTGTGTTGGGTTTGCGTGGCAAGGTTTTGGTAGCGGTGGGGGGGGTGCTACAGGGGTGGCTTCTCGAGAAGCTGCTAGAAGCTTCCCCTGTGTCTGATAGAGCCAATGCCAGCCGGCTCCAAGATGGACCCGCCGCTGGCCAAGGCCAAGCCAATCAGCGCCTCTGTGATAACGTATTTAAGAAGGGAAAAAACCAGTTAGAGAGAGCTTTTGCAGCCGGAGAGAGGAGTCAGAAGATGTAAGAAACTCTGCAGACACCAAGGTCAGTGCAGAAGGAGGGGCAGGAGGTGCTCCAGGCGCCGGAGCAGAGATCCCCCTGCAGCCCGTGGTGAAGACCATGGTGAAGCAGGCTGTCCCCCTGCAGCCCATGGAGGAAGGATGAGGGGGTGTAGAGATTCCACCTGCAGCCCGTGGAGGACCCCACGCCAGAGCAGGTGGAGGCACCTGAAGGAGGCTGTGGCCTGTGGGAAGCCCACGCTGGAGCAAGCTCCTGGCAGGACCTGTGGACCCGTGGAGAGAGGAGCCCACGCCAGAGCAGGTTTGCTGGCAGGACTTGTGACCCCGTGGGGGACCCACGCTGGAGCAGTCTGTTCCTGAAGGTCTGCACCCTGTGGGAGAGACCCACGCTGGAGCAGTTCATGAAGGACTGTAGCCTGTGGGAGAGACTCATGTTGGAGAAGGCCGTGAAGGACTGTCTCCCGTGAGAGGGACTCCACTCTGGAGCAGGGGAACGATAAGAGGAGTCCTCCCCCTGAGGATGAAGAAGCGGCAGAAACACCATGTGATGAACTGACTGTAACCCCCATTCCCCATCCCCCTGTGCCGCTGAGGGGGAGGGCGGAGGTTGAAGCCGGGAGTGAAGTTGAGCCCGGGAACATGGGAGGGGTGGGGGGAGGTGTTTTAAGAGTTGATTTTATTTCTCATTCCTCTACTCTGTTTTGCTTAGTAATAAATGAGATGAATTCCCTCTCTAAGTTCAGTCTGTTTTGCTCGTGATGATAATTTGTGAATGATCTCTCCCTGTCCTTATCTCGACCCACAAGCTTTTTTGTTATACTTTTTCTCCCCTGTCTAGAGAAGGAGGAGAGTGATAGAGTGGCTTTGGTGGGCACCTGGCCCCCAGCCAGGGTCAACCCACCACATGACTGTTTGGTGGTGGGTTTTTTTATACATATATTACAAAGTCATAAGATGACATAGCCATTTCCTGCATAATGAAATCTATTAGCAATGTTGTAATTAAGTAGTTTGAATTTTAACAGTGTATCGTGATTTGCAGCTGCTAATGGTAACACTGGAAGACACAATTCTGTCCACAGACTAATTGAAAATAGGAATATTTTTCTGCAGCTACCACATTGGGTCAAATATTGCTTACTGTGGGAAAGTACTCTATAGATACATTATCAGTAACTCTTTCACTATGCATAACAGATTTTCAGATACTTTGTCACTTTTAAAGAATGTTTGGAATTATGAGAGATTTGTTATGAGAGATTTTGAATGCAACATTGCATTCATGGGACATGAAATCTCTCTACATTGAATTAGTTTGCCTTCAAATACTTTCAAATACCTGACTTCATATTTTGCTTGCTGCATATTTAGCTAATAAAATTACTCTGGCCTGATTCAGCTACTTTCTCTGCAAAATGTTGACATTTCAGAATCCTAAGCATCACTAAAATTATAAAACTTTGCAAGAGGCTTGATATAGTTTACCTGCATAAAAAAATGTTTCATACCAAAAGATGTAATGAGTGCACTGAAAAAGATTAATAACTCTTGTACTTGAGAAAAGCCCAGTTTTCTCTCCCGCTGTCCTGGTTTTCTCAAGCCCTTAACGCTCAAAGACATTTTACGTTCATTCTTAATTTGAACTGAGGAAAGCAAGAACAAATTCTATATGTTAAAAAAACTTGGAAAGACTGCAGGAATCTAAATAGTATAGATCTTGTTAAAAATTACTTTCAAATTAATTGCAATCAAATGCAATTGCAAAAGAGCTTTATGGTTGGGGTTTTTTTTACATACTGTTGAACTGAAATGTAATGAAATTGATGATAGGTAACATTTAAACAGAATGCTGAAGCTTAAAATAACCAATTTATACATTGGAATCACCAGACATATATGCTTTAAAATGCCATATTTTCTAAGAAAAATAGTATTTCTAAATTATAACCATTACGATAAAATGTTGACTGTGTTTTTTTCATGTGTTTGTTCATTATTTCCATCCAGGAAAGGTGATTAGCCTAGGAAATCTGAATAACACGTGGGAAATATCCATAGCGTAGGCTCTTCTGTCTCCCACACAGCTTTGAACAGAGATGAAGTCCACTAAAAATATGTGTCTGTGTCACCTGAACCCCTAAGGCAAGGTTAGACCAACCATTTCTGCCATTAATATTCAATAAAACAGGTCCCCACCTGTATTGCAACTCTGCTGACAGTGCCTCCAGGTGAAACAAACACAGTGATATTGCAGTTGCAGTTTTCTAATCTATGTAACAAGACTGGATTACAATAATGTAGTCTGGAAGCAATGGGAGGTATAAATTACTATGACTCTATAGTGCTGATTGACATGATTATGTGAGAAAAGAGACAGAAAAGATCTATTAGGTCATCTTGTCCATTCCCCATGATACACTGTAATGTCTCCAAAGGAAAGGTTATAATGTGTTGTGACAAGGACCTGGCTATTAATAATGCCATTAATAATTTTTATGACATTTTTAATTCTCTTTGCTTGTTGTTGTTTTTTTTCTGTGATCTGATAATAGATGCCTTGCTCTTTTGCAATATTACCGATATATGCAATATGGTTGTATGAAATGTAATAGAATGTCTGATTGTCAAAATTTTATAATATATTAAATGATTAAAATGGTTTTGTGTGACCAGAGTGCTAAAATGTTACCACATTAAAAAAAGCAACAGTAACATATCTCAAAATTTACGTAGTTGAGTCTGACCTCACTTCCCATTATACACAATACAAAGAAACTTCTACTCCTGCCTGCTGTCCATTCCCCATTCTATGGAACTAAAATTTGCACAGCAATCTGGCTGAGCAGCACTTGGGGATCTTCACCATGTATGAAGAATAAAATGTTGACTATTACTTTACACTTTCAACTTCCACCATCGCCTACTTTGTCTCTTTTTGGTGGTAGGGAATCTAGAAAGTGCTACAAAAATCACTCTAGAAAATGTCAGTCAAGCTGCTTTTGAGTTTGACAGGAAAGACGTTTACCTGTGAATGACCTAGCACTCAACCCTTGGCTATATACCCTTGTGGGATGAAGATTTGTCCTACTGTACATACTAGTGTAATGACAGTAATTCTGCGTGGCTCAAGAGGTGAGCCACAAATCTGGGACTTGGGTTCAGGATAGCACTCCCAGATCCATTAATGTCCTGCTTTACATCAAAGAAGTCATTTAGTTCCTTCCACAAAGCTGTTTCCTCTCTTAGTTTTATATATTCAGTCTATTTACATGACAAAGTCTACATCTAAACCATGGCCAGTCCCTGGATAAATTGTGGGCTGGCACTTTTCCTTGTCTTGCCCCCCATCCCTGCTTGCTCTGGTTCTCATGGGGAGGAAACCCAGCCAAGCAGGCAGGAAGGAGGCTGTTGCGTGCTCCTGTAGATATCCTTGCACTGGTGGCAGAAAGTCTGGGGTGGTGGGACACGCTGCAGATCACCTCTGTCTGCAGTTTAGATTGTCAAGGTGATACTCTCTGAGGGTTTGTTTGTACTGCAGATAACAGGTACTTCATTAACTGACGGTACTTCTGTCACAAATTCTACAATCCATGGGGAGGAGGTACAAGACCACCAGCCAAACTGGGTTACCAAGAGTTCTCCTGATCAGTGAAGCAACATCAGTACTGTATTTTTTCTTTGTATCCTGTGTTATTTCTTATTTGGTCCTTTTCACTTTGTGAAGTAGATTAGATACATTTTTGCTGTAAATGGAGAACTATTTGTTACAATTAATGTGATAAATTCAATGGATTTCTATGCCACTTTCAGTGAATGACAATTTTCTAAAATAGTTTTTGTTTTATATTGTCACCAAACATGAAAGCATAATAACCATAAATTTAACTGATGATAGCTTGATAAGGGACCATTAAGTACACAATATAATTTTATATGAAGTGTGTGTGCGCATGTGTATGTGTATGTTCTTTATTAATATTTATGAAATAATTACTAGGTGCAGCTAAATTCATTAATAACTTACTTTACAACATATTTTACAAAAACACATTAGTAATGAATTGTTAACAAGCAGTGCCACAGCTAGCTGTTATAAAGAATTCTGCAACGTAGGGATCATTAAAAGCAAGAACATGCCTGATTAATATATGAATTCACATGGTAATATAGTATACTTTAAAGTACAATAAACTTATTAAATAATAAACAAATGGTTGTACAAATAGATATGATAAAGAAACAGTGTGAAAATGGAACATACATTTGACTGTAATGGAGTAAGCAAATACTCTTGGTCTGAGTAGTTCAGCCAACATAAAACAAGAAGAACAGAGGAAAATATGAGAGCACAATATGAATACTTTGTCTGAAATTCGTATTAAAAGCACATGCATAGAGGTCATCTTTAAGTGCTGAATTTAGTCAGCTATGTTATGGCTAGCTTCTCCAGCTTTTCTCTAGGCAACGGAGGAAGAGATTGTTCAGGAGGGGGCTGAAGACAGGTGACAAGTTAGGAGCTCCAGATGGTGCTTAGGAGAACGTATCTCCTTCTATTGACTACTGAGAAAGTCTGTGGGGGTCAGGTAACTGAAATACCCAGCTAAATAGTGTTGCAAAAATTGGCTGCTGTGATTACTCTCCTGTCAACTGCCTTCGGAAACTGTACATAAAACCCCTAATTACCTATCCACACATGCTACTGCATCTTGCTTTGAGATTACCATGCAGACTTTTTCTGAAGGAACACTCTGAATGCTGGCTCTAAAGCCTGGCTTTAAAAGCTACAGTTAATTTTATTGGTTGAATGATTTTGAAGACCAATTTTTATGAAGAATTCTTTCAAAACCAGGCTGTTAATTTATTATGTGCTGAACAGTAATATGAAATAACTCTGTGTTTCGGAAAATCAGTGGTTCTTAATTATGACCAAGCTTTGAAGCACCCAGCCATGCATGAGAGATTTCCTGATACCTCCTTGCCTCTTTCTTCCTTCAGCCTGAGCTCAGCCCTCCAACTCCCATGTTGCCTGGAAGGGCTTGCCGTTATCTTGGAGCTTTTTATGAATCATCTCACTACTGAAAGATTCAGAGTACAGAACCTGACAGATTCACAGTACGATTTAATATGACAAATCATATCCTATGCAATACTGCAAAATTAAAAAAGGTTGACCAATATTTATGTCAGAGCTAAAGGAATCTATATTCTGTGGTTTTGTCTTACATCCAGCATAGCAATTAACAACTCCTGTTCCCTACTCTCCATTAGAAATACAGAGTCAATTTCTGATCTGGCAGTGTTTGACTAAAAAGCCTGAGCGTGTATTAGTGATGCGCAAAACATTAGTAACTAACCTTCTGGCCTCAGACTGTGGGGGAATCCTCTCAGAATTACATATTTGAGCAATCCCAGGTTATAAATCATAGAGCAGCAAACTTCTTTTATTGGAATAATTAATTAATGTGGATCCTGCAAGGACAGAATGAATTTCTCTAGGCATCTTAATTCAACTGAAAATCAAATAGATTTTAAATGACACTAAGATACATTCTCACAAAGTGTAACACTTTTTGTTTCTAACTTGCAATCTGGTATTAACAAAGGCCTGGATTCATCTTATTCAACTTTATGCATCTAGTGTAAGATGGTCATCTAATTTTCATGTGTTATTAGGAAAGAGAGAAGCAAAGGTCTAACATCCATGGGATGAATACCCCTCTGAAACTGCTCATCTCTCTACAAGGAGGTTGCTTAGATGCAGCGCACTACTTCTGGGTACCTGAACTGGTTAGATGAACAACCTTCTCCCTTCTTGCCTCTTTCTCATTGTTCAGGTACATCAGGAAAATCAAAATCCATACAAACCAGCTATAATGGGACAGTGTTTTTCAAAGAAAATAATGTGGTCACTGAAAGCAAATTTCCAAAATGAGATGTGATACCACAACTCCAGCTTTAGCCAAGCACTACTCATAGGGCAATGTGGTTAGGAGTTGGCCTGCTGTATACCATGTTACTTTCTCCCTGCAATTTTTTAGCATGTGAGAAAGGTTAGTCCTACACTAAGGGGCTTGGATCCTACACCTGAGCATTTCCATCACCTAATTGTTTTCTGACTCAGAAAGACTGTAATAAATGTGAGGGATTCAAACATGACAGAGATGAATGTTATGTCACAGTTTGGCTAGATAGATGTTATAGTAGTTTTTAAAGGATTCCCTCCAGACAAACACATGCACATTCACGAGTTTTTCATTTCTTTGCCTCTCTCCCTATGCCTCTGCCTCTAAGCAGTCAACAAAGAAAAGACTGAGGAATAAACCTTTTCCTCACATATTAACTTTCTTTTAAAAATATTTTCCAAAACAATTACATGAATTATTCATTACCTCTCTCTTTGTTCCTATTAATATCGGCTTCCAGAGGTCTGTTTGAGATTTTTTATCCAGTCCTTTTCATGTTTTGCTCATTTTCATTGATGAGAAGTTATTTATTTTGTAAATTGAAATGCCTGCAACTAAGCCATTAATCCTAGAAAGGCTCTGATAAAATTATTGCATTTTTCAGAACAGTGGAAATACGAAAACATCTTTCACCTCTCTGAAAAGGGTTGTAATGCTTAAGCATTTTCAACATGCATCAAAGGGAGACCTACAGCCTATTAGACAGCAAGAATCTCTTAATATTTGCTCCAAATATGGCCTAGGCCTAGAAATACTCAATGATACAAAAAAATCTATACGCAACCTTTAAACCAAGGCCATGAGACCCAGTATTCTTCCACCTCGGTGAGTGCCATAATATCCAAGCTACAGGGTCACCATCTTCCTTTATGTCTCTTGGGAGAAGACGTAAGAGGGGAAGCTAAATAATTATGAATGATTTTTTTGCATAGAGGTGTATAGTTTTCCCTGACTCACAATTTCAGTTCCCACACCACAGATTAATGATAAGGGCAGGCTCCTATTTTGAATTGTCTCAAAGAGCAGACCTGGGCCTCACACTCTCAATGACTGTCCTTCAAGCTAAGCTCTCATGCGGATGGAGACTGGAGGACATTGTTCTCTTTTCTCGCTTTTCAAAGAGAAAGCAGTCCCACTATGGCTTTTAAAAGGAAGACTGTAAATACCTTCCTTTAACCAAGGGCTCCAAGATGCAATACACTCAATACCAGATTACACTGTGATGCTTTTTTTTTTCTCATTATGGCTAAGCAGAGCATGAAATGAGTGAATTCAGGTATGGCTTTATGTAGCTTTGTTTTTTTCAGGATACAGAGACATAGGGCAGGGATGTAGGAGAGCAGAAACACCCTCTCTGCCTTACAGAAAAGACCAACGTTCCCGTGTCATGAAGACTAGAAGAGCTGTAACAGGAAGGACCATATCCATCAGAACCAGAAGTCATCAACCGCAGTCCAAAAGGGACTGACAGTGTCATTGTCATCAGAGAAATAGTTTTAGCAAGAGATACTGCTTACTGTAGATTTCCAGATGTTAGGGTTAAAAGTGATCTTACAGAAGAGCACTCAGTTCTCCAAGCTGGGCTCCACCCCAGCTGTGCATGTCCAAAGCTTTGCCTCATTAGCACACCAAATAAGTAAAACCTTCGGTCAGTCACCACATTTTCTCAGAAGAGTGGTTTAAAGGGAACACACTGCAGTGTGAGGAGAGATGACATAGTTGCTGGCTTCCTGTTGGTGTCATCTGCTCATAAACACAGACCTGCCTCCCCGGCTCTGGCAACCAGACCCCAGGACCGCTCTGGGGGAGATGATCTGTGACTTCAAAGCCTGCAGCATTTGTAAAATAAACTGAACTACTGTACAAGCTTACTGGACAGTTGTGCCTTTAACTTCCTTGCTTATTTCCCCAGTTTCAGAGTACTATGTTACAGCTGTTGTCCTCCCCATCCCACAAAACACTTTTGCTGACCGATAAACGAGGAAGAAGCAATAACCCTTACCCTAGCCCCAACCCTAACCCTTCCCCAGGCATGGGGCCCATGGGTTGGGGCAGCTTCTGCCGATCCCGGTTCTTGTCTGACAGGGGCTGCGTCAGGCCCATCCCACCCCCAGCCAGGAGCAGGCAGCCGGGGGGCACCGGGGCACCCCAGCCCTGGCCATCAGGCAGGGGATGCGGACTGGCCAAAGCCAGTCTGGGACGTGGGCCCACAGGTGGGCCCAGCTCAGCAGGGCCCAAGGCCAGGCAGGGCTGCAGGGAGCTGGAGCCCGGCCCTGCTGCGGCCTTGCTGGGGCAGGGGCTGACAGCCCCAGAGGTGGAGTGCACATGCTATTGATAAAGCTTGAAACAGCTGAACCTTTTATGTGCAACTTTGATTGAAAGTATTCAACAGATGCAAAAAGTAATTTACTTGTGCTACTTCAAGTGAAATAGCCAAATTCTAATAAAACAAGCCCTTTGAAAATCTCACTTAAATTTGACAAAGCAATAAAAAATCATCATTTATGTCCTGCTATCTTCTCCCTGTGTTTTGTTTCTTGATCTCAGTCCAGATGAAAGAAACAATAAGAGCAGTGAACACCCTATCATCAAAATTCTCTTTTTTATTTCTTGTTGTTAGCATAGTGCAGGGGAAAACAGTTGGGATTTGAAAGCTTGCAGATTTCTAGTGCTAGAAGAGGTAAGAGTGTTTCTCAACATCACAACCACTTACAAGCTATCATGTCTGTGGAGAGGAAAATAGCTATTACTCGTCAGTTAGATCTCACAGAACAAAGTGGATCGAAACTTAGGAAAGGAAATCAAAGGCTATAAAGTAACAGGAAAAAATATATTAATATTGAGTACAGCAATTCCTGTTTCTGCAGGTGCTTTTTTTCAGGTTTAGGCATGTTCAGAAGAAATGTTAAAGGTAAATAAGAAATACTGTCCATTACTCTGAATACAAAAATGAGAGCCAAAGATTTTAAGATTAACATTCAGCCAATTGACTTTTAGCTATTATGGAATGATTTTCAGAATGCAATAGCATCCAAATTTCCCTTAATTGTCAAGGTGTTCTGAAACTAGGCACTTAGAGAAGTCATTCATTTGGTACATCTTCAATTGTTTTTTTTTCAGGGGTGCCCAGTGTGCTACAATCAGAGCAGTGGCTGCTCAGTGTTAAACACAGGCCTTGGGTCATTTCAACCAGTTTGAATGTTCTCACCTTACACAGTACCGGCTCTACACAGCTAGAGAAACCCCAGAGCTCAGGTAGTAGAGCGTCCAGGGCCAATGTTAGGCAGCCAGTTTGCCGAAACATGGTCCTGTGTGGCCTTTTGAGATGCCCTGTGTTATCTCTCCCAGCCTCCAGCCACAGCTCCAGGATGGCACAGGCTTTCTGTAAGTCCTCTCTTTTACCTGTAAATCCCATGTGATTGTCTAAGATACTCTCAAGGCAACTGTTTAGGGAACTGAACTGAGCCTTCACCATCATGAGCAAAACCTTCATCATTCTCTGAAACTGTTCTGGATGCGAGATGAAGAATAAGCCATTTGCACATAGCTATGAGCTCTGCTAATTGCTAATTTCCTTCTGGGGAAAAAAAAAAAAAGTAGGAAAGGAAGGAAAGAAACTAGCAGGATGTTACAACTGCTTTAGATGATTCTCAATCCAGACATTAATACTGGAAACAAGATAGGGCCCTTAACAGAGCACGTTTCACTTTCTTGTAACTAAACAGAATGGTAAGATACAGCAGGCTCATGTCTACTGTTAACAGCTCCCTGTCTGCTTGCTGTGGTGCTCCCAGAGATCATCCTCAGCTGTCATGTGGTATAACTCACTCTAGAAAATCTAGTGCCCTAGCTGACTTCCTACCTGCGTGACCTATTCATTATACTTACTCAGAAAGCCATATGCTGGGTGCTTAATGATTGACACCAAAATCTGTTCATGGGGTTGTGCAGTTACTGTTCATCCCACATAGGAGTACTGAAAGTCAAGCTCTCACTGCTTCGGTTTCAGTAAATGCAAGGCTTCCTCAAAATTTGGTCTTTGCATTGTAGGGAGGGTTTGAAAACAGAACCACCAGATTAGTGATGCAGTAAATATATTACTTGTACTTCTAAAGCACTGAATTCTTACAGGCCTCCTAGCAAAAACTAAAATGAATAACATGCAGAATGTGCTAATCTGCAGAATGAACCATGAGTGGTAATTTATGTATCTCATAAACAGCTAGCAAGCTGTTATTTTACAAGCACTATTTTGAGGTTCAATTATCTCACAGAGATAGGCAAATCTGCAACCTTTCACTCATTCAGCAATCTGCAGTGCTTAGTTGTGCAAAGTTTAGGAGTTTGAATTAGAAGGTGCCACTTAAAACAGGCAATTGTTAGGAAAAGCAGCGCAGTACACAATTAGCAAGAACAGTAACGCAAGCAAGACTCAGCAGCAGTAACTTGCAAGAACAGCACAGGATGCCTCATATCAGAAATAGAGGTTAGGCAAGCACAAACCACAGTGAGGTCAGGTTAGTGGTAAGTGTTAGCATCCATATTCTTTGGTCAACCATCTCAAATAATCTTGAGAGGTGTAGGGAGTTGTATGATCACTTGTATCATTCAGCACCATAGCTGGTATTAACAGTCATCTTTGGTGATGATACAGCCTGGAGAATGGATGACCTTTTGTCAAAGGCGTTGAAATGGAGAGTATCTAGTCAAATCCAAAAGAGAAGTTCTCAAGTTCTGAAATTTTCATGTGTTTTTCAGTCAAAAGAAACTCTATGATATATATTTCTGCCTATATGTGTGGTTTTGTATTACCATATGTGTAGCAATGCACAGATATACACACACATATTCATACGTGTACATTAAAGAGCATTTTTTAAAAGTTGTGAAAAATACATTCTCTCTAGCAACGTAGAAACTAAATGAGACAAAACACCAACTGCTTATGTGTGCTGTTCCTTGATTTACCGTTATTCATTGGCTCACTGATGGGTGGGAGCACATCTACTGTTTCTATTCAGAGATGTTCATGAGCTGTGTGGTCTAACCCACATAGGTGGTGGTCAGGAAAAGCAGAAAAGAGTGCTGACTCACTGAGCAAAGATTCCGGTTTCTTTTTAAGTCGGGGGTAACTGAGTTCCCATCAAAGTGAGAAATTGACAGCACAAGGTAAAATTACTGATAGAACAGACTAGTCTTCAGTTTTTCAATTCAACTTTCCATGTCACCTCATATCTGATTTTCCACCTCTCCCACACCAGAAGTGTCTTCATGTTGGATTGTGCCATGGTTTAATGAAGTGGACTGATATCTATCCAGGCCAAACCCATCATATACCTTTGACATATCTTTTATACTCACCATGCTCTTCAAATCCAGCCACTTCTACACACAACCCTAGTGTCATCTATCCATCAAAGGGGAGACTGAGGCATCAAGATAGGGTTATCACAGACCTTTCCTGGACCTCTATCTCTGACACATGAGACACCACCACGTAGGGGCTTTTGATAGGAGGATGAACTCTAGGACTCAGGGTTATGTGACAAGGAAGATACCACAAAAGTAAGTCACTGGTGAGAACATGCATCTCATCAATGCTCCATTGAGCTGGGACTCCAGGTAGTGTATGTGTTTTCTCTCTTGCTCCTGTGATGCCATAAATCAAAACAAGTATTATCTGACATGTGGGACCAAGAAACATTCTCCCTGTATTGTCTCAAATGAAGGTACATGAAAATCATTGATAATAAGAGTGAAGCATTTGAGGAACCCTCACCCACAGACCAGCAAACTTGACAGATTTGGATATGTGAAGACAGCAAAGTCACTGAAAATTTGCTTAGATTAGGTTCACACTTGAAAGGAGATGGACAATTCTAGCAAGCATTATTGCTCTCCCATGCAAGAGTTTTATAGAAATTGGCTTTGAATGTTCAATGCATTAGTTTCGCTACACAAAAAGTTCCCTTGGCAAAATCTGTGATATGTGGAATTTTGCTAAAAAGATTAAATAAGAAAGGGTAAAATAAATAAAAAAATGTTTTACTAGATATCCTGGTTCCAAAACCTAAATTACTTCTAGCCCTCAGCTTTTGGGTAAAGATGTCACAAAAGTCTAGGCAAAGTACAAATAACCTGGCAATGCAAATAAAGACCTATTTTGATGCTGAAAATACCAGTTCCAGGTTGCACTTTTATAAAGCCTTACCTTCTCTTTGGGCCTGGACTGGTTGCTTTTTGGAGGAACGCATAGTATCCCAATCCATTCCAGGCAGATTTTCTCAATATATTTTGAAGGCTACACTGTTCAACTTGTGAGTCAGGCTCTACCCCTACTTTAATTCTTTAATATATATTTACAAAGTGCTTAACAGAATGCTTTAAAAATATTAAAATGACACAATTTATCCCACCCCAAACGGCAGGCTCCCTATGTGCTGTGATAGAAAGCAAATTGGTTTTGCTATTTACTTTCAGATCACCAAATTCAAGCCCTGAAACAGCAAAGAAAGACAGATTTTTATTTTTTTTTTTATAAGTCAGTGCATAGCGTCATTACCCAGTACAGTACCTCTAGCGCACCGCAGTTGTGTAAGAGCATATGACATTTCTGAACTACAAAATAGCGCACTGTGCCACCAAACAAAACCAATTCCATTATTCTGGGGTGGTTTTCCCCAGGATTTTGGTCTAAGTTATATATGTTGAAAGCATTCCATTTCTGCTCTTAATCCTAGATCCTGAATCCTGTATGTCCTAGACAACTTGCCAACCTCTTGTATGGACTTCACTAGTGTGAGCTTTGTATTTGATTAAACCACTGCTACAGAGCAACTGTTTTGTGGTCAGAGCAGTTATATTTCTGTCAGGTTTTCTCTCTGTCTTTGAAAGATGATTCTCTTTCACTTCTGCAATGAGACATTTACTAAAATCAGAAAGATGGACATGCAGTGACAGTCCTCTTCTGATCTTTTGAGGTTGTGCATTCCCTTTGTTTCTGTAATTTTTGTAACTTTTGCAATACTACATGATAAAACCATTTGCAGTATCACTATGCAATCACCTAAAACTACTCAGGCATAGGTAGAAGGGTAGGTCTGACAATATGAGAATTTGTAAAATAGGTTGTTTTTAATTTTAACCAAATTAAATCTGAATAGCTACCTCCTGATGCAAATGTTGTTTCTTTTTTATAGCCTTGCAGAGAATCCCTGTCTGTGTGATACAGTAAATGTAAAGTAAGAGATGGTTGAAATTTTCTGTTAAAAATGTTCTTCTCTGACCATCACTAAGTGATGGATTCATGAAGGTGCATAAGACACTCCTCATATCAGTTTTTCTTCTGTGTCCTGCAGTATCTTGGGACCCTGTTTCAAACCTCGTGCTTCAGCACTGCCTCTGATCCTGGGTCTGCACTCCCATAAAGCACAGAAAATAGACATGTAAGAATCTGGACACTCCTTTCTCTTCCGTACCCAGGAATGTGACTGTGGTTTGGACTTTCATTTGAAAATTTTGAAATTAAATCACTATTTTCTTTTTTTTTTCTTTTTTTTTTTCTCTTTTTCAGTTGAAAATTGCTTTTCCCATTCCAAAAGACAAAATGACTGGGAAAGGTTATTTAAGAATCTAAAGTTATATTGCAGCTTTTAAATTTTCCTTTTAAAAAAAAGAACAACATTCTCAAATGAAAATTCATTGGTTTTAAGAGGCAATATCTCTTGACTGAAGGATTTCAGTTACTGATGGAGCCATTCAGGAAGGCTGCAGCAGACACATTTGAGACATTCTGTGACTTAAAAAAAATCTCTGTTTTATGACACTTCTGTTGTGTAAAATCCAGCCCTTCACTCATGATCATAATCTACACAATCGCCTAGAGTTCAGGTAGTTTGGATTTAATTCTTCAGGAGCTGGATACAATTAGTACTCTAAATCAACAGGACTCTTCACATGCAGTAAAAGTGAAATGCCTACATAGATTGCACAGAATCAAGTTCAGAATATTGTTCTACCCAGCCCTTCAAGAAGACATCACTGTTTTAAAAGTCTTCAAAGTTGATTTTATGCAAGAAAACACAGCTAAAAAAGAAACCACTTAGAAGCTCTTAACTGCAAATCTAATTGTTATTCCATCTTGTGTGACAGTTAAACTAAATAGAGACTCCCTGGAACATCATAAAGAAATCAATTAAATCAGACTTTCACTGTAGAACAGCAACAAAGTTCTGTAAGAAATTCAATACTTGCTGATAGCTGATATGCTCTTCTTCCTAAAGAAAACATAAACTCTGTTAGCGAAGTAAAAGAATAGTAAGTGGTTTTCTTTTAGGGCTGGCAGCCTCTTAAGGGAGCATATTGCAGAGGAAATATTACAGAAGAAACCCGTCTAAGAAACTGAAAGGACAGAGATGGCTGTCTATGGAAGCCGTACATTAACACTGAAGAGAGCTCAGGAAGAGCTCTTTAGTTTTCAGAAGAGCTTCCAGTCTTATCGCCACCATTTACCACAGTTAGAAGTGAAGCCACCTCCATAATCTATGGCAATTCAGGCACCTAGAAATTATGCCAAATGAGTCATATATCCTTACCAGCAGTTCCAAGTACCTTCATAGACTCCAGGAATCCAGGGGGAAAAAAAAAAACAAAACCAAAAAAAGGACTTAGAGATTCTCTGAATCCATTGCCTTCCCCAAATATAGATGTGATTGTAATGATTCAGCCAAGCATCCAAGTCTGGAAAAGCCCACCTAAATGACACTGTGGACTCTGCTCTAGTTTATCCTAATGATATTACTCATTTTTTCATTTTCTTTTAATACCTTCTGAAGCCAAAGCTATTCCTGAGGGGAAGGAGGTATAAAAGTAATTGCTAAAAGAATGAGAATGCCCTGCTTCGAGATAGCCTAGGGCTCTTTCAGATGCATTGCAGGGGCCTGTTTTGAGCATGTACCCTAAATGTCCATCAGTATCAAAATCACAGCACTAGCCAGAATATCACAAGGGCTTTCTTTTTCCACCCTTTTGGAGTTAGCAGCTGTTGCCACTACCTTTGACTATGTACTTACAAAACAGGTCCTCAGTCTTCTGTGTATTTAATCTGTTAAAGTCCCATTTACATTTAAAGCACTGGTCATATTCCAACCTTGTACCTCAATGTTTACTTCTTCAGGCAGGATACTTTTTCTATTTTAATTTTAAACCTATCATCTCTGGCATTATGGTACTGAGGCTGCTAGTCAGTGCACACATAGTCATACCTGCAAATGTCTACACAGAAAGTCGTCATTGAACTGTACAGTAATTTGAAACTGTGTGGAGTTTCTCTAGTAATACTTAAGGGTAATAAAGTATAGCTCACACCCATTAAATCCATTAAATGCTTGACCATGAGAGGTCATTTTGATGATCTTGAAGTTCACCCTGCAATAGGAAGCAAAACTGCCCTGGCCTCATAAGACTGGCAACTTAGGGCTCTTATCTCTACCTGTTGAAAAACTGTACTAATGTATTCTGAGATACTGAGATCCTTCAGGCAGGGTTCCCATCTGTGTGACATCATTGAAAAAAATGACTGACCCATTGTTAGTGCCATATAAATCGCGTTAGAAGTGGTATTAAAGTGCAGTGACATGAGCACAAGCAGCAGTCTTACTGTTGTCATGCCTATTTTCTAAAAAGCACAGAACCAAAATGGACCGTCATTGCTGCTAAGGGTTTTAGTTCAGTTACGCCTGTGGTTAACCTGCAGAACTTCCATCTGGTTTCCTCCCATAACCTCTCTGCTTGATGGGAATCATAGCTTCCAGCTAACTTTCAGAGCCTGCATGTCACATTTCAGCACATCATCTGATGCCAGGGATAAGGACAGAACATATTGCATGTCAACACTGCAAACTGTAAGCAAGTTATTGGTATGCAAGGTGTAAATCGTTCCCTAAAGGAGATTTTAGTCTTATGTTACAAATCCTCCAGGTCAACAATAGTTCACAGGTAGAAAAAAAAATGTGGAAGTGAGCTTATCTTCATTTAGCTAGCCTTGTTTTCATCCTTCTGGACTTTTAACACGTTTTTTGAGGGCTCTGAACTTCAAATCTCTTCCAGTGATTTATTATTCATTTCATGTACCTTTAAATTTTGCCCTTCAAATAATCCTGCTGAATGTCATAGGATATTGTCCCTTTAAGCCAAGATTGTGAACCAATATGCAGGGCTGACTGTGCTTGACCTAGTTAGGGCTGAGCTTTCTGTTACACAAGGCAGAAAACAAAAAGTTGGTTCATTGCACACTCTCACACTCACTCAAGACTGGCAGTCTCTGCCCCCACCACGGATCAGTCAATGATCAGTCTTTGATTCAAAGATGCAATTTCCTTACATAAGGGAAACCTGAGAAGAAATTGTCAGAGACGTTGTTGCTTCTTATAAGGTTTTACCTTATGAAGTGGGAGCAGCACCCACTTTTTTACATTATGTTATATAGCACTCAGTACTACAGGTCCTTCTGTATGGCTGTGACTCTTCTACCACATTGCAATATAACATTCTCTGAAGTGGTGAGCTTGGGATAGCTTCTTAGTTTTTTTACACTTGTGCAGAAGTGTTTGAAAATGAAAAATTCTTGATTTGGACATCTGTATGCAGATCAGATGGATGTACTTTTTGAAAGGTACGTTTAATGTTTGTAGAAAGCATACGCACAGCAGAGCACTTGTATGAAGCCATGGCTGCCCATCCTCTGTTACTACACATGAATAAACTCATATTTTCTCTTGAACATTGCTTATTACATGTTCATACAGCCCCATGGAAGGCATCGTTCCTCATCATGCCATCAAAGAAGCATGGGAGCAGGAAGACATTCCTCCGTGTGTCATGTACCTTACCTCCAGCTTGCAGAGCTTATAACAGACAATCTGGAACCTTAGTTTGGGGCTTGATGAAAACACACATTGACATTGCTATTTCTATGTGAGTTTTGTAAGCTGAGAATTGACAGCCACAATCAGGTTTCTGGAACTGATTACAGTGATCCCTTTTCAGGCACTCAAAAATCAGCTTGACTCCATGTTGTCAGAGCTGTTCCAAGTCTCTTGGTGTAAATGTGAATTTGCCCTCCAGTTTATTAAATGTCTTGCAGTGATTTTAGTAATGGTCAATGTAGTGGCTAATTCACCATTGCATTCTTATTTTTGCTTCAGGACATCTTTAGTCTTAAGACTCCACTCTGAAAAACCTCCTTAGCTTTTTGAATGTTAAGCAGCCAGATGAAATATCTCTGTCAGCATGCAGGAGATGATACATTTTCTCTTTTCTCTCTGCACAGCTCCAGGGGCCAAATTCTAGCAGTATCCTGTGTGTTGAGTCCCCACCTATGTTATAAGATTCTATCCATTACATTTAAAGCAGATGATGACAATGAATTATTATCCTGCCTTCCAGTACCACTGTTTTCTCTGATACCAGCACTACCCACCTCTCAAGTGATACTTGACATTGCAGATCTTACAGTTATGTTTTCTAGTGGAGAAGAAATCTTTAGTATGGATTCAAGGTACACCCTGAATGCAACTAGTTTTACTCATACCATTTCTGGCACAGAGAAGGGCAAAAATCAAGTGGACTGATCTCTCTTCAGAGATCTCAGAGCAACTTCATTGCCAAGTTCACAGCCAATGCTGCAAACAAATCAACAGCCCCCAGGTGACCAAGACTAAAGATTTCCTCACAGCCTGAAAATAAAGGGAAGATACTGTGCAAAGCAACCCTTGGGAAGATTATTTTCATTTGATGAAGAAAGACACAATTTTATGCAAACTTCCTGTGTGGCAAGTTGGCAGTTGGACTAGATGATCACTGTCTTTTCCAACTGAACCATTCTATTCAAGTCCTTAATGTCCCTATTTTCCTTCCTTGCTACTCCACCTGAGCCCACAAACTGGGAATTGGCTCATAACCCTTCACCACTTACTAACTTCGCTGGCTTTCATTATGGGACTGGCTAGTTTAGCTGTATCTGTGTTAATAAATTAAACCTGACCCAGACTTGGACTGAGCACTCACACCTGATCCATGCTGCTACACGGCTGGGACACTCCCATGAGTACTCTTCACTCAAGGCCAACTAGCATTCCCACACACAACACTCAGACTAGAGTCAGGGTTCAGCATGAGCCAGGGACTATCTATCTCCAGTGTGGATGATTCTCATTTCGGTTGGAAAGAGGGTTTAAATGAATGAAAGTTTTTCCATGCCACTTGTCCTCCACCCCAGAGGGAGATCCCTAAGTCATTATTATATTTTAAACACAGCCTAGGAGGCTCATGATTCAAACTGTCTTGCCCTAGCCTAGACCGAAGCAGCCCCCTGCTAGCCATTAGTTCTACTGGTCCCCCAATAGTTATTATTTGTACTTTCAGACTGTGAGCTGTGTCCCAGATCCATGGCCATGTGTGACAATTCTTTATTTCACCTTTGTATCACACACAAATTTAGTGATCTCAGAATTATGGGATTTTACTTCCTCAATTGTATAAACCAAATCCAAATATCAAATAAGACAAATAAAGATGTGTTCTGATGCAAGATTTATGAACATAATGATTAATGGACTAATATTGGGACTTCATCTAGAGTGGGATTTATCTCATCGACTCATCATATCTAGAATTTGTACATCTACTGGTCATTTTTGCTGCTTCATTAGTCAGTGGAAAGAGACAAATGCCTGCAAATGGTGATTAATTCCATCAATTGTAGACCCCTGTTTTTGGAGAAGATAGAGATGGTTGTCCAGATCTATATGCTATGTAAAACCTAACTTTTACATAACAAAGACGAGGTAAAGCAAAACTCTTCTTCTGCTAACTGGCTCTTAAAAATCCAGCTGCTTTTCATGAGCATCTTTTTTTCATCAAAGAACAACAGTTTAACAAGCAGTACATTGTTTTGTATCAATCTACCAGTTTTTCTTCTTGCCCTGTAAAGCGTTCAGTCTGTAACTCCACTTTGTCCAGGTGTCCTTCTGCCTTTCCTTCCTTTCAATAGCAGTTATCCACAAAATCACCCTCTTCTAATGGCCTAGACACCTCTGCTGTAAGGCTTACTATGTACTGCGGAAATGCTAGGCAGCTGGCAGGTAAAGGATGCAACTTATTATGCTGATCATGTTTGTTTCATTGCTCTTTTATCTTCTTTTCACTTGTTTGTTTAACTCACATACTATATATATATATATGTAATTTTATGCTTTGGTGCAATTAAACTAATTTTTAAGTACATCTGATACAACGGATAGCATAACAGATCCTCAGAGCAATGCCTAGCTGTTACCATAATTTGGATAAATAACATTTTTCATAGAATTATAGAATGGTTTGGGTTGGAAGGGACCTCAAAGATCATCTAGTTTCAACCCCCCTGCCATGGGCAGGGACACCCTCCACTAGACCACGTTGCCCAAAGCCCCATCCAACCTGGTCTTAAACACTTCCAGGGATGGGCTGTCCACAACCTCTCTGGGCAACCTGTTCCAGTGCCTCACCACTCCAACAGTAAAGCATTTCTTCCTAATAGCTAATCTAAATCTGCCTTCCTTCAACTTAAGGCCATTCCCCTTTGTCCTATCACTACACTCCGTGATAAACAGTCCCTCACCAGCTTTCCTGTAGGCCCCTTCAGGCACTGGAAAGTTGCTATAAGGTGTCCCTTGAGCCTTCTCTTCTCCAGGCTGAACAATCCCAACTCTCTTAGCCTGTCCTCGTAGGAGAGGTGCTCCAGCCCTCTGATCATCTTTGTGGCCGCCTCTGTACTCACTCCAACACCTCCATGTCCTTCTTATGTTGGAGGACCCAGAGCTGGACGCAGTACTTCAGGTGGGGTCTCACGAGAGCAGAGGGGCAGTATCACCTCCCTTGATGTGCTGGTCACACCTCTTTTGATGCAGCCCCAGATACAGTTGGCTTTCTGGGCTGTAAGCACACATTGCTGGGTCACGTTTCAAACTGTAGTTGTACAAATAAAGTGTAAAAAAATAACATAAATTAATCATGGATGAATCATTACTTCCATTAGCATTCATTGAGCCATGAATCAGAGCAGCATTAAGTATTTTTAAATGGATATGCTACATACCTCTATCTCTATCTCTCTCTCTCTCTGAGGAAAAATTAAATATCCAGAAAAAATCTTGTCAATTTTCCAAAGAAAGCTGACTACTAGATGTTACCTACAGGGACAGTTTGCACAGAATATCTCTTGAACTATTTATAGTTAATTTCCTATATGCCTGCTCTTATTCAAGGATAAATGTTACGTTTTTTTTTCTTTTCCAAATGGACTTTATACACTATGGATAAAGTCCATGTAAAGCACAGTGCTTGCATTCTGGACTAAGCATGTCCAATCAGCTATCCTCCCCACCACTGACAACCGATGCACAATTTACTTCCGTTTGACACAAACTATAAAATTCAATTTTATAGCAATATATCAATCTTCTTACCAGGTAAAGCACCAGATCTTGAAAATCCATCTAGACTTTTTGGAATGTTGAACTGGGACTTGACTCATTTTACCCTGACACACATGGGGCACAAGCCTTAATAGTTTCAGCATATCACTTCTGGGAATACAAGAGTTATTCTTGGTTCTGTGTGTTCCACCTCCCCCTTTGTGACCAATCATTTGCAAAACACTTAGGAAAATTCATTAACAAAGATATAAAGTCTATTCACCACTTCTTACAATTAACAGGGTAAAGAAAAAGCTTAATAGCTTGCTTTCTGCTAAAAATAAATTGCTTTCCTGCAGCAATCAGAATTCTATATGGAGTCTGATTCCAGTAAATAGGTATTGGTTAAAGAAAAGGCTTGAAAATCAAGTTTCTCTAGGTTACTGGGATTTCTCATGTGTCTTCATAATCCTTAACATGGCATGTCCTTAGTTAACACACTGCTTAATTGAAGACTGCAATGAAACCGTATTTCATAAGATAATTCCTCATTTTTATTAAACATGTTGAACTTTTTAAATAAGAGCACTACATAAAGTGCATAGTATTTTTGCTTTAAGACCCCAGGACTTTGAGCCATATCTGCTAAAAATAAGCCAAGTCAGAACAAAAGTAGGTCTGTAAACATAGCTTCTGAGTGTTTAAGGTTGCCAGTGTTGGAGCCAACTAGTGAAGAGGTAGCCTTGTTTCAGATGCTGAGAATTCACTCTTTGGACCACTAGAAATATCATTCAACTGAACACACACAACTCCCAGTTTGAAGCTGCCTGTAGCTAACATGTGAAGGCTCGGTTTTGGTGCAGTGGAAAGTACTTTACTCCTGCAGGTCACCACCTGCACATGGAGCATTCTTAGATATAAACATTCCCACAGAACGTGGGAACAACTTGTTTATGAGAAGAAACAGTGCACCCATTTTTCTCAGTCCAGAAATACGGAAGTTCAGAGGTTGATATAAGCGTTCCCCAGCAGGAATAAACTGTGAACTGCTTTTTACAACTTTTTTTTAAGCTGTTTAAGGGAAGGATATCTCAAAGAGCCAGTGATGAACTGTGAAGCCTTTCTACTGTCGGACAATGGCTTAAATATGACCCAGTCATATGGTCTAAAAGTCCTTACCATTAGAGGCAGTACAGTGGTCTATATAAAGTGGTCTTGTGGAATTAGGAAGTTTCACATCACAAAATGCTAGTGCCACAGTTACTGGAACTAACTGAACCCTTTTGTTTGCAGTGCTAGCGGTGAGATCAAACATGAGAGAGCAAACATTAAGTCAGGTCCCTTCCCAAAGTGGTCCACCCGCTTTGGGACTCACTAGCCAACGCCCTGACTGGGCTGCCCTGGCAGATGCATGGGCCACCAAGTATTCCCACCCTCTAAACACTTGTGCAAAGCTGTTCTGCAGTGCATTTTCATAGCCTAGATACAGCACCTCGCTGCTGCTGTTGAGTACCTGGGATATAGGTTACATCAACAAAAATCAGGAGTGAGGACAACTGATGGGCAAGAAAACTGTTTAAAAACCCTCACCATTCCTCATGTAGTATTTCTTCCAAGGCGTGACTGACTACGTATTCCTTTGAGCAGAGCTTGCATGGCTATCTTTAACAGCACCATCTGGTGATTTCCAGCACTGTAACACATTTTGCTTGAATGAACTGGGCATGTAAAAAATTATCACTATAGCACCTGAAGGCTGTGTGAAGGTCTCATCTTTTGAGTAGGAATCAATTGTATAGCTTTTCAATATCTAACAGTAAAGTGTCCTAACTAAAAGCCAATGCACGTATTTTTTGCAAACACTATAGCCAGTTCTGTAAAAATCTGCCTCTGGATGATGTTGAGGAAACACAAATTGGGTGCCTGCAGCTGCTACTGTTTTGAAACGCTTCTGTTACATTTTGAGACACAAGTTTTGTAAGTATCTGTTTCTACATTTGAAGCCTTGTGTAATATGCATAGTTTCTTTATGAGATGTGATATCCTGTTTGGATTTTTTTGATTTTATGACAGAAAGAATACATTTCAAGCTTATGGTAGCAGACAAAAAAAAAAAAAGAAAAAAAAATTATAGTGCCTTACGGACATAGAAGAAATGTTAATTTCCAAATGCATTCATTTAGGTATAACTAAGAAATGTCAATATTAGGTTGGAATAATTAGAAAGAATGATGTGGGGAGGGAACAGTCTACAATAGGAAGTTCTGATTAATATTTCAGTGATTAGAATCAATATTTACTTTACTTGGGTTAGCACTGTACAATATATCTACTCAGCAAATAAAAATAAGTCTAAGGAAGCCACGAAAAGCTTCAGGAAACATACTACAATCAAAATGGTTGACCAGCTATTTTATTGCCAACTTCTTGTGCTATATCTCTGAGCTTCATGGATTGGGGCCCACATACCTCCCCGGGAGCCTGACCCCGCAGCCAGGGAGGAGGCCGCGCTGGAAGCGTTTCCACAAAACAGGTGTTGCCTTTATTTTTGCTGCTCTCTGGAATGCCTTGGCCTCTCATCTGAGACATTCTGCTTTTTCTTCCCTGCTCTTAAGCCCAGCCTTACAGAAATATTCTCTTTACCTAAGTATCTGGCACTGCAATGTTTTTAGGTAAGGTGTTATTACCATTTAAGATATATTTTATATCAAGGGTTAGCATGCCTTGGTGGAAAGGTGTCCTGCAAATAAAATGCACTTTTGGTTAGCACATAGACCTGATATAACCACCCTGAATCTGATGTTATCTGTGGATATCAGATGTACTCAGAAACTTCAGCCCAAGGCATTTTTAAGCATTAATATCCAACATAACATGTGGAATACATAAAGACTCTGATTCAAGGCATTTCACTTGGAATTTTTTGAAGCCAGAGGTTGAGATCAGCTTCTTCAGATGCTTTACCGTTAAGAATACTGATTGAAAACTAACATTGGACTTACAAAAGCCTAGCTTTACATTTTATATTACCTTCTATTTCCAATTTAAAATATGATTCAAGATCCATGTTGAAAAATAATCTGCAAATGTAGGAAGACCTGCATGCACAGTCTATAATTACAGCAATAAAGTAGAAGGAACTGCTTATTTTGTTGGTTTCTTTTTACAGAACCATTTCCACATCCTCTGTTGTGTGGTGGTTTTTCCAAAAAGAAAAAAAATTGTACACATGGTGAAGAGCAGAAAATCCCCCACAGGGTACGTTGATCTTTCCACGATGCAAATGGGAAGTGAAAATAGATTCAAGTTTCTTTGAAGTATTAATGGCTGAATGTAAACCACACCAACAACATAAGTCTCAGTGTAAACATTTGTGAATGACACCCAAGTTTAACAGGAAAAGGGGAAAAAAAATTCTGAGCCAACTCAATAGTAACTGAAGTGCAAAATGTTATTAGAATCAATATTTGCCCCTCTTCCTGGGGAGCTTTTCCCTGGTAAAATGGAGAACTGTACAAGATTAGACCTTAAACGCATCCATGCAAAAGATGTGGCTATTTAACATGCCACCAACGCAAGGCAGAGGAGCTCTGTGCTGGCAAAGGACAACTGTCCTGGGAGGACGAGGGCTACCTGCAATTACCTTATACCACTGGCTCTTTCCCTCTGTAGCCAAGGGAACGGCTCAGCAGAGCTATGCTGTGATGGCCTGGCTTTCACAGCTGGACATTATCAGTAGTATTTACTAGTTACATTCCGGCAAGGTCCGGATGCTGAGATCCAGGCCACCAGCTGCTGCCTATTATAACTTCACACAGGCGGCACCAGGCCTTGTGTTAGATGCCTTCCTGATGGAGAGATTTTAAGTCACTGGTAGCTGACTCACCTCAGCTGAAGCTGAAGTTGTGTGACTAAAGCCATGAATGTTGGAAATCACCCCCATACTGCACAAGACAAAGTCAAAACCTGGTCATCGGGAGATACAGCCAGTGGCAGGATATGTCTACATAAAGAGATGTGCTTGCACCAGCTGGTGATCAGAGCACGGCAAACATACTCAACCGGTTTCAGTGTGAATAATGCAAAGAGGTCTCTGCAGTAAGTCAAAGTAGCAGCAACAACCTGCCCAAGAATCAAAGCCGATAATTTTGCTTGGTTTTCTTTCTGAGGATTCAGCCATCTCTATCACACTGCCTTTACTGCCTAAACTACTTAAACACATGAGAGTGCGATGAAAAGAGGAATTAACTGGTAAAGGGAAAGAATGTGGTTCAATTTCTCTTGTGATAATGTTTTATCATTTTACTTCATCTACTTGTTTTAACTCAAATTCACTGTGGTAGATAAAATTTCAGTTTAAAAATAAATATATTTCACATGGGAAAAAACCTAAAGAAACCAGATAAAGAACAGTCCAGCCACATAATAAAACATACAATCTTTAAAAAAACCCTGCCCCATTCAAAGAAAAACCCCAAAGCTGTTTACAATCAAGTCAAACACGATGCAATCTGAACTAAAGATGTGGATTTTGCAAACAATACCACGCAGGTGGACTGCTGTTAACTTCAGCAAGATTTTATAAGTAGGTATGAAAACTAATTTGTATAGACAGGGTGAAAAATCCAAGAATGCTCAAAGACTGGTCTATGCAATTTGCCTAATAAATAAAATACAAATGAAAAAGTAAAACAAACCAAAAAAAAACCACAAACAAAAAAACCCCCCAAACAGATGGATGGAAGTTCTTTAAAATAACAGGAAGGCATTTCCTCATAACACTGTGCCTGCAGAGATGGTCTTATGTTGTGATGTTAAATTAATGATTATTATGTATATAAGTACACAGATGTTAAAATATTTCAGCTGCATCTGGACACTGTATTTATCTTTGAGAAATAGTACTTTCACTATAAATATAGATCAGGTTATCACAAAATTATTTTAGATATGGGTTGAATAAGTATTAAGTTGCAACTGCAAATAGTTTTCTCACAAGGCTGTAGTCACTTAACCGCCAACAGCCAAGTCGGTGTCCCCACTACCACATAGCCAAGGGCTAATGGACACTGATGAGAACGTGACTCTCCCTGCTCTTGTATTCACAAATCACCTACATGTCCCTGACTCACTTGAGTTCATTTCCCTACCCAAAATCAGACAGATAGATAATTTATTAGCGAGTTTACTTTTCAGATGATTTTTACAGCCAGCAGCCTGGCAGTACTTTGAGGAACAACTCCCTCCATCCTGCTTCAGCAGGTCTTTATTCCTGTTAAGCAAATGAGCAGCTACCAGCACAATTCAGCCCAGTCCTTCTCTCCACACCTACGCTTCAGTGTTACCTACAAACTCGCCACTGGTTCTCTTCCATCCCAGCTGCCCAAGCACTAAATATGCAGAACAGGGGAAAGCAGCGGCAGCTTCTAGCAGCTTTGCAAGCGTATCCTTCATTTCTTCTGCATTTCTTGCAAGCAAAGAAAACCTTTAGTTTCAAATTGAATACAGTTCTTTGTGGCAAAGCAAATCCAATATGTTGAGGGGGCTTAGGTGAGAATCCCAAACAGATTTACATTTGGCTCCTCCAGCCTGAATTGCCTGTCCTCACCTCCATTTTGGCAGCCAAAGAAACAAACAAAAAAAAAAAAAAAAATCAGTTATGCCAATCTAATTGTGATGTTTTAAACTGGCAGAGTAATAGCTAAAGTTGCTGTTTAGTTGAATACTGCACATACAGTAACACTGCATTCTTATTCCAACTTCGCTTGAGCAATTATTGTGACTTTCAATATTAATCCTAATTATAGGACTAAAATGTTTTCATAAATAATTTTAAACACTGTTCTAATGACTAATAAATATAATGAAGAGCAAGTATAAAGGAGGATGGATCCAGTTAAATTACTCTTCAGTGTCCAATATCTATGGCATGTTTAACGATTAGACTTCTGTCCATCTATAAATAATTATAATTATTTGCATTTATTACTATCAAACACAGTAATTTGGCTAATTACTACAAACTGTAGTTAACATATTTTCAGTTTGCAGTAATAAGTCATTTCTTAATTTCTAATTATCACCATGTCCTTTAAGTCTCTTATTCCTGATGCCATTTAGCTTTGATAAAGTGTCAGAAATAAGCCTTCCAAAGTTTCTTAGCAATATATTCTCCTGTATTTAAACAATAGATTTTCATCAGTACAGAAGTATGTCACTATATATTACTTGGAAAGATGTTTCAGCCTGTAGTTTTCAGTGAAGATGGGACGACTCAGTGGCAGCCTCATATCCTGATAGCCCTCTTTGTCTTCTACATAATGGCATGCGGTCCCAGTGAAAGCCACTCTGAAGGCTGCAGCAGTTTTGACATCACAGTGTTTGAGTCTTACTGTAACAGGTTCCCATTAGTGCAATTTTATTGACTTCATTGGAATAACTCCTAATTTACAAAAGCATTATAATTAGATTGTGACTTTTAGAGCTAGCCTTGAAAAATGAGAGACACATAAATTGCATCAGCTCAAAAGCATTTGAAGAAAGCAATATGACCAGAACTGGTCCGAAATTCTCCAGCAGAATGTTTTTATGCTGGTGAATATTGTTTGACAGAAATCAAAATGTTCTGTGGCTGCCTTTCACTGTATCATGGAACCCAGGTGTGTTGGTTTTGCGTGGCAAGGTTTTGGTAGCCGGGGGGGGGGGGGGGCTACAGGGGTGGCTTCTGCAAGAAGCTGCTAGAAGCTTCCACTGTGTCTGACAGAGCCAATGCCAGCCGGCTCCAAGATGGACCCGCCGCTGGCCAAGGCCAAGCCAATCAGCGCCTCTGTGATAACATATTTAAGAAGGGAAAAAAACAGTTAGAGAGCGCTTTTGCAGCCAGAGAGAGGAGTGAGAAGATGTAAGAAACTCTGCAGACACCAAGGTCAGTGCAGAAGGAGGGGCAGGAGGTGCTCCAGGCGCCAGAGCAGAGATCCCCCTGCAGCCCGTGGTGAAGACCATGGTGAAGCAGGCTGTCCCCCTGCAGCCCATGGAGGAAGGATGAGGGGGTGTAGAGATTCCACCTGCAGCCCGTGGAGGACCCCACGCCAGAGCAGGTGGAGGCACCCGAAGGAGGCTGTGGCCTGTGGGAAGCCCACGCTGGAGCAAGCTCCTGACAGGACCTGTGGACCCATGGAGGGAGGAGCCCACGCCAGGCCAGGTTTGCTGGCAGGACTTGTGACCCCGTGGGGGACCCATGCTGGAGCAGTTTGCTCCTGAACGTCTGCACCCCGTGGGAGAGACCCATGCTGGAGCAGTTCATGAAGGACTGTAGCCCGTGGGAGAGACTCACATTGGAGAAGGTCATGAAGGACTGTCTCCCATGAGAGGGACTCCATGCTGGAGCAGGGGAACGATGAGAGGAGTCCTCCCCCTGAGGATGAAGAAGCGGCAGAAACACCATGTGATGAACTGACCGTAACCCCCACTCCCCATCCCCCTGTGCTGCTGACGGGGGGGGCGGAGGTTGAAGCCGGGAGTGAAGTTGAGCCCGGGAACATGGGAGGGGTGGGGGGAGGTGTTTTAAGAGTTGATTTTATTTCTCATTCCTCTACTCTGTTTTGCTTAGTAATAAATGAGATGAATTCCCTCTCTAAGTTCAGTCTGTTTTGCTCGTGATGATAATTTGTGAATGATCTCTCCCTGTCCTTATCTCGACCCATAAGCTTTTTTGTTATACTTTTTCTCCCCTGTCTAGTGAAGGAGAAGAGTGATAGAGCGGCTTTGATGGGCACCTGGCCCCCAGCCAGGGTCAACCCACCACACCAGGTTCCCTCAGGATCCAGGCTGCCAGGCAGGTTTCCAACGTATGCAGCTTCTGGCCACCTCATCTACTCCCTCAGCAATGCACATGGGGGGCTGGTAGATAAGTGAGATAGTGGCAATCCTGGATTTCACCTCCTCAGGTCTCCAGTGCTCCACAGCCTGTCTTTTGGGCTATTTTGTAGGCTTCTACAGCTTCCAGGTTCCTAATTAACATGGGGACAAGAGTCTGGCTTTCAAAATCATTGCTCCTCAGCAGCCTGAGCTCCCAGGGTACCAGCTTTTATGACTCCAGCTCATTGTAGCAAGAAGCCACCAGTCCCACAGATGGTGACACTGGGTCAGCCTATTAGAAAGATCACCCTTATAAAACCTAGGTTTACTTTCATTGGACATATTATTCCTGTCATTAATTTCTTCACAAAACAGAATTGCTTTTTCTCACATAACTCTAATTGGGACTGCCATTGTGCGTCAGGCTTTTATGAGCAGGGAGTAGTAACATTTGTTTTTCCCTCTTGTGCCTGATCACTTTCACACATCCCAAGTCATAGTCTGGACAGCTCAGAAGTCTTTCACATTTTGTGTGAATATATAGTTCAGGTCACTGTGTATCCACAGGGAAGTTCAGACTATGAGGATGCACTCTTCAGAGCCTCGAGCCTTTCAATGTTATTTGTCACCTCACAGAGACTCTGCAAAGCAATTTCCCATTCTAACTTGATTGTGTTTTATACTGAGAAGTAGATACAGCAGCAGAAGTGGAGGGTGTCCCTGCCCATGGCAGGGGGGTTGGAACTAGATGATCTTTAAGGTCCCTTCCAACCCAAACCATTCTATGATTCTATGATGATGAAGAGGGAACAATTCAATATATTTTCACAGACTGCAAATACCAACTCTATAAAAATATGGGAGATTGCTCCCATATGGAATTGGAAGGTGAACTTCCAATTCTATACATGATACAAATTAAGTCCAAAGATTAGCACCATTTATTACTCTCCTCTGAAAATATTCTGAGCTGGGGAAACTCTTGGTTTTGCTGCTCACCATTTGCGTTTTCAGGGAGATGAAAGAGCTCTTGAAACACAGAAAGGGAATGGAAATTTCCTTGTACTGATCAGAATAAAGATGTTTATTTTAAAAAGAGAGAGAAGCTAGTTCTGGCTGATGTTAGAAAGAAGCATGCATGTGCATGTTAGATGATTAGAGGAAACATTTGTGAATCATACATTCTTACCCAAATGTTATCCCTGCAGTGCTACCAAAGTCAGTGTTGGCTAATGTTACCAAATACACAAGTGCTGGCCTTGATACATAGACCTGCCCAAGGGCTAGTTTAATTGACACAGCCAGCTTTTCCAAAAATGTGTGTTTGCAGATTTGCAAGCTTGATATGTTGTAACAGCGCGTCCCCTTGCAGTCTTTCTCCATGCCTTGTCATCTTGCAAGACTTTCACTGCTCAGCCAGTTTACCCTGTTGGCCTCTGAGAAAAGTGGGCAGGATGCCACAGTCTCCCTGTGTGATTGTGGCAAGTCATTTGGGGTCAGAATTTTACTCATGCTTAATTTGAAAGTTGTTCCCTTGGCTTTAGTGGGATGACTCAAGGGGTGAATTACTGCACAGGGAGAGTGGAGTTGTGAAACTTTAGCCCTTTGGCTATTTTTGTAAGGGCCAGCTCAAGAACCCTGTATTTGCATCTGGGTACATGAATGAATAGTCCTTTTGATCCTAAGTAAATTTGGGAAAGACCATTTCTGAAGAAAAGCTGTGCAAGAGACATCCACAAAGTGAATCATCTTGCATTAGTGGATCCAAGGAGCTCCTTGTACACTTTGGGATTAATATAAATTAAGATGCATTTATTTTACTAAAGAATTTGGGTTTTCAAATGCTTTAAGCAACACCGAGTTCTATCTTGCAACTCAAGGATAATTCTTTGGAAAGACCTCTTTCCTGCTTGTAGCCATAGTGACGATGCCTGTCCTTGACACCCAAAATGAGCCAGTGGACAGCCTCCCAACGCATTGTGATGCACAGGTTCAGTGTTCCTCCCTGTTGAATGGAATGCATCTTATCAGCCACGTAAATGCCGGCCACTTAGCTTTGCTGCTTAAAATAGAGAAAGGCCACCCATTCCAAGTGCTTTGCTCCTTGATCTCTCCTAAGCACATTTCTGCTTGGCTCAGAGAGGAGCTGGGGGAGATGTGGGAAAAAGGTTTTGAGTTCCTTCTTCTTATTTCCTGATTTTCTTTTCACCTTCCTACCAGTCTGGTCAACATAACATGTCTATGAATAGCTTCCTTTTCTAAAGTCAAGGAACTCCAGACAAATTAGCACCTGAGTAAATATATTTCTTTCCCTGGGTGGTAACTCAAAAACATGAGATTTGATTAAGCAGTCAGAGACATTTGTACAAAGGTTGCAGATAATTTGGATGATAATAGAAACATGAGGGCAAATGTGCTTTCCATCAGCTTTCTGAGAACAGCGCTCTTTCTATGTAAACAGCTTTGGTGTTCAGTGTTTTGCAAACTTATATGAATCTCAGTTTACACAATTAACTTTGGCCACTTAAGATTAGGAATTTGAGCCTGGACCTACACAAGAAATCGCAAAGGCTCTGTAAACACCTCTTATATATTCGTGCATTTATTTACTTCCCACTCTCCAGTCCTGAACTTCTTTCTTCATTTCTGTGTTGGAAAATTGCTCAACACAAGACATTTTATAAGATTTGCTCTCATGAGTTCAAAACTAGAAAGAGTTTCTTACCTGGGTCAGCAAATGTTTCTGAGAGGTTGTATTTGAGGCTGTCTGCCTAACCCAAGGTCAGAGCTATCTAATACAAGGCAAGATTCAGCAGCAAGATCAAAAGCCCTATACAGGAGAAAATCCTTATACTCTCTTCACGCCCTGTGCAACTAAACAGGACAGGTATTTTATGCAACTTGCTATTTATTTGGGTTTTATGCAGAAAGGAAATGGAAAACCAATGTAAAAATTAGCTATGCCTTTCATGCTCATTGATAGTGGTTTTATACTTGCCCAAATTCTTCTTCCTGTAACACTGAAAAGTGGATTTTGGCAACTGAGTGGCTGGTTCAGACACTTTCTTTGGAGATAGATCTTTGGTTGCTAACATCTCTTATTCCCAAACCATAAACATCTGTGTAAAGTGCCTGTAAGGCATAAAGACTGCATAAATTACAGAATACCAAGCTTTGGTTGCTCACATTCTGCCATCTAGAGAAGAAAAATATTACCATTAAGTTTTGTTACCTTATGTTTTCCTTTTGCAAACCAGCAGCCTAACGTATTTACAGTTGTCGGTCATCTGTTACTTCTGTGTTCCTTTACTTCGGTTTGGTTCCCAGTTAATTCAGCTCTAATTAAGGTGTCCCACTATACTTCAGCTAGAGATCCAGCAAGTCCACCAGGTTTCCAGTAGGTGAGTGACCCTGTAGAGCCCCGTCTCACAGTCCTGTCTCCCTCCATTCCACCTGCACCTCATGTGCCAACAGATCAGATACCATTGACTCCCTCCAAATTTGCACGTATGTCCCATGCCTGGAGTGCAGGAATTTGAGAGGCCCACATCTGGAGCACAGCATCTCGAATACAATGAAATATATTCCCTTTGGGACCTTAGAAACTCAGCAGTGACAAACAGTCCTAGACCAAGGCATTTTCACTTTCTCTTGCAAAACTGAAACAGAAATACAGACAAGTAGGGAACAGTGTGAGTTTTTCAGTGTTGACTTAGGATTAAAAAAAATAAAAATCAAAAGGTAGTTCAAAAAGCCTATTGAATTTATTAGAAAGGAGCAATTTTTGAAGACCACTATGGAAAAAGCAGGACTGGCTCATGAAAGGGTTTTTAGGAAAAATATTAACAAGTGCTTAACAAAACAGAGCGGGCCAAGCTCCTACAAGCACTAAGCTGCTTTCAGTGGCCCTGATTTTTTGTCTGTGTTTTTCTTTCTGATTGCACAGCCTTACACACCAGAAAAGATGCTGGTTTTCTAGAAACACTGTGCTATCTACTCAGGCCCCTGAAAATGAGCTCAAAATCAGCAGTTAAATTACAGATTATTTTAAAGTTGTAAATTAAAATTAACTGCAATTTGATTCTATTTTCTTAATATTTATCTGTCAAAACAGCTCTGATATTTTTGTCTTTATGTCTGTATACTATTCTAAGGAGACTACAGTTCAGGCTAAATAAAAGGTGTTGAACAGAGGAGACTTACAGATTTTGATGAATAATACTGGAAAATCTACACTCTTCCCACAGGCAGGTCAAACACTTCAAACAAAACTAAAGTTGATTTTCAGGAGATAGATAGGAATTTTTTTTTTTCTTTTTGAATACAGAATTCTTGGATATAAATACATATGGGATCATTCCTAAATTCAGAGCCAAACCTAAACCTTCTGTGGTTCACCCAACCCTCTGTTTCCATAAATAAACAGACTGTAAGAATGGAAATTCAAAAGGCAGATGAAAACAGGGGAAACAAAGCAAATGTACAATATAGTGATACGTCACTGTAAAATTTTGCTGGAGCCATTAAATACATAGAAAGGAAAAGTCACATTGGATATTGAAATTATAGGGAAATGCTTTGAGTACTTTTCTGAAGTTTTATATAACTGTATTTCCTAACATTTCAGATTTCTGCTTTTTCTTCTGTTATCTTTAGGAGGTTTGCTGAGAAGATTCATTCTGAATGCAACAGAAATATTTTCTTTTGAGTTTTTGAACAGAAGAATGCAAGTCTTGTTCCATGGAAATAATTTCCAACCAACCTTGCTTACTAAGTTTGTTTAGATAGATGAACCAAATTTAAAAGATTTCAGCCAACAAGATTTTCAAAGGCACCTAATGATTTTAGACATATCTTGCTTGACACAAAGAGGAAAAGAATAGTGCACTGAAGAAACCAGTAGCTCAGCTCCTTAAAACCGTATTGAAAACCTCCTCGTTTTTATGACAACATTTCTCCTGGACTTATATCAACACTGAGCCAAGTGTCCCCTTAAATTATTAAAGAACATATGATTTAGGTACTATTAGGAAAATGAAACATTCCAAAGGTAAAAAACCTTTTTTTAAAAAAAACCAAACCACCTGATAGTTATATATCTCATATATACTTTTTTGATGAATTCCTGCCTGTTTCATGCAATCATTCATTGTCATGGCTTGTATTTGCCACATACTTGCATATTTTTTCCCGGAATACTGAACAGAACTCATACCATAAGTGCTGGCTGTAAATGGTAACTGTAGGAAACAAATAGAGATATAAGCAGATGGGGATTATGCAGAAGCAGCCCTGTGTCGGTGGAATAAGTTACCATCCTCAGCCTGCCACCAACTGCTTATCATGCCCTCATCTACAAGGTTATCCAATCTTACAGCAGAGCTGCTGAACAGGAAACTACTGTACCTGCTGCAGTTAAGATAAGACAAATTATCAAAATCCTAGTCAGGCTAACCTCATTTTGATTGAGACAGATTAGGGAGCTTGCATTGGAGAGGTGTCTCTGTGGACATGTAAAAGCAGTAGCCTCCAAAAGAAAGTCAAGATCAAGGACCAAAAGCTATGTCTGCTAGTATGGGTGGATCTGGAACAGAACATTTATCTGCAGCCTAAAACACATTCTCCAGACTTTGTCTGCCTAATATATGCAGTTGATATGCAGGGGAATGAGGACGAACAGAGTAGAAATTGTCTAAGGGAAGGAGCCCTGATAGGCAGTGTCAATATTTCACATATTGTTTTTAAAGCCATGCTCGTGCTGGTAGATTTTACCAGATAGGAATATTTGAGAATCCCTGCTATGTTTGGAACTCTTTTGGTACACTGACTGTAAAGAGATATTATTCTCCATTTCCTCAGTCCTTCATTCCTGGTCACTTGTTTTACAACTGTCTGTTGCACAATCCAGCTCTAAATCCTTGGCACAAATGGCTTTGATATAATTCCAAGCACTACTCTGTTTTTTTAACCAACTAATGGCTCCCCAAATTCATATGATTTGGAAGTCTGGCTTTAGTCAGTTACATATGGATCAATACCTTTGCCTTCTTGTTTTTATTTTCCAAAAAAATACTGCCTTTCTTATATAATTCCTCCTTCTTAAAACTCATGCTCCAGACTCAGCCAGGATCCTTTTCAGTTCTTCTTTGTCTGCCTTTATAGCACAATGCAATCAAAGGGTCTAATTTGTAGACATGGAACTTGTGAACTATTTTTGTGCCCAGAGTGGGAAAATAAAGCAGGTAAAATTTTAAAAAGCCTCAGAAAGGAAAATCAGACTGAATATCAGAGATTAAACACAACACAGTCTAATCTAAGGGTCTGTCCACCCAGAGAAGCTATACCTTTTAAATTATATTGCTATAGGTAAAGCAGCTCAGATCCTTCATTCCTGCATGTGTGGATTTCCCTAATGTTCATGCCAGCTGTGCTACTACACTGTTATTATTGTATAGGGAGGGATATCATTACACCTTTGAAATTATGCTTCCACTTTTTGACTGAGATGGCCTTTGAATAGATGAACAGATTAAGACACATCTGTATCAGACTAGCAATCACTGACTCTTTTAGGATCACAAATGACATGAGTTAAGGATGGAGAAAAATAGTAGCATATAGCAAGGAAAAATACCAGCTCTTCCCAGAGTCAGGGAAATGTTGCTAGGACTTAGAGGAAAGGACTATTTCAGCAGACCCACACCAAGGATTTTCAGCACTGTAAAAAGAAATTATTTATGTGAACCTCAGGAAGAAGGAAAAGGGCTGGCTGGAACAGGACTGATCCTACCATACGCTGGAGTAACAGAGTAGAAAAGGACGAGAGTGCTGCAAAGAACAAGTGAGGCGACCTTGAGAGCAAGGTAGTCTGCTCCCTGCTGCTATGAAGGAGATGGTTTGAATAAAGAAAGGACAACAAAGAGAATGTTGCTTCTTTAGAGCCATGCCTCCAACCACACCATCATATGCCTTCAGCAACAGCAACAGCAACAGCAGCAAACTTGGCTTCCCAGGGTTTGGGTACAGGCAAAGCAGGCAGCAAAGCCAGAGATTTTCTGCTGCTCTTGACAGTCTTCTAGACAACTGCCTACTCTGCCCGTGCACAGACACCTGATCAGCTCTTCGGATCTCAAGTGAATCCAATTCCCAGATGAACTCTTTCTCTGATGTGGGAGGTATCTATGTATTTTGGGGGATACTACTTAGATGTCTGGTTTCTAGGTGGACAAGGTTTTGGAGGAACTAGAGGGACTTTGGGTCACTTCCAGAGCCTTTGCTTTGAAGAGTCAGCAAATGGCTTCCTTTCCTGGCTTCCTCTCTGTCGCCATTATTTTCCCCAACCCTTGTACTGCTGTAAGGTTGGACAAGATCTGTTAGGAATGTAAATGAGGTCAGGGGCAAAGTCTTTCAGCCAAGGATATCATGCAAATTTTGATGTTCTACAGGAGACGGTTTAGCTTGAAGCTTGGTCTCTTCATGCCCCAAGTTTGCAGAGATTCAATATGCAGCAATTTCAAAAGATCCCATATAATTCAAGGGCACTTTTATTCAGCATTTAGTTATGGAACAAATTGTAGTAAGAGAAGAATTTTAGCTAAACCCTAGAGTACAGACATCATCAATTTTATGTCCCAGAAACCCTTCAGGAGCATATTTTTAGCCTGTCTGAGCTTCTGTACCATCCCTGAAAGGCATCCTGTTATGAAGTAGATAGCAAGGAAAAAACCACACACTGCTGACATGCAAGGGCCCAGAGCTGTTATTAAAAGAAGTAAATCCCCCTCAATCTCCCTCAGCCATTTCTTCCTCTCTCCTTTACATAAGGATGTGAACTCAAGACAGATTATTGCAAAAATACATACTGTTGGATTGTCAAGGCTAAGACATAGTAGACTAAGGCTACATCTATACCAATAAAATTAAATTGTATTAGAGTGAATTCTCTGACCCAGATGACAACCAGCACAGTCTGGCCATGTTTGTATCCTCAAAATCCAAAACAAGGTGCCATAACCAAACTGTCTGCTGGGGAATGCGCTTGGCCCATGCCACCTCCCAGACTATGACTAAGAATGGTTTGGGAGACTATTAATTGTCCCCTGCTGAAAGTATATCAAATAATACCATGCTAATAATTTAAGAGATTATTAAATTTCAGTGCTTGTGTTTGGAGCCTTACACAATTCAGTATATTAAAATAGTTGTAACCTCAGTTACCATTACAAAGATAATTCAAAATAAGACTGGGGCAGAAATCACAGTCAGTCTGATCACAAATGCCACATGGGCAACTGCATCATTCTTGCCTCTAAATCAGGCTTCCCAGCTGGACTTCATGTCCCATAGTGTCCTGTTGCAAAGCAGTCAGAGGGACAGCTGTCATGACCCATGGGAAGTGCCCTCCAGCATGGCAAGCACAAAGCCTTGACACACACAGATGTGTGAGGTACCCAAAATACACCACACCGCTAAAAGGAAGCTCATTAATTACTGCTATACTTTGTTTTAATCAATAAAACCAATGCTATTCTGAAGAGATATTCAGTCTGCAAAAAGTTTAATTGCCATTAAAAATATTTTGACAGATTTCCTGTTTGTTTCAATGTGTCACAGTAACTGACTGCCACAGGGCAGAATAACATTGCCTAAAGCCTTTCTCCCTGTGGCATCCATTCTGCATGCAAGGCAGATGAACATTTGCTTTTCACTCTCTCAAATTTTCTGCCACATTTCCTTCAAAGCTTTATTTTCCTGACAGTTCTAATTGGTTATACTCTAATTCTTATCTTCCACTATGCAAGAAATTTTGCTAGTTCACCTGGTAGGAGGAAGAATGATTACACAAGACATAAATTGGGCTAGTTTCAAATGAAGTAACTATCAAAATATTATTCTTGCCTCACAATATATGCACCAACTTTACATTGCTTTCATTTCACTAAAGCAGTTAGAACCGTGTCTCCAGCCAACCTTAAGCACTTGTTTAGAATGGAGCCAGGCCCAGTTTTGCTGAATAGAGATAAGCTTCAGTGACACCAAAAGGACTGTGGCTAGTGAGTCACAGAGGAACCTCTTTTTAATAAAGTGATTTCAAAAAGGTAATAGAACAATGTGAGTTCAGCATGTGCTCTATTGTTTTGGTGAATTGAGGCTCTAGGGTAATGTTCAACTGTTCCTGTTCCAAATGAAATGTCCCAGTCAACTTACAATGAATCAGTGGAACTATGAATATGAGAAATATCTCTCTTTTCTTGAAGCAAATAGAATGAGACTAACAGGAAACAGAAAAAGAAGTATGCACTCTGCCCTACTGAAGTCAGGAAGAAGTTTAGTTCTTATTTCAATAGGTCTCGAGTCCCAGAAAATGAAGAAGAAAACCAAAAGTTGAATGGTCATGAATGGTAAAATGTCTTGAATTAAACAGAAATAAAAGAGGAAGAAAACAGATGGAAGGAAAGTCCCATCAGGATTAAAGAATGAATCTAATCTGGCAACAGTTTGGACAGGCTTCGTAAAAGGAGAGATGGATAGAATATAATTAAGTCAGAATGGAGTCCAGTGGTTCATGAGACTTTAACAAGACCATAACAAATAACATTGAAGGATAAATAGCAATTCATTTCTAAAACCTTTACATTTTGCCCAGAGCAAGGATGTTTGGTGCTATGCCTTATACTGATCAGCTTCTAAAATATATTTGGAGAGAGAATAGATAAGTTTCTGTTTAACTTAATATCAAAGAGCAATTTAACTGTCACAGAATCATAAAATGGTTTGGGTTGGAAGCGACCTCAAAGATCATCTAGTTCCAACCCCTCTGCCATGGGCAGGGACACCCTCCACTAGACCAGGTTGCCCAAAGACCCCTCCAACCTAGTCATAAGCTAAATTCTGAAATTACTTGGACTGAAAGATATAATAGTGAGGTGGCTCTGAGTTTTGACAAATTAGGTGCTTCCTTTGAAAGTCAACGGTTTGAAGTGGCCAGAGCACCATTGCCGGGCTCCACTCTGACTGCCTCTAAGTAAACCAAACTGCAAGTTTTGGAAGAGGACCAGAGGAACTCTGGTCCCATACTGCAGGTGGGATGGAGACAGAAGAGACAATCATGAGAGGTGGGTGAGTATATGCTGTCCCAGGGGCAGTGGAGGAGACCACCACCTCAACAATAGAGTCACAAAGGAGTTAGGAAGATGGTGTGACACTCATAGGTGTGATAGCAGTGGAGGTGCCATACCCCTCTCTCAGTTGATAAAGAATGATTATTTTTTTTCGTCTGAAGTTTGTGGTGGCTTCTGGGGTTTGGGTCAGCACAGGCTGGTTTGCAATGGCAGGGTAAAATTTCTGAGGAAGAAGTATTATCCATCAAGATGACAAAATGACAGACTGTGTATCTTTCTTCAGAACCCCACTAACCTTTCCAAGCCCTGCGTCACCTTTTTCCTTCACACACCACTCTTAGATTGCTATAAAACTAAGTTTTGCCACTGCCAACACCAAAAGAAGATACTGGATTACAGGTACATGGCAAGGCTTGGGGGGGTTAGAGTGGCGG
Source organism: Balearica regulorum gibbericeps (assembly GCF_011004875.1). NCBI lineage: Eukaryota > Metazoa > Chordata > Aves > Gruiformes > Gruidae > Balearica > Balearica regulorum. The sequence goes on from NC_046186.1 coordinate 15,744,686, forward strand.
AGCATGACCCCCACAACAAGGGTGGCCTCTATGGGAAGAGGTTGGGGCTGCCCTGTGCTGGGAATAATAGCCCCTCTGCAGGCCAAAACCATGCCCATCAGCAGTTCGTGGTGCCTCTGTGAAAACAGGTTTGTGAAAGGGCAGAAAACACCAGAGACGGAGAGAGGAGGAGGGAACCAAAACAAAGAAAGAGAAACAGCAGAGGGAACAATGAGGCCAGAGGAGGAGGAGATACTCCACAGCAGAGCAGATATTCCCAAAAGGACTGTGGCTCATGGAGGACCTATGCCAGAGCAGAGAGAATGAGTGACCATAAAATCCCCCATGCCAGTTATTGCCTGAATGAAGGAACCGAGGGTTAACTGTGGTGATAAAAAACGAGGAGGAGCCAGGAGTGAAGCTGAGTCTGGGAATGAGGGAGGATGTTTTCCTTAAGCGTGTAAATGTTTGTTTGGTTTTGGTTTTCTTTCCCAATACCCTAATCAGTAATCAAATATTTATATTAATTGGCAATAAATCAAGTTAAATTCCACAAAGTTGAGTCTGTTTTGCCTGCATTAGTAGCTGGTAAGTCACTTCCCTCTCTTTATTTCACCCCATCAGTCTCCTCGCTCGCTCATCCTTCCTGTTTTCTCCTCCCCCCATCCCACTGGGTGGGGGGGGAGTGATAGAGTGGCTGTGTGGGTGCTTGGCTGCTAGCCAAGGCCAACCCACTACAGATGCATTATCCATCAAGATGACAAAATTCAATTTTGTCTACGCTCTGTAGAAGCCTAAGATTGGTTCAATATAATGTTCAATTACTGTATCTCCCATGTGGTAACAAGGTATTTGGTGATTCAAGTCTTTCTTATAGAGGAAGTGCTTTTAAATTAATATATTTCAGAAGGAGAAATTGAAAACTGTTCTTATTTCGATGTTTTTGTGGTGAGGAAGAGATGAAGATCATACTTCAGTATGATTGCACTGGGAGTGATGGGGTTATTCAAGATCTGACCACAATATTACTCAGTTTGGAATCTGAGCAGAACCAAGGTATTCTGTACTAACAAAGACACATCATGAAAAAATAGCACGTTCATGTAAAACACAGGAGAAAGCCAATTTCTCCATCAAGACGGTTAAAGAAAGCAAATCTAAGGGCTGAATATCTCCCCACTACAGCTAAAACAGTCTTCAGTGTACCTCCCAGGTCCTAGAGTATATTTAGAATCACGCAAGTACCATTGTGAATTCAACTGCAGTATGTGATAAATGCCAAGATTTTAATGGTGTATGCTGGTAGTAAATCTAACATTGGCTTATTTATAATTAAAGTTTGTCAGTAAGAAAGGTGTGAAAATTATAAGATTCTGAGCAAGCATTTGAAGTATATAGTTATTTTTCTTGCCAAGTAAAATGTCAATATTAGACTATCTCCCATCATTAGTGTTACCTATGTTTCATGTTACGTAGTTTCTGAGCCCAGGAATATGTAGAAATACAAACTGTCTTTCTTGAAGAACTTATGCTCTAGATCAGTCAAATATTTAGGGTTAGGTGGAAAACAGCATTGAAATGACCTGCTCTTCATCATACAGTAGATCAGTGACGGAAACAGTAATAAAATTTGGATCTCATAAATCCGTATCAATCACCCAGTCTCTAGAAGTAGTTGTGCTTCCATCTTTCATAGTGTTAATCTGGTGAGGTTTTATCTGATAAACACACAATTGCCTCCAGCCCTATTCAGTTCTTCCTTCCTTCTAAAAGTAGAAGCAGATCTGCTGACTTGTGCTATTGGATTTTTTGATGTGGGCACCTTTTCCCAATAAACTTCACTGTGTCTACCAGCACATTTTATACAGGCTACTAAACATCCATCAGATGGAAACGACTCACAGTCTTTACTGATTAGGTCATATTTGAGCCAGTGACCTAGAGTTGAAGAGTAATGACAGCTTAAATTGCTTTCTACCATACTGCAAACAGCCATATGCTGAAATATAGTTGAAAGATGCAATTTAGCATACTTCAGTTTTATAACAAGCAGTTATCTGTTGCAGCTTTAATTCCAGTCAAAGTAAAACCTTTGACATTTCACTACTTACAAAGCACTAACCAACCAAATATAGTTATGAGGAACTGGGAATGCAGGCATTTGCATGCAAAGATCAACAGTGATTTTGTGCTTTTTTTTCAACAGCTGCAGAGTTTTGTCGGCATACCAAATGCTTCATTTCATCTTCGCAAAGTTTGTTGATGTTAAGATCCATAGACGGAAGAAAAATCTGTGAAAGAATTACAAGAAATGTTGTTGCAGTTGCAGCATTCTTAGTATAATCAAGTCTGCTTTGTGTGTTTTGAAGTATTCCCAAATCAGGATTTTATGGGTTTTGTTTTTCTTTGGCTGATTCTTTCACAGAGTGAAATATTTGATAAATGGCAGCAAATGCTATTAACCAAATGATCATAATTGCTGTTAATAGTGGCTTTCTAGATGATATCCATTGAAAATTCAAGTGGAAGGTGATTTGATTGCATTAATAAACTTCTTAGGAAATCATTATAATACCTTCCATAGTTCAGAAGGAGAATTCCCAGGCCTCATGTATGATATTTTCTAGATAAAATGGCTATAGATCTGCAAAGAAAGAACTACTTTTCTGCCCTTCATTTATAGTATGCATTCAGATCTGATTTGCATTCAAGATAGCATATGAATTTTCCCTTATATTCACTTCCAAGGGTATTGAGGGAAAGTAAATTTGGTTCAGTTTTATGCAGACCTGAATATAAAGCACAGCTGCACTTGACACCTCATTGTTCTCCTACTGAAAATATTCGTATGGTGTTTGTTCAAGAGACTTTTTATGCCAGCTGCAGTTTTCACACTATTTCCAGTAAAAAAAAAAATAAAAAAATCACACAGAACAGCAGAAACCAAGTTTTAGCCCTCTGCAGCAGTGTATTCTATGAATATAAAATGACACTCTTGTTGCTGTATCTCTTCACATTTTAGCATTGGTAACTTCATTTGCTCTAATAAACCAGACCACACACAGTACTCTTTATCAAAGCATGTTGGCTATGCTCTCTTGGTACACTGTTGGTGAGCATGTAGATATACCTTCTTTTATACCTTGAATGTAGGGCACAGATAGTATTGAGGGACACTATTTTTCCCAGGAATTTTAAGCAAAATTTGTCATTTCAGTGAAATGGTGCATATTACTAAATGACATGTGGATTAGGTCATCAAGACTAATAGTAATTTAGAAGGAAAGTTAATGCAGGGATTATGGCATTAGTTTGGTGACTACTTGCCTGAATGATCATGTGCAAACATTAGTATATTTGAAAATAGCTTAAGGTCTGCTTATTCCTACAGTACAGACTAGACAGACACCTAATTTACAACCTCTATAGAGGTTATGTACAGCATCCATTTACAAGACCCAAGAAAGAATTGAAGGGTATGTTGGCATTGTGTTGATTTGGTTGCTGTTTTTTCTTGTTTTCCCCCTGTAAATACAGCATACATTTGGGTTTACAGCCTAACAAAGTCAATCTGAAAAGCTGCTCCACCCTACAGCATATTAACTGCCCTCCCCAGTTGGGCATCATGTGTGAAGTCACTGACAGATGTTAGATTGACCAGTCTAAAGTTCCCAAGATTATCCTTGCTTAGGTGTGATAGTCATGAGTAGCCTCCTTTAATAATCACAGTCTTCCCATGATGACAAAGAGCAATCCTGCAATGACATCAAGCCAGCTTCCTCAGCACTCGGATATATCCCTTCTTGCTGCATGGACAGGTGTATGTCCAATTTGTTTACATGCTACTTATTCAACCTGTCTCTACTATGTACTTCATAAACCCACACTCTCCTGCTAAGCTCAGGGATGTGGAAGGCATGAGGGCATAAAGCAGTCTGCATTGAATACCATGATCTTTTCCATGACGTTTATCACATTGAGCAGTGTGCCCATATTTTCTTAGGTTTCCTCTTGCTGCTGATGTATTTACAGAAGCACTCAACCATCTGTAACTCATGATGTCTCCCTGTACTAATTGTTGATCCTCAGAATGAAGTCACCTGCTTACAGCAGAGCTGGCAGCACAAAGATGCCCTGGTAGGACCCAATCATCCTGCTCAATTAGTGGCAGACAGTGTTTGCCAAGTCCTTGCACAAGCTGTAGAAGGTTCAACAGTATGCAAAGTTGTGGCCAGATTGAGTGTGCTGACTTTGATCCCGTCCATAAGTGCATGCTGTGTCATAGTCAACCAAAGACATACTTGAGTTCTCTGTGCAAAAAATTAAGCACCTAAATGAAGTTGCCATAGGCAGGTGACTGACTAGCTAAACCAGGTGATTCAGGGAGAAAAGGACAGGAGTTCACAGTGCAGAGACACACCCTTAACAATGACAAGATTTTGTTCTCTGAGGAACAAGAATATCAACCTGCCTGTAACAGATGATGGTGCACTCTGGAGAAAAAGAGTTTCATGTATTTAGCTTGTGAAGTCTATCACTATGTTCCATACAATGTTCCCTGCGATCACCAAAGGCCTGGCAAATAAGGAATTTATATCCTTTCTAAATGTAATAGCTGTAAACACTGGTGTTGGGCATGATACAGCATAAGGTATCCTGCACTATCTTCCCCCAGATTTCCTTAAAAACAATAATAACAAAACCAAAACACAAACTAAATCAAAATCAACAACAATGACAACAACAAAACAAACTAACAAACCAACCCCCCCCCCCCCAAAAAACAAACCAAAACCCTCCTCTCCTGTTGCCTAGCTAGGAACGTGCGAATCCTAATCACCTCAGCTCTTAGCACTGAAGCTTCCCAGGCACCTAATATTCCTCTTCAGCGCAGGCCTGACAGTGGCTTTGTCTTGGCAGAACTCTGCATCACGATGCCCTCACTGTCATGTGCTCCCAAGCCCAAAATGGATTCTAGAAATGAGACAGTCTTCCCTCTACCATCGTTAAGTATTTCACAGGCACGCTCTGCATGCAGCCACCCAGAGTTGGTCCACACAAAAAAGATCTCTGTCTTCAAAGTTTTGCTTGCTCAAGACAGGTCTTCTTTCCCATGCAACAGTATCACTACACTGACACAAAGCGATGCATGATAAAGGCAAAACTGAGAGGCAGAAGGAATTGAAGTTAACACCTGTTAGTGACATCTCATGTAACAATATTGAAAGGGATTATCACACTAAGAGGCTTAAAAGAGTCTTAAAAGTGTGTATTGGTAAGAACAGAGGATCAGTATTATCAGTTTTGGACAAACAAATGCAACAGAAACATCTTCAGTAAAAGCAGTATCTTTGATAAAAACACACATGTTTAATAAAAGCCTTCTCCTGATCTCCCTGTCCTATTTCCCCTACCATCAGTGGAAAATCTTACTCTTTCCTCTGTATTTCTCTGAATGGTAGCTAATCAGGGAATATCCCTGAAACTGAGCATTCAGTTTGACAGTCTTACTTATGAATATGTTTCTCAGACGCTGAAACCCCACTGAGACTTGTATTTCAGTATGAGTCATATTTCATCACAGTATGTTAATTTAGTTATTCGTTTCCATTGAGGGATTGTCTTATAGAACACTTCAATGGAAGCCTTATTGTTTCCAAAAGAATATTATGTCATCTTAATGCAGTTTAGATCCAGTGCCTGCAGCTGCCTTCTGTTTAAGACTTGTTTCATTTAAGTTTATAACATTCTGAGAGACTTAATTCCCATTCATAGCTGCTTGGATCTAGGTCTTTAGTTTTATTATTGATGTGATGCAGCATGAGTTATCCCTCTAAAAGCTGTTCTCAGCTGAATGGTTAAGCAAAACATCAATCCAGCCCCAGGGCCCAAAGCTAATCTTTCAGCTCATTACATTTTAAAGATTGCAAACAGTCAGAAGGCCTGGAATTTATGTAACTTGGGTTATATACAGTAAAAGCATGTAAAAGTTATATAACTTAATGTTCATATCAGATGTTGAAAAATAATAGGTATATCAGACACAGGAACATAACAAAAATGTCTCAGAGGAGTACTTAAGGTTATCCTTTGACTAAACACACACACAGAGCAATGTATTTTCACATATAATTAATTCTCTCGCTGTTTCAAAATGAAATGCATATTTTTCCACTATTTAACTTTTCTAATAGCATTCTTATAAGTACTTTAATAATAGTCTCAAATCTTTGCAAGTTTAAATTGAGTTTATGAACAGACTAATTAATTTTACAGTCCTTATTATGGGAACATCAAAGTTCCTGTTTACCTGGGCTGTTAATAGCTTAGCTGTAGAAGAGTATTACAACTGACACCAAGATTTTGTCACAGAAATATCTAAGGAAGTGCAGAGTCAGATTTCTAAGTAGAAAGGCAAAAATTATGCCAATTCAAAAACAAGATCAAGAATCACATTCCCATGCCTTTGTTTTTATCTCTTAGGACACATTTTAAGGTATGCACTTGAACAGAATTGCCCTATCAAAATAATCCAGACTTTCTGTATTTAATTAAAAATAGATATCTCCTCTTTAAGGTATGAGATGGATGCAGAAATTCCTGTGTGGTCCTCCAGACTGTGTTAATAAGGAAGCCAAGTGGGAAGTTTCTAGCCATTCTTTCTGACCTTAAACTCTATAAATCCCATCCTGACACTCTCCATGCTTAAAAGAGTATAGAATTTTAAAAAGCACATTTTTTTCTTCTTTTTTCTTCTTCTTCAGCTGGATAATTTATGAATTACCTCCTGTCAGGCTGTGGTGTAACACTGTGGCCTTTTTCCCACCAAAACAGCCTACCTAATGCACCAGATACTGCCAGTCAGTGGAATACACAAAGCATCACTTTCAAATGAGCCACAAGAGCTGGTGTACACCTCAGATGCAGTACAGCACTGTTATCTCTCCCATGCTAGGCATGTACTTGGCCTGGGATAGCTCATAGCCCAGCAAACAGGCTATCAATCACACTCATACCTGGATTGATCCATGCCACCTGAGTCTCAAGCACTCAGGAAAAAGCAGCAGGAGGCTGAGACACGGAGGAGTATGAAGGACAGTGCATGAGGTGGATGAAAAAATCATGTTATATTTACTTAAGTAAATATATTTCCTTACTTTTTTTTTTTTTCTTCTCCCCCTCAGATGACACTAATACAGTCATTTATTCCACTGGACTTTGAGCTCTTAACAAGAGCTAAATTTAAACTACCATGTCTCAAGGATCCCTACTTCCTCATTGGAAAATAATTTTTTTCTAGAGAGGGCAATTCAATTCCCAAGATCCTGTCACTGTATTAAGATCTATTACCACAGAGCCCCTTCTTCTGGAATAGGACGTCTTCTGCTTCAGTGAGACCACTCCTAACAATACCCAGTGAAGGATTTAGTAATGGATGTTGTGGCCCTCAAGGCTTCTGGCATTTTTCTGGCTGCTTGCCATTATGTTCACCTACTCACAAGCAGAAAGCACAGAATTCAAAAAGGTTTCATTTAAAATATGGTTCTCAAGGAATCCTTTATTCCCCAGATAGCCATGGACAAAAAAGCATCTCAATTTTTAAGAGTGTATCAACAGATCTGCCCACTGAAGTTAGCTTCATAGAAAACAGCTCTCCAACCTCCTACTCACATTAAAATCAGTTTCCAAGGGATTAGAATCAGTCCTTTAATTATTGAGATCTTTTTTGATACCTGGGGAGGAGAAGAGTTTTGGACTTATGACGTGACTCTATTCCCATTGAAGTTAATGGGAGATTTGCCATTAATTTACAGAGGAAGAGGATGAGGCCCCAAACTTTTGAGAAAATGATGCAGTAGTGTTTAATGGGTCGTACAGACCTCCTCAGTTGAAAATACCTTTGTGGTTCCAAGTTTCCATCTACCTTTCCTGGATAAACATGTACATTTAGTTCTCTATTTCAAATTGTTTCCAACTAACATTTGCAACACAGTCATATTCCCTTTTTGTCTTCTGTTAAAAAAAGAAATACTTAGCATGTTCCATGATGTTAGGAAAAGCCAAGGAATCATTCCAGCAAGTAAAATTTCATACATCTAGCTGGCTAGGAAGAGTAAATAATGACCTTTTCCACATGCCAGCAAATATAAAATGTTCATATTTCCACAGGCACAAGCCTAATGGCCATCTGAGATGTCTGATTCATTTATGATTTAAGCACTGTTTATAGGAGTTGACCAAAGAATTTACTTGATATCACTGAGGAATGCAAAACACATGAGTAAATTATACAATGCAGATATCCACATGCAACTCACCAGAAGTGAAATAAAGCACGCTTACACTAAAAAAGTAAACTTTTGCATGCACACCCACTTCTGTGCAATCATGCAGTCCCAGTCTCCATCACTTTAAACCAACTCTGCAGTTTTACAGTTAGCATATTACAATATCACATTGGAAGCCTGAATAACTTATGTCTCGTTTTCTTGATATTACTCCCTTTCTACTACTCTCTGTCCTCTGCGTGTTGTGCCTATGCTTACTATATGATTGCTGCCAAGTGCAGACTGCATCTCATGCTATAACTGCTGTTTATGTGGGCACCACTAGTCCCTTGTCCAAAGTAGGCATCTAGAGCCATTGGAGATTGGTTGCTTGTCTGGCAGATGCTGCTGCAGAAGGGTGTGGAGCCCCACTGGTCTTGTGCTATTTTTGTCAAACTTTAGCATATGGCACTAAAAACTCCATCTATGCATGGGAAACAATGGACAGAAATCTATGTTTCTATGCTAAACCAGACATCTAAGCTTCTTCAATGTACCCATAGGGCCTCACTCCAGTCAACACGGGTACCTCCAACAACAGCTTAATCCCACCTGTTGTAGATGGTTATCAACAGGTGCAATTAATTAACCTCTGGAAGTGCCCATCTCTCTTCAATGCCTAGGCTTACATTTATAATTAATAAAGTCATTAAAGCTAGTGTACATGGTCAATCTCTGGCTTGCAATTGTCCATACTGCTTAATTGTTAGCATGGTCCCCGGTGTAGTTTTGATCTGGGTCAACTTGCACTCTCCAAAACAAAGTCCGAACATATTTCAGGAGCTAGACAGGGACTCTTCCCAATACTGACAAAAGAATGGGCCTGTCTCGTTTTATTTACTGGAATAGATGTAGCTTACATAACTAGCTTAGATGATGTACTTATAATTACAGCATGGCTCTAGACCAGGTGAGATGAATCCCATCCAGTACGACTCAAATGTTCATAGCTGGCCAGTGACTGCAGACGTTCTACCAAGGACAAGAACTTTGATCCTGCAGTTCCAGATAGAGTCAAAGATTACTACTTCAAAACCTTGTCTGACCCTAAGATGGCTGTAACAGCATTTTTCAGTCATAGAATTGGCCTCATTGCACTAACTGCTATAAAAACAAGACCTAACAGAAAATATCTCAAATAGACTGAATGAAACAAAGAACATGAAAAGGTAAGGAAAAGGATGGGATGTAAACTGATACAGTATGTATCATGCAGCACAGTCATTTCAGTTAAACACCGTACATTTTATAGAATCACAGAATCACAAAATGGTTTGGGTTGGAAAAGACTGCTAAGATCATCTAGTCCATCATCTAGTCTAGCTGTGGGCAGGGACTAGATTGGATCTTTCACTAGACCAGGTTCCCCAAAGCCCCACCCAATCAAACCTTGAACACTTCCAGGGATGAGGCAACCACAGCTTCTCTGGGCAACCTGTTCCATTGCCTCACCACCCTCATTGCAAAAAATTTCTGCCTTATGTTCAATCTAAATCTATTCTCTTTCAATTTAAAACTGTTGCCTCTTGTCTGGTCACTAGAGGCATCAGTATAAATTCTCTCTTCATCTTTCCTGTAGGCCTCTTTAGGTCCTGAAACACTGCTATAAGGTCTCTGCAGACTCTTCTCTTCTCCAGGCTGAACAACCCCAACTCTCTCATAGCAGACGTGCTCCAGCCCTCTGATCATCTTCCTGGCCCTCCTCTGGACCCACTCTAGAGGTACATACCTTTCTTGTACTGGGGATTACATTCTGAAATGTTTGTCTATTCATTCGTTCATGGTTGTCCAGTACTGATATACAATTTCACTCTAAAACAGATGTGCCATGATACATACCAGACATAATACCATGATGCATAAACAGGCATGCCATGATTAAGACATCTTGAGTACTTCAGCTGGCTGCTGGAAGTTAGGCAGGATGAATGAAGGCTGCTGTGACAACAGGAAAATTTTCATGTTTGGTCTTACATTAAAGATTGTCATGCAATATGATAGACAGCATGTAAAAACAACATAAGCAATGTATTTTCCTTTGCAGTCTTTCACACTAGCCATAAATACACGATTTCCTCCATAGTGGCTTCTCAAAGGCATTAGGCAATCTGGATGTAATTCATTTGACTTATATTTTGCAGGGTCGTATTCTCCCATGTTACTGCTTTGCCATAAAGGGACTGCATAAAGAGCATCCCAGAACACAGGCAGACTTCAGAAGGAAATTTTTTTCAAAGCAGTAAGCTGGCTGCTTATTATGGCCTATTATGTGGAATGTAGTCAAAAGGTACAAACAATCTGAGCGTCTAGCCTCAGTTAAGTGGAGACTGGGACTTGTTTCATGGTCAAATACTTAGACTCCCTGGAACAATTCGTTTGATTCCTGGAAGAGCTGACTTGGACGCTGAGATTTCCAAGGTTCCACTGGATGCTGTGGAACTCACTGTGGGAGCGGCCACAGCCCACTGGCCAAAAAATTAAAAACCTGAGGTCCTCTTACTTGTGGTAAACTTTACACACTGTGGCAGGTTTCACATGACTCAAATGAGTCATGACCTATGGCCAAAGCAGTACTTGTACTCAGTGATACAAAGTATGTCATTGTGGTTATTTGGCTACTTCTCTCATCCCAGCTGTAGCTGTAGGTAAAAGCTCTTGATGATTAGTTATAAAATACGCTTTAAGATCGCCTGGGATAAAAAAAGGTTCTGGAGTGATGTAACATTCACAGGCATCAGTACAGTGTCCCATAAACTTCACATGGGTTTTAGCTCAGACCCTGCAGGGACATACTTTACTAAGTGGGCAGGGAAAGTAGGCAGTCAGGAGGTGATTATCAACTTTACATAAGCCTCACGTCTGACTGCTGGGAGTAGGAATTCCAGCTGGGAATGTTCAAGCCACTGTCTGTGTTGAAGTTATGTCATCAATAATGTAGCTCTTGGCTGGAGTAATTTCAAATAATAAAAGTTTCTGTAGTTTGTAAAACTGGGTTTTGGATATATAGAAGGCAGTCTAATGTCTCAGTGTTGCTCTCCAAACATCATCTTTCACTCTAAAACAGTTTTAAGGGCCAAATTCTCTGTGTGGCTTCAAACCAGACTCTAACGTTGCAGCTGTAAGTTCTGCACAGGGTGAGTAGCCATCTATATATACTGGTCTTGAGGAGCGTACCGTTTAATTCACACACAACCCAGCAAGGAATGGCAATGAACCAGCAGAGAGAGTAAGTGATCATAAATAAGTCAGAACATTTCATTTGTTTCTTTTTTAAAAAATGTCAGGAGGGTTATTGGGGGGGGGGGGGGTTTGTTAGAAGGACAGCTGGAAGAAAAAAATGCATCAAGTGAAATTAAAAAGAGTAGAATGAGGCTTAATAATGCCTCATAATTCACAGTAAAGTTTAAACCGAGCAAAGAAGCAACAGGTGATAAGTCTCAGAGTCACTTGTGGGAAAAATAGAGAGCCAAAGAAAGCGTAAGAGTGTGCTCTTCCTGCCCTGTAAGAGCAGCAGCATCCTAAAACGTCACTTCTTTGGGGTTATTGTGCTCAGCTACTACTGCAGCTGCAGTATATACAATCACTGTTCTAACTTTCTGAAGTTACAAGGAAATGTAGCACACTGTGACTCATAATCTATTGCACATCATTGACTTTGGAGAGGTGAGATGCATTTTATTAATCTCAGGTGGGATATAGTCTTCCTAATACAGGCTATGGATGTAAGTGAAGCAGTGCTGGGCCATGGGCATGAATGAAGGAATCCAGCCATCCACACTTCTTGTTTGTCAGCGTGACTTGGGCATGTTTCCAGCCAGTTAGTGGTCTTCCAAGTATGGTTTGGGCACTGGCGTGCACCAGGGACCCTTCCAGTAGGTGAGGTGTTCTTTCAGCAGGGAGAGGAAAAGGAGTGGAGACTTTAATGACATGGACATGGCTATGTTGTGCTACATGGCCTCAGAGCTGGAGAACAGGCCCTTGCTCTGCTCAGTTTATTAGCATGGGTCTTGTCTTAGATGCCTGAGCAGACACAGAGGTTCTCTCTCTCTCTAGAGGTGTTTAAAGCATCCAGCTCTCTGCATGTGGGGAATTTGCAGTATTCTGTTTGGAATTCAGTATTTCACTGGGCACCTATTTGGATAAGGCGGGAAGGTCCACACATTGATTTGCTAGAACTGAGGAGCACCACAGGGTGTCTGCAATTCCTTCCATCTCTACGAGCGTGTAATGTTTCCAGCAGAAACCAGCGTACAGTGGTCTGATAACATCAATGTGTTCTTAATAGCAGTGATATTAATTAATGACTTATTAAGTATTCCCAGCATAGAACACGTTCAGCACAATAATAAGTCTTTTCTTTGAATTAATTATTGTAATAAAGCTGAAGATTTTCTTAACTCAGAGCAAATTATTTGAACAAACTGTATCATGTAGACTAACATTTTAATTGAATAAGTAATTCAAGGCAGAGGAAAACAGCACTGCTTACATTTAGGGAGCCATGGTGTTATCATTTCTTAAACCTTCAGATTCAAACTCACTTCTAGCATATTCTGTACTCTGCTTTTGACTTTTAAAATATTCTCACAATAGTGAAGATTTTCTGGTTTTAATATAGGAGGCACAAATGCAAACAACTTTTTTTTTAAATAAAATAAATCTGTATGTTCTACCACCCACTATAAAGTTCTCTTGGCACCAAACACACCTCCAAGCTTGTCTCAGCTTTAATCCCACTTGCAGCCATGAGCATCACTTTTGACAGGTTTGCAGCCTCCATTTATTAGCAGCAACAACAGAAATCATCTGGCTTCAGGCACCTTTCCCAGCAGCAGCAGTCCTCCTTGTCAGACCAGTAGATTGGGAAGCGTTACTCTCCATATGCAAACCATGTAGCACCCACCTATACAGGAGGCTTTCACTGATTTTACTGGAATCTGAGCACTCTGAAAGAAATACCCAGGTGACACAGTTCAGTGCCCTCTTTGTTATTCAGATAAATTTTCGTTAAAGAAGAATGTTGTTAATGCCTGTTTGTAAGGCTGTAAATAAGATAGTTCAAATCTTGCAGCAAAATATTTCCACAATGCCATTCTGTGACCCAGTTCTTCCTGTGATGTGCTTGAATGCAGCCATGGGAATCACTCAAACCTTGTGAGACATAGCACTAAAGACAAGAAATAGTCTGATGCCACTTCTTTGGCATAAGACACCTATGGGAGCTTGAAAGAGGCAGAGACAGTGCTGAAGATCTCTGTTAGCTAGCTGATGCTTCATAACTCTTCGTCCCACCACTTAAGACTGCCCCTATACCTGCTGCCCCTATACCTGCTGGAAAACAGCAGTATTTATTGTTCAGAGAGATGACAGTGGCAGCCCTGGCAGGCAGGCACGCAGTATCCAGCATGTCTCTAGCCCTTTGAGAAAAGAAAGTAGAACAGAAAATCTTCTGATGCTGTTTAGTTTGTAAAGTTTAGACACTGATGAGTGCCGAACAAGTCAAACAGAGAGGAAATGAAGTTTATGTGACAGATGTTTGTCACATTAGTTAACACGAGGCTAGATACTTCAGTGATAAAGACAGAGTCTAACTCATAAATCCAAAGAAGTATTGGGCATCCATTCTGTTACTGCCAACCTTTCCCAGCCTCCCAGGCTGACCTTGAGACAGCCCTGGGGATAGGAAGGGGTAAACATGAAGTAATTCAAGCTGCTCTTTCTTGTGCATAGAAATGGCTCTTGATTAACTTCAGTAGCATCATTCAATTCCGACCATCCACGATGATCAGCAGTGGAAACTTCCTATATTCACAAACAAAATGGAAGGTAGTTGTAAGCAGGACGGTAATCAGAAATCTCTAACCTGTTCCACATCTGGGGGAGATTAAAACAGAATGTGCTGAGATGTCTTTTTATTTCCTCCTTAGGAAAAATACCCCGTCATACCTAAAAAAAAGTTGTTAATTGTCTGCAGATTGGCTAAAAGGCATGTCAATTAAAGTAATAATAGCCTTGGTGTTCAAGCACTTGTAAGCAGGTTCCAAAGTTAATAGCCCATCATAAAAAAGAAAGAAGTTCTCACCTTTCTAGTTCTTCTCATTTGAATCTAACTACAGAGAAGTTAAGGCTATGAAATAACAGTCTGAGCTACGAAGAATGTCTTTACAGTAAGAGTTCAGGAGAAAATCCCAAAATTCCAGCTCTGCCTCGTAGTCCTCTGATATGAGACACGAACCCTCCCATGGCCCAACTGCTCAGACTGTTTCACAGGGGAGAGCAAGAAGGAACCTTGTCAGCTATTATTGATTATTAATTTATTATCATATTTTATTGTAGCACTCCTGCTCCATGACAGATAAGCCGTGTCAAGCAATTTATAGGTCTTTTGAACTTACGCGCTAAAGTGACAGTGGCTATTAAATAGTGTACTGTTATAAAAGAAGCTGAAGCCCCATAAAAGGATTAAAATGGGATGAAAGGTGTATCCACAGATCTTCTTCTCATCTCCCATAGACTTATACCAGTCCACTGATTTTGGATTAATAGCTCATTAGGGGTGGGGTAAATTTCTAGGAGGAAAGTAAAGCCTGTGTTAAAGTGGCACGACTTGCCAAAACCAGCAGATATAATCTCCTTCTTCTAAGGGCAGGTAAACAAATATTTGGTGATGAATCGGTATGGCCATTAAGCATTGACCTTAACTACCTTTATAGTGACAATCCACAGTTATGTGAGGTGAAATCTGAGAGATCTTGAGCTTTCTGTTAAAAGTTATCAGTCTTCCAAGAAATTTTCTGGGCCAGATTAAATAAATCAAATGCTTTTCTTTTTCACATGTATGCCTGGGGGAGAAAAAAAATTAAAAATTGCAGGTACATTTCATGCCACTTGGATACTTAAGTTAACACTATTTAAGGATATTCAGCACATTACATTCCATCAGCTGCGTGGGTGCAAAGGAGATACTGGCAGAACGAGTTTTTTGGGAAAAAGATGTGTTACTTTATTTCATTTTTGAAAGTAAGAGTCAAAAAGTTTTGGGTTGGGTTGGGTTTTTTCGTTGGGTTTTTTTTTAAAGTGTTAAAATAATACAGCTGGGTATTCCTAGTATTTCACTTTTTTGCGTAAAAAAGAGACAGAGAAGCCACAGTTTTTACTTAGTTCACATTCATTAATAGCTTCAGTTCATATGAAACAGCATCTTTTTAAAATCTACCATTTGGGTGCCAAATTTGTCTTCTTGTGATCAAATATATAGGCTCAAAAATACAATGTCCAGCTGTCTTAGTGCATTCACCTCTTAAAAACAGTGGATATGAAATTAAGTTTATAGAATTATAGCCTAAGAAAGGGAGGCAGAATCAGAGTCTCACTCAAAATCAGGCATCTGAAGCATTCATAAGACTTACCCATTATGTGAATTCTACAGCAGACTGTAATTCTGCTTTCTATGGTCCTAGAATTCTCAAAGAAGTATTGGTTAAAACCATACATATTCAAGCAGAAGTGTGTGAGAGATGTGGAGGATGATCGCCTGCACTGGCCCACTCCTGAGGCCATGCTCCAGCCCTCTTTGCAACCAACCAATTCCAGAGCTGTGGAGGTGTCAGTGAGGACCATTGCGCTCCCCCAAACACAGGGCTTTGGTTTCCCAGGCCCTCCCGGGGGCAGGAGACTCCTCTTTGTCCCAGCTCTTCCCCTCTCCCAATCTCCAGACACATTTGACAATGTCTTCCTGTTGCTCATGCAAGTGCAAAACCTATCTTATTTTTGATTTTCAGTAAACGTCTTCAGCATGAGCTTTTATATGTATTTTGAAGTAATTTCTCTTCCTTTAGTTTGTTCAATACTCCCTTACACCCAGGTATGTTTTAAACATACAGAACTTTCTCAAATACCTGCTGCATAATGAACCACCAGATTTTGTTCCTTCTGAACCTGTCTTTGTGTGGCTTCATTTGATGGCCCTGTTCTTGCACAAGACAAGAGAGCAGAGGCAGATGAAATTCCACCCTGGATGACTTTCCTAGGCTTGTTCAACAAATTAGCAACAGGTCTGAAGATTAGGTGGTCTCTTTCTGCAAAGTACTTTTCTGTTTCTGCAGAAAAGTCTATCTTACTTTTTTCTGATTCAGTTCTAAAGCTAAAGGAATTTTCTTCCCTATTTCCCGTTCAGAAACATTAAATCTCCCAAAGATGTTCTCCCACCAATTAAAGGCCATCAAGCTCTCTTGCTTGCAGATGTTACTGTGGGGGAGCAAATTGCCCATAGCACTTTTGCCAGAATTGCAGGCCTGAATTTAACATCTTGTTAAAGCAGTAATTGCAGCAATATTCAGAGTGGGTCTGGCTTTGCATCCTCTTTTGTGCTTTTTCTCCAGTCACTCAGGAACAGGAGCTATCCTGGTCAGCATCCACACAAAGCCCACCAGTGCTCTTGCTCCTCATGTTCTGTTTAATGCAGTGAGGGCCAGCAAAGACACTGCCTTCCCACGGAAGTTTCTGTCCAAACTTCTTCTGGTTTAGCCCTGCTGTTCACATCTATGTGTTCATGTTTAAATGAAACCGCTCTTCATCTTCCTTGATGGTGTCCTAGCTCTGTGTTGCTCACATCATTGTGCCATATGTGCAGTATGGATGTGTTGTTCCTAGTGTAGCTGTTAAACCCCATATGCTTCAACCTGTGGGAAAGAAAATATTACATACGCAATCAACAGGCTATTTCTTATAGAAGTTTTTCTTCAATGCATTAAAATGAATTTTCCATTGAGATTTAATATTCATCACTCTTGATTTATTCAAAAAAATCCTGCATGTTTGAAATGTAGTTAGTTAGTTATTCCCTAAAAGTCAGGGGCAATATGTGCCACTATGATATGAAAAATCCACATATCAACCAGTACACAAGAAGAAATGAGGAGAACATGGACTTTACAGTCAATATAGGTCATCTGATTTTTTAAAGTGTTATCCATGCATGCCTGCCTTCTGAAAGTTATTCTGCTATTATATATTGTAGAATTTAGTACAACCAAGTAGCAGATGATGTAATAATTCTGCGCAGTTCTTTACCTCTGGAATAGTGTATAAGGCTAATCCCTTATTGTTCCAGAATCAAGCACTATGTAATGCAGAGGTAACCTAACAACATTCCTGTGGAAAGAATATAAGCAGTGAGATGACATTACAGTAGGGAACTGGTTAACATACACAATAAGTCAACTGTTCTCTGTTCAAGGCACTTAATGATGAATTACCATTTTAAGAAGTGATGCTCTTAAGTAACAGAAGTTCAGGAATCTTAGTTGTCTTTCAGGGTGAGATCTTAGCTGCAGACAGATTTTACAATGAGGTTGTAATTCTAGTGTGTCTAGAATAGCTAGTATTCCCTGTATGCCTTGGGAGTACCCAAGCTAATATAAATTATTAAAATAAAATGCGAAAGGACATTTGAGGATTTAAACTATGACATCCACGTTCTCAGTAAAACCACATGATGTTTGCTTTGCAAGCCTGTTTTTGATTTACAGATTGTAGAAGATATAATAAAATATTATTATTTAAATGCCAGTCTGCTGCTTTTTTAAAGCACCTGCTAGCTATTCAGAGATAACAATGTCCATTGTTATCTTCACAACAATCAAGTTTTCCTCTTCTTCCTTAATGTAGGCTCCCTTTGGTTTTTTTTCAAGCATTCCTCAAATATCTAAAGACAGTTAAAGTCTTCAAAACTGTTCAAACAAAGCCAATAAGAGAGACAATTATCTCAAGTTTGTGTCTTGTAAACGTTAGTATAATACAATCTTAACGGAAACCATCACTTCTTTTACCATGTCACTTTTGATCATTACTAACACATGGATGGTGGAATAAATATTAGGATCCATACCCGGGCCAATGCTATTTAACAGCCAGTGATGAGGAACATGTAATCAAGCTCTGAACTGGCCAAATAACTGCCAGTCTGACCAAGGAAAAGCATGCTGAAACACAGGTCTAGCTGAAGCCTGCAGATTGCTTAGGCATGTGTAGGGAGCAAAATCAGCAGACCACTTCTGGCCATCATTTTCTTCTGCATATCCTAATGCTGTTAAAGAACACCAAATGAAAAGTATCTCAATGGATAGCTGCATAGGGCACATATTGTTTCATACATTAAGACATTTAAATAGCGTGGATACGGCCAGACCAAACCTGTTGGTCTTCAGGCTAGAAAACAGGTCCTGACATTGCTTAGTTTGCATATCTGAATTTCAGTTTATCTCCCAGGCCACCTGGACAGCCTGAGACACAGTAACAGGAGAATACAGTGCAAGACATTCATGTGTGAATGTCTGTGAAAATTCACCCATTGTTCCCAGGAAGGGGAGGAAAGGAAAGGGAATAAGATAGGAGCACAGTCCTGGGGAGTCCATCACTGAAGGGATAGCATCAGGAGCATTTGCACAGGGACAGTGAGAGAGACCTCCATGGCTATTCAGCCCGGAAGGACCGCACAGCTCTCACAGCCTCTCTTCAGGCACATCAGCCAATATTTGTCCCAAGCACCCTGCAGGAAAGAAAGAAAGAAAATATGGCTATTGAAAACAGTTGAATAGCAAGGAAGGTAAAGGTGTTGATCTTCTCCTGCTCCGTGACACCAACAATATGGCAAGAGAAAGGCTGAAATTCAAAATGTAGTTTTGTTTGGCTTAACCTGATAAAGTGATGCTTAGTTGTTGGGTTATGGGGGCGTCGGGTTTTTTTACCTTTCTGATCACTGAAAACATAGCGCAGATATTTTTGTCAGTTTTTGTTTTTACTATCAGTGATCCAAAAAATCAGCTAATGATGCAGCACGTTCTGGGATTCTTTGGTACTTAGTAAGCTGCAGAATTAGTGAATCATTACAGCAAAAGCACTACATTGTCAAAGAAGGACCAGTCGGGCTGATCAACTCTGAGATCATAGTTCTGCAGTTAATGAAGGGTCTGATCTCTTTGGATGATGAGGTCAGATGGAGACCACGTGAGCCTGCCTTGGCAAGGACTCTGGCCCAGCTTCTGAAATCTGTTTGCATATTAGATAATTCTCCAGTGTCAAAGGAATTTAAACCCTCAGTTTAAAGTATGTTTACCTATCTGCTACTTTTACCAAACTACTAGATTTCCAAATGGACCTTTTTATAATCTGCTCCCTCAGGTGGACGATCGCCTCACTCTAACAGAAACAGTGAGGGAATGAGCAAGTGAGAACATGCACACATGCATGCACACACTCTTTGAAAAGCACATTAACAGAAGACAGCATTTCAAGTAGTATGATAATATAGTGCATTAAAATGCACTCCTAATACATTATTTGTTGTGTGACTGAGTAGAAACAGCATATGCAAATTGATTCTAAGCGTGCGATGTAATTCCCATGTATATGAGCTGTGCAAATGGGAATTCAAGTTTGTTATGAGCGCTGACTGAGACACGATCTTTGGTTGTTTCATTTTTTTCTAACTCTGAGTCATCAGTCTCACTGCCTGATAATGAATTTGAATGCAAGTCTGTATAATACTTTCTCATTCTCAATCATGTACCCTCCTGTCATCATGTCATTTCCAGGGAAATACAGTTCGAACCACATCTCGCAGTGATGAGGCGAGAGATTACTTTTTCTGGAAGAGAAGGGAATATTTGTCACCTTAGTAACTTAAAAATTGGTGCTTTTGAGAACTGTCCACATCACAGTTTCATTGAGCTCGGGAGCACTGTGCTGTTTGCCTGGTGCGTTTCATCTTCATGGCAACTGAGAATATGCCCATCAGGCTCACAGAGGGGGACGCGACATGAGTGAGAGAAGTGACACTGTATGGTATGCAGCCATGAAAAGCAAATACAAGATGAATCGTCCATTTGCAGGACCCAGTGTTGTCCATTGATGCAATTTTCAGCATGCTCTTAAAAAATTATGGTGGCTTGGAGTGGACTCTTTTGTTATTTTATTAACAATAAAATATTATTTTATTTTATGTTATGTTATGTTGTTTCATGTTATGTTATTTTCTCGTTATGTTATTTTTCCCTCACACATTCTTTCAAGTGGTTTTATGAAATTATGAACATAAAAACAATATCTGGCCTGGAGTCACCTGTGGGGGATGTATGGCATATTTGCTACTAGAAAAAGAATATGGCAGGTGGGATGACAGATCTATGGACAGACTGCCTATTCCTTGGAATAATCCTGAGTCTGCTGTAAAGAGAAAAAGGTGCTTGAGTAACAAATCCAGGATGTATTTCCAAGTCTCTAAAGTCCTAGGTTTGAGAAGCCGTGCGAGGACAATAAAAACTGTATGGACTGAAGCTGGCAGTGACAGCTCTCTTTCTCCCTCAATGCATCTCAAGAAATTCTCCTTGAGAGCAGGTTAACCCATGACTAATCACACACAGCCTAATCAGCCCACCAGCACAATTCACAACATTTCTGATGGGATGTGGTGCTTACAAAAGGAGAAACGCTGGCAACCTCAAAGGGACAAACCTGCTAGCAGCAGAGCCAGGGGTACAGCTTCCCACCCCCAGCCAGAGGCACAAACCGCTCCTGCCTCCTAAGCACAAAGTGCACTTCTTGCAGCTGCCTGCACACAGCAGAGAAGACAGTTTCCTCTGTCAGCCTCTGGCACGTGACAATGAGCACGGATATCTGTGTGAACATGGAGCAGCCTCAAGCTGATGGATGGGGAAGGTCCCACACAGAGTATCCTGATGTCTCCTCTGGAGTTCAGGACTCTCAGCTCACTGCCAGTCCAGGAGGTGACAGTCTTATCCATGGTGTCCTGGAACCTCCTCCGATTTCATGCGGCAATCTGAGCAGGTAGGTAGCGAAAGGTCTAGGCTTCAGCCTTCCTCAGCCAGAGGTCAAACTGCTTTTACCTGCTCCTTAGACCATCGCTGAACCACTCCTCCTGAGGAAGCTATGCTACGTAACACCGAAGTTAGGTGATTACAACACTTAACCAGGTTACAGGAAAGCCTAACTAACAGTACTTATTTATGAAATATTTGTGAACTGTACCATGGATGGACACTTTAGGCACAAAGACCAGGATGCACGCCTCTTTTTTTCAGTGCCCTAACCACTAGCAAAGATGGTTCTTCTTACCTCTTATTTTCCTATCCCCATGGCTTTTGCGTTTTTTGAGTGCAGGACAGGGACAGGATGCAGGATAGGAAAGATTCCTTGAGGAAGGGACAGAGTGGAAAGAAAGATGGACGGAGAATGAATAAGATCAGGGAAAGACCAGAGGCAAAAGCAAGAATGGGAAAAGAGCAAGAAGGCTCCTGAGCTAAAAACAGTTGATCAGGAGTTGGAGACATGTTTCAGATCACATGTGAAAGGGCAGAGCATCATCTCTGAAGAGCAGAAGGTGACAATAACAGGAAAGAAGGAATGTGGAGAACTACCACAGGAGTTAGGGCCCCTCAATGTAATAAGCAGAAGCCAGAGAGAACAAAAGGTAATGGGGATGGTAGAGCAGTAGCACACTCTTCTTTCAAGAGCTTCCTAATTAATGTCTTACTCCTCTGATTTTGCTTTCTAACAAATTGTTGACACACACTGGTAAAAGTGTATGTCTCCATCGCCCTCTAGTGCCAGGTCCACCCTGGAGATGTGCAACAGATGTGAGCCCTTTGGCCACACTAGGGAGCAGGTCTGAAGAGCCCAAGTTTCTTGATAACCTGCATAAAGGGATCAAGAGGATGAAACTGGGACATCTCCCCCCCCCCCCCCCCATTATCAAAAATAAATAAAATACATATAGTAAATTACATCAAAAAGTCTAAAGTAAATGATAATTGAGCTCAAAGAGCCATGCACATGACCACTTAAGAAAATGTCAACAGGTAATTGCCATTCAGTGTTGTTGACCTTGCTTGACTTTGTGCTTGGTAATATTCATGTTCATTTAGCATTATTTGTATAGACATTGAACAAGATACATGTGAGAGATGGATTCAAATAATAATTAAAAAAACCTTTCCAACTCTGTTTATTCATTTCTTTACATTGGATGTACAAGTTTATTCTCCTTCCGGGCTTAAAGGCCAACTGAAGAAACAGGAGCATGGAAACTGAGTAGTGGAGGGTAGAGATTTATAGACTGTTTAAAGCTCCTTTGATCTTCATTTTGGCTATGCTGCTTTGTTGATTTTTTTTATTTGGATTTACTTGCACAAACTTGGTGCAAACTGGCAGAGTACTGTGCATTCATGTCAAATGCAGAAATGTGTACTTTCAAAACTAATGTTTATGCATGTCAGTTAGTGATGTGGAAACTTTAAGGAAGGTCCTCTCTGCACGGGGTTTATTTCAAAAGGTGCAAACTCCTGGTATTAAACCTATTGCTGAGATTTGGTTTAGTCTAATTCAGTCAAACCTCTGCTAAATCACAACAATTCTCAAAATGCCTTTAAAACTTGTAGCACAACCTGTTCCTTAAAGCTGCCTGCTCTCACCCAGCTTTCTTACCATGATTGCTTAACGCATTGAAGAGTTTCCTCACTCCTTCCAGAGCCAGCTTAAATTCAGACATCTGAAGGAAGTTGAAGAATAATTCCTGCTCCTTGGAATCAAGAATTGATTAAAAAATGTGTATCAGCTTGCAGTTTTGTCCTACTGCATGAGAGGGCCTCATCTGGAAACCAAGACGTCTATGTTGCCACTCTGTAGGACCAGAACTGATATCCAATGAAGGAAGAGACGCAACTTCAGTGCAGATACACAGTGCAGAGGCACTGATGCATTGTTCAACCCCGTGACTCCTGCATTCAAAACAGGAATGAAAACGCATTAGTTGCTCAGGCCCCAGAGGAACTTTCAAACCTCCACGGCTGGCCACACACCTTAGTATTTGTTAATCATAATTTGTGAAAAGAAAAGCATAGGATTGACGGCTGGATGAATAACAGCTGTGGGTCATTTCTAGGGCCCAGGGCTCTAAGTTCCCACTCATACCTTGCAGATTAACTAGACACTATTAATTTCTGATCCCTAGCTGCTCCCCTGGGATGCTGACCTTCCTGATAGTCCTGAAGCCGTAAGCCAAGCAGGAATAAAACCAGCCTGAAAACCACTATCCTTTCCTCCTTTTAACATCATAAAACAGAATAGTTGAGGTGGCAAGATATCCGTAATAACTTAGTGCTCCTTTTGTGTAAAAATTGCCATGTTTTTTACAAATATTGGGGAGTCATCCAAGACTTAGTTTCACTATGAAAAAGAAGAAAAATATTTTCAGAGACGTGTCTCTGGTATCAAAAGATAGACAGGACTTAACAGTCAGAATGGCTGATGCATTCTTTGAAAAATGTACATGGTCCCAGTATGTGTTTTATAAAACTATGTTTAACACTTTATAGAGCTTGAACTGGCCATGCACACTTTATTAAGTATGTGGAAACAGCTGTTCACAATTAAGTTCTTTATTCTTCAAATACCTACTACTGGGCACAGAATTGACTGCCATATGTAATCCATGTCAGTGATCTATATCTCCATATAGACATACTCCACAGTGTCCTTAAACTGCTTCTCTTTATAATAATGTTAGTTTTCCTGCATAGTAAAAAATGGAAACTCAGAGCCTAATTCTCTCGTTCTCACCAATATGAATCAAGGCACTGGAACTGTGCTGATGAAAGCAGATGTAAAATAGAACGACAGTCAAATCCCTAGAGACCATTTTAATTTTTTGCAAGTTACATATCTAAAAACTAAAACAAACACCTGCCAAGCCATCACCAGTAAAAAAAGGTCAATCTTTCAGAGAGCAGCAGAACTTCTCTTTGTGAAAGATATCCTTTCCACAGGAAGGAGGAATTGTGTGTCACCACTGTTACACATAAACCATGGGAACAGGCAGCAACAGCCTGGTTAGAAAGCTGCTTTCCTTGACTCTACATACACCTTTTCCCTTGGCATTATTAAAATATGCAGGAATGGAATATTCTGTTACTTCTGCAGAACAAGATACGCAAAGGAAATGGTTTGGCAAGCTTGTTTCCAAGTGTAAAGGGCTTTCTTAGTTCCCAGTAACCCTGCCAACAAAATTAAAACTCTTCAAACAACACTCAAGTTGGTCTTTCCTTAGGATGCATTTAAATGTTCCTAAGTCCACTACGGTACTTCCTTTCTTTAGAATTCTTTGTGTCCAAATGTCAAGTAATTGCTAAGGATGAATATGTTCCAACAGTCGCTTAATAGAAAGCTCAGGAAAGTAACTCCTCCTGTGTTGGGAGCCTCAGACATTTCAGGCTGCCTGATACAGCAAGGTATTTAAACAGGTGTTCAGTTTGAACAAACACCCAATTCTGCTGGATGAGAAAAGAGTGAAAACCTGAATCCACAGTTTACAGAGGACACATGTGCTAATGCCCACATTAGTAATCCAAAGTTCAGTCACTTGTCTGCTTGCTGACTGCCTCCAGCCCCAAGACAGCAGTGACACGGAGCACCAGAGGAGCAGATTTTGTGGCATGCCTTTCTTTCTGTGACAGTCTGCATGTCCCTCTCCTTTGGAACTTAATCTCACTGGGACAGGATAAACATAGCAACCACCACTCAAAGGAGAGCCAATGGTTCCCAAGCAGTATGCACTGTGAGATGTGTTTGGTTGGGGTTTTTGTAATGGCTTGCAACATATCAAGAAAAGTCTTCAGCCAAGAGCATTTGGGATTTCCCATTGCAGCCTGAGCATTTCACTGTAAGAATGAAGGTACTTGGAATAATACCGATCCCAGTCATGTAGAAATCTGGAATAGGCAAGATGCACAGTGGTCATTTGGTTACTATAATATATCACAATCACATATACTTGAATATGTGATAATAGTTTAATAGGTAACAGTTTAATACTAGCCATGTGTTAAAGAGTATAGATACAGCTGCTAGGAGAAAAGTCTGGGCACAGGGATTGCATCAGTCAGTGTTTGCCAAACTCACAGAATTTAGCCACGGTAATGAAATAACTAGATGTTACCTTGTGTTTTTCGTATTAATTTCCCTTATGAAACTCTGTTTTATAATGGTCAAACTAATACCTCTTTCTTTGCTCCAATGGGCTGAAGTCATGTGAAAACTGGTGTTTCCTTGAAAGCAAGGAGGAAATTGAAGATTAGCTTGAAGGTTTTTGGAAAAGCAGCACAAATCTTCATTAGGGCAGTAATGAGCATTAATGCACTGTAACTAAAATGGTCTGTTACCTCTTCTTGTTAGAAACAGGATGATAGATGGAGACCATTTCCTCTTTCTGATTACCATTGCAATTCTAATGAGTTTGGTGAATAAATACATGATTGAACTGATCATGGAAAAAAACAAGAGCATAAGGCAGTGATTTGATCACTCAACTTTCTTCCTCTAGAGACAAAGCTATTTAATTTTAATGGCTAAGGACATGTATGTCACACAATGACAAAAATGTTCATATGTCTTCCTATGGATTTTGGAGGGAAGTTTGTTGTTGTTTTCTCTCCAACATTACAAGACCTGTTCTACATGATGGACCTAATGGGAATAACCTTCATTTCCATGTCTTTGCTCTTCCTTTCACTATTTCTTGTTTTCTACCATCCTCCTCATTTTACTTCAAAACAGATTTCTTGTTGCACCTCATGAGGATATCGGGCACTGGAGCAGGCTGCCCAGGGAAGTGGTTGAGTCACCATCCCTGGAGGGATTTAAAAGATGTGTAGATGTGGTGCTTAGGGACATGGTTTAATGGTGGACTTGGCAGTGTTAGGTTAATGGTTGGAATTGATGATCTTAAGGGTCTTCTCCAGCCTAAATGATTCTATGATTCTACGATCTTTTTTCTGTTTTGCTGATATATAGTAACATACCCATGCACTTGTAGCCTTATCTAACAGCCCAATAAGTTCCCCTACTTTCTAATTCTCGGTCCCATAGCAGGGTTGCCAAGGGTAGCAATGCCAGGAGTAGAAATAATCCCTTATCCAGCCAGACATCCATATTTGCCACAGCTTCAGCAATCTCTGTACGCCTAACTGCACTAGGTTATTATGTCCTGGCAGCAGCCCTTTAGGTCAGGTAACGGACTTGTGGTTTGTCCTTGAGGAACTATGCTGAAGCCACAGTGAAGAAAGCAGGTGACTTCCCATATCTGTATGCAGATACAGTTTAGGGTACTTCTTTTTTACAGCACCAGCCAAAGGAGGAAAATAGCAGCAGCCTTTACACCTAGATTTTTTTTCTCTCAGAAGAGGCATTTAATCTTGATAGATTTTCACTAATAAATATATCTTGGTGTGGTTTATGTCCCAAAATGTCACATAGAATATTTAATGGAAAAATCCCTCTACAGGTAAATATCAGTTCAGTCATGGAAAATTACACCTATACAAACAGCCACTGTTGCTGAGTTAGTTCTTGAAATGATCAAGGAAAGTGTGACCCAAGTGGGACTAATTTGGCCCTTCACATATGGCATATAAACGTATGCATAGGAGACCACTAATTTGGGGAAGAGGCCAGCCTAGTATTAATTGTGTCTCTAGGCTACACATTCTTCAGCTGATGCAAGTGAAAAAGTACAGATGTCATTTTGGCCCATGGACAAAACCCATATTTTTTTACTGATGCCACAGAAAAGCTGATCATGAACAAAGTGGCTAATAAAAAAGCATATAATATAAAAGCTCTCAAGTTTAAACAATTCACCGCTTCACACCAAAATATCCATTCAAATAAAAAAGAGATCAATGGTCAAGTTTAATTTTCTCTATGTAGCTCTTGCAGCAAAGAAGTTGCCATATTTTGGCTATAAATTTCTCCATAAAAATGGCACCTATTAATACGATTTTTATATCATATTAAAGTACAAAAAAATCATAAAGAATTATACCATGCAATACAATTTTCCTTTGTATTGTGTCTTTCTTGTAAACTATGTCCCCAAATCATTTGCAGAATGAAATCATACTATTTAATTTTACAATTTCTATTATTAGTTCATATAACTATTAGGCCACGTACCTGGGGTTCTCCGTAGACCTAGCTGGAACGGGCCATGCAGTTGCTTTGTCTAGTCTCAGCAGGCTAAGCAGACAGAGGCCGGGCCAGCCTGAGTGCTCAAGAAAACCCTTTTTGCCCTTTATGCCTCCCTTCTCTCTTCCCCCCAAATGCAGCCAAGAATTAGTCACAGCTGCCTTTCTTCAGGTTTTATAAGCCCATCTTAAACCTTGCTTCCAAAAGGGAGAAGAAGAGAAGTTAAGGTTGGGCACTGCAACCCATTTAAATTCCACTGGCACTTACTATTAAATGCAGATTTTAATCATTTATTAAGGGCAGAGTTGTGGAAAGAGGCTGAGCCTTGAAATACTTCTGCTGCTGTTGCTGCTAGGTAGGGTGCTAACAGGGACATACGCTCCATCTTTGGAGCATTTTGCAAAAAGTGCTCTGTTGCTCTGCTGTGGCTGATTAAAGAAGTCCTGCTGTGACTCGTCTCCTGCATTGGCGGAGTCTCCTGGTGGCACATATACATGGAGCTCTGGGACACTCCACACTCTGGATTTGTGTTCCAGTGTCATTACCCCTGCAAGCATCACAGAAGACAGGAGAAGAGATTTCACTTCAATTTTATTTTTTCTTGTTTGTCTGAGAAAGCCATTGTCTCAGCTGCAGCATGTAGCAAATGTTTCGTTATATGGGCAATCCAGGACACGGAACACAAGACATGTCCTTCACCATGAGACAGAGTCAGGAAAACTGCAAACTGAGATACTAACTCAGAGAATCCCATGTCTATCCTATCTCTCAGCTTGCTTGCACAAAAGACAAAAGCAAAATTCCCACTGCTTTCATTGCCAGAAGGCATCATGAACAACCTTGAAGGGCTTTCACCTGGCTAACTGACCTGATGCTGTTTGGAAAAATGAGACCTTTTACTCCCTAGCTTCATGCTGCAGAGACAGCTGGACGAATTATTTACTTCGTATCCTAAACCACCCTACAGCACTGCTGTGCGCTGCCACACAGCTGCTGCTTTCACCCCAAACGCCATGGGCAGATGAGAGCAGGATCTTTGGCCAGCGGCCGTGTGGCAGCGGGGGATCGGGCACGGGGTCAGAGGCGGCGCAGCCGGCAGCGGCACGGCACACGCGTGGTCACACAGCCCTTGCCATCTGCCGAGGGGGACGAGGCTGGGTAATGCTGCAGGAGATCGAGGACTTTGCAGTGGAAGAATGAGAAAGTAGGGCTGGGGGACACGTTCATGGTGTGGGGCTGAAGTCTCGGGTTATCTTCGAAATGGTGGCCAGTCTAAAATCCATTGTGTTGTGCTGATTCCTCCCTTTTTTACGTGGCTCTACTTCAGTGGAGTGGTGTCTGAAAAATGTCTCTGCCAAGCAGAGAGTACAGACATGAGATGATAATGACACTGCTGAAAAGTAGATGCCTTACATAAAAGAGAATTATTTTTTAAATCCTCTGCAATCCTGAGCCGTTACAATCACGTGTTATATAAATGTATGCTAATATTGTGATTTACCCAGCTGTGCCTCTTTCTCTTTTGCTCCTCATTTGCCCGTCACCTAGAAGGGCTTAGTATAAAATTTTGCATCCATGCTTGCGATTCACAAGCAATAATTTACCCTTTGGGGTTTTTTGTTTTGGTTTGGTTTGGTTTTTTAATTCATATTTCTGGCTTACACAATGCTACTGAGTAAGGCTTAGCTTCCCCTGGTGATGCGCATATCTGCCTGAAGCCCTTGCCACCGTTAACAAATATTCCCATGATGGTACAAAGATCATCTCTCAGAAACTGCAGCTTGATTTAAATTCACTCTCTGCAGCTCCTCATTTCAGCTGGTGCCCTGATGTGTCTAATTGGCCCTCTGAAAGCACATCTTCTTTATATCTTGATTATTTTGAATAGGAGGTGAGAGAGGAGGAGAGAAGTGAGGGGGAAATCTGCAAGGAGTGGAAGAGGAGGACGGAGGAGTGGCAACAGGCAAGTGTGGCAGCAGTGGAGTGAGTTATTGCAACACGCTCCTCAGATATGCTATAGGGCAGATCTTCAGACAGAATGAAGAAATGTAGCTCAGAATCCAGGTAATCACACTTCCTACAATAAATGGATTAAAAACATTTTGGAATAATTTATTTAGTCAAGTTCATCAACACTAGTAAATGAAACAGTGTCGTTCTGTGTCTTGAGGATATGAATTTCATTGTCTAAGCTGATACATTTTAAGAATGGCCCTAGGCGCAATTTTGGCCTGAGCTGGGCAGAATTAATCCAAACAATTCCCAGCTGGGAAGTGGCACAGTTCTGGAGTTAGCAGAGGCCGGGACCCATCCCTGACAGGCAGTCAGTCTAAACCACCTGGTTTAGATGGTAACTGAGTTTGAGAGGATGAACTCAGCTAAGCCAGACCAGAACCTCATGCTCAGAAAAGAGACCCTGGTGCCGTTCTGTTTATAGATGTAAGTAAGTGATGCAAACAGTAAGTCTCATCTTGAATGTATACTATGCTTTTTAGGACTAGAGATATCTTTATAGCTCACCAAGTTCACAGACAATTCTCAAAAAATAAAAATCAAAATTTACAGTCATAATCTGTTTAAATCTCTTCCAGATTGACAAAGAGCACGAATCTCAGAGCACCATTTGCTGAGTAAGGGCTGCAGCCAGGAGGCTATTATGAAGATGATGGGCAGAAATTCCTCTCCCGGAGACAGCTGAGGAAGGGTGAGCCCTCCACAAGCCAGTGCTGTGGGGTCACAGCCCCAAGGGTGGCACGCTGTTTGGCTGGGGGTCTGCATAGGGTCACCTCTCTGCTCAGGTTCGACTCTTCGTCAAGACTCTTCAGTCTGCGCATGTCCCTAAAAACCAAGGCCTGGATTCTTATGAAATACAAACCATACATCCTCCAAAGGCTTCAGTGGGACTACTCACACCTTTCTAAAGAAGAATTTAGGTGATCTGTTGAGGTTTGGCGGACTCTGCCAAAATAAAATCCCAAGTCTAACAGAAAGTCGTATTTCCATCTACAAAGACATGTACTGGCACTGTATCTTCATGCTACAGGGAAAATCACTACTGTAATTAATTTAAGAATGTGTCCTTTCTAAACCACACTTCAATCGGGTTGTATTTTTGAATAATTAAGCTTTAAAAAGAAAGTCTAATGAGACTAATGGCTATCAAATTACTAGATTTTGAAAATCATTGATTTTCTCATTTAAACTCATACATGGCTGCTAAAATTAATTTATTTAATTTGCATATAGAGATTGCATTTTCTTTGACTTCCAGAATGTTTCTCTCCCGAGTTTCTCATCAAATTTTCAATATTCATTTTAATAAAAAGGCAAGTGATCCTTTAACTATGCTCATTTGCATAGGAACTGAGACATTATCCCTCGTCTAAATAAGCACTATTTTAATTATCCTTTTTGTTTGAATATATTCTATCCCAGAGAGCTTAGATATTTCAGCTGTGCTTATCACCATGGTATCTGAATACCTTACCAAAGTCATAACAGAAAACTCTAACAGTAGATTATTTCAAACCTTTTGCTTTCTCCCTTTTTTTAGATAAATGTTTCTCTTTCTCTTTTCTACCACATCAGCTAAGCTAAGTCATTTTTTCCACCCCTTACCAACTTTCCACTTTCTGCCTCATAACTTTCCCTTCTCCTGCTCCTCCTCTAACTCTCTGGTTGAATGGGAAGGCTGAGCTGTTCATGCATTTGGAAAAGGTTAAGGTGCCAAATGACTCGTCTTTCCCCTATTCTAAAAAGTAGTACTAAGAAAAATAGAAATTCTTTCCAAGAGGACCTATCCCTAACAGCAGAGGCAGAAATATAAAAAGAAATCCAGATCATGATATGTCAATTTAATATTAGTGAAATATGCTGGTGCTAACCATTTATCCAGAGATATGTCTACTTAGTAACAACAGCCAGCTTCTATCAACAAGAAAGATGCATCACAATCAGTACATTTCTATCATGTCTCCCTCATAGCATACTTCTGATCATCTACTAAATTGCCTACATGCTTTATTCTCTATTTTTGAAGTATGAGATGATGCCTATCACTTCACAAAGTATATCAGAAAATCAGTATATTAGAAAACAGTTAAAGGGAGAATCTCTCTTTTACTGTCAATATCTCCTCCTCCCCAGCCCTTCCTCCCTTCATCCCCCATTCTGCAAAGATCTGTTTTTATTGGTTGGTTGCTGTTGGAGGCTTGTTCTTCAAAAAATTCGCTTTGTCAAATTATGGTCAGGAGGCTAGATCAAATAAGTTGAGTAAAATTATGTTCTGTTTGTGTGTTTGTAGTCATTCCCGTCTCTCCTTGAGGAGGGAGACACTACAGAAAAGCTTCATTTCTTGGGGAGATGAGCTGTATGGACCAAACTGACTGTGCCCTGAGGCCGCAGGCTGTAGGTGCCGTGGGACGCTGCAAGCCCCTGGCTGAAAGGGCTCTCCCAGAGAGGGCCTTGAAGAGGATCCCTGCAGTCCTCAGACCAAGCTATTCTGCATGAAAGGAACTTTTCTCCAATGTTGTTAGGGTGACATTTTGAACCAGCAGCTGTTTTTCTTCACCGAACAGTTTTATTCAAAGATGTAATTTATCAGAGGAAGAGACAGGGATGCCCTGACGATCTTAGTCTCTCCTGACTCCTGGTACTTTAGTAGAAGAAGGCTGTATTGCTTGGCTATCCAGTATTAACAAGGAATACTTGCATGTCCATCCAGTCCTTTGCCTCTCTGCCAGGAAGAGTGTCACTTTTACCGGGATAGTATTTGTGATGTGAATACATTTTTCTGAGATCTCACTGAGCCATGCCGTTTTATTAGGCTTTGATTACAAGTAACTTGGACTTGAACAGGGACATAAGCCCATTTTGACTTTCCTGCATAGTGATGATCCTTGTACTGGGTAGCACTACTGGAGTTGGTGCAAGTCATATGCTAGCTTCAAAGGAGCTACGGCATTGCAAATTAGAATAGGTCCCAACTTCTGGCATCTTGATACACCTTTGGTGCTTTGTTTTTGTGTTATGTTACTACTAGAAGTTACTCTTCTCAAGTAATAATTTAACAGCATGTATACAGTAGCCAGGACTACACCTAAACTGGAAATTAGGAGAATCTTTCAAACCACTAGAAGACTTCAACTCTTAAAAAATCCATTCAGCTGGAGAACTGGAGGTAGGAATCAATGCGAAATTCAAGATTAAATTGGTGATTTTCTGCAGGTGGGGTTTTCCAGAGACTGAAAAGTCCAAACAATTGAATTACTGAGAAAACCAGGAGCATATTTAATACAGTAGATGATCTGCTGCAGGCTCAGGTCAGAAGCATATTGAAGTAAAATTTACATTGGAAAAAGTGTTCTGCAGTAGCATGAAGGCCTGAGCGTGATTTCAAATGTGCCGAATCATGGAATCCTGTCTATTTTGACTGTCCAAGAGTTCATGTGGGTTTTTTTCAGTTTCCAAATCTTGGTTATTATTCTCTTGCCCTTCATATTAGTTTACCTATGGCTATGCCAGACTGAACACACCCAGTCTGGTTTCATCACGACAAGCAAATAGTTCTGTGTTTCACTGAGAGACTAGCTGGGATTCCCTTGCTATAGGAATTAGCCAAGGAGTCATGGTCAAATATTAAACCACAGAAATCAAATGAGAAGGAATATTTCTTTGGCTGCATCATCTCTACTGGGATGATAGATGTGAACAGAATAAAAAATAAAACCAAAAATGTGTTTGCCTTGCCAAAGGAGAACATTTTGAAAATTATTCTCTGTCACTCTTTGCACTGTTTTTGAGTATTATCATCTGTGCTTGCACAGCAATGGAATCAGACCATGTAAGATCACCTTACCTAAGCTGAACAATAATTAGTCTCAGATGGTCATCTCATTTTGGGTACACATAGATTAATTCTTAGAAAACCATGCATGTAAGTGATACGCCACAAAGGCAGACTGCATAGACCATAACAACAAATGCAATCAGGCGCCTGACTGCTAGTAGTTTCACTGGCATTTGGTTTGTGTATCATTCAGGAGTTGGGTAACTTCTTAACGTCACGAGTTCTCTGTAGTCTGCATGAAACATATTTTGGCATTTGTAGGGAGACAGCAGAGGACATCAATTTGAGTGGCTATTTATTTCTGTACAGAGAAAAAAAGGAGAAAAAGAAGTTAAATCCTATAAATATAAACCCAAGATCCTGATTCAACCAGACGCATGAACATATGCGTAACCTTAGGCTCAGAATTCTTACTATTGACATTTAGTTTAAGTATATTGCTTAAATCAGGCTTTTAATTACTATCTTTTCCCCTCACAACTCTCATGTATACTTACAATGGTCTGATACACCCTAAACCAGATTTCCACTAACTCAGTTAATCTGAATAAAGACACTAAAAAGCTATTGGTTTTCAGAGGTTTTGCCTGTATTCATACTCAAAATTAATTTGAAGATCTAGCCACAGAGATTTCTAGATGTACATTTGAAGAAAAAGGGGGGAACTGGTTTATAGTCATTTAGCAGACACAAATACATTCTTTCCTGAAAGCACTGAATTAGGCTTCTCCATAAAAAGCCCGTGATGATAGTTAAAGGAGCAGAAATATTTGTTGTTGTTGATAATGATCCTAAACACTTTCTTTACTTGGCTAATATCAAAAGGAGAGGATTATTTGTTTACATACATTTGTACAGGTTTATTTGAACAAGGTAATTCACGCTCAAAATAGGTGATTTTGTGTCTGGTTTGTGAGGACATTCCAAGTGAATGGTGGCTGGAAACACTCACTGCTAATTTGATGAACATTGCTGATTATTATAGATAGTGGAAAATATTTTAATTTTTGTGAATGCACAGTGTGTTAGATTAAAATGTATGCAACTTTGTCATCTCAAAACAATAATGCCTCAGATAGGCTTAATGAAGTAAATCATTGGTCAGTACAGTCTCTTCAGGCAAAGAAAGGGATGTAGAACAATGGAAAAGCCCTGCTTTTTCAGACCAGAATCTTAATCAGAATTTCATAATTGCAACTTACAATTGTGATAACATGTGCTGATATCCTAGAGCCAAAGCAATTTGGGAAACAAAGAGATTTTTATCCAACTTACAGGCAAACACTAAATACTGCAGATTGATCCCTTTACTTCAAGAATAGCAATATTGTCAAGAAAACAACCTGAGGCTTTCTGTTAAAAAGAAAAGGTCAGCCTGGGGGTTGTTTGGTTGGTTGTTTTTGTGAATGATAACATTTCCTTTTCTTGAAATTGCTCCCTTTTGGAAAGGAAACTGTTAAATCCTGTGTATGTTCATTAGAAGCTCCTGAGAACAAAATGCAGAGCTAAATGAAGCATGAATGCCATCCAGAAATTGCTCTGAGGATGTACTCTGAGCCATAGATTTTAAACAGGCTTTGCTGGTTTGGGTGCAAGCCTTGTTGGGGGGTTGTTTGGACTTTTTTCAAGTGGAATTACATGAAGATATGTAGTAGAGTAATGAAGCAAGGCATTTTAATGAATAGCTCACTGTGTGACTATTGATCTTCATGGCTATCAAAATTTTTTATACAGACAGTGATTTGGGGATGCAGAAATCACCAAAAATGCATGATCTGTCACTGTAAAATGAAGAGGGGTTTTTTTGAGTTCATTCATATGGTCATGTACTCTGCAGTAATAGTAATAATATTTAACACATCTGGGTCATTCCATTACCAAAGTGCAGACATTACGGACTGTAAATTGTGGCTCTAAGGCACAGGCTCGGCTAAGAGGAAAAGTAATGGTCCGGTGTTCCTGCAGGAACTCATAAGGGCGATGTGCCTAAAGGCATCACAGAGGACAGAAGCACAAACCCATAACTGAAGGATTTTGCAAACTGCAGCGTGTACTCCCCCTGGCTACTCTGTGCTCTGTCATTATTGTATCCAGTGCACAAAGGAAGAAGATTTCTAGCAAGGACCGCATCATTAGGGACCCTGGTCCTGGTTCAGCGCTGCTCGGAGACTCGATCAGAGACTCAGGTAGTCACTTACTGCAGCCGAAGGGAAGAGGAAGTGCAGACATCTTGAAAAGGTGCAGGGAGAGCTAGGACAAAGCTTGATTTTTCTTTTCCTAAGGACCTGAAGGAAGAGTGTAAATGATTTCAAGATTTTAAAACATATGCCAGTTGGTTTTTTAATTTAAAGTGAACTGAAAATCTGGGAGATTTTGGTTCACTTACATTGTTTGATTTTTCCTAAATAAAAATATTTCATTTCAATAACAATCCAAAAACAATTGTGTTCTTTCAAATATTTTTAGGGGAGCAAAATATTTTTAGCTGTAAGAGAAAACTTGCATTCTGAAATTGTTGAACTAAGCCTAAAAATAAAGGAACAATGTCACAGGTACAGAGGTAAAGGCTCTGCCTGTGCCTTCACAGTTGACAAAAGTATAAGAAAAGCTTCCTGTACCCTGTAGTCATTGTTACTTAATCTGGTCTGGACTAAAGAACTAATTGCTAATTAATACTCAGCTATCAAAAGATACCCAGGGTCCCATGAACAGGTCTTTCTAATAATGAAACATTAACTGAAGTGAGATGTTTAATCTACTGTAAATGAAATCAGTGTTAATACCTATATGGACTCAAAACTGGTTTTGATCTCTCTTCTATTCCTAGAAGTATGTTCTGTTTCATATGTTTCTATTTAAGGAGGGGATTGTCCCCCTGTATTTGGCATTGGTGAGGCCGCACCTCAAATATTGTGTTCAATGAGGTGCTGGGGCGTGTCCAAAGAAGAGCAACGAAGTCTAGAGCACAAGACTTTTGAGGAGCGGCTGAGGGAACTGGGGTTGTTTAGCCTGGAGAAAAGGAGGATGAGGGGAGACCTTATCACTCTCTACAGATATCTGAGAGGAGGTTGTAGCCAGGTGGGTGTTGGTCTCTTCTCCCAAGTAACAAGCGATAGGATGAGAGGAAATAGCCTCAAGTGGCACCAGGGGAGGTTTAGATTGGATATTAGGAAAAACTTCTTCACCAAAAGGGTTGTCAGTCACTGGAACAGGCTGCCTGGGGAAGTGGTTGAGTCACCATCCCCAGATATATTTAAAAGACACATAGATGTGCTGCTTAGGGACATGGTTTAGTGGTGGACTTGGCAGTGTTAGGTTGTATTTGATGATCTTAAGGGTCTTGTCCAACCTAAACGAGTCTATGATTCTATGATTCCATATGCAAACTCTTCACGGCTCACATACTATATTTGCTCCAGTTTGTAATAATTAAGAACAGGGTTCTCTGCACAGGGGCCTGACAGTAATTTCCTATGTGGGATCTTCCATGTTAGAACAGATTCTGTGCCTGTGCTTGGGACACCAGAAAGATCAAACTACATCCAAAACAATAAATATATAAATAAACCCCTTACCTCTCTTAACTCTCAGCATGGAAGGGCCCCGTGTTCAGATTGCTCTGTGCTTTACAGAGTGGATGAAGAGAGATCGTGTTTAAGAAAAGGCTCTACAAAAAGCTGTCTCTTAATGGGAACTTCTACAAATATTTCTGCAGGACATGCTGAGAAGCATGTGTATTAAAGCCTTCTTCCTAGGGCTGAGGTTCTATGTTCTGGGCTGGGACCTGGGAAACCTGACTACAGTTCTCTCTTCTCCATGTAGATATTACACTGGGACCCAGCTTTCAAACTAGAACTTGATTGCCTGACACTTTAGGAATTTGAGAGTATCTTAAAGCCATAGCTGTCACTACAGAATGATGCAGGGCTCCCACAAGTCCTTCATTGCATTTGTGATCTCTGAAGATTCCTGGAATGGCAAGGGGTGTCTCAAAAAGGAGTGAGCACCTAGGCAACTAAATCCCATCCTCCACGCTCTGTTCCTTTGCCCAAACATAGACACTGCTGCTGCTGCTCCAAAGAGATGGAGTTCTCCCCTAAGGCCTGCATCATATCTGCTCAGGCCATATGGAGGCTGCATGTATCCTACAGCATCTCCAGTGGCAGTGGGTGCCCTTGGTTGAAAGACAGACTGAAACCTTCCAGGTGGGATTCTGCTCAAGGGTAGGACACCTAAATTAAGGTAGATATCTGTTGGAGATGTCTAAGCTCCCTTTGCAGTCACTGAAGAATTACTTAATACATCCAGCAGAGTGATTCAATGCGCCCTATACAAGGTAGTTAGTAGCTGGTCATCTAAATTGTTCTCTAGGGTCCACTGGCTGCACTGTCTTTCCATTGGCTATCATTGGAGTTTAGAATCTTCCAGCACAAGTAGACACCTCACGGCTGACACTTAGATATCTTAAAATGAAGGCAAAATCCTCTGCTGACAGTTGAAAACTCTAACCATTAGGCCATAGACTGCTCTGATTATTGGGGTAAAGAGGTTTTAATCTCCCCTTAGAAGTTGGCACATTTTACAGAAGGCAAATAAGATATCACTGTACGACTGAGACATTAATAAGGGATTTGTACTCAAGCTCAAAGAGCAGTTCAGGAAGCTCTTGAGGTAAATAAGGATCGTATATTCCTGCCTAAAAGGCAAAAACATTGTCAGGGTTCCTTACTTTCAGGAAATGTAGATCAGTCTGCACAGTTAAACAGAATGGTCAGGCAAGAAAATTAGAACAGAGATCTCAGAAACATTAAAATCAGGCAAGCAATGCAAAATAAGTTAAGTAGTCACTTCTACAAATAATCAGGACCTGTTAATTGCCCCTGCTGTTCTTTAAATGGTGTTTCTGTCTGAAGAAGTAATCCAATTTTAATTGGACAACTTTGTTGGTGGTAGTTTTGTTTGTTTGTTTGTTTGAAGTTAGGCTACAGATCCTTGTCAGCTGCTCTTAGGAGCAAAAGAGAAATGTTGCCTGCTTAACATCTGCTGTCAGATTATGTTGCCTCTGCTATCAGAAATGAATGCAGAAGACCAATTCAAGTTCCTGTCAGCTGTGATGCCTTTTGGACATGTTTCAATCAAGCAGCAGGCTTTTCTTTACACTTAAAGAATCATTAGAACAGCTAAAGTCTTAGGGAAAACACATTTTGATTGCAATTGTAAACTAATGTCTAATTCATTTAAATTATCATGTATTAAATAAATATTTGAATTACTTTGAGATCCATCACACATAATTGTAGCTCTATCTTGAGTTCAAATATTTCTCTGTCCTCCAAGTTCTAATCAATAGAAAGCAAAACATCTTTTAGTGTTAGTGCTGCAGCAATCTAATATGTCAGTATATATGCCCACAAATTCTCCCTAAGGATTATCTCGTATTTTGCATATTAACTCTTGATGGTTCCCACATCTCACAGTGAACTTAGAAAAGTTAATGATAAGCCTGAACATGCTTCAGATGGTTCATTTCCATCTGATGTGTGAGCTAAGCTTGGATTCTGCTGACCTGATGTCCAGGCAAATCTTTAAGGTGCCCCTGGGCCCCCTATGTAAGGCATAGGAAGTTGCAATGTGACTATCTGAATTCTCTTCATGTCAAACAATTGTCACAACACTCTGAAATCCTTCACAGTGATGAGTAGGGATGAATCAAGCTTGATGTTTGAGAAAAGGCTGTATGGGCTCCTGTGTGAATCACCTTTTTCCTATCCAAGATCTCGTCAACAACTGCAGTTCTCTCATTTTCCACACAGAAAGAAACAAAATGTTATGACACCTATTCTAGTAATGTAATTACAACATTTGGTGTTCTCCCAAAGCCTCTATTTCTAGAGCCAAGTGATTAGCCAAGTATCTCAGTTTTCAGTCTCTTTCGGAGAGGCTTCCAGGAGAAAACTTGGAATCACAGAATCATAGAATCATAGAATGGTTTGGGTTGGAAAGGACCTTAAAGATCATCTAGTTCCAATCCCCCTGCCATGGGCAGGGACACCCTCCACTAGACCACGTTGCCCAAAGCCCCATCCAACCTGGCCTTGAACACTTCCAGGGATGGGGCATCCACAACCTCTCTGGGCAACCTGTTCCAGTGCCTTACCACCCTCATAGAGAAGAATTTCTTTCTAACATCTAATCTAAATCGACCCTCCTTCAGCTTGAACCCATTACCCCTTGTCCTATCACTACACTCCCTGATAAACAGTCCCTCGCGAGCTTTCCTGTAGTCCCCTTCAGGTACTGGAAGGCCACAATTAGGTCTCTGCAGAGCCTTCTCTTCTCCAGGCTGAACAACCCCAACTCTCTCAGCCTGTCTTCATAGGAGAGGTGCTCCAGCCCTCTGATCAGCTTCGTGGCCCTCCTCTGGACTCGCTCCAACAGCTCCATGTCTTTCTTGTACTGGGGCCCCCAGAGCTGGACGCAGTACTGCAGGTGGGGTCTCACGAGAGCGGAGTAGAGGGGCAGGATCACCTCCCTCGACCTGCTGGTCACACCTCTTTTGATGCAGCCCAGGACACGGTTGACTTTCTGGGCTGCAAGTGCACACTGCCAGCTTATGGTGACCTTCTCCTCAATCAGTACCCCCAAGTCCTTTTCCTCAGGGCTGCTTTCAATCCATTCCTCGCCCAGCCTGTAGTTGTGCTTGGGATTGCACCGACCCACGTGCAGGACCTTGCACTTGGCCTTGTTGAACTTCATGAGGTTCGCATGGGCCCACCTCTCCAGCCTGTCAAGGTCCCTCTGGATGGCATCCCTTCCCTCCAGCGTGTCGACCACACCACACAGCTTGGTGTCATTGGCAAACTTGCTGAGGGTGCACTCGATCCCATTGTCCATGTTGCTGACAAAGACGTTAGCGCTGGTCCCAGTACCGACCCCTGGGGAACACCACTCATCACTGTTCTCCACTTGGACATTGAGCCATTGACCACAACTCTTTGAGTGCGACCATCCAGCCAATTCCTTATCCACTGCGTGGTCCATCCATCGAATACATGTCTCTCCAATTTAGAGACAAGGATGTCGTGCGGGACAGTGTCAAATACCTTGCACAAGGAAGCGTTATAGTATGTTACCCCTACAGGCTCATAAACCAAAGGCAAGTAAAAGTAGTTAATCATGCTTCCTCATTTCTAAAGCTCACTATTTTAAGCCAGTCACACATCTTCAGATGGCCTGTCTCGTGATATGGTTTCAGCTATACTGGTTTCAGTTCTAATGTTGATATTAGTATTCACTTCCCACATCTGCAAAGGGAACCCTCCTGCTGTGGGATTTTCTGGGCTAAAAATCTGTAGTGCTGCCTCATTTTAAATCAATTAATCTGTTAAATCTGAAGTTGGTTTCTGTTTTAGTACTGTCCAGCTGATCCCATCACAATGGTGTCGCCATGTTATTTTCTTTTTAACATCCAAAGTTTTTCATCAGACCTACTTTAGATCTGCTACCTGCAGCAGACTGGATGTGTTGGACCTAGTCTACATGGCTTACTAGGAAAGAATAAAAGAAAAGGAGTTCTATAGACTGGAAAGAAGGGCAAGTAGCCTCAGAACAACTGTGTTCAGATACAGAAAAGCAGCTGCAAAGAGGAAAGGAGTATTCAGTCCTCTGTGTTTAGGGGCAAATGAGAAAAAAACATAATGAACTTAAATGACAGTGCAAAGCAGCAACAAGAAAAAACAGTGAGCCTGGTGTAACAGATTGCTTAGGAATGCTGTGTGGCTTCTTTAGGAACAGGCTACCCTAATAACTCACTGGAGTCAAACAGATGTTGCTGATCTAGGGATGGGAGATGGAATATATAATTTACCGAGATACTTTCAGCCTTGCTTCTCTATGATTTTATGCACAAGCTGTCTGTGAACTGCACACCTGGTAAGTAAGTGGGACATGTCCCAGGTATGTAACAGAGCAAGTGTTTTGGGTGCATGCAAGGGATGTGCTGACTGAGCAACCCTTGGATATGAGAACCCTACCCTGCAAGCCTACGCTGAGATTGCTGCAGCTAGTAACAATAACAGACTAAATAAACCCAAAAGTATTTAAACACAGAACTGAATTTTGATGCTCTGCATTGTTCTTTGGAGAGAGAAATCTATTAAAAAGCTACCTATGTATCATGTACCACAACACCCAATTTTTAGGTACATGACACACAGGATAGAATTTATGTCTTTGCATTAGGCTCCTGCAATTCCTACCAAGTTGTTGTATAAAAACATCACAAAAGTATTGCCCTCTCATGCTGCCTATTAGAGGCAGAGCTAGGTGAAAGGAAAGTGAAAAAAAAATAATTATGAAGAGAGAGATTTAAACTCCTTTAAACTCCAGACCTCTCCTCAGTACTCAGGCACCTCAAGGTCTCAGACAGAAGTGGCTTTTCCCCTCTGTATGGGAAGAAGGATAGGGTAGAGGAGGGCAGTCTGCCATCCTCACCCTTGACAGTGCGGTTTAGCAGAGAGAGCATCACGGTGCAGTTATGGGTATGTTTCAAGAGCCCACGGGTGCTGGCAGGGTGTTAGGGATCCCCAATCGGCAGCAGTGGGCCCCACAGGGTCTGGGTGCTGCTCTGCCCGGTTCCCCCCGCCGGCTGCTCCGAGCAGGGACCATGCTGGGCATGGAGCTGCAGAGCTCATGCAGGGACACACCAGCTGAACAGAGGGGTCTGCAACTTCAGTGGCCTCAGGCTCAATGATTTTATTTAGTTGGGTCACTTCTTTTTTTTTTTTTTTATTTAGGTCCATCGTCTTCACTTAGATCTTAAAAATTATGAATCTAAATCTACATCACTGCCCCACAGATGTTAAATGCTCAAATCAGCAGTCTGTTCAGCTCATTACAAAGAGCTAACGCTGACATACATATTCTTTATTGTTTTTTTCTTATACTAACCACTGTCTGTCCTTAAATCGTGATGAGTAAAACAGGAGCCCTCCTTCCAGGATAATGGGGAAACATCTAGAATATCCCACAGAGAAGCAAAGCATTTCTCTGCTAATTTCTCGAAGAAGATGGACAAAGCAGCAAAACGAAGAGGACTTCTTTTTCTGGTGTGGGAGCACTTTCATTTTCTGAGAGCAATAATACAGCAGACCTTCCACCCGCTTCACATTTTGAAAAGACGCATTATCTGGTTCTCGGCTCGGATTACTGGCTCCGAGGTCCTGCTGCATCGGAGTGGCGGGGTAGTTTGTAGGGAGAAGCCAAAACAAACTTCTAAGAGAAACTCATTTGTAACCTTAACTATGAAGAATCACTCCTCAATAATGTTAAAAACAAAATCAGCGCCAGCAAGTGGAAGAGGAGAGCATAAATACTGTGCATGCTGGAGAACTACATCTCTCTGCTCTGCTGACTCACAACTTAAACATCATACAAGTCAGGTGACATTACCGCAGTGATAAATCTGATCTGTATCTACAGGAGAAGACTCTTGAGCCAATCCTTTGTTGAATACTGAGGAAATCATTGCCATATGTGAACATTTTTTAGTGGTGCCTTCTGACAAAATACATATTTTCCATTCTTTATTGAGCTGTTTAGCTAGAGTAGAATTATGATAAACTTTTCAAATGGTTCATTTTCCCAAGATTCATATGGAACAAATTAAAAATAAG
This sequence comes from Balearica regulorum gibbericeps, assembly GCF_011004875.1. NCBI lineage: Eukaryota > Metazoa > Chordata > Aves > Gruiformes > Gruidae > Balearica > Balearica regulorum. Next base: position 15,787,552 of record NC_046186.1, read on the forward strand.
TTTCCATAACAAAAATTACTTAGCAGTAGAGCTATGAGATTGCTCTCTCCTCCTCCTCTCAGACGAGCTTCCCGGCCAGACAGACGTGAACGGCCCCATTTGTGGCTTCTCGGCACTCAGCTGCACGTGCCCAAGAGGCAGCCCCATTCCTCCATGAGGATGCATAAGGCCAGGCGCTGCCATTGAGAGGTTCCGGACCACCGCTGCAGTGTGGTGAATCCAGCAGGATCCAATATATTCACTTTTTCCATTCCTTTTAAGGTGGTTTACTCCTCAGTGAACAAGGAAATCCAGATCTGACTCCTAAAAAAAGACACTGAAGGATGGGGAAAGACATTTGCTTCATATCTACACACCTATATCTTAGAGTACTTGAATACAAGGACTAGAGATAGCCTAATTGACTTCTAAGAAAATTTCTGACTAAATAACATGTGGATATGAATATACATAGCAGGTCCATTTGTGCTTCAACTTGGTGTCTCTCCTTTCATCTCAGCTAAGGCTGCCTGACATTTCTTTTGGTATAACCATGTTTTCATTTGCAGCTCAGAGAAACTTTCCGAGATTTCACACTTGTCATCTCTCATGCTACCTTTTCAAAAAAAAAAAAAAAAATTGCTAAGACCTTTTCAAAAACAAGAAGCAGAAGAAAAAAGAAAAACAACTGCTAAACAACATTTTAAAAAATGTAGTTGCAAATCTTTGGAACTCTCTGTTTTGCAGGAACCCTGTGTGGAGGAAGAGTGCAGCTTTTGTTAAGAATAAACCTTGTTTATTCATTTTTATTCCCTGTGAAATACATCCACATCCTAAAAATGTATAAGTCTTTGACAAGTAGTAGTTTACACATACTTCATAAAGACTTGCCAGAGTTTAATAGCTGAAATCCCCAGGCAGTCTATCTTCACTGAGCATGTCCCAGCTCCTTACAAACTGTATGTGACTGAATCACATGTGCTTCACAGCCTCTGGAAAAAGAAAGGTTTTAAAAAAGAAAGTATTTTGCAGCATAGGGCTATAGGAATGAAATCAGTTTTCCTCTGTAATGGCTCTCCCCATGTGTCCTGAGCTGAAGCAGTCTTGGGCGCTGGATGTGGCACCAGGGAGCTGGTCTCTCTTGCACTCTCAGCCCACTTGCTGCTGAAACAGAGCATCACAGAGAAGGGAGCTACCGACCTCCTGTTCAACAAAGACAAAAAGTAGAAAAAAGGCTGTCAGGAAAAGGAATTATGCAGAAAAAGGTGGGTTTTTCTGAAACAGAACACTAGGTCTAGATGCTGTCAAGGAATAGAGACTGGGACTAAACCAGGGGAATCACAGAAAAATCATAGAATGGTTTGGATTGGAAGGGACCTTTAAAGGTCATCTAGTCCCAACCCCACCTCTGCAATGAGCAAGAACATCTTCAACTAGATCAGGTTGCTCAGAGCCCCATCCAACCTGACCTTGAATGTTTCCAGGGATGGGGCATCTATGACCTCTCTGGGCAACCTGTTCCAGTGTTTCACCACCCTCATTGTAAAAAATTTCTTCCTTATATCTACTCTGAATATACCTTCTTTTAGTTTAAAAATCATTACCCCTTGTCCTATTGCTACAGGCCCTGCTAAAAAATCTGTCCCCAAGTCTGTCTGTGAAGGACCCAGCAAAGTGGAAAACCTGGAAGAGGAATAGGGGGTAGAGCCTGGGAACAGCAAGGTGTGCCATAGGTCCAAGCAGTGGGCACGTATGTGTGTGCAAAGAAACTGTGCTCAGGAGTGCACAAGGAATGGGATGAAGACCTCATGGGCAGACACTGAGTGCTAGTGCAGAGGAATAACACTGACAGGAAGAACTTTGAGGGCTGACCAAGACTGACTGAAGATTTGGTGAGGGCAAAAGAGTTTTGGGAAAGGAAAAGAGTGAGAATGGGATAAGAATCCTAAAAGGGGCATACCTGGACTTTCTGAGATTTCTGTGGTGGTTAGTAAAGAGCTAGGCATGGGACTGAGATAGGACTGGAACAAGAACAGGCAGCCCAAGAGTTCTGCTTAAGGGACAGAAAAGCTGAACACAACTATCCTCAGAGCTACAAACTAAGGCCAAACTTTCAGCTCAGTCCTTTCCCTGACTCCATGTCCCATGCCCTGCTAGTGTGAAATCTGCAGCATCCCTGTTACATCAAGCAGCCAAGCTCTGCCAGCTGCAGTACTGCTGATGAGCAATGAGGTATCTGTGTGGGACAGCTGTGCTGGGAAGAGGAGGCCAGCTCCAACCTGTTTAATGTGAACAAAATTTGATATTTAATTTTCAAAACTGAGGAAAACATTGCAATATTGGTGAGCTAGATGGTCCTCCCTTGGCTGTACTGCATGGTGGGTACCCACACCTCTCCTAAGACACTTCTGCCCTGTCCTGAGTTATTTTCAGGACCCAAGAGCTTTGGAGGTGACCCAGACTCTGCAAGGTAATTGCCAAGTCCTGACATGGTCCCTACTGGGACTCTTGCCAGAGCAAGGACAAAGCAGGAGGGCTAGAAAGCGTTTGGTTGTAACAGGGAGATCCATGAAGGAAATCCATATCTGGGCAACAGAAAGATCAGAGTGTAATCTCCACTTGTTCATAACTTGAAATAACAACCCTGGTTTAAATGATTTGCACAGTTCCTCATATGATCTCTGTGTCAGAGGCAGGGATGAAATCCAGTTCTCCTGAGTGACATTCACCTACCTCAACCACCAGACAACACGCTTTCTCCCTGCTGTCCCCCGCCTCATTCATTTCACATCTTCCAACTTGTGCAACAAATGAGTCAGGGAACTTAACAGACAACAGATGCCTTCACAGCACAATTCTGATTCATTCCCCTGGCAGAGTGGGAAAAATCATATGTGACTATTTAATTCAAGACTGTAACCTAAGAAAGTGAATGAAAAACCACAGTCAGCATTAGTTCTGGTATTTTGTTAATTTTTAAATCTCTGCATCTGCAACCCTAGAAATGTTCTTTTAAGAGCTGTTAGATATTGGGTGGGGTTTTGGTTTTAATTTGTTTTCTGGTACAACCTAGCTTAGACTGCACCACATAGAATCAGCTTTATAATTCCAGGGCAACAAGAGCACAGAGATTCACTTGGATTTTTCTTTTCTGATTCACTACAGTAAAAAATCTGAAACTACTAATTTACTTTAGTCCTATTCAAAAAAATAGTCACATCTGAACAAAAAGATACCCAAAAGATCTAGATTAATTTCTACTTCTATATGTACCTGATCTGCTTGTACTTGCTCCATATACATAATTGCGTCTTTTTCTGACATGTGCTTTTACAGGAGTCCTAATCCCTGAGGACTTTGGAGATCTGCAGTCTGGCCTGGTGGCAAATGTGATGCACAACCCATGGTACAGTTCTGATGTTACAAACGTTGAAAATAGGGTAGGTTTGTTATGCAAAGCATACACACACGTACTGGTTAATATGCCCCAAATGAGTCACATGTTTTCATTATCCATTACACCGAGCTGCAAACATTTGCCATGGAAGATAATAATGCAATAGATTCCCAGCAGAAAAGTTCTCTGCAAAGGAAGAAAAACAAAGTTCTCTACAGAGTACATCACACCAAAGCTGTCAGCCCTGCAAGGGTTCATGGAACTGGCACATTCGGATCAGATGAGTGTGCAGTTTCATACACCTCTAATCCTCTTTTGTTCTCATGGGTTATTATTTGACAGGGATTCTGCATTCTCATTATCTTCTCTTCCACACTCACGATACACTCCAGAGAGATGCAGAGGGTCTGGATAGCAATAAAAAGTACCCTCAGCAGACATTTCCTTCCTGACTACAGATATACTCGCTAAATTGGATGAGCTACAAAGATTTCTCAAATATCAGTGACAAGGTTATGATTTCTAAGCAAATCTTTAAAATGTCTAATTTAGAGACTGTCTCCCCATAGTACCATTGATTCTTCAAGTATTTGGTTATAGAAAATTCTCCATAAAATAAATATGAGGGACATATTGAAATATTGTGCCCTACACGGTATGGCTAGGCTTCTTGAAGCTTCTTGAACTGCTAGTTACTGAAGAATTGGAGACAGGGAAGGGACTATACTGACAAGGTCAGCCTCAACTTTAGCTAGTGGTTCCCACCCTGTGCCTGACCTACTGAGAGAGGGGCTGATTTGGATCCAAAGTCCCATCAGCCAGTTCATAAAGAGAACCAAGATCATAGTACAATAAGCAAGCAAGTCTTCTCAGATTGTAAGATTTTTCCACTGTTTGATTATGAAGGGGACGGAGGAGTTATTCCGACCATTATTCATCCTAATTAACTTGCCAGTTTTATGCATTCCTAGTAGTAAACAGAGAGGGAAAGGCATTCATCTAGAAGACCATTCAAAGCAGAAAGATAACTTACATACTCTGAGATAAGATCTGTATCACCCTTCATAGCAATGCTTGAGACGCAAGTGCCTGATGCAGCTGTACAGCCAGTGGGCTCGGAGCTTGGAGAAAGCTCATGAACTCTCCTGCCTGAGTTTCCCTGCCTGCAGAACCTGCCAGCTCTCTCCAAACAAGTCAACACAGAGGTTGTGTGCAGATTGGGCTTAGGTGTCAGCTCATCTGACAATACTAAATGCGGCTTATGAGTATCTGAGTCAGGCTTCACTTCTGAATCACCTTCTGGAATGCTTTTCTTACCACTGAGAAGAAAGAGAGGTTGAGACATCTCCCAAGTAAATCACACTTGACTTTGTGACTACCCCTTCCCTTCCACTCACTCTTATTTAGAAGTCAGGCATGCTTTTAGCACAGAAACCAAGCCAGAGAAGGTCAGACCCAGATATCCTCAAGGCTGCTGAACAAAGGTTTGAACTTCAACATCTCCTTAAGTATCAGTTGATGGGTCTTCAATTCAAACAGATTTTTTGGTCTATCATGCAGTATTTTATTAACTCCTGCAAACTGCAATACTTGTTCTTAGTTGTTTAGTTCTGCTGGAAATACACATACATTGCCATAAATATGATGCAGTTAAAAAAGGGCCATCTTTTCATACATATTCTCCTCATTATAGAAAATGAAATAAACAAGGAAACATCAAGTCAGGAGCAGAAAGGGATTAGGACACAATTTCTATCAAATCTTTAGCATGCCTTTCGCCAACTCTTACATTTTCACTTTGTAGGCACATAGTGTATAGTACACGAAGTGCAAATGTCATCAATCTACTGTTTACAGTCTTTCTAACCTGAATGGCTAATAAGTTTAACACATTCATTTTTCAGTACAAATTAAGCCTGTCAGAATGACTCACACTTCTATATAAAGGAAGTTCGAAACATATTTAAAGGGAAATTTAGCTGTCAAAGTCAGTTAGTTTGTTGAAGTAAGAGGAATCCCATGTTTCTTTGTAACCTTTCAGAGAACACGGTATTTGGCAGATGCAGACCTGTGCAAGATAAGTGGTTTTTAAACTTGTTTGTGTATGTATGTGTGTCTGAAAGAGAGCAATTACAGACTCTGGAGAGCAATTCTGGAGAAGTTGAAGACATACTTCTTTGTCCTTCATTACTAGCAAGGGCCTTTCTGTAAGTTAAGTTAGTAAGGTCTGAGGAAGGGCTTGCATGCCCGTTTTTTTCCCCCAATTATATGTTGATATACTGAAAGACATTATTCTCCCTACAAATCTTGCCTTGCTGGTGTCCCCAGTTATAACACTACTGCTTGTTGCACTTCAAGATCATCTTTCATCGCTAGTTTCTGAAATGTCTTATATAAATATTGATGCTCAGAATGATCTTTTCCTGAAAAAAGCCCTAGCAAAGCAAATATCTTGTAAGCTAAACATGGCTGAAAGCCAAACAATTCTACTTTATATTTTTTCCAACCAAAAGGGGGAAAAATTAGAGCAATGCAGAAGTTCTTCATGTCTTTCTTTGGTCAACCAGCTAAGAACCTAATTTTCTATTCCACCATTGTTTCAGTGGAAATATTCTGAGCAGCTCTTAATGGATCCTCTCCTCTCATTATTGGTGAAAGGAGACCTTAGAAAGATGAGATGACGTGCCAAGAATGCAGAGCAATTTAGTTGCTTCTTCTGCCTTTAGTATACTCCATATCCCACAAAGAGACATGGGGACACTTACCATGTCTCTCTGAGCTCACTATGCTTGTGGTGGGTTGACCCTGGCTGAGGGCCAGGTGCCCACCAGAGCCGCTCTATCACTCCCCTCTTTCATTAGACAGGGGAGAAAAGGTACAATGGAAAAAAAAACTTACAGGTCGAGATAAGGGCAGGGAGAGATCATTCTCTAATTATCATCACGAGCAAAACAGACTGAACTTAGAGAGGGAATTCATCTCATTTATTACTAAGCAAAACAGAGTAGAGGAATGAGAAATAAAATCAAATCTTAAAAACACCTCCCCCCACCCCTCCCATCTTCCTGGGCTCAACTTCACTCCCGGCTTCAACTTCCGCCCCCCTCAGGGGCACAGGGGGACGGGGAGTGGGGGTTACGGTCAGTTCATCACATGGTGTTTCTGCCACTTCTTCATCCTCAGGGGGTGGACTCATTGTTCCCCCGCTCCAGCGTGGGGTCCCTCTCACGGGAGACAATCCTTCACGACCTTCTCCAACGTGAGTCTCCTCCACGGGGTGCAGACCTTCAGGAGCAAACTCCACAGTGGGTCCCCCACAGGGTCACAAGTCCTGCCAGCAAACCTGCTCTGGCGTGGGCTCCTCTCTCCATGGATCCACAGGTCCTGCCAGGAGCTTGCTCCAGCGTGGGCTTCCCACAGGCCACAGCCTCCTTCAGGTGCCTCCACCTGCTCCGGTGTGGGGTCCTCCACGGGCTGCAGGTGGAATCTCTACACCCCCTCATCCTCCCTCCATGGGCTGCAGGGGGACAGCCTGCTTCACCATGGTCTTCACCACGGGCTGCAGGGGGATCTCTGCTCCGGCGCCTGGAGCACCTCCTGCCCCTCCTTCTGCACTGACCTTGGTGTCTGCAGATGTTCTTACATCTTCTCACTCCTCTCTCTGGCTGCAAAAGCTCTCTCTAACTGTTTTTTTTTTCTTTCTTAAATATGTTATCACAGAGGCGCTGATTGGCTTGGTCTTGGCCAGCGGCGGGTCCGTCTTGGAGCCGGCTGGCATTGGCTCTATCGGACACAGGGGAAGCTTCTAGCAACTTCTCACAGAAGCCACCCCTGTAGACCCCCCCACTACCAAAACCTTGCCACGCAAAACCAACACAATGCTCCATGCAGCCCCTCATTTCCGTCTTCAGACACGGAGGTCCACACACTGGATGAATTGTTGAGTAAAAGTCACACCAGTAAATACCAGTATGTCTGTCTCCAAAGCACAGGGCCCCTGTGCTTTGACCAAGACTCACACCTTGAAACCCCGTCAGAAAGTAAAAACATCATTTGAACCTTAAGTGCAGAATGCCTGCAAAAACCCTGGCCCCAAAAGAAAAGGAAGCAAGAGGAAGTCTGAGTCTGGAGCATGGTGATGAAAGCACTCAGCTGGGAGGAGGAGGATGCTGGTATGGGAAGGATGACTTATTACTGGAGGGGTAAGGGAAAAGGGACCAATATCTTTGCTGCTATCAAATGCCCAATGCTGCTTCATTCTGAAGGGGTTCACAAGGAGGGTCCTAAGCTCCTTCCCCCAAACTCCACTCCTGGACTACAGCCCACATCCCTGAACTGACGTTATGAAAAAATTTCCGAGAAACACAGTGTCCTGGTTTCAGCTGAGAGGATTGATTTTTCTTCATAGTAGCTAGTGTGGGGATATGTTTCGGATTTGTGCTGGAGACAGCATGGATAATATAGAGATGTTTTTGTTCTATGGACTTATTGCTGAGCAGTGTTTACCCGGGGCCAAGGCCTTTTCTGCTTCTTGCACTGCCCTGCCAGCGGGATGGCTGGGGGTGCACGAGAAGTTGGGAGGAGACACAGACAGGACAGGTGACCCAAACTGACCAAAGGGATATTCCATACTATATGACGTCATGCTCAGTTTATAAGGAGCTTGGGGGAAGGGGGGAGGGGGCGGCGGCATTCGGAGTGATGGCATTTGTCTTCCCAAGTAACTGTTACGCGTGACGGAGCCCTGCTTTCCTGGAGATGGCTGAACACCTGCCTGCCCATGGGCAGTGGTGAATGAATTCCTTGCTTTGCTTTGCTTGTGCGCACGGCTTTTGCTTTAACTATTAAACTGTCTTTATCTCAACCCAGTGAGAGTTTTCTCACTTTAACTCTTCCAATTCTCTTCCCCATCCCGATGCAGGGGGAGTGAACGAGCGGCTGCGTGGTACTCAGCTGCTGGCTGGGGTAAAACCACGACATACAGGAATTCTAAGATATCTAGGAGGAAGTCTGGACTACTTTTTAAAGACTGGCTGCCCTCACCTCCAGGCTAGATACGTAAGTTTCTTCAATTTTCTGCCTGTAGAAAACCCAGGCATGCAACTTAGGCAAGCTGGATCACACAGAGCAGTTGGAGCCTTTCCCTAGATACCTAGAAAACTTAAGCAGTGAAGGCATAGTTCATGCTGAGTATGGGCCTTGTAATTTGCATTCTTGGTCTTTAAACACTGATAAGCCACCTGAGTCCTTACTTAGGAGCCTGTGACCTTTTGTGGATTTCAGCCCTTATTTAACCATCGATGCAACATGTCCCAGCATGCAGCTGGAGCTGCAGAGGGATGCCACTCTTTGACTTTTCCTTCTTCTCAGCACCCCTTTCAAAGAACAGAAAATTTTCAACAAGAAAATTCTTTGCTTCAGGATCATGAGAAGATCGCCTTTTAATCTAATAGAGGATTAAAGTAAGATGCATGATAATGATGAGGCCAATTAACTAAGTTGCTATGGATCAAAGAAAGTTTTAACCTCCCTCTGTCCATCTTATCTGTGGGCAGGTAATGCTGAATTCACCCACTACTGGAAATCTTGCATTTACAAGGCATATTTAAACTCTCCACTTCCATTTAGAAGATGTTAATTTAGATGGTGTCCTGAGATGGCTGGGCACAACATCTTTTTACAAGGGTAATTTTCAGTTAAAATTGGAGCCTGCTTTCAAGCCCAGTTTTCTTTAAGGTCCCCATTTCTTCTGAGAGTGTTAATAAGCCGATACAGCATCAACAACAGGTCATGAGAGATTGCCGTTACCTAATCAAAAGAAGAATTGCTTTTCCAAAAGATTATATTTAGTTCCTTTTTTTGGGAATGGAAAGGAAGCTCAGCATCAGCTGAACTGTTTCAGGTCAGGCCAGTCACCATGGCAACAATTTTTTCTGATATTAGAAAGTATCACTTGGGAAGTGTGGTTAGTATGATAGCATCGTGGATCATTTTAATATATTCACTTCAGACTTAGGGCTTAAAGGAACTATGTCCTTTTCTTCTGAAAAAGACCGTGACATAATGCACAACATACAGATCATAGGTACAAAAAATTGTGCATATCAAAGAAACCGGGCAGTCTCAGTCAAATATAAGCCTTGAAGAGTTTGGCTGGCAGAAACCCAGAAAACCTGGTAACCTGATTGACAAGCATAGCTGTCCTAGCCCCCTTTTTCTCCACTGACTATAATATAACAGTATTTGTCTGCTATTTAGCTATAATTAGATGCACAGATGCGGAATATTTCTCAGCAGCAGAATATTACCTTGAATAGTGACTGTACTTGAATTGTTTCATTTCTTGTCACATTAGATTGAGCTGTGTTTAAAATATTCTGGTTTTGCTTTTAACAGTATGGATAAATATGTAATTTGACTACACTCGGGGATTTTCAGTCTGTAATATCATTCTTTTCACTTTTTTCCTCTCTGGAGGTAGGCACGTAGCTTCTGAAAGTGCTTGAAAAGAGCTGCTTAATGATATGGTGGATTCTTAAATTAAGTCTTTTGGAGGATTTGCTCTGATGACATGAGAAGTGCTGGATTCAGTGCAGATATTAGGGATGAAATCCAATGTGTACAAGGCAGAAGGTCGGACATACCTATAAACTGCAATAAAAGTATTGAAGAGTCTTCTTTGTCAGCTAAGCAAATCCAAAATTCATGACGGGACCAAAGAGACCTCAAATTCACCGATTCAGTCTAAACATTGTACTTCAGGGTAAAGCAATGTACCGTAAATACATAAATACTTATTTCACACTTTTTATACAGGGGAGTAAAGAAAACATTTAGATGGCTACCATATTGTGAGGAAGGGCGAGCCAAATTCTGATTTCACTTTCAGCCATGTAAGCCCTGAGCTGCCAAGTGAAACTCCTCAGGATGTACAAGCTGGTAAAACGAGCTCAGCATACAGCTCAGTATATTGCATGAGGTAATGCTCACCCGTATAGCTGGCTGGAAAGTTTCCTTATGGACCAGGGAAGAACCACTCGGTCTGTGCAGGAATCACCGGGTGAAGCTCCGTAGCCTCTGTTCTGCATGAGGTCAGACTAGATAATCAGAGTGCTCCCTTTTGGCCTTGAAATCTATGAATCTATTAAATGAAAACAAATGTTACAATTAATCAAGCTGCTTTTCCTCTGCTCTAACCCATAGGGTTAGTCATGAAAAATTGGCCTCTCAAGACATGGCTCTTTATGGTTATCTGTTATTTGGTGCAACGCTGCCATGATTAAAAGACACAAGAGGTGTCAATATTTCAGCTTCATTTTTGCACTGGTTACCTGCCATAACTGGAATCCTGAAATCCTTACTCAGTTCTGGCTTAGCTGAAGCTCAAATCAAGTTAGATCTTTGGAAGGTCTGAATAAGGAATTTCAGGGACTGGAAGCAGTAAGTGTTGTTAGACTGGTAACGTTCAGCTGTAGCAGAGACGTGTCTGTCAGCTGCAGCCTGCAACAGTAGGATCCTGAATAACAGCAAAGGTCATATATCACATATGTGGGCAGAGTTTAACCCCCTAAAATGGAAACCCTGTTGCATCATTCTTGTGTAGAGGATTGAATTATTGTAATTGTGTAAGTGTAAACAGGATACATGTCTTATATTTTTATCTGGATGCTGCACTCATTATCTATTTGGCATGGCCATGAGCCATGTCCAATCCGTGCTGCACAACCTGAAACCCATCTGTGGGAATCCAAAGGACACAAAAATAGAGCTGCTGCCATCACACAGCAAATGTGTAAAAATACAACATCTTTACAATCCTACCCAATGATTAAGCTATCCTGAAAATAACTATTCTTGGTCATATTAGTTGCTCAGTGTAATAGTTCAATTTCCTTCTGTGACAAAAAAATAGGAATTGTTAAATCTGTCATCTGGGATGTTGAGTAATTTGCCAAAAGTTAAAAACCAAACAAAGCGTACAAGCTGCAAGATATACACGCTTTGGTTGCAAAATGTGATCTTCATTATCACATAAAGCCTTGGAAAATGGGATTTATGAAGCTGAAGTTCTGCTGTATGTAATGTAGGTAGTTTATTGTGTTTGATACAATGATCTGAGTAAAGATCTTTGCACTGAGGATAGTGTTTTCAATGAAATTTTCAGAGCTTATTTTCCAGACAAGATATAAATTGAAAATACTTTCTTCCTCCTTTTTTCCCCCCTCATACTTTTATATCTATCAGCCTGTACTATTTTGAATCACCATAATGGAGTAAGATATTAGAAACTTTCAGTTATTCTGAGAAAAAATGGAAAATAATAGTCATAAAGTTGGTTGAATGTGAAAAAAATATACCTTATTTCATGTTTAAATGTATTACGGTTAACTTTTCTCTCATTCTTTGGGCTCAGGCATGTGAATTACCAAACATACCACCAGAATATGAGCAGACAATTCACTGCAGTGAGTTTGACATGGCAACGTCTCCTGTGATTATCAAAACTAGGAATGACTGATACAGGCTTTCCTACCCGATTAAATAAAACCTTCTAATATGACTATCATGTAAATGAAGATATAATTATATGAATGATTCAGAGAATTTTAGCATTTTTATTGAAATGACCTCATGTATTTCATCCTATGATCTGTGACAAAAGGCAATGCTTTGGTGCCCACATGTAGCCGTCTTGCAATTTTTTTGGGTGTCGTAGGATGCCTGAGACATCGGCATTGGCCTGGATGACCTGCCTCTTCTGAAGATACAGCTGGAGGCCAACCAGGATACTCTAGATCATCCACCATGGCACCAGACATCAAAAGTTTAGTCAGCTGAATTGAGCCTGAGGCATCCAAGTTCGCACTGTATTAGCAGAGATCTACTCGATACGGAGTCTGGAGGGTGACTCAACTTGTCCACCTGTAGCCATAGAGGCTAAGCAGCCAAATCACTCGCTGGGTTTCAGTGACTTCATTAACTAGATCTCCACTAACTATAACAGGAGTCTAGATACCTAGTTTCTGTGCAGACAAACATGGGCATGTGGAGTCTTAATCTCAAACGTATTCCCAACTGTAGGGCTCAGTACAGCTGCCCAAAACATTTAGTGTTGTTTCAGATACCCAGGGCATCACTCGCGGCATCTAACTGCTTTTCAGGAAAGGCAAAGGTCTACCTTATGTCCTGCATTCATTGTGGGGATGTTTCAGACACATTTTGGCATATCAGCTGGCACTAAGAACATAAATTCAGGCAACTGACTCAAGTCCTAATGCCTTGCCTTACCTCCATAACGCCTTCAGTAACTGCCAAGGCATTCCAGACTGCAAAGACTACAGCCCCTAATAAAGACTGAGCATGCTTAAGGTAACATTATATGCAGAGTTGGGCAATTAATTAACCAACTGCTCATCCAGTCTGGGTGTTGGGAAAACCTCAACTCACTCGAGCCTTTAGCCGATGGCAATCACCATCCTTCCTGTCTCATCATCCATCACCACACTCATTTAGTGGTATTTTAAATCATTCCTCTCCGTGACTGCATTGACAAAATAGATTATCAGGGGCAATCAACATCAGACTGCCCAGAAGAGGGTCAAATTAATAACTGGGAGGAGGGTGCTCCAAAATTGTCAAGGGCAATAAGAATTAATGCTTGAGAGGAAATAAAACCAAGCAGATGAAAACCAAGAAACTGGGACTTCCCTGAGGGATGACGAAAACACTTTAGAATAATGGTCCAATTATTTAATTCTGAATTTCAGTGAAAATCCTATAAAAGTACTTAAAACACCCCCATTAGCACTACATGAGCTCATCTTGATTAATGTTATTAAAACAATTGCCAAAGGGTTTAGTAATGATTAAGTCTTTTATCTCAGGTGATAAATTCTTAACATTCTAGCTACATTAGGATAAAGCATAAAAATAAAAGTTTATTTTAATTTTAGTTTTTCTAATTTATTATCTTCTTTCTTCAGTCTTGAGTCAGGCCCAGCAACATGTGCGCATTTCCACCCTAATCTTAGTAACTGTTGCATAGGAAAATTATATAATTTTCCCACTCTTTCAGTTGGGTACTTAGGTGCTTCAATCTGTTTTTCCCACTAAGTTTGGGGACTATTCAAGGCATCAAATTAGAAGATTAATCTCTCTTAACAGTTAACGGCATGGGACGGGCTCAGTGAGATAGTCTGACCTGCTGTCTGACTGCATCTGTCTCTCTGTACTGATCTACCTTAGACACCTTCATCACATGTCTACGTTTAGGTGTTTGAATCCCAGGCTTCAAACCCTGTGCAGGCATATAATTAGAGTAAGAATCCGAGTCCAGCAGAAGCCATTAAAAAGACCCCTGTTGACTTCAATGCTGAATGTGCCTAGACTTATGGTACTGGTAATTGAGAACCATGTTTGATAGTTTTCACATCCATCCCACAGAATCCTGGCCTTTCCCCATCAGGGGCCTCAGAAGAACAAAATTGAAACGATGTATGGGTTTTGTCTGTGGCACACACATGAAGGAGCCAGGACACAGGAGTCCTGCACCACCCAGGAGCAAGTTTCCACATCTCATGTGTAGAGAAGGTTTGTCCTCACCCACCTCCATCCCCAGCAGGGAGAAAAGCCAGGGACACAGCCAAGACGCTGCCTTCCTCTGCCAGCACCTGTTATGACAGTATCTTTCTGAGATAGGTCTGCTGCCACTGTGGATCATGATAGCCAGGGAAATTCCAGCTGCACTGTTTACAGGCGCTGAGGTCTCACTCTCAAATAACTCTAAGTGGTCAGCACCTTGGTATGTATCCCCATTTGCAGGGGACAAAATACACAGGAAGTTTTTATTTGCATGGGTCAAACCTCAGAGTGCACAGCAAATCATCTTCTTTGAAGAACTTCAGAAGTTTTAATTCTTTTTCCTCATATATGTGTGTGCATGTGCTAAATCCCTTCCTTCCATCCCAGTGATGAATGCATATTGGTGTCACTCTACTGATGCTGGTTAACAGTTTTGCTGTTCTTCAGGTTCAAATGGTGTGGTGCATATGTCAGAATACATTGAGAAGATCCTTAGAGCCCTTCCTTACTTTTCTCAAGTTCCTTTGACATGTCAGGAGGCATTTTCCTTCAGTCAGGGCTGAGAGCAAACTGTGAGTCATGAGTACTCAAGCTGTGTTGCACTGAGAATGATAGGAGGCTGCTTTTCCTTATCTTCTCTGTTACAGGCTCTTCTGGCTGCATCAGGGCACACTGAGGCTCGCTCTTGGACAGACATAAAAGGGACATTTGGGAGGCTTTCTTACCCTGTGCAGTCAGATGAGCTCTAGCCCTTATCACCGAGTCATTATACAAATATCTCTGTGAAAGCCCTTGGAGACAGGTGCAGACAGCACCATTGCCCTTCTCACTGGTTTTGTATACATGGCATCTCCTCCTGAGGGGTACTGGGAGTTTGATGTCTATGTGGCAAGGAGATATGAGGATCTCCTGTCCTCAGGTAGACACAACGGAGAGAGCTATAGGCAACCCATGAAAAGCAGACACAGCGGACTTACAGCCACCAACTGCAAACCCAGCATCCTGCACAAGCACGTACAGCCTCTGGTGAAGCCTGAATGGCCACAGCTGGGCTGTTCTAGATGGTTATGGCACATCTGCATGGATCTCAGTCACATTTCTGCAATGCACAGCAGATCTAGCTTCACACCACGCAGTGCCTTCAGCTCTTCGTCCAAAACCATCTAGACATCAGTACTTCCTTGTGGTTTTCACAAGTGGCACACAGGGCAACCACCGTGGGTGGGTAGAGCAATGCACAGGATAAGGGTCCTGCCAGCAACTCTCTTTAGTGACACCAAGAAACGCTAAGTGGAAAGAAAAAGTGGCTTCAATCCTGTTAGGTCTCTTGCCAAACCTGCTTCCATATATCGTTATCAAGTTGTTAGTGATGCTGACAAAGAGCTCACTTGATCTGAAGTGACCTTTGCTCAAAGGTTTTTGATGTTATTTGTGGGCCTCTATATGGAACAGTTCTTGGTCTGTACAAAGGGAAGTGACAAAGAAACCTGAGCCTGTAAATGCAGACCTGGGAAATAAGAACACCAAGGGACTTCATGAAATCAAAATAAAACCAAACAAATTTTAATTACTTTCTCTGACTTGAGTGCTTTTCTTAAAAAGTTACCCATAAGTTGTGCAAAACCTCTGGGTTTCCACTTGCTGACATTTCTTCGACAACTTGAAAGATCTGATGAATTCTCTGGAAATGTATAAAGCATGAAATGTCCTCAAATTTCACAGATCTTTTCCTTTCATCCCACATTTTGCAATGTGTAGCCATTATTGGATAGCAGTTTGCAATTTGCTTGTCTTCACCAAAGCTTTTGCAAAATGTCCTTATTTGTTGCTGCTGAAAAACTCCCTTAAAGTTTCAGTAGTTTCTCTCTACGTGCCAATGAACTGGCAGCAACAAGTGCTTCCTTGCAGCTTTCTGGAAAATATTTCATACTCTAGTTCACACAATCCTAAGGACTCATTTGGTCTCTGAATTTATTTCTCTCTGGCTTTATTTAGTCTGTTACTGAAGGCCAAACCCTGTTCTCTTTCTCACACAGAATTTACTTTCCATCTTCCCCCCTCACCAGTTTCCCATCCAGTTTCTCCAGACTAAGGATGTTTTTCTTCTATCTAAAATGAAGATTCCCATTCCTGCAGGTGATCCCTGTATAGCCCACAGGAGTCTGTCCAGCCACATGCAAGTTAAGTAGAGCCAGGACACAAGCACAGATCCCCATCATCTGAACCGGAGAATGGTCACAGCAGTGCCAGGACCATTTCTGACCTGGACCAGCCAGCATCCTCCGACCAGCTCCTGGGCACAGCTAGGGAGGTCGCACAGTGCAGGCACCGGACTAGACTAGGGGCTATTCACTAGCCAAGTTAGATGCAGCCCCCCTGTTTTGCAGGCAAAGAGACGTTAACAGTATGGATGTTGCCATATGGCTTCAGGGACAGAGAATGGGACCTCAACAGATGTACTCTCGGAGTCCCAGCAGTCCCTTCTCAGAACTTCTGCCCTGCTACATTTGTGCAAACAAAAGCAGGCGTACTGGAGACTGTTAGCCTGTCCTGACCATTGAATGTGTCTCCATCCTTCAGAAGGACGTGTGCTCACTTGAGCCTGTGAACAGGCCCATGAACACTGTTTGCAAATGCAGGCGTTCCTCTTTGGATTTCACTCTGGCATGGGTTTTCCTTTTTTTTTTTTTTTCGGTGCAGCTGGCTGGGTTGTGCCGAGTGGCTGCTGCTACTGAGGTGCTGGTAAATTCCCATTGAGAAGTAATGCTGAATTTGGCTGTAGGTGTTTTTCCCCAATTAAAAGTAGCAGGTCTGTGCTTTCCGTATGGGGGAAAGGGAGTGTGAAAAAATAGAAGAGTTCCATTCAATTGCACAAGCTTCATGAGCAATTAGTAACTCAGAGGGGAAAGAAATCATGAACCAAATCATAGGAAATGGCAACAGAGCTGCAAAGATGACATCATAGTTTATTAGAATTACTTAAACATCTTAGACATATGTGCAAAGCTCAGTGGAGAACTCCAGTGCTACATGCCAGTGAAAATCAGCTTTTCATTCAGGATCAAGTCAAATATTCTTCTGACTTCACACTGGAGTGGTTTACTCGCCTTTTTATACATGGCATCTAAATAAAGCCTCTGCCACAATTAGCTGTGCTGAAACAACCTTGGGTATCACATGGTGATGCATATACTTCAGCTGATGTGCATCCGGAGAGAAAGCTAACCAGAACCACAGGATATTTCAGACCTCGGGGGGAGGGAAGTGAGCAACTCTGCTGTGGAAAGTAGCTGGAAGTTATCCAGCTTCCCCAGGCCAGTCAGTCATGAATATCCTGCTTTGGCCACAGAGGGGTTGTGGAGGAAGCAGGCTCACAACAATTGGGAAAGGTTTGTAACCACAGGAGTCAAATGAATGAAGCCAAGAGGCCGCCAAGTGATGCAATTCATGGAAAAAAAAAAAAAAAAAGGAAAAAAAAATTAAAAAAAACCCTCCTCAGCTCCTACACAGGAGCATTCATCATTCACTGTGACCTTCCAGGAATGTGCTGACAGACACAAAGCGTTTTGTGTGACATTGTGCCAGTGAACTGGAATGACTGCTGCTCGCAGCATTGTTTCCTAACAGCAGGGCACCATCTTCTGGAAGCTGCAAAGACTGTCCCCGCCGCTCCTGGAGCAGCGCGGGGTGGGCTGCAGGGGGGACAATGATGCACCATCCCTTTGAAAGCAATTTAGGATCTAAAAAAAAAAACCAAAACAGTGTACAGACCTCATATTAAAACCAGCCGCTGCCTCAATTAGGCAAAGGCGCCTGAGTGCCCGAGAGGGGTGTCGAAGGGAGGGGGGTACTGTGCAGGGAGGGGATGGGGCTGGGGGACACTTCTCAAAAACATCGCATCTGCAGGGATGGCCAGCAGATACCGTTGTTCTGCTCATTGACCCAGCCACCGCTGGACAGACAGAAAAGGAAAAAAGAGGGTATTACAAAGAGAACAAAGTACATTTCTTACCTTCATTGGGCTTTCCTTTATTTTCCAGGGATGAAGATACATCTGTGTATTTGTTGGCCAAAAGGAGGATCGATTCAACCCACCACTTCCAGGTTTGCTGCCTTTGCTGCTGCTGGCAGCAGCAAGCTGGTCTCTCCTTAAGACATCAGTTACTTCTTCCTATAAAATTGCAGAGTAAAATACACTTTAATTTTAGGTGTATTTTATGGGGGGAAAAAAATGCAGCCTGGATACAGGCATATCTGGTGACTTACACTGAAATTTATAAGATAAATTAGTGGCATTAGGACACCATTTCCCAGTGACACGTCCATTAGGCTCTTAGGCTGCTTTGGCTATGCCACATTTTATTTCTGCTTCTAGAGCACAGTGTCCCCACCACTGCAGCATTGCCTGGGAACAACCTCAGTCCCCACATCCTGCTCCCTGCTCACGGTCACCCATCGGGAACGGGGGAAACCCAGAGCTGCGACGCTCCGCAGGGCTGCAGGGTGAAGGCAGTGAGAGGAGGAAGAGCATCCACTCCTGTCCCAGCTTGCTGAGCAGCAACTTCACCAGCTTTTCACATGGATGGACAGACTGCTGTGGATGCAGGCAAGGCACAGGTAGGGTGACTGAAATTTCCCTGAATTTTATTGTAGGAAAACCCTAGGGAGACCCCCAACATGGCCCTCTGCCATAAAGATACCAGCAGGGCTGCACACAGTGTTGAGAGATACAGACGCTCCTGTAAAGTCAGTAGCTGAATAAATAATGAAAAATAAATAAAAAAGAAATTAAAAGTCTTCTGTGAGTCTCAGTCTACACCACGAAGTTCAGCTCCCAGGACTGTATCTGCTAGGAACAGGAAAATTCAGAAATGCTGCCAAAATCACTGCCAATAAAAGTGGTACAGGAGGGGACACATTTGGGGTGGCAGGCATTTTCCCCTCAGCTGCACCTCTGCTGGGGAGCTTTGCTGCCCCGGGTGCTGCCAGGGGGGCTGTAGCAGCGTGGTGTTTACAGACACCGTGCGGCCAGGGCAGGCTCTGCTTCCTTACGAGCAGATGTGGCCCCAGAGGTTTAGAGGTCATATGGAGCCATGCTTAGTGCAGATGACAGTGTTTCATTCTTCAGAAACACCTCCAGGGCCCTGTTCATTTATTTATAAGTGGGGTAAACTTTATTCCCTGGTGATAAACCAGGCAACAGATTGCTGGTTTGGTTATGCCTCCAGTGTCATCTCTCAGACCCACCTTGAGGAGACCATTGCCTTCCCTTTTCTACCCAGTTCAGACACTGACTCAGTACAATGTACATTTGCCTGAGTACAAGTAGAGTGGATTTTATTCTGCCTTCTGCAATGCTGTTATCCAAACTCTTAGATACATAAAAAACCATAAAAATTATCTATTCCATTTTATACCTACAAAACTCTTAAGTCCCTTTGATTTCCGACATACATGTCTTGCTATTCTTCTCTTATCAAAACAGAAGTCACATATTTTAGCTGAAGGACAATGCCGTAGGTACCATGAACAGAAGTGTCTAGGCAGCTCGGTACGTCTAGGACAAGCTGCTCACCACCAGCTGAAGGGTGGCCAGGCAGCCAGAAGTTTTCCCCACCCACCCCTTCTCTTGCCTTTCCTGAAACCCTTGCAGCACATCACACTGTGCAAAGGGAGACGGAGAAGAAGGACTGATGCAGGGGCATGTGGCGTTAGGCTGCCCTTGGCACCGTGCTGTTTGCCTTGCTGAGGGCTTCGGCTGCCGGGCTGGCAGTTCAGAGGATGTAGGGCAGCAGAAGAGGCTGTCATGCTGCAAGTACGGATGGTGCAGCCCTCGCTGCATGATAGGTCTGGCTGCTCTTGGCCAGACTTTGTGCCTAAGTAGACCTCGGGCTTGGCAGCCTCACAGCCAGGAGAAGAGGAGTGGAGCCTGTCCAACAGGATGGACAGATGTGGGTAGCAAGGTCCTAGAGATTCTGGCCATGGCTGGGGTTGCATACTGGGGAAATCCCACGTGTCTTGCTGGATTTCAATACTGCAAACTGGAATAGGCTCATCTGAACAAGAAGAAATAAAACAAGCCATTCCAATAAAAGGTGCAAGGAGCTGCTGGCTCCACTGTGTCCTCCATAGAGCCAGTGGGTCACCTGGCCACAGCCAGGGAGAGGGCACGGTCAGGTGGTCTGAAGACAGAGACGGGGGAGGTAAGAAGCCAGTACAGGAACGAGTGTGGGATTGCGGTCCAGGCTCAGAGAGGTAAGACGTGCGGAAACAGTTGGAGGAAATAATAGATGCTACAGCCATAAAAAGAGAGTAGAAGATGCCAAGATCAACTTACTCTTCTGTCCTTGCCTGGAGCTAAATTTTCAGGGCCATCCAGGTGATGAAATGATCAATCAGAGATAAAAGATTCACAGCACCTCTGTGTAGCACTGTCGCTGTAAAACTGGGTGCTCAGCGATGTCCAGTGTGCTTTAGACAAGCATTTGAGTTTCTCACTTCAAAACCAAACACGCTGCTTCATTTCTCACAGTCCAGCTGCAGCCCTCAGCCTCCCACCGCTGCCGTCAGCTGCGGTGACCAGGCTGTTCCCATGCCCTTCGCTAGCTTGCTTCTTGGCATCCACTTCTGGGAACGGCCATCCATGTGCCCCGTGTATCTGGGAGTATGTGATCCTGGGCAAGCGCCTTATACCCGCATGCCTTGGATCAGACTTGCTGGGAACAGTTCCCAGGGACTTCCTCGGTAATTGCCCAGTGGTCTCTTACAGTGTTTATTGGAAAATGGGGAGACAATCAAAGCAAACCTGTGGGGAAGCATAAAAAGATCAGATCTAATCTAAGCTGTGGGTAACAGCCTGGCTAGACAGAGTAAAAGCTTCCAGTTACAATTCATTTAAGAGACTAACTTCCTCCTATTCTGTGCCTGATGCAATAGCTGATTTTTATGAGATAATCAGCCAGAGCTCTCCAGTTATCTAAGGGAAGGCTTCACCTCCCAGTGAGCAATGAAATACTAAGCCCACCTGGTGTCAAATGGCATAATTTCACTGGTAGTAGTTTGCACCAGTGGATGTCAAAGAAAGATCTGACCCGGTATCTGCAGAGGTAATGTTAGTGAAAGGCAGTGGCTGTCCACTACATAGCCGTGGGTTGTGGCAGCACGGCACCGGGAAGTCTGTGAAACAAGGAGTATTGTCAGCGTGCATGGGACTTTCGTCCCCAGGTATCCTAAGCCTTCTGTGCTTGCTACATCCCGTGAATCACGCCTCCTTGTATAAAGACAACAGAGTTGTGTCTACCTTTCCAAAACAGAGGCTGAATTCCCACAACCACTGCACTGATTTATCTGAGGATCTAGAAAACTGACGGAACACTCTTTAAAAACAAGGTTATCGATATTACAGTTTATCAGAACAGCAGGGCTACCACACTGTAGTAAGGAAATGAACACAATGTTTTCTTTATCATAAGATCAAAGCACATTGCATTAAATAATTGCCAATTTCTTTTTTTTTTTTTTCCCCTAATTCCACACATGTTGGGACATGGAAAATTTGGTATGGGGAGGCTTTTAAGGAGGAAATTGCATCTTAAAGTTTTTAATATATTTCCATAACTTCCAAGCTTTTCAAGAGTTACTGATGAATTAGAGGATCTCAGTCCTGAGAGCTGAATTTAAACGACCATAAAAGGACTTAAATTTCACATGATGGGTGCTCAGCCATTCTGAAATTCAGGCGTTATTACAATGTTTCCAGTTAGGCACCCAAAGTCATTAGTCACTTCTGAAAACCTTGGCATAGAGTAAAAGAAAAAATCTCCAACTGAGCTAACGTCCTTCATGTACAGTCTCGTAAAACAAAAACTAGAAAAAAATGTCCTAAAGCCCATGAGTGAGTCAATCTCATTCATTGTGACTGTGGTAAGCTGTAAATTATTTTTATTTAATAATAGCTAATACCTGGCTTTTATACAGCTGCTTTTTTTTTTTTTTTATCAGTGGGCTATAAATGTATTATAATCTTTAAATGCAGCATCGTGGAGCCATTAGTACAAGAATTTAGTCAGTGTAGACAGGCCATCATAGCAAAAGAATCTGGCTAAACAAAATATACACCAAAGTATTTGCTCCTTAGAAGACAATGGGAAATTTCAAGCAGGCAAAAAATCTGATGCCTTTCTCACATATTATTCCTGAGAATGCATTTCTCAGTCAGATCAAAGACAGTTGTGGCATTATTTCTTTCTCTGGTTTCTTTTGGTTTCTCCTACCAAGCCAAGGGGAAGGAGGTTGTATTGCAGATCCCAGCATCAGGTTTTCCATCCTGTCCAAACAGGACAGCAAACGGGCAGGAGGAAGCGCGTGGGTGCACAGCGTCAACTAGGGCTGCCGCAGAGCGGAGGTTTAGGCTTTTACCCAAGGCTGTACCTGAAACAACCCCCAGACCCATCAGCCACAGGAATTGACTCGACAGTCAGTCAAGGGGCCAAAATCATCCTCCGCACCTCTCTCATCCTGGGGTATTTCAATATCTGGGGTACTTTTTGGGGTACCAATAGTTTGGCTGCGGCAGCAGGTTCATTCAGGATGCGCCAGCATCGTGTTCCTGCTGGCCAGGCTTGTGTTACCACGGAGCTGCCCGCTGCGATCCGAGCTGCCGTGTGCCTGCACGAACCTGAGCGAGCAGAGGAGCCATTTGCAGATGGGTCTGCCTTTCTCAATTTCAAAAGTTTCAACCTGGCACGGCCAGCGAGCTCCAGTGCTGAGCTCCGAAGCAGAAAAGCCAAAGCAGGACGACGTTTCATCCAGTCCAGCAGGTCTGTGCCAGATCCGTCACACTGCGGCTTAGATAAGCCTGAAACTGAGCCTAAGCTGCGCTGAGCTCTACTACTCTCACCACAACGTATTTGCTGTCTGGGGCCAAGTTTCCTGAACGCTCTTACCCGGGGTTGAAGGTATGCGCAAACCCAGGCTAGAGCTGCAAATGGAGCCAGCCATCTGGCTCCTGTACGAGGGCCTTATAAAGGTCACTTTAGAAGTATTTTTTTAGGCGTTTTTGTAAGTGACGCTATACAGCTTTTCTGCACAAACCTGTTGCATCGTTACTCCTAGCTAAAACTGATTGCCGGACTAGGCAAGGCTGAGGGTTGATTTAGGTGTGGCAGCTCTGGCAGTTTTTGAGAGGTTAATAAATAAAGTCAGTACTTGTGAAATCTCTGCAGACAGCCTTGGTGCCACCAGCAGCTATCATTTTGTTCCTGCCACAACCCCACAGCCTAGGCTCCTGACCGCAGAGCAGCAGCTGAGCATATAGGCAGGATCAGGCCCAATCTCACAGTCTGTCTGAAACAGAAACAGCTCCTGACACTGGCAGGCGAAACAGGCAGCTCTTAAGGAAGGTAAGAGTAAAACATCTAGGAGGAGAGCACAATCTGAAACGCAAGCACGAGGCCCCAGGAAAGGAGGAGAGAGAGGTGGATGCAAAAGGGAAGAAATACGGAATAGGCAATAATCCACCCAAAACACCAAAGCAAATGTCCTGGATAGATGCAGTCAATACAATTTTATGGTTATCTTCTTTCTAACCCAATCTTAGAATTCTGTGGTTATGCGTTAGTTTTATATGTTCATTTAACAGTCAAACCAACCCTCCGTCTCATTTTCACCTAGTTTTAGAAGCTGAAGTTTCATTTGCTTTGCAAATAAGACTTTCTTTTAATGTAAAATGATTCCAGATTAAAAAAAAAAAAGCCCACACCTGACAAATTGTCATATAAAAACTTTAAAAAGCATTTTAAAGAGCTAAGAACTACAATATACTTGTATAACCTATGATTAAAATAAATACTACTTTTTCATCCCTATGCACAAAACATGAAATATTCACATAGGAAAAAATATTTTGCAAAAAAGGAACATAAAAATGATTATCCCACTCTGGAAAGTAGGCAATGGTTTTATTTGACTTATGTGCTTACACCTCTTGAATTTAATAAGTGTTTGCTTACCACTATGGAAGGCCATACATGTTTTTATTACTAATACATATCAAACGGTTTCACAGGTAAAGCAGTAGGTACCTCATTTGACCACATATCTGAAATTTCCCATTTTTTTAACAAAGAATTGCAGTCACAGCATTATTTTCAGGAATGGTTATTGCTATTATCTGCAGTTTTCCCCACCGAACACTCTCTCTTCAAAGGCAATGTTCAAAAATTCAGATTAGCCAAAACTCTGCCTCCATGTTTGTCACCAGTACATTTTGGAAATGTTATCCCTGGGTCAACACTCATGTTGCTGCGTTTTAATGAACGGTCTGAGCCCTTCCAATTCGCATAATAGCTGATGTTTTCAAATCCAGCTGGAGCTAACACCACGTTATCCCCTTTCACAAGAGTACCTGGATAGCAGTGACCTGGACACTGCACCGTTGCCATTATTCAGTGGATGTCATAAGTGCTCAGAGCTTCTGAAAACCAGCCTAAATTTATTATTAGCTAAAAATACATAGGCACAGGTTTGCTTGTGAGCTGTAGCCCTTTAGCCTCCCCACTCTGCCCACATGCCGGTGCCCCCAGCTATTTCATTTTCTTCTTGGCGATGGGGGTTTGGAATTGCTGCGATACATAACTGCATCACTGTCACTTAGCAACCTTTGCTGTGTTCCCTAAATGAAGTGTTTTATTGAGGAATTCATGTAAGTTCGGCATTTATAACCGAATCAAAGGCTTCTCCCTCTGTCACCAGATAATTGAAGTATAATAATTAAAGTTTAAAATAAACCCGTGAGGGCTGTTTCTCACTGATAGAAATAGAAACTAGGAAAAACTGATCTAAGGTTCTGCTGCCAGTTACTGAGATTGCATTTAATTTTTAACCTCTTGCCTGCTTGCTGTGAGAGGACACTGCTGAGCTGGGCTGCTTGCTGGGAACAACCGCCTTGGAAATCACCTCTTGCCAGGGCCTCCATCAAGTCTTCGCTGCACTTACAGTTTAGTGCGCTAAGAACAACTTTAGTGGGAGATGTGATTGTTTCCTGACTTAGTTATATCAGTGTAAATTTTAGGTTGGATGAATTTCAGCATTATGGCTTATTCCCCTTTTTAATGTAAATAAGAATAATAAAGTCATCAAGTACTCATTAGAAAATTTTAACTAGCATAACTGCATGAGAGGCTTGTTCAGATTTAACTATACACATATGGGTAATGCAGCAATATTTTTTGCATACACCAAGACAGTGACTATTTAAAAAGATGGGCCAGTAGCCTTGAATAGCTGAAAATGGGTGTAAGTGCATGCTCCTCTCCTGAGCAGGTTGTGGGTAATGGTCATCTCTCTGCACCTCTTGACCCTCTCCACCAGCAGCTAGTCCACCCTTGGCTGTCTCTCCCTTGGCTGGGGGAGGCAGTTCAGACTGGGGAGGGAAACCGAGGCAGGGGCTGCATGTGGCTGGAGACACCTTGTACCCTGGGTCGGGCAGCAAGGAGAGCCTCGAGAGGACCATGGATGCTGGGTACTCAAACCAGGACATTGGTGCTCAGGTCCATCAGCAAGGATCAGGCTGCAGCTGGGACTGACAGCCAAGGGCTGGCTAAGCCAGCTGCGTGGGTAGAAGTCGCGCTCAGCTCTCCTTGCATGACGGGGTCCCCATCGCCAGCTGAGAACTCCCCGCCCCGAGCGGCCCCAGGAGGCACCAAGCAGGCAACACAGGTGTGTCAGCCTCTTCAAGTGATTTTTTTTTTTTCCCCAGAAGACAGCACTAAAAAAGGAAATGAGAAGCGGCCTCCTTCATGGCTGAGATTCGCTCTGGAGGGCTGCTTCTTGCCTGCTGCTCTCCTCCTGTGTTGCAACACAGGAAATTTGCTTCTGCTAACACCTGGTGTTGTTTCAAACAGCCAGATGGTCCTAACCTCAGTCTCCTGTAATTGATGGCCTACTTGTCTAACCCTGTAACTATCTCTCACTTTAGACACAGATGCTGCATCTCTCTAAATACCGTTCCACATTAAAACATCCTACCTTCCTGTTTCACATATCAATCAATGCAGCAATTCTTACAGAAACCAGCAATGGCCTGTGTAAACCAGGAGACAGTGGGTGTAAGCAAGCAGAGATAAAATTATGCAGGCTTAAATTACAAAATGGATGTGCGGTTGAAGGATTTAGACTCGCATTGCAAAATCAGCTGGGACATAACCAGCAAGCAAGCAAACATTATGCAGAGCAGATCTCCTAGCTGTTTGGACTTAGCCCACAAAAGCCAGGACGTCCTGATATACACTACTGTCTGATACTATGACTAGCGCTAATTTGGTGTTTCTACGCACCACCCTAACTCTCTCCCCATTTCTAGCAAATCGAAATAGCCTTATACTTGCAATGTCAATTTTCTGTCTTCTTCTGGTAGGTGGTTCTCTCTGGGTCTCTTACTGCAGGGATCATGATGAGACATCCTAGAGGCCACCACAGTACCAGAAGCCATGAGCAAAGCGGTGACATTTTGTGAGTTTGAAGGCCAGAAGGTTTTTACTTGACCAATTAGTGTCTGCCCTGAGCTCCCCACTTTCTCTCAATCCTTGTTCTAAAGAGACCGAAGGCTGACACAGTACCTGGGACCTTGACAGCGGACCCAGAAAATTGAAGCTGAAGTTACTCACCTTTTGTTTCCTGATGTTAAATGGAGACAATATTCTTCCTTCACATGGGCCAGCAAGTACAAAACTTGACTGTCAGGTGTCTAGAAGCTGAGCCACTGGTGGTGGTTCAAATATCTTTCTTGCATAACCCCTCAGTTTCACAAGGCAGCATCTCATAGGCGTTAATGCCTTGTCCTCAGAGCATTCCTGGGACAGAGGAACTGCCATCACCCCCATCTTGTGCACAGAGAACTGAGGTGCAAAGCACACTGAAGGATTCACCTCAGCCAACACAAGATGTCTGTGTCAGGGCACAGGCTGGATCCTGTTCCTGACTTGGGACCAGGTTTTTGCTTCCCAATCAGTGGTTTTGATCCTGTGATTTCTTTACTTGTGGTGTATCAGCACTCATGGTCTCATCTGGATGTGTTTATGTCCATGCTCTCAAGTTCGCTGTTCTCAAGTTCACCAGGCATGTCACTTTATAAGGTCTGCCCACAATTATATGATGACTACTATAAGAATAGAAAGGTTAGGTCACGGGCCATAGACAAAAGTGTAAGATCCTGCTTCCCTCTAAGCATGTTTAACTCACTAATGCAGAACAGCACAATCCCGGGAGTACAGCAAGGGGATGGGGTGGAGAATCAGGAGGAGCACAGGAGGAGACAGTGAGAGCGACTTTTTCCTTTAGACGTAACAAACTGGTAAATCAGATGAGCTGTCCATGGAACCACAGCCTTGGTTTACAAGAATTTACTAGGTTAAAAGAAAATGGAAGTGATTCCACGCCAATGATATGCACAGAGGAGCAATCCAGAGCAAGAGAAGAAACGAGCCTTGCAGGGAGGTGTAATACTTGTGCGAGCCCTCAGGTTGTGCAGACAGTACATTAGAAAGCAACGTGGGCATGAACAGCTGAACTGCTCCCTAAATCACCATATCTCAATACAATCTGTTACTGACACAAAACAAACAACCCCTCACCCAAAAAAAAACCCACTCCACCCTATCATACTTTGAGAAATAAAGACATTTCTCATGTTATTTCCATTCACACAGTACATTCACATTTTTATGTGATATCTCCATCCCTACAGGAAAGTATGATAACATTGGGTCTTCCTCTTTCTTTCCTCTCAGTACTTTCCCAATAAAGCTGCTTCAGTTTCTGACCCTCACTATTTCTCCTTCCAATCATTGTCTCTGCCAGCTTGAACTCGACAACTGAGATGGGTAACTGAAAGGGCACATTGTTAACACGATCTGCTGAATTCCTGCTTTCCCAACGTGTTTATTTGCTCTCAAGTATTATTTTCTGTACATCCCTATCCACACTTTGTCTCTAAGAAGCCTGCGTTAGCAGAGCTTCCAGATTTTTCTGGCCTTTTTGCAGAACTGCAGGGATGATCTCAGCCTCCCTGACATGCTTTAATATTGCACAGGCTTCCACTAGGCAGAGGTGAAAGCAATTCAGGGCCAGAGAGTGCCACATCTTGAGATCAGACTTAACTACAGAAGAACTGAAACACCATCACAAGCCCATAGGAAGAGCCCAGCTCATCCCAAAGCCTCTGGAAGGGGAGGTCCAAATATCTCATTATCCAGCCAGACGGGGCACACGTGGGGAAAGGAGCTACAGCCTGGACCCGAGACCCAGACCCGGCTCTTCCCAGGTACAGCATGGACATGTCGACAAACTGGCAGGACACAAGCCCAGGCTCTGGCACGCCATCTCCTATCCTGTATGCCACTAGTGTGGTCCCCAAGGTGACCTCAGCTGGGCCAGCCAGTGCTCCTCCAAGCAATGCCTGGGCACGGCTTGAGGGCCAGCAGAGGCCAGGGAGTACCCCGACTTGGCAAGCAGGCAGCTGGACGCTCGCCAAAGCGTGCCGGTTGGCGAGGGGGGCAAAGAGCAGCCCCAGCCCTTTACTGGGCAGGGATTTATCTGTACAGACATAGCCACTGAGCCTGAAATATAAATAGTTGTATCTAGCAATGGGGAATGGAAACTGTGCTGGTCATTGGTTTTGGTGTATTTATGGCTGCTTTTAACGTAAATCTAAGTATTCAGTGCTAACGGTCCAAACTTGCAGAGGATTCTCTCCTTCCACCGCCATATTTTTGGCAAAAGTCAGAAACTAGTATATCCACAACTACCTCTTTGCCTCCAGTACCCCAAAAGGGATGAGAGGGATCGGACGGAAATCTGTAGGACTTGCTGTTCACACTTCAGATTGCAGTTGTAGCTGTGCGTATCTGAACAGTCACCCAGACGCTAATGGAGCTGCTCCTATGTCAGTAAGATCAGAGAAAGGCCTCCACTGTTTATTTTTTTGATATTTATTGGCTATAAATCAAAGGTCCAACACATATTGAGATATCAGGGAAAACATCTTTTTTGCCTGTGTTAACAGCAATGTTCTAAGATAAAGCTGTTATTTTAAAACGTGACCTATTTTCACTTTGCACTAGTCTTTTTAGCTGTCCTGAAAAGCAGGATGTTTATACAATTTTGCAAAGAAAGGTGAACTGTTCTACTCCATTTACATTTCTTTGTTCCAAAATGTATTCCTCTTGTTGAGATTCCAGCAGACAAGGAAAGCAGACACAGCGGTTACTTTCCAACGTGAAACTTAAAACCACAATCTCCTGCTCAGAAAACACAGAGTGAGTCACAGGAAGGGGCCACTTGCTTGCAAAACTCATTAAAAGCAAGGCAAGGCAAAATGGATTTCCTGTATCAATAAATAGATTGCTGGCAGCAGGCACAACACCTGACAGTGCTGGAGGCTAAAAACCAGTCCAAGAGTAGCCAGATCAATTCTTCAGCTTGGAAACTGTATCTCCCCAGTACATGGTTTTCTTGGCATTAGTTGGCCTAATCCAGCAAAGTGCTTAAGAATCCGCATAAATTTCAGTGCGGGGAGGGGTGACTTAAGCACATGTTTAAATAGGCTGATAAATTATCTCTGTATTTATTTTCCAAAGTAAGCCCCATTAAAAGGATGCACGCATGGTACCACAGAGGTGTACGTACTGCAGGTGAAAGCTTTGTTTCCCAAGTTCGTGAAAAAAATAAAGCCCTAATCCTTACCTAAGCTTAAAATTTAGCTGTAATTGCAACTTTGTTTTGCTGTTAGCAGTACGCCTTGGACACTTAGGTATAGATTTCCTTTTGGTCAACGTCATTCTCTCCTGTTTGGCAAATGAAGCCAAAATGGCCTTCTCACGTCTTCTGCGCAACGCAGACACACGGGATTTCAGGCAAGACTGCTTAAAAGGCAGAAGGCAGAGTTCATTGCCTGACCTGGTACCACCTAGGTTCAGCACAGGGATGGAAACAAGAAGCTGCTTTTTGGCCACTTGCTCTGTTTTTGTTCCCTTTCTCAAGTTCCTCCTAGAAGAAAATGCATTTCTCATTTTGCTTTTATTTTTCTCCCTCACATCCCAATGGACGGAAAGGTCTGGATGAGGACATCTTCCCCAAAGCATCCAGCAACTGTAAATCCTCTGCACCACTGCTGGGTTTGTTTTAGAGCCAGTCTCTCATCTCTCATTTACAACTGGCCCTTTGCTTTTGTATCGCCAACATGCTACAGACCAAAATGAGGAGCTGGATTCTACTGCAAGCCAAAGAGCTAGCACTACCTGAGGTTGTGGCACTGTTAGTGTACTCCCTTCACCACCATACTTTGCTGGACTTTCACAGAAAGAAAAAAAAAAAAAAAAAAAAAACAACAAATCCCAGAAAAACCAACTAAAAAAAAAACCCACACCAAGAACAATGTCCGGGCTTTACCTTTTTATGCGTTTCCAGAAGAGTTGAATATATATATCAGTTATATTTTTAGGCACTAGCTCTTAGCACCAACGACCTTCTGTCTCTTGCAATGATCTGTCCTGAGGTACTTGATGGCATCTGCAATGTATATTGAATTAAGACTATTTATTTATAAGGAAAAAATTAATGTAATATTCTAGGAATATTCCTTGCCTTCCCCACAGCATCAAAAAACCACAAACCCCAAGTTTATGGTCTTTGCTCCTCAAGAGGTTTGCTCCCTCAGATTTTTCTACCTCTAGTGTTAATGGACTATTCCAGGAGCAATGAATACATCCTTATAAAGTTTTGTTTGCTGATGCGAAAGCACCATTTCTCTGACTTTTAATTAAAAAGGCACCTTCATTTCAAAGCCTGTCTCCAGAGCTCCAGTGTAAATGTTTATACAAGCCTGAGACATACAGAAAATAGAGAAGATTGAAGAAGCCCTGACTGTAAGCTGCCCAAATACGGCTGCTCTTGTGTTTTTAACACAGAACTTGAGCTGCCGCAGAGCCTTATCAACCCCAAACATCTTTATTTTCCTACCAAGTGACAGAAGCCTGGCAGGACCGCTACAGCTGCGGCTGGTTTGCTCAGCAAACCCGGCAGAGGGAGCAAAAGGCAGCGCTGGGCTCTCAGGGACAGGAGGAGAAGGAAAAGGCAGCTGCCGCTCACCAGTAGGAAGGCCAATGTCAAAGAGAAGGGGAAAAAAAAAAAGAAAAAAAATCCCTAACAAGACTATCGGGTCTCATTGCCACGAATGACAACACTCCCATTCAAAACAGATGGCTAGTTTTTCCTTAAGTCACATTAGGAATTAGATGAAACATTTAAACCAACAAATTCTGGGGTGGGGCAAGACTCCTCTGACTGGTCCAATTTGCTCCAGTTCCCATCTGGTTGCTCTTGGCTCGGAGGTGCTGTTCCCATACCCCAAAGCAGGCAGAGCCCAGATCCCGGCCCCGTCTCCCGCAATGAACTCCTTCCATTTGAAAAGGTTCTGGGTCAAACGCTGTAGCAGAACAACAAACATTTTGCAAGTGCTGGAAGTTACACTCTGCAGCCCTGATGAGAGACAGGCAGTTGAGACTGGAGCTACAAAAGCCACACTTTGCCGAGTTTCAGCAGTTCTGCAAAAGCACTCTGCCACCACCAAAGCATGCAGAAAAATAGAAAAGTCAGAAAAAAAATTATATTTGCCTTTATTACAATATATATTTCTATTCTTGTTGCATTCAGCAGAACAAAATGAGGTGTTAAAATGATTTTCATCATTGCAGTAGCACATACATATACAGAGTAAATGTTGTATATAAATAGGCTTTGAAATAATAATCCATATCTACAAATAAAAAATACCCAATATCCTCCTCCTCCTCCCTCCCCAAATTACAGCAGTAACATTTTATCTTCAACGTAAGTAATGCAACCAGTATGGTATTCTTTCCCTCACATGACACAGCTGGAGCAGTCTGGTCATCAGCTTCAAGAAAATAAACATTAGTCACTCCTCACTGCTGCACATTCTAGTTTATGTGTATTGTATAAATAGAATATACTGTGATTTAATGTGTCTGCATATTTATGTTAGCCAAATATTCTTTCTGTAACAGAAACCAGCATTACACTGCAAGCAAGGTTGAATTTTTTTCTTTCACAGAAAGAGTAGGAATTTGTTAAACAATCCCTTTTTCTTCTACATGAATTAACAAAACAGTTTTAAATATTATGCATAAGATTTCTCAGCTACCAAATCATTTTATACTCTCTGAGAAAGTATGGTGATGTTTCTAGCAGGTCAAAAATTTGATTTTTGTGTCTTTTCTGTGAGCAAATTTGATAAACATTAGTTATATAAACACACATTAATTTCACTGTTCAGCTATATTTCAACTTTCAAATACAAAGGGGTATAACAGTATGTCAGACGCAAGACGTTTAACTTCAGAGTCCCAGAAATGTTGGCCAGAAGGGACCCCTGGAGGTCATCCGTCCAACTTCACGCTTGAGGCGGAGGATTGCCAACACTAGATCAAGTCAGCCATAACCCTGTTTAACCAGGTCTTGAAAAACTCTCAGGGTTACCTGTACCAGTGCTGCCCTATGCCTAAATCTGACAGAATTAAAATGACCGCTCATGCTACCCATTTGGTTTGAAATATTAATTGCAACAAACAACCCTGGATTAGCCATTTATTAAGTTATAAATAAATATATCACAGGCTTTAATTGTGGAGAACTTTCAGGGACCATCTTTTCTGGTAGAAGCTACTGTGTGTGGTACCTTCAGAAAAGTACATCTTAACTACTGGGAAAGATTTAAAAAGAAAAATAAAAAAATCTGACAGCCTCGTACTAAAGAGAAGGATTGGTTTGGTTTTATTTTGCATAATAAATAGATTGAGACAGCCCTGTACCAAAACTGAATTAAAATAGGATGCAGTTAGTAGATGAATCCATTTATTCAATCATTAATGACAAGTATTAATTAATATGTAAAGGAAAGTGTGGCTATATTTAGAGATGCAACCATCTCAGTTTGGCAACCTGCTATCCCCACTGATTGTCTTTCAGAAAATCCATACCGCATTTCTTCCATCTATAAGTAAAAAGATATTTGCCTTTTCCTTAAGCTTTCAAGAGAGCATAATCAGTCTGGGTTGTTAAACACGAATTTCTTCTTGTGTTTGTCTAATTCTGGTATTTCCAAAGTGGGCATGCACCTTGCCCAAAGCAGCAACATTCATGTGGAAAGGAAGACTTGGGGAGGGCTCACCACTGCACACGGCAGCTCTATAAGGATTGCACTTAGAGTCATTACTACTGAAGGCACAGGGAAATCATAAATTGGCCCCCTGACATCGCAGATATAGTCTGCGGCACTAAGAGTTAGAAAACCCCTACTACAGAATTACAATGCTACCTACACGTCTATCATTCCTGACACGCAAAACCAGAGTTTGTTGAAATAAAACAAATGTGATAAGAGCAGCTGTTCCCAATCTTTTGGGTGCTAACTGACCACAATCACATCTTAAAATTTCTCCTGGACCACTCTGCCTTTCTATTATTAAACTCTTAACTGAAAACACCACAAAGCAGCTGCAAAACACGTACCATAGCCTCACGAATCACAAGCTGGCAGAGACCACAGCTTGTGAACCACTGTTTTAGCCATATCGAAATACAATATACACAGAATCCCATGATGCCATTTTCAGTGTTTCAGAGAACAATTAGACTTTTAAAATATATTTTAAAAGGAAAAAAAAAGGTTTCTTTCCTAGCTACAAGCATAGTTGAGGATCATTTGGCATACAGTCATTTGATGCCTACATTTTAAGTACCGCATTTTGCAGAGGCAGACCACTTGGAAAACATTATCAACCGATCTGCAGTATTGCTTTTAGCACACACAGTTAAGTCTAAAGGCAGTCAAAAGCAGGTAGCAAAAACAGTATCTACAGCTTGTGTCTGGATAAATAAGAAAAAATAGATGAAAGAAGAGATTTCATTCTCTTGGAGGAGAGTAAATTGCACTAAAAGCATCCATTCTTTATGATATAAAACAAAAAAACCTCCCTACAGTAAAACCTGAGATGCATCATTCACAAGCATCGAAATTCACATTTTAGCCAAAATAATGTTTCAAATAAAACTATTCCATTTTGACAAAATCCTCAGTGTTCTTGGCTCAGTAAAAATCTTGAAACTCAGCACATTTGATGGGCAAGATGCCTTTGCTGAAAATCATTGACTTCCGGAAGATGGGTACTACACAGTGGCCTGTATCTTCCCCTTGCGCACTTACCTTAATCCAAATAGCTATTCTTGAAGCATGGTACTTCTCAAATTAAGAAATTTAGCCATCTGATTTAAATTGCTTTCTATTTAGATTACACATCATTTCTTTCCTCAGAAAAGCATTACCATGTCAAAACAACAGGCTGGAATAAATCGACACAGCTCAATTGGCTTTCATGGCCACACTGATTTACAACAGCTGAGGATCTAGACCAGTAATTAACTCTTAAACAAA
Organism: Balearica regulorum gibbericeps; assembly: GCF_011004875.1. Taxonomy (NCBI): domain Eukaryota; kingdom Metazoa; phylum Chordata; class Aves; order Gruiformes; family Gruidae; genus Balearica; species Balearica regulorum. The sequence goes on from NC_046186.1 coordinate 15,822,018, forward strand.
CAGTTGTTGGTCAAGCAAGGGGAAAGAGGAAGAATCATTTGCTCCTTCAGAGACAGGAATTTTGGCATATGGATTGCAACCCCTGTCCGTGTCACCAGATGATGTCAGGAATGGTGAGCACCTTCAACTCCCTTACTCGCAAGGGGTTCTGATGAGATGAAAGATGACTTCAGTGATGCAGTAAAGATACAGAACCACTTTACGACCTTTATGGGACGTTTAACTGCAACTCCAACATCATTTCACTTTTATTTGACCTTAAATAATGAAGCTGTATGACACAATTTGAGGAGCTGGGTGAAGAGCTAGAAATGCAGCTCCTGTTTCTAGCAAGACTCCTGCTTATCATCTGGAAACGTGACTATGAAAAAGCATTTCTAAATTTGCTCACAGCAAAAGAATACAATGCTCACAACATCACAGATTCCAGCTGAACTGTCAACAGCAAAAGCCAAGTTGTGTCTTTTCAATACAAGCTAACTCTTTCTTTCAGCTGGGGCCAATAGTTTGAAGATGCAGTTAAGATGAGGCTGGATGTACATCCTGAGTTTCAAAAGGCGGTAGCGGTTCTCTCCAGTAGGTGAACTGACTGTAAGTATCGGAACAAGGGAAGTCTGAAGAATGGCTTCTTTTCAGCAAAGGGAAAATGTGATCTACCACTTCACAGAGTCTGACATAGCTGGAAAATAAACAAATGAAAAGAATGCAGAGCCATTTCAGATCTTCTTTCTTTGAATTTTTATAAGTCCTCACCCACTAAGGCATAGCTACTCTTACACGGACAAGTCATCCTCCTCAAATGAGTAAAACTAAACTTGATTTTGGTGCCTAGCTTCTAAAGAGGATTCACAGTTCAGGTAAGAAATCCATTCATTCTAAGCAATGATATTTAGTAAGAAACAGATGCCATTTTCCACCTAGATCACCTGCTAAAATACTCAAGGCCCCAATTTTGCTTCTCCATTTCTGTACAACTTGGTCCAAGCAGCTCCCTGCTCCATGGATTATTCGTGTTATACACATATGGCTCCCCTTCAATTAAGGGCACTCATCAGTACTAAAGGTCATGTCCATTCGGTGTTAGGTGCTACAGTGCCTAAGCATCTTGCTGGAAGCCCTCGATCCTATCTTCAGATTTTATTTTCTGGCTTTTCTAGATAGGAGCTCCAGGAAAAGGATATTTTTAAAAGGTCATGAAGAGGCAGATGGCTTCAGGAAACCAGCTAGTTTCATTTTTATGCAGACTAAATCATACACTGATAATTCCTCTACATGATTAAAGTAGATGGAATATATTAAACTAAATACTAAACAATTTATTTTTTTTAACTGAAGGAACTGTGTTCATTCTAAATTTTTCTTGTTTTGTTTTAAATATTCCAAGCAATCTTTAATTAGTAAAATTAGAAGTATCTTTGGGCAACCTGAGTCTTGAATTAGAACAGAAAATTAATTTAGTCTATAAGGTGTTAGGGATAAGAGATTACTTACGATGAGATGTTTGTCTTTGCATGCTCTTGTATAAGTTCTCCTTTGGGGTTAACTGTAAATATCCTGTTTAAAGAAACCCCCACCTGTTTGTATGAATAAACATCCTAAACAAGAGAAAAAAAATAAATCATGATTCTGTCTTTGCACAATTATGTTTATTCTTCCTGAAATACATTACACAGAAGAACATATTTCCACATTATTGGCACTAAATTTACCTAGTTATTGTGTATCTGAAATTCTCCGTTAAGTTACAAATGAGGTCAGTCTAACAAAATGCTCGTGAACCAGACAATTTGCAGCTAGGTAAAGGAGTTTGCCACTTCAGTTTAAACTATTGATCAAAATCACGTTCATTTTTTCAGTTACTTCCCTTGATACAAAAATAACATTCAATAAAAAGCTAATTATATTTGGTGTAAAAGCATGTGCACTTTCATTTTTCTTTCAGAGAATATTTCATTTCCTGAGTGCGTTGTACCAAGTACCTTCCAACAGGGTACAGACATAACTGACATGTAAAATAGTGATTAGATTGTACGGACAAGGTCACAAAAGGAAGTCTTAACAACTGCATCTACATTAAAACCCCTAGAAACATCTGTTAGCTCCTGAGATTGGATTTGTGCCATACCCATATATTGACACCGTGTCAGAAGCAAGGGAGGAAGAAGAGCAAGAAAGGAATATACGCCAAAATAGCAGCAGTGAGGCCCAGCAGGTAATGTAGATGCAACTCTGGGAAGTACAATTAGAAGAAAGATTTAAGAATGTCTTCTAATAAATTCAAATTGTTAAGGAAAGCAATGAATAAGTTTTGATCTGTTCTGAAGAAAAGCTTGACAAAAAGCAAAGATGAAAATAACTCCCAGAAGATCAGAGCAAAAACAAGCTTCCACATAACTAATATAAATCATGGTTTTAAAAGCTGAGGTGGTGAAAGCTTGGAAAGTTAATGAAGATATAAAGGGGGTTGGGGTTTTTTTAATCTCTATATTGTAAAGACTGTTGCAAAAAAAAAAAAAAAAAAAAAAAAAGTAACTGAGTAACAGTGAACAGCAGTCACTTCAAGAATTCAGCATCCTGGCAGTCAATGCACTATCAACACCTGTAACATCCACAAGTACTGAAATTTCACTGAGCGTGCTCTGTGAAACCAAAAAACCAAAACAAGCAATGCAGAAAATTGAGAAAGCAATGATCTTGATCTGCACAAAGCCAGTGGCACATCTCACCCCTGACGACTGCATTCCAACAGCAACCAGGAGTTACCAGTAATTCCCTCAGAAACATTAACTTACTGCTTTACTTGAAATTTTATTGAAGTATGCATGAAAATAATGATTTTACTTTATTTCCCTGAGGTTCAAAAAAATGGAACTAGAGGTAGACATCATCCATAATACAAAACCACAAAAGTGTTTAAAAAGTTATTTCAGAACCATATGTCTAAAGGTACCTCGATAATAGAAATTAAGCTGCATAGTGATATAAGGGCTTAATATAGCAATTGGATTGTGAGGACCTCCTGTCCCCTGACATAATGCTTTTAAAAAAACGTATATTTGCTAAAAAATGAAGTTGAAAAAGTTACTGCTCATGAATGTCAGCAACCCTAACAAAAATATAAGAAAAATGCAGAAACAAAGTCCCACCAGCAAGGCATTGCTGAATCCTCTCAAGTGTAGCTACAACATCCGTGGTTTCAGTGCCAAAATATCTTGCCAGGCACTTCTGTCCAACATCGAGGCATCTAAACTGCCCAGTCTCTGAATGTCCATATTCACACTGGCAATGACCAGCGTCCACATTTACACTGATAATTTCCCCAAGCTATCAATGTTTCTGCTAGGGAACGTATCTCAGCGCGCACAGCGCAGAGCAGCTAGGGCTGGAATCCACGGTCCTTGGGCACTTCAGAGAGGACCCTTTGGCTCTCCTGGAGTCAGTGGAGAAAGATGGTCACCTAGAACCTGAATTAATTACTCTCTCTCCAGACATCTCCCACTTTCCTCCACAAACTAAAGAAAGAGGTAATCAACCAGAGTGTTCTCAGGCTAATCACATCAGGAAATATGAAGGGTCAAGGACCATTCTCTTAAGAGCGAATTGCACGGCCAGGATGCAGACATACAATTAAGTGGGTTTAGCTTCCAAAACAGGGTGGATACACCCAAGCTGCATGCCAGTGGTCCCTAGCCATAAACACCACGCTACTGTTACCAGGTTTCTTGTTTCCTATTACTATACTACACATCAGTTTTCACAGGAAATACTACCTGGCAATACAGAGCTGGAGGAAGTACCAAATGCTCTGTGGGGCTCCTGGGCACAAGTTAAGGGGTCCACCTGCCTAATTTAGTTAGTATCTTAATTCAGGTGCCCAGTGAAACTGTAAACTTCTAGAGTAGTAGGTTTTCTATGTGTCCCCTTCTGAAAGCAGGATGCTTTCAAAGGTTTTGGGTGAAACAAAGCCTCTGTGCTTCCTTAGGCACCTATAATGCCATCTATACTAGTAAACTAAACAGTGTGAGTGCCCGTTCTCAGACTTGGAAGTGTCTTGACATTGTGTCAGTATTATTAAACTTTTTATACCCCTCTCCTGAAAAAAAACCAACAAACCACAAATCCCACAACAAAACCCAACCCCCCCACAGCCCCACATACACACACACACACACACACCCCCCCCCAACACGGCTATGTCAAATGCCCATTAGGAAGAGTCCATGCCCCAAGCTAACACAGCAATCATACCCAGAAATTGTCTGGAACACTGCTAGCTGCCTCTGTCAAAACAGTCTCTTGGATCATGCTAACAGCCTAAAAGAAGGGATAATCACATGCCAGGGTCCCTGCCTCTGCCCCAGCCCCTGAGACTGTTTCCTTTTCTGGATGCATAAAAGTATTCTTTGGGCTCGGACAGGAGTAAGAAAAGCCTATACCCCAATTATACAGCCTTCAGATGGGTGATGGAGAGCTGTCTTCCCCTCTCCATATCAAACAACACATCACTTTCCATGCAAAGTAGAACTTTTTGATTTCAGTGGGACACCCAGGTTCTTTTGAGTGTACTTAGAGTTTGAAGTGTAAGTCCCACCAACATTCATCTGAAAGATTTTCTGCCTGTCCACAGGTATCCCACTGACACTATAGCAGTGTGGATTAAAATCAGATCAGTGTTTTCATATAAGCTTAACCAATAACTTTTGCAGATATAACGTAGTTACTTTGCAAACAGAGGTGGAAGAGCAGCATCCTACATTGTGAGAACTTTGTGGTAGAACCTTTTTATTTTCCTTTGTACAGGGCCTAGTAAAATATTCTTAACTCCAATTAAAGCTTCTAGCTTCTAATGCAATAGAACCATGAAATAACAGCAACCTTTCTGTTCTCTGCAACAGAAATAAATTCAGCTATTACTTACAGCAGGCCTGTTTCCAAAAGCAGCATAAAAGGGTTCTGTGTTAGGGTAAAACAAATTTTTGATGTCTGTCAAACATTGAACTTTAAATTTTTCTGGCTTCTTTTCTATCACCTCTCTGAAACGATAAAAAAAAAAAAGGGAGGCTGAATAAGAACACATGAAATATAGCACGAACCATTTCACTTTATTCAACATTTTCACCTAGCTGGATATAGAGCCCCTACCCTTCTCCAGTAAATCTTCATTTGGAAATCACAGTGGCCGTGAAAATAAAATAGCATCCCCAAGCTTATATAACAGGCAGAGTAAATAAATCCTCTGAAACAAGGGAACTTCTACTGAAACCTATGTTGTAAAGATGGCTGCTGAGCAAGGATGGTTGATTACAGGGAGTAGATGCTAAATAAAGCCTTACGAGACATAAATTGTCATCAAGTAAACTGCTTCCTGAGAACTGTAGAATGATTCATACATTATATTAGCCTTCACTGTGTATAGGGGGTTTTTATCATTATTTTTAAAAGGATTGCAATTACCATATGTGCTAGAAGGACCTCACTTCTACAGTCAGGGTCCTCCATCATTGCTAATTAGCTAAAGTTAATGAATAAAGGAATCTTCTGTTTCTCTTCAGTTGCTCATAGAACATAGAATTCATTAATGAACAGAGGAGTTCTCTCATCTCTGGGCAAAAGCCCTTCCACAACAGCTTCTCTTGGCAAGGAGACTGAACAGGTGGCAGAGTCTGGAGTTCCCATAACATAGGAAGATGCCAGCATGACACAAAAGCGCTTAAGAAGCTCAGAATCCCACATCCTAGCACCAACACATATGTCAAGGAAGATGCGAACAGTACAGAAGCTTCATCGGAGTACTACAGCCCTTTGGAACAGCAGTCCCATGTATAAATCAAAGTTTGAGAATGTGCAAAAGAGGAATAAAGTCATCTTTCCTCAGTCTAGCATACACCTGATCTCAGAGCCCTCAGAACTACAATAATTAAATCTACGTGTAACAATGAAGTAATTTATCGCCCACACATCACAACAGTTACAATTAGCATACACTGAAAGAGGGGCATTTTTAGTCTAAACAAGATACCTAAGAGTATCGCTTTAAATGCATTTCTACACATGAGGAGCATAAGATAACAGTAACTACCCTTTCACTGCATTTATTATTTAATCAGTCTAAGAAGTTCACTGTAATACTTTCACAGTATCTTATATTTAGAACACGACTGGTAAGACAGCCTGTAGCATGTCACTCAATCAGGAGAACATCTGAACAACCTTCCATTAAAAATTCTAATGAAATATATCCTGTCACAGCAGCTTTTAAGGGCTGAAAATATTTTCAGTAATCACTTGACATGCTTCACTGAATTAGGAAGAACGTACGATACTTATAATCTGTGCTATTATTATCCACTTATTACAGCTGAACACCTAGAAGGAACAACATTGTCCACACAGAATACTGCAGTGCAGCCAGGAGTATAACAAGTCCATTTCATTTTCATATTAATTTCTTCAAAACGCTCCAAATAATATTCTTCCACAAAAAGTATGCCAATTGGAACACCTTACAAGTCAATACAAGAGTGATTGTTGTTAAAATGTTCACATTTTTCCCATAGCTAAATATTAACACGCCGTGACGTGTTAATATTTAAGTCAACAGGCAGCACCTACTGGTAAACAGTGAACACATGTATATTGAGACACGTCTAAGAGAGAAACTAAGCAACATGACTATCTACTGAATTTTGGTCTTTCTCTAACAAAATTTCTTCTTAATTATATTTTGCACCAATATGTAAGAAAAAAACATTATGAATGATTTCAAGCACTCCCATAAAAAAAAATAGCTGAGAATTCAGCCTCTACCAACCTCCAAGTTTCTTTCTGCATAAAAGTGAAATTGCAGTACCTGTGAAAAGCTGAGAATAAACTGCTTGGACTCAGCAACACTGGCCCTTGAGGCAGCACAGTTCCTCGTTCATTCACCCAGTGCAAGTATCCTCTGGTCATGCCTGCCATTCCAATAGCACGTGCTGAGCAATACAAAAATTTATATCCATTTCTGTGAACATAAATAAAAGAAGAAATTATTGTAAAAATAAAGCAGGTATTTTGACATTAATAATTTTGTGGGTTTATTTTTACATGAATCAAATCATGACTGTTAAATAGACTTATGCTTAACCTAGCCTTATTTAAAAGGAATAAAAACATTTATGCCAGAACCTTGGATAATTAAAATCCGTCTAGCTCCACTGCAGTTAGTGATTTACACCTAAAGAGGGCTCATTTATCTCTGGTCTTCTCATGGCTTATGACTTCTCATGGTTTTCTACCTGCCCCTGCATAGTAGAACCATACTTCTTAGAATTAACTGAAATGACATCTGCTAAGAGGAAAACACTTGGCACAAAGCAGACAATGGTGCAGTAATCTTTGCTGTATTAACAGTGGTGTACTCCTGCCTCTTGGGCCTCTGCAAAAAACAACTACGTGCAGCAGTAACATACTCCTTCAAGGTGGAGCAAATCTGAACTTCAAAACACAGTATGAGAAGTAATCTTTGACTTGACACTGCAATAAGTTTTGGCAGAAGTCACAGGTTACCTTTGGTTCTGTTCACAATAGAACAGAGTCTAATGATGTTAGTTCAACTTAATAGCAATTTACTTTGCAAGTCCTGTAACAAAATACTGCATTCAGTGCACGCATGGTCATTAAATCTAACTATTGAATATTTATATGGTGTTCAGCTGTAATATCTAGCCACTACATAATTAACTCGGTAATTTGAAAAACAACATGACTCAAATCTATTTTTTCCCCTATGTTTATGATCACCAAAGCCCTAACAATTGACAATGCTGGCAGGCATAGAAATAACAACTGCAATTAAAAAAATTAATTAACATTTTCACCAGATGTAATGCAGAGGTTATATAAAGAACTAAATACTGCTCAGCATGTGAATTCCCAGGCTGTCCTGTCTTTTCTGTGACCACGTATGTCTATACAGAATAAGTGCCCAGACAAGTGTTTCTGGCATAATTTAGATTCCATCATCCATAATTTATACTTCACCATCCTTGGAAAACAAAAAGCAATAAACGAACCATAGCATAACCCTAGTACACAGAACAAATCAGATTACCTAAAAGGACAGTTGTGATGTGTACCAGAGGCTCTTCAAACATTTATAGTAATTTGAATATATAAGAACAGTTGAATTTAATGTAATGAAAGAAAACCAATTTTATTTTCTGTGTAAAGCAGAAATATCAACCTGAACAGACAGCAATCAGTAATCCTCCTTGTAAAAGTTAAAATCAGACCCTTCATCTGATCCCATTGAGACATCAATTAATTTTTCTCCTCATTTCCTTTTTTTCTCTCTCAATTGCTCACCATACTCTTTGATCCTCCATTGTACATAATGGCTTGACTACATTGCAAAATATACTTAGGGAACCCTAACAACTCCCATTTATATTCATCATCAGAAATATCCCATTTTTTGGAATATATTTTTCTAGGTCATACCAGGATACTCTCCCCATTAATGACATTAACTGACCTAAAGCACAGCTGATCTATCATTGCAATATTTCTTCAATAGCTAATGGAAAAAAATAGGTTTTTTTCAAAACATCATTAGATCTCACATATATTGAGCTACTTTTTGAAGATGCCTGCCTTTCTCCATGGATTACACAGAGTACACAAGCCACAAGTAAACATGATGAATCCAGGTCCTTCCACCCACAGTGGCACAGAAGTTATTGATTGCTGTGGACCAACAGGGACCAGTGCAGGTCAACTACTGAGCTATAATTATAGCAGCTAACACTGGTGTTGCCAGGTGAAAGCCTGTTCCTCAGGCTCTTCACAGCACATATCTTATTGACTTTCAATGCCTTTAAATTGCACTGTAAGCAATGTTTACTTATCATCTACTCTCAAAATTAACCAATGACACAAAAAATATTTTAAGACTGATCCTCCCTAACTTTGCAATTTAACAATGGAATAACAACAAATATTGATATACAGAAATAACAAAATAAATTGCATAATCATCAGTAGTAAAGATCATCATCAATGTCTTTGAAGCTCATTGTTATTTATACAACAAATAAAAACCCAAGAATATTAGCAGCGAATATCCAGAATGGGTCCATTGCTACTCAAGATAAGACATTGTGCTGTGCTTTAAGGGTGAGATTTATCTTACTTGACTAGAAGACTAATGTTTAGACAGCCCAAGTCTAAGCTGTTTCACTAAACTCCATTTCTACTCACTGGAAAGAGAGGGAACTCCCCCCAAACCGATTCATCCCATGTGTTTTAGAATCCATCCCTCCATGAATCCAGGTGAGTCAAGTTTGGCAAGAAGAACTCCACCTACAGTGACCACCCTAGGCTGAAGAGTCCTTATGCCTTTCACTATCTCCTCAACAAGGAGAGAAGGGAAGGTGTATTAGCATCTTCTGAATTAATACTGCAACTTCATTTGCAAATAAGTTACGCTTGCTGCAACTCATTGAGATTACGACAGTTTTTGGAACTAACTGTAGCTGTCCGTTTGGGATGGTTAGAACAGCAATCACTACTCAGTGATAGGGGGCTTTTGCTTTTGATACCACAAAGCAGGTTTTGCTCTGGATATCATACAGCAGATGTTTACACTGTATAAGCACCACGGAATTGATGAGATATTGATGAAATTGTCACTCTTAGACATTAAGAGAAGCCTAGAGAAATTTTAATTTTTATGTGCAAATGAATAAACACAAACAAGCCACAGATGCATAAGCAGATTGACTGAATACTCACTGGCTCACTTTATGGTACAACTTCGCAATCCCTTGGTGTGTCCAGTCTTTGCCAAGAGTCGGCAAAATGTGACCTAAAGTGTCTGACCTGAATAAAGGAAAAACAATATAATTGAACTAAAAAAAAAAAAAAAAAAAACCAAACCCAAGAAAACCCATCAATACTTGTAATAACAGTTGAGGCTAATACAAATTCCACTAACTTATCTGGCTAGCAGCAAAGGAAAATAAAGTTTTCTGTAAGGTACTGATTGTGATCAGAAGAGGATGATTTTATTCCCCCCCCCCCCCCCCCTTTTTTTTTTGAGATAGACTGACATGTCCATCCTTAGCTATGTTGTTTTAATTACTCTTGTGTCCCAGGACTTGTCTTCATGGATAAACTCATGACCCATAAGGTAACATGGAAATTACAGCATACAGGCTATGAATCAGATCTGTGTAGTAGGCTGGCCAGTACTAAGCATACTTTTTGAGGTTTGTTTTCTAAATAAACCAAATCTACCCACAAGGGAATTTTATGGGAAATTGCAAGCATAAGTCACATTCTAGCTTACTTCAAACTAACTTCACATAAAGCCAGCAGTTGGTCACATATGAAGTATCATGAAACAGTTATACTGGTTTCAATGTATTTCCTGCTTGACTATAAGAACATCTAGATATTCAAACAAATGAGCACCTCACTGGACTAAGCACTATACAGATACACAGCAAGAAATCCACACCTGAGTTTGTTTCATCTTAGAGACGAAAACATTGGGCACCGGCTTAGGATGGATTTGCAATGGTATTGTAAGGTGAAATGATTCAGTAACTCTCTGGTCAGCTCAACAGCAGAGAGAATAGATCCTATTCACTTTATTGAAACTTAAGAAAACAAAGCAGGGGGGAATATTAATTTATGTTGGCACCAAAAAAAGAGTTTGCCTTACAATTGATAAGCCACCAGGAAGAAAAGAGTTTCAGTTTGAATCAAGTATTTTAATTCACCCCAGACTGCTCTTGAAAATTAATTTTCCTTGTTCTTTTTTCTAATAAGATATAGCTAAAATTTGACCTTGAAAGAAATTGATTTTGAAACAAATCTAAGCATTTAATTTTAAAAGGTCAAAAGACAATGCTTATATTTTTATTATGTGTTTCCCTGCTCCACACACAATTGTTTTCCCCAATATTAAATAAATAAAAATCAGCAAGTGAGTGAATCATTCTGGTCACTCCAAAATTGTGGGGTTTACCCAAAGTACTAATCTGAAACTTTCCCTCAAATTCTAATTCTGACATTGATTCTGGACTCTTCTAAATAATAATGCCTCTCAACAGAATGCCCCAGAAATGCCTTTTAAAACAGAATTCACTTATTTCTTTTTAACATAACCAGTGTACTTCATAAGCATGATGTACCAGAAAAAGTTATGGTTTTGCAGAAGGTCTTCCAATACTACTGTAAATACTATCATGAAACACCAATAAGTGACAAATAATGGGCACATATGGCACATGCCTTTATTAAATTAAGAATTCAGGTAATGATTCTTGCATTGTTTGAAAGCCAAATAAGAGAAAACCAAACATGCACACTATCCCCTACAAAATACTAGAATATGATGATCCTGCAACTCAAAATTCCCTGTTAATTACTTTTTTCCTTTAGTTCCAAAGAACAACTTGTCCTTGCAGATAAAGCCTCTCCCTGTTCATGAACTCACCGTGTGATTGTTCCATCAATGTCAGAAATAATAACTTTATCATCCCAATTCCATAGGTAAATGGTGCCTTCACAGCGGCAAGTGCCTTGATACTGTGTTGTAACACTAAAGGTCACATCGTTGGGGCCATTCTTGAGCTTTAAGCTTTTCTGCAAGACATTATCAGCGAGATAATCAACAAACTGAGTGTGTGAAACTGGCACAGTGCAAACACAAAGCCACAGATGATCATTGCCTTGGTCACACTGAATCTTACTGCTTTCAGCACAGCTATTGTCTAAATAATGATAACAGACGTTTGCTCTGTGTGGTGTTCATTAGGCATTGATTTATAGAGCAGAACAAAACAAAAAAATCTGGTTTACGGTCAGGGATGTAAAAAGAAAGAAAAAAAAAATCCCGAAAAGTTCACATAAATATTAACAAATTATGGAATAGGGACTATCTATGGGAGTTTTCCATTCTGAGATATAGATACATATGCAGAGAGAAATGTAGGTAACAAGGAGTTCCATGAACTCTCAGTGTTCATATGGGGATTACTGTTCTATGGTATCACATCTCTTTCCAATAATAACCCACCCCTCATACCCTACGACCTATTTATTACCCCTCAGTCTCTGCCAAATTTCCTTAACTTTCCCACTTCCCTGCCCTTTACTTTCACTGCCTCCGGTGTCACTTAGCAACATGCTGGGCAAGAGACTACTGATTTGATTCTATTTGTGGACCTAACTATTCATTTTCATAAAATGTTAAACTCCTGCAGACTTTAAGTGTCTCTTTTTCTTAGTTATATTTCACTTCAATTTTTCAATTAGTTAAAAACTGAAAGGGAGTTGCGAATGCAGAACAACTGACAGGTAACTGATGAGTCTCACCCACTGTTTCATTAAGAAACCAATCTAAAACTAGTTTTAACTTCAGCTAATTTCTGCTAGGTTTCTGAATCTGAAAAGAATCAATGTATTTGTGTAACCTTTGCTTTCTGATTGCTATAGAAAATTACCAACACATCCCATCTGTCTCTTGGGAAAAATTCTACATTTCTTACAAACTATTCAGGCAGTGAATGATGGGTTGATTTAATGTTGTACGCCTTGTGTGGGTTTCCTTCAGAAAATTAATTGGCTGTAGATAAGATGACAAAAAGTATTTCCCTAAAGTAGCCCATTTTTCCAGATCAAATTGGAATGTGCAGAACAGAAAACTGTAACAGTTTTGTCACCATTAGTCAAAACACCTCTGTCACAGAGGAACAGAATTGGCTCCAAAGAAATTAATAGCCTTGCCTCATAGTAAATTCACAAGCAGCTCTTTCAGAAGTTAAAAACAGAAAACCGTATTAATGTAAAATGTGACTGTCTGCCTATGAATGAGGGGAAAGGAAAGGAGAAAAAAAGAAAAAAGAGGAGAGGCGCCTGTGGATTAATATTATGTTATACATAATAATACATAAATATTCCAGAATTTAATTTTGCTATTTTTCTAAATGGGATCCCATGTCTCCCAATCTCAGAACCCCAGCACTTGCTGCAAGGTACAGTATTCATGCTTAAGACTGAAAAAAGAAAACTTTCTTTTTTTTTTTTAATTATAATAAGAGAGAGAATCAAATGCAAGATGTAAGAGCTAATTAAGCTCTGCAAGCTGGAATAACAGTATTGTTCATGTTGTATTAGATATTAGAAATGACATTTCAGGACAAGGATGTAAAATTAACTCACAAGCTGGTCAGAAGTGAGTCGAAGTGTTTTTTTGTAACTGATTCCAGACAATAACGAGAGATGACTTGAGTTGGTTTGTAATGACCCGAGGTTTTGTTTGGCAGCTCTAGGGTCTTCATCGCTTGAAGAAGACTCATCTTTTATTCTGGAACATTGCACACACAGAAAATGATGTTATTATGTCAGTAAATGCATCTCAGTATCCACTAAAAATGCATTAACAGTGAGTCACCAAATAAGTCATTGATTCTCTGCTCCTAAATACCGTCTCACAGGAGGTCATTCACATCATGGCTTTAAATATATCAATGAAGTGCTGAATTTTCATTCACATATGTTCCCCATTATTCATACTTGGATTGTTCTAGCCATTCACTTGTCTATAAGCTAGTTTTCATTACTTAAATTTAACGGATGTAAATTAATGTGCCATATCGACTCAAAAATTCTCATAGTGATAAAAAAATAATACCCATTAGATACTGTAACTACAAAAATTCCTCAGTTCTCAGAAGAAAGAGGTGTTTGTTAGACTGGCTTTCTCTTCCCTCCCTTCTCTCCCACCTCAAAAAATGTAGCAATTAATAAAAAAAAAATCCAGGTGATGGAAATTTTACTATAGTAACTCCTCCTCTTTCAATGAGCAACTTCAGATCATTGGGTTATTCTTTTCCAGGATTTGCAGGATTACCCCGTTCAGGATATGATGATGAAAAGTCATAAAACCTGAGCTCCTTTATACAATGCTGTTTAAATACACTTCAGTATAATTCCTGCTATAACCATTTTTTCAGAAATTCATTAAGGGTATTTTTCTTCAGAGAGAAAGTTTTCCTACAGTAAACAAATCTATCATCTTGGGCGAAAGGTAAAATATCCTTTCAGATCCTACAAATCTCATCTTTAAAACAAAAAGTATTTGGCCTCTTATTTCTATCACACCTGGATGTTGTTTGATGTTAGAAAGTCTTGACCCAATATCAAGGTACTACACGTCATGACTGGCGACATTTAAAAGTCTATCTTATCCTTTGTAACATCAGATCTCAAAAGCTTTACTCAACATCCCACTTGTCGCATTTTGCTTGCAAGTAATAAATTCTTAACGACGGATTTCTAAGGTCAGTTAAAATTTAAACAAAGAATGCCAATTACAGAACCTAGTCTGCTTGAAGTCTTAATCCCACTTTAAAGCTTATCTTTAAACACCCATGTAAGAAACAGACCTAAATGTCACTTGTCATCCTTAAAAGGAAAATTAACCTTTTTGATTTATTCTGTGGCGCGCTCAAACTCAGAGAGGCAACTGAGATAACGGCTAGTCTCCTACTGACTGAGGAATCCTCCTTCCAGCACGTTTGCCTGCACTGCAAACTGCTGACCTCCAGAAAGAATGACAGCTAATGCCTTTTTGTTTCATAAGTGTGATCCCTGAACTTAACTTAATGAGCATAAAGCATATTTGAATCTGGCCCCTTCCAGTTCTAAGTGCAGACAACACAAAGACAGGCTGTCTTTACAGTAAGATCTGTATGTCCAGGAAAGGGGCAAGGTAGGCGAGCTGTCCCTGGCTCACTCATGCCTCCAAAGCAAGTTAAAGCTCATCTTATGGAACCCTCCTGAAGGGGAGATTATGGCCATACAGCGTGATTAGTTTGGAGCACGAGAAGAAAGACTTCTGCAATCCTTCAAAGTAGTAATAGAAAGTCATGACTATTGCCTGCACAAAAAGCTCTGGAAAGTCTTAGGCCCCTGAACTTCTCAAAAAAATGCAGGAACAAATTAAGTTGTCAGGCCATAAACATAAGTAAATCAGAAATTTTAGCAACGAGGATCTGACAACAGCATGTGGTCATCTATGATGTTCCCTTGAAAACTCTAGGGAGATACATATAGCTTCAGAGAACTGCTCCAATTATTGTTTGTTTTCAAGGGGCTGGAACGTGTGTCACAGAGCTGCCAGCCAAACCACAGAAATGCCAGAGAGCACTCACAAGATCTGCAACCCTGCCATGGGTAGAACAATGAATAACAAAGTAAACATATTTTACTGATGAAGTATTTCTTTGTTCAAATATAAGAGGTAGCTTGCTTTCATTTTTAAATGGCAGCTCCTGCTCATTTCAGCTACAGATAATTTTGGGTTTACCTGTTTGCCATGCTCAGGTGTGAAGAGTCTTCTCCTGTAAGACCACTCCCACTCATACCTTGCTCTGGCTTTGTTTCCTGTAAAAATGCAAGCATAAATACGAAGCTGCACATCTCCTGTTGGGCAGGGAGCAAGTGTTTCTAGAAAAATATTTGAAAACCAAATTCTCTCTTATACAGACTTGGTAAAAATCAACAGCATGTTTGTTTTCTTTGCTTGCAAGCAAAGTAAAACTCCATGGTTTTCTTAAAGAATAAAGGCTGCACATAGAACTAAAAATTGCAAATATAAAACTCAGAAGAAGAATTAAGATTTAGTTTTGCATGGAAGAAGTAGAGAAATATCAGATTTCACATCTAGTACTGTTAAAGTTCTGGGGTCAATCCCATAACTACTTAGTTCATGCACCTTAAATAGCTAGATTTCACCTGAAAAAGCAAAGTATGACTCTAAAGAAGGGGAAAAAAAATACAATTACCTTTCATAGAATCATTAAAATCTTTAATCCAATAATACTTTCCAAACTGCTTTTACCTTGACTAGATGCTGAGCTCTATCAATTTCATCCCACAAGATTTTTAAATAGTGAATGATTTTATGAGGCATACAAACACCACCACCACCTTCCATTTCCATTTACAGCTGCCACAGCTCAAGAGATAACCAACTATTTCCACTCAGAGAAAAGTTCTAAAAAGCTTCAACAAACTGTAAAAAGCAAAATCTCACGTTCTGAAGCCCATAGCCATTGTACTGATCTGTGGGTATTTCATGCAAGGCTAAAAAAAGTTCATTGACTGAGGCACAACGATAAAAATGTATTACGAGTCATTTTCTCTCCTCTCAAGTACTAATGCTTCAGTAGTATAAATTAATATGAAGAGGTTTTATTAGCCAACTTTAAAGATTAAGTATGTCTAGACAGGAGATCAATATTTCATATAAAGTTTTGCTTTTTTTCACTGTTCTTTAATGTTCATCCATGGCTTTAAGACTGTTACCACAAACTTTTAATACTCAGAAAAGAAATTCAAAAATATTTTAAAACTAATATATAGTCAGTTTTCCATCTTAGGTTTTGCTGAATTTTGCAGCTCATACTGCTCATAAATACATCTGTTCTTCAAGTATCAAAAGAAAGCTGCAGAAAGGTAGTTCATCTGCACAAAAACTTTCAATTAGTGGCACACCTCTTTGATTCAAGGTTCCCAAAACCAGATTTAATCTATTAGATAATACTGCCTCAGGTTTGTGTAATGAAAATAAATGCAAAACCAAAAACGCTGCAGGCAAATGTTTCAGGTAAGGTCTGATCCAAAGCTTTCTGAAGTCAAAAGATGTCAGACTTTAGACACTGTTTAAACATCTTTCAATGTCTATATCCTCAGTCAAACTGAATACTGAGTTACACTCAGAAGCAAAGTTCTGAGGGATGGATACAGAGGTATCCAGCCTTCCCACTGCAACCGGAAGGAAACTTTGCTTGCTACTTAAACTTACCTCTTTAATGGTGCTGTTCCTCCCTCGCCATGAAAACCACCACCTTCCACCTTTTTTGGGCATCTTGTCCCTCATTATAGATTCCACAGTGGCCTGTGATAAATGGATGGTAACATAAAAAAAACCCCAAACAAAAGACAACCTGATATATGTAAATGAAAGGAAGTGCCAAACACACAATTTTAACTGATAATAAATAGAATAAAAGTAAACATACTGTCTGTGGACCATAAATTCTACTAAAGCAAAATCTAATGGTATCCAGAGCTGCTCTGAAGTAACTTAAGCATGAATACTTATGGTATTTTTAAAAGGAAAATGAAAAAGAGATAAAATTAAAGAAGAAAAAAAAAAGCATAAATAGGTATTAGTATAATGTCTAGAATGGAGAACCTACTTTTTTTAAGTTGAAGTTACTTAGTGCAAATTATATTTTAAAAAAAAAAGAAAAAAAAAATCACTTCCTGACGGAGCTCTCGTGCAAAACAGCAACAAACCCACGTACAAGATTATTCTCATTTAAAAATAACTACAAAGTTCATACTTTATCACCAGTTTGGAAAAAAAGCAAAGAAGTTACTAGCTTTCATGAGTTTAGTATGATGCTATGAATTTGACTGACAATTTTAGAACTGTTTTTTTAAAACCCTGGCTACTTTTCATTGGTTATATATACTAAACCTCAGTAAAGAAAAGTTTCTTTCAATACCCATAACGCCTGGAGCTTTATGCATTGTAACAAGGAGAGCTGAATTCTTCCACCCAGAGAGCAAGCAAATGATGAAAAGAGAAAATATTACAGTACAGGTGGCCACAGTATTTGGTACGCCCTAAAACAGCTTTGCCACTGGCTTTTTGAGATGATAGCCTCCATTGTAAGCAAAATCACAGAAATAAAACTGTGATGTTGACCAGTGATTTTTTTTTTTTAAATATATATAACTCTTAGCAGTTAAGAGAAAGGGTTGAGTTCAGCTAGTGTATGGGACAATGTGTCCCTTTTCTCAGTTTTTCCATAGGTTCTCTTCACTATATTACCTAAAGTATATGAGAAAAGAAAGGAATGACAGAGGAATAAAGTTGAGCAAGTAAGTTGAGAACTTTGTAAACAAAATAAGAAAAACAGGGAGCAGATGGAGCTACTGAGAATGGAATGTAACTGTTGAGAACAATGGCTACAATTTAAGGAGGTTCTCAAACATACAGACAACTTCAAGCAGATGTCCTATTCACTTTTAGTGAGATAATTCACATGCTTAAATTAGACAGGTCTTGAAGTATATTTGGCAGAACACGAGCAATTTTTTTTGTAAAACCTCACTTCATAAAGCCCATTTTGATAAAGTATCTTAGCATTTCAATTCCTTAGTTCCATTATTACAGCAAAGCAAAACTCTAATTAACAAGTCCTGAAGAAAACCAGTAGGATGACCGGTGGCATAAATGCGTAATTTTAGTTTTGCAGGTACAGTTCAGCCAAGTAAGCCTTCCCAATCATACAGACTGTTCCAACTATATATACTGGCTTCTCCACTAAATTAAAAATGCACTGTCTACAAAGTCATCAGCATTCAAAATACAAGTTAATCACTAAAAAAATAAACACACTGAAGTTCACACTCATAGAAGACTTTTCTTAACTGATAACCTAAACGAATAATGGTGTCACCACAATGCTGTTGAAAGAATTGCCATTTCCCTTAACTTAATGGCAAACATATTTCATACCAACTCTTTCCATTTACGCATCCTAGGCAAAACCCAAAGCATCTGGTTCAGGCATCAAAGTGTTTAATTAAAAACGCCATTAGCTTGCATTATCTTTATTGCCCCTGAAGACCCAACAGGCACCTCTCAAGGTCTGAGTCACTCTGTGGAAGTGCCCAACAAATACCAACTAGGATAACTATACACTATCTGTAAGCATTTGCATTCCGTGGGATGAGTCCCACCTTCGATGATTACTAGAATATTTCAGTAAAGCACAAAACGTCTGAGTCTGTGACATCCTTGAACTTCAAGCCAGGTTTACTGGGTGTTTGAGACTTTTAGAATCAATTTACTTTATATTGGGATGCTACAGTGCAGTTATGCATGATTGCATATATAGGTAATGTGGCACTAAAGCAGGAAGAACACAGTGGTAGGGAGTATTCTGGGCTTTGAATAAATTTTTATTCCAAATTCCTGGCAATAGAGATAGCATTTGAATTCACATAGATTAAACCCAGACACGTGAAGTGCTGCAAACGGCAGAAGGAAAATTTAGGTTCCAAAACTTATTAAATCCATAGCCAACCAGGATACAAATTAGTGCCAATGGTGATACTACTTTTTTATATACGTTTATAGTAATGCATATTTTTCTCCTGAGCATCTATGGGGAATCAGGTCACATGGAATTGAACTAAATTCATCAGTGCATTTAACATAAGCCAACATATAGCTGTCACATAATTATAGCTATCTGCCACCATCTACCTGGGTTGGTTATGAAAAAACACCAAGAAACAGAAAACTAGCAAGCTATAGGCCTTCCTCACCTAGCAGTTAAAGCTTATTCCCTGAGGTTAAAAGGTTTTCCTCCTTCAAAATATTTGTAATGACCTTAGCCTAGCAAATAAACACCATTCACAGACCCAATTTAGTCCTGCTTATTTAGCCCGTAGCATAAGCTTGATGGTACGTGTGGATAGATATTACCGATATGCAGATTCTTTTGTACAACAACCCTCTTCCCTGCCTTGATAAATGTCACAACTCTTCCTCCGACCAACCTTCATGTTCAATCTCACCTTTGGCAAAGGCTTCTGGAATGCCTGCATTGCCAGCAGAAGGGGACCAGCTGTCGTCCAGTTGTAGTACCTGGGCATGCAAGAGAGACGATTACTGCATTTTGTCACCCCAAGGTTCCAATTCACAATCTACCTAGTATTTATCGCCTGGCAGGTTAAAGCCACGAAATCTCTTTAGCACAGGTCAAACTCTGGCCTGCACCAGTAATAGCAGACCCATCTTATTCCACGTTACGTTCACAGGTATTTAGGGCATATACTTTCCAAGGTATGCAATAGAAGCCAAGTCCTGAAGTAGAAGCGGTATTTGCCGTACATTCCTCATGTCCTTGCTATACCTCACTATCACAACATGAGCTACATTTTTTACAAGCTTTCTTCACCGTTTTTCCAGCAAGGAACCATACAAAAGTTAGGGGCCATAGCCTGTAGGATGTCAAGCTTTTGCTATTATGTGCTGAACATGGCTCAAGTCTCGTTACAGACAGCAGGACAAATACAGTATTATCATCCATCTGGCTAGGGAAGCTGAAGCTCATCTGGCATTCAGAGAATGACAGCAAGATCCTCACTAAGTACTCCTCTCTTCCCAACATATCAGTAGGCAGGTAAACATAATCAAATTCAGGGAACTATGGCCAGGAAGCAGTAAGTGACTCGCCTCAGACCTCAGAGTGGGTCAAGTACAAGGCCATAACATATGTGATACAAACTATCACATAAGGACGCACTAGGCACATCAGATTTGTATAAGCGATGTCTATGACTAAGGGTAGCCTAACCTCTACGTGCAGCACAATGCCACAATCTCTCCTCTATTCTGTAACATTGCATGCCAGGTGCAAGGAGCTCTCAAGTTAAAAGACCCTCCAAAAAGCTGCATCTGGCATAGACCATAGTGCTGCACTGCTCCAGCAACATAAGCACATGAAATAATGTCTTAGCTTTGCAGAAATAGAAGTCTCGTACTCAGTGGGTGAAGTTTGACAAGTCTTGAGAAGCGATGCCTCCATAGAGGCATATTAGCAAAATATTCAGTATATACAGACCACCTGCTGGGTACAGAGTGCTTGCAAGCAGACTGCCATATCCTTGTAAATATTAATTATTGAAACTGGCTCAGGGCAAGCCTTAGCAAGTTCACATCCTATTTCATTCTTAGTCTGCAAATTGAGCGTGAACACTATTAGCATTTAATACTAGCTTCTTGAAATTCAAGTTGTGTCAGTTAGCTGTAACAGGTCATCTGAAACTGCTCTTTACTCTCAATTTAAAGCAGGAAAGGTAACTAGAGGAGCCTGAATTCACTAGAGAGTTGACTCTTTCTGGATCAATCTAAGCCATGAACATTCAAAACCTATTTTTCAGCCATGGTGAAACTGATCTAACACACCGAAGTGCCACAGAAGTGTTTTTGTTAAAACAGTAAAACATTTTTTTCCTGAAATATACTTACTTATTTCCAATCTTAACCACAAGGTTAGGGTCGTCAATGATACCAGGATTGTCCACGAACTGCTGATATGATACTGCATGTTCTAAGAATTCTTCTGTGGGGGAAAAAAACTACATCTGTAAAGCATGCATTTATAGATGCCTAGGATGGGACAACCTAAACCTCTTCGCATCTCTCAGATACGTAGGTTTCACATTCAGGGTCAGCCCTTCATTACTGGGGTGCTGAGATTAGCAGTAATACAGAAACAAGATGTTCAGAGACTCTCCGTCTCAGAAGATGCTGAGGCTTTCTTTGTTAGCTGCTGGGTGTCTTTCCTATTCAAAACACAAACTAAGTGAAAGCTCAGGGATGGAACTGTGAGGGAAGAAAATCAGGATTCTATGCAAGGCAAGGAAGTACTTGTGCCAGAAACTCAATGATCACTCGTAAGGCCTACAGAAAAGCGAAAATGTCTGTGAATAAATACCCCTTCCACTGGCTGTGATTCCTTTCACAAAACCTATATAATTTACAAGTGATTCAGATAACAATACAACTCCAGTAAATCACAGTATATTTGAAATGTTTTTATAACTAGCTTCTGACCAGCAATCAGTGTAGCATCAGGCTCATATGATTTTATGACACCATATTACTGCAGAAAGTGTAAGTCAACGTATTTATCTTCACATTATGCAGCTGGAAGTTTAAGGCACAGAGCATTGTAAATGATTTATCTAAAGTCACACAGGAAATTGGAGGTAGAGCAGGAACTCAGGTTAAAGTTTCCAACTCCCCCTCCTAGTGTCCTCATTTATAGACCACCTTTTTTATTCCTGACACCAACAGCTGTGAATTTCCTATGTATATACTGTACCAAGTGGCAAAAATACCATTAACACTATTGCGATGCAAAACATAGTACCGTCACAAAATAAAAATACCAATAAAATAATTTTAAAAAATTTAGTATATAATGGATTATTAAAATATGTTAAAAATCATAAGTCCTATATAAGTCTACTATTTTATGCATGAAAAAATCTAGGAAACATTACAGGGACAGTATTTATCTTCTCAACACGTTCTTGATTACAGCCACAGGAGGGCACTGCTTCCTCGGTCTAGGGTGCTAAAACTTGGCTGACACCACATGCCTGTAATTCAGAAAGTCATTCTGTACCTTTGGTTATTTCTTTGTTGTCAGTAAGGCCTCCGCAGAGAGAAATGGCAATGGAGGGCAAATCTCGAATTCCATCCGAGGTGCTTTCAACTCCACTGTCAACACCTGAGCTCCCGACAGACTGTGGAGACTGGCTAGCGGACCGCGGCCCCGTGTCATTCGTGTTCTTGCTTTGGACGTTATCCCCACTGGAAAAGAAAAATCAGGAATTCAGTCTGCATGTACTCATTTCCAAATTCGTTCCCTTCAACAAGCACCGTTTACATCTGACACACACTTAGGAAATAAAAGAAGGGGGGAAAAAAGAAAAAAAAAAAGAAAAAATAAATTTGCTTGGGTTTGCTGTAAAATTTAAACAAAAGTAATATATCTCTCACGTATCCTTAAATATTAGATTGCTTCTACTTTCTTGCCTAAACTAGGCATGTGCAATTATAGCTTCACTTATTTACAAGATACAGGAAAAATAAGACAATAAACTGTACAATTTTAGTAGACAAAATAATGCTACTATAAGAAGAGTTTATACTAGCAGGACTGCCCCCAAACACCCCCCAGGAACAAGAATAAACATATTAGCTTATTATTTAATTTATATTAATTATATAAACTGATAGCTAAACCCAAAACAAAGGACGTGTATGTTTCTGTATTTATGCCATGTGTATATAAATACTCTACATATAAACTACTAGGATTAATATTTTAAGAAACAAAAAAATCATTATAACCATTTAAAATCTGTGTATGGATGAGATCATTATTACAAAGTGCAGGGTCATCAAACTCTGCTTTCCATTCCAGATTTATATGAATGCATTTGAGAACGGAATTTTCAATCCAAAGTTTCTCTCCATATTACTAATTTTTCTCCATTTTATTGAAATGCTAATATTACAAGGGCTGAGTTAAAGCAAGCAGGAAAGAAAAATAAAATACGCAAGCTACTTTAGTTGTTGCTCAATGACTTTAGTCAAATGACTAGAGTATGATGTGGAAAGAGACTATAAATGTTATAAGAGGCTCTAATAAAGATTAGAACAAGTTGGAAATTGAATGTTCAGGGTGCAGTATTTTCATAAATAAATCAGTCATGCATCTTCCAAAAGTATTTTTTTTAACATTCAAATTTATAGGTGATCACTCACAGTAGAACAACATTAGAGCAATAATTTTGTGCTAATACTGTTAACAGTAAGATATGTTCTTCACAGTAATAAACAAGGACATGGGGATAAATATATCTCAAAGCCAATTGCTCTCCCAGGGCATGTGAGTAACACTCACGGACACCAGTGTACGTTACGTAACAATCCACAATCAATATATGATGCTTAATTGACCAAAATAGAAAATCAATTTCAAGCACACTTCTCAGGCTCAAATACAGAGCCTTCCAAAAGCTCTAATATTCCTCTCTAGAGAGTTTTATTTTCCTTCTGCCTTCACCTCTGCTTGGACTCTGAAAAAGAGGTCTTATCTGGTTGGCAATGAAGAGTTTGATCCAAATTTGCAAGGATACAAGAGCTCTTTAAATAGTAAAAATATAAGCAAAGGACTTATACTTCTTGGGGAAATAAAGTGCAGCAACTTCTGGATCCATGTCAGTGAGGTCATCTAAATAGACACCATCAGCACCAAGATGCCGGCTTCGTTTGTCTGTAAGGGACGGCACAAATAAGCCTATTAATGAGCATGGTCTGAGTAACAAGCCAGAACTGTTATTACTGTTTAACTATTCATTTTAAGATTGGGAAACCAGACAAGTTATAACAGTTTGTGAACTGTATTTGTATAAAATGGTACTGCCAAAAATTTCAGAACAAGTTGCTCATATATATTGTTCAGACTTTGAATACACAAAATGGGACAGCAGAGGACTAGTTGTGAGATATGCTGAAGCCTCCCTATCCCAGACACTGGGATTTATAAGTCAGTGGTCACTGTAGGAAAACAGGAAAGCTTTCCGAGTATTTGCATAGGCCTATTATCACAGGTAAGATAAAGCATGTAATCTCCGAAAACTAATCTTCAATCTCCCTGTACAAAAGGGAAATAACCACAACAGACTACACTATAGTCACTAATACACTGTAACTAGCTCGTTATGGAAACAACTCACTGTTTAGCACATACAAGTGATGTGTTGCGTGTGCACATGCAGGTGACAAGACAACCCTCCAGCTAGTCTTTCACTAGTACCAACACACAGAGTCATTGCTGTCCTGTTGTTGCTGCTATATCTAGACAAGTAACTGCTGTAAGGCCAAAACCTAATCTGGAATTCATTCTAAACCCCACGACTTCTTGCTGTCCCAATTTCCAACATGAAACATCAGAAAAGCAGTCAGAAAAAAAAAAAATCATGTAAAGACTGAATAGTAAACAGAGTAACACTGTCATTTTTGTCTTCAAAGACAGGAACGCATCAGAAAGTGGCTAAGAAACTTGTATGTTTACTGATTAAAAAGCAGCTGCACAGACTAGGCTTATATAGGACTTACATAATTACAGAATAATGAGAGATCTAAAACATAACTTTTGTAAGCAAATAAGTTTCCTGTGAAGACTGTAACACTTGCAATGAAATAGCATGGATATAGAGCCCAGAAACTGAGTAGAAAAGCACACAGTTATATTACACAAATTCAAGACGGGACCTGTACCACACAGAACTGAAATTGCTCATATGAAACAAAAGCACCTTGGTTTATGGCAAATCTGTTGTTTGTGCAAAAGACATATTACACTTTGTGCTAGAATAGAGAGGTTTCACAATTACTAGCGACACGTAACAACTCAAAGTAGTAAGAGCAGGTGAACCAGCAGGTCTACAGTGTGCTTGTACCAAAAAGTACGACCTCTGAATCTGTCAAATATGGATGAACAAGTTTTGCAGTCTTGCTCATATGCACAGAGCTGCCAAAAATCCCAGGCCAAGGGGAATCTTCTGTTTTACTACACAGCTCCTATAAGCAGCCTGCTGTACAGCTCAGGTTTTAAAGGTTCTTTCTAAAGCTTATTTCTTTCCAGATCCAAAAGTGCCTTCAGGGCACAGATTAATTTATATGACAATGAGGTGCTTTATCACCATAAAATTTAAAGACAAAAAAACATACATATAAAATTGCAGAATCAACAGTTTTACCTTTCTTTCTGGAGGGGGAATCTGTCTTGCCAGCTGGTTGGGCTGAGTAAGCTGCAGATTGTTTTATTTCTTCATTGGCAGGCAATGGTGGCACAGCTGCTCCTGGAGACTCTATCTCTGGCTTATTTGTCTCAGCTGGTAAAAGCTCACTTTCATCAGCAGTTGCTGCATCTGCTTGTTCAAGGGCAGGTAGAGGAGACACAGTGTTAAACTCCTCTATAGGAGAACTCTGGATGACCCGAAAGTGAGTGCTTTCAGAAGGATTTACATCCACCGCGCTGGGTTCCTTTGCTTTGAGCAAGGAACTGGCCTGTGAGGAAAAACAAAGATTGCTATAAAGAAATGTTCTTAAAAATGCAACAGCCAGACTTTAACCTGTTCTGTTCACTCCAGTGAGATCAGATTCTCAAGGTAACCAACTACAGCAGAAAGCCACCACTAACTCAGCTGGGGACTACAGTGTACAAAAGACCTCTCTGCTATGCATTTGCTTGTGTAAAATTCACCTGTATCTTGAGGCCAGGAAAGATTTGTTCTGCAATGTGCTCTACAGTCTCCATTTCTCACTCACATGCCTGGGAGCACATCACAGCTCCTGCCCTGCCCTCCTCCCCTCCTGTGTGAATCCTAGCTTTTCTTCAGAAGGTAACCCCAGCAAGCATGAGAAGGGAGTGCAGACTGGAGTCCTTACACAATCAGAGTGCTTTCCGGGACCAGGACGGGGTACGCTTTCATTCATCTATACCCCAGATTTAGATTTTAAATCACTTTATAGGAACAATTCCAGATCTTCTCTAAGTGTGGAACAGGAGGCATTCTTACAGAGGAGAGCTGAACTCCTGCAGCAGTAGCTGTATAGCTGCTATAACCTCACATCATAGCAAGCAAACTTACATGAAGATCAACAGCATTCAAAGCGTAACTCCCAGTTTGGGTATGGCCAGATCAACTCTGAACAGCTTGGCAAGGGACACAGACAGGGACTACAGAGGGGAAAAGCCTCCAGGAATGAGATTTGCAATACACACCAGGCTGCGTGACAGGGATAAAAATGAAACACCCAAATCTACTAACAGGAAACCTTAAATCCTAGACTGGAAATGCCAATTTGAAGCTCCCTGCCTGGACTCGTGCACTTAAATCAGTTCTCTATGTACAGAAAATAGCTCCCAATTTTCTTGTAATATACATGAGGAGGAGAATAATGCAGAGGTGATGGGACTGCTCATCTTTGGCCTACTAAAGAAGAGGCCAGAGCTCTTCTGAAGGAATTAAGAATTCTGGACTCCCATTCACGTGAATAAAAGATAAATTATAATAACATCACTATAATTCTGGTGCTACCACCAGAATGCAGAAATCTTCTTTCTGAGGAGGATACCCACTTCCCTGGCCTGCAAAACAGGAATTTAGTTTCTTTATACTCTTCCTGACCCCATCGCTCCTGCAGTTCTTTCTGCAGGGAATCCAACCTTCAGCAGAAGGTGCCAAACCCTGCACCATCCCTGCTCCATAGTTGCAGTATCCCACTGGACCCTGACCTTTATTTCTCACACCCTGAGGCAGGTGTACGCCCTAAGTCTCCCCTTTCCTGTACAAATATTCTGACTCTGTAGCGATCATAAGGAGCCGCCAGTACCCGACTGACCTGCTGTATACTCAGCTGCACATGGCTGCTGTGCAGCATAGGAGACAACGCTGTCGGCACACTACAGATCCTGCTATCTAACTGGGACAAACGGCTTCAGGGAGGAGACAGGCACCAAGCCAGTCGGCTCAGCCAAAAGAACAGCACACGTGGGCATTAGATAGACAGAACTGCAGGTGTTTTTGGATGCTTATGTACTTAAGCAACTGATTTTAATTTTTGTTAATCACATTGCTAACACCAAGTACCCAATTTCCATTTAAGACCATTTATGAATTTCAATGATTTACCAAAGGCCACTGAGTTTGATTTTATGTTATTTAAGCTTCTAATTTTTACAAGACTACATCTCAGATACTTCTTCATTTTCTACAGTATGTCATCAATGTTGATAACATCCACGGCACAAGGTACTTTCCTGTACCTCCTAAGGAGCAAGATGCAATTCTCTTACAGAAACCATTGCAATTTCATGCAAAAACAGGATCCGTTCCCTCTTTAGCAGTCTGTCTGTTAAAAGCACAATAGATATCTCTTAATAGATGCTAGCAGGAATTAAACAAATTATGTTGGATACCTTTGCAGCCTGTGGTAGCTCTCCCCATGCCCAGTGCATGTGGGGATTATTCTTCAGTCCGCTCCTCTCCATAGGTTTACTGACTAATTCTGAGTCACTTTGAGGAGTAGGAGGGCGTGAACCTGATGGGCTGAAGAGAAACAAACAAACAAAATATTACAAAATGAGAAGTAACCACAATGCACTAAGCACTTTGCAAACTGATACCCATTAACCCAAAGCATTGAAAACCTAAGTAATCATTAGCCAACTGAAAGTGTGAAAGCATGGAAAACCAGTTTAAACAGTTCAGGATGCTCTTAGACTGGCAGTCAGAGGTCCGATCCATTTTTTACTAAGTGCTGTCACAGAAGCAGGATTTGAGAAGCTGAAAGAGATGGAACAAGAGCACTGGACCTGCACATTTCAAGAGGATTTTTGTTTTTCTGTGTGGAAAAAAGAATGAGGATGGTACCAGCAGCAGTAGATGAACAGATGTTAGTATTGTTATAAAGCATGTGAAGCGTAGAAATTACTCACTCAAATCAACAAGACACTTTATCCTAAGTAAAAAATTGGTCTAAGGAATCCAGTTGATTACTTCCTTCTACTAACTTGTTCAGTTCTACCCGTGGATGCATGTTTATAGGGAAACCAGTAGGAGAGCTATACAGAGAATTTGAGCCCTTACAGTTCAAAAATATTTAACTGTTTGCTTTGCTGATGTGTTGGTTTTGCGTGGCAAGGTTTTGGTAGCGGGGGGGCTACAGGGGTGGCTTCTGTGAGAAGCTGCTAGAAGCTTCCCCTGTGTCTGATAGAGCCAATGCCAGCCAGCTCCAAGACGGACCCGCCGCTGGCCAAGGCCAAGCCAATCAGCGCCTCTGTGATAACATATTTAAGAAAGAGAAAAACAGTTAGAGAGCGCTTTTGCAGCCAGAGAGAGGAGGGAGAAGATGTAAGAACATCTGCAGACACCAAGGTCAGTGAAGAAGGAGGGGGAGGAGGTGCTCCAGGCGCCGGAGCAAGATTCCCATGCAGCCCGTGGTGAAGACCATGGTGAAGCAGGCTGTCCCCCTGCAGCCCATGGAGGGAGGATGAGGGGGTGTAGAGATTCCACCTGCAGCCCGTGGAGGACCCCACGCCAGAGCAGGTGGAGGCACCTGAAGGAGGCTGCGACCCCGTGGGAAGCCCACGCTGGAGCAAACTCCTGGCAGGACCTGTGGATCCGTGGAGAGAGGAGCCCACGCCAGAGCAGGTTTGCTGGCAGGACTTGTGACCCCGTGGGGGACCCACGCTGGAGCAGTCTGCTCCTGAAGGTCTGCACCCCGTGGAGGAGACTCACGTTGGAGAAGGCCGTGAAGGACTGTCTCCCGTGAGAGGGACCCCACGCTGGAGCGGGGGAACAATGAGTCCTCCCCCTGAGGAGGAAGAAGCGGCAGAAACACCGTGTGATGAACTGACCGTAACCCCCACTCCCCGTCCCCCTGTGCCGCTGGGGGGGGCGGAGGTTGAAGCCGGGAGTGAAGTTGAGCCCGGGAAGATGGGAGGGGTGGGGGGAGGTGTTTTTAAGATTTGGCTTTATTTCTCATTCCTCTACTCTGTTTTGCTTAGTAATAAATAAGATGAATTCCCTCTCTAAGTTCGGTCTGGTTTGCTCGTGATGATAATTAGAGAATGATCTCTCCCTGTCCTTATCTCGACCCGTAAGTTTTTTTTTTTCATTGTACCTTTTCTCCCCTGTCTAATGAAAGAGGGGAGTGATAGAGCGGCTCTGGTGCGCACCTGGCCCTCAGCCAGGGTCAACCCACCACAGCTGACTACTCAATATATTTAATAATCAATTAGTAAATTATCAGTTTGTAGCATACTTTTAATGTGGTGAAGTCAATAATGTGTCAAGTCAGTCATTAATAAATAATGATTCACTGATTTCAAGGACAAAAGGGAAAATTCTGATTATCTACTCTGCCTATTTGCATAACATAAGTCATACAATTTCACCCAGAACCCCCTGAACAAAGCCCATTATTTTTTGTCTGAGCCATAGCATGTCTTTGGTATACTCGTGCAATCCTGATTTGAAAACTACAAGCAACAAAAGAACCCACAACATTCCTAAATCAAAGTTCCAAACTGAGTTACCTTCACTCGCAAAAACAAAAGTCTTCCCATGTTTAGTATAAATTCTTCATGTTTGATTTATTCTGTACTTTCCTCTGGATAAACTGAATATCCAAACCAGTTTTGCTCTTTCATTGTAAGACAGTTTTGTAGAGCTAGCTGCTAGGGAATTCATTGGTCACAAGAAAATAATTACTTCACACTAACACAAAGCAGCTTTTAAATATCTATGAATTACACATCTGAAAAAATAGCAACCTAATTATCTCCATTATTCCTTGTTTTCATCTATGTTGCAGTAAGATGTACCTTGAATATGGACAAATGCTATGACTTTTTAGCTACAGATAGTTACATTATCTAACTAAACTACAAAATTTATAAGCAATACCACTGTGGAAGATCTTTTTTGGTCCTAAGTTTTTATTAGTCCTTAGCATATAACCTACCATTTGACAGCTGAAGGAATCGATACAACATGATTTGGTGGGTGTTGGTCTCTTCTCCCAAGTCACAAATGATGAGATGAGAGCAAATGGCCTCAAGTTGTGCCAGGGGAGGTTTAGATTGAATATTGGGAAACATTTATTCACCAAAAGGGTTGTCAGTCACTGGAACAGGCTGCCCGGGGAAGTGGTTGAGTCACCATCCCTGGAGGTATTTAAAAGATGTGTAGCTGTGGTGCTTAGGGACATGGTTTAGTGGTGCACTTGGCAGTGTTAGGTTAATGGTTGGACTTGATGATCTTAAAGGTCTTTTCCAACCAAAATGATTCTGTGATTTAAAAACTATTTTCAAGCTCTAAAGATTCAAGAAATGCCTGATGGGTTTTTCAGCAACTTCTACATCTCCCACTGACAAGTTTTAAGGATTTGCAGTATTTTCCATGCATCCAGGGCCCACTGAAACCTTGGAAATCAGGAGCCTGGGCACTTCAGAAAATCTCAGCAGGTAGTAAAGGTTCTAATCCTGCTTTAAGCCCAAAACATCTAGATTTAAGTAAGTGTTGTCACTGCATGAGAATCTGTGTACTACACACATTTTAACCTTAAAAATACCTACCATTTACTTAGAAAAATCTCCAGTCTGGGCTTTGGGGTATATTCAGCCCAGGTTCACTTCCAGTCTGGGCTTTGGGGTATATTCAGCCCAGGTTCACTTACCCAGCCAGGCGACCTGAGAGAATACAGGCATTGTTTCAGTTTGGGCTAGAACCTCTGTATTTTGCAGTAAGAACACTGATGGGGGTGGGAGGTGGCGTGTGGAAGGGTGGAACCTTGCCTTTTCCATAATTTTCCCTGAAAATACAGTTCCCTTGTACACAACTGAGTGGGGAAGAAGTCCAGACTGTTACTTAGCGCCAAGAACCATGATGTATATTGCCAGACACACACATGCAAGTGCCAGAAATATGGCACTTGCATATGTGTGTATGTTAAAACAGGCAGAGTTTTGCTTTGAGAAGGCTCTTGCTGCAAAAGGCTGCCCACTGATCGATGCATGCATCTGGGTTATTGGTATAACCATGGTAAGTTAGGAACACAGTGAGCATCCAACCCCCAAAATATTACCCACTCTCCCAAAACAAAGTACACACTATCTACTGAACTTTCAACATATGTACAATGGAGACATCTTAATTCTCATTCTATAAATATTACTTTTCTATACAATAAAATATAAAGACTTAGTAGTAACAAAATATTAGATCTTCAGAATTCTTTTCAGTTGATTTCTCTTTGTAGATTAGTGTACAAATGCTAATACAATCTCAGGGTAGACCAGAATTATCATTGCAATATCATCTTAATTTAAAAGGCCCAAGACCAAAACTAGACTGCAAACATTCAAGACAAACGGGGTAAATTATTTTGTTTGTATAAAAGGATACTAAAGCATTCTCCTTCCTTATATCAGCTGGAACATAAGCTGGAATTTTCTGTGCCACCCACAAACATTAATACAGGGTTGGTGGCCTCCTGATGAGAGCTGGTTTTCCATTACAGAGAAATACCTTTACTTTTTTCTTTGTACACCATATTGTTGTTACATCCAATAGCTACTCTCTCCAACTAATATCTTTCTGGAACAGCAACAATAATCTCTGTAGTTTACGGACGCAGATGGCAACTATGCCTACTACAGTCCTGTTTGTATACTTCCTGTTTGTATAGTTCTGCTTCCATATGTAATGACAGATGCCATCTCCTCTACCCGCACGGGGACTCTATTCACTTCATACTATTGCCACCAAAGTAAAATGAGACTCAAGACTAATAAAGCTTGCAATCACATTCCTTTCATTGATTTTTTTTAGCTCAGTTAGGTCAAATTAAATCCTGAATTAATGTTATGCTTGCTCTAGGAGTCAGTAAGGCTGAATGCCAAGACAGCATAGGATTTGTAACTCAGTGACAGTATCCCGCAAATGCATCCATGGATCAGACTCAAAATGAGTTCTTTACTCCTTACACCACCAAGACATTTGTCTTGGGCTGAACTATGCATTGCAATTCCCCTGTCCTTAAGTTAGGCACTGACTCAGCCTAGCTGAAATTCTCTTGCCTTACATAGATTGCTGAGATATTGCAGATCAGACTAGAGCCACCCATCCTGTCAACACTGCACAAGAAGGAAGGGAAACTTCAGTTCAGTCATTTAGATCAGCATGTCTGATTCACATGCCATAAATGCTGAGTATTTGTGTTACAGTCCTATGTATTCCTTAACAGCTATTTCTTATTTCACCCAGAGGAAAACAGTTGCAGACACAGAGAGGGCCTTACTCAAGTTATCAGAGCACTTTAGCTGTATATCTAGACTGCAGGGCAGGTGAACTCCAGAGCAAAGTTCATGGAGCCACCCAGAGCACATCACTGGTCCATCCCAGCCTGTGTGCCTGCCCTTCCTTCCCACGAAAAACACTGCAGAGAACAGCCTTCAGTGTCCCAGGATGTCACCTTGACTCAGTGCTGCAAAATGATCAGGTTAAAGAGGGCAGACCGAGAAGCTGGGAAAGTCTCAAGATTTTCAGTTTCAGTACAGCCTTAGGCACCTAGTATGGCATCTATGTTGAGATAAGCCATGAGCAATTTAGGCTGATTTATTACTTAAAGCTTCCCCAGCATTAATGGAGAATTGTAGAGGTCATATTCAGACACCTACTTTAAAATATTTTAACTGAGTTGCTGTAACTTCTCTCCACTGACTCAATGGAGAGAAAGGGTCTGGCTGCAGAATCTTGAGACATCTCGAATTTAAGATATCAGAAAAAGTGTCTGTATCCACTTTTAGCTCTGTAGAAAAGAGTCCAGAGTCAGAGGAATCCTATGCTACAGCAAAGGCTTAAGTCTGGGTCTCCTAAACCTTAGAAAAGATCCCTTATCTATTGTGTCATCTTTACTCTATGAAATGCTCCCCCACTGCAATCCAATATACAGAAAGTCTTCCCCACCCCTAAAACAGGAAGAGTTCTCTTTTGGTACTGGGCTCCTCCCATTGCAAGTTTTGCACTCCTTATTGCTCACTTAATTGCTCACTAACCCAAGGGAACGGCATGAAGCTGCGACAGGGGAGGTTTAGGTTGGATATCAGGAAAAGGTTCTTCACCGAGAGGGTGGTCGGGCACTGGAATAGGCTCCCCAGGGAAGTGGTCACAGCACCGAGCTTGACCGAGTTCAAGAAGTGTCTGGATAACGCTCTCAGTCATATGCTCTGATTCGGCTGGTCCTGTGGGGAGCCAGGAGTGGGACTCGATGATCCTTATGGGTCCCTTCCAGCTCAGGATATCCTATGATTCTAATCTCTGAAGCCTTTGTTTTGCTTTTACTTTTGCAACCTACATACAAGCAAACAACTCAAGAAAATCATGGGATAAAAGTGTCATTAAAATATACACTGACTGTAAAAAGTCACATGGAAATGTCAATCTTCAGAGGAATGTAAGTTTTCACTAGCTAAGTTCTTCCTTTTTTTTTTTTAATCATCTTAATCAACTTCAGTTTTAACCTAGGTTTTCACTGGCCTGATTTTATATTAGCAATCCTCATTCAACAGATGACTCATGAAGGTGACTTACCTCCAGTCAATGCCCACAAAGAAGCAGAGGAAGTGGTATTCAATGTCACTTTATTTCAAAGTGGCTGGGTTAGCAATAAGTGCAGTTATAAGTTCAATGAAGTTCACATACTATTGCGTTAAAAGTGTATTAATGTGTTAAAAGGATCAAAGAGCAGCCCAGAAAAGAAGGAGGACAACTGTTCTACCTGTCTGGAGGAGAAAAGTGAGAAGATTGTTGAGGACAAGAGTTAGATAGGCCTCCGTCTGCTGGAACAGTGAGAAGACAGGATTGCCCTGTGCAATCTATAGGCTTACTGGACAGAACAGCGTGTTGGTAGAAAGAAAAACAGGGTGTCATTATTCACAAGTGCTGATTAACATAAGCTCTTTGTGCATTAGCTACATGAATGCTGAATTTATATCTAGAGTTTTCAAAATCCAGAAAACTGCCATCAAATAACAAACAGAACATACATTTCAAAAAGCTGTCGATGGGGAAGGGTATGACACATGGTATCACCAGACTGGTGAAGCTAATTGCATTAAGCTTTACAGTCAATAGAGAAAGTTTCTTCTAGAATGCAATTCAAAACATTTAAATGAAGCCCTTGCTCTGAAATAATCTCCTTGCTGTCTCTTCCTCTGCCCCTCAACTACAGAGGCAGTATATTCAGATTAGACTTCTTAGGATAAGGTCTCCACTCCAATAGTCTGCATGGAGGATGTGGGGCACATGTGCGCAGGAGCATGCGCACACACACAGAGACTTCATTGGAATTACAATGCAATCACATTAAGTGAAAAATTGTCCCTTTTTGAGTGTTCCAGTCACCAGAAAGGAGGTCCAAACTGATCTGTTTTGAAATCAAAGATATACACATGCACACAAATACACACACAGGAAAAAGTAAGCAAATTACTGTGTGTGTTCTTTTCAGACAAGAAATATTTCATGTCTAGCTAACTGTGCAATTCAATAGATTAGCTCCAAAAGGAACAGAAAAAGGTCATACTCTTATTCATTAAAAAAAAAAAAATATTTTTATATATTAACTTCAATCTTGCAAGTTCTTAAAAGGATTACACCCAAAGTATGAAAGATTTATATACCTGCATTGACTGAAGTCCTTACAAGGTGTGTGCATCAGGCAAACATTCAGATTTCACAAAATATTCATCCTCTCTACAGTATTTATATGCAAACAGTGACATTAACAGATATAAATATTCTTCAGAATTTGTGGACCTGTATCTGTATGCACGCATTTTTTGAATCAAGGACAAAGCTAACCTGAAGTTTTTGTACACTATCTGAATTCAAATACAGAAAGCATTCAGCTAGTAGTTGACAGTGACCATGTTTGATACCAAAATTTTTAATAAGACTTCATATAGCACTAGCATATAAGACATTAATGGAAAGAGAAAGATTATTTAGAACTGTACTATCAGATAAAGTACCTTTGAATAGGTGACCATTCTCCATCTGAATGAGGGTAAGATGCAGACTGAGAAAACGTAGAAACAGCAGGAGTCTTTATGTCAGATACGTCATCAACAAACACATCCGGAACAGGGATCCTAGGTATAGGGAAAGACGTGACATTTAAAAACCATGCTTGATTACTGAACTGTCATATACGTCAGAAAACATTTCTCTATCTCCTTTTAGTTCAAGTTAATTCTTCTCCACAGTAGGGGGTTTAGTTATGTGATTCACACCTTCTGGTTCACAGCATGATGGAGGATTGTTCTTATGTTTTCAATGTCATAGAATCATAGAATCATTTTGGTTGGAAAAGACCTTTAAGATCATCAAGTCCAACCATTAACCTAACACTGCCAAGTGCACCACTAAACCATGTCCCTAAGCACCACATCTACATGTCTTTTAAATACCTCCAGGGATGGTGACTCAACCACTTCCCCAGGCAGCCTGTTCCAGTGACTGACAACCCTTTTGGTGAATAAATGTTTCCTAATAACCAATCTAAACCTCCCCTGGCACAACTTGAGGCCATTTGCTCTTGTCCTATCGCTTGTTACTTGTCCTTGGGAGAGGAGACCACCTGGCTACAACCTCCTTTCAGGTAGCTGCAGAGAGCAATAAGGTCTCCCCTCAGCCTCCTCGTCTCCAGCCTAAACAACCCCAGTTCCCTCAGCCACTTCTCAAAAGACTTGTGCTCTAGACCCTTCACCAGCGTCATTGCTCTTCTTTGGACACGGTCCAGCACCTCAGTGATTATTTTCATTATTTTTGTTACTAACATTCCCAATAGCTTTCTAGCCTAAAGCTGCTTCTTAAAGAAACATGTTCATCAGCCATGATAACTTAGATAGAAATTACTGTTAGGAGGTATGGAATGGAACATTAACCCAGCAGTAAGTTTCCATTCCATATCACAATTCCACTCTTTTACCTTGAATTGTCCAACGGTTCTTTTTCATCCTCTGAGCTAATCTCTATTGGAAACATGTCTTCATCTTCTGATGTGTCTCCATTGTCTTCTCTTTTTAAGCTGTCTAGTTTATGGGTAGACTTCCTCCTCTTTTTCCTCCTTTTTTTCACAGAGCTACAGACTGGAGATGTTTCAGTAGAAGGCTGGGATCCGTGGGCTTGGGGTGGTACTTGTGAGGATGCACTGGTGTCCAGGTTTCTTATCCTGTCTATGGAGTTCCTCTTCAGCTGAGCTTCCATTAAAGCAGTTCCCTCAGACAGAATGGGAGATGTGGAGAGATGATAAGGAATTACCTCCTGCGAAAGAAAAAATTCAAACCATACAACATATTAGTTCCTCCACCAGTCATAAATCTGGTTCTAAAATCCATGCACAATTGCCAAAACCCAAGTCATTTATTCCTCAGAAAAGTAACAAAGATTATACATCCAGATGCTCAGTATGATCCTGTATCATATGGAAATTGTTCCATAGCTGCATCTCCTCAGACAAGCCAGGAACGATATTCTTAATGAAGAGGATTCTCTGAGCATCTAATACTGGCCAGGATATGGCATGAGTCTCTGTCCACCAGGTGCTAGATACAGAGCAGAAACAAAATCCTAGTTTATAACCTGAACATTTTGTAAAATCCGATTTTCCTTCACAACTCAGATGACAGATAGTAGTCAGACAGGTCAGCAGTTTATAACTAGGTCACAGAATCACACACACATATATATATACACACACACACATACACACACACATCCCTAGATACTCATGGAAGTATTTCTAGAAATTTTCAGTCACCAAATAACTGTTACCACACAGAAGATTTAAATATAAAGATCGGCATATTTAAACATAAAGATATAGAGATGAATACTGCACATGCACACAGCTCTCACCTGAAACTAGTAATATCATATTCAATGTAAGAATTTGAAAACTCATCCCACTCTGGACAGTGACAAAACTCATTGGGGACCTCTGAAGAGAAATGCCTGTAAAGAGCTTTTCTTGTATTATGTGTGGACTACTCAAAATTAGTGTGACCATAACTTATACAGACTAGTATTTAATCACACATCTCAAGAGCAGGCATTTTCATTTAAATATAATTCCACATGAAAATAGTTGGAAGATCATGTCTTTGGTGAGTACCAGAACTACTGCGTGCACAGATGTTTACAGCGTATGTATGTGCACTTTTACTGCCAGTCTGCTGAGTACATATGATCAAAATAAAGATTTCTGAAAAAAACAGGTCCATGGACATACTAACCTCTGTTGCACACATCTCCGGAACATGTGAACTCTGTACATGTTATTTCTGTTCACATACTGGCATGCACATAAACTATGATTTATTTTTCAGTTATGTGATTACTTTCTTTAGATTTTTCCAAATCTCAGCAATTCAAAAAATGAAGTAACTGCATAGTATTGAATTTCCATAGCAGAAAATTGTTCAGAAACATCCAAACAATAAAATGGTTAAAGGTATATTTTTCAACAAAATTCCTAAACTCAAAACAGACACTGAAGAGCAGGCATTGAATTTTTAAGAAATTCAAATTAGTTTTGACTCTTACCTGATCATTATCCATCTCCTGCACAAAAAAGGCCTCTCCATTGTCTCCTAGTTTCATGTGCAAATCTACAGCCTCTCCATTAATTTCTATGTCAACCTGGAAGAAAATAAATATATTCTTATATGAAAAGAAAGTTATTTTAGGTACACAGTTCCTGTTCAGCTATCCTACCGCTGCACTGGGCAAATGCTTCTCAGGGAAGTGTAGGAAACCTTATAATAAACATAAAATAGTGAATGTCTGTTTCTCTCCTCACCCCTTCACAAGGCCATCAGTTGTGAAAATGTTGGGTTTTTTACCTTGTCCAGCTCATTGCTCTCTTGCTCCTCTACTCAAGAAGGTTTATAGCCATTATATAAAGTCCTGAATCTTTTTAAATGTAATTCTGAATGCTTCACTCACCACACAAATCTTTTTGCTCTTTTAATTCATAGCCTATTTTCAAATTGTGCAAGAAATACTTCCACATGCAAATTCTTAATATGCTGTCTTTCAAATTCATTAAATAGACTTCTCTTTACACCATGAGAAGCACAAGTAAGAAAAATTGTTTTACATTCTTGACACAATTCAGGTGTCTGTTTCTTCCGCACATTTATCTCACCACTATACAGCCCAAACTATTTCCATTTCTTCTCAGGAGGATCTCTCTCTTTGCCTATGACCGTTCTTGCCACCAACTCTATTTTCACTGTGGGTTTTTGAGACTTGGACAAGTCTACATTTATGTTATATTTCAGGACACAGTACACTATTGGCACAGTAACATTTTCAACTTTTACCCATCCTAAATATTGGAATTCCTTTCTGATTTATGTAAGAATGGAGCAATGTCCATGATGACATTAGGATCTTTCTGCTGAACAATTATAGCTACACTACAACCTAGACTGTATGTAGTTACAAATTATTTCTTAAAATAATCTGTTGTGCATTACTCACTGGCAACTTTGGATCTGATATCATATTGCCAGGTCATTCAGCCTGGTTACATTTATCTCAAGGTCCTCCTTGCTTTTTCTAGCTTCGATTAACCTCAACATTGTGTTATCTGAAAATATTCCTTCATTCTTACCTCCCTTTTTGTAACTATCATTGAACAGGTTAAAAAAAGGAGTCTTAATACATGGTCACTAATGAAATTTAGTATAGGCCCAAATTAGGACATTCAAAATTTTGCTTTATTGAAATGATACAAATGTCATGGCTTTTTTTGTTTGTTTGTTTTATTGTAAGTCAATGTCTTACAAATTATGCTTTGAAATGCAAGAATCAGTAACAACCATTTGAATTGAACCTTGCCTCAGTTTGGGCACTTTATAAGGAGTGTCTAAAGAAAACCTTGACTAGCATACGACAGAACATTCAGTAACTTTCACGTCATTAGAGTTAACCCACAGACAGAACACATCAAAATTGTCCATGTTCTTACCACTTTCTCCCTGGAACGTAGAACTCCCATTTTCCCAAAGCGTACATGGAAAGGAGAACACTGAAGATTTCCATCTGGCTGACGTACAACAATTATATCTATACATCCCGACAATGTGGCTGGGTTTAGTCCCTTATAGAGCTCCTTCACAGTTACAAACACTTGCCCTGCTAACTGTCCAACGTAATTCATGGTTTGGACCTGAAAGGCAAAGATAGAACAAATAAGATTTTGATCCCTGCTTTATATTTTAGAGACATTTGAGAGATGGAGATTCCAGCAGTGGGGTATTCTCCTGTTTCTCCAATTAACAACTTCACATAGAATCAGGATTTCCCACCTAATTTATTTACAGCTGACGTGTGTTTGTAGAGAGCTATTAAAAGACAAAAGCAAAAGAGACTTTGTTAGAGAATTGTAACAACTTTCAAAAGTTCATAAAATCAGTTGCATTCAAAACCACTGTCAGACTTTTAGACTCTGCAGCTCACAAATGTCTCCAATTATCTCTGAAGAGAAAATCATTACTTCCAAAATAACATCTCCTCCTATCATTTATTGTGCCCTCAACACTGAATATATTTTTCTCACGTATTTCTACAGGCTTTTAAGGGCAGGGCAAGTGAATTGTTTTAAGCAGATCTAATTTTCTACCACACTGAAGTCAAAGACAATTTTCCCACTTTATAGGGATTTCTCCCATTAAAAGATTATTATAATGCATATGCACAATAGATACACATTAAGGTTTGACAAGCAATCTTCAATCCAGAGCATCTGAACTTTAGAGTGCTTCCTAATGCAACTTTACCATTCTTGTTTTAAAACAGCCTTTTAGTATCAGTAGGTTTACTAAAAATTAGGCATGTGTTGATGGCTGAAGTGTTTGGCTTTATTTCCCCTGCTCCTGGATTTATTTAGTATTTAGCATTTAGTTTCCTGCTTCTACTCTGTTAATGCACATTCTGTTTATGCTCCGTTAATACACTTCGTGCCCTAGACAGGACAGCATGCATACTTAGACATACTTAAAAGTTCAAAAGTCTTTTAAGGGTTCTCAAAATATGAATGAATTTAAGCAAATAGTTTCTTGAACACTAGAGACCTTAAGGACTTTCACCGTCTCTTGTTTTCATTATTTTTCCAACACCTCTTACAGATTCTAAGACACTGATTTCAGGAAAGTCTTTGTGCGCTCAGTATAAAGCACATGCCTCACATACAAGTTCTTTGCAAGGCTGGACTACATCACCTGGACATCAATAAGAGAGACACTTGCACGGTAGGCAACGCTAAAACTCCCATTGATGATGATGAGAACAGAACTGAGCTCAGAGTCTGAGCGACAGTCACTGCACTGAGCTGGCAGCGTGTGTCAACCAGCATCAGCTGCTACAACAGAGACTCTTTCAGCTGGGTTCTTCCATAAACAACAAAAAGATGCAAGTGTGAGATGCTGTAAAAACAGCTCCAATTTTTAACTGTGATTTATACTTAGAAGCAACTATTAAAAGAATAGACTGAAAGCACTACAGGAAAAAATTGGAAAGTTGGGAAATGCTATAATTAAGGCTGGTCTCTTCATGCACAATTGTTCTAATTAATGATCACCTGTGGGTTTTTTCAAAAGTCCCTCCACATAGGATGGACTGAAGCTTTGCTTTCTGCTCTGTTTCTACTGCAGTACATGGGTATCGGGACACAAACCATGCCCTGAAGGAAGAATTTTTTATGTTCTTTTGGGCTTTATGATAGTCAGCACTACATTGCCCCTGAAAAGTGCTGATGCTGTCATCTGACAACTGGGGAGCTGAATCACAAAAAGATTAAGATTAAAACTAGGCACTAACTTTGAAAACCAGAATTTTTTTTTTTTTTTTTGAAGTATTTAGTGTGTAAGATCATAGAATCATAGAATCATAGAATCATAGAATGGTTTGGGTTGGAAGGTACCTCAAAGATCATCTAGTTCCAACCCCCCTGCTGCGGGCAGGGACACCCTCCACTAGACCACGTCGCCCAAAGCCTCATCCAACCTGGTCTTAAACACTTCCAGGGATGGGGCCTAAACTAATGTTAACTAATGAAAGAACAATCCCTAAATACTGTTTGGAGAAGCATTTCTGCACAGCCTTCAATCCAGGCATCTAGAAAGTGCCACCTACTGAAAAGTCAACACATGAAAACCAGATGGCAGAAAAAGCTATCATATTCAGTTCTCCAGTATTCAACTGGCATTAGCACTTCTGGGCTTCTATTATGCATTAGAAACATGCCTTCCTGAATGCAAATCTAGTGGTAAACTGTTTCATAGGCAACTGCACTTTAAGCTCACGCCACACCCTGTGCTGTGTCACAGAACAACAGGTTGGAACACACCTCTAGAGGTCACCTGGTCCAAGAGTTTACCCAAAGGAGGTCCAGCTTGGACAAGGTTGCCCACAATCATGGTCCCATTGGGTTCTCAATGTCTTCGAGAATGGAGATTTCTCAGCCTCCCTTCGCTCCTGTTCCTATGTTTGCCTGTCCTCACAGTGAAAAGTTTCTTCCCAATATCTCATCCGAATTTCCCTTGTTGCAACTTGTGCCCGTTGTCTCTTGTCCTACCACTGTGCACCCCTAAGATTCTGGCTCTGTTTCCTCCATATCCCCCCAACACGTAACTGAATATCCTGAAGACTAAACAAGCCTCTTCTTTTAACTCAAAAGCTCTTAAGCCACTTAATTATCGTGGTGGCCATCATTTAAAGATCGCTACAATTAGACTCAAAATTACATGGTGTAGTTCACCCCAGTTAATGCTTCATCTGCTGAAGCAACAAAATGCCTAGGTGCAAAACAGCCACAACTTCCTTGGTGGAGAAGGAGTTGCTGGGACAGTACATACACCCAACTGTTCGGGAGAGTTATGGGCAAACAACACAAATATGAGGACTCACACGTGCTCTTAAAAAGTTACACCAGCAGGTCTCCTAAACTCCTAAACAGAGAATTTTACAACTCCTCTTGCTCACAACCAATCTTAGCCGCACTGCCTGCCCTGTCTCAGGACACAGAGATTATTTTTATACTCGTGAATTGAAAAAGTTAGACACCATCCTCAAGCTCTGAGGCCAACTGGCACAACACAGCTTGCTTCCATACAGTGAAAATCTCCTACCCCTTAAAAAGAAAGTGCCACATTCAAATGGTCAGTTGGTGATGGGCACTCCTTTCAAGCTGGGCTGAACCTGGCCTGTGCAACAAAACCACCGTGGAATTAAAAGACAGACTGGGAGACTAATCACATAAATCCCACTTCCTCAGGAAACGAGACAAAAATGGGTTTGTATTTCCAATGCAGGGAACAAAAGATGCTGTAGTTAAAATGGGGGAGAGTTCAGAAATGGATGTAAGTCCTTTTTCCTAACTTTTATACACGCCAACCAAAGCTCAGATTGTTTAGAGTCTGAGGTTTGTAAGTTTATACGCCGAACCTAAAGTCAGTCCATACTATGTCAGTACTCCAGGAAACCAACATTCCTCAAACCCCAGAGAGACTGCATGTGGTTTTGGAGCAATATTTTACTCCAGCCACTCCAAGAAGTCTTTTACTTACTAACTACGCAGCAGTAACTTCAGCAGTAAACATGACTTTACATCACGGGTTAAACCCCCATGCCTGTTAATTATACTGAATTTAGTAAAATCTTGTTCTTATACCATGCTAGTGGACATAGCATAGAATATTTTTTGCTTCTGCGAAAATTCAGAATCTTTTTGATCTAAACTTGCAGCAAGTGAGAACAGTCTGTACTGCTTCTGTCAGGATTTTTAAATGGCTTGAGTTTTGTTCTTTGACAGGAGACACTCCACAGCCCTACGTTATGCATCTATTATGAAATTAAAAGTATTTTCTACTATAATTTTTAATGTCAATTTAGCTAGCATCACCTGCCAGGAGGCTCAGAAAATTTCCAACTCCTTTGATTGTTAAAGACAGCAGTCATTTTTCAGAACTGGAAAAATAAGTGAAAAATAACTAGCTAGGTGTTCCCCTATTACTTAACTGATTTATTAACTTAGCAAAGATTGACCTAACAAAGTTAATTCTTTAAAGTCCCACTCTACTGGATGCCACAGTAAGATCAAATGCATTGTCATCTAGATAATCCACTTTCATACAGGTACACCAGACTATGTCCTAATTCCACTGAAAAAGCTAGTAATTGTACCCTTTGTGGCCTGTTTTATAACAGCCTAGTTCTTCCCCATACCATTTCATCCTTCTTTACCGCATTTTGTAAAATAAAATACTGAAAGTCATAGGAACTACAGGCCTTTTTTCCTTTTGTGAGACCCAGTGTCTCCTCAGGTGCCACAATACAATGAGTAACACTTTAGATATCCACACACATCCAAATTACTTAAGGGATACAAGTGCTATTTAACATGCTCTAAAGACAGTTTTTGAAAAACAAAACAAAACAAAAACAACAACAACAACAAAAAAACCCCAACACATGCCTTAGGTAGCATGCTGTAAGAGTAGTTAAAAACCAGAACGCACTTCCTCTGGTAGATATGAATTCTCCAGTACAGAAAATTTTGAAGAGCAGGACAAACATCTGTTGGGACTGGTTTAGGAACAGGCAGTTGTAATCTTTGGGGCAGAGATTATCACTGTGCCTATGTCCAAAGCAGTAAATCATACTATATCACATCACGAACCCGACCGTTACAATTTGGTCATCTATACTGAATCTTTTTAAATTACAAAATCTGCTTCTGGTACATTTTAGGCACAGGCCAATAAGCACTCTGCCAACCATGCCCAGGCACAGCTGATGAGTTGAGATGGACTGGGGACTACCCTCATGGCCAGTGCAGAAGTAGTCACCTTCTTTTAAAGGTAGAGCTGCAAACAGATGGTGCTAGCTGGTCTGGCCACCAAGAACAGACTTTGGCACCGTTTCATTCACTAGCAGGGATGTAACATTTAGGTCCCTTTCAGCCCCTTTTCTCAGGCTCTACAGTTATGTCTGTGCATTGGCTTTGTAGGCTGTGAGAAGATTTGCAGCAATGGTAAACGTAACATAAAACAAATGCTTAGTACAAAGAAAATCAACACATACAGACACATCTTTCAGTTATGGTTTTAATACCTGGTATCATGATGAGAACGTGGTCCATGACTGAAGTGATGGACATAAGCACAAAACAAATTGACTTTCCTAAGAACTTTTCCATACAACTTGCAAAACAGTGAAAAGGAGCCAAAAATTAAAATAAAACACTGCAGCTCTGCTGCTGACACTGAAACTATGACAATTTTACAAACTGATCCATTTGGTCCCCTGATCTGCCCTTAGCATCTGTTTTGAAGATGTCAAGCTTCAGAGAGATTGGAC
The DNA here is from genome assembly GCF_011004875.1 of Balearica regulorum gibbericeps. NCBI lineage: Eukaryota > Metazoa > Chordata > Aves > Gruiformes > Gruidae > Balearica > Balearica regulorum. The sequence goes on from NC_046186.1 coordinate 15,866,685, forward strand.
TGTATTTGGCAATCAGACTGTGGCCTCTTCAAGTGAATTATTCCTCATTTACAAAAAAAGTAAATAACAATATTTCAAAGACTCTTAGGTAAGTGCTTACTGTTACTCTTTTATTACATATCAAACATTTATTTTCTTGGCTCTGAAGCAATTTAGTTTTGTTTGCAGTATCGAACACCAACTCCCTCTACGGCAATTAATGGAATTCTACTATTGACATATTCTTTACCATGAAAAACAGTATCAGAGGTTACATTCTAAAAAAGATTTATAATAAAAATGTAGGGGAGCGTGTTGGTTTTGTCTGGGCTAAAGTTAATTTTCTTCATAGTATGGGGCTATGTTTTGGGTTTGTGCTGGAAACAGTGTTGATAACACAGGGATGTTTTTGTTACTGCTGAGCAGTGCTTACACAGAGCCAAGGCCTTTTCTGCTCCTCACACCACCAGCGAGGAGGCTGGGGGTGCACAAGCAGTTGGGAGGGGACACAGCCGGGACAGCTGACCCCAACTGACCAAAGGGATATTCCATACCATATGATGTCACGCTCAGCATATAAAGCTGGTGGAAGAAAGAGGAAGGCAGGGATGTTCAGAGTGATGGCATTTCTCTTCCCAAGTAACCATTACGCGTGACGGAGCCCTGCTTTCCTGGAGATGGCTGAACACCTGTCTGCCCATGGGAAGTGGTGAATGAATTCCTTGCTTTGCTTTGCTTGTGCATGCAGCTTTTGCTTTACCTATTAAACTGTCTTTATCTTAACCCATGAGTTTTCTCACTTTTCCTCTTCTGATTCTCTCCCCCATCCCGCTGTGGCAGGAGTGAGTGAGAAGTTGTGTGGTGCTTAGTTGCTGGCTAGGGTTAAACCACAACATGGAGAGAAGGAAATATTTCAGATGAAGATTCCCTAGATGGATTTTTTCAAAATTAAGCTTAGCCCTTCATGTCTGTACCACAACCACAGTAACAGTGACTTCTTAACTACAAAAGCTCATAATAACTACCACTCTATTATTTTTAAAAGAGGTACTTCTGTTTATTAGTAAATGGTCAACACATTATAAAGTCACTAACGCTGTGTGACCATCACATTCAAACCTCTTAATATTTTAACTCATTTCAGGTTGGAAAGTAAAAATCTTTAAGAACTTGCAAAAGCCTTTTTCTCAAATTTTTGTTAGCTCCTACATCAGTCTAGCCCAGGGTCTCCATCATGAATTCCCATCCCACTTTTTTTGAGTAAATTCCCAGCCAGAACCCCAAAGTTGTGCATTTCTCAGAGCAAAGTCAGAGCCTGGATTTACTTGCTCTAGAGAAGCAGTGAAGGCACTGCACAGGACTTTGGGAGACCTCAGTTTAGGTCCCTACTTTCCTACAAGATTCCAACACAGTCGGTTAACTTACTAAGGCCTAGTTCTTACTGGGGTATTTAACTCCCTTTGGTTTCAAGCAGGGTCTATCAGTGTGGCTGTATCTCAACTGCAGCATACCAAGCTCATCAGAGAGAGACATAGACAAGCACTGTCCGTGCATATTTTTTTCCTAGGAAAGGAAACCTAGACACACAAGCTGTAAGAGAGCCATAAGCAGCCACGACCCTGATTTGGACAAGTTGTTGGGGGAGAAATCCAGAGCACTCTGCTTAGCAGAGTTCTGTAAATAGGACTGATTGTGTCCAAACCTGATTATGCACACATTTTTTCCAGACTTCCCCATAGTCACAGCGACATGGGACAGACCACATTCCTGCAGGTGATTTGATAACATGTCCGGTCAGTCGGGAGACAGGTGCAATTCACTTGTACATTCCAAATAGTAAGTAACATGCAGCATGTGGCTGGCTCTACACCACAGTAAGAGCATTTTGCTTCCTGCCAGCCAAAACAGCAGAAATATTTTAGGGTTGGAATTATTCTGGGATTAATTCTATTAGGAACTATTTGACTCCTATTCTGAGTTTGCCAAGGCCCGTGCCAAAACCTGTGACTTCTTATAATGGCCAGAGTGTCAAATGGATCAAATGTCCAACTTCTCTTCCAAGCTGCCACTCACTCACACTCACTCACAGATACAGACTTTGACTATGAGATGACTATTCACTTGGGTCTGGTATTGCATGACCTTTCAAATAGTTGAAACATCACTTGGTCCAATACTTCACAAAGTCCCTATAAAGGACAGAATATTTTCTTGAGAGCAGCTGAAATCAAAAATTCAAATTGAAGACTCAAAACTTGCCTGTAATGAATCCTTGCGTTCCAACGAATGGAGGACTGGCCTGTAGTCCCACAGCCAGGGTATCAGACTGGCACTCAAGAGTCCAAGAGAATTATTTCATGGCCAGTTTAAGTGTACAACCATGGCCCCCACACCAACCTCCCAACCAGACATTCCCAACTCTCTCAAATCTTGCCCTTGTGTCAGCACCGAAAACTAACACCACTAAACCATACAAAAATAATTTTCAATTGGATCAATGAAATGATCTGACTCACCACATACCTATACAATTGCTAGTATCAACTAAAGAGAGAAGCTGAGAAAGAGTCAGTGATGGGTAGTACCAGGGACACCTCTTTTGGCACTTCAGGCAACCTTGAAATCACAACTCAAGACTTGCCCCCTCCTTTCCCAAAGATCTCCTGGGACACTTTCCACATTTCCCTTGATGTCTCTGTGTTCCAGCATCCCACCTGTACAGTGCTTCCCTCCTCATGGCGACACTTTGAGGAAACGTACACCAGGGCTGAAACCCCTTTGGACTGATCTGCATAAATAGGATCAAACAACAAATTGAAAAGTACAAACTGATGCCTGAAACCAAGAACTTTTGAAATAACTGGTGAATATATGGTAGATCATGTACTGTGCTGCCCTGTCATACTGTTCTGATGTCAGAGGTGGAACATAAATCAGAGTGGAAGCACAGCAGTAGCTCTACTCTATGCTGATACCTCATTTTCAGAGTTTAAAGTAAGCTCTTACAGTATTTCAGCTGGTTTTGATGATTGCTCTGTCTGTCTATATGTACACAGATAAACAAACGTGTGCACCTGCACATCCTCAGGTATGGAAAAGGGCCAAAGACAAAACTTGCCCAACTTCCTTACAAACAGACCACGCTGAGTCAGGTAAGTAGATATTATCAGGTAGTCTATATTCCATATTAGTGAATTGGAGCTATCAGAAAAGCAGAAAGTATCTAAAACCATTAGAAGCTATTTTCATGGCTTTATGCCTAAAATCATAACATAATTATGTTGAATCTTTTCCATCTTAACCCCTTCACTGTCTCCCCACTTTTTCTCCGGGTCTCTTCATGGAATTAGGCTCATTTTACTGTAATAGGAGTACACTCATCGGATTTCTAACTAGGAACACTGATGGCAGCAAAACCTTATCTATATACACTAAACATTTGCCAGTATTTGTTTCCTAAGACAGCAGAGACACAGATAAAGCCATCTAGAAAATAAAATAAACAAACCATACCAAAACACCCCTCCAAACTGTGAACCAAATCAGTGGTCAATAGATCTATTGAGGTTGATGACTTTACATGTGAAAGAAAAAATTATCTGCTAGTTTGTCTGCAACATCAACGCTGAGATCCTGTTATTAGTGCAGGCATCTACATAATTCCTCTTTTTGACAGACATAACCAAAATATTGCACAATTTTGTCTCCTCCTCACTCTCCGTAAGATACATTGTATTTTACTTTCTCTTCCTGAAGGTAGAGGAGATACACTAGTCAACAGACAAACTAATACCTGTTCTAGGAGGAAAAAAAAATACATAAAAGAAACCAAAAATATCTTAAAGTTTAGTTTCATATGTAGCAGTTGCACGACTGCCAGCCAGGCTCTGCTATGCCATTAAATCCCTCTGGCCTATTACTGCTTTCATTATTCCATCTCAGGGAAAGTACTAGCAAAGCAGTGGCACTAATGCAGGAACTTGCATCAGCAGTTGCCAGCCAAAGAGAGGCAAAATATCATCTCTAACGTAAAAGCAGACGTAGCGCACAGAGGGCCGCTGGCCTTCACAAGCTCCCACAGCTCGGCAGGAGCGGGGACCCCAAACCGACTCCCCCCCGCCGCAGCTGCCCAGCGCTGGGTACCTCCCAGGAAAGCACCAGATTGCCCCTGTCCTTCTAACCCCGTGCACAAAGCACTGTCAACCCCAGACGACGGTCACAGCTCCGCTGCCTACTGTCACTGCCAAAAGCCGGACTCCTCGGCAAGGAAAAACCAAGTGCCCCGCCAGGATGCCCTGGCCGGAGGGGCCCGCTGCCTCCAGCGGCTCCAACGCTCGGCGGGGCAAGCCTGGCCTTCCCCGCCCAGCTCGGCGCCGGGGAGCAGTGCTCCCATTCCCATTCCTCCTCCCCGGGCAGCGGCCGCCCCGAGCCCCACCACGCACCTCTACCGCCCGCCGCCTCCCGCAGGCTCCGCACGCCGCCGCCGCCGCCGCCTTTGTGCGTGCCGCCCGCCGCGGCGACGGAGACGGGGAGGGGGACGGGTCCCGCCCCGGAGGGAGGGACCGCAGCGCCCGGGGAACGCGCGGCGGGGCGGGGAGGGCGCTCCGGCCCGGCCCTGGAGCTGTCCCTACCTGACCCGCCTCCCGCCGGGGCACGGCAGCGGCGGACCGCACCGCAGGCAGAGCGGGGCGCCGGAGCTCCCCGCGGGCAGGCCAGCCTCAGCCTACCGACCGCCGGGGGGGGGGGGGGGGGGGCGGGCAGCGCCGCCACCGCCCCCCGCATCACCGGGGCCGACAGCCGGGCGATCGCGTAACGGGGGCGGGGCGGCGGTTGGGCCCCTCGCGCGGCGGCGGTTGGGCGTCACGGCCCTGCGGCGGGGCGGCGCTGAGGTGATCCCGCGGCCGGGGACGGGCGGCCGCCGTCCCGCTCAGCCCCGGGGGGCCGCGGCGCCTCTCACGGCTCCCCCCGGAGACCGGCGGGGGCAATTTCACCCCCCGCTGCTGTGCCTGGGCCGGCGGGGAGCTTCGGCCGCTCAGGGTAGTATTTTTGTTGGTGTATTTAAACCGTTATTACTTCAAGCTTGAAATTATAATCACAGAAATACCTTCTTTCATTCATCTTTTCCCAGCCCATTTCAGTCCATGTCAAAAATGTTTAGCAAAGGGAACACCTTTATTCAGGGCTGTAGATGGAAAAGGGAATCGTTCTGCCCAGCCTGGTCGGCACGTCATTGAAAGGCACCGACTGAAGCCAGGGATCCCAGAGTGCTAGGCCGTAGGAAACACATCTTTCAGTATCATATGCTTTATCGCTGTAAATAGATGCGATGAAATAAAGTTTTTCCACCAGATAATGGTTCTCTTCCATTTAAACCATATTGTAACATCCTTTTACACTGGGTGCCTTATAGATAGGGAAGTGGATGTCTGTGATAAAAATTAACTGATCGAGGAATCTTCCAGGCTTTTTCACGTCTGTTTACAGAAGGCAGAAGAGGGTGGTGCCAAGTGTAAAACACATGTGCAGGAAACAGAGTAACATGGAAAAAGAGGACAAAGAATATGCATAAAAAAAGGATCAAAGTTCATTAGTTGAAGAAGAGCCTGCTAATTTTAGGCTTGAAAACAAATTGTTCAGAGCTGGATTTCGTGCATCTACATGTTCTAATCCCCAACGTGTACGTGCAGCTGAAGCCTGGGAAGAGTTCCTTGTCGTGTAATTAGCACTTAAACCTTCTGTTTTCTGTTAACTTTCGAGTTATACTGTAAAACAATTTCAGTGCAATCTCCTATAGGTCATCACCATGTTGTAACCCTGCAAACTCTTTTTCTCCAGCACATCTTCCTCCTGCAGTTCTGCTAACTCTGTCTCCATGATGGCTAGTCCTTGTACGGCACACAACTACGACAGAACGGCTGGGTCATGGTGCCTGGTGCATGCTCACAGACTCGAACCTCCACTTCTTGTTCTCCTCCATTCCCAGTTACACAGCTACAGTAATGAGTTCATCTCGGGTTTAGAACAAAAAAGTCAGCGAAGACAGTTTCCGCCCAGGCACAACGAATGAAGGTGTTTACTTAATTACACAAACAATACACAACCGAGCTCAGAAATACCTGCAGTTTCATTTCCCAGGCATATCATGTCTAAGCCTGATGAGGATCAGTGGGCAGTCAGTAGGCAATGAGACGTGCTGGTAAATAATCCCATCCCTGACGCACATACAAGAAGCTGTGTCTGTGCTGTCTGTGGATCCTGACCAGCACTCTGCTCCCCACATCCATGTGGAATACGATTCTGAATTGTGTTCCCTCCGAGGGGGTGGTGTTCTTCAGCCGTCACCATCCAGGACTGCTCTAACACACTGTTCCACTATGGTCTTTCACTATGACACTGAAATAAAAACATGATTGTAACACACTGAATCAAAACCACTGTCTTTCCACGGCCTCAACAACAGCCACCCTTCTCTGCTTCTTTCAGAAATTCAGAAGCTAGACCCTCAGCTTTGGAAGTAGTGTATTGTCTTTAGTTATTTATCATGTCCAACCATCTGCTCCTTGACGTAATATAACCAACAGAATAATGCTCTACATTTTTAATGGTTCCATGTGCGAGGTCATATTTTCTCTTCCTATGGTGCAGTGAGGGCAGTGTTCCTCAGATGACTGCACTGGAACAACCTCTCCCAACCGATTCCGAAATCCTTACTTGTCTTGTGCTGCACTTCGGCTCATAACTATTCTCACTGGTATAACTATTCTCAGTGGTTACATCTCTATAGAGGACCAAGCACTAGTACGTAATCTTCCATACCCACCAAGCTTTAGCATAGCCATGGCTGTGAGTTTGGCTCAGCCCAATGCAGAGTTTGAGGACAGTATGGTCAGGGCCAGTTCCTAACAAGTGATCTGGAGTTACCCACAGAACTGGATGGCCGAGGGTGGACATCAGGAGGCATGCTCTGCCCTTGTGAGAAAATAGTCCCTGGTGGTGTCATCTCCAAAACATACTTAGGAATGATGAAGTTCAGAACTATTACTGTTTTTCTTTCTGTAACGTTTCTCCCTTGACAGGTTTCTTTCTGAAGGCATTGTGTAGGCCAACACAAGTTTGCTTCCCAAGGTTTGAATTAAAACTGTTCATAAACTTTCAAAGGACCTGCTCACGGAAGTTTTTTTATTTCACTTCTTTGCTGGTCTGTTTATATCCATCCATAATTACTTAATTCTTGATTCCTGTCCCAAAGAGCTTATGATTTACATATTCACTCTGTGTTTGTACAGTTCTGGCACAGTGGAGTTCTAGCCTATGATCTAGGCCCACAGTTACAATGAAAAAAACAAGTAAGAAGAAAGTTGAGATGTGTAGTCTTCTGTAAATTGATAAAAATGGGTTAAAAAAAAGAAAGTCTACAAGAGTTTGATAAAGCTCAGGAACAGATTCCTAGAGAGCAGTTCATGCAGGGACTAAAAAAAAGGCTTTCAGTTCTAGCTTGGGACACCAGATTTGCCTGGCAAGTATGTTGCCAGTGAGCAATATAAGCACTCAAACTGAAGAGTTAATTATTTAATACATTGTCGGTAATGTCTGGCTGTCCCCCACTGAAACTGGAGTTCATATTCAGGCACACAGTACCGGGGTTATGAAGGACTGCAATTGTTAATGCATGCACACTGTGCATGCGGAAATGATTCAGTAAATAGAAAAGTTGAGCTTTTATCTTTTAATTTCTAACGAACTCATAAGCAAAGACAGCTCTGGAGTCTGATGCTGGCATTCTCTGTATTAGTATTAAACCCGGAGTAGCTCAGGCAATATAAATTAAGAGTTGATCTAGTTTTATTCCAGTGTAAACATCAGAAAGTAGTTGGATTCTGATTCTAGAATTACCTAATTAAATGTCCCACCATCTTAAAAAAGGAATAGTTCTCCTAGCATAAGTAGATATTTTTATACAGTGCCTACAGTACCTGTAATAATCTACTGAATTCTCTATCTCGTTCACATTATTTTTTCCCTTTCTTTTTCTTCTCCCTTCAAGTCCAATTATCCAGTACTTCATTTTGTCCTTCATTTGAAGGCACAGTAGTGCTGGTTGTTGTAGCATGTAAATCCTGGCATTTATTCTGCCCCTTAGTGCTTTATTTAGTTGGGGGTTTTTTAGGGGTTTTGTTGGTTTTGTTTTGGTTTTTGTTTTGTTTTGTTTTAAAGTGTAAGTAGATGTTATTTAGTTGCAGAGATTTCTAAAACGTTTGGCTCCCTTGAGTTAACTTGTTGCCAGTTTTGTCTCTCCCACTGGTTTTGCTTTGTCTGTGTTCCTGGGATGGACTGTTCCTGCTGTTTCAGTATCAGGAGCTTGGAGATCTGAGTAGTAAACAACTTTGAAAAGAGAAAGAATGCTGTCCTTGTCCAACACAAAGCCACATAGGACAGACTTTATACTTTATTCCATATGAAACCATCTTGCTTTTGGCAGTGTGTTGAATTTGTCACATTTAGGCAGATGCTTCTGGGCTGCACCAGCCGTCAAGTCTGCCCCGCCTGAGCTCCTTGCACTGTGCCAACTTCAGCTTTTGGATTTTGCTTTCCATATGGTCACGGTTCCCGAGTATTCTAAGTGTCTGCTGACAGTCACACATGCTAGCCAATACACTTCTGACATCATGACATCATCCTCAGGAGGACTCTGATGTCATCAGAAGTACTATGAAGTTTAACTCAGTAATGAGGCAGAGGAGTGACAGGTGAAAAGGAAAACTGAGAGGATTATTTAGTCAAATAATCAAAGATGGGACTGTAATTTTCCAGGAACTGTTGCAGCTGAAATTAGAGGCAGGGCAGGAGGTGCTGATCACGTACCAAAATGCTCATCTGTAATGATAACACGCTTATCAGCTCTCATGCCGTCAGGGCTTGCATTGCATAACCAAGTACTTTCAGGCTTAGTTTTGTGACAGATATGCTGTTTCCACATGCACATGTTTCCTGCCCCCACCCCACCCTTGCCCCCACCCCCCAAATCTAGTCCCAAAAAGGGGATCTGTAGCCAAGGAACTACCAGACAAGCTTTTTTCTCCTTCTCAGACTACAACAATTCTTGATGACAAAAGTTCTCAAAAGAGCCTTTCTTTTCCCTCTAGGTCCATGTTCAACCCTGCAAAACCACGAAAACCTCAATGCCTTCTTTATATCCTAGGACCTCTTTCCACAGTCAAAACTTGGCTACTGAGAAACAAAGGCATCTATTGACTCCTATGATTGAAACATGGCCAAAGCAAAAGACTGTAGAAATATTTAAATTAGGAACAAGAGAGGCTAAATACATCAGCCCTGCTGGAGGTCCACTTGTACCAGTCCAATCTAATCAGAAAGTATGTAGCTCCAAATCTGTAAATAACCAAGGTTGAGCTCTCTAAATAGGTCTTAGAAAGGTTAGAAAATCTTGAGCCCTGATAAAACAAAGCCATCACAATGTACAAGATTACGGATATAACAGTGAAATCATCAACACGTTCTTTCTTCAGCCAAAGCCCAGAATTCCTGCATAGGCATGTTGAAACATAGACCTGTACTCTGCTCAGGCAAAACACCGATTGATGTTTAAATGCACACACATACGAGGAAGGAGAGATCGTGCACAACTCCATGGCAAATCCCTCTGTCCTGTTTTGGACTGAAATGCTTTCCAGCTCAAAAGCTAGCTTTTCATCAGTCCAGTAAATCTATGCATGACTAGCAAAGCTTTTGCCCAGAATACTGTTTTCAAAGCACAGCAAATCAAAAGCAAGATGATCATTATTATTTGTTTAGAACAAAATAGTACAAAGCACGCTTTGAGAACTTCAAACAAAGCCACTCTACTTCCCAGGGTATAATCTTTTCTTTACTATTACTGCATCTCCTGCAAACTAAAATAGCAATCTTAACCCTGAAGAGGAAAAGAGATTTGGAAACCAGCTCCTTCTGTTGAGAAGATTGTTGTTTCATTCCCAGCCTCATGTCTGCAATTTCTACATCAGACTGCCTACCAATATTGAATTATCCTTGTAAATAGGTTCTTGTTATTGCTCAGGGTGTTGTAAAATAGCACATCTTGATTAGTTTACTGTATTGTTACCTCCTTACTATGCAAACTAGTTCCTCTTTCTGTAGCCAGCAAAGATGTAACAGCTATGGCCAACGTAAGGTAACAGGAAGATGAAGAGTTATTTTGTATAAGGCTGTTTCTTATGGTAGGCTAAGCCTTAAGTGCTAATAGAGCTCAGCTTGAGGTTCATTCAGTAACTCCACTGACAGAGTAACGTGTCTAAAGTCAGTTTTATAGTAAAAGTAACAATATTTGGTGCTTCTCACTGTGACAGAAAAATTCTTCGCTTCTGTTCGGACAAGCGTATAAAAGTGGTTGTTCTGTGCATGGCTCCAGGTGAACGACGGGGCACTCTGTCCCTTGCTTGAAGTCACGAGAAGCTGGTTTACTCGGCTCTCAAGTCAGAAAATTCCGCACTGTCTCAGGTACTGTCATTAGTTCAGGCTGTGATATCAACTGGATGAAACAGGGTTTAATCTCAGGCAGGAGGCAGAGGGAGGATGGGGAGCAGGCTGCCAGGAGGAGAGGCAGAGCCTGGCTGCTTTCCTTCCCCCCAGTGAAGCGAAAGGGGAAGCCTCTGCAAGCTTTGCCCCATTCTCTTCAGCCCTATCCTATGGATTTTGCTGAAAAAAAGTGAGATAATCCAACCCCCTTGCAATTTCTTTTTCTCTCAGTAACACTTGATTTTCTTGAATATTTGAAGTGGTAGTTTGTAGGCAAATTAGGGCATTTTTAGGGGATTTTAATGATTACAGTTTATGCCAAGGACTGTGCTTGTTCTGGATTTAAAGTACAGTCATCCTTTGAATGCTTGTGATAATAATTTCTTTAGGCAAAATTTGAGATGTATGGAACAATGATAATGTTTAAATGTATATTTGGTTTAAACAAATTATATTTTCAGTCTTGCTTGCTGTCAGAGCTAACAATCTTACTGCTCTGGGATGATTTTTTCTCATAAGTATATTGTTATGATAAAAATAATGATGAGGATGGTACTGAAATCTGAGAAACAAGTTGAGGTACAGAATTAAATCCTGCACGTGCAGTCACCGGACAATAAATTCTTTTTAATTACTTGCATCAAGTCTGGGCAATTAATCAGTAAATAAGGTTATTTATTGCAGTCTTTCTCTTATCTAAGCAGTTCACTCTCCTGGTATAGGCTGAGGACTTGTATAAAACTCTCACTGGTGCCTCTAAGTCAGGTATCTTAAAGCCGAAACATTGTCATTTATTGCAGTTTTGCACCTGCGATCTTTCTTTACATCTTCTGTAAGGTCACGCATTTTTATGTGAACTTATCTGAGGAACTGGCTTCATTTTTATGATTCCTGCATCTGGACTACTTATATAGCTAATAGATGTGATGATTGGCTTTGCAAAGTCATGAAAACAGTAGTTTATTTTTTTTCAGTTTTGTGTTCAAATTTCTATGAGTGGGGGAAGTGTCCCTGGTAATGCAGTAGTAAATCCTTCCCTCAAAATATTCTTCATGTTGAAATGAGTGTAGTCTCTCCACAAGTGGTACAGCACTACAATCCCTGAACGTGATAATGAATGTTATTTTAGAACTTCAATTAAACAGCATTTCACTTCCATCGGTCTAAAAATAATTATTTGGAAAACTAAACTTAGGTTTGCTGTGACAATTTATCAGTCAATTGGGATTTGGAAAATGAAGTCTTTAATGGAGGAACTACAGTCTGTGGCTTGAAAGGAAGTATTTCCTTTTTCTGATTTTTAATGTTGTGTTGAAAGCTGAGCAAAAATTAGAATTCTACCCTAAGGAAAAGTTTTGGTATTTTAATATTAATATTTGAATAAAGACTCTGAAATATAAATGGGTCTCAATGTATAAGATGCACAAAAGTTTTTGCAAATGAAACACCTGCCTTAAAGGGGGATTATTATGGATATGTAATCTGGCCAAAAAGTATAACACATCTGAATGGCTTTCAGGAGGCAATAACCCATTATAAGGAAATCTAATTCAATGTTGAACTGAGAAATTTGAAACTATTTTAGTTGGTCCAGTATTAAAATTCTGTAAATGAATGTGTAATCAACTCTGCCTGCTCTACTGACCGTTCTCCAGACTCTGCCCTTACATAAAAGCCAATGAGGGTTAGCTCTGCATCCATGTATTTTTGTTCACAGTTTGGGAAAAACTTACAAGCACTTGCACATACCTACAAGAACGTTTTTAAAAATTACATTGTCAGGGTTATTTCAAGAAAATGGCTGCATTCAAGAATTAGCACTCTGTGAAAATCATTTGTCCTTATTCCATAAATTTGGCAGCAGTGTTTCTTATATATAAGCATTTTGCATAAGTCCATGGAAATTAGTTACTTCGGTGAAATTAGTGGAATCCATTTCATTAGTAGAAAGCCTTTGTCCTGGCAGGCTATATGCTTTACATATTTGATTATGCAAATCTGAGAATTCATCGGAGGCTTTGCCCCATTCCGGCTACCCTTGTTACAGTTTACCGTACGGTTTATCATCTGCTGCTGACAAATCTACATACCATGAACAGTCTCTCGAACCTAGCAGCTTCGGCCCACAAAAGCAACATAAGCTTTAGTATTACGCACACATCAGTGACATTGTGTTCAGCATATCACGCGCAAAGAGAATTCCCATCCCAGTGAGTTTAGAATCTGAAAAGTATCAGACTTGATGCTCTGTTCACACAAAACCATAATCCCATTCAAGCCAGTGAACTCTGTGTTACACAAGCAAAGGGTCTTGCTCATTTTTTCCAAACAGGTGGATTCTGTATTTTAAAAAAGCAATGCTAGGAACAGGCAAGCATCTGCTTTGTATCAAGTTCTGCCATAATACAAGAAGAGACAAAGGCCTGGTCAGAAAATACAGAAAATAATTCTATTTAATAGAATAAAAAACAAAGTCATACCCACAGGTAGCTCAGAGTCATGTCAAGGTACATGTCTGCTTCTGATCTGAACTCCAGACACCCTGTTTCTCCCCATGCCCACCCCCACACTGCAATTTGGGCACACCAAAAAGCCTCCCTGTGCGGTCATCCCAGTGATACCAGATGCCCCTCCCCTGCAGCCCTTGGTGACAGCCCAGCTCACTCACCCTGTGTGTTTTGCATGTTGCTTGGGATCATGCTTATTGCTGATCTACCTTGTCCAGGTCAGATGCAATTTATCCCGTGTAATTCTGCTTCCTCTGGCAGATTCAGTTGGATGGGGTTCTCTCACTTTCTGTTTCATACTGCTAACATGTCTGTACAGACACAGGCACAGCTTAGTGCGAACATGTCTTTTGTCTGCAAAATCTTTGGGATTTTTTTATTGTCAGTGATTTGCTAATTTCCCATGATCTCCCTTCTGTGTAGCACGTTTTAAATAGAGCATATCCATGTTACAAAATTCTTCCTCCTCCTCTTCTTCATGTACTTCTGTACTATGTTATGAGTAATCTAGGACAAACAGCATAATAATGATATATAAAAATGAATTCAAAATTTTGCCCAAATAAAACATAAACTGATACTTCTTAAAGTGTAATCTTACTGCAAGAATGCACTATCCTCAGTTCTTTCAAAGTTACAGGAGAAGTTCACGTGACATGCTTTGGTTACCCAGGAGATGTTCTTGTAAAGTTCAGAATCTCGCCTGAATGCAGATCCAAATGTTCTCCAAGTTTGGAAAAGAAACATCTCATCCATAGTATTGCTTTACAAACTGCCTGTTTGACTTATCCACCTCTCCAGTTCACATGACATTGCTAATATCAAACTCATCACAAAGGTTAGATCCTCAATTTGTAAAAGTTGACATACCTTCATGGAAATCTTGACCTACATCTGCCAGACCCTAACTGAAAAGCTGCCAGGCTGTACCAACCAGCTAGCACACCAAAGAGCTACATGTGAGTTGCTATAGACTCCTGGATTGGGAAGGTTCCTCCATAAACCATGCAGCATATCCTATACTGCACTAGGTAGGTTGTATGGAAACACTTGAGTGGGATCTACATGAGATAGCAGTATAGTTCTGCTAACATTATACTCCACCCAGGTTAATCCATCTCCTGTGAAACCTACGCAGAGCTTTAGAGTGACTCCGATAGTTCAGCTAAATGGATGTGTCTACGTGGCACTGCTCAGTGCTGGGTAGAAGTGCTGTGGTCCTACCTGTGATTTCAAACGTCAGCCTCTAAATATTCTGCCCCACCATCACTGTAACAGTAGGTCACTGCTGAGGAATACAAGTCAGAGTCACTTAGCAAATCATCAGGTTGTTTCCTGGACCTTCGTCTTTTCCCTTCTTCACCAATTGTTCAGCAGTGGCAGTTCTGTAACTGGCATGGGAAGTGCCATTCTCCCTCTCTTATTAGTTCTTCTGAATGATTCTTCTGTCCAATTCGTGGCTGTGCCCCAAGACCACCACCTCGCAGATGTGCTCTATGCCTTCCAGCAGAACAGCAGCAGTGGCATCTGGGCACATTTTCCCTGGCTTGGGACATGCCTCATTTCTGACATTTGCCACAGCTTTGCTGATTCTGTTCTTATTGCCCAGGACAAATGCCCAATTTCCAAATTTTTGTGCTGTTTCTATTCTTAACCCACTCATACGAGCCACACATGAGGGCCACCAGTTTCACAGAGCCACCCAAACTTTCACAGGAATAATAATACCACAGTGGACATACAGTAAGACAGTGTCCAAAGGGTGACACTTGGACATGTTGTGCTGGGTACCAGCAGGTGAACAAGAGTTAACCACTGCCTTATCCTCTTTTCACAAAGACCCACCAGGCTTCATGCTAGGCCTGCCCTCAGGCACTGGAGTTAAAAACCAAACGAACAATTGAATTCCTACATTTAGATTGCGAGTCCAGACATTTCGAATCCAACCGGGATCTTTCATCAGTGGAATCTGAAAGAAACAAAGAATAATGAGGAATAATATGGTTAATTAACTGTGTACAGAAGTTCATGTATCCAGGCCTCAATGATGGTCCTTGAAACCCAGCTGCTTTAATGAATACTTTGGATGACACTGGAACAAGTTTCCCAGAGAAGTTGTGGGTGCCCCCTCCCTGGAAGTGCTCAAGGCCAGGTTGTATGGGCAACCTGGTCTAGTGGAGGGTGTCCCTGCCCATGGCAGGGGGGTTGGAACTTTGAGGTCCTTTCCAACCCAACCATTCTATGGTTCTATGACTCTAGGATATGTTATGGAATATCCATTTGGTCAGTTTGGGTCAGCTGTCCTGGCTGTGTCCTCTCCCAAGATCTGGCCCACCCCCAGCCTACTGCTGAGAAAGAATGTTGGAGAGACAGCCTTGGTGTGTGCCAGCTCTGTGCCAGCAGTAGCCAAAACCCTGGTGTGTTACCAACACCCTGCTGGCTACCAATACACAGCACAGCGCTGTGAGGGCTGCTGTGGGGAAATGTAACTCCAGCTCAGCCAAACCCAATATACCAAGTTTGCTGGTGGTGTATGTTCTGAAGACGTTCATATTCCCTCATAGTCAAATCTCAGAATTTTTCAAGCAGAAGTGCTCACCGGCAAAACCAACTTATTTTACTCTTTATTATTCTCAAGTTATGCGACAGCCAGAATACTCAATGGAATCTTACTGAGCAAATAGAAAAGGCATTAAATGATCCCTTTCTGAACTATCTCCCATTTAAATATTGCTAATGAAACAGTAACAAATAAGGAGGAATCAGAAATAGTAAAATAAGCATTAGAGAAATAAATTCACCTAGTTCTGGTAGGTGCAGTTCTTAAAGGTTCCATTAATGTTCATTACACTCACTCACATCCTCTGCTATATGTATAATTAGAATAACTTCTCGTGTGGGTGACATGAGAAGTAACTTTGGGGTGGCACTATCAGGAAAACACAGTAGAGGTCTGGCACATAGCCCTTCTCTGTTCACGATAATACCTTGCATTAGGGATTGCACCACACTATTCAAACACAATTTATTGAGTCTCTCAACAACCCTGTGGGCCAGGAGGTATTATTAATTCCATTTTCCAAATGAAGAAACTGAAATACACCCTGATTAAATGACTTACTCTGTGTTACAAAGGAAGCCTAGCATCAAAATTAGAAACAGATCTCTTTCCATCTGGCCCATTGCTTTAACAACAAAACGATCCTATCTATTCTCATAGCAGAACAAAAATACTGGTACCACTGCATCAATAATTACATGAACAGAAATGCTTTTGCAAGCTAAATTATTAATTGAAATACAGATGTGTGTGGTATGCAAATGCTGGATTTAATATAATTACATTTTCCTGTTGCATGTGCCTGTTTGGGTTTAAGAGATACCTTGCTGCTTTGTTGACCAAGATAGTGGTTTGAAGATATCATAGCAGTTGACTGCTAAGTGATAATGCTAAATATTTTAGAATGTGAAATATTACAGTTTCATCCCATTTTACACAGTCTGAGGTATAGGTCTCAGTGTATGTCTCTAGTCTTTGTCACTTTTTTAATTCTAGGAGCACTTCCACCTCCTAGGGAGAGGTGCCAGCCCTGTCCATTTCTTGACCATGTAATAATGAAACCCAGATGTGCCAGCTGGATGCAGTGTTTGAGGAACAACTGGGTTCATACCCTGAAAAATGTCTGTCCCACAGCCTGGCTGTACCCTCTGGATTTCCCAAAGGAAATCAGCTATGCAAAACAAGAACCAGTTTGGGTAGCAATCTGCAGTCTGTGCACGCTGGTGGGTCCAGTAGCTGCTGAGTAGCTGCTTTGGGGGTGGGCTGGAAGGCACGGCTGTGAAGGCAGGCAGTAAACTAGGATGTGCCACCTTCTTACTTCCAACATCAGGGACATGTTGGCAGACTGGATCAAGGGGTTTTGTACTAATTCATCCCTTCTTCCTTCCTCTCTCCCCAGACTTTGCAGTCTGGTCTGGAGTCCACCCAACTAGAAAACAGCTCAGATGAATAGATTTATTTTCAAATACCTATATTCATTAAAGGACTGGACCTTCCTTCCTTCCTTCCTTCCTTCCTTCCTTCCTTCCTTCCTTCCTTCCTTCCTTCCTTCCTTCCTTCCTTCCTTCCTCTCTTTCTCTATTTCCTTCTCTTTCTCTCTTTCTCTTTCTTTCTCTCTTTCTTTCTCTCTCTCTTTCTTTCTCTCTCTTTCTCTTTTCCTCATTTTTGTTCCCTCTTTCTCTCCCTCTCTTTTTCCTTTTCTTTCTTTCTTAAAAACAAGCAAAGTTCCTGATAAATCACATCCACGATTAAATAAATAAATCTCAGAAACACAATAATAGGAACTGCCACAGGAAAACAGTATGTTTCATTAGCAGAGCAGTCAACTGTGTGTTACAACAGAGTTGGTAATCGTACAATAGTGCTGCTGCCTGTGCATTCAGTTCCTCTGAAAAAGATTGATCAGAGTCAGTCCTGTGAAACATTCTTTGTGTACTGGTGTAACAACCACGCGACTCTCCAGGATCCCTGCCAGCAGTTTAAAAGTACAGTTAATGTTGCAGTTAAGTATTTGATCATCAGAGTTGTCTAATCTCTGCCTCTGCTCACATTTGAAAAACAACCCTAAGGCGCTTTCATTCAGTCTTGCAATTAATGGAAAAATTTAGTATGTATTGAATGATATTTTGTCCATTGTTAGACTGACTGTTATAAATTATCTGTCTGCCTTTCCTATTTAGTAAGCTTGGAAACACAAACTGACATGAGTCAGTCATAAAAATCATTTTAAAGCAGACACAATGCCTCAGACATTTTCTTCAGCTGTGCCAGTGTCTGTAGTCACCCTGCTGACCTTAAAGAACAAAGCGAACGTAGGGAAAAGACGACCTTGTGCTTAAGCTAGTGAAATAGGACACAAGGGCTATTCCTGTACAAGAAAACTAAACAGAGTCAAGGCACAGGCGGAGGCTCTGGGACACTCTGGTCTGTGTCCTGGCGCTGGAAGAACAGTGCTTGGCACAGCTGCAGCCCCAGCCAGCTAGCAGTTCCCTTGGGAATGAGCACAGAACATTTCCAACAGGCATCTGAGTGGGGCCAGCTGGTTTTGGGGGTTGAAGGAGCTTAATAGCACAGAGGTGACTAGATCATACCAAGTAGCATCAAAGCTGTAGGATGGGCCCTGTCACCGTTTAGTTCACTAGCACCAGTGTAGCCAAGAGATCCAGATCTCCTCTGGAGCTATCTAAACGTTTATCCTTCCAGGAGTGTGGACATATCACAAGCCCTGTTGCTCAGTTCTCCTGATATCTAACAGGAATAATATCCTCCTAAACTGTCAGACTAAATTCATTAATGTTCATAAGAAAACTGTAAAGTGGTGCGAAGCAAAACATGCCTTTTCACCCCTAAAGAAGAACTTTATGACCCTATCTTGGTCAGTCTGGGAGCATGAAGCCAAGCTGTACTTTTCCCAGCTAAATATGAAGTGTTTAAGAATTAAGAGATTTCTCATAACTGATACAAGATGGAGTAAACCAAGAGAAGATTCAGAGATAACAGATATTATGGCATGATATCTGCAGAACAACAGATTAGTCTATACTTCATACTCTCACTAGAATGAAAAATATGTCTTATATAAAAATATTGCAAGGAAAAAATGAAAAGGTGGTAACTGTAATCCATGTCTCCTTGGGAGAGATATGGAGATGCAGTGAGCATGAAATGCAACAGGAAACATTTAGGCATTAGGAAAACTTTATAATACCAGGAGTAGGCAAGCTCTGGTATGGCTTGCCAGAAGAGGCTGAGATCTTTCAGAGCAGGCTGAACACACAGTTGTCAGAAATGTTTTAATTATAGTTGAATTTCCCTGTAGGCATAGAAATGGACCGGATGATCTCTGAGTCTCTTCCAGCCTTGTATTCTATTATTCTGTGATAAAGTGAGATGGCAGGATGAGGCTGCATTTTCAGGAGCTCTTTCCTAGCAATGAAATCTCGCAGTGGAAAAAATACAGAAGCTGGCGGCAAAAACTCTGTTAAATGAAATGTTTTGAATCTAAGAAAATAGTGCAGAAATGAGCTGTAGGGAAGCTTGTAGTAGCAGCGTAGCGGCAGAGTAGTCAAAGGACAGGCTGGGTGACCTAACAGGCTCTTCTGTCTCAAACTTCCGACTCAATCTCATGATATCACCTGACTGGTGTTTAACTCATCACACTGATGCAACAGATGTTGTAAACAAAGTTACTCATTTGTGAATTACTCAGCTAATTTTAATCTGCTTCCTACAGTAATCATGCCTCTTGATGTAGTTAAGTACATACTGTATGTGTGCTTCGTTGCTGCTAATACCAGATAGAAACATCCTATTTCTTCCCTTGAGGGGCAACTGATTTAAAAAAATAATGATAATACCCACCTCTGATGCCCAGAGGTGGCTTACATTTTCTCTGTAGCGTGGGTGCCTAGGGCAAAGGAGCTGATCGGTTCTTTCACAGGCACCCAGAGGCAGTGCCTTTGATGAGGGGATGCTATCTCCACTACAGACCATCTTTCAAGCAACAAAGAGGAAGGAGGGATGCCTTCTTTTAAGAGAAGATGACAATCCTAAGTTCATCACATGACCAACTTATCTTGCTCAATGACCTAAAGAAAGAAAACCATTTCCTAGTATGTAGAATAGTCAGGTTTGACTGACAATATTAAGTTTTTCTGGAGAGGTGTAACTAGAGTCAGGTGAAACTTGGGACATCAGTAAATAATGTGAAAGAAACGTAACTACAGAGAGCTCTGCTAGAAATTGCAGTAGTGAGTTCCCAGTCAAATGGCCCAATGTCTTAACCCACCAAGCCAAAGAATTGCTGTCTACGTTTACTTTCTACAAGAAGGCTACCAAAATATGGCTGCTGGTCTATAGGAGGCCATATAGGAGGCTACAGCACATGGACATCAGCACAGCACAGTACTTTACAACATGAAAATCATAGTCAAGCTTTATTGTAGGAAGTGGAGGAGGCCCAGCAAGAAACCAGTTCTGCTTTATCACTTCACTCAAACTTGGCCTGTATCATTGCTTTCAAGTCAAAGGATGCTCAAGCACTTCAGTAGCTCCAGGGTCCCAAAGCATCACCTGGAGAGGCACAGGTATAGGGGTGGGATGATCCCAAGCAGCTTGGAGCCTCCTCACTTGCCCAGCCCTCACAGCCTGCATTGCTCCAGGGACAGCACAAGCACAATGTTCTCCCTGCATCGACACCGCTGAAAATACAGGTAGCTGCTTTTACACTACCTCAAGCTCCTAATGTATTTTAAAATCTAGACTTACGCTGAATCCAATCTCAGCATTAAAAAAGTAATAATATTCATGGCATTTCTGTCCTGGAACTCCAATCTTCTTGCTAAGCATCAGTGGGAGAAAAGGAACTGTTGGACTGCTGTGATCTGCAGCAGAGCCCAGGCATGGTGGTTTGCTAACCACATTTGAAAGTGAGTTTGAGTAAAGGTAATACTAAGCACTGGAGGAGGGGCACTACAGGGCAGTTAAATTATTTATCCAGGCACCTCGTCGCGTATGTCCCAGCACTGGGTTAACCCACGAGACTCCAGCGCCAGTCTGTGCTACACACCCTCCCAGCCCCGTGCCTCATGCCAGGTCTGAATTCTTTCTGCCCAGCTCCTCCCATTCCTTAACCCCACGTTAGTCATTCACGGCAAGACTTATCAGCTGTTTATCTAAAATCTTGTGACATATCTGTTGACAGCTGATAAAGGCCATTTCCTCATCTCCACCAAACCATTCCACTGGAGGAGCGTGTTTGACCGTGGCCTCCATTGGCTGACGTGGTGGCCCCACCACCACGCCTGCAGATCGCTTTTGGCGGATATTTTAATGACTGCAGTTAACACCGCACCTGGGAATGTTCTCTTACGAACTACCCCAGGCTACCAAAAGGTGTTTCATGAGGTGATGTGGAAACATCACCCGATCATCATACCGTCCTTCGTGGCTTCAGCCTTTCCAGACCCAGGGGCCTCCCAGCCCTCTCCTTTACAAGGCAGCCTCACCGTCACACCTGGAAATGGGCGCTGCTGGCTGCAGCTCTCCACTGGACCACGGCGGAAGGCCATACATGTCTTTCATCAGAGGACTGTTAAAATGACTGCCTCCTCCTCACAGTTAGGGGCAGAAAGCTGGGGGGTGATGGAGCTGCATGATTGTGCTATCTGCACCGTACATGCCCTTGCATGTTGGGCTTAGCTTTGTGGCAAGCTTTGGGTCATCCAGACCCTCACTGTTAAGGCAGAGGAGTTCAGAGCTAGATCCAGCAGAATATGGAATTTGCACCCATGGAGAATTTGGAAACTTTTGGTTTTTCATGATAAATAGAGAACAGACCAAGCTGATGCCTGCGCCATTGGTATCCATTCTGAGACACCAGATACGTGCTTAGTCATGTACACAGAGGACCCTCAGGAAGAAAAAAAGGAAGGAGCTATTAAGAAGCTCTTGGCTTAGTTCAGACATATTCTGGTCAAACAAGCAGGGCAGCAGAGCTAAACCCGGAGCAGTCTTGTTTACAGGCTTGAGAAACTGGGTTTGTGACACACGCTGGATCCTCAGGCTCTGCAGCACCCAGAAGTACACAGGAATAAAACCTGGTATAACTGCTGTGCTGCTGCCTGCTCTTTAAATAACACAGGGCATAGTTTGTGTGTGTTTTCACTTGCTAGCGAATTTTGCCATAGGTCACGTACAAATACTTTACAGAAGCTTGTGGGCAGCTTTTGGAAAGGAGCATTTCCCTGATCCTATTTGTTTTCTGTGTAAATCCGGGCATGAGTGTCAGGACTGGGGATGGGGTTAGGAAGATGACAGGCACAAAACTGGGTGCTGCACACTGAAAAGCTGTACGAGCCTTTCATGTTGTGAATTGAACCCTTTGTCCATTCGCCTGATTCAGCTGCCTCCGCAGCAGCATAAATGTCACAGCAGCAAGTGGGAGGCAATGGTCACATCTGGGGCCGGCCTTTAAAAATCAGCTGGGCTTTTTATTGTCTCTGTTTACTCACTTTTTTTGCTTATAGACTTCCACTCAGAGGTCTTCCCCTTGGGTATCATCGCTATTTTAGAGTGCAGGTGATGCTTCCCATCCCCCTGCCCATTGATTTGTGGTAAGCTTCCCATCAGAATGCAATTTATTTAGAGCAGATTAAATTTCACCACAGACTGAAGTTGCCTCGAGTCAGTACTGATATCTAAGTACTTATGCGTAAGTTACCATCGAGTCAGCAAGTGTACCAACAGAGTAATGTGCACATCAGATTTCAAGATATGGCTTCATGACAGGTTTGAAAGAGTGAACACAAGCCTGCGTTAAAGTGCAAGTGAATTAAAATATACATGAGGGTTTTTTCCGCTTTTCTCTATCCATCTGGGAAAAAACAGGTTTGCTATGATTCTTTCAAACCTTTCATGCAGTCAAATCTTAAAGCCTCACACGCATGTTATTAACTGCAGATAAAATGTGTCATTGTCTTATAAGTAGTCTTCACAGTTTTTTTAAAGGCATTTGCTAGCCACAGCTTTTTAGGAAGTAAGTTTAGGTCATTTTATGGAACTTGGGTATGTCTGTAATATGGAGAGGACAGAACTTCTGTCCTAAGATCAGATTTCTGAAGTGGAAACAACAGGAGAGGTAAAACAATCCTACGTCTGAGAGGTGGGTCGGGAAGTTTGGAAACTTCCATTGCAGCTGGCACTATCGAGGCTTTCTGTGCTCTGCTGCACAACCCAGCTTCTGCTTTTTTAAATATAAAATAGAGAAAACAGTATCAACCTCAGACTACTGTTACGAAACTGAATTTTTCAGTGTTCACAAAGGTTCTGAGTTCCTTGGGTCAGTACACAGGGCTCACATGTAGTAAAGACTACGTGTATGTAGAAGTAAACACAAGTTCATAAATAGACTTTGGAAGCAGTTCCCTGCTGGATTTTATCCAGGAGGTCAGAAAATAAGGAGGAGGGGAAAGCAAAGTGTGCCTTTCGTCACATGTGATTTGTTTTTCTCACTAACGCGACACACTGTTCAGGACTATTTCTAGGAAGAAGGAGGCGGTCATAAAAACCAATCAAAATAAGCTACAACTTTGCTGACGAATAGATAAACAGCACATGCAGAACAAGAGGAAGTTTTTGACTCAAATTCTTGGGCAGAAGCGTCACAGAATGCAATGGGGCAGGAGCATATCATTCCTGTGGCGCAAGTTTAGTATTTGTTCATATAGAAAGCTTTAAGTCTTTAGAAATATTTTAAAACATGTTAATAATCCCTTGGGCTTAACTGGGCTTTAATTAATACTAAAATAATTGGGTTGACTTTTAAATTCTTCCACCATGTAACAATGTCACACTTTTAGAGGTTCCCTGCCTCTCCTGCTTCCCTCAGTATTTTGCCTAAACCGGACTCAGTGGCCTGGCACCTATCACTCTCTTTTGTTAAATGTCGTATAGTTTTTCTCCAGGCAGTGCAATGCTATGGGTAAAGCTTTACAGACCCCCAGCTGTACAGAATGCAGTTAACATCACCAGCAGATGCTCCGCACGGGGCGCACGGGGCTGCCTGACCCGAGAACAGAGCAACAGGTCCTAACAATAACTACAAGTGTTTATTTCACACTCCTGAAGATGCCATTGCTGCTAGGCTGGTGGTGAAGCAGCGCCAGATTGACACAGCAACAACCAGCTGCCTTCAGGAATGCTTTGGGACTCTCTGTTTTCTGGATTTGTAGTTTAAGAACAGTATAGAGAGACAAGTGTCAAGACCTGTGCCACAAACCTCCCCCAGCATCCAGCGACATGGCCGAGGACATCAGACATCCATCTCTGTCAGTGGAGGATCCTGACTGGTATTTCTGTTACCTACACAGGGCTGGTTTTCCCCAGAAGTTAAATCAAGGAAACATTCAAAGCTCCATTTTGTGAATCATCTTTTATTAGGTAGGTTGGACTTTAAAGGTACTCCTGCATTCAGATGGATGAAGGATTATTAACTGCTCTGTGAAAAATGAACACCTCCTGATACTCCAGACTGGCAGGATCCATTTTTAAATTAACTTCACAGATTAGAAAGCCAGCAAAAAGTGAGACAGTGACAAGACATAATCTGTTCATTGTAGCAGGCTCCAGCATATTTACTTGTTTCTCTTCATTATGCAATGCCCATAATGTAATTATTCCTACGAGAAGGAATTTCCGCAGAAAGCAAGTACATAGGTCCAGCTGTTCTTCTTTTGCTTGAGGTAGCAACACAGGACTACACCTTTTCAGAACCTTTCTCACTCAGGTCACAGTTTTAATTATGCAGCATCAGTTGAGTAGAAAGGTGTCCTCCGTCTGGATTGCTTTGTTAGTGTTAGTGGGATAGCATTAGATTTGGAGTCTCCATGGTGTACAATGGTGTCCTGGTTTCAGCTGGGATAGAGTTAATTTTCTTACTAGTAGCCGGTATAGTGCTGTGTTTTGGATTTAGGATGAGAATAATATTGATAACACACTGGTGTTTTAGCTGTTGCCGAGCAGTCAAGGACTTTTCAGCTTCTCACACTGACCTCCAAGAAGAAGGTGGGAGGTGCCCAAGAAGATGGGAAGGGACACAGCCAGGACAGCTGACCCCAACTGGCCATAGGGATATTCCATATCATATGACGTCATGCTGTGTACATAATTGGGGGGTTGGCCGGCAGGTGGTGCAGCTCAGGAACCAGCTGAACATCATTTCCACGTGGTGAGCAATTGTGCTCTACATCCCTTGTTTAGTATATTCTTTTAATCATTATTATTATTATCATTATTATTATCTTCCTTTTCTGTCCTATTAAACTGTCTTTACCTCAACCCATGAGTTTTACCCTTTTCTTTTCAATTTTCTTCCCCATCCCACTGGGCAGGGAGTGACGAACGGCTGTTTGGTTGTTTTAGCTGCCTGACGGGTTAAACCATGACAAATGCAGAGACGTTTAACATAACAACCCTCCTATATTCAGCCCAGATGTACCTATCTGACTTTAATGATGGAGAATAGTACCCCTGACTTCAAGGCCACCTTTCTTAGGTGGGATCAGATCCTTAGACCTCCATAACAAAGATCTGCAGTCCCTGTCTCATCAACAGGAAGTGTGGCGTTGCTAGAGCATGACCCATCTGAGCTACCTAAAGATGGCACAACATAGAGCGCTCAAATACAACCTGTTTTCTGTAAATGGACCTCTGGCCTGTCTTGGGAAGACCATTTCCATAACTATTCTTTTCCTTTACATTTTTCACCCTTCTCCCCCACAGGATAGATCTGCTTTTGTACCTTGCCTAAAGCATACCGCGTCCATCAGGAGTTGCAGCTCTGTGAAACGGTCAACTTTTCTTTGGCAAAGCTCTCATGGGCAATGGAAAGGTAAAAAGCAAATGCAAATACATCCTGAAAATCTGTACAGCAGTGAAAAGAGCTTCATTTTTTGTCAGTATTAAATTATCCAGGGTTTACAAAGGAAAAGAAAGTGCACGAAGACTCACATTTTATACTGCTGTTTGCTGGCATTCAGCACTGCTTAGAAGCTTTAATGGTGGCCCATTTCACTACACACTGTACAGGGACAAAACAAAGAGGTTGTGCTAGGGTGTCTCTTTTGTGCAATCCTCCCTAATTTAAGAAAGCGAAGGATTTCCAAAGATTAACATTCAAAAGTCTGGTCAGTCATTCATCGTCTGCTGCTTGTCACCAGCTTTATCAATATAATAAGGAACAAGATGTCTTTAATGTAGGCAGTGTAGGATGAGCTGAAAAGTTTGCTTGATGTGTATGGCAGGGTGAGGAACGTGCTGCCCAGCTGCCGCAGGGCCGGCGAGCGGTCAGGAGGTATGTCAGCTCCAGCACTCCCAATGTCCTTGTTTCAGGGACGCTTGTCTGGGGATTTATAAAGGCCTTTGACAAAGCAGAAAATAACCCACCGGCATTACCAAGCACATAAGGCCACCGTTTTTCAATATCTGTGAACTGGCAGAAGCCAATTGAAGTGAGGAACTGCCTCGTCCATGTGGAAATGTCACGAAAATCCCCAGTGAGCAGCACGTTCCCTAACCTTAGCAGAAACCTAAGCGAGCTTACAGTTCCCTCTGTAGGCAGTGGAGAGGTAGAGACGATTTCAAGGATTGATTTACTCCAACACCGTTGTTTGTAGTTGGGGAAACAAGCCCTTTTGTAGGGATTTCCTCTCCTTCCACTGAACACAAATGCGGTAAAAAACCCTGCAGCACCCTATTTCACTCCCTCTGATGTGGGTGGAGATGAAATGAGTCCATGGGAAAGCAGGAGGTGGGAGGCCCAGGGAAGCTGTGGGGATGAATCCCTGGAGCAGCTGGGACTGGGGCTCCTCCCCCAGATGCCGTGCGAGGAAGGGCTAAAGGCTGATGCCTCTGGCCTTCGGCAGTCCTCCTCAGTGGAGGGTGAAAAATCCCTCCAGCTCCTGCCGAAAGGTAAGGGAAAGCATTGCTGGGCTGGATGCAGCCTAGCTCTGGCATATGTCTTATACGGATGCCCTGTGGAAGGGAAACCTCTTCCCCACAAGCCAGTGCACCCACCCCTCTGGATCTGTCATCCCTCACACCCCGACTCTGCTTCACTCTCGCCATTAACGCCCCATCCCGGCCCAGCCTTTCTTCCAAACCTGGCTCCATCACCACAAGCTGTCCCGCTGATAGTCCTTTCCTACTTACAGGCTACAAGAAAAGTGCCCGGTCCGTGCAAAAGCTAAATATCTCTGTCCTGCAGTAAACACTGGGTTAATATTTAGTCCAGAAAATTTTCATAGTGCCTCATCCATCACAGAAACTTCCCTCTCCTGCCCAGCTGCCCAGAACCGCTGAGAAAACAGTTGGGAAACTTGACCATTGCCTCTCCTCCAGCACTAACCTGTCACCCATTAGGCACAGGCTGCCTGCAGGAAATTAGACACCTGCTTTGGTCGTCTTCTTGCAGTCATGAAGGGTTGGTGTAGTATGTCGGCCAAACCCCTTTTAATAAAGCACCTTTTTGTCCATCGCAGAGTTATGCCAAGACAAAATGCCGTTCCCTTTCTACCATCTGTCTTCTTTGTGCTTCACAAGTCCTAACAGAGCTTTCTTTTCTGTACCATTTCCTGATGATCTGAGATTTGTGCAGTGCTTACAAGAGGAGGAGGAATATAGAAATCAGTGAACTAGTCACATAAGAGTTATGGGAAGCTACTTATTCTCAGCTATACCATTAGGGCCTGACTATCCACAACCTACCTACCCTAGGGGGAAAAGAGAGAGAGAAAGTATATTAACTTTGAGCAAAATGTAAGCTTTATGGCACAGTTTATATCCAAAGGTGTTGCTGCAGAAATGTTCGGTGGCTGTCTTCATGGGCTCCTGCTTTACAAGTCTAATACAGCTGCTGGAGGGGAGCAGAAGGGACAGACGTAAGGAAAAATAAAGCAAACTTCCTTCTTCCATCATTTAAACTCCCTTCACTTAATGTTACTTTTTACGGGGGGGGGGGGGGGGAAGTATTATTGTGTTTATAATCTCTTTATTAAACGCATTACCCCTCTCTTATATACAGCACAGCCTCCATGAATCTCAAAGCATATTACAAAAGATGTTATTAGCATAATTCACTTTCAACAGCTGGAGCAACTGAGAAAGTTGCAGTGGGTTATTGAACCTCATCCAGCAACACAAGGGAAAATAGCTTTGTCATCCTGCCTCAGGCCAGCGCTGCAGTGATTAGCCCAAGAGCTACAGTTCCTTTCTCAATCATAGCTGAAAGTCAAGTCTTACTTGGCTTACATTCACGTTTTGGCCTCAATTGCACGCACAACATAAAATTTCCAGGGGATGGGATTTATGAGTAACCAAAATTTTTTACCAAAGGACATGTCTGTATTGCTTTAAATTAGCTCAGTTGCAATTACTGTTGCATTTCCACTGACCTTCCAAAAAATACCAGTCTCGGTCAGTGAATCCAATTTAACTAAGGATATAAATATGAAGGACATTTAAATACCTATGGGAAATCTCTCCTTCAAGTTTAACCTGTTTTGTTTTAAATTAGGCTAATACAAATTAAGGAAACTGTTGTTTTTCAAGAGAGATTTCATACAAATATTTCTTGCAATTTATTTATTTATTAAAGAGTATATTTCCTAAGTGTCCCTCTGCAGGAAAGCCCCCCCTGCAGATATCTTTGACTCAAAAAAACCTCTAAGCAAAAGCTGGCAGACTGGAGGTGCTCAGACATTTGTGATGAAAGGGGATGCCTGAACTCGGAGATTTCTCGGATTTACTGGGATGGAGATCTCACAAAGCCCCGACTAATACCTCTGCCTCATGTTTTTCTGCCTTAAGCATCCAAGAAATAATGAGTCCATGGAATCCTAAAATACTTAGGAAAAGATAGGGCAATCCATCATGATTTCCAGATTTTAAAGGAAAATTAATGATTTTATTAGCAAACCTATGCAGAACTCCTAATTGCTCGTGTAAGTAAAAATTAACCTTGAGATGCTTGATGATATATTATTTGCTTTTTAAAGGTCACCTGCATCCTGTAGCAGATTGCTATATGGAAGCTATTAGCATCAAAGCTGTACTACGTGCAGAGGGTGAGCAAAGAGAATTGTGCATTATACTCCAGCATAATGCAGCAAAAATACCCCTGAGATATAAAACATTGATGTAAAAGTATAAATGAAAAGCTTTCATACTGGTTAGCAGGTACACAAAATATTTGGATGTAAGGCTACATCCAGATTAAGTGACTTTTTTTTTTTTTTTAAAGGACACATCCAATTTAACTGGCCATGCTTCCGCAGGCTGTTAATTATCACATTGCCTCATTTCTAACAAGCAGATAAATACAAGGCATCAGCCATAACTAACGTGTCTGACCACTGGAGGTCACTTTTGGTTTAGAAATCCTTCACTTTGGAGGCCCTTTGGCAGCAATGCAACTTCTGTGAAAGCAGAAACTGGAGTTTCCAACTTGTTCATGAAAATTCATTGGAAAATATTTATTTCATTTTAGGATTTTGTAGCCCAGAAGGGCTTCAGGGAATTAGAGCAAATTATCTTCATGAAACAGCTATTCTCACTGAATTTTTTCCCTATTACAGAGTTTTGCAATGTGGCTGTTTTAGCCAAAGAGACAATAACATTAATAAATCAATGGATTGAAACAACAACTATAGGACTGGGTTAGAGTGAAAAAGAACATATTTTTTTGTCTTTGTGGCTATGCAGACACATTACTGGGTCTGTATTTAAAAGAAGAAAATGTTAAAACTATTCTATGGATCAGATATTAGCTCAAAGCCTTGGCTCACTTAGCTCAAAGGCTCCGTTTCAGGCTTTTGCCACTGAAGTAAAGAAGGAGCAAAGAACAGAGGTGATATTCTGTGTACTGGATTAATCCCTGCAAAATCTTACTCTTCTGAGGGGCTCATCCTTAGATGATTGATACAATTGACTTCAGAGGCAGAGCGTGTCTGAATAAAAAAAGGTGGTTTAGACCAGCCTCCATGTTCAGCCTCTTTCTTTCTGCAGTTTTTCTTGTTTTCTCAGGCTGTCATCTCTCTTGTTTGGGAGCAGCCATGCAACCCCTTCGTCCCTTGTATTCCTCATCTCTGTAGGGCAAAGGACACTTAGCTCATCCGTTATAGCAGTGCATTTCAGCAGCGATGCCACAAAACCAGCATTACCCCAAGATCAGGCTTCTGCAAAATTCAGGAAACAGAAGGGGGAAAAAGCAAGAGAGGGCAAGAAAATATAGAAAACACATAAATCCCTCCATCAAGTATTTTCTTCTTGGCCTTTTAGAAGGAAGGCTGGAGAATTTACTGTGAATGGGCATGTCTCTTGCCTGGTAAGAGTGCCTGAAATGCAGTGCCTGCTGTATCCGAGTAAATGATTGCTCTTTCATGCCGTGGTCTGTGGTTTTGATGATGAACTTCCTGGGAGACTGTAAAGATAAAAATCACAGCTTGCCACTTGTTGAAGATTTAAAGAGCTGTAAGTTCTAAGCGGCACTACTGAGGGATAAACAGGCTCTTTACTCCTGCCCCTGAGCACCATGGCCATGCGGCAGAATTATCCAAGACATTGAAACCTCATCTTCCCGGACGCCTTATTAAAAATACATGGCTTAAACATTTTTTACTTACTTCATTTTTTATTTCAGTTGCTGAAACCTAAGCAAAACTCCTGCGCATGCACACAAAATTCCTGCCCAGGAGGGCAGTGTCAGGCTATATATGACACCCTGCAAAGAGGCTCTGCAAAGCTGACTGGAGGCTCTGTGCTATCAGCTTTGCAGGGAAGCCACCCCAATATAGCAACGATGGGCAGTGGCGCAGGTGTACAGAGAGCTCAGGGTTGGCAACAAAGGTGCAACAGAAGGTACCAGCTCTAGTTGGAACCATACAGACCATAGGTTAAATGAGAAATGGTTTCAGGAACTTCTTTCTCCTTCTGCACTCATATATATGACATTATACTGGTAACGTCTCGGAAAAAATGGTGGCCAGTTTTCCTGTGAGGCTGGCTGCTGGTACCAAAAGAGAGAAAACTAAGTCTAAGCATGATCTCAGGATCACTTTCCCTCCTCATTTCATGAACTGCAATCCCAGGTGGGATGTGCCTCATTTCTGATCCACGGTGCATTTAAACCGGGAGCGTGGGGGCTTGAGCTGTAAGGCAGCGTGTCCTGGCAGGCTGGGCAGATGCAAGGCTTTGCGGTAAAACGTGCCCTTCTCTTCTTGCTGCTTTTTTACCCCACAGGGAAGCACAGCCTTGCGTTCTGCTCCCACGGTCCCTTCCATGCCCGTCTCTAGCCCTCAACATATGCAGCTCAGTTTGCAATTTCTCAATTATTTCTAGCTCTGTAAAAGTAATGAGATCCACAAGACCAGTTGCTCCCATCCCCTTAACACCCCTCTCATATATGTAATTTCGAGCAAAGCAAAAGACAGTTCTGCATTTCCTGAACCATTTTGCCATTAATGTTCTTCTCCGATGAGCTCCCCAGCTCATCCCCATTAAAACCAGAGGACACACATTCTAGGGTGCCCACAGGATTGTCCCTTTCACACACACCCTGTTATGGCACCCGCAGCCTCGTGGCTCCCTGGGTGACGATGGTGGGAAATGCTCAGCTGATGACAGCCCAGCCCTTATCTGCTTGCTGATTCGGAGTAGAAGTTCTTTGGAGCCTGCAGTGTAAGCGCCAGACTTCTGCTGCTTTTCAGGAAGCTTTTTCTTATCTCCCAGAGACAGGGGACTTTAAATGGAAAAAAGTTTAACCTTTGCCATGACTGGAAAGAGCCTGATAAATTTTTGAATGCAAACATCTGAAAGTGGGTAGCAGGAAACAAGTATGTATCACTGCTTTCAAAAATCTCAGATTTCAAGGCAGCCCTGGTGTTTGTGCTTTCTGCCTGTTTGGGCTGGGTTTTTCTTATGTGCTCCACTTTGAGGAGTGTTTTGCACTTGCAGCCCAGATCTCAGTGTAAGTTTTGCTTAGCCACTCGGTCAGGGCTGCTGAAGCTCACCCCTGGGCTGAGCAGTCCTTAGGCCGTGGCACAAACTGCTGCGCCAGGTGAGATTCAGCTGTCATGAACAACTACAAGGAGCAGGAGAGTCAGAAACAGAGAGGTTACCACTCCGTTTGCGTTTACGGCAGCATAAGATAAATGTTATTAAAGCATTACTCATCCTGCAGAGAAATGTTACCACGCAAAGGCAGGGTAGGTGACAGGAACTGGGGGGGCGAAGCAGCTGACAGCCTTGATGCTATTTGCCCTCACAGCTTATTGCCCTCACAGCCTTTGGTCCCCGTGGACCAAGCTGAACTTTCAAATCTATATTAAGGCAGGGCAGGCTCTCTGAGACATGATCTCCTGATACAGAAGGATCGCTGACCTCCAGCAATCTGCTCTAAATAAAATGCAAAAGGACTCGGTCTCCAGAGGTGCTCGGGAGCTCCGGGGTGAAGCACGGGGAAGAGTCCGGGTTCAATTTACTGTTTGTTTTTCAGTAGGTGGGAAGGCAGCACACGTGCTTGATACTGAAGGAAAGCAGATCTGCGGTGAATACCTTTGAGGCTTATTTATCCTTGCAAAAATACATCCTCCAGTCACTGAAGTGTCAGCCCTCCAAAATGGGAGCAAGGGGTCGCAACCAGGCACCACCTGCTCCCCGGGCTGCAGCTGCTGACCTGCCGGGCATGGCGGGGCAAGGCCACTGTGGGGGAAAGAAGGCCCTGCCTCTGAAAGGCCTGAGGGCTGCTCAGCAGACGGCTGCAAAAAGGCTCACCAGAATATAATGGAACAAGAGTCCAGACCGTGGACCCTGTGCATAGGGCAGTAGTTGAATCCTTGTGCCTGAAGTGGTACAGATCAGCTGCAGGTCGGAAAGCCAAGGAGGGAACCAGGCCCCATGGGAGAGGGAAGGGACCTTCGCTGGGGAAAGTCCATGGGATGGGGCAGTCCCAGAGCCCAGACTGTGCCCATCTGCAGGGACAGCTGGGAGCGGTCCTGCTGTCAGAGCACCGGGGAACATCCTTGCTGTAAGGCGCAGGAGACTCGAGGTGACCGCAGCCACCGGGTAAATGAGCTCTGATCTCCAGCTGCTCTGAGCCGGCACCGCATTGGCAGGGTGGGAGCAGTCCCTGGCCCTCACCCGCTCCTTCCGATTTACACAAGATGACAGTTTTCTTGCAGTAAAAGTCTCACAGTGAGAGACACGCAGATGTTTTTAGCTTTCCAAAGAAACTGGTGCTAATTAAATTCTTATCCCCCTGCAATTTGGCAAACCCAGGACTGCCTGCAGCCCTGGAGCAATGACAGTGTTTTATCAGTGACCCAGTGGTTTGGCCTGGGACTGGGCAGGGACTGATGGAAACTTGCCCTTGAGAAGCCAACCAGTCCCTCTCCCATGGCAGCATCAACTGCAGCTGTAGCACTGGCAGCAGATGGCAACTTAACTGCAGCAAGGCTTTGCATTTCTGGAAGGTTTCCCCCAGAGGATCTCAAAATACAGTAGAAGCTTCAGGTTAAATTAACCTAAAAAAAGTTGCGGTGGAGGAGGGAAATGAAGGTTACGGTTTTCAAGTTTGCCCTTTTACTTTTGGTACCCAGCACGAGTGGCTCAGGGGGGATTTTCACAGATGCTCAGCCCTCGCGGTTCAGGTGGAATTTGTAGAAGTTCCTCTGAACATGAAGGTCTCGAGCTGGGATCTCAGAGCAGAGCTACCTACAATAAGTGGAAACACTGGAAAATAAAGCCTGAGTTTTGCCTAGGGCAGTATGGGAAATTTGTATTTGATTTGGGAATTTCCACAGATCTCCGTGGGTCTGCTGCGCTTTGACAGGCCCTGTCCTGCACTAAAAATTTGGTGATAATGAGGATGGGTGAGGGCTTTCAACGTCCCCCCCTAGATATTTCTGTAATTAAATGTGAACGGCATTGACAGCACCTGTTAGGTATGCTACATAGCCCACAGTATTTTATTAGTTATCAGGTAAAAAAACATCTTTATGGGGTCAAATTGAAAGAAACACCAGCATGTGGAGAGCTTGAAGATGTTTTAATAATATTCTCTTTTCTCCAGTGGGGGGGTGGTGGTAAATATGTTACTGGTTTTCAATGCCCACCACAAAGTGTAACTCAGAACATCCCCCCGTGGCTCAGCCCTCAGGAGGAAGGCAGCAGTGCCCAGGGATGCCAGGGGACCAGTCAGGCCAGGCACCATGTCCCCATCCCAGATAGTCCTGTCACCCTGCTGAATACAATTGCTCTTTGTCCTAGGCTGGAGGAGCAGAAACATCCTCCACACAAGGCCCAGGAGTGGCCATTTGGGCAGTATTTGGTTGGAAGAGAAGGTCCAGAGCCACCCTGGGACTCCTCCACTGCAGCCGGTGGCTGTCCCTGCAAAGCAGCGGCCATACAGCCCGACGCGTCTCCCCCCAGAGCAGCCTCACACCACCCTTCACTGGCAAGACACGCGGAGCACGGAGACTTTTCTTAAAAACAAAATAAATAACCCCCGACTGAACTGGCAAAACAATGAAAAAGCTGGAATCCAAACAAATGAATCACTCTATGTCCCCACCACCAGCCTCATCCCTGCACATCACACTCGCACCTAGCTGCCAACAGCAGCAGGTGACACCAGCCTGGCTGCCACCACATGCCCCACGCGTGCCTGTCCCACTCACAAAACGGGAAATCAGGTTTCTGTGCCCAGCACACGCCGTCCCGACCACGGCATCTCTTCGCTGCCGTTGTGATGTATGGCCTGGCTTGGCTTTTTGGCGCTCTGTGGGCACATGCCATAGTGGCTCCACCACCGTGCTGGGCTGCCCCAGCAGAGCAGAGCAAACAGGGCAGCACAGGGCCACCCCGCAACACAGCAGTGTGCCACCACTGGGACCAGGGGTGAGCGTGGCTTCAGGGAGGCACAGGTGAGTGCAGGAATGGTCCCTGCCCTCTCCAGCTCCCCCAGCCCATCTCGTTTGGCGAATATGCTCAAATGTGGTTGCCAGTCCCAGTGCCAGCCCTACGCCAATGGTGATGTTGGGACGAGTTCCTCACCAGTAACACATGGCCCAGCTTGTCAGACACTTACAGACGCTGTCACTGTCTGCAGGTTGGTAGAGTGTGTCACCGAGGGTTTGTCACCAATGGGAAGAGGGGAGTGGAGAAGAGCCAGCCTTGCCAAAACACCAGTGGCACAGCACTGTCACATTTGACTCCTCCATCACAGCCAGACCATTCCCCCGATATGGACATGTTGTCTTCTGTCCCTCCTTCTGTACATCAAGAAGTCCTCACCTCCCCAGCCATCACCTCCTCCCAACTTTGCAGGGTGCGATCTGGGGATATCGCCAGTTCAGGGGGCTGGGATGGACTGGGGAGGCTTTAGTCTGCCCTTCCCAAAGCAATCCAGAACTGTGAAATAAACACGAGAGAGCACTGTAGCATATAGCAGCCTCTCCCCAATTTAGGTACAGGAGAAATTGGTGCAAGAACAGGCTAGAGGTATCCACCTTTGCATTATCTGTACAAAGTTGTGGCAATGCACTATAACAATTGCAGAGGATTTATAATTATCTTACTCTCACGGGAGTTGTAGAAAGGCAAACACTTAAGGATAGCAAACCTAAATGGTCCAGCAGCAACCTGGGCTTCAGGTCATGCTGCTGCGGCAGAGTCCTCCCTTCTGAACATTCCCATTTCCAACAACACAGGTTAGTCACAATTTTCTGTTGAAACTTCACATGCCATCACATTGCCAAGGACTGGTCAAAAGTGGAAAAGAGGCTGGACTGATTATGCAGTTTTTAAGGTAATTCTTTTTTTTCTGCTTAATTTGTGTAATTACCTTCAAGCTGTCTTCCTAAGTGTCTTTCTGTTTCAAGTCTAAGGGCACTTGTGTTTAAATTCTGATACCACCGTCCCTGCATGTTTTATCAGCTTCTCTCAGTGGTGCATAATTTATTTGCTATTTTTTCTGTATTCCTCCTCTGAAAAGGACAGAAGTGTACAATCCCATTCATATCTTTACAGAAAGAAAATGTCTGTATGAAGTGATATTTGTGTGCTCCTCTTGCAATGTCATGGTAAATTAGAGGAAGTCTTTTGAGGTCTAGATGCTTACAAAAACAAATTTTTGCTTCTGGAAGCTTATACTTTTTTAATCACATGCTACATTTCAAAGCCTAGGTCTCATATGTTTATCTTTGCATATCTAGGGAATCTTTTTATCAAACAGCTCTCTATTATGACCTTTTAATATTCTCAAATATATGTATTCTGTTATCCCCTCAAGGACCACAATTTTCTCTGTTCTCTATGATATACAGACATGCAGAAGCACTTCAGTAAATCTCTGGAGGCAAATCGTCCTTCTTTTCTGAAGTTCTTAGCAGAAGCACAGAGTCAGCAGCTCCTGAAGGCCAATAGCAACAGTTTCAAATGATCTTTAGCACATCTATTTCTATCAGAAGTCCAATATGCTGAATAACACTGTTTATTTAGCTTGTAATGAAACTTACACATTTATTGCAGAACAGATTGTTCCATGGAGCAATGGGATCCATGATTTCCCTTAGCAATTTAACAGACTGCTATGAGAAGGAAATTCCCAGACAGAAACTTAAGCTAAAGTACACATCATACAAGGGCAATACTCAAAATGTTGTGTAGGACATCTTAATTTTTAATAAAACTGATAGCCAGAAATCCACTGATGTTTGAAGTTAAATAATTAAATAAATAAATAAATAAATAAATAAATCTCTGGTGCCTTTGTTTATATTCAGAGTTTGATTAATATAGAATGTAGTTGAGCTGTTCCTTAGCCCTCCAACCATCTGCTGACTATTGCATACCTACCTCTCCACACCCAGCCTCCACGCTGCTCAGTCTGTAGGGGATTTTCAGTGAAAACAGAAAGTTTCCACTCAGGTTTTATTAAGAAATCAACATCTATAAAGTATCTTCCTATCCATGAAAAATAGACATTCACCAACATGCAACACCGTTGCTCCCTGGGAAACCTGTGTCCTGATAGCGAGAACAACTGGTACTCCTTTTCATCCTCCCTGCATGTGCCTCCAAAGATGAGACTATTTTATATCCACATTCCTATCATCACCTAAACCTATTTATTCTATGTCTTTTACCTTCAAAAAGCAATTGTCCCTGATAACTCCCTAGGTACCTTCAGGAAATATCAGTTCCATGCTTAGACACACATTTCAAACACTGACATTTCCAGAAAAATCATGGATGCGTATGTCTATAAAAAGATATGGAAATTTCAGGTTATGAAATGAAACCATAAATACTAATTTCAAGACATGTAATTGTTTTTAAATCACTCTAATGCTTTTTTTTTTTAAAGTAATTGAAAACCTTGATTGTATCCCCTGTCTTTTCCTGAAACTTAGACAATTCCCAGACTATTCAGTAGAGCTGTTCCTATTTCCACTCAAAGTCCTTTCAGAATGCATCCTCTATCTTTCCACCAGAAAACTGTACTGACCCACATCCTCTTTAGCAGCATTAGGCATCAAGCCCAGATCTTAAAACAGAGGACTAAGCAACCACTGTTAGTGGACCATCAGTGCAGATTGTCTTTCATTAAGGCAGCTTCTATGATACTAAAAAAATTGTGGAAGACATTTCTGTATTTGTAACAGAGGTCTCACTGGCTCTTTTCTTAATGCAGCCCTTCAGAGCACACATTTACATTACTGTTTACATCACTTTCCCTCCATTATACCTAAAAGATATCTTTCAACAGTGCTGCTTTACACAGCCAGTGAGACAGCAAAGCAAACAATACAGAATCAGCCAGGTTTTCTTGTAGGATCTGACACACACACAACAGAAGCAAAAGAGGGTTTTCCCCATTCACTTTTTTTTTTAAAATGTCCACAGGTAGAACTAGAACAGACAACGTAACTATTAACAAAACACAAACTTCCACAGGAGAGTAAAAATCTGATGATTCTCAGTTCTACCTAGGTTCAAGCAGCACAGCTAATTACTTTTTTCTACGGCTTTCGGTGTTATTTACGCAAGTTTAGGGCATGAGCTCTTACCCAGGACCAAGGGGAGCCGGTGGGAGTCTCTGGCTGGTCCTCCTCCTCAGACGACATCCTCAGATGATCATTTTCCCCCATTCTTTGCAAACGCTACTAAAACCACTCTTGGTTTCAGCCATATACAAAAATGCTGCCTTCAAGGTTTAGCTGTTGACAACAAAGCTTCAGAGAATATAATTTCCCAGTAAGCATGTTTGCTTGCTAATTTTACCTGCTGAAGTTCTTGGAAGCAGTCAGAGCGAGAAACCTGAGCTCAGTAAACCGGAGCACACTTTCCTTGCAACTGACTCAAGTATCCTAATTAAGTCATAAGGTTCAGTGAAAAATTAGAGCCTGACAAACACAAATTCACTTCCAAACAGTTGGTATCCTTACTTTCATACGAGATTTCATGGTCCGACAGTTTGCTGAGTTATAAATTCTGTGAACAGAATATAAAGAGTTTTCACTGTCAATGTTTTATTACCATCTTAATCATATTTTGTATGGATTTGAACAGTTTAATTTTGTTTTCAGGACAGGTTCTTAATGTCAAAATCTAATTCTGCCTTTCTGCACAGCTGCACAACTCCATAACCATATGCATGTGAAGGTAGCACAGCTTTTCTGTTTCTCTGTGCAATCACGTTTGAAAGAGGGCCATTTTCTTTTCCGTTTGTTCCCTTCTGTCTTCTGCTTCTGTTTGGTTTGGTACCAGAATGTAGAATCCAATTATTATAGATCTCAGGCTATGTAACTTCAGACAAACTTGCCCTGATACTTGTGAGACTTGTGGTTCTGTAAGAGGGGGCTGCCGAGTCCAGCATCTTGAAATCACTTCTGACAGCTGGGAGGAATGGCAGCTTTGTCACCAAGATCAGGCCTGGGGAAGGCTTTGTGCCTGAACTCACTGCTAATTCACAGCTATGATGTGCTTTCAAATTCACAACCTTCGCTTGAATTTCATTATTTATTATTCCTCTGCTTACAAGGCATCCGGCTGCAGTAGCAGGTGAAATAAAATTGCCATCAAAACCCCTGAATCCTTCCGATACATTTCCGACTTTGGGCAAAGGTTTCTAATTCTTTCCACAGTTTTGTAACAAAATGGGCTATTTATAGCACATCGCTGCAGGAGAGTCCTAGAGTTAGCTATGAGCTGATAACAGTAATCAAATGAACAAATATGCCTACCTATATTTGATATTTAACCGTAAACTGTATGCAAATTCAGTAAGTAGGAAAATAATTAAGTGATGGAAAAAGAAAACTTTGGAAATACAACATTGAACAGAGAAATAGCCTGTTACCAGGTCTGTCATCACTGCGGTGTCCCTGAGCTGGGCAGCATGTAAAGGCAGAGACGACTGAAAAGTGATAGTCCTCTCTGATAGCGGGCAGCCCAGCAGGCATTGTCAGCTTGAGGATCAGGGTATCACGGTCGCACGGGCTGTGGTTTGACGGTGTGTTCTTTCCAACAGCAACATCAGCTTCAGCTGTACTTGCCTCCATCATCCACCTTATCCCAAACTACAACATGCAGGGCTTTTTAAAGTCTGAAACAGTTTCCTAAAACAATTTATTCTGGGGTCTGAAGAAGAGCTGTGAAATCCCAGCTGAGAGGGAAACCCACTGCTGCGTAGAGTTGCCTTTAAACTTTGGGAGTATTGGGAACGAGGTGTTATTCCTGTGCATCAACCAAAACTATGCTGCAAATGACTGAGATGGCAAAGGCAATGTCAGTTTGCATCACGGGACAGGCACTGGGTGCAAGCCACATGCTCTCGGCTCACTCCAGTTACTCCCTGGGCCTGTGGGAGTCCACGGGGCTGCCCTCAGCATCCCTCCTGCGCTGGCAGGCAGCCTCGGGCTGCCAGCTCCCACCTGCTCCGGCCCCTGAAACTGCCACTCTGACCCACCGGTGCCAGACTCCGAGGGACTTCCCACCTGATGGGTGGCTTTGGATCACAGGACGTTGACTTGGAAGATTTTCTGACCTAATAGTCAGAAAAATCGATGCTCACTTAGATTCTTTCACATTTCACATTAGAATCTCAGAATCTGAGGCGGCCCAATGGCCAAGTCACTCTCAGGTCGTAGGCTAACACTTCCCAGAGAAAACAGCACAGCGCTTGAGTTACCAAGATGCTCAAATTACTTGTTTCTGTTATACACCAAATGTTAAGGCTGTGAGCACAGAAACCCATTTGTTAGCTGTCTGACAGATCACATTTTCTTTCTGGAACAATTTCGGGGAAGGAAATCCAATACAATTCTTCTCATTTCAGCTAAACAGGGAAACGCCACACCTAATGAATTTCAATGGCATTCCTGCTTCTGCTGAAAGGTCTATTCACTAAACTTAAAAGATAGGAACCAATGTTTGTTGGAGTAATTTTCCACTCTCCCACCCATTTCTTATGTTGTATTTGCTTTCCAGCTGTGATGGGTAAGTATAACAATCTATCAGAAATACTGTTGAAATCATTCTAATACATTGTGTGATGTTTATTTATAAAATTCTTCAAGAAGTGGCTGTGCATCTTTCCCAGTACATCGTATTTCTGAAGCCTTTGTCATGTTCTGCATCATCCAGCTTCAGGACCTTTCTGCTTTCACTAGGAAGCACTAACAAGTATGAACATTTCTACTGTGCAACATATATGAACCCAACAACTGCTGTTCCTAGATCAATGCGTCTGATATAGCCCGATATCCTATGTCCAAGGGTGACTTCTGATTGAGAAATCCAGGAATGAAATACTAACCAGATGAAAAAAAAAGAACTTTCTCCATAATTTTCATAAATTAGGACAGTGGTTCGCAGCCTTTTCCCAAGGTTGCCATTCCCACCACCTGCTCCCCTTCCCACCCCCCCGCTGCCGTGCCCCACAGCCGGGCCACTGTCTCTTTCCCTCCTTCCCGGTGCTCCCCCACCGCCCGCACAGCCGCCTTTCCCTCACTCCCTTCCCATTTCCCCACTCTGAGGACTTCACGACCTTGCTGCTGCTTCCCCAGATGGTGTTTTCAACCAAAAAGACACACATGGAACACAGGGACTGACACAAAATTCACAGAAGATATTCTCAGACTCACAGTTCACATAAGCTTCACAACGGTTTTTGGACTCCTGCTCAGCTTGTAGCAACGAGTTTCATTGGATAATTACGCAGTGTAAACAGAAATCTTGATGTCAGTTTTAAACACTGCCTAATGATTTCACTGCATGATGACACAGGGTTAACAAGAGCCAACTTCTTTTTATAAACGGCGTTTGGAAGTGCTGTGTCATGAGAAGGAAAAAAACTGTTTGTAATCATCCCAGAATATTTAAGTATAGTAATATTAACTCATGGTAACCTTGGTGTGAACTTTTCTGCTGAACTGTTAAGATTATGTCATCTTATTTTTAATAGAATAATTGTTCAACTTAAAGATTAATTTAAGATATTTTTAAATACAATCACAACTCTACTGTCCTGGGACAGCATCACTCACCTAAAATAGTTTAACTTTCTCCAGCCTTTTCACATTATTGTGGTTGCTGTGGACAAAGTGTACAGAACTGTTCTTCTCTATTTTCTTTCTGTAAAAGCTTTTGCCTCATCAACAGCCATGGCAACGTACAGTACCTGAAACAGGCCTATATTAAGAAAGGAAGAATAAAATCTACCTTACATAGCTGCTAAGTTGTAACTCTCCTGCTTTGCACCTACACCATCTGCTTTCTCTCCCTGGATGCAAGGCTTGGCAGGGTCTCCAGGCCAGTGCTTCTGATGCTGGTCACTGCAGACACGATGTACAACCTGCAGACTGAGGGAAAACAGGAGATACATTGGGTTTCTATCTGCCGTCTCCTTCAGCTGGGGAAATCTGTGATTCTCTAGTGCACCACAATGTCATGGCCTTCCTCCAGCCCAAAGGCCTCCCATGCCAGAAGTGGCTGGAAAGATGCAGCTTTGATCTCTGCCTTGTGTCTTAAGGCACGGAACAGAAAGGAAGCCCCAGGACTTCTACTGAACCAGCCAGCAGCACCCACACCGAGAGAGGCAGCGCTGCAGCCTTGCACCATGACTCCTCCAAGGTCCCATGACCCACCATGTCTGGTACATCCCCTGTTGCATGACCTGGTGTAATCTTACCAACCAGAGATGTTTAATAGGTTTGTTTAAGCGCTCCAGAGCTCAAAGAGTGAAAAATCCCCTCCAAAAAGATATTTAGAGGAATTCTTACAAGGGAGAGAAAAAGAGACTGAGCATCTGGTAGCTATAATAAGAAAGTTGTTGAAAGTCTAGCTGAGTTAGACCATGCAAATAAAATTAAATAGCAATGGACTCTGGAATTTTTAGCTATGTAGATACTAAAGAGAACAAGTGAGGGCAGAGGTAAGATTCAAGACAGTGCATGTGCAGCCCAAACAAGAGCCTAGTGGGGGTTTCAGACTGGTATACAGTGCTGCAACCTGCCCAAACACAGGTGCCATCTTGTCTGGGACAGATCTATGAGATTTATGGCTGATAAATCAACAGTATTTACAAGAATAATT
Organism: Balearica regulorum gibbericeps; assembly: GCF_011004875.1. NCBI lineage: Eukaryota > Metazoa > Chordata > Aves > Gruiformes > Gruidae > Balearica > Balearica regulorum. The sequence goes on from NC_046186.1 coordinate 15,908,916, forward strand.
TACGTTTGAATAGCAAGAAATCACACCATCACCAAAAAACAGGTTCTGTGTGTTTGCAAAAGCAAGTTCTGCACAGTTATCATATGATCCAGAATTAATCCAGTGGTTACAGCAATACTCTGTGGGCCAGTAACTGTTCTCCAAACTGTTACTGGTCCCTATAGGTAGTAACAAGAAAAAACTCACTTTCCTGTTGTCTCCAAGTATAAAGAAAATTGTTAAGTTGCTGTTAACAGTACCACTCAACGTTTTCTATAGCACCACAGCACACACTGCCAGAATGACACTCCTTAGTATGTTCAGAGCTTAAGTGCATAATCAACACATCAGTCACGCAACAAGTGTGAAGAAATTTCTTTCTGTTTATATTGCTATGTAAATCTAAATCAAACATTTCCATTTTCTTGAGGGTTTTAATCACAACCACATTTACATATGAAGCAGCTTTATGAAGCCTTTCTTAAAATCATGGCAGTCGAGTCTAAACATCTTTTTCTCACTGAGGAAGAGTATCAATGTTACATCTGACACCCCATCACTCCCTTACCAAACAATATACCAGCAATGGGCAATGCCAGCAATTGGACTATTGGCTCAAAAGTGCCGGAGTTGTGTCCTCCACAACCATGAATGGTTGTTTTGGGGGTTGCCAAAACAGGACTGGAAATATTATAAGTGTTTGCAAATTCCAGAACCACTGAGTATTTCTTCAGGTGAAAACTGGAGCAGGGATAGGGGGTAGCAGACAGTCGACAGGCAGAGGATGTATGGCACTAGTTTTACTTTTCATCGAAGAGCTGTGTCCTTAAGGAAGTAGGAAAAAGGAAAGAATGCAGATTTTATTTCACACCAGCTTAGCCAAAGTATTTTTGTGATAAAATATGAAGGCTGGTTGTTGAGGGGTGGGGGACAATGTGAGTGGAGGACACTGGTGGCAGCCTGGAAAGGCAGGATGATGGATCGTGCGTGGTGCGGTGAAAGGCTGCGTAGCGGGGAGTGGAGGTGCCTGCCAGCGTGCAGGACTGGGCTTACTGAGTAAGCGGCGCCTGGCAGATGGATGCAAGCAGAGGTTGGTCTTTCAGATACTTGCGGTGGGTTACCACTTTGAGAAACAGCTCTGGCACGGTCATTTCTGCAACAGTTGCCGTGGCAGTGGCTGAGGAACAGACCCCAGGAAAGAGCGATGTCTTGCGATCCCCCACCAAGCCCCGCAGCCAGCCCAGCCCAGCAGCCCGCGGCAGACGGCCGGGACCTGTTGAGCTGGGTGCTCACGTCACCCACCCCTGCCGTGGAATTCCTGGTTCTTTCGCACTGCACACAGCCCCCACCCAGGGTCCTCATGCCCCAGCAAACAGTTCCTACCACAGCCAGGAGCTCTGCTTGCCCCCCAGCTTCTTCCATGCTGCTGCCCCCATTCATAGCCCCCACTTCCCTTGCTCTCTGTTTTCCACCCTGTAAACTTCTCCCCTGACCCTTCCTTTGGGTTGTTTGTCTATTATTTGTGCCTCTTTCTTTTCGTGTGAGTGACACATTTCACCACAGACTGTCCCAGATACAGCCTTTGAAAAGCAGCCCCCTCCCAAGCAATACTTAGCAGCTGCTTTTAGATGCAGAGTGGGAGCGGAGATCTGTACATTCCCTATCACAACAGGAAGCATTTGCTAGGGAAGGATGAAATCCCTTACATCCTCTAGTGTTCACATCATCTGTAACACTCAGATGATTAGATACCAGACATTAGTGATTACATGCTTGTGAAGACTGCTTTGATAGTGGAGAGGGGATGGTAAGAAGGAAAATAATGTCACCTTCCCAGTAACCTTCTCTATATTTGGATACCGTCTTTTGCAGAAGCTGAATCATAAAATACTTCACACAATACAGAACATGCTAGCAATACTATCTGCAGGTGATAATAGTGGATGACTAAACCAGCAAGCACGGAAGGCACTGGAGAAGAAGGCAGAGGCTGTAAAAAGTCTGTATAAACATGCGGGCGCTGCCTTTTGTTTGCTACTACATGATCAAGTCAATTCATGCGATAGAGAACTCTATCTTCTTGCCACGTCCAAAGTCAGAAAGGAAAGACTTAAAAGATCTGTGCACATCATGGGCATGGGCCAAGTTTTCTTGCAAAGGTCACTGAGACTGAAAGCCAGCAATTCCCCCTCACAAAAGGCAAGACGAGATGGGTGGAGCGGTGACCTGGGTTCCAGCCCAACACGGGCACCTGCGGTAAACAACTGCAGCACAGAGAAGTTGCAGCACGGGATGCCAGTCTCACCCAAACAGATTTGCTTTTATTTATTATTGTTATTGAATTGTGTTGCTGTGTCACCTCAGAGTCCTAGTTGGACATGAACCCTATGTTGTCACTCTCCACAAAAGCTTACAGTCTAAGGGAGCTTAGCTTGTAAACTAGGTCAAGGATGAAGAAACTTTTGGATGGAGCTCTGGAGAGCAGCTGTCCCTGACTGATCCACCATTACTGTTTGGCATCCTGTGAACAAAATGCCGTATTTTTCTACAATGTTGGGTACATAGCTGGTCTTATGATGGGAAGTAAATGCATTTTGGTCACATAGTAAGTGCATATCTGGTCTTATAACAGGATGTGCTCCATCAGACAATGGGCTATGTAAGCAAGTTTCACCATATATATGACTGCTTATGTATGTACTCCATGATGGAGAATGATTGCACTTGCTCACATGATAGACATGCATCAGGTGAGGCCAGGTCCTGAGACCCCTATCCTGTAGACAGGATACAGTAGGTAGGTAACTCACAGAGCAAAAGGTTAACGGTGAAACAACACTCCAGAGTGTGATGGTTTCAGCCCACTAGTGGCTGCATCTTGTCAAAGTTTTGAAGATGTTGTGGCAAAAGAGAATGTTAAGAAAGGATGTGATTTGTTTATTTATTGATTTATTTATTATTATATGCTTTAGGCCTTTTTTCAGTTTCTTGGAGAAAATGGATGTCTAAAGACTTGCAAAGCAAATCTCAGGTCAAAAACACAGGCAAAGTTTACAGACACTTGGTATAAGTTGTTTAAGTATTTGGTTACAGGAAAGGAGATTTCAACCCACCATCTTTAGTTCTGAGTTCTTGTAAAAACTCTTATACCTTTGAGGCTGCGTCATGCATTAGGCCATTAAGCAGTACTATATTTTCTCTTGATCAGTTCAGAGCATTCATTAATTATATTAGCTCCTTTCAGGCAAACATTTTTTTCCCTACAAAAGTATACCTGACAGTCCTGTACATCACCAAGACAGATGTCCATGCAGAATGAACTTTATTTATAAAGGATGGATTAGACATGAATGTCACACTTTAAAAAAAGTTTAAATTAACTAATCAACTAGTGAAAACTGAACAGGTAATACTATTTACATAGGCCAATGCCCACCTTCCTTCCCAAAACTTAAACAAAGTGAATTCTCACTCTGAAACAAGGACAATGAAATTCAGAAACACACTGATTTCTAGCAGTTATTTTGTAAAGAGCAATCTAAGTCTCTCAAACTTACAGAACTTACCTTCCCCCCCCCCCCCCGCCCCCCCCCATAAATGAACCTAAATTAGCTCTTTGGCACAATCATACTGATGTCTGCATTTCAAGGCCAATATTGTGATGGACTCAGCCACCTAATGGCATTTCATCAGTGTAAAATCAATGATCCTCCCATTGGTGTATCCAGCAAGAAAGGACTGCCCAAATATTAGATGTCTTCTGACAATGTCTATACTCATCCTTCCTGCACCTGGACTGAGTGAAGTTAACACTGATTCTATAAAGACAAACATAAAGTTTGCAACTCAGAGAGTATTTCCAAAAATAGACAAAGACCATGATAACTGAATTCACATTTAAAGCATATAAAATACTGTGATGCCTGGTGCCATTCTAGAACATGTTTCCACCTGAATTCCTCAGAGATGTAGTCTCCATTTTCTCACTCCTTTAAAGCACCCTGGCAAGAAAATATCCCCAGAAAGTGTAATGGGAGTGTTTCAGAGCCATCTCATCTGCTGTCTTGAGTGCACTGGGCCCAGCTTGAAGTCTGCAACAATTTAATCAGGAACTAGGAAACATCCATGTTCTAGATGTAGTAAGTCCCTTGCAGGTCAGTCTCTCCATTTGGTCTCTTCAGTTACTCAAGGTAATGGCAGTTTCAGATGTAAATGTTCAGATCTCATTTTAAAATCTACTTTCTTGACTCTCTTCCTCATACCAATAAAACCAGACATATAGTTATGCTTCTATCCCAAGAGTCCTGTATGGTAAAACTATCCAGTGTGGCACCTGTTCCAAAAATTAAGGCTCCAACTGAGTTCCCGCTGTTTAAGAAATATACTTTACAAATCTTCATATAAAAAGCCTACCTGGATCAATCAGTAGCAGTATACTACAAAACTGTAACAATTCCTCTTGTCTTGTGCCAACTGTTAGATAAATAAGACTTGTAAAACAAAATCTGCTCCTAAATTTACATTTCCTGTTTCTGGAATGTACAAAAAGTTTTCTAGAACTCTTGCTTATGAACTTGCATGTGGTCTATTTTGTCACAGAAGCAGCGCACTCATTGACTCATTCTGATCCAAAATAATTTCTGCCATGAAAAGTAGCAAGTTTCTGCGTCTCTCTCAGGAACTAGGAATGACTTCCATCAGACAATTAAATTAAAAAGTCACATCAGTGTTTTGAAATATGAACATAAATTGTCTGATTAGATATCATTCTAACAAACAATGGAAAACAGTCCTGTTTCTGTCCAGAAAGCAGACCCTCTCCAAAGTAATTTCATGAGATGGTGGCAATTAGTATCTTGTTTCATTTAGGAAATGTGTTCCCTTTCAATTAAATATGTCGTCCAGTCAGGAAGAAAAGTGGTCTGTCCTCTTTTGCGTTGGCAGTCTGGAATTCATCCCGCAGTCGGAACTGCCATTCGTCTTCCAGCTCTAGCCGGACCACAGTCTGGCGAAGAGAATTGCGATCCTGACAAATCACACACAAGGTGGCACCTAAGCAAACAGTTAAAAAGAAACCCGTGTGAGTATCCCCTTTGCTCTCAGGTCGCCCAGCTCCCACCACCCCTTGGCACATTCTGCCACTTTCACAACAGGAGTTACGAATGGCAGAAAATGAAGACACTCATGCAGGACTGAGAAGAGCTATGTTCAGCTCCCTATTTATCAGGATCTTCTTGTGTAACTTAAGGTATCTAGTATTCATCTAGTAAACAAGACTAACAATATATTCCCTACTTTTGGGGGTAAGGAAGGGTGAAACTGTCAGGTCAAAGGAGGTGGTGATGGGTCCTGGCAGAAAACAAGATAAATCTCTACATCCATTACTGTTTTAGCCCTACTGATCATTACCTTGTGGAGTGAAACTCTCAGTCAGCAAAACAATTACACCACAAGCCGATCACCATGATGGCTGACTACATCTTCGTGCTTTGCTGGCCAGAAATGGTCTAAATGTGTCCTTAAAACCAATCACAAATTTTAGCGCTTTTTCGGATTGGTAAGCTAATGTGCCGGCAAAGAAGAATCTGGTCTGTATGGCCATGGACAGACGTATCCAGAATGCCGAAGTAAGAGATACCATAATTTTGTAAACAATATCAACTGTCTTGACTGGCATGCTGATACCATTTTAACTTGCATGCACGATTTCCTGGGTCCTGAGAAAAGGACTCAATTAAGAGGAAATAATTACCTTGCCAGCATTCAATACTCTGAAAGAGAGATGGCGAGGTAGGAGGAAATGCCCAAGACAAAAAAAGTTGAGAATATAATAAAAAGAAACAAGACAGACTGTCATGTGGTGTTTAATGCTCATGTGACTGGTTAGAAGGGCAAGTAAGCTGCCGAGGGAGATGGAGAAATCCCGAATCAAATACACTTTGTGCTACACACTGTAGAAATTGTCTGGTTTATGCAAAATGAAACTGATTGATAGCCTCTGGTCACTCAGTGCAGTGCAAAAACACTGCTTTCATTTGCAGTTACTCTGACAGCCTTGCTAGAGAAACTACAGGCTGATTAAATCTGAACGCTGCTCCAGAATGAGCAGAGTGGTGTGTGCAGGTAAAAGCACTGCATACCTCGATTTGCACTTTGCTGCACATACCTACATGAAACTATTAACTGCAAGAAAGAGCACAGCAGTTGATATGTAACAGCTCTGCCTGTTTCAAGACGGCATTTGTCACAGTGTTCTTCCCCCAGTGACAGTTACAGCTGTGAGTAAAACAAATCCCCAGTGCACTAAATGCCTAAGATAGTAGCAGCACAATCCGAAAGAAGTTTGCAATGTGGCTGCCTGCAATAAAAATGGAAGTTATTTGTCTCCACTGCCACCCACCATCATAAGGACTACATGGAAAAACTGATTATTAGGAATAAATTTTAAATGAGCCAGCTTCTATTTCCAGCGATAGTAAATAGATTTGAATGGAGGCTGGTGCATCACCTATTTTCTATCAAAAATTAGAAAAGCTGCAAGAACACGATAGGTAAATGCTTCATACATAAATGAGTAAGGAGTTATGCATATATACTGGGCGTAATGACATAGATTCAACATTCCTCCCCACTTAGAAGTCTGCAGAATTTGTAGCACTTGTAGCAGTTTACTACAGTACAGAGTCAGCATGATCAAGCATCAAAGATGGGTGGGATGTATAAAGACCAATACAAATATGTGCATATAGATGCATGTATATTTTCATACAAAATACATTTTTGCCCAGGTTCCCAGAGACCAGGTCATACAGTTCTCAGTAATAAAATCATTACAGCTCACCTTTAAGAAAATGAAACTTCTTCAAAAAGCTAGCTACAACAAAGGAGTCACAGAGGTATAGCAGGAGACCACTAAATGTCAAACCAGAGGAACTGATATTCAGAGAATGAGGCCGAGAACTCACGTAGCAAACTGCAATCTGATTGGGAGAGGGGAAAAAACAAACAAACAAACACACAAAAAACATTTTCCAATCTTCTGTATAAAGTGAAGGCCTGATATCCAGCTTTCAGTATTTGCACATGATTGAAATTCAGACTTGCTTTCCAATTCCAAATATTGTGATCTTTACAGTTCCTTCTTAAACATCCCTCTACTTACTAAAAATCTATGTAAAATCACTATTCAGAACTATGTATTAGTTATTACTATTCATTACTATTATTATCATGAGGTTTAGATGTGATAGGGTTTGAAAGCTGCAGTAACAATAGCTGCCCACAACCACAACGCTGTGACCTGCCCAGCACAGTTTATCTACACATGAGTAAATGTAGTAACTGTGCAGTCAGACACAAAAAGAACCCTATAGAAACGCCTAATTTCATTTACATTATGATAGGATTATGTAAGTCAAGAGAGTTGTACATCTGCATAAATGCGTGAGGTTTCCTCTTGTCTAGTTCATTTTTATGGCTACTCCCCAAATCCACTAGGAACCGGGAATACTTATAGCACTCTTTCAGGATTTATACATTTGAATTAAGGAGTCTTCCACACAAGGCTTTGTTTCCAAAGTGCCATTGTACTACTTATTTGGGGCAGACCCTCATCTAGCATTAATCAGCATGATTCTGTGGAGGAAGGTTGACCCGCAGCAACTGAGACTCTGGCCCAGGATGCCTATATTTATCTATATTCTTTCAATCCTATTGCATCATATTCCAGATCTGAACTCATTTCACGCGCTCAGAATTGAACTCATTTCATGTGCTGAATGGTTTGGAGCTGAAAGGATGAAGACAGCACAGGACAATGCCCTTCCACAGAGTCTGTTTTTCCAAGCATGGTGGGAATGAAGACCTGTAAGAGCTCAGCCAGAAAGGAAATTAAAAGTTCAAAATGTTCGGGGAGCAGCATGTATGGGAAGGTCATTACACAGCTGTTTTGGTAAAGAAGTTTAGTAAATGCCACAAGACTGATTTTTGTTTAGTATTCAAGTCAGGAGTAAAGGTAAAAACAGTTTCTCTCTCCTGAACAGCACCACCTGAGTATCATACTTCCATCCGACCTACATTTGAGTTTAAGTATGACCTTGGCTTTAGATCCAAACCCATCAGAGAGAGCCAACAGCTCCTGAGATGTAATGTCAGCTTCTCCCATTCTGGCTGTTTTCTTGGTATTTGCTTCTCTGCCTCAGCTTACCAGTCAAAAGTGAACTAAAAGATTTGTATTTTGAATATTTCTAAAACACTTTGGTGGAAGAAATTTGCTGTAGGATGGACCAAATTACAGTAGACTGAGAAAACACTTCTTAAAGAAAAATGTGTTCTGTGTTAATTCAGAATCTAATATAATTCACAGACTGTATTAGTATTTAGGACAACTCTGGTATTGTTCTCCAGGTACATTATTTGTAGCCTCTAATAATATCTCTATGGCACTAAGAATTTGATTTTAACATTTTAGGGATCTAATATCCGATTCTTCAAAGGCTGTGTAACTATTATTAAAGAAATGCATTGATGAACTCATCCAAAACATAGCCTATACATTTCTAGAGCTGCTTGAAGATTATTTTGTTCAGTACCTGTGGTCCTAAGTTAAGGTAACAGTCCACAGATAGCACTGGATGGCTATAATTCTTCAGTGAGAGAGGGAAGAAGCGATGGCTGTGATACTGGAGGTATTTTTCAAGGAGCAACTGAGCAGGTGCTGCCAAGAAGGTATGCTTGCTGTCAGGAGCACAAATGTACTGAGCAGGGGAGATTGAAACTGGAGTGTCAGATACCTATGAGGAAAAAATATTTCTGGTACAGATCAATCCTGATCAATCAAGTTGTACTTATCTGAATTTTGGTTTGTATAAAATATATCTCTGTCCTACAAATCTAAGATTTATATAGGAAGCAAAGTCATTCAGCCAAAAAATGTCTGCTATCAAAAAAGTTTCAGAGTTTCACAGAATTGGATTTGTATTTATAGAGTCTTCAGGGTTTCTTCTCTGAACCCAAAGTATTCCTACATATGAAGTCATACAAAGATGAACAATTCAATAGCTATAGATAAAAACCTCATAGTGAATGGCTACCTGGATCATTAAGAGACACCTTAGATGTTTTTAAATTTTTTAAAGGAAAATGATTAAGGAAAGGTGCATTTATACCAAGGATGTTATGGATTTCGGAAGAAATAATAAAAATAAAAAAACATGGCACACATACCCCATTACTGGTAACTTGTGATGCACTAAAATACCTCAGCTCTCCTGGTTACAGGGTACAAAAAGGAAAACAGAATTTTAACAATAATGGAACAGAGGTCTCAGTTCCCACCTTAGACTTGATGTGGAAGGATCTCTGTCCTCCTACTGCAATTTGCTTTTTCATGACACTGAAGTGATTGAACCGACAGATCAGAAGGCCAGCACTGTGCACTCGCAAGTTGAAGTCAACATCATCACACGTAAATCTGGAAAGAATAAAATTGTAGGAATTCAGAAGAATATTTCTCATCACACACTAACAAATACAAGCACTCAGAGTCTTTGATCTGCCCCGTAGAAAGGACAGGTGTCAAACAGCCTGAGCCTCCACCAGAGCCTATCGGTCAGGGAAAGAGGCTTCAGCTTTGTAATAATAAACTAGGCAAGATCAGAATGAGGGAGAGAAAGGACCAGAAATGCAGGGGAAAGTGGAAGGAGAAAGGTAATAAATTGCCAGGGGGAAGACCTAGGAGTTAAAATATTTTATTTACCTTTTACTACCATAATGCAGTCATAGAAAATAGCTACATACGTTACTACCCCAAACAAAGTCAAGGAAATTAATTCCTTTGACTTCCAAGGAAATGGATGAGGCCCTACATTTGATTTGTCAAATGCACAAAGGTCTCTGACTACTCATTTTTCCCTTAGAATACAAACATCCTCAATGTTCCTCTACAGAAATAATGTCATTTTACATCAGAGACAAAAAATTATTTGAAGTCAAGGAGTCTTCTCTTAATACAACAGAACTGCTGAGACATAGGAATAAATTAAGCGAAATAAGGCTAAACATCCCTGAGCTAAATTTGACCGATTTTAAAAATAAGATGGAACAGAATAAAAGGTAAACTTCTAAAGCTAACTAAATTTAAGTACTCTGGCCTTTTGAAAATTCAGGCTCAGCTCTCCATTTTGAATGCATTCATTACACAGCAAACAGGATGACCTGCGGTTGATATCAGTGAGAAACATGGCATTTAATTATAGATTTCTAAAATCTTGTCTTTGATCTTAGTAATATTTACATGGATATTTGGTATCCCTGACTGTTGGTGTCTCTGTATTTTAAAATGTACCTTCTCCCTTGACAGCCCAGGCTCAGAATGCCATACAGCACCCACACAGAGGATTATGGTGAGCCAGGCATGGTTTAAAGACACAGGCAGGAAATGGGTGGTATGGGCCAGCATTCCTGACATTTGAGCATTGCTGCCTGTACTCATATCATTTTGCCTTATTGTCGTTCTCTTCATTAGCCCTTCATAATGTATCATAAGGTAATACAGGTAGACTGGCTGGGAGCACAGTTCTGCACTCAGAGATGCACGGGAGCAAGTTTAAAATGCTCTTTTAAACTGTCAGGCTCGTGGTGATAGAGATTGAGGCCTTCTGTTTATCCACAGAATTACGAAAACAGAAGTGCTTCCCTGCAGTTGTAAGTAAACTTGGACTTCAAAAGACATCTGTCTGAGGTAGGTGGGGAGTTCGAGAAGGACAGTGACTGATATTCAGTTATCTAAGTCTAGGTGTGTAGAGCCATTTTAGATTACCTGGAGTATCCCACCTAGCTTACAGAAAAACACATGTAGATTTCATGTCATACTTGTCAGCCCCATATGGACATCTTGCATATTCTGAGGTGCCTAAAGACTGGCTTTAGACAACTGAATCCCACCTCTGGTGATATCTACTTCCTTCTGTTGTAATAAATGCCCCTTCAGAAATGGGGCCAAAACCACAGTTGATTTCACATAGATCAATGAAATTCTGTGAGATGATATACCATGACAGTGTGCCCCCCTCCGCCCCAACTCAAACTTTATTTCCCATAACCCTGCTCAAGAGATAACCACCAGTGGTTTTGGTAACGGATATGTCTGGTTGTGATGGCTACATCCACCTCAAAATGGATTTGGAGACAGATAATGACACAATAGCCAAGGGTTAATTTGAGCAACGCACCCACCTAACCACAGTGCTGGTCAATCTCCAAGTCAAGCCAAATTTGGAAGAAAGTAACGTCTGTGGTTGTATGCCAATATGACTATGAGTTAATCATCTTTTACCCCCATAAACAGTGAATAGCCGAAGAGCCCTTTGAGCTCTCCTGCATGGCAGTGGGCTGCACACCAGGATCTCCCCTTGAGTAGGAATGCCTCTCAAGGTTACTCCTCAAGGCTGAGAGAATCCTTATCTCATCAGATACTCTGTAAGTGAATTGGGAATAAGTGTCCTGAAACTGAAAATCTTAGCTAAGTGATTGATTGTACACATATAACCTTTTAGATGCAAACCATTGACCAAGTCCGAGATTAGGACTGGATCCAGCTGCACCTAGAATCCTCTGAGAAGGAGTTTAGAAAGGAAGGGAGTCCTCTCTGAAGCTCATGACTCAACAGCAGGGTCTTCCTGACAGTTTTGTCTGACCCTGTCCTCTGTGCATTAAATAATCCAGTGTACTTTGCCATCGAATCTTGTTAAACCACTGTCACATTTACCACTGAAGTTTGTTAACTCACTTTGTTATTAGTAAAATACATTGATGCTTCTCTCTTGCAAGTGAAGTGCATCTCTATCACAGCATCCCCAACATGTACCTAGTGAATACAGTTCTGGTAACTGTGGTGATAGCATGTATGGCAATATTACAATCTGATATATCCTATGTGGCACAGTAATGAAAATGAAATGAAAAAAATGAAAAAGTGGAATTTCTGAGACAGATGAATGTGAGAAACAACCATCAATGTTAACAATGTTACTCTTTTCTTCTGACGGTTGTGATGAGCAGACATGCAGTATGCTCCAGTGTTGTGCTACTCAGGGTAAAAAGCCCAGCTATAACTAATTCCATGTCAGAACAAGACTTGGTTATGCACTATTCACCCATACACCTGTTTCCTATGGAAGGGAGTGCAGGCAAGCGGGCAGGAGTGCAGTGTTTACCAAAAGGCTACTTGGACTGGACAGCTGGGCAACCAGCACTGCAGGGCAGACTGCTGAGTTTATCTACCCTGTAATTCAAATATGATTGTTTTATTTGGAACTATAGAAATTAATGTCTTTTTCTAGCTGCTGGCAATTTGGGAGGGATTTGAACTATCAGTAAGAAAACAAAATCTGTCTGCATTCCATTAACAACCTCCCAGAAAAACCAACAAGAGCTTTGGTAAAACTTCCTTTATTTGGTTCATTAGCTTTATTGAAAGATGCTACTGATTCACTTACCTGTTCTGATTGTACTGTACATTTTGTGTCAGATCGACATTCAGCATAATGAAATCATGCACATGGCAGCAGGAGAATGGTTCCTTGATCTCACCACTGTTTGTTTTACTGGACCATTTCCTCATCCCAATTAAGGCATAGTGAGTGACATTGGGAGTTGCTTCAATATGTTGCAGAATTTGCTTCAAGGAAACATTCCTTTCGGTCCATGTATAGTCACTACCATAATTGCAAAAATGTGTTAATTTTAAAGTATATAGAGACTATTCAAAATCTCATTCAGTTGAAGAGCAATTCTTAACAGTCAAAAGTAGTTATGAGTGTCAGGTAGGTAACTTCAGTGTTGTCTTACTTTACTGCAACTTTTTGTCTCTCACTCTAATAAAAACTTAAAACTAACTAGTGGTTATGTGTTGGAGACTGGTATGACAGATCTGAAACTTAGTCTGGATCTTTCAAAATATTAACTCAGATTTGTAAACTTTTAAAGTTACCTGGATAATGTTCCAAATGACTCTGGGACAGTTGCTGACTTTGTGCCATAACTTAAGTGAAAAATATAAGATCCTCCTAGCCCACCCCTAGAGACCATAAATCTCAGTTTTCACTGAGTTTAGTTCTCTTTGAAGATTTACTGTAAATCCTGCATAGCACTGTTCTGGGAGTAGATAAAAATACCTAGTACAAACAATGTTCTAAAGTAATGAAAACAAAAATACTTGTTTGGGGACTTGGGGAGCTAATAAAGGAGCCATACAGACTGGGACTAACAAAAAAGCCAGAGGAAATCAGTTGTACAATTTGCACAGAAATGTCTTTTAGCTTCCTTAGAAAAATCCCGTTAAAAATATACGTGTGAATGCCCATGCTTGCCCAGTGTATCAGGGATTGTTTACAGAATCTGAAATCTGCAGTCCAAGTCACTCTAGTTTGAACTGGAGTCAAGCTATACAGCAAAGGCTGCAGGGCACTTAAGTCCTCAGGGGACGGGAATGAGAAACAGGCACTAAACTATGTGCTATGTAAAGGCAGATATCTAAGGAAAATACGTCTCTCGTTAGGCAAATATTATTCTCTGCTTGTACGGGATAAAAGTTGTAGTATATCAAACATAATTTCAAAACTGATATGAAGTGAAAGGTTAAAAGAGATCTGCTGAAAAAAGCATGTATTGCTCTATTTACCTTTTCCTGTCTCCTGAACAATCAACTTCTACTGCATTCCACATGACACAGGAGTCATCTGAAATGACAATGAAAGGCCAAATATCCTGGGGTTTTATCCCCAGCTCCTCCTGCCGATTTCGTTCAAGCTCCAAGTTATGATAAGACAACTCTTTTATCAGGAAGTGTGCAGCACCTGAAACCAAGGACAGAAATTGTTTGCTTTTACCTTGGAAGCCTTTTGAAGTTAATATTTCTGCAGATGAAGGTATGAATCACTCCGAAGATTTTAACACCCTAACACTCCCCAGAGCCAACTTAGTCACTTGCCAAGCAAGGGACTTAGAGGGCCCCACTGGGAAGCACACTGAATCAAGCCTGACTTGTGTTATAGATTTGTTAGTGTCTTAAGGGTTCAGCGACTGATTCTTTTAACCTGACAGATATTTGGATCCACTAGCATCTCTTAGTGCAAACATCTAGAGGTGTTGGTTGATCAACTGAATAACAGGGGAACAATTTCCCCTGACAATCTACTTCTTTGAATGTTTGTCGCTACTTCTGTCTGTAAGTTGTTCCGGCAGTAAAAGCAAGGTGCTGAATAATTCAGATATTATATTAGCAGAACCTACCTAAGCGATCTACCTAATCAGTGCATCACTGCCTATGCAAATAGTACATAACTGATTTCCACGAGGAAACAGAGTAGGTAACTCACTCTGAGTTAACACCCTCAGCTCCCTTTAAAATCAATAGAGGAGAGTAAGTATTTCTATGGTGCAATTCATCTAGCTTGTTTTAGGTGACCTGGATTAAGTGAATTTCATCTTCAACTGTGACACATCATCCTTAAAAAGAATGTAGATCACCAGATCTGATATGCTAGCTACAAGGTGTACATCTACATTTCACTGTTGAGTAGCGCTCAAGGGCCCAAGTTGTGTGTCCACACTCGTTGGAACTTTTTGTTATACTTACCTACTCCCGCACTGTTGAAAATGCTTGGAAGAACAAGCATGATGTGGTTGGGCCAATACTTCTTGTATATGGCCATTTCATATTCCTTGACAACTAAAACATGCAAATGACTGGCTCCATCCATTGCATGATATAAATTGAAAAGTCCGTGTTCATGACGACCAGTGGTGGGAGTAAAAGTGGGGCTTTTTATGTAATCTTCACTCTGTAAATAAAAAGAAGTGTGAGTTTCTGTATTAAGCTGGAGGATATTTAAACAAAGAGAACCAGATCCTTCAGGAGAATAAATCAGATTTATTGTCACTGGACAAACTGCTACCTTTTAAATCAGCTTGACAGAAAAATAAGCAACTTTTATAAGAGCTGGGAAGTAGAAAACTCTGTCATTTAGTTTATTCAACTGATGAGAGAGTGGCGGACCGAATAGGACTGCTAACCTTGACCTGCCAAGTGCGCAGGGACCTTGAGGCTAAATCTGGAAAAAGGTTTAGGTCGATATGACATAACATGGTAAGAAATACCTTACCCAAAACTGCATTACAACCCTTCTGACTGGCTATCACTCAATCTTGAATGTACTGAAACTCACTAGGTGCTTCCAAGTTTGATAGTACAGCTTCTGAGAGCCCTGTTTCTACAGATATCCAGGACTGTTCCAGTCTGGGCAACTGATTTTAGTCTGGATCCTACTGAGGCCATTAAGGACCCAGAATGAAAGCATGCTTCTTTACAGAGACTCTCCAAAGCCCTCACAATTAAGCACTCCGGATTTAAGACTGCCAAAGTACAAAATGGTGGATTTTATGCCAGTGGAGTTCACAGAAGGGAATTTAAAGTGGATCAAGAAAAATATTTTATAATGTTTTAATAATCTAGATTTCTATCCCATAGCACTTTTCGAGCTTGCAGCAAGATTGCAGGCACCACTTTGGAGCAACTGAACAGAAAAAGAAGCAAAGGAAGAATAAATGGTTTTGCAAAGCCTCAAAGCACATCAGTGGCAGAAGCAGGAAAAGAATCCGCAAGAACCCAGCACACAGTTCTGATTACGTAGCCAAGCACGAGATCACTAGGTGAGGAAAAGCAGGAGGTTTCATCCTCACATTGCACAGTTGCTGCTGTGTTGCTGCCTGGGTTCTCCCATTTTAAGCTTGAACGAAACATAAAACCTCGCACTGGAGGGTGGTATTGATTGATTATTGTTTATTGGAAGCAGCTTATTTTCTCCAGGATAGAAATGCTACTGCTTACTGCTGTTCCACAAATTGTTTCAATGCTCCAAGCAGTGTGGCCTGAGCAAGGCACAGCTTCATGTTAGACATGGGTATTAGGAGTCACTGTAAAAGCCAACACCAGAGTTTGTATAGCCTGCCAGATGAATGATCTTATAAAGTGTTTTCTACAAATGTGCCATGTGATTCTTTGGACAGTCTTGAAGCCATGACAAAGATTCTTTGAAAGCCTTATTTTTATATGAAAGTAACTAACTGATCAGTTAACGCAGAATAAGACAGGGTAATCCACTGCCTTCCTCTACAGTAAAATATTGCTTCCTCTTAGTAAACTGTATGATAAACAAATCATGTCTCTGAGGCTCATTGCTGAAACCATTCTCACTTTAACATCTTAAACCCATACCAAAGAACTTTTGCCCCAGATAAGAGCATTTATACCAAAGGATCAACCTGGATAATAAGCAAAAAAATTAGCTTATTAATGGCTTGACAGTTTTGCTTCATGTCACCCTTTCTGGGAGAAAATACAAGCTTAGTATCAGGACATCTTCATTATCTCTTGACAGCAAGACCAGAAGTGTAAATCCTAATTCAACAAATTTTAAAATTGGTGGTGTCTCTCTCCCATACATGGCCATAAATATAATTATCCATCTACCTTATCTGTGACTAGTGGTAGCCTCATGCTTTCCAATTGTCTTCCTGGTTGGCTAAAGACAAAATGATGCTCCTTTGACTTTGGAATGATAAAATGCAGCTGGATCTCTTCTCCCAGCATAGAATAGGAAAAGGCAAATGCATGCAGAGTGGACTCATAAAGCTGAGGATGGGAAAAAACAGAGTAATTCCAGTGGTTAGAAACAAACTAATTTCCTACAAAGTCTCAATGCAGTTAATACACATTTATAACATTGCCAAACAGACTACAATCACTTACTGTATTGCATTAGATTTTACCTCATGATTCACTAGGTGTTGAAGCAACGCCCCCTAGGCTAGAGCATACACAAAAAAAATATAAATTAAGCTGTTCCCACTTTTGAAACCATTGTTTCAGCTTCACCTTGCAGATGGTACCAATATTTACAGGTCACTCTTTCAGAAATATTGACACATAAAAAACAATATTTGCATTGCTAATACAGTCTTCCTCACATTCTAATAGGCGGGAAATTGGAGGGTTACTCTGAGTAATAACAGTCTGTATGCTTTTGCAGTTACTCAGATGAAAATGTAAGTAAGTCCCAGTGGGAAAAGTTTACTGGGAAATTAGTTTTAACTGGTAGTATTCATGTAGAATGCAGATTATGACACTGAATAAACCAGCGTAAATAAAGCCAGGATCAGTCCTCTGACATTCCCAAACCTGCAGTCCGGTCAAGGCAGGCAAATCTCAAGAAATAACAAAATCTGTAAATCAGCTGGTTTTAGCACATACATACAACTTGTAAGGCAAGTAAAATACAGTGAATGTATACAAAACCATGTTTGGCTTGTATCTGCTTCAGTTTCTGGTCTGCAGAGTAGTATCTGGAAATCTTTACCTGGTACCTGGGATTGAAACCCATATACTGATGACACTGTTCACAGTGGTGGTAGGTGTTATATGCTGCATACTTGGATAATCTCATCCTAGTTGTTTGACGGCGTGTATACATATCGTCCTGTCTCCTGCTCATTGATCTGTCTATTAAAAAAATAAACAACTTAAATGTAACATATATTCAAGGCCAGAATGTATTCCCTTGTGACAAACTGCTTCTATCATTGTAATTATCTTCTAGGAACAATGGCAGGATTAAACACATGCAAAACGGACTATGAATTCATTCTGAGCATAGTATGTTTTATAAATGGCTATGTACAGCAAAGAGGACTACAAAGAAGTATCTGTATCATGATTATGATAATTCTGTACAGATTTCACATAAGGCTGTGTAAGCCGAGCCAGATTACAAAAATTATTATTGTTCCTGTTATTAGTGGTTGAATGCTTGCAAAAGTAATAAAGAATAAAAAAGAGTCATGTGATGATAGACATTTACTGTCCTGAGATGGACATCACAGTAGATTTTGTGAAACAAACTCGGCAAATTTAGTGATGTTGCTCATTAGTGAATATCCATATTTTTAAAAGGGTTTCCTTTATGGGAGACTGAATGAAGATGAGATGTAATTTCTGCTGAAAAGGACTTCTGTCATGTCCTCTGGCCAAACCTTTCACTCAGATTTTCAGCATCAGATCAGGTTGTCCTGTCAAGTTTTGAAAATCACTAAGACTGGAGTTTCCAGTCTCTCTTGGCAACCTGCTCCATGGTTTGACCACTTTTATTGTGGAAATATTTTTCATACTATCTAATTGTAATTTCCCATGTTGCAACTTGTGTCTGTTGTCTCTTGTCCTTATGCTGTGTATCTACAATAGTTTATGTGTATAAGTTCCCATTAGGAAGTTCAAGACAGCAATCAGATGCCCCTGCTAGATTTCTCCAGATGAAACAAACCCAATTATCATCAATTTTTTTATGTAAGTCATGTACTTCAGGCCTCTATCTATCTTGGTGGCTGCCTCTATCTATCTTAGTGATACCCACTAGACTCACTTCTATATTTTAATGTCTTTCTTGTACTAAGAAGCCAAAAACTGAACACAATACTCCAGATGTGGTCTTCGAGGTGCCATGCATAGAAGAATAATCACTTCCCTTGCCCTGCTTGCTAGATTTTTAAAAAGTCTGTCCAGTAAGCCATTAACCCAATGAAGAACTGGTGACTCATGTTCATATTGTTGTCTACCAAAATCATCAGGTTGTCTTCGTCAAAGTTGCTGTCTATACAGCTGGCCCCAAGCTTGTAGAGCTGCAAAGGGTTATTCCACCCCAAGTGAAAGATCTTGCATTTACCTTTGTTAAACTATTTGAGGTTCCTGACAACCCATTTCTCCAGCTTGTCAAGGTCTTTCTGAATGGCAGTGCTACCTTCCTGCATATTGAGTGCTCCCCTGATTTGGTATCATCCATGAACTTACTGACATTGCACTCTGTCACTTTGACCAGGTTATTAATGGCAATCTTAAATAGCATTTCGCTCACTATCAATCTCTGAGTATCGCCATGCAAACCCAGCTGTCAGTCAGATTTGTGTCACTCATCGCGTTTTGAGTTCAGTGGTCCAGCCGGTTTTCCACCCACTTTACAATCCACCTATCCAAGACATCTCTCTCCAATTTTGGCTCTACAGATATCAGAGAAGACAGTGACAAAAGCCTTGCTGAAGTCAAGATAAAATCACTGCTCTTCCTTTGTCCATGGTGCCAGTCATCTCTTCATAAAATGCAATCATGTTTACCAATCATGATTTGCCTATGATAGATCCATTCTAGCTGCTCCCAAACACTTTCCTATCTTTTATGGGTCTGGCCATGGCTTACAGGAGAGTTTGTTCCATAACTGTTTTGAGGACTGAGGGTAGGCTGACTAGGCTGTAATTGCTTTGATCCTTCTTTTGTCCTGTAGAGAAAGGGCATGGCATTTTCCTTTTTCCAACCATCAGGAACCTCCACCAATTGTCATTACATTTTAAAAATGATAGTAGCCTCACAATGGTGTTGGCCAGCTCCCTCAGCATGCTTGGATACATCCTACCCAGTCCCATGGGCTTGTGTATGTCCAGTTGGCTAATCCAGAGGATTAATTCACACCTCAATACTCCAGGAATGTAGATCTGGACATATGCATCTCACGCTTTCCAAACTTAAACCTAAAAAATAAACCTATAAACACTTCTAACTACATAAGTCACTTCATTCCTATAGAGCAGGACACTGCTACTACAGAAAAACATTCAAATACACAAACTTATTGTGGAATCAGAACTTTTTAAATGAAAGACTACCTATTTAACATTCCATAAAACATTTATAAGGCTTATACTCTGATGCTTCATCTAGCAAACTTCAAAACTTTTTTCACTATTACTTAGTCAAGTGCAATTTTGGTAATTTCACTCTGTTTATAAGTTCAATGGGGTTCTTATTTTAAAAATAAATAAATGCATATATGTGTACCGATCTAGATTTTTCAAATTCTAACCTTCACTGTTTACAGTCTGAAGCTTTGAACAAATCAAACTTGCATCTTCATATTTTGGGTCATGGATAGTGTAGTCAAAAGGCATCTTCTTAAATATATCCAGATCTGGCCACATGTCTCCAGGCTGACGGTAGTATTGATCAGATTCTTCTTTTATGTCTATGATATTATTTAAAAATAAGAATTCATGTAATTACAATTTTTAAAGCACTTTATATTGCTATAGATGGTTTTGCTAAGCCTATTGTTCCTGCATAATTTTTTCTTTCATCATTCTTAGGCAGCAATATTATTACGCATTAAGAGTTGCACCTTTGAACAACTGTATGTCATACCTCGATGCAATTCTGGCTTTTAAACCTTTGTTATCAAGTTAAGACATCCATAATCTTACTGGAGCAGTTGGTGGAATGATGTTGAAAACAATATCAAGGGTCTGGTAAGGCTGAGCTACCTGCATCCAGGCATTTGGAGTCTTTCCACTGACCACCACATTTGTGAACTCAGTTGAGGAAAGATACGCTATTCTCACTGAGGAAGAGAAGCACTTGTAAAGTTTCGGAAATTGTAGTATTAAGTACAGTGCAGAGTTAAAGTCAAATGCCCCTTCTAGTGACAAGATCAGAGTAATCAGAGATAATTCACCCTAGGGTAAGAGAAAAATGGTAAATGGTATTGGTATAATGTGCAGTGAAATCATGCCTTTTTCTGAAACAGGTTAGCTGACATAAAACCCCAAATGAACACAAGTCCTTTCAAAATACGTTTCTATCTTTGTCAAGAGGATGAAAGAGCTGACAAGAGTAAAATGGACAGTAGTGAGGAGTTCAGTTTGGGGGTCACCTGGAAGTTGCTGTAAAGAGCCATAACTCCATGTCTATGAGTATAGACAAAATGATTATTTACAAGAAGTGAGACCCTGTCTATTGGCACCCAAAGTAAATACGAAACTCAGATGAAATTAGTCAGATGGTGAAATTATCTTCATGCCCTGACTGTGAGTTCCTCTAAAACTGTGTGTAAAATACAAAGGATTGCTTACACAAACCTCTCCCCTAGCAGACTGTTCACCTTTTCTACAGGTTTTGCCATAAACCTTAGGGGATAGCTGCCTCTTTCTCAAGCACAGCTCAGGGTAGAGGAAGACTCCTGGGTGCTGCCCCAAAAAGCCCTCAGACACAAGAGCTGAGGCACAGTTCCACAGTAAAATGACTGAACAGATTCCAGCCAGGGTCTGACAGAAGCAGCTGGCAGGCAGGTAGCATCTGTCTGAGATTCTCCATGGCTGACAAGCTGATATGCTTTTAGTACAGAATTAGACATATCCCATAAAATATCACCCATCTTTTTCTATGATGTAATGCAGCCCCTAGTTACTGAGGCTGAGTATCAGAAATATATCTGGAAACACAAGGGAGTAATACAGTGTAAATAAAGGAAGTTTAGACTAAAATTAGCTATTAGAGAGCAGGAACTGTTTTCCTCCCTCTTGTAGTCTTACGTGCTTAGAAAATATGACATTGTTCCTCATGCTGTAAATCTGCCAGAATTCCACTGATTCTTTTTATATACTTTATAACAAAAGTTCATTCCAATTCTAAACTCAAAAACAATGGCTGGATATCATTTGATATACATAAACACTGTTGATTATTTCCCAAGAAAAACAAAAGTCTGTGGTTTTCTTACTCAGAGGAAGACTAAACTCTAAATGATGAGTAAAATAATAACATACTCTTAAATATCAGTTGAAGATCTCACAAAAATGTTCTTAAAATATTTCAATAATATAAATGAATTACAAAGGTGAATGGCATGGAATATACAGAGAACTACTTTTCAATTTAACATAACAATTTTCTACAGGGTCCAGAAGCAAATATTTTTATATCAAGAACTTACTAATGTTGATTTCTTCTTCATCATAAACATCCACTTCTGTCAGTCTAATCAGCATTCGGGACAAAATACTGAGGAACTGCAGATAGGCACCTGTTTTCCCTATCTGTAAATATATAAATTAGAAAATACAAAAGTAATATTATTTTTCCAAAAATATGTTACGTTTCCACATATCTGGAAACTGCAGCTGCAGTGAAACCAAATATTAATATTCAGCGCTTGCATATCCCTGTATTTGTATATTCCTTGACATAAATGAAATGCTTAAATGCTCAACAGTTTTGTTCTCTCTGTGTGGGAACCTAGCTTGGAAAATGCATTTTATATCACAGGTCTAATCACAGGCCCACAGATGAGAATTTTCTCTCCTGATGTTATAGTTTCTATATAGGCAATGAACTTTTAAAAATCCATACAAGCTCATAAAACGTTCAGAAAAACTCCTCCTCAGACTACAAGATAACTAAAGACTTACCTCAACCATTCCATATTTGCATAATTCACCAGTACACTGACTGCTATTGAAGTACAGTGACTATCCCGAAGAACAAAGTGGCATGCAGCTATAGGAGAACTTGTGCAGGCCACTTCAGCTCCTGCAGGACATCATGGTAAATTTAACAATGTGTTGTTACACCTCTTATGCTGAAAATACATTATTTTCTTTCCACTGTTTTAGAATTACTTTTTAAAAGTCCATTTTAAAATTATCTTAAAATCGTAACTTTCTCCTTTCTTTTTTACTCCACCAACACACTATATATATATATTTTCTCTTCATTGCACCTAATAGTAGTGCTACCTTTTATAGCTTTTTCTGCTGAAAGGTATAAGCCATAGCCAATGATTTACTCAATGGATTGTTCTGTGTCTTCCACATAAAGCTTGTTGCTGATAACATCAAGTAAATGATGCCATATCTAAGCAGACAGCTTTACAAACCATTACACTTGAACAGGAAGCAGTAGACAGTGGGTTTCAATGAGAAAAAAGAGATCAGCAAGCTCATGGCATTCGCACAGGAGAATGAACACGCCGTGGTTTCTTGCGTGTGTGTGTAGTTCAGCCTCAGAATAGTACTGATGTCCGGTTGACAACTTAAGACTAATGTCACACCTGTACAGGGGATGTTAACATGTAGATCAGTTAAGACACGTTCTGCCGCAACTGTCTGATTTCACAAAGTGGTATCAGATTTTGATCTAAGTCTGTATTACTACTGAACTGAAAACCCAACTTCACTGCCATTACTGCTAGGACATGTCAGAAGCTTAGGGTGTTGAATTACTAAATATAGTATTGAATTTACTACTTCCCATATATATCAAGTGAAATTTTCATTTTCTCTCAACATTTGAGAAAGGGAGGCTTTGAAGCTGAAGCAAGAGTAGGTAAACATTTGTTTTGGTCAAAGTTCAGTATTCGTCGTTCTTTCTTAATAAATCAGACTACATTTTAAACAGTTGCTTGCCAAGGGTGGAAAAGGGACCGTTATCCCTGTTGAGGGTCAAATAAGCCTTTCAGATGCACATGGTAGAACTCTCTGCCATGGGCAGGGACACCCTCCACTAGACCAGGTTGCCCAAAGCACAATCCAACCTGGCCTTTAACACTTCCAGGGATGGGGCATCTACCACCGCTCTGGGCAACCTGTTCCAGTGCCTCACCACCCTCATAGATAAGAATTTCTTCCTAATACCTAATCTAAATCTACCCCCCCTTCAGCTTAAAATACTTTCAATGTTTTCTCTCAAGTCTGAGGTTTAAGTTTATATGCCCTTATAAACATATTCTTTTAAAGTGCCTCTTATCATTTCATTAAACACAGGGTGGCCTGACAGATTAACAGTTCCCTGATTTCAAACAAATGAGATCATTTGTCAGAAGTACACAACCTGTTCCCTTGATATCAGGTATCTGTGAAAAACGAATTCCTAATCTGTTTGAAGTATATACTTAGAATTGTCAACAGAACAACAGGCTGAAAATCCTACTTTTTCTTTTTGGTAAACATTTAAAACTTATTATTTCAAAATCATGTTTTTTTTCTCTCCTTGGGGGACTAGCCTTCACCAATGGTTTTGAACAACGTATCTGAGAGTGAGTAGGCTACAACTACATGGTACTTAGATGAAAGGTATCAGCTGTCAATTCACTCAAATATACACAAAATTGCAGGGTCATGAGTCAAAAATGTTGGAAACCACAGGACTACAAGTGCTAGTCCTTAACCACTAACCTAAAACATATGTACTTATGATATTCCATGCATCATATCTTACCCAATCTCATTATCTGTCACATAAAAAGTGTCCAACACAGTACTGTGAGCTTTATGAACTGTTATATATTAGCTATATATATATATACACATTATATATATTACTGAATGTAAAATGCTGGTGGGAACTTGCAGGAATCTCTCCAAGTTTTCAGAATGTTTCTCTGCCAGGAGAAAGATCAGACTGAGCACATAGCTACATTCATATTTGGACTCCATTCACTTGCACATTTGCCTGCATTTGCTGCTGAAGAAATGAATTGAAGAAATGACTAGAGAACACCTTTTCCAGGTCATTTTGAGAAGAAGATTTTCAAAAAGAAAATACGAAAAAAATTGCTTCTTACAATCAATGTTTACTCCAGAAGGGAAGAACCTTGAGCAACTGAACTTGTAGCATGCCCAGGTAGGTAAATGCACCTTTAAAATTAATTTTATTGTTTTCTGTATGTACTACCCCTGGGCAAAATGGAACTGCAGAGAGTGTCTTTGAAAATACTGAATAGCTGCCAATAAACAGAGCTTCCACATCTCTGCAAAGAGTCCTTGCCCCATCTGTCACCATCCTAGTTTTTGATAGTTTGGGCATCGTAGGTACCTGCAGCGAGATCTTGCAAGCAGGATATGTACAACTTTGAAGCATAAAGCCCCATATTTGCCCATCTTCCATCTCCCAACTGCAACAAAATAGAAGATCTGCAAAGAACTTTTAAACATGATTGGGCTGCAGCTTTACACATCTTTAGAGAAGTCTAGTACAATGATGTGTTCATCCTAATTAGTGACTCTGGGCTTAAGTATGATATAATAAATTAACAATGATGATGACAGGTAAGGAAGTACTCTGAGCAAGGTGTTTTTCTCCATATCCTGTCTTCGCTCTGCACACAAAAGCTGCAAACATTAAAAGAATGAAGGAGCCTGGAACTGGGCTACACTTTTACAATTCCTGAAGCAAAACATACATGAGGAGTGCTGCTACTACAGACAGCTCTACTTCCCAGAAAGAAGTTCCTCAAATATGTGGCAGTGCCCAGTGCCTTAACAGGCACTTGGGGGCTAATATTTCCAAATAATGGAAGTACTACTCTAATTCGTTTCTGTCTACCTGAATTTGGAAGACAGAAGTCTGATGAATCAGACATGGAAGAAGAAAATCCCAGAAGACTAAGAAGTAAAAATCTCAAATCTTGTGAAAATTTATGATAACTAAGGAATTTGGGGCCTGCAAAGATTTAGTAATTTTGTTTCTATTTTCGTCCTTAGTGCAATGGATGATTTGGCCCATAAAAAACTAAGAATATGTTTATCATGAAGCTCTTCATTCATTAAGTGTAGCTGTAGCTGAGCAACAGGAAGAAATATGAATTGAAATTCTTCCTGCAGAAAATTCAAGAGGTATGGAGGTCTAGTCTTTGTGTCAAAGACACACACTACCTAAGAGGAGAGGAAAGCTCTCCAAAGATTTTGACCACTGAACAGTGCTTGCCAATAGATATCAAGGATAAGCTGAAAACAAACTAACAATTTGAGAGAGAGAGATTCCAGTCAGAGAAATTATGTGTGTGCCTCCACACTTACTTGTGGAAATGACATCCAAAAGTGCTGTTGCAGCAGGTCTAACAGTAATGATTCCCCTTTTTTTAACTTGTTCCAGACACTGGGACCACTAGAAGTATTTTATTATTCTTACGTGTTGCTACAAAGCATCATCTGATTTCAGTCTTCACATTTGGAGAAATATGGCAAAAGGGGAAATAATTCCATAAGGCTTTTTTATTTTAATTTCCAAGTGAGATAGTTCCTCACATACCACTGTAGTGGTTTTCAAAGCGTGGTCTGCGAATCAATGATGATTCATAGAAAACATGCTGATGGTCCACAGACAGCTGGTCAAATGGTGCTGGCTTTTCTCCTTGTTTCCACTTGATACATTCTTCTAAAACACAGCTAACAATAGACATATTAAACATTTCCCTAATATTTTTCTTACCTAAGCTGAATGTTTCATAAGCCCATTGTAATAAGATTTTGATAGGAGTAGAGGAAAACCAAATAATATAGGCAGCAGCTTTCTTCCTTAGGAAATGTCTTAAGACATGTTTGCTTCATTCTCTGGATGTAGTGCCACAGGACTGAGCTGTGCTCATGAGCACCTTCCATGCTTAAGGAAAAAGCTGATTATAAGTAGTAATATTCAGTAAAAAACCAAAGGCATAAAACCTTGATTTGCAGTTTGGAGAACTTGAAGATGAATGTTTCTAAGAAAAATATTTTAGTGAATTTAGGCTTCCTTATAGGCATTTTCTTGGGTACACTAGGGACTAGATTTCTAGTCATAGATACACATTGTTCATGGTGATTCATATTTATTCATACTCAATAACCAATGGATTAACTTTGATGATGTGAGCTAACTTACAGATAAATATATGGATATATTCTACACCTATCCAGTTTTTGCTGTATTCCCTAAAGCCTCTTGTAAAAATAATGCATGTAGTGCCTTCTAACATGTAGTGCTTTCTAATGTATATGATTGTCCTTGGAAAAATGTATCAAGTCTTCTAGCAAAATATTTTGACCAGTACAGAGGATAAAATGTCTCTGTGAGAGAAGGGTGAGTGTACTTTATTACTAATTACCCTGACAATAAGAATTATAATTTTGGTTCACTAATGTGCCTAGTTTTCTTCCTGTGTTGATTTCATACTTTTCATTTTAACCAACAGATTGCTTCCTGATTTAAATTTTAGTAAAGTAATTGCTGCCTGATAAACAACTACTTCCTAATTTTTGAAAAGATAGTACTCTGGCAGTCTTATACTTTGGCTGAGATATTATTAACACTGGTGCTGTCCAATAATTGTTTTTATTTCTGCCTATATGTCTTCATGCATTAAGCATTAAGTCTATGTAAAATGTTAATATTATAAAAATAAAAAAATATTAAAATTATCGAGTATTGCTGCACTGTATTGTTATACCTTAAATCAATAAATGATCGGCATACTTTCACAGCTCTTTGTTTGGTTTACAGCAATTTTTAGTACTTTGGAAGGTTAAAATAGTAAAGGAAGGAAACCTGCTGTCTTTTTCCACATACTGAAATGAATATATACCCCTAAATTTTGATACTTAGGAAGAAGACATGATACTTCTAATTTGATGCGTGTGAATTTGTTCTGTGTGAAACAGGTATATTCTTCACAAAGAACTGAGGAATATAAAATGAATAACCATGTGAAGAGTGTCCTTTAGGAACTGATCCAACTGTATGATGCAATGCAAGACTAGGAAATAACCTGCATTGTGGAGACAGCTGGAAAAGAGTTGGAGTTTCAAGTAAAAGAAGTGATATTAAGGCTGAAATTCACTGCTGTACAAAGGGTCAACAGGAGTCCTATTCAATATTTGGGGGGGGGGGGGGAAGGTTTGATAGTGAAAAATGGTGAATACCATACTCTGGAATGGAGTTGATGAATAAGCAAGCTGCGTGTTTAATTATAATTAGGTTAAATGGCAAGTATGAAGTGTGTGAAGCATCAAAACCTTCTCACAGGTCTGTAGTACGCTCTCAGAAGTCTCTGAATGACTCTTCTGAGAATCACAGATTTACATTTGTGACCCATGCCCAAATGAATACCAAAGAAATATTTACTTATTGGCTACTCCAGATGTTTAGGGTGGCTTTAAGAATAGTATCTTTATGGAGTTTGATGTATATGCATATAAAATTCTAACAAAAATTGTCACAGCCTGTGTTTTTCTTTGAGATGGAAATGAACAACATCTCTCTTCCAGAATGAATACGTTTTTATGCTGCAGCTAAGTATGAAATTCAGTTTCTTAATCACATAATATCTCAATCTTTGGCAAACAGGGACAATTTAGGTCAAAGGAAGGGGCAGTGAAAGCCTGCTCATCAGAGTACTTTCTGGAATCCTTTGTGAATTACATTAACATTTGCAGGAAGTCCCAAAATGAAAAGCCCATTTATGCTCTTGTACTCTACTGCACCATAAATTTGGGTGCACAATGGAATACAATCATTTAACAAACAGCAATTTGTAGTTTCCCTTTGCGGTGGATGGGCACAGAAGAGTGGATCATGTGTCAAGTTAATTCAGTTAATTAATCTTTAGATTAATTCTTTAGGTTGATGTTATACTAACTGGAAACATGGGTCTTTGTCTTGGTTTGGATTTATTCTTTTTGAATTCTGAGGTTCACAGGACATATATATGCTCTCAGTAGGCATAGTGTCTCTTCCTATCTTGTTGCTTTATACTGCAGTAGAACATGAGAGGCACAATATTACTGTTAGCAAGTAACATATGCATTGAACTAGGAGATTCCTTGCTCCTAAGTGCTAAATATTCTTAGAGAATTTAGAAGAGAAGGAACTTCTTAGGACTATACCCATTTCCATATATCATTTCAAAGTAATTTAAAAACTCTTGGGTCATCTACTCATCTTGTCAATATGGATCTGCTAATGTTGAACTGGCCTCCTTGAATGTATTATTTACAACAGCTTCTATTTCTGTCTGCTGTGTGGAGGAAACAGAGAAAGTAACTTAATTACAAACTCCCAACTGTCTTCAGATTGATCATAAGGAAGTGGTTTTGTGAAGATCTTTGATCTTTATTTAAAATGTAAATGCATATTCAACTTTAACAAACTGAAATTATACATGAAATCTGTATTTTTACCAAACTATCTTTTAAAACATTTTAATGGAGACTGACAGAAAATTAATATTGCTGCAGCTTCATTGTCTTTGAACTCAGGCTAACAGTAAAGAAAGAAAGATTATTTTATTAGAAGGAGATTAGGAAATAAAATATAAGTAATTTAATTTACTCTCCATAAAAACAACCCTTCAAGTATGAATAATAATAACAAATCTATATTTTCTGAGATTATGATAAAATTAAACACAATAAATCAATGATAATACCTTGTACTTATTACACACCTGTGGTGGCCCACTCAGCAGCAGCCTCCTTGGGTGAAAGGTGTCCATTCTGCCCTCATTTCTATTGTTGTAGTCCATATGGATTGGCTTGGGAACCGTCCATTGGCGGTAGTATAGAGACTGCTCCGTGCAAGTCATCATCTTACTCATAAGAGGACGAAAAGAACTTGCCCACATAACAGAATGATAAGGCAAGAGGGAAGATGATTTGGGAAGTCCACTGCTGTCCGTAGAAGTAACAATGTCATAAACCAGTTTGGGCAGGAAAACTATGGGAGGTTGTTTTGATGCTTTGGTCATGGAGCATTGAGAGGTCTGTAGGATGAAGGAGTTATGAGTAGGTGCAGAGGAGGAAGAAGAGGAGGAGAAAGGTGAGGAGGATGATGAGGTGATGGAAATTGGGGCACTTCTTATGTTTTGTTTCGTATCCAACTGTTCAGTTGCCAGTGGCAAGTGTTTGCTGATTGTTGTTTGTGCCCCCTTGTCTACTTTCTGCTTCTGCTTTTCATAGTTATTTGTAGTTTCTTCAGCGCTGTTGCTTGGGACTTGGTGGGGGGATTTTGCTGTATCCCCTGCTGCTATTAAAGGAGGAGATGACTCACTGCAGAATGCTGTAACTAAAAGAAAATACAACGCAACTATCTCTTGCTAGTCAATGTCATAGTTAAAACAAAACAAAACAATCATTTAGATAGAGTATCCATCAATCATTACAATCCCACTCCTATTCCTGCTTTCACCTTTCTCATACAGGAAGTCATAATGGGACTAGTTTGGAGTATGCATCTCAACACAGAAAGTGTTTTTTAGAGGGCATAGGAAAGATACCCATGATTGTCCTGTCCTCTACTTCCCTAATCCATTCCTTGTTTAAGGTGTCCACCAGATACTTTCATCACTCAAGACAAATACAGAATTACTGAAATCATTGTTTAAAAGAGTGTAAGAAAGTAAGTATTCACAAGCTATTACCCCATCAGACTAGAAATGTCTACACAGACTGATGTCTAGAAACAGTCCTCTGAGTCAGATCTGATCTGACACTTCTGTGTGCCTCACTGCAGCACTTAGTCTGAAATAATAAAACCTGGCTCGCAAATCTCTGGTGCTACATAATGCATTAATGCACTCATACAGCTTGTGGTCAGCTCAGAGCACATACTCAGCTCACAAATGTTGGCCCTGAATATGTCATACAGATATACCCCACAGCTAATTGCTGATTTTCTAAAAGTGGTGTATTTTTATCTTATATAATCTAACCACTATAATTTCTTGAAAGTTTAAGGCCTCATTTTAAGTGGTTCTGAGCATCTTTAATGCTTAGTGAATTCCAAAGAGGAGATGCAAATACTTCAGTCTTTAGAGTAGACTGCGAACTGGTTGAGGAATCAGTCTTCACATTGTACTAGGAATATCTGTCTGAAACTGAGCATAAATAAAAACAGCTTTCCTGTCATGGTGGAAACAACAGTCTTAGTTCTCAAAAACCCACCACATTTTGAACTAATAAAAATCCATAGTTTCTTTTGGTCTCAAGAAATAGTAAGATATACTCTAGCTGCATATTAATCTAAAGTAGCCAGTAAAGTACACCAGCAATAAACACAAAAATATCAGCGGCGGTATGAATGGTTTCAAGTAGAACCACTGTGACATCTCTCAAAATACCAGTGTCCAAGAGGAAAAAAAAAAGGAAAAAAAGATTTCTTTAACCATAGGCAAATTGAGGCCACAAAGCCACAGGCAGGCTCATGGACACTGGAACTGTTGAGCCCAACTTTAAAGAAGGAAAAAACACTTTGAAAATTAAAGTGTTTATGAAGCTTATCCAAATGTTTTCAAGCTTTTTTTCCTTTTGTAACCACCACTGTGCCTGTAGAAAAGAAATCACGGGCCAAATATGCATGTCACCATGTTAGAAAACTGCAATTAGATCAAAAAGGATTTACTGTCAGTGACAAAAAACGTGTTTCAAAAAACTGCATGAGATTGAGACTTAGAGGAAGTAATGGTACAATTTATATTCCCTGCTTTTATTCAACTCTTCTGTTAATATTATCTACATAAAAAGTATGCAAAGAAATTTATCAGACAAAAGAGCTGTAGTACTTCTTGACATTGCCTCATGTTTTCTACATCAGTTTGCAGATTAAAAAGGAACAGAAGATTTTAAAAATTATCCACCTCCAAAAGAGCTTTCAAACAGTGCAAAATTAATGAGCGAACATTCCAGAGCAAAACCAAAAAGGCAAAAATACCAATGAGAACAAACATGCTTTTTCTCCAACAAATTTTCAAAAGATTTCTAAAAACTGTGAAGCATGTTTGTTTTCTTCATAAATTGTCATAGCTTCAGTGAACGCTCTCGGGCATCACAGTACTGACTGAGGATTCATACCTCAGCGGCACATATTAAATAAGTGCCTGGTTTAGGCATCCCACCCTATGATTATTTTTCAAGCAAGAAAAGATCTTATTTCTTATATTTCAGAAGTCTGATCCTTACCTTTTTTAAAGTTATCTTTAGTGATCTCATTAAAACAGGCCTTACCAAAACCTTAGTGATTTATGCCTTTTACTATTTATCTAATAAGCTGAATGAAAGGTCTCTTTTATGTCCTAAATGTAACATAATAGAGCTGATCTTAAGTTCTTACTGGAGGCTTTTGAAGAGAGAGATGAAGATGCAGAGTCATGGGAACGAGATCTTTCTCTTTTCATAGGACTTCTCTTTTCTGAAGTAGAACCTGTTTCGTGAATGGTAGGAAGGAAAAACAAAAGCAAAATAAAAATTAGGTAAGTCTGTGAGAGGGCATAGCTACATTGTCAAAGTAGGGAAAAGTACACAGGAGTTTGTGTGGGTTTTGTCCTCATTCTCACCCTGTTTTCAGTAAGGAGGATATCTGTTCCTACCATGCAATATTGGCCTATGGTCTAATCTAACTATTCTGAGCTGCAATAGCTTCACAAAATCAATGCTGCAACCAGGAGATGGTAATTTGTAGGCATGTCTCAACCATGTTTTCTCTTTCTACCTATGTCTTACTTTCCTCACTAACCCAGTGTCAGGGAAACCAACAGGCAACAAGCTCTATTTTGTCAGCATGTTACGAAATTACCTCCTACTCCATACATAACAGCTTTATGGCCAGATTATATCACAGCTTTTGGTGATGAAAATCTGTATTTGGACAGCCACCAAGGATATTCACTTGAGTTTCCTAATGTAGGCTTCTAAGTTAAAGTGCTTGTTTCTGTACAAGGTTTACCATCATAAACACAGATATAAGCACTGCCAGCAGAGAACTTAGAAGTCTGTCTCAGGTGTTCTGAATTGGGCTCTGGAGGAGCATACTGTACTTCATGGACTAGGAAAGGAGCCTTATAATTTAGATGCCTAACAACTTAGGTGTCCATTTGACTCAGATCACATACAATCCTAGCGTACTTCAACTAAATGGATAGAAGTTCTCATCACACCTCAAGCAGGCCTCTATTGTAGACAGTCTGGGTATGACCTCAGGTATTTCATTCCTCTATGGAAAGTACATATTTGATTAATGTAAATATTTTACTTTTACTTGTTCTGCTATCCTTATTATCAATAAGTAAGAACTTAATAGGTGAACAGTAACCAGCTCTCTTCTTCTTCATGGTATAGAAAAGGAAGTGAAGGCAAGCAGTTTGAGTTTTTAATAACCTACAGGGATAAAAATCCCATGTTTTCCACAGTTACAAGTATTACAATAGACAGTATTACAATACACAGTAAGAAAAATGTGTTTGTTGTTTGTTTACACATGTATATGTTCTTAATTACTCTCTTAAGAAATCATAAACTCACTGACTCTACACTGTCAATTTGAATTCATGGACATTTTCAAGGAGTATTCAGAAGTTACTATATTCAGATATATTTTCTAGTCATACTATTTAATACCTTACAAACTAGAGACTACTCAGCTGTACCATATACAGTTTCCTTGGGAGGAATCTTCACCATTTTCAGCACGTAAGCATAGGTTCGCCAGCATCAGCCAGGGACAGTTTAGGTGGAGTCGTCCCTGCTGTGAGGGGGCGATCAGGTCACCACTTCACAGATGGCAAAGTGTGCACTTCCCTGCTGTGGGGAGGGCAACACAGCACAGCACTCCAAACAGTGAGTGTCACTGGAGGTACCCACTAAAGCTCCACTTTGCGGCTGCCAGAACATATAGGGCAAAGGAGGTCGGGAGGGAGAGGAGAGAAGGGATCCAAAAAACAGAGACAGAGAATAGATGCAGCAGCAGGACTGCAAGAGATTAAAATGCTGCAGCCAGGCAGCGAGGGTGTGAAAACACAGGTTCAATGAGATAAAGCAAAACTGAAGAACAGAGTTCACTCAGTAAGGCCAACTCCAGAAACCCTCACTGAGTAGGTATCCATACAATCCTGCTTTTTCTAATAGAACTCAATCATTTTACAGTTTCTTTTATTACCAGTACTAATAATACCTTCTGTTGCTATTTCTTCATCTTCATTATCAGTACTGCTTAGTTTCTCTGGGTCACTTTCTAACACATCATTCACGACTGCTTTCTCTGTGTGAACTTCTGAGCTCACGAAGTATGCTGCCAAACCAAGTTCTTGCTCCAAGGTTGTTCTTACCAAAGAGGATGAATTTATTAAACGTAGGTCACAGTATCTCAGTGATCTGGAGAGAAACAAGAGGGGCTAGTATGAAAACTCACTCTAATCTACTCCCTTATTTCTTTTACAAACACAGCCAAAGGGGATTTTTTTCATGATCTGCTTTAACTACGCATGAGATAGAACACAGTGTATCTTTTGTGCTTAATGAGTTTACCACCATGGTGCATACATTTTTCTTTTTCTTAATCCAGTTATGCAGCTTAATCTAGTGCATTGAACATTAGTATCAGCATAAGAAAAAGAATAATCATTTGGGTTCTAAGCCTAACACACAGAGTGGGATTCAGTTGAACATACAAAAGCATTTAGTGCCCCAGGGCATCCTGTCTGGCTTCCAGCTGCCTTTCCAGAAGGCTCTGATCTCTCTGCACGTCCTGTAGCATATATGCCAGCATCATGCAGATGTCTCAGCTACCCTAAGGTATCTAAAGTAGGTATACTTTTTTTTTTTTACATACCTTTATTCTCTCCTCTAAACTGGGACAACTCTCATAATATTTTCTGAACTATAAACAGGAGGTTATTATTAATAATATGAGGTTTGTATTTATGATATAAAAGCTGCCAAAAAATGGAAAAGAAACATCTTGACATTGAAATCTATTTTTTTCTCCCACAAGTAATTATACAGTTAATTTTTAGTCTTTTGGTAAGCAATGGATAAAAAACTACCACTGAGAAAATAATTGGATCTTCTTACCGTGGCAAAGACTCCCCTTGTGGATCCATACCGCTAAATATCAATATACAAGGCAAACCTTCCAATTCCAAATAGGTCTGTGGCCTCCAATCTACATCTTCAATTTTCTGCCAGACCTGTACAAGGTAAGAAACACTGTTGGATGTATCTATATGGGACAACTAAAAATACAGAAATATATACCTTTTTCATCCATTATATAAATCGCTTTGTACAGTGGATGCATGTTCCACCAAGGGAAGCCACAGAGCAGAACCAATTTCAACATAGGTAGATCGCACAATTCCTACAGCATTACAGATAGCAATCTGCCTGCTTAAGTCTGAGGAGATTGGGACAGTATGTTCCAGTCTGAAAAGCCTCCCAGCTTCCCAACTGCATAGCAATGAGGCCAGGGCATAGATATGCTCTGGATATGGTACATAGATATGTACTGGATATGGTACAGTGGACAGAAAAGTTGAGTAGGAGCTTTGGGAGAGAGAAGAGTACAGAGGGTTGCTTCTTGTGGCAGACACTGTATGGATGTCTGAGGCCAAGGAAGAAAATGAGCTAGGAACAAGACTTTTTCACCTTAGAGGAATAGGGAAAAGCCGGAAGTGTTCAACACACACATACCACTGTCCTCACTTGCTACCCTCTGAAGTCTCCTGCTCTCCCCAAAGTTATCGGTTTTCCTATTGTTTGACTGTTTAGCATCAGGCTATACTGCTCCACTTACACTAGTCAGTCCTTTTTGCTGTAAGGCTGATCTACAGATAAGGAGTACCCAGCAGGACAAACAGCATGGCAACTCAGCCTCTGCATTTGTACATCTACCACTATTATGCATGTCAGAGAAAATAACCAGGAAGTGATTCCAAACTAAAACAGATTTTTCAGAATAAGTTATGCCTAATTTATAGAAGAATGAGATTAGCATTAGGTCCTGGATCTTAAATGACTTCATCTAACATATATTGTATCAGATACAGTACAGAGTCTACCATATATATATGTTACGCTACCTTAGAATGTAAATACAGTTTTTCTTTGGTCATCAGACAATGGTAATTTTATGAAAAGCAAGGCAGTATCAGAGGCTTTTGTTAAACAGGTGACCCATGACTCTGGACCTAAAAGATATAAACTAATCCATAAACCAACACATGGTCTAGAAAGCATAAGGTCCTCAGCTGTGAATACGGGGTGCTCTGGGACCCCAACTAGCAACACTGATTTGGTGCCTTCATGCCACCTGCTGGTGACAAGAATAATATAACTCTCAACTGGTCACTGATTAAAATCTTCTTGCACGGTGGCAATTTTGTGAGAAAATTCTGCTAAAACAGTGACAATTCTATTTGTCTTTTTTTTCTTATTGCTCATGAACCCTCTAGATAAAAACAGTTCAACTGTTTGGGAGTGTTGCTACTGGAAGTTGAGTTCCAGCCATATTAGTTAATACTCCACTGAGTATTAGTCAGAGGTAGGACAGTAAAGGTGTCACAGACAGCATGTCTAAAATATAAATGTCATGCTCCTTATGGTAATTTTTATTTTTACTAGTAAGACCCACACTTGAGCTCAAGACCATAACTCTCACCAGTAGTCTCCCCACCTACCCAACCTTCCCAGTATATGTCATTCTGAAAGTTACCTTTAGTTGCTCCACAAAGTGCTTCCCTATTGTGATCCCAGAATTAGGATTTCCCAGGATTATTTCAAAGTTATCTTCAAGGGCTAGTCTTTCCCTTACGTTATACAGACGTTCATATGCCACTGCAGCCAGTGGAGTACATGGAATTCGCAACACTACCATGAGGCCATGGCCACTAGGACATTGTCTTGAAGAGTTTATTAGGTTTTGGGTGATTTCCAGAGTTTCAACTGAGGTGTAATTCTTCATGTGAGAAAGACCACACACTGCCATCATAGCTGCAGAGTAGTGTTGTATGAGGACAAAAGTCCTTATCACTGCACTATGTAATCTGGGGAACCTGAAATAAATGGTGAATTAAATAGTGAAGTATTAAAGGCTAAAGTGAAAAAGCTAATTTTTACAAAATACAGTAAACTCAGGATTTTCTCCTGTAAAGAATCCTTCATATCTACTGTGCAACAGAATCTCACCACAATTGCAGTCAGATAGTTTTTGCAAGGCATCATTTCACAATCAGAACTGATGTTCTCTCTCCCTTTCTTAGTAAGGATTTACTAAGCAAGTAGTCCAGTAAGGTTACATCACCTTAAGTTACCAAGACTTTACTGCTGTTACAAAATTTATCACAGAATATTTGCTAAGGCACTCAGTAATATCATCAATCAAAATTATATTCTCTTATCAATAAGAATAGTATTCTTCATTATGTATTATTCTTAAGGGGTGTGAGAGGCGGTGCGGTGTTTCTCTTGTTTTCTTACTGAAGCCCTGAACCAACTTACTCTTGTTTCCAAGAATAATGAGTATGCAGGCAGCATCCAATGAGCATTCCAAGTTCCCAAGCCCAGGTACACCTCAATCCTCAGTCTCAATCCTCACTCTATGGAAGGGAGAGACGTGGATATGCAATAACTTCCTGTGCTCTGGTTTTCACAGAAATGAAACCCAGGTGCACAGTAAAAAGCGGAACAGTGGCTTGCTCAGAAAAGTGCCTGATGTGTGTGATCAGCGCCCCAAAGCACCCTGCAGCAAGCCCCAGCAGTTAAGTGTGGATGTGCTCAGTCTCCCAATTAGCAATACAAATTCACAAGATTTTACTTGTCCTGTCTCATTCTTCTTACAGATCCCAAAGAGTTCATCCACAGCTGCACACATGCACATCATGTGCCACTACCCTTTTACAGTGATTCTAAGAGGGACCAAGGGAAACTGATGATGTATTTTCAAGCTCTGATGTTCTGAAGTTTTTATCACTGGTTTAAGTGTACAAATGACAGTGACATGTCTACTTCTCTTTGTGGTCCAACTGCAGTATACACAAATTCTATACATCAAAATCAGGCATTGTCAGGAAGTGATAACATTGGACAAAAGTAATAACACATTTGAAATTACATGATGATGCAATGTTAGATTATTATAATGTAGAAGTAGCTACTGGTCACAACAAGAACACACTCTAAATTTGGCTAAACTTGCATGTTCATAGTAAAGAGGCAGCCTATACTGATTAGATTACAGACCAAATATATATCAAAAAGATGGAAGGAGAAAATAAGAATGAGTGAAATGCTCTTGCATACACAGATTTGTGGGACAGCAAGAAGAGAGAAAAAAAAAAAAAAAGAACCAGGCTTCTAGCTAGTAACTCAAGTCACTAGAACGTACATCCTAAATGTCCTGTCTTAAACAAAGGAGGTACCATACCTCTTTCCCAAAGCCATGACCATTGCCTCAAAAGAGCTGTCGTACCGAAGCAGTGGAATACTATGTCCAGAGAGGGTGGACTCAATGAATTCTGACAGTCCAAAGTATTTCTTGTTTTCATGGTATAAATCTACACCCTAAAACAAATGAAGCAATAAAAGTATAAAGGTAAAGTCTATCAATCATTAATTTACAATTGATTAACCATTGGTATCTGATATATTTGCAGTCACATTCTCTAATAAGCATACATCTACTCAGACATATTAAAACAAGGAGAGAAAGAAACAGAATCAATTTTTTTGAGAGAACAGAAGTTTGACCCAATTTTTCCTTGTTTCTCTTTTTCTCTCCCCACATATACATATGCACAGACAGAACAAATATGTATGGAATAAATATGTACATATATGAAGAACATCCACGTAAATACATCTATTTACGCAGTAATGCACTAGAGACAGATTTTCAGATGGTTCCTACTTATGTAGCTCAAAGATTTTTAGCAGAGCTACTACAGTTTATAGAAGATATAAAAGGAATAAAGAAAAAAAAAAGCAAGAAATGACAGGATAGGCAAAAGGAAAAAGAACTTGCCACAGGCTGAACAAGAAAAAGATACCATGCAAAATTCATTCTTGTTTACAAAAATCATGGGCCTCCACAGTTTCATCAAGCATGTAAATGTAAAATAATTTATGAAAAGCTCAAAAAAGCACCTCAAAGCATCCGTCTTACATTGCTGTATGAAGAAGGCCAGTGGATCTCATTGTAAGGGCTGATATGAGTATGCTGTGTCTGCAGCGCATAGGGGAAGGAAGTCACATGGAGGGTCACAATATTTGGCGCCTCTTTCACCTCCCTGCAGTTCAACAGTCTATCAACAAGTCCTGTAGACAGTTCTGTTTGAGGATAAAGGCTATGCATAGCACTGCAAAAAAGAAACCCAAAACTCTCCAAAGTGATCAGCACAAGGGAATATTTTTTTTAGTGGAATAGCTTTAACCTGGATGTGAAATTGAAGTTAAACATGTACAAGGAACTTAGGACTCCATTCTTTGCCCTGTTTTTGTTGCACAGAATGATGGGAAAAGAAATGTAAATTATTTCACTGCAGTTTAAAATTTCTGTAAGTCTTATACTCTCCCTAGATAGCAAATTACCAATCCCTTACAGCTACTGGGATATGAGAGATAAAGGATGAAAGGAAGCTGATGTTTTGGCAGTTTCCAAGAGACACATAGTCCTGTAGTAATTTTGGCCAGATTGTTAGTGCTGCCGTTAAGAAAATATAATTCTTGCCTACAAAAATCAAGATAGAAAATGACAGACAGTAACAGTAAGTCTGACCCAAAAAAAATCAAAACAAAACAAAAATAAAAAAACCAAACAAAAGAACCAAAACAAACCAAAACAAATGAAAAAAAAAAGAGAGAGAAACTACCTATGATGAAACGAATAAATAGTTATTGTTACGGCAAATGCCAGTATCATGGAACACCTACAGTTGATTCCTTGCCCCGGTGTAAAACTTCAGTCCAAATTCATGCTATTTCATTTTTGGCATTTACCTGCAGTGTCTAAGTTACAAGCCTAGTCACTGCAAGCTCCTTCTGTTACCAGCAGAGAGAGATAAGTAACTCCAGAGATTGGTTGTGTCCACCCATGATGTACGTCAGCCTTCACAGATGCCTGTGTCCCTGTTGTGACTATGTAGGCAATCCCAGGCAATTACACTGTTATTTTAGTCACCTCGTTTAACTGACTTCAGTTATGTGGCATGAATCCTGCTGTGAATAGTCACTTAAATTTTTGTCACTTACATATCTTTATTAGGTAAGAGGAAAAAACATCAGAGTTAAGCAGCAATACAGGTACTTCCCTACCACTCCAGGACGTTACATGAATAAATGCCTTAAAGGCTGTGACAGCTGTAACAGGTCATGTGAGTTCCTAAGATTTAGAGGAGCAAAACAGGAAACCCTCACACGTAAAAATAAAGTTTTGGTGAAAATCATCGTTCTCAACCAGTGTGAAAGACAAGACCTTGTCATTTCATTCACAAGCAAGATTCCATAGTTTTTGGTTTCAGAAACACTACCATGCTCCCAAAGTTGGAATATGTTGGTGTTTCTGAATTCAGTATATTCTCCAAGCTCCCCAGTGCCTCAGGAGCCAGAAAGCAAAAGCAGCCCAACTTCTCAGCAGGCAGATTGTTGAGAAGCCATGGAAACAGGGCTCTGGGAGGGAAGCAATGAGTTAGGCAAGTGAGCTGATGGGGAACTTGGTAAACATTGTACAGAAACACCCCTGCTTCCCTGAGAAGTCTACCTGTCATTACTATGTATCCATAGAAGTTTTCAATTCTTACAAATCAGTGGTTCTGGATAGAAAAAAAAAAAAAAAATGTACTGGAAAATTTCCAATCAGTTAAAAAAAAAACCAAAAACAAAGCATCAGTGTTGGCTCACTAGTTGTCTACTCATCGGGGTGGGGGGGGGGGGGGGGGGGGGGGGGGGGTGTTGCATGTTTTACAGCCCAGAGGACACTGACAGAAGATAACGAGCTCTGTATACTTTCACAGGAAGCTTTCCTTCGAACAAATGACAACCAACCAAAAAAAAACAATAGCTGTGGCTGAAAGGAGATAAGAATGGTGAGCAAGGAAAGCTGAAATGTTCCACTGAGGCATAATGTAATAAGCAGGATAAGTCATGAAGGACCTTAAAAGAAAACATGTTTATTCAACACATGGGAAGAGAGAGTTAGCAGAAAGATACAAACAAAGATGAAGGAAGGGATAGATCAGAAAGCTGATCTTGAGAGCTAATGCAAACAATAATAATTTCTCTAAAAACAAGTTACAGTTTTCTTACCTCATTAGATCCCAGTGTGCGTGATCATGGATTAGGACAAACAGTGTATGTGGATTCTGCATAGAGTTTTGTAAAAAGACTTTGAATTTAATCTGGGCTTCTGCATCTAGTTTCATAACATACTGTTCCACCCTCTGCTTTGTAAGATGTTCCTTTTCTAATCCAAGTTCTAATAAAATACCTAAAGAAATGGAACAAATGTCAGTGTTTCCACATACAAATGATTTCACAATTTCCTGTAAATCTAAAATAAAGCCAACTAACGAGCACCTGAGTGCCAGAGATGAAACAAAGTCTGCTGGTAAGTCACTTCGGAGGGTGGAACACAAATCAAGAAATCAATCTTCTCGAAGGAACCCAAATCAAGATTCTGAGTGCTGGAGTCAGCAATTGAGCAAATATGAGACAGCAATTTCTGAGCCACTGCTAGCTGGAATGGACGAATCTGATGTCGTTCAATCTCATAACCTGGAAAAAGACAAAATTCTGTTTAGATATATGCCCAAAGTATAATCTAACGCCAAATGTTAGTCTGGCAAAGAATGATTGACCTACTCTTTAAGGTGCTTTGCTTATGAGCAGAAGTTCCAGTTTATGAAAATCTACACGGAATATGCAAACAAATCTTTTAGCATTTGGGCATTTTGTTCCTATAAGTCTCTTAAATGTCTGAGACCCAAAAGTGAACGTGTGCAATTGTGTTCTGCTATCACAGAAGTAAGACTTACAGCTTCAGAGACTACAATACTCAGTGGAATGACGCAGAACGTCCATTAGTGTAAGTCTGAATATGCCAAAACATGAGTTGCTGTTTGCCTCAGGATCTTTGCCTTCAAGAGCCTAGGACTCTGCCCAGATGGATCTAACCACACACCCAGAGACCTGGTCTCAAGTACCCTACTTTGTCACCTCTTTAGAAAATCCTCCTTCCTTACTTGTACACGCAGCTGTTCCAGTTCCATTCAGTGCTGTTGGTTTATTCACTGAAGCAGAAAGTGATGAAGAGATGTGACCTTGGTTTTCCTGACAGAATTTCTCCAGCAAAAGATCAATGTCACCTTCTATCAAATTGAAGGGATAGTAGAATAAACATCCATGTTAATAAGAGATGCATTTCATACTGACTTTGTTTTGTAGATCTTAAAGAGCTTTACATATGCTAGCTAGTTATCCTGGCCTTGGCTTATTGGCTGTTTTATACAGGAACCCTCTTATTGCATCTGTTTTCATAGCATATCACTGATAAAATGCAAATCCAACTAGGGAATGACAGACCAACTCTGCAGACCACTGGCTAGGACATTTATGGAGGATGGTAGAAAACTAGCTTCAAGGCCCTGAAGCAAATCAGCAACAACAAAGACGTGAAACTGGTTTAGTTTATGTTCAGACCATTGAGCTATATTGTTCACTAATAAGGATTACGAGAAGCTTTGGAAAATCTGATAAATATTTTTAAATCTTTAACATTTTTGAGAGACAGAAAAAAAAATAATTCCCTACGTAGCTAAAAGAGAAATATGAGTTTTGCAGCTACACGCAATGCTGAAGCAAGCAAGGTATGTTTTATTGAACTATGCAAATCTGCAAATATATCCTATTTATTCAGCAGGGGCCCTGCTTACAGATGACAGCTATGCAGAGAATACAGCATGCCTGTCCTGAGTATTCAGTATTTTCTTAGCAGTTGAAAAGATGTTTGAACACATCTGCACTGAGCTCAGAAAGGCAGGGGCTGCCCCATGAATTGCAATCCAACTGACAACTATTTTTAGGATGCTCATTTACTTGTTCTGCTCAAACAGCAATAGCAAAAGTGATTTTAAGAACCCCACTTTGAAGATACTAAGAGCAGAAACACTAACATAACCACACGATGGCTCAAGGAAAATGAGTTTCTCTTAAGTGATCACTCAAAATATTGTGACACATTCCGAAGGGTTCTTGTGATCCAAATACAGATTTACCAACGTGACGTGAATGGCAAACGGCACTGCGACATCCCATTAGCGTTGACAAATCTGCTATATTTGTTCTAGTTCTGTGATACAGTTTAACTTTCCATGTGGCTAGATCTATCCCCAGATAATCCTGCCTGTAGGAACCCTCAGTATACTCAGTTAAAAAATAATCCCATAACCTGGGTCTCTGCAATTTTCCGCTCTTTCCCATGCATCATGATCAAGGTCACAGTATGGTAAGTCGAAAGGGGAAATCCTACCTTTAATAAAATAACTCTGTTTTATCATGGTCTAAATTAATTCTGTGCCTAGAGCAAAAGAATTTATACATTCATATGGATATGGACATGGACTTGCATAGTGTATGGATGGATTTGCATAGCTAAGAACAGTATGCTCAGCTATTTGCTAGCATATTTTAATGAAACTGAGGGATTTTAGAAACTGGCATTTTTAGGAAGAATTTCAATTTAAAAGTACTTTTACAACTTTGTCCTGCATTTTTTATATATTACTAATAATGTCTTGCTTCTGGAAAGGTAATGAGCACAGCTATTTTCTCTGACTTAGAAGTTTCAGGGACTTGGAAACATGCCTCTTTATAACCTGTTAGGTACCTGGGCAGAGTGTGCTAAAGAAGGACCCCAGAGTTTCCACTTTCCCTGTGACCAGCTGATAATTAACTTCTTTTTGGTAGTCTGAAGGACTGAGCATGCTCTCAGACAGAACTCTTGCCTGATACTTTCCTAAAAGACAAAAAAGTAATTTCGAAAGCACTTCAAACTAAAGTTAAAAAATGCTCTAAGTCATAATAAAAATACTACCCAGTTAAATGAATACCACACACAAACAAAAATGAGTCTTTTCTCTCTCATATACATGTATGCACCAGACACCTGTAAGATAGATTCATGTTTTATAATTCTTGTGTTTTTTTCCCAGTTTAGGAAATATTTGTTGATACAGTATATAAAAAGACCATATAAATAGTCAAAGAAATTGTCAATTATCTTACACTCATAATGAATCTTTGAATGGCTATTCATTTATTTAATTACCAGCATAGCCCTCAACAGGTTGTCGAAGGGAATGACATTGAAAGATCATCTTTTAGAACCTAAGAAAATGTTTGGTCCTCTGCTCACAGTAATATCCCAGTGACACAGAGCAGTAGAGCTTTAACTCGCTATTATTTGTTTGTAGTAGTGTTGGCTGGGATGCCTTGGTGAGAAAACAGGTGACACAAGCAGAATGTGGTTTGCTGGGGAGGGACCCAACTGGGCAGCATCAACTTGGGTTCATCGAAACCCATTACTTATTGCTCAAAGCTCTGCTTTCTGAGGCAGCTTATTGAAGCTCCAGGCAAACTCCTCATAGCA
Organism: Balearica regulorum gibbericeps; assembly: GCF_011004875.1. Taxonomy (NCBI): domain Eukaryota; kingdom Metazoa; phylum Chordata; class Aves; order Gruiformes; family Gruidae; genus Balearica; species Balearica regulorum. The sequence goes on from NC_046186.1 coordinate 15,952,984, forward strand.
TTGCATTACTCTGTTTCACCTGGAGATACACCCTTGGCATCTTACCTGTTATCACAATGCAGGAATCAATGGCTCGATTTCTGCTGGCACATATGATCACCACGTAGTTCGTCTTTACTAATTTTCCTTCAATGAGCAGCTTAAACATCTCTGAAAGCCCTTCAGCCAGGGAGTAGCTGCACTCAATGATATGGACACTGTCATTACATGAGCTAGCTGCGAGGCCGGCCAGCCAGGGCAGCTGGGCTGAAGTCACTGGTGTGATCTGGCTGGGCACTTGGGGAAAGGTCTGTGGAATAGCCTGTTGGTACTGACGGATTTCAGACAAGTGTGATTCCCGCCATGAACGCATGAATATTTGTTCTAAATCCTCAATCAAAGGGACCTGGTCCGAGGCTAAAAAAAATTAAGAGGAAAGTATTAGGAAACAAGTAAACAAAACTATTGAATTAAAATCATTTTTTTCCAAAATACATACTTTTTTAGAGATGATCCTTTCAGATTTAGGCATGCATGACTCTGTTGCTGTTAGCAGATGTGAACAAAATTTTTCATTTTGAAGTGCCTCTGTGATACCCAAGTAAAGCTGCCCTACTTGAAACCTGAGTATCAGTAGTTAGAAACATTTAAGAGGTTCAGTGTTGCATGTCTCAGCATACTACTTCTAAACCACTGAGCGTATGCAAGAGCAGTGAATTACAGCACTTTTCCTTTTTTTATTTTTAGTTGCTGATGTCCCAGATTATAGGAGAAGATGAACTTTGTATGACTATATTTCAAGTCTTCAAGAACTAATTATTTAGTTTTGTTTCATTACTAAAAAATGAAATTATTGAATATCACACGTCCTAAGACTGACATTTAAAATTGTCCTGCTCTAATATTCCCTTTCTCATTTGCCAGCAAGTAATATATTCACTGCTGTCTATCTGGATGTAAAATAATCTTACCTAGTTGAACAAGGTAGTAGACAGTCAGTAAGAGCTGCATTTCCTCTGAAATAGGCTGTATTGTGGAGGTGCCGTATTGCTCATATGCTCTAGATAAAGACTGTGAATTTCTGTAACAGGTGTACAACAAAGGACTCACTATCACATCATTAATGTTCCCGCAAAGATATGGGAAGTTTCCATGACCTATAAAATAAACAATGTTTGTACACATCACATTAATTCCCTAATTTCCCATGTATGAATTAAAGAGTTTTAATAGTAAACCTTCTAAAATTGACAGCTTTAGCAATGTTTAACAGTAGGAGAGATCTTTACATCTCTTACAAAAAAAGATACAAGGTCTTGTTGGGGGGCGTTGGGGTTTTTACCTTTAAAAATAACTGGCTTTGCTTTACAGATTTTCAGCAAGTTGTCAGGAACTGAGACCGGTTCTCCCGAGCCCAACATTGGAGATGAGGTTGGCCCCACCAAAGCAGAATGTGGTAAAGATGATACGCTTCCTCCGTCTAAGATTTTAGACATATTATTACTGGAGTCAAGTCTAATAATGATTTCCTCAAAGAAAAGTTACTCAACATCACCTGATACCCACAGTCAATATCAGTGTTAAATTCTTGTTATGGTCACATTACACATTTCACGAGCTGTTACTGCAATCCATACTATTATGTTAACTTCCATGCAGCACTAATTATATTGTTGCGACCTTGAATGTCACACATGCATCTAAAGATTTTGAAATGTTTATAAACAAACAGTTCCAGGTATGAATGCAAAAATACAAATGCTTATGTGATATCTATGCACAAATAGTTATGATTTGTGTGTTCCGTATGATATATTTAGTTTCACTGATTCTAAACTGGTTTTCTTGCTATAGCAAGAAAGAAAAAATTAAGATTCAATGTTTGCTCAGTCATAACTTCTTTACAGTTAATTTAAACAATAACACAATAAAAGAAAACATTTTGGGGAAAGGGTGTTTATTTCACTGCACGTCACTCTAGTCTGTAGACTAGAAAATCCAAGTGCCAAGAACACTGTGACAAACAATTGAAACAATGGATGGTACCTTGACCTGAGTTATGACACTAATTTTAATATCCCAAGGGTGTTTTGGTGTCTAAAGATGGGCACAGGCACCTGTTGGGGTTTATTAATAATGACTCGATGACTGGATCCTGAGAGTTAAGCTCAGAGCCTCAAAAAGAAATCAATGGAAAAGAAGCACCTAACTGTAGGTGAGCATGTAGACGTCAAACGCCTTTCAAAACTCTAATATGAACCTGCACACATCTTTAAAGTACTGCCTCTTTCCCCCCAGTATTTTCTGAATAGTGAAACAAACATTATCATTACCTTGGGTATAGCTTACCATTTTTAATTCTGTTTGAAACCTGTGGGTTGAGCTGCAAGTTCCAAGTTTCAGTAGATGATGGAGACTCTGGTGACCAACCTTTATGGCGCTTTTTTGGAGGTCCTGAATTTGTTAAAGTGCCTGAATAACAGGAATATTTCAGAAAAGAATTAGAATAAAATGTATTCATTTTTGTGCATGGTAATTCAATATGTTTTGAAAGATTGAATGTGTGCATTAAGTACTGTGGTAGGCAGGGTGAACTCCATTAATGTAATAATTTTTTATGGTTTTTATTTCACTTTGCTATGTCCTGCTTAAATTTCTGGGAACTCTTTATTGTCTAGGCAGACCACTAATTTTATACTAATGTTTACTCTGTACTAAGAATAACGTACTAAAGATGAGACCTGTACTAAGAATGCTTATACGTGTTAATATTTTGAAGTCAACACTATGGGCATTTTTCTCCTTTTATTTCTAAAAACATGACACAGTGTTTCATGTAACTTATTGTAAAATAAAATTCTCAAGGGTTTCAGGGTGATATTAATAAAGATGTGAGTTCTTTTCAACAATCTTCCTATTTACAGGATTTTTGCCACTTCTTGGTGGTTACTGTCTTTGGGTTTATGATATTCCATATTAACTCCTAGCAAATTACCTCTGCACTTTCCTCCTATCCAATGTAGCTCCAACACCTTTGTCTGTAAAAAGATAGCTTTCTCACGTTTTTTCTAGGAGGTCCTGATGATTAATTTATTGAATTTTCTTTTATTAATTTCTTGAATCTTCTTGTGCACTCCTGCAAACTCCTAGAATGATGAGTTTCCACTAACATCAAGTATTTCTAATTATTGAGAGTCAGTAGTCCTCCAGGAATTGCTCAGCATTTTGCAAGATTGAGATCTTTCTATTTCTGGACATGACTACGCAAACATCGTAACACTACTTCACACTGGCAGGGCTATATCTCCTGGCAGAATGGTTAGTCCCACATAAAATTCAAGACAGAGCAAGAAGCTTATATTAAAAAGAGAAGTTTACTTTTCAAAAGATATCAAAATGAAAAATAAACCTGAAGTCTTCAGATCTAGAACAAGATTGTTCACTTGCAGAAAAACCTAAGGTACAGGTTTTCAAAGATGACGTTGTCCTTTAAGCTTTTACCACGTGAGGGCAGTATTTAGCCATGTGTGATAGTCATCCTTTCATTTCGTTTTCTGGCATAACGTGACAAAAGTCACAAGATAGAGCACAAGATACTCTTTCCTGCAGATATGTTGTTATGTGAAAGTAATTAATCCGAAATTAATTAGCAGGAACCTGTTGCTGCATGGAAGAAACAGATTGAGAACCTGAATGGGCAGAGAAAAAAAATTTGGTTGTGATGCCAGCAGGGAAACTTGGGAAGACTTATTCTAAAATAAGTCTGTACAAGGGGACGGAGTGTACATTCAGCAAATTCACCAATGATACTAAGCTGGGAGGAGTGGCTGACACACTGGAAGGGTGCACTGCCATTCAGCAGGATCTGGACAGGCCGGAGAGCTGGGCAGAAAGGAACCATATGAAATTCAATAAGAGCAAGTGTAAGGTCCTGCACCTAGGGAAGAACAACCCCAGGCACCAGTACAGGTGAGGGGCTGACCTGCTGGGAAGCTGCACTGCAGAGAAGGACCTGGGAGTCCTGATGGACAACAAGCTCTCCATGACCAGCAGTGTGCCCTGTGGCCAAGGCGGCCAATGGTATCCTGGGGTGCACTGTGAAGAGCGTGGCCAGCAGGTCGAGGGAGGTTATCCTCCACCTCTACTCTGCCCTGGTGAGGCCACATCTGGAATCTTGTGTCCAGTTCTGGGCTGCCCAGTTCAAGAAAGACAGACAGTTACTGGAGGGAGTCCTGCAGAGGGTTACAAGGATGATAAGGGGACTCGAGCATCTTTTGTATGAGGAAAGGCTGAGGGAGCTGGGTCTGTTTAGCCTGAAGGGAAGACTGAGAGAGGATCTCATCAATATTTATAAATATCTAAAGGGTGGATATAAAGGGGAAGGGGCCAGACTCTTCTCAGTGGTGCCCAGTGACAGGACAAGGGTCAACGGGCACAAACTGGAACACAGGCAGTTCCATCTGCATGTGAGGAAAAACAACTTCACTCTGCGGGTGACCGAGCACTGGAACAGGCTGCCCAGAGAGGTTGTGGAGTCTCCTTCTCTGGAGATACTCAAAACCCTCCCGGACGCAATCCTGGGCAACCAGGTCTAGGTGACCCTGCTTTAGCAGGGGGTTGGACTAGATGATCTCCAGAGGTCCCTTCCAACCCCTGCCATTCTGTGAATCTGTGAATCTGTAAAATAGAGGTATAGCATGTTTCTAGCCATAGCGAAGATTAACTGTCTTGCTTAAACAAGTCAGTGACACAGAATACAGTTTGTGACAGAAAACAATTAACACAAGTCATGATAATAATGGTGCAGTGAGGACAGTGAGGACATTTGGAGCCAGTTGTCAAAGTCTAGTGCTCCATCCCAAGGTGAACTGCAACATAGGAATTATCCTATGAGTGATTAATTATAGATCTTTCTTAACTCCCTTCACAAAACCTGTTGGTGAGATTGATGCAAACTGACACATTCTTTAAGAACTTGGATTCAGAATGTAGTCTGTACTTCTATTGAATGAATGAACTGTAAATATAATGAAAAACTTCCAGATAATAATCTGAACTGTAACAAAGCTATGGCTGAAAACATGTAAACAAGTGGGGTTTTTTTCTGAAAATTAACATAGAAAAAATGTTATGTTCAGAAAGGACTTGGAAGGGAATAGTAATTTCTATTCATACAGGAAATTACGCTCATGATATCATTTGTTCAATGCTTCTATTATACCCAAGGAATATAGCATTTAGGGTTGTTAAACAACAAATCCATACGAATACCTAACACTGAAGGTCTTGTCAGAGCAGACAGGTTATTTTTCACCAACTGTTGTTTGGGTGATTCTTTGCCATTATAAACTGCTGAGCTCAATGCTGCTGTTGAAGGGATGTGATCTATGGCTGCAGCTGGCAAGAAGAAAACAAAGTTTTACATTAAACATTTCTAGGTCAAGATCCCCAGCTGATATAATAACCTAATCACTTGATCATTTACTTTAATAGAGCCATCGGGATCTGATAGAGTGAATGCAATGCTGAATAAAACAAACCCATTTCTGATCTCATACCAGATTATTGCCATCTGACTCCCAATTAAGTGCCTGGTTAAAAATCCAATTTTGCAGTGAAATATTTATGTCAGATTCTGTAGCTTCTTTGCAGGTGGACCCTAGCTCTTACATGGAGCTTACTCAAGAACCAGCTAAGAGAATGAGTGAGGTTGTTTAAACTATACTAAAGATCTCCTAAGCCTCCATTCCAATTTGACATCCCCTTTCCAAGCTTCTTTTTAACTATGCTGCATTAAAAAGAGAGATTTTCTCAAGCCTAATATTCTTGTAATTAATGTAGCTTTTTTATATATGTAACCTCGGATCCAAAAAAAAAAAAAAAAAATAACCACCAACAGCTATGCTTCAGTTCTCCTGTGTGAATCTCTGTAACAGTCACGAGACACTAAAGAGCGGTTTTCTTTATGAAGAAGCTCAGAGAGATCACTCTAGCCTCTGTCATCCACCACCTTTCATTTATGTGAAGCTAATGGAAAAGTAAATGTTTCAGAAAGAATTTTTAACACAAAAATGTTACTGATACTTATTAGTTTTGGTTTTTTTAATATTAAAGTCACTTTTCTCAGCAGAAGAAAAAACTCAGAAGCTTTTAAGCTGATGGCCATGTAAAAGGATTCTGGGCGTGACATAAAATAGACTGGATCAGAAGGAAAAGCTGAAATGACGCTGGTTCATATAACATTCGTCATCTGTGACCAGACAAGCAACAGCGGGAGGAATGTAGTACCTATTCTCTGCAACTTTTAAAATAACGGCTTTTAAAAAATTTTGTTTTGTCCTAGCTCTAAGCAAGCTGCAGAACACCTATTTTATTATTTGCTAACCTTTTATACATAAACCTGAGGGGAAAAAATGGACAGCAAGAAGCCTTCAATGTATGATGGCTTTCCTTATCTGTAATATATCTCTAAATCTATTCAACTTGTTTTATTTTATGTGGCAGTGTGCTTATTTCTTTGCCTTTCCATTCACACAAGTACACATAAATATGCATGCACAGAAGGGTAAGAGTAGGTGAAAACCCAGCACATTTTCCTTCTAAGTGGTACCTGTTTGCTGAGTCCCAGCTGGAGCACTTGGGTTTGCTGCTGGGAGCGGCTCGCTGGAGGTGCTTCCCAAGAGGCCCGAACTTTCTGGCAGTTGGAACAATGCGCTTGAGCAGGAGCTGGATGACGACTGTCGGCCTCTGAACTCTTAACAAAAAAGAAACTTCTTATCCCCTGACAACAGCAGCATTTGCTTTTTCTCTGCATATTTGTTTTGATAATTTCACACATGAATTACTTAGAGGTTACAGCACTTGGAAGGGAGGAACCGATATCTTCAGACATGCCATCCTCATATTAGGTCTGCCAATTGCTTTTTACAGCTACTCTAGTAACCACCTAGCTTTCAAGAGTCTTTCTTTCAACTGGTCTGTCTTAGGTTTTACACAGACGCCAGTCCTTGTGATAGCTAAGCTTGGATGATGAAAACCAGAGCTCGAGGAAGACAGCTTCATTATCTTACCTGCCCCTTTCCAGCAGATTACAGATCCTTTGGTCAGAGCTCCCTGTGCATTCCTGACCAGATAATACTTTAAGTGTTTCTGTTTCTTGGGCTGAGTGGTCAGTTTAAGATTAATGTGATTTGAGAATTCTGTAAAGTAGCAGAAACCCTTCTTGCCACAGCCAACACAATTCCCAGAGAAGCCTGATAAAATAAACAATACATATAATCCAATGAGATAGGTGGGTCACTATTAATAACATCCAAACATGACTCTTTCCTGGAGAAAAGCTGTATTTATTTTTTTTTCACAGAGTGAGCTTTTTATTAACATTTTCCTCAAAAAAAATATTACATATAGTCCACTGCATTGCACTTTGGCTATCAGACTGAAAAAACCAGAGCCCCACATTTACAGAACAAATAAAATAGGCCATATTTTTTCAGTTTCTCCCACCAGAAGATCACAATTCCTATTTATTACCTACCTGTGAAACATTAAACCAAGAAGTTTCTGATTGAAGAGTACTGAATCACGTGCTTAACTCCAACCCAATTCAACACCACAGAAAGTACATGCTTCACTTCTGTTCCAGCTTTCATTGAAATTAAACAGGCAATTAAGTCTCAAAAAATAAAGTATATTTAATTTATTATATGTAATTAGATCTAAGTATATTTAAGCACCAAGTTCCTACTACAGATGCTTTTTTTAGAGAGGAAAAAATACTAAAGCCTTCCTGGGCTATTAATTTAAAGTTGCTTTCTCAAATTATGGCTGGACTGTGTTAGCACTTCACAGCAGTTTAAACTATTTATGATTATGGAAACAAAGTGTCTGCAACATAATAGATACGACAGAGACATAGCCTTTGCACGTAAAGAACCTTACTTATTGTACTCAGGCTCGATGGGGCATTTTCAGGGACACTGCCGTTTCCTCTTGTTCTGAGATACACCGTTTCAATCTCAAAGAGGGGCTCATGATGGTGATGTCATTATCATCATAAATAATGGGCATTCCTTGCACAGCTGACTATCTGCCTTTTGATTCTTAAATAATATTTTTGTCCATTTTCCAAAGTATTTTCTAAGAAATTTTTATCTTGCATAAGACCAATGCAACTGTCTGAAAATACTTGTTATCTCCAAAGAAATCCTATAGTGTGCAATTAGAAGATAATCTTCCCCATGGAAACTTTCTCTCTCTTCCCTACATATTACCTGAAGTATGGAGTTTTCCTTTATTTTAATCGTATCTAATGAACATTTTTATGTGTCGTCTCGGGAATTGAAAGGGAAAGGGTGTGTGTTCAGTGAACTGGAAGATTGCAAGAATAAAGGAAATATATTCCACACAACATAAGGACAATAACATTGGAAAGAAGTGACTGGAGTAAAGGATCAATAATATGGTAGATAAAATTAAGAGCCATTTATGAAAATTATTTCAATCACATATTTCAAGCAAATTAAGTTTTCAAATTAACAGTCAATACCTTTTTCCTTCTGTAAAATACAGGCACTGAAATATAATGTTTTGTAAACACCTGTTGCTTGGTTTACAACCAGAGCACTTTCATTAGTTTTCAAATGGCTCAGAAGAATTTATTAAAAACCTAAGTTCATGTGGAAATTGGTCTGGTATCTATGGGAACAAGTGGCTAACAACTATTGAAAGCTGCCTATTATCTCTCTGATCCTGGTCGGTAGGATGATAAATGTCATTATGACTCATAAAATTAGGACAAGTCATGACTCTGCAGAATCCTCTGTGTTATATCAGTCAGCACAAAAGCATCTGTCTAACATCACAGAGCCTTCAGTAGCTGCAATAAAAGCAACAACAAAAGGAAACAAAATTAGAACGGATGTGGCAAAAGCTGTAGAGTTTGCATGCATTTTATGCAGATTAAGAAATCATGAAAAATGCCTCTGCTAGTAAATGCAAACTTCCCATACATTTGGCAGCACACTGAGCATGACCAGCAGCACTGCCATTTTTGCCTGGTTGCCACTTACAAGCCCTTACGTGTTTTCAAACAAACACAAACACGAGGGGACTATTTCCAGAAGTAAAATAGAAGTACCTGTACACTTTTTAGGTTGTATTATGTTGCTGGGAGTGTCCAGCAACTTGCCAAAGCCACCGGTAGAAATATTTCTTCAACAGAAGTTGGACAGTGGACATAAAATCTCTCCATGTGGACTTTAGATGAGTCATTATTGGTAACTTTTGTAAATCATCATCTGCCTAAACCAGATTTAGCAATAACTTCTACCTGAAGTAACCTTTTTGCCCTAATCACCTATTTTTAACTCTGTGAGGTCTACTGGAAAATTAGTTTACACCAGGTATAGAATACAGGTGAGGCCTAGTAAGGATTAAGCAGATCTTTCACTTGTTTTGAAAAGTTCTTGGAGAACATTTTAGAAGTTTATTTTTTAATTTTCCTTTCAAGTCAAACTATCATCTTTCACCTCAAGCTTCCCCAGTTCCTCTGAGTCAGACTAAGAGGCCTTTCTTGCAAGCTCCTGCCAACACTGTTTTTCATCCCATTCATTCTGACCGACACTCTCTTTGATGATAGCCATTGCTTCATTAAAACAGCTCAGCCCTGACATCACAGATAGAACATACCATGATCTTAGAATTCCAATGCAATAAAATGCTGTTCCATCATTACTCATTGCAGGGCTCTGCCAACTTTGCTCATACCACTGTGCAACATGGAGAACCCAAACATTTCATCGTCCTCCTTTCTCTGAATGCCCTGTTCACGTGCCATGGCCCGAGGCAGCAGCTGACAGAGGGGACAGCTTGTTTCATAAACAAGCTGCATTAAATATTCTTCCATACATTATAGAGAGGACAAAGGTCAGGGGAGTTGGGGCAGCCATAAGGTGACTCAATATATCTATGTCGTGGGATTGATTTCACAAGAGAATTAGAAATCAATGCCTGGAGTTTAGGGGCTAAAAGCTTTTCACCTTTAGGTCACCAGTTCATATCCAACTCAGTTCAGTAGTGACTTAAGGTTGTTACCCTCTGCAGATTGTTTAATCAAAAGGTGTTTGATTGTAGCTGGTATTTTATCATATGCAGTTGCTTGCATTTGCTCACATCACAATGAACAACTGTCCATAATTTAAAAAGCTCTTCCACAGTAGGGTCCTTGTGGTCAGAAGAAGGACCTTGGACTAAAAGGGTATGAAGCCTGATGTACCTTCTCTCTGGGGAAATGGTTCCTTTGGATCAACAGTGAGCTTGTGCTACGGATAAAGAGATGTCTTCAGGATGGAAAGCTAATATTTCATAATATAATCTTTCATAATCTGATCTTTCATAAACTGGCAGAAAAATGTCTTCCTGTTTCTCTTTTAAATTAATAACAGGCTTTTAATTAATGTTAATATTTTCATGGAAAGTTGGCAGCTTGCTTAAACAACGAATGATTATATTTTCAACTTTTCAGCAAAAGTATTTCTTTTCAGTTCTAGTCATAAGCAAAAGCACACAAACACTGACAATTCTTCACATTTTTCCCATCTGCTCAGTACCATTCAATTTGAAGATTGAAGTCTTAAATTTAAAAAATAAACGAAATCAGTATGTTCAAACTGGAGAGCTCCATTGTATGGAAACTCACCACTATTACAAAAGCCCAATAGAAAATTGCAGATTTTAACAGAAGCAGCCACAGTATTTTATACTACAGTGTTTTCATCTTACACACAGCTTACAATGCAAGCAAACTAATCTTTTCCTCTGTCATTCTGACCTCAGGGACCCACTGAAAAAAAAAAAAAAAAAAAAAGGATTTCTTATTCCCTGCTACGAAAATGGGCAGCTGTTTGGTCTTTTGGGAAGGAAAATGATGGGTGAATAGCTGCTTTGTTTATCATGAGAGACTCTCCTTAAGAGTGAGAACTGGGAAAAAAAAACTAAAGAGAAAAAAACCTTTGGGAGTGGTACATGTTAGCTGCTTTTATTAGGAAACAATAAATATTGCACTATCACAGAAGAGCTTCCTCCATCTAAGCATTCCTTCAGGTCGCATAAAACCCAAGAAACAGCTTCCTAAAGGCAAAAAAGCTGAATCTGTTTTTCAAAGTAGTTAAACCTGTGATCTAACTTGATTAAGAGAATCATATGAGGTACATGCTCAGACACAGAGAACTTTTTGCTTGCCAAAAATGTAGTCTTTTCCAGGAAATGGGTTTTTTCCCTGTGGAATAATATATAAGTTGCAAAAAACAAAGAAACAAAACAACCTCTAGCAGAAATGACCTCCAAATCACAAGCACATATGCCTTGATGGTGGGACTACTTATTAGCATAATCAATAAATTGGCACATGCCCCAGAGGCATATCAACAGCCTCTAATGGGAACAAGACCATAAGTCAAAAGCCGGCCCGGAAACTACTGAGACATTTCCTGTTTTCTTCTGGAATTTTTGTACGCCCCACAGGCATCTTCACAAACATGCAGGCAGATCATGAGAAACCAGGAAACTATTGGGTAATTCATTGGTGCCTTTTCCCTTAAAATAAATTGGTTTGGAAAAAATCTACAGTACTGAGTAACAGCTGCCTTGCAAATACACACAGTATATGAAGAGAAAAAGGATGAAATTAAGGCAAAACAATGTGGTTGAAGGGTTACAGTCGATGTGCCTTTACCATCAATAAGCCTTATCAGAAGTGTAGGATATACTCTGACTCATGATGACAGCTCATTTCAATTCAAATTGAATCCAATTCAATTTCCCTCTAAACTCAGACAGGCTTGACAGGATCACTTTCCATGTTGTTTCAAAAGCCCAACATGTTTGAAGGGGAACAGCCTAAACTCAGACTACCAAAAATAAGCCTTCTATCCTGTCTTTAAAAGCAAGACAATAAAAAGAGCTTCCCTTCTTCACATGAAATGTTTTCAGCTTAAATCTATCACAAGACAAAGGTCACTGTGTTATACTAATAGAGAGTTTAAAGCAAGTATGGTTCTGTCTTTTATCTCACTATGTGTCTGAAACTGTGAGGCTACTCATGTCTGCTTCTAATTTTACTTACCCTGATTTGACTTGCATCAGTGTATGAAAACCAGAATCAAACAATCATTTCTATCTACAGTATGATCCATTGTACAAATAGTATGCTATGCTCATCTCAATAAGCTATACCATGTTTTTTTGTTAGATTAAGGACCAGGAATTATTTCCAGCTTCCAGATGAAGACTTTGGATCTTAAAGGATGTAATTTCTTTTATATTTAGGCTTGTTATAGAATACATACAAGTCATCCTACAGAATTACCAAAATTTTTTGCAAAAGAGTGTGATTCACTGGTGTTTAACAACAGCCGAAAATAAGCGTTTAAATGGTTTCAGGAAACTAAAATGTATTAAATAAGCAAGTTGAGGATGCAAGTAGCATAAAAACCTCCCAGTTATGTTCCTGTTGCCTTTTTCTGTTCTTGTTTAGCATGCAATTAACAAATACACTACTTCCTCTCTGCTAACAGCCTAAGGAGCTTAAGTTGTTAATAGTGCTAGCACTGAATGACTTGAGTGGTATAACATTCCTGTCTTTATCTTTAAAATGACAACACGTGGGTGATTTACAACCCTCTTAATTATTTTACAATCACTGGTCAAATGTGCTGTGACCAATCCAACTCTGCAAGATCACATGAGGAAAGAAATTACTGTACATAGAATTACATTATGCACCTTCACACTACACTGTCATCCCAAATGCCTTGAAGAGTTGCTCAAACTGAGATAAGAACTGAGTTCACGTCATATCCCACAGTGTTTGTGAAAGAAAACTGTTAAAAGACGTGACAAATATTTCCTTTTTACTATTTAAAGTTCAGACTGGTACATAGATATACGATGCACTATTTTTTGGTTAACTAAGAAAATAATACATAAGAACCTGAGAGTGCCTGACTGAAAAAAAAAAGAGTTCTCCCTCTGATTATATACCACTTTTCCCAATATAAAAACTATTCCATTTTAATAATATTAATAATCAGTTCATTTGTTCACTTGATTGCAGACCTTCCCTATTTGGGTTGATTTGGATGAGGCTAATGGCCATCAGAAAGGTTATAATAAAAATAGATAGAAGAACCTAGTTTTATATCAGAAGTTAGACATTTAAATAGATGAAAAGCAAGAAATGGCAGTATCCTACAAACAGTATCATTCAAACACACAGTATTACCTGATTACACATATAGGAAAAATTTCAACTTATGAGAATCCGTATTTATTTATATTGTGATAATAGCAAAAAGTCATATGTTAGGATCCAGAACCCATGCTATTGTTCAAACACAGTGGAGAATATTATCCCTATCTCAAAGAGATAAATCAAAAAGGTCATAAATTTTTGTAGTCCAAACTATCATCAAACTGTTTACATGTATATAGTAGCCTGAAAGTTCCACTTGACAGACCTACAGTCTGTCCATGTCAGTATTTGGAAAGCTAAAACAGAGACAGGCAGCAGTTCAACTTGTCCAGTTACCAGATGTGCAGTTCCAGCAACTAGGACATAAACTGATCAGACAACAACTTTAGCCTTGGACTAATGGATAGAAGGTGATGAAGCATTTCTAATAAACTGCCTCACTCTGTATCTTTCCAAAGCAAACATAGCCAGCTCTGAGTTGTTATCTTGTTATGCACCATCAGTGAGCATTACTGTAGACGGGAACGGAAATAAGATCTGCTGAACTCACTCTGCAAAAAAAGGTTAGCTATTTATTGTAGTCCACAGAAGAATCCACTTACTGCAATCACAGACACTTACCCAACAGGGCATTTCGCCCGTTGTCATCTGGCAAGAATCTTTTATCCACAGCACACACTAAAAGATGATCAGGTAAATTTGGTGATTTTGCACCAACAAGTAAAAACCCTGATGGTACCTCAATATGTTCATTGGAAATTGAAACCAATCTCAAATCTTTACCAGCCTGGCAGAAACCTAGAAAAAAATCAATTCAATGTATTTTAAGTTGACAAGATTTTTTTGTTTAATATCACAATTGTTTTCATTAAAGGACTTCCTATGTTTTTAATGAAAAACAAAGTTGTATCCTATGAGAACAAGGGCAAACTAAGAGATAATTTTCATCCCTGCCTTTTGGTCTGACATAAACAGATGCTACCAGTACAATAAACAAAAAAAATTCTGAAAACATATGGTGAAGTTTCTCTTGATGATGTTTTGCAACCTACATATTCATGGGACTGTTTACTAACATCATCGTAACTTAGGTCAGACATTCAAAAATGGAGATAATAGTTCTCAGTATCTGGTGAATTTCACTGGGTTTTCAAATATTTTTTACAGCAGCATTGAATGAAGTACACTTGAAATAGAAAAGAGCTATGATAAAGCCATAAGAATTACCATATTCATTTTAGAAAATGCTGTGCCTGCAAACTCAATCTTTTAAAGGGCAAGTTGCCTAAAAAAGCAGTTCTGTCCTCATGCCAGGCATTCCAAAGCAAATGCTTATCTGACACACTGGGTATAAGTATAAGATCAACCAAAAGCAATCCAGCTTTATCTGGCAGGTAACGAACACTGACATTTTTAGAATTTCTATATCATATAGATTGTCTCATTCTGATGAATTATAGGGGAAATAGCCCCAATCCTACCCTTTTCAGTAGGGAAAATGCCTTCTGACAGCATGTTCAGTGCATTTCTTACCATCAGTAGTGCAACATCCTTCTGGGGGAGGCTTCATCTGGTAAGAAACAGGAGGACTGCTTGATTCTGAGCCTTCTTCCTCCTCCTCTTCTTCTTCTTCCTCATTATCTGCTCTGCTGCCTGCTACAAATTATCATAGCATAAATGACTTTTAGACAACAGAAAACACTGGCAACAAACCAATGAATGAACACAGTGACCCAGTTACAGAAAGTATTATAGCAAACTGGATTCTTTCCTCTTGACAATGACTTTACTGCTGCCAACTCTTAAGATACTTGTTGTTTCCTTAAAGCTCCAACTTCCAGTCATGCTTACAATAGAATGTCTTTCATCAAAAAGAGCTCCTGTGCAAAAAAAATGTTCAAAAGCATGACCTAACTGCACCCAAAAAAGTAAAAAAAACAACCAAACAAAAAAACCAACAAACAAACCCAAACAAACTGAAGGACAAATCAAAAGAACCCTCAATTTACTATTTTTTTAAATCTCATTATTTTTTAAGCTAACCTCCTAATTTTTAGAGGCCTAACTCCTGGTGCTTGAACTCTTGCTGATCACAACAGTGTAACTGTATCCTTTGTTTATAATATTAACAGTCAATATAAACCCAAAGTCATTACTTCTTAGCACTTTAGAATGTCCTGGCTACAGTCCAAGTACAGATTTTATTAATTAGGTATTGACCATGTCCTTGATGTTGTACAGGAAACTGAAGAAACGGTTCCTCCTCAAAACTAGGTTGACCACAGATGATGCCAGGATAAGAACACCTAATTCTCAGGCCGTCTGTCTCCTGCCAGAATCCAGAGCTCTGAGCAAAGCACTGCCGCTCCCTGCACAATGTCAAGGAAAGGCAGGTCTCTGCCTGTCACGGCAGCCTATGCAGGGACTCTGCTAGTCTAGCAGGCAATACTGAATGCTGGAGAGAAGAATACACAATGTAGGCTTCATTATTTAGAGGGCTTTAGGTAGGTGTTTCTTCTTCAGAGTCTTTGCTGTAAACCACTTTTCTGGTGTGCTGGCTACCTAATTCAGCATTTTTATCTGATAGCTTGCTTGTTAAAAGAATTCACCTGCATATTATTGGTGTATGTTTCAGACTTTCAACTAGAGACTGCTTCTTTCCTTCTGTCCACCCATAGGACAATAATTTTTTCATGCATAATGCAACAGCTGCAGCAAAACTTACTGAGCAGTAACTCCATTCCTTCTTATGGCTTAGCCACACTCATGGCAAGCAGAGGAGTGCACCTAAATGGTAAATGGGAAGAACGCTTCTACAGACAGGACTAAGGAAAATTTCAGACCAGATCCAGCCTTACATACAACAGAGATAAGGCACCAGTACTAAGTGAACCCAGTGGGGCTTTTGTCTTAGGCTTCTACCTTCTTGGCTTCTGCAGGGACATGCCTGCAGCAAACACAAAGAGCTTTCACTGGCAAAATTGGGTGAAGGGCTGCAAGTGCTTGAGAGTCAGCAAGAAGCCAAATAGTTGTTTGGACCTGGGCAAGTAAAGTAGCAGTTAGGCTCCTACATTATTCTGTTGATCCAGCTTTCAGTCTTGAAACAGAAAGACAATGAAGCACACTGCAGTCATCCTCCAAGCTCAGTGTCAACAGGACATACTCTCTTTGCTTTAAGTGACTTTGGATCAGGCACTCAGAATCTCATAGGATATTCATCAAGGATTTTTGTTTTCCTATGACTCTCCTCGGAATATCTTTTTATTTTATTGACAAATTATTGTAGAATCAACTCAACAAATACTACAGGATAAATGAGAATTAGGGAGGAAGCTGAAGAAAGTAAATCTGGAGTTTGAAGATTTTTTGTCTAAAGGATATTAAGGTTTACACCCCAATCTAGATAAGGATTTGAAGGGTATGTTTACTTTTAAGTATCTAAACATCAAGCTTCAGTCCTGGTGCACACAGATAAGGACAGAACATTAAACACAAATGTTTTAAGGGTGTAGTGTTAAGGGTATTTTTTCAGACAAAAATGCTGAAAGTGAACAAAGGGAAAAGTGAAGTTCTCTGTCTTTGCTATTTAACTCGGGGGTATGTTATGTGTTATGACTTAACCTTGACTAACATCCAAATGCGATGCAAAGGAGGTGAGTCTAGCTCTCCTCTCTTTCCTCACGAAGTTCCTTCTTTCCTCTGTGCCAGCTCTGACACTTACTGGAGCCTGTGCTGAGCCATCCCAGCTTGCTAACCCAGCAGAAAACTAACTAAGCAAACAAAAGCAGCCACGATTTTTTTACTGGGTTTATATATTAAATTAGCTCAGTGGAAGATCTCAAAAATGCCAAAATTGATTAAAAGGGAGAAAATGGGAACATATGGCTAGGAGGAGTGGAGGGAGCGGGATATGGGATTTTCCCCTTTAGGCAGTGGTAAACTGTTAGGTTTGTTCAGCCGTAACAGGTAATTTCACATTTAAAAAAAAAAGAGATAGAGACAATAAATGGAACTGGAGACTAAGGAATAGGAGAGCTACAGCACTTTTAGGTCAAAAATGAATAGAGTACAAGAGCAAATATGTATCTATAATACACAAGAATGAGCTGCTGTCACCTGTAAAGGGCCTCATTAGGTTTTCTGCTGCTTGTTTTAAAAAAGATATACAGTTTCTGCTTCCATTTTCCTTTTAAACCAGGGCCCCTTCAAAGAACTCTATGTTTGCATGCGTCTGTTCCACATCTTTTCTTAAACAATCCCAAAAGAACACACAAGCAAGCACTCAAAACCAGAGACAAGATGATGGCAAAAGCGGACTCACAACCATAGTTCTTCTGTTGTATGTTACAGAACTAGGCAGCCAGCTGATGTAACTTGATACAGCACCATTAAACAAGCAACATACTGTGAAGATTTTGTCCATTTTTTAATGAATTTAAATTTATTCATAGATATCATAAACACCATTGTTTGCTTTAAAGAATTCTTCTCAGTTCTCACAAAGGATTTATTAGACCTTTATGCTTATACAGTTGTGATTAAGACATTTCACTTGGAAAATTCTTTTCTCCTTAATCTAAATATAAGTTCTGTGACTATTTTAATATACATATAATTCTTTCTCAGTGGGACTATTCATTGGGCTGATATTATCCACAAACTGATTGCAACATCAGGGCTTAAATCAACAGCCACAAAATATATTGTATCCATGAACAGACAGCGTCCCTTAACTGCAGATCAAGGAAGGAACCAGTTAACCACAGACACAAGTTCACTGCAAAGTTGATGTGGTGCTGCTGTCAGAGCTGAATACCACACCACCCAGTGAACAACCTCACTGCAGTGGAGCCAACTGCCACACTGCTGCTCCGCATTCCTTTGCCACGCGCTTCCCATCCTTTTCCCACTGAAGTCCCAGCGATATCGGTGGTATAGGACTCAGATGCTAACAGAAAAATAACACTTGTCATTAACTTTTGAAATCGGCTTCATACCTCTTTGACATAAACATAATACACAGGGCTAAAAGATGGCACCCAAATGCATCTAAGAGCACAAGCAAAAAATGGAATAATTTTTGTATGTGAGAAATAAGATGTGGTTAGATAATCAAAATTGTGAATGTGATTGTGATTCAAATGGGATTTGGATTTCAGAAGTGAAGAATTAAAGAGCCTTACTGATTTGCACATACTGACTTCTAATAACTGGCAATCCAGTCCACAGTTTATATGGTAATAACTAGGCAAACAGAGATACGCAAGAAATCTAAACCTGTTAGAGCCAAATAACCTTGCCTTCTATTCTAAAGAGCTTTTAATGCACATTCCTAGAAAGTTCCGGAACATCCAGACCATTTATTGTCATTTGCAGATAAGTTCTGCAATTACAAAGGCTAAGAAAATTAAGAAAACTTTAGAAGACCCTCATTAGAAATGTACAAGCAGTGCAAACTGTAGTCTTTTTGATAAAATGAAAAATCTAGCAAGACATTTGTTTAAATAATGACAATGGTTTTGGACTCTTTTAAGCACTGCATGAATTTGCCAGGTCTAGAGAAGAGAGGAAACACGTCAATAATAAAAGGCAGGAAAAAAATCCCAGAATGAAAAATATTATTGTTATTGGAGCCAAGGAGATGTGACATTATGTCTAAACCAACTTAGGTGAACATGGTACTTTTAATTTATATAGCTGCAATAATTTTATAGGCAAATATAATTGTATAAATGACTATAAAGGCATACATTTATAATACGTACGGGGTTTTCAAATCTAGAATGTGTAGACTGGTAAACCATACTCACTGGAAAATCTGTGTTTGCAAGTTCATAGCAAAAAATGTAACATCTAGGCTAGAAGGGACCAACACATTCATTTAACTTGTCTCCATGCACCCTACAGTCTCTTTTGCGCAAATAAATTCTTTTTGGGCATAAATTATCATGGCAGATATGTAATGATATTAGGCTAGTGTCAGAGGCTAGGTACTTTTTTTTCAGGTTTAGATGGTCACTTTTGTATCAAAAGGAGACAGAAAAATGTTTTTAAACAAAAAATATAAATCTAAAAATAATGACAAGTTACAACAGGTAATTGATAAAGCTTTAAAAAAATCCAATTGTTTTTTTCTTCAACTGGCTATATCCTCAATTATATATACAAGCTCTCTTGCAATTTTGATATTTTAACATCAAAAATGTTAAAAATCCGTAATCTCAGCCTTATTTACCAGTGGCTCGTATTGTTGCCATATGCTACTTTGAACATCTATAACCTCTTATCAATCTACAAAATGGAAAGCCAAAACACTTGGGTTGTATTGACCCACTGCACTACCTTGTCTAAATTATTTATATCATGTCTCCCTCACCACAGGAAAACACTTACTGTACTGAGGACCAAGAGGCAGCTATGACCAAGGATAGCCCCAGTCTATCATCATGTCAGAAGGCCAGGGCCAAGTAAAGATAACAAAGAAAGGGGAGGACAGGGGCTTATAAAAGACCCCAAGGAAGGCTCTCCGCTTCAGGTGCCTCCTGGCCCTCAGAGTGCAGGGATTCATGTAGCTAGAAGTGGAAATCTCAATTTTATGATGAGGCTGGAGTACATGTCACCAGCTTGCAGGCCTCTCCCACCTGAGGAACAACCTAGGAAAAACTCTGAAGTTTCATGAAAGGAATGTTCTCTGCCAGGCTGTTGTGAGACTTAATGAATTACAGTTCAATTCTTTTTCCATTAACTGCAAAGAAAACAGAATCAACCCCTCAAGGTTTAGCCAGTTCATTGACAGCCTTGAAAGAAAGAAGTTACAGAAGTGTGAAACTGCACTTTCGTCCCTGAACAATGCATCTGCTCCTGTAGCATCTTTCCCAATTGATGTCATAATCCATTTTGTGACATGGGTTTGATAGAAGAATCATTATGTGTAGGGAATAAGCAGCATATCTTTTTAAACAATGAAGATATATTCATTATTATGTTCTATATTAGGAAAAAAAAAAAAAGAAGAAGAAACGACTAATGATGTGTGAGCTGTAAGCAGATTTACCTTTTCAAGAAATGTTTTCTCAGCTGTTACCATGAGGTAATAGTAAAGAGTTTAATCTGGGCAAAACACTTTTATCTACTACTACTTCTTGGGCTGACTATTTTTTTCTGTTACTGTGGATTAACCATTATGCATTTTTCATTACATCTATATCTAAGCCACATTTAACAAAGTATGACAGGGGAAGTAGACCTGGACCAAAGAAATTAAACACCACCCAGAGGGCAGAAATGGCTAAATAATGAAATTATTAAACACAACCTTGCACCAACATGCCGGTGTTCTGCACACACCAGTAACTCACTGAAAACAACGAGACAACTACACATAACAGTATACCAAAACACCAAATTGTATCATGAGTTTGCTTATCAGATCTATACAGTTCATTTAAACTATACTACTTTCAATTAAAAAAAAAAAAAAAAGACTGAGCAAATGAAACTTGGAAAGCAGACCTCTAAACACACACAAAAATTCAGTGAGAAATCCCATATGTTAAATACCAATTTGTGCAAGGTTTATGAGAGAACACATCCTAAATTTTTACCTTTGCAACCACAGAATAACTAAAAATATGCCCAAAGTGATTATAAACCTTCTTAAAAGCTAAAAATATTTCTGTTGTATTTATTCATAATGAAAATCAGTCTTAGCATATATCTTTTATAAATCTATCATGTGTTTACCATCATTTACTGTATAACTGTCAGCAGTGTATGATAAATTATAGGACAACAGATTTAAGTTCCAAAACTCCAAAGATTCCTAGTACTTCAATTTATGTATATTGATAAATCTGAGCAAGCAAGTGGCTCAATTTTACCAAAATAAAAGACAACATAGTCTATATTTTTAATCCAATTCTAATATATATATAGATTTGTAGATCATAAAAAAATTCAAAGAAAAACTTTAAATACTTTTGGTTTTCTGTATTCCGATTTGAAATGTGTGTGCTGAGCCTTGGGAGAGCAAACAGCTGAATTGTCTTTGAGCAGAAATATAAATTCCACTATTTCCTACCTTCCAGTGATGACAGTTGCTGTTCAGCTTCCAAATACAATTGAGAAAAGATTGGTCTGGGAACTAAGTTGTTTGAGCGGAGAGAGGCCTCAATAGAATTGTGCAACACTTCTTCAAACCGTGTTGTCTTGAGCTGACCAGCGTAAGAATTTCCCATCTTCTCCAAAAAAAAAGAGACAAGAAGAAAAGAAAAAAAAGATGTTTCAATTTTAGCACTCAGAACTCGATCACTGCATGTTGATGTCAGATTACAACATTTCTCATGAAAGAAAGAAGCTTCATTGTCCACAAAGAAAGGCAAAGGAAAAGAACACTGACTGCAGCAGTCGCTGAGCAGATCCTGCTGGTAAATTACAGGAAGTTATCTGAAAGTAACAGCTTTCTGTAATTCAGCAGCACGGCAGAAAGCTTTGACACCTTGTTGAAGATGTGGCTAGAAATCTGATTCAAGTAATTCCTTGGTTTATATAGCAATTGAGGAGATGCATTTTCAATAGTCAGCAATCTCATCTGTTAAACAGCTGTTCTGGTTTACATAATTTGAACAGAATAAACTTTAAAGCATCTAGGGAATAGCACAGTTTTGCGTATCTACCTTTACATGGCTCATCATGGCTGAAAACCCATGGCTAAAGCAGTTCAACATATCTTTTAGAGGTGCCATTTCATTAATAATGTAGTGTTGCTGTAACTCAGATATTATGAAATATAATGGCTTCTCCTTCTTACCTTAAGCAGTATTTTTCCCTGTAAACATGTTTGGGTTTTTTTTTTTTTTAGAATAAGACATTATTGATTATCTATTTGATTTTGTATTTGATTATTAGGACTCCATTGTTAGTGAAACCGCATAATTTACTCATTCTGTCACTGAGGAGTCAGTCTATTTCAGCTGAATATCCCACGTACTTAACTGCCGCCTGCTTTCCACTGTGAACACAATGAACTGGTATAACCAAAAGCCATGTCAGCTTTCTTTTCCTATTACAAAGTAGCTCTTGCCCTGGGCCCCATGTCTTTTCCCTCCTCAAGTAACTGTGAATAGAAAGCATGAAATGCTTCCTGTTTGTGGCAGTAATTCCTAAACACTGAACAGCCCCTCCTCAGCACTGGGAACTGCTTGGGAAATGAGCCTGTTGGGAAGCATCCTGTAGGAATCAGTCAAGCAAAAGGAAAACTACTGTGAAACTGCATACTGCTCTTGATGGAAAAGGGGGTTTGAAAGGAACAAGATAAAAAGTTGATGACTTTGATATCTTTTTATGTCTTTGTAAAGCATATTTTATATATAAAATCATATTTTTATATACTTGTTTGTATCATGTTAATATTATATATATAATGCAGTTAATACTATATTGATGCTATACATAACATTAATAGAAGCACAGTAAGAATTAAAAAACAATGCAGGCAGCATTTAAGTACATAATCTAGATTAAAAGCAGGCACTACTGAAAAAATATTCACATATATACACAAAATCAATCAGAAAAACTGAAGCGGTGAGTAGTACTGATGCATCCATTTGGGGAAGGGTAAATGCAAAGCCTGTTAGCGATGTTCAGTGCTAATATAGAAGTGAGGATGCATCTTCTCTTCCACCACAGAAAGCAGATAAAAACTCCCTTTCCTCATTGATAGGAACTGTCTGGCTCCTCTTCTTCCAAGTACTGCTACAAATGCAGCTGAAGACAATGAGGAAAGCCTGACATCAGTATTGTACTCAAAAAGCTTTGTCAGATGTGTATGCAGGAAACCCAAGGTCAAGCTCTGAAATGAATTATACTAATGCTGTTTCTACACAATAGCACTAGAAGCTGTTTCATTCTAGTTCTAATCCATCTTTCAACCATTATAAGATTGTCAGGTATCTTGATAATTATTTATTTTTGTTACATTTATTTTGTTACATTTTGTTACATTTATGTTTAATGTAACAAGGACAAATAATTACCAAGATACCTGACAGATACCTATTTAATTCTTTGTTCATTACATTCCTTCCCATATTATGAACTAACATTTTTTCTTCTTAGGTTGGAGGCATTTGCAGGCTCAAGGACCCATCTCTGCATTTTCAGGGGCAGGTACAATATGGTTCTACGTGACTATTCATCACAATTTTGAAAGTCCAGACTAAAGAGAAATAAAACTGCATGAACATGCTCTCAACATGTTAACATCCAAAATTACACCTTCAGGCATGGAACAGCATTCAGCTATCATCCATTCCACGCACTTTCTTACATAGACTGCTTTATTTAAATACAGAGCCAAACCACAAAAAATTCATATAACATCCAAGAGAGTTTTTGCACTTAAAAAAAAAAATCACTGATACAGCACAAAGGGAACATCCAGAAGTTCGACTGCAGTGGCAGAGGCTTGTCTTACAAAGGGCTGGATTTTACCTGGTCTCAACTGTTCTCAACATGACCATGCAAAGTAGACTGGTCTAGCTGATTTTCAAACTTATTTACTTCTTGTAAAGCTTCATTAAAGCACATGAAAAATGGGAAGTTTTTCAATTCATCCGGATTAGACAAAACATTCTGAGACAACTCAAAAGCATTTTCAGATGAATAGGCAGGCAGACTGCTTTATGCAATGAAGGCTTATGTGCTCTACTGATCGCTACCTGGATCTAATTGTGATGAATGAGAAAACCCTGTAATATTTCTGTTTATAAACTCTATTCCATAGACACAATCAGCTACTATTCTGCACCGTTTATTAGGAACAGAAATAGATATACCATTTACAGGGATTTAACTTAGTTGCTCAGGGTTTGTAGAGCCCACTAGTGGGCAAAACAGAAACCCTGTATTTAACCCTAGGATGCCAGAAACCAGCATCTTATTGATAGGATGTTACAGAGAAGGAATCAGTTAAGATTAAGTTATTTGTGCAAGAGGCGGGTCTTGGAATCTTTTACAACATAAGCATATTTGGGGTTTTTTTATCCATTGGGGTGCTAATTTAATTATGCTAATGGATTTGTAAAATGAAACCAAAATATGCTTTCTGGATTTGCACACCTGGCAAGCTCTAACGTACCTGTGGGATCTTACAATCACAGAGCGAAACACAATCATAAATCCAGGAACATACTTTGGAAGATGTGATAAGTATTTTATAGTCATTTTCATCATCAAACACACACCACCGGAACCAGAAAATGGGCACTGCAGAAGCTTTCTTGCCAGCATCAACCTTTGTCATTCAGAGTCTCAGTGACTCTCAGTGGCAGGAGGAGAAATTACTTCTACGAAGCACGCAAGGGAGAAGCTGTTTCTCACTAACTCTACAATGGTTGTCATCCCCTTTTTTCTTTAAAGCTGCTCAGACTGTGGTACCTGAATTGTAAATTGCTGACTCCGTGGCACCAGGAAGCAAAGGCTTTGAGTCCTATTTTCCTGCTTCAATGAACTCAGCGTTCCCAGCCCAGATTTATGTCTCTCTTGGATACAAGTGGGTGGCACAGGCTAAACTTTCAAACGCTTGTGAAATTCCAAGCCATGAACATAGACAGTGACCAGATCTATTAAAAAAAACCAACCCCAACAACAAAAAAAACCACACAGTGAAAAAGAAGGATAGCCCTCAACTCCAACTACTGATAAATCAAAGGGCACCTCCCTATCGCACTGCCAGTTTCCATGGAAAGCATGCAGAGAAAAACACTTGCCAATACAAAGGGGAGACAAAAGGGAAAGGCCTAGGCCTGGAAGAGCTGCTTAAAACCATGACAAAAAGAAGAAAACCACTCTGAGGAACTTGTGAGCCTAAGAAACAATACAGATACAAATGAAGCTGGTCAGGCCAATGTCTTAGAAACGCAGGGCTAATGCTGCTAAAGAAGAGAGATGCCAAGTCCAGGCATTTGAAAATGAGAGAAGAAGAGTGTTAGTCACTGAAGAGAACAGCCCTCAAATTCCAAACAAGGAACTGTGAGGATTCCTGTGGTAAACAGAGGTTATGTGACTAGGAAAAACAGGGATTTTCTGTCGCATATAGAGTCAACTTGAAGTTCAACAGCAGTTGAAAAAGTCGGGTTTTGAAGAAAACCTGCACTATCCTGCTATGACCCTGTACTCCAGCTGCTCTGGTTTAGGAAGGGAGTTCCCTCTCAGCCACGAGGGCAGTACCTACCATGAGAGCCCTGACACTGACTGGTCACAATATAACACAGAGCCACTGCCAGCAGCAGGACAACATGCAGTCCCATCACCTGGATCTTGGAGGGATTTCTTTTGCACAGTGGAACAAAGACAATAACACACTCGTGACTTTTTTGGTGCAGTTGTCTGTGATAAAGATCAGTGAGGAGTATTAAGATTTTGTGAAGACTGAAGCTCCAGCACAGCAATTCTGGACAATAATTATCCTATACCTAGGACAGACTGGATATCCTAAGGAAAACTATGAACTTCAGAGCATGGTAATTAATCTAGGGCTTGTGATGACTCCCATTGAAATAGACTGATAAAGAAAGACTGCTTTCAGCAGAAACTAAGTAAAGTAAAGAATATATGTGGGCTGTGTTAAGGCTTGAAAAAATAGTCACAGCATCTAAGTGGGAAATTAGGAATACACAGTCAATTACTAACAAATTAAATCTTAGATATGACTTACAAATTATTACAGGAGGAAAAATTTCATACTAAGCTGTAAATTTTTGCATTCTAAAATATAATTGACATTAATGCTTTAATATATTAATCCTTCCAGTAAAACAGTATAGCAATGCATACATTTTCCCACTTGAAGCAGCCAGCTTTCATACTTTTGAAATGGCCTAACAGAGTAATTTCTATTGTGTCATTTCTAAGAGGAGAATGATAAGATGTTTCCAAGCTCACTGTTATTCCAAAATAATTTGTTATCGCTATGGCAAGAGGCAGTTAGTTCACCACTTGCATAAAATGAAGGGTTTTGTTTGGATAAACTATGGATTTGGGTATCCAAAAGGTTATCTCTTAAAATTTGCATGGGAGGAGAAAGCATTCTTTACGACAGGTTAGCAATTTGTTCACAGATCAGCACCGGAAAAGTTGTTAGTGTGATCCTTTTAATGTGATCCTTTTGCTCTTTGAACATAAGTCCATCCAGCAACATCCAAAATCCATCAATATTTCTAAAGTTTGGTAAAGTCTCTAATAATTACTGAAAACCTGTGTTAAAAACAACAATCTGATTAAGAAGAAGGAAATCCTAGGGCAGGGACTTGTATGTAAATATAACTATAAGAAGAAAAGTAAATTTGGACACAGCCCAAAACTGATTCTCTTCAATGGTAGTGATGCAGACTGTAAGATCTTCCTCATGGATTCAGTTCAGTCACAAGACTGTGTAATCTTGTTTTACTCTTTTATTTCCACAAAGCTATCTGTATTTATAGACAGTGCTTTCTTTAGCTTTGGATTTGGAAGAATAAATTATTTTCAATCTTCTGTATTAACATTTGTTTTGTGTAAAAGTGATACCGTGTGGTAAATCTGTTCCCACAGGTTATATGGAATTCTTGATTCAGGAGAACTAAGAGAGACTCTTACTGATATTCGCCCTCCCACCAGACTCAGCATAGTATTGTAGCTTATGTCTTTATCACTAGCCTCCAAACAAGGTTACTCTATCCAAAATTCCTTTTGGGAATGGTCACTGGCCCATCATAACTTCTGAAGCATGCCCAGGAATTGCTGCAGAGAGTGAGTGCTAGCACCAGAGCCATGCCAAGACATTGCAACAGAAAATTTATTTCTGGCACACAGGAATTTTTCCTGCAACTGTTTAATTTTCTAATACAGCCATAGTTCATATGGGCAAAGACAAACTTATTCTTTCAGAAGGAAATTTGGTTGTTCATGCACCACAAAATTATCTCTTTTAGAAGTAATGTACCAAGTTTTTTATTTGTTGGTACAAAGCCACCTACAGCCATAGTAAATAGGTGGACTATTGCCAATTTCTGCAAAAAATATTAGTTTCTGCAAGTTAAATCTGTTTCCTCAGAATATTCTGCGAGGATGACTTGGCAGTAAGAGAGAGGAAAAAAGGGCTCAGAAGACTGATGTTTGTGATATACGGGAGTGTGGGAAACATTTAAATACATTTCCTTATTAGAGATCACTTCCAGACCAATGTTTTACTATTCCTACGGGTGTCATCAAAATCTTCAAAAAGGGTTCGATTTTCTGCTGTTAGTCTTACTCAGAAAGAGAAATTTTGCAGCTTCGAAAGTTACTGAGAAATGAAATTATGATACTCTGCTGAGCTCAACTCCATAGTACTAACAAGATTAAAAGCAGTAGTCACTTATGGACCTGCTGATTGAAATCCACTTCTTCAGTGAAGTACTTTATTCCACAGTAATAAAGCTGTCAGATCATTTAAAAGTCTCTATTCATTCTGTGTTTCATATATGAATAAAGTTATGGCAATTCAGTAGACCCCACTCAGCCATTACATTTTAAAGGCAACATAAAAGCTTTAACTTAAACCACAGTTACCTTTGCCAGAAGTTCCAGCTCCTTTTCTGTTACCAGATCTTAGAACTCATATATCCCCTGTGGAACTCTATTAGAAATGTTATCTACAGACCAGACCAGATTAAACTTAATAGTTTCCTAATAATGCCACATTGGAAAGTAGTTCATGATTAAACACAGACACTCTGATTAAGGTTGATGACAGGTCACAGAGAACATAATCCTACCATCTTTATCCAGCCAAGAACAATTTTGCTACTGTTTCCATAAAGAGACTATACTGCAAGAAGACTACTCAGATCTCTCTACCGCTTTTTTCTTTTGTGTTTGCTTTTAATTTTCATCTGACATCTTCTTTTGACTTTGAAGATCAAGCTGACTACAGACACAAGATTTCTCCTGCATGAACAGTGAGATGATTTCCTCTGCTGACTTGTGTTTCCAAGCAACAGGATGTTGGAACGAGAGCACAGATCGAAAAGTGCCAAGATTTCAAGTGCACTGGGAAGAGCGGGAAGTGGGAAGACATCACTGGGTTTTTCCGCAACTTTATATCCCAAGCAAAATTGCTTCTATTAATCACTGAAATCAGTTCTCTCACTCACTTCAGAAGCAAATAATAGTGAGATGTCTTTATTCTCAGGAGATTGCTGCAGAGATTAATATGGACACCTTTGCAATGAAATCAAATATATGCAATTTTCCGCACCTACTGAAAAATCAAGCCCATTTGTTAACTGCCCTCTGTGCCCTTGGGAAAAGATCATATAGATTCATATCAAAAGGGTTAAAAACAGACTTGGACAAATCAAAGTCAAACCACCTCAATAAAAACACTATTAAAAAGCTGTTGCTTTCTTTTTTCCTTCAGACAGATAATAAATCAAATTATTTAATGGATTATTCTTAATATGAAATTATTTCACATCCATTTTGGCCACCAGAAAGAGAACTTCAGCTAAAAACAAGTATGTTCTTATTTTTGCTGTAATTTTTCAACTGCAAGCCAACAAGCATTACTTTTGAGGACAAAGTGTTCATTTTTCAGTGAAAATGCTACAATTCATGTTGGAACAGCAGCAAAAATAGCAAATCAGTATTTTCTACAGAAAAAAAAAAAAATTAATCTCTCAATATGTCTACAAAAAACCCCCTTATTTTTAAACTTCTCATACAAACTCAACTTTACTTTGAACCAAAAAAATAAAGCTTGACTAAATCCAAAGCAATCCAACTTGTCATAAACCCATTAAAATATACAACTATGCTTGGAGATCCGGACTAAGGCATGTTGGCAATTTAGTGACAAGGAATCTAAGCTGCAACAGCCGACATTGTAGTTTTCTGGGGAAACAGAAAACTCCAATTGCAACCAGATTCCTTTAATGATTTAAGGATGAAAGGCTGTTTTGGTTTTAAGACATAGCTTAGTCTTCCTTTACGACTACAGAAAACTTAAACTTCCTTCACCCTGGAAACTTTTATGCCTACTCTCAAGCCAGACTTGAATTTTTCTGAGACATTTGAAGTAGTGATTTGTTTAAAAATGGCACCCTATTTAGCTTATCTTAATACAGAAGAAAAAATGGAAGACAAAGTTCAAACTGGTCATAGTAGAAAGCCATTTGTGAACAGTCATACATTGGATTACTACTCAAATTTTTAAAAAATCATAATCACTGTTGGGACCAATGCCTGATAAAAATCTGTATCTGCAAAAGAATTTGGAAGAAATCTTAATTAGAGTTTTTATAGATGACTGAATATCTATTATTAACTTGTTTCTGCATTATAATTTTCACTGGAAATCTATTTTCAGATTTAATGATAACACTGATTTTCATTTACTTGCTTTTTTGATTTAGCGTGAATCTTCTTTTCATAGACAATCATACATGTCATTCCTTATTATCCTGACAACTGGGCTAAGGAGCCACTTCATAAAAGTAAATGTAGAACTGGGTGATAGTCCAGTGTTGTAATAATAGTGCAGACTGAGCCTAATATATGATATGGCAATAAATACATTTAGGCAATGGCACTTCATCCTGTAAATGCTTTCACATTCCTCTCTGCAGGAAACAACGTATTCTGATGCAGATTTCTTTGATTTTCCTGCAGGATCTCATAAACTTTGCAGGTGTTACCGGAGAGAAAATCCCTTATCAGCAGCTTCCAGCACAGTTCAGCTGATATGCTTTACTATTTCTCCAGCACAGAACCCTGACCCTACGGCTGGTCAGGCAACTCTGCCTTGGCTCCCATTCGGCTTTTGTGTGTTGCTTTGATCAGCTCCTGGCTTTGGATGAAAGCAATTCTTTTAGAGACCACCTTCAAACTCTCTTAAAAAAAGAATTACATACATAAAACCAATTGAGCTTGTTAAGCAGCAGGAAGAAGCCAAGTAGAGGGAGGAGAAAGGGAGGGAAGGAGGTGCCACAAATCAACGCTAGAACATGGTGATCAAAGTGGTAAGTGGAAAATTAGTAAAAAATGATCCCTAAGTTGTACAGCTCTAGGTCATTCCCTTTCCCAGCTCCGTAAGCGCAAAGGCTTTCTCGCTATTACCCAGGGAACAGATACAACTCTCTTTCCAAGAATTGTCTCATATATCTGCTCCTTTGAGCACAGCAGCACTTGAGATCTTAAAGCAGTAGGAAGCAGACTGGCAAGCCAGGAGGAGAGAGATTATCTATCTAAAATGCAAGTTTTCCAAAGAAAATTCTAAGAAATCAACATTACTCTTTCTTCTGGTTACTGGTGCTGTTTCTGAGAATCTTTTCAGAATCCGAAATGAATATACAAATAGTAATCCTACACTGATTGTACAAGTTAGCTTTTGAGCCATCCTCAAAACCGGACTGTTTTTTTCTCCACCCTAAGCCTACCCCTCTAGGCTCATTCCTGGAAGCAGTGCAGCAGTGGTCTGCGGGGCAGCCACATGCACACACAGAGACCGGGATGTAGCACTTAAAGACACTTTGGAGCTGTCTCTTTCAGAGCAGCAGAGGCAGAGCCAGACAATCTCTGTGGTGATTCTCCAAGGATACACACAAAGTGCACAGGTTTAGAGGCTTCACCTCATTCACAGAAAAGGGCCTCACTGCTTGAAAGAGATCTGTGCTGATTTCTTCTGACAGAGCACAACACACTATGCCATATCCGGATCCTGTTTTCCATCCAGTGAACAAAGGGTGGACAGAGATATAATGCGAGTAGTTTAAAATACGCTTCACTATCTGTGAATAGCAAATACATGTATTATGTTGCAAAATAAAACTCAACATCACGGTATTCGCAATCAGGAGATCAGTTGTGCATGTATTATACGTTGAAAATACATTAAATAAGAAATATTCACAAACATAATATGCAATCCAAAAGCATTGAACAAGCATCTTTAACTAAAGAACCACTAAAAAGGTCAAATTTTATCAATTTAAGAAACTGAACTTAGCAGTTTGAGATTTGAGCTATTTTAAGGGTTTAAAAATTCAAGTTGTCTGCATTTATTTTTATTATTTCAAAATTTTCCTGAGAAGAAATCACTCACCCCAAAGACAGCAAATAACTGACAAGGCAGGAGGTACACAAAATGCAGACAAATGCATGTACTTAAAACATGAATATTAGCTGTAAAATGTCCCTCAACTACAATATTTGAACAGTAACCAATATAAGGCAGTGTGAGTGGGTTCTCTTATGATATGCTAATGTTTTCATTAAACAGTAACAGTATTTTTCAGCACGGAAATATTAGCAATGTAGTAAAAAATATACTGTACCGTAATGAAAGCACGTGCTCCCCAGTGACATCCAGCAAATTACTCCCAAAGTTTCATATTCTGGTTGCAGTGCTGAACATCTTACACCTGTGGTAACTGCCAGTGATTATATCTTTACAGAGTTTTCCTTCTTTTGATTTAGAAGAGCCTGCTGCTTGGAGAATTGGTTAGGACACTTAAGGCTCCTGAGTCAGCACCGTATGCAACTGAACAACTCAGTCGGGTCGCCATGACATGAACACTCTCCTGTCACAGTAGAGCACAGGAAGGTTTCAAAGATATCTGTTCTGCAACTATGGCAAAAACAAAGTAATGAGACCACAATATACTCTGGCAAGCTATTCTCTAATTTGTGTGCTGGCTACACTAAATGATAAATGGTCTGACTTTATGTCATATTAATACAGAAGTGCTGTACTGGGTCATGGTGCTCCTGGCCAGGCACATATCAATCTATCAGTCTGAAGCATTAACGTCAACGATTTTGTTGCAGGTTTTTGGAAGGACTGAAGGTGAAGGGTTTTAAAGAAATGAGGGTGTCCTTTTGCATTATATAGATAACAAAATCACTAAAGAAAGCATAAAGTGTATACTGTGGGTACTTCATTTTGCTAACAGAAGAAAAGATTAACAGGAAAACAGAAATTAGATATGTAGCAATATTATCTCTGTGTTGGTACTCTGTATCTTCTGAATAAAAGGACAGGAAACAAAAACAAAATTTGAGAGATTATGTTCAATATACTGTCGGATATACAAAGAAACAAGTATTGTATCATGTTTAAACAAACACTGCATCTTTTCAAGATTCATCTAGAGTACATGTACAGAGAACATTTATTTCTGGTAAAGGTATATTTATCAAACGTTTCCTTAGGTCACAAATTGCAGTACATCACTTCAGAAGATGAAAGCAATTATTCTGAAAATTGAATTTTCTTTTTCCTACCGCTCCGAGTTATGAAACATTCAGGTATGTGCTTCATTTTAAACTCAGTTGAGTATCACTGAGATTAGTAAAATTAAGAATTTATGTAGGCTCTCAGTTGAATTAACGTTCTGTATAACCTTCGTATGCAGGATACACTGAACAATGAAAAGAGATTATTTTTCGGTACAGGTTGTGAAACTTCATTTTCACTCTTCACTCTCAGGATACAGTTTCATGACTGGCTCAAGCTCTGAACTCTGGTTACAGCTGAAAAGGAATGTCTCTCACTCTTAATCTTATATTCCCTCTCTGGTGTTCAGTGGCAGAGATCTGAGCTGACATGGTTGAAAATTAGTAATTTTTGAAGGGTTATGTTTGGCTAGATCAGATTCGTCATCTAGCTATGCATAAAGTGTATGGCCATTAATATATGCAAATTAAAAGGACCAGAAACACATGGCTAG
This sequence comes from Balearica regulorum gibbericeps, assembly GCF_011004875.1. NCBI lineage: Eukaryota > Metazoa > Chordata > Aves > Gruiformes > Gruidae > Balearica > Balearica regulorum. Next base: position 15,985,966 of record NC_046186.1, read on the forward strand.
GGATGGTAGTGAGAGGATCTTTTTCTACAAGCTAAGAAAAATCTTTAAATAACACTTTTCAATCTTAAAACTACACCTTGTGGTTATTCTAAAATTGAATTTTAAAGCCTACTGAGGAATCTCTTGGAGATTTAAGTGATTTAGACTTTTCACGCAAAACAATTTACATATTAATGGAAAGCTTTCATTGTTTATTTGGTAATTTTTGAAAATATATACTCTATATATACTCAGTGTTTAAAAGGCATTTGGACAATGATCTTAACAACATGCTTTAACTCTTGGTCAGCCCTGAAGTGGTCAGGCAGTTGGACTAGGTGACAGTTGTAGGTCCCTTCCAACTGAAACAGTTTATTCTATTCTTTACTTAAATTTTAGATGCAGGCACTGTATGAAAGAATGTGAAAAAGAAACGGTACAGAAAGCAGTAAATAATGCTCTAGGAGAGTGACTGGTATGTTTTTTCTGTTACTATGGAAGTGAACTAGAAGTTTTATCAATGTTCTATACTTTACGCCAAATATGGAAGACCTCAGTCATGTCATTTTCAAGTAGGGTACAAAATCATTCAGCTAGAGAACACAGAAATCACTGTCTGATTTCCTATCAGCACTGTACAACTGTGTACCTTAAACACATTAACCTGAGAAGATGACACTTAAAAGTCTGTATTGACAGCCAAAGTTTAGAGAAATCCAAAAGGAAAACAAACACTGCAAGAAAGACATATGCATGTGTGTGAAAGCATATGATTTTAGGAAGAGTCACTTCTAATAATTTACCAGGTCAATGATAACACAAGCCAGAAAATTCACATTTTAAAGAGGTATAATTTTATTGATACCAGCCAAACATACTTGCCCCGTAACTGTAGTGCATTCATGAACAAAATTTCTCTGGGATGCTGGATAGGGTCATATCTAAAATGAAGTCTAGGATGCTGCAGTGCCCATCTCTGACTTTGCTTTGGGGTTGAAAACACCACATAGAAGATGATGTTTACCTGATATTCAGTAATGGAATGAGAAAGTAAAAGAGGCCTCCCTGCTTTGGATATGGGCATGGAGCAGAAGTTCCAGAGGAGAAGGAGAAAGGATGAACAAGAACACAGGGGTCTATTGTGTTTGATCAGTACCCAGAACAGGAATGCCAAGAATGGGCGATGAGCATGGAGGTTATGTATAAGAGATCTTGTATACAGAACCAGTGGGAGTTGGTCAGTATGCAGCTGCTGATGCAACATACATCAGAAAGGAGTGGGTCTGCCTGCTGAAATGAATTGCTGAATCTGTGTGAAATGAGTCAGTAATGTAAAAGCGATGAATAGACAGAACAGTTGTTAGGGGAAAGCTGACCACGTAATTATCCCAACAAAAGGTACGCAAAACATACCTTGTATCCTAGGCACTTAGAGAGAAGAATCTTCTTTTTTTTACAGGAATCTACAGGGTATGTTTTCCAAAGTTTGAGAACGCTGGAACAGAAGTGAAACAAGGGACATAACCTGAAGTTATAGCCTCAAGTTAACAAGATTTTCAGAAGTTCAAAGCACAGACTAAGATACAAGGATAAAAATCATAAACAACATCATGAAAATATTTTATGAGGACATTTGTTTATACAGAAGAAGAAAAGAGTTGGTCTGCTGTGCAACCAGGAAGGAAAATTAAGAGACTGTTAAGTTGAATGCCTTTTTCCCCCAAGAAGATGAGCAAAGGTTATTTGTGATCAAATGACTGATTTGTCCAGCAGCTTTAGCAAGTAAAAATGGAAACTGTCCCTTCAAAACACCCAACAACTTGGTATTGAAGCATTCTATGCGCAGATTGTGTGTGAAAGAACTAGAACTAGGTCCTGCCAAGCAGAATGACTGGTTTAATTGCAGAACAACTACTTTGCTTCTCAACATGTTTTTCAAATGGTTGCAGGCATACCTGCCTTTTGTGTTTATGCAGAAATATTGAAATGTGTATAAAATCTTATAAAAAAATCATATATATAGGCTAAAAAATACCTACTACATTGAGCTTTTCAGGGTGCTTATGTGGAGCCCAGATGGTATCCTCCATGAGAAATATGCTCAGTCTTGTACTTTGGACATATACAAAAGGAGACCTTTAAGATCATCTAGAAACACAGCGTACAATGCAGCTGCCTAACCACAGGCATTTTCTAACTTTGAGATGTCCTGGGGTATCCTGTCTGGATTCTAACTGCTGCTCCAAAGAAGCAGAGGTCTCAGGCAAGTCCTCTGTCATATCTGCCAGTCCTTTATAGACACCTTGGGTAAACCAATGCCCTTCAAATGAAACGAGGTACCTATATTTAGGTAACTGAATCAGACTGCAGGTATGTACCAGTTAAATAGGTAGAAATTTCCATTATAATCAATAAAATCAATGGAGCTGAGAGAGTGATTCAGCTGGTGAGCCACGACTGTTTGTTTATTTCAACATGAGCTGAATCATTCCCCTGGCTCCACTAACCTCATTTGCTGTATCTTCATCGACTATCAGGAATTGCAGCTGTAGATGCTGACACGAAGACCTCTGTATTTAGGAGTCTCAGGGCTCAATTCAGTTGCTTACACATAGATATTTAGTGGTCTTTGATATGGTCCAGGGTATCTGAGACAGCTGCATAGATCCCACAAACACAATGTAAGACCTGCAGGAGACCAAGCCAGGCAGAATACTCGAGGACGACTCAAATGTCAAAAGAAGTATGTAAACAAGAAACTGAATCAAATCCTTAATCTCAAACTAACTCCCACTCTCAAATTCAAAAATTGGCATGTCTACAGATACATCTACACTGTCAAATGACTTGGCTTCCAGTTAGCTTCTAGCTTCTGATCACCAGATTGTCTATACTGCATACACGTTAGTTTACATCCAAGCATTCTGCACTCAGCTTTATTTCTGCTAGTAGTTAAATAAGGCACTCCTTTCTCTAGGCACCAAGGACAAGATTGTGTCAGGTTTGCTCCCATCACCCTACACAGTTCTCCAGCAGTTTCCCAAAAGGTCTAGTCCCCTCACCCACCTGTTCTCATTCCATGCTCCCCAGCATGCAGAACATGCCATGCAAGGAGACTGTAAACAGTCCATTCCAGCTAGCTGTGAAACATACTTCACAGTATTTTGGTCATCTGAACACATATGCACAAAACCTGTCCCTCAGAGGCACAGAAGTCATGTGAAGAGCACTGCTGACACAGTCCGTCTGTTCTGAAGAATGCTACCCTGAGTGGTGTGAGTAAGAGCCACTGCACGGCATGGCCCTTGGGACATATCTCCCCAGGCAGCTGTGGGTCCAAAGAAACTGGAGTTGGGTTCTTCCAAGGTAGCAATAGCTGCTCAGGGTTCTCAGGATTTCAGGTTGGAATGTTCTGCGTAAATTCTTGTAAGAAGTCCTTTGTCTGCATTTTTTCTTTTTCTTTTGCTGTTTTTTTTCCCTGTAACCTCAATGTCCTTCCACTGTTTGACTATAAATTGGGGATAATATCACTTCTCTAAGGTGCAGAGAACAGTTATACTCAAGACTGTGAGCTATTCCAATCATGCGGCCATAAAAATCATGTCAGGAGACTGCTTTTCATTTTTTTTGCAGGTATTAAAGAAACAGTTTTTAAAAAGATGCTGAGAATTGCAAAATAATGTGCAGACATCTACTGTGAAATATTAACAAATGTGAAGGAAACTGAGGAAGTGAGTGTAGCAAACTGCTATTTATAAAGTAACAGGATAGCTGGAATAGGATTGTCTTTCATATGAAAGTGTATTAAAGGCACATGAGAACACTTTTAAATACTACTTTATATTTAAAATCATACAAGTACTTTTGTTCTTCATATCATTGAATTCACAAGGATCTTGACCATGGTAGTATATGTTTTTAAAATCTGTGAGAAAAACATGTTATCAAAGAGTAAAACAAAAGTTCAATTAAGTTTTATAAAACAACCAAGTGCTTCAATAATGAATGAGAAGAAGAAAAAAAAAATGGAAATACACACTTGCCAAAAACTAGAGAAACCAATAAGTTGCTATCTCTTGCTAAATTCCTCCTGCACAGACCCTCAAGACTGAAACATTAAACAGGGTCACGCTGACCTTAAGGCAAGCAACAGACTTAATTACTGCAACAGACAACGATGAATCATACCTAATCAAACCTTCCATTCCTTTTCAATATAATGCATTACTAACCACACACATTGTTTTACAAATGGTACAACCTATGCCAGAAAAGCTTTCATTTTCTCAGTGCACAACAGGAACATTTCAGAATGTCACAACTGTTTCTTTATCGCTCTTATCGATACCCGAAACTGTTGCTGCTTTCATATCTCACCCACATTTCATTTTTATTCACGCACTGCACAAAAGCACCCACTACTTGTTCAGTCATGCTGTACCTGTGTAAAAATCTTAAATGAATGTTCAAAGACCATTTATTAAAAAACTTAAAAGCTACAGCCTGACTGATACTTCTGTAGCTATTAATGGCCCTAACTGTTCAAAACACTTCCTTAAGAGTGTTCCTTCATCTCTAGTAATTGTCATACTGTCAAAAAAACCTCCGAACCTCCAGGCTGAGTAACATCCATTTGAGTGTTTAGAAAAACAGCTCTTAAGAACTCTCAACTAACTTTGCTCTCATTGTGAAAGACCTCATATGCCAAGCCATGTGATTCAGGACCCTGTACAGTACATTGGGTCAGGAGACAAGATGTGGCACCATCTTATACCTGGGGAACAGGCACATTACATTCTGTTGCAAATGTGAACTGAAACTAATTGAACAAATCTTGTGCTCAGTGTGTGTGATTTGATATGCTTGTGTTCACCCACTACCTATCTCCAACTTCAAAGACGGTGATAGTGCTATTCCACTGCAAACTACTAAAGACACTTGTACAATTTCCACTGTCATTGCCATGTTTTGTACCTATTTCCCGATCTGGCATTTATATATCTTCCCAACCCCTATATACACTTGGAAAGGAATCATGTCTATGTGTACTAATGGATGGCTTTATTTCATACTCAATGAATCAGAGAGGACCTATCTCTGCTTGTAAGCAAAACAAATATACCACAGCACAACTACACCCACAACTGTTGTACTACAGCACAACTTTGTATCAGACTCTCTTACTTTAATTACTGGGAATCACTGGAGGTTTAGTCTCTTTAGTTTACCTTGTTTTATATACATTTTTCTTAAGAATTCTATCATCTGGTCAGTTGATTGATACTGAAGAGCTTAGTGCTGCATATTGGATACATTAATAGAGAATGCTCACAACATAGTTTTCAATATCACTTACATAAAAACTGTACTTTCTTGGTTTTGAGAAGCACCAGAATCTTCAATTACTCTTTCTTCAGATCATGGATTATGTATCATAATTCCTGAACACTTCAATGGTTAATAATATCACACTTGGAGAACCACAGGGAAGTAAGGATATGTTCTTCCTCAATTTTACCAATGGGAAATTATGTTCTGAAGAGATATTAGCATAGCTGCCGTGAGCATCTGAATCCCTAATTAATACTGAAATCCATTGTAGATAATGTTATCTAAATACTTTTAAGAGTCTGAGTTCAAATATTTCAAAGTCATACAGTAACTGTGGAAAAGCTCAGATCTGAATGCAGCTCTCCTGGGATACCTTTCTGTACTGGATCATCACCTGTTCTAGCATCTTATTAAATATTTACCCATTTAGTTTAAATGCTGGAATTCAGAGGGTGTGGAGGAGTTAATCTTTCAATTTTTGTAACTCTACTTGGAAAACCTAACAATACGGCCATATAGAAACAACTGTAGAAATGTTTTACAATAAAAAGTAGGGGGTTTCTTCCTTATTTAAGTAAATACTGCCAGAAATTTCCTTTAACTTCTAAATTATTGTAAGCTATAGTTGAGGAAAAATAAAGCATACAACTTTCCCATCTCCTGTCGTCTTCCTCTAGAGTTTCTTAATTGATCTGCAATAAGAGTAGAGACCAAAACCCAGTGAGATTGACAGACTTTGGGTCAAACCTGACATTCTTTTCAACTGTTTTATGAGTGATCTCAGATGTTAACCAGAATTTTTTATTATTTTCTTTCATTAAATTATTGCATGTTCCAGTGAAAATTCAGCATCATAGCAAACTTTCTGTAAGTGTTATAGAAATTTAAGAAAAGGTTCTCATCTATAATGCATTTACTCAGTTATACAACTAGCATCTTACTCCTCTGGTTTGCCAAGTTCTCATAGTTACCAGTCACGTGTCTCCACTAGCAAACAGAACAGATCCTGCACATTTTTACACTGAAAATTAATCACACCTACAAATGTTAACAGTACTGGAACCATGTAATGCTGAAACAATACAAAACACAATGTCAAAAGATTAACAACTCCCAAATATCCATGGAAGCGTTATCTGATTTGGGCATTAGCTATGCCGGAGGTACAGAGGCTCTCAGCATGACTCTAGGCAAAGCCAACTCAGATCTCATACAATCTATCAGCTTAAGTATAGGCCATGTAACCACAGCTATACTATAGTCTTCCAGGTCTATTCCTCTACAATGGGTTGTACAGATAGGTCCTGCTGAACTGAGAGTCAATACAGAACTGCTGTAGTTGATACTACACTGTGTTAGCCAGCATTGCAGTCTCCATATTACTTTCTCATCACCCAGGTTTCCCAGCCCCACCTTACCTTGTATAATGGGGAGTTACCTCTGGAATAAAAATGAATAGGCCAATAATCCAAAGATGCTGCAATGCTGCAATCAGGAGCTCACAGTACTATGAAGTAGACAGGCAAGATAACAGACTCCTTTGAATATTACTCCTTTGAAAATTACTCAAAGACTCTATTAAAAATGTCATTATCAAGCAACTAAGAAACAAATCCTTGTTTTCATCCAAAGTAAGGCGGGTAAGCAGCTAATTTTGCTTCAATTTGCATTTGGAAGGCTTTGGAACAAGTTCCAGTATAAGAAACAGGCCATAAATTGGAAAATGCTGACTCCCTCTGCATCCATGATCTGTAGGGCTGCTTGTGAACAATCCTAATGCTAGCTGCCTTTTGGTAAGGCCTGTAAATGCACAGCAGAGTAGCACCCACCAGAACCAGGCCCAAAAGCAAATACCTTAACATGTGTGTTCAGAAAGGTTGTGAAAATGGCTTACTCAAAACTCTCCCACAGAGTAAATTCTAACATGTGGAGACCGAGCTGTTGGTGCTAATAATAGCAAAAACGAAGGTTAAGCAGAACTCAGCTCAGCATGCCTCCTCCAGCCCTGCTGAAATATCTTCTTCGCTTTCCCTAGAGATATGACAAGAGCAGATGACACAGATATGGTCAATTTTACGTAACTGTTTGCTAAAAATGTAAGAACCAGAAGACAAGTATAAAGGATTCCGTATTTATTTTAAATTTCACATTGCATGAACCCGTTTTCTGCTACCTAACTCATTACCTAGGAAAGTTCTGTAGTTGATAGTGTAGTTGCTTGTACACAGAGAGTTTTCTAACATTTTTTAAATATCGAAATAAGTCTAGTATTTGCAAATAGTATAAAATAGTATTAGCAGACTGGGAATCCAGCTGCCTGTTTTTTCATTACATAAAATTGAGAGGCAGCTATTTGGAGGATCTATGGACACTATTTTGCAAACTTCGGATCCTTTTTCCCACATTCTGTTCCTGAGAATCAGTTCATCACTACTGTAAGTTTTATTACAACTAATTCAAAACAGCACATCCATTTAAACTAGTCTATCAATTGACTCCAAGCAAAAAATACAAAGGAATTATGTTTGCATCGTTTTCTCATATATTTATAATATTGTGCTTTTCAACTGAGTACATAAAAGTTACAAGCTGTGAACACAGTATGAACAATGTGCTATCACCATATAAATTCTACCACAGTTTCCAAGTCTTCAAAACTTAGCTTTTAACAGAATACTGAGTGTCAAATTGCAAAGGCAAAGGTCATACAAAATCTATTTTAGCTTAACATTCTGCACATCCAAAATTTGGTGTAGCAACAACATAGCAACTATATATGATGCTGTTGACTTTGGAAAAAAAAAAAAAAGTAGAAATTTAAAAAAGCAAGCATGTATTATAAAATGACATGATTAAGTATAATCTTTGCTCTTTTATCTTCAGAATTTATCAAAAAGCAATTCTGGACTCAAGTCTGCCAGAATGATATTAAATGCTTCAACAAAATTAGAACTTAATTTGACAGATATGTGATTTATGACATTATACTGAAAATAATGTTAAAATCTTTACCATTTTTCAACACCTCATACTACAAAAATAAGCTGGAGAGGAAGAACACCGTCATTATGACATTTTTGTCCTGTTTGACATTTTGTCTCACTCTGGTTTGAAATCATTATTGCATGTTATATGACACATACACAAAAATTATTAGTAGGAGAGGCAATCCAGAGCAATAGATCTATACAAAAAGGAATACAAATTACAAGCAGTAATTATTTTTACCGTAAAATTCTTAAGAAAGTACAATGGCAATTATATACTACATAATGACAATCACATTCTCTCTCTCTGTCATACATATGTGTTGTATAATCTTAATAATTATGGTGTTTGTATTTGTAATTAGAGTGATCAAAGAAAGCGACTCTTAAGAAGGATTTCTTTGTACGTGAAATTATTTTTATTCCTATAGTAAAAAATGGCCTATTCTGTGTCCTGGTTGAGAAAAGCAACCTGAGCAATGTATTGACTTTCTTAGTAACTTCTAACATTTGATAATTTTTTTTGTTTCCAATAGCAAGCAAAAAGCAAATTGGATTTTAAGAATCAAGAAGAAAGAAACCAGGAGCAAAACACAAAACATGATTATGCCATTGAATAAATCCATATCTGCACTGTGTGCACTTTGGGTCCACTGTGTCAAAAAGGACACAGTATAACTTGAAAAGATTAAAAGAAAGACAAGAAGGAAGACTGAGAGGACTAACAAACTTCAGGACTTCTAGTTGGCTGGGACTCCTCAGAACAGAAAAGAGGTGACTTAGGGGCATATGCTAGAAGTCTACAAAATCACGACTGGCACATCAAGGCTGCATAAGGACAGATAGTTCATTGTATCTTTAAGTATAAAAATTAGGACACTCATTTATATTATTTTTAACACTATCTCAGTTGGTTAATAGAGCCTCATATTTTTCAAAAAAGCTGGGCATTGCTCTCACATTTGAGTATTATCTGTCATACATTGTCCAGCAGCAGAGAACAGTCTCTCATGATCAAGAAAGATTTAAAAGAACAGAGTTCTTGTGATTAGATGAAAGAATAGAATAGCATCCTGAACAGACAGCATGAACAGTACAAAATGGTATGTCTGAAACACCACAACTGGACATACTGTACCAATTGACATGTTAGGAACAAGCTTTTATGTAACAGCAAAATTCTTGCCTTAAAGGGCTGACTCTTCCACGTCTGTCAGTATCCATGTATCCTGTAATTTGTATAAGAGCAAAATTCTTTGTTTGAAGGGGTGGGTCTTTCATATCTGCCAGCATACATTTTCCCTGTAATTATGCACCCAGTATATTTTACACACACACATCACTTGTTCAATAGCAGTAAACATTTCTTATACAGGACAGATTTTTTTTCTAGACATTTGATAAAGGCTCTTTCAGAAAAATGTATCTTAGCTTTATGGTATAATTTGAAAGTATGAGGAAGATGCATTCAGAAATGTTAGCACAAGATCAGCAGGCAACAAGTTTAGAGTGCTAATTCAAACTTTGAAAATGACAACGTTCTTTGATTCCAAGCAGGTTGCTTCACCCACCCACCACAGGGCACCTTGGTCCCACTACTTTGTCCCATATCGCTGATTTTGGGAGGCTTAAGATTAACCTAATTTGTCATAACACATCCTAATACATTAATGTTATGATCTCAGCCTTTGTTTTCTAATCCTATACATAGTTTCTCACTGAAAAATATAGGTAATTCTACTTAGTGAAAACGTAGTTTCTTGAAAATGCCTTGGATCCCAAAGTACTGCCTATTTTGCAAACACTATTACACAACTTTCAGGAAACAGCACTGCATTAGAACTTAACTTTTGAAGAATAAAGAAAAACATTATATTAAAGGTACCCAAACAGTAGCTCTGTGACAGAATATGAGATGAACCATACATGAAGAATTCTAAAGAATTTACCCTATGTAGGGAAACATCTCCATAAGTACTGAAGAATAATCATTATAACTGTTGCTTGCCTACAAGCTGTCTAAGACTCAGGAACATGATCTCTGGCTAAAGGAGAATATAAATCAAGCCCACAAGGGACCCAGGCCACTTTCAGCTAGAAATATTACTTTTCTTCATCGTGTCCTGTGCCAAAAGCTGTGAAGAAGAAAAGGGAGGAATAACAGGTTCACACAATTGCAAACCCTACCTCTACTAGAATTCTGTTATCCAAGTCCTTCCTTTTCTTCTAACACTCTGACTGGTAACTTCTTTCAGCGCTGGACATTATGGACTTAGAAGTAATATATTATTATCTTTTCCTCATCATCTTCTCCATTCAATTAACAGTCTATATACTACATGAATAGCATCTTCCCATTAAGGTACTTATTCTTTACCAAACTAGAGCTTTATAAAACTTATTCTTATTTAATAGGTTTTTACTTTATAAGCAATTTTGAAGCTTTGCTTCCTTCAAATAAATTCTGCTTACCACCTTCTTATTTTTTTTCAGAAAACAGTGTCCTAGTATGCTATCAAGAAGCTTTTTTTAAGTGATAGCTATATCCCAGCAATGGATAAAAATAATTCGGGTGGGTAGGTACTACCTGTACATACACACATATCAACACATACACACAAACACACGGTCTTATGTGTCCTGAAGCTGAGGGTTAGTTATCAATGCATAACATGACACTTGTTTATGCAGTAGTTTCTTTCATCAGACAACATTCATTGATCTACTGCTCACAAGAATTTTGCACAGAAGGCAAAGACAAAATATCCCTCTTACACAGTAATATAAATTTTAGTTATTCCTATCACCAACTTTTTCTCTATATGTCACATTCAACAGTCCTTAGTGGTAGACTCCATAGAAACGAGTTTATTGGAAGACCCACATAGATGAAGCCCCTGTCATTAGCGCTACTCAGTAAGGCAGACACTCCCATTCACGAGAGGTTGCAGTTTTACAGCAACCCCATCCCATTTATCAACTACATCCGAACAGGGAATGTTGTTCCTTTGCTATTTCTATACTGCTAAATAAAACCAGGGCACAGGTCATTCTGTGGCATGCCCGTGTTACCTTTCTGGGATACGTGTTGTGCCCTGTGGCTTTGCGGACTTAACCATTATGTGTGATTTGAGACAGAGTCTTAATCAACGCCAGTGTTGTGTTGCAACACATCACAGTGATGCTTTCACAACATGAAAATGAAGGACTGCGGAAATGTTTTAGTGGGAAGAAGTCTGCTGGGACAGTATGTGAGGTCCGTGCACATTGGGAACAGTCCCCGGTGCATGCCATTCCCAGCCCAGGCGCTGTCTGGAAGACTATGAACTGCCACAGGCCAAAACTGTGCCAGGAACCACTCTAATCAGGAGTTCCAGTGTTCAGGCTCACCACAAGCCATTTTATTTAGCACTAGAGACTCTGTCTTCAAGTCCATGTGCGTCCTGGTCACAGTTTTCCCTCCTTCATCCTACTTTCTCTGATTTCTTTTCTGTTCACTGTCTCTTTAAAACTGTTCTCTCTAAATGCCCTTCCCAAAACAATACACACACTCCACTCCTATCTACTTTTCCTTTCCAAGAACTGAAATATTCAGCAATGAAACAACTAATACTGACACTTGCACATCATTAGGCTTTAAAATTATCATTGTTACGGAAGACTAAGAAAGTTGCATTTTGAGACTGTGTTGCAGACCCAGAGTCACTGATTGTATTGTAGCTGCACGTATACCCATGCAACCATGAGAAGAGACGTAATTTCTTTACCTTAAAACTACACAGACTAAGTAAATACATGAGCAAATTTGAGTAATCTGCTGCCTTTTATTAGTAAAACTTCTACATCAGCTCCCGATTTTCTGTGGGTAAATTGCGCAAACTGTGATTTCAGTCTTGCCTTCACTCCACGCCTTTGGTTATGCACAACATCACAGAGGGTGACACTGAGTGCTCAGACGACTCAGCAGCAAATTTCTTAAGGCTATGCCCATTCTCCTCACAAACAGGTTCATGTCTTTCATGTGTATTCTTATTAGTTTGCATATTTTAAACAGCTTTTACTTCATCTCTGTTACTCTGTCCCATGATTATGCAGTATCAATGAGAACTGACTGTACAATGCTAGCTCTTCATTTTTTGAAGTCAGTCACACTTGACAGGAGATTCAGTATATGTTAAAAAGAATAAAGAGCCATATGATGACGAAATGGCCTGAGAAGTTTCTCTCACTAAAATACATTAAGATTTTTCCTGGCATAGTAAGAGAGTTATTTAAATATAATTTTAACTTTTAGTATGTTTAACTTTAACATCTTTGTCAGTGACATGGACAGTGGGATCGAGTGCACCCTCAGCAAGTTTGTCGACGACACCAAGCTGTGTGGTGTGGTCGACACGCTGGAGGGAAGGGATGCCATCCAGAGGGACCTTGACAGGCTGGAGAGGTGGGCCCGGGTGAAACTCATGAAGTTCAACAAGGCCAAGTACAAGGTCCTGCACCAGGGTCAAGGGAATCCCAAGCACAAATACAACAAGCTGGGCAGACAATGGACTGAGACCAGCGTCGAGGAGAAGGACTTGGGTGTACTTACAGATGAAAAGCTCAACATGACCCAGCAAGGTGTGCTTGCAGCCCAGAAAGCCAACTGTATCACGGGTTGTATCAAAAGAAGCATGACCAGCAGGTCAAGGGAGGTGATTCTGCCCCTCTACTCTGCTCTTGTGAGACCCCACCTGCAGTACCATGTTCAGCTCCAGGGTCCCCAGTACAAGCAAGACATGGAGCTGTTGGAGAGAGTCCAGAGGAGGGCCAGGAAGATGATCAGAGGGCTGGAGCACCTCTCCTATGAGGACAGGCTGAAAGAGTTGGCGTTGTTCAGCCTGGAGAAGAGAAAGCTCCGGGGAGACCTTATTGCAGCCTTCCAGTACTTAAAGGGTGCCTACAGGAAAGCTGGAGAGGGACTGTTTACAAGGACATGGAGTGATAAAACAAGGAGTAACAGCCTTAAGCTGAAGGAGGGTAGATTTAGATTAGATATAAGGACAAAATTCTTCCCTGTGAGGCTGGTGAGGCACTGGAACAGGTTGCCCAGAGAGGTTGTGGATGCCCCATCCCTGGAAGTGTTCAAGGCCAGGTTGGATGGGGCTTTGGGCAATCTGGTCTAGTGGAGGGTGTCCCTGTCCGTGGCAGAGGCGTTGGAACTAGATGATCTTTGAGGTCCTTTCCAACCCAGACCATTCTATGATTCTATGATTAAAATTATTTCAAGTATCTAACCAGATAAGTAATAACAAGGCTCATTGTCCTGGTTTCAGCTGAGAGGGTTGATTTTCTTCATAGTAGCTAGTGTGGGGATATGTTTTGGATTTGTGCTGGAGACAACATTGATAATATAGAGATGTTTTTGTTCTATGGACCTATTGTTGAGCAGTGTTTACATGGGGCCAAGGCCTTTTCTGCTTCTTGTGCTGCCCTGCCAGCAGGATGGCTGGGGGTGCACAAGAAGTTGGGAGGAGACACAGATAGGACAGGTGACCCAAACTGACCAAAGGGATATTCCATACCATATGACGTCATGCTCAGTTTATAAGGAGCTTGGGGGAAGAGAGAGGAGGGGGGGGCGGCGGCGTTCGGAGTGATGGCGTTTTTCTTCCCAAGAAACCGTTATGTGTGACAGAGCCCTGCTTTCCTGGAGATGGCTGAATACCTGCCTGACCATGGGAAGTGGTAAATTAATTCCTTGCTTTGCTTTGCTTGTGCGCACGGCTTTTTGCTTTACCTATTAAACTGTCTTTAACTCAACCCACGAGTTTTCTCACTTTAACTTTTCCAGTTCTCTCCCCCATCCCAATGGGGGGGAGTGAGCGAGCGGCTGCGTGGTGCTCAGCTGCCGGCTGGTGTAAAACCATGACAGTCATTTAAAAATATAGTAATTAAAGGTAAGAACTTCTTTTTTGCATGGAAGTTGATACAGTTTGCTGCAAAATTTCATCTGAACTTAGGCTGAGCATGAAACCTGTATTATCCAGCAGCATTTATTTTTCACTTCTTTTCAGATCACTCAAATTCCTGTACACTCGCCCATGGTATGCAACAGGTTTCCCATCTCATTCTTTCTGATAAATTTGAGACAGAATTTTAAGTTCTCAAACATCAATACATCTCAAGTTACCCACAATCAAAACTTGCTTCTGAAAGATTATTAGATCAAAAACTTGCTCAACACCATAGGAGACCACTTTTTCAGAAATTACTGTAAAATTCAAGCTTAACTATTTCATCTAATTGCACCATATCATACACACCTATTTTTTACATATGTGTGACATAGCTCAGCAGTGAGATTTAAACTATTCTCTCATGATGAAAACGAGCATATGCATAAGAAAAGCGCTATGAAGAAGCATGGGAAGTCAAACATAAAAACCAGAAGAGAAGAAGTAATAAAAACAACCCGTTTCTTCATTTTAGATTTGGTGCATGATAATTCCAGTGGCTCTCTTAATTCTTTTATTAGGAAAAATAGTGAATAAGTATACCCAGTACAATTTCTTATCTTTCATTGCTTTCTAGAACTTCTGTCTCCTCTTCCTGTGCTTCCCAAAGCTGAAGAACTATTGCCCATTCAGCTTTTTCTACAGAAACTCCTGATGCCTCCAGTCAGCCTTATCTCCATTCCAGGACTCCTCTGGCTCTACTCTAAGACCAGAACCACACACATTATTCAACATATGGCTAGACAGCAGATTTATACAGTGGCACAATACTGTTTTCTTCCCCCCTCCCCCGCCCCGTTATTCTCCTCTTAATAATTATTAATTTTTTACTTGCCTAACTGCCATTGAGTTTTGACCTAACAACTTTAAAACCTGCCTCTTGAGGGAGAACAGTTAATTCACATCACATCACTATGCATGGATATTTACCTGCCATGTACACTACTTTTAAATTTTTTTATCACACTAGACACTATCTATCATCTAATTACTAGGTCATTAATTCTACTCTACAATTAGGGATGGAAATCTACTATGTCTGACTTCCCTTTACAAAAGTTATTATGACTTTTCCAGCAGCTTTTGTAATTCTAATTAGACTTCTATAGACCAAATGATGTAGAATGAAGGCCAATACTTAAAAACGGATTTTTAAAAAATCATTTTGACAGACGAGTGTTCTACAGCAGATACATAGAAATATCACAGAGACAGGCCAGCCCATCTGAATTTGGAAAAGGCAATTTCTGTGCTTTAAGAACGTCAAATTTGCGCTTCTTTCTTCAGATGTGAACATTCATAAACATGTATAAGTAGGTGTCAGTAGGGGCAATCCATTCTCCCATAGCACAGGTTCTAAATATTTTTTTCAGTATTTTTTCCAGTGAGTACCTCTTCTTTCTGGGATGACCTAAGCTACACATTCATGCCTCTTATTTTGTTTGGGCACAGGTATTCATACATGAACATGTTAAGTGGAATTAGAGTATAATCTAGCTGAAAAAAAAAATCTACTGCTTCTTTTTCTAAGTTGATTTTCAGTCAGATCAGTCCCTTAAACTATTTCACCATATAACCACATGAATGCATATGCCACCTATGCAGCTGTGCAACTGCTGTAGGTGGGAATAAGTGGCCAGCAGCAGCAACTGCCTAAGTGGCCATAGTCATTAGGAGTATTATGTAGCTAATCTGTTTTTAAAAATATGGTTTTAAATGGCTGTGGGGAAAGACTGTTTATAAATTTATATAGCAGAAAGTTCTGCATGAGCATCCTGTAGAGACAAATAAAGAAGCCATTCTGTAAACCTCAAAGATGGTCTGGAAATATTTATAAGAGAAATTACATTTTTCTTTTGTTTCTTTGATTACTGTCTTCTTATCCTTACCTATAAATTATGCATTCGTGACATAACAGAATATGTCTTCTGCTGACAAACAGCAGTGACCTATTCATTAGCTAAGTCTATTATCCAAGCCATCACTGAAATATTATACTTGCAGTCATGTATCACTTCTGATAAAAATTTAAATTCACCTATTTAGCTATAGGATCAGAATTTAACTACAGGCTCAGGATCTCACTTCTGTAAACATTCCCTTTTTGTGTGGCTTTGTCCTTCTTCACTCATTGGAAATGTTCTCCTGTGTAAAGCTAAGGACAGAGATGCTTGCAAAATTAGGATGCAAGTATGACAAGAAAAACAATGCGGGCATAATAAGAAAAAGCATAAAATATTATAAGAGGTGCAATACTTTGTTCTCCATGTTTTTCTAAAAGTAGTATTATTTTATATACTATAAAATATATTAACTATGGAATACATAAACTGCAGTATTAATGTTCAAGATCCATACTCTGAAAGTGAGACACATTTACTTTGGACTTTTAGAGTAGCAATGAAAATCATCTTGCCTTTCTGGGGTAGCTCAGGCATGCTAGCAAATCTGTAGCTCTTCTTCTTTAGTAGATGAGGATATAGGAAGCTAAGTAATGGTAAGCCATCTAGCAGCCCAAAATATCAGTTTTAAAGTGCAAGAACCATCCAATAACAATTATCCCAGCACATCTGTTACTTGTTATTTAGTCTAGCAACAATGATACTGTTATACATGTTCTTCTAGTTAAAGTTAACTCATACATTTACATCAAAGTTTTCTCTTCAGTCCTGACTTAGAATAGAATGAAATATGGTAGAGAAACATTCTCATTAAAAAGTTTAATTGCAGACTTTTGAAAACACATTGCACTTACATTTTTAACTATATTTAAAGATATCCCATAACTACGTACTGACAAATCCCAGCTCCAATTTCCTCTTTTTAAGAAAGTGTCATTGATTCAACCACAGGTTTGGTGTTTTTTTTAACACTTACTTTACCATTTGGCTTAAGTATCTGGTATTGAATTCGTATACTTTTCTTATTACAATAATGGAATTATATATATTGATGTGGCCTAATACATTAGTAAAGATTTCAAGTATATTCTTATTAATAATATACTCTTAGGAAAATGTGGACAGAAGTGAATCCTAAAAGCTGGTTTTATTAAGTATTCCTAGAGGCTGATTCATAACCAGAAATTCTACTCTAGCCCTCAGTCCTGCAAAGAATGTTTTGTACATTGTGTCTACACAATATATAGTTCAAGAACGACAGTGGTATTGTATAATGACATAGGCACTATCATTGGCTCTGAATAAACAAAAATAATCCAGAGTTAGATTCACAGAAATCACAAGCAAAGGCCCATTTCTAGTCTAACTTCCTCTCTGTTGCTACCTGTCTTAGGCTTAATGAGCTCTCACATGGCTAGGGCCCCAGACTGTCACCCTGGTTGTTCACCACTAAAACTTAAACTCTTTGCAAAACTGGGCATTCAAAGAACTCCAATCTCTAAAAAGAAATCCAAAATGACAAGGAGCAAACAATATGTTCTGCTTTTGCACACAGGCAATGATAGAAAATAATCATAATAGACTTTTTTTCTCATAGCATTTTCAGAATAGATTTTTTTTACTGCATTTAACACAAAGAAATGGCTAGCAATGGTTATTCCTTCACCAGTGTACAAACAGGGTGAACAGGCAATACAGGAGCTGAAATGTATTAGGTACAGGCTTCGTTTTCATACTGTAACTTATTTGTTGAAAGCAATCCATCTTGAAAATGATGGCATAACTCTTCCAGACATCAAAGTCAATGTTTTAAGCATGAATTGCATCAAATATGAGCTCTTTTTCTTTCTTTTTTTTTTTTACTTTAAAAGTATTTCAGTATATACAACCATGAATTTAAAAAAAAAATTCTTTGCTAGTCTTAAAGAAAGGTAGGGTGTGGGTTTGTTTTTTTTCTCAGAGCAGTTCTCCATAATATGTCAAAGCAGGCAGAAAAGGAATTTTTTTAGAAAGTAAGGTATCATAACATATACATTATGAAAAAAAACATTAAAATTGATCCTTGGATGTACAATGTGTAATTTATAGGCTTGACCAATCTATATTTTTAGAAACTAAGAGATTGTTTTACCAGTTAGTGCAAATGTTATTGATCTGCTTTCTTGCTGAATTAATAGCACTAGCATGGGACAACTCGCTTTCTCAGCTTTCCCAATGTTTTCCTGAAAAGAGGCCCATTACATGGCAGGGGGCAAAGGACAGGCCTAGATAACACTGTTTAGACATTTCTTTGATGTCCACAGGCATCATCCTCAACAACTGACCACTAGAGACAAAAGAGCACTCTTAGGCTGCTGGAAATCCCAGCCATTCTTCTCACCACCTTTTGATATCCCAAGGCTTCTATACCGTGACCTCTGCACTCTGACACAAAGATCTTATTTGAAGAATGGTCAGCCATGTCAAAAATTCTTTCCAAATTTAGCCAATAAACTAAGGATTTCTTTTGCTTTTCATAATTGCTTTGTGTCCTAATGTACCAGTGGGAACATTAAGAAGATTTTACAAAGAGTGGGAGGAAAAGTGTCAACGAGAAAAAACTTTCAATTTTCTGGTTTTGAAACCATTCTCAAACATCTACTTTCTTTCACAAACCACTCTGTCTAAAGCTTATTGATGATGCTGCATTGTGTACATGTACCCACAGTATTTCTACCTCATCAGTGTCATACAGAATTCCAGTTTTAACACGCAGATGTATGAGCTTGTTAATGTAATTTCACTCTATAAATGTGCACATTTTAAATGGTGTGCATGCTGTTGTTTAAGGACTGATATCAATTTCTATACATTTGTTCACATTTTAAAAAGAAATGTAATTTTAACAATTTTAAAAATCTTTCCCTCCCTACACACAGTGTGATTGATAACTGGATCATTTTCCCATTGTGTTCCAGAATATTTAGAGAAAACATTTTCCACAAAACTATCAGAGATGACCATGGGTAGTTTTAATCAAGCAGTTTCATTTTCCCTCTTTCTGAGGGATTAAAATTGGACAAAATCATCAAATACAGATAATTCACATCTATCCAAGACACCGGGAGTCCTCTAACATCATGAACAACAGAATACATTCCCTACAGCACTTAAACAAGTTTTTCTGCACAAGGAAAACATTTTTGGCCAGGAAAACACCTAGAGAAACATCACATTCCCCTTCATTATTATGGGAAGTCATTCTGAAAACCCACTCTATGTAAGTAATAACTCTAACAAAAAAACTTTGTGACTTATGTACAAATTTGGAGTCCAAAGTAGTGTCTATATTCAGTCTCTTGTGCTTTGGACAACCACTTTTGTAACAGACCGTTAAAGTATCATCCTGCCATGAAGTTCTATTGCTGGGAATGAGGACAAATTCATCACTCTTCTAAACTAACTTTAATTTTAAAATCTATTCCCAAATGGTAAACTATTTTGCATTGATTTTTTTTTTTATTCAAAGTGGCATCGATACAATTTTTTTCCACACTGACAATATTCCTCCTAATTTATAAGTCAAAGGCATATCAGTGATAACACAACAGATAAACAAAGCATACATGCCAACATTTTAAAAATAAAACTATTCATAATTTATAATGGAATTTATAATGCTTGTTTTAAAACAAGTTCTAAATCACCTAGTATTATCAACTCAGCTCAGTAAACGTTTATTTACTTTAATGTAGACATCTATCGGAAAAGAGCAAAACTGAATTCGCAAAAGGAATGGAGTGTGATTAGAATGACCAAGAATTTTGCCACCTTTAGAAACTCTCTTCTCCTCTATATTAATTTACTACCATAAAAAATAAGGCATACACCAGCAAATAGTAGAAAAGACAGGGAAAAAGAGGGGGTTTTTATGTTTTAAAGTTCTCAGACAAAATGCTGATGATAGCCATACAAGGGCTGTTAGAATTGATCCTATTGGTTTTGGTGAGTTTTGAACTAAACCTGAGCCTGACCATTTTTGCTCACTGATTACTTTTGTTATTTCAAAAATAAATTGCATGTCTTTAGACAGAACAGGGAACTTGACTCTGAATCAGTAGAGAGCCCTCAGAGCAGCTCCAGCATGAATGTAAAAGAGATAAAGTTAAACTAGAGTAAAAAAAAGCTCTACTGAACCACAAGTCTGTAAATACTTTCATTTAACTGACTCTTGACTCTGGATAACATAAACTACACCCGAACAGGCAACATATATATGAGCCTGAGATTATATCCATATAACAACATGAAAAGACTGAAAAATCAGTGGTGTAAATTCAATGTACATAAGGCCATCAACAAATCTTCCAGTTCTAGCAGTGTCCACAGAAAAGATTACAATCACCTTTATAGAGGTTCATTACTGCTCTGATGTTGGACATTATTGCCCTGCTAGTTTTACCCACATAGTTGCTCCTGTGAACAATCCCTGAATCTCTTCAGTAAAAAAAAGTTAAAACTTAAAATAATAGATCTTCACCATCCCCATTCACTTCAAGCAGAACAGATTAGGAAAGGTGTATGGGAGCAGCTCAGCTGGCAGAGTCACCTGTGATAACCTCTGACAGAAACGCAATAATGAGGTACTAGGGGCAGTAACCTTCTTAGCCAGCACAGCTGCAATTGGAAGAGGACATGTTAATAAAGCCTTAATAAAACACACTAGATTTTCAAGTGCTTTTATACATGGCCCTGAGCATAGGCAAATTCTAAAGCTGCAGTTACACTTAATTCTGATGTAAGTAGAAGATATAAGATTCAATAGATTATTCCTTTTCAGTCTTGCTATTGGTTAGACTATTCTTTCTCCATCGTATCAACTTCATTAACAGTTGCAAGACTTTCATCACATAACCTAACACAATTGGCTAAGCAATTTCTAATTGGATATATCAAAAGATGCACCTTAAAAAGAAAAAGGTATTTCATCCTGGATCCACAGAAGCACACAGTGAAAAAAACAAACCTCAGGGAAGCTTTCCCTGTAGATTAAGGCCTCATTTTCAAAGTTTAAAGGGCTCACTCCAACACTTAGTAAGATTTAACTTGAATTCAAAATAGCCTTTTTTCTTTAGAAAGTGAACATATTGCCAGAGAATCCAAATTACATTCAAAAGCAATGCCATCTAGCAGTGAAAAGACTGTGAAGCAGTATAGCTAATTTGACATGGGGATAGCACCAACCATAACGTTTTGTTTTCTTGCTGCCATCTTAAACAACATTACTTCACATCCAGATTGGGCTGTCAACATAACCTTACACCTCTACTGCCAAAAGCATCTGGCCCAGGAAAAAATGCCTGGCCTTTATGTCAAGGGATGGAGAATGGCTTGCATTTGCACTGCAGGATCACATTCACATCATTTGCTGCTTGGCCAAAGTGTCTCTGGGCCTCTGTTGGGCCTCAGTGGCCCTGACATAACCATTGGTGTGTGCTCTTTCCCCTGGTCAGTTTAATTCAATTATTGTGCAGGCTGTAGTGCAGTTTCTTATCAGAACGACATTTTTTTGGCATGGAACTAACAGCATGTGATACACAAACCGGGATGTTGCATAATATTATACACAGGGTATGAGACCTACTTAAATAGTATTAGAAAATTGTGTGGGATTAAGAAAGTTCTAAGTAATTGTGTCATCCATATTGCCTAGTGGGAGCAGTCTTTGAAGTGAATTAGCTCCAGAACCACACTTAAGTTCTGCCTTAGAGGGAAATAGCTGAATTACTGTAAAAGAGAACCCAAGAGAGAGCACCACACAGTGAACATCAAAATGTATCGGGAAACTTCACTGCATAAAACAAAACAAGATACACACACAAAAAGACATATACTAACATCCTTAGAAGACTACATACAGTCACTGCCTGAGATTTTACAAATGTTAATATTTTAATTCATGTGAAATTGAAAAAGGTAAACTAACCTTTTGAGATTATAGAGACCCTTTAAGGCACTGTAATAATGAAATGCTAAAAATGCAGAGGTATAACCAAAGGGATTATAAAGTCATTATCTAGCTTTTCAATAAGCATATCTTTTTTACAAAATATTGTAGTGTTAAATTCAGTAGAAGACTTACATTATAGCTGGAGAATACTATAATTTTCTATGTACTTTAACTAATCAGCCAGACTGTAGATAAAACCATGTATCTAATTTGATATACACAGTACATGGGATCATTGCCTTCCCCACATGGGAAGGCAGCCCATTAGATAGATATGGCATCCATACAAAAAGCATCCATATGGATAGTGATGTTCTGGCTTGATTACTCAGATGGACAAACCACCACAAAATTGATCAGATGAAGCAATAGTCTAGATCAGACAAAACATACATGAATTAAGCTATAAAAACATATGGCAGGAGTAGAACAGAAAAAAGAATGATCAGTGGTGGAGCCAAAGATAGATCCATTAAAGACTAGCAGGTCCATTAACCAAAAAGCACCATCAACACAGCTATATGAACTAGTGTGAATAAGACCAGGTTTTGCATCAGCAAATCCACTGCCTGTTTAATCATTCCAAGGAAAAGACAGCTGACTGTACTTCCCTTCCATTCTGCCACCAGTGCTAAGTACATCTTCCCAGAAAACAGCAACACTGCCTGTTTTCCTAGTTGTTCCTCTTGTTATTTTTTCTGAACAAGAGTGCCTTTTCTTTTTGTATTAAACCTCCATATGTGACCCTTAAATTGGAAGATGTAGGATTGTCAGTGTAAAGATTGATTGTAGATGAGTACATGAAATGAATAGCTTGCCTTTCAAAAACCCCTATTTTCACTCTCCCAGCCCACCAAGAATTGTACCAAGAATTGTAACAAAATGGACGTATATATTACAGTATATGGAGCTTTTAAAAAAAAAAAAAAAAAAAAAAAAATTATGATTAGGTTTGAAGGAAGAGAAAGGAAAGGGCAGAAGAATCAAAAAAATGTAGAGCACGAGGTTGAAAACACAATTTGTAAGACTGTGGTGAAATCTTGGTGCAAAGTAAACCAAGGTCTCTTCTTTAATAAAGTCTCACAGACAAAAGCTTTTAGTCATGGGTAACTATGACAGAGAAGCTGATCAAGCATGCAGCTAAGCCATGGTAACCTATACAAATATCCATAACATATGTTATCTGTTTAGGCTGTAAACTCTTATTTATGCATGTACAATCTGTAAAAGAAATAGTCCATGGTTCAAGTTGCAGCCATGGGAACTTTAGCAGCAGTATTGGTATTAATGTTCGTCAGTGGGCTAGCATAGGCAAAGGGAAGATACTCTAAAAATGAAAGTGTTATAATTTCACTCATTTCATATATTTTGTTAATTTTATTGCTGTTTCAGGCACGGACAAAAAAGGCTGGTTGCTTTTACTAAGTTACAATACTATGAAATTTACAGCTGACTGTTCAAAGGTGGTCAAGATATAGTAACATAGGACAATTTCTATTTCATATAGAAAAAGAATCTCACTGTCATTTTCAGGACAAATTTCAAAAAAGCAAGATGACAAGATGAAATGCTTTACTATATTGCTTCTTTCCTGTATCCAAGTTTCCTCTAAAGAGCTCCATAAGCAAGAAAGTGTATAGTATGATGGCTCTCCCCCACCTATTACATAAAAAAGAAACGGACTTTCAAAGAGTCCGCTATCAATTTCTCCTAACATCACCAACAAATGTCTGAGAATCTACCACAGTAATCTGAACCTGCCACATATGGCTGCAGAGCAACACCCAAGATGTATTGGTGAATTCTGAAGCCTGGTACCAAAACTCAGTAAAAGTCAGAAGAATCTAAACAGTGGTTCAGAACTCAGCTGTTCAAAGCTGTCAGTAACTGTGCATTGCCATGCTCTCTGACCTGGAGCGACAGTACACAGCAACCTCCTCAGTGGTAGGAATTAAAACAAGATTTACCAATATCAAACTCCACAATATAATCTTCCTTGGTGATTTTATAACTAAGGATATAAGGAGTTTGACCTTACTACCCTGAAAGCTGGATACTTATAACTTCTTTTTTCAATCTGAGCAAGACCTAGACAAGTATCCTAGACAAAAATAATTTTTTGAGTAATTTATAAAATTAACTTTCTAAACAATCCTTTAAATAGCAAGAGGAAACACATTCTGGTACACTCAGATTATATAAGAAAAGTAAATTCCACAATAATCCATCAACAATAGTAAAACTATAGGAAGTTCTCCTTGTGGAGCTGCACCCTCATTTCACATTGCAGAAGCCTACTTGCCCCTAGAGAATGGACTGCAGTATCAGTGGAAGACCAGAGTCTTCCAAACACCACCTCTCCAATTCTGCACACAGATAATCCCTTCTAAACAGAGAGTGTGCACCGTACACTGCTTTTTGCTCAGCCACCCTCTCACATGAGTGGACCTGGTCGATATCTCATGGCCCACACCAAGCTGGGCCATGTATCACTCTCATAGGATTGGACTAATGCTGCTGCCTAGGAAATATTCCTTCTAAATGGTCTTTCAAATGGGGACCCCACTGTGAGGCGGAGTACTACAGTACATCACCAAAACTCCTCTCCTGCTTTTCCAGCGTCACATGAACTTCAAAGCAGGAGAACTGTTATAATATTATGCTGTGAGTGTGTAAGATGCTTCTATGATAGGGGCTGGATATCGGGTCAAATGTTTGTCTCATGCTGAGAGGATGAGACTTGGCTTATCTGCTTTCTTTTAAGGCTCTCTTGCTTTGAGGCCCTTCTGAGCTACAGAGACATAATTGCCACTGATGTGAACGCTCTGCTCTTCTTTACACAAAAATGACAAATTACATAAAATGTGGGAATATAGCAGAACAAGGGGGAAAACAAAGAACATAGCAACATATATACTTGTTGACAGAAGGTTTTCAATTGAATAAAATCATAAAACTGGAAACTACTCATCAAAGTCAGATATATTTTAGCAAGTCTGAATTGGCTAGCATCTAGATGCATTTCCTCTTCAAATGAGAGTTACAACTGACTTTTTCATGGGTGGCAGGAATGATTGATGCCAATTTACATATATATATGTAGACATATATACATATATATGCATAGATATATATGTATATCCCCACAGGGTTTTGAACAGTTAGGGCTCACATCATTTATAGTTCCATCTATACAAAAATGCCACTGAGATCTGGATCCCTCACTTAACTAGAGCTTCCTTTTCATTGCAGTCAAGTCAGTCACAAATGTTTCTTTAAAAAAAAATGCATTTACATAATAAATCAACCATTTCGCTACCTCTGGGGTGAAAATAATGAAACTAGCTGTCAGATTAGGTAGAAATAATCTTTCCAACTTTTCAGCAACTTCCAGATCATTCTTGTGTTAAAAAATATTTTCACTACTGTAACTGCAAGTAACATCCTGAATTATTTCACCAGTGATATCTATGATTTTGTCCACCATTCTATGCATATGGTTTGAGCACTTTGTGTATGGGGTATTACTTTGCTGCTATAATCTCTAGTTCATACAGAAACTGGGAGAGTACAGAGATTTTGAAAACATGTGAAAATGTGGTTCCAAATCAGAAAAGACTATCCTTTCCTTTTTTAATGCACTAAACTTCTAATGGATAGAAGCAAAACTTCTGCTTTTAAACCTGTCTGTATACCCATTCAAGTCCTCTTGCAGTTGATACATATACCCTGTAGATGAGGACCTGTATGATGAAATCATAATAGAATTTCAGTTATAATCATTAGAAACTAACTTATCATTTCAAAGCACTGTATAATGACACTAGAACTTCACAGGACAGGATCGGACCATTATTTTTATTTCAGAATCACAGAATGGTTTGGGTTGGAAGACCGTCTCAAAGACAGTCTAGTTCCACGCCCCCTGCCATGGGCAGGGACACCCTCCACTAGACCAGGTTGTCCAAAGCCCCATCCAGCCTGGCCTTGAACACTTCCAAGGAGGGGGAATCCACAACTTCTTTTGGCAACCTGTTCCAGTGCCTCACCACTCTCATACTGAATAATTTCTTCCTAACATCTAATCTAAATCTACCTTCCTTCTGTTTAAGACCATTATCCCTTGTCCTATGACTACATACCCTTGTAAAAGAAACATTGCAGAAATAAAAAATTCTCATCCCCAAAAGATGAAATCTATGTATTTTCTCCTTCTCATAAAAACAGAAGGCCTAGCCCCACACTTTCCTACTAAGGACCTCTAAAAACTAAGAGAGCTAAGTTAAAAACAAGGATACATTTTGCAGGCAAGCATTTAAAACAACACTAAAAGTGTTAAAAGAGTCAATAAGCTAAATATCAGGATGAATTCTCATACCTATAAATACATCTTTGATGGCAATTCTTTGTCAGTGCTGTCTATTTTTATGACTGTGATGTTAATATACTTTCTACAAATAATTTTTCCAGTTATATCTACTGCATAATTACATAAAATATGCCTCCAATAGATTGTTTTTATTACATTAAGTACTGCTATGCTGTTTAGCTATAAAAAGGGATATTTTCTTCATATAACAATCAGTATTTATATTTTACAGCAATTTTTTCTAAGATATACAATATCTAGATGGCAATTTTCTTTTACTGTTTCTTCATAAATACACCACTGGCTATGTTACTTCTTAGACTTCCTTTATTCCTCACATGAACGTTCAAGCACGAAAGGCAACACATGGATAATGGCAAATGAAGGCAAACTGAAAATCAAACCAATGTTCTCTGGAATCCTTAGGTGTAATTATAAAGGAGCAGCTACAAATATCTACAAAATGACACATTTAAATTTCCTTAGTAAATAACAATATCTCCTGCCACAGTCTGTGTAACAGAAGTTTTTAAGTGTTAGTCAGATTTGCAGACTGACTGAATCATTAACCATAGTCTAAGTGGGAAAAAAGCAAAGAATTTTCAGGTGTAGTTAAACATGCAATGCTTTCCCTGTGCATGTGTGTAATACACAAATGCAGTCATGTTTTTGTGTAAGTAGGGATGTTTATATGTAGATTTTGGCGGTTGTCAGTTACACTAGCCTTTTATGCCTCTTCATGTAGTTTTTATTCACATGATATAAACCCATGGTTCTGCCTGATCTCAGCTGAGAGTAAGTAAATGCATTATTTTGTATAAGGGTGAAAAAAGGAGTGACAGATTACTTATCAATCACTGTGTGGACTTTGTATTCATTAGTAGAGCTACAATCAATAAGAACCAAAGGCAATTTTTCCTCTAAAGATAATTATGCCCAGCATCACTAGAGTGTTTAGGACTCTGACAGGCTTTCATTTATTAACAAGAATCACCTTTGAAACTCTACAACTTCCTAATCCAACTTTGGACTTGCATAACGAGGGCTGTAAAATGATCCTGGTTTATTTTCTTATACAAAACTATACTGGTTTTCTCCTGGTTACTTTTACATTGTGTAAGTTACATAGGTTTCAAATGCAGGAAAACTGCAAATGTCAAACTGATTGCCCCTTTTCACAACTTATAGAGCAATCTCTTCTGGGCTTTGGGGGGCAGGTGTTGGTTTTTTATAAAAAAAACTATGGAAGCCATTAGTTTCTTATACAGAATACGTTCTTTTAGTTTAATAAGAAAAATAGAATTCAAAACATTGTTTTTAACTTGCTATTTCACCTTAGAAAACTCCTTCCTTAACTTTGTGCATATTATGCATAGTATTATTGAGGTTATAAAATCTCCTCTAAGAGATTCTGACCTGTCATTTCCAAAGACAGACTCCCTTAACAAAGCCTTTAAATACAGACACAAACAAGCAATAGATCCGAGACCTAAGTTAGAAGAAAATTTCTGCAAAACTAGATATTCACAACACCAAGGCATACAGATATTTTCAATCCAAAATAGACGAAGCCTTGCTTCCAAAACATTGTGCCTAACAGATATTCACAAAACAAAGACGACCATGGCATAAGTGAAATTCCATCCCTAAATCGTTCTGTTCTGCGCCTGTGCTTATAAGATCTTCTGTCAGGAGCTAATCTCACGTGACAGGCCTGATCCAAAACCATTTGAAGTCAATGGAATGTCTCTTCCTGACTTCAGGGAGCTTTGCATCCAGCCCATACAAACTTCAAGAACAATACAGTTCACACAAGGTTGTTTTAAGAGAACAATAGCTAACTATTGTCTAAGTAGAAAAGAATGTTAGCTTCAAATGGAATTTACCTGCAGTAGCAAATTTGTGCTAGGTTTGTTATGTTTGGGGTTTTTTTAATGCATGTAACACAGTTAAACCTTTCCAAAGTGAGAACATTCCATTTCTTTAGCAGAAGCCACAGAAAATCAAAACTGTAGACAAATTTAAAAAAAAAAAAAAAAATTGTATGTACTAAGTTTATTTTTTCTAAAGAAAAAGATCACTTTTAAGGCTTCAATTCACTTGAGGTTTTCTTAAACAGCTGTACATTAAGGATAAGACAGAATAAGAGGTTTCAAAAAAGTATCAGGCATTCCTGCAGTTAGCAAACCAAAAGATAGATTAAAAAAATAAAACAAGTTGTGTAAGCAAGGAGGTAGGCTGACAGGAAAAGAAGTTATTTAGGGTTTTCTTTTTTAATAAAAATCCTGATTCTTTAGTGACTGAAGTCAATTTCAAAGCTAGAACTGACAACTACCACACCAGATAAAGTGACCAAAGTCAGACTGTTATTTATTGTTTAAAAATAATAACAGAACTGTAAGCCCTGAGATAGCAATGAACATCAGCGTAAAAACTGGTGAAAGAAAAGCTCATTGTTGTGATGTGGCTCTTCTCTCTTTTATAAGAAAAATGAGGCAATAATGAAGCAGACCAGTACAGACCTGGTGCTGATCCCATGTACACTTGTACCAGCACTGACAAAAAAGCAAATAAAAATCAGGTCCACCATCTCCAGGTTCCTCAAGGCAGCAGTGAATGGTCATTCTAACTTTCTCACTCACACACCAAATCAACTCACTACAACTATTTTAGTTACCTAGTGTGGAGATGAAAAGAGAGAAACTTCCAATTAAGCACAAATATTCCAGAATGTCCACCTTTGGAGACTGATTCTATATTTCATAGTGAAAAAAACCACCATTAAATCCTAAAGAATCTTATTCATAAGACATACAAGGAACTGTTAATTTTCTTTGTAGATGGTTCAACATGTTTAACTACAAACACTGGCATTCCTGCCATTATTAGTTAATAATTTTCAGAAGGGTCTATGAGGTGTTAGATCAAAACCAAGGTAGCTCATACCTCAGAAAGAAAATGAGACAAAACACAAGGAAAAAGCAAGCGTCAATTTCTCCAATGTATAGATGCTATACTGTCTCCTTCACCTAAGCTTCTGGTATCCACAACTAAAAATAAACTATTCACTTTATAAAGACACCTAACTAAATTGCTGATTTTTTAGGCCAAGTGAATCAATCAAACATAATCATAAATTTCATTTCAGGCCAGTACAAAATTATGTTGCTTTTTTTTTTTAAAAAAAATTAAATTAAACAGTATTTCTCAGGTCAAACAGCATACTTTGTTTTGGTATCACAAATATTTTCTTACAATAGTGTCAAACAGCCCATTTGTTTGACTCAAAAAAAAAAAAACCCAACCAAAAAAAAAAAAAAACAACAAAAAACCAACAACACACACACACACCGGAAACATTTCATTTGGGTAGTTTGCCTTTTTTTCTCCTTCTTATGATTAAATGGATTTCTGAACTGAAACATTGCCCTAAAATGAAAAATCAAACTTTCATGTAAAAAAGTAGAAATATGCAGGCTTTAGCTTTGCTTTTAATTTATATTTTTTTTTCTTCTGACATTCAAGAATTAATTAATTTTGTTCACTCCAGAACTACATTTTGGGTAAATAAACCATTCACATATTTGTTAAGCCTTATTTAGCCACGTATTTCAGGTATCATAGCATTTGCTTTCATAGCTCTACCCTCTCCTCTTTCTACACAGGCAGTTGGGACACAAACTGCCCACCGCTGAATATTGCTAGCTGGTATCCTGATCCCCTCGGACCTGATCTGCTCCCCTCTTACTCCGTTCTTGTTGCTTGCTGCTGCTGCTGCTGCTAACACTTCCTTAGTCTTCAGGGGACCTGGGCTTCCAGTTACCCCCCTGCAGTCTCTGAGCGTTCCCAGGTGCTGATAATCCTTTCTCTGTATTGTTGCTGCTGCTTCTCCTTATTTTGGCAGATGCTACAGCTTTACAAGTTGCAAGGATCTTACCTCCGAGACCCTCTTTGTTGCTCTGTCTGTGACCACGTTGGAAGCAGGGAGTGATGGATATTAGGGAAGCATAAGCCTCCTCTCGCTGTTTAGCAGCGTGGTCTGCAAAGAAAGATAGAGATGCTGCTCTCTCCTCCTCCCCCCTAGCTGTCCCAGCCTCCTCCTCCCTCCTCCTTGCTCCCTCCTTCCCATCCACAAACTCTAGTTCTGTGCGTACTTCAACACAATACGCTACCTCTCAGCACCAGCTACCTAAGGTCAAGAATACAACCCCCTCACCCTTCCCCCCCGCCTTTTCCTCTCTGGTCTCATGCATCCTCACCCCCGCTTCCCACCGAATATGGTATCTTCCCAACTAGACGTGCCTTATTTGGCTCCAGGGTCTGAAGCACAGACAATTTCAGCAGCCCTAGGAGAAAAGAGTTCCCAGAAGATGCACAGGGAAGACAGGGATATGAAGGGAAAGTGGAAGTCTTCTGGAGAAACTGGAAACTTTGGGGGTTTATCTGTGTGTGTGAAAGAAATCTAGTCACAGTAGCCAAAGCCTGCCACTTGGAGATTAGTTTAAAAAATCTATGCAGATTAAAGAAAAGTGCCCTGGATAGCTAGTTATCTCCCAAATCCATCTTACCTATTGTTTATGCTCTTTGTTTCTCGATCCTTGTTCTAAATAGCTTTTCTTAAAGAAGCTTCCAAACTTTTCCCTTGCAAAGCAGACTTAAATACTAGTATAATCTGATGATACAATAGTGAATGAAAAGTGAAAAAGTAACCAGTGGTATTTTTTAAGATTATGAGCTATGAAATACTCCCCTTTAAGATCATGGAAAACACAGATACAAGTTTTCTGACTTTTCAGCTTGAATGATAAATGTGTTCAAGTGGTATTTTTTTTCACTTTCAGCACTTAGGATGACTAGAAGCACCTTCGGGTGACCAGTACGTGGCTTCCAAAAATTGCATATAATTACAGCCAGCCAGCATGTTCTTCTTAAGGACCTGATTTTAGACATACGAAAAAATAGTCCTTCTAAATTGTTTATGTTTGTTACAGAGACTATGGAGAGAAGTAGGTGATACTGAAGACTTTTAAAAGATCTTGTCTGCCTAAGGTTAAACACTTAACTAAAGTGGACAGGATCTCCCTCTGGAGGCCTTGAGAGGCACCTGATTCTCTCCGGGGATGTATGAAGTTGTATTGGGCACTTACTTCATGAGGTCTCTTTTACTCACTGCCTAAAATTAAGCAGTTAGCTAACTACTGCACAGGCAAGGCCAGACACAATGAAGGTGTAGTAATTACAAGTTATCTTAAAACTTTAGATATCCTCATCCATGTTTTTTCTTTGCTGGTGGCCTCATACAGCAACTGAGAGACATGACACATCTGAGGTCAGCAGAAAGTAGTCCACAGGGCAGAGACACAACTGCTCACATTCCCTGGATCACCTCACAAATAAAAGAAAGATACCTTCCAAGGAGGCTCTTTGAGCACAACAGCAACATCTGCCATATCAAAACAATCTATTATTCAATCTTCATAAAACTCTTGATCAATTTGAAAAGAAACAGAACATAGGCTCTATCTTCATCCTATGCTCGGACAAGCTAAGTAAATAATGCAAACAACACAGATTTGATCCAGCTTGCGAATGATAACCTAAATGACTGAAACAAAATTAAGGAATGAGCCCATTTACTCTGTCATAATCATCTCAATCATTTTGCTTAGAAATGAAGATTTAAGAAAAAATTATAATCCAGACATGCCAAATCTCAGACACTCAGCATATGATTCAATCAAACAGCTTCTTCTACCTTCTCCTCTGCAGTAAGACCTATATCACAGCACAGTATGCAGCTCTTGGCAAGTTGTTTAAACTTAACCAAATGCATCTGACACTTACATTCAATATTCAGAAATGAGCTACAGTGCTGTGCTGCAGCAAAAGTGCATGCTGCCTATTTTCAGGCTCAAGAGACTTGCACTTCAGTGCATTTCACCTAATTTAAAGAACCAAATGAATCTCATGGCTCAAAACCAGTGCAGAGCTTTTTTAAAAATCAAGGCAAAGTAAAGACCTTAATGTCTGGACATTGACAATTAGCTGACTGCCAGCATAAGATTTTCCTTGCTGAGTTGTGGGCTGCGATCCGCTTTTTAAGATCTAGTGCTGTCTTGCACTATGTATGGAAGTATTTCCTACCAACGTTGGGTACACACACTACTTTCCAATAGCCTTTACCACTCCAAAAGGACAAGAGTACCACTCCTAAGTTGTAGCAGAAAGTTGCTCAGAATTTTGTGTGTGCAATGAAGTTTTCAGACCAGAAACAATCCTTACAGTCATTACAGCAACAGTTTCTGGATAAGTATGAATAATCATCTCAAACTGATGTTGTTCATGTTGCAGTTGATAAGAGGATCTAGTCAGAGCTCATAATTTGGATGAGGTTTTATTTTAACAACAGGTAAACTTTAAAAATAAAAAAGGTAAAAAAAGTAGAGAAAATCAAGATGTCTCATCTATTTCGGTGCTAAAAGATCTCTATAAAATCCACTAGATGCTTTTTTCTAGAACAATGCAGAGATGTCACATGTCAGTACAACTTCTGAAGGTCAGAACTTCTTCCTGATGGTCAGCAAAAGATGCTTTAGAATAGACAGGTCATTTGGAAGTAACATATTGCCAGGAACAGAGTTTTTTTTACCCTAATACGAAGCTGGTGAACTACTAGTTATAGGGTAAGACATGTAACCTATAGTTTAAACCAACTTCAGTACCAGAAGAGTAGTAAATATGAGTGGGACACCGATGACTGACTTTCCTTCCGTTTCTTTTTTTTTTTCCTTAAAAATTACAGTTTTCTTCCTTTTAAATGTCACGCCATTTGAAAATGCTATAGCAGAACAGAAAAGCAACACAGAATAGTGACTACAGATTTGAAATAATTTCCACACAAAACAGATTACATAGGCTAGGAGTCTTCAAATTGGAAAATAGGTAACTGAACTGAGAAAGGTCTATGAAGTCGAGAATACTATGGACAAAGTAAACTGAAAAGAAGTTCTTCCAATTTCTCATAACACAAGAATTACAGAGCACCCAATGACATAATTAGGGACTATATATGAAACAAAATTAATTTGTTTCTTCAGACACCTTGTAATTCAATTGTAGAACTCACTGCTGCAAAATCTAACAGCAGTCAAAACTATTAAAGGGTTCGAAAATGAATTCAGTGAACACATGGAGTTTGGTCCATCAGTGGGCAGCTCAGATGCAGGATATCTGCGGGACAGGAATTCTCCAAACTGTTTATTACAAATGGATACTCCAGAGAGGGCACTACTTTACACTTCTGTTTCTTAAACTCTTCCTGAAGCTGGATGTTCCTATTGTCCATTGTCATGGACAGAATATAAACAACAAACATATTCTGAAGAAGCAAAGTTTTCTGTGTATTTTCCTGTGTCCTTTTAATATAACACATTTCTAGCAATTTTCTTAGTAAAGTGAGATGAAAAAATCTTCACATACATAAAATATCAATTCAATAGAGGCAACCATGTTTCATAAAGATGCTAAATATCTTAAAACTGTACATCACATAGCATTTAAAGATACGATCACGTAGTGATTTTTTGTTTATTACACCTTGATGTAGTCACAACACAAAATCTTCAAATATCTGTGCATTTTCATCAGCCATGTTTAGCACAAGTCATCTACCTCAGACACTTCTATCAATCTCCATTGCTTCTTCATAGGCCATTTGGAAATCATATACCACTGCAAAGATGCAATAAATGGCATTAGTGTGGTGCTAGATCAAAAGCATCCAAGATCACAGCAGAGTTAAATTAGCAAATAAATGGTGTTTTCCCTCAAGGCTGAATGTTCCTCTCAACTTTCAATGATAGACCACCAAAGCAGGTTCTTGGCTTTGCTAGAACAGCTACACTATGAACTCCAGAAGCAAACAACAGCAATTGCCTGTCCAACTTAAACAGCAGAATTCTATTTTTGGCAGAAGCCCAGGTTTCTGAGCAGAGCCCACAGACCTGTGGAACAGCCCAAGGGTTGTCATGGCAGCTATGAAATCCTGATCTAGTCCAGAAGACTCATTCTCTGTATGAACAGAGCAAGTATCCGCTTTACACATCTAACGTCAACCAGGAGCTGGATCATTCCAACTTGGGCATCAATTTTAGCAGGAGGTTTCAATTCAGCTATAATCACTAAGCCACAGTGTTCTCTTGTTTTATGCGAAATATACAGAAGCTTTTTCTAAGAGTTTACAGATACTCAGTCTGATTAAAATGTTCAAACAAAAGGCAAGTCTGCCCTCAAGAATTCATTTTCTTACAGGAGTCAATATTTATTTTGCATTATTGATCATAAGCAATCATTTTAGGTGCCTATTGCCTATTTTTTAATTTGTATATGACCCAGCCTCTAGTCTTCTTAAGCCTCTTCATAAACTAGCAGAAAAATTCTCTGTCATGCATGTTACAAATATTACCTGAGGTAATATAAATTACATAAGCAATAACACTTAAAAGAAAAATACTAAATATCCAATATATCCTTGACAGATAAAGAAAGAGTATCTTGGGGATGGATTTATGTGAATAGTGAGATCTTTAGGTAGCTACAAGAATGAGGAAATAATCAAATCGCACATAAATTAAATATCTATTGGAACTGAAAAAATCTGCATTGTGTATTCTGAAGTTAGCACTAGACACATTCACAAACTAGAAATGACACTAAGCATCAGATTCTTAGTAACCAATGAAGTTAACACTTAATCATCACTTTCCTAATGACAACAGTCAGCTGATGTTGAAATGCTAGGAACTAAGCCATCTTTGACACCCTTACAGAAACCACACAAGACACTTCACAGCTATTTAAAACATTCTAGTTATTACCAGAGGAAAGAAATCCTGCCCAGTTTTTATGTCTAGATGTTGCATTAAATTCTCATCTCTTCCGAATCACTCCTTTTTAATCACATGAATCTCAAGTATTCAATATACTGTCTACAGAGTGATTCATCCTACCAGAATAATTAATTTGGCCCATAGTCTTTTCTTTCCCTCTCTTTCTAGGATACAGAGTTTTTGCCTGCTCCTCATCTGGAATAGCACTCACAAACAAAAAACCACAAAAAAAACACAAGAAAAAACAAAACCCAAACAAAAAATGCCAGCAACAACAATCACCATAATATTTCACTGCGACAGTAAGAAAATTAACGTCTTAAGCATTTTCAGTCAAATGGCATGCATATTACACAGCCAAAATACAGACATGCCCATGCATGTGACTAAAGGTAACCAAAACTTAAAGCACGTGCCCACATTTTAGTTAGGTAACACGCCAGTCTGAGTATTCCTGGAAAAAGGTCATTAAATTAGGTTGTAAATGAATACCTCTAAGAAACTGAGTGTGTCATCGCAGCTAGAATGATGGCTACAAGTAGTACAAATTACTCCAGCTGTTCCAGAGTAAAGTTCAAAGACATAGTGTTAGACTACAAAGTAAAGACAAACTTGTGAAGAGACATATCGTCATTGTTAGATCAAGAAATATAGTTAAAAAACCAGATTTTTTATTTTTTTTTTTTTTGTGAAATGAGAGGAATCAGATTAATCATTTGGTGCAATAAAAAAGATACTTCCCCACTTTTTTTTTTTTTAATTTGATAGGGTTTATCTTTAGATAAATGTGAAATTTACAATCAAATAATTTATTATTATTTATTAGAATTTGCCTTCTGACCAGAACCATCTCAAAGTTCCTCAATATTGTAGGCAAAACTGAAGTTTGCCATTCTGTGGCCAGTAATTATTTTGTTATATCAGTGGCAATAATAGCTACCTTCTATTTTGCTTGTAGTGGCAAAACGAGAGGAAGGGAAGGATAAGAAGAGGGGTAGGAAAGTCTGCTTAGCAATCTGGTCTAGTGGAGGGTGTCCCTGCCCATGGCAGGGGGGTTGGAACTAGATGATCTTTGAGGTCCCTTCCAACCCAAACCATTCTATGATTCTGTGATTCTATGATCATTAAAGGGAAGGAAAATATTAATAAATAAATTATAAATAGTAAATATTAATAGGATATTAGTGTAACAAAAAATAGGAAAGTAATGTAATTCAAAAAATTTAAAATATTACAATGGCAATATAAAAACCACAAAAAATCATATTTTGCCTGAAATCCAAACCTTGCACCATTACAGAGCTGCAAGAGGTTTACCAGTAAACACTTTTACAAAGCAATCTAATTACAGCTGCTCAAAATAAAAAACCTACATGCCTAAGTAGTGCAGAGTAAAATATTAAAACACTAACATAATTGGCATTAAATTACAAAGTGAAGCATTTCTATGAAATTTATATTTTGACTTTCTCATATAGTCCTGCAAAAATTTTAATGAAGCCACTGTTATAATAGTAATCTTGAAAGATCAGATTTAGGAAATGGAATTATTGCCCCCTGGTGGCAGATTAAGAATCAATGTAAATGAAGAAAACAATTTCAGATAAATAAGCAAATCTTTCATTTTAAGAATCATGTCCTGTACGACTAATGTCTGGAGATATTAAAAACAATGCAGAGCCATCTTCATATGCAATAAGATAAGAGTAAATGGGGTATAATTTACATTTTCATCTACAAGAGTAATAAAGAATGTGGGAGAAATTTAATTATAGTCATATAAAATGTAAATAATAGCACACTAGAATCAAACTCTTTGATCAATCAAATGCCACAGTCGAAACTCCTGATTGACCAGTCAGTTCCTTCAAAATCTAATTTTCATTTAAAAAAAGAATTAGACTTTATGTTTTTCACATAAATATATAAAAAAAATTCTGAATCTATGTGGGGCTCTTCTTTGCTCAGTTAGATAGTCAGCATCCAAGGAGAGAGAAGCACAGGGACAACAGAATTTCATATTCATAGAATCATGGACTGGTTTGAGTTGGAAGGGACCTCAAAGACCATCTAGTTCCAACCCCCCTGCCATGGGCAGGGACACCCTCCACTAGACCACGTTGCCCAAAGCCTCATCCAACCTGGTCTTAAACACTTCCAGGGATGGGGCATCCACAACCTCTCTGGGCAACCTGTTCCAGTGCCTCACCACCCTCACAGGGAAGAATTTCTTCCTAATATCTAATCTAAATCTACCCTCCTTCAGCTTAAGGCCATTACCCCTTGTCCTATCACTCCATGTCCTTGCAAACAGTCCCTCTCCAGCTTTCCTGTAGGCACCCTTCAGGTACTGGAAGGCTGCAGTAAGGTTTCCCCGGAGCTTTCTCTTCTCCAGGCTGAACAACCCCAACTCTCTCAGCCTGTCCTCATAGGAGAGGTGCTCCAGCCCTCTGATCATCTTCATGGCCCTCCTCTGAACTCTCTCCAACAGCTCCATGTCCTTCTTATGTTGGGAACGCCAGAGCTGGATGCAGTACTGCAGGTGGGGTCTCGCCAAAGCGGAATAGAAGGAGAAAATCACCTCCCTCGACCTGCTGGCCATGCTTCTTACAACTGGCTAGAGCAACAGCATAGCTAAATGTTGATACAATATTTTCCATATGAATTAATACAGAAATTAATGTATCCTAATCCTCAAATTATGAGTCATTAGCCTCCTCCTAACACATGACTACCCAACAATCATCAAAATCCTATTCAATGATTTTTACACTGCGTGGCACATTCCTTTTATCACCCCAAACTAAAGTGGCCCAAGAAATCTATACCAAACCATTTTGCTGTTGCAGCTGGAAAAAACCTGCTTTATCATAGTGGGTTTATGCCATCTGTGATTACAATGGTAAAATATGTCTTCCATTTAAGAGTGTAACAAAGGGGGAAGAATTATTCATTTCTTAGGGGACTACATTTATCACCACAGAGTAGTTAGCAAGGATTATGTTGCCCATACAAAAATGAGCGGTTTTACATTTCAGTGATGTGTTGTTTCCATGACAGGAAAACTTTTTGCATCTGCGGGAGTCTAAGCTCCTGTTTTTGTCTGACATGCAGCAGTTACCTACTAAATCAGAAATTTTGCGATTACTGCTGATGCTGACAAGTGAGCAAGGCGATGGTCAGTGCTTGTAGAAGACTATCACAGGTGTGGAAGAAAGGGCAGGAACCATGAAGTTGGGATTTGGGAACAGATCTGGGAGGTAAATGGACAGGTTTTGTTGGGACAAGCCACATTCATTGGCTCCTCTCTGGCCCTGGAGGAACATACCTTGCCTTTCACCCACAAACCTCTCATCAACTTACTCTTGACATGGGACCTTGTCTCCCCGGTGAGCGACATACACAGCTTTAGCAAGTCATGACAGAAGCAGATTATTTGGCAAGAAAGCAGTACTAACTATTCTCACACCTATTTACCCGATGGTGCTTGGGCAGGGCACTCTTTCCTTGCTCATGCTGTATACTGAGGGAAGAAAAACCTCCCTCCTTGCAGTAACCAAAGTGGTGAGAACTTTCTCGTTTCAACTCACTTTAGCCCACTGCAGTGCCTATGGGAGCTCCCCTTGCCGGCTGCACCCCACTGGCAAGCCAAGGAGGAAGGTGGCGAGCAAGTCCTTTTCTGTGCCGCTCTGGGATGGTGATGAGAGCGGAGGAAATGCTAACCCGGGAAATACCCGGAGAAGTCTGCTTCCAGGGGAAGGGGAAGGGGAAGGGGAAGGGGAAGGGGAAGGGGAAGGGGAAGGGGAAGGGAGGCGACACCCCGTCCCCCACCGCCGCTGACAGGAGAGAGGGTGGGAGAGCTGGGGTGGGCGGGGCGGTGGCGGCGCGAGCGGGCCGCAGGGGCTGGTGGGTAAGGGAAGCGGCCGCCCCGCCGCCGCGGGGAAAGGTTCGTTCTCGCCACCTCCGCTCGCGCCGCGGTTCTGGCGGGGGGCGGGCGGGCGCGCGCGTGCGCACGGGCCGGGGAGGGGCGGAGGTTCCGCTCTCCCGCCCAACCGTCCGCTGGCAGGGGGAGGGGGGGAGGCGGCCATAACGGGCTGCGGTGAGGGCGGGAGGGCCCCCCTGCCGCCCCCTCCTCCCGGAGGTGGGGTGGGGATGGCGGTGCCTTCTTCCGACATGGACCCGCGGAATCGTCGTGAAGGCCTCTGAACACCCTCCTTCCGCCGCCTCGCTCAGGGCGGGAGGCCTCTCCCGCCCCGCTAAGGCCGCGGCCGGCCGGCCGGCCGGAGGAAGGAGGAGGGGCCGGGCCAACATGGCCAACCCTGCCAAGTGGGAGCGCCTGAGGCCGCTGCGGCCGGACACGCTGCGTGTGAGTGAGATACACGGCGGGCGGGGAAGGGAGGCGCTGCCTGTGCGTGGGGAAAGGGCGGGACGGCACTGCCAGCATCGCTCCCGCCGTGGGAGGTGTTAAGGAGGTTCCCGAAAGTCCTTCTTCTCGCCTGTCCGGCAGGATATCCCTCAGTTGGAAAGCTGTGGCAGGCCTAGCCAGAGCAGTGTACGAAAGGGGCGTTGTGATGCTCCTCTCCCTCGTTGCGTTTTAGCAGGCTGCCCGGTAAAGGAAAATGTAGTCGTGTCATAATGTAAAGGGGCGATTATCTTAGCTGTGTTACCTATAGCCTCTTAATCGAGTTAAATAGATTGTGCCTATGTTTGAGAAAAACAGACTGCAGCTGTATATCCTGTTCTCTGAACATCTGTGATGTTCACGTAATCTTATATGCAGCTTCCACTGTTACTTTTAGTGATATTAGGAGACAGCTAACAAAAAACAGGCCTACTTTTAATTCAGTGAAACTTGTTAAAAATGCCTTTTTTTTTTTAATTAACATGGACTGTTGGGTAAAATGTTACTTGGTAGGATTGTCTTAAGCCATTAAAAAGTTTACTTGAGTTCTTACACTGGTAATTGGAAATTTCTTACTATTGGAGATGATGATTACAAGAAACAAAGGGTGTTGGACACAGCTTCTTTATGTAGGTGCTTAGATGAGCCAGCCCAGGTGATGCTTTCCTGAATCTACTTCTCATAAACAGGGAAGTCAAGGATGTGGTAATCATCAACAGCCTTGACTAACCATGGAATAGTGGAGTTCGACACCCTGAGTGTAGTGAGGAAGGCAAGTAGCAGAATACAGAACCTGGACTCCAATTTATTCAGGCTTCAGGACACCAGTTCATTCGGGCAACAGGTAGCTGAAAATTTGAGGGAGGCAACTTTGAAAATTGGAGAAGCTGAAGAGGTGGAGGTCTGTAAGGACATTGTACAAGTACAGGGACATTCCATGCTGATACTCATGAAAACAAGTAAATGTGTTGAGGGACGATCATAGCTGTGCCTGCACTCTGAAGATGGGGTGCAAAAGGAACATGTGCAGGAGGTGGAATGAAGAACAGGCTATAAAGGAGAAGGATAAAAAAAATTTGTCTGGACCTGTAGGTATGATGCTAGGAAAGCGAAAGTTCTAATG
Source organism: Balearica regulorum gibbericeps (assembly GCF_011004875.1). Taxonomy (NCBI): domain Eukaryota; kingdom Metazoa; phylum Chordata; class Aves; order Gruiformes; family Gruidae; genus Balearica; species Balearica regulorum. Next base: position 16,026,931 of record NC_046186.1, read on the forward strand.
TTGAAACTAGCGAGCAATGTCAAGGGTGACAAGAAGAACTTTTGCTGCTACATTAGTGGTAAAGTGGGAGGAAGGAGGTGTGTGAACCTGCTGCTAAACGGGGCAGGTGATTTAGGAAGAGTAGACACAGATGAGGCTGAAGTACTTAGCCTTCTTGCATGGGTCTTCAGAACTGATGTCCCCTAGGCTTTGTGTCTAAGAGACAGGATTCAAGGAGAGGAATAACCGGCAATGGAAAAGTGTCATGTTGGTAATCTCTTAAGTTATCTCAACCCATACAAGTCCATATGAGCCACTTGGGGTACATCCTGAGAGAGCTGGCTGATGTCATTGTGAGGTTGCTATCTTATCATCTTTGTGATGTTGTGGAGGTCACCTACAGCTTAGCCTCGCTTCAGTCCCTTGGAAAATCAGGAAGCAAGTTCTCTTGGAAGCTGTTTATTTCTAGGTACGTGAAGGAGGCAATTGGGAATAGCAAACATGATTATACTTGCAAACTGATTACTTTGGGTGATGAAATGACCAGATCTGTTGATCCAGAGCCTTAGCTGTCATCTACATTAGTTTTAGCAGGACTTTTGAAATGGTCTCCTGCAGCATCTTGCTTTTTGAGCTGGGATGTTACAGATTGTAAACTACTAGATGAGTATAAAAAAAACCAACCAAAAAAAAAAAAAACAAACCAAAAAAAACCAAAACACAACTGTCTGGATTGTCAGGCTCAAAGACAAGTAGTTAATGGTTCATACTTTACCTGAAAGTGAATTACAAGTGGAGTTCCTCAGGAGTCTATCCTGGGACCTGTCCTGTTGATAGGAGGAGGATGTGGGATGCACCCTCATGATGTTTATGGGTGGAGAAGGTGTCATAGACAGCTAGGAATAGGCTGGGGAATGGTTCATCAGACACCTCAAACTTCAAACAAGGAAGCTGAAAATTTAAGTGTGAAGTCCTGCACCTGGGCCTATACCCTGCAGTGGTACAGGCTGAAGGACCACCTTGCTGAAAGAACCTGGAGGTCCTGATGGACAGTGGGCTAAACCTGTGCCAACACTGTGCCCTGGTATTGAGATGTATGAGGCTGTATTAGCAGAGCACAGCCAGCAAAACAAGGGAACTCATTATTCTCTGCTTGGCACGTATCAGGCTGCTCCTGGAATGCTGTGTCTGTTTTAGGCCCACCAGTACAGGAAGGCTGTTGATAAACTGCTGAGGGAGCTTGTTAGGCCACAGCAGCCCTTCAGTACTTGCAGGGAAGTTAACACCAAGCTGGCACCAGACACTTCACAGCCTCGCATGATGGGATGCTGAAAGGAAATAGCTGTGAATTGAAACAAAAGAAGCAGGAGAGGTTGCAACTTGATGTCAAGTGAAACTTTTTTGCTGTGAGGATGGGCAAGCAGTGGAATGGGATCCCCAGAGAGGTGTAGCCTCCATCCCTTTAAATTTTCAAGATACACTGAGATAAAACCTTGAGTTAGCTGCTATGATCTAATGGCTGTTCCTGTTTGGAGTTGGAGGTGGGACCAGAGACCTTCTCAGATCTCTTTGAACTGGAATGAGTCTGAATTTTAAAATACTCCTTTTGTTAAATTGGGATGAGGGGTGGAATGAAGTATCTACTTAGGCTTATCATGTCTGTTTCTAGGCCAGAGCAGACTCTGCTGCCAGTTAGGAAGTCTACTACAGAATAATTGTCATGCTGTATAATAGTAGCGTATCTTCAATATGTGAGCTGTTACATGGAACAGTTGAAGCTTGCATTTGTAGAGTTTATACGGGTATCTGTGTTGTGACCATTGCCTGAGCATGAGGGAGTTTGGTGGTGTTTCCTGCTTCCCAAGACAGAGGGAGATGTGCTGAGATTAGGGCTGAAGATTGTTGCAGGGATTAACGAGCACGTATCCCTTCTATCCAGTGACACTCCTACACTCTGAGTTGTCAGTACCCTGATGGCTGTAGCATCTAGACTTGATTTGGGGATTTCTGCTGGAGAAGGTTCCTGTGTAGATAGCATTTTATGTCAGTTATATATTTTGTTTGTATGTTTTTTTTTCCCCAGCCACCAATGATCAACCTGAATGTGGATGATGAGGTACAGTTTGTGAGAAGTAAGTTGCTGTGTTCCATGTCTGAAGAGTATTCTTGAAGTATTTCATGCTTTTTTACAATACTGAGTACATGCTGTAAACAAATGAGAAATAGTTAACTATATAATATAGGCAGAACAGGAAGAATGCTGCACACTAAATGAAGTAACAGATACAAAGCAACACATTCTTCATAGTTTTTTCCTCTTTAAATCTGCTGCTAGTATGGCTTCCCAGTGCTGTAAAGAAAATAACTTAGGGGAAAAGTGAGTTAGAGAAAACTGGAACATCATGCTGGCAAACATTATTTTTTCAGCTGGTATTAACAAATGTAAATACAAGCTTGAGTGAATTTGCGTTGTTTTGTTTTGTTCTCACCAATTGAATAGTCTCGTGCATCTCTACAGTAACACAGTCCAAAACTGAGTTGTTGAACCTGTCACTTTTATGTTAGAGTCTGCAGTCTTGCAGCCATGGAATGGGTGTGATATACTATGAGTAAAAGTTCTCATTCATCCTGGGAAAAATACTGAAGTACAGTGTTGCCTAGGGAAATTTCCTTACACACGCACCCATGTGCAGGAACACACACGCACACACGTTCCTTTGAAGCATTAGACTGTCAGAAAGCAGTGACACAGTTTGATCAGATATGAAACACCTGGTTTACTTTGCGGGAGAAAAAACCAGTAACAGCAGGATTTGTCAGTCTTTCATCAATTCTAGCATCAGATGAGTGTATGTTTACCATGTCTTTTTTGTGCTTTAAAAATGCATATTTTTTCATGCTTTATGCATACATAAATAACTATATCTAAAGTTAAACAGGCTGTTTATTGGTAACTTTTCAGCTGTTTCTGCGAATATGCTGGTAATGGATACACGTAGGACAGGGATCTCTCTTAAACTTGTGGTGTCCTGGTGTCTGTAGATCTCTGTTGCATTAGTAAGTTAAACAATGGCATCACAGATTCTTTTGTCCTGAGGCCAAATAGTATGACTGGAGTTTGTCCATATATTAAATTCTTGGACTTCACAACAGATTGGTCACATCCAGGCTGAAACAGTCCTTGAAACCAAGCTAACTCCTGAACCATGCCTGAATGTTATTTGGGAGATCAACTGGTTGATCTGGGCTAAAAGGGTGGTGGAGGTGGGGAATTTAACAGTGTCAACTACATAGTTAACCAAAGGTTTCATTGGTATTCATTCAGTAGTTGGAGCTCATGTCCTCCAGACCGTACACTTACACAGCTATTAATATAGCTATTAATAACTGAAGTTATGAATGTTGAAAGCATGAAGATGCATGCTTGCTATTAAGATACAATCAGTGCAAACAAATGAAGGTCTGTGTAGTTAATAGACTTTATATGATGCCACTGCAATGTCAGCATTAATAAGTGTTTTCAGACTTTTATCTTCATTGCTACTTCATCACTATTGTTTTTTTTTTTAAGGAACACTTCATTCTGTTGTGGTAGTTTACCCTAAGTATTCTATCAAAACTTTACAGGAACTCTGAAAGTCAAAAAGCCTCGATTTGATGCATCTCTGGTTTATTTGACCCGAAAATTCATGGATCTTGTCAAAACAGCTCCAGATGGCGTCCTTGATTTAAATGAAGTAGCAACAACTCTTGGAGTACGAAAACGAAGAGTGTATGACATCACCAATGTGTTGGATGGAATCCACTTAATTCAGAAAAGATCTAAGAATCTTATCCAGTGGGTGTGAGTTGGCTTTGAAACGTCTAATTTCTGAAACAATAAAACCCATTGTTGAGTACTGTTTATAACTTTGAGAGTACTTTTAAGCATATTGAATGCCTTTTAATAGATAAAAAGATTTTAAGTTCTTCTGTATCCTTAGGCTGTCTGAATTGCTTACTATATTAACAAGTATCAAGTGCAAAAGCATAATGAAGCATATTTCAGCAAAGGATGCCAGAGTTCCTGGTTGTTTTCTGTTAGTATACTTTGTATTCAATAAACAGGCTTTTATGCGTATCAATGTACTAGACAATTTTCATATTCTTCTAGAGGTTCTAATCTTGACCAAGTTGTTGGAAAAGCACCAGAGCAGCAAAACCTTAAAGATGAACTTTCTGACTTGTCAGCCATGGAAGAAGCTCTGGATGAATTAATCAAGGATTGTGCTCATCAGTTATTTGAACTAACAGATGACAAAGAAAATGCAAAATATCCTTTTAACTCTTGCATTACTTCAGCACGTGGTTTTGGTTTTAAGTACTCAGATAGCTAGTAATAGGTGTAGGCTGATACCACAGGTATGCAGTAATGCTTGATAATGAGTTTTATAACAGGAACTTATTTGTTATTTTATATTAGTGTATACTAGTCATGTGCCCTGCTTTGCCCAGTCTAACCTGTTCTCAGGGACGTGCTACATGTGTGACCTCTCTAATGCAGAAGAATGGAAGTGGGGCAAGAGTCTTAGTACCCCGACCATCACCTTGCTCTCTCCGTTACAGAGTAAAGTTGTCTCAGGGGCAGGTCTTGACCTACCAGTGGGATTGAGTTGCTTAGTGAGATGAAAAAGAGGACCCAAAACAGAGTCCCAGTGGCCTGTTGCCAAGAAGATATAATGGTATGTTGGTTGTGTCCTAATACTGTTCTCTTTTTTTTGGGAGAAGTTCCAGTGCAGTCTTATCTTTCAGATGGGTTTTGATAATAGAAAAGAGATTTCTTTCAATATGACATAAACATTGGATTTTGGCTTTGGTTTACAATAAAATTTTACTTAGCTCCCTTGTCTGGCAGAATGTTAAAGGTCTGTGCTCATCTGAAATAGGCCCATTTTCTGTGTGATATCAGGAAAACTTTTCATTGCACCTTACCTGTTCTAGTTAAGAAAATAATTCTGTAGTTTTCCAGGAAATTATTTATGTGCGTAGTTCTTGCAAAATAAAGGAGTAGTTTCTCAAGGGCAGCATTCTCTCTGCTTTGTAGACTTATGACAGCATCTGTGAAAACTGTTTGTCAAACGTACTTGCTTTTTAATATTGAATATCTATTTTTTAAAAGCTTTTTTCTTCCTAGAAATAAAGAAAAAAGGTTTTCCACTTGTTAGCTAATACTTAATTTTACAAAGCTAGTATTAAAGTAAGCTCAGCTGAACTATTTACCACTTTTCTTAAGTTGGTATTCTGCTTCAACATATCTTAACATCATACTCTTTGCTTCTGCCCATTAGCAAATTACTTTACAGAATCCTTGACCAATGTATACACTAGCTTATGTGACATATCAAGATATCCGTAGCATTCAGGCATTTCAAGAACAGATTGTGATTGCAATCAAAGCTCCAGAGGAAACCAAATTGGAAATACCAATTCCTAAAGAAGTAAGTTTTATACATTTCTGTCTTAAGGGAACAAAAGTTCTCAAATTTGGTTTGGTTTTTTTTTTGTTTTTTTTTTTTTTCAGCAATCAGTAATTTACTTCCAAATTTTTTTCAGGTATAGCAAATATTGGTACTTAGGGATAATAGTCTAAGAAACTTATTTTCAGGTTTTTTTTTGTTTACCTAAACAAACAAGTGGTTTCACTGGTAAAAGGAGCTGGCGCTCATCCTGTGGAGATGAAAAAGGTTTTAGAGGCTTTCTGAAGCAAAAGAAGGCAGGATTTAAAAAGCTGTACTTAAAGAGAAGAGAATCTTCTCTCTGTTGCCCATTAAATTTGATTGGCTCTGTGCCTTGCAATGTCATGTCTGCTGAAGGAAAGCAGTAAAAGTAATATGGTTTAGTTGCTTTGCTGTATTATTAAAGCTGCTATGTGCTTTGATTTGTTTTCTGATCCATAGTATTGACTTGTCAAATTTTAAATTTTGTTACTTTTCCTAAATGTGTGGTAAATCTTAGGTCATGTTACAAAAGGTCAGTAAAAAGGCTAAGATTTGTTAGGTCCATGTTCCTTAAAAATGAAACCTTCTTAGCTTAATGGTGTGTAATAATTGTAGTAACACAATTTTAAATAGTTATGTAACTCCTGTATTTGTTCTGTTCTTAATCTATTGGCTTTAAAATATGTGCAAAAATAGATAACTGGTGTGTAAGATTTGTTCTTTGGTTTATACGCAAGTCGCTGTTTTACAGGATTGCATAGAAGTACATGTGAAGAGCACAAAAGGACCCATTGATGTGTATCTATGTGAGGTGGAACAGGAGAAGCCAGGTGCCAAAACTTTTGAAGATATGGATACTGTCACTTCTGAAACTGAGCCATCAGTTCCTCCTGATGAAGGTAGTGTATTCCATTTACGCTTTTATCCTCATGTTTGGCTTTGTTCTTTTTTTAAAGGCTGTCTGATAAAGTTGATTCTGATAAACTGTACAAGTATTTTCTGGGCATAGCTTGTGGGCTAAGATGTGTGGGAGTATAGGAAACGCCTGAAAGAGCTGTCTGTGGTGTTGTGTTACCTCACAACAGTAGGAGGTCAGAGAGTCAGGCACCTGCACGCATCACTAGGCACTCTTGTTCCCTGACCCTTTCCTTCCTTTGCTCGTTACTGGTTTCCTGTTAGAGCTGCACTCTGCGGATGGAACAGTGTGTCGGTTTTCGGCTGCCTCACTGCAGAGTCCAGCAGCTCAGCCGAAACAGCTGGCATGAGAGTTAAGATGCTGTTTCAAACAACAGAGCGTGCTGCTCTTGCTCGTTACTGCCCCATCTAAGGGAGGGCAGGCAGAAGAGGAGGGGATGGAGTAGTTTGATCTCCTACAACAAGATTGGCTAGAATATAGTCTCTCAAGAGCTCCAGTGCTGCAGGATGTTGTGGTTAAAAATAAATGTGGCGGGAATTGCAAGAGCTCAGAACACATAAGATAAATTATTTTTAGCAGTGCTGCTCTATAGTTGAGGGGAAGAGTTGAGTTTATAATCTTAAGCATTTTTTTACTTTATTTTGCAAGCAAAATAATTACGCAGAATTGTATTTCCTACAATGACAGTAATTTTTTTTTAATTTTTTTTTACTTTCCTTTCAAAGTGAGACCTCCGGGGGAAGAAAAAAAACAAACCACCTGAGATGATGGATTAATTACAACTCAAAAATCTAATACAGAATGTAAATATCTCTGTTTTAGAGCTTTTCCAAAGCTGCTTGGGTCTGCAAACTTACTAACCTGAAATGTTCTAAAGTGTTTTAGACTTAAAACAGCAGTGGGTTGGTTGAGCGCTTTCACAGGATTGCCTATCTTCCCAAGTCAAAAGATAACAGTTCCTACAGTTGCTTTTAGGAGCTCTGTTTTCATAATTGCATGTGACCTACAGAGCTTTGGGAAAATGGTGGTTTTAGCTTATGAAAGAATTTTAATTGATGGAAAACATAGGCAATTAATTAATTCTAAAAATGAAGATTTGGAAACTATTTCTGGAATGATCCACAATCCTTATGAGAATGTATATAACAAAGAAATGCACTTTTCAGTTCTGAGGCTGCACTACTACTAAGCAGGATTGTCAAATACAAGTGTAACAAACCTGGTGTATCAGAAGCCTTCACTGTCAGAAACAAGATGTAAATATCATGAGAGTTATGCCTTACACTGTGTAGATGCTGTTTGCATTGTTTGCATCCAGCTCTGCGTGAACTATGGTATCAACACTGAAGTTAAATAATTGGGCTTTTTTGTATATATCTGTATCATGTCTAAGTAGTTACTAATGTAGATTTATTGAGATGGTTTGCATTTCTGCCTTTGTACAGCAAAGAAATAAAATAAGCTTATAAAAATATGAAATACTCTAATCGGTCAGTCTAATGAAACATGTCGAGTTGTCTTTGTTGGCATTCACTGAGTAACTACAAACACTAAAACTGATGTGAAAATTAAGTGGTATACGTGGTGCTAGCAGCTACGGTAGATCTGATTCTTGTGATGCCACAATACTGTAGCAATTTTCAGAAGAAACATGATGGTCAATAACTATTGAAATTGGTCCCTTCCAGTTTCTAGAGTTTATGTACAGCATAGCTTTAGCCTAGTACCATGATCTCTTTGTGGCTTTAGCTTGCAGATATAAGTAAAATACTTTAGAACTACATCTGTATTCATCTTTAGTATCTGTAAAATGAAGCTTCAGAATTTTGATACTGGGTTTTCTAAGTGAATTAACGGTCACTGTACCAATGCTGTACTTAGGCTCATGTCACTCCAGTACTGAAAAGTGTACTTCATAATTTTCTGTGGGGGGAGGGGTGAGTTGATTGGTTGTTAGGTTGGACTCCAAGTCCTCATTTTCCCAATCACACAGTATCAGCAACTATCCATCTACTCACAAGCGAGAACAACAAAGCTAATAAAGCCCTGAATATTTTAATTAGCAGCTCTACAGCTATTTTAGAGAGATGCCGTGAAATTAAATAACCTATATTCTACTAATAAATATAAATAATGTAGGGCAGTTGACACAGAAGAGCTTAAATACACCGAAATACAAATTGAGACTTAACCCAGTTTTCTAGAAGGTTCACTAGTTCCACAAAATGCGTAGTCTTATACTATGCAAATTGGGAAATACACTGAGCGCAAGCTCATGTCAGTAATCTTGACTGCTTGTGCATGTGCTGCCAACTTCCAGCTCCAGAATATAGGACTTCAGTGTTGGATACTATTTTTCTGCATCTCTGTAAAATGCAAACTGAGCTGTTAGAATAATAAAAGCAAAGTGAAAGCACATTTCGTACGTAGTTCGCAGTAAAAATGGGGAAAGTGCTCTTCCAATGAAGCTGCTAAAATTAAGAAATCATCTTTTTGCACAGAAAGGTTGTCCTTCAGTGGAGGGCTTCCTTCCAGATGGCAAGCTTGCTATTTGATTTTTGTACATTGCTGTTCTGTTTTGGTGGGTAGAGAGGTCTATGTCTGAGAGAAGTATTGATCCCCCCACACATGGGTTCAACAACTTGGGATGATGCTTGCTGTGAAAGGTGTGAAAATTTCCGGAATGATACACGTTAGGGTGGGATTTTGTTACATGATGATGCGACACATTGAACTGTGGAGTAAGGAAGTGTACTTTTACAAAATAACTATCTTATAAATGTTAAAGAAGTCTGTCTTGCAAAGCAGAACATACTTTATTTAATTGAAACATTAGGATTTTTCATTTTGAACAAATCTCTAGTGATTCTGTTTTTCCTCCTGCCTTTGTGCAGGTTTTCTAGCTGTAGAATTCATTTTTAACTGCTAGCTACACAAGTATCACAGTGAAATGGGAGAAGCTGTAATATGACAGTTAATCTATAATTATTTTCTGAAATACATTTATTGTTTTAATAGTGCACCTTCAGTGGAACAAATGGACTTCTGAGGATTAAACCACTTTGTTGTTACTACTTGGATACTTGCAGTATTATCCACTTGCGATACTGGAAAACAAGGTGCTGTATAAGCGCAGTACACTCACTAGCTGAAAAGATCAGACTCCGACTTGCGGAAAAGTTCCCGAGTGATGCTGAACTTGAATACAAGTTACTAGCTCACTTAAAAAGTAAATGTGATTGGACCTTACTCTGAATTTGTATAATCTTGAATTTTTTCTGAAAGGTTATTAAGATTAAAGTATTTTTGTTGAGTCCATATCTGTCCATTTTCAACATACCTGTATGTGTAAGCACTTCCCTTGGCTATTTGAGGACTCTGCCTGTAATAAATTAAAAAGCTCTAATAACGTTTTTGTCTTTCCTTCAGTAAGAATGGCTGAGCATCCAAATGCATTAATCAGCAATAGCAACAGCCAGGATCCCTAATCACAAAATGGCCTGGGTTTGCTGACTCTGGAACCGGAACAAACACTGCCGTCGCCAGTTCAGCCCTTATTTGGTATGGGAAATGACTTGTCAGAGTTTTCAGATGTGAATTGCAGTTTTTAAATCATGTGATTTATAAAGAAGAGAGAAGATTGGTTTAAATTATTATCTTTTGGAAAACACTTAAAAGACAGAAAATTCCTTCATTTTGATTAACCTTTTTGTTGTGTGTGAAGAGCCTCGTTTTAAGCATAATTAAATTATGATTTCAAAAGTCATTTCAGCCCTTGTAATTCTCAATGGTGAGGTTAGCCTGCTTGCTAGAGCATCGCCTGGTGCTGAGCAGCTGGAGTTGAGGGCGAGCTTTAAACCCTTGCGTGTTCTACGATCTTGGTGTGTAGGCTGGTGCTAGCACCGTGCTGGGACTTAAGTGTGTTTATCCGGAGCAGGAATCTGCTGGTTTTGGTTCCGCTTCTGATCTGCCGACGGTAATTGGTGAGAAGCGTGCAGAGGCTAAAGGCACATAAATTATACTTGGTTGCGTGCAGTTTGTATAAGTCTACGGGAGGCTTCTCCCATAGATGTTTACTGAAGGATTGGGATACTCATTTGTGAAAAATGGTCTGTGTTTGGAAGGAAATCTTTCTTGATGCTTAGAGAGAAAGAGAAGCTGGGTTCTGTCTATGTATCTCATCCCTCCCTTACATCCCTCTCTTCTATCTCTCTGCGCTCCCTGAGGGCTGTGCTCACGGGAGCTTCTCACGAGGTGATCCAAGAGTGACGTAGTGATGGTAAGCTCACATGGAGTGAGTGATGGGGCTAAAGGAGATGATCCTAGAAGTTGCAACAGCAAATTCAAAAGATGCAAGCTCGGGACATTGTTAGCCTTTTATGGACTTTTATTAGGCCTTTCATGTTTTCCTTCTTCAAAAGGAAAACTTGGCACTTCAGATGAAAACTTCAGGAATCTAAAAATCTGCAAGAAACTATTCAAGTTCCTGAAACAGTTTTGCTTTCAGTCTTCTGTAGATTCTAATGCAAATCCTGCACGGAACTGCTTTCAGATAATGCCATATTCTTTACCAGACAAACAACTTTGGTGTTGCAGCTGTCATTTTCTAAGAAACTTTTTCTTTTTTTTTTTTTTTTTCCCATCTATAACCATAATTGTCACAAGCAGGTTATGGCAGTAGTTGTTGCTTCTCTAACATGCAGACGAAGCGCACATCATGAAAAATGAAACAAAAATTGATGAAGTTTTTCTTGCAAATTAGGAAGGTGTCAGATCAGATACAAAGTTTCAGCAAGCTCAGAAAGGGAAAACCTGTTTTTATATATATTTTAATTACAAGGCACACAAATTGTTAAAGAGGCTTGCTGGCTTCTAAACCTAGGATGACATTTGTGTGCACAAACTGTGACCTCAACATTAAAAGAGTTCATTTCCAAATGTAAAAATAAAAGTTATCTGTCAGAAGAAAAGTTCAAAGTCCAGTAAAAACATTTCAGAATTTATTTGGATAATAAAGTTTTAACGGGGACTGTAAATTAGAGATGGGCCCACACCTTTAAGCACAACTTAAGAAGCAAATACCTGTGAACTGGAAGAGTAAAACAAGGTCAACAGGCCCCATGTTTATGATACTCGTCATTAATGGCAAAGGTTGAAGCTAGACACAGACTTTTCTACAGATTGAGATTTCTGGCTGAGATTTAGTCTGACCAAAATATTTGAGAGACAGCTGGGATCCAGCAGAAGGATTCTGGATCTGGAAACATCAGCAAAGGGGGAAATTCCCTCTGTTATTCACAGCAGTAGCTGTTTGTAGGCAGTTACCTACCTCTCTATTTTCTTTGCAAGCAGGCAACAAGAAGTTCTTGAACATGGGTACCTGTATCCGACTAAATCTTGCAAGTGGTAAAATTTTAGCATGGCGTCAAATGAGGGACAGCTTTAACATGATTTTGAAAAGGAAGACGTGCAGTCAGTACCTCTAATGCCAGCATTGGTGAGACCCATCTTTCTGCAGACCATGATGAGACTGTCTTCTGACATACTCACCTGTGAGGTTGTTCTCTGCCTGTGTTCTTCAGAAGTGTCCAGAAAATAAACTGTGTGTAGAATGAGTGAATGAACTGTTTTCCCCTGGTGAGACTCATGAATATTTAGACCATTTCCTCCTGACCATACAGCGGCTGTGAAAGTACTCTGAGTAATGCTGAGTACACTCTGCTATTACCTGGGCACTTAAGGATTGAACCAAACTTCCCAGTAGTTATTTGTGATCATAAAACTTCCTCCTTATGATCCCTAAAACACCTACAAAACCAGGGGACGATATCTACACGCTGCCTCCATCCCTTACGCTAAAGCAGGTTGCACAGAATTTGTAGTTGGGAGCAGAGAACCGTGATTTACTTGATAACACCACTCCCCACAAGTCGTCAAAGAAACTTTTTATCAAGCAATGTTCTCATCACCAATGCCAGTAATACTTTAGTTTTGTCTAAGAAACCACTTGTTGCAAAAATCCTCCTGGTGTTAATTCAACCATAACTGCCCAGCGATGTGTGCAGGGCCTTCAGGCTGATGAGAAGCTGTTGGAGATGATGGTTTCTGTCCTTATTCAGCTGCAGGTTTAACAAACACCTGTGAAATGATACAAAATGATCCCATCCTGGGAGAATATTCATGAGGGAAATACAGAGATTTACCTCAAGAACTGTAGGATCAATTCTTCCTGTGATTAGAGGTTTGAAAATGGAAGCACAATACTGTGAAAACATTAGTGTTGCTTCTCTTCTGAGATCAAACGAGTCTTAACTGCAGATTTTTCTTGGAGAACTGAATAAAGGGATAAATACAAATGTCATTCTTTGAATTGCTGAAGTCGACACATCGGTTGGCAGTCTCAGTGCACAGATCAGTGGTTTTGATTTGTTTGGAAAGTATCAAAACCACTGACAGCCCTGGGCCACCAAATAGCACAAAAGGAAAACATGGATTGCTGTATATTTATTAACTAATTGTGTGTTTCTTCCAGTCTGAAAGACTGCAGACTGTATTAAAAATTAACTGCAGATTGAAGCTCAGGAATCTTACTTCTTTTGAAAAAGGAATTAAATTTGTGACATTGAATGAGCACAGATTCTTAAAAACAAGTATCTTCCACATGAAAGTATCTTTTATTCCCAATCTGTAAAATACCGTTCCTTTATACATGGAGAAAATACAGACTGTTATAGTTGGACAGAGGGGGTTGGAAGGCTGTCCAGATATTGTCAGTGTGCTATGTATGTGTCTCTGAGGATCTGTTGCCTAGAAATGAAAACAAGACAACAATAATTGTTTACATAGATGCTGCCTGAAAACTTCTCAGGCATTTATGCTGCCTCTGCTGGCTTTGTGCCAGTCGACCATTTCTTAAATTGACAAGTGGGGAGCTATTTTTGTGAGATAGGGAGGGAAGTCTGCAAAACAGCATTTATGATTTGGAGAGAAAATGATACAGCTGTAGAGGGAACAAAACCGCCACTTAAAAAGTTTATCACCTTTGAAATCAAAAACTGCTCAGGATGGTCTCCGTTCATTCGATTAATCGCTTCTGATCAGTTTAACAAAATCGAGGTTCAGCTAGAAACAGTCATTCAGCTGTGTGCTTTACTGACAGCAAACGGTGGCTTAGGAATGGGCACGAGTAAGCTGAATAAATGATACTTGGAACCGAATTGTTACACCTCCATATTTTATATACGTAGTTCTCCATTTAAAAGTAATAACGGATTCACAAGGGTGGTAGTACAGACAAATTACTGAGATACAGAACTATGATTATCAGAAGGATGAGATTTGGGGTTTCTGTTTCCATATAGAGAGAATCTCAGTGTGGGCTGTGCTCTAAGGACAGTTCTACTTCCATATAAACCCATATATCCTTTCATCACCACATCACGCTGCCAGCAGGCAGCTTGCTGCCTCTGGACGAATCATTCCTCTGTGCTGAGCCCATCTGCAAAACAGGGGTGACTGCCTTGATCTCTTCTGCAAACCCCTATCAGTTCCGCTCTGCAATGACCCCTAAAAGTGTACCAGCTGCCCCAGGCCCTTCCACAGGATGCTTGTCCCAGAAACCCCGGCAACGACAAGGGCAGTCCTTGGACTTAGGCTGTGCTGGTGAAGCAATAGTGGTCAGTGCTAGGTCCCCTCAGGTGTCCCAGGAGAGCATCCTCTCTGAAGGCAGCACCGGAAAGTTCTCTGTTATCTTGAAAGATGCTGCCCCAGGGCTCACTGATTCAGTCTTTATGGCATATCCTGTAAGAAATTAAAAGGGAAAATAAATTCAATGTTCCAAACACATAATCAAAATCAGCATCTTGTTGACAATTTCAGTTGACAAGCCAAAATGTACAAATGTACAAATAAATGTTCCTTATGTTTATTTTACATACAGCGGTTGGTTGGGTTTTTTTTCGTTTGGTATCCTATCAGTTTCATATTATGAGACAGGAAAATCTGAAACATCTGATAAATCTTCAGTATAACTTGCATTTTTTTCCAACCATGACAAAACTGTTCGCTCTCTAGGTTAAATAATCTGACATTTTAAAAAGCTTAGAGATAGGATTAACCCTTTCCTCACCCCTTTTTCATCTCCCAGGACATCTTGTTTACAGTGGCCAGAGAGGAAATGAAATGGGTACATCCTTCCAGCATCGTGGCTTGCCTGCAACAAACACTGAACAGCCTGAACTGGTGCAGAGTTTCAAGGGCGACTTCAGTGAAAGGGAAAAAAAAGGAGAAGTTACCCACCTTTTCTTATCCATGTATGCCAGACAGGTCTCAAGCCCCACGCTGACTGAAGGGCACAGCGCAAAGGCCAAAGCACACAGAGGAGCACACACACGTGCAAAGCATCGAGGCTGCGCCTCGGGATGGCCAGAGCTGCTCGCTGCCTTCCCAGAGGCTGTGGGGCCACTAGAGGGATGTCTACAACCATCCTTCCACCTGCGTCTGAATCGCCAAACCGCCGCGATCACATTTCTGACCAGCTGCAAATTACACTCAGCATCGAACAGTAATTGAAAATGCTGTAAAGAATATATCAGAGGGCTGCCCTCCCAGATGCGACACGTCGGTGTGCCACAAGGTCCAAGTGAGCTGATCAGAAATTTGGTCAAATAATTTTCCACCATAAAATTCTTGATTTGGTGGAAAGAAAATGGCTTTCCCTCAGATCCCCAGCCGCTGCTTTCCTTCCCGCACATCAGACACGATCCAACCAAGTCTTTTTGACAGCCCATGTTCAAGGACTTCCAGGTCTTGGAAGATCCAGGGGTCTGGGCTGGGGCGGTCCCAGCCGACTGATTCTGCAGGCTATGCAGATGCCTGCAATACCTGTTGTGGGGGAATCTTGGACAGCTGCTCAGAAAATTCTGAAAAACTCAAATTTTGTTCTTTTCTGTAGTGAAATCTCTCTTCATGCTGCCGCCCTGCAGACAGCTTCAGACCTAGCACTCAGTTCAAAGCTGGAATTTGGTTCTACTGTAACATTTCCTACACTGTTATCAACTTCAGCTAGATATATCCTTTCTGTTTGTTTGTTTCCTATGGTTTAACTTGTACCTTGTGACATGACATAATCTATTTAATCTATCAACAAGTTAGCAGTATACTAGGTGACAAAGTACTTCTTATTTTTTTATTAGTTCTAAATTAGTTGACTAGAAAAAGATGAAAATTTACTAGTGAAGAGTCCCCCCTCTGACAGGTACCAGCAGTTGGAACTGACTGCATGAAAGGAGCTGCAAGGAGAGGAAAAAATTGGTAAACTGAAGAAAAAAGCAGTAGTTGTAAATGCTATAATAGGCCTTGTGTGCCCCAGAACAGCATCATTAATGAGCCCCAATTTATTAGCCCAGCTGAGTAGATGGGTTGAAATCTTACACTTAAGAAAAGACAAAAATGTGTTTAATTTAGGTGGAAAAGCAGCAACATAGATTTTAAAAGTGGTGATAGTTAGAGTTGGATGATTTATTTATTTATTTTAATAGTTAATTCCCCGGAAAATGTTGTTTCAGTCATGTCTAAACTATTTGCTTCAAATTTGCTGAATAGTTTTGGCTGGAAAAAAAACAAAGGAGGGGATAAACTGTTGGAGGAAAGTCCCCAATTACCAACAGCTCAACGATCAGAGCATTTACTTAGGTAGCAGAGACCCCTTAGCAGAGGCTGTTTCGAAACAGGCTACGCTCAATCCTTCCATCACCCCCTTGATTTTGTAGAGACGGAGAGGGACGGGGACACACCTCCCAAGGGAGCGCGCTGGTTCCCAGGGTGGGAAGCCATGATTCTCATGCTCCTCCTTGCTGACCCAACGAACTCGGTGCCTTTGTGCAGGGCAACAGCTTCAATGCGAGGAAGAATTTCCCCTTTCTCCCACTTCAGGGATCCCCAGTCCTTTGACAGCTTCCTAAGGAGTAGAATTCTGCTTCAAATTCCCTTGGACAAAAGTAGGATTGCCTTATCCTAAGTATCTCCATGTTATGAGAAGAAAAAAAAGAGACTGCCTCTCTTCTTTCAAGAATCCAGAGGAAATATTCTACATCGGGTCAAACAGAACATTTAATGGTCCACACAAAGAAATACCCTGAGGTTATTTTCTTTCAGCAAGGAAAATCAGTCACTTTGGTTATGTCCAAACTGTGCTGGTTTTTATTATATTCATTGTGGGTTTTGAACAAAAATGCAACCTCCACAAAGTCTTTAACTGGTCATGAAATAGTTTGGTTTCACTTTCATCCAGGCTGCACTGCGCATCTTACAAACTATTATGTCTGGAGCCACAGAAACAAAGAACTGGAAACAACATTGAGGCTCCCAACCCCAGTCCCTCTGATGCCAGTCACCACATCGCACAACCCTTTCAAAATGCACTGATCAGGCTGCAGGTAGTTATTTTCTTGCTGCCTTTACTCAGATGAAGATTGTACCAAACCTCAATCATTTATAGCTGAAACTTTCTTATTTCCCAACTAAGTCCATTTATGGCCAGCTTATGTGCATACATTCTTCAGCCGGCATTGTTCTGTAACGTATAGAGCTCTTAGTTTCCTTGGTGTTGACTTCTTTGGTATATCTACAGACACCACCATACTCTCAGTCGTCCCTCTGTTGGACTTAGAAAATTGAGTTATTCAAGTCACCTCACATAAAACAGGCTTGTTCCTTTACCTCTGCCCAATTCCCAGTTTCAGTTCCTCTCCTTCAATCACAGAATCACAGAATGTTTTGGGTTGGAGGGGACCTCAAAGATCATATAGTTCAAACCCCCCTGCCATGAGCAGGGACACCCTCCACTAGACCAGGTTGCCCAAAGCCCCATCCAACCTGGCCTTGAACACTTCCAGGGATGGGGCATCCACAACCTCTCTGGGCAACCTGTTCCAGTGCCTCACCACCCTCACAGGGAAGAATTTCTTCCTAATATCTAATCTAAACCTACCCTCCTTCTGCTTCAGGCCATTACCCCTTATCACTCCACGCCCTTGTAAACAGTCCCTCGCGAGCTTTCCTGTAGTCCTCCTTTAAGTACTGGAAGGCTGCAGTAAGGTCTCCCCGGAGCCTTCTCTTCTCCAGGCTGAACAACCCCAACTCTCTCAGCCTGTCTTCATAGGAGAGGTGCTCCAGCCCTCTGATCATCTTAATGGCGCTCCTCTGAACCCTCTCCAATAGCTCCATGTCTTTCTTGCCCTGAGGACTCCAGAGCTGGACTCTGTAGTCCAGGTGGGGTCTCACCAGAGCAGAGGGTCAATGCAGATGAATAGAACTATTTATGTTCCAGCAGTGTTTTTACTTGATCTTGCCCTTATGCTATCTTACCTGAGTATCTTTGTTAAATTTTACAGTACCATTTACCCTTTTTAATTCCACATTTCCATCAGCTAATGGAAGCCTGAAGTATTTCTCCTCAGCTGCTTCCAAATGATCACTTCCCACGTTATATCAGAATTTCTTACTAGTCCTCTAGGGCACATCCCTCTATAGACTGTACCATTTAATTATATCCTATTTCTATCATTCCTGTCATGGAGATGATCCAGAACTTCCGAGCAATATCCCAACCCTCAATTCTCTATTGATGTTGTCTTCTGACTCTGCAAACAGCCAACACCATCAGCACAGTCCTTGATTTCACCCCGTAAGGCACTGCTGTCCTACCTAGAGTCAGTCCTCTGTAGTTCACGAATAGCACATTACCCTCGGGAATGTTTTATAGCTGGATCTCCTACAAACAATGCATGTGAAAACTTCCCTTAATAATTCCCATTAACTCCAGCCTTACTGTATCAAATTATTTACTGAACATAAGGTAAATGAAATCAGCTGCACTGTTTTTACCAATATTTTATAGCTATGTTAGCTGGGTATGATGCACATTTAAACTGTTTCCTATTTTTCTTCCATATCTTTGCTATTTGCTAGAAATGGGCTTTTTAACATTCTATGCTACTGAGGTCACAGCAACAGTTTGGTAACTGTGCTATTTGTCTCCTTTTAAGATACAGATCTATGCTTACTGTTTTCAATCACATCATAGCATCATGCTGGCAATAGTAATTTATTTGAAAATCAGTTGTTTTTGAAATTGAGATGTAGTTTTAGTAATTCCAGAATTCCAATGTTTATCTGACACCGGATTTATTACAATCTTCAAAGCTTTTCTTCCGATTTGGTTGTAATTACCACTTTTATGGCAAATTTCATATTCATACCTTCATTTTGTGTACCCATGTAGTGTTTTATTTTAACATCATCGCCCATCACCAAAGCCTAGATGCAGGATTCATTTGGACTGGGGCAAAACTGAGATCATCTCTACGCTAGGATCTTCACACAGCTGACCCATTTACTATTTGAGAGACAAGTCTAGTAATAACAGTTGTTAAACAAGACTGTCCTTCTTGTTGGATAAAATCAGAAGAAATAGGAAAATTGTATTTTTTCCAAAGAGGAAGAAAAAAAAAATAGGGTTCCTGCATATTCCTTTTCTTTCTTTCTTTCCCTCTCTCTCTGTGCTTTGCTGTGTTTACTTTGCTGCTGTACTCTGATGTTGCTTAAATACAAAATGATGTAATTTCTCCAAGAGTGTAAACCTTTATCTGCAAAGCTAGGTCTTCCCTACTGCACACACGATTGTTCTTATGTCTATTTTACAGCCTCTGCAAGTTCCCCAAGAGCAGGCACAGCAACTGTAGTTGTTTACACCCCAGTATCAGCCAGACTGGCTTGTTTTCCCCAGAATTAACAGTAGCTAAGTCTTGATGAAAAGCAGATCATAGGAATGACAGTGCAAATATGGAGACACATAATGTGGGTATTCAGAGATGCACACAGAACTACAGCAATAATCATCTTTATTTGGCCCGTTCTATACAAGTCATCTTCCACTGGCACTTTCCTCTAATTGCAGGGAGTGTTCAGTGCCCAGGGTTTTACTGTCACTTTCCAAGCCAGTTCCTGCATACTTACGGCTAAAGGCCAGATCAAAAGAAGGATTTATTAGGTGCCTACAATGGTTCTTACAGCAAAATCCAAGACTGCCGTCCAAAAATACTCCTCTCCGTAGCCAATCTAACTGTGAAGGTCGCTAAGTTTGCTATCATCTCCTCTCTGCCTCCACCCTGCTGAGCACTCTCATCAGTAGGCTGGAGAGCCTTTTCTTCCTGGCCTCTTTATCTTCTTATTAATGCATTTTTACTGCAGAGAGACTGCTGCAGCAGAACGCATCCTTAAAGAGGCAAAACCACACACAAACCTGCAAGATAGTGGCTAGGAACTTTATTTGGAGGTGGAATATGCAGCATGAATTGCCACAGGATGGAGAAAGAATACGTACGTAGGGTCTCACTCTGCCAGGAATTCTGGATCAGATCAGGATGGACGTGCTGGTTCAGATGTACATACCATCTGGGAAAACACAGGGTTTGGGGCAAACTTCTTAAAACAAGTTCTGTTCAGTATGCAGTTGGGCACTCCTTTCTCAAATGTCTGATTCTCCCCAGGTTTCCTATAAGGAGCCTTTTTGCCCAATTCTGGACTTTGGGTTCCATTTGGGGAAGCAGGTGTTTAAATGTTTGATTTTAAATCCAGAATAAACTATCAGAAATGCTTGTGTTCATATGGGTACATGTTCACAGGAAAAGGTAAGTAGTACAGGCATGCAAGTGACGGGACTGAATCAATACTTAGTCCCCTTGTCAGAATTAAAAGGAGGCAGAAACAGCTTTGAGAAGAAGCAATGGCCAGCATTTCCGAGGGACCAGCAGCTTTGTGCCCCACACGCTTCCAATTTTGCGACCTTTACAATGTGTCATGCAAAGGAAGTGCTGGAGATAATGCTCACAGAAAAGTAAGAGCGGCAGAAACCCTCCTCTGCTCAGAGGTTCTGTGAGGTATAAGCAGCCTACTGACAGCACGACGGGGAGTATTTTATAAATCAGGGCAGCCCCTCGAACCACTGTGACTTACACCTATGGGCCGTACAGCCCCAAACAGCCTAAATGTAGAAAGCAGCAAAGGAAAACTTGAGGTCACTTTGTCCTTACTCTCCAAGCTATGCTTACCACAAGTTTCCTCCTGAGACTTACAGCAGAGAATCTGGCACATAAACATCACGTAAGCATTTCAATTAACCTAGATTCACAGTTTCGCTTCTGTCTTCCCAATGCATCCAAGAAACTACGAAACTACCTTATTAACAAAAGCAGTGTTAGTTAGCTGGGGAGAATTATGTAACCAATTAAAAGAGCGACAGGCAGAGACCAAGTCCTGCATTATCAGGATACACCCAGGCATTATGCAGCCACTTTTGTTTCACACCTCCTTTGCTTGATCCTCTGGTTTTTGTGTTGAAGATACTGAACTCAACACAGCACAGACAGTAGAATCATACAATTGTTTTGGAAAACATCTTTAAGATCATCAAATCCAACCATTAACCTAACACTGCCAAGTCCACCACTAAACCATGTCCCTAAGCACCACAGCTACACATCTTTTAAATACCTCCAGGGATGGTGACTCCACCACTTCCCTGGGCAGCCTGCTCCAATGCTTGATAACACTCTTGGTGAAGAAATTTTTCCTAATATCCAATCTAAACCTCCCCTGGCACAACTTGAGGCCATTTGCTCTTGTCCCATCACTTGTTACTTGGGAGAGGAGACCAGCACCCACCTGGCTACAACCTCCTTTCAGGTAGTTGTACAGAGCAATAAGGTGTCCCCTCAGCCTCCTTTTCTCCAAGCTAAACCACCCCAGTTCCCTCAGCCACTCCTCATAAGACTTGTGCTCTAGACCCTTCACCAGCTTCGTTGCCCTTCTTTGGACACGCTCCAGCACCTCAATGTCTTTCTTGTAGTGAGGGGCCCAAAACTGAACACAGCACTCGAGGTGCGGCCTCACCAGTGCCAAGTACAGGGGGATGATCACTTCCCTAGTCCTGCTGGCCACACTATTCCTGATACAAGCCAGGATGCTATTGGCCTGCTTGGCCACCTGGGCACACTGCTGGCTCATGTTCAGCTGGCTGTCGACCAACACCCCCAGGTCCTTTTCCACCGAGCAGCTTTCCAGCCACTCTTTCCCAAGCCTGCAGCGTTGCGTGGGACTGTTGTGACCCAAGTACAAGAATAATATTTCTGTACCAACTAGAATTTCTGCAGTTATCAGCTATGAATGCTGTTTGAAAGAGTGGGAAGCAATGATACCTGGCATACCTATTGGTGACAAAGACATATTCCTTCCCAAGTAGAAACAGTAGATGTAGGCCTTTACCTATGAAGTTTACCATATGAAGATATTTTCTTCAACATTTGCTTGATTACTTCGGTTTGCATTTAATTACACAGATGGCTGAGTGGTTTTGTAATTTTATAGCTGGCCTGTGCTAGTGATTGATGTGGTAGTGTCATTCTTACTGAGGGCTGGTTTGGAAATATATGGGGTTTGAAAAGCTGCTTGTATTTAAAGCTGCTAGTTGCAATGCAACAGATGCCGTACCATGCATTAAATGAAAGAATGTTAAAAAATGTTTTTTTTGTGGACTTTATATAACTATAGTATTTTCACCAAGACAATACTGGAATCAGAGTATCAACAATGATGATTGTGGCTGACTTTGCGACTCCTTTAAAAACATGTGCTTTTATATCTCCCAGATACAGAAGTCATGTACTTTTCTTCCTGTCTGTTTTCATTAACCTAAAATGAAGAAAAAAGAGTTTATTTTTAGTCCAGAAAAAATAATTTATTAACTCTTAGACTGATTAAGCACTAGCATGTGAGAAGGGAAAATCCACAAAAAAATAAAATCCACAATACACTTACATTCCTTTCCATCCCTATTTCATATTTATGACTCTAAAAATAAAGAAACCCTTATGCTAGCATACTAAATGTAAATTATTTTTGAGAAGGTAGAATGACAATCTTTAGCCACAACCTCCAAGGTCCTGAGACCTCATTATCTAAAAAAACACCTCATGTCCTATTTCCCTCACAACAACAATGATCGACTGTGACGTTCAAACTGTCAGTGTGGGGTCCTGGACACCCCAGAGGGGAGGGACAATAGTTCTGCACCTTTGCCCATAGCATTTTGACATGGCTTAATTTTAGCAGCTTTCAAAGACTCTGTATTTGCTTGGACTATTTGTGGTTTTTTTATCCTTCTTATGCTGTTGTCACAATTTGGTACTGATTCAGGATAACAGTTAATTCATGTCTCTAGGCAGAGATAGTCCATGAGATCCCTGGCAACTCAACTTTTCTATGCATCTGTTTTCCCACATGCAGAACACAAAAATGGACTAGATCCACATGAAATGCTAAATCTGAATTTTAGGGACCCTACCAATTAGTAGAATCAACTCCCCGGTCAGTAGTACCTTTATGCTCTCTACACAATGCCTACAGAGTGGGAGCCTAAGAGGAAAAGCCCTAACTAGCCAGCAGCAAGTGCTGAAAACATAGCAGCCCCTTCTCCTAAAACAGATGCACAGATGGGTAGTTTGTCCTCTTTTTCTTCTTTTGCAAAAGCTAATAGTGAAAGCATACCTGAGGTCCAGAGCCAAATACCCCTTCTTCCTGAGAAGGCTTGATCCCTACAGAATACCCTACAGGAATGACCTCAAGCAGATGACTTTTAACCAGTAAGCCCAGTTTACCACCTTCTTACAAATCTGCTCATAAAAACGCAGCCAGTTCTGAAAATGGTCAACAGGAAATTCCCGACTGCCTCGGGACACCTAAGGAGTTAAATGGCATTTCGGGGAGTGGAGAGAGAATTGAAGGATCCAACTGTGGACTCATCGGCTTAAAGCTGCAGCATGCACACTGGAAGGCTGGACTTTGCCTTAAAAAATACCGTAAATAACATATGATAATTCACTGCATCGGACCTCAAAACTAGTGTACGCAGACCAAGTAAAAAAATTCTTCCTTAGAGGGTCATTGTTAGGGATAGGTGTTATCCTAAGAAATATATGCTACTACAGGTAGAAAAGGTAGGACTGTAAAAAGACCGCAAAAGGTGGTGTTATTTTTCCTTTAGGACATGTTAAAACTGTTTTTCACAAATACTGAGGGAAGGCTCTGACTTTCTGGGTACTCTTTTTGCCACTTAATCACTTATCACCAGCAATAAAGCTTCTGCTGCTGATTTTGTTGAGGATTTGTATTGTACAAAGGAATTCAGCTGACTCTGTCATTGTCAATTTGTCCCTGTAACAGAGTAAAACTTCTTTCGTCAGTAAAGAGATATGTCCTGAAGGCTGGGGGAACAGATCTATTGGGTAAGAATTTCAAGAAGGTACTGTTTCTACACACTTGCTTTTGAAGTCACAATCACACTTTTTTTTGTATGCAAAAAGGGCTGTTATGCTTATTTAAGAATTTCTTTGTTACTTTTGTTTAAATAGCACCCTGAACAATGTCACTAAATCATATAAGCTAGATAAAGTAAAGATTAGTTTTTACAAAGCTTATTTTATAGATAAGAAAAATGAGGAGAAGCAGCTTGCTATAGCCAAGGGGAAACTGAAAAAAGAGTGTAGATCTTCACATCACCTGGTGCTCAACTCAAAGCCCATTGAAACCACCCCCAAAATTGCTGTTGACGCTAGCAAAACCCAGGATGGGCTCCTTATTGATCACTGGAGAGATATTCCCCACATTTGATGTCTTGTCAAAACCTATTTAAAATCCCTTCTTAAAAAACTCCAAACATTTCTGCTGTGCCACTTACAAGAAATTAGCTGTACATGAAGAAATGATGTTTCTTTTAGGTAATTTATAGCTTTTAATGGTTGACATCCTAGGCTTCACAATCCTACTAGTACGCACATCCTAATCCTAGTAGCAACCCTACTAGGTGTTGCACCTACTTCTTTTATCTCATTGTAAAAGTAAACCGCTCGAGCAAATTATGTGGGTTTTTTGTTGGTGTTGCAGTAAAGCAGATCCTAATCTGCTTTGGGGATGAAGGAGTCCTACGATATAAATAAACAGTGCCTCTCCTAAACAGAGTTTCACCAATTCCTTTAGAAAACTCACAAACCCAATGTGGTTCACTGAGAGAAGTGCGAGTCACAAGTCATGCCCAATTTGACTTTTCAAAACCTTCACATACGCGTGCGTGTTTCTGTCAGGTTCGGGGATTTTGATTCAGTGCACTGTAAACCAGAATCCAGTTACAGGGTTTGGGTTGATATTCAGACCTGACATTCCCTCTAGTCCAGGGGTTGTTCAGTGCCAGGGCCCTGAACCAGAATATCACAGAGAGTGATCTCACTCAACCATGCAAGTGACTCACATATTTACTTCTGACTCCCTCCCCTCTTCAAGATAAATTATTGGCCCATTTTTCTGACATTAGCTCACTGACATGCAGCTATCAGCTAAAGTCAACACAATAAAACCGATAACCTTTCCTCCCCAAGGTCCCTCCACCTCTGCAGATGGTCTCTGTCGCTCTGTCCGGTGATGCTGGCCACATCTCTGGCCTGCCACAACCACGTCCCATGGAGCATCCCCGCCATCCAACTCGCCTTCTCCATCCCCACAGCCACAACTCGGGCCGTCAATGGCACTCTCCTCGCTACAGCCTGGGTCTGATAAACAGCATCCCGTAAGCACGGCTGGCACAGCCTGTGGAGATCTGTCTCCCTCTGGGTGAATGAGGGAGGTCTGCATCTTCCCTGGCATAGCTCCTCACCTTCCAGCTCTCCACCCTCCTTCTCGCACATGCTCTGAGCACTGCCGCTCTACCTGAAACGCTGCTCACTCACTTTCTCAAATGTTTACTAATTATTTTTTTGTGTGTGCTTTACGCTATACGGGCAGGATGAGGTCTCAGCCAAAATTCACCCAGCTACCACACAGCCCTTTCTCTCTCCGGCTGCTGTGCCCAGGCCTGTCCCCTCCGCCGGGCCTTGCCCGCAGCAGCTGCCTCGGGGGTCGGCGAAGCGGAAGGTCATCTTGTTGCCGCGGCGGGACGGCGGGCTTAGCACGGCGGGTCTGCCCCGGCCCCGGCCCCGGCCCCTGGCCTCCCCTCCCGGCCGCGGGGCGCTGAGCTCAGGGTTATAGTTAGGCGGTGAGTGAGCGCTGAGCTATGCGCCGCCGCTCGCAGTAGGGCCTTGTGGGTAAGGGAGGCCGCCTCCGCGGCGCGGGGCCGCGGGAGGAGGAGTTCGGGCCGGGCCGAGCCGGGCGAGGGGCGGGCGCAGCGGCAGCAGCAACGCGCCGCGGGCGGGCGGCGGCCGCACCATGGAGTGAGCGGCAGGGGCGGCCCGGAGGGGGAGCGGCGAGGCGAGGTCGGCGGAGATCGGAGCTCTCGCCCGAGCAGCAAAGGCGGAGGAGAGGGGGCCGCAGCGCGAGTTCGACTCCGCGGCAGCCGCTTCTCTCTTTCCTCCCCGCCTCCCTCCGCCCTCGGAGCAGGCGCTCGGCCGGTGCGATGGCCCGGCCGGCGACAGGGAGCGGACAGTGAGCCGGCGCCCGCTGAGGGACGCCCCGAGCAGGGGGAGAGGCGGGGGCACGGCGGGAAGCGCTCCACTCCTCCCTCCCTCCCACCTCTCCCCTCCTTCTCACCGCGCCCGGGCGGAGCAGCGGCCGCTTCCCCGCGCCCTTCATGCCCGGGCGGCCGCGAGGCGGCCAACGGCAGCGCGCTGCCCTCTGCTCCCGCCTCGGTGCCCAGGCCCGGCCCGCCGCGGCCCCCGCCCTTCCCCCGGATTCTCCGCCGCGCTAGGCCCCGAGCCGGCCCGCCGGGCAGCCCCGCTCAGTCCCCTCCTCCCCGGCAGCGGGGGACGGTCTCCCGCCGCCGCTAGGCGGGCCGGAGGATGAGCCAGCAGCCGCCGGTGAAGATGTCGGCGGCTCCCCTCACGGCGGAGGCGCTGGAGTCGGCGGCGGGGATGCTCGAGGGCCGCCAGAGGAAGCTGGAGTCCATGATCCGCGACCCGCGCTCCCCGGTCAACGTGGAGAGCCTGCTGGTGAGGGGGGGCGGCCGGGCCCGGCCGCGCCGCGGGGGGAAGCGCTTGGCGGGGTAACAAAGGGAGCGCTGCCCTCGCCGCGGGCGGGCGGGAGGGGGAAGGAAGGAAGGAAGGAAAGGGCTCCCGCGTCCTGGAGGAGCTTTCCTGGGGGAGGACGAAGGCTCCTTCCCCAGGGGTTGGGGGGGGCGGTGCCTCTCCACGCCCCCGCCCGGGCCGCAGGCGAGGGTGTCGAGGGGCGCCCGGCCACCTGAGGAGAGGGCCGGCCGGGTGCGGGGGCGGCGGGGAGCGGGCCGTCGCCCCCCGGGGGCTGGTTTTGGCGGGGGGAGGGAGTGGATAGACTGCGCCGAGAGCGAGCGCTCTCCGTTTAGGTACAGCTTATTTTGGGGAAAGTGAGAAATGTCTGGAAGGATCTGACCTGGGGAGGAAAGCGCCTTTTTTTTTTTTTTCTTTTTTTTTTCTCTCCCAGCATCATTTACACTGTTTACTTTCGTGCCTCGTAATCCTAGCGTGTCCATTCCCAAAGTACCTGCCTTTGTGTGTGCTGCCAGGCACCCAGTACCCATCCCTTCAGCCCCCTGTAAAACCGTCCTCTGGTAGAGTTGAAGTTTGCTGTGCGATGTGGAAATAAGTCAGGAAAAGGACACGCCTAAGGGAGAAATGTAACTGGGGGGTCCTCTGGGGTCACGTTTATTTTCCATTGGGGCAAATTGATTCGTCTGTCTCCTGTTTCAAACAACATTTTTCTGTGTGAGTGTATAAAATATAATTTCCTTTAGTAAGAAATCCATGCCCTCAGGAAGGAGTGGGAAGGGAGTTATATTTCCCCATTTAAAACATCCAAACCCTGGAAAAGCAGTGAGAGGGAGTTGTTATTATTATTATTATTATTACTGAACTTCAAGACCTTCAAACATAAGGTCTTCAAACCTTATATTTCCAGTCTGTCCCAAGATTTCCAACGTGTCCCAGTTAAGAGGAACAGAAAAGAGGGGAAAAAATCCCAGTCCTTCCAAGAGTTGCTCAAGGCACACTGAGCCCTTTTTTTTTTTTTTTTTTTTTTTTTTCCTGCTTTCAAATGACTCAGTTCTGTTTGGCCAAAAATACAGGAACTGACTGAACAGTATGTATGCTTATGCTGTGTGGAGAATATAGGAATTTCCTATAACATCTGAAAAATGTTCTTCTTGAGGCTTTAGTACTGTATTACTCTTCTCATAGACGTTCAGAGGCATAATGACACCCATAGTAGTCAATGAAGGGGAGTGGGAAACTGCTACATATCTAACTGGATTCAGATAAGTTTTCGCCTCGGCCAAAGCAAAGAGAGCTGCCTCTGGGCTTCGCTCCCAGCATTTTCACTTTGGTATTTTGCTAGGAAAACTTTGACCTGTGGCCAAAAAAGAGCAGTTAAAAATAGTACAGTCGTTGTGAAAAATGCATCAGGTTAATACTTAACCCCAGTAGACTTTTTCGCACTCTCTGCTTTTATACGCAGCAGTGTGTTTCTTTTATTCTCTCGCCTTCCCTGCCTTGGACATAGATTAGATATACTAAAACCTGTTTATGTTTCAGAAGAGAAATTCTAATTGCAAAATTGAGACTGGGCTGCTTAGCACTTGATTATTTTTTTGTTTTGTTTTGTATGCTTACAATGTAGACCATTTCATGTAATACATTGGACAAATTAGCAAACCATGGGAGAGTGTTAGCTGGATTGTAAAGGCATATTTTTTATGGTAAAGGTCATCACTTTGCTCTCTGCACTCTCAGTATTCTTTAAAAAATTAACAGCAAGTAAAATATAATGATAATCAATGAAATTTCCTAGCTTGTGCATTCTACATGTCTATGTATGAAATAATTAACTACTTCAGGCTTATTTATTTATTTGTTAGTCTTATTTAGGAAATTTGCGATGGATTTCATGTAAAAGCTTTTTCTTTTGGCCTTTGGTATTGTTGCTTTATGCTATTTGACATTAATTTTGTATTGGCATTCTGCTAGGTAGTCTGAGTATGAAAACATCATATTTGAATCACAAAATTTACTTGTTTACTGAACAGGTCAGTGTAAATTATCATAAGTGAAAATGTGTTTTTAGTTAAAAGTAGAAATACAGCAACAGAAACTAAAAGTCAGGGAAAAAGTCTTAAAAACACTAGCTGGAATGCCACTGTTTCATCCTCCAAAAATAACGTAACCAAAACTAAAAATGTGGAATGGAATTCAAAATGAATTAATTTCCTTACACTGTAAAAAGTCATAAACAGCTGCTATTCCACATTTTGTATGCATGTTTTATTTTTGGGAAGCCATAAAAAGCAAAAAAGTAACTGTTAATCTACAACACATGGTGCAAATTTGAAAGATGTGAAAAGCTGAGGTAATAAGCTGTCTTTCTCTAGATACCAATTCCACTGCCTATCAAGAGATAATTTATTCAGTGGCTCTAAATGAAGAGACTTTCTTTGTGTACCTTCCTGACCACAGAAAGGCTGACCACATCCATTTCTTCAGCAGGAGAATCTATGAAGCCAAATAAATTGATTGATTCTTTTCCTCCCATCGCCCTTTGTGGCTCAAGAGAGACCATTAGATTTTCTAATGTGATTTTTGCTATATTGTATGCCTTAACATTGTCTATTTATGCTTGTGTTGAGCATAATAATTTATGTTTGATTAAAATATATCTTTGAAAAAGACGTGCAGTCTCAATTCAGAGGCATTAAGAGATGGAGAACTCGCTATTTAGTTTGTCTTCGTAGTTAGTTATGAAGGTAGAATTTTTAAAAATGCAGATTGGAATGTGTGGCATGGTTATCACCGTCCTTTTTTTCTGCTAAATTTAAAAACCCACAAACCTATCATAGAGGACTTTCTACTTGTTGGCATGGTTCAGATGCGTAGCCTGCATTTGGTGCGTTTCTTCTGGTTTTGGTCTGTTAAAGAGATGAAGACGTGAATGGTAGAACTGTGTACACTGTTCCATGGTGGGTTTCAGCAAAGACATCTACAAAGGGAAGTGGTTTTTGCATCCTCCTTTAGATATCCACAGAGTGCTCTTTTTCGCATTTTATCATGTTGAAAGCCAGTGTTAGGTTACCTATGCTAAGATAAGTAACTTTTTTATTGTCGCAGCTTTCTACGATACAGTCTCTTACTCTTTTTGGTTGTGTTCCATTGCATTAGTTGTTATGAAAACCTGGTTTGTGTATTATATTTAGATTGTGCAGATCACTTCGTAAAACTACTGTATTCTTATTATTTGCTCTTCTGCCAGTTTGTGTCATCTACTAATTTAATGAAGTGACTTTTTATGTGTACTGCATGTACACATTGATGATAGCACTAAATGTTATTTGACCTATAAGAAACCCTTCTATAAATACATTCCTACAGAATAGTTCCTAGTTGACAGCTACATTTAAGAAGAGCTTAATGCTTCTCAAATACATTTCTGTATTTATTCTTTTGCATATATGCCCTATCTACAGTATTAACTGATTTGTTTTATATAGTTTTAAATACACGTTATTTAAGCATGTGTTGGTGAGTGTTAACTGAACGCTTAATGTGTTCTAAAACTAGAGCAGATAGGTCAATGTAGGCTGTGTAAAACTAATCCAGGCTTCCACTTCCTTGCCATGTGTAATTGTATCACTTCAGCACATGCTGAACTCAACTTTAGAGTTTTATGGTGATGACGAACAGCTCTGATAAATCTTATCATCCTCCCTGTAGTTGTCTGCCTGGTCCTTTTGCTGGAGCTGCAGTCAAATGCAGTTGTCTAGTGAAAGGAACCGGTGTCTGCCCTTGGTGTTGTTCAGTGCAAGCCTTAGGATTTTAGTTTTAAGTTAAACCTTGATATTACACTAGAGATATAAAGTGTTGAGTATTTTTGGCCTGCTCTGCTATGGTCATGTCAGCCTTAGAAGGAAGGGCTTCTTAAAATTGTTAATTAGGCAGTGCAGCAGTGAAATTGTGAGCGTAGTGCTGGGCTACACTGGGAACGTGTTCTTGGTGGACTAAGAAATGGAGAGATGCTCAGCAGGAGAGTGCTTATGTGTGTCTTGGAATATACATGCCTTAAAACTTAAAAAAAATAAACCAAACTCAAACTAATTTGCTATTTTTTTCTTCGTTAAAGTAAAGCTGACAGGTACACTATGCATTTATATTAGTTTGAACGTGAATAGATGTTCATTTAAGTTGATCCTTCCCATTGAGACCCTAGAATTTTGCTCCTAGTGGAAAGTGGATTGCAGATACAGCTGTGACTGATCCTTTCGATAGATGCATCTGTCCACAGCAATCTCATCCACTGGATAGATACCAGCTTTATACCAAGAGCATTAATTTAGCAGATCACTAGGCTGAGCTCTATTAATACAGGGTCTCCAGGTCATCATGGCTGACACGCATGTATCCCTTTGCAGGATTTTGGCCTTATGAGCTTTCAAAGTGTTCCATATTTAACATGAAAGTTGCATATTTAATATGAAAGTCCTCTCATTTTCCTAAATTTATTGCCACATAATTTTGAATCAGTAAGAACAATCTGTTGTGTTAATTTGAGCCAGCAAGCACAAGGAATAGCTGAAAATGTAGCAGTTAGCAGGATCTGATCTGAAATTCATCACCCAGTAAGTAGTCAAAAGACCAAATGATTCTCTGTTCTTGAAGAAATAGGGGGGTTTTTTGTTTGTTATAGTTCTTGTGCTGTTATTTCTCTCAGCTTCTACCTCTTTCTATAAATTTTCTATATTTGATCTGTAATTTCAGAACATCTACTGCAGAGCTGAAAAAGATGAGCTTTAAAGAAACAGAATTGTCTTTTGTTCATTGTTCCTGTGTGATGGATTTATATATAGCAATATAGTTAAGTGGGAAAGGACAGTTCTATTTTCTGACAGTTTCACCTGTTCTTATATTCTGTTCTATTCCATGCTAGGGTTAAAGCATTTCACTTATAGTTTTAGAAAGGAAAAAAGCTAGTTTGCTCAGCTTGAGATGAGATGTAAGTGGATTTTGTGTGTGCATTCACAAGAGTAATGTTCACTCCCAATGTTTCACCTGTGTTGATCAGATTGCAGAGTGCTTCAGTCTGTAACAGCTTAAGGGGGAAAAAGACAGCAACACTATCAAATTAGCACAGTTCTCTTCTGCTTTATATGGAACATAAGTGGTTCTATTCCATGCTATGATTAAAGCATTTTTATATGATATTTTATGTGAAATAAAAATTCAGGAACTCTTCACTTTTCCAAATATTAGTGGCCTCAGTGTCAGTTGGGGAAATGTGTGCAAATGCTGATTAAAACCTTTTTTTTTAAAGTACATTTTCAGTTTTCAACGAATGGCAGAGCAATGCCAAAGCATTTGGCTATTTGTCTAGTAATGCAATCCATAACAAAAGCTGCCTAATTTAAAAAGGGGGAAAAAAAATGCTACCACAGTAACTAATCTCTGCAGCTATCAGTTGATGATTTCTTGCCAGTGTGTGATCTACAAAATATGCCTGGAATTGTATCACAGCCACAGAGGAACTGACCTTGCATTTTAAGGATGAAAGTGATTGAAACTTGGTAGTAGAGTTTTACTTAATGAAAGAATATATAAAAAAAAAAAAGATAAATATTTTTATAACCCGTGAGGATGGGGGTTTTTTTGGGGGGGGGGGGATGCTACATTGTCTCCAAGGTTCTTCTGAACTGTTACACTGAAAAGCACCAAATGTTTCTGGTAACAAATTTCTTTAAAATACTTCTTTCTTGGTACATCCCATTGGTTAAGAACAAGAATACTATGTTTATATTGGCAGCCTTTGCTAGTAATAAACTTATTTTAATGAGTATTTTGCTATGTAAACAGAATGTTGAAGCCAAAGCCATACCTACTGCGCGTGAAGCTTTTGCTGCAGTAGTGAAACTTCAAAACGCTCCCCGTATTGCCAGCAGTAGTGCATCTTCACAGCCAGCAACTTTTAAGCTTCTTTAGTGCAGGTGAAGTGTTGCTTGCATCCTTATTTTCAAACATTTTATTAATTACCTGCTAACAATGTTTTAAGACAGTATGTTTAAAATGGTGATTTGGCCACCCCCTGATGTGCAGAGGTTCTATATTTGGAAAATTGTGATTCTGTGAATTTTGTCCAAGTTTCACTGGGTTGGATAGTCTCAATCTTATGTGGCATGGACTTAACTTTTTCTTTTTTTCTGTGTTCATCTGCTATGGTTACATCTATTGAGAGAGGGGCCTTTTTTTTTTTTTCTTCTGTGAAATATCATGGAGTTTAGTTGTTTTGTTTCACATGGAGGTATAGACGCAAATTTCTTCATTGGCTTGTGAAACATCCCTCCTGTTCAGTCTCTGCTTCAGTTGTTGTAGGATCTGGAAGATGATAGACAAGAGAAGAAAAACAATCTGGGTGCCACATACAAGTGGTTTTTCATTATGCCTGTTTTTGATTAATTTTATGTAGAATGATGTACCTAAGTCAAATCTTTTGCAAATGGTCACCTATCACGTATTTTGTGTTTTCTGTGTGCCTAGATGGAGAGGATTGGGTTTTGATGTTAGTGTGCAGCATTGCTACTTTAATGCCATAGTCATGTCATCATTTGTTTTTTTGTTAGTAGGACAGTGTTGTTCAGAGGGTACAGGCAGAGAGGCATAAATAAAAAGGATGGCATGCAGGAGGGTCTGAACCCTATTCCAGTGCTGGTACTGCATGTCATCAGACAAATCTTTTGTTTCCAACTATATGAAATGGAGCTGAACTTTAAAAAAAAAAAAAACCAAAACCAAACAAAACCAACAAAAAAACCCAACCCTGTACTGGAGAAGAATTTAATATTTAGAATGAACTTATGTGATATAAAAAGGGCAATCACCAGGAAACTTTATGTCAAAGCATTTAATTCTGAATCTTGAGGATTCAGATAACTGGTTGCTTTATTGCCTCTTGACTGTTCTAAATCA
The DNA here is from genome assembly GCF_011004875.1 of Balearica regulorum gibbericeps. Taxonomy (NCBI): domain Eukaryota; kingdom Metazoa; phylum Chordata; class Aves; order Gruiformes; family Gruidae; genus Balearica; species Balearica regulorum. The sequence goes on from NC_046186.1 coordinate 16,060,314, forward strand.
TGAGTACTGATTTTATTAGTCTGTATTTAAAGTACAGAATAACAGGATCCTGCATAAAGCAGGATAAAGTTTGGGTGACTCATCCAAACACAAGAATTTTTTTATACTGTTCTTCAGGAGGACATGAAGAGGAGGTCACATACAGACATGAAAGAAGGTTTGAACCACAATGAAAGAAGAAAAGATAATGTTTACCAAATTTTCTTTTTATTCTTTCTTTTTCATCTCAAAACAAATCATGTTGACTGTTACTATTACCAAATAAATAACTAGAAGGAAAAAATGCTAAAGTTCCACACTTTATTCTGAATGGTATTTGAAGTTTAACTAAAGTCTTGATTACTATGTAAAGGCTGTAATGCATCATTGTTCTTTGTCCATGCCTGTCACTGCTGTATAGGCAGTTGTCCAAAGTCTGTAGCTTAGTTGTTAATTAAATATCAAGCATTGCTCTCTCAACAGCATAGATATATGCTAGTATGGTGTAGATACAGAGAAATACTTTTGGATGTTCCTTGGAAATTACTTTTTATTGAATGAGCTGTGAATTTGGAAAACTCAATCTACTTGTGTTTGTTGCTACTGTACAACTTGGATGACGAGCTCCAGGGGGACCTTATAGTAGCCTTCTAATACCTAAAGGGGCCTACAGGAAAGCTGGAAAAGGACTGTTTACAAGGGCATGGAGTGATAGGACAAGGGGTAATGGCTTTAAACTAAAAGACGGTAGATTTAGATTAGATATTAGGAAAAAAATCTTCTCTATGAGGGTGGTGAGGCACTGGAACCAGTTGCCCAGAGAAGCTGTGGATGCCCCATCCCTGGAAGTGTTCAAGGCCAGGTTGGATGGGGCTTTGGGCAACCTGGTCTAGTGGAGGGTGTCCCTGTCCATGGCAGGGGGGTTGGAACTAGATGATCTTTGAGGTCCCTTCCAACCCAAACCATTCTATGATTCATCAATAAGTTCACTGTAGTGTGTATGTACATATCTTCAATGAGATTATGCTCTACAAACTATAATAGAACAGGTTTTGATCAAGGGGTATGCAATCATTTGGCTTGCCTATGCTATGAAAATGTTCTATTTCATACGGAAACTAGTTTTAAACTGGTTTTCCCTGTGGTTTCTGAAACTGGTTTGTTCTGGTCTCAATTTTCAGTTTAGCTCTGCTGTGTTGAGTGCAAGATTAGGAAGACAAGCCTTGTCATTTGTTGTATGTATAGGACACAGGTTTTTATTCGTGAATGACTTTCAGCACCATCTGGTATACTGGAAAGTGTATGTTGTGGTAGACTTATAATATGTGCAGCTGAAGTAATTTTGAATAAGCTGTAGTAAGTAGATACAAGATGTTATAGGGTTACTTATTATTATTTCTGCCCCTTCTTCCACAATTTTATAACCGTGCTTAACTTCTGAATGCTTTTTTTGTGGATTTTTTAAACTTCTGTGATAGAATAATCATGAAGTCTCTCACCTTAGGAACAGAATTATTCCCTCTAATAGTGCAAGGAAATAGAGAAGAGCAGGAAATAATACCGTGTTGGAAGCTGTTGATTAGTAAACAATGAAAACCTTTCTAATGCCAGCTGTATGCATGCACAATCTGTTTCTGTTAGTGAACGTTTCAGGACCTCTTCCTCCAACAGTAAAAGTCAGCCCACTTAGGCATTAAGCCATAGTTTTTATTTCTTGACCTATCCAATTTAGTGACCTCTTTAGGATGTATAAGTCTGGATTGTAAAGTACAACCCCTCCCCCTTTTTTCTTTTATTCTTTCATATGAAGAGTGACAGAAAACAACTACTTGAATGACTCATGTGGCAAGGAGGTACTGATGGTTTATTATTGTGTTGCAGCTGCTGCTACTAATTTAAACATTATTCTATGTTTAATTTTTTCTCTGCAAGTACAAAGTAGTTAGTAATTTTGTTAAACTTTAGAGTTGCATCCGTGCTGGTATTATAAGCACCTGAACTAAACCATAGATCTGGTAGGGAAAACTAAAAATAACTGCGTTTTCAAGCTAAAAAGTATTCCTATTACTAAATTGTAAAGTTTTGTAAAGTCCTGGGTTTTTTAATTGCTGTCAAGTTCACTGTTCAGTATTACTATGAATAAATTACTTCAGTTGTATGAAATATTCTTCTTTTTTATTTATTTAATTTTTTATTTATTTTCCTTGATCCCCATCCCTATGGTTTTCCCCACTGTTCATCTCCCCAGAATTGAAGGGGTTTTCTTGACTCTGGAAATGGTGGTGTTTATGCCAGTGAGGGTGAGGAGCAGCAGAACTCCGGTTGTGAAAATTCTGGTGGCAAAACTTGAATCTAGCAGCCTATAAGGTAGCAGAAACACTGTTTTCTATGCGCGTAGCGTTTGTTCTGTTTCAGGAATATTTTAATCTTGAATTAGATGATAAATATATAAGAAATAATAAATATGCTAATACAAGCTGCATCTCCTGAAAAACACTCAACTGACAAATCCTTTTAATTGTGGACATCCAGCTAGCTCTCTGTTTTGAAAATAATTTCTAACTGTTAAGAGTATGAGGAAAACCTCTAAATATGGACAGTATGATGAAGAATGGTTTGTACATGTAGAAGCCTGAAACAGTAGCATTATGGGGTGCGAATCACTTCATCTGCTTTAATGGTTGGCTGCCTCTGAAGAAAGGCAATTTAAGTGTCAAAATAAACTATTTCGCTGCTCTTCATTTTTTTAGAACTATTACCGGTATTCTTTCCCACGTATGCCCTGCAGTGTTTCTCAAGTGCCAGAAGTCCCAACTGTCCTCTATCTGTGAAAATATTTTTGCCAAAATTCAGCATATTAAAAATGGAAAATGTAACTTTAAAACCAATTCTGCAAAGTATGACAGTGTTCATTATATAAAAACCTCCTAGATTTATTTTATATGACTCTATTGCAGGACTTACTTGACTGAATCAGAAAGCCAGAGACAACGTTGAGCCTAACTGTAGAGTTCATTTTAAGTTTTCTATATAGTGTGGTATGTTTTGGTTAGACTGTATTGTTGAAAGTGTGTTTGGCAATACAGTATTCATTTTTTGAAATCACACTGTCTAAATTTATGAGGGAAGATGCACAGTATGTTTTTCAGACTTAGATGTAAATTGGTGGTTTCAGTATACTTGCAATCCAAGTACTTTTTAATTAAATCAAAACCAAGCAATGTACAATGAAGTTATTTGTGTTTATGAACAAGTTACATAAAATGGATGCTGAATATGAGGGGGGAGAGGAATGGAATTATGTGTAAGCTGTTTTGAGTTTTTGTAGTGTGTAGAAAGCAGGATTGAAGAAGTCATACACATTTTAGTCCAATTGAGTTACATTTTGATTTCAAGCTCAATTTCTAGAGCATAGGTATCAAAAGAGCTTACCATGTGATTGGACTCCTTTCTTTGCACATGGTAATTGTTCTTTGGTTTATACACCAAGTAATTTTCTGAATTGCGGAGCTGGTACTGCTTTTACTACTGTTGTGTCTTGATTTATTTTCTAATATATGAAATCTTATTGCTGTTGGGTTAGTTGTCCTCTAAAATGGAAAGGAGGAGGTAGGGAAAAAGCAGACATGCTTGATGCAGTAATATTGTCGGGTCACTGATGCTGAAAGGTACATACAGATCGTGAGAGGATCCTAGCATTTTTTTTCCTTTGTCTTTGATTGTATGCAAAATAGCCACAAAAGTAAAATACCACTGTAGTCTGTAACCAGACAGTGTCAGGAGCCTGCTGTGCTCTAGCTGCCTTGTCCCTAGTGTTAAGTTCTGCGGTTGTCCAAAAGCATGCCATGGTTATAGCGTGGGGAATGGAAGTCTCACATGTGGGCTCCAGTGCTGCTGCTGTTTCACTTGCTACTACAGATGTGATCTTGGAAACCATCGTTCATCCTGAGCACTGTCAAGGTTTATTTTAAGCATAAGTTGCAGATTATTTTGCTGGTTTTGACTTAATTACTAGATTAGGCACAGTGTGACAGAACAGGCTAAGAAATATTGTGGTGAAATTCAGTACTACCATTCTTTCAGTAGAGCAAGAGTAGTAAAGCAGAAGCAAGAGGTCTTTTCATCTAAAATAATGCAACTCTGATTATCTGGTCTTATTCCTATATTCACGTTATGCAAATGCTGGTCTGTGAGTAAATGGACATAGCCCTACTCCATAATCGATTTTTTTGTGTGTTTGAACTCCCTTGGACAGTGAGGTGTGTATAGCTAGATTTTTTGTAAAGGGTAATAAGGAATGACAAGAAACCCGAGTCAATCAGGGACACAACTTTGTCTGCCTGGAATGGCCTGAAACATTAGGGTCATCCTCTTACCTAAATGATGGACGGTGAAGCTGACAAACTGTATTTTGTTGATATAAGGACTTTGTTTCACTAGATTTAAATGCTGCTTCAGTAGACAGCTACTAATTGTCTCTACTTGCTGTAAGGTAGTGCCACACTGGTGTGGCTGTCCTGTTTCTAGTTAGCTCATGGGTCTGTGCTCTGCACTTGTGTATATACATATAGGATGTGTGCTGCAGTACTCTTAGAAGAGACATGTACATTTTCTTCTCCCCCACAACATTTAGCTACATGCATACATCTCTTCTGACCCTAGTGATCTTGATGCACTGGAGTTTTTCCTTGAAATTTAAAAAATTGGATTCCTCGAGGAAGCAACTGATTCAAGTGGCTCTTGTGGGAATTGATCTGCTCAGGTCTAAGGGAAAGGTGCGATAGTATTTGCCTATCGGAATTGCTTGTTGCCAAAGCTTAGGGAATTCTTAGGAAACATCGAGCTATTATGTATATGAAAACTATTTTCCACTTACGGAACCATGATGAATTTGAAATCTATTTTCTATTTTGCTTTGTTTTCCCAAGTAACTTGGGATATTCACTTAGCCCTGAATTTCTTGCCGTATTTTTGTTTCACAATGGTTTGTTTTATTCTTTGTATTCCAAAGACAAATTTGCACAGAAAGGGAAATGTGTTGGAATAAACACAAGCTAAATAAACTGAAAAATATTCTTCCATTTTAAAATTTTTTTTAGCTACCATAATTTCAGCTGCTACTGTTAATATCAGTATGTAAACAAATTCTGATAGAATTGTAATTCAACTGTTGCATTAAAGGCAGGCATGCATATCTTCTGTTAAATGACATGGTGACTAAGGTAACATTTAGTTGCCAAAATGTATGAAGATAGTACCACTACCTTGCAAAGCTATTGGCTATTGAAACAAAATTTTTATACCTGGTTTAAGTTTTACAGTACCTACAAGTCTTTCCTTGTAATAGCTTTGTCTTGAAAAGACTGTGAAATAGTCCTACAGTTCTGAAGATACTAGGTACTTAATTGTCAGATTGAGACTAAAGTTCCTGAGGGTGTGGGTTCCTTTGTGAAGACCTTTAGATTGTCTTTCTGTCTTTTCAGATAAGCTCTGTAGTCATCTGTTTAAAATCCATGAGCAGTTGGGGGATTAGGGAAACTTTAAAATGCTGTAGGATGTAGTATCCATTTCTGAATGACTTCTAGAAGCAAAAAGAGAAGAGATTTTGTAGACATGAGCTTACTAAATAGGTGAGTGTGGTCTTTGGGTCAGACAACTCTGGTCTGCAATGTGGAAGTAAATACAGCAGTAATTAAGGCTAGCTTAGCTTTTTTTCAGGTAGTCTATAATTTTCTGAAGGGAGGAAGGTGCAACAAAGAGAGTGACTCTTATTTTTAAAAAGGTGGGCACAGCAGAGGACAGACATGCCTTCTCAGTGGTATGTATGTATAAAAATTATTATTAATGGAGCCAACTTGGCTTTTCTGCCTTAGTAGTAGCCCATTAAGAAGAGGACTAGACATGATGGTCTTGATAATTGAAACAAGATTTTCTGGGTTATTCGCTAATAGTCTAGATTTATTTTTTTAAAAAAGGTGTGTATATTTTTGTATTTAAGGGCTTCAGTCATTAAGGATAGTCACAATCAAGTTTTTATTTTTTTAACAAAAATATACTTATCTTGCAAGAGTTTGTAAATGAACTGTTAAAATTGTACACTGTTGAAGTGAGAAACCAGGCAGCTTTTAATATTAGAAAAAATAAATGTTCAGAAATCTGAAGAAGATAGAAGTTTCTCAGTATGGGAAACTGAGCCTGAGTGATCTCAGAAACTTTTTAACCTTGTGTCTTTCTCCCTTAGTTATATGGATCCTTTTAAAAACAAATGGCTAACAGAGTTCCACAAATAGTTTCACTATCAGTTGAAGAAGTAGCTCCACCTGCTTCCATGGGGCACCACCTTGATGATGACACAAATGTTTGTGCTGGTGTGTTGTGAATGGACTTGATTAACTGATCTGGATTGAAACTAACCTGAATAATTTTCCCACTTAGTCCTGGCACATTGGCAGAACACAACGGTAACTACCACTATGACATTTAGGGGGGAAAATAAGAAGCAACCCACAATCCTAAACCTGTCCAAAACAAACTAAAAAATCCATAGTGTATCTCCTTTCCCCAAAGAAATTTCAAATGAATGATGTGTCTATTAATTTAAATACACAGCCTACTTTTTTTGAATGCAGGCCATCATCTATGTGTCCTAGCACAGTATCAGTAATGAAACTTTGAGGGGAGCGTGGGGACAAGAACAAAGCTCCATGTACTGCTGTGCAAATACTGTAGCCACTTCAGAATTGCAGAGAACTCCAATTCAGCTAGAATCTGCTAATATAAACTTAGAAGAAAAGAGAATTAGAGTAAATGAGTGAAATAAGTTCTGCTATCACATTCAGACCTATGTAAGAAAGTAACGAGGCAATAGCACGCCATCTTAACTAGCCTATGTACAGGGAAAATTGTAGAAACTGGAAAGGTTTGTTTTTTTAAAGAAACTTGTAAAAGGCCAGTTCCTATTAGTACTTGTCTATGTTTGAATTCTGGTAACTGAAACCTATTTTTTGTGTTGTTGTCTGTTGCTTTAATCTGTTGTTTCTTCCTCTCTGTTTTAGGAAACAGAATTGTGTGTGTAAACAAGCTTGTTTTAAAAGATGAATAGTGGCTCATATTTTCTTCTGAAAATAGTGGAATCCATCAACATATGAAATGCCAAAATGACTAATTTCAGGTCTTAGCTGCCAGTGTTTATTTGGAAATTGTTCTCAGTGCCATGTTACCATTGCTCCCTCTCTAATACACACGTTATGTTACACTGGCACAAAGCAGACTGATATCAGTGCAGCCTGCTTTGATACCTGACTGGATTAAATTATACAAATACTAATTTAACATTAGATGTATGCAATGTTTTTTGATTTCATATTCTTACACCAGTGCAGCAATATCAACTACATTGCTAGTGTTATATTAAGTCAAGATTGTTTAAATTTAAAGGAAAGGAGGGGTTATTTCTAGGTTGTTAATGGACAGGTGGGTATGTTTATCACAGATAAAATTATTCTGAAGGTTCCACAGAAAAGAAACGTTTAATTTTACAGTTGGTAAAAGAAAGAAGTATTTGTAATGATGGGTACCATTTACAGATTATTAAGAAAATAGTTGATTATTGATGTAGACTGTCTTTCTCAGTACCACTGATGGAAGTCTTTCAGAATCACAGAATGGTTTGAGTTGGAAGGGACCTCAAAGATCATCTAGTTCCAACCCCCCTGCCATGGGCAGGGACACCCTCCACTAGACCAGGTTGCCCAAAGCCCCATCCAACCTGGCCTTGAACACTTCCAGGGATGGGGCATCCACAGCTTCTCTGGGCAACCTGTTCCAGTGCCTCACCACCCTCACAGAGAAGAATTTCTTTCTAATATCTAATTTAAATTAACCCTCTTTTAGTTTAAACCCATTACCCCTTGTCCTGTCACTACACTCCCTGATCAACAGTCCCTCTCCATCTTTCCTGTAGGCCCCTTCAGGTACTGGTAAGCTGCTATAAGGTCTCCCTGGAGCCTTCTCTTCTCCAGGCTGAACAACCCCAACTCTCTCAGCCTGTCTTCACAGGAGAGGTGCTCCAGCCCTCTGATGATCTTTGTGACCCCAGAGCTGGACACAGGTGGGATCTCATGAGAGTGGGGGGAGAATCCCCTCCCTCAACCTGCTGGTCACAATTTAGATGCAGGCAGGACATGGTTGGCTTTCTGGGCTGCAAGTGCACACTGCCCGCTCATGTTGAGCTTCTCATCCACCAGTATGCCCAAGTCCTTCTCTGCAGGGCTGCTCTCAATCCCTTCATCCCGCAGCCTGTATTGATACTGAGGGTTGCCCTGACCCATGTGCAGGACCTTACACTTGGTCTTGTTGAACTTCATAACATTCATGTAAAGGAAAGGGCAATAGTTTATTGGAGTTACAACTGAAATTGATAGTCTTGATTCTTTGTCTGAAAATTTTACGAAATTACGTCAAATACAATTTATGGAGGGAATAGACACTTGCAGTGTCACCACAGTCAATTTGATGTTTGATTTGTTTCCTATTAGTAGCCTCGTATTAAGCAATTCAGAGCCCTGTTTTGCTACAGATTGAGGGTGGTACAAAAAATATTTTTTCACCATTAGAGCGCAGGAACCGTGATGAGATTGCTCTCTGTAGATACGGGATCACCTGATCAGACATGCTAAAGGAAATTTCCTTTCGGAGAACTATGTATCCCAGGGGATGGTATTAGTTATTTTCATAAAAGTTCCTTTTTTGACAATACTAATGTGAAAAATCAAATACAGCAAATCCAAAATCTGTATTGTTATACTGTGCAAATGTTCCCAGAATGTGAATTTATCGTCTATTCACAAAAAAGGTGAAACAAGTTTCTCTGTCATAGTGGGGAGTTTCTTTGGGTGTTTGTATGTTCTCTTACATCTCTCTTTTATAATAATAAAATTCCTTTCCCCAAGATAAACGGATTAGACAGCCAGACTAGGATTATTTTTTTTTAATTATTTAACAAATCATCAAAGTGAAATTAATCCTAGAGAGATGGATTCCTGAAAGTCTTTTGAAAGGAGGACAGTGTTTTTCAGAAGTATTATTAGGGTCCAGTTTTACAAGCACTTACACGCATGTTTAGCACACATTTAATAGATGCAATGAAGAGGGTAGGACCACTGACGGGCCCTGAATTAGACAGGACATTGTTTTAGTCCAGAGGATTTGGTGATTATTGCTAGTGACTGTAGGTCTTTTTTTTGGTCATGTCTTTGATAAGATACTTGTTGTACCTACTTAATTTTAATCTTTCTTCTCATCTTAGAGCAACATGGAGCTATTTCAGTTGAGACTAACAAGTGAAGTCTATTTCCTAATAAAAATATGTTTTGTTTAAATGGATTCCTGACATCTTAGACTTATGTTTGAATGTGTGTTTTGCTAGCATATAGTTTTGTGCACTTAGCCATTACTGCTTTGAAATGAAACAGTTTACCTTATGTCAAATTTAGTAATACATTCAGTAATTTAGTAGTGCATTCAACTTCTTTCCATTGAATACCACCCCTTCTTTCTCAGGTATTTCATTCTATTTTTGGAGTGATTTTGTATGCCTTAAGGAGAAATAATTGGAGGAAGAGGAAAGGGCAGACGTCCTGGGCCCAGTGATGATTTTTTTTTTTTTCTTTTTTCAGACTCCAGATGTTTTGTCCTGTTGCTAGAATATTCATGTGAAACTTGAATTGGGAGTGTAACTGGAATATTTGCAACTGTGCCACTGTGATGAAAATCACAGAATTAAAATTACTGATTTATCACATCTTTAAATACGAACAGATTGATAGAACCTTTTATTGTTTTTCTTAAAGGGTTGTGTTTTAAAGACATTGAACGTTTTCTATGGTACTGTCAACTTTGCTTTTGAGATCCTTGGTAGGAGCTACAGCATGTCTGGTTATGCATATGTACTTGGAAGTTAATACTTCTTTATATTACTGAACGTGAATTTTCACCAGAGATTTATTTCATGTGCACAAGTTGAGTAGTTACAAAAACGTGTTACTCTTCATATCCCCTATTTAAGTAATTGTTTATTTTCTGAGTTATTCATCCACTTTGACAAATACGAATATGTAACAGTGGAAATAATAGTAAAAAATATTTTTCAATATTTTTAGTGAGGAAGTCATGCATTACCTGTCTTTTCTTTCTTCTGAGCTTTTCAGTAAGTTAATATTGGCTGACAGATGTTCTGTCCTGTTCATCTCATTTTACCAAGGGTTTAGGGAAAATTACTTCAGTTTTATACGTAGTTTGCTCATCTTAGTGTGAGCTGCACTACCTTTATTAGGCTAGTCTTTGACAAGCAATTTCAACCCAAACTGTCAAACAATAACCAGCTATTATCCCCTTTACCCCTCCACCCCGTATGCACGCAGGCCACCTTTAAAGAACAAATATATTTTAAAATTTTGAGATACAGTATTTCCCGAACTCTTATTTTGTAGGTAATTGTGATAACTGCTAACCTCTTTATTGTATGTACGAGAAACTTTTTGCAACAAACTTCAAATGTGGTTGAAAAAACACACTTAAGTGGTATGAGCTCATTTTAAAAATGAGCTTGACATAAGTGAAGGAAACTAGTCTGCCTCACCTTGCACGGCTGGCTGCCCTCAGAGCTCCTGCAAGCTCTTTGTCTTCAGAGTTTGGGGAATTATATTCATTTTTCTGTCAGCTGTTATGCTGGCTTCCTCAGCTCTGCTATTTGGAGACAAATCTTGTCGCAAATAAGCAGCATCCGACTAGGAAATACGACTTGTGCTGGAGAAGTTGGTGAGCTTTTATGTGATCCTTAGTTTGTATGGAATTTCATTCCTTAGTTTTGGAGCAGTTACTCAAAAGCTCAGGCTTCTAGATAGAGATGATAAAACTCATCTCTATTGTAGAAAGCCTATTTGCTCAAGAGGAACGTAAATATAGACCAGGATCTTCGGGGGAAGACTTCGTCTATGTCTTGATACTGGAAGGTGCAGCTCATGAACACAGTTTTTCCTGAGAGCGTGCTTAGATCAGTCTTCAAAGTCTAAATCATCCACAGGAGCCAAAGGCCAGTCTGGCTATGAAGGAGTACTGCAGTGTTTTGTACAGCTGGAATAGGCTCCAGAAGTCTTCATGTCCATAAAACTGTATGGCAGTACTCCAGCCAAGATTGAAGATAAGTGAATAACAAAGGCTTATCTGCAGAATGGGATAGGAAGTTGAGGGGGAAAAGTGTCGTTTGGATTTTTGCAGGGTGAGTTTTTTTGAGGGGTTGGATGGGAAGAGGTTTTCAAGTCAACAGTGCAGATACACAAAACTGAGGATAAACATTCTTTCAAACTACTTAATGTAAATCCAAACAATACTTTTATGAGAAGGGTCATGACCATTGTCTTAAATAGAATGACAAAAAAAAGAACTATTTGAAGAGGTGAATAGATATTACCATTCCTCTATAGAGGATGGGTCAATTTAAAATAGAATGATTTACATCACAATAGTTTGTGATTAATCTTTTCCCAAAATACATAACTTATTGATATAGCTGTGTGTGTTAATTTACAGCTGAATGTGACCCTTGTGCAGTACGTAAATATGACTTTCTTATGAATTACCTTTCTTTTTTTCACTCTCTAAATTTCCTGCTGTATTTCCTAAGCAAAGATACTATATTTATGTTTGAACAGTTTTATATTTAATTATATAAATAGTCACTATTTTGACATTTTGCCTTTTTTTGTTTGTGAGGAAATAAAGGATGAACTCAGTGGATGACACTATAAAATATGTAGGGAGTGTTTTGTTCTTGAGACATCTATCTGTCCACTTGGATATGAACCATAACTCAGCAAAATGTGAAACTTTTTCTATGGATAAACTAATAGCTATTGATAGGATGCTTAGCATATTTTTCTTATAGTTACAAAAATATTTTCTGTGCTTAAAATAGCCTGATTAGTATAACCAGAAACAATCAGTTCTAAAGACACGATGCATTTTATTTTCAATTGAAGTTGTATTGGTAGAGTAAAAGAAACAAATTCTTCTTTGTTTTGGTGGGCTTTGTTTTTTTTTTTTCCCCTCTCAGTTTTTCAAGTTTGAATGAAATTACATTTTCTCAGGAATAATTCCCCATGCATCTAACTGATCTGTCTTGGCTGCTATATTATTTTGGCTGCTTTTCTGCTGATTATTTTATTTATCTGACCCTGCAGTGAGCAGGTTTAAGGAGCTAAATGGCCAACAACGAAAACTGCAAAAGACCTGTCCAGTTCAGCTCCCTAGACTGGCTTGCTCAGGATGAGAAAGGCATTGCTGCTGAGTCAAAGGAGGGGTGGGGATTTTTGTATAGAGGACGGGGAGACTGGTTTAGACTGTCCTGGAACTTCGTCCTCAGACCTTGAATAGATCATTGCTGTATGCAAACATATGCTGCTTGACTGGTTAATCTGCAGCCCTGAAAATTACTGCAGCTATAATTGATTTACTTATTGTTAGATGCCTGCAACACACACAGCTTCGGAAACAAATGATAATGTTAACCTGCTTTCGAAGTTTGTTTTGAGGAGAGTCAGGTGGAGTAAGTGCTTGAGACATCCATCTTAACTGCTGTGGATATTGCATTTTACTTAACTATGGCATAGGCTTCAGCTTCCGATTTCTCTGCAGTTTTAATTCAAATGCTTCTTGATAGCGCCAACAATATAATGGCTGTTTTCTACAGTTTGGGGCAAATGGAAAGAATTAAGCTTCAAAAGATTCTTTTACACTTGTCCTTGATATGGCATGTATATTAGAATGCCATATAATGATAATTGCTTTTAATGAAAATTATAAAAATTGGTCAGTCTTAATGAAAAATACAAGCTGTTCACTAAATTCCATCTCAGAACCCCTCCCAAAGAAGTACTTTTGATTGTTTGTCTTCAGTGAATTAAAACAAAGCAATTACCAACATATTTTACAATTTCAACATTTTCACATTTGTTATTTGTGGAAGTCCTTCAGGCTTTGTTAAAAGATGTAGCAAATAACTACTTTATTATGTATTCCAAGAGCCAGATTCACTTACTACAACTTCTAGGCTTTTTCACACTTTATTTTTGACACAATCCTATTTAAATTATTTTAATAGACTATAATATGTTTAGATATAAGTCACAAATGCATTAACTTAATTTTTAAAACTTGCATTTGAAGTAACTTTTATGCGTTCTGTATAGTTATCTGTTACGATTTGTTTGTATAAGCCAGATATTTTGAGATGTTGAGACCTGGAGATAGGCGATGTGGGACACATAGAGTGCATAGATTTTGTTTAGAAATCTCTTGGGTGCATTATTGCTAATGAGAGACTATCATGTTAGGGAAGGAATGTATAAAAGGGAAGAGCTTGTATTAATGCTGTCATTTACATAAGCTTTTTAATGAAATTACTTAATTGGCCGAAAGGCTGTATCTTGTTAAAGAGCTGAAATGACATCACACAGCTAAAACTAAAAGATTGGAAAGTGTTCTGTGTTAAAATATGAAATGCATTCCAAGAAATTATGGAAAATAAATACTACGACTATAAAGCTGCAACTTCATATGGCCACCCAGGTGCTCTGTCAGTGTTGGCGTTCTAAAGCCCCAGCGGTTTATGCAGTGATGTGTGTCTGGGAGATGGTGCCAGGCAGACCCTCTTTTGCTCCCCAGTCAGTGTCTGAAGTGCTCTTAAATAACATTTCTATCCAACATTTGCTAATTTAGCTGACAGCATTTTTCAGTTAAATTGAGTACTTCTGTTGAATTTCACTGTGTAGTGCTGCTTATTCAAAAAGTCTCTTTGAAGCATATGGAAGTTAAATGCATATGAGAAAGCTATAGCTTAACAAACTGTGTGGTAAATCTAATACTTTCACAGAAAATGTTGGGTTAGTATAGTTCCATGCAACAGACCTCCAGAACCTCTTTCTAAATGGTAGTTATTTAAAATTTCTCTGCTTTTGTGAAGTTGGTAGAGTGCCGTTGTTTAGCCATGAAGTAGGCTTGACTATTGTTTTTTGCCATTGAGTAGACTAAAAAAAAACCACCTTCAGAGAGCAATCTAAAGACGGCACTGAGTTCAAGAAAAACTCCTGATGTCCTCCCCACCGGGAGGAGGTGGGGAAGTGTTGAGATGTTCCCCCCCAGATGTATGTGCATCCAGGGGGAAAAAAAGGCACCTGAACCGTTGTAATGTAAAGGAAAGAATTCTGAAAATTATTGTTTAAAAGCTTGACTTTCCTTAAAAAGTCCCCAGTCTTCAAAAGTTTGTGGTCTTTCCAATCTGAAGGTTTGACAAAGTATTTTACTGCCTGATCTGAGGAGAGCAGCACGTGTTGTTAATATGGCAGACCTCCACATGCGATGAAGAAGAAAAAATGGTTGTAGGAAAAAATGACATGGCAACCTGGACTGTGTAGATAAGATGACTTTAAAAAGCTGTAAACATGCTGGCTGGCTAGGACATTGCACCTCTGAAGAAGATGTATGACAGTGATCATGCATTTTGTATTAACATCCATTAATGACAGATTATGGAAATAATAGAAAATCAGTTTTGAGAGAATGAAATTTTGTCTGGGAATCAAGCTGAAATGGAGCTATAGCAAGAAAGAAACCCCAAGAAGAAAAAAGCAGGAACACAGGAGCATGGCTTTGTTAAATAATGACTGCAGACATTATATTACTGGAGACATTTCTTACGGTTAAGCGTAAACTTAAGCGCCACTTTTAAAAAATCCTTTAATATTAAAGTAAGACAGTTCTGCTGACTTCAGTAGAAATAAAGTGAATCTTGACTGAAGTGCCTTATTGCAGCATGAAGTTGTAAGAAACTTTTAGCTTTTCGTCCTTATTTCTGTAGCATAAAAAGCTGGTGCAACTTGGCTTGCAAGTGGAAGTTGCAAAAGCACTTTTTATCTCATTTTTCATGCCTGCTGCACAGAATAGCTTACCTCTGCATTTACAGGGACAGTACTTCATGTTCCTCTGAGTTGCCAAAAAAATCACAGCATAAATTTCCATTGATCTCCACGCTTCTATCTTACTTTAAGATAGGCATTCAGTCCATTTCTGTCCAGGGGAGGACCTAGATCTTTTAGTGGGACGCGAGGTGCCAGTGGGAGGGTTGTGCAACTGAGAGGCAGCTGTGTCATAGAGCTTTCGGAGGGGTTGTTGAAGGTCTCTGAATGCTTCCTCGTTTTTTGACTTGGTGAGAAAATTTAAAAGGAGGGAGTTGGTTTACTAAGATCATGGCTAGTTGGAAGAATACGCTTAATTACAGCGTGCCATAATTATGTAGTCAGTCAGAAAGTGAGTTTGCATGGAGCGTTGTGATTTACATTGTCACAGTTACATTGAGGGTAGCTTCACTTTCAGTTGTGAATGTCAGAGTTTAACAAATGTATGATATCATACTTTGAGTTTTAAGTTTGACATGTGCACAGTTTGGACAAATTACAAGTTACTATAATATTGTTAAAAACTCATATTTTTCACACGAACATTCACACAGTAGCTAATGCAGATGGCTATACGTTATGTAGCACCTCCTTGAATTTGAGGCAGATAAGGAAATTAAATAATTTTCCCATCTAATCATTTATTTACTAGAGGACAGTATTTGAGCAGCTGTTCACAGGGGTGGGCAGGTGCCCTATTCTGGTTTTGTTCAACTGCTCCCTGTAATGAGTGGAAGATTTTTTTTTTTTAATGAAGTGAAGTATGATTACAATTTCCTAAACATTTCAGAAGATGAAAATGTAATACTGTTAACTTTGCATGTACAATCTTAATTGCAGCAACTGAGGGGGTATAAATTAATACGTAGCAAAATATAGTTGCAGGTTTCCATGTATATTATAAAGTAAGATTGGATTGCAAATATATAGGTAGCTTCAGAACTCTGGAGACTTGTGAAAATTATTTTCAATTATGATCATTGAAAATCAATGATTTCTACTTATTGCTAATTTTGCCATAGTAGATTTTTTCTAGCACTTTTTTAATATAAAAAATCTTAAATTGTACTAGTAAGAAGTTCTATAGTTTAAATATTTCTCCATGACAAAGAGAGTGAGTTAATATCTTTGTTAACATTCTTGTTAATTGAATAGCACAACTGTAAATGCAAAATTTATAGGCAAAACAGCACATCCTAGCAGACAACCCTGATTTCTGGTAAACTGCCTTTTGCTGAAGAAGGATAAAGTTTGTTCAACTACAATAGAATTCCGTGTTGGAAATGAGGATAAGGCTTCTGCTCTGAGGGCAGCGTTGGCTTTCATGTGTAGCTGAAGGACAGTCACCTAGTTTGAAAATGCTTGTCTGTGGGTTTGGGGATCGTGTTTTTCTCTTTCCCATCGCAGTTTTTGGACAGGCAGATGTTGCCATGAGGTAGAGAGGAAGAGCTGGCAAATACTGGTAGGGAAGCAGCTCTGAAGGCTTCCTGGCACAGGGGAGGAATTCTGGTTCTCAATCCTGAATGCGTAAAGGGATGCGAAGCCCATGGCCCTGGCCGCACCTGTAAGCGTGGAGGAATGGGACCCGGGTGGCTGTCCCCTGTCCGTGGCGGGGGAACGGGGTGCTGCTTCCTGGCTGTTGGCTTTGCTAAGAGTGGTTGATAAGGGTAAAGCTGTAGGTCCCTTTTAAGCGTGTATTTGGACACAGTGTATTTTGCATATTTGTTTCAAGTTGTTTAAGTTTTTTAAAGCCAAATAACAGTCTGTAGAATTTCAGTCAGCAGATGAATTATATGGTAAGAGGCTCAACTTTCATGCATATGACAGTTCTGAATGATGGTGGTCCCTGAAGATTTTTCCCAAGTTTAAAATAAGTTGCATGTTTTATTACTTTGAAAGATACTTAATAAAAAAAAGTAGTATGCTTTCTTGGTTTATTTAAAGCACTCTTACTATAAACAGCACTTAGCACTTTTAACAAATGTATTTATACAACTATAAACAAGGGACACTTCAAATAACTGCCAGGTTTCTAAGTGTTAAGTAAAGGGTTTTATTTTTTTGTTCCTGAACTGTAGAAACTCCTGCAAAAGCAGGAATAAGCAGGCCATATAACAGAAAATGATGCTACTGAACTGCTTTAGTTGTTTCCATTGCATATGTAGATGTTTTCTTGCTAATGGCTGTTGGTGATAAACATTTACTTATCTAAATTTATGGCACCTCACAAACTTATCTTCGATCCTGAGGTCATTTGCTCTTCATTCACAGTGTACGATCTCCTGGTGTTTTGGCTAAATAAAGGGGTGAAAATGCAGCATTGTTGTTAAACTGATCCTATTTCCCAATGAAGGGAGTCAGTTGCTTACCAGAATGTTGAGGTATGAACTGTGACACTGATAGAGTGAAAATTAGTAAGAGGGAGGAGAAAGGAAATGCATCAGTAATCCTTTGTGGTTGTGCATCTGCTCCAGGTAGAAGTCTACATCCAGAAGTCTGCCTGCAATTCCAGTTACAATGGGAAGTGCAAGTAGCAGCTGTTGAGATCATCCACCTTTTCATTTGCAGTGCAGCGATAACGCTGTGCTGGACTCTGGGCATAATCATTGCTACTGGTATTGCTCTGAAACATAGTCACTGGCATAAAATACAGCTGTACTGTCTGCACGGGGCCTGAGTCACTGCTCTGGGTGTTTTCACTGGGGAGGACTTCATTGGCTTGCTGTAAAGTACCTTTCTCTGGAAACTCGGGGCACCTGTGATTCTGAAATCAGGACTGTCATCTTCTCAGAAGATAGGACTTCTAAAGTTGTGTTTGTTGGGGTTTTTTTTTATTTGACCTCTACCCTATGCTGCCTGTGCTGTCTACTTGAAAGGCACTCCATTTGTCTGTGCCCTCACGTCTGAGGTGCTGCCATCCCCACTCCTGCTTTGTAAGCCTACTGGATTGGTTATCATAGAATCATTTAGGTTGGAAAAGATCCTTCAGACCACGGAGTCCAACTGTTAACCTAACATTACAAAATAACAAACTGCCATTTCCAGATTATTTATGCCTACATTATTCCCATAGATATAACGTGGGGCATGCTGGAAATAACGAATCATGTACTGTGTGATGTACATGTACTGCTGAATGACCTGAAAGAAATCTATCTTAATGACTCAACAAGCAATTTTAAGGCTCCTGTATTTTTACCTAGCTGAAACTGGGAAGGACTCAGATAAGACGTCCTAAAATCTGATTGTCAGTTTATGATGCTTTGTCAGTGTGCTACTTTTAATATATGTACGTAGGAGTACCTGCAAAAAATTACATGGGCCTTTTACTAAAGAAATGTATGAACAAAATTTGTAAGTAATTCTAGAACTATTTCTAGAATTCTAGCACTGGTTTGTGTTAATAGTATTTTTAATTTTTCAAAAGTGAGCTTTCCTGTAAATAAGCAGCTTCAGTTTCTTCCACAGTATGGTTCAATGGCAGTTAGGGAGTTGAACTTCCATTTAAGTAATTTGCTGACTTTTTTTTTTTTTTTTAATATCTAATTATGATTTGTCATCCAGTTTAGTAGCTAATGGGGTTTAAAGTCAATGCAGAAACATTGGATTATAATTTGAATTAAACAATTCAGATTGAAAAGGCTCTGACAATTTTATCTGGCCCTCTCCTCCTTTTGCCCAAGTCTAAGTCATAATAATATTTAGAATTCCTTTCAAAATGTCTTTGGAATGATCTTTGGCATTTCCCTGCATAATCCTTTCTATTCTTTTATCTTTTTAACTGTTGACCTCCTTTCCTGTCTACATTATGTCTGCTAAAACTCTGGCCTGTTTTTTCTGGTCATTTTATTATAAACCTTGATTTTCAGTACTATGATTTACTGTAGAAACTTGTCTCTGGATTTTCATTCTTCCAAATCCTTTGCATGAACAAATGGGATCTAGTTTTCAAGCCAAACTTTCATCAATATTTGTGATGATTAATGTTTCAGGTCTTAGATATCTACTAATTAGATGACTGCAGTATTTCTTAGCCTCTTTAACGCTTCTTTGCCTATCCTTTGGAGGAGGGGTTTTACAATTGCTGCTATTAGGCAAATAGAGTTATACTTACTTGTCAAACAGATGCTCCATGGTCAGTTTATTATTCAGAGATTTTTAAGTCACTGTAGGATGAGAGAAAATGGCACGGATTAGTTGCATATAAGTGAAGTTTCACAAATAGTTGTTATTGTGGTGATAACAATAACTAATTCAGTGTTTCTGAAAAACACACTTAAACATGGGTGTTCTGAGCTCATAATGAAGTTAGGTGTATGCTTTCGAAGAACTGAAGTTACATTTTCAGATAAATGAGTCAGCATAAAGGATTACTATTTCTAGGAGTTCTATTCTGGTATCTAACTAAAGTATTTCCACTGAGAGTGATGGCATTCTGAGTGAAGAGAAGGCTTAAATATAGAATTGCATAGTGTGTAGTACAGGGTGATATCAAAATTTAGAAAAAAGTATTAGAAAGTAAGCTGCATTTTTTGGGTTACTGCACCTTTGTTTTAAGTGATTAAAATCAACGCACTAAATTTTTGTAATGCTGGGTTTATGTATTAGTATTGAAATGTTTTCTTATGAGTTGAAAGCAAAAAAGGGATCCTTTTTATCTCTCATCTGCAAAACTTCATCTTCCTCATTTGGGTACAGGAAGTTAGGGACCATGAACTCTCTTAAAGAGAAAAAGACTGTAAAGATGCATGTCTGCTTCAAAATGTAGTGGTTTTGGACGGGATTTTTCTCGAAAAGACTTGTATGTCCATCATATTGCAGGTCTCATGGCTAAAAGGATGAATGTACATATGTGCAGCAAAAACTTTAATTTTGCTTCATCCATAATGAATGGAAGAATGAGTGTACAATAGCTCAGGAACATCTTCTTTACTGTGAAGAAAATATATTTATTCTAGTACTTCTAATTTCAGAACAACTTCACAATACTGCTTGTGTTAGTAGAGATAAGTCTACTTTTGAATTGCATTTGAAAATAGTGGTTTCCTAGGTTGGTAAAATTGTTCAACTAATGCTGAGTTGAAAATTGAGATAGTCGTTCTGTCTTAAAAAAAAATAAGACCCCAGAGTTCTCTTAAAGATAAATCTTACCTTTAAAATACTGCTACAACTTGCAACTGTTTTCACTCTTCTTTCACTTCTCGGTAAAAGACAGGAACTGCATTATGATCTTGAGTCTCTTCTAAAAAGACTACAGTTTCCTTTGCTAATTTGATGTGATCCCTTTTCAGAAATACAAACAAAAAGGTCTTGTATACTTAAGCACACCCAACTATGTGGTTTGCACCTACAGCTGGAACACTTGGGAAGAAGAATGTTCTGGGAACTTGTTATGCAAATGCCAGACCAAGTGTCCCACTTTATTTCAGAGTTACCATCTAGAGTATTACCACAACAAATAGCCTTTTTTAACTTGAATGAGGTTTAACCAGCTGTAAAATTGATAATCAGTCATGGGATTTCAGAAACTGCAGTGTGAGTGGTTTTTGCATTGTCTGTGCAGTAATGAAAATCAAGTTCCTAGAAGATTGAATGTACCTGAAATGTTGTTTTTAAACTACCCAAGAGAACTTTTATACACTTAGTTCTATTGGTTTTGTTTTCACTGAGCGAGAGGTGAAGTTGGAAAGAGGACACAAAGCAGTATTGCACAGCTGCTTGTTCCATGTTGGAAGAATTATCATGACATGGAAGGTGAAGTGAAGTAAGTTTGGACACTCAACCTTTATTCTGTTATATCCCAAGTTTTGGAAATTTTTCCTTTTAATATAGCTGTATGAGTACGTAGTAGTAATGCCACTTCGAGATTTACAAGTTAACTTAAAATAGATGCAGTATGACTTTAAAACATCACTAAATGGTAAATTGATTTCTTGTTCTGTGTATTGCTAAGATTAGGAAAATTGTCTTATTCCGCATAGGGCTGATACTAAGTCCTTTCAAATGTTTTCTGCAAGCTCATAGCCTGCTTTACAGCAGTGACACTTGATTTGGCTCTTGCCAGAGCTGGCATTTGAACCCAGCCTCCATTTTCTCATGTTTTAGGCAAGATACAATGTACTACTGGTTTCAGAATGGTTTCTTTTAGTCTCTGTTGTCAAAACTCTTCTCTTCTTTGTTGTGTATTTTTGAGTTTGACACCTGATGTCCTCTTTTGTCCAGAGCATGTAATACTGAGGCCGAAGGAAAGTCTCTGTCTTATTTCCTTGTAATCACTTGTAGGGATTGAAGCAGCTTGTATAAGAATAAAAAGACAGTTGCCTGAAGTAATAACATGAAAGTGGATGACTAGAATGGAAACTAGACTAAATCAGGAGTTTGTCTAGCTGAAATACCATATTTCCAGCAATAGCCAATAGCTCAGAAGTGCTTGGGACGGAGTGCAGGAGGAGGACTTCCCATTCCCTTGCATTCGTTCAGCCTGTGGAGACGAGGCAGCTCAGGGACTCTCAAAGTAGATGTGGTGTTTTTCCGTCTCTTAGCCCTTGACGGCTTTCTCTCTCTTGACTCGAATAGCTGACAGCCCAGTGTAAACTTCTTGGCGGCGGAAACATCCTATGGTGCTAAGTTCTAGCTTAACTCTATGATGTGAAAAAGCCCCTTTCTTCTGTTTTGAGTCTCTTGCGTGCTAGCTTCATTTGCCTTCCATCTTCCTATTAATGGGGTGCCAGTTAGCCAGTGGGTCTGAGTCACCACATACGTAGGAGACCAGTTTCCAGTTGATTGCCTGTGATACTGTCTGATGTTGTCTCTGCTTATTTCAATTTGTGCTTATCCATTAGGCATCTCTTATCTTAGATTTGACTGCAGTACAAAACAAAACAGCCATGATCTTCCACAGACAAACCCTGGTCCGTGATCGATGACACTGTGATAATACAATTCACGATGAAATATCATTCCACAAAATATCCTGTCAGCTCTTCTAACAGCAGTGTCTAGCCAAATAATTTGTGATACTTCTGGAGATTTACGTGGCACCCTGTCAATAATTGAGCTCTGGTTGAAACTGTTTTCAGAATTGAATAAAAATACCCATCATAAGATAATTTAGGATGCAAGGGACCTGTGGAGGTTTTCTGATCCAAGTCACTGACATACTCTTAATCAGGTTCAATCAGATGATGTTTAAGATTTAAATTTTTAAAATCTCCAAATACAGAGATGCCACATCCTCTCTGGGCCACCTGTTCCAACGTTTGACCATGATGGAAAAAAAAGTTTCCATATAGCCCATTGCAATTTCCCGAGTGGCAACTTGTGTTTGTTCCCTTTTGTTATACCCCTGTGCCATAGACCTACTACTGAATCACGGCCAGCTTCTTGTCCACCAAGACCCTCAGGTCTTTTTCCTCAAAGCCACTGTCTAACCAGTGAGTGCCAGCCTCTCCTGGTGTGTGGTGGTATTCCATCCCACATGCTGGAGTCTACATGTGTCTTTGAACTGCATGAGGTTTCTGTCAGCCCATTTTCCCAGACTTTCCAGGTCCCTCTGAATAGCACCTCTGCTCTCCAGCATTATCAGCTGCTTCTGCTGGTTGGTGTTATCCATGAAGTTGCTGAAGGTAGACTGTGTCCTAGCTTTTGGTTCTTTAGTAAAAACATTAAACAGTATTGGTCCCAGTATCAGTCCGTGGGGAGTGCCAGTGGTCACCAGCTGCCAAGTTGGACTTTATAGTACTGATGGTGATGATTCTTTGAGTCTGATGGTCTAGCCAGCTTTCCACCTGATCATTCACCCAATTGGCCTGTAAGATTGCTATAGGAATCTATGTTCAATATCTTGCTGAAGTCCAGATAAACAACATACACTGCTCACTCTTGGGTACTGAAACAGTCATCTCATTATAGAAGACAATAAAGTTGATTAGGCACAATTTCCTTGTGATCAATTTATTCAGTTAGCTTTTTCTTCATGGATTTTGAAATGGTGTCCAGGGACCTGAAGTTAAGTGGAATTCTGGCCTGTTCTGCAGATCCTACTTGCTGCCCTTGTTGAAAGTTCTGCTAGACTTGAAGTTTTTGGACTCATTGATATAAAAACTGATTTTAATGGTGCTGACCTGAATATGCTCATGTCAAAGTTAATTGTAGCATCACAGAATAATTCAGCTTTGAAGGCCTCAGGAGGACATCTGGGTTCAACCCCTGCTCAAAGCAGCCTGCCCCAAGCGTGAATCTGGTCTCTTTTATACAGGACAGCCAGTTACGTGGTGGAGGGTTATTTTTTTTCCCCTACTTTTTTTTCCCTTTTTCTTTTCTAGCAGGTATTTCAGAATAGGAAGTTTCTCCAAATTATTTTGGGTGACAATCATAATCTTTTTGTTACTGAGAAAAACATGGGAGATCAAACACTTCTAGTTGGACAATGTTCCTTTCCAGTCCTAGAGGCTGAGGCTAGTGACCTCTTAAATACCTTTGTATTATTGAAGTTGGTGAGGAAACTTCAGTTCTTTGATAATATCTCATCATTATGGATTTTGTGTGTGATGGATCTAGTCAGTCCCTAGAAGCCTATGTATTGAGTTTCAGCAGGAATCATCTAGAAAAGTTCCTGTTCTGCTTTAAAACCTAGAATGTTGCATTAGTAGTCCTGACACAGGAATTGGAATTGAAATTATATTTCTGTTATTTTACATATTTAAATACTAAAAACTATTTAAATATTTTAACACATTTACATGTAGGGTTTTTTTATGGGAAAATGCATTACCTGTTTGAGAGACAAAATTAATAGTGAATTTGACTGCAGTCTAGGGTCATCAGTGAAGTTTGCTTCCAGGATGCATGTAGGACTGTGGGACAGTGTATTGCAATGTTTTTATTACTCCAAGTGAGTATAATGTTATGTATGAAACGGGAATTATGCTATGTGAACACACTGCTCTACTAAAAAAAATCTAAAAAGCATTTCTTCGAATGGATTCTATAAAAATGTTTTTTCAAGTTGTATGCCCTTTTTTGTCAATAATAGAGAAGATCTGTATTAACTAAGATGGTGAACAGATACTTTCAAGAATGTCAGACTTAAAAATAAGGCACTCATATTTCAAGAAAATACTGCATACCTTATTAAATAAATCAAAATCATTGTAAATAATTTCCTTTATTAGAAAATCCATTTCTCTGAGAAAGCAATTTTTTTTAGAGCTGCTTAGTTTTTTTTTTTAGTTAAAACATAATCACCTTACCTATCAATAATTCATATATATTATTGCAAAAATAAAAACTTGTTTTCCTGATGTTGATGCTCTTTTGCCCCATTTATTTTAGATATTGGTGATCAGTATAAATGTATATATGTATTCATTTGTTTAAATTCCATTAATTTTTCTCCAGTGTCGTTAGGTAGCTACTCATGCAAAGATAATCTTAAAATAGTTGTTTTGTCCGTATTACCAGACAATAGATCAAGAGTAGTGTATGGTTGAACTAGGTCTTTTGGCTCATCACTATTTAAAATTAATTTTTGCCTCTTTTTTTCCCATGTCTGTTTAATCCTTCCTGCTCTTACCTGCAAGCTCCCTTCATTCCATTTTTACAACTGTTGACTTTTCCAGAAGTTTTCTGCAAAACACATCTATGTGTTAATATGTGAACAGCAGCTGAATTGAGGGACACTCTCTGTTTTGACTATTTCTCTTTGGCTTGAATCGTTTCTCCCTTGGAGTAGAAACCGTGCCTTTTTCTGCTAGCATATCAATCAGCACATCCTGATACCTGATGGATTGGTCTCGATATCTTGACCTTAAAAAAAAAAAATAAAATCCATCTGAAGCAATAAGCATTCTGTGTTTCTCTATACTGCATCCAAATTCTGTACTCCAATGTTAGAAGTGATTTTTATTGCTTTAGTTTTATTCATCATTTTAACTCAAAATCTGAGCTCATGGAATTATGGTGGAGTACAGCACTTCTATTTTAAGAAATACATGGTGCAGCTGATTAGAATATGCTGCTGACATCAAATTTGAAGTTAGGCAGGAGATAATATGATAGGCAGGCTATTATTTATTGGGTTAGAAATGTTCTAAGGAGTGATTTTAAACAATTGCTGATATTTTTAGGACAGGGAAATCTTGTAATCGTTTGTTCTGAACCAGTGATCAGAAAAAAAACAAGTCCTTTTATTACTTCTAGTCAATCATGCTTTTAGGGGAGGAGGATGCTAGATGGTATCTTGATTTTCCTTTCAAGCCTTCTTGTTTGCAATTCCAGTTACTGTAAAACAGATTGTTACAATTTTTATTATTTAATAAGTATACTTTTTTAGTTATTAGATTGTGTTCTTGCATCTTATTTATCCAAGACTGCTAAATAGATTAGTAAAAATATATCATATAATGCAACTATTTGCTTCATGTGAAAGACTATATAAGAAATATATTTATCCAAAAACAAGCTCACAGGGGAATCGAGGGATAAATGACTCTGGTACAACATCCAATGGCTGGTTGCTGAAATTAACTTCACAGACTAAACTGTTTGGAGGTACAAAAAGATAAATAGAATAATTTTCATGATGGAGAAGCAGGACTCTTATTTAAAATGAAACACGGATGGCCTTGTGGTCAAAACATGATTTTAAGAATAGACTGAACATCTGTCTCTTCAACCACAGATGAGCTCCCTGACCTTTTATCTGTGTTCCGGGTGTGAACTCTGACTCCTGTAGCTGTAGCCTTTGAAAGCTCTGTTTAAGAAAAGAGAAGTGAATAAAAAGCTGTGTCTTGCATTTGGATTTTTATGAAACAGCAGGTGATTTCACTTTTTCAGGAAGTTAGAGAAACCATTCCAGGCACAGGTTTGTTTTCTGTGCGTTTGTAGATAGTCTTTTTGCAGTTCTAGTACTTGTACTATTCTGCTTGATTGCTAGGGAAACCTTCATCTGAACATCTGAACTGATGCATGAACGGCTTGCTGTGGGAGAGGAACAGTCAAAATTACCAGACTGGTTTTGTTCCCTTGTTAAGGAGTTAAACTTGCTATTAAAGGCCTTGGAGAATTCCAATTAATAGAAAATTATCTCCAGTGTTGTTTTAACAGGTTTGCAATACTGGGCTTCAGTGCACATTGGTTTGTTTTGTTTTTTGGTTTTTTTTTTTTTGAAAGCAATACAAATTCTAAAATGTAAGATAGCTAAAGAACCTGAATATATGCAGTGACTTCAGATGAAAGCAGATTATGCTGAACTACTGAATTTTCCATGGCTACAGTGATAACCAGCAAGACATGCAAGACCAGTTTTATTAAGGCTATTAAGAAAATAGCAACAACTGATTTGGAGGAGAAAATGTGCGTTTTTGTAATGGTTAAGTGTTAATACATTGTTTTATTAAAATGAAAAATATTTTAGAGCTTAAGTTGTATATTCTCAGCTGCTGGCTCACTCCTCTTTCTCAGTCCTCTCTCTTTGGCTTAATTTACTGCTTTTGTGTGTTTCTTTGACTAATTTCTGAAAAGTTTCCAGGTAGGCTTGGAAGGAATTTCAGAGATCACTAGTGAAGTCCTCTTCACGGAGATAGGATACACAGCGGGCATCTACTGTAATAAATATTTCTCTAACTTGTGAATCTCTTGTGAAGGTGATTTATCAGCTTCGTTGGGTAGGTATATTATGTCAGTTCACTACTGCTATTTAGAATTTTTTTCCTAATCTGTAACCTAAATCTTCACTCCTAATTCAGCTGATTTTTTACATTGTTTCTGGGGATGTGAGGAAACGTCCATCATCCTCATTGTCACTCATAACAGCTTCTTATATTCTGAAAGAAGTTGTCCTGTCTCCTCTTAGGCTAACCTTTTTTAAGAGTAAAATCTCTGGTCTTGACAGTCTTCTGTAGCACAAATTGCGTGTCACTTCTCTGCTCTTGTTAACCCCCTTTCAGTTCTTTTCCAGCTTGTGTTTTGCTGTCCTCTCTATAGGGATTCACAAAGCTGGACTAAATATTCTGGCTTAGGCTATAACAATATCAGCAAATGGTTTCTGATCTTTCTTTACCAAAGAACATTAGTTCTCTCTGAGGTCCTTATATGATCAACCTCCTGTTTATGCATCCTAGATGGGACTTCTAGTCTGTTGTAGCCCTGCATCTTTTTCTGTTATCTTCCTATTTACTCATTATTTCCATTTTCATGTTCTGTGCATTTAATTTCTTTCAAAAGCATACGTTGGTGTGGATTTTTCCCCTCCCTTTGTGCTTATTCTTTGAGTTGCATCTGATTGGAATTTTTTTCAGATTTTTTCCTTCATTTTTGAGATAATTTTAAATGCAATAAAAAGCATGTGCTCAGAGCTCTGAAATTGGTATCATTTGCTGATTTGTATTTGTTCTTAATAGACAATTTTCTTATTCTGTTGCTTTATTGTGCTAATGAAAATATTCTGTAGAACTGGAACAGGACAAACCCAGGGGAATTTCTTTTTGACATACTTTTCCAACTCCTGATAATTATGAAACTCCTGATAATTACCTTTTGGACATTTTCTTCATGATTTCCTATACAGTAATTTTTTTTTACTTTGGTAATGAGAATCATGAGTCTTGTGTTTTATTCCTGTGTTAAAATGCTTTGCTTTATTGATTACATAATATATTATGCCAGAAATCAGTTACATGACACTATTTTATTTTTGAGAAGAATACTCAAAAAACTTAAACCCTGATCATACATGTTAATCTCCTAGATGTTTACAAATTGATTAATGTCTTGTTCTAAGTCCCTCTCCCCAAGTATTCCGATCTGTAGGTTGGAAAGCCCTCCTCCTTTTAATGATACTGCTTTAATTTGCCCTTTTCAGTCCTAATGACCTCTCCTGTTCTCCTGACTTCTCAAAGAAAATTGATTAAGACAGTCTCCTTAAATATTTTAGAGTGAATTTCAGTTGATCTTGCTGTCCTCAGCACATTTCTTAATGTACAGTGATTTTCTTTAGGATTTTTTTTTTCATTCTTATCCTTTGTAAATATGTCCAGATATACAATATTACAAAAAAAAAGTTGAAGAAAGCACGGAAAACTTAAGCATTCTGTGCATTCTTTGTCTTTCTTAACGCTTAATGGACTTCTATTTTAATCATTCTTGTATAAAGTATTTACCATTCTTTCCTCTTGTCCCTTGTAAACTACAACTCATACACCTTTGCCTTTCTGATCTTTATTTACATGCTTTTGCTGTTTCATAGTGTTGTTCCTTAAAGTTCTTGTGGCATCTTGAACACAATTTTGTGATTATTCTTTTGTTAGTATTTAAGGATGAAGCTATTTTTGGTCTGTTATCATCTTATTATTACAATGAAACAGTCTGACGCTGTCCCTGTCAGATAGCAAGGTAAATTGTATAAAACCATTAAAATATGCATGGCGGTCCTTGAGGAGTATTGCTTGTATGATGAAGAAAAATTTGCATTTATTAAATAGTAGACAACAATAAAATAATTTCATTCATTTAAATCATTTCAATATTTCTTTACCTCCATATATAGAAATCAGATTGCAAATAAAACCTGCTGTTAAGTATTTGTTTATATGTGGACAGCAGCTGCTTTTAGGTTTCTAAACTGTACCTAATACTGTAAAAACTTATATCTTTTAATTGATGTAGAACTATTAAAGAACTTCTAGAATAGCAAGACGTCTCAACAGTAAATATTGGTGGCATTATCATGTCCTGAGTTATTCCTTCACATACTAATTATGCTTAAGTAAGCAAAAAATTAATTACAGTGTATCCTGATGATCACTGAGTAGGATAAGCTTGGGAAAATGGTATATTTGCCTTATATGTGACATTTCAGTTGTTTTTTGTATTGTAAAAGCTTAGCAAGCTTTTAGCCTTTATATCCAAAGGTAGCTTCTATGGTATGGAAAGACATAATCGCTCAGGAAAGACCAGAATTATTTAAGGGTCCATTTGGCATATGGAAGAATATAGTTGGGGGTTTAATCCTGATGAAGAGTCATTAGATGTTCAGTTCCCATGTGCACAGACTTAGAAAGTTCTGCTTTTAAAAGCACGTGGGTCAAGTTAGAAAAATGTAATCTCAAGTTACAGACTTTTCTATCCTTACTTTCCACTGCAGCAGAGTTTATTAAATTTTATTTGAGGATTTGGAAGGCTGGGAAAGGGGAAAGGAATAGTGGTGTGGTTTTCTTAAGTGTAATGGTTTAGTGAACTTTTCATAGAATCATAGAATGGTTTGGGTTGGAAGGGACCTTCAAGGATCATCTAGTCCAACGCCGCTGCCATGGGCAGGAGCATCTTTCACTAGATCAGGTCACTCAGGTTTTCCAGTTATTGCAGAATTATGAATTGTTTCCTGCGGGTACTAAGGAAGCAACTGATACCTCTTCTGTTCAGTTGTCCTACTTTTTGGTTTTGAGTTGCTTTACTTTTTTTGTCATCATGAAGCTGAGGAATAAATTGAAGTAG
Source organism: Balearica regulorum gibbericeps (assembly GCF_011004875.1). NCBI lineage: Eukaryota > Metazoa > Chordata > Aves > Gruiformes > Gruidae > Balearica > Balearica regulorum. The sequence goes on from NC_046186.1 coordinate 16,089,797, forward strand.
CCAAAGCTGTGTGACATCCTGTGGAGTTTACATGTAAATATCAATGTTGGACAGGTTCAAACAGCAATTTTAATTTTAGAAATTGGGCTTCAGTGGGATTGTTTGGAATTAACATTGAGGTGGTATTTAGAAGCTACCGTTATTTTTCCCTATTACAGCCCCTTTTGTCGGAGAAGAACATAAACATTTAGTTCCTGTACTTCCTGAACTTTTCTTGCCTGTTTTTTCTTTGGTTCATTCAGGTCTGTAACAGTATGAGCTGCTTGCTGGGAAGGCCAGGCTCCATGTTGTCAGCAGAGCTGGTTGCTGCTGCCGGAGTGGGCAGGATCTCTTCTCCTGGTATAGGAGATTGGGAAACAATCTGTAGAGAACGTTTTCACACGTTTGCCATGAGCAAAAGGCTTTTGATGGGGGCAGAGTTGTCTTTACTAACAGTGTGTTTGGAAGCTGCTATTTTTGGCCTATTAGCTTCTGAGCTTTCTGTAATAGCAGAAAGAGGAAGCGAACAGTGAAATCACTTTAATAACATATTTCCTGGTTGAAGTGACTTATCTGTGAGGCCTAGACAAAGGAGATGTCATTTCCTGGATTACTTCTCTTCAAATTGAACGGTCTGCTTTACTGTGTAATCTTTTGACCCAGCTTCTTAATTGTAGTACAATTTTCATGTTAAGTAATGTAAACTAGGCCTTCTAATGAAAATGTAAATCTTTAAGGAAATGCCTTTTGACAAAATGCTAATGTGCAAGACAAGTCTTTCATAAACTACATGTTGATATGAACTTGAAATCCCTTACCTTAAAATTATGTTCAAGAGCGTAAAATCTTGTCTTTAAAAGAATATGATAATGAGGTTTGTTCACAGAGATTAGGAAAAAAATTGACATTCTTTCTATTCCTCTTGATGCTGATACTAATCACTTTTCTTGGACGCCAGTTAGGATGCTTCCAAATAGTTAAGAATAGGCAGTTGCACTGTTCTCAAATTTCTGTTCATTAATAGCTACTTGTGAAAATTGTTACCAGAAGTCCATGAAAAGGTGACAGAAAGAGCTAATAAAAAAGTCAGCTGCAAATATGATTCTCAGTTTTTATAGCCCACAAAAAATGCTGTGGAATCGGGATGACACAGGGGAAAAAACGGTGACATCTGAAATGATAATATACAACTCGGTTTAAATTGGAAGTTTTGGTTGTCTTGGACATTGTAATCCAAATTTACTAAAATGTCTGTCAAGGATGATGACTTTATTCTTTTCCCTGACTTTGTGCACAAGATATAAGTAGAGCACTCTATACATGTTTTACTTGGTCAACCTCTAAAATATCTTTGCATGAAAAGCATTTCAGGTGTCCTTGCTTCCCCGCCCCCCCCCCCCCCCCCCCCCAAAAGAAATAAATAATAGGAAGAACAAAAAAAAACTTTATTGATTTGTGTCGGCACAGAGTGCTTTTACGTCCTCCTTAAAATGTCTGCCCAGTTGTTAGTCATTATGAAAATACTATTTCAATAGAAATGAAAGAATGTAAAAGGAGTGATAATAAGGTATTAGACTGTGAAGAGAGAAATAGAGTAAGAAGGTGCTCAGACCTCTAGGGAACTAGTTTTTATTTTTAAATCTGTGCTGTAGAAACGAGAACTGTAATTCATCAGAAAAAATATGCTCAGGACCAATTGTGAAACTAATTGCATTAAGGGATTCTAAAGAGTAAGAAAGACTTTTACTTTGATACTGTAAATTGATACTGTAAACTACAGCCATATATTAATGGAGTTATATTGCAAATATATTAATGTTGTATTTGGAGTTAGGTGTTGTGTGTAGACTACCAGCTAATTGGAATTGAGACTTCATTGTGCTACGTAAAAATCATAGTAGATGGCCCAGCTGCTGTCCATCAGGGCATTCAGTATGGTCCTTTTCTATATGTTGCAAGGTGAAGACCCATATTTCTGCTGACACACTGTGCTGCAGAATGAGATATCCTTTTTTGGAAGGCAGTGTTTGCTAGAGTTCGGTATTACAGAGTCTATTACGTTATTTTGCAGGAAATCACCTCAAGTCAGAGTACTTTCCGTTGGATTTGTGCAGGTTACCGGGCAGTTCCTGTGCAGTTCATGCAGTGACTAATCCATAAGTATTTAGCAACTTTGGTTTAGTTTTATTGTGACTTTTGTAAAAATGTCATCAAATTTAAGAATAGGTACTAAGCCTTCTGTCCCTCTGAAAGATGAGTACGATGTCCCAGTGCATCGCTCCTTTATCCTTAATGGGTCTTGCAGGAACAGTTACGTTCAAGGCTGAAATAATGCCTATAAATATTGGTCTTAAAGTAACTAACAATTGATACAATGTATTCTTCATTGACATCCCTATTTGCTTATTAACACTGTTTTATGTTTCTTTTTATAAGGAAGTTCTAAAATGTGATGTATGAGACCTTCATGGCACAGTTCATGTTACATAGATTCAACAGTAAAACTCTACTTTTTCTCTGTGCAGCACTGGAAATATTTTAGGTGTTACATCACAGAATGGTTGAGGTTGGCAAGGACCTCCTGAGATCATCTAATCCTATTTCCTGCTCGATGCAGGGTCAGCTAGAGTAGATTGCCCAGGACCATGTCCAGTCAGATTTTAAGTATCTGCACTGATGGAGACACCACAACCTCTCTGGGCAACTTGTTCCAGTGCCTGACCACCCTCACAGGAAAAAAAGTGTTGTGTCCAGATGGCATTTCATGTGCTTTACCTTGTGCCTGTTGTCTCTTGTCCTGTCAGTGAGCACTACCTTTTCTTCATTCCCTCCCATCAGGTACTGGTACACATTGATAAGATCCCTTGCCCTGAGGCTTCTCCAGGCTGAAGAGCCCCAGCTCTCTGAGCCTCTCCTCTCACAAGAAATGCTCCAGTGCTTTAATTTTCATGGCCCTTTGCTTGACTTGCTCCACTAAAGTTCCTGCCTTTCTTGGTTTAGGAGCCCCAGGAGTGGACACTGCACTCCAGGTGTGGCCTCACCAGTGCTGAGTAGAGAGGAAGGATCTTTACCTGCTGACAGTGCTTTTCCTAATGCAGCCCAGGAAGAGCCCTGCTCTCTCCTTGTTCACCAATCCAGTCACCTCATCATAGAATCAGCTTGTCAACCATTATTATTCCTTCGTAAATCCATGCTGACTACTCCCAGTTGCCGTCTTGTCCTTTGTGTGTTTGGAAATGGTTTCCAGGAGCATTTTCTCCATCACCTTCCCAGGAATCAAGATGAGACTGGCCCACCTGCAGTTCTCTGAATCTTCCTTCTTGAAGACGGGAATGATGTTTGTTCTTTTCCAGTCTTCAGGAACCTTTCCCAGTTGCCATTATCTTTCAGTGATTGAGAGTAGCCTCTCAATGACATCAGCCAGCTCCCTCAGCACTCATGGGTGCATCCTGTCAGGGCCCATGGACTTCTGTATGTCCAGTTTAAGTGCTCCTAGTCCTGGAGCACTTGGTCCTGGCACCTGGCCCTCCTCCACCAAGTCTAAGTCCTCCAAGCTCCAGACTTTTCCTCTGGTCTGAGGTGCCTGGGATTCCTGAAGGCTGGTCTTACCATTAAAGACTGAGGCAAAGAAGGCATTGGGTACCTTGGCCAATGTCCTTTGTCACCAGCTCCCCTGCCCCATTAAGCAACAGGCCCATTATATTCCCTAGTCTTCCTTTTGCTGCTTATGTATTTGTAGAACCCTTTCTTGATGCCCTTCACATCCTTCACCAGGTTGACCTCTGGGACAGCCCTAGCTTTCCTAACCCTACCCCTGCATGATCAGACAGCAGTTGTCATCCTCTTGGGCCACTTTACCCCTTCTTCCACCTCTTCCTTTTCATGTCTGAGTTGAGGGGGGAGCTCCTTACTCATTCCTGCAGGCCTCCTGCTGCCTTTTCTTGTTTTCCTACTTACCCGGGTGGACCTTTTTGGGTTTTTGCCTTTTTTGAAGTTTTATGCTTTATGCCATGTTTTAATGCATCTGTGAGGCTCTGATGTTTTATAATAGTTATGTCAAATATAATAAATGTAATCATCTTGTAACAGATGATTCTAACGAGATGCTAATTGATGTTTCCCTATCAATTTAAAACACATAGTAAGGCAAGCTTGTATTCTGTGGCCTTTAGTAGCAGGAAATCATCTGGGTAGGAAATCACACAAATACACCTGGGGTTATTCCTCCCCAGATGCAGAACTTGGCATTTCCGCTTGTTGAACTTTGTGATGTTCTTCTCTCTCCGCTTCTCTGGCCTGTCAAGCATACCTTTGGGCATTTCTTGAGCAAGTCCTGTTTTCCATAGGGCCTAATGACTGCTACTGCTACTTCCCAAGACACTTTCATTTGTTAGGAGGTAAAAAAAAATAAATCACAATTGAATCTCTTAATTTTGAAAATGTGCTTAATCATTAACATTTTTTGTGGTGTAAAGCAACATCTCCACAGATGAGGTAGTCTTATTTTTGTACATGCATACTGAGGACGCTATTCAAAATGTATTTCATAATCTTGGGCTTCACTTTTAACTCTGTCCAGGTAGATATATTATTCAAATGAATATAATAATTTTAGTGCGATTTGCAACAGAAGTGATCCCTTCCCATATGTATTAAGAAAAAAAAAATACAATCAGGAGGTTCTTAGCTATAGTTACTAAGACTGAAAAGCCGTCTAGTTCTATTGGCTACCTATTAATAAATGTGCTGTGGTCACTGACTTAAATCTCTGTGATGCCTGTCAAGGCTCAAAAACCTGAAGAAACAATCTCAGGATTTTGTTCTTAGAGCAATAAACAAAGGTACCAGTTCAGGCAGAACACTGGAGATGCTGGGTATGAATGGAGTCCCTGACTCTTCTTAGTATCTGAATCTAATTTTTATTTTTGTTTGTGCTTGTGTGACTGGAAAGGGCAGTGTGTTTGGAAGAATATTTTTTTTAAAGTTTTTCTAGGTTGCTGAAAGGTGGAATTGAGTTAAGTCTTGTAAGAGGCATTTAAAATACTATTTTTAGTTTAGATGTTGGTGATCTCATTCCTTGCCATTTTAAGAGGTCTCAATTGTTTTCTATGGAGGCATTGATAATTGGTAGCAGAATGGCATGTAGAGTTCTGGCTTGTCTTCTGTTGAGTCACTTAGAAAAAGTAATCTAGTCTTGTGAGCTTGAATTATGTGGTGAATTGTCGTCTTAAGTTTAGGTCATGTCTTGCTTCCAAGAAGAAAAATGTGCAGTTGGTTTTTGAATGTCCAGAATAAGAAGGTAGAGAGAATGTGATGAAAGCAATAATACAAACGTAATGTTTTATAAATGTGGGAAAAGTGTAATGGAAATAAGAAAACCAGATTGAACTCAGTATCTTAAATCAGTGTTTAATGAGTAAGACTACTTACTGGTTAAGATTAAACTACTACTCCAGTTTAAGTCCCAGTGCCACTAATGAATGGTAATGTATCTGTACTGTTTATAGGTCAACTTGGAGCCAGCCAGTGTGTGTTAGCTCCTTTGCGGTGACTGGTTTATAAACACACTTGAGAGCTTGTTTGATTTGCCTACTAGGAATGTAATGCATGCTTGAATAATATATAATCAGTCTTAGTGTAGTAGTTTAAGAAAGTTGTTAACTATGATTTGAACTCAATTAACTTATTTTTATTTCTTTTCAGGATGGCTTGAATTCTTTGGTCCTTGATCTGGATTATCCAGCACTGAGGAAGAACAAGAACATTGATAACTTCTTAAATAGATGTAAGTTACAAGTGGCCTTTAAACTAAGAGTGGTCAGAAATGCATTGCAAACTTTCATTTTGCTAATTTTGATAATTCTGAGCGTCTATATTCAGAAGGCTTTGGAGGACCATTTATTACAGAGAGGTTTTATTTTGGGGAGTCATTGTATTGCTGAAAATATGTTGGAAAATACCAGCTGTAGATTGTAATTTTTCCAACTACAGTTGGAAAAATCCTTTTATGTTATTGTTTTATCTTAATTATGTGCTGCGACATAATTTGCAAAGCATATCCCAGTTATTATTCTTCAGGAATTAATTACTCAAAATGTCAACATTGTATATACAGTCTTATTTAATCTAGCAGAGAAGCCTTCTGTTGATTTTTTTAAAACTAAATTATTGTACCTTAAAATCTGTTGGTGCATTTTTGAACCTTTGTGTAAATGTTTGTAATCCTCCCCAAATTAATTGTAGACAGGATCTTGGAGTTTATTGTGCGTATGAAAACGTAACACTGTTACATCAGAGTAGCTGTATTTTGTCTTTTTGAAGTGTTTTCTATCCATGTATATAAACATTTTTTTTTCTTGTAAAAGTAGTGGATTATTTGCTTTAAAATGTTTAGTAAGCCTTCTTGGAACAGCTATGTTTTGTAGTGAGCTTATTTTGAGATTTTTTTATTTTTTATAAAAAACCGTATTATTAAAGAACTTCTTTTGCATATATTGAGGTTACTGTGGATGCAGTCTTATCAGCCACTTCTCTTTTGATTCTTTACTGGTAAGAGCCACATGTGTCTGCCTTCTATTGCTCTGTGACTCCTTTGAATATTCTCTCATGCTCCTCAGATAAATGGTGGCTGGTATAGTCATTTTTGGTGAATCCTTATGTTTGGAAATCAGTGCTTCTTTGTGAGGTTTAGCAGAGCCCCATAGCTGGACATACAGCTTTACAGTTGCCAGTAAAGTCTCATTTGGAGAAGTCACTGAGAACAGAGTAAATATGAAACAGATTAGGAAGGATAGGCATACCTTGGGATTTCTCAGTTTGAGTTCAAAGGAATTCAAGCAGATATTTATGAAAGAAAGGGTCAGGAAACAGCATTTTAAGTAATATTGGTACCTGCAACTGTGCATTGTAAGTGTGACGCGAGGGAAAACCCTATCTACAGCAAATACGAAAATAATGTAAATGACAGTATCGGTAACTTTTATGAGCTGTTCAGATTCACCTTTACACTACAGTACTATTTCTGCAGTAGGACAAAATTTGAAACCTTTTTCTAATCAGTGGACCCGTATCTTCTGGTATCCAGCTATTAAAAATAGCAAGTATGGGAAAACAATTTAACCTTGGAAACAGGTTTTTTGGGGTTTTTTTTCTGCAGCCCCTAAACATTCTTGCTGTCTGTCTTTCCTTTTCTGAAGGCTGTTGCTCCTTCTCCTACTCCTAGCTTCTCTCCCATTGTTGTAGTAAATTATTAAGCATCTGACGTGGCCTGCATGCTACCAGCAATGGCAGAAACCCAAAAATATTCTTTGGTTCACAATTTTATTACTGCCTTTTTTTTTATATTAGCTGACAGTTTACAGTTGAAATAACCTGATACTAGTTAAAGAAAATTTTGAGATGTATTACAAAAAAATTCACAGTAGTTAATTAAGAGTTTTCAGGGGTACACTTCATCCTTACCTGTTGAACTTTTAAAAAAAAAAGCAAGTTAAGAGCTGAGTATTTTGGCTCACACACTGTGAGGCTGTGCATCTCTTTTAAGAATCACTCATGTATGTAACTTCTCTCCTGTTTCTGTACTGCCTGCGAGGGAATATCTTCTCTCATTTTACTCTTTAAAAAAAAAAAAATCTGAAATGAGAATTTTGTAAACATTTGAAACTGGTAATATTTTGGCATTGCAACTGAAAGAAACAGTCCTGCCACAGCCATTTGTTTCAAGGTCCTTTCCGACACAGGTGTTTGTGGTTTGTTATGAACCAGGTTGGGGAACAGAGCAGAATTGATGCAGAGAGTGGAGTGGTTGGTTGGTTTGTTTCTTTTTGTTAAAACTAGTCAGGGAAAAGAAGAGCAAAGACCAGTTTCTGATTTTCATATTGCTTCACCAGTATTTGTGCTAGCACAAAGGGAGCTGCTCAGGTGCAGGAAAAAAACAGGACAGTTGAATTCTTATTGGCATTGCCATTTTATGTGATTTGAAGTTGCTGAACCCATGTTTCATGTCTTTTTGGAAACTCTTCTGAGGGTAGCAACTGTCAGTGAAAAGGAAGAGCGTACATGTGCTTGCTGAAGCCTCTTGCGACTGTGGACTTGCAAGAAGAGTTGGGAATAGTATTAAGAATTTATGGAACAGTAAGTTGTTGCTCTCTTAGGTTAAAAGAGCAGCAAGTTCTTGTCTCTTCTGATTTTTCTTGGCATCTGAAGAGGTGTAGCAAATGCCTAGAATTACTGTCAAAAGGTTCTGACAGACTGTGATGAGCGGTCTTTGCTGGGGGCCTGGAGCCTGCAACCCTCCTCAAGGCTTCCTGAGGCAACTGCAAAGAGGTGGTAGGGCCATCTTATGAGTTAGCACTCCGTTGTGTGAAGTGAAGCTGCTGAGGCGCAGTAGTTACTTACGGTTGTTTTAATCCGTATTACACAAATCTTCAAAAATTGTGGAGAACACTGCAATAATCATCACACTTTCAGTCAATTTAATCACTAGTTTCTTCCACAATAACACTTTGAGATGGAAAATTTTTTTCTACCGTATTCCTAGGGGTATTCAAACCTACTTCAGACATACTGCAAATCATTACTAATCAGGTTAATGTTTTAATAATATCTTATTTTAAAATAAAAATGAAATAGTTTGCATCTCAGCTGAGATTAATTGATATTCAGCTCAACTCATAGTTTCAAGCTGAAACTCAAATGTTTTAACTCATTTCACAAAGCTACAATTTATTAATTGCCTGTAACTATAGGAGTTTGGTATATCCCATTTCTGTGACCGCTTTGCAGAAGCTGCCTCTTCGCGTGTTTAATACGCAATAAACTTTTTCATTGCCTGCTTTCCCTTACTATTCTGATTTCTTGCTACTTTCTCCAAGGCATTTGAACCAAAGTAGAGCATGTATTGATCATGAGGCACATAAGTATCTCATATAAAAGTACACATAAGTATCTCTCATGAAAGTACAACTATTCCTTTTCAGTCTTCTGTATTGCTGTAATCAGCTGTTAGGATTCTGGTTGATTGCTGCTTTTTTGGTGTGTTCATGGGACAAGAAAGCATAACGTAATATTTAATTCCCCAAACAATGACAGGAATCTCATAGTCCTCTGAGTGCAAAAATTAGCTTGCTTATTTTAGAAAACAAGATTGAGCTTTCTGGCATGGGCTTGGTGTAACAGATCTTTCTTGGTCTTTTCTTTTCCTCTTCTGCCATCTAGGCTATGACAGCAGGTTGAGTAAATTCTTCCAAGTCACTTTTACTGCCATCTGAGATTTGCCAAGTGTTGAATTGTGGCTTAGTGGCTTGTGTCTTTTTTGGTGGTCTTCCCTGCACATACTACATAGCCTGTTAGCTGTTTTAACTTCTGGGAGCAGAAAGTTAAATAATTAAGCAACAGTTTTAAGCAACAGTTAAAAATATTTAATCATTTATAATCTTATCATCAGGAATAGCAGGGCATGAAAAACAAATTTTGAGGAAGTCCCAACAGCAGCATGGGGTGTGCCATCAGCAGGTCTGGTACAGTCCAGAAGCCTTGACCCCCTAAATGGATCAGTGACTTCCTATGCATTATCCAGCATCACTCAAAAATTGGAAACCTCTTAAACCTGTTAAAATGATTTGCTGATGATTTGGAGTGTAATGGTAATAGATGTATTTACAGTAGAAGGAACTTTTAGTACAAGTGTGTCACTTGTGCAGCAGCTTTGCTAATCCCCTGAACAAGCTTCCTGGAAAGTTGTTTTGCCATTTTCCTCTCCAAGCAGACACTGCTAACTTAGAAGATTTATCTGCGAAGATGAACTTCTTGCAGAAGTAACAGTTCTAGTTCCTTCCCTTAGGTTTTGTTGTGTTGCTTCAAGTTGCTGAATCATATGCCAGCCATGCAGTTACCAGCAGAACTGCATTATCTTGTATGGTGTTAAATGCCTGTCATGACTGCAATTCTCTGTGCTCCATACTTCCTGTCAGTGACACAGATGAAATGTCAGATGTCAAGAAGAATCTTAGAGATTTAGTGCACTGCAGATTAAGTTAATGAGCTAATTGCCCCTCTGGTTTTCTCTTGGCTTCTTTAAGCCACTCCTTGCCCAGTCTTTGCAGTCACCTTGGCAGGTTGGGCTCCAGTTCCATTCTTAATAATAATTGTTTTGGTAAGAGTAGCGATGGGAGAGGTATCAAATAAGAAACTTCTCCCAAGCAGAGCATGAATTACAGCCACAGTGTTTAAGACAGAATGTCTTAGATGTATAAACAAGTTATATGTCAGTGTTATTAACCACATCTCCATTTGGGTACTTGGTAAATACAAAGCAATTCTGTTCTGCCATCAGGCTTACTTTCACTAAGTCAGAGATGTGTCCTCTGCAAGTCAGAGGACTGCTGCTGTTTCCCTATCTTCTGCTCCTTTCATCTATGCAAGACAAAATACTTCTTGTGTCCCCCTTTCTTGTCTCTGGAGGGGGAAACGCTAGCCTGTCTGAAGCTATGCCTTCTAGTTTTTGCTGATTCTGCAAGGTCTCCAGCAGCTTTTTGTTCCTCACATACCTTTGACGAGATATTACGTATGCACTCCTAATAAATTCTGTCTTTCTGTTGTGCTTTTTGTTTGTTTTTGGGCGGGTGTGGGATTGCAGCACTTCCTGGCTGTACTTCAGTTTAACTTCTGGCTAGACTTTTGCCTAGGGCAGCAACTTTTGACTTAATGTACTCCATAGCAGCACTCATTGACTGACTGTGTCTGCTCTGTGGGGATAAAATTGCACTCCCTTGCATTTTTATTCCTCTCGTATACACACCCCAGAACTGCCTGATAGACTTTTTTTTTTTTAACTCTTCAGAAAATAACCTGGATATGAATTTTTTTTTTTTTTTTTTAAGAGCAGGAAAGCATGGTTTTCTCCTCCTCCCCACCCCCCTTTTACTCTTCTAGTCAGGTATTTATTCCATTTTCATCAGCACTTGTAACCTTCATCCGCATTCTTGCTGCCAGCTGTCAGTGACTGATCCAAACACTCTGCCCTTTCAGAAAGTGACGCTTCATTTGTTTAAAGGTTATAGTGCCATTTTCAAGTAGTAAATCAAAAGCTGTCTTTAAATACTCTTGCTATCCAGCATTCCTGGTCCTTCCGGTGTTAAAGAAACCTGAGTCATAGGTGATAACATTCTCACATTTTAAGACTTTTACTTAAACGTCACAATATTTTTATAAGATTTTATTATATTCTGGGGAGTGCATTTAATGTCTTCCTTTAAACCTGACATTTTTCTTTTTCTGGGCTTCGTGCTGTTGCAAATTCATGAGGCTCTAAGATACAATCTATGGTATCTGTGCATAGATACCACAAATGTACAAATTCATCTGTGTGAAACCTTGTGAAAATTCAGTCCTCTAGTAAAAGGATAGTGTTGGAAAGGCCTCCTGTGCCTTGAATTAGATCATGTTATGTGATATATGAAATAAATCATATGATCCAGCATGTTGCAATTATGACATTGCTTTTAGGTTTCTCTGAGCTTGCCTTCTTGCAGCCTGGTTTTTTGTTTGTTTGTTTGTTTCAGGTTAGTTCCATGCTTTGATTATCTGTTCCATATCTGTTAAATTTTATGACAAAATAGATAATCCATCTCTATAACTGATACCTCCACAAGACCTGCATCCCTAAAAGATGATGATTATTTTTAGCTAAGATTATTAAATCTTTTAGTAGAGCAGGTAGGATTTCCCCATACCTAGGATTTCACAGGGATGATAAAACTGGCAACTCTTCAGTTGGTATCTCATTTGCTTACTTCATATATTGTTGGGTTTTTCATTGCTTAACTGCAGTGTTTAATGCTTAAACAGTTTCACTGGATCTGTATTAAAATTGTTTATAATTTCTGTATTGTATTGAACACAGAAGTATTCCTGTGAGTATCTAACCAATAATGACACTATATAAAACTACATTTTCAGCATGTTTAAATCCCTGCCACCTCATCTCACACATCTGAAAAAAAACCTGAAACTTCTCAGAAACATTTGAAAATAAATTAATGTGATTCCCCTTTGTCTTGAAATACAACATTGTGTTCAAACACATAATTGCACATTCTCTCTGACTTGAAATTTGCCGATATTCCTTCTCTACTGCTTCCTGTGAAAATGCGTTTGTTCTCCTTGTTTTGTGCCAAAGCTTCTGATTTGCAATTAAGTAAGCTTCTAAGCACAGTCTTCCCTTCTCAAACTGCAAAATCAGTTCGCATCATGAACAAAATAATAAACTTGGTGTGGGTGAAGTACTGTTGCTGTCCTATGCTTCCTGTCTAAGTTTTCATGGTTCACTGTAGAAAACAGCCTCAGCATTCTCTCAACTGCTTTTCCTTTCACACTCAGGATTACTTCACAGTCTTAGTGGTACACTGAATGTAGCAAATTTGTCTGCTTTTGAGGTATTAGTTGCCTCTGTCTTTACAACTTTACTAGCAGACTCTTTCTCCTGATTATTCTTAACTTTTTTTTTTCTTCAAATCTCTCCCCTTCCCTTTCATACCTAATCTTTTCCTCAGAAGAAGAAATTTTTAGTTGCGTTTTTGTGTTCCACAGGTTAGGAAGGACCGCTGGAGGTCATCTGTTCCAACTCTCAGCTCAAAGCGAAACCAGTTTTGATGGTAGATCAGGTTGTTCAGGTCCATGTAGATCTGAATTTTCCAAAGACAGAGGTTTTGCTGCTCCACGAGGCAGTCTGCGCCAATTCCCAATTCTGGGGATTCTTCTCCTACAGAGTAGGATTTCTGATGTTCCAACTTGCCTGTTGCCTCCTGTCCTTTCACTTTGCAACTCTTAAAAGTAAAACCTCCTCTCAACTTCTGTTGAGGCCAACCATTTAGACTTCCCTAAGCTGAACAATTCCAGTTCTCTCAGCTTCTCTATGAGCATCACATGGTCCCACCCTCTAAGCATCTTGGTGGCTTTCCATTAAGCTAGGGAATGTTTTAATATTTTTTCTCACACTGAGGAACCCAAAAGTAGACATAGCATTCCAGATGTAGTCTCACAAGTGAGAAACAGGGAAAAATCACTTCTCTCAACCTACTGGTTATGCATTTACCAATGCAGCCTTGTTTGCAGTCCATGCAAAGGCTTGCTGCTCATTCCTCTTTGTTCATCTTGTTGTCTATCGGTGCTCTCTGGTCATGTTTCTCAAGGTGTCTTCTAGCTCAGCACCATCCTGTACTGTTGTGTGGTGTCGTTCCACTCCAGGTGCAGGACTCTGCATTGACCTTTGTTGAACTTTGTGAGGTTCCTGTCAGCTCATTTACCCATTGTGTCTGGGTCCCTCTTAGGAGCAGTCCTGCCCTCCCGTGTATCAACTTTGAACCACTGACCATGACTCCCACAAGTTTTCTACCCACCTTGTAGTTTCTCTGTGCAATCCACGTCAGCCTGGTTTGGTTACAAAGATACTTTGAGATGCTGTGTTGAAAGTCATGGTACAATCAAGGAAAATAAATGTGTATTGCTCTCCCTTTGTCCACCAAGACAGACATCTCATCATGGAAGGCAATCAGGTTAATCAAACACAGTTTGTCCTTTTTAGATCCATTCTGGCTGTTCCCATCCTTTCTTGTCCATCAAATGCTTGGAAGTGGATTCCAGAAGGATTTGCTCCATGATCATCGTGGGCAGTGAGGTTAGGCTGCTGCTCCAGCCTGTAGCTTTCTGTATCCTCCTTGTTGCCCTTCTAGAACATGGACATGACATTTTCCCTTAAGCAGTCATCTGGTGCCTCCCCAAGTTGCCATGACCTTTCAAAGGTGAAAGAGAACAGCCTGGTAATGATGTTGACTAGCTCCTTCAGCACACTCAGATGCATCCTATGTCATCTCATGGCCCGATGTATGTCAAGTTTGCTTTATTGGTCCTTAACTCTCACTTCCTCTGCTGCACTACTTCACTGCCACGCACTCTGTTACTATCTTCAGGGAGCTGGGAGGCCTGTGAGCAGAGCTTGCCAGTGAAGTCTGAGGCAAAAAAAAGGCATCGAGTACCTTGATCTTCTCCATATCCTTTGGCACTATATCCCCTATCCCTCTGAGAGCAGTAGGCCCGCATTTGCCTCATTCTTTCTTTTATTGCTGGTGTATTTATAAAGGCTTTTGTTTCTCTTCATAACCCTGGCTAGTTTCAATTCCAGCTGAGCTTGGCTTTCCCAATTCCATCCTTGCATGCTTGGAAGATTCCTGTTAGGTAGCCCGTCCCTGCTTCCATATTCCAAATCTTCACTTTTTGTGCTTGAGGCAGAGGTTGCCCGTTCAGCCAAACTGGCTCTCTGCCATGCCTGCTCAATTTCTAGCTAACTAGAACAGACTGTTCTTGTGCTGTGAACACGTCATCTTTGAAGATCAGCCCACTCTTCTACCCTCCACAGCACCTTCCCACAGGATCCTGCCTGTGAGTTCCCTGAAGAAGCCATACTCTGTTCTCCTGAAGTCCAAGGTCTGCTGTTTTCTGTATTCTCTGAGTCTTAAATTCCACCATCTCATGGTGGCTTCAGCCAAGGCCGCCACAGGCTTTGTCATCCCTGGCCAGTTCTTTCTTGTTTGTGCCTCCCCCATTGCTCTTGTTGCTCACTTGGGTCGAAAGAAATGTTCTTGATGGTCAGGCATCTCCTGGATTGCTTGCAGCTTGCCAGATTGCTCTTCATCAACATGTAGGAATGGTTAAACTATTTACTAGATGTTTGTTATCATTAACTCCCCACTGACAATGTCATCTTTAATGTCATACTGAATTAACTGTACCTCTGATCCCTTTTCTCCCCGGTATTCAGATCTGAGTTCCCCTTCGATGCCTTTCTTGGGATCACATTCCACAATTTCAACCCTAAACAGGAATCTCGCAATTTACACCTCTACTCCTCTCTGAATAGAAGCATCCACAGCTTTTTGTACATTTTCATGCTCTTCCCTGGTAGGGGGTCTTGCTCCAGCCAACCTGTTTTGCTTTGTTTTGTTCTTCCTCTAAACATGTGTGGGGGCAGAGTCCAAAGCTTGTCATGCTTAAGAAAGATTACCTCCACTATTATGGATTCCATTCATTGCTCCCATTATCTTTTGTCCTTGTAATAAGAATAGATTTTTAAAATGCGTTTAGCTAGGAATGCATTCACTAGCATGCTGCATTTACAAAATTAAAGAGTCTAGGACCTTGGATGTTTTTAGAATTTGTCAGAGGTCAAAATTTCATGGGTTTCCCTTACAGATCCCCACAACTGCCTACAATAAAAGTACTGAAAGACAGAGCTTATCTGCAGAACATTGCACCAGAGCATACTTGAAACAGAGCTTTGTAGACCTAATTTTAAAAAGTGTAGAACTACACATGCAGTGAACACTAAAAAGCACTTTGAGATGGACAGCAGTTACATAAACGTGTGAACTTGAATTAATATTTCATATGGAATGAATGAGTGGATCTGAAGTCATATCTCTACATGATCTGAAGCTGCACACAAAGGTTATTGAATTATATTTCTCACCGTTTGACTGCTGTTGAATCCTCCCGGTGTACGTCACACTCCTGCGTTATCAATGGAGCGTCAGTGGATCCTGGCAACACAGCGGGTGGCAACGAATAATTGAAAATTCAAGACAGGCATCTTTGGTTCTTTTTGTTACCAGGGTCTTCTTGTAAGCTTGTGGATGATAGAGTTGTGAAACGAGAGTCAGCAAAATCCAAGACATTGCACTTGTTACAGCTAAAGGTAGATGGTTTCTAGACAATAATGAATTGTTAATAGTGACTGCAGATTTCAAGAACTACCAAGGAGGATCTAAACATTTAAATAAAAATAGCTTATTTTGACTCTAAATGAAAAATGTTAGAGAAAATTCTTATATTCTGTTAATACATGCATTATCACAGTTTTTATTTGATTTGTTTTAGATGAGAAGATTGTGGAAAAAATCCGAGCTTTACAGATGAAAGCTGAAGACTATGATGTTGTTAAGGTGATTGGAAGAGGAGCTTTTGGAGAAGTGCAGCTGGTAAGAATGTAATGATTTAATGATTAGACAGATTGACGGCTCTAGCCAAAACCTTCCCCAGTCTTGCATGCTTTATGTGTAAAAATGCATTCTTATAAAGAATAAGTGTTATTTTCATTGTATTGTGAGGTCATTTCTGTGCATAGTGAAGAGCACATCCGAGTTGAAAACCTGATGGATTAGAAGGGAATGACTTGGGAAACAGTTTGCTATCCGTTGATAAAAATGGAAAAGGCACTTCATGGCAATTCTAAATTTTTTTGGCTGCAAGCATCACTGTATGATAATATCTGAAACCTTCCTATGAAAGAGCAAGCTAATAGTGCAACAAAAAAAAATATTAAAATACAATAAAGTAACTTAGTATATCATGCATAGTCTGCTTTTTAATTAATTTTGATTTTTCCTGGACTTCAAAGTCATACTGTGTGATAGGTACCATAAAAGATGTAAGCACCACATAGAATCTGAGAATACAAACACGGGGGACAAGTTATCATGAGCTAACAGATAACTGCGTATCAGCTGATCCACGATAATTTTCTGTGCAAGCATTTTTAGAGGGAGACACATGTGAAAGCAAGTCAATGGAAAGGGGAGCAACTAATTTGCAGCAACTGAAGCTTGCTATCTTGTTACCAGAAGGTAACAAAATTTACCCTTTTGCTTGTGCCTTTTGACATGGAACTGATGTCTTACTGTTCTGCTCTAATTTTGTGTTGGGAAGCTGGGAAAATCATATTGTCTTGTAACATACAGCACTTTTGGAAAATACAAAGATGTTTTGCAGTTTTGTTGAGGAATGTGGCAAGATCTTAGCTCTGAAGTGCTGATAGGAGATACACAATGTGTAATGGCAATAAATTCATTATCCATTTAAAAAATTATTTGTATTTTCCATATTAGTATTGGTGAAATTGGTTGGAACTGGGGTAAAAAACCCTGCGACTAGCCTAATGCTATTTGCATGGGTAATTTGCAAATTTAGCTGTAATTCATGTGGCAGTTAACAACATTTAATTGGAAATTTTTGTTCATTTATTTCTTTTTTTTAAGGCAACTTCATCCAAGCGTGGCAACACGAGAACGTAGCTCCCTCTTCCCTATTTCTTTCTGGGTCATTTGCACTTTGTTTTCATCCAAAAGAATTTATGAAGTATGGAGAGTAGTGTTTCCAAAGATTCCCATTTTTGAACAAGACTTTAAAGAATTAATATGTATCTTGCATATACTTTTATATCCTTGCTGGCAAGAGATTAAAAACAAACCCAAAACCTTCAGCAGAACCTTACTTATTTGGGAAAGGGCTGCTGCAGGGAGCTTTTTAAGAAAACGGTCTACTCTCTATCTTTTCACTGACAGTCACATCAAATGGTTTGTTTTGAAGTCTTCTGTTAAACATTTTTATCATTATACATATCCACTTACAGTAGCTAATAGAGATGGTCCTTGTCATGCACTTGCATGGGAAGTCAGCAAAGAATCACATTGTAAGGAGAACAGTTCCTCCTCCATTTGTGTGTGTGTGGGAGGGGGAATGAAAAAGAGAAGTCATGCATTCTTAGTGTGTCACACTGATATATTTGTTGGAAGCATCCAAGAGAATTGTATTAACATGCTTCAAAAATCAAAACACATTGTTTTCGTGTGTGTATTTCTAAGAACATAATGTTTTTTCTAAATAATTTTCACTTTCTTTTTAACATTTCATTTTAAATATAAGTTCTTAATTTGTTCTGACTTAGAATGGAAACTTTTTTCTTAATTCACTGTATCATATACAATTGAAATTCTAAACCAGAGATGATTTTTCTCTGTGTACGTACTACAGTTAGGTAGTTTGAGGGATCTGAAGACAACCTTTACTTCTCATTTGCCTCATCATTATAATGTAATGGTAAAATGCATAGTAACTTGGTCATATCTTATTCTCGCCAATAAGGAGGGCCTGGTAGGGGATGTCAAGCTCAAGGGCAGCCTTGGCTGCAGTGACCGCGAAATGGTGGAATTCAGGATCCTCAGGGCAGCGAGGAGGGCGCGCAGCAAGCTCACTACCCTGGATTTCAGGAGAGCAGACTTTGGCCTCTTCAGAGATCTGCTTGGTAGAATACCATGGGACAAAGCCCTGGAAGGAAGAGGGGCCCAAGACAGCTGGCTAATATTCAAGGGTCACCTCCTCCAAGCTCAGGAGCGATGCACCCCAACAAAAAGGAAGTCAAGCAAAAACACCAAGAGGCCCCTGTGGATGAACAAGGAGCTCCTGGGCAAAGTCAAACAAGAAAAGGTAGCCTACACAGGGTGGAAGCAAGGGCAGGTAGCCTGGGAAGAATACAGAGAAACTGTCCGAGCAGCCAGGGAGCAGGTTAGGAAAGCCAAAGCCCTGGTAGAAATTAGTCTGGCCAGGGATGTCAAGGACAGCAAGAAAAGCTTCTATAGGTATGTCAGTGATAAAAGGAGGATAAGAGAAAATGTGGGTCCCCTCCGGAATGAAATGGGTGACCTGGTTACCCAGGAGATGGAGAAGGCTGAGGTACTCAACGACTTCTTT
The DNA here is from genome assembly GCF_011004875.1 of Balearica regulorum gibbericeps. Classification (NCBI taxonomy): domain Eukaryota; kingdom Metazoa; phylum Chordata; class Aves; order Gruiformes; family Gruidae; genus Balearica; species Balearica regulorum. Next base: position 16,108,355 of record NC_046186.1, read on the forward strand.
GCCTCAGTCTTCACTGGCAAATGCTGGAGCCACACTGCCCAGGTCACAGAAGGCAGGGACTGGGAGAATGCAGAACCACCCACTGTAGGAGAAGATCAGGTTCGAGAATATCTAAGGAACCTGAAGGTGCACAAGTCCATGGGACCTGAAGAGATGCATCCGCGGGTCTTGAGGGACCTGGTGGATGAAGTGGCTAGGCCAGTCTCCATCATATTTGAGAAGTCCTGGCAGTCTGGCAAAGTTCCTGCGGATTGGAAGAGAGGGAGCATAACCCCCATTTTTAAGAAGGCAAAAAAGGAAGACCCAGGGGGAACTACAGGCTGGTCAGTCTCACCTCCGTGCCTGGCAAGATTATGGAACAGACCCTCCTGGAGACTATGCTCGGGCACATGGAAGATAAGGAGGTGACTGGTGACAGCCAACACAGCTTCACTAAGGGCAAATTGTGCCTGACAAAATTGGTGGCCTTCTACAATGGGGTTACAGCGTCGGTGGACAAGGGAAGGGCAACTGACGTCATCTACCTGGACTTATGCAAGGCATTTGACACTGTCCCGCACGACATCCTTGTCTCTAAGTTGGAGACATGGATTCGATGGATGGTCGCACTCAAAAGAGTTGTGGTCAGCGGCTCAATGTCCAAGTGGAGAACGGTGATGAGTGGTGTTCCTCAGGGGTCGGTACTGGGACCGGCAGTGTTCAACATCTTTGTCAGCAACATGGACAGTGGGATCGAGTGCACCCTCAGCAAGTTTGCTGACGACGCCAAGCTGTGTGGTGTGGCTGACATGCTGAGGGAAGGGATGCCATCCAGAGGGACCTGGACAGGCTGGAGAGGTGGGCCCATGCGAACCGCATGAAGTTGAACAAGGCCAAGTGCAAGGTCCTGCACGTGGGTCGGCGCAATCCCAAGCACAATTATAGGCTGGGCAGGGAATGGATTGAAAGCAGCCCTGAGGAGAAGGACTTGGGGGTATTGATTGACGAGAAGCTCAACATGAGCCGGCAGTGTGCGCTTGCAGCCCAGAAAGCTGACCATGTCCTGGGCTGCATCAAAAGAAGCATGACCAGCAGGTCGAGGGAGGTGATCCTGCCCCTCTACTCTGCTCTTGTGAGACCCCACCTGGAGTACCATGTTCAGCTCCAGGGTCCCCAGTACAGGAGAGACATGGAGCTGTTGGAGTGAGTCCAGAGGAGGGCCACGAAGCTGATCAGAGGGCTGGAGCACCTCTCCTGTGAGGACAGGCTGAGAGAATCTGGGTTGTTCAGCCTGGAGAAGAGGAAGCTCCAGGGACACCTTATAGACCTTCTTGTACCTGAAGGGGCCTACAGGAAAGCTGGAGAGGGACTGTTTATCAGGGAGTGTAGTGATAGGACAAGGGGTAATGGGTTTAAGCTGAAGGATGGTACATTTACATTAGATGTTAGAAATTCTTCCCTGTGAGGGTGGTGAGGCACTGGAACAGGTTGCCCAGAGAAGCTGTGGATGCCCCCTCCCTGGAAGTGTCCAAGGCCAGGTTGGATGGGGCTTTGGGCGACGTGGTCTAGTGGAGGGTGTCCCTGCCCATGGCAGGGGGGTTGGAACTAGATGATCTTTGAGGTCCCTTCCAACTCAAACCATTCTATGACTCTGTGATTCATATAATGATGGTTTTTGGTTTTCTGTTGTTGTTACAGGGGTTTTTTATTCTTTAAATAATCCCTTCAAGCCCGAAAATATGAAAAGCTAAGAATGCTTGGTACTGGAAGAGAACGTCTGTGTGTTCATGTAGAGCTCTTCTGTATTTCATGCCAGTTTAAAAGAACACTCTTTTTCTGGAATGTAAAATTATAAGTAGAAACAATAATGTTATGTAGTCTTACAGCTAAAAAGCAGTGGGTTAATAAATATGACTGTAGATCCGAACTAATATTAGCTGGTGATGAAAGCATACATACCTAGATTTTTTGCCTCACAAGGTATGAGACAAGTTTAAACTATTGAGCTAAGCTATATCTATTTCTACTCCATTCAGAATGTTAATACCACGGTTGCAGATGATGGATTTGCAGTAATCAAAATATTTTGCAATACATTCTGTGATCAAAATAGAAATTTGCTTCAGTGCAGGCTAAATGCAGAAAGAACCGTAAATAAAACATGATTGACTACATGAGTTAAGTTCATGAATGTCATGTTATCAGTGTATGCCATTATGCATAAATATTTGTAGCACAAATATATGTTAAATATTTGCAATATTTAAATATAACAAGCCAAAAAATGATTATGTTAACATATAGCATAAAATAGTCAGCTATGACCTCCTTCATTTAAGTTTTTCTCCCCCCAAGCTTTCTGCTCCAGTATAGCATTTTCTTGTGAAATAAGTCGTATAAGGAGATCAACTTGCTGGATTCTAGCAAGGAAGGAAAACACACTGTTGCATCTTATAGCTAGATTTTTTTTATTTTTTTTTAAAGCCTTGCTTTTCTTTCTGTCCTTCCCCCAAAAAAATTTAAAAAAAAATAAATCAGTGCAGTAAAAAGAGATCAGATGACTCTGTTCTGAGCATCTGACTTTGGTGGAAAAACAATTTCCTATAACTCCAGAAGTATTAAACTCTACTCTTGAGCTCTGGCCTCTGGCTTTGCCGGGTCTGTAGTGATGGGGAAAGCTAAGAAAATAATTGCCAGCTGCCAGATTGCTGCTTCTCTTCTGCAGTGCCGTGAAAAAAAGTGACTGGTTTCTAGGGCAGACAGAAAAATTGAATTATGGTGCTTAATATGTTACTTGTGGTTTATGCAGAAACAGTAATTTGTGAAAGCACATCCTGAGTACCTCTTGTTTGTTTTCACTTGAGGAAAAATCCTCTTGATTTGAAATTGAAACATATCCTCAGTTTGTTCTCCCAGGTCTAATCACAAAGTACGATAACGTTGCAGTGACACAGCAGACTGACTTGATTGTGTACTGGAATAGAAATCATAAGCAAGGCCAATTCTTTCTTGTATTTGGTAGTAAAGGATAATCTGGATGACGGTCTTTACTATGTGATTTCTTCGTGTTGCAAACCAGCAGTTGTCATGGCCTATGTAAACAGGTGCTGGTTTAGTTTTTTCTATTAAGTGCTTTGTTTATTAGGTTTAGTTTCCCAGCCACTGCTGAAGTACATTTCTGTAGTAATGCTGGTAAAGCAGCCATGGTCTACTACATGAAAATTTGTCAGGATGTGAACTTTGGAACCCTGCTGTAGTAATTTCTTACGACTCTATTAAGTTTTTTAGGATATTTTGATTGTTTCAGACCTTAGAGTTCAGTTCACAACTCTAGGATCTTAATTTTCTTTTATCATAAAAGAGATCAATACTATGTGTTCAGTCTGATAACTTCAGATATGTTATTTTCTTTCCCTACAGATCATTTTCTGATATGAATGCTGTAGAGATTATGGACGCATTTTGTGCGTACTTTTTTCTTGATAGTCTTAGGTGGATGAAGCAGGGTAGAGGGAAATTCTTATTTCTTAATGCATTTTCATAAGTTAAACAAGGCCATGTTACTCAGTGCTGATGGCATGAAGGGATTTTCCTACCTATTTTGAGAGTTACTCTGGTGAGCTGCAGTTTAAATTTGGCAGTTCGTTTAAACAGTTGGAAGAAATTGAAACATCATGACAGTTTAATACATGAATAATCTGCTATATGAGCCAATATACGTATGTACAAATACAGCTCTGAGTAAAGAGCACAGCAGCTAGCAGCTAAATAGGCTGTCTCCAGGGGCCATGGTGGTGATAGAACGAGTACTGTCACTGGTGGGCTGCTTCACCTGTACGCATGTCAAGACACACGCAGCCTTTGGGCGTGCCAGTGTGCTAGTTGTTGCTTTGGGTCTTTGATTTTTGTACAGAGAATGAACCTATTTTGAAATTTTCTCCAGAAAAAATTTAGCCAACTGATAGTCTGTTGGCACTACCTCAGAGAGATGCACAGCCTGTGATTTCTGGTCCCCCTGCCCCTGTTTACTTTTCTTCTCCTGTGCATGAGCTTGCTTCAGACTGTGCTTACTTTTCAAGGCTTTGTTTCCCCCCAAGTAGTGGGAGAAAATTATTCTCGTAAATGGAGGCAGCAATACTAACTATACCCAGGCAAGAGCACGCAACGATTTTAGGAATTGTAAACTATTAAATACATTGAAGAGCTTTGCGTGAATTTTCACAGAAAATACGTCTTCAGTTAAATAATACCTTTTGAGGTTGCTGGTCTCTGTCTTTTCTTCAGGTTTTGAGCAGGACTACAAAAGCTCTACTTTATGCAGTATAGTTTGTGGTGTACCACCAAGTCTTTGTAAATAATGCCATGTGGGATTAGTAAACGGGAAGGAGGTGTGTTTCAAAATCCTTTTTTAGGACACCTTCACAAGCTGGTTAATTGTTAATGTCTTAAAATATACATGCTTACAGAGTTGTTAATGCATGTAGATAATGTGTGTCTGTTTTGGTGGTTGGCTGGACATTTTTCAATCTAGCTATACAGAAGGTTGTTGGTTAGCATTAAATTATGCAAGATGCTAATCATAAAACTTTTCTACTTATATCTTGAGAGAAAAAAGCTTCCATTTCAAGAACAGTAAATTCATAAATAATCCTGTTTCTGTTCATGCTCTTACTCTTTCCAGTATTCCACACGCACACCTAATGCCTCTATTTTGACAGATCATTCCTGTTGGCTTCAGGAGCAGGAGACTGATGCTCCCAGATTTGTAGACCAAATAGGTGCCTCTCTGAAGCTTTGCACTGCAGACATAATGGACCTGAACCATTGACAGCTGTTCAGGAAAAGAGCCTATTAAACATTCTTTCAAGTAGCGTAATTAAACTTAGTGTGTGAAACTAAGAGGTTGGGGGATACGGCTTATTTTATTAAATGTGAGGTTTTTAAATCATCTTTGTGAAAAATAAAAAATGGAAGAGGCTGAAGTGGACTGCTTGCAGAATTTCTAACATGAATGAATGCAATGGATAAGTGGTGTTCAGACTAGGAAATCATAAACAGTTGCATTTTATTTCTCCTTACACGATGGAACTTTTGAAGAGAGAATAGACAAGCATTTCCTTTTTCTTCCATAAACAGAATTTTCAATTTCAATTTAAATTTCAATTTGAGTAAGCAGACTACTGGAGTGAGCTCTTGTTTTTATGTTCAAAACCATAGTGAGGAAGGACATATGCTCGTATCAGTGCATCTTCAATAAAATAGCTACCTGCTGAGAGTTCCCACAGCCCTGAGGCATGTCCTTCTTGTGGCCCTGCAGCTCTGCTTATGGGGTTGCAGCGGCAGCTGCAGCAGTTGGCCAGGCTCTGACATATCTTCCTTCCTTTGGCATCCTCCTTGTTCCATCCGTGCTTTGTTTTTTTGGAGCAGCTGTTAGGTTTTTCTTTCCAGGTTTGGAAGTTCTCGAATCCTTACTGTGTAGAAAATTTGGTATATGAAAACCCGGAAGCACTGGATCCCAGAAAGTGGTTTGAGAAATATACTATGCTCATGTTCAATTTTTTTACAAGGCATTTTAAAAAAGTTGTTTCTCTTCTTTCTCTACCAACAGGTTCGCCATAAAATGACACAGAAGGTTTATGCAATGAAGTTACTTAGTAAATTTGAAATGATCAAGAGATCAGATTCAGCCTTTTTCTGGGAAGAAAGAGATATCATGGCCTTTGCCAACAGTCCGTGGGTGGTTCAGGTAAGGAAAATATGTAAGAGTAAAGTGATAATAAAGGCATACATCTTTCACAGTCTTAAGCTGATTTGAATTTACATCTAAACTCAAATAATGGTTTAGGTTCAGATTTTATTTTTTAAGGATACATATTTACAGCAATTTCACAGAGTTTTGTGTATTTGACTGTTAGAAAGTAGATTAATTTGCATTTGAGTCACTAGAAATGCATCATAAAACTGAATTAAACAGATTTTTGAAATATCCACATAATTATTTGGAATAATAGAGAGGTTACCTTTCCAAATAAAAAATTCTGTATAGAAACGTAGAAACAAATGTCAACATTATTTCCAGTCTTTGCTCATGATACAGTCAGTTGATCACAGGCAATTAGTATTAAGAGTGTTTTAAGTAGTTACTGTCTTTTCAGCTGTGATTTAGTAGTGGAGGGTGTCCCTGCCTGCAGCACGGGGGTTGGAACTAGATGATCTTTGAGATCCCTTCCAACCCAAACCGTTCTATGATTCTATGAGTGCACACAGTGGTTTGCTTGAAACCATCTTCTGTGTAGTGGTCAGTTCCTGCATCTCAGCTCAGAAGTAATATCCAAGTAATGGAGAGTTGACTTCTTCAGCTGGTCTTGAACACCGTTGCTTGCAGCTGTCTCTGGACATGCATCATCATCATCATGTTTGTATTATGAGTTATGCCTTTGGGAAGAATTAGTGCTAAATATTACAATTTGTTGTAACTGGTAAATTACACCAATTAATAAAATGAGTAGTGAAAGTATATGCTTAGAGAAACTGCTAGTACTTCATTTTGTTAAATAATTAACATATTTAAATGCTCTCACATATACTGCCATGCTTCTGTACATTTAATAAGTAAAGACTGGCCTTAAGCTTTCCATATATTCTTCAGAACGCTTTACCTCATGTACGCAAGAAATGTTTTGCAAGGGTTTTTTTATTTAGATGTTTTGCTGTTCTGAGCATATTCTGTTTTCTTCCCTACATTCAGCAGAAATACTTAACGAAATAGATGAATTATTGTTTAGTTCTTTTGTTTTGCTCTCATGACAGTAGCTGTCTGGAATTATTTTTATTTTTCACATGCAGTTGAAAGTAACAAGAAATGTATGACAATTCTCAAAGGAAGATGTAGCAAGCATGATATAAATGTGTGCGTGTATTTGTAAATAGCAAATTAATTAAAGTGTAGTTGCAATTGTGCCTTCTATGATGAAGTGTATCAGTGTGATATATTTAGGTAATGTGGTCCAGTGGGATAGGACGTAGAGCTGGTTTTAAGCAAATGTAGATCCTGTTCTGAGCTAGAAACTGGGACAGATCACACTGCTGCTCTGTGCCTTCTTTTTTATGTGAAAAACAAGTGAAACCAGAGCCCTAGATAATTTATTTTTTTTTAATGAAATCCCTTGAGGGCAATAACAAAAGTGCTGTATAAAGGCGTAGTGTTGTTATTATTGTGTTATATTAATATCTTTACATGTGAGAATACGGAGACTATTTTGGATTTTAATTTAGATTTTAATGCCCAAATGCATTATCATATTGTATGTACTGTCCATTTGTGAAAACAAATACAGTGTAATATATATATGTATTAAAATATGTATTTTTAATATTGGTCTTCTGTCACTAATATGCAGTAAATTTTAATCTAAATGTCAAATCTCCTTACTAACGTTCCTGTCTTTCGTGGTTCCTCATCCTCAACAAACTCCCTGTTTCTGATTTCCTCCTTTCCACTCATCCTCTTTTTCAATTGCCTTTGAATTTTGTGTGGGTAACTTAAAAATGTGATTGATTTTAGTTTTTAGTGTAAAGCAGCAGTATTCCATGAGAAATAAGGTGAGAGACTTTCAGAGACTTTTCCACACCACTCATTGAACATTTGATAGTAATGCTTTTTGCTGGTTTGGGCCATTTTCAGACCTGCTGATCCCTGGGTGAAATCTCTAAAACTTCAGCACTCTAGGTCTGAAATATATTTTAAAGAGATTAAACTTACTTTCAGTAAGTTTAAGAAGGAAACTTATTAAGGATAATTTCTTTGTATTGTATTGTAATTTTCTTTGGGAACATTTTCTCTTTCTTTCTTTCTTTCTTTCTTTCTTTCTTTCTTTTTTTCTTTCTGTGTGTTGATTTAGGACAAAATCAGTAGTGACAAGTGTTTTTCTAAATATGTACAGAGACAGGGAGATGTATAATATATAAAATTTAGAAACAAGATGCTGTTCCCTGTTGAGCTATTTTCAGATCAATACATGATGCTCCAATATTTTTGCATTTTAGGTCAGTGATACTTTTTAATGCCAAGAAACATGGAGGTATATACATGGCTCATACTACTAAAATAATCAGGAAATCTTTTTTGCTTTCTTAAGAATGAAAATGATGGTGTTTTGAAGTTCAGTAAATTTCAGGTACTGTCATAATTAATAGTGTAGATTATCTGAATATAAAAAATAAAGTTACTTTACATCAGTCTTGAAATATATGCTCAGGTTTGATGAAACTTCAAGATAAAAGCACTTCTTTTTCCTAGCTGTCTCTGAAAAGTAATTGCTCTTTTTTCTTTTCCTTTTTTTTAATGTTGCAGTTATTTTGTGCCTTTCAAGATGACAAATACTTGTACATGGTAATGGAGTACATGCCAGGTGGAGATCTTGTAAACCTTATGAGCAATTATGATGTGCCTGAGAAATGGGCCAAGTTCTATACAGCTGAAGTTGTTCTTGCTCTTGATGCAATTCACTCCATGGGCTTGATACACAGAGATGTGAAACCTGACAATATGCTTTTAGATAAATATGGGCATCTGAAGCTGGCAGATTTTGGCACTTGCATGAAAATGGATGAAGTAAGTATGCAACTGAATAATTTATCATCTATAAAACTGTAATTCTAAGGTTATTTTCTTATGAATTATAATACCCAAAGGCATATTCATCAAATGGTCCGCTTGGTTGGAAAGCTGTTCCTTGTCTCCTAGTTTTAAATACAAGGTTATTTTAAATAGTGTAACCTTGTCTATAATAAACTGTTCTGGCACACGGAAGAAGGAAGTAAACTTACTTTTTGTTATTTTTGAAAGCATGTGTGTTTATGAATTTCTGAGGTTCATTTTTTTGCCAAATGTCTGAAAAGCTTGTGAGACAACTCCTCGTTTCAACATCAGTAACCTCGGAACAGTTCATAAACTGACATTTTTCTGTAAATGAAATTATTTTATAGGTAATATACAGTCCCTATTTTATTTTTTTTTATACTAATTGTTCTCATAGCATCCTCTAGTGGTCGTTAAAATGAGGTCACGGAAAGACACCAGTGGTATGTGATATGTTGGTTAGAATTTATGTTAGCTATTCATCAAGATGTCATACGTTTTAATTGTCTAAATTTTACCATGTACAGCCACAGATACAGTTTTCTCATGAGATTGTGTAGGAATATTTTATTGTTAGCAGGATGTAATACCTTATGTTATTAAAGGAGACTTAAAAATAAAGCTGCCTTTTGTACTTTGCACTTTTAAAATCTTCCCTGACAAAAAATGTTATGCTGTAATTTATGCAATGCATTCTTCCTGTGAAAAATTATAACAGATTCTAACAAAACTCTGTATGAATGTGTGTTATAATTTGGCTGGCCTTTGAAAGGTTTCTGTATTAATGCTGGCAAGGATGATCCTTTTAAGCTTATTTGCTTTAATGTGTTAGATTTTTTTTTCCTGTATTGTTTAGGCACTGCTTGATATAATCTCTGCAATCTACTTAATTTGCCTTTGCATCATTAAGTTAATGTCTCTTCAGCTGTATCTAGAAGTACTCTCTCTGGTTAGGGTTTTTTTCTTTCCTGTGACAATATATTAACTTAATTGAACAACTACAGCTGTTTATTGAGGTTCAGTAGTCTGTTTAGTTTTGCTGATATTGTAGTTGTTATTCTAAAGGCAGATAGATTGTTTATCTCCACTTTGATGATTTACTTGCCTATGTTCTAGGGGACAGTATTTACTTTAATTGAAAAAATTGTAAGTAGTACTTGTTCTCTTAATTTAGTCCTTAAAAAATTTAATCTTGGTTTTGAGCCAATAGACTGTAGGTCTTAAGGTAATCTGATGTTCATAATATAAATCAACAAAAAAAGGGTGATCCCTTATGCTATTTTAGGGATCCCAGAAATGGTGAACCTAAGCCTTTTTTTCCTTTTTCCTTTCTTTATTGTTGTTGTTAAAAGAATGGAAAACTAAAATGTGGTTGATCATATTATAAATGTGAGATGTGCGTGCACATTTCTCATCTAGAGTTATGGTGAGCTCCAGTCTCGACTGGGCATCATCAATGAATCAGTGATCTCCTAAGGAAGTTAATTTTTTAACAGATTACATTTTAAGTTCTTCATGTTTCTCAGAGTCAGTGGAATGGCAAAAATTTTTTATACAGGAAACTTTAGAAGTTGAGAGGTTCTGGATCATCTCCAAATCTCATGCTACTTCTTACAAAACACGAACACATCCCAGCTGTGTAAATATAATATTGATGTTGGCAGGATGATTTCTAGAAAATATATGCTTACCCAACACTTACTTATTTTTTTTCTGATTTGGAGTTCTTTTAGCAGTTGTGCACATTAGCATCTTCCTTATGCTATTGAGAGCCCAGGAAAATTCTGCTGCAATTTGGTGAGAGATGTTTTTGACCTTTGCTGTGGAATTGAATTCAGCATCCCCTTAAGTTTTCAAGGGCAGTCCAGACACTTGCAGCAGAATTCCTCCTTACCAGTATGTGAAAAGAATTGCTAAGTGTTTTCGCGATCTTTTCCAACATAAAAGGAACTATCCTGTTTATGTAACTCAGTTGTGATGGTTTTGAGGTTTGTGTGTTTTATTTTTTTGTTCTTTTTAAGATCTGCAACAAGGTGAGTATTTCTATAATTGAATAAAGAATGGAATTGGCCTCGAAGGCTTAGTAGGAATTGTAGTTCCCTTTTGGTATTTAGGTATGATAAGGTAGCCCAAGGCAGGTTTCACCAGCCTGTAATCTTCAGGCTTTTCTGTAGAAACTAGACAGTAGCACACGGTTGGCTTCAGTAGGTATTGTAGAGCCAGGAGCTGCCAGTGCTGCAGGCTCAACACATAATGCTGTGTTGTGCTAACTGAGCTTTTAGAAGAGCACAGGTTTAGAAGATATCTGATGAAAAAAGATGTGACCGAAAGAAAGGGTGTTTACCATTTGGGATTATCGCCTTGGCTCAGGCAGTTTAGCTGAAAGAAGGAACGTGTTCCTTTTTATAGAACTCAAGTTATTTCTCCTTGAAGCTCATCCAAGACTCTGCTCGATCCTTCTTGCTTCAGTTCATTGTCCACAGCATGCTGTGCAAGCCCGGGTGCAGTATTAACACCTGATCTGAGCTATCCCAATGTTTTCGCACAAGCGCTCTCTGGCTCTCATTTGCTGAAAAGAGCTTCATGAGGGAGTGAAAGCCTGATTCTTAGCCTTGGTCCAAGACAGCCAATCATTCAGGTCTGATGGAGATCCTCCTGAGGATGAAAACTGAACTGCTTTGTCTTCAGCAACATAATAATTCTGAAGGATGCTAGGAAACACTCACCGCCAAGTTGTTATAAGCTGTAAGAACATGCTGTGTCTCGTGGACAACCTTTTTTAAAATTCTGAACTGCACATCTCTCATATAGCTGCAGGAGCCTCCCTCAAGATGTAGTGCCAAGATCTACCTTGATCTTTTGAGGTGATGAGAAAAGTCTCAGGTAAAATACTGGCCTGAGACTCCTGATTGGAAGTTCTGTATGAGAACTGCTAAAGTAAGTGTGCTACTTGGGCATAAAACAGAAGCTTAGTATTTGAAACACAGGAGTAACACTTCATCCAGAGAAAACAGCATCCTTTAGATCTCTTCAGATGCTGAAAGACAGAAGGCAGAAGTCATCTTGCAGAATGGAGGGACTGTCAAGATGCCACGTAATGCACAGGGAGGACTTCCCTGTTTACTTGGCTTTGATGCCAGAGATCACGGAAGCTAGTCTGACTGTGGTATTAAGAGTAGCCAGTACTTAAAAATAGATACAGAGCAATGCCCAAGATCTTTGAAAGAGCCAAGTGTGTAAATGGAGAAGAACAGGAATCTGGAATATTATATTCATTTCATAATGGACCAGCCTCCTCAGGGGACATGGTAGAGTGCCCATCACTGGAGGTTTTCAAGATGTGATCAGACAGGGTGCTAGATAATCTCATCTAGGCTCCCTTTCCCTCAAGAGGTTGGGCTAGATGAGTTTTCAAGGTCCCTTCCAACCTGGGCTGTTCTGTGATTCTGCGAATGCATTTTTAGATTTGTTCCTGAGACAGAAGGTATACGGGGGAGTAAGTACAACCAACTCCATATGCTTTAGATACATACAGTCCATTGAAAACTGGTGTTAGCACACAGGGCCCTTTTAACTGTAGAAATACTTTTTTGTTTTACTGTTCAATTCTTTGACATTTTGTCTGAAAACTTAAGGTGTTGTTACCTGAGTTCTTTAGCATCCTTAATGTCATTGGAAAGAAGCTTTCTTGTTGCTACATCAGTCATCAGACGGAGGTAGGGCTGGCTTCTTTTTGGCACAACCTTTGCTTTGTTTGCATAAGACTTCATAAAATATCAACATGTATAACCTATTAAAAAGTGTTCTTGCTTTGGTGTATTAATTACAGAGGAATAGGGTGTTATTAAGTGCTTAGGCATCAAGGTGATGAGACTGATTGAAGCTGTGGTCTTCAGAGAAATCTTTCAGAAGTGCTTTGGTCACTTTTTTTTTAAAGAAGCTTCTTATGCAGGGAGGGATTTAGGTGGCTTCAGCCAGTGATCACTAAATGAAGATTCATATTTTCCCTTGTTGTAATTTTGCATTTGGATAAGAAGAGGTAAACATGCACCAGTGTTGGAGGCCTCATTAAGATGCCACAGTCCTGCTGGATCAGCAGAATCACATGAGCCTAGAGCAATTCCTCTAGTGCTCAAAGCAAAGAGGGGCTTAAGCTTCAGAGAAGACCTGTAGGTTTGTGCACAGAGTGCTGTTACAAGCAGGATAATCAAATAGTGGTTCCTGCCATGTGCTGGATCCATTTTTGAATGTGCTCGGCTTTAGATTGCTGGAGCCTTTGGGCTTTCATTTATTTTCCCATGTTAAAATGTGTTCAGCTGTATTCTTCTTTGTCCAAAGAATGCGTTAGGTCTTCTGAAAAGAGTTAGCTTCATTTTCTTATTCCAGCATGATCAAGCTATGTGTTATCTGGTTCATAATATAGAAAGCAGAAGTTAACCTGCTCTTCATTCTGGAACCGAGAAGTTAAAATTTCCTTTAGGTTTCAGCTTCAGCATGGAGTTGTAGAAGAAGATAGGCATTTGCCAGGAGGACATTTGAATGACTCCTTAGGTCTCTGTAGTACTTAGTCATCACTTTAGTTTTTGCCTGCCAGTTCATGACTTTCTAGGGTTCTGGTTTAGTACGTGCATAAAAGCTTTTTGCAGTTCACATTGTGTGTGAAAAGAAATTATGTAATTTGGTGTCTAATTTTTACATGTCAATACAGTTCCAAAAGCAAAATGTTTCTCTTCCTTTCTTCAAATATGTATTTTGACTTCAGTTGTTGCTACTAATATTCTGTATTAATATTCAGTTAAAGCTGATGGCAAAATGCATGTAAAACTGTGTAAGATGACTTAAAAAAGACTTGAGGTTGAGAGACAGAATCGAAGATGAGTGTATTTTTGGTACTTCTCTAACTTCATCCAGGATTTCATTTCATTTCGTTCCATTCATCCATCTGGTCTCTCTGGAATCAATGCAGTGAATTTGATTAAAGGGAACAAGGCTTGTAAGTCCAAACCAGCATGCTGGCAGACCTGACAATGTTTCTGCGTCATTTAGCCCCTGCATTTTTAGTCTCTCAATGTGAAGCAAAGAGGATGAACAATCATTCCATTAATACAACTGTTTTAATATGCTAATAAAAATAAGTTTAAAAAAAACCACAAAAATTTTGCTCTTCTTTAAAAATAGCTTTTCCTCTTATATTTTTTCCTATATTTAAATAAAAACCAGATGTGACTATAAAAATTTACCTATAACTTGATTTATTGTCTGAATTAGACAAAATGGTTACTTATCTGCTGTGTAGGGCCTTGAGCTCATAACTTGTCAAAATTATTCTGAAGTTTGTCCCTGAATTCAGTGAGATAAGGAGGAGTCTGATATGATGTATAGCTTCATATGGAAGCCAGTGGTAAAAATAATAAAATTGGTTGGTTCTTGAAAGATGTAATCAAGAAAAACCGCTGTGGAGTAGGCAGGGGAGAGCACATTATCAGGAATTGTTATGTCAGTCCGTATTGCTTCTGGAGTAAAAAGTAATGAGTTTCAAACACGTTCCAAATATTTTGGGCTATATTTTTTTGTTTTTCTGGTCTACTAATAGGCTAATTGTTTAAAGACTCAGAAGTATTTTTAATTGAGCTGTTTGAATTCTTACTGTTGCACAGACAGGTATGGTGCGCTGCGATACGGCTGTGGGAACCCCTGACTACATATCGCCCGAAGTTTTGAAATCGCAAGGGGGTGATGGTTATTACGGACGGGAATGTGACTGGTGGTCCGTAGGAGTTTTCCTTTTTGAGATGCTAGTTGGTAAGTAGTGATTTCTTCTGTTAATGAGATTATTGTTGAATCTTTACTGTGCCTTCAGCTGTACTTTGCTGCAGGGGCGCTGGCTGTACCTCATCTAACAGCTTCTGACTTTTGGCTGATGCTGTTGTTTTATTCCTGTTCCCTTTGCTCTCTGTCGCTCTTACGCTGTCACAGCTGTTTGCGTGCTTGCTCAGTGATTAGTTCCCTGGCTTGGTTCAGCTTAAAACTAATTCTTAGAATCGTTTTAACTGGGGTCAGCTACCTCACCATCTCATGCATGCTTGTGCCACCTCAGGGACAGTAGCAATGGCTTGTGTTAGGTCAAAATGACTGTGGAAGTATGGCTTGATCTTTCTTTTATGCTTGAGTCAGGATTTTCCAGTAAAACACACTGGGCTGCTATGGCAACTAACATAGAATATAATCTGTTAAGGAGATGAGTCATCTGCATCTTAAAATACAGTGAGGATCAGTATTATAGTCTGGTAGCAAAATACTGATTATAGAAGGATGGAATTGAGCATATAATTATTAAAAATCCAAATCAGCATGTTCTGGGACTATTGCAGATCTGATGTTTCTGGTATCCTGAGCCAGTAAGGACATTTGGATATATGATGCTATTACAATCTCTGTGTCTTTCAGAATTAAGGCATTTTGACTTACAAAAAGTATGTTTTATAAGTAGTAGTCTCTCATAAACAATTTTAACAGTAAATAAAATTCTTCAGATACTAAAATAAAGGACATAGCTGTCCAGAATGTTTTCTCAGAGCCTCCTCTTTATTTTTTAACCTTGTATCCAAGAGAAAGGATTCTCCCCTTTTTATCCTTCTAATGAAAGCATTTTTATAAAGTGAAAGTGGAGAAGTACATTTTTTTTGCAGGATCTAGATTATATGGGGGAGCCTGTACCCAATTAGGACAAAAATACGTCTACATTTCAGTGCAACACATTGTGATTTTATTCTGAGGTTTCAGTATGGATTGCTAAGCTGAAGGGCTTTATTTGGTGCAGTTATCCCTAGAGTTTGGAGTTCTGTGTTGGAAAATTTCTCATATTTCATACTTCATTTTCCTCCCAAAGTATATCTTTGTTTTAATTTTTGAAACTACGCTATTTTTACTACTTTCATTTGTTTGCTTTTAGTACTCAACGTAATAATTTTTTTTCTTATGTTTACTCTAGACTGGAAACTTTGCTTTCATTAACTTTGTGATTTTTCACACACTTTTCCTGATTGGAGTGAAATAACAATTTTGCTTCTGTTTCGGTTTTAGCCATGCCTTAGTCCTACATGTGATTAACACTATACCCTGTCAGCTGAATTCTTGTCATCTTTCTTTGTGCTTTTCATGAAGCCTTCTTCCTGGTTTTTGGGGTTTTTTTTTGTTGGTGTTCCCCCCCCAATCTGAGTCTCTTTCTTCATCTGAAATGGATATGTGATTTTCTATCTATGCAGCCTTCTTGAAATGTTAAAACCTGCTTTACCTTGGTACTGGTAATTACAATTACAGGGCCTAGTTAGGCCCTGTAATTTTTTTATTTGTTGTTCTCCAATCATCATATTCCAATCTCAGTTGGATTTCCTACATGGTTTCCTTCAGTTACTTTGTTTACAAACACAGTATTTGAGGCTCAGGTCAAATTCATTGGACATCATGTCTAGAAAAACATGCAGATTCTCTTCAATAACAATACCGCTTTTCTGGTCCTTGTATTTAGAATCATAGAGTCATAGAATCATAGAATGGTTTGGGTTGGAAGGGACCTTAAAGATCATCTAGTTCCAACCCCCCTGCCATGAGCAGGGACACCCTCCACTAGACCACGTTGCCCAAAGCCTCATCCAACCTGGCCTTGAACACTTCCAGGGATGGGGCATCCACAACCTCTCTGGGCAACCTGTGCCAGTGCCTCACCACTCCAACAGTAAAGAATTTCTTCCTAACATCTAATCTAAATGTACCCTCCTTCAGCTTAAACCCATTACCCCTTGTCCTATCACGACACTCCCTGATAAACAGTCCCTCTCCAGCTTTCCTGTAGGCCCCTTCAGGTACTGGTAAGCTGCAATTAGATCTCCCTGGAGCCTTCTCTTCTCCAGGCTGAACAACCCCAACTCTCTCAGCCTGTCCTCACAGGAGACGTGCTCCAGCCCTCTGATCAGCTTCGTGGCCCTCCTCTGGACTCGCTCCAACAGCTCCATGTCTCTCCTGTACTGGGGCCCCCAGAGCTGGATGCAGTACTGCAGGTGGGGTCTCACAAGAGCGGAGTAGAGGGGCAGGATCACCTCCCTCGACCTGCTGGTCACACCTCTTTTGATGCAGCCCAGGACACAGTTGGCTTTCTGGGCTGCAAGCGCACACTGCCAGCTCATGGTGAGCTTCTCCTCAATCAGTACACCCAAGTCCTTCTCCTCAGGGCTGCACTAGGAATAATGAGACTATTCAAGACAGATCTTTTAATCCCATATACATATTTTAAGAGACAAGCGCTGATAAAATGGTTTGAAATATCTTTGACTATTGAAGACTTCTTCTTTTTCATCCTTATGTAACATAAAACAATGTTAGCGTTGTCATTTCCAGACTTAAATAGCTTTATCAGTTTCAAGATCCCATGAACAACAATTGTTTTTAAAAGCCTTTGTGGACTTTCACAGTTGGTTTTCTCTCAATAACCTTACTTAGTTTCACCATACCCCACACATTGGTGGAAAGTATCTGGTTTTGTTTGTGTTTATGTATCAATTTCTGGCCACAATCTTCTAAAACTTTAGGCTTTGAAGAAAGTACAGAAAGTGTTCTGATGTTCTGGTTGTAGTACAGACACAGCACTAATGAAATTGGTACTACTTTTAATTGTGCACTTAACTAAAAGCTAAAATGTGGGTCAGAGAATGTATCCCAACACTCCTTTAGTTCAGTGACTTAGGGTAGTTTTGAGGTGTCGCCTAAATCAAAGCTGGTTTTGAGACTGAAGACAACTGGGAAGGGGAAGGTTTAGAAGAAGGGAGGGAGGCAGCATTAAATACCTGTGGAATCAGTTACAGTGATTACACACACACGTCCCCACGATGTACTGGTATGGCAACCTAATGAATTTACTAAACGTTTAGAAGTTTAATTCCAGCCGGTATGTACTAATTTCTGATTTTGCCATAAAATGACAGAAAGAGGCTAAAGGCGGGATTGTTGCACTTATATTCCTTTGGATAGCCAAATGGGTTTTGTCCATTGGTCTGTTTGCACATTTTTTTTGCAAAAATTTTTGAAATTTTTAGAGCCTTGCTTGAAGCAAGCAGTCGTCACGCTGGCTGTCCTGCCGGGGATCCCTGCCTGCATGCAGCAGACCGGGACAGGGGAAAGTGCCTAGCTCACGCAATTTATTGTTCACCTTCTCTATTAAATCTATGGATTAGTTGTGAGAAAGGATTTATGCAACCTCTTGATTGCTGACCTGAACCATTTGTATATTCAGAATGTTATTGGTTAACTTGAACATCAGTTACCTTTATCGATGCTGATTCTTTTCACTTGTCCCAATTTTCCCTTTCTTAAGGCTATGTCTGCAAAGAAACTAGATTCAACTAAAGCCTGTGCTGCAAACCTTTGTGTGAAGAAAGGCTATAATTTAAAGAGCCACCTGCCCATGTTAATATGGGCACCCAAGCTCATATAATTTTATCAGTCAACAAGATTTATTAATATGGGTTTAACAGTGCAGTAACACACTGTGAAGTCTGCTCAGAGCTGACTTGCCTTAGGCAGCTCCAGGGGTAGGCAGGGTAGACCTGCTAGCCTTGGAAACAGTCTTTGTGCATTAGCAAACCTTTAATGAGTTTCAATCCATTATACCCATGGAAGATTTTAAAGATGGGGATTTATGTGGGGGTCAGCCATCATGTAAATTAGAAAACACAGTGATAGTCTTCAGGTAGAACAAAAGATGTAATTCACTGGGCAAAATTTTGGTAGTGATACACAGGATGGAAAACAGTTTAGTTTTGTAACACAGGCATTTTGAGGAAGGAGTATACATTTGATAGTATACATTATTTTGTACCTTGCATTCTAACTTTTTTTTTTAATAAAATACTAATTTTAAGTAAAACTACTTATAGACTTTTCTTTATATCATTTGTCTTTCAACTTCTGTGACTTGAACATGACCCAAAATCACAGTCAATTTACTATTGCTTTTTTTCAGGCGATACTCCTTTTTATGCAGACTCATTAGTAGGAACATATAGTAAAATTATGGATCATAAGAACTCATTACATTTCCCGGATGATGTAGAAATCTCTAAGCATGCAAAGAACCTTATCTGTGCCTTTTTAACTGACAGGTAAGTGTATGTATAATTCTGGTACTATTTTTATTTCGGATGGTATTAGCATATGTACACTGTAAAAATTCATTCTTTCCATTATTTCTCCTAATCTCTGTTCAAATCTCTTCTGCAAAATCTCCTGTTCTCTAGTTTTTCTTTTGGGGTGTTTTTTTCCAGGTATTGTATTTTATTTCTGTGAGCCGTTCTGACAGCTCTTGTTAACAACACAATTTGTGCCAGATAAATCCTTCCAATTGCAGTGTATAAAACAGTAACAAACCCGTAAGGTTGAAAAAAATTTGTAAACTCCAAGGCACGGACCAAATTGTTGTGCTCAGTGTCTAAGCAGGTGGTACTTAAAAAAATGAAAGCAAATACTTTTATGAAAATAAACATGTATTTACTGAGTTTGTGTTTAAGCTTTCTTAGAATGTTTGAACTTTTTTTCATTTGCTTTGTTGTATTAATTGACAACTGTAGCTAACAAACCAGCAAGGCTATTGTTTTGGCTATGTCCTAGAGGTTTCCCTTTGTGGAACCGAGCCGTTTATTGACATTAAGATGTGTAAGCCTGTTCTTGATTTGAACACTTACATTTGCTTTAGTTCCAGAAAGCAGAGATCATCTTCAATTTCTCTTTTTTAAAAGAAGAAGCTGTAGGTCCACAGTTAACTCTGGATTGATGATGCCACCTTATGCTTTGCTGTGGTCACCTGAACTTAGCTGCAGCAGAGCACCTAGCCTTTATAGAATGAGGGATTAGGAAAAAAAACGACCTTACAATGGTTTTTGCATTCAAAGAGAGATTGCTCTGTTGAGCAAGATCATGGTTACTCAGGAAGGATATGCTTTAGCAGCATTTTTCACCCTTAGTAGCTGAAGAGTAGAGAGAAAATATGAGTAGAATTTCATAATGTAAATGCAGCGAGGTGTACTTCCACTACGTGTGTCTGTCTTCCTGTTTATATTTAATACAGTGCTCGAGCAATTCATTTGAAACAGATGCCTTCTGTCTGTATGCGTGATCACTGCTGGAGCACTTAAAGAAGGAATAAGCATTGCCCCTGTGATTTATTAGTTTTTGCACACATTGTTTTTATGTTCTGTTCTTGCAGATAGTTTTAAGAGAGACGACTTCTGGTCGTACTAAAAGTTTCTTAACTTTTGTTGCACTTAAGATTTACTTTGCTGCAAATATCAGGAAAAGATGTGTCAGGGTTAGTTATGGGGCAGAGGATGGAATTCTTGAAAGATTTATTTCAGTCCAGCTTTGAATAACTGTTCTGTGCAGTAAGTTAGATCTTCCTTCACTTGCGTCTTAAAGTTTGTCATGTGGTTTGGCAGACACAGAACTTCTGCAGTTTTTTTCCCCCTGAGGCTGTTGGGTTTTTGTTTGTGTGTTTAGGGTTTTTTCTTAATTTTTGCCTCAGTGCACTCTTTCTTGCTTTACTCCCTATGTGGCAGATTGCAAATTCTGGATGTTTTAGCAGTCACAAGGAGAGTGCACGCTAAGAAACAGAGTATGTTTTATATAAGAAACTAGAGATCAGTGGTTGGTGGTTTTTTAATTTTTTTATTCTTTTATTTGACCATTAATGTGGTTAACACAGACAATCCTCACTGAAAGTTTCTTGCTGCTTATGAGCAAGGCAGAATTTAAATAACAAAAAACCAAATGCTGTTTTTCCTAATGTGAATTTGGCTTAATTGCTATGTTTAGGGATGTGCGACTGGGGAGAAATGGGGTAGAAGAAATAAAGCATCACCCTTTTTTCAAGAGTGATCAGTGGAACTGGGACAACATTCGAGAGAGTGAGTAAATTAGCTTAAAAGTTCTGGTTTTATTCAGTATTTGCAACAGTAGAAATGAAAAAAACTTTAGGCTGTATAAATTCAGTATTTTCTATCAAGCATCTTCCGCTATTTGTCATTTGTATTATAAAAACTCCATCAGTAAAGGTTAGTAAATATACATTTATCCCACTGGAATTATCCTCACCTTTATCATGCTTTTGATGTATAGATTTCTGTTTTGAACAACAAAACTGGATGTTTTAGAATTCTGACTAAAAAGAATGCGTGTTAGGGTCTGTTTCTTTGTGGCTTCTGTTGTTTTATTTTGGGCTTTTTTGTTGTGGTTTTCTTAACTTTCTGTAGTTTGAGAGTGTTCTTGTGAGGTTTACTACTTTTCTTTTAAGGCATTGTGAACTTGATAGCATGTCAGTTTAGATCATGAGCGTGATTGGAACTTCTGAAGTAATTGCTAAAGTTTCTTAAAATGATGATTGTATTTAGAGTTCTATTCTCAAATGTGATTACCTTAGCAAATACATTTTGCGCATTAGATATTCTATGCATTAAGCAACTAATGTACAAGTAGATTTCTCTAGAAAAAATGTTCACAGTAATCTTTACAGATCTGCTGCGTGGGTAGTACATACTTAACTAGCAGGACAACTTATATTGTCGGCTTTTTCACATTATAAAGATACTAGTATATAGCAAGTGGCTGAATCTTGGAGTGAAGTCGATCTTTTCTCCCCTTTTTATAGCTGCTGCTCCTGTTGTTCCTGAGCTTAGCAGTGATATAGACAGCAGTAATTTTGATGACATTGAGGACGACAAGGGAGACGTGGAAACCTTTCCAATCCCCAAAGCCTTCGTGGGAAACCAACTGCCTTTTATAGGATTTACTTACTATAGAGACAATTTGTACGTGATATTTGAATATGCATTTTTAGAAATACACCTGCGGATTTTTCTTATATCATATCCTTTTTTTCCAGTCTATATACATAATTTACTCATTGCATTATATTCATTTATCTCCCATTGTGAAGATACAAAATGCAGAGTTTTAAGTAGAATATATCATTTGCTACTATTTTGGTTATTTTGATAACTGATTAAACACAGTACTGCTATATGCACAAAATTACACAGTCTTTTAAAAAAATCTTTTAGGGTGAAAGTACTGATAGATTTGTAATTTAGTTCTAGAATGGCTTTTTATTAGTATCTTCAGGAAAAAGCTTACAGAAGACAGTAACTTGCGAGGACTCAACTTGAATAGTTAAGAAATAATTGTATTAATTAAAAAATTATAAACTGCTGTGGATTTGAAAACATGTTATACTTTAGAAAAGATTCAAATCAGAAAGATACACTCACACTGAAATAAAAGAAGCTGAGAATAGTGTAGGACAAATTAAGACTTGAGAGAATTGATTAAAATGAGTTGATTGGCAAGGTTGCCAGAGTTGTTGAAAACTTGAATAAGAGCTGGAGGGATTTGTTTTTGTTTTTGACAGGTTGCTAAGTGACTCCTCTCAGTCTTGCAGAGAAAATGAATCCGTGCAATCTAGTAAAAATGAGGTTAGTGCCTTTTTTTGTAAGTGTTGATAGTGTGATTAACTAATTTTGTTAAGTCTGTTAAGAAAAGACAAAGTCTAAAATAAGTTTTCAAGAAATTTTGTGGGGGGCTTTTTGTCTTTTGATGATCCTCAATAAAAATGATATTTTCTATTTACAGGACAGCAAGGAGGTAAGTATATTATTTGAATTATGAAAGGAATCAAAAAAATTCCTACATAATTTATGTGAATGTGAAGTATCTTAAATGTTTATTCACCAAATTGTTAACAGTAAACCAGTTGTATTTTGAAACAGCTGTTCTCAAGGATTCATGTACTATAGTATAAAGATGAATGAATACAGATTTTTCTTGAATTCTTTTGGCATGTAGAATTTGTTTGGAAAACAAATGTGCAAGGCTCTGTTTGCCACAAACAGCATCACTCTTGGGACGGTTGTGAATTTTGGCTTTACGCTTGCCTGAGTGATTCATGACGGATTTATTCAGAGTTTGGAAAACTAAATTGTCACCTGCAGTGATAAAGGAATGTTTAAATCGTGCTCTCAGTTGAAGTGAGTGTATGGAGCACGTTTATCCAGCTTTTGAAGATTGTCAATTGAATTTAAATTTGCAGATGACAGGAGAATGCTATGGAATTTTCATGTACTTACTTCATTATGTTATTTAAACATTTGTATCATTTAAGTGTAGATAGTATATTGTTAACGTTTCTTAAAACTTATAACTCCTTTTCAAAGTTTAAAAAATAAGTAAAGGAAATGTATTATGTATTTACCAGCATAAATTGAAATGCAAATGTTTATTAGACTCCACTTCATTCCTTCCTGTCATTGCTGAATTAATGAATAGGTTTAGACATTGCTGAATAGATCAACAGTTTTAGAAGTTCTCTTTTAAAAGGAAATGCTACTACTGTCTAAAATACAATGTCACATTCATGATACTTGCTTTATGTTGTAATAGTGAACGTAGTTGGTAAAATTTTGCATTTTACTTCTGACAACTTTTTTTATTTGTATTTTCTCAAGCAATGACTCTCCGGTTTTGATGTCCTTTTCAGTGTCCCTGTTCTGGGAATCTTCTAATTGTAACAATTGTAAAGTGTTTAGAAAACCACTTTTTTACTTTTTATGTTGGGGGGGTAGAGGAGGAGGGAGCAGGGAGGAAAATTAATGCATTTGAAAGCCTGAAGGCATGAGACGATTCCAAAATTTATTATTTATCATTTATTTCAGGAAAATTTGGGTATTTGACTCATGATTCCTTTTTGCTATTTTAGTAAGCAAAACAAAGCATTCCCAACCCTGAAAAAGTGTTTGTTAGCTTCTGTATGTGTTAAACTAAGAAATTCTTCCTTATGTGAGGTCATTGAGCATGCTTAGTAATATTCTCCGAATATTGTCCAGTTTGGTCATGTGCCCCCCTTTTTATTTTTTTACTTTTATTTAGAAGAGGCGATCCCAAAAATTCTGCTGCAGTGCAAAGTCTCTGTCTACAGAGAAGGAATACAGCAAAGGGCCAATTAACAATGTTCTTTGCCCATAGAAATTTTATGACTCACAATCTGTAGCACATAATTCTGAGGTGGTTGGATTTAATGTAGCATGCAGCAAATGTCGTTGCTATGGATCTGCATCTTTAAAATCATCAGGATTAATACCTTGTAAAGATGTAACCTTCTGCTGATGGTTTTAAAATAATATAGTGGAAGTTTGAAGTAATTTTCCTCGCTTTCCCTTTTTTTGCTATGTAATTGAATTACACTTGGTTTATGTGATAGCATTTTTATATGTGGGCCATGCTTTTTTGACATTTTATACAGTTTCAGAAAAAACTAAGCAAGCTAGAAGAACAGCTCAGTAATGAATTACAAGCCAAAGACGAACTAGAACAGAAGTACAGGTGAGACTGTTTTGACATGTTTGGTATGTTTATAAAAAAGTTTTATTAAACCTTTTGGTATTAAATGCTTAAAAGCATTTTAATCCACTGCAAGCAGACCTCACTGTAAATTGCTGGCTTAATTCTTGCTAGTCCTTTGACTGTTTTATTTCTTTTTCCATAAGAATCCCTATTGTTTGAGTGATTTCCCCAGTCTTTCAAGTTTCATGGGATTGCTGAAAATAGAGTATCTTACATAAAATTAATGAGGCACATTTAAACGTTCTAATTTCTGTATAATCAGCAGGGTTTAAGAATATTTTTCAAATTTCTTCAGGTCTACTAATACTCGTTTAGAGAAGATAGTGAAAGAGCTAGATGAAGAGGTAAGTCTGTAGTTATTTCTTATTGGAATTAGAGCTTTAACATTTGTGTGTGGCTTTTTTCCTTGGGAAACAGCAAATTACTTTTGAGTAGCTGTGTATTTATGGCAAGTAATACCAATTGATTTCTTGATATTCACAAGCATGAAATTGTTATCACTGCTAAAATATCTACATTATGATTTCTGTACTACAACTACACATTTGTTTCCAGAATTTTTTTTTTGCCGTGTTTTTAAGTTGGAGGACAGTGTGATTTAAATATCCAATATATGATTCTAAAAATTGAAGATGTGAGAGTCGTGTTGCTAGAAGAGGAAGGCCTTTCTGTGTAGTGTTCAAACCATGTCAATAAAAGGACCCTATTCCTTGCCCAGCTTTGCACCTTAGTACTACTAGAAATTTGTCATATCTTTAGTGGATGTGTACAACTTAATGCATTGCTCATCCAGGCATATGTCAAGCCCTTACGTTACATGTATGTTACTCTGCTTCCTGAGTCGCTGCTTGGCAGGTTTACTAGATCTGTCAAATCCAAATAATCAAACAGCCTTTAAATTGTAAAAGCTCCTGGCCGTAGTCGTCCTGGGCTGGATTTGACCATGTCTTGTGATACGCTGTGTTTGCAGCAAGCAAATAGACTGTGTCTTTCTCCATTACAAACTAAATTGAGTGCGTGAGCTCTCTTTTTTTCATGTGAAGAGTACCGCTATTCTGTATGTAATTAGTGGTGGTTTTTTTAAATATATCCAGATAACTTCAAGGAAGAATGTAGAGTCTGCAGTCAGACAGTTAGAAAGAGAGAAGGCTCTTCTTCAGCATAAGAATACAGAATACCAGAGAAAAGCAGAACATGAAGCAGATAAGAAACGCAATTTGGAAAATGAGGGTATGTTGAACCATGCTTGAAGGGTTCTGTTTTGAGGTGGGTTTTTAAAAGATAAACCAAACAAATTATGGCTCAAATTAGAGCTTTTTCATGATGGTGATTAACAATGTTGATTTTTTTTTGTTGTTGTTGTAGTTAACAGTTTGAAAGACCAGCTTGAAGATTTAAAAAAGAGGAATCAGAATTCTCAAATATCCAATGAGAAAATCAATCAACTACAAAGACAGGCATGCCAACTTTATGTATTTTAAAATAGTAGCTGTTTGAACTACAGATTTTGCTAGTAGTGGGGGGAGTCGAAATGCATAACGGAGTTTCAAAAGCTGTTCTTTCTTGTGATGTTTTGGTGTTCAAAAGTAATCTTAAAATACATTTCTTTTTATTTCTTTAATCCATAAAATCTAGTAATTCTGTAGTAGAAATGGTAGCTGTTATATTTTAATTGTTGATGAAGTATGTTTTTATCAATCCTTAGTTGGATGAAGCTAATTCTTTGCTGCGATCAGAGTCTGATACTGCAGCGAGGTTAAGGAAGAATCACACAGAAAGCACAAAGCAAATCCAGCAGCTGGAAGCTAATAATCGAGAACTACAAGATAAGAACTGCCTGCTAGAGAATGCTAAACTCAAACTGGAGAAGGACTTTCTCAATCTTCAGTCAGCTCTAGAATCAGAAAGGAGAGATCGAAGTCATGGATCAGAGATTATCAGTGACTTACAAGGTATTCCCGCAAAAGTTCTGAAGTGAAGCTTGCTTTTCATTTCAGAAATAAAAATAGGTTTTGATGATGTTATTTGAGTTTTAAATTGTAACTAAGAGAAAATATGTGATAATATTTATAAAATGTTATTGGTAACTCTTAAAATCACCCCAAAGGGAGATGTTCTTAATAGTCAGAAGCTGTTACGTTTGAAAAATTTTACCTCTGAGTAGATAAAATAGATTCTTTTTTTCACACACTGCCCAGCCTCATTGATGTTTTGGTCATTTTTAGGTCGAATATCTAGCCTGGAAGAAGAAGTGAAAAATGGAAAGAGTGCATTAGCCAAACTGGAAATGGAGAAGAGACAATTGCAGGAAAAACTTACAGATTTAGAAAAGGTAACAGTACTTCTTGAGTGAACATTGGTGTTACATTCTTATGGAATTTTTAAATTTGTGCTTTTATTACTTGAGACATGGAGACAAAATCTGTGCTAAAAATAAGCCTTGTTTTCAGAGTTTATTATTTTTCTTTGATTTTTTTTTTTACTTACTTTTTTTGAAATATGCCAAGTGGGGGAAAAAAGACAGGATTTCACTTAAGATCACAATACATTATACTTCTAAAGTACATGTACTCCAGTGTGTAGCTTAACAGTGCAGAAGTAACATTTAATGAATCTGATTTTTATTTTTTTTAACTCTCAATATTACCAAAAAGAAAAAAGCTTCTGCTATTTTTTTTCTTCAACAAATTTGTCATTGAAAGAAAGATATTGAAAAAATTCTTCAGTAAACTTAATCTTTGGGCCACTGTTACTACAGAATGAGGGTTGTTAAGGCAGTAATTCTGTAACTGTTTGCAACTGGGGATGTCATTGTGCATTTTTGGAGCACTTCGCCATCCATAGAAAAAGAAATGAGTTCACAATTAGCTCCTTAGAGTCTGAGCTCTCTCTTCTACTCTTAGCATACTTCCAAGATGTTGTCCGAAATTTTGTCTTTAACCTGATGTATTTAATGTTTTTTTTTTTCAATGCAATTTTCTTTAACAGGAAAAGAGCAACATGGAAATAGATATGACATATAAATTCAAAGTTATGCAGCAGAACCTTGAACAAGAAGAAGCTGAACATAAAGCCACAAAAGCACGATTAGCAGACAAAAATAAGATCTATGAATCTATAGAGGAAGCAAAATCTGAAGCCATGAAAGGTAGGTATTTGACATCACAGTTGGACTTAGGTGTAAATAGATAATATAATCTTTTAATGCTAATGAAAGCCTAAGTATAGGCTTTTTTCCTTGATTCCCCTCTTCTTTTAAAATAGAATTAGTGTCTTAAAAAGCAGTCATAGTCCCTTTGTCCTTGCTTTGCTGGGTTAAAGACAAATTGATTTAGTGTCGGAGTAAAACACGTTCTCTGCACACATCACTAATTTTCTGTGCTAGTGTTTTCTGAATTAATTTTTCTTAAGTTTATTTTACTAAAACTGCTTGAAACATTTTTGTTAAGAGCTTATTTGTGTTCTTACTCAGTGTACTCTGACACCTTTTTGTGTTTTCCTAAATAAAATATATGTCAGCAACTTAACAATTAAAATGTGTAGATGAGATAGAGTTAGAAATACCAAAGTTTTTGCTAGGCTTCCACAGTCACTGTGTGTGTTCTGGTGCATCTTGTGACAATTGAAATCTCTTGGAAAGAGGCATAATTACCAAATAATTCCAGAACATGGCTCTTACTTTTGAACTAAATGACTTATCTTTATTGCAGCTACTTAAAAAGCTACCTACAGATCCTGTCCTTCCAATTGCAGAGCACTCACAAAAATTTTGAGCGTGCAGATTTTCAAAAGAAGCAAAAATGATTCAGTAATAATGGCTGAATCACTTGGCATATCAGGTTCCCAAACAGCTTTAACTCTTTAAATGATTTCAAATTATCATGGTCAAAGCAACACTTCACTAGATTTAGATGAAGTATTTTTAAAAATCTCCCCTTTTTATCTTGAAACTCAGAAGTAGGAAATAGCCATCAGTCAGGAATGTTTGCAAAAGCATCATCTGGGTGTGGGTTTACTGTGAAAATTTTAATGAATCACTTTTCAGCAATCTTTCTCTTCAGCGTTAAAGGATAAACATGTTGCTTATTGTTATTGTGGGACAGACCTCCTCCTCCCCTTGCCCTCCAAAGTCCCCTGGTTTACACTGACTGACATCTTAAATCTCTTACTTCACAGAAATGGAGAAGAAACTTTTGGAAGAGAGAGCTTTAAAGCAAAAAGTAGAAAATCGGTTGTTAGAAGCTGAAAAGCAGCGCTCCATGTTGGACTGTGATCTCAAACAATCACAACAGAAAATCAACGAGCTCCTTAGGCAAAAGGATATACTAAATGAAGATGTAAGGAACACTGACAGAAGGAGTCTTGAGAGGAACCTGATTTTCAATGTCCTAATATTTTTCCTCTTATAGCTATTTTTAGGAATGTTTGCGAATGAAAAGGCAACTTATTTCTTCTCTGTATTTGGAGCTTTAAAAAAGTCTACTTTATGGAGTGTGGTTTCATTTTTCTGAAATATTTCAGCATTACTGATCTTAAAAAGCTTTTCTTCTGGAATGTAAAATGCTGTGAGATTGACATGGAAAAAACTAGCTTATTTATTGTGTGCTAATGTCTTTATTCAGGAAATGGCTTTGACTTATCAAAAGGTGTGTGCATGTTGTACAAAAATGTAGAGGAAGTCAGTAAGAGACACTGTTTAACTGTTACTTTCCTGGGTAGGTCTGTAAAATTGACAGGTTTCTGTTTATTTTTCAGGTAAAAAACCTGACATTGAAAATAGAGCAAGAAACACAAAAGCGCTGTCTCACTCAAAATGACCTCAAGATGCAAACGCAGCAGGTTAACACCTTGAAAATGTCAGAGAAGCAGTTAAAACAGGAGAATAACCATCTTCAGGAAATCAAATTAAGTCTGGAAAAACAAAATAATGAACTCCGCAAGTACGCAGAGTTGCTCTATATTTTTTAGCAATGTTACTGATTTGTAATTGGTTTGGGGCAAAAGCTGAGAGCAATCTTAGTTTTAAAAATTTGCTTCACAGAATATGCTGTTCTACAGTGCAAAACTTAATTGTGATTTAAAATAATTTACAGTGACTCTAGTTGAGATTTGTTGTAGAGGTTCAGCAATATATAGATTTGTAGTAAAAGATATTTCTTAGCCTGAAAATCTTAAAAATACCCAGCTTAAACACAAGAGCACGAGGACTTCAGAGAAACACTTATTTAATAGAAAGTCTAGGTTCTTTTTTTTTTTTTTTTAAAATGATGTAGGACTTCAGTGAAGAGGAAAGTTACTAGCATTATTAGTTCAGAAGGGGATATTAGAGTTGGAAATGAATATTAATACAGAGCTGTGAAGCAGAGAAATGGAAATATCTAGTACTAAAGATGTTTAAACACATCTGTTGGACCTTCAAATAGGGGTTGTGTTAAATCCCAGCAGTTCTTCAAGACCTTACAAGTAATATTTGCACCCGAGAATGAATGAATGAACAAAGAAATAAATAGTATTTTTTAAACAGGAAGAACATTCTTGTGAATGAAAAGACAAGTTTAGCACACGTATGAGATGAATGCCATTCTTAGCTCCTTTATGACTTCTGTGGTTTGTCGTCTTGTGCTTTATCTTTTCTGTCAGCAAGATGTGGTTATGTAGAGGGCGGCTGCATGTGACGGTTGCTGTGATGTGAAACACTGGCAGAAATCTTTTCTGCTGCGTTACTTTTCTTTGTTACGGGACTGACTAATTGACTTTCTGAGTTGTTTTAATAACAGATGAATTCAAGAAATTGTGCATGTCAAAGAATACAGACATGTTTTCACAGACTGAGCTCTAACAAATGAGAGAGCCACAGCAGTCTGTCAGATCAGTGACATTTTGTATGGAAATAAGATTCTGTCCGTGGCTGTTTGCTTTATCAGTGTCTCTTGCTGGTTAAACTATGTGATGCTGTTGGAGTTAGTGTGTTAACAGCACACTAGTGCATTAAACTAGTCAGCATTAAACTGACTTATTAGTGCAGTATTCTCAGCTGCACAAGTGAAAAAGAAAGCTGGACCCAGAGGAAGTCTCAGGTTTAATTGCCGACTGTCCTTTGGTCAGGAAATGACTGAAGAACTTAAAAGTGTGAATGCTGTCTTTTCTGTTTACTAGTTTGGAATATCTCCGCGTCTTCTCTTTTAAAGTATGTTATTCCTTTCTAGGGAACGTCAGGATGCAGATGGACAAATGAAAGAGCTTCAAGACCAACTTGAAGCTGAACAGTATTTCTCGGTATGTTTTATGATGCTTTATTTTTATACTGATCTGTTTACTAAGTACAGTGTTAGCTTTTCTTCTTCCTCCTCAGCCATCAGGTGTTTCACATCTCTAACCTAAAGCTAATTCTTTTTCTTGTGTCTGTCTTCAGTCTTGTCTGCAGTTACGTCATTCCTCTTGTTCTTGATCACTGAGCAGTGTGAAAGAACTCATGTTAAGAAATGTCCCAGCTTTGGAAGGGAGTCCCAAACACAGTTCAGAGGGATGGAGGAATCAAGCAGCTCATTTTTCCACAGTGTTAATAATTTTCTGCATGTTTCAAGCCTTTTGCTTTCAGCATCTCTTCCATGCTGCATGGAAGAGAAGAGCTGTATTCTCAGAATCACTTGGTGTGACAAAACATACGCATTTTAAGGCTTGGAAGAAAATTTTTGCATTACAGTCAAACTTGGTAGAGATCTGTTGGAACATTTTGCTTTATTGTGGTAAGGTACAACGGAATAAATAGGTATTGTACTTAAAAATCATCACTAGCGTATGGAGGTTAATTTATATTAACAGTGCACAGCCAGCTGCATGGCAGGTAGAGGCCAAAAGGCTTGTTTCAGAATTAAAGGAAACTTAAGGTTTTGCTGTGGTCTTCAGGTCAGTGAGGAGAAGCACTGTCTGAAGTTTTAGTAGATCAAAAAGTTGCACACACTGAAGGAGAGAAAGGGAGCATTAAGGTCAGTTGACTGCTGTGGGTGGGCCAGAGCGAGACAGGCTGTCTTGAAATCCCTGCAGTAAGTCCACTTGCTGTTGACTGTCACTTTACCTGTATTCAGTCATTTGAGTTTACAGAGCAATAGAATTTTTCTTTCATTTCCTTTAGAACACTGTATTTGTACTGATTTCACTAAGCTTTGAATTTCAAATACTTTTCTAATCTGTTTTTCCCTTCCTCCTATACTTCTTTTTGCTTTTTATGTTGGTTGCATGGATTTGTATGGTTAAAGTCTAAATTCTACATACCTACCTGTATCAGACAAAGATTTAAAATAGTAGAAAAAAATAAATTAATGATTTTCCTTGCTTCTGATATTTCTGATTGACTATCAAATAGTGATTTTCACATTGAGAGTCTCTTTACAGTATGTTTACCAACATATAAAATGTATATCGTACATCTGTCTATTCACAGATATACAAGTTAAAAAAAAAAAAAGAACAAAAAGGCAAAACAACCAAAACATATTTGTGAATAATGATGACGTCTGGTTAAATTTAGAGAAGACATTGCACAATTATACTCTAATTGAATAATTAAAGAATTGCATACAATGTCATCTTGTATCATTTTTTGTGTGCCTTCAAGCTAGAATTTGCAAGTCATGTTCTTTTCTTTCCAACTTGAAATTCTAGACTCTGTACAAGACACAAGTTCGAGAACTTAAAGAAGATTGTGAGGAAAAGACCAAACTTTGTAAAGAAATGCAGCAAAAGATACAAGAGTTACAGGATGAGAGGTAGGTTTTACTGGTTGTACTACTAATACCTAAAAGATTAGGATGCCTTTTTGTTGTTTTCTTCTTTTATTTTCTGCCCCCATACCCCCCCCGGTAACCTGCCGGTTTTTAAGATAATAATGTATGTCAATAATTTGCAGAGATTCCTTGGCTGCTCAGCTAGAGATTACTTTGACAAAAGCGGATTCAGAACAACTAGCACGTTCCATTGCTGAAGAACAGTACTCTGATTTGGAAAAAGAGAAGATTATGAAAGAGCTGGAGATTAAAGAGATGATGGCTAGGCATAAACAGGAACTTACTGAGAAGGATGCCACCATAGCCTCTGTGAGTAATACGAATTGTAATTTTGGTAGAGGTTTACGTGAGCTTGAGTTTTATTTGCAGTTTGAGTTATCCATTGTTGCTTAGCATACCTAGAGGTAAGTGATATACAAGTATATCTGACATTTAAAAAGTATTTATATTCTGTGAATGAATTGAAAACAAATCTCTTGCCATGTCTCTTCCATGCATATCTCTGATCTTTCTTTCTTCTGTGCCCATACCGCTCTTACAGTTACTCCTCTTACCCTGGTTTCACTCTGAAGCATTTCCTTCTGTCCTCTAATGCTTGTGTATGCCAAATCAGTTTTGTTACATGATCACATGTACTTTTTGTTTTGTAGTTGGAAGAAGCAAATAGGACATTAACTAGTGATGTGGCTAATCTTGCTAATGAGAAAGAAGAACTAAACAATAAACTGAAAGAAGTACAAGAACGTATGTATTCTCTGAACCAAATGTAATTTAATTTGAAAGAACAGTTTTGTTCTTTAATAGTACTATTTACTTTAGTAATGAGATTTCATAGATTTTTTTTTAATTACCTTGCTACAGAAATTACAAAGCTAAAAGAAGAAGAAGCAAATGTAGGAAATATTAAAGCACAATTTGAGAAACAGTTGTTGAATGAAAGAACACTGAAAACCCAGGTAAGCCAATGTATCTAAATGAATGAAGAGATAGTGTTTGTGAATCAAATAATTTTTAATATAAAACTTCCCATGGTAACCTATATGTACCATTAAAGCTTTTTTCTTTTTTCCCCCTGAAACAAACTATATTGATTTTTTTTTTATTTGTTTCTACTAAGTAGACTTTCAGTTTAGTGAAACTGCATCCTCATGATTTATCATAGAGGAGCTCCTAATCCAGATGCAGTCCACCAGCAAAAGTTTTCATTTCAGTCAGATGAATTCATATTTTGCTGTTTCCTATAGTGATTTATATTACTTGATTAGTTCCATAAAACAGTATATTTCTGATTTTATCTGGATTGTTTTTTAGAACAAGTGGCATTTTAATCTAAAGATATATTTTGGGGCTAGCTAATGAAAATGGAAGGGAATATTTAAATGAGTAGAAGCGTTCACAGCTAATGCTTGCTTAAAATGAAATGACATTGAATACATTGAATTAAAGCAACTTTATAGTACTGGATTGCAGAGGTCTTAGTTTACAGTTAGATTAAAAGTTTCTGGTTGTGGACAGGAGAGAAGCCTTTATTTCTTCACAATATAACTCTGTGTATTTATTGCTGTGGTTTTTGTCATTTTTTTTCTTTTCTGTGGGAAGGCTGTAAATAAATTGGCTGAGATCATGAATCGGAAGGGTCCGGTCAAACGTGGAGCTGACACTGATGTACGGCGGAAGGAGAAGGAAAATAGGAAACTGCATATGGAACTGAAGTCTGAACGAGAAAAGTTAACGCAAATGATGATCAAATATCAGAAGGAAATCAATGAAATGCAAGCAGTAAGATCCCTTTGCAAATACAAGCATGGATAGCATTTTCTGTAATTCTCATTGAATGGGTAGAGGCTTGAAGGTAGTGTATACAGCCTCTATTCCTGAATTTCCTATCACCAAAAGAAATACGCAGTATTTACATTTCGATTGGCTGGAAAGTCTGCATAATTTTCTACTTATATTTTCTCTGAGTAACTGAGTATTGTGTTAATAGCAAATCTTGTAATTTATCCCTACAGCAAATAGCAGAGGAGAGTCAGATACGGATTGAACTCCAGATGACTCTGGACAGCAAAGACAGTGACATTGAACAGCTTCGTTCACAGCTGCAGTCATTGCACATTGGTCTGGACAACAGTAGTATAGGCAGTGGACCTGGGGATGCTGAGGCAGATGATGGATTCCCTGGTATGTTAGTTTTATTAATATTTCAGTATGAATTGGGTTTATGTTAGTGTTTCACCATAGAAGCTGAAGTATTAAATTAACGCTCTGATGATTTTGTGACTTTTCATGTTCATGTGTTTCTACC
This sequence comes from Balearica regulorum gibbericeps, assembly GCF_011004875.1. Lineage (NCBI taxonomy): Eukaryota > Metazoa > Chordata > Aves > Gruiformes > Gruidae > Balearica > Balearica regulorum. Next base: position 16,142,502 of record NC_046186.1, read on the forward strand.
ACCTTATCAATGCTTTGATAGTGATCACTACCCACCTGCTAACTAAATCTGCCTGTAATCATACTTCATCTTACATTTATTTAAAGAAATTTCTTTTAAAAATTCTGTCATACCTCATTAAAACTAAATATTTTTTCCACTTCATTGTGGTGGTTCCTTTGTAATTACTGTGTTATGTGATGAAATGTAAAACTAATACTCTCTTCTTAGAGATTCTATTTTGACTTCTCTTCTATCTTTTTCCTCCTTTATGCTTTATGTTTAGTCCATATCACTCAATCCCACACTATGGAATCCATGTCTTTTACCTACCAGCACTCTTCTACCTCTGTCAGTATTGCCACTAAGCCTTCCAGTTCTCGCATGCTTCTCGATTCTGATTCTGACTCAGAGGAAGAACCTTTGTCTTGTTCCCACAGCCCTACAGAAGTTGATAGCACAGGTGACATCCCCGAGAACTGTTTGATTTTGTTCTTACTGTGTCCTTTTCTCTATTTCAAAACTAACACTATTAATATATTATTGAAAAACAAAACAAAAACCAAATCTAGCAGTAAACACGCTGCAGTGGCAGTAAACATTGCCATCAAAGACATGAAAAAGTTTGCATGAACAAATAACTGGCCTGTTTTCTCTAAATGTTTGCGGATGCTTGCTGCCATTTATAAACCTACCATTTTTATTTAAACATTGAATAAATGAGCCTTATGGCCTTGTTTTCAATGTAGCCTCTATCCAATATCTGCAGCTATCTGTACGACCCTAAGATACTGGATACCAAAAAGTCAAATCTTTGTGTTTAAGTGAAGTATGGAGACATCTAAATCCTCACCATCTTAATTTACATTATTTGCTCATAGAAGTACTTCTGAGTGTTACATTGTTTTTGCCTTGATTTGAATCTTGTATTTGATTCTTGTATAGTAAGGCAAGCAAAATTTATTCATTTTTCCAGGTACGTAAAGCATATAATGAAATGATATGGCTCTGGTAAAACAGAGCTTTGTTTTACTAATTCTGTATTCATTTTGTATGACTACACATACGCTGCGTTGAAAAAAAGTTCTGTTTAGTGTTGATGTCAGAGGTGGGGTTTTTAATTACATTCAAATTTCTGTATTTTACTCGAGGTTCCTTTAAAGTGTGAATGCTTTTCCACTGAAGGCAAAACTTTTTTTGGGATATTGGCATTACTTCATCAAACTAGAGTAAATAATAATGCATTTCCTCTATTGTCCTCATTCTCTGTTTTTTCTATGAGGCTTCTGATAAAAGAATTGCGAAGTATATACATAATTTTTTCCTTGTTAGCTGCTGTTGTAGCATCTGCATGGATTTTATTTTTTTCTAAAGTAAAAACCATATATAAGCTAGGACTTTTTGCTGGCATAATTACAACAGATTTGAGGTATGATGGTTATGTTTTGTTGGGTTTTTTTCCATCCTAGTGCTTATAAGCACGTACTGTGAAAATTTTGGAATATCCTGTCCTTTCTTTGATCTGTTAGTATAGAATGGACATCAGAATTGAAGAAGTGTAATCAGAAACTCTTCATTTTGTCCAATTTCATGTGATAGTATTAGAATTTACAGAGAAAAATAGGAAAACTATTAATACAATTTTTTTCTCACACCATTAACAAACTACAAATGCTTCCTGGTTGTGGGGACGGATGTTTTGCATCAGCATTGTGCGTGCTACCCTTTGTATCAGGTGTAGTTGAAAGGAACAATTTAAAGTGGCAGGTATGAGGCAAAATGTACATTATAGAACTACTGTATGTACTTGGTATGTACATTAAAATGTGTCATCAACAGCAATGCTCGTAGAGCAATGCATTTTGAAGACAGTGCATATCTGAATAAATAACCTTGCTTCAAGTCTCTCTAGGCAAAATGAGAATTCTGTGAATATCTAATAACTTTGTTACACTATGTTAAACATGGACAGGAGCCTCTGGATGCCCTCTGATGAGAAAGAAAATAGCTTTTGCAATTTTGGAGCCTGTTTATGCGCCTTTCATGATTTCATCTTTGTTAATACTTAAGACTTCAGTATTTTTGACTTGGAGGTTCCTCAGCAGCAATAGCACTTATCTGCTAGGGTGGGAAACTCCTTAGAAAAATATTATTGCAATTGAATAGTTTCTCTTAATAAAACCTAGGGGAAAGAAATGCTTGTATTAAGTGCAGCTATAAAATATAGGGTCAAAGGCTATGTGATACTATGTATTACCAAGTACTAGGAAAGTGTGATCCTTGTAATATGAATTAGAATACTAAACTTCTGAGATTCTACCTGGTGTATAAAGGATATAGGTTATTTGTGGTGGTAGTTCGCCTGTTTTTGTCTTGAACTGGATGTTGTGTTGTCTGTACTAATATCTTCAGCCGCTGTTTTCAAAGGTAAAGGTTGATAGACATAAGCATTTTAAGTCTTGGAAAATTACTAAAGAGAATGTGTGTGCTATAATTGCAAGTTTGCTCTTCCCCTTCTTCCTTGTGCCTACTACTTTTTTGTGATTGCATTGTTGGTTATTGGCTGCATTCAGGAGTACACGATTTAATTTATTCCTGAACATGTAGTGTGATAAACTTTGCAAGACCCTGTAGTTTTAAATAGCTCATGTTCTCATGTTTGCTCTGTTGCTTCATTACTGATCTTCGAATTTAAAATTTAAAATGCACAGTAGTCTCAAAAATAATGTTTTTTGAATATTTATGTTCTTTAATATATATCTTTTTATTTTTTCAGAATCAAGATTGGAAGGCTGGCTATCACTGCCTGTTAGAAATAACACTAAAAAATTTGGATGGGTTAAAAAGGTAAGAAAAGCCAGATTTATGATCTTGTTTCATGTGTAGTCTGGCTTTTAAACCTGCTGCAGGTTTTCAACACTAATTTTTCTTTGATACATGTTCTCTCATTACTTAAATGTATAAAATATGTTAGCTGGTATAGCTATGTCTGAGATGAGCAGGTTAAGAAAATTGTAGGAGGTTGAGACACTTCTTTGCCCAGCCAGAGGTGAGAACAGCCATTCATGATCTTCAAACGCTTGTACATTAGGCCATAAGCATTCCCAGCAGTATTGCGTCACTGGAATTCAGCAGAGTCTGGAAGCAGATGCCCTTGACAAATCCTTTGTTTAGGAGATAAAACTAACAACTACTCATCTGCGTTGTGCAGCCTTCACTTGTTTACTGCTTTTCAATAACCTCTTTGATGGGTCTTTGCCCAAAGAGTAACATACACATTTTCATACCAGTTCACTTACTGCTCAGTCAAACTGTTCATTCTGAGCAAAATTCTGGAAATAGGAAGTCTTCTAGGTAACTAACTTTTTTAATGAATTTTGCTAGCAAAGCTGGTAGATATAACAAGGATCTTTGTGAGTATGATCCCTCTTAGTTGTGAACTGCCTGTGTAAAATAGGCATCATGAGATGACAATTACTCTCACTACCAGTCCAAGTGAAAATTGAATCAATAAAATAGAAAATAAAAACTGTTTTCTTACTTTCTTCCAGACTTTCATTTTTATCTCTTCATAGATACTTAAATCTGTTTAGATATCAAATAATCTGATAACATAAATTGATTTATCAGGTAATCAGAATTTTGTTTGTTGTGCAATGAATTTATTGGCAAATCATGGACTCAGCATACAGTACTATTGTTGTCCATTTAGCTACCATTTAATAAAATTGTAGAAAAATATTGCTGTGGCATCTGTGGTAATTGTTGTGATATGTTTGACATCACTGATGAGCTGGATTAAAATATATATGTTATCCTTTTCTGCTTCCTAACAGTATGTAATTGTAAGCAGTAAGAAGATCCTGTTCTATGACAGTGAACAAGATAAAGAACAATCTAATCCCTATATGGTATTAGATATAGAGTAAGTATTATCTTGTGAGATTCCTTCTGATTTGTAGGTGAACTTTGACAGAAGGACTTTGACAAAAGGCCTTTTGAGGTCCAGTCTGGGAGCACAGCATCAAATGGGGCTTACTTTTGTAATATGAACTGCCAAGCTGGGACCTTAGGTATCTGTTGGGATGAAGAATGGCGCTTGCTGTAAGCAGCGGTGCAGCAGAAGCGTGATGCTCAGTCTGATCCAAGGAGCTCCGTTGAGCTCTGATGTCTGAACTGCAGCCACTAGCTCAGCTAGACCTACCCCACTTACACGTTGTAGCAAAAAACGTTAAGAAAACTGTAGCAGAGAGGCTGTAATTTTCAGTGTTTGTACATTTTCACTTGCAATATGTCCTTACAGGTGGGTTGTATAGTTAATTAAATGCAGAATGTGGATATTCAGAGATTGGAGCGTGGGGAGAGGATTGTGTTCAACAGCTACTGGCAATAATTAAAGTCGCGATACTGGTTTTTCGGTGCTGTGATTTTTTTTCACAATTGTAGCTGGATACTTGTGACTTCTTTTTATTTACGGTATTTGGAAGTTCATGTGCAGGATTGAAAGATTGGACTTTAATCAAGCGATTAGAAATCTGTACTGACAAATCTTTAACGGCACTAACTCTTATTTTGTATCCTAACTTAATCTGTCAATTCAAATTTATCATTTTGGCAATATTAATTTTTCTTCTTATTGAAATAATTTCCTATAGCAAACTCTTCCATGTCCGACCAGTCACTCAGACTGATGTGTACAGAGCAGATTCCAAGGAAATTCCTAGGATATTCCAGGTATTCAGTAATAAATTAATGTTTCTAGTGTAACAAGCATGGTATTTCACACATTGTCAAAAATGTTTCCATAACTTTGTCTAATGAAATATTTACTGAAACATTCTTGAAAAAAATGGATTCCAGTCTAATTCTGCAGTCTTTCTACTTAGATAATTTCTCTGAATTTACATTTTTCATCTAGGAGTACTGAGATTATTTTGCTTTGATTCTAGATTCTATATGCTAATGAAGGAGAAAGCAAAAAGGAACAGGAATTTCCTGTGGAGCCCATGGGAGAGAAGTCAAATTACATTTGTCACAAAGGACATGAGTTTATACCTACTCTTTATCACTTCCCAACCAATTGCGAAGCTTGTATGAAGCCACTGTGGCATATGTTTAAACCTCCTCCTGCTCTAGAATGTCGCCGTTGCCATATCAAATGTCACAAAGATCACATGGATAAAAAAGAAGAGATTATAGCACCTTGCAAAGGTAAATCTTGAGTATTTGAATATGCATATAGTCACTGGAGTCACAAGGCGTTCTAATAGATCAGAGGATTCTAGTAATGGTCTCACACCAACTAAACATAAACAAACAGGTGGGTTTGTCCTTGATTAGTACGTAGCCATCAGAACCTTTGTAAGGGTATCTACGTGAGGATCTGCTCACTGCTGTGAGTTAACGGCCTGTGGCCAATATACGTACATACTGTGGAGCTGTCAGCCTCACGCAGTAAAGTGGGGTAGTTGTAAGACTGCTCGCACTGGGTGTTGTGCCGCCTTGCTGTGTGAAACGATAGTGCTAGTGTGTGTTACGAAATAGATGACATTCAGTAAGTTTACTCCTTGTGACTCAGGTTACATAGTTTCTTGGTCTCAGGCACACCTCTTTGCCCTTTCTGTGCGACTGTGTATCTTCCACAGTACTAAATTGTTAACCTCTAAATGTAAGGAGGCACTGTCAGCAGCTGGGAAGCTTAAAGTTTGGCAAAATCTGGTTCACTTTGCTTTTGGTTTTTCTGGTGATTTAACTTTGTGTTAACTGTGAGAGTATGGTAATCTGACAACTAATTTTTTTGATGTCGGGACGTGTTTAGAATGGTAACAATACTAATTTTTATTTTAAAAATTCTTACTACAGTGTACTATGATATTTCAACGGCAAAGAATCTACTACTGTTAGCTAATTCTACAGAAGAGCAGCAAAAATGGGTGAGCCGACTGGTGAAAAAAATACCCAAGAAGCCTCCAGCACCAGACCCCTTTGCTCGATCTTCTCCCAGAACTTCCATGAAGGTACAGCCAAACCAGTCCATCAGACGACCAAGTCGACAGCTTCCTCCAAACAAACCAAGGTGACACAAGGGCTGCTATTTAATTTATTCTTTTAAACATTTGACTGCAATTAATGTCCTATATGGCGATAAGGATAATTGACCACAAATGTTGTTGACTGCATGTGATCTAGCATGTCATCTTCTATAAACCTCAGTTAAGTTATAAGAAGAGCCACTATGTTTGTTCTTTTGTTTAAAGGGCCTCACATTAGCTGTGAGTTAAACCTATCGTACTGAAAATGTATCTTATTGCTCTTACATGTAATAGGCAGAACTTGTAGCATTGTCTGTAACCTAATAGTTCCTGTGAACTGGCAGTGGGTAGGGAAAATGGGGTTTAACTAGGCAGAGTCAGTGAGAGGTGTGTGAATATTTAAAAAAAGAAAAAAATTTTAAAAGTTTAACAGTTTTCAAGATGGCCACTAATGTACCTAATTTGCAATGAAGTTAGGTGTTTGTGGTTCTAATGAACCTTGGAGAGAATTAGGTACCTTCAAAAAGCCATCTAGAAGGCCTTAGTCTTTTTTTCTTATTGCTTGGTTTTGAGGCATGTGTTTGAATTCCTGCCCTGCTCTAAGGTTAGACACCTGATTGCAGATTTGTATGTTAATGAGTCTTTCATCTGACCAAATGTGTATATCTGTGTCTGACTCCATTTACAGTTGATGTTTTTGGGAGTCATGTCTTCCTAGTGTAGAAAAGGAGCATACAGCATGCTCTTGGACATCTGCAGTGAAAAGCTAGTTCAGATGAATCTCACTTTTGCACCTGTCTGTGTGGGTTCCACAGCGTGGAGCCCATTGCTGCAGTGGTAAGCACCTGTCTGAGCATCACTTGTGCTTTTTGAAAGAGAGCAGGAAGATGGGAGGGGCGGGGGTCACTGTTTGGTCAAGTAGCTGGAGCACTTACCTAAGGGTGGGAGAATTGGTTTCAACTCCTTATTCAGCCTAGAATGACTCACGCTCCTGTCTCATGATTCCTAAAAGAATAGTCTTATCAAGTTCCTCTGATTTGGGAAAAAAAAAGTCCATACAAAAAACCAGTAATCTAGTACTGGATCAGTTTTAAGGAGCAAAATCCTATTCTGTATTGTGGAAGTGATAACATTCTGCAGGTAGTGCTTATGTGATTGCACAGGACAGAATTTCTGGGGTTTTCCAGTTGCTTTTTTCATCACCTAGACTACGAGCTCATCCTTGGTTACATTGGTCCCCAGTTGTTGACAGCCTGTGAAAAGTTTGGTCTGACTTGTTTTATTTGTTGCAGTATTCCAGCAGCACTGGACAGTTCAGCAAAGGCTTAACATTTTTCCCCAGCGAGATAATTTGGCAGTGGGTAGAGTCTCGCTTTCCTTGTTTCTGGGACCAGACTGCCACCAATACCTAAGCTGCCTGGTTGAAAACTGGGTTGGGTGAGTTGCCTGAGTTACAGTGGGGAATGCAGTGTAACCGTGCTCTTACTGTGACGCTGCTGTTATCTCCAAATGGCCTTCTGCTACGAGGAGTTAGATCTTAAAAAAATATAGGTATTTTAATGTGCGGAAATGCATAGTGAAAGGACTTAAATTAATTGCACTTCCCTTCACTAATTTTGGTGATTTTACATATTTAAAAGAAAGTCAGGCCTCATGATTTGAATTTTAAATGATTAGATCTTTTTTTTTTTTTAAATAACCATGAAGGTAAAAAGGGGTTTTTTTTAATCACTGCTTTTTAGGGACCAATTATTGGAAGAGTTTCTTTGTGCAAAACTAACCAAAATTTTGATTGAAGCATGAATCAAGGAAACATTCATGGCAACTTGGGGGACAAGTAGAATGCTTTTCTTCTGCATAGTGTTTACTATTCAGTAGTGTCATTCTGTTTCTTACTGTTGACATATAAAGGGTATATTATAAATTCTGATTCTTTTCCCACAGCTATTCTTAGGTGTTCTGAAATAATTTTTCTCCTTCTAACACCCTTCTTTGAATCTTCATGATCTTTTCTACAAAACGCTTCTGTAACACAGTATTTACTGTTACTATTCTTTTTAGTTGTGGTCCTCCTCCACTACGAATCAGTCCTGAATGTTTTTCTTCTGGCTGTATATGTTTCTATCTGTATATTTTGTAATGGTGGGAAAAGGAGGATGATGAATATTTTTGTGTGTAAAGCATTTTATTTCTGCAGTTAAACTTTCCAAGTTAGCTTTGCAAATGTACCGAACAGATGGAAAAGCGTAGTTCTGTGAGGTCATGTCACCTATCACCTTACTAATGCGGGTCTGTCAAACCAGTGGAAATTTCTATGGATTTAAACACTTTTAATTAGAAACCACATACTTATAAATTACTGTAATTGCTATGGCCAATTTATATCTGGTGCTTCTATGAGGCTTTTGTGTGAGGGCTTACCGAACGGAATAATTAATTTTCTGTTACGAACTTTATTAAGAATGAAGATGTGGATGCCAGGTCAATCTGGGGACTGAGTGGCTGGGGACAAGCTGGAGATGAGCCAGCAGTGGGCCCTGGCAGCAAGGCAGGCTCTGGGACCACACCAAGAGGAGCGCAGCCAGGCGATGGAGGCAAGAGATTATCCCCCTCTGTTTACTCCTCAGTCTGCAGTGAGATACTGCCTCCACGCTCAGGCCCACAAATTCAAACCAGACATCGACAAACTGGGGAAAGTCTTGGAGAAGCCACTGGAATGGTCAGAGCAGCTGGGCTTGTTCAACCTGGATGAAGGACATCTCCAGAGGGGTGCAACAGCAGCCTGCCCCTGCCTTTGGAGAGCGTATCAAGGAGATGGAGCCAGGCTCTTCAGTGCTGCCTGATGGGAGGGTGAGAGATGAGGGCCTCAGTTGAACCAAGAGACATATTCCAACTGGATAGAAGGAAAAGCCAACACAGACAGCTGGTGCATGCTTGTGAGGTGAGGGTGGCCAGGCTCCATCCCTGGAGGCTTTCAAGACGTGCAGGACAAAGTCTTGAGCAGCCTGTGCTGGCCTTGTAGCTAACCCTGCTTTGAGCAGGAGGTTGGGCTAGAGACCTCCTTGAGGTCCCTTCCAACCTGCATGGTCCTATAAATGCTGTCCCTGCTAGGAATTTCACACAGTGATTGTTTCTCCAAGGTTTTCATGGCTGTTGTTCTTTGTGATAATTTAAGAAAGGGCAAACCAGTTTTTCATAGAGACAGTACAATTTCCTGGGCTGCATCAAAAGAATTATGACCAACAGGTTGAGGGAGGAGATTCTGCTCCTCTGTTTCACTCTCATGAGACCCCACCTGCAGTCAAGCTTTGGGCTCCCCAGTACAAGAGAGACATGGAGCTGTTGGAGCAAGTCCAGAGGAGGGCCACGAAGCTGATCAGAGGGCTGGAGCACCTCTCCTATGAGGACAGGCTGAGAGAGCTGGGATTGTTCAGCCTGGAGAAAAGAAGACTCCGGGGAGATTTAATTGTGGCCTTCCAGTACCTGAAGGGGCCTACAGGAAAGATGGTGAGGGACTGTTTATCAGGGAGTGTAGTGACAGGACAAGGGGGAATGGGTTTAAACTGAAGGAGGGTCGATTTAGATTAGATATAAGAAAGAAATTCTTTGCTGTGAGGGTGGTGAGACACTGGAGAAGCTGTGGATGCCCCATCCCTGGAAGTGTTCAAGGCCAGGTTGGATGGGGCTTTGGGCAACCTGGTCTAGTGGAGGGTGTCCCTGCCCATGGCAGGGGGGTTGGAACTAGATGATCTTTAAGGTCCCTTCCAACTCAACCATTCTATGATTCTATGACTTCTGCTTATCCATTCAGTTGGATTGTGCCAAAAGGATAATTCCAAATTGAAAAAAATCAACTTTGAGATACTTTAATACATAATAAATTCTTTAAGTATTTTAAAAATTACAGTGCCATAGTTCATATAATAAAGGAATATTGAGCCTTTTCAGGGTATCTCACATTTAAAAGTGTAAAAAATGAAATCCCCAAAAAACCCTGAAACCCATTTTGTTTAAAGCATGTGATTATTAAATGCTGTAGCATGTTTTAGTTAAAACACACTGATTAGGGTAAGGTTTCTATCTCTGCCTCCTATGGTTGGCATACAATCCTGATTTTAAATCCATTGAGCTCACTGGAGAGATGATTAGACTGGGTTTCACTTCTCGCAGCTATAGCAATTGAGAAGTCAGTGCTTACGATATTTGTCTAAGATCCTTTGATAACAACAGAAAGAGATAAATGCTTCTAGACAATGATTCATCCTGTCCCAAAATAATTGCCTAAAATAGGTAAAATGACTCATTTGCTGACAAGGTTTGCCTCGCTTGCTTTCTTTGTTCTATAGTGACCATAGAAGGAGCTCAGGCAGCAATGCCTAGAGAACAAGTTAATGCATCCTCATTTGTGGCATTGCTTGGCTTTAAATAATGAGCTACAGGATAGCTGTATGGTGTAATCCCACTGTATTTGGGATATAGTGAAATCCTGCTGTACTTGTTTGGAAATTCAGATTATGCTATTTTATTTCATGTTCTGTTCAGGAATTAAAATTATTTTATTTTCCTGGAAAAATTGTTAGCCTTGCGTTATTGTCTGGAAAGGGATATCAGGAGAACATAAAACTGCACCTCAGTCAACAAGAACAGCAGCAAAAGAGCAGCTAATTTTATCAAATGTACACATTGGTCTTTTCTGCTGAAATTTTGCGGAAAAAAATCAGTATGGTAAGTGTTCTATACAATGGAATGATTTGTGAGATACATTTCCAATGAGTACAGTATTCCTGGCTGACATGAACACTAACTGAATCTTCATATTCCATGACAGATGAAAGAAGGAATCCACCTACCTTAACGCAGTCTGTTACTTATAAAAGGCTTAGTGATAACAAATGGAATTTTGAAGTCTTTTATAGAAGCGTGACGCACATTAAACATCAAACCCTCCTGTTGCAGATTACTTGATCTGGCATTTAAGGACTGGGATTGGTCATTTGATGATGTTGATGATATTGATGGTGATGATGATGATGACGATGTTTTTGATTTCTGAAGAAGTATAAGGGGTAAATCTAAATAGAGAGGAATGGATTTGTTTGCCTTTGAATACAGCATGCTATGTTGGATTTTGTTTCTCAAAGCAGAGAAAACACCAGATCTCATTTTGATATTTTAAACAGTAAAAATGAGATTCTGTTCATGATGTCAAATTGTTAGAGGAGTCTTTTACATTAAAACGAAGTTGTTGCCTTTGTTAGTGTTTTTATTTTTCTAATTTTTGACCTGTTTTCAAAATTCATGTCTGCCTGCCTGGGGAAAAAAACAAACTGTTGTCAGAGTAGTTGCTCATCTGTAGTGCTAATGCTGCTAACCTCTGCGGGTAATTTTTGAAGGCTGAAAGTGAGAGTGTAGCAGTTAGATGTTTAGCCGAACTAGAATTGGTATTTGCAAAGACTTTTCATTTTTAAGCTTTTAACGTAAACTGACTGGACTATGGCTAGCAGACATGAAATCACTGGAGTTCTGCATTTTGCTTTTCTACCTGTGTTATGAAGTGAATTTGACTTGGCTTTCCTTTGCAGTGCTGTGCTTTTTGGATACCTAACCATGCACTTGAAAACTACGTAAACAAATGGGCTTTGCAGCTTCCGTGATACGGTTTCCTTGACTGCTTTAGAAAAAATACGGCCGTTTTATTCATCTAATTTGTCCCATGGCTTACTTAAATACGCAGTGTGAATGTAGTGGAAATAGCGATAACAGTTTTGTAGTTCTCAATGTTTAATCATTCAACATGTTGATGCAATGTTATGTTCACGTGGAAAAAACTCCCCTAAATTCCTAGGAATTCTTTTAAATAGTGTGTAAGGTGTGTCTCAGCCTTAGAAAAGAATGGGCGATGACGGCAGCACTGTACCTCAGCTGTGGGCTCAGTTAACTGAGCTGCCAGCCCTTGTAGAATTTAGCTGGCTTAATGTTTACAGTAACAACCATTACGTTAATTAAATATACTGCATCTTTATGTATTACAAGCGTACAAATTACTAATCTTTCAGAAGTGACTATTACATTGTATTGTACTTTACCCTCATATATTCCAAGGGGGTTGAATTGATTTGGGACTGCAACGCATAAGGATGTACTATACTTAAGTAACGATGCTGTTGGATGCAGAGGAATGACATTTCTCCCAAGTTTGCTGATGAGACCATCTTAAATGAAGACTGAGGAAGTCTATTTTTGTCAGATTTACATTCATTGCATTTACTGACCAAACTCCCCTCTTCTTTTTCAGCTAACTGCTTTCCGTGAATGCAGACTCAATTCAAGGTGATCATTTTCTTCCCGTTACAGCAAGACTGAAACATATCCCAAAATATATTAAAAAAATCTATATTTTCCTGAGAGATTGTGCTATATATATCAGAGGTTTACATTTTTGTTGCAATATAAATTACTAATCTCTGAGGGTATTTCTTGTATTCTCCTGAGTGACTGATCAAATGAGGAATGGCTGGTAAATAATAAAAGGATATGTTAGGTAACCTTTTAAACTCTGTTCCACAAAAGCTTTCTTGGCAAGACACATACACTACATTTCATAAAAGGATCGAGAGGAATGACTATTAAAATGGAAGAAACTGACTTTCCAGCTTTTGTAAAGATGCCACCAGCATGTCTGCGAGAAGAACAGGAGGAAGAACAACCATAGTGATATAGACTGCATCTGTAAGAAGTGACCATTATACTGTGTATATATATTGTACTGTAATACTGCAAGAGGGTTTTAAAAATCTTTCCACTTTATTTTTTTATGCTTATTAATCAGATACCGTTACTTATTGCAGTTGCAACTATGCACTTGTATAAAGCCATAATGTTGAAGTTTATATCATTCATACATGTCTATCAAAAGCTGCATGTCAGTGTTCAGCAGCTAGTATAAGTTTGAAGTATATACATAGTTTCAGCTATGTCATCATGGGCAGTCCTGTTTTACCTGTCTAATTGCCTTAATTTAATTTTTTTTTCAAGTTTTTTGCCCATTCTCTCTATTTAAGGAAAAAAGAAGGTTTACCAGCTCTTAGGATGCAATTTTGCTTTGTGGCAGAAAAAATAGTGCACTATTTTTACACCTAGTAAGTATATCAATGTCAGCCTATTTTGAATGTATATCGACTGGTTTTAAGGGTGGAGAAGTGTTGGTTACAGAAACAATGTCTGATACCATTGGAATTACCATTTGCTTGTACGTGTAACTGCTCATCCAGCCCTTTTTGCAAACCTCAATATTAGTTATTGACTTATATTAACCCTCATTAAGTGCTCTGAAACTTCATTTTGCCTTGTTTTTGCATACTCTTGTAGATGTGTTTTTTATTTCTGGGAAAAAAAAAAGAATCTGTGACTATTTTTACATTTCACAACACAATATCTGAGGACTGTCACAAACTTTAAGAAAACTAAAACATACTGTAGATGTATTTTAAAATTTTAAATCTGGTTCTCTAGCACATAGCTGTAGGCATAGATAAATATTTCAGTAGTGTGTTTTGAGAACTGATAGCTGGGAAGAAAGGGCCTCAGAGGCACTTAATCTGACTTTTTTTTAACTTGGAGTTGTACAAAAAATATAATTTATGTGGGCTCATTCATGATGTGTTCATTATCCCAGAAAATGCATGTTTTATACAACTACAGTATGCGATGTTAAACATATTGACAGTAAAAAATGTAGTCTCCTATTTGGTCTCTTTATATATATAAATATATATATTTAAAATATATATATATAAAATATTGTGTGGGAGTGCAGTAATTTAAAATATGATCTAACACTTCAATGAAGGAGGACATTTCACTTTAAAATTTTGTTTGTTTTTGTTTTTTAAAGAGTGTTGAAATGTTTGGAAGGATAGGACCATGATTTATTTAACACTATCATGAAAGGTGGACTTGGAAACACTGAAATACTGAAAATGAATAAATATATTTACATTTTGTACATTACAGTTCAGCTTAACAGAGCCAGAATGTATTCAGTCTTCTATTTACGCACTCGCAAAGTAAAATGGTGTTTGTGAGTTCTTAAATTCAAACCTAAAACTTTCATCTAACTTCTGTTAGGTATTATAACCCGGCGCACAGCAACAGTGTTTTTTCCCTGCTTGTTTTGATTTACAGAAGTACGGTATATTTTTAGGTAATGCAGATTTGCATAGAGTACAACATTAAAAATGTATACAGTAAAACTGTTTCCATTCACTGAATGCATAAATATTTTATATATATATATAAAAAAAAATGTTACATTGTGGGAAGTTCTATCCTTTTCTGAATTGGAGAATATTATATATATATTTTTAAATAAACTATTTGAGTAAGGTAAAATAGTTTCTGAACTTGAGAAGCTGGTAATTAATTGCAATACTTAACTATATAGGCAACTGATAAGGGAAAGGCAAGGGTTGCTCCAAAGGAAGCCAAGCAAAGGCTCCGAGGGAGCTCTTTGGGCAGCCCCTCAGGTGCTGGCGCTGGATCTCTTGCACTTTCTCCCCTTGCCTTGCCCTCATTTACTGTGGATCCCTGGGGCCCTGTGAAGCCTGACGTTTTAGGAAATGTACTGTATTCTAGTATTCACTAGCCACAGTTAACTATTTGTACAAGTATAGAATGAATTACTAGCTGTACAGACAGCAGGCTGTATCGAGATGCTGCCACAGAACGATATGGGCTGATGGGGAGCACTGGAGGTCCTCTGGTCTGACCAACGTAGCATAGGTTTCTCAAGGCTTTTGAGTTTTCAGTGCCTCTCAGGATGGAAGTATCACAGCACTCCTCAGTTCTCCTTCATGCAGTTTGTCCCAAAACAAAGGAACTGCGTGGGCTGTCATGTGGAGATCGTTTGGCCAACGGCATGACGTGCACAAACGTTGTTTTGTACCCAGGACACAAAAGGCAAAGCTGCTCTTCTGTTCTTCTCACTTGTCCTCCTGCTCGAAACAGAGCTTCCATCTGCTGATCTGTGGAATTCACAGAACTCTTAAGCATGAGTTCCTGGGGATTGTGGTGTTTCCTTATAAAAGGTGGTAACCTTTTAAAATTTTTGAGAGAAGAGCATATTCCTCAACTAAGGAATATTCATCTTAAAGTCATTGACGTTTAAACACTTTCTGTTTGTAACAGGGCTGTCCCAGCAAACAGGACATTTTTGTGGCCTGGATGACTTTATCTATAGAAATTCTCTCAATGCAAGTCTTTTTGTTTCACAAGAGTAAACAAATAACATAGCCAGGCTGCAAATTAACCTTCTGGAAGAATCGGAGGTCAAACCGGGAGCCAGAAGCTCAAGACATTTGTAGGGAAGTTGCTGTTTGGTTCCTTCCCATCCAAGAGCTCACCAGCACAGAAGCTGGACAGGAAGACCCCATTGGAGTCAACAAAGACCTTTCTGCAAGGAGATTTCCACTTCTGTCCTGGTTGGGTACAGCCATTTCCTACTCCTAGTGATTCCTGCCAAAGCTCAACCCCTCAGCGCTGCCAGCGATCCTGCACCAAGTCTGCATGCTGAAGAAAACATTGTGGTTCTTGTGCTTCTCAGTGTGGTTGATGCTGTAACCAAATGTGCCATGGACCATAGTACCGTGGTACTAGGAAACGTGCAAGAGGCTCAGGTGTCTTGGCAGTTGGCAGCAGTGGCCAGATTTAAAGCATCACTGAAGTTTCACTGCTGTTGAGAGACACTGAACTTCCCACGTTTTTGACAGGCATTCAGTGGCACTCTGAAGTCACCCAGGCCAGGAAAGCTGCTGCTAGAGATGATAACGCTTTTCTCTTTAGTTTCTCAGGCAGTCTCAGATGATTATTGTGACCAGCAGGTGAGGGAGGTGACCCTGCCCCTCTACTCTGCTCTGGTGAGACCCCACCTGGAGTACTGCGTCCAGCTGTGGGGACCCCAGTACAGGAGACACATGGAGCTGTTGGAGCGAGTCCAGAGGAGGGCCAGGAAGCTGATCAGAGGGCTGGAGCACCTCTCCTGTGAGGACAGGCTGAGAGAGTTGGGCTTGTTCAGCCTGGAGAAAAGAAGGCTCCAGGGAGATCTTATAGCAGCCTTCCAGTACCTGAAGGGGCCTACAGGAAAGCTGGTGAGGGACTGTTTATCAGGGAGTGTCGTGACAGGACAAGGGGTAATGGGTTTAAGCTGAAGGAGGGTCAGTTTAGATTAGATGTTAGGAAGAAATTCTTTACTGTGAGAGTGGTGAGGCACTGGAACAGGTTGCCCAGAGAAGCTGTGGATGCCCCATCCCTGGAAGTGTTCAAGGCCAGGTTGGATGGGGCTTTGGGCAATGTGGTCTAGTGGAGGGTGTCCCTGCCCATGGCAGGGGGGTTGGAACTAGATGATCTTTAAGGTCCCTTCCAACCCAAACCATTCTATGATTCTAGGATTATTAGAAATCAGAGCGTTTGTGTTCGTAACCTTACAATGTATTAGTTTCCTATCTAGCTTTGAGAGTGTCATCCTTGGAAAAGGATTTATATATCTTGGTCTCAAGTGCCTTCACCCATCCTGTGCTTGAACGGAAAAGCTCACTGTAAAACCATTGCTCCTACAAGTGGGGACTCGGAGGAACTGTAACTTATTAGGACAGGGATGCTAATTACCAGGCCTTGTTACGAAGATAGGGGTTTTGAATCTTTGCCCCTTTGTAGGCGGGAGGCATTGTTTTATAAGGGTAAGAAAGTCAAGTTACTACGTGATACTTGCTATTGCAAGTGTGCAGCTAGATTTGACCACCGCTGCTTTTGTTCCAGTAATCTTACGGAAGCTCCAGGATTAAAGTGATCTTTCAAAATGAAAGTCACAGTAAAAGGCAGCAAAATTACAAGGCTGTAAGTGGGTGTAGTCCATCTTGCCATCAGGCAGGAAATACCTGAGGTCCATCAGGACATGGCTCTGTCAGACTGCAGAGATCTTGCAATAGGATCCAGATCAAGAGATGGGCTGGCAGGTGCTTATGGTGATGCTTATTGTGGCTCACAGACACCTATTTGACATCAACAGCCATCATCTCGAAGAAGTCTTAAGTATCTTGGAGAACTCTAGCTCAAAATCAAGCAAATTAAATTCAGTAAAAAACAAAAAATTTAATAGCATCCTATTTTAAGGGGGTTTTTTCAGCTCACATTCCAAACTGGGACATCCTTAAACCATTATTAGTGATGAAGGCAGCATTTCATGTTCTGCTTCTTATGTAAATATGAATCTCAAGTATCGAAGAATCTGGAAGGGAATGGAACAAACCAGCCTGAAAAGAACTAGCAGGGAAGTAATTACGATTTATCATCATAGAAAATGCATGGCTGGGAATCTACCTCATTTGAGCTGATCTCCACAACTGCATAGCTTTTCCTTGATAATCATTCTTCCTGTAGGCTCTGAGGTGTCATTTCCTTCCCCCTCCCCTGCCCCCCAGATGACACATGTTCTTAAATGGATAATGATTGGTGGAGGAAGAATAATTTTGCCTCATTTAAAGGAGCGAATGAACGCTTTCTACAAGCTGTAAGCTGTTTGGGACCTTTTAGCTAATTCGCGAATGACTTTCTCCAAAAAGTCAAAGTGCTTTAAAACGTGGCTCCTGCGCTCCAGCGGTTGAGGTGTGTATGCGCCTCCCCACCCCATGCCTTTCTCCTGTTCAATGGCTCGGATGAGCAGAGCCGGGTTGGGGAACAGCTCTGTGCACAACGGGGCTCAGGCAGGGAGAGGCAATAACATCTTTTGCTGGAGGAAGAAACTCTATGTGGTTTTACTCTGCGTAAAATGCTCGGGGTCATGGAGGCCCGTGGGATGGGGGAGATGACGGGTTTGCGTTTGTGTGCCACGCTTCTGCTCACTGAGGAGTTTGGAAAGAGGCTTTGGGAAAGGTAAACTACACACATCTTCCACCACCTGCTCCCCTCTTCCAGACCTGCAACCTGCTGTCTCTGGAATCGCGCCCATGTTTTGGGGAGATGAGAGAGTAGATCTCATGATTTCTCTTCCATGCTGTGAAACCAAGCTTTGTGGCAAACGCACAGTCGCGGTTCATCATCTCCGTAGCTGGAGAGGTTCGGGGTTGTTCAGCGGGCTGTCCTAGAGTCAGATCTCGTCTTTTCACAGGCAAGACGACTCACACTTTTTGAAAGCCCTGACAGGGCCAGTGCTTTATCAGCCAGGACAGGAAGGGCTGTTTTACCCCATGAGCTTGCTGTGAGCTGGAGCAATTAGACACCGAGCGTGTCATCCCGCACGACTAGAGGGCCTGTGCCTGGAGATGGATTGCTTCCAGCCCTGGGGATAGAAGTTGCTCTCTGACTTACGCACCGCAACAAATCCAAGGTGCTTTCCCTGCCCGCCCAGGGCCCGCTGCTGCAGCGCGCAGCAAACAACGTGCTTGTGTCCGCCCTGCTGCTGTTGAATGACAAGTTTAATGAGATTTATCCTCCCCACGTCTCTCATCTAAAGGTATTGTCTTTAATCCATCTACTCAGAGGATTACGGTTTACGGACTGGAAAAACCACTGGCTCTGCGCTTTCATAGGGCTTGCCCCAGGCTTGCCCATACTTCTACCTTACAAAAGTGAAATAAAGTATTCTCTGGGTGGGGGAAGTGTGTAAAACTATTTACTGCTCCCTTCTGATTTGTTCTGTATCTCTGGCAGCTTGAATGAGAACTCATGGTCCAGCTTTCCAAGTCCACAACATTACCTTAAGCTTGTGAATTATCCAGCTTTGTTTCTTTTCCTCAGTCTCTTTTTTTCTGCAGGTTTCTAAGATGATTTATTAAGTATGTTAAGTAACCTGTAAAGGACTTTGCTTAAATGCATTTTCAGCAGTTTAGGACCAAAAAAAACCCCAACTTGAAGTGCTGACCCTCACACCAACAATGGAGTGTCTTCATTTTGCTACAGCATCACTCAGGAGTATGAAAGATGTCAACAACAGACAGGGTTTGGACTCTATACAAATCTTTCTCCATTAAGAAAAGGCTTTAATTAAAAAAAAGAAACAAGATGAGAAGTAAGTGTGATGTTTTTCATTTAGGATGCTGGAGCTCTTTAGCATGTTACAGGTTAATATACAGCCTGATGCTTCAAATATTAAGGCGAAAGCTGCCCATTACTGACCTGTAATGAGTATTAAATTTTCTTTCCATAGATGGAAACAATAAAAAAATGAAATGTAATGAAAATTAACTGTAAGAATGACATTAATCAACCATGAAGGATAGCATTTATTAATATGACCTGGAAAATGTATCACACACCACCTGCCACCATTTAGACCAGATATTTTACACAGCTTTAGTAAAATCAGTAACAGGATGTTTACAGTTACTCTCTCAACTCAGAAACATCTATGTTTTACTGGAGCAGTAAAAAATCCTCATCTTTGAACTTGCTCTCAGCAATGTGAGATACCTGAAACCGTATGTCCACAGACATACTACCTCCCTCCCCTTCCCCTTTAAACCCAGAGTTTACGAAGCAGCTACATTTTCTGACAGTGAATCAGTCTGCTTGATTGCTGAGGGGACGCTGGCAGAGACATCTGCTTTTGCAGACACCGTTCTTCCACAAGAGTCCAATGATTTAGTGCATTGCGAGGAAAACCTGCCTCCAAAGTAGTCAAAGCAGTCCTCCCGCAGTTGTCAAGGGCCTCGGGACTAAGGGCGCCTTGGTTTTAACATCCCAATCAACAGTCACACTGTAAGAGCCCTTCTGAAACAGCGTAATGAGAAATGAAGGCAAGCTGTATGATTACTTCTGTAACTTTTGCTTGGAAAGGCATTACTTCCAAAAGCAAAATACCTTGTTAATGGTTCTCAAGAATACACTCTTCCCTTTTTTAGTAAACCTCCTACAGACTGGTTAGCATCTCACAAGTAAAAACTGAAGTCTTGTCTTTATGTTGACCAAACCTGTTGGTCAAAGTTTCATTCATTTCTGTACACTCTAATCTCTGCTGTTGCCAAAAGAGTATGTTTAGTGAATGAGAGCTCAGGCTGAAAAAGAAGAATTCATAGCTGAGTTTTTGCTCTTATCCTAATAAAAACGGGGTGTATTGAAGAAAGTGACCATGGGTATCCTGTATCAGTTGTATAAATTGTACTGTTTCAGTGTTGCACGTAAGTGCTACAATCCCAACTGGATTTGTGACTTAGAACTTTATTTTGGATCAGGCCTTGACTCAGATTTTCTTCATCCTAACATACAGATAGTTCATGTCGAACTAATTGAGTTGCTTGCAAGAAAACGACAAACATCTGTTGTTTTTCAAACTCGCAGCAGACGCAGAAAGATGAGTTGATATGTTGGTGCAAAATTGCTCTTGTATAATTGAAGAAAATTGCTTATATGTAACCAGAAAGTACTGAAGTGATATGAGAATATATAAACATCTAAATAGAAAATACCTTTTTCATTTGGTAAAAAAAAGCCAGAGAAAATGTGAGATCAGTGAAACTTGTCTTAAATGACCAATAAAAATATGCTGCTTAAATGAAGTATCTTATCAGAATTATTTCTGGGAGAAAATAAGCATGACTGTACTAAGTATGCTTAGGGATAAATACTAGGCTTAAGAGAGTGAGCGAGCGCTTCCTCAACCTTTGGTCTGTTGTTTAAGCTTAGTTGTGTCAGGTTTTTTTGCTGGTAACTGTGGTGTGTGCTGAGGAGTGTCTTCTAATCGGTCTTTTTAGCTTTCCTGTAGTGCAGGACTGTGGCTGTGACCCAAATATTGAGAATGAGCATGGTTATGAAACGGATGAGAACTAAAAAGCAAAAAAAAAATTTTGTAAGGATAAATCCAAAAAAATCAACTGCTGTCACTTTCAGAAAACATGTTTTGTAAACCTTCACTGCTGTGCAAATAGGCTGGTTCCCATTCAGCAGCTCTTTTCAGTCAATTAGTTTAAATTACCACGTTTGGGAACCCAGAAATTCTCGAAGTAAATATAGCACAGAAGAGCATTCAGCACTTGCGAGTGATATCTGAAAATATTACACTACCTTTAATTCTTTTGTGATGAAACCAAGAGAATAGTACAAGTTTGAGTAGCCTCATAGAAATTTATATTTACACTTAAAATTAAACTCAGAGCCGCAGCTCACGTGTCCTTTACAGTTGTGTGTGTTGTTTATAATAAAGGGACTATTCTCTACTGCCATCTGTTAAGTTTAGACTTCAAGGAGACAGGAAATGCATGTATCTAACAGACTTTAAATCTGATAACAGAGAAAAAAAGTAGTTTTCAGAATCTCGATTAACTTTCAGATTGTTTTACACCAAAATAAGCATAGTATCTCTACCTGTGGAACCACAATTTGAAGTATAGGTAAATGGAATATTCACAGAAATGTACACAAAAGTTTGTTTCAGAAATACACGATACTTGACAGGTTCATACATGTGCATGAAACCAAGATGAACATGCCAAAGTGTTCAGTGCTAGAAGTTAACTGGAATGTTGTCCATGAGAGCAACATGGTATCAGTGGTTGCTGCCATCTCTTCCGCGTTCCAAAGCGTATTGTGCTATATTTTGAAAAGCAGCTTTAACCAGAGCCAGCTTTACTTCCAAGAGCCAGCTTTTCACTTTCATGGTGTTTTTCTACCTTCCTTCTTCCCCTCAATATCTCTCGCTTCTAATCAGTGTAAGTGTGTAGCTGTGGGTGAACTGGACTCAGCAACTGACCTGGAGTAAATTTCTGCATGTGCATTATGTTGGTTTTTTGGTGATGCCGTTAACTGCACGCCCCCACAAGCTCTTACTCTGGCAAAGAGAGAGAAAGCAGCAAGCACAGGAGTGAAAACGCATGACTGAAAAGGGGACTTCCTTTTCCAGTGAAAGAGCCACTTGAACTGCTTGTAAAACCAGAGCCTTATTGTGCGCCAGAGGACTGCTTAAAAATAAATAAATCCATTCAAATGATGTTTCTGATGAAATACCAGTTTTGAACTAGAACAAGGATCCACCAAATAAAGTACAATGCGATTTTGTTACTGTTCCTACATCTTGATTTTGAACCATTTATTGAAAAATCTGCTGCACTCCTTAGCTCTTTCAGTTTTGTCAGGATGATAAGCTGTTAAATAAATTTACAGTTAAATAAATTTGCTTTCCAATGAAATCAGCTGCAAATTATCTATTTTAAGCCATTTTTTGTGAGTTTCTTACCAGCCTACCATTTCATTCGCAGCCTGCCATAAACTTTCTGAATATTGTGCCTAAAACTACTCATATACTAAGCAGAACTTTAAATAGTTTTCTAGAAGAATTTTTGAATGCACAGACCCCACAATAAGAAAAGGAAACACTTAATATGTGAACAGTTATCACTCAATTATTACAGATTTATTGTTGTATGTTACTAAATTTAGTTATTTATGTATTTAAAGATTTTTAATGCTTTATTCTGCTATTTTCATAATTATGAAGTGTTTTTGCCCATGGAAAAAGAATAATGGCTTTTGGACCACTTGTCACCACATGATAAGCATAAGCAGGCTTTTTTTTATTTTCTCCAGGTATTTGATTTGTAATCCTGCTACTTTTTTAGCAGTAACTCCTTCCCTCACCATGCTAAACCACCAGGTTCATGGTTTCTTCTTCTGAGACCAGATAACTGCTTTTACAAAACAGCTAAAAATAACGATGGCAGGCAGCTGTTACCTTGGAAAGGCAATTCCATACTTTACTCACCTGCGAGATCATTTGTAGTCATTACAGTTGTAAGTATTCTTGCTGTAAATTGAATGGGTTCTGATTAGTGGACTAGATACAACAAGTTTATACCTTCAAAAAATGATGAAATATCTATTTTTCAATAGAGAATAATCTTGCATCAAAATACACATTGTATAGACATTCCCACTTTTAGTACATCCACTCGTCACTATTTCAGCTTCAGAGATCAAGCTCTCAAAGCTGAGTGACACTGTATTAGGGGTCCTTTTCAATGAGAAAATCACTGATTGACAGAATTAAAATGTTTGTATCTATATCTATCTATTTCACTAGACTGGATGTGGTCAGAGTTCGCTGCTGCTCTTTCTGTTCAGCCCCCTCCTTTTGGTAGTCGATACTGAGCTACACCCACAACCGAGTTAGTTAGCATGGCTGAACCACTGTAAATGTTCACATGCATGCTTTTAGGCTTCTGCAAACACCAGGAATTCAGCTTTCCTTCCTGCAACAAATCTAAACATTCATTATTTCTCATTTGCAGCAGACTAAAACCATTTTAAAAGTTTATTGCCATTGTTCAGTGAACGTCCGTTGACTCGAAAACATCTGTTTCACAGGGAAATAGATCCAGCATCACTATGTTTTATAGTAAGAATATTTTAAACAAGTTTTGTGAATATGAATGGCAAAGGCACTTCTGACAAATAGCTGTAGAACTATTCATGCAGACCACTAAGTAATTAACACATGAACTGCACAAATCACTGTTCTTGATACGTTCCTAAATTCTCCTCTGTTGAGAAATGTATTCACATATAGTCATAGAGTTAAAGGTATTTAGCATTAAGTGTGTATTTATTTGTAAATTACTTTTCAGAATTAGCATTGTCTAACTACAAAATTTAGCACCTCTTCATGCTGGATCACTAACAATTTTATTACATCCTAGAACATTGAAATCTTTTCTTCATAAAGACACTCTTTCAGTTATTTGAACTGTATCAGGTTCCTTCCACCATATTTGCATGTTTTCTAAGTCAGTATCATTGTGATTGAGCTCGTGTCAGTGATAAAACTTGATTTCAAGAGACTGTGTGGTATCTGAGTCTCAGAAGTCAACACTAAGGGAAACGACATTAGGGAAGATTTTTACCTACTACAGCTGAGTAAAGATCTATTGAAAGAGGCATAAGGAGGAGATACGATTTTAAAAAATGAAACCTCAGTGCTTTGCACCAAGTTGCCCATAGCTTACTTGCACAGGTATATGCAGACATACTCCAGGTCAAGGCACTCACTTGTCCAGAATCTTTTGTCTGCCAGAGACACCGCAGCTGAGCCAGCTTACTGGCTGCACTGATGAGGGTGCATAAATTCTGAAAAGCAGGTAAAAAAACCACAAACCAGAATCTTTGCCATTATATTATCCAAGTGTTTAGCTTATAGCTGTTTCTATGTAACTTACTAAAAACCAGGATTAGCTTTTTCATTTAGAATTAAAAAAGCCCTATACTTTTCCAGTATTTTACAACCCAAGTGTTTCAGCTTCTTCCTAAGGAACCATGAAGCAAAAACTTAAAGCTGCCAGAAGCAAGGAACTGATTTCGGAGGTACTGTCCAGGACGAAGCTCAAAGAGCACAACTGCTACTGCTGTTGGCAAATGCTTGGTAGAGGCAAATACAATAAGAAGCAAAGAAATGAAAAAACCTCTCAACCTGCTACATAAAACCATTCATGAAAGTTAGCTAAAATGCGACTGATCTAGTCTAAACAGCAAGGTTGATTCAGACCATCTGTTACCATTATGTCTGGCAAACAAAACCATAAAAGAATGAGAAAACTCACAAGAATGTGTGGAAAATGGGTCCAATTGGTGGGAAAAAGTAATGAAGGGAACAGACTTTTCACCCTGTATTCCTTTTACAGGGGATTTTGCAAAGGCAGCAGGTAGAGGGGACCTCCACATGGGTCTCTGCGGCATGTTCGGATTTCCCTTGCGAGTGAGGATCGCTATTAGGCTTAGAAGCTTTATCCCCATTCGTGTAATTTTTTTGCATTAGCAACTCCTGTTCATCTCAATTAATTTTTAAGTTCCTTACTTCTGATAAAAAGGGCAAATACCATCTTTAACCTACGTCGGGCATTACCAGATGGTATTTTTCTTCCAAAATTCTAGGACTAAAGGGAAAAACGATCTTGTGAAATATTTGATTCCCTATTTCAAATGCTTTAACTGACGCTCTGTTGTTTTCCTCTCATGTTAAAGGATTATTAATGGGGATTATGACATTAGGACTAAAGAGGCAATCTTTTTTCAACATCTTAAACCTTTGCTAGTTTTAATTAAGGGACTGCAATTAACAATTTTACCTCAGAACTTTTTTGTTTCCATAGAGTCTGTATTGACAGTGCAATGTTTTCCAGCTACGCACTGAAGTGAAACAGCTGTATTTGAAAACTGGGGTTGTTCTGAAAGCTAACCCAAACGATTAATTCCTCCAAGGACAAATATAAGGACAGATTTCACTGATCAAGATGTCCAGAAAAAAAATGTTATTTCATATGTGGACCTAATTTCAAATAATCATGCAGCACTTACCATGGCCAGGTCTATTATCCACTTCCGCACTGTTAGCATGTACCAGCCCCCCCAAAATCTTACATTATGTTAAGTTTCATAGCACTGAAAATTCTAGGATAGTGCCACTCCTGAAACTGCCCGGGGAATTAGATTTTTTTTTTAAACATCTGGAAATAATATTATTGAAACTTTATAACAGACTATGCAATCTAGATAAAATATATTAACCACTAGTTGAAACACTAAGTGTTCCTATTTTTCACACTGTCGTCGGCTGAACAGTGCCTGGAGTTTCTCAAGAGCTGCTCCAAAGCACAAGACTTGAGATTTAAGCCCAAATCCTATTTTGTGTTCATCATAGCAAGTACAGTCTGCGTGGGTAGGAATCGAAGAAAAAAGATTAATCATTTCTACCCTGCATTTCTAGCAGATGTAAATTAAGAATTAGTCTTGTTCCTTATCAGTTGTAGGCCTTCTAAAGCAAAGCTACATATAAAGCTTACTTCTTGTAGAGATTTTACTGTGATCCCAGAAGTCAGCATGTGAATGTGGAATGCATGCTGAGGGGTGGCTGAAAATTATTTACGATGGTAGCACAAAACAAATGACAACATAGCTGCTATGCGAAGAACTACCAAACAAGCTACGTAACCCAAAATGTCCAGATTTCAAAGGATACGTGACTGCATAGAACAAAGCTCGTTTTGTGTTTCCACTGAAACGCAGAATAAACAACAGGAGAATGACATCTGAAATAAATAAAAGATTGCTCATCAGAGAAGGAGAAAAGGGGCCAAAATGCACTCCTAGACAGTTCTACTGGGCACCATGTCTACGGAAACTCATTTCTTACATGTTTTGTCTTTCAAATTTGATTGACATCCAAAACACTGCAAGCTCCAAAACGAAGCTTTTCTTAGAGTCTGGAGTGTTTATAAGGTTTATCTCCCATGCGGAGTCACTGGATAAAGCATGAGCTTACACTCCAACTCCACTGTGTGTGTATTAACTAGATCTTTCTCCTCTAGCTGACCATCTACTTCCATAAAATTTATGAGAATTCAATTATATTTGAGATGTTCACTCCCTCTTCCCCCCGACTCCAGCTAGAATTGGTCAATGGATTCACATCACTGCAGTGCAGTACTACATGCAGAGCCTTGGAGTGCTGAAGGAGCCCTGTTTTATTTCCAAAACATGGCTTAAAAAATTACCTTGTGCAATGATGATGGGATATTCCAGGTATGTCGGCAGAGGGTAACCATAATAGATCTGGTACCTCAGAAACACAAGGAAGCTGAACAGAAAGACACAAAAGAGCATGACTGCGCGAAGGGACAGGACAGTTCAGCTCCTTCACAGCTTCGTCTTTACTGTTTTGGTGGTGCCAAAAGGCTCCAGGCAGGTGTAGCTCCTGCTGTCAAACTGATCAAATATGGAGACAAAGTGCAAGCCTGATGATTCTGTGGTCTGTTACCCTCAAATAGAATAAGATGCAGAGAACTGCCCACGCTTCTTGTCAATGTCTTTGTGTCACAGTGTGTAAGGCATAATTTTATTAATTACAACTAATGAGAAAGAAAGAAAGACTTCCAGACTTAGATGATACCTTCTCTTTGCAATGGCCTTGGCATCTCTGGGATAACTCTGATTTCTTTATGTCTGTAGTTCAATCTGTACATTAAGCAAGTTTTACAGGAGTAGAAAACTCCTTCTAAGCTGTCTAGACTACACTGTTATAAGATTGCCCAGTGTAGCTGCACTGGTCAGACTGAGAGTCTGTTGTTAAGTGCACCAAACAATGGGAATTCTCCATCCTGCCATTCCACAATATAGTATCTAAAAGGAACTGAGCTTTTATCACGTTTTCTTAACTTTCTTCAAATTTCATGCAAGTCCATGGGGTTAGACAGAAACTTCAAGGCTGCAGAGAAAATAGAAAGGACTCTAGGGCATAGTTTTATCAAAAGAAAAATTGATGGTTTCCAGCATAGAAAGATGGCATAAGGAACTGCCTGCCCTGTAAGAAACTGGCTTTTACAGTATTCAGAATTTAAATATCTGAACTTTCTGGAAGTCTTATTTCTTCTAGGGTCAAATTACACTCCTTGGCACCAGCACCATGCTTCTGTGTCACTCCTCTGCCAGGTCACTGCACTTTGACTCTGCAGAAGCATCCCAGTTTGCACCAGTAGCCCCAAAGGTCTCTGCAGCTGGACCCAAAGTCTTCAAAGGCTGCAGAATAGTCTACTAAATAAACAATCAATCAGTCTCAATAAATGTTTCAAAAAACCCTCACTGCAACTCTTACAAAATAGTTTTGCCCAAAGCAAGTGCAGAACCTGCAGCAGTGTGGATACCATGGTTAACCATACCATTTATGGCTTCTCCATGCTCATCTGAAACACTGCTTACAAAGTTTCTTTAATGCACATCAACATGCATGAATTATTTTAAAATGCTACCACCGCTTTTTGGCGTGGGGTAAGTTCTCTCTGCTGGAACTATGCTTTAGGTCACTGAGGTGTATTAAGGATAAACAACAACAACAGGGGTTCGATGCCATGCAGAAACGCGGGCAGCGAACGGCCACAGCAGAGACCAAGGGGATTCTGTACAGCTATGTGCAGAAAGGTGTCAGCACACCTAAGCCTCCGCAGTGCCCAACCGGGGTCAGCAGCTGCGCCCCTCACTGTACACAAGGTGCAGCCACGTTCAGAAATGACACGCCGGTTTTGTGAGGTGATTTTTCTGAATAAAAAGCCGTTTTTTAGCTTGGTGTGGAGAGCTGGCAGCCATCCGCATGGATGTTCTGGCCACCTACATCCCTGGGTTCGGCAAATACAAGGCTCTTTGAGGTATTTTCTCTCATAGGTTTGTACCCACATTTACATGTACGCGTATAGGGTTTCTGTATTTGTTTTCCATTCCATACAATCCTCTTTAATAAGTCTAGCCCATGTAAGCTTATTACAGACTGACAAATCTTTGGAGTTTGACAAGGTTTGTAATTTTCTTAAAGAATGATTATTTATTTGGGTGAGAGAAGCCTGTCTAACTGGTACAATTACCTACCCAACAGGCACACGGACCATTTAATAACCTAAATGCATGGCTTAAAACCATAGTAGGTGTTGTCTCCAGCTCCATGGGTGGCCAGAGTTGGTTTCGGGCAAGTTAAAAAAAGACGGGTTTCCCTTTAACCAACAGTGCGGAAGTGTTTTAAAATAGGAAGTTTCTGCTCCAAACAGTTTGTACACCCAGCGAAGGCAGGATGAGGCACCTGCACATGACAGGCATACGAAGAGGTAGCAGGCTCAGCAGAAGCTAACCGTGTTATAAAAAGGAGTGGTTTTAAAACCTAAGAGCCAGGACTGCTCGCCGCCCTCTTCAAACAGCCACTCAACACAGTCTCAAGTGTGAACAGAGCTGTGAAGGAAGGAACTTCATTATTGCCGCAGCAAACCTCCCCTCGCCGCCGCAGCCCCCTCACGCCCCCGAGAGAAGCCCCTCTGAGGGGAGGCGCTTCCGCCGCACCCCAACGGCTGCTCCCGCCGCGCGCCCCCGAGCTGCGTGCGCAGCCTCCGCGCCGCCGGCGCCGCCGGAGGGGGGGCGCCATGTTGTCCCCCCGTATCGTGTCCCGTCCCCGTCCCCGTCCCGCGGCCGCCGCCTTACCCGGCCAGCTCCAGCAGCAGGCTGCCCACGCTGACCCCCCGCGCGGATCTGGCCGCCACCACCGCCGCCAGCTGCGGCAGCTTGATCACCGCGCACACCGCCCAGGTGCTCCAGTGGGCCAGCTCCAGCAGCGTGGGTGCCATCCTGCTGCGCTGCGCTGCGCTGCGCACCCGCGGCAACCCGGAATGGGGAACCCGCGATGGGGCGGAGAGCCCGCCCGGCCGGCCCTGCGCGGCCCTGCTGGCGAACGGGCAGCCGTCACGGAGCGCTTATGGCGCCAGCGCTGCCCGGGGCGTGGGGCGTGGAGCCGCCCGGCCTGTGGGGAGAGGAGAGTCGGGCCCGGCAGCCGGCATACCCCATCCGCATCAGACTCGGGCCTCGCCGGGCCTGAGCGCGCTGCCAGGCGGTTTGGCAGC
Source organism: Balearica regulorum gibbericeps (assembly GCF_011004875.1). Taxonomy (NCBI): domain Eukaryota; kingdom Metazoa; phylum Chordata; class Aves; order Gruiformes; family Gruidae; genus Balearica; species Balearica regulorum. The sequence continues at coordinate 16,171,915 of NC_046186.1, forward strand.
CCCGGGGAGGCCGGTGCGGCTTCCTCGGGAGGGGGAAGGGGCCGGTCACCCCTTAGTCCCCATGCTGGCGTGTTGCGGAACGCCGCGGTGAGCCGGGGAGCGGGGCTCCAGGGTCGTCTCTGTGCCGCTGGTTGGGGCCTAGCCACAGCTAACGCTCCTCCGGTTAGGGCAGAGAAACGTTAAGCTCCAGGTTGACAGATTTGGTCCTGAAATGACTTTTCTTAAAAAAAATCACACCAGTAATCATCAGATGCTGTGTTGGTGTAAAGGGTTAACCGTGGGTTGTGTTCACCTAGGAGTAGTTTAGATCAGCTCTTGGTTTGGAGCAGTAGGCTGGATTTCAGTTTTCTCCCCCAAAGTGGAGTCTCCAGTGCTTTGGCTCCTGTGTTATTCAGGTCGTGCATGCTGCCTGGATCGGCGTGGTGCTAATTCCTGCAGTAGGGATGGTGCGGTTTTAGCCGCTGCACTTTTGGTTACTCAGAAAGGACCTACAGCAAACTTAAAAGTTCCTGAATGTTGGACTTGTCAGATTATCGGAGGTGAAGCAACTTCCCCGCAACATACACCTACCCACCATACACAGTTATCCACAGAAATAGTAATGTGCGGTTTTTAAAGCTTTTGTACCTACCAGCTTGTCAGAACTAAGTAAGACCAGTTATCCAAGCAGTATGCATTTGTACTGATCACACGCATACAGAATCTTGGCTCTTCTGTGTCTGCATATGGCCAGGACTGCTCAGGATGTCAAATCCATGCCATTAATTCAGATTTTTTTTACTTACAGCATAATTGCTTTAACATTAGGGGTTATGCACAGGCATAAAATCTCTTCGTTTTTCATTCTTACTAAGGTGGTATTGCTGTATGACTAATAGTTCTTCCACGATTTAGTTTTGCATTTCTTGCAAGTTGTTTTCTGTTGTTTTGATAATGTTTTGACAAACAGGTTTATCTTGTTCATTCCACATGCCTTTAGTGGTATTTTAAAACAACAATATTACTAATGCTTAATTTGTAAATTACATTGCCCTCTGTGTAATTCAGTCATAAAAAAAAGTACATAAGAACATAAAATCTCAAAACTCAAATTGAAAAAATGCCCCCCCAATACAGAATTCTAATTAAAAAGCTGTGATTCTGTTAATATAATTTAAACAAGCCAAGCTTTTCAGAGACAATAAACTCTAAAAGAAGAAAGCAAAACTTACCTTAAAATAATAACTGTTCCAACATTTTCTTGATAAACTGAGTTCTCAGCCTTCTGGGAGTATTGCATACTTGAAAAAGAGTTGAGTAAGGTATCACACAAGATGAAGTTTTCTCATTTAAAATTAGATCTGATGTATAGATGTGTTTGTCATTTCAGATAATCTGACAATAATAAATATTTAAGATGGAAGTTTTGTATCTGCATTACTGTGTGGATGCTGATCCAACAAAATACTGTAAAAATATCAATAATACACACTGCCCTGTATCCTACTAGAATAATCAAGAAGCTGAACTGACTTCAAACTATTACGAAAGTCCATGAGCATATTTTTATTCAACTATTTTTATATTAAAAAAAGACATGAAATGTTTACCTTCAATCAGTATTTCAGCTGTTTAAAAAATACTTCCTGCTTTGCATTGCAAGCATTCAGTTAAGCAAAATGATTTACTGCCCTTGCCCTGTCCTGCCTATGTAATATTGCTGTATGTCTGTTTACAGGCCACTTAAGTAGCAGCTTAGGGCAAGAGCAGATGTCACAGTGCTGGACAGCAAAAAAAAAATATAAAATTTATGAAAAGTACAAGAAATTCTTCCTGTTCTTTTTTTTTTTTTTTTTTTTTTTAGTTTTATATGCTATTTCAGACTCTTTTACTTGGTAAGTTGCAGCAGAATGCAGAACCACTTTAAATTACAGTTCAGTGAATAAATTCATTACATGCGAATCTACTGTGCAGATTGCCGGTTTCACAGCAGATGGACAGTGGCTTATCACTGCTTCACCTCAAATAGGAATGCAAATGCTGATTCCTATTGAAAAAAAATAGAGAAGGAAAATAATGCTGTAATAACCAAAGACAAAAAGCCAAAACAGATTTTTTTTTTTTTGCAATAATGACATTGGCTTATCATAGTTGAGTTCTTAAGCAAAATAATGCCTTGAATTTTGTGATTTTGGAAGGAACGCAGAGAAGTGCTCTCTTGCTTGTTATTTCCACAGCCTACCATGCTAACAGGGAATAGTTCATTTTATAGGTAATTCATGTTTTAAGCTCCAGGTTAATTTAAAGGAGGTTCTACAACTGAAGAACCTGTGAGGATGGAGAAAACCCGGAAGGGATGTGTAGAGGAAGGCTGGGGGTGGACAGAGTTGGCCAGGGCACAGCAGGCTGCGGGAGGCTTGCTGCCTTGCCCTGAGAGGGGAGTGTGACACTGTGAATGGGCACACTGCCTGGGAAAGAAACGGGAGGAATTGAACGTGTCAGCACAGTTCCCGAGCTGTGATATCTTTGGGATCACAGAGACATAGTGGCATAGCTTACGATGTGTGCTGTGATGAAACAAGCTCTTTTGGAAAAGAAAAAGAAAAATCAGTGGAAGTTGTGTTCTACACAAAGAGAGTCTGCATGGAGCTTTCCTCTGCTTTGGAGTGAGCAATGAGCCAACTGAGATCTGATGGGTCAAGATTGGTGGGGAGACCAGCATAGGGAACATTGTGTGGGCACCTGCTATAAACCTTGATCAGGAAGAAGCAGCAGGTGAAGCCTTAAATAACTAGAAGAAAGCTCACAATTGTAGGTCCAGGCTTCTTTTAGGATGTAAAATCGCTCTGACATCTGGAAGAGCCACTTGGCTGGGTAAAAGCAGTCCAGCCAATTTTTGTGGGGCATCAAGTACATTTTTTTGACCCAGATGTTGGATTTGATACTCGGAAACAAGAAGGAAGTAGTAGGCAATGTACAGGTCAAGGGCAGCCTTGGCAGCCGTGACTCCAGGAATTTACATCCCAAGAGAAGTAAGGAATGCAAATGTTTGTTAGAATAAAGACTCCAGGCTTGAGAAGAACAGACTTTGGCTTGTTCAGGAAACTGGTCTGTCAGGATCTCTAGGGAAACTACCATGGGGGTCTCCAGCATGGAGACTGGGAGGGTGCATTTCAAAGTCAACATGCTCATAGCACAAAACCAGCTGAAGTTGGAGCAGGCATGGCAGAGGAACAGCTTGGCTGAATGTGCAGCGCTTGTCTGAACTCAGACGGGAGGGGTTGGAAGATGGAAGCAGGCATGGGCTACCCAGGCGATACAAAAGCATTGCCCAGGCACGAGGGGATGGAGTTCAGAAACTGAAGCTCAGCTGGAGTTGAAATTGGCAAAGGACGTGAACACCACCAAGAACAGCTTCCATAGTTACTTTGACAACAAAGAAAGGTGACGGAAAATGTGGGCATGCTGTTTAACAGGTTAGAGGACCTACTTAACGCTGTGGAAAAAGCCAAGGTGGTCAGTGCCTTTTTTTGTTTCAGTTCTTACTAGCAAGGTCTGCTCGCAGGCCTCTCCGGTTCCCTGAGCCTAGTGGCACAGTCAGAGTGGAAAACTAACCATGATACAGGAAGACAGATTTGGGGACTGCAGAGGCAAACTGGACAAAGACTTCTCTATGGACCAGATGAGATGCATCTGAGAGTGCTGAAGGAGCTGGTCAACATTATTGCGAGGTCACTGACTGTTTTTCGTTCTTCGCAGGTTGTGGTTATCAGAGGAGACTTTCAGATGATTGGAAAAAAGACAAATGTCATTTCTTCTTACAGGAAGGAGGATCCAGAGCATGACAGACTGGTCAATGTAACCTCAGTTTCCAGGAAAAGCCAGGAAGCTCTGGAATCTCCATCTTTGAGATTTTCACAACTCTGCAGGACCAGATCCTGAGTAACCTGATGTAACATCAACATTGGCCTTGCTTTGAGCAGGGGATTGGCCTAGAGGCGTCCAGAGGTCCCTTCTGGCCAACATAACTGTGATTTCATGTACTTTATTCCTTATGCAAGCTGCATGAGGCCCCATTTTGCCACTGGAGGCATCAAGGTAAAAACAAAGTAAAAATGATCAAGATTTTAAAAAAGAAAAAAAGAAAAACTGTGATTCTAGCTGCTTTTCCAATGTGGTTGTGTTTGCTGAACACTTTTGTAGTGCCCAAGAACTGGGAGTTCTGTTAGCTTGAGTAGTAAGTCTGATGCAGAGTTGTCACAAAAGCTCACCATCAGGAAGGAGGTTATTTCTGGGCTGAGAGACTCCTCGGTGATGGAATGACAGTATTTCAGCTCTGATTTGAAGAACCTCCTCTTACTAAAGAAGTACAGTGGATCCCTGTGTACTTCATGTTTGAGGTTATGTTGTACAAGTGTGCGTGATAGGAGTATAAAAGAGACATTGTAGGCTGCATGTAGTTCATTGGTTTTGTATGCAGTATGTTATATATATTTGTGGCAGACTGAAAATATGGCCGTATTTATATAAGGTTTGCTTGATGTTAGGCTGAACAGAGGCATCACAAATTGAATAGAACTGTAAGCAAAAAACCCCAAACCCTGTTGACTCATTGTTTGCTCCGTGACAAGGTTTATTCAGTTAACTAAAGGCCTGAAGGCCATTTTGGGTAATGGCATGTTATTTAAAATAATATGGTTAGCTAAAAAGTAGTACTGAAAGAGCCTAGAATACCAAACAGACTCAAAAACCTAACTCAAAACCTAACAAAGCCAAAGAACTGGGAGGAGCAAAAGAGAAGGAAAATATATTAACTAGCTTGTCCTGGGACTCCTTAAATTGATTTTCATATTAAATTTAGAATTGTCCCTTTTATGTAGAAAATCTACATTGAGCTTGTAGCCCAGAGAGGGGGTTGAGCATTTGGGTCTGAAACTGGCATTGTTCTAGATCCATGCTTACATCTGAATCACTCAAATAAGAGGCCTCAGTAAGAGTCGAGAGTGTGAGTTATGCACCCCTTGCTAAGGTCCTGGTGTGTGATGCCTCCTGCGTTCTTGCCAGAGGTTTTATGATTCTCCCAGAGTGTGCAGATGGATCTGCCAGCACTGAGGAGCAGCTACATACAATCATGCTTGTTCCAGCAAAGAAGCTAGTCAGCTCACCAGGTCTGAAACACCTCTATGCACTGGTTTCACCCCATGACTTCTATGTTTTTCAGTGAGAAGCAATTGAGTAGCTCTACAGTAACACAGTGCTAGCAATGTGTCAGCACTCTGTTAAGTATTGCTAGAGAAGAGTTTATATAAACATTGTGTTTTCAGTCTATGATGTGGCTTTTAAGAGAGATAATCATAACTGCTAATAAGGATTATGTTAGTTGCAGATAGTTCTGTGCTGCATCATTTGTTTCTCTTTCACAGCAATACCTGTAGTTAAAGTAAGAGTTACTGCATGAATACATTTGCTAATTCACAGATTATATAAAATATATCTAGTGATGATAATTGGTCATTAGTAAATGGGCAAAATAGACACAGAGTTTGAAGTGATCAGATCAAAGGCATAGAGTGAATCCAAATCTTATCATTTTTATAGCTATTGTGCCTGTATATTTGCAGATTACTTGTTAATGCAATTTATTGATCAGTATATGCCGACTGAGGCTTTCCTCTTGGCATTCCCTGGGTTAAGAGACAGTTAAGAGATATTTGTGGTGGTTTTGCTCCATCCACATGGCATAAAGGTCTCATGCTGAGGTGAGGTTGTAATCCCAGGTACTTGAAAATTCCATTTCTAAGTACTAGTGGTTTGTGGATATGTACAGCTTCTGAGAGAGGCTTTGAGAAGGTTACAAGCTGAAGTCAGTCTATGGCATCTGTGCCCTCTGACAGAAGAGGGCTGTGGGCAGGGCTGTGATTGCCAGAACTGTGCAAGTGCCTTTTCAGCCTTTGGCAGAACTTCTGAGTTTCTTGGAGAAGCATCTGTGTTTCAAGGAGTTCATGCAAGCAAACATGAAGTTTTCTGAAAGGGGAAAAGCATACCTGACATGGATTCAGAGTAGCAAGTCATCCTGCTTTAGGAAAGGTTGACTGGCTTCTGTCTGGGCAGGATTTACGAAAAGCAGCTTGAGGCCCTAACAAATTATTACTGATTTCTAAAATGAACAAACCAAAAAATACCTCACTTCAGAAAACTGTTGTCTGCTTTAAGGTGAACTTCAATTCAGAAATTTTGTTCTATAGAGTGTTCTTTATAGAAAGCAAGCAATGTGAATGTGTACGTACATAATACATACAAATACACGATGCCTGGAATTGCAATGTTGTCCATCTAATGTTTGTACATAATTGTCCTCTCCCTTCCCTATTCTAGGAATCTTACTGTTTATGCAGTAGTTTTCACAGCACGATGAGACCTTCTCTATAGGAAAACCCATTCAGTTATTTTGTTTACTTAATTTAAAGGTCAAGAAACAATTTTAAGTACAGTTTCTTGCAGCCCAGAAAGCCAACTGTGTCCTGGGCTGCATCAAAAGAAATGGGACCAGCAGGTTGAGGGAGGTGACCCTGCCCCTCTACTCTGCTCTGGTGAGACCCCACCTACAGTACTGTGTCCAGCTGTGGGGGCCCCAGTACAGGAGAGACATGGAGCTGTTGGAGCGAGTCCAGAGGAGGGCCACGAAGCTGATCAGAGGGCTGGAGCACCTCTCCTGTGAGGACAGGCTGAGAGAGTTGGATTGTTCAGCCTGGAGAAAAGAAGGCTCCAGGGAGATCTTATAGCAGCTTTCCAGTACCTGAAGGGGCCTACAGGAAAGCTGGAGAGGGACTGTTTATCAGGGAGTGTCGTGACAGGACAAGGGGTAATGGGTTTAAGCTGAAGGAGGGTACATTTAGATTAGATGTTAGAAAGAAATTCTTTACTGTTGGAGTGGTGAGGCACTGGCACAGGTTGCCCAGAGAAGCTGTGGATGCCCCATCCCTGGAAGTGTTCAAGACCAGGTTGGATGGGGCTTTGGGCAATCTGGTCTAGTGGAGGGTGTCCCTGCCCATGGCAGGGGGGTTGGAACTAGATGATCTTTGAGGTCCCTTCCAACCCAAACCATTCTATGATTCTGTGATTCTAAGAAACACATTTGGATTTACAGTCGTCACTGATCTTCTAAAACAAAACTTTCTAGTTAAGATGCCAGCTGGGAACTATATACAAAACTATTCTAAAAGTATGAGAAATACAGATTTATATGAACTTATACATGTGATGTTTTGTTTAAAAATATATTTCACACTTTTTTATTATAAGCAGAACTTGAGAACACACAAAATTTGGAGGCACTGGAAACATCTGTGCACCAAGTTACAATTATTAATCTTCAGAAGTCTGCCAAGGAAAGCAGTGTATCTAACTGAAGAATTAAATTAATATAGCTATCCACTTGTGCTCTTTAACTGAAAGAAATACAGAAAATGAAGTGTCTAAACACGTATAATCTCTTGTTTGAAATCTGGCAGCAAAAGGGAAAAAAAGCTTACAGACCTGAGGCACAAGTGATACATCATAAGAACTCTACAAGAAGTTTAGAACACAGTTTAATATCTACACAATCTCTTTAATAAATGGAATTTCCACTGATTATTTACGGATTTCAATGCTGTTACCATCTCATCCAGTCTTTCTAAGAGACTGTGCTTATGTAAATAAGGATTAGTTGGCAAAGTTAATTGTGGTAAAAGAAAAATGATTGTTAAACTAGGGATGGAAAGGTCATCTAGAGAATATCTGTTTGCTGCCTTCTACTTGCAGATGCTAAGGCAGTTTTGATTAGGACCTTGGATATTCCCAAAAGGTCTTTTCTGGAGATTGCTGTACATGGTAGAGAGATCCAAACTAACTTCAGAAATGCAGCGCTGAGTACCAGAGGAGGGCTAACTGCAGCAGCATAAAATAATTTGCATTATTTTATATAATTTGCATATATTTTCCAAGGAAAGTGTAACAATTGAACAAAATAAGGTGTCCATTTCAACACAATGTTTCCATATCACGTGGATTATCAGATCTATTCCACATGGGAAACTTTTGTTCTCTGAACAGTCACTTTCCCCTTAGAGATAGTCATTAAGATGTCAGATGCTTAAGTGTTGCTATTGCTTTCATCAGGAAATAGGAATGAACTGGAGTTTTGGGAATGAACAGAGCTACTCCTATCCAGTTGTTGCCCACCAGTATTTTAGAGTTGTTTCAATTAGCTTAATCAGAAAGTAAAGTTATTAACTTAATTCTACACCAGAAGAGGCAGCGCAGTTGTGGGTTTCTGTGATCTTACAAGGCACAGAGCTTCATTTTCCAAGGTTACACACTTCAATGATTAAGCCAAAAATCCTTGTATATTTTGGTATACCCACAGACTTTCCTTTTGTGATCCATTGGATTGAAGTGACCTGTGCAAAGAAGTACAGCTGGGAAGGAGGGCAGGGGTGTGTAAGGGTCTTACTGTGCTGTATACACGTAATCACTGCAGCTACCCACTGCAGGAACCGCCTGGCATCTCAACACATGCTTTATCTGATGGACACAATCAGAACTACACTTCATTAGTAAAGGCTTCCTGAAATGGTTGAAATAAAATTAAGTTATTGCCATTCATTCACATGACATAATGGCATAAATGTGCTCTTTGAGAAGCGTTCTTATGTTGCTGTGAGGAGGGCACTAGTCGAGCTTCTCAGGTGTGTGCGCGATTAAAAGTCACGTCTCGCCTGTGTGGAAAGCATTTTCTATATGAGTAGTTAGAAGAATTAGAAATACATTTTCTATCAAAATAATTAGGTGATTAATCTGTATTTTAGAGGTGCAATCTATTTAAATGTAGTGTAATTGAAACATTTTTTTTTCTTTTTGAATGTGTTTGAAAAATCATGCTTACAAAGTGTGTTCTGATCCCTGCAACTCTGGTGTAGATTGGAGAATTGGTGAAAAGCTCTTCAGATGGTCATTCAACTTATACACTAAAAGACAAACCCTATTAAATACATCATTCGTGATGGATGTCTGTGTTTAACCTTCAAAGGTGGAGATTCAGGGAATCTATTCCAGTGCTGTATTAGCCTTACCACTGGCTTCCCAAACAATTACCATGATTCTTCCTTGCTATAATTTAAGCCTGTTATTTTTATATTGTCTGCCACTCACATGAAGTACAAATGATTCCTTTTCTTATTCCAGAGCTATACAAGTATCTAAAGACTGTTATCCTCTTCCCAGACTGCATTTTCTTCTTCAGGTTAAACTTAACAGTCTTTTTAATCTTTTCTCATAAGCTATATCTTTCCATACTCCAGTTACCATCATTGCTTTTCTAGACTCTGCTTACATCTTAGACTCTTGCCCACATCTTCAGGGTTAAGACGTGGAAGGTCTTCTCCAAAACTGGGAGAAGTGTTTCAGCTGAAACTTAGCCAGTGCTAAGTGAAGCTGAAGGATTAAGTCGTATACTGCTTAGACCATCCTCCTTCCCGGTTCCCAGTTTGTGGGAACTCTCTGGGAGAGAATCCCTCTGGAATCTCACACAGCAAACAGAGTCATGAGTCTGGAATTATTTAGTGTCCCTTGAAATTCAAAAGGAATTGTGTAACACTGCCTTGCTGTAACTTAGTGTCCTTTTCACTGGATTACTTGGTGTAGAGTGAGTGCCACCTGGAGGCTAGGAAACATGGAGCTCCGTATGCTTTTATGCTGCAAAACAAAATCCCCATGCTTTATAAATGAATTGTTCTTACGTGAATAGGAGCTTGAGCCTGACAGATACTGGGCATCTGCCAATCACTATAGAGTTAGTGATCCATAGCAAGAGTCGAGGCTGCTCAGTATGTCTCAGGGTAAGGCATGCAAGTGTAATGACTTTTCAGTATTGTGCAATCACCAATAAATATGTAGCCTTTGAGCAGCCTATGCAGTTTTTGGAAGAAGCTGTGGACAACACAGGGACAAGAAGAGGCTTGATCTGCTCTTTCCTCTCCCCCTTTCAGATGTTTGAAAACAAACCAGTTCCTGGTACAGTTTTCTGCTCGTGGGAGAGAGCAGAATGCATTTTAGCTGAACAGGAAGGTGTCTTTTTTTAAAGAGCAGGTTAACATTTGGTGTGTCTGAGCACAGTTGTCCACCACAGTTCATGTCTGTGCAGAGTGGAATCAGTCCTCACCTGGGCTGACTGCATGATGTGGTCTTCCTTCTCTAGGTAGCTTAACTCATCTTGAAAGCCTTAATCCTCCAGTTCTCGCTGCATTGAAGCCAGGAGGAGAACTGCTTGGTGCTGTGATTTCAGTGAGTGGAATTTTTGGGTCTTCTTTCTACAGTGTCTTTTGGAGGTTTTTTCCAGACACCGCTTGGATGTTGACAGTGATCCCACTGTTCCATACCACCTCTTACATTTTTTAACTGCTTTTTGCTGCTGACCTCTTACCACAAAAACAAATAGCCTCAGTTGCAGAGCATAAGTATACGCATCTCCACCTCAGTCTGGTGGGAGACTGCAGTCTGTTGTATCAAGGTGATGCTAATGGCTTCTATGTTGATCTCCACCTAGGACTGAGCATGAGCCTCAGAAGCTATGTACAGTTCAAAAGGCAGATATTGTATATACACTCTCCATGCTCTGCTGATTACTGCTTTTTCCCTACAGAACAACAGGTCATAAACAAAGTTTGTGTCTATGAAATGAAAATACCTTAGTGAACAGACTTTAGGTATTGTGTTGATTTAGCTTGATGATGATTTCCTTGGGCAACCACAGATTTTAGGAAGTATGAACCTGTTCAGTTCAGTGTTGATGATCCTAATGCTGAGCCAGCATGCCTTCAGAGCAAAATGTGAAAGCCTGCTTCCTTGTCAGTGAGTTTGCATCAGTTAAACCAGAAAAAGAGAGTAATAGAAGATAATTGCAGAGCAGCAAATCTAAAGAAACAAAAATTAAAATTAGTGTGAAAAAAATTTGGTCTCCTCTCAGTAGGGAGGGTGAAAAAGCACAGTACACATCTCACATGCCTTAAATTTTATTCTTTAGAGCAAGCTTAAACATGCAGATGACAGACGCTGATGAATCCTTGGCTAACTACATGAAAGGGGGGTTGGAACTGGATGGTCTTTAAGGTCCCTTCCAACCCAAACCATTCTGTGATAAGCTGCTGCATTTTATTGTGCTGACTTTCAGAATTGAAAGTATGTTGTTTATATTGGGGCTTATCTGAGCAGGTGTCCATTAATTGTTTATTTTCAGGAGATAAAAATTCAGGAAGAAATTGCCTTTTGGCTGCAATCTTGTTCTTTCTGATGTTAGTGGCAACCTTACTGTAGACTTGCATGGGAAGATGGATGAGATCTGTAGTGCTAACACTCTGTATATGGCCCAGTCACCCCAAATACAAAGAGGGTTGTCTTGTGTGGCATTGTTGGACAACATCCATCTTTGCTCTTGGGGAAAAAAAAAAAAATCCATGTTAGACAGTAGTAGTGGTCTTTCTCAGAAAAAGATTGAGGAATTTTTTACATGCTGACTTCAGTGCCGTGGAGTCTGTTGGCTAGAACCATTCAACTCGATTTGTTACCAGTATTTTTACTGAAGCACTAGGAAGGCTGGAGCTCACCCTCAAGTTTCCTCTTTCGTGCTCCACTGCTGAAGAAGTAATCCATGTTTACCAGAGCCCTGCCAAGTTCAGTATTCATTCGACTGCCAATCATCTGGTTGGTCGAGTTGGGAACATTGCTTGAGAACACAGGCATATAGTCTGGCAGTGGCTTCTGCTCCTTTTTCTTACCCTGAATAAAACAACATTAATCAGTTTTCAGAATTGAATCCACTGCTTATTACGAAAATAGGAGTTACTGACATTAATATCAGCACTTTTGCTTTTGAAATTAGAATTTGTACTTAAAAATATCATACTGAATGTACATGAAAGTGCTGAAGAACTAAAGTAAAATGATTGGTTTTTTCCTGTTGTCTTAGATGGAATAGGATAACACATGGAAATGAATAATTTTCAAATGTGTTCTGGGACAGAAGTTAGCCTGTTCTAGAATGGTCGTGATGTGGGAGGTTTTTTGTTTCATTTTTAGTAAGTGGCTTGGATTTCTGCATGATGACATCTTAAAAATTTTCTCCTAGGAAGTTGGTTCTTCTACCACTTGCCTTTCTATGGAGTTGTTAGTATTGAAACAGATTGAACACACGCATATACTGTATTTCTTTGTGGCGTAGGTAGCAGATGAAAAGCACTTCAGTTCTCTTATTTTTCCTAAAGATTTTAGTCTTAAAGCATTTGCCGATTATGCCTAAGTATGCTTCAATTTGAAATATTAGCCTAGTTTAAATTGATGAAAACTAAAGAGCCTGGATTACAGTTGAATGTTTGTTCAAAACTTACCATTTGGTCATAGTCCTTTAGGAAACTCCAGTTCCGGTACCTTGGAATGGAAGTAAAAAATGCAGTGTAAAATTTTCTGTCTTTAAATAAAACAGTTAATGTTGGTCGCATTTGAATGCCTCTTTAACTGCTCAATTTGATGCTTACAGCCCAGCTCTTAACACCTGCAAACTCTTTGTACTGAAACCTGTCTTTTCTGTGGTGTTTTCTTTATTCCCATATAGAGTCCATACTACATGAGGAGTGGGGTTTTTTTGCTAAAGGAAGATGAGGATAGCACGTACTCATGTGAATGCAGATATATTAGCACAGTCCTGAGTCACTCCAGCCAACTCTTGTCCCATGCCTTGAGTAAGACACAGCTTCTTATTTTTTAAATGACTGATACTCTGCTGGCCAGAGTCCCTGGTAGGAATTCCCAGAGCCATATTTGCTGCAGGCGAACACCCACGGGAGTATTTTGGCCAGCTAGGCAGCTGTGCTAGGAGTAAATGGAAGAGTCAGAAGACCTGAGTTTTGCTCTTCAGCTCTCTTCTATAGCTGGTGTGGGACTACAGGGTAAGCCCTTTGATTTTCTGTCCTTTGCTTTTTCCTGACCTGAAATGGAGAAAATGAAAGTTCACCTGCTATTGTAAAAGTACTGTGAGGTCAAGAGAGGAAACAGTTATCTACAGCTGTATTTGCAGCTGGGCTCAAAGGGATGCCCGGGCTGACTCTCTGAGCTGGATACCTGATGTTCTTTCCCCTCCACCTTTCCTCTAGCTTGGGTAGTGTGCAGTCAGAACTGGATCTGATTTTACTTTTACCAAGGATATTCTAATAGGCATGCTCACACTGTGTACTGAAGTATGAACAGAAACACTCAAGTATGTGGCAGAGACAGAGAGGATCTTAATTTCGGGTTCCTTCAGGTCACTGGTGTATACACAGTCAAAGTTCAGTCTGCTGAAACACTGTAACAATTGGGCATGTACAGTAGATTTACAGATTGGGAATACAAAATCATATTTTGGCAGAACACTCTGTTCAGCTTCCCTTTCAGCCATTTCCAACAATATGAGAAGAAGTGTAAATATCAGTATGTCTGCAATAAATTATAAAGGTTGGCACATTTATATCTTCATTGCGGAAATCTCTATAAAGCTAAAAGATAGTTAGCATGCAATTCTTTGCATCTCTTTTTGGCTTAAGCCCAGCATGCTAGGATATATTAGCATAGATTTTGTCCAGTGAAGGAAAACAGAGATAATATAATCTTAGAAAGAAAGGGTCTGATCCAAAATCCCTGCAGAAGAAGATTTCCTGTGATAATGTAGGCTTTGGATCAAGACTGTCAGGAAGCATCAGTACCATTGTCAAGACGAGTAGAAGAGGCATGAAGTGAAGCGTGTGACTTACCAGATTTTTCTTACTCTCTGTTCAGCCACCACAGACTCCCTCCAGATCTTATCCTGTCGAACCTGGTCCTGCTGCAGCGCTGCCTGCTCGTCTGCCCAGGCCTGAGTAGCCGGTTGTGCAATGTCAGATCTTCTGGCTTGGGTGCTGCTGAGAGACAGCAATGGAGCTGAGGCTGGTTGCCCAAGAGGTGTGGTTGCTGGTTGCCAAGACCTAACCAAGGTATTTCTTCTGAATCCAGAACCCTTTCCCAACTTGTCCATTTTGAGACTCGCGGTATCGCCAGTATGGTTACATATATTGTGACTGTTAGGAAAGTTACACCTGCTATTATTTGCACTTTCAGTGTTCCTTCTCTGCTAATGTTTTCTTTTAGCTGATTTGGAGTGCTTTCAGAAAAGAAACGTGCATGGCAGCACTGACAGGCAGTGCTCGGCACTGTTTTATTTAATGCTCATTGCCTACTGCTTTATGTTGCTTTGTTGCTTCAGCGTTGAAGGAGTTTTCATGGTGACAGCAATTTTGTAAGAAATGACTGTTAAAGCCATCAGATCTCCAGCTGTAACCAGCAAACTCTGAGCTTATGAGGTGATTACTGCTGCTTGCAGCTTAGACCACCCTCTATTCAAAATCCTCAGAACAATAAAATCTGGTTTAGTAGCAAAGGGTGCTGTGGAGATTGCTGCTGAGTAGATCAGGAGGACTTTTGTTGTGGTTATGTAGCAGAAGCAAAATCTCCTGAAAGCTCCTGGTTTCCCTGGTGTGTTTACTGTCTCCATTGGAAACAAGTCTGACTTGTGAATATTCACCAGAAAGGGAGCAGAGACCCAGTGGGATAGCTGCTGCGGCCTTGAACTCTATTTGAGGCAGAGCTCGTTTGTTTAAAATAAGGTATTTCAACGAATCTGTGCTTTGAAAGCTCCTTATTTTCAGATTTTAAAAAAGAGCAGCCAGAGATGATCAAAAGTCCTTTTTAAGTACTTAGAGATTTCTGAAGAAGGCATTAAGCAACTATATGAAGCAGTTTTTAAGTTACTTGAAAGGGTTATTAGTATACAAAGTGAGAATTTTCGAAACAGTGTCCAAAATGTCAGTGTTTGTCTTTACAGTCAGCCTGTTGGGCTTTTGTGGTATGAAGTCACTTCCTCAAGTATTTGTGACCTTGCAGGAAAGTGGAGTATTTTAAGTATAAATTTCCTCTGAAATTCTTGACTGACTTGTTTTTGAGTAGTGTGGATTAGCTCCAGATGAATTTTAGCCTCTTGCTTCATCTTCCTAGTAAATGCTAATGAACTTTGAATCTACTTTTTTAGGGGTTTTTTGGCAAACTTATTTGCTTGTGGTATTTGGAAATACATGCTGAATTTGACAAATAATTTCTTTTAAAATAATTACAGCTATACAACAATCCAAACACTTCATGTAGACATATTTGAGCAAGAAATACTTCTATATTTGGAAAAATTATTCTGACTTTGAAGATTGCGATAGCATAACTTAAGAAGAAGTAAACCCTACCTCAAACCACAATGTTTGCTTTGGGTTTGAATGAAATTTTAGTAGATTTTTTGTTTGTTTGCTTGTTTTTTGGAGATAATTGAAACCTAAACAGTGGGTTTTGTCTCTTTCAGCCAAAAAGCAAAAAAAAGTCATGTATCCACACAGCATTATCGTAAACTGGAGAAATGAGCTGTTTGCCAGCCTGGCCTGATAGTTGTGTCTGTTCCTCCTGTGGAATCTGGTTATCCTACTGCATTTGTTCCAGCGTCCTCTCCAAGTTGGAGCATGTGCAGCTGGTTGAAGAATAGGGTTTTAGCAGCATCTAACTGCTTTTTAAAAAAAGTTGACGCACATTTGGAAGAGCAAATGCATTAATCAGTGCACATGGAATTTTAGCTCCTGATCAGGTCAGGAAAGGATTGTGATGGGAAGCTTTTTAATTCTTGTTTACAAAGTTCTTGTGTTATTTTAATTCTAATCCTTGAAGTCCATTTCTGCAAATTAGACATAATAATAAACTGAAAATGGTTATTGAGCTGAGTACGTAGCTTCCAAATAACTACTTGTAGCCACTGAATAATGAGATGGAAAGATTACAAGCAGGTGTTGAAAGTCTGTGCCATTGAGCAGTGTCTGCAAAGATGCAGGAGTTGTAACTACCCTGGTTTTGATGCAGGTGTAGGGCAAATGTAGGAACATTTTACTGAAAATGAACTCATAGGTTAAAGCTAGATCCGTTGGTCTGAGACCCCACAACCTCAGAAAAGAAGGAAGTCTGAACTGTTTAGGACTAGTTTAGGCTTTAAACAAAAGTAAGCTATGAGTCTACAAGTCTATTGGACACTTCATAGTGTTCCAGCCATTTCTCTGGAAATAATAGATGGCAATGAAATCATGGCTGTTTAAATAAGTTCGGTATTAAAAAATATTATAATAATATGATATTTAAATGTAGCTGCTGTTCCAAAACCAGATCACTAAGAGCTGATATTTTGAAAATGATCCCATTTTCTGTTGGGGCCAGAAGTCATTAAGGGAATGGTTATGCACCATTAAAGCACATCAAGGTGAATGCAACGATGATATTGCTGGGCAGATTGCTTACTGGGTATACTGGGTATACTAGTAGCCCATTTACCAGATTAACAGCTCAGCAGAACTGCTGCAGATACTGACCTGTTTTCCCTCATATTACCATCTGCCAGTTTAGCATTTTACTTGTTCATTATAACAACTGGGGGCATTTAAGCAGGGAGCTCATTTGAATTGGTACGACCAATTTACTGTGTACTTATTTTCTTCCTGTAGTACAGTAGGTTGGTGTTTATTGTGGCTTTGTGCCGTATGTATCTATGTAAATTGATTATAGCATCTTTATTTTTTGTGGTTGTGGTCATGATGAAACTTAAAATTATGAGTGTCACTGTAGGGCACGGTGGCTTTGCTTAGGAGTTTGTTTTGGGATCAGTTTATCTGACAAGCAGTGTCAGAGCCTGTCATTCTGAGGAAGAACTTGACTGAAGTTCGTCTTTTGTTGTTGCCGGACAATTGATGATACGCACTACAAATTCAGCTGTGAAAAATATGTGAGTTATTTGCCCCTGTCAAAGGAGAAGATGTCTAGAGAGGCTTTTTATGGAAGCAAAAGTTCAGGTGTTTAGACAAAACATTTTTATTTGACCACAAGAGGGTACTGCAGTATCAGTTATGCAAGCCTTGAGCTAATGTTTGACTTTATATGCACTACTTTGTTTTTAAAATACACATTTCTTGATATTGATCATTTACACTAGGCAGTAGTTAAGAAAATCGGGTTTTGTATGCCAATATTTAATGTCCTTGTCCAGAGACAATTTCTGTGCTGTTTTTTCTAAAATCTGGGGGGTTTTATAGTAACAAGTTTCTTGAAGTTTGAGAAGAGGTTCTCATAGATTTCACTGGAAGACGGGGGCTTCAGAGGCTTATTCCAAAACACTGAAAAACTTAATGGAAATTGCTTGGTTAAATGCAAGAATACATCAGTTACATAAGGGAGTAATAACAGGAGATGAATGTCTTGCTGCTTTGGTTGGAAGTGCATGTTGGTAAGTGAGACTGATCTGATTTTCCCATGTGGTCCTACTTGCAGGAATAAGGTCTGAAATCTTTTTTAGCTCGTTTGTGTTTCCCAGATTTCTCCTTTACATCCAAGTCTTCTACAGTATAGATTCAATATTGGTTTGCACTGCTTTCCTAAGTCAGTACTGTGTTGGGATACTTTCCTACAAATGTTATGTCTTCTAAACTTTAAGGACAGTGTTGCCAAATGGTCATGCCATGTTTTGTACAGCTCAGACCATGAAAGAGGAAGCTAGAAGGATTTCAGGCTTCTCTCACTCCTAGATCTGCTGCTGAATTTAAGAGAAGATGCATAGTATGCCTGCCTGTCGCTCAACAAGCCCACCTGTAAAAGAAGAAAGATCACAGCCATATCACATTATCTGTGAAGAACAAATTTCCAAGGGATGTGATTTGATGGACAGCAAAGCAATTTTCATATAAAAAAGTTTGTGTTTGTGACATACTGTGGAGATTTAAGACGCACACGCATTTAAAAACACAAGTGCAGTTCATATGTCATGTGTGAATAAGAAGCAGGAACAAGATCGTCAGCTGGAGGAGAGGGCAGCTCTCTGAAGACCAGCTTTTCAGAACGGATCACCATTTGGAAGATCTCTGCCACTTCACGAATGCGATGGAGACCTCCATGTAAATCCTTCAGTATGAGCAGCGTTGCCTGCCTCAAATAGTGACATTTGCATTGTCATCATCATCTTCCTCACATGAATAAAGATCAGTCAAGTCAGTCAAGATTGCAGGTTGGAAGATGGGTCATGGCAATGGTTAGCAGAGCGGGGGTTAGATGATCGGTCAGAGGATGCTGAGCACCCAGCAGAGAAGTGACGGATGACAGAGCATTACTGTGGCACTTTCTCACCGGCCCTGGGCATTAACCAGCAAGGGCCCTAGCAACCCCCAAGGTGACAGATCCTGCTGACAACCCGTGTCCTGGTCTGGCAGGAGCAGAGTGCCTTGGGTCGCTGTATGTAGCCAAAATGAAAACAAATCCTGCAAACTAGTGTTTTAAACTCCTTTTAAATGATTACGTAGCTGCTTGATTAAAGGCCTCATGCATTAAGTTTTGCTGTAGCTTTCATAAAAAAAATAGAAACTTCTTTCTTGTCTTAATGGAGTTCTGCTGAGAGAGACTGACAAGTTGAGCGTCTGTTGCGTCGGCAGCATACAAATACCACTGGGGGAATGTCTGCTTCCAGTGACACAGTCTGACACTTCAAAATAAAATCAAAGCTGTAATGCAGACTGTAAGAAATCTGTTGTGGATTTTTTTTTGTCCCCTTCTTTTAATAAAAATTCTAGTGTTACAAAATATGTTAGCTACTGATATACAGTTTGCTTTATTGGAAACAAAAATGAGTTATTTGAAAAATATTATTACTTAAAAAAATCTTAAACAGCAGCTATTCCATAGAATATGCAGGCCTGTTACGTTAGAGTTGTCGTCTTAAACCTGCTGCCTTAGCAAGGTGACGGGGGTTTCAGGGGGGGAGCGCTGCAGAGCTGGTGTGTGAGTAGGGAAGTTTGGAAGTATCTGGTTTGAGGAGAAAGAACTATAAGTATTCCTCACTGGCTGAGTCGTATGAATGTTTTCAGTTGGTATTTTGCATAATTTCAGTCTTAGAGGCCAGATCCTGTCAAGCAGTGCAATATTACATGGACGACCAAAGCTGTTTCCATTAGTCAGAGTCATTAAGTCACATCCTCACCACGGCAGGGAGCTCTGGTAACTGCATAGTAGAGCTTGGCTTTATTCTGTTTATCCTTCGCTGTTTTCTTGCACAGTTCATTAACAGGTCTAAGAGAATTTTGGTGTCTGAAGTGATTAAGTACTTCTGAAAAGGCTGTGCTTCATACCAGTTCAGTACCTCAGGCAGCAGTTTGACCTCTGAAGCCTGGTGTAGCCCTGCTTTTCTATGCCCCTGTGGTACACATCTGTTAACAGTATTGGCTTACAGGTCAGTTTATAACAGCAGAGGAGAAGCTGCTTCACAAATACTACAGAGATTCAGTTTTCTCTCTCCATTACCTGGGGCACTGTAGTACTTCTAGAAGTATTTTATTCTGTGAATTACAATATTCCAGGTGTGTATCACTATATATTTTGAAGTTCAAGATGCTGTTATTTTTTGGATTATTGTCTGTTTCTTAGCTGTCTCCTCCAGCAGCTAAGAGTCTATTTGTTGATCTGCACTTTACTACACTAAATGTTTCATTTACCATCTGCTGCCATAATCAGAAAGGACATGAAATTTCTGTTTTGATGTGAGATACCAAAAATTCGCTGTTGCAAGTTAGGCCAAGTTTTCAAATTGAGGTACCTAAAATATGTTTTACATTGTGTCTCTGGCTATAAAATGAAAGGGACCTGTTTTTTCAAACAGCAGTTTCTGTTGGCTGAGAATTCAGCTACTTCCTTCTAGTTTTTTTCAAGATAACTGTTAGACTCTAAAATTGGTAAGCCTTGTCTGAACATGTCAATCACAAGCTTTATCTGTATTACAGCAAAGCTTTTAGCATCTTCATTGCAGCTTTCTATTAGTGTAGGTTTCCTTCTTAAATGTAGAAGCTTGTGTTAAATCACACTTCAGGCTGATGTTTAGCCAAATCTGACTGTAAGGGATTGGAAGGAAGTTCTTCCTAAAGGCAAGATATTCCCATAATTGGATGTAGAGATGGTTGTGTATAGCCTTTGCTTTGATATGCTAGAATCTGGTGGCAAGTTTCCTGAGACAATAGGAGAATTCAGTCTGAAGGACCTCAGGAGGTCTCTAGCCCAACCTGTTCCTCAGAGCAAGGTCAGCTATGACATCAGACCAGCTGGTCAGGGCTTTATGCTGTTGGTCTTGAAAGCTTCCAAGGATGGAGACTGCACAACCTTTTTTGTGTGATGCGTCTCACCATGTGACTGTCCTCATGATGAAGAAGTTTTGCCTTGTATACAGTCAGAACCTCTTGTTTCAACTTGTGCCCATTTTATTTCGTCTTCCCACCAGGCACCACTGTAAGCAGCCTGGCTGTGTCTTTCCAATAACCTCCTTGCAGGTACGGGAAGACTGCTCTTGGGTCTCCCCACAGCCTTCTCTGCTCCAGGCTGAGCAGGATTTGATCACCAGTCACATTGTCTCTGTTACACATATCTGTCAGACCTTTACCAAACTCGCTCCGTTCTCTCTCTCTGCCTGATTTGACCATGGACATTCATGCCCAGTGAGGCAGGTGGTCCATGAGACCTAGAAAGAAAGTAACAGTGTACTGGGAAGGCACAGTCCGTTTTGCCATTTTTTCTTGGATCACCTGCACTGTTCTGTAGTTCAGTTCAGCCTTATTCCTTCTATGGTTGTAGAGAGGTTCTTTGTTTTGCTGTGGAGCTGGAAACATTTGCTCCCTGAAGAAAGGGACAGCCAGAACAATGTGAAATCTTCCTGGATGTGTTTGGAGCTTTGTATTTTTAGCTCAGTTGTGCAACAGTTCACATGCGAGTGCTCAACAGTAAGGCCAAACCGAAAGGAAAACAGCTGCGTCCCTAGGCGTTAAGGCCAGAGCAGCCAAACGGACTTTGAACAACTTTCAGATCGGACTTTCATTGTACTGGATGCTCATTAAAGATTGTGTTATGGTTTAATGAAGAGAATGAGAGCCTGGCTCTTAGAATGGGCTGTATTTCAGTTTTCAGAACAGGTCCCAGTTTTTAGGAAACCTTTTCTTTAGCTTACTGCTTAAGTTTAGAAAGCTTCCAAAGCAGTAGACAACTATACAATTAAAAATACAGTCATGGAATTAGGATAAAATCCTACTTTCTTACAACTGACCACTCAATGAGAAAAGGGCAAGACCTTATCCTACATTTTGTGTCAATTATCCACATAATCCATATGCGTACAGTATGAGGAATATGTACCTCTGTCTAAAAACCCAGCATTGATCACGGTGCTGACATAAGTGCACCTACCAGCCTTTTCCATACAGACATCATAAAATACTTTCAGCAAAACCAAGGTTGTGGTAAATTGTTGACCTGTTCAACCTGAAATATTTCATCTGAAATACAATGAGCTCAGTGAGTCTTTGATGAATGAGAAGCAGGGTTTCCAAAATGCTTCCAGGATCTGGAGTCCAAGGACAGGGAGCAGAGTAAAGCCAGCAGCCTGACAGCACAGAGAACCCCGTGTCTGGTGAGGTCTCCTACTGGAAGGAACTCCTGCTGGAATGCTGGAAGCTCAGCAGCAGGAATCTCAAAGCTCTGAGATATTGGGCTACCCACACCCTTAGTTTCTGGGAAGACTACTCAAGGCTATGTTTTTAAAGGCTATGTTTTTAAAACAGTGGAAAAGATAGCAACAAAAATAGGGATATTCAGATGTGCTTTTTCATTCTTTATGATCTACTGCAGCATTCCAGGTCACTGATAATTTAAACCGTTAAAAGACCATTCTGCAAATTGCCTTGATTCTTGTCCGCTCTGCATGTTAAGGATGCTTTAAATGTGTTCTAAATTGTTTAAGATTGACTAAACTGTACAAAACTATTTGGGTCAGTTGAATTAGTCACACATGGAGGCATCTACTGCCATTTAGAAAGTCTAGGATACTTGAGAAATCCAGGCAGGGCCAGCAGACCCATTGCAAACCTGCAAGTAAAAAAATTTAAATGATTCATAGAATCATTGAATGGTTTGGGTTGGAAGGGACCTCAAAGATCATCCAGTTCCAACCCCCCTGCCATGGGCAGGGACACCCTCCACTAGACCGGGTTGCCCAAAGCCCCATCCAGCCTATTTATTATTATTTATTAAGTGGCTAATATTATATTGCATGATATTTTCTGTTACTTATTTGCCATTTAAAAAGGGACTTAGCCAGGAGTAAAGGAAGAATATGGGTGGGACTTCATAGAAGAAATAATTTAAATTTCTGGTCTTGTGTTGGACCAAGTATGTGTTTTTTCTCGTATATTTGATATTATTTATATTGCTAATTCCAGCCATTCTTCTTTCATAAGAGTTTTGTTTATACACTTGAAACTGACAGTTGGAGGATTAAGGATGTGTTTGGACTGCTTTTTTGAAAGTCTGATTGTGAAAACCACCTATGCCATTAGCATAACATTAAAAGCAGGAACTTTCTTATACTTGCAGTTCATAGGTGCTAGCCGTTGCAGGTGAATGAAAATACCCATTTTGGAAATAGGCTGCTCTAGCTCCGTAGTTAAAATGATACCATACTCTTGCAAACGGGGAATTGAGGGACTTTGCAACAAGTATCTCGGTGCTGCATCTGTTTGCTCTTTGCTCTTTGCCTGTTCCCTTTCCGCCAGGGTCTCGTTAACTTGCCGTAATGTGAATATTCACCCAAGCTGCATACCTTAACTTCCACAAACCTACAGTTTTGCAAGAGGACTAGAAAACAGCAACAATCAAAGCAGACTTTTCAAACTGCTGCTTCTTTTTAAAGCTTTTATCACAAAATACAGATTAAAATACCATTTCTAACCTAAAAAAAAAAAAAAAAAAAGTTTAACTTGCTTTTCTACATACCTTTGTTTATGGTGAGCGTTCAAATTCATTTCCTTAGAGTAAGGACTTCCCAGCGCCATGGTGTGTAACAGCTGCTTTACTTTATATTTTCTGTTTTATGGACTCCACTATTGGTACTGTTGTTAGCTGGGAGAAGTAAATAGACTTTGAGCAAAAGATCACACCATAGCAACCCTCAGCTTCTGTTTACAGTTCAAATAAACGTCCATGCTGTGGAAATTTATGTCCTGAGGAATTTTCTAAACCAGTACGCTGATTGGTTTAACAACAAAAGGATTAATGCAGATAAGTTGAAGACAAATTTATACTCAGTATTTAAATGGTGAATAGTTTTATTTTTTAAAAGCTGCTAGTAAATAGTACATCACAGCCACTCAGTGGGGAGAGGGTATTTTTTTTTACTTAATTATTGTACTAGAAAGTTCATGACACTTCTGAGTGAGAGATTCACTTAAGCACTTAGCAGAGTATGACTTCTCATAAAATCAATAGTAAAACTCTCTTTGTTTAATGGGAGCAACTCTGTGTGTGTTTTGAAAACCCAGACCTGTCGGATTATAATTTCCTCACCTTTTGATTAAAGAAGTAGCTTTTACTCAAGCAAAACTTCTGTTGACTGTGCTGGACATTTTGCTCAAGAAAAGCTAGTGGAGTAAGTTATGTGCCTCTGCGAATCCTGGCTGCAGGGGGATTTTAGGCCTTTAAAGGATATGCCAGGAAAGGACATTTTTTCCTTTCTGCAACTGATATTAAGACACTGTTGCTAGCAGTGTTTTGGGTTTGGGGTATTTTTAGTATGCAAATTGGCAAGATTTTATTCCAAAGTGTAAGCATTCCTTATTCCTTAGAGATTTCACCCATACATGTTGGTTCTTCGGCTGGCTTGCCTTTGTACTTGGCCAGCGGTGAAGAAAGCATGGTCAGGGGAAGGGTCAGTCTGGGATGGAGTCACCATTTCAGAGGATCTCGTATCTGGTGAGGCCCTCGTGGGTTTTGGCATAGAGAGTGCCTGGAGAAGCAGATTTGGAGGGAGGGCAGGGTTAGGTATGTGATGATGTGCTTCTGATTTGGTTCCTGCTCATGTTTGTGTGTACTGTGAGATAACCTATGTTTTAATTTAAATACAAATGTGGTATTTGGTCAGTTGATGGCATAGCTTCTGATGGTATCACTGGACAAATGAAATATATGTAAACCCAACCAAAACTGGGCCAACCAGCAGGTCCAGTGGTTGTGAACTGGGTTCACTGTTCAAAAAAATGAGTATTCTAGCACCAGAAGCTGTGTTGCAATGCTGTTTGGTGGTCTTAAGCAACGTGCCATTGCATGGTCAGACTTGAAACTGTCAGCCAAGTAGCAAATCTGACATCTGTGATCCTCAAATGAAGCAGATGAAGTGTAGAATATTATTTTAGCTCTTCTGTATCGGGATGAAGAACTGAGGGTCAGATGCAACCTTTGAATTCATTCTGGACAGCATATAGAGCAGAGGCACTGTGTATATAGGAACTGGGAGCCACCAGATATAGGATACTCTATATCTGCACACCCGAATGAGCTCAGCAGAGTGGGGTCATTTTTTAGGCTGGGAGCAGTGGGCGCAGTGTATCTCTCTGCACACTGGTGGTATTGGCTAGTTGGTACTGGAGAGGTGGGAAGCCTATAGGACAGTTCGAGGGGGGCTAGAGAGCCTGGGGGGAGCCATGGGGTGAGATGTGATGTGGGTGGAGGGAGGCAGGTGTGGAGATGTTGAGGCAGTATTGCAGCAGGGGTGATACTGAGGAGTATTTTGGGAGATGTGGTGTGTGGCACCCATGGGGGCGGGGGACGTGCCTGTGGGTTTGAGCACTGAGAACAGCCCCCCTCAGCACAGGGAGCCGAGGAACGAAGATGGTTTGAATATGGAGTAGCTGGGAAATTGGGAAATCCTCAGGGTATCTCCTTCCTTGTAGAAGTTATCAGAAAAAAATAATAGCTACAGAACATCAGTGGAACATGAGTCTTGAAATCCAGAGGTAGCTGATCCCCACAGAGCCCTCCACGTGGTGCTTGCTCAGAGCCCACGTGCAACGTGCACAGATGCTGCTTTGTGTCTCTTCTCTCCCAGCTTCCTTACATCACATAAAGATTAACTAGGTGAGGGAAAAGTCAAGCTTTTTATATAGCACTCGCTGCTATAGAAACCACTAGCTCTGTGACAACGTGCCCTGGTTGTCACAATGGAGGCACAGCTGGCAGCGGCTCTGGACTAGGGGATGCCGTAACTTGCGCTGTCAGTTTTTGGTATTTTTGACCAAAGCCCAGCTGCCTTCTGAACTGCTCCGTGTCTTTCACTTTTGAAACATGGATTTAATATTGGAAATAAAGGCACCAAACCTCATGAGTAGTTTATGCTAAAAAAGAAATCCATAGCTTTGTACTATAAAGGTTTATCTGCTATTTTAAGTCTGCTGCAGTGCAGATGACATTAAGCCTCTGCTGGTTTGAATTATGGTTGTAACTTTCCCTGGAAAGTCACTTTCAGCCATCTCTGTGCCTCCAACAGGAAAGAAAAGGCAGCATTAAAGGAGGTGATTGATATATGAAAAGCATTGTGTCTGCTAAGCCTTTCATGATAGTGTTAAGATAAAAAGTCTATAAAATGAATGTAACTCTGATGAATATTTCTGCAGTCAGAGGAAGATGGAGCTGTCAGCTATGAGGGGAGAAGAGCAATCTAGTATTGATCCTCAGTCAATAGAGCAATCCTGCCAATGGTTATAATTGTAATTTCTGTCACTAGAAAACAAACAGAACAAGAAGAGAGAAAACAAACGCAGAACATCTCAAAACATCTGAAGTGCCCTCTGCTAAGAGTAAAAAGGAGATTGGATTCATGAAGTGTATTAAAGCAATAGATGTGCTTCCTGCTTCAGAGGTTACAAGTTCTCTAGATGAAGAAAAAGGGAGCTGCTTTATTAAAATCCAAATTCTGGATTACAGAATTAAGCTGAGGCAGTAGCTCAAAAGTGTTTACGTGAGAAACAGATCTGCAAACAAACACTGTGATGAGAACAAAAAACAATGTGAAAGAGTAGAAAACAAAGCTTTCTTTTCAGTGATGAAGATTAGCTTGTCTTAAACACAGTCATGCAGTATGTGCCCTTGCTGAAAACAGATGTGCAGGGAACTTGAGCTTTCTGCAAAGGAGAAGAAGATAGGGAACAGGGACAGGGATTAAAAACAGTTGGTTGCTTCCATCACCAGTACTGCCTCCTATTCCTGCTTTAGCCTCCCATCCTGCAGAGCAAGCAAAGCATGGTAGAGACCAAACCCCCCCCCCCCCCCGCCTTTTTTTTTTTCCTTGAAGTGATTTTTCTAATGGCTGCATTATGTTTCTCTCATGCAAAAGAGCATCCCAGAGAATGGGCAGGGAAGCTGTAGGCAGGCAGTCTCAGCAAGATGCTTTATGGACAGGAAGAGCAGATCCTGCTTGTGTTTGGCTTAGCAAAGCCTCTGCCTGTGATCACACCGGGTGCATTAACCCAGCCAGGGCCCGGCTGCTGCCTGTGGACTTCTCGCAGGAGACAGCCCTGCCCCAACCTTTGCCAGACCCCAGAACCGCACAAAAAAGTTTGTTGCAGAGCACCCGAGTTCATGTGGCTCCGAGTGTTAAGTAATTAATTGAACATCTTTTGCCACTGGGGGGAAAAAAAACCCAAAGGTTTTTACAAGTATTTTGTAGTACCCAAAGCTGTTAATTGCTCCTCTGCCCATCATTTCCCATTCCACAGAGACGTGCTCATGTCCAGGGGATCTTTAACTTCTACAGAAGTAATCATCTGCTTACAGCAAGTTTATCTTCATTTTGCTGTTATCTACTTTACTTCTTCACATGTCCTAAACTAATATCCAGAGGTAGGTGGCTAAAGTTCAGCTCTTGATGCTAGTTCTGCAAGCTTCTATGTTGCTTTATCCAACTGCTCTCCTTTGAAACACTAGGACAGACTATGCTATATTCCAGGCAGCCTCTCCTGTGGGGAAGAAATATTGCAGGGGAAGAAATGTCACAGCAAAGTGTTGGTGCTTCTCCAGGTACCCCTGAGTACCTTCTGCAAGCCTGGGGTATTCTTGAATTGTAAGAGCAGTGCAACTCAAAACACAGACAGGCAGACACGGGGGGTTGGCAAACTGCCATACACAAGCTATTGGAAAGTGCATGCTGAAAGAAAGATGCTGGCCCACGACCTCTTCTTTGAAGTTGGTAGCCTATATGTCAGGTGTTTTCAGAAGAAAAGATGCTCTAGAAGTATTGAAGTTCATCCTCTAGTAGGATGAGGATTCTGGCAAACTGCAAAACCAAGCCTCTCTAGAAAGACTGCATGATTTACACACCCACTTCTTCTTAGTTTTGAATAATCTAGGATTATTGCTGCCAGACAAACTAAATTAGTCCTGTCATAAGCTCTCAAAGCCAGGCAATAGCAAAACCAGCTCAAGGGGTTTTGTTTTCTTCTTTAATTTTTTAGAGCTTTGCAAGCTGTGGAAATGATGAAACACCTAAAAGAATGCGAGAGAAAAGATTGTATAGGATTATACTAAGTAAGCTTTCTGGTGGGAAGCATGAAGTTATATATTATGTACTGTCAGCACATGAAGCATGATGGGACTATAATTTTACCTATTTTATTTCCTCTGGTTGCCAGAGAAACTATAATAAGAAAAGTCAAAATGCTCCTGTCCTTATTGATCTTCTCAACAAACTCTCACAAACGGCATCAGATGTTATAATTATTTTCTCTTCACTGAGCTGATGTCTGATGTCACACATACCACTGTCAAAGCCAGCTGGTTTACCAGTGCAGAAATCTAGACATAAAACTATATAAAAAAGCTGAAGGAAATGGAACAAACACATTAAATAAAAGTAGTCATGCATATGAATGCTTTCCTTTGCCTTTTCTTGAAAAGCCTTGTTGATGCAGATAGAAATGCAAAAAAAAAAAAAAAAAAAAAGGCTGCCAAGTCCAGGAAAATTAGTCCTTGTCAATTTTAAGGTGAGTGAGATGGTGATGAAGGTCTTGCTGATGGCGGGTGGCATGCACACTACAGAGAGTTGTGTTCGAGGAAGAGTAGGAGCTCTTTGGAGACCTTAATTTCTAACCACAGGCCAGAGCAGGCTTGCTTGGCAGCCTTGGGAAATAACATGGCAGTGTCTCTTGGATGGACTTTAGGAGACACAGGACAGGGAGGACAGCGGCAGGGACCTGCTAGAGGACAAACAGCTGTGGGGCAACAGCAGCAGGAGGGGAGAGGGAAGCCAGAAGGGCTGTTCATCCCCTCTCCCGGTGGAACCAGCAACGGAGCAGGTGGCTGAAGGCTTCCTCCTCCTCCCCATCAGAGTCCCACAGGGAGTGGGGTCTTTGGGGCTTCGTGGAGGAGCAGGGTAATGGGACCACACCAGGGGAATGGGGGAAAACTGCTCACTTGGCAGATCCTGGAGTTAAAATTTTAATGTGATTTTTTTTTTTTCTTCCAGGTTCCTTTTCTGTCCTTTGAGAAGGGGTGCTCTGGCCCTGAGGCAGCTGTATCTCCATGATTGATGCAATATTTTATTTTATTTTTTAATCCAGAAAACTGAGGGTACAGATAAACAGGGAGTGATGGCTAAAACTGATCTAAACTAGAGTAGCTGCAAACACTTCCCATGCAATTTCTGCAGCCTCTCGTAGCAGTGGCCTGTGGCCCCACACCTGAGAACCTTTGCAGAGATACAGAGAAATGAGACTTCTTTCTGAGTCTTATCATTACTGCATAAAAAAGCACACAAAGGCCAGAGAGGAGGAGTTTATTTTGTAGGAGAAACTGAGCAAAATGTCAGATTTGAGCTTTAGTTATGGGACTAGAGAGATTTTTGGTCTTTTGGAGCATGCAACCCATCGGTGTTCCTTCCCTCAGGTTCTCATGTTTGACCCCAAAGTCTCTGTGTCCCCTTGTTGCCCTCAGACGATGGGCAATCATGGTCTCCCTGGGGAAACAGGGCTGTCGTGGGAGGCTGGGACTGGGAAGGCAGGTGTCTCAGGTCAGGAGAACTGAGTGCGTGGTGTTGACAAGCATAGCATACCCTTGGCTGGTCTGCAACTTTTGTTGGGAATTGCAGGACAAAAATGCCAGTTCAAATTTATTCGGGGTGGTGAGTGCAAGGCAAGTTCAAACACTTGGGAGCCTTTAGTGAAAGCTGTGGGGTGGACACACAAGCAGAAATGGAAAAGTTGGGTTTGCGTGCATATGTTTGTCTGCCCTTTCCTAAAGCTAATGGAAAATGCAGGTTTTCCCCTCATTTTTGGAAGAATTTTCTCAGGTAGTTTTAATAGTACATGAAGAAGAAATGACACCACCTCCCTCCCTCCCTGATTTGCAGCCCGCAGCTAACTTACGAGTTTTTCTTAATAACATTTCAATTATTCTACTTCCTACTGAGGGTGAGTGCAAGTGGTAAAATTTTTACAGCCCTATTTTTAAATGTCCCTGTGCAGAGTAACAGATGGGATGTCGAGTGGCTCTGGTGTTTTGAAATTATGCCTGAAGCCCCAGGAAAAGATGAAAGATATTTGTCCTCTCAAAGCCTGTGAATAGTCATCCTGGTAACAGGTATATCAACAGCCCAGGTTTGTTTTCAAGAGAGATTTTGAGTCTTTTGTCTTGATGGAAATTTGATGAAACTGAAAATAAACCATTTATAAGCAGGTGTTTGGAAGAACAGAAAACATTTTTCTTACTGTATCATATAGTTAGCAGAAGAAACAAGGTAGCCCACACTGACCAACCTCCCTGCTGTAAATCCTCTCTGAATAACATTTCATCAGTTCTTCAAAAACATCTGGACTTTAGTAAAGCCTTTGACATCGTTTCCCACAGTGTTCTCTTGGAGAAACTGGCTGCTCATGGCTTGGATGGGCGTATGCTTTGCTGGGTAAAAACTGGCTGGATGGCCAGGCCCAAAGACTTGTGGTGAATGGAATTAAATCCAGTTGGTGGCTGGTCACAAGTGGTGTTCTTCAGGGCTCAGTACTGGGACCAGTTCTCTTTAATATCTTTATCAATGATCTGGACGAGGGGATCGAGTGCACCCTCAGTAACTGCAGATGACACCAAGTCGGTCAGGTATATTATCTGCTCGAGGGCAGGAAGGCTCTACAGAGGGATTTGGACAGACTGGATCAATGGGTCAAGGCCAACTGTATGAGGTTCAACAAGGCTCAGTGCCGGGTCCTGCACTTGGGTCACAACAACCCCAGGCAACGCTACAGGCTTGGGGAAGAGTGGCTGGAAAGCTGCTCGGTGGAAAAGGACCTGAGGGTGTTGGTTGACAACTGGCTGAACATGAGCCAGCAGTGTGCCCAGGTGGCCAAGGCGGCCAACAACATCCTAGCTTGTATCAGGAATAGTGTGGCCAGCAGGACTAGGGAAGTGATCGTCCCCCTGTACTTGGCACTGGTGAGGCCGCACCTCGAGTGCTGTGTTCAGTTTTGGGCCCCTCACTACAAGAAAGACATTGAGGTGCTGGAGCGTGTCCAAAGAAGGGCAACGAAGCTGGTGAAGGGTCTAGAGCACAAGTCTTGTGAGGAGTGGCTGAGGGAACTGGGGTTGTTTAGCCTGGAGAAGAGGAGGCTGAGGGGAGACCTTCTTGCTCTCTACAACTACCTGAAAAGAGGTTGTAGCCAGGTGGGTGCTGGTCTCCTCTCCCAAGTCACAAGTAATAGGACAAGAGGAAATGGCCTCAAGTTGTGCCAGGGGAGGTTTAGATTGGATATTAGGAAAAATTTCTTCACCAAGAGTGTTATCAAGCATTGGAGCAGGCTGCCCAGGGAAGTGGTTGAGTCACCATCCCTGGAGGTATTTAAAAGATGTGTAGCTGTGGTGCTTAGGGACATGGTTTAGTGGTGCACTTGGCAGTGTTAGGTTAATGGTTGGACTTGATGATCCTAAGGGTCTTTTCCAACCAAAATGATTCATTATTCTATGATTCTACAATTCTATGATCTTGAGAAATCTTTCACCACTGAAGGAAAGTCCCTAAAATAGCCAAATGGTTTTCACATTACCACAGTGGCTGCTAGTCCTGAGAGCCACTTAGGGTGGTGCAAGAGGTTTTAAAATTATTTCAGCCTCTCGTCCTCCCATGCTCCTCTTCACAGGGCATCCATACCCACCACTGAGCGTGCAAGGGAGGATGGAATTACACGCTTACAGCAAACAGACTTTTGCATCACGTAACACATTGAGCACATCATCAGTCATGAGACTGTGGTCAGTGGCTGGTGAAACTGGATCAAATTATTGCAAGATCTATCATTAGAGGCAGTTACTATGATATATAAAATATTCTCTGCATATACCCTTTTCCCATTATTTTCTGTTTGCTATGCAAAGTGTCTCTGTTGAAACATACCATCTTAGCAATCAACAGTGCCATTCGTTATGGCTGTACTGTGTATTTTGCCTGTAATTGGTAACAGGATCATAATTGTGTGGCTGACACAGCAAGCCAAGTGGCCAGCTATTTATCATTGCGTTTCTGTGTGCTTTTATGTTAGTGCTTGATTTGTAGCCTAGTTATGAATTTACTTAAACCTGATCATTATAGTGAAACTTTATTCAAAAAAATGACCACAGAATTTTGTACTATTTTAGTTTTCTTTCCTTGTTTCTTTGTACATAATGCTGGCCTTATTTGGTGTTCAGGCAAGTGGTGGAATTAAAGTTCTTTACAATTTCAATATAATAAATGTCTCTCTACTTGACAAAACATTAAGGATTTTTTAAAAATGTCGTTTACTCAGTATGTGTAATTAAGCACATACACGTTCTATATCTGGCCACATTAACTATGCACAAATGCTCCCCATATTCCACAAAAAAATGTTGAAACAAACCAGGCTTCGATCAAAATCTAAGGAGATTCCAGGATCAAAGCAGCCTTTGTTCTCATGTCCCTTTGGGTACATGAGACACCCTGAGATTTGTGCCTACGTACTGTTTCTGTTGTAGATTTGGGCTCCCATTGAGAAGATGCTCACTGAGCATTGGCGATACTCTGCAGGCAGACCCCACCAGCTGGTTCAAGTGCAAGAAGAAGAAGAAGATCACAGGTTTGTTCCTGGGCTACAAAGGTCCGCCAAAGGGGCAGCATCTGATCCCCCAGGTACGAAGCTGCTCTGAGAGACCCTGCTCCTGGTACGTGGGATAGCTCTTCAGCTATTCCTGTTCTGCAAGGTGATGTGGCAGACACACTCATAGCTCAGGAGTACATCTGTGTGCCTCTGGAAGACACCCTTGTCCCTGGCGTTTAAAAGTTTTGAGATTCTATTATTCAAGGCAGACATAATTTAATACAAATAATAGTTAATGGTAAGCAGCTTCCTTTATCAGCGTTGAGCCAGGTAAATGAGGCTTCTTTAATTTTATAGTATCAGAATTGACTCAAACCAGACCTCCTGTACTTCGCATGAAATGCTCTGCATATACAGTGGAGTTTAAGCACTTTCCTTCTTAAAAAGTCATGCCCTGTTCTCTTGAAGTCAGTGGCTGAATTCCTATGATCAGGAAAAAAAAAATCAAATCCCTAACCAGACAATGCAAAGAAAAGCACGCTTGAGTTGTAGTTGTTGCTTGAGGATACAATAAGCCTTGTGTTCCAAGATGTAATCTGAGAGCAATCCTGGGCTCCTTGTCCAGGGAGCGCCCGCCGAAAGCACATGGGGCTTTGCTGGGTTGGGGGGTTGCTGCCACGTACTCTCCCAGCAGGTCCGCTGAGTTGCTGTCGTCGGTAGGAAGGGTGTTACTAGCTCATTTCAGGCCGTGTTTTGACAAGATGCTGGATGTGCAATCTCACAGAAGGGCTAAAAACAGCAGCGTACTCTCAGCACAGACAGGCTCTTTGTACAGGTTTGCTGCCAAACTCCAACGTCTGTTGCTGTTCCTGGGCGGAGAGGCATTTTTTGATTTTGAGTTTTATAACTTGGCTATGTACTTTCTAGCTGCTGGTATAAAGCGGTTCCTGAACACATGCTGCCAAATTTGAAGTTTCTGCTGGAAAACATTGTGAAAAACCACACCAACAAGCAAATAATATGGAGGAAAAAATTTGTGCTCCTCCCGAAATTAATTTTCAGAAATTGCTGAGCTGCTTTAGTAGAAAAGTTAAAAAGAATCATCGGTCTGAGGTAGAGATCTGTCAGGGAAATTTTCAGGCATAATGATTAAAGCTTATAATCACAGAAATGTATGATCACAATATTTATAATCCCAGCAAACCCGGTGTTTCCAATGGGAAGGTTAGGACATCCTGACCCCAGGCAGTACAGCCAGTCCCCCTGCAATGAGTTACCGGTCTCTGCGTAAAGAATTTGTGAAAATTGCTTTCAGGTGCACTTGCCCTTGCACAGTCATGCACGTGCTGATCACCTGCCTGGAAAAAAAAACCTCCTTTCATGATTATTAGTGGTCTGGGCGCTTGTTGCTTTTCAGTTGGTGGATAACAGCCCCGGGGAGGTCTGGCCGTGGCTCCGTGCCGTGCCCGTGTACCAGCCAGCAGAGGGGAGCCGACAGCCGCTCATCCATCTCCGCACGGTGCAAGAAAGCGCAAGCTGCAGAGGAATGAATGAACGAATGAATGAATGGATGAATGGATTAATGTCATCTTTTGCATTTCCAGCTGCTCTGATTTTTAGTTTCCTACTGTGTTGTGTAGGTGCTGGAAGTGGGCTTTCTAGTGAATTAGGAAATTCAAAAATGAGGTGTTGATGACATAAATATACATGAATTCCCAAAATACCAAACAGTACACGTTCATGCCCTGAACATTTAAACTAGAAAACACACAACATGAAACTGTCTCAGAGCCTCTAAATGAGTCTAATAAAACAGCAGGTTAATGAACCAGCATTACAGACAAGATCTTGAGGGAGAGCTGCATGTCTGATAATCACATCCCTGCTAATTTTATTCTACTGGAATATTCCAAGTGTCTCTTTTTATCACAAACCATAAAGGGCCAGGCATAAATGGACTGGAAAATACCATTCAGCAGGCTGTTTCTGTCCCTTGCTTATATCATGATTCTTGCCTCCTCTTCAGTTGATTGAGAGGGAGTTTCTGACTTGTTTTGCTCAGGGGTAGCAGAAAGGCCCTGCTCAGCTCACAAACCACGCTCCTTTTCCCAGCATGAGCAGAGGAGGACAAGCTCCAGCAGTATGGGGGGGGGGGTCGATGGAGAGAAGAGCACTGGTTAGGGATGAAGAGGCTGCAGGGTCAGTGGTTACGGTGCAGCATCAAAGGAGAAAGAGAGGATGCACGTTTCGCAGTGGCACTTTTGTAAAAGCACTTTATTAAGGTGAGAGAGGTGATGTGGGAGAAGGGAGTAACACTTGGAAATATTGGTGAGAGCAGCTTTTGGAGTCGATGGCAGCTGAAGGTGGAGAATATGGATTAGTGAGGTTAAAAGAGTGGAAGGCTGAAAGGAGGCAGATCAAAAAACGAGAGGGAGGAGGATGAACGGTAACTGTGAAACAGGAGAAAGATGAGCACAGACTGGTGTGGTTTTCTGGGGTTTTCTGAGCTCTCACTGCTCCTCAGCTTGACTTTTATAAAATGATGGTGACTTGACTTTATGGGATCACAGAATTATTTGGGTTGCAAGGGGCCTCACGAGGTCATCTAATCTTTGACATCTTCCCTTCACCCTCTCGGCCTTGTCTGATAAAGGCTTTTTTGTCTCTTATATGTAGTGTTGCCACAATGTTTTTGTGTAGATCTTCTATATTACAAATAATAGAAAACCCCCTGTTACCCAGAGAGCTCAGGCGTGTAGATGCACAAGATCCTAGCATCTGTGCAAGGGAAGATGAAAGATGAAAACAAGCAAAGAGGAAGTGTAGTGTTTCTTCTGACTTTAATGTGGTTGCATCCATGTTTACGTTGCATAAATTCCTGCTGTAGCAGCAAACTTCTGTTACCGACTTGAAGCGTACTTGCTTGTCATTCTTTACGAATCTCATCACAGGTGTAATGCAAATGAGATGTGAAGTACTATACACGTACCTTATGGCATGGAAGAGCTTTGCATCACAGCCTCTGCTCAGACCCAGATAAATGTGATTCCTGGACCGTAGCGTTTGCTTTACGAGAGCAAGCAGTCAGCTTCCCTAAATTACCCGTCAGCTCCAGGAAGGCTGTGTTCCCTTAGTGTTTTGTATTATTCTCACTATTAGCATTATTATTTTCAGACTTGCAGTTGCTTTCTGAGCTTTGATAGGATACTCCTACTAAACACCACAATTATTGTTTTTAAAACATGCTGCCCTGCTGTAGTCAGCAGGACTGATGGGTTTTGAAGAAACCAGCTGTGCCTAGAAGGTGGAAACCCTGCTTTTTTGGAAGAAGGAGGAAAGTATTTCAGAAGGAATAGGATGTGCTTCATCCTAAAATACTGGGCTCATCAATACAAAGAGTAAGACAAAGCAGTGATTCTCCTCTCAGCTGGGGTGGGGGCAGCAGGACTTCCCATTTCCCTCACCAGCCCCACGGGGAGGTTGGCAGGACTTCTTTCCCCGGGAGCCACAGTTTCAGATAACTTTGCTGAAGAACTAAAACGCTCCTTCGCAGGGAGCTGGGGTTGTCTCAGCAGCCTGTGGCATGGTTCCCGGCACCACCGCCGCTCAGATCAAGGACGGAATCCAAAGCATCGACTAACCCACTTGTGGTTGCCTGGATTGCTGCACATTTTGACCTTACCAGTGAGGATTCAGGATTGCTGTTGGAGAGGCTTTCTTGCTGCAAACCAACATTTCAAACTCTTCTTTTATTCAGGGGAATCGTGCTCTGGAAAGACAAAGTGTACGTGCTGAATGGGGAAGAAGAAAGACACTGATCTTTTGCTTTCTGCCATTCTCTATAAAATTCCATCTTTCTCCTCAAAGTGAGCTCTGTTTAAGGCTGTTCAGAAACCAGACAGATACACACACATAAATATAAATATAAATATAAATATAAATACAAATACAAATACAAATATAAATATAAATATAAATATAAATATAAATATAAATATTGCCAGTGCTCATACCCATCATTCCTTCTGGAAACTAGTTTTAGCTCCCCTCTCCATCCACTACAGAAGATTTTTAAAGGGCAAATGTCATTTGCTCAAGGCAAGTTAAAAAGCCTTTCTCTGCGGGTTGACTGAGCTTTTCAAGTGCCTTTGGTGGGCTACAATTAATGAAGCACAAAAGAATAGTCATCTGGCTGTTTAGAGAAAATGAAATTATAGGCTGTTATGAGCCAAAGTGCTGTGGTTTCCTCAATGTCTCCTTCCACTTGATACAAAAGAAAATTCGTAACAGAAAAAAAGCTTGCAGTTGAATGTTTAGCTGCTACAAGACGTTAAGCCTGGATGCAACAGGCATACAGTTTTTCATACTAGAAATATACTTTCCTTTATGACTCCTTTTCCAGTGTTTTCTGCAAAATGAAATGGGGATGAAGTTGGCATCAAGTCAAATTTTGACTTTTGAATGCTCATCTCTGAGGATTAATAAAATTTCGCAAGATGGGTTCATCCACCCTCAGCATTTTTGACTCACATGAGCCAGGAAACACTGGAAATACTGGGAGGGGGCAGGGATAGGTTAAGGCCTTCTGCTTGGTTTTCCAGACCTAACAGTGAATGAGCCTCTGGATGCATTTCTAAGCCCTCTTGGGACTGCTCTTCACTGCTGATGCTTTATCTGTGATGCTTCATTATCCGCAGGGCAGGCAGGTGGCTGAGCAATGACTGAGCAGCTGTGCCACTGTAAAACAAAGGAAAAGGCAATAAACTGGGTTTCCTGTAAAACGAAGGCCCTTCAAAAGTAGAAGGATGCTGTTCGCATGAGCAGGCAGTGACAGGTTCGAGCGCTCACAGACTTCACGTGAGAGCCAGGCTCTGGCTGAGGGGCAGAGCATGCCATTGCACCGCTATGACCTCAGCTATATTTTATCACCCAGTTCCCGATAACACAAGTGCAGATTTACAGCCAGACAAACAAAATATTTTTTAAAATCTTCTGTCAGCATTCCCTAAGTTTCTACCTCCATCCTTTGACTTTTGTGCACATATTTCTTTACGGGCAGCAGAATGGCCTTTGCTGAGAAGGAGTACTGGTACCTTCTGCCTTGACCTTGAGTCTCCTGTGTGATCTACCCATCGGTTTACAAAGAGGTACTGAGATTTCTCTCCAGTTCTCCTTCCTAGCTAATCCGGTTCTGCATCAGTACTACTGTAAAACTGTATCTCTAGAGCCAGTCTTCCATGAACCAGAAAGACTTTCTTCCTCATGCTCCACATGTGGCTTTTTTTTGTGTTGTAGCTCTAATAAACTCTCGGAGGAATATCCCTGGCAGTTTGGCCACGTCTCTGCTACCAGCCATCTAACAATGATCTCGGATGTTATTCTAGCATCTGGGGTGACTCATTACTGTAGAAATATTTGAAATTCTCCCAGTCCCATCACTCTGGACCAGCTATATGGGAATGAGTTACATTTCCCAGAATATCAATATCAGGTTAAAAGACAACTGTTTATTGATTCTGTGTCTTGATGCTGGGAGTTCAAATATTGAGAGACTTCCACCTTCTAAGACTCTTTTCATTATGGAAAGTAAGTAATGCAATTTAAAGTAAGTGCAAATTAATGAGATGAAGAGCTCAGAGTGCTTCTCCAAATTAAAGAAACACTAAAATTTTATTAGGCATGTAGGTGCAGTTAAAGTTAACAAACCAAGACAATTTTGATTCAGCTTGGTGTACCCTTATTATCCAGCCACAGACTACCAAGCACTCCATTCTGCAATGGGATCAGATCCATTTTACCTGAGTTACAACTGGTCTTGCGTATCTTCTACAGAGTCACCTTTCCGAAAGCTGTGGAGGAGTATGCAAATTTCTTTATGCCTGATTAGAAATCCAGGGGTCTCAGCACATGGTTACATTTTAGAGCTACCAGAGGAACCAGAGATCAAATTAACGTGAATTCTTTGGCTGCATACGTGACTTGGTTACATATAGAAATTTTTCTTGCATCATGTCAAGTCTTGTTTTTCATTTTGAAGACAGTGTATTTTGTGCGTCCACCAAGCCTTTATCTGACCTCTACTCTGCTTCAGCCCTTGCTTTATATCCCACAAAGTTTTGAACTGTGATAGTGTCTCTAAGTGGGCTTGTAAATAATTTGAATTTAAGAGGTGAATTAAGCTAGTTTTTAACTAGGTCCCTATGTATCAAACCAGACTATATCTTCACTAATAAGTTGTGCACATTGGGAAGAGATTGGATGGACTCACTTTGCAATAATTGGAGATTCCCAACCTCGTGCCACTGGCCACCATCCTACACAAAAATCTCCTGAAACAGTTTTCTCTCCCCATTGTGAATTCTGCTATATGAATGCTGAAAACCTCCAGCAATAGAGAAAAGTTTTGCTAAAAATTCTTTTCTCCTAACCAAACAACTCCCAAATTCTCCCAGTGACAACAGCAGCAGTTGGATGAAAATCGCCTTGTTTGTCCTGATTCAGCCTCATACAATTTGAGATCTTGCCAAACCACCTTAATCACTTGAGTTTCCAAGGAGTGTTAAATAAAAATCCCTAGTTTATTGCCAATAAATAAAGACAGAGAAAATATAAACCCAAAAGAAAATCATGGGAGTAAATTGTATCACCCCACAGCTGGATGAGCTGAGCTCTTCCTTCCTGAAGTTCAGCATGTGGACAAATACAATGCAAATTTTATTGCTGATCTTGTTTATTTTGCAGTCTTGAGAGTAATTTCAAAGGATGATGGGACAGAAGGAAGATTCCTGATAACACTGGGCTTATTGCAGGCATCATGCACCTACGAGGTGAGGGCAGCATTTCTGGGCAGTGCTGGACTTGGGACACCCGTGTCCTTTCAACTGCACCCTCCAGCCTTCCTTTTATCTCAGATCTTTCCCTGCATCTTTCCCTGCTAGACTACTGAGACCTTTAGTGTCTGCAACATTTTGCCCAGAAAGTCCTTAAATACTGTAATCAAGATAGCAATCTGAGAGGAGGATCAGGCTGATTGTCAGCGTTTCTTTCTCCTGTTATTTTTCTCCCATTATCCCTTATATTGCATTGCCAAGAAAAGGGAATTGGGATGTTAACAATTCACAGCCTAACAGAAACACGCTGAAACAGCTTTAGCCACTCAGGAACACCCACAAAATATCCCTGGCTCATGTTGTTTTTTGTATTTTGTGACCCACAGAAGATTAAATCTAAATGTGAAATACTAAATTAATGCAGAAACCTTTTTTAAAAAAAGGTTCTGTATGCCCTTAACATACAAATAACAATAATAAATGATTCTGTAAAGCATTTGGATCATTCAGGGTGGTTTCTAACACATTTCTTTAGCAGTACAGAGGCTCATATTAATATCAACGTCCTCAGTGTCAGACCAATCTAATTTCACAAATAATCTAATCTTTCTAATTTCCTAAATATTAAAACACTCTTCTGACCTTCCAGATTCATTCCAATATGACAAATTAACACATTTCAGTATTTTTTCTTTTGCTGAATTAACAAGTGCTGAGGTTTGTTTTTGTGGCAAATGCAAATTGTTCCTCCTTCCACTGTGATAATTAATAGTGTCCTCCACCAGTACAGGCTCACAGGAGTCCTGTCACTTTCTACGACTAGTACAATTATGATCAACATTAGAGAGTACATTCCTGTTTAATTTTCTTAATAATGAGTACCAGTTCTTCTACTGTGACTGCTGAGGCTGAATGGATGCTTTTTAAAACAATAATTGATGTGTACGCTACTATTCATCAGCATCTTTTAAATGCTTATTCTTAAACATTGGGTAGCTGGTGATACTTTAAATTCTGCCTTGGACCTCTAGGTAAAATGTTACTGTCTTTCTGAAAGCATGATGTGGTGGGTTGACCCTGACTGGGGGCCAGGTGCCCACCAGAGCTGCTCTATCACTCACCTCGTTCATTAGACAGGGGAGAAAAGGTACAATGAAAAAAAAACTTATGGGTCGAGATAAGGACAGGGAGAGATCATTCTCTAATTATCGTCACGAGCAAAACAGACTGAACTTAGAGAGGGAATTCATCTAATTTATTACCAAGCAAAACAGAGTAGAGGAATGAGAAATAAAATCAACTCTTAAAACACCTCCCCCCACCCCTCCCATCTTCCCGGGCTCAACTTCACTCCCGGCTTCAACCTCCGCCCCCCCCAGCGGCACAGGGGGACGGGGAGTGGGGGTTACGGTCAGTTCATCACACGGTGTTTCTGCTGCTTCTTCATCCTCAGGGGGAGGACTCCTCTCATCGTTCCCCTGCTCCAGCATGGAGTCCCTCTCATGGGAGACAGTCCCTCACGACCTTCTCCAATGTGAGTCCTTCCCATGGGCTACAGTCCTTCATGAACTTCTCCAATGTGGGTCTCTCCCACGGGGTGCAGACCTTCAGGAGCAAACTGCTCCAGCGTGGGTCCCCCACGGGGTCACAAGTCCTGTCAGCAAACCTGCTCTGGCGTGGGGTCCTCTCTCCACGGATCCACAGGTCCTGCCTGGAGCTTGCTCCAGCATGGGCTTCCCACGGGGTCACAGCCTCCTTCAGGTGCCTCCACCTGCTCCGGCGTGGGGTCCTCCACGGGCTGCAGGTGGAATCTCTACACCCCCTCATCCTCCCTCCATGGGCTGCAGGGGGACAGCCTGCTTCACCATGGTCTTCACCACGAGCTGCAGGGGGATCTCTGCTCCAGCACCTGGAGCACCTCCTGCCCCTCCTTCTGCACTGACCTGGGTGTCTGCAGATGTTCTTACATCTTCTCACTCCTCTCTCCGGCTGCAAAACCTCTCACTGTTTTTTAACTTCTTAAATATGTTACCACAGAGGTACTATGCCTTCCTTCAGAGGCTCTCAAAGCCCTTCCCATCTTTACTGGATGCAGTATGATTAGCAGCCATGGCAGAGCAAGACAGTTGTGTCTCTGGATGAAGTTACAGATATTAGGGCAGGGATTCCTTGTGCTACTAAAACACATAAATTTATGCTTTTCTCTGTAAGCAACTATAGACGTATGAATGTTTCTAAGCGCCAAGTTCCCAATAAGGTCCCAGTAGAAGCTGGTAGCTGGAGGTTGCACCAAGCTTTCCATTTCTGAACCA
This sequence comes from Balearica regulorum gibbericeps, assembly GCF_011004875.1. Classification (NCBI taxonomy): domain Eukaryota; kingdom Metazoa; phylum Chordata; class Aves; order Gruiformes; family Gruidae; genus Balearica; species Balearica regulorum. The sequence goes on from NC_046186.1 coordinate 16,213,096, forward strand.
CCCACAAGGGCTGGGGGAGCATCTTGCGTTCCTCTTTCCATGTTTCCTGAGGCAGTGTCTGACTGCAGGGCTGGAGCAGTCTGCTCACGGCATCTTCCCTGGGTCCCAGGGCAAGGTGTGGGGTGTGTGGTGGGAGAAGGGTCCTCCTCCAAGTACAGCCATTGCTAGTGGGGCAGAGGCGCACCTGAGATATAGCAGCAAGTACAGAAGGAAAATGCTCAGCGCAGAGTTTAGAGAAAAACAGCACCGACACTGCTGAGCGGTGTGTAAGACTGACAAAGGATTTACCAGAGTTTATCATATCTGTACAGAAGAGTATTAGAAAAGGCTTATTTTCTGAAGCTGTGATTAGAGGGAGGATCCTCAGTGTCGGGTTGATGGTCCCTTGGAATGATTCCCGGGGTTTGAAAGAGCAAAGGGGAGATTACAAAGAGAGAGCCCCAGTGGTGACCTTGACAAATTGTTCAGTATGTGGTCCCTGACCCCCCAGAAAAGACTGAGGACATGGAACAAGCATTGGCTGAGAAAACAATTGGAAGGGGAAAACAAGAGGGGAAAAAACACTCTCGCAGCTCATTGCAGTAAGAGTCATCATAGAAACAGAGCCACGTTCCCTGGGGCTGCACATCACTCGGTCCTGTGCTCTCAGGCAGCACAAAGCTCTTCCTATACCTTTTCCCGTGGCTCTGGGCTGTCTAAATAGTTACAGCATAACAACAATAAATCTGTCTGCAGCTAGCTGAAGGTTTAGAATTGGTAATTGGAACGTGACACCCTTCTCTTTTTCTGTTAGAGGAAATGGTTTCATAGAGAAGAGGTTGCAAAGAGCTCACATTTTTTGAGAAACTGTCTTGACAGCCATCCCAAATACATTCTTGGTTAAGTTTATTTCAAGTAGCAGATACGACCTAAGTTCTTGTTCAAGATCAAAACCAGCCAGAATGTGTGGCCAAGGAGAGGAACTGCTAAAACATGTCTGAAGGCATGCACAGAAATTGTGATAATGCTGAGATGGCTCTTGAGACGTACGTGTTTCTGTAGGTGGTGGAGGTGATGAGGTGTATTACTGTCCTGCCCATATCATTGATTCTAGATGGGTTCTTTCCAGCCTTTTTACCAGGAAAAATAACTTGATGTGGCACAACTGACTGCTTTCAATCCCTAAAAGGCAACATGGCATGGTTTATGAGGGTAGCACACAACACCTGGACTCTCTATTTAACTCTGCTTCCAGCTCACCATGTCTTTGTGGCTGAATCCCTCATCCTGCTGTGCCTCTGGCTCTCTTCATGTATTTGCTTGGGGGTCTTTTTGGGTTAGCCATAAACTCCTTAGGATCCCAGACTTGAAAAATCTCACTTTTAGTAGGCCCTGAACCTAAATAAATCAAGGTTTTGTAGCCTCAGGGTGGTCCAGTTTGGGAGAATGAGGAGCAATAAGGTTTGGGATGCTTTGACATCTTTCCCATTTACTTGACGTATAAGCCTTAGGATTGCCTTTGGCTTGCAAGCCTTGCATCTATACAGCACCCAGTGGGTCCTGGTCTCATCCACAGTCATCAGGTAATGGTGATGGCACAGTAACATCAAAGTCATCTGGGGAGGGAGGAGCTGCTGCTGTTTTCCAAAACTGAAATCTGTATGTCGGGGTATCCTGCATCTCCTTTACTTTGAACTGAATACTTTGCTGCCTATGAGTTGTCACCCTGGTCTCTCTGCTATGCTCAAAAATACATCAAGTAAATGGGAAAGAGAAAGATTTTAAAGCATTCCAAACCTTATCACTCCTCATTCTCCCAAACTGGGCTGCTCTGAGGATACCAAACCTATGATTTATTTAGGTTCAGGGCCTACAGAAAATGAGATTTTCAGGTCTGGGAATGGAACAGATACTGGGTGACTTAGGTGCCTACTCACTGAATTCACATTTCCATTTCTTAGCATGTGCAACTGCTTATTCATCCATAAGGTGAAATCATAGAAACATAGAAACATAGAGTATCAGGTTGGAGGGGACCCCAAGGATCATCTGGTCCAACCTCTCTTGGCAAAAGCTCCATCTAGATAAAAGCACGCTCTAGACAAGATGGCTCAGCACCCTCTCCAGCCCAATTTTAAAAGCATCCAGTGTTGGGGAATCCACCACTTCCCTGAGGAGATTATTCCAGTGGCTGATGGTTCTCATCATTGTGAAAATTTTTCACCCCAGGAGTAACTTGTACCTATTACCCCTCATCTTCTCCATTTGACTCCTTGTAAAAAAATAGTCTCCATCTTCTTTGTAGCCCCCCTTTAAGTACTGGAATGTGGTGTTGAGGTCACCCCTAAGCCTTCTTTTCTCAAGGCTGAACAAACCCAATTCTTTCAGCCCTTCCTTATATGGCAGGCTTCCCAGTCCATTGATCATCCTGATGGCTCCCCTCTGGATCCTCTCCAGCCTGTCCACATCTTTTTTGTATGGTGGGGACCAAAACTGAACACAGTATTCCAGGTGTGGCCTGATGGGCCTATAATTTCCTGGATCCTCCTTTAAGCCCTTCTTGTAGACGGGGGTGACATTAGCCTTCTTCCAGTCTTCTGGGTCATTCCCCAATCTCCACGACTTCTCAAAGATTATGGAGAGAGGCCTCGCAATGATGTCAGCCAGGTCTCTTAGCACTCTTAGGTGGATATTGTCAGGACCCATCCATTTGTGAGGGTCAAGCTGCTGTAATAGTTCGCATACCACCTCTTCCTTCACTGGCGGCAAATCCGTGTTTGCATCGACCTGGATTTTTGTTCCCAAGGCCAGGGGCCCAACAGTGCTGGTAAAGACTGAGGTGAAGAAAGTGCTGAGAACCTCTGCCTTTTCAGCATGGCTAGTGACTAATTCTCCTCTCCTGTTTAACAGAGGGCCAATACTATCCTTCTGCTTCTGCTTGTTGTTACATATTAATTTAAAAAAAGCTAAAACAATTGCAAAGAGCAAACAGCAAAAATTATAGCTAGATGATTCACAAATGGAAATAAATAAATACACATCATAAATTATGCATTGCAGTCATTTGTTCAGCTACAGTAATAATGTTTTTGCGGGCAGGGATAGTTACTCTTATGACCTGTACAAAAGAAAAAAAAATGTACCCTAACAAAAGAATTCCCAGGGAATTAATATTTATTCAGATTATGACATTATCAACAATTTTACAGAACCTGGCAAACTTTTTAAAATATATTCTGTAACATATTTCTTTTAGGCACTTATAATGCAATTTTATTCACTCAGAAGGTATGTGGGATCTCTTTAACAGCAACCCCAACTTTACACTCCCCCCAGTCTCAAATGGGATCTCAGTTTTGGAGGTGGTCCACTAACAACATGAAACTGCCTTACGGAAAAGCCACATGTGTTTCTGACCCTGTCAGCTCAATCAGATGCTATAACATTAGATATAAGTGTGACCTGCCAGATTCTGCATTGCCTTATTGTCGCTGTCTCTGAAGTATTTCATTTCACTTGTAATTGTGACTCCAGGTCTCTGAAACCATCAGCAGCTTTGCTTCCTATCATGCCTCGTTATCTCTGCCAATGCTAAGCTGGGAGGAAAGGGTTTTAACACCAGCAAGCTTAGGACAGGCTTCAAACAGGAAAAATTTGGAATTGGTTTAAAAAAAGAGCCTCTGAAAGTGAAGCATCCTTGCAAATGTGGCTTGGCAGAGCCCCGCTGTGTAAAAATGGTGGGTGCTTCACAAACTGCCTGCAAACTGCCTGGGACTGTTAATCCTCCCAGCACCGCAGTGGTTTACAGGAGGATTGCCCTTGCTTTTATGCGCTGGGTCACCTGCGCTGTACAGGAGAGGATTCAGCTTCAAAACAGAAGATTAAGCCTCATGCAATCCCATCACAGGGCTGTGGAAGTATAGCTCTCCTGCATCCCATACTGTCTCACTAAACCACAGTCCTTCGCTGTTGTAGCAGACAGAACATCCCTATTAACACATTTTGTTTCTGTAGCAACATGTTTTATTTTGTTCAGGGAAAATGGGGATAAACCCAACCGTTCATTAATGAAAACACATAGGAGGAAATTTCAGAAACTGCTTCTGGGCAAGTTTTTTCTTGGTTTTGTGGTTGTTTTGAAAGAAAAATTAAAAGATGTCAAAGAAAATATTTGACAACAATGGGAAAATATTTGTTTCTGCCACCATTCTCAAACCCCAGTAATTTCCCTCGTGTGTTGTCCATAATATATACTTTGCTGGAGCTGGAAGGAAGAAGGGCTCCCCGGTGAGCGCAGGAGTGCTTCTGGTGGGGTGGGCGTCAGGCGCGTCCATCAGCGCAGCCGTGGCAGTGCAGGATGTGGAGCGGAACCCACTACCGCGCGGTGCCGCCGCTGTCCTGATGATCACGCTGTCTTCCCTGGCTGCCCTTGTTGTGCTCAGCATCACTGGTCTTGGATCGTGTTCGCATCTACAGGTTGTTCCTCCATTGTACCCACGATGTTTCCAATGTTGTTAAGAAAACATTTCCCTTCTATTTTAATAGGATAGAGAGCTTTTGTCAATTTGTCCAAACAGTGAATAAGCACGTTAGGAGAGTAGATTGGCAGTAACTGAAGCCCTAAAATTTTGCAGCAAGGAATTAAATGCTATAACTACCATTACACTGCAATCATATTTGCTGCATCTGCTTATTAGCTCATATCTGAGAAGCTAAATGGTGCCACTCGCTGTGCAAAACTGGCGCAGACTAGCCCTGTGTTTGGAGAGGAGGAGAGCCAGTTTTGGAGCATGAGAGTGCAATAGCACGGCATGGCCTGGCCATGTCACTAACGTCATGCTCTCTTCTGCTTCAAAATAGAGGCTGCATTGAAGTAGAAGCTGCACTGAACTCACCTTGTGGAAGTAACTCCTGGTCATCTCTCTGTGCTGACCCCTGAACCCTTCCTACAAAATTTTTTGGGGGGTGGTAGGTGGCCTGGCCAAAACTCCACCTGGGACCATCCTACCAAGGTAACGTTCGTACCTAACAGTGTTCAGTTTACTAACGTGCATGTGGCTGGTTTTGGCAGAAGAAAAGAAGAATAGCTGATAAAGGAGACAATCAGCAGGGCTAAAGACGCATGAGAAGGTGGCAGTGGAAAAGAGACAAAGGCCGCGGAAACACTAGATGAAAGGAACACAGCGACAGGTATTGCAAGTGGCTTTAGAGATAGTAAAGGCTAGTGTTGACAAATGTGACTGATATCGAGGAAAACAGGAGATTTGTCATGCAGATGTCCTTGGGATCCAGAGGAAATTTTTTTGGAGTAGACATCAGCCAACAGTCCTTCCCTTTCATTTCCATCACTGCCTCTTCCAGTTACACCAGTGATTTAGATCAATTGCAAACAGTGCATGATGGATTAACTCCTAACATCAGTGTGACAGTGAGAGCTCTTTGCTAACCTTCAGATGAGCAGCTGCTCTAAAAAACTAAGCTCCCTCTGAGCCACACAAGTTATGTCCATACCAGTAAACTAAAGAAGACAAGGACATGGGGCAGCGCTGGCATGAGGCTGTCCGTGCTGTGGGATTGTGGCACGTCCCTTGGGGCAGCTCCAACTCAGCACCTGTGTACAGTGCATGGGTGGGCAGGATCCGTCCCTCTAGGCAGTGTGGGTGCTGAGGATAGCAGAGTTTAGCTACGTGGGTGCAAGCCAAGCCATGCCATGCCATTTACCCTCTGAAGTAGACAATGTTCTGGACATGGAATGGGTTATTCACTAATGTGCATGCAGCATATTTGGGCAAAACAAAAATAAAATCACATTTCCATGTATCAGGACAGCAGTGTTTTCAGAATGGTTCTTTGCTGCCTACCAAAGCCAGAAAGCTAGTTGAACTACAACATAAAAATGAGGCTTGTTCTCTTTGGTTGTTTTGTATGGCTTTCATTCAGGTGAAAAGGTTCCTTAAAAAGCTTCATTCTCCCCCCACCCTGCCCCTTATTTTCTTGTAATTAATGAAAATCCCCATAAGAAATGCCATCCAATGGACATGGCATCTCAGTCAAATCCCTCCCTTGGGAAAAAAAAAAAAACCACCCACAACCAACCAGAAAAAAATAACAGTATTCCTTTGAAAACTATTATATATACATGTCCTACTTTATGCACTTATTCTTCTCCAACAGGTGATACCATTTTCTGTATGTGGTTAACTTTTTAAATGAAGCTATAACTATTCACCCATTCTTCTTGTGAGCTGAAAAATATAGTAAAGTGTTTTTATTTTTCCCAGCAGCTCAGTGTTCACAAATCTCACAATGCTCATGATACTATTATGTTACAAAGTTTTTTTATTCCCAGGACTTTTATTAGAAAAGCTGCTGCTCCATACAGAAAGTTACAAGAACTTGATGTGCTTCTGATGCTATGCTGCCAGCAGAACAAATCATAAGATTTTGTACTATATGATTTTCTATTAAATATGCAGTGCAATTCACTGTACTTAAAGGAACATTATTATAAAATGAAAACTGATTATTATAATCAAATTTGGTATCCATTTTAGAAGAAGGAATTTCATGACCAACAATTCATTATAAGCAGGAGATGAGGACATGAAAATAAACACAGATGTGACTGGGATACAATACTCCGGGCAGCTTGTCGCCTAGACATGACATTTGGAATTTGTATCCCAGCCCTAATGTGGTGGGCTGACCCTGGCTGGACGCAGGTGCCCCCCAAAGCTGTCCTGTCACTGCCCTCCTCAGCTGGGCAGGGGAGAGAAAATATAATGAAAGGCTCCTGGGTCGAGATAAGGACAGGGAGAGATCACTCACCAATTACCATCAAGGGCAAAACAGACTCAACTCGGGGAAAATTAATTTAATTTATTACCAATCAAACCAGAGTAGAGTAATGAGAAATAAATGCAAATCTTAAAACACCTCCCCCACCCCTCCCTTCTTCCCGGGCTCAACTTCACTCCCCATTTCTCTCCCTCCTCCCCCCAGCGGCACAGGGGGACGGGGAATGGGGGTTGTGGTCAGTTCATCACACGGTGTCTCTGCTGCTCCTCCGTCCTCAGGAGGAGGACTCCTCACATGCTGCCTCTGCTCCAGCCTGGGGTCCCTCCCACAGGAGACAGTCCTCCACCAACTGCTCCAGCGTGGGTCTCTCCCACAGGGTGCAGACCTTCAGGAGCAAACTGCTCCAGCGTGGGTCCCCCACGGGGTCACAAGTCCTGCCAGCAAACCTGCTCTGGCGTGGGCTCCTCTCTCCACGGATCCACAGGTCCTGCCAGGAGCTTGCTCCAGCGCGGGCTTCCCACGGGGTCACAGCCTCCTTCAGGTGCCTCCACCTGCTCTGGCGTGGGGTCCTCCACGGGCTGCAGGTGGAATCTCTACACCCCCTCATCCTTCCTCCATGGGCTGCAGGGGGACAGCCTGCTTCACCATGGTCTTCACCACGGGCTGCAGGGGGATCTTGCTCCGGCGCCTGGAGCACCTCCTCCCCCTCCTTCTGCACTGACCTGGGTGTCTGCAGAACTGTTCCTCTCACATATTCTCACTCCTGTCTCCCAGCTGCTGTTGCACAGCTGTTTTTCCCCTTCTTGACACTACTATCCCAGAGGCGCTACCACCATCGCTGATGGGCTTGGCCTTGGCCAGCGGCGGGTCCGTCTTGGAGCCGGCTGGCATTGGCTCTGTCAGACACAGGGGAAGCTTCTGACAGCTTCTCACAGAAGCCACCCCTGTAGACCCCCTGCTACCAAAACCTTGCCACTCAAACTGAATATACTTAATCTCTTGAAATTAAATACACATGTAGAAAAAAAAATAAATTAGGGCAACATATCTTGAAATAAGGGATATTTTCCAAATGGGAATTAAAGGTATGCTTCCGTACAGGTGTGTTGGTTACTGTTTTCCAGAAAATATTGATGGACTCATCAACATGGTGAAATAACTTCAACACACTCAATGACAATGAAATGGGGATACTAACACTCACCTGCTGCTCACTGTATGCAGTGATATGTATAAAGTTTCACAAAGGAAGCACAAACATATTAGTGCAAATAGGTAATTTTCCTTTCTAGATCAGAGTGCAAGCTGCCCCGTTCAGCAACTTACTTCAATTAACACTGAAGGCATGCACTGAAACCTGTTGCTACACACAGAGAAGTGTTGGTCTACTTCAGCTGGTTATTTATCATTTGATTTTTGCTGATTCATGACCAAGAACCTGAACACCCTGCCTTCACATGAGCCAAATAACAGTGATCAGGAAACTATACTTTTTTTACTTTCTCCTGCTAATGTAATAAATGCTTTGTGAAGGGACTACAGCTGGGGTGAAACAAAGCTTTTTGCTCTGCAAGTTTTTCCTTTCTTCTTGGTGTTTTTTTGTGTGGAGGAGGAAAACACTCCCCAGCAAGCTGGAATGATTCTGACATAAATAGAGCACTTTTTCAAGTAATCTTTTACATTCGGTCCTCATTAAGAGGATGGTAATTAGTTGATAATATCTAATGATCTGCATTTGTTTCTTTCATAGCTTACAAATTGCCACCTTGTAAGACTGTCACTTTAGAGATTGTGTCTGCTCTTTTCCTGGTGAATTTTTACCCTACCAAGAACTGACTCCCTGAAAGGTGTTCCCATGCCTGAGCCCAGGTTGGTGCTCGCTCTCCTAGGCTGTACCTGCAGGAATGACTGCTTGGGCAGGACTTCATAAACAGGCCCTGTTACATCAAGGAGAAAGTCCACAAGGTGGGTATGTACTACTAACTGTGAAAAGGATGCTGGTGATACCTATCAAGATCACCTGGTATTACCCTTGAGGACCCAAATGCCTATGGGTTCAGCTGGAGTTTGCTTGAAACTCCCACCTGCCTGTTTATTAGACTGTCATCTCAATTCTGTTTTACAAAAAATAATTAATAAGCACTCCTTGTTTCCTGCCTCTGCACTTGGCTTTCTGGGCTCCTGGTGTAGCTGCCCTCAGTCACAACTTTTTTAGGCTGGAGAGTCCAAGTCTATTTAATCTCTTTTATGGAGTAATTTTGTACTTCTCATCTTGTTCCCTAGCACAGCCGCTCTGTGCTCACGGTGGGAGGTGGAGCACAGATCAACACATGACAAATGTTTTAGGCATTTGCGTAGCTGCACTTCAGCACTGCTGTTATTTTGATCATCCTTTTCTATAGAGCGGTGGGCTCAGTGGCATTCCCTGAGCACCTGGAGCGGGACACTACAGCCACCAGCTCGAGGAGTCACTGAATAACACTTGAATAAAATGAACTCTCACATCTGCACTGCCCCCAAATCATATCAAGCTCAATTCTAAATTTAAGCACAGAAAAGACAAAGAAAAAAGTGTGAACTACTCCATATACAGTCAGAGAGGGACAGTATTCACATTCACAACCAGTTTGTGGTTGATCCAGTTAAGCCAAGTTTCCATTATGTGTCTGTTAGGCAGGGTTTTAGCACTGATATCAGTGAATACCAGATCAAATACCATCATTATTTTAGCGACTTATGAAGCATCCAGTTGCCAAATTTAGTAAGCTTAAAGTATGGATAAGAGAATGAGAAGAAAGAGAGGACAGATCTTGAGCTTTTGTCTCTACTCATCTGATCTCAAGGGAGCCTTAAGCCAGATATGAAGTGGTCTGTATGGCCTCTGCACCAAAAAGTTTCCAGCTCTGCTGTACATACCACATATCTTGCACAAACACTGTGATTAAAAGTGCAAGCAGGAGTAAGAGTTAAAGCTTCTGGTCATACTCCTCCTTTGCAGAGGGCTCATCCACCACACAAGTTCCAGGTGTGTCTGTTTACTAGAAATGTAGAAAAAGCTCCTGGAGAAAGGCCACCCAGATCATGACATGTTCAGCCCAGAATAACAAACACTGGAAGAGAGTAAATGTGTAAAGTAGGTGGCCATCATTAAGCACTCGTGAGCACTAGAGGAGATTTCACATACTACTTTAAGTCATACCTCTCTAGACCCTGATGCTGCAGAGTTACAACATCTTTCATTGTTTTAGATCATCCAACACAGTAATTGATATTCTTATCTCACTTCTTCTGGATGCTGTGCAAGAAGTTAATTGTGATTTTGAAATGTATTAATACACTATCACTATTAGCAATGTTGGGAAAGTTAAAGTTATTTCAGTCAACTAATCTCTCACTGAAGGCCATTTTATTCAAAAGTTGTTTGGAGTACATAGTACGTTAAACGGTATAAGCAGGTGCCGATATGTTGTGGTTTAACCCAGCAGGCAGCCTGAAAACAACCACACAGCCATTGGCTTACTTCCCCTTCCCTGTGCCAGTGGGATGGGGGAGAGAATTGGGAAAAAAAAGTAAAACTTGTGTTGAGAAAAAGACAGTTGAATATATCAGAAAAGGAGTATAATAATAATAATAATAATAATGATAAAAGAATATATAGAACGAGTGATGCACAGCACAATAGCTCACCACCTGCAGACCACTGATGCCCAGCTAGTTCCCAAGCCACGGTCTAAACCCCTGGCCATCTTCCCCCAAGTTATATGCTGAGCATGATGTCATATGTTATGGGATATCCCTTTGGTCAGTTGGGGTCAGCTGTCCTGGCTGTGTCCCTCTCAGCTTCTTGTGCACCTCCAGCCTCCTCGCTGGTGGGGTGGTGTGAGAAGCAGAAAAGGCCTTGACTCAGTGTGAGCATTGCCTACGACAACCAAAATATCAATGTGTTATCAACATTATTCTCATCCTGAACTGAAAACACAGCACTATACCGGCTACTAGGAAGAAAATTAACTCTATCCCAGCCAAAATGAGGACAAACGTGAGTTTCCCTGTCGGTGGGCACACTCACCCCAGCGCAGAGACCAAGCCCTTCTTCGCCTGCCCGTTGAAGCATTTGGGCAGACTGAACCGTTTTATGTGATGAAGAAGAAAGCCACGTTCATTCGCAGACAGTCTAACAGTTGCTATCCATTTCTGTTGCCATGGATACGACAATGAAGCAATAACTTTATTCAGGTTTAGCTATTTTTACTGTAATTACACAACAGAAAATTACTAGACTATTCTTCCCTCCTTCTCACCCATAGTTTATTTATGTGATGTTTCAGGTGCCTGTACTGAGACCCCAAGTACTCCATCGCTTGCAATGTGGGGCTGCGGCTCTGCTGGGGGGTGTGCAGTGCCAACAGCTTCGGGGGTCTGATGGCTCTGCTTGGTGGAGCAGGCAGCAGACTGCAGGCAGGAGCCCACCCGGCAGGACCAGGCAGCTGTGCTGGAGCCTGGCACCATGGGGGACTTACTATGGCCCCATCTGCAGTCAAGGATTAGTGTTGATAAATACATTTTTTGCTGTGGAATTAAGTAAACTGCGGAGTTAGCAGAGATTACGATCAAGCCTGCTTTGAATCGCTCTCTGGGATGGAGGTTGGGATTGCCCCGGAGCCCTGGGGCTCCAGCTCCCAGCCAAGCAGGGCATCTTACCTGCTCAGGTGTGGTGTGAGCACCCAGCTGTGGTTTTCTTAGATGTGTGGTTAAGCCTCTCCATGAGTGCCAGGGTTTGTACAAAGCCATTGGAGCTGCACAGAGTCCTCTTCTAAAATTTTGTTTGGGGGTGCTGTGCTGCACAGTGCTGCAGGGCTTTCTAAATCTTTCTTTGGCCATGGTGGCATGTGGCTGGAGTAGGTCAGGTCAGGGGCAGGTGGTAAAAATAAAAACTTAACACTGATTTTTGACTGCTATGATTCTTCAGTCTAAGATCCCTATGGGAAAAGTCCTATAAAATTTAACAGAAAATAACATATATATATATATTTCTTTAGATTTTTAATAACATTGTAAGATTCAGCTATGGAATTGTACAGAACAGTAAAGGAGTCATTAAAAGATAATACTTTTTTGTTTGCTTTTCTTGGACTTTAGAGATATTTTGCTTGCCCACTGCATTCATTTTCCCAGCAGCTGTGTAGATGGTGGGCACAGCAGGTAGTGCCTGTCTCGCAGCGCACACAGCAATGTGGGATCGCTAGCAGTTCTGTGTGAAGACAGGTCTATGAAAACAGAGTGGAGGGGAAAACCTGCCAGGCAGTTAGCGTTAGGAAGTGTGACTTTGCCAGCAATGATGGACAGGCAAGTGAACACACTGCATGATAACCAAATGCTGGAGAGATGCTCCAGGAGGGGAGTGGAGGACCATGCAGGCACCCAGAGGCTGGAGATGTATCCAGCCAAATTGTGGAAAAGTGCATCAGGAAAATGAAGCCCAAGCACTCCAAGCCTCTTGATCTGTCCAGAGGTATCCAGCCATGGGTTAATCCATACGTCATCCTGTACCAAATGTAAGAGGGAAGAGCATTGCCATGTAAACCACAAGCAAATATCCTCTCACAGTACGTGTCTCCTGTGACCCAGGCAGCTCAGTGATGGATTCCACATCTACCTTCTTAAAATTCTAAAGAGAAAAAAAATCCTTTACAAAGGACCTTATAAAAAACCCTTTAAAAAAAGAGCATGGAACCACCACCACCACCATCAATGGACATGAGGAAATTTTATTATTGCACCTACCATTGCTGTGGTTTAGAAGTGATGAGTTTTTCAACCTCTGCAACACTAATTCTTTCTGAAGTTTTTTAGGGCATTAGCTACATTGATCTAATAGAGGGAGGATGTTGAACCAGGATTTGAGAGACATGGATTAAATTCCCAAGTTTGTCCCAGCTTCCATGGGGCTGTGTCTGACAGTTTCTGCACCCTGCACCAATCCACCGCTTTGCACTGGCCACACTTGGCTGCACAACTGGGTCATGGCCAGAGCCCCCAAAATCTCCTTTCCTTTCACCTCTGTTGTATTTGGTCATAGTGCAGGGAGAAAACTGTATGCTCAGGGAGTCTGGTGGCTGCTTTCACTGATTATTTTAAAAATTGCTCTAATGAAAATGACATAAAAGGACATTTGAACTGATGAAAATCTTGGAGAATTGAGTGCTTTATTTGATGATTTTTACTAATGAAAGTTCTGGTCTGGATGCAATTTTTGTAGTATTTCAATTTACAAAAAGTGATTGAACTTAATTTACCTAAACTGTCAGCCATTTTAAGGTGTTTTAGGACTGCACTTTTCATAGCTGATGAGAAATAATAAATGCAAAAAGAAAGTGGGATGAATGATTCAATGCAGAGCATTAGAAGCAATTCCAATATCTGCAAAATAGGTATTTAGAAATGAATTCAAATAAGAATGAAAGAAAAAACAGGTAGTTCTACTGTATGAGAGCCCTGCTCCAGCACTGTTGCTAACTCATAGGGAAAATGTCAGAGCATTTGTAATTACTCAGTAGTTTTATAGAGAAATGCCTCTAAAAATGTGAAAAGTGTTGCATTGAAAATATATTTTAGATTGGTACATGGAAATTCTTGGCTGTATGTGAAGAAACAATGAAAGAAATAGGAAGGTAATTTAGAAAATAGTGAAGAGGCAACTGCTAAATTATCACCTTCACCCACTGACCTGTGTGAACCGTATCAGGTTATGGGCAATGCAGAATAAGGTGTATTGCCTCTACTCTAAATTCTTTGTTGCCATCAGATAGATCTGTCCCAAGTCTTTAATTTAATTGTTTAATATTAGAAACTGATGCCACGCAAGTAAGTGTGACCTGCTCTTCCAATTTGCTGAGGATCGGTTCACTATGCAAAACAGAGACAGAGATCCAGCTACATTTAGCTGGTTAAATTTAGGCATCTGATGTTTGGCATTTAGCTTTCATTTGATCAGAATTATTTCACAGGATGTGCTGTCTTTCTCTATTGAGGCACATGCCAGCATTCACTTTACTTTCATTAACATATCACTCTTAATCAAAGCCGGTACTCAGACCTCTCTGCAATTGTCATCTTGCCAATCATTAATGCTCTTCACGGGAGAATATTTTTGCCCTGCGTAGTAAGCCAGATAATTTTGTCTGGGTCCTTCGAGACCCTAGTGGGACACATCCCTGCTTTCCATCTGCTTGCTCAAATCTGCAGGACTGCAGTCCATTCGCACTCCTCTGTGAGACCAAGCACTGGTGGGAGTCTTATCTTCAAGAATAAAGCAGACTTTTCATGGTATTAACAGTAGGGCTAAGAAATTAAGTATCTCATTATGAAAGGCCAGGCTTGACAGTGCCCTTAATCCAATTAAAACTATGTCTGAAATACTGTTGTTATTTTGGCCTAAGTGATTAAGCAGTGCTTGGAGTCTTGCATTAGGACAATCAATAAATAAATAATGATTAGGATGTGATTAGGATTAGATCTTGGGTTTGTAATCAGTTAAGGTCTAAAATCGATTAAGACCTGTAAACCCAATTATGTCCAAGACTAGAATGTTTCATTTGCAAAAGACCAGTCCTGTGGTTTAAGTTTGTTATCACTTTGTAGCAGTGGATGTTACTTGAGCAACAAGATTTTAATTAGAGCCAGAAGCTTGTACTTGAAGAGATTAAAGAAGCAAAAATGAGCTATTAAATGTATTTTGTCAGTTTTAAGGATTCTCTTAAAGCACTTAATCCCTCTTTCCTTAGGTCACTGTGTTTACAGGTTTTTCAAAATTGTCTCTTTATTTCTCATTTTAGGAGCCAATTTTTTTCTTTTTTTTTTAGGGCTACTCTTTTGATTTATATTTTTCAATGCACAAAGCCACAGATCCGAAGTTGAAAGTACCTTTTAATAAGTGAACTCTACATACCCAATGGCAAGGGAATTTGTGCAAACTCAATTTTACCTGACAAGTATAACAAGATTATAACTATATGGAAATTACTTTAATGACACAGATTTGGTGGTTTTAGACACAAAAGCTAATCTGAAGGAAATCTTTGTGGTGTTCAGTGCTGATAAAAAAATTACACTGTGAAGCACAATAACATCAGTTTGCAGTTTCGCATATGAATTTACCTCTTCAGCCCTTTGGAATTTGCTCCAAGTGAATTAGCAGGATTAAGCCTTTTTATATTTTAATTCAGCAAGGAGTTCCTTTCATTTTTCTATTCCACGTAGCTCTGTCCCTACCTTGCAGATGCCATGGTACTTTGAATGTTCAGACTTCTGATTTAACACTTCAGGTTTATGTCAGTGAGACTACCTTTCTTTCCCACCATCCCTTCTCCCCAAATTTATCATCAGCATCCCTTGCTTAATGATCAGACTTATTTTTCATGTCAAACAATGGACATTCCCATGGTTGAGGCTCTGTGGCAGTGCAATTATATCTTGGACTGTGGAAGAGCCATTGCAGGAAAACCCACTGGTTGTGTCAGCGTGCAGTTACTCTGATCTATAGCAGGTCTGGCTAAGAGCTATATGATCCAAATAGCGTGCCAGCTGTTGACTCAACTTTTCTCCTCTTTTTTCTTTCTCACAGAATTGATTTTGGTCACATTTCCCCATATAAAAATAGTTGCCACCATTGTTTGCCATCAGTGGTTCTTAAAAAAAATGTAAGTTCTTGTGCAGAAGATTGCAGATGGGAATGTAAGGTGAGGGAGGAAGATATGGAAAACCAGAAGAGGATAGTGACAGAGCTGGAAAATGTTAGAGAAGGAAAATAGATTGGGAGGGCAAGAGGGTGTCAGGGCTAGGAAAAACTACATCGAGTAAGGTGATGGGAAATTGGAGGGACCCTTAGCAGGAACAGGAAGAAAATACCATGAGAAGAGCAGAAAGTCTTGTGGATGCAATAAGAAGCAGATATGGTTTCCTTTACATGAAGGAAAATGTGTGCATGTGACTCACTGAAGACAGATTTGCAGGTAAGTGTGACTCAGATCTGCAAACAAGTGAGTTAATTTTGCCCAAGCTGAAGTTCTGCCAGCTGCAGCATCCAATCATACTTGGCTGTGTCTCTGAAGTATTTGAAAGGTATTTCTGAGGCTAGCCACATTTGGTCATGGTGTGTCAGGCCAGTGACATGCAGTGCCTAAGATCTCTGCGTGGGTCCAGCTTCCTTGCAATCACGTTATGTGAGGATGTTGGGTGGATCACGATGTTGGGTGCCCACAGCCTGACTAGTGTTTTTTTCTGCAGTGGGTGGGATTCACAACAATCTGGGTTTGGCTCAGTTTGGATGTACAGGTCAGTGGAGACCACACCAGGCTTCACACCTCTCCCAAGACTGTCCAGGTCACGTACGGCATAGACAGAGATCCTCCTTTTCCCTTTGCAGACCAGGTGGAGACACGATGTCACTGTGTTTCCTCATGGTGTACACCAGGTTGAAGGTTGAATTTCAGATGATGCATTCTTCTGATATGGAGCCTTCTTCAGGGATTTTGCAAGATCCCTTCTCTTGGGACAGACCCAGCTCGCTGCCAGCAGGGAGGCTGTGAAGAAATCTTATTCCCCCACCACGCACTGTAAAGTGGAGTTCGACCCAGATCTCCCTGCTGGGGCAACTGGAATAAATTTGGCCTAGGTTTCATCCAAAATCACTGTAGAAAAAGAGGCACCTTGTGGTAGCACTTATAGCTTCTGTTATATATAGTTAGGGCAGGTAGAGTGGTCCCAGGTTGGAGTTCGGGGATGATCTGCGTCTGCTGAGGTTATATAGAGAGAGGTAAGAAGGACTGAGCTCAAACTGGCTGCCTGCTGCAGACTAGATCCCTAACTTTATGGTCAAAATTTGGTGAGATGGAGCTCAGTGTATGATATGCATACACATTTCTTTATGAATTAGAGAGTTTATTTCAGTTTGTGGTACTAACCATATTAGGAAAAGGTGTGGTTTTGTTCCCTATTGTGTCATCAAAAACAGATAGTCTAACGTTTTAATGGAAATTGGTATTACATTTAAATTTGTGGAATATTAGATTGGATCTTTTCCAAAGGTACAGTCATTTCTTTAAATCTGCTTGGTACTTTTGAGTTATCATTGTTGAAGATCAAACCACCATCTTCCTCTCTCACAACTTCTTTTCTTCCTGAAGGTATAACACATATTAAACCACAACATTTTGGGAAATACGTTTCTATTATTCATACCAGATTATTTGTGAATTGTAAATAATTTTTTTTCGGAAAGATGAATTACTTATGGACCAGACTTCTGTATGAGCTTGGATTTCTTTATTCTTGTTAGGAGTTCTGGAAATAAGAAATGCTGCTTTGTATTGTCATCTGTTGTATCAAACATGGGTCTCTTCTGAAAGCATTTCTTCCAGCTAAGTATTAATTTGACAGACATTCCTGTTTTTCTGTTTTCAGCACATTTTTTAAGATTTGAGAAGGCGAACAACTAGTCCCTTTAGGCTCCCTTAATAGTCAATGGAGAAAAATAGGCACTTTCACAATGCAATTCAATTGCCCTGTTCTGGACATTTAGTTGAGGATGAGAGAAATCACACTGAGAGTGACTATCTCCATTGATTATAAAGGGCGCATATACTACTAGATCACTGACAGCTGGTTATGAGTCCACCCTTGCTTTGATGATGTGTGCTATATGCATACATGTATCTATATATGCCATGTGTATATATAAATATGTGTATGTGCATGTATATATAAATATATATACAGACCCCCCATAAATATAAGGTTGTCTCTTTTAGTTTCAATATATGCTTGAATTTTGTAGTCTTACTACTCCTGAAGCATATTTTTTTTACTTCCTTTTTTCTATGCAACAATACTATCAGGCTGAAATCTTTTCTTTTCTTGGTGAGATAAAAAGCTCTCCTTTCATATGTCTTTATACAGGACCAGAAATCATCCCAGCCTCAGGGTAGGGAGGATGGAAAGAAGAGCAAGGAAGCTGCACAGCTACGAAGCTGTGACCACTTTGACTAGTAGGAGAGCTTGAGGGCTTTACTCAAGGCTTCCCACGGGCAGATGAGAGGGAAAAGCCCCTCAGGATCAGGAAACTGACAGTTCAATCAAACGCTTGGATTTTTTCTTAGATTTAGAAAGGAGCTTCCATCAGAAAGCTACTGTTATGATTTTGAGCTGATATGTCCTACCAAGAGTGCAAGCCTTGAAGTGAGTTTTGAAATCAATGATCAGTTTTATCTTCTATCCTCAGATTCTTAGGCAAGATTTGAAGCTCTATATCGGCTGACGCTAGTTTTTTCTGAATTGCTGTCAGACTCTTAAGACTGGTATTGGATTTGGGATAGTCACTGTTTACAAGTCAACAAATATTTGGGACATCTACTATTCACATTTATTTTGGCATTTATATTGTGTCTGTAGGTAAAGGGCTGGTGTCGAAGGACACAGCATCTCCAGCATCTCTCTCCTCAGGCTAGTTCATTCAAAGATGCAGGGAGCCAGACTAGGTATTTGTTTTCTTTATAGAGAAATCTGTTACCCAGACAATTAAATTAAATGCTTTGGCATGCTAATGAATCTTCCCCCCCCTCCCCATCTTTTTAAGATGTTCTTATTCTTCCTCTTTTTCTCATATGTCCAAATGTGCAAATAATTAGCTGCCTCTGTCTCCCTTGCTGAGGTTCATTAACCATTGCTGGGCCATAAAATTGAGATTCAACACCATGGTTTCCTGAAGTCAGAGCAGGCTGAATCATTAAAAAATGACTGAGTACACAATGTGGTGGGATGTAACTTTCTGATCCTGTCACAGATAAAGACTCCTTTACAGCACTTATTAATGACTCATGCAGTATCTGATATCTGGAGAGTTTGTGACCATTTTGGTTACTGTTCTAAATATTATCGGTTGTGAATGCCTACTTTCTTAATGTTTAGCATCTTGACTGAAATGTCCTATTTTTCTGGCAAAGAGAAGAGCCAGGAGGACTGGAGTGTCTTCTCAGTTCCTAAAGGGAGCTAATCCAGAAAGCCTCTGATGTTGCTCTTTCATTGCATCAGGAGCAGGAACTCCGCAATGAGTTCAATCTTCCAGCCAAGCACAAAACCCATCAAAAAGGTCTGCTGCATGCCCCTAGAAGATTTCGCAGCACCCAGGTAGTCACTGGCTGGTACTGTCTGCTTTTGCATTGCAATCAGTGCTTGCCCTCAGCAATAAATTTTCAGATCCGCCAAGTTTCATGCATTATGCATGAGACAAAGTTATCTGGGCATCCTCACTCACCCCCTCTGCCATATTTCTGTTTCACGTACAGATGTCTTGCAACATCTCTCTCAGCATGTGTGTGATGTCCTGATCACTTGTATCCAGCAGGTGACATCTTAGGGACAGAGAGGCAATGCTGTAGCAAAGCCAGGAAGGAGCCTGTCTGGAAAAGCATCCCGAAGTTATGGAAAAGTTAATCTACATTTTTAAAGTCATTTCTACAAATCAGGTTCTTCAGAGAAGGAAATTGCTATTGTAGAAATTTTCTTTGGCTTTTGTAAGTAATGTGTTGGTGTCTAAACCACCATTTTTTGGGTATTAGACTCTGTGCTCTTTACACCTGTGTTTTCCTGCCATCTGGAGTGCCAAACCCTCATTCAATTTCCCTTTGCTTTTAAGCAAGCAGGTAAGCAAAAAGAGGCACTAAAACCACAGAGAAACGGAAACTGTCCAGAAGAGGTTAAACCATGGTTTAGCTAAGGGAGCTAATGAGACCAAGGAAAAGGAAAATTGCAGATAATCTTCTATATCCACCTACCAAGTCCTTGAATCCTTAGTTCCTCATCTGTTTGGGGGAAGAGATGTAAGGCAGGTAGACTCATCCAACCCTACTGCTGGCAAGAAATAACAGGGACAACCAGACATCTCTCTGTGCATATTTAAGCCTCTAGAGTGGAAGAATTCATTGAAGACTGGATGAAAAAAAAAAGATAAATTTCTAAAAAATACCCCAAACCAGTAACTCTTGAACCCCTCAGCTAACAGGAACAAGAGAAGGGACCTGAAAGGAGATTGAATCTGCTTCTGAAGAAACCATTATGGGGACGGAAATGGTCAGTGACTCCTCAGATGTCACTCAGAATAACAGCTACTCCTCCCAATAGCACCACAGTCATCCCAGCCCCAGCCCATTCATGCTGCATATTTTCTGCCCTTTGCAGACCTCCTTTTTCCTTGGGGGTTGGAAGGCTTAATGTGACACTGTGCTAAGGTCTGAAGGCAGAAACCCTATGCACAGAAGCTTGAAGGACACAGAAACTTTGAGTCAAGGAGCTGGTCTGACATCTGGGGAGAAATTTGGAGGAGCAACAGCAAGTAAAGCTTTGGGAAAAAATTCCTTCTTCTTAGAAGTGCTCAGCAAGCTGTGAGATAGACAAGGGAACATCCTCCAAACCCGCAGTGCTCACACCTCACTCGTCCAGCTGCTTGTGCTCATCCCTGCACTGAGCGTGAGACACAAGTTCAGGTTTCCCCTGAGCTCATGGCTCCTTTGAGCCGTAGGGGCTGGGAGAGAAGAAATGCATTCAGCTTGTCCTGCAAAACAAGAATCACAGCAAAAGCAGCTATTTTCCAGGTGCTGTTCTGATGTCACTCAATTCCTCTCATGAAGTCATTGCCTAATGCTTGTTGCTATAACAACCTGTTAGTCTTTTTCGCTATTACTCATGCAACACAAATGCCTACAGGTGTGTGACTGTTGTGGAGTTCACCTTTAAAATGTTCATTTAAAAATATCTCTCCTATGCAGTATCTCACTGGGACAGCTTTACAGAAATATTATTTTTGAAGAAAAGCCAGCTCCAACTCATCCTGTGCTGTCTGAATAAAAAAATAAGTAAACTAGAGGAAAGAGCATTCTTTGAGTGGACCACCATTTTAATGAATGCTTCTCTCTTTTATGTTCAATATTTCCGAAAGCTTTTTCAAGAGCTCATTTTAACTACTTAGTTTCTGTTTTTTAAAGTCTCATTCTGTGTAGGGGAGTTCAAACAAAGCACCTTCGACTACTGTGGTTGAGCCTGCAGTTTTCTGCATCTATATTTTTTTTAGAAATGGTCATAAACAGAGCAAGTGCCCTAAAGAACAGTGTTTATCACTTTTATGGGTATTATTAAGCTCATGTGAAATATCTGTCTCTTTGGTAACAGTAACAACTAGCAGGAGAGATGACAGTACAACAGGTCATACTATGAATGGGAAATCCCTTTCAGCAGCATTTGAAATGCCGGTGCTGGTTCTGGACCAACAATTAACTCCATGAAAGAAATGAATGACAGTAAGCCAGACAGATTTAACTGTCTTCTTGGAAATATCTTCAAACATTCTGGGGTGTAAACAAGCTCAGTGAAATATTTATGGTCCTGCCTTGTCTCTCACTGTGGTGGAGTATGGCCATTGAGGGGACCCCATGATCGTGCTGCCACAGACCTCAGCACTTGGTGCTCATCTCCTGCTCCTTTCCCAGTCTCCCACTCTGACAGCAAATGCTATACAGATTGGTAACAAAAATTTAAAAGAAACGGTGCCAACAAGCAGGAGTTTGTCCCTCGAAGATGCCTTTCCCTCTCCATTGACTACAGGAGAAGCCTAGGGTGACAAGTCTCTGATTTCAGGCCCAGAAGGAAGTGTGCAAAACTCAGATGGAATTGTCCTGGCCTTGGTGGCTTCTACCTCTGGTGCAGAAGCAGCTATAGCTGTGCTACCTTTTGGGGCATTATCTTTTAACTGATGCAATATGTGTTGTCTGAGTGCCATAAGTTTGAGGGATGAGCACTGTAAAGTAACCACTTTCATGAAATATGCACAAGCTTTCAGACACAGTATTTTTTAAGGGTTCATTTGTTATTTTGACTTAAAGCTTCCCCCCCCCCCCCAAGATTTTAAAATGGATTTTACAGTTTTCAAAGCTTTTAGAGCTCAAGCTCTATTTTATTTTACTTCACTTATCCTTAAAGGGGAGCTATGAAGTGCTGGTAAAAGGGCATCAGTTTGTTTCAGTGAAGTTGGGTACATACGTGATGCTTAGTTGTGTTTCACTGGGACTCCACTCCCCACTCACATCCTTGGGTGCAGATCACCGCTGTGATGACAGGCATACCTGGCAGGGGACAACGGACCCACATGCAGCCCCTGTGCCCCAGCACACAGCACAGGGAACAGCCTGGAACTTTTTGTGGAGTGATGTTCAGATGAACCCTGCCTCCAGCATCATTCGCTATTATGTCTCCAGCAATAGATTTGGCTCATGTCTTGCCAAATATAAGTGGGCTAAACTCTCCAGAGTGGATTCTGTCTGGGAAGCATCATAAACAATGGAATTCAAAGCCTAATTCTTTTGCCTCTCAAAAATAAGCTTCCTCATTTCCAGAATTCATGGAAGCAACTTATGAAATTGTACATAGATTTCTACTGTGTGAGGTTCATGCCTGGAAAAGAAACAAAGTAAGGATAAGAGGTACTTAAAGACAAGTCTTATCTCAGAGGAGTAAAACTTCCATTAATAGCTTCATTCTTCCAGTTTTCAGTGAGGTAAACTTACTTCACAGTTTAAATGTGATGCTTTAGTCAGGGACTCATAAACTATGATTTTTTTCTTTTTTTCGGTGGGTTTTTGTTTTGTTTTGTTTTGTTTTCTGTTATAGACAGAAGCTTCAGAAAAAATGCCATGGAATCAGTCCAGAGAAGTATATTAAATAGATGGAAATATCAAACAAATGTACAACACAGTCTTAAGCCTCAATAAAAGCACAGAGTTCAGCTTGCATCCCCATGCAGTTCTATTCATGTAAGACTAGTTTAGCTGTAGGATTCATGAGTCAGTGTTTCTACTGTCAGGTTTCTGAAATGTGGGCTGACAGCCCTTAGCTTGGCCAGTGCAATTTCATAACATCCAGAGTAAATGATTGCTGACATTTTTTTCAGTCCTAGCTCAAGATCAGGGAAAGAAGCTGTGGGAAAGCTGGTCTTGCCCGATTGCCACATCTGAGATTGACTTTTTAAATTCTTGTTTCTGTCACTTTAGTATACTGTTCTTACTCTCTTCCATTTCTCTTCAATTACATGATCTGACCTCAATATTTTGTGATTGTTGTTAGCTCTGTAACTTGCTTGGGAACCAGGGTAGATGGTGAGATTTGAATGGCAAGGGAAGAGAAGCAAAGTATTTGTACTCAAGAACCCAAAACAAGACACATCAGTGATATGAGCTCAGAACAAATGATTGTCTGAGCTAGGCACATCTGGGTGCACATTTTAGCCAAATCCTTCCCCAGGTTGTACACTCCACCCCAAAACCAGCCCCTCCACCTCTGGCTTTGATTGACTTGCTGAATAGCCAGGGATTTGCAGCACTTCTTTGCTACTACCTTAGGAGGCAGCAGGAGGATGCAAAATGCTGCAGCGACCCCATTACATCTTTGAAGTACTTTACATCATTCTGGACTTGAGACCTCACAGGGATATTAGGAGACTTCATGAACAGGGTTTTTATTATGTTAGAGAGAGGAGGAAGGAGAATGGTGCCCAGCTGATGGCACAGCCTCGGCCATGTTGGTTCCATGGGGTGGGCAAGAGGAGAGTGACAGAGCAATCAGGAGCCTTGCTTCACTGCCAGAACGCCATATGACAGGGAGGAAAGGAGCTGGTAAATGGGGATGCTGAGCAACTTCAAGCATGATGTCAGTCTCTGTTGTGGAGCTGAGAAAGGCTCACTACATTTTCAGTACACTTCAGCTCTAAACAATGAAGTAGATGTCTGTGGCATGACATTGGAGCATCAAAAAAGGTGATGTTCAATCTCTTTATGTGGTCCAAAGTGTATTCCCTGTTTAGGTGCATGAGAAGCCTGTCAGAAGAGCCCTTAATTGGCAGGTGAATGTTAAAAACTTTATGTAGAGAAGGAGTGTTTGGGGAACAACATCCATGGGTGATCCCTCTGCGTGCACCAGGCACGTGCCCGTCCAAGGGATGGCTGCAGCAGTCAGGTTTCTTGCTTAGTGCGTCTCATCAGCTCTCTCTGAATTACCAGGCAGCTTCTCCTACAACAGATGTCAAATTATGCCTGAATCAGATAGGCATTACCTGAAACTCTGGTAAAGGCAGCACTGTGAAAGTCTTTGGGGCTTATATCCTTCCTGAACTTCACTGATTGGGAATAAACACTCCTTCCTTTTCTGGTTGTAGCTCAGTCCTCACCAATTCATGTCCCTCAGAGTCGCCAAAGAAAAACACTGAAAGGAGAATGATGCCTAATCACCTGGAGATGTGCCTGTTAGACTATGAGCATACTACTACTGTCTCAGTTCTTTTACACCTGTTTACAAGAATTGCTCCTTGTTTGATGAACTTCTCCATTTGCTGTTCTCAGATTGTCAAAACGGATTGTGACTCTCACAAATGTATTGCAAGTAATTGCCAGATATTTTTTATGTGCTGTACTTGAGCTGAAGCTTAATCATTCAAGATCCTTGTGAAATTTTGATTACATTTTATTTCATCACTTTGAAAACTACTTGGATTGGAAACAGTAATCATGTGGTATGTTATAATTTACATTCATGTCCCCATTCATATTAACATGTGCAGTCAATTCTCTGTAATGTTAAAATATAAAATATTTTTATGATAATCTATGTCATATTTCTAGAATCATAGAATCATTGAGGTTGGAAAAGACCTTTAAGATCATCAAGACCAGCCATTAACCTAAAACACTGGCAAGTCCACCACTAAACCATGTCCCTAAGCACCACAGCTACACATCTTTTAAATACCTCCAGGGATGGTGACTCAACCACTTCCCTGGGCAGCCTGCTCCAATGCTTGATAACACTCTTGGTGAAGAAATTTTTCCTAATATCCAATCTAAACCTCCCCTGGCACAACTTGAGGCCATTTCCTCTTGTCCTATCACTTGTTACTTGGGAGAAGAGACCAGCACCCACCTGGCTACAACCTCCTTTCAGGTGGCTGCAGAGAGCGATAAGCTCTCCCCTCAGCCTCGTCTTCTCCAGGCTAAACCACCCCAGTTCCCTCAGCCGCTCCTCATAAGACTTGTGCTCTAGACCCTTCACCAGTGTCATTGCTCTTCTTTGAACACTATGTGCTATCAGGTGCCTTAATAAACCTTTAACAGGCCTCTAACGTATATTATTTCTCTTGGACAGTGTATGTTATGAATGAATATTTCATCAGAAAGGGTGTCATGGTTAAACATGCCAATATGAGTTTGTTGTTTTGTTTTGGGATTTTCTGCATGGTAAAACTGTGATAAAAAGTAGTCAGATTTGTATTGCTTGCTGTGAAATATTTAACAATAGTTCTGATCTTACCTATAAAGGATATTTTTGTCACAGTAAATGTTATGTACCCAGGAATAAATGCATCATTGGTACTCTCGAAAACTAGAGGCAAAATTTGGCTCTCAAACCAGTGAGCGTTCAGCTATGGATGTCACGAAGAGCAAGCACAGACCATAGGTTAGCATGCTGGTAGGGATTTTGGAGGAAAAACTGAAAGGAGCTGATACTTCAGTTAGACAATTAGAAGCCCAGATTGTCCCATCTCCTCATGTGCACACAACTGCCTGGTTTCTTCCAGGCTGGGTGACTGACAGCCAAAGAGAACTTGTTGTTGTTGTTGTTGTACAAAATGTGTTTGAAATTAATCTCTCTCAACTTTCTCTTCTTAAGATCAAAACATTGACTAATTTCCCAACCCACAAATGTTCCTTCTTCATTGTCTACTAACTTTCTTTAGCCCATGATACCATGTTAATATTCACTAAATATTCTACTAAATGGAGTTGTTGCAGAGGCAGGCAGCCTGTGGGGATGCTGCCCAGTCCCTAACTGGTACAAGAAAAGTTCCGTTTCACAGGACAATGCCTTCTGGGCTGGTATCATTTCAGGTCATTGACAATACTCAAAAAGTATTCAAATGGCTGTGCTCTGACTAGTCTTGAGTTACCTATAGACAGTTACTGTGAAAAAAATTGTGCAGTGATTGGACAGTATCTATAGAATATAGACATTTTTGCACACTGATCACTACCTCCATTGTAATACCTTCTTTTCTATAGAGCCCTACACTGCATAATAGAAAATAGTAACTTTCTACAGGTTTTGGGTTTTGTGGGGTTTTTTTGTTTTGTTTGTTTGGTGGTTGTTGTTGTTGTTTTTGTTTTTTAAATTATGTTTTAATAATTACACTCCTGCTTGGGAATTTGAAATAACTTAAAAATCTATAAACTGGGATCCTAGGCATTTTTTCAAGAGATAGCATTAAATTCCCAAGGCTGCTGCAACTGTACATCCTTCCACTGTCCCTTATAATCTCTTTCTCTTCTCTAAAGTAAAGGTGTATGTGTTTTCCTCCCATGCAGCAAGGTTCATTTTTCCACAATATAGGACTACACTGTCTGATGGATTGTCTCTAGCCTCTTAGATATATTAACCCACAGATATATCTCTCTCTATTCTGGTAGCCAATGTTAGTAGCCTCTAAGACAATCCTTGCTCATTGATGAAAAACACACTCTAATCCCTGAATTTTGAGGGGAATTACAGATAATCAAAGGACATGTCTGCCAAGCACATAACATGCTGCTGGTGTGGTCTATCAAATTATCAAAATCCCCTAAAATTAATCAACTGGCTTTAATACATAAAAGAAATCTTATTTTATTATGAGAAAGGGTTACATTCTCAATTAACACAACTCTAAACGAAATCACTAAAGAAAAATAACAAAACATTATATGTTTTTGCTTTGGTTTTTATGTGTTTCAGATGGTTGGGAACAGCTAACAGTGTTCACGCTTAGGCTTGATGTCCCTGCTGAGTTTTTAAAAAGTTACCTGTCTGTGCTTTTGTTTAGCTGGAATTGCCCTGCCTTGCCAAGCTCACCTCCTGATCTTCCTCCAGTGAAAGTCAGTCTTACGAAGGGAGATGGGAGAGCTCTTTTCAACTTGTCATCTTATACACTTGCCCATGCTTGATAGTCTCTGAATCAGGTTTCTTCCTTTCTCCCTTGTTCTTTGCATTGGAGTTTTCTCATCTCCTTTTTTAAAGCCTTAATGATCTGAGGCAAGAGCCCATTGGGTGCTATGAATGAAGCATTCTGGGTTTTTCTGGAGGTGGAGATATCACAACAGATGCAAGACTTCTTTCAAACTATCTAAATTATGCACTGAAAGCAGTATTCACTGTATAAAATATTCATTATACATGGATCTTGCCAAGCTCATATTTTCCAGTTTATTATACCCTCTTCTTACAGATAGCATGTGACATAGCAACGATTTAAAATCTGACACTTAGACCACTTTCTAAGTTATGTTCTCCCTCTCTGTTTCCTTTCTTTGTATCCAAAGGAAGAGACAAGAAGCCTTGAAATATGTAGCCTAAGATAACCAGTTTCTAGGGAAGACTCCAGTAGGGACTAAGCCCTGAAGCATTCAGACAAGGCTAAATCTCAGAAGTGTAAGAACAGTCCATGAGCCACAGTTTGAATATCCCATCAGCCCTTTCTTTCTAAGAATCCATAAGGTATATCTGTAAAGCAATACAAGTGCATTTGCCTAACTTATAGCATCTTCACATCTTTGTTAAAAGCATGAAGATACTAAAGAAGTTCTCAGATGTCATAAATGCTATGTCACTTGGGCAGTAAGTGGCCTTTAGATGTTATGAAGGAGAATGATAAAAGCATTATTTTTAGCTTCTTTTAATATTCTTTTCTTTCTCTTTTCTTCCTGCTTTTAATTTGCGCTCTGTACAATTGGCATCTGGATAATTCCAGAATGGGAAAACCAAGCTGCCATAAATGGATGGACTGAATATATCAGCAAAAAAATATTTAGCCATAAGATTTGGTTTTGCAGAAGAAATTATCTGTTGCCTCCAGAAGTAAATATCCATTAAGGAGCTGCCTTGCACACTGCTTTCTTTTGGATTTGGGAGAGATTCACTTTCATAGAGTTGTTCAGGTTGGAAAGGACCTCAAGAATCTTTAGTCCAGGCTCCTTGCTTAAAGCAAGGTCAGCTACAAGATCAGACCAGGTTGCTCAGGGTTTTATTCAGTAAGGACTTTCTGAGAGCTTATTTTTTCATGTTAGATAGTAGTGCTGTTGTTCTAAAATATTGTATTCTATCTGTTCGGAATAGAATAATCTACAGTCCTAGTTTCTTAAAGACTCTTTACAACACACATGTCAGCTTTTACAAGTGCCGTGGGCATTGTTGGCTGTCAGGTGTGGCAGCCTGGAAGTTCAAACAGAACACCTCAATTAATGTTAAGGGATAATAGTATTACCATTCTAATGGTCAAAGGATGCAGGGAAGCAACACTTGCAGGTACAGGTAACACCTACCTTTAATGTCTTGTTAGATCAAGTAACATAGTTGAATAAAGGGATCAAAATTTCTGGTTGAGTCCCTTTGTCATCTGCACTTGAGGAGCTCGAAAGAAAAAAGCTTTTAAAGCAGCATACTTAGTATTTGTTGAATAGAAGAGTGTGGACTGAAGGAGGAAGGAGAGCATCATTTCCTCTGGCAGTGGAAAAGTGCTTTGAAATCCTACTTGGAAGATGCTGGACAATGTAGATTCCCTGCAGGATTTCTCAGACATCTTTGACATTTTAAACTTCTTTAACTCTGAATAGCCCCACTGATTCTTCTGTAGAAAGATGAATGCTAAAGCACAGTGACGTCAACATGACATTGGGAAACTGAGAGCCTTAGAGGACTGGAAATAGCAAAGTGACGCCAGGGGAGAAACAGAATTAGGATGATCTATGCTTCCCATTTTGTATTTACAGAGTTTAATAAATGGAAGCTGTGTCATTTGGGAGAAAGAACATGAAATGACATCAAATTATACATAGTCAGATCAAACATATGTAAATATAAGAAACTTCAAGTTGCAGTAACCCTCCTCTTTTGTGGGATATACAGAGATCTACTGCCTTTAAGTGGAAAACAAAGGTAAAACTATGAGGATGATGACCATTTTTAGCACCGAAGGTGGCCATTGTAAGCCATTAGCAGAGAACGTGAAATTCTTCACATTCTCGAGTCTTTGATTTAGAAGAACATCTCTCATGTTATAGAACGTGTATGTTATAGAGCAACCAATAGTATGAGTGTATGAAGGAATTATTGGATAAACTTCTGTTTTCATCTAGGACTGTTCTAGCCTAGTAACTATCACAGAGGGCCATGACAATAATAATTGACCTATGAAAGACTCATTCACACTTAACATTCATTCAAACAACACTCAAGTAGACCTCGGTGCTGATGTGAAAATGCCAGCATCACTCATTATTACTGACCGTATTGACAGGGAGGTCTCACCTTCGGGGCAGCGAGGGCTGGCTGCTCCATGGGAGAGACAAGCTGGGAGCCAAGCATGAGCCAGTGCAAACCCTGCCCTCACTCACCGGCACAGTCCCACAGGAGCTGATAATGGGATCCAAAAGCCCCTGAGAAGGCAAGCAATGAACCAGGGCCAGGATCGATCCAAGGGCTCCAGCCAGAAGCAGAAGGAAACAGGGCCAGGGACAGGGCTGGGAAGAAGCTGCAGCATGGCGCCAAAGTCCATCCATACAGGTACACCAACAACATCACTGGGGCAGGCACTGGCAGCTGAAATGGGGCTCATCAGGTGTAAGTGCAATAGAAATTTTTTGCAGTTGAGCAAAGGAGGACAAACACATCTTTATATCACAACAGTCAAGTGTTCATTTTTGTTGAGTGTTACTCCAATATCAAACAGCTTTCATAAATAATCCACTAATATTCGGCTTTCATCATAAGGTCACTTGCTTAATCCCATGTAGGCAGTGACAAATGGCAAGCTGTGTCTGACTCAACCATTTCTCTCGCACCCTCTCATTATATGCATTTGGAATAAAACTGCTCTATACCCTGCTGAGTAACCTTTACAAAGCATGCTGCTTGTCGGGTAAGGTTCAAGGAAAGACAGAGTAATTCAGACTTTGCATGAACAGAAGCCAACTTTTAACTGGATCGAATTTCCACAGTAAGGCTAATAATTTTGGTACTAAAATGCAAATAATTACTATGATAATTGTTTTCTAGCATCCACAGGTGTGCTGGCTGCCTCTCAATCTGAATGAAAGGACCAGGACTCCTGGCTTAAAAAGCTCACAGCGTTCCAGCTTCTGCAAATTTCACTGAAAGCCAGTGGGAATAATTTTCATAGGTGCATAGGACTCCTTATGAAAGGCCACAAACTTTACTTTCACTCAGGTGTCTGGGAAAATTTATTCAAGGTTAAGATTAATTTACCAGGCAAAGAACATACTTGGTGTCTGTGAACGAGCTGGAATTTAATGCAGCCCTCTGTGTCCCATAAGAACATGAAAATGGTCATACTGGTTCAGAGCAAGTATCCACCTAAACCAAAAGTGCCCATAAGCAGATACCTAGGGAAGTATAAAAGCAGAAGTCTGCATGATATTTCTTCCTGCTACCTTACCCCACCTCCACCAATTTCAGCTGAAAGGATTTTCCCTGCCTGTCCTGGCTTGTCTGTTCAGGAACCTCCACAGGATCTCTCTTTTATGGAATTCCCCATTTTCCCCTTGAAATCATTGTTTACCTGATGTTTCCTTTCATTTTCTTTGCTTTTTTGCATTCTACCAAGCACTGAGCTGATGGCTTTAAGGAAATAGCTGCCATTTCCCAAGACCTCACTCCTGCATGGTTATGCTCTGCTCAGAAGCCCGCGTTTTTGTGTGTGAATCGTTTGCTGTCATGTGCGTCTTCTTATATTTATCTATGTTGCACTTCATCTGGTATCTTACCGCCTTGTCAGTCATTGTCCTAAGGTCCTTTCCTAATGTCGCTCTGTCTACCTTTGTCCGTACTACTTTGAGCAGCTCTGCATCACCAGCAAACCTTTCCAATGCTCTGACCTTGCTGACCTTATGAATACGTGATGGAGTTGGTCTGGAGGGCTTCGGGGCTGGTAAGTTCTCAGGTGTGCTCCTTTCATCACTCATTCAGGTTCTTCCTGCACAGAGGACTGTCTTTTTTTCAAGCACACTCCCCACATAAAACACATGCAGATTTTAAACCCAGAAATTTCTTTTAAATATTTTTTGGCTTTTCTTTTCCTCAAATGGATTGCTATCTTGGCTTCTCCATGTTTATTTATAAATATGACATTAACTTTGCCCAGAAGGCAAATAGTATTACCTTCACAAACAATGTTTTTTCAGCATGTGTACATTTCTGTCGTTCTCATATATGTGTGTATGGAAATACTGAAATAAATATTTAATGTGAATTCATTTGACTCTAGTCTCAGAAGGCAGTGGTCTTTTAATAATTGCTATACTTCCAGATGCAGCTAATATCAGAAATGTAAGAGGAGAACTAAACTACCAATTCAACATTTTGCCTTTCCCATCATATTTTATTTATTTTCACTTCATAGATGACAGGGTGACTACAGGGACTAAGCATGCTGAAGACACAGGCTTTCCCTTTATGAAGTGCAGCATAATAGATAAATAAAGCATTAAAGTGTTCCTATTGTATTATCTACAGTTTTAATTTTTAGAAAAGCAATCAGATTGAGGGTCAAATTAACTTATCATTTACCAGTGCAAAATTAGATTCAAAACCCGTGTCCATCCTGCTCCAAAATGCAGTAATCCGTGTAGTCTACTTTGTGACACTGCTCAGCTGCAGGCAGAAAGAAGTTTTGCTGCAGACAGAAGTTTTTCTCCAGGCAGATAAAAGCCAAACCAAACTATCTTTCTTAAAAGCTCAATAAATCCTAAAGCCTGGCAAACATTACTGATCTCCTTATTCTCAGCAGTGCTGCTGAAGAAGGGACATACCATTATAATGTCTTTTTTTCAATGAAAGACTTAAGTTAGTTCAACAAAGATAAAACAAGTTTGGATTAATAAGCTGCAGTTACACTAATAAATATTAAGTCTGTTGTCATGAGCTATTATGAATTATGTCTTATTATACAATTCATATCCACAGAAGTTTCATGCAAAGACTATAAACTTTATTATATTAATAAATTCATTTTTACTCATTACCTCATGGAGTTGAAAATATTCCTTCTTAGACCTTCTGCATTGCTATTTGAACTACACTAGCAGCCACTGTGTCTAGCTTGCAAATGCTTTCCTAATGTCTCCTGAATGTTACTACCTAATGTCTCCTGAATGTTACTAATGTTACTGAAATCAGTAACTCCTACCACATTCTGGCTAACCCTAATTTGGTAGTTTTTAAGCACATATAAGTTAAAACTTGGAAGCTGTCACACGTCATCGGACAACAAGGAAAAGGTGTTTCAAAATGAACAGGGCAGTGGTCCAGTCCAAAGACTGGAAACATATAAGCTGAAGACCAAGATTGAAATGTGATCAGACATCTGTATGTCCTATGATTGCTAATACTAGTATTAGCAAAAGTATCATAAGAATGTTTTCTCACAGTATATGTCAATGTTTTTATTTAGGAATGACACTGAACACTCTCTCTACTAAAATATGAGACTATGCCTCAGAAATGTCACTGTGAATCTTTGAAAGAAGAAAAGTGATGAGAGTGCAATATTGAAGTTGTACAATGGGTAAATTTTATCCTCTGAAGAGAACACTGCTGCTACCTTTATTTTAATTAGCTACCTAAATACATATTTGTGTTGGGTTTGCGTGGCAAGGTTTTGGTAGCGGGGGGGGGGGGGTGGCTACAGGGATGGCTTCTGTGAGAAGCTGCTAGAAGCTTCCCCTGTGTCTGACAGAGCCAATGCCAGCCGGCTCCAAGACGGACCCGCCGCTGGCCAAGGCCAAGCTAATCAGCGCCTCTGTGATAACATATTTAAGAAAGAGAAAAAACAGTTAGAGCGCGCTTTTGCAGCCAGAGAGAGGAGTGAGAAGATGTAAGAAACTCTGCAGACACCAAGGTCAGTGCAGAAGGAGGGGCAGGAGGTGCTCCAGGCGCCGGAGCAGAGATCCCCCTGCAGCCCGTGGTGAAGACCATGGTGAAGCAGGCTGTCCCCCTGCAGCCCATGGAGGAAGGATGAGGGGGTGTAGAGATTCCACTTGCAGCCCATGGAGGACCCCACGCCGGAGCAGATGGAGGCACCTGAAGGAGGCTGTGGCCTGTGGGAAGCCCACGCTGGAGCAGGCTCCTGGCAGGACCTGTGGATCCATGGAGAGAGGAGCCCACACCAGAGCAGGTTTGCTGACAGGACTTGTGACCCCGTGGGGGACCCACGCTGGAGCAGTTTGGTCCTGAAGGTCTGCAGCCCGTGGGAGAGACCCACGCTGGAGCAGTTCATGAAGTACTGTCTCCCATGAGAGGGACCCCACGCTGGAGCAGGGGAACGACGAGAGGAGTCCTCCCCCTGAGGATGAAGAAGCAGCAGAAACACCGTGTGATGAACTGACCATAACCCCCACTCCCCGTCCCCCTGTGCCGCTGAGGGGGCGGAGGTTGAAGCCGGGAGTGAAGTTGAGCCCGGGAAGATGGGAGGGGTGGGGGAAGGTGTTTTTAAGATTTGGTTTTATTTCTCATTCCTCTACTCTGTTTTGCTTAGTAATAAATTAGATGAATTTCCTCTCTTAGTTCAGTTTGTTTTGCTCGTGACGATAATTAGAGAATGATCTCTCCCTGTCCTTATCTCAACCCATAAGTTTTTTTTGTGTTGTACCTTTTGTCCCCTGTCTAGAGAAGGAGGGGAGTGATAGAGCGGCTCTGGTGGGCACCTGGCCCCCAGCCAGGGTCAACCCACCACAATATTTTATCCTAAAGTTATGCTTTGCATTTAGCTAGATGTTTGGTGATAATGAAATAAATTACACATATATGTAATCATATACATTATATGGGGCTTTAGTTTTTTAACTCTTCAAGCTTTCTCAGATGCTCATGTCTACGCACAAGAAGATGATCTGTCTTCAACGACTATGTCTTCATCCTCTCCATTAGACAGGCTGAGGGTACCTGCCTATGGTGAGATCATCTCCTGCGTAACTGGGGGAGTGGGTTTGGGGAAAACCAGCAGCAGTGTGTCCCTCCACATCTGCAACATTACAGATGATGCTACATGACTTGGCATCCAAAATCAGCACTGCCAATAACAACAAGTTGGTGCGAAACTCCATTCACATGAATTGTGTCAGATATGGAGACAACACGATCAGTAAATATTCAAGTACAAAACTGTATTAAAGACCAAAGACGGTTCTGCAGGCTAGACCAAATTTTTCCATGGCAGTCAGCGGGTTCAAGGGAAGCATATGAATGAGAAGCTGTAGTTGAAGAAACATCTGATGTGATAAGAAAAAATAAATTTAGATGATATAACATAAATTAAGATGATATAATGTAAGATTAAGCATGGACCTCTCCTGCCTTCATAGCTATAAATAACACATGATTAGGTTATTGCAAAATTATCATATTTCTACCCTTTAGCTGCTTTATATGGGTCGTCCTCTAGCGCTTTGGGCTGACGTGGCCTTTTACCCTGTTGGGCAATTCTCCAGGTTCTGGATGGAAGAGGCAGCTTCAGCACGGACAACGTGTTAGTGCCGTGTCTCGGGAGGGGAACAGGGAAGGCTGCAGGACGAAAGCACGTGCCTCGTATTTCTCAGCAGAGCAGCATGTCTCCAGAGCAGGCAGAAAGGACACCGGGGAAGGAAATGAGCAGGCAAAGGGAGAAGTGAAGGTAATTTCAAGCTATGGGACTGAACAGCCTCTAGGGACTCTGAACTCATCCCAGTTTGGAAATGCCACTGAATCCTTTTCATTTCTGTGCTGAGCCTCCAGACCCAGACGAGTCTGCCCTGGGAAGTGTCTGAAACCACAGACTTGTGGCTTAAAATGGCTTTCTGAGCCAGGGGACTGAAAAAAGATTAATAACCCCTCAGTCATGGCAGTAAAGCTTTCCCTGCAGAAACGTGAGACCCTAGCCGGCCCAGGCACTATCTGGGCTTGGCAGATGTGTCACACGACTTGTGCTTTCTTCCCAAAAGCTTGTTCTCTGTGGGGGCAAGGCAAGGGGACTTTTACCGGCTGATGCATGACTTGGCTTGCAGTGCTGCTCGGGGGAAGCCTGCCTCCCCCGTCCCGCTCCTCCAGACTCCGCAGGCAGGGTGAGCATCCTCTGCTGAGCTGACGGACTGGTTCCTTGCTGCGCAAACCAGGCAGATGGAGCAAGCTGCAGGTGAAACCTTGGCTGGGGTGGGGAGGCGCAGCTGCACTGAGCCACGTTTGCATCCCAGGTTGTTCTAAGGGTGCAACCCGTTCCCCAGGCTGTACTTGCTGGGCTCTGGGGCTTAGCAGAGAAATTGGAAGGATACGGTGGCATTTCCATATTGAGGTGGGTTCAGAGTATCTAGAGACTGTTCAGCCTGTAGTTTGAAACACTGCAGTTTGCTCTAATTCCCTTGTCTTTGTGGCTGGAGTTAATAATTTCCTGATGTCCCCCATATGGCGCCAGTGTCTAATATAATCCAGAAAATAATTAAATGCATCAGAAGTCCTTCAGTTCCCTCTTGTGTTAGCTTATCCTTCTGTAAGCTGGCTGCTTAAAAACTCCCTTTTTGTGTCTTTCCTTAGTAAATATTAGAGTAAAAACTTGCATTGTCCTATCTTAGGTCTTTCCAGCTGGAAGCACCATAGTTTTGCAAGGTGCAGCAAGGGCAGCATAGATGGCAAAGAGCAACATTGGAGGTGGACCAGAGAGTGAACTCAAATTGATAAAATGAGCTAAAGGTAATTGCCAATTTACATTGCAAAGTGATTATTCCTTTGGACGATATTTTACCCAAAAATGCTGTAAGTTCTGTCTAATGTAAGTGAAAAAAAATAAAAGACTAAATGTGTTTTTGGCTCTGTCATGTTACAAATTTGTACACAGTCACTGCGATGCTGTGGTCTGTTTCTCCCATTTCTTAATTTATTTTAAAATATTTTTACATATGTTCCAGAGAAATCAAACATAAACATCTGGGGAGCTGCTTAGTATTATTTGTTGCTTGCAGTCTGGCCCAGGGGTCCCACTTGGAGCTTCAGGCTCCTATGATGCTAACTGTCATATGTGCATGCAAACAGTGATAAATTGGTTTCTGCACTGGGCTTGCTAAAAAAAATAATAACAAAAAAGAGACACTGTCTCCTCATTGTGTATGTACATGTTACTGATCTGTCAAGTCTCATGTTGGGGAGAGGTTCCCACAAGTGGCTGTTGTCCCACGCTTCCCCCCGTGGCTATGTGTCCTATCGCCTGTTTGCAGAGCTGCACCCCAGCATCTCTGCTGTGATCTGCCCGCCACCGGTCGGAGGTGTAAGGCACCTGAGGTGCAGGAATGAAGGAAATGCTGCAGAGCTGTGCAAAGATCAGCAGTGTGCTGCCTGATGGAGACCTGCCTCAGGGAAAGATGGGGTTCGAGGTACTGCTCGGCAGGGCCAGCCCTCCCGTTGTGCTGCTGCCCAAGCTGCTGTGGTGTGATCTGATGCAGCGGGCTGCATGCACGGGAAAAGGAATAAATCAGGAGGTCTCTGCGCAAGAGTATGGGACAGGAGATGTCTTAAAATGTAAGAAAGCCCAGAAAGGTTGTTGGACTTTGAGGACACACGCTCTATGTAAAAGCATGTTTATTTGCTTTAAAAAGTTACTGGGCCTAAATTGATAGGGACTGGATGTTAAAATGCAGTACATCACAAGCGGATTATTACTGTTTATCATTACTTGCTTCATTAATGGTCACAAACTCCTGTGAAATCTCCAGATAACTCCTGAGGAATAAGCAAGCAGACATTGTTCTGTATTGGAAAATGCTGTAGTTTCTAAGACATGAGGTGGTTGCTACTGACCTGCAGCTGAGCCTGAGGTGAAGCTACCTGGGGCAGTCTGCAGACTGTCAGGGTGGAACTGCAGCCTGGCAGACCATTTTTCTGGTTTAGTTTGACCTAGTTCCTTTTTTTTTTTTTTTTTTTTTTTTTTTTTTGGCAAATTTCTATTTTGATTGTCTCAATCTTATGTCTGGACTTGCAAGGCCCAGGAAGGGTGGATCACCTATGCTTGCCTCAACTATATTTAAAGGAAAATCTCTCCAACTTTAAGGAGAAAGAGTAAGAAGAGCTACCCTCCTCAAGGCCATTGGATTGATGGATTTAAAAAAGCAAGTCTAGGGGAAATTGGAGAGAAAGGGGGAACAGCATCCAGCAAATAGGCATGAAAAACTGATTTCTGGAGGCAAAAATTTCCTTTTTGTTTCTGGCTATCAGGGAGCTCTGCAGGGAAGGGGAGCCGAGAGCCCGGGGCAATGCAGGGCTGGCAGGGCAGCAGCCTCACGGACCGCGGCACCTGAGCAAGGTGAGCAGATGGGGTTGGATGAGAGTCCAGCGAGCACCCAGCGAGTCCTCAGCCGTGGGGCAGGTCCCAGCCAAGCCAGGGAGCCAAGTCCACAGGTCCAGGTCAGGGAAGTATGAGACTGGATGCAGACATACCTGTGATGGAGGTGCAGTGTAGCTCTGTTAAGGGTAAAGTGCATGACCTTCAGCTTAAAAGAAGCCCGCAAACAAAGGTGGGGAGAACATCTGTTCAGGCTTCCTCCAGCTCTTTTAAGGCCACTGGCTGACCTCCCTCATCTCACCCCGAGGCCAGGCAACCAAACCCCTGGGAGGACCCTCAAATTAACAGCCCAGATCTGAATGACTCTCCTGGGGCCAGGGTTTTGCCAGAGGTCGGTGGAAGGCCCTATCTCACTGCTGCCAAAGCTTGGGGTAAACCCAAGCACCATGGATTAGGTACAGGATGAAAGGGAGACAGATGATGGTAATCACCTAAGTTCCTATGGTTCCAATTATTGCTTCAATCACAGAATTGCAAGTGCATGACTGAATTATGTAAAATATGCAGAGTTTAAGTCTATTGACTGAATTTTTCCTTGGTATGAAATATTGCTTCTCCCTGCATTCACTGGAACCACAACAGGTTATCGAGCTCTGGTTTATATACTGGTTGCAGGCTCTACTGCAGCTACAAACAGACTTCATGGTACAAAGGCTGATCTTTAAAAAAATGAAGAGATATCACCTCCATGAAAACAAACACAACAGCACTTTCAGAAAATATATTTAAGCAAAGCTTGCTTCATCTGTACATATCCAAAAACTAAATTACTAAATAAAATGAGATGTCAGGAAACTCAACAAAAGGGTTTACCTCAAGTGATTTGATGGCATTTCAAATGCACTGAATGGTGCCCTCTGGGGCTCTAATTCTAAAATATAATATAGATACTCTCTGAAGTAAGACAGTTTTAGAAATCCGGATGGAGAGAAAATGCGGAGCTCTATAGATTACAGCACAGTGTCTCTCCTAATCAGCCCAGCGCCACTGATCTTGACATTTACTGTATTGCTTTTATCTGAAGGAAAGAGCATCTTGCAGCAACTGCAAATAGGACTAGTGAAATGCAGAAGATAACACTTCTAAGGTACAGAATTAATGCTTTGATGCAAACTTTTTAAACCATTACTTTGGGCAGATGTCCTGGTTTCAGCTGAGAGGATTGATTTTCTTCATAGTAGCTAGTGTGGGGATACGTTTTGGATTTGTGCTGGAAACAGCATGGATAATATAGAGATGTTTTTGTTCTATGGATTTATTCTTGAGCAGTGTTTACATGGGGCCAAGGCCTTTTCTGCTTCTTGTGCTGCCCTGCCAGCGGGATGGCTGGGGTGCACAAGAAGTTGGGAGGAGACACAGACAGGACAGGTGACCCAAACTGACCAAAGGGATATTCCATACCATATGACGTCATGCTCAGATTATAAGGAGCTTGGGGGGAAGAGAGAGGAGGGGGCGGCGGCGTTCGGAGTGATGGCGTTTGTCTTCCCAAGTAACTGTTACGCGTGACGGAGCCCTGCTTTCCTGGAGATGGCTGAACACCTGCCTGCCCATGGGCAGTGGTGAATGAATTCCTTGCTTTGCTTTGCCTGTGCGTGCGGCTTTTGCTTTACCTATTAAACTGTCTTTAACTCAACCCACAAGTTTTCTCACTGTAACTTTTCCAATTCTCTTCCCCATCCCGATGCAGGGGGAGTGAACGAGCAGCTGCGTGGTGCTCAGCTGCCGGCTGGGGTAAAACCACGACAGCAGACCACTGCTTTCGGACTGCGAGTCCAGATGTCTCTTCATTACGACAATCCTGTGTTCTATCTGTATATCTTTTAGGCAGCTTTCACACACTATTTATGAAGTGCATATATTACTCAGGACCTCATCAATAGTGAAGAATCCAACTACGTGAGCTGAAAATGTGAGATTTTTTACATTTTACATGCAGTGAGACTGAGACACTCATGCTCTGTAAAGGGCATGAGTGAAACCTGACCATTGCTAAAGGCAATTAAAACTCAAATTAAGGGAGAGGTATGCTTACTCTCCCTCAGGACCTCATTGTGATGCAGCAGGAAGGTGCAGGGCTGACAGACACAGAGCACCAGGCTGGGCTGTGAAATTTGGAGTAAGAAACCACAGCTTTTCCCTCAGCCCTTCTGGTTTCACCATCACTCTCAGGACAACTGAGGGAAGTGAAAAAAGTCATCAAGAGCTAAGCCTGAAGACAAGACTTCTGGGTTGTACATACACCTTTCCCACTCACACACACATATATTCCTTACAGAAGGCAGTGAAAGAAGTTTTGATGAGTTATAAATGGAAACTCTGGAAATATCTTTATTCGAGTCAGAGAAGGGAGCAGCCCTATCCAGAGCCCCTGGAGAAGGTTGTCTGCAGGAGGAGAATGTCCCACGGGGGATGGATGCTCAAGCAGGTGTGTGTCTGAAGTGGTGCTGTTTCCTGCGTCAGTAACTAATCCCTGAGGGTCTTTCAAAAATCATCACTGGCTTGACTTCTCTCTCCAAATGCACAGTCATCCCCATCACAGGGAAACTGCTGAAGAAAACACCCAGAAAAGTACACATTAAGGATTCCCTTCTAAAAAAATATTTCTCTGCTGTAGCCCCTCAGACACTGCTGGTTGTTCTTCCCCTACCAGGGCCTCTTTATTTAAGATAATCTCCATGGTTTAACTGAGAAGACCAGTGTTGTATAAAAGCTCCTTTACCATTTACTAGCATGGAAACTTTGGCATTGATAGGTAGCTGAAGGGCTTCTTGCACCACCAGCACATTTACGCATCAGTCGTGGTGCACCTATAGGTGTTTTAGGATGTCTTCCTTGTAGGTGCTTCATGTGCTGCATGTTAGTGGGGTATGAGCCACCAGTGCTCTTGTGAGCAGCCAGGGCACCAGCAGGGATGGATTCTCTCTTCCAGCCCTTCCCAAGCAGGTGGCCAGGATCTCAGTTAAGCATCTGGTGTGCAAGCAATGATGGCCTTTTAGGGAGGAGGACTGTGGACATTGGCACTTCTTGGTATGTCCCCTGCATAAGATTCTCCTCTTTTGACAACTTTTTTCTGGTCTGTATGTGGCATCTAGACCTGGAAGTCTCATGGACCTCAGCTCCACCTATTTTTCATGCCAAATCACCATGCCCTTAATGAGATGAGCAGCTTGAGCTATGCCTTACCTGTGACACCACATCCCACCTTTCTGAGGAGCTTCTATGAACTGTACAAGTTTAATTTGCCACTATACAGGGATATACAACTCTCTCACAGTCGGTGTTACCAATGTGTAGGACTTTTACAGTCTTTTTCCTTCTGCTCCTTTCTGTCCAATTTCCCTTTTTCCTTTCCTTTGTGAGTGGGTGTGGTTCCCCTGGTGTGCCTTGCAGCAGTACAAGTGGAATGATTCGTCAGTGAAGAGGTGATGAAACTGTTAAACATCATTATTATCTTTGATGGAACTATGAAGATAAAACTATGTGAACCTTATTATCTGGTATTGTATGCACAGAAGATACCAGCATAATTGTGGTGGACTATGGTTATTTCATGGAAAGGTTTCAGTGGAAATATTAATGGATTGAACAGTCTAATCAAAAAGAAGGATGGAAATGTCATAACATTAAAAATAAGTATTTCATTTTTTTTAAGGGAAACTCATCTCTCTGAGCATGGTTCTGGAAACATTTTAATTAAGCTTAGCAAGTTTTAATACCTGCCCTTTATTTCACCCCTTTCAGACAACACAAGGATAATTGTAATTACCGACAACTTTTAAGTCTAAAAGATCAAAAATGTGACATTTCTTATGGCAAAGAACGTGAAAGAAGATAATTTGGAGGAATATATATATTTCTCTGACATGCATTTCTAGTATTTCTGCTGTTTTCTTTTAGGTAAATCTCCTTCTGGGAATGAATAGAGCGACTCTTGGGGAATGTATTCTACATCAGAAATTTGTGACTCTACATTATGCCTGTACCATGCTCATTTCAACCAATCAGCCAGTGAGAGACCTTAAAATACTCCAGTGAATGATGAGATGAAAAAACATTTTTCAATTTTCCTCTTTTCCTACCTCCTGCCCCTTCTGTGATTTTAAAGGCAGGAATTTATGGTTATATTTAAAAATGAAATTTGCAAGCTTAGAAAAATAATTCTTAAAACAAATTCTGCTTCTCACTTCCCCCTTCCCCAAATGTCACTGTTTATCCACGAAAGTGGGTCACACTGCTTGGCTGGGTAAGTCTCCAGCTAGTCTTGCCATGATCCTTTTTGTCACTTGTAGACATCAAAGAAAGATCTTCTGCAGAGACGATTTAAGTCTCTTCATTCTTCCTGTTGGAATATACGCGACCTTTCTTCCAGATGTGTGGACTCATCCCAGCCCTGGCTATGCCCCAGGTGAATCTGCAGGCAAATTGCAGAGTATTATAATGCCTATATTCAAATTTGACTTTCTAATAAAGCCTCATTTCCAATTACAGTGAGCACATGTCTGTCTGGTATTTACAGGTCTCCAAAATGCTAAAATAGTTGTGTCACATCTATAGATGTTGGATTACATCTGCCAAGGAACATGCAAGTCCACCTGCAATTTCAATGCAATGTCTCTAATTTTTCAATTGCAATATTTTCTTCCTGTGATGCAATTACTGGTGAAATGACATTATGGTATGTTTTGAATACAATACTTTACAAACTGGTGTGATAAATGTGCCATCACTGGCACCAATACAATAAAAGCTGGGTTTGGAAGTACGTGATGACTCAGAGCACACCGATGATTTCCAATTTGCTAACTAATGTCTTGGTCAGTTACAAAACTTTATCTGA
Source organism: Balearica regulorum gibbericeps (assembly GCF_011004875.1). Classification (NCBI taxonomy): domain Eukaryota; kingdom Metazoa; phylum Chordata; class Aves; order Gruiformes; family Gruidae; genus Balearica; species Balearica regulorum. Next base: position 16,255,209 of record NC_046186.1, read on the forward strand.
ATTTCACCTTCCATATCTGAGAGACTTCTGTGCTTCCCGGATGAAACTAAAGTTTTAAATGGTGTTTTTCAATTATAAACCATTAAATATCTGCTATTAAAACAGCAGTGTGCAGTCAGTAAAGCGCCAAGTGTTGTCCAGAGGCTGTGGATGTGTTTGGCTTTGCAGAGGGTGTCTGGGGCAGATTCCCCGCCTCATGCTCGCGCATGGTCTGTGAACAGCAACAGGAATCACCCGTCACAGTGACAGAAGAGGTACACCTGTGATATAGGTAATAAACAAATGCTGTATTGCACTCAAAATAGCACTCGCCAATGGAGGATTAAGAAGCAAGGTCAGAGAAAGAAATAACACCAGGACTGAGAGCAGTATAGACAAAAATGTATCTTTTATGTTCTGCTAGGCAGAATTTGCGGATAAGAACCTGATTTTGTGCGATAGCGAATACCTACTGTTATTTTCTCTCTGAGACTTGATTATAAGCATGAATGAGAAGATTTATTTTAAGGGCTTTTGATTGATTGGGCTGGGGGTGGGAGGAGGTGCAACCTGTTTTAGAGAGTGAGATGCAAAATTGATACAGTTATTAATAAGCATTTGTGGTTGCATAAGCCTGGAGCGGTGGCTGCTAGCATGAAGACCACTCTGTGCAAGGTGCCGTACAAACGTACAGGGACTGACAGCCCCTGCTTTGAAGAACTGACCTCAGAAATGAGATGTTCACTTCTGTTTCTCTACCTTGAGTTTAAGTTGCCAGCTGGGCAGCTAGGTGCCTTCCCTGCGGTCACCCTCTGTGCCCAGTTTACATGACCCTGCATGTAAGGATTCATACAGCTGTAAGGTCTCTTCCTATTTCAGACAGTGGCAGAACATCCCACACCGTACGCAGGAGCCCTGCCAGAGCAGGATTGTGCCTTTGTTGTTGCTTGCCCCAAGTTTCAGGCCAGCCAGTTGTGGTGTCTTGGCTTTGGGCTTTGAGCTTTGGGTGTTGAGGTTGATTTGTGCAAGACAACAGAGAGATACTCTCTGCTGCTGCACAGGTCCTCCCAGCGCATGGAGGACCAGCACTCCCTAACAGACCCTCCACACCATCTTTTGCAGAGGACAGTGTGCTCTGGTCCCTTTGGAGGGGATGTGCAGAGCAGAGGACTTCTGCTCCCACCCTGGGCACCACAGCTCCTGCAGCCTGGCCGTGTCTAAGGCACGTTGACAGCTGAGAAAGAATGATTTTTAAGGTTGGGCTCCTGTGAATCTGCTGGGAAAAAGAAACTCTAAAATGAGCTGTTTAACCTTTTCACGCACTCCTTTGTAGCCTTACATCTGTAAAAATAAATCCTAGGGACAGAAGTACTTTATGATACACAAACTCACACTCTTAGCTCCAGTAAGTCTGTTCTTCCTCTGCAGTGCAGCGCTGTGAAGTCAGAATATATTTCTTATCCTCAAAGCGATGCTCTTCTGTGCTGAAGCACCTTCTACTTCCCAACACTCTCTCTTCTTTCCTTGCTTTTGTTTGTAATTGACTGTCTTTTGACAGTCAGAAACAAATTGATGACATTTAAGTAAAAAAACCACAACAACAACCAAACAAAAACACCCCCCCCCCATCTGCAGCTGGTTGATGTGAGAAACTTGCCACCTACAAAGAGCACTTCCTTTTTTTCCTGAGACTTTGTGAAACACACTCTGAAGTTGTGCTCTAGATATTTTAATTTTTTTTTAGCTTAACATGTCTTGAGCAGATTAAACAGAAGAGTATCTGAAAGTGAAAAATCCAATGTCAGCCACAGATAGAAGAACATGATTTGTCTCCAGTTAATCCCCTTAATCCTTGACAGGTTTATTCCTACAGGTAAGTTTCTCTCACTTCCATTTAGGACACTGAAACAGAAATTGATATTGTCTTAGCATGTAAATCCTAAAGCCGGTATCTTTCCTTATCTCAGTCACAGTGCACTTTTAAGTAAAAAATATGAAAAAGTGTAGGACAATGAATGAGAAGCAGCAAATTGGTATTCCTGGAAGTCAGCTGCAGGGTTCCTGCTGGTGCTTTTGGGCAGGACTGAGGTGCTCTGTGGCTGAGCCCCGTGCCCGGCTGGGAGCGTGGCTGTGCCAGGCTGGGGGGGGCAGAGCGGTGTGAGTGTGGCTGTGGGTGCTGGGCGAAAGGGGCTGCAGCCACCTCTTCTCCCCCCGAAGGCTGACATCTCATTCCTGTTCTGACTTCAGAGATGAGGGCTTGAAGAGGAATTTTTCTGTAAGCCCTTCTGTAGGTAATGATGGTGTTTCATTTTCTCATCTTGGCTTCTCTTTTTGAAATCACTTTTATCTTTTTCTGATTTCTCTTTCACTATCATTTCCCTATCTAGTAGTCTTTTCCCAACTATTCTTACTTTCTCCTTTTAATTTTGCTTCTTCCCATCCACCTCAAGATTTCCTCTAAATCCCTCTGTCTTTTCTACATCAATCTGTCCATATTCCCTTCTCTAGTTTCCTTGTTATTCTCTCTCCCAAGCTCTCTTCCCTCTGTATCTTGGTCTATGCCTCCTTAGCACAGTGCTCCTCACATGCCTGATCGCTACGACAGCTCTGGTCAGCCTCCACCTCTTTGGGCTCCCTTTGCTGTCATCCCAGTACTTCCAGTTAATGGCAGGTCGGACAAATGAGGGACTGTATAGTCTATCATCACACAATTTACCTCTTTAAATTAAACTTAGCCTCTAAAAGGCAGGAAAAGAGGAAATAAGTTGAGCTGCACAATAGAAGCTGCAGAACTTCCCTGAATTAAATACTCATTTCTCTGACAATGCCCTAAAGCATATTTGCAGGAAAAAAAAATAGGCATAGGCCAAGCATGTGTTATATTTCCTCTGGGAATGTCTAGCCTCCATCCTGCATTGTCAGAAACTTTTTGAGCCTGCATTGCCTTTATGTGTTTCTCTTCAATGCACATTATATGCCTGTAACTGTAAGGCTGAGGAGGAAACGTTATCTCCTAAATGAATCCCTGCACAGCTTAGCTCAGGCATTATGTCCTCCTGTAACTTTCTAGAGCAGCTCACGGAGGGTGGCAAGGGCAGCGATCAATGCTCTCAGCCATTTCCCAAGTGAGGAGAGAGAACACGATTTGAATCACTTGCACGATGCTTCTATTTCCATAAAGTTAATGTAAGCCTTTCAGTACTAAGTATGGAAGGTAAATTGTTGCTACTTCGAATCTCTGATAGTGCTTGGGTTGCCATTGCAAGAGTTGGATAACCTTTTCTTTTAACAGTACAGTTGTGAATGACTAGCCAGTCCTCACCTTTTAAAATCACACCACAGCAGTGAGCCAGAATGCAGGAATTAGGCACTCAGCCCCTAATACCTCTCATTACCTCTCATTTCCTCTCAGGCACCAATTTAGACTCAGTTTTTGCTGGCATTTTACCAGTGGTAGCAGAAAAGTGTTAGAATGTAGGTTTAAAGTGGTTCTTTCTAAATTCCATGTGGGTTTTTTTCACTGAACTTTTTATTTGCTAAGAAGAAATACAGATTTGCTCACCCCAGGAACATGCATGAATTTAATGAATTGTTTAGGTTGGAAAAAATGGTTTTTAGCAATTAGATTGTCAATATTGGAGCCTTGTGCTTCTGACCTTGGTTCTACCCGTGTATTTTCCCCAGACACAGAATGACTAGTCACCCAAAATGTACCAGATGTGGGTTCTTTTTTTTTCTCTTCGCTTCAGTGGGTACCTTCCTAGAGAGTGGCAAGCATTGCCTTTCTCTCAAATAGTGCTTCTGATACAGTCAGTGATTCACAGATATCTGTTTATAGGTGGCCGAGTGCCTCCCTGGATCCCTCTCTCTCCCTGGGGGAAGCATTTAGATCATCTGCATGGCCCCACACTCCAAAGCCTGGATAGATCAGTTAGACCAGTTTTTGCTCGTTGGACGCTTTGTCCCCTGTGGTTGTTGGTGTAGCCTTCACAGATCACCATTCAACCTAATGCCCATGAAGAATTTGTCCTTGATAAACCTAATGGATCTTTTTTCCAGAGTCTCACTCCTCTGATGGTGGGAAAGTCTTTGCCAAACTGCATACATGAGCCATGTATGCCCACCCTTTGCACCTGTGCATGGATGTGTTTTCTGTTAGCTCTTCTCTGTTCATCCTCCAGCTATGCTTGTGCAGAAAATATCTTGTTCCAGCCTTCATCGTGCTTGGCTACATAAGCCAAACTGCTAAGTTTCAGCTATAAAAAAGCTCCTCTTTAGCTTAGTCATCTCAATTATCCTTTGTTCATCTCTGTGAATACACGACTGGAATACTACATGGTCTTCAGGATAAGGTACAGTTTCATTGCAGGAATCATTCTATGTTGTTTGACCCTAAACAAAAACTCTTAGCTTGTATTTAAGTTAGAAAAACTTTTTGATTTTTTTTTTTGTTTTGTTTGGTTGGTTGGGTTTTTTGGGGGGGTGTTTGTTTGTTTGTTTGTTTTATTTGGGTAGACTTCTCCAGAAACTGCTTTTAAATGTTTTGTTTTGGCACCTGAACTGATAAAACTATTATCCTGCTAGGTGCTTTCAGAAGTTGTTTGCTTGGTCAGTGCCTTTACAAGTATTTTTGAAACCTTGAAATGCTTCTTCTTTCTGCTGATCCAGACTTCCCAGGGTGCTAAAATGCCAAATAGGCCAGAATCCATCTCCTATCAAGCTAAATGAGAGAGACACCTCAATACCCATGAAGATACAGGCCCTTGTCATGACGCCAGTTTTATAAACTCCTTGGAGTGTACCTGAATGCAGTCAGCCACGCAAACCCTCCTTACGTTGGGCTAGAAGATGCCATTTAAAGTCTTAGTCCTCAAACTATTCTGCTGTAGCTTTTAAAGACAGAAATGGGGAGGAATATCTCTGTCCTCTTCCACGCTGGATTCAAAAGCTCTTTGGCTTTCATGCATTTGCAGCTGTTGCGGCTGTCAAAGCCATCGTTCCAATAGCTATGCCCACTACTGTAAACGTAATTTGGGATAATGCAGCTGAGCAGGAAACACCATGAGGAAGAGAGATCTTCAGATACATCCTTTTAAAACTCTAGAATTCATTAAGCTTTTGGTCACAGTATTTCTGACATTGCAGGTGTTTGCAGATTTATACACAGGAATGCCTCCTCTTTCATGCTCTTCTCTCTGCAAGTGCCGGTAATATGAATGCAAACAATCATTTTCATGGACACTGAAAAACAAGCAATTATGGTATAAAAGCCCTTCTGCTTCTGCTGGCAATGGATGAAGTGACAGGAACCTTAATTATGCTTGAATTCACAGTAATATATTCAGGAAGTGATAAAATCATCAGGGCATGAAAAAAATGGGCTTTTTTCTTCTTTATGATATTGTGAAATTGTTTTGGACATGGGCCAAATCCACTTCTCAGTTATGCTGATGTAAATTAACAGAAACAATGTTTACTTCCAGTGAAACCTTAACTTGCATCCATGTATCAGGAAGCCAAGTTTGCACAGACCCCAATGGGTAATTTTGACCAGCTGTCTGATTGCATGAGAAGCAATTGTACGAATTGTCCTCCGTATCTTTGAAATTTGAATTCAGCTGAACTGTAGTCCTCACTTACTGCTGAGAGAGGCTGCACAATGCCACAGAGAGATGCGGTCTCTGAATATCTTTGAATTGCAGGGGTTGAAGTCCCCAACCAAATGCCATGACTTGAGCCTCCCTCGGTGGGAGTGAGAGGGAGCTCTGTGATCCGACTAAAAAACCACGATGAAACTCAAATACAGCCAAGTGGTCAATAACCATATCAAAGTGAGTTAGAGAGATGCTGATCAGAGAGTGCTGTCTAGAAAACATGCTTCAAACAGCTATTCATTTTTGTCTGATCTACATATCTCTAGTTGTTTTCTATATAATCATAGTTTATTAAAAAAAATAATATTTGATACTCTTTTTTGAAGTGTGAAATGGAATGTACAGAGCAACATTTTCAGCAGCAAGTGGTCTGCAAAGTTTGCAATTGTGTCTGTCACCATTTTTTTTTTTTACTGGGTGGCTTTTAAAAGAGCAGATAATTGACCTCTGAATTGAAAAGGAAAAAGAAAAAAAAAATTAAACATGGTGGGCTGGTTAGAGTTGGGGTCAGTGCCTGGGTGACATGAGCAACTCACTTCAATCTGGTGCAAGCACTGGAGTTTTTGTGGGTGGTAAGTGCATGAGATCAAATAACAAGAAATTATGTATTATTATAAAATATGGTTATAAAAGTTTTTATTAAGTGAAATGGCCTGTGGAAGGCTAACCTATATGAAATGTTCCTTATGATATTACTTAGAGCTTTACATGGCATTCCTGAACTTGTCAGCTGAATGTCTCACTGAATCACTTTGGAATTACTAAAAACCAGTTGTTTCAGCAACTGACTGATGGTGGAAAAATGCAAATTTTCAATATATCCAATGCTGGTTTTTAATAGGCATAATTTTAATCAGAACTGCTCTTAATTTCCTAGCTCACAAAGGGATCCTGAAGCCAACTGGAGAAATGTAAGTTATTCTATGAGAAAAAGACCAGACCTTTAAGCTAAATTGTGAAATATCTTGTCTCATTAATGTAAAGTACATTTATTCTACTTCATTTTGTCCTGTTCTTATCTTTTTTTGCTTTCTTTGGGATTATAATTGGACTGAAAATGAAACTAATTGGAACTGTTTGTGCAAGATGCTGAAAGTGCCAGCTGACTGATCCACCCACTTATTTATAAATGAAAACAAAAGGAACACAAGATATTTTTGACTTAAAAATGTTAACAGGCTTTAAATATTAAATGTTTTTTCTATATAATGATATTATCTCTGTTTTCAAACAGTTTTCTGAAAAATCCCTTTCAAACACTCTGTATTCTGTAAGAACAGGATAATACAAGGCTTTAGTAATAAAGCTGTTGATTCTGGCTGGGCAAAATAATATTTTAAAAAGGTTTCTTTTTTTTTTTTTTTTCAAATGGCTTTTGAAGAAGAGACAAAGATAAACTAGATGATATAAACAACCAAAAAAGGAGAATTGAAGATGACAAAGAAAGCCAAAAAATCACTTATATATTTAACTTGTTACAGTGTCTTTGCTGAAATACTTAAATGATCCATCAATAATAAAATTTTATTTTAGTTCTTTTTCCCCAAGATGTATATTTGAGTAAAATAATGCAGAAGTACTGCATGGTATAGGACTAAGCCTGTGCTTGGGTACCAGGCAAGATGAAAGGACCTGACTCTTTTTGCTTTCCAAATGCCTTTTATTTTTTACATTATTTATTATGTGGAATAACCCTCCTAAAACCTTGAATGAGGCAGTGTTTCAATCACACTCCGGCTTGTCTGTTGAAAGGTCAGTCTCTCTAAATGTCAGCCAGCTCTTCCTTTTGTATTTATATTGAATTTGGTGATTTATCTGGTGTGTTTCCCAGCAGATCTGTCATTAGACAACTGGGTTTTAAAAAAAGGCAGTGAGCTGAAGAGAAGCTTACTAAATGGTAGGTGGGGATAGAGGACAATTTGGAAAAACAGTGCAATTTTCTCAACTCTAGCAGATTGAAATATGTATTTTAGGTAGTTCATTACTGCAGTTTCTGCATACCTCAGGTCACTAAGTCCCAAGACCACTGTGTCAAACAGGGACATGCTGCTTCCTCCTGCTGGTATATGGTTAATGAAGCATAGACAAATGGTTAATGAAGCATAGACAAAGAAACTCCCAAACCCACTAAAATCAGAGAATTCTTAAGGACTTGGTCTTTAGAAGACATCTCCATCTGAGATTGTCAGCTATGGCTCCCTTTGCCATCAGTGAGAGGACAGGCACTTTTGGGGCATGAGTCCTTATGTCTGTGTAAATGTCTACCTTAAGATGAGAGGAATTGCATCTCAGATGCATCCTATTCTTCTAAAAACAACCATACAAGGAAGGTAGGTGGACTCACTGAGATGTAGATGTTTACACTGGAGACCTCAGGGGGATTTGCATCACAAGTGACCTATCTGGACACAGGAAGGGCCTGGCATCCTGGGTCACCAACTCCCGACTCACACGCTGCCTGAAGGACTGTCCTTCCTTTCTTAACTGACAAAAATCCCCCAAAAAAGCCCTCAAAGAAGGGTGGCAATTCGTGCTTTTGGGTCAATGCGGCACCATGGTTTTCAAACACAACTGCAATTCTGAGTGTCCATCATACAGAAATCTGCCGTTCACTGAGTGCTCAGCAATGATGAAGATCTGCTCAGTGAAATCTGAGCTGCAAAATTCTATTACCCGCACCAGGAATATGACTAAGGATCGCTTTTCTTAGAAATACCAAAATCACATACAGTATTGAGTCACTTTAAAAAATAGGTGCATGAATTAAGAACCTGTCCATTTAGGTACATGAATTATGCTCAGCTCTTGGCATCTAATAGAGCATCCTTCCAAAATCGAGTGCCAAAATTCACTTTATAACTAACAGGGAAAAGTAAGTGCCTTTGAGGAACTCCAGAGGGAAATCCAATCTGCTGAAATGAAGGCATCTAAATTAGATGTCTGGTTCCCAAACTGTGTAAATAGCTGCTATATCCCTTCATTGTGGAAATACATCAAGCAGAGAGTAAAGGGCAATGATACCAGCTCAATTCAGTTGTCTCCACATATACATATAATGCAACTATACTGTAGATACTGCACGGTGTCCTAGCTAGTCTTCAGTTGCTGCTAGAGAAGAGAATGGGTCTCTCATAGATCTGCACTATCACATGGATATCTCTCTCTGATGGCACTGCATACCTGTGTGTGGGCAATTGGATCATGCCCTAAGAATGATTCACCTTGACTAAACCAAGATTTCTGCACAGTAGAGGTATACATCAGCACTAGCTATGCTCAACAGTATAGTCCTTGGGAGAAACCGGCACTTTGAGAGTGCAATTCATCAACCTTTTTCAGAGGTCTACAAAAGGGTGCAATAAATTGCACTCTGGAAGTGTCCTTTCTGTCCACTGAATATAAAGGGAGTCTAAAGATATCACCTCAAATGTATATAATTTAAGTAAATAAATCCTATACTAAGTTACCAATTCAAAAGCAAATCAATAATATAAAACCAACTGGCTTTCTTATCATTAATACCCTGGGTCAATCTGTCTTGACATTTTTCTCTTTAAGAAAATTGTATATTGAAAAAACAACAAAATATGAGTGTGGTTTAAATAACCCCATGCCTTTCTGGAGTCATTTTGCCCTACTTAGCGAAAAGAAAATAGTTACAAATATGTTCCCATACTCCCACTTATTCCTTTTATGTGCAATTGAAGTTTATTATTCTATTTTTTCTCCCTTTTATCTTTCAGCATATATTTTCTTTATAAGTATTAGAAATTCTAGGGTGGTGGGAGGGAATGAATTTAAATGGCTGATCTGGAAGTTTTACCCAGTTTCTCTTGTCTGCCATTCCAAAGACATTTTTTTTGTTGGTTTTAATAATTTGTACTAAATGATTTTAAATCTCTTTTGATTTTAATTTGTGAGAAGCATCCTGTTGAATATTTATCATTCCCCACCAAAGAGATGATTACAGAGCAGTTTTGTTCTCAGTCCTAAACAAGTCATCCCATGAGCTTTTAAGATAAAGTCTAAAGGATGGTGAAATTACATTTAAACTGAAAAAGAAATATTAGTTTGCAGGTCAGTTTAACATCACAGCTGCAGATTTGGTCAAATGGGAGCTCCCATTTGACTCCTTTGACACAGCACACAAGCGTATCTGTGCAGTTTTTACTGTCAGAATTTACAAGCTGCAGTCAATGAGTTTAGCTAATTAAAGATTGCTTTGGATCTGTATGGCTCTTGTGTTATCTCTTTAGTTCTTTAACAGGTTTACTCATCCAGCTCAGAAAACACACAGAAATTTTCCTGATGTGTTAAGATGAGAAGGCTTGACATGTACCCAGTTCAACCTCAAAATAGTTTGCTTTTTTCCCCCTCCCACTATCCCCATGGGAAGACTGTTCCACAGTCTTACTGCTTTAAGGAGTAGGAAGTCTCTTCTGATAACCACCTTCAGTTTATTAAAAGATGATTGAACCCAGGTGTTGGATGCTCTGGTACCTGCTGAATGAAATTCGTATCCTGCCAATTATGGTTTTGTCCATATTACCTGGGCTAATCTCAGTCAGCAGCTGTTGCCGTCCCAAGAAGACTTTTTCATGTCTGACACTCTATATCAGTGCTTCTCCAAATTAAAACAAAACCATCCTGATTTGCAAGAATTTTCTTTTGTAAATGCATTTGTTGTGTATGGAATGAAATTTCAAACCATGGCAATTTCTTTTTAAGTGGAAGTCCCAAGCTCTGTTCAGTGCCGTTCAACAGCTCTATACCAGTTATGATGCAGAATAAAACTGAGCCAGCGAATTTGCTTTGACCATGCCCGTGCTGTGCGTAAATACAGTTCGTTATGTGCCTAGAGTTAGCAATCTAGCAGTTTGCATGCATACTAAAGAAAGATTCACTTAAAGAGATAATGTTACAGAATAATGAATTGTTCCCACAAACCATCTGTTCTTCTCCTATGCTAAAAAAAATACTAATATCTGAATCCAATTCCTTTGTTTTGATTAAAGGTTTCTTTGCAAATTATTGTTTCTGAACTTCAAGAAACAGCAAATGCCTTAATGAAATCCTGGTTTGCAAGAGAAATATAATTCTTCCCTATATACTGTTAATAAATGTATGTTAGTTATCTGTGGGTTGTTAACAGTTTTAGAACCCAAACCTCTGTATTTTTGCTGTAAAACACTGAAACTATTGTTTATATCCATCCTGACAGAGAGTTTAAGAGAAAGGGAGTAAGAAAATCCCAGGGTACAAGATCTGCCATTTGCGAGAAGCTTCAGCACTACCTACAAAAAATGCTTCTCTCATTTAGGAAAGGAACATGTTTTTAAAAGACATGGGGTTTGTGCCATATTTCACAAGCTGTCTCAAAAAGCCTATCTAATTTTCTCATCTGGGAAATGCTCTATGCAAATCTCAAAGTTCATGAAATGCAGGACCTAATTCTTCCTTGCTCTTCTGGCCGGTCCCTCTCTCTGCTCTCCCTCCTCAGCCAAGCTCCCCTGCCACCAAAAGGCCCTCCAGTCTGTCATCAAAATGTCCCCCACTCTGGTGACCGGGGGGCATAAGAAGAAGGGTACCCCGATAGTGACACTCTCCCTGTCACCAGCCATTCCAAAATGATGCTGGCTGAGTACCACAAGATAGCCCCAGCACAGGTCTCTCTGATGGTCAGGGTCTGATTTTTAAGACCCAGCCTGAGCCATGCAACAAATGTGGGAACGATGTTTCCTTAGTACTTGTCTTACATAGTCCCACCTTTTAATAGCTCAAACCCAAGAGTCTTAGTATATAGAATAAATATGATACTCCTTGATTTTCCTGTGAGTTGGGCCACAGCAGCAGTGCATCTCAAGGGACTGAGGATGGCTGACCAAGGAGAACCGCTAGGCGAACAGAGTCCTTGCTATGGCAGGCAAATTTCTGTACGCCTTACAGGTCTTTCCTCCCTGCTCCCCCTTCACATCTTCCATGAATTGAGACACAGGTAGGAAGGACAGCTTGCCTCCTCTGCAGCATCCTCATTATTGCTGATGATATTATTCCCTTATCATGTGCATAGTAGAAAACTGGACATACCACAGGAGAAGGTGCAAGAGAAATATCACAAGCTCCTGGGTATCTTGCATTTTGTCATGACTGATAAGACCAATACATTGGATAATTGCAGAGACTGCTCATGAGGTACCAAGACCTGTGAAGGAAAAGAATATTTTCATTTCTAACCTGTGTTACAACTGCTTGCAGCTACTCCTGTGCAAAAAACAGCTGAAACAGTTGATGTCCATTGAGCCCATTATGGGAAAAGTTTGTTCGTCTGGTAATTTATAGATGAGTATATCAAATTACTATGACTGCTTGTGTTGGTCTGAATTAGGAAAGAGGGTTTCAGAATCATCAAAATAAAATCCTTCATGAATGAAGAAGAGTTGACAGTTTCTACTTCCCTACAGTTACAAGTTGGATGCATTCAGAGCAGTAGACTGTATTTTCCATCTCTGAAACAGTGATAATATTTGCCTGGATCCAGTTCCCAGGGATTCCTAGGATTCCCAGTGGCTGAAACCACAAGGGAAGACATCTCTATTGAGAACAAGGAAGGTTTACAGTTATTGAATAGATGAGGGTTTCCATATGCTTGTAGATATCAAGATTACTTAGCGGACTCTGTGGGCCTTCCTTAGGGTCACAAAAGTTGCAAGATGATAGACTTTCTGCAGGAAACACCTATCTGCTCACTACTATCAGCACTTTTAGAGGATTACAGGATCTGTCAAATGCAGACAATTTATCAGTGTCAAGGTCGTGACAGAATCCCCTTCAATGTTCTGTTTCCTTTCAAGTTTCTCCTCTGGCTAATGTGTTTTTCAGGAAACGTGAACTCCAACATGTCTTTGGAGTGCTAACAAGTATGTTGTTACTCCCTGCCTAATGTCTGTTGCTGGAAGAACTGGCCTCCATAACACTGTCTTTCAGCTTCTCTTTGAGGCTGGCTCATGGATCTATCTTAAAATGTCCATTATCCTGGAATTATTTCTAATCATATGAAAGTGCTAGTAGTGCTAGTAGAGCTTCTTACCCTTTTTGTCCTTCCACACCAAGAAAATCCCTTAAAGGTCACCTCAGCAAGTGGCCATCTCAGGTGCCATGACCTCACAGCTCTTTCCCAGCTTGGCCTTCAAAATCAAAAGAAGAAAATCTACAGTTTATCCAAGAAAAAGCATCAAGTTCATAGCAGTTATTTTGAATTCCAGGCCACAGAGAGCTTCTCTCTCTCAAGACAGGTAAATCCTATCATGAAACTGTTCTGAAACCTCCAAACTCAACAGCTCCAGAAGTCCTGTTCTTGGGAGAGAGGGTTACTGTAGAGGAAGTCTGACAGACTTGATCTACAACTTCATCTATACTATGGACAACGGGTTAAACAGCTGTACTATACTTGCCTCAACAAGACTTTCTTCCCCTGTGAAACCAGTAGGAACAGTTAGTCCAGTTGAGCAATGGAGGGGTCCTGTCTGCACTCTTAGTTACTGATCATGGACACCTCTACTCTGGATAACATCTGAACACATTTGGGCCACTAATGTCATGGGGCTCAGGATCACTTACTTGGCATGCAAAGCCTGTCTGTAGCCCAGGGGTCCTAATCCGAGCAACAGGTTGTTGCAGGTTGCTCTTCACGCACTGAATAGAAACAAGATTGGTATTGGGTGAGAAGTTGTATTGTGCAAGTCCCCTGACATGCACAAATTTTAAAAACTGACCACAAAAATTAAACCGAGAGAGACTGGAAAATATATACCTTTCTTGTAAAGTTAATGTCATTCTGTACGGCTTCCAAAAATACACTACTTTGCTGTCAATAGCCTAGTTCTGTATTTTTTTGTCTCCATGCTAAGTCGTAAAGCTGTTCATCCTTGGCTATTTCTACATCATCCACATCCTTAGCTCTTTCTACATCACCCAATATACATAAAGAGAACAATATACTAAGTTTTCCCCTTAATGAAGCTGTCTTCTGAGTCCTGGTGAGTGTATATTAGGATAATCACTGAATTCAGCAGTGATATATCGGTCAAACCAGTGCTGTGAAGATAAGTTCAGAGGAGAGAAAAACAATAAAGGCTGAACCAAAACAGACTCTGAACATTGCTGAGAGCTAAATACCAACATTTCATAAACATCTCCTTTTTGTAAAAGGCTGGATTGCAGGACTGGGGAAAGCAGAGTTGGAACAAAACCTCTGGCAGTATCTGTGCTAGTAAGACAAACAAGACTGTGCTAATAAGGCAGATGAGGACTCTGTTCTCCAGCAATGACAGTCAGTGGTACAAAACTCCTTGTCTCCATAAAAATAAACTCCCTCCTGTCACAAATGTGACCTCGTCCATACTGCGCAGAGAGATACCTATGTCCCATGTTATCCAGAAGTGTTATCTAGGAGGGTGCTGTGAGCCCTGGAATGAACTATTCTAGCATGAACGATATCAGTTAAACAATATGAAAAATCTTTTAAATGTGCAGGTTCTTAGACCTGTGTTCCAGTACTATATAGTTTACAGGCCCAGCTGCAACTTCATAAATGCCTCTAGTCAATCTCTTGCCCCAGGACAGGATCAGCTCTACCACTTATGATATTCCTAAAAAACTGCTGTTTAACCTTTTCTTTAAAAAAAGGTTGTATTGGAAACTCTACACCTGCTCTAGGCAACCAAGTCCAATGCTCTGTCCACACATCAACAGAATTTTTTTCCTATGATCCCACCTAAGTCTCCCACTCCCTCAGTTTATGCTTGTTATTACTCATCCTGTCCACTGACAGTGCAGATCCAAATATAGACAATTTGCAGCACGTATATGTCATGATTCTGGCCCATCACTTGCTTACATTTAAGTGTGGAAATATGATGAAGTAATTCAAATACTATCATGAACACACATTCTCTTACATGCCAAAGGAGCAAGTACTATGTCATTTAATAAAGTCTAATGCAAAATACCATAATTTAAACAATTCATCCTAAGATAAATAAACTGTGAATGAAAACTCTCCACAGTTCCACCTAGAAAAAAAGATCCAGCACTAGAGTGCAGGAATGGTCTTCTGTGGAGCTCAAATGAAACTGAGAATATTTCTTTTTGTAACTTTGGTCATTTATATAATGCCTGTTGCTATAGCAGTTAAATGCTAGTAACAAACACGGATAAACAGAAATTCTTATCAAAAGTGTATTGTAATAGTTAATGGTTGATTTTATTTCTATTTCCCAACTAAATATGCATGCCATGATCTGACACATGTGAAAGCATTGGCCATTGGGATTGGAAAGGCCATATATAGGGACATGTTTGGTTTATTCCTGTCATTCGCCTAAATTGATATACACAATCCTGTGGAAGTTTCCACTGCCATTTAGCACTTTAGTAGAATAAATATCTGTAAGAATGTTTTGGAAATTTGTTATCTGGATGTATAAAGCACTCAGCTCTTGGGATGAAGGACTACGTACACTATCAGTAAAGGATGACTACAGTCATGGCCTAATTTGGAAGTGGCGTGTTAAGGAATATAAAAGCATACACCGACGATCTGCAAGGTCTTCCAGCCACCACGAGCTTAGGCAAGCAAAACGTCCCAGAAATATGTCCCCTATCAAAATCCCTCACGATGTCAGTTCTCTGAAACTACTCAAATGGTGCAGTGGGCAGAAGACGTTGCAGGCAGGGCGTCCTTCGCCCTCCACCCTTCCGTCCATCAAGCCACCCTCTGAACCCCTTCCCAGGGCCATCTCCTTCTGCCAGACCCGGACCTGCTCCACTGCAGTGGTGGGAGCGCAATCCTGCACAGAAATGACTTCCCAGAGGAGTTGCTCATCAATGCAGACAATTCTGGAAAGAAAAGCAAACAGCATTTGGCAGCAGGAAATGGTAATGAACATGTCATTAAGGCATTCAGGGTGCTGTACACCTGACCGACTTCTTTGACCATTTTTTTCATCAAAATAACATTTGAGACACGTTTGTCCAAAGCAAAGGCCTTGCAAATCTCCTATGGCAGCTTTTTCAGGAAGCCGGTATCAGCTTCTGACAAAATCAATGTGAAAAAAATGTCCCATCTGTTCAGATACTGGATGCATAGCTGGAACTGAGCACAGGGCTGCAAGGCAATGCAGGCAAGGGCAGAAGTGCAGCAGGGTCCAGGAGGGGCCAGGGGATATGACTGAGTATCTGACAGCATTTTCTCTGTAAAACAGGTGGTAAAAGGATTTATGTCTTTTTCTGGCTGTGATGGAAATGTACACCCAGAGCAGCCTGGTTTGGCCAGGTTGGTTACACAGCTGTGGGGTACCAGCTCAGTCACTTCTCTCCTTCACAAGGTCTTTCCACCAAGACATGACAGCTTATACAAGCCTTTCCTTAGCCCAATGGTGTGACACAGGCTTTACAGTGCCAACATCTGAGGATGCAAGAGGCAGGCCAAAGGAAAAACCTAGACTGAACTCCAAGCCTGTACTCTCAGCTGTGCCTTGCAGCCCTAGAGAAGAGCATCCAGTGAAGCACCCTGCTGCTGGCATTAAAAGCCCATCTGTGGGCTCAGAGCCGGGCGTGGAGTAGGTCTGTAGTGACACCACCTAGATTTGCTCATCAGTGGGATTACAAGGCAACTACTGGGTCTCCTGCTGAGCCTGGTGGCACAGCTGTGCCCAAGAGGGATTCAGCTGCTCAGCAACAAAGCTGCAACCTTCCTGGGGGACTCTGCCCAGGAATGTTCCCAGTAAGGGGAGAAGTGTCCTGCTGGCCCTGGCACCACTCCTCTGGCTGCTACTTTCCACATCACTAATTTGCTCAAACCATCTCAAATGGGATAGTAGGTATATGTTGGTTTTTACACTATTATGCATTATTTTGCCTTATGATGTCACAGGCAGGCTGCACCACATGAACATGAATCCTCAGCGTTCCTGGAGGTGTATTGAAGCGCCAGTGGAGCATGTAACTGGGTACGTTAGATCCTGGATTAACATATATATCCTTACAGACTGTGGCAGGTTAACCCTGGCTGGCAGCTAAGCTCCCACCCAGCTGCTTGCTCACTCCTCTCTGGCAGGATGGGAGAGAGAATTGGAAGAGCAAAACCTGAAAACTTGTGGGTTGAGATACTAGGTGAGAGTTAATAGTTTAATAGATGAAACAAAGCTGCATGCAGAAGCAAAGCAAAGTAAGTGTAAAGCACTTATAAGTGTAAGCACTGCTCAGCAATAACTAAAACATCCCTATGTTATCAACACTATTTTAGTCACAAATCCAAAACACAGTACCATATGGGCTGCTGTGAAGGAAACTCACTGCATCCCAGCCAGACCCAGTACATATCCTCATCCTTTCTAGCATAAGTCCTTTTGTTTAGTCTCTCTTACCGCTTCTTAGGTTTTTGTTTTGTTTTGTTTTTAGACACAGTGATGGTGCTAGTAATGTTGTTAGCTATGGGTTGTTAATTCAGCATTTAGTATAGAATAGCTAATGCTTTTTCATCAAAAATGCAGAGTTTTTTTCTTACAGAGAGCTAACCAGCAAGGGGCTGTCATTCTTTGCAATATCCCAGCTGAAGGCTTATCCACTTAAGACATTTTCCTTTAGTAGCTAGCATTACATCTTATAGAAACATGTGGGTAGGAAGGGTTTTTGTTAGGAAGGGGAATGTCTGCAACAGTATCACATATCAGCTGGGAGAATTGGAGTAAGGGGCGCATTATAACAATAAGAGAATCATCACTTAATTTGACCAGATGCACATTGTTTATTTCAAGTGGAAGTGCAAATGAAATAGGTTTGACTCTGATTACTCTGATAGTGGTTTGACAGAGGAATGTTTGCCGATTCATAAAACAACAATGATGATGTTCAGTCTGAATGGTTCCTAGATATACATCAGTAACATGTTCCAAGAATAAGCAGTTTAAAATAACTAAATGTAGAACCTAGTCTTAGAAGCAGACAGCAATGGGTAAGGCTGATAGGTTTTAATCCTTGTATATACAAAAGGAAGAATTTCATTTATTCTTTTTTGCCATCTCCGTAGTGACCCCAAATTCCTTTAATAAGGCTTTGGTATATGCAGTTGCATTTCGAGAAGTGAAATGCCCACTGATGCGGAGCATCAGTTAGTGCAGTGATGACAACAGATAGCTCAAAGGCCCCCAGCACCAACCTTTGCTCTCTATATCCAAGCATGTAAACTCCAGGAATTACCAAAAGAGTCTAGGAGTCACCATGGGAGAGCCGAGCAAGGAGCCCAAGGAGCAGATTGTGATCTGTGGAGTTTTGCAAAATCCATGAGTTTGACGAGGCCACAGGTTGTGTACCTTCAGAACAAGCTCAAAAGGGGAATTTCAGCCTATAATTCAGAGATGCTGTGTCTGTCTCAATATTTTAAAAATATTTGAGAAAATGGGCAACATCTTCCTAGAGGGTTGTGATCAGCAGGATAAAACCTACCTGGCAGTATCCTTCAGGGATCAATGCTGGCCTTGAGACCATCCAATGTTCCTGTTAATGATCTGGAGGATGGGATGGAGTGAGTCTGTGCACGATCAAAACTGGTTACAGTGGTTGATATACTGGAGGGCAGTGCTAAGATTCAGTGAGGCCTGGACAGACTGGAGGAGTGAGCTGGCAGAAACTTCCTGAAGTTCAGCAATGGCAAACGCACAGTTAAGCACCAGAGTTGAAAGACATTATTGTTTTGTGGTTTTGAATGAAAGATATACTTAAAAATAAATTAAAAATAATTTCCAAAACAAACAAAACCATCCTTTCTCTGAAAGTTGTAAATTGCAGCATGAGGACATCAATTATCTTGCCTGAAATTTTTGCCACCTCTTCATGCATCTGGTTACTTGTAAGATTTGTTTGTTTTGTTGTTAATTAGCTTGTTCTCTGGGAAAAAATAATAAAAAAAAAAAAAGTAGGATGGCCTGCCTGTCTGGGTGCATGGAGGGTTTAGAGACGACATTAGAGATTTATAGCCCTAGGGTGACCAGAGTATTATTTTCTTTTTAATAGGAGGCATGACCTCTTCATCAGATTAGACAACACAATTTTGCTGTTGTGCATTGAGTTAGAGATCCCACCACCAAAGCTGTGGACAGTAATCCACTTTCGTGCCATGATCTTGAAAGTATGTCATGTCCTCAAGGGACACATAAGGAAAAATCTCATGTCCTGAAAAAAAATCATAAAATGGGCGGTTTCTCCAAATTTGCCTCGGGTAACTGTGACAGCCGTAATGTTTTGGCATCACTTTTTTAGAACTACTGGCTACAGCATATCCCTTATGTCATCTGGTGCAATTGTGGCTGTGTCGTTATAGAAGATCCTTCAAATTGTCCACCATTTATCATAAAACAATTTAGTCACAGGTATCTGGACTTAAAGCAGGGACAAGTTCTAAATCATGTCAGGTTCCTCCAGGCCTTTTTCACCCAACTTTTGAAAATCTCTGCATATGGCACAGCTGGCCTTGGTTATAGTTTCTAAACATGAAGGCAGGATTGGGTTGGCAAAACCTGGTTGTCATGTAAAAAACTAGCCAAAGGGATATTTGATACGATATGACATCATGCTCAGTGTATCAGGGAGAGAACTGGCCAGGGAGGAGGGATCTCTGCTTGGAGATGGGCTGGGCATCGGGTTCTGGGCAGTGAGCAAATTGCAATGTGTATCACCTGCTTTGTATATTCTTTTATTAGCATTGCTGTTATTTTCCTCTTCCTTTGCTGTCCTAGTGAACTGTCCTTATCCCAGCCCACAAGTTTTACCTTTTTCTTTCAATTCTCCTCCCCATCCCACCGGGCGGGAGGAGGAGTGAGCGAGCAGCTGCGTGGTGCTTAGTTGCCGACTACAGCTAAACCATGACAGGAATAAAGTTGCCTACATACACATAGATGTTAACTAGGCATACACCTACTGTATGGTTTGAAAATACATTTATGTACTCTGAAATGCTTTCGTTTGAGCAAATTGAGCTGGTGTTAGGAGTATCGGTTGCTCCCTGGGTAGCTCTGCTGCTGTCAGATGCTGGTTGGTGAGCTGCGGCAGACTGTGGATCCACCTGCCCAAGGCAGATCTCCATATTTTTCCTGTCCTGGTTTTGGCTGGGATAGAGTTAATTTTCTTCCTAGTAGTGGGTATAGTGCTGTGTTTTGGATTTAGGATGAAAATAATGTTGATAACACGCTGATATTTTGGTTGTTGTAGGCAATGCTTACACTGAGTCAAGGACTTTTCTGCTTCTCATACAGGAGGCTGGGGGTGCATAGGAAGCTGGGAGAGGATGTGGCCAGGACAGCTGACCCAAACTGGCCAAAGGGATATTCCATACCATATGATGTCATGCTCAGTATATAACTTGGGGGAAGCCAGCAGGGGGATTAGACTGCAGCTGGGGAACTAGCTGGGCATCGGTGGTCTGTGGGTGGTGAGCAATTGTGCTGTGCATCACTTGTTCTGTATATTCTTTTTCAACTATTATTATTTTTTATCATTATCATCATCATCATTATTACTATTATTATTATCTTCCTTTTCTGTCATATTAAACTGTCTTTATCTCATCCCACGCGTTTTAGGGTTTTTTTTCCTGATTCTTTCCCCCATCCCACTGGTGTGGGGGGGAAGGAGTGAGTGAGTGGCTGTGTGGTTGTTTTAGCTGCCTGGAGCTAAACCACAGCACTGCCTCGAAACAAGTCATAGCGATCAGCCCGAGACATCACTGCAGAGCCATCACTAACATCACAGAGGCCGTCCAGCTGATCTGGGACAAATGACAGCTCCCAAACTGCTTCAGGATGTGAGTACGATACAGGATAACAGAAACAGAGGCGTTAGCATAGCTTGCCTTACCTGGACGTCTTTGAATTACATCACAAAACCGTCCTAAGCCCCCTTGCAGGGTACTGAGCACGCTGCGGACTCAGCCAAGACAAGGAAAGGCAGCATTGCCTTGCATACCTTCTTGTGAGGTATCAAATGCAGGAAAGTCACCTCAGGAAAGAAAATTTCCACCTTATTCTTTCCTTTGACTGCAGCAACCAGAGCCAAAACTAGCAGGATTTTTGCTCGTTTACAGACTGTCACAGACAACAAGTTTGATAACAAAGCTCATTGATAATTTGTCAGGAAAGTACTTTGGAGCTGCCATCCTGCTACATTTTAGCACGAGCATTGACAAGGCTGCTGAAGCAAGAAAACAAACGAAAAATATTAATCTTCTCTATAGGACTCTCCCAGTCAATTTCTGGTCCAGCCTGTGTAAGTGGGTCACCTCAGATATTCACGCTGAGGACATTGTAACCAGCGCAGGTCCCAGGCAGCTGCATGCCCTCTTAATGCCGGGTCTCCCCAGAGCCAGTTGCAGCTGGTGGTTACTACATTTCTCATTGATTTGGGTATCTGCTCCTATGATTAATTCTTTCTTTCACTTCTGGGTGGATTACAGACTCCAGCCTGCCCTCGAGAGTAAGATAAGCCGTTGCTTTGTGGCATGGATAATACATCTTAGCTGGTTGGCAGCAAAAATATAATTAGGCATGAAGTGTGCAGCACTTTGTCACCTCTAAATAGTGCAAAACACATTTTCTCACCTGTGCGGCTACAGGAAAATCACCAGACCTTTCCTCCCTCATCTGAATTAGCTCCTCACAGAAGTTTGAGGCACACTCATATTTTCAGCCCTTAGGGGTAACGTGCTTTATGGCTCGAGGCTAAGGATATGCAGAAGGCTGCTTACAGGCTCATGCAGGCATGCAGATGGATGTTGTCAGCCTTCCTCCTGATACACGACTTTTTATGATAAGGAGAAAGCTTGCCTGAGGAGAATTCACCAAAACACGCTCTGAGATCCTTGAAGAAACTTCCTAAGGGCCAGAGGTGCATCACAGACCTTGTTGCCTTTAACTCTAACGGAGAAGTCCCATTTTCCAGCGGCCTTTTCTGCCTCAGATACATCATAAATGTGTCTATTTTAAAAAAGCATATATCAACCCCACAAAATACTCTTTCAAAATAAGCCACTCCACCTCATCTGTTTTTCTACCAAACTACCAAAAAGGTAAGCCCTATATATAGGAAAGGTAGTCATATTCCCATAGTGCACTATGGAAAAAACTTTAGGTAACACAGTGGTGACTATGACAGTAATTTTGATATAGAATGAAACATAAACCTATTGTAACCAAATACTTCATGTGCATTGAAAATATTGTATAATGCTTTGAATATTCAGGTAATTTTATAAACAAAAGGTTTTAAGAAGCACATTTTGCTCTTACAGAAACTTCCTTACTTGGTTATCCACATATACAACAGCACTCGTGTACATGTTACATGTATGTTTATTTTGTATCCAAAATGGCTCACAAAACCAATAATTCGCAAGGGGAGAGGGGCCAAGGGCGCAACGTCTGAAAAGCAAAGACTAATACAGGTGAAACCACTGGTAAATCTGTCCAGCAAAATCTGTATTCCTGGGGATGAGGTTTGGTTGAGATGAATATTAGTTACCAGGAGAAGAGTTAGCTTCACCTTACAATTTCTGTATTTGCTTTGTTATTTTATCGTGTATTTGTGAGCTCCTACACCATCTTTTTTTTTTTTTTTTTTTTTTTTTAATAGGGCTTCATAAGAGGGTAGAACTGTGCTTTAACAAGTTTTATATCCTGTAAAATAGTCCTGAGTTATAACAGATTACAAAATGCTGTCAACTGCCTTGGAGTACTTGGAGTTGGATGGGCTCCAGCAAGCAGTACAGAGGAAGGCTGCCCTGGCCTCTGATTCTCACCAGGGAAGACTCACAGAGAAGATAGCTATTCTCTGCTATTCTCTGGCTCATTTCTTCTACTGCTGTCTACTTATGTATCTTGTGAATAAATAATTTTTTCAATCTAAAAGCATTACTTAAAAAAAAATTATCCTAGGAGGAGAACAATACCATGCTTCCTCTTTTGCTTCTAACTTTCTTCAGGAGTGGATCAAAAAATCCTCACAGTAGATCTGTCTCAGCAACCAGCAAAGAGACTGGTTGGTTTACCCCAACAGACTGTCTTGGGTTACCCCAAGTTTGCTTCTGAGGGGTGCTGAGCACCTGCAGATGAAACTGAAACTACAGGGTCTTAATTTCAGTGCTTACCCTTTTACTTGCCAGCACCCTGGTGCTTTGTACCCATCTAGTGTTGCTGGAGAGGGGGATCTGTGCTGGGGTGTCTGCAGGGAGCACCCTTCCCCCGGAAGGGGAGGCAGATGCTCCAGGCCGCCCCTCTCTGTGGAGAGGCCAGGACAGCTCAGGGGGGTCATGAAGCATTGCATTTCTCCGCCACTGTCAAGGTCAGTCGGAATTTGGTGCTTGCTGTGTGAATGCCTCAGACAAGTGCTGTAAGTAGCTATATATTTAAAAAAAAAGTAAAAAATTGTTAAAGTTAATTCCTTTCTCTCTGGCTGGATGTTGTAACGTTGAGTCTTCCTCTCTTATTTGACTCTTTCACAAAGTGTAGAAGTCAACAATGTCCCCCAGGGTGGACGTACAGCTGAGATGGGGTTCCCTCCAGCCCCTCTGAAACCCTAACTGCTGAGGAGGCAAAGTGAGATTCATGTTCCTGCTAGAGCAATGAAAGGCTGATGTAACCCTTCTCCTGGGACCTAGGAAATCCTAGATTCTGGTCCTTGCCCTTCAAATGGCTTCTGTATATGATCATTATTGAATCCCAAGTGCTCCTCATCCCTGCTTCTGCTCCTTGCTGAAAAGCAGGCGCTATGCCCAGCTGCTCTGGCTCTGGTGTTTGAGTGAAAGCAGAGGTAACGTATGGTGCCTCACCTGCAGCACAGAAAACACCCCACAGCCTAAGCATGCCTGTGGCATTGGCCACCAGGGAATATGGGACTGAAACACTTCACTTGTGGGTCCAAAGAGATGGGGCACAGGTAGGTGCTGAGTTGGTGGGATCTGCTCAGGCAGTACTGTGAGGGCTCCAGGACCTCCGAGGTCCCACCACCTTCCACTGCATAGGAAGCTCCTCCTGGGTAGTGGAGAGCTGGGGAATAGGGGAGGGTGTGGGGATGTCAGCAGCGATATTGTACCTCTTTGGTTGTTGCAAGAAAAAAAAATCCTGTAGCCTCTGAAGGACTTTGCTGTTCCTAAGTCAGAGGCTCACGGTACTGACACAAGGAATGCCAAGGGCGCAGCTGTATCTTTACGTGACTGAAAACATGATGCCTTCCTCTCATGATGCTGACATTGCTGATTCACTCTCTGCATCCTACCTCATACCATCTACCAGACCCTTGCCCTGACCTGCTGTGTGTCCTGGAGGTAAATATCATCCTTGAAGGTTTTCAGCAGCTGGAGATTCAAAATAGCTGATGGATTTAAAAAGCTGAAGGTATCCAGCTTTTTTTTTTTCTTTTTCTTTTTCTTTTTTTTTCTTTTTCTTTTTCTTTTTCTTTTTCTTTTTCTTTTTCTTTTTCTTTTTCTTTTTCTTTTTCTTTTTCTTTTTCTTTTTCTTTTTCTTTTTCTTTTTCTTTTTCTTTTTCTTTTTCTTTTTCTTTTTCTTTTTCTTTTTCTTTTTCTTTTTTTTTTTTTTTTTTTAAACTTCTAGATGAGTTAACAGAGCAAAATCCACTGCTGCTACGAGTTTCTGGCTTATGCAGTGTGGAATATATTCCCCTACAAACTGCCAAAGTGTTTGTTGAGGAAACCTCAAAGAAACAGCTATATTCAGTGGTTATGTAGTAGTTCTGCAAAGTAGAACAATGAAGTGCAGAGAAACTCTGGGTAAAAAGCCTTGAACTCAACAGCGGTTTAATTATTTTTTTAGATTTTTTTTTAATTATTATTAAGCTTAAATAAATTGGTATGAAAGCAAACAAACTGTGCAAAACTTCTTCCCAGCTGATTTACCAATGAGTGTGTTTAAAACGGTACAATTGCATGTAAATCCAAGAAGAACTAGAAAGGCAGCCTGGCCCCAGGCTGAGAGCTGGTTTATTGGCACTTTTGAGGTTTAGTGACTGATGTTATTGCAACGTTTAAACCATTTATGAGATAAATGGCTGAGAGAGATAAAATCCAGATACCACTGTTAGAGCTGTGGGGATGCTTATTTGCCTAGACAGCAAGTTCTTACAGAGAGTTTGTGGAGGGTGTTTGCTTTTGAAACCTCACTTAGGGTACCAGATCCTCTGTATTTGATCCCATTCACCCAACAAAAGGCAAGAGCAGTTTGACGTCCTGAATAAAACCCTACTCTGACTTCATATCCTCTCTCTCATGCTAGCTGACTCCTGAAAGAGATGTTTTGTAGGGTTCCATGGAGAACACAATTCATCAAACTTTTCTTCCCTCCATTCCCCCGTAATAAAGGGAAAATGCTGCAATGGAAACTTTTTGTGATGCTTCTCTTGGAAGAAATGGTGTAACGAGAAACAGGAGAGTTTGCTTCTTGCAATCTCTGTCTAAGATCAGTGCAATCTTTGAAGCTTGGCTTAGAGACGTGCCACAGCATTGAAAGAGGAAACTGCTGTTGTGCTGTCTGCTTTCAAATCTATGAGGTACAAAAAAGGTAAAAATTCCTTTATGACTTTTATCAATGACTTTTCTACAGGAGAAAACCCAAGTCCAAGGTCTATGAATCTCAGGATTTTGCATGATGGAATTTGCCCAGGGGAGATATCTGAGATGTGAAGGACTAGAATTGGGGCTAAGAGCTGATTTGTACTATTTAATTAAACTACGCTTTGACCCCTGCCCT
This sequence comes from Balearica regulorum gibbericeps, assembly GCF_011004875.1. NCBI lineage: Eukaryota > Metazoa > Chordata > Aves > Gruiformes > Gruidae > Balearica > Balearica regulorum. The sequence continues at coordinate 16,280,650 of NC_046186.1, forward strand.
GGGTCTTTGTTGTTGTTTATTGTGATCACTTGTGAGGCTGGTCCTTGTGATTGGTTTGGCCACATCAGCTAACTCCCTCCAAAAAATCTCCAAGTCGTGAACTCCAAAATAAAAAAGATATTTTCCAAGTGCCAGGAAAATGGAGAAAATGAGAAGACTTGGAGTATGAACTTATGAAAGTTGTCATTCAGCTTTGTTCCTAGTGCTGGGGACCTGGTGCAGGACTAGGGGTTCATCTTTCCCATGGGAAGCTGTATATCAAAAAGACATTAATGTCTGTCATGGTTGTTTTTTTCAGGCTTCCACTTCTAGCTGTCCAGATGGGCATCAGACAAAACAGTTTCTAAGTAACCATTTAAGAGGGATAGATCTGTTTGAGGAAAATGAAATATAAAAGCTATGCCTGAGAATCAGGCTGATGCAGGGCTAGTTAGTGAGGCAGATGCATGCTGAAAGAGGAGGTGTAGAGCAGCCATTAAAAAGATGCTCTAAAAGCCCAGAGGTGCTTTTCTCCTAAGCGTACGGCAGCAGAGCATGGTTATATAGCAGGGTGATGGCAATTTCTGCACAACAGACAGGGTGTTCCTCGCAATAATGTGCACTTAATGGGGAAATATCTTCCATCAACCTAAAAGATGGATAGGTGGTTTTGAAGAAGAAAGAAAGGAGGAGATTAATGGTGATACAGCAAAGCTATAAAAGGTTATCGAGCGGTGCAAAGTTACAGTCTTTGATCTGTGTCACTGAAAACTACTCTCTAGGGGGTTTTCTCAAGCAACACACAGCAACATGAACACTGATGACAGCTGCTGAGGGCAGAGAATGGTGCTTTCAGAAGCAGCTGTCTCACTTCGATGAGACACATGCCTATAAGTGGCTTGGACAGTTCTGGAAATAGTCTCTACTAAAATGCAGGCACACTAACACATGGTACTCAGGATGAGCTAATACTCTGAAGTGTTTAAAATGTGATTCAGCTGGGCATCTGCGCTGCTCTGTCACGTGTGAGGGCATCCTCTTCCCTAAGGTACTTCTGCAGCACGCCCAGGTCAGCAGCTCGGGATGGGTTTAGACTGGCAGTGGTAGGAGCAGTTGTTTATTATTATTGTTATTTTTTTTTTCCAACTTCTTCCAAAACGCTCTGCTAGAAGCCCCATCTAGCTATGACAAAATGTGCAGTTTCTCCAGAAGCTGCAGCTGTAACAATATTACCTCTCCTATGCAGTACTGTACTAAAGAGCTGTTAGTTAAAAATGGAAATGATTCATGTTCTCTGGATCTGAAGTTGCATTTGATAAGGATCAAGAGGCTGTGGTGATGAAACTAAATAGGCCAGTTATTCAAAGGTAGCATTCCTGAAATAAAGTGTGCACTTTCATATATAACTGATGCATTTCAAATGCCACTTGCGCAGGGAAGGAGCGTTAGTGTCGGACCCAGAATCTTGTCAGGAGGATGACAAGGCTCTTCAAAGAACGCTGGTGCCCTAGGACAGGTGAGGTTTAAAACTGCTACAAACTCTTTTCTTACTTTTTTTTTTTTTATCCTTGAGTAAGATTTTCTTCAGATAATAGGCGAACAATAAGAGCTAATAAAAACAGCTTCTGCCTACAACAAATTATCTGCTTCTGGTGGATTATGAGCATTGGAAAATTCAGACTGGAAGAAAAATTAGTGAGTATACAATGACTGTTTCTGAAGTTGTTCCAAATAACCATTATTCCTGTGTAGTTTCTTTCAGCCTAGGTTTGAAAGCATTTTGCAGACATTAATTACTTCCACCTGCCATGTGGCAGGACAAAAGAGGTAATGACGCAAGGAAAACTAAGAACAGTATGAGACAGTCTGCATGACTGTTAGAAGATACCCTGGCCAGACTGAGGTCTGTCCCTAATGCTTTGTGGCCTTCAGTGAAATGATGCCAACTTCCAATTATTTTCAACTGGATTCCTCAGATGATATCCACTTCGATGGCACTGTATACATGAATGAGACAAGTACAGGAAATAGGGAGTTCAAAAGAAATGTAATTAAGAACAGTTTTTTCTCTTGGAAAGTGTATCAACTCTGGTCCCACCTACAGCCAGTTACTTAGCAAATGTTTAAGTGCTTTGGCTATGTGGGAACTGTAGGTTGGGTAGCCCTAATTACATCACCATTGCATCTACCCCTGATTATATAATTACTCTTAAAGAATCATTTATCTACTAAAGTGTCTTCTCACTTTTAAAAAACCCATGTATTAATGAGTGGAGGGAGAGAAGGGAATATCCCTCTTTACAAAATAACCATGGCCGGAGTTTCCATATTGAAGGTCTGGGGGGCAAAATGATGCCAAATAAGGCTGTCAAGCATTAGAGAAGCTGCTTTATCCTCCTGCCCAAAGGCAAGGAAACACCTTGTGCCAGGAGCATTGTCCTTATCCAGTTTCTTCCTAAACTCTAGTAACGGAGACTGTACAGACCCCCCTGTGCAACCTGCTCTCATCCTGCACTGATTTCTCACTTCAGAAAGTTTTTTTAGCTATTGAAATCCCCCTTGCTGTAGTTAAAGACCATTAAACTAAGTTTTCTACACTGGGCACAAAGAAGAGTGTATTTCCTTATATATGTGAGCCTTGATCTCTCTCCCCTTGGGCTGCAAATCAACAGCAATAGGTTTCCTTTGGTGGCAAAGCTGGCTAAGAACAGTTCTGCTCTCCTTGCTGCAGGGTAGTCCCCTCTTCCCTTGCTCACGCCAGTACTTGTCTGCCTGAGGCTCTGCTGGGAGCTCAGCATGGTGACTGAGAGCTTCTTCTCTGCTTCTCTTACTGGGGATTATCTAAAGATAACCTCAGATCTGGAGCCCAGCCCAACCCTTGAACTATTGAGATCAAACTGCTGTGCAGAGGCCACTTCCAGCGGGTTTACAGCTGGGAAAACACTACACTATTCATACTCTGTCTTCTCCAGCTTTAACAGCACAGCTACGGACTCTTTGCAACGGCATACTCCTTGGAGCATGGAGCCCAAAGCAGTACATGATTTATCAGCCTCATAAATCCTCACTGGAGTGGAGATTTTTTCCATGTGTGTTAAAACATAGCACACCTCTTCATATATCCTAGCATGTCCCTAGAAATGTCTTTGTCTTCCATAAAAGTGGTATAGACTGATTCACATTCAGCTTGTGACCTACTGTGTTTAAAAATACATATCTTGACTATGTCCTTGTGTTCAGTCTGAGTGCTCTTGAGTATACCAAGTGTAGTTGTTTTTCTCACATCCTCTGTACAACGAGTTTATTTCTGCCTGAAATGAAACCTGTATACAACATCTCACCATAGGGAAAGAAACATAGAATCATAGAATGGTTTGGGTTGGAAGGGACCTCAAAGGTCATCTAGTTCCAACCCCCCTGCTGCGGGCAGGGTTGTTTTTTTTTTTTTTAATATGGGGGCAGAGAATGACTTGGTTTGTTAGACTGCTTAAATATCAGGCATATAATCCATCAACATCATTCTATGAAGTAAGCGCAGTCCTGCAGAGCACACTCCTGGAGCTGTGTGGAGCTACATGGAGACGAGCTCAAAGCCTCTGGCACAGATGTCCCCTCCTCTGCCCCGCGGGGTGAGCACTGGCAATAGTGCGGTGTCACGGGCAGGAGGTACTGCTGTCCCTGGGGTGGACAGCGCTGTACATAAATGCTGCCCTCTGAAATCCTGCCAGCCTGTGGCTTACTGTGCTCTTGCATCTTACAGCAAAGCTTAAGAAAGGTTGCTTATGTTCTTGGGGAAAAGCAAAGCAGCTACATCACCCTTACCTTTGGGAGATATGGTATGAAAGAGGAAAAGAAAATCAAAAGCTCTTCTCGCAGATCTGTCAAGCTGCATTTTTTTTCCAGCAAGAGTTTTAGGAGATCCAAGAGCTTCTTGTGGTGTTGATGGTGACTTTATACTTTTTTTCCCCCTCTGAACTATATTTGACAGGAGCAGAACAATCAATAAATATCACCTTTTAGAGAAGTGGAAAGATTCTATTTTGTTTCTCAGAAGAGACCTACTTGCTGCTTGTCAAGACAAAAATATTTCTAGAAATCATGAATCCTCTATCAGGGAAAGCTCAAAGCATGTGAATACCTGTGATAGTCTGCTTACCAAATAAAGCAGAATCATAAAAAGGGGCTCACTCATATTCTCTATTGTTGCCAATGCTCAAATCACTTCAAACGGAGTTAAGATGTGTTTCACTTGTGCTTATACCATTAGCAAAGGGCTTGTGTGTGCGGGCTAGCATATGAGTAAACCTGAGCTTTGGATTCAGCCCTGTCTTTAAGGAGCATGTATATAAAACCTACTTGCTCTGAAGTACTTAAAATCTGATACTTCATTGCTTTTCCCTATATGCCCCTACACATGTACGAAGATAAATAAAAGCCATCTTTTGAATGGAGAGGATGCTTTGCTTGTAAGCCTAGGTCTCACTTCAAATGGTCTGTATGCTCAGTGGTCTCTTCTACTGTTGTTTTGTGCAAAGGAATAAAGACTTAAATGTTTTCAAAATATTTGAATCATTCTCCTTAAGTCACTTAAAGGAATCTGAAAAAGATATTTATAAACATTAAACCTATTTTCCTTCTGAAACTTATGACCTTAGAGCCTTCATAAGATGCTTTGAAACTATAGGGTGCTAGTAACTTACACTGGCCATGAAGATCTAATTCTTCACAACAGTAACATGGGTAATATGTGTCCACATGTATTTATACCTATGTCACACTGGAGGTTTGGTATTGTAAGGACTTGAGTGGGAAGCTTTTCTTTAAATGAGCTGGCTCACATAAGACGTGTATGGATTCCAGAATATCAACATTACTGAAGATAGGCTGAACTGCAAATTTTTGATCCAATGTGAGGGTACATATTGGGACCTTGGGATGTAGCTTATTGTTTTAATTTTAGTAACACAGTATGAGCATAATAATTTTTGCAGCCTGCTCAATTCACACTATAAAGGTAGCCAAGTATTTAAATAGATCTACTATTCTTTATACTCTTGTGTAAAGAACTCTCCTCAGTTCCTGGAAGATTAGAAATGAAACAAAGGACCTAATTTCACAGCTGGATACAGCAGTGTTCCCTCTCCAAGTTCATTCAGCAATTTCTGATCTTTCACAGCTGACCTACAGCAGTCTTCCTTCTCTAAGTCCATTAAACAATTTCAGATATATGTTGTTGTGAGACCAAAACTGAGCTGGGCACATTTAGCATTCTGTCCAAGAGCTGGACCCAGGCAAGACCTCAGCAGAAAAGGTGATGTCATTCATTAGTGGAAAACAATCTGAATGAGATTCATATCTTAAATAATTATAATTGTGTACCTCTTTAGTGACACCTCATATTTTGAAGGCTAATAACATCAAATAGAGGCTTATAAATAATTGTTGCCTATAAAACTTCAAGAGTGCATGTGAGACAAAGCAAAGGAAATTTCCCTTTTCCATTTTGAGGAATAACAAGCTGATGGAAGATGGTGGCATAAACTTAATATTTTGGAGTCCAGATGAAATATTTTATTTAGTATTAAAATTTAATTTAGCTCCGGAAAGGTCTCAAACATGCCACTAAGTAGACTTGTTTATGACCATCTCAAGTTAAAAAATATAGAGAAAGTAATAGATCACATTTGATACCCACTCAAAGGCATAAACCAATGAAGGCAATGTTGAGACCTGTGGGAAGGATCAATGTTTATAATAATAAGCACTAATGACTAATATCAGGGCAAAAAGTCATGCGCTCTCGACCTGAAACTAGAAGCAGTGAAATAAGAAAAACTAACACTGTCCATTAGTGTACTGTTTGGCAAAATCTCCTTAAGTTGGTAGAAGAGACAGTGAGTACAGCCACCATTGGCTCTTCAGCAGTTCTCTCCCATGTCCTTCCCTGCCTACCCCCTCCCTTTTCCGCGAAGGAAATAATGGTAGAAAAAATATCCCAGATTTCCCAGTCTCGTGTGTGAGTGACCTTAGTCATGCAGTTAGACTAGATCAGTTGTTGATGTAGTTTCCTTGACAGAAGACAATGGCAAAATGTGGGCTTAAACCTACACCCTTCTTCCCCTCACCCACTCTTTCTAAAAGACTTTTCTCCAGTAACTCCTAGTTAGTTTGAGGTAATTCTTCCACTTTCTTTTTCTTAGCTCCATCAATAAGGTCAACAAAGCTAAAAAGTTTATGTAGGAGCTGAGAGATCTATCCAGGCATCCCTTGTAACTAGCGTACTGGGTAGCAAGGAGGAAGGTCAATTATTGTGTTCAAGTCTGTGCTTCAAATCAGACATAGGATCCAGAAGTACCCCCTGTGCTGACAGCCCAGCTATTCAGCACCCTTGCTCTATGCATTAGCTTTGTTTGGGTAAGATAGACCATCTTGAACCTCACTGAAGCAAAAGACCAAAAGCCATGTCTGGTGTGAAAATTGCAGCACTTTAATACTGGAGGGCTGAGCTGCTCCAACATGTTGTGTCCCTCACCTGCTCTGTGTGTTCTGTTCCTTTCTATTTCCCATGCTGAGCAATCAAGTGGCTTTTTTATGAGACCGAGGTTCCCAAGACACTTAAGTTCTGTGGATGTTGCATGAAATGGGCTAAGAAATAAGTCACTGCTTCTCTCTTTTCAAAAGAGTTGGAGTGTTGTTGGCTTGTGAGTGGGATCAGGAGTGGTAGGTGCTTAGTAGCTGGCAGAATTCAGCCCATCAATGAAATCTGACTGAAATAACATGTAAAAAAGTGTTTCAGATTTGGTCAGAATGGCTGAACATGCAGTGCAGGCCCTTAATATCCTACCTGGTCTGCTGTATTTCTCTTGCATTTCTCTGACAGCTTTGCACAATGCTTGATGGGGAAGTAGAGTTGACTTTTGGAGACTACCCAGAAAATTCCTGGATATTTACAGGATTGAAGTTCAATTCTTAGCTGCAGTACTTGGTGTTCTTTTCTGTATCTACTGAATTTCTGTGAAACAGTCATACTGAAAGGTTTTAGATCAGAAAATAATACATGTACAGAATATTCTATGAAAGACAATTCCTAGGCTTTCTGTAGTGTTGCTGCTGCATGTGGGGTAGTGTGAAACCTTGCTTTTGTGGAGGAAGAAGAAAGAAACCTCTCTTCTCTTTTCAGATTATTGGAAGCTGAGCAGTGTGTGAAACCCAATTTAAGATTTGCTGTCATAATTACTTCAATTTAAATTGTAGAAGCAGTAATTTTTTGTTAATATTTATGAAAAACCTTTCAGATAGGAACTTTTGCTTTCTAGCAGTTGATTTTGGACTTTATTGCAACCTTCAGAAAAGATCAGTAGCCTGAATGAAGCCAAGTTTCAAACTGTTTCACATGTCCTGTGGCAAACTAGCATTTCCACGAATTTATTCATTTGACTTGCAGAATCCCAAATAGATTGTTAGGCTGTTCTTGTTATGAGCAAAACCATGCTTCTGTGAATGAAAAGTTACCAATGCATAGATGTACCTTCTGAAAATCTGCATTGTGGCAACATACTTATTTATTTTGTTAAGGTCAGGTGTCTCGTGGGAATGACTTAATTACATGTTAGCAACTAAATTTCTTAAGTAGGAATAAGATGATGTCTTTGAATGACTTGCCAGTGTAAAGCTATCATCAAAATGTACTGTAGCAATCACAAAATCTTTTGAAAATATTTAAATTTTGGTAGTAATCTAACAGGAGTTTATTCTCTGTTTGGATGCTTAAACAAGGTTTATTTTAAGTAAGTTCTTGGAAATGTGTTTAACCTGTTCATTCCCTTAACCAAAATCCCCATTTTTAACTCCACTGTGAGCTGGAGTTAACCATCCCACATACTCTGCTGCCCTGTTACCTGTGATCTCATAGCCTCGAGGGAAAGGACTCTTTTCAAAAAAAGCTAAGGAGAGCTAATAAGGAGCACCATGATGAAAGATAGGAAATGTATGCTCTGGGAAGTAAGAGATGAATAATGAAGGCTAACTATAGCCAAGTCCCATTTGATCATGCTGGTGGGACTTTTCAAGTCTCTTGATGTATTGAGATGTCTTGAGAGAAAAGTGGTATGGTGGGTTAACCCCAGCCAGCAGCTAAGCAAGCACACAGCTGCTCACTCACCCTCCTTCTAGGTGGGATGGTGAGAGAACAGGAAGAGCGAAAGTGGAAAAAATTGCGGGTCAAGATTATGAAAGTTTAATAAATGATGGAGAAAGGAAAAAGAAAACAATTGATGCAAAGGCAATTAGTTATCACTTCTTACAAGTAGACTTGTAGTAGTACCAAGCAATGGCTGCCTTAGAAGACAAAACTCCCCATCTTTTTATTGTTGAGCACAGTGTCATATGGCACAGAGCATCTCTTTGGCCAATTTGGGTCTGCTGTCCTGGTTGTGTTTCCTCTCAACTTCTTGCCCATTCTTGACCTATTCACTGTGGTGGGACAGAGTGAGAAACAGAATAGGCCTTGACACTGTGCAAGAACTGTTCAACAATAGCCAAAACACCAGTATGTTATCACCACTGTTTTGGTGACAAATTCAAAGCACAGCACCATATGGGCTGCTGTGAACAAAGTTAACTCCATCCCAGCCAGAGTACAACAGCAAATTGAGGACTGCATACCTGATAACACAATTTTGGTGAGCAAGCCAGTGGCAGGTGGATTTTGTTTTCAATTTTCATCATTTCCAGCAGGCAGTAGATTTCACATGAACTGAATCAGGCTTGCTCAGCACCCATGCCTTGTAGAAGACAACATATACAGAATTGCTCAAAAAAATGGGCAAACTCGTATTTTTTTCTAGAAATCTCACCTTCCAAATGACTTTTTTTTTTTTTGAGAAAAAACACTGATAGGATTTCTCACACATGTTACTCTAGATCTTTAAAATTTATTTTTCTTGATTTGAACTCCATCCTACCTCATTTATACAAGCATGACCTCAAAATTCCCATGAGCTCCATATAAAGTACTGATGGACTGGCAAGGTAAGTAGAGTTTGTTGGGGTAAATGTGAAGAGATCATAATACTTTCCTTCAGGAATGGGGATAAAGCCCCCATCTCATGGATAATTTGCATTCCTGTCGGTTGCTCTTTGTGGGTTGCCTGTTTAGTGCAGTGATGTGGTAAAATGTGATTGTATTTACTGAAATTACAGTGCTGGCCTCCAGCCCTTTCTGTAAACCCTGGTGCAAGGCGACTTCCAATTTCTGCTTCTTGCCAAGCAGTAATGAAATTAGTTCATAATGTGATGCTCTAAAGCAGTTGGCTCCACAAAGCCATTTGGCTAATCACTCTAACACAATAAAAAATGAAAGCTTTTCTGTATTTAAAAGTGAATTTGGAAAGCTGTTCCCCTTGAGATAATTGCCCAATGATTAGAGATGGGCTGAAGTATAGAACCTAGCGATGGGACATTCCTGGGGTGTAGGAGGACTCTCCCTGCTCTGTAAAGACCAAAAAGGTTTCAATAGGTTTTAAAGGTCAGTATAGTATCCAGCCTCACCGCTAGCTCCAGTCCAGAGGGCACAGCTTGGACTGAAGTTGCAGGCCTGGAGGAACACACTAAGTGACTGATGAGATGAAAGTTCAATAGGTTAATTTTCCACAGTCTTTGTTTCACGGATGTGGGCCCAGTACCTGGTGAAAGCTTGACTCTTAAAACCTACAGCTTAAAATCCACAGCCAATACACAGGCTTACCCATAGTCTGCAAACTGAGGGAGACTAACTAAATAGTTCATCACTGTGGATAACTTGTTTTCACCCGGTGCTCTCCTCATTTGTATTGCTGTATCTCCTTCAGTGCTATGGACAACTGCATGGACCTTCTGCAGGCAAGAGCTGTTACTGGTGCTACGTAAGATCTGGGAAAGACCAGGGGTTGGAAAGGACTTATCCCCAGTTCAGAAGCACTGGAATCCTCCCTTAACAGTGTATGCAAATAAAAGGCAAATAAACTTTGACTCTGAGCACCTCACTGTCTTTTTGTCACCTGCAAAATTTGGATACCTCTGACAGGGCTGACACTTCCTTCTGGACTTGCCTAAGTTCTGGGCATTCAGCACCTCTGCAATTAAATTACATTGATTTCTTAGGAGTGTAAAGATCTAATTCAGAGTTCAACTCAACCCAACTCCTGAAGCAGGGTCTCGAGGCATGTGTACATGCTCTCTCTGTGAATATTTCATGGAATGACTGAAAATGAAATTATTGACTTGCCAATCCTACATTAACCCACTACAGAGGGAGGTTTCTGGGAGATGAGGAAAAAGTATATTGGATCATTATTCCTGCCATCTTTGGAAAAGTGAATTAACCTCTGACTTACTGCTTAATGGAGGTATCTGCCAACAATTTTGCACTTGGTAGAAAGGATTTGCGTAATTCCTTTTTGTGTTGTCTTTGAACCAATGGACTTTACATGCCTCATGACAGGAATAAGGAAGGATTTAAAACAAGGCAGTTGTCTCAGTGTGCTGTCATAGCTGCTGTTTGAGAGTGCTTGTTGCTCAAATGCTGCATAAGTACTTACCTTGTGATAAGTAAGATATCTAAGGGTGACTTATGCATGGCATCATCTCATTGTCAGTTCTTTGATGGAATTTGAGCTCCACTTTGAGTGCTTTGCTCCTTGACAGCACTGTCATTAGGCCTGTGCCCAACTGGCTATATGAAATCCAGCCATCAGCCATGTCCATAGCCATGCTCCTCTAGCAAATGTCTTGGTCATCGTTTTCTGCTGAACCATGTTTTGTTCTTGCTTTTTCTTCTGTTTGAGTAGAAGTAAGTGGAGCTGTAACTGTAACAACTTTCAAGAAGAATATGTCTTTCCTGTGTGTAATTCCTTTGAAGGTTCAAGTTCAGGGGAGACCCTGATTCTGCAAGTCATTTTTGTTTCTTAGCTATACTAAGGATACTTTTAAAATGAGCTGGAAGTTGTCTGAGGCAATGGGTAGGGCTCATGTGCCCTGGATTAGTAAATAGGGGTTTATCAGGTAGACCCCTAATTCTTCCGATGGAAGATGAAATCTAGATTAAGTCCCCTAAATACAAGCAACTACATAAAAAATGTCTAAGCTCCCATTACCATTAATGAAGATCTAGTAAAAGCAATGAATGAATGATTCAGCTGACCAGCCACTAAGTACCTACTTTATGGTTAGTTGAATTGCTCTTCAGGCTCCAGTGACTGTAGTGGGAGCATAGGAACCTAGCGTACCCAAAAGTACCTAAATTTAAGTTCTTGTGTCAAATTGATTCCTATACCAAAAGTTCTCTAGTCAATGAAGAGCAACATGCAATTTTAGAGAGTGCTTTGTTTGACCCATTTTAGAAGTCTGCCTTGGGGAATACAGGAAAGTAAGGGTACATGATTAAGATATAGCTATAAAGTTAAGCAATCCTAAAACTTTCCAGTTGATTCGATCCCCATATTGTTATGGCGAGAACCTAAACTAAGATATAGTTCTTGATGTATGTTACCTATTTCTTCAAAAAAGATGTGGAAAGAAAAATACATATATATGTATAGCTTTGGGCTCAACCAAGGAAAGAAAAAGCTTTTTGTTTTTCTCTTATGTGCATCTTTAAAACTTTTTTTTTTCCATAAAATGCATAATCAGTGTTGTGTTCATTCCTGTAAGATGTTGTCCAAGATAAATTTTAGTGGAACACAAATGGCTGGGTTTCTATGTGTCCTGTACATGTAGAGTTTAAAATATATGTCTCTGTATTATTAATCAGAACTGCCATGTTTAGTTGTAATATCTCTTTAATTCCTAGTAAGAAGGCAAGTCATTACACAAATTAAAGATGTGAGACCTGCACAGTACTCTGAATGGCAGCTGTTAAATGATGAAGGACTAACAAGTTCTGTGGCTCTGGCCCAATAAGGCAATTCATCTTTAATTGAGAAATCCCTTCTCTTATGTATAGGAATGGAACATTCTGACTTCTTTTTTTTTAATACATTAATTTAACATCACTTTCATTATTCCTTTTGATACAAGTAGTCTTCAAGATACTGTAAAATGCCAGAATACTGGCCTCTTTTGTAATTCTAAAACAATTGTCATTTTTCTGAAATCATGAACGTTTGAGCAAACGGTATGCAATCAGTAGGACTTTTTTAAGACAGCATAAACAAAACAGTTTTGCATTTAGTGTAAAACCTGTGTCTATATCAAATGATGCAATGGAAATCAAACATCCTAGAGAAGTAACAACTCTTCACAGTATATCTCTGGTGTTCACTCACAGGACTTCAGTCACTAATGAAATGATACTGAAGAATCCTTTTAAACTGTAATTATCAACATTCACTTGACATTAATTCCTCTTTATTACCTAGTAGATACACAATTAATTTTACTGCTAGAACTTTGCTTTTCCATATAGTTTAACTGTTTCTTCTGGAATGCACATCAGAAAGAAGCAGCCAGTGCTGGAAAATAAACTAATGAGCTTTATAGGAGCCTAGATTTAGGGGAGTAGAAGTTGGATCCTCTGGTAACTGTTTCCCACTGAAGGCGCAAAAGTTTGCCTGAGTAAAGTGTGTAACTGAGCTAGAGATGCTCAACTATTTCTTTAAAGAAATTTCGCTGGTCTGATGGAGCTTCCAAAACTTATCAATCAGCTGCAGAAACGCTGTTGTCTAATCTCTGCTGAAGACTGCCTAAGGAAACAACCAAGCTCTATTCAAGAAGGAAAATAAGTATTGGCTACCTTCCAAAAACATCGAGTTTTATATTATGTTTTCCATAGACCATTTTTCTTGTCACCTTGTGACTAGTGACACGATATAGACACCTAAATCTTGAAGGTTTCAGGCACTCACCAAGAGCTGCAGTGGTACCACTTGTTCTGTCTTCATCTTGCATAACACCCTCCTGAATATAAATACTGGCATGTTAAAGTTATACCCTGTCTCACTTCTGATTTTCTCTCCTTTTAGGACCTCTTGAAAAGTTATTTATTTTGGCTTCATGTCAGGAATGGTAGACTTTGTTCTTAGAGAAATACCTCAACAATTTCACCTATCCTTTTTTTTCCTAATAAAAGGAAAGTGTTGGCAAGAGAGTGCACTTTGGTGCTTTGGAGGTTTTTTTTCTCTATTGATTCAATTTATCAAGACTTGCACGTTTGTATGTTATGCATGCACACAGACACACAGATCTATTTTGGTATGAAAGCAAAACATTTTTAAATGCTTATTTTTAGCTAAGATTTTATTTATATAGCAATGACAATGTGAAGATAAACCTCAAAGACAAAACGAGACTTCTAGCGGAATAATTAGTTTCTCGGAACAGCAGGCAAACCACTCAGTAAAAGGATGTAAAGGGGTTGTAAACTATAGGCCTGCAAAATAAAACAAAATACTCTTCTGGCTAAACTGGTGAGGCAACGCACTCCAGTTCTGCTTGTAATTTGAATGACTCATCACAACTTTGCAGTACCACTACGTATTTGTTTGCCATTACTTCATAGCTGTTCAATTATGCAGGACCTCTTGGATTCCAAAATCTGCTTTAGGAGGGATGTGATTACAAGATCTTTTAATAGACCTGGGTTTGCAGTGAGCAATCTGTGTTACCAGATGGAGACCTTCTCAGTGCTTGTGCTTCTCAGGTGGGCAGTGTCACCAGCACTGAGCTGCACCGTAGCATGTTTTCAGAAGTGGAGAATCCTACCAAGACAAGGTTCATATGATGTGGGGTTGGCAGAGTATGGAGAACTCTGTGTGAGCGTGTGTGCGCGTGCTTAAATTATGTTGACAAGTTCAGAGTTGGTAAATATGGAAAGAATAAGTCTCTGTGTAAACTTGGATGTGATAATGCTGCATGATGCTGCTGTACACATAAATTAACTCCACTGACTTGTAGTGATTTTTAATTTGGGGCTAAGGCTGGAAAACAGGAAGAAAGAACTCAGCTCTGTGCTTTGGCATCATTGCCTGTACGCTTCTGTCAGTGATTACCCACAAAATTGCTCAAGTGCAGCAAAATATTTTAGAATAACTCTGCTCTAATTATTAATAATGATATTTTGTCTCAGCAAATGTGCCGACGATCAGTGCCAAGATTTTAGATGTTAGCTTACAAACAGTGAACAAGCACTGATTAAAGAAATCCTTCTATCTGCTTATTAGAAAGACTGCATGGATTTTTATGATGTGGAAAGTAATATTTTATTTCTCTGATTATAATCTTACAGCTACTCTAACTTCTGGTTTATAGGCTGGATTAGCAAATCAGCTTTTGCTCATGAAAAAAACGAACTTAGCCTTCACAAAAGGCTAATCTGCTGCCCCATCAAATTCAGTCAGAATGGGACGTGATGTCTGGTCTCCTTCATATGGCACCTTGACAGTCACACACGAATCGGGAGAGCTGATGGCTGTGTTTCTTTATACCTGACAGGAGATGAGAATCTGCCAGGAGTCACAATGCTTCAGATACAGAGTGGCTGGAAGTAATTCTTATTAATGAAACTGCTGAGAGTTCTGCAGCCAAACCTCACCGTGAGCATTATTTCAGCAGCTTAATTTCAGGAATAAAAGGACATTTCTTTTGCAGAATTGCCTTTTTCTTGCTGCAAGGAGCTCTGTATCCAGTAATTATTCAGTCTTTTAATTTCTGAGGTGTGTTACTATGTGCACACAAGTCTCTGTGCATTGAAGTCTGAGCTCAAGCCAGTTTTGCATATGTATAACTTGGAGCAATCCAATGTGGAGAAAACAACCTGCAACTCCTATTCACACCAATAATGGAACTGAATTCAAAAACACCAGCCTGCTAAGCTGAGGGAGAACAGGAAACTAAATACCACCCATCTGTAACTTCACCTGGCTGCGGCTCTTGTGGGTTATCACCCAGGGACCTTGGAAGCAGTAGAGCCAGCTCCAAGGGTCTGTGTGGCTGTGCAGTGAACTGAGGTGGGAGCTGGCCCTGTCCCACTGACACTGTACCACCCTTCAACACCTTGATTGGGTTTAGCACTCACCTGGCCAAACCTCTGCCAGCTCCATGCGCTGAGCAGAGCCCAGCAGAAAGAGCCTGGGGAGATGGGAGGTCACCAGCTGCTGTAGGGATGGGAGCGGTTCAAGCTGGCTTAAAGCACGTGTTTGAACAGCAGCCTGAGGTTATGGCTCTGAGAACAGTATTTTTCCCTCTCTGGCTCCCTGGAGGCCACAATGCAAACAGAAGCGGGGACCAGCGGGACAGGGGGTGTGTTTGCATGTCTGCAGGGATCTGCAGCACAACTGGGCTGGCACAACCGCTGCATCACCTGGGCATGGGACCAGATGGGACAAGAACCCTGTGTTCTGGTGCTGCTGCAGGTAAGAATGAAAGGTGGAGCTAAACCTGAAGCTTTGGAAATGCATACCCATGGGCTGCATCCCTGCCTCACAGGAACTGCCTGTGGGCAAGGAGAAAACATGACTGTTGGTCAATTCTGCTCCCTTCCACGGGCTCTGGAGAGATGATAGTTTCAGGGAAGTAACACCTGAGTGACCCCTGCCCAAGGAGCAGCACCCAAGGAGCAGCACCTTGACCATGAACTCTGGATTTTTGCAAAGTCTTCCCTGCTTTGCAGGAGACCTGTACATCCAAAGCGATGGGACAACTTCCTGAGTGTGACTTTGGACCCCCTGGCAGAGCACGGTGAAGAAGGGCTGCATTTGTGACAACCGCTGGAGCTGCCCTCTGCCTTTGACAAGGTTTTTCTCTTTCCCTCTCAGATCATCCTCGGTCACAAACGTGGCACCACGCCTGGCCGTTGCTGCCGGCGTTGCTGGCAGCCCCAAGGGTGAAGCGGCGTGGAGTTGCTGCAGGCAGCGTGCACTTTGCCAGATGACGTTCTCTTGCCACAAGGCAGGGGCAAGAGCCAGTGAATTATAGTGAGCAGCACATCACTGCAGCTTGTTTGGGACAGATCCAAAGCCCATTAAAGGCAATGGAAAGACTCCATTTTTTCCACTGTGTTTTAGAAACTATTATCCATTATTTCTGTCAGGAGTCTTGTTTCACAGTAGATGGCACACACTGTCACAAATCCCTCAGAAGAAGCAGCAAATACTTTCTTAATATATGGTACCTAAAGGTGCATATTCAAATGTGTCTTATCTGGCCAAAGCACATGACCTGAAAAGGCTATTTCTGGACAAAGTTTTCTGCAGACTACTGCTCTATGTTTCTCTCAACAGTTTACAGCCTTTCCTTCTGAAGTCAAAATCTCTGACTTAGGGCTTACTGGCACTCTGAAAAATGTCTTTTATGCTATATATATCTTCTAGCAAAGTAATGACCAGTGTGCTGGAAAATAACTTTCATTTAAAGGTATTTCAAGCAGGTCATAAGTTAATCAAACAAGTTGTGACTCTCAAGCATGTGAATTATTGCTGTTAGTTACCTTCCAGCTAATGAAGAGCACAGCTGTGTGGGGTTTTAAGTTGGTTAAAGCTGCCTGTTGCTACATGTCTAATCCCCAAAGAGGAGGATGAGCGCAGCCCTGTGCATACTCACCAGCTCCTTTCAAACTCTCTGTACTATAAAGGTGCAAGTACCGCTCATAAAGGTGCTTGTCCTTTCGGGTCTCTTCAGGTCATATTATATAGGTAATAGAAAACTCCAGCTACCTTAAATACCAACTATTTTGGAACAGAAAGCTAATATTAATCAATCTGACAGACGATACTTTTAGCTACAAGAGAGTATATGAAGCACTGGCACTAAGATGAAGCTGTCCCTGCTGCACTGAGCTGTGTGATCTCCAGGGGGACCATTTGCCACGTGAGCAGAGTATACGTCCTTGTATCTTGGTGTAAATCCCCCAAATTTTCTATTTGCCCAATCCCCTGTCTGAGTGTTAATATTCCCTCTTGCAAATTGCCAACTAGAAAGTCAACAAGAGATCCCCTTCTTCAAGCAGCCAGTGCCACCAGCACTCATTCAGGGTTCTATCTCTTTCACAAATTCTGTTACAATTCCTCTCAAAGAAACACCTCCATTAAATGATAATCCTGCTGGTTTTGTTAGGAAAGCAGGAAGGACAGCTCTTCTCTGCACCGTCGACAGTCACTTTGCTCCTGGTCGGGATGAAGACTGATCCAGAGAGACAGCTGAGGATGCTCTGCCAGTAGCAGAGGAAAAAATGTACCTGCTATTTCAGTCAGTGAGACCAACCTCCAGACTGGGATCCCTTTGAGCCCCAAATCAACTTGCTGTTTGGCCTCCAGGTGCTGGCATCTGCTGCTGGGAACCCACATCCCCTCTGGAGATGCAGTTTTCTCTCACTTCTGTCAAGAAAAAAAAATATTGGCACAAAACTGGGCAGAGAAATGGAGAATAAGCAAACACAAAAGCTGCGAGGGAAGCAAGGACCACCTGGGGTTGACCAAAATCTTGCAAGGCCAGTGCCTTTCCTGATGCTCTTTGTTAGTGGGCACGAGAGAGGGGTAAAGACCCAGCTTGCTCCTTAGATCCATGCTGGGTCCCCTGTATAAGGGAAGATGTTGTTGCTCAAGTAAAAAAGTATGTCAGACTGCGGGATCAGACCTGCAACTGGCATGAAGTGATAGCCACTCAGGCTGTATGAGGTGAATGAAGTCTTCTGAGCATCTTTCTCTAAGCCTGTAACCTGCATGTGATGTGTTCCTGCCTGTTGATCACAGGGGAGACACAAAGCCTTATTCACATAATAAACTCATATAATCCAGAAAAAGAGTTTTGAATGATTTACTTTTGTATTTTAGGCTAATAATAATTTCATTTTTGGATTCCCACAATACAAATGCAGAGACGAGAGAAGACCTTTGTAACAATGGTTGTAATAAATACAGGGTTTACTTTTTCCTCACAAAACAATGTGTTTCGGGCTTCAGTTTCCTCCATAGTCCCTCTGGCTTTCTCGCACGTGCTAAGAACCCCTCCTCCTTCCCATTCAGACATGAAACCAGAAGGTCTGCATGAGGTCAAGTAGATTAGCTGAATAAATCAAGTTAAGAAATGAAGAATCATCACTCTTCAAAGCAGGCTTGTGACAGAAGAAAAGCATTTCTCTTCATTATTTGATTTTTATAATCAAATACACTCAAAATGCTAGTCTTGAAAAAAAAATCAATCACCTAGAAGTCAAGCTAAGTTTCTGCTGCTATTTTGTTAAATGTACTTGCACGGGCAGGATACACATGGCTTTGAGTCTTTACTCAACTGTATCATCAGCCATGGTGGTGGGGGTGGTTAGAGGCAGCAGAGACTCGCAGTGATAGCAGGTGGGTCTCCAGGGAACGGAGAGCTGACACAGGTACTTGTGATGCCTTCTGAAAGAGTGGTGCACCAGCACAGAGCTCTCTGAACCGGAGGCTGTTTCCACATGTCTCCATTCCTCTGAGGATGCCTTTCGCAACCCCTGGATGTGAAACATAAATAAGTGATCGACTCTGGGATTTGTGCTGCCTCCTGCGCAGAAGTAAGGGAAGAGGTGGTAGCTCCCAGCCGTCCTGATGCAGGAACTGTGGGATCCACCCAACCTGGCTATTGCCCTTCTGTGTAAACTGTAGCTGGAGAACTATCTTTACCCAAATAATTACAGTTTTAAACTGACTAGGAAAAATTGTCAGGAAACAGAATGCAAAAATGTTAGAAAATTCGGTTTCATTCATACCCTAGGCAAAAGTTTGCTTTCATCTTTCTCAGACATGTGACTCATTATACAACTTTAATTATTTGAGAAGTCAGAGATACTTTTTGTACCAAAAAGCTTACAATTTAAATTGACAGAACAGAAAATAATTAGAAACTAAGGCCTAGAGAGATTAACAGGTGGTAAGGACCTACAGGTCTTTATTTAGCTGAAACCTGATGTCAAGAACCTCTGTTCACTGCCTTAAACTCAGCTACTGGGTGCAGATGGGAGCTTTAAGGAGGCTAGTGGAAAGAGAACCGGACTTTTGCTTGCATGGGTATTATATGTGCAGACATTTTGCAGTTGCGAGTAAAATGTCTCTGCTGTTGGATTTCAGTGTAATTATATGTCATTTTCTTATCTGCTAAAACCCTTGGGGTTGAAACTAATAGTCTTATTATTTGGAAATTTGGGGGTTTGTGAGCCGTATCATCATACTGTCACAGAATAAACCTGCTTTTTTTGCTTTGAAAAGTTGCACAATTAAACTTGTAATGCAGAAATGCAGAATAAAGCATGTTTATTTGAAAGAACTTGTGTTTCATAAAATAATTTACAAGATGTATATTCTTAAGCACAGTATAAAACTTTTTCAAATGTAAAAATAACAAACTGGAACAAGTAGCCCTGCTTCAAAAAGATCTGTTCATTTGCCCTCCTGCCCATCAGAAAACCTGAACAAGGAAAGAAGCATCCTCAAAACCAGAAGCCAAACAGTAAAGAGTAAATCTGCAAAGCTTTGGGCAGGAGATAAAGGAAATTTGCAATCCCCAGAAGAGGTGGGTTAGCAAGAACCAGTTACGTGTGCAGCCCTCATTCCTGGCATAGAAACTTTCAGTCCAGAGAGATCCTGCACTGCAAGGGATGTTAGCTCAGTTGTCATCTGTACAGCTCTTCTGTATGCAAGTCAAAGCTGCTTTTGGTATTCACAACCTGGTGCTAAAGTTGGTTAACGAGGAAACCCATAGATCTGCAGCATTTTCTTTTAAGAGTTTAAAAGCAAAAAGAGAACTCTGTGAATGAAGTGATCACTATCTTCTACTTTAACATGACAGCTTTCTCATTTTCTCTCCCCTGCTTAATAGAACCCTATTATTCTGCTACTCCTGGTATAGCACGCTCTAAAGACTGCAAACATGAAGTAGGAGAAGCTCCACTTTTGTCCACCCCAGTTGAGAATATCTGCTTTCACCTTTCTGAGCATGTGACTAGTTATGCAAAATTAATTATCTGATAAGATTGAAATTTCTTATTATCTCCTGAAACTAAAAAATGATTTCTGTATTTCAACAGAAAGTTGAAAATCTTGCCTGTGGGATTCTGGCAAGCTGCAAACTGCTTTCAGAAGAATCTTTCTGTAACCAGCAGTGATTCTCACTGCATTGCAATATTAATCATTTCATTTGATCTATTGCTAATCTTGGTAAGATTTAAAGGAAGGGGCCTGACTCTGCCTGTCTTTGCACCAGCCTGGGAAGGGTGCAGTCCTCGCTGCTGCTGGTGCTGCCGCGCTGCT
The DNA here is from genome assembly GCF_011004875.1 of Balearica regulorum gibbericeps. Lineage (NCBI taxonomy): Eukaryota > Metazoa > Chordata > Aves > Gruiformes > Gruidae > Balearica > Balearica regulorum. Next base: position 16,300,878 of record NC_046186.1, read on the forward strand.
CTAGAGCTGCCCGTTGTAAAGGAATGAGTGGTACTGAAGAGAGGAGCTGCTGCTGTTCAACAATCTAAATATATACTTTTATATTGGGGATTTCAACTGAAAAATTATTCATAGCAAGAAAGGAAGCACGAGAAATACCCACTTCATTAACCATTAGATCAATAATGCCAATTTTTCATTAGAGTTACAGAAAATGTATTGAGATGTAAAACTGATTACTTCCACTTGACCCTTTTTGCATATTGTATTTTTTACATTTACAAAACACGGAGGGTAAAATTCTCTAGTGGAAGGTAATTGAAATGCAAGTGTTTTTCTAGTTTAAGTGACAAATTTTATTTATGCTTTTCATATATCACATGAAGATAAAGTTATGTTGATCCGTACAATAAAATAAGAATTGAATACTAGGTCTAGTTCTTCTCTTTCACTGTGAGCAGAAGTGGGACAAGCAGCGTGTGCATACAAGCAGTGGGACATTGCAGCATGTGCACACAAGTGACAGGGCACAACGGGCTAGTCAAAACCCACCAGATTAAATCTCCTGTTTGGTAAGTAGTTTTTTATATGATACTTGGATTACAGATAGCTCAAAACTGTCATCTACAATCTGGAATAAGGGTGACTTCCCCCCTCCTTCCATAAAGCATCAACTCTTTGGAAACACGTTCTAAGTGTAATGCCCAGTGACTTCAGAACAAGCAGGCTTTGCTTGCTCGTATAGCTTTTGCTTTACCTATTAAACTGTCTTTATCTCAACCCATGAGTTTTCTCACGTTTAGTCTTCCAGTTCTCTCCCCCATCCCACCGGGGGAGTGAGCGAGTGTCTGCGTGGTGCTTAGCTGCCAGCTGGGGTTAAACCACAGCAGCTTGGCTAAAGGCATTTCATCCAAATACCCCCCTTCCCTGGCACACACAAACTCTCTGTTATGACCTGAAGGAAGCCCCTCTAACTTTCCTACCTCTTAGAAGTAGTCAAGAGTTTGTGTGCCATGGATTAGAGGTGTCTGCCCTTGGTTGTCATTGGCAAGCAGTTTACAGTGGTTCCTAAAGACCAGAAATGCAATGTGTTGGTATAGTACAGCCCATCCGGTTTGATGTATTGTTATTATTAGGTATTATTTCAACATGTATTATTAAATGTTCTTCATTGTGCCAATTGTATTATCAGTAATTTTACCATCTGTCCTCATAGTCCTCATAGTTCCCTTTTGATTTGTTGCTAAATGATGGGAGTTGGGGCATTTAATACGGACTTGGCACTTTGTCATTATCAAATCAATCATCTGATCAAGTTTAATTGTGCAACTTTTCAATATGCGAGTCCACTCCTGAAAGGACTCTCAGGTGGAGACCCTGAGTCCCTTTTTGTGTCCCTCACTACTCTGGCACACTCTCTTTCTCCAGGACATCACCCTTTTGAGGTAACGTGCATCTTGGTGGCTGGAAGATGAGATTCCCTGGCACTGCAGGAACTCACCTAAAGGAATAACTTTTTTAATGTTAAGAATTAATTTGGCAGTTGGACTAGATGATTGTTTGTAGGTCTCTTCCAACTGGAATAGTCTGTTCTATTCTACAATTTAAAATTTTCCCTAGGCTGCATTAAAAACAAAGCTTTTCTTGATTTTTATTGGTTTACTGTTAAAAGTTGATCTTGACCCTCTGTTTTCATCTTCTTTAGTCTCATTTCATTCTAACTAATCAAATTTCAAGGGTTAAAAGTTTTCCATTTCTCAGGTCCTCTGTGCCAACACTCATGGGTGAGTTGGTGCCAGTAGCATGAAGCTGCCAAACCACACAGAAAAGCTGTATCCTCTGAGCACCCTCAAGCAGTGAAGCTTTGTTTTCTGTGATGACAAATGACATATTGCTTATTAAAGATAATATCTTGACAGGTCCCATCCCTTACTCTCTTTTTCTTTCTGCAGTTGCAGAGCTAGTGAAACCAGGCTTGTCTGTCAGCTAGTCAGTCTTTTTTTTTTTTTTTCAAATTTGTTTAGTGTATAACAGAAAGTTTCAGGGTGCAGTAACTATGCATCAGGGGAGCAGGCCAGTCAGTCCCACAGACTGTGGCCATGCTGGTAAAAACAGTACCAAGACCTGGATGCAAGTGCTGGACCGTTAACCTGCTGGAGCCATCCCTGGCATTTGGGACCATTCCTAGAAAGTGGTTTGGATGCAGCCATCCTACTTTGAAGGCTAAGCACATTTAGTTGCATGGAGATGGCCAGACCGTGGCACCTGGCCACAGGGAAGTGTAGAAGTAGCCTTTGTGTAGAAGTGCAGAAGCTCAGCCTTCAGTAACTCCTCAGGGTTGTGCACAAGGTTAGTCCAGCGTGTGGGACCGCCTCCAAGGTGGGTACTGCAGCTGAGCAGAACTCATTCATTGCAAAGCCTGCCCAGTGGTAATGCCTGCTTTCCCAAAATGGCATCAGCAAGTTCAGTTTCTACCTCTTCCTGAATTGGAGGAGATCCACATCCCCCTCCCCACTTCAGCTGAGCACCCTGCCCACCAGGCATGTACGCCAGCAGACACCTTCCTTGCTTCTGAAGCAAAGTGCCTATGCACCGATCGCTGCAGAGGAACCTGAGATGAAGGTGACACCACACCATGGTGCTTCAGAGTATTGGGCTGATGGTGTGGAGAGCAGGGAGAGCTGAAATCCGCTCCCCAGGCCCATCTTCCAGGAATGAAAACATCCATAATGGCTGCGCTCTTTTTGGGCTGGAGTTTAGGCTGTCAGCATGCAATCTCTGGGGGTTAAGCAAAGCTAAAGCAACTCCTCGCATTATTCCCAGATCACAACAAATTTCTGGCAAGAGCTGACTTCTGGCTCCTCAACTTGTATGCACTGGGATGCACGTATCTATGCCTTGGCTAGGTGGCCGCTTCATTTTCTGACTTACACTGAAAAATTGCACCCAAGTTCTGTCTAAAGCATCAAAGTGGATAGTGTGAATTTAGCCAGGAAGTGAATGGGAATTGTATGTGATTTGCTCAAAAAGCAAATGTGGAAATCATTGGGCACAGAGAAGGCCAAATGGGACATTACACGTCAGCAAAGCAAACAGTCCTGGAGCTCACCAAACCTTGTTTTTATCCCATGCAGGTCTCTGGCTGCTTCCAACATGAATATATTTGCAGTAAAATGTTGGGTTGCTGTTATGACACGCTGCTTTTTTTTTTTTTTTTAACTTAGTTTTGGGAAAGATTTATTGGCAGCTACTTCTACTCCATATTGTTGACATTTTGAAATAGAGGAAAGTATTCTTAATTTGGGTTATTTTTATTAGTTCAGCAGCTTACTAATGAAAGATACTACTGAGACTATAAAACTGAGCTGCATAAAAGCCATTTGGGAATTGAGCTAGTAAACTAAAATAGATCCTTAACGAGACAAATTGAATAATACAGAAATGTTTGTCAAAGCCAAAAGTCAGGCCTTAATATTAAATGCTGCCAAAATTACTGTACATGTTTATGCAGTTGATTCATTGAGAAATACTTGGGAAGAGTTGAAAAGACAATCACAAATAACACATTTTGAAGGTTTTTTTCCCCTGTCAAACATCAAAATACAAAGAGGCAAAATATGTAGGGTTTAAGTAAGTCAGATAGCAGGAACAGAGTTTAATTAGAATTTTCAATTAATATATGGGCCTCAGTTATGATAAACACTCAGAGACTTGATTATCAGATGGAAATCTTTTGATGATGATCTCCTGTGAAATAGAACAGCTATTTATTTCCGTGTATGCCTCCTGACTTAATGGGAGTGGACCAGCAAAAGTACAGTTCCTTGTTGAAGGTTTTAGGGTACTTAATCACACTTCCAGCGTCAGGAGAGGGAAACCCAGGGCTGTGGCACAATACTATCAATTGCCGCAGGCAACGGCAGTGATAACAAACATGTGCTCAGAGACCGAAGCTACTCATCATATGCAAATCACTGAGCATCTCAAACACTCCATATAGTAAATCAACATCTTTTATAACTTTAAAAAGTATTAATTTTTCTTTGTTTTTACAGCAGAGGATATCTGACCTCATATTTGTATCCTTCTAGTCAAGAGGAACAAGCCTTTCATTTCCAAAAGAAAACGTTGCGGAGTTAGTGAGGGTTGTAGAGGGAGAGCTGGCAGGTTGGCAGGGATGGCAGGCACTGTATGTCAGCTTTACACTGCCCACTCCTGGGGGGCTCCGGGAGCACTCAGGGGATGTGTAAGAGCTCCTCAGGCTCCCTATGCCAGGAAGTGGCTCCAAGGGGCAATAGGGCTGCCAGGATTTGTGTGTGCAGGGAAGTTTTGCCCATGTTCTCTTCCTTCCCAGCAGACTTCCCTTAAAGGAAGTCCCAGAAATGCAATATGGCAGCTGTCCTGATGGCCGCACACCATGTGAAGAGCTCCCTCTAATTCAGGAATCTTTTCAGGATGATATAACCAGCCTCCAGATAACTTTGATTAGGGAAAAGCCAGCCTCAGTGATCCACGCTTGGCTAAGCCCATGTGTAGCCCTCAAAGCAGAACACCAGGCAGCAGAAAAGAATCAATGTACCAGGTTTCTTTGAAGCAATTTCTCATATTTAGTTTAAGAGGAATAGCACAGATCTTCAGCCTCTTCCTGCATTCAGCCCCAGTAGCACCAGTAAGCATGAATCCAGTGCACAGAGGGGATTACACTGCGCTTCTCTCACTGTTCCCTTCCCTCCTTCTCCTGCTCTGTGAACTTCTAAACAACCTAAAGCATTGGAAAAAGTGCAAACAAAAGTTCCAGTCAGTTCCGAGTTCTGTCTAAATTGGGTTTCCTTTTCAGAAATTTAAGCTCTGATACTGTCAACCTATGTATTTCTGATGAAGACCTGGAAAAAACTTCTGTGAAAGATGTTACATATTTTCCATTAAGGAAGAACATTTTCAAAACATGCATGAAAAGAACACAGGGGAAAAAAGGCAGTCTCTCACTAAGAATGAAGTCCAAAATGAACAGGGTTTCCTATTGTTCCTGGGCAACTGAATTCTGATTTAAGAATCCAGCATGAGAAAAGCTGTATGTATGACCTGGAGACATGCAGCACGGGCCTTCGTTCTAGGAGAAATTTTCGACAACACCTAGAGAATTCAGGTATGTATCTAGTTTAGAGAATTTGTACATACCGCAGTGAGCGTCTAAATTTTACAGGGTATATAGAACATTTTTCCCTATGTTATCACACCTTATAGTTTGCAGAGCAATGAAAAGCTGTTTCCTGTCATTGTGAAGAGTTACACCAGGGATTGTAGGAAAATGCAGTAAGTCCAGTCTCTCTATCAGTCTTTCACTTTGACAGATCTCTTGGGAGGGAATAATGATGATGATGATAATAATAAAAATAAAATTAAAAATATATTTTCCAAAAACATTTCAATAAGAAGAGACCATTATCATACAAAAATGTGCATAATGTAGGAAATATTTAAGGAATCTTATGCTTTCTTATTTTAATTTTTGATCATCTGTATTGACTGTGGAAATATATAGACCTTTATAGCTATCATCTACCTATCTGCCAGCTGTCTACTGTGAAACGGCATTAAACACCTGTGACTTGTTTTGATTTCCCTTTATAAAGGGCACATGGATGGCTTTTTAGAGGGTTGATAATTAAGAAAAATAGCTTCATGCTTGCACTCTGGAGACTAGGAAAGTAAACAACTCAAATGTTAAGTGTCTTCCTTCTTAATAACTGTGTCATGGTGAAGGTGGTTCCTTAACTGGTTTACAGGTGAGGAAGCTGGGACGTCTTTTGTCTCTTCTGCAGTAAATGTGACTTCTCCTCTGTTTGCAAGGCCATTCACTGCTATCACTCTGTAGTGTTAAATTTAGTTATAATTATACTTTTTATGGGGATAGGACCATCACTCACATAAGTGAACAGACAGACTTTCACTGACTCCAGTGGGTGTTAGACTGGTCTCCTCAAGATCGTAGTATGAAAAATTTGCTTTAGCCAATTTGGGCTGAAATGACAGTACAACTCAAAACCTACTGTAATCGTAACTAACTATTGGCAAAGTTTACTGGATATCAGCAATGACATTTTCATTTGTTTGGTGAACACATTGTTTACGGCATGTTACTTGCAATGATAATTGCAAAATTACAGCATAAATATAAAAATAATTTCAACTAATTGAATTTTCAAATGGCTAATGGGTCAACTGGGAAACAATAAGAAATAGATCATGGCCTCATAGGAAAAGGAAGCAACTCTACCATGCGCTGAGTACAGGAAATAATAAAATAGAGAAAAGGGCATTTGCAGGCTAGTAGGATTAGCAGCAAACTGTTGAGGTTGTTGCAGTGGATTGCTAGTTTACATCCAGCTAGGAGAGGCCTTAAATGGCTTTAAACTAAAAGAGGGTAGATTTAGACTAGGTATGAGGAAGAAACTTTTTACAATGAGGGTGATGAAGCACTGGAACAGGTTGCCCAGAGAGGTGGTAGATGCCCCATCCCTGGAAACATTCAAGGTCAGGCTGGACGGGGCTCTGAGTGACCTGATCTAGTTGAAGATGTCCCTGCCCATGGCAGGGGGATTGGAACTAGATGATCTTTAAGGTCCCTTCCAACCCAAACCATTCCATGAATCTATGACTAAGATATGCTCTGAGATCTTCATGTGGGCTGAAAGAATAAGCAGGTAATGACTTTGTGCCAGTCCTACTGAACAAATTGCCACAACAAGGGCTCAGGTTGGAAAGAAAGACCTGTGCCACCATGGACTTTGTCGGAAGCTCAGCACCAGTCCCTTGCTGATGATGCACCACATTATGGCCACCTTAAAACCGCTCTGTGCTTTGTGTAAACATTGTGGGCTGGGACTTGCCCCTGTGCAAGTCAGTCCTTGTACTGGTCACATTTAACATCTTGGAGTCCTGGAAAAAAGGGGCCAATTTGCAATACATACTAAATGAGGAAACACTGCAATCCTCTTGAGAACAATAAGGCAAGAGGATGGAGGTCAGTGCTACAGGTAGAAAATTACTTAGCAAAGTTGCACTTGGAAAATGCAAGTAAATATGTAGGGAGAATGTTTGTATTAAATAGGATAGCAAAATCTAGAAAAAGTAAACATTTATAGTGTTCAAGCAAAAGCTGAGAATGCTCTGATAATAAAAATGTCAGGCTGGGCATGATGGTGGAGACAAAATTAATCTTGAATTTCCAGCATGGTAGTGCTGCAAATACACAGCAATCTAGGGCTGTGTTGTCCTGGGCAGGACAGAGAAAACATATCCCAGAGACCAGAGGTCTACACCCACTGTGTCCTGTGCGGTGTGAAGAGGCATGAGCAACCCACTGCGCACTCTGGTCTGGAGCCAGACCCAGCACAGGAGCATTGATGTGGCTGAGATCCCTCTCCACTGGTACAGCTATAATCAATGGGGCTGTACTGTTTCAGGAGCTTAGCTGGTATCTTTGCTGGAAAAAGTGCATCCAGAGCAAACTTCATGAAATCTTCTCTGTTTTCCACTCTGGTGTGGTGATACATTGCAGTCATAATCCACAGAAACTCAAGCCAAGAGTGCCTGTTTGTGTCTATGTGGTGCTAGGATGTGGCTGCTAGCGATGTGATGCTAGGATGTGGGTAGCAATTAAAATGAATTTAAAAGATAGGGGAGTAACAAAAAGGAAATAAAATAATTATTGACTGAAAACTGAGCCGTGGTTATGTAGTGTGGAGCAGATGAATCAGGGTTAAGGGACAACGGAAACAACATGATGGCAAGAAAGAGCAGAGAAATTGCAGCAATGGAAAGTCATGGCTTGAGCAGGTTGACATTAGGATAGGGAAAGTTTTGAGGAACATTCCCCAGAAGAGTCCCCAGATGAGAATCTCATTATTTTAGTCCGAAAAACTAGAGAGAACAAAGGGCTTCAGAATATTTCTGAGGGAAAAGTACTATCCAGATGGAAAGATGTACCTGGAGACATGACATTTTTCTTTTGTTTCTGGATATGGCAACTACAACCTTCACAGCTGCAGAGAAACATATGGCACATCAAGTTCTTGTCTTTTGGAAATGAAGTGACATAAGTTATAATGAAAGGATATCAGGATACTTTGACAATGACATGTCAAAGTGTGGCTTGATTAAATAAGTGATATACAAAAACCAGTGAAGACTGACTAGAAAGGAGCCTGCAATCATGCAATAGGTAAAAAAATTAAAAATGGTTTATTCACATGTTTTTCACATGTGAATGTGAGATGTGAATGTGTAATGTGAATCATTATACATGATTCACCTGTATAACCCCCATGTGATAATATACTGCAAACCTAACCATGGGTGTGATTAGGACTGGTGGCTTACATGGTATTTTTTTCAGAGTGCAAAAGCAATTGATTACAACTGAATGAAAAGAAAATTTCAAATGAAGCTGTGGAAGATGTTGCTTGGGCAGTACATTTAAGGGAATTTAAGCTGTACAGACAGAGAAATTGCATTGTCATCTCCTCTGGTCTGAATTCATTTGAAATTACAAAAAACCCAATAATTAGGAATTGTAGCATGATATGCTACATGTTAAGAAATTCACTTCAAAAGATCCATGAAAGAAGATGAGGTGGCCATAAAAGTTTGCATGTGCAGGATCGGGACCAGGAAGTCATGCCTTTTCTAATCTTTCACTCTTAGCACACCATTCTGACAACTGAAAAGAGCGCTGTGAATTTCTAACTGCCTGTAGCTATCCTTGTCTGCTTACTGGATAGAACAGTGGCTTGATTTGAAAAGCTTTGCATCAGTTCCAGGTTCTGCCCAGGATTTTGTCTCAATCATTTCTATGAATTAAGACATTTAACAACTCAGTACTGTGGTTTCCATCTGTACCCTGTGCAGTACGACAAGTTGTGGGCAGGCTCAGTTCAAGACCGAGCCGTCTGTTCCAATGTCCATCTGTGAGTGCCGGCAGGCATGTGCAGCTCTGTTCTGGTGACCAGGGGAGGTGTCTGGAGCCTTCTGAGGTACCTGAAACACCCACGTGAGCTTCACAGGTGTGACAACAGAAAATGTAGGGGATCTGTGGGGTGTCCTAGGGAGTCTTAAATGGCTCTAGACACTTATGTTTAAGGACCTGATTCACAGTCTGGATCTGTGTTGACTGTAATGGAAATTTGGAAGCACACACAAACACCTACATGCTGACTCTTCAGTTTAGGTGTCTTGAACTGTAACCTGCTCAGTTCATCACACTGCTCTATCTCTTTGCAAAAGACAAAAATATTAAACATTATATGTTTACATGAACCGTCCACTATGCTGCTTCTCCTGTGCCTGTCACTATGGCACTGACCTCCTTGCTTGGACACTCTCCTTTGAGTGATCCCCCAAAGCATTGGGACAGTCTGGAGCACATAGCCACTTTGGTCAGAAATATTAAGTAACCTTTGATGGGTAAGCTCACATAGCACAACCTGATAGAGAAAATCCCCTTCTTCAGAGAGAGAGAAATAGTTGCACAGGGAGGAAGCAAATGTTTGAAACGTTGAGGTTTGGGCTGGTTCCAGGCCTGGGTAAAAGTTTGGACCATTTCCTAGCGTGGCCAGCCTGGTCTGCACAGTGTTTTTTACCTGCCTCAGGGAAGCTGATATTAGATTCCCTGCTAACAGAGGGCACCTTAAATTTAATTCAGCTTTATTATTAACTAGTAGTAGCATAAGTGATATTTATCTAAGATAAGAGAGAAGTGGGAAGAGATGAGTACAGAGGCCAATTTATGTCTTAGCCATCATATTACTGCAGAATTCTAAATGGCAAAAATTCATGGTGATTCTAATGCGCTTTCCCTGACAAGAGTCATGCAAAATCAGTTTATCTGAAGAAGTATACAGGACAGACAAGAAAATATATTCAGGGCAAGTCCCAGCAGATATCTAATTACTCTTGGAATTAAAGTTGGGTATTGCAGGCTGCATGGCAAATTACTGAGACAGCTACAGTGTGATGAGGTCTCCCAAAAAATGCTTTCTTAATTATACCGGAAAAACGTGTTTAAATCATCAGCATACTAACATGTCTGCTGGATATTGGGAACACTTATTTGACTTTCCATGATGAGCACATGTAGCCAGTTAATCTGTTATTCCCAAAGACTCTCATATCCAAAATCCAGCCCTGCTCTGTTCCAAGGGATGAGGGAAATCTCTGGTACTCTATTTTATTTATGTGGCACTCTGGAAAGAGCAGAGCCAAACATTACATTCAAAAGCTCTGAAAAGACAGGGTTTTCAGTGTTTACTGTAATCATTCCTCATTAACTTGAAATATGGTTATGGAAGCACTGGACAAAGGAAATACTTTGTGTGGGATGAAGTCACAAGATAAAATTAACCAAGGTAAATACTTTGTTTCCTTGGTTTCCTATGTTCTTAAATTTGTAAGGAACTTGGAAAAGAATGGAATATGCAATGTGGAAGAAAAATCCCTCATCATTTTGTAGAAACATATGCGTGATAGTAAAAAAGGGCTGCTCCTTTCACAGAGGATTTGATTAATTTGTTTTCTCACCCACTTAGCTTTTTATGTTTCACCTAGCAAAAATGTTGAAAGGAACTGAGCATCCTTCTGTGTTTTGCATTTACACAGGCAAATTACCCTGGAGAAACAAAGACAAATTGTCAAAATCATATCAGGTAAGACTGAAGTCAGGATTTTGGATTATGGTTAAGAGATGCTTTCCAGCAGTTGTACTCACTGCTTTGAACTGATTTTAAGTTATTGATTGTAAATGTAAAACTTTCTAAAATAGCTTGAACTGCAGGTGATACAATAGCTCTTCCTTTGGTGAAAGCAGAAAAACTGCTCACTGAATTTCATTGAGCAGTCAAGTGTCTGTGGGTGTCGGTGTGCTCCAAGTGCAAAACCAGTGCTCATCATGTGTTTTTTCTTTCCTTGTGCAACATTAAAGTCTTCTATGTAAATGTAAAGGCTGTCTCAGATTGCTGTTGGATCTTTTATGAATTCAGTGGAAGCAATCAAAACCAAAAAGACCCCCCCTTCCATTGATGGCTGATCAGTTGCCAGTTTGGTCCAGTGCAAAGGTAGTATCAACCCTGTTGGAGCTCAAACCCTGCTGACTTCACACCGGGGTGGATTAAGGAGCACTCGGGAAATGAGGTCATGCAGCTCCAAGATGGTCACACTGCCTGGAGGATGGACACCCACTGAATTGTTACAGCTCACAAAAAAAGTAACTTCACCTTAAAATTTGCTAGGAAGGCAAAAGAATTCTCACTTGCTGCTAATGTGTTGCCTTACATGAAGAAAAATAGGTGTTTTGTAAAATCCATGGCACTGAAAACTGGCAGCTGTGTTAAATTACAGTTCAGGATCTCACTGATCAGTCTAGTGTAGTGGACAGCATTGCTTCTTCCAGTGGATAGACTTGCTCAGGCAAGTGTTTTCCTCCCCACCCTCCAAACCCAAAACCTCAGTTGTCTGCATCCAAACCATCCATTTTGTCAGGGAACCTGCAAACAGTGCATCTGATGTGGGGTGCGTGACTGAGCACAGCACCACAGTTGAATGAGTAGCAGAGACTTTGCTGCTCGGGCTGGAGTTAAGTGTCCAGCTAATGTGTAAGTGATGCTTCCAGTGTCCTCCTGTGAGCTGCCCAGGACTGCTGCTGTCTGGGGATATATGAGATGATGCATCTGCCCGTGCACCCTGTCAGGCAGGAGGGTGAAGAGTGCCAGAGAACAAGAGAAATGGTTTGTTCACTATGATGCCACCACCCCAGGTTTCCAGCTTGCTGAAGCTGCTGAGACTAACGAACACACATGTTGAGAAAAGCATTTTTCTTCATCTTAGGAAATTTGTATCATTTGCCAATAAGCAGGTTCAGTGGAAAATTTCCCTGCAGATTTTGAGAATACCATTTTCCAGAGAGTGATGGGCAATTTAGGATTTTCCGGTTCAGCCTTCTGTAGAGAAGTAAGCAGCGTTGAGGGAGAGGCCAGCCTTGTTAAACTGCATTGATTTCCATGGATCCAGAGGGATTGCTATAGAATATTTAAGGACAAAAGAGAAAGTTCACCAAAAAACTTACAAAACAGCAGTGATTTTACTTTCTGGTTTTCTTAGTTACGAAAAGTCCACAAGAAACCATTAAAACTCTCCTCCAGCATCCAAGCCAGCTTGTGTGAAAGGATAATTGACTTTTCCACCTAAGTTACGTTGCACTGGAGAGCTTTTTGAGTTGTGTATTGTCGGGTTTGTTGGTGAAGGTTGCTGAAGCAACCCATCCCGTTTCCAGTCCATGATGGAATAATGCAGCTTCTTCCCATTACTTTTTAGGACAGGTTTCATTCTTGTGTTTGTGCATGAATCTGTCATGTGGTTCAGCTCCTTCTCTCCTTTCTATAGGTGTCTTGGTTAATAATTCTGTCCCACATCATAATTAGCACATCTGGCTTCAGGCAGCTTGTTCTTCTTTTCAACCACCTGAAAGCACAGTGGTGTAACTTTTAGATACAGTGTACTGAGAAAAATTGTAATAGCAGATTATATAATACTTCATTTGTCATGAAGATTGAAAACAATGCGCATAACATATTAAAAACATAAGATAATGAAAGTGTCAAAGTTGTGGAAACCCCGTTCATCTTCTTAAACTTAGGAGAACTTGATGGAAGTAGATCACAGCTTATTGTACCTGGGAGCAAGGAAGATGCTCTGAAAATTGTGGGTTAGCGATAAAACTCCTTGGGAAGTGCAGTTAAAATGTGTAATCCATCATGAAACTTTATATAGAGCCACAGTTTAATGTTTGGAAAAGATGAGGCGTTTTTTATTATTTACTGTGTTAGCAGAGATAACCTGTTTTGCCTTCTACTACATGGAGCAGGTCCCACATACAGCTTATATATGCACATGATATCCTGTACTCACATTGATATACTAAACATAATAATGACAGTAAGTAGATTCCACCACCCACCCCACCCCCAATCTCATCCTTCTCATTTCTTATTGTAACTTTTAGTGTATTTGCCCTCCATTTGGGGACCCATTTCATTTTAATGAGGTAGTGCAATGACAAAGAGCCTCAGCTGAGCGGCTCATGGGACAGGTCATTAACCTTGGTAACATTTTCTCGTGTCATCTCACACTGTCACCTTCTGCTTGTAATTCACTCTTTGATCTGAAAACATTTCTGAGAGAGAGAGAGAGAGACTAAAGTCTATCAAAACTAATAGCTCACCTAGGCACATCGCTGCTGTGAAGTCGCACTTGGTATCTCTTTGCTGGCAGTGTATCTGCCTCTCTGGTCACACCATCTCTCTGATGATGATGCCTCTCCCCAAAAGACTGGGCTGAGACATTGGGAAAGCAAAGCAGCAATGAGGACATTGTCCAATGGAAGGACAAGTCACAGCATTTTGTGTTCTAGTTTAATAATGGTAGACAAATCCATTTGAATGTCTTGTGTCATTTTGTCTGAGTGTTTGTGGGATTTCTCTCTTTCCAGAGATTCCCCACTGAGAGTTTTGCATCTGAGATTTCAGCAAAATGTTATTTTTTTCAGCATGAACCCTTGTTACGAAAGCAGGAGTTAGGGGTTATGGGAGCTGATTTACAGTCAGAGGATGTGAAAATTATTGCAAGGCAAATGGAAAGGGCTGGACATAGGAAAGAAAGCAGCTGTATGGTTTTCTGATCTGATACGGGCTGCTAAAGGAATGAACAATGTGAATGATGTCCACACAGAGAGAACCTGGTACCTGAGTCAGAGTACACATGGAAAGAAATTGTATGGTCTATAATAAGAAGCTGTAGAAATATGACCAAAGAATTTGGCTGGAGAACAAGACCAGAAGAGCTCAATTTGTCATGGGCAAAAGTTAACCTGGATTTGCTGTGGCAATTTAGCAGCTGCAAAGTGTCAGTGACTGTTTAGAAAATGATTTTGATGGCATCTTCAATTACAGTTTCAGGATGATTAAAAAAGAGGAAATATTAACCGTCTCTTGAATTCCACAGGTTCATTTCTGACTTTTTCAATCTTTGCCAGGTCCTACTCTTACTCAACATCAAGGAACATTTTGGAAATGGGTGTTTGATTTGTAGAAGAGACAGCAATAAGAATACTAGGGAAAGGCAAAGTCAGATAAAATGAGTTTCTATTTTCTACTCTGCTGTTGACATTGAACCTTTTGACAGTTCCTTTAATCTGTCTTTTCTGTGACATACATAGGTAGGACTGGAAAAGTAGAGCTTTTCTCAGGAATACTTTCCATGTGAAGTTGTAATTTTTTCCATGAGCAAAGGATGAAAACATGAAAAAGGGCTTTTTATTTTCCCACACTCACAATCTTCCACTCTTGTAGTTTTTGTAGAGCTGAAAAATAATAAGAGAGCATGAAGAAAAGGATAGTAATATATTTCATTTTTAAAAGTAACACCTTCCCTTTTACATGCTTGATAATGATTTCCAAACACAACACTTTCTCTTGAGAAGTAGCACTTCTAATCCTTTCCTACCATTTCACAACTGGTAAGGCTACAGGTGAAACCCACATGGAAAGTGCACACACTTCGCAATTCTGCAACAAAAAAACTTTGGCAAAAATCTTCCTGATCCTTTCCTTTCCTTTCCTTTCCTTTCCTTTCCTTTCCTTTCCTTTCCTTTCCTTTCCTTTCCTTTCCTTTCCTTTCCTTTCCTTTCCTTTCCTTTCCTTTCCTTTCCTTTCCTTTCCTTTCCTTTCCTTTCCTTTCCTTTCCTTTCCTTTCCTTTCCTTTCCTTTCCTTTCCTTTCCTTTCCTTTCCTTTCCTTTCCTTTCCTTTCCTTTCTTTCCTTTCCTTTCCTTTCCTTTCCTTTCCTTTCCTTCATAATCTATACCTCTGACAAATATCTTCTCCTTTAAAACAGGTTTTTGGTCCAGTTATACTTGCAGATGAAAAGTATATTGGAAAAATGTTGACTGTCTGTCATCATGGGTGTGGTAATGTTCTCTGAGGGTTCCTATAGGAAGCCTATTGCTTATAAATAATTCCTCCGCCCTGCAGGAAAAAAATTGACTTCAGAAGCCCAATAGCCATAGGATCAGAGTCAAATTATTGAACCAATAGAAAGCACTGATGACCAAAAGCTAAGACTCAGGGTAAGAGACAGGATTTCATACATGGGCCCCTGGTGCATCAGAGACAAAATTTAAGTGCCAGCAGCATTCAGGAGAGCAGTCCAGCTCCAAGGCCTAAGGCTGATTAGATCACAAGAGGCTTTTTTTTTTTTTTTTTTTTTTTTTAATGTCCTTAAGTCCTTTAAGCAAATGAAGTTCTTCAGCTGGGTTTGCCCAGAGGTGTTTCTGCCTTGACTGGCCTGGTTCTGGTTGTATAGACATGTATCGCCTGCCTAAAACGGTGTGTGGTCCCCAACCTGAGCTTTTCCATGCCTACATTGCCAAAGGGCCATGCTGGGCTGTGCATGGTGTTCCTATGCATAATCATAGGACCACAATCTGTTCTGAAGTTGGCAGGTGGTATCAACCACCTCATTTTCATCCTACCACCTTGCTGGGTGGCTGAGAAGCAGGGTAAAACCTGCCGTTTTGGAGTGCCAGTGCCTGGCCATTACCCTTCCAGCTGGAGCAAGGCTTCTCATTGAAATAAAATGCGTGCCCCATCCCTGTGAAACTGGGAATCTGCATGGCGCCTGTGCATGTGTGAACATGCGGGCTGACCTGTGCCTGCACCTGGACACACCAGGAGTGCCCGTGGCCTTCCTGAATCCTATAGCCCTCTCCTAACCCAGGTAATAGTGCACGCCTCTGTGTGTGTCTGTCTACTTTGTTTCCTAATTGAAGCTAACATAACACGATTTGAATATGTGAAGATATCACCTGCAAATGCTGCTTTAAACTTTCTACACCATATATTGACAGAGCATTTTGGCTGTGGCAAAAAGGCTTGGCTAAATATATATGTTATAAAAATGCCTCCTATGCCTCCAGATAATGCAGAGCTGGAAAGCTATTATCTTTCTTCTAGACTGGGTTTCACATAATCCTTTCAATATTCCATTTTAATATGCCCGTGTATCATGGATGAATCTTGATTGTTCTCAAGTGAAATATTGTGAATCAAATCATGATGACAGAATCTTGACTATTTAATTAATGTGTTAGCATGTATCTGTAATGCTTGATTCCTACAAATGACAAAATTAACAACTTCATTTAACTATGTTGTTCTCAGTGGAAAAGAGCACACTTAAATGCTCCATGGTGGTATTTACACCTGCTTAATTACTTGTATTTACAAATTGTCTAAATTACCTTGCCATAGAGGAGGATGGGGATCACAGACCATGAATAACATTAAAACTTCCAACTTCAAATGCCGGTTTGGTACGCTGCCTTTATCAGAGGTTATTTGGAGTCTGTTTGTATGAGGAAGAATCCATGGCTATTTATACGTCTTCTTGTCTTGCACCCACAGACACCTCAGTCTACATCAAAATTATAATTTTATGTCATGTCAGTAGAGCAAGAGGGAGTGTTATCATTATTATTATTATTATTATTATTGTTACTATTATTACTATTATTACGTTTTTGGGGAGTGAGCTAAAGGCATTGGAAATGTGGGTTCTCTGTTATCGTTGGACTTGGCATACGTGTCCCATAGTAAAATCATTCTTGCCCATCCATTTCCAAACCCAATGCCTAGATGTGTAACCTGATCTACTTGTCAGGGCTAGTGGTCTTATTTCTTAATCTGAAGATATTTTGGACCTGAATTTTGAGTTCCTGAGTGACTCCTGCCCTTGTAACAAGCTAAACCAAACCAAACTGCAGCACTTGTGACCTGATGGCTCTGCTCCCCTTTCTGTACTAAGTACCATGATTAGGTCCTATTTATTGCCTGTGGAAATCAGAACTCACAGACTCATGGCCTTTGAAAGCCAGTAAGTTTCTATTTGTTTTAGAGAGGGCAGTAGTTTTAAATGAAGAGCTTTGCAGAACTCGCACTTGAAGTTCATGAGGTGTTTTATAAAAGGCTGAATTCACCAGTATTAGTGGGAAGGAGAACTAGCACCTGGGAAAAATGAAAAGCATATGTTAATACTGAACAGATTTTTTCATGTGACATACTGATTTTGGAATTGGGCTAGATGAATATAAAGGATTGGCCAAATAAAATGCAGCCTAAAAATAAAACATTGATCTATATACATAGAAACTAAAAGTATACTAATAAGTCTCTAGACAATTTGTTATTAACTGCCCTGTTAAGTGCCCCAAATCATCTGCTTCCTTCTTGTTTCTTTTGGAAATTCTCAACTGTTTCTAATACCCTATTTGTAAAAGAGCAGAGAACATTGAACAAACATGATTCAATCATCTTGATGATAACCAGAGAAGTTCTTTAAAGTCAGACTATCTGTCCTTTTATGCCCTCTCCTTAGAAATTATATATTAAAAAGTACAGCTCTTCTTCATGGTTCATTAAGAGCAATTATATTCTGTAAATGTATTCCAAGACAAAATTGAAGTTCACATATATTTTAAAAATTTTATTGAGTCCTAGATGAGAATACTGTTTTATTGATTGAAATCCTCACAGACATGGAAATAAATTTATTAGTCTCATTAAAAGAGTTAATGGTTTTCTAAAAATATTTTCTATTTTTCAAAACAGAATGTATATAAATGTAATGACATCACATAAAAATGAAATTTGGAAGTCACAATAAAAATCTTGTGCTTTATTAGATTTTTTTTTTAAGAGTTCACAGATATGTTTGACATAGGCTGCACAGCACTCCCTTTATTTCCACTCTGATGAACAATCACAACTCTAACCTCATCTGTGCAGATTGAAAAAATTAGTAGAATAACCAACTCTGACATGAATAAGTGAATTTTCTTCAAATGAAACAAACATGAAAAGCACAACTTTATTCTCTGAAAATAGAAAACCAAGCGATGATAAGTTTATAAAATGGTGAAGATGATTAAAACTGCTGTATTAGCCTGCAATCTCCACTGCCGGAGGCGGCTCCTCCTGCGCTGTACTCCTTCATCCAGGACTGTTATCTGCAGGAGGCAGAAAGTTCTTTTTTCAGTGCAAGTTTCTGGGTGGGTGTTAGACAGTTAATAACAGCATTAGTAATACTTAGAGCTCATGCAAGATGATGAAGCATTCAGAGCCTTTTCCGATCCTTCATTCATCCTTGCATCATCCCTTGCAGGAGTCAGGAAAGTGTTACTACGTTTTTTTTTCAACCAAGAAAATGAGGAAGCGAGGTTTTGAGGTGCAAGTGCATGTAACCCCGAGGAAGAGAGGAGGTGCCAACCCGGTGAGACAGCCCTGTCCCCTCTCTGAGCAGTCTTGGCACCCAGCGTGAAGCTGCCCTGGTCAGGCTGCAAGCACTTAGCACGTGGGCGGTTTTGGCAGCTGGTGTTGGGTGGTGTGAAGAGCCAAATCTCCATGGACATCTCTATCAATTCTTCTTCCTCTCTCTTATCTAGATCCTTATCCAGATCTTCTCCATATACAACGTTATTTTTAGCTTATCTTGTGAGCAGAGTATCATGTTCTAAAAAAATAACCATAAAGCTCTCTTACTCCAAGAAAAGGGAGTCTGTTGCCTGTGTGTAATTTCAGCCTGTTTCTATTCCACATTTCTTCCTTGTCCAAACAAATTTATATAGGTTTTTTTGAAAGGTATGTGGCACGAGACTTAGGACCTGAGCTCTAGTGCTTCTTCTTTTTTATTTGTTTCCCACTGGAGCTTTTCTATTTAGTATAAAGCAAGTAATATTTGCTCAGCCAGCAAGCAATACTGCTCAGCAATAGGAGGCTGACTTGATACCTACATGATATGTTGGGGTTGTACAAAGCAGAGCATCAGCTCTTGGCCCCCAAACAAGCAAGGTGCCACTCTCAGTACTGCTGCGTTTGGTGCTGGGAAAGTTCCTCAGGACAAAGACAGGTCAAAAGCAGAGAAACCTGCCTTGAAGTAGCCCGTAGTGAAGTGGTTGAAGCAGGGACATGGGTTTGAACCTGGATCTTCTACAAGCCTGATTAATGTTTTCTCCCACAGGACTGGTGACAGCTTTTGGGTTTTGTTTTTGGTTTTTTTTTTAATCTGATGAGAAGTTCTAGGCTGAATCCAATAAATGGTCCTGATGAAAGTTTTGTCTCTTCGTTCACCTTTTTGTCCCAATAATTTTGATGGAGTGGCAATTCACAACAAAAAATGTTTCATCAAAAATCCTCAGGTCAGCTCAACTTTAAACCCCCACACTGAGATTTATGGCATTTGAGTTAGGATGCCCTACAATAGGTCATTTTGCTTCCATACTTACAGTTAATTGCACAATGCCTTTAAAATATTACAGCCCGGAAGAAAATCTTAAGCTACATCTGCTTTATCACAGCCTCTAGAAACTACCTGCTTTCAAATGGAAGTATTTTTAGAGGCTGCCATTTAGATGATAGGTCACTGTGCTCGGCAGGACAGGGAACACCCACCAAGGACAGCCCTTAACAAGCTAGGCCGCAGCAGAGGATGTGATCGGTGGCTGGGAAGAAAAGGAGGCATAAAATGGCCTGATTTCATCTCCAAGGCCGGTACAGTCTCTGCCCAGCTTCACTGATATTTTTTTACAGACAAGCCTCTCAAACTAATAAGCCAGTGAGGATTAAAATAAGGCTAAAAGGGTATAAACAGTAGGTGTCCTGCCCTGGCACACAATAATCCCTGCAGATGAGTCCCCGGGGGGTTTGTGTTCAAGAAAGTACACACATGGTGAAGGCAAGATGCAGCCTGGCAACACTAAGAACAAGTCTGATGCTGCTTCAGAAAGTCTTATTAAAAAAGACCAACAGCAGAATAAAATACTACTGGTGCAGAAAACAACTGTGAAATTACATGATATTAGAGCCCCAGCTCTGCCTCCAAGCATGCCTGGGTGCTCGTGCTTCACCGTTTTCTCCTTGAAAGCCAAACTGTGATCTGTAATGATGGTCTGAGAAGGATTAGAGCAGACAGATTATCACCAGCCCCACTTAGTTCCCCCAGCCATTAGCAGGAGGGTAGTCACTGCAGATAGCTCCCTTTTGAGAAATATGTTGGATTTCCAGCAGCAGCAGATGGGCTGCATGAACCACTGAAATAGTTGGTGTTTTTCTTACATATAAGGAGGTCCTAATGTCTGGAAATCAGCTAAAATAATTCCAAATTCTGAACAGAGGTGGTAAGAGAGCAAAAAACATTTCTGATAAACATATGGAAATCCTGCAATGTATCGCATGTGTGGCTGGAACACTCTTTGGGTTTCTTTAATTTTCCAGTAGGAATGCTGCCTTTGTATCAGCATCAACTGAATAATAAGGTTTAGAGTATAAATGAAGTTTTCCTGAAAACCACAGAAAATAGTTTGTGGAAAGAACTAAAGCGTTGTATTGGCCATCTGGGGTTGCTGGGCTGGGTGCTTGTGCCAGTAGAAGATGACAAGTAGTGGACCATGCCCCAGGCTGAGAGGAACATAGGGAAAGCTGTTCATTTTGTCATCCTAATCATTAAGAATTGTCAGCTGAGGACAAGAAAATATAAAGTCAATCTGTGGATTTTCTTTGGACACAATAATAGGGGAAAAGCTACATCTAAGCAAACTATTTTCCTTCCTTGCTTGCTTCCTACAGAAACGCTCTAATTAACAAAAGTGGACATCGCCATGTGTCAGCTTCACAGTATATTTTTTCCTGTCAAAGTGAGTTTCTTTATGTAATTAATTAAAACTCTTTTCTGCTGTACAAACAAGGTCATTAGCTGTGTTTAAAAACAGTGACTTAATTATATATTTCAAAAATGCTAATTCTTACTTGGGTATTAAATCTTGCTGCTAGGTGTGGTGTAATTACTCACGTGTATCAAAAGCTTCCTGGGAGTCTCCGCAGTTCTTCAAGGCCAGGTCTGATTGTCTTTTGTCTCTCAAACTGAAGGCCTTGATGGGGAATTAGCTTTGCTGTTCCTTGACAGGGGTTTCATTTTCATTTTGAATGCTCCTAACTGATCTTCCACTTCTACTATTATTATCTTATATCATGATCTGTATTTCTTCTGAAACTTATTTCTTGAAGTTCATGTCACTTCGAATGGACATTCTTGCTGCTCACCCCTTGACACTGCATGGGAAATGTGTATATGGAGAGAGTTTTTTCTCCATAGACCATACAATCCAGCGGCCAGGCTGCAGGTGTGTAGCCAGTAGGACAAGGCACCTGCTCAGATGTGTTTTATCCTTGTTTTGCCCTGAAACACATGAGAATTTCTCCCTTTGCAGTTCTTTAAATTGAAGCCCAGCTATTTCCCATCCTGTGTGCCACCTCTTAGATAACCTGAGCCAGGTGCGAGGTGAAGATGTTGGGAGGATGAGTTGGGGGAAGGGAAGATACCATCTCAAGTGCTTGTACAAAGAATTTTAATGAATAAAAAAAGACTAAATATATATACAGGGCTCTTCCTTTCAGCCTGGTTTTGAGAGCTCTTCTGTGAAGGTCCAGGCCCTGCCCCTGGTGCCCCTTTGAGCCTGACCTAGCAGCTGTTTTTATAATAAGCACTCCAGAAGTGCTCCTTTGCTAGATCCTGAAACTCCATGTGGTAAGTGATGCTCTGCCTGCCCGCCCCCCCCCCCCCCCCCCCCCCCCCCCCCAAAGAGCTTGTGGTCTCAAATGGTAAGGCAGGTGAAGGAAGTACAGTGCTCCTAATTTTGCTTTTTGAAGGCAGTCAGGAAGTAAAAGGAAGTCTTCCACTTTGATTAAAATGAATTACTATGCATCATGCTTCCTTGTGTGTACCTAAACTCCCCAATTCTATTCCCTTTCTTTTATTAAGGAAAGACTTTCCCGTTGGAAGAGCATATGAAGCAATAATTAACTTTCGAGACTGGTTAAGTGCCAAGCTTCTGTCAAAAATAATCACATGTCACTTCTTAAAAACAGTTTAACAATGATCTAACTACTTTAGTCCAGCTATTAAGGACATTTTAAACAGCTTTTTACAAGTTATAAATAACTTAAAGCCAGCCAAGTGGAAGCAGAAATCAGAATAAGACCATTGTCTTTCACAAATCACTGTGGAAGAGTCAAGCTGCAACTTTAAAGTCACATCCTAAATTCAAGCATGACAGGCTTCTTTAGCTTCACTGCTTTCTAGTAACTTTAAATAGTGTTAGCTTTTTTGACTGAATAAATTATATTTAACACATCCATTTAATTTTATTTTCTACCAAGCATATTTCATTAAAATACAAAAAAAAAAAAAAAAAAAAAAAAAAGAAAGTCCAAACTGATAAATAACAACTGGCTGTCCTAATTTTAAAACTTTTGTTACCAAATCTTGTTCAACAGCAAGATGACTTTAGCCCTTGCTTGTTCAACAGCAAGGTGACATAAAATGGTGCCTGCGCTCACATATGATTAAAAACTGGTATTGATGTTACTACCTTTACAGTGTTGTTTTTATACTAATGAATCCTCCTACATAGTGAATACACATGCTGTCTACACTGTGACACAGAAACAGCATGCTTACAGAAGTGAACTGTGGATCTGGGCCAGCTCTGCAATCCTTTGACAAACCTAGAGTCATCATTTTCCAGTGTCAGATTCTAACTTACATTTTTTTGAGAAGTTGTATAATTCTGGCCCCTTCACGTTAGCATGACATTTTAGTAACAGGTACCATTTCATTAGCCACAGATATAATTAGCTACAACTGGGGTAATCTGAAGACACAGAATAAGCTTTGCACCTGAGATAGCCTGAGAGGTAGAATTATAGAATCATAGAATAGTTTGAGTTCGAAGGGACCTTTAAAGGTCATCTAGTCCAAGCCCCCCTGCAATAAGCAGAGACATCTTCAACTAGATCAGGCTGCTCAGAGCCCCATACAGCCTGACCTTGAATGTTTCCAGGGATGGGGCATCTACCACCTCTCTGGGCAACCTGTTCCAGTGCCTCACTATCCTCATTGTAAAAAATTTCTTCCTTGTATCTAGTCTACATCTACCCTCCTTTACTTTAAAATCACTACTCCTTGTCCTATTGCAAGAGGGACTACTAAAAAGTTTGTCCCCATCTTTCTTATAGGTCTCCTTTATATACTGGAAGGCTACTGTAAGGTCTCCCCAAAGCCTTCTCTTCTCCAGGCTGAACAACCCCAACTCTCTCAGCCTGTCTTCATAGCAGAGGTGCTCCAGCCCTCTGATCATCTTCATGGCCCTCCTCTGGACTCACTTTGACAGCTCTATGTCTTTCCTGCGCTGAAGACCCCACAGCTGGATGCAGTACTGTAGGTGGGGTTTCATAAGAGTGGAGTAGAGGTGCAAAAATCACCTCCCTTGACCTGTTGGCCACACTTCTTTTGATGCAGCCCAGGATACAGTTGGCTTTCTGGGCTGCGAGCACACATTGCCAGCTCATGTCCAGCTTTTCATCCACCAGTACACCCAAGTCCTTGTCGTCAGGGCTTCTCTCAATCCCTTCATCTCCCAGCCTGTATCAATACCAGGGGCTGCCCCAACTCAGGTGTAGGACCTTGCACTTGGCCTTGTTGAACCTCATGAGGTTCACATGGACGCACTTCTCAAGCTTGTAAAACATAAACTATTTATTGCATTTGCAGAAAGGATGCTTAGAGAAGATGGAAACGGGAGCAGTGTGATGACCTGTGTATTTGAGAGACATGGGCTCAGTGGGGCAGCTACTAATACTGATGAAGTGCCTGCCTTGGTAAAATGCTGATCCCTTTTGCTAGCGGTGGTAAAAACAACTCACTGCAGTGAGACCAAGATTAAATGATCAAAGCCACAGGATTTTCCTGACTACTATCCTCCTGCAGGTTGGTATACATGAATTTAATGGAGTTATACCATTTAACACTGATATAATAGAATCATAGAATGGTTTGGGTTGGAAGGGACCTCAAAGATCATCTAGTTCCAACCCCCCTGCCATGAGCAGGGACACCCTCCACTAGACCACATTGCCCAAAGCCTCATCCAACCTGGCCTTGAACGCTTCCAGGGATGGGACATCCACAGCTTCTCTGGGCAACCTGTTCCAGTGCCTCACCACTCCAACAGTAAAGAATTTCTTTCTAACATCTAATCTAAATGTACCCTTCTTCAGCTTAAACCCATTACCCCTTGTCCTGTCACGACACTCCCTGATCAACAGTCCCTCACCATCTTTCCTGTAGGCCCCTTCAGGTACAATAAGGCTGCAATTAGATCTCCCCAGAGCCTTCTTTTCTCCAAGCTGAACAAGCCCAACTCTCTCAGCCTGTCCTCACAGGAGAGGTGCTCCAGCCCTCTGATCAGCTTCGTGGCCTCCTCTGGACTCGCTCCAACAGCTCCATGTCTCTCCTGTACTGGGGCACCCAGAGCTGGATGCAGTACTCCAGGTGGGGTCTCACGAGAGCGGAGTAGAGGGGCAGGATCACCTCCCTTGACCTGCTGGTCACACCTCTTCTGATGCAGCCCAGGACACGGTTGGCTTTCTGGGCTGCAAGTGCACACTGCTGGCTCATGTTGAGCTTCTCATCAATCAATACCCCCAAGTCCTTCTCCTCAGGGCTGCTTTCAATCCATTCTCTGCCCAGCCTACAGCTGTGCTTGGGATTGTGCCGATCCATGGGCAGGACCTTGCACTTGGCCTTGTTGAACTTCATGCGGTTCGCACGGGCCCACCTCTCCAGCCTGTCAAGGTCCCTCTGGATGGCATCCCTTCCCTCCAGCGTGTCAACCACACCACACAGCTTGGTGTCGTTGGCAAACTTGCTGAGGGTGCAATGGCTGATAATGTTTAAAAGCAAACAAAAAGCATCTGATAAAAGACACAGCTTGAAGTAGTATTATATTACGATTTGGTTCTTCCTATTTTTAAATCATTATGTTGATAGATTTTTATATGCCCTTTGATTTGTTGTGCTGTTAAATTTCCTATGTCCAAAACTAACTGATTTCTCTATTTACTGCTCTGTAAAATAAACAAGAGGAAGTTTTCCTTCCATACATGCTATTATAAAAAATATTTTTGTCTCAGGGAATCTTCCAACGCATTCTTCTGCATTGAAAAGGTGAAATGAAGCAAAACCTAATGTTTCTCCTGATTTGAAGTCATAACACAATTAAAATGACCAGCAATTATTACAGTGCAATTGAGAACAGGAGAGTAATAAATGCAGGACTCCTGTGCCAAAAGGACTGGATGTGCTTGCCCATGCCTAGGTCCAGGTAACCCACTGGGACACAGCAGAGATGGATTTGGCAGGGAGGCTGCCAGGAGGACCTCCATCTTCACACCTCCTTCCATCCTGGAGGGAAGTAACACCACTCCAGACTTTCTAAACTCTCACCCACATAACCAGTAATTCTGTCTGTCCCCAAATGCTCCCAGGTCCTCCATATCCTGGTGCTGGAGGTTCCACACATGCTCTCAGCTGTGCTAAGGATTAATTCCCTAGTCAGCTCATGGCACCAGTACACAGGCATGCAAACACTGTACTAATAACTCTATTAGGAGCACTTTTATAGAAATGCACTTCTATTAATGATGTCATCGACATTAATAACAGCTGCAGAGCCTTCTGCAAATATTGAAGGAACTGGCAACAATTCACTTATCCTATTCTTTCTTCTTGAAAATTTTTTTTCCAGGATTGATTAGTCGTCAACAACTTGTTGAATATCAGCTGGGTTTATTTTAGTAACCAAATATTTTTTCACTAATCCTTAAAATCCACCATGTTGTAAATTTGTGAAGGTCTCCAGACTTTCAAGCTAAACCAGAGGATCCTGCCCCCAGGCCTCACCTGGACATGACCAGATGCATCTGGGCACTTGGTGGTTTTACAAAAAGTAGAATTTTTCCCTGGAGAAAAGGATGGGAATTATCCAGTTGTGCTCTATTTCCTGCCAAATCATGTAGCCAGCCTACTTCTTGATATGTTATTAATTTATTGCCATGAGTACAGGCAAGTAGCAGGAAGGAAAACTTTAATTCAGTTGTAGGAACAGAGTTGTGTAAGAGACTATCTCAGCAGAGGGGGGAATGTTCTTTGTGCATGCCCTGGGCATGTATTACTGAAAAAAATGTTCAAAGTCAGACTCATTTAAGAAACATGAGTATGCAAATTCTACACTGCCAGCTCAGGTCTGACAGAGCTGTTAGCGATGCACAGCTCTGGCCTGACTCTGCTGTGCCTCCCCCCAAGCTGTCTGCTGCCTCTCTGCTCTGTGCACAGGCTGTGGGCAAGCAGGCTGAGCACCAGCAATGCTCAATCGTTGGACCAGGAAGGCTTTGGCACTCTGGCAAAGGCAGATGCTTGGGACCTGAATTTGCACCGCACAAGGAGGCTGTGCCTCCTTCAAACTTCCAGGGTCTTCAAACAGCCCCTTAACTTGGGATTACAACTGCAAACCATATCAATCCTCAGTCAGGAACAAGCAGAGAAAAATTCTATTTTTCTTTTAAGATTACAGCAAAATAATCTTTTTACCTGCTGCATTTAGCACAATAGAGGCTGCAGATGAGAATATTTTTACAAAAGATGCTTTCCAGTACTGTGAACTCAGCTTCAGAGCTCACTTGGCACTTGATGTCTTCATGTGACTTGCAACTTCAGGCACACATAAAAAGGAATGAGGTTTAAAATAATTGGTACAGAAGTATTTTTTTCTTTACAGAGATGTTCTCACTTGGCAGCTGAACTGGTCATCTGCAGCACACCTCTATGAGAAGACACTGACAAACCGCTGCTCATGCCCTTTACCAAGCACATGGGCAGCAACATGGCCACTCCCAGCCAAGCAAGTTCTTCCTTTTTCCATGTTCACATGATACTTTCTGCATTCAGAAAATATTTAGCTCATAATTTGTTCTAAATATCCTAGAAGGTCAAATAATGAAATATTTGTGTGCATCTTGAAGGTGCTGATGTAGTGCACTGATTTAGACTGGTCTGATCCTACTGAGGTCTCTGGAAAGAAACTAATTTTTGTCATCAGTGCTGTCATCATCATGATAAGTAAGTGCTGAAAGGATGACCTAGACAGAGCACAAGTAATTAAATAGTGCTTATTGCCACTGTAAGACTATTCATGGGTCAGGACCTCTGTGGGATCATAGAATCATAGAATTATTTTGGTTGGAAAAGACCTTTAAGATCATCAAGTCCAACCATTAACCTAACACTGCCAAGTCCACCACTAAGCACCACATCTATGTGCCTTCTAAATCCCTCAGCGATGGTGACTCAACCCCTTCCCTGGGCAGCCTGTTCCAATGATTGATAATGCTTTCAGTAAAGAAATTTTTCCTAATATCCAATCTAAACCTCCCCTGGCACAACTTGAGGCCATTTCCTCTCTTTTAATACTTTTAATAATTTTACTATAAATAAATTATGTTTGACTTCATGCTACAACTGAAATAAATTATATACATAAAATAATTTATTTCCTACCAAGCAGATACTTAATTGTGATTTGCAACGTAAATAGTTGTTTAATGATGATGCTTCGTCCCTAGCTATTTAAATCACTGTATTATTATCCAGGATATACTGATAAGTGAGAGATCCAGCTTACTCTGCAACCACTTAAAGTAGGATTTTTTTTAAAAAGCAAGTATATTGTGTGGCTTGGTGACAACAATAAGACAGAAGCTCAGTGCCAAGTATTTCAAATGGCCTGCAAGACCTGTCACACTCAAGGGACAGTTGTGTAAAATACAGCTTGAAAGCTTCTCCTTAGTTTATTTTATTCATAAGCATAGTAAGTGGAAAAGAAATCCAAGAAGAGAGAATAGTAGGAGTTTGAACCAAGAGACTAGTACAGTACAAAACCAAAATACTTATTTTTAACTTATAATTAACATACATATTTTAAAATACACAGCATTGTTCTTTATAAAAAAAGAGAAACTGGAAAGAAGCAGTTGCTGAATCATGCTGGATTCGTTGGCTGCTCATAAATCCAGTTGTTTGCTGAATGCTACAATGCACTTTCCAGACACCTCAGAAGTGTAAAGGAGGATTGTTGCTCTAATATTGCACAGCACAAGCAACACACACCACCAAAGATACTTTGGACCTCTTGAGACTTTATAATCATAATCTGCAATTACAGAACATGGAGTCAGAGACTGTACAAGGTGATCAATCCTGAGTCTGGAAATAACTGGCTTGTATCACATAGAATCATAGAATGGTTTGGATTGGAAGGGACCTCAAAGATCATCTAGTTCCAACCCCCCTGCCATGCGCAGGGACACCCTCTCTGTACAGAACTTCACCCTAGCATTGGTATATGAATGTTGTTATATCAGATTGCATTTTATATGGAAAAGAGATTTCTAATCTCCACTGTTGCACAAAGGAAAGCATGAAACAGTGGCTCCTACACTTCTAAAATCCAGGTGAACACAGGAAGAACTCCATTGCTTTTTAAATCTTACAAATAAGGCAGTCTCATGAAGTTTAAAAGCCAGGTGCCTGTGTTTAGTGCTTGAGGTAGTCAGTTCTTGATCTCTTAGGCTAGTTCCAGGCAAATCAGATATTAAACTTATTTTTTAAGATCATAGAATGGTTTGGGTTGGAAGGGACCTCAAAGATCATCTAGTTCCAACCCCCCTGCCATGGGCAGGGACACCCTCCACTAGACCACATTGCCCAAAGCCTCATCCAACCTGGCCTTGAACACTTCCAGGGGTGGGACATCCACAGCTTCTCTGGGCAACCTGTTCCAGTGCCTCACCACTCCAACAGTAAAGAATTTCTTTCTAACATCTAATCTATACCGACCCTTCTTCAGCTTAAACCCATTACCCCCGGTCCTAGCACTACACTCCCTGATCAACAGTCCGTCACCATCTTTCCTGTAGCCCCCTTCAGGTACAAGAAGGCTGCAATTGGATCTCCCCAGAGCCTTCTTTTCTCCAGGCTGAACAAGCCCAACTCTCTCAGCCTGTCCTCACAGGAGAGGTGCTCCAGCCCTCTGATCAGCTTCATGGCCCTCCTCTGGACTCGCTCCAACAGCTCCATGTCTCTCCTGTACTGGGGCCCCCCAGAGCTGGATGCAGTACTGCAGGTCGGGTCTCACGAGAGCGGAGTAGAGGGGCAGGATCACCTCCCTTGACCTGCTGGTCACACCTCTTTTGATGCAGCCCAGGACACGGTTGGCTTTCTGGGCTGAAAGCGCACACTGCCGGCTCATGTTGAGCTTCTCATCAATCAATACCCCCAAGTCCTTCTCCTCAGGGCTGCTTTCAATCCATTCTCTGCCCAGCCTACAGCTGTGCTTGGGATTGCGCCGATCCATGGGCAGGACCTTGCACTTGGCCTTGTTGAACTTCATGCGGTTCGCACGGGCCCACCTCTCCAGCCTGTCAAGGTCCCTCTGGATGGCATCCCTTCCCTCCAGCGTGTCGACCACACCACACAGCTTGGTGTCGTTGGCAGACTTGCTGAGGGTGCACTCGATCCCACTGTCCATGTCCCTGACAAAGATGTTGAACACTGCCGGTCCCAGTACCGACCCCTGAGGAACACCACCTGTCACTGGTCTCCACTTGGACATTGAGCCATTGACCACAAATTGCATTGAATGTGTGATGTGTATGTCACTCCCATTCCCACTTATGAAGTGAGACCTGGCAGACTTTGAGACTTACTTTGCACAGAGGAAGGCTTGGTGCATAAGTGGTGGTGCTCTGAGTTTTGCTTTGGTATGGAAATAAGGCATCGTGCATAGCTTCATTTATATCTGCACTGTGATGTGCTTGCGCTCTTGGGCACATTACACACAGTTGGCCAAATGTTCAGAAAAGAACAGCAAATGAGTAGCTCCTAACACTGGAGGTGATATTAAGAAGTTAGTACCCCTTAAATAGTGACTTCTCCTTGTAGTCTAGTATCTCAGACATTTGGGACTCTGGTTAGGACTGTACTGAACAAGCTGGATGACGACTCCAAGCAGCTCAAATGGGTGTATCCACACTGTTATGGCCCTGGATCTTCTCAGTGGTACTAATTACTGGGAATAATCACAGAATCACAGATTCACAGATTGGTAGGGGTTGGAAGGGACCTCTGGAGATCATCTAGTCCAACCCCCTGCTAAAGCAGGATCACCTAGACCTGGCTGCACAGGATTGCGTCCGGGAGGGTTTTGAGTATCTCCAGAGAAGGAGACTCCACAACCTTTCTGAGCAGCCTGTTCCAGTGCTCAGTCACCCTCAAAGTGAAGAAGTTTTTCCTCATATTGAGATGGAACTGCCTGGGTTCCAGTTTGTGCCCATTGTCCATTGTCCTGTCACTGGGCACCACTGAGAAGAGTCTGGCCCCTTCCTCTTGACACTTGCCCTTTAGATATTTATAAGCGTTGAGGAGATCCCCTCTCAGTCTTCTCTTCTCCAGGCTAACCAGACCCAGCTCTCTCAGCCTTTCCTCATATGAGAGATGTTCAAATCCTCAAATCATCTTCGTAGACCTTTATTTTTCATTACTTTCCGGTTGATTTTTGTGCTTGAAAAGGTCATAAATCATGTAATGCCTACAGTGTGGCTCACCCGAGGGGTATTTTCACAGCAGGAAATTTGGGGGCAGAGCTGCATACCCTGCCATGTGGTATGATGTCATGCAGTCTGCAAAGTGCATGGAGATGGTTCTGGAGAACTTTTGGAGTAGGGAGGTCTGGTCCTGTCTGGTCCGTAACATGCTGGAGAGGCTGGGCTTCCCCAGGTGAAGTGTGTGGACAAGGGGGCTGGCACAGGTCAGGACCCAGCCAGGGTGACTCAGTGGGTAACTCTGGGGCAGCAGGAGTCACCTGTAGGGGCTTATGTCACTCCCTGGGCCTGTTTACATCTAGGCTTACACGCCCCGATGCGACCTTTCAGCATCAGCAGTACTCATCATGGTTACAACCTCCTCCATTCTGTGCCTTTCAGGGAGTCCCTCATCTCGGTCCTTAATCGATATCTGGAAGCGTTGCCCAGGCTTGCCTTCACCCAGGCAGCGGGAAGCAGGAGGCTGGCAGAGCTCTTCAGGAGCTATGGCTGCATCTCTGCTAGGGAACCAGGCAGGACCAGAATTTGGGTTGGGACACCAGCATGTGACTATTTGTGCAGTTAGCACACTCCCAGCATGGCTTGGACCTGTGGTCCTTATCTTGGTTCAGCTCTGGATATGTCCTATGCCAGGGAGCACTGCTGAAGGGCATTGTAACCCAGAGTCTCCCAGACAGCCTCAGGGCCAGATAATTGTCTCCAACCCAATATATTTGCAGGTACAGACTTATCTCTAAAGACTTGGCTTTGCTACTCTATACAAGCCACATCGTGTTGTAGAGTGGTTGCCTAGTCTGCAGAGACACTTGATGGGCACAAGTCATGCTCCTGATGCAAATATCTGTTCCCACAGCTATTCTCATCACTATTTGCAAAACATCAAGTCAAGTTAGATCAGTTAAATTACACATATCCTGTTTTTCTGGCCTCTAACTAACCTCTAACTACCCAAGCTTGTCGTTACCAACTGGCAACTCAGTATTCAGCTTTGCACAGTAGAGCTATCAAGTCACTTGCACAGATCTCATCTTCCAAGGAGTTTAACTGATACATGCATCTACTGCTGAAACTATAGCAACTTCACAGCAATGTTTTTCCCCACATCCAGCTGTCATCCAAGTGTATCTCTGTAATTCACAGTGTCAAATCCCTACTGATGTCCTGTCGTTCCCTGACCCAAAGGTGGCAGAGGCAGAGATTACTAGCTTAGTACCAAACTCTCTTCTTCCTCATGTCTTCTCAAAGAAATCCCCACAGCATATTCCCTCTGCTCGATACTAATGACAAACACTATAGATTTGTGGCTGTATAATATTGTTTCCAAAAGGAATATAAGAACATTTTGTTGATGTTACTGTGTAACTATTCACCAGTGATCATACAGTGTTCATTTCATCTGTTAGCAGAACGCACCCATTTCTAGGAGAGAATACAGGAGCTTGCATTATGTACTACAAAGCAATTTGAGATAGGAAATAGACTGTACCCAATTGAAATTATATTCAGTCAGGAAGAATGTAATTACCTAAGATGGAATTTGGCCAGGAGATGAAAGCTAATCTTATTCTACCCAGTGGCTACTTAACCTCATATCTTTATAGAGCGATATATAAAGACATGCAAAACATTTATGAAAAATAGCATATTATGCCCACCCCTCCTCGTATACACACATACACAATTTACTCTTTGACATAACGATTTGCTTTTTTTGTTTTACTTTGCAAAGGTGCTTTGTAAGGTAAGATCAGGAAACTTGCAAACATAAAATACATAGTGGATACACCATCAAAGACTACACAGGCTGAAGAAAGATGCAGGAGACAGACAGTGCAGAACTGTGCTGCAGTCTGATGGAGCTATCAGTCACCACTCTTCACCCTTTCTTCATTTCCACAAGCATCTTTCTGCACCTCCTGACCCCTCGAATTTTCATAGACACTCAAGGCAGTTGAGTTTACCAGCTTACAACTACTCACCTACGTACAAGTTACCACTTGGCAGGAAACAGGACTCCTCCTCTCACCACAGACATGGGCTTCCTTCTGTTAAGGCAGCTAAGGCACTAGTCCAGCTTTGCTCACACCAAACCTTCTTGTGTTTCCTTTGCAATTAAAAAAATGCCTCCCACAGCACTTTCCCAAATGATTTAGGACTTTGAAATTTTGCTCCCCTCTGCAGCACTGAGCCCCTCAGTTTCCTTTCAGAGTGGGACAACAATATGCACCTCGTTGTTAAAACACAGTTCTAGCTATTAATCTTTCATTTTTAGAGTTTTGCTACAGTACAACTGAAATTTCAAAAAATAAGTTCCCTTTGTAATTGTCAAAAAATGTGCATGGGAAAACTCTCATATATAAGCAACTTTATTTCATCATTCCTGACTTGACAGCAGCAGAATGAGGGTGAAGAACTAGACATCATGCAAAACCATTTCCAGCCAAGGTTAGTAGCTGTCTTCTACCTTTGCATGGAAAAGCAGAAGTACTGAGAGACACAGAGAGAGCCCAAAATTTGAATAACAAATTAATTTTTCCTCACATGCTTATGGTTACAATAAGGACTAGTGAGAGAATATGCAAGTGTTATATAGTGTTACCTAAGGCAACTGAGTGACTAAGATGCTTATTGTTATTTTAAGTAATCAAAAGTAGCTGCAGTCTTAAAAGAGTGGCAGATCAACCTTATTTAGGCATAGTCTTTAAAATGGGTGTTCATCAGCTGTTTTTTTGTAGGAGGAATCAATTAGTAGAACCAAATTGTAGCACTGAATAGTACATCAGCAAAAATAGATGAAGCGATCACGGCATCAGCAACTGTAATCTTCTCCCTAGAGAAACAAAGGCAGTTTTTAGCATCTGCATAGGTTGCAAGGGACAGCAGGGAAACGAGTGATAAATGTATTTTTCTATATGTCTTTTAGCCTTTTGGTAGTAGCACAGCAGAACTGAAATCTGATTGTAAATTGTACACGCACCACTGGTCTTCTCGCTAATTACTGAGTATGACTGTTTTAAAGCTTTCTGCAGTGCAGTCAGAGAATTGTCAAAGAGCTTTGATTACGCAGTAAGCTATATACTTACCATGTCAGTAGTAAAACCCTTGTTAATTAAGGCAAATTTCTGAGGGACACCAACTCTTTCAGTCAGAGGCAAGAATTTAAGATTGAAATGACTTGTCAGCTCATATCACTGGATTTCAATCTGGCAGAAGGAACCTGCTCCACCTCCATGATTATCTCCTCTTTGTGGGGAGCAGATGAATGGGGAGAGTTTCCCAACATTAGGCTCCGTTGTAACACAAAGTCAGGTTCAAAAGAGATTAGGAAAAACTAATCTAGACCATCCCACTCCCAGGACAGAATCAAATGCTGTGTTATTTTTCTCTAGT
The DNA here is from genome assembly GCF_011004875.1 of Balearica regulorum gibbericeps. Classification (NCBI taxonomy): domain Eukaryota; kingdom Metazoa; phylum Chordata; class Aves; order Gruiformes; family Gruidae; genus Balearica; species Balearica regulorum. The sequence continues at coordinate 16,334,898 of NC_046186.1, forward strand.
CCTTTACACAATGTGGTTTTAAACCGTTCAGGTAATACAATTCCTTCACTTCACCTCTTTGATTGTACTTTTGAGTGTAATTTTCCATAGTGTCCTCCAAACCCATCTTAAAATCCCACTCCTGATGCCCCCTCCCCTCCTGACGTCCTACCAATAACCCACCAAAGCCTTCACAGGTTTGAGTAGAGCACTGCCATAAGACCTTCCTTGTTTTCTTGTTGTACTACTACTACTGCATGGTACAGAGACTTTCACAAAGGGGGAAGAGTATGGCACCCCAGAGGCACTGGGGTGACCACTGCCCCAGGGAACAGAGCACACAGCAATACCAGAAATTGCTCTTGACCTCCAATAAACTTTGTTGGAGGACCACTTCTAAAATGCCAATTACTGGATATGGAGAAAGAAGTATGGATGTGTGAGGTGATAACACGCCTTCATATTTGCTTGTTATTTATTTTAACTTAGGCATCTTTCATGTGTTACATTCAACCAGAGGTCAGGAGCAAAGCAGTGACGGGACAGACCATGTCCTCCAGGCATCTTACTGAATGTGGCAAATGCAGTCAAGGTGAAGTTTTCTCCTATATGCTGCTCAATCTTCCTGAAGACCTACTGAGAGTAGGTGAACCAGTGAATGTGAAATGTAAATTTTAATTTTTTAATTAATCAAAGTATCAGCTTGTGATTTCCCATGCCATGTGTTAAGGTATTAGTCTTTGATATGCAAGGGTGCTGTTGAAGTGGGTAGCCTTAGAAAGGCTTAAGTCTTGTTAATAATAATGATAAATCTAGCATGAACTCGGCCCTTTTTGATGAAGGGGTTTTGGCACTACAGGTTCACATGGGCTATAACTTCCTTAGACAATTTTTGCAATATGCAGTTTGGATACCTTTATTATACAACTATCTGTGTTATAACAAGGGAAAGGCAGGCTGTAGGCAGCTCTTCCTAGATACCTAGACATAACGGGTAATGAGACAGACTGGAGGACAGTGGTATGTCTGATGAAATCATACTCTCATCACAGGTGTCTGGATTTAGGGCAGCCCTCCACAGATGACTCAGGTGAGCTACTGGGATGGGCACAGCAGCAAGTTACCAGAAGCTAAGCTTGATGTGAAAGTACTCCAAGTTACCCGTTCAGCAACACGTAACTGTATGGGCTCTTCCCCATGCTGATGTAACTTGATCAGTCTTTTTTTATTAAAGGATAAATAATCTCACACTTATTGTGAGATAAGAACATAACAAGGGCAGCTACTGAAAAAAAATTGACTTGTCTGCCTGATTGTGTAGGTTCATTGTATTCCCACTGGTGGACAGTAATCTGTTTTATTAAAAGCTGATTATAAAAGGCTAATGCAAAGATCCACTTTTATAAATGTTTATCTTGGTACTGAAAATGCTGTGATGCTAATACAGACACCAAAAGACAATGGAATATTTGTAAAGTGTTTATTTAGCCAGGTCAAATAAAATTGATAAAGCAAACTTGTGTCAGGACAATGGCTTTGTTTTGACAAATTATCCACGGAAGCCTTGTTCTTTAAAGGCTGGCTGATCAATCAAGGCTCTCTGCGTTATTTTATAATGTCTGCTGTGCATAGATATATGCAGTCACATACGAGCTACCTTGATAGCCAAAGCATGCTTGCTCTTTGACGTTACTGCTTTCTGCACACTCTTTCCCCAAATCCTCCAAAACAATTTAGAACAATAACTGCTCAAACACCAGTCTTCTTCATTACCAGCTTTGCATTTTCTAATTAATTTACTATCCGTTCACATCAATACAAATGAGGGTCGTTCTTTTTCCCAGGCTCTGCTCAAAGAAAAAGCCTACAGTTCATGAGAGTCATCGTTCCTGCTGGAAAGGGAGCTCCAGACGCAGGGACCTCCCCTGGGCTCTGTGGAGGCCTGGGATGTGTAACCACTTGAGAGATGAAGTCAGAGCTGGCAGGGGAGTGTAGAGGGGCATATTCATAGCACCTTATAAGTACCTAAGTTAAGCAGTATGACTACTGTGGCATCTAAGATCAAGTGAACCTTGAGAAACTGAAAGGATCTGCTGTGAGGCTCCAGCTCCCCGCAGATGCAATGGGAAGAAAGGGTTGCAATCCCTAAATCAAGGTGTTGCGGGGTCTGTGACAGACTGAGCTGTCCACCCTCTCTTGAGCTCAGACACTGTAGTGGTCACAGTGCCTCAGAGAGCATCTGCAGATGGAAAGGTGTCTGCATTTGGGCTGAAGTCTTCAAGAAAAGCTCTCAAATTCTTTCTTCTGTCTGATTAAATCATATTTGTGAACCAGGAGCCTGTGTTCCACTGGCGAGAATGGGCTGTGCTGATGTATTTATAGCTTATGGAAGAAAGTTTGCAGTGTCCATGCCTGCAAGCTTACATGAAGATAACCCCCCAAAATCTTTGAAGGTGATAGAAAAATGACAGCCCAAACCATCTTTTATTCTTGAAACAGAAGACAGCTGTCAGGAGGAAAATCTAATGCCTTGGGGACTGCAAATGTCAAGCAGATGCGATGCTTCACTAATTGTCAACAGGTTCAACCTTTTCTGCTAATCTCCTAAGTACCAGTAATGTCTTTGTAACCCAGACACGGTAGGAAATATGTTTCTGCATAACAAAGAATTGGGAAAATTTATCCAAATTTAATTATGAGTCTCCAGCTGAGCTCTTGTTTTTGACTACTGCTTTATCACACACAACACAGTGGGTATATAAATAGGATGTGGTAAAATGGTATATTCATTTAGGGCCTGCACCACTCAGGTCTGAGTACTTTATTCTATTGACTTGGTTCTGTGCTGTGATTTGTGTTTGCAAGACTGGCCCAGAAATACCTGAGTCATAGCGTGTAAAGCATAGTCTGCTTTAAGGTTACTGTAGGGTTACATTTCTTATAAGGGTCTCCAAAGTGTAGAAATGAAATGTATACTCTTATTAACATTGGTAAGTGTGCGTACAAAATTTGGAAAGTAAATGCACGTATAGTACATGCAAGGTAGAAACAGGCTGAAAAATAATTATAGATAATGTAAATCCTGTTGTGGATTGCCAACTCTTTTGAATTACCTCCCCATGACTCTACCATTTATAGCCATCCCTGCACCTTCCCCTTCTGTAAGCAGCATCTTTTTAACAAGGAAATGGTATGAATCTCAAAGCATAAGTAAAAACCCAATAACCTTGTGACTTCAGTTATTTGAAATACATTGAAATAGATTGAAATACAACAAATTAATTGTGTGTGCTATCAATGTTATGTTCTGGATGCTACAACTGCTTCTCCTGTAGTAGATGTTCTGCAGGAATGGCAAGTATTTTTCAAGAATAGAAAGACTGGGGGTTTGAGCAGGTGAGAGATTTGCAGAAGACTAAACTTTCCCTAAACCAGGTAGACAAATTCATAACAATGACAATTTAAGTTTACTAGCACTCAGGTTAAAAAGAGGAAGATGAAAAAGACCCACTACTTGTTCAAGAATATATTCCTGGAAACCAGTTAGCTAACCTTCCTTCCCACCTATGGATCCAGCCTCCCTGAACATCTCTGCACCTGAACAGCTCAGCTGCAGGGACAACTCGTATGGGTTGTGGGGGGAGTTTGGGATAACTCTGCTTTCAACACCGATGCATGGGGACAAACCTTGGACTGTGTGTGTTTAGCAGCCTGCTCACTGCTCTGCCAGTTTATGGAGGACTCTCTGCCTGCTGGGGAGGTGTAGAGGGGAACAGGGTCAGATTTTTGGGTACTGTTTACAGGCTCTTCCTGGCACCATCTCATACAAGGGAAGGTACTTAGGTACTTACCTGCTCTACATCAGAAACATCAGTTGGAAGGTTTGTGCTTCTTTGTATCCACTTGATTACAACTTGGGGTACTGTTTTTGCCAATTTTCTGTATGAGACTTGCAGTTTTTTTCAATATGCCAGACAACTCATATGCTTATTGAAGGGTAAACATGGGAAGCATTTTAGTGCCCGTGCCAGCACTCAGAGGCACTCAGCTCTCAGTGGGAGGATGTTTTTGAAACCTCTAGGCTTTGACACAGCTACTTATGCCCTTAACATTTAAAACACCTTTAGGTTGTGGTTGTTTGGTTTTTTTAAACTGGTCCCTCAATGGAGATTCTGTCAAATGGGTTGGTGGCTCCTTGCCCAGACCGTGGCGTGGGGGCCCCAAGACTCAGTCCGGGCTCCAGGAGCCAAAGGCAGCACAGCAGAGCTCTTGACCAACCATGGCAATGAAGTATCAGATTTAACATTATCATTAAAATCACTCATTCTGCATGTACATTTGAGGTTCTACCAGCCTTATGTATATGGCTCGGGGGAGTTTAGGGAACTAAGACAATAAAATTAATATGGAGAATGAAGGTCTAAAATGACTGAAAAACTGTCATTTTAGAAAATAAAACACAGCCAATAGCTTCATAAACAAGCGAATGGAAAAAACCACTGTACAGAATCCTTCTTTACCCTCTTTCTCCCCAAGAAGAATAGGTTGGGGAGAACTTCCTTACAGCTGTAGCAGAGATCTGTAACAATTCAGTTTCATTCACTGCATTGCCTAAACTCATTCCTTAATTATCTTCATCAAATTTCCTAAAGATTGTTGGCATTGGTTCACTACTCTCATGAAACTGTTCTCATCTATAGCAATAGAGTATTTACTTTTGTCTCTTTGTACCTGAGGCTGTATTTACAAAATGTCATGAAATTTCCAGGTAAAAATGGCTCTTTTGGGTGCAATTTCAAATAGCAAGCAGGAAGGATGATGAAATTCTAACATAAAAGCAAAAGATTGAGAAAGAACTACTGGCATTGAGGATTATTTTAAATCACACATTTAGTCAGATTAATTAGTCAAGATTAGTTTCTACTGCAAATTTATGCAGAGCCTTGATCATTGAACTTCACTGATAATTACTTGCTTGCATCCTCATAAAAAGAGGAGATAAATGGTAGTTGATTAAAGGGTCCAATTTATTGTCCCTGCAGAAATTAAAACAAACTTATTGCTGTTATATGGAATGGTCACTCAGAGAATTTCTAGTTCCATACTTTGAAAAGAGGATTGTTATTAACTGAAAGGAATTATTTAATAACAAATAAGAGGTAAAATGTTCTTTCATACTGGGATCAAACTACTTATTGTTGCTTTAATATACTTTTTGAATAAAATGAAAATGACTTGTTTTCTTCAGGATGACATCAAAGCAGGCTTTGCAGAATAGGTAGAAGGGAAATCCTGATAAGTCTGTCCATTCTTTCTTTCTTTCTTGATTGATAGCCTACTGTAGTCAATGACAATATTGTAGTCACTTCTCTGGATTTAGGACTGGACCCTAGATCAACTGCAAAGAAATAAAAATTACTGAAGGATCTGTTTTTAAACTGACAGCCTCCAGCTTGACTCAGTTGTCTCTGTGCCCTTATCCTTCAGTGTTTTCTTGTGGATTGTAAGCTTTCTAGTGGGGGGGGATATTGTTTGTTTACATGTACAGTAGTTAATGCAATAGATGTTCAACTCAGTTTCTCTCCAGGCATTTCCATGTTTCATCTGTTATTTAATAATATAGCTGGCCAACCATACAGATTTAGTGATCGCAAGAGGGAAGGACTCCATTAGGTTTCTTTTCTATACAACTTCATAGGAAAATAAGCTTCATTATTTCTGTTAATGACAGAATAAATGTTTTAAATTGACAAATTCCCCTTCCTAATTCTCTGTACAAATCAGGGTAAGCAAGTCATATCTAAATTTCCAGACACTTCTTACAGTTTATATTCACCTACTTCAGTACATATGATGGATTACACAATTAGCATGATCTGTTTTGAAATGCCTTTCTGAATTCATGGAACAGTTGCTGCTGCTGAAAGTACTGGGCATTTTTAACTTTAGCTAAAATTCAGCTATCTGAAAAGCAAGTTTAGAGGTTTTGTACTTACATCATGCTACATCGTAAGTGCATATTGATGAAGTTACAAGGTGTAAGGTGGAAGATATAGTTAAACTGAAATCTCAGTTAAATTCAATATTAATGAACCATGTATACTAGGGAAATAACTGATAGCTCTTTCTACAGAAGACAATGAAACTTCCACACTAATTAAGCAATTCTGTTCTCACACTGTTTGCAACACACGTGGAAGAGTGCTGCTCAATCTAACTGGATTCTTCTGATTTACAGGGGAGAGTAGCATTTATCTATGTCACTTGGTAAAGTCCTTACCTCCAGCCATTTTAAGGGAAAATTTAAATTTACCTACCTTTACCTAGCTATTTGGCCATGGTCCCTTTATTTTCAATACAAAGGGCACATCATCTCAGTTCTCTCCAGTCTCTTAGGACCCCAGAGGTGCCTGGAGGTGCTTGTTAAAGGCCAGCCTACAGCTTTTTAAATAGCTGAAGGGGAGGAGAGGAATCTCAGTTTTACTCCCTATTTCCCAGATGCCCTCCACTTGCAGAGCCCGCTGGATGTTGATTATGAATCTCTAGGAAATCACAAACTCAATGCACATTTTGGGGAATGGGAGAAACATTCTGCACATTTCTTTGGAAAGTCATCTACCATTTGCAATGCAGGAGAGCCCAGGAGCTGAGACTGGCTGTGCCCATGATACAAGGCATTACACACATGCACAGTAAAAAAAAGAAGCCTTTAGTCTTTCCTCCAGAAAATTACATTTTGTGTTCAACAGCACCCGTGGAACAAAACAAACAGAGTGAGAGGTGAGAGAGGCAACTCCCACAGGCATGCTTTGCATAGCATATAGTATATACATGTAATGAGCAGATCAGAAGTGGTAACTGCATTTGCCTCCAGCCGACTTGTTAATTTTTGCTGTAGCCTATGCTTCTGTGAGGCAAAACTAATTTTTAAGTCTTGGTCACGAGCCATTTATTTAGTCAGGTTTTTCTTTTGTTTTCCTTTCTTATTTGTGCATTTCTGAGTTTGGACATTTTGAATATACAATCGTGGTGTGTCTTTTCCCTCCTGTTCCAGATGAAAGAGAGAAAAAGTTCATTTTGAAATCTTTTCGATGGCTGAATTGAGCACAGCACATTTTCAGCAAACACTCCTTCCCCTGAAATTTCCCAATTTAAATTTTCAATCACATATTGCTGCTATTTGTATGCAAAACCTCTAATTATGTTGCCCCAAATAATCACCTCCAAGTGGAGCGGGTGACAAAAAAATTGCCATACTGCCAAGGATTTTGTAGACCTTGAATCCTCCTGGGACGTAGATAGAATATGGAGCCAGGAAAAAAAAAAAACCTTCAAGTAATTTTTGGTAATAGGTTTTGTCATTCTCAATTAATTTTTTTAAACAATAACTCTCTGAATATAGCGGGGAAATGGAACATCTTGTTTGTCAATTAATGTAGAGTGCTTTACAAAAGATGTTATGACATTTGCCTCACTCTGTCTACATCAATATTACAGTCTCATTAATAGTTCAGCAGGGGTTTTTCTCATGTTTTTACCATGAGGACAGGATGGAGTCACCATTCTTTCTGTGGCATATCCTTACCTCCTCCCCATACAATATTTGTCTTGCCTCTTGTGATTTATTTCAACATGTTCCTTTAGCTTTGCTTGCTGCAGAGACTCATAAATACGGATTTGTGTTTATTTAATGAATCCAGTGCTCATTACACTGGAAGTGAATTGTTAACTAGCATTACTGAAACTCTGTTTAAAATAAGAATTAGTTTGCAACTGGCTTCAAGTATCTCATTTTTGGGGTACGAATCAATAAGAGATAGATAGTAGCCAATACGCTCTGCACATCATACCAGCTTACGTACAAATATGAATATTCAATATCACTCTGAATTTTTAGGTAACAAGGAGCAGAAAACTTGTCCTTGATATAACCTTCACTGCTGCAGTGGAGTTCTCACAGAGGAGGAGGCAAACATTGGAAGAACTGAGATTTCTCCTGTGAAAAACTGCACGAGACAAATGCCTTGAACAGCAGGAATAGTATGTGTGCATTGGTCCTCATGGGAGATGGAAACACTGTGCATTGCGGAGGAGACTGAGCACCTCGCTTAAGTCTGGAAAAGAAATGACTGGGATGATTTGATTAGATAAACATGGTAGGAATTACCACTATTTAAAAAAAAAAAAAAAAAAAAAAAAGGTAGGTTCCTAGGCACTAGAATGGGAAAAGATTTAGATGCTGTTAGGTTTAGTCTTGGACAATATCGCTTATATGTCCTACTGAATGGTCCTAACCTCCCTTTTAGTACAATAAAACTGAAGCAATAATTCTGCAAAATACTTAACTATCAGAAAGAGGTGGATTTAAGTCCATGTTTACTGTTCTGTAGCAGATTGGAAAACACTTAAATTCTCCAGTAGGAAGAAAGAGAATTTATCTGCACAAGAAAAATGTGATCTGAGATAAACCTAAGACAAATTGCCAACAAAGACCTTCCTCTCTGTTTGGCCTGTGTAGGACCTGGCCTGTGAATTGCAAAGGATGCATGAGAGTACGTGAGCTCGAATTAGCAGGCGTTTCTGCTCACCGCTGCCTAAGGAGGGAAAGTTTGACAGCCCCAGATTTACTTGGGGGACTGAAGGGGCTGTTAGAGGGTTAGAGCCCCACACTCTTGTTCCCAACTAAGGTGGGCAGGAGAACACCATCAGAAAAAAATAGAAAGCATAGGTACTTTCCCCCTCCCCCCCATAGTCTCTCTGCCTTAAAAATACAAACTTGAACAAAAAGCCACTGAAGAAGGAGCAAGAAAGATCTCTGTGATTCCAGAGAAAACATTCTGTCTGTTTACCTGAGTTTGGGAGAAACCACCAAGAGATTAATTGGTGCCTGCAAATAATGTATAAGCAATGCAGATAAAGAAAATGCACATTTTCAGCCAGGAGGTAACGGATGCTTAAAACCAAAATCCACTCCCATATGAAATACCCGGACATTACTTAATAGCGGATCTGGGTGTGAACTTTGAATCTGATGCTTCCATTTCCAGTGGTGCAAGTTGAACTTCTGACCCATACAGGCACTTACAGTTTGCCTAATTGAGAACAGGGCCATATAAAAGCCTTGGGATATACATAATTAACTGGATGATTAAGGAAAGAATTCGCTAACCCAGAGCTATGCTGACCGCCCTAAAGGCAGGCCAGTGATTTAGAGCTGTCTTTGAGAGGCAGAAGCCTCCTGTGGGGCTGATTTCCTGATCGGCTGAGATCTCCATGGATGGTTCACCACCTTTTCACTGCCGGGGAGGAGGTAACACACTGCTCTTCCTCGGGAGAACACTGAAAGCCGCAGCCTGGGGTTCTCCTAGCTGGCTCAATCACAGCTCCGTAAGCACAGCCATCATCAGTTGTATTGCTCAAAGGATGAAATGGGACCAGCTTGTGGTTTTTTCCACACTAAAAGTGTATTTAAATTAATGATATTTAGCACAAACACTAGCTGAACTAATTTAATGCTCTGTCACAGCCTTCTTTGGGGTGCAGCATAGCACTCCATGCTATCTGCTGTGACTGTCTCCTCATCAGATCACTCAGTGGAAAAGAAAATAATGCTAAAATCAAAGTCACCCTAGTGGAAATAGCAATTTTCTTGAATCCCTTTCTGTGAGGAGAAACTAAACTTTTCATGCATTTGTGCATTGCTTTTCCACATGTAGCCTTAGACTGTAAGGGTTATAAAGGAGAAAACTGAATTTTTCCTTCTTACAGCATAATGTTTGAGAAGGATGCAACTATGCAACATTGAAATTACCTCAGGAAAAATCCTGCAATTTTTGTATAAAGCACCAAATATTAATTAGAGGTGAATAATCTTTTCTACCAGAAAGGACTATTTAGCCTGAATTCTCTGTAGGGGGACTGGTGGAGTCAGTTCAAAATGGCTAATACCAAACCTCTTGAAGTCAATTCCACCCATCTTTTCCTTCACCAAGTGTAACACACCAACACTTAGCACGTCACCTGGACCATCTCTTAAGATTTTGCAGACTTTGAATTTTTTAAAACTTGAATTTGAATGTACCTCATATTCCTCGGTCAGTTACCCTTTTCAGAGGGACAGAACAATGATGTATATATCCAAAAGTATGGTGGCAGGTTCATTCCATAAATTAGGCACAGAAATGTCTCTGAAACACTTCTCCATAACCCAGTAAAATAGCAAGAAGGCAGAAGAGACTTGTGCTGATTCTGTAGATATTAGAATTGTGAACTTTATTACTGAATGTGAGGCTACATTTGAGGGTGTCTCCGCCTGGAGTTGAATCGTTAGCTTACCTCTAAATGCAAGCAATTGTAACTAAAATCTTCATTATATCCAGCCGCAGATGTATTTATTTCTTGGTTGATACATGTGACCAAAGTAATCTTTTTTTTATGCCTATCTGTTGGTAGACTCTATAAGCATGCTTTGCTGTGTGCTGTCCCACAGCATCCTTTGCTTTTTACATCCATAACAAAGCTTCGGCAAGCTTGGCTTGTTTCCAAAAACCATTCTTTGTGACAATTAAAAGAGAGAATTCAGAACTCCATATAATAAAAGCAAACAAAATACAGCAGAAATAATTTCTGATCTCAGGCAAGAGCTGAGAATGAAAATAAATAAAGACCAAATGCCGCTTACTGAACCTTCTTTGCAGTGTGCACAGATCAGGAAATAAAATAGTTTTGTTGGTTCTATTATTCTTGCAAGCACAAGACAAAGCTTTGCTGATATGGTACAGGTCCATCTGCCAGCCGGGGAAGAAAAGGAAAAGCAATTAAGAACATTATAAATTAGGTTTGTTGCTCTGAGCTGGAAAGATCCAGTTAAGCATGCTGCGATTCTGAAAAGAGAAAAACAGATGAGCCAAGAGAGAATTTCTCTTGATATTATCACTTGACCAGTTCCCCCTGCCTTCCCCACTCCCCCAGGCAAGGATATATCTGTAGCCAAACCACCTCTGGCTCTCAAAGCTACAGTCAGGTACGCCGTGTATAAAGCCCCATTCCTGAGGATGTGTGGGCTAAATATTAGCCTGGGCAACTTACTCTTTCAGTCTTACTCTGTGATAGAAGAACATCTATCTGTGCACCCCCATGAGGACTCCCAGCCCTGATTTCCAGAGCAAGGAACCAGGTGGCCATTTCGACTTGCTCTCCTCCTGCTCCCATCACCTCCCTAACCCAAATTTGCTTCACGTGTGAAACTGAAGCAGCAAAAGTAATTCTTGCCCTACATAAGCAGTGAGAAATTTGTACCTCCTCCAGGACGAGGGCGCAGAATTAATTCTTTTACAAGTGACGTTGCACATTTTACAGGTTTTTCACACACTGTTTAACCAGCATTTTATTTGCATTTGGGGACAACAATGGCAAAGAACTGCTTTTGTTACACTTCTTGCACTCTTTTTTTTGGCAGTCTCAGTATCCTTTCTTGGCGATTCTGTACAGCACTCCTCTGGTATGCACATAAACCAGTAATGGGGAACGAGTCTCTGAGAAATGAATTTAGAACGCATTACTCTTAAGTAAGCACATGAGGCAGCTGGTACAGGTCCAGCCAGGCACAGTTCCTATGAAACTAAGCCTTATCTTTATGTTTCACTGTAATCTGAAGGAAATTAACACAGAATCCTAATGTTATGTTTGCTTTACAGCATCTGCCCTTGCAAACAGAGGATGTGGAATAGACCGTTTCTCAATTTTTTCTGGTTCTTTTGTTCCCAGAGCTGCTGTGACCTGTTGCCCAGTGTGCATCTGTGAAGCACACGCTCATAAACCTGCTAGCACTACCGTAAAACCATTACTGTGCCATGTGCAGCTCACCCCTGAGCCTGCACTAGATGTGCTAAAGCCCCAGTTATTTTTGTAGGCAGCATCACTTGTTTTTCCATCCCCTTCACATCTCACACCTGCTTGATGTGCAGCCAAGCTGCCTCCTGCCAGCAGCTCGCACATGGTCAGCCGTCCTAGGCCAGGGAAGCAGATCGGCTGCATCTGCCAGACTATCAGCAGGTCCAGTCGTCCTGCTGATGGGTCACAGTTTTGGACAGGAGCAAAGTGATCACTTGTTCGTATTTAAATAGCTCTGGTCTCTGGAATAATGTCAGGCCACGGTGGGCTTGCTGGTGGTTTCACAGTTGGACTCTGGGATCTGCCATGGACTGGTGGCTTTCTTATTTAAGTCTTTCTTATTTAAGTCTTTCTTATTTACATGGTTATGTGCATTGCAGAGGGGCCAGGAGTGAGGTTACATGTGCCAACAGCAGTGGCCACGCTGCAGTGCGGAGGTGCAGGAGACCACCTCCATTACCCATCAGCCACCCAAATCAACAACTTCTTGGAGAACATCATGGGCTAGGGACTGAGGATTCATCTGCCAGCACCCAAGTGAGCAGCCACAGGCTGAGCATGGCCTTCGAGATGGCTATTGCTGCAATCTGATGTGAAAATTGTGCCAGATTATCTCTGTTCATCAAGTAAAATAAATAAAAAGAATAGCAAAAATGGTCATTTTAATAAGGGTAGAATTAAACTTGAATACAGAAAAAATGAAACTACTTGTCTAAACAGAATAAATTTTTTATAACTTTCACAGTGATTTCTAAATTATCCCCAGCTAATTCATGTTTGAGTGGAAGCTTTTTGTGGACAGCTGATCTTACCTTACTGCAACCATTTTGCTCCTGTTCTGTGCAAAAATGTTTGGTTCAGTTTGTAGAAAGAGGTTAGAAATGCACTCTTGTTGAGAAATGGTGGGACTCGAGGCAGTCCAGGAATAAAGAAACCACAGAGAGATAAGATGGAGAAAGTGTTATTAGCTCTCCAGTAAAGGATCAATTTACTCTGTTTGGAAATGTTGCAGGAATTTGGTCTCTTCTTTTGTATGGCACTGGGGAAATCAGGACTGATTTTTAAATATAATTAGATAAATTGGGAATAAGTTTCAAAGGTAAACTTACAGGTGGATATTTAAAGAGTAATGTTATCCCTTTGTACTGATGAGTTCAATTAAAAGACAGTTAGATCCATAAATGTTGTAAAGGAGCAAAGCGCGTGTGAGTGCTTATAATACCTCTCAATTTTGGTTTATTCCTGGCATTAGAAATGGGTGACCCTTTCTCATAAAAGGCTTGCTCCTACTCTCTCCTTTACTGAGCCGTCTGTTTGCTGACAACTTGGGGAAACCTATCTCAACGCTATAGAATTGAAACATTTTAAACAATGCAAACAGAATTTTGGCAGGATTTTATTTCATGGTTTCTTTTGTAATTTTGCCTATTCATCCAATTTGGAATTTAAAACCTGTTTGAATACATCATTAAAAATTTCAGTTTACTTACAGGACAGATGCCACTATTGCTCATTTAGCAAATTAGTGAACTGAGGCATAAAGAAATTGGGTCAAATGACCACTGGCATGAATTTTCCCTGTGTACTCTATGATTGAGTTCAGCCCAAGCAAAACTGTGCAGCTGAGACAGGTGATGCATCTAGTAAGCACGGAGTAACCTGTGGTATTAGCTCCTGAGTGAGAAAGGACCTCGCCTATGGCTGATATTGCCGTCAGGGGCTGAGAGTCATGTTAAGAGGGGATGATCTCAGGAGCTTAGGTGTTGGGTTAAGGGCTTGATCTGAAGGCAACTGAAGAGAATGCAAACACTGCACTGTCCTGAGTGGGTTGCTTGAGGTCCTCACAATTTCACCCACTTCAGTAGTTCATAATTTAACAGTTTCTAGTGGAGTTATCTGAATGGAAATAAAAGGCATCTCTTACAGCACAAAACCCTAAAATAGTAAGTTTTACAAATTAATGCTTCATCTAGTTCAGCATCCAGCATTGAATAATATTTAACTTGGAAACAAATGAGATGATATTTCTGAAATATTATTTGTGTGGAAAAAAAATAGACCATTTAGGACAATATGAGTATAAGAAAATTGTTCTAACTGACGCTAAGATACAATTTTATCTCGAGATTGTGAGTATACTTCTGTTATTTCATTAATTCTCATTAGATCTAGTTTTAAAATGGAGTGCTGATTTATATCATGGAATTTAGCAGAATGAAAAGCCAAAAATTATTTCAGTTTTTTTGTCTTCCATTTTAACATTCCATTGGTTATTTGAGAGTTTGTTTTTTGAACAGGTTTTTACAGTGCTTAACTTCAGCTACTGTAATGTTTTGATTTTGCTGTGAATTATCTTCCAGTAATGCCTCTATTTTGCCCAAATCTGCTAAGTTTTAGAATTCAAGAGGTTAGCGATTATACAGCAAATGAAAATCAGTTATTGAATATATGTATATTGACAACCACATTAAAAAGCTAAGAGTGTATTTATTTTATTTGTATGTGACAGTCAATTGTTTTAATATAACTGTGAATATTGTGAGTAGCTACAGAATTTTTCATTGTTTCTGTTTTTCATCTCAAATTATTTCAAACACCAGCTTCTTATCTCCTTAATCCTTTTCCAAAATCCAATAAATGAAATAAAATTATCTTCTAAAATGGTAGCAGAAATCAATGGCCAGAGATATTAGTGGATGCTTATTGACACAGATGATACTATTTTCATATTGCCATAATGTTGGTCCAGATGCTCAACTGTTGGTTTTAGGCATTGAGTAGGTGAGTTTGGAAGTTTGAGCAGTCCAGAAGCAATTGCTTTTTGCAGGCTCTGGAGTGATTATAGATCCATGAGGTTATTTATGACCTATAACTGCAGCTCTGCTGTCTAGTGTATGTTCCTACCATGCAGAAAATCCCTTCCCCACTTGTTATCTGATCACGCTCCTTCGTACAAACAGGCTATGTGGGCCTTGTTAGGGATTTCTATGGACTTATAGGAAGCCAAAAGTCCAGTGTCCCGTTTCCTAGATATTCAAGGTTTCTGAAGGTATAGGAAAAGTAACGTCCTTTGAAACTTTGTTGTTCTATTTATATATGACCTAATATCACAGATTGAATGTATACAGAATTTTATTAAGTTCTGACTGATGCTTTCCATGGCTGGTAAATCGCTCTTGGTCAGAGCTGGGTGTATTAAAGGGCTTGGTTGATTTAGGATGTGAATGTAAATGGCAAAGCTCAGTTTATGAGCTTCATTATTTCTGGAGTGAGGCTTCCCATACAGTTCATTAATCTACCTGATTTTTATTATCTCTTTCTCAACAACAGCCACTTTCTTAATAGGTATTTTGACACTGAGGTTTAATGGCATTTAAAAAGATGACAGACCCATGCACAGAAGTTACAAGTCATATGTATTAAATTGTTCAGTCATGAGAAGATCATTCCATCCCAGAAAGGGAGTCTCTGCTGTTCTTTTTCCATTTGGGTTTTAGTTTTTGCTCTGGTAATTCCAACATAATACTCTGTACAATATAATTTACTTTTGCTTTCAGGAAAGATTTTTTTTTTTTCCTGCTTGTCCACAAACTAGAAGAATGATAGAGACAGCAACTAGAGCATCCCAAGCACACTTACATTCTTTGAGCACTTACAAAATCAGTATAAATCAAATTGATAAAACAAAGTCCTCCAGCATTAATGCACCTAATTTTACATTACTATGGACAGCTATTCCTTTATTTGTACAAGCCACTCTGCCTTTGGGAATACATTGCATCTCCATAATTCTTTATTTGTACAAGCTGCTCTACCTTTGGAAATACATTGCATCTCCATACCAGTATAAAATTTGAGTAGGTTGCCTTCCAATTCTGAGGCAAAACCAGGTCAAACTTCTTATTGACAAGATTCTACTGGCTTCTACGGTTCTTTGT
This sequence comes from Balearica regulorum gibbericeps, assembly GCF_011004875.1. Taxonomy (NCBI): domain Eukaryota; kingdom Metazoa; phylum Chordata; class Aves; order Gruiformes; family Gruidae; genus Balearica; species Balearica regulorum. The sequence continues at coordinate 16,350,707 of NC_046186.1, forward strand.
CTCAGCAACCTGAGTCAGTAATTCAGATAACACTTTCTTCTGTGGATTTATAACAGAATATTTTATCGTTAAACTTCTTTTCCATATACTTTTCATTTGCAAAAAGCTCTCTGCATTTTAAGTGTATGCATATATTTAAGCTGACATTAGTTTTCATAACGAACATGAAAATGTAATATACATAGACAGCTCAAGCTCATTGCTGTGCTATTTTAATAACTTTCATAATCATATTTGTGCTAAAATAAATAAGCTTTATTTCTTAACGACCTGCATTACTTACAGACAGCAATATGTTCTTGCTGTAGGCAGAGGAAGCACCATCTTTTCTGATGGCCTGAAGCTTTTCACCCTGTAGCTATGGTTGCAAAAGGATTAGGGATGTAGTCTTGAAGAGAACATCATAGATTTTTCCGCTGCGTATGGAGCAGTTTAAACTTCATGCATGTGTTCTCTTCTTGGAAATGTCTGTCTGGTTTAGCACATGTTTTTTAGCTCTGAAATGCAGCACTTCTGCAATATGTTCTCAACATAATTCTGGACAAGCGCCTGTGTGAATGGAGGCGCTCACAGTGAAGCAGTAATGTGATCTTTGGAATAGATTAGTATGAATGGGAACACTGACAGCAGAGATCGGCAGACTTGTGTGGGATTTTCATTCCACTTGCAGGAATTCTTAGGAATTGTTTGTAGTCATTACTCCTTTTCTAAGGTGTTGCACCTCTTAATGTAAAAGCCTATCTTTCTGCTAGGGGACAGGCTGTAAGAGGATTTAGTCTCGTACAGTAAGTAAGTAGCACACCTTGCTTTTTTTCCCTAGTGGTTTTACGGTTGTCTCTAGGTTCTTATCATTTGGATATATGAAAATGGACAGGCAAGTTAGTTTGTTTCATTGTAAAGGCAGACATAGTTAAAGCAGTAAAGATAAAAAATATTCATCTTTCGAGTGATGATCTCATTTAGAAGTCCTAGAAAACTGCTACACAAAGGGAAGTAGAATCACGGAATCAGCCACTTCGAGATGGACCTCACGTACACCCAGTCTAACTTCCTTCTCCAAGCAGGGTCATCTGTGAGATCAGACCCGGCTGCTCAGACCTTTATCCAGTTGGGTCTTGAACCCTCCAAGGATGGAGACTGCACGAGCTCTCTGGGAAGCCTGATCCAGTGCCTGACTGTCCTCAGTGAATTTTCTTTCCTTATATCCAGCTGGAATCTATTCTTTCAATTAATGTCTTCTGCTTCTCATTCTCCTGCAGTGCACTGTTGTGAGGAGCCCAGCTCAGGTCCTCAATAACCCTCCAGGTAGGCAGGGTCACACTGCTGTGAGAACCTCTTGAAACTGTCCTCCATCCAGGCCAAACAAGCCCATCTCCCTCCACTTCTGCTTGCAGGCCAAGTGCTCCAGCCCTGACCTTCCCAGTGGCCTCCCCAAGTTTGCCAATGTCTTGATATATCAGACCCAGACTTCTGCAGAAATAATTGCAGAAACAAGATCTTAAACTTGTGTTTGTCTCTTGTACCGTTCCTTTCTCTTGCTATTCATCGAGCTAACTTCTAAGCCCTGTTAAGAAAGCAAAATCTATTATCACTCCCTAAGATGCATTGCTCATAATAACTATCTTCTTGGAATTTCATTGATTCGTTATACTTGGTTTTCCTACAATGTCTTCTGAGGATCTTTATTGATTTGCTAGGAACAGGAAGCAATTTTTATAGATTTAGATTTAGAGGGTAGATTTAGATTAGATATTAGGAAGAAATTCTTCACTGTGAGGGTGGTGAGGCACTGGAACAGGTTGCCCAGAGAAGTTGTGGATGCCCCATCCCTGGAAGTGTTCAAGGCCAGGTTGGATGGGGTTTTGGGTAACGTGGTCTAGTGGAGGGTGTCCCTGCCCATGGCAGGGGGGTTGGAACTAGATGATATTTGAGGTCCCTTCCAACCCAAACCATTCTATGATTCTATGATTCTATGATTCTTTTTCATTTCTTTGCCAAACTCCATGGATGACAGATATTTTTCAGGATTAATGAATTGTTTAGTGATAACATCATTAGTCACTATCTGAAGATCCAATAATCCTTTAAAGGAGTGATGTGAAAGCCAATAGGTGCATGGAAAAAGGCTTCGAAACTGCTTCCTGTTTCTAGCAAGTCAATAAAGGCCCTCAGTGGGAGGCTGAACATCTTGCTATCTCAGTGTAACAGCAGCTGGAGGCTTCTCAGGACAGGACACAAGCACACATGTGAGGCAGGAATGTTTAAAGTTACTTCCAGGCTCATCTGCAAGAGAGGTCTCTTTCTAAGACCCTCAGGGTGCCAAATGCATGAAAAGGATAGTGCCTTCTCTGTCTTTATTTCTAAATGGCATGTGAAAAGTTATCTCTGAGCTCTACTTTACCCTTTGAAGGAGGAATTGCAGATCATATCAAACTGGGAGGAGCAGTTGCCACTCTGGACCTCAACCAGCTGGAGAAATGGGCTGGCAGGAACCTCATGGAGTTCAGCCAAGGCTTTTTGATGATTCACAATCCCTGTTAGTCTCCTCCAAAAATGGGGTGAATGAGATTCACCACTGTCGGAAGAAGCGGGCAATGGATGTATGAGTTGAAGAGCTGAGCTGGTATTAGGCAAAATATTCCTCTCTCGTTCCAGCAGTATGCATCACCACCTTTCGTTGTGGTGCTATAACTGCTATATCAAGTAGGTCTAAAACATCAGAAAAAAGTAAACTACCTTGAAGGCATAAAGAAATATTTCTGCTTGTTCAGAGGCAAGGAAGGCTTCTCACATGCATCCCTCTCTCCAGGGCCTGCCCTTGATAGTTTCAAGTGGAGGAACTCCATTATCTCTTGCAGTTGAGGGTGCCCTGTATCATACCCAGGGCGCCCTCCTTGCAGAAAATGCTGCCTTTTGATTTCTGTCTGTGTCTAAAGTGAGGAAAGTTCATCCATGAAAGTCTTTTTATCACAGATGACTGCAAGAGTTGAATTATCAGGGCAGCTTGTCAGGATATTCCCCCCCCGTTTTCTCCCTAAGGTTTTTGTTTTGACTCAACGTTTAGCTGCTTTGCTGGAATTGCCCCAAATTAACTATTCATCAGGAAAGCTGGGACATCCCTGCAGTCCAGCTTGAAAGACAATTTGTGTCAGTGCAGCTGGAACAAGAGCTGAATGGAGGACTCATCCCCTTCGTAGAGCAGAGCTCTCCTGGAGCCAGTCAGCAGGCTGGATTTGGCTAGAACGAGTGCGCTGGATGTGTACCTTTGCTTAGGGAGAGGAGATAAAATGCTTTTATGGCAACTTATGTAGCCAAACAGCCACCTGCCACCTCCTTTGCTTGTCCAAGGCCAGGCACCAGCAGCAGGCACCAGCACATGCATGTGTGTGTCAGGGCAGGGAGGGGAGAGCTTGGATCCCCCTTCCACCACCGAGACAGTCAGATGCCATAGCACTGTCAACGCTCATTGGTGAAAATCCAGGCACATTGTCTCTTTATATCAAAGATGGTGATGTTGCACTTTTCTTCAAGGGAAAGCAATAATGCTTATGTCTAACTCTTTGCATTTCATCCATGCATTTCAGAGCACTTGGCATTGATATCTTTTTTTTTATAACTGATTAAATAAATGAACAGAGGTTCCTCTACATTTATTTCACAGATCTTTAAAAACAGTTAACCCTTTTCTCAGCTGCTTAACTGTAAGATCAGAAGCCAGAGGTCAGTTGTTATCTCACAGAGGTATTAAATTGGAGATATTTACTGTGGTGATTTATAATGCCGTCCCTCACATTGGATTACTTGGTAGCAATTAAACCAAGTGTTTAAGTTCCTGAAGAATTAGGAAATACATTAGAATGGAAGAGAACTTTTTCATCATGTCCTGTACAAAAATATTCCTTTGCTTCATAAACTACAGCCTTGCTGTTTCCTTGGTTTTCCTGCAGGTACCCATCAGAAGCAATCAGAGGAAGAACAGTACATCAATGAGAACAGCACAATGATTTTATTTCATTAAAATTATTCATGTATTCAGTTTCATTGAGACTTTTCCTGTAGGACTCACTAGAAAGAATTACCAACTGGAAATCAAAGGGATAAGACATATAGCCATTAATTTTCAGAAACATTCAATATCTTTTTATGCTGGATTTTTTTCACTTAAGTGAGTCAGTTCTGTACAGGTTGTGCAAAAAGTAAACTAATGACAAGCAAAATCTGAGGGAAATGTGAGTAGATTGAAGCTTGTTACTGAGTTGACTTCATAGCTTCCTAGTTGTCAGCCTCTGGACTGTAAATGGGTGGCACTGTGCGGATGGATCTGTTCAGCACCATGCAGAAAGTGACTATTAATAGAAAAATATTTTATACATAAGCACAAAGGAGAAGCATGTAATATGTGTTAGTTTATACATATACCAAATAGTCAATCTATTTATTAAAAAATTCTTCTGTTATAGCTGTAGCAAACTTTTCAGAAAGTGCTTACAAATATTTTTTATTAATTATGCAAGGCTAACTGTATTCATACGTATATATGTGTATATACAGACATAGTCATAGACACATGCCTGTGTGCACCATCCAACTTGATTTGTCTTTAGCAAATGACTGGCAGTGCTAAAAGTACTAAAGGGACTTTCATCATACTGAATTAAAGTCACTCAAAGGAAATTGGAAAATGGAGCTTTGTGTGAAGACAGAACGATATAAAGATGGAAAAGGTCTCTCATCTCCTTCCCTTTTGCCTCTCTCTTCTGTAGTGTTTCTCTCTGTACTGCTTTTCATTCTTCTACTCCCTATTACCCTTCTAAACCCTGTGCTACTCCCACCTGTTCTGTTCCTTTGCTTTCATACTAACTAGCAATACGTCCTTTCATGTTCCCGTCAAGCCTGGCCAAGTGGCAATTGCTCGCTCTCTCATGCATATTCACTTTTCTCATTGTCCTTAGCTGAAAAGGTACAGCTCTGCCGTCTCTTCAAGACAGTTTGTTTTAGATGGGATTTTTCAAGGTGATGAATCAGATTCATTTTGTTCTTCAGTCACTGCACTGCAGCTTTGATGTTTCTGTTCTTCCCAGTAACACGTCAGTGATGGTATCATTTCTGCAATATAACACCATACCAGGCACTCTGATGGAGGGATAAGTTCATGGCATTTTAGTATCCAACTGCTACCAAGTGTTAATGCTGTTTTGACAGACAGTAGTAAAATCTGTGTCTGTCACTCCATCTGTAATACACGGGAGATGAAGTCACACTGTTTCTATGCAGGGGCACAGCGAGGACTAGAGAACCTGATGCTAAGCATATGTGTGGCACTAAACATCATCAAACTACACCATTACTTGAGCTTCATCTGATTCATCTTATGATAAAAAATGAGCATGCAATAATGGAATAAGTGTTTGCAAATATTTTGCCACTGAATTTAAATCACAGATTTATTTCAATAATAAACATGGGAGTGCATCTTGAGAGGTTGTTGCTTGAGTTGTGTGGGTGGTTAGTCTTTTATTTTTATTCAGATGATTCGGTGAAATCTCATGATTTAGTTATTTTGTCAGTAGTAAGAATACTAAACTCGGTCATCAGCTATACCAAGTGATCTTCAGTCCTATTGAAATCATAGGACAATAACATCAGAAATATTATGCAGAGTTTTGTTTGTTCAATTTGAATATGCTGAATTGAATTGTTCAATATGAGAAGCTGTCCAGAGAATGCTAGGCAAGACAACACTTCTGTTAAAATGTTAAGAAAAAAGAACTTTGCGGAGTTAGAAGCAATCTTTGAGTATTGTAACAGAGTAAAATTTGGTACTCAGTTTATGAAAATACCATTCATTCTCTATCATTCAAGAGTCAATATGAAAACCTGGAATCTAGATCTCCTTGCAGACTGTAATGATTTCTGAAAGGCTTGATCTAGTCTTATCAGCTGGAAAGCATTAACCACACTGGTCCCAGTCATCGTGGAAAAAGCCTTGAATTTACATCTCCAAAACAGGAGATGACAGCACAGTTTATAATGCTGTCTTCTTTCACATGAGGGACTGAGGAACTGAAGCTGAAGGCTTTTTGAGGTGGCAGAACAAAAAGGGAGCTGCGCTGAGGAATGATGGCTTTGTCAGGATTATGGGCTGCAGTCAAGGCCGGAGGAGCTGCCTGAGTGTCACTCGCATTTTGGAGAACGGTCACCATTCTGCTCCCGTGGTTGTTTCTGTTCCAGTACCAGAATGCATGGCCCATTTCTCATTTTTATCTCATTTCAAACTGACACAACTGGCACAAGTCCTCTTTTGATCTGAGATCAAAACCAGATGTTGGGTATATTAGCTTGATGATTTGGAGACAGGATTTAGAGGTCTGGCTCCAGCAGCCAGATCCAGGCACCCCCTGATCTAGCAGGGAAGCCTGAAAGGTCATGACATCATACCTGTGTCATAAACTGTGGGACCATCTGTTTAAGGCACCTTTATGTGACAGATTTTTTTTTAACCAAGTAGCAAGGGAGAAACTAATTCTATGACTCTTTTGTAAAAGAAGACTATTCACCTGTGGGGTTTTTTTTTTGTAAAAGAAGACTTTTCACCAGCTGTGCCCTCAGCAGAATCCTCTGTCCCTCACCATGTGACTTACAAACTCAGGAAGCAGACAGGCAGACAGCAGATGTGAAGGTTCAGGTCAGGGTTAAGACACCCAAGTACTGATGTCTCCATGTTTGCTGCCTCAATTCCCTCCAGAGTCAGTGGAGATCTAGTCAATGCCAACAGTGGAGCCTAGCATGCAACTGAAGCTGCATGGACCATGATCAAGCAGACACAAGGGGTGGGATTCAGTTGCCCAAATACAGATATCTAGTATCGGTTCAGGTGCTGTGAATCACCTTTCTTGGCCTCTTGCAGGCACTTCGCAAAAGTTCATGTGTCCCCTAGGGTACAGTTGCCATCCCTTGCAGGTGTCTCACACACCTTGTCCTGTGTAGACACTGTCCTCAACAACCTGCTCCAACTGACCTTTCTTGAGCAGGGGGATTGAACTAGGTGATTTCAAAATGTCTCTTCCAATTTAAATGGTATCATGGTCTCAGCTGGCAATAGATGTCAGTGCCTTGGGCACCTGCGAGTTGCTGCTCTGCCAAAATGCCTGTAGGCTCCAATGACAGTGCTGACTCTGGCTTGATTCATTTGAGCATGCTTAGGAGTCTAGCATCTGAGATGCTCTAGATCTGCCTGGGACTGGCAGATACAGACCAGCACTTATGGGAAATATGCACCCTTTCTGTGCCAGGCCAGGCAGGACACCCTCATCATCGCAGGTACACTCTAACATTTGAGTGACTGACTTCTCAATGGCCATGTCTTTTGGAATATGTAGCCAAGAGTCCAGACGGCAAAGTCTGTTACATCTACAAGCCCTCAGCCACCTGGACCTTTCTTTCTATGCTGCTATTTGATCAAGCCATCTCTCAACCATTTCTTGGGCAAACTAAAAAAAGACTGGGGGGGTGTGGGTTTGTGGTTTTAGGTTTGTTTGTTTGTTTGTTTGTTTGTTTTAATTTAAGACAGATTTTTAAGACCTTAATTCATTCCTGCAGCCCTTACCATGATAGTTGTTGAGTTTCTGAAACCACACATGGTGGTACACCTCCTCTCCACCCTACTACCTAGTAACTGTAGCATTGCAGCAGCCATCACATAGCACATTGTGTGGGAATTGTCGTGCTTCAATTGTCCTGCCCAGTAACTCATCTCAACTCTTAACTGCCTTTCACCATCACATATCCAGGCTCTCATTCTGTAAGCATAAACAGTCTACGTGCAACCCTTGCATTCAAATGTGGTCAAATGGATGATGGTTAAATGAGACCAATTTACCACACATTTGTTTCTTCCTCTGCCTTTATCAGTTTTCACCAGAAAATAATGTACTTGGATTTGTGTTTGCATTTGTGTTGCAGTCTCTGCCAGCAACAGTGGGGTTTTTTTCCCAGCTCATTGGTAGACACTGATTAGCAAAACAGGACGGTGAAGAACTTTAAAGTGTTTTAGTAGCATTTGTGACCAGAAAAAAAACCAAAACAAACAAAAAAAACCACCCCCAAAAACCCCCAACCCTACTGGGCCTACTGGGATGGTGTGCACCTTTTGTTAGCTGGATCAGAACAAGGCAAATGAGATGGCAACTGAATGCTGGTGAGCTTTCACTGACATAACTACTGTTTTCCATTAAATCATAGCAGTGCTATTGTCTGAACAGGAGAGAAAGCAGTAGAATCAAGGATGAAAAGAGCTGGTTTCACTTTAGTCTCTGTTTAAAAATGAAGCTGTACCCAGAGACACTCATCCCAAATATCCATCACCCTCCCTATTAAGCTATTCAGTGGGAATCAATCTCATTTTCCTGTGCAAAAAATTTTCTTGCACACCCATATTGGAGCATGTGGAAGTCCCTCATATGTTCCCTGAGCAGAGAAAAAGCTTCAGCGCTGGGCTGCAGGTGGGGGTTCTTGTGTAAAACCTTGCTGTAAGGCACGTCTCCAGTCCCGTAGCCTACTGCCAAGGCCCTTTCCTTCCCACCACAGCTGGAAATGGCCTCTTCCCATCACTGGACTGATGTACAGACAAATCCTTCATGTTTTGTTGCAGCTGCTGTTATTACAGACCATCATGTGTCTTGGATTGGTATAACAATGAATTAGGTTGAAGTCTGTGATTTTAGATTATTTTGTTGCACTCCACTGCTAATTGCAGACTGCCCAAGAATCAGCAGTGTTGGACTGCTCCACAATCTCTTTGCCTTGCTGCTCAAAATCCAATTTTTTAGTCTACAAAATGTACCAATTTGGATGAGCAAGCTAAGCCCGGAAATATCAGAAGGGAGCATACCAGCAAATTATATCCCTCTCCCTCACTCTCTCTGTCATCCCTATAATCTCGTTTACCCTGGAACAGTAAGAAATGTAGAGGAATCGAGTTAGCTTGCTTTATTTCCCTTGGTGGACGTGACAGAGCTGCTTGTGACTTATTGAGCTGCTCTAACCTTTGTGGGGATTTCAGCAAAGAGCCAGTTTACTTACAGATAGTTGCAACTTCTTTAGTCATGTTGAATAAGACTTTATTGTTTTCCCTCTAAAAAATTCTGAAAATTGAGAGCCATGAGCTTTTCAGGGTGGCACATGTTACATTATGGGACAGGCCAAGTGTTGCTGTTAGATGCACTGACACCTGCAAGTCTCAGTCATGGACCTAAACATTGTCTCACTGGGGCTGCCTACAACCCTGTGATTAAAAAAGTATTACCCTCCAAAAATGCCTCTGACATCCCTTGGGTTTAGCTGAGGGAAGGATGTTGTTGTTTCTTAGGCTGGTCTATTCACTTCTTACAAGTCTCTTGTACTTGGAGCCTGGTGGTTTTCTGTATAGGGAATAGAAAGGGACAGACCTCTTTTGGGGGAATGGCAGGCACAATGACCCTTTGCCACCCACCTGCTCAGTGCAAACCAGTGCTTCGAGGGCAGCCAGATGAGTGGAGGAAAGAAGAGAGACGTGGGTGCCTCACCTGGCCGCCCTTGGGTGGCTGAGCCAAGGACTGCAGCCTGCACACCCCCCCCCAGCCAGCTCCCAGCTGCTCACTGAGGACCTTTATACTCTCTTTACACCTTTTTTCCAACTCCAAAACATTTTGCAGTCACTTTGTGCAGACAAGTCACATCAGATATGGGAGCAGCTCACTTTAATGCATCTTTGAGTTGCTCAGGTCTCATGTGAACCATCTTAAGGGTAAGTGCCCCGACGTGAAGCGGACAATAACAGCTCTAGTGTGCAAGGATGAAGTCCAGCTGGCAACTGATGTTCACTCCTCCAGCCAAGGCAGTACGAATATGCCCTGTGTGAGTCACAGCAGCGATGATGTCGTACAGGAGCAATTAATTTGCTCCTAAGGCAAATGGGTCCAAATGGTAAAGGCTTTTGCAAATGGAATTTACTGTTCCAATGCAAATATCTAACTGGCAAACAATAACCACTCCAGCCTGAAAGCCCGGCCAGCAATTGGTTGGCATTTGTGCTGCAGAGAGTTTACAGATTCCCCACGAGTTGGATAGGAGCTGTGTTTTGCATCAACAATTGATTTATTACTGTGACAACCGGTAGAAATAGAAGGACCTGCTGGCAGGCAAGGGTGTGATTTGTTCCTCTGCAAACAAGCAAGAGGTGTCCAGCTGGCCAGTGGCCATTCCCAGGCAAAAGCCCAGGGGAGGATGCAGGTTTTATCTCCTCTCTGCTTGAGTTTTGCCTGCTAAATAGTGAAGGAATTAGGGTTTTTTAATATTGTACCACAACACATTTGTGTCTAGTAATGTTTCTATGAAGTGAATAAGTAAGGGGGATGCAAAGGTCAGGCTGTCTTCTAGATATTTCACTTCTCAAGCAATGGGACGGTACTTTATCTGTTATTCATGAACAGAAAATCATTCTCATTTATATTGCACAGCCCCTGTAGGGACCAATCAAGGTCCCATTGTGCAGATGCCTGATTGGTGGCCATGAGCAGAAAATTGCTGGTGCCTGCTTGGATGCAGTTCAGAAACATTCATTTTTTGCCATGTAAGGTTTAACATGAGCACATTCTGATCAGCAAAGCACGTAAGCGCACGTTTAAAGCAATTTCTCTCCAGCAAAACATTTCAGAGTGTTTCAGTCCTCTCAAAGAGAGGGGAATTTAAACGTGCAAAAATGTTCGGCTAAATCAGAAAACGCTGCTGCACACACACCTCACATCTTTTGATCATTCCACATATAAGAGTTTTCTTTTGATGCATAGAAGGGTTTTGGTGGGTGGTGGGCCAACACGTCCAAATGAAGTCTTGATGAGCCAGTGTGTTTTCTCTCCTAGGCATCTTCTAAGCCTGCCCCAGTGAACTGACACAGTGCAGAGAGCTGCGACTAGTGGGAGTGTGCTGGTCATCTGCAAGTGTATCAGGGGTCTGAGCAGCAAGAGAGATGAGTCGTTTGGATTTTCTGAAACAAAATAACGAAGTGTAATAGACTGAAATTAAGGTATGAAAAATGAGGCTCAATGAAAAGAAAAATACTCCAGTGACAAGAGCTGTCTGATTATGCAGTAATCTTGATGGAACAGTGGAAGAAACCAAAATGGCATGTAGTATTTCATGGTGGTTAATCTGGTATATACTAAGACAGAAGGGTTAATTCTTCATGGGTTGATAATGGACAATCTGAGAGTTCAGGGATACGAAAAGTTAAAATCAATGTGTGATAATTAATACATCATTTATGTGAATATGACAAAGAATATTTGTGATGTATCATTTTTGCTGTAAAAATAATACAAAAAAATTAACATTGACCAACAGCTAGCTACAGCTACTTCATATTCTGAGTATCATGTAAAATTGCCGTATCTTACTATGCTAGTAAGCCTGGAAAACACTGACTTTGCAAAGCTGATAACTGTAATGCAGTGGAAACATTGTTTGGGATCAGCGGAGTGCATCGTAGTGATGAAGAATTTCCCCATAATGCTGTTATAGTAATTGAAGCTGCAGTTTGTCTTCTGCACAGAAAAGCAGACTGAGGCTGCCAGAAGGTTTTCTAAAACTTCCCTTTGCAGTGCCGACCAATTTGCTGCCTTCATGCAACAATTGCTCACCTGAGTTTCCACCAGGTTGTGAGCTCTAACACAGAATTTGTGAGCTCTAGCACAGTCTCTAATGAATATAGATAATTTTATTTTTTTAAGATGTTTCACTGCTGCAGATTGTACAGGTTACTTCTTTACAGAATAGGAAATCACAACATTTCATGCTTAGACCAAAAAACAAAGCACTAGGGTCAGCCTTTAGATGCCTCATTTGCATTGAAATCAGTAGTGATGCACTGAAAATAACAGTATTTTTGTAGGCATATACAACATAATCGTCAGCCTTCCTTTCCATTTTGAGATTTTATTTTTAAAGGCAGTCTTCTACTTAGATCCCTTTTAAAATTTCCCTTCCTTTCTGCTTCTATTGTATATCTTAAACTGACCAAGATGATTTAGCAGTACTTGACTTTCAGCATGTTAAAAAGATATTCAAGGCTCCCCTTACATGGAAAGACAAAAAGCAGCTTTAAGACACTGGCAGGTTTCTCATCTACATATGAAAGCAACAAGAAGAGAAGCAATTAAATGGCACAGCTTCTTCTGGAACTCTCAGACCTTTCTATCATCTTCATTTTCCTCTTAGGGATTTACGTGAGCCTGCCTTGTGCATTAGCCTGGCTGCAATATTCCCCCCAACACTCTTAAAGCAGGCAAAACTCCCACCGAATTCGAGTCTAATATGGTTGCAGGAAGAGAAGCCAATTTTGGTTTTAGTGGGATATCTACAGCTGAAGGAAGTAAATTTAATACATATTGTCCTGAGTTGACTTTCACGCTATTGCTATGCTGCTGCAACTCTTGGTGAAATTTGATTTACACCAGGCAGTGCAGAAGTTATTCCTCACATCACTAAGGACCATCTGTCTCAAAGGGAAAGTGTCTTGTGCAAGCTCATGTGGAAGGAAATGTTGATATTCATGAATGGACAGTCTAGACAAAATGCAGTAATATTTGAATGAACAGCGAGCCAGATCCTCAGAAACCTGATTGGGTGGCAAGTGCATTCTCCTGTGCGTGTGCCCGGTAACTGTCCTACCTGTGTGAGTTCGAAATTGTGAGGTTTGTCAGTGGATATAGGGCTGATGGCTGTGTTGACAGGGAGGAGGGAGGAAGCGCTTTTGCCTAGCATGATTCACAGGTGACACTGTCTTGTTTGTGTAGCACATCTGGCAATGCAGATGTGGCTGGAAGAGGCTTGTGGCATTTTTTGTGCCTTTCAGTATGGTTAACTGTTCATTAATACCTCTTAGCCCTTACTTTTATTGACATTTGAATGCTCTGTTTCATCAAACACTTGTTTCATCCAGTCTCAGGTGAGCGTTTGGAGTAGTTATTTTAAAAATCAGTATAGATTGAGAGAATACCTGAGACTGAAAACAACATTGTCTTTGTTTCTCCTCTTAAGCATTTTTATCAAGTAGATTCAAATAGCACATTAGGCAAAAAGAAAGCTGCCTAAAGGATTACTGAAACAGCATCAGTGTCAGCTTCAACTGCAGAAAGGACCTTAGCAATGAGTGCCCTTAGCACAGCCAGGGACAGATGGGCTGTGCTGCATGGTCCTCAGCCCTCCTCCGGTTTGATAGGAGCTGGCTCTGCCTCCACATGTTCACAGTCCCCCTGGCCCATGCACAGACCAGAGAGGACATTTCAATTAACCCTGCGTGGTAGGTGCCATACCTGCAGCAAGGGGCAGCTCTCCTGCACGCGTGGCAGCAGCAATAGTGGTATTCTAGCATTTCCCACAATTTTTACTTTTTTTTTTTTAAAAGTGTCTTCAAATCAAATATATATGCAGTCCAGCAATAAAACTCTAGCTGTAGGTGGCTGTTTGTGCCTGAACCTGAAGCTATCTCCAAAGCCAAGGTGGCTGTGACACGCCAGCCAGAGTGTGGTGTGAGATGACGTGTTACACGCCTATCACTTCCCTGAGACTAATGCTCTTTGTCACTAACTACTGCAGCCGTCTCCCACACTTCTAAAAGCAATTTCCACTCTATTAAGGTCTACCCTTTACAGTGTCCAGGAAGCTAGAAACAGGCATCATTTTGCCTACAGTCTTAGCAATTGCCACCAATCTACCTTTGGGTGGGTTATTAAATGAAGGCTATTGAATCAGATTCTGCTGGCAGTTATTCGATGTCAAACCTGGACTAATCCCAAATTTACAGCTGAAGTTGATGTTAGTTAGGAACTAAAAGTTTGTCCATTCAAGTTTTAACTCTTTACATTGCAGGCTGTATTAAAGATTCAAAGTTTTCCAGAAGCAGCCAGGGCTGGCTGCACAGGGCAGATGTCCTGCAGGATAACTTCTGAAGAGGATGGTTTGACCTGCTCACTCTGCTCTGAAACTTCCCGCACAGTGAACTGAGGAGCTTCTGTATGAGAAGGGATGTCAAATAAAATTATGGTAGCTCTGTTTTTCTCTCCATAATTCCACCTAATTGGTTTTCTATAGAAGAGTACTACATTTTCTACAAGGCCAATGGTATCCTGGGGCACATTAAGAAGAGTGTGGCCAGCAGGTCGAGGGAGGTTATCCTCCACCTCTACTCTGCCCTGGTGAGACCACATCTGGAATCTTGTGTCCAGTTCTGGGCTCCCCAGTTCAAGACTGACAAGGAACTACTGGAGGGAGTCCAGCGGAGGGCTACAAGGATGACGAGGGGACTTGAGCATCTCTCATATGAGGAAAGGCTGAGAGAGCTGGGTCTGTTTAGCCTGGAGAAGAGAAGACTGAGAGGGGATCTCCTCAACACTTAAAAACATCTAAAGGGCAAGTGTCAAGAGGAAGGGGCCAGACTCTTCTCAGTGGTGCCCAGTGACAGGACAAGGGTCAATGGGCACAAACTGGAATACAGGCAGTTCCATCTCAATATGAGGAAAAACAACTTCACTCTGCAGGTGACCGAGCACTGGAACAGGCTGCCCAGAGAGGTTGTGGAGTCTCCTTCTCTGGAGATACTCAAAACCCTCCTGGATGCAATCCTGTGCAACCAGGTCTAGGTGATCCTGCTTTAGCAGGGGGGCTGGACTAGATGATCCCCAGAGGTCCCTTCCAACCCCTGCCATTCTGTGAATCTGTGATTCTGTGACTCAGCCAAAGAGGCCAGAAAGTGCTCGGGAAAAGCCAGATGTGGGGAAGTCACTGGTGGTCTGGGCAGGTGCAGCCTGTGCCCACCTCACCCAGAGCACAGGAATGAGACCTGCACCGAGCACGGTGCAGATTCCCCTTGAAAAGACTTCAGGGCTTGTCATAACTTTGGACTTGAGAAAGTCCTGTGTCTAAGAGGACCGCAATTCAGCCAGTGGTTTTGGGTGGTGTCACTTCTCTGTGAAGGGACTACACTAACACTCCCCCCCCAGCCCTCAAACCTTCCAGTCTTTTAAGTCCTTTTCTTTTGTTAGATAGATAGTAATAAAGGAAAATCAGCTCTGCTGGGTTGTGCAGAGTATTAAAAACATTTGAAAACAAATATCTTCTAGCTCGCTCCATCCTTTAAGGGGCAGAGCCTTCCCTTCAGCCCTGATTTCAAAGCCAGTGGTTTATGGGATTTTCTTGGCCTGTGGACTTGTCTCACCCTGGTCCCCAGAAAGTCTCTTGCTTTCTACCATCAGGGCTGCAGCAGTGTAAGACCCCCTGCTCCTCTCCAGTCTCGCCATGTGCTGCAGGCTGCCAGCCTGCCCTGTCCCTCTGTCACTACCCACATCTCCCCTTGCTCCTGCAAGGTTCCCACAACACGGGCAAGGCAAACAGGCAGGAATTCATCCTTCCACCCACAGCCTTTTAAGAACATATAACTTACAGCAACGAATCCAACGAATACCATCCCTGGTGCAGCAAACCACATGGAGCCTGGCTTGAGACCAGCCTGGGCTGGAGTGGCACTAAGGTTGTCTCAAATCTCTTTCCACACTGACATACCATAGGCAGACCCCTGTGCTCAAAGGCATAACTCATTGGAGAAATTTGCCCATAAAATTATTTCTGATAAAAGACGCTTATTTTTTAATGTCACATTAAATAAATTGCAAAGCGCAGCAGTGAGGATTTAGTACTTGCAGTGCTAGCCATATTACTAAGCATTTGTACAGTGCTTTCCTCATTCAGGAAAGCACTTTTGCTAACTTAATTCATCCTCAGCCACCCTCTGAATGTCATGAGGGAAGTCAAGAACATTTAATATTCCTGCTGATAGATAAGGCGTATGTCTGACACTGGCACAGCTTTGTTAATTTTCCTCTTCTCCCACCCTCAACATCCCACCCAAGTTGATTTTTGATGGCTGCAGCCCATACTTGTGTCCTGGAAGTCCTCAGCAGTGCAAGGGGCAGGATCCTGTCCCTTTGGTGAGAGCCAGCTATGGTCCTGGCTGGGCAGCCAGCAGGAGCAGAGCTGAGACTGATGGCAAGCAAGAAACAGGTCTCAGCAGATGATTGAGAGAGCAGGTCTAGATGCCGAGAGCTGGGAGCTGGGATGCAGAGGGGAGGATGAGGGTGAAGGGATGCTTGGGCTAAGGAGGTCACTTGGCTGGGCTGTTGGCCTTAAGCAGGAGAGAATTTGGGGCACAGGCTGGTGGAAGGATTCCAGTACAGAAAGGTTTAGAGGTTGCTTTGAATTATCTTACTTGAAAGGGGTATGTAAGGCAGGACGTGGTAACGGGGTTGGGGAAGAGGACATTAGTTCTGGCACAGGAGTGGGGTACGGGGGGGGGGATACAGAGTCGGTGTCCCTGGAGGTGAGCAGCTTGGGGTGAGAGGGGTAGTGCTGGGAAAGGGCTTCAGCCTGGGCGAGCTGAGGGTGGATTTCCATGTCAGGAGATCTGCAGAGCAGGCAGTGTTCCTGGGGAGTGGCTGCCCATCTCTGCACACCTGCCTGGCCCCTACACACCACCACCGCTCCCTGCTCCCAGAAGGACGGTGCTTTTCCCACCAGTGGACACATACCTGTTTGCCAGGGGCAAACAAGGTGCCAGGAAAGAGCACAGAGTCCACCCCGCGGCTTGCCCACATCCCAGGAAAAGAGTCCCAAGGACCTGCATGGAGGTCTTGGGCACGAGGTGCCTGGGGATGGGTCATGGCTCATTCTGCTGCGTTTCATCTGGGCAAGGGGCTGCTCAGCACAAAAGGGAACAAATAAGGACAGCTAGTCTAGCCCTTTAATCATTTGGGATCCTACTTGTAACGTATGTGAATACATCCGTGTACCAGTGCTCCCCTCCCTTCGAGCTGGCATAACTCCTAGTTTCAATGGATTTCTCTGGTAAAGACCAGACCCATATATTGCAGTCACTATGCGAGCCAAATTAATGCTCAGGTAGATGGCACTTGCTTTTGGAAAGGATAGTAGCTACACACTGGTGTTGATTAATATGCTTATTAATGAATAAGATACTGATTAGTGCCTACTACCTCTGTAAACTAACATTTACAAAACCATGCAGTTATTGTAGGGGTGGAATGTGCTTTTTAAGAAAAAAACTAGTAATATGTTCATTCAGATAGATAGATATTTTTACCATAAATCAATTAGAGATTATACTATTTTATTGAAACTTTCTCTTCACTTACTTTCAAACAGTTAAAGTTTCTTATTTAGAAGAACTCAATTTAACTCCCCTATAAATTTCTCCTGTTTTAATAGCGAATTAAAAATACTATGAGTTAACTTACAGTTTTAAAAATTAGTTGATTATAAATCCTTCCTGAAAGATCCTTGCATATATAAATTATTATGTCATAATTAAAACCTAGAGCAAATATTTTTTTATTTGCTCTTTAAAAGACATTGATTCTGTTCTACATCTATGCCCAAAAAATAGCTTCATGTCCCATTGAAAATTATATTTTTTCTAGAAAGAGGAAAAGATACCTATCCAAAATGTTGATCCCAAATTACTTTTACAAAACTGAAACCATTCATTGACTCTAATATTCTGCACAAGGTATATGTTCCTACTTTCAATATCTCTAGGCTGAAACTGCTCTTAACATATTGCTGTAAGCCTGAATCAAATACGAGTAAGAGTCTGCTTTAATTTTTTAAGGAGCAGTTCTCCTAGCTGCAAAGGCATTGAAGACAGCCTGGAAGACACAATCTGTGTGATGCTGCTCTTTATTGTCACAGGTACAGAGTTCTGATGTGGCAATGCTGCACATTCAGGTTATCGAACAATTACCGATCAGGAAGGACTTTTCAGTCTCTAAAATGGTTACAAATGGTTTTTGTCGGAACACACTCACTATGAGCAGTCTGATCTCAATGGAGTGCTACTATTTTATTTTGGGTAATAACGGCAAAGTCTTACCAACTGTTGATGGAGATACCATGGGGTTAAGTTATATTCACGCTGGAAAAGCAAAGCAGTGCTCCCTCCCAACTCTGACAGATCCCACGAGTCTTTTTAATAGTTGATTGTCAGGTTGTCCCAATCTATAGCTTAGCGCTGACAACAGCTCACAGTTTATTTGCAGCTCTGAAGCCTGGTCCTATAGTGTTTCTCTTCTGACAGGAGATGAATAAAGGTGTCACTGTGGGAGACTTTTAGCCGGCTGCTATGAAAAGGACCCTCCTTGCCTTGCCTTGCAAGATCCTCTAGTTCACTTTTGGAGCTTGTGGATTTCCCCTCGGCTGAGTTTAGCTCCATCAGCTCCAATTCATGCTTGGCAGCTGTTTCTAAAACTCTCTGTTTGTTATAATATCTGACAAAGTTGTTGATGATGGGATGGATGGGAAGGGCAATTGCTATCACCCCGCAAAGAAAACTGATGGCAGCATTCAGTTTTCCTAGAGTTGTTTTAGGGTATATGTCTCCATACCCAACTGTGGTCATGGTAATGATTGCCCACCAAAACGACTGAGGGATGCTTTTAAATAAAGTTTCAGGGTGACTTTGCTCCATGGTATAACCCAGAGCAGAAAAGACAAAGATTCCAACAGCTAAGTACATGAGGAGCAGCCCAAGCTCCTTGAAGCTGCGTTTCAGGGCATATGTTAGAGTCTGGAGCCCTGAGGAGTGCCGTGCAAGCTTGAAAATCCTCGCGATCCTCATGATGCGCAGCGCCTGGACAGCCTGCTGGACATTGCTCAGCTCCATCAGCTTGGCTCCCAAGTGGGTCAAGGTCAGGCTGACATAGAAAGGAAGTATTGCTAGCACATCGACAATGTTCATGAAAGACAGGGCAAAGTGGAGTTTGTTGGGAGAGGAGATTAGCCTCAGCACATACTCCATGGTAAACCAGCCTATACAGGCTGTCTCTATGCTGTCCAGAGTTGGGTGCTCCATACGGTTCCCCTCCGCATCTACGACCTGCAGGTCTGGGATGGTCCCCACACACATCACAACGGAGGAGATCAAAATAAACAGAAAGGACAGAACAGCAATCACTCGAGCTGGGTAAGATGATTCTGGCTTCTCCAGAAATTTCCAGATGTATTTTTGGCACCTTTTCCAGCGACTTTCCGAGGCATCTACTCCCAAGTCATCCAGAATCAGTTGCACCCTTCGGGCTATTTCTTCCAGTTCCTCCTTTTTTTCACTTAGATGAGTTTTGCAGCAGTCATCCAAAAATTTCAGATCCACTTTCCAAAATTCCATTTCATTCTTGAAACATATGGGGCATATTCCTTTCTTCATGTGAATTTCCCCAAAGTAGTACACGTCAATAATGCATTTGAAAGCATCTGGATCTCTGTCAAAGTAAAACTCTCTCTTCCCAGGATCATAGTCATCACAGAGGGAGAATATGCTATCGTATCCCCCCGATAAACAGTTGATCAGCTCTGCCAGCCGTGTTTCTGGGTATTGATTCAGGTTATCTCCATAGAACACCTGCCTTACCCCACCAACATTGACTACAATCTCTGTTTCTTCATTTTTTTCTGATCTGTCAGTGTCCACATCTGGAAACCTAGAGTCACCTGCCATTTTAATTGTATTGGATTTTACTTGCTTTTTAGCCTGTTGTTTGGTTTCTAAGCTTTGTGGTTTTAATTTCTCATGAAAGCAAATCAGCACCGCGTCAGTTCTATTACAAATGTTATCAAACTGACCCGGAGTCGTGGTGGGAAAGGTTACAGAAATAAACCTGCGGTCAGGAAAGCCTCGTGAGGTATGCAACAAGCTGCAGGGAAAAGACAAGTCATCAGGCTGCTGTGCCTGCAAGCAGGACGTTAGAAAGCTCCAGCAGATTTGAAAGAGAAGAAACCATTTAATAAAACTCACCCCTCTGCTCAGTGCTTGAGAGTCTTTTCAGGTCCCATTCTCTCTCTAAAAGTGATATTTATTCACAGGTTGGAAGTCACGGCAGAGAAATAAATCCTGTGCTCTGATTAATGCAACGTGCAGTGAGTGACAGTTCTCAGAGAGACAATCAGCAGGGTGAGCCCACAGAAAACTGTTGCGGTTTCTCGCTTCGATTCCACAGATTTCCCTAGAAAGCTGCTTTGGAATTTTGTTTCTCGTTCCGTTTTCTTTTTACTTTAAGATCTTCCAGAGTTTATCTGCTGACTCTTGCACATAGTCAGTCGGTGCAAGCGTGCAGAGGAGAAACTTGTGCTTGTTTTCCCTTTGCTGTTTCCCAACACAATAGGGAGCCCAGGCTGCGAGGAGTCCTTTCCAAACTCTACCCTCTTCTGGTGAAACCCAGCAAAGCACCAGCTACAAAACAGCTCAGCTATTTATACGCCTGCCTAGCTGTAAAATAATGCGTTTCTATACTGCCATGCACTTTAATGATTTTTAAAAACTTTTTTTTTAAATCAAATACCAAACATAATCCTGTATAAAGTCATTCAGAGCTGCAAAAAGACACTCAATCCTTTTCTTCTGATGGCAGAAGATGGAGAAAAAAATACTGTGTTTTGGAATAAATACACGACATAAATCTTGCTCTCAGCAGGACTGGAGCAAGTCTAGAGTAATTCGCTGTCAGAACATTGAGTTACTGTAGGTTTGTACTGGTGTCATTGAAAGCCAAGCAGATACCATAAAGTTTTCATTGCAGCCGTGGAGCAAAACTTGCCCTGTGCTCTGTGCATGTTTCCCAAAGCTCTGTGTCCTCACTTTTTATCGTGTTTTCTTGATCTGTGGTCAACTGACTCTCATAAGTGTTTGAGTAATTTGCAACGTCTGTGATGATTTTTCAGTGAATGCTACTTACCAGCAATAGTGCTTTGTACTTTATCCAGCACTTAACAAGTAGGAGTAGAATAACAAGCATTTCCTTTTTACTTTGTTTTCTCCAAATTCCAGGAATTGATGGACATTTGTTCCCTGGACCCTTACATACAGGGAGGCCTATCACCATGCTCTTAAATTCTTAAATCTGACCATACAGTTCATTTTAGTGGGTTCTGAGGGCTCTGATCCAGCAAAACCCATGGTTAAGTAGTTAACGGTTTCTGGCCACAGCAGAATCATCTGCACCAGTAGGTTTTGATCTTTTCCAATTTACTGGCTTCTGAAAAGCTTCTAATTGGAGGTGAATAGAAAGGGACAAATCTGACTGATAGTTTGCTTCTCTAGGCTTATGTCCATTCTGGGAGAGAAGCGAGAGCTGTGATGTGCCTGCTGTCCTCGTGTCTGTGTCACCCAGCGAGGGAGACCCTGGTGAGCGCACTGTGCTCCATTTCCACTGCCTTGCCGGAAATTTATGGGGGATTAGCAAGAGGTTGTGCACCAGATCTCATCTTGACACGGAGTACGCACATCGCCTCATGTACCTTATGAATAGCCCTTGGAAGTAGTTCATGACGCTTGGGGGTGCACAAGCCACAAGTTAAAAATCACTGATCCAGCCCCTTCACAGGCCTTGCAATGACCTTCCTTGTCCAGGAGCTCTTGCATGTTTGAGGACAGTTAAAATACGAGAGGGAAGAGGTGAATTCATAATAGAGGAAGATTTGTAAGAAACCTGAGAAAGAGAGGAATGCAATCCTTTCTCTTTGTATGTGACACACATCCCTGCACAAATGCATAATGCAAAAGCTGAAGCGAAGGGAAGTGAGCTCTTGCTGCTCTGTTACAGTCACCCAGTCAGTGGAACACCCAGTCACTCAGCCTCACAGGAAGGAATAAGCCGTGCATGAACCATAGCTCCATAATCATCTTCAAATGCCTGGGTTGTGTCACTCATATCCTTGCTGCAGAATAGTACAGAGGGCAAGGATTAAAAAATGCAGGGGACGGTCACCCTATTCAGGTGACAGTCCCAGGAAAAGAGTAATATCTATAAGTCTACACCTGCGTCACACTGTTAATCTCTGGAGGCCAGTGTCACCTTCACGTGTTCCTGAGGGCACTGCATAGTGTGGGTGTAATACAAGATGTCCCTTGATTTTTTTTCCAGGCACATGTAAGTTTACTGAGACTTGCAAGCTTCTCAGAACAGGAGAAATACCTTGGAGGTCTGGAAAACCCCTAGGTTTTGTGGGTTCAACAATAAACATTTACCCACCTGGGACTTCCTTGCCCACTAACATGAATGGTTTAGCTTGATTTTAGCACAATAAATTTTAAGATGCCAATAGCAGTGACATGCTTGCACAGGGGAAAATGCAGATGGGATTACTGACTACCAGTTCTTGCAAAACAAAACCGAGATCTGAGAAAGTTAGGTGTAAAATGTCAGGCTATATCAGCGTAGGAAAACAGGTTCTTTAGGTTTAAATCCTCAGATTTAACCATCTCAGCCACCTACTCTCTTTGATCAATGATTCATTCCAGTGACCTTTTGGCTTTTTTTCAGGTAACGATAAGAAATTAATGTACGGTCCAGCATGACCGACACAGAAAGCACCACCTTCGTTTCCAGAAAGGCTCTTCTCCCCCCCTGTAATTTTAGAGAACAAACACCTACAAAATAGGCACACAGGATTAGTACGTACATTGTTCAGCTTGAAAGGTGAAATCAGCTCCTCTCAAATGATAAATTTCAGTACATTCTCGAAAGGTTGGGAAGAAACTATTTTTGAAATGCCAGATCAGTCCTTATAAAGACTTCACTTAGTGAGGCTGCTAAAATCCTTGTGCTTTATTCTCCCTTGTCTTGCACCTTTTCAGAGTTCTTTACACCTTTCAGTGTGCCTGTCAAATGTTAGAGATCTGGTAGCATTTTAAATCCACTTTGACAAATGTAAATGATCCAAAGAAGGGTCAGGAAAAATCATAATGAATTAAAACCTTGTTTTTGTAGCTGAAAAGAGTGAGACAGGTTTACTTGATGAATGTTTTTTATCAGACATATTGCAGAGCAGCAAACAACAGGAGAGGAATGAAAAATTTGCAGCAAATAATTTATTTCACTAATTTAATTCATTTTTCATCCATGAAAAGAGAGCTTCTCTAATCTAAAAATTTCAATAGATAATTGTTGCCCTGTAACTCATTTATGGCTAGTTTGCTGCACTTATTAGGGCTTCTAAATTCAAATTCTGTTGATTTATCTGGACCGGGCAAACAGGTCAAGCCATGCTCTGTGTCTGCTGGAAGCAATGTGTGCGGGCAATCGAATTCCTACAGACCGAATAAGAAACAGGGAGGGGGTTTCTTTCTCTGTCGGTGCTTTGGCTCAGAGAACAACACGTGTTAAGCTTTGGCTGTGGTTCAGACCAGCTCCTTCAGGGAGGAGGAGGAGGCTCAAGCACTGCAGGCCAAGGGAAGGACTCCTGGGTTGCAGGGCACCCACCCATCAAGGGCAGCCCCAGCCCCAGCAGGGATGCACAGGATCTCCCCCTGAGGGGCTTGGACCCCCCTGGGATTTGGTCCACAAGAGATAGATTGAGCTTGAGTATGGCTCCCCAGTGCCACCAGGCCCCACACAAGGGATGCAGGTGGCAGAGAGCACCCACAGCCCAGTGCCTGGGGACCTGCAGTGACAGCAGCACTCAGAAGATGCTGGAGCTCCAGGTTTGGCTCCCTTGTTTGCCACTTCTTGGGAGAGGACCTTCACCACTGGCCTTTGGGCCAGTCTGGGAAGAGACATTGTTCCTACTGAGGTGTAGTTTGGCTCATACTGCACTCCTGAGCCCAGCCAGCACCTCTGCCCTCCTGGCTGACATACCCAGCTGCTCCCCATGGAGCTATGGGAGTAGCGATGCATGAAGGGGCATGAATGGGTTAGGAGCCAGCCCTGGGGAGATAAGGTCAGACTCCATGTGGAGACGGGTGTTTAATGCAGAGGCAGGAGTCAGGCAGCCGCTCTGCAGGCAGGCTGTGGTGTAGTCAGCCCCATGCACTGAGCACAGCCTTGCTTGCAGTGCCCGGGAGCACGGCGGTGCCTTTGGCCTCTTCTCCCCTCCTGGGCTCTGCGAAGTGTTTGGTGCTGTGTCTGCACATGCAAGCTCAAGAAAGTTCAGGGCCCTGACTATGACTGTCCAAGCAAGGAACAGGGTATGTCTGACATTGATCCAGCCCACACTGCCCAGCTGATGTGGCCAATTCACAGCCATCATGTGGCCGTCAGGGACCGTTCTCAGCAGGCAGTTTGCATGCAGCCAACCTGTACTGGAGACTACAAGGAGTTCCTAGACTAGATGGAGACCAGTTCCCAGTTGGTCTCAGTCCCCAGAAACATCCTGGGGCACATGTAAAACTGGTCTAGGCCATACCAAGGTGTGTTGTGTCACCTGCTGCCACTGGCACCTGCTTTTTAGGTACTATGATTTCTATGTTGGACACTGTTGTGTTGGCCCTCAAAGGCCACAGAACTAACAGCAGGTTTGGAGGGATGGTGGTTCCTAGTCAATATAACTCCCTCATGTCTCATTCTGCTACATTATGGTTGTTTTTTAAGTGCAACTTATTTTCAGATAGATGCAGACTATGCAGAGCCACTCAAGACAAGAAGATATCATGAAAATATGTGCTATAGAAAAGTCAATTAGAGACCTAAAGGAGGATGGAGAATGGAAACATCTTATTCCTCCTCCTTTCCTCAGGTTATTGTAGGGATAAAGCTTGCAGCCAGCTGAACGAGTTCTGCTTCGGCAGCTGATAGGACAAAGTTCTGCATGGAGGAAACACCATATAATCATTTTGTGCCAATCACAAGAAATGAGAGGCAGATCATCTGGAAGAAAGAGAAGCAATGAATGATGGTGTCTTGGGCTTCAGAAAGAGCAGGTCATCCAGAGCAGCTACTCTGATTACCTTACCACAACCAGCTTTGGTAAGAGGAGCAGGAAAGACTTTAAGAATTCTTCAGGGTTTCCAGATCTAAGGTGGCTTCTAGCAGTTAGTAATACAACCTCACAACTGCACTGAAAGATCCAGCACACTCTCTTTGCCGAATTAATCCAGCTACTGCAATCTGCAGGTTTATTGTTCGTAGCTCAATATTTCAAAACCATTTTAAAATCATATCTTCTTTTATCCTTACAACTTGCTCAGCAATAAAGCTGTCTGTTTTGGCACTCTGCAAGAAAAGATGGGATTGCATTCCCATGGGCGCTGTGTTTCACAGCATGGGTGTGGAGCCACTCCAGTAGCACCAGCACCAACCTCATGTACTTCCCTGGTGGGCAACAGTGCGTGACTTGCTCCCGTGGACTGTAGAACAGGGGTGTGTGAGGGAGAGGTGTGTTGCGGGCATTCACTGTCAGCAGGAAACCTTGCAGATCCACATGGTAGCAGCTCATGATCTCAGCACTGATGATCTTGTGTATGTAGTCATGAGATAATGGAAGGAGTCTGAGCCTCAGCATGAAACTTGTCCGTCCATCACCCACAGCTCTATTTCTGGCAATGGGTGAGTCTTTCAAATCTCTTGATATGGGAAAAGAAGGGTCCATCAAATGCAAAGTGAGTAAAAAAAAATTTACATTTTTCAATACATTTGCATGTTTTGTATGATGTTTTCTCAGTGTATTAGACTTCCTTCAGAGTGCTATGTCAGAAGCAAGAGGTTATGAAATGTCTGAACTAAGACAGATATCTGGACCGTACCAGATAATTTCACCTTGTGAATCTGGTTTTATGTGTCTCTGTCTTCAGCATATTTATGTATTTCCCCATGACTATTATTTCAGATCAAACAAGCCCTTTCCTAATTTATTTTTGTCTCTCTTAGTTGCTTTGGTTCTTTTTTCAAGTTAAAAAATTTATACATACTCAGTCAATTTATTTTAGCAGATCTCTTAATTAATTCCTTATTAAGAGACTGGTAATAGCTTGCTGTAAATTTTAATTGGCCTTGCTTTCCATTTGACATTAGTGAGTCTATTTTCCCGTACAATTAAACCTGCCTTAAGTGACCACTCAGGGGACCAGAAAAATTTCTGATTTAATGTAAATGGCTTTAAATAAATAAGATGCAGCCTCCACTGCAAGGAGCTAACAGCTGGGTTCAAATTAAGCATATCAGTGAGTCATGAATAGGATGGGATGTGGAGATGCTGTAAAACTTTTAAGAATCTTGTTTTCAGAGTCACTGTGTTTTGAGGAAGGACTGAAGTCTGCTTCCTGCTCTTAAACACTGTCATCAAAAGCTTTCAGTTGTCATTTCTCCCTTTGAATTTTGTTGCATATACATAAAAAGAGAAAACTCAAGTGACAAGACTTCTTACAGTTGCAGAGATGATGACTTAAAAATTAAGAATTGCACAGCTAAGATTTTGCTGGCATTGAGTATGGCAGCGGTCCAAAAAATTGCATGTGTGCGTGTAATTAGGGGCTGTATCACAACGAATACACACAAAGTGGTCGAATGCAGTTTGCACGGGTGACCTCAGGCCTGGCATTTTCCAGCTTCTCGGTGTCTGGCTCTGCAAACCCCCGGTTACTTTTATAATGATTTGCTGTATATAATTTCTTGCAGGACCCCTGTCGCACTGGTGCTGCTGCCCGGCAGAATCCCTGGAGCAGCCTGGCCAGCTTGAGTAAGGGAGTCCCGGCAAAGACATGTAAATGGTGCCATGGCGAGTGCAAGAGGGCTCTTGGTGGTGGCACTGGTGAAGTGACTGGGCTGGCCTTCCCAAAGCTCAACATTCCCATCGCTACCAAATCATGTCATTACCGATAATTGACTCGAAGGAAAGACCAAGACCATGCCAGCAGAGAGGGAGGTGGCAACATGCAGACTGTTTGCTAAGTTTCAGCAGCCAAGACATGAAGTCAGTTTCTAAGCCTGCTTGGGGAGAGATTTTTAATGTGTTTTAATATGTTTTCTTTAAAAAAAAAAATCCAACACTGTAGACCTCTACTGTGCTTGGAATTGGAATAATGATTAATAATACTCTGTGAAAGCTATTGTTCCTAATTCTTTGAAAGGAAAGCATGTGTTGCAATTTAGTGTGTACCATTTCATGCTTGAAGAGATTTTTGTATGAACTAATGTTTTTATTGTGGGCAATCAAATAAGGAATATAATCAAATAATTCACAATAAACATGGTCAAAAGCACTCCTAGATGTGAGCTCAAAGAAGAGGAAAAAATATGAAATATTTTCTAGTGTGAAAAAACTGTAAAGAAAACCAATTGGAATAAAACCCACAGAAAACATTCCATCAGTGTGCTGAAACAGTAATAAAAAATAAAATACTTTCATTGATCCTAGAAAACATTGCAACACTGAGGAAAATACAGGCTTCAGCAGATCCTGCAATTCTCACAGGTTCTTGTAAGTATAGTTATAATTTTCCTTCTTTCAATGAGTGGTACAGGACAAAGGAGAGGCAGGTGTGTAGGCAGTAGCGGAGGCAGAGTTCATATCTTCACAAATATGAAATTAGTGCTGTACCCGCGGAGGAGTCCTGTGGACATTTGACTTCATTAGATCCTGCAGGACTGAGGGTTGTGGCATGATGCCCCGGAGCACCTTGCTGACTCCTGCCTCCTGCAGCCTGTGGGCTCTTCGGGCTTCGTCCCTCCCCTTCGTCACCTGTGGAGAGGTGACAGTTGCAGCCCTGCCTGTGGCCAGGAAGGCAGCTAGGGACTGGAGGATGTGGTGTTCCCTGGCCAGCATCCTGCTTGCACAGCTGGCATTGAGTGGAAGCATTAAAGCATGCAAATTTGGGGTGATGAAAGTCATTTTTTATCAGCAAACCTTTGCACTATAGATCAGGCAAAGAGGAAAATCAAGCTTGGTTTCCCTTTCCCATGCTGTGCTAATCACTGCTTTGAGAAATGTTGTAAACATGTTCTTACTCTTCCTGCCTTTGAAAAAGAAGTCCAAATTTCTGTGTGACCTTACCTTAAAAACTGATTTCAGCATCTCCATTTTTTCCTGTTTTCTTTAGCTTTGCTTAGCAAAAATGTTTGCTGAATTCAAGCAGAATTTACAAAGAGTTTTAAATCAACCAAAACTACATTTTCTGGAGGACAAATGATGTGTCAGAAATAATTTCCTGGCCCTACTCTGGATCTGTTGTCTGCCATTGGGCAAGTTGTTTACGTTCTTGCTACTTTTCTTAAGCTGTCTGGCAACACATCATATTTCTTAATAACTTATAAATGAGTCAAATCAAAAAACATTTTTAATTTGGCAAACAGATTACAAATAAGCTTTTACATTATCTGAGTGGATCTAAAGCCAACCCACATGTTTCTAAGCGATTTGTCTAGACAATGGGTGAGTCAAGCCTTTTATCCATTCTGTTTTATACAATAATCGGTTCTGCTCAGTTAAGATTTCATTTCATTTTACTAAATTGAACGCCTTTCATTACTATGTGCTGTTTAATTTAACATTGTATTGACATTTTGCATACTAATTCACTTTGCTCAGGGTAGAGTCATAAGCCCATTCGAACAACGTGATACGTACAACACGGGTTCATTGTACATACTAGTAGTGTCCTCAAAGATAAGATTACAGAATCCAAGATATCCCATTCAGCAATTAAAAAAAAAAAAAAAAAAGGCTAAGGAGATGAAAGGAAGTTCAGTGATGAATGGGAAACACTGCTGCTGAGATCTTTCTTTATTACCATTCTGTGGCATTTTCAATTGCTCTGTCCCAATGAGTAACGAGGACTTCATTGCTTTTGCTAAGCTTCACTGTGAATCACAGCTGTGATTAACACAAGTTAGTCTCAGGACAGGCAGGGGCTCCCTGGGCAATGGGAGCAGTTTAACGATCTTCTGTAGTTACAGTGACTTCTCTTGGGTAACCTTGAGAAAAGAGTCCCTGCTGGTGCCAGCAATGATGTTAAAACTTCTCTCAATGGAAAACATCTCCCACGTCCTCTAGCCCCAGTTTTAACTCGTCAGTCCTCTCTAATCTTTTATTTAAGCTTCTGTGCACAGTTAGTGAGACTGGGCAGCGACAGAGAATACAGCTGAAAGACCAACCACCCACCTGGTTGGGATAGCCAGCGTGACATTTTGTCACAAATCACTGGGATGTGTGCCACAAATGATCATAAAAGCTTTAATCCCTACAGAAAATTTGCGATTACACTAAAGATCAGGGTTGAAACCACAGTGCTTCTTGCTCTTCAAATCTGAAATCTTGCCCAATCATGCTAAATACTCTAGTATTTAGCTAGTCTTATAAAAAATAGCTCAAATCTCTAATCAATTTCTCCAGATTTCCTTTAGTTTGCAGCAAGCATGGATGCTATCATAAATTTGGAGTCGGGCACTCTTTGCAAACATCTCCATAAATGTGACCACAATACATAATTATCAGTTCTTATGCATCCAAATGGTAAAGGAATCAATTACCTATATTTGGAAATCGGCTTTGTATCTTATGGATGAAGTTTTAAAAGCAGTCAGCAATGTCTCATCATAGGGGGTTTACTTTTGGCTTATTTGAGAACAGAGCTGGTTACAGTAACATTAGCACCACAAATATTCTAAATAATCTATTAATAATGAATACATGGCTAGATTCTTCCCTCTATATTGGTCTTAAACTGGTAGCATACTGAAGGCAAAATCAGATAATATGTGTTTTATACATGTTGCAGTAAATTGTTGCATATTGTGTATGCACGAAGAAATAAATGAACATGCCACATAGCTGGGGAACTGCTCCCCAGCTTCACGGTCTGCTTGAGATTTCTGTGGCAGAGCTTGTGACAAACCATTTACTCATCGACCATTTACTATTTGTTCTTCACTCATTGCTTGAAGTCTACTTTTTCCTTGACATGATTGATTAATATTAATTAATTTTAACTAGATATGTATAGAATACAGCATATTTTCTAAAAATTTCTGATATTCTGGCATTTCATTGAGGTACAGGAGGAAGAAAATAGTAATCCATATTTTAAAATTTTCCTTGCAACAGCATGTCAAACAAATCTAAATATAGGACATCCAAATCTTTAGTTTAGCAACACTGAAATTTTACATTGTGAAAAAGTTCATACACTGTATACTAAATATAACGTTCTAATATTGTGTTATAAGTACTTTTATAGAAGTTTATTTATACAATGCTGTTAGTGCAATACGAGGCCAAACTAAAAAGAATTGAAATGACAAACCACAATTAAATATTTTAGCTACAGAAAAAAATATATTTTGACACTATGAAAACAGTTTCTTTCAACATGAGCATATATCTCAATTAAGTGTTTTTATGGCAAATTTTGGCAACTTTCAATTTAAGTGAACTACATTTATCTGACATCAATCTCTTCTGTCAAAAAAATTATCGGTTTTATTTCCAGTTTACAACACCAGGAATTCTAACACTCACAAGATTCTTCACGTTTCTTTGCCAGACCCTTTCTTAGAAATTAGAAATGACAGATGGGATTTGTGAGAGAAAAGGATACTTTCTGTACATACAGCCCAAGGGCAAGAGAAAAAGTCAACATCCTCTGCACAGATTTTTGCTAGCTATTGCCTTTGTTTTCTCTGTAGCCCCTCTTGTCTTATTAAGCCTGAACACTCTTCAGTTGCTCTCCACATGTACATTTTTCAAAAGGAAAGAATGTCCTTAATAAAACCTTTGGGAAGCCCAGGGGTGTCATGAAAGTGCTCTTTACATTAATCAAACAGTAACAAAGCTGATCCATCCACCATGCATGGACTCAGATCTCCAAAGCAGTCAAAAGTCTGTAAAACACCAATGAAAATAATTTATTTTGTGCCAGTATATGCGTGTAATGAAAAATACAATTAGGATCTTAGAAGGAGACCTTTTTCTGATCCAACCACAACCAGTTTCTAATTTCAGCACTGCAATATTAGTATCTATTATTTAAAGTATGTAAATGATACAATTGTAAGCCCAGTGCAAAAACTGAGATGCCTCGCACATGACACATCTCTATATGTTAAAACACTCTATATGTTAAAACACCTTGTATGTTAATTTCTTTTTTATGGGAACATCTGAGTTTCTGAGTGTCTGACACACCAGAAGGCTGTGCTGCCACTCAGCAGGATCTGGACAGACTGGAGAATTGGGTGGAGAGGACCCAAATGACATTCAACAAGGGCAAATGTAGGGTCCTGCACCTAGGGAGGAACAACCCCAGACACCAGTACAGGTGAGGGGCTGACCTGCTGGGAAGCTGCACTGCAGAGAAGGACCTGGGAGTCCTGATGGACAACAAGCTCTCCATGACCAGCAGTGTGCCCTCGTGGCCAAGGCGGCCAATGGTATCCTGGGGCGCATTAAGAAGAGCGTGGCCAGCAGGTCGAGGGAGGTTATCCTCCACCTCTACTCTGCCCTGGTGAGGCCACATCTGGAATCTTGTGTCCAGTTCTGGGCTCTCCAGTTCAAGAAAGACAGACAGTTACTGGAGGGAGTCCAGCGGAGGGCTACAAGGATGACGAGGGGACTCGAGCATCTCTTGTATGAGGAAAGGCTGAGGGAGCTGGGTCTGTTTAGCCTGAAGGGAAGACTGAGAGAGGATCTCATCAATATTTATAAATATCTAAAGGGCGAGTGTCCAGAGGAAGGGGCCAGACTCTTCTCAGTGATGCCCAGTGACAGGACAAGGGTCAACAGGCACAAACTGGAACACAGGCAGTTCCATCTGCATGTGGGGAAAAACAACTTCACTCTGAGGGTGACCGAGCACTGGAACAGGCTGCCCAGAGAGGTTGTGGAGTCTCCTTCTCTGGAGATATTCAAAACCCTCCTGGATGCAATCCTGTGCAACCAGGTCTAGGTGATCCTGCTTTAGCAGGGGGGCTGGACTAGATGATCTCCAGAGGTCCCTTCCAACCCCTACCAATCTGTGAATCTGTGATCTCTTGGAAACTTATTTCTTCTCCAGCACCATAGCACAATGGTCCACCACCTCTGCATATCAGTTTAATAATGTGTATCAGGCTTGGAGTGAATTTAAAACTCTGTCTGTATTCATTCCTCAGTCTACACTTTGACTATTAGCAATTTGAATACTGTTGTTAATTCCTCAGATCTTTTCTTTTCCAAATTTGACTGTGGAGAAGTTGGCATTTTTTATTAAAATCTAACATACCATCAAATGGGTGATTTTTTTACAAACTTATACAATATGTAATTGTTGCACACACATAGTGGAAATTTTTGTTCTTTAACTAACTGAGTCCTTACTTAAGTTAATAACAATCCTGCTGTATTGCACAAGAATTCTGTATCAAGTTACTCGCTGATGATAGTAAACTGGTTTTCAAAGGATGCCAAGGCTTCCAAATGAGCATTTCAAAAAGCAGGTAAACATTCTGCAGACTGTAAGTGCAGACTATAAACACAAATGGGTCCTGACAGCAATTCACCTCTATTTGCTGCATATTTCAAATAACTAAGAAAGTGACATTCCCTTGTCTGTTTACTATAAACTCATTACAAAGACTTCTCTCAAGTTAAATACAGGAAATTATTGCAGTCATTTTGTTCTTTTTCTGCTCACAAATCGCTTGCAAGCTGATCCTGGTTTTCTTCAAATATACTCAATATCTCTACTTATTATCTATCAGTATTATAATTATGCACACAGGTATCATTGAATCGTGGTGGTTTGGGGGTTTTTTTATGTAATTGGGAAATTATTCCAGCAATGAGCAAGAAGCAGCCAAGAATGAATAGCAATCAAGAGCAGGGACAAGACATTTATATGCTAGTATTTTTTATCCACATGGTTACCTGTAATATTTTTTGCATGAATAACAACCATTTCTTCAGCTTGTAAACAAAACCCATGTGAGTGTGTTTCTGCAAGTAGTAAAGCAAAGGGGGGACGTATGGATGATTCCAGTGGCTCTTTATAGTCAAACAAATGTGGATGAATAAATATCCCTAAGCCCAGCACTGACACTACGCATTTTAGAGTTGCAGAGTCATTAGAAGTTCCAGGTTATGAGGATGAATGTGAACATACCCACCTGAACTTGCCCCTGGGACCACACAGCACCCCTGAGGACGCAGCCTGCCTCACACCCATCACTGGGCTTGTGATCCAGTTCTGCAGGTGTGGTGGGTTGACCCTGGCTGAGGGCCAGGTGCCCACCAGAGCCGCTCTATCACTCCCCTCTTTCATTAGACAGGGGAGAAAAGGTAAAACTTACGGGTCGAGATAAGGACAGGGAGAGATCATTCTCTAATTATCATCACGAGCAAACCAGACCGAACTTAGAGAGGGAATTCATCTTATTTATTACTAAGCAAAACAGAGCAGAGGAATGAGAAATAAAACCAAAATCTTAAAACACCTCCCCCCACCCCTCCCATCTTCCCGGGCTCAACTTCACTCCCGGCTTCAACCTCCGCCCCCTCAGTGGCACAGGGGGACGGGGAGTGGGGGTTACGGTCAGTTCCTCACGCGGTGTTTCTGCTGCTTCTTCATCCTCAGGGGGAGGACTCATTGTTCCCCTGCTCCAGCGTGGGGTCCCTCTCACGGGAGACAGTCCTTCACGGCCTTCTCCAATGTGAGTCTCCTCCACGGGGTGCAGACCTTCAGGAGCAAACTGC
Source organism: Balearica regulorum gibbericeps (assembly GCF_011004875.1). Classification (NCBI taxonomy): domain Eukaryota; kingdom Metazoa; phylum Chordata; class Aves; order Gruiformes; family Gruidae; genus Balearica; species Balearica regulorum. Next base: position 16,384,241 of record NC_046186.1, read on the forward strand.
TCCAGCGTGGGTCCCCCACGGGGTCACAAGTCCTGTCAGCAAACCTGCTCTAGCGTGGGCTCCTCTCTCCACGGATCCACAGGTCCTGCCAGGAGCTTGCTCCAGCGCGGGCTTCCCACGGGGCCACAGCCTCCTTCAGGTGTCTCCACCTGCTCCGGCGTGGGGTCCTCCACGGGCTGCAGGTGGAATCTCTACACCCCCTCATCCTCCCTCCATGGGCTGCAGGGGGACAGCCTGCTTCACCATGGTCTTCACCACGGGCTGCAGGGGGATCTCTGCTCCGGCGCCTGGAGCACCTCCTCCCCCTCCTTCTGCACTGACCTTGGTGTCTGCAGAGTTTCTTACATCTTCTCACTCCTCTCTCTGGCTGCAAAAGCGCTCTCTAACTGTTTTTGTCTTTCTTAAATATGTTATCACAGAGGCGCTGATTGGCTTGGCCTTGGCCAGCGGCGGGTCCGTCTTGGAGCCGGCTGGCATTGGCTCTATCAGACACAGGGGTAGCTTCTAGCAGCTTCTCACAGAAGCCACCCCTGTAGCCCCCCCGCTACCAAAACCTTGCCACGCAAAACCAACACAGCAGGGTCCAGCTCCACAAGGACTCCTGTTTTACCCCTGTTCCCCATTTAAAAGGGATGTCTTGTGTCACTACGGTGGGGACAGATTAGCATCGGGCCGTACAGTCTGTGGCACAGGGATTCTGTGTCTCAGATTGCCACATCTGTTCTGCACACTCATGGAACAAGCCAGGCTCTGCCCTGGAAGGAGACAGAAACCACTGTTTTCCTCTTGCAAGTAAGAAGGATGGAGGGAGAAAGCACGCTCAGCCCAATGTTATGCAGGTCCTTTGACAGCACCTAGAGTTCCAGACAGGTTCGCTGCTGAACTCACCATCACCCTCCCCATCCATCACTCACCTGAGTGCTTCCTTTCTCCCCAACCCTTCCTGGAGGCTCCTGGAAAAGAGTCATCACAGCTGCCTGCGGAAGGAAAAATCACCAAAATAAACACTGCTCCCACGTCTCTCTCATCTGTCTTCCCACAAACAGTGGGCACAAGGGAAAGAATTTTTCTTTTGTTGCATTTGGAAAGTTTTTTTTCTTTTTAAAAGTGTAAGGCTTGATATTTACTGTCAGCTGTGGGATGTTTCAGTTGAACAAAATAGTTTCTTTGTTGGGGTCTATAAATAACCTTATTGATTAAGTGAAAAACATGAAGTGTACGTTTTATCTTTCACAAAATATGTACACTTTTTATCATTAGGTGAACAAATTTGTTTTATCTGGAATTAGCAGTGCATTTCCTATTGTGTGTGTGGTTGCTGGTGCAGAAAAACAGAAAATATAAGTTAGTTAGAATAGAAGAGATTTATTTTTCCAGATTAAGCTTGAAAAGTTTTTCTCCCCTAAGAATATAAATCCATTTATTTAGTAATTGCTTTATTTATTTTTCTCAGGTTATGTTCTAATCTTAGCAGTATTTTGGAAGGAAATCTGGTGGTGTACAGGCATTAGCATCATAATGTAGCTTTATTTCCTAAATCCTCTCTGAAAATTCAGATGTTATAGTCTCAGCATTTCTACAGTTTTATAAAATCCCCAAGCACACCACAGGGTTTCATATACCAACTCGCTAGAAAAAGGACATTGAGTGCCCGGTGCTGAGGACCATCAGAAAGTTACTGTTAGGTGAGGCACTGAATGCTAAAGCTCTTTTAGAAAGAAAGAAAAAAAAAAAATCATTAATCTTTGCTAAATAGAACATTGCTGCCATGGCCAGTGCCTCTCTTATTCATTTAATTTCTTTATCAGATCATAACATTTTATTATATTTCTTTTATCTTGCCTTGGACTGTGGCATATGCTGTAAGTAAGAGGGGAAATGTTGAATGTCCTTTGCAATTGTTCCTGGAGCAATAGCTTTGAATGTCCTGCTACTGCTAACACATCCATCAATCCCTCTGCAGGGACTCAACATCCTGCCAAAGCAGGAACTGAGAAGTGAAAATATTTCCCTTTTCCTATTTCATGGTCTTTGGTTTTGGCCCCCTCAACCTGCTTCCCCTTGTGAAATGAACTTACTTACACTGATTTAAATCTGAGAGGATGTGCTGAAGAAGAATCCAGTTACCCAGATGGACTACACTACATATTTTTACCACTACACCTCCCCTCCTGGTTAGGAAATTTTCAGCCACATTGATATACTACCACAGTTCCACATTTGAGCAAAGACACTCCCATATCAAGTTGCTTATTCCCAGGATGACTTGACCTTCTCATACAGCAAATGTTCTTTTATACTGATAAAATTGCAGAAAGGGAGCAGCAGTGTCATTGGTAGTACCAAGTTTTAATCCTGGAAAATGCTGCTCGATGGCCAGTTATTAAATCCATCTGTAGTAAGGGAAATCTAATGATGACACTTTAGTTTTTGACATTAATTGGGATTTGTTCCTAAGTGCTGCTGCTTTGATCTCAAACTCAGTACTTGGATAGAGCATCTGCTAGCTCACCATCCCCACCACATCACTTGGTCAGAGTCAAGCACAGTAACAGCTACTTAAAGGAGCATGTGGGTGAAATACGTTGAGTTTTTCTGGCTTGCTCATGGGAGAATCTCCTTTTGGTACTTTCCTAGCTCTCATTCCGGGTGGAGCCACATAGCAGTGGATGTACCAGTTCTGCACTCAGGCTTGCTCTCCCTGCCATTCTGCATCCTGCTCCATTTTTGCATGAAGGTGCTGAATTTGCATGCACTGGCTTGAGGACTGAGCATTGCAAGTGATAGTAAAGTCTCCAAAGACACTTGTTTAAGCTCATGATGGGGGCAGAGGATGGAAGGAACAAGAAGAGTGAGGAGCTCTCTGCAGCCTCACCACGCTGGTAAAAAGCACCCATTCATTTTGTCTTATGTGCCAGCCCCAGCTTCACAGTCTCTGGAGGCCACCAAACAAACAAACCAACACCACCAACAAACATCTGTGTTTTGGCAGCAGAAGGTCTTTGTACTGGTCTGTAATCATAAAGTGAGAGAAGGCCAGCTAGCCCTTTACAGGATCCATGGCAGCAGAAATACTGCTAGCTGTGTAGCAGACTTCCACTTTCCTCTGGCAAAGTCCACCCTGGCAACCTAGACACAATCATCATGTTGAGGCTAAAATAAATTTATTCTGCAGGTAGGCTTTTAAACAGGAGTAATATAATTTAGCAGCAGAAATGACATGCCTGAAGAAAACAAATAAGCTTTCAAGGACATAAACTACCTTCTAAACCTTGTAGCCAATTCATGATGAACTGTGTGTTTCTAAGTACCACTTGGAGCCTGGATGTTGAAATTACTGTATAGAAAAAACAGCTAGTTTTAGTAAGTTTATGGTTAAGTAGTATCCAAAAGCCAATGACTTAACATGAATTCATGTCTATGCTGTGTCCGTTTGCTTCTCTTTAGGGGCAGGTAGACAGCAAATTTCCATCAATCCTACATCAGGAGGAAACTGCTAATAATTAAAAGAAAAAAAAGCCCAAGAGAACTGTTGGTTACGTGTGTCCAAAACATCTGGCTATGTTCACAATAAAGAGATGAGATTCCAAGCAAGAATGAGTGGAAAAAATTAAAATTATCTCAAGTCTTTAAACCAGTCCCGTAATGAATGTATCTCATCTCTTCAGTGCTCTAAAAACTTTGATTCTAGCCAAAATGGCAAGTAAACAATCAAATCAGATTCACAGGCATGTTATGGACAATAAAGTTTGATGAAACCTTTGAGATGCTCACCCAAACTGCTTGACCTGTTTCATTCAGGCATCTCTTACAGCTGTGTTTTGTGCTTCTGTCTTTACAGGGCATCAGTCACTGTGATATTGTAGGCTGGCTGAAAACCAAAAGTGTTTGAAATAGGTATTTCCATTAAAATGAAAAGCTGTTTTGTTTGTCCTCCCACCTGGCTCTGAAAATCTTAGCAAACTGCCTCAGGTCTAATACCTGTGCTTTACCTCCTGGGAGTCAGTTACATTATAGATTTTTTTTTATTTTTTTTTACTAGACTTTTTAGGTTCCCAGGCATATTGTCATATTGCCATTTTCTGTTACTTACTTACACACAAATGCCTTTGTAAAAACCTTATTCTCCAATCTTAATACTCCTTTGGGCTGTATAAGAACTTTAATTCAAAATTTCAGTAAAGGTGCTACACAAAAGCTGTTGAATTATTCAGAACTACATGTAACCGGTATAAATTCTCTAGGCTCTGTCTAGTTTAACTAAAGTTAAATCACAGAATCATAGAATCATAGAATGGTTTGAGTTGGAAGGGACCTCAAAGACCGTCTAGTTCCAACCCCCCTGCCATGGGCAGGGACACCCTCCACTAGACCACGTTGCCCAAAGCCCCGTCCAACCTGGCCTTGAACACTTCCAGGGAGGGGGCATCCATAACCTCCAGACAGACATTGTAACTACAATGAAAGAGTAAATAGGAAGAGTTAAACAGCTTGTAAATGGAAGATAAATAAAGAAAACCCTTTCTGTAGATAAGTGTTCCCCTACATTTATATCACAGCATTCACTGTCGGGTGGTTGTGCAGCTCCCCGGGCCACTCCGAGATGTCAGGATAAGCCCCATGGTGCTGCTCTCTTGGACACAAGGGTAGTGACTGGGGCATCGTGAGGCACTCTGGCCACACCTGCTGCCTGAATTGTCCATCAGAATGGCTCAGCATGAATTGTGGCCAGAACGGAGAATCCTGACCAAAGCCAATCATCTCGAGATCCTATAAATAGTGATCCAAGAGTAAGAACTTTTGAGCTCTCCAGGACCACAGCGGGCTGTGCAACCCAGGATCTCCCCTGAGCTGGGAGGCCTCTCAGGGCAGATTTCGCAGGGATTGAAAGACCGTCCATCGATGATTTCTCGAGGACACCAAGGCCTCATTTTGCAAGGTTCACCAACCATCCACTGATGAATGCCAGCACATAAAAGTGAGTAATTCATGGAAATCATGAAAAGGGAAATTTTAATCATAGGTTAACCTCTGTGTGTATGCATGCAGGAGCAGATGGTTAATGCATGGCTAGCTTGACAGAGTAAGAAATTCAGTGAGTTATTTTTCTGTCTGGTGCCTGATCTCCCTGTGGCATAAAAAAGCTGGAAACACCTGCCTTAGGAAGTATTCCTAATTTGGCTGTGTTGCAACTTGGAAAAATAAAGCTGCTCTGGGATTATCCAATGACCCTGCCAGATCCAAGACACAGGTAGACATCTGAATTCAGGATGCTCTGTCTCAGACTGAATCCCACCACCTTTGTCAGCATCTTTGTCAGTGGGACTGTGGGATTTTTCTGTGCAATTGGCCAGGCACTGTGAGGGAATATTTATGTCCCAAAGCACAGAAGCCAGAGAACCACATAAGACACAGCTGACCATGAAGAACAGCTATGAGTGTTACCATCAGAAAACTCACTGAACAAATAAAACTGCTAACAACTGCCACAAGCAGATGTTAGAAGCAAAATCTCTTAAAAAAATATAAAGCAAATGTTACCTAGAGTATGCTGACTGAAATGAAATATCCATTCACAAGCACTACTGATCCTGTTTCCTGGGATGTTTGCGTGGTCAATGGCTTATTCATTCAGCTCCTGTGCAAACTTAGACCAACACAAAGAGTTGCCTTCTTCCATCATCATTCATGCAGATGTCAATTGGATGGCAGAACTGAAAAAGTGCTCAGTCCATAGGTAAAAGAGTCAAGTAACCTTTACAAAATGAAATTAATTTGAGGCTAGGCAGTGCCTTCTCACAATGCCTTGAGAAGATGGCATAGAGGCCTCATGATCCCAAAGTAGACTGGGAAAGTAATATTCATACCCTGTTTCTCTGCTTGCAGGATGAGTGGATGGATTCTGTATTGATTTACGTCTATACCAAAGCACAGTGGCCATCTTTTCTAACTCAGATGTCACACTGGGAAGTTAAGTTTGGTGAAGCTCTGCCAACTCTTGACTGACCATCCCTCACTTGTATTGAGTTTCAGGCAGAAGGATGTGATTCGCTTGCCCACACATAGGCACCTGGAGGCATTTTAGATGCTCTGTTGTATCCTGCTCGATTTCCAGGTGTCAGCAAGGCACAGGTTTCCCTATGGCCCTGTATCTTAGCCAACCTCATGTAAATACCTCAGATGTCCTTGGGTTCCTCTGTGCTGGCAGCAGAAGTGGCCTCTTGTTTAGATATATTAGGTAATCCCATAAGAGGACAGAAACCCTACTGGTAGCTTAATTGATCTTTTATAAAGCTGCAATTCCAAATTCTTTATACTAGAAGCATTAAACTGCATTCAGGCTAAACCATTGTTGAGAGGCAAGGAGCTAAAATATAAATGGATTTGCCCAACATATTTATTAGATAATCTCAAATTCATAAAGCATCTATTTATGAGATGTTTGCAAGCAGAGTAAGGCATTCATTTCCTGATGTCTTGGAAAGAAGAGTACTCAGAAAGAAGAGTGAAGAGAAACAGAAACCCTAGTCATAAATCAGTAGTTTGTGGGCGGGGGGGGGGGGGGGGGGGGCAGGGAAAGGATGCTATTGCCCTATAAGGTGCAAGATTTCATATAGTCTGGTAGGGAACACTACTGCTAAGATCTACAGACTTGTAATGAAGGAGAAAATTCCCCATGCACTGAAATTTTGGATGTCTGTTTCTGGTAACTAAGTGGTAATACACTGAGTAACTGAAATGAATGCAGAATGGGTTGTTGCTGCCCATTGACAATTTAGTTATAATTTAAGTGACCAGGCAGGGATGAAGGGCAGGACTGGAACTCAGTACACCCCCCCTCCATACAGGGGAACTGTAGCCATTGTTTTGGAGAAATATTTGACAATAAAAAAATACATTTTTCATAGTCTTCTTTTTCCCCACCTGAAGAATTAAATGAATGACATTTTCTTCATCTCAGTTGATGCCTTGGGCTGTACAGAGACAGGGTAAAATTCTTGGGGTTATTTATTAGAGACTGGTTTTAGTGGTTCCCGGTTAGTAAGAGGTAAAAAAGCTATGCTTTCTGAAGTGTGTTTTTTTGGGGAGTTAGTTTTCTTTTGAAAGTCTGTAATTCTGCACTAATAAATATTTTTATCTGAAATAATGCTATAAGTCAGTCCTATTAGCCAGAGCTATGAATATATTGCTAGCATTAAAATCCTGGGTATCTATTATCACCCATACCAGTACTAGAACAACATGTGAAGTCACATCCATTTGCATAGTAGCAACACTGAACTGTAGAGTTGCACCATTGTTTTAGACAGAAACATGGTATCCAGTGTTTTCAAATACATGTATTTAAAGGTAGGTATCTAAAATCCTTATCTAGACAGATAGAGCAATGATTCAATTCCGAGTGGTCTGCCATTGACAGTTCCTATTCTAATTAGGAGATCAGACTGCTTTTACCAGACTGCCAAAATATGAGGTTAAATGTTCAGTTTCACATACTTAGGTATCAAGACTTTGGCTTCTGTGACTCTGATTCCTTTCTGTGCAAGCAAATAGCTTTACCTCTTTCTGTAACTTTATATAAGTATTAAGAGGTACAAGGAAAACAAAGGTGCAAGGCTCATGTTTATGAGCTAGATGACTAGCGTGCCTACCCTGGTAGCTTTTTAAAATCACACATAAACACTTCCCCATCCAATTTTCCTATCTGCATTAGTATATTTATGTTTAAACGTAAGTATCTGCATTTGTAAATACACATGTTCTCTCATCTTGTACAAGCGCTGGAAATGGTCCCATACATTGCAGAGGAATACAGTATGTGGGTGGCAATTTTCTCCGAACATTTTATCAGGCAATTTTCAGACAGCTTGGATTACGGATTTTCTTACCTAGCTAAAGAACAACAACAATAGTGCTATTAAAGCTATTAAAAGATAATAGCTGATACCTACAGAGCTGGAGAGGGCTGGGAAGGTGGGAAAAATGGCTCTGGTTTAGGCAACTGAGCCTAATCCTATAATGCGCTGAGCTACCCCAGCTCTTATTTCAGTAGTGGAAAGAGCTCAGCACGTTGCAGCCCAGACTGGCTGCAGTAAATGGGCATAAATGTCAGTTATTGGTACCTGATCACTAAGACATGGTTGGCTGCAACAAGGAAAGTAAGGGAAACATCGGGTGCAGACAGGTTGGCGATGGCTCTCCCCACAGACCCCCGTCCTTGCAAGGATGGGTACGGAGCAACTCAGCCGGCTGCATGGGCTGACACCAGCCTGGCTATGTTAAGCTGAGCACTGAGCAGCTTTTGTACAAGCTGGGACATCTGCATGGCCCAACACAGCATGGATTTACCCTTTCAGTTTGTGGTTCTCCATGCCATTCTCCTCTCACATTGATCTACTGCCAGTAATAACTGAAATATAGATAGAAGTGGTTCACCCATGATCACAAAGGAAAGTAGTCACGATCATATAAGCAAGTAATGAGAAGAACTAGATCCCAATCCCCCAGGCCTCTGGCGTAACCAAGAGATGACCCTATTTCTAACTATTCATCAATATACATATAGAAGATACCTAGTTACCAGACATATTAGTGACGAGTGAAGAAATCACAAATTTGCCAGTAAGGCTGGCAAATGAAAGAAACCGCTATTGTCGGTGTTTTATGATAAAAGTAAAAATAGTTTCCTACATTTATTTATGAAAATAATGAACACTATGGGTCTGAGGAAGTGGGGGCACAGAGTGAAAATATTGTGAATAGAACTTGATCAAGAGCAAAAGAAAAAAGCCCTTCTATAGTTTTCAGCTAATAAAGCCATTACACACTTCAACCTAGAAATATCTTGTCCGTAGCTTCTCAAATTCTGCAGTTAAAACTAGGAGCTTAGTGCAGTTTCTTGCGTAAGGGCATCTACTGTTCCTTGAGATGACTAAGGGTTCTCCTCTTGACTCAGTCTAGAAGGACCTAGGTCTTGGGTCTCTGTCACACCCACAGCCCATGCGTAGGTCTCAGACATCCTCAGGCACCTCAGAAGGCACTAGATAACAATGTCTGGAAACTGAGTGTAGCCCTAAAAATTGCCCTGATGGATCCTTCTTCCAGTTCCACTACAAATTTTGTCCAGGACTTGGGTTGAAGTCTTAAGCTAATTCCTATAAATGCACCCAATTTCCATTAACTTCTGTGGGAACATTGATTCTTAAAGGAGAAGAGGTGCCTATGATGGGATTCAGCCAGCCTAATTTAGATACCTTATCTGTGCCTGCATTTTACATGCCTAGTGAATCAGTCCTTCAGAAATCCAGGCGGACAGAATCTTCCTTTGAAGACATCTCACCGCTGACTGTATAGGAAATATCAGATCTTTTTTTAGGATGACTGGTTCATTTTGGTATTTAAGATGTAGCACATTAGATGTCTGCAGTTGGATCAACTGGATTTCATAGTTTAGGTATCTGGATGTGAACTGTATAATTTAAGTTTTAAAAACCAAGATGCTCAGACTTTGTGGTTAACTGGTACATGCATTTTTGAGCAGGCTGTACTCAACAGTGGGAGCTGTATGTCCAAATGTCCATTTGAGCAAAAGCAGCCATTCAGCTGTGCAGACACCCAGATTAGAGGAAAAAGGGCAGTGAGTGGAATTTATGGCAGACCATTGAAGCTGTTGGCAGTCAGTTACGCAGTATAATATTCACATGATCTAATTGCAAGATAAACCAATGTTTAGGAAATACATACATCTTAAGATGGAAAGTGAGTTATTCACTGTAAACTATTATTGTAATTTAAAAGCACGGTCTGTGTTCATCTTTTTTTTTTTCTTCTGTCATCCTAATTCAGAAAAATTAGATATGCTTCTGTGTCTGATGGAAGCAACATGAAATTTTCAGTGTGCAAAATGATTTGTTCATGAGCAAAGAGCAGACTAAGAGAGTGCAGCAGAAATGATTCAGTGAATTAGACCAAATAACAAATATATCTGAGAGAACCATGATCTTCTTCCTGGAACATACAGAAACAAGATGGAATTCAACAAATAAACCTCCCAGTGTGAACTGGTCTCTTATCTGTACCTGAAAGTTCAGAAAAGAATATAAAGTCAAAGCAATACCACTTCATCAAAATGTTTTCCAACACTACAGTAAGCACAGATGAGAGATCTGGACATTTTATTCTCCATTCTCATATTAAAAGTGGTTGTTCAGCCTATGCAAATACACTACTTTTCAAAGTTTGTGAGTGGGATTCATCTCACCTAGCTTTAGACATTTGCAATCTCAACAGTACATCTGAGCCCATCGCCTTTGGCTCACTCTGTGCTCAAAGGAGAGCAATAGGTAATCTAGGGTGCAATTCAGCTGTCCTATTTAGGAGGCCTAATTTTAGGCTAAGATGAATCACATTCCAGAAGTGTCTATGTCTCTCCATCAACTAGAAAGAGAGCTCAGATGTGAAATTTCTGCATCTTATTTTTTCTCAGTGAACACTGCTTTAGAAACTGAATCTTAATGCTCACAGACTTGATTTTATGCTGTGTAAAAAGGGGGAAAAATAAAGAAAGGAAAAAAAAAGAGAAAGAGAGAAATAAAATTTGAGAATCTTGAGGAGGCTGGAACAACTTCTGAAGACTGAAGGCAACTTTGAACCTTTCTGGATCAAAAGTCAAGCTGGTGTTTAGCATCACACTGACAGAAAATGGAGTTCCTCATGAAGAGCCCTTGGAGGGGATTAGTTTATGCAAAGGCTTCCTGGTCATCAGGAAAGCTCCCCGCTTTGCCACACCATTGCTTTCTGAGTTCCCACAACTGCCAGGAGCAATTTTGGCTTCTTTCTGCATCAGTGTGAGCGACAGGCGTGTTTTGGATGAAGCATCAACTGAAGGGGAGAACAAAGGGCATAAACAATCAAAGCCCTTCAGGAGCTCGCTTTACAAGTTTCCCATAAATCTTTTTAAATTCTTCAGTCTAATTGCATCAGCCCAATTTTTGCCCCCGAGTTGCTCTTACCTTAAACACATATAAATAAGATGAGAACTGGGCCTGTTCTTCTTAAGGTTTTACATGGATGAGTTTTTTGTTGTATATGGTAAAAACCCCTGCCTTTTTACTTTCTTCAGGTACACACTACAGAGGAAAATTCTCAATAGAAGAAAAGGACTAACCGTGTTCCCACAAATGCTCCATGCTGTACCCACCTCTGTGCATGGAATCTGGGGAAGAAAGATGATGCTCCAGAGCTGGGACTCAGGGAGAACTAAGTGCAGCAGAAGTACTGAGCATAGCTTCTACTGTGGCCAAAAACTATTGAAATGGAAGCGTAACAGATCCTAATCAATCCTTTTCTGGATGGGAATGAGGCTAAAGAATAGATTACTGTCCATGAGAGAATACTGAAAACCCAGAAATTGCATAATTAAGAGTATTCTTAGGCTACAAGCAAGGAGCACTAGTGTCCTGTTGCTGGGTGATTTGTTTCTAAGTGGCAGCTCTGCTCCTGTCTTTACCAGACTATGTCCTTTTTATGAGAAATGGGCAAATATGATTGAGTTTTACAAACCAAGATGTATGTTTGCATTGGTTGTCAGCATTTAGTTCTAGTTTTTCTGTCTGTAACTGTTGAATGCACGGCCTGATGTGAAAAATGAATACTGCAAGCCCACCAAAGTCAGGGGAACTGAGTCTCTTGCAGTAATAAGCCCAGACCAAGGAACAGCAAGGAAACACTTGACCATCTCCGCAAGGAAAAAGTTGTCCTTGTGCTTTTCATTCTTCTTCAGCCAAAACATACAAAACTTAGTTCTTCTGATACATAAAGTACAGCTGTCAGTGATAAATGCCATTCCACCTATCTTCTTTCCATCTTCTAAATGGTCTATTCTCTTTTATGACCCCCAATTACAAGTTGCTGTTATTCTTTGAATTGCTGTAAAATTGAACAGTCTCCATATGCTCAGAGCAGCTTGCAATTAGCACGCCCTGAACTTAGAAACTGCAGTCTATTAAAAATATGGACATATTAAAGCATAGCATCTGGAAACCTCCATATGTCCATCTCACACAGTGAGCTTCAGATGCCATGGTCAAAAGGACACTCCTAGCTATCCCAGAAAAGACCTTGTGATGTGTCACCACTCAGCTGCAGAACTTCAGAGAATGTTTATACTTTCTTGTAAAATATTATAGTACTTCACACTTAGCTTTTATGCTTTTTTCATATGAAAAAAGATAAAGAAAAAAAAAAGAAAATTTAAAAAGCTAAGGTTTGCTATGTTATAACCACTCAGTTGGATTTCTCAAAACTCAGATGTATTTTGCTATGCCAATTGTCTCATTTTGTGAAGCTTCCATCAAATCAAGGGCCTGTTGGAGACCCATTTTTGCTTAAATGCATTTTCCATAAAAAGTGAAAGGAGAATACTTTCAAAGGAATATGAAGTAGAGATGAAGATTGGGCTTATATTTCTTCCAAAATGAAAAGTCCTGAAATGGACCACATAGTTTTCCTCTTCATATAGCTTCCAAGGCAAAGACAGGTCTCTATTTTATCCAGATTCCCATTTGAACAAATATGCTGCACTAGCTGAGGGCTGGTTTCCATTTTAATAGCAGATATTCTGTCAACAACAACCTTGTACATGAAACAGGAGCTATTCAATTTATGTTATATTAATCAAAGTAATTGAAGCACAAAAATTACTGCTAACAAGTAGACACAGGGCAATAGATTCAAGCAGAACTGAAGTGCTTTTTGGAAGTGGCACTACTGAAGTAAAAAAAATTAAATGATTTGTAGAATCATAGAATCATAGAATGGTTTGGATTGGAGGGGACCTTAAAGATCATCTAGTTCCAACCCCCCTGCCATGGGCAGGGACACCCTCCACTGGACCAGGTTGCCCAAAGCCCCATCCAACCTGGCCTTGAACACTTCCAGGGATGGGGCATCCACAGCTTCTCTGGGCAACCTGGTTGAGTGCCTCTCCACCCTCACAGTAAAGAATTTATTCCTTATATCCAGTCTAAACCTACCCTCCTTCAACTTAAAGCCATTACCCCTTGTTCTATCACTCCATGCCCTTGTAAACAGTCCCTCTCCAGATTTCTTGCAGGCCCCCTTTAGGTGCTCTAAGGCTGCTATAGGGTCTCCCCGGAGCCTTCTCTTCTCCAGGCTGAACAACCCCAACTCTTTCAGCCTGTTGTTGTAGCAGAGGTCCTCCATCTCTCTGATCATCTTTGTGGCCCTTCTCTGGACTTGATCCAACAGCTCCACGTCCTCCTTATGTTGGGGACCCCAGAGTACTCCAGGTGGGTCTCATGAGCGTGGTGTAGAGGGGGAGAATGAATATACTGCACAGCAAATAAATCTGGCTTTTGCTGATGCAAGTCTTAGGGTAAGGAGTCAAATCATGGATCCAGTGCTCTGTTCTGTATTGCATCCTCTTTCCCATTCTAGGAATGGATAAACAATAGGAAACCTTGCCAATTTTTGTGTTTCACTGCCTAGGAGTTTGATTGCTGGTGCAGAAAATACAGGGGAGGAGCATTTTCTTTTACTTACTTCCCTATAGAAGTGAACATTAGCCTTTTACGTTTTCAGCAAGCAGTCAAGAAAGAGATTTGTTTTGTTTCGGTTTTTTTAAATATAAATTCAAAACGCATTGTCACTACCCAGAAAAACCAACAACCCCATACTGGAAAAGGAATAGATTGCAAAGACTTATAACTCCATTAGTGTCTGCAGTAATGCCGCAAGGAGCAGGAATGTTTTGTTCTCTCAGATGAGTTATTCCTCAGTGAAGTGGATGGCTGCAGACTCCAGAGAATCATTTCTAAGTGGGTTTTTCTTTGCTTTCTTTGGCATGCCACTGGCTGTTCTGCCAGTGAACAGGAATAAAAAGCAAAACCAGGTATTATTTATGCAGTAGTATAAACCATCTGACACATCAGTCAGCACTAGACACTTGTATCGATGTCCTTACTGCTTTTTCTCCTGTTTGATGATAAAGCATCTTCTTTATTATTATTGATGTTTCTTTTCCTGAATCATGTGTAATATTTTACTAAACATAGGGATTTCTAAGCCAAACTAACCCATTTTTTTCATTATCTTTTGTAATGGGTGCCTGCAGGATGCAATCCTCTTTCCAAAAGGATAGAAAATCACCTCTGCATTGAGGATCAGACACATAACAGAGATAACATGGAAAACCATGTAAAGAGCATCTTTTGGCAATTCCACTCTGCAGGAAGAAACAGCTCTGGTTTTAAAGTTTCTGCCTCTCAATTTCATCACTTTTCTCCTGACTACATTTTTCTAGAAAATCTCTGTGAAGAGATCTCCATAGCTCTCTTTATATGATTTACCTTCCTATTGTCTTTCATGTTCCTTCTTTGTCTTCTCTCTGCTTTCTGGTCATATTGGTATTTTCTAATGACACCTGTTACTGAAAGCACACAATCTACCCATTATAAGCAAACGAGCCAAACATGCCTGTAAATGACAGATGAATCTGACTGAGATTTGAGATTGAGATACTCTAAAGGATGTTGTCAAAATATTTATGATGTGGAAAGATTGCAGCTGAAGCATCAGAGAAGTATTGCTGAAGATTGCAAAGAAAGACTGGAATGATTTTACCAAAATATGCAGAGTATGGAGAATACATGTTGCCACTCAAACTGCTTGTTTGTAAACAGCAGATTTCAGAATTGCTGAGGTCCAACTAATTACAGCTGCCAAACTCTCTGAGAAAACAGAGAGTTTTCAGCACTCCATCAAGTTTTTCATATCCAGATGTGCTGGTTTTGGCAGGGATAGAGTTCATTTTCTTCACAGTAGCTCGTATCGTGCTGTATTTTGGGTTTGTGCTGGAAACAGTGTTGATAACCCAGGGATGTTTTTGTTACTGCTGAGCAGTGCTCACACAGAGCCAAGGCCTCTTCTGCTCCTCACACCATCCCAGCAGCAAGTAGGCTGGGGATGCACAAGGAGTTGGGAGGGGACACAGCTGGGACAGCTGATCCCAACTGACCAAAGGGACATTCCATACCATATGACGTCATGCTCAGCGTGTAAAACTGGAGGAAGAAGAAAGAAGAGGGGACGTTCGGAGTGATGGCGTTTGTCTTCCCAAGTAACCGTTACGCATGATGGAGCCCTGCTTTCCTGGAGATGGCTGAACACCTGCCTGCCCATGGACAGTGGTGAATGAATTCCTTGTTTTGCTTTGCTTGCGTGCGCAGCTTTTTCTTTATCTATTAAACTGTCTTTATCTCAGCCCACAAGTTTTCCTCACTTTCACTCTTCTGATTCTCTCCCCAATCGCACCAGAGGGGAGTGAGTGAGGGGATGCATGGTGCTTAGCTGCTGGCTGGGGCAAAACCAGGACACCAGATAAAAATAGTCTTAGTTGGTCATGTATATGAGAGATCAAATGCAGTATGTGGGGAGCAATTTGAGTCAAGATGTCAGGTAACAGATCTTCCAGATTTTCCTGATTATCTTCAGTCGTGAAAATCACATGAATCAGACTACTCTTCTGGAGGTATTTCATAACAACAAAAAGTCTGGTAATAGCTGTACTATGATCAAAAGAAAGTTTGAATCTATGTTTTGTCTAGTGCAATTGAACCATGATGATTATAGAATAACATCTAGAAAATCAACTTACTACTAACAAATATGTTAATGGCATTTGAACACATTTTTTTTTCTCAGTTTTACCTCTGAGCCAAAAATTCAGGGTCCTGGTACAAGCACAGACACAAGGGTTCAATCAACTTCTGGATTTTTGAACTGAGCTTGCTCAAGTACCTGGTAGCAGACAATATTTCCATTATATTTTCACTAGAGAATAGTATAATAATGTTGTTATTTCTCATTTCTACATGAAGTCTGCCTGATTGATATAAAGGACATTTATGCTAAACTGGAAAGTATGTGGCAAGCTGGGAGTGTGGGGTTCAACTCTCCATGTGGGCTGTTCATGTATCAGGTATTCAGTTTAAGCTAATAAGGTTAGCTTTCTCTGTATTTAGAGGAAAAAATTATGCACCTCTGGACTAATTTAACTGACTTCAGATGCATACATGTAGGCATCTTCAATGTAGATAATGCTAGGTGTTTAAGATGCCACTATAATCAATGGGGGTCTACTCAAAGCCTTCAAAGAAATCTAGAGGGTGACTCATCCCATCCTGAAGTGGACACGTGCATCTGCTCAGTCAAGCATTACCAACTCTTTTGACTAAGAAACTATATTTGTTTGCCTAAACATAGGTTTTGAGAGCTGTTTGAGATGTCCTGAGATACCCTCCTGGCCTCAGCAGCTATATGCAGAAAGGAGCAGATCTTTCTTATCTCATTTTTTGTACCTGTGTATTGGGTCTGGCTGAGATGGAGTTAATTCTCCCCACAGCAGCCCTCATAGTGCTGTGCTGTGTATTGGTAGCTAGCAAACTGTTGATAACACACCAGTGTTTTGGCTACTACTGAGCAGTGCCAGCACACATCAAGGCTTTCCAACATTTCTTTTTCCCCAGCAGCAGGCTGGGGGTGGGCAAGATCTTGGGAGGGGACACAGCTAGGACAGCTGACCCAAACTGACCAAAGGGATATTCCATACCATATGATGTCATGCTCAGCAGTAAGAAACTGAGACCAGGGGGAGGAACAGGGCGGGGGCATTCGTTGTTTTTTTTTGTTTTACAATGTTTGTCTTCCGGGGTAAGGGACACACTTACTGAAGCCCTACTTCCCAGGAAGTGGCCGGACATCGCCTGCTGATGGGAAGTAGAGAATAATCTTTGCTTTTTGCTTTGCTTCCGCGCGCGGCTTTTTGCTTTAGCTACATTAAACTGCCTTTATCTCGACCCACGAGTTTGGGATTGTTTTTTTTTCTCCATCTTCCTTTCTCCCCTCCCTGCCTTGCTGAGGAGGCGAGTGATAGAGCGGCTCTGGTGGGCACCTGGCCCCCAGCCAGGGTCAACCCACCACAGTCCTTTTTGGCGCCCAACGTGGGGCACGAGAGATTCGAGATAAGGATAGTAATTGGAAGAGGTAACGGGCAAAACATTGACTGAACGTAACTTGAGAGTGATATATTTGTGAAGGGACTAGAGATAGATTTTGTGTGTAGATTGTCCACTCTTGTTTGGTGTTGTGATAGTGTTGTTTTGATGTTGGTGTGGGGAATTCTTTTTTTTTTTTTTTTTTTTCTCTTTCTTTGTTGATGTGATTAGTGTTTGTGAAGTTTTGTGTTGAATGTATATTTTAATGATAATTCTTAAATATGTGATTCACAGAGGCGAGGGGTGGAATGTGTTGGTTTTGCGTGGCAAGGTTTTGGTAGTGGGGGGGCTACAGGGGTGGCTTCTGTGAGAAGTTGCTAGAAGCTTCCCCTGTGTCTGACAGAGCCAATGCCAGCCGGCTCCAAGACAGACCCGCCGCTGGCCAAGGCCAAGCCAATCAGCGCCTCTGTGATAACATATTTAAGAAAGACAAAAACAGTTAGAGAGAGCTTTTGCAGCCAGAGAGAGGAGTGAGAAGATGTAAGAACATCTGCAGACACCAAGGTCAGTGAAGAAGGAGGGGGAGGAGGTGCTCCAGGCGCCGGAGCAAGATCCCCCTGCAGCCCGTGGTGAAGACCATGGTGAAGCAGGCTGTTCCCCTGCAGCCCATGGAGGGAGGATGAGGGGGTGTAGAGATTCCACCTGCAGCCCGTGGAGGACCCCACGCCGGAGCAGGTGGAGACACCTGAAGGAGGCTGTGACCCCGTGGGAAGCCCGCGCTGGAGCAAGCTCCTGGCAGGACCTGTGGACCCGTGGAGAGAGGAGCCCACGCCAGAGCAGGTTTGCTGACAGGACTTGTGACCCCGTGGGGGACCCACGCTGGAGCAGTTTGCTCCTGAAGGTCTGCACCCCGTGGAGGAGACTCACGTTGGAGAAGGCCGTGAAGGACTGTCTCCCGTGAGAGGGACCCCACGCTGGAGCGGGGGAACAATGAGTCCTCCCCCTGAGGATGAAGAAGCGGCAGAAACACCGCGTGAGGAACTGACCGTAACCCCCACTCCCCGTCCCCCTGTGCCGCTGGGGGGGGCGGAGGTTGAAGCCGGGAGTGAAGTTGAGCCCGGGAAGATGGGAGGGGTGGGGGGAGGTGTTTTAAGATTTTGGTTTTATTTCTCATTCCTCTGCTCTGTTTTGCTTAGTAATAAATAAGATGAATTCCCTCTCTAAGTTCGGTCTGGTTTGCTCGTGATGATAATTAGAGAATGATCTCTCCCTGTCCTTATCTCGGCCCGTAAGTTTTACCTTTTCTCCCCTGTCTAATGAAAGAGGGGAGTGATAGAGCGGCTCTGGTGGGCACCTGGCCCTCAGCCAGGGTCAACCCACCACAACCTGCTTAGGCCATGGGCATGATGCAGCTATCCTAAATCTCTACTGACTACAGTGTTTAGCCACCTGCTCTGCCTATGAACACCTGCTCTTACAGTAAAGGTGTCTAAATGTGGAGCCACCCAGCCTTTGGGCCAAATTCATCCCTCAGCCAAGTGAACGCACTGAGTTGAATTTTTTATGTTGCCTAATGTCGCTTTTAAGTCTTGTACACAGCAACGTACAAACAAATTTGGTGGCATTCTATGACAGGGTTACAGCGTTGGTGGGTAAGGGAAGAGTGACAGAGGTCATCTCCCTGGCCTTGTGCAAAGCATTTAACACTGTCCCACATGACATCCTTGTCTCTAGATTGGAGAGATGTGGATTCAACAGATGGACCCCTCGGTGGATAAGGAATTGGCTGGATGGTCGCGCTCAAAGAGTTCCGGTCAATGGCTCAATGTCCAAGTGGAGATCAGTGATGAGTGACATTTCTCAGGGGTCGGTACTGGGACCGGCACTGTTTAACATCTTTGTCAGCAACATGGACAGTGGGATTGAGTGCACCCTCTGCAAGTTTGCCAAAATGGCAAGCTGTGTGGTGTGGTCAACATGCTGGAGGGAAGGGATGCCATCCAGAGGGACCTTGACAGGCTGGAGAGGTGGGCCCGTGTGAACCGCATGAAGTTCAACAAGGCCAAGTGCAAGGTCCTGCATGTGGGTCGGGGCAACCCCAAGCACAACTACAGGATGGGCGGCGAATGAATTGAGAGCAGCCCTGAGGAGAAGGACTTGGGTGTGTTGGTGGACGAGAAGCTCACCATGAGCCAGCAATGTGCGCTTGCAGCCCAGAAAGCCAACCATATCCTGGGCTGTATCAAAAGAAGCGTGATCAGCAGATCAAGGGAGGTGATTCTCCCCTTCTACACCACTCTCATGAGACCCACCTGGAGTACTGTGTCCAACTTTGGGGTCCCCAACATAAGGGGGACGTGGAGCTGTTGGATCAGGTCCAGAGAAGGGCCACAAAGATGATCAGAGAGATGGAGGACCTCTGCTACAACAACAGGCTGAAAGAGTTGGGGTTGTTCAGCCTGGAGAAGAGAAGGCTCTGGGGAGACCCTATAGCAGCCTTAGAGCACCTAAAGGAGGCCTGCAAGAAATCTGGAGAGGGACTGTTTACAAGGGCATGGAGTGATAGAACAAGGGGTAATGGCTTTAAGTTGAAGGAGGGTAGGTTTAGACTGGATATAAGGAATAAATTCTTTACTGTGAGGGTGGAGAGGCACTCAACCAGGTTGCCCAGAGAAGCTGTGGATGCCCCATCCCTGGAAGTGTTCAAGGCCAGGTTGGATGGGGCTTTGGGCAACCTGGTCCAGTGGAGGGTGTCCCTGCCCATGGCAGGGGGGTTGGAACTAGATGATCTTTAAGGTCCCCTCCAACCCAAACAAACCGTTCTGTGATTCTATGATTCTATACATTGGATCCATCATACATACATGTTACACAGACTGTGACAACCAAATGCACAGCATAACCTAGAGAAAAAACTGTCTTCTTTAGTAGTGATGCTAGAAAGGCTTCTGCAAGCAAACTAAGACTATCAAATTGATCTACCTCATCGCAATCAATATTTCTATATTTAGATATCTGAATAAATTTAATTTATGCATTTGTTTAGCAAATCAACACAGAGAAGGTTATATTTTGAATCATAACAAAAAGTTCAGCTCTGAATACAGTATCCTAATCTTTAGGATAAAAAATATCCCAGTTCATCTGAAAACCTGAATAAAATATGTGGAACTACTGTTCTATGAGCCTGAACCCTTCTCTTTTTAAATGAGTCAAACAGCAACAGTGCAGATTCCCATAGTTACCGTATTATCATTATGATTTGTTTTGCTATCACTGAAGACGTGTTTCAGCTGCGCAAGTTATAACAAAGACATAATTCTGCTCCAGAAAACTTGCAATATGTAACACAGACCCAAAGACATGGGGAAGACATGATTTCCTGGAATTAATAAATAAGGAACACAGCTTGACTCTTATTAAATCACTTATTGGGGTGAAACAACAATTCATTGATCAGATTCCTCCTGATCTCAGCCTGTGGGACCACCAGAGCATGGGTCTCCATAGCGGTCTTCTCTACTGTCATGCCAATACCAGTCTGTTGGAAAAAGGAGGGAGCTGGTGAGGGACCTTCAGTGAAAGACTTGTACAGAGATAGGGCTAAAATTTGTGACCAGCCTAGAGGGAAACTCTCATGTCCACCTTTCTTCTCTAGGTTTCCTAGTTTACATCACCCACTGGTCTCCAACAGTGGTAAAGTTGAGCAGCTGCGACCTTCTGTGGATCCCCACCCAGCAGTATCGTACTGTCCTGCCCTCCGCTCCTCAGTGCACTCCTGGCCCATCCATGCACCCTTAGACAAGGAGAATATCCCACAACAGAGTTTTGCTCAGTGCAGTCCTGATGGGAGTGATCCCTCCCAAGGCATGAAGGAACCATTTAGTGCTGGCATTATGAAACGTAGCCAGGGAATATAATGGAATATACCAGAAACTACTGAGATTGATTTAAGGATTAGGGATTTTTTAATGTATTTTGGCTATTAGGACTCATATTTTGAACTCTTCTTGGAAATCAAGCAGCCTAGAAAATTCTTTCTTTTTCCTCTCTATTTCATATAAAAGGAAATATCTCTCACAATCCCCTAGCTCCTGAAACCAGGACTGAAAAATGCCACTTCTGAGGGTCACGTGGAGGAGCAGCAGCCATGTCAAAGCAGCTCTGGAGACCTATTGATCCATCCTAAAATAAATGTCCCAGGTAGATTGATAAGATTCTCTCCTAAAGGAACTTCTACTTACCCTACAGAGAACTCAGGGCTAGACCACTATGTTTTAGAAGGGCAAAGTTGGGTTGAAGGAATCCCACCTCCAATTTCATAGAAAATACAAAAACCTCTCAGTTTACACAAACAGCGAGACCAGGGAAATGCTACATTTGTGCAGTATTAACATGTGATTTATTGACTTTTGCTTAAAAACAAAAATATCACTTAAACCTTTGCACCTGCCCACCACACACAGAGAAACACCCGGTCTCTAGAGAGCCATTACCACCACTATTGTTTTTAATGGCAACGCATGCCAGGTCAGGAGGAACACAGTGCACAACAGTGGTTATTCAGCTTTCTCTTTTTCTAAACATCTGTGAAATAAGACATTAATTTCACAAGCCTATGCTGTGCGCTAATAAATACTATGTGATTTGAAATTTTAGCGCTTATGCATGCAACGGTTGGTTGAAGGAGATAGTCACATGCGGAGCTTGATTATAGTGTTTTATCACTCAGCCGAACATCTAATGTTTAGCACAGTAGCTGGAGTGCTTCTTTTCATGTCATAACAAAGGTTGCCCTCAGATAGTAATTACAGCCTTCCTAATAAAAGGAAAGGCGGTTTGGAACTGCCTGAAAAGTTCACAAGCTAAAGATGAAGTTTGGAAAAAGAGTTTGCCATCACTTTGCACGTGGCAGGTAGTTTGCTGTTTGAGCTGCTGTGCAGCAAAGTGGCAGATTTGCCTTGAAAACATTTCTTCAATGCTGGAAACATTAAAAAACAAAACAAAACAAAACAAAACAAAAAAACCCAACTAGCTGGGGAAAAAAGAAAATCTCCAGATTAATGTCTCTGTAAAAAATGTACAAAACCAGTTTGAAGAATCATTGTATGATCTTTTAAAAGGGCAGAAATACATAGTGAAAGGGAGATGTAGAGCAGAGCATGTTCAGCAGAGTGTCTTTAGAGCAAAGCTGCCCCTCACTGAGTGCAGTGGTTAAGTATTCAGAGCTTTGCCCAGGAGCAGTATGTGCCAATATGGGTTATATTTTCTAGTAACGTTTCTGAATGCATTTTATTGGAGCTCTCATGAACTGCTGGTGGTGTATATCTCTGCTTTTGTACTTACAGCATAGCAATCAGGTTGATAAAAACAATTTGTTTTTTTTTTTTTTTATTGTAGCTAAGGACACTAAATCACAGATCTGCATCTCTTCTGTCTTTGAAAATTCAAGGTGAATTTTATTTCTGATCTTTTGGCTTTCTCTTTTTCCAAAACTATTTACCAGTGCTCAGCAACCTCATTAGCAAATATCTTACAAATTGCAATGTCTGGAACTGCTAGTTTTACCTTTGTAGCTTCCTGGAGATTGTCTTTTATTTTTAAACTAACAATGAAATTAACAGTTCTAAGGCCCCAAATTGTATCATCTGCTTCTCAGTTGGAGAGGACTGCCCATGCACAATTTTCATTTTCAGTACATTTATAAGTATAATTTTTCCTATTTCCCTCAGCTGGATAATAACTTACTCTATTGTTTGCTGCCCTTCTCCTTTCCCTATAGAGATTAAGTGACTAAATATGCTTTTCCAGCCTCTATGTTCTGTGCAGGCCCCTTTCTATTTTCCATGGTTTTGCATCCACCTTTTTTATGGATTGCAGCTGTGTCTTCAAATTAGGGTGTCAGACTTTGACATATTTCTATATGAATAAACAGGATTTTCATTTTCTGTGGTGTCTAGGCAGTAACACTATGCCATGGCAGGTACTACTTGATCATAAAATTGGAGCTTCCTACCCTTTTCAAAAGCACGCCTTCCCTCATGCACAGCCTCCATGTCTCTTGCTAAATAAAGCTGTGTAGTTCTGCACTAAACTGGTTGGCCCTTACAACTTGATGCTGCATTTCATGCTTAAATAACCATTACTTTATTAATATGTGTGGTTGCAGAGATATTTTGACACCCTTCAGGAAACTGGATGGTTGTTTGCTCTTTGCTGCGGAGGCTGAAATATTCACCCTTCCGTGGTTAGGAGGCAGATGAAAGGTATTTTCAGATGCTTTGAACCAGTCAAGAATGTACCATAGGAAAAATCCACAGGGGAGGAATGGAAGGAGAAATAGAGGCTGCCCCATCAGAAACAGCGTAAGATGAAGCCTGCTGGTGAGCAAGGCACGACGCTCTTCTTGTACATCCTTGAGCCAAAAACAGTTCGTGTGTGTCTCCTCATACATGCTGATGGCACGTGTTCACAGCTGTCAGGGAGGGAGGGAGGGAGGGAAGAACAGCCCATACATTGAATTTGTGCCACCTGGGAGAATAGGGATAAGCAGGAAAAGCAGAGCCTTCCTCCCAACTTTACAGCACCCCAGTTTCAGGTGTTATTGGTATTATGGTTTGGGAAACTGTGGTCTTCAGAAATGCACACATACATATATGTATGCTTGTCGGCATGTGTAAAGTCCTGGAGATACTCAGCTCAGCTGGGGATTGCTGGGCAGTTTGGGGCTAGTGTAGAAGTCCATCCCCACCACCACTGTGTTCTTGCAGTCTCCAGGTGTGAGGGGAAGAACATGAGAACAGACTATGCAGCAGGTTGCTGCTTGCAGCCTATAACATTATGGATACGTGGTCTAGCAGAGGTTTTGGTTTTGCTGCACTTCGGTGAGTATTGTTCATCTTTCGGCATAGCCACTTGCCTTTAGTTGTTTGCAAAGATTATTTCTGGGCTTCAAGCCGTTCACTGCAGTGGTACCCTCTTTGTCTTGCTTGGTGTCTGATCCTGGTGGCTGCCCCTGACAGCATCTCACTAGCTGGAAAGCATCTGTCTGCTTGGTAGAGGTGGCCCACACCTGCCCAGGTGACACATGATACAGCCACAGCCCACTGTGCCCTCCCTACCCAACCACAGGCATCATCCAAAGTACTGCTCTGCAGTACTTCGCATTTTTACAAAGATTTTATTGTATATTATTCCATGTGCTTTCCAGTAATCAGTCACATGTCTTCACAATTATTAACACTTACATGTGTGCACTGGAACAGGCTGCCCAGAGAGGCTGTGGAGTCTCCTTCTCTGGAGATATTCATAACCCACCTGGACGTGATCCTGTGCAACCTGCTCTAGGTGATCCTGCTTTAGCAGGGGGTTGGACTAGATGATCTCCAGAGGTCCCTTCCAACCCCTACCAATCTGTGAAGCTGTGATTCTGTGATTTATACACATATACAATTGTATATACCAGGCCTTGAGACACTGCTGAGGGGTTTCTTCACAGATATTTCTCTACCACCACTGCAAATCTCCTGCCCCACAGCTGTGGTTCCTGCTGAAGGCACGTGGCCGTATGACAGGTTACTTGCATTCCTGATGCTGGGATGTTTTTTCTTGCCTGTGCCTGTGCATCAATTCTCAAAGGGCCCCCAGGTCCTCAGGCGATGCAGAGCGTTGCTTAGGCTGGAGGTGGCACCTAGCAGCATCACACACATCTGGGGTGACTCTACCTGTCTCATGTCAAGGTGGAGTGTGCTCATTTTATGCGGAGGTAGGCTGACATGATGCGGTGTCTGCCATAGTTGGTGACGTGATTTGATGACTTGAGGAAATCCCTTCACTTGTGTATTCCCATGTTAATGTAGAATCTGACTAATCCATAAGCATTTGCTGTCTTAGGAAGTCCTCTCCCTGACCATCACATGAAGGACATTAGAAACTTTGCTGGCTTAGGGGCATCTTCATATCAATGAAATCAATCACCTCAGACACTGTTTCTGAGGAATACCTTGGTTTTTTGGACAGCATAGATAGATCTGAGAAGAGAGAAGAGGACCCAATTATTTTACTGCTGTCCTTGTGCTTGATGCAATATCATCTCATGGCAAGAGGTTATTCACCAGCGCCACATATTTAGTCCTACCTGGAATTACGATCATCCAAACACGATCGTAAATAAACCCTCTGTTTTTATAGCGAGGTCACATTGGTGGGGCTTTGCCATCTCCAACAAACTCAGCAGCTGTTGGAAGGGCTTTGTTGGGAAGCCCTGCAAACCTGCCTCGGACAGCGGGTGGCAAAGTCTGCTCTGCAGAGAAGAGGAGCATGAGAGATTCAGGATGTCTTTGTCCCACAGGTTTCACCTAGTACTTCTTAGATGTTCATGCTGAGATTCATCCTCCCTGGCTATAGGTACTAAGCCCAGGTACCTCAGTGAGGAGCACGGTCAGCTCTGGTGTCTCTGTGATCAGCGGAAGGAGGTGAGTGCCCTGGGGACAGCACAGGTCTCAGCAACTTGAGCCACCTTCTGGTGCTGCTGGTCCCTCTCTGCCCATGGTGAGGAAGTCCCTCCAGGGACAGCTAGCTCAGCAAAGAGGGTCAAACACGGGACGAGGAGCATGCAGTCTTGATAATCCTACTTGTCTATTCACACCAGAGATCATCTCAACACCATACTGAAAAGGCTTGTGAAATAAATCTGAGTTCATTGTGGGTAACAGTTTTACGATATGGAGCATTACATTTTCTATGAGCCAAATATCTGGTTTTTATACTCCTTAGGCACTACACAATTCAAGTCTGGAGTGACATTTGTGCTTATGGCAAGAGGTTATTAATACAAATCTTAATCTGTCCATTTATGGGTCATGCCAGCCAACCTGGTACTCCCTGGCTCTGAGCCGCTGGGCATGTGGCATCAGTGCCCGCCATTAACAGGGACAAACCGAGAGCTGCTGGGAGCATCTGGCCCTGCCCATCTGTCCACAACCAGTTTTCTCAGCGCTTGTTTCCTTGCCATTTCTTCCGATGCATTAATTTTATAATGGCACAGAAAACATCTCTTCTAATGCTTGGAAAGGTATATGTTTCTTTTAAAGCCTGCTCGCTTCAGGGCATCCTACTGCTATTAATGTTTGCTACTATCTTTGACCGAAGCTATTTCCAAAGCATGTAGCACAGCAGATACTCACTGCACATGTGACAGGGATACGTGTGAAATATTTGACAGAGACAAGGTGAGTAAGGTTTGTTTTACAGACTGTGAAAGAGGGGGCTGAACTCACGCTGTGCCGTCAATCTTGTTGATTTGCCGTTGCGGTGTCACTCCTGGAAGCCATCCAAGCCTGAGCGGAAGCTCTCAGGAAGGACAGAAAATTGGCGAGTGCCAGATGATAAATATTTGAAGCTCCCATTGCCTGGCCCGGTGCCAGTGCAATGTGCGACCGCCGCTGGGGTTCGGGGCTGGGGAACAGCGCGGCTGACGCTTCCCATCCAAGTGGAGAGTTAACAGCCACGCTCTGCTCCTCCTTTTACGCACCCTTCAGCCAGCGCTGGGTCTGAAAAGCACACCAGGATTTTTCTCAAGGGCCCTCTCCCCGACGGTCTGTGCTCAGGGCTGGAGTGGCTTTGCTGTCTCCTCTGGTCTGCCGTGCCTCTCCCGTCCCAGCACGTGCACATCACAGAACCAGCCCCCCGCCTGCCCGTGGCTCTGTGCCGGCTCTCCCAGGCACCCGGGGTTGCCGCCACAGCTAACAGAGTTCAGCTAAAATAGAGGAGCGTGGGCATACAATTTACAGTAATTTATAAACAGGAGAAGTAATTTATAAACAGGAGAAATGTCAGGAGAAGACCAGGAGGATGCTGGACACAATATAAACTGCAAAGCTTCGGTAAGGGGAACAAAGGATCCCTTAAGAGACTTCAGTTATCCTCTCTCCTCCGCAGGATGTGCTGCACAAGTACAATTGCCGCTGCCGACAAGCCTTACATTTCAGATTTGGGTATGTGCTAGCAGCAATGCACTTTACAAATAAAATAATGGGTCAAGACCCACCATGTGAGTCCATTATGAAACAGGAAAGGGGTTATGTAAACCTTGGTTTACTCTGGCAATAAATTGTATGTTTCTACCAGTTTGTTTTACCCTATTTTTTTGTCTTATTCCCATGGAATTGGTATTGACAAGCACACAAACCATAATGTCAGCCTATGGTTCCAACTTCTTACACAGCTGCCTTTTTAGATATCTAAGCCAGTGATGTCAGGAAATTTCAGTGTTCCTTGAAAAATACTGAACCTAGAGATAGGAAGGGATTTTTCTCAGAGATTAGACAAGTATCTATGGTCTTCTGCATTTTTCTTATATTTTTATATATTATTACAACTGGGGTTTTTTAACAAATAACTTGGAAAAATGTTTCCAGCCAGTGGGAGGTTCATTCCCTTTCATCAACCTGACATTTCTGCATGACAGATTGGTGGGTCAGGAAACCCACTGTATTTGGGCACCATAAAACTCTCACCTACAGCATCAGGGTGCTACAGCTGCTTCTGAGAAACCCCAAAGGCAGTGCCCCAAAGCCAAACAGAACCTTTTCCAACATGGTTTTCATGTCTCTTCTTTGCACATTACATGGATATAGGTGTCATTACCCATTCAAGGATGCATGATAAAAATAGTAAACATGAAAATGCACCTTTTAGAAGGTGAATTAAAATCTTGGAATAAAATACTTTTTAAATATCATTGTTTGCTTGGGTTTCATCTAAATTCCAGCATACTTGCTGGTTTCCAAAAGCAGCTTTCCCATGTTTATTGATTAAGTATTAATTAATACTGTCATTCTTCATGTCTTCTATCAGACTGGCAGCATCGATCTGAAAGCTTATAAGTCACATAACCATTTGCCTAACTTTATCAGTCAAGATACCTGATTAAAGCAGGGATATCTCTTTAAATGCTAAATATTTGCCACTACTTTTCATGGGGATGCTATAAGAGAATGGAAATATTTCATACAAATTTACTGGAACAGAAAACCAGCGGTTTGGAAAGTGTGCTTGCACTGCTTGGGGGAATTTCAAAGCAAGCCAATTTTACTTCTTGTGATCTTTGCATAGGTTCTGTCTCCCCTTGCTGGCATCCTCACTCCCATCATTACAATCTTTGAGTCGTTCCCAACCTTCTCTGTGCTGGAGGCCATGTGCTGAGGACACAAAATCCTGGAGCAGCTCAGGTGGCTGGTGACTGCACCATCTTAGTACATTGCTACAAAACAGAGCTGGAAGAGCTCTTGAGAGCATCAAACCCAAGTCCCTGTCCGCAGGAGGATCAGCTACCCCCAAACCCCTTCTGACAGACACTAGTCAAACATGATTCTTAAGCTCCAGTGAGGGACAGCGCAGTCTCCCTACCCAAACTGCTACCTCGCTTAGCTTTTCTTATCCCTGGGAAGTTTTTCCTAGCATTTAGCCTATATCTCCCTTGCTGCAGTTTAAGCGCATTAAGAAGAATTTATTACAAAATGGAAAGCATCTCCTATTTTATCCTCTACAGCAGAGAGCAATAAATTACTAGAAGCACCTTTAGGGTTTCTCTGTTACATATATATGATCCCAGCCTCAGCTTAATATTCAAGAACCACTCTGGTTTCCCACAGCCAATGCTCCTGGCTCTTGAAATGCCATAGCACTGCTGCTTGCTGCACTTCTGAGGCAGCTCTGGGAATTTAGAGGAGCCCCTTGGAGTTCAGTGGGGGTTAGCAGGACCCCCAGGCTCAGCTGGGGAGGTATCTTAAGGCCACCATGCCTAGCACACACTGAGGTAATTTAAAAAAAGAACAAGAAAAAACAGTCTGACCATGAGAGACAGCCACATCTGCTCTCCCTGTGGCTTCCCTGTGCCATGATGCTGTACCGCAGCCCAGGTCACGCCATCCCCATGACACAGGTTGTCTGTAGTCCTTCCATCATGCCACACTCAGGTTTTCCTTCCCTCCTCTGGCACTGCTCTTTTTGGTTTTTGGTCTGCCTGCCATCTCTCCCTCAGCAGTGCAGGAGAAGCTGGAGATGCTGGGGAAGCCCTTGGCAGGAGCATCTCTGCTGCTCTCAAGTGCCATCTTTTCATTGTTCCTGTGCTTGGATGTTGTAAATGCTCCCTCTTGCCCCAAATCCATCACCACAAGTTGTCATCGTTGATGTTTTTCAATGGGATCACTACTACAGTTACCACAGTGAGGAACTCAGCAGATGCTTAATCTGATTAAAAACAAGCCACTAGGCAACAATCAGAAACAAATTCCCTCTCATGACTAAAACTGTGAATCAGGCTGACTGCTTTGGGATGACTAATTTTGGTGTCTTAGCACTCAGACTAGAGACACCTGGTTCCAGGTTGGTGGATGAAACACAACACTGGGGTTCCTCAATGAAGGAGCTCAAAGGGAGAGTCAAAGAGACTGCTGCCAAGCTGGCAGCGGAGGAGGGAGCCAGGGGATATGTGAACCAGGCCCAAGACATGCGTCCAAAGAAGAGCAATGACGCTGGTGAAGAGTCTAGAGCACAAGTCCTATGAGCAGCGGCTGAGGGAACTGGGGTTGTTTAGCCTGGAGAAAAGGAGAATCAGGGGAGAACTTATCGTGCTCTACAACTACCTGAAAGGAGGTTGTAGCCAGGTGGGTGTTGGTCTCTTCTCCCAAACAAGAAGTGATAGGACAAGAGGAAATGGCCTCAAGTTGTGCCAGGGGAGGTTTAGATTGGATATTAGGAAACATTTATTCACCAAAAGGTTGTCAATTACTGGAACAGGCTGCCCAGGGAAGTGGTTGAGTCACCATCCCTGAAGGGATTTAAAAGATGTGTAGCTGTGGTGCTTTGGGACATGGTTTAGTGGTGGACTTGGCAGTGTTAGGTTAATGGTTGGAACTGATGATCTTAACGGTCTTTTCCAACCTAAACAATTCTATAATTCTATGATGCTATGATTCTATGAATTTCTGCCTGATCCTACTGATTCAGAGCCACTTGCTTGGTGTCTCCCCATGCCCATGGCGTGGACACACTTGGCAATGGCACTGCTGGCTGCCTCAGTATAACACCTCTGCACTCAGCAGACTTACAGGGGAAGTTAAAAAGAGCAGCTGAATCTTACCTTGAAAATCCCTGTTTTTCTCCAACTGCCTCCAGGAGCTGTTAGACTACGGATCTCTGTAGGATCAAGAAAATTACGCTTTCAGAGGCGATGGGACTGGGAGCCCGGAAGGACAACAAATAGGCAATACTACCTGGAGAGTTTTGCTGCTACTGAGTTACTCCCAAAACAAATGTCATGAGATTTAATAATTTCCCTTTTCACTTCTGCATACAAAAAGTAAAGCAAGACCTCTGTGTGCACCCAGGCCATGGGCAGCTGTCACTCCACTTTTCTGGGCATCCTACAGGACATAGACACCATCTCTGACATAGCCAGCAGAAGCGGTCAAGACTGTAACCATAAGAGGTGGAAAAATGATAATCACTTTTTGTGACATAAGTTAAACCCTCTAGAGATCCTTTTCATAATTAGGTTGAGGGCTAAGACTGCTGCTGAGCAGGAGCAAGCCTTAGCTTAGATTCAGGAGGCCCATAGCAGGTCCAGGGAAACAGTTGTTTGCAGGCAGCCTAGCCCAGTATTCCTCACTTGCATCAATTAAGTGCTGAGTATTTTCTCAAAGTATTAGGACATCTTAAAGGTACTAGACGTAAAGCAGTTCTAAAAAGAGTAGAGGGATGTTTTGGTTTCCATGTGCAGTGGCGGCTGAACGTCAGACACAGTATGGTTTAGTCCTTTTCTGTGAGGCAGGTTAACACAATCTTTTCCATTTTGAAAAACAAGATTAACTTGGAGGTTCTTTGTTAATTTGGAGGTATTTAAATGGCCAAAGGTGCTTCCTACAGGCTAAGTTGAACCTGCTTCTCTCTTTCCAATGTTTGCCTGACCTGGAGTTCATGTTATAGCTGAAGTTAGACCTTTAGCTACCATACTGAGACGTGACTCTGGGTGCAGCTGGGGTCACAGCTGATCCTCTGGCTTAAGTGCTACCCAGTGGAAATTTGGCAGGTTAGCAGGTCCATTTGCCTCAGAGAGCCTGGTGCATATCTGCTCTGCCAGGCACAAGAGGTGGGTGAGGTCTCAGGGGGAACAAGGCATCTTCGAAGTTGCATTGAAGCAGACATGCAGGTCATGGCATTTCTAGCAGGCCAACATCAGCCCAGCATGACTATCCAACATCTGTCTGTCTTTGTCTTGGAGCAACAGTGTTTCATCAGTTGAAAATTTAGACATCCAGTAAGTCCAAATCACCAGGAAGAACAAATGAGTTTGGCTGTAGTGGCTGATGTAGCAAATGCTCCTCAGATTGTCTCACCCTCTTATCCAGATTGTAAAAAATAGCATTAATTTTAGCTCTACCGTTATGCTACATTTATTGAGGATCTGGGACTTGTGGAACACTTTTTGTTCTGTTTATTCCCATTTTCTCATTAAAAATTGAAGCTGGGCTGCACACTAGAATTAAGTGTGTTGCTCCGAAAGGCCAAATCCTGCTCTCTTTTCTGGCAGTGACAAAATTCCCATTAGTTTTATTGGCACAGCACTGAGCCCTAAAGCTAAAAGTAGCTCTGTGAGTGACAGAACCATTGCATTCAAAATGAAACACTCTTCCTGATGCAGAGCCGGGTTTCTTTCTTTGTCATCTTTTTTGAAAAATAACCATGATCTCTGCAGATGCCATCCGCATAGGTCTGTACCTTCCCCCAAAACCCTTCTGTGACTTGGATTGCTTGGCCACTGCTGACAGTGGCACATCCAAGCCCATGGCAGTTGGGTACGTGGGGATGGAGGTGGGCACAAGGTCAGGTCAAAGTCTGAGTGTGTAGGGAGAAGGTATATAAAGGACTCCTCATACCAGCAGTCCCAGGATATGGAGGATTCTTCTTTCAAATTGCAAGGCAGGAAGATTTACAGTGTATTTTCTGGCTATTTCATGCTGTTTTTCTTATGAAATCAGCTTCACCTACCCAGCTAAATCTTGAGGAAAGAAACATGTTGTTTTCTTTCCAGCTGAACTGTTTGATCAGTTCGGAAAAACAAAGAAGTCATCACTCCGTGATTTCTCTTATGTTCCTTGTAATTTAGTGTCTCTGGGAAGGACTCAGATGATGAAATACAGAGACTGCACAGGACTGTCAGCTTGTACTTTTAAAGAAAAGTTTGCAAAAAAAACTTTAAAACTACAAATAAAGTTTAAGCTTAAAGGTGCAAACCTGAAAGCTAAATAAAACAAATAGCAACAGACTATATAAAAATGATCTCATGCTTTTCAAAATAAAATCTCTTGATTTTGGAGCTGCAGGTGTGATTTTTTGATGCTTGTAAATCATGGTCATGCAAATACAATATTCATGGCATCAGCTTGTCAGTAGCATCGGCTCTTTGTTAAACACTCAAATATTCATGTGCTTCCCCCTCCAGACAAATATGCAGATGGAATAACATGTGCTAAAAGTAGTAACCTAAAGGTGTGTGTTACGTGCTGCATTTATCTATGGCAGGACAGCGCACTGGGCAGAAAGTCCTGGATAACAAAGCCTGCTCCCTTTGAAGCTGACACCTTAGTGCAGCTATTTTCATCTCTTTCCCACTAAGCTTTTTGAATGCTGTAGCTCTTGGATCAGATGAGGGAGTGAGCGGTCAGACCCCCTCCAGCACACACCACGATACGCTGGTACTCCTCCACAGAGTCGTCACGCAAAGCTATGCATAGAGACAACAATTCTCCCTCTCTTGCCTCTCCTGGGGCGTTGGTTGGGCTCCAGACTAACCTGCAGACTAAGACTACATAGTCAAAACCTACCGCCAGCACCTCACCCCTGTTTGCAGGCTTGTTTACACCACAACTCTGTGCAAAGAACTGCTTGAAACCCTTTGGCAAGGTCTAACCCCAGAGCAGGTTTTCAAATATCTAATTATCTCATTTAAACCTCCTTCTAAAATACTTCATTGCTAAATTATGAAGAGGTTTAATAACAGCTTTCAGCTTCATTAACTGTTTTATATACCTGGAATTAAGAAAAAACACAAAAATCTTAATTAATTGCCCAGCAGCATTGTCTGACACAACGTAGGGCTTACACCGGTGTTAAAGCATTTCTGAGAAAATGCATTTTTACAGTGCAATGTAAGGCTTACATGAAGTCAACGTCTAGTCTGTGAAAATACAGAAAACTGAACCCATGTCGTATTCCTCTTTTTCTGAAAAATTTCAGAGAGCAGCAATTTGGCTAAACAGCGCAGTGATGCGTTCAGCTGAAAGAACCTTTTGTAACTAGGTGAAAACTGCAGCTTGGCAGCATTTCACACGTATCTATCCAAGGTCAGAATTTAACCTAATAGTCAGATTTTGTTAACAAAGAGCCCTTCTTCTGATGTGGAAATAACATTAGATGAGTTTGCATAGTGCTTTAAAACATAGCAACATAAGTGATTGTCACCTACAAAGTTTTTTGTTACTGCCCATCACCCCTGCGTTTTGAGATGTTCAGCACAATTTAGATTCCTTCTCAAATAGTCTGCTTTCCATGCAGAAATCTGAACTTTTCATATTCAAAAGCCTCACTCCAGTCAACATGCATTTGGGGCGCTTGAGGAATGGAAAATGAGCAAATAATATACTGCCAAATACCATTTATTCAAACTGACCAATCCATTTAAGAACAGGGATGACTTTCAAGGACACCCAGCACAGTATTAATGTTGAGATTTTAAGACATTTTCTTTGACAAGAAAACGAAGATAAAAGTAGCAAGGTGTCAAAATGCATGAATTGTGAATTACCGTTTAATATTCCAGTGAAGCGACATATGAATAAAGACAAGGGCGCCTTACTGCTAAAAATAACCCCTTGTTTTAAATGTTGATCTGCAGCTGTAATGAGAGTGTTCAGCATTTTTCAAGTCTATCAATTTTTAAATCTAACAGGTTATGTCAACCTGAGGGAAGAAAAACTCACTCTGACTTTTAAACAAAATGTAATTTTTTTCTAACTTAAGTCTGATTTTGGAAACAAAGCATATCTCCCAAATCAAAGGCAAACCAAAGGCAAGCTATCACCTTGGTCTTATGCAAAGCATGAAATCACATTGCACGGAAGAGACCCCCCGGGAGATAGAAAAGTACTTAGTGTCAGCACCACTTCAAACAGTGTAGGATCATCATCCTGCTGTATTGTACAAGTGGGCTTTCACATATAAATCTGCTACAATTAAATTAATATTTGTGAGCTTAACTCTGATCCTTTCTCCTTTGCCTAACGAAGGACTAATTCCACTGAAGCCAAAGGAATTACATGCATGTGACTGAACCCAGAATCAGGCTCCATACTTTGTTTGGATGACTTTTAGGTTTTGAGGGGCTTTTTTGAGCCTGTCCTCCCAAAGCCCTCCTTTCTTCCATGGAAGCCCCTGACAACATTCAAAGGGAGCATTAAGTGAATTTCCCAATAGGAAAACATGCATTTATACTTGGACTCCATGAGAGAAATAGTCTGTTCACTCAGGAGCAAAGAATATACCGAATGTCATATTTCTAACAAGACATGGCCATTTCGTAAGTTTTCGGCACAATTTGGCATAGTGTCCAAATGCGTTTGTCACTGATAAGTAGCCTGTTTCAGAAGTTTGAAATTGTGTTGGTTTTGCGTGGCAAGGTTTTAGTAGCGGGGGGGCTACAGGGGTGGCTTCTGTGAGAAGCTGCTAGAAGCTTCCCCTGTGTCTGACAGAGCCAATGCCAGCTGGCTCCAAGACGGACCCGCCGCTGGCCAAGGCCAAGCCAATCAGCGCCTCTGTGATAACATATTTAAGAAAGAGAAAAAAACAGTTAGAGAGCGCTTTTGCAGCCAGAGAGAAGAGTGAGAAGATGTAAGAACATCTGCAGACACCAAGGTCAGTGCAGAAGGAGGGGCAGGAGGTGCTCCAGGCGTCGGAGCAGAGATCCCCCTGCAGCCCGTGGTGAAGACCATGGTGAAGCAGGCTGTCCCCCTGCAGCCCATGGAGGAAGGATGAGGGGGTGTAGCGATTCCACCTGCAGCCCGTGGAGGACCCCACGCCGGAGCAGGTGGAGGCACCTGAAGGAGGCTGTGGCCTGTGGGAAGCCCGCGCTGGAGCAAGCTCCTGGCAGGACCTGTGGATCCGTGGAGAGAGGAGCCCACGCCAGGGCAGGTTTGCTGGCAGGACTTGTGACCCTGTGGGGGACCCACGCTGGAGCAGTTTGCTCCTGAAGGTCTGCACCCCGTGGAGGAGACTCACGTTGGAGAAGGTCGTGAAGGACTGTCTCCTGTGAGAGGGACTCCATGCTGGAGCAGGGGAACGATGAGAGGAGTCCTCCCCCTGAGGATGAAGAAGCGGCAGAAACACCGTGTGATGAACTGACCGTAACCCCCATTCCCCGTCCCCCTGTGCCGCTGAGGCGGGGGGGCGGAGGTTGAAGCCGGGAGTGAAGTTGAGCCCGGGAAGATGGGAGGGGTGGGGGGAGGTGTTTTAAGATTTGGTTTTATTTCTCATTCCTCTACTCTGTTTTGCTTAGTAATAAATAAGATGAATTCGCTCTCTAAGTTTGGTCTGTTTTGCTCGTGATGATAATTAGAGAATGATCTCTCCCTGTCCTTATCTCAACCCGTAAGGTTTTTTTTCGTTGTACCTTTTCTCCCCTGTCTAATGAAAGAGGGGAGTGATAGAGCGGCTCTGGTGGGCACCTGGCCCTTAGCCAGGGTCAACCCACCACAGAAATAAAAAGAAGGATGGTAGGCAATGAAAAGAGAGATAAGGATACAACTCAGAATGAGGGAAAAGTGAAAAGAGGGGAACTGCAATACTTTGTTTGAATGACAAGTAAACTTTCTATGTCTTCATTGCAAGAGAAAAAGGTGGTTTTGTGACTGAGAGGTATTTCAAAGGACCTGTCACAGCACAAAATCCTAGGGGATACAAGGCACAGGTCTCTGGTATCGCTAGTTAAGGCAAGCTTATATCTTTATCTCACAACTTACAGTGAGATAAAAAACACAGTGCCCTGTTTCTGCAAAGGCTGTGTGTTAACTTAGCTATCTTGATGTCAAAGAACATCTCGTTTTTCCACTAGAATAGCTATGAGACTTAGCAGTTTTAAGCATTCAAGCAGAATATCCAGCTACATTATTTTTATAGGTTCAGGATTTACCAGGCAGATACTTCAGAACATAAACTTGGCCTGCAGGGTAGGGATGAAGTGGAGGGTTTTGTGGCAAGTTCATATTTGTACAGTTCTTGTCTCATCTTCTCCAGCATGCAGCAGCTGTTCACAGCCTTAAAAAAGATGCAAGAAATTCACTGTCTTTCCAGGTAACTTTCATTTATTCTTTCTGTTCTTTTTTTTTTGTACCTCACCACTTTTCCACCACCCATGCCGTAGCTCTGTAAATAAACAACATGACAAAATGGCTTTTATACCCAGGCCTAGACAAATTAATTCAATAGATGTAATTATATATAATTATACATAATATTGACTAGATTTAATTCCAGAGAATAGTGATCTTTCTTAGCAAAATAAGTCCTCTTGTTATCCACATGACCAGTTCAAGATGAGCACAATATCACAGAATCACCACACGGTTGAGGTTGGAAGGGACCTCCGGAGGTCATCTGGTCCAACCCCCCTGCTCAAATAGGACCAACCAGAGCCAGTTGCCCAGTGCTCGGAGAACTTTTGAATATCTCCAAGGAGGAAAACTCCACAACCTCCCTGGGCAACCTGTGCCAGTGCTCAGTCACCCTCACAGTAATACGGAGATAGCTCATTCTTGATATATTGGCCCTGAGGTCAAAGGATCACTTCTGCTTCCAAAAGGCTATTCAGACCCACTGGGACCACAATGACAGCTGTGATGGAGATTTTTATGACTAGTGAGACATATTGCTAATGTCCACTGAGGATTATGGATCTGCAGGGGCCCTATATGTATGTAAACGAGTGAACCATTTATCCAGTAGTGTATGTCCACAGATATTCCTCTGCAAGGAATTAGATATCCTACGGAGTCTCAAATTCCACTAGACCCATAAGCTGAGACAACTGAACCTGCTCTAGATTTACTTTGACAATAAAGGAGTGCTTAGGCACTTCAAACTCCTATAGATAACCATATGCGAACACATAAATGTAGTTATCTCAGTCTTGATCTGAATCCCAACCCATCTCTCTTCATTTCTAAGTAAATTATTATTATTGACTGCTCCACACCTGCGTGACTCTATATTTCTTGCACTGATACAAACATAAAAGGCTACTTTGAGAATTTTTAAAGGAAACATGAAATTAGCTTACTTTCAGCTCTTTTACCTCTGGAACTTCAGAAAACTGAATTGCAATGGAATGTTTCCTAGACGCAAGTTTAGAGTAGACGGGGCTTAGGTAGTTACTAGCTTAGGTGATCCCCTGACACATTACTAATTACTGAAGGTAGAATTGGCTGAAGTCCCCATATGCTACACAGACCTCCTACTAATCCCCTTCTGGGTTCTGTGTAGCTTTCCCTGGGCCAGACAATTCAACATTAAATGCTCCTGCATCTAGTTTGTTATTAGATCTGGATTACTTCTCTCAAAGCCAGGTCTACCTTGGCAAAACCATTGTGGACCCTGTTATGTCACATTACATGGTATTGACCCTACTGTCTGCTGGGATGTAGCATGACGTGCCACAGCTTAATGAGGAACTAAGCCATGGGGTCCATGACCTGCCCTTCGGGTTGTGAGGGCTTTTCATGAGGAACACTGCAGCCACTGAAATGGTGGCAACTGCTGAGCAGAAATGGAGGTACAGAAATGGTAGTCTGTGTGTATTTTTTTTGAGAAATATAGGTACAGAGCTCTCAGCTTTCATTGCAGAAAGGCTAAGAAGGGGACCCTGGCAATAATGTTTGATAGGTGGTTTTGGGCAACACAAGCTTTGATTCCCTAGAAATTCCCACTGCTGCTCAGCACACGATGCTGGCGCCAGCAGCCAGCTTGCCCATCCCACACCTGACGTTGTCACACAAATGATGTCAGGCAAGGTCCAGCATGTCCCACGTACCCACACTACATATGGGCCCTTGCTCAGACCTGGACCACCCCCTCCTCCTCAAGTCCTGTGGATGCGTGGGTGCGAGGGACAAGCTGGGGCTAAGCGTGAGCTCCGGCTGGCACGCAAGGGCAGAGGAGGTGCGCTCAGTGGGCTGATACTTCACTCCTCATTTCTCCCTCCTCAGAAATTTAATCCATTTAAACATTTGAGCAAATTTTTGCCTTACTTTAATAAGCAGATGTCTTAAGCATTTCATCCTTGCCACTGCCAAATGTTTTTAATACCATTTTTCTGTTTTAAGTGAGCTAAGGAGCTTATTTAGCCCTAATCAACTAACTGCAGATTTCCCAGAAAAAGAAAAGCAAAAATTCAGTGATTTCAGGCCATCTACAGAAACATCAACAAATATGAATTTCTCATTATTGAAATGATTGATTTTATCTGAATGTCACTTCCCTGCATGTTAATTTTGATCTGGTTGGGAAAGTGAGCAGTTATCAAAGCTATTAAGCAAACATTCCCTGAATCAAAACAATAGGCTAATTACTTCTAGAAGCATATGGCTTTTATTATGCATGAATTAGTTACTAATTCACCCATCCTGCATTTTAATATTCAGCTAGCAAGCTCAGATTGGTTTTACAGAAACTTTTGTGTTTTTCCAAATTGAGACCTTTGAAACTTAGTGAAGAGTTCTAAACAGTTGATAAATATTTCTTGAGATTTTAGGAAAAGCATCCTATTTTACACTTTTTAAAGAAAACTGTTTATTGAGCAGCAGAATAAAATCAGGAGCTGAACCACATTCTCCTGAAATCCAGCCTGGAGCCTAGGGGGAAAAAAAGAAAAGATGTTGCTTTAATACATAGTGTAATTTGCTGGTGTCAGAAGTCAAAGGGCTGCAAGAGCCTCAAGCCAGCCAGCTCCAATTGCTTCCCCCTTCGGAGAAGGGCATGCAATCATCGGTGACTCGGAGGGTGCACGCAGAAGAAATGAGCCATGTCTATAACCAGGAGGAAGAGTAGGAGGAAGGGGGCAGGAGGTTAAGGGAAATCCCATCTCTCTATGTCTATGGGAGGAAACTGGAGCTATGGGGCTGCAAAAGTCCAACAGAGAAGCTGGGTCTGGTGAAGCAGAGGAGTGGATGGCTAGGAGTGACAATCCCCATTTCTTTTTATATGAAGATACTCTCTTCGGTGTTAGACAGAGGCAGATGTAAATTTTCTTACAATTGTCACATAAAAGCATGATAACAGTGGTAAAGGGCAGGAGATTAACAAACTCTGACTTTTTTGTAGGGAGGCAAGTTCCCCAAAACCTCCTGCTGCAGCTCCTTCACTGGAGAACAGTTAATTCCATAAAGAGTTCAGCAGCAATAGGAGAAAATGCAGCTGATGTCTCCAGGTACCTCTGGTAACTCCCACCAGGAATAAAAGGCAGGAGGTGGCAATACCCAGGCCCAGAGGAGGGCTGGGTGACACAAGTCCCTCTCAGCACCACACGTGCAGGCAGCTCAGCCTCCTCTGCTGCGCTGTGGGGCAGCAGCCCTCAGTGTGGGGCCAGCAACAGCGCTTGTGTTGGGCATCCCGTTCTCCATCATGGGGACGTGGGGCATGGTCTCACCCCAAAGCAGCCCTGCAGATGGGACCTGCTCCATC
The DNA here is from genome assembly GCF_011004875.1 of Balearica regulorum gibbericeps. Lineage (NCBI taxonomy): Eukaryota > Metazoa > Chordata > Aves > Gruiformes > Gruidae > Balearica > Balearica regulorum. The sequence goes on from NC_046186.1 coordinate 16,424,047, forward strand.
TGCAACGCTGACCACCAACATATGGACCAGCCCTCCGCTCTGCAGGGCCATTGTCTCTGCAGAGCTGCGCTTGCTGCAGTCGTGGGGCACTGGGGAACTGCCTTGGACATTTATTACAAGCGAAGAAGAATGAGATGTAATGAACCAAAGTATAGAATTCAGGATACAGCCAGCTAACAACTTGGGAAACATGACAATAATATTTTGTCCCCATTATGGGGCCTTGAAGATCATTTATTTCTTTATTTTGAATGTGTGTGCTTTGTACTATGTGTTCCTCTCCCAGAGGTGATTTAAATTGTAGCAGGTATTTCCCTTTAATAAAGTGGTATCGGAATCTCCTCAAGCTACTCTGCAAAGTTTCTAGTTACAGATTTTTAGAGGCTGTGAACATTATGTTCCTGTGTCTTCTCATCAGAACAGGATGTTTGATAAATCACAACTGCAAGTTTTTGTCGCTATTTTTTCCTGAAGCCTAATGGAAGGTTGCAGGAGTCCCTGAAAGATCACAGGCAGCAGGGAGAAGTGAAGCGCTTTCTCAGCAAAGCAGGCAGAGGTAACTCGAGCGCTCCCGCTGCACCTCCATCCGAGGTAGCTTCCCACAGGGCACAGTATTCCCAGTGTCATTTTGTGCCTGGCCGCGGCCAGCACTGCTGCCTGGCACCAGCCGTGGTCGATGCAGAGGACAAGTGTTACATACCTTATCGTGTGCTAAACTTGTACAGATGGTTAAGGATTTGCTGTATCAGGACCGCTCCCTCAAGGGTACAGTGCCATGTGATGAGTCCCTCAGTGAAAGAGCCAGGTTAGGAAAATCCTGCCCAAACCCCAGCCACGGCGTCCTGTCCACCCCCTCTGTCAGAGGCTACCCCCTTGGTTACACCAACCCAACATTTCTGTGACCACACTGCAAGTCAGATCTCTGAAGCTATCTAGCTTTCCAGAAGTACTTTTTGGGGTGATGTCACCTTGCAAACATGGGCTGTGCAAAAGACAGGCATCCCTTAACAAAGCTGCCCAAAACCCAGGGATTTTGTGTATGTTGAAACTCAAGGTTCTCCTCCCTAGTCAATAGAGAGAAGTAGCGCTTCTGAAGAGAGATCCAGCCCTGTGCCTTGGGACAAGTCAACCTTGGGAGATGCCTGCTTCTTGCCACCAGCATATCCAGCACGATTGGTGTACACTGATATCGGACCAAGTCTGGGTGAGGTAACGTCCACCCAGATGTTTTTGGAGAGGGAACAGAGAATGGAGCTGCACCTAGTGACAGACTGTGAGCCATTCCGTCTGATGTTGGTATAACTTCTCCTTCAGGTGTTGCTGTGGGGATAACTCTGGTCAGCTTTGATGGCACAAATATCACCTGGAGCTCTACAGCCACAGAAGAGCCTGACTGCAGCAGAAAGTGGCCTGCAGCCCATAGCTGGGGAAAAAGGGATGCTGGTGGTTGCAGAAGGTGCAGAAGGTGGGTGCTTCACTGTGCTCTGCAGACAGTCCTGCCTCTGGGTGCCTCTCCTTCAAATGAAGGTACCCAAGAACAGGACTGGCCTTTCAGCAGAGAATGCTCCAATACTCACTAATTGTTCCACATCAGAACAAGGGACAACATTTTGAAATTTCCCAAGAAAAAAAAAAAAGGTATTGTATTTGGGATCATTGGAAAACATATATTCCAACTATATCCCTTCAAATTTTATATTACATGAAAAATGCTATCATCTACTTAATAGGAAATATGTGTATACTATTAAAATGAAGATTTCAGTCTGGTAGTCTAGATTGCAGTCTAGTATCCTAATGCATTGATAAAGTTGCAGTGAAGAGTTTCAGTTTCTTCTCATTGAAAATATTAGAAAAAATGATTTATTCCCATAAAACATTTTTCAATTAAACAGCATTTTTCATTGCAAGTTTGTTCTTCAATAATTTTCAAGCAGCTCTATCTATGACAAAAAGGACGTATGGATTACAGATGCTGGTCTGAATTTGTCTCCTATATAAACACATTTTCTCTACCATACTGCATTTGCAGATAAATCTTTTTTTTCCCAATATAAAATAAGGGAGAAAAAATTCAGATTAAGAAAGATGATTTTAATGTTAGAACTGTTAGAAAATAGATTGATGTGTTGTCAGAGTGAAAAAGAGACCCAGAGAGTGAAAGCTAGGGCTGAAAATGTCAGACTTAAAATAAATCTAGCCAGGCAAGTTGAATTTCAAATTGTTCCATAATGCTACAGTGACACTCTGAGCAATAATTAAGTTCTCTATTGTTTGCATTCAGTGAAGAATCTTTTAATATCCTGCAATTTATCATTCTAAAACTGAATAGCAATATAATTCTCTCCATTCTAAATAGAGCTGTAATTGCTAAAGAAATGGTAAAATGCATTAGTAATTCACTCCAAACTGCTGGCATCGTTATTCTTGGGACATGGTTTGGTAATTTGTTGATGAGATATTGAGATTGCTTCATTAGGAGGCAAAATTTGAAGGATTTCTAAACAGCGAGCAGAAGAGACCCTCAGGCCTCCTGATGAGAACATTTGGGGTCTCTTTGCCCTATCTCCTTCAGACACAGGGTGTTTCAGGGTCAAGGTCTGCTCTTGGCTACACTGGCAGATGCCTGTTCATTTTAGTGGGGTTATCCCAAGCGTGTGCTGGCGTCGATAACAGCAGAACCGGGCCCTTGCAGCAGCATGCTGCCTGGTTGCACACCGCTAGCCGCACGTGCTTTGTGCTGTTCGGAGCTCGCTAGCCAGACTGCGCAGGTGAGACCGGTGACTCTCCATGGTGCCAAGGCAGCTGGTGGGATGGAGTCGCCCTCACCTGACTTTAGACACCTAAAGTTTTAAGTTTTACATTTTTAAGTTAAGTTTGCCCCGAAGCTTTCTTAGGTCTTAGGACTCTAATGTAAAGCTACAGCGCTTCTTCAAAGAAGCAGATACTCAAGTTAAACAGGTGTTGACAATTTCTAATTCAGTTTTTTTGGATCAGGAAAGGTCATCATCTCTAAGGCAAACCATTCTTTCACTGCTAAAATTCATTCTCTTGTAATGCACGCCGATGATGCATGTCATTTTAAGCCTCCCCAGAGGAGTAAGTCTCCTTCATCCCTCCTTTTACTGAGCTTCATCAGTTTCTGCTGCAGAGACCTCCTGGCAGCTTTTGTCATTGATCACCACATCGTGACCATTGCATCAGGAGACACTTTTTAAGCTGTTCCTCTAGGATTCAGGCAGTTCAGATATGGAAACCTTTAAGCTGTGAACTAAATGCATCATCTGCAGCATGGGCTGCTGAATGACCACATGATGACAAGTATGTCAGAACAAGGCAGGGAAAAAAATGTGAGGATGTCAAAATCAGAAGGAGCTGCTGCCTCCCAGATATAAAAGATGCAGGCAATCCACTGATGCACGAGGCAGCAGCTCTTCCCAAGCTCCCACAGAGTTATTTCTTCCTCAGAAAGTGGCTGCATGCAGGCAGTTGCCCACCACCCCATTTCACACCCCAGGGAGCTGAGCCAGAAGCTCTTCAAACACCGCTGAAAGCTGCAGGACCCCTGTCCTCAGGAGGGCTGCCCTTGTGAAGGCTGCTGTCTGAACAGACAGCGCACAGGAGAAAGGAGAGCCACAATGCTGCCATCACACAGCACGTATGCACTGGTCCTCTCCTGGGCAAGAAATGATCTGTAGGCAAACTTCCAATGAGCATCTCAAGAGATGTTTCATTCATGCCTTCAGAAAGGACCTGTGTGTGGAGAGGTGGTGGGAGAGAGAAATCATGGAGCAATGAGTGGTAAGCAACCAAAACAGGCAGCAGCCAAAACCTGAGATATGTAAAAACATTGACTACAGACATATATGGTTAAGACAACAATAATGTTGTTTAAGATAGGTTTCAGTGAGTTGGAGACAAGAACCTTGGTTTCCTCACCTGGGAAGGATAACATAAAAGAACTGAACTTCTCACAACGAAGCAGCAAAAAATTACTTTACCTTATTACCCTGTCACCTTCCTCTCCCCCTCAGCCCTCATGAGTCACCACTCATCCCAGTGCCAGTGTCATAGATCTGATAGTAGAAACCACAATGTGCTGTTGGGGCAAGCCCAAGGCAGTGGTCCTCAAAGGACCAAGTTGTCATCTGAGCCAGGTAGGAAGAACAGGGAATGAGCCAACAGCTCCAAACACCCCTGGCCCTGGTCTGGAACGGGGAAAGAAATGAGCAATGCACAGGCAGAGAAACCAAGGGCAGCAGCTATGCAGGGTGGCTGCAATGCCAGGGTGTAGGAAAACCAAGGAAAGACAGGTAACACTGAAGAAACTGTACCAGGACGTAGTTTCTCTTTCCTCTGAACTCCCTGATATCCACACTCGTTGGGCACTATGCTTCCAAACTCAAGCTCTCATATCTAAGCTATCTATCTTACTCATTTCTATGATTCTTTTTTTTTCAGGAGAGAATATGGTATTGTAGAAAAAAACCCCAAGAAATGGATTTTGTGTTCTTTCTCTTTAATTCCATAGAAGTTACCAGAGACACTAATTAATGAGACTAGAGACTCTAATCATTATTATTTTTCTTTCTCATTATTGTGTCTTAAAACATGAAGTGCACCCATATTTATTATAAATCTTCAGCTGCTGACCATACAGTTTAAGGCCACAAGCAGCAGAGGTGGATAAGAAGCAATTTCCTCCCGTACCACAGGTTTCTGAATCTCAGCGGTCTCAGAAAGCCAGCTATTCTTCCAGTTTCAAAAGCTCATTTATTACTGTCTCAGAAAGAGAAGCAGCATAGTTAAAAATGCACCGTAATTTGCTGCTCTTACGATCAATCAACCGCAGCCAGCACTGGCTGTTAAATTGACAGGATAAAAACACGAGCCTGCCTGCTGCACCAGCTCCAGGTTGCTTGCTGCGATCTCATCAACCTGGAGACAAGGATGAACATTGCCAGCCAGCATCCCCATGGAGTTTGCAAAGATCCAGCTAAGAGTATCTGGTAACTCAGAGGCAAGCAGAGAAGTATTTAATGCTTTCTTAATAACCTTCAGAGATGCTCAGATGAACTTCTACCCCTAAGGTCAACAGACACAGTTGGTTGGCATCCTTATTACTAAAAAATGTTCTGTGACCCCATCCCAGTTGCCTACTGGGAGAAGTCTCTCGCTCATGCTACTGTTCAGACCATGTCCAGGAATCCTTTGGGAGAATTATAGTTGGCCTGGGATTAAATCATACCACGTTTTTCAGTGTAAATCCATAAATGATCAAGCTTAAGTGCCTGTGCCTACTTAATTTACTAGTCTAGAGGTAGTCTTCTGTAATTCAGATAGTCAATTCCTAGTGTGCACCTGTGAAATCTTCATGCTCAGTGGGAGTTTTGCTACAAAAGTACCAAACTACTTTGGTAAGGGATCATTTAGCATTTTAGAAAGTTGCAATAAATCCAAAATATAGAATGTAAAACCCTCCTTCACACCTCATGTTTTCAGTGTGAGCCTCATCAAATCTGTAGCAGTTACCCTACCCTTTACTCTGAAATGAGTTTACTGTGAAATAATGGTCTTGGAGTCATCTTTCTGTATTATGAGACACAACTGAACACAAGGACCACTACTCTTCACAAATGCTCAGAACAAGCTAATGAGTCGTCCCTATGTGGTCTAGGGACAATATTTTCATATGCCAGCTTGGCTTCTCTTTCTCTCACCTTTAAGTCTTCCCAAAGATCAGGAAAGAGAAAAAGGAAAGTTTAAATATTATTGTACATTCTCAAGAAATTTTTAAAAATGGAAAATTCAAGGGAGGCATACTGCTGATTTTCATTGTTTTTGTCTTTTGCTGGATTTATAATACTTATTGGTTAATGCATAATATTCTCTGCATAGGTACCAAAGTGACATGGGGATGGCTGGGACATAGAAGCCCAGATAAGAAAAATTAATTTGATGCTGTGGCAGACTGAAAGGTCTGTTAATCTGCAGGAAAATGATATCCTTGCTAAAATAAGTATCGTAACCATGACATCCTTGCTACAGGGGAGAACATTATCAATCCTTCCATGAACCTGTAGGATAGTTAAAAAGCTTCAGGGCAGAGATACTTCTCCGTTCAGCTCCAGCTTTTAGAATATTTGTGTATAACAACTGAATAGTTAGAGGTGAACTCTCAACAAAATACCTAAGCAGTATCACAACTGCATTTGTATTATCTCAGAACAATGTCCCCAAAAGCAGACATCCTCATTTACAAGTATAGGAGACATTTCTCTAAACTGCAGCAACCTGAATGCATCATCTCATTCATTTTTGTATTCCTGATGAATTAAGTCTAGACTACCAGTCAGGGGGTGGGGGAGAATCTGCCTCATGCAATTATCCATATTTAAAAAGTGAGTGTAGACATTGGGACTAAACAGCAGGAAAAGGCTCTTACTCAGACTATGCAATAAAGGGCAATCATATTTGTGATTTGAGTTTCTTGTCTCTAACTTCATCAGTTTTGCCTGACTACTAGCAGACAGACCAGTGGAAATTTTTTGAGTAGCTCACTTCTCCTTCACTTTGTGCTAAATTGGACCCCCCAAAAGAGATGTATGTTTAATTTTATTAGATACCAAATGAGCTCTCACATTTTGCCTATGTAGGTGGTATTAGAGCCAGCTGATTTTAACCACATTTTATAAGGGGCTTGACTCTTAACACTGCGACATTAGTACCAGCTAATGATGGATGCGGTTTTGTTGGGAGCATTTAGATTTGCCACATGAGCATTGCTTCAGACCCAGCCAGGCTCAATTTACAGACTCTCTTTGTCCTTAGGAAAGCTACACTTACTGTGCTGAGCAAGAGGTCTGAATATTCAAAAACATTTCCCTGGGGGGCTCTTCGAAAGGTATGACAGTGGCAGCCTGGGAGCCAAAATCTGTACAAGTTTTGAATCTCAATGTTTTCTCAACCCTCTGATTTCCAGGAGCGCTTTCACGCACAGCCACAAATGGAAAATATTTTGCAAAGGAGTACGGGGATAGTGAAAAAAATCCTCCCACAATGTTCATGCTACTTTTATTAAGTAGAAGTGTTACCTTGCAAGGGTTGGATTCTGCTCCCATCCTTATTTTGCACGATGAAATGCTGTAATTTCTGCAGTGCTCTTCTTGACTTCCACGATGATGTCCACAACTTATGTCCTAACCCAAGTCCCTCTGATTTAACAGGAATGTTTCCACTAACTTCAACGGAGCCATTACAGAGAACAATGTAATAAGCAAAATTGAGACTTAAAAGTCTGTATTTAATTTAGTATCTTAATAACTTTGGTGTGGAAACTCAGTTTATTAAATAAAATCTTCCCTTAGCATTTCTATGCCAAATCAAAATCAAACAGGCCAGTTTAATCAATGAAAAGCAGACTGATGGGAGTGGTTAAAACAAATAACTTAGACATTCATCTTCCACAACTGAGAGAAAAGGGAAAGCGTATGGTGTAAATGTGCGCTGAGTGCTTTGGCAAGGAATTCCTTTGGAAGGAATGGTAAAGCAGGGAAGGAGACAGCAAAAACATGATACAAGCCAAAGAAAATGCCTCATACAAATGTTTGGTGTTGCACTTTATTTAGACTGGACTAAAACACAGTTTTCTTGACATCAATCTTATTTTAAAATTTTTAGCACTTCCCATAACAGGTCTTTTTTTCTTTTTTTTTTCCTTTTTTTTTTTTTAATGCAGCTAAGTAACTATATTGCACAAATCCCTAGGAGAGCTGAAAAACAGCAATGTCTGGACTGAGTCATGGAAATCTTTTTATTGTCTGTGCCTTGTAACGTCTTTCTGCTGGCCTGAAACCCCAGGTATCTCAGCAGATCAATCACAGCAGCTTTAACCAACTGCTCCTGTAAGCTGCCACAAGCACCTCGGCTGCCCAGCAAGAAGTTACCACCAAAGGTATCTGCTCCTGAGGCACTACAAGAGCTCACTGCACATGAGCTTAACTAAGGGTGCTAAAACCTGCTAGGATGTAAAACAAAACACTTGTAGACTTAGAGTAAATTGCACTGTCTATGCTGATAACCAGGCAGATGGTACAATGTGTGATCCTCACAGCCAGATTGCTGTTAAAAACAGCAGAAGTGCCCAGCAGGAATTAAGTAGGGAGAAGAAAGGTGGGCTGGTTCATCCCTTCTCCCATTGTTCTCTGAAGGTGTGGAAGCTGTCCCTGGGGGTGACCACAGCCAGAACGTCACATTGCCTCACAAGATGGGAAAGCCACTTTTCTACGTGCCTTGGGAAAGAGATGTTTGATTCAAGTGACTAGAGATACATGTGTTCCTAAATCACTTGGGACACACCTAACACTCTTACATCCATTTTGGAGCTATCCCATTCATGGGACAATCTGATAAAATTCAGCAATACCTTTAAAACCCTTCACAAAAACCTCCACTACCAGCTCTCAAAGGCATTTGCTATCAGTCCTGTCTTGGCCATCACAGCTCCCACAAGGAGCTTGGCATAGCTGAAAGGGTGGCCAGGAGAAGGCCTGGCAGCCTACAAGTACTGCCAGAGGGATTTTACCTAGTTCTCACTCAGGGATGGATGAGAAACATTTCCACCATTTCTCCTCTTGCACAGCTATGCGGGGATTGGTAGATCTGGCCTAATGTCTTGGAGTAAACTTCTTGCCTTCTTGTATGCCTTGCATGGAAACCATTTGCTCAAATCCAAAGAAAAATATCTGGTCTTCTGTTTCTACATATGTGTGAATAACAGAGGAGACCTATGCACTGTATGGTTTGCCTGCTTCATCTGTCATCCTACCAAATAGCTGGCTCAAAGACCTGGTCAGAAATAAAAGTGGAAAAAACCAGACAAGTATAAGACATCGCTAAATAAGTCACTCTGAGGCAGGGAACAGCAACCCGACCATTGGTTAGAAAGATACTATTTTCAGCTGCCAGCTATAATTAAACAACTCATTTTCCTAAGGCAGAAGATCACACGCTTCCTCTGCAGAAAAAGGTTTGTTTTTTAATTAAGTTGCCAAGGAGCTGCTCCACAGCCAAGCCTGAGAGATCTTGAGCTTGTGTGATTGGTCTGAGGTGGTTAGATATGTCGATGTTTCATGAGAAAAACATATACTTTAATGAAGACTCAAATAGGCAGTCTTTTAGGCATTTAACCTCTTTTCTCTTCTTGCTGTGTATCTTTGGACAGATAAGCAGCATAGTTATTTGAGTAGAGATGCTTTGAATTACCGTGGTCTGCCATGAGTCACTCTCTCCCAGGGAGCATTTTCCCAGCGGTGAGGAGGTCACCAGGAGCACAGGCGAGGGGCAGGACCCCAAGGTGGCTGGAGGGGTCTGGGAGGAAAGAGACAGGGGATTGCAGTCAGGGAGGAGCACAAGTGGAGGTCCAGCCATGGGAAGGGCCTCTCCACATCACCTGTCCTGCTGGGACCAGCTCTCCTCTGCGGCATCTCCTGTCACCTGGGGCAGCCACCCTGCATCTCCCTGCCAACTCCTCTTCCAAGGATCCGGAGCCCACAGACACTCCTGAGGAAGCTGTAACATAAAGCAGGGCCATACCCCACACTGCCATATCTGGGAGGATACCGCAGGCGACCAGGGAGGGCAAAGGAAGAGACAGGGACAAACGCCGCTGTGCAAACCTTGTGTCACGGGTGTCTGCCCATGTAGTGTTATTGTCTCTCTCTCCCCACTCCTACCCTTCATTACTTACTCTGATATTATTGTTCAGATCTCTAATTGCACTATTCTCTAAAGCATTTGTCTAATAGCCAGTGAGCTAAACAAAGCCATGTTACGCAGCGTACTACTGCTGCCTTGAGCAGAGCTCCGCAGCGAGCTCAAAGAAGATGGGCTCTCTTATGCCCCAGCAATTCTTCCTTTTCCAGTAATGTTTAAAGTATATCATTATGTGCCGGATAACGAGTTACCTTATTTGACATTTGAGAAATGCCAGTGTTACGCTTCCTTGCATGCTCCTGCAAGAAAGGCAGCATTTCTGCGAAAGCAATATGCTGAAATGCAACTTGGTGCTGCTCCAGCCAAGGGGGGCTGTTGGGATCGTCTCCAAACGCTGCTCAAAGCCCTCCTGCATGGCATGGGGGGTTGACGGACAATTACAAGCATGTTTTACAGTTGTTGTGTAGGTTCTGGATGGGGAGGGTCAGAGAAGAGAGTCTTTCCTACTTAGAGACTAGGTTTGCACAAGGTATGGAGCACATAACTAAATTAAACTGGGACATTTTTGTCTGCAATTACCAACATTTTTATTTTCTAAGAGCAACAACATACTGCAGTTCCAGTAAGGAAATGTCTCCTCTAATTATTTCTAAGAACCCCGTGTTTTTTCAAGAAAGAATACAACATTACCTAAAAAATATGCTGCCTTCCAAACCCCAAATAAACCTTTACTCATAAGCCAGTCAGTCGATCTGCTTTACTTGATATTCTTTTCCTTCCTAATTCCTGCCATGTCCCTTCCAGCCCCCACCATCTTACAGCTAGTTTCTTTCCTATAGCAATGGCAACTAATGATGTAAAAAGTGATGACAGCAGTCAGTGCATCCAACAGTCTATACAGGCTAGGGTAAAAGGAGGGCTGTTTGGGTTCTTCTTACTTTAGGTACCCTGAGTCCTCCACTGGGTCTGTCCATGGGCAGCTCATGACTGGGAAAATTCAAAACTTGAACCTTGCAGGTGAGACATAACTATGAGGCTTTGTGCGATTTTGCTCGTATTAGAAACTTAAAACTCCAGAGAGAACAGCACTTGTATCTCTTCATTTGTCTCCTTTTACATCTTATCCCTGCATATATAGGTTTCCTTCTATGGCAGAAAAAAATACTGTAGAAAGAAAAAGCATTTATTTTCCTGTAAACCTTTTACACACACCTCTCTCCCCCTTGGCACTCAATTGGGAAGTGGGACAACTTGAGCTATCTAATAACCCCTGTGTAGTCTGCGCATTCCTTTGAGGTTGTGTATTTCTAATACTTTCTATCTCTAAATAAAACACCAAAGAAACTCAGCATATAAAGTGGTCAGTCATCATCTGATTTTTAATGCTCCATTTCTGAAGACTCTTTTCTGCCCCATGGATTTTTAAATATGCATTGGTATTGTGTGTCTGGAAAAAGAGATGGCTCAGTGACAGCTAAAACCACTTAAGCAGCCATTTGCCTCCAGACACAAAAAGCTTGTGCAAAGCTTGCGAAGCATTGCCCTGCACCTACCAACTCTAAAAAGCCAGGGAATTAAGTGGGATTCCCTGATCTAGAGCTTATTAGAAAGGAGGAAAAGCCATCACATTAAAATCCTTAAAAATGAGAGGATTGCCTGTGTCAGATGTCCCTGTCAACCAGCAACTTGTCTCCAAGCAGATGATGGGTGGACAGAATTGAGGTGTGTATACATTTGATATTCTCACCGAATCTGTCAGGCTGATGTTTATGGACTTCCTGAGCCAGAGGCTACATCCAGAGAACTACAGTTAATAGTTCCTGATGGAGCTGTCCTCCATTAATAATCCCTCTCTGAACCCGTTTCCACTTGCTGTGCCCACGATCTCCTGCAGCAATGAGTTCCACAACTCTACCTGTGCTGCAGCAAGACACCTCTGCGCAAGCCACCTGAAAATGTCACGGGAGTGACCACTAATTCTTGTAGCATACCTCTCACCTCCCTTCACTCATATCTTTCTGTTTTTTTCTTCTGCTATATCTTGTGAGATTAAGGGAACACTTGACTCAGCTGGGTGACACCAGGTGCAGCCAGTGTTTGAGATGTGGGGACATCGCCGATTCCTACACCACCTAAATGATTATCTCTTTAATTCTTAGTAATTCCAAATGTTGCCTTTGCCTTTGAACCTGAATATTAGCTCTTTCCTGAGCACTAATAGCAAAGTCAGGGTCCATCGCTGTGGATATATTTAGCGAGGGCTATTTCCCCCGCTGTGCATTAGTTGCAGTTACCGACACAGAATTTCACCTGCCATTTTCCTACCAGGTCAGTCAGTATCATGAAGTCCTCACTGCAAGAAGAGCTCTAGACACTGAATCAAAAATTAAAATTGAAAACAAATTCAATTTGTCAGCTGAAGTAGTGAAAATAAGAGAAATGGTAGGAGTAGTGCACACTGCTTTACAGCGGTAACTCATCTCTGTGTACAGTGCTTTACAGCAGTTTACAGTAACTCATCTCTGAAGAATCACAGAATCACAGAATGAAGAAGCTGCTGTTAGCTGCCTTCTTGGCAGCACAACTTTCAAATCCCTTTTTCTTACCAGAGACAAAATTTTTCACCCTGCAAAGAATCAATGTTCATATACTTCTCAGGTTCTTAACACAGGCCTTAAGATGGGCTTAAGTAGCGCTTAAATTTTATACTGATCTCACGAGAGGCAGCATTCAGTATGTCCATGTTTCCTCAGGAAGCTAGAGACTTGCGGAAGAAACCCCTTTTCTATCCAAGACAAGGGCACCAGCTCCATGGAGATCTCGGTGGACACCACAAACATTGCCTGATCGCTGTAAGCAATCTCTGTACCTGCAGCCTGGCAAACGGCTGGTGGAGGTGACGGCCGGCCAAGGGTGTCACCGCAGGAGCTCCAGGAGCTGAGCGCAACCCTGTGCTCCCAAAGAAGTGAAATAAATACAAAACCAGCCGCATTTCTGAGCCACCCTAGAATGAATCAGGCGCTGATCTCCTCCCTCTGGTGAGGGAGGGAACGGCATGAAGCTGCGACAGGGGAGGTTTAGGTTGGATATCAGGAAAAGGCTCTTCACCGAGAGGGTGGTCGGGCACTGGAACAGGCTCCCCAGGGAAGTGGTCACAGCACCGAGCTTGACTGAGTTCAAGAAGTGTCTGGATAACGCTCTCAGTCATATGCTCTGATTCGGCTGGTCCTGTGGGGAGCCAGGAGTGGGACTCGATGATCCTTATGGGTCCCTTCCAGCTCAGGATATCCTATGATTCTACGATTCCATGAATAATAGCCTGATTAATTTTGTTTTGCATGTTAGTTAAATTATTTTAAAAATTGACACTGGAAGATCTAATTCTACACATAGCAGAACCAGGAAGAAAAAAAAAGAAAATGTTTCTGTGAGCAAGTATAAATCCCAGGAACTACAGCCTCCGGCAGCTGTAATGGCACTAAATTTTTAAGATGGCTTTAGAAGGTAGAGTTTCTACATGTGGAAGTCAGGTTCTATTTAATTATTTGGTCTCTGCGGAGTAATGAGAAAATGGAGAGATCAACCAGATATTTAACAGTGCGTAGGCACTGGGACATAAAACATACACAATAAAAAAAAAATAACCCTCTGTGTGTGTGCACACATGTATATATGTATGCTCACATGCATTAGCAAGCCTATAATCAGTGTTACATTCACATCCTATGGAGAAAGCATTTCACTTTATAGCTTGTGCTGGCAACGTACTTCCCTATCGTTAGTGTTCAGCACTCGGGCACTTCTGGGCAAGGAAGTGACTAGTGAACAGATCACAGACCATACCCAGGCACGGAAACAAGCCTTATACTTTCCAGAGATAAGGAAACGTTTGTTACAGCAAAATGTACTTAGGCTGAGCCACAGGAATTTAAATTTAACTGCATTTGTATCTTGATGACCACTGACAATTTTTTTTTCTATATAGTATGTGAAAGTATTAGGAATATTAATTAGATCTCAGAATAATGTTTGGTAATTGATCTGTGTTACAGCTTTAGAAGGCAATTTTGTGCACTTAGTTTAATATAAAAAGACTAAAACTATACTTAATATATAGGATTTCATTTGCAGAACCATTTATCTGTACTGTATGAGTTTGTGGTTTACTTTCTGAGTTTGACAATGAAGGAGTAAACTTCATTTGGGTCAGAGGGAAAGTGCTGTAATGCACTTCTTTCTGCTTTTCCATGGTACTGTTCTATTCCTCTGAACGTAAGCATTCTAAAATTTTTAATCTCATTATGATTAATTATATTACTGTAATTCTAAATAACATTATACAAATATTTATACAGAAAAGTTCAAAATGAGAATAAGCAAAAAGGCTGCTTTTGGGTTTTTTCCAGCAAAATAAATTGAAATTTTTCATTTTCCCTTGAACTTTTCCTTTTTCTTTAGCTATTACTAATTTCAGACTTTTTAATAAAAAACCTTCTAGTTTCAGCACATTCCAACTAATTTTATTAAATCTTTTAGCATACATACTCATTTGACTAGATCTAAATAACTTGCTGAACTAAAAGACCAGAGATCTAAGGAAATTGGTTCCCTGAATTTAATTAGACATACAGGCTTCCTCTGGAGGTCTTCAGAGACATCCTCCTCTCCACTAAGTACTTTCTGGAGTGACTTCACTCAACTTCTATGTAGTAGGTGCAATTTAAATGACCAGATTATACAGGACACTCAAAGCACACAGTACTAAAGAGTCCCAGTCTTAGTGACTAGAAAGTAATTAGGCAGTGCTTATTCCAGATGCTTGTATAGAAATGCATTTTAAAAATTGGATAATAATATTCACCAATATTTCTTCTCATTTATATTCAGAACTTGTTGCATCAACTGAACAGCAATAAGCCCTTGGTAATTAACTATGGCCCCTCCATGCTGCTGTGAGGGGAAGAAAAATGGTATAGTTTAATTATTCTGTAGTATAAGAGTTTTCATATTTTAAGAGTGTGGATGGTGTACATGCAAAGGTATTTAGATGTTCATTGGGACTTACTTAGAAAAGCTTCTAAGCGCTTGAAATTGTTAGAAGTTCGTTCCTGGTACCCAACGGCTCCTACACAACCTTCACGGCACCCATCTGCCTTGTTAGGCACTGAAATACTTGTTAAAAACCAGCCCCACAACTTTACTAAGGACAACTTTGGCCCAGAACTTGGTTTTCAGCCATACAATTTAACACGATTATTTTTCCAGTATTGAAAAAATAGCTGATCCACCTTCCAAAGTACTGCTAGAGGTGAGAACCCATTCTTGTGATGAGCTGCCAGCCCGAACACAGGAAATGATGGTTGTAGCACTAACGTAAGTTCAAATGCCAGCCAGAAATAGCCCAAACTCATTTTTGTTGAGCTGACCCTAAAATTTCTAACTACTACTAAAACAGACTCTTCCCCCTTAAGGTGCACTAGGAGACAGTATTTACCAAGGATGTTTGGGGGTGTTTTCCACTGCGTAGGAGTTTTGCCCCAGTGAGAGCACCGACAGCTCTCAGCAGTAAGCCATGAGCAAAGCCTGAGGCTCTGACTCACATTTGCAGGTGGATTTAGCCAGGATGGCTGAAGGAGTCACTGCGGTCCCTGCCCTGTGGCTCCCGTGGGCAGCTGCCCACAGAGCCAGAGCAGTGCGACGGCACGTCTGTCTCCCCTCGCGCAGTGCAGCGCAGCGTGTCGGCCCGTGTATCGGCACGATGTGAAAGCGGAGGCAGTCTGTGCTAGTACGCCAGGCTGTGAATCGTGGCCTTCGGAGGCGGGCACGCATCCTGTTCGGCTTTTCTTTCTCTGGGGATACCAACCGCTGCAGGAGGAGCGGTGCAGTGGGAACTGCTGCAGGCACCCCCATAGCTCTGCCTGTGAACACAGGCACTAACTGCAGCTGGAGCACAGGCAGGCAGGGATGCAACAGCTATCAGACTTCAGAGATATGGCTAAGAGGGGAGTTTTAAAAGCAGAATTCCTCCAAATAAGTGAAAAGTCCAGAATGGGAATGAGTTTTCTAAGTGGCCCTCTCCTGCTGCCCACTGTGATGAAAAGCTGGTGAGAAACAGCTGTCATCTGCACACTGAATGGAGGATGAGGGACTCTGTGGCTGTGGCCGCATTAATAAATTAAATAACGCCGGAGACCAATCTCTGGCCCTTAAACCAACTGGAATGGCATTGCAATGTTCCCAGAGTTAAACTGGAGCAGGGGACACACTAACCATTTAACTGCATAGATGACTGGGTTGCAGTCCTTGGATTTGTGCCATAGCATTTTTCATTTAGTAGTAGGAAAACGGTCCATACATAATCTGGTATTCCTCAATGGGGACTGGTTCATGGGACATTTGCAGCTCCAAAACCCATTTTCCTCTTAGTTTGGGAACTGTCTCTGGCATTTGCTATAGTCCTACCTTCCTGGATTTCCATGAATTTCTGCAGAAATTTAAACCCTAGGTGCTGGCCCCCTGTTTCTTGGCCTCTGGGAAAACAAAAACCAAACAACAAACTACAACCCCCTCCACGCAGCAGGGCCTGTCATTATCTTGCTAATCAAAGCAAGCACTGTCAAAGGACCTGCTGAAAGGAGACTTAGGTATATACGTCAAGCTTGCACCAATTAAAAAATTGCTCATTGCCTAATTCATTAAACAGTAGGAAGTAGGAATGAAGCTTTAAATTTAGCAGAGATGCTACTGCTAATTATTAACCACAGTCTCTCATTAAGCAGTTGCCTGTCACTCTAATGAATAATATGAACAAAATTCTAATGTAATCTAATGATATCCAATTGAACAAGTATGTGGTCATCTTTTTCAAAAGATCAACTGGTGGCTTTATCTCGCTATTGCTAATTAACTGGTGTTTCACTGCTCAAAAATAATGTGGATTATTTCCACATCACATTCCTTCCTGTCACAAATAGGGACAGAAGAGTATTCAGCACTCGAACAAGAAGCACTGCCACGGGATATAACTCCATTTGCTATCTTTGTACTCCTCTACATGATAAGGGACAATTATCTTCACAGGACAAAATCTCCCCACGTGACTCACGTTTGACTCTTCTCACAATCAAAAGAGTTGCTTTGTGGAGATGTTACATGATTTACCCCTCTACCTACTGGGTTCAAAAGAAAATGTAAGCAACTCTTATCTGCCATACTCATCAAATACAAAAGGCAGATCGATATCCAATCGCCCTGTCTAGGTAGCGAGCTAGTCGTTTCGAAATCACCTATCATGGTTGTACTCAGGCCAGTGGTTTCTCCCTGTGAATGATGAAATTGTTAAGGTAAATGCTGCCTTTGTGAACCTCCGGGTAATAGCTGAAGGCAATGTTTGCAGTTGTCACACTTCCCAAGAAAATGTAGATTATAATGGCATGTGGTTTTTGCTGTAAGACTTGGATCGAGCTGAATCCAATGGATCAGGTTTTTTTCCTGCTGCTTTTTCAGTTTTTCTACCTAGCTTTGCAAACCTGAAGTGGCTACTGGGGAAAAGTTACACTTTGTGATCTCTGTGAAATCCTGCCACTGCCTTGGCATAACTCAAGGATTCCTAGAAAAGGATATTCAAATTTGAGCTTGCATCTAAAAACACACTAATGACAAGTGTCTTCCTCTCAAATCTATTCCCATCTCCTACCATTAAGGAAATCAATTACAGAGAATCCTAATGTGACAAACCATGCAAGAGCACAAATGGTAGGATTTAACTGATCTAATTGTGGATGATGGAAAGCTAGCTGCCTATGTGTCAACTGCTCGGCCATGCTCACTTCAGAGTCAAGAGGCAACTGCAGAAGGCACTTCACTGACCCATGCATGCAGGTGTCTTAGCCTGAGAGAAACCGCCTCTTGAAAAGCCTGCTTGTGTCCACTGACTACAAAGAGTGTCCCAGTTAATTAGCTTTGACTTAGCCACCTTTTAGACAGATAGTTAAGTGGAGATGAGTACCACCTTACATCTGTCATTCATGACATGAAGACAGTATTACGTAAGGATATCATTTGCAGAATGTAAGAAACCACAGGTTTGGGATTCAAGTCTGCATAATTATTTTCTAGGCTCCTTCTTTGATCAGGAGCTCAGTACTTGACGGGAATGAACTTCACTCAATTCTCCTTTACTTTTCAGCACCACTGAAATGCACCAACATTTGAATCTGGGTTTCACAATATTTGGAGTTTTCAACAGGTAGCTTTAAAAAACCCCTATTCTGCACCGGTTTGTTTTGCAGTTCTAAGCACACCACAATTCAACGCTTCCTGGAGTTAATTAAGGGTTATCATTTGTCTTTGCTCCAGAGGTTCATTTTAAGACAGATCCAAAAATGGCTAAAAGAGCACTTGAAGTTGCTCTTTTCTGAAACAGATTGTTAATTAACCTTCCCCTTTTCTGTGCTTGCTCTTTTTTGCTAATTCTTCATCTCTTAACCCGTCGTTTAAGTCTATACCCTTGGCCTTCAGATCCAAACCTTCATCTTTCTTTGGCTTGATGATGGGTCAAAGGGCTGGTTCTTTAGTTCTTCATAACCTCCTCCCAGCCTTGGCTACAAGGAAGATTTTTGAAAGCTTCTGTGAACTGTCAGCATTTTCCCTGGTTACTGCTACTCTCCTTTATTTTCAGTGAACTTCAAAGGTTTATTATTAGTGCAACACCTTAATTTGTATTAGATTTTGTGACTGTCTAATTAGCATTAGCAGTTTAGTACAAAGATATCCAAAAGGTAACATTCATCTTGCCAGGACAGTTAAAGGACTGAAAATTAAAGAATTTGTCTTCAATTACCTATTACAGAAGGATTAGCTGTGGATGCTGCATTCCCAAATTAAGATATTTCTACTCCTTTCCTCTAAGCAGTTAGCAGTACAAAAGGCTGTCCTAGTCTTCTCAGACTGTTTTAATGACATTTGGATGTTTTCCTGGAATGCAATGCAAATGACACAACCCAGTGCCCACCAGAGCCTTTCCTGCAGCCGCAGGAGAAGGTGTAAGCTGCAACCAGTCTCGTTACTGCTGATCTCGTCACAGCCTGGTCTGGTTAGCTTGTGATTGACTTTACCATGCTGCCCACGGCCTTGGGAAGTAGCTTATTGTCTCCAGTGTCCAATACATAATGGGATATTTGATTGTGTTTTCCACTTAGCCTGAAAAGGCTACCACAGTTTTTCAGCTCTAATAACTTTGGAATAACACCCTATTTGGTTCTAGTCTGACCACATTTGCGAATAGCAGCGTTCATGTATTAGGTCTGGGAAAACATTAATAAAAGATGTCAATGGTAAGAAGACTGAACACTTGGATTATAGAAACAAATCTAGGTATTAAAAAGTAGGACCTTTACCTTCTGAAGTGAGCAGGAGTGTCTGCAGGAGTGTCTTCATGTCAGTGCTTCTCTCTGCAGTAGGGACAAGATTCCAGCTCTGCTTATACTCACATCGTCATCCCACCTTTCTCCTTGGCCTCGGTGGCCCTACTTATAGTTTAACACTATGGCCACTGGGTCTCCTCTCATCAAGGGAGGAATTTGTCTGGACCAGTGCAGGTGGTCCTCCATCTGAACCAGTCTCCAGTGCTGCCGTCATCAATGGAGAGGCACGTAGAAGTTTTAGGCTGTGATTCATCTGATTTATTTT
The DNA here is from genome assembly GCF_011004875.1 of Balearica regulorum gibbericeps. Taxonomy (NCBI): domain Eukaryota; kingdom Metazoa; phylum Chordata; class Aves; order Gruiformes; family Gruidae; genus Balearica; species Balearica regulorum. The sequence goes on from NC_046186.1 coordinate 16,443,451, forward strand.
AGATGTCTACATTACGATGACATGAATCACATCTTAAAACTGCCTGTTTCTCACCACAGAGCTGAGTGTGACAGTGATTTAAATGTATATTGTAGGTATCTACACTCGATCAAACAAAACCCCTGCAGAGGTAAACAAACCCCCTATATTAATGCTATGAGCAATATCAGGGCCCCTTTCCTGGGCCTGAAGCCAGCTAGCAGGACCAGGCCAGACAAATGCTTTCTCAGCCTCCAAGGAAGGGTGGCCATGCACAACCTGCCCACTGGAAAAAGTCCCTGGCCTGGGATTGCTCCTCAGTTCTTCTCGTGAGCAGTTTGGGGGACTGCTAGTTGGATGAGACCAAAACCTTGTCAAGGACTTTTCTAACAAGTTAATGGTGTGGACAATCCAGTTCCCAGTCCTTGGTCCATGTCCTGGTACTCTTTACTGAATGTATGTACCCAGAGTGTCATAGCTACTCTTTAATGGAATCCTGATACTGTGTTTCTACCTCAGCTTCAAGTGCTAGAACAGACTTATGATCAGGAAATTTTGTTAAATGTATTATTTTTCTCTTTTCTCAGGGCATCTAGGAATTTCCAGAATCAACACCTTCTCACAGACTGTATTGCTTTGTTGAACTCCTCCACTCTTAGACAAACCACAGTTCAGCATCACATGCCATCACCTAGTAACTTAAAGGACTGCACACATCTCCATCTGTTATTAAATGTTTGATTGTTTATTTATTTATTTATGGTCCTTATATCAACCTACAAGCCTTCTGTTATATTTTCTCTCCCCTGCCCAGCTGAGGAGGGGAGTGATAGAGCAGCCTTGGCAGGCACTTGTGTCCAATCAGGGTCAACCCACCACAAAGGAGGAACAGCTTCGATAGAAGGAGTTCAACAGCCTCTCTTTTTCATCCAAAACCACACAGCTCAATGCTTAGTCTCCCTACATGAGATGTAGGTTTGAAGCTCTTCAGGCAAAGAAGATAACAGAATAAATAATCTCCCCATATCCTGTTTTATTTCTGTTTGGGTGGACTGAGCTTTGTAGGGCATCTGTCAAATCTGCAGAATTACTGGGTCTTGGCAGGCCATGGTTATGAAATAAGAAATTCTGCACAGCCCTATAGAAATCAAGGTTATTCTGGCATGCGCAGAAGGAGAAGTCCCAGAACTTGATTATACTATCGTAGAGAACTGAGCTGCCTGTGAAATTCAAGCATCTCTGTTAGCAACCACACCAGAGTTTTGAAGATTCAGGTCTTTGGTTCTCAAGATATAGCTTAAGTTGTTTTCCTGCTCAAGGATCTAAGTCATTTACCCAACACAGAAAGTATCATTTCCTCGTGGCGGTGTGCCAGGCCCACAGGGACCCCCCCAAACCTTAAAGATATATTCATAAGTGTGGGTTCTCTGCATGCCAGCAAGTTACTTGGCTATGCCTTGAGACTGGAGGTGATCCTGGGCCACTGGTTAGAAAGCCCCATGCTAGAATAGTCTTTACAATGATTTTTCAATTTGTATAGTTTGATGTTTGCAAGCAAGATAATTTGAATATACCAGATATCTTGGTGCAAAGAAATATTTCATTTAAGGTTGAAAAAAAAATCAATGCTCTTAATTCAAAACCATTCAATTTTCAAACCTTCCTACCTACACTGATTTCTCTGGTTCTTGGCTCAGTTGTTGAGTATCAGTCACCAGTATGTGTCCTGGTACCCTCTGAGCTCTGTATGGATAAAGTCATTGTGATGTATTTTACTGGTGGGCTCTTCTTGGCTGAGGGTTTTTTTTTCCTTTCTATGTATCTTTTGTACTTTACTTGTTGGTTAGTGCAAGTAGCATGCTACATGCTACAAAGAAGCTTTCCTATTTTCCTTTAAACAAAGAAATTTCTATTTATGATGTATATTTGCCATGTGCAGTGCAGACATTTTTTCCCCTCAAATGATGCTAAATCCTGAGTTCAGAGACGGTCATCATAGAATTACACAATCACAGAATCACAGAATGCCCTGGGTTGTAGGGGACCTTAAAGATCATCTAGTTCCAACCCCCCTGCCACGGGCAGGGACACCCTCCACTAGACCAGGTTGCCCAAAGTCCCATCCAACCTGGCCTTGAACACTTCCAGGGAGGGGGTATTCTCTGGGCAACCTTCAGCTTCAGGCTGATCACTCCATGCCCTTGTAAATAGTCCCTCACCATCTTACCTGTAGGCCTCTTCAGGTACTGGAAGGCTGCAATTAGATCTCCCCAGAGCCTTCTTCTCCAGGCTGAACAACCCCAACTGTCTCAGCCTGTCTTCACAGGAGAGGTGCTCCATCCCTCCAATTAGCTTCGTTGCCCTCCTCTGGACTCGCTCCAACAGCTCCATGTCCTTCTTATGTTGGGGGTTCCAGAGCTAGATGCAGTACTTCAGAGTGAGGGTCTCACCAGAGCGGAGTAGAGGGGCAGAATCCCCTCTACTGCTGGGCACGCTGTTTTTGATGCAGCCCAGGACACGGTTGGCTTTCTGGGCTGCAAGCGCACATTGCCAGCTCACGTTGAGCTTCTCATCAACCAACACCCCAAGCCCTTCTCCTCAGGGCTGCTCTCAATCCCTTCTCCCTCCAGCCTGTAGCTGTGCTTGGGATTGGTCGGTAAAGTTAATTCACTGCTGTAAGTCCTGGGCTCCAGGGGCTCAAGGAAATGTCACTATTGCATATGTGTTCTAGAGCAATAGTGATGCAAGCAAAACATTCATTAAAACCAGTCATGTAACCATGCACTATAATCTGGTTGCAGTTGAAAAAAATAAGAGATATCTCCCATGCTTTCAAAAAATTTGTAGACTCTTTTGACACAAATCCAGATGCACTCTCATCCTAATGGGGATGCTCAGTCAGTGCAGTGAAATATGGGAATGGTGCCAGAGACATTGAATTCACCATCACCTTTGCACATAGTTCCCGCATCTTCACTGTGCATTTAAGAACAGAACCAACTGACCTGGAAGACATGTCCTCCAGATCACAGTCAGGATGTGAAGCAGGGCTGGAAAAAGCTGTACTTCTGTTTGGGTTTACTGTCTTGTCTAGAAATGATGAACTTGTATTACATATTTTAAAAGATGTTCCATTCTTACTTGGAGTGGGTAAATCCTATCTGTGTTCAAATGGGCAGAGTTATTCAACTTTTACTCTGGTATAGTTGGGACTGTATTATAGCTATGTTATCTTCCAGATTACACAGTAATGTGTTATGAAGCAGTGGACAGCTGCCAAAGCCATCAGTTCTTGAACAGGCACTGACATGGTAATACCAGGATGCTCAATCCATTTATCCAGGTGTTTGCTTGCTGGCCAGGAGAGTACTCCTCCTCTCTCCCACCTTGATCCTCCTGATCACAAAGGCAGGACTGGCTGGTGTGATGTGGTCAGAGCAACATGCCTGGTTTATTCTCCTGCTCCAGCCGTGGGGATGACACACAGGGCTGCCAATCGGGCACTCCCAGACAGCCCCACTTACAAGATTTGTGTACCCTGTTATTCCTTTCCCCACTTCTTGACATTCCTTTTCACCGCCCTTGTACCTCCTTTCTCCACCTCAGTCTTCTCTCAACAAAGCCATCCCTAAATACTTTCTTCTCATTGTCCCCATTTTGCTGCATCTGCACCCAAATTTGGTATTTTGATACTATTGCTTACATCACCTTGGACTTATATAGTGTTGTTGACGTGCTTCTCTAGGCACTGCTGGACTTGCAAGATTCTGCTCCCCAAGAGGTCCCAAATACTCCCCCAAAAGGTCCCTCCAATTATCTGTGAAGCTCAGCCGCTTCTCACGTAGCTCCCCCATAACGACCTGTGAAATCCACAGGGCGATCTGTAACTTTTGGCAGTCTCTCACATCACCAGCTGCCACATGCAGCAATTCCTCACGTCACATCCCATAGTTTTCCACATCTCACTCAGGTAGCCTCACCTCAGGCCAGCATCTGGTCGGTGACCTGCAGTCCTAATGAAGTACATTACTCATGGAAAGGTAAGCGCTTCTTGGGCCAGGAGCAGCTGATAATTATTTATTGTATTATTTGGTATTTATTGCTGTTAATATGACAAACCAAGGCTATCTCTTCTAGGAAATAGTAATATTCCTCTTCAAATTATGTGAAGTCCTTTGTTAAATTAATAGATGTGCTTTGGCCCTGGAAGAATGAACTATGTCATGGAGGAGGATGAAGGAGCTACTAGCAATGTCATAGCAGTTGTTTCACTGAAATTTGTAAGTAAGGTACAGCTAAAATTCCTTTAGTTCATATTTTTATGATTAAATTTTGTCTCCATAACTCCTGCAGTAACTCTTTAGGGGACTATTAAATTCTCTGTATCGTATTTTTAGAAAAATATTCCTCCAACTATTGCTAGGGAACAATTTCAGTTTCTCCATTCTGGATTTTAGTCTCAGATTTAAGGATTTCTTCTCATCATGTGCAGTCCAGCCAACATGCATCCTTAGGCCACTTGCTCAAATAGATATCAGCTTAAAACTCATACAGAAAAATGTGACCTCTGTATGTTCACCCGACGTGAATCCTAGATGAATTTTTCTCCCTGCCAGGAACAGCTCAGATGGGGAATCATTCCCTGTCTGCCAGAGCGGAGCCTATCACAGCCTTTCATATTTCGAGACCTCTCCTTTCACAGGAGTTGCCGTCCTGCTTAGCCTCAGGGGATTAAGGAGGGAAGAGGCAGGATTTATCCTCTTCCTCACTGGAAACAACTCTTTCTCCCACTTCTGCGATGTATTCCGGGTGCAGCCTCAGCCTGTACCTGCACACCAGACTTGCACTGACCTGCCTTAGGAGGTGTGAGCAAAGAACAGAAAACACAACTAGGGCAGGGGGATGGAGACAGCGGTTCCAACCAAGCTGCCGTGCTGACTCCCATGCCCAGCTCCCTTTGCCCCTCTGTCCCAGCTGGAGAGCTTTCTTCCCCAGCTCCTCACAGCATGAACAGGATGAAGTGGGTTTGAATGACAGCTCTTTATTTCCTTGTCTTTAGAGTCTGCATTAATGAGATATGCAGATTAGCAAACCAAAGTTAATTATTTTTTTGACACAAACTAGGGGACGTGAATCACTGATGATTAAAGCAACTTTAAGGTCTCTCTTTGCATGGCTTATGTAAAACAAAGGGGAAAGCAGCAGTCTCACACAGCTCTGGTGGTACCTGTAACACCCCTGAGGAAGCACAGGTAGATGTTTCCACAAGCATGTTTCACAGCCACCAAAGCCATTTCACTTTTCTGCCACAGAAGGTTTCCAAAACAACTGAGGAGTTTGTTATATATGGGGAAAGTGTCTGGAGGAGCTGACGTTAGCCATAATGGGCTGGCATCTACTTGCTCAGGTTTCATCTGCCTGAAGGTTAAATATTGCATTCACCCAGGTTCTTGGTACAGTCCCTGGATAGAAATATCCAACTCACCTCACCTATCTGGATATCTGTTTTGGTATGAAATTAGCACTTATCTCTCTTTCTTAACTACAAAGGTAGCCTAAGATCCCTTCATCATCTCTGTAACTCTTTGACATGGAAGTCAAGCAAACAACTCCCATGCTAGATACTTCTTTTTCTGCACTTGTCCCCTGGGTTTTTCTAATCAGAAAGAAACTCACTTTAAAAAATGGCTTTAAAAATATGAATTAAGTGTTTTCAGTAAAAAAGTTATTGGATTTTGTGGAAGGAAAAGAGTCACATGGAAATTTTGCTTTGCATCTTGTCTCCTGGTTCTAGAAGCCATGTAGGAACTATGCCTACTGTGAAAAAACGAGCTATGCTGCAACATATAAGACTACATTTGTACTAATAAGCTAAGCTAGAGGCCTAAGACACTTGATTTTCTAGAGTGGTTACATCATCAGAATAATCCATGTTACAATTTTGTCCCAGGCCAACTAGCATTTTCCTACACAATCCCTGGGTACAGTTTTGGAGTTAATGCAAGCCAAGGATCAATCCAGATGGAGAAAACATTTTTTTAGAAGCTAAAGAGCTCCACAGCATGGTAATGGCCAGACCAGGCCAACTGGCCTCAAGGCGAAAAAGAGATCCAGCTTTTGCTTAGTTTACCAGTAGTGGTATAAATGCAGTATATCAACAACCCACAGCAATGAAGTCAACAGAGTCATATTCTCCCCTCAGCAGTTCTGCTGTAATTACAATGAACTCGATCAATTTGGTGGCAAAAAGAGGAAAACTTGTCTTATATGTGTAAGGCTAAAAATATAAAACTAACTGTTAATTATTCCCCTTTGTGAAATCTAAGCATTCCCTGTCGGTGTTACTGGTTTCATATACACCAATGTAAAGAAAGCACCTGGGTTTTTGAGGGGTTTAACAGAAATATCCTGAGCAGATTACTGCAAGAGCAAAGGGCCAGGGTGCAACACCAGAGCTACACCAGCTCGGAGATTCAAACACAGGTTTTAAGAATAGTGATACTTGCCCTGATTATACCTCACCTCCTAATAATGCATACTTGCATATTGACCTTTCTAATGGTCCTGGTATGATCATATTGTTTATTTCTTATGAGGCACCTCCAGAGGCTAAGGACATAAATTTGAAACTTAGATGATAAAAGGCAGACATTTAAATCCGTCATCTGCCTCCTGTATTGTTGCCCTGTCAGTGAGATTTCAGAAGAATCTTTTGCTATGCAAAAACAGGCCTCTCCTTGATGTACTGAAGCCTTGGCACCTGAGCCACCCCATCCTGAGCACAGGAGATCTGGTGGCACCTAAAATCATAGTCAGCCTTTTATCCTCTGCCTTGTTGAAGGGCAGCATATTGGTGGCTGCTCATCTAAGAGCTCAATGCAGTAGCTGCAAAGCTCTGTGAAGCCTGAAGGTGAACACATGCCAATAAACACAAAACCAGCATTTTGTGAACAACTGTGGCACTCAGGTCTCAAGTAGTGAAACATCCTGCAAGTTTCCTTCAAGACTGTGCTTCAATCAGTATTGGGAAAAATCAGCTAAATATATAAATATTGTCTTCACATCTCACCCAAGTAGCTCGCATAAGCAATGAAGAATGCTGTGTTCCTAAAACTTCACATTTCACAATCAGAATACAGATCAATTTTGGTAATTGCATGTACATGAACCTTCCTAATCAGTAGTATTTCCTTTGAATAAAGCAAAGATATTCTGAAGCAGTGACTGAAAAATACACTCCTCGGTTTCATGAGTCCTCCTTTTGAATCTCTCAGCATCCATACAGGACCATGCTCATTAAACAATGTCCTTTAACATTCAAGAAACCACTTGTTCCAACTTTTAGCAATGTTGCAAGGACATGTTCTGGCATTCCCATTCATTACCACATTGTCAGTCTCCTAAATTAACATTCAAGATTTTATTTCCCTGTCATAGACTGAGCTGACAGGAGAACTCATGGGTTTAAATTTGAAACATTGCCCTGTTCTCTGCAATTAAGTTTATTTCTCTAAGTTGGGTGAGAAGGAAAATCTTTTACTCTGCTATGTCTATTTACGTTATACCTGGTGATTCTGCACAAACATTTACCTTATTTAAATGGAATGTCCCTACATGACATTGATGATGTTAAGATTTGTAACAGAAACTTTAGGATGGGTCCCAGTGGAGAAAGAAAGGAAATGTCCAGATGTGGATGCACCAGAATGCAGGGAAGAAGTGGGGGTGTAAGCATGGCATGTGTTGATGGCACCTAGATTAGCATGTCATCAAGATCACAGGATCTCTACCAACAGCTCCTGCATGCTTCACATGTGGGGCAGGGGGGGAAGGGGACCCTAAAACAAAGGACAGCCTGCATCAAGACTAAAACAAAGACTCAAGACATTACAAGGTGATAGTGAGAAGATGAGGAGTAGGAAATTCCATTTAAACATAAGAAAAAACTTCTTAACTGAAAGGATGGTCAAAAGTGGTAGCTGTGGAGTTTCTATTCCAAAACTATCAAATGGTCATCAATCTAAGAAGAACCCAGGAGATATGATGAGTACTCAGTAATCAGAGTCCTTTGTACATTTGTTCACCACAAGGAATCTGGACCAGACCACCTTGTCCGCCTGATCCACCAGATCACCTTCTAGATGCCTGAATGCTGGGCAGGCTACTTGGACACACGTGTCTTGGTGCTTGAGATCACACAGGTATGAGGATGGGAGAAACTGGGTTTTTTGTAAATAAAATAACCTTTCCTTCCACATAACATCTGGCTTTGAGCTTTATAATATTGTTTCTAAAACGGTGCAGCATTATTTCCTGCAATGATGTGATGCAATATGAGGCAATGTGAGTTTTTTCTTCTACAGAAACACTGTAAAATTCAGCGCACAAAATGTAAGGTATCATTTTGTCAGCTGGGATAAATCAATAATCAGTATTGTTGACCCTTGACTCTTGACCCTTGTTCATTTTTAAACTGCAGTGGTCTGCTTGTCTAAAAGATATGGACTAGTTCAGACAGGAATTAATCTGGGGAAGCCTGAGGACCTTTGTTTTAACCCAGGTCAGCCTAGATTAGCAGACTGAATCCTTCTTGCCCAAAGTTGATGGATACATCAACTTATGAGTACTCAGCTAAAAATATGACACAGTATGTCTAATTTTCCACATATGAGTTTCAGTTTTAATGTTAGCAAACAAGGCAACTTGTCATTAATGCAATAGCTCCAACTAATCTTACTTACGTTACCTTTGATCAAAATCTTAAAGACTGTAAGACTCACCTCTGTTCACCCCTTTTAACTCTTCTCCTCTTCCCTTGATCTCCATTCATCAGCATGTTGCACCTGGATGAACAAACTGTTTTGACAGTAAAACAGTACAATGATAAAATATGCTGTATATCAAAGGTAAGCAGCACCATCTGCCAGCTCTTCCAGAGCACTGCAGGGAGCAGCAGGCTCACGCTGAACTTGGGCAATCCTGCCGTGGTAGTGGGTGAGAAAAGGAAAGATCATATTCCCCACACACTCCTCGCTTCCCCGTAATGTCCTATAGTAAATATATCTGTTCATGTGCCATCAATTCATCAATTCAGTTCATGACTCAAACTAATCATCAAGAATTTTTGAAGTGCACCAAACTACAACATATTTTTCAAAACATGTTGATTTGTTGCAGTAAAAAACTATTCGAAATAATAGGCTATTTTAATTTAAAGACTTTTGGGGAAAAGTTTTCTAAGGTCCAAGATGGGTATCTGGTAAGAGAGACCTTGCCTCCACCTGACCACAGGCATTCATAGATAATCAATATTCACTTGTCCCAAATGATCCTCTAATTTCTCTCCCAGAGAATCTCTAAAACAGAGCATGCGGGGTCTCCAGTCCATCCATTCCTATTCCTTCCCTCCATTTGCCCAGACACATCCCTTTCCAGATGTGTGACTATGTGAATGAACATGCTTCCCTGCACAGGCACAGCTGGCTAGAGACTTTCCAAATATTCTTTTATTAAACTTTTGGGAAGCAATGCATTTTCTGGTAGTACACAAGCAGGTTAGGAAAACAGCTCCCAGGACTCCACTCAGGACTTGATTCAAGTAATCCTCCCTGATTTTAAAAAAAAAAAAAAAAGGAAAAATAAAAAAGGTAAAAATGAGATAGTCCTCTAGACCTCTAGCTTCCAAAGAACAAACACGTCACAGCTCTGATCTGCCAGAAGTACTCTTTCCTCAGCCTGATCCTCTGTACCGTAGTGATAATTAGCTTTCTCATGGATGACATGTTTTAATTAGTGACAATGGCAGACTGAGTGAGAGGAAAAAAAGATAAGTTAGTCTGCAGACTTGTAAATTCTGGCACAGAAAACATGTGGCACAGCAAGAACTGGAATCGAGCAGGATCCAAACATTAACACAAGGAAAACACATGCTTTTTCAGATGCTTAATACAGATTTCACATACTCCTAAATGCCATCAGTTGAGTCCAGACAGAGTACCAGCTGGTGTCTGGAGATAAGGTGCTTTGATTTCTTGCTTGTCATTCATTTGTCACTCAAATGAAAAACTGCAGAACTCACAAGACAACTGAACCAATACTTGAAAAATAAAGGGCATCACTCCAGGGAAAGCCTGGATTCCACCTGTTAAACCAACAAGTGTAAGCAGAGGAGCAGCACTGAGTTAGGACCCTAGCCGGTTCTAGTCATATAGCACGCATCAAGTTATTGGAATGCTAAATAAAAGAGAGTAGCAAAACCCACACATATGCATCTGGGATGACCAGCTTCTGACTCATCACACGAGCAGCCTGGCCAGGCTGGCATGCTGCAAGGCAAAAGGGACCCCTGGAGCTTTCATGGTGATTCTGCATCTTGTTGCCATCTTGCTCATGCTTAGCCTCTCTTTCCATGGGTCTTCTGCAAATTGCAATGTTATTAACACCCAATTGACTATAAATAAATGTTTTTGTGTTGGAAGGACTCAGGTGAAACTGGCCGCTGTTTCATTTTAGCATCTTTCCTGAGAAATTCCGTATCTGTCACGTCTTTGCCACATTATCAAACATTCACGGAGCTGCCACACAGACATGTGCCTGCACTGTAGCCCTCACTATCCATACGCTCATAAAGATGTGCATGTGGCAAACAAGGGTAAGAGCAAAATGGAGTCCATAGCAGAAAGTCACAAGACCCTTTACAAGACAAAATCAATTTTTTTCTGCTTTCCAATGTGTAACATTTACATATTCTCACCTTCTTAGTATTAGCTTGATAATGAGAAACCTGTACTGTTTGGGGTTTGGGTGGGGGTTTTTTTGCAAGTTTGCTAAATTTTTCAAATTCTCTGAAACTCCACAAACATGCACACCCATACAAGTCTATTACAAAGTTCTCTTGTCAGAGATTCACCAGCAAAAGTGAATCAGAGGCGCTGATTTCATCCCCATACGTAAGTGGTCTTTGGCCAACGGCTCAGCCTGGTGTTGGGTGTTGAGAGACAGCGCAGAGCTACAGCTGGTGGAGCTGGAAAAGGGCTGCCAAAAAAAACTCAGGGCTGCAGAAACATCTCTCCCATGGGGACTGTTTAGCTGGAGGAATGGCTTGGGTACCTTGTCTAAGCCAAGGATTACAGCTCAGTTCAGAGTCAAGAGATAAGCTCAGTGCTATAGCTGTTAATGGCTGGAAAGTGTCTTTCCAAGTAAACGAAGGACTGATGCCAGAAGTCACTTTGTAAGAGTGCTGTCAGCCCTGCTCCTGCAGCTCTGGGCTTTATCTTTCTCTCAACACAACTCTGAGGTAAAGCATTGGCTTTACTAGAGCTCTTATCTGAGGAATAATTAGTATGCGGTGTGAGCAGGGTCTCTGGTCTATGGCTTAGCTTATTGTTAGAGTCAGGATTAGGTCTGAAAGCAAGATCACAGCTGGAGGAGGGCTGGAAGACAGGGGGGGCTGCAAAAAGTATCTTCCCTTAGACATGTCATAACTGGGAGAAGATTTGGGGTACACTGTCTGAGGGACACATTTGGATTAGGCTTAGGGCCAGTTTGAGAGGAAAAGTCAGCACAAAACTACAGCTGTAAGGGGACAGGAAAGCATATTCCAAAGCAAACTAAGGGCTAGTGCCTCAAATACTCTCTAAGGGATATTTAGCCCAGGGGAAGCTCTTAGCTTGGGGATAGTGTGGTTTATCCCCACCAGAACTTTCTAAACCTCACTAAAATCTGACTTAACAGTAATTAAAGAGGTTGCATATGACAGCATAGGTAACGTCACAAGAAGGTAACATCACAACAGAGGCAACATGAAGCAATGTTAAATAAGTGACAATTTGTTGCAACACAGAAGAAGGTGCCATCTATAGAGTTGGGCTGGTTTTTACTGATGCTTAGGTGCATTATGGAGCTCTTGTGCATTTGTGCCCCTTGAGTAGCCCTGAGTGAGGATTTTACTGGCCATCCCCTCACAAACACAGGCATATGGCAACTCAGGCTGATCACAAAGACGACCTTGTAGGAAAATGTTATGAACTTCTTATAAAGTAATGGCCACTGCTGCTTTCTATTGTATAACAGCTAGTCTCATTAGCATTATGCCAGTAATGAATAACCTATCCTGTTGTCTTGTGAGACAGTGCTGTCAGAAGTCTCTGTTGGGTTATATGCACACACAGACACATCTTCAAATGTTCTGCCGAGATCCCTATCAGCTAAAAGCATCAGAGCTGCCACTGAAAGGAACATTTTCTGCTCTGGTCTGCAAAAGGCATGCAGTCTTACGCAGACTGAAAAATGGGACAGTGGCATCTAGTGGGTATTTGTTGCATTAGCTGATACCCAGCAATAATTCTTGATTCATTAGGGCCATACCCTGCACACTGCTGAGAGAGAGGAGTGTGAAAAGGGTGGTAGGGAAAGGGAAATACAGAGGTCTGTCCTTCTGTCTCCATCTCCAATGCAGAGAAACCCCTGGCATCAGGGGCCACCCCCTGGGCCCTGCCCTTCTCAGTAGCTCTTCCAACAAACAGCTTCAATGAACTTCTCCTTAATTTCTTCCCACCTCTCCTTCTTCTGCTTCCACATACTCTAGTAAAAAAATTCCTTTATCACCTGGATATTTCTACTATACAGTTATTTGTCATCTTTTTTCATCTACCTACTCAGCGTTTACTTATTACTTAGGAAACAGGTCATTCCAGTTCATCTTTCTAAAGCTCCATCATCTTGATGTCCTTCCTTAAAACAATTTCAATTTACTGGGTTTTTCCTTAGCAAAGCAGTTTCAATTTTTTTGTCATGGTGCAAACAAATGCAGGCTTATATACTGTTCAGCTAATGGGAGAATTTCTGTTGCTTATAAGCACCTCAGGCTAAGAAACCACAGAAGAACACACAAGCTTGGTGGTAACTGCCCTACACAAGCTTTTTCCACCCCCATCCCCAAAATAATCAACTTGTTAATGAAAGATAGATTGACAACATCAAACAGCTATATAAAATCAGGCCAACAAGCCATCCATCTCTATATTGTGGAAGAAGCTAATAACAACAAAAAACAGATACATCTTCCCAGCAGAGTCTCAGCCCCCATCCCTTTGTGGTTAAGGGACTTTCCAAGACAGGGTTCACAGATAACCAGCCATGAGTGGCTTTTCTTTCCATGACTTCGTCCAGTCACTTTTTTAATCCATTTAAACTTGTACCATTCAAAATACCCTGCAGCAAGGAGTTCAATGATTTAACTACACACAGGAAAAAGTATCTGTATTTTCGATTTTGGATCAAACACCTGTTATTTTCATTTGTTGTTGTTTAATGACTAACTCTAGTTCTTGTATTACACGATAAGTAGCTGTTCCTTATCTGCTGTGTCCACACCACTCACAAATTAACTCCTTCACTTTTACTGTAAGTTAAAGTAAAACATCACAGAACAGCTTATTACCACCATCTTCATCTGTAAGGTATCAATGATTTTGTGAGTGAGGCAGTAAATGATAATTTTTAATCATTTATTCTTCATCTGAGCCATGTCTCCTCCTGGAGTCATGTAGGGGCAGAAACTAGCTCAGCTTTTCCACTCCATGCAGTTCCTTCACTGCTTTACGTTTGCTGCTCACCAGAACTAACTGAACAAAATCGTCCTCTACAGCCAGGGGAAACTCGTCATGGTTTGTAGTGGGGTCAGGATTATACCTCAAGGTATTTCTACGCTTTGATGGCTGTAGATGTTCAGGGGCACCACCCTTTTCCAGTGCAGTTTGGATTAGTCCATGACAAATAGTAGGACTATGCTTCCACCCCCGGGGCAGTCGATTCCAGGTGTATTGAACACCTCTCCAAGTGAAAGCCAACTGTGGCCTGCATTCGGCTGCCAAAGGAATTGAGAAGAATGCATTGGCGATGTCAGTTGTAGCATACCACTTGGCTGATTTTGACTCCAATTCATACTGGAGCTTTAACACATCTGGTACAGCAGCACTCGGTGGCGTCACTTCGTTCAGGCCACGATAGTCCACCGTTAACCTCCACCCTCCACCAGACTTTTGCACTGGCCATATGGGACTATTAAAAGGTGAATGAGTCTTGCTGATGACTCCCTGGTTCTCCAGTTGATGAATCAGCTCATGGATGGGAGCCAGGGAGTCTCGATTTGTGCGATATTGCCGCCAGTGCACTGTCCTGGTAGCAACTGGCACCTGTTATTCTTCAACTTGCAACTTGCAGCAATCCCACAACAAAGGGATCTTCTGAGAGACCAGACAGGGTAGATAACTGTTTGATCTTCTCTGCATTCACAGTGGCTACACCGAAAGCCCATCGGTACCCCTTTGGGTCCTTGAAGTACCCTCTCCTGTGGTAATCTATGCCAAGGATACAAGGGGCCTCTGGGCCAGTCACAATGGGGTGCTTCTCCCACTTGTCCCCTGTTAAGCTCACCTCAGCTTCCAATACGGACAGTTCTTGGCATCCCCCTACCACTCCAGAGATCCGGATGGGTTCTGTGCCCCTATACCCTGATGGTATCAGTGTACACTGTGCACCAGTGTCTACCAAAGCCTTATACTTCTGTGGGTCTGATGTGCCAGGCCATCGAATCCACACAGTCCAGTATACCCGGTCATCCCTTTCCTCCTCCTGGCCGAAGGCAGGGACCCTCTATTCCTGTTCCTGGTCAGAGTATTCACTGTCTGACCCTCGCAGTGACAGACCAGAAGTCCCCTCACCAGGATCAAGGGAGGTGATTTTAGTTTTACATCTGGGAGATCGCTGTTTGCCTTCTCATGTCTCTGCAGCAACTACACTGACGGCCTTCTTGGGTGTCCCCTTCTTAACAGCTGTCTTCCCTCTTAGCTCACGAACATGGGCTTCCAACTTAAAGGTGGGTTCACCGTCCCACTTCCTCATGTCCTCCCCTTGATCATGCAGGAAAAACCAGAGCGTACCACGTGGCATATGCCTGGGGCTCCCTTTCCCTCTGACCGGAGCAGGAGATGACTGATTTCTTGGGGTACCTCTGATAGCCAACATGCTAGCCCGTAGGGAGGAGGAGGTACAGAGGTTTTCTTCAAAGTTCTGAAGCCAAGAAGACACCTTCTCCACAGCTGGTGTGTCCATATCTGGGAAATACATTGCTGCCAAGCTGTTAGAATATGATGCTGGGGCACTTTGAATCACCTTCCTCCACATGGCCCGTGTGCACAGGACATCCTCTGGATCTTTGGAGACCTCCTCATCATCTAGATCACTATAGATGACTTCCAACACTGCTAGTTCTCTCAGGTACTGGATGCCTTCATCTGTGGTGGTCCACTTTCCTGGGGAGTTAAGATCTTCCTTGAATGGGTATCTTGCCCTCACGCTTGAAAGCAGCCATCTCCAGAGACTGCAAATTGCTGTCTCTTCTCCAATTCCCCTCTCAATTCCTCGGTTTCTAGCAAGGGATCCCAGCTGTTGGGCTTCCCTGCCTTCCAGTTGCTGACTGTCGGCCCCATTATCCCAGCATCGAAGCAGCCAGGCAGCAATCTGCTCACCAGGCTGGCGGCTGTAATCTTTCTGCATATCTCGAAGTTCGGATGAGGTCAGAGACCGGGTAGTTTCTGCTTCTTGTCTTATTTCTCTCACTCCTTCCTGCCACTTCTTTGCTGAAGGACCGGCTTTCTGCTCAAACCTCTCCTCCTCTTCCCTTACTAATCGATGATAGGGACCTGTTGACCTCCTGGTCCACTGTTTCTTTTTTATTACTGGGGCAATTACTGTAGTTGTTATTGTTTGTGTCCCTATATCTCAGCCACGGTGTCCTCAGCTGCAGTTTGGGTGCCTTCCTCAACCACAGTCCTCTGAGAGTTCTGCACTGTGGCTCGATAGGCCCAGGCCAGGCCCCAGTACAGTGCTAGAAGCTGTTGGTTTTCATTGGGGTAGGCAAGACACCCTTCTATCAGGTGGCGTGTCAGTTTGCTGGGATTGCTTGCCTGTTCAGGTGTGAAGTCCCACGCTACAGGAGGTGATGATCGCCCTAGGAACCTGCCCAAATCCTTCCACACACCCTGCCACCTGGGGACTGGCTGCCTCAGGGCACGTTTCAGTGTTGCCTCACTCAAAAGTTGTCTACCCTTAAAGCAGGACAAAACCAAACTCCACAACACCCATAATATGCCAGCAGTATTAATTAGTAATATTAATGAGCTTACATAAGGGTGAACAAGGACCTTAGGAGCCTGCATAATGAAACCATCCATGTCAAAACCAGGTAGAGAGAGAGATGTATTCCCCTATCATCTCCACAAGATAACAAGATAGCTCCCCCAGCACAGCAATAACATCGATGCCAGGGCCATGCACATAACCATTGTTTGTACTAGCATGCTCCCAAGTTCCTTCATCCTCCCCACAAAATAGCTACCCCAGCACAGTAAGATCGTCAACACTAGGCCAATGCACAGAGCAGCCACTGTTTGCATCAGTACGTTCCTAACTTTAGCAAAATAGAGATAAGCAGCACAGCTAACAAACCCCGTGACCTGCACAGGAGCTTGCAACTTAATAACTACTATAGCTGTAGGACCCTTAATACTAAACTGCCCTTGTCGAGCCCCACGTTGGGGCCAAAAAGGACTGTGGTGGGTTGACCCTGGCTGGGGGCCAGGTGCCCACCAGAGCTGCTCTATCACTCGTCTCCTCAGCAAGGCAGGGAGGGGAGAAAGGAAGATGGAAAACCAACCCCAAACTTGTGGGTCGAGATAAAGGCAGTTTAATGTAGCTAAAGCAAAAAGCCGCGCGCGGAAGCAAAGCAAAAAGCAAAGATTATTCTCTACTTCCCATCAGCAGGCGATGTCCGGCCGCTTCCTGGGAAGTAGGGCTTCAGTATGTGTGCCCCTTACTGCGGAAGACAAACATTGTAAAAAAAAACAACTAATGCTCCCACCCTGTTCCTCCCCCTATTCTCAGTTTCTTATTGCTGAGCAGACGTCATATGGTATGGAATATCCCTTTGGTCAGTTTGGGTCAGCTGTCCTGGCTGTGCCCCCTCCCAAGATCTTGCCCACCCCCAGCCTGCTGCTGAGGAAAAAGAAATGTTGGAAAGACAGCCTTGATGTGTGCTGGCACTGTCAGTAGTAGCCAAAACACTGGTGTGTTATCAACAGTTTGCTAGCTACCAATACACAGCACAGCACCATGAGGGCTGCTGTGGGGAGAATTAACTCCATCTCAGCCAGACCCAATACAATGGCTCAGAGTGCCAGAGGTTCAAGCCAGTCTCCCAGGCACATTGACCTCCAGTTCCCAGACCCAATCTCGCTAATCTCGCTGATGGTTCCCAAAAGGCTTTGATCTACTTTTTTGTATTTAGGCACTTCTTCCAGAATAACACTGCCTGTGGATCTCATTGATGCACTTTTTTCCTTGAGTTCTTGATTCTGGCCCTAACTAGACATGTTTCTATTTTATTGCAACCTTGCCTGTACTGCCTACAGCCTGCTGGCCAATATTCAGGCTATACTTTCAAAACAATGCTTCTCACAGCTCAGCCCTGATACCATTTTTTTTGAGTCTGAGTTTCCCTTCACCACCTTTTATCACTTTTTATAGTGTTCTATATGTGTTCCTGCCAGTGCAGTAGATGAGCCACGTGGAAAAGCCCGTGCCTTCAGGACAAGATAAGGCAGAGCAGTCAATCACAGTAAACACAGGGTCTGCTGGCCAGCCAAAAATACAGCCTGCCATTGAGCAGAAATACTCTGGTGGAGTGTACTGCCAGCCTGGACTACCAAGGTGAAGGAGAGGAGCAGGACGGGGCTGCAGCACCCTGCCCCATCAGCCAGCACCCCAGCATCCCAGGTACGGCTGGAGCTGGCTGGGTGTGCAGGCTCACCCTTCCAGCCAGACTGGGCTTCCACCTGCCTGACACACAACCAAGCTAGTACAGATCTACATCTATAAAACCTCTGAAATGCTCTCCTTCACTGCCACGTTTGGTATTTTTCCCTTCTTTTTACAGTTCCCCTTGGTGTTCATACACTGCTGTATTTTTCAGCTCCCTCAATATCTGCTTTCTCTTAGTGTTGTTCCCACCCAATACTTAACTCTTCTCAATTAGCCTTTAAAATCAACACTTCTGAAAGCTCCACTATAACACAGGCAAAGCCAGGCTGGCCTTATGAGAGGTGTTGATCAGGGTTTAAGGTGAACTCTCCTGTTCAGGGGTAGAACAGAACCAGTATAGCCCAGAAGTGCTAAAGGAACAGGGTTTCTATATTTAGTGACTTACTAAGCAAGACACCAAGAGGGGGAGCTGAGGCAGACTCGTGAGCTGTACGCGAGATGTCTGAGAACACAGATTTCTACAGAAATACATGTTTGTAATAAGATTTGTGTGGTTTCAGCCCTTCAGGGACAACTAGAAATCACTTGATTATTTTTTTAACTTATTTATATTTCCTTTAATACAATCTGACTGGAGTTTTAACTCAGGTCTGTGGTGCAGGCTTTTAGCTTTTCAATGGGCTGATGCTTTGACTTTATTGAGCGGAGATGTTAAGTGCCCTCAGCGATGCTGTGCATGCACATGCAGTGCTTGTCTAGCACAGTTGCAGTGATTAGATGTATAAAACTACGGACAGCTATTAAGCAAAAAACCTTGCGTGGTAAAAGCTTATCTCATCAGAAAGCCTTGCACAAAAATAGTTTGTCATGCAAAAAAAAAAGCTTTACCTAAGCTAGTAATGCTGTGTTCACTGCATAGGGCAGATGGCAGGGATGGGCCTTCTAAGACTTAGCTAGGACCACTGGAGGTTGTCTTCAGAGCTGAAGTTAGGTCTGCTTGCTGAGGGTCATATTCAGCTGAGTTTTGAATGTCTCCAGGGATGGAGGTTCCAAAATCTCTGTGCTCCAGTGCTCAGTCTCTCTTAAAGTGAAAAATGTTTTTCTGACAACTAAACAGAATTTCAACGTTTTCCCTGGTTCTTCCTCAGGATAGGCACGGTGGGAATTCAAGCAGCAGGACTGAGGTTCTCCTCACCAAGGGGAACAAGCTGTGCTCATGGGAATTCACAGTGAGCACCAAGGCCTTTCTATACAACAGGTCAACCTATATGTAATACACGACAGCTATGCTTACTTTATTACAATAGATTTTTTTTCCTGCCAAAAGGGTCAAATAAAACAACCCAGTCATTAAACTGAAAAAAAGAGAAGTTGTTTACTGGGCTCCCATAACATTAGGTACCTACAATACTTGTCTTTTCTTGACAATCCCAACATGACTTGCAAAGTGACAGTCTGGCCTTCTGTACAACCATATACAATTTAGTCACCCTTGAGATTCATTAAGAAACTGAATTTCCATGTTTAGTACAGAAGTGAGGCCCAACTTGCAGTAATGTTAATCACCTGGAGGTACTCCTAAAGGGTCTCGTGGTCTGGGGTATGGTCCTCTGCCCACCAAGCATCATGTTACTTCCTGAAAAACTTCTTGGTTTAGTTGAAATGGTTTTGTGTAAATTTTTTTTGTATCCTGAGTGGTCTGGTATATCTGTCAGGAAGCTGTTAAATATGCTACAGTAGCTGCTGAAAATGCTGTTTCTGTGCTGCCAAGCCCTGTTAGATACTTGAAGCTAGAAGGGTTGAGACTTGCTGTGTTTGCAAGTAGCTTGGTCAAGCTGAAGAAATCAGAGAAGTGGACCCAGAAGAACCTCCAAATTTTTTTCTGCAAAACAAGAATTCATTTTTTTCCATTCTGTTCCTATTCCCTGTGTGGAACTGTGGGCACAAGAAGCATTATCATCATGCACTCTTCTGGACAACTTTTAGAAACTCTCTCTCTCTTATGTATTAACTAATTGAATTTGAAAAGCTTTCATGCCTCTGATATTCCAAAATGGATGCTCATTTTCTATAATCCTCCTCCTCCCATAAGGAGTTTGCGATAGAGAAGGGTTGCACCCTCTTTGGTCTCCTGGTATCTGGTTTGAGAGATCTCCTGCATCATCTGCTCCCTTGCTGCTCACAAGTTTCCAATGAGCACAGAGGCATCCTCAAGAATCTAGATCCTTATTACCAGTTTTCCCTTTGCAGCTGAAACCTGAGGCTTCAGTCTGTGGCATCTTAAGCTACTAAAAGTCAGGACTGTTGGGGTCCTGCCAGACTCTTTGCCTCTGAACTTGCATCTTCCCTTGTGCAGCTGGCTCAGGGAATTGATACGGATGAAAATGAACACTGCCAGAAATAAAGCCATTAGCTTTCAGCTGGGTGTCCCCACATTGCTGCTGCCACTGCTTCCAGAGGCAGCAGAATAAATGGGACCAGACCAGTAACTCTGCTGCCATCAGCACTGGCCACTCCTCCCAAACTTCTTCATGGGCAACAGTAACACTGGTCTAGCAGCTATTAAGGGTATAAATATGAATAAAATAGAACCTCCTAAACTAGCAAGTTTTTTTGTTGTTTTGAAGGGGTCAGTGTGTCCTCAAGACATCTGGGTAACAGGCTTCACAGTGCAAGACACTGCAGCAAAGAATGCGGAGAAAGCCCCTGGAAATCCTTCTGAAGCCTGTTGCAATCACGCTGCCTGTCACATGGCCCAGCTGAATGGCAGGTGACTTTCTACAGCAGTGTGTGTCATTTGTTACCCAGCTCATTTGTCATCAGCTTATAACCTAAGAAAGGAAACATCTGGTGCTGGTAAATATGATCCCTTCTGCTGTTACGCATAAAGAACAGTAATTGGTGTACCACGTGATGTAGCAACAGGAAGCGATGTGACCAGGTCAGACTGAGGACATCTAAAACTACCGGTTTTTCAATGCCATTTTGAGAGTCCAGAAGTGATTATAAAATGGCTGTGTAACAGGCTAATCTCAAATAAGCTATGATACAGAAAAGGGGAATGGCAGGTCCTGTTGCAGACCTGAATGACCATGACAGTAAAGACCTGGGAGAGAAAGGCCTGGATCTGAATAGGTGAATGCTCCATTTACATAAAGAGAAGAGGAAAGGTGGCTGATTCCAGCTGTGGTGCGGATAAGGCTAAGACAATCGTATCTGTTTTAGGATAACCTTGAAGCCTGGTAACTGAGTTCCTGTGAAACAGGTGAGGTGCATACTGAAGAGGTTACTCCTTCTTGTGACGGCCTCACCTTGACCAAGGCAAAACAGGCTCCAAACCGGATGATGTCAACGGAAAGGGTCCTGAGCCACTGCATTGGTTTAAAGGCCAGCCAGAGTCTGAGCTAGGAACAAGACCTGCGTGGGTTGTGTGGGGTCACTGCCATCTGCAGGCACCACAGCTCAAACGGACAGCCAGCAGGAGAGCTGGGCACAGCACGCTCTCCAAAGGATGTTCCTATTAGGCTTTTCAGGGTTATGTGCAGGGTTTAGTGCTTGTTCAAAAATCTGACAGATGACTGGACTCAAGCGGTTATAGTGGCTTTATCTTGCTGCTAGGAAAGTGGACATGTTCTATAAAAAGGATGTGTGTGGTATTTACTAGGTGTATGCCTTGTGCAATGCAGCCCCCCAGGCACGCTGTAACGGAGCAGTGTTACTGGCTGCCAAGCTGATTTGGGGGTGACTGAAGTCCCCCACCTCAGCGCTCCGTCTGTAAGCGCATATCCTAAGTCGTTTCTGGAATTGTTACGGAGAGCAGTGTGTCCAGGCAGGTCTCCCCATGTCACTCTAGGAGCTCATCACCCCTTCCCAAATACGTGTCTGACGGGATTCCCTTCTAGCACAGGGCAGGTTTGTAAGAGCTGGGTTGACTGGCCAGGCCATCCCTCGATTTTTAAGTGACAAAGTGAGCTCGTGTCCCAAGCACTTAATCCTGGGAACTGAGAAACAGGATTGGGGATGAACCTCCTGTACGGCATCCCTCATTATGTGATAGGAGGGTTAAGGTGACTAGAGGAACACGCTATCATGTTAATTATGGTCATTGACAATAACATCAGTTACTAAAAGGCATTGAATTTGTCAGTGCTCATCTTTGTCCTGTTGCATCTCTGAACAGCAGATACTGGAGCCTGAAGTATTTGTAGGGCTACACCTGCCAGTTAGGGAAGGCCTCTCAAAATTTTTGCTGCCTCCATCTTTCTCTTCCTTCTTCATAATTAGTTTTGGTCATGTGTTATCAAATCAGCCAGCAAATGGCTTTCTGACCACTTCCAAACCTTTACCCCAGCCTCATCCTAAACAGATAATAAGCCTCATTAAAAAGAAAATAGCTTGTCTTAAGCTCCATCCATCCAAGACCACACAGCAGCTGGCTCCCCTCTGCTGTAAACAAAGCCACTCATTCCGGGGAGCGATCCTTATCCCCATCTCTTTTTGCTAGCTCTATGACTTTCCCTGTTTTTTCCATCTCCAGTAAAAGCTTCTGTCCGCTGCCTTCTGGTAATTACAGGCCACTAAGATTAAAAGCACGTTAATAACACAAATGAACAATGGTCCTTCAGGCAAAGCTTGCTTTACTGTGAACTGCATTCCAGGAACGCTCAACCATGTCTCAGTTTTGGTGTTAGGAAGTACCCAGTACCTGTAAATCCAGAATCCCTGTATGTGGTACTCCTACTCATCTGCCAGGGCAGGAACCAGGCAACATCCCTGGAATACAAGAATATTCCTCACATTTATAACATTTATCTTCTCAGTGTCTGTTCTGTACAAGCGTTCTTCAAACACTGTATTTCCCTTCTCTGGTAACTGATTTCAGGTTTTGGATCAGCCAGCTCCCCTGCACGCATCCGTGAGGTCTCACAGATATATGGATATATGGATGGTGCGATCTCTGCTGTATCACTGTGCTGACCTCAGAAATCTGTGAAGTCTCTTGTAATTCTGCCGCTGCAATTACCTTTATTTTTAAATACAGGCTCAATAACTTGCCTCATGAACCTCTGCAGACAAAGTATCTTTCCATTATTCCCCTCACATGAGAGTTTTTGCCAGTAGTATCACAGCAGTTCATGCTGCAATGGAGAAACAGCACCTGTATCTCTTGGAGAGACTCCATTCAAGTACTGTCTTCACTGAGATAGTAAAGCCCCATGCAAACTCATTAAAACTATTAATGCATTTTGTCTGAATACAGCTCATCTATCCAATACCCTGTATCGTTGCCCTGTATCATTGTTTTCATCGTTATTTATCACTTTACTAATATTTGTGTTGGTGCAGGTTTTATCAGCACTATCTTACATGTATTTCCAGAACACATAAAAATGTTGAATAGCTCCTGGTGTAGATGCATTTCCTGTAGATACTCACTAGGAATTTAAGGAGTCAGTAAATATCGGTGTTAAACGCTTCTTATTCAGCAGTAAGTACTTTAACATGTGATTCTTGGTGCTATAGAAATGTTAACACAGCCATTCTACTTACTATTGCATGACACTGATGAAAAGGAAAAATAAAATACACTACCTCTATGCAGTTCCTTCTATCAGCCAACCTCCCCCCCGCCAAATTACCAATTTTCTTTGCCAATTTACATACCATAAAGCTATCCTTTAATTATTTCTGGTTTTGAGGATTTTACCTGGAGCTAATGTCATGCTAACTCGTCAATAGTGCCGCAAGATGTCACGTTTACTTTCTTCATCATACTGGTGGAACATAAGAGAAACTTAAGAGAAATATTCATTCCCTTGGGAAGGACGGTCTGCAAAGTAGCTCCTGTTAGCTTTAGGAGTCAGTAAAATAAGAGGCGAGGTATGTTTTATCTGAAGAACTAGGAATCACCACAAACTTGAACCTGCCTGCTCAGCAGGTGGCCTTTTTATGGATGGAAATGCCAAGATGCCAATATTTTGTAGCCATTGATTAAAAATTTTATTTCATGCATCCCTGTTCCTCCATTTCTGAAACAACTTGAGTGTGAAAATGGCTGCCTGTTCTCACTACTGTGCTAACATACTCTTAAAAAACAGGACTTAATGGTACTGAAAAGTGCTACTTGTGAGCATGAAGTAATGGTGTGTGGATGGGGTAAAATTTAGACCACTTCAGATCCAACTGCTGAAAAACTCTATTTCAATGGTACATTAAGTCCAGCTACTACTACTACACTAAAAACTTACAGCTCACTTGATCATTGAATCCTAGCTCTGCAAAAGCCTGTCTGGACCTATGCCCACCAACAACAGAGCCCCAAGCGCTAGCACCCTCTTGCAATGTGCAACCACTGGGCGGGGGGCGGGGGGGAGGACAGACAGGGACAGTCAGCTTTTTCAATCAGTTGTTTCCAGAGCTTTTGAACTGTGACGCTGACTTTTCATAGAAAATAGCCATATACATTTTGTGCTGCTGGACCCAAACTTTCCAAATCTCTGTTGGATGCCAAGCAGGTTATCCAGGTTTTAACAGTGCTTGTATGAGCACGCACCAGCCCTCCCCTCCCCCTACTTTCATTTGTTTGGCCTACAGCAGATGCAGCTAGGCTAGTTTCTACTTTCACATGCAAGCTTGTAATAGGTTTTTTTCAAATCTAGATACCAGTCCTGCTTTTCACAGCGCCACCATTTACACTGTCAAGTCCTTGAGACTTAGTTTGCACATAGAGGCAGTACAAAAGAAGCTTGGGCACCAAACAAGACAAAACACTGGCCAGCCTTCCTTCTCCTTGAAAGCCTGCGTGGGTTTCAGCCCAGGCCCAGACAGCTCCCAGCGCTGTGAGGCGGACAGTGGCACTTTGGCTTCCCCGCGAAGCTGCTAGCAGCAGGCTGAGAGCGTGTTTTCCGGGGGAGCGGCCTGCTGACAACGCTCACCAGGGACACCTCCGCCACCCTCCTGCCCTCGGCAGCTCCCAGCCCACCTGGGGACCCCGTTCCGGGACCCTACTCCCGCCCAGGCCTCGGCCAGGCCCAACCACCACCACCAGCCACCGCCTCCTCCTCCGCCCCTCAGGGACTCCCTCAGCCTCCCGCGCCCCGCAGCGACTGGCGCGGCCGCTCCCCATTGGCTATGTCAGTGCGCGAGCGCCGGTGCCGCCAATGGGCGGCGGCCACGGCAGGGAACGCGCGGCGCGTGGGCTGGGGGCGGGGCAGGCAGGCTCTAGTAGCGGCGGCCGAGGGAGCAGGGGGCAGCCATGGGGGCGCGTGCCGTGGGCCGTCTCTGGTGGGGTAGGAGCTGCGGGCGGCGGGGCTGGGGGGGGCGGCGGCGGCGGGCCGCGGCTTCTCCCTTCCCAGGCCCTGCTGGGGGTGTGGGCCCGTCGTGGCGGGAGGGGGCTGGGCACCGGGCTGAGCGGCTGGCCGCCCGCTGGGGACGGGCTCGGAGCCGCCGTGTGCCCTTCTCCCGCTCGGGGAGGGGCGAGGGCTCTAGGCCGTGCGGGCCGGTCTCCAGGGTGGCCGGGGGCCGGTGACTCGCGGGGTGGGGGGGGCAGCGGTTGCCGGTTGGAGCCGCTGTGCGGCTTGCGGGGGGAGGGGAGGATGCGCCCAGCTCCGTCCCCGATTGCTCGGTGGGTTACCGAAACGCAGGTAGACGGCTTAAAGATCCCAGCAACAACACCAAAAGCTAAAGAAAGCGGTGCTTATATCTCACCCTAATAATAAAAAGGAACCGCTTTAATTTCCAGTTAGCGGTGATGTTTTACTTGCCTGGCTGTCTTGACCTGGGAGTTGGTGCTGTAAGGGCAGTAAGAAAGTAATGAGTGAAGACAAAAGGAGGAGTCCGTGGGGAATTGTACTTCCTCTTCCCCTCCCCCTGCTGCTGCTGGGTCTTCTGTGCGGAATAAATGGGTGAACAGGTTCACCAGTCCCTCTCGGACCCCTGTATAGAAATACCCAAGGTGCAGATGACACTGCACGGGGCTGAAAGGGGAAGGCTCTCGCTCACCCAGTGCCCGTGTGCAGGGATGAGCGATCTTCACACCGAGCTCTGCCGCAGAAGGCATGGGTATTTTAAGGAGGAAGTTCACAGGATCATCGTTATTATTCTGTAGCAAAAGTTTTTCTTTACAGCTCTTCAGCATTACAACTTGGTTTTTTGATGAAGACTGGTAATACCAGCATGGAGCTGCCTTAGTTGGTTTAACAATGTTCCTGTCTATCTAATTCATTTACACTAGAAAGCGACTTTTGAAATCAGATTATCTGATTTTTTTTCCTTAATAACAAGGGCAGATTTGCAATTTCCTGGCTTAGATGCTTGTAGAAAAATGATCTTTTTATTTACTGAAGATGAATTAAGCCTTGAATATTTCACTGCAGAAAGGAAAATTATGCTTCCAGTTTGTGAGTCATAGTTTTAAAAAAAATGTAGTACTACCTAATTAGGGTGATTTTGCCATGTTTGTGAGTTCTTTTTAGCAGGTGTTTTTGCATAAGCTAGAACTTCCATATTTGAAGTGACAGAAATGGCTGAGTGAACTCTGTTCGGCTTAGAATATATTCTGCCCCAGATATCTTTAGGTGATGCCAAACTATGCTGATTTCAATTTAATGGTCTCATTCCATCTAGAGAAGGGTTTCTGTCTTGAGAGTGGCTGTAACATTGAAGTAGCTTTTTACATCCTTGTTTTCTTACTCCACCCCAGTGGCAACTGGTACTGTAGGTCACTG
Organism: Balearica regulorum gibbericeps; assembly: GCF_011004875.1. Lineage (NCBI taxonomy): Eukaryota > Metazoa > Chordata > Aves > Gruiformes > Gruidae > Balearica > Balearica regulorum. The sequence continues at coordinate 16,469,976 of NC_046186.1, forward strand.
TAACATGCTGTGACAGCCACGGATTGCCTTGGAAGTCAGTTGACCAGCACTGATGAAGTGTTGCTTGTGTGTGGGCATAATGAAGGGAGAGAGCCAACCTAATGTGTAAATCTGGTGGTGGAAACAAGCTAGGATCATCCCAAAAGAAAGGGATTGTGTCCTAGGGGTAGAAGGGGGGGAGTGATGTGATGGACAGGTCACAGGGTTGCAGTGTGGCAATTCAGTCCTGATCTCTGGTTGAGTAACCTGGAAGATGTTATTTCAGCTTCTGTCACCTGCAAAATAGGTTTAACAAAACTGGGGTTTTTTTGAGGAGGACTGATAAAGCGTAGGTGTTGCTGTGCAGTCTGTGTACCATGTGCCATAGAGTTTCTGCATCACTGAACTGTATCTTCCCCACACCTTCAGTCTTGAGAGAGAATGTACAGTTTCCTTTTCAAGTTATTAACTACTCATAGCAAAGCTATTTCTTGCCTAGTTCTGACTTCGATGTCTGAGCTCTTACTCCCCTCTCTGGTGCATTAAGAGAAGTCTTTTGCTATTTGTTAGAGATGTGTGTTGTCTTTCAAACCATCTCTCAATCTCTGACTAGGTAGAAGGAAGGATTACATGGATTTATGTGCAAAGTCTCAAGCAACAATAACATCCAGAAGTGACCACAAGTATGAGGTCTTTCTTAAGAGAAAGCAACTTCCTTGTACCTTTTAATGATTTATTTTTTTTTAGCATTCTAAGAGTGCTTCGCTTGTTAACCAGACAGATTTAGTTGTTCTCCAGTCTATTGCTAGAGAGATATATTAATGGTAGACCAAGATCCTCATGAGCAAGAATGAAGGAGCTCCTTACACTACCAGTGCATCAAGTGTTGGCCCTAAAATCAGTGTAGCTGTACTAAGTCTTGTTGGGACAGTCCTGCATTATGTAATCTTATCAAAGATGTGTCTGAGTGCCTGCTGTGCAAGAGGTGTGGGCAGTTGGCTTAGCAGTTCTCATGAGAAAGGAACTGAAATAAAATGTAGCTGATCATAGGGATCTGTGTGGAAATTCTGCTGATCTTGTACCAGTACTAGTTAGGGTAGCAGCTTTGACAAAATGTGCTCTGAGGCACCATAGCAGGATTGGCATAACTCCAGCTAGCCTTAGGCACAGAGAATATATTATATGATCCTGTGGAATCATGATTTAAGTGAGGATGGGAAGCATCTCTGTTGCTTTAACTTCCTTTTTTCTGGTCAAACTGGAATCCCTTTCCTTTTTTTTTTTTTTTTTTTTGCCTCCTGATTTTCAGAGGGTGGGGAGATGATTTAGCCATGGCAACAGGAGAATCATAAATGTTCTGCAGGAATGCTGATTGCTTTGCTTTTTGTTCTAGGCACAGTGAGCTGCACGTTATTCCTGGCAGTTAATGGTTTATATTCAGCCAGTGATGATGTGATAGAGCTAACACCAACTAACTTCAACAAGGAAGTCATTCAGAGTGAGAGCCTGTGGCTCGTGGAGTTCTATGCCCCATGGTAAGAATTACAGCTGTGTACTTGCTTGCTCTTGTCATGGAGGAGTAGCATACTAATCTGGTGCTGATCAGTCCGGGGTTTCATTCAGTTGGTGGTGGTACTGTTCTCAGTGTGATGGCCTTATGACTAGCAAAATAGCTGTAGTTGGGATTCCTGTTTTAAATATCCTCACCAGGGAAAAACGCAGGAATTGTCATGTGAAGAAGATAAGGGTTGATGGGTACAAGTTACTCCTGGGGAGATTCCGATTGTGAAAAACTTTCCGGTTGTGTCCAGTGAGAACAATCAACCGCTGGAATAATTCCCCCCCAGGGAAGTAGTGGATTCCCCAACACTGGACACTTAAGGTTCAGCTGGACAGGCTGCTGGGCCATTTTGTCTAGACAGTGCTTTTGCCATGAAAAGTTGGACCAGATGATCCTTGAGTTCCCTTCTGACCTGGTGTTCTGTAGTTCTATGGAAACCTTATATGTTATTTTACTACTTCATTTTTTCTACTGAAATTAGTATTAAAAATGACTGATCAAAGTGCAGTAGGGGAGAAGGCCCCGCACTTCTGGCTTTCTGAACCTGATTCTGCTGTAAAAGCAGCTGTAAAAGATCTGAATTCCTGCTTAGAATTTCTAGTTTTCAGTTGAGAAATACTGCATCTTAATTTAGCACCTGTATCTCCCATTGTGCTAATGTCCACAACATATTCCATCTTAGCACAAATCCTCTATGCTATTGCCATCCAAAGCTCCACATTCTGGAGAAGGGGGCCTTTCATTGCAACAGCCTGACTGTGTCTGGACTGAGAGGTTTAGGGGAAAGCTTGCTGTGCCTCTTCTAGTGTTATTGCAGCTTTATGGGCAACAGGAAGCTTTATTGAACAATGGCAATAAAGTGTAGAACAGCTATGTGTAAATTGGCAGCTCCTCTTTTCCTACAGACTTGTGAGGCTGTGATTATACACCAGTTGCCAGTCAACTGTTGGTCTTCTCCCCCATACGCCTCCAGGGGATGTTGTGCCACAAGTTCTTGCTAGTTAAGAAGTTACCTATACAATAATTTTTCCAGGCCTCATCACAGGGCAAATTTACCCTGCAACAAGCAGACTAGTGTGCAAATCTGGATTTTGGTGCTCACGTTTGTGTGTTAGGAAAGCCAGGTAGCTTTTGAGATGTCTGTGTTTATGTAATAATATGGAGAGTTTTTATTCAGAAGTCTGTGTGATGATGTGATGTCGTGGCATAGCCTCTTCTCCTCTTCATGAGTAGACCTTCAGTCTCTCAGTTTGCTGCAAGTGGCTGTTCTGTAATTGCAAACCCAACAAGGCTGTTCTGTACTTTGTGAAATAGTTATCAGATCTGAAAGTCAATTACTGTTTTGTTGTTTTGTTTGTGTTTTTTCTAAAAGGTGTGGTCATTGTCAAAGACTAACCCCTGAGTGGAAGAAAGCAGCGACAGCATTAAAAGTAAGTTTAACCTTTCAAATATGCTTGTGGCAGTAGATTGAGGAGAGTTTGGCTGTTTGTCATCTGCCTTGGGAATATGGAGGTAGGGTTTGGTCCCCAAAACCGTATCACTTGTCCAGCCAGAGAAGTGGCCAATCAGAGGCGCCTCAAGTCAGGATTTTTGCAGGGTTTTTTTTGTTGGTTTTTTTGGTTGGGTTTTTTTTGGGGTTTTTTTGTTGTTGTTGTTTTTTAAAAGAAGCCATTGAATTGTAGAGGAAGCAAGTCAATTCTGTCCCTGTGAATTCCCATTACTGTTTCCAGGGCTGTTTTTCACAGCACCAGAAGACATTAGAATCCAGCCATCCCCCAAAATAGCATGTTTCTCTTCTTCCTCGCTGTCCTGTCACCTGTGCCTGAAGTAAAAGAACAGCATGAATTGAATATATGAACACAGCTTTGTAAGCTGTTGGTGATGTGTATTTCTTTCGTTACAGAAGACTTGGTCATGTAGTGATTTACTGAAGTCTTGCCTATGTAAAATATATTCTCCTTCTTAAAAATAATAATAAAAAACCCAAACAAACGAAAAGAACCCCAAACAACTTAAAATGTAGTTTGTCAGGAGGAGGAAAGAAATGGACATATATGGTGTTCTGTAGTTTAACGCTTCTCAGGGGATAACACCTCTCTTCTGGTGACTGTTTTCTTACCCTCCTAATAACTCTGTCTCTTTCTGTCCAGCATGTACAGAGTATAAAATGTGTTAAATCATGGTAGAAGTTTTGTCTTAGTTTTTCTTTTTATTTCCACAGGGTGTAGTGAAAGTAGGTGCAGTAGATGCAGATAAGCATCAGTCCTTGGGTGGACAGTATGGAGTCAGAGGATTTCCAACTATCAAGATATTTGGAGCCAACAAAAACAAAGCAGAGGATTATCAGGGTAAATGTGATGCTCTTTCATGTGTTGCATGCCTGAAAAATTCTCTGAGTACAGTAATTATGGTAGCTGTTAATGCTGTTTTGTGTGATGTTTCCTTCCTGTCTAGTGCTTGTAGTAACTGAGACAGATGGGTGGGACTTGTTTGACCAAATTGTACATGTCTTAGTGTGGGCTAGCAGTCTAGGGACCTACCTTAAACTGGCCTTTTGATGCTTTAAACACTCATTTTGCTGTGTTGCAGGTGGCAGGACAAGTGATGCCATTGTCGATGCTGCTCTAAGTGCTCTTCGGTCCCTGGTGAAAGACCGTCTTAGTGGTAGAAGTGGAGGATATAGTTCTGGAAAACAGGTATTTGAGGGAATGTGTAGGTTTGTTTTCAACTGGAGGCTGTCCTGTACAGGAGATCAGGGCTTGTGTTCCTGACTGTTTACAGAACTGTTGAAGTTGGAAGGGACCTCTGGATGGTGTCTAGTCCAGACCCCTGCCCAGTGTAGGGTCAGCTGGAGCAGATTGATTGCTCAGGGCTTTGTCCCTTCAAGTTGTGAGTATCTCCAAGGCCTGAGACTTTACACAGACAGCACCTCTTTGGTCAGCCTGTTCCAGTATTTGACCACCCTCAGAGTAGAAAACTTCACTTATGTTTAAATGGAATTCGTGTATTTCAACTTATACCATTACTTTTTGTTCTGTCACTGGGCATTGCAGAGAAAAATCTGTCTTTGTTTTCTTTACTCCCCTCCTGTTGGGTATTTATATACATGGATAGGATCCACACTGAGGCTTCTCTCTTTCCAGCTGAGCAATGCCAGCTTTCTTAACCTCTCATTGAATGTCAGATGCTCAAAGCCCTTAATGAGCTTTGACCCTCAGCTGGACTTGCTTCAGTGTGTGTGTGCCTCTTATACTGGGCAGCCCAGAACTGGACCCAGCAGTCCAGGTGTTTGACATAGTCTGACTGAGCAGAAAGATCGCCTCCCCGGACCTGCTGGCAATTCTCTGCCTAAAGCAGTTCAGGAGGCTGTTGGCCGCCTTTGCCACAGGGGTGCATTGCTGGCTCATGTTCAGTTTGTCTACCAGGACCCCAGGTCCCTCTCTGAAAAGCTGCTTTCCAGTTAGTCAGTCCCCAGCATGTACTGGTACATTGGTGTTATTTATCCCCAGATGCAAGACTTTGCATCTTTCTTTGAATTTGGAGGTCCCCATTAGCCCCATTCTCCAACTGGTTGAAGTACCATTTGCCTAGTCCTAGTCTAAGCTACATGGATGAGGTTTTTTAGTTTGGTAGTGTTCTTCTGAAGTTGACTTGCTGGATATCACCCTGAAGGTAAATTGAAGAGATTCTGACTCCTACTACTGTTTCTAAATCATGGAGCGAGAACACTCCCAACACCCTCAGGTTGGCCAGGTAGAAGACCTGGGTGGATTGTACGCTGTAGTGTGTATTGCACTCACATGTTTGTTTTGTCTGGAAACTGGGGCACAGTGGGGTGGGGGGCGGGGGGTTGGAGAGCACTTTGTTCTTGAACAGATCAGAGCATGAAGGACTGAGGAAGTTTTCCCACATTATCTTGTTAGTTCTGATTTTTTTTTTAAGATAAGGTTCACTTTCTGTTTCTTGAAAGCGCTGTGGGAGTAGGCTGTGTTTATTGTCAGTTCTAAAATGGGAAAGTTGTATGACCTAGCATTGCCTATTTTGTATCTCATTCAAATAAAGACCATTTGGTACAACATGACACACAGGAGATGGCTTGTGTGGGAAACCAATTTTGGTTACTACTTATGTGGGGGTCTGTTTGTTTCTTACAGGGCCGAGAGAGTGGAGGTGGAGATAAGAAGGACGTGATTGAGCTGACTGATGACAGCTTTGATAAGAACGTCATAAATAGTGACGATGTGTGGATGGTGGAGTTTTATGCCCCATGGTGTGGGCACTGCAAAAAGTAAATGAGGTTTTTCTTTGACAATTCAATTCCCAGGAGTGCTTCTTTTTATGCTATACCCTTAATCCCCAAAGGGGACCTTGCATCAGAAATGGGATTTTCAGTAAGGTGTTCTAAAAAATCTGGGCTTCTCCTGCTCAGGGCACCTTGGTGCTGCTCTAGCTGCACTCCTCCTTAGTAAAATTCCCAGTTACCAGTGGAAATAAGATCCAGAAGCTATATTAGCCTTTTCATTCCTTCAGATGCAGGACTTCAGTCTCATTTGGAATAACCCTCCTAGTTGTCACTCTCTGCAGAGAACTTTTTTCCTGAGTAGAGTATGCTGCAAAATGTTGGAATGTGGTGTACTTTTGCTAGCTCTGAGAGCTGAAGAGCACTCATACTCTTTGTTTTTCAGCTTGGAGCCAGAATGGGCAGCTGCTGCCACTGAGGTGAAGGAACAAACAAAGGGAAAAGTAAAGCTGGCTGCAGTAGATGCAACAGTCAATCAGATGCTGGCAGGCCGATACGGGGTGAGTGTGCTCGGTAATGGTTACAATTTCGTTTCCATCTTCAGTAAGTCAGTGTTGTGGTTTAGCGCCAGCCAGCAGCTAAGCGCCACACAGCTGCTTGCTCACTCCCCTCTGGCACGATCAGGGAGAGAATCAGAAGAGTGAAAGTGAGGAAAACTTGTGGGCTGAGATAAAGACAGTTTAATAGGTAAAGCAAAAGCCGCACACACAAGCAAAGCAACACAAGGAATTCATTCAGCACTGTCCATGGGCAGGCAGGTGTTCAGCCATCTCCAGGAAAGCAGGGCTCCATCATGTGTTGTGGTTACTTGGGAAGACTAATGCCGTCACTCTGAACAGTCCCCCCTTCTTCCCCCAGCTTTACATGCTGAGCATGACGTCATATGGTATGGAATGTCCCTTTGGTCAGTTGGGGTCAGCTGTCCTGGCTGTGTCCCCTCCCAACTCCTTGTGCACCCCCAGCCTACTTGCTGCTGGGATGGTGTGAGAAGCAGAAAAGGCCTTGGCTCTGTGTGAGCACTGCTCAGCAGTAACGAAAACATCCCTGTGTTATGAACATTGTTTTCAGCACAAATCCAAAACATAGCCCCATACTAGCTACTACGAAGATGAATTCTACCCCAACTAAATCCAGCACATTCTTCACCCCTTATTCAATACTATTTACACCATGCTCAGGTACCACACTATCCAGTACAACCTCATTAACCACCACCCCCTTCCTATCCTTTGATGTGGTATACAGATATCATTCCCTTAGTCTATGGACCACCCCTATAAAATGTCTCTTAAATGTCCACAGATACTGCGTTTATTTAGTCCATGACAAAGCCAACGCAGTAGATTTCCCTTTAATGCTTACTGAACTGCTCCCTAATCTGGTACCACTTAAATGTTTTGTGCTAAAAATAATGTGAAGTGACACATACCACTTTTCCACAAATAATTTATTCCTGAATGTCAGTAACAATATAAATAAATGGGGTGAGGGGAAAGGAATTAATCTGGATGTTGCTGATGAAACAGGCTTTTTATTTCCATAAGGTCTTGTATAGCTTTATCATCTGAAATGAGAGGTCTGTCTTTTCAGGCTGTTTATATGCTGGCTGAGCATCTCCAGAACACACATGTACCTACCTGTACATCTTGGAGCCATTTATCAGGGATCAATCCAACAATTTAGCTGCCCAGATCAGCTATGCTGTGGGCCCAAAGTGAACTGATATTCTTTAATTTTTAATAAGAGTACAGGGAGCTTACAGTGTGCTGCTTTGTGCACATCGCTGGCATGTTGTACATGTGCATGTGGCTGGCAGTCAGCAGGAAGACTGAACAAGTTTTGCTGGAGGTGCAGCAGAGGGAGCTTAAGGTCCATTTGTTGCCATGTAGGCACAGTGCTGTCTCGGGAAAATAATGTCTTAAGAAATACAATGAGTCAAGATGGTCTTCTAGGTACTTAAGCCTGCAGTGCTTGGTGCATCTAAACTGAGATGAAACTATGGCTGATTCATCAGGCATAAAACTTGAAACAGTGTTTTAGCATATGTTAGCCTTGTTTTGAATTGTTGCACAAGTAGGAAGCTACAAAATTGGTCCAGTTCGGTCATAACATGCTGTGAGACTTGACTGATGTAGATGTTAAATCTCTTCCCTTTCTCTTAATCTAGAACACATTAGAGTAGCTAATAACTTCCACCGTAAATAATCAGATTTTGAGTTGATGACTTAAACTTGTCTTGCAGATTCGTGGATTTCCGACAATTAAAATCTTCCAGAAAGGAGAAGACCCTGTTGATTATGATGGTAGCAGAACTAGATCTGATATAATTGCTCGTGCTCTGGATCTATTTTCAGATAATGCCCCACCGCCTGAGCTCCTGGAGGTACCTCTACATCAGTTTCTCACATTGCTTTTCTGTCATATCCTTCGCAGCAGCTTTTACAGGACTATATTCATTGTAAATAAAACAGCCTAAGTGTGCTGCTTGCATACTGTTTTGCAGCAGAATGTCAAGAATGACAAGTCTGATCATTCAGCTTTCTGTTATTTAATTTTTACTGTGAATTTGTTGACTGAAAGATTTATCAGAATTGATGCAGTGAAGGCACTGACTGGATGGTACCAGGGTGTCTGAGTCCTCTTGAGGAGTGAGTGAAAAAGTTGGGTTCTGTGCCTCATCTTTTTTCTTACAAGAGGGCAGGGTTTTGTCATTTGTAAGCTGTCCACTAGAAGTTGCTTCATGACTGATCTTGCTTTTTTGTCCAAAAAACCCTCCACTCTCTGTGTGGTGACTTCTAGTTTCAGCTTGGCGTTGGTGGATTTGAAGTAGTGATCAGTTGTCTTTAAAGTGGGGTGCATGCAACACAATCCATTGGTGTGCAGGAAGAAAGAAACTGTACCATTAATATTCTTTTCTATTTATTTTAAAATGGTGTTTATTTCATCTTTGTCATCCTTTTAAAATGTCTATTTTCTGTATGCTTTATAATGTACATAACACTAGTACATGTGTATATAATTGATACACATATATTGGGGCTGCGTACTTAGAAATTTTTTTACTGGTAGCAGTGCACAATCAAAGTTTGGAGATCACTGATGTAGATAAATGGCTTGCTTCCTTTTTAAGGTAGATCACACAAAACATACTGCTCTCTTAATGTTGATTAAATGTCCTCATCTTCAAGTGCTGCACCCTGCTGGCTCTCCTTATGCTAGCAGTACCATGAATGAAACCTACAGGTTTCATATGCATAGGTCTGGGGTGCTGTTTCCAGCCCTGGTCCAAGGACAGTGACTTTGAGCAAGAAGTAACATCTTTCTGTGCTCTCTGTAAGCTTACTTGACTGCTTACTTTCCTGTTGCTGCAAGTCTCAGCAGAAGACTTTGTGAACTCTTTTATTTAGTCTTGTGTTGGGGGGACCAGTAAAGTGGGAGAGGCTTGTAAGCTGTTGTGTCAAGTTGTTTCTGTGCTTATTACCTTGTAATATGGAGTTGATAGGCTGTTGGAGGAAAGTGCAGTCACAGCTGGGTAACCAAGTCTTACCCTTACTGACTTTCTGCTGCTTTCTTCTAGATAATTAGTGAAGATGTTCTGAAGAGTACCTGTGATGCTCATCAGCTCTGCATCATTTCTGTCCTGCCTCATATTCTGGACACAGGTATATATAGAAGCAAGCAGATTTCTGTATGAATGTGTCGCTTAAAGCATGTAGTTGTGTTTAACTTGTCCAATTCTGTCTAACAAACAGGAGCTTCAGGGAGGAATTCTTACCTGGATGTCATGTTAAAAATGGCTGAAAAATACAAAAAGAAAATGTGGGGGTAAGTGTCATTGAAGACAGGTTGTCTTGGAAAAGATGTGAGCGTTTTTAGAGGTAGCAGGATAGAATTTGTATGATATTGATTTATCTGCAGATAAGAGTTGTTCCTTGTTCAGGATAGTATATCTTGATATTTCACTAACTACTGCAGGAGGGGATGTTGTGGCTTTAGAATAAACTGCTGATTTCTTTTTTCATTTCATCCACCTTGTTTACAAGTGGTATCTAAGCGCTAATGAAATCAAACTAAGCATCTTTTACTCTTGTCCTGAATGCCAGTATAACTATTGAATTCTCAAAAAAAAAAAGTAGCAGTTTACTAACAGATTTAATCATGTTTTCATCTGCTTTCAAAGAAGCAGGCCAGCAGGTGTTGCCTTTCCTCTTCCTCCTCTCAAGTGGAGGTTAGAATCTCTGGGAAGTGAGGGTTGTTCTGACGCACTGACTGCTGTGAAAAGAAGGCAAAATGGCATTAAAGCCCGTTGAAGGGGGGAATGTTGAGATTGGCCGATTCCAGAGGTTCCTCAGGGGACTTGTTAAGGGTTAGAGGAACTGAGATCTGACCAGTGAGGAACTAATACTGAGTGAAATATTGGTCTTGCAGTCTTTGGCCAGAAATCCTCTACAGTGGGATTTGAGCAGTGCTTTGTCTTGTTTGGATCTGTGACTTGAGCTATTTTAAACCTTGCTTAATGTAAGCTAAAGTGCAGCTATTTGTTCGTGTTGGTAACATAGGTTTTTTCCCCTGGACTATCATAGAATCACAGAATGGTTTGGGTTGGAAGGGACCTTAAAGATCATCTAGTTCCAACCCCCCTGCTGCGGGCAGGGACACCCTCCACTGTCTTTCCTGGTTAGCTCTTCTGATCCAGCTTTCGGTGGCTGTGAGTGTGGGGCTGGCCCAGAGGTGCTGTTCAGGCAGTGCTTTCTTCTGCTACATGGTTTGAGATTGGTATCCTGCTATTCCTTGCTGAGTTCAGTAACATTTGATGCTATCAAGGGCAGTTCAGAGCCCAGCTTGAACTCTGCAGGGTTGCAGAATATGTGTGATGATAATGATTGTAGTGCTTATCCTAAGTATTCATTTTCTATTTTATCTTTTCCTTAAGGTGGCTGTGGACAGAAGCAGGTGCTCAGTCAGATCTTGAGAGTTCTTTGGGGATTGGAGGCTTTGGGTATCCAGCAATGGCAGCCATTAATGCTCGGAAGATGAAATTTGCCCTTTTGAAAGGATCATTCAGTGAGCAAGGGATTAATGAGTTTCTCAGGTATGAAATCTTCATAAGTGACTTCCAATCTTTCTGGGGCTTTGACTCTTTAGACCAAAATAAGGCTCTCTTGGATCAGACAAGACTAGCACATTAAGAGAATTAAGATGATGAGCATTCTCTGGAGTAAGGGAATGATTTCAGTGAGGATTGCAACTAATAAAGCAGTGTCTGCCTTTTTGTGATGGATAGAATCAAGAAGTTGGACATCTAGACTTAAATGGTAGTTTTAGCACAACTTTTGAAAAGTTTGAAAACACAAGTGAGCTTTGGTCTTGAAAAATTCTGGTTCTCTGGTAACCCAAGAGATCAATGGGATTGGTAATCAATACTATTTAATTCAAATGGTGTGTTCTGATTAGTAATTGTAAAGTTCTTGGTTTGGGAATCTAAATGGATGCTGTTGAGGTTCTGTATGTTGCTTTTCATCTTTCTGGTTTGGTCTGGTCCTGTCTTCCCCTTTGCCATTCCCCTGGCATTTCATAAACTGAGTGGGGGAGCTGAAGCAATCCATCCAAAAAGTCATAGCGCTCTGCTCAGCTCGGGTTCCCTGAAACCACCTCTTGCGTAGCTGGGCAAGAGCAAGTGCTGAGAAGAATTAAATGGGAAAAGAAAATAGGGAAGAGGACAGAAAACGGCAGCAGCACTGAAACAGCATCTTAAACTGTTACTCAAGCACGGTCAAAGTGAAAATTCTGCTTCTGGGTAAAACACCAGCTGCCATAAAGTGTGTAAGAGCCTTTGAGAACTTGCATTTGCAGTGTTATTTCCATGTCCTTGCTTGGAGAATGACAGAGGACAGTCAGAATTGCAAAAGGAAATGCAAGTGTGTCTCCCCACCTCGCCATTAATTAAACCCTCTTCCTGCTGGATTAATGGAAACAGTGCTATACTGTCTACCTGTCTAAGTGATCAAACTTTCTTCTTAATGCCAAAAAGGGAATATTCTCAGCCCATCAAGTAAAATACAGCATTCGGATGTAAGAAGAGTAATACCAGACAGTTTGAAGTAGTGCATGTGAGAGAAATGTCTGCCTTTCTCACACATGGCAAATTTTCTTAGCTTATAAAATCCATCTTAGTGAAGCCTCTCCTTGTGAGGGTGGATGGTGCTTCCAGGACACAACAGCAATTGGTAGGTGTTGTCTTACTACAAAGCAGTACTTGCTGGAATAATCTCTTGCTTGACACTTCAGCTGAGCTGTACTGCCTAGAGAAAGTAGTACAGTCGCAGTTGCTGTAGCTGGCTGTTAGCTTGCTGTATGCAGCTTTTGTAATCTACTAGGCAGTCTCAACAGTGGTGACAAAAGTAAGGAAACAAGCACTGTGAAGAGCATAAAAATTACAGACTCTGCCTAGGGAGCAATGCTTAGTCTTATTTGCCTCTGAAAGAATGCAAAGGGATTAGCTCTTCAGGATTTTAATGTTAGGCTTTTTGAGCAAGCCTAACTAGCAAGTGCAAGATGGGGGTGTCTCAAAGCAGAACTGGTTACCTCGCTGTACGCTCTGTAACCTGTGGAGGCTTAGAGTCTGCTAAAGAAATCACTAGCCATTTCAAGTAATGGTTGCAGGTGATTTCTGAAATAGAATTGTAGACTCCTCTTGGAGTTGCCTCAAGTGATACATAACATACTGTTAAAGGGGCTGTTTGTTCATGAGTGTTACAAGGGGTGCTGCTGAAATATGAAGCAGTGTAGCTCACATAGTTTCTCTCTTTGGATACAGTTGTAAATTCACAATGCTGCTTTAAGGGCTCTTTTTAATTTTCTCCTTCTCAACTAGAAAAGCTTTTTCTCCCAGTTTAGATTTGCTTCAAGAGATGCAAGCAGATTTCAAAGTTAACTTCCTTTTATCTGAAGCAAGCCCTGTTCCACATGGATGGAAACTGGAGAAATTAATTTTTACTTTTTTTTTCCTCAGGGAACTGTCTGTTGGTCGTGGCTCTACAGCACCGGTGGGTGGTGGAGCTTTCCCTAAAATTCATTCAGTTGAACCTTGGGATGGCAAAGATGGTGAGGTAAGAGCACTTGTAGAGATGGAGTACCTATGACTTGCTAGGTTCAGAAGTGACTGGATAGAGTAACTAAGAACTGGCAATGTGAAAATTCTTGTTCTTCAGAGATCGTGGCAAGCTGTGGTGATGGTTTCTCATTATGTAAATTTTGCCACCAGACCAAACACCAGATTTGTTGTCTGACACTGTGGACAGTTACTGCTCCTGCCTAGCTGTTAGGATGTAATCTGAAAGTTGAATCCCTTGAGGCTGAAACGTTATTCTCCATGCTGAGTAAGGGAGGTGGTAGTGTGTGCATTCAAGGCCTGAATGTTTGTGGAGACTTTGGTTCTGCAGTATGCTGACCTTAACATCAAAGTCTTAATGTCAGAGAGTTTGTAAGGTAAAGCCTGTGTACTAACACAGTGATTGAGTATGTTCTTAAGGTTCAACATTGCTGTAAAAAAACAAAGTTACTATAATCCTTTGATCTACTTCAGATGGGATTAAAATACAGAATATAGTAGCAGCTTTGTTACATAGTTTATCTGTATTTGTCTTTATCTGGAGTATTTTTATTAATAGAAAACAACCTTGTAGTCTAAACTCTGATCATTTGTTCTGTGCTTAGTACACTTTGAGTTTTTATGAATGAAAGATGACAGATGGGAGCTTTATTCTCAGGATGAAGTAAACATCTTCCAAAGTCAGTGATGTCCAGGGTTAAGCGCTTCTAAATGTGTGCTCAAAACCTTCCCTTTTTCACAGCTTCCAGTTGAAGATGATATTGATCTTAGTGATGTGGATCTGGATGACTGGGATAAAGATGAGCTGTGAGATCTTCAGGAAACTTCTTTTCTTGGGAGAGTTTGTGCAGCAGTTTGCAGCCTGGTTCACAATCAGACGGATATTCCCGTGGCCTTTTTATGGAGAAATAGCACGTGACACACTGTGCTATCTGATGCACTGCAGCAGTGAACTGTACACATCTCAAGAAAACATTGCAGAAATTCTATGAATTGTCATAACCAGTAAACTTGATTGTATTCTGTGTAACAAATATTTTGAGGACAACATGGATATTTCTTTGGAACATCTTGGGTTTTATTTTGTTGATAGTGTGCTGTTTGAGTGTTACGGGAGGCTGTTAGTGTAACCAATTTTAAATGTGATATTTTTTTCATGGAGGTGGAACCTGGTCAGCTTCTGTTTCAATTAAAGAATAAATCAGAATATTTTTGACACACAGTGTTAGTCTTGTATAGAGTAACAAAGGTGCCCATGATAAAAGGTATCTTATTTTGGATGACTCTTGAAAAATGAACTGTAGAATAGGGAGGCCACTGCAGAGGGGGAGTCCTAAACCACCCCCTTGCTGTGAACGATCTTGACAGTTTGGCCCAAAGCCTGATTAGACAGACAATCTTGGTTTAAATGCTCTTTAGTCTTCCTTTTCCTATTCCTTCTCAGGGGCTTTCTCTTTTTGTGCCAGACTTTGTAAGATCATTAATGCAACAGAAGAGGGGTTGCTGCTGCAGTGGGAGACACCGGGAGCTGTTGGTCTTTTCCCCAGGATGAGCAGTGAAGCTAATCCCCATTTTAGGGCATGAGGATTTCCAGGTGCTAACAGAAAAACACCACGGTGCTGTCTCCAGTGAATTGGATCTAATATCTCTTCATTTTCCATCTGGCACTGTTTTGATTTGAAATTGCTATTTCCTTGGAAGGGGAATTGGGAATAGGGATGGTTGCTGCTGCTTTTTTAGTAAATATACCATTATTTTATTGCTCTCCATGTCTTGTGTATCAAGGTCTAGTGAAGTGATCAGCTTGTTTATAAATAAGGAATGAAAGAACTGAAATTTCCCCTCCTTTCAAGGAAATAAATTCGGATATTTGTCATCTGGTGTTGGTAAGAGATCACCTATAGCTCATCCCTATGGAAGGCGGTGTAAGAACCATCAGTAACCAACCGCAACTTGACTGCTGATGTGGTGCAGGAAATGCGCTCCTGCTCTAACTCCTCCCAGCAGATGAGATCTAATGGAACTGTTCTTACTGAAATGTCTTCACAAAAACTAAACTTACGAGTACTTGGGACTGTAAGTCACACTACAGTAAGTTGCGCAGCAGTTTTGAGGATCTTTCTTCTTTAGCTTTTTTTTTAATTAAAAAGAAACCTTTGGGTTCTGCTCTGATGCTTTTGACTTTTCTGGGGTTTTTTGTTTGCTTTGTTAGAAAAACAGGACTGTGCACATCTAGTAGATCCATTAGCCACCACACACTTTTTAAATGGTTTTATTTCAAGTCCAGTAGATATTCCATCTTTGTAACTTACCAAAAAAAAAATAAATACTACCATAGTACCTTCTGCCTCTGAAATATGTTTTTGTAAAACTATGAACAAGAGATGCTTATATTGAAGTCACTGTAAAAATTACTGGAAGTGGTAGGAAGATGCTATACAATTATCCTGCTACAGCATCTGCATTTTAATTTTACTTTGAGCAGCTAAAGATTGTTTTCCTGTAACATTAGGGTCTTGAAAATCAATAGATGAAGCTTGAGCAATTTTTCTTTAACTGCAGTCAAGAAGACTGAGGTCAATCTTGAAATAGACGTAAGGATAGTAGTCTTGGTTACTCAGTTGTAAACCAGGGATGTCCATGCCAGGCTGCAAAGGGAAACAGTATGACTTTAGTACCAGTAAACAAACTGTTGCACAGTTCCAAGCTACAGTGGATTGCTTTTTGTGTTTGTGTTCCAGGGGTGGAATGGAGTTTTGTATTTGCTGTGCTTAAGATGAGGGATTTACCAGTGAGGATCTGGTGTTTGCCTGGTGTTTTCAGGCTGCCTCTTGCAGTCAGCATTGAGAATTCATGCTCAGCTGCAACTTTATGAACATGTAGCATTTTTGTGTGCTTCAGCTGAAGAAAAATTAACTTTCTCCCTTCAAGCACTGGGAATCTTATGCTTGCTGCTTTAGGCTGTTTTAATGCTTGCTGATTTATCCCAAATCATTTGTGCATTCAAGATGGGGGAGGGAGAAAGCAAGTACTGTTGCTTGCTGAAGGCCTAGGTTGAGGTATTTAGTCAATGACAGCCTTTTACAGGGATGGAGGTGTCAGTCCTGATGTTTATTCTGAATTCATTTTTCTTGTGTGTGTTGATCTGAATATTTATAGAAGACTTGAAGCTTTTTATCTAGAGGAACTGACATAATTGACCAGACCTGTTTCAGTCCAGTAGCTGTAAACATCAGATGCTTCAACAGAAAATGTAAGCAATCTCTATGCATCTCCATCATAATCTCAGCCTACCTGTCACCCTAATCCAGGGATTAGAGCTGTAGCTAGGGATTCACAGATTGGTAGGAGTTGGAAGGGACCTCTAGAGATCAGCTAGTCCAACCCCCCTAGCACTGCAAGGTGTAAGTTGTTTGCTCTGAGCCCTGGACTGTGACAGTGTTCATTTGGCTAAACCAAGACAAGCTGCAGCCTGTGCAGTCACGGTTCACATACATACATCCATTATACTTGCTGCTGCAACTTCATCCAGGTGTTTGAAGACCACGTTTAGGACGTCTCTCAGGCGTTTTACAGACTTCCTGTTTGGCTGCAGTAGCATTGCTTGGAAATTCACTGGGAGGCCATACCTTGAACACAACAATGCGCACGGTCACCTGCTGGGCAGGGGCACACCTTTCCACTCCTGCCCTTCTCCCTTGTCAGTCTCCTGGCGCGCTAGCTGCGTGTGAGTTGCAGAAACAATTGCAGTGGTGGTGTGCTGCTGCTTTATCTGAAAGCATTTTATTTTTGAAGCCAAATGTCAACTAGTGTCTTTCTGTTTTCTGCTTCCCTGTAAGTGCCCCCAAAGAACTGTTTTTCATCAACTTTGTATATCACCTTTTTTGTGGTCATCTGTATTGTCTCTGTGAGCTGCTGGAGCATGTAGGGCATGTTCCCTCCCATGAAGGAATTGCCCCAGGAAGAGTGCTGTACATTTTGACTTCTACAGGAATCTCTGCTGGCACTACATGTTTACCCACTTACCTCAGAACAGATTCAACAAAAACTCTTAAGGCTTTCACGTGAATCCAAGCCACAAATGCTTCACTGAAGTTCACTTTCAGCCAGCGCAGTAACGGGCCCTGTGAGAACAGATGCGGCAGTATTGTGATCCCCTCACTGTGTGAGGTGGCTCCACAGCTAACATGAGTGAGCCATCAAGGGCTGCTAAGATAGAATCATAGAACGGTTTGGGTTGGAAGGGACCTTTAAAGATCATCTAGTTCCAACCCCCCTGCCATGAGCAGGGACATCCTCCACTAGACCAGGTTGCCCAAAGCCCCGTCCAGCCTGGCCTTGAACACTTCAGGGAGGGGTTATTCACAATTTCTCTGGGTAACTCGTTCCTGTGTCTCACCACCCTCACAGGGAGAATTTCTTCCTAACATCTAATCTAAATCTACGTTCTTTTAGTTTAAACCCATTCCCCTTGTCTTGTCACTCCATACCCTGATAAACAGTCCCTCACCAGCTTTCCTGTAGGCCCCTTCAGGTACTGGAAGGCTGCAGTAAGGTCTCCCCAGAGCCTTCTTTTCTCCAGGCTGAACAACCCCAACTCTCTCAGCCTGTCCTCATAGGAGAGGTGCTCCAGCCCTTTGATCATCTTCTGCCTGATACTCCTCAGGCAGTCTGTTAGTGGCGCCCAGTTTATCAGAAACTCAAGTGACCTCGGGCAAATTGTGTTATGTATCCCAAGCCTCGGTTTTCTGGGCTAAATGGAGCTCACAGGACTCTGTTGCAACCATAAAGCCATTTCTGAGTGAGAGGAGCTTAGGCATGCCAGTAGCAACAGCTGTCATTACATAGGCCATCAACTTGATGTGCTACTTACATATTGTTGTTTCTTATCGGAAGCTAATTTCATCAGCTCTTCCTTTTCGCATTTCAGTTCTTTCTCATCAAAATAAAATTCTCGAACCATGAACCTACAATTGAATGACATTTGTTCTCACAAGCCATAGTCCAAGCAATACGCACACTCATTTTTTTGCCTCTGGAGAAGCAGGTACGGGATATTTGGAAGTTGCTAACCATTTAACCAGTTAAAGTATGTGGAAGGTGGGAGTTGGAGTCACTCCCAGAAAGCAAGCTTCCTGCTGTCAGTAGCACGAGAGCAGGAAGGACAATTCCAGGATCTGTAGTTTGGTGCTTGAGAATAGGATGACTGTGTCTGCTGCTACAGCTCCTTCCCACCCTGCCTTCTCCGTGGTTTTAGGGCCAGCAGCCGCCCAAACAGTAAAGAAGTCCTTAAAAAGTGATGGATTCAGCTGCACTGCATGCAGAACAAGCCTCACCTTATCCTCACCATCTGCTTGCTAGCCTGCCCTGCCAAGCACGCAGTGCTTCTTACCTGTTCTCCCTGGCTTTAGCCTTGAAGTCATCCATCACTTTTCTAAATAGGGTCACTGTGAAGAGTCCTCCCTCTGCATCCTCAGCAATCATTCTGTGGGAGGGAAATCCACTGCTGTGATTTGACATGGCAATCCCTCATGCCTTACTACCTTCCTCTTTTGCAGGTTTGGGGGTTTTTTTTGCTATTTTTCATTTATGATACTGAACAACACCCTGCTTTTCAAGAACTGAAACAAGGAATAAAGACTTTACTAGCATTGGCCATGCTACCTCCAGTGGAAAACTCACGAGTTAAGTTCCTGAACCCATCGTAGTACACACACGTTCTGCCTGCTTGATTTTCTGTGTTTCCTGGTAACGTTCCCCCACTTCCCATGCACTTGTGTGTTTGAGACAGGCAGTAGCACATAGCTTTCTTCTTTCTCTGTGCTTTCCACTTCTTCCATTTCTGATGGTAGCACCGTCACCTCTGGTGCCCTGGATTGGACTTCATGGTCTGCATGAGCTGAGCAGTGGAGTATTTAATTCCTAGGAAGGGTTTTTTACTCCCGGTGGAAGAAGTTAATACAGCATTTGCTAATGCAAATGATCGTACACTGAATTATCCTATTCTACAGCAGGAAGCAATTAAAGATGCAAAGATAGTGTTTGATCTTTGTAAAAAGTAGTTTCCATGAAGTTGTATGTGATTGCATGTGTCTGAATTACGCCTGGATTACTGTAACAAATTGTTTGTCTGTTTTACATAAAAAGCAAAGGCCACAATTGAAAGTAGAAAGAACTAGATTACTGGAAAAGGGAACAACAAGCTAATTGTAAAAAAACAGTGATGGTTCTTCTTCTTTCATCTGCACTTCCCTTCAACAGAGTCATTTCTGATTTCAGTTGAGAATGAGGTTGGATAAATGTTTATGGAGCCCATGCATTAGACAAGAGATTCTTTCCAGGATCCAGCAATTTGAGGGGCTGCAATGTGGCAGGGATCTCTGAAACAAACAGGGACCTTAATCTGGAATTTCACTTACTTGGTGGAGCGAGGCACTACCATATCAGAGAGGGATTCATAGGTCTTCTGCCACTGTACGTAGCTTGACCTTTGAGCAACACAAAACAAAGCACAGTAAATAAATACTATATAGTAGAAAGCAAATGTGTTGATAAGCATAGTTAATTAAGCTAATGGCTTAGGGTGGAAGGGTTGGAGCTCTTTGTGCTGGGTTATGTGATTAAGATATATTAAGTCTCTCCTTTCCTCTCCTAGTCACCAGCTAGGGAGATGTTTCCCCCAACACTGCACCCTCAATCCTCACTTTGGGTCTTGGCATGAGGAAGGGCCCAAAGCAGGAAGCTGATGGTGGGAAGAATGTGGCCTTTGGCACGTATTTCCAGGCTGCAACACAGCGTCCCATGGTCCAGGACCCCTGCACGAGCTGCCCTGGTCCATGGGTAGGTGTGGTCCGTCTGCTATGTGCAATCCGGTCTGGTGCTACACTGCAAACATGGCAAGTGCCAGCACCGGGAGAAAGGGGCCAAGGGGATGGTACGAGTTTGCAAAGCAAAGAGTCTGTTTATAGGGGGAATCTGAAAGAATGTGCAGATAATAAACTCAACAAACTTACCTCAGATAGCTTTTCGTAACATGGTTTTCACTGACAGAAAAATGATGGTACTGTGTGTGTGTGCGTGTTGGGGCAGGGCTATCCGGAGATGAAAAGTTTTGTGTGGGCTTCTGAGGACATTGTGTAACTTCACAACTGATGGTGATGACAGTCATCCTATGTGCAGGGACTTACATGGCTATACATGGCCATATACATGGCTACACGTGGCCACGGATGCACGGCCAGCAGAGGCCTTGTGAGTTTGACAGGTCTAATTCCTTTCATAAAGTGGCTAAGCTCCAGTAAGAATCTGTTTTTCTCTTTTTTTTTTTTTTAACTCATACTATTCCTACCAGAAGACTCTTTGAGAACGCACTCTGTAACCATTAAAAACCTACATTCTGTCCTGCTCTGTGTTCGGAGCAGTCTTTGTCTCTTTCTTTCATGCCAGCACCACCCTTGGCAGCAACTGCTCTTGGCTAACAGCTCCACCCGTGCCCAAGGGCACTGGTGAGCTGCCCCAACCTGACCCAGCATCGCCTGGATCCGGTGCTTCAGCCTGAAACTCAATGCTGCATTGAGCGCGTCCGCACACACTATTGCCTTACTTTGGCACCACGACGAGCAGTGTGATAAGATACTCGGAATTCAGAACAAAGTCTTCTTTATGCACAATGTCTGCTAGGGTCCGAGTCAGCAGATTTCCCCTACGGTGAAGAAGACAAAGAAAAAATAACATTAGCAGGAACCCAGCAGCAGCACACTGGAGGTATTGTGCTGTGGGTATAGCTGGTAATAGTGTATATGGGGGTAGAAGGTGGCCAGGAAGGAGGTGGCTAAAGGACACGTCTACACTTCTAAAATGACCATTTAGTTATTTTTACTGCAACTAATACTAATGGCAGAATATTGGTGACAAGCGCTAGGCTAGTTTACGTCCTTTAGGTGAAATTACACCATTCTTCCGCTATTGTTTCTACAATAAGGGCATAGATGCTTGCAAAGAGCACGTCTGAAGTCACCACCTCGCTCCCAGTCATTGGGCATCTTGTGGGAGGCATCTGCTTGCCTGTTGAGCTGCCTGCGTGACCACACTTCAGTCAGAGTAAGCAAAGTTGTATGGACCTAAGCCATCAGAACAACCCTGGCACGCTGGAACTGCCGTGGACAAGCACAGCTGAAGGACAGCGGGAGCAGCAGTCTCATGCGCAGGTGGGACCTGCAGGACCGGGTCTCTTCACAGCCTAGGCCCACTTGATCACATTAAGTCCCACTAGTGCTACACACCTAGTAAGTGCAGATGGCTGGGGCTGGCTGGGCATGGCTGGTAGGCACTAGGTGTGTGTGGAACGAGAGC
Organism: Balearica regulorum gibbericeps; assembly: GCF_011004875.1. NCBI lineage: Eukaryota > Metazoa > Chordata > Aves > Gruiformes > Gruidae > Balearica > Balearica regulorum. The sequence goes on from NC_046186.1 coordinate 16,491,279, forward strand.
AGCTGCCTTCCCCGTCACTGGGCAGGAGTGAAGAAGAAGAACCAGTAGTTTTTGGTTTGAGGTTCACTGTGCCAGTCTAAACGTTAATTAACTGGCCAGTAACATTAGATGTTTGTTCAACCGAAGCTAGCTGGCACTGGTAGACACCAGAGATGCCAGCATTTAAAGGTGGATGGTGAGAGGAAGATAGGCATGGACCACAAGGTCTCTATTCTTCTCCCTCATACCTTGCTGAAGGACTGGCACTGCTCATGTTCCCCACACAGAACTTCTGCCTCTCTCCAGGTGTTTAAAGCTGATGTGGGAGCTGGAGAGATGCTGCGGGACTGGGCTCAGAACACAAACAGTGCCAAGAAAATGGAAATGGGACCTAATGTCCCCTTGTCCCACCATCCATGATTATCCACATGCACACAGCCTGACACAAATGTGTCTTAACACCATCTATGTTGAGCTGGAAGCACAGGCCAGTGGTGCTGGCTGGTGGGGGTGAGGCATGGACACAGGAACTCAGGAGAGAGAGGGGAAGACATAACTGCCATACGGCCCTGCTGACCCTCGTGGGCACTGCAGTCCCCAGGTTGAGCAGGTCTCCATGAGGGATAGCTTTTTTTTTTTTACAAAGTCATCCTGAACCACCACCTGGAAGTATTTTTTTCTATGGTTTCTGGTTGGATTCAGAAGAGTTGGTGCCAGGCATGTTCATTCGAGTTCCACATTCAGAACAAAATTCCAGCTGCCCTGGAGTTCGGTTTGAGCCCATCTTCCTTGGGTAGGGGCTGGTTTCTCGGCAGGCTGCCCGCCTGGCTGGCTTCACTGCCAGGGAAGTGAGGACCTGCCTGTGTCCTGTGCCCAGAGCAAGGGCCCTGAGTAGGAGAGTGGCACATATGAACATGTGTTGGGCGAGGGCTTGCACAGCGTCCTCTAGGTTGCTCTAAAATTACTACTTATGGGAATTTAGTGTTCTCCTCAGTGGTACTCTGGAGAAAATCCAGGTATCAGCACTGACATAGGTAGAGAGCATAAGAAGTTGAAGAGAGGAGAGAGAATATTTGGGAAGCCCTGACAGAGCATTACCTGGACTAACGCAATGAAACAAAGAAAAGAAAAATGTAAGCGGGATGCTGGTGAGGCAGGCACAGTGGGGAACGAGAATAGATGACTTTGCCTGGAATACTGCAAAGCTGAATTTCTGAACAGCATTTGCCAAGCTCCCATAGGAAACTGTCTTGGAAAGGGATCCACTGGCTGACCCAGCTGATCTAATTTCTGACTCCCGGAAATCTCATCAGAACAATACAGTGCATTTGGCTTTTACTCTTTCCAAGACTGCTCACACTGCCAATAAAATCCTATTAGGAACTGTAGTCTCCCCAAGCTGATTTTTGAGACGTGCTCATCACACCAGCTCCCTCCCCAGCTTTTGCTTAGTCTGTAGATGCTCAGCATGCCCCAAAGCCAGAAGAATTTGTCCCCACCACAACACATGGTCCACAGCACAGCAATGGGTATGAGCATGCACTGCCCTCAGTTCAGCCACGCGCCGTTCCAGATGCGAACAGGCACGTGCTATACTTACACAGTTTTTTTCTCCAGGCTTTGCAAATTCCCTTTAATGTTGTTGTATGCAGCTGATCGGGTCTTTAGGTCTGTTTCTATCTGAGTCACTTGCTAAAACAAAGTTAAAAAAAAGAAAAAAAGTGAGACAACTCAGTGCTGGAGGTGTTGTCCTCACTCCCCTCCAGCTACCTCTGCACCTTAACACAAGGTCGCAGCTGTCAGAGCCGTGTCAGAGCTCCCGTGCAAAGGCCTCTGCACAAAGTCGGATTCAGTAGCTCTTGCTGTGTGTCTTCACTGTACCTAAGGAGCAAGTTCATGGTTTCATTTGTTATCTGTATTGAACAACACATCACACGTTCCTGAATGGACTGACAGTGTAAATAATTCATCCAACCTGCAATGTGTTTAATGTCAGACCAACAATTTCACAAAAGAACTCCAAAATGGAGAATAATGTGGCAGTCTATAAAAACAATAAAATATTACAATGAAGGGGATTAAGTGCAGAAACCATGCCAGTGTACTCTAGTAAATCAGATAAAGTGCCATATACTTACAGACTGGATAGGTTTAAATATATGTATCGTTATTATTACAGTAGAAATTAAAATATCACCTGCTTCAGTACCAAGTGTGTTCTGAGCCTGTTCTGCCCAAACCAAAGGCAAAGCTCTCACTGACTGCCGTGAGAGGAGGGACCAAAAACTGCCAAAAGACATGCTTCCCCATGCTGAACTCTTCTGAAAATTTGGAGTACAAGTTACCTTTGCTAATGCTTCTGATATATTCTTCAGCGGCTGCTTGATGGGATATTTGGCCATGTCCCACTCAAACCGTGTCAGGTAGCTAATTAGATCAACTGAAAATGGAAAGAGATGCATTAAAGCAGACAGCTTACCGGATGGCAAAGTTTGGGTAGTAGTCCCCAGCTACAGCCTAGGCATAACTTTGATTAACATTAGAGATGGGAGTGAACCAGAAGTCCACTTCTGAATCCTCATAGCAATCTAATCTAGATGAAATCCATACAGATCATATGCCCAATCTAATGATCTTTCTAAACATCCTCAAACTTAGAAGTTGAACCAGAAATCTTTTCTGCATTACACCTAACAGTACAGAACAAGAATTACTGTAAATTTAGCTGTATCAGCAGGACACAGCAAAGCACAGCCATTCTTCAGAGCAGAAATAGCCTCATGTAACATACCTCAATCTTGATCATTGCAATATGCCTGAATTTAATCCCAGCAAGGGCTATCAGAAAAATACTGGCCCAGGACCAGCATTAATACTCAGGGTTGTTGAGAGTTTGATCAAAGATATTAAGCGCGTAGCTGATGTTACTCCTCTGATTCAGTCAAGTGCTCAGTAGAAGTCAAACCAATTCAGGTGCGATGAGGAATTCCTCATTGACTTTGCATCCCTATCCCACACAAAGCCACACGGTATTTCTCTAAATGGATAAATCTAGTCACAGCATCCAATGACAGAAATTCACAGCAAGGCCCTGTGCATGCAGGCCCCCCCAAAACAAGGCACCCTTGAACCACAGGGAGCCGTGGCTTCTTCGCAGAATCGAGGGGAGAGGACACATAAAACACCCAGCTCCCAGAACAGGATCATGCTGTTTCACCCTGGAGACCAAAGCTCCTTAACATTAGAAAACGTGAAGGCTTGGTACGTTATGGTACCAAATAAGGAATTCTCCTCTAGCAGCTCATGACATCAGACAGCTTTTTGCCTGAGCACTGAGAGCCCTTAGGGTGCCAAACACACCCCGACAACTTTATGGGATGGGATGAAGTCACACGTCCTGCCACAAGCAGCAGCGGGGCCGGACTGTCCCGTTGCAGGTTAGGGAGGCTAGAGGAAGGCAGCAGACAGGGGCTCAACGTCCAAAGAGGCCAGAGGCACCGTCACCTGCAGGGCGGGCTTCCTTCCAGATCAAGAGGAGAAATGTGGAGAAGTTGCTCTGGAGCAAAACAAGCCCATGGTGCCAAGTAAAAGGAGGGGCATGCTGGGGCCATTCAGTGCTGTTTGCTGCCTTGTCCGGAGAGTTAATTCAGTCCCACAGTGACGTTTGAGCACAATTTCTTGTGGGATGGACTTCTAGAGTATGGGGAAAACTTTATGAACCGAGATGCACGAGAAGGAACGTGAAAAGTTGTGTAATTGCCATACTAGCAGGCTGAGGGTACCACCCTGTCTCGTGTGATATCGAATACCCTTGGCAGGAGAGCGCTATCCTTTCCATGGGCTTCTCTCACCCCACAACAGAGTCAGTTTACCCTATTAGATTTCCAAAGCATGGAAAGTCTTATGTTAGGAGGAAACAGGCTTCTTAGCAAGGGATAAACTGCCTGGGAGGCAGAGAGCGCTGGCATGACAGTGTTCTTCCCCTCTTTCTAAAACCACATCCAGTGGGCAGGAGTCACGAGGCAAAGATCCAACCCTTCCTGCTAAGATCTGACGGGGAACCAGCAAATTCTCCTGCACAGGGAGGGAGCAGAAAGGGGGTAAAACTGCAGAAGGCAGGGAGAGCTATCACACAGCTCCTGCCTGCGCAGTCCTCCGGCACTGCTTGCTCATGGTCTCTAGGGGGGCAGGCAGGGAGGTCAAAAATACTTGAGCAATAAAATTCATGGAGTATTTTCAGCACGGGGTACGTGACACAAGGATTTCATCCTGCTGCGTCTCTTCTAAGCTTTCTTGCTTAGGCTTTGCTAAATTCAATGGGAATGAAACCTGCGAAGCGCTTGGTATTACTGGGCTGTGCGGAGGAACAACGTATTCACAGGCTCTTTAAAGACAGGCACTGACCTATTTATAGCCGAGCAGATATGAAAGTTCCCTGAAGACCGACACATGCCCTCTCTATCCTCGCATTCCTTGAACCTCAGCAGAATCCAAACGTTAGGCAGTTAAGCACAGCATGAGTTCTCAGCCCCTTTTACAAGTCCGCCCCTGAGCAGCTCTGGTGCTGGTGCAGTTCAGTTGAGCAGCCTGATCTTGGGCATGGCACAAACTCCTGTGAGCACATCAGCAGCACTGAGCTTAAAGTGCCAAGCAGTCCAAGCGCCCTGATGCTCCTGGAATGGCACCCCTCACTTATGGAACCTCTCAAGTCACTTCTAAAAGATTTCACATAGCTGCCCATCCAGGACAGATGCCTCCTGCCTACCCCAAGGCGCTCACAGCTGCCCAGGAACCGCACGGCCTGAACCTCTCATAACTCTGATTTACTCGCCCAGCTCTAAGAAGCAATGCTAAATACTTTCAAAACACTTAATTCTTCAAAATTGTTACGCTTCCCATTTTGCTTTGTTTTGAGCTCATTATAAAGAATGGAGTTATTCCACCACTACCAAATTTTAAAATTCGTTTGGGTTTAACATTACTATAAATGGAAGAGAATTTGGTCTGAATCTTTGAAGAAATGCTTTATTGACATTTCACATTTTTTATTCTGTCATAAGCAAGAAAGCATTCCCTGCTGTTGTGATATACTAACATTCCCTTTATTACACAAAAACCACGTTTTCCTTCTATAAGAGAGACATCTCCACGTGGCTGCTTCCAGCTGTTGCCCACTGGAAAGTAGTGTGTGTGTTCACTTAACTAAAAGTGCTGTATTTTCTGGTACTTTGCATTTTTCTTTGCACAAATCTAACCAAACAAAAGCTAGACACACAGACACCATTTTTATCAGGCAGTGGACCAAACTGCTGTCAGGAATATACACAACTGAGCTAAAATCAGAAAACTTGCATAGTGTAACTTAAAACAAAATTTGAGTAGGGACGGTCTAATAGTCTGAAACGGGACCATGCAGCAAGAAGTCATGCCTTATAATTTTGTTTCTGATTTCATGACCTCGAGGAAGTCTTCAACTTTAGGGTCATTTTGCTAACCAGAAAGGGGAGGAGGAAGAATTTATACAGTGAAGTTGCTGCTGCTGCTGAAGAATGACACTGGAACGTGTTAGGGGATTCCTCATATACTAAAGCTGACTTAATTTTTTAAGATGCAGTCAGTGACCTTGGAAAGGTTGATGTCTTAGCTTAACACGATTTGTTTGGATAGCCAAATCCAGACAGGACAGCAATTAGTAACACATACAAGTAATTTCCACATCCTTCTATTACAACACATGCAGAGCTGATAGGAAAGGAAAATGGTATAAAAAGAGGAAACAAAGGAATTAAGTTAAACCTGTTGTTTCTCAAGTCATAGGGATATCGTGATCAAGCTACGAGGTTGTTACTTGAGAAATCCATCGTAACCTGATCACTGTATCTCTACAACCAGACCAAGACTTGTCTCTAGAACTAATACACACCAACACATGCTTGTAACAAACACCACCACAATCATCAATCCTCAACATACTTTTTAGACATTTCATTTTATCCTTTAGCCCTGAAACATAAGTGGGATTATTGTACTTGTCAAGCAGTTGCTTTCATCAAAAATCAGTCTTATTTCATGCAAGAAGGACATTTCTAAAAGAATTTTGTCCCCATCCTTTACTCAGACAGATCTGAAGTACAACACTGCAGGCAGGCAAAGGCTGATGGAGCGTGCACTGTCAGTTTATTTGTCTGACAGTTAACAACATCGCTCCACAAGCCTGTAACTAGCTTGTGTAACACATCCAACTTCGCTGTACTTTTCCAGGATAGCTGGGGAGAAATTTGCTCTGAAACACACTCACTGTCTAACAAAGTACGCAGAGACCTAGGAGCCATCAGTTCCTAAATGTTAATGTTGTCCTTGACACAGGCTCCCTTTAGGGCCTTGAGTACCATACTAGATAATAAAGGTGGGAAATAGTTCATGGAGGTTATAAAAACACCATATTGACTACTTAGGGAGGGTGCACACAGTAAGGTAGTGGGCTTCCATGGCTCTCTGCCATGTCAGAAGTGCCCCTGCCATCACTGCCTGCCCTTCTTCTCTGCTACACAGCTGCTGCCAGCCAGGGCAGGACATCCCTGGAGGGATGTTCCTCCTAACAGGAGTAGCACGTGCACATCCTCCGGCCCTTGGCAAGGCCTTGTGACTGCAGCCCCGGCTCCATGTTTTGGAGCTGTTGCCTCACACGTCCTCCTGTGATGTCAGAAATCCACAGTTAACAATGTGATCTATCCCAGCGCTGTAGGAGGGAAGGCAAATCACTAATAGATCACTGACAGAAGTCACGCCACCATACAGAAGGAGATTTAGCTGCCTGTAAGAGATCAAGCCCATACAGGGCACAGAAAGGTGCTAGGTCATTTTAGGAGTGAAGAAGGATGTCTCCTGCTCTTCTTTTCACTCCTCAGCTATGGCGTTAGAAACTAGTTCAGTGCTAGACACTGAACACTCTCCTGGAAGCAAAGCTGACACTGGATAAAGCTTCTGCTAACTTTGAGAAAAATGGGAGCAGGCTAGATATGTTCTTACAAAGTGTTGCTGATGGTTGTCCTTTCTAATGTGTGTGTTTCAATTCCACATGTTCATGTTCCGAAGCAAACACGGGCAGCATCAATGCATTAACATATCCACATTCACGGCACCTACCTCCATTGGCCAGAAGATTTTCCTGGACTTTATCTTTTGAGTCCTCCATAACTTCTCCTATGTACTGGGCTATTTTCTTTATTACGCTTAAGTGTAACAAGAGAAGCTTTGTTAGTGAAGAAACAAAATGAATATGAAACAGTTGCCAAAATCATCTGATAAACATGGAGATTCCCAGACAAAATACTTCTGAAGCAAGGCAGGTTACTCTGCAATTCAAATGATGATAAACAACCTGTGGCATATTGCAGAATTAAATGTCTTATTTCTAAATACACTGATCTCCACAAAGATAATATAATCTCCCCAGTACTCTAAATTCCAGAAGATCAAGATTCAGTCTTCTGTACACTCATGATACTCATAGCAGAAACCAGAAGGCAAGAAACCCATGTTTAAAACTCTAAAGGTGGTGGAGGAACAAGAGGCTACATACAGACAACACTGGCTGAAAATCTGTTCCCTGGGATGCTAAATAAACTCTTACGGCTTGCTGAGTTAAAGTTCTTACAGGGTACTCGGAGAAAAACAACAATGTTCTCTTGTTTGACAGGGAGCATTTCCTTCTTATTCCTCTCTTGAGGGGACTCTTTCTCTCTTCAGCACGGTGGACAAGATACTCCTTTAAGGTGTGGGAGAACTAGATTCAAATCCTCCTTCTGCCCAGTTCAGAGCAGTGAATTGAACAGAGCCCCTCCTGAAGAACATCGTCTCCACACAGTTACTTACTCTTTGCTTATTTAAAAAAATGGATTCATCAAGTCCCTCCAGCAGTAGATCCCCCTGGCTCTAGTCAAAGTACCTATCTCATACAGCCCAAGAGCCTTTCTGGTTGTTCTAGTATCCTTCTGTACTCAGAATCATCCACAGAATCTGGCCTTCAGCTCCCTAACCATTCCAGGTTGAGTACACCTTGTTAAAAAAAGCAACAGCTAAAAAGTAACTTCCTGATTACGACAGTGGCAGAGATGTGAAGCTGACATAATCCCTGGCACGGCGTCATGGAGTGGAGCGTAACGACAGGCTGCTCCTCCCTTTCTTTCCTTACAGAGGGAGGTGACTGCAGCTGCAGATGAGCAGGAGACTGAAAGGGCACCTGCAGTGTTTGGACAATCCATCTGCGACATCCTGTGGCTTTCAAGAGTTCAGGAAAGGGACTTCAGGCCAGGTATAGCGACCATGAGAGCATCAGAGAAAAGGATTTTCTTTGATATATGGGCCATTTAAAAGCAGTAATTCCTAGAGGTAAAGATTCCCTCCATCTCCATTCCTGTGAAGAAACTCACAGTCTTTGGTAAGGTTTTCCAGTCCTGTGATGGGGAGAAAAAATCTGAGATTGCTGATGCTGCCACGAATGCAGTAGTCAGAATTCCTGCTGTTTGGGGTGATTCAGCCTGGAGAAGAGAAGACCTTATCGTGGCCTGTCAATATATAAGGGGGGCTTATAAGAAAGATGGAGAGAGATTTTTTACCAGGACCTGCAGTGACAGGACAAAGAGCAACAGTTTTAAACTGAAAGAGGGTAGCTTTAGATTGGACACAAGGAAGAAATTCTTTATGATGAGGGTGGTGAGGCACTGGAACAGGTTGCCCAGAGAGGCTGTGGATGCCCCACCCCTGGAAGTGTTCAAGGCCAGGCTGGATGGGGCTTTGGGCAACCTGGTCTAGTGGAGGGTGTCCCTGCCCATGGCAGGGGGGTTGGAACTAGATGATCTTCAAAGGTCCTTTCCAACCCAAGCCATTCTTCTCATGACCCTGGACAGGCACAGTTCAGAGTGCCTGTAGGAGAAATCTACACCATTGCGCTCTAGTTCACAGCCCCCTTAGGGCTGTGCAGTTTTCCACCATCTGGCTGCAGCCACTTAGGGAGCCGGTGCCAGCTGAGCATTGCTGGAGAACACTGCGTGGTGCCCGCACTCGGGCTGTGGGGAGGGTGCAGGGATCCACACAGCAGTTCCCTGTGTCAGCTGCGACATTGCCAAGCACTTCTGCAATCTTCAGCTTGTAGACACAGCTGGTTTTCATCTCCCTCACAATGCCCAGGGTGCCCAAAGGAACTTGGAGCAAGACAGGACTCCAGCCCAGTCAGTAAGAACAGTATAGCAGGAGACTAAGGACGTTATGGAGATAGCAGCCAACAGGGAAGTGTATAAACCAGCTGCTTTCATTACTGCTGAGTGCAGCTGGGGGCTCACCTGACAGCTGGGAGACAGTTAGCTCTAGGTATACCTCTATAGGTATAGATGGTGGGACAGGTATGTGCTTTCGTGCATCCAACAGGCTTGGTTCCCTTCCAGCCCACATGCCCCAGAGTCCCTGCAGGCAGGACGTGGCCAGAAGGTATGTATACCAGAGAAATGGTCTCCAGTCCTGGCTTAGTCTTTGTGCCTTGCCTTGCATCCTGTGAAATGCAAGCGGGATTCACTCATCCAATACATTCCCCATGCAAAGACAGAACACGCACCCTGCACACCACTGATGTCCGAGGCAAGTGAGAGGAATCAGACCCCTGGAAGAGCACCATCGACTATAGCGACAGCCAACAGTGAGCAGCTTTCACATCCAACCCTTAAACCTCTGCCTTTAGATGAGATGAATCCCACCTTGAGCAAATATCACGCTCAAATGATGCATTATAAAAGAAGAGGATTTCACCTAAACTGCCTTGAGAAGTAGTAATAAAAACCTGTAAAGAGAGTAACTCCATTTAGCCTGTTACTACGGCTTGGAAGACTCTCACATTTTGCTTCTGAAATTGCTGCAATGATGTCATTACTTTTAAAAAAAACAACAAAAAACCCACAAACTCTAACACTCTCTAAATGATACTGTGCATTAAAGGGTGCTACCAGCTAGCTCTCCAAAATACAGCGGGGAGCAGAAGCCCTGCAATCTGAGGCCACTGCAGAATGCTCCGCTGACCGAGGACTCAGGAGAACCCCCGGGTAAGAGTGACCGAGGGGATCGTCAGCTTTAGAGAGCTCCGTGCTACCACACGGTGACATGGAAAAACACTTCGCCTCCCTGTGTAAATAAATAATAAAAGTATGTGGAAACAATAGATCCTGCAAACTCTTGCCCCTTCTCTGCTGTCCTGGCAGGAGGCAGCGCTGACAGGTTTGTGCTGCCTGGCTTTACTGGCAGTTTTGTTTATCTAGCAACAGTTCAGCAGGTAGCTGTTTCAGAGGAGCAGGAACCTGAATGCTCAGGTCATTTGGATGGGCTTGTAACCCTCTGGGTGACATTTACTTCAACAAAGTGCGAGTGCTTGGCATTTAAACCCTTGAATCACAATTTAGGCTCAAAACCCTGAGCATTTATTTAATGTAAAATGCTGTTGTACGTCCCCGTGGGACTTGATCTGTGTTGGTTATTCTCTGCTATTACTCTAAGGCATTTTTCTTATTTTTAAATCTCTTTGCTCCTTCTTGATTACCTACCTGGATAGGCAAACAAGACAAATAGGAAGAGTCCTTACCTCAGTAGCTTATGGTGGAAGGGCCTCGCTGACCCCTTTGGTCGGTGCCTATAGCACGTTATACAGTAAGTATCATTACTGGCATTAAAGGGACAATTAGTGGAGTAAAGCGGCAGTCAGCTTGAACAAGGAGCTGCACCATGTTGTCAAGTTAAGAAAAAGGTAACAGAAGGAGACAGTCGGCCTAGGAAATACACACTGACATTTCACTTAAAATTACCCTCCGTGATCTTACACGGATCCTACAGATGGCTTTTCAGAAGTCCTAATTCTTCACAAAGCTGAGAATTAGCTAAGCACTCGTGAAAATCAGTTCTGCCTGACTTTTGGCAGCCCTCAAACCCAGATCGCACGGTTGCTTGCCTGTCTGCTGCCCTGACTAGAGACACCTTCCATTTGAACAGGTATTGGCACTGCCTCTCCCCAAATTTGCCCCCATCCCCACCTCATAAAGAGTCTCTGCAGTATGAACCACAGGCCTGAACATGGTTATAAAGAATTTGGGGCAGATTTTTTGGCAGGGTCACAATGGAGAAGGTTTTCTTGATGAATTGAGTTGCTCTGTCCTGCTAAAAATCCTGAAAAAAAGCAATATGGTTTAGTTTGAGGTAGTCCTGTGAGCAGCAGGGAGTTGGACTCAATGATCTTCATCTGTTTGCAACTGCCAGACAAAATCTATGAAAGTACCAAGCATATTTAGACAAGCAAATCCTTATCAGTCCTGGCTAGGGGAAAAAAGGCAAAAAGCCCCAGCGCTAACACATGTCTCTGTGACCAAGACCACAACTGTACGTGAGGTATGCTTCCAGAGCAAAACAAAATCAAAACCAAACAAACAAACCAAAAAAAACCCAGCAGCCAGTAGTTTCTTTGGCTCAACAACAAAGTCTACTTTGTGCCAGGAAGTGTCTTACAACTTGGCATTTTCTCAGCTTGCTATACTTATTCTTTGTACACCCAGGTCAGTTTGGCCCAAAAGGCAATATCTGGGCAATGATCAGCAAGGAGATCATGGGAGTCTTAGCATAAGTAGGTTTGATACAATGTGAGTCAATATTCTGATTTCCAAGGAGTTTAAAAGTCTGAGAGGGAGAGCTCCAGATTTCATTCAGAAGGACTTATTCCTTAGAACTCCTGTATCTGGCTAAAAAGGGGCAGAAGGCTCAAGAGAAATATTCTGGGAAAGTAAGATCAGGGAGGGCTTCATACTCTCCAAATGCCATTTTATTAATTTAAGTTTCTGGATGAAGCTGGATGATGTTCTTCATAAAATAAAAAAAAAACAAACCATTTTTAGCAGTTTCCCTTTAAGAAACAGCTTCCCTAGCACTGCCACTCAGATATTGCTGTGCAGACAAAACTATCACAGCCTTAATTCACCCAAATTTAAAGGAAAGGTCCTTTCTTTGTGATGACTCCATGACAATCAACACAAGGGTTAAACAAAGCCTATCCACTTTAGTCCAGTTGTAGTCCAGGCTGAACTGAATCAGACCGAGGTGAACACAAGGACATACCGTCCCATAAAAACAACATCTGTTTCTCATTTGTAGGTAGTAAATAAGATCTATTTTACCTTTCAGCAAAGCTATCAAGTTTTCCCAACTCATCTGACAGACCAACAAGAGCATCCAGTGTCCCCACCTGTGCAAAAGATGAGAAGTAGGTGAAAGATGCACAAGTCTGTCTAAGGCTTCTGCTGGCAGAACTTTAATTAGTGGAAAATAGTAGCAATTCCTTGACCCAAGACCTTGGGCATAAAAAGCCTTTTCCAACAAAGGAAAAAAAGTATGCGTAGTCTCAAGATTACACGTCAGTGTCTTCCTTCCTGTTTTGATTCCCCTACCATCAAGTAGCATAGGCTGGTCTTTTACGTGATAAAATAGTGACTAGAAGTGCACACAATATACATAAAACCAAATTGGATGTACTGAGAGAACCAAGGGAAGCAGCACTTATTCAAAAGGGGGTCTCTGTCTGCGTCCTTCGCTATAACCAAAGACTAAGTCTCTCACAAAGCCATTTCCTCCACAACCAACATCTGCTTTTTGTATGACTCTGTTACAGTCATAATCCCATGTGCATGGTATTGCAATATATTGCTGAACCTTTTCTTGTAATGCCAGCTCAACATTATGAAGGAGAAGAAACAAATTTTACATAGAACAATTAGCAGAATATTAATGAGCTGGTTGCATCTTCAGATACTGCGAATGCTTTATTTCCTTTAACGTTAGCAGACTCACACCAACACCAGCTGGGTAAGGCCCACAGGTGGTAAAAATCGTATCAATCTGGGGTGCACATGCAAAAAGCAACATTCCCAGTCTGAAACATTCATGTGACAGTTCAGCAGGTTATTACTTGAGAACAGGCCACACTCCCCTTTTACTTGCATCCCTCTGTAATAGCAATAGCTTAAGTTATAGTTGTTAACAATCTTTTTGGATTAAAGCCAGATTCTGTAGTGTAGCTTCGTTAAGTGATGGGTGATGGCAATTCCCCGAGGAACCAAGTTCTACATCTGAGGTAGCTCCATTGACTTTAATGCAGCATATTTGGATTGTTCATAGCCACAAGCGAAATAAAAATAAGGCACAGATCTTATAAAATAAGGATTAAATGATGAAAAGATATTTTTAAAATCGTGGATTAATACTCTTCCTATTTATATGATGATAGGAAGCTGGGTAATGTAGCTGAATATACACAGGCATCCACTTCCCAAGGAGTAACGCGCACTACAGCACTGTTTGCTCTGTCCGCAGTCTTACCGGCACAGTTGTAGGTACTTAGCTACTCCCTTTGCATCAGCGATCCAAGCTGTACAATGCTGCGTGCCTTTCATGACTGGGAGCGACTGGTACATCGAAGGCAACAGATTAGTTATTTAACTTATCTCACTCGCCTTCACTCCTTATACATATATCCTGCCAGTGTGAAGGTCAGCTTCAAGCACAATGACTTCTTTTCTCACTGATCAATTTTCAGTTGACTGAACACAACTCATCCCGCACCCGCAATCTTCTTCTACTCTCTGCATACTATCACAAAAGATAAATTCCACATTTATCCCAAAAGTCTTTAGCCCTGGCAAATGCTGCTGTATCGCCCATACACAAACCCATTCCTCATTTACCTTTAAGTCTGGAATGTGGAATTTGCTGTTGCTGGACAGGTTGGATTTAGACGTCACCGTGTTCATTCTCTCCCATGCCTGCAGATTTGTTTTATCTCCTGGGGCGGAAATCAGCCAGAACTCCGACATGATCTAATATTTTCCCTTCGCTCCTGGTCACTGTAGAAACACAAAGCAGGTATGAGGCTAAAAGAGCACCATATAAAATGGGCTCTTCCCTAAGAACAGAAAAAGTTAGAAGAGAGTAATGATTTTTTTTTTTTTTCAGAAACACAAGGAGAGTGAGTCAGTCCTGTGTCTCAGGCTGCAATGGAACATGACCTTCTCCAGAAAGTCACGGAAAGAGTGCGCCCGTTCCTCCTTTCTCAGGGTTGTTCCATCCAGTTTCTGAATGAAGAAATGAAGCTTCCTCCTCCCCTTTTCCCTCCCAGCCCGGTCCGTTCCCCTTGCACTGTAAGTCCAGTCTCTGTTGCAGAGTTCCGGGACTTCACTAAACCATTCAAACGTAATTAAGGATTTCTGTTTGGTAAATATCGTCTCTCAAATTTTTGGACGCTTGAAGGCAAAAGCGAAAGCGAGGTGTAAAAAGACCTCTGCTGAACGCATAGGCTGCAAAAGATGCCACTGGCAAGAGGGAATATTGCTTTCCCCTGTGTCTTTCTTCCCAGGCTGGAGAGCAGAGAGCTGGAGGAAGGCAAGTCGCGGCGTGCGGAGACGGTATCAGCAGAACGACATAGATGTAACAGTTGGAGAATCCACGGGGGACAGCTCCACGGGTGTTAACCGAACAGATCGGGGCAGGACAGCGAGCAGCAGGAACGGCACAGAGCTCTCCAAAGAGATGACCGAGATCCATCTCTGCAGAGGCGCTCCCCGGAGCCTCCCCCGCCCGGCACGCCTTGGCTCGCAGCTGCGCGGCACAGGGAAGATTTGACACTCGCCTCGCACCCACCCGCGACGTGCCCCCGCGGCGCCCGGCCGCTGCCCGGGGCCGGCCCTTCCTCCGCCCCGGGGGGTGCCCAGCATCGCCGAGCGGGGCCCGACCCGCCCCGTTCCGCGCCGGGCTCGGCGAGCGGGGTCGGGGCGGGATGCTGCCTGCGCGGGGACCCGCGCCCTGCCCGCTGCCTCACCTGCGCGAGCTGCCTGTCCCTCCCCGCGCCGCCCCGTGCTGCCGGCTCCCGGCGAGGGAGGCGCGGACACGCTCGGTGAGGCGGCCGGGGCAGGGTCGGGGCGGAGCGGGGCGGGGAGCGGGGGGGAGAGGCCAGGCAGCGGCGGGCAGCGGCCGAATCCAGGCTGGAGAGACGCGGGTGGGTGCGAGGGGCAGAGGGTCCCTCCCGGCGCGGGGGGCTGTTGCACCGGGTGAGACAAGCCCTGAGAAGCCGGTGACAGCTCTGACTCTTGCAGCTTTTCATCTTTTTACCGTCTTTTAAACTCGCAAAAATAACGCAGAGACCATTTCTTTTCCTTAAACGCTGACTGCCTTTAGCAAGGTGAAGGTTTTGGAATAAAGAAACAACCTTTTAGGAAACTTTTGTTTCTGGGACTCCCCAGTGCTTCATTCAACAAATACTTGAGGGGTGCAGGAGTCCACAAGGTAGTGATGCTTCTTCCTCTGGTGATGCTTCTTCCTTGGCAAAATAAGTTGTGGCTTTTCGTCCTTACTAAGTCTTGAGTTTGCCTTATGTTAACTGAAGTTTGCTTAAGATATTGGGAGAGTTTCGTAGCACGTGTGGAGTAAAGAGTACGCGGTGCATCCCGTTATTTCCCAATTGTGTGCTCTAACCACTATGCTGTCATGCAGCACTTACTTAGGCAATCTCTCCTATTATCAGTGTTTTATTTTTTTCAAAAGACAGTGCATTTTTTTTTTGCTCATGTTTCTGTGTACCAAAATGTAAATGAAGCCTCACAAGAAATTAAACAGAAGGATGCTCTTGGTTTTCCACATAATCTGTCCTAAACTGAGAGGGTTTGAGTTGCCTGGGCCAGGCAGGTCTGGACTGTTCCATCTAAATCATGCTTTAGGTAGCTAACATACAGCTGAAGGTCTTAGGGTCTAAACGTATAGATGCTTTAGATTAGCCAAGGATTCACCTTCCTTTGCTTCTCTAACATTTTTAGTGATATATAAAAAAGCACTACGTGTGTGGAGGAGAAATCTCTACTGAAAGCTCTCCAGAAAATGACACTGAAATTTGTAGCGGAAATAACCACTCTATGTATTGTTTTGTTTTGTTTTTTTTCTTGCTTGTTTTCATTTATTCTTTTTCCTTTCTCAGCTAATTAAACATTCAGTGTTCATAACTGTGATTATTCTAGTTCTTTTCAATCATGGTGTACCCTAGAGCACCACAAAGGACTTTTCAGAAGTAATGCAAAAAACCTAATGCAGCATTCTTAGAAATAGTGATTATTGTCTAATCTTCTTTTTTTGTTGTTGTTTCTTTAGAGTGTAAATTTTAATAATGAAAACAGAATTAGCTGATGTTCAAGTACGTACATCATACACTTCCACCCACAGACCAGTGGTCTGAAAGGTATAGTAACCCCATCAGTTCTTTCCCATCTCAGACCAAGTACAGAGTTTGCATTGGATTCTTGCTGCAATCTCAAGCCATGGAGATACTTTGCATGATTAATTTTAGAAATGTTATGTTCTCATAAGCTTCTTAAATTTAGAATTGTGTCAATTGACACTGGTGCTAACAGATGAGAAACGTTACTTGCTGCAGTGGTGCTAGCTGTTGGGGATGCTTCTGTACACGTGGATATTATAGTGAATAAGGTAAAATCCAAGCTGAAGGGTTATCGGATTTCTAGATTCTACACTGTATGTTATTTCCTTCCTAAATGTTTTAATTGCAGCAATGTGACTTTTCTGTTTCTTATTTTTTCATCTAGAATAATTTGCATTGGTTACTTTTATTAAAGTGGAAAATATTTTATTACTTACTGTTTTAATAGAAAATTATCAAGGAAACATGATGTTAATGCGTAAGCAATATCCTATTGAATGTTTTCTATTATCACTTTTTCTGGTTTTACTATGATTTTTAAATTTTTTTAGGCTGGATGAAGCAGCAGTGAAGGTGGCGGAGGGAAGGAGCGTGCAGCCCTACATGCCACGGGATATGGAGAGTGTGCTGCACGCTCTGGTGGCAACACAGCTGTGACAGCTGACGTCTCCCCTGCCATTTCCCTGGCTGGTACCGTGCGCTGTGCCCTGTGATCTCAAAGCTATCTAATTCCCTCGTGACCACCATGTGGCTTTCAGCTACCTTTGATCCATCAATGCAGTGAGCCTTTCCGTGACTTTGCCTCTCTCTGTATTTATGAGTACTTCTTCAGATATCACACTAAGGAGCAAAACTCAGCCTCCAGTCATGAAGAGTACTGAAATATCCTACCTGAAGTATCTCCCAAGGCAAATTTCTCTAACAGATAATCAAAATACATTACTTATACAATTATGACATTTAAACTAATGGGAGAGCTTATGTTTTAAGCTTGCAAAACAGCAACTACAGAGCTGTAGTTCTCTATAATTATACATCTATTACATATGTTACCTGTTTAGTCTTCTAGTAATGTGTGGGCTTTTTTCCCCTCTGCTTAGAAAGAATGTTTTAAATCCTATTTCCTAGTCATGTGTATTTTGTTATTATTGTAGCAATGTATTTAAAATTATAGTCTAAAACATTTAAATGAAGGAACTCCTAAATAACTTGATAATGGATAATAAAATATCATTTAAGTGGAAAAAAAACAATGTATTTTTACGATTAGTGTGCAAACTACTTCTTTATCGTAATTGCTTAGCTGTGTATCTATTTCTTAATTATGTTAAAGAATATTGGAATATTGGTTATGCACTCTCTGTACTGTGAAGTACAGCAGGACCTTCCTGATGAATTGCTTTTCTACACTGGACGTGAAATGGTGTTTCAATGTGAATATGCCCAACAACTCATACTTAACATAATCGTATGCATGTATGTACTGAAGGGGCACTGTCTAGTTATCACTTAAATCAGCAAAGGTTATATTCAGTTTGCTCATAACCACATTGTTTCAGAACACTGCACCTGCCACCAGGTAATGCACACCGCAAATTCTGACACTAGAAAAAGAAAGAAAAAGAAGCAAAATGCTTTGCTCTTGGTTGAAAGCATCCTATATCACCCCTATGTGCAGTCAATACACCCACCTGCTCATCTATATTTGTTTGAAGGGAAAATCTAAAAGTATATCATTACTACACACATCCAAAATTCCTGATATACAGGAAGCAAAATGCTTTGTCAAAGCTTCTCCTGCATCATTCACATCCTGATTTTTTTAACTCTGTAGTAAGTATAGCAGGCAGATCTGGCTGCTCATACATTATCTGGATTGAAATGTTAGTAGTCCACATTCTAGTTGATCTTTTCCCCTTGGATTTTCTAAGAAGTCTTAAATGTATGACTGGCCAGGCTCAGATTTATCAGCTTTGCCTGAGAACTGAATTTGACTGAAAAGAACAAAAAATTAATTTCAAGCAACTTGAACTACGAAGCTGATTCCTGATGTGCAGCCAGACCCTCTGGGCTCTACCACTCTTTTTTTGTGCTGTGGGTCAGTTAAATGCAGCTGGAGAGCAGAAAGGGTCAAGAATCTTTATCTCACCTAAGAAAGTCACGTAACTCCCCAGCCTGTAAGAATCTTCAGTTTCACACCTCTATGAATTCTTTGTGGGTTCAGTCCTCCTGACCCTGCCTAATACCTTTTGAGGTACACTGCAGCATCCTGTTGGGCCTTCAACTACTCTTCCAGGATGACACTGGTCTTCTGCACATCTTGCATCACACCAACGAACTCTCTGCAGACGTCTGGGATTTCTTACGGCATCTCGAATGGCACAAGACCTCTGTGTATGGACAAGTGAATTCAGCCTTAAATGTCTATTAAAAGACAGTGATGGTCTAAGTAATTAGACAGTGGAACCTAGAAATGATTGAGCTCACCTCGAAGAAGACACCTGGTGGCTACTGCGCTGTGTTGCTCCTCAGGCTTCATTAGCTGCACTTACTAGGGATGAGATTCAGCTGCCTGAGCTTCTAGTGCCACTTGAGATGTCCTTGCACATCCTGCCTGGCCACCAGCTTACGCTGCAGAAGGGCATGGGTTTTCCATGGGTCTTGTGTCAGCCGCATCTGGGTGTCCTGGATACCATGCAGCATCTCAAATGCCGCTAGACAACCTACACTTAAGCAAGTGAAGCCTTAGCTCTCTGAAAGGGCAGCTTAGGTATCTAGCACCCACGTAGGCACCTGTATTTAGGTGTGTTAATCTCCAGTGAATCTCGGCTATAACACCCTCTAATATGAACTAGAATAGTCCTTTCTAGTCATGATGTTGGTACCATTGCTGAAATACATCACCCAGGGAATACCATATATAAGGCTTACTTGAAACACTTCAATTTGCATCTTATACTGGACTTACTTATCGTTGTGATAAGTATTTGGTTTTCATTGTTTCTTGAGGATGCATATAGATCGGATATATGTTATTTTGATCCTTGTTGTTGCTCTTACAAGTTCAAGTAGTAACGGTCTGACTTTTGCATGTCTGTACTTGTTTAACAGTGGTGCCCCAAAGCAATAAAAATGTGTCTTTCTACATTTGCTGACAAGGTTCTGATCAACCCAGTCCTGGACTCCTTGTTTTCACAGGTAACAGACACGGGTTTGCTGTTGGGTCAGAAAATCAACCTCCTCCACCAAGCCTGGAAGAGCAACTCCTGCATCCTGATTTAACCTGCCCGCACGGCACCCCGCCCCACACGATGGGGGAGAGGAGGAGATGGCCTACCGAGGAGGAGAGCGGCAGCCCCGCAGCCCGGCACACAGGGCCGCCCCCGTCCCCGCAGGTTTCCGCGCCGGGCAGCCCGTCGCACAGGAGCTTTCTGAACGTTAGAAACGACCGCCCGGGGAAACTGGTAGCAGACAAGTTGTTTCGCTGTAAGCAGCGGCACTGGCAAAGCTTGTTTTCTCATGGATTTACTTCTTCCCTATGGAAAGGAGAGGGCGAGAGCCGCCCCCGCGTAGGAACCCAGCCCGGTCCGGCTTCGCCGCCGCCGGGTGGAAGCAGCGGCGGGCCGGAAGCGAGCTGCCTTCCGCTTCCTCTCCGCCCGGGAAGAGGCGGGCAGGGCCGCGGCCATGCAGGTCTCCAGCCTCAACGAGGTGAAGATCTACAGCCTCAGCGCCGGCAGGAGCCTCCCGGAGGTGAGAGCGGGGCGAGGGGACGCGCTGCCGGCCCGGCCTGACTCGGCCTGGCCTGGCCTCTCCCGCAGGCGGGCCGCTGTGCCCGGGCTGCCCGCCGGGTCCTGCACCAGGCGGCTTTAAAAGCCCGTTGTACCCTTTGGGCCGGAGCGGCTCACCGAGCTGCCCCTTCTGCTCAGCCTGGGCGTCGTTGACTAAAACCAACTATAAGGGTTTTTTTAAATTAAAAATGCAATTTGAATGCGCGCATCTCTAACTGTAAGCGTGTTATTCCTCAGACCCTTAAAAACCACTGCTTTTTAAGTTTTCTTGATGTGGAATGGCTAAACTTACCAGTGGAAATTTTAAAATAATCAAGAGAAAAAGAATTAATGGCCTGAATTTATTGTACTTTCACCTTGGATAAGCTTTAAGCGATCTTCTGGATCCTTTATCCGTAACAAGCTCAAGACTGATTTATGTATTTTCTTACAGTGGCTTTCAGACAGGAAGAAAAGAGCTTTACAGAAGAAAGATGTGGGTGAGTTTTCCCATCACAGGGTCCTCAGTAACACTCAGCTGCATGTACACAACGTGCAAGTCCAGAGGGAGATGCTTTACTGATACAAGGAAGTTATGCATCTCTCATACTTTTAAAACTACGAAATTAAAGCTATGAATAGTTATAGTTAGAAGGCCATACTTCAGCTTTCTACACAACTTTGTATAAATAGAGTATCACCAATTTTGCTTTTAATTTCTAGCATTAAATATTGGGGCTATAGATTAGACAGAAATGCAATGGATGAGTTCCATGTATAGCTTGTTATAAAGTCCAGCTGTACACTCTTTTATGCGTATTATGCTCGTCTGAGAGAGTAGGAATATCATAATTTTTGTGTAAACTTGTTATCCAAAATAAAATATGGCTATTTGCATACCATAAGAAGGGTTGTATAAAAACCTCAACTGACCAAAAATGCACAGAGTTAACAGGAGGATGGAGTATATTATACAACACCTTAGTTGTGTAAAATGTGTGATAAATATTTGCTACTACATCATATAGTAATTTGTTACATAGTTACCACCTCAGAATAGACATTTACTTTGCATGGCAGTAGCCTGCATCTCAGGGTTAACAGACTGTATTAATTGTTTATAATGTGTTAATTGCACTTAAAAGATCTCTATATTTTAAAAGATCTTAAAAGATATTCCCTATATTCAGTTACCTCAACATCCTTCTGTAAGAAACTGTTACAGTTTTTTGTGCTGATACAATAGCGCTACCTTTAAAAAATAATTTTATTTTATTTCTTTATAGATATCCGTAGAAGAATTGAACTTATTCAAGACTTTGAAATGCCCACGGTTAGCACAAAGATTAAGGTATCAAGAGATGGACAGTATATTATGGCAGTTGGTGAGTTAACAAAGTGTCTCTCTGTAGCAGAGGCCAAAAGTGCTAGAACATCTTTGATTGCGGAATGACTTAGTATTTCAGGTAGAATTTATAAGAGGTCATTTTAAAAAGTAGCATTGAACAGGGTTTTGGAAACTTACTCTTAAGATGTGATACAGTGACTGTCTTCATAGTGGTATTGTGAAATGCTTCTTTTTAGAATGCAGATGTTCTTAGAACCATGGAATGGTTTGTGTTGGAAGGGACCTTTGAAGATCATAGAATCTTAGAATGGTTTGGGTTGGAAGAGACCTCAAAGATCATCTAGTTCCAACCCCCCTGCCACGGGCAGGGACACCCTCCACTAGACCACATTGCCCAAAGCCTCATCCAACCTGGCCTTGAACACTTCCAGGGAGGGGGCATCAACAGCTTCTCCGGGCAACTTGTTCCAGTGCCTCACCACTCTAACAATAAAGAATTTCTTCCTAACATCTAATCTAAATTGACCCTCCTTCAGCTTAAACCCATTACCCCTGGTCCTAGCACTACACTCCCTGATCAACAGTCCGTCACCATCTTTCCTGTAGGCCCCTTCAGGTACAAGAAGGCTGCAATTGGATCTCCCCAGAGCCTTCTTTTCTCCAGGCTGAACAAGCCCAACTCTCTCAGCCTGTCCTCATAGGAGAGGTGCTCCATCCCTCTGATCAGCTTCATGCCCCTCCTCTGGACTCCCTCCAACAGCTCCATGTCTCTCCTGTACTGGGGCCCCCAGAGCTGGACACAGTACTCCAGGTGGGGTCTCACGAGAGCAGAGTAGAGGGGCAGGATCACCTCCCTCGACCTGCTGGTCACACCTCTTTTGATGCAGCCCAGGACACGGTTGGCTTTCTGGGCTGAAAGCGCACACTGCCGGCTCATGTTGAGCTTCTCATCAATCAACACCCCCAAGTCCTTCTCCTCAGGGCTGCTTTCAATCCATTCCCCACCCAGCCTGTAGTTGTGCTTGGGATTGTGCCGACCCACGTGCAGGACCTTGCACTTGGCCTTGTTGAACTTCATGCGGTTTGCACGGGCCCGCCTCTCCAGCCTGTCAAGGTCCCTCTGGATGGCATCCCTTCCCTCCAGCGTGTCGACCACACCACACAGCTTGGTGTCGTCAGCAAACTTGCTGAGGGTGCACTCGATCCCACTGTCCATGTTGCCGACAAAGATGTTGAACACTGCCGGTCCCAGTACCGACCCCTGAGGAACGTCACTCCTCACTGTTCTCCACTTGGACATTGAGCCATTGACCACAACTCTTTGAGTGCGACCATCCAGCCAATTCCTTATCCACCTAGTGGTCCATCCATCGAATCCATGTCTCTCCAATTTAGAGACCAGGATGCTGTGCAGGACAGTGTCAAATGCCTTGCACAAGTCCAGGTAGATGATGTCAGTTGCCCTTGTCTTGTCCACCAACTCTGTAAACCCATCACAGAAGGCCACCAAGTTTGTCAGGCGTGATTTGCCCTTAGTGAAGCTGTGTTGGCTGTCCCCAGTCACCACCTTATTTTCTGTGTGCTAGTTGGACTAGATCATCTAGTCCAACTCCTCTGCCACTGGGAGTTCATAGTACAGCTAAAGACTAAACAGTTTATAATACAGTTAAAAACTAAGTTCTTAATTATTTTTATTGTGTGTACATAACTTCTGAACATCATTGTTTGAAAGGATGGAGGATAATGCTGCATTTTGTAACTGTCAAAGCAGGATCCAAACATGAATACTTTAGCAGACATTAATAGCATAAGGACACTTTGTCTTTCAGACTTACTGGGAGGTATTAAATTCTGTATGATGTATCTGGTAATCAGAAGAACCTGCATACAAGTAGGGTACCAAAGACAAAAACCAGGCCATAAGGTTGTGTTACTTAGAGACATGTTTTTCCAGTCAGAGAGACTTTGGTAAGATCAGAATACTTACAGTTGCGATGCAGTAAAGCCTGTATATCTAAGACATGAAGAAAAAATGCTTTAATGTTATCTTTTTGTTTAATTTTTTTTAATTAAAGATCAAATTGTTCTTTCAGGAACTTATAAGCCAAGGATCCGCTGTTTTGACACCTACCAGTTATCCCAGAAATTTGAAAGATGCTTAGATTCTGAAGGTTAGTATAAGCCTTGGCTGTTAGTACAAGATATCTTTCATACATAATTCAGGTTGGAATCAAGTAGAAATTTCCCTCCCTGTGCTGAGGGAACAGAATGTACTCTGGGGGAACACAAGAATCTGAAGTAAAACATCACCTACTCTTTATCTCTCTATTTTTTCCCTTTTCCTCCTCCTCCTTCAGAGTTCTTTCCTCTCGTAGTGGTGTGAGGAAGGTAGGGTTTACCCTGAGCCAGTAAGTGTGAGGCTCAGAGTGAATGTGGCTGACGGCTACGCTCTCTTTGGGTATTGCTGTGCGGGCACAGAGTGGCTGGGTAGCGGCCAGTTCTTCTTTCTTCCCTCTTCTGTGAAGCAGTAAGGTAGGAGAATGCTCCGTGGTTGCACCATCGTTACTGACGTGAGTTCTCGCTGTTTTCCCACTGGAGCTCGAGCTTAGTAGGTGAGTTATAGGGTAAAGCGAATTCTCTGAGAGTGGTTTGGTTGGTTGTTGTACTCGGGGATAGATGGTAGCATGGCCAAGGCCCTAATTACACCTTATTTGCTAATAATGTGGAGGGAGAGCAACTATGGTGAGGAAGGCAAGGAGCCATCTAGACAACGGGAAAGAGAATTCGCTGGCGGGCTAGGGGAGGAGGTCAGAGCTGCTGTGCCTCTGAGCTTTTGGGTGCATGGATTTGGGGAATGGTGCGTGGGGGGGGTTGGTTTGGTTTTTGTTTGTTAGAAGACTGATGTCTGAAAACTGGGACACAGGGGTGACCCAAGCAGTGATGGAATGAGCGTAGAGCGGCAGAAGTCCTAAGTCATTATAGAAGAACGAAACTGGTCTGTGATGTGCGTGAAAGTGATGTGAAAAATAAAAATTGAGAATTACTGAATTAGGTCAGGAAAAGGGGATTAGAGCATGGTAGTGTTTCTTTACCCTTTGCCTCAGGACTACAAGGAGTTGCGTAGGGTGAAGGGACAGTGCTACAACGTGGTAAGAGGAGAGGTGGTAGGGGTTCAGAGAGGCTGGGGAGAGGAAGGTATGGTGAGAGTGAGACCCGCTTTAAAAGAGTAGGAGTCATTGTAGTAGTAAATGCTGGCTGGTAATTAGAGCTTAAAGTAAATTTATTTTTAAACTGGCATCTTGCTAGACTGCGAAAGTAGGTTTAATTTGAAATGTAGCATAGAGTCACTTCAGGTAACTTTTAAATGAGCTACCTCATTTAAATGGAACCAATTTAGCTGAAGCAGCTACTCCCTAATGTTCCCAACCCAGCTCATTTAAAACTACGCAAAGTTCAATACGTTCCGATGTTCAGCATGGATAGTAGCTTTCAAATTTGTGGTGGGTTTTTTTTTTTGAGCCTTAAAACTTTTTCTGTGGAAGTGCTGACCCCTTAGAAAGATCATGCGTGTAGGTTTGTGCATAGTATATCTGAACTCCCATCATTTTTTATCATCTTTGATGGATTATCAAAGGTCCGTGGACCACACACTCACTGAAAACCATTTGATTAGACCTTCCCCAAGCCAATAACTACGTGATTGAGTGTTGTGTTGAGGAACGTGTCAAGTGTACAAGAATGATAAAAAAATTACAAGATGCTTCATATGTTTCTAAAGTTTTAGAAAACTACCTACTATTTTGCAAATAAAGTTATATAATTAAAGATTTTATCACAATGCCTGCATTATGCATTGACACCTGTGGGGAATACTTACATGACTAAAGGTTAGCGTGAGTGTAAATGTTTTCAGGATTTATGCCAATGTTTGCAAATAAGCTTGCTTACTTGGTTGACTTAAAATTCTCTTGCTCTCTCCTCTAGTGGTTACGTTTGAGATTTTATCAGATGATTACTCAAAGGTATGTTTAATGTTTTCAATGTATAAATGAAAAAATTGTCTAATGTATATTAAAATGCATTTTCATATATAGTAAAGGCAGTCAGTCAACACAACTTTTGGAACAAAAAAGGTTTTTTTAGAAAAACAAACAGGATAAACATTTTTGTACCTTCAAAATGTTGTTTGTTTTCTTTGTCTCTTTGTATTGTAATTTGCCTTACCACTTTTAAAGTCTTCTGTCTGTAATAGAGAAAAACTTCAAATAATGATCTATCCTACTAACAAAATAATGTGAAAAATTGAATTAGTTATTCTTTCTAGCATAACGTTAAGTCACAATACTTTGTGGCGAGTGATACACAGATAGACCATTTTTGCTAGGTGGGATAGCTATAGATAAGTTAATTGCCTGATTTGTCAGCATCGTTGTAGCCATGATGATGATGAGCATATGAATGAGGCAGAAATTGTGGAGAGAAGTATTGTGTTGGCTTTTTTTTTTTTCCCTTCATTAAGTGCTGTGCCTGGAGGAAATAGTTGGGTTCTTAGGACCATCAAACTCTTTTCAGGCCCAATACAATTACCACTTCTAATTCTGCTCAACACCTAGAAGAGTGTTTAGGTGCTTTAAAGCTCATCTGTTTTCTCCAGCAGCAGTTGATGTAATAAAAGATGCTACCTCTTTCTGTAAACTTTGCTGATTCGTTAAGGTGTTTTGTTCCAAATTAAATATGAAATTTAAACATATAACTTTGCTGATTTCATTAGGACAAGCCTTTTTTTAAAAAAAAAGTGTTATTTTAGTACTTTTCTTTTTGTCTGAGAAGAAACCTTAGCATTTCCGATACAGGTTTGTTTTAATAAATATTTCTATTTGATCAGGGACATTATCATCTAGCCTTCTAGCTTTAGTGCTTTCAAAACTTTTCCCCTATGAGATTTCCAAGAATGTGCATGAATTCAAGGAGCAGAAGGTGAGTGGTAGAATACAGTAGCCTCCCACTTACCTGTCTGTGGGAGAATGTTTCTGGTTGTACAGACCAAAAGTTAGTTGGGAGACTGAGGAACACGTTGTGTTCGCAAATGTTTCTGACAGGTTATGAACAGTAAGGCTTGTGTGTGTTTTCAGCTGAAATTGGTACTGTATTTCAGACTGAAGCTCTACTTTCACAACTTAATACAACCTTATTTTCAATTTTATTTTCCTAAAACTTATGAAATCATTAGAAAGAAAACTAATTTCAGGTAGCTGTCATAATGTTTTGAACACATTACAGGGAACAATATTTGAGAAATTACACTTGAAATGCTTAGAATCATAAAAATACTGATTGGAAGGGGACCTTCAGGCATCATTTAATGCTTGAACAGGACACACAAAGGATTGATTAGGATGTATGTGAAAAACACCATTATATAGCATCAACTGTCGAGCTGCATCTGTAATCTTGTATGAAATCATAGTTACACTGCTGAAAGATGATACTGTGCTTGGTCCTGGACCAAGACGAGTGAGTCCATGAATAAAAGTTGAAACACTAGGGTTTCCGATACCAGAAAAAAGTGTAAGTAAGGGGGGAACTTAATGATAAACAGGTATGAGGTACTGGCCCAGATCAGTACTTTCTCCATGTCTCGTCATGTCTCGTAAGGAAAGAATATACAGGTATATAAAGATAGGTGTCAGATTCAAAATAACTTTTGTACCTCGCCTTTCCTGAGCTTCTCATCCTTATTTGCGTTGCTAACAATGTAGTCCAACAGTAGGACATTTAAAATCTTCATTATGTACTACTTTTAGAAGATGCATGGACTATACGTATTCTAAACCAAACTACTGCTTCTCTAATCTAAGCTGAGTAGGGATGAGGCTCAGAGTCAAGAGTTAGCCTGTGATTATCAGTATCATTTAATTGTTTGCATGCATCGTGGGATGAGTTTGGGCCAGGCCAACTGTTCCTCCATCACGCAATGCCTGGGCATGGTTTGAGGCACAGCCTGAGTGTATGGGTGGTGTGGATGATACCGTCTCTGGAGTGGGAAGAATTCCTTCATATCGATATGAGTTGTGCCATGTTAACTTGCCAGCAGGACTACGGGGGCAGGTTCTGCCCTATTTTATTTACTAGTATAGATCTAGCCTTCTAGTCATGCCTTCCTGGAGGCTGTTCCAGGACTGAGATGTTTGTCTGAGTTTCAGCACTTAGAACTTTTAAATGTGCTTATTCAGTTGACAAAAAACCACAAAAAAATATACACAAGGTCATTGATGTCATTTATTGGAACGCTGCTGTGCATCAGGATGTGTAGTACATGAACATAGTGGTGTCTGCATGGCATCGTAACTGGAAGAAATTATTAATTCTGGTGTGTGAAAGAAGGGCAGATGTTAATTTTGGTGCATCGTAACACTGAGATGACTATACTGCTTCTGATTACAGAGTCACTTTCAGGGTATTGCATATACTCTTGTGAATATTCATTTAATCATTAAAAGCACTTTTCTGTGGCTAGTGGAAACAATGAAGCACTAGTTGATTCTATCGTTTTAGTAGAAATGGTTTAAATGGGTTGTGATAAACCTGTGTGAGCTTAAAAAAAATTACCAGTTTGTGTTGCAAGACAAGTTAGGGAGATTGTTGTCTGCTTCTGTATGTTTCAGTTCTTTCTATTTTATTTTCAGATTGTCTTCTTGCAGTGTGACAGATTTGTGGAGTTTCATTCACAACATGGCCATTACTACAGGACAAGAATACCGAGATTTGGTAGAGATTTCTGTTATCACTATCCATCGTGTGACCTGTATTTTGTAGGAGCAAGGTATTAAGTGGATTTTTTTTTCACTTTGTTAGCAATGTTTTCCAAGAATAAAATTAAAATATCAGAAAATTTAAAAATTGGAAGAAGTGGCAATTCTTTCCAAACTAATAATGGAGACAGGCTAAGATTAATTTAGTTTCCTGCACTGTTTTAAGACTTTTTTTCTTTGATTCTTAAATCAGGTACATCATGTATTTGCAAATTCGTTACAAAAATTGCAATTCTGTGTACTGTTTTAAAAAGTGGTTAGCATCTAAGTAAGGAAAATTAAATAACTTTTTCTATCATAGTTGGTGTTTTGTTGCTGTTTAAGTGTGAGTCAAATGACATAAAGTTGAGTTTGTGAGAAGACACAGTAAAAATGAAATCTTTAGGTTTTCAAACAAAATAAGTAGCAATTCAAGTTGTAACGTAAATCATAGGAAATTAAAAGATCCTTAAAAAGGAGTTAATGCATCTTTTCCCTGGAAAAAGAGTAACTGGTAGGATATTGCAGTGTAATAAATATCTTTGGTGAACATGCATGTTTTTCTCTGGATTTTTAACACTGAAGGATAGATGTGTCTTATGTTTAGAATGTGAAGTCTGGAAATTGTGTATTTGGTAACATTCGGCTGTCAGCAAGAATCTTCATAACTCCTCCTAACTTATAACAGTATTTTTCAGTATCTGTAAGGGAAAGGAGTAATTTTGGATTTTTCTTTTGTAGTTCTGAAGTATACAGGCTAAATCTAGAACAAGGAAGGTTTCTCAACTCCCTGCAGACTGATGCCTCGTAAGTTATCTGTAATGCATGACGTCTGTCGTCTTTCCACCAGGTGGAAGCAAACTCCTAGCATGCTCACCATCACTACTGTATCTGAATACTGCCCAAACGCATTGTAGAGTTGAAAAGGAACATATGCCGAGTCTGAGCCTCATTTTATGTTCTGTAATTCTTTGTTCTAGTTTTTGTGTTTTAATTGAGTTTTCTTTTGTGGATATTTTAAAATTGCTTAATATAGACTTGCAGTAGGTATTACATAACTTGATCTTAAGAGCATTTCATTAAAACTTTGCCATTATTGCTCAATTTAGCCGTCATATAGAGATCTACCCACAGGGTATGTACTTTCCCAGGCATGTCTTTGTCCTTCTGCTCTTGGAGTAGCCCAAAGAGAAGTTTTATATCTCCAGCATGTGTCTGATTTATTTTTTTTGAAAACCCAGCAGGAGCTGGGCTTCTTTTATGTGGGGAGAGGCAGATGAGAACAACAGACTTGACTAGATAAAGTGAGTAGGTAGAATAACAGAATCCTTTATGTTGGAAAAGACTTTTAAGATCATCAAGTGCACCTAACACTGCCAAGTCCACCACTAAACCATGTCCCTAAGCACCACATCTACACGTATTTACCTCCAGGGATGGCGACTCAACTGCAGTTGGTGGGCAGCAGCTGGTGCTCAGTGGGTAGGATAGTTTAATGGACGAAGGAATATTTGGGCAGGCATAATTACGGAAACTGAGCAGTACCAAAAAAGAAACAAACTCACGAAAATCCTGGAGTGGCAATGCTTAAGAGTCTTGTGTAAATTCTGAATTAGGGAGATGAGACTTGAAGTTCTGAGAAGGTTGTGATGGTAGGGGAACTGGAGGAGTTGGATAATTAGAGGTGGAGGGCTTTGAAAGGAAGAAATTGGAAGGTGCCAGGATGGGTGGTGTAAAGAGAAATATTTGTACTTTGAAAAAATTATTGGAGCAATACAGGACTCCTGGGTGCCCTGTAGAGAAACAGGATATTTGGGGGAGGGAAAGGAAGACAGGCAGTTCATCACAATATGTGGGAGATGTAAGCTTCAGAACATCAGTAATCAGGAACACCTTTTGACATAATTGAGTAGTTTAAGAATATAGCGACCAGAGCAATAAGGAAAGGCTTGGTGGTGGGTATGGGGAGAGTCATTCAGATTGGAAAGAACCTCAGGGCCCAGCCTCCTGCTCGCAGCACGATCATACTGAATTCAGGTGAATTTTCCCAGGGGGCCTTGAAAATTCCAAGGATGGAAATACCACAGCCTCTATGGGCAACCCATGCTTAATTATCTGCATGGCATAAAAATATTATCCTTACATCCAATTGGAACCGTACCTGTTTCAAGTAATCAGAACTGTCTCTGGTGGCGCAAAATTCTTCATAAGCTGCTCTTATAAGTATGGGAAGCTGCTATTAGGTGGCCATCTGTCCCTCCCTCTGCATTTTGCTTTTCCAGGCTGAGCAATAGTGTACATGATTACAGAAAACTTTTTAGTTGTTCATGTGTTAAATTGTTCTGAGGTCATTAAACTTGCTCCTTTTTCTGTTTTAGAGAGAGTAATGTCTGTGACATAAATCCTGTACACTTCTTGTTTGCTATGGGGACGGCTGAGGTAAATGTTTGCATTCCTTTTATAAAAAGGACAGTAGTGTTTATTTTGTTTTATATTAGTTTGTATGAGGATAGGAAGAAATCATGACAGCAGCCGAATTATTTAATTTGATCTTATTTGCTGTGTTAAGTATAGAACCGTTAAACAAGATGACTTTGTAGAGCATAGTGCAAATATTTCTGAGCTACCTTGGTTGCTGAGATACTGAGATTTTGCAGATGGGAGAGAAAATAACATTATCTTGCTTTACAGTATAGCCATCTGTAGAAGTTAGCTAGCATGTGTACCCTATTAATCTTTGGAAATTTAGTGTCAATGATTTTCATTGCATTTTTAAAAAAATATAAGTGAAATGTGTGGAGCTTGCATATCATTATTAGAACAACTCATGTCAACCTAGGAAATGTGATTAATTGTTCATAGTTGATATAACTCATAATTTTATTTAAACATTTTCAGAATACCAGACATCTGTTGCAAAATCTTGAAACTTATTTTCTAAACTGTTTAGGGTAAAGTGGAATGCTGGGATCCTAGAACAAGAAATCGAGTTGGGCTATTGGACTGTGCTTTAAGCAGTGTGACAGCAGACACAGAGTGAGTAAAGGCTACCTTTTCAAAGTGTATTCTTCTGTTTTTTCAGAAGTTTGTTTTTAGAAACAAATCCCACTTTGCATTAAAATCACCTGCCCATGGTCTTCTCTTCTCATTGCTAGTGTGAATAAAGGGTTTTCTTAGTCATAGAGGAGTCTCTTAGTTATTGATCTGGTTGTATAGAAAATGGTTGTATAGAAAATTCACAGCTACAAGTTGTGAATGTAAACAGTACAGCTTTTTGAAGTAGTATTTCTGAATGACATCTGTAAATAAATTTAATGTTAATTATCTTCTCTATTTTTAACATTGAAAAAATTATTTGAAGCCTTTATTGAAAGAATGTCTAACTCTAAGCATTGTGCTTTGCAGGATAGAGGGTTTACCATCCGTTTCAGCACTGAAATTTGATGGAGCTTTGAATATGGCTGTTGGAACATCTACTGGACAGGTAGACTTAACTTCATCTACAAGAGTTCTTAGGAGGTTCTGTTATTGCAACTGCCAGTCCGGGTCTATCATACATTGAGTGCACTTACTGTAATGTAAATACATATTAATAGAACTATTTATAAGAGCATAAATTACATGTATATAGAAGTAATAGTCATTCTTAATCTGCAAATTAATTTTCTCAAATGCTCTTGCCCTTCAGAATACTGTAGGGACCACTTAAAATCATCACAACCTACATACTATATAACTTCAAATTCTGCGGTTTTCTTATGACTTGAGTCAAGTATGCGGGGAAGTTGCTGCTTTTTGAGACTCAGTACCATCTCAATGCAACATATATGCTGTCCCTTATCTTCACAGTGACTAACAAAGCAGAAGTGATTGTCTTTCAGCCAGTGCTTTTACTGTCTTATCTTTCTATAAGGGATCATTTAGATTCATTTATGAATTGTTACCATCATATTTGTAAAGTGTAGTATGGGGATTTTTTTCTGCCTTCATCAGTATTTTGGTGGGTTTAGAAAAATGTAGCTTCTTCAAGAGCAGATATGTATGTAGGAGTTGTATTTGTTAGTTTGATAATAACATTTCATAATGTTAGTATACTTGTCAGGCCAGTTTTATTGGACATTATATTTTTTATTAAAATATATAATATTTCCCCCCAAAATTATTAGTATTCATATTATGCATTTGAAAAATTTAAGGTCTTTCTCAAGTTCCACAGGAAACTTTGGAGATAAAAATGCATGTTTCTGGAAGACAGGGCCTGTACTCTCCTTAAAATAACAAATTACATTGTGTGGAGTTTCACCAAATGTGGAAGGGAGTCTGAAAATTTAGATCTTGTGAGAACAGCACAAGAATCTGACAGTTAAATATTAGTAATTAAGAAATACTAAGAGCCTTGAAAATGGTTCATTTTTTTCAATAGAAATTAAAAAGATTTTAGAAAGATGGTGAGCTCTTAAATTTGCTTTTAATTCTTCTAGACTGAAGCATTCTGAAGTTAAAATATATTGTCAGAATAAACTAGGCTCACTTAATAAGCTGTTTTCAGAATGTAAACTTATTTCTCTTAGGTAAACCCTCTCTATGTATTTAAGTAAAAAAAAATTCAAGTTTAGTTAAATCTTTAGTGAAGATCTAGTATATGTGACTTCCTCTTGATCTTACAATATTGTAAGTTTAATCTGTTTCTTATTTTTCAAGGTTTTATTATATGATCTCCGGTCTAGTAATCCATTAATAGTCAAAGATCACCACTATGGCCTGCCTATTAAGTCAATTCAGTTTCAGCATCAGTTGGATTTAATTATCTCTGCAGATTCTCGAATCATAAAAATGTGGAACAAAGATACAGTAAGTGTTTTATGTGTTGCTGTATTTAAATTTTTTAATTTTTATTTTCTTTTTTTTTCCATGCAGCTTAAATAATAAAGCTAAAATTCAATGCAGGAAGTTGGGTTTTTAAAGTGTCCTAATTTACATAGCATTTTGTCCTGTCTGACTAAATAAAACAACATCTGGGAAGGTATTCAACAGCCTGTCAGGTATAAAGATATAGTCTTAGGTCTATATTTTTTAAAGCTGTTTGTACATGTCTGCCTAATACGCTTCTTTCAATAGAAGGATTTTTACATAAAAATTAGTATTTTAGCCATTGCCCTGGTTTGTGTATTTCTCACAGTGTACTTGAACACATCCAGGTATGATTTTTCATTAGAGAAAACATGGTCATTGCAATTCCTTGCTCAGAGAAGAACCAACTCCAAAGGTAGATCAGTTAGTTTATGGCCTATTAAAATCAGGTACTGCTTACTTTCACAGAAACTTGTTTGGATATTGAAGCAGATACTATGTCTAGATCCAAATAACAACGTGTACTATGCTCTGTTAATGGATTATGTTGCAGTAGGCAGCATATCTGTCCCTGCCTTTTGCACCTCCAAGTTAAATTGAAATATCTAAGTTTTGTAAGACTTCCTTTCAGTATATTATGCTGTTCTTTTTCTTATTTTTCCATCAGTGCAGCTTGCACAAAATATGTTATCCCATAGATTCATAGCTACTGTAGCTTGATTCGGTTTGAGGGACTCTCTTTTTGGTATTCCTTCTAGAAAACATGTTCCATCTATGCTTTTCTAACTTTATAGTGAAATGAACCAAGAGCAGTTGCAGTAGTCAAGAGGCACTTCTTTCTGACTACTTCAGGCAGTCATTTCTCTATTGTTGTGCTTCTTCATGAACTTTCAACAGCCCCTTTTATTTTTTCTGTGATCGCAAGCAGTTTTTTGTAAGCTCCTCTGCAGTTACATTTTATTGTTTAAAAGAGCAAATAAATTATTGGTTATTATTTAAAACATCTGCAGTGGCCTCTCTCCATTTTTCTTAGGTATCTATATTTCCCTCATTGAGAAGGAAGCACTGTAAGGTTTGTCAGGTGGCCTCTGCATTGGGAAAAAGGAGAGTTTCTTACTGCTGGAAGGCACAGATAGCTTTGGACTCTTTCCTAGAGTATGTTCCAGCTGGCTCCACCTCTCCCAGATGTTGGTTCCTGACTATCTCTGGCTGGGAACCAACTGCAGAGGCAGACTGTGGGGTGGAGAGCATATGGCTTTGATACCAGAATAGCCCCATGCTGAGACGTGCCTTGGGGTGGGGAGCGTGAGGCTTTTGTCTGCTAAGACCGGGGGTGGGAGGACTCCGATTAATCATCGGGGAGAGACCAGAGGTGGGTGGGGTAACAGCTTGTAACTGGGAGGGAAAGGAAGGGCCCAGAAAGGTAGGTGGGATTGCTGCAGGGAAAGAAAGAAGAGGAATAGGATCAAAATTCGCTCTGTTCCTGTCCCTCGTTTAGAACCGTGTAGGCATGTACTCTCATGCTTCAGAATCTGCGGCCCAGTCCTTAGACACTCTTCCTTTACTGGCTGTCTTGTGTGTTGGCTTATAAGAGCACCTGTATTTTGTCTGGGTTTTTCAGACTCTGTTCCAATTCTTTTTTTTTCTTTTTTTTTTTTTGAGAATGTAGCTTCCTGCTTTTACCTTTTTCTTAAATAACCTTTAGAACTTCAACTCTGATCTAAGCTAGATACCACTGGGTGTTTTTACTACTTTTATTTTACATTTAGACACCTGTAGTACGGAGTTTCTAAGTTACAGACAAAGTGCTGAGCTATATTTCGGTTAATGTAGACATGAACAGGGTGGAAGAACCGAGCTCCAGGATCAAATTTCACTCCCAATCCATCGGTTCAGCTGATGATACTTACCAAAATAAAATTACTTAGAATTACCACATTCAGAACTGACCAAAAGGAGGGTTACACTGGCAATGTGCCAGGAACTTATGGACCTCACTCCCCCTATGGCATAAAATAAAGTGGAGCTGACACAAGTGTTTTCAACGCAGAAGCGTGAGCTGAGAAAATAGAAGTGCCACTGTACATTGTTGTGTCTTGAATTAACCAGTAGGCTACATTTCCTTATAAGAGATCGGATCAGAGACAAAATACGATATTGAGTTCCTTGTGTTATGCTCAGATACGTTTAATAACATTTCATTGTTCTGCAAAATCTGTTCAATCTTTATTCCATCGTATTTTTTAGCTTCTATAATGGCTATTCCTAATGTTTAGATTCACTAAATTTAATTATATTGTTTGGAGTTCTTTATATTTTCTTCCTACGATTTCAGGGGAAGATATTTACTTCAATGGAGCCAGAATATGATATCAATGATGTCTGCCTGTATCCAAATTCAGGTACGTTAGATATATTGATGTCCTGGTAACTTCAAAAGGGAAAGCTTGCATTAACTCATGCTGTGGTCGTTTTTTCTGTTTAGGTGATAAGAATTAGGTACACTTTCCTCCTTGTGACAGAGCTGGGAAAAAGTGGTTACTTGTCAGTTAGTGTCATTGTTTCCTCTGCATCTGTATTAAATCGGAGCCTCTTTGCAGTTAGGAGCTGCTGTGCTGTCTAGTGAGTGATCGACCTCTTTTGCCCTTTCAAATATCTGAAGTGTTTCATTTCATAAGAATAGGATTTTTGTCCTTTTGTGTCGGCAAAGTCCCAGATGAGTTAGAGCTAGGAAAAATCTATTTACAGCAAGATTACAAATTTTTACAAGTGTTTACAACTATTTGATGTTTCCTCATTTTAGATATGGTACTTATTGTGCTCTCCTTGAGATTGAGTACTTCGGTTTTAAGTGTAGATTCCTAAGTGCACAGATTTGCATGCTTTTTGTGACTGTTTTCAGATCTACGGTGTCATAACGTTACGTTTAGAGGTCAAAACTGAGGGTCGCTTTTAACCAAAGTTTCCAGATCCTACCTTAGGAGAATAAATATTTTACAAAATGGTGCTCGTGTGCGTGCACTTGCTTTGGTTGTACCTCAGGTTGCAACTGGCCTTAATTTTCTCTGCTTGATCTGAGTTACTTAGTTCTTAACTAGTATGTGACACCTACTTCCTTTTTAGAAAGCAGTATTGAAAAAGATGAAATAAGAATTAGAGCCACTGAGATGGGACAGGACCAGATTCTTGATCCAGAGAATGCTTATGTTGCAAACTCTGCTATTATCTTCATTTTAGAGAGAGGTAGCAGTGAAGGCAGAGTGACTTGGACTTTGATTCGTACTAGCAGCTCGAATTCAAGATTGTAGTTTGAGATTTCTGACGAGTTAAAACTTATCTTGTCTTTTCTGCCAACTTCAGTTAAGAATGTGTCTTTTTTTTTTTTTTTTTTTTTTTTTAAAGATGAGCACTTAAATACTGATCCCTGTGAGATGGTGGGCATTTTTGACCTTATGGAGCAGCAAAACTGTAATGGTCTGCAGGACTTTGCTGATGAAAATATTAACTTGCTTCTGTGCTGCTCAGGTTTAGCCCCCTCTGCAACAGACTGGGCTAGGTTTTTCTGATCCCTCAAAAAGGCATCAGTACCATTTTATTTATGTTCCATATATTTGTTTGTCCCAGATCAAAGTGCCAAAAATAATGTAAGCAAAGAATTGAAGCCTGCCAAAACAGGGACTTTACGGCACGGTGCTGAGAGTACATCTTGTGTGCCCTGGTTGTGTGTATGAGTTCCTTTTGGGATATTTGAGAATAACTGTGGTAAAAGTGTGGACTGTGCAACATGGAAGTAGACAAACCTGGTCTTCTCTCATCCATAGTGGTTACAGAGGGGTGAGGGTAGGTTATTGGAGTGAATTATCTTTAGCGTTTCGTCCAGGTTTCACCTTTGAGCTCATTGGATTTTATCCAAAAGAGAACCCAAGAGTGAATTAACATCCATGCAGCATTGATAATGAAGGGCTCATGACAGGGACTGAAACAGATATAAGCTATTTGACAGTGTAGAATCTTAGCATAATTTAGCTTGGAAGGGACCTCTGGGGGTCGTATATTTCCTGCTCAAAGCAAGGCCAAACTTGAAGTTAGATCCAACTTCAAAAGCTGATCAAGTTGCTCAGGTCATAACCAGTCAGGTTTGAATATCTACAAGGATGGACGTTACTCAGCTATGGATGCTCTATAGCCTCTGTGGTATGTAGACATGCCTCGAGTACTTTTGCAGAAATAATTTTCATGAGACTCTGCCAGAAGAATTTTGTAGCATAAACTATTGAATGCACATATATCTTGCTTATTGGAC
The DNA here is from genome assembly GCF_011004875.1 of Balearica regulorum gibbericeps. NCBI lineage: Eukaryota > Metazoa > Chordata > Aves > Gruiformes > Gruidae > Balearica > Balearica regulorum. The sequence goes on from NC_046186.1 coordinate 16,528,597, forward strand.
ATTACTGTTTCACGTGTCTGTGATCTAGATTGTGCATTCCAGTCCTGTGTCCCACATCTCCTCCTCAAGTCAGTTCTGCTTTTCTTACTGTTCTTTCTTCAACCATGTCTGTTAGGGGAGCAGGTTGATGTCTTTTGATAAGAACTGCCATGGGATGAAACCTAGGTTTTATTTTATAATCATACGGAAGACAGAGGGGAAAAACTCGAACATGTTGCAGTGAAAATTAAGAGATTTGTGGTAAGAGATGGCACACTGCATCTTTGTCATAAATACTGTTGCTGCAGAAATTAAGATGTCTAGCACCACCTCATGCTCATTTAGAATTTAAAGAATAATTGTGACTATCTGAAAATAAGGAAATACTTTCAGTGAAAGGAACTTGCAGTTGTGGAGAGCTGGAAATAAAATATGATTTAAGTACCGGTATGGTTACTGGGTCAGTGCCGTCACTGGTGCCCCGGCATTCTTGGAGCACCCCTGGATGTTCGTGAAGCCAGCACGGCACAGGAAGCCCAAGAGATACTTGCCTTGCTTGTGCTCTAACGGTTCATGTGACACTGGTGCTCAGAAAGCCCATATCCTAATCTCACCCTTATAGTCACTCATATTCGCTTAAAAGAGCTTTGCAGTTCATCATGGCATGGAAGGAAACGTTTTCATATTTTATTTCACTGATGAGGGTCAAAATTCAGAATTTGTTTCGTACACTTACATGTTTTGTTTCAAATTGAAGAGAAATATTTCCTCTAGTGGAGGGTGTCCCTGCCTGCAGCAGGGGGGTTGGAACTAGATGATCTTTTAAGGTCCCTTCCAACCCAACCCATTCTATGATTCTATGAATTTCGGAAATGTCATGAACCAGAAGTAATTGAATCTGCATTTAGAATGCTTTTTTGGGGGGGAAAAATGGTTGTCTAGTATGTCTAAACATTTTACTGTTCCATTTTATCTTTATAATTTTATTGCAATAGGTGTAATAAGTTTTGTTTTAAAACCACTGAAGGTAGCTGATACTTTATATTGGTTGCAGCCCTGTTTTACATCAAATGTCTGCTGCATGTGCGGTAATGAAGTAATTTTAACACTGAATTGTCACAGTTATAAAAAAAAGAATTGGAAAAGTGAAACTACATTGTAACATAAAACATTCTGAAATATTTATGGTAAACTGTGGATCAGTATAATGTGAATTACGCTTTTTCAGGAGATTTGTGGGAGTTTTGTTGTAGTTGGGGAGGGGTTTAATTAAATTATTTTTACCAACCAGCTTCAGTACTACTACCTTTCATGGGAAGCAAACCCTTGTGTATCTTTGACCAAACTACATGATGACAAACTTTAGTGGAATGCTTAAAGTAGTTATGAATCTCTTTTCTCTCATCACACATGCACAGAATAGGGCGAGGGGGGGGAAAAAAGGTTTACTGCTTACTGACTAGCCTTGACTCAGCTTCAGTTAAGTTGTACGATATAAATGAAACTTAACAACATGTTCAGTGTATAGAAATTTGTGCCTCATTTGTTTCAATTATTGTAAATTTTTTTTTAAAGTAAAAAGTTTGCTTTTTCTAAAACTGCTTCTCCCATTTACTACAGCTTTATGCTTGTGTTTTTGTTCCTTTAATTTGATGATAGTGTGTTGTACAGCACCTTCCAAAGATGGTCTTATTAAAATCTTTTCTCTGAAAAAAAGAGTTCTCATTTATTTCCCTTTTAAAGTGATCAGACTAGGCTGCTGTGTATTCTCTTAGGGTGCAGTGTCTCTTCCCATAAAAATTGGTTAAAACTAACAAGCTGAAACAATGAAAATGCATGGAGCAGGCATCTCCTTACACAGAGTTGCTCCTTTTTTATTCTTTTATTTCCCCTTTAGTATGCTCCCATGCACTGTTCCGAAGTCTGTTTTTTCCTTCCTTTAATTTTTGATGGAAGACTCTCAAAGAGGAGGTTTTCCCTTTACTGTCGTCTTTGAAGCACCTGCAGAATTAATTTCTATCCTTTTTATCTCTGGTGATTCATATTCAGTCAATGGAGAAATGCTTTGTTTCCTGCAGTAGTAGTGAGCATGCTGATATATTAAGGGAGCGTGTAATCTATATACTATAGAATCTAGTACACTCTGTGTGTATATGTGTGTATATACTATAAAGTCTTGCTTTTTCCATAAGTTGCCTGCAAACCTTTCCACATACAGTTTTTAGCCTCAGTTTGCTGACTAAGCTTTCACAAATTCCTTGCTTTGCCGGGAAAGCAAGCCCCCTTTTTTCTGACACTTTAAGTCCAGCTGCATTATGTATTTTTAATGAAAGGATTAGGTAGGAAGGATTACTCCACCCATGTTAATTGCGTTCCTCTAGTTGGGTGTAAATTATATTTCTACCCTCTAGGTGTGTAGTAATTGACCCAATTATTCATAGTCTCAGTGGCATATGTTACAGTACTTTTAGATCAGAATGTTATCTAACTTGATTGTTCTTTTCTTCTTCATATTCTCTCTCTTGTATTACCTGGTGATCAGCTACATTGGAAAGCCAGAATTGATATAAAGGTGAAAGTATATGCCAAATGTCCTTATTACTCTCTTACGTAGAAGGAAATTGAGAGTATTTCTCATTTTAAACTTAAATGAAGTCTTGTGGTCTTGTGGCAGTTGGAGATTTTCCATGGATTTTAATATTTCTACAGTAGTTTTTTATATTTAGAGTATTTGCGACCCTTATTCATTGTGTTTCTTAGGTATGTTCATAGGTATTTCAAATTTTACATTTGCCCCGGTTGGCTAATATAATGAATTTGCATTTGAAGTCACACTATCCTGTGTCTCATTTTGTGTTGACAAGCGACTGTTGTGCCGATTTCCCAAGGTGAAATAGGAATAAAGTTGTAAACCATGCTATGATTTATGTCTTTGTTTAGACTATAGGGGTGTGTTTAAAAAAAAACACACACACCACCAAAACCCCCTTGTATTAATAGTACAAGTTGATGCTCAAGGTAGGTTTTAAGTGCAATACTAACTGGATTTGTTCTAAATAGTATTATGGAATGAGCTATTAAAATTTGTTATGAAAATTGGCAGCCCACAGTTGGTCAGGACTTAGTGTTGCTTGAAGTGGTGCTGAACAGTTGTTAAGGTAGAGGAAAAAAGGGGATGAATATGTAGGAAAAGAAAGTTCGTTGATTGTGCCGCTGTCGGACCTCTCTTTCCTTAGCGTTATATGCAACAATTTATTATGGGTCCCAATTAGCTGTTCCATTGCAGGCTGAGAATATGCACTGTATGAGCAATGCACAGTACGGTACAGGGCAACAACCCCTCCTCCCCTAACCCATGACAGGTTCTTTCCCTACAAATACTCAGGTTGCCATTCTAATTTTTTTTTTGGGGGGTGGGGTTTTTTTTCTTTTTTTGGTGCCAGCAAGCTTTCCATTTTTCCCATTTCTTTCCCTGAAAAGGTATTTTAAGTCCCGTGTACAAATCTACTTCCCATCAATTAAATGCCGTGTGTGTGTGTGTGTGTATATATATATTTTTAAAAAGTAGTGTTATCCTTTTGTGACCAATATTTTTAAATGTGGAAATCTCTTTTTAGGAATGCTAATGACTGCCAATGAAGCCCCTAAAATGAATATCTATTATATACCAGTAAGTAATACAAATTGTTGCTGATACTGCTTTTTTAAAACTCACTTGTTTGGTGCCATTCAGGTATTCATGTCGGAAAATTACATCTGCATCTACATCAGTTTTTGATAGCTGATCAGAAAAGAATTCCTAAATAGGAGCTATATAGCTTACTTCCAAGCTAATAATTTTGCTTTACTGTGAAATACTTCAATACTGTCTTTAATATATGGTATATAGTGACATAATCATGGCAGTAAATATTCTTCTCTGTTCCACAAAGAAAAGTTATTGTGTGGCTTCAAGTATGGCTCTTGGCTGTAGCTTCTGCTCAGTGCCTTCCTTGAATTTGCAGCTTTTCTCTTGAGAAGCTCTTCACTTGAAAGGCTTAACTGTAGGTTGACTGTGTTGTATCTCTGCAGGTTGGTTTTAGGGAGACTTAACAGCAAGCCTTCTGGTGGTAGGGAATGGTACAGAAAACTACACCAGCATTTCACTCTCGTTTTTGATTCTACAGCACGTTCACTGGGGGTTTTTTGGCCTGGTAGGAGATAAATAGTAAGATATATATGCAAATACTACATGTAGAATAGCTGACCAGACTCTTAAAAATATGTACACTTCTTCTTAAGTCACTTTATTCACATTCTGGACAAACTATAAAATTTGTTACTTTTGAAATATATTTTTAACTGGTTTTTAAATCAGCCAAGAAGTCTTCATTCAGATAATCCAATTTAAATTAATTTTAATTTCATTTTCTGTAGTTTTATTTCTGGGCCATCGTCCTGTATGGTCTTGATTACATTTAAGATAGAGATTCTTCAGTTTACATATTTCTTGGTGGAATAGACACTATGTACCTGTTGTATGTAATAGACCCTATATACCTGTTGTATGTACATGTCTAAACACAACAGTATACCCCTCTAAAAATTCTATAGTCTGGTTGTATTTCCTTGTATTACTAGATTTTTGCATTTAAAGAAAGGTAAAGCTTGATATGTGACTTCTTTGTGTGTCATTTATGTCAGGTTGTTCTTTGGATGTAAATGATCTATTTCTGTAATGCAGCTCTAACCAACTTATATTTTGTTAACTGGAGCTGTTCCATGCTTTGGATAACAAAGGGCGGGGAAACAACAAATATTTTTGTATATAAGACAAAGTATTAGCTGTAGTTAAAGCTGAACACTTTGTTTCTATTTACCTTGTCCTTTGTAAGGTTTAGAGAGTAGCTCTCCATGCATTTTTTTTTTTAAAATCTATTGTCTTTTTAATTAATGAATTGGGGAAGTCAAACTCCCATATTTTCAAAGTCTGAGTTTTAAAACTTGAATGGACTAGTTACTCATTTTAATTCAGATGGAAAAAACATTCCTTTTGTCACTAAGGGTAAGGTTCAGGTTCTCTCTGAAAATTGTGCACTGAGACATTTTTATACAGGTGTGCATGATATATGAACTTTACAGCTATAGTACATTAGAGGTGCACATCCAACATTGCCACTTAGCCAAAAAATTATTTCATTGTCTTGATTGTCACTGGCAATGAATGTTTGTTAGAACTTGTTCTAGCCAGTGTTATTTTGAGTACTCTTGCACATGCTGTAAATCAAAATGGAAAATATGATAAATTATGGAAATTTGGAAAATATATGGAAAATATGGAAAATATGGAGGCACTAGATCAGCTGATCATACCTGATCTGCACATGTGTTTTTGTGGATAAAGAAACAGACCATCAGTAGATATTCACAGGTAAAAAAGTCCTGTGAAGGGAGTCTCAGCTGAACTTACTGCACAATACGTAAGTGACTTGCCTAAGTGCCTCTATTATCACGGCAAATATGCTGTAGAAGCTGCTATGTCAGAATAAGAACAGATTTTCAGGAACTTTTAATTAATTTCCAGCTGATATTTATGGGAAAGTGCTTGAAGCAGGTCATGCTTGTAACACATGCTTTGGGGTGCCAGTCTCTTCTTGCCTCTTGAGCTTCATTTGATTAGTTGACTTTGTGTGAAAGTAGTGGATTCTTTTACTTCCAAGTTTCTATCTATTTTTCTGACCGCAAATCATCCGGCTCCAATTGTCTAAAGACCTCAAACATGTAGGGAGTCCGATAAATAAAAAGATCCATGGCAATAGTGACGAGTGTTTATCTTTTATGTATGTCAACATGTCAGAACACGATAGGGGTACTGGTGAAAGCATCAGACTCCTTACTCTTAATGCCATGGCTGAAAAGTTACAGATGACTTGAGAAGTGTTCCTTTTTCTTCCTGTCTTGTGACGAAGAGAACTATTCTGCTGATCTTTCTTTCTTATTTATTAAGGAGTAACTTATTTGCTGTTCCTATCTTGGAGGGTTTTTTTCTCAACATTAGGTACAAGAGGATTGTTGCCTCCTTTGAAAGAAGGTGGCTTCACCAAGAAGATACTCACAGTGAGAGCAGATCTGTGCCTGGTTAACTGACTGTAATACCTGTCAGATCAGAGAATATGAGATTTAAAAAAAAAAAAAAAACCAAAACCCACACCAAAAACCCAAACCAAAAAATCCCCACTATAAAGTCAAACTGCTTAGCATTAGAAAAAGAAGTACTTACTATCTGATAACTACCATGGCAGAAAGATTGAGTATCTCATTCCTAGAAGATGCGTGCAAGTTCCTGCAGCAGTTTTTGTTTAACACTGGGAAGATCTTAAAAGCAACATTTCCTTTAACATGCTCTCTAAGGAGTAAAACCTCCAAATTGTTGATTTGGCAGCTTCCACAGCATGGTGAAAGGAAGGAAAGCCAACCTCTCTCAGATTAATGAATCTGCCAAAAATGTCTGGTTGTGCTGGAGTTAAGATGAAAGAAAGAGCCAATTCGTTGTATAGTTCAGTGGAATTTATGAGTGTGTGGGCTTAAAACCAAACGCAATGCTGTTGTCAGGAGTATGTCGAAAAGGAAAAATGTGCTGTTCGGTCTCTTTTGGTCATAGCTGTACTCCAGTGAGCTACTTGATGGCCAAGAAGTTCAGTTACTGTAAAAGCATCAAGTCTTCACCATATAATGTAGGGTGACTGGAAGCATGAAATTATGAAAAATTAAAATATATGGGAGGTTTTTTTGGAGTTTATTCCCCAACCCCATTTGATTTAGAGAATGAAAGAATTTTATTCAGTGCATGAAATGGGTTTACTCATGATATTAACAGGGCACAATTGGAGTCAATTGTAGAGCCCTTCATAGGGAGGAAATAGATTGGAAAGGAATGGCAGAATAAAATTCCACATCACAAATTGTTCGGAACAGGTTGGTTGCTAAGGGAAACACACTGTATATGGAAACGTACTAGATAGAAACATAACAACGTGATCCCAAGGCTCCTTTCTAACACGAGCTAATCTCCTGGGCTCTCTGAAGTTCTTGAGCTGGGTATGACTGAAGCCCAAAAGCATAGACACAAAAATGGAGAGCCGCAGCTTTTCATGTCTGCGAGCTAGAAGTAATCCATCTGATTTTTGAGAGTTACCAATTGCAATTGATGTAACCTTGACTCTTAATGAGGTACAACAAGGTGTTCTTTCTTCTTTTGCCTTTTCAATGCATATAGATGGAAACTTTTCAAAGTTATTACATATTGAGATCTAATTCTTAAAATTAGAGAACAAAACATTGAAAACAGTACTCTTAAAATGAACAGTAATTAATTACTCATGTAATTGCATTAATTAAATTTGGCTATGCAGTTAGGGAGCTAATTATCTTTAAAATGCAATTGCACATTTCAATCACTGCCCACACCCTGGGGATCACCCATTTTTTTCCTCCTCCCTCATTAGACTCTGTAATCTCCTCCTGTTAAATGGCATGGTTGAAGCTGAGAATATGTATGCATAGATGTGCATTTGCTTTCTCCAGCAAATGTGTACTGTTAAAATTTTTAAAATGCTTTTTATGGTGCTTTTTTTTAAAAAAAATATTATTAATTATTATTATTATGCTCCAAAGAATTATTTTTGTCTCCTACAGTTAAATATGTATGTGAAGTCATTGAGTCAGATGTATAAAATATTTCATTTAAAGGAACTGTAATCTAGAAAAGAATCTCTCTTCAAGTCCTTTAAGTTTGGGTTGTTTGGTTTTTGTTAAATGGGAACAGAGGAATGGAGGAACTTCCCTGGATCATGAAGTCCAGTCCCATCTTATCAGAGGCGATCAGTTTGTATAATCTTTTCCATGAATATGTCAGAGTTCATCTGAAAATTAGCTGTTTGTTTCTTCCTCATTACCTCCATTAAAAGTCTGTTCAAGATCACATTTCTGTGATGGTTAGCTAACTTTTCTAATTTACAGCATCACTGTGATAACTTCGTGCGTATTTGTTCTTATGCAGGCATTGCTGTTTCAGAAATCATCCTAGCAGCCTTTCACTGTACTTGCTACAGTTTGTGTTCATGTATCCTGAACATTATTGCCTGGAGTTGTACAAGATGTACCCTCAGTCATTATTCCCATCCTATACTAATACAATGGCCTTCTATGACTATTTTGTTGTCTTGTGATCAGATTGTATCATTTTTTTCCTATTCTGTTCTTTACAGCTGATTGTGATCAGCTATACACTTCATCTGGTTTCCAGCAGCTTACTTTTCAAGGTAGCTTTTTTCCCCTGAGAAATTTTGACCCTTCTTGTGTGACAGTTTGCCATCAGCAGATTTTATTGGCATTTTCCTACTTTGTGGCAGTCATTACTGAAAATATTTAATAGGATAGTCCTTGAAGCTTCACTTGTAACCTACTTTCTGTGCGGTAGCAGCCCTTTCAGCATAACTGTTTCTCGTTAGCCAGTTCCTATCTTGCCTTACAGTTATTAAAACTCTTATCTTAGTAATCTTACACAACACACTATACTCAGAGTTCTGTTGAAGGCCTTAAAAATGCACTATTTTGGTGGTAATTGACATTATTCAAGTAGTATGGCAGTGAATGATTTAACTAGTACAGTTTTGCTACCTGGTAAAGGTCTTACAGTCTAACTTAAAATCCATAGAAGGTACCTCAACAAACAATTTGAACATTTTTTAAAATACAATTTTACTTCTAAAATATGTTATGGAAGAGCAGTGATATGATGTCTTTTCATATTTATTTGTTATTAACTGTATTGCTATGGACTGGCACGATAATGGCATTGCACTTAATTTTTGTGATGTTGCATGTTGCTGTCTTGTACAGCCATGGCAGGTAATACTTCTGCTTTCCAAAACCTCTGGAAGTGTTTTGTTGAATGATGTCCACATACATTAAGTTAGTCTTCTAGAGGGAATTCAGGTAGTGTAAACTTTGCACGATCTAGTTAACTATTTTCAAATCTGACTTATGCTCTCTGTGAACATTTTGCATATTTTTGATTGCTAAAATACATTAATGAAGGTTGGGAAGAGTTTCTGCTGGTTGAGTCTTAATATATTTTGACATCTTATTTACAGCTGAAGAGTTTATCACTGCCTTGTATGAAATCTTCCAGGGACTTGCTACTTAACATCCTGAAAAATAGATGATGGAACCTGTTTTGACTCCCTGAGAAGAAAAGAGCAACTGTTTGGTTCACTTGTGTAGAATTGATCCCTGAAACCTTCAAACAGATACTTAACGATACTTGTCTGTATGTGCATTCAAAGTCGTTTAGTTTAAATCTCATGACGTCTTACTCTGGAAGCTGCTACACATCCTGGGCTGCTTTGTGGAGCATGTTTAATGCTAGTTAGACCCAGTCTTTCTGTGGCCCTAAGGGCTTTGTGGAGCTGGCTGTCAGACTGTTGAGTGGCATTTAAAAGTGTGTAAGTGCTGTCTGGTGTTCCAGACTGATGATAAGGAGCATCTGTTGTGAGTTGGGAATAATACCTACCCTGTCCTAGGGTTCATTAATTCCAGGAGAGTTACAAACTGATGACAGGATGGTGTTTTCTACAGACGTGCTCAGGAATTAGGCATGGTTATAAGTACAGGGCATTGCAGAGCTCAACCACGTAACATTTGTGGTGCTGCAAAACTATTAAGTTAATCATCTTGTAAAATAGAATGCAAAGAACTGGGTTTTTTGAAATTATTTTACAATATTTTAAAAATATTTTTCTGTCAACATTCTTCTCTTTTCTTGAACAGTTTGGCCTTGCACTTGTCATCTCTGCTTAGTTGCATGCTAGACTGCTCATCATATTTTGTGTTTTCTGTGTCTAAAGTTTAAAAAAAAACCAAAACACAAAAACATTCTAATGTATGCTAACAAAAATTTGGCATTAGATGGCACGATACTAATAATTATAAAGTCCACATCTTTACTACTTCTGGCTTGGTGTAAGACACAAAAGGCAATGGCAAGATGTCTGTATTGCCAGTGTATTGTGGTGGGAAGCCCCTGTGGTAAGTGCGGCCGTGGGAAGGAGAGGACCACGCTCCCTGGCTGCTGCTCCTCTCCTGCCCGGCCATGACCTAGCCACCACTGTGTCTCGCAATGTGGTGGTGGGAGACAACGTGGCATGACTGCAGTTTGGTCGTGGTCACCTCACGGGTGCTGTTTCTAGTCGGTCAAGGAGGAGGAGAGCAGGGAGCAGCCTATCCAGCTTGCTGTCAGCGTGGCCCAGCCCACAGGTGAGGCTCTGCTGTTGATAGGCAAAAATATTTTCAAAGACAATCTTAATCATAGAATGAATCGTAGAATCACAGAACGATTTGGGCTGGAAGGGACCTCAAGGATCATCTAGTTCCAACCCCCCCTGCCACAGGCAAGGACACCCTCCACTAGACCAGATTGCCCAAAGCCCCATCCAACCTGGCCTTGAACACTTCCAGGGAGGGGGCATCCACAACCTCTCTGGGCAACCTGTTCCAGTGCCTCACCACCCTCACAGTAAAGAATTTCTTCTTAACATCTAATCTAAGTCTCACTTCCTTCAGCTTGAAGCCATTACCCCTTGTAAGGGTAAAAGTCTTCCTGACTTTCACCAGCAATTGGTGGATGTTGTCTCAAGAAGTGCTTACCCTACTGAAAACAGAGTAATAATAAAAATAGCAAAAACACTGGTTTGATCACTGTTGGTGATGATGTCTGGTTTTCTTGTCCTAGGAAATATTTGAGCAAAAGCCAAGTGTAGATGTGCACTCATTTAGTAATGATTTTCCCATTAGCTGTGTGCAACTTTTCAAAAATTTGCAGAGAAACCTATTTGGTATATCATAAATATTGTAAAAACGAGACTGTCAGTTTAGTTGCATGTGATTACCTACCTTGATAACATTTTCTTACTCTTGCTCTGAATTCCAGTGCATTTTTCTCCCTTAGATATGGTAGAATTGTACATTCCCAATCTAAACTGAGAAATATATTAGCCTACCCAAACTCCACCGCTTCGTGGCTGTTTTGCTGGTTTTGGCAGGGACCGCACAGCAGGCTGAGAGGGTGCCAGAAGCTCCAAGGGGTCCCCGGGGTCCCACCTGTGCTGGTGCACACCCACTGTATGGAATCCATGCGTGGAACAAGGGTGACAGACAGGTCACACCTACCCGCCTCATCGTTGGTGGCCTGGTGCAGACCAGCCCTCGAAGCTGTGGCATTTGTACCTGGGCACAGGAGTGGTGGAGCCTGACGTTTCAGAGAGCTCTCGGCACTGTCCAGGGACGTCTGTTGGTTGATAGTGAAGCATTAAACTCTGCAGTGAAAATGCAGTGGCTATTAAATTCTGTGAGGAATTACTATTGCAAGAGGACGACACTTCTCGTTTATGTTTTTGTCGTTGTGGCTGGTATTGTTTGCCTTTTCTGTTTTTAAATTTCTTCCTGAGCTTTAAAACCTGTTCCATTTTAATACACAAAGCAAAGCTCCTAAGTTGTCCTAGAATAGGTAGACTGGGTAGAATAGGTTTCAGTAGGGTAGGAGAGAGGGAAATAAGGCAATAGAACATACATAGACATCTCTGTAGGGTTTTCCTTTGTGTCACTTTACACATGAAATTTGAATAATGGTTGGACTTTCTATTTTTTTCCTGGTATTCTGCCACTGCTTTTTTCCATTAATTATCTCATTTCCGACCCCCCCCACCCCCTTGTTTTCTATGATCTGATCATCCAACTCGCTCCACAGATTATAATGAATGATTGGATCTTTTGGCTTTATGTGTTTCATGGCACAGATTATATGCCGTGAAAGGTTTTACTCTCAGTATCAGGTGTTGAGTACAGGGATACTTGGAACAGTGAGTAGAGCTACAGCTGAAGAGCAGGTAAACTGTTTTCCCTTACTTGTGAGACTTCTGCTTTAGTTATTTGTGCAAAGATTTACACCAGTCAAGGTCCCATCAGAGAACTACCCTAACTGGTTGGAGTGGCCTGAATTCTAATGAGTAACCTGCGCTTTGTAAGGCTTGAGCAGATAGTGTCGTAGACATGGAAGTGATGAAAAAGGTTTATTGAAGTGATAGAGATCTGTGCATGATGAGTCAGCGAGATGGAATGAAGGGGAACTTTTTATTTAATGGGAATGGATGCGAGTCAAGGGTTCTGTAATCTCATTTCTAATAATCTTCAGCCGAGAAACTTGTACTTAAATTTTATTGGAAGAGAAGTTTTGTTTAGTTAGTAAGCAACTTGTTTGGGGGAAATAACTGAAAAATTTAAAATCTAGATGGAGACAAAAGCTTCTGCAATGTTGGCAAGAACTCGATCTGAATGTTACACGGTGTTTGAGCTGAGTATTACTGGAGCAGACGTGGGGATTTGGTTAATTCATTAAGTAGGTAATGTCTTTCCTGTTAGTGACATCTTAGGTCTTTCCTTGGAAGCTCTTATTAACTGGAATAAAATATGCAGCACTGTAAAAAAAAAAAAAAAAAAAAATGCAGTTTATCATTTTGGCATGTTATGGTTCTCAGCTGAAAACTTACAAAGATAAATCATACTTCATACAGAGACAATAGTGGTCTAGAATACAATATCGTTATCTGGAGTGTTACAGTCTAGAATATTAGTAGGATATTATGGTCTAGAATACAATTTTACAATTTTCTGTGTGTAGTTGTCTTCAGAAGAAGACTTTTGAATGAGTAGTAACATAACTCTTTTTAAATGAACAGCATTATCTCATGCTATAACCACATTATGTTAAAACAAACTATATGTATTTTATATATATAAAATAATTTCTATTTGTTTCCATAATCAAATAGAATTGTATAATGTGGTTGAATCGCAACCATTCCTATGGTCATGTTGACTGTGAAGTTTTTAATGTGAATTTTTAGCAAACAAATCAGAAGCCTTATTAAAAGTTCCACTCTAGGAGTTAACTGGCCGCTTTACGTTCTAAAATGGCAACTGATTTGCTCTAGAGAGAGAAATGTAGTGTTGGATTTTTCCATGCAGCTAACTCACCTACTGAAATAATAGTACTGGAACAGTTGAGTATGGCTGCATGCATCAGGATAGAGAGGGATTTCAATCAGAACAGCAGGAGGAAAAAGTGAAGGGAGCTAATTGTTAACTTGGGAAATTGGAGGAAGCTTATATGGAAAAGTACATTGATAGTGCAACATAATATTGTTCAAATAAATCCTTTGCCTCATGGTGGAAATATGCAAGTTTTTTAATATTTCCCATTATCTGTTCATACAGTCTGGGTTTATCCTTGAATAAAAATACATGAAATATATCCGTTGTGTTTTAATTAAAATAAATAGAGCAGAATAGGATTTAACATGAATGCCTAGTGAACCTGATGAGTTCATGATCCAGCAGTGCTTTGCAGATTAGTTGCTGTCTAATGCCATTAATTCATTATTTTATCTATAAAGTTTGGCCCTGAGCTTTTAATAAATTAATCAATCAGACTGGGACCACTTGAAACAGTTAAACTTGAAACCTCTAGATTGTTGATCTCATATATGACCTAAATTAATGCTTACCTAACCTATAGTGCTTCTTATTGGTAATGCAAGCAATAGGTTTAATTGTGTTCTCTAACTGCTGTTGCTTTTAAGGTCTGTTTGATTTCAGAGGGATTCATTTGTTATTCCATTACAGCACAGTAGCCCAAAAGCCTAACTGTAGTTTGTTTTCTGTAAGGATATACAATGTTATAACTTTCTGTAATATCCACAGGTTTTAGGACCTGCCCCAAAATGGTGTTCCTTCTTGGACAACTTGACTGAAGAACTGGAAGAGAATCCAGAGAGCACAGTTTATGATGATTACAAATTTGTTACCAGAAAAGATCTTGAAAATTTAGGTAAAACAATTTACTATCCTCTTTAGCTCACTTCTTTGTTCAGTTTTTGACCATTTACACATGTAAGTCTTGTAATTCCTATGTGACATATGAGGACTGTTAGAAATTCACTGACAGTAGTTTCCTGCAGTCTTCTTGGTTATTAATATACCAGACTGATGGCTTTATGTTCTTTGGTTCCCAACCAGTGCAAGACTGGACATTTGTGTTTCTCAGATTTTTATCCCAAGATGATGATTGATATTTGCTGATTTAATATGTCTAGGAATCTCTTGTGTGTGCTTTCAGGCACTAAATGGAAGGCATAGGAAGAGAAGTTTTCAAAATATTTTTGAGGTGCTCAAATAGTGCATTGGAACTCACAGCAAAATCTGCCAAAGGCTATCCTATTTGAATGTAGTAATTTCCAGAAAATACAAATCATTTTACGGCTAATAGAAACACAGTTTCAAGGAATTCGAATGCTAGAAATTACATAGTAGAGATGGTAAGCATGCTTCTCCCAAAGTAGCTAGTCCTTTTTCTGTCTGTTACATGTTTTGATTGCAATGTTTTGCTCCAGTTTAATTAATTTACCTCTGAATATGAGAGTGCGGTTTGGCCTGGCAGGAGGCCATACAAGGAGGAGATCATCGAAAGCATCTTCAGCATTAGAGTTCTAGGGTAGATGGTCTCAATGTAGCTTACAGACCCCTATCCCAGTCATTATGGAATAAGGCAAAGTAGTATTATCTACACAGACACTTGACTGGGAATACTTATTCTGCTTTAAATTCACTATAACTTAGAATCATAGAATTATTTTGGTTGGAAAAGACCCTTAAGATCATCAAGTCCAACTGTTAACCTAACACTGCCAAGTCCACCACTAAACCATCTCCCAAAGCACCACAGCTACATATCTTTTAAATCCCTTCAGGGATGGTGACTCAACCACTTCCCTGGGCAGCCTGTTCCAATGCTTGACAACCCTTTTGGTGAAGAAATCTTTCTTAATATCCAATCTAAACCTCACCTGGCACAACTTGAGGCCGTTTGCTCTCATCCTATCACTGCTTACTTGAGAGAAGCGACCAGCACCCACCTGGCTACAACCTCCTTTCAGGTAGCTGTAGAGAGCAATAAGGTCTCCCCTCAGCCTTCTTTTCTCCAGGCTAAACAACCCCAGTTCCCTCAGCTGCTCCTCATGAGACTTGTTCTCTAGACCCTTCACCAGCTTTGTTGCTCAAACTTAATCAAATTAATTTCTCCATAAATGCAAGCTTTCAAATGAAGAACCAGCTTAAAGGTTATTTTGTATTTCGTATGTCAGGGTTTCTTTGTATTACTAGCCATTAGCTGGAATACTCTCATTTTGGAATATGCAGGAAGATTGTTTCCTAGAAACAGGTAAAAAAAAAAGTTCTAGTGACAACTTTGCTTTCTGACCTGCAGCTTTTCTCACATCATTTCCCCCCACCCCACCCCACCCCGTTTAGTCCTAAAAGAAGTTTGGTAATTCTTAGTTTCTAAGGATTTGAGGTCTGTAGAGGATATTTTGCTATTAAAAGATTTTTCTTTTCTCAGTCTTGGAATTTTGTGAAGATACATGGAAGGAAAATTAGAGAACTCCTAAGTATTTTTATTCCTACTCAGGTTAGGGCCTAGGGTGACAGTTTTATGACCTGATGTGGTACTGTATTTTTTTTTTTCCCCCCAACATGTTGATTCTTCAAAGATAGTGACCCAAGGCAAAACTAATTAAAAACATCTCTATACAACACTAAAAAAAGTGATTGTCAAACATCTATGGACTTTCCAAAAGAATCCTCTCGAATTTTTCTTTGTAAACCTTTCTGGAGCATAGTGCATCTGGGCATTTCTTAAAATTGCACAGTGACATGTATTATGATAAGAAAAATGGATTGAGTTGCTCTGAAGCAGCTCAAATTTCTTGCTGGCCAAACCAATTTTTTTTTTCTTGTGGTTTTACTTGGTCTTGGTGTAGTGGATGTGACTGTTAGAGTGATGTGTTGCGTTGGCAGTGCATGTTTGTCTTGGATCGGGTAAATGAAGTGGCTAACTTGGAATAGGAGTTCTTTATATATGAAAGCTCTTTGAAATCCTCTGTAACTTTTTTTTCCCAGGCCTTGCTCATCTTATTGGATCATCATTGCTCAGAGCATATATGCATGGCTTTTTCATGGACATAAGACTTTATCATAAGGTAAATAAGGCTGATCCTTGTCAATTTTTACTCTTAACAATAAAATATGTGTCTTGGGTTTGTGGGGTTTTGTGGGTTTTTTGGTTTTGTTTTCTCCAAATAACGGACTGTGTCGTGTATTAATGGTATTTTCTTTTTACTTCCTCCTGCTTGTTGAAAGGCAAAAATGATGGCCAACCCCTTTGCCTACGAAGAATACAGAAGAGAGAAAATAAGGCAGAAGATAGAAGAAACACGTGCACAGAGAGTTCAACTAAAGGTAAATCCTGTTAACAATGAGTATGCTTCTGGGAAAGCTATTCATAATGAGCAATGCATTCTTAAGTGTATCTCAGAGATGTAATGACTTAGGATTTGATTCTGTTTATCATCAGAGACACCAAGTAATTTGTAGAACTTTTTGAATGGAATTGTAAAATTCCCATGCGTGTGATTCCCACAGATGAGAAAGGTGGATATCAAGCAGTAAAAGAGCAGGCCTCATCACATTTGCCACTTGAGCAGATAGCCCACTGGTAAAACTTGCAGTTTCTACTTCTGTCATTAAACTAACTGATTTAAGCCATTAAAACATAATACTCTGGAAAGAAATATATAAAAATAGTATTGTGTTTATAACTAGTAGCTTTCTGGATTGAATTTACTCAACCTACAAGGAGAAATAATTGGTTTTAAAGTACTAAAGCTGATGCGTTGCAAGTGAAGAACAATACAGAAGTCCTGCTTAAATTTTCTCCCAGCGCTGTTGCTTTACTAGTAGCTAGAAATATTTGGAACCAGTCAAAGAGCTTTTCAGTGAGAGTTGCAAGAATGAATAAGAATTCTCTCTTCACCACTCTTACAAATGTAAAGCATGTAGGTTTTGCTTGTGTAAAAGATTAATTTACTCATTAATTGTTTTCCTCTCTTTAGAAACTTCCAAAAGTCAATAAAGAGCTTGCACTCAAACTGATTGAAGAAGAGGAGGAGCAACAGGTTACTAGAAAAAGGAAACAGAAGGTGAGCTTTTGTTTTGGGGACTTCTCTAACTGGGAGCACATAAATAGTAATGCTTACAGTACTGAATTTCTTGTTGTTGGGATGTGGGTTCTTTGTTATCTGGCCAGACACATTGAAAATTCCATTGTTTCTGTTTCTCATAAATAACTTCTTCTAGTAGGTGGCTTTAAGGTGTGGACTTCACTGTAGCTGCAGCACCAAAAAGGCCATGTAGTAACTTAAAGCTTAAAATGATGAAATACTCACTGTGAAGATGATATGGGTTTCATAGGACTCCAGAAGCTAGCTAAATGCAGAGTCAATACCAAAGTTGTTCCAAAAAGATTTTGATGGTGACCATGACAAGATAGATGTTACCTGTAAAACTGAAGATAGAATTGCCTGTCTTTGTGTAAACAGCAACAGGAATTCTTCCTGATGTTGAAAATAATCCGATTTTTGTCATAAGTGAAGTCTAAAGGGAAAAAAAGAGTTAATGTTTAATGTCTGGAGGGGTGGGGGACGCAGACTTTCTATAGGTAGCGCTTCATAGATGCTCATTCTCACAGCACTATAGCATTCCTGAAAGGCAGACATTAGCTTCATGTGGCATCTAATGATATCCTGTGTGTTACAGTTAGTAGGAAGCATAAACTACTGAAAAAGTAGGTAGTGGTAAAACCTTAAATGCAGACTAGGCCAGTGCTGAGATGGAAATAGGAGTTCAATACATGGGGGCTGATTTGTGTAGGAGCACATATAGATTGTGTTATTAAGGGAATAAAAAGACTATGCATAAAAATCCATGTCCTGGTTATTTTCCTGAAATGGCATTAGAGTCTTATGAAGAGCAATTTATTTTAGGCTTTGGGATTTAATTTTTGGCTGTGTGACTGCAAGTTACACATTTGCAACAGTTTCTGTGTTTGAAATTTACACTTGTTGTTGTTTCCTGTATCTTTTTTTTTTTCCCACTTCTTAGGTAACAATGAAAATTTAATGCTGGGGTGGGATGAATGTGCTGGGATAAGTTTGGCAATGTTGAAAGATCAGCTTTTTATAACAGAAAGCTATGTATTCAATGATGTTAAAATGACAAGAACAGGTATTCACGTAAGCTGAAATTGTAGCTTGAACTGTTCCTAATTCAACAATAGCATAACTTACAGTGAATTCATTTTACTTTGACATGAATGAAACTGCCTTTTCTGTTCTGTGGGCAAGGGCAGTAAAATAAAGTGTTATAAGATGTATAGAAAAACTTGCTCTTATGTATTTACAGTAAAACAGTAATAGCATTGCATAAAGACATGTTTACCCTGATAATTTGTTATACATGTTATAGAATCATCCCTGTAAGGCAGAGTATTTGCCTCGGAGGTACTGCTGATTAGTCAATAGATATCAACACATCTCCAGACAAGCTGGCTGAATGTATGAGAAACATTAATTCAAAAATATTAGTAATTGTGTATTTAAGGTATCTATAGTGTGCATAAAAACCCTGTCTTGCTTACAGGTAGCTTAGAATGATATTTATTTGATCTTTGTGAAAGTAATAAAATATAATAAGCATAAATCTTAATTTTATATGACCTGGAAGGATAAAGCAACCTGCATTTCACATGTTGGTTTTGGGTTTTGTTTAATTAAAAGGTGTTACTGACTTTACCAATGGCTGTTTCAGAATTTTATAACTCACTCATACTTTGCTTCTTTTCCAGAACCTGCCTAGCCTTCTCAAAGATGATCGTTTTAAGGTCATGTTTGAGAATCCAGATTTCCAGGTGGATGAGCAGAGTGAAGAATTTAGGCTACTTAACCCACTTGTTTCTAAAATAAGTGAGAAAAGAAAGAGGAAACTAAAGATCTTAGAGGAACTAGAAGCACAAAACCAGGTAAAATATTTTCCATTTTGATTAGGAAAAATGCATAGTTCGTTGGGTTTTTTCTTTGTTTCAAGCATTCATATTTTTCCCCCTAGAAAGAAGGAAAGATGGAGGCAATGCAAGAATCTCTTATCAGCTACAGTAATTAAGTGCAATTTGTAATGTTATCCTAGTTTTTAGACGTGACCAATATTGTGTCTACATGAATATACCTTTGAAAAACATAAAATATGTAGGTGGAAACAATTTTATAATATATCTTCTGCTTCATTTGCTGTTACTGCTTTTGTTCAAATTTTAGTTCTCTTCAACTGTATCTATGTAAAAGCTGTCACGTACTCTAATTGCAGGAATAGTTTGAAAAGAAAATTAGTTGATGATTTCTTAGTTTATACTATTTTTGTCTGCAGGAAGAGGAGGAAGAACCAGAAGGAAAAGCAAGTGATGCAGAAAGTTCTGAGAGTTCAGATGATGAAAAAGGCTGGGTTGAAGAGGTCAGGAAACAGCGCAAGCTTCTACGCCAAGAGGAAAAAGTAAAGCGGCAGGAAAGGTTCAAGGAGGATCAGCAAACATTACTGAAACCTCAGTTTTTTGAGATTAAAGAAGGAGAGGAATTCAGAAGCTTCAAAGACTCTGCCAAAAAACAAAAATTAATGAAGTAAGACTAATGTTCCTATTTTAATAGCTGGGGGTGGACAATTCTCAAGTATTTCTCTACAACACAGGCCAGTGGCGTTTTGGCTTGGAAGCGCTTAGTAAAGCCACATCTGGCAATTCAGGGATATATTTTAAAGCGACATCATTGTTGAAAGCTTTGTTTTGTAGGTTAAAAAAAACCAGCAAAGTTTAAAGTATGGCAGAGAGACAACACAAATGAGATGAGTAAGAGATTAATATTCTGAGCCAGATTTGGGGATCCATTACTAGTGTTGGTGAACTGCTGCTCTCACAAATAACATCGCTGATGGCTGAGAGACTCATTATATTTCTCCACCAGTGTCAGTATGAGGTTGACAGTCTGGCTGTTTTTTATCTGACCCTCTAAAAGGACGTAGAATGCTGCATGACTAATTACTGTTTTGGGGGTAGGATCAAGGTGGTAAAAGAAAAATTGTGTTGTCTGGTTATTTTTATGGCATCCAGAAACTCTCAGAAAACTATACTGTCCTTACATCATCCAGTCTTACTAGTTTTGGTTTGGTTTTGGTGTTACTTAGTACAAAAAAATCAGACTTGGGGTTGGGGGGGGTGTTGGGTGATGATTTGGTTTTGTTTGTTTTTTTAATTTGGATTTCCTTAAATTGATGATCAACTGAAGTAATCGGGTACTGTATAAAGAGCCTGTGAAACTGAAGGACTTGGCTTTGAGGTGCTTAATGCCAGCAAATCTCATTGATTTATTTTTTTTCAAAGGTGAGTTGAGCCCTTCAGACAATGAGATTTAATAGTCTTTTATTATTTGTAGCTCAGACACTAGTATTAAAACCGTGAAAGACAATAGCTTCAAAGTTCTTGCAGCACACTGGATGCAGGATTTTGACTAATGTTGGAAACAGATTGCTAGGCTAGATGGATCTCGTAATAGCCATTATTTTTTATTTAAAATGAAATGATACAGTCAAAGAAAAGGAAGTGAATAATATATATAATGGGGCTGTTTCTTTATGTCACTAATGACTGACTCTACAATCTAGTTGTTTCATGATGGAAATTTTCTGGAGATATGTCAAGAAACATTTGATAAAATTCAGCCTGTCCCTTAAATCTGTGAGTTTTTAACTGGAATTACCATGTACAGTGGTCTTTAAGTATTACTGAGACAGTGTTTCTACAGTAGTCTATGATTTCCATGTTGTACCTGTAAGAGCTCTTTAAATAGAAGTCTTTATAAATTGGGATTTATAGCAGTTCTGCAGAACTGCTTCCCAAGTTTTCCTTAGCTGTTTTTTATCAGCAAGTGTTTTCACACAGGGATTTTTCTTTGTTCTTTATATTGAATATACCCACTCATTCTGGACTTTGACTTTCTTAGATTACTTCATCCACTCTGTTCTGACTATTTTTCTTTCTTTCTTCCAGAAGATGAAGCAACTTTTTACTTTTGTCAATTTTTCTTCTTTGTCAGGAGAAAATCCCCTCTGGACACTCTCACAGAGTATTATAGGTTAAGGATATTTTTTACATCATTCTTAGATTTATGGTCCTGCTAGCAAGTGACTTGGAAGGAGCCTGAGACGCTGATCAAACGGCACTGTATTCTCATTACCATTGAAATACTTCCCTAAAGGCAGTAAGGCTGCAGCCTACTCACATGCTGTTCTTTTACACAAATTCAGCTGCTGACCTCTAAAGGAAATTCTCAAGGACACTCAATCTGAAGTATTAAGATTTCATTTTGTTCAAAACATGGAAGGTTTAAATGTGAATAAGGATACTGAAAGTTAAGTAAATAAGCCAAGACAGGTGTAAGGAAGAGAAACATTTAGAAAAAATGAGTACAGTGTGACACAGGACAAAGTAAATTCTTTCATCTGGTGTATAGAGGGAGAAAAAAATCATTGCTTCAGCTTGGGAAAAATGAAAGCAAATACCACAGACCTGTCTAGTGGATGAAGGAATATCAGTGATGACATAAACAATGGAAAGAGTTTTAAAGGACTGCTTTTAGGGGAGAAAAAGAATCTGTCTTAAGATTCACTGCTAATTCTCTGCAGAATATTTTGCAAGGCGTGCTGCGTAACTAGGGTGGCTAGGTTAGATACCCTCTGAGTGATAGCTGCACAGATGGGATGTAATGTAAAATGTTAAAAAAAAAAAAAAGAGAGAAAATTGCAGATAAACTAGGATGACCAAAAAAATGGATGTGATAGCATTGCATCCTTTATATTTTTCTGAGTTGCTATCATTGAATTGTCTGTCCTTGATGGTTTTTTTCTTCTATTTTTGTCTAAGCAATTAGCTCTATAACCACTGATCCCATTTGTGCTCATCCAAGCATTGTCCTTAGTATGGAGTTTGATATTCCTCGAATTCTTAGAAGAAATTTTAAAATTAAGAGCTGGTATCTTTTTCTCATAACCTATAGCTGATATGGTTCTGTGATCATAATGACTGATCATAAGTCTGTGTTGTGAGCTAACTTGTTTGTTTAATAAGGATTTTTACATATTAGAATTTTATGAAGAAAATATTTAAGTATGTTTTCTGCTGGCCTGATTCAGTGATAAGTAGTCAGCATAAAAATAATTAATTCAAGTAATGTACTGAAAATTGGAAAGACTGTAGTGGCATGTACAATTTGGTGAGGCTGGCATGTTTGTCTTTGATTTGATTTATCCAAGTTATGGAATGATGGTCTGTGACCAATATAATTAAGTACCTTAATACCTTCACTATGCATTTAATGGCTAGGTGTTCTTTTTTTTTTTTCCTCTAATCATATAATGTTCTACCTGAGGAAACAGTTTATGACTTATATAAAACTGGGTGTTTCTTTCAACATGTTCCTGACTCAGCACGGCTCCGAGCCCAGCTTTTAAAGCAGTGGTGCGTACTATGAATTTCTTTATAGACCAACAGTCTGTGCATTTCTTAGCACAGGAAAGCTGCAAAATTTACTCATGATTGTAAAAAAAAAAAAAAAGGCGCCTTGTCTCAAATCCATCCACATTTCATTTTTTCCTTTTGCTCACTTATGCTTACACATGAAAACCTGTAAAACTTTGCTTTCTTTACTTACTGCTTAAGTTCCTTACATGGTAACTTAAAAGGAATCCATAAAAGGAAAGTTTTTATCTGTGTGCTAAGAGCTCTTTTGATTTTACTGATGTCCCTTTAAAAGGTTTGTTATTGAGGTTAGAGCATGTCAGAATTAAAAACCACAGTAGTAGTACTTTATGAAGTATGACAGTCAATGTATATGTCTGCAGAGGTGGCCAAGAAAGTCAACAAAAGCCAACAAAAGCATAGTTGACATTCCGAGGTATTGCTGAAGTAAAACAGCAGGAAAAGTCCTGAAAAACTGCTCTCTTTATAATGAGGAAAAAAGAAGTGCCTGGGCAACCTTTTTGTTTGGTTTTTTACTGTAGGGTAGGGGTTGCTTTTAATAACGTTGTTAATGTAGCCCTTGAATCAATTTGTTGAAGATGGTTTAAAAAAACCCAAAAAACAGCACAACAGCCAACCCAGCTGTTGTGTTTGTGTGTCAGTGTATGCAATTCACTATCATTTGAGGTCTGCACACTTGCAGATAAATATAGCCATACCTGCATTTATTCAGTAAAATTGCAACCCCACAGCATTTTGCTAATATCTCCTCATTTTAATTTTTCTCCTGACTGAAGCAGTATCTAGGCAGTCATGCTAAATAATTGCTGGGTAGTAGCCATATTTCTCCGGTTCACTTTCAAAGGGGAGAAAAATGGGACTTCACTTGAACGTAGAAATCCCACCACAATGTCAGTGACTGATCTTCTGCCATAGTTAGCTCTAAGGCTTAGCTTGTCTTCCCGATTCGCACAGATGGAACAAGTTTTTACATGTACTCAATGAAAAATATACTACAGAAAAAAATACAATCAAAGTACCTAGTCATGAGAAATAAAGTAATTCTTGACGGTAATTTTTCATTGTTAATCTGAAAAGTCTTTGTTACATAAAATGGCTCATTAACCAAAATTCAGCGAACTTCAGAGACTTCACGCATCGGCCCTAGTCCGTGAGCCCTTCATCCATAGTAAATGCCATTGGCTTTGGTGGCTGCTAA
Source organism: Balearica regulorum gibbericeps (assembly GCF_011004875.1). Taxonomy (NCBI): domain Eukaryota; kingdom Metazoa; phylum Chordata; class Aves; order Gruiformes; family Gruidae; genus Balearica; species Balearica regulorum. The sequence continues at coordinate 16,552,338 of NC_046186.1, forward strand.
TCGTCTGTATTTTTATGATGACTTATTTTCCACTTTAAGACTTGTACAAAAATGTCTCTTAGCCCTCTTCAGAGAGATCTAATAAGGTACTAATAGCAGCATCTCAGATTGCAGAAACTGAGTTCGTTTATAGTGAGGCGAATGTTTTCCGAGCACATCGCAGAGTAAATTTGATCATGCAAGCCACGTCATATTCTCAGTCGGCACTAACTACTCGTAGGACCCACGTTTAGAAGAAGGACGAGCCATGTTAGGAGTCCCAGGTGCCTTTAGGGACGCTGGCTGACACCAGCACCATCCCTGCCTGCCTCACCCCTGTGCTGGGGGCTATGCTGGAACAAGGTGTATTTCCAGTCCTCAGTCTTCCAGTTTACAACCCGACTTAGCGAAGTCAGCAAGGGTGATGTTAAATACCAGCTCGTAACCTGGAGCAACTGGGGCACGTCCATGTGTCTTGCCTTTGTAGGGGCTTTAACTTCCTGTGGAGGAGAACTGAAAGCAGTATCGGTTTTGGCCACAACAGCTGCTTCCTCCTCCTCCGTAGCAATGCTGGAGGTTGGTGCCCAAGGGAGAGGCTCTACACCAGCTTGCTTGCAGAAACAAACTCACGAGCACCATGAGCTTGAAGGCCTATGCTCACGTGGAGCTCCTCTCTGGGGTCAGGGTCTGTCTTATTTATCCCACGCACTTCTTTGCGTTGGTCTTTTATTTAGAAAACTATTCGCTTTAGACTGTTGCGGGCACGGTGTCCAAAAAGTCATTTGTATTTGGACTAAGTAGTTTGCCTCTATCAGTGAAGTGGTTCATTTGGTGGTGAATTCATTCTGATTTATAGTCAAGATTATTTTCTTCCCTCAAAAGTGTTTCCAATTCAGAAGTGGTAAGATTTCAAGAAAACTGGATATATCTACCCTTATTTTTTTTGTTTGTGTATGTATCTATTACTGCAGCTGAATATTCCTGGCTTTTTCTAAAATTTCATAGAAACTACAGCAATAGAAGGGTGTGGTTTCTTTCTCAGCCAGACTTCTGTTGCTTTTTTAGCAGAAAAAACAATGAACTTTACATAATGTTTAAAAATGTTTCTACTGAAAGCAGTATCTGGAGGGAATGATTTGAACTTGTGTTTCTTTTCTGTTTACTGAATGTTTATTTTTTAGAGTTATGGCATTTCAAGGTTTCAGAGAAATTGAGATTAGTTTTGACTGCATTATCAGCCTTTATTATAGGAAAAAGATGGCAAGAATAGGAACTAATGTTAATTATTCTCTGCAGGAAAACTCTTGGAGATCGTTTAAAGCTTGAAGAAAAACTTGGCACGCTCAATGTGTCTGATACCACAGTAGGCAGCAAACAGGCAACATTCAAATTAAAGAAGGTGAGCTATATATATAATTTTTAAGATAATGCACAAGTAACTTTAGTTTTTGCATGAAAGAACAGGAACTTTAAAACCGTCAAACAAATGTCCCTCTTCATTTCTTTATAAGCTGCCAACTCTTCTGCTTCTTGCCAAGAGAATGAAAGCCTCCGGTAGTACTCTGAGTGTTTATACCCTTATAACTCAGGCAGCACTCATAAAATCTTGTGTTCCGGTGGAAAATACTGGCTTCTATCTTTTAATAGTTTATTTGCAGACATACCATCAGAAGCTTGTGACCTTACCTGACTTCTGTGCCAGGACTGATCAGATCTTGGTCTGCAGGTCCAAATGCGGTCAGGATGCTGTAGGTGACAGGCTTGCTCTTGGTTGGTAATGTTGCTAGGTCTCAGCATGTTACAAACAGAGCGCCTAACCACCTTTGTCACTGAACTTGTGTAACACAGATCACAAGAACGAGCTCTGGTCCTGTTCTGCTTGCCAAATTCCATTTGAAGTGTGTGATTGACTGCTGGCTATCTACCTTTCCCAAAGGGTTTTGATTTCCCCTCGTAAGGAATTTTGTAGCTGGCAGACAGGTGATTACTCTGTAGTGTGGGCAGAACTAAATGCATGTGTGCATCTGCTACTGCTGTAGAACACTTCTAGCAAAAAAAAAAAAAAAAAAAATCTTTAAAATTGCTTTAGAACTGAGGAAAGGACACATTATAAAAGCTGAGGACCCATATTAATTGATACTTGAATTTGCAAAATGTACTTCAGATTAAACTGGTTTTCTTCAGATAAGCCTCTTTGCTATAATACATTTCTCCTTACCAGTGGTCAAATATGATTCTCACCTGTAAAAACTGCTGTCACAAGAATGGCTAAGTAGTAATTTTATTGTTGCATTGGGTATGCCTGAAAAAAAAAAACAAATAGTGAGATTTATTGGACTATTTCTACCTTACTTGTTTTACCTGATTAGTGTCTGCAGATATCCTTTTTCATCTGTTTTTTATTCCTGTATTGCTGGAATTTAAAATGCGTTGACTGTGGAATAAGTCACGGATTCCTCTGCAGTGCTGTGTAGGATAACCATCTGGGGATTTTACCAACTGCTGTAACTGATATATCGGTGTCTTGCAGCTAATTAAATGGGCTTTGCAGGGCTTTGAAAGCACAGTCTTTTTTTAATAGTAGCTTTAAATTAGTGGTGAACAATGAACTGTCCCCTTTCACTAATAGTTTTGTGAAAATTTGGGAGTAAGGTGGAAGAAGACAGATACGGCAGTGGTTCAGAATGCCATTTTTACCTGATTCCATCAGATGTGCTATAGCTTTGAGGGGGTTTTTTAAATTACATTGCTGCTAACCTATATGGATTTTTTTCTCTGAGTGTCAACTGATGTCATTTTATTGAAATACTTACGTGGTGTTCATTTGCATTAAAAAGATATTTTTTTTTTAAGTCTAATTAAAAGAAAAATAATGCATCTACAGCAGAAATCTTGTCTCCTATCGACAGAAAAGCAAAATAAGACTTACAAGTCTTCTCTGAAATAAACAGACCCTGTGTGTATATTCTGAAGCCCTAGGGAAGGGAGAGCTAGGAAGAAGTAGTCACGCTATGCAGTATGCTGTGTCTCTACACTCCTTGTCAGAGGATGAAGAGATGAAGTTGGCAAGCTAAAAAAGGGATTTTAGTGTTACTCTGATCATCAGCTTCTGCACCCCTTTCCATAAACTGCAGGTGTATTTAGGAGTGGGTAGAAAGATTTAGTGTGGGAGAGAATTGTGCTTCCATAGGATTGGTATCACTTGACTTTGTAAGTCAGTAGAATTGAGACTGAACTTGGCTGCTACAGTTGTGGTATGTTAGCAGCCTCCCAAATGCCCAGCAACAACTGTCAGATCCGGTGAAGAAATTGTTCGTCATTGATATTTCACAGTTTAGTTTTCAGGGGATTTTAGTATGGTTCCTACAGTGTGGCATCCTGTTTTCCAATTTCAGCATGCTTTATTATAGCAAATAGATATAACAAAATAGCAGGGTTTCTAAAAGACCCAAGTACTTACACTACTAGGGAGGCATAGAGGAATTTTTTTAAAAAGAACCCAAAACTTCAAATGCAAATCAAGATCATTCATTTTCAGTATACGAGCAGTAGCAGTCAACACTATATTAAATAAGATTTCTCAAGACTGTTTCAGACAAAATCTGGAAACAAAGAGAAACTACTTACATTGTCACAGTGTGGGTTTCTTGTTTCCCTATTTGCAGTGGAAACCAAAGTCAATAAATTTCAACAACATCTAAAGACCACTAGCTTTTATTACCATGATACTGGTATGGGCTTATTGCTAGGTTTGGTAAATTGGGTCATATCTCACCTCAGCCAAAATGTTGTCTGTGGTACTTTAATGGGAGATTCTGGAAGAGATGGGCTGATGTATGGACACTGCTGATTGCAGAATTAGATGCAGTGTGGATACAGCTGCGTAACCAGTAACTCTGTCACACTGTTAATGCATTTATCCAGTGCTGCCATTGAAATTGCTCTAATTCCTGGAGTATTTTATAGCATGGACAGTTGCCTGAGCTTGGCTAGTTCAAGTCTGCTAGTTCTAATTTATGCTTAGCTTGAAGACAAGCCTTAGTCTTCCAAAGAAAATAGTAGTGTATGGCTGTAAGAGCCGTTTCATCTATGTGGCATGTAAATGAAATCCTTTCAGCGTGTTTTTGATGAAGAGGAAAAACATTCATAGAGCATGTGCCACAGGAGCAGAGATTTTAAATTATTTTCATGTGGAAAGTCTTTCTAGAATTGCATACAGCATGTTAAACACTTTTTCAAGTACCTTTAAGAACACTATTTAGAAAACTTGTATGTTTCAGCAAATTTAATTAAGTGTTCTGTCTTTTTAAAATGCATTTGTGCAAATATTAGATGTTGTAATATTAGTTAACTAAAGTAGACCCTAAATAGCCTCAAATTGTGCTTTACCTTCTTAAGGGCATTAAAACATAAATTCTGGAGTGTAAATTTACAGTCTGTTGTTAGAGATTGGTTTTCATCTGAAATACATGATTTTATTCACTGTTTTTCAATATCTTTGTCTTAAATGTTTGCTATGAATTATTTGGAATGGTAATGCCTAAGGATACCCAGAATCAACAGGTACGATATAAGACAAGATAGCATGGGACCATTTACAGTAACATTTCCAGATTTCCCAAATGGAATTCTGACTTGATGCGTATCACCTTATTCTTCAAGTATCTATATAAGTTTACAGGAACCTGAGTCTATTTTTATTTTAATATTCCAGACAGAGCAGCAGAAGAAACAGCAGGAAGCTGAGAAACAACATCGTCAAGAAAGGAAAACTCTTAGGCGTTCTGCTAGTCATCTCAAGAGCAAACGTGGAAGAGGACGACTGTTTCGTTGATTTATTTTATATCATTTTTTAAAGAAACTTCTTTTATCTCATTTTTCATTTGAAAAAGGGACCTTTTCAAATTGGGACACAGTACCAATGTATTTGTATTTTGATTCACTGATGAACGCAAAAACCAGAACTTGTTAAACCCTGTGTTAATTATTGAAAAGTTTATAAAAGTAAAAGTATTGACCAATGGACATTACAAGTATGGCGTGTTATAAATTCCAGTGTGAACTGTATTTGTGCAGAAATCACCAGCAACTGGTTATTGTGTAACCCTGGATGTTTTTTATATAAGAATTTATGTATACAATGAGGCTGCCTGTCTTTTATTTAACTTAAGATCTGTGGGTTTTGCTTTCTCAGATCTTTATTTGTGCTTAGATAGAAGATCAAGGGTAAGTTATTTAGTCTGAAAACTTATCTTTACAAGGGCACAACAAATTTTTCTTCTATGGTTTTTGAAGGATGACACACAATTGTGTTTTTCAAAAACTGACTTTGGCTTTGTTCTTGAGTTGCCTTAGTAGCCAGGAGGAGGTACGAATGGTGGTCATGAGGGCAATTGAGACTGCCTGATTTAGGTTCCTCTAAGTCACTCTGTAAGGAAACGTCTCTTGCCACACCAGTGCACAAAGGGGAATCTCACAAGGATAGTCTTATTAAGTTAAATTTTGTGAATATTGCCTTTACTCAAAATCCTTAGGACCAGGTTTAATATATTTCGATAAGCTAGCCATGGCTTAATGCAGATCAAGTGGTATGTGTTCACATAACAAGCACCTTAAGGCCATGCCAGTAGCTTCTGATTCTTTAAAAAGGGAAATGATTGATTCTTTTCTATGTCTTCTTTTTGATTCCCCATAGAATGCTTGTTGCTAACCGGGATACAGCATCTCTTCTTGATTTTTATCTTGCAAACCATCTTTTATTTTAGTAGTTCACTACTTAAGTAAGGAAATTAATTTTTACCTTTGATCCTAAAGGAGCTTTGCTTATTACTTTTTAAAAGGCTTTATAAATTGTCTTTTTGCAAAATCCAAGAAACTGTGAACTTTGGATCCAACAAGAATCAGTGAATCTCTCCATCACTGTAAATCTTTTAAGAGACTTGCAGGTTCTTAAGTGTCTTGCTTTATAAACCAGAGCTGATTAATCTAGACAGGTCTCCTGGACAGTATTTACTGTAGAATTTTTGCACTTATTTCAGTAAAAACTTTGGTTTCCCATAGCCAGATGCTTTTTTATTTTTTATTTATATGGTAGAATAATCAGTCACATGGTTAAATTTATGTTTTTCTCCCTGATTTAGTTTTAACTGCTTTAATTCCTTACTGCTGTTTTTAATTATATTATTTCCTTTAATTTAAAAATGCCTTTTGTACCTGGTATTTTCATCTTTAAAACATACACTGTAATCATCACCTCTCTGTCCTTGCATTCAACTAAAGGGTGAGTCTCTCAATACCTATTTTTTACCTCTAGCTGTCAAATTTCTGCATTGTCCATGAGCTTCTCATGCTTTCTATTTAACACAGAACTATCCAGAATTCCAACGTCAGTCTCACCCGTGCTGCATGTCAAGAAGTACCCTTATTACTTCTCTTTAGCCACTGAGAAAATTTAGTGCAGTTATGGTTGCTCCAGGATATGTCTCTCTTTCTGGAGTCTTTGTCTTTTGATAACATTCAAACCTTTGAAATCCAAGTGCAATGACAAGTTAAAATTTGTACTAGTGCAACATCTTTCCCCTGGAGCATTGTGTTATCTCTTAGAAATTACCTGCATGCAATTCAGGTGCATTCACTTCAGCTGCACGGCTGTACCAGACATGGAAAGATTAATGGTGGAAACTTGCTGCGATTCTGGTTGATACAGGGAGAATTGGGGATTAGGTGGACAGAACTGGCACTGTAAGAACAGAAATTTGGAGGAGTTTGCTCCTTCTCATGGTAGGCCTAAATCCCTTTTATGTTTGATCAAGAGGTAGACGTGCATTTATGGTTTAAAACATCCTTATTTGAGCAATAATTTTGTTGGCTGTCAAGAGCAGTAAAAAGAAATCTGGTTCACCTGCAGGACAGTAGTGAACAGGCTTTGAAATGGTTAACTTTCAGCTTAAAAAGCATGTCTCTTCTGTTTTGAGATTCTCATGACTGACACCCATTTTGGTGAGTGTATGCTTTGTTTTTCATGCACTTATAGAGTACCTTGTTATGATAATACTGATAATGTATTTAGGTTGGCGCCTGTATGATTAGAGGAATATACCTCATACTGCTAGAGAGAAGGCACATGCAAAATGCGCACTGTTTATTTCACATAAAGGATATTTGGGATATAATTTAAATGGTGCTTAAATGTACTAGGCATACATTACAACTGGTTGTGATGTGCTCCTCCAAGGAGGGAGACTGTACTGCCTTGTAAATTCATCTGCTTGTCTTTGCCCAGGAACAGCTGCCTTGTGGACGGTTCTTTGTTCAACAGTTTCTTCATTTGTGCACTGGATTGCTCAGGGCTTGCATGAGACCCTGGTGGAACAGGACATTGGTGAAGGTGAAGAAGAGGCAAAGCTCTCTGCGCTCTTCATCTTAGCTGTGACTGAATTTGTGCTCTACTAGATAACCAGTGGCTGATGTACATTTTGAAAGACTAGAGAGAATTAAACCAGGTCTGTAGTGCCAAAGGTGTTTATCCTGCTGCAGCCATATTCCTGAAGGAAGGACATGTCATTCTAATACAGGCAGAGGGATACCCAGCATGTCTCTAAAGCAGGAGGATAGTATATAATTTAAAAATTCATAAATTAATTGAATGAATATTTAATCTCAGGCTACTTTTTCCCACAAACCAGCAGCAGTTAGAACCAGTGATACCAGAAAAGTGGATTTCCTAGCCTTGATCTGACTATTCAAGGTTTGAAAGAGGTCGGTGTTCTTTGTGCTGCTCGCTTCAGTCAGAAGTGTTCAATGTTTGCATTTTGCAAATAGTGAGGCATGGCTCTCCAGGGTGTCCAGCTCTGGAACGCAGGTCAGCTATAGTTGAAGGGCTGTGCCAAGCTGCCTGGCACGCATTTGAGCCCAAGAGCTTTTTTGGTGAAATAGGGACGAAGAGTCCTTGCAAGCCTGGCCTTTGAGGCATCAGGGAGCAGCAAGAGTGGGCAGCTCTGTGGGGAAAGGCAGGCTGGGAGCTCGGGGTGACAAGGCAGGCAGGGGCAGTGACCCCCCTGACAGGAGGTGCAGTCCTGCAGTTATGGAACAAGAGCAGCAGTAGGGTGACAGCAGTGAGCTTCAACCAACAGACCAGACGGACGAGTCCGTAACGACAAGGCAGGTCCAAGGTCAAGCGAGCAGGTCAGGATCAGTGAGGTACTTGGGCAGGCGTGGACACGCCTGTGACATAGCGCTGGTGAGGACCAAGGGTGATGCAGCTGCCAAGCAGAGCGGGGGCAGGCCTTTGGCAAGGCTGCTCAGAGCTCTGTCTCACACATCTCTTCTCGTAGCAGTCTGGTCCCCAGTTGTTTGGCCATACTGTTACCAGAGCTGGCTTTCAGCACAGCCAGCCAAACCCTTGGCAAGGTCGGGGAGCCATAGCAGAGCCCCAAGGTCTGGCATAAACCGTGTTTAGATTCTTGAGATTGATAAAGCAGGTTAATGTCCTTGAACAGCTATTTGGGGGAAGATTTGAGAGCTTCAGTAGAAGCTGACATATTAATGCAACATCATTGCAATCAATTAACTTCATAATGCAACCAAAGCAGGCATTTCTTAGGTATTGACCTTTTTTTCAGTTAACAGCACTTCATTTTCCACCATAGGAATCAGTATTGATCCAGTATTGCCATTCCTTGAAGCTGGAACAGCTCCGTGGACCCCTTTTGACATTGAAGGTTCATACTCAAGGTTAAGTGTGATCAGATGCTGTAGCTTCATGGAAACCCTGATTGTTTCATATGTATGACGACTTAGTGGTGACAATCAGTTTAAAAACTCCTTATAAATTTACAGATAGTGGTTAAATATGAGTAAAATACTAGAGAAAGAAAAGACCTGGATCTGATCCAGGTCTGTCACCTATACTTCAGTAGGTATTCTCTTCAGTATTTTCTTACTCCACAAGTAATATAGTCTACTTCAGATAGGCTATTAGTCATTGAACAAACATTGAACCAAAATTATTTGTGTAATGTTCTTTCAAAAATGCTATTACCAAGCCAAGAAGCATGCTGTGTTCTTGTGGCTGTATAACTGTCTGAAATGGAGAGCATCCATCAGTTTATACAAAACAATGAATTTACTGTAGTGAAGTATGATTTAAAATATCCCCTGTATAAATAGCAGATGTGTGTAAAATGTATATACACACATTTTTATACTCATGGGGTTTGTTTATGTACAGAGCTTAAAGTAGGTATGATTTGACATTACCAGTTTCAGGAAGAAATGTGAGGGAGAGGGTACCAGTTTTCACATTACTCCATCTTGCTTTGCAGCAGCCTTTTACATTTGTGTTCTCCATGTTTCCAGATGGGAAAATGAGTAATGGACTTGAATTCCAGGAAGAAAGTACCAACTTTCAGATGCAGACCGACTGAAGCAATACAACAGCTTACCTGGGGAGGTTGTGCAATGTGCACCGAAAGACTTGCAATGTCAGATTAAACATCTGCAGGAACCCCACAGGTATAGTGAAGCCTGCCTTGAGAAGGAGGAGGAATGGATTAATGAACTTTAGAGGACCTCTCCATCCCAATGACTCTATGAATGGTTGTAGGGCATAAGGAAGAGGCGTGCAGCATTAATTGACTGGTGTCATTTTCCCCCTTTGTCCCATCCTTCAACTGAACTCCTCACTAGTTCTTTTTATCTCTTTCATAAAGATTAAATACATTTTTTGGCTTGTTTCCACAGCTAATATTTTTTGTCTGATCTTGGGAAGTATGGGGGTTTTAAGCTGAATGAAGCGCATAAATCTATTAATAAACCTTAGCTCTTGATTGTTATCTCTGTGTTTCAAAGCCCATTTTACTCAACAACTGATTCTTTATGATGAACACAAAGAATAGTCCTATCACCAAAATGACAACTTATAGTACAGCCTGCAGAAAAGAATCAGATTTATCAGAGCTTGTACTTCACACAACCGGAGGAAAAAGAATTCCTGCATTTTAAAGACTCTGTAGTAGATTACTGTAAACCTTGCAACGTAGTTCGTAAGTCATTCTGTCTACAAAATGGGGTATTGCTGATTTCCACACCCATTCCACCACCTACAATTTAGGCATTCTCTCTCTGCCCCATTCCGCTCTCTGATGATTCTGTTTGTGTTAACTGCATTTTAGTATCGCTTCCTTCCTCCTCTGTTTTTTAATTTGTCCCAGGTCCTTGATCCACATGGGGTCTAGTAGCAAATTTCTGTGGATAATGTCATGCGTTATCCTGTGTCTGTACTGTACGTGGCATTTCCATACGAAATACTTGTGAGCATCCCATGGTACGGACTAGTTTGCACGCTCGCACATCAGCAGAGGTAAACTGATTTCTGTACAAGTGAATGAAAACTGCAATGACTGTAAATCATTGATACTAGCATAAATTCATAAATGTATCTGTTGCTGACTGTTTTTCAGGATCTCACCTTCTATTCTCTGCCTAGTGTTTTAGATTGCAGTGCATGGGGTGAAGATTGACCCTGAGCATGTTCAGAAAGGAGTAATTTTTCTCTTACTGTTTGAAAGAAATAATTGCAGAGATAAGTGCTTCATTTCCTTTGACAGTTACATTCAATTAGAGTTTAAGTACAGTAATTTTACAGCAAGATCAGGTATGAGTGTAGAAGACTCTCGTTCCCAGTGTGGTCATGCTTTACAAGCGACATGTGGGTCAGCTTACCTATGTAGGCAAGTCCTTGTTCCCATTTTTCATTGAGTGGGGCAAAAGTGAAAATCCCGTTTCCTCATTAAAGAGAAAACTAGGCAGTTGAAGTGGGAAATACCAGCCCAGCCCTAATCAAAATTTATACTCCCAATTCCTGGAACCACCCTTCCCTTCCCTACAGCGGTTTCTGCCAAAGCTGCTCTGTCTCTCCTACTTATTATCTCTTGTTTTAACATCTGGCTATTTCTTGTGGGATGCCTATCTCTACACTCCAGTTTTTCTGTTAATACCAGGATGCATACTACAAATTTGTACAGATATAGCACAGATTTGAGATTGAGCACTAAAATGGTAAGCATAGATGGATTATATATAGGCATATCTTGAGCAGAATGGATTTGTATGAACTTGGAGATGTGGAGAGCTGTGACATCAAAGTGCACGGTGGGAGTTCGGAGAGCTGGCACGTGCTGCTGTGCACATCGTTGGCGACAGGCAGCGGGGGAATGTTGCTTTAACCCAAAAAAATTCCACTGTTACTGCTCTGTGTACATCTGTATTGCTGTGCTAGCTCTACTTCAGTAAGGGTCTGAGTGTTTTGGGTGGGATTGTTATGTTTTGTAATTTTTTCAAGAATTTTATTACTGCATTAGTACAAGAGCAATGTACAATTACATACATGCACAATTACATTATGTACAGTTACACAAAAGATTCAACATTCAAATTACACATCATCTGACTTCAGTAATTAATATTATGTCCATTCTGTTTACCAATGTTTCTTCTGTAAATATATTTTCTTATGTATTTTAACCTTTGTAATATTGCAACTTTATATCACAAGTGACGTGTGTACAGTAGGGGTCATAAAAGACTACATGCTTCCCTGTAAAGATTTAATGATCTTATGCAAATGAGAATGTGGTGAAAAGTAATTATCTTGTCTATTAGGATTTTCCTGATATTCTTGTAAACTGAATCAAAAGGGAGGTTTGCAACACTCCCGTCATAGCTACTGCGTTTTTCTCCTTTCCCAGATGTAAACAGGAGATTGCCCAATGGAACTATGACACTGTTGCATTGAAAATATGAGGCAATATTTTAAACAAATCTCCACAGCAAATACATATCCTCTATCTGAGATATTTTAGACAGGTTACAACAAATCACTTTTGCACAATGCCATGGTAACTGTATTGCTGCAATTTAAATATTAGTAGAAGCAGAGCATAGATGATTAGTGCTTAGGACGGGGCCTGATGCTGTTTGGTGTATGAGTATAGACATGGGCAAGAACATCGTGTATAATATCCCATATGTGCATGTAGCTGGAGACTAGCATCACTAAATTACCTTTGGTTTAGCTAGTTGAGGAAAGAAATTAGAAGTATCAATAAGTTCAGAGAAAGTTATTTTAGGAGAATTCAAAGGAGACAGTCCTTTATTTCTGTGGTCAGTCTCTCAAACCATGAGAGGTTCCAGTCAAAACTAGAAGATGATGGAAACTTCTCCAGAGCAGAGATGAGGCACGAGGCTATTTCAGGTATTCAAGAAACACTTGACCTCCCTGGAGTGGTAGCAATGAAAGCTGACTTCTCTGGTGGTATTTTGGATAGATGTGAGGACAGGGCTGCTAGTATATGGTGGATATTTAATGTGACCAAAGCAGGGGAGATTTTAGACCCAAGTGGAGAGAACACTGTGCCTCAGGGTACCGGAGGATGAAATAACCAATCCGTTGAGGCAGGTGGCTCTGTCTCTCCACCATTTTCCCAGAGGATATCTTTCCCTTGTTACATGATGTGTACTTGATGCCTACTGAAACAATTTCTAGAGAGTAATACCCAATGGTGGATGTCTGTCTTGGTCTCTAGTGATTACTTATGTGCTTCCTCTTAATCACAGAAAAGTAATTCATCTTTTTTGTCAGTTAAGATGTACTGTTTCCCCTTCGCTCCGAAGATCTGGGGAAGCAGAGCTCCTTCCTTCAAAGAGACCACCACTCCCCATGAAATTACAGGAATTTCTCATAGAAAGAGATAATTTGGAAAAAGAGCAACTGTCTAGTAAGGCAGTCAGTAAAGCACCTGGGAAGGAAGGGAGAGAAGAAAGGTGGAAAATCATATGAGATGTGGCCAAAGGTTTTTCTTAAAACACTTTCCAACAGAGAAAAGAGCTTATCGATCTAAACGTCAAATTTTCAAGAGCTGAAACTAATCTGTTCTGGTTTGGGGTTTTCTGTGAAGACTTTCTAGCTTTTAATTTTACCACCATTTTCTCCCAGAGGGTCCAATCCTGTCCTGACCTGCTCTGGTTTCTTGCACTTCAGTGTCTTTTAAAAACCAGATTCCTCCTGCCAGCATGACAAGGTTACTAGAGCTGGTCAGGTAGAAATGGAAATGTAAACTCTTTCAAATGTTATTTTCTGGTTCCCGACCTCCCCAACGTCTGGAGTTACCAGGGATTAGATAGGCGGGCACTATGCAATCCCAAGGCCTGAGTCAGTGAGTGCCCGTGTGGAGCAGCAGTCTGAAGTGCCTGCAGGTTGTGAGCACCGGAGTGCCGAGCTGTCTGAACCCTTTCTGTCTTCCCTTCCTTCTGGGTAGGCGTGTTTTGACACTGACAGCATCAAGAAAGGGACCAACAGCAGCTGTCGGCAACACGTTTCCCAGCCTCCTTTCAGCTGGTGGAAAATGGTTTTAGTGAATACTCTTCAGAGGATAAAACATTCATAGCAAGTTTGATAGACAGCCTCTTCAGTTCTTCAAGCTGTCTTTAGCTGTTAAGTCTTAACAGCAAACCAGTTTCTGTACTAGGTAGGAACAGCAGGAATGAAAATTATTATCAGTGCCGATAGCTGTTTTCCTAATGTAGCTGGGATTTGGTGACAACTAACTGATAGGAGCTAAGTAGAAATAATTTCTTAATTACAGGAAGCTTTGGAGCTTCTGACTTTGAGACGTCCCTATTTCTGGCTTGCTTCATGCATCACTTCATCTGTCTCACCATACTGAGTAACACATTTTAGGGCATCTAAACTAATACACCAGGATACAAACCAGGCTGAAGAACCAGGTGGGATTAAGAATCTGTTGTTGTGTGAGGTACTCGTACGGCCAACAAACTTCTACTGTATTTGATTGTGTAATTCCTATAGGTCAAAATTTCTGCCTCTTGGCTAAGGCAAGAATTCGGAGTGGCCTCCAGGCTTGCTCCGAGTTCAAAGGTGCTTGAATATGAGAACAAAGGCCTATCCCTGCTTTGACCACAGCACAGAAATCTTCAGCACAAGGCTGTCCTAGGAACTTGGCAACAGACATGCTTCTAGCCTTCCCTCTACCGTGCATTCTCTGAGCAATCATCCTGCTCTTTCTTGAAAGCCTTCAGTTTTGCAGTGCATTTTGAGGCCAACGTATCTAGAAATATCTTCGGTGTTTCAGAAAATTACCACAAGCTCCCTGTGGGACCCAGGCAATGTTCCTCACCACCAAGCTGAAAGGCAGTAGAACCAAAACTGTCCGCCATAGATTTTATTTTCTTCCATAATTATTAAGGGTCTCTGAAAGTAAAGAAAAGCTGGCCGCTGGGTTCAGAGAGAGGACTAACCCCTAAGGCAGAAGGACGCAAGTAAACAAGGGCTAATAATGATTCTGACGCATTTCACTGTCAGTCTCTTAAAGCATCTGATACAAATGCCTCAAAATAAAGCAAGAAATTTGAAAACTACTCAAACAGTTTTCTTTGAACACCCCTTTTGCATGTGGATTTCAAGCATTGAAAGAGGGAAATTCTGTTACATCAACGTGATCTCTTTATGTTTAAGCAGAGAAACAGTGATACCGTGAGAGCTAGCTGTGGTTGACCATGCTCCAAATACCTCCACAACAGATCTGTAGCTTGGGTTGACTAGCATGTTACTGTTAAGAAAGACTTACTTTTCTCTCAATTAAAAGTTCTTACTTTGGTACGTAACTAAAGCACCCGAAAGGCAGAGAGTTAATCTGAGTGACCGATACTTAATTTCTATTGGCTCCTGTGGATGCTGCTTACATTAATTACAGGGAACTCATTGCACAGGATGAACTATTACTGAATCATTTCTTAGATTTATTAAGCATAAGCCAGCTTTCATCCCACATGCAGGGCTTTGAACTGTTACTGAATAATTTCTCAATTTGTTTTCTTGGGGCTTTTATTCCACCTGCAGGTCTTGTCTTTTCCACCTACACAGCTCCAAAACAACAGGGTCAATCCTGCTGCTTTGACCAAAGCCACACTCTCATTGACATCAAAGGAGTCTTGCCTGTGTTGAAATTATGCTGGCCGTATGTTTACTGTGACAATTGCAAGGTACTGTCTGGCTTGCTGATTGACTGTTGGTTTGGGATGTTCTGGCGGGTGGAGTTGAGGGGGAGGAGTATATCTAGCAGGGTGCCCTCCTCAGGGAGTCGGACCTGCCGTATGCTTTGCGTAGACCCAGTTCCTGGTTGCCACATAATTTCCCAAAGTGGAAGGAGGATGCAGGAAAACTATGGAAGCTCTGTAAGATTTCTGCTGCTCCCTCACTTCGCACCCATTCCTGATGTATGTGCTATGGATGGGTCCCAAAATCAGAAGGGATGAGACAAGACCTGTGTCTCGGAAGAGCAAGGTGAAAGTCTCTGCATCCACTGAGTGGTTCTGTCAGAACACTGCCTTAACTGGTGTGGGAAGGAGCTGAAGTTTTGGTCTGCTCTGATAGACAAGACCTTTTACATCTTTGCTTTGATTTCCTGTCAGTATGGCACATTGTACACCTGGAAGGTGATTAAGTGCACAGGGGTTCTGCCTTATGCAGAAGGCAGGAAAAAAGAGTAGGGAATGCGCCTTTGAAATTGGTGATTTAATTAGAGACAGTATTTGTCAAAACATCTCTGTGCCTCAGTTGCTGTTGCTAAGGATTTAAACCAAAGATACCCTTTTCTCTGAGAAGATACAATTTAGGAGGGAGAAAAAAAGATAATATTTAAAAAAAAAATTATAAATAAAACGATTCACTGATTATTTTTTTTTTTCTGTTTTACTTCTGATGAGCTAAGGGAGACTAGCAGAGTCTACTTTTGTGTGGTTTGTGCCCTTAAAACTCCATGGATCCTGCTCACAAAGACGTCTGCAGCCACAATAGGAACAGTTCAGATCTTTGATGCCATTTTTGGTTGGCTTTTATATGTAGAAGGCTTTGAAGTTTCACCTGGAGAACATGTTCAGTATCTGTAGGTGACTGCTTAGCTTTCCTGCTTGGTTATAGGATTAGACAACAGCAATGGGATTGCAAACTGTCAGAGCACTTGGGGAGAGATGAAAACCCTGTGAATGTTTGCAGCTTCAGATGAGTTGGTACTTCTCTTGTGAAACTTTTCTTTGAGCAGTGGATAGTTATGGTGTAGCCCATGTCTACTTGGCCATGTGACGCTTGTTTCCACAGCAGCAGGTTCTACCTAATAGTCACCCAGCTATCAGCACTATTTAGCTTGGGGACAGCCTTAGCTGGATGTGGTCTCTGTGTCCTTGGTACCTCAGCTTCTCTGTACTCCTCCAGCTTCCCCTTGAAGCCTGCAGATCTAAACGTCCACATCTATTGCCACTGCATGGTGAGACACTTCCTATTGCTAGTGCTGCGCCCGGCTCCGTGGCTTCACTTGAGCTTCATTCCAGTTCTTGGCTTTCAGAAAGCAGTGAGACAGCTGTTCCCTTTTTGTCCTCTTTGTTACAATGCTCTTGATGTCGTAGACTTCTTTCATGACCCTTTTAAATCATCTCTTTTCCAAACTGAAGTCCTGAACTATTCAATTATTCCTTGTACAGAAGCTGCCCCATGGTTGGGATATCCATCAACACGAAAACAATTCAGAGCACTTGGTTTTCTGAAATGCTATTAATAATTTACTTTGCCTTTTGCTTGGAAACTAGGCTTGATTTCTGTCAGTTGTCATGGAGTAAGAGGAGAGAGAGGCCCTCCCATGGGTTAATAAGTTGTTACAGATAGGAAAGAAAGGGTGACAGTAAAAGGGCAGTTTCCCTGGCGGGAGGAGGGTAGCGGTGGGGTTTCCCGGGGATCTGTGTAGAGCCCTGTGCTCTTCCATATATTTATAAGTGATTTGGAAAGATAAATCATCACCCAGGAAAGTAAAAAATAAAGGCTGCAAAGAGCTGTAGGAGAATTCAGTAAACCTGGGTAGAAACCAAAGCGACAGCTGTCACCGTGGCATGCTGTGACACGGCCGTGGCACGTCAGCTGTGCAAAGTCACAGAGACAGGCAGGAAAATCCAGTTGGCTGCAGGGACACAACAGGGAGCTCTCAACTGGTTATTGGTATTCAGGAAAGATGTTGTCACTGGAGAAAGTTCTCTGAAAACATTGATTCAGTGTTCGGCAATAGTCAAATGTTATTGGAAAGGAGAGGAAGAGAAAAAAAAATTGATAAATGTCTGTGCTATACATAAAGCCCTAGAGCTCCTGTATCTTGGGTGTTATGATTAGTTCTGATCACTTCACTTTAAGAAAGGGGGTGGTATAGCCATGCACTGAAGACAAACAGTATTTTTTATGACAGACGTGAAGAGCTTGCTTGCAAATAAAGATTAAATAGTGTGGGACTTTTCAGCATGGAAACAAAGACAGTTGAGCAGCCGTATGGTAGAAGCCTATAAAATAGTTGGAATGGTGTGTAGAGGAAGGTTACAGAACTACCATTAAATATTCTTCGTAATGTAAGATGCAGGTACCATCAAATGAAATGATCATGTTTGACAAACACATGGAGTATTTATGTATATGATGTATAGGTACATTGTGAAGCTAGTCATAGGCTATTATGGAGGCCAAATGCAGGTATTAGTCCTAGAAGGGGTGAGATATGCTCACAAGCGATAAATCTACTGAGATTTACTGTACCTGAGAACCCAGATGCCATCTCCAGCTCAAGAAATCCTTAAACCAGTGATTGCCTGAAGCTGGAAGCACTTACTGAAGAAAAGATCACTCTGTACTTGTCCTTTTCCTTATACTGTTCCTTACGTATCTGCAATGGAGCAGGTAACTTTGGTCTGCCTATATTTGTATGTTGCTGTGAGCATGCTGAAGGCTGTGAGATTTCCATCACAGGAGCTTAAGAGCAGATTAGCTAAATGTCTATTTGATGTGGGGTAGGTAGAGCTTATCCTGCTTCAGAAGGGAAGCTAGACTTATAGAATCATGGAATGGTTTGGGTTGGAAGGGGCACTACAGATCATCTAGTTCCAACCCCCCTGCCATGGGCAGGAACACTCTCCACTAGACCAGGTTGCCTAAAGACTAGACTGTCCCTAGACTTAGGGACCTCTGAATGTCACTTTGGTCCTGTTCCCTGTGATTCTGTGGAAACCACGAGTAAAGTGCCTACTTCTCCTCTTCCCACCTCTGGGCTGTCATCAGGACACGACAGGAGGAGGTCCTGGCTGCTAAAGGGAAGGAAAGGCTGAAACAAGCCAGCATGTCATCTTCCCACTGTTGCAGTCACCATGGAGGCTGAGGCTGAGTTACACCTCTGAAGTGCACCAGAGCAGACACTCCAGGATGTGACTCAAAGGCCAGGCTAAGCCATAAGCCGGGTCTGTAGGAGCTGGAGCCAACGTTGTGTCAGTCTGCTGTGTTCCTGGCAGCCTGCCTACGGAGGAGGGCAAGCAGCAGAACGAGGTGGCTTCAGGCCCTGGGGGAAAGGAATTGCAACCACTGAGCCTGTATGTATGAGCTGTCATCACAGCAGAAGTGGTGAAGATCCAAATGAAGCATCTAAGGAGCAGTTTCACAAGACATCTGGCCCATGAGCTTTCCATGGGAAAAAGGACAAAACAGGAATGGGCTTACAGGACAGATAGCAGTCTCATCCCTACATACTGCTCTTAGTTTCTCCTTTTGGTGTGATTGTGGTTTTGGACTGTAAGCTAACCTGCAGGACCATGTGGCCAGATGCAGGGCAATATTGATGGTGGGGAGGGCAGCTACAGTAGATGCTGATGCTTGTGCATTTCAGAGAGCATGTTCTTCAAGGCAGTATCGTGGGCAAGTTAACACTGACCAAGTCCTGCTCCCTCTCCCCCAACAAAACCAATGCCTGTAGATAGCACTGAAACTGGACAGCAACAAACTTGAAGAGCTAACAGACTATGCTAGAAGAAAAAGATGGAAAAAAACCTCCATAACGTGCAGTTACAGAGACAAACGAGCTCCCAAGTAACTCAAAACAAGAAGAACTGGCATTTGAAAATCACTACATGCAAGAAAAGGTATAAGCAAACAGTGAATTAGTGCATATTCCCTTATGTCCTCTTTAAAGATGTCTGAAGATTTGTGTGATCTACAGCCTTTTGTTTCCAGAGACTTAGTTTCAGGTCCTCTGTTATTTATAGGCAAGTAGTATTGCCAGGAAGATAGCTGAACCCCTAACTTTCAGTCCAGCTCATCGGTCCTTGGTCCAGGAGACCAGACCTGCATCTAACCACAATACTCAAGCCTGGAAATTCTTCTTCAGAGGCAAAAAAGCTTCCAGGCACTGAGTAGCTAGTGTGAAGAAACCTGAAGATGCCTTCCATGCCCATATCATGCATGTTATGAGGCTGAGCAGTCAGAAGTGTTTGATGGCTCCTGCCCAAGCCAACCTCATAGTGTCTACCACATATAAAGTATGAGTAACACCCAGTCTTTGAACCACAAGTAAACCACTTCAGTGTACTTCCATTAAGGTATGTTCTACAAATAATAATTGCAAACAGCTCCCTGCAGTCCATAAATGTGTTCCACCTCCACAAGCCTTCTCCTTTTCCTGTGGGGCAAGATCTTTAATGCTTTTGAAACCAGAGCAACAAATGAAAATATTTCCAGCTTGTTTTTAACTGTTGCTGACAACCTCTGAAGTGATTAGAGAGCATTTTTCTTTCATTTACTTTTTGTTATGTTATTTGCATTCATTAAATGCAGGCATAGCACAAAAAATTAGAGCATAAGGAATGTGTTTGTGGAATAAAACCTGGTTGAAAGAATGCCAGTCTGACTGCTAGTAGTCTTGAAGGTGGCATTTCTGTAACCCTGCTGGAAAACAGAGCCTGACAGGACGTAACATGCCTCTGCTGTTCCAAAAGTACTTCTGTATTTAATGTAGATAGACTGAAGGAATCGCATCCATTTAAGCTAGGTGCATCCTGGAGCCACCACATGGTAGCTGCAGGAGGAAGATGATGTGTTACTGTCTGTGTGTCCTTACTAGCTCCCAGCATTAGGGAAACCAAAGATCACCTTGCAACATCCTAACCAGGATCCTAATGAGTCTTTATAGGGAGTGTTCTTTTCATTAAAAAGTGCAGTTTTGGCCTGTTACTGATCATTCTGAGCTGAATTCCCCAGATTTTTTAGGCAGGACTCATGAAGGATTTGGGCATCGCTCACAACAGGGGCAAGAAAACTGGGGTCTCTTACAGCAGCTACTAGAGAAGTCTTCATCTCTCCACCTCTGAGGAGCAAGACATTTTGAGGGTAGGGCTGCCCTTGCTCAGCAAGCAGGGCAGGTGTCCTTTACAGAAAAATGTAGCTTGGACTGCAGAAGGAAACAAGTACTCCACAGCCTATGGTTAAAACATTCCTCTACGAAGCATTACTCACTTGTGCCCAAATTAATATTTAAATATTTTGCAGATCCCAGGACAGTTTCATCAGGTGAGGTTGGAATAACTCTACTCAGAATGGCCTGTGGAAGTGGTTAACAGACACTGCTCAGAGGGAGGTCTTCATCCACTGCTCTCATATAGCAGAGGAAACCTGCAAAACCAATTCTCTGTCGTGTCTCCTCTCCCTCTTGGTACCACCTCTGCCAAACCTTTTGGATAGGTTTGTCACTTGCAGCTGGGAACTCAGCCATTGGCTTTCACTGCAGACAGAGCAGCCCAAAACTGAGTTTTCCATTTTCTTGAAGTTAATTAAAATCAAGCATTTTCAGTTTCTGGCCCACTTAAAATAATTTTTATTCTTTTTTCTGTTCAACACTGCAAATCCCTCCTCTTTTGCCTTCCCCAGTAAAATTTGCATGTCCCTAATCCTAGGATTTACTTAAGCAACTACAGAGAATCCTGAAATGACTTCTCTTCCAACTGCTTTGTCTCCAGCTGGAGACAATTACTGATTTGTCCAATTCTCACCACATATATTATTAAGAACAAAGGCAGACCTCAAAACATTAGCAACTAATTTCAGTGTTATAGTTCTAATAAAATAAAAGCTGGTCACTATTAGGCAACATCTCTTTTGTATGTGGTAACTTCTTCATTGAATTCTGAGGTTTTCTTCCTTCCCAGATAGAATTAATCATAGTTGCAAGGATCCATGGATTACTGCTGCTTTTAAATTTGCAGCATGGTATGTAATTGGGTTTGTCCCTGGCAGGAGCATGGAGAGAAGCAGAATAGTGTTAATAATTTGTTTTTTCTTATCTCTTTTAATAAAAGTCTGCATTCAGTGTTAGAGACCGTTTTTGCAACGGTCTCCTTTTATCACATGGCTTGGTAGCAGATGTTGATTTGTTCTGTAGCATTGCAAGCAAGAGGAAAAGCAAGTGCCACAGCTCAGTCTTCCGGGCAGCAGATTTGGATGAGCCCAGGGACGAGTTGCCAGGTTTCACAACTGAGGAGTGCTGAACGTGGAAGGTGGAAAGAATTAAGGGGATAGGGAATAACACCTCTCATTAATGTAGAAGACAAAGGCAACCGTAAATCATTTGCCTTCACTGAAGTAGAAGATAAGAGTAACTGCTTTCTTTTAAAGTATTTCTGTGTTTAGGCCCTGCTTCCCAGAGAAATTATCTACCCTTTCAGCTCCCAGCAAAGGAACTCCATGGCCCTTGAATCTGGACTGAGCAACACAGTGGTGTGATCAGCCATGAGGCCTCTGCCCTGACCCTCTGCTAGCTTGGAGGCTCTGATGAAGATGAAGGTCTGAAGGAGAGCCTGCCAGCTCCTGCGGGAGCTCAGTCAGGACAGGGGCACGGGGAGCTGCCAGCACGCAGCTGATGGTCCTACCAGCCTGCCTTGGGACACCCCACCTCCTGCTCATACCCCTTGTAACTGGAAACAAGCGTGAAAGGAGACAGAAGCTGGATTTACTGTGGGGACTCAGAAGTCCAAAGCATGGGCTACAGAAAAGGTTTCAAGAGGGAAAGGGGAGCATTAATTCCCTCTATGGCGCAGGTCACATAAGCTTGAGATTTGCTCCAGTTAGCACAAGCAGACAGGCAAATCAAAGATGATGATGAGAGGACTATCTCTGAAACCACCACCTCTGACTTGTATCCCAGCGCTCAGGTCAAGGCTGGAGGAGGACACCTCTTGCCAGCGAGATTCACAGCCAAAGAGGAACCTGTCCCTGGGGCTATTGGATAGGGCTACCCAGGAATGAGAGGTGCCAAGATAAGGCACAAGCGTGGGAGCAGAGCCTAGGAGCTGTGAGAGCCTAGGATCCATCTTTCCATCTCTTAGGAGGTACGAACTAGCCTCTGGGCTGCTGCACAGAAGATGCTCGCTGGATGCTTCTCTGTTGTAACGAAGGTGGCTGCTGCTTTTTGGGCTGTCAGTGATTTCCGTTGCAGGTGACCCCTCCTGAGCAGGACTGTCCAGGAGCCGGGGGCACTAACAACAAATCTCAAACAGCAAGAGGTGCGCACCATGGTTCTCCACTGGGGCGATTTTGTCACTGAATTGCTTTGCAGTGCTATCCTCCCTGTAGTCACCCCCCTAAACTGTCGTGCTGTCCCAGGTGAAGGATGAGGCAACATGGCAGCAGAGCAGTGCAGGTGCCATCAGCTGGCCTCGGTGCCCGTGTGGTGGACAGACTAATTCCCTATGCCTTGAACTGGGTAGCTGGGGTGCAGTTGTGAGCCCCGTCTGGATGTGCTGCAAGATAAAGGGGATGTCTTAAACCACTGTGGCAAAATTTGTTAGAGCTGCTATGCCAGAGCCCAGAGTTAAAAGGGGCCTTTTCCCATGTAGTCATGCCAGAAGAGATGATCACAAACAACTGGCTGCCACTGATCTGCTCTGAAGTCCCAGTTTTTGCAACACCCCAATTTAAACAGTTCCATCCCCCAGTGACTCCAAGGGTACCGATCAAGCGGGCAAGGCGTCCTGCTTACTGGGGAAGCTTTGCAGGAGGGACGTGCATCTCACAGCTGTAGCTGCTCCGTCAGGGAGCACAGAACAACGCAGCCGCTGCCGCAGTCTCTGCTCTGGCGCCCACGTCTGCATCGCCTGGGGTGGCCCTTCTGTGGCTTTGTGGTCAGCAATGGTGCAAATTCATCTCTTGTGATTTTTATTTGGAGGTGAGCTTGACATCACCTTCGTGTGACCTTTAATCTTCAAACAGCAAGTTTTTTTAAAGCTGAAATAATACATGGACTAATAATGCGTAAAAAAAGTAGAGGTCTGGATTTTACCCCTGCTTCACGTCTGCAACGTGATAGATTTGACATGACCTACCCCAACCGTGTTGTGTACGCTGCATAATATGTCATTGCAACTGCAGAGGGCCTCTCAAAGGCTAATCTGAAAGCTGATTTATGGCAGCCCACCTCAACCCATAACAGCCATTAGCTCACTTCTGACACTTTGCTAGGTTTCCTGACTTTCTGCCCGGTTTATTTCAGAAGCAGAAGGGAAAGATGGGATTTCTGTTAGATATAGGCTAGCTCTTCAGCCGGTCACTGGAGCTTTGCCAGTTCTTGCCAGATGGGGATTGGGCACTGGCTTTGTCAGATGAAATATTACCTAGCCAAGATTTAGAGGCATCTGGCTAGACGTTCTTTGCTTTCTAAGAGATTTGTTGTCACTCATCCCAAATACTTATGGTCTTGGATCTGGTATTATCTGACTATAGCTTTTCCTCCAGCTACTTGCAGTGAGGTATTTACGTACACACAATCACAGCAGATAAATCTCTTATAAAGAGATAATCGTAATCTCTTTAATCAGCACACTGTAGTAATCCCCCATAAACAGGCTGCAGCAAACCTTTTACTAGGTCAGTGTCACCACTATATTTTCTCTTTTCTCTGTTGTCCTGTGTCAGCTGTGTAGCAGGAGATGTTTCAGAGAGATCAGGAAATTAAATGATTATGTGTACGTACAGGAGCTGATAATATATGCATCTTGCATGCATATGCTATTTGGTGATAACAAATCCGAGAATAGTATGCAAAAATGAGCAGGAAGAATGCAAACATGTCTTCACTGTGATTTTGCACATGACAAATTCCAGTGACTCCTGTCTTGGGGCATTCCCTGCTAAACCAGCATTTATAATGTGCTTTTGTTTGCTCTTCATTCCCAGAAGCTAACAATGCTGCTGACACTGCAGAAGTTACGTTTCTTGTCACACATGGTGAACATACATTATTGTAAATGTACGTGTATGAATGCGTTACTGAAAGAGCAGGGAACGTGAATGGCACACCTGCCTCCAGCAAACTCTCCTTGTCTGGGTTTATTCAGTTGTGGTAGGATCAGTAAAAACATTTCTAAAGGAAAAATGATTTGTCCAAGGAGGTCTAGCAAGAGGGTCTTATTCAGACCCACTCCAGAAAACAGAGGTGAATGTCTGACGAGAGGAAAGCCAGTGGTGTTACCCGCCCACAGCCCCTGCTCCGGCCCTTCTCACCACGCAGGCGTTAACACTTTTGCATGCGTTTTTTAGAGAAGATTGTTTCTAAGTACGTGCTGGGGGGTTTAGCATGTTGACTACTGCACTGGAGGCACTCCAGGCCAAGCAAGGAGAGTAAATGAGGTTTGGGAAATTGGTGGAGCTCATCTAAATTGTCAGATGATGTTCTCATTTCAGGCAAGGGCGCTGTAACTGCCAAGTTTGGGGCTTTCTGGAGAGACCAAGGAAGTACCATGGGGAAGAAGAGTGCCTCGGGCATCCCAGGGTTTGCTTTAGAAGAGAGGACAGTATAACCTTTAATGTTTGCTTTCTTTCCTGATTTGCAGGTCAGCTTTAGCAGGCCTGCACGCACTTGAAAAAAAATGACAAGCTGCGTCCAGTCCCATGGGTCTTACTCATGGGACTAGTCCTTACTCATCGGATCGGCCCCCGCAAGGTCGATGAGACTGCTTGTATGATTGAGCCTTTTGGCAGAAAGGCCTGTTCATTCGGATGGGGATCTGTTTGTTTTGCATGCTGTAAAAATGCAACCGTCGCTGGAAGGCAGCAAGAATTTTACCCGTGCAAGCTCAAATCCACAGAGTCAAAAGCCCACCTGGGACAGTCCTGGAGTCCAGGACAGTCCTGGCACCCCAGCAATGGTCTTCAAGAAACCACTGTGAACGTGCATTCAGACACAGGATTTTTTTTCTGTTTCCACATCTCATCCTGGAGTCCCCAGAGTTTCCCTGTTCCCAGGGCTGTGGCAGCAGATAGGGCCCTCGTGTCTATTTAGCTGCTATAGGATTTATGTCGATTAAGGCAATTGAGGAAGGTGGGAATGGCGGCAGAGCGTTCCTATTCGTGTGATGTGTTGCAAAGGACATTCCTCTCTGTCCATGTTTTTCTACACACAAGCAAAAATGTTTCCACTCTCAGCTACAGAGCAGCTGTGAGCCAGGAAGGGGGCAAGCTCTGATCTGGGCTGCTGAGGACTCTAAAACTCCACATCAGAATTGGTCTGGGTGCAGAGAACCCCCAACCCTGATGATCACAAACATCCCAGACATCTGTTTCAACGGGGCATCTTTTTCAGCAGTGTCCCTGGCTGTGGCTGCTGATACTGGCTGTATTTTCACCGCGGAGATGGATGCGTGGGGATTGCCCAGCTCAGACTAACAGTGGTGCTTCCTGCCCTGCAGAGCAGGCAGCGGTGGGGACAGCAGCAGTGGAAACCTCTTCTTTATCTTGGCTTCCTGTTAAAGCTGAGCATCTGGAAGGAAGGATGGTCTTACAATTGGGACGCTAGGCTGGTAGGACTGAACTGCAGTTCTAGTTTCTACCTGCACTTTCCTGTGTGATTTTGAGAAAGTTACTTAAACTGTGTTTGTTTTGGTTTTTTTTGTGTGTGTGTGTGTGTTTCAGGAAAAGGAGCAATTCCCTATTTCAGAGCAGAAAAAGTCATCAAAGTTTGTGGCTTATCTGGAGAACATGGTCAGGAGAGCTGAACAAGTAACAAGTGTGAGAGGAGGAAAAGCTGGTAGGCTGTGGCACTCGGGGATCCCATTTGATGGTGGTAAAGGTATCACAGCGGCAGGAGTCCTTGGAGTTTGGTGGGCATTCTTGCTTTTTCCGGAGGTGTCTCCTACAGACACCTGAAGTTCAGCTTTTTGTCGTTAGGGAGATCTTTAGAGCATGCAGTCTAATAGCAAGGAGAGACTTTACCCTGCTGTGTATAACTTTGAAGGATCTGTGTGTAGACAAATTTGCCCATCAAGAAAAGTCCTTCCTCATGGTTAGCATGAGGCTGTTGTGACAGTACATTCCCGCAATGTTGTCATCACCAACAGACAGGCCCGGCACTTGCTAATCTCTTTAGAAACACCTGTTTTGGGTAAAAGTGGTCTCGGGAACTGGCCACCAGAACTGCAGCGTGATCAGGATGGAGACTGATTAGCTGATTTGTCCCTGCTGCCTTCACTCCACCACTGAGGACGTGGTGAGAAGACAAGGATGCACCTCGGAGAACTGCCCGGCAGCTTCGGGTGGCATTTGAATTTCACAATTAGTGGTTTTGATCTGGCTTTTGTCCTCCATGTTTTTTGCTCTGTGGAAGGTGTTTTTAAGTGGGAACCTCTGTCAATAAAATGGTGCTGCCCAGATTGGGGTGGAGAAGGGCTTTGCTGCAGAGATGGAGCTTGAGCCCGGTACAAAGAGCCAGAAGGGAAGGCGCGTAAGTGACTTTGGCTGGGGGATCACAAGACCCGTGGGAACAGCAGTGGGCTGCTACAAAGCCATACTCTCAGCCAGTTGAAGTTATTGGTGCTCTTTTCAAGTCATCTGCCCTGCAG
Organism: Balearica regulorum gibbericeps; assembly: GCF_011004875.1. Lineage (NCBI taxonomy): Eukaryota > Metazoa > Chordata > Aves > Gruiformes > Gruidae > Balearica > Balearica regulorum. Next base: position 16,579,071 of record NC_046186.1, read on the forward strand.
ACTGCGAGTGTTTCTCTCTAAGGAGAGGGAGCCAACAGCTTAAAAACCTGATTTTTTTCTGAAGCTTGCTAGGGATTGATGGTAAAATAAGCTAAATTCCCTCTCTTTTTTTTTTTTTTTTTTTTTTTTTTTTCCTGTAGAGAGGGCACCTCAGGTATAAGCAATAAGGTCAAAAGAAGTTAGGTGTGAGGATACTTCGGTGTGATTTATGAAGGTGGCCCTCCTGTTTGAATAAACTGGCAGCTGTATTCCAATGAATCTTCACTGAGCAATTAAAGATGCTTTTGCTCCCCAAGCATCAGCCCCATCCAGCATTAGAGGTTACAGCCCTTAGCTGCTCCAGCAGGCAGTTTGATGTCCTAGCTAGGGCTCCCTCTGCAAGCAGACCGAGCTGCAGCAGCCTCCTCTGTGCTGTGAGGAGCACAACCGTGCTGAATTTGCCAACACGGTTACTGCCAGAGCAGTAACCTCTCGCAGAGAGGCGGCCAGCTGCGAGGGGCAGCTACTTCTGAAACTGCTCCTCCTGTTTCCAAAGGGAAACACGTGTTTTGGCAGTTAATAGTTAAAATTAGGTAGCTGCTTTATTTTAGCTGTTGACAGTTCTGCTTTGGCTTTGCTCAAACCCGTGTTTTCAAGGGCTCTTCTACAGGCACAAATGGCAACAGCCTGCTGTTAAACCAGGGAAGTGTTTTGTAGAAGCTCTGAAGCATCTTCCAAAGGCAGTTTAGCACTGATTTAACAACTACAGTTTAAAGCCTGTTAATATTGTCAAATTGGTCAATTTGAAATCAATTTGAACATGGTTTTGCTTAAGCCATTTTCTAAACCAGTCTTTAAAGCACTACATTGGTGCAGAAATCTGAGCATAGATTTGTTTGTTCGTTTGCTTGTTCGCACTGCATTAGACCAGCTTTTACTTGTACAACAGTGGCAGTTCAAATCAGAAGACAAAATACTTCTTTGATACTTTGAAAACAAATTTGGTAATTGTCCTTTCTAGTTAAGACTGTGCCAGACAGAACTGGGGAAGACAAGCTTTAAAAAAGACAGGAAATAAAACCAAAAAAGTATCCACTATTCTTTATATGCTGTAAAGCAGAAGAAAGTCCTCATGAGTTAAAAATACTTTCACAACACCGTTAAATCTATTTATCTTTTCAAGGTCTAATGTTTCCTTTTTGTCAATGCACTTTGGTTATGCTCCTTTATGATCTCTTTTCCACTTCCAGCCCACAAGACTAAACACGCTTTATTTTTTTCATGGTACATTTCCCCCTTCCTGTTCTTACCTCCTCATGCTCACGCCCAGAGATCTGGGATGGTCTGAAGACCAGACAGAGCTCCTGCTGTGTCTAAAGATAGCCTCTGGGCTGGATGGGTGATGCGAATGGAGCCTTTCACCATCTGGGTTGCTGATTAGGCTATGAATCCGATCGGTCATGACTGAAACAGGCTGTTCTTCAATAGCTTTCTAGTGGTCTCTTTGATATGATTCATTCATGTTCATATCAATCCAATCCCATTTGTCGTAAATCAGCACCACAACTGAGCTTAACCTGCTCTCAACCTGATCCCCACCAAGATGGTGTGAGCCTTTGGATGAGTCCTGTCTGAATTTTCTCCTCGCATTGTCATTGCCCATGTTGTAGCTGCAACAGTTCTTTTTACAGAAAAATTGAGCCAGTGCTTTTCATCAACTGGAAAAGACAAGTCAGTGCCCCAGCAGTAAGGGCACAAGCAAACCCTCCCTTTGATGTCAGCTATGCCATTTGAAGATGTTATTGCCTCTTCAGGGTGCAGGCGACTGTCCCTTTGCTGGAGGTGACCATTTCCAAAGCTCTGATGCTGGACAAGACCATACAAACAACCTCTGATGAGCTTCAGTCAGCTGCATGGGTTTGAAGAGTCAGCTCTGGTACGTTAAAATAATCTGGCTGATTTTGATAACAGCAGGTTGGGGCGTCCTGCTGTAGAGGGTCCCTCCTGCTGGTAGATCGCAGGGGTGGCCACTGTAAGAAGGTGCTGGTGTGCCCCTGGCAATGAAAATGCCTTTTGCTGGCAGAGATAACCCTAAAAGTCTGTTCACAGCCTGTGTGTGCACTCCAAGCTGGACTGGGCACCCTCCCCAAAGATGGGGGAGGTTTGCTGGTGTGGTGTCTGTGGAGTCCTGTTGAGCTGCTGCTGCTGTGCCTAGTGTGGTTTGGACCTGAATCGACTTGGACCTTCAGGCAATGTCCAGCCCATGGCTTGGGGATCAGCTTGGACCCAGTCTCACCAAGCAATTCAGATGTGGCCACCCTGCTTCAGAAAGCTAAGCTGGACAGATGTGATCTGGTGGGCCGTTGACCTCAGGATCAGAGGATGGGTCTGGGCCCATTTTATTTGCCGCTGTTACTGTCCCTTCTGTGCCTCACTGTTTGTCCAGTGTCTGCACCCCAGTTTTTCTAAATGCTAAAGATGTCATCGTAATACAAAGGCACGACCTGAAAAAAAAAGTGGTCATTTAGTACCTAGGGAGACATCTCTTAGGGTTTTCTGCACCTCAGGGGTCACCCTGTCATTCCAGGGCTCTCAAGGGGCACAGGAGATGGGCTTGATTAGACAGGCAGGACTGGAGCAATGTGGTCCCCAGTCATATTTACAAGTAGCCCCACCAGCGTCCCTGCTCTTGGTGCACCAAGAGGTAGCAAGACCAAAGGAGCTGAAACATGAATAGAAGCTGAAAGTTTGGAGCTCTTTTCTGGCATGGCAGATTTGCTCTGTGGCTTTCGCCAAATTTCTTTAAGCTTCAGTCTCTTGGCATTGAAAATGGAGAAAATACTTTACTCATTGAGGAGCCATCAGCAGAGTTCTTTAGATCAGCAGATGGGAGGATTTGTGTGGTATTCGTTATTTGCATGACAGACCTCCCTTTTTGTCCGATCAGGAGTCTTTTTTGCCTGGGTGTCTTGTTGGAACTGCCACCGGCATCCTAGTTCTGGGCATGCACTGCACATTTTACCTGCTCTCTGAACATTGATCAAAGCTTCTGGGAGGAGAAGCCAGCAACATACTAAATACATGTCAGTTCAGTTGTTTTCACATGCAGAGCTTTGCTTAGCCCGCTAAAGCTCATTGTCTCCTAGCCAAGTAATTGAAGGAGTCGAGGCCCTATTTAACCTTTTGGGAAGAGCTGATGCTTTGACATCCACAAAGAACTTCTTTGTTTGAGGAGTTAAAGGATCTTTGCAAGGTTAGGCTCAGGTATTGCAGCCCAGCACATGGTCGCTAGCTGTAACGAGTAAGGTAGGTGGTTGGGGCTGGGGTGTGGGAGACCTCAGGCTTGGCCGATTCCTCTGCCCAAGGGGATTTGAACTGCACCTCCCACCTGCGAGGACATTGCCCTAGCCACCTGGTGTGTACTCTTGAGGGACGGGAGAAAGATAGTGCAAGCACTCTCAGTCCCTCATATTGGATCTTCTGCTTTCTTTAAGGTAACATAAAGAATGATTAATCCACAGGGAAGAAACCTCCAACAATCTTCTGGCCATGAGCAACTAATTTCAGGCTCTGGTTCCTGCTCCTGTGAACAGTGGGGACGGCAGGTTACCCACAGCAGGGTACCTTAGGGTTTGTTTTGTGATGGCAGACCCTCAGCTGAATGAGACAAAGAGCGGATTTGAACCAAGAATGTCTTGTTTTCTGAGAAGCTGTCCTAAACCCTGAGGTAAAGTGAGAACAGTGGTCTTCCTCAGTTTTTGAGGCTGTCTGTTCAATGTGGTGAAAATGTGTTCAATGTGGTGAAAAATTCAGGGTAGGGGAAACCAACTTTTTCCAGGAAATACTCTGCCTGAGATCCCACAGTCACCATCTGGACAGCAGTCTGCCTGTGTAAGGCGGGCTCCTTCACAGGAGTCAAGGTAATATGAATTTTACCCCAACACTGTCCAGCATTTAGTACGGCTGTTGATTTATATGTTGTGTTGCATCCCTTTATGAAAATGTCTATAATGAATAAACCTGCAATGCCTTTTTTCATTATTCAGACTGTATTCATACAGCAGTTATTTTATCTTTTTTTTTTTTTTCCCTTCTCAGTTGTCCCTGGTGCTATTTTCTGTGCTTCTGCCTGTGTTGGAAGTGAATTTGGACCAACACACTGAAGAACTGTTGTTCCTTATCTTGTGGCAATCATATTCAGTAACTCTGTGTTCAAAGTGATGTAGTTGATGGGAGGAGAATTTAATTGCACCATCTTTATTCCATTGTCTTTGTTCCCTTTGTCCTCTTTGGGATTGTTACCTTGACACGTGCAGTTGCAGGCTTGCCCTCTTTTAACCCAAGTCACCCTCTAACTGATCACCACCGTTCTGCAGCCTGCAAACCCATGGATCTGCCTTGCCGCAAGCTGAAACAGGCACCACGTGAGGCATTTTTCCAGTGTCATGCCTGGTATTAGCCAGGTACTCTACAAGCTACTTTGGCATCTTCACCCCTATAAATCTGTCCAGTATAATGAGGCTCATGGGTTATTTAAGGTGGAGGGCTGTCGGCTAGAGTGCTAAAGACCTGTCTTTCATCCACATCCTCGTGTAAGCAATTCCACATGTTTGCTGTCCGTATGGACATTGCAAGAACAGAGGAATCTTACAAGAGCACTTAATTACGTTACCTCAGAAACCCATTTGATTTCCTAAGTTCTGCAATAATCACATTTTGTAGTTGATTTAAAATGAACAACAGAATCATCCAGGCCCCACACAGTGTAATTAATACATTGATTGTAATTAATTAATAACATGCTCCTTTTTATTCCAGAACATGACCAGAAAGCCAAGTGTATCATTAGCACCTACCGAGGGAGTAACAATTAATTGGGTTTACTATTTACATCCACAAGAAAGCCAATAACTGTTTGACATGTTTGGGCTGTGGAGAGGCTCTTAATATGTATCCTCACACTCTTACAGCTTATTTTATGTTGCACACAGAGGGTGATTCTTGCTGTCCAAACCCTGGCATAAGCCACACAAATCTACAAACAACTGGGCCAGTGCTTTTCAATTAAGCTTAACTCATCCCCTGTTGATGCCGTGGCGATGAGCCTAGTGCAATGTGAGGCACTGCCTCGTGACCCTGGCCCTGTAGGCTAAGAATGCTTAAAGGACTCTGGTCCACAACTGTAGAAATGTTTTTTCAGGAGCAGACTTCCTTAAATATCGATTACTAGAAGGGAAATGATCCAGTGAGCTGAAATAACTGCAGGATGGATGCTGCTGCGTCGCTGCATTTCTTGAGGCAGCTCCCTGCTCCCCTCTGCCTCCTGCTCTGCCCGTGGCTGGTGCAATGCTACCAACACACAGGCAGCTCTGAACACACCGCGATGGATGAGCCAGGCAGTCCTGTATCACCTCATCTCACCTCACCTGCAGGTTCCTGAAGCTGTTTACCATTCATTTTGGTGGCCCTAAGTCTGCTTCTTGTCTAGCTCTTGTCTGGAAGGTCTTACGCACTTAGGCGAGCACATAGGCAAGCTGAAAAATTGCCTGGTGAGCAGTGCACAGCCAGCCATATGCCTGGAGTGTACGTATGCATGGAAACACAGGTGTCCCATCCTGGGAGTGGGCATGCAGACATTGCTTCTCGGGGAACACCTGTATTTTGGCCACATGGTGGATGTGCATGTAACTGTCTGAAGAAGATGGAGCTAGACAACTGTCCTTTTTTTGTCTCTATAAGCAGTTACAGAAACCTTCTTAGCTAAAAAAAATTAAAAAGTGAGTCAATGAGAAAAAAAACCAGCCTCCTACCTCCTCCAAAAAGGTACTGGAATATGAGGCAAAAGCATACTTTTGCCTTTCAGGTACTAAGCAGGGTTTTGTGGTTGACCACTGCCAATTGCTGGTGCACAAAGCCAGGACTCTTGAGGCTCAAGAGCAGTGTGGTGCTGGGAAATCTCTGCCCCACCAACCGCTTACTGTTTGGCCTTGGGGTAGTCATGTCATCTCTCTCTTCATCTCTGCTTCCTTCTCAGAGTATGCCTTGTGTATGTATACTGAGTTCTCTGGGGTAAGGACCAGCCCATGACATTTATTAACATAGTGTTTGGCATACTAGAGCATGGCTCTACTGAGATCTCCAGTTGCTAATGAAGTGCAAAATAGTTAAAAGGGTATGTTAAGGCTTCTTTTATGTAATGCTGTCATCCAGACAGTTGATGCTCATTAGCTTCTAGGTAGAGTTTGATTTGGACCTCAAAATTGTGTGTCTGTCTCATTTATAAGATTATTTACTTGCAGTATTCTATACTGTCACAGTTACAACCCCTGGAGAACTCCTCTATATGTTGAAGAGTAGCTGAGCATTTTTCCTGCAGAGCCCTTAGACTGGAATTTGTCCCTGCTTGTCCCAAAAGAGCACTCAGTGGAAGATACTTTCACAAGCATTTTAGAAAGCGATTTCTGATTTTGGGGACCCACAAAGAGACAACTTGGTCTGCCTCAGAGGTCTGAACAACCACAGACGCTCGGTGCATCAGAAAACCCTCCACTAATCACATAAGCCTGGCTCCCTGAGGATCTGAGTCCAAGGGAGTATCAGTCTTTTGCAGATTGACATGATATGGAGAAGCTCTCCTGCCACCAGCCAAGCCAAGTCCTAACTAGAGTCAAGTCACTGCAGTTACAGTGTACTTGAGCTTTCTGCAGCTGCGTAGCCCTGGCTGCACCTGGTTTGCTTTGACCGGGCTCAGAGCAGGAACAGAAGTCAATCGTATCTGGTGTGAAAGGCTGGATGAAAATACCCAACGTGTTGTCTGATGTAAAACCAAGTCAGCAGCTCCAATAACAGGAGAGCCCAGAAATACATTGCCTTCCCAAAAGGGCCAGATAAAATAACCTTTGGAGAATGGGAGCGCTCCCTTTGAGACTATTGCACAAACCACTGACAAGTGCTGGGACGTCAACTAAGAGCAAGCTTTTAGCCCTTGTGCCACATTATTTCCGGACCTTTTACCCTCCTCAGCAAGTTGCCATCTTTTACCTGGTGCCATTTGGCTGTGGAGTCCCCTGGTGTGATCCAGAAGAGGAGATGCAGGACAGTTGTGGCTCCAGGCAGCATTAAACTCACAAACTATCAGTAAGCTCAGCTTTGAACTTCCATCTTCACTATGCCTGGCAACTTGCCTCTTTGGTGCAGATGATGTAGCCCTGAAAAACATGCTCTGCCACATCACACAGACACAGGCAAGCAATGCAAACTGTGGCAATGAGATGATAATCCCCTATGAAGGAGCACAAATTAGAGAGGAAACACTCATTTTCAGTAAATGGCTTTCAAATAAAACAACCCTGACAGGACAGCTTAAAAAGCCTTTTAATTAGTCAATTTTCCTTCCGCTGTTTAGTGCCTTATGACTGCTAAGCTTTTTATTGCTTTACATTTCTGTGCCAGCTTGTATGGTAACCCAGTAGCCTACGTCAGGCTCTAGTAGCAACGAAACTGTTGTACCAAAAGCGGATGACAGCTTCTTGAAAGTCACCTTAGGTTTTATGAAACAAAAGTGCAGTAACTTCTGACAAAGGGATGGTCAGGTACAGTGTCATTTCTTTTCCTGTACTTCAGTTTTACCTGACATAGCAAGAGGTAAGCTTCATTTGAGCAAGACCACACTGGAAGAGTACTATGCTAAAGCCTAGTCCTACACAATGGCTGGCATTACCATGGGCACCTGTCAGAAGTGCAATGAATTAGGAAGATTTATGCTTTGGGTGTGGGTGGTATTGGGGTAACAGGCAAGCAAATTGCTTGAGGGTGGGATGCAGTGCGCCGGAGATCATGTATCCGTCTGAAACAACGGAGTTCCCTGAGACCAGGTAAAACAATGAAGAAAGGGTTGATGGTAACTTGCCTGATAAATGACTCCACTGAGCTGATCCTATGTTGCCAATGGGAACAACCTTGTTTTGTTCTGCATGATGCAAGTTCAGGAGAGATCGCTTCCCGTGCCGGGTCTGTGCTGTGCCTTCTGACTCCCAGGGCTGGTGTATGGTGGCTGGTGCTGCCGTGGCTGAGAGCCGGCCTTGGCTCTGCATGTTTCCCTGAGGTGAGGTCGGCTGCTCGCAGCCTACTCCTGCTGAGCATTTTTTGGCTGAATTATTTTCTCCTGGAGTCAGAAAACTGGAGAAAATCCAAAAGAGGTGTGGGATGGATCAGGCAGGTATATCTGGACCATGTCCTTCTGCTGCCACAGGCTCGGTGCAGGTACCCAGCCCCACACAGAGTCCATAGCGAGGGGTCAGTACTGCTGGAGAGAGCTGCAGAAAGCCCCAGGCTATGCTGGAGGCTGTGCAGAGCCAGCCAAAATGAAATGCTGGGCACAGGGCCTTCTGACCTACTGCCTCTCTCCTGGGGACAGGCACCTACCAAAGGTCCCCTGCCTGGGACTGCGTGCCAGCACTTTATCTCCCGATGTTTCTGGAATACGAGTCTGGAAAAGCTCTTTTGGGTAGACGAGCTTTGGACCCTTGTGTTTGGATTTGCTCTGCTGGACCTTTCTTCTCTGCCATTTCCCTTGTTCTGAGGAGGCTGCAAGAAAATCTTTTTCTTCACCCACTTTAGCACTGGAACTAAACACTGAATTTCCTACTTGCTATAACCCTTCCCTAGAAAAAGGCCCAGCTGCCTCAGGCTTCCTCAGCCCCAACCCCTGGGTTTGTCTTTCACATGTTCAGGGACATGGAAAGAGCCATAATGGGCATTGTAAAGACTGTAGGCAGACAATCAGTGTTTACTGAGCTCTCATGTAAAATGCATGGTTAGACGGAACATACATATATGGGTGTGTGTATATGTACGTCCATATGTAGTTCCATGTTCATTTTTCCCCTTGGGAAAGGGTAGTGAGCTAAGGGTAGTGTCCCCTGACTCATGAAATCTTTCTTCTGGGAGAGACTGCAGTGATGTGGCTGGTCCTCTGCCACGATATCGTGCTCTTTTCCTGCTGGGACTTGTGACTCTTTCTGAGGTCTCCTAGAGCTGCTTGAGAACTACAGTTTTCAAGAAGCAGAACTAATCCAGTTACTTTGTTCTTCTGTATTGGAATTACTTGTCACCCCCATTCTTCCGTAGCAACATGAGGAAAATAAAACATTTGATCTACCACGCAGATACATTTCAGTCCAAAGTGAAGGGGAGGGTTGAACTTTTAAAGATTGTCTTTGGTCTAGGAGACATGGGTGTCACAGCCTTGGCAGTGCCGTGGGTGCCGAGGCACTGTGATTTGACCAGATCAGGCTGAGTTCATGAGTGTGGAGTTCATGGAGAGATCACAGGGAGTCCATCAGGTCACAGCTTACAGTGTTGGACCCATTTATAGGTACCACTCAGAGATATAAATGTGCTGCTGTTTTGTCCAAAGCCCATTTTCAGTTCAGTGGCCTCTCATAAAAATGGTAAAGTAGAGAAAATATTCTGGGCAGAAATCTGCTGAGCAGGAGAAATCTTTAGTTGGAAAGTACCCTTTCTGCAATCTCACCCAACCCAAAACAGTGGCTTACAAGTTTGAAATTGTATCACTTTTTAATTAAGTACTGACTGATGTTACCTTTAGAATCAGGGGCTGGAGACACAGGATGCTAATGATTAAATATCTTGATCCCTATCCCATAATTCTAATGTTCTGCCAGTTGGCTATCAAAGTATGTCCAGAGCAGAGCAGGCATTTGGCAACTTCACAGCCTTCAGTGATTTAAGAAAAATCTCAAATGAGTCTAGTTTATGTTCCTATTTTAATCTATAAGCAGTACCTGCAGCTGCTGAAGAAAGGCTGTTCAGCATTTCCTGGGTTTCACAAGCTTTGAGGAACAGTCACGATGAACTCTTTTTCCCAACTACAAAGTGCTTGGTAGTTTAATAACAGGCTTTGGACAGGAAGACCAAATGCTTCTCCAGGGAGTTACAGTAGGATTCAACGCAATAAAAAGGCCTTAGTCATGGCCGTGTCTACACGGCTGCAAAGGCACACTCACAATAGCATTGCCTTTGGGGACTTCGTGTGGTGAACACAACTGGAAAATCCTTTGCCATGGTCCATCTCCTTCATGATAGATTGCTTACGATTTTGTCCTGAACTGTGTCCTGCAGTTTCTTGAGTATGTTTGCTTGTGTGGTATTTGAACCCGTTCAGAAGTCTATAGAGTACTTGGAGTGAAACCAGCTGTCTTTCTCAAAAAGACACTTACCTGGTACTGCCACAGTGCCAAGTCTGGCCAAAGGGCAGTCAAACAGATAGCAAATGACCTAAAGACCGTCCCTCCTCTGACAGACAAGTTTTAATGGTATCATATTCAGCCAAACAAAAGTGGGGAGGGGTAGGTAGTCCTTCCTAGCTGGAGCTCGCCCATCTGAGGCTGCGCATGATGGGACCTGGGGCAAACTGGGGCCGGGAATCTGTCTGCAGGGGTGGCTCTGGCTTTTGTGCTCAGCCCCTCATTTGTAGCTTTTCCAGAGGTGGATAACCCCTCCATTTGCTTTGGTGGTTGCTGTTCCTACCCCTTTGTTCCTTTGGTTTGGTTTAAGGAGGCTTAAAGCCCATGATGCAGCTATTGTCATTATTTGGTTTTGGTTTAACCACAGATTAGCGTTGCTTTTACCAACTACAGACCGCTTGAAACAAAAGATTTTATTTTCCTGAATATCCTACAGTGGGACAGCCAAAGTTTCCAAAAAGGATGCATTAATTGCCCAAATTTAGCTAGCTTTTCCAGCAGATGTGAATCCAGGTCTTTCTGAAAAGGGAGCCTCTCTGAAGTGCCGCAGACAGTATACAGGAAAAAGAGGTGGCTCAGACAGCTGGGCTCTGTTGGAGGACTTGTCCTAATAACCTGTTACAGGTATGCTGTACCGTGTATTTATTTCATTCACTCCTACCCACTTCATGCATTTCCCTGGTGCTATTTCCTCCTGAAGATTTCTGAGCTGAGGGCAAAAGCAAAGCGTGAGACCTCTCCAGCACAGCAGTTTCCGTTTGGTGGTTAAAGGGACTGTCCTGCAGTGATGTGACATCCTCTCCTCCTCTTCCTCGCTCCAGTTTTCAGGGTACTTTGGACTCTCCTTGCATCTCTTGGGGGGGTGGGGAAAGTTAAATAACACCAAGGAGTGCAACTCAGTGATTTTCACCATGCTGAAAACAGTATGAAAAAAGGGTTTCTGCGCTATTTAATTTCACTCATTTTCCAAAATAAAAAATGGTGAGAAAATACCCATTTCACCTTGGAGCTCCATGTGTCTTATTGCTGTTAGCAAACTGAGGCTGGCGCTGGGAATCACACCCCAGCTGTTAATGAGGTATTTAAGGGTACTTAACATGCATTTCATTACTAAACCAACATTTCTGCTGTTGTCGTTCTGGTGTTTCCCAGGCACCATTATCTGATCTTCTAATTATCACAATTTTATTCTTGTGTGGGTAATTAACAGGATGTATCAGGGTTCTCTGTGTGAAATGCTGCATTCAGTTTTTAATGTCAGAGCTTATTTAAGATGGCTTCGACAAGGTCTTGTGGCAGTGATTGCAGGTCCCAGTTTCGATGGTGGCTGAGGCAGTGACAGGCACAATCTGTGGGGTACTTTGAGAGGCTGCTGCCCTCAGTTGGCTGTTGGCCAGAGGTCACTATCCTGAGCCATTTTTTTCTGGAACAGGAATTGATGCAAGTTTAAATTTAAGGTACCTGGCTGCAATCTCTGTCAGCTGAAGAGTCAAGGTGCTAGACTGGCAAGGGATAGTAACATCTGCTAGAAAATAGCAAACGGCAGAAATTTGCCATCATGAATTTGTCTATAGGAGTACCTGTCCTCATTTATTCTGTGTTTTCTTTAACCCAGCTCAGTGCCACTAAGCCAGAATTAAACCCTCCTGAGAAAAGGTGACCTCCATCCACCTTGGAAAGGGCAGTGTGAGGCAAATGAGGTACCCATAAACCCCCAGGCAGAGGGGAGAGGGGACAACTGGAATAGCAATCTTGGATTTTTTCTCAAATGCAGCAGCTCTTTTGGCTCGATTTTTAGGGCCAAAGCTGCAGGAGCTGTAAATTTGCCCCATCACTGCACAGCTTTGCACTGGGAGAGAACATGACTCTGCAGAAGCAGAAAATGCAGCAGAAATGTAATATCAGGGAAGGGAGCATATGTCTAAAGACAGACTTTGAAGAGGATAGCAAAGTGATTTGATAGCATCATGCCAAATTGGGGTGAGTGCAAGAGGGACCCTACAAGATTGGATAAATGGAGAACGCTGTGAACCAAAGCAGAAAGACCAAGTCCTTGCACAGCCTGTGCTCTGTCCTGTGCATGATATGGGCTTGGACTTTGGTGCCGAGTACAAAGCACCCCTTCTACAGCAATTGCAGAGAACATCAAGAGCAAGGATCTCTCGTTGTCCCCTGCCCATCCTCAGTGAAGAAGGCCTCAATGGCCTTTGCCTCTCTCAGAAACAGTGGGAAACACTTTGCATCCCAGCCTGTGGGCAGCTAGGTGCTTTGCTTTTCATCACTGCCCTGTGAGGGCAGAGGGGTTTTCCTGCCCTCCTTCATTTGCTCGCTGCCCCCTCAAAGGAGTCACCAGTGCAGGGTGATGGTCGCAGCGGTGCTTCTGCTGCTCCCTGGAAAACAGCTACGAGGGCCAAGGGAAACCTGGTTTTCTGTGTGGAAAACAGGACCGTTACAGAGGGGAAGACAGGCTGGGCCCCACAGCAATGTCCTGCTGCCTGGCCCTTCTCTGCCTGCAGTTTTGGAGTTTCACTGCCAATCATTTAACACCCTGCTCTGCTAACCTGATTCATTTTCCCATCCCTTGCCCCTGATTGGCTTGACTGAGATTTATTCATCTGAGGAAAATGATGGCAAGGATGAAAAAGTAATCGCTCAGAAGAGGTAGGAGGAATTCTCCTGCTAGAGGATGCACATTGAGCTGTCGGCCTCATGGGGAAAGCAGGTGAGACCCTTCTGTTCCCAAAAATCAGCCTCTGAAAAGCCTTCACTAGATGGTCCTGTCCTCACATCTCCATCTTCCACACCATAGATACTGTCCCTGTGCACTTTATGTCCCTGAATGCATTAATTCCCCCCCCAGTTACATTAATTCCTATGGGAAAAATTACATCCCTGCTCATTGAGTCACTAACCATCATGTTTTCCAGAACCCTGGGTGGTGAGGAGGTCATGACACTTATTTCCACCCCCCTACTGTTGACACGCACACCCCCTTTTTCCATTTGCAAGCTCTGGCTTTGCTGTTGCTGGTCCTGGAGCCACTGCTGCCCGACTTCTCCCCTCCGGTCCCCACACAGCTCTTCTCCTGCACTTTGTCCTTGTGCCTCACATTTGCCCTGGCAGGGAGGTGCAAATCCTTTTCCAAACACAGAGCTGGGCCACAGCAATGCCTTGTGAGCAGGAGGAAACTACCAAACGTGCCTACTCCCTCATCATAGATCTTCCAGAGGAATTTTCCCAGCTTAATTCCCCACCTGTACGGGATGGAAAGTGAGGTAAGGAGGGGAGAGCTTGCCTGCCCTGCTCACACAGCATGAACTCAACGTGGAGCTGTGGTCCATCCAGCCTATGTCAGGCTGCGTCACTCCTCCGCTGAATGCTTCCCCGTGTGGGTTGTGGCTGGCGGTGACACTGGAAAGCAGATGTTTCTCTCCTGAAAAAAAGCTGTAGCTGAATCCTGGATGGTGTTTACATTCCCAGCAGATACGCAGTGTGGAAATGTCTTGAAATAGGAAATAGTGTCCCGGCTGAATGAGTAAAAGGCATGAGATTAAAAAAAAATCCCTATCATCATTTCCGAGAGACTTGCCAAATTCCTCGTTTCTGCGCTGATTTGCACATCCTGCAGATGTGTCTGCTCAAATTTCCCTTCTGGTATTTTCCTCTTACATGGTACGTCAAGCACAGACACACATTCACCTGAATGAAGAGCTGGTTCAGTTAACGATAAGTGAAATACCTCCTGTCAGTGAGAGAGCGTGAGGAAGGGGATGTGACGGGGTGCACACGCACGTGCCCGCAGACTGCACGGGCAGATGAGCACACCGTTTGACGTTCGTACTTTTCTAGGTGACTGCAAATGGATCACTGCTGGGGAGAGCAGAGCATTTGCAAGTGACAAACAGTATATGCACAGTCCTGAGTGCTGCTGTGTCCCCCCTGTGCAATATTAAGAGCTGCCTCTATTAATGCAAAGTTGTACATTTGTGTCTTGGTGAGATTTGGGGATTGGCCTGCAGAAAATTTCCAAGTTGATTTCCAAATCTTGCTTGAATGGAAAACATCCTTCCTCCCTGTCTCTCAACCTTTAGTTGCAGGTAAACATTGCATGACAGGCTAGGAAAGCAAGGGGCTTGCATAAATATAGACTGGGTTTAAGATTATGGTTCTGAGTATTACTTTTTTGTAGTAACCTAGGCCCAGAAGAGCTGGTCATGAGCCTCCATGACAGCAGATTCTATAAAACACAACTTCTACCTCCCACCGGGCCAGACTCTGACCCCAGCCAGACGCTGACTCCCACTTGCTGTCTCCTCTGGTTTATCTGGGTTGAGGTCAGAGCAGGGGAGAGCTCAGCGGTCACCTAGAGTGACACCTCTAACAGGACCCTGACCTCATTTTGCTACAGTCAGAGTATCAGTGGGAGCATTGGACGTTGGGCCAGGGCAACCCAATACCATGTCCTCCTTACAGAGGCAATATCCCCCAACCAGGCAGATGACCCCAGAAGATTAGCGCTCCCAAAACAGTGCTTCCAGACTCCTGTTTCTTACGGAGTCTCTTCTCATTTCGCAGCACTGTGTTTTATTTGGAGGGGTGACAGCACTGCGAGGAGCGGCAGAGGTACCAGGTGAAGGCTGAGTTGGAGTGGGAACTCCCTGGTTTGCAGGGGACAGTGAGGACCTGGAGTGAGCAGCTGTAGGGATAAAGGAGAAACTAACACAGTCCTTGCTTGGCATAGCACAACATCATGTGCACAAGCAGTTGCAGTGGGATTACAGTGAAGGACAGAGCTGCCCAGCATGGCAGATCCAGGTGGGAGCCACCCAGATGTCCTCAGCAGCAGATGTGCAGTGCTGGGCAGGCGGTGCAATGTTGGTGACTCTGTAACAGACCTGGTGATAGGATGGGATTCCCCACATTTCTCTCAAAAATGTGGTTGCAGGGCCTGTCAAAGGCAGGAGATGCAATCTGACAGACCAGAGGTATGATGTGGTGTACCAAATCCCATCATGCCTGCTGCTGCTGGAGAAGGGGGATCTTTGTCAAAACTGCCATCGTTATCACGACAAAGAAATCACCAAGAACCATGGGGAAGATCATATCAAGGGAAGAAGATAAATTAAGGAGATGCATTTTGAATGTTAAACTTGAGTCTTACGGGCTGGAAATGTTGAAACTAATATTGCCTCAGGGTGCTGGAGTGCAAGTCCAATGCCAGCCACAAGTGGAAATGAATTCACGGGGTAGCTCTCTGCTCGTCCCGAGGAAGCTGTATACCTCGCTGCGATTAGTGCTCTGGGCTGCCGAGAGGCCCGGGCCAGGAGGAACAATAGCAAGAAGAGATTAAATTGAGAGATTAAGGTCTTGTCTATACAAGAAAAGTTGTATCGGTTTATCTAGGTGGATTTGGAGTGATGTAGTTAAACTGGAGAAAACCCCAAGCGTAGGGGCGCTTCAGCTCCGGCTGCAGTCGGTTTAACCCAAGCTGCAGTGCGGCACTGCCTCAGCACCTTTGAAGATCTGGGGCCAGATGCCTATCTAGACATCTGAACGCTCCTGAAAATGCCTTACCCTTGGTGTTGTGAAATGGGGCAATACCCCACAGAGGTGAGGTGAGGACAGACACATTGGAGACTGCGAGACACCGAGGTGCTGCGGTGGCTGGGACATGCCAGGATGGGGCTTGGCAGCACCATCCCCTTCGTGCTCCAGCTGCAGGTGCTGGGGGTGAGGATCTTGGGCACTCCAGGACATCTCCCCATCCTCCCAGCTGGGCACGAGGACTGTGGGGCAGGCGGTGAAGCACAGCATGGGCAGCTGTGCTGGTGCATGGGGAATTTCCGTGGCAAGTGCTTTCATGCCATCTGGCTCGGGTGCTGGAGGGGCTTTTTTTCTCCCATGTCCACAGAGGAAAATGCTGTTAGAGCAGTGGAGGATCAGGCCTTCCTTGGGACGTCGTCTGAGCTGACATTGCCCTGTTCGGTGAAGTTTCCTCATGTCTGTGCAGGCCTTGTTTCTCGCCCTGTGTGGCTAATATACTGAAGATGATTAGGATTTTATTTTGCTTTTCAGGCTACCTAATTAATAAGTTATCCTCTCAAATTCTGCCAAAAAGGGCAGTAATTTTTCCTTTTAAAATCATGCACCAGCCATTAATTTCCAGCTCTAAGCCCTGACGTGCTGCTACAATTACGTTATCTAAATGCAGTGTGAAATCTGCAGCAAAGGGGACAGCAGGAGTCACCGAAGCCTCACGGACAGCTCTGCATCATTCTGAGGAAACAAATTGCTATTTTTCTCAGCCTGTTGCAAAATAAAAAAGTCTGGTTTTGATGGGCTTGATCCTGTCAGATGCTGAACACACATCTGTGTGCACGGTGCTGAGTGCCTGCGCCTCTACTGATATTAATATGAAATTAATATTGATGAGAATGTCAGTTTGTTGGTAAATCGCTGAGCGGCACTTGGCTCTGGGCAGAGGCCAGCACCCTCTCCCCTTGCAAGCACATACAGAGCTTGCATAACTCCTTCACAGTGAAAGCAAATGCTATTATTAGTTTATAAAGCAAGTTTTGTTGAATTTGGCAGACAACGTGCATGTGTAAATTCCCCCAAATTAATTAAAACGTTTAAAGCGATGGTGGAGATTGCAGCGCTGCTCATCTAATAGATAGTTTTAACAGGTTCACAAATGCTTTTATGTAATTAATTAATGCTTGGCTACCTCAGGTGAAATAATCTGGGCATGCATGTTTCCTTAAATCAGAGCAAAGGTAGAGTTTATGCTCTGTTTAAGCAGCTTCCATCAAAGTTGGTCTGAAGCCCAATTTGGGCTCTAATTTATCTCTGGAAGACAAAATGTGATCTGAACTGACTGTATGAGCATAAGAAAGAAAACGCATGAAATAATAAATAAGGCCACTGTCCTTGCCAGGACTGAGTGCCAGAATTTTCTTCGTGCCCTCTCCTTTTGCAGTTACAGAGTGAAACCAGGCTCAGACCCGGCCAACGGGGACTTGTGCTGACCCCGTCACTGGCGCGGTGGTGTTGCGGTGATGCTCAGCAGCGCGGAGGTTGCTTCCTGCAAGCGAAAGCATGGGATGCTTGGGTGCACGAGTCTCCACAGTCAATTTGGTGAACGAGCCACCTGAATTTAATGGGATATATCATAAGTGCTCCAGTCAAACAAGGACAGCTAGTAACGTTAACGTGAACGTGCTTGGGAACACTGCAAAAAAGAAGATGGGTGGCCATAGATGACACAGCTTAAATGTAGCTCCTTTGCCTCCTACCCAAATTCCCAGGCTTGGGACTTTAGGTCTGGACTCCGTTCTCCTCCTGCCTTGCGGGTGGGGACACAGGCACATGCAAAGCTTGAAATGCTGCAAGGGGATGAACAAAGACCTCTCAGAGAAGAAAACCCACAGCTTAATCTGAAGATTTCCTGAAATGACTGTGTAATTCCAGTGTGCCTGCAAATGTGGCTGAGCAAAATAACCTTGCTTTCATCAGATCCTATATATGTTGAGAGTGCTATCTGCTGATTGCTGTATCATCTAAGTATACACTTACTTTTTGTTAACGCTCACCATAGAGGATTGCCCCTGCTCTGATAGGTAGAAAGGTGTATTTTAGTTCTTCAGTTCATCATCGGAACAATTCTTTGACAAATGGCTGGCTGTTTTCCCTGGGCAAAATCAGGCAGAATTAATGACCAGAGTATAAAACAACCAACCTGGCTCCCAGACGAAGGTGAGTGGTAAACCTCCCCCTCATTTTCCTCTGCAAGAAGGGCATATCTGATATAAGTCACTGACTGAATCAACTCAGAGACCTACCATCCCATTTTCACCTCCTTGCTTTTCTGCATCACACTTTAAAAATCTTCCTTATATAAAGCCCATCCAGGTACCTGAAATGAAAGCTGTGCTGCTTCCAGGCAAGAGGGAGGTACCCAGCTGACTCAGACTCACCTCTGTCCTGCAAGCCTGCATGGAGACCAGCTCAGAAACAGATCCAGCTTTCTATCAAGCATGTTTCCAAGCCAGTGTAATCAGTCTCTGGGTATAGCCCAGTCTAGCTCAGTCTGCCAGTGACGAGGCTGATTCTCACTTGTTCATCTTCTGACCTTATGAGATTTGCAGTCCAGGCTGCATGTGGCCCAGCTTTAGCGTATAAATGTAAATAAATATATATACCTCCTTCCTGCCCTCTGAATGCCAAGGATATGGTATAGCTGGGTGGCCAGGACAGTCTCCTCCATGTGCAAGAAGAAAATTCATTCCCACAGAAACTAGTGATACTGGAAGCCAGGTCTCACACTCACTGGGGGTCTGCTCTAGCCATAGGGATAGTACCCAGAAGCAGATAAAGCAGGTTAAGATGTGCTCTGGACTTATTTTAATGCTCTTGCTAGGGGTATGCTTCCCTTGAGCACACCTGCCAAATCAGACCAATTAAATTTTTAGGGGCTTCTAGTGCCTAAACCTGAGTTCATATCCAACCTTTTCTGCATCTCTGTCCAGATCAGGACCTTTTTGAGCATCATCTTAGGAACTTCCACATTATCAGGTACATTCCCAGTGAATGGTCTCCAAGACTGAGTCTTGCTGCAGAGCAACTTTAGGTGGTCTGCATTTTGTAGAATTTTATCCCAAGTAGCTTGTCACAACAGTTAAGGGGACCACTGCAGGGAGGCTGATGGCACTTTCCCTGGACGGAAGTAGCTAGAACTCATCTCGTTTTCATGCAGGTAGTCACCTAGGGATATCTCCTCCAAATAACTTTGGTATTGAATGGATGCTAAATGAGAATGACAGCATTGTTGCTTCCTGCATCACGTTTGGTATTTTCTTTTCCATGACTGTGATGCCTAACGGACAAACTCCCACCCTGGAAAAAAGGCTTGTAAACTAGATATCCTGCACAGCTGTGAGAGTATTTCCTATTTATTGTTAAAGGAAAATCTCTGGAGTAAATTGTGGAAGAAAAACACTGGAATAAATGTGGGTTAGGTTACTCCCTTTTAAAAGACACAACACTTCAAAGAGTGTGAAGCAGAGTGCTCACATTCCTCCTTTGTTTCTGCTTTGCTTCCTTTGACCAAATCCTTTTCTTGGATTACATAAATCCTCATACGTTGCACAGAAGATTTTATCTCTGCTCGCACAGGTACAACTCTGGAGTAACTCCACTGGCTCCAACAAAGTTGTTCCAGATCTAGGGCTGTGCAAGAGAGAGCAGCCAAGTACCCGTTCTTGATGACCGCATTTGGGTGTTGCTGTAGCACCTTGCAGATCTAAATGTGAATCTGAATCAGGGCCCTGTAGTGTTCAACACCGCTCCCTCCTCTGATGGAAGGAGCATCCTGGCCACACGGGATGTGCGGTGTAAGTCAGACTTACATGGAGTCAGTTACTCCATGGCTTTTTGCCTCTTACTGTGCTTTGTTTTGCCTCTTTCTTGATTTTCCTCATGATATTTTCCATCTTTTATTCTCTCTCTATTTATGCAGATAAGCATATTTGTATATACATATGTATGTGCACATGTGGAGGTACACTCTTTCTGGCCTCTCATGTCTTATGAATGAATCTCATTCATAAGACATATGTATGTATGCATGTATTTTTATGTATATTCATATAAACTTATAAATAAATATTTTCATGACACCATTCTTGCAATGGAAACTGGATTTCTGAAGTATTCTGGCCTTGCTTGACTTGCACATCAAAACTTCAGTCAAGAAACAAGTAAGTACCGTCTCATTGTGAATAAACTGAATCCAGCCTTCTATTTGTCTAAACATGCTTATAAGGGTCCACCTCTGCTCACCCTAAATGGATGTTCGTCTATAGGCACAGGCTCTGCTGGTGGCCTTCTGTTCAGTGGAGTCCAGCACCCCATTCAGCAGGGTTCAGTTTCCTTCCCAAGGAGAGTGGATCTCCATAGCAGCACTGGGAAGTTCAGTGTGATGGAGCAGTTTGGAGGAATAAAGGTTTGACTACTAGGCACGGTGGTTGCATACAGTCAGTAAGCCACAATGTCCCTCCTACAGCTACAGAGTAGGATTATTGATTTTTTGATGGCTGAGTATCACTCGCACCATAGTTAGAAATTATAGGGTCATGGCCAGGCCTGGTACGTTTGCTACTCAAAGCCCAGCAGTTTGGCTGTGTGTGGAGGGATGCAAATTGCACCATCTTTTTATAGAGACGTTGAATTGAGGAGACTTTTTTTAAAAATATATACTCCCCAACCATGGTTTGGATCTTAAAGTTTGACATTGAAAAAAATCACTCTCAGAACAGCCTATGCTTCCTTAATGGGTTAAGAGGAGAGTCTGCTCTACTTTTGGATTCTCTTCTCTGTGGCAGCAATTGAATTTAGACTGAAATTATGGTACTCTGCAATTAGTGGAGGAAGCAGATCTTCAGGTTTCTTTTTCTTGGCTTTATAAATGAGTCTGAATGGTGTCATTCAGATAGTAATACCATCTATGGAGAAGGTTGCCTCTATACAAAAGGCTGTGTTTTAGCCTTATGGGGAAAACCAAGGCAGTCCTGAACATGGGGAAGCAGCCATTTCACTCTCTTCACTGAAAGCCGTCCAGAAGAGAGACAAACTGTGGCCGTGTCCTGGAGGGAGACCTTACTTTTGTTCTTTCTTGTTGTGTTCCTTCGTATAAACATATCCAAGACTGAAACTATTTGGCTGTTCTTCCTGTCTGGAAACAAAACAGGAGTCATGATGATTAGGTAAGTTAAGTTAGCTGTGGGGGTGATGCATCTCGCTCTGTCTTAGCCACCTGGCAATTAGGCGTCTTGGCTCCACGAGTTGTCTTGGCTCCAAGAGACAGAGGAGGAAAAAAAGGCACCTTTGCTGGGCAGCTCAGCCCCTGCCTTAAGCACCTGTCTTAGGACAGGATGACTTTCTTGGAGGTGTTTGCCCCTCTGCCCTACCTAGAGAGGGAAGCTATACAAATAGTTCAGATAGAATGTATGACTTTTAGAAGGGTGAAATTATCTGTCCCTGTATGTCTGGTCTCCTAGTCTGTGCTCCTGCTGTCCTCTCACTGTGAACGCTGCTGCTTCACGATCAAATTCAGGCTGCCACAATCATCATTTCTGTCTCCAGGAGACTGCTGAAATGAAATGTCCCATCTAACAGGGACACACTTTGTAGGCAAATTTTCCACGCCTCTGATTTTGTACAGACTAGTACATCTCTTTCTTATTTTAGCACGAATACTTTATGCAAGGCATACAAAACCCTATCAAACAAGGGTGAGGACTCACGCAGAGCTGTGTCCTAGCAGCTCTGTGTCGACACATCCCCCTGTGTAGTTTTATCAGGTATTTCAGGGCTGTTGTTTTATATCTAACATTGTTATGCTTTGGGACAAAGATACAGTGGCACCTCCTGGACAACTATTTTTATGCTATTAAAAAACAGAACTCCTTTTTTCCTTTCCTAAAAACCAGCTCCAGTAGAAGTCTCTTTAAAAAAATACATAACTTGCTGTCTACTTCTGGTTAATGCTTGATTTACGCTGTTGTTACTGGGCCTTGTAAAAAAGGGCTGCTCCTATCACAACATTTCTAGATACATAAACAGTGAAGACCAGCCATTTGAAAGTCCCCTGCTCAGTAACCCAATATTATTTAGCTTTTGCTTTGATCTCGCGCCTGGAAAAAATCTTTTCCTTGAAACCCTGAAAGTTTTCACAATTCTAATAATGCATCAAAGCCGATACAGTATGTAGTTCAGCCAATTTCCAGCATTAGCTCACTTTATGAACCCAAATAAATATCCTTCCCCATCTTATTTCAGCTTTAATTTCGTGTTTTCTTTGCAGGGATTTTGGGGATCAGTGTGTTGCTGGCGCTTGGGAAGCGAGAGGGTCAGAGCACTGCTAACGCCAGGCACAGAGCAGTCAGATGCTTCCTCCCAGAGGACTGCCAATGCCCTGAGCACCTCTAGACGTCTCGTGAGCACAGACTGCTGCTCCTGCCAAATTGCATGGCGGTTTTGGGGATGGAGACGAATATCCATTGAGTATTTACCTGATGCTATCAAACTCATTTGTCTCGTAACCAAAGTCAGAGTCCCTAGAGGTGAAATTCAGTGCATCAATCCACTGCTCCATCTACCCATCTTTGAAAGGAACATCATTAACATGCCTTACACATGAACAAATGTGGCTTTGTTCCATGTTACTTCATTAATGCATTATTTAGGCTGATAGATTTGAAAGCCAGAAGGCACCTTTATGATCACCTAGTCTGATCTCATGAGTACCACAAACTAGTAATCTAGGCAGTAACCTGTGGTTGATCTGTATCATGTATTTTAGAAAAATAGCCAGTTTCCCATGGCAGTTTGGACTGATCTCCCGAGATGTGCTGATTTCCAGCGAGTCATTTGCCAAAGGGAGAGCAGAGAACACAATAGCAAAGCTGGTATTTGCTGTGCAGATCTGGAAGAGGAGTTTCACCCTAGGAAGCCAGACAGGCCCAAATACAAACAAAGATGGAAACAGCACTGTTCTGTAGATCTGAATTTAGATCTAACCTTTGGCTGAGGGCCTATTTCCCCTTTTAAGTCAAAGTGAAAAGCAGTCTACTAAAGGAAGAGAATTTGCTACTTGGATACCATGGGTAAGCTCTGAAAAAATACATCCTTTTGGACTTGGTATGAGGAGAAAGATTTGTTGTTCTGGAGGAAAAAGAAATACCCCAAGAAATGTTTGTAATTTAATGTTTTCAATAGAGAAGTCTGTTCTTGGTGTTGAGTGCACGGTCAGAAAAAAACTGACCTATGGGAATGTATTTGTATCAGTGAGGGACTGATGAAACATGCTTAAGCTCAGGAACCTGGCTAAGCTTTTTCGCCAGCTCACTTTGTGGGTTGCTGGGAGTACAGGATTTTTTGAAGAAGACAAGGGAAGACTGAAGAAGCCAGGGTCCGTCCCTGGAAACAGCCTCCAGGAGGTGGCTCGCTCCTGCAAGGCTCTCCAGGCTCTCCTCACATGGCTAATAACTGGCATGTCATCCTTGGAGCTGGACATAGGAGCACACTGTCTACCCGGTCCCAGTCCTGGCCTCGCAAGCCTGCCTGGGGGAAGAAATGAACTGACTGCAATGGAAGTGGGCTTCACCATGTTAGATGCTGGGTTAGGGACTGGGCAGAAGCACCCTTTGAAAGGGTGCTCCATTTAATCTATGTCCGAGAGCAATTCAGTAATTATATATTCCATTGAAATTCCAGGCAAGCTGTTGCTGAATTGCTGAGGAAAAGTAAGTGCTGGAACAAAAGGCAGAGGCAGCCGGGGGGCTGTGATGATTAAGTTCTGGGAGGATTATTGATTTATTGAATGAAGGTCAAAACTACTCAGCAAAAAGGCAGGAAATCTTAGCACAAAGAAGCTCAATGTGGAAATGAGGAACTTCAACATCAAGCAGGAAAAAACAGTGCACACAAGTGTAAATGAAGCATTTAGAAAAGCTAAATAAGGAAGGTCAAGACTTTCCATGACACACATTGGTTGGTACAGCACAGCAATAAGCAAACACATCTCAACAGGCTTGACTGGCAGCGTTGGCCCTTGCGTGATGGATGACAGGCAAAAATGGAATGACACATGGTGAATTAGTTCAAGTGCCAAAGGAGGCAGGAGCTCCCGGGCTAAATCTGCTCGATGAAGTTAGACGGGTCAAGGTCTGGCCTCCACCACTGGAGCTGACTGGCATGGCCATACCACAGCCTTCCTGCTAAGCTCTCTTGGCTTCCAAACCACCGTGGCCACATCCTCACTACCTGTTGGGAATGATCTCTCCTCCATGCAAACTCCCAGCGTGTGCCCAAGTAGCACTTGGGAAAGCACTAGCTGGCCTGGGTCAAAATCATGCCAGGGATTATGTTAATGATTCTGACCAGTTATTGGTATGGACACGAGGGATAAAGAAACCCAGTATAAACTTTCTGCCTGCAGCATGCTCATTGGAGGTATCACCAAAGCAGCTGCTCTTCTGTGCAATTCATGAAGTTTTCCTCATTGCCCAGTGTGACTGTGTGGTTTCTAAACCGGTATGAACCCATGCATCCCCTCAAAAGCCAGCCAGGAGAACACCTATGGATCCCCTCAGTGCTTAGAAATGGCAGAGGCTGCAGGTGCCTCATCCCTCTCATAGTCTCCGTTCTGCCACCCATCGGCTCTCAGTTTCCCAGCCTGTGGCTTTCCCAAGTGAAGGTGTGGGACAGCCGTGGGAAGGTGGCTCGAGAGGGCGGTGTGGAAGGGCAGCACCAGAGGGCTGGGGTCACAGGGCAGCACACAGACCGTTGCAGTGTTTTGGCACGCGGCTCCTCACTCACATCTTCTCTGTTCTCCAAAAGAGAGACAGACAATGTTAAAACCTCTGTGGTTGCTCCCCCCAGCAGTTCTCAAGATGGGGGCTCGAGGCTCCTGCTGTCTCCCTGTGGTGTGTAGGCTTCTGCTCCACCCTACCCTGCCTTCCTCTCTGCTGTCTGGTTATGAACGCAGCTCACCTGGCCACAAAGTGTCTGTGTATATGCAAACATCCATTTGTTTGTGTGCATTTGTGAAAAGACAACACAGAAACCAGCGCTGGCACACGCAGCTCGTGCTGGCTTTAGAGAAAAGCTGTGTACATTTATTTGTTTGTGTTTTCCAGTATGCAAACAAAGTTGTACTGGTGAGGCTGAGGTGAGTATGGAGCAGTTTACCTGAAGATCCCTGGTGCAAGACAAGAAGGAGCAAAGCTCTAGAGGAAATTTTCTTTGCAGCGATTTTTATTAGAGCTAGTAAAGCATTCGTTAAAATGCTGCTTTGTTGAGCACAAAGTGCCTTATAGGAGAGTAAAAAATGCCTTTGGCTGTCAGAGCGGAGAGACGTCTAGCCACAAATGAATGCTCAGGTGAAGAGTTTAGGGTCCAGAGCACATACCTGGGACCTCTCAATAGCAGTCAGCCCTTTAGGGACTTGCTGTTGTGGAGCTTGAGACAATTGGCCCAACAGGATGGGTGGATCCGTCCCCCATGAATTTGTCTCTCAGCCACTTAAGAACTGCAGATTTTAAATCCCTGTGTTGAACCCCACTTTGGGCTCTGCAGAAGCCTGTGGTAATGAATTCCACAATGCAATTAGTCAATGGGTAATAACGTGCTCTTGTTTGGCCTGAACCTGCTGCACAATGATTTCTCCAGGTGGCCCTTAGTTCTCACCTTATGAGAGTACTTGCTCAATACTTGCTCTTAATCCATCTCCTCTGCAGGAACATCTTTTTTAGAAATCTCAGTCTATTTTCCAGTACTGTTCACCCTTTCCTCATGGGGAAGCTGTTCCATACCTGTGCTCATGTTTGTCATTTTCCTGGGAAAGCTTCCTGGTCCTACACAATCTTTTCATCACAGGTGATATAACTGCATGCATTTCAAACACCAAGTTACCGTTTTCAGCGAGCTATCAGCAATGACTCCAAGTTATGTTTTCTTCGTGGTAATGCAGAGCCTCTTGCTGCATGTGTGTAGTTAGAGCTGGCATTGCTATGTGTGCCACTTTCCGTCAGTTGGCACCAAATTTTGCTGGCCAAGCTATTGTCCAGTCTCTTGTCACTCTGGGGGTCCTTTGGCCTTTTTTTTTCATCAGCAGCTTTAGGTTGACTAGCCTTGGTTCTTCCCTCTGAAAAATTTATCACTGCACTGTCCAAAACACCTCATTCAAATTACCTTGGGTTTGGTGATTTTTCACTAAATCCCAGGAGAAACTACCTGAGACCTCATGGGTTGGTCCAGGGCTGGGGCAGGTGGGAGCATCAAGGTCCCTGGTGCTGGTGGGAGCCTGTTCAGCAACCAGAGCTGCTGCAACTGCCCCAGGGAAGTTGTCCTTGTTGGTGCCAGTCCCAACAGAGTGAGCCCCACAGCATGGAGGTGCTCCGAGTTGTGAAGCTATTACTTGGAGAATGAGGTAGGGCAGCCCCCTGTGTCTGTGGCACTGAGCATCAGCCTCTGGTCCTCCTGCAGTGACACCACGTCTTACATGGCTGCCTGGCAGGACACAGACCAAAATGATGATGTGCATCTCATGGGTGATTGACAGGGCGAAAGGGGCCATGGCAGTGCCCTGCTGAAGAATGAAATATGAGCCTGGATAAGCAGGGGAGAGGGTCAGGAGCCAAGTGTGTGATTGTCCATCAGCATGAGAAGTGTGACCGGTCTGTTTGCTCCTCTAGCAACGGTTGTCCATAGCTGGGCTTGCTTTTTCATCTGTAGGGTTTTTCTAATGTTCCTGTGTGGATAGCAGTACTGGAAGAGTACAGAAAGGACCACAGAGCTGATCAGAGGTAAGGAATGGCTCCTGTCCAGGGGGTAGAATAGACTGGGAAGATCGATGACTGAAGGAGGATATGGTACAAGTCCACAAAATCATGAGTAGCAGGAAGAAAGCACCTAGGGGATCACTGTGTCTTCCAGTAACAGAACTGGGGGATGCCAAATGAAACTCCCAGATGGCAAGGTCAGTGCAAAGGAAAGGAGGCGGTTGTGCTCCCAGGGAGGAGGTGAAGGTGTAGGACCCAATGCCGCCAGGGGTGGTATGTGCTCAGTGTTTACACGAGCTCAAATTCATGGAAGAAATATCCATTGATAATTATTAAATACAAAACCGCAACCTCTGCTCCAGGATATCCATCAAGGCTGGAAGAACATCCTGGAGCAGCAATATTATAAGTCTGTCCTTTTATACTCTTCCCTGGCATCTCTTTCTTGCCAGGAAGGGAAAAGATCCTGAGATAGATGGATCCTTGATCTGGCACTCGGGCATTCTTAAGAATGCAGGTGTGTTCTTCACGTGAAGGCAAAAGAAGTCTCTTTCGGCATTTTGGACAATTTGATCCCACTAATCTTATGAACTCAGTAAAACAAGGTTATGGTTAAGACAACTCCTTAGGACACCAGTGCACAAATGATGTCCCCTTTGCTGATCTTGGCCCAAAATGGCTGCTGACTTGCCCACATATAACTCAGATCCAGTAACATTTCTGTCTGAAGGAAAGACAGTGCAGCCAGAAAAACTGGCAGAGTTCATCCAAGATAGCCAAATGTGTTGGATGGTCCTGACGTTCCAGAGTGTCCCCTGTTCAGTGTTCAGGCTGATCTAGCTGTATGACATGATTCAACTTAGCAAATCGCTGTGTGTCGTGTCATGTCAGTAGTCAAATCATAGCCTCATACTCCAAAATCTGTTTCCAAATATGTGTATGTGAGAGTTGCAGCATCATAGCTGTGTGCTCAGTGATGCTGGGTGTAACAGTGCTTTTTTCATAATGGAGTTTTGTTTGGAAAGGAATGCTGTATGAGATGACATAGTTTTTAGGACTGCTGAGATACTTGATGTGTTTGAAACCAAGTGGGTGCAACATGCACAAAGATCAAGGTCATCCAGAGATGTAGGCCACCCAGCCTGAGAGCTTGGCTCAGCAACGTAAGAATCATTTTCTTAGCCTGCCAAAGCATGAACCAGGGGTTAGCATATGCTTGTGTATGTCATGGTGTTCATCTGATAACACTACCTGATGATTAATCTCTATAATTAATTGCACATTAATATAGTTCACTGCAGCATATTGAAACGGCAATGGAGATTCCCTCCTCAGCACAACAAAGGAGTTTTATGGCTCATAATAGAACAGGTAGAAAAAAGAACCTTATTTTAAACGTGTGTGATGCAACATAGTGAATCCATGTGTCACTTGCGTTGTGATATCTGTCCATCCCTCTCTCTCCTCCCTTTTGCCACCTCATGTGCAGGACTTGCTCATTAGCACTCTGGCAACCTTGGATGTGGAGAGATTGTGGTTATCTCGGGCAGTCTTCTGCTGAAAGTAGAAGACTGAATAGCTGCACCAAGCCTCTTCTGCAACCCTTGGCAGGAGCACTGCATTTCTGTTGGGAGAGCTGTATCATAGAGCTGCCACGGGGTGGGATGCTGTCCTGGCTGTGTGCAGATAAAGGAGCATGCTGAGCCCTCTGAAGAAGCTGTGAGGCTGCTCTGAGGGTGTGTGTCCCACCCCTCCCATGGCTTTCTATGAGGTTCTCCAGGAGACTAAAGTCATGATTCAGTCATTTCTTCCTCCTGAGCTCTCAAAGCAGCAGCCAGTTCTTCACTCTGGGGTGTGATAGGACTGCCTCTGGTCTGGGGGAAGGCAAAAAACTTCCTAGGCTGCACCTATTTCATCTACAAATGAAACAGCGTCAGGCTGGGAGAAAGTGGAGTTCCTTCCTGCAGGTGACCAGCCTGTGCTGTGGATACATAGTCACAGCACTCTTGGACCAACATGTTCTTCATGAAAAGGAATGGACCCAGCATGGACTAGGTCTGTGAAGAAACCAGACATGGTACAATGGCTGGTTGATAAACATTCCAGTATAACCATGGAAAAAATTATGGCAAGGCAAAGTTAAAGTTTATGAGGAGAGCCCAGTGGAACCCACGAGCAGGTTCTGCTCTGCTTCTTGGCCTGATTTTGGCCCCAAATGTTGTAAATTCTGCACACTCCTTGGCTCGGAGTTATTTCTGGAAGGAAGGAAACCAGATGGAAAAACAGGAAATCTGAAGCACATCTCTGGAAGAAGAGAAAAGTTAATCCATGCTTGTTTGCATATAGTCAAGCGATGGTTGCCATAAGGAAAGCAGGCAAAACCCAATCACATTTCTGGCAGTAAATGCTTCTGCAGGACTGCGTTGTGGTTTTCATTATATCAGGTGGAGGACGCTATCAGTGTTCTCATCTGACAGAGGACTAATGTGAGAAATGCTGAATGTCACATGAAAATAGAGCTCATGAGCAATAGGGTGTCAAATAGAGCATGAAGAGGACACTTGAGAACTTGCAGTTGACCTGATGTTATCTGGCTGGCAGAGCCACCTCATCCCCAGGGAGCTACCGGTCCACGTGGTGCCCTGACACTGAAATGGGGCAGAGGAACTGAATCCTCCTAAAACTAATGTGACAGTGTCTCCTTCTGG
The DNA here is from genome assembly GCF_011004875.1 of Balearica regulorum gibbericeps. Taxonomy (NCBI): domain Eukaryota; kingdom Metazoa; phylum Chordata; class Aves; order Gruiformes; family Gruidae; genus Balearica; species Balearica regulorum. Next base: position 16,608,369 of record NC_046186.1, read on the forward strand.
GCATCCCCACATTAATCTCTGATGAAGCAACTGAATTTTCCTAAGCAGAAGACATCACCACATCCAGATGAGAGCATGGACAATTTGCTGACACGTGGGATCCCAGATGCTACAAGGAAATACGGTCCATGCTGATAACTCTGCAGCTCTCTTACGAATTTAAGGAGGGGTTCTCGAGGATAAGTGACATTTTACTGAAAGGCACCAGGATGGAGATTTCTTAAGTCATTGTGAAAAACTTACTAAAAACATGTATGAAAATCATGTGAGGACAGGAAAGGCCTCAGCTGCTTTATCTTAGCCCTAAAAGAACAGCAAATGGAAGTGTTGAGGAAAGGTCCCATTGTCAAAAACACAGACCAGTTGAGTGACAGGGCCCATGTTAGAGATACAAGAAGATGGAGTCCCCGAAACAAGGTAGGGCTAGAAACTTGCATCCTTTGATTAAAGAAGTTATGCACTTAACCGGGCGGTCCTGCATATCAAATCTATTTTTGCTAAATGGTATCTGCTGTTTAAGCATGTTGCTGTGAAATACAGGCTTTGACATGAAACCACCCAGCACAATTATCCCCAGTCCAACAGGCTGGTGGAAAACCCATCAAACTCACAGGAAACAGCTGTAGCCAGACAAGGAAGACTGATTGGAAGGCAGACAAATGGAGAATAAATGTGGGAATGCTGAAGAGTTAACAAATGGAAGTTGTCATTTTGGAAGGAAACACAAGTATGCCATATATTAGCTAAATTCTGCCTGAAACAGACTTCATCATGTGGTGAGAGGGCTGGAGAACTAAAAGGAATATAGAAATTCATTTGTGTGGAAATAGGGGATATGTTTTAAAGAGATGCATATTGAGGAGTCCAATGTACATCTGGGAATTTGACGTCAGGGATAGCTTCATCTCAGAGGGACAAGTGTAGGAAGCTTCTATTTGAACATTTATTTCTCACTTGTGAGCAGCTGCTATGAGTAGCAATGAGTGTTTCACCTTCATGGTAAAAAAACCTGTTTCTCCCAGCAAAGGATCTTTCAGTTCTCATCTACTGATGTTTTGCACAACTAAAACTAGGAACAACTGTGCCTGGCTTGCCAGAAGCCAAGAGCAGGGTCACTACGCAGAGAGCTGAGACAAAAGAAGCTCCAGGAGAGCTGGGGTCCGTGGGACTGCCGCTTCTCTGTGGTGAAGATGCTGCCTTTTTGGGTGGTACAAAATAATTGCCAGAAGCAGCCGTGGGAGTCCTTGGTTGGGTGAGGTTATCCCAGAGGACACATGGGAAATAGGCAGCATCTCCTCCAAAGCCAGAACAGAGAGCCCTGAGCTGGCTGCTTTGCCCAAGAAAGCCTCAGACGAGCACCAACCACAGCAGGCTGAGACAGCTGAGCCCCGGGGCACGGCACAGCCAGAACGAGAGGCCTTCTGGTGCTTTGCAACACTGGTGCTGATGTCTGGCTGGAGGCACCCTATGTAAGAGCTCGGCGTATATACAAACTACACATGCACACACTCTCTGCTCTCTCCTGACTGGAGGAGACTTGTGTGTGGTACATCAACCTCTAACAGAGGTCACCCCTTATATAAACTGCTGTGAATCAAGCTCACGCAAAATGCTTCAAAAGGTCATATTTTTCAAAGAACAGCCTGAAGTGGGTGGGGGTTGCTTTCAGAATTTGGTCACCAGAAGAAAGGAAGAGGCTCTGAGCTCTTCTGGTTTAGATATTGAGTCTCTCTAGGATATGGCATAATTCATTTAACTGTTCTGCCCCTGCTTCCCCGCTGTGTAAAATAGTGAATTCTTGATGCCGAGCAACATTATTTAGAGTATAGATTATTTATACCGATCATAAATGCAATGTCAGTGCTAACCATGACTGCAGAATGGCCTTTCTCCCAGTGTGAGCACCAGCTCTAAGTAACTAATATTTCTGAGATTTCTCTAAGCCCCCAAATTCACATGGGACCAGCGAAACAGGAATGCTAATTGTAGAACCATCAGCAGCTTCACTGGGCAAAGCATTGCACTCCTCTTCTTCAGTTCCTCCATCTGTAAAACTGGGATGTCTGTCTGTTTTACAGTCACATAGTGAGGATTGATTTATTGTTTAATGTGTGTAAAGAATTAAATAAGTGCTAAGTATTATTATTATTATCAAGCCAGAAGGGTGAGTCAATGACCCATTTCCTATCTGAGCTTGCCTTCAAGGTGTTGATGTTTCTGGCAGATTACAGGAATTGAATATCTGCCATAGGTTGTATTCATATAGTGATGCAAATAAAGCACTTTTTGTGGGCACTGTGTTGCTTCAGGCCTTGTGATTACAGCAGAAAGATGCATAGATTAAAACTGCTTTTAGATGCACAGTATCTCCACAGGCTATGTCGTTTAGTCTCTCTGGGAATCACAGCAGTAGGTTCATACATCCACATGGAGAGATGGGTCCATGAGGCAGACAGGCAGAGTGGAGAGGATGTTCGGTTCAACTCCAGGTCTACTGCAGCTTTCCGGTAAGTCCTTTGCAGGTCAGCTGGGAAAATCCTCATAGACACACTTTGGAAAAGCTCAGATGTCATCCATCTGCTACGGCTGTTAAGGTAAGACCAGGTAACTGGTTCTGTATTCAGGCAATACAGAACTGCTGACTTCTATTCCTTGACCACGACATCCAACTGGGACGTCACCTACCTTTGCCATTTAGTCACTGAGTATAGCAGTAGTGCCAAGGCCATTTATGTAAATTATTCATAATTCACTGAGAAGCATCATTATTCTGATGTCTATCATTAAATTTGCTGAAACTGACGGGATGTTGTCTTGAAGCGTACCAACCCACATGCCCTCCTGAATTCACCCCAAAGAGTTCACCAGTCAAAGTTTGCATTAATTACTCAGCTATTCGCTGACCTTTCTCCTATTTTCCCTTGTCCCCTGCAGACATGTCCATTCTGGTGGAAATGCTGCTGAAGGCCCAATCTTGTCTCCATTAAAAACAATGCGATCTTTGCCACTGACTTAAAAGTGAATGCCCTAAAGGTCATACTGTAGAGGGAGTTTATCCGGATTAAGGTAGATTGTGACATTCAAAGCAAAATAGCCTCTTTCTAGAAGAAAAGTACCCTGAGTACTTTTTTCCCAGGGGCAACTGGGAAAGAATATTTCATTTAATTTTACTGTTTAGGAGTAGGACCTCACAGAAACTTCTCAGTAGATACTATTGGGATATTATTTCAAAACACCAAAATTCCTCATTTGTCAATGGAATAAATCTTAGGGATTTTTAAGGATTTTTGTCATTTTTTTTTTTTTAATTGTGTTTAAAATCATAGAAACACAGAATCATAGAATCATTTAGGTTGGAAAACACCTTTAAGATCATCAGTTCCAACCATTAACCTTACACTGCCAAGTCCACCACTAAACCATGTCCCTAAGCACCACAGCTACACATCTTTTAAATACCTCCAGGGATGGTGACTCAGCCATTTCCCTGGGCAGCCTGTTCCAATGCTTGATAACACTCTTGGTGAAGAAATTTTTCCTAATATCCAATCTAAACCTCCCCTGGCACAACTTGAGGCCATTTCCTCTTGTCCTATCACTTGTTACTTGGGAGAAGAGACCAGCACCCACCTGGCTACAACCTCCTTTCAGGTAGCTGCAGAGAGCAATAAGGTGTCCCTTGATTCTCCTTTTCTCCAGGCTAAACCACCCCAGTTCCCTCAGCCACTCCTCATAAGACTTGTGCTCTAGACCCTTCACCAGCTTCATTGCCCTTCTCTGGACACACTCCAGGACCTCAATGTCCTTCTTGTAGTGAAGGGCCCAAAGCTGAACACAGCACTCGAGGTGTAGCCTCAGCATTGCTGAGTACAGGGTCACAATCACTTCCCTAGTCCTGCTGGCCACACTATTCCTGATACAAGCCAGGATGCTGTTGGCCTTCCTGGCCACCTGAGCATGCTGCTGGCTCATGTTCAGCCAGTAGTCAACCAGCACTCCCAGGTCCTTTTCCGCCAGGCAGCTTTCCAGCCACTCTTCCCCAAGCCTGTAGCATTGCCTGGGTTTGTTGTGACCCAAGTGCAGGACCCGGCACTGAACCTCGTTGAACCTCATACAGTTGGCCTTGACCCATCGATCCAGTCTGTCCAAATCCCTCTGTAGAGCCTTCCTACCCTGGAGCAGATCAACACACCTGCCTGACTTGGTGTCACCTGCAAACTTCCTGAGGGTGCACTTGAACCCCTCATCCAGATCATTGATAAAGATATTAAAGAGAACTGGCCCTAGTACAGAGTCCTAGGGAACACCATTTGTGATTGGCTGCCAACTGGATTTAACTCCATTCACCACAACTCTTTGGGCCCCACCATCCAGCCAGTTTTTACCCAGCAAAGTGTACACCCGTCCAAGCCATGAGCAGCCAGTTTCTCCAGGAGAACACTTGGGGAAACAGTGTCAAAGGCTTTACTAAAGTCTAGGTAGACAACATCCACAGCCTTTCCCTCATCCACTGAGCAGGTCACCTTGTCATAGAAGGAGATCAGGTTAGTCAAGCAGGACCTGCCTTTCATGAACCCGTGCTGACTGGGCCTGATCACTTGGCTGTCCTACATGTGGCACGTGATGGCACTTGAGATGATCTGCTCCATAACCTTCCCCAGGACTGAGGTCAGACTGACAGGTCTGTAGTTCCCCGGATCCTCCTTCTGGCTCTTCTTGTAGATGGGTATCACATTTGCTAACCTCCAGTCAACTGGGACCTCCCTGGTTAGCCAGGAATACTGATAAATGATGGAAAGTGGCTTGGTGAGCACTTCTGCCAGCTCCCTCAGTACCCTTGGGTGGATCCCATCTGGCCCCATAGACTTGTGTGTGTCTAAGTGGTGTAGCAGGTCGCTGACCATTTCCCCTTGGATTACGGGGGCTTCACTCTGCTGGCCGTCCCTGTCCTCCAGCTCAGGGGGCTGGGTACCCAGAGAGCAACTGGTCTCACTGCTAAAGACTGAGGCAAAGAAAGCATAAAGCATCTCAGCCTTTTCCTCATTCTTTGTAGCTGTGTCTCCCCCACCCCCGCATCCAATAAAGGATGGAGATTCTCCTTTTGTTGCTAATGTATTTATAGAAACATTTTTATTGTCTTTTATGGCAGTAGCCAGATTAAGTTCTATTTGGGCTTTGGCCCTTCTAATTTTCTCCCTGCATAACCTCATGACATTCTTGTAATCCTCCTGAGTTGCCTGCCCCTTCTTCCAAAGGTCATAAACTCTCCTTTTTCTCCTGAGTTCCAGCAAAAGCTCTCTGTTCAGCCAGGCCAGTCTTCTTCCCCACTGGCTCGTCTTTCAGCACATGGGGACGGCCTGCTCCTGTGCCTTTAAGATTTCCTTCTTGAAGAATGTCCATCCTTCCTGGACTCCTTTGCCCTTCAGCACTGCCTCCCATGGCACTCTGTCAACCAGGCTCCAGAACAGGCCAGAGTCTGCCCTCCAGAAGTCCAAGGTGGCAGTTCTGCTGACCCCCCTCCTTAGTTGTCTGAGAATTGAAAAATTTACCATTTCATGATGACTGTGCCCAAGATGGCCTCCAACCATCACATCACCCACAAGTCCTTCTCTGTTCACAAACAACAGGTCCAGCGGGCACCTTCCCTAGTTGGCTCCCTCACCAGCTGTGTCAGGAAGTTGTCTTCCATACAATCCAGAAACCTCCTGGACTGTTTCTTCTCTGCCGTATTTTCTTTCCAGCAGACATCTGGTAAGTTGAAGTCCCCCACAAGAACAAGGGCTAATGATTGTGAGACTTCTCCCAGCTGCTCATAGAATATTTCATCTGCCTCTTCATCCTGGTTGGGGGCTCCTGAAGTCCTGAAGCCATTTCCTAGTTATTTAGGTAGCTAAAGAAATAGATTGCTGAATACTGTCCCTTTCTAACAGCCTGCTGAAGATAAGTTGCTGCTCTTGAAACTCCCTTTAATTGTGCACTTGCACCTTTTGGCACTTAAGTACCTGTGCAAAGCTGGCCCACAATTCCCAAGGGCAAGAGATAAGCAGAAGGGGACAGACCACTTGCAGCTTTTGTAGGATCTCTTCATGCATCCTTGGTGCTGCAAGCTCTTCATTTCATCAACATAACCAGGTGTTGTTTAGAAAAAAATATGAACCCAGGTGTTTCAGAACTGACTTTTTGTTCTGTTTCTTTTCAAGGCTGAATTTAAGCTGTCACTCAAATACCAAATTCTGAGGCAACTGTCAATCCTTGTCAATGGGATCAGCACTGGCACACAATCTCGCCTGATCTTGTTTCCCCACACTCACCTGTTGCCTGTGTTTCCTTTAACCACTCCCTTGGCTTTGTGTCTCACTGCTGACTTGGCACCACCATTTACACTCACCTTTTTTCCTAGAACAGCCTCCCACTCGTGCCTGTCAAGTGCCCACCATCCCCCATCAAAAATACTTTTATCCCAAATGAAGCTGTTTCTTTGCAATCTTCCCTCAATGTCTTGAGGTGTGATCGTTGCCTTAGTGAGATGGTATCTGTCTCAATAAACTGATGTATCATCTGTGCGTTGAAGTCAGATGCATCCTAAACTGAAGTGTAGGAGATCAGCAGGACTGATTCTTACTAACTTTTGTCATAACTGGTTCTGTAATGGTCTTGCACTCCCCATAGGCCGGGCGCTGACAGTCTGTAATTAATGGCAACTATTTGCCATAATGTTCTGGGATTCTCACTCATGTCTTCACTCTGTAATTGCTGTTGGACAAGAGGAACTGCTGAATTCTAGTGTTGTCTGTTTCCTGCTAGGAATCACTCTACACCAGGATGTTTTCAGCATTACATAGAAGACACATTTATGCCCCACAAATGCTTTTTGTATAGTATAATGAAGCTTTAATACCCTTTTCTTGTATTGAATATGTCAACATCATAACCATTAGTATAAGCAATCAAAAAAAAAAAAAAAAAAAAAAAAAAAAGAAGAGCCATCCCATTTGGGAAAAACTGATAACAACTACTGAGGCATTCTTAGAAGTGACCCTAGAAAGACAGAAATCAATGAAGTTGGATACATACAGACCTTGCTGTCTGCATATCATGCTTAAACAGGCAAAAACTGTTTAGATACTAATGCTGTTTGATAAATTCGGTGGAAGAGAAGACCTAAGGATCTTTTGGATCCATGGAGACTTGCAGACAAGGACAGAATTGGGACAAGAATCTGAAGATGTGATTTTTATGTTGTTGTTTGCTTCCTTGGTCCACTTCTAAATCTACTTCAATAGCTGTCATTCATTCTAACCAGATCTTCCACATAAGACTGATTTTTCCCTGTGGTGGTGTTGCATCTGTCCTTCTTGTCCAGGTCCATCTGTTTGGCATGTACCTGTGAATAATAAAGGCAAGGAAGAGAAAGACACCAAGTACTAAAAGAGGAAAAGATTTGAGGAAAAGCAAAACAGAGAGAAATAACTGATGCTGACAGCGAGTGACCTGCAGATAGAAGGAAGAACAAGGTATTAAAAACCTAGGACTTATGTGCGCAGGCAAAAGGAAGGTCTATACAAGTGAGTGCTGCTAACCAAGAAGAATTACTATTCTGGTTGTTCTCATGTTTTCAGAGAACAGTGAAGCATGCTGGCTTGCCACATAAATTGTTCTGGGTCTCATTTTTGACAGCCAGTTTTAACATTTGGCCAGAGTAAATCACAGACCTGTCAAGCATAATGCCAGACTAGATGAGATACATGGCGTTAGGAGTTAGCAGTAAGCCTACAAAGCATCGAAGAAAGCATGGATCAGCAAGGAAAATGGTGTGTGGGCAACTGCCAAAATCCAACTGATTTCAGACTTGTAAAACTGATTGAAGCAAACGGCAGATGACTTCGCTCTATAAATAATAAGAGAATGAGGAAGAGGAAGTGGTTCTGCTTTGCAGTGAAAAGCGGTAGAGATGAAAGATAATATGGGTTTGGCTCCAAAACTAAATGAGTACCTTGCTTGAGTTTCTTATTAGGACACCAGCATAAAACCTATGGGCAAAGACAACTTGCCTAACGAGATGCTCTCTATGTAAGTGGAAATTACAACAGTCGTGGTGGAAGCAAAATCCAAAGGGTTTGCTGTGTGCAAACCAAAGGGAGCTGATAGTATTTTTCTGGCAATATTAAAGAACTGCTAGGTGAAATCGCAGTTACAGTGAGGCATTGGGCTAACAAATCCAGCTTGGTACATTCTGGGTGGAGAGTTGCAATCATAGTGCTTATTTTGAAGAGTGGTTGAAAAGCCATCTGGGAAACTTGAGTCATTAGTCTGACCATAGAAGGAAATAGGCTTTTGAAAAAAATGTGACTGAAAAACTAATTAAAGTCATGTGGGTAAATGGAAATGAAAAAAAGGCTATAGAGATTTATCTAAAGACACAAAGTGTAGAAATACAGTCTGTCTTTCTAGACAAATGATACCTTAGGGAACTGCAACAGATCTAGCCTACTTGGACTTCAATAAGGTCTTTGTTATTGTACCAAATGCGATAACATTAATTGTAATGGGGGGGGGGGGGGAACTGGCTAAAAAAGAGGATGGCAGCCAGGTATGTCAAATGGAGAGCTGATGGGCTGGAGGGAGAAGTCTCTCCACAGAGGATGAGAATTCAGATGGGAAATACTTAATATCCTTATGAATGACTGCAGCAGGAATGGCAAAAATCCAGAGTGCATTAGTGAAATACAATGATGGCCATCATCAGTGCAGACAAGAACACTCCTAATACCAAGTTCATTTTGCAAATTTGCAAATACAATTTTAAAAAAGCATTTTTTCCTTTAGCCATTTCTGCAAACTGGCTAGAGCACCCTCCTATTTCTAAAGGATCTCTCTTTGTCTCCAGTGACAAAGAAATAAGTGATTTTGTAGGAGGCATATATCAGAAGGTAATTCACCTTACTCTGGCTTTACTATGCCGGCTTTGCCACGTTACCCAGAGGAAAAGCGAGGTAAACATTTATTTTGGCCTGTGTGTGGCACTTGTAGAGCAGATCTGATGAACAGGATGATGTCACTTTTAGTTTTCTGATCTCAGCCTAGGTATAAAAGTAAGACTTAGATAAACAGCTCTTGGGCAGGTCTGTCACTCTCTGCAGTGAGATGATGAAAACCAAGGAAAAGAGGAAGAAATGGAAAAGCAAATTGCAGTCTGAACACCACGGAGATTTGCTCAACCATGGGAACAGTCACTGCGGGGTGGATGGAAGCGGAGTTTAAGATCAGGCTGCCCCAGGCGTAGCTTGGGGGTGGTAAGGGAGGCAGTAGACTTCAGGGCAGTTGCATATAAACAGCCATCATCCCCCTTGGCTTGTATCAAAGTCCTTGGAAACCGGGCCAGCAGGGAGGGGTGTCTTAGCCCCGTGGCTCTCTTTGGCCTGGACCATCACTGTGCCTTCCTGTGCCTCAACTGATGGAAAGCCTTGGATTAGCTCCAGTCCAGAGAAATCTCTACCAAATGTGCTGTTATGCCAATGAATGTTACAATAAGGGCCTTTCTCAGACTCAGATCTGCTTAATGCTGCTGCCAATACTGAGCAGACCTCCTGAAGGACGTGTCAAAGGAGCCAGTGACAGCACAGTGCAGAACAGACTGAATCCATAAAAGACACTGCCTGAAGCACCAGCCTGCATGGCAGCACCCGAGCAGAGCCCAGCCAGAAACTGGGGAGGATGACAAGACCAGCAACCAGTAGGAACCACCAGCTGCAGGTGCTGCAGGATGCCCAGGGGTCAGAGGTGGACAGCAAGGGCTTGTGGAGAAAGAGGCAGAGCCTCTTGGGCCACAGGGTTTGGGGAGGACACAGCGCTCACTGGCTTCCTCTCTGCTGTGGTCAAGGAGAGGATGCTTTAGGAACATTTTTTTGAAATTCATTAGAATTGCACCAAGCACTTTCCAAGTCCATGTCCTTTGCACCTTGGAGCCACTGTGCTCCCTACCTATGTTATCACCAGAGCGATTTGTTCTGTTTCTTGAAGTCATCCTGCGGCAATCAGGTGTAGCATTTCTTAACCTCTTCTGGCACTATTCAACAGACAAACTGAACAGCACCAGGGAGGCTGGCGGGCAACGCACAAAGCAGGTCTATAAAGGCATGTCAAAGAATGAGTCATTGTCAAGCCTGAAAGAGACAAAAAGATTGATTACGGAAGAGCTGAGAAACACGTTGTGATGGTGACTCACCATATCCCACCCTTTCTGCATTCACAGACCTGCCAGCTGATTCATAACTTGTATTCTGCCTTGCTTCTCCCCACCCCCTCCCCTGTCAAGGCAATCAATAAAATAGGGGTCAATCAATTAAAATTTCCACTTGACAGAGGAGGGTTGTATGCAGAAGCACCCATCCCTTTCTACATCCACACCTGGTAACCCCCTTTTTCTGCCCTTTAGCCTGCTGTAGAGCCCATCATTTTAGGGAAAGGAGATGGTGCAGAGCCAGCACATAGGACACCTTGAAAATCAACTGATGGAGGGAGGGACGATGTTTCCTTGCTGAATGTCTGGGTTTTATCAAGTGAGATTTACGTGTTCCCTATCTTCACCGTTCTTCTGAGGTCTGAAGGAGGTTTTCGGAGGAGTTTATCTATGGCCTAACAGTTGTCACTGAAGCTGCTGTTGTTGCACTCACAGCTGCATCTGGTCACTTCAGTGCTCCCATCCAGTCTGCCCAGAGGACAGCCCTGTGCCAGGAACATCCTACTCTTGTCATTGGGACCATCTTGAAAAGCCCCTCTGTGACACCTTTTTTGCTGGCCATGGGGTGCCACTGAGAAGCTAGGAGATGACGAGGCTGGGAAGGGTCAGAGACCGCAGGACGAGGGAAGCCAGGGGAGCCTCTGCCCTTGGCTGCCTTTTGCCCAGAGCACTGGGCAGGCAGATGTGCACGGGCAGGGGGTTGTTTGCAGGGAGCTGCGTGTTGACCAGCTGTCAGCCGAGCAGGTCCAGGCTGGAGCACGGCGTGGTGCTGCCAGCAGCGTGTGGGCAGAGGGCTGGCGGTGACTCCGAGATCCCTGGTGAGCGTGCCAAGCCCATCGGTAAGGGCCTCCTTCTTGGCAGGCAGTTCTATCAGCTGGCCACAGGAAGTCACCAGCCTCTCAAGAGACAACACCAGGATAGCCCAGACATGGGTTTGTTTCGCTGGTGTCCGCTGAAAGGCACTGAATTCCTCCAGCAGAAATGCTGCAGAAGGGAAAGTCATGTGGGAACGATGATGAGAAGGAGCTGGGACACTGTTTGCTTCTGAAATCAGAGGAGACACAAGTAATCATGAGCAGAAAGCAAAAAGACACAAGTAGCTGTCATCAGTTGCTTGACAGGTAGTACAGAGTGCTTCTGAAAATCCCACCCCATGTTTTTAATATTTTCCAGGGCACCTAAAACCCAGGATAGACATATTTTAAGATCAAAAGAAAAAAAAAGAGTCAAATTTATTTTATTTTGCGAGGCGTAGCCTTTTTGATCTTCTGCCTACTTGCCTGAAGACTGTCAGAAAAAAAAAAGGTGAAATAGAATTGTCTTCGGGAAGGGTAAATACATGTCTATAATGAGAATCAGTCAAACATACGGAGCTCTTATCTAGGATACAGCTCTAAAAATAGCACTGTAGGGTTTCAGGAGTGTTCACTCTCAAGAGGTCTCAGTGACTTCACCAGTCTGTTTGCTTGGGTTTACATTTACAAGTGGTGTCATTCGCTAACACCTTTCCGGCACACTTGGCTTAGCTTCCCAAGACTCAACTGGGTTCTCACTGCCAAATGCATCATCACCAGTAACACAAAATCCATGGGGCAGATTCTGCCACCCAGTATACTGACTCGGTACTAGCATGTTGGGGGCTTGTGCAGGTACCGATGAGAACAGGTGCCATTCCTGTAGCTGGGATGAAATTAACAGTTAAATTTTCAGTGATGGAGTCCTGAATGTCCAAGGGAGAACTTGAATTGAGCCACGAAGAAGAAAAAGTGGTCAAGTTTGCTCTCCTACAAGGCCAAACTTCCTGGGAGACTGGAAAATGCAGCGAAACCATCAGATGAATGCAGCTGATAATGCTACTTGTGTGAAATAGTGGTGCATGCGCAGGATTGGGCTGTCTGTCTAGGAGAGGGCTGCTTTTCTTGGTCACTACGACTGTACCACCACCTTTCCTGTGCCATCATCCCCTGAAGAGGCTTCATCTGTGTGACTACTATGGAGCCCCAGAGCCTCGTAATTTCTCAGAGCTGTAAGTTACATCCGTTTATAAATGCAAAGACCTGTGGGTGATATTAGCTGGTATATCTAGATGTACTATTTACCCATTAACATTAATTAATTAAATTTATTTTTGCATTCATAAATTCTGCATGGGACTGTTTCTGCAGATCTCCCTCCTCTCCCTTGTCCGAAGCTGCAGCTTCTTCAAGTTGTTTGTGTGGTAGGAGCAGCAGCCCTTGGGCTCTCCCCTTCTTCCCTGGCCAAAAAAGAAAAAGAAAAGAGAGGGTCTTTCACCTGCTTGGTCTTTTCCCCATGAAGCAATTTTACTGGTGCAGTCGAAGGGCCAGGGCAAGAGGAGACCCCAAAAGCGGCTCTTCCAGTGCTGGGTGTGACGACTTTGCTTGGTGTTCGCGGTGCACCGAGCGTAGGGACGTCCTTACCTGTGGGTGAGGGCTGTGAGGTGCAGCGCTGCTCAGGGGAGGTGTCGGCTGTTCGAGACAGCTCGAGGGATGCTGTTGGGGAGCAAAGGTAGGGGAGCAAATGAGTTCTGGAGCTTCTCAGTTATGGGTGAACAGGTACCATGGACTGGACCCTGGCAAAAAGTGCTGCTCTGGTCATTTGTCCCCACCACGGATCTGCCCACGTTACTGAAAAAAAAAATTTTTAGCAGAGCTGGTGCTGTGTCACAGCTGAAGGTCAAGAGGATGGTCACCGCTGTCCCAAGGGACTCTTAGGGGGTGAAGTCCTCCCTCCCAAGGACCAGGGCAAAACCTCCTCCTGGCCCACTTAGCAGTCCTGGCGTGGGGCGAGGGGGTACTCACTGGCCTTGCACACAGGAACAAATTTCATCCTGTATTTTGATCCTTATTACTTAATACTTCAATTGTACCTAATGATGTATTTTATTTTATATGCCATTTTACTTTATGACTGTTCTCTTGGGTGGATTAATCTGTCATTAGTGCATCATGTTTTAAAGACTTTTCTTTTCCCCTGTTAAACAGTTTAATGGGCTCAGCGAGACACTCCTGGGTGTGTGCTCTGCGGTCTGCCTGCGCACGGCTGGGGTGCAGCCGGGCGCCCTGCACGCACCCAGCGGATGCCTCGGGGGCCAGCGGGGGCTTATGGTCCAGGTTTCTACAACCACAGGTCCGCCCTGGTAGCAAATGGACCCAACAGCACTACCTAGCGCGCAAGCGTGTAGGACGCAGCAGGAAGGCTACAGGCATGCACTTGCCCTGCTGCTTCATGCCACTGCCAGGGTGTCCTGCCGCTGTGAATCCTGCCAGCCCATGGGCAGGGGATGTGCGGCAGTGTGTCCTGCTTGTACGGGACGAGCCTTTGTTCCCCCACAGCCCCGGACAGAGCTGGGCACAACAGGGGAGCAAGGATCCCCTGCGTGCTCAGGTGGCATGAAGTCAGGCTGCGGCCAAATCCAGGCTCCAGAAGTGGTCCCACCCTATACATACTAATAAACACATAAATAAATATTAAATATCTGTTTATAAACTGTGGTAAGTCAAACAAGTGAATTATCCTTGCTCAAGTCATATATACCAGTAGAATTGAGAATAAGTGGTAGGATTTCAACTTGCCGATTGTATTTGCCTTTACCTACAGCCACCCATGTATGAGGATAGATCATATTTGTGCTTCTTTTATAAGGAATATGAAAAAAAAACAGGATCGATAGATGTCTGATTTACACAATAAGAGGTTTACATAATAGAAACACTGTGATTATTTAATGTACTATGAGATCAGCTTTGCCCCTGGTCTTTTCAGAGGATTATAGGGCTGGAGGAACCTCAGAAGATCATCTAGTCCTTTTCATTGCTTCTGCCCAACAGAACGGTTTACTGGAACTGACAACATGCATACATAGAAACCTCTTTTCTTATCCACCTAGATGAATAAGAACATGAATGAAAAGCTTACAACAATGAATACGCTTTTACATTCACCTTAAACACATGCGTGCATAGAGGAGGGTGAAACCAACCATCTGCCAAAGGATAATTCATACATCTGCAAACATGAGAGTCCACAAAACTGCTGACACACGCAGAACAGCAGTGCATGAGCTCATTCCAAGGCAAGCATTTCCCTTCGGTGAGTGCATAGCTCCCAACGGTAGGTGCGATTGGAGTTGGGCACAGGCCTCCAAGCGATACCACACAGAGCCAGATCCTAATCTCCCCTGCACTTGAAGGGCCCTGATCCTGCAGATGTCGGAGTAGGAAACACAATTCCACAACGACAAGGTCCCTGCACCATGGGGATCGCTATGTACCGCCTGAATTTTGCACCCGACTGCATGCGTGTGTACAGTCATGCTCCAGGAAGATCCCCTGGACGTGTGAAGGGGCTTGCACGGATGCAGGACCTCACCTGCACTTCTGGCTGCAAGACCGAGGGGAATTTTAGATCTGTAAAGCAAAAGTCTCAGGCAGCAGCTGGGAAGAGGTGGAAAGAAGGCAGTGCCGATGTTCGTCCAGAGATCCACCTCAGGAAGCCCCACCAGTGTGTGCTTACTCTGGCTCCTCTGAATGATCAGCTCAGATTAATTTGATTCTTTCTTTCAGGGGACTGGGCAGGAAGGAAGGTTTCAAAGCTTGATGCAATCATCATGAAGGTGGCCAGTGCCCCTTAGGCTCAGACCCAGAGGCCCCAGTTCAAACCAGCATTCAGAAGTGTGCTAAAGCAATGATGTAGCTTACAGGACTTGAACTCAAGGTTAAAGTCGAACACGTGCTGAAGTGTTCTTCTGCACCAAGACTATGGCTTCATAGCTGGTTGTCCAATTATTTGGTCTGGAGGGATCTCGCTGAAAGCCTGAAGAGGGAAAGGCAGAAGGCAACGGCGATGCTGCTGGCGCGGGCTTTGCTTGCAGAAGGAGTGGGGAGGGGCGGGGGGGCTATGGCAGGAGCAAGGGATGTGGGGCAGGGCACAGCAGGGACAGCATGATGTTTGAACTTGACGCAGGGCTGGAGAAAATCTCCCGTTTGAACAAAATTACCACCTGGGTATTCATAGTGAAGGTCCTAAGGATCGTGCCTGAATGGCTGGTAAAAGGGACAGCAAGTGCAGCATTAAATATACAGATCAGGAGCGGGGATGGGATTATCCCACCACCCCCAGGCAAGAAGGTCTGCAATCACATTGGTACTAGCACTGATGTGTTTCTGACCACGTTTATTGCCTATGGCAGAAATTTTCTATCCTTTCATGTTTCAAAGAAGCTTTTTTCCAAGCGAATGTGGACAATGGAAAGGATGTTGATTTTGTGGTGCTGTGTGGTTAATTTTCATTCCTTTCTTGAAGAAAGCAAGCTTTGCTTCTGCTTATGAGCCTGTACATCTCTGAGCTTATATGAATTAGGCCAGTAAATGGTGTAACTGTAAATGGTAACTGTAAATGGTGCTCTGTAGTCTCACCAGCACTGAGCAGGGGCCACTTAAACTCTTGGAGGGAAACTTTCAGATGCAGTGAAGACCTGAGATCTGGGGCTCATGGGACATTAAAGATTCCCTCTGCTTCCTGGCATATAACCACATGTTGCAGACAAAACCAAGTTCAAACAGTTTCTTGGTGCCACCCGCTTCCCCTGCCATCCAGGCTGGATGTGCAACTCTTCATTTCTTCCCCACCGCTGATATTCCTGCTAGCACTGTGCACTGTTACTACTCTGAGTCCAGGGTCCTGGAGGTGTAGTCATGGATCATGATCTCATTTGACTATACTCAACAGCAACAGAGGAGAAAGTCCTGTCCTTTCCTCAAAGCACACTTGGTCAGGCAGGAGATGAGAGAGAGGAATAGGAGGAGATAATGAAGCAGAACTGATCAGAATGACAGACCGTGGGTGACTTTAGCACAACAAGAACATAACTATGGTAAATTTTTTTGCAGGCACATTGGCAAAGGATAACTGAGTTTGAAGGAAAATTGGAGAATGAGTGCAGTTCAGCATTATTCTGCAAGGTTTTGTGTCTTTATTTTACTGCTTACTCAGGGAATACTTAGCCTGAATCATCCCTGGCTCATACTTTCCTTTTTCACAGCCATTACCAGCTCAGAGTTCTCCTAGCTCCGGCACATTAGGAGCAAATGGGGCAGGGCATGGCTCAGGAACTGCCCTGAGGCACAGGTCAGGATGGTTGTCCCCAAGGGACAAGGCTGACAAGGACATCCAGCTTTGGTGGGGTCAAGCAGGAGAAGAATGAGAAGACTCAAGCCCAAGGAGTCCCAGGAATAATCCTTGAGGACTGCCGCTAATAACCTCTTTCCAGCCTCATACTCCTCTCTTCCCCTTACCATCTTCCACGCAGTCAGCTTGCAGCTCATGTACTAATCTACAGCAAATCTTTAGTTTGTCTCAGAGGAGCAGCTCCAAATGTAAGTGAAAATCATGTGAGGGTTCAGGAGGCTGCTTGCCTTCATAGCCACTGACTTCAGTAGTGCTCATGTGAACTGCCCTAAGACGAGTTACCAGCCACTGATATCATACTAAAAGCACTCTGTGGGGGCATAATAAAACTAAAAGATGAAATTATTTATTAGATCATTTCTAAGAATGGGGGATTAATTTGTTTACAGCAGGTCTTGCACTGTGATCTTCAAACAGGCAGAAAAAAATGAAAGGTTGCTTCAACCAGCTATCTCCTTCCCTCCAAAGAAAGGTTGGTTTCATTGTTTTAATTCCCTGTGGATCACCCTACAGACATTTACGGCAGCTCAGCTGAAAAGGCAGAAAGAGGCAGTGCTGGGGTGCAATGGAGCCACCATGTCCTTGAGCAGGAGGACAGTGTTTCCCAGACCAGCTTTGCAGTCAGAAACACTGTGTTGTGGAGCAGCACCCCCAGACCAAACCTCCCTCCAGCAGCTGCTGCCTTGTGGTGACTGGCACTCGTGCCCAGGATTCCCGCAGCTTCAGGATGAGCAATGGCAAGCACATTTTTATCAGCTGAGTTGCTAACCCAGCAGGAAGAAGACTTGAAGAAGAAACAAAAGTGCCATTATCCTTTTGTTTCCCCTTTCCCCACAAACACTCCCACAAGCAGCCAGACACTGGGAGGTGAGCTATGGTGGGTCAAATGATTTTCCTGAGTCACAGCTGTGAACTGCAGTTGCCCTCTTGTTCTGCCCCATTTTAGCTCATCCATGCAATGGAAGTCATCCCTCGTGGCAGAACAGAAATGTTTCCAAAAGGTGGGAAAGATGCCATATTTATCCCAGGAAAGTGAGCAGGAGCAGGGGATGGGCCTGGGCACATGATTGCCCATGCAGTTGGCACAGTCCCTGGAGCGGTTTTGGTAGACACTCAAGTATTCTCCCTAACAGTGTCCATGGTCAGCACAGGGGATGGTATGGGCCAGGGACAGCTAACAGCAGATCCCTTAATGCACGCTCTCTCTCTAAGAGACTTATTTTGCCCTCAGTTGGCCTTAGGACCAAAGAACTTCCCACGGCCCCATTTATTCTCCAATGCAGATGTTGCTGATGCTTCCGCAGAGGAAATGTTCATTCCTCTGTGCTCCCTCTACCCTCCTTTTTGCTTCTATCCAGTTCCATGAGCAAAGAGGGTGATAGAGGCCATTTTAGTACTGTTTTCAGAAAGTCTGGTGGTGAAGTTCTTGCTGGCAAATCTTTGGAAAGTTTCATTCCATGGAGCGGTGGGCTGCCTCTTTCAAAGTCTTGCTATGGCTGGAGGTGGGCCATGTACATAAATCCAACCTAGATTAGGTTTAGGCTAGGAGTCAGTGATTAGGCCAAAGGATAAATCAAAGTTTTGATCTTAAATTTGAAGGCACCGATTTTCATGAGAGCTTTTCTTGCAAAATGTAACCTCAAAATTCTTTCTGATACCTCCTCGCAGCGATAAACCAAAGATCACTGAGTATTATTGAGCCTATTACATGTATATTAAACCTGACATTCAGTTCCTTTTGTCTTCTGTTTCCTAGGAAGTTTCTGCCAAATAGTCTTGGAGAAGGAAAGAGATTTTTATTCCCTTTCGTAGCATCCACATTCTGTAGTGCCTTCTCTCCAACCACAACATCAATGGCCATGTACAACATCCAGCCTCATTAGTGGAGTCAGTCGCAATGTAAGTAAGTGGCTCAAGATCTGGTTACATCACGGTTCACTTTATAACCTCACTCAGCCTAGCTAAACTTGCTCTGCGAAAGGAGGGAGTGAAGGAGGGAGGAAAGAAAAATGGAACCACGTTGTAAGAAGCCATAGACCAATAACAGACATGGACTCACTTCTCGTGCTGCCAGAGGGGGCTGGAGAGGCAGACAGCGGCCGTGGGATCAGAAAGGGCTGTGATGAACTCGCGGTGACACGTCCACAGATGGATACTAAAATGACTGGATGGGGTTGCAGGCCTGAATGTGGCAGTGGCCCACAGAAGGTGACCGTGCTCATATGCTCTCCCTAAATAGCATCTTCTGCCGCTGTCCTCAGGCACTGACTACTGCCCGGGTGGACCACTGGTCTGATGTTTCAAGTCCTTTCTTACATCCTTATGTCCCTTCCAGCAGTATGTGCTTGGTATAAGATCTGTGTGGGCAAGGGAAGAAGACACAGCACAAAGCTGAGCCCAGCCTAATCGATTCTGGGAGACCTTTGCAATCCCCACACCACTAAAAGGCAGGGGGCAAAATATCACACCTGGAGTCCAGCGTGAGCATCCTGTACTGCTGAGCATGGTGCTCATGCCCAGCTCTTGCAGGAGGGTCAGCTTTCTTACCAGTGTAAAAACGGTGCCATCCATAGAGATCAGCAATTCCATTTTCAAACATCTGTTTCTAAAATAGCTTAACCTATGTATTTTTTTCTACGACCTGAAAAGTTCTGGATATGTTGAATTCTGAGTAGTTTTGATTTCAGCAGGATTTACAAGAGGTGTCTGTGATTTTTTATTTTTTTTTTTGGTAGAAAATACAGAGGAAAAGAAGTAAGCCAAATTATCACTGCCAAATACCACAACTAAGCATATTCTGTCGATCATACATTATCTTTATTATGGCAGCATTTCATGTGGATTATAACATGTCATAGAAACGTCATTGCTCCCTCTGTCCAAAGATATATAACAATAATAACAGTCTCTTACAAGTTTATTTTTTTCATCTGTGGATGTCAGAAGCTCTTTTAAAAGGTCAGCATCATTATCCTCCTTTTATGTCAGGGTAAAAAAGACAAAGACGAAGCTGTTTCTTCTAGCTTTAGGCGTCTAGGATCCTTCTGCAGTCAGCAAAAGCAGAGAGCAAGAAAGGTATGTGCAAGGAGAGCTGAGTTGTTTTTTGGAAGGGACACATCCTTTCTGTGACTCCCACAGAGGACTTCCTAAAGTCTGGAGGGTGAATTACATACAGCCTGGTCATTTGTGCCAGGTTTCTACTCGTTCAATGACAGAGCATGAAACAGAGCCCAGCTCAGATTCCCACCCTCATGCTGTGCCCCCTCTTATTCTTTCTGAAATAATGGTGACAGCATGCTTCCAGCATTGCCCTTGCTGTCAGGCTAGCACAGCTCTGTGTGTAGACAAGATTTAATGCTTGGTTTGTGGCAGAGCAATTTTTGCCTGCCCGTGCACGATGGTGTAGTAGATAAATCACCGGAACAAATGTGTGCTGAAGGTACTCTGCAGCCCCGCTTTCCTAAATACCCAAACCGTACGCTGCACTTCAGCTGAGGAACCTGATCTTCCTGCTGCTGTGTTATGTCTGGCCACGGCTCTGCTCTGGGATGTGCCAGGGGAGGTAAGGTGGAAGCAGAGCGGTGCTAATGTGCTTCTGTTGCAGGCCCACAGCAACCAGAGCCACGGTGAGAAATTCAGCCAGGCAGCAACCCGCTCTGTGCCCACCAAGGACACTGCAAACCAGCCGCTGATCATGAATCATCATGAAACGTGATCATCTTTGACCATGAAAACATCCTTGAATTCATCTCCTTCCTTATGAAAACAATCCTAACATCACCAGTGTTTCCCTAATTGCCTTTTTTCTTTCATGGTGGAGGGTGGCAGCATTATTACCAGTGATTTCACTCATAGCAAAGGCCAACCTGGTGTGGTGGCTTTCCCTGGGTGCTTCTGGTATGATTTTCCCTCCTGCACCTTCATTACATTTTAGTTCTCCTGGGAAAAACTATCACAAGTATCTTTTAAATACTGTAACTTCCATGCAGCAAATGTTTAAGAAATGTAATGCTTATAATAGAGAAAATAATGGAGTCATTCATCTAATTCTACACTTACACTAATGTTAATGTTAATACAAATGTTAATGTAGGCATGTGTAAAACACACAAAGGAATCTCACTACCCACCCACAGAGAGGAGTTTGAATCTGCTGTGCATTTACGCACACTGAGTGGCATGCAACCTAATGAGATGTCCCCAAAGCTGGGGCTTATGAAACCCACTTGCCTTGCAGCCAGCAATCCTCTCTGCCTGGCTTCTGGACTGGATGACTCTATGTACAGCTAAATTCATGGCTCTTTCAGGCTGTGCTTGGCCTGACAGCTCTCTGGATGCCCATGTCCACTTCAGAGGTCTGTCCCTTCTCAACTGCTATGAAAACCCTGATCTGTGCGGAGCGCCTAAACTCAAGCTGAGTTCATTTTGGAGACTTCCCAGAAGTCAGATGGGCAGTAATGGTGTAGTGTCCTCCTCCTGAACGCTGGCTGTGCCAAGCAGGAGTTGTGAGGAAGGGCTTTTATCCTGTGCTCAGACCATGAGAGATTGACATCATGGGTATCTCACCTGGGAACACCAAGCTGCTGACTGAGGCTGAGTCATTGTGCAACCAGGCATGAGGGCAGGGAAGGCAGCAAGGAGAAAGACTGACTCCAGCCTTGTGATCAGGGTAGTCATCTGATAGTTTGGGGACAGGGAAACCGAAGCATCTAGCAAACTGGTCTGACCCCATAGCTCACCCTACTTTGAGCAGGAGGTTGGATTTTATGACCTCCTGAGATCCCTTCCAACTTGAATTATCCTATGACACTTTGATGCCTGCTCCTGAAACCGCTTTTGTTCTAAGGATGACCACATTTAAAAGGGGCAGATTATGTAGCTCACTTTCTCCCCCATCCAGCTGGCTGTTCTATCCATGGGCAGCAGGAAAGCTCCTGGGCTCCCTTGCTGGTCCCACAACTCTTGGCTTCAGCAGGAAAGGCCAAATGCTGTCATGGAGGACAGCCATTATCTGGTGATGAGAACAGTCTCAGGAGATGTGGACTCCTTTCCCTCAGGCTGAGACGTGCTTGTGATCTCGGTACCCCATTTTGGAAGTGTGCCCTTCCGCCACCATACACAGCAATAGATATCACTAGCGAGCTGCTGCGAGTAAGAAGCTCTTAATTTTTTGTGTTGGCTCCTCAAACTCCCAAGGAAGGTGCCCAGCTTACACAGAGAAGGTCTAGAGGCATTTCTGTGGTCAGCAGAGAGAGGGGAGCACCTCGGCAGGCAGCCTGGGGCTCTCCCTGCTGTCTCTGCAGTGAGCGTACCAGGAATGAAGGAAAGCAGGAACACCTCCCCTGGGACCAGGCACTTAGAATTGCAATAGCACAGCATCTCACTGAAGCCCTGAAAACAGGCAAGGTGGACCCAGCCTGCAGCAGGGACTAGGAGGCTCTGGAAGGGCAGGTGAGCTGGAAACAGGGACTGAACGTGAGAGCTGTTTCGGGGTGACACTGCAGAAAACAGAGCTTCAGAGAACAGGGCAAACCTCCGTGCCAAGTTATCAATCAGCATTGTCTAAAAAGTTTTCACCAAACAGATCAGAAAAAGGAAGATGACTAGAACAGAATGCCCTGAGGTTAAAGAAATAATTGAAGATAAATCCAAGGCTTTATCATATCACAGTAATCAATTTGAGAGGTATCACCGTCACCCATGGAAGGACTCAAGAAAATAACAGCAACTAGATAACTGCAGTATGGTTCAACAGTACAAAGCTGCTTATACTGTTTAATCCTCCCGTACTTCTTGCTTCAATAGGTTAGTACATGTAGATCAAAACTCACAGCATTTCTCCTACTGTGCTAGCCTATGTTTGAGGCTGTATTCAAAGCACTCGTGAACAACAGTGCCCAGGGAAGGCCACTGCCCAGGGCGGTACACAGGGGTCCCTGCAGATGTACGCAGCTTTGCAGAGCACTGCAATACTGGCCAGAAGGACTAGTAGAAAATAACCCCCACGTTTCATTTTTATTGTCATTTTTGTCTACTTCATGCACTTTTGTATGAAAGGGCACATGCATGTGTAAAGTTAATAGCTGTTGAAGGACATGTTTTAAATTTATTAAGATCCAATAATAGCACTCTTATTCAGATTATCTTCTCATCCCGTTGAAACCCAAAAGATTGTCTGAAGAGGAAGGTACAATTTGAAGAGGGTAAGAGCAGAGGAATCAAGGTCTTCCTTGAAAGAAGCCCGAAAAATACTTTGGTCTTGCAGCACACTTCTGCTCTCCCTTGATAACAGCACTGTAACAAGGCTGATAACAACGGGTCACATGCTACATGTTGCACAGCTATGAATGCAGCGAAAACAAAGGCCAAATGTTACTTACATTAGGACAAGGTCACCCGATCACAATTAGTAGAAGAAAACACAGCAAGGGTTTGGCTAACTGCATGGCATGGTTACAGCCAACTCCTGGCATTGGACGATGTATTGCTGCAAAGCCAACACCATCGATCTATTGTACTTAGTCATAAATAATTCCTATCTGAGCACCTCCGGAACTCTTCAATATCAATTAGTTGATCTGTACAACCTTCCAGTGGTGAAAGGAAGGCAGCGCTGATTCGGGGTGCCCCAGGCTGACCCTGGCTGGGCGCCCAAGGCTCTGCTCTGGCACCAGGCACTGCTGCTGGCTTCGCTGCAGGCTGCCTGCGTGGCCACAGGCAGCGTTTCAGGTCTGCCCGGGCCACCGGGACCCACCTGCCTGCAAAAAGCAGGCTATACTTTCTTTTCCATGTCTCTCCTCCCTTCTTGGGTATTTAGGCTTGGATGGCTTTCGCAAAGGGGATTCTTCCTTTTGTCTATATCTGAAGGACTCTATGCCAGAGGCAGGGTCTCCCTGGCCCTCTATTTTGGGTAAAATCCCCTTTTTTAAATAGCCAGTTTCCACTGGATCTCCCTGATGACTCCAAACCCAATGTTTTCAACACCGCAGATGCTATCTGCTGTGTATACTAACCACATAGCCTTGAAAAACACTCCAACAACCAGCTCATAACAGATTTTACAAAACCTTTCTGAGTCATTTTTGGACTTTGCTTTAATTTTTTTAAGCACGGGTTAAGAAGAGTCACCAGAACACAGCACCCACTGAGCCAGGCGGTGATGCACGGTGGGACGACATGCCGCATCCTAGCCAAGGGCTGCAGCATCGAGTGGGTACAAGGTGGGTGATGCGGAGCATCATGGGCTCCATCCCTTGCTATGGGGTCTGAGTCATTCCCACCCACCCGAAGGTGAGGCGAAAGCGTGCAGCCGATAAGCGGTGCAAGGCACGGCACTGCACTGATTGCCTGTGTGGGGGTTAGGTGCTGAGCGGGGCCCCAGGGCAAACATGGGGCACGGGCTCCCTGGGCTGAGGAAGCATCCCTGGAGGCTGTACCACCCTAAAAACACCTGAGTCATAATCCTCTGTCCTCCTCCTTCCTCCTGGGAGTGGCAGCAATTTGCTATCAGCATAAGCCTGCCAGAGCAAACTGCTAAGCCCGCTGCGCGGCCAAGGGACAAGCCTCCGCCCCGCTGTCCACCTACACCTCGCCCTCCTGCTTGGGGAGGAAGGGAACTGAAAAGGCTCCTGCTGGCTCCTCCACGCCCGGGCCCCAGGTCTGAGCAGCTCTGAGTAGTCAGAGGTGGTTTTTCCCGGGCTGGTTTTCTTCTCTTTTTTTTTTTTGTTTTTTGGCATGCAGAGGAAGAATTTGTTCTTGCTCTCCATCCCTCATGCAGGCGCGCTGCCAGGCGCTGGCTCTCCATCTGTATTAGGCAGCTTCTCCTTAAGGGTGATATTCCACCCATGACACCAGACCAGCGCTGGGTCTGCTCACCCAGCCTTTTCCAAAAGGTTTCAAACAGTAACTCTCCAAAGGAGAGAATATGTGGCTCTCAGTAATTTCCTCGTCATAGTCAGGGCCAAGTGCAGCTCCTGGAAAAGGACCCTTCCATTTAGAAAAGCAGGCCACCTCCTGCACTTATCTAGCTCACCGATTCAATAAACAATAGAGTGGATAATGAATAACCATTTACCACCTTGGAATCTCCATGCTGGCAAGTTATGGAGAAACAAGTGTCTATCCCAAATTCTGCATTTCCCTCCCCTCTGGACTAATGGAGTATGTGCATTAGTTCATTCAGGGATATATTCCTGGTCTCCCCATTTAACCTACTTATCTTAAACTATCTTATCCTATTTGCCCCACAATTTCTAAAAAGATCCTACCCAAGGACAAGATCATGCTTGTGAAATTTTTGTGTGTATTGGTTTAGTTTTGGCAAAGTTAGGAGGTAGTTAAAATGAGACTTATAATGGAAAGCTAGCTGCTAGCGTCTCTCCATAATACATGTCTACCTTGCAGGAGAGTTGTGAGGATTAATTAATTTGTGTTTGTTAAGCACTTTGAGATCCTAAGATCAAAGGTTCTATAGAAATGCAAATTGTTATTATAATGATAAATTCTTTATATGAGCTCATATGTTTTGCCTTAGAGGCACAGTCTCACCCTGAGTTGCGTAGTTATACACGTAAATCTTCAAACATTATGATGAAAATATACCTCTGAGGGTCTGATCCTTCCTTTTGCTCTAACGCTTCATGCACAAAGCTCCCCTTGACTTCAGGCAGGTCCCGTGCATGGGACAACTATGGGATTCAATGTGTTCGGGAAATGAAAAGACCATTGTGTGCCTCTGGGCTTTGCATTGAGACACATAATTCCGTCTCACTCCATAAAACCGCTGCTGCTGCCAGTAGTTACGTCCATCTTGTTAAAGAAAGGACTGAGCAGATGACAAAATTTGGATCTGAATTTTGATCCTCCCAAAGCTCAGGTTTTCAGAGGTGTATTTAACCTGTTAGAGAAGAAGGGAGGTAAAAGCTTAGCTCACTTGCAACTTGCTGCTGTCTCTAACGGATATAGAATCTCATCAGCATGGCCAAATGCCATTCCTGACGCACAAGATGTGCCTGTTTGGCCCTTCCCCCTGAGTGTTTTTGCAAGCAAATGAGGAAGATGGGTTTTCAGGCACTTGCTGCACAAGCTGCCAAAGGACAGCAGGGAGCAAGGCCACAGCTGCACAAGCCTGGCAGTCCTGTGTCCCCTTCCCAAAGAGAGCTCTCTGCTTTTCCTTCCCCCTTGCACAGGCTCAGAGCACCATGCTGTCCATCCCCTGCCTGCAAGAGTGTCCAACCATCCTGGCCAACGTCCTCATCTGAGCCACAGGTCCAACATGGGGGCTCCAGGGCTGCACAACAGCTGGGGAGCAGGTTCTCAGGAGCAATGCTCACCCAGGGAAGGTCACCCACCTTCCATCACGACATACCTTCATGCCTTCCTTGCCATTTCCTCGGCATGCAGACCCCTCTACTCACACCTTTAATGGATTGGGTCAGAAAAATGTCATGAGGTTTGATGGTATCACCCACGGGCTTACCTGAATGCAGAATGCAAATCCAGAAACACCAGTTGGAAAGAAGGTCTCCTGTCCAACCTCGCACTCAAAGCAGGCACCAGATCAGGTCAGCCATGGCTTTTTCTAGCTTAAGCTTGAAAATCTCCAAGGATGGCCATGCCACCTCTCTAGGTACCTGTCTCCGGGCTACACTGCTCTCCTAGAGAAGCAGTTTCTCCTAATGTCCAACCTAAACCTCCAATGCCACACTTTATGGACATTGCTCCTCGCTATAGTGTCTGGCAATACTGAGAAAATTTTGCACCATCTTTGCAGCTACCCTTCAGCTAGTCACCTCTCAATCTGCTCTTCACCAGATTAAACTAATTCTGAATTAAACCGCAATCATAGTCCAAAATGTGAGGCTTTCAGCTGTGAGGTGTTGCTTCACGGCCATTTGCTGTGGGTGTTGTGTAGGTGAGACTGCAACTCCTACATCTTACTGAAGATGAATTAAAAGCAAGGAACCAACACACTACCTCTTCAAAGTACCTTACCATTTGTTGTGTAGTCTCAAAAGATTTCTGTTGCATGAAAGTCTTTCCAGGAGCAGACGGTACGATCCAGATACTGTATTATTCCCTTCCCCTGACATGGAAACCTTCATAAGTTCTCAGTTAGTCTGGGAAACTGCTTGTTACATGATACATACCTAGCATTGTCACAGAAGAGAATAGATATTTGTCATGTTTAACATTTCCAGAATATGTAATCTTATAAATTGTATACTTGTCTCTCTTTTCCTCCAAATGTTCTGGGCCTTGATCTGATGCACTATCCCATATATTCCCTTCTACCCTTCACATTATCGATTCTTCCTACCATAGATGATAACTGAAGTCTAATGCCGCCATATACCCCAAGGAATGTCTGATAAGTTTCTTATATTTTGCGTTACTGTAAGAGAAAGGTGTTCTACATTTTCCTGTCACTTGTCTATCTGAAGACAGTAAAAATCAGAGGAAGAGAAGGCTGCAGTGAAAACCAAGACACTAAGCTTCCAGAACATCCTTACTTTTATCAGAAAGCGTTAGTGTGTACTCAGAGCTCTGCACTGGGACATACATTAACCAGAAGACAAACCTTTGTGAGCAGATGTCAGTATGTGCACTGTGCACACACAAAATCTTAGGGGCTGGGCTATGCTTACCAACATGCACCACTGTCTGCCAATGTCCCCTGCCTCTTCACGTCATACACTGACCTTCCCACCAGCAGTTGCAGGTTTGCTGGAGCAGTCTGTAACCTCACTGTGTTTGCACAACACCTGAAGGTCTGATCCATGGGGAGATCTTAGGCGTTAAATAAATGACCAATACTGCAAAGTGCTCATTTCTGCAAACTGTGGCATATTTCAGGTCCTGCTGCTGCTCTCCACATTGAACAGCGATCTCCTCTCCAAGTGGCCCTTGCAGAGCATGCCAGATGAGATGCATACAGGGGGCACATCCAGCACTAACATCATCAGTGGTCATCATTCGATGTGACGATACGTTTACAAGCACCGAATGCTTCCTCACTCAAAACCTGAAACCTACTCAAGCTCTGAGGTTGCTTCTGGAGTAAATATGAGGTCTTGCCCATGGTGGGCTGTGAATTCTGTGTGAGAGCAATGCTGAGCACAGCAGACGCCCCTGGGTCCCAGCAATGCCTTCGCCGCAGCAGAAGACAGTCCTCGACATGAGAGAGAGATGTGATCTACGGTCTGAACATGGCAGTGCTGTGCTAGCAGGACTGGCCACTGCCTCCCCACTTTCTGGTGTAAATAGCACCCTGCCGGCTCCATGCACAAAATCAATCTGTCACTTCCCTGGTTTCCTCTCCACTGACTCCACAGTACCGGCTGACCTCTGGTTTTCAAGCTAATTCTCAAAAGTTTGCAAGAGCTGTTCTCACTCTTCTTGACTCTCAGGAAATTTGGACATTGTCTTCAGCAAGACCAAGATAAGGTGAAGAGTCTATTAAAATACAAAGTGTTTTAAAAGTCCATTATACCATTATACATTGCCTACAGAATCCATGTATTAACTATCACAAATGCTAGAGCCAAATGTTATGATCTGGCTCACCTCTGGTGGGTGCTGAGCTCATGCAGAGGATGATGATACTCAAACCCCTTGCAGTGTCAAGTATATCTAACAAAGCTTTTTTTCAGTTTCTTTTTTTATCTCAAATCTGTAAATTTGAAGGACTGGAAAAGCCTCAGACACAAAACTGGTGCTGTAATGTCAGAGTTATGTGCTTCACCTCATGGCACGTGTCTGCGAATGACTCGTTTTGAGCATACTGGGGCAACTTTCTCCTAAAAAAGGCAAGTTAGAAAACAGAACTGTAAGCATTTCTGCCGTTGAGCTGCCAAGCAAAGCTTGCCAGACACTTCGTAAGGTTTTCAGTCACTCCACAAGGTTTTTGGTCACTCCATCTCCTTTAGTTTTGCCACTGTGAGGAGCTATTTTAATTTGTTGCTCTGACTCAGGAAAAAAAAAAAAAGGAACATCACATTTGCAGCACTGAGTGGCAAGAAAACGCATTCAAATAATGGCAAAAATGTATCCTGGAAATATAGTTTGCTCTAATGGCCTTTTTGAATGACAATTTAGAGCTTTTTTCTCTGTGCAATGAACAACAAACTGAAAGGGACTGAGGAGCTGCTGCCCCAAGAGAGCCGGAGGTAGCCCCACAGGAGTCCCCCATGCACGTCCTGCGCTCGGCAGCCTGCAGAGGATCTCCACCTCGCACAGGTCCACAGCTCAGCACACCCCAGTCTGGATTCTACTCTCTGCAGTCCTGGGTAAATCACTGAATCTCCTTCTGTGCCATTTTTCATCCGTAAAGTAGAGGTACTATTTATGAGCTGTCAGAAGGCATAATTTCTTAAGAAGTGCAAAGTCCCTGGATGGTCTCAGAGGGAAAGAAAGTGGTTGAAAAATGCCAGGCATTACCTCGAGGTTTCCTCCAGCTGCTGTGATGGTGCTGGCTGGGGAGCCCGTCCCTCTCCCGCTGGGCAGCTCTCACTGCCTGCCTGGTGGCTGCAGGAACCTGGGGCTTGGCCCCAGCTCCTCCCAAATTCAGGGGTCTGCAATGACCAGAAGACCCATCACTCAGCAGGACCAGGGACCACCTCGTTGCTGCTGCTGCAAGATGCAGGAGACACTGACAGCTATGGGGGCAGCCAGACAGTCGTCCCCATCCCCTGTCCCTCCAGAGCAGCGAGGGCCCTGCTTGGAGAGAAAGCAAGGAGGGGAAACATCAGGGATATGTGGCCGCAACAAATTTCTGCCAACAAATGCTTTTCCAGTGCCCTCTTCTGGAAAACATTTTTGGCCCAAGCAGCTGCTTTGTATAAGGTAGTTGGAGACTGGGAGTGACTTGTGAGGAGCTGCAGCAGCATCTCCCAGCTCTTCAGACCCAGGATCTGCTCTGCTCCTGTCACCTGTGGACGCCTCACACCCTTCAGAGCAGCTTGGCCAGACCCTCAGGGCACTAGCCAGAAAACGGGCAGTGAAGGATGTGGCTCCCTGCTCTCACCTGATGTGCCTGAAGGCTGTCCTTGGCTGTCCTTGGCTGTCCCCTGGCATGGAGACCCAGGGCCAGACCCCTTCCCTCCCTGTACTGAGGCACCTTCTGCAAACCTTGTGCCCCTCACAGCGAGCCCCTGCCACCAGCAGCTCTCAAGGAGCCTCCAGAGACAAAACCTGGGAGAGGGATAAAACATTTTGGTAATCCCATCCTTTTGGGAAGCTGAGACACCACCACTATTAATCACCCTCAAACAGCTAATGAATGCATCAGTTCCTCAGATAATTGCACCCCAGAGTGGTTCTTGCTGCCTCTTTTTACTCAGAGCCCAGCCCATCTCTGCCTTCGCTCTCCAGGCTCCGGTCGGGCTCCATGTCATCTCACATCCATACCTGAGCAGTGTTGGTGTCCCCACCAGCAGCTGCCCTCCCCCATCAGCCAAGGCCGATCAACCCGGACCTCGGTGGGGACGGAGCTGTGGGTTCTCCTCCAGTCCCAGCTGGAGGGTGGGAGAGGGGGGAGACAGCCAGTACCGGGGACGGGGTGGAGGGCTGGGGCTGGGTGATGGCTACCATCCCCATCCCAGCCTCAGCTCCCACTTTTTTTCCAGCTCAGCAAGCAGCTGAGCTCCTGTGGTGGTGGCACAGCCCTTCGCTTCCCTCTCTGGCCGCTTTTCCAACACCTAAATTGCATTTGCTGCCCATGGAGCCAGATCTAGAGGCTTATGAGCCCCACTTTTTGCCAGGAGAGGTGGTGTGAAACTCCTCTGGGTTTTTTATGAGTTATCTCGGCACAGACAACACTCCTGCAGTCATGGGAATAGCTGTCGAGGGAAGGTAGCACCCCAGGGACCGGCTGATGCGGATGCTACATGCTGGGAGGGTTTTCCCCACTGCCTGCTTGCTGTGATTTAGAAAACCTTCCCCAATTCATGCCTGTGTGTGTGGCCACATACACACACGCTAAATATATTTTAAAAAAACTTTTAGGATCTTTTGTTCCTTCTTTCATTTAATTATTTTAACCAAAGCCAGCTCTGTCCCTAGACATTTCTTTTGGCTGTGGCCCAACTTGCCTTTTGTTTCTTATCTGCTTGATCTTAGTGTTTTCCTTTATTTTACTCCTTCAAGGGATTCTTGTGCAGCCTCAGCCTTGCCCCCCGCTTCCCACTGACCCAGCTCTGGCAGCCGGGGGGCTCAGGGGACAAGGACATCCCATACATCCACTTCTGCCTGAAACATGTTGGGTTTTCCAGCTGGGCTTGGCGGCAGAGATAGGAGGATGAGACTTGCGAAGCTGGTGGGTGCAGCCTTTTTGGTACCTTCACGAGAGGATCCCGTGCCCCACAGCGTCCGGCATTCCCCATCACCTTTCCCCACGCAGGGCTGAGGGTTTTCCCCATCTTGTGGTGCCCACCTGCCAGCTCTGCAGAAGGGCAGAGGCCAGCCAAATGTCTCTGCCTTCAGAAAGCCCTGGCCCTCCATTAGCTCTGAATTAAAATAACCACTGGTGATTTGAAGACGGGGAGCAGGAGCGCCCTGAGCTCCGTCCTGCAGCGTGGGCTGCAGAAAGGTTTCCTGCCTTTTGTATCAATGCCCCAGAGCTGGCAGGGTGTACAAATCCACTTTTCGGCATGGCAAGGGCAGCTGCATCCTTCAGAGCACCCACGTACAGCGACGGGACAGGGACTCAGTCCCCGTGGGGTTACGTCTACAGCGGGGTAACACTTTTTAAAGACGGGGCGGAAAGCGCCTGTCCCAGCAAGGGTGGAAAGTGCAGTGGTTCCAGGCTAAACCAGAAGCAGGTTAAAAGCAGCATTGAATTTTTACCTAACTTCCCCCAAGCTCATTTTTTAAACAATCCAGCACACAGGGAGACAAAATAACCTTACAGCAGAAACAGGTATCAGCGTCAAAGCAAAAGCAAAGGAAAAGTAAGATGGTCAGTGTCATGAGAAGTGTTTTGGATAACATCCTCGGCGGGCAGGGATGGAGGCAGGGACACATGAACCGCAGGGGCTGCGAGTGCCACACAAACCAGATGGCTTCAGGGGGGACAAACGCTTCCTGAGTGTCACCCCACCAACCCCACAGGCATGATGCTCCGGGTGCCCCGGGTCAGCGTTTGCTTTCTCCGGCATCTCCCAAAAGCGCCGCTTGCAGCCAGGGTCCTCCAGCGCCCTCCATCCGCTTTTCCACCTCAAGCAGGACGCGCAGGGGTGCTGTACCGGGGGCCGGGGCAGCGAGGTCCGTGCACCTGCTGGCAGCGGGCAGGGCTGCGATGGCGCACATCACCCTGCAGGACCACGTACCGTGCGGGACCCACGGGGGAAGGTGACCTGTGGGGGCGGGGGGGGGGGGGGGGGGCGGCCCGCCAGGGAGCCGCGGCGGAGCCCGCTGCAGAGACCCGACGCGCTCATCGCACGGCAGAGACCGGGGTGGGCGGGGCGGGCTGGGGGGGAGTGGCGCGCCCTGCGCGTGTTCGCGGCCGACGTCACAATAGCGGCTGGCCAGAGTCCCTACCCGGTCCCAGCCGATCGGGGCTGGTTTGAGCTGGTGCGTTGCCATAGCGACGCCGGCTGCCCTATATATAGGAGCGCCGCGGCGGTGGCGAACCTTTGTCAGCCTCGGCGCCCCGCTCGCTCCGCAGGCCCCGCTCCTCCTCAGGCGGCAGGGCGCCTCCCGCCCAGCTCCTCGCACCGCGCCCGGCTCGCAGGAGGAGGAGGAGGCGGCTCGGAGCGAGGGGACCGGCCGCCGCCGAGGCTTGACAGCAGCTCCCGCCACCGCTGCCTGAGGCGAGGTGAGGCGAGCGGCGGGGTGGGCCGGGCCGGGCCGCGGAGGGGAGCGGAGCGGAACGGAATGGAAGGGGCCGGGGCGCACGGCAGGGAAGGCGCGCGCGGCGGAAGCCGGTCGGCGCGGAGCCACGTGTCTCTGGGGCCGCTGCCAAGAGGCCCGGGCTGGGCGCCGGCTCCTGCCGCCGGGCACGGGGCCTCCCTCCGCGCCCGGGGAATCCCCAGCCCCGGCGGGGCGGGGGAGAAGGCAGGCTCCGGGCGGCCGCGAACGGGTCAGGCCGGCTTGCCTGCGGAGGTGTTGGCGGCGCGTCCCGGGAGCGGGGGAGGGGACGGCTCCGCCGTGGCCGCCGGGCTGTTTCCGGGGTGGGGAGAGGCAGGTGCGTGGCAGGAACATGGCCTGGAGCGCCCTTGCTCGCCCTTACACAAGGCGGCTTGGCGGCCCGGCGTGGAACGGTTCCCCACAACGCACCCGCGCGGGCCCTGGCCGGAGGCGGGAGCCCTTCCCGGGCGCCTGCCTCTCCGAGGGTCTCGGGAGTGGGGGGGAGCAAGCTGCAAGGTGAAGTAGGCTTTAATAAAGGCGTCCCCCAGGGCAAACTGAAATGCTTCCTCGGGAAGCCTCAGTATCCGAGGGCTGGAGCGTTCAGTGGCTCGCTGCCGAGTCGGGCAGCACAGCCCGGGCTGAGCCGGGTAGCCGACTCAACTAAGGGACCGTTTGGATTTACAGGGAGAAGGACTGTCAGTGAGACTAGGGCAGCCAGCCGTTTCCCTCCCGGTAGCAGTCAGCAGCGATCTGCTAGCTCCAGGGTCAGGAGCGCCCCGAGCACCCGTTCGAGACGAAGCTTTGGTATTTGGGTACAGAGCCTGCAGGCGTGACTCAGCTGTGTCTAAATACAGCTGCTGAATAAGGGAATGTTCTGGAGAGCAACTTCTAAATGAGCACAAATTGCTTTTCTTCTGGGAACCTGCAGACACTTTGCACACAATCCAAATAGAAACATACACTGGGAGGCTACGCTTTGCATCTACGTGATCATGTCCTGTCTATATTCTGTGTAATTACACTGTAGTTAAAATTGTGCAATAAGGTGGAGATGGAAAGCTTGCAAGAGATTCTTAGTCTTCTGTGACCAGTAAAGGTAATTTCCATTTTAGAGGTTAAAAGTGGTTTTTATGCCGCTCTGTGCAGAGGGGAGGATAAACTAAACTTCCTGATGGTGTTCACTGCTCTTAACCACAGCTAGAAGTCCCTGAACTGCTTTCTGCAAAGCTGCAACATGTTGTTGAAGTCATCCTATGACAAGACACACGTTCCCTTTAGTAACAAACAGCTTCCTGAGAAGTGTTTAATTTGCTGTTTCTTAAGGTTCTTTCAAAGAGGCTTTTAAGAGAAGACTTTAATCCGGCTTCTGGGAGAATTAACACTGCATGTGAATGAGAGCAGGGGGAGAATGAGGCTCAGTGGATTGTTGGGTTTTATTTCATTAGAGTTAAAGCTTAATCTAGTTTGAATCTCAAATCTGGTTTGTCTCTAAGTGAGAATTGATCAAAAGATGTGGAGTAGTTCTTGACACTGGCAGATCAGGTGCCATATGTTTCTGAAAGTTGAAATGAAGTTGTATAATTGCTGACTTTCAAAGTCATTCAGTAGATCATGTATTCTGGAATCCATTAAACTCCGAGTGTGGAATGAATGATTCTATTGGTCTTAGAACCTTGGTAATCTGTAACAGCTATAAAACAGAAGTTAATTTTCGTACGGTTTATAGCCAGCCTTTTTGAAAATAGAGGGAACAGTGATGTAACTAAAGATTAGTGAATAGTTTAGAGTTTGCATAATCTTCAGTCTGAATCTGTATGACTAGATTGAGTGTAAAAAGTGCTGAGAGAAGGCAGAGGGCTGGACCTGGTTACATGAAACCATACCTTCCCTATGAGTCACTCGCAATGCTGAGGTCTTTAAAAGGTAGCACACACTTCTGCTTAACAGCTTAATGGAGTAGACTGTCATTCTCTACTTGGACTACCCGGTAAAAGGATGACCTGTACACTTTGCTGTGGACTTCATAGGGTTTTTTGGGTGGCAGAGGAATGTGCTTTTGCTATTTAGTTCTGGTTCTCAAGGGACTTTCTACTTGGCTGGTAGATTTCTGTTAACAATGAAGATTATACCAGGTTTTTACAGTAGTCCATAAGGTGTTAATTGGAACCACTGTTAAGACTTTATCTGCAGATCACAGTTAGGAACCACTCCTTTAGTGTGTATCTGCCACTCCTGACAGCTGAGGGTTTTCTTTTTATGTAGCCTGGAGCTCCTGGGTAGAACAGGGAAGCTCTAACCACCAACAGAGCAACTTCAAGAAACAGTGTAGTCTCATGGCTGGTTTATGCATAGTCTGAACTGTAGTAAGAATCCAGATATTCTACTGGCTTTGACCTAGTGAGAATTGTTACTGCTCAGAAGTCAGTGACATTCTCAAATACTGTCTGTAGTAACATGTAAGTCCTTTTCCCAGGAACTGGTGAGCTACAATAATGCCTACGAGTTGTTAAAAAGTAAGTAGGTTAACACTGGCACTAGCCATAATATTAACAGCTCTGATGTGGAGGTGAAGGAAGAGGCAGCGGAAACTTCCAGGGACTTAGACTAGTATCTGACAGTATTTATTTGATTTTTCTTTTCTTTGAATAGATTGAGTACATCATACAGTTGCTGAACAGAGGAGAACTTGCCTTCAAGATAGCAAGATTTTTGTGGAGTGTTCCTCCTTGGTTCTGATTAAATCTGATCTGTCATCTGTGTAAGTTCCTAATCTATGCTGCTATTAGTGATCATTGTGGGAATTGTATAATTGTAAATTATGTGACTATGATGTAGTGGTCATGTAATGACTGTATGAATTTAAATGAAGTAATGAATGGTTGTTTTTTTACATCAACAGTTTCTACTTAAATCCTTTCACGTAAACCTGAAATCTTGGAAATCATGAGTAGCTTCAGCAATGAAGAATTTGAATTCACCTTCCTTGACGAAGGCTTTACTGCCAAGGATATCCTTGACCAAAAAATAAATGAAGTGTCATCTTCTGTAAGTATGATAGGAAAATTGCTGCACTTCGTGATGTTACAAACGTGTAAACTAATGGAACAAGTTGTTTTTGCAGATCGTCTGCAAAGCAACCTCCTCCTCAAATGCTGACCTCTAGGCTTATACTGTTATCTGTTGTTTGTAACTCTAAGATGTGTATTTGCTCTAGGATGATAAAGATGCCTTCTATGTTGCTGACCTCGGGGACATTGTAAAGAAGCACATGCGATGGCATAAAGCCCTTCCTCGGGTAACTCCCTTTTATGCTGTAAAATGTAATGACAGCAAAGCTGTAGTGAAGACACTTGCTGTTCTTGGTGCAGGATTTGATTGTGCCAGTAAGGTAAGATCTTGACTATGTTCTAATCTGTGACGTTAGCATATGTTCAGCTTTGAGATGTGTTCGTGTAAAATTAAGCATAACCAAATGGTGTCACTTTTGTTGTACTGATTAGTTTGATCATTCATCTAGAAATATTTCACAAGTGTAATTTGTTTTTTCTTCAGACGGAAATACAGCTGGTACAGAGCATTGGTGTACCTCCTGAGCGAATAATATATGCAAATCCCTGCAAACAAGTATCTCAAATCAAACATGCTGCCAGCAGTGGTGTACAGATGATGACATTTGATAGTGAAGTAGAACTAATGAAAGTTGCAAGGGCCCATCCAAAAGCCAAGTAAGTTATGTTAATTGTTCTATAATTCTTGCTTGAGTTCCCAAGTTACATCAACATCTGCTGTTATCTGAAACTTGTTCTTCATTAGTTAAGATAGGCTGCAAAATTATGAGAAAAAACCCCTACTTTTAGCCAGTGAAATCTAATCCTGTATAGGTTACTGGCACATTAGGAAGAGACAGACAGGAAAGCTTATATGTTTAAGCTCAGTCTCATTCCTAGGTCATACCTGCCTGATAATGATGTCTTTTATACTGGAACTTTGATGGTTGGACTTGATGATCTTAGAGGTCTTTTCCAACCTTAAAGATTCCGATTAAACCCTCATTTTTCCCTGTTTCTAGATTAGTCTTGCGCATTACAACTGATGACTCCAAAGCAGTTTGTCGTCTGAGTGTTAAATTTGGAGCTACACTTAAGACTAGCAGGCTTCTTCTGGAACGTGCAAAAGAACTTGACCTTGCTATCATTGGAGTTAGGTAAGTTGATAGTATTAAAACAGCCATATTAAATAAGATTTCTTTAAATGGTCTACCTGACAATAGAGATGCCTTTGCATATGGTGACTTGAGTTTTGTATGGACTTCTTGACTAATTTACCAAATAGCAACTGATATTTTGTATCTCTTTTTGTAGTTTCCATGTTGGAAGTGGATGTACAGATCCGGAGACCTTTGTTCAAGCCATTTCTGATGCGCGCTGTGTGTTTGATATGGGCGTAAGTCTTAATTCTGCTTCCTCAAACTACTGCTCAACTCTTGCAGCAAAACTGAGTCAAGTGTAAAACTCTTAGGGGGTTAAAAGCTAGCTAAGTTGCTAATTTCATGTTAGGTCAGTTTTGGAGTTTTTGAGGTCATGATGGCTTGCTTTGACCAGTTCTGTGAAACTCATCTACAGATGCACTAAAATCAGCAGCTCAAACTCAAGTGACTATTACTTGAACATGATGAGTTAGCTCTTTCCAAGTATTAATGAAATTACTTTACTTTTTAAGCCAAAATAATAAACTAAGAGCTGCTTTCTTGACAATGTTGCCGTTAATCTCATTTTAGGCTGAACTTGGCTTCAATATGTATCTGCTTGATATTGGTGGTGGCTTCCCTGGCTCTGAAGATGTCAAGCTTAAATTTGAAGAGGTAAAGTTTTGCTCAGAACTCAGGTTGTGGAGTCTTTTTGAATGCTGATCTGGATTAAACAAAATCTTGCTTTTTCTATGCAGGTATATTTGCAAGAAAGTTTGTCTGCTTGGTCAGAAACTTAATTTTGAGGAAAAGGGGAATTAATCTGAGAATTAGATGAACCCATTAGATACATAGTAAAATGACTGCATAAACATGCAGAGATATCAAACTTGTAAAGCAGGTTTTAATTGCAGGCTTGATTCTTACTGGCATAGACTTCAAGTTGATGCTGTACTTCAGACTATCTAGATTGGCAGTGCTCCCAAACAGGGTGAAGAGGTAGTCCTGAAGCCATACTGTCCTTCTGGGTGGCAGCAAACTTAGATCCGTGTCTGATCTGGTTTAGAACTAGGTTTTGGATAATTTTTTTAATTGATCAGTGTTCTCCAGTCTGCTTTCAGAAGAGTCAAGGTGCCTGGGTATTAATAGGACTTCCACTTAAAGCAGTGTTGTCAGAGCACCTGGTAGTCTGATGTAACATGGTGTTAAATGATGTTACATACTTACACAAGGAGACAGCAAATAAGTTACATAAAGTGGTATTTTTTTCTGCTAATAATGTGGGCTAATCTTGTCTCACTTGTAATACTACTTAATGAAGGCTGGCTTCTTATAGTGCAGTATTGGCTTACATGAAGCATCAAGAGCAAATGATGATGTCATTGGGCTCCATGGCATAAGTCATGCTGTGGTTGGAGGCAGCTTAATCACTGATAACTTCAGAACTTGGAAATAACTGTTCATGAAGGCAACTGAATTCCAAAGGTGATGACAAAGCGTTCTGTATTCTTTAGATCCTGTGAGATGTCTTCTTTAGGATGCAGTAGGCTGGGGGATATTGTATGATTAGTAGAACTACAAGTGGACTAGAAATTAAAGTGTGGGGACTTGTAGGGCATTAATGCTGGATTATTGAGTCTAGGAGGGGTGATTTCGTTTCAACTCCAGCATGAGCTGTTTGGTCACATTTTTAAGCTGCAAGTGATGTCTGTTTTTGTTGCTTTGTGTGAACTTAAGCACAAGCAAAACTTTGAATGGGAAAATAAAGCAAAAGCAATCAATAGAGATCACAAAATGCTAATAGTTATTACACACTTGACAAGCATATCGTGAGCATGAAAGTCTGACTTATCTCAGACCTCTAAAATGGTACCTGAGTAACTGCTGAAGTTCTAATATCGGCAACTGATTCTTCCCTAGATCACAAGTGTAATCAACCCAGCACTGGATAAATACTTTCCTTCAGATTCTGGAATAAATATTATTGCAGAGCCAGGAAGATACTATGTTGCATCAGCATTCACGCTGGCAGTCAACATCATTGCAAAAAAAATTGTATTAAAGGAGCAAACAGGTTCTGATGGTATGTAAATCTAGATTTAATCTTACTTCTAGCTAACTGTGTGTTTATTTCCAAGCATTCTCTTACTGATATCTCAACTTCTTTCAGATGAAGATGATGCAAATGACAAAACTCTTATGTACTATGTGAATGATGGAGTCTATGGATCATTCAACTGCATCTTGTATGATCATGCACATGTTAAACCAATTCTGCAAAAGGTATGCTTGTTCAGAAATATCACATACTAGTCATGTATCATGGATGTAGGGAAATCCTTGTCACAGCAGTGACTTCTCAGTTTGCTACTTCCTTCATGTTGCCAGAATTTGGCACTTGACTTATGAAGCATGAAGTGGAATTAATTCAAAGCCAAGGGTGGAAAAGGACCTCCAAGTAGCTCTTCCTCCTCTTCCATGCAAGGTGGAATGTTATACTAATGATATTATTTCTGGAAGCTCTGTTTTGATAGTCTAATTATACTCAGCTCTCTTCTTCAGCGGCCTAAACCGGATGACAGCTGCTATTCCTGCAGCATATGGGGACCAACATGTGATGGCCTAGATCGTATTGTTGAGCGTTTTAATATGCCAGAGTTGCAAGTTGGTGACTGGATCCTGTTTGAAAATATGGGTGCCTATACTGTTGCAGCAGCTTCTACTTTCAATGGATTCCAGAGGCCAACAATACACTATGTGATGTCAAGACCAGCATGGTTAGTAATTAAGTATCTTGATCTGTCAGTGCTTTTGATGCAGATGGCTGTAGTGAATAGCTCATGTCAGTTGGCTGCCCCTTAGCAAACGGGGCCATAGTTTTGGTGCCGTAACTCTTGAAAAACCTCTTTGGTGTTGAAGAAGGCAATGCCTCTGAAGGTTTTTGCTCTGTGCTTAGAACAATCCTAATACTGCCAATTACTCTTCTCTGATGTACTCACTTCCAGGAGAGGTGCTTTTAAAGGGGTAATATTAGGAGCCTTCATTAACTTGGGCTTTTGGTTGATGTTTTTCACTCTTGCATAACGTATAGAATCATTACAGATTCTTTGCAGTTAGCTTTTGTGACCAGTAATTAGAGACCAATCAATCACAGTTCTAATAGTATGCTGTCTTCTAAATTGATAGCTTGCTAAATGCTGACTGCAGGAGACAGGAACACTCAACAGTGCTGCTTCACAGTATGATCCGTCTGTTTATTTGAGAGTTATTCCTTGGTTTAGGTTGAGCTCTGGCTCATTGCTCAGTGCAGAGTGCTAGATCTCCATGGGAAGTTATTAAACAGGTAAGCAAAGAAAGCAGGACTACCTCTTGAGTATAACGCCACTGTGAAACTGCACCTTAAACAGTAGCTTAAAATAACCTGGATGCTCTTCTGTGCAAGGCAGGCTAACAGATTGCATCTTTGAAAGTGAGGTTTCCTGCAAGAGGAAGCCCTTACCTCTGTATCGAAGTCTGCCTGTGAAACTGGCAGAGAGCATTTGGGCAGCCGTATTACCCTAAAGCATAATTAACTTTGCTATTGGGTTTTCAGATTTACTGAAAACTTAAGGAAAATGCTTAAGTTCAGGGGAATTCCTGCCTTTAAGCAGGGCTTGTAGTGGCTTTTTCCTTTAGTGAATTTTCCTCCTGTCAATTGAAGTGTTCCTCAAACCCAGTGAAGCTTTTAGACTTCCCTTAAGACTCCAAACTTGTGTCTAATTGAACTAAAAATGGCTCTGCAGGAAAATAACTTGCTTTTTCACTATAGCATTGGGTTTCTGTTAAAATGGAATACTTAGACCAAGTATAGGCATACTGAGCTTAATTATGCAGACATAACCATTATCCAGGGCTACAGCCCTACATGACCTCCTGCGTTTTCTGTTTTCGCAAGAAAATTCTGTGATACGAGCTGGCCCGTAAGTGAGAGGGATATATCAACGAAGTTATGGTGCAGATCTTTCTAGCACAGGCAAACGCATTTTGGAATATAATCTATATATATAAGGTCTACAACTAAATTTGTGGCTAGATAACTGTGAAAGTGAAGGGACAAGATGACTACATATGTCTAAGTAAAAGCTAGTAGTGTATGGGGACTCGTGTAGTAGCAGAATTCCTTGCCTTGCATGAGTCCAAAACTCAGTGAACTGCCAGAAAGTCAACTGAAGTTCTGCTGAGCTTGTCTTTCAGTACAACTCCCATCTGAGTATGGAAGGAGTTGCGTGGTTCTCACTGGTCAGCTCCTTTACATTCCTACTCTGTAATACCTACTTTTACTTGATACAAGTTACCAAGGAATGTGAGGGTATGCGATAAGGGATAGTTGGTGATATAAGTCTGAAATTCTGAACTACTGAGCACTAAGTCATTAAATTTGTATAGTGTGTGGTATATGGATGTAGCTACAGGTTAAAGGTGTATCTT
This sequence comes from Balearica regulorum gibbericeps, assembly GCF_011004875.1. Classification (NCBI taxonomy): domain Eukaryota; kingdom Metazoa; phylum Chordata; class Aves; order Gruiformes; family Gruidae; genus Balearica; species Balearica regulorum. The sequence continues at coordinate 16,649,315 of NC_046186.1, forward strand.
TGCAGAAATGATGAAACAGCTTGGTATTGGCACTTGCCCTAAAGCCTAGCCAGCCACAAGTGACTGCTTTGATAATTTTATTTTTCTTTCCCCCTTCTGGTAATATTGTCTGGATTGCAGATTGAGTAAAGAGTTAATTTCATGCTCTTTGGCAGTAAAAAAAAAAAAGTACTTTGTTTACCTTCTTTTGGCAAATTGTAGTTAAACACTTTTTGACTGTTGCTTTTCTTTTTTTATTTTGTAGGCAACTAATGCAGCAGATCAAGGAGCAAGGGTTCTTAGCTGAAGTGGAGGAGCAGGATGTTGCTAGTCTGCCACTCTCTTGTGCCTGGGAAAGCGGAATTGAATATCCAGCAACTTGTGCTTCAGCTAGTATTAATGTATAGGTAATACTTAGTAATTAACTGCAAGGTTAGGCATTGAATTTAGGGCATTTGGGGGACCATTAACTTAATTCTTGCTAGAATTTTTGAGTGGTTTTTTTAAAGTTTAGATTGGCATAAATGCAACAAAAATGTCTAGGAGATGGGTCACAATTATCTGTGTTCCTATGGAAACTATTTGAATATTGTTTTATATGGATTTTTATTCACTTTTCATGTATGCTACTAAAGACTGACCCTCAACTGTCAAACAAGTATTTGTAGCTTGTGTATGGCAGAATGGGCTAAGCTTAGTGTTTTGTGACCTACCTGTTTTAAAATAAAGTATATTGAAATAACTGGTCCTGTGTTTGGTTAATCTGTAGAAAATTAATCTGTCATGGATGAGTCTTATAGCATGTATGAAGGCAAACCAGATGCTGCAAGCCTAGAACTTATTTATTAATAAGTAACACAATTGCCATCTCCTCCCCTACCCTTGCCCTCCTAATTTACTGAAGGAACCCCTTAATGGGTAGGGAAACTGAACTGTGTCTTTTAGTACGTGATTAGAAAAAGCTTGACCATCACTAAGTTGAATACTGCAAGAATTCTTGGGGAATCGTAACTGCTGTGGCCAGGACTGGCTATTTAAACACATTTGGTCATTAATGAGAGAATACAGCACAGGCTCCATGGCTGTCACTGACAAGCTGCTTGTTATGTGTGAGAGAACTAAAACATGTCATGGGAAAACTTAAGAAGCTGGAACTATGTGCCTCACTAATAGGTGATGACCACTCTCTGACCCTTGTTGCCTAGGGCTTCAGTATAAAATGGATAAGAGATGGGACTCGACATCCTTTGTGTGTGCAATACAATTAGAAGCTCTTATTTAACGTCATGAAAATACATGCTACCCTGTTAAACTTTTGACTTTGGATTCAATGTAATAGATGATGCTAAGTAGTAAACACTAGCAGCTAGTACAGGGTGTGTTAATTAGAAAATCAGTGAGTCTGCTTACTGGAGTAGAGCATTCTGACTTCTATTTAACCTGATGCTTGTTTGCTGCCACTTGTTGCATTAAACTTGCAAAATGTTTCTGACAAACTAATCAGTTCCAGATCTGGACCCCTTCTGTTTGTCAGAAGGCCCTGGACTGCAGCCATCCCTTAGTAATGCCTGATGTGTAAAGAGGAAGACCTTAGTATATGGAGTAAGTTTGTAAAGCTGAAGCTAACTTAGTGTTAAAATTTAAAGGATCAGCCAAAGAGTAGAATTGCTGGTAGAAACAATGGCTCTAGGAAGATGAGAAACCTGTTTTCTTACAAGCAGCTCTGAAAGACAATGTTTAACCTCCATGCTCTGCTTTCAGCTGAGACTACACTCGTCACTAGGTGAACTAGTAGGGTAAACAGAAGTGATGATGGTACCTCATTCCTGATGCTCTTGAGGCATCCCATGTGACTCTTCATTTCTTCATTTGTTTCACTCCTAGCTTCAAGCTTGTGATTGAAATAGCACTTGCCTTTATTCTCATGCATGCAGCCAGCTGTTTGGCTACTGAACTACACCGGTGCAAACTTCAGTGTGTACACATAGTGGGGCAATAGCCTTAATCTCAAAGAAACTCCCTGCAACCAAACTTTTTAGCTTCTCCAAATTCATGTGGAAACTTAATGATTCTTAGCATGAAAGCAAAAGTAATGAATGGCAACCAAATAATACTGTAACAATTTCACATCTAAATTTTGCACTGTGAGAACTAAGTGCCTTTTGAGCTGAGTAGGAAAAGAAAAAAACAGAACAGAAAAGTATTCCTGGAAAGGCTGTGGTTGTTTAAGTGAGAGGTAGCTACATTTAAACCTGCCTGTTTGAAAGCCCCAGGTATGGTTGAGCCGGAAGGGTGTATGGCTGCAGTGAGACCTGATGTGATATCTGCCCTAGCAAGTAGTGCCAGTGGAGGTTCTCTCGCCCTGGTGAGCAAGCGGTGCAGTCTGGCTTCCTCTGTGTGCAGTCACTGGAGACCATCTGCAGCAGGTAGTTTGAAGGCAATCACTTGTGGAAGCTAATGAGTAAGCTTCCCTGAGAGGAATATGGCAGGCTACCAATTAGTTTCTTGATCTGCATTTAACTTGACTGGTTGTTTTAGCTATTTCATTGGGGTTTGTCTCAAAAAAAATTACATCTGATAAACTCCCTGAAAGAGATGTAGCTGACCTCAGTTCTTTATCTTCTTCTTCCAGGGCAGGTGTATTGTAGCCTCAGCTGGTGCTCCCTGAGCTATGTCTAAGGAGAGTATCAAGTGCTTAAAAAGAACTGTTAAACTTGAGCATCTTCTGTGTAAAAACCAATGGGTTTTGCTAGCTGACTGTCAGTACTTGTAGAAGTAATAAATCTCTACAGTAATAGTGGTGTGGTTTTAAGCAAGATAAGGTTTCTCACTTTTTACATTGGATTATGCTGAGCAGGTGTTCTGGGCTTTGGGACACTGAGAGTGTGTGTGTATATATCTCCCTCATCTTGCAGCTGCCCTAATCTTGGCTTCCATAGAATCTCCATCATCCATTTCCACATTTTTAATTGATTTTAAAATACTCTAAGTGACAAGAGTCAGCCACATGGCAAATCAGACCCTCCTGACCGTGGGGATTCCCTACCATCCAATGTGGGGAAAAACATTTACTAGTGAAAGCCAGACCACATGTAGCACAGCAGACATGTAACAGAGTAAGCAGCAAACTCCTGGGGTTTAGTCTGACCTCCCTTCCCTAAGTCTTGGGCCATCAAAGCCTTTGTTCTGTTTTGCCACATTCATTAATCAAATCCAGTCGTTGTAACTGCACATCTGAGTTATTCCTCCATGGAGCAAGCTTGTCTGATACAGGAGGGAGGAAGGAGCTGCAAGCCAGAAAAAATGAGATCAGATGTATGTGTCATACAATTAGCTGGAGAATAGCCTGTGCCTTTTAGTTCAGTTCTTGCCAACCATGCTCTGTGTGGTGTCATGTCTGTCTCACTGTGGGCTTTGCTGGTCTGTTTGCAGGGACTGTAGTGTTCCTGCTCCTGATGTCCTCAGCGGTCGGTCCCCTCGCTGGCACCAGTGGTGGTGGTGGTTCTCTTGATCACTCTAGAAAAAACAGTAATATCTGAGGCAAATACCAAGACCTCTTTCTGAGCTGAGGGCATGGCTTCTGATCACCCCATTCCTCTTTCTTGAGTGGTGAAGCCACTTGAGGTCTGAAACAAGTCTAGCTGAGACCTGTAAGTCCACCTATAGCTGTACATGGCTTGTACTTGAGTTCAGCTGACATCTTTTGGTGCAAATGTAGTTTTACATAGCAAAAAAAAGTTGAGAAACACTGGTCCTCTGAAATTACATCAGATGGAAAATCAAAGGTGAGGATGTGTTAGTGAGAGTGTGGAGAATCCTGAAGTAGAGGGAGCAGACAGAGCATGTAAGGGACAAGGCAGGAAGTTGCTGTTGGCAGAGTGTACCATAGGGCAGACTGCCCTCGTGGTGCTGCACGAGCACTTTAATTTTTAATCTGCTAACTCGTAGGCTACAACACAGGCCTTGCAGACAAATGGTGTCAGTGCATGAATCCCCTGGGAAGAGGCAACTCTGCCACCTCACTTGTACCCGCAGGCTGGCCCAGGGCTGGGAACACCAGCAGGAACCCTACAGCTCTGCCTGCAGGAGCAATGCTTCATCCAGAAACCAACCTGGAGCTGGAGGGAGAGCTTTTCTCCTCTCACAGACATCATCCCCAGCAAGAACTACCAATTAAACAGACCTTTTATAGCTAAACATAGCACCAATTTGCAGTAAGACTGAAATGAAAAGCTTTATTGCCAGATGAAAACCAATCCTCTTCCACCAAAAAAATTAATAATTATCTTACTGCAAGAAGAGCTTAGTCAAATACATTATTTGATTGTCAAAAAGTAAAAGGTCATCAATCATTGCAATAGTAATAATTATTTTAAATTTTATCTTGAAATAAGCACTGCTCAGTACCAAAAGAAGAGTAATTTGCTCTAGAGCAGTATCCCTGGTTTTGACATGCATCACCTGGTTTTCTTTACAGTTTGAAGGCAGTTGGTGTCTCAGTAGCTATGGTCTGGTTTCAGTACCCATGTTACAAATGCCTCCAATTCAAATTCATCTTTAGCTAGTTAAAACACTGTATTTGACTATCCTGAAAATATATTGAGAACAGGGAGCACATACGTGCCTGAGACATATTTTGGCAAGCTTTGCTAATTGCTCTTCAGCTGGTTTTGTAGTCCTCTGCATACAGGAAGCGTTTAGAGCAGCTAAACCATGGCAGGGCCGCTTTTGGAAAGCTGATGATGAGCATTCAGAGGGGTACAGCCACCAAGACTTGGCTCTTTGCGGTGGGAGTCTGAGGACTAATGCAAAGGTGAGCGCTTTGGGCATGAACACTGATGGCCCCTTGAATCCCCTCCGTTTCGGTAAGGAGAGACCACTCACGTTACGGGTAGGTGCTGGACCACTGGCAAAGGGAGCTCCCTCGGGAGTACACAGCGGTCTTGCTGTGGTGGGTTCACTTTGGCTGGATGCAGGTGCCCCCCAAAGCTGTCCTGTCACTGCCCTCCTTAGCTGGGCAGGGGAGAGAAAATATAACGAAAGGCTCATGGGTCGAGATAAGGACAGGGAGAGATCACTCACCAATTACCATCACGGGCAAAAGAGACTCGGCTTGGGGAAAATTAATCTATTACCAAGCAAAACAGAATAATGAGAAATAAAACCAAATCTTAAAACACCTTCTCCCCACCCCTCCCTTCTTCCTGGGCTCAACTTCACTCCCCATTTCTCTCACTCCTCCCCCTCCTGGCAGCACAGGGGGATGGGGAATGGGTGTTGTGGTCGGTTCATCACACCTTGTCTCTGCTGTTCCTTCCTCCTCAGGGGGAAGACTCCTCACACTCTGCCCCTGCTCCAGCATGGGGTCCCTCTCACGGGAGGCAGTCCTCCACCAACTTCTCCAACGTGAATCCTTCCCACAGGCTGCAGTTCTTCACAAACTGCTCCAGCGTGGGTCTCTCCCATGGGGTGCAAACCTTCAGGAGCAAACTGCTCCAGCGTGGGTCCCCCACGGGGTCACAAGTCCTGCCAGCAAACCTGCTCCAGTATGGGCTCCTCTCTCCATGGGGCCACATGTCCTGCCAGGAGCTTGCTCCAGCATGGGCTTCCCATGGGGTCACAGCCTCCTTCAGGTGCATCCACCTGCTCCAGCATGGGGTCCTCCGTGGGCTGCAGGTGGAATCTCTACACCCCCTCATCCTTCCTCCATGGGCTGCAGGGGAATCTCTGCTCCAGCGCCTGGAGCACCTCTTCTCCCTCCTTCTTCACTGACCTGGGTGTCCCCCAAAACCTTGCCACGCAAATCCAATACACTTGCTTATGTCCATGTTGTCTTGCAAATATTCATAGAATCATAGAATCATTAAGGTTGGAAAAGACCTCTAAGATCACCAAGTCCAACCATCAAGCAACCATTACTACAGTCCAACTAACATTAGACACTTATTTGCACATTTGTCTTGATGCTTATACTACAGCAACAATTCTCAGTCTGTTAGTCTTTGCCTAAAGACAAAAGCACTAGCACACTGAAACCAGCCTTCCCTTTTCCTCTCCCTCATTTTAGGGAGCTGGTCCCAGTCTTGCCCACAATATTCCCCCACAAAAAATAAAAATAAGAAAAAGTCCCTTCCAGTTATAGTCTCTTCATTTCACCCTGATAGAGTGCTTTGCAAAGGATTAATTGGCTCATCCCACCTTTGTGGTTCAGAGCCAGCTGCCGTGTTCCAGTTCAGAACATGGTGAAGAGGCAGCAGGGCTGCACAGCAATTCAGGGAAGGAAGCGAAGGCAGAGTCACTTCCAGTCCGGCGATGCAAAGAGCGTGGTGCTCTGCTGGGTTGCTACCAACACCTCACCACTGCTGGGGCAGGGACGGTCAGTCCATGTACCTCGATAACGTAGCAAGTGCCGCGTACAAGCTGAGAAAGGGTACCTGTAGCAGCTCAGTACAAAGAATTCCCAAAGTACTTTTTGTCATCACAGGTATTTCATCCATCCTTAAAATGCAGTTCCCTACCTTGGGAGAAGAACAGATTTAGGCTGTTCAGTGGGCTTAAGCATCATCCTTTTATATTTGGCTACTATAGTTGGGAAGAACAAGATATTAGCTTGAGGTTGGTCCTCTTGCAAGGAGCAGGACCAGGATAATATGGATGCAGTTTTCGGTAAGATAACAGGTGCTGCCACTGTTACTGTAAGGACAAGAAGAAAAGAATCTATTTTGTTCCTAGATAAAAAACTTCCTGCTTAAAAACTCGAGTTACTTTCTGTATAAATATAGTTCAACAGCATTTCATTGTAACACCTCAATAAATACTACTCAGGAGCGATCGTCCTGCTTTCCTGCAGTCAAAACTAGCATTAAACCATCAAAACGTCTGACCAAGGTGAAAAGCAAAAGAAAAATCCAACTCGCCATGGAGACTGCTGATTCAGTGGAGGGAAATTCCTCCCGCGCCCTGCCAGGGTGGCTCACCAAACTCCCCAGGAGGTAGGTGCTGTGGGACCCTGCTGCTTGTGCCATGCAGGTTTCATCCCCCAGCGAGGTGATTATGCCTGACTGGAAGCAGGGGTGTTCCTCTGACCGGGACCAAGGGAGATCCTCTCAGAGATAACCATGTGGTGACTAATTAGCCAAGCAAAAGCCCACAAGATGGAGCTCAACTCAAAAAAAAAAAAAAAAAATCATCAAAAAAACCCCTGTCTGATAGAGCCAGGGAAGGCGAGAGAGAGGAGTAACTGAAAGCTTTCAAGCAAATCCCACACACCTGATGTTAGACCGCAGCATAAGCAAGATGTTAGAACAAACAAAATAAGAAAGTACAAGGAAAAACTGTGTACAAAGTAATAAACTATTGCACAGCTCAAAAAAACACCAACCAAATAAAACTCCCTTCCCTTCTATTCACAGAAGTGGGAAACAGAGGGTTTGGGGTTTTTAATGCACAGAATACTTCAAAATTAGTGTTGGGTTTTTTTGGTTTTTTTTTTAAATTATTAAGGCTGTTACCTGATATGTCCCATCAGCTTCCAGCTTCCTGCCTGGGGCCCAATCCAAGGCTCGGCTCTTCTAGTACCTATTTCTGCAACATTTTTATTCTCCTTTATCGCTTCTGGGGGTTAATTTAGGTTCTCTGTTGTCAAGGGTTTTCTTGGTGGGAGAGGCAGGGGTAAGTCCATGGAACTGATCTATGCCATCTTCCGTAAAGCATCTTTGCAGGATTGCTGATGTTAAATGACAAGAGACAAGCTGGAACCGGGGCGGGGGGGGGTCAGGCTGGGTGCAAGGAGAAACTTGCCCCATAAGGACAGTCAGGAGAGGACCAGGCTGCTGGTGGGGCTGGCCAGGCTCCAGCTCTGGAGGCTTTTAAGACCTGACAGGACAAAGCCCTGAGCAGCCTGGGCTGGCCTTGCAGCTGATCCTGCTTGGAGCAGGGTATTGGGCTAGAGATCTCCTGAGGTCCCTCCAAACTTAGTGTGCTTGTCTCCACTTTGCTCCCCGGTGGGTCTGGACATGCCATGGGGCTGAGCCCGGCAGCGCAGTCCCCCCCAGTCCAGCAAAGGGTTTTGCAGTTCGGATTGACACCACCAGCTCCTCGTCTGCCTTCCCGCTGGGGCTGCGCATGGTGAGATGCCAGTGCTCCAGTTCTAAAATGGATCTAAGAATGTGGTCACAAAACTGGGCAGCTGCCTCTGAGGAGCTACTGAGGAGAGGTCACCCACTCCTGCCTCACAAAAAGAGGGAAAAAAAACCCCACAAAAGTGGGAATGAGTGCTAAACCATTGCCATGGTGTAGCTGTTGGAGCAAAGGAAAGGGCCACGGCCTGCTCCATGGGATGAAGAAAGTTCCTCACCCAGGACCCTTGACCCTCATGAGGTGGCATCTCACCCTTCTGAAACAGTTTCCCTGTCCCTAGCTGGATGTGCTACTTGTCAGATTGGGCACCGTCAGTCTCTCCTTCCTCCTCCGGGTCAGCTGACGGCTACAGACATTGCAGAGAGCAAACGCCTTCAAAAGCAGAGACCCGTTCCCAGCTTCGTGTTTAGGACACTGGGCAGGGTGGTGGGACATCTGTGGGGTCAGATGTCCGTGCCAGCATCGGGGCCCAGAGGGTGGCTTCCCCAGGGGAGGTGAATCTCACTGGGTGGAAGGGTGCAACCCAGCAAGCGTGGCCCCACAACACTCACTGGGTCCAAGCCCACGGCCACGGGGAGTGGGGGAGAGCAGCCGGCGTGTCCTGCTCTGGTTTGACCACGGAGCTGCTGCATGTTGTGGTCTAAGTAAGTACTGCAGAGCTAAGGCAACAGTCTCAGAAAGGGTGCGCTAAACAAAGAGATCGTAAAAGGTATTTTCTCCTTGATGGGTCAGAAGAGGAAAGATGCAGAAAACCAGTAACTTGGACAGAAAGCAGACTAAAAAGGGTGCGTGGGTAAGGGCCGTGCTGCTGAGCGGCGGCCATGGCTAGATGGCAGCAACAGCCTGCGCCTGGGCCTCGCTTCACCCGCTCCCTCCTTAATCCCGAACCTGGGCGTCCTGTTTGCTGCCACCTGCTCCTCAGCAGACCAAGAGGTCTTGAGCTCTGGGACCTTCCCACGGCTGTGGTTACCAACTGCATACTTCATTTTTGGGGGAAAAGTGAGGAAATTTCTTTGTTACCAGCAAATAAATTGACCCGCACTGAGGAGAGCTGACAGGGAAACAGTGCTTGCAAGGAAAACATAACTTCTTAAATCTTTAGGGTTTGAGTTGAGGGGAGGATGGTGGGAAGGGAGGAGGCCAGAGCAGACAGCACCAGCATACCCTGCCCAGGACGTGTCCCTCCAGACAGGTTACCAGCAGCCCCAGGCATCCTTCTGCCTGTTGCCACCGAGTCCAGGGGTTTGCGGGACACAGCAGAGACACCCTGGAGTATTGGCAGCTGATGAGACACGAGGGCAGGCTGGTGGAGTGAGGGCTCCCTAAAACCCTCTGCATGAGACGAGCCCACGTGAGCCCAGCTCCCCGCCTTCCCACCCACGTCCCCTTCCCAGGGCCAGAGCAGCACCCCATGGCCCCAGAGGGGCTGGAGCCAGATGCCTTACAGTCCTTATTGCATGTGGAATGTGGAGGTCACGCTATACCCAGGACTGGATGGCTTAGCCTGAGTGTAAGCCAAGATGTGGATACACCCCGAGACGTGCCCTGGGAGAGGCCACGGGTTTCTCCTGCTGCTGTCTCCTCCTAGAGAAGAAAACCACCGTGCTTGGGCAGATGATGCCAGTGCGGCTGCAGCGAGGCAGAGCACATCTCCACTGGCCTGGCTTCCAATGCTGTCCCCAGTAATGCCCAGGGACACTGTGCAGCCATCCTCTGCCAGCCCCTCTGTGCCTCCCGAGAGCTGGAGCATGTGTACATGGGCAGAAAGTGGGAAAGACAAAGCGGAAAGGGACAAAAAGCTACCCTGGATGAGCTATTTATTACTCTGAGTTTTAAGTGCGGAATTGCTGGTGCCTAATGAGATATTTTTTCTGTCCTGAGCAATACCATGCAATATAGTATAATTTATCTTTGGGAGAGATGGATGCAGCTGAGACAGTACCAGACTTAAGACAAAAGAGTATTGACGTCACTCTCAGGAGTCCAGCGGCAGATGTTTAGCATTGTCTCCAGCCTGGGGCCAAAGGTACAAGCCTGGTACACAAATTACCAAGGCAGATTCACTGGCCTGTGTTAGCCGCAGGGTCAAGATGGGCTGATCAAAATGTTCCCTGCGGCATTAAGCAGCTGTGAAGCTATTTGCCATCGATTCGCATGAGTACTGCTGACACTGTGTGTGATTTAGCCAGGTACCAGCTGCCACGTAAATAGACAAAATTTAAATTATCAAGCAAGGAGCTAAGGGTACAGCAATACGGGCACGTAGGCTGCTCAGGGAGGACCAGCCGTGCCTGATCAGAAGAGGGAGGTTTTGGAGGCCAGTGTAACCCCATAGGATGTGTACGCTGCCCGGGGAACCCTTTACCCAGCTCAATAACATCCTAATCCCAAAGGCTTCCCAAAAGCTTATTCATGATACAAGTTGAGCGCTGAGCTGATATTTTCAGATCTCTACCCAAAGTGATCCCAATATCATGCTAATTTGGACCTCAAAGTGTATGAATAATTAGAGCAATTTTTTTCCTGAGTCTTTTTTTTTTTTGGCAGTTAATAATAGGCAGTTTAACATTTGTACTGCCTGGTCACCAATATGGAGAAACACTTCTGCAATATTTTGCACCATCTCTGATGATCCTAGACAATCCTGCATCATTAGCAAACATCCTTGTCCCACTGTATCTGTCTGTCTGTCCGTCCATCCATCCATCCCTTGTCAGACCATTTAGGAATGTGTTACCCATTTGTTCCTGCAGAAACCACAAAAAGACACATCAGGCAAGACTTCCATTTATAAAAGCGCGTGTTGTCTCCTCCCTAACACATCGCATTTATCCAATGTCTGTACTTTGCGATAGTTTCTACCAATTTTTTCTGGTTCAGATGTCTGGCTTACTGGTCTGGAGTTGCTCAGACTGTGCCCTGGAGTCATTAAAAATACTACTAATAATCTGCTATTGTGTTTGCCAGAGGCTGATCTAAACGAGAGGTTGCACTCTCATCTTTCTACTCTTTGGGTGACTCGGTACTACCTGATCCGAGCAATCTGTTGCTGTTCGTTTTAGCAGGCTGCTGGAAAACCTTTCCTGTGGCATTTCAGGTGGCAGCAGCTCCTCAGCCCAGGTCACTGTCACCTGTGGCTGGGGGGGAACCATGGTTGCAGCTTTTGATTAAGGAAATGAACTGTTGAAGCTTGGCTTCTCTCTGCCGTGCTGGTGGCATAAATATTCTATAGTAAAATATTACTATACTGAGATGGAAAAAAAAAACAAACTTGCTTACTCTTAGGTATATGGATAAAGTTAAAAAGCCTGCCTGGGTCAAATTCATTCACTTCAGCTCTTTTTATCTGTATGAAACCTGAAGTCACAGCAGGTGTCTTCGGACACCAGCTTCATCCAGCCCCAGTTTACCCAGGTCACTGTGTGACTCCATTCTCTCTCCCAGAACATGGCAGGGGATGCCTGTGGCTCCAATTTGTTACCAACCATTAATTAGCCATCCCAGATGTCTATCCAGCCTGGTAAAGCTGCAGTCAATTCTTTAAAGTACCAAAAATCCTCTCAATCCCCTGGGCAGAGCTAGAGAACATGTCTTGGAGCTTGGCTTCCAGAGGCAATCCCACCACACCATCCCCTGCAGCTGGGTCTTTACTCCTCCCAGCATTGCTAATTTTTACATTAAAATTTAATTTCCCCCTATTTTTAAGGAAAAGGCATGACCTGGAGCTAAGCTGGAGGGTAAATTTCACTGCTGTTCAGTGAGGCAGGTGGGTACATACCAGCAGCATGGCACAGGCTCCTACATCCTTCAGGGCTCATTTCCACCTACCTTTTAATTAAGCACTGAAACCCCTGAGTTTTAGAGGGCACCAGGCCATCCAGAAAAACACACCCACCCCTCACCACACTCAGGTAATGTTTTCCCACACCACTGCCACACACAACACAGGGACATGCTAGTTTTTCCTCTTTGTGCCCTTTTCCTTCATACAATCACAGCAGAGAAACCAACTCATCCAAGGTTGTGCAGCATCTTCTCAAAAACCCATTAGAAATGAAAGCCATTTCCTAGAACCACCTTTCTCTCATTTAAGGTGCTAATTTGTCCTTATTGCCATAAGGTGTGCAAATGGCCAGTGATTGAAGGGTAATTTAAATCACATTACTGAGGAGGGAATCAACTAGAAGTCTTGCTTTGGAAAAAGCCTGTAAGACAGAGCTGTGCAGCTGATGGAGGTGAAGGCTTTGAAGTGACTCATGCTCCAGGACAGAGGTGGGAATTGCTCATTGCAGGGGAGGACAAGGCAAACCCAGAGGCAGGACATTCAGCTTTGTCCTTAGGAAAGTGCTTGTAAGTCTTATAAAACGATGCAGCAAGGAACTGCAATGCCCGTGCCCTCAGCTCCGTGCTCTGCTGGTGGTATTAGCAAAGAGGTGGACAGTTTCAAGAAAATCCCCTTGCTTGGTGAATCTAAATCCTACATTGGTGATCTGCTACCATGTTCACAGCTGCATCTCAGGCTCAGCCTCTCACTGCCAGTCCTATCCTCTTCCTCATGCCCACTCATCCCTCCTTTGTTTCTGAACACTGCTGCTGAATTGTGTGCTTGTGCAAAGGGTCCTGGTTACAGAAAGGTTATGGGAAAACCCTGGGCAAACAGAGACCGTGTGGCACTACCTGTCCCTGTGTGGCACTCTGTATTTCTGTGCCTCAGCAGCTTTGCCCAGGACAGGATGTTCTCCTGCCCCGTCCTCACACACCTCCCCATCACAGATGCCCGTGCTGCAGGCATGCTCCTCCCTGCCAGAGCCTGCCTGCGTGCACCGAGCTGGACCTGTGTGGTGGCGATCTGAAAATGCATGCGCAGTCTAGCTGCATACACGTACACACACACGCACAAACTAGGTGACATGACCCAGCAGCACATTCAGGTGCATGGAGCTGCAGCCCCCGCCCCGGCTTCCCATTGACAAGCACCTGGCTGCAGCCAGCAAGGTGTGGTGTAAACCCAAACTGTTCTGTGAACCAGCAGCCTCCAGGAGGGTGGCTTGTCCTCTCCTCCTGCTGAAGGGCCTTTTCCTCCCTCTGGATAGCGTGAGGAATGCTCCCTTCCCACACTAACCCTGGCCAAGCCACCTGGCATGGAGCAGCCTGAGCTGATTCTGATCCCAGTTGGCCCCCAAGGCAGAAGAGAAGCTGATTCCCAAACTGTGTGGAGGAAGTAGCTGGGAAACTACTAGCTGATATTTGCCAAAATCATGCCAGCTAATGACCTAACGAGTTAGACCTTAGGAGCCAGTGAGCCTACCAGTGCAGCTTCCAGCACCCAAGAGCACTTGGGACAGGGGCTATTTCGTGAGGGTGGATGCAGCCAGCGGCTCTGAGAGGACATATATTGTAACATCATGGCCAAGCTGCCTTGGTTCTTGATGGGACATGGGTTTTTAGCTGCTGAATGCAATCTGAAAGTTGTTTGGGAAAGATCAACTGAGTCTGCTGAGAGTCTGCTGAGTCTTCCTCCAGACCCAAGATGGGTCTCTCTGCTCCATTTCCCTGGCTACCCAGTCCAGGTGAGATCTGGTGACCGTGTATTCAAGGAGCATCTGTGCCTGGCATGCCAGGTCCAGTGAGGAACCTGCATTGAGCTCATTACCTCCTCAGAGGTTCATGCTATTTCTTGTTTCCTTGGGTCACTGGCATACCCAGCTGTGGGGGTGCTTCATGGCCAGGCAATGGGGAAACAACCCCTGCATGGGACCTGCACAGCAGCTGAGGGGTGGGGAGGCCCAGCTGGATGTACCAGGAATGCAGAAAAATTTTGGAGTACCATCTGCCTCCCATTTGCCCAACATGCACTCAGACAGGATTTTTCTCCAAGGCCACCCGTGCTGTGGAACGGCTGCTGACACCAAAGGTGAGTGGCAGCATGAGGCATCAGCCAGGCAGGTTTTGTAGGAGATGCGGTTGTGATGTGCAAGGCCAGATCAGCTAGGGCTGATGGCAATAAAGGTAGTGATCTACCAGCTGGTCCCTGGGGACCGATAGGGGCCCAGAAGATGACAAGTAACCTGACTTTCAAGGAAGAACTGTGTCTGGCAGGCAGGATGGCAAATAAGGTGCTATCTCTTCTTGACAGCACCAGCAGAGCCCACAAGCCCTCTTGCATCTATGTTGGTAGGTGGGCTCAGACCTTTACATGGCACCTGCCCTAGATGGCTGCTGTCTTGACCCTAATGATGGTGTGGGGGTGGCAAGGGCTTGCTGGCCACCAAGCAAGCAGAGCCAGCCCTAGCGCAGAGCTGACCATGCATCTCCAGAGAGCATCTAAGGCAGCACAGGAGGATGAGCTTGGCAAGGCACACTACCCTCCTTACACTGACATTCTTTAACTGACCAGAGTTTTTTTTCCACATTTGCAGGCTGACCACCTCCCACTGGTTACCACATGCTGATTAAGATAGGCAGAGAACCCCAGGACCCCCCACCAGTTCACTTGGCCAAGCTAGAAGGAACACAGCCACCATGCACTGTTGTGTGTCGGCCATCCCTGAGGCTCAGGAGAGCCTGGGCACCGGTGCCCACAGGTTTGGTCCAATGATATCGCCACTCACACAGCCATGAGCAGTGGGATCCCTGCTGCTGCTCAAGGGGAGAAGCAAAAAGCTGTTTCATTCTTGCTGTGGGAGACCCTGCGGAGTGGTGCCCCTTTGAAATCTTGCAGTGTCTCTGAGCCTTGAGCCAGCACTGCCAGCTGATGTGGCCATATCTGTGTCCAGCTGGCGCTGGTGGATGCTCATGGAGCCACAGCCTCAGCTCTGGCATGTGGGCAGCTTAAACAGGTCCACATCGCACTATAGTGTAATGATGATGAGACTCGAGTTTGGTCCTTGGTGAGGTGTGAAAATGCCATGCCCGTGCTCATGCTTTCACCCCTAGTGGCAGCAGCTCTCTGGCCACGCTGCAGTAGGGAGGGAGCATCGCAGCTAAGCAAGTGCACGCAGATAAAAAGAGCTAATCCTGTACAAAAAAGGTTTCCAGGAGACACGGCAGTTTGTGCCACTCGAAATGACGATTGCTGCCTTTTTGATATGTCCAAAATTGCCACATGGTCAACAGGGAACCTGTGAGCAGGGGGATCTTCATCCTGGCAAGATGTGTGGCTGTCACCGTTGCCTCCCGCCTGCAGGCAGGTTCAGCTGTGAGGAGGCTTGCTGAGATTTGTGGCACACCCAAACCATGCAGGCGTGGGCTGGGAGGGGGGAATTACCATCAATTGGTGCTGGCTCAAGCGTGAAAAGTTTCAAAACACAAGCAAAATAAGAGCACCGAAACTTGTAGCTGGATGGAAGCAGCGTACAAAGGCGGCTGGCACAGAAGAAACCAAAACTAGAAAAATGATGGTGGAAATGCAAAGAACAGCATGAGCCTCGCTGGCTGGTGGAGGAACGGTCTAATGTCAGCTTTGAGAATCAGCTATCATAATATGGAAATTTGTTATAATTGTCCGTCATAGTCTCCTTTGCCCCCTTTTCTGTATTCTGGATGGTGTCAAAAAACCCCAAAACCATAGGGAAGTGCAAAGCACAGTTGCCCCAAGAGTAACTTTGCGAGAAGGTTGCTACAACAGAGCAGATTAGAGAAATAGGGGGCTTTGGCCCCCTCCGTTGCTGCCTCACCGGACCATGCAGGTATCATCCCATGCATGGTCACACACACACTTCTCGGCGGGGACTTTTTGGCCCGTGGAAGCATCCTGCCCGGCGTGGGTGCTGTGAACTGCGCAGAGAAGGAGGGTGAATTTGAGGGTCTGCAAGGTCATCCAAAATGGAAAGTGAGGTGTTTCTTCAAGCACGTTGCTTTGCTTTGAGAGGAAAACAAACTAACAACTCCTGGCTTCTTTTTGGGTGTTGCCATAGCAACTGAGGCAGCCCCGGCCTCCGCTGCCTGGAGAGCACTACCCAGGTACCATGCCGTGAGCACAGGAGAGGCCATGTGGGCAGCCAGCCTCTCCCTTCACAGGCATCACGGGAAAGCATCATAACCCAGGAAAAAAATAACCCTCCTTTTACTCCTCTTTTTTTACCTTGTTTCCAGCAGCAGCACCAGTAGTTATCAAAGGACTAAGCAGACTTGGGGTTGGCAAGTTGCATCGACCGAGCAGATCTGCAAGTTTCACCGGTGTGGCCCGTGATGCCTCGGTCCCAAAAGACTTGGGGATCCTCGTGGGAGAGCTGAAGCCCCGTGGGGGCCTGCCAGGGGCTGTGCAGCCAGTGCCAGGTCCCAGGGGGGACAGTGGGCTGGTGGCAGCATCCCAATGGGTGGCCGATAGCACCAGCAGCTCAGCGAAATGGCTGTGAAATCTCCCGTCAAGTAGCTCGGAAGGGTTCAACAACTGCTTTTAAGCTGGCTTAAGCCACTCCTGCTTAAAAATGAAGTTCTTTTCTTGTGCATGGTTATCTTTAGCCCACAGGGCTCCCCAGGCAGGGCACGGGAGGGCTACCAAAGCCAGTTTCCTCAAAAACCCCAAATTTCCCTAGCTGCCAGGCTGGCAGCCGCAGCTCGCTGGGGCATCACCGCATGTGTGGGGTGAACCCTGGCACCTGCAACCCATTTCTAGAGCATTGGCCCAGCATGTGTGCAGCCTTGCTCCTCAGCGTCACAATATGTGTGCGGTGCACTACCCATGTCCTTCAGCAGGCATCAAACCTGCTTGTTGCGAGCCTCGCCAAGTGTTAATAATTCAGAAGGATAGCAGCACAGGAATAATCACGGCTGTGCAACACTAACATCTAAATTAGCTGAGTTTATTTTATTTTCTCCAAGGAAAGCATATGCAGTGTTTGTGCTTTGTTCCTGGTTATTAATGGCATGTTAAGGCACAGTCGTCGTGCTCACCTTTCCCCGAGGAACCAGCTGCCAGAGTTGTGCCTGCTGCCCACGGCATCCGCTTTTTTCTTTGAAAAAAGAATAAAGAGGAAAACCATACGGGTTCAGCAGCAACCTGGCTTTCGGCTGAGAGGTTCAGTCATCGCCGCAGCCCCAGGAGCAGGGTGTTTGCTTGCACCAGCTGGGTCTGGAGGGAGGAGGAAGGGTCTCTTCTCCCACCTTTGCTTTGCCCTTGCACCTTTGCAATAAGCGGGGGGAGAACGGTGGTCCTGCATGGCATCCCTGGGGGAGCCGGAGATGGGCACCCTGCTGCTCCTCCCGGCTGCAGCAAGCGGCAGCTCCCAGTGTCCCCGAGAGGATGATGCTCCCCAGCTCCATGCTGCCATACTCAGCACGCAGCCTTTCCCCTGACTGCTCACAAAACAATTTTAAAAACACTCACAAAGATATCTTGCCCCTGGACAAATGGCCTAAATGGAAGAGGAATCCCAGCTTCAGGCCCAGGATTATCTATACTGGTTCTGTGTTTGTCCATAAGAGGGGATGGGCCAATCCTAATTATATGAGTTGGCTGGCACTCTCCTCTGAGCCTGGGCACCTCAGTGTTTCTCCAAACAACCCCCTGATTTCTCTTACTGGATTCTTGCCCAGCTTGTTCACCCATTCAGTTTAAGACCTGGGTGAGGAGCACCCTAGCTCTGCTCCGCAGACCATCACTGCCTCTCACGGCCACAGCGCAGCAAGTGTGGGCTGTCCCTGCAGTCACCACCATGGCAAAGATGCAGGAAAAAAGTCCTCAGAAGCAACATAGGGTCCCACAGAGGTGAAAAGGAACAAACCATGGGGCCGCCTGGCAGATACCTCCTTTGGACTTCTCGACCACTGAGGAGTGCTCAGCACAGCACCAGCTACAACCCAAACCCCACGTGGGAGGAAGGGGGTGTTTCTTCTTGCACGTACCCATGCCAGAGACACCAGCTACATATGGCAGTTTGATTTTTCTCCTGTGCAAATAAGTCAAATAATGCATTAAAAGTGCTTTAATACATAGATGAAATATGTGGCTATTCTTGCCAGTGAGGACAGGCTGGAGCAGAACCACACATGGCCACACAGCTGGGACTTTAGAATCATAGAATCATTTAAGTTGGAGAAGACCGTTAAGATCATCAAGTCCAACCATTAACCTAACACTGCCAAGTCCAACCACTAAACCACATCCCTAAGCACCACATCCACACGTCTTTTAAATACCTCCAGGGATGGTGACTCCACCACTTTCCTGGGCAGCCTGTTCCAGTGACTGACAACCCTTTTGATGAATGTATGTTTCCTAATATCCAATCTAAACGTCCCCTGGTGCCACTTGAGGCCATTTGCTCTTGTCCCATCACTTGTTACTTGGGAGAAAAGACCAGCACCAACCTGGCTACGACCTCCTTTCAGGTAGTTGTAGAGAACGATAAGGTCTGCCCTCAGCCTCCTTTTCTCCAGACTTTGCTGGAGAAAGCCTGAGTCAGCCTTGGCTGAATCTGTACCCACACTGGGCTTTCAGGCCATTACGTTTTTCACTTTTTATTTCAAACTAAATAGCAAAATGCAAATAGAGACTGGAAAGACACCTGTGGCCCAACCCAGGAAAGAGGTCAAAAGTTTTTGCTGTGGGTGGTGACTTTGACAGGATGGGACCCTTAGGCAGGACCTGTCCCTGCTCCTGCTCTCTTTTGCAATGCAACCCCATCTCCACTGCTGGGGAGGAACAGGCACAGCCAGTATTACTGGGGAGAAAGAGGGTCCCTCGCTTACACCTCATTACCTGCAGAATGGCCTGGGTGACAGGAGAAGGAACACAGCAGCAAACTTCATCTGGGATGTAATTTGTCGTATGTGCTATAATATATCTGTGACCAACTCAGACTTGGAGCGTGACCTGCCTTGTGCACTGAGTTCCATACTGCTGCATGTCAGATGCAGTTAAGGCAAAGGACACTGCCAAGGTCCTGGGTAAAACAGTGCAGAATATATAAAAAAATGCTGGCGTGGGGGCTTGGGAGCACAGCTGGGGAGGAGGTGGGCTGGCACTGCCCAGAGGTTTAGTGCTGCAGTTCCCAGTACCAAGGACCAGGCAGAGGAGACACCAAAGATGTGCTCAGGCAGGGAGCGTTTGGGGAAGGCGAGGATGACCAGGGGTACCAGCCCCGACCCATCCAAGCCCCAGCAACACCAAACACTGAGGTGTGGGAACATGCGGTGGGGATGAGCAAGGAGGGGAGCTTTCCTGTCACCTTCAGGTGAGAGACGATTCCCTCCAGTGATAGCCCAACCAGTGAAGATTTTGTTTGGGATAAATTGTTCCTCCATCAGCAAGAGTCACAACACTGTCAGCCTCTTAAAATAACCTGCCCACTGGTGGTCGTGGGCCCACCCTCACCTCTGAAGACAGCCGCCATGACAGCTCCTTGCCTCCTTCTTCTGGCCAGTGAATAGGATAGGATGGAATGGAATGGAATGGAATGGAATAGAATGGAATAGAATAGAATAGACTAGACTAGACTATTTCAGTTGGAAGGGACCTACAACCATCATCTAGCCCAACTGCCTGACTACTTCAGGGCTGACCAAAGTTAAAGCATGTTATTAAGGGCACTGTCCAAATGACTCTTAAACACTGACAGGCTTCGGGCACCAGCCACCTCTCTGGGAAGCCTGTTCCAGTGTTTGACCACCCTCTCAATTAAGAAATGCATCCTAATGTCCAGTCTGAACCTCCTCTGACGCAGCTTTGAACCATTCCCATGCATCCTATCATTGGATCCCAGGGAGAAGAGCTCAGCACCTCCCTCTCCACTTCCCCTCCTCAGGAAGCTGTAGAGAGCAATGAGGTCACCCCTCAGCCTCCTTTTCTCTGAACTAGACAAACCCAAGAGGGGTAATCACCTCTTCTGACCAGCTGGTTACGCTGTGCTTGATGCCCCCCCCGGATGCGGTTTGCCCTCCTGGCTGCCAGGGCACACTGCTGGGTCATACTGAGCCTGCCGTGACCAGCACCCCCAGATCCCTCTCTGCAGGGCTGCTCTCCAGCCACTCCTCTCCCCATTTATACTTGTGCCTGGCATTACTTCATCCTAGGTGCAGGATCCAGCATTTTGACTTGTTAAATTCCATCCCATTAATCATAGCCCAATCCTCCAATCTCTCTAGATCCCTCTGCAAGGCAGAGTATAATCTTCTCCATATTTTTTCCAGGAACTGAGGTTAGATGAACAGGTCTCTCATTCCCTGGGTCTTCCCTCACACCCTTTCTGTAGACTGGAATAACACTGGCTAGCTTCCAGCCAGCATGGACCTCCCCAGACTCTCAAGACCTTTCGTAAATGATCGAGAGGGATCCTGCCATAACATCTGCTAGCTCCCTCAGTGGTTTCTGTCTTGTCTGGCATGGTCATCAATTTGGGAATAACCTAACCCTCCAGTGATGCACTGCCTGCCTTTTAAACACAGTGATCTTGAGTGTTCAGAAGCGTGTCTGGCTCCACACCATCACACTTGATACAGACAGGCAACAGGTAAGGTCTGCTTCCAGGCACACAGCTCCCAGCGGTGCAGGCACATCTCCAAAGCTTCTACACAGACAGATGCTCTGCTCTCCTCTTTCCAGCCCCATTTCCTTCTTTTCCAATGAAACTTCTCCCCTCCCAAAAGAGATACGGCAGTTATTGGGTTCATCAGCAATATATCTGCCATCACGCAGCCTGGGGATCTCAAAATGCCAGTCTGCCCACTGGACCATTAAAGTCGACGGCTGTTCCTAACCTTTAAATATGAATAGAGGGTTCCCTGCTTAATGGATCGGGCACTATCCATGGAGACCATCTGCCCGGCGGCTGCAGAAATGCTCACGTTGTTCTTCGCAGGAGTTCATTATTCAGAACCTAATGCTACAAACACATTGCAAAGGGCCTTCTTTAAAAACAAAGGGCTAGTACAAACCTGGCGACAGAGAAACACAAGACCGAATCCAAGCACCTCCGCCACCCAGGCTGGAATTAAGCTGCAACCAGACAGGCACTAACTTAATTTGAAAGGCAATGACATAATTCTGAATTAGCTTAATAGGACCTGCAATTCATACAGAAAAGCCTGAATTTATGTAGTAATTAGCCAGAGCTTTCAGAGTGCTAGATATCTTCGTGGTGAGAAAATAATTACACAGCTTATTAGAGCGAGGTAAAAATGGGCCCGCTGATGGGGGGTTTTGTGCTAAACTCTACTTCCACTAAGTTAGACTCTACTTTTGATTAAACACACAATTTGCCAAAACACCAAAGTCACTTAACAAGTTGAAGTTTTCTATCAATCTCTTGGATATCATTTCCCAAGTGATTAACCCCCTCTAAACACCGGTCCCTCCCCGAAAGACACCCCTGAGCCCAACGAGCAGTAAAGCTCTGCGAGCTTCTCATTGATTTCTCCGTTAGTCTTGAACTTCACCTGGATCAACTCTCAAATGGCACATCCAGGTGGATGAGCCTGGGAATTGCTCTCCCCTCCTAGTCCTCGTTACCAGGGAAGCAGACCCATCCTCACAGGAGCTCTTCAAAGCACAGCCAAGATGTTCAAATTACCCAGTGACTGCAGATGTACAACTTCAGCCTCTGAAACAGGTCTGATTTTCTTAAGAGCTGCTTGGCAGCAGCAGATAAAACCCTTTCCACTGCTTAGCTGGCTTGTAATCAAAAGGTTCCCTGTATCAGAAGCCACCTTTGAAAAGCTCAGCCTGGTTGGGCTTCAGAGCATCTCCCTGGTCCCCGTGGGATGCCGTGCGTGACCACTTTTCCTGGGCGTCTTCCATGCTTGCTTTCCAAAAGGCAAGCTGGGAGCACCTTGCTCACACCCCCTGTGCCAGCCCCAGTCTGGAACAGAGACGATCCACCTGAAAAGAAGAAACTCCCTAAAAGCTGGGAAAGCAGTGGGGGTCAGCCTAAAAAATCAAACCTGGGTCTGGAAAGGTGGAAGAAATTGGGCTGCGGGAAGCAGGACACAATCCCAGTGTCTGCATGGGGCTGCTCGAGGGCTTGTCAGCCCGCGGTGGGTAGCAAACTCCACTGTGGATACCTTGGCACATTTCAGAACAAAAATTATAGTCGAAGAAATGGGAATTTTTTGACCACTAAAATTCAGACTCTTTCATTTTTTTTCTGCAAAAACAAGGTCAAAATGAGCTTTTGTAGGGAGATTTTCTTTTCTTTTCACATGAGAAGAGTTTGGGCTTTGTTAAACAGCTACTTAAACTTGCTATTCACTCCAGACAGAAGTGGAAACCAGAAGAGGAGAGATGTCAGGAAAAAGTGGAAAAGGTGACCAAAATCCCACTTACAGGAGCAGATGAATGATGACAGAAGAACTGCTGCGTTTATGAACACTACAGCAAAACAGTTTTTACATCCTTGATACCTAAGAAAAGGATATTGTGCAATGCTTGACTAAAAATATGCCTGACTCATTTTAAGGTTGCACAAACAAGATTCAAATGCGGCGGTCCCTCTCAGAGGCACCATCCCGTGACAAGGTCAGAGATGTTTCAGCACATTCTCCCAAGTGCAGAGTGATGCTAAAGCCCACGGTGGCCAATTCACATCTAAACCTTGTGCATCTAAACAACCGCCACCCAGCCTGTGCAAGAAGAGCCATTAGTGTAACGACATCTACAGCATCTTTAACACCACGGCATCTTCTGGCAGACAGCACGAAAACAAAGAGGCTGGAGACAGACTATAAGCAACCATGGAATTGTATTTTTTTTTTTCCATACTTGGCTTTTTTTGCTGGGCTTGCCCAGGGAAAGGAGGCAGGCTGCTGATTAACTCCCCTTTCAGGGCTGCACTCATCAGCAGGGTGTTGCGGTTGAAAGGACTGGTTTTTTAATAGCTCAAATTTGAATTTCTAGGAAAAAATTGAACACACTTTTCTGCTTGGCAGTACTGACAGGAGCCTGTATTGCAGACCGAGTCTAACCTAACAACGCATTTCCATTTGGATATTGCAACCATCTCTCTCTCTTTTAATATTAAAGCATTAACACCTAACTGCTACCAGGTCATTCTACACAGCAAAAATCCCTTAATTACATGCTTAACATTAACCTCGGGACAAATCATTTGTTGATACTTTATTTTGCTTAAGCAGCTACCTGCAGACTCACTGAACATGGGGAAAACTGCTTGCTATGCCACTGATGTCAAACATTATTCCAACAGCACGTACCTGGTACCCACAGGACCAAGATACTTTTATTTTTTTCAATTTGTGGTCACAACAGCCTGGCCAGTGAGCCGGCAGCTTTCCTTCTGCATCTAGCAGGAACTGAGCTGTCACCTTGCTGCGGTCTTCACCAAGGAATTGCCTTCACCCAGAGCTCAGCTGGGATGGAGCAGGATCCCACAGGCACCCACAGGCAATAACATCGCTGCGTTAACTCAGCCACGAGAGTGGGCTCCCAAAAAAAACCCCCACACTTACAAGGCAACGTGTCTCAGACAAGACGGGGACACGTCAGGCAGGGAGCCAGCCTCGTCCTTCCCCCAAATATGCGATGCTAGGAACTTGTTGCATGGGTTAGACCAAGACAGTCAGAGACAAGAAAAGTAGTCTTTTATTTCAATTAATATTTCTTGGCATTAGGCAGATATTAAATAACACTGGAATGCACAAGACTATTAACATATCGACAGCAAAAGGGAGGAGGTGTAGCCAAGTCGAGAACAGCAGTGCGAGTCACGTCACCTTGGGGCACTCAAAAGCCATTTAATGCAGCAACCACCAGAAAGTAGGACTCCACTGAGCAATACAAAATGAAGATGAACTCCTTTCAGGTCTTTTGTTAATACAGTAATGTTGGAATGATTGACAGTAAAAATGAACAAATATCTGCATTCAGGAATTAAACAGAGTGAAATATCCACAAACTGCTAGTCATGCATTTCTTTTGGAACAGCAATTTGCTAATGCATAAATATCACAAAAAAAACAATCTCCAAGATTTGAATAAATCACAGACGACTAGAAGAAACAAAGCTCAAATTCTATTTTATGCCTTAAATAGATGACCTAAATATTTAAAATTTTACTTCACCATATATATATAATTTATATATATATTAAAAGAAAGTAAAGACCATTAGATAAGTGCAAGCAATTTTCCTCAAAAAGAAAATTGGAACCATGCCCAGGAAAGCTGCTTTTTTTTTTTTGCCTTTTTTTTTTGCTTTTTTTTTTTTAACTTTCTACTCCATTCAGTCCACTTTTTTTTTTTTTTTTAACATAGTAATTTCTGAAGCAAAATAAATTATCTACCATCTGCTATGTTGGGTAAAAGTCCTACCTAGCATCTTCTCGGGAACTACTAGAACATCACTTTCTCACAGACTAAGTGAAGTGGTATCTCACCAGCGATTTGAACTCTTTTGTAGCTGCATGTAAACATACCTTTCGATTAATGTTTCAAACGCGTAGAGTGAATCGTAACGTTACGGGGAAGCAGAAACGGAGCTGCCGAAGGAGAGCTGCACTGGTGTTAGTGAGGGGAGCGAGGGCTGGTTCGCTCGGACACACACACACACACACGCACACGCACAATCTGGCAATGGGATCTTATCCGCGAAGTGTGGAGGGGTGGTTGAGAAGGCATCCGTTTGCGAGCAAAGCTTGAAGGACACAAGTCGAGATTCTCTGTGCACAACTGTCCGCTTTAATCAGAATTGACTCGCGCTACTGGGGTCGCACTGTAACAACCGCACGATGGAGGGATCGCTCTTGGCACCTTTGATGAACTCTTCCAGTGACAGTTTACCTGAAATGGAGGAAAACCAAAATGGAAATAATGGGGGGGGGGAAAAAAAAGGTCAGTTGCAGCTGCCACCGTCGCTGTAGCTTAAAAAAACCCCCTCCTCACCGAAGCAACATACGTATATTTAATCTATCGCAAAGGCATCGAGGGGAATTTAGTGCAATGCACAGCAGCCAAATCCTACTCAAGCCCTTAAGCCCAGATGCATTTTTCTTCTGCAAAACAATCTAGCATAATAATTGCTATTTTTTTATTTAAAAAGACAGTACCAAATACAAAAACAACTGTTCTAATATCATTTGGCTGTTTTTTGCCCAGAACAGGACTATACAAATTACATGACACAGGAACACAAGGTATAGTACCTGAACACATGTACACTTTGAAAATGATGCTTATATTACTATGACATTTTAAACCTAAATATCCCACATCTCCCCACTTTGCACCCTCATGGTTTGTGGTGACACGTAGGGCTGAGCAGCAATGGCTTGTCCTGCACCTACAAGGCCAGGGTGGAGTCTGAGCAGCCTGGTCTAGTGAACGATGTCCCTGCCCATGGCAGGGGGGTTGGACTAGACGGCCTTTAAAGGTCCCTTCCAACCCAAACTTTTCTGTGATTCTATGACTCTACAAGCCACTTGCTGAGCCCCGCTGGGTACACAGGAACAGGACCGGTTTCATGCGGCAGCAAGAAAAGCCACCCAGTGCCACGTGTTGCTCCTGCGCATTTCTGGTTTATACATCTTTAGGGCAGATGCACTGACTTGGACCGGACCCTGTGACAGTCCGTGGGTCTGACAAGGTGATCTCTGGAGGAGCAACCAACGAGCAGCAACCACCCCAGCACCCCCTGGCTCCAACGGTCCCGTGGCACGGTATGGTACAGCGAGGAATAAAGATCCCATCTTGTCTCCCAGACCTCATCCTGGGGCAAGCCAGCCTCTCGGCAGGTTTTTCCCAAGCTCAGGACCAGTCCTCTGCAGAAATGCCATCAGGAGCCTGTGAGCAGACGTTGCCTTGCCTGCTATCACCAATACTCTCCTGCTCCAGCACTCTGAACCATGGCAGAAATAACCCGTAGCAATATTAATGAGAAATGAAACAGTTTTCCTTACGAACTGAAAAACAGACAAGCGTTTGCTGCATTCCTGACACCATGTCCCATGATCTCCCGTCCATCCCATGCTCCCAGCACAACCCATGCCAGCCTCACACATCCTTACCCAACCCAAACCGCTCCGCTTGAGACAGGCAGGACCCACGCACGAACACCTTGCACTTGGCAGCTGCCTGCTGCCACTTTTGGCCACGTGCCCCCAAAGGGAGGGAGGCACAAGCTCATCGCGCCGGTTTTCACCAGCCCCAGGATGCTCTCAGCCTGCCGCGGGGACGGGGAGAGGACTGAGCTCGGTGGCCCAGCACCTGAATCAGGTCGAGTGGGGAGGAATGAGCAAAATCTCCTCTTGGAGAAATTACAGAAGCTCAAAAACCTGTGGCACACTTCTGTCCTAGTTTCTGGTTTTTAAGCTAATGTTCCCAAACCCAGTGTTTTCTTAAGTTTTTTATCAGTCTGAGAAAGAGTACTCAATTATCAGGATGTGTATTGGTTTTCCGCTTTCCTTGCAATACTTAAAAGCAAAGCATAAAGCAAAATCTATTTGCAATGTCCAACCATAAGATGGGGAAGAAGAAACATTTCCAGCCACCAAGAGCACACACACTTCCCTACACGCAGACCTTATTGCTCGGCACTGCGTGGCTTGCAGGGCTGGTATGTTACTGGGAAGAGGATGACTTCATGTCAGCAACCAAGTACAACAGATGGATGATGTACAGAGCAGGTTTTGAGACCACTACTCTGTTGCACATGTGTACACGCCACTACTTTCCACAGAACAAAAATACTTTAATCATGTTATTTTAGGGCTCTCCACCTGTGAAGTCAGGGGATGAAGTGCTAGTTTTGATGAAGTCAAAAGTAAAATACTCGAGGACTTCAGCAAGGCCAGGAATTTGCCCCAGAGGCTGCAGCAGTAGATGCCAAAACGCAGCCATAAAATTCTCTTAAACAAAAACCTTTCTATGCATAAGGTCACATTTTGTCAGGTCTCCATATCCCAGTGCTAGAACCCAATCTTTGCTCCCACTGAGCACATCAGCAGGATACAGCTCCTGAATTTCACAAGCTGCTGCCGGGGTAATTCCCAGGAAAAGCTCCTCCTCCACCGGGAGGAAACATGTCGGCAGGCTGATGGGCAGAGGAAATTGCTCATCTTTGCCTGTGTTTTTCAAGCCTAAGGCAATGAGCTAGCTCAGGTGGAGGGGTCCTGATGGGTATGGTGTCAAATAATTTATCAAGTAGCTCCATAATTGGCTCAGGAGCTGTTAGATCCCCCGACATGCACACTGCAACGGAGTAAACACTGCAGGACTGCGTGTGACCACGCATATACGTACACACGCCACAAACATGCACAGAAAATGAGTATAATGGACCCAGGGGAATTTTTACTTTCTGTTACCCAACCACATCCCTGAGCTGCATTGCCAACGACAAGCCCAGGACTGCAACCCCACCAAAGGCAACGGGAGCAAAACCTTGTGCCTAGTTTGTGCTACGCCCAGAGGAAATAACTCAAAGACAACTGGACTCTGGGGAGTTTCAGAGGAGCCTTTGCAGAAGGGGATTTACCCACGAAATGTCAGGGAAGGACTGGCCCCCTCCCAGCCCCCCGCAGCAGGAAAGGTCTGCGACCCACTCATTCACCCTATTTGTTATGGTCCAGAGATGCTCAACGAGGCCAGGCAGAGTCTAGAGGTACTGGTGGGGACATCCCTGCTCTCTACCCCACACCCCAAGTACCATCATCTGTTTTTGTCAATGCCAGGCTGAAAACCTCTATTTCTAGAGCCTATGAGGGAGTGCTGGTGGAGATCCTACCATCGTTGTTTGTGTCCATCTGTCTGAAGATCTTGTCTGTTCGCTTCTCGGGAGTGGATTCGTCTTCTGGCATTTTCATTACTGATGAAACCATTTTGTAGATTGCCTGAGTATTAAAAAAAAAACAAAAAGGAAAAAAAAAAAAAAAGATATAAGAAAACCATGACCCAAATGATAAAGCATCAGGACTGAGAAAAAGAATTTAAGCCTGCAGCAATAAAAAAAAGGCAGCTAACCCTGGCAGGCAGCTGCAGGACTTTATAAACCAGAACAAATAGGAATTTCTGACTGCAGCTTTTTTAATTTTTCTCTCCTGTATTCATTCACACTTCAAAAGAAGGGCCCGCACTGCTGGTTCAGTTTAACTGAAAGTCAGGGTTTAAATTAATGTACGAGCAGGTCTGAGCTAAAATACAGGAGGCAACGGTGTGTAATTCTGTTTTGTGCAACTGGGCTAAGCCGTCACCTCTTTGGCTGGCTCTTAACATACTCAGTTATGAGTATGCATGTGGGGTGTTGTACGGTTACAGGCGAATATGCCTCTGCCCCGCACACCCTCCTGGTACAGCCCGTGGGCTACGCACTCCCAGCCTTTGGGAGACGAAGACATGCTACATACAGCCTTTCATTCGGAGCTCACGTTGACTCATATTTGAAGTTAGAAAGTATTACTTTTGAGATTAATCAGGTCAGTAAAATTTGCATTTAGGGTTTTCTGATCCCATCAACACCCCACTAAGAAATCCCCAGGAAGAGCTGCAAGACTTTGGCTGCGGGCCAGCTGCACAGTGCCGTATTCATCTCTCGGGCTCTTCCCTCATTTGCACCTCGTGCTCCCACCGTGGCCCCCAGTATCCTTTTGGGGACCATGGGCTCAGGAGCCTTCCTGGGGCAAAAGGGACCCAGCCCGGCACATCCCCCATCTCCAGCTCCAGCTGTCTCAGGGTGAAGAGGTTACAGCAACATGAATAAAATATAAAATAGAGACAACGCCTCACCTGCACTATCTCTAGCATTTCCCCGCGGCTGATGTACCCGTTGCCATCCAGGTCGTACATACTAAACGCCCACTTCAGCTTCTGTTCCAGCTTGCCCCGAGAAGTGACGCTCAGGGCGATGATGAATTCCCTAAAGTCAATCGTCCCGTCACCGTTGGTGTCGAAGGTGCGGAAGACGTGCTCCGCAAACTTCGACGCGTCGCCATAGGGGAAAAAATTTGCGTATATTTTTTTGAACTCTTCCACAGTCAAATGGCCCGTCGGGCAATCTTTTAGGAAGCCCTTGTACCACTCCTGCAGCTCGTGGTCTGTGAACTCGGTGTTCTCACGCAGGTCCTGGAGCACCTCGGGGCGCAGCTTGCTGTTCTGCTTCCCCATCCTCTTCTGGATCCGGGTTCAGCGGCTGCAAAGCAAGAGAGAGCATCTGCCTCAGCTCTGGCCCCATTCGGCAGAGAGGGACCAGGGGCAGGCAGAGCCCTGTGGGAAATGGAGACCCTGCCCAGGGGAAGGGGGAAAGAGGAGGAAACAGGATGCTATAAATGACTAGGAAAATATCTCATTTCATCTCGCCTCCTCTCCTCTAGGCTCTCTCAGTGACCAGTATGCTGCAGAAGGACAAGGGAAGGCAGTTTCAGAGGGACTCTTTGGAAATATTAATCCTTATTATTAATCCTTATTATTTGGAAATAATAATCCTCATTATTTTATTTCTCTGCTACAATCCCACTCCTCTGTCATATGGACTGTCATCCCCAGGTCTGGATCCAAACTCCTGACCCACCCCAACAGGCTGATCTGCTGCGGTGACCGAGCAGGAAGGGACAGAAGCGGCGATGAAAAGTAAAATCTATCTGTTCAAAAGTGAAAGCAAGCAGGGACGAAGCGAGGGGCAGGAAGGGCAGCTGGCTCCGTGCCAGCCGCATTTGCATCGTCCAGATGCTCTCTGAAACTCCTCGGCTTATGGAGCATCTCCTCCCTCCTCCCGTGACAGCAGCACAAGGGACTTCATCCTTTCCAGCAGATCGCAACCCTCTGCCTCCCCGGACAAGCAGAGAAAAAGGCTTTTTAAAGCATAATGTTTGGCAAAACAACGCCTTCCAGGTTTATTGGGGTTTATACTTTTATATAAGCTTATTCAGTTCAATATTCCCCAATGTGGGCAAAAGGGCATTTCAACCTCAGGATTTTATCAGGATTTCAGGAGGGAGCTGGGTTTGTCCCCTCCTTTGACAGTGCCCATGCTGCGCCGGTGACCGTGCAGGTGAGACTGCCCAGAAACAGGAAAGCTCCTTCAACAAAATGAAAGATGGTCAATCTGCACTTAGGAAACAACAGGGAAAAAAGATACCATGATGCATTTTTGGCTTTTACCCCTTTCAGCCTTTCATAGCTTCTCAGCAATACCAAACCGAGCTGCCAAGCAAGAGGCTGAGCTGCTTCTCCTTCCCCAAACTCCAGAGGTTTATTCATAAGCTTTGCACAAAGTCACATCCAAACCCCTGTGTCTGGTCCGGCATAAATGACATTTCTCTGCACAGTCTGTTATGCCCCATTAGGCTCGCTCACAGCCGGTGCAGAAGGCAGGTTAGTAACAGGCCAACATCGTGTGGCTACTCAGAAACTGCAAGAGCTGAGCAATAAAGCATGCAGAGACCAGGAAAAAATATAACAGGGGCTAAGCACCTCCCAGAGAGTAAAAATCTCAGGCATGCATAAAAACCTAAAAAAAAAAAAAAAAGTTAAAGGTCAACAAAAAATAAGTTGCTCTACAGCAGAGATATTTTCAACAGCTGAATTTAAGCTCGTTTTATTTGTATTCCACTTAGTCTCTGCGTCGCCTCAGCAATGTGAAAAATCCACATCCTGCTCTGTGGCTTAATGCTCAGAGACAAAAACCAGCCAGCTGCTCATTAGTTCAATGCATCGGGCTTAACGGAAAACTGTGTTGTCATTAGCACTTCTGTTTTCTAGAAAAGCTGCCAATATTTCAGCTTCAAAGCCTTATTTTTGTCCATCATATTGCAGAGTTTTCTCCGGCCCCCGACATACCTCTACTTGCTCCCAACATGCAGGGATGCTACAGCTCCCGGTCCCTGCCAGCTTCATCCCTAGGAGAGCACTGGGCTGCCCTCCAGTTAAACCACTACCTCCCAGCTGCTCCCGCTGCCTTTCCATCTTTGAATCTTCCCTGCTCCAGATATTCATCCTTGCAGTGCCAAGGGCAGAAAACACAATATTCTACTCTGCTGCAGTCAATTTGCAGAAAACAGTGGCTTGGAGCAAATAACGGATTGACCGTGGTCCTTTTTTTTCAGAGCAGAAATTGTAACACTACGTTTCCGTCCTTGGATGAAGAAGTGCCTTTGGGTCCTGTCCTTCAGTGAATCCCCTTGGCTTCATGGTGCCCACTCCAAAACCAGTCCCTGCCTCACTGGCAGCAGTCTCAGACTTCCCTGGGAGAGGGGCCGGAGGAGCAGCAGAGCCTGCTTAATGCACGAGCTGGACTTCAAGCAGAAATAAACTCAGCTTTAATCATGCACAGGGTTGGAGGACACATGGTAAAACTTCCAACTGGTAGTTAAAAGAGGTTTGAAAAGGTTTAATGCCATTTCTCCCTTTTCCTATAATACCTTTATTATTTCTGTTCCTTTAAAAATAGAGGCTCCTAGACAACAGAGAGGCAAGATGTTAACTCCATTTATTAGGTTTCATTACTTCTACTATCAATAAGATATATCCTGTTCTTTGGATGGATGCTCATTTAATATCAGCTTCAAAAGCTTGATATTCAAGTAGTCTTTGCATTCAACAAATTAGAGGTTATTTCAACCCTTCCTCCTCTTTTACATCATTTTATATCAGAAAAGTAACATGCAATGCAATGCTCTGAATACAACCCTGCATATGAGCTTTCTTAAAGGCTTCATAAAGTGTTCAACCCAAATATAACCCTGCAGTTGTTGTAACCAATTTGTTACGAATAATTAAATAACCAACATTAACATTAATTTATTAAAGCCCATCTAAAAAATCAGCTTCGATATGAATTGTGATTTCAGGTAGCTCCTCCAAAATGAAATGCCTAAATATCTCATTAATCATGACAGCAACCCCTGCTGCTGGCATCCAAGTGACATTTCATTCGATTGCTATAAAATGCTTTCATCAAATCACTTTCCGGAGGCTCAGCAGCTGATTTAGCCACAAGACCACTCGGAGGATGGCTGCTAATGGAAATCACCAGGAGTGGGTCTGGGATACTCAGGTCACTCCTGTGATTAGGGCTGTGGGGTGTTTTTTTTAACAAGCCTGTACCAGCCAAATCCTCGCTGCTGTGGGTGTAGAAGGCAAGGGAGAAGAGACATCCTTGCACCCAATGTCGCCCCGGGCAGTCAGCAGAGACCTAACTCCAACACAGCCTGTCCCTCATTTCCCATCACACCAGGGTGAAATCCAGGGAAGCGATGCCACTCGTGTTGCAGCGAGGTCCGTCCCGGCTTAGCTTGATGAGCAGAAGCCCTCAGAGCATCCGGCACTGTCATGGCAGTAACAAAAATAATCACAGGAATGCTCTTGAGGTGATCAGACAAGGAAAAGCTTGGACGTATAATTGCAGACCAGGAGACTTCACAAGCGTATCATTGCTCATGAAAGCAATGCTCAGTCATGTAAGGCTCAAAGAGAAGGAAATGTAGATGCATTTTTGTTCCAGTTTCACATCAAAATTTTTGTTAAAATTATGCAGTGCTGCTGCCTGCAATAAGCTACATCCAGGCAGGCGGCAAACCGAGATGCCAGAGAACTCCTACTCCTCTGCCCTTCTAGGCTCACCAAAATTAAGTAATAATCTCATGGCAAAAGCCCAGTAATGAGAAAAAGGTCTTTTACTGAGGCCAAGACACACATCAGTTATGCAGCACTACGGTGAGTAACTGTAGTAACTCTGAAACAGCTAAAGTAGCAATTCTGTGTTTTTACCAACAGATGGACTAGTTGTCAGCATCCAGGCCCTGAAGTATTTGAAATACTTGTAACAAAGCTCAGTACATCCTACTTTTACATGAACTCTCCGGCAACCACCAGCTACCGCGGGTAGGAGTGTTCTCCGAGCACGTAACCCAGAAAGCCAGAAGCCAGCCCAGCTTTTTCACTGCAGACCTTCTAAAGGCAATCCCCCCCCCCTCGAACTGAACTCCTGATGGGATCCTCTTATCGCATCCGTTACGGCTGCAAAAGGAGGAATGACTCCTCAGAGCTGCTCTTCCTTGTGCAAACCCCCTTGGATACTGATTTAGTGTTAATAAAAAGATGAAAATTGATGAAATGTCTGTCTGTAGGACAGAGGTGCTCTCCAGCAGAGAAAGGCAATGCACAGAGAAATAGAATAAATACTCTTTATATTACCCAAGCTATCTGCTTTGCAGGGGGAAATCTAGCACCATTTCTCTTGCAGTGCTCACTTATAAAACGGCACAAACGTGTCTGAGATCTGGTACGGTCCTGAAGCTGTAGCACAGTGCCTCTGGGACTGCAGGAGCCCAAAGCAAATGAACAGCATAGGCCAGACAGCAAATACCGCTCTAAGTTGGTGTGAAATGCAAGAACCATTCCCATAAGGGTGCAAGATTTTTTATTAAAACACTTAAAACATCACATCCGTCACTGACGCCTTCTGCCTTGGGGTGCAGAAGAAGAGACAAAAGATTTAGCCTACAGGGGTCTTGCGAGAATTGTGTTAAGAAAGGCTTTTACAGTGATGGTGGTCAAATACTGGCATAGGTTGCCCAGAGAAACTGTGAAGTCTCCATCCTTGGAGATACTGAAAACCCAACTGGACATCGTCCTGGGCACTCTGCTCTAGCTGACTCTGCTTGAGTAGAGGGGGCGGACTGGATGATTTCAAGAGGTCCCTGCTAACATCACTGTCCTGTGAAATAGCCTCAATATCCTTTTTCCTATGGCCAGGTGACGATGAGAGCCATGAGGAGGTCCTGCTCCCCTGGGGCAATTCAGCAACCGTGGTGCCTTGTTCTGAGGCTGTATTTTTTTAAAGTTTGATCCTTGTATTCAAAACTAAACCAAAACACAACACAAAAACCCATCAGTAGTTCAAATAAAAGCCTCAGTCACTAAGGATCTGTGCTGCCATAAACCCCTGGAACACACCCTGGGGGAAAAATGTTTTGGGCTCTGGTAGCACCGGGGCTCACCAACTCGGTCAACGCACAGATGTCTTTAAGAAGACTCCAGCTCCTGTGGGCCAAACTGCAAGAGGGAGACAGGTTTTTGGGCACCCCAGCTAGCAACAAATGCCTAGCGGTAAGAAAAGATCATGTAGCAAATAGGCTATAAAATGGGCTTATAACAATATTCTCTGGCCCATGCTTTGCCCAGGGCTGGTCACCAGGTCTGATCTGAACTGGGAGGGGAAATGTGCAATTACACGGGCCTGGGACAGATAATGAACTCTGGAGCAAAGAGCAGATTTTGTTACGTGTTTTAATGCCAGTATCCTAAGCAACGAGCATTGCAATAGAGAAGGCACAGGATATACAAACACGTTGCTATAGATATCTGGTCCTGCCTGGTAAACTCGTGAACTTCTTTCCTGCCCTGCGGCAAAAGCAGCGCCAACGCTTACGTACCAGCTACCGCAGCACCCGCTTCGCCTTCCCAAGCTGTAGACTTGGGGCCAAAACTAACACCTTTTGATAAAGTTCAAAGTGCAACAAGAAATATCTCCACCTCTTGAAAAGTAAATAATAGAAGCAGCAAGACAAAAGAGAAACCTCGATCAATAACGCGGCAAAAAATTCAAAGGCTGCAGGAATGCTGCGGGGTTTGATATGCGAAAGGCTGGTGTCAAGAGGAGCTGAAGCTCCTTCCTCCACTGCCTTCGGGGAAACAGAAAGAGAAACGAAACCTGACAAGCGAAGAACAAACCATACTAAATAAATAAACGGGCTTTTTAACTTTTTCACTTTCAATGACTACTCATGCTTTTATTTAAATAAGCAACATGGCTTGCTTGCGACTTATTTTCAAGTTTAATCCTTTTCAGAAGCTTATTTAAAAAAGTGGGCGAAGGGGAAGGACCACCACCTCTATCACCCACGCTTTCAGTTCCAGAAAACCCAATAATAATTCAGGTACGTACATGAACACCCTTCCGAAAGACACAGGGAATTGGTAACAGACCTCAGGCCACCTCACTTTGTGAGTTTATCCATAAACACGTACCCAGGAACTGTGTGGTCTTGAAAACTCGATCCCATGTCTGGGATGAAAACCCAATATAGATAACCACCTACCCCCAGCTTGCCAAAGATATAATTACAAAGGCTCCAATCTGGCAAATAGCTATGTGAGAGGAATATCTCCAGGCTGGCATATTAATTTCATCGAGTCAGCTGCAAGGGCTAAAACCTAAGAAATTCACTTATAGGTCTCTGGATTGCTCATGTCTATTGAAGTCACTTTACTCGGGATTATATTCCTGATTTACAGAGAAAAATCAGTTAGTCTCTGACATTAAGCATCGATGCATTAACTTGAGAATCATTTTATGTTTGCAAGATAGCTGCAGCATCTTCCCAGCCGCTGCAGTCACTGTAATCAGCCGGGGCACGCTGGTACCTGCTGCGCCTGCCAACACTGATCCCCATCACCGGGAGGTGAGCGTTCGCTGTATCGAGAGCACGGTTACAAATTAACTGCAAAGAAACACAAGAACCACAAAACATCCCCAAACATTCACAAATTGCGGCTAGTGAGAAAAAAAAACCAACCCATGAGACCTGTGTTGGGGCCAGAGAAGTGGCGGTTCCTGGGGAGCTCTCCGTAATGTTCTCCAGCTCAGGGAGGGGAGCTTATTACTGTTAAGGGCAAATATTCCCAGTGCAATAAGGAAAGCACAGAAATATTTCGAGTAGATTAGGAAATTGGGTTAATTTGGGTGGGAGCAGATTGGGCAGCAATGCAGCTTGTGATTGCAGACAGGAAAAGAAAATCATGAGTGGATTTTCCTCGTCTCCTCCCTCTGCCCTTTCCTTTTATTTTTTTTTTTAAAACGAAACCAAGGGAGAAGCAGCCAACCCTATTTTGTCTTCAGACGCTGGGCAAAGTTAGCAAGGCTTAACAAAAATAACATTACAGTTTGTTTACACAATATTACAGAGCAAGGAAAACATGTCAGCACAATGTCTTAGCGCACAAGGTCTTTTTCCGAAAAGGTTGGGTTGCACGAGGGAAAAAACCCACGTCATGTTCACTGAAGATACTATTGTGATATATAATTTTAAATAAAGCTCTGTGAGTTTAGGCCTGCAGGACAGGGAAAGGTGCCTGATGCGAACTGGGAAATCAGAGAGAACATTGTAACCTTTTAGAAAAAGGGAAGAAAAGTGACAAAAATCAGCAGAGGGCATTATATTTTGAATATAATTAAAACCACAGAATTAGCACGGTTGGGCTGTTTTGTCATTGGATTTTAAAAGTTTCATACAATGCATTTATTCAATTGATGAAGGTAAATCACAGGATAGTTCTCTACAGAATAATCACAGTCCTGGGAGAAAGGAAGGTGGATTAAATTTCAGAAGAATTAGCCAAAATCTGTATCAAGAGCCAGCCAACAGCACCCGAGCAAACCCCAGAGCATCAGAGACGTTCACGTGGAGAAGATGGAGAGTTTGGGGACGATGACACTTGCTAAAAAGACAGTGACAGATGATAATCAGCCCTCAGAGGCTGATCTGCAAGACCATCTTCACTGCTAATGATGCCTAAATGAAAAAAAAATAGAGAGATCTGAGTCCTTCCCCAGGTGCAGGTACTGTGCTGAGACAGGGAGGTTGGAGGAATCAAGGGGATGTCAGGGTAGCTACTCTGAAACAGGGAAGAGGAGAGAGGTGGGTTTTTTCCAAAGAGTGGAAAGAAACTATTTTTTAAAGAAAAAAGTATTACTTAGCAGAGGGATGCTCAGTAAAAAGATGCTCAAAAATATGGTTTTGGAGATATGCCAACTAGCTACCTTTAACAAAAATTCAACCAACAGTTATTTAGATGCTTAATTAAAAATACTGAAACACTGAGTGGGAAAAAAAATAAACCAAAAGAGAAAGATTCTTTGTCACTAATATTTTCATCCACCAAATACAGAGCTATTTCTACCAGTACCCAATTTTTTGTTCCAAAAATCTCAAATCTAATATAAATGCATCCATTCATTTTATTAATCTAGCTTTCTAAAAAAGTTTTTTTGTAAACCAAAATTCTTCTCAAAACACTGTTCTCTTTCCCCTTCAGTGGCAACCACTAATAATAGTAATCTAATTGTTTCACACCTTTATTTTCCTGTTTGTTCAATGAAAGAAATGCTGAAGTTAAAAATCTAAAAGCAAACCAAGAGTTTAACTTCTTTTTTTCTTGCAGAGGTATAAAAACCCTGTGAAATAAAAACTCTGTAAAATAACCACACAAAACCAGCATCCCATCCGAAAAGAAGGAAACTGGTTCTTCTGTTGGATGCAGCAATTCAGGCAGCAGAAGACCAAATCTTCTGCTGTTAGGAATCAGCCCAAGCTCTACACAAGCTGAAGATATTGCTCAAGTCTTGGTGCATGTGACTGTACCAGCCTCACCAGGATTTTTTTAAAATTATTTTTAAAGTCAAGGAGCCAAAAGTGCAGAGACTACTATCACGTGCAGGAAATCCATGTCCTCAGCACACATCTTGGACAAGAGCATCACATGAGGAACGCGATGCAAGGTTCATGCTCAGGTTAGTATCAGGGCAACCACAAGTCTTCAGGCTTTGACAACGCAACGCCAAAACCTTCTATTGAATTATAGCAAAATCTATGCTGGGATGTGGACACCCTTCTGCGGCAACATCCTGCTGTCCTCCTGGGATGGCAGGGTCTGCCCAGGCAGACTGCCCGGGCTGGTGGCTGCCCATGGGCAATGTGTGCAAGGGCACACGTGGGTGTTTGCCCAGGGCACTGCCTCGGTGATCTGAACTCCAGTCCCGATGGTTGCAGGGATGAGTCGAGCGTTGGTGTTCCTCTTAGGTGGATCCTGAACACAAAGTGCTATTTTCTATACTCGTTGCAGAGATGAGAAGGACATCCTTGCTTATCAGCAGTGATATGACAGACCATATCTCTGGCCATGCATGATGCTCAGTGATACAAGTAGTACCCTCTCTTCAGCTGCCATCACCAAAAATGGGAGAAATGCTCCATTAAACAGGAGACATTGTATTATATTGTGACTAGTTCCTACAAAAACAGTACAACAACGGGCAACACGTCTTCACTCAGCTGTCAGGGGCTGCACTTGCTGGACTTTCCCAGTAGCTGAGTCCAAGGCAAGCAGAGGCTGACGCAGCAGCACGGCAGGACACCTCCAGTCCCAGCCCACGCGCTAAATAGTCACAACTTTCATTAATGCTGAACACTCGACAATATGATTTGCTTTTAAGTGCGTTTGCTATAAATTATGCAGAAGAGCAATATGACTGTCTGTCTCAGAGAAAGGGAGCACTCCATATCAGAGGAGACAGCTGAAGACCCCCTGACCCAGACACACAATGACATTTTTAGGGGCACTAAGAACAGCCCTATGAAAATCCTTTCTCTCCTCTGGCATTTCTGTACAGCATTCAACACCCGAATGCAAATCATCTCGGAAAGAAACCATGCAATCTGCACTCAAGACATCACTTTTTTCATTAACCTCCACCACAGGGCTCCATCCCCAGCAATATCCACACCAAATGTGCTTTCCTGAGCGCTGCGGGTGAGGGCTGCCTGGAGCTGAGTCTCTGTCAGCAAGCTGCGTAAGACAGCAAATGGAAAATCAAATCACGCTGAATTTTATATTTGTATCTAAGTGATGCCAGTCGTGGCCAAATGGGTGTATTTTCCTCCCTAGCTCGGTATGGTAACAGGAAGGAGATGTGATGGTTTTGAAGCAGGAAGCACCCCAACAGGCGTGGGATGAGAAGAGCTGACCTCCACCTGAGACCACACGCGGGGCACATCCTGTCCCGCCACCTCGGTGCCACGTTGGTGAAGGTCTCGACTGGAAAAACAGGAAATAAGTGTCTTCTCTCAACAGCGATGTTTAAGGTGGGCATTCATGGAGGGAGAAGGGGACAAGGCAGAAAACCTACTCCTGATATCACCTTAAGGTCTCTCTTTCAGATGGCACTATCTTCATGAACTTTGTTTTAGCAAAGGAAAAAAAAAAAAAAAAAAAAAAAAAGGCATGTAATCAGTAAGGTTTTAACATATCAGGCCATGGACAGACAAGCTCTTCTGCATCTGGACATGCCAGGATACTGACCTCAGCCACTTTTTGATCTTTTCATTTATCATCATTACTAGTCAGCTCCACTTCTAACAGGGCTACAGAAAATCCTACTAAACCCAACACTTTCACCAACTTCTGCATCTTTCTCAAACCAAGATCCATGCTGGCCACCAGGCTGTCTTTCTTTTTTTAAAATCTCCCCCAAAGATGACATCTCTATTTTCCTGGAAATTTTCAGCAACATTTCTGTGGAAGAAGAAAGTATCCTGTGTGAGAAACCATGTCAACAAGATCTTTCCGTAAGTGCAACATTTGTGTAACGTCAACACAATAATTTATCATTTTTTTTTCCTCTTGAGAGGAACAGGAAAAAAGTGTTTGAAGGACACGGCAGTGGTTGAAAGGAGGGCTGCGCTGGTGGAGGATGGTGAACTCATTAGAAGTTTCTGAAGCGATGCCTTCTCTTGGGGTGTGCAGACATCATCTTTCAGCACACAACAACGAGGCCACTTCCCTTGGCCTTGAAGCCTGATAACAGCTTTTTGTTGGCAGTGCCCACGTTGAAAAGGGAAGGCCAGCGAACGTACCACCTTCAGGGTCAGGGGAATGAGCTGCGAAACTGGTGTAGATGTTTGGAGTCACATTTGCATCGGGCAAGAGGTTCCTGACAGAGGAAGGTGAAGCTTTATCTGGTCAGCTGAGGGCAGTCTGGACCACAGAGGCACGAGGTAGATCCTCCAGCTGATGCTCTGCCGTGGCTGAGCCTCCCATTCAGTCTCTTCTCTCTCCCCTCTGCATCATCCTGCAGCTGGACTTTCCTGAGATATATCCAGCACAACAGAAATAGTCCCACATTTTTCCCCCCCTCAATGCTCTGAAAAGAGTAAGCAGTACCTTAAAAGCATTTCAGGCCTCAAATTCTTGTGGTTAACATTTTTTTCAGCTTCTTGACCCTCTGTCACAGAGATCATGACTTGTCAGAGTTATTTTGAGACCTCCCTTGTGTTTCACAACTAAAACGCAGCAGCAAGCATCAATCAGGCTCCCAGAGGAAGGTTGACCCCCATATTTCCTCTTTGCAACACCAGCATTTCCAACTGCAGGAGAGGTGGTGGGGCAGGGCAGACAGATGGGCATTTATGTATCCCATAGACCAGCCCAGGACAGCGTTCTTTGGCATTTTGGTGCCAAAACCTTCTGTTTTAGAAAAGGAGAGGAGCCGCAGCTGAGGATGACCCCACTGAACAACGGCACATGGCCCCGGCATACTGGGTTTTGGAGCGACTCCAAGCAGGGTGGGACTGTAAGGAAGCAGACAAAAGCTTTGGATAGAGATCTACGGGGAGGAAGCGCTTCCTACTTCCTATACTCCACAGAAAGGACGAGGGCTTTAAATAACCCTCCTCCCGAGCCCTGCTGAAGACCAAAAGCGTTGCCACTGGAATAAAGTCCTATCTGGCTGGGACCCGGCTGAAGACCAGGGGTCTGACATGGGATGTGGCCACCCCGCTGTGGTTCCGACCACGTTGGTGGGAAGGGGAAGGCTGGGCTGCCCACAGTCCCATTATAACTGGCATCATCCAGATTAAAAAGCCTGTGGAAAGCCCGGGACAGGGCGCTCAGCTCCCCCACCAAAGGTGCAGACCAGACTTGCCCCCCAAGAACATCCTTTGCTGAAAAAGGAACTCAAGAAGCTACATTTACACTT
The DNA here is from genome assembly GCF_011004875.1 of Balearica regulorum gibbericeps. Lineage (NCBI taxonomy): Eukaryota > Metazoa > Chordata > Aves > Gruiformes > Gruidae > Balearica > Balearica regulorum. The sequence continues at coordinate 16,690,132 of NC_046186.1, forward strand.
TGCAATGCCATCTCGACATTACATTATTTCTCAGGCCCATTTACCTTTTAACCCTTCCTTGTTTGTCCTGTAGGGATGCAGCAGCCCCTTTATTCTGATGGATGGAGACACTCAACCTGCTCCATCCCTCCGTCCCAGCTCCTTCCCTCCCATCCCACCTCTGCGGCCACACCAGACCTTTGCCCCTTGCCTCCCTTCTTCCTGTCGCATGGCCCCACATGTAGACCATGCGCACTGGAGCCAGGATAACCTGTAGGTTGGGCAACAGTACTGATCAGCAAATAACTGGCATTGACCAAAAAATCCCCACTCCTAATGAATACCGATCAAATGTTTACTTTCCTTGCATTTAACAGAATCAGACCTTAAACACAGTAATACATATTTGCACACCACTCAGATCTTGCCTCTGTAGAGTACTGCATCAGTTATCTTATTTGTCTATTTTAATGTACATATTCAGTTGTCACACCTTTCATCTGCTCTTCTCTGCCCTGAACGTCGGCCTGTGGGAGGAAGCCTATATGTCGTTTTTCAACCCATCCTTAGTGTGCTGGAGCCTATTAACCCAACAGAAGACCTGTGCTGTGCCAAAGTTGTTTAAATCTACATCTCAGATATTTTCAATACCTGGAAGATTTAATAACAGAAAATAAGGGAGACAAGAAAGACAACCACAGGTTTGGAAAGTATCAGGCTAGACAGAGTAAGAAGCAATGTGGAAAAAATACACTCCAAATTATATTCTCAAAGCAAAAACGAAGATATAGGCAGGTCAGAAAGAACAGAGTTGTGCCACATTTCTGCTACAGTCTCTGGTAAGAAATGGTATTGCTTTGAAACAGGATTGAATAAACAAACTTCACCTTCCTGGAGGAAAAAATTAGTTCATGAATGGCTTTGCACAAAGCAATTACCCACCGGTTTGGAACAGACGTCTGCGGTTTTGACCTGCCGAGATAGCCATCGAAACTGTGCTCGGTCCAAAACTGGGAGAGTTAAGGTTATCAGCTCCTCCCTGGTTTTACAAGGGAGTGAAAGAGTCAAAACTATTTCTTAAAACAATTATCTTGCAGCTTCTGGGTTCACTGGACAACAAATTGCACTCAGTAAAAGTACCGTTGTTATAAAACTCTACTAATTCAAATGATGACAATACGGTGAGCACTCAGCTGAGAAGATGGCTTTGTTGGGCTGAAATTAGACAAAGTGCAGTAAGAAACAGCCTGCAGAGACGCCGAATTCGCAGCCAGGGGTGAGAGGGGCAGACCTGCCGAGTGCCAGCCCTGGAGAGGCGGCATACCCACCGCGGGCATGCACTGAAGCGAAGACACTGAGTGCCACCGTTCCTGCAAATTCAGTTCAGCCATTAGAGGTTATTTCTCTTTTTCTTGTTGCTTCCAAATCATCTCAGTGTCCCATAAGTTTCCATTACTCAGGTTCATCCTAATGGCTTCCGTACAGAACTATGCCAGGGTGGATGTATCTCAATATATTTGCACTTTAATGCAGTCAATACTCATTATTTTCAATATTCCTGAAGATGAGCTGCTCCTCTTGGAAATACGGCCATGCTGAGGCCCTTAAAGCATCACACAGATGTGTGTTTGGATGTTTAGGTACGTGTTAGGGGAGCTCACGCCCAACAACAGCTCATCTGTCACTCCAGGGTACAAGTGGCACTGGAAGGCCCTGGCTGTCCCCCTGCATTGCACATTTTTCCTGCTTCTTGCTGAGACACAACGGGCACTTGTGCATAAACCTAGGCAAGGTCTACCCTGCTTCATAAAGCCAAGACCAAACTAATGGTGCTGGCAATTCCCCTCACTCTGCTGAGGTAACAGTGGGGATTCACCAGGGGAAGGGACCATCCAGCTCACCAGGTTCAGCCCCTGCTACAGCAGATATAGCATCACTCATTGACTTTCTGCTTGAGCTTCATCCTAAAAGCCAGCCAGGCTTTGCTCCCATCACCCCAGTCACAGGCCTGATTCCTCTAACAGCTCAAAATCATCTTCTAACTTCCAGCCCAAAGGCGTTCACTGCTGGTTACAGCATTTGCTCTGGTCCCAACACAACCTTCTCTAGAATTTTCCCTCTGCTACACACAGGTATAGAGATCCATCACTCTCACAAAGCCTTGGCTATCCCGGCTTCACTGAGCAGGTTATTCTCACCGCCTCTCAGACACACATTTTCCTTTCCCTGCGTGGCAGAAATCCTCCTCTGCACTTAGAGCAGTGACAGCCTCCTGACTCCTGGCCACTGGGACCACCCTGCACCATCTTGGACGAGGTCTCACCCGTGCCTGCGCAGTGACACCGAGTTTCCTTATCTGCACTGGGAACACATCCAAGAGGGGGATTTGTCTTTTCACCTTAGTGCCCTGGGTCAATCTGTGTTCAGCTGTGCCTGGGCTCTTCTCTGCGTGTCCTGACGAGCAGCTTCTCCTCCCTCCAGACACAGACTCCCCCTGCATTTCTTGCCTTTTCTGTGACTTCCATCTCCAGGGTTAACCAGCTCTCTCAGAACCACGTCCTTATCTTCTTTCACGTTAATGACAAAAAGCAATGTCGTGGCATCAGATATCTGATCTGCGCACTTCCAAACGTGGAGCTTCAAAACCCATCCGCTGATAAGTTCTAATGGAAGAGATGTGAAGCTCAGTGGAAAAACAACATTAAGAAATAAGTGATCCAACACGTTACCGGAACATCTCTGCATATAAAACCTAGTGGTGAACGTCACACAAGGATTTGCTAGTTTCTTCTCCAGCTATAAGTGTTGGACAACCGAGGAGGACCACTTCTACTGCCCATCCAGTGGGAGAGCAGGGAATAACGGCGTATTTGTTTTATAAACAAAGCAGCAGGCTTGTACAAAACCAACAACCAAACAAATCTAACCACAGCCTTAACTAGGGGAGACCACAATCACTCTTTATTTGCTATTTATTCAATAGTATCTGTGTACTAGAAAACATTTTCAGCAAGTGCAGCTTCTCACACACATATATTTGTATTTTATCCATAATCTAGCTGTTGAGCTTTTTTCCTCCTAAAGGAGGAGATTCAGATCTGGCATATCAGAGGAAGAGCTGTAACAAACAGAAAGGCCATTACGCAGTTTGCTCTGAAAATAAAAAAAACAACTCCCCCTTAACTAGAGTACGGAGAACGGTGACTGAAAATACCCCTGAGTGCTACCAGCAGGTTGCAGCCCCCTTGGAGCCTGGGGGGCCTCAGGATCTGCCGTAGGAGCAGGGGAAGCAGTTCAGCAAAGATGTGTTCGTGCATGCTTACAGACACACAGTGCTTGCAGTAAATGAGAGATTTGCCACTGAGAAAAGCACTTTTTTTTTTTTTTTTTTTTTACATCAAGAGAAGCATGTCCTTTGCTGCTTTAGCTCCCCAGGGCGTGACTGCTGCGGTCTGGCACAAATCCTCCTCTAGCTCCAAGCAGCACCCGCACTGGAGCAACATGGCAGGACCCTCTGCAAACCAGAAAGGCACCCTGGGTTGGGTCGCCGCGCAAGCAAATGGATGCGGACAAACCACACAAAAATACTGCAAGTTTTACCATTTGCCAAAACTTTGGTCGAAGCTGTAAGGATGCTTGGATGTACGCTGGGGCACACAGGTAGCCACAAGCATGCTCAGCTGGGCGCTCACGCCAATGGCCCATCACTGCCGACATACAAGTCGTGAAAAAGCTATACACCCCCACATGTCTCAGCATGCCACCGAATAAAATTTGTGTATGCATAAATCCCCCAGACCGACTTTTCCTACAAAAAGTGACTGTTTCTCGACCGAAACCGCTCTTGCAGGCAGAGAGGGGAGCTGCAGCAGCAGGTTTCTCCAGGCTGCACCACAAAGCCGCGGGGGCTGCCAGGAGCACCGCAGGCAGAGCTTACAGAGTTCCTCAACAACAGAGCACCACTCTTTACCCACAAATAACCCCACTAAAACACATCCAGTTTCTTGACGCCGCTGTTGCAGCCAACATTTCCAAGCCTGCAGCTTTCCAGGAGAAAACCACTGCACCCACACGCTCCAGCCTGCGCGAGTAGCCTGGTTTCACGCAACCATACAAGCAGTGGGAGCTATCGTTTCTTTGCTAAGGGCACATCTTAGGCTGGTACATGTTAAAGTTAACCAGTGGTGAAGCCCGCTGCTCTGGCTCTGCAAGGGGGATCGCATCTGCCGGCGGCTGCCCCAGCCCAAAAGCGAGATGCTGGAGGGCTCCCGCTGCGATGCAGAAAAGTGGCAGCTGAGATCTGGCCTCCGCCGTGCCAGGCACCATGCACAAGGCTAAAAAGAGCCTGTCACTGTGCCAAAAAGTGGATAATTTAAGTAGAAAGGCAGCTGATGGGACTTCCCTGCTTTGCCAAGCAGCTAGCTGGAGAAACACATCTTGCAGCATCACCCTGCATCAATGAGCTGGGGGGTCCTTTCAAACCAGTCCTGGGCAGGTCCAAGGACAGGCGCTGGGGATAAAGAGGAGCTGCCTGGTAACTGGCAACACTTGGCAAGCCTGAAAAAAAGTATCTGCTTCCTCTCCTTCAAAAGGTTATGGACCTCTTTCCTACCGTTGCCTCCCAGCCCATAAAATGTCATTAAATTTACTCTGACTGAAAATGCTGGATGCCTCATGTCTTAAACTTGAAGAACATTTTTTCCACTCAGACACAGGAATTTTGCTTACCTTCAGCAAGCAGCAGTGCCAACAGTTGTCCAAGTACAGCATAAATATCAGCCTTTGCCAGTAAACAAATGCAGATTTTGGCAGTAGACCTCACAGGAATAATCACAGAATGTTTTGGGTTGGAAGGGACTTCTAAAGATCACCTAGTCCAAACCCCTGCAATGGGCAGGGACATCTTTCACTAGACCAGGTTGCTCAAAGCCCCATTGAACATGACCTTGAACACTTCCAGTGAAGGGTAATCCACAGCTTCTCAGGGCAACCTGTTCCAGTGCCTCACCACCCTCATCATAAAGAATTTATTCCTTATGTCCAATCTAAACCTAGCCTCTTTCAGTGTGAAACCGTTGCACCTTGTCCTGTCACTACAGGTCCTGGTAAAAGTCTCTCTCCATCTTTCTTGTAAGCCTCCTTTAAGTATTGTAAGGCCCAAGAGATCTCCCTGGAGCCTTCTTTTCTCCAGGCTGAACCCCAGCTCTCTCAGCCTGTCCTCACAGGAGAGGTGCTCCAGCCCTCTGATCTTCTTCCTGGCCCTCCTCTGGACTCTCTCCAACAGCTCCATGTCTCTCCTGTACTGGGGCCCCCAGAGCTGGAGGCAGTACTCCAGAGTGGAGTAGAGGGGGAGAATCGCCTCCCTCAACCTGCTGGTTACAATTCTTCTTGTGCAGCCCAGGACACAGTTGGGTTTCTGGGCTGCGAGCGCACATTGCTGGCTCATGTCCAATATTTCGTCCACCAGTATCTCAAGTCCTCAATCCCTTCATCCCCCAGCCTGTATTGATACTGGGGGTTGCCCCAACCCATGTGCAGAACCTTGCACTTGGCCTTGTTGAACTTCATGCGGTTCACACAGGCCCACCTCTCCAGCCTGTCAAGGTCCCTCTGGATGGCATCCCTTCCCTCAAATGTATCCACCACACCACTCCGCTCGGTGTCACCCACCAACTGGCTGCGGACACGCTCAATCCCACTGTCCATGGCATTAGTAAGGTAAAATACATGACAACACCTCGCAAGGAAAAGCCCAGACGGGGAATGCCAGCACGGACTGAGCGATCCCGCATGTGGGACTGAAGAATATATGCAAGCTAAGCTGGACCATAATTTCTTGAAACTCCATTTCCATGCTTTATTTATTTTTATTTAACAAACTAAACCCCTAAGCACCAAACTGAAGGCTCAGTGACAACTCATACTAAACAAATTGGCTACTCAGATCATTAAAACACTTGAGAGCTGCTTTACTTCCTTCTGTTTATGCTCTACTAATCTCTACATTTCTCTCAGTCTGATAAAGTAATTAAAAAAAATAAATCTATTCCACTTTCAGTTTCTGACTGCAGAAAGCATCAAGAGTTCACAAGCTATCGGGTTGAGGGGTTTTTTTAATGAGAAATATTATTTGCCATATACTTTTGGTAAATAATCCCAGTGAGTTTAGGTGTGAAACAGATCTGCAAAATTAAATAGGCAAGAATGTAAACTTCATGTCACTGCCTCTAAACACTCCCAGCCTCACCTAAGGAGCGACTTGGTTGGAAAGTTATTTATCAAAACAAAGAGGCCAAGTGATGCACAAGTGTCAAAGACACGGCAAGGAGAGCAGGGAGGGTAATGCCTGAGTCAGTTATGCAAGTGGGGAAGCGCAGGGTGAAAGGACGGGAGGACTCCGCGGGACGCACGGCAGCCAGGCACAGAAAGCTCATAAAGAGCTTTGGCAGGAACCGGCTGCCCTGTCGGTGATGGTGGAGCCGGGTCCCGGCACTGCCGGCTGCGGGACCCCGTGCCCGGCACCCTGAGCAGCAGGGCAAAGCTGCCGGCAGTCTGCTGACGAGATTTGTGCTTGCTGGGCACATGCGTGGAGCCCATGGGGTGCTGGGGAAAACAACAAGAGGGCTTTGATGCTTTCACTGCCATCTATTCTGGGTTTTAACGCTGATTATTTTTTTCTGGGTTTGCTGCTGAAGTGCCCACGGACAATGAGACCATTAAGCATTTACTCCAGCATGAGATTAGTTTGGGTTTCAGTTTCTGCTGAGCCAGCTCATTTCCTTCCATATTCTTACAGGAACAGATGCTAAAATACGAATGGGCAGTCATCATCACAAAAGCAGAAAAAAGAAGATTCTTCATATAACAGCAGTTAAAATTATACTTTTCACAGCTTTAGCCAGAACCATTCCATAGCTTGCTCCTCCATCTAATTATATCACATTAAACAGGCAAGGAGCTATTATTTTGTCTGTTCTTTAATAACAAAAAACACCACATATACACCTCAAAATATTAAAAACCCAACCAAACAACAAAACAACTGGCCAAACTGGCCAGATGAAAAGTCTTCAGAGGAGCCAAATAGAAAAATTACTTTTGTCCCCTCCCACCACGCATGACTGCGATGTTGCCTTCAGACACCAAATTTAATTGCTGCAGCAATTAGTCACAAAATTCAAGGCAAGTTGAAACCGATGGATACACCAAAGAGCATCCCTGCACCATAACCAGTTCTTCCCCCCACAAAGGAAAACCAAGCGGATGAATAACCCATGGTTAAAAAGCAGCTAGCCATCCCTGGGCTGTGACACCAGCACGGATGAGACGATGGCAGCCCTCGTTAAACAGCCAGCCCTTGTGCCACCACTCCAGTCAATGCAGGAGCATCTCCCCCCAGGTGCTTTGGTACCCGGTGGCTGCATCCCAGAGCATCCCTGCAGCCAGGTGCCGCAGCTCTGCGAAGCATGGGGCCACACAGCAGAGACAGAGCCACCAGGGCTTGGACTTTCTTTTGTGAAAAAAAAACTGGAAAAAACCCCAGATTGTTTGCGACTTGCAACAGACACCTGCACCGCCACACCAGCCATGTTTCCCTTTCCACTCATGATTATACCCTTCATGATTAGTTGTGCAAAACTGTCTACAGTCTTCTGGAAACTAAATTGCATCCGTGAACTTTATCCCTGCTCAGAAACGCCCCAGGTATGGGAAGATGCTTCCCCATGCAGCTCTGCTACTCAGATGCTTTGCCAGATAGAGAGGCAACCTGCAGCCCCTCCAGGTGCCTTTCAAAGTACCTTTTACGTACAGATATAAAATCCATCGTTCACTAATGCTTTTTTAAATGCATTTAAAATGCCGGATGCTTCTCATCGGCTGCCCCAGCTGGGCAACCCAGTGCTTGGCAAGCCCATACCTCCCCGGTGCTGCTCCACCAGCCCACTGCTGAACCTGCAAGTGCCATCTCCTCAGGGATGAGGGAAAAATAGGTTAATACAGGTCAGAAAACCGAGATTACAAAGGACTGAAGCCACTGATTCCTCGATCAGGCTGCCTTATTGCTCAGTGCAAATTTTCCAGGAGGTTGCTACACCTCTGAGAACTAACAAGCTGTGAAGCATAAATATGCAATATAAATATATAGACAATATATGTGTTGGTAGGACTAATGATGAGAAATCACTGATAAAACTTAGAAGGACTTTCACAGAAATCTCTCCAAATCATCAGCTTCTGCATTTGAGAGAAGCGAGGCAAGTTCATGGAGGTAAAAACAAGGTTCATGGAGTAAAAAGGCTTTAGCTCACAGGGAGAAGAACGTAAAGGTCCCTGATGGCAGCTCAGGCCAGAACCAGGCTCTGTAATATCCTACTGACCACAGGCTAGGGGAGTTTCAGTCCTGCCTGTAAAGAGCCGAGAAAACTATGCAACTTCCTATTGTCTTTGTCAGCTTATTCGTAAACACTTCAGTACTGTGAACATTTTAATTGCCTGCGCATCCCCTGCACAGTATCGTTACGCTTTCTTTAAAAAAAACCCAAACAAACCAGCAGCATATTAGGAAATGTAGCACCCTCAATGAAAAGTGACGCTCCCAGGGTACCTCCCGACCAACACAGCTGCCCCGTGGTTTCAGCTGGGAGCTGCCTTTTTCGCTTCCCATCTGCAGCTCTCGCAGCACCGGTGTACGGGCTGGCACCGCTCCTCCCTGCCCGGAGAGCAAAACCCGCGGGCTGTGCGACATGGCATCTGTTCAACAGCAGCCCCGCGGCTCTCGAGACGAGTTTTGGTGCCGGTTATACTACCGCAACACCACGGTGCTGCGTCGGCACAACAGGCTGCCATTATTATGCATCTTTGATGGCTTCACCGTGGCTCTGCTTACTCACCTGTTTCACCTAGAGCTTCTTCTTCCACTCCAGACCTCTAAACCACTCTCTAGGATTTAGGGTTCAAAGCCAACCACCTCCCTCATCGCCAAAATTCATACGCTCGCAACCAGCGGAGGACCTACGCGCTCACATCACCAAAACCACGACGTGTATTTGCAGAGGGACTTCACGCACCCACCCCAAGTGGGACAGACACCCACAGGGTGCCTACGTACCGACCGACAGCAGCGTGACCCCCCCGCACCCTGAGAACGGCCAGTCGGGCGCCATCAGCCCTGCTCCACAGCCGGCTGCCCAAGGGGGTGCCACCCGCCCCCCTCACCCCCTCACCTCGCCCCTCCGGCCTCCCCGGGCTCAGGCGGGGGGTTCCCCGGGCCGGGCCGGATGCCCCATCTCTCCGGCTGCTCTTGCCCCACGCAAACCAGGAAGCAGAGGCGAGCGGGGAGTTTATTTTTAGATTTTTTTTTTTTTTTCTTAACTATGAAGCGAAAACACAGGCAGAAACCATGCATTCACCCTCACTCCGCCCAGCGATGGGTTTTACATTTTACATCCTTCCAACACTCAGAAACTCCCGGGCGATGGTGGAGAACAGACGTCACCGTATCACCCCATACATTTCCATTATCCTCCCCCAGCACCCCCATTCCTACACAGGTAAAAGAAGAGTCTCGCAAACACTGAATTAAGTCTCTCCACGAAGCAGGCGAAGCCCAAAACGAGAGCTCGTAAAGGGAAGGCGCCCTGTGGAAAAGCAGTTCCAGGTGGCTCTGCTCTCAGCTCATCTCCCACTTTCCCACCTCCCCAAAAAACCATCCAGGCTCAGGACATCCAGGAGCACCGGCAGAAGATGGAGCTCACACCTCCAAAGCTTCGCTGCAGACATTTCAGAGAAAGAAGAGCCAATGTGGGATTAGTTGTCTCCTCCCATCAGTTCAAACAGTTTTGAATCCCTACTAGCCAGAAGTTGGCTGAAGCTTCTCTTCTGCAGCTCCTCAGACACCATTACTTATTGTATCTTTGGCTGTTCCTGTTAAACAAGATACAGGATCCCAAGAGACACCAAAAAGAAGCCCCAAACCTTAGTTTCAGAGGCACAGGCAGGTAGAAAGGGTTGAAGGGTTTTCCAAGCAGTTGATATTTTTGCAGTCAACAGCTCCTCAGGTTGAATTTTTGAGATATGAGATCAACCAGCTGGTCACCCTTCCACCACAGGAATTTCTGGTACAGCACTTAGTTTCCCTCAAAGGTAAAATACAGATAAAAAGTTGAAAGATCCCCTGGTTTTCCAAAGCAGGTCTATCAGAAATTCATAGGTCTGTCTTTTAAAAAAGGGGGAGCATGAGGTCAGCATACACATATCTACACCTACAGCAGCAAGACTTCTGCATCAAAGCGAAGAAAATCTTTAAGGAGCAAATACATTTACACAAGACCCAGTTTGTGCCCACAGCCTGGTGTGGCTACATATTCAGGCTCTAATAGCAAAATTACCTGTTTCTACCTCTGTTCAAAGAGAAACCCCACGCTAGCAGAGGGTCACTTAGACGTGAACGTTATTAATATAGAAATGACTGTTTCAGAGCTCTGAAAACCCTAATTAATCACAGCACTGGTTTTATGAGTGATCATTTGCAAATGCCATGCCAGCTCTGCACAAATCCCTGACGTCACTAGTGATGCCTAATTCCAGGCATAAAAATGCCCTCACTACTTGCTGGATACCATACTGCTTGGACAACAAATATAAGCCATTATTTTGATGAAAGCAAACTTGAAAGATAAAATGAAGCCACCTGAAGTCATAAGAAGGCGTCTGCCTTCGTTTTAGTATCTCACTACTCATTTTTACCTCCAAGATGAGAAAAATTTGGTGAGTATGCCATTGCACAGCAGCTCAGGGATGGACTGGACAGCTTCAAGCACCACAAGACTTGAAGACACAAGCTTTGCTCCACAACCTCAACAATAATAATAAGATATTCATGAACATAAAAAGGTGGAAGCTAAGATGGTTGGGTCACTTCAACCACTCAGTGGTCGCCTATGCTGGGATAAAAAGTAGATTCAATACAGCCTTTCAGACACTTTTAACTAATTCAAAAATCTTTTGGAAAGGCTGGAAAATATTTCTGTGTGTTTTAAGAAGCAGAGTTGATGTGGAACACCTTTTCCCAGTCCAACCCAACAAACACATGGTAAGACACAAGCTGGCTTTAGGACAGCAGCTTACGTTAGCTAACAACCCCCCCTTGCTTTACTGTCATCCGGCCCTCTTGGCATACCTCAACCAGCCAGACCAGGTTTTCAAAACAGGTCAACGTATCGGGGTGCCCAGAAGACACCGGGGCAGGCTGCATGCCTGATCTACCTTGATCACGCAGCTGCTGAATTCCTCCTGTCAAAACAGTAGTTAAAAATATAGTAGTTAAAAATATACTTTTATCCTGTCCTGGATGGAGGCTTGGCCTCTTTTGGGGATGCCAGGACGCTGATGTGAGCAGCACCACTCTACTGCCCCAAACCACCTCACCCTGCGTGATGCCGGCAGCGGCATCCTGAATGCACCGCCACAGAGGGCAAAGCTTCCCACAGCCTCTGCTTGCCTTATCGCCAGAACTCTTTCCTATGCTGTTAACAAAAAATTAAATCTTTTGTTGTAATAAAAAAGTAGAGGATATTGGTGAGAAGAGCCCTGGGATTTTGCTACGCTGGAGACATTTCACAAAAACATTGCTGCAGTGCTGCAGGTGTCATCAGTCACCTTGCCCGTGCTTTATCTGATTGTGTACGGTGCCCATTCAATACCCTCTGGCAACACACCAAGGTGCCTGGTGCCAAGTTCAAGTATCCCCTTGCTTAAAAACTGGAAGTTATTTTATGTGGGGTGATGGGGAGGTGCGTCTGTTGTACGAAGTGGAAGCCTTATGCTGTGCCCCCGTACCCTGAAGGAGACTTGAGTTGAAACCTACTTAACTAACGAACCGCACTCTGCAAGGAGCAGCGTGCTTACTTCTAGGAAGCATCACAGAAGCACCACAGTCAGCTACAATGCCCTACTCCCTTCACTACAGAAGCAACGTCTTCCCCTTCCCGCTGCCCGAGGCTTTGCCGCACCGCTTTGCCGACAGGGCGGATTTGTGGCTGCAGTGACACCAATGTCCTGTCCCCTTCCCGCACGAGACCACCCGTAGTAAGGCAGCTCCTTCTCAGGGTGAGCACAGAGACTCATGGACCCCCAGACCCCAGCTTTCCAGGAGCAGAGATCAGCACTGCTGGGCTGAAACGGGCTGCCAACCCCCCAAGGGATGCTGGCACAGACACCCCCCCCACCAAACATGGGCGAGTTCCCAAGGGAAAGGCATTTAAGTGTCAAGACCTTTCCTTTCCAACCTCCAAAGAAGCCCACAGACTTCTCCAGCAGCCTAATGGACTTGTTTATTGCTGCATCCTTCACTTTATAGGTCAACATATACCAGAAAGCTAGCAATTCTCAGCTAATCAGATTTCCATGCAGACTGACAAATGGCTCCCAATAAGAATATAAAAAACCCATAAAATCAACAGTCCCTATAATCAACTCACTCGATGTAATGCAGTAAGCGTGCAGAAAGCTCCTATGCTTTATTAACACATTTGATTGCACTTCATGACAGCATCCCGGGGGGCTTGTGGCGGTGGGGGTACCCCAGCCCAGGCTGGCTGCGGGAAGGAACATGTTCTTGCTGGTCTTTGCTGTTTGTGCTCTACTAATGCTGTGTTATTTTAAAACTAAATTAGTGGCAATTCCTTGACATGCCATTAGTGTGCTCGCCAAATGCCAAAGCCAGACTCACAAAGGAGGTCCTCGCTCCCTTGGAGCCTGGATTAGCCCAGGCTGGAAACATCTTAAGATGAGTCCTTCCTATCTCCCCAGCCAGACCCCAAAACCACAAGCTGACATTGCCCACGGGGTACGTAAATCATCCTTCCCATGACGACCAAGCACATCTCCTTGTTACTCTGCCCCTGCAGCTCTGCCACATTCAGTCCCTCCAAACTCCAAATCCTACACACTTTACCCCAAAACATTTCAGAAAGCTCACTCAATGCCAAGAAGAGCTTGAGAAGTTTAATGACATTGCTGACACACATATGGCATCCTTCCTCCTCCCCACCGCAGTGCTCTTGGTGACAGTGGGGCATTGCACACCCCGAGAGCCAAACCACTGAACCTAGTGAGCCAGGACAAGAGGAGATGCTGTACAGAGAGGCAGGCAGAAAATCACAACCTTCTCCTTCACCATGGCCTTCAGATGGCCTTAGAAGATGACCAGAATTTCCAGCTAAAACACTGGTGCTCTCAGAGGTCTGGCACCCAAGCTGCTGAGCAGGTAAAGGGGACGACGAATCTGCCAAGGTCCCTGATTAGGTGTGAAAGAAAAGCCCTGCACACACAATACTCTTACTGCAGCTATAAATAGCCCCCTCCGAACCAAAGTTGTACGCATTGTGTTGACACTCCTGACTTAATAGGATTTGCTAGGTAGCTGCTGCAGGGCGGCCTCGTCAAGCCATTTTCACAACACTTGTGCATCATACGGTGCTGCGTGTGGGGGGAGCATAGGAATAATCCCATGTTTTCAGTGTCCTGGTCACAACTAAGGCAGGAGGAGACCATGAGAAATTCCTAAAGGGTCTTAACGAGTTTGGATGCACAGCACGATGGGGAAAAAACTTCCAGGCTGACCGTTTCGATTTAACAAGCTTATCTCATGACTACATTAGAGAGGCTTCTGTTTCTAATACCAGTGCTGTTTTTTTCTCCTTTATATCCATCCTTTTTTTACAGTGGTAGAGTAAGACAGAAAACAATGGTCTAATAAAATATATATATGATAGTACCATTTATATAATTTCAAATAATTTCCCACCCTGTCTGGATTACTGTCTGTTAAACTGAGATGCTGACTTGAGTACTGTTAGGCAAATATCTTTTACTGTATCATTTCCACCATACCACTTCTGCAGAGTTTCACAGCCAGCCAGTGGTGCTGAGAATCGGGTCCAGGTTGTGCCTTGACCCTTCGAGCATGTACAAGATGTATCCCCTGCCCTCGGTCCTGGGGCTGGGCTGCGCTGCCAAGCTCGCTCCTGCCTCCCCGGGCACAACCACAGCATCGCTTCATCTCCGCCATCCACCTTCCAGAACTGAGCTGCCATCGCTTCCCTCGCCTGATAAAATACTCCAAAACCTGTCTGCTCATCTGCTCTGGGGAAAAAAACCGAAATATTGACACTTCCATCTCCAAAATGAAAAAGTACCAAGGACTATTTACAGCAGAAGTGAGCAGCCAGAGCCTCCTGACCACACAGCCAAACACTCCACTTTGCTCCACTGTTGTAAGGGTTGAGCATCACCTCGCTGAAAACATCACCCTGAAACCTTGGGCCCTGAGCCACAGACCAGGACGCAGCACGACTCTATGTTGTAGAGATGCAGAACAAAAAGATGTCTTCTGGTATCTCATCACGTCATCCCCAGCATCACTGCGTCACGGGCAACAATCCCGAGCAAGGAATGAAGTAAGACAGTTTCATATTGCGTATTCCCCACCGACCCCAGTTTCCTTCAACAGCTGCACGACCATAAGCAACACAGGGACCAGGCAGGACAGTTGTAAATGCTCATCCATGTGCTACTTATTGCAGGTCACCGACCCAACTTGCTCAGCACGAACTCTCGAGCATGCCTGTCGCTCCGGGCACTCTATGTCTTCAGGGCTTAGGGATGCAGTCTGTCTGTGCAGCACTTCCATGTTTTTCTGGGATGAGGTTTTGCTATTTGGAGCACTGGGAATTCATAACACAAGAAGAAGAAATAATAAAGTTGACCTCAATCTGGTTCAATACACTCATTCTGAAACTAAAGTAGCAAAACCATGATGCATCATTTTTTCCTACCACAGTCTTAACTGTTATGGAAAACGCAGTAACGAAAAAAGGGGCTGGCTCGTGAGCTAACCTTACCTGTCTGCACCTCATCTGCTTCTTCAGTATGTACTGCACGCCACAGCAATGACATACATAGTGTTTGCATGGCTATCTAAGAACCCCAGGCAGAAGTGATCGTAAAGAGACATGTAGTTTAAAATTTCATTAAAGAAAGGGCTATAATACAATCACAAGTCACTCAATGCACTGGAGGCTGAATGTTGCTAAGGAAAATTATGAGCCTCCCCCTGCAAATATCCTTATCTACCCACAACAGAGAATGAGCCAGTAGTTTAACAACATCTTTATTCAGCACATGTACTAGACCAGAATAAGGTGATCATTAAATAGTTTAAAACAAACAAGCTAGCAAGATTTAGTAAGCCTTGACAAACCAAGCGAAACAGGTCTAAGAGGCTCTACCAGCTACGCCTTGCACTTAGTCCCCTCTTAGGAAACCTTCTACAGGAGATAGAAGGACAATCTGCTTCCACACAGGATGGATGACGGACAGGTGGCTCCTTCCGCAAAATCCATTTTCTTTATTAAAAAAAAAAAAAAGCAGAAGGGGAAGAGGAAGTAAGGAAAATGCTTGAATGTTAGAATAGGCAAACTACTGAGCTAGAAAATCTAGATTAAATTAAGCATTCCTGCAAATTTGTAATAGAGAAATGAATGGCTCCCATCTGGAAGCTCAGCAAATTAACTTGGATCCTGGTTAAGACGATGGCACCAGAGCCGCTTCCAGAAATGTAAATATCCAGTGTGCATTTGCAATCCAATCACAGGCTAAAAATATAAAACAACTCAGAGTGGAAATCTGATTTTGTGTCTACCTTCTTAATGGGAAATAAAACAATTGCTCTCTGTAGACACAGCAATCTGGTCTCATTCTTCCTGCTGGAGAGATGCTGCAAGATGTCTTTGAACCATGAAAGTCTTTCAGCTGCTTCTGTTTGCAAGGCTGCAGCTCACATGTTGGGGACTTGACTTTTCTCCATCATACTCTGCTTCTACATCTTCTTTTCCATCCTTTGCCCCTGGCTGCTCCACTGTACTGTCCTCAGCTCTCTGTTTACTTGCAACACTTTATTTGGTCCTTATTATTAAGCGTATTCTAGTTCCTTGTTCCCCGAGAGGTTTATCTTTGGCCTTCCAGTAAGAGATGAAGTGCTCTTGCTCCCAGTGTGCAGCTGAAGAACTCAACCAGACGCATGCACAAGGCTCAGGACTAAATTTAGCCCAGAAGAGGATAGTCTCTCTGCCAGCGGGATTAGACTAGGAAGGCAATTTGGAGCCTGTTTTACATGCTCCCTGGAGGTGCCTACCTCCCTCTAGGCTATAGAGAGAGCCTGGGGAGACCAGGCTTAGTCCCTAAGCATCATCCCTGGGGACTTACTTTCAACACTACAAAAGGAAGGAAAAGCCATTACAAGTTAATGTCATCCATATGGTTCAAGAACTGACGCTGCAAGGGAAGTTTTAGGGTGTTTCACCAACAGAAGGCATTCATGGAAAAAGGATGTTTCTCCGTGGATAAAAGATGGACTTCTGTGATCACAGCAGGCACAGCTGAGGGTTTTAAACTAAAGAAAAAAAAACCTCTAGAGAGGATAATCAGGAAAATCAGTTAATTCCCACATCTGGTTTTAATAAACAGACAGGGGGATTCGTAAATGTGGACAAAAAAGCACATAATATCATCCAAACTTAGAAGAACACAGAGCGTATTAACATCAATAGTAGCAGTCAGATAGGACAGTAGATAATTAGCCAGAAATTCACAGATGATGAGTAAGAAACATGATCAAGGAATTACATACTGATACTGGGAGCCAGGGCAACGCAATGGAAGAGTGAGGAAGCAAAAGGAGAAGAAACTCAGGAGGATGGCATTCATGGTGCTATGGGGTCCACGCTGCTTGGGAGACAGAGGGACAACTGCACGGATTGTCCTACACCCTACAGAGCTTGCATGGGAGTGCAGTGTAGACTGGAAGGTCCACAGCAATATAAAAGTGTTAACAGAGTTTATCTTACTGTGGGACTGTTACTTCACAAAATATGCAACTGAAGAACCTACTGTTAACGATAAGAGCTGACCACAGATATTCCTGGAAGCAGCAGACACCAGTTGTAATCCTCCAGTTGCTGAACTAGAAAAGGACAATACTAATTTAGACACTGTAAGTAGCTGGAAGTGCTCACAGAAAGTAACTCTGGAAGCGACTGTAATCATGGAGAGCTGGTTTAGGTAGAAGAATATTCTGAAGTGAAACACAGAAATTCGTATTTTCACTTTCCAATAAGCTTTGAGGAATCAAAGGAACTGGGCATGGAAGTCAACTGGACTGAAGTGCTCAAGGACACACTTGTAAGAAGCTTCGCTTATCTTTATGGCAAAGATTAAAAAAAAAAAAAAAAAAGGACAAAAAGAGTTCATACTTATAACCCCAGGCAAAGTAGGGGAGACATCTAGGGAATGATTCCCAATCTAACTGGAGAAACAATCACCAAAAAAGGGATTTTAGGACTAAGCAGAGGGCCTCCAAGGAATGGAAAGGAAGGACTGCTCTGCAAAGACAGCTGTGTCACAGAGGTCAGGAAGCAAAGGGGTAAAGAGAAATTGCCAAAGTCAAACTGAATTAGATCATGCAAATAAAAATAAAGAGCAAAGACCAAACTATTCTTCAGTGATACAAATTTAAAAAAAAAATAGTAAGGAAAGTGGCAGACTAGCAGCACTTGGCTGATGCATCTTAAAACAAAAGTACGAGAAGGGAGAGGAGCTTTTGCTGTAACCGCATCAGGACAGTGAACAGCAGATGGAAAAAAATAAACCCATAGCATTGACAAAAAAACCCCTGAACTATTAAACAGCCTGTAAGTTAAAACTGAAAGTGGAGTGGTTTCTAGTCAGGGAGGGAGGTGAACAGCCTCTCAGCTGGGCAAGCACCCAAGAAGGGACCTGTTTGTTGGGGCTGGAAGTCTACTTGCCACTCACTGCAACAGCACGAGATTGGGCTTTGCAATCAACCCAGCTTCATGAAATCTGCTGTTTTGAAACACGCTGACCATCACCAGCTCATAGAGAAACCTAAACAACAGGATGATGACAGGGTCTTGTGATGCGTGGAGAAAACTATCTTAAAAATAAGATTAAATGGGATTAATTGGCACCTGTAGCTCCATCCCTCAGCACCCACAGACAAGACTGCTCTTGGTGCTCTCCTTCAGCATCATCACATCCATTTTCTGACCATCATCCCTCTCTGATCTCCTTCAGCAGGAGTTGCAGCACAGGCTCTCACACCTGGAGGTTTGGAGGAGGGCAGGGTGCTTGTTTTTAAACACTGGTCATCAGATCAGATCCATCTTGGAACAGGCACCAAAGCTATACCACCAAAACAATCCTATCTGTTGCTGGGTGGGAGCAGTCTGTCTCTGTTTACCAACTAAAATTTGGTAGCAAATATGTTAAGACTAAAGCCAAGCTTTCCTCCGAATAACCTTCACGTAAACACAGATGTCTGCCTGGAGTTCACTCCTGACCAAAAGCAAACCACATGATTTATAAGCACTGCCATGACTGGTTCTTCCTCCATGTGCAATTAAGAAAAGGTGACTCATTTACCTGAGAAAGCTGTGATTTAAAAAGTGTGCAGTATGAGCCAGTTTTTAAACCTTCTCCTCCAACAAAAGTGTCACTATCAGAGCACAGGGTTGCCTTTAGGGGATAAGAAAATATTCCCAACAAGGAGATGCAGTTCTTGCCTAGACCAACACCAACTGCTTTTTAACGAGCCTTACCACGTCATGAGCCCTTTGTTTCACTACCACGCCATGGGTGTGATATCTGATTTGTAGCTCTATCAAGCCAGTATTTAACCATACACACAGTCATTGGCTTTGTGCCTGCGCTTTATTGAGAGTTAAACTCAAAACCTGTGCAACAACAGAATTGCCATCACGCAAGGCAGAGCAGCAAACCTATTAGTGTCCAGAATTATTATTATATCATCATATTATTAACCAGAACAACTTAAGGAAAGGGTAAGAAGCTATATGAGTAACTCCATGACTTATGCCCAGCTCCACTGCTGCTCACCAGCTCCAAGCTGGCTCAACTGGGTGTATAACCAAATGTATCATTGCTATTCAAAGTAATGAGAGAAAGCTTAACCTCTAACCTGAGGACATCTCCTCAAACAGAAAGACAATTAAAACCAGCACTAGCACGTAAGCAAGTCCACGGCATCAACAGACACCAGAGGATTTTTCTGAGTCAGTTGTTACGATGCAACGTGGTGCGTAGCATTATGACTGTAGCTATAAAAATGTTAAAAATGTACAAGTTTACAGAATGTATGAGGAACCAAACTGGAGTTTTTTTCTGCAGTCTTGCCTTTTCTCTCACAAAACATTGCATTTTGAAGTGTTTAGTCATCTTCCTAAATTCAGCTGCAAATTCAGCTCCTTAACTAAGCGCTGGGAAATTCTCCCTCTGCACCACATAGCCAAAATGAGAGACTTTCTGAGAAGAAAGCCAGGGCGTAAGCAGATATTCCCAGTACAAGGACTAGTCCAGACGGTAAAACGATGGATGAGTATTTTCACATGCTCTGCACATGATGCCACCAACTCACAAACAGCAGCACCGGTGACCTCCCACCAACAAAAGCTCTCAAGCATCGTTACTCACCCGGATTAAGCATGGATCTAAGTGCACAAATAAATCCAGCCAACCCCATGATAATTTAAGCATATGCCTCAAATGAAATACAAGATTGAATGTTCTTCTGGCTCAGGGCAGACTTTAAACCCCTTTCATTACATGCTTTTCAGTGCGAGACAAAAGTGCAACGCTGAAGCAAAGACACAGACTGAAAGAGAACCGGGCTACAAATCACAATTTATTTTATTGTCAGTCTCTTATCTTTAAGCCAGTCTTGCAGGGAAAGAACAGTGGGGAAAAGGCTCAAAAATAGTTTCAAAGACACTACTGCGCTGGCTGTCTGCTAGTAGATTAATCATTTATTGCCCACTTAGCAATAACTGTAATTGTTTTAGAAGACATTCACATTGCAAAATTGTAAGAGCATATCGTAAGAGTGAGTCCAGTCGAATCTAACCCTTCTTCAATTTACACTTGCTTTAGACATGTTATCTCCAGTACAGAAAGAACTGACTTCAAGGAAAAAACTCTGTCATGTAGATTAAAGTTTATTGATTACCCAGTCAACATATTTGAGCTCAGCAATTTGAGATCTCTCCAAGGGGAAGGAAAGAGATGGTATTTACAGAAACTGCTTCTAATGAGAAAACCTTAAGGCAAAGAAGGTGAACCTGACAGCAATAAGTATCAATTTTTATAGATTATAACCAACTGTTTGCTCTTTTGCTTTTATAATTGCATTTCCCTTTATAACCACAGTCCCCATGTCCTACCTTCTTCTAGAAACACCCATTGCTAGGCTAGGGTGGCCAAAGCTGGGTTATATCACAGTATCTATGGGCAAAGCATGTTAAGCCTTGCTTAAGCTCACTTTGCCAAGGAGAGTTTATAAGTTTAAGAAAAAACTTGCAACAACCGGTGTCACCGAGCGACTCTCCCTTTTCCCCCAGCGATTTGAACAGCACAGTTTTGCACAGAGCTCCATGATGGAGTATTTTATTTCTAAAACAAATCCCAGTGTCCCAAGCAGGTAAGTTCACTTCAGAGCTTTTTGTTTTCTTACAACAAAACCGAAAAAAAAACCCAAACCACCAAACCCTGCTTCTCCCAAGTCTCCTCCTGACAAGCCAGTTTTGCTGAAGAAGTCTCCCTTGTTGGCTGAGGACTTGAGCCAGCAGGCCTTTGGGAACCAACATGGGCCGCTGCTCCTTCATGGAGCTTCACATGGCTTTCTGCAGACACAAGAAACTCACTCCTGCAAAGCTAATCCTTCTTACGCTGTGTAATAGCTGCATGATGCCAAGAGTGTTGAAGCTCCAACACTTGGGGTAAGCAAGGAAGCCCGACCACGTCAGCTTCTAACAATCCTCAGCTCTGCAGGTACTGGATTTGCCTTCAGCAGATATGAAGTACCTGCAGTTCCTCTATCGTGACAGAAAAGGAGCTAAAAAAAGCAAACAGAGGAGAAAACAACTATGGTTTAAAGAATCCTCTGAACTGAGCCACAGCTGAGCTCACACGCAAACAGATTTGGGTTTCACAGACAAGCAGCAACGATAGGAAAGGAATTAAGTAAACAGCCATTTGCCAAATATAACTTTCTAAAGCGGTTTGTCAGAAAATGGCAACTTCGGTGGAGTGAAGCAATAGGATGGAACGGACATTCTCACAGCATCACGTTTTTATTTAGAGATGACAAATAAGAAAAAAAATAAATATATCTTGCAGATGGCCTGTCTCCGAGTGGCCCTGATAAAAGCCTCTGCGCCCTGACTTCGGGCCAGCCACATTCCATCTCCAACTGCACAGCCTGCAGAAGCATTAGCAGTAATTAAGAAGAGCCAGCAGTAGTGATAAACCAGAGCTCTCAAAGAAATACGTACTGTGCTGATACGGATTATTTTTTTCCTTCACTTTTTGGTGGACTAACATGGTGCGCTCCTTATAAAGACAATTTCCAAGCACTTCACAGTTGTTCCTCCATCCTTGACTCGCTGAATCCCAGACGAGACCCTCAGCATCACTTATCTCAGCAGCTCTCCAGGACGGTGCCAAGGACTTCACGTGTGGCCACCATGCAGACACTGCTCTTCCAAATCGCCGCACAAGTGCCCAAAGTGCAAAAGTTTGCCGTGATCTCACAAGAAGTGTTGAAAACCACTGATCTAGTCCAATACTTCTTGCTTCAAAGAACTTCTCCAAGAATTCCTGCATCCAGTCACCACCCATTTGGCCTACACGTTTTCAGAAGATATGCAACCCTGACCTAAAAGCCTGCAGAGGATGGAGAACCCACCATAACCTGAAACAATTTGCTCCAAACAGTGATGTTTTTCCACCGTTAAGCAGGCATATAGTGCAGAGCTTTTGGGGAGAGGTGGGATAAGGGAATTTGATCATTTTGTGTCACCTGTCTCGTCATACCATTTATAGCTCAGCGCTCACTTGTGCGGTTCACTGAAAGATTAGTTGGCTCGTTCAGGCAGGCAAGGGTAGACCCTTAAGACGGTTAAGTGATTTGGGGCAGGATGATCATCTGTCTCTGCCCTGCCCACAATTAACTGTTGCATGGCCCTCGTCCGTGCAAAGGCTGAGCTCTCCCCGGGCAGTGAGCCAAGCGGAGGGGCAGAGCTCCTTCCAGCATGACCGGGAGCATCCCTCCTCCCTCAGCTTCCAGGGGTTTAAAGAAAGTTGGCACAAAGGCAGTTCATCCCATCAACGCTCCTGGATCCTGCTCATTCCACCTAAAGTTTAGTGTTTCAAATAGTAGGCAAATTAAGCAACAAAGCCTTGCAGTAAGCTAATAAAAATTGTGTTGTGTGTCTAAGCTCAGATGGTTCTAAAGAGCATGACAAACTTAAAACAGCCTGCAAATTTCTACAGTTAAATGGTTCTTGGTGTTACAAAAGGTCAGCCATCTGTTCAAATGTTCCTGTTATAGTTAATTTAACTTTTCTTCTTCCACTCTCCTCTCCTGACTCAGGCATACTCCCCAGGAAGAAGAAAACCTGGCTGAAGTCTCTGCAGTTAGACAGCTCTCCTCGTCCACAAAGAACTGCCCACAGAAAACATGTTTATGGTTAAGACAGACCATGGAAGCAAAGAAGAAAAGAAAAGTGGTGGAAAGAAGCAGTATGTTATCCAGGTCTTACAGGACAGCCAAATCCTGCAGAGAGCTGGGACTGCAGGTGATGCTCAGAAGAGAACATTTCGGGTTCTGAAAGCTGCGCTCAATGTCCCCGACATGGCAGGAGACCTCCAGCCCATCCTTCCCAACCTCTGCTGGGTCTTGCAGCGCTCCTAGAAAAACTAGGAGTATTAGAACATCCAACTTCAAACTGTCATCATCTCATGACATAGAGGGCTTCAAAGTGAAATGTGACTGTTCACAATGGATTTCACATACATTTCTAATGGAACTGTTTGATTTTAAAAAGTAATAATTAAAAAAAAAATTAAAAATCAGTCTGGAGTTACTCAGCAAGCAAGGCCAACCCGAGGCTGAAACTGAGCCAACCAATTGGTTGGCCTTCTGCAACTTCCAAACGTTCCTGAAATGCCTCTTCAAGGAATCGACCAACACACTTCAGATCACAGGTAGCCCTTCTCTATCAGGATATCTCTGGCATGAAGGAAAAGGCAATGCACGCATCTTTACACCTCCAGCTTTAGGCTGGGAATGATGGCTTCAAAGGAGACAAAGCAACATGCTGCTTTATTGTGCATCATTTTAAACCAGCAGGAGTTGGAACAGGTTTTGATGGAGATATTTGGATAAAATTCTGTATAACAGAGCCGCTGTGCAGAACTACCTGCTGGGTTAAACACAGCCGAGTTTGGATGGAGAAAAGTGCCCCCCATACTCGCTTGGAAACCCATCTAGGAACAGGTGTGAATCCTTGGTATCGCAGGTGGCTTAATTCAGGGGAGTAACAGTGAATGAATTATCCAGGAACACTGCCATTCATTATTTTCTAACACCTCCAGCTTAAAAACTAGCAAACACTTAGCACCCTGACCTTTGGAATGAATGTAAAAGCAGTGCTACAGCACCAAAACAAAACATTTTCCTGTTTTTTCAAAGTCAATAGAACCTGTATTATTTGAAGAATGGTAGCCTAAGGGAATCTGCTTCACTGCAAAACTGTTTAGGCAGCTGCCATTAGTTTAAAAGCCCATTTTTGTTTAATGACTGCAGTTTCGCATTCTCCCAATGCCATGCATCATAACTGTCATCCCTAAACCCTAGATTTATGAAAGCATCCAGCAGCATCATTGTACTCAGGGGTCTGCTGACATTCCCATTACTAAACCACTTCTTGCAGGTTTTTGACTTGCCTTTAGGCAGAACGAACGCTGGATTCTCCGTGGGTGCTGTCACTGAGGGGGATGCTGCTCCACTGCCCTGCGGTGTCTGGGACTCCAGGCAGAGCCATCGCCACCCCCAACCAGGGCATCTCACGTAGCACACGAGGATGAAGGGAGAAGGATGCTTGAGAGGCAATGAGAAATAAAATCGAACTTTTATATTTGTTTAGCTAGAAATAGAGGGAACAACTCCCTTGCCATCACAGGAAGGGATGGAGACCATGGTAAAGGCCCACCGTCCTCCTGGGTCACACTTCATCCAAGGTGCAGAGAAAGGATGCAGCTGAAGGGGAACGCAACCACAGAGCTGGTACATGTCTGGAAATAGCTTAAGAACCAGATAGCCTGGAAAACCGAACCATTTTCCTTAGAAAACCAGCTTAAAGCTTTGAAAGCATACTGATTCAAGAGGACAATCTGAAGTAATTTCCCAGGTACTCTACAAAATTCAATATTTAGTACCTTCCTGCTTTGAAATGTCTTTTGTACCTGCTATCATCTCTCAATCCTCCATTCAGATGCCATTTTGCAGGTAAATTCATCTCCCACTATCTTTATAGTGGTGAATGGGCACCATTCAATCCTCTTACCTGACTCTAAGTGAGGAGCAGAGTTTGTCAAATATATTTGGTCAAACTTATAACAAAAACCTCAACCAAAACCAAAGCAAAACAAAAGGAAAAAGCTCTTTTCCTCAGATTCAAAATGTTTCGAAAGTATATGCAAATTCAGGGGAGGTACTCCTAATATATTCCAAAACCAATCTGCTCAAGGTTTTGAATCCTGAAGGTTTTATTTTCATACTCTTATATTAACATATCTATTGTGCTCTAAAGTGTTAACGTATTTCTTCATAATTTGGAGAGAAGGTATTTTAACCTAGAAAAAGACTTAAAAACAAATTGCCTTAGTGATTCCAATATAAATAATCAGAACTAGATAATCAACTGTTCTGACATACAGGTGGTAATGGTACCCAACAAACAACAAAACATGATACACACCCTTAATGATCTATGCCTTAACACTGATGTGTCATGAAATAATCTATTGATGGTGAATCCCTAAAATTAACTTTCTCGCACAAATTACAAAAATTAACATATTTCCTAAATTATTTTTTCCTGGCATTTCATTGAGAACGTCAAATTACATTCCCCTTGAAATTCAATGAAGACCACATATTATTTTTTCTGCGAAATGAAAATTCTGTAGGTGAATCCACTTCAGTTTTACTGTAGCAGACTCACTGCATTTTGTGACCATGCCCCATTTGCTGGTGAAATCAGAGTCAAGATGACTAATTCTCAGGCTTTAGGGTGTAAGACAGAGAGTGAGCACCTAGCAAAGAAAATCCCTCTCACCCCTCCAAAGTAATGGAGATACCATCTGAGATCTACAGCCCAGTCCTGTTCCAGCTCCCCAATCCCGTCTGCATGAGACGAGAGGAGCGTTCAGCTGGAAGGGACCTGCAACGATCATCTAGTCCAACTGCAGATCCTGATGCTTCATCCCAGGAAACAGCAACACGGGTCTGATGGCCACATCTGCTTCCCCTGGTGATGCAAGTGTCTCTCTGGAAGGAACTAGTTGGGATTTTGATTGCTAAGAGACAAGATTTTCTGGTAACCCAAGGGTAGTATTTATAAATACTGAATGCTTAGGGAGAAGGAAACAAAACTGCCTGGCTTAGCTCAGACCCTCTTTGCTCACACAAAAACCAGCTTGTACCCCACTAACCCCACCAATGCTCCACTGGAACTTCACCAGAACACTGTGCACGAGGAGGAGGGAAATGCCTGGACGTGACAGCAGATGTAGATGCAACACTTGGTGGTGTCAGGAAGATAAAAAAAAACAACACAAACAAAAAACCCCCAAAAAGCCCCAAACCAAGCCCCCCAAACCAAGCTGCTAACAAAGCAATGGAGCCCAAGCCCCTGGCCGCAGCAGGAATGTAGCAATGAGGCTGCAGCAAAATGCTCAGACCTGTAAGTCTGCAAGTAACTGCTTAGCTAGTTAAATGGTTAACTTTGCTATCAAAACACTTAAATACAGCTAAAACACGCATCAAGCCTAAAAAGGAGTACAATGAATAGGGGGTGTTGTTCTTTTAAAAAGACAAACATATTAGATGGGTGAAAACCCTCAAAATAGGATGGGTTTTTCAGCCTTCACTTGAAAAAACCTTTTAATTAACATTCAGAAAATTTTCCCTGCCTTCAAGCCTGGCTATTCTGAAACCCAGCATGCATCCCACATAAAAATTATTTGCATATTTTATTATGGCAAAATTGACAATTTACATTCATCTACCCTAAGTGGTGTAACGGAGATCAGTCTTCACCAGCTGATTTCCATACCTAACTCAACAGCCCGTGGTCAGCAGGGAACAACAGGACTGAAAGCCTTTTCAAGAAGCCAGCTGCAGTGCTGCACTGGCAAACCTACAGCATCTTCTCACCCCTTCCAGTGGACGTGCTGTGCTGCCCATGCCGAACTGTGAAGCATCCAGCCACTACCACTGGCTTTTTTTCTGTGTAACGTAGAAATCAAGTAGTTATTGAAAGTTATTCTGCATTCCTGATAATTAAAGAGAAAGCTGCAAAAATTTGCATGGTTACTTGTCTGTTTGATTTCAAATGAAGGCCTGAAGGAGACAGAAACACATTGTTTAGTAGGCTGAGGCCTCGTGTGTCTTTGTTTGTGTTCACACTCTCACAACTGGGGACCACACTTGAGACAGCCACAACAGTTCGTGGTAGCATTTCCCAGGGCTTGCCTGCTACTTTTCTACCAGGATCCTGGTGCCTTTGGGTGCCACGAGCCAATTAGAACAATTAAGCTGCTTGCCAACTAGGCTGCCCAGGGATGCAGAGCCCAGGAGGATGCTGCAGGCATGTGCATACTAGCGTTGAGCTGCTCCACCACCATCAACCATCACCTGTCCTCCCAAACGCCGACGAAGGCCAGAAAGATGCCCAGAAACTCCCCAGAAGAGACGATGCCACATCCCCTGCTCCGCAGCAGCCCCCATCCCATCAAACCCTGGGGGTGGGAAGTTTGGAGGTGGGCAATGTCCTTCCTACTATGCTCCCCAGAAAGGGGGCTGCAGCCAAACTGCCTGTGGGAAGTGATCCCTGACCCAGTCCAACTCTTCCAGGCCATCCCTAAAGCACCAAAGCAACGTTGTGAAGCCATTTTTGCACCCACAGCTAGAACCAAACCACGGTGACTTTCAGCAGTAGCTCCTCGCTAACTCTGCAAACCCCGAGACCTGTCTCAAAGCAAACTAATTTTGATCAACTTCAGAGCGTGAATATTTGTCTCATTTGAGAGAAAAATCACGCCTCACTTCTCATTGCATTCTCTTTCCAAGAAAGGCCATGCTTTTTTTTTTTTTCCCCTTCCCCTCTGGAAACACAATGGCTGGCAGTCCGTCCGATGCACTGGGATCCAGCCGGACAGACATGCTGTCCATAGATAGCTCTGATTGCACCCCTCAGCCAACCTCAGCCCCAGGGTGTACATTTATTTTGGCTTTAGCAGGGCACCAAGCTGCTGCAGGGTGATAAGGAGGAGAGGAGCAAGGAAAGGATTCACACCAAATTACCGCAGCATTTTTTAATTAAGAGGGGTGGGGCCTGATATAAAAACAGCAGAGTGATGCGAGTGCTGGTATGATGTCCATGGGAGGGCTCATTTGCTTGAATTAGACAACCCTGCGAGGGCTCAGATGGATGAAACCAACTGCATCCCCTCGGTGGTTGCCCAGGTAGCTCCACCAAGCATCCCCAAACCCGCTCACCCTCTTACACCAAAGCTTCTCCCAGCAAGTACAAAGTCCTCAACCATAAGCCAAGGCACCCTCTTATTTTATTCCAAGCCTGGCCAACACGATGGAAGTCACATGAAAATTAAAAATTTAACAACTCACTGTGGAGGAAAGGGGTGTGGGGGGGAAGTGTTGAGCTCATGACTAACCTTTGCAGCTCTTGCTATGGACAGGATTTGTACAGCCATGTTGATTTTTCTATAAAAATAGTAAATCGTATTACCCCCATGCTGCAAGACCAAAGATTCACAATGATACCTTAATACAGCTTAAATAAAAATAGCACTACCTGAGTCAATCTGAGCATGATAATGCTTCGTAATCCCACACTATTAGAGGATGAACAGTTGTATAGCAGTGAATCAACATGAGACACTTGCATTAGGAGACACTCCTTTTTTGTGCTATATAGCAACATCTATACAAAATGTAGAAGGCAGGTGGTGTTTGTAGGAGGCACAATACACAACAGGGAAAACAGGGCTATTACAGAATATTCCAAATTTGGTACCCCACTACTTCCAGCTTGGAAATCTTGGCTAATAGCTTACATTTTTAAAAGCAAAGCCTGCTTTTAAATTTTCCCCATCACAGTAAAGAATTAATGAAAAAGTCTGAATTTTAGAAGTTTTTGAAAAGTGGGCAATCCCGAAGCCTGTGTGCATCCAGGCAGAAGATTCATTCATAAAAATAAACATAGATGAATAGCAGTGTTGCACATTCTGCTTTTTGTTTTTCTTAATATCCTTGAATGAGCAAACAGCGTATATGGAAAGGAAACATGTAATACAACAAAGAAAATCTTAAACAGTGAAAATACTAATAAAACCTATTTATAAAAAAAAAAACCAAAACGTAGAAGTCAAAGACTCAAATAGCAATTTTTAAAGGTGGTAAGGATGAAAAAAGCAAGCTTTGATTAGTGACACATTAAACCCCGTAATAAATTCTTCTTAATTACTTCATTACATAAGCCACTCACACAAGGTACTTCATTTGCTATTGTGCTCCCCATTTGTTCTTTTTTAAGACGCACTTGACAATTAATTGCACTTTTTTTTTTTTTGCTGCGATATAGTCGTATGTATAGCAGACATCTGGCCCTCGCAGCTTCCTCCAGAGGGTTTTATCAGACTGTGGGGAAAGATAACAACACTGCCAGGTCTCCCTTTCCCCAACAGGATCTGAATCCTCAAACCAGTGAGTTTTCCAAGGCTGCAGTGCAGAGGATGCCCAGGGAAAGGGGAAAACAGCCTCAAATTCCCCCTTGTCTTGCCTGCTTCCTCCTCCCCCTCCCTGGCTCTGCTGCGGGTTTTTCCTCCCCGCAGAGCCCAGATGCTCACCGGGAAGGTGACCCCATGGGGCCCTGGATATGGGGACACAGATGGGCTGTGGGGAAGGCAGGGAGATGCCGGCAGGGACAGCAGAGGAGGAGCCGTGCCAGGAGGCACCGAGACTCAGGGATGAGGGCATCCTGGTGGAGATGGCCCCGGAGCCAGGCCATGGGGAGGTACCCACGGCCTCACTCTCAGCACAAGAGTATTTCCAAAAACACCCCAGCACCAATGGCAAGAGCATCCACTGATTTCAATGCCAAGCCACAGGTGGTCCTGAGGCACCTCCAGAAGCCCAACCCTCCAGTACTCCATGCCACCATCTTTCCCTCGAAAACAAAGGTTGCAGAGGTTTCAGCTCTGCTTACAGTTTAAAAACAATATGTTTCTCCAAGTCAATTTGGTAGGACAGATCTGTCAGTCTCTGGCTGCAAAAAGTTTCACTTCAAAACTCAAGTAATGGATGGTGCAGCGATGCAAGCTAGTGCTGGCCCGGAGGAGCAAGGAGCCCCATTTCAGCTGCAGAGCCCCACATCCGTGCAAGCAACAGGCAGTCTCTGCTGTTGTTCACACCATTTCATGCCCTGTCCTCTGCCTCCCTTGGCCGCAGGGCACAGCTACTTGCGCACTCCTCTGAAACAGCACAGAGGCTACAGTGACACCACTGCTGCGGCCCCACCACATCGCACCTGGGACCGAGACAGCCCTCACACCCACACAGAATCATAGAATGGTTTGGGTTGGAAGGGACCTTAAAGACCATCTAGTTCCAACCCCCCTGCCGTGGGCAGGGACACCCTCCACTAGACCACATTGCCCAAAGCCCCATCCAACCTGGTCTTGAACACTTCCAGGGATGGGGCATCCACAAGTTCTCTGGGCAACCTGTTCCAGTACCTCATCACCCTCACAGTAAAGAATTTCTTTCTAACATCTAATCTAAATGTACCCTCCTTCAGCTTAAACCCATTACCCCTGGTCCTGTCACTACACTCCCTGATCAAGAGTCCCTCACCATCTTTCCTGTAGGCCCCTTCAGGTACTGGAAGGCTGCAATAAGGTCTCCCCGGAGCCTTCTCTTCTCCAGGCTGAACAAGCCCAACTCTCTCAGCCTGTCCTCACAGGAGAGGTGCTCCAGCCCTCAGATCATCTTCATGGCCCTCCTCTGGACTTGCTCCAACAGCTCAAACATCACACCTCCAACCTCCTGGCACAAGCACCCTAGCAGCACCTCGAAACATGCCGAGGCACGAGAGCCCCAGCACAGGTACGGATTTGGCCAGGGTGGCCCCGACGTGGGTGCATCTCCCATCATGTATCTGGCTCCCCGGTCTCCACTGCTCAGAGCTGCTTATGTGCTTACAGGCAGGAACACGGGTAAGCAGCTTGCTCCATCAGAGCCCACGGTACCCCGTCAGGAGAGCACTCAAGTGCCTGTTCCCCCCTTCCCCAGACAGCACCTTCACCTCCAGGTGTGCTCAGCTGGGGTAAAATTTGAGCTACTTTCAGGCACTTACATATTTTCTTTCATGATGCTACACTTTGCTCTGAAGCCACCCATGTGCCGCTGGCCACGCATTACATTTTGGAAAATGCCCAGCTGGCTCAGCACTGGTCTGCCTTCAAGTCTGTCTCTTACTATACGTTAAATATGAACCGACATAGCCAGACCACTGTAAGGCTCCATACAGAAACTGTTACACCCTGGAGGCGTACCTTCATACTGGTACGGATCATCTAAATTCCCAAAGTGGAATAAAGGACACACCTGAATTTGAGAAGGCAAGGAGGAATATAGACCATTAAGCAGCAAAAATGCAATGTATAAACACCTGACGCCTGTAAATTCTGCTTGCAAAAATGCAGCGGGAACCAGAGTTTCCCTAAAAGACCGCAGGACATTCATGCTTTTGAAAGCACTACCCAAAGGGACTACCTACTACTAAAACATTAGCTCTGGCAAGCACAGTCTGGAGTATTAACAATTTTTTTTTTTACTTATAACCTACTCAGGTGTTACCTGTAAAAACAGGAAAAGAAAATCCAATTGTAAATACAATTTAAACTGACAATTTATAATTGCCTGGCCTTTACACACATGGTATTACAGTCACCGACCCCATCCTCCCCTCTGCCCTCAGGAAAAGAGAGCTTGATTCATCTTTCAACATCTCGAAAAGATCAACTGATGATTCAGGTCCCAATATAGCAGTTATCAGTACAAACTGTGTGCAGGTTTCTCATCCAGATCCAATCGTAGCTGTGGGGCTGGGGGAGAGGAAGGGTTCATAAGCTATTACTCACAAGAACATTTTGGCAGAAGGCACACAGGATTCATAATTTGGCCATATAAGACTCATGGTTTTCGGACCTAAGCCTTAGTCAGAACCACCGTCTGGGGTTAAATTAGCTCCCCTTATACAGAAAACATGGGTAACAGTTTATTAAGTAGGGGATGTTTTCATCAATGAAAGATGTAATTGCTGACAAATACATTTAAGGGGCATTAAAGACGACCCTTATAAATGTTAAATAAGCATTTTCTGGCCAAAATGAACATACATTTAAGGCGGACACAAGCACAGTACAACACACCAAACCCCAGCATCCTCCCCTGTCCCAACAAGAAACGAGCGCAGATGGCTACATTTCAGCTGTACGGACACTTCAGATCAACCTGGGACCATCTGTATCAAAAGGCACCTTATCTATGGAAAATACATTGGTTTGGAAGATGGAGAAGTCCATTAAATGTTTGGGACATTCAACTGTAGTTTATTAGTCAGTCTGAACACACAAGAGCTCTAATAGCTTGTATCCTGTGCACTAGGGAAATGCAACTAAAGAATAAACTTCCTGAGCAATTAATGGGTAATGATATAATTTGGTTAATCTCATTGGAAAGAAATCTAGAATTGAAAGAGGAAACCCAGTACGTATTTCTCTAGAAACAATGAAAACAAACAGCAAAGGGTGCTACAGAGCAGAGTCCCAGCTGGCATTCGCCGGAAGAGATCGGCTCCACCAGAGGAAAAGAAATTGCACTGATTTACCTCTGCGTAAGAGGTGGCTCTCTGGCTGCAACGCCACAACATCGGCATTTCTTAGCAATCTTACTCTCCTTCAGCTCTTTACCGATTTAATGTTTCGCTTACTTACAAATAAGGACTTAATGAAGTGCAAACAAATGAAATACATGTAAGTCTTGGATGCAGGCAGGACAAAATCAGTCACACGCAGCAGAGATTAGCACCAGTTATGCACGTCATTTAACCCTCTGGAAGTTGCATTCCTTCAGATTAACACAGATGGTCAGAACAGAAGGAAAAAAATATAAATAAGGTTGCTCTCTGAACAGAAAACACTTTGCCCCACTGGACAACATTGGTTTTTAGTAAAAAATACAGTGTAATTTGTACAGATTTTCCCTAAAGTCAAATATTTTTTAAAATATAACATCTATTTCACTAATCAAGTCTCAGAAAATTCTTTCTAGTGCAAAGGTAAAGCTAAACATTTTGATGTTAAACCTTTACTCAAAGATTAGCCCTGCCAGCTCTAAAATTAAAGCATGTCACAGGCTCAGCAAACACAAACTTCTGTGCCCAATGTAGAACAAAAGTCAACATTTGTATTTTGTATTACTAATTTAATTTTTCTATTACTAATTTAAAGAGTGCCTTGAAAGGAGCACGCTCTGGGAAGTACTCACCACCTATCTTGGAACCTCTTCAGAGAAAGTCCACGGGGCTCAATTGCCTGGAGGAGAAGACAAAAACCAAACATGTTTTACATTACAGCTTTCTTCGAAGCGACAACCTTCCCACTTTTTGGCCGCCCCTATAAAACACAATTTTCCCAGCTGAAAAAGAAATCAGAATTAGTCTAAACATGCAAAAACTCCACTCCAGTTCTTACACTACACTGACAAACAACTTTGTTGCCTGCATTTGCATTTTATTATTTGTTGTGGAATAGAAAACAGCTCCCATGTTGAAAAAGGTACAGATTTCTCTCAAATTCAGACAGCAAATTCTTCTGGTGTTCAAAAATGTGGTGAAAGCACCCTGCCTACTTTAATATTATTTTTTTTAAAGTCACCTTTCAAAATAAGCAAGTATCAAGTTTAGATTCAGAAGGTTTGCTTGGCTTATACCTCAAAATATTACTATGCCAAGAACTAAAAACAGGAAAAAAAAGAAATAAAATATGATGGAGCCAGTTTCAAGTCTTCTGGAGCCATTAAGCATTGCTCTGAAAGGTTAGAAATCACTTCTCTTTCCATTGAGCGTGCTTCTTGAGGAAGCACGAGTATAATTGCATCCCTTCAGCATCTGCCAGCTGTGAATCCTGAGGGTTCATCAGCACTTAAGGAGTCACAGATGAGAGCACCAGGACTGAGCTCACCTGCTCCTGCAATTCCTAATCTCTCAAAGTCTGTGGATTAGAAAATTGAAAAACCAATTCCACCCTCTCATTGAGCCTTCCATGATTTTCCCCATGGCTGAGGCCAGGCACGGCTGGGAAGTAATCATCTCCTCCAGCCCAATGTCTCCAGTTCCACCATGCGAGCTTCTTTCCTGCCAGACCCTTGTCTGACCCAGTAACCCCACAACCTCTGCAAACAAAATCCCACCAGGTTTGGGACCCTACTCCCAGGCGCCTCCAGCCTACCCCTAACATACACATCTGGTCTGCCCAACGCAAAACCCCAGCCACAGGGATCCCAGACATTACCAAAGCCTCCCAACAGCCTCCTTCAACACTTCACTGTCCCTACAAGCAGGGGTTTCTTCCTGTCATGATACCATTCAAACTCTTTACCGCTTGCCCTAACCCTCACAGATATGAGGCAGAGGTTCCACATTTCTCCTCTCACAGCAGTCTTCTAGACACTGCAAACCCGTTGCCAACCCTTCGCCTTCTCTCCAGACCAAACACCCTACTCCTTCCCATCTTTCCTCTTGAGTTCTGTTCAGTTCCCTGCTGGCATCTCTCATTTTCTCCACATCTTCCCCCAGACGCAGTGCCCCACGCTGGCTCCAGTACTTCAGGGATGCCAAAGCACCAGGAGATCCAACACGGGACGCAGCAAGTCCATCCTCCTGTTTATGGACGACTGTGTCTGCTGCTGTTGGGGCAGGATGATACTGACAAAGTGGTGTGTGACCCACCACAATCCCAAGCTGCAACCCCACTGCAAGCATACGTTAATGCCTCTGGGTGTGAATGATGGACTGTCCAAATTAATTTTCTGGTTTTTTTCAAAGCTATTTGAAAATCTAATCCCTCCTCCCAAGTGCTTGTAACCTCCCCTAGTTTGGTGCTACCTGTTGAGTCTGAACCAGTATTTTATCAAATGTATCAATTACAATGACCGAAACCACAAGGTCCACCTCTGGAAATGCCCACCAAGTACTTCTTCTGAACTTCACAAAATACTGGAGCTAAGCCTGGATATATAATACTGGAGCATGGTTACACCGTCTACAAGGCAAAAGTTTCACCAAAATTTCTTCTCCCTAGCTTCCTTCTGAGAATATCAAAACAGTGCCAAAAACCTAACTAGTATTGAAGTACATCATATAATCTGTTCTTCTATCCACGAGAGCTGTTACCCTGCTGTAGAAGGAAATTAGGATGTCTGACATGATTTGTTCCAGACTAATCCATGCTAACTGTTACTCAGAAGCACCCAGAAGATGCCCAGGTGGGAAATAAGTTATTAACTTTCAGGAAAATACTGTAATAAAAGTCAGATTGACTGTACTGCAATTCCATCTCCTTTTAAAAAAAATTTAGCACTATATTTTTTGCTTTTCCATTGTTATGGAAACCTCACAAATTCCCCACAGGTTTTCAGAAATAATCACCCAGAAGAAATTGAAAAGAACTGAAGTTAAGTAGCCAGCTGAAATCCATCTCCTTCTACAAATCATGAGAATGAGACAAGTGTCACGGAGGTGAGGTCAGGGCATCTCACCCTGCAGTGGGGTCACCAGCCACCTCCTGCAGGTGCCCTCTCCCCTGATGGTGCTGGTTGACCAGCTTTTACCAACCTTGCCACACGCATCCTCCCAACATCTGGGGGGTTGTTTTAAACAAACCCTTCCCTAAGGCCTAGAGGACCTGGAAGAAAAAAAATAAAGAAAAAGAGAAAAACCTCTAAGTGAGTGGTCCCTAAATGATTCTTTTCCTATTTTATCCTGGTCAGTGCAGATGTTAACTACATCAGCCTTCTGCTCACAGGAAGATCCAAGACTCCATGAAATTTTCTATTACTCTTGAGATCCCCAGGCAGGCACTCACAAATGTTGCATCCTGGCAGCAATGCAAGTATTTAAACAAGTCATTTTAGCTTCAACATCTTTTTAGGGAGAAAACCTGATATCCTCATGTTATACAGGGTTGGATGGTATCTCTCCAAGCTGCCAACCCAATGAAACCTAATGGAAAGGCAAGGTAAGGATTCAACCTGGTCAATGGCAAAATAGGAAACACAACCCAGAAACTCTTCTGATTTCTCTTCTGTGCTGCTGGTACACATCTGTTGGGCCTTCCCAATTCAACGAACCTTACAGAATACTGTAAGATTATTTGGCCATATTTATACGTTCAAAATAAATGGCATGTCCCAGTCCTTGGCTAGATTTTGGCATTCCAAAAGACTTTTGGGAAAAAAAAAAAAATATGGCTACTTAAATTCTTATAATTATTCAAAACCTTTGCTCCAACCTGATGGAGTAGAGTGTAACCGGACAGCACACGTTAATTTCTATGTTAACAGCACATGAGGTATTTAAATCCATTGCCAATTAAAAGTTAGGTATAATTGCATTAGCAGAAGCAACTTATGGCAGAAATTCAATTACACAGCAGAATTAAAGGAAGAGATGTCAGTAACTTTTGGAGGCTGGGCAGGAAAAGGCAAGTGCATTAATCTACTATTTTCAGAGCTGCTAGCAAAAACCTTAAGGAAGAAACTGCTCCAAAGAGTCATTTGTAAAGATCCTCCTTATAAAAAGAGCTTCACTGATGGACCAGAGAAACCAAGGTGACAAATGTTTTTTTTCAGACCATGCTTTGACCTGTCTGGCAGGGGTGAAACTCCCTCCCAACACATCACCCACCCTCACCTCCCTTCCCTGCTCTGCCACATCCCACAGTGCCCTCGGACCCGCCTTAGCTAGCACCAAAACCATTACAGACATCTTTATTTTTCTTTTGTCTGGTTTTCAAAAGTGATTTTAACCCCATGCCTTTGCTTCGAGTCATAGACATAATATATTAAGTAGATTTCTTTCTACATGATGGAGAAGCCTCAAGTGTTGTGGGCGCTTTTCTTCCTTTAATAGCCACTATTTTACCCTGCCCTCTTCTAGCCTTCATTTGTTCCCCTTTGGCTGATACTATCCCCGATCAATCTCGATGCTGATTACCGATAAGGCCCTCCCACACCTCCAAGGTTCAGCTTTCATAACTGCATTAAGACAAATCAATACTCCTATTAACGTTGCTATGTTTGTGGATGGTGTGACCTGCCTGCAAACACCGCATGCAGCAGTGGAGATAACTCCCAGCACTACATGAAGGCTCTGCTCTCCCTTATTTGCAATTTCTTTTTCAACTAGACTCTTGCTATTGTTATAAAAATATGTTGGGTTTTTTTCTTGCAAATGCAAACTGGTGAGGGCTTGGAGGACATACAGTTTTGCAGTCCACTTTACACGTGGGTAGCAATAGTCCATGGACAGCCAAGAAACTAATTGTCCTGTCACTTGCTATGCAGTTGGACTAGATGATCGTTGTAGGTCCCTTCCAACTGAACTATTCTAATTTTCCTTCAGTCCCCCTCAGCCAGCCAGCTCATCACCCACCTGCACCTCACCTCTGGCTGTTGCACTTCTACACATGCTTGTGGATGCATCCCGACTGCACTCGTGCTGGCTGACAAACTGCTCTGGAGTGTGTCCACCCAACCCGTCCTCCATAGCACAGTCTCTCCCCACTCACCTCTTGCCTCCTTCCACCTCCTCACCTTTCACACCAGGCCCTTTTACAGTGTGTGTAAGCCATCACACTTGGAGCCCACCCAGCAGCTCTGAGAGGTCCCACCTCCACATATAATTCAACCCACAGTGCAAGGAAACTGTCAGAGGACTCTATCCTCCGTGTTTGTTTTCTTTGAGGCCCCTACATCCCAGAAGAGGAGTTGGTCAGTTCACCCTGTCCATCAAAGGACTGTCACTACTCAAGATCACTGCCAACCTGCCTAAGTCCCAGGGATACTTACACTACTTGGTGCAGCTCGGAGAGCCCAGATGCCACCAGAGCCCAGTGCAGGCTCATTTCCCTCAACTCCTGGGTAGGTTTTCTAGCCCACACTGAGGTCCAGGGTGCTACAACTTGAGATTGAGATGCTGGCTATGTAAAAGCTAATCAAGTGTTCTCCCAATATCCTGCTACGGCTGCAGTGCAGATACGCCTCAGTCTGAGCATCCCCTGAGGGGCTGGTACTGCTGAGAGACATTTCTGTTGTGTCAACACAATAAACTGCTGCCCCTCCTTTCTCTGCCTCAGATGCTGCTAGTGGCACCTCTCCCTGTACCATTTCACCTAAGAAACGTGCTTGCAACACCCCTAGAAATGTATTATAATCCAAACACTGCGATGGGAAACTAATGTACGGAGACCTTATAGCCTCCCCAGGAACACGTCAGGAGGCACACAGTTAGGTCAGAGATTGAATCTCAGAATCACACATTGGTAGGGGTTGGAAGGGACCTCTGGAGATCATCTAGTCCAACCCCCTGCTAAAGCAGGATCACCTAGAGCAGGTTGCACAGGATTGCGTCCAGGTGGGTTTTGAATATCTCCAGAGAAGGAGATTCCACAACTTCTCTGGGCAGCCTGTTCCAGTGCTCGGTCACCCTCAGAGTGAAGTTTTTCTTCATATTGAGATGGAACTGCCTGTGTTCCAGTTGGTGCCCATTGACCCTTGTCCTGGCACTGTGCATCACTGAAGAGTCCAGTCCCTTCCTCTAGACATCCACCCTTTAGATACTTATAATGTCGCTCCCTCGAGTCCCAGGCCACCAGCCAAGGCACAGGTACATCAGCTCTGGTAGCAGACAGGAGATACACCCTATACCTGCTGTCACCACGACCGTAACAACAGTGAATCTCATCTCGAACACATCAAACTGGACACATGCAGCGAGATGGTCACACAGCCCAAAAACTGTTGATGAAAGTTCCCAGCAGTCACCGTAGCAAAGCACCACTTCTCACAGGGCAGACGGTAACCAGGCGGCTGCCAGAGCATGAAGGAAACACCAAACACTGACAGTATCAGGAAACGGCAACAGGGAGGAGTTCAAAACATTCCTCGGAGGCCGTGTTTGCTTATTTGGAGCACCTCCTGACTGAACAGACTCCCAGGCTACTTTGATTTCTCATGCTGTAAAGCAGCCTGCATTTTCAGAAGGTGTCCAACTCCTGCCAGCTCTCTGCCTTCAAGCCTTCTCCCTGTGCAGTTTATTTGGACAACTTTCCAACACAAATTTTTGCAACCTGAAGCCTGTTGCAGCATCACCAGTACCTACACCTGCTCACAAAGCCACTGTGACACTACTTGGTGAATTTAACCTGTAACAGCGAGGTGAAATGCAAAGCCAGGTCCACCTCTCAGCAGAGAGGACAGAACAAATAATGGTGGATATTGTACCACTACAAAAAAAAAAAAATTAGAACAGAGAGAGTGGGGCTGCTGGGTGTTGCGAGGATGGTGGTGTAATCTCTGCCCTGGCAGAAGGTTGTTTTCCTTCGGTTTCCCTCAGCACTCAGGTCTATCAGGTAAGTCAACAAGTCCTGAGTGTACCACAAGATGTTTACCTGGGTGCTTAAATGTAAATTCTCCAGGTGAGTAAGAGACCTATGTCTCTCTCTGGAAGACTGTGACTTGTGCTCTTACCCTAGCAGGAATGCCAAGCCTTAGCTGTGTGACATCAGCATTGGGCTCACTGGAGTCACAGAAATCCTATCAAATGAACGCATCTATCCCCTCAATTTTTACTTTGGGATTTTAGGACACACTCCATGCTGCCCCGCACATCTCCATTGCACGTCTGCTGTGCTGGAGCACTCTTTACAGCACAGAAACACTTGGAGTACAATCTGAAAAGTCTGGACCTAAATTAATAGATTAATTCTGCAGTGAGTAACTGTTGTTTCACATCTCCAAAAACGCCACTCTGAGCATCCCCGAAGGTTTATTTATTGAACACAGGTGCAATGCAGTGGTTAAACCATTGACTGAAGAACAGCCTGAAGCGTGCGGTACAAGAATCTTATCTCTGGCTGATGCTATCGTAACACAAACAGTTATCCCTGCCAGATTCAGGGGAGCAACAGGGAAACCAACGGAAACCAAAATAATCCTGTGCAAAGGAGAAACTTGCATGCCAACAAGGCTTACCATGAAATACATCATGGCCTACACCACCACAGATTCATCTCTGTGGAGGCAGATGCAATTCCCTGGCTTTAGAGTTTTGCTCACTTCAACCCACAGCTGCAGATTGCATTTCTGCAATGTCGGTTTTGACCCCAGTCCCTCCTGCTAACAGACCCTCTCACAAGTTGGCCAATGACCTTTGGCTACTGAGGATGACCATGCTGTGATGCCCCTCTTCAGAGGGTGAGGAAGCTCTACAAACATCTCCTCTGCCCAATTCAATGAGTAATTAGTATCTGCAGTCCTTAAAACAGTTATACACAAGCAAAGCTATTTGGTTTATTAAACACACCCCAAACTTGGGTTCCACAAAAGCAACTAAAATGAAACCACAACAGGGTAAGGAAGCTTTACAAATTCAAGGGTAAGCAAAGGCTTTTTCAGGACAGCACTAGGACTAAGACTAGAAGCCAAGCTAGGTAAGTTGACGTTATCACAGAATTGATTGCCAGAGTAGGCTGTATAAACTCGCTGCACTAAATTCCCCTAGAAGTTGCATGCACATGAAAGAAGAAAGGAAGGTACAGAAATTCAAAGACTCTGCCGACTAAATGCATTACATTTTATTTAATCTAATTTAAAGTGTCAGAACAAGATGAATTATTTTCACTTAAATATTTTTCTCTTGCTGAATTGCAGGGCTGTTTTGTTGGTGGTTTTTTTTTCCGAAAAGACTATTGACAAATGCCACGTACTGCCTGGTCTGACTTGCACACAAGAGATCAGGCTACAGTTAAAAAGGATACAGGCAGTTGGGGACAGAACACTGCCAGTTATCACAGAATCATAGAATGGTTTGGGCTGGAAGGGACCTCAAAAATCATCTAGTTCCAACCCCCCTGTCATGAGCAGGGACACCCTCCACTAGACCAGGTTGCCCAAAGCCCCATCCAACCTGGTCTTGAACACTTCCAGGGGTGGGGCAGCCAGAACTGTTCCAGTATGGCAACCTGTTCCAGTACCTCACCACTCTAATAGTAAAGAATTTCTTCTTAATATCTAAAGTAAATCTACCCTCTATTTATTTCCTCTTTTAAACTTTTTCCCCAATACAATTAACTAAATTATGTCATTACACATTCATTGTCCAGGAAGTTTCTCTCTTCCCCTTTTTAGCCTCCTTTTCAGTTGCATTTCCCTGCTTCACAGGATGCTCTAAACTAAACATTACATTCAAGTTACACAATAAAGATTCAGGAGGGATGGTGTGAATAAGGTAGGTCATGGGAAGGGAGGTATCTGCTAAAATAAGATTTGCTAAGCAGATACATCGGGCATAGTGTCGACTGCCTTTAATAAAAGGAGATTGCAAATTTGTATCTACAATAGCAGGTGGAGGGATGTAACAGAGCAGTACATGTAATAGTTTAAAAACTTTCCAAGGACTGAAAGAAGCCTGAATTTATTAAAAAAAAAAAAAAAAATTACATTGATAAATGCTGTTATGGCACGGCTGAGGTGCCTCATATAACCTTAACCATCTCTGCATATTGAGGCTCTTTTATGCTACATAAAACCACAGATTCCCTGCACTCTCCAGCTATGGATTATGCAACTGAGTTTAAATTGAGTTTATCACAAACTAGTGCTCCTGGGCAGGTCATTCATTGGTTTAAAAAATTTACACATTCTCATCTTTATAATTACAAGGGAAAAAAACCACCTTGAAAGCAAAGCAAAAACCAGATGCACCAGTGTCTTGTTAACCTCCAGAGAACTGGAAAAGTAGCGTTAAGAGCAAAACTTCCTGCACACGTCAATCACTCCATTAGAGACCATAAAATATCAACCTCAGGTGACAATGTTTTTTCCAGGAGACTGATGGTCTTCCCTGCTCGGCCAGGACAGGCTGCCGCTTCCCTGCAGGCAGCCCTCCAGCACCCGGCAGCTTACCTTGTCACGGGCTGTCCCGGCACAACCGGGGGACGTGGAGATGGGGTTCAGCCAGACGGGTGAACCCCTCCTCAGGAGCCGCAGGGACTTTCAGGTGACAGCACTGGAAGCCCCCTCCTCTTTGTACCTGGTGGGAGCCACGACCTGTGTGAAACCAGGCACCTGGAGAAGACTGATGGGCGACCACCTTGAAGTCTACACTTTGGGATCTGTCACAATTGCTACTCCAGTTAGGGATTTTTTCCCTCTCTTTCCGCTGACTGACATTAAGAAAAGTTGTGGCCAAGCTTACGTTTAAATGGAGGCTGATAACGGAAAGCAGGAGCGTGGCATCTCCATGGCCTGACATGGACATTATGGTGAGCTGGGGGAGGAGAGGAGACAAGCGGTGGCAAATGAGCACCCTGCGAACCCCGCGTGGCACCAACCACAGCCTCTGGCCAGAGCCGCAGAACCCAGCACAGGGATGTCACAAACGCTGCCACAGAGGTGGCAGCCAGCCCCGAGGAGCTCAGCCTGTGGCACCCCTCTGCCGTCTTCCCCGGGTCACAGACCGCCCAAACAGCGGGCAAGAAACAGCGAGTGTGCTCGCGTGGAAAGAGGGAGGCACAACGCCATACCCCTCGTGATATTTAAAAGCCACTGATGGTTGTCTTTCTGTCTAATGACTGTTACACCAGGAGGCACGCTCGTTACAAGCCCCTGAGCAGGCATTAATATTCAATAGCAGCTCAGCCTTTCACATGTGCAGAGCTCAAGAATAATCAAACTTCCCCCAAAATGTTTTTGCAATGCATTCATGAAACTGAGCAAGCATTGCAGAACATTTTTGCTAGAAACATGCCTCCCCACCAAGTATAAAAAGTCATCAAGCCCATTAATGAGGCATACAAGACCCCAGCACCAGCCACGGGCACCAAGCATCTGAAAGCAAAGCTATCGGTTCGTAACAGATTGCCTTGCTTAAGGAACAGGACTTCTGGAAAGCTGCAGCACACACCTTGCAAACAACCTGCCAACAGTCCCTGTTGGGGGTGATGAAAGACACGGGTAAAAACCAGGAGATCCGAGAGAGGAGAAATGACGGCGCAACTGAGAAGGTCAGATCTGGCAAACCCC
The DNA here is from genome assembly GCF_011004875.1 of Balearica regulorum gibbericeps. Taxonomy (NCBI): domain Eukaryota; kingdom Metazoa; phylum Chordata; class Aves; order Gruiformes; family Gruidae; genus Balearica; species Balearica regulorum. The sequence continues at coordinate 16,732,718 of NC_046186.1, forward strand.
ACATGCAGCAAGCCATTTTCTCTGAAGAGAGACCCCCTCCTGCAACAGGCACAGGGATTGCTTCGGTTCTCTGCTCTGGAGGATCCAGCAGTACCTTGGCAGGCATCAGCAATGAGATTTTCTTCTACAAAGATCCTCTCCTCCTCCCGGCCGGGCAGGGAGACATTTCTGTAGTCACACATTCCACCTCCTGCAACTGCAGGCTGCTTTGCAGGGTCCAGCCACGGCTGTTCACAATCTGAGGAGGACAAAGGCAGACTCTCTGCTCCTTTGCAAAGTGCCACCAGGGTCAGGAGGTTTCCCGTGGGGACAAGCCTGGCTGGGCAAGTCAGCCTGCAGGTTCAGGGCATCCTTAAGGAGATGGGGGAAGAGGACTAGAGGATGAATTAAAAAATGAAGAATAGCTTTCCCTCACTTTGCATATCTCCTGAGAAAAACACAGCTCTTAGTAACAGAGCTTTAGGGCTAGATTTAGGAACAAATTTCATTTTAAGAAGCATGACATGAATGGAACAGAAAGTTGTGGCTGGAGTCTACAGAGCTCATTCTCATTTGCTTTCAGACCACTACCACAGCTCCAATTACCTTCAGCTGGAATGAAATCCAATTTCCATTTTAAAAAAAAAAAAAGAAAAAAATCTTCTGACAAATCTTCTGACAACCCCAGAAGAGCCCCTGACTGGCCCAGGCAGAGCTGCTGCATGGAGGAGCACAGCACCCCCAGGTTCACACTGTGCTCCCCGGGGGTGACAGGCATGTGCGCAGTGACCAAACTCCTGTCCCCACAACCTGAGAAGGAGCTACAGCCATCACTGAGGGTACAACACCCAGCAAACCACCCCCCCAGCCAATGAGTTACCAACAGCAAAGGAGCCGACTGAGATGAAAAGGTCTCCCACAACTGATTTCAGTGGGTTTGCTCCACGTCAAACCTAAGCCAAGGGGAATCATTGGCCATGGGATTTGGGTGAATCAGGCTCTTTACACCAGGGACAGCCTTGGCCAGCCACCCTCCACTGGATGTAACCATCCAGGCTTCACTGCACAAAGCCAGGAGAGAGGCTGGACACAGGCACATGCTCATTCCCATTTAAATGGTTCTGGCTTTCAGAGACTGATCACAAAAAGGTGACTGTCAATTACCTGCATTTCCAACCCCCATTTTATTTTGCATAAACACTTCCTTTAATAAACTCTTCCCCACAGGAGCATCCGTTTTCTGGAAAGCCCCCCAGAATCCCTCTGAAGCAAAGCTGATATGCATGAGATCAAGAGCAATAAAACTGAGCCCACCCAAAATCAAAGCAGTGTCTAATCACAGAGGGCCTTTCATACTGAGTCCACTTTCTTCTCCCCTCTCCCCCGTACAGCAACTCCAGCTCCTTCAGTAGAAGAGCTTTAGGAGGACAGATACTGGGGAGGGGAGACAGAGAGGCGACACGAGACACAAGGGTATTGACTACTGGAGAAGAAACTTGAAGTGGAAACTGGAAGGAACAGCAGAAGCCCCGGCTTGTTCCAGGACACTGCTTTGACCACTCTGCAGAGGACTACGAAAGGTAGATAGAGATATCCACCAGCCAGGCAGCTCCCGCCCAGCCTGTGCTCCCAAGCCCAGGTTTCAAGCTGCTGCCTTCCCTTCAGTTTTCAAGCATCTTCTAACATACTTAACAGATGTTGCTTCTGGGCCCCTTCCTAAGCACCGCAAAGTATGCCTGCTTTCTTCTGAACACACATTTTGTAGTTAGAGTCAGTGCTGATGGTTATGCATCCACAATGCCCTCCCTTGTAACTCCCACTCCCCTCTCACGCGCGTGCAGCTCTCATTGTCCAGCCCCAAGCTGTCCTCCAAAGGAAAATTTACTTCTCCCAGATAAATTGTTTTAAGAAATACAAAGTGATGTCTTTGGAGAAACACCATTTACCTGCTAAAAAAAATATAAATAAAAGCTTCCATAAAGAGAAAAAGGAAAGGATGCCCCACAAATGTTAACGAGCTTTGGCGGCAGCTCTCTGCAGCATGACCAAAAGCAGCAAGCTTTCTCCCCTCACACCATGGGCGAACCGCCAAGAACAGAGAGCATCCTGCACACAGTGCCCTTTAGAAAGAAAAAAAAAAAAAAAACCCTGAAAAAAATTCCTGCTACCTCTGAGCAAGGAAAAGCATCCCTTCTGCATAGATACGCTAGCCTGCGCGGAACAGAGGTGAATGAGAAGTGTGGCGAGGAAGGCTCGCAGCATGCCCGCACGCTGGCTCCCGGCCCCCCGAAGGCATTTCTTTTCCTCCCACCGCCGCCACCCCCGCCTATTCTAAAATGACTTTGCACGAGCCACGTGCCAACTCTCAAGCATCGGCAAGATATATTTCCACATCCCATGCCCAAGCTATGCCATCCATCACATGCTTGTATTTTCAAGAAATTACAAGAATTTGGGGTTTGCACACCAGAACGTACACACACGCCCTCCCTCTCCTCAGAGCACTCAGTATGAAACGCTTCTTGCACTTCCACTGGTGGGAAATACGTTCCCAATGCTGGCACGCTGCATGGTTGGGGAATCAAAAACAAACCCTTTTGCCACTCTGACTAGTCCACCGGTTAATTCATTACGATAAAGCCATTGTCCAAAACAAAAACATAATTTAATTGCTAAACCAGCTGCCCAAGTTTAGCTGTTGCTCTTGGCAAGCGTGTCAGGATTTCAGTACGGCTGGTTTTCAGCGAGCATCTCTGCAGGTGCAAGCCATGCCTTCTACCCTCGACTTCTCCAGCTGTCCCTATCACCCAAATCCAGTATTTTCCAACCCAACTGGATATTTAAAGGGGCACCATCAGCTCAGAACACCTCTCTGAATAGGTTAAGATTACAGCAACTGAAATACGAGCAAGCACCCTTTTTCTCCAGTTGTTTAACATGCATTTATCCAGCTGCACCCTTTCCCTTTTAGGCAGCATGATCTCCCTTCAAAAGAGGGCAGAAAAAGAAAAGGCTAAAACATATTTGTAGAAGTCACCAAAAAATTGCCAGAAGGTCTTGAAGGCTGGTGCATGAACTGTACGTAACTATAGTTACGTCTTACGTTTGTTGCTGGTTTGTTTTTTGGGATTTTTTTTCCCCCAGCCAGATTCAAGTAGACGGTGATGCTTGATGTAGGCAGTTCGATCATCAGGGAACATGCAGTGTGCAAAAGAAGAGAAAAGCTGACCAGGGTGTAACTGGCATCTTTTGTACTGAATGCTGTTGGCATGGGTTTCTACAGTATCTCAACTAACATAGATCACCAGGGAGAATTCCTTAAGTTACTTGCTGCTTTCTTTGACTTTAAAAAGATATACACCTAGAGGACAAGAAACACTGGAAAAGTCAAAATACCGCTGCCATCTCTTCCACCCTTGTTATTCACAAGTACCTACAAACCTCCTGTGTGAATTATAAGCAGCATTTCTTAATTAAGGCATATTTCATGCAGTACAGTCCAAAAGAACTGCAATATGAGATGGATCTGCGCCCCCCCCAGCTCCTGCCTTCTAACATCAGCGCAATCAGTGCAGAACAATGCATAATTCATCCCGCAGTTGATCCTATGGGTCTCCCAGTCATTAAGGAACATAACACCGAACTGCCAGAAAGGTCACATTTCCAGGAGGTTCAGCTCAAGAACTGAAAGGCTCAGGGAGGTAAGGTAAGGAGCTCCTTCATGGAGTATTTGCCCCCGTTGTTTAAGGATTCGCAATGACTTTGCTATCAGAGCGTGACAACAGGCAGAAGATATTTATCTGGGGAAGTCAAGAAATGCAGAAATCAACGGGTTAATAAGCAGGTTAGCAAAACACAACCTACCCATGAAAGCTTTTATACAGCAAAAGGCTGATGAAGATAATTGTTTGCATTTGTTATAAACTTAGGATGGTAGAGGAACAACGGAATACTCAGGATTTTTGGAATAACAGAAATTTCAGGCATTGATTTAAAACATTTTCTGCTCATTAAAAACCAACAATTTTGCAAGAGCAAATCCTTGCAGTATCCATGGGTAGGATCCCACACAATACAGTAATACAGTCAATATGAGCTAAGATACATCACCTCGTGCCAAAAGAAATTTAACTTCAGTCCGAGTTAAGCTCCATGAAGATACTGAAGTTGGACACAAACTATTTTCAAATACAGACAACGAACAAAGAAACTGATCCCACATGCAGACGTTATGGAAAGCATCCTAGGAAAATTAGGAAAAGAACATTTGAAAAAGAAAAAACAAAGTCTGTTTTTCTTCCATTCACTGGAAAACATATTGCATTTGTTACTGAATCTGACCTAAATGTCATGCTTGAAGGAAAGACCAGCAGTTCTTTAGAAAAGTGAGAGATCATCCTCCCATGAGTATCAGTGCATCTTGCATACACAGACAGCACAAGCTCATTCCTTACAGTCTTGCACCACTGAAAGTGAAAAAAAAAAAAACAAAACCCAAGAAACCCCAACAATATAGAATTTTAATTCAGATTGGCCCCTTGGTCTACCAGTATTCTTGTCTCACTCACATCAAAGTAATCAATACTCAAAAGAATGTTGTCTTGCTTGGAAAAAAAAAAAAAATCATGTTGCATGAGTATTTTTAATTGCAAAAATTTCTAATCACAGATCACATGCTTTTTCTCTTTTTGCCTTTTTTTTTTGGTGTTTTTTGCAGAGTCATAATCCAAATTTAATGTTGCTTAGGCTACAAAGTAATCTCTATCATCAGCTCCCAACAACTGGCCCATGTTATCGCCATGCCCATGAGCTCAGGTGGCAGAACGAGGGGCCATGGTGCCAGCTGCGATACACGGCGAGCAAAGCATCGCCTGCACCTACACAGCAACAGCCTCATTTGGCAACTCGAAAGGTTTGTCTACACTTAAGACAAGTTCCTGCTCGTGCAAGCATCCAGCTGCAAGAGCAAACCTCACTCCTGCAGCTGGCAGAACTCTTCTCACCACTGCAATTCCCTGAACGGACTAAGCTACGCCAACAAAAAGCACTTTTTTTGCCAGCAGAGCTGACTCCTCGGCAGAGCTGCTGCCAGCGTTGTGACAGTCACTCTATAGCAACACCCGCTTTTCTCCCCCTCCCAGTTTCCTACACTTGCACCTCTACACAGAAAAACCCTAAATTTAAGGCAAGAAACAAAGAAAAAAAAGAAAACAGGTGTCAGGAAGAGGCGACGCGTGCCCGGCTGGCTGGCCAGCATCTTCCCACCTAACCTTGGTGAAGATGCGGGCTGATTATTCCCAAGCCTCACCACACTAGATGAAGTCAAACATACGCAGTCGTAAGATCCTTTCGCCTGAATCTAAGGGCTCCCAACAGAAGCACCTGAGAAGAGTCAAGGCACCGGGAGCAGGGTGGATATTCGGCCCCGGAGTAGGCAGGGCCCCACGCGGGCTTCTCTCTGGCTCTGCTCCCCTCCCCGGCTGCCGTGGGAATCACCCGATGACGCTGGTGGGACCCCACGCAGGACAGTGTTATCATGCCAGTGGGCTGCTGAAATAGCCCCCCGGTCTTTGAGTTCCATCTCAGGCAAGAAGAGCTTCTGAACCCGAAACCATGACAAATGGCTCCTACTGGGAAAAGTGCGGAATATTTTGAGGAGGGAGTAATTGATTCCTCATTTCTTTCCCCCACACAGAAAATTTGATCTCCCTACCAGATTTTCATTTGTGAATGAGATTACAGGATAATGCTCAGTTCCAGTGCTTGCCTACAAGTATTCCTGTGAAAAAACTCAGGATTTTGTCATAAAGGTATAAATTACCCAGCTGCGAGCAGGAGACACAGACCTGCTGAACACCCAGCTGTCTTTCTCAGCAAATCTTTCACTCCAGACGATGCATTACACGATCTTTTCCCAACACGAGCAGAAACTTATTTGCATGGAAACTCACTTGCACAAAAACACACTTGCCTTGCTTTATTCCCTATTTTTGCGATTCTCAGTACTCCGGCAGTGATTGCGTGCCAGAGCCCTGCGTTCCAGCCAGTCCCCGGCAGCCTGATGCAAACCATGGCTGGCAGCCGCCTTCGCTGCCACAACCTCCCGGGAGCAGGGTGTCCCCCCTTGCCCTGGATTCAGGGGACCCGGGTGACCTCAGCCGCAGCCATCCAGCCTCCACCGTGGCCGCAGACATCTCTCAGGGGAAGAGGCAGCCAAAAAAGCCTACTCACCAGAAGCAAAAGCCAGCATTTTTCAGAGGCCGTTTGGGAAGGTGGCAAATAGGAAGTCCGGATCTGAAGGAGTTGACTCAAAGCGCCCTGCTACATTCATGCGGCGGGAACTTTGCCGGGTAAACCATTAACCACCATAAAGCAGAGCTGCAGAACTCCTTTATCATCAGGCGAGACTCACACACAGCCCAAACACACACGCGGGCGGCATGTGTGTATATATATACACACACACACACATATACACACGCATATATGTACAGATATACAGACATATATAGAGAGAAAGACATATAAATACGCAGATACGGGTTTTTCCCGAGGGCAGGGGAAAACGCCGGCACTCCCCCCTGCTCGGGGCGAGGCAGGCGCTGCCACCGCAGCCCGGCGGCGGGGCCGGGGGGATCCGCTCCGCATCCCCCGACAGCGAAGGGGCCGCCCGCCCCGCTCCGCTCCGCGAAGGTGCAAGAGATGCGCGGAGCGCCCCGCGCCCGCAATCCAGCCGGGATCTTTCCAACCCTCGCTCCCCAAAAATACACCACCACCCCCCCAAAAAAAAAAAAGCCAGAAAGCCTCTTCCACCCCAACTCCGTTCTTCTACGGTCCCCGCGGCGGGAGAGAGCAGCGCGGCTCTCTCGCAGCCCCGCTTAAGTTTCCGCGGGCGGCGGCGAGCGGCCGCCCGGGCGGCAGCGGGGCAGCCCCAGCCCCTTACCCGGCTGGCGGAGCGGGGTCCCGCGGCGGCCTGGAAGCGGCGGCGGCGGCGGCTTCCTGGGAGCTACAACTCCGCGGCGGCGCCCGGGCGAGCCGCACGCCTGCGGAGCGGCGGCGAGCGGGGAGGAAAAGAGGAAATGAGCGGGAGGCGCATTGGAGGGAGGGGGAGGAAGGAGCCGTCGCCGAGGGACCGGGGAGAGCGAGGGACGGAGCTCAACTTCCCCGGCGGGGCAGCGGGCGCGCCGGGGGGGGGCGGAGCGCACCGCGCCGCTGCTCTGCGGCCGCCCCGCGGCGTGCGCAGCGCCGAGCCCCGCGCAGGGACGGGCCGCCCGCCGCTGCCGCCGGCGCTCCCGCCGAGCCGGGCCACTTGGTATCGCCCTGCCCGCCCTCCCCGGGCCGCCGCCGCCGCCGCTGCCGGCGGGCAGGAAGTGCGGGGCCGGCGGGGCAGCGCGGAGAGGTGGCTCCGCGGGGCTGCGCGCCCGCGGAGGGGCGACGCCCGCCCCACCGGCGCTCGCTGCCGGCCTCACCGGCAACGCGGGCGTGGGCTTGGAGAGGGGGTGGAAAAAAGTTTGTATTTTTTTTTTTTCTTTTTCCCCCCTTTTTTTAACCCTCAAGCAAATAAGGAAACGATGGAGCAGGACTCCCGCGGCACCAGCTCGCACCAGGCCCTGCACCCATCTACGGCGCGGCTGGAGGGGGCAAGTTTTGGGTGCGCAAGGCAGGCGGTGGCAGCTGGCCGCGGTGGCGGCTCTGGAGCGGCCGCTGGAAGCCGGCACAACAGCCTCCCAACACACCCCGCGTTTCCCTGCCGAGCAGGGCGGTGCAGACAAGCCCCCGTGCCACCCGAAGCGCCCCCCGCCCATCCCAGCGGTGCCCCCCACCAAGGCTGATAGCGATACAGGTGAATTTGGTGCAGGTAAATTTGGGTACAGTCAGCTGAGCCTGTGGATGGGTGTAATCCCACCCGGCTGGTGACCGGAGCTCGCCGTTCTGAGCGAGACGTGAACTTGCACAGCTTACCCGCGCACCCCATCACAAAATGGAGGGGATTTAGGGATTGATGCTAATCTGCTTCCCGAGGGAGGTAATTGGAAGCGTTGCTCAGAAATACAGCCTGCAGCACAGACAAAGAAGTGAATCCTCCCGTTAGGATATCCCCCCCTACCCCACCCCACCCCCGCTCCTGCCCAGCACATTTTCAAATCAAAAATATATGGAGAATTTAACGTAGTTGCCACTGTGCCTTATCAGTAGCTTTCACTCTGCCTACCTTATAGGAGACTAAGTGAGCACGTTCGGTGCGGTCTCGAGATAAGAACTGAATAGAGCTGAAATCAAGGCCACACCAGGAAAAAGATACTGAAAGATTTTAGCGACAAACCTTGGGAGGCAAGGCGGGGGGCAGGAACAAACAGAAAAATCCCACCACCGCCAAAGCAGCAGTTTTTCAAAGCTTATCTCTGTACTAAGACCAATAGATTTTTATAAGGACAGCAAAAAAAAAAAAAAATTCCAAACCTTTCACATGTACTCCAAAGCTTGAATACATTGGAACTGAATACACTGATGCAAAGAGATGAAAATGTTACTCAACAATAGCCATTTTCTCCAAGACCTTCCAGAAATGGTTCAACCATTTTGCCAGCTTAAAAAAAAAAAAAAATTGTTGGCCCAAGGCCAACAAAGCAAAGAACAAGCTTGGAGATTAAAGAACCTGAACAGTTAAAAACTAGAAGCAACTCGACCAGGAACATAAAATGGAAAACTGTATGCAACCACCATTGCTGCCAACTTCACATACTTGAAGCTGGGTTCTCCTTGCAGGAGATGATTACACATTGAGTAATCCCCTTGATTTCCCTGCAAACCCTTCTCTGCGCGAGCGAGCGTTGCCTACGTAAGCGCAGCGGCTGCGGGGATGGGGCTGCAGCTCCCGCTGTGCCTCTCCGGCTGCTCTGCCAGGGAGGGCGGTGGCATGAATGACGACACCACCCTCCACCCAGGAACAGGTGGCAACAGCAAGTACCTACTTGAGGCTTCCTCGGAGATGTACAGCTCTCAGGGCTGACGTCTGTTGAGAGGAGGCAGTTTGTGGCGTTCAATCCCACTTTCGTTTTTAACGTGGTTGTCGCCCGGTAGCCCCAACAGCAGCAGGTTTTCCTCTGCACGGCACTGCCCCATGTCCTGCAGAGGACAGGTTGTGAGATGAGACCTGCAGCCGATGCTGGAGGCTGCAGCGGTTCCTCGTGAGGATGCCCTGGTTCGATGGGGCTCGGCGGCTGCAAGCGCCCTGCCCTCGGTTTGGGGTGATTCTCGGGTGGGTGTCCCTGTGCTGCCTTGCGCCTGCTCAGCACAGCGTTCAAACGTTTCGGTCAGGAGCTGCCTGTGCTGGGAGACTCAGGGACATTGTATGGTCAGCAGGTGCTTACTCGAGAAGGACTCATGGCTGCTCCTCTCTTCAAGCCCTCCAATATTCTGTATATTATCCCGTGATAAATTGCATAAATACTGAAAATAATTCTGGATTCAGCAATTATTGGGGAATACACAACAAGAACCAAAGAAGGCATTACTATCACTTATACCCAACTGCTTTCTTCAAGAATTGCACCTTTCCGGCTGTGACCAGATACGGGATGGTGCGATCCAGATAGATAGCCAACCAAAGAAACACTGCCAAGAGTTCAGATGATTTTGAGTCCTGATGCTTGATAACGAGCAATTCCTGAGTTACAGAAATCCCTTGGGAAACAAGGAAAGATGACCTTAGCAAGTTGTGGGCTGCTCAAAAACAATCTGAGATGAAAGGAAGCTGCAGATTCTTTCCTGCAATGAGTTTGCGAGGGCTGCTGCTCCCACTCTGCAGACTCCCAGCTCTGCGGTCCTCTTCAGGGAACGTGCCACGTGAAGATAGTCAAGCCCTGCATTTGCAAGTTAAGATCCACATGTAGACAGTTACTTTCTCATATTGTGCACTGAAGTGTGTACTTGAGCGCACTACTACAAGAACTTAGTGTCCCGTGAAAGTAGGCACATTTGCAAGATTGGGCCCACTGGGTGTATCTATCTGGCTTATTTGAAGTTCTTTTGATGGCATATGTTCATTAAGCCTATCTGTAATACTCCCGTGATGACCTAGCGTGGGTTTTCACAAACTTAAATCCATAGCTGCTCTGGCATCTCACCTTTTGTTTGATTTTTCCTTCTGCTTTTCATTCTGTTTTCCGAGTCAGGAGAGAGAACCAAAGAGGGATTAAATTAGGTTCATCTGGATCATTCCAGCTATGCTGAATTTAAAAATACTGTGTGAAATTCCTTCTGCTGTCTGGGGTTTAATCACCAAGGGATTAGATGGAAAGTGAAGTATTTGAGGTGTGTGGCACGCTGGTATTCTTTAAATATCTGCCATAATAATGTGAGCTTCATAAGGCTATTGCTAATCTTGAATTATTACCTGCCTTCCTGTGGTTTGGCATGATTAACTCAAGGAAGAGATTAAAGCGGTATTTACCTTTTTTGAGCAGTTCATCAGCTTGATCTGGACAGCCTAGAATCAAAAAAAAACCAAAGGAAGAAACTGCTGGCAAGGATTAAGGATTCAACCCGCTCTTTCCCTGTTGGTCTCCTGATACCTGTCATGGTTGTTGGGACGGAAAACGTGAGTGCTTCAGGAAGGGCTGGTCAGCAGCAGCATCCTTGAAGGTGGCTGATTGCTCCAGCCACTTTCAGGCCCGGTGTCTGGTGGAAAGCTTGCGTGGGTCAGACAGGCTTTGATCTGCCTCTCCCAGAAGAACCAGGACTTGCCTCCACTGCAGACGGTAACAGCAAAAGCACAATTTCTGGCTTTGAGCTGGGGACACGGTCATCCTGGTCATGCCCACACTGTCCTCCTGGAAGCGGATGGCACTTCTCTGGAGGAAGCTGCTGGCCAGCAGTTTAGCCTGGGAAGGAGGGTTTGCAGGACAATCTCCTGGGAGTGGTTGGAGGAGCACCCCCCTCCATCACTGAGCATCCTCACAACTTATATTTGATGGAAGAAAGCAACATTTTGAAAGACATAAATTATTTTTTTCATCCTGTTTTAGTCTTGCTTTTGGAAATCCCTCACCGAGGAATCACTTTAGAGAAATTCAAATGAAAACAGCAATGAAGAAGTGCAGCCGGTGTTATTTCACTGTGATAAAGCTAAGCTGGATGGCAGGTGCTTGGGGAAATATGAGGGAAAATTGTTTATCAGAAACTATTTTCTTTGATAAGTTATGTCTTCCAGTAATAAAAACCTGGATGCTAATCTATAAAGCCTCCCATTTTTTTGCTACCAGATGCTGGGACTTGAATCTTTGCTTGCATCAGTTTAACCCCTCTTTGTGCTCCTTTCCTTTGCATTTCCAGCTTGGACATACGAGGCAAATAAACATAACTTGGGAAATGCCAGCTGCACGCATTGCTCTCACCCGCAGTATGGGCGAGTAACATCGCCTGAACAGGCAGACCCAGTATTTAATGTCCTACCAAAACAAATATGCCAAGGGGTTTTGCAGGTCATCTGGATCACAGAAACCGGAGGTGGAAAAGAGCAGGTAGGTTTTTACAATGCATTTTCCTGCCAAAGCAGGATTGTTCCCTGCAATATCTTCTAGTGTACTTTCCTGGTCTGTTTTAAATGACCTTGGAGTGTGGGGAGAGGCGGGAGCGGGGAATCAGCTAGTACCCGCCAGAGTCTCTTTGTCTAGTTTGAATAATATAATGTGGAGCAAGTGCAAATGGGTGTTCAGAGAATTTAGTTACAACACAATATTTAATGTAGGTTTTTTGCATGCTTTTTCATCTTCAACCTACTTGCTATTCCTGCTGCTGTGCCAGTAACATCAGATAGATATTAAAAAAAAAAAAAAAAAAAGGAGCAAAAATAGTGGCAATACTCCATCATTGCCTGATTTCTGCTCTTTCTCTTAGCAGGAGATTGTCTTGGGTGCTTTCTTCCCCTGAGAGGAAAAATGAATAGTAAGAGCTGTGATGATTGACAGTAAGCCTGAGAACAGCAGATGTGAGCCTGCACAGCTGGACAAAGAAAAAAATGCGCTTTGCTACCTACATTTGTATTAACGTTGCCCCAGAGATACCCCAGTGCCTACGGGGGGCCTTAGCATATGAACAGCCATAGCCATCGGGTACATTTACATATATAAGAACACTTGGTGTCCTTTTCAAAGTCAAAGAGAGCAACGATTAAGGCAACATAAAGGAAATTTGGCTGCGTGGTTTTTCTCTCCGATAATAGAATGACTGAGGGAGGAAATATTAAAAAAAAATTAGGCCTGATGGAGGTGATGAATTTATGAATTAAACCAGCACATTTTCATTTCATTTACTGTTGTCTACCAGTTTATTACATGGGAATCCAGACACTAAAGTTAGATGTTTTAATAAGATTTTAATATTAAAGCTTCTTACACAAAGAGGGGAAAAACATGCTAAATAGGGAAAATTAAAAAGCCTCATTTATCTCCATGGTGCATTACTGTAGTTTTGCACTCTGGGGTTTGCCACAATGTTTGCTGGGATTTATCGTCAAAAAAAGTGGGGGGGTGGGGGGCGTTTTAACTAAAACTATTTTAAAAAAAATGGAATTTCCTATGCTCCATAGCCTGCACATGCTTATTTCGAGTTGCATCTAGCAAGAATCTGGTTTTCCCACTGGCTCTACACATAAGGATACCAGTTACCAGGGCAGAGCAGCAGGGCCTTGGGTGTCCTCCTGTGATCCCGTGGCATTCCCACCTGGAGTTGGCATTCCCACCTGGGCTATTTCCTCACACTGGCAGCAGCAGCAATTTCAAAACACAAAATGACGTGTTTAATTTGTCCAAGCAGAAAATAGCAAGGAGCTTTCAAAATGGAAGAGGTCCCACAGAGCTGTCAAAAGACTATCGTGTCTATGGGATGCAACAGAGTGAACTCTGGGGTTGTAGTCCAAAATTCCACATTTATGCCGAGAGGTGGGATAGCGTAAGAAAACTCAAGTGTTTCTATACAGCAGAAAATATCAATGCTGTTACTTGTTTCTATTCTGAACCACAATAGGAAAATGCAAAAGCCAGAAATTAAGTGTGAAAAATGCCAGTGTGTCTAAATGAAAATCAGTGTTTTAGCCTGGCATTACAAAAGCTTTGAAAAGCAAAACAAAACAAAGTATTTTTGTTCAATCAGGACAATAAAAAATGATATAGTAAAACTCGGTATTTCCCCACAGAGACTTTTTGTTTTCTTAAGGCCACTTTCTTCATATGGCTGAACAAAAGAGGAAAAGAAGGAAACCCAACAGGACTTTCTGGGATGTTGGAGCCAACAAGATGCTAATTTAGCACTTTGCCAGCCTGCATGCTCCAGGATGCCTTCCAGAGCCCTGCGAGAGCTGGGACACCCCACACACCAGCATCAGGATGCTGCTGCCACAGCACTCTGAGGTTAAGGGGTGCTGCATCACACTGCACCCCTCATCCAGGGCTCAAACCTTCCTGCTGGGACACGCTGGTCCTCATGTTGCTGCCATCTGCATAAGCCCACCCTGAAATCACAGGGCCTGGAAAAACACCATTTCCCATGGCATCAGGCTCTCCTGCTCCGTACCCAAAGGTGAAGCCGTGTAGATCATGCAGTGCAATTTTGATGAAGACAGATTAATTTTGGTACGGGTGATGGAGCACTCTTGTATTACTCCTGTTGGTAATTAAGAGAAAGCAAATCACAGGGGAGGACAATAAAAGTATTAATTAACAACACTTTCAATAAGAAAAAAGTAATTTTAAAAAGGTTGGTTTATGCCTGGAGAAAATCCTTAAATAGGGTAGTCACATTGTTGGGCATTTGACAAATGCACACCAATAATTAAACGGTGATATTGATTACGCATTTAGATAATCACCAAATCCTTCGTGCTATTGCAGAAATGTCCCAAATCTGCTGCCTCGAGCTTTGATTTCAAGGAGTGAAAAATCATAGAATGATGGTTTGGGTTGGAAGGGACCTTTAAAGGTCATCTAGTCCAGCCCCCCTGCCATGGGCAGGGACATCTTCGACTAGACCAGGTTGCTCAGAGCCCCATCCAACCTGGCCTTCAATGTTTCCAGGGATGGGGCATCTACCACCTTTGGGCAACCTGTTACAGTGATTCATCACCCTTATTGTAAAACATTTCTTCCTTATACCTTGTTTGAATCTCCCCTCCTTCAGCTTAAAGCCATTACCCTTTGTCCTATCACTCCATGCCCTTATAAACAGTCCCTCTACATGTTTCCTGTAGGCCCCTTTAGGTACTGGAAGGCTGTTGTAAGATGGAGCCTTCTTTTCTCCAGGCTGAACAACCCCAACTCTCTCAGCCTGCCCTCACAGGAGAGGTGCTCCAGCCCTTTGATCCTTCAAGCGTGCAGACAGCCACGTTTCACTCACTGGCCTTTGCCTGGAAAATCCACGTGCGATTCCCACCAGATGGAGATTGCAGTGTATGATCCCACGAAGCCATGACAGCCTGTGCACTGAGCAAAAGGTGCTGCTGGGGCCTCTGACCTGCTGGGCACTGGGGTTAGCTGGGATGGGCTTAGCTGGGATGGGCAGCAATGCAGGCTCAGTGCTTGACCTGGTAGGTACAGGAGGAGGGGGAGGCAGAAGAACCCATTGACGTGGTGGGCCTGGGGCAGGCACACAGGGGAGCAGCATCCCCCCTAGGAGCTTGATCGGCAGCTGCTCACCCGATGGGGATATCACAGCAAAATGTAGAGGGCTCTTGCTGAAATGGGAGGACTTTTCCGAAGGCCAGGTTACTTTCTGGCCCTGCCAAGCATCCTGCCCTACCTTTGCCGTAGTGCTACCAAAACATTCATTTTTTATAAAAACAAAAGAGAGAGGGGCAGCAACTGGGCAAATAAAAGCAATTGCGGTCTTCAGGGATGTATAATCACTTTTTATCAGAACACAAACCATAAGGTATTTTGCTTCAAGCAGAGGATATTTTTCTCCCCCTCCAAACAGACAATAATCCAATAAAAAGCCCACTAGCAGGATCATGGACAACGCGTGACACCATGTTCTCATCAGCATCCCACTGGTGTTCTGGCAAGGTACCTGGTGCTCACGGCACGCGCCGGTGCAGTCGCTCTCAGCTGATACACCCAACAGCGTTCAAAGGCAAACAGAGGCACAGCTTATTGGAGCCACAGTAGCTTCTCTGTGCTCAGATTACCATGCAAATACCGTCAGATTTTTCATATTATCATGATACCAGGTGTCCTGTTTTATATAAAATGATATCCAGGCAAGTAAGAGAAATTCAGTTACTTACTCCATGCTGGGGGTATCTGAAAGACATTAATTCTGTCTGATAGAGACCTTTAGAGACATCCCTTCATGCTGACAGAGATTAAGAAGCAGTAAAGGGCACCCATTGAGTTCCTGAACCAGATAAATTCCTAAAAAGTGCTGGACAGGGTCACCTTTAACATAAACTGGTAGAGTTTCAGCACTGCTTAATTAACTTACAGTTTGGCATCGACCATGCAAAGAGCACATTTCTGCCCTCGCACATGTGAACTCCCGGGAGCAACACAACTGCTGCTTTGCTTTGGGCTGCTGTTGGGAAGAGCCAGCCTTTAATGGCATATCAAATTTAGGTTTTGGTAATGAAAAGGTAGGTAAATGAGTTACACTATCAGGGGCAGAAAGCAAAAAGTAGAGACTCCAGAGCCTTTGGGGTCTTCCAGTGTCTTCCTCTCCTGGCTGCTTCTCTTTATGGTTTTCTTTCACATTGACAATGCATTTTTCCATTGGAATAAAGGTTGTTTTGCTGAGTTATCTCTGCAGGAAGTCTCCAGTTCTAGCGGGGTCATCTCCTCCAGGCAGCAGTGGGTGCTGGCGACTGCCACCTTCCCCACAGCAGGTCCCATCCTTTGGTGGTGGTGTTGAAATAAAAATACAGACATCCTATTAATAGCCAAACTGTAGACCACTCCAGATGTGGAATTTGGTTTCTGAAATTACAGACCCAACCAAGCCAGGCCTGAACCAGTAAAATTCAGCTGTGTTTCCTCTGACTCATAACTGGTTTTTCAGAGAGGTTTTCAGTGAAATTTCTCCATCAATTCCTGTGTTGTTGCCTGACTCATACTGAAACACCAAAATCATTATTAAAGTGAAATTGTAGCAAAGAGGGTGTGAATACTTGGTATTTACCAGTTTAAAATGCATTACAAACCATATTTCACTATGGAGCACGCTTTGTCCAAGAATTAAATACTGTGTTATTTACAAAAGCAAGCAAAAAAATCTGTCATATAGGGCACAGAGGAAGTCAAGCACTTAAGAAACAATAATTTTGAAATGTAAGGTTAACTTATTCTTCAATAAACCTTCAATTATCCTCCTGACATGTGTAATATTTGTGTTCAGCATCCTACCTGCTTTCAGTCTGAAGCCCCCATCCACGCCAGCAGGGAAGAGGATGCTCAGCCTAAAGGATGAGGTGTTCGGATGTCCCGTGGATGGGCAGCGGTACAAAGTACATGGCTGTGAGCGGCACTTCCCGATTGTGGGAGCAGAAATGCATGCAGGGGTGGGGGCAGAGGTGCACCCACAGCCCCCCCCCCCCCCCCGACCATGCAAACCAATGGGAGAGAGGAGTTGGGCAGGTTGCTGAAGCCTCCGTCCCTGAGGAAAGACACAAAACCTATTGTGTTTTGCTTCTGTTAAAGGGTGATTTGCTGCAGGAAGGCTGGTGCTGTCATGCAGGCGTCAGTCCATCGCCCTCCCCATGGGTTGGCAGCATGGGAACAGCATCTTTTGCCTGAAGAAAGCTGTGCATGGGGGGAACTCAGCCCCCATCCATGGTAGGAGCCCAGCTAACCATGCCTGGGTTTTGCAATGCCATAAAGCACAGAGAGCTGGGAAGGTGGGCATCAAAGGTGGTGGGTTTGGGGGAAAAAATGCTGCAACAATGATTTCTTTGCTTTTTAAATTAAAACTCAAACTGTTGCTGTGGGAGAAGACACTGAAAAAAATCCCACAAGTCTGGGAGCTCATATTTACCTTCTCAGCAGCTCTGCAGATACTTAATTTGAACGTTGCTTCATCTCCTGTCTCCCTCATGTATCATCGCTAATTAAAGTGCACTTACCCAAACGAGGATGTGGGAGGCAGAAGAGGCTCAATCTCATTTTCTGCTGCAGTATTGCCTCTGCAGAACCAACAGCAGAGGAACCGGGGTCCTGCTCAGAGCCCGGCAGCTGCAGTGTGGACCCTTCACTACCACTCCATGTGATGGAAACCGTCAGCATCTGAGTGGCAACCTCCAGGGGAAAGGGGTCAGTGAAAGACGTGGCTGTGACTCCCCAGGGAAATGGGGTGAGCCTGGCGAGGGAGGGAGCGACACCCCAAAGCAGGCGCTGCTCCCCGCACGCCTGTGCTGGAGACTACCCTGTCCCCAGCTGAGGAAGCCAGAAGAGCTCTGCTGGCAGCAGCCTCGTAGGTCTGTGATTTGGTGCCTTCAGGCCCTCCAAACATGCCTCAACTTCCAACTCAAGTGAAATTCAAACAAAGCCTTATGGCTGGAATGACACATCTCCCCCCTCTGGCATGTCGCCCAGCATCCAGCCATCCCCGACCACACGTCCGCTCTCTCCCAGTCAGCTAAATGAGATTGCTAACTTCTCCCCAGCTTCTGGTTCCAGGCTAGAAGTCTGTCTCCTTCAGCCTCCCCACTGCACCCCTGCTCCACTTTAATCCAAGTCAGAATGTGGGGGTGTTTTTGGCAGAGCCCAGTTCTGCAACCACACTGGTCCTCTTGCTCATCGCAAACTCTCCTGCCCCACCATGCTGCAGGTAGCATCAACCTGTAGCGGGTAAAGGGTTACTTTAAAGTCTATGAACACCAAGAAGGGAGTGCAGATGTTACTAGGCTCAGAGATTATCAGTGCTTCAAAGGAATCAAGGAGATGGCGTCAAAGAAGAAAACACTGAACACAGCATGTTCAACATTTGGCCAAAGTCATTCCCTCGTCCCCATCTGAGGCACCAGCATGCACTACGCTCTACATGAGCCAAATGCACCTGTGTCCATAAAAACTGGGGAAAAGCACTGCTGAGAACTGCCACAGCTCTGAATAATTAATTCCCAGAACTATAAAAAGCTACTAGGGAATGAAATTTAGAAAAATCTAGTTTTAGGATAATTATAGTACAAATCAGGAGAGCACTTGGACCCAAGATGCATTAGTAGGACAACTGAGCACAGTAGGTCAAATTCGTACTCAACAGAACTGCAGTCTTCTACAGAGCTCCTCCTGGGACGGATTCAGCCCAGGGAGAGAAAGCAGACCCTGCAGTTAGATTGATGAAGTGAGTAGAAATCTAAAATAGCACATCTTAATATAGAAAGCATAAAAGAAAGGAGTGAAGTTGTTTCAGGTTAGCATTCCTGCCACAGCTGTAAAGCTGCTTCCCCCCACCCTGCCTCCACTATCACATCTACTGTGTTACGAGTCCTATAAAATCTCCATTTGTTTGCTGACCTTATCACATTTGGGCTTTTTAAAAAGTTCCAGATGCTGGAATTCACATGTTGCTTGTGAACACAGACCTACAATTTTCAAACCAGTTATATTTCTAGTCTGTATTTGTCCTGGTTTTCGGCTGGGACAGAGTTGATTTTCACAAGAAGCTGGGAAGGGACACAGCCAGGTCAGCTGACCCAAACTAGCCAAAGAGATATTCCATACCATATGATGTCATGCTCAGTATATAAGGGGGAAGCTGGCCAGGGAGGAGGAGTCACTGCTCAGGGATGGGCTGGGCATTGGGTACCAGGCAGTGAGCAAATTGCACCACCTTGTATATTCTTTTATTAGTGTTGCTGTTGTTATTTTCTTCTCCCTTTGCTGTCCTAGTAAACTGTCCTTATCCCAACCCACAAGTTTTACCTTTTTCTTCTGATTCTCCTCCCCATCCCACCAGTGCGGAGGAGAGAGCAAGCAGCCGCGTGGTGCTCAACTGCCAGCTGGGACTGAACCACGACACTCCTTTTTGGTGCCCAATGTGGGGCTCAAAGGGTTGCGATAATGACAGATCTGACCAGAGTGTGTTAAAACAAAGTTGTTTTACTCATTTGTTATCTTAGTTAAATAGTTGCTGGTCACAATGGTGTTTTGTTTGTTCATGTGGTATGTAAACCTGTACTTGCTGTATGTATTCCCTGCGGTGCTGTTTATCACCTCTGGGAGAGGGGTCTAGATTATCATTTTGCTGTACTGCGTAATATTGACTTATGATGTGATAACATCACTGGCCATATGGTTAAGCTGGTAATTGTATGTGGCATTGCTGTCATGTCTGTACCTTGGACATGTCTCAAAATTGATTAATAATCGCACCCAACTGATGGAGAAGGTGTGGGGGGGGGAGAAGCGGGGAGTATACTTTCACCCACTCCTTCACCTCCCCTTTTCCCTTCAGGCTGGTTAGAGCAGCCTTTGAGAATTTTGAATATCCTTGGGATGTTGAAGCCAGCATGCTCCTATTGCTATGTCTCCTGAATGTGTTCCAAGTCTTGATTAGGGTTACAAAAAATTGTTTTAAGAATTCGACCCAGAGATCTGCTCCAAGGCTGGCTAGTCATGGGTGGGATGGCATGTGGGAGAGTATGGGCAGGTATCTAGAGAACTTGTCACCTCCAATGGTTTGGAACTTCACTCCCAAACAACTACAGGACCCTGATAAAGTGACAGAATATTTGAGAGGAAAATGCTGTGGCTATTCCAAAGAGGCACAACTCACCGCACTGTGCTGGGCCCTGGCCAGTATCTACCAAACACTGCTCAACAGCAGGCAGTGCCCGCAGGGGGAAGAGGTGGAGAACAGCCCCACAGGCACTGTGGCTACCCCAACCCCAGCAACAGGCACTGACACTACTCAAGCCCTGGTGACAGGCACAGCAGCTGAACCAAAAAAAACAACCCATTCCGGTATCAGTCTCCTCTATACACAAGAAATACACAAAAAAATCATTTTGCTTAGTAAGGAATGACGATGAACCTGGACCATCATGAGAACAGGAGGAAGAGGCAGAACCAGAAGTAATCACCTGATCCCTGCGAGATATGCAAAAAGATTTCAGCCACCATCCAGGTGAGCACATTGTTACTTGGCTGCTCCAATGCTGTGATAGCGGGGCCAGTAGCCTGGAATTAGAGGGTAAGCAGGCTGAGCAGCTGGGATCCCCGTCCAGGGAAGGAGGCATAGACAAGGCAACTGGGAAAAAGACACAAGCTGTCAGCCTCTGGAGGCGACTTCTGTCAGGCCTGAGGGAAAGGTATTCCTTCAGTGAAGATGTACATCATCCAAGCAATTTGACCACCAGGGAGAGAGGTATCCAGTACCTGAGGAATTAACCGTGCAGGAGATGGTTTATTATGACCCAGACAATGAGCAGTTACGCACAGATCCTGATGAAGTCCGACACACATGACCCACATGGCGGAAGTCTGTACAGAGTCCACCATTGTCGTATGCCAACTCATTGGCAGCAACAGACTGGAAAGGTGAAAGGGCACCAATGGTGGATGAAGTGGCTGGCCGACTCTGGGCAATACGAAGAAAGTCTCTCTTCCTCCCTTGTCCCAGCTGTGGAGAAACTGTCCCGGAAGGTCCAGCAATTCGAAGAAAATATGTCCTATTCCCCACCTGTATGGACCAGTATCTCAGCTATCAGGACTAAGCATTCCTCTGCTCAAGAGAGAGGATATGGAGGGTACACACCATGAGGCACCCTGTGGTTTTAGCTGTGCAGCCATGGAGAGGACATGAGGAAGTAGGAGGGAAAAAATCTACCTCGACCCCACAGGCAAAGTACGTGAGCTGCAAGGAAGAACAATTACAAATGGGGATTCTTCCAAGAAGATTGCTTCCAGTTTCCAGCGGGCAGTTCCCCAGAGTGAGTGGAAGGCTTGATCGTACTTATGATCCTCTTGCAGGGACTTCTAAGTCGTTATGCAATGACCAGGAATAGAGGGTCCCTGCCTCCAGCCAGGTGGAGGAAAGGGACAACAGGGTTTATTGGACTGTGTGGATCTGATGGCCTGGCACGTCAGACCCACAAGAGTATAAGGCTGTAGTGGACAGCGGTACACAGTGTACCCTAATGCCATCAGCTATGAAGAGGCAGAACCCATCTGTATTTCTGGAGTGACAGGGGGATCCCAAGAGTTAACTGTACTGGAGGCCAAAGTGAGTCTAACTGGAAAAAACACCCCATTGTTGGCTGGGGCTAAACCACAAATTTAGTATTTTTCATGGCAAGTTTGCAAAATTAACCCTGATCCCTGAGTCACCAGCAAGCAAACACAGATGTTTTCTTCCAGTTTCCCAGTTGTCTAAGCCAGTCACTACGGTGTCCGGTTTAAGGTGTTGAATCCTTGGGACTGCTCGTTTAATTTGTCACTCTCAGATAGTGGGATGTGGGACTTTTATAGCTTACAGACTAACACATGTACTCAGGCTGTATACTGGGCAGGTTTTAATTGAATACTGAAGGAGCCAATGTTGTGTGGCTGGCAGCATGCAACCTCAGTGCTCTCAGCATCTCAGCGGGCTCCCCAAGGCTCTGCACAGGGCTCCCTGGGACAGACTCTGGCCTTCCCATGTTGCTCTCTAGAAAAAGAGCGTACCTGCACAGAGGCCAAAGTTTATTGCCTTTTTTTAATAACAGCAACAGATGACCTGAGAATTCAGTTTCATGCAAGCCAGAAGCAGCAGGGTGCTCAAAAGCTGACAAACAGGGAGATTATCACGGCTCCAGAAGAGCTGTTCTAATGTCCACTGCCCCAGTTCAGCATGACTCCCAGTGGCATGGGACCAGGCACTTCCAGTCGTACCTCCCGGCCAAAGACACGTGCAGAATGGCAGAGGGGTCTGTCCCGTGTCAACTCATGTTTCCATGAGCTCCCTGTTATGGCATTATTCATTTCCAGTATGAAGTTATTGGGTGCAGTCACAGCATGCTTATCAAACGAGTGCTCTTTTCATAGTGTTGAGCCATGATTTTCTATAGACTTCATTTATTAAGAGCATTGGCATCCTTCAAAGTGAAAGGCTCTCCTATAAGCCCATGCCATTACTTGAACTTCAAATGTGCATAAGAGGAGACGTGTATTATAAGCAGATATCCTCTCCTTCATTTGTAAGTGCGGGAGCTGTTTGACACGACACAAAGCAGCTGGAGAGAGGACGCAAGGATAACTGTATCAGTCAAAAATGCATCCAGCTCTGCTGTGGGGTTCTTGCTGCAAGAGGAACAAAAGGCCATCTCTATGAGACTCAGCTCTTTAGAGCTTTTAAGTCCTTAAGTGGGTGGCAGGTAAAGCATCACGTATTTCCCTTGTGTCCAAAAACATTAGGGTCAATTGAAGAGATCATGTGGTAAGGGTGTAGATGATGAAGAAATGGAGACTATGCTTATTATCTTATAGGCGAGGCAAAGCAAGCGGGAGCTGCGGGCACAGAGGAGGGCAGGATGACAATTCAAAGCAATGCTGACAAGTTGGGGAAAAGGCCTGGAAAGAAGGATGCGGTTCAGTAGAGACACGTGTGAGGTAGATGGGAACAATCAGCTGTGCAAACACAGCCTGGGTTCAGCTGCAGCAGTTCTGCCAAAAAAAAAAAGGTCTGAGAGGGTAGTTGTGGATTGCAGAGTGAACATGAATCAACAGCGTCGTGTTTTTGTGGAGAAGACAGATGTTCTAGGGTAGATAAAAGAGGTGCAGAGCCCATACAATGGGAAATTACCCTTCCATATGAGCCAGAGTGCTGCACTGTGGCGTGAGGAGTGGCACTTGCACAGAGCCCGGCTGCTGAGCAGGGAGGTGGAAAACACCCTGAGAGCAGTGGCTGACTGAATTGGGGTTTAGCCTAAATATGTGAAGCCTGAAGGGAAACATAATCCTCCAGCTATGCAAAATGTTGTCTTAAGTGGAAGGGGATGTTTGCAGTGAACAGGAGCGATGAGCTTAAATTAAAGCAAATAAGAGTCAGAGCGTGCATGAAAAAAAAAAAAATAAATCTGCAGGTAAGGGCAGCAAACCACTGGACTGGATCGCTGGGGGGGATTGAAATTTCCATCACACTACAAGCACGTCAGACAAGTGGTGGTTAGAGATGATAAAGTGGTACAACCTGCCTTGAGGCTGGAGAAGAGATTAAATGAGCCCTTGTGAATCTTTCTAGCCCTGTTTTTCTGTGATTTATCAGAGGATTCACAGCTGCAGCTTTCCACATTTTCAGGGTTTAAAAATGCAGCTCTGCTGGCCAACACCACAATGTAGATGTTGGGAGAAAGTGGAAGCCCTCTTGTCTAAGCCCAGTGACGCCCCACCACTTTTGTAGTAAAGGCCCCATGAAGTCACCAGCAAGCTGTGCTCCGGTCTCCTCGGGAGCTGAGAAAGTAATGCTCAAAGCTTTTCTCTCCAACTTTTTTGGAACTAAAATATCAACACAAATTATGGACGAGCCAAAATAAGAGCAGTATTTCAGATTAGATTCCAGGTTGTTTAACCCTTTCCTCTCCCATCTCTTGTCAACATTTAGCCCTCTTCAAAGTCAAGGTGAAAGAAGAAAACTCAAATTCCTGTCCTGGAAGTGCCAGTGCCAAGCTGTTGATTTTTCTGAATTCCTTCTGCTTTTGTAGCAGAAATGATTCACAAATTGAGATTCACATGGCCTTTCAGTCCCCCAGAAGCTATTATGAATATATTGGCTCAGTTCTAGTTCCTTCATTTACTATTTTTGGGGGAAGCAGCAGTGCCTCCCGCTGCCTAACAGCATGGTGGGTGACAGAGAAGGACAAAGCCAGACTCTTTGCAGATATGCAGAACAAGAGGACAAGGGACAGCAGTCACAGATGCAGCAAGAAAAATTTCGGTTAGAAGCGAGGAAATTTTCATCATGAGGGTGGGTAGTCAAGCACTGGAAAAATTTGCCCAGGGAAGCTGTGATATCTTCATCCTGGAGTTTCAAAACTCAATGGGAAAAGGCCCTGGACAACCTCTCCTAACTTTGAAGTTATCCATACTGTGATCTGAGGTGGGACTAGGACCCCAGAGGATCCTTCTATGATGCCAGTGGAGGTAAAACAGAAGTTTCCTAAGTGGCAGCAGAATTTCCCATACTTATTCATACCTAGAAAACACTCTCCCAATGGATTTAAGTTGGTAACAATTAGTGTGTGGCCCCAGGCTTCCCCAGCCCTACCCAGTGCCACCAAGCAGCTGACCCAGGACTTGCTGCTGGGTCTGTTCCACATCCTATCCCTCCACTCTCCTTGGCTCACTTCTCCTGCTGGGCTCTGGAGGCTGGTTGATAAGGACAAACATCTCATTTATCTCCTTTGTTTCATTACAACAGAATGCAAACGAGGTGCATATACCAATATGGTCTTAAAAAAAAAATAAAAACAATAAATGAACACCCTTTCTTTCATTGCTGTGCCACTGCAGCGTGGGAGAGAACAATTTATGCTAACTCCTTTTCTCATAATGTTTGTTGGTTTTTCAGGGCCTTAGTAAATCCACCAAATGTCAGCCACAGAAGACACACCATGGCAGTAATGGGTGTAATCAGTACAATCTCAAAAAGCACTTTACAAAGACTGCAAAGCATTATCCCTATCTGGAAAAAAAAAAAAAAAAAAAAAAAAAAAGAAAAAACATCAAGACTAGTGCGTTACTCAGATCACAATGAGCACCTTAAAGCCCTGAAGGCAGCCCAGCCTCCCAGGTCTCACATACGTTTTTACACAGGCTTTGCTCACAACTGCACCAAGCAACATTTGCCTTCGCTGTACCTGCTGAACGTCTAGCCGTGATTACAGGTCACCGGAAACGGCAGAAGCCATTTTGACTTTCAGAGCCAGGGTGATTTGGCAGAACATGGCTATTAGTGGATGACTGTCTTGTAACCAAGCCAATTTAGCACAGCTCTGGAAACCCTGTGCTGATGCAACCATGCCAGTATACGTAAGGAAACTATCCCATCTTCTTGCAACACCTTTCCGCCTATTAGCTAAACAATACATTTTTAGGAGTGTCCTGTTTCTTTGCATGGAGGTCAGATATCTAAAGCCAAGATAATGTTTAAAAACAGCACAGAAACTTCTTGGATAAAACATTAAAACTCTGAACGTACCTTTACATCCACCATTCTAACAGGGTTGACAGGGCTTTCATCGCCTCCATGGTGTGGCTCTCCTGATAAGCGGGGTGCTTAGTCGTAGGTGGTGCTAAAAGAGCCTTTCCGGGTGCTTGCACAAGGAAAGGATGGACGAGGCAATCGATCTGCTTGAATTTAAAAAGACAGATTTATGAAGAATAATTGCCTTCTAACTTGGCAGAGAATGTGTACTGCCTTTAAGGGACTCACAGCTGTGTCCTGTTCTTGTGGAGTTAACTGAGCTTTGAAAAAAACATTTGATCTATTCTTTCTTCCTTAATTCAACATAGCTGAGAATCTCCCAGGATATTTCTATTCGAATTGCAGCAGGCTTTCCATTTCAATGTGTTTGGAGTGAATATCTGTCACACTGATGGCATTTTCTACATGGAAAGTATCACCAACACTTACAGTAGACAGCAGCATATACATCACCCAAATGGCTGACTCTGTGTGTCGCAGGAAAAGCAAGATGGGCTACCTTTTCCTTTGACTACAAATGCAGGTTGCCTTGAGCAATGTGAGTTCTGCAACCAGATTCCCAGATTTTGTACCATTTCTGCACTAGATTGACAGCTCTGGCATTTAGCTTCATTTAAAGCTAAGCCACAATTAAGTACAAAACAAATAGATCAGGCAGCAGAACCACTCATGTTTGTAACAAGCTTCCAAACTTCATCCATCATTTCCTGCAACTCTGTGCAAAGATGTCCGACTCTCACCTTTTAAAAAGACAGATTATTTTTTTTAAAGTTCATATTTGCACAGTACTTGAACACAGCTGGAAACTCCCTGTATAACCTTCTTCCCAGGGAAGAGGAGGCGGCAAAATCGCCTGCAGGAGCTCCTGAAAAGTGACCATAGAATTAAATGAATAATACAAAAACCATGAGCCTAAAAGAAGAAAAAGTAAATTTCAGCTCCAAACCAATGCTTTTTTTTTTTTCCCCCTGTTCTTTTTGTTTTCTGGGTACACAATGCTGCTGCAATAGGCCTATATGATGTTGATGGTATCAGCACCGAAACCAGCATTTCTAGAAATATGATGCAGCCACCACCAGAACCGGTTTGCAAACCCTCTCAGACATTACCTACCTGCCCTGACTGAAACTCTGAAGCTCACATTTTATCTTCTTTTACTTATATGAAGAATCTGAGTAGTTATAGAATCATATTCCCAAGTTAAATGATTAACACTGGCAGAAGAGGCTGTCCCATGAAAACAGTGTTTCCAGGAAAGTGCACGAACCCTAAATTCTCTGTATGTTAAGCAAACCATTTCTCCACTGACAGTATGTCTCAAGGGTAGTTGCTTCTATGCAGACTTGTGCAAGGCAAGAAAAAGCTTCTTGTGGCACACACAATGTCTGTTAGGCTCTGTCAGACATAGAGGGACCCAGACATTGCCCAAGTCCATGTTAGGACCTGGGTACACCCCAACTCATCCATTCAGTCCACAGAAAAGAAACGCTGAGCTTGGTCCCAGCCTGAGGACCGAGGCTGCAGGGGACAGGGCCACAGACCCATGCCTCATTTTAGACTCAGTCTAAGTACAGATGAAGCAGCACTCAATATGAAATTTATGTTAATATATTGTTAATATTAAATTGTTAAATTATATATTTCTGCTAAATCCAATATCTGAGAGTTTTGAATCCTACTCTGTTTTAGAAATAAGACTCTGATATACTTTTTTGCATTGATATGGTGATCAAAAAGGGCCATTTAGGCCATCTCTGCCAGAAAAGCATTGCCCTAGAGGGGTACTTTTTCAGTCTTGTTTTAAATATCCCCACATTTCCCTGAGAGGCTATCCAAAGGTCTGTTTCATGACCTGCGTATAGAATTTCTCCTGGCACTTAACAGGATATGCATATGCTAAAGGCATGCAGAAGTCAAACAAGGCTTTAGGAAGAATTTCCAAATGAGTAAATTCAATTATTTGAGTTTACTCTTGCAAAATCATTATTATTTTCTAGCAGCTCTACAAACAAGCATTCAGCGTCCATGGGATCATTCGTATTGCATGCCATCGAGGTGGTCAAACTCAGGATGTACCTGGAAGCCCGGGGAAGGTCCCTTCCCTGCACTAATGCACAACTGCCCTCAGACAGCTCTGAGAGCCGGCAGCCCCTTGCACTGCTGCTCAGGGGGCCTGCCGAGACTGCTGGGTGGTCTCCTGGCCCCCAGGCCCCAACAAGGGTGCACCCCTGAGCTCCCTGCAAGACAAATCATCTTTCACAAAACCCTTCTTGGATTCAAGAGCACTAATCTTGTATTTTTCCAATACAATTTCTTGTATTGGAAATGTATTATGCAGAGACTTAAGGCTGCTTCTTCAAAAT
Organism: Balearica regulorum gibbericeps; assembly: GCF_011004875.1. Classification (NCBI taxonomy): domain Eukaryota; kingdom Metazoa; phylum Chordata; class Aves; order Gruiformes; family Gruidae; genus Balearica; species Balearica regulorum. The sequence goes on from NC_046186.1 coordinate 16,760,227, forward strand.
AAGCCTGCACCAGTCATTCACAACTGAAATACTGCTGCTCACATCTCCCTGGCTCTGAATGGAAGCACAAAGCACCCCCTCACACACTCCCGGCCTCCTGCCTTCATGACTCAGCTGCGTCCTTCACTTCTTCCCTGGTCTTTCACTTCTACTCCCAGCCAAGGTATCACACCCAGCCTGTGCTCAAGCTGCAGGGCTGTCATTTTCCTATGATCAACGCCCCTTGGCTACCTGCAAAGTTTAATACCTGCCTGGTCCATTCATTACATCTCCACATCAACCCTGCTCAAATGCTGACAACCCTTCACAGCCCTTTTATTGCCACCCAAGTTGTCTCTCCTGTCTGAGATAAGCAGGCCCTTAACCCAGATGGCAAATAAGTGCTAGGTTTCGACATACAGATGTGAATGGACTGCTTCAGGTTTGGCGTGGAAACACACAGAGCTCTTTATTTTCTGCAGCCGCTGTTAATACAAAAGTCATTAAGTGCAATATCTCCTCTCTCCTGTACTTCTCTGCCCTGAAGGAAGTATCATGCCTCCTGTTGTATGATGTGCACTGCCAGTCTGTCCCAGTTGTCTTGATGAAGCTTGGCAAAGCAATTCAGTCCTTGGCTGATACTATGTAAGTTATTAGAGTGTTCTGAAACACATCTGCCAGCATTTTGACAGTATTATTCAAACACTATCACTAGAGACTAGTCTGCTTAATGTTGTGGCCATGTTCGTCAGAAGTGGCCTTGTCCTGCAGCAGTGGCTGAGGAGCCTTTCCACTGAAACATCTCAATGCTTTTCTGCTTCCCCCTGTTCTCTCTTGCGTGTATGGGGCACATCAAGTGTCTTTATGCTCCACCTCAAAGCAGTCCTTACCCAAACTGGGCTGCTTCAATCTGTGAATCCCTTCAAAATAAGCTAGTGGAACAGAGACAGCAAACTCTTGCCTTCTGTGTAGGAAGACGCTCATGTTTTACTTGGCATTATTTATAGTCCATTTGTTGGGGAAGATGCTAAAGAAACTCACTCATCCTGAATTTGATCTTAGAAGGTCCTATGTCATATGTTGGTTACAGATCCATCCATCTCCACACTATCTTCTCTTGCTTGGTATCCCAGCTCCTTCCTGTGCTTTTTACCCTGCTCCTGTTCCTACCACTGAGATTACCCCTGTCTATCTTTACATCTGTTCCTCACTCACTAGTCTGCCTCATCTTCATCTGCTTTTCACAGCTCTGCCTTATGCATCCATATGGTTCAACTGCAAGTGAAGCATTTCTTCACTCTTGGCTCCAATGCCCAATTGCAAAGGAATAGCTCCAGAAACTATGCTGGGCTGGAGTCTTGGGCTGGGAGGTGAAATCATCCAAGAACTTACCTGCACCACCATATATCTAAAGTGTACGTGATATAGTGATTTTTTTTTTTCTCCTGTGGTTTATATCGTGGCCAGATTTGAGTGAGAGGGAAAAATGAAAACTGATCCAATTGCAAATCAAACCCTCCTACTGAGCTTCAATTCCTGCTCAAAAGTGAGGCACTGCAGTATGGGCTAAAGAGCTCCAAGAATTCCGACTTAAGGAAATTAAACTGGTTTGTGTCAGACTTCTTCCAAATTTGGTGGATCAGATTTCTGAAGCTGGCAAAGCCACCAAGCTCTGGGATAGGCAGCATAATATGTAATCCACTTGAATTCAATCTTATTTGACAAGGCATAAGCAACTAAAACTAGGACTGACAGTTGGACTTGATGATCTTAAAAGTCTTTTCCAACCAAAAGGATTCTATCATTCTATGATTCTATGACTTGAGAATGGAAATTGTTTAGTAACTCTACATAGCTGTGCAATTCTAAATGTTCTTCTCCTCAAAGTGTCTGGAGGTACAAAGAAAAGGTAAGCCTTGATCAAATACAAGTTACCTGTAATAGTCTTCATATTTTGTAACACAAAAAATTAAAGACTAAACAAGCTTTATCTCATCAAGTGCCAGAAAAATATCAAGTTTTGTTGTCAGCAGTCATCTAGAGCCCCCCCCTAAATACCAGGTTAAGCTTCTGAAAGACAAAAAAGCAAGATTGAGTTACAAGCTGAGCGAAGACCTTTCATGGTCATCTATCAGGAATCCCTTGCTCAATTATCCAAAAAAGTAGGTGTCTATGTTACCCTGTACCATGGTGCAGAACATGACATTTCCAAGTAATTTGGGCCTGTCATGGGCTTCAGTTTACCCTTAATTAGAAAGGGGTTCTCACCTCAAAGCAATTTGCTCTCATTTGCTGATGGCGATTAGGTGTTTACCTAGCACTCAACACAGCAGAGTCCCAAGCTTTGCCCTTTGAGTGTTACAACTATATGAAACAACAGTATTACTTCTCTATTACCAGCACAGCTTCTCCCCAGGTCTTTCTTTCCATCTCCATGCTTCACAGAAGCAGGCACCACTGCTCCCACTTCAGTAGCAGCAGTAGCTGGCAGTCTCTGCTCCCGTCCCATCCCAACCCTAACGCTGCAGGCTGCCCTTCCCACCCCAGTCCTCTTTACACATGCGGACCAAGATATCTGTCTCTGAACAAGAGTGGGAGCTCTGTCCTTCGCTTAAGTATCTGCAGCTCCTTTTTGGAGGAACCTGGGACACTAGTTTTTCTGGATTTGGGATCTCTTCTACCTGGTCATCTATGGTAAAGGAGAAAAAAAGCAGTGCCTCTGGCTTAGGGGTCTGCTACACATTGTTTCAGCTCTTCATGTAAACCTTCCTCCTTGCAGATCACAAGCTGCCGGACCATCCCCAAATGTATGCACCCGAGTTGGCTCTGAACCTATCTACACAACACAGCCCCTGGGCAAGGTGGCTTCATCCCACTGCCCTCATCCTCAGCCACACACACTTTCTCCAGTTGCTGTCACAGCCTTAGCAGAGGACTCCAGCACTGCAGGGGCCCCTTTGCCACTCCACCTTCACGACTTCATTTTTACCGATCTCACTGCCGTAAGTCATGGTGTTACTGTCTCGGAGAATAAGCCCCTGCAAATACCCACCTTCAAATAGCCAAGCAGCATCAGCTGCAGATTGCCTCTTGCAGACCCTCACGGAGGTATAAAACTCGCACAGCGTGACTGTAATAACTATACGGCAGATTAGCCAGATCTTCCACTGCACAAAATTTTTAACACACAGAGTCAAATGGCATCTTTAGTCATTTACCACAAAGAATGACACAAACTTCAGAAAGAAAATAGAGCTGCTCTTCTCAATAACTCAGAAGAAGATATGCTCTTTCAAGACTCCATAAATATATCTTCTCCCATTATGTAAAATTAATTTCCGTATCAGACTAAGCCAAAGAATTATTAGGATGAAAGGTTGTTTAAAATGCTCTGTGTTACTGATTTTATCAGTTACTACTCACAGCTTTAAAAAAGTCAATGCCATCTAATAGTGTCCATATTTTATCTGTTGAGAAATCTAATACTCTTGGAAAAGAAGCAATATCAGACTGCATGGTCAGTCTTACTTGGAAGAGAAAATACAATTCTGAGAAATTTAATCTTGAACAATAAGAGAAAGAAAACGGTGAAACCCGGCTGATAGGTTGCATATGCACATGGAAGGAGAGAAGAAACAAAATTATTGTGATGAATAGGGAGAACATCTTACAAATAATGCAGATGCCAGCATAAAATATTCTTTGTTTCTGGAGTTGGTGATGAAAGATAAGAAGGTTGCTGCAATATCATACCAATACTACAAGTGCATTGTATTTAACATATTAATTAAAATTCTGTCAATAATCCCAGGTACAGAGTGGCGTGCATACGCAGAAGTGTTAGTTTCTGAAATTCAGGAGTGCAATGGTGAATGTCTCATAATCATATTATGTCTTTCTCCCACAGTTTATGTAACATCCTACCACCCATATGCTGCTCTTTCCCCTAGGGTAGCATCCCGATGCCCTGACTTGGGGTCCTGTGGTGTGAGAAGCTGCAGTTTCCGTTGCCAAAGGCTGTGGCTTCTCCCACTGGGTACTGGTGAAGGGCAGGGAAAGGCAAGCAGTGCCTTGGCAGTAAGCAAATCCTGAAAAAGGAGCGTGTCTTTTCTTTCTTTAAACATAGTCATAAATGCCTGGCACAAGTAAGCCTAACTAGATTAGTCTAGTAGCAATGAAAATCTCTCTCCAAGGGATAATCTTACCTGCTATTATATACCAATTGTGGCAGAGCTTGCTTACTCCCTCACGTAGTCCAAGGCAAGCCCATGCACACTTCCATCAATGGTATCCAGTTGCATTAAAAAGCATAGTTAAAGAGCCCTTACTACCTCCTTTCAAAGTGAATGCAACTATTACACATCAGTGCTTCACACGTGGAAAGACGAAGCATGTTTTTGCAGTAAGACAAGTGAGCTCAGTACTGGGCACCAAGTTGCATTAGTTACTGACTCTCAGCTGCTGTTGCAGATATTGTCATCTTCGGTGTGGACAGGGACATCTGAGGCCTTTATCCACCCTTGCAAGGCACTTCACCCTGTCAACACCAAGGGGCAAGGGAGGTGTAGTCTGGCCAGCCCTGCCCCTGTGCTGACAGCCGTCCCCTCCCCGCCGTCGCCTGCGCAGGGCTGGGAGAGCTGTGCCTGGGGAGGTGTTTCCAGCTGTCCTGCTGCCGCAGCTGGCGGCGAGGATCCCATCCGTTCCCCATGTGCATTTTCACTCCTTGGTGCATCTGAAACGATCCCCTGCCAGTGCTTGGCGAGGGCAGCTCCCAAGGGAAGGGCATGGTGCTTTCCGAACTGCTCCAAGCCACCCGGGCAGGCAGAGCCTGGGCAGGAGTCTAGTCCTTTCCTCTTATTTTACCCTGTGCCATTACTTGCTCCTGTTCTACGTTGAGAGACATTTTTTTTTTCCTCCTCATTTCATATTTTAAAGACTTAGCTTTGTTAGTGTTCTGGCTGCCTGAGCTATCCGAGGAGCACTGCAATAGCTCAGTGGGCAATGCTACCAACACGAGCCTTATTTTGAAGCTGATAACCCCATTACAGGTATTTTGCTTAGATGAGTTAGGTACACAAGATTTCAGCTTCTACCATCCTCCATTTCCAATACAGTTCTGTTCATATTTTCTTTGCTAAAAAGGTTGGTTTGGGTTTTTTTTTTCTTTTTACATTTTTAATCTGCTTTTTAAGACTAGCTCCATCTCCTTGATCTGATCCATCCACAAAAATACCACAGTAAAAAGAAATCTGCCTGACTGTACTAGGTCACTGATTTGGAGTGAGAGTATCTACTTTCAAATTCTGCCTCAAATCAGCAACTGAGATACTATCTCTCTAATCAAGTGGTCTGTTATAATTTGCTTTAAAAAGCTACATGTGATAAAAGCAAGTCAGCTGACTCCCTGAAACTTTTAAATGTCATTATCTATATATGCATCTTATGACTGAATCTAATCTGTATCTTATCGAAATGCTTACTGCAGTGCTTTGTTATCCTAACTTAAATCTAGTTAGGAATGTTATTCACAATTGTTACTTTAATAGGAGCCCACTCCTGAATTACCCTCATGATTGGGACTCCTGTTCAGTAGGTGAATTTCATGGTCTTGCAGAATTAGGCCTTACATTATCACAATTATGTGCAGAAATTACATGACCTTGTTTTGTATTTCCCTGACATAAAATTGTGTGTTTCCTATTAGTTCCTGATTTTTTGTCTGATAGCACAGTGATAATTTCTTCCTGAACACTGAGTATAATGTACTCAGCAATTACAGCCTCAGAAAAGAAGCAATTATTTTGCTTACAATGCTTTATGAATTAAGTTCACAAAGGTCTAGACAGAGGTGTCAGCTATTCTCTATACAATCTGATATTTGCATGTTAATTGAATCCTCCTCTGAGAAGGCCACCCTGTTTAGCTCATCAGAGAAGCAAGAAAGCTAATTCATACCTCAGAGGGGGTAGATGAAGAAGGGAGGCCATTACCAACACGAACAATTACCACATTTCTTTTATGTTAGAGGTAAAACACACACGAATGCATAAACAAGGCTCAGTCCATGGTTGCAGTCAACGGGCCTATGCGGATTGGCACTGGCCGCGACTGGGGTCGGTGCCGAAGGAGCCCAGGAGGAGCCTGTTGGAATTAGGGAAGCTCTCAGTGCCAGATCTCGCCCGGAGGAAGCTGCGGCATTTGATGGCCATTCGCACATCGCTACTGAGTCCCTGAAAATGAAAACTCATATAAGCTCAGGGTGTGAAAGGCATTGTCACGAAGGGAATCCCTGGTTTGTTCCCAGTCAGGAGACCTCTATTATCAGTGCTAAGGTTCACCTGGAATAGCTGCTAAATTGCATTAAGACTTTATCCAGAATATATTACTCGAGTCACCCAGCCGTTCCCTTTGATTTTAACCTATTGCCATAGACCGATATCATGCGGGACTCTTTAGCTGTGATATCCTGCTTACAGACTTGGAAGTAAGATTATGAGATTATTTTGATTTCATCAGCCAGGGAGAATTGTGCACTGAGCTGCTGGTTGACCGGAGGATGCTGAAGTACACGTACAGTGACAGCTCTCTCCTAAAGAACTGACTCTGACCACTTGCAATTTTCACCAGTTTCAACAAGTTCTGCCAACTGCAGATAGAAACGAATTAATGTTAATCATACTTCGTGTATTTTACTTGAACTGAAAAAAAATAAGTGTCATACTTATTGCCTGGCATCCACCAGGCTACAACATTTTACAACTCAATAAAAGATGGAGGCACACCTGGTACTTTCTGAGGACCAGGGGATAAGCTGTATTTGTACATCTGGATTGTAAATTTTTATTGTAGCTCATAATTTCCTATTTTAAAATGTAAGTTAAAGATTTGTTATTTACTTGTGACTTTTTTCCCAGGTAATTGGGGTCATGCTGTATTTGACAAAAAATACAGATACAAAGCACAATAGCAGCTTTAAAAAATATTTTGGTTGTATAGTCTTAAGTCCTTAATGAAATGTGATTGCTATTGAAAAAGTTTCTCCTTTATTAACATACACATTTTCTACGGCAAGTGAATTTGAACTGGCCATTACTAACCACAAGGTCCTTTAAGACATTAAAACCAGTAGAGCTGGTTGCCTCACATACCACTTTCACTTCTGTGTTAATGCAGAAAAATCACACTTTGCTTTTCCTATTTTAAAACAGTTTTTCAGCTTTTAATTAACTTGTCTTTGAGCTGAACTAGATGAACATGCTGAAACAAAAACCCCACTGAATTCCTGCTGAGATGAAATAGCTGTAAAACTGTCTTATTATTTTGACAAAAAACTTGTTTTAGATGCTTGTCTGGTGACTTTTATGAGCTTTATGAGCTTTCTTTTTCAAACTTCGGAAATAAGCAATATCATTCTTAAATATTATATTTCATTTACATAAACTTAAATTCTCAGTTATTATAGCAAGTTCTGGCCTTAATACACTTGTCATAGTTTCATGTCTTAAAATAGTTTCATTATTGTAGTTTAATTTTAACTTTGCTCCTTACCAAAATCTATTTTAAACAAATATCTTCTGTTTTTTAAAGCAACATAATTTTCTATAATGGCAAATTAAATTCACTGTAGGTGACACAGGAAGAACAGTTCTTGCTTTACTTCCATGATAGTGGTTTCTGAACAAACCATTACCACTCAGGAAAGAGATCCTGAAGTTATAATAGATGTAATGAGCTGTAAAGAGCTTGAATAATGACACAAAAAATGTTGCTGATGATACAGAGTTATTTGGAACAAAAAAATCTGAAGATGACAGAGGAATTTCAGAAGGACCTCACTGGGCAGCAATTGGGCAGCAAGCTGGTAGGTAATTTATGGATAAATACAAAGTGACACATATGGAAAAAAATCTAATCCTGCACAACGATGAATTGTAAATTATCTTTTTCCATATGGTTAATGGAGGGGATAGTTTTTTGAAAAGTTCAACACTGTAGCTTTTAAAAGTAGGGAACATAAAAATAAGGAGAGAAGCAAAGAACAGTCCCTAGTGGGACTGGGACCACGCTGGACACATCTCCGTCTAGCACATGGTGTGGGGGTCAGGTGCCCTCCACCTCCAGCTGGAGCTGGGAGAGCCACGGGGAAGGGCAGCGAAGGCTCAGCACACCGGCCATCCTCAGGCCAGCCGAGACAACAGATCGGAGGCACTACAGGGAGACACAAAGTCCAAGTGGGACAGGGAGGGCAAACAAGACGATCATTTCTGAACCTGGATCCTATCAGTTTTGTTTAATGCTCTCCAAGTGGACAAAATGGTGAACATGCAGAAAATACCTGATTATGAAACATCCCTAGAGCTCCTTGCTGCAGGTTATAAAAAAGATTGTGGGTGCAAAAAATGGAGTTACACAACTCTGGAGGAGGATGGGAGCCCACTGAAGAGTATCAGCCTGGAGAAATACCACCTGTGGCTCTCAACAGGTGGGAGATGCAGATGGAAAGAAGGTGTGAACATGTTGCCACATGCTCACTCTGTTTCTTCACTCTTCTATAACTGAAAATTGCCATGTTTCTGGGAAGGGCTGGATCATCATCTAGGCAGGGTAATGCACTTGAGGAATTCCTTGTGCCTAAAACCATAACCTATAATGTGCTAATAGTTGTCATGTTTTACCAGGTAAAACTGTTTCCTAAGCATGATACCAGTATCATGCAATTACTGGTAACATCTCAGAAATTAAATAGGAAATATTTCTCATAGAGAAGCAAGCAAGGTTTACTTTCATTTCTATTTAATATATTTAATCCTGGTATTGCAGATACCAAAACCTATGAAGGTGCTTAAGCATTTGGAATTGCTAAATGATATCAGAAAACAATCAGAAAACTCAATCTATTAGCCTGATTGCTACAATAGCAATAAAAGTTTCATTTATCAAATAAGTCATAAAAGATTCAAGTATCCTTGACCACTGCCTGCCTCCATCTCACAAAACACATTTCAGCATCTCTAAGGATCAGAACATAACCCTGACACTCAGCACCCAAATGGGACCTCTACAGCTTGACTGGAACTCTATCTACACATGTTATTTAAATTTCCAATTTGACAGCAACTTAGAAGGAACGTAAAACAACAGAAACCCAACACTGCCTTTCACCTACCCAGGCGTTGACAGTAACTGAATGGGCAACGGTGTGTAAGAGAATTCAGCCATAGGAGTATAACCCAGCAAGGTTATCACTGCTTTACATCTTTAAATAAAAGTGAGCTATTTCTACACCTTACCACAGCAAGTGCTGGGATAAGGATCCTTCACTGCATAAGGATTTGTAGAGGAGTAAGTGCAGCTGTAGGCACGACAAGATCTTTGCAAAATCTAGGACCCATTATTTTTAAAGAACGTTATAATCTAGTCCCAGATTGAGGAAAGTGTCTTTATCCACCCTCTTGGGATAGTGTGGCCAGCAGCAGAGCTTGCTGTCTCCAGCTGCGGTGGCCAGACCATGGTGGAGGGCTGGGAAACCTGCCAAAGCCTGTGGCTGGTCACTGAGTGTGAGCAGAGGGCACCATGAGCAGAGGCAAGCTGAAGATGGCAAGTAGAGAGGGTAAGGGGTAAAAAGGAGTGACGCGGTCTCTCCATTTTTTTTTGACTTAACATCTCATTTATAACATTAACAACAATGCCAGGCTCATATTTAGCTCTTCGTTTCACCAGTTCTGAAGCATTTTGTGACGAGAGGCAGAGCCATCTCTCCTCCAGCCTGTCCTGTGCCAGCACATCGCCCCGCACTGCCTGTGCATTCGGTCACTGCCCAACTTCACATCTCACTTTCTTTAAGAGTTGTGCTAAGAACATCTGCCAGGAGCAAAAACAGTGTTTATCCACCAGGTTTCAAGAGCCAAAAAGTTCCTGATTTAAATCTCCCTGAGTGTTCCCCTCCCCACAAAATTACTGTTTTGCTGTCATGGAGACAGAGGACTGAGCACTGATCTCTGCACTTTGGTCTGAAAAACAAGAAGCACTTGCCTGAAACCAATTCAGATGAACTAGACTGTCCACCATCGGAAACAGTTCAGCTGTTAATAATTTGGCAGTCGACAGAAAGGAGACATAAGAAAAGAAAACAAAACATTTCCTCCCCCAGCTTTGACACGACCTTGCTTTCCTGGCAGTTTGAGAGTTTCTTGATGATGTTAAACCTGAATCTTTCTTCCTGCAGATTTAACCTTCGAATTTCTTATTCTATCCACTAAAGGCACGAAGAACTGATTTCTCCTTTCTTCTCTCCCTCTCCCAGCAGCCCCACACTGGGGTCACCATGAGCCTGCCACCTCTGTCATCCCTCCCCCAGAGAGGGGCCGCCACCCACCCTCATGTTCCCTATCTTCCCCCACACGTCAGCACCTTGCATTTGCCATCATTGACTCACTTCCTACAGTTTTAGTCAATTTTTTAAAGGTTATTTTGAATTCTCACCCTGCCCACCGATGCACTTGCAGATACTCCTGGTTGCATATGGTCTGCAGATTAACAAGCTCAGACTGCCTAGGTCCATCATCCAGGTAATCATTGAAGAACAGAGCAAAACCGCACCCAGAATGGATGCAGCAATGCTCAACAGCAACCTCGTTTCATTTTGAAGTGAACCATTACCACACTTCATACACTGTTATCAACTAACCTCACACATATGTCATGGTAGGTTCAGTCAGACCATGTTTGCCTTCCTGGTCAGACGGGGCATTCACATGTACCATCCAAAGCCTGAGGACAGTATTTCTGATACCTGTTTCTCCCTTGAGTGTATTGGCTTTTGTCTAACTATAAAGAGAAAATACCTGGGAATTTAAGAGACTGGGCTGTATTTGCTGCTACTTGTCTTACCTGGTCCTTCCAGGTGCTTTCCAACAGTCTATTGTTCCATGTGCTTTCGGGTAGGAGGGTGGTACCTTCAGCTGAGTCATCTCTGAGTCTTTTCTCTCACTTTCTTTTTGGTACACATGCATGCTCCTGGACTTCCAAATACCTCATCCATCCATCATAGTCTTCACATTGCTTTGTCTTCAAAGGTGAAAACATGAACACTTAACTTCAGGAACTACCCTCTAACCTGTTCTTTTCCTATCCTGTGTTGAAACTTTCGGGTTTTGATAGGAATTTTGCTTGTGATGAAGCACAGACAGAAAGGCAGGGAGCTCTGGGACAACAGGGATGTATGAGTGTGCTGGAGCCTGCGGCCCCCCTCCCCGAGGAGAGCGGGAGAGTGATGCTCATGGCAGAGCAGAAGCCAAGCAGCTGAAGGACACCTCTGAAAGTTGCAGAGCAGCCGAAAATGAAGAGGCATCTCCCACGCAGCCTGGGATGGAGAAGGTCAGAGCAGCTTTTGCATGAAACAGCAGAACTGCGACAGCTACAGCGGCTCTGCCCAGACATCCCTAGAGAGTCCCCGCCTGTGGGACTGTGCCCAGAGAGCTGACCCAAACAAACAGGCAGATAACCCCAGCTCTGGGAAACTGCCTCCTGGCTCAAAACCAAGCCAATACCTCCCATAATTTCTTAGTTAAGTGAAAGCTAAGTTGGATGGAAGAAACCAACAAACCAAACCCTTAACCAGACGAGGGTTACTTGTCTCCCAAGAATGCTGTGCACATACTACTGGTGAAAACAGATGCCATTTACATCATTACTAAAAATTGCCAACAAGCCTGAGGAGCAAAAAAACCCAAGCAACAAAAATATTACGGGTAGAGGCAATGATTTTCTGAGAATCTTTTTGATGAAAATGCTGATGCTCTTGCAACAAGGCCTTGGTCCGGGAGCCTTCAGCATCTCTCCCATTGCCAGCGAAGCATTCTTGCCTTTGAGAGAATTTCAAGCAGGCACAACCAACCCCACCACCAGCCGTGGCTGAGAATGGATGTTTAGTAACCTGTCTTCAAACCTGGCTGAAAACCAGCGTGGGGTGCGGTGGGGCCAGCGGATTTGACTGTTTTTCATCTTGCAGAATCGGACTCCCACTGGCAGCGTATTTGATAGATTGCCAACAAAAGTGGAGCCAGCCTGGTAAATGATGCTCTCTGCATCTCATTTGAATTCCAAAAGGCTTGCTTTTTCCCGGTAATGACAGTCAGCAATAGCAGGGTAGCTCTGAAGTATTGAATGATTACAAATAACATTCACAAAATATCTTTCATTCAAAAGGATGATTATAAATAAAATTATCAAAGTTACAGTCTAGCCTATAGCACTATATTCTTGCTTTGCTCCCCATTTTAAAGTCCAAATGAAGTTGTACAAATAGATTGTGATTCTCAATTCTCATTTACTACTTCTCTGCGAGAATTTCACTAACAATTAATAGTATTACTGAAGCAGTCTCCTATTATACAAATTATTTCACATGCACAGAGTTATCTCTTTGGGGAACAGCCTTAGCAGCTTTGGCAAATAAGAGGCAAAGGATCCACGTTTCATAAATAGAGAAGACCTACATCCAAGCGCTTAAGTCACACTGAAGTTAACTGTAAATAAATAACATTCCAAGTGGAGTCAGGCTGCTAAAGTTATCTTTATTAATATGGACCTACCTGACTTGGAAAAAAAAAGTCTATGGCAAAGGTAGGAACTGATGCCTCTGATTTCAGTCGAAGGTCTTAAGGACTTGGCAGCACAAGCCTACAGTGCAAGAGGTACTTGATGCTTATTTGGTCAGAAAAGTTCACCTTTTCCTTCCTGGGATGCAAGCTCCAGCATTAGTCCCTGATGGTCCCATCTGCTGCTACAGCAGCCAAACCCAGGGCCTTTAACCACAGTGTGGAAGCAGGGGGGGACATCCAGGAGCCAGCCCAGATTGACTGTCCACTCCAAAGGCAATGCTAGGGATCAAGCCAACACAGCCTGGCTTTCTAGATCACATGAGGAAGCTGTTGCTTATTCAGAGAATAAGGATATGGAAAAAGTTTGACTTGCTTCCACTGGGATTATTCCCGGATCCCAAGCCCAACCTAAAGAGAAGCCGTGCCACCTTGCAGGGATGGAGAATAGACTGCAACACAGAGCGGGGAAAGAGTGCAAGCACAGAGAAGCTGGGGTAGGAAGCACAAGGGCTGGGGAGCTTTGGGAGGGTCATTGAGGGTTTTAGTGGGGAGCATCACAACACCAGCACCAAAGGACTCCTGTGGGACATGGGAAAAGCCATTGAAGCTGCTGCCATGACCAGCACTGCTTTAGTGGGAGCACTGCACGCATGAATAGCACTGTATATATGAATATATGTGCCAAGCATTTGATTTTATTTGGAAGAACTAAGGTAAAATCTGGGTAATTTTCATTAATTTAAGAATCTTCTATCTCTTATTATTCAAATGTACATGGTATTAAGCCATTCACTGTGAATAAAACAGTTTTATCTAAATTAAAAAAATAAATTAAAAATCCTGAAAACTTTCCATAGTTTGCTATATGGGAACTCGGCTATTTTATTAGCCAGGCTCTATTTTGGCAAGTGCTGAATTCAACAGTTATGCTGATGTAGAAACCATAACCAGCTTAATCTTCCTGTCAGTCTGGGGATCTTTGATACAGCATGTCTACATTAAAAAGACTATTATTATATTTTGCCTCTCGACTTAATTAAAGTCTCTTTTATGAGATGCTGTATTTGTAACTACTTTCCCCTTCCTAAAATGAGCCATCTTGTCTGGTACAGTAATTATAACAACATCATTGAATCTGTATTCACAGTCTGTTTTTAAAATAGTTCCCATTTCTGAGTAAAGACTAAAAATGTTTGTGGGTAGAAATGCTAGTAAGATGGGTCTCTCTGGCTACATTCAGTCAGAAACACATGGATCACACAGCACACCCCTTAACAGGAAAACAATTTTAAGCCACCAAAGGATGACACCCCCAAACTCTGCATTAGAAGGGCATTGCCCTCAGCCCTGCTAAGTTGCCACGATCCCAAGAAGCACAACAGGATACAACCAACTGCTTTTTTTACAGCTGGAAGTTATAGTTAAATCAGTCAATTCAAGCTATGAACAGGACTGAGCTGCCTTGGTGGGACCCTCCAGAGCCGAGCGCTGGTCCTGGCTCTGCAGTTGACTGATAGCACAACCACAAATGACTCACTTCATCTCCTTGTGCAAGAGTTTCCTCTTTAGTATTTGTCTCACATTTCATTACGTGAGGAAACTGAAGCCAGCAGATCATCTTTTGAGTGGTGACTACCAAGTGCTTGGCACAAGCTACAGCTGAACTCCAGCAGCAGTTTTTTTCCAGGTAATACTGGATGACGAAGAATGTCAATACTCTAAAATGACGACAACTACACATTATACCCAAACTAGCTGTCCTCACTTGGATAGCATGGCCAAAAATTTGCAATTCCTGTTTCTTCATAGGACCTCTATGTTCAGTCTACTCTTCAGTTGCTGTCGTTATGTTACAAGGAGAAGGAGGAGAAGGACATATTTCCTATCTTTTGTAACTCACTAGCAGGAACACAGGGTAGAAAGGATTTTTGGGCTTATCTGCTTCAGCTCTGGCCATCTCAGGCAGCTGTGCCATGCCATTAATGCTGAGCCTTGAGCTGTCAGTGGGACTTCTATTCCTTCTCATCCCATCACTCACCATCAGCTGCTCACAACACAGGCCAAGAAAGCTTTACCTATGATTAAAAAAGAGAACTACAGGTACAAAAGGTGAAAAGCCATAGAAAATATAGTGAAAACAGGAAAAAAAAAAAAGCAGGAAAGTACAGTGACTGTGCTAGACATTTCAGTATAACAGCAAATTCATTAGGAAAAAGTGCAGAGCAGGCAGATGATACTTTTTCATAGCAGATTTCTTCTTGTTTTTAGCAACTGGAAATCCTTGTTAATCCTTGAAACTTGAATCCTGCTCTCTAGGGCTCACATATTTCTGTCCACTTTCCTCTCTTGCATCCATCCTAACATCACTAATGACTAATCATTACCATCATTCCGAAGTCTAATCCAAGCCTTTTCTGTACTCCAAGGCACAGCACTTGCTTGAAAAATAACAGTGTATATACGTACATACATACATACATACATATATATAACTTTAATTCACTCCTCTGCTTCTTGTTATCATTTCCCCCAGCCTCTTCCCTTCTGTTGGCTACTTTAATAACCAAAGATTTGTTTCACATGAGAAACAGAAGACAGATGAAGAGGCAATGACACCACTGTAATCACAAGAGATTAATTATCTGGGATTCAGACACCGATACCTGTTCCTAACAAATGACTCATTCTAAGAGCTCTGGAGAAAGATGGAAAAGCTCAAGTCCTTGGTGATCTGGGATGCTGGGAGATATATTGCTTAGAGAATGCTTGGTGATAAATTTTTACCATACATTTATGAAATGAAATTCATAACACAGTAATGCCCAACCCTACGGACAGACTTAACCCACCACATGCCCTTTCAGCAAACAGTAGATTCAATCTTTACCCTCTCTTTTTCCTACCCCCTTTGCACTCCAATTCTTTGCAAACAGTAAAAATTATAAGTTTTGCAAAGTCTCTTTTAATCCAAGTTACTTACAGAAAAAAAACACCCCGAGTACAAAGTCCTGTGGGACTGTGCCTGAAGGAAAACAAGAAAGCTGCTGGTTCCTGGCTTTGGGGTTGGTTTTTTGGTTTGTTTGTTTTTTGGTTTTGAGGGGTTTTTTTGACATAGCTGTGTTACCACCATGTCTCCCTGCTCTCAAGCGTCCCAGTCAGTTGCTATCAGTGCTTTATTAATCACTCTGCAGTAAACAGCTACTGGGGGAGCCGAGCATTTCCGCCTGTGCTATCACATCCTTCATGCTGTGTATCGCGTCTGACTCTCTTCATCACTGACATATTTTGGGAAGAATTTCCATTAAAAACAAAAACAAAGAAAAAAACCCAGAAATCCTTGACTTTGTAATAGAGATCAACTAAAAATAGAACTTTCAATTTGAGCTTTGTTAGTTCTTGCTAGTGAGGAGGCATCCAAATTAAATTCCTGATACATGTAGGAAAAGATGAGGCTGTTGTCTGGCACCATTTGAAGTAACAGTAATGGAAGAGCTACTGATTAGGTAAGATTTCTGCATTGTCAAAAATTCAGCCTAAACCCCAAATATCTCAGATTTTACAGAGAGCCTGTAACAATAGCGCTTGAATTCCTGCCAGACATTCTGGGGACATTTTATGGATTGGAAATTGAGGGACAGAAACCAATTAATTTGCCCAAGCTTAAAAAAAAGGCTATGACAGAGCCAAGAACTGATTTGAGATTGGAGTCTCAACATGCTGCCTAATTGCAGGCCTATCTTCCCCCCTCAGGCCCCAGCTTTCTATAGCTTTCTGCTATTTCCTCACTAACCCACCTCTAAGATGCTTTTCTTCCCTCATTCCTATCAGATAATTTATGATGCTTTCAAATTTTTACTGCTAGAAGTCAGGGAACACCATCCCTGGACCTCACAAATTTAGTGCCTGAATTTGTTTCAGGAATAATAGTAACACAATGTTGTATGCATTTGCAGAACTAAGATATTTCTGCCATCTATTTCTTTGAAGCTTTTATTGCTCTTTTCCTCAGAGTTTATTCACTGTGATTGCAATGGAAGAAAATGCTTTCCCTTTTATTCCACTTCATATAAGAAAGTGAGAAACCAAACAATTATAGCAAGGTAAGTAGACCCTGAGTTACACTGGTCAAGCACCTACAATCTAACAAATACAGGGACTAATTAAATCAGCCTTGGTTTTCTAAGCCTATTCTCTGCCTCTCAAAATGCTTCATTTGTTATGAAAGGAGAAAAGAAAATGGAAATGGAAAAGAACAGGAAAACTCATCCCTACAGCAAGCTAAAATTTCTTCTAACAAAAAACAATACTTATGGCTTTTACATCCTGTTCTCATGTCCTCAGAAGTAAAATTTTGGGGTTAAGAGAGTTTAAAGCTTCTGCAACGGTACCTCAAAATTGTCCAGTGGTACAAATGTTAGAGAATGGTGATTTTCCTTTAAAACTGAAGCAGCAGTTTGTGAAGACTGGGGACTTATTCCTGCTGAGTTCTTTAAAGATAGAAAAGGATTCAAAGCTTCTTTCCAATGACCTTGCTTTCAAAATAAATATTTTAAGTATTTGGTTTTTTCTCTAGAATTTGTATCAGCAGCATTCTTGAGTTTCCGGTGCTGGTTTCTTATAGCCCAAAATTTTACTTGCTGATCTTTGGCCTAGTTCTCAAAAAAGTATACTATGGAAGCCCTGTGATTTCTCCAAAAAGCTCGTATTGTGGAGCAAAGAACGTTTTGTTCCTGTCCTGCTTCAGTGTGGATGACGGTCTGCGAGCATTCGTAAATGTGGGAATAGTTGTTCATCCAGGTTTACACTTTATTAAATTATTGTTCAGAGGCAATTCCAATGGGCACATGTAAATGAAGTGCAAGGGGGTTTTACGCAGTCCAAGTCCTAAATCTCTTGCTGTTGAACGTTATTAAATTGTGTAGGAGTCCAAAACAAAGGAGGAGGGTTACGTGAAGGGATTTGCTATTAAAGCTACAGCTGTGCTGATATACTTAGGGGAAACTTGAGGTCCCAACTCTCTGCAATGTAAAATTCACCCTCTAAGAGGAATGCAGACCAACAGCAGGAGCTCTTTGGTTTCTGCATCAAAGGTGATCTCATGCCTGGTTTTGCCTTCAACCCCAAGTGATTGCCTTGGGACCTGCTTCTGGAGCGTGGCCAGCAGCAATGCCCTTGTTCTGGGCACCTGCAGCATCCCACTTCTCTCTGCTGGGCAGAAACAAAAACCAACCAGAGCAAGAGATGGGCAAACCTCAGGCTGCTTCCTGAAGGATGGTGCTTCAACGGGCATGGGAAACACATACACCAGGAGGCAAGAGCCATGGTACTCATGTAGATTGCAAAAGGTTATGTAAATGAGGGAAGAGCAGCTTTGGTGTCATGGGCTGGTTGAGGATGCAATCAAGAGATTGACACTATTTAGAAAAGTCAGTGTAGGCAAAGCTTTCCTATACAGATTAAAAAAACCCAAACACGTCTTTAGAAGGGATGCTCAGTTGCAAAGAAACTTGTTCACGTAACTAAGAGCACACATTAGGTGAAGAGCTCTACAGTGCACCCAGAATACTGATATGAAGAAAAAAGAGACAAATAAAAGAGAACTGTGAACTCTGTAAAATGGTTACCTATCTATATATGTAATTTCAGAAACATGGGATAGAAGGTACATTTGACAAATGACAAATAAACAAACCTTGTGCAGAAAGGTAGCTGGGTATAGTCTGGGAAAGATCTCACATCAGCCTACATTATCACGGAAGGTGCAATTTGCTGAATTCAACATATGTAATATTAAAGAAGTTTTCTGATGGAAGAGAGTGAGCTAGTTTTCCAAAAATTGTGAGCTACACCCACAAACAACTGTTGACGTTAAAAAAAGCATTGTGCATATGAAATGGCATTCTGAAAGCCTGAAGATTTCCATTCCGATGTTTCAGAGGATTTAACAAAAGGAAAATGAGTTTAAAAAAGCAGCAGCACATTTTAGGCCAAAACTTTTTGACCCAGTTCTTCTCTACGCACATTTAAATTGGTTGTCTTCATTAGTTCCTCAAGTTTAGACTGGTTACAAAAAAACTTGAGATTTCAAAGAGACAGACAGAAAATAAGTTACAAGGACTTCAGTGTAAAGAAGAAAGAGCTTGTCTTGCCCAAATAAATATGCAGTTATCAGATTCAAGTGACATGGAGGGGAAAAAAGATCAATGCTTTTAAAATAAAAGAAAATTCTCCAACAACTCCAAATAGTTGAGGAAGAAAATGTATTCATTTTCTGCAAAAACTTTTTTCAGCCTGCAGTTACTGAATCAGAACCTAAATATCCTGAATTATCTTTACTTGGCTCAGCATTATCAGGCCTTTACCAGAACGCTAACTGCTCATGTGCCCTCATCCACATCTCCACATACATATACAGAAGACTTTTCATCTTCTTTGATGCAATATTGCAACTAAGGAGGGTAGAAACAGCTGGCATTTCAACCCTGCCAGCATGGATCATCACCAGGCTGCAACATTGTCCCAGTGGGGAAAAAAAAAGGAACATTTCTAACAAAATCGCACTGTCAAAATCAGAACAGGAGTCACCTCAAGCCATGAACTGGATTGGTATGATTTCCTATTATCATTTTAATTATTCTTCTATGTGTCTTTTCCATATTTCCAAGGCTTCAGTTGCTCTGTTCTTTAAGAACAATGATTGATTTCAAAAGGAGCCCAGATGACCACAGTAAGCACTCATATACAGGAATGTCAGTTTAGATTTATACAGGAATGCCAACTTGTATTAAGTGCAGTCCATTTAAGGGCTGAAATCCTGCTGAAGATGTCAAGAAGAGGAGCTCTACTGAGCAGCATGTGGTCCCACAAGGTTTTAGTAACTACTTGGAAAGAGATACTTAGCAAAAGCAATGGAGTAAGTCCAAAATGTGCTGTTCCTTATGGGGATTTTGTCTGGTTTTTGCTTCCCTTTCTTCCCACCCCCATGACCCATGCTTACTATTAAATGGCTCAGGGAAGACCCTGCACAGGTTTTTCAGAAAATACCTTTCATCCAGACCCAGTAGAGTCTTTTCTACTGAACTGACAACCTGTGTCTTCAACAGCTCATCATCATGTTGTCGCTCTGCTCAGTGACCCAGCACGTACAGCTGGTCAGGAGTTCAAAGGACACCCTTAGTGTGAAGAACTAGTCAAGATGCTTTAAGATGTATTGTGCTTGGCATGGAGAAATAACGTGGGAGGACCTTGGTGCAAAGGTAGCTTTGTAATGCTGCAGCATACTGTCCGGTACAACATGGTTATTTGGACACTGGAATATCATTTTCTACAAAGATGTATTGAAGAAATATGCAAGTTTGGCCCAAATTTCCAGAAACCCTGTTCATTCTGTCCAAATTCTACCTGATGTCCATCAATAAACTGTGAGAAAAGCTCCCAGATTCCAGATGACAGGACATAAGGACCACAGGACACCCATGCAGAATGTGTGTACTAGGAATAGAGTCCTTGTCACGAAGACACAGTGAAATCACAGTGAATCTGCTCTCAGCTCAGAGCAGACGTGCTCTGCTGCTATACATCTTCTTGCTATAGAAAGCTGCATGCTGTAGTGAAACCCCATGATGGCAAACCACTGCATGTGTGACAGGTGGCTCACCACAAAACAGTGCAAACTAAGAGGTGGATCTAACATGAACACTCAAAAACACCAAAAAGTCTCAACTCTCTAAGGCTACTTGCAAAATAAGTTTTGTATGTAAAGAAAATCAACTATGCCAGATAAGATGTAAGCAGGTCTATTCCTTGCTATCCATGGCCTTGCAGGGCAGATCCCAGCCTCTGGACTAACCTTCGGTCAGCCCAACGAGGCTCCTAGTTTGCAGTGAGCCCCTCTGAGCTCTAAGGAAAAGTCTGTCTTTCCCTCTTCTCAATCCAGCTGGAAGCACACTTTTCTCAGGAGTTTCATGATCTCTGGGAGACTATGTTGAAAACATGCCTTCCTTGGGTGCAGTCGTGCAGCCCGTTTTCCAAAATAGGCACGCCACCTCAGCCAAGACCAGCAGCCAGAACAACGTGACCTGGGGAAGGAGTCTTCCTCCCTGGTGTCTGGCTATATCCTGCTGACAGCGCACAGGACCGAGCACATGAAGATGCAAACCAGACAGCTACTGCATGTCCCCCTGCCCGCAGCCAAGCTCTTGGGAACAGTGAGCCATCCCCTACAGCTCTCCCTTCCTGCCCTTTGACGATGAATACACTTTTTAGACATGTTTCTATGGGAACGAGGCTTAACGCAGCCACACTGTCTTCTCGTCTCCTCCTAATAACTTCTGAAGCCTTTGGCTCATCCCAGCCTGGTTGACAGAAGAAGAGCAAAACTCAGAGATAATCTAGTTCCTCAAGCATCACGAGCACAGGGGCTGAGTGAGTAGCTGAGTAGCGATGAGAGAAAGCGTACTATAAGTGCCTTGACAAATGGAAAAGCTGTAGCCCAAGCTCACACCTTAACACCAGCTACGTGAGCCATTCTGTTCCCTAGGAAGAAGACATCCACTGGGCCAGTGGTCAACTGGCAGACAAATCCACTGGAAACCAGGCCTCATCAGTACCTGTGCACATAAAATTACTTGTTCTTTCTTCTCTTCCAATAGGTAGAATTATAAATAGCATTTGATTCTGGAAATCCTAAGGGATGAAAGATCAGGCTGATTGTCTTCCTTTGCTGCTGCTGGACAGGGTTTCTCCTCTGGTTTTAATCCCTTTCTTCCCTCAATATTTTTATTTGAATTTTGGAATTCTATTTTCTATATCAATATAAACATTTACAAGCAAACTTGCATACATACACCCTTTCTTTTACTGTAGTGATATTACCGAACAGTTAAAACTGGGAACATCTGGATGAAAATCTGTATATTGTTCCTGTCCCTGTGTTGTAATCCTGGCTCCAGCTGAGTTGGAAGTTTTACCATAGACTGTAATGGAATCAGAATTGCAGTTCTGCTGCATAAGTTTCACCAGCATTCACAGTTACTGCTTCGGAAATTGCAGAATGCAATCCCGAATGAAGTAAGTGTAGTTACAAACTGCTATAGAAATAAGTTTGACTTCACATGAAGGCTTCTAATTTTACCAACAGATAAGATCTTATTTTCAAGTGAGTGACCCACATCATAAAGAAGATAGAAGGTAATACTGCGGGGTTTTTTTAAACTACGTTGTTCACCTGGGGATGCTATGAAGGTATAAGGACAGGGCATAAGTGGTGTTTTCCCCTATGGCAAGTTCTCAGCTGAAGGAACAACTGGAGCGTAACAGAACAAAGGCGTAAAAGCTGCTCTAGGAACATAGGATATTCTGCCTCTCAGTAATTTAGTGTGTTTAAAATGGAGGCTCCTTTCTGCATTAGGAAAGAGGCTTGCCAAGTGAAAAGATTTGAGGTTTGTCTCTGTTGAGGACTCCTCTTGGGATGGCTGAATGAGAGCATCCAGAGCACCAGACTCCCCAGAGGTGCTCAGAGCCACGGAAACCGCAGCAGGGGCTGGCTGCAGCCCCCTCCGTTAGCAGCCTCAGGCATAAAGATTTGCCTTTGGCTAGCAAGAGCAAAAATTGATGGCTTACATTTTGCAGTGGTTCACTTTCTGATTTTTAACTGCTATTTGCACTGTGTGGGCTTCTATATCAAGACACTGCTGCTGAAGCAGCAGGTATGGTGCTCAGAGCAGCCTTAGCAAGAGCTTTTCCCAGCTTATGTGCCACCATTCATGTTCCTCATCTCCCTTCTGCCATGATTCATTCCTGTCCTTCACCATCCCAAGAAATTGTGTTAACTCCTGTTGTGTATCTTACTAAATCATGACATCCCAGTCAGGGTAGGCTTTTATTTTTGCTTGTTGATAGCAACAGTAACAGTTTAGCAGGGATATACACCATGCACATCAAAAGCAAAGACCCCCAAATATTCCCCTACATTTAATCATGGAAAACAAAACCTAGTCTTCCCTCATAAATTTTGCTGTAATATTATTATACTGGATCACAACTGTTAATCTCCTCCTGGCATCCTTTCTTCCTGTGGAGTTTAGATATAGATGATTCACTGAGGTCTTAAGAAATCAGCACAACATGAACAGTATATATGAAATGTGATTTTTTTTTTTGTCCCTTGGATTTACTAATTTCTACAATATTAACAGAGAGGAATGTCTCACAATAGTCCCAGATCTGTTTTTTCTTACTAGCTCATTTGAATTGTCTCTTGGGTACCCTAACCTACTTTCTGAGACTATATAACTGCCTTTCCTTGTAGCACGCTTGCTTTGCAAGTTTTCCCTTTATAATAAGGTTGAGTAGTTTGCTTTCAGCTACTTTGGCTTTTGTTATCTCCTTAAATACTACTGCACTCATTGAAATACACAATCTGTATCCTGCCTTATGTTACAACCTAAGTAAGAGGAGCAATAGGCTGATACAGAAATACAGGCGTATTAGAGTGCAAAACTGTCATTAGATGGAGAGGACCTCAGTTGTCCTGCAGCAACATAGCAATGGTTTCTACTTCATAACCTTCCACAATGTCTCCGCTGAAGGAAAAATAAAGCAGTACATTTTGACTTCAGAGTATGAAAGAGTCTTTATGTTACTCTTACTTGGAAGATGGATGAAAGCATTAATACAGAAACAACCATCCTGTAGCAACAAAGTGTTTTGCTGGGCTAGTCATCTTCCCCAGACTTTCATGACCTACTGCCCAAGTACTTGTCCTGTCTACCCTCTAAGAGTGCCTTTTCCTTAGGATTCAGTTTATTACACTCTCACCTTTCCCCTCAACTGTCTTTTGCCCAGATCTTTCACCCTTGGCAGCTGTATACTTTGCTTCCTCTGGGAAACAAAATCAAGTATTACGTAGCTATTAACAAGGATTGGGTAGAAAAGGTTTTCCTTCCTGCCAGTCTCATCGCTTATGAGCCAGATTATCAGGAAATTGTTAATTCTGTGGCATATGAAGTAAACAGTAAGCCTCTTCAGTTGAAGTTTAGTTGTTAGCTGCTTCACTCAACCATCTCACCCCACTACAGGAATGAGACTTAGTGTTGAGTAGCCAATGACAGGCAAAATAACATAGCCTTTTTAGCAGCCGTACTTTAGCAACTTGTACATTAAGGATACAGCCAACAGTAGAGTTTGTAGAGGTTTTTGCACTCTACATACAGTGCAAGCATTCATAAACAGTTAACAAACCAAGGCCAAGATTTGCCTTGCCCAAATTAAACGAGGTAACTAAAACAAGGTTATTGACAGGCAACTAAAATTTACTGTTGAGGGTCCACCCATTGTTTGAAAGGTTTTGCCAAGATTGGGAAAATCAGGCAAATACAGCCTGTCAGTGAGTTGGCACACATGTGGGTCTGAGCCATCAGCTGCAGGGGGAGAAGAAAATAAGATCTGGGATGAGGACTGAGCAGAAAAGGGCAGGGAGGAGAGAGGGGCATCTCACCCAGGACCCTATTGAGGGGTGAACAGTGCGATGGGGGGCTGGGAGGCAATTACCACTCAGACAGCAGGCACAAGACCCCTCATGTCACAGGGGCACTTGTGTGTTTGGATCTTGTGGGGCAGCAGAAATGTTAAGCATTTCAGGAACTGTAGGGTAGTCTGTTATTTCACAAGTTCAACTAGCTGGTCATAATAGTACAGCACCTAGCTCTGTGGCATCATCTCTATGGTCAGGGCTTATTGGCACTGGCCCACAATAAATACCATGGAAGTGTAATATTTCTTAGTCATAAAGGATTTCGGGATATACAAAGCAAAAATGTTAGTTAACTCAGTGCAAGCATTTTCTTGTCCAGAATTTAGTGAAAGTGAACCAGGAGTCCCAGGACTTGGGATATCAGCTTTTAAGTGATCACAGATACTGAAGGCCATGGAGAGGTCTACCCAGTCCTGACTCTCACTGCAGAGAGGATCTGAGAACAGGGATGTAATGGGGAAAAATTGATTTTTAAACTGTGCCAGCTATACCAGCTCCTCCAGATGTTACGTGAAGCCACTCTCTGGCTCAAGGACCAGATATGGTTCTCAGCTGCCTGTTTTGCAGTGAAGCTGTGTATTTTGGCATAGATATTCTATACCTGCACCTGCTAGCAATTCCTTACTGCAGCGCACCCTCACAGGGCTCTTCCAAGGCCTTGATTGAGGAGGCTTCAGCATCAGGACTGGAGTAATGTCTGACCTCCATTTCTGTGGCTCTGTGGTCCAAACCCCACCGGACCTACTCCCAGGAGCTGGCAACAAACCCACCTTGGCTGGTCAGTTGGAACTAGAGCTTCTGCAAGAAAACCCACCTCCCTTCTAACTATTTTATCTCCAAGTAAAAGACAGCATGATTTCTTTGCTGTAGGACTAGCCAGCTCATGGTTTTCAGCAGCTCCGAGGAGCCTGTTCTCTCACTGTAGCATCTCAAATCCCTTGAGATTTCAGACTGCCTCAGCCAGCAGACAGAGCTGGATGCTCCTTCTCTCATGGCAGAAGGGTCTGTCCTTGTTGGTGGCCAACTAAATTCTTTCCCTCTAACTTTGAGTAAAGTACCAGTTTAATCTCTAACACTCTGACTGGAAGCCTACTGTAAGACTTAAACAAATTTAAAAATCACATCAAGCTCTTTAAAAAATCCAGGCCTTCATTATCACAAAGTGGGGAGTTAATCAAAAGATGTTTTACATTTTCCAGGGAAGGAACCTCTGAAACATTTCCACTTAGCTTGCTGGAATTTAAGGAGCAAGCTAATTAATTTGTGGCCTGTGGAAGAACTCAAGGGCTTATGTAAATTCTTAAAGACCTTTTAAAATGATTTAAATGCTGCAAAAAGTACTGGGGCACCACTCTTGGAGACCGAAGATGCCTTCTTTTCTACAGAGGAGTTCAAACTGCCGCAAGTTTCTCAGCATCACTAAACCAGCATGCCTCAGACCAGCTAATCCGGGGTGGGAAGTCAAGTGTTCATCCTACGCTGGTTCATGATTAAACACACACTTGAATGCACCCTTTCACACACACACACATATTTGTCTCGAGGCTCGGCAAACTGCAGTAGAAGACAAACTGTGGACTTAACTGCTGTGCTGAATTAGGTCTTTGTACTTGGCTTCTCTGTGGAGAAGAGTAAATGTCAGCAGTTACAGCTGTGATTCTCTGCCTCTTAAATTGGAATGAGACTGGAATGAAACCAGAATGTCATCCGCAAGAGGTAGTAGAAAGGTAATAAAAACTTTGGCCTTCATCTTCAGAAGAGATGTAGCTGTTCAACTACCCCTGAGCAGTGGTTAAAGTCACTGTAAAAGCTGTAAGTCTGAGATTTGGGAATTCATGATGGCATGATTGCTTTACTGTGTTTGAGTCCATTGCACCATATCTTATTTCCTCCTCATCTGAGGTGCTGTCTCCCGCACCAGTCATTGAGCTTCAGACACTTCAGGCCCCTGATCTTGGAGGGCTTCATCACAGTGCTCCTGAAAATACCCTGCTCTTCTGATCAAATCAAAGGATGTCCCTTCACTCTTTAGCAAGAGTAAGTGAAGATAAGTAACTATAATACAC
Source organism: Balearica regulorum gibbericeps (assembly GCF_011004875.1). Classification (NCBI taxonomy): domain Eukaryota; kingdom Metazoa; phylum Chordata; class Aves; order Gruiformes; family Gruidae; genus Balearica; species Balearica regulorum. Next base: position 16,786,407 of record NC_046186.1, read on the forward strand.
TAAAAATGAAGCAAATTTCTACTGAACCCATGCTTTGACTTTGAAATCCTACTCCATCCCTCACACCTGCAGGATTTTTAAACCACCCTCCTTGGAATCCATATTGGAGAACTGTAGTTTTTCCTCTACCCCAAGCTCTAATTAGGAACTGGCAAATTGCTTATTCCCTGCCAGCCACCTGTGCACCGTTTCTGACCTTGTCTCCCCTAGACACCTGGCTATACTATAGGAGACCTCTTTCACTCCCTTGCATTTCCTTCAAGCCTGGACTCCAGGAAGGTGATGTCCACTCACTGCAGGTGTCCCCATCTCTACTGAGAGCAACACACCTAATAGTTTCTGCTTCCAAAGCCTACAGCTTGGAAAAGAAGCTAATACAGCTTTAGCAAGAATGAGCATAAGTCTTTTCAAAGGTCCTTCCCCCTCTCTGGAGAGGACACATGGGAATTGAACACACAGTTCCCACAGATCGTCTCCAAGAGGCAGGAACCTAATGCTCCTTAAAGTGCTCAGTAAGCACTTCAGTGCACATGGTGCTCTACTTCCAGCCTTGCACGCAGTGTTTTATTGCCAGCCAGTGCACATTATATGCAACATTGAATACAGGGAGGAACAACAAGGTGACTATGAGAGAAAGGCTGGCAGCAGAACTTCTGACTGCTACTACACTTCAGAGCCTTGGATCAAGAGCTCTGAGCTTACTCACCTGCATGAGCAAATCTGAACGGCACTGAATAATTTATTTTACCTCCTTCACTTGACTCCAGTACTGACTCAAAGGGGCATCTTATGTGCCATGAACTTAGTATTGTTTCAACATATCATATGTGAAGGAATCAGAAGAATATTATTTGTCCTGATATGATATGGTTTGCGTAAGAAAATTCCAGTGGGGCTTCAAAGGGAAAGGAACTACTCTGAGATATCACTTCATTAAATCGTTGTATTTACTTAAGGAACAGTGTTATAGTAGATAAATAGAAAAACAGGCTTTGGGTGGTGATGAGGGCTAGAAATGGGAGAATTTGCTTTAATAAAAAAAGAAGTGAAAGCAGCGTGACCAGCAGGTCGAGGGAGGTGATCCTGCCCCTCTACTCCACTCTTGTGAGACCCCACCTGCAGTACTGCATCCAGCTCTGGGGGCCCCAGTACAGGAGAGACATGGAGCTGTTGGAGCGAGTCCAGAGGAGGGCCACGAAGCTGATCAGAGGGCTGGAGCACCTCTCCTGTGAGGACAGGCTGAGAGAGTTGGGGTTGTTCAGCCTGGAGAAAAGAAGGCTCCGGGGAGATCTAATTGCAGCTTACCAGTACCTGAAGGGGCCTACAGGAAAGCTGGTGAGGGACTGTTTATCAGGGAGTGTAGTGACAGGACAAGGGGTAATGGGTTTAAGCTGAAGGAGGGTACATTTAGATTAGATGTTAGAAAGAAATTCTTTACTGTGAGGGTGGTGAGGCACTGGAACAGGTTGCCCAGCGAGGTTGTGGATGTCCCACCCCTGGAAGTGTTCAAGGCCAGGCTGGATGGGGCTTTGGGCAACCTGGTCTAGTGGAGGGTGTCCCTGCTCATGGCAGGGGGGTTGGAACTTGATGATCTTTGAGGTCCCTTCCAACCCAAACCATTCTATGATTCTATGAAAATGTTTAACACAAAAAGGAGGTGTATTCTTGTGAAGATTTCCATATACTCTAAATCCATCCCCTCCACTCCATGATGATGGGACATTCTGTACCAGTATGTTGATTCAGACCAGAGCATCACTGCTGTTTGGCAGACCAGCCAGTGTGCTAACATCCCAGCAGCAGAAACATATCACAGCCCTTCTTCTCCTGACTCACCAACACAGCTGACAAGCTAAGTCAGGGGAACATTTGATATTTGTTCCTGCCTATAGAAAACTCACTCAAGAACTTTAAAGAGCACAAAGACCTCAGCATCAGGCAGAAACCATTGTACAAGTGTACATCATGATCATAAAAGAAAAACAGCTCTTCAGAGGGACAATGCCAGTAAGAGGACATAACTCCACTGGCTTGAATAAATGTTTGTCACAGAGCATTCACACTTACCCCTTGCCCCATGCTTTATTACAGAGCTACCAAGAAGATAATTCATACTCCTCCTGTCCTTGGCTACTCCTGCAAGATCACTCACTAGCAAGCATCAGGCACCTTGCACCGAGCACAGGAGGGGTTTTAGGGTCTGTTGGAGGTCCCTGTCATGCATAGCTAGTGTAGGGCCAGCCAGAGTCAGGACCCGCTGAGACCTGCGAGCTGACGCAGTTCCCATCACACCAGCACTACACCGTCTGTGCCATCTGGGTAAATGTCAATCCCTGGGCAGTTCTAGCCAATTTTGCCTGCTAACGCAGATGAGTGCCAACATGTGCAAACTGCACTTTAAAGTGCAGCACATGTGCCCTTGCACTGGGAAGCAAAGCCTGACCCCATCCCCAAAGGCACCAGCTATGCTTTCCAGCTCAGCTCTGCTGTAAGGTACGCCCCAGCATCTCTGCTGCATCAGAGGCTCGAGCAGCGGCTCACATCCAGGGGCGACTGGATAGCTATTCAAGGCATTTTCAAGCAGCTGTTCAGTAAAATGTACATTTTTGCATCAGTAAAATATAATTGTGGCAGATATGGAAGTGTTTCTTACTGTTTTATAGAAAGAGCTCTGTCCTTAAAGAAATCCAGCTGGACAATGCTATGCAGCAGTGCAGACCTTCATGGAAAGGGGCCAGGGCAGAGGTGGGGAGAGCTACACCCCTGCAGCTGAGAGCTGAATGAGGGCTTGGGCTTCCTAACCCTCTCCTGCCAAAAATGTTAAATGGATCATTCACTAGTAACATCTTTGCGTCTCTAGGGTGGAAATGAGGACTGTCTCTTAAAATTAAAAGCTGAACCACTGCCCTTAACAGAGTGTGCATTTTTACTGCTGTGCATGCTTTTCTATCATCATAAAATATGCAGTTATATTAATATATAAAGTTATCCAAAGCATCAATTTATTATTTAAAATTGCATTTAATATATTTAATCAGTGCCTAAGCTCTTTAAAGGGATAATTCAAATTAATTTGACACTCAGCATTTGCAGAATCAATATTTAGCAGGTTTATATAATCTGTCCAAGTCTGTTAACACACACACACACACACACACACACAGGTCTCTCCATTGTTGAATTTCAGGCAGAAATGGAAGCAGCAACTTCCATTAGTTCTAAGAAGTGGAGACAGCCAGGAGCTGAAGATAAAAATACCAAATCACTTCTAACCCAAAGATTCCTGAAACATATGAACACCATTGAAATGAAAATGTGAACCCAGTATTTGAGAGCTAATATATGCCTCATTAAATGAATATTTTTCCAATATTTTTTGATTCAGCTTAATTTTCATGTCAAATTCCAGCACATATGATCAGGAGGGTTTTTTTCTAAATTTAACACGATAACAGGAATGCACTCAGGATATTGTGAAAAAGCTAATAGTACTCAGTAATAAAGTATCTGTCCATCATCCCTATTGTTTTGTACGTGCTTAGGGAAGGAAGAAAATCTTTGAAGAACTTAATATTGTAGTGAGTAAGCTTCACCAAAACCCACGTCTGTTAGAAAACATTTAACAGCCTCTCAGCTGGACATGCCTTAACATTTCCACATGTTCATGTACTGACAAAATGAATTCCCTTCTGTAATTCTGAAGTTTTTGTCCTTCAGAGATGTATGACTCGAGCTGTGGTGAATATAGGAAGACCAGTTTTAAATTTACTGTCACAATCACTTGATCTATATAAAAACCAGTGGAAAAATCTGTGGCATCCTTTCACTGTTTCTACAAGTCATTAGGTTTTGCACATTCATATTTCTTGGCAAAAAGATTTAAGAATTTAGTTCTTAGATGAATTATCATCTGTCCCTTTTGCATACTCTTACAGTTGACAGTCCATAATGAGCAAATTAGTATGTAAAATCTGCATAAACTATATTATTCCTGTTTTTACAGGTCTGTACAAGATTTCTCAACTCACTGAAAAGTGTAAATCTCTTCTTTTTTCAGGAGGTGTATCTTCAAATGCTGAGACAACTATCAGTGTCATGGTCATCATTTAGGTGGAGCTGTAATTTCAACAACCAGGAATATATAAATAACACTGAGATTCAAACTTAGAACATGATTGCTTTCTCTGTTCTGCACCTTCTTCATTCCAGGTAAGGAGATCCTGGAGACTGTTCCCCATACAGACAACATCTAGAATGTGATACAAGGTTATGAATCAGTAACACCCTCAGATATCAAATGGCCATGTTGACATGGTCATCCCACTATAACCTTACAGGCAGATGACTTATCCTGTACAAAGATTTTAGGTGTATCTTTTTGCCTTTTGGCGGCTGTTAAAATTGTTTCTGCATAAAGCTGATTTTAAATGCATTGCATAAAGGCACACTGTTTTTTTAGGAAATAAAGCAGCCATGGGCAACAATACTACAGACTGAGTCACTCAGAAATGACTGTTTCCTCTCCCAGGGGCATATCAGTCATTCCCTGATCTTCACCTAAGTCTGTTCATGTTCCTCATCCTTCTAGCAGCCTTGGTGGAGCTTTGCCAGAATCTCTTCCCTAATGTGTCTTGGTTTTCATGAAATGCCTGAGACTTTCATCGCCTTCTCCTGCAGTCCTCACCCCAGGCTCACCAGGAGCTCCATCCCAAGGCTGTGCCACCTTCCTGCTGCAATTCTCTTGGCTGCGATGGAGGCACCGGTGGCTCAGCCATCTCTGTGTCCGTGGGCTGCTCAGCTGGGATGAAAGTTTAGGCAGCTCCATTAATGCCTTTGCGAAAAGGCCTGGCCCCACCAGGAGGACCTGGCTTCTACCATTACTCAAGGTCCTGTACAACACACAGAGCCCACTAAATCTTTGCAATGAAAACACTAGCATCTACTGGTAGCAAGCCTTTGCTGTTGGCATAGCCATTAATGGACCTCTTTAGTAGAGTCCTTCCTTCTAATCCAGGTGAGCAAATCACATGCACATGCCAGAAAAAGGCACACCCCACCACCCACCACCCCCACCACCCCCTCCCCGTCATGTTCACACCTAAAACTATACCCTGAGTTTTTTGTGTATATAAGTGCAGGACAATCCAAGGTAAGGTCAACATATGAGTACCTTTTCTTATACCCTCTTTTTCAAGCTCTCCTGTCCTTTATTAAAGGTGTAGGTTTCCTCAAGATGAGTTTACAGTGTAAATCAAATTTCATCAAGCTACATAGCTTAGTCATGCTTCGCAGAAGGTAGTTTGTTTGATTCAGCACTCCTGAGAATGACTTAAAATAAGGACCAGATACCACCTTACTGGGAAATATTAGCAAGCAACAATACTCTCCCAAGAAAGAACAGTTCTTTTAAAGACAGAAAAGGTGAATTGTTACAATCAGAAACCAGAGGTGTAAGTAATGCATTCCTGAAAGCAATGCTGAAATGCAAGAATGGGTAAGCCTGACAAAAGCAGCGTTTCTTATCCCAGATTCTTCCATCTCCTTGAGGATAAGCAGTTGCTTCCTGGCCGACACAGGTACCATGCATCTGCTGGTGATATGGAGATGACAGAGGTCTCGGTCCAGCCTAGGTGCTGTCTGTGGAAACGGGCTTTTCTGCCTGCTCACAGCCCCGTGGAAACCTGTGTAGTCCAGCTGTACGTGGATCACATGGCAAGGACATAGCGTTTATTCCTCAGAGCAAAAGAGCTACAGGTAGGAGCACAAGAAAAACTGTTGTACAACATATTGGATAACACTCACAACTTAATAGCTGCCACTGAGGCTGTCCAAAACTCCCAATTAAAGTTTCAAGTCACATTAAATGCTCCATTGCTGGAGTTATAGCCCTAATAGCTCTAGGCTCGGATATTTTCCATTAATATTTCCATAACTCACATATGCATGATCCTGACCTTTGTATGGTCCTGTTTCATCCACCTACCTTATTAATTCTGAAGGTCTCTTCTTCAATCATCTTCCATTCTTATTTATTTGGAGTGCCAAAACCCAGCTCATTAGCATACTCCTTTTTGTGCCAAGGCCATTAATGAAAACATTACCATGAGAGTTCCCACAGGGACAGACCTGGGGAAATTCCTCTAGCAAATTCCTGCTGCCAAAGCTTTCATCCTCACTGCATCACCCACCATGTAAGACAGTTCTTTGCAGATGATGCAGTCCCTGAAGCAAAAGCAATCTTCTCTACTTCCCTAAGATTTCTCCTTGCAAAACCGTTTCATATATGCACAGTGCAGCAGTTCTTTGCCTCATTTACCAAAGATAGGTTGGATTACTCTAGCACGACCCACCCTTACTTTATACCTTATCCTATCCATTTTTTTTTTTTTTCCCAAACTTGTTTTCAGGTCTTTTAAGCTTTTGAAGTCACACTCATGAGACCTGTTCAGCTTCTACTCACCAACCTCAACAAATAATTGTCTGAAGGACACTTTGGATGCCATCAGATATTTCTAGCAAGGATGAAGAAGTTGTATTAACAGAAAATGAGACTTAATCTGCAACTGTGTGCTTTGTTCTGCCCACTGCACACAAGATAAGGGTTAAAAGCAGAGCAGTTGTTGAGGGAGGTTAACTCAGATGAGCAGGAGACTACAACTTGTCACAAAAAGTGAAAAAGAATTGCTTGTTTTGCTAACCATGGGCTGAGAAGGAATGTGATTGCACTTTCTAAACACATCACAGGACAAGGAATAAAGAGAAGGACAAGTATTTCATAGTCTAATAGTGGCACAAAAGGAAATGATTACTAGCCCTGGAGATGGGGTAGTGGATCTAAGGAGTGTCCATCTCCATTTAAAGAAATTAATGTATTTAGTAATGAGATGTGATTGTCTGCTATAGAAGGAAACCAAACTCACTGTTACTGAAGTTGGAAACAAGCTTTCACGATGCATAAGCCCAAACTGGTAAAATGGCCAAGAGGAGAAAGGCTGTTTGCCCACCTTCCAAGGAGCACTCTGACCACCTCTCTCTGAACTCTCCAAATCCTTCCTTTGGAGCACAGGACACCAGGGAGGTGGGAAACAGTGGCATTACAGGCTGTGTCCAGTGCTGCCCACTCATGCCCAGCTGTGCTGTGTTGTAAGCATCAGTAGCCCTGGCATTTTCACTTGCTCAGTAGAGCAAGTTCAGCCACCAGACCACCGCAATGGGCACACGCAAACAGGAATCACCCCACTCCTGGGCTGCTGCAGGCTGGACATGGTCCTGCTCCCTCCATTCACCTCCTATAGTCGCCCTTCCTAACCAGTGCCTCCTCTCATCCCTCCCTCTGATGTCCCTGCCCTTTTCCTTTGCTTTTCTTCTTCCCACATCCTCTGCAGTTTTCCTCTGTCTACACCCTTGTGATGTGCTGATTTGGGATACAGGACACCCCCTCTCCCCTGAGGCATCTCAGGTGCATGCTCCTTAACTACACTGGGTCCTCTTGCTCCAGTGTACCAGCAAAAGGAGAAAAGCAGGGAAATTCCCCAGGGAGTATCTGCTGCATATACATCCTCCCAGGCAAGGAAGAGGGACTGCACAAGCTCACTGTTAAAACCTGTGCTGCAGTGGTTTGCCTGTGAAAGTCATTGAATATCGCGAACAAAAAAGAGATCTCCTGGATATGGTGCCATTTTCAAAGTCACCTTTTGAGTCCAGCTGCATGCTGAGCCCATTATTCCTCGTTCTGTCCTCACTCATTAACGGTGATACTCCTTTCCTGACCTCTTTACTGTTTCCTGTTGTGTACCTGTAGCCATTGCATCTCCACTCAGGCACTCTTATTTCAGCTCAGTCTGCTCTGATCAGTTCTGGCTTTCTCGGCTCTTCCACCCATACTTAATTTTCAGACCATTTTCGGGGCTTACTGCATGCTAAATTCCCTCCAACTTTGTCTACTTGACACAACAGTGCTCTTTATTGAGGTGGACAGAAGTATTACCCTTTGATGCATGCTAAACTCCAGCCTCTCCTTAAAACAAACAATTTGGCAGCGTGGGTGGCATCGGTTTACTTTGGAGCCATCCTCCTCCCCCAGTCTCTGTCTCTGATGCCTCCCTCACTTCCCTGCCTCTGTCTTTGTTTCTCCTTATTAGTAGTCCTCGCGCATCAGATTTTCTCAAAAAAAATTATTCACGCAAGTTGTCTGATGATGTTATTTGAAGGCTTGTTTTGAAGGCCTGTCATATGCGTCAAGGTTCAGATGACCTGAAGCAAGGGCTGTGTGTGTGAAAATGCAGAAATTACCATTGCAGTGTGGGGTGTAAGGGGTTTGTGCTACTGCTAGCTCAGCAATACAGCCCAATAAGCCCAGCCCCGGCAGGGAGGTGGGTATAGCCCCTTGTACTACGAGTACTTCCAGGGCTGAGGTAAGGCTGCAGTAAACGTACCAGAGAGAGGGACTTAGCTGGGGCAGAGAAAGATGGATGCTAAAGCTTAAGAAGGGAGAGTTCCTTAAGCATTTCCAAATCACCCTCTGCATCACAAGGGCTGATTTCCACGCCCTGCAGCCCTGGTGTTGTACAAGCAGCATCTGGGCTGTGGACAGTCCCTTGAGACTGCTGAACACAGCAGTGCCCCAGACCAGAGCTGCAGGCATGAACTCATGAAGGAGGCACCAGTAAGTGCTGTTTCTGTAGCCTTAATTTTTGTTTCAGATTGATTAAGCTTTATTTTATCCCATCACATGTAAAACCATAATAAAGCCTGTAATAAAGGTATAGCAAGGGCACTTCAAAACCAAAAGTCTCTGCATACATACAGCAATCTATCTTCCCTAAAAGATAGAGCAACTACCAAGAGAGCACTTAAATGAGCAGAGATCTTTCCTACAAGATTTTAAAGTATGCATTTGCACTATATCTCAACAGTTGGATCACAAAAAGCATTCAAAGGAATGTAATCCTGATGTAATAAATTAGCTGCCTCTGTAAACCTAAAGGTATCAAGCTGTCACACAAGGGATTTCAATCCATAACTTTAATATAACCTCTGCAGGTTTTCTCCACAGTTTTAGTCTTCACAGATGAAGGGCTTGACCCGGTAATTCCTAACAGGAAGAGGCTTCCCTCTACTTTCATTGATCACGGCAGGAAACTACAGCTCACAATAAAGCTTTGCAGCCCAGCAAGATTTTCCCCTTCCCTCCCCGCTTTTATATTTGTGCATTCAGACATGAGCCCTGCAAGTGTTAAGGTCTATATACTGCATATTCCAATGGAAAAAAGTTTCCATGGACATGTGACAGGAGACTCATAGGTAGATGGAAAATTTCTTTCTGATACAGCCACAACATAGCTTTAGTGATGCTGAAATGCACCATCCCTTTCAATGTGTTGAGGTATCTGCAAGCTCCTGGAGTGCAATGTGAAATTGCAGACTCACCAAATGGATGGATAAGGCTGGAAGGGTCCTCAGCCCCTTGCAACTGGGTCTCTTCTGGAGACAGTCTTGTCCAACCTCACCTTTTCAGAGCAGGTTGTCCAGGACCATGTCCTGTCAGGTTTTGAGCACATCCACTGATAGACTCCACAGCCTCTCTGGGCAACCTGTGCCAGTGTTTGACCACCATCACAAGAAAAAAGTGTTTTCTTGTGTTCAGATGAAATTTTGTGTGTTTTAAATTGTGGCCAGTGCCTCTTGCATTGTCAGTGGGCACCCTGGAGAAATGTCTGGCTCCCTCGTCCTTACTCCTCCCCTGCCTTCCTCCCCAGCATGTATCTATGCACATGGCAATCCAATGAAAACACTAGCAATTTTACACCCCAAATTAAGGATCAGGCTACTTTTTCCTCCACTGAGAGGGCATGACTGCATGAAAAGCTCACAGAGGATTTCACAGTGAGTGACAATGTCATGTACCCTTTGGGCTGGAAGCCTGGAGAAGATTTGCCTTCTTTGAGTTTCTGAAGGTGTATAATTTGGCATAGTGGTGGTACATATTAACAGTCTCAAGTATTTCTTTGGGAACACCTGAAAAGGACATTTCTGAAAATGAATTTGACTCTGGCTTCTAACCTGTGCTTATTTTTAGCAAGGTGTAGGCATGACAATAATAAAGATAGCAATGTCTTGAAAGAAATTATGAAGCATGACATTTATTTTCACCCTTTTTCAAAATCCCCTTTTATTGATCTGACTTGTACAATTTATAACCACTGTTGTATAAAGATAAGGAAAGGGACTGGGCATGCTTAGAAGAAGTGGACTGTGAAAATCCTTTAAATGCTGCATAACAGAAAGGTAGCTTTAACCACTGAGGTGATCCAAAAAGATGATATATATCTGTTGGACTCCTGCTAATCCCATACTAATAATATTTGGTGATCAGCTACTAGCCAGAGATAGAGTTCAGGACAGAAGTCTTCAAGCAAGAAAGTTAGAAATTTCTATATGATGTTATTCAATGCAATAGCCTCACAGTAATCATAAGATACAAGTGCTTTACTGAGGTCAAAGGTGGGTTAAATAGTTTCGATATTTGACTAAAAGGGACAACATTGTCTCATTCAGACTGGGCATAGGCTTTAAGACATACAGACTATGTATTTCCAACTTGATGTTCACCTTATTTTACATTTATTTTGTGATGATGGAATCTGGGTCTGCACAGAAAGGAAGCAGAAACTCTGTAGTTTGGACTCAACTCTAAATTTGTCATGTTCAACAAAGCTTGGGTGGTAAGAAGAAATGCCTTTACATAGAACAGTTATAGTTCTAGCACAAACCCCTATTATGACCACCCTTGTTACCAGGGCAAACCATCCACATGACTTCCCTTTTCTATGAGAGAAAAATTCCAATTAGACTAGACTTGTTCTAACTATACTACCAACATCTTGCTATGTCTTCCCTGCACCGTGCTCCATGTTATTTTTGGTTGGTGCAAGGCAAGTTCTCCATAAGCACCTTTCTTCGTGTATTTTCATGAAAACGTTGTTAATTTATTCATGGCACTATCATTCCAGGCATTCCATAGTATAACAGTTTATACTGATATATACAACAGCATAGGAAAACTGCAAGATAGTAAAGAATACAGACAACCCAAATAAAGAGGAATTATGCTGAAGGATCATAACAAATCTCTTTCTGAGGCTGCTCAGTATCTCAGTAGATAAACTGGACAGATTTATCCAGGTGGTTTAAGGTAGTCAGACTAAGAATGGCTTTCAACAGTGTCTACAGTACAGTTAATTTTTGTTGTAGCCACAACTGAGACAGAATTTCATTCCACAATATTTACTGCAGGCAAAAAAGAAGGAAAAAAAAAAGAAAAAAGAAACCCCAATCACTCATGCTGCAGGTACTCCAGGGCATCTGAGCAGCCTCCTGTAAGTCTCTGGGCTGCAGACCGCTAACAGCCTTGTTCCTCCAGTCCTGAGAGCTTCCAGCCAGGCCAGCCTCTTCTCTTGAGGAGAGGGAAATTTCTGGAGCTAGTTTAGGACAGAATGAAGATTTTGTCAAACCACCAACTCCACAGTCTGCACTCTCTGTGAGAGGTTTTCCAACAGCCACATGCTACGCACATAACACATAGATGCAAAATCTCCCACTGTGTAAGTACGTTGCTGTGGAAAAAGACAGAAGAACCACTAACATGTAAGATGTATAAATCACATCACTCAACACAATACCAAATAGCACACGGTTATTATATGAACATGTCTAGAGCAGAATAAGAACATGTGCGATGTCTATAGTGATGCAGGCAGTATAAATGTATTTAGAAAGACCCATCTGGATAGTGTGAGTTACCACATTGACACCACCACTACTGCTTTTGAAATTTTGGGGGTCTTGACAGCATTTTGGGAGGATGGGGAAGAGCATTTCTGGTTTTCCGCCACCCAACAACTGTGTAAGTCAGGTCAACAGAATTTTTAGAAAACTAAATTGTAATAAAAATGGTTATCATGGAAAGTGTTGCTGCATTTTTCAGTCAGGTTCACTAACAGTATGACCATTTTCAGTAAAAAAAAAATGGAACAAAGACAGCCTGCTCCTCCCTACCTTTAGCCCTTCACATCCAAATTTTCAGAAGCTTGGAAACCTCTGATTGATGCCTAAAACTTTTTTATTCATCTTTTAAGAGAGTGCATTTTCCTGGTTTCTTCATCAATCCCCTTTATTGCTTTCTCCCATTTCCCCCCTTCTCTCTCACTATTGCATTGTAGATATTAAATCATATTTTGTTATGAAAGTTATTTTTTTCCTTTTTCCAGTTTCCTGGGGGGGGGGGGGAGTTTTAACATCTCACAAAGAAGATTTTCAAAAAATTATTTGGTAGAGGGGGGACTTTCTCCGTTCCTGACATCACCTGCAGTACTCTGTTTTCACTTTTCCCTCTCTATTCCATGCAAAGAGGGTGCACTTTTCCAGAGTTCATGGTCCTTCCTTGTTGATTGTTCAGATTTCTGAGAACATAACAAGCAAATTTGTAGTTAATGGGGTCATGCTAACAATAGTGTCTTAAAACAAACAGCATGGTTGGTTGATGTTTGAACAGCAATCAAGTTCACTGAAGCACAAATATCTCTCCGCATATGCTTTCAGACAGTTGTTGCAATCACTCAGAGTGAAATGGAAGAGCCACCGGAGAGTGCAGCAATCTACGGCACAGAAATGGTGAAAAATTCTAGTCAATATATGAAGAGGAAATGAGCAGACAAGAATATTATCTAGATGAAGTTTGCATAATACCTCGGGGAGGGGGGGAAGAGGAAAATGCCCATTGCATTTTAATCTAATTAATATGAAGAGAAATCTATAAATCCTACATTTTAAATAAACTTCATTAAAAAAAATTAAGAGGGGCAGCAGGAGAGAATTTAGTTGGACTTGTATCATCTGTCTACGTAGGCACAGAGTTTTGTTTGGAGAGCTTTTCATCAAGTGCCAAGGCTCATACAAACAAACAGTGTGCCAAGGCTCGACTTTTTAAGTAATAGGTCAAAGAACTAATGGGAATGGTAGGGTAATTTTTCAACAAGAAGGAAATATCAGCCCAAAATAAAGTCACAATGAGTTACGGCTGGTGAGAGGGATTTGGAGATGTGCCAGATAGATTTTTGTCACTCTTTGTTAATTTGCTGTTAGCTTTATCGCTTGGAAAAAGAGATGAATTGTGACAGAAACAAATAATACAGAGTAATGGCACCCACACAGCCCCAATGCACACTCGCCCATATCGTAACTCACTGATATGTGAGCCAGTGCTAGCAACTACAGAAGGCAAGCGTTCAGACGTGCAAGCCAAAGCTAATTTTATTGCTTAATACAGTTTGATCTCTCAGCGCAAACTTCAGTTTCACCTCTGTTTACTTGGAAGCTGCTAGAGAATTATCCTTCTCAATATTCATCAAAGAGCGCATCCCACCCTGGTGCTGAGAGCATGCCACTCCCCACTGACTAAAACATCTGCGCCCAGCATGCCAGCAAGTTTAGTTTCTTCTCATGACATTAGCAGTACTATAGTGATTACTCCTGTGGCAAGCAGCTGTTGCCCCTCTTTTCCCTTACTTTTCAAGTCTGTCAGCTCTGGTGGTCTTTGACATTAATTTAAGCTTGTCACCCCATCTGCCCCAAGAAAGCCACTCTGAAACTTGCTCTTGTTTCTACATTAGCAAAATACATTCATGATTTTTGATAACTTGCATTGCACTGGGCTAATCCCTATCCAGTGATCCCATAGCAGCAGAAATACCCACACTGTTTCAAGTGTCTGGACTTAGCCAGCACAGTAGCTTGGTATTGTTATGCAGCCATTTTTAGTACTTTGACTTCAGCTTTCAATTCACAAGAAACCAAATGCCATGCAGAGGAAGATGGTGATACTGTGGTAGTCTAAGACTGTCACAGTTTTAATCGCCTTGAGATGAAGATGGTTGTGCTTCATGGGCTCAAGACCTTCCACCCAGCCGGAGGCAGACCACATCTTGGCTCTTCCCCTTGTTCAGCTTGCTCTGCACATCTCTCTCTCCTTCCCCATGACAAGTAACAGGGAAGGGGACCCTGGTGTTTCCTACTAGGGTCAGTTTGTCACTGCTTTATGACACAGAAGAGGTTTGGTTCTTCTGGTGGCATAAAGTGTTATTGCTTCATAAGCATCTGTTTACGTGCTTGTTCCTTCTCTTCTTAGTATTATCACTCATTCTTCAGTTTCTCAGGAATTAGGTTTTTTTTGCTCTCTGCAAGGAAAATGTCACAAGTGGCTTTTTCAGACCTGCCATGAGGGGAGCTCCATATTTGCTCCTCTTCACATGCACATGTCTTGTCTTCAGAGCAGTGGCAGTGGCAGAGCAGACCACAGGCATCCATGGGGCTGTAGGACCATCTCACCACAGACAAGCCCCAGTAGTACAGCTGTGATTTCAGTGGGGATGGGTATCCAGGGTCATGGGAATGACACAGCTCATCATGAGAAGCTGAGTTTGTACAGGTTCTATGGACTCCAGGAGGAGTGGCTTAGGTTCCCAGCACAGGTTGGGGTGACCAACAGGAGAAGGCTGTGACTGCCATGGCAACAGTCAGACACAGACTATTTCTATGTACCAGCAAAGTCAGGCCTTACCTAACTGTTTCAGCCACAGTGTTTCTGTCCACTGCAATTTAGGAGATTGAAACTAGGTATCAGATATCGATTGTAACCTACCTTCAGGAGCTCTGAATTTGCACTCTTATTGCCAGTCTTATGTCACAGACAGTATTTTCAAAAGCTCAATACTTTCAAAAGTAGAGTTGCAGCTCAACTTCCAGTATCGGCTCTGAGGCCAACACAGCTGTGGATAAACACAGCTATATCCACATCCACTGTTATCAGGATTCAGTTGATTCAGTTCACTGTCAACAGCTTCGATTCCTCCTAGCTGGTAATTACAGCATACATGATAAGATCCTGGGTGCACTTCAGTGTGCTGATTAGCAGTTAGACTCGCTTTGGTCTCATCCACACCAAGCTTACCCTGTTGACAGTGACTAACACACCAAGACTACTAGTAATTGCAGTAGTGGAGGCTGCAGCAACTCCGTTAGAGCTCAGTATGTTGTCTGCATCTTACTCAGTGTCACCACAGACCACATTCAAAGTTTACTGAAGCAATCTCTAAGGAAATCTCCCAGTCAGCCATCTGCGGTCAGAAAAACAACTATATTCTGTATCTACAAAAATTTGAACCGCTCCTTATCTGCACACACAATCCATAAATAAATATGGACAAATGCAGTGCAAATTGTAGCTTGGAGAGAAGTCAACTAAATAACATGCATGTTAAAATTATATGGAAGTAGGGAGTCTTGCAAAGAAGTTTGGTGCAGCACAAAACCAGATGCACATCAATAGAAGGGCTCACTGCTCTTCCTCACTAAAGAGGACAAAAATAAAGACTGAACGACTCATAAGGAAAAGAAGAAATGTGTACAGAATTTCCACAGCTCAATCCAAAGGGATAGATGAAGACAAGGATGTCTTACAGTTCATGAAAATAAAAGCCAATATTGGCTGCTTGTCCTCATAGTTTCTTACACTGAAAGGCACAATACATAAGGCATGGTGAAAAGCAAAGGGGATGACTGCAGCAAAGTCAGGCAAAGAATACTCTTTAACGAGGCAGGGGGAAGAGAGGGAACAAAATAAAACCATGGCTGTCTCCCTGGACTGTGTGGCCTACGACACCATCTGATCTGTTGAGCTAGGATGCAAGATGCATCAACATGGCATCAACATGGATCTGTGAGGATATTTTCAGAGGACGCTGGCCCACAAAATGAGCATCTGGGAATTCCAGAATAGCAGACTCCCACCAGCCTTAGTGCTGCCACTTGCTCAATTTCACACTTTATTTCACAACGACCTACAGACAAACAGCTCGTATATGCTGAGCACATCTGCCTGAATCCAGGACCCCAGGCTTCCAATTCTATGGGGAGAGTCTTAACAGCAACTTGACTATCACATGTCCTTATTGCATGAAACAGGACTGAAGCCAAGTATGTGGAACTTGTCAATATGCTCTCATTCATATCACACACACAATTAATCTGAGCTTCCCACCTTGTTGAAAGGCATTGATCGGTCACACCAACCATAGTAATTATACTTAGGAGTCACACTCTTCCCAGTATCAGCTCACCAGGCTAATTCAGGAGATGTAGGGACCATCTTTTAAATTGCACTAGTGAGATTCAAGAGGAGGATCTAGTGGGTAAACTTAAGCCTGTTTGGGGTTTGCTTTTTAATTCCTGGGAGACATACCATTTAATATGTTGTAAGGTTGAGCACATACTGAAGTGCATGCTCCTTACGTAGGAGAGGACCAGCAGCTTGCTGACAAGGGGAACAGTAGAGTTCTTCTGCCATAGGGGTTTTGACACATTACCACCAGACCTAACAAACATCTAACTGGATTGCCATGATGATCAGCTCGTCACCACAGCTAAACCTGGGATATACATTAGAGCAGATCATCTTCTGTTGGTAACGAGAGAGATGCTGTATGCTTTCTGGACTGGTTTATCCTCCTATTGTAGACTCCCTCCAGCTTTTCTAAAGCTAAGCACCACTAAACAAGAGGCCCTTGGCAAGTTATTAATTTGTGCTTCTGTGCTTGTCTTGCTTATTTTTTATGGGTGATATTCAGTTTTCATCTTTCCCACACAGTCTTACCAATACTTGCAAAATTCTGCCCATTCACTTCATTCCTCCAGAGGAAAAAGGGTGTCGTTTCCTTCCCTCTTCCCTGCCATTATTTCCTTTTTCTGTGGGATCTGCAGATGCTCACAGTCTTTCTGGAGCAGGTAATTAAGGAGGTAATTATGTGGAGCAGAACTCCAGCAGTTAGCAAAAGTTGGTAGGAAAAGCCACTTTCTTTTCACGAAACAGAAAAGCTATAGCTTAGTTTTGATTGTTTCTGCTTATCTTCAGGCAAACACTGTTACCTGATGAGAAAATAGCCTCTCTTCCCCCTGCCCAGCTTGATGTGGAGTGATGGTGGATTGGGGAAGCAATCAATCCTTCCCTCAGAGTAACTGCCACTAAGCCCCAGCTGACCCAGCTCCGACTAATTCAAAGGGTCCTAGGAAAAGCATAAACTAGGCAACGGTGACAGAGGCAGGATGTTTCATATTGGTATTTAAAAAGATCTGCAGCAGTAGCTTAACACACATTCAGGGGAAGAGCAGCAGTAAGAGAGGGAAAGAGGGGGAGGAGAAAGCCCTCTGAAACCCCAGGGAGCCGAGATAAACACACCCAACCACAAGCCGCTGCTTTCTGTTAAAGGAGTTTTCACGTGTGTATCTTCGCTCATCTTCCTCTGAAGGATTACTACAGCTCTACCTGAAAAAGGAGGCAAGTGGCACAAGATGAAGCGGGATACGTGCCAGGCATCCCTACAAGAATTATTTATCGGTACTGCAATCTCTCTACTGCACCTGCAGGACTTTTGGCAGAAGTGGATTTCTGCAGCAGGATTTCCAGGCTTAGGGCTGTTTGCATATGTTTGTCCTGAGGAATGAAGGCAGGCAGCACGAGTTGTCATTCTTAACTGACTGACATCACTTTTCTGGTTTGTTTGTTGTCTTGGTTTTTTTAAAACTGTGATCAAGGAAGTCTCCAGGAAAAGACTTCTTTATATTTAAAAGAGTATAAATAAAATTAATTAATCCAAACTCAGTTTTCTTTTCTTACTCTTCTTTTTCATTCTTCATTTGCATTTATTTTCTTCTGCATTTGAACTGTGCTATCCATCTCTACACTGCTCTTTCCTGTACTCATGGCCTTACTCAGGCTTATTATCAGCTCTTTCCTGTTTCTCTTTTCCTCATTCTAGCATTCACACCCACACTTTCTCTTCCACCCCCTAACTGTCACAAATGTCTCCTCATCATTTTGTTAGCTCTCTTCCTTTTTTTACATGGATTGATTTCTATAACCCTACTGAAAAAAAAGGGGGCAACTGTTGCCCAGCCTAGCCAGGAAGGCAGGAGTGAGTGGGTAGGGAGGTCTGGTGGCACGCTGACAACCCAGGATGGGGAGAGGAAGTTATTTTTCTTTTGTTAGCAACCATGCTTTCCCTTGTCATTCTCTGATCACTGTTGTTCTCTTTCTTTCATCTCCTAAAGGACGTGCTACAGAATTAGCACTGTAGCACAGCAAAATCTTTTGTTCCTTAGAGGTGAAATGTAACCAAAGAGAGAATGAAAGTCAAGTCTAAATGCACCCAATGTAATATTTAGGTACCTAAGCTAGGATTGCAGTTGCTGTAGGCTCACAACAGAGACAACGGAGAAACAAGCAATTTCAGAAGGAGAATCAAGTCTTTTCTTATTCTAGTACCTATATAGGAAGATTAGGAAATCCACTTCTCACTAGCCTGCACCTACAGATAGGCTGAAAAATATCAAAACTCAAAGATACTGACTAAAGTCAGAGAAGATTCAACAGGAATTAAAGATCAAATGGCTCTTAAATTGATCTTTGTGCATTAGACTACACTGCCTCAGACATTCTAAGACCACAGAGGGCTTGTTCTAATGCACGTGCATGTAGACCTCAGGTGTCTCTGTCTGGGCTGGGCACAATGTTTGATCCTTAGACTACAACTCAGTTGAATGCAGGCAAAGCCATTGAGATGGAGCTTGTGCTCATGGTGACCAAAGAGATCCCATCAAAGACCCTTTCCTTGCCAAGACTTGGTAATTGACCAGATGCAGGCTGTAAGATGTTTCTGTGATACACCTAAAATCCTATTCATCAGTATGCTAAATCTGTGCAACAGATTCATCAGTGAATTACTTAATTTACATTTTAAGAGACTACAATAACAACACATCTGCAGTTGTAGCAGAGCAGGTGACTAGATACATGGGGATAAAGGTATTTGGAAAGGATAGTGTTACACATATTAATTGCACATATTTTGCTATTGTGTTTTCCACAGCTTAGGAGTGCTCCATTTCCCCTAGTAAAGAGTTCCTGTTACAGCCCTGGAGTACTTGCAAATCAAAAAGTCAGAGGTGCAAAGGGATTGTTTGCTACAAAAGTTGGATGGAGGCCTTAAGATGGTTTAAATAGGTATCAAGCTATATTGAACCTGATCATTTTTAATGCCATCAAACACCCTCCCTGGCAGAAGAGCTGCTTGCATCGTGTTTCCGTGAGCTTAAGGAAAGAAAGCCAACCTAGTGGCCACACCAGAGGGAAGCTTTGAAGCTCCCTCTTCAGTACGGCCTTTTTCTAAGCATCCAGCACATGCATGCTTCTTGCCCAAACCACACGTACAGCTCTGAAACAGCCAGGGTACGTGCTGGCTCCAACCCTGACACAGCTAGGGTAGGCTCTGCCTCTGGCTTGACCTGTGGCTGAGGTTGAGGAAGGGAAAGAAAGTCACTGTGGAGAGAAATTGGTGTTCCTGTGGCAAGAACAGAAGGGATTGTAAGGATTTGGAGAGGCAGCATTTTGGAAAAGCATAGACATATAGGCTTCAAATCTGTATGAATCTAGGGTTCGTTAACTGCACAGCTCACAAAATAATGACCCATTTGTCTTTATTCTGGCAGGTCTTGGGGCAGTGATGGTGTCCTAGTAGCTGTATGAACAGAGCATAACAGAGTGAGGCTCTTAACGGCTTTGTGAACCTGAAGGCACTATTACAATACAAATAACCATTAAGGCTGTACGCTCAGAGACAGTTCAGAGCAGCAGCGATAATTACCTTTCAATCTAAGCGAACCTGCACAGGCAGCTCTGTCGTACTCCAGCAGCTGGCCCAGGACCAATGCCAGGGCTGCGGCTGGAGACTCTCCTGACCGATTTGTCCTGTAGGGCAAAGCCTTGGCAAAAGGCTTGCTGCTCATAAAAATTATCCTGCTGGCTCTGGTGGGGATATTCCCAAGCGCCAGTGAGCACTGAGTTAATACTGTGTTCTCATCACCTGCATCCCAGGTGCTTTTAGGGAACCTGGGTGAGATCATCTGCTGGTGCAAGAAAAACTCCATTATAATGAGCAGAGCTGCTTTGGCTGATGCCTGCTGATCACCTGTTGCAGAAGTACTTCGTTCATCTGCTACTGAAACTCAGCCAAATCAGAAAGAGAGCGCTACCAGAAGGGAAAAGACTATGTCACAAATTTTTGGATGGGATGGAGGAAAACTTATTTATTTGAAAGCAGCAAGGGGATTGTCTGTGTTGTAATTTGGCCAAGAAACCAGAGACATTGCAACCTGTTTATGAGGGGAGTGTCTGCTAAGGAATGAGCAGCATTAGCAGCCAGATTTACAGCCGCGTATGAACAGGACAGTAATGCCCAGCATACATGAGCGGCCAGGGGACAGGCTGAGGAGTGACATGCAGAGCCATCTACTCAGCTACGCTGGCTGCTCACGTGCCATGCCATAGATCACCGAGCCGAGGTCCCACCCCTGGAAACGTACACTTGTAATCTGAGCAGAATTATCCCATTAAACAGGTCACTAACATTGCATTTTTGTGGCTAACTGATCTCCTTTCCAGTTGTTTCTTACAGATTATTCAATGTACATTCACAGAAAACTACTGGGAGACAAACCTTCCATGAAAAATTTGGCTCAGCTCTCACACTGGCTCTTTTGTGTATGCCTGAGCAGATGGGGATGGGCTGTCCTTGCAGTCCAAGATGTTGGTAGGGATCCTTCCTCCAGGGCTGTGGGACAGACCAGGAGGTCATGGACCCTCTTCTAGGGCAGAAGGAAAGTGAGGAGCAGCATCAAAATCCCTAAAACCAATAGGTCCCTTGTACCACAGAGAGTGCTCACAAAGTTTTCTGACACCTCTTTTAGCCAAACACCCCAAAATTTCATAAATATTCTTAATTTTTATTCTAGAAACTGAGTTAACTGCTACCACAAATTTCATTCACACCACTCCTTCCATCTCTGAATTCTGCTACCACCACTGAGGAAGCCTGAGCCTGCTCTGTGGGCTGCTCCCACTCCCACCCCACCAGAAAACAGGAGAGCTGTGATTCACGTCCAGGCTCCATATTGCACTAGTGCCAACTCCAGTAAAGTGAGGAGACACAAGACAAGATGCTCATCTTTTCCAAACTAAACAATGAGAAAAGCAAGATGGTTTTGAACTGATATATAAGTGGCAGTATTCATTCCAGTATTTCTCAGCTGCAAAAACCCCACGACATTTAAAAAAAAAAACACACCACATTTGTCTTCTACAATTTTCAATACTAGTACCTCAATGTTGAAAAAAAATTTCAACCACTCACAAAAAACCTGGAAGGGAGTAGGGGAAGGACATTATTTAATTCTTACGATATATGAAGCTAGGAAGAGTTATGGAAAAGTCTTCCATCTTTCCTCTTCCTCCCCAAACCAAATCTCCCAAATTTTCCTATGCCACTTGAGTGATTAGTCAACATTTTCCAAAAAGTCCAAGATATTCAGGAGTCTGTCATCTGGATATGAGCAAATGTGGATTTCTATGTCCCCGGTGGTCTACAGTGAGACTACCATCAGCAATAGAAATTGTACATTTTGGGAGAATTCTCCCTGCTTCTACCCCAGCAAATTCAGACATTAGTTTCCTTCAGTATTTTCTCTGTTTAATTTTATGCTTCCCAGCCAAAGAGCATTCAATGCCATCAAGAGAGGCTCCCAGTAACACAAATGACCATGTGGAGAAGGTCTTAATATCAGTGGAATTGGGGATGAATTTCTTGAGAGGAAATATTGACTGCTGCTTCATGGCTGAAATAATGATTTAAAATTAGATTAAAAAAAAACAAGAACAAAACCAAGCAAACAAAAAAGCCACCAACCACCAAACTTGTAGATCCATACAGTGCTGATTGGAAATCAGTGAATTTTCAAAAGCAGCTATATAGATTTTTTTTATTTCAAAGGAGGCTTTTAACCTGCTTAGGCAGCTGTAAAGATCCCCCAAGCATGGTCTTTAGGGATTAGATTTGTTTTGAAGATCTGGCCCCAGCTGGTGAAAGCAGGACTCCTCTCAACCATCTACCATTCCACCATTAGGTGCCTAGTCCAAGCTGGCCCTCTACAGTCAGTGGGAGGACGTGCACCTCCATGGGGCATTCAGTCCCTGCTGCAGGGAGACAGGGAAGGCAGATCCTGGAGGACCCACCCAGACCAAGCACCAGGTTTTTGGACCACTCTTAGGGAAGATGCCATCTCATCATAAAGATGAAGCCATTGGGAGGACTCCCATTTCCTCCATTGAGTCTAGAGCTTCCCCTAGAGTTTTCCAAGTACTTCTTACTGCCATTCTTCCAGGAAAATGGGGAACACAAACCTTGTAAATACAGTCTCATTGATCAGTAACAATGGCATTTTTAGCTTGGCATTGAATATACAAGTTGCACACAGTAATATTCAGAGTACTTACAAACCTTCAAAACTCACAACTACCAATTTCCTCCCCCCTCCCCCCCCCCTACCCGGGGTCCTTCCAGAGCTTGCTCTCCTCTCCAGCAGCTCCAGGTAAATGCAGATCCCAAACGTGTTTGCTGTCCCACAAGTTTGACCTCTGATCACCTAAGATGAATGCCATTAATAAACAAATGGTCTTGCAAGACAATGCTCTAAAAAACTCTACAGAACTGGCTCATGCTACCCATTATTTGAACAAACCTTTTTCCTTGTCCTTGGATAACTGAAAGTCTCCACTGCATTGCCAGGCATGGGATGAGGCCAAGTTACCCTCAGGGACCCATGAAATGCCATTATCACAAAGGTGAATGCATTCGGATGGAGCTAAGAAAATACCTCCACTGCTCACTTCTTTTAAAAAAAGCATCGGTAAATTGCTTTATTCCATTTTCTTGGAATGATTTCTGATTCTTAATAGATAATGGATTTTTTCTCATAATGCTTTTCCTTTAGAGAAACATCTCCCAGAAATAGACACCCTTTGTCCCACACTGCTCTGTGCTGAAGTTCTCTGAAGTTCTCCATTGCTCTCTTCCTCTTGCTTGTCAATGTCATGGTGCTGGCTACTCCTTCTCACTTTCAGTTGCCAAATGTCATTAAGAGGCAACAAAAAATATAAACGCTTCTTGGTGCAGCCTTTCCACACCAGCAATTATAGTGAACAGTCAAAAGAAAGTCATCTGTGTTAGAAGGCTGTGAGCAGATGGGCTGTGTGATGAGATGAGCACTGGAGCAGAATATTGAGACCTGTGTTCTTGGAAAAGAGAGGTAGGGAAGTGTCGTGCAGCTCTGTCTAAGAAATTATTATTTGTTTACTGTCATGAACAGAGAAGATTCACAGAAGAAACATTTTTCTCCAGAGGGTTAAAAAAATCTCACCTCAGTAAATCATAGAATCATAGAATCACAGAATGGTTTGGGTTGGAAGGGACCTTAAAGATCACCTAGTTCCAACCCCCCTGCCATGGGCAGGGACACCCTCCACTAGACCAGGTTGCCCAAAGCCTCATCCAACCTGGTCTTGAACACTTCCAGGGATGGGGCCTCCACCCTTCTCTGGGTAACCTGTTCCAGTACCTCACCACCCTCACAGTAAAGAATTTCTTCCTAATATCTAATATAAATCAACCCTCTTTTAGTTTAAACCCATTACCCCTTGTCCTGTCACTACACTCCCTGATAAACAGTCCCTCACCATCTTTCCTGTAGGCCCCTTCAGGTACTGGTAAGCTGCAATTAGATCTCCCCGGAGCCTTCTTTTCTCCAGGCTGAACAACCCCAACTCTCTCAGCCTGTCCTCATAGGAGAGGTGCTCCAGCCCTCTGATCAGCTTCGTGGCCCTCCTCTGGACTCTCTCCAACAGCTCCATGTCTCTCCTGTACTGGGGCCCCCACAGCTGGACACAGTACTGCAGGTGGGGTCTCACCATAGCAGAGTAGAGGGGGATGTCGTGGTTTTACCCCAGCCGGCAGCTGAGCACCACGCAGCTGCTCGTTCACTCCCCCTGCATCGGGATGGGGAAGAGAATTGGAAAAGTTACAGTGAGAAAACTCGTGGGTTGAGATAAAGACAGTTTAATAGGTAAAGCAAAAGCCGCGCGCACAAGCAAAGCAAAGCAAGGAATTCATTCACCACTTCCCATGGGCAGGCAGGTGTTCAGCCATCTCCAGGAAAGCAGGGCTCTGTCACGCGTAACAGTTACTTGGGAAGACAAACGCCATTGCTCCGAACACCGCCACCGCCCCCCCCCCCCCCCCCCCCCGCCTTCCCCCAAGCTCCTTATAAACTGAGCATGACGTCATATGGTATGGAATATCCCTTTGGTCAGTTTGGGTCACCTGTCCTGTCTGTGTCTCCTCCCAACTTCTTGTGCACCCCCAGCCATCCCGCTGGCAGGGCAGTGCAAGAAGCAGAAAAGGCCTTGGCCCCATGTAAACACTGCTCAAGAATAAATCCATAGAACAAAAACATCTCTATATTATCCATGCTGTTTCCAGCACAAATCCAAAACATATCCCCACAATAGCTACTATGAAGAAAATCAATCCTCTCAGCTGAAACCAGGACAGGGGAGAATCACCTCCCTCGGCCTGCTGGTCACGCCTCTTTTGATGCAGCCCAGGACACGGTTGGCTTTCTGGGCTGCAAGTGCACACTGCCAGCTCATGTTGAGCTTCTCATTAATCAACACCCCCAAGTCCTTCTCCTCAGGGCTGCTTTCAATCCATTCCTCGCCAAGCCTATAGTCGTGCTTGGGATTGCGCCAACCCACGTGCAGGACCTTGCACTTGACCTTGTTGACCTTCATGAGGTTCACACGGGCCCACCTCTCCAGCCTGTCAAGGTCCCTCTGGAGGGCATCCCTTCCCTCCAGCGTGTCGACCACACCACACAGCTCGGTGTCGTCGGCAAACTTTCTGAGGGTGCACTCGATCCCGCTGTCCATATCACCAACAAAGATGTTAAACACTGCCGGTCCCAGTACCGACCCCTGAGGAACACCACTTGTCACTGTTCTCCATTTGGACATTGAGCCGTTGACCACAACTCTTTGAGTGCAACAATGGCCAAAGCCAAGGCCACATCAAACACATCAGAGATTTATTTGCATTGCAAGTTGGAACCACTCGTTGAAGCAGGTCAGGAAAACAAATTTGCTTTAACACCCAAGTCCCATGATATAATCTCGTCACATATTGTTTATGGGCACAAAATTCACAAACACAAAGTCATATCAAGATAAAGGCTTTGAAAACTAAATTATCTCACTCAATGTTGCTTGTGAACCAAGGCAAGGGTCATCTTGTCTTCACAAAACCCCATGTCAATTCTCCTCACAGGGTGTCAAAAAAATGAAACTGGAGCAAACAAGAGGAAAGTCTAATGTTGATTCTGGAACATTATTTGTCCACTGTTGTGACCTACAGGGAAGCAAATATTGCAAGCCATCATTTCATGCAGCAGATAATGTCCTGATTAGTCACAGCAAGCCCAAGGCAGGAGCACCAGAAACAGGAATTAGAAGTGTGAAAAATGTAAGATTTAGAGCTAAGGTTTAGTACTCCTTGTACTATATGGAAACTCTGAAATGAGGATTCAGAGGCAGACAGAAAAGGAGAATTGGAGTGTGAGGCATGGAGCAAATATAGTTCTTTTAATAAGTTCCAAGTCA
This sequence comes from Balearica regulorum gibbericeps, assembly GCF_011004875.1. NCBI lineage: Eukaryota > Metazoa > Chordata > Aves > Gruiformes > Gruidae > Balearica > Balearica regulorum. The sequence continues at coordinate 16,812,061 of NC_046186.1, forward strand.
GATCTTATTTTTGTTGACAGGACACAGTGATTTCAAGCAAGTTTTTCCTATTTACACCATTATCAGAAAGATCAAAATCCAGACCCAGAAGAAGCCAGGATACAATATAATCAGCTCTTTGAAGTTCAGGGAACAAAACACAGGCTGATTGCAAACAAGAGAAGGAGCACTCTAATCCGTGTACCTTTTCCAATTAAGATATAAAGATTTCCAAAGAAGTGGAGTCATCAGGTAACTAGAAAATAATACATTCAGACCTAGAGAAGAATAAAATCCTAATTTTCCTACTCCTTCATACAAAAAGCTTTATTTAGCATAAGCAAGAAAGATTGAGTGAAGTCAGAGACACTGGATAGGAAGAGACTTTTTTTATTGTTTGGGGGTATTTCTTTTTGTTTTCTCTTTCAGAAAGAAACAGCAGGCTTTGAAGATTTCACTATGTATGTAAGCATAAACATCAATCTATCATAAAAAAACATAAGCAGAACTCAAAACAGCTCAGAGTAAAGAATTTGCTGGAATCTATCTGCTAATATAACTCACCCTTAAAAATTAGCAGATAAGAAGGAAAGGATTTGCAAAGAGCAATTATAATTTACTATAAAAAGCAGAGATTAGTAGGCAGTATCTAGAATAGGCTAAATAGGGGAGAAGTATTGACACTATCTTTAAGTTGTAAAAATGGAAATTACATTTTTTAATTCATTCTCTACACAACTATGGAAGCAGTCAGAATAACAACAATCATGTAATTTTAGTTCTGATTCTGACACAAACATGATCTTGCACAGTAAAAGAAGGGATGATTACCTAATATCTTCCCAGCAAATAAACTTTAAATGCACTCCCATGCCTGCTATAGAAGTTCCCTGCAATAGTACTTGGCTCGTATTTATGTGGATTGACTGAAAGTCCCTGAACGCTACATTTCTCTGTCTCCAAAATGCTGCATAGAGATAAGCATTCAGACAGCAATTAATAATAACTCTTTGCATCAGGTAGAAGAGATACTGTCTAAGGCTGACATTGTTATGGAAGTTAAACGTTATGTTTGACAAGACATTTCTAAACAGACCATAAGGGCTCAGGGTGCTTTAATGCACATTTGCTTAATTGCATGTTCCCTTTTTTCCTTTGCTTTTTTGTATTCCTTGTAGTCCATAGGTTTGGTTCATTCAGAATTTCATTGGCACTGTATTGCTTACCTGGAGACACATCTCTGGGTAGCTTTCATTGCACATCATTTCTCCACCCAGATGACAATGACTTGCTATGTTTTCTTGCTTGGTAGGACACTTGGAAACCAGGGGAGGAAGAGAGGTCATATTTGCCTAATAAAGAAGGGAAATGGGAAGACAAATTGGGCAGTGTATCTCACTGAGAATCCTAAGGGAGTAAGAGGCATGCAAATAATGCAAAACATTACTCATTACAATAGCTTATATGAAGATGGTATTAATAAAATCCATTGTCTAAATGCAGTTTGCATTTAGAGACAGGGGGTTTATCTCGGCTCCTTTTGAAGGGCTTTTGCTGAGCACAGGAGTATGGGAAAGTTAACTTTCCAAATAGTCTGCTGCTTAATTGGCCAATTTGAATTTCTCTTCTATATCTATTTTATAAAAAAACCAAACCAAACCAAACCAAAACAAAACCAAACCAAACCAAAAAAAAACCACCCCAAAACCAACTAATAATTGAACCCCTGGGATTTTGCTATTATTATCCATTTACATCTCAGAAATTTTACTGTCCTCCCATTCACTCTCTCTTACATCCCTGGCCTTGAGTTATTACTTCCTTTCTTCTCAAGACAAACCTCAGTGAAATTCTGAGGCCACTGAAGTCACCAGGATATTTTGCCATTATTTTCCCTCTTGAAATGTCTGCCTGTATCAGTGCATTGAGCTGTAATATTTAGTTTGGATCTTGAGTGTGCATTTGAAAGGAGTCCCCAGTCATCTCCACTTAGCGTACTGTGGTTCATATCACAGTAAGGTCTTGAGTGCCCAAACTGGATCAGTTCAGGACAAAACTAAATGGGAAGCAGCACTACAGCTCCTAAGAGGTGTTCAGTGCACAGGACCAGGACAGAGTAAGCCTCATAAGCACACATCGAAATGCATTTAGTGTGGATGTCGGGTCACTAGCATCATTAGCAGTATAACTCTCTCCTATTTGTTCAAACCACTTCTCAGCTTAGATATAACCTGCGTGAAGTCAAGGCACACCAGTACTGAATGAGTCAGTTGGATTCCAGCCTGGGACGTTGGAATGCATTGGCAGTACGCTGTCATGGAGTGTCAAAGATCAGTGGATATCTGCACAGTGATCAGTTGCATCTTCCCTCCTAAGCGCTCCTACCACATCCCTACCAGCCTGATTAGCCTTCAGGTTGGAAAAGAAAACCTTGTCTGGTATGACGCCTTTGGAGACTGCTCTGAGATTGCTCTGAACATTGACGTAACAAGCTCAATAGATGCATCATTGCAAAAATCAACCCACTTCTTCCTTATTTAATTGGATGCAAACATTTATTTCTTGATTGAAATTTGGCATAGGAGATAGGAATATCAGAACCAGTCTGCTAACTACAGCGTTTTGGAAAGCCATTATCACTGGTGCAAAGTGGGATGGAAAAAACCCCTCCTATGTCCAGTAGCATTTTGTACCTATTTTCACACAGGTTTAAAGATTAAATTGCAAAGCATAGGAGGAAAAGGTCCTGTCTTTTTCTCCTTAAAAAAAGCACTTAGAAATATTTAGAACTAGCTCTTCAAGATCCAAAAAGTGGGCTCATAAAGAGTTTTGAAATGGTCTTAGAGGCTCATGTCTCTAAAAACATACAGGATATTTTGTGTTTTCATTAATAAACAGGACTCTGACTGTCAGTTTCATGCAGAGGAGCTGTATTTTGATGAATCAACAGGATTTCTACCAAAGCTGCTTTGACTGAAACTAACAGATTATTGAACTGATACAGGCCATGGTGGGGCCAGTGAAGCCTATGAAGGTGCTTCTGTCTGTACCACCTGAGGACCGTGACTCAAGTATTTTCATGCTCTACTCAGTGCAGTGACTTGTGGATGAATTTTGAATGAAATCATGTCACAAATGTGTAACCTCCTTAATCCTATGCAAACTGAATAAATAAATAAATCCCTGAAAGCAAGAAGAAGAAAAATCAACCTAATAAAGAAATAGGCTGGTTGGTACTGGAAAGAAAAAAATCTTTTCCTGCTTTCAAATTTTGCTACTAAACCCCAAAATGCTCTATTTCTTACAAAGGTGGTTTTAAAAATAATACTCTATTACTAAATAAAGTGGTTGTTATATAATAAGAATATGTTTAAATAACCGAAATTTTCCATTTTCTTCTGTACTGTAAAGCAATTATTCAGTCATGATGAATATTTTCCAAGAAGGATTGTGACCCAAAATTAATCTTTCTGCAGCAATGTTCTGTTGATCAATTCAGTGAATTTTAAATAAAAGGCATGTATTATATTTTCAGAGCAGTGGGTCACACAGAAATTCACAAAAAGCCCAGGACAGTGTCTTTTGCCTGAAGTTGAAGACTGGTTTGACTGTGAACTTGGCCACAGTCTTGCTGGGAGACTGGGGACAATTCACTCCTTCGCTCATTACTTTGAGGGACCTTCATGCAAGGTAAAGTTACTACACTTCAAGTATGTCTCTCACATAAATACGGTGAAGCTTAATAATTCATGTCTATGACAAGTTGCAGATTCAGGATGAAGGGTTCCAGTGAATCAAACATTAATTGACTATCATGTTAAATGAATATATGCAAGAGTTAAATAATGTGCTTTTAAATAGAGCACATTTAGGCAGGAAAGTGTATAAAAGTTATTAAATGTCAGGCTGGAAGTGTTCAGAAGAGTCTGCTCTAGATTTTTATACCCAAAAGATTTGAGAACTATGGGTTTAACAAAGGATAAAAACGATAAGGTTACTTTTATATAAGTATTACAATGTCTTAAAGTGAAGATAGGAGATCGAGCTAGCAAGACCATGCTATTGGGACAAACCAACAATACTCATGGTAGAAAAGTCAGAACAGGGCCAGTGCAATTGTCCAGTAACAGGGTTCAGATATTGGTTGCATTAGATATTATGAGACTCAGCGTAACAACCACTTGAACCTTACATGATCCATTTGGCATCGTAAGAGACCCTAGGCGGGACATGGAGGTCCTGGTTTCTGACTCAGTGCCTTCACCAAAAGGCCATGCTTTACTTCAGTGATGTGATGAACCTTAGAGCATCTCACATGACAACTATTTCATCCTCACAACACTGAGAGATTAATTTCTTCCAGATTATTTCCCATATTTACTTTGGGATTATAATACCAGGATGGCTAAGTGACTTGCCCAGGCAGTGCATGCCAGAGACAGAGCAAATCTATTCTATCTCTGCCGACCCAACACTGAGATGGCTAATTTTTTTTTTCACTTTTTTTTTCAATCTAGGCATCTGAGGTGGGTGTATGGAGCATGGCAAGAACAGCTACACAATAGCTAATTGTTCCAAGGAGCAGCATATATCCATAATCCATCAAGGAATTAATACAAGTTGAAAGAAGATGCTTGCTATACTGCATAGGCAGGACATACATACTGATCAAAATTGTCCCAGGATACCTGCTTAAATATACACAGCATGAACTGAACACACAATGCTGCTCATGGTGGTGTGTTTCAGCTGTTCAGTACTTCATAAATTACAAATGCCTGAGAGATGATAATCACTCCCTCACACACATGGCTCCCTGCTTTGTGTTACTGGTGCATGGGCCACGTGCAGACCATGAGTCCTGGTCATTCAAGTCCCAGGACATGTCAAGCAGTCAACATTATTCTTTTTGCTCACTATAGCACCTTGTGCCGCTGAGAGCAGCCAACCCTGAACCTTGCCTTGCTAAGGCAGCTGAGGGGTCTGGGGAGGATCCTGGCAGAGTGGTCAGAACCCACCCAGGCTGGAGGCACCCCAGAGGAAAGAAATGCTCCATCACCTGCACATCCAAGAAGCCCAGCAGGATTAAGGGTTTCTGGACCTGCAGCCAAAGCCCTAAATTAAACCTTTCCTGAATTTTGAGTGCTACCAAGAGATCTTCCATCTGCCTCTGTCTCCCTCTCTGAGCTACCTGGTAAAGAGTCAAGGCATGAACAAAGCTGCTCCAGATCGGGCCCCGCAGAGCATCACAGTGCAGAAGTGGTATCATTTGCTCGCTGCAGCTGTAGCAATGAGTGCTGCAGGGTGCAGGTGTTGTGACACAGAGACAGCCTCACGCTCTGCAGCGAGGTCCTAGGGAAGTGAAGACTTCCTCTTCCTCGCACCCTCAGCACTTCACAGGACCTCCCTGTCCCCAGGAGCTGCTGAGACATTTGCACATGGAGAATTTTATCTCAATGGCTGTGTTCTGTCTGAAGCTAACAGCTGCTGTAGCTCCTAGGTGGAAGTCAAATATGCTTCAAAAGAGGATCCCTGCCCATGAACTCTGAAACACAAGGTCAGCCAGTAGTCCCTTTATTTTCAGAGTAAGATGAGCCATTGTAGGGGTGAATAAACCTGACTAGTTGATACATAGCTCATTATGATGTCCATACCCATTTTCGTTCAGGAAAGTAAACCTGATCTGTTGGAAACAATATCTAGGGCTTTTATACAGTAATTATAGTGAACTAAGATCAGGTTTTTTAAATGAAAGTGATGACAATGCTTTATGGAATGAGTAGCAACAGAGCTGATTTAGATCCTTTATACTGCTAATGAAATGTGAATAAGTAGGAGTCTCATTATCTGCACTTTAGTGTGTGCCTTAGATTGCTCATTATCCTACCACGTTGTGTATTGGTACTTGTGCATGTGTGTGATCCTAATGGTTTTTACACAAAAAGCTTCAAGCTTTGTTTAGTAAGTGGTGGTTTAATAATTATATTTTGGTTATAAGCATAATATCTGGCTATGCGCTATCCACATACAGTGCCTAATGGTTTGCAGCTTCAAAGAAAAAGAAAGATTTCAACAAAAGCTAGATTTTTCTGGGAGGAAAAAAAAATCACATAATTTATACAAACCCTTTTTATTATGCCATAATTAGCATTTTCCAAGCATTCACAGTGTGGCACTTGGAAAATGAGGCTTTTAAACATTCATATTGCAGGGAAAGGAGAACGGAGACAGGAACCTCTTGACCACATATGGTTGCAGCAAAAGGACAGGAGAAAAAGAAAGAAAATCCATGGGTCGTTGCAGAAGACATCCTCCTATCCTGTATGCCACAGTTTAGCACCTTGCTTTTCCTGCCTCCTGTACTCTTCACATTGGCTCTTCCTGAAGTCCTACCAGCTGCTATTGGCAACAAAACCTTTCCATTCTGAAGAGGAGAAGGCATAGATGAGCGTGCATTGGTGTGGCTAACCCCCTTGTTGATACACCTGAGAAGACCCAGAACTGATTAAAATAAATTATAATAGCATGCATTTTTTTCCCAAAGCTCCAAGCAACCCTGACAGAACTTCTTCCAAGTGTGACAGGGCTGGACTTAAATACATTTCCTTTATAGTTATTGTGATGCCTCATGGTTTAATTAGATCTGCTGGATGTCTCTCTGCCATCTGCTCCTTTCCAAAAGCCAGCACCTGTCAGCATAAGCTCCAACACTGATTCCCCAATGACTGGCAGAATATATTTCCTCCTTCATAAGCGGAAATGTATTATTGTTTCCTAAAAAACCAGAACCTGGGGGTGTCTTCCATTGCAGAAAACAGAGCACCCTAACTTTGACGTTTCAGCTGAATTCTTCTTGCTTTTCAATATCAGACAGATGTCACAGCAAAACTGGGGAAAATGATAGGAGAGAGTAAGGACGAATATTTTAAGGTGCAAGTAAAATGTTGTCCTGGTTTCAGCTGAGATGACAGTTAATTCTCTTTCTAGTAGCCAGTATAGTGCTGTGTTTTGTATTTAGTATGAGAATAATATTGATAATGCAAAAAAAAATAAATATGAGGAGACCTGGCAAATCAATTACATCACACTCCCACAAACCCACCAAGGCAAGCACTATGTACTTAAAATGGTGGAAGCAACCACTGGATGGCTGGAAAAATATCCCGTGCCCCATGCCACCACCCAGAACACTATCCTGGGGGATGAAAACCAAGTCCTGTGGAAACATGGCACCCCAGAAAGAATTGAGTCAGACTATGGGACTAATTTCCGAAACAACCTCATAGACAGCTGGGCCAGACAGCATGGCATTGAGTGGGTGTATCACATCCCCTGTCATGCACCAACCTCTGGGAAAATCAAACGATACAATGGACGGCTAAAGACTAGACTGAGAGCAGTGGGTGGTGGGACCTTCAAACACTGGGATACATGTTTAGCAAAGGCCACCTGGTTAGTCAACAGTAGGGGGTCTGCCAATCGAGCTGGCCCTGCCCAGTCAAAATTTTACATGCTGTAGAAGGAGATAAAGTCCCTGTAGTGCATATAAAGAATATGTTAAGGAAGACAGTCTGGGTTACTCCTGCCTCAGGCAAAGGCAAACCCATCCATGGGACTGCTTTTGCTCAAGGGGTGCACTAGATGGGTGATGCAAAGGATGGGGAAGTCCCATGTGTATCTCAAATGGATTTGATTTTGGGTGAGAATAGACAATGATTTAAATTGTATGAAATGTTGATCGTTACATAATGTTGCATGTCATCACTACTATGATTGCTTTATGCCATAATGACGGTATTACAGTAAGAATCGCCAAGACTAGTGAAGAATGAACTTTGATGAAATTGAGCAAGGTGCAGCAGTGATGAAACCAGAACTGACTTCAGTAAGGAGCGCCCAGCAACTTCCTCGAGATTGACATCTTCAGCCCACAGACCGTGGGCATGGAACATGCCAGATACATCACCTATGAGCTCGGGATGCTGCATGCAACAATCCAACAGCACACAACATCTCTCCTGCCCTGAGATACTGTTATGACAAATGGAGCCCAAAAGTCATGGACTAAATGAACTCAACAGACCCATAGCCTAAGGGAATTATATCTGTGTGCACATATCAAAAGACAGGAAGAGTGATGGTGATTAAATGGAACGTATTGGGAAGTATAGGACCTGGGCATGACATAGATGGATATGCAATAAGGGGTGGATACTGTCCCAGTTTCATCTGAGATAGAGTTAATTTTCTTTCTAGTAGGAAGTATAGTGCTGTGTTTTGGATTTAGGATGAGAATAATATTGATAACACACTGATATTTTTAATTGTTGCTAGGTAGTGTTTACACAAGTCAAGGACTTTTCAGCTTCTCACTGTGCCCTGCCAGGTGCACAAGAAGCTGGGAGAGCACAGCCAGGACAGCTGACCCAGACTGGCCAAAGGGACATTCCATACCATAAAACATCATCTGTATGTAACTGGGGAAGCCAGCTGGGAGGCAGATTCGCTGTTTGGAAACAGACTGGGTATTGTGTTCTTTTTTTCCTTCTGCATGTGGTGAGCAATTGCATTTGTGCATCACTTGAATTATTGTTATTGCTGTTATTACTGTTATTATTATTACTATCTTCCTTCGTTATCCTATTAAACTGTCTTTATCTCAAATCATTGGGGTTTTTCCCTTCTCCTCCTCATTCCCTTGCGGAGGCAGGGGTGAGTGAGCAGCTGTGTGGTGCTTAGTTACTGGCTGGACTTAAACCACAACAATGTTAAAAATGGAAAAAAAAAACAACCCTCTTTTAAGAATAAAACACAACCCTGGTTTATATTTAATAGGGCTTAATTTCTTCAAATGCTTTGCTCACACACTAGATGTGCAGATGGAAGAGCCAGCATGCACAGTGTGACTCTACCTCCCAGGTGGCTCCTCCACTTGTGGGGGACTTTCTTTGGCCAACTTTCACTCATGATTAGGATTTGGATAGCAGTGCTGTTAGGGCATGTATCCAGAATCTGTCACTGTGGACTCTGACCACATCAGATCACATGAGACAGGTCCTTGTTGAGGGCCTTTCCTACCATTCATGCCTCCAAAGCATGAGCGCATTTCTCCATTTCACATCCACTGGCAAACAGACCTGTCCAGTCTGGCCTTCTCACACTGAAGTCCCTAGGCAAGCTGGGGTCACCTGTGCATTTCTGTTAGACCTCATGTGGCACAGCAGCCATTCACCGCCTGCTAAGTCAGTGGTGCAATGCACTATCAAAATCACGCATTGCATGTGTGAGCCAGCTGCCATACATACATGTGCAAACAGGACACCTTTCCTCCAGCCTTTTTTTTTTCCTCCCATGGTTTCTGTATCTTGGATATATATTCCCTCTAACCTTCCAGATTTTGGGAGAGCTCATTGCTTGAAGGATTGTACCAAGGGAGGATGTTTTTCTAATACCAAAGGCTCATTTGGAACCAGGAGGTAAACAGGGCTCATTTTAAGAGGACAGATGACTTCCAGTTTGCATTTGCTTACTGGAAACAAACCATTCATCTAAAATGGACTGGGGCCAGAACTTCTTGGGTGAAATCCTGGCCCCATCAAAGTCAGTGGGCATTTTGCCACTGTCTACGCACTCACCACATCATTTCTTCTATAGAGGAACGTTTTCACACACAACACATCCAGCAAGGAGAAGCTCTAGAACAAAGGATAAAGCAAATGCAAGCTCTACCACAATATACTTCATCTGTAGATGAAACTAGGAAGGGCTCAGTTAGCATTTGGACATCATGGTCATAGCTGCTGTGTTAATTATCACCTTGGAGATGCTCTCTCACAGTCAAAAAGAACCAACAACTCCCAGTTTCTCAGACACCTGATACTTAGATGAAGTTCTGAACAAAATTTGAAGGATGAACAACATAACCTAGGAATTTGGCTCATGATTGCAGGTACTTCAAGAGAATTTGCTGTCATCTCCTCATATAGCATGAAACCACTTAATCTTTTGTTCCTTTAAAAGAAAAGAGCATTATTGTGCCTCTACTTTTTTTATCAGTTGAGCTTTATGGTGCTTTTGCTCTTTCTTAAACATTTCACTGTTTTTACTAAAGATTTGTTTATCCCACATTTTTGAATTTTTATAGCAAGAACATACTGATCAGTCATTTCACTCTGTTCATATGGTAGACTACTGCTATGTGAGGGGGCTGCAAGTTGAAAAGTTAAACTTTCTAGCTTTTCCAAAAAAGAATGAAATTAAACAAGCAGATTTTTTTAAAAAAATAAATCTGTGTCTTCTTGGAAAAGTAGGTAAAACCACACAGCTATATATCTTGGTGAATGCATTTGCATTCTCAAGTAACAGAGCTGAATTCAAGTGTTGCTACATGTCACTGCATCATAGGGTACTTATCCATCCTTAGAGGCGTATTGGAACCAAACCAAAACTCTGATCTTTCCAGAATGCTTAAAGCAATGGCCTAATTTTATGAAAGGGACTAACAAACACACCTTTGGCTTCAGCAAGCACTGAGATATATCGACAGTAAAGGACAAAGTTTGAATACACATAAGTGCCCAAAGGTACCTAGGTACCTAGCAGATTTTCAAAGGATCTAGGAGTCTAGACAGCCCTGAAGTTGATGTTGGCGTGGGACCTGGACATTTCTTAAAAATCACAATAGACACCTGAAAGCAGCTAACTGTCCAATCTGAGTTCTGTGGTTTTGGAAACTCTTGTTCTACAGGATTACAGGCCCCAGCTGTTGCTGAATTTCCTGGAGAGAAGAGCGTCAGGATTCTTCCTCCATCATGTTACAACTAGATCCCCTCAGCACGGACTTTGCATTTATGGCCACTATCTGGTGCCAGGTGTCTGAGAAATTGGTAGCTCTGGCTCTTTTTGACTGTGGCCACTGTCTTTTGAAATCCAAATTAATGACATATCATTTCAATCAATTGTCTGATCAGCATACATTGTTTGTTCTTTTATTCTTATCAAATACAGTTTGAGCATATATTCAGACATATTTTTGCTCCATGTTCCATTATAAATTTCAGCTGAGGTTGAGTTATCCTCTATTAGTCCATTAGTGTCCTACAGACACCAGAGCATTGAAAAAAGCAAATATTAAGTAGAGAGGAAATAATTATATCTAATTCTGTAAAATTTACGCCTGCAGATCATATATGTAAGGAATAAATATAGAGACAAGTCATATCTAGTCTGAGTGTGTTCATCTATGAACATAGTTCGCATTGCAGTTCTGTTTTAATTCACTGATAAATCATACGCTGAGAGAAATAAGTAACATTTTAGCTTGAGTTGAGAGATCAGATTAATTATCTGGCAAAAGTCTAACTGCAGTATATTAAAAGTAACAAAAATTCATATTGTTGTTAAATATCCAAAAGCTCAAAACAATTTTTAATAACATCAATGCTCCCTGCTTTTCAGGTTTCCACTCCATCAGATTCCCTTGCTACTTTAGTTTCAGTGGCATTTCTAATTTGCTTTTTCATCCTACTTCTGAAAGATGAAACGACTTCTGATAATTAGCTTATCCTTGTTTGACAGACTAATTAGGACTGGTTGAAGAAAAACCCTAACCTTATTTAAAAAAAAAAAAAAAATTGTTTCTATTGTAATATACTTGGTTGCAAAAACCCTACTCCTTTTATGTGTAGTTTTGAATTTTCATTAGAAACATTAGCCCAAGAACCCCAAACTTGAAAATACTGTGTTTGTTTTCTTTAATGAATAATTCAAGTTTTTCTAGACACTCAGACCATTGCCAAATATCTCTAGCAATATTTGGCAGCAAAATGAGCTGCATTATGAATAAACATACCAACGTTTAGAATTAATTCCAGAGCATTTTACCAACATGAATTGGCTAGCTAATTGGGAAGCAAGTAGGTAACTCTTTAGTCACTGGACCAGAGAAAAAGTGCTTTTGTGTTACATGTACAGAGCTGAAATTGGGTCCTTGACACTGTTCTACCATGTCAGGAACTGGGGTTCCTCTGTGCAATGCATGGGGAGAGACAGGAGCTGGAGAACAAGATTACAGAAGCTGCCAGATGTAGTAGGGAACTGCCTAAACTAGTAGTAGAAGACATTAAGGGAAGACCCAAGTTCCCCTCCCACTGGCCAGGCATCTCCATTTGACCCACACTCAGCAAAAATCTTGCTTTTGGAGTTTAGTGCTTGGGTCAGGTTAGGTCCTCTCAGAAACTTGGAAAATCTTCCCTTGACCAACTCTGTGCCTCGCTGAGCATTTACTAGGCCAGTTATCAGGGATATGTGAAACCAAGTCTCAGGTTTCTCCTTCACTCGTCTTGCTTACATCAATTCTAATCTTAGTTTATATGTATTTTGAGATGGGACTTTCAAACATTTCTCTTGCATGAGATACTTCCATTTAAGGTGGAGGTGGGTATCCACCTCTCCCACGTAAAGACACCACCCATCAGGTCATGCTTGATGCAATATACAGGTTTCCCCTGCCCTATTTTACCCTTCTGTAGAAATACACTATTGATCTTGAAACTGATGGTTTATATGCTGTCAGGCAAGCAAGAGAGTGATCACAGGTCTTTCATGTCTTTGTTGAGAATGGCAGTCAGTGGTATACTGGGTAAGGAGCCTCACTCCCATCCATGCTCTGCAGTTGGTTTAAGTGCCTCACTTGGAGTTAAGCAAGATACAATTAGTTCAGATAAAAAAATATTAGTTCCCCACTATTATGGCAGCACACAATCACTGCTCTTTTTGGACCCTCTTTTTGGCTGGTTCAGGTGTCAGGTCTCTGCATATCACACCAGTAGGTATTTCACTCTCTCTACAACTAAGGAGAAGCTAGGACCTGTACAGTCCTCAAGTTACCAAAAGTTAAGCACAGCTTCCTTTGCAATAACTAGCCTGCAAGATGCTTATCCACCTTTGGGGTTCAAATATACATTTTGACTCGTGACCATGGAATTGTTAATTAGTCACCTAAATCTCTCTAGGTTTACCCTTCCACTATTAGCATTTTTTACTATTTTCATTAAGCTCATGGGAAAAGAGGGAGAAAAAGATGTTACATGGCAGCAAGCTGATGGGAAATGGGTATCCGCCTCACTACACAAATATTAGCCCACCAACACATAATTTCCATGAGGGATCCAACCTCAAGCTCCCTCCAGCTAGCTTCAGGAGGTTACTATCAGTACCCAGGTCCTGAAAGGAGATGCTGCAGTAATTGTCAGAATTGAATTTTCTTCCTCTCTCCATTTCTGAAAGGTTATTTTACTTCACAAAGTCTCACCTCCTAGACCCGTGGAGTTATTTGGGTGTCCATAAGACTTAACGTGGGCTTGTAACTATGTTTTATTATTCACAGACATGTTTTGACTCCATTTAAGCCCAGCCACAGAGGTAGCAGGTTCCACAGGACACTTCAGATGTGAGAAAGAGCATTTTTAAGCTTATTGTACAATTTATTCTACTTTAAGTCTTAAGATAACTATTATTTGATGCTTCTATCTATAGCAATTTTACCTGTATCCCGACTTGCTAGATCTTCCTGGACAAAATAAATAAATAAATAAATAAATAAATAAAAATCAGGTTCTAGGGCATTCAGCTCCAAACAAAATGATCTTGCCCTAAAACACCCTGTGGGACTCTTGGGTGCTGACCCTCAGGTAGCTGCTACCGCTGTCATCTTCCTCAGAGAGGCTCAGTGATGTCTCCTCCTTTGGCGCACTGCACTCTATTCTTGTTCTGCTATTACTATAGAAGGGAGGGTGCTGGAACCCCCTCTCCATCCCACTGGAAAGCCCCTGCAAGGAAAACTGTTTGCAATTGCTACTCACCAATAGAAATGGCTCTACAGGCATTTGTTTTTCTTTCATTGAAAACTTCTGTGGAAAAAAAACCCACTTATCTTAGTGCCTATGAGTCATGGACCAGTTTTCATTAACTGAGAGTTTTGATGGAAAATTTTCAACCAGCTTGAATCATACCTACCAGCAGGTCCGTAAGGATCTCCCCGAGAGTTTGTGCCAGACCATTATTTTAATACCAGGAAACTCACTGAAATGCTAACTAAAAATAGAATAATAAAATGTTCAAATGCCATAAGGACTAAGCAGAAAGGCTTTTGCAAAAAAATCACAGCTTAGTAATCTATCTAAAATTCCATCAGCATATTAATAAAATCAGGGCTGAAGCAGAACTAGGTGATGTCATTTGATTGGAGGTCCAAAAACCATTTGACAAAAACCTTTGTGATTTTACAATTAAAATAACAGGCAATTAAAATAACAACAGAAATTTGAAGAGCAGGAGTAAGAGATTGAATGCTTTTGTGCAACAGAAGAAAAACAGTAAATGTAGATAAAAATGTATCACAGGGACTGATATGCTCCTGGAAAAATAAATGGCATCCAAGTAGTGCTTTTACACCCTACAGGGTTCATTTCCTAGGCCATAAAGTTCTAGAGATACAGATGCAGATACAGGGATACAGAGGCAGCCTGATGACCCTGTAGCCACTGCACTTTGCTCTATTTCTGACCTGATCCCTCTGTAGCATTCCCCTTGTACCACACTGCAGGTGTTGAGAGAGAAAGGAAAGGCACAGTGGCCTTTAAAGGAAAGGATTAAGATGGAAAATGGAAAATTTACCTTCCTCTGAAACCTGGCATAAAAGAACCAGGTGTTTAAGAGTTTGTGTGTCTTTAGCAACGTTCCCACAAGATATCAGGCCTTGTAGTGACAGGTTATCACTATTGATTAGTAAATAGTGTTAAGTCCCATGTAAATAGTTAATGACTGACAGCTCTGAAATAGATGTGGACCTTTTAAGGAAATAGCCTTTGTTTTTTAATTAAATATGGGCTAGTTGAACAATTGAACTTCAGTTAAATTTTCTCCCCTGCTTCACTTCTATTTCTTTGTGTTTTGTTAAGCAAGTATATCACAATGGCTGGTGTGTGCAAGGAAAGGGCGAATATCAATGTGGTGGGTTGACCTTGGCTGGACACCAGGTGCCCACCAAGCCGCTCTGTCACTCCCCTCCTCAGCTGGATGGGGGGGAGAAAATAAGATGGAAAAAAACTTGTGGGTCAAGGTAAAGGCAGTTTAGTAAAGCAAAAGCAAAGGTCACATGCGGAAGCAAAGGAAAACAAAAGATTTATTCTCTACTTCCCATCAGCAGACGATGCCTGGCCACTTCCCAGGAAGCAGGGCTTCAGTATGCGTAGCAGTTGCTCCAGAAGACAAACGTAAATAACAAATGCTCCCCCTTCCTCCTAGCTCTTATTGCTGAGCAGATGTGATATGGTATGGAATATCCCTTTGGTCAGTGTGGGTCAGCTGTCCTGGCTGTGTCCCCTCCCAAGATCTTGCCCACCCCCAGCCTACTGCTGAGGGGGGATGCTGGAGACACAGCCTTGGTGTGTGCCAGCTCTGCTCAGCAGTAGCCAAAACCCTGGTGTGTTACCAACACCTTGCTGGCTACCGGTACACAGCACAGCACTGTGAGGGCTGCTCATAATGCATCTCAGCCACACTCAAAACAGTCAAATTAAAACTGAGAGTGGTCCAGAGTCCAGGCTCATCTGGTCAAGAGACAAAGGGAGAAAGGGGTAGCTGGAAAACAATAAGAGAAATGCTGGATTATCTCAGAAAAGCCTTCTAAAGATAGCAGCTCCACGTCTCTAGGAACAGATTTGTCTCTCCAGCTTAGTCACAACAACACTACAAGTTTCACTGCTAAACATCATCAGGTAAAAGCTCTGAAAATGTTCTTTAGACATGAATTGAGCAACATATTCTTGTGAGATGATGGAGACTTGGGCTTGTCATTTTATCAGGAGAAGCTGAACATTAAATTTGTCTGATGTCACAGCATCTCTGCAGACGAAGCGGGGCCAGAGCCCATGCACTTCCTCCCCTCACAGAAGTGACCTCAGTAGGTTACAAGATGCAACCAGTGTTAGGGTCTGAGATCTTGAGGACATCAGATGACTGCAGTGACTTGGATGGGGCCTGGCATGGTCCATGTCATAGTGCTTCTGTAGTTTCTACATGCAAACAAATGTGATGGGACTTTTGGATGTAGCGACTGGATGTGAAGGTAGCCATCCCAACTGATTTTTCTGCAATATATCTCTATTTTTCCATAAAAATTATTGCAAGTGGAATGGTGTTGGCATGAAAGTTATCCAATGGTTATCAACACTCAGACTCAAATATGCATACTTATACATGCAAAAAATGTGCATATATCATCACTTAGACCAGACGTGTCAGCCCTGTATTTACATAGCTGCAGACATTCAGTCAGGAGCAGAAACAATGCTGTGTGATTTAGGTGACCATCCACAAGCACCACGAACAAATAAGGAACAGTTACAGCTCAAAATCATTCATGGAATGAGTAGATCCTAACCAGCTAATAGGTGCAAATGTTTGCTTTCGTGGATAGTGAACTTTTCTAGGTAATTCGCATATTAGTGAAAGACAGAATGTCTAGTCTAGGTGAGATAAATCTCATATAGCTACAGCAACAGCAGCAGCAGTGTAACAGCAATTCAGGTCAACTGAGAATCAGATCCAAGTCTGTAAAAAAAAAGGAGTCTGAAAATAGAAAAAAAAGAACTAAATTAAATGGATGGATTGTCTACTGCTAATTGTTTGCTCAGCTCTGTTTAGGAACAAAACGCTAAAGAATAAAAACAAATTACCAACAGTCAGTTCTTGGTTGCCCAAGGTAACAAACATTCTGCTCAGCTTGTTACTTAAGCATATAAGGCAAAGTTAAATACAGACTAAATTAATTCAAATTGAAAGATTTTAGTAATACCACACAAGGAGCCTGGCAATGAAATTCTCAAAGATGATGTGTTAGAAATTAGGGTTCATCTATGGGGAAAAAGGAAAAAAAGAGATGGCCCACTTTGCCCTTTGTGTGCCAGTTGGGGTCTTTAAGAAGACTTACAGAAACATGGAGGTGAGGTAAAATAAAGCATCAAACACAGGGCATTGACAACTTCTCACACTCTCTTCTGTCATCAGGGGATTAATTTCTGGCATTTCATTGACCAGTCATGAGATGTCTGGGGCAGAGGGGGGCTTCATCGTGCCCGTTTGGTGTGCTGCCCTGTGCTTTTATACCATACTCACCTCCAGGATGTTCAAGTGCTAGATTTGTAGCATCTTTCTCTTTTAAGATTGAGCTTGTGGAATATCTGGATAAGTGGAAAGAGTTCAAAAGCAGAGCTGCTTTGAGCTCTCTATGAATCCAGCAATGAACTCCCTCTTCCTCCCACAAAATGATTTAATCTCCTGTCTAGATGTTGTCATCTCCTGTCACTGAAGTATCCACTGACTGGTTCAATTTTACATGACAATAGTTCTTTTCCTAAGGAATTACATTGCTCCTACATTGGTACATCAAAAAGGATGTGTTTTTACATCAGTAGCTATCTTCAATCTACCATCCTGCCTCTACATATAATCCTAGCAGAAACAAGATCCTATTGGTTTTATCTTACTGCAACTAGACAAGATAAGCCTTCAGCTGATGATTTAAGACTGGTCTTCATTAATTATGTGATGATAGCTGTCTCAGTTTTTTGTCTTTTCTCATTATGGAGGAAATATGGCAGAAAACTGGGTTTCAATGGTAGAGAATCAAGCCCCAAAGCAGATCCTTTTTGAAGGCTCTGCTTGTACAGCACATACTTTAAAAATTCCCAACATCAGCCAGAACTACTGGTGCTATGGTGACATAAATAGAGAGAGCTGCCTGGAATTTTTTACATTATTGGCATATCAGACGTACAATTATTTTGGTTATAAAAAGAAATTAACAAGATTTTGGTTTCCAAAAACTTCAAATAGAAACATTCTTCACTGCACAGGAAAAGATGAGGGACTTGGGACAAGAAAAAAGCCATGAACATTTTCAAGAGGCATTTGGATATTTTCCATTAAAGTCTTTCTTTACTTCCAATTGAATTGTCTTTGAAATAACATCAAGGGAATATGTTTTCATCTATCTTGTATACAGAATAATCATATACTAAAGAACTGACTATTTGAATAGGGCAGATGCATGGTCTGATCAGATGTTTGGGGTTTTTTTCATATTTCTTTGAAAGAATTCTGCAAGTGACAAAATCTTGTAACATGTGGATACAGTTCTAAAAGATGGTTCTTACTAACCAGGAGGTTCATTGGTACTTCTCTGCAGTTGCAGACAGGTCAGAGGAGTGTGAAAGCCAAGCAAATATAGTGAATGCAAACGCACAAAAGTGTGAATGCAAACTGGGCTCTTGGCCAGGGCCAAATCACAGCTCCTTGCAAGAGCAGGCAAAACTGAACTCTGCTGCCCTAGGGAAGAGATGGTAAGCAGGAGAATGCACCATTCCCTCTGTAGGAAGAGGATCATAGAGGGGCCAGCAAAGGTGGATGTAGAGTAGAAGAGTCCTGGAGAGTTAGGATCTTGCTTGTGCTGCAAACAGGAATGGTACAGCTGGGGATCAATCACAGGGAGGACCACCTTGATCCTTATCTGCTGCTCCACATCTTTGGTCCCCAACTCTCAGCCTTCTTTTCCAGGGCTCTACCATAGTAAGTGGAAAGCTTTTTGTACCTACCTCTCCTGTGCCAAAAGATGACAATACCTTTGGGATTTAGAAATATTTGGGGAAAGCATGGCAAAACATTTTAATATTCCCCTCACTGCCTGCTGCAGTAGCATGCAGTATTACTACAGCAACTTGACAAAAAATAAATGTCATACAGTTTTCTTTAATGTTCAGTTAGATTATCTTAAAGAAGTGTGAAGAGCTAAAACAATTTTAGGATGCATCAAATACCTTTATCTCCAAAAGCTCAACAAATGCAACACCGAAAGCTTCCCACTTGACTTATTTGCTAGACAATGTCATCATCGTGCATTTGTTGCAGCCGAACTCCACCATTCAGCTGGGGATTTTAGCTTTACCTTGCTGAGAACAAAGTTAAACAGGAGGTTGTTGATGGAATTATGAGTTTAAGACATGAAGATTAATTTAACCCAGGTCTTCAGCCTTGCTAGCTCATTTGTGCACTCATGATCTCCAGCACACATGGTGCAATGCTCAGAGACACCACGGCCGAGGCTTGCAGATTGAAAGGGTTCAGCTCATTAAGAATTCTCATTTCTTGTCTGAGCTCCTTCAAGAATATGTTATTTCACTTTAATGAATTCATTGCACATGATGCTGTGGTGTTTTTTATGAATATGGATTTATCTTCTGATTACTGTAGCAGCTAGAGAAAGGAAGACAGGGAAGACAGAGACTTTTAAAGGTGCCACCATGCAGTTCTACACCTTCTGCAAAGGTCAGTCCTTGCTTTTCTCTCAGCTATTTCACAACAGTTTGTTTACTCACGGTTGATGCTCTTTTCAATGCAAGCATTCTCCTGCTCAAATATTTTTCAAGATATGGTATATTAATGATCACATTATGAAGGAGGCATAAGGACAACAGGAGGATCATTGACTTCTACATGAGACACTAAAAGAAGGAATGAAAGAAGGTGGGAGCAAATATGTAACATGGGCCACATTCAGGCCTTCAGCTATGGATGCCCAGTGTAAGCACCATGATATCTTCTCTCTATTGACCATGTGAGGATGTGCAGGTTTTTGCTGGGATAGAGTTAATTTTCTTCATAGTAGCTAGTATGGGGCTATGTTTTGGATTTGTGCTGAAAACAGTATTGATAATCTTAAAGGTCTTTCCCAAACTAAATGATTCTATAACACAGGGATGTTTTCGTTACTGCTGAGCAGTGCTCACACAGAGCCAAGGCCTTTTCTGCTTCTCACACCACGCCACCAGCGAGTAGGCTGGGGGTGCACAAGGAGCTGTGAGGCGACACAGCCTCTGGCAGTTCTGCATCTAAAATAGTCTGAATGGCTCGTTGGACTCAAGACTTCACTGCCATACCAGCTGTGGTGGCTCAGCCAGGCTCTCAGAGGACTTGAGCATGGTTCTTGATTTTTCTGAGTAGCAAGAGAAACAATACAAAAGTACATGTGATGCTGGCACTCAGAGACAGGTATGATATCCCCTGCTTTTGTATTTGGGCACAAACACTATTAGGAAGCTCTCAGTGTGTCCAGAAGCTGTCTCTGGCTTGAAGCCTCGGTGAGATCTTGAGGAAGAGCTGGCCACCTGCTACTTCCCACTATTCCTTTTGCATCTAAGCAAAAGGCTGAACACTTTAGCTTCTTAACAAATAAATACACAACCAACTAAAGATTGGACTATTGAATAAATTGATGGTATTTAACTAAACCATAAGCCTCCTTTTTCTCAGAGCACCAGCTTTATGGATCCTCCTTATATTTGCACTAGACAAATACTTAAAATATCGCAGCAATTATTTCATGTTGGCACAATAATAGCTTGACTAGAATGAATCTTCTTATACATGAGAGTACAGAAAATGATTGTCTTTTACTAAGAAAAGTTGAACCCTTAAGAGGGCTCGTGTTCTTCTTCTAATGACTCACTTTAGGAGAGGTAGATAGGCAGGAAGGATGATTCATCGCGGGACACCTACTGTACACTATTCTGGAATATATTTTTCTTCATCTCTCTCCCACTCTACCTATCAGAAAGGGATAAATGAGACCATAAGGGTTTGGGGATTCAAAAAGAAGGGGAAACTGGCTAAAAGTCAATGCTGGCAGTGGGGTGTCTTTACAATTGAGTAAAAAAGTGGTGACGACAGCACAGTAATGTATTGGCCTCACAGGTCAGATTGGCCTTTAGCAGATATAACCAATAAATCTGTAAGCCTCAGGATGCAATATTGAGTCAAAAGTTCAGCCACCTTCTCAGGCTTTGCCTCCAAGCTTTTGTCTTTGCAGACTGCAACTTCTATTCCTAGCTGTTTCCCCGAAGAGCCCAGAGGTGAAATATAAGGGAAAACAAGAGCAACAGATAAAAGCAACACAATTCAGTCACAGGCTCGATGTAGCAAAAGGAAAATTACACTGTCACGGTGTCATGCTTTTCTGAAACCTACCTTTGAAAGGAGGTCAAGAAAATCAACTCAATAATATACTTCAATGTCACAGAAAATTTGTTGAAGGTTCAGCCATGCATTAATTTTTCATTCCAGCAAGTTGTGTTCCAGTCCAAAAGGTCACACAGGAAAATGAATTTTAGGGTGTCGTGCACATGCCCAGGCCACAGACACTCAACTCATTTTCAGCAATAGCTAGAAAAGGAAAAAAATCATCTTGTAAAGGCCCAGGGCATTAGTAAAGATGAGTGGTGAAGCCTGAGCAGGGATTATGCAGCAGTTGGCTTGAACGTGCACTTAGAAACATTAAGCGGTGATTTAACAGGACTGATAACCCTACACAGCAAGTGAGACTGAATAATCTCTACACTGGCAATTGCAAGTGCTGAACATGGCAAAATAGGATTCATGGGCTGGAACTTGAGTAGAAAGCTGCATTAACAGGGCATTTGTAGAAAAGTCATGGGATCGTTTATGACCACATTTAGTGAAAATTTAGTTCTGTAACTCATCAGAAATGCACAGGCTGCAACAAAACATTCCACCATATTAAAGCACAATGCCTGTGCTGGAAGATTTGCCACTGAAAAAAACATTGCTACATCCTACAACACTCTGGGTTCGCTTCTGTCCTCTGAACTCAGTCCCATCACAGATACGTATCCTATGGCAACTAACCTGCAGTGACAGATAGAGGTTAAAAGAAATAGAAGGCAAGGGAGAATATTATATATAAAATATAAATGTAACTGTCTGCTGAAAGTTTACGTGTCCTCAGTTAGCTGTAGCAATTTAAGTCAGCCAGTCTGGATCCCTGACTATTGTAGGTGTCTTTAAATCAGCAGGAGTTTGTAGGAACAAATTTTCTTAGAAACGTGATCGCTATTCCATTGCTTCACTTGGAGGCCTTACTGTCCAGTGATGTAATAATAATTCCAACAATGTAATGGCCCGGTGTCATTTGGGTAAAAAAAACCATCTGGAATTTAAATCTTCTTTAGATGGGTAACTAATCAATTTGGAGTTCTTAAAGAACCGAGTGCTTGAAGAATGGAACTGGCTGACAAATACAAGCCTTAGCTGAAAATTTTTCACACAAACAACTTAGCTGTTATTGAACTACTTCAGAAGTCAGAACTCTGTAGCTTGCTTTACTGAAAATGTTCTTCCAGCTCTGGTGGTGCCAAATCCCCGACCTCAACCTGGAGTATTCCTGTATTAAGGATAATAAGGGCACATTTTCATGCTTATGTATCTGCAATACTCTTGGGTAATTTTTCAAAGGAACATGAGTTTGGTTAACACAGAAACTCTGCTTTCACCTGCTCAGCGGTGGCTTCAATGAGGACATAAACGTCTGCAAGAAACATATCTATAGCTTCTGAACTATGACAGATTTACCAGGCAACTCCAGTTGTTCATCCTAGGACCTTTCGCAACCAAACATGTGCTTGTCAGGGTATTGGTACATCCTACACAAGACAAATTTCCCTTTTGTTACTTGTCCATGGGCAGTGTCTACACAAGGTCTGTCCCAGCACCAATTTCCAAGTTTGGTATCTATGACTGGGACACTCATAAAGGGCAATACTTTAAGAAAGGCTGCCATAACTCAGGCTTTTAAGCTGGATTCAGGCTCTAAATTCACACTGACAGCTTCTATACCGATGAATCAAGAAACACAGGCAGACACTGGAAATCAGTAGTCTGTATTCTCAAAGTGTTAGAAGAGCCCTGGCATGGTTGCAGCCTGTGCAAACTCTATAGCAGCACCAAAACGCTTCCCAAGCACAGAGCAGTTGTTAGCACAGGCCGGAGGCTGCTCCCAGTAGGCTCTCTGGATGTGGCCTTCCTGTTTTGGAGGCTGAATTTTGACAGTGTGTGTGCACCAGTCGATCTCAGTGCCTTGAGTACAGTTTAATACACATTTAATTTCCTAGTGGAAATCTATCATAGATACTTCTGAAAATATCATCCTGCATCTAACTGTCAAGAGTGGAAGTCCAGAGCATCACTGAGATATTCAGTGCTTGTCAGAGACCACCAGAACAACCACGAGCACTGGGCTCTGGTTTAGCCACATGGGATCCTGAAAGGTTTAGCACAACTCTACCAGTTGAGCCAGGGCTTTCTAACCTCAGTCTTACCAAGAGTCTCAGGTTGCCAAAGGCTCAGAGCCTCGGACCAGTGCTGGACCTGCAGATGCCCCAATCTCAATGAATGCTTTTGTCCATCTCTGACTGCCCAGGAACGGGAGGCTCCTCCTTTTTGCTCATAACTCCATGCAGGAGCTGGGCATCTGCCAGTCCAGCAGCACACCTGAGAGCCAAGGCAGGCAGTGACGGGAGCGCTGGAGCAGGCACAGCACGCTGCCTGTCACCAGCAAAGGAAACCCGAACACATTAACCTCAGTGACAGCTCTGGCTCTCGGCAGCACAGAAACGAGACTCACTGACCGATTGCCCCCTCAGCGGACCGAGGCCCGACGAGCAAAGCAACACAGGCTTTCCAGCAACCCTCGCCAAGCTGCAGGGCACCTTGCAAGGAAAGATATGGCAGAGCACAAAGCATGACTGTGTTGACAGCTGCCCGGGGCTCTTTTTCAGGTTCTCCACTCTAGGGACTGGCTTGTGTTAGCAGGATGATTGAGAAGGTTGAACAATCCTGCCCTGCACCAGACCAGGCGTTTGTGTCCTCCTTGTCCGCCATGCAACCTGTCCTGTGCCGAGGAGCTGCTGTGCTTCATCTCCATCTGCCCAGCGGCAGGCTTCCCGCTGTTGGGGAATGATGCCATCACGCAGTGTTGACCGTCTGCATTGCCCATGGGTGGATTCAATGGATTTGGGCCATAAACACATGTGGGTTTTGGGCTCCATACACCGAGAAGACTGCAAATAAAAAGAATAAAGCTGCCTTGAATGGAGAAGGTTGTAAAAGTGGTTGTGTTGTCCTGCTCTCCACTGAAAGACAAAAGTGAGATGCCAACAATTTGCGATCAGTTGTGGGAGTAGGTATGGTCACAAAATTTTGTATTTCTGACATTTCTGTAAGTGTCATTCTGCTAAGGTGTATACTCTGCCAATGAGTCAGGCTCTTTCCTTCTGATATCTGAAGTGTTAATTATTAATCCTTAAAATGCAATTGCTGGAACTCTGCTCCCAGAGAAGACAGAGGTTTGGCTCACAGTGACACCCTCCAACAATATAAATCCTTACATTAATTCTTTTCTTTAACAACAATCACATTTGATGAAAGATGCAAGCGTGGCTGCACGAGTGTGTGTGTACATGCGCATATAATTTGTGGGATTTGATTAACTACGGGTCCACGGGCTATGTGTAAACCTCTCATTCTATCAGAATAAACAGTCATTTTTGAGGGCTGGCTCCACGCTATCTTTGTTTGTTCTGTACCTGCCATAGGATAACAGGCTCTTAACACTGATCGGAGCTACTGGTCTCCCCTGTAAAAAGTAACTCATGCAGTGCAAGGTATTTAGTATTGCCATGAACTCCCAACCTAACTTCCTTGTGCTCTGTCTACAGTCTCCTGTTAAGACTAGGTCCCCTTTTTTACAGGAAGAGCCCCCTAATTCTGTTCCACAAAAGCAGATTTTCTTCAGCATTATTTTGTTCTCACTTAACACTGGCTTTCTTGCTAGAAACGGTATTCATGCACAACCAAAAGATGCTTGCGATGACACCGGGCAGACTTCTGAAAGAAGGCAGCTCTCAAGTGAAATAGAGTATTTTTGGGTTCTTGCGTTAGAATAGCAAAGCAAAATATGCACAGAAGTTCGCACCACTAGTGTCCCTCATGTCTCTCAGGTCTCCAGCAGGATTGCAGTCATCTCATCAGCACGTAGCTGAGTTCATATCACTCTGTCTGTTTGCCTTGGCTGCCCATCATTAAAAGACCATATCTGACCACAGGTCTTCCATCATTTCTCCAAGATAACTCTGTTTGGCTGTTGACAGCTCTTGATATTTCATCCATGCCCACTGGGAATAACATCTAGCTCTTATTTCCCTGTCCCAGAAATGAGATTAATCTTCCTGTCCTAAAAGATCACAGCACTGTGATCAGTAAGGAAATGTTCATAAAAATAATTTTGCCATAACCTCCACAGTTGTATTTTAAGTTTTGGCTAAACTTGTCTTATTGGACATCCCCTCCCCAGGATAGCAATGAAGCCCATTTCAGGCTGTCAGCTCAGATTTACCACAGTGATAAAGGTGACGTCCTCAGGCAAGCTGATGGTCCCACACAAGGCAGTATTTTCATACACTGCCTGTTCTCTGAAGAATCTCAAACTGCTTCACAGCAAGAAATAATGGGGATATGACTCTCTTTGGAAGGGAAGGCAGAGCAACATACAGAAAGTTCCTGGCCAAGGTCAAAGGAACTGATTCCGGATGTTGACCTACACATGGCTACAGATTAAATAGGGAAGGTGGGAGCATTTTCTTCTACCACTCCCTTCCTGAGTTCCACAGCACACAAAAATAAACTGAGGTGGGTGTGGGGTTAATTCAACTTGCCATCAGCCGCAGTCATTCAGGAGCTGCTGAACATCCCATCCAAGTGTCCTTGTGATGACCTCCAGGGCACAAGCACTGGACCTGCTCCAGTTGTCCCAGTTTAATCTGCTGCCACACATGAGCCAACACTGCCATTTTGCTGTGCTGTGCCTGATGCAATAGCTTGGACATAAAAGACACACTGCAAACAATGTTCCTATATGGAGAGGTGGGTATGCACCACTACATGTTCTGAGCCAGTATCAGCATAAGGATGCTGGAAAGCAGTAGAGTCAGGATTGTGTGTTACAGAAAGGAACAGTGAAGGGTGATGATGGTAAGAATTTCTGGAAATATGAAGATCTGAGATTTTAGTGAGTTCTTCTTGTAAAAAAACCAAAACCCAGTTTTATTTGCAAATGGAAAACTGTCATCCAAATTTAAAAAAAAAAATCTCACTGGGATGAAACTTGTGGTTGAATTCTTGATGTCACTGAGGTTTAATACCTAGGTGAAACAGTAGTTGTCAATCATCTTAACCCTTACTACAAAGGGACAGGATAATCTTAGGAAGTATTTTAAGCAAACCCTTGATCTATTGGTATCTCTGAAGCTACTGGCACGCTTTGATCTATGGCCTTGATCTGCAAAGACAGTTGGGACTTACTCTGTTCAATAAAGAAATACCCCAACCAGTTTAGCTTCTCCCCTGCCCAGCTAGCCTTGCAAATGCTTATCCTTCAGTGTAGGATCTGATTTTTTTTGAAACCTTTCTCCAAGCTTGTGTCTTGGGTCTCCATCTCCATCCATTCTCGTTTTCAGAAGAGATTTCTGCCCTTTGGGGCTGACATCCCTTTGACTCTTGACAACAGGCCATACAGGCAGTCTGAAAACAGCAGTGCTGTGGGGAGGTATCGGCAAGCCCTGAACAAACTTGCTGTGGTACTGACAGCTGCCCAAACCCAGCCATGTGGAGCTGATGAGGGCTGCTCTGTCTTGCTCCTTCACCGCACATCACCGTGTATCCCCCGGGCCAAGTCCTCAGCTGATACAACTGGCAATACTTCACTGACCCCAGCAGATGTGCTGCCCTTCACTCACCACAGGCTGTCCCTGCGAGCAGCCTTGCCCTTCTCTTGCTGCTGTATTTAAACAACTTGTCGATCCATCCCCAGCTCCTCCTGCTCGGGAGAGCCTTGCCATTCCACTGAGGAGGGGGTACGGGATGTCCCCCATGAAGCGCCACTGATGCAAAACCCAGCCGGCACTGGGCTGGTCCCCAGGCATTGCCATGCTCTGAACAAGAGATATCTGGTAGTCCCTGGAGAGCCGGGCACCACGTCCTGCTGTGCACTATCCGCAGTTCAAACAAGTTGAGAGGCTCAGTTAGTCCAGCATGGTACCCGATGAGGTCAGTGCTGGATGTAACAGCAGGGAGAGAGAGAGGAGAGAGAATAGGAGACAGTGAGAGGAACATGCATTTCTGTAGGTCAGCTCTCCACAAAGACGTCAGGGGCTCACCATAAGAGATATAAAAATGAATGTCAGATGGCCCTTTCTTGGTTAATCAGGCTTGACTTTGCTGCAGTGATGTCTCCTTCAAATAGCACTTTTTCCATTCTGAACCAAGAAAAAAGCTGCCGAGTATCTGACTTCTGAACAAGCAATACTGAAAGCAATTCAGTCTTATTTCTGTCGACATGCTTCCCCCATTATTTTAGCACAGCTGTGTAATCCCTGAGTAATTAAAACGGCTCCTCAAAGCTGCCACTCTCTTCTGCCTTTTGATCCATGTCAGTGCCGATCTGTTCAGCTCTGTAGGAATATTAAGAGTGCCTGATATAGCTAAGTCTCCTCAGCTTTTATCCAAATGGTGTCTTCAGCGTCAGCATCAGCTGAAGAGAAGGACAAATTCTGCTTTTATTGTAATCTCAGATTAACTGTTGCTTTAAATTCAGTTTTAGTCTATTTACACCAGTCTGATAGGTATCAGCATTACACAGCAGCAAAGTACTTCAAGAGGACGTTTTTAAAGAAGAAGTTTTTAAAGGGAGCAAAGGTAGTAGATTAAGAAAACCATTAATAAATGGAGTCAATATGAAATTGCCAGTCACTCAAAGCAGCTGAGACCTTTGGAACTTTAAAAAAACCCACAAAATTTTTAATATGAAAAAACTGAGTAAAGAAGTGCAGCAAGTGAGGAAATGAAGAACCCTGCATGAAAGCCACAGAAGATCATCAAAGGTCAAATAAGAAATTTTTGGACCATTTGCATTTTGTGGGGTATTTATTGCTCTGCAGATAGACAGGCTGCACTAATAGCCAGCTGCTGCGACAATAGCGGGGCCGAGGGAGATCTTGAAGAGGGCAGCTTTGGGGAGACACGAGTCAGGACCATGTGGAAGAGAGAAAAGTAAACACAAACACAGATGCTTAATTAGGAGGAAACACCCAAAAAGCATTAGGGCAGCAAAAAAAGGAGAAACAGAAGCCATGGGGATGGATGGGCAATGTGACAGGACTTTGTGGAGCCAAATGGCAGCAATAAAAGCTCCCTCTGCAACTCCCTGCTACTTGGGCTAAGCCCTCAGGAGGTACTGGTGCCACCCTCTTCCTATACAGCCATGTTAGAGACCCCTCTATACAGAGCATCGTGTTTGCTGCTTGGCAGTTTGGTCCTGGTACAGGAGAGAAACCAGAGAAAAACATCAGCAATGGACTGAGGAATGCCTGCAGAGCAGTGAACATAAAAACAAGATACTGGACTGACAAGCCATGCTAGAAAAATGGCAAAATGGAAGTATATGTAGGATATGTACGTGCAGGACAGGAAGAGAATTATTTAGAGTAATGTTGAGGTAATGACATGAGTTTTTATTTTCTTTTTAAAGAAAACTTTCAAAGTTACAGGCCATGTTCCTGGCAGGATGATCTGCTGTGCTGAACAAGGCAGCCAAGAGAAGGGCATCTTGCTAGTGGCACCCAGAATAAAGCTCGATGCGGTACCTCAGTTAGGAGGACAGTTGCTCCAGCCTGAGCAACTCAGAGGTGTCTCAAAAAGGGCAACCAGTCCTCCCAAATTAGAGATCGCTCCTCCACCTTCCCCCAGTTTTATCCACTTGCTCTTGATGGAGGTGAGGAGGATTAGGCCAGTGGTATGTCACTTCAGTATCTCTGTCATGAGAAGGGGTGATGTGGCCATACCATGGCTGCACTGTTCTGCAGGAAAGGCATCCCAAGAGGCTCCTGGCCACATCTTGCATCTTGCATCTTGCACTGACCCTACCTCCTTGCAGGCATCCCCAGAGAGCCTCATCACTTCAGCAAACATGCCTGGACTTATAAGTGACACTGGGGCACTCTAAAACAAGTCTGCATGAGCAGGGGAGGTGGGCCAGGGGAATTTCCTACCTTTTTCTCACACAACATCCCATGATTTCCCATCATGCTGGTTTTACACATTGTAGGGTGTGGAGTCAGCTCTTGTTGAACTTGTTGTGGCCATCCTGAAGTGAAAAGACAGGGCAGTGGTGTTAGCACACAGACTTGCAGCAGCAATGTCTGATGACTAGGCTCTATTCACAAAGCCTCGAGCCTGTCTTGGTAGATTTATTTCAGATGTCTGAGATCCATCTCTCTCTTGCATTATTAACTGCAGCATCCACAACCGCATTAAGCCTCATCTTCAGCTCCTTTGGGTAGCTTATTCTCAATCCCTGTTCCTTGGAAATGAGTCCCTGGCCTGTTAACCCTCTCATTGCTTGTGAGATACAGCAGCTACCCCAGAGGCAGTGGCACTTCCTTTAGGCACATGTGGTTTCCTGCCCCAGAAAAGCATGGGATGTGCACCTGTGTGTCCCTGATATCCAGGATATGTTCCAAAGAGTGAGCAAGTAGTGACCGCTCCTCTAAGACACAGAGGCTTGAGCTTTCCTGCTGGCTTTCCTCATGTACATCCACCACTGGGTACCGTGGCCACCCAACTGACCAGCTAAGGGATGCAGGATCAGTCCATCTGCATGCTCAGGAGAGCTCCTGTGCACAGCAATGACTCTGGAGAGTAGAGACACTCACGCCATACTCCTAATAAGAGGCTTTGTGTCAGTGCTGGGTTGCTCCTGCATTACTCCCAGGTGCCCTAGCTAAAAGGATGACATCAAACCAGGGATGTTTTTCTTCAGGACCTTCTGCCAGAGTGGTTTAAATATGACAAAGGTCATATATATGAAAATATACCTCCTTTGGGGGAAAAAAAAAAAGGGCATACAACTATTTACATAAAATTTAAATAGGACAAAACAACCAAGATCTTTTCCCATCACACAAACCACTGCTCTCCTCACCATGGACAGGCTGCCCTGTTCATAAGATACACACTGAAGTGGGTAGGGGGAACAGCACGGTGGGTGGCATGTCTGCATGTGGAAGGGGAAGGACACCAAGGGATCCTGTGGGGCCAGTGAATGCCTGCTGCTGTCCAGACATCCTGTAGGAGGGACAACATGGCTGCGAACTCTGGCAGAAGCACCATTTGATGCCCTTGACCACAGCACAAGCTGCGGTGTGTCCTTGGATTCACACTGGCTCAGAGAAGGATGATGTGCACTAAGCACCAGTCAACCAGCGCTCAGATTGGGTTGTGTGTCTAGCCTCATCCGTACCAGAGGGAATGAGACAGAAAAACACAATTAGCACAAGCTCTAAGCATGGTTGCTTTCAGCTCTGGCGGCCCCTGATTCAGTTGCTGGCATCCACCCAGGCAGCAGCTGTCACCTACCTTTCCCTCCAGTGAGTTAGGAGAGGTTTGTATGAGGAATCAGGAGTAGTGATTTTCCTTGACAGACAAGGTCTGGAAAACCAAGGGCATTGTACCAGGTAGGGAGGGGTGCTCTGTGCCCAGGTCTTGCTTTCTAGGGCACACATCTGCATTCAGTTTGCTTTCCAGACCTCCATCAGGTATACTCCCTTTCCAAGCCCTTAGCATCTTCCTTACACACCGCCCCCCCCCCCCTTCTTTCTTACCCTTGATCTTCCAGGGCTTATCCTTCTGAAGGAAAGGCCAGGGAAGCTGCACACATACTGTCTTCTCTCTTGAGGTAAATGTTTAATAGCTTTCCTATCAGGGAAAACACTTTCCTCTGTCTTGCCTCCTATTTTTCTGGCATTGCATTATCCCTTGCTAAATATATTATGACTCACTGTTAACTTGAGACTACTGGCTGCCTCACACTCCTCCCTGCCCAGGAACTCCTTACATAAATCATTGGGATTGCTGAACAAAAAGAACCAAAACCAAACAAAAACTCAAACATGTGCAGATTTATTGCTGCTTTTGTTTCCCCAATGTGCAGACAAATTAATATTATGGAGATTAGATCCCTTTGCTCAGCTCTCTTGAGCACAGTGCAATATGACAAGAAAATCCCTGTTCTGAAAAAAAGGACTGGATAAACTCTGCTATTGTACAATCATAAGATCCTTAAGAAAGAGGATTATTAAAGTAGAACACAATGTGAAATATAATCAATACCAACCACAATCTAAGATGACACTGAGTTGCAGAGGGATAGCATCTCTTCTGTATATGATGGGTAAGCCAGTGAAGGTCTGCTGCAAACCTCTTGAGTGTAGAACAGTTATGGGGGTTTTCCTGGACTCTGAGCTTTTCACAATGTACATTTCACTAGGAGGGAGAGAGAAAGCTGAAGAAGACTGTAAAGGCCATATCGTTAGCTACGTCTTCTCATATCAACTCAATGCAGAGTCTCTGTTAGGTTGACAGGGTTTTATTGCTACTTGGAATCAGTGAGACTTACAAAAAATACTTGCAACCAGCATCCTCCATAAAAATCATGGTCATAAAGAGCATCTGAACTACTCCACAGACCACCAGTAGGGAGGTCAAAATACTTGGATGTTTCTCTGACTTGTGTGCAAGGGTAAAGCAGGAGAGAAGACTTACAAGCTGTTTTTCAGGAATCTAGACCCTCCCTATGGACCTGGAGACCCAGCCCATGCACGTGGCCAGCTGAGCGGGCTTACCCGTGTGTTTGGGCACCCAGACAGGAATTGCCTCCATTGCTTACCTAAAATACCACTGATGTGAACACAAGGCAGAATCTCTGAAGCTTTTGTCCTGGTTCTGCTGGTGTAAATCCTGCTCCCATTAAGCGTTATCACCAAGACCAGCTAGCTGGTGAGATACCACCCAGGAACCAAGGGAACCAAGTTCAACCCCATTGCATTTAACTAAATGGCAAGTCCATCCACCCACACCAAAGTGGAGTTTTGCTGGAGGTAAAACTCAAGCTGTGCCTCCCTCCTCCGCCCCCCCCGTCTCATGCAGTTTAACATGACAGTTCAGCGTATGGAAGTTATTATGGGATGCCTATGCATCATGGTCTCTGGTCTGGACCACTGCTATTCTTCTCCTACACATACACAACACACCCATGCACACGCAGAAAAGCTGCCGAGCGCTTATATAATCCAATGTGTCAACAAAGTAAGGTCCCTGCCAACTCTCCCACGTCTGGGGACTTTAAGTGGTTTCAGCTTGTCCCAGACACAGCATTTCCAACATGTGAAAAGTTTCCCTTCAGGTCTACCCAAAACTAGCCTATCCAAACCCATACTGATTCTTACTTTGTAAGTGAGAAAACAACAACAGTAGTTGTTGTTAAACAAGTACTTGAGATAGTACAGGCTGGCAGCACTGCTTTCTGCCTGACCCTCATCCTCCCCTCGCTGTGCAGCGCATCCAAGAAGCTGTGTCTGTGTCTAAGTAATTGCGTGGCATCCATCTGTTGAGTATCTAAGCACTTCTTTTGAGAGACCAAGGATTACATGAGGCAGCTAGAGCAGATAGGCCACCACCGTTAGCATCTCTGAGTGACATCGCTTTGGTTCAACACTCTCATGAAAGTCAAGGGCAGGGGGTATCTGTCATTTTTGATGCAAAAAGTTGTGGCCAGGTGATGACAAAAATCTGTATATAAGTTAGTTCTGTTTTGTCTTCCCAGCTCTAGGAGAAGCAAAAGTAGCAGTGGAGTCCCTTGGGACTTCTGATGTCTTTTGTTCGGTATGTCCTTAAGTCTAACGCTGGTGAGCGCCATACGCCAGCACCGGCAGACTGAGCTGCAAGTGCCAGAGTGTTTATCAGGCCACAGAGCAGACAAGCGGATTTGCCATGAGGTCCTGCCAAAGGAGGAGGATGTGAGTATACACCAGGAGACCTCCTTCTTAAGAGACAAGTGTCTTTGAATGTTCAGTTGTGGAATATCCTGAAATTTAATTGTTTAGTGATGGAAAGTGATGCAAAGTTACCTTTGTATTAAGCTATTTTTTAAAATTGTTTTAAATGCACCATGGCCAACTGTATTTTAGCCCACAGATTTAGTAAAGATTAACTTCAATGGGATTGTTTATTTTGCTTTGCTGAACTGTGACTTTATGAAATTCTAGACTGAAGAGCTCAAAGCCAGTAGGCATCCAGGAAATGAAGTTCCACTTTCTAAATAAAATGACCAGCATTCAGATCTCTTTCACACTGGGATGAGCCCGAGACTTTTTGCTTTTTTTCTTTTAATAAGTACATCTCTGCAAGACACATAGAAAGACGGACAACCTCTGACCCCTCAGTAGCCACCCAGTTCAGGTGATCAGCCTAAGGCATGCAAGATCTAGATTCAAATCACCAAGGTAAAGGCGGCAAAGAAATTTGGGTCCACGGAGATCCCTAACCACTGGACTACACCTTATCTTAAGCAGAAATCCAGCTCTAGAGTCTACAAGTTTACATCAAGGTTTGCACAGTTCTGTGAAATAGCTGTATTTTGACCAGATGGAAAAATTCCCATTGAACCCCTGGGCTTCTTTAAAAAAAATGAAAATAAAAATCTATTTTGAGCAGAGCCCCAGCCATCATGCTCCTCCATGTACTAGTCTTAGGTGCTTGGAAAGGTGCAAGCTCTTGTGGTGATGATGAAGCCCATTCCACCTCCTTACGTGCTGTCCCCTGGTCTGTGATTAACCCTTTGCCACCTGCAGAGTGTCCCCGACCCGCCCCGTCCTGGGTCTGTGCCGCCTTAGGAGCCTAAGGCAGGTGAATGACTTAAATCAAGCAGAGACCTCAGACAGGTTGACAGTAAAACTATGACTCCTGACTGACTTTAACATTGAAAAAAAGACCGTGTGCTAGCAAGATAATGAAGCTATTAATGAAGTGAAACACCGTGCCAAGGCAGAAACCCCATATGTGGGTATGATTCATACATTTGAAAGGTCTAGAGTGTAGAATTTCAGTAGGATAAGCACAGCTTCCGTATTCAGACTAAAGGGACTAGCGTTGCTTCCCAAAATGTAAGAAAAAAATTCACGTTTTTGTTAAGTGATTTTGCAGCCCACTGAACACATGCTCCAGAGTTCCTGCACAGAGGCAAAAATACATCCCGTGTATACAGCGTCGTTATGAACCCCCCTCTCCCTCCCTCCGCACCCTGCACTTTACAGTTTGCTACAGAGCTAATGGTTTCAAAAATCGTTCTACAAAGATAAATCTCAGTGCGTGCAGTCTTACCACAGGCTTGTGCGGCCAATTACCATTCAAGAATGTACTAAATTATTTCACGGGAAAGAATGAATGCTCCTCTTTCATGTTTACATTTCAATATGTGAATATTTATTTTCCCGTGTCAATAATTACTCTAATGTTTCAGAACACTCCATTTAAAACTGGCTTTCATTCACAGAGAGAGCCATTTTTGAATGAAAATGAGGCAATCAATGTTTCTAAAGGAACTTATTTTTCAAGTGAAAATAAGCACAATTTCACAGTTTCTCCTAAAAATACAGGCTAATTTTTAAGAAGCTTAAAGGAAATATCAATGCTATTGTAAGCATGCAATATAATTTTCTAAGCTTTTATTTTACACAATATTTTCAAGACTAATTATTGATCTGGATATCTCAAAATACTTAACTTGAATCTAACAAGAAGGAGATTTAAATTCAGGCTGTTGCCAGTGTCTTTACCAATGCAGCATCTTTATCATTCTCCTTTCACTTTATCTGAGCTATGCTGGCATTGTAAGGCCTAGCAGGGATGATAAAACTCCTAACATTTTATGCTTGAAATCTTCAAAAACAACCTTGCTGACTGCAGAAAAGGAAGATTTACTTCTGTTAGAAATATGCTGTAGCATGCATGGGCTAACCTTCACAGCCCAGCTCTCTTTTTAAATCTGATGTGACATGCAGACGGAGTCAGACAGTCACTTGCAGATGAAATGGATACAGATTTGTCCCTCTGTATGACTTGGCGACTGATGTGAGCATTCAGAGACTATTGAAATGAGGTGCTGGTCAACAATCCTGGACTATCAAGAGCAATGACTTCCCCGCCTGTAACCCTTGAGTGGTGAATCACCATGGGCACAGGTGGAAGGAGCACATCAGCATTTCTGGTTTATCATGCCACAGGACAGCCTGCAACACATTGTGCTTCCCCGCGCACCCTCATCTGGCATCATTGCTCGAGATGATAGCTGATGGCAGAGAAACTTTCCGTGAGTCAAATGGCAATAAGCAACCAAAACATAGCTTGTGACAGCAGATCCCGTTAGGACTGTGGCCTTACTCACATACACGCATGCTCATTCACAGGGTTAGTGTGGCAATGTCATGGGAGGCAAATGTGGAGAAGACAGAACATAAGGGTAAAGATCTAATGATACCTTCAGGAATAATACTCTACCTGCTTTGCTGCTCTCATTTGAAACTCAGTCAACAGAGCAGAGCAAGAGAATAAGGTGGTGCTCCACTACAGGGCTTCCTCGTTAGAGGAAGGGAAAGCAGCAGAAGACCAGCAAGACATCTTGAGAATAGCTTGTGTTGTGATTGCAGTTCGGTAGCCAGCCAGGAATCTGGTCTTATGCTGAAAGCTGCTATGTATTTAACAAAAATACAAAAGAAACTCCACGGTGAGAGTGGGATTTGGCTTAACCACTCCTTACTGGATGATCCCAAGTGTTTTAGTGTGCTGCGGTACTTGGACATGAGCACTGAGCTGACTAAATATTTTGTGCTTTCTTGTCACCTTATTATAAAGCTTGCACCTAAGGAGGACTTAAAGTTGTTTTAATCAATATTTTTGTACTTCCCTCCTACCCATTTGTCAAAATTTAAAGGAAGGCTCCCTCACTTGGGAAGGTGCAGTGAGATATGTTATTCATCACATATAAAAGACAGCTTGTAACGCAAGATGATTCCAGAGGTACTGCTGGAAATGCTGGAGTCCCTGTAATAATGTACGTCCCTACAGCATTGCACACGGCAGGCTTCTGCAAACTAGATTAGCTTTGAATGGCAGCAAAAATTAAAGCAAAAATAAATGGGAACCACATCTGTGCTCTCCTCTAGTCAGACAGTTTGCACATTTGTTCAGGGGTAATGCAACTATTTGTGCATTGGAATTGATTGCAATAATGCATCTGTGCCCTGACAGGTAATACTGAGGGGCTGGTAGAATGCTAATGTCTCAATTTTAAATTCTTACATAAATTCAATAGGACAATTACTTGAGGACACTTAGTTGAGAACATACTTAAGGGGACTAAGTCCACAACTGCTGTTAGTAGTAGCAAAACAGGAGAAAAGAATAAAAACATTGGAAAAAAGGAGAAAGAAAAGAGAAGCCACCAGCAGTGTTCTGCTCATGTCTGCTATTGCCATGGTGTCATGATCCTTGGACACCAGTTCTGGACGCTGCCAGTCCACTCCAGCAATTTAGATTTGACCTTGATCAGGGGAGGACTCAGAAAGGCACCTCCATCAAATCAGTCAGCATACGGGATGGGGTTCATGCTGACATCATGCTTATACTCTGACTTCATGCTAGCAACAAAAGGGCAGAGGATACCCAGTCCAGCACACATTCTCCTTGTGTGAACATCAGCTCATCAGCATTTCTTGAATAACTTTGAACCAGCACAGCGTGTTCACACTGGATCAACACTGCATCCCAGGGCGCAGCATTCTCAGTGCACGGCGAGGAGCCTTTCAGACAGACTTACTTACCATGGCATCTCTCCCAGCAATGCTATTAACACTGCATGGACAGGCTTAAATCACAATAAAATTGAAGGTGTGGACACAAATTACAGCAGTTGCTGACAGACAAATAAAAACATAATATGATCTGAAAGTCCACTCAGCAGAGGCACAGCCAGTGTTAAATACTCTTTGCACAAGAAGTTCCCATTTGTATTAAAAGATTTGGGTGAAATTCAGTTTTCCTGAAGTCAGCAGGAATCTTGACAAGGATGTCAGTGAGGCCTTAATTTCTCACTCTTGCTTTGGAAATCTTGTTTCCTTTGTTAACGCTGGCATTTTGGCTGCAGAAAAGAGTCACTTTGGCTCGAGGAAGCCAATTTCTTTTCCTTGCAGCTGCTGCTTAGCAAATGCGCATCAGCCATTTTCCTGATCACACAGTCCCATTATAAATGGAGAAAAATTGATGAGCAGGACAAGTAAAGCTGCTGCTCCCAGATTTCAGCTCCAGCTCAATGACAGCTAGTTCTTCTCCCCCCCACCCCACTCCTGCTCACAGACTTTATAAAGAAGAGAGGTATCGTGCTAGGGACACTGTATGTCACCAGCCCACCAAACACAGAGCATCTCTGCTCTTACGCTCTCTGCTTTTCTAATTAGATTTCTTTATTCACCATTCATGCAACAGGACTTAAGAATTAGACAAGGTAAGAAATACCAAGGGGATGGGTGAAATATTACACTTTTCTTTCCTCGGAGATCTATCATCATATATAGGTACCTAGCATATCATATCCGGGTATGACGTGCTAAAATACTCAAAAATGTGTGGTGTCATTTGATTTGGTTTCTTTTGACCAAATATTCACTGTCAGAAACATGGCTGAAACCCAGACTTCCTGGCTTCAGCTCCAAGCTACCCAAAGCAAATCAGCTTTCTGCATCCTATTAGCTTGCCAGAGCTTTGGTTTCCATATTGATTAAACAGCATTTACCCAGGAAACATACTCTAATTTCATTTGTGTACTTTGTGGTTTAAGCTCTGTTCAAGCAAATTCACTAGATCAGCTGGTTCTGCATAGCTGCTAGCTTGAAACCCATGCTCTGGCAGGAACGGCACTGGCACTCTCTGAGTGCAGACTTGCTTGCTGGTGATCCCTCAGCAAGATCAAAGGCATGGGACAACCTGTTCTTCCAATAACCAGTCATTAGTTGAGGGGAAACTGTTGTATTTCACAGTGATTTCATTATGTCTGACTTGCCTTTCATCCTCAAAGCCCGAGCTTGCACTTACGGCGTTGGCGCTGGAGGACGCTGAGGCTGTCTCCATTAGTAAACAGTGCAAACGCAGGAGGAGCAGATTCACATTCGGCGTGTTTTCTTCAGCCCAGCTTTATTCTGGTCCTGAGGACTGAACACCCATCAGGAACACACACTCCTGGTTCAGTCCATGTGAAAGGAGTAGAGTCTGTGCGATCCAACATGATCCCTTGATGGCAACCGAGTCCCTGGACGTGGGGACAGGCAGGAGATTCACTCAGAAGTGTACTTCCGAACGGCAGTAACATGCTCACCCAGATGCATTAATGATCCTTAGTCAATCCAAGCTTCAATTCCAGGATTTACATCCACTGTCTCCCTGACCTTTGTTAAATCACTGAGTCTCTTTGCCTCAGTTCCCCATCTGCAACACATTATTGGAGTGCTGCTTTGAGGATATATTCGTTAATGCTTCCAAGAGACACTTGGACATTGTGATGATGAAGGCTCAAAAGAAGATGTTTCAGCCTCACATTGATGCAAAGGTTAACACATAAATTTGCTCTGATACCTAGTTCTTTAGCCCTGCCAGTCTATCTGTGAATAATGGTAAAGAAGGAGCATCTTTTATATTTTTTCTGAATCCCAAAAAACATAGAGTGCTGGTTGAATCTCAGCCTTCTGAAGCATTTCTGAAAAGCTTGGAAGCATTTTGAAAAGCCCTGCACAGCTCCTGAGTTTCAGCCTTTGCATCAGGGCCTTTGATATTCTCCTGTTCTACTTACCACTTGTGATCGCTGTTACTGGCTGTGCAGTGGAGGTTTTGTACCCACAGCTGTATCTCCAGCTTCCTCTGAGACAGATAATTGGAGTGTGTACTCAACTGCTACTGAGAGCAGCTTTGGAGTTGGAAGTATAGCCATTTGGGGTCAACATTTATCAATTCCAGCAGAACAAAGATCATGAGGACTCACACATAATCTGCAGACATCTACGGTTTTTGAGAAGCTTTTCATAACATGTTCCATACCTCCTCTCCCTTTCTATCCTTCCTGCCTGTGTACTCACTGCCAGAAAACCAGATAGCTGCTCCTGAAGCTACTCCTGGTGCTTAACGCCAATAGACAGAAAGGCGTGAGACACGTATAGCTTTCAGCCAAATCTGTACATCAGCAAAAAGGGTGGGTTGGCACCTTGTTCTCAACTCTCTTTGTCAGCTATGAATCACACCAACTTCACTGTAGCTTTCGGAAGTATTTTGACTGATATTACCTGATCTCACCTGAATTGTCTCATCCATTGCCCAAATCCCCGCCTGACTGTGCATCTGTCTTCCTTACCCCTTGGCCTTCTCTCCCTCCCACAGGTAATGTTAGTCAATTCACAAGGCAAACTGTGTGTGTTGGAATTGCTACACGTAATTATCCGTCGACTTATTCAGCTATGAACTCCCTCTTCATTTAAAACCTCTGTCATGATGTTTGTATTTCAACTTTTCGTTTTTGCTTAAAGGTAAGAAGTAAAGGAAAAAGAAGCAACTAGACCACCCATATCAGTGAAAACCAATGTGAGCCAATGCCAAGAGATGGAGAGAGGCAAAAATGGAAATCAAGTTATTCTTTTGCTTGCAGAGCAACTGTCTTTCTTACCAAATTAGTGAACATCAGGAGAAAGGAAATAGTCCAAAACTTACCAAAGGCCATTGACAAAATTCCCACTGACTTCCCAACAGACCACACAGCATCTCAGATGTGGTAGGACAGAGAATAAAGCTGCTGCTTTTATTAATTCACTCTCCCAACTACACCAGTATGTTTATTGTGAGACAAGAGAGCAGAGACACTCCCACATTTGTCCATACTCAGTTTCTGCTGCAAGCTGTATAAACAGAATGCTTTGACCTCCACCTTTAAAGACAAAAAGGAGAAAAGCCTGCCCACAATGCCCAAGCAGTAAGCCTTCTCCTCCACGCAGCGAAACAGGCTGCCGGACACGGCTCCGGCACAGATGGGAAGGGGGAGTAACAAATTACACATATGCATCCCAGAGGTAGGATTCAGGATACCAAAGGGTACCAAACAGGTTCCTACAGGCACAATAGATATCTAAGGTCTCACTGTAGCCTGTGGAGAGCCAGACCCTGGGGTCAGTATATCCTAAAATAGACACTCTCCAGCTGCCCAGCGGTATGGCTCTCCAGGCTCCACCATGCACACCAGCTGACTCCCACTGACCATACTGGGACTTGGATGTCCCTGCACACGTAGGCTCCTATGCTACTGTCAGTTCCAGACTGCAACTCAGCCCAAATGTCAGGGTGGCCATACTCAGCCTGCAAATGGCTTTCTTGGTCAGGTCTCACCCTATCATGTATCTGCTGCTGTTGATGGATGAGACTGGCGGAAGTCTCCAGGCTCAGGTTCACTAGCTAATGCCTCATCCCTCAGTAAAATGAATATGAGGACAAAGACTTGGCACAGACAATCAAAGGGTAATAGTCCTTTCTGTGAATCTGATTTCTGGACTAAAAGTCCTTTTTGCCTTCTGCATTTTATGGTAGCAATTTATTTTTCTCTATATGTAACTCACATGAGTGGTAGGCTCTTCAAAACTATTATCAGCAAAGTGCCTTTCTCTTAACACATTAAAATCCTTCCATTTCTATACAGTGCCACTTTTATAATTTAATGGTGTCCATATCAGTGCTTGCAAACAGAAGAAAAACAGAAACGCAAGCTGACAGTCACCACATAGAAACATTTAACTAATGTTTCACCTTAAAAAAGATGACAGGAGAAATAACTACATGATCTAGGCAAAGGCCAAAGCAGAACAATCACACAAACGCCATCATTAGTTTGGAGTCCAGCTGTGGACATCTGCACTGCTGGACTAAGTGCCTGAGCCCAACCATTCCCACACATTTCCAGGGAAAGAGGGTGCTCACACCTAAAACCAGTAGTCACAGCAAAAGGAGAGCAAAGCTCCTTAAATCACAGCTGGCTGATAGGGGTTTACCGCAGAAACAGTGTTATCTAATGGACTTGCTGACGTCAAACGGGAACAGCAATGTGTACTCACATGCATGTTTTAACCTCCTATAGGCAAGCCCTTGGCCTCAGTGCTTGAACATGGCTATGTGGCCAGAGACTGCTCAGGAGAAGATCCAGAAACGAGGATGTGGCCAGTATGGGCTACAGAGCTCAGGATAACTCTTCATCCCACAACAGAAAGTAACACAAATAATTGCCGTTTTTTTGCCCACTCATATCTCATTGCCTTTTTTTCACCTCAAGGTCTGGGTTCCTTTTGAAAAAATTCATGCACCTGTGATAACAGCCCTGGCACCCACCTCCACCCCTAAAGCCTACCTAAAAGTACCAGCCATCTTTATTTCCCTTCTTTTCCTCTGCCTTCTGTCTCTTCACCTCTCACGCAAGTGCTGATCGTGAGGGGGAAACCATGACACGAGCCAGGCTGAACTCCTGAGAGAAAACTAAGATTATGGTGGGACATGGACATTTCAGACTGGAAAGTTGCCACTCAGGCAACTTGGCTACAAGCAGGTTGCTGCTGCAAGCCACACCACAGGATGTTTTCCAGGATCCAAGGGCCATCCAGTTTTGGAAGCCCCTCCAAATACTCTTTGTCCTTGAGAAGCTTTCAATACCTATGTGTCACAACCAGTAGTCACCTTTGAAAATCTTCCAGACCTTCCTCATGATTATTTGATAGCTTCCAGGAGGGCAAACTTTAGCATCTCATCACAAAAGCTGAAGTTTTAAAAAGCTGCTGAGCTGCCTTACCCTTGAACAAAACCAGGAAAATGTATAATAATTTATAATAATTTATTATAATTCTCATGTGAGGGCCAATGCACCCGTGGCATCGTAACCTCATTTACTGACTCAGTGCATGAATAATTCAACCCTTTCATACAAAATTTGTAAGTTTGAATCCTTCCTGAGCTTCCTACATACAATATGCTCACTGAGATTTTAACCTAAGCTAGACCTGTCTGCATTTTTTATTTACCACCTTAACTTTTAAATTAGGATGGGCTTCAAGAATTGAACTGCCTTGCAAAGTTATCATAGCTGGTAATGTCAAAATAAATCTTTTGAACAGCAAGAGGTGTTGCTACCATTGGTCCCTGAGTATCTGTCCTAGGGGAAATTTGCTTTCGTGTTGCAACAATAGCATAATCCAGTCTCTCTCCATTTAAAAAATGAAAAAAAAAAAAATTGGTTTTGAAAGTATTCTCATAGCTGAAGGCTGGCAAATAAAGCTAACACAACTCCCTCTCTCACTGGGGATCTAAGTAGCACCAGCAGCAAAGTCCTTCTCCCATTTCAGTCAAAGAACCCATTGCCTTAAGTGAGGGTAAGAAAGATTTCACCCCACATTTTTGAAACAGCTTTTAAACTGTCAAATGTTCTCTCACACACAGCTAGTGTGTCTCTCTCTCTCTTTTTGAATCTACACGTGCACAAATAAACACATTTGTTTACACTCTCCCACAGCACCCTTTTAACTTTTTTTTTTCAGTGTAAGAGGGTGAAGTCTCAGCAAATGTCATTATTTCAGCTCTAGCACTGTAGTACTTCCTATCAAAAGATCCTACCTTGGGGAATTAAATATTATATTATATATAATGTAAAAAGGTGTTTAGTGCTGCCAAAAGTTAAAAAATACTTTTGTTAATCTAAATGGTCATTTTGGAGGTGTCAGATTTATAATTATTTCCCTTGCATCTCACTTTGCATTTATAATTCTTTCGTGTATAAATGGAAAACTCGGAAAGTGTAAGAGGGGTTTTAAACACCTCCTTTCCTCAGCAGCCGTCTCTACTCTAAATGTCATCCGCAACATATGTTTACAACCTAATAGCATCACTGTTCTCAGTGGAAACTGCAGATGTTGAGGTAAACCCCTTTCAGGTTTCACAGCAGACGCGCTGCTGCCCTCTCGGATCTGTTTCTCAGCCGTGGGAAGGGGAAGGAGAGGGTGCTGCCAGCAGTCTTCCCAGCGATGCAGCTTTTGGGTTCTCCAGAGCATGCAGGATCGAGTCAGTATGAGACACCATCTCTCCCCAAATGTTAGGAGCGATCTCAAGATGCTTTACACCTCCCAAGGTGTGGGGTAAAGCACACAAAACAGAGCCCAGAGGCGCGTCGGGAGGCTGCTTACAGGAACTGGGACTAATCCATAACAAAAATAAACCTTATTGACAAAATTCTCATTTAGGTTTGGACAAAGGCTGTCTCAAGATCAGGAAGCTGGTCCTAAGGCTTCGCGTTTTGGTGTGCTTCTGCACAGAGTAGAAAACAAATCTTAGTGCGTAGAGAAAACCGCAGGCAGAACTGAGTAAAACACTGTTGCTCTGTCAGTCGGACAGATGCTGTAGTGCCAGGTACCTACTAGGGGTGGATCAGTGCTAACTGTTACTGCCACCAAGGGAAAGAGGCAAAACTATTATCAGGGCACCTACTTGTTCTTCACCTTTCTTCCCAGAAGAAGCATTACTGAAATTGTCTGGCGTGCGCCACAGGGCGATTGCTTCCAGCCACTTGCTTAAGAGGCTCCGACACCGTATTCTAACAGAAAGCTGTAGTCGATGTGGCCAGCACTGCATGGTCTTAGTCATCTCCATTTGCAAGTTCAGCACAGTCGTCTGCTTAATTTTGACATGAGCGAGTTGTGTACTCGGTAACATTGGCAGCAGCAGTGCGGAACCTGAACAGGCTGGGAAATAATCTCTCTGTCTCTCAAAAAACACGCTTTGGTATTAGTTTGGTTTCCTTCAGGATCATAATAGCGGGCTGGGAACAAAAAAGACTGCAGGGAGATTTCTTTTCAGCCTGTGAGCAATCCCAGAATTATCAACAAGGTGAGATTCTGACACAGGGTCCAATTCCGCCCTCTTACATACTATTGCATCCAGGCTCATAATCTGATTTTGTACGTGTAATCCTGCCCAGCTCTCTGATGGGAAATGCAGAGAGACAGCCTTTAAATCGCACTTGCATTAAAATGTGCGTGAGACTGGGCAAAGCGGGATCAGTTTGCAATGGTGCTCCAGCTGAGCCTTCGTTGGGGTGGAGCGGGGACACGCGCGTGGTGGCAAACAGCTTTCCTTCCCTGGCACCATGTGAAAGAAACGTGTGGTTTGGTGTCATTCAGAAACAGGCTGGTCAGGTTTGGCCACCAGTTGCCTTGTGCATTGTTTAAACTTTTTTTTTTTCCCCACTGACATGTCAAAGTGATATTACTGATTGCTGGGTACTGAAACACAGACTGCGTAAAACACCCCCTTTAAGTCTTCCACTGGCAATTAAACACTCTAAGAAGTAATACATGAGGAAAAAAAAAAAAAGAAAAATATGTAGGTTAAAATATAATTAGTAGTTATATTTATCACCAAGCTAATTCTGAGTGGAAGGAAACGAGGTGCCAGACTGCAGGCAGACATGGCCACTTTCTGGGAGGCCCAAAGCAGGTCCCAATCTGCTGCTCCAGACTGTTTTGCCACTGAGCACTGCAGTGAGACACAGAAAGAGACGAGCAGTTAGGCAATTGGAATCTGAAAAAATTGTTAAAAGGGTACACAATTTCTTGACACACAATTACTCCTGGAAAAAAAAAAAATCAATGGGATTTTTTACTCCCACTCCTTTGGTCTCTGTTGAAAAACTCAGCCTACATATGTTAAAACTAAAAATAAATAAATATTTTTGCCCGTAT
Organism: Balearica regulorum gibbericeps; assembly: GCF_011004875.1. Lineage (NCBI taxonomy): Eukaryota > Metazoa > Chordata > Aves > Gruiformes > Gruidae > Balearica > Balearica regulorum. The sequence continues at coordinate 16,856,697 of NC_046186.1, forward strand.
TTTGTATCAGATATTCATTAACAAACATATAAATCTGCTTTTAAAATGATTGTTTCAGTTTTAGAAGCCAAAATCTTTTTTTCTATACAGCAGAAAGTATTTCTGGCAGGGTTTTCCACTGAACTGTATTTGCATCCTCTTTGCTGAAAGTTAAACCTTTGCAGTAAGAGACAAGTTTAGTTGCAAATATATTGGTCACCTCTAGTAAATCAATTGCCTCATAACAGAGTTTAGCCCTTGGGGAGCCAGGTCTGATAGACAAGGTGTTTGATACAATCACCTGCATCCCTAAGCATGAAAAGGTGGTATTGGAAAAAGCAGAATCACAGAATTGCAGATTCACAGAATCACAGATTCACAGATTGGTAGGGGTTGGAAGGAACCTCTGGAGATCATCTAGTCCAACCCCCTGCTAAAGCAGGATCACCTAGACCTGGCTGCACAGGATTGCGTCCGGGAGGGTTTTGAATATCTCCAGAGAAGGAGACTCCACAACCTCTCTGGGCAGCCTGTTCCAGTGCTCGGTCACCCGCAGAGTGAAGTTGTTTTTCCTCACATGCAGATGGAGCTGCCTGTGTTCCAGTTTGTGCCCGTTGACCCTTGTCTTGTCACTGGGCACCACTGAGAAGAGTCTGGCCCCTTCCTCTGGACACTTGCCCTTTAGATATTTATAAGTGTTGAGGAGATCCCCTCTCAGTCTTCTCTTCTCCAGGCTAAACAGACCCAGCTCTCTCAGCCTTTCCTCATATGAGAGATGCTCAAGTCCCCTCGTCATCCTTGTAGCCCTCCGCAGGACTCCCTCCAGTAATTCTCTGTCTTTCTTGAACTGGGGAGCCCAGAACTGGACACAAGATTCCAGATGTGGCCTCACCAGGGCAGAGTAGAGGTGGAGGATAACCTCCCTCGACCTGCTGGCCACACTCTTCTTAATGCACCCCAGGATACCATTGGCCTTCTTGGCCACAGGGCACACTGCTGGTCATGGAGAGCTTGTTGTCCATCAGGACTCCCAGGTCCTCCTCAGCAGTGTTACTTCCCAGCAGGTCAGCCCCTCACCTGTACTGGTGCCTGGGGTTGTTCTTCCCTAGGTGCAGGACCCTACACTTGCCCTTGTTGAATTTCATTAGGTTCCTCTTTGCCCAGCTCTCCGGCCTGTCCAGGTCTCGCTGGATGGCAGCACAGCCTTCTGGTCTGTCGGCCACTCCTCCCAGCTTTGCATTATCACTGAATTTGCTGAGGGTATGCTCTGTCCTCTCGTCCAGGTCATTGATGAAGCACCTGAAGCAACATATTTAGAAGGCTAAAAAACCCAAATTCCCAGGTACTAAATTGACTGCCACTGGCTTTTTCACTAGTTTGGGGGTTTTTTTAATTTTTTTGTGTTACATGTTTTTAGGAGGGCGTAATAGGATTACAAGGGTTAGTCTGCAGAAAGCCTCAGCCTGGCAGCAGGCAGGAAGGAAAAACTGGGGTTTGGGGCGCACAGAGTTTCCAGGGCTGGGACGAGGGAAAGGAAACATTTTCTTCCCCTCATCAATGCGAGACATTTGATCTGAAAGCCACTGAGGTACAAAGATAGAAACTTTCAGCTCCCCTCTCTTGGCTTACTTTTCAGGTGAAACTGTACTTTCCCTGAGTGTCATGAATGCTGCACTGCAAAAAAAGCTATTAATAAATAATAGCTGGAGTATGTATACATGATCATTATTTAATCTTTCAGTAATCTTTTGCCATGCATAATTTATTAAATGTTTTATTTATTGCTCATATTTATTAAAAATTGATTCTATTTCTTCTACCTTATGTCAATTTCCAGATGCAATAAATTATTAATATTTAATAAATTAAAAGATGCAAGGAAAGAAATATAAAAAAAGAAGTGCTCACTCCATGTCTTTCCTGTTCTGCACAGACATGCCTCTCACTACATGTTAAGCAATTCCCATCCTTTCTGGGCAGGCTAGGGTTGCACTTTAATTTACAATTTGGGGAGTACTGACAATAAAAAGTATGAAGCCCAGAGTCAAACTTCATCATCCTCTTGCCCCAGGAAGCCTATGAGGTTGGCTTCAAACAGAGCAAAGGTTCTGAAACTGAGCACTCATCTCAAAGCCGTCAGACTCTGCATTCAAGATGTTTTCTACAACCCCAAGAGCTAGAAACAATGAATAAAAAATACACCCAGAACAAATAACATGGCTCTGGGATTGAAGGCATTAAAAAACCCCTAAAGATATGATGCAACATGTGATAAGATGATTCAAAACATTTGTTAGAAACACTTCCCAGCATCTGCACATGGAGCAGCGGCAGCCTTAGATTTGATCCTGACATCACCAGGAGCTGGGGACACCCAGCAGATCCCAAGGAACGATCTTGGGGCAGTCGTCCCTGAGTAACTGTTTTAGCTCCAGCCCAAACTCCTCTTTAGCTTTTACCTGCTCACCCAGCCATTAAGTTGGCAGCACATCAGTCCTTGTGCTGCACCAGCCAGAGTGGCTGGGCTCGAGGGGCAATCCTGGTGCACCCTGTGCCTGGGCTCACCAGGAGGTCCAGCTGCAAGATCAGAAAAGTCTTCACCAGCTCCGAGGTCTCTGGGCATTGCCTGCAGCACAGAACAATGCTAGAACATTGACAAGTTGGAAGCAATTAAAAACAAAAATCAAACAATAATGACTTGAGTGTCTGTAAGGAGTTGAGGAATGATTAAAGCAATTAAATCTGGGTAACTTGGCTAAAAGAGAACTGCGGAGAACAGAAGAGCTTCCATTAACTTGAAAAGCTTAATCCCCATCTTGGGGGGGGCGAAGGCATGTGCAGAGGTAGAGTCAGCACACAAATGATTCTGGGAGACGCGGAGGGTGTGAGCAGGGGGACTGGAAACCCCAGCCAAGGCTGGGAAAACCAAACCTCTCACAGCACAGAAAATGAACTGGAGGTGGGACTATCTGGGCGGGGGGGGAGGATGAGACAGCAGCTCTACCCTCATCTGTAAAGCAGATGGAACAAAATAGCAGGTCGTATCTATCGGAGCGAGGCAGGGAGGGGGAGCACTGTAACCAGCAAGCACTGGTTCTCCTGTTAGCACTCAGCTGGTGTTATACATTGCACTGCTCTGTTGTTTCAGCCTCAAGAGTTTAAATGATGTTTAAACTGACGGTGGCTCTTTCCTAGTCTGATACTTCCCCCCCATCCCTCCCTGCTGTCCGCACACCCCATACAGATGTACAAATTAGGTTACAGGCATTGAGAGCTGGGAAATTAAATGCGACTGCTGGATAAAGCTCTGCAAGTGACAAATCCAATGAGTTTGTTTTAATCTTCTTGAGCTGCTAAACATATTGTCTGCATGGGCTGGTGCACAACTCTGCCTTTCTGACAGAGCCAGGGACGGCCCTTTCTGTGGGACACCTTCTCCCGGCTTTGTTACGCACTTCATTCTCCTGGTCTGTAAACTGACCTAGCTAAAAAGCAGTGTTTTGGTTAATAAAACACATACAAACCTTTTTACAGCAGTATGGATGCACCCAGATTGTGGACCGAGTAGGTTTTGCACCAGTTTCTGACTCTTGATGGTTATAGCGGTTGCGAACCTGCTGCAGGGAGCACTGCTGCCATGCTCCTCTACGTTGGCTCTGCTCCTGGTCATGCCAGCGTTGCAGCCCAAATGTGTTCCTCCTCTTAGCCAAGCCGTATGCAGGTACCTGCCTCTTCCCTGTTGTTTTTCACACACAGCCCTGCTGCCCCTTGCTCCTCACCTGCATGGAGGAGATGCTATCCCATGCCCTAAAGATGCCCAAAGTTTTATTCACCATTTAGCACTTTTTCCAAGACTCTGGACTGAAGGTCCTTCATCAATCCTCCCTCAATATTAGAAAAAAACTTCCGTACATGTGCCCACCAGCATTATAAAAAGCCGACAGTGTAAACAAGGATGTGCAACATTTAATATTGCACTGACTGAATCTGCTCAGCATCCTGCCCCAGGGAGTCAGGATATGAGATAACACATTTCCTAGCCCAGAGACTGTTTTCAGATCCTGTAATGTCTTTAGGAAGGGGGCATCATAACTAATTAAGATGCTGAAAGAAATAAGCATGCCCCATTTGTCCTGGTTATAAATTCCTGCTAATAGTTGATGGTAAAGGCTTGTGCTCTAATGCAGGGGAACTGAGCTAATTTAGGAGAACACTATATCCTGTTCCTGGTCCATCAGTGCTGCTCCTCACAGCTTCATAGCAAATCTTACAGTAACTGGTTTGAAAAGCTTCCATTTCTAGAGTCATGAGACTGTGCTTTTGTTGTTTCTTTCATGTCCCCTTAAAACAATATTTTCTTTCTTATCTAAAAAAAAATTGTCTAACTGAAAAATGTCACCCAAGTTTGATATAAAGGGTGAGAAAACAAAACAGACAACACACATCTTTAATTTCATTATTTTTTCAAAAACAGATCTTGCTGTTTTGGTAAGCAATATTGATCAACTACCTTCCCAGTTGACTAGAGTTTACAGAAGATCAGTTTTATTTTATTTTCTACCAATCATGGGAAACATCTCAATTAACCAAATGTCTGAGAACCTATTCCCATCACTCCCTGATTTTTAAGGCTCCCTGCATGCCCAGGGCAAGTAATTTTCCATCTGAAATAGTAACAGTAACTCAGTCCACAGAGAACAGTAAGTCCATACTGCACCCTGGCCACCTCCTTTGAAGCCTATCAACCCATTCTTTTTACTATTTCAGTGCATGACCACAGAAAAAAGTGACTCTCTTACCATCCAACCTTATTGCTGCCTGCTGTCCATCACCCACAAAGAACCTCCAACTCTCAGGGCTGAAGTCTCCAGTATTTCCTAAGACATGGAGTCTCAAAGTAGGAATTTTGCTTTGGAAAGCATGTTAATACTGTCTCCCCCACATAATATTCCTTGATGCAATACGCAGCCTTTTCCAGGGCAATATGTGACATCTGTTCCACTGCAGTTAAAATCCTTCCAGATTAAGGCAATAATGCAGAAAGCTGCCAAGTGGGAGATCCATACCCTGTCATAATTTTGAAAATCTCTAGCTCACGTATCAGTGTAAGCAAAGTATTTTATTTTTAGGGTGGATATTTGGAATTACACCACATATGTCAGGGTCCTGTGCATGCTTCCCCCTGCTCCTGGGAATTTGGTAGCCTGGGCTTGGGGCCAGCTGAGCTGGTGGCCTTGGTAAAAGGGCTGTCGAAGCCTGGGCCAGGGTATCTATCTCCTCTTCTCCGGAGCTGCCCTTGAGCTGAGCTCCTGCCCACAGCCTCTGCCTGAGCTTTGCTGCAGCCATGCCCATGCCTGACCCTGATCCCCACCCGCCAGCTGATGTCCTGCCCGGCCTCAGCCTGTCCCCAGTGCCTGATGCCCAGGGCTGGGGCTGCCAGAAAAGGTATGAGTTGAAATATGGAGTCTTTTTGATAGAAAAGGAGAATAATGTTTTCTGTGGAAAGGATACACTTTCACTAAATTGTTTAATTTGATCTGAATTCCTACATTCCATGAATAAATGGTTTTGACAGAAAATTTTGTTCCAGTTGCCATTACAAGCAATATCTACATGCATCTACAGTAGGATTTTGGTTCAAATGAAGAGCTTGCTTTTGAAGCAAAATCTCCTGATGACCCCTACTTAACCATGTTTTGATTTCCATCACTGCGTGATAGTGGACCATGCAAACCGGTCTCCTTCTGGATGAAGCTAAACCAGAAGGTTCAACTAGCTTCAACTGCTAGTGGCTTTTCAGCCCATGAGAACAGACTAGACCTAGTCTGAAGTAAACCTCCTTGATATGTCTGTAGTGTGAACATTGGGCCCTCAGCATTGGGTCCATCCAAAATCACTCAGTTAATGGAACCTTGAAATTACTTTTTAAACAATGTATAAACTATCCAGACATATTAGTCTTGTATCTCATTTGAATAAGCAAATACTACTTGTAGAGAACTTGGACTATCTGAATTCTCAGTTGCTTGATACAAAGAGCAAAGATACTCTCTCTGAAGCTACAGTCATTTTTGCAAGTCATTGAGTCATTTTTTTTCAGAACATTTTATCTCAGCATGTTGAGGTTGCCTGTATCTTGTTAGTTTTGACCCCGTGATGACTTCTTGCATCACGTATTTCACATTTGTGGTGTGTGCGTGAACAGAATCACAAAATGAAAATTTCCTGAGATAACAGAAATGCAGATGGCACCATACTCAAAGGTCTGTAAAAACTGAGTCATTTGCTTTGCATCAGAAGAAATAATTTCTGTAAGAAAACTTGATATAAATGAGACTGTAAATAATTGGACAAATGAAGAAATTTAGTCTTTCTTAAAAAATGCAACACAAGGGAGTCAATCTGATGATTAATGCAGACATTAGCATCTTGAAGCTAACAGCTATACGTGTGCGTTCCACGACCACCTACAGACTGCTTCCCAGATGGTGCATTTGTGTCTCGTGTAGAGGTGCACAGGATGTCTGGGGGAAAGTATGATGTGAAGGGAAGCAAATGTAGTAAAACTTGCCACAAAATTAAATATTTGAAGAAAATTGTAGCTTGACATCTCATACAAAGCATAGAGCATAACTGCCCTTCCAACAGGAAGGGGAATGTAATGGAAAGTCAGCATCAACTCCATACCGGCTGATCACAAAACCTCATCTCGCTACAGCTAACAGGACATTTGATAGGCCATCTCTCCTCCCCTGTCCTGTGTTGGTAACTGCTTGGGGACTGACCTTGTGAGATCCTGAAGAAGCACATGGTTTGAGCTTTCACGTCTACTGTCCAGCACACCCTCAACAAGCCCAGTAATTATAAGGCAAAAGCACTCTGACATCCAATACTTGGTACTATCACTGAATTCTAAGCAGCCACACAATACACATTATGATAGAAAAAGGAGATGAAGTCAGGAAGAAGGCGTGAAGAGCAGACAGATATTAAAGACAAAAATACAGCATCACTTCCCTCACCTTTCCCGACAGAGAAGCATTTAATCTCAGAAGAGATTTGATTCTGCATCACATTGTTTTGCGGTTTGATATCCTTTTTTTTTTTTTTGACAAGTCCAATTTCAGCCCTGGCAAAATATAATTGGCCAGAGCTCTGCTTCTGTGCTTGAAACTTCAATTCAATAACCTCTCTCCTATTGTATTCCACAGGGATCCAGAACTAATGTGTGCTTGGGATATGAGAAGAATGATTCTCTGGGAGAACTGAAGTTCAATTCCTTTCTTTCATTTCAATAAACCAAGGTTGACTTTTAAATTGGCAGGCCTGTCAAAGGAGATTTTTTATCACAATTAGAGGCTGAGACATATAGTGGCCCTATCGAAAGAATAAAACGGATTTTTTCCACATTTCTGTGCAAGTACAAGTCAGAAAAAGCAGAGCAGAGGGAACACAACCAAAAACATTTTCACAAATACTCACGCTGATTAAAAAAAATGAATTTGTTCCAGCTGTGTTTGCTTCTCTCAAACAGGCAAATAATCCAGTTCTGGTCACACAGATTCTCACGGAAAGCAAACTTTGGAAACTCATGACGATTCATGGAAAGCAAAGTTTACACACAGGAGGAAATCAGCCAGACAGGAATCAGACTACACTGATCGCAACCGGCACCGCAAACACTTACAACTACTTATGGGAATATCTGAGAGAATTATAGTAGCACCTCATGCAAGGCTTCACACATGTCAGTGCACTGCTGCTCAAAGGAATGTTGCCTCGGATAAACTCTTGGTCAAACCCAACAAGTGTCAAGAAATGTCACTTTTTGTAATTATTTAAAACTCTGTTTCTCTTCCTTGAAGGACCCAGCCCAAGAGATTTCTAATTGTTTCATCTATATCTGGCTTTATATTTATACAAATCTTACATAGTATTTATATTTACCCAAATGAGGAACAACCACCTTCTGACCTGAGAAAGCCATATCCCTAGACACCGTAGCCAGGAATACTGAGTAATGCAGCTGATGCATGGGAGAAAAAAAAGAGCCAAGAAAGACAGTGACTACAGGTGCAAAGAGGAAAGAGCAGTGGTGTTGTGCCCATAGAGCACAGCTGTAATTTCAGTCTCTGCGTGACCCGCAGCCCAGCCTGTCCTAACACAAGTTGGATACTTGCTAACGCCATAGCTGTGGCAGATATGGCAAAGCCTGGTGGTAAATACCTCGAGCAAGGTGCCACAGCAAGTCAGATCAGTTTGCAAGCCAATTGTTTTTTAAAGCCAGTTTTGAGCCTGTCCAGCAGCCTGTTCCACTCAGGAGCTGCACGGACACCCCTTGCACCAGTGGCAAGAGAGGACAGGCTCAAGCCTTTGAGCAGCTCTTGTGGGTAGTGTGACACAACTTGCCCAAGTTTCATGAAAATGGTACCCAACCACCTGGATAAAAATAAACATGGGTAGTCTGTGCAAGTCCTGTGAATATTAGGACAGCAGAGCCTTTTATCAGTAGCATGGTGCCACGAAAACTTTGGCCTCTTGTATGCAGCCACAGTTGGAAGATGTCTTGGGAACCAAGGAGGCAGCAGTGGGAAAGAGCAAGAGTAGTATTTTGAGTGAATGTAAAAAGGTTCACTTCCACACAGGCGGTTTTCTCTCAATAACATTTTTTTTCCACTGATAGCAGTTCAGAACTACGCAACTGGGGGATCCCTGTGCCATCTGGAGAATTTCTGAATAGGAGTTACATAAACCATTAAGAACACTTTTACCTCCATGTGTATATTCTCAGGAGGGAATTGCAGCGGCCAAGGCAATGTGTGTTTGAAACCCTTGCAATTAAAATTCGATCAGCTCCACCCTGCATTTCACCATCTTCTGTAAGATGGCTCTGCTTGACAGACCTCGGCAGTCTCATGGCAGGATTTCAAAGGGTCATTGAGGAATGTCCCCATACCTTTGCACGAGGAGGTAAGATGGATTTCTCTTTCCCTGCACGTGTTAGTCATGTTGTGAGTCATAACCCAGAGCACACAGCAGCCCTACCAGGTTCACCACTCTTCAGAGATGGGGGTAGGATGGGGCTGACACTAGGTACCACAGTCCTGCCCCACCAGGACACAGCCACCTGATGCTGTTCAGTCAACCCAGAGGTGTCCAAAAGACATCCCAAGAGGAGAACCAGTGTGAGTTCCCCTTCCCTGCAGACTCCACCAGGAAAAAGGCAGGTTTCAGAGTTGTCCTTGCTCCACCACCAAGGTTAGCAAAACTACTCGCTGCCTTCAGCACAGAGTGGCAATCCATCTAGCTGGAAATGGGGCTGTCTGTTCCTTATGAAAATCACCCTGTCTCCATCCCATTGTTTCAGACCATTTTTGGCCACCTGAGTAAAGCAAAGAAGGGGTGCCCACCCCTCTGCCGTACAGCTCTTTGTGGTACCCCTGAAGGAAAAATGGTAGGTTCATAATTAATGGAACATGTAATAGTTTGTGGCCTCCAAGAAAGACATAGCCTTGCACATTGCCTGTTAACAGCTTCACTGCAAATATAGAACTTTCTTGTTATTACATATAAATCTGTTCCAACTGATTATTTGTAAGTGTTTTGTGAGTAAAATTCATCTATCTGTTCATTGAGCAGCTGAATTAACAAATGCTGGCTTTCCACAGAGAAGTGCCCTGATAATGGCAATGCAGCTCCCAGCATCTCAGTCAGCCCTGCTGCTTCATCCCAGTGGGACTCCTGAATATGAAGCTCCCTGCTGTTGTTCCTCTGAGGTGGACACCCTTCTGGGCTGCAGGCCCCCTTCCAGACCCAGAAACACCCTGGAGACACTTCATCACTGCTGAAACACAGAGGTTTTGGAGGTTTTTTTCAATCTCTCCATTGATTTATAATTGCTCCAGGCAATAATGATCCTATGTTAGCTGCACGCTCTTGCTTTCATTAGCCAGTCTTCTCCTTGTCTTCACAGACTATGAGACCTTCTTGCATCTGTGTGTCTGCCTGAAAGTAGGCTTACAATTTTCAGGGCAGGAATTATTCTACTCTTTTTTTTTTTTTTTCTGCAGCATATGGCAAACCATCCCGACTGGGTTGCATCAAGCAAGGCTTCCTCTTGAGCAAAGCCCCCTGTCCCACAGCAAGGTGAAGGCTGGCCTGAGCAGAGCAGGAAGCCTTGGCTTGTGGAGGTAAGTCAGGGGAAAGAGGACCATCTCAGGGCAGGAGCAAGGCTCAGTGGTGGCTCAGTGTATCTTTCTTATTCTTCTTTTAAAAGTACATTTCTAAATGTGCTGCCTTGAGGCCAAAGAAATTCCCAGAACAAACATGAATTTTTCAGGAGGATGGAATGTGTCTACTGCTGTTCTCTAAGACACAGAGGAGACAAAAAAGGCAATTTTCTGACTTCAAAGAAGATATTTTTAGTATAAACTTCCAGCAACATATGCGTGCACACGCACACAGAAATATACTACATATAAATACACAAACATGTATATGTGATTCCCACCGCCATGGTTTTGACAGAGCCTGCCCCATCGTTAATCAGGACAGAAGCCTGTCCTGGTAAGCCATTTTCACATTCCTCTGCTATTAATCATTAACATTAACCGCTTGAGCTGGAAGTAAAACACTTTCTTTCCCAAGAACATCCTAACTGACAAAGGGGAGAGAAAAAAGCCAAGCACAACTTGCTTTGCTTGTTAGTGAAAACCCCAGTAATGTGATGGCTGTGCTCCCTTTTTGTGCTTGCTACCTACCTGGAACAGCTGCAAAAGTCATTAGCAGGCTGTTGGGCAGGGCTGGGGAGTGGAAGATGATGTATGGCACCCACAGGACTAATTGCATGTGCCACCATTCAGGTGAACAGAAAACCCATGCACTTGTCCTGCATCTAAAATGACAGCCTTATCCTTCGTGTCACATAAACAAGATTAAGAAAATAAATATACTGTTTCCTCAGTGACTGAGTGTTAAATCTTAACCAACATCCTGCTGGACCAATAGAAATGCTTTTCAGCTTGACCAGCTGTAGGTCAGGCCCTAACTGATGACGCAGGCTCCTGATTTTGTGCCCTTGCAAACCACCTTCCCTCTCTGCCCGGGAGGTCCAGCCGACGCAGCCGTGAGCACCCACGCTAGCAGCCAGGAGCACGCAGAAAAATCAACCCCCACGGGTTGTGGGAGGTATGGGAGTGAGGTCAGGATGGGAAAGAGTGTTTCAAAGTAGCTGCAGACTGACATAGTCATTCTCCCTGTGTACTTGTCTATATGCCCATGTATGTAGACTCAGAATATTTCCGCTCGGATATGGAAGTCTGCTGGATGGGACCCGTGCATTTCATCAGCCATTCCTAACGCCTGAAGGCTTAGCAGGCTGCACACTTCTAAGCAACGTTGAGACTTCTTTAAGAATTTTTTTGAAAATATGTAATACTCTGTTACATGGCTTTCTGGCAAAGAAGTCTGATCCCTGCTTTTTCCAGATACTTCCATTTTGTATTGCTGTACAAGAGGCGATCCAGCCATTTGGAAGTGGATATAACCAAATAAAATAACTGAGGCACTAATCTTATTACTGACATACATTGCCAACATTTCCCTTCCATCACATCCGGGGAATGATGCAGGTTTTTAATCTAATTTACTGCTAACCAATAAAAATGTCAAACCCAGAAGAATCAAATCCACTCGAGCCAATTCATTCTCACATCTGGACAGAAAGCATTTGAGTAACATAGATGAACCTGTTCTCAGCTTTTCAGAAAACTGGTTTGGAAAGGAATTCAGAGATCCTCTAACCTGTCCCAGTGCCCTAAACTCTACCACTGGCCAAAGTTAGAAAACTTCCACAATTGGGGTCAAGCTAGGTTTCATGTGTCAACAAAATGGTCCAAACAATAGGGACTGACCAACATTTTATCTGACAATTTTTTTTCTGATTGGATGTTTTCAGCTGCCAGCACGAGTGTAAATTCTCCTTACCTCAGGCAGGTAAATATTTCCTTGCAACAGGGCCATGAAAAACAGGTCCACTGTGAGTTATTTTATCTCGGGCAATTTTTCATAATTGGACTGCATGGAACAGTCTCCTCTTGTTATTGGTGTGATATGAGATAATAAAATAAATAATTTGCCACTTTTGTAAGCAGAAGGGAAACAAAACAGATTTATAGCACTGGGATTTGGAAATGCTTGTTACTTGCTTGTTTTCCATTTTGTGTCTTCTCCAGAGGTTAAACAAAAACATCACTAAGTATCTGTCTGCAAAGAGGTACACAGGAAACGACAGTATGTATAAAATTGAGACTTCAGAGGGGAATTTCAATCAGCATATTATCAGGATATTCTGACAAAGTTTAAAATCTCCAGAGATAAAAACAGTTACTAGAACTTATACAGCTGTTTGATGCTGATCTGTTATTGCTCTTACCAGACAGAAAGAAAGGGGGAAAAGTGGATGAACCATTTTAGAAGAAATTAAGGAACATGAAAGAGGGAAAGGAAAGAAGAGGAATGTGCAACAAGCAGAGAAAAACATAATAAGGACCAGTGGTGGGAAGCTAAAAGAAAATGCCTTAAAATAAGAAAGCAAGCAAATAAATTTCATACTGAGAGTGATGAAACCTGTATTTACATTACTGTAAATTCTCCATTTTAAAGGAAAGATGTCCTTTCTAGAATGGTGTATCATCTTAGTCAAACACAGGTGTGATTTGGGTCCAGAATGGGAGTAATGTATTCAACTTTAGCATGTGCTCAAAAAGGACACAGAAATAAAAGTAAGGAAATAAGAATAAGCTTGAGCATACAGAGTCCCCTCCATCTGCAGAGTCTCAACAAGGCAGAGTCCCTCAAGGAGAAGGACAAAGTGCCGAGAGAGAGGAAAGCAGAGTTGGCTGTAGGGTGGATACAGGGTCGGGCATGGCCATGCCAGATGCTCATGAAGGGGACTGCCCACCAAGCAGATGCCAAAGCAGGGTGAATCCAACCTCAGGCTTGGGGATATCCATCTCCTCCCATCTGAAAGGCTATTGGGAGCACCCCAAGTGGTGCAAGGCACATGACAGTGCCCAGGAAAGGCTCCCTACAGAAAATAAGGATGGTCATGAAGAGCCTGAAAGCAGGAAAGCTTTTCAAGCTATGGTGTTAGCAAGGGAAGCAGTCTCCTGCTTCCCTCCTGCCCGAGCCCTGCCCAGGAGGTCTGAGGCCACCCATACCTCCACCGATTCCCCAGGGACACGGGCGTCCACAGCTAAGCACAGACCAACCCTGGGAGCTTCAGGGAGCTCCCTGCCCCATGTAAGCTCTGCTGTCTCCTTTCCTCCAGTATTTTCTGTGCTGCAAGGAGAGCACATAGCAGGGCAGAAGCACATCTATTTTTTGTCCCCGCCTGGAGAAGGTTGTTTCTCTCCATGTACTTTATCAGATGCATAGGCAAAATCATATGCCTTGCCCGGACATCAGCAGTTGGATGTTTAAGGTAAATCGTGCAAAACCCTTCAGACTGTCACTTGCCTGCTCTGCTGCTCTCCCGACAGGCCACTCAAGATATATTAAAGTCACTAACTCAGTGGATTTGCTTTGTACAAATTCAATTTAGAAGTTTCTCATTAGTTCAGAGACATGAAATGATGGACTGAAGGTTTCAAAACTGTTAAGTACAAATGAGAGAAAGATACTTTGCTTATGCCTCACTCTGACTTCAATTCATCTCCCATGCTACTTGACACCTTTTTCTGAGTAGTAAATACTAGTATAGAATTAAGCAGTAAAATCTTATGAAATGGGCAAATTTCTTCTTCTGTGAATTCCTTGAGCACCACATAAACCATGGAAAGAACAAAACTCCTGTAATGAATAGTCCACAAATTAAACACAATGAAGAAAAAAAGGTGTGATATCTTACCCAGGAAAAGCAATTTTAGAACATATTGGGGTTTAGAAAGCCTCCTAAAATGCACAAATGATACATTTTAAATACAAGGAAGAACTACTACCAAAGAAATCATCACTCAAACATATCTGAAATGTTATAAACTCCAGGAGGAAATCAGAAAAGAAGAAAAATCAGGAAAAAGAAAATCAGTAACTGAAGCTGAATTTTTGAGACATACGACAGCTTCAGCCTTTTCATTGAGTCTGGATTTAAGAACTTCAAACATGAATTAAGAAAAAATACTCAGCTCACAGTCTACTTGGAAGCTACACACAAAAAGGAAACCTGTTTGAGAACGTCTGGCATTCAGAGGCATTAAAATTATTCAGTTACTGCCATCACTCACTGAGAAACATGACATTCCATCACATGAGTCATCTCTGCAAGGAAATGGGCACAAAATGTACCAAGAAGCACACTGAGAAGCCACAAATACAAGACCCAAAGAGAGAGTTGCTGATGTGTGACAACAGGATGATGTTGGCCGATATGAACTGCACTACTGCCTTTAGCACTACGGGACGGGCCACAGCGATGAAGTGGAAGTGCCGCTGACACCTCCCTGGAGGAGATGCACTCCAGGTGGGAAGGAGGAAACATGGGAACATTTTCCTAGCTGCTCTGTGGCTTTATTTTTTAGCACCCTTTGGATAAACGCACCTAGTAAACCCAATTGCTGCAGCAATTGGACCCTTGCAGTGTAGCTCAGCTTATATAAAACAAGGGAATTTTGTAGACCCGCTCTTCTCTTTCTGGTGCCCATCAACCCATGGTAGAGAGGGACACTCATGTGTCTCACTTAAGTGCATTTTATATCCCCCTGCAAAGCTGTAACTGTCTGCAGAGTGTGTTGGGTGAAGGCATACCAACCCTCAGCATCAAAGCAAAGGCAGGTTGTCTGGATAAAATTGCTGCTGAGCACGTTGGCACTGGAGACTGGGCAAGACAGCTCACATGAACGTCATGGTTTCTTCATGGAGGTGTTCCCCAGTCTGGCTGTCCAAGTGGGTATAAATATGTGTTATCATTTCTACTCAGTCTGGAACATCCAACCCTTCAGGCATGCTGTCCACTGCACACAAGGACCTTCTAACCTCACTAATTGCCAGGATGGGAAAGTGAAACTTCTCCATCTGAAGCTCTTGTTTCCGGACCTCTCCAGAAGCAGCGCGCCCAAAACTGCACACACTGCTCCCAAAAAACACTTGATGCTCCTCGCAGCATCCCCCTTTTCCTCGTATGTCCCAGCTGATGCCCTTAACCCTTCACACCCCAGTGGCCCCAAACACAGAACCCTTCTAGGAGAACAACAGGCCAAAGACATCCTACAGCACCAAGTACACACAGCTTGTCCCACTCCATCTCCCATCACTGGTGCAGCTATGTCCACTGTGGTGCAATTCACGACCTATTCCTGTCACTGTGCACCACATGCCCTTTGTTGCAGACAGCAGTTATTTATTCTAAGACTGTCCTGAAGTCTTCCTCAGAAAAATCCTCCACAATTTCAAAAGCTGTGATTTTCTTTATCTTTTTTTTTTTTTTTTTTTCATAATCAGACTGTGAAATTGCTGGGGATTTTTTTTTCCACTCCACTTTTAGAAGTCAGAATCGTGTTTTGCTTGCAAACAAAGCAGCTGAATAATCTTACAGTCAACGTCTTCACTTAAGGGAACATTTTTAACTTGTTCACTTTAAGGGATTTGCAATGAAAGTCCTTGATTAGCGAAAGAACATGTGCTAATTAGTATTTCATTATGAACTTCCTCTGCTGATCTTTCCTTTGGAAGTGTTAAAAAACTTAGCCTGCCTCTTACCATTTTTGTGGTCATTTGAAAAAATTGGCCTGCTTCATGATGACACCGGGAAGAGCAGTGCGAAATTTGGTTGTAAATCTTATCCAGAGACAACCCGGTCTGTGTGAAAACAGCATCCATACAAAAAGCATCCAGGCAAGAGCGTTTTGGTTTAGTTTGGCATCTTCAGTTTAAACAGGCTTTGAACGAACAATTTGTATAAGAGTCCAGAAAACAGCAAAACTGGAGGAAAGGAACAAGCAGAGCAGCTCATTACAGTGGAAAGCAATCACATCTGGACCTGCAGGTGGAAGTTTACCTCCATCACCCCACAATGAAACCCGCAAACAGTACAAGTGGCTTTTGATCCCCCAGCATGAAAGGACCATATAAACTTACAAAAGAAAGTCAAGGAGTAGCCGATAAAGGTATTTGTCTCAAATTTACCTATAGCGGTGTTCAAAAGCCCAAAGACATTGATGTAAGAGAAGAGACCACTTGCCTTGTCAGAGGAGGGGAACAGCCAGCGTAGCCACAGAATCCGCTGGAAGAAGCATGGAGAGGTGGACTGTATCCAGCTCCCTCACGTCCTCAGCAGGTTCCCTCAAAAGCCAGACACGGCTCGGCAGAGGTGCATTTACACCCACACACACACCCCCACACACCGTGATCTCCCAACAGCTGAGCACAGGGGAAAGCTATGGATTTCCTAACCACAAAGGACACACGTCTGGAATCAGATTCCTTGTGGGTCACAGTGGGAAGATCGAGAGCTAAGCTCTTTTTTGCATCAGCTCAGGTGCAAGTTGTCAGCCATTTGAAGGTTTTTCACAAAAGCTACCACACAGAGTCTGTGTTCTTTATCAATTCTCCAGTGATAGCAGTAGAGATGTGTCAGACCCACTATTTTCATTTATTAAAACTTTCTGCCTAATTTGACAAACTGGAGGAATGTTCTAGATATAACTGAACATTAATTAACCTTCTTGCATTCTCTTAAACCTTCAATTGAAAGTAGTATATGTTGTAAAACACAAAAGGAGAATGATTCTCTCTCGTTTAAGATACTTGCTGAGACTTTGCTTCTATCTTCCCCTGAACTCAAACCCAGGCCACCTCCCTGGTCCCTGAAGCACCAGAGACCTCTAAAGCTTCTGTCCAGAGCATCAGTTACACATCCTCCAATTTTAAATCAAAACAATTAGCTGGAATGTAATCAGGGTACGAAGAGGGCTTTTAAGATAGGTCCAGGTCCTCACCATTTTTAGGTATCCTACTTGGGGATCAGGGGCATGTGGGTTTATGGCCTTTTGGAGGGGAGGAGAGGGTGGAGCATTGAAATCCAGGAGATTCTGTGTCTCATGAGAAGGAGGGTAGCAGCAAGCTGTCATTGCCAGGACTTAAGCTGTGGGAACACATCTCCTGATGGTGTCCTCCACAGGAACCACTGTCCCTGCCTGAGGCTGTACCCAGAAGTCAGGGCCTGCTCAGATCTGCTGGCTCAGCAGCTTTGGAGGGCTCCCTGTCCCATTTTGATCAAATCACTCCAAATAGTGAGACATGGGATTCACCAGCCCAAGCTCCCTACAAAGTCAACAGAGAGGAAAGGGAGGGTGCTTTCACCTACACCCAAATGGTGCCCCATTTCTGTAGGGCAGCTCAAGCCCCTAAGGTCCAAGTCTGAACATGTCTGCTTCTCCCTTTGCCCCGTAGAGTCTGAGGCAACTGTACTGAGATGGCCAGCTTAGGAGGAGGTGAACAAGATGAAGCTGGACATAAGACTTTGGCAGGCTATTAGGTTCAGCTGCACACACAGCTGAGCCTAATTTGGAGGGACTGGAGACACAGGACAGGGAAGTGGCTGCAAGCAGCTGGTCAGGGTAACTGCTTCAGCTGGCACAGCCTCCAGGAGAAGGGGATGGGTGCACCATCCTCAGGAAGTGTCTGAGGGAGAAACATCTCCAAATGCATCCAAGGCATCCCACTCGTGTGTGAGCAGCCCTGCAATGGTGCCTGGAGGTAAAGGAGAGGAGTGTGAGCAGCTCTGATGCACCAGCAGCCCATGGGGAACCTTTTCAAGGCCACGTGGGAGATGGCTGCTCAACAGGCACATGGGGTGCCCATGGTCCTGGGGCTCAGTGCCTGTGCCTCACTCATGACCCAGGCTGAGCTGGCCCATCTGTTCTGCATGCAGCTGATGGGTGAGGTGCTGAGAGACCCTAGGCACCCACTGCAGTCAGTGGAGATATAGCATGCAGGTCAATAGAGCCCTGAGAAGCACACAGCCCATCCCACAGTAGATACATAGGTTTGATCAAATAAACTGCAGCCTTGCGTCCACTGCAGGCTCTGCTCTCTGAATCACTGAATCATAAAATGCCCCATGCTGGAGGGGACCTCTGGACATCACCTACTCTGGCCTCCTGCTTAGAGCAGGGACAGCCAGAACAAGTTGACTGTCGAGGCTGCGGATCTGCAACCTCCCCAGGCAGCTATTATCTATTATAACTTAGACATATAAGAATTGGTATCTGGTGCCAATGAGATGGCAGATCTGACTCAGGTGCCACTGGAGTCCACTGTCCACCTGGAAAGGCAGCTGGGGCCAGGCAGGATACCCCAGGGCATCTCAGCTACCAATACGTTCAAGTGGCTGAATACAACCACAAGTGTACAAACATGGAGCCAATATCTCTTCCATGGTGTGAAAGGGCATTAGAAGCTGGCACGATGATGGCGTTAAGCGATCCCACCAGCACTGGTTTCTGCACATCCTCCTGCACTTGCCAGACTCTCTCTGTGGAGCTCTACTGAGTTCAGTATTCAGAGTTTCCAAACAAGTCTCTGTGAACCCGGTATGACTGTGACTCTTACAAGATAATCAGATGCTGCAATAAAAAAAGAGTAAAATAATTACAGGCTTATAAAAATCAAGATGTGTTTTCTACTTTATTCTCCAGCTACCTGCTCGTTGTACCTGATCAGGCAAGGACTAAAGACTGTAAAACACATACAACCTTGATATCACCATGCCGTGGACAGCCAATGAGCTGTGCTACTTCCCTTATCTTGAGGCTTGAGACCGCTTTGCTGTCATCTTATGCACTTCACCAAATGTTGTTTTGC
The DNA here is from genome assembly GCF_011004875.1 of Balearica regulorum gibbericeps. NCBI lineage: Eukaryota > Metazoa > Chordata > Aves > Gruiformes > Gruidae > Balearica > Balearica regulorum. The sequence goes on from NC_046186.1 coordinate 16,875,537, forward strand.
TAGGAAAGAGCCAGAGAGCTTTGAGACCTCAGTGGGAGTGGAACTAACTGCATTTCAAAATGGTTCACAAGACCATGTTAAAATCTTTGCTGGTGACACAAGACCAGGTCTACACTCCTGTGCAGAAATATATAACTGAAGTGAAATTTGCACATGGTTACTTAGGCTATGAGAAAAAGCCTATTCTTGGCCATCAGAATGGGACAATCAGTTGAAATCAGTGGGAATTACGCTCAAGTACTGCTGTGTGGTGATGAAAAATTATAGGCACAGTAGAAATCTGTAATATATTTATTGTGAGGAAGCTGAAGGCACTACTCTAATCCTACTCACCATTCTTTTATAAAAAAGTGCATCAGTACTTGCTTTGCACAAAACTGTCATGCAGAGAGTACTAAAGAGATCTTTGAGTCATGTGAGGAGGACATGGACTCTAGGACCTCCGGCAACTTAGATGCTTTGCATAACTTTTAACAGCAATGCATAACTAAAGAGGGAAAGGGATACCAGGTGTTAATGCATGTAACTCCACTAATTTCAATAAATTACAGTGCTATCTCCAGGCCTCAATTCAACACACAATATTTTTTAGTGAACTAGATACAGAAAATAAACAAGTCTTTTCTACAGCTTTTAGGAAGATGAAGTATCCAGGTTCAAGCTTTCCAAAGATATTTACTCCAAGACAAAAGGCAGGGAGTGAAAATGAGAAGTTTCAGTCTAAGAAAACAGCAGCAATCTGAAAAGGGAGATCAGAATGGAAACACTTAGACAACCTTCTTTGTCCAACAACTTGTGCTCTAGGTATAATATTCTGGCCCTGAAACTAAAGCTGAAGGAGATTTTATTACAAATGCAGCTGCATTTATAATTAGACAGTGAAAAGTAGTAGGAAAAAATAGCATAGGAACAATTTTGTATGGGGACTGCATGACCTAATAACTGCTTTTCAACTCTAATATCAAATATTTCGTGCTCTAGTTTCTTTCATCAACTGACTGGGGACTGGTTTTAAAGTCATTAGGAAACTGGGAACATACCAATTTTATTTCAGAATCACAGAGAAATGGCACGGATAAGAAAAAAGATGGAGGTTTTACTGTTACCTAAACTGATCATGCGTTGTTTAAACTCGACTGATGCAGTGGCCATGCCTGTTCTGCTACTGCTAGACAGGAGAGAGGAATCAGACCCCATATGACTTTTCCAGACAGCAAGTCGCAGACAAAACTTGTAGAAGTGGCAGTTCTTTGTGTTTCCATAGCAACCCAAGCTGCAGTTGTCAGTAATTAACATTAACTCCATAGTTTTATTAGAATGCCAGGAGTTGCCTTCTCAGATGATGGAGACAAAGCAGAAGCCACGATATCTGCAAAAATAATAGATTTCTGTATGCAGCTCAGTCATTCCTACAGCAGCATTCAGGTATATTTCATCTTAGCCCTTGCCACTTGCAGCACTGTTTCGACATCATTTTGAACAGTAGTGGGAAATGTTAGCTATAAGATTTTAATTCAACTCCCACCACAAGCCCAGAGCTTTGCAGACGAGTCCTGCTGCTGACCTGCAGTTCTCCTGCCTGGGCTGTCCCAGATATGTTCTCCTCCCTCCACAGTCTGCTGCCCGCTGCAGGTGAGAAAGGTGAGAAAACAGCAGTCTTTCTCCGGACCAGGTTCACCTAGAGCCCATCAGCCGCTGAGGTCAGCGATCTTGCTGGTGAGAAGGTGCATCCTGTGAGTCCTAACATCTAGCCCATTGAGATGGTCTTGCTAGGCTCTGGTGTGGCTTTAGGGTGGTTCCTTTCATTCCCAGAGAGCTGCAGTCCCCAAAGCAATCATCTCTACTGCAGATCATACAGCATGGGCAGGGGGTGCAGATGGCAGCAAGCGGTGCTGGTGTTGGGGAGGGGAAAGTTACAGCCCTCCAACCTTCCAGAGCCATCCACTTCTACAAAAAGCTTCCTGGCAAAGTCCTTGTCATACAGAATATATCTTCATCCTAAATAAAGAGGACAGGGGAGAAAGTCCAGCACTAAGCCTCTGACCAACCAGCATTGCTTCAGCCAGCTCATTTCTGGCTCTGTCCTGGACCTTTCCCACCCATTGGCTGCAAAACAGATTTTGGGCTCGCATGCTGAGGTGGTTCATTGCATCACTTTTCCCTAACGTGACTATTAGACTGATTCAACTAGACTGCACAACATTTGGCTCCTTCCTCCCCACAAGTTCTCCAGCACTATCCCAGGTGACTTTGCAACCTCACATGCCCTTGTGGTAAATATCAGCAAAACACACCACCAGGATTGTGTCTAAAAAACCCCTGCTGTGGTGGGCTGCAGCACTTTACTCCTTTTCTTTAGACAAGTGGAACTGGAAAAACACAGTAAAAATAATAATTATGTTTTTATGGCCAACGTCCCCCTCATGGGGCCCAGTGGAGAGCCAAGGCCAAGTGCTGTTTAGTGTAGATGCAGCCAGTCTGCTCCAGAGGGAGCAGAACGGACAAGAACCAGTCTGTGCTCCTTGGCCTCCCACCCAAAGATCAGTCCTTGGCTCTCTTTTATTTAGTAGTAGGGATGTATCCATGGAGAGTACCCAAAACCAGTCCTGCCTCCAAAACCTCCTTAACTTAATATAAAAGTAAATTATTTTGCTTCTCGGAGACAGATTATATTTTCCAAGTGGCTAAACATAAATTGAAGTTCATCTCTCAGGACCACAGCCTACCAGCAAAAACAGATTCACATTAGTTGCTTTTAAAGATGTTAGGAAAGCCAAAATAAAGTGTTATATTAATAAAAGATATTTTCCTAACATCTACCCTGGAAAGATAGCTGGTAACATCAAAAGAAGCACCTGCATTTCATTGCAGTAAATCAAATAAGGCAGGAAATTCTAACATTGATGATTTATGATCATTTAGAGTGAATGGGAATACAAAATACATACATATACACATGTATCATAGACTCAGTAATAGCATCAAAACTGTATACAGAGAGGCATATACTGTTGTTTGGTAGTAAAGGTAATAGCCATGATTAGCAAAAAAATATCAGTGACAAAACTATATCTTCTGCAATGAAGGCTTGAAGGGGCTTCTATGGAAACCATTGACTTCAACAAAAAAAGGCTCAACTGGGAGTGTCTGGGTTTTAAATCTTTTTTAAACACAGTTTGAAGCAAAATTTTGTTTTCCTTTTAAGTTTGGAATTCAGGTTTCATTTTCTGTTTGCTCATTTCCTCTTATTCAGACAACCGATTCCTGGGAAGTTTTACTTTTCCTAATTTTTATCCCAGAAAACCTCAAAACACCAATTAAAAGATCACTCACAGAGCAGTGCAGAAGTGCCCCAGAGCCGTGATTCAGTAACCCACCCTGCAGACTGAACAACCCAGTCGCACTAGTATTATTGTTCACCACTTCCAGCTCTGGTTTCATGCTGAAACAAAACCCTGGTACAGGCACAAACCACAATTTCCAGGAATGTCTGCACAAGCAGCACTATGTGATGATGAACGTTCAGGGCATGCGAACAAGAAGGCTCCTGATCCTTTGGAAGCAAAGTCGTGTTTAGAAGTCTCCACAATAATTTCTCACAGCTCGTTATACAGTGCTATCAATAGTCAAAATCCTGCCGGGAGTCAGGATATTTTTCCAAATGAGGTTGTATTGCTCGGGCGTTGTGTTGGGGTTGTATTGGTGTGCTGCTGCGTCTGACTGCTTCCTTTCCCTCCCGCTTGAAACTTGATAAGATCACAGTGGGAAATGGAGCATAAGATGAATAAACAATGGTGTTACTCGGTGAGAAATGCACGCAGGAATAGAGGAAATCCTACATTTCCTTATGAAGATAACTTTTCAAATAAGACTTTAAGCAAACAGGCAGGTCCTACTCACAAGGGGAGCCTGGCGTGAGCCAGACACAAGTCCCTAAGTTTGTGGAACATTAAAGCCTCTATTTAAGAGGTGTCTAACAAGTGCCGAAGCAGAAATCCACATCCAGACCTCGGGTGCAAAGCCCTTAATGATGATGAGCACTGAACTACGACTGCGACGCGCTGGTGTAGGCTGCCCAGGAACCTTGTTGGCTGCTTCACCACAGCATTGTGCCTCTGGCGGGGGGCACGTGTTCGGGAAGTCCCCGCCAGATTGCTAAACACACCCCACATGTGCAGAAGGGACCTCTGCAAGCTCCAACAACAGGGAGGCATTGCTGCCTGTGCCCCTCAAGCAATGTAGGGTGTGTGTACTGCACCAGGGGATTTGTTGCAAGGATGAGGTGGGCTGCAGAGCCAGAAATCTGTGCAAACATGGCACCGCCTCGAAATCCACCCCATGGGCAAGATTTGCACATGGGGAAAGAGGGTATAAGCGGGAGAGAAAGATGTCAGCACCCCCACCCCAGCCCATCTGGCCAAAGGGTCATCAGGAGAGCTCATGGTTTTAGAATGAATTACACGCTCAAGAGTTTTGTTAGAAACCCTGTGCTACTCACCGTGTGAGCAGCAGCACAGCTTTCCCAAAGCAAGCTGTCTGGAAAGATGCCCGGCTCTCCATGCGTAGGATCCAAACTGTTTTTAAGGGACATACTCTAGGGACTTTTCACACGTATCACATCAATCCTGCCATTTCACTGGTTCTTTGCTGTTATTATTACGATCATTCACTTTTCATAAGAGGCACAGCCTCCTGAGCTGCTAAAAGACAAAGCCACACCAGGGAGTGAAAGGCACGTCTGACGTAGGCTGCCCTCAAGGACTTTCTCTGTTCCAGAAAGATCCCAGGAGCATGGCGGTGCCAGGGCATACAAGAATTGTGTGTGGCTGGGATTCAGCTGGCCAAATGCAGACATTGTCTCCTGCAGTAGGCACCACGAACTCACTTTGTAGTCAATGGAGAGAAACTCATCTCGTCCCATGCACACACTGGAGAGCTTTTGAATGAATCAGTCTGTGAAGTCAGGATCAGCACAGACAGAGAAATCCAGGTCTTCCTTCAACTGCCTTTGCGCAGCTGTCTGGTGCAGTAGGACTCAAGGATACATGAACTGAGCACTCTAAGTTAGGCAAGATTGATCTCATCTCATGCAACCTTGGGCTTAATATTACAGATTTCAACAAAACAGAGTGAGATTCAGATTCAAACACCTTTGTGCAGTTACCCACATATCCAACACGCTTCTCTCTCACCCTAGAAAGAGTTACAAGTTGCAGAGCCAAGTATTACTGCACCAATTTTCCCTGACCGGGTAAAATTCAGGCCAGCAAAAGCCTGCCCAGCAATTGGAAAGCAGCCATCTCTGCACAGCGCGATGGAGGTAGGAAGGAGAGGGGAACCCCAGCTCTCAACACGGCCACTCAGAGACCCCCAGCACTGTGAATACCTTCTCCACTCGTCCTGCACAGCAGGATGCACTTAGCAGCAGCGAGTGGTGCTGGCGGAGGCAGCCAAGCACTCCCAAATGCTGGCAGTGCAACCGTGCTGTCTGGTAGAAGAGGAGAGAGAGTTAATGGCAACAAAACTTGAAAGATATGGCTTCAAAACCTCAGCATCTGCTCTGAAGCAGTTAAACCTGTTCTCTGTGTCTCCCTGACCTGTCAATAGCGATAAAATTGCCTCCTTTCCTCCTGCATTTTCTATACACCGCAACACAGTGGGATTCCAACGTGCAGACATGGCTTCTCTAGGGCTTTATACATTTTGTCATGCCTGGCTGCATTTTTCAGAGCTCTTCCTTTTACCTTCATTAAACTTGAATAAGAAAGGGTCTATTAAAAAATGCAAAGGACTCGTTTTTCAAAATCAGCCCTAGCCTTCAAATTTTCAAGGTGAAAGCACTGTTTCTTTCATTTGGTTTAATCCCAACTGCAAAAGAAAGGAAGAAACTCTGTTGCAGAGAAACTGAGAACAGAAATGCCTCAGAACCAAGCAGGAGAGCCCAATAGAACCGCCAGACCAATTAGCCAAGCTGGGCTCTCCGTGGCTAGCAGTGGGAGGAAAACATCTTCTCAACAGAGCCATTCTGAACAAGAACCAAACTCCTGCGCTCCAGCGCACCTTCTGCAGAGCCCTTTCTTTCCCTGATTGGCATTAGCTGCCCGAGGTTAAATCCTTCAGTCAGCTGTATAAATATCCCCTCATGCGCACTAAACTTTTTCCCATCTGTGAGCAACTTTTAAAAGAGCATTTGGCCAGATTTGCAGGAATTGGGGCCAGAGCAATCAGATAACTTCCAACCAGACAAGATGGAAACTTTGGGTTAGGTTTGGTTTCACGACTAAACACCCGTTTGCAAGGTGGACCTCATTTCTCAGGCTTCTAAGTCCCTTAGGCTATTTTTAAAAGGTTACCAAAGAATAAAAGCCTCATATTTTAAAGAGCTCAGTGCATGGGTTTAGCTGCAAATTGTCAGTGCTCTCCTCACGCCAGCGGAGCCAGGAATGACATTTGACTCGGGCAGCCAGCCAGGAGGTTCACAAAAGCTCAGACTTTCTGGAAGCTTTGAGACACTCATGTAGGTGCCTGAAATGACAGCTTGGTTTTCTGGGGAAGGTGTCCAAGGAGCACAGACAAACAGACAGCGTAGGGTGCTCTCCCAGGAAACAGCAACGTCTCTGAAGTTGAAAAGACCGTTGTCAGTAAGCTTGGGGGATGCACTCGAACTTACTGCTTTAAAAAAAACCCTTTTCCACCAGGCTTATTAATCCCTGTTGCTGCAAACGAAAATATGACGAGAGTATGAGCGTAAGATGTCAAACTAGTCAATACAATGTTTTTAAACTCACATTAACAGCCACCAGCACAGCTGCTTTGTCTAATATTTTATTTCAAGCAGAGGAGAGCATAGCAGCATTCCCATCTTGGCATATCATGTAACACAGCAAAAGCCTTCAACAGCTTTTAAGCTTTTTTTTTTTTTTCTGTGAAGCATTCAAAGCAAAGTGATCAAAGAGCAGGAAATACATGACACCTGCTCATTCCCTATAGCTGATGGAAACTGGGGGTTGGTTTGTGTTGTCATTGGCTTCTGCTCGTTTCCTGTTCCAGCCCAGAAAAACAAATTTTTTATGACTGCTTAAGAGGAGGAATCAGTTCAGATGCTTCAGACCTAAAATCAGATCTGCAGCTGACCCCCCCTGAATTAAAGTGAATATCCCTCATTACACGAGACACCAGCCAATGCTCTAAAAACCATCTGTCATTTAAACCATGTTCCCTTTGTCTAAGCCCTCTGCATATGCTTTAATTCACACGGCAGAAGTCTACAGTCAATATTTTTTGTTAACCTGACTTTTTAAGGCAGAGAAACGGAGGGAGGAAAGCAAAACATCCTTCCCCAAGCCCATAGGGATGGCTGGGCCCAGACTTTACCGCACCTGCATCAGGGGTCTAGTTGCCTTCTCTAACAAGTGGAGGGAAACGGAGAGCTCCACAGCATGATTCAGCTCTCCCAAGACATGGACCACCTTGGAATTGCTCATCTTTTTCCATCACTGTACAGACAGCCAGAAGTGGGCAAGGTGTTTAATCAAGGTCCCCAGTTAGGTGCTTGAAACTGGGATCACTGGAGAATTGTGGCAGAGCTGACAACAGCCTGAAGTCACTTTTTAAATGCCACATTATTTATCTAGTGTGTTCACTTTGCTTTTTGTGACCATTAAATTGGAAGCCAATATTAAAACATTGTATTCCATATCCCAGGGGGTTGTTATTTGGAGGTTTTCATTCGTCTCACAGAAACTCTAACTCTCCTGCAGATCTTGATGAGCCCAAGAGGGTATGCTTTCTGCAGATCATGCCTCCTGGTCCCCTCACCCACCTATTCTTTGTGCATACACAATTGCCTTTGCTAGTGGTAATGGGTGCAGAAGCTTCTCTGCTTCTTGTGGCATCTGGGAATACTTCCTTTTAGCTTCCTTATGAAAGCTGGATTATGTTGGAGTAATATTTGTAAAGCACTTTGTTAGACTCTGTCTAATGATGCACACTACCAAACAATATTTTTAAATCAAAAAGACAAATGGCAGACTTCCTGAGCACCAAACTCACCATAGCATGTTTGATGGACTCCTATTGTGGGTTGCACACTGGAAATACATTTCCAAAACTAGGGGGAAAAAAGGAAGAAAAAAAAGAGGGTTTCTTATACATAAGCAATGGAAGTTATAACATTTCTCCCTGTTTGAAGGCAAGTTAGAGCTCAGATCTTCCAGCTACAACTAATTCACTCATAATAAAGTATAATCAATTATTGCTATAAACAAAGCACATTCCAAACCAGTTGTAGTTGAGGCAATAAAATCACCCGTTAGAACAGAGACGTTGGACGGGCTCCAGTCAGTCTCATTTAGGTGAGTAATTTAGGCAAAGCAATTTTAGGCATCTGGCCCAGGAGGGTAGGGGGAATAAGACAGTTTAGGCAGCCTGATACACCCCTCTAGAGTCACCTTCTGGAGCCAGAAGGGCAGGTGCTGCTGAAGATGTGGGAGGGATGCAGGCAGCCCTGCACCGGTGCCTCTCAGCTGCACAGGACAAGGGGATGTGGTCCTGCCACGCCGTGGCCCAACAGGTTGAGAGACCGCCTGGCAGATGCCACAACTAGGAGGGTGGGCAGCGCACAGCCTCAACAGGACTCAGCTCCACGTTGGCTCCTCTAGGCTATAGGTGGGAAGCTGGGGAGCTCGGGCCACCTTCCTTCACAGAGCCCACACAGAGGAGGTCTCTAAGGGCAGTGACTAACCCTGCACACTACGCATGGCCACAGCGTGTCCTACCAGCAGATGCTGGCTGTGGTTCCCCTGGCACGGCTTCGGCTCAGGGCAGCTAGCACTTTCTCAGACAGCACCCAGACATGGCTTGGGGTTGGCGTGGGCCACGGCAGGGTGCAGCCATTGTGTTTTGGGGAGTAAGGGAATTTAGCTGTATGGATGCAAGCTGTGCTGTGCCAGTTGTCTTCAAGACAAAAGAACAGTCCCTAGGCCCATTTATTTGTTTGTTCAGATGTAGCCACAACTAAAGCAGAGTCTAGCAGCCCAGCTCCCTTCCTCCTAAAAGGGTGCCTAATTCCAAGGCTAAAGTGTTGTGTCTTCTAGTCTGCTCTTCACCTGAACTCATGATACTTGTCTGTATGGCCTCAAAGTAACTCAGTTTTGGCAGGAGCAGTGGCAAGTGCAATCACCCAGGACACTCCATGGCCTAGAATTTAGGACAGTTATAAAGTATTGATGTAGGTACAATGTCACACAACATCACCACAAGTGAAGTCCCCTGAATCCCTCCAGCGCTAGACTGTAACATAAAGACCAGTAGCCATCACCATCCCAAATCACAGCCCAACTACACGATCTCATCTAACTATTTAGGCTTCTCTGGGGTCAGTTCAGGTGGCTCTTTGCCCAGCCCTGGAACACAAAAACCTTTGAGGTGACCTGCTCCTAAGAATGGGCACACCCATACACACTTGAGCAAGCAACGTTAGTCACCCAAGGAGCTTCTAGGCTGAGCGTGGAGATGTGTCCAGGAAGTCCTGGAAAGCAGATGGACAGGTTTCTGTGGGGCTTGGATGGGGTTCAGAGTGGTGAGAACCCTGCCAAGATGACAGGAGTAGCTCTTCCTCGGATGGTACTCAAAATACCATTAAAGTCGGATATTATTATTGTATGCAGAGCAGGTGTGTAAGTCTCTGATACCAACCAGCAAGAGGTGGCAACACAAAGGTGTAAGAAATGTGGGAAGTGTGCACTGTTCCCACCCTTCCAGCTCCTCCAGCAGTTTGCAGACTTCTTGGCTTGGGGATACACCTCAATTTTGTGCTTGATTCACACAACTGACTGTATCTTCCTGCCTCTCTTTGCTTTTTATTACTACAATATTTTTTCACAAATTTCATGATTTAACCATGCGTAGTTATGAAAAGTTCTTCCTTTTTCTTGTTTGAAAATTTCTGCTAACAACGCCTTATATTATGATGATGCCTGTATTAGAAAATATAGTGAATAATTATCCTTTATTCACCTCCTCTGACATCACCCTTCAGTCATCTCTTCTTGGTGTTGAAAGTCTAGTCTATTAAGAATTTCCTGGTATAGAAGCTGTTTCATATTTCTGGTTAACACCTTTCTCTGCAACTTTTCATATTCTACTGTGTCTTTGTTCAAAATGGAGTGACCAGGATGTACACAGCAACCCACAGATTTATAATGTAGAATGATGGTTTTGGCTGTTGTCTTTTCCTTTCTTATTATATAAACTATAAACCCCAGCATATTAAAGAATGTCTGAATACAACTGAATTCTCAAATGAGTTTAAAATGGAGCTCACACTCTGAGTATAAACTGGAGGCCATTGTGTGTGGGTACATTTTTCCACGGGTACAATTTAGAGACCAGCTTTGAAAGCTTGACTCAAAACCATTGGTATGATGAATAAAATACATCTTCGAGAAGGATTTTTGAGAAGGATCCTTTATCAGGAATTCCTGCATGCAATTTGCCAAAAAGGAGCCATATTGCTTTTGAGAAGATTAGTTTGTTTAGCATCAGGATTTACTCTGTAAAAATAAATGCCTTCTTGTTTCACGGATCTCCTTCCTGGATGCATTCCAGCTTGCAGCTGCTGACTTCAAAGGCAAAAATAAATGTTGATTGTTTGTCTGGGTACTCCTGCGGGTCCAGGATATATGGCACTCATTTCTGCTGTGGGTTGACAATCAGTCCCAGCCCAGGCAGAGGTCCAGCCTCTCTAGTGTCCCTGCAAATCCAAGCTGGTTGGCAAACTTCACACTGAGTCCTGAGCTCTGTGGAGAGGAGAGGTTGCAGGGCTCAAACACAGTCGGTGAGGAGCTGGGGCCACAGAAGTGAAACCCACCGTGGCTTTGCTGAACTTTTCCTCTTTTGGTTCAGTGTGGGCACTGTGCTTCCCAGCCATAAGTACCCTCCACACGTGCTCACAGCACGGGCAAAAACCGTGTGGGGCACAGGGTTCATTACACTCACACCTGGCAGAGGATCCCTACTTCATCTACCAATATGATCACAGTGAGTGGAAACTTCTTGGGCTTCACACAAAGCTTGTTCAGCATAACTGAAAGTCTCTTTTGCATTTGAACAACTCGTGCTTGCGATTGACTGCAAAACTGATAACTGAAGCCCAAACCGTCACACTTGTGGAGACCTGCTGCAGAGGGTGAGTTGCATCCACACCGACCGGGATCTGTTATCCACAGCACAAACAGAAACCGTCCTGGCTTCCTAAACAAGTGAGGTTCAGTTTGCAGGGCTGGGAAAGGAGGATGGAGGGAGGGAAAGGAGGAATCCTTGTCCTTATCAATGAGCATACATGATCAAAGACCTTCTGAAACCCCTTAAGCACTGAGTATCACAGCAGTCTTTTCTGGTGGTAGGCCTCCCTTCGGAAACACAGTTTATTTCTCTCATAATCAGATGTTGCATAAATACTGATTACATTGACCTAGATTTGCTTGCTCCTTGCTTTTCTGTGCTATCCACCAGCTAGCTGCGGACACAGGTTTAGATTCCTCTTTTAGCTCGTACTCTTCAGCTCCACCAGTTCCCAAACAGCAGCAGTATTGCAGGTCCTGCTACAGCAAGTCAAAGTTTTGGGATGTTGGGTTTTTGCTATCCAGGTTATTTTTTTAAAAAAAATATACTTGGAAAACAGGAAGTATCTGATTTGTGAAAGTCAAATTAATCTAGGACCAACACCCTGGCTGTCAGTGTCCTTTTAGGAAAAAAAAAATAGGATAAATCAAACAGAACCTTTTAGTTCAGATGCCATTTACTAAAATGCAACATTCACATTGTCTGCAAATAGCAGCCAGCTGAAACTGGTTGGAAGATTAAGTTTCAATTACAGCTGACATTTCCAAAACACCGTGTGATAGAAAAGCCATTCATATCCCCAAACCCAGACAGTCATCTCACATCTCTTGTTTCTGGGCATCATCTGTTCAAAGGGTCATCTCTGGCAAAAGCCACTGAAGAGATACAGACACTGACATTTTTGTGCTCTGCAATCATGGGACTCATCAACACCAGAGTCAAACAAGGAGAGCAATCACACAGCACTCCTGGCAGCTTGCAGGATGCTCTGGTGTTAAGCACACATTGAGGCTATTGTGATTTCAAGGGAGATATTTGTATTGTATGGGCAAGAGAGCTATCTTTACATCCTTCCCCATTACTTACTGTAGAGGAAATGGGGAGAAAAGAGAAAAGAGCTCATCAACAAGTACTAGTGGTTTGGGGAAGAAAGGTCTACCTGGATGTTTGAAATGTTGTTTTTTCATGTCTCACAGACCTCCTATGAGTCTTGGGCAAGCTGTTTATGCCAAGTTTAACAGAGGACTACAGGAAGGCTTGGACAGGGATGGGTGGCTCTGGTTCTTGTTCTTTTGGGCTTCCCAGGCTCTTGTGAGCAGGATCCACCAGTGACCTACATGGGTATTGAGAGCATCCTCCAAGGATAACTTCTTCCCAGGGGTCTTTGAGGCTACTTTCCAGTGAAAAACCTGCAAGTCTCAGCCACTCATAAAACAAACAAACAAAAAAAGTCGGGGGGGGGGGAGGCAGTGGGATTGGGCTGGGCTGTGCACCTACACTGGAGGTGTAGGCCCTGCCCTGCCGCCACACACAGCTGAGCTGGTTTGGTGACAGCGCATTTGGATGCACCTATACCAACCGCAGCATAGGCGGGCCCTTGAATTGTGCACTTGTGGCTGGGATGATCTATTGATTATAGTCAATATAACCAGTAGCTTCTTGCATGAGAGGGTCTTGGCCTGTCACTGGGGCTGCTAGACACTACCAAAACGTCTGTTTGAAATAACTCTAGTTATAAGAACATGGTATCACTGCAGGTATATTCTGAGTATTTTTGGTACAGCTACAAGCCCTTTGGGAAACGGGACCCTTCCAAGGTATGGAGTCCTTCTTCCATGTGAATCAGTCATACAAGTCCCAAAAATGTTATCTAAAACTGCCTATAGTGGAGCAGATTTGTGCTATCCAGAGTATAACTAAAAATAAAGGAAAAAAAATATAATAAAGAAAGCTACAGGAGGAAGACTTGATGCCAGGAATTTTCTTGTAATATGACCTCAGCTGGACTAAGCAGCCTCTAATTCCACCGATTTAAATGCCTTTGAGGGACAAGCTCTAGGGTTAGGTAAAGGGCTGTTCTTAATCTGACTTACTTGAAAATTCACAGCACATCTGTCTTACAGCTGCAACAAAATGTTTATCTTCATCTTTGTGACAGAAGAATTATAAGATCAATTGAAAAAAAACACGTACATGTGTAATGCCCATCTCCTCTTTGCCTTGAAAAATGGTAAATATTCTAAAACTCCAAAGCAGTATTCATAGTTTTAACTAAATCATCTCTTGACAAGCAGAAATTTTACAAAACTAGCCTGATACAGGAGCAGGAGCTGAACTCCTTCATTTTGGGAAGAGATCTTATTCGGGAGAGGTCTTCTCAGAGATCCGGTCTCTCTCACTTAAGGCTACTCTGTACTAATGCTATTCAGACCATCACTAAAATGGTCTGACTCCTGCATCCAACACAGCTACTTAGGCATCTCATCTTTCAAACACCTGACAACGCTTGGCATTATTGAGATGCATTTCCCAGCTATATGAAGTCCCTCAAACCATCTTAAGATTTATGTATTGCATTAATCGTTGCACTGATGAGTATTTCCTACTGTTTTCTTTCTCTCCCCGGTTTCCTCCCTGATAGCATTTAGCACTATTCAGATTACTTTGTACATAAATGTTAAGTGGTCCTTTCTCCAAGAGAGAGAATGATCTACAACCGCAGCTGGCAGCTCTCCCTCTAACACCACCTTTCTGACCTTGCTGAAGTGTCTTTCATTCCAGGATGCTTTTAAAATAAGACTCCTGACCCAAACATGGTCAGAGTCGTTGGGCAGCTTTGCACGCTGTGAACAGCAAGACCCAGGTGCCCCTCTACATCCGCATCCGACATCAGGATGAAATACAGATGGGCTATGAATCACTCTCCAATGAGGAGGCTTCAAAGGGAGGAAAATCAGATTGCAGAGATGTGTTTCAGCCACCCTACAGACAGAAACGATTGAGAGATCAGGACCTCCAGGCTTGCCATGGCCTGGGCTGGTTTATATTCTGCACACAGTTGTTGCTTTCCACAAACTTTGGATGCTACTAACGAGCATCCGTGGGCTTCGGTGCACCCGCTCCAGAGGGAGAAGGAAGGTGGTGGGGTAGGTAATGCACATGAGCTGAAAGCTCAAGGGGATATTTAATGCCCATGTATGACATAAAAGTCAAGAGGCAAAAATCAACTACCATTTGCATTTTACTCTCATGGAGGGTCTTGAAAAATCTAAAGTCATCCTGCTGGGACTCTGGTCTGGGCTTCAGTGGGCTTCAGTTAGGTCAGATGTGAGGCTTAAGGCCACTAAACTACTGTTTACTTGTGCTGCTGCTGCTTCTTCTGTAAAACCTCCACAGTGCTTCCTTTAGAAAATGTGTTTAAGAATACAATTCTTAAATTAATATAAACAAAAAATACCTCATTATGGGCAAGGGAGCTGATTTACTGGAATATCTATGATTAGTGGTATCTCGGGCCTTTTCTGCTGATAATTTCAGTATGAACACACAGAACACTCACTTGTTTGTTTCTTTATAATCACTCATTAGCAAGTATTTGGAAACAAAATGGTACAACATTTCCTACCTTAGGCTGACCCTTTTTTGATACCAAACACGTAATCCAGCGCTTTCCACTAGTACAATAATTTGTTTTATTGTACAGACATATGCGGCTTGTTGTGATACCATTAAGAAAGGAGCTCGCTGAAGGACACGGTGCAGTCATTGCCAAGGGACAGGAAATGTGTGACCTCAGCTTTTCTCCAATTAGGAGCCCAATGGGTGCATTTACAATACATAGCAAAAGAAATGAGTTTCAAATACAACCCACAGCTAACTGAATAATATTGAAAAAGCTACTGCAAGACACTTGTATCATATGATACAAATAGCCAGAATCCATTTCAATAGCTGAATGTCAAGCAATACATCTATTCTTACAGTCCTAGTTTTAACTATTTTTAAAAAAAGTTTACCCCTTCTCTGTTAACAAAAGGATCACTTTTAGCATGATCCTCATGTGTGTCCTAAAACCACTTATGTGTCTTCTTGACCCATGAAACCAACATTTTCCAAACTTTTCAAAATGGAGTCATCATTAGTTTATACAGCACTTAATTTATACATTCCTGCACTGTTCTAACAAGTACCTCACACCTCTCTTTCCCCACTCTGCCTTAAATAAAAAAAAAAATAGACAATTTATTTCCAACTGAAGGAATTCAGTGCATTACCAGGAAAATAAATCTACATGATTTCACTGGACCCTTCCATTAAAGCCTACAGCCCTTTTTCCAGAGATGTCAGCACACATACCAAGCAAGTGATATCAACTAAAAATCCCTTATCAGCATGCTCGGATTTACTAGTCTAGCCTCTGAACTGCAGCAAACACAGTAATAGATGAAATGTCAGGAAGAAGTTCACCCTTATTGTTTCACCCTCAGATGAGAAAACCAAGCGTTGCAGGCTTATAAATTTGTCATCAGCCATAGTTAAAGGCAAGCCGTGTGAGCTCCTCACCCAGCACTGCCTGCCTGAACGGTAAATGAGCAGAAGAGGCTGTTGATGGCATACGGCTTGCAAGCAAGTGGCATTTCTTTAACGAGTCCCTGTCAGACACACACAGTGTTATACAAATACAAACGTTTCAGATACCTCACACTCCTGCTTTGTGCATCTAGCAGAAGCTGTGTGGATCTATAATTTATTGTCTGTCCATCTGTGGCACCAAGGAGCCCTGTTTATCACCCAGGAGGGCACTATGCCTGCATTCCCCCCACCTCACAGTCCCCCACCTTGCTCTTCATTCCAATATTTCTGAGTTAACTTCAGTCTTGTTTCTCTGCCTGTGGCTCGTAAGGCTCCTAGCATCCTGATACTCTACAAGATACAATGGCTGAACCTCAGCCAGTGAGTGAGACTACCATCTCTCAAACATCTCAGGCTAAGGAGTTGGAGGGATAGCCTTGTTCTCCACCACACTGTCTCCCTAACCAGGAGGTGCCCACCTCAGTAGCTGAAAAGACGTTCAGAAGTCCAGGTAGACCAGGAATGCTGCAAGGCCATATTCCTAGTGTGTCTGTCTCTAGGCAGAGTACAGCAACAAAAGAGGGACCATGCTGAGTAGGACAAATGACCCTGATAGGACATGTAGTTTAGGGATAGTATGCGAATCTGTCCACTTTCTCTGATCCTTTGCCCTTGTACTACTCCCAGCATCCACAAATGTTATATTAGGGATTTTACACAGTACAGTCCTGTGTACTGTACTGTGTAAAATCTTAATGTCCTCTATTTGCTGATGGATCTGATGAACGGTAGTTCTATCTTCACTTTATCCACTGCCTTCGTTACTCTCCTCCATCCCAGAAAGTGACCACTAAGCCCTACCCTCTTCTCCCCATTTGTTAACCAGCTTTCAACCTGTAACAGGACTTTCCTCCTGTCAGTTCCTTGAGCAACATCCAGTGTTCATACAAGTATCCACCCAACCAAATACATGATATCCACTGGATTCCCTCTATCCGCATGCTTCCTGATCCCTTTCCAAAACTGTAGCAGGACAAAGGGGCAGGATTCCCTTCCCAGAAAGCATGACAGCTCCTTCCCAGCTCAGGAGGAGTGCTCAGAAAACTTAGTCTTTTAGATTAAGTCCATCATCTTACAGGGGATGGAAGTAAGGTTTGCTGGTTCATCATCCTCATGAGGCTCTCTACAGTCTCGTGGGTTGTTGGGAATTACACTGGCAGTTCACCAGTTATCTGGCACAGTGGTGGTTTATAAAGAAAAGTTACGAACTGTGGCCAGCAGTATGTAATTCACCTATTTGATATAATACTTCCCATGTATTTCCTTCACATTGATTTCAGTCCTCTGACCCATGGGCCCTGAGGTATGTATCTAATGTGGGAATGTTTCCAACATCTTCAGCAATGAGTTCATCAAGAATTCACTGAGCCGTTCTGCTATGCCTTACTATCCCTGAAATCCCATTTATCACTGAGGTCCCTTTTATATTTTCCCACTAATCCTTACCTTTCTTTAGATGTACCTAATGAACTTTTTACTCTGGGATTGAGCATCTTTTGTGAGGTGTTTTCCAAATTCTTTTTTCAGCCCTCTTATTTTCCACTTTACATTTGATCTCACATATTTTATGGGTTTTGCTGTTACCCTTCTTTGGAAAATAGTTCTATTCTTCTTGGAGACTCTTTTTTTTTCTTCTGAGAGTCACCCTGACTCTTTATTGATCATGCTGTGCTTTATTGGACTACTTTGCTTTCTTTTTTATTTTATTTTACCTGGGCTTCTAGCTTTTCAGACTGTTTCTTTTAGCTTGTTCTGTGTGTCTTTTTTGACTAATTACTGCCTTTTAATGTTGCTCTCTGTTTCTGAACTTAATATCTGAATGCTGAATTAATTTGGCCTGATGTCTCCCACCACAATGTCAAAACTATTTGTATTGTGGTTGCTGCTATAATTATTTCTCCCCCTAATTATGCTCAGGTAAGACCCTGTGCATCACTGAAGACCAAATCCAGACTCATGGCTTTCCTTGTGCATCCTAGGACTAGCTGTTGCAGGAAGCTGTTGTTTTACACCCAAAGGTTTTATCTCTGCATCTTGCTCTTGTGGGACACTAATCCAGTCCACGTGTGAATAGTTGAATTCTCCTACTTTTACTACCTGTTCTAAATTTGCAGCATACCAAATCTCACTTAGGACTGGTTGATAACAGTTGTCCTGCCCATGGATGTACCATGGCAGGATTACAAATTTATTATTGTAGTATGGGATTTCCAACAACAACAATCTTATTGTTCTTCTCTTTTCCAATAATATTTTATGCTGGTTTACTTTATGTAATCTTTCACATAGCGTGCCACCACCACCACCACCCCACCTGTACATCTAACACTAACATTTCTATGAACGTTGTGGCCTGGGAAAGTGCCCACTGTCTATCTCCCTTCCACCACGTCACTGAGATCCTGCTGTGTCAGGGCTGCCAGGCATCTTAGTTCCTTCATCTTATTTTTTTAAGGCTTCTAGCACTGGTATAAAAACACTTGCAAATTGTGTCCTCACTCTGTCACTTAATATTGCACATGTGCAATAATCTGCCTCCCTTATTGATAACAGTTTTGCTGTTTATATCTCTCCTAGTCTCCTCAGAGGTGTGTTCAAAGGAACATGGCTATCTCTACTGCGGAGCTCATGTCAGTCCAGGTTCTTCTGCAAGTGTTGGCTTTCCTACAGCTTCTAGAGCAAATGCTACTCTCTCACTTTTCAGTCTCCTCTTTCCTTTCTACACCGTAGTCTCTTTCACACAATGAGATGTTGAACCCTTGCCTATCTCTCAGCAAACACTACACAAAGGTCTTGGACTTCAGTCTTCTACTCAGCACTTGAATTCAGCCTGTAGAGCATAACTCCTACACTTCCACATGTGACAGGTACCAATACAGACCACAACTGCTGACGTTTTGCAGATAACCCATTGTGCTATCCTAAAAGGTCCCTTGTACCCAGAAGGCAAGTTACTGCACATCACAAGCCCTCTGTGCATCTGGCATGTGACTGATGTGCCTAATGATTAAATTTTCCATTACTAGCACCTTCTTTTTCTCTTTTAAGACAGCCACTGCTGCAGCAGTGAAATAGGACACTGTGATACCACCTGGAGGGTGGCCAAAACCAAATTATGAGATCCTTCCTTCCCTGCAGACACCCTCCTTCCTTGATACTGATGTTCACAACTGCTCCTCAGAGACAGCAACCCCTCCATCAGCTCTTCAAGGAGAACTACAGAGGTGAAGGAAGAAAAAGAGATATGCACCCCAATCAACCTGTACAACCTGATTTCACCAGCTCAGCTGGATGGATGGTTCCTCTAAATTCCAATCAGTGGTCACTGGAAAGAGATGACCCCTTCCAGAGCAAGGCAGGGGCAGCAATTCAGGTGGGAATCACTCCCTGAAGAAGTCACTTCCCCACTGCCACCCTGAGAGGGAGCCAGCCCAGACCCCTTTGTTGCATCACATGTGTCTCACATTAGCAGAAACAACACAGTTAATTAAGATTAAAAGCGGAAATAGGAAACACACCAATTATTCCCTTCTTTGTTTTTACTGGTGCACATCTTCCTTATTGAATGTTAGATTACAAGACTACACATCACAGAGTAATGTCAATGTATAAATAAAAATAATAGAAAATAGTTCCTCCTGCATGTCCAAAAGTCTATACATGCTCATCTGAGCATGCACCAGATGTGTTTACATCAGAACCCTGTGTCATTCACCTGAATACATTGTTTACATCCAGAGGTGCCTTTTTCATGATGACAAGTGTCCTTGAAAATCTTCTGATGGTGTTTTCCAGAAAAATAATTAGTTGACTACATAAAAATTTCTGCTGAAGAAAAGTCCCAGCCAGAAATTTCATGATGGGGGAAAAATATTTTCCCAACCAGCTCTAATGTTTATTACGTCAGAGGCAGAGCCATCATTTAAAATTTCTCCCTGAGGCATTATAAAGAATGTCATCATGCACTGCTCCATTTTTTAGCTCTGAAAATTCAAGATACACAAATGGCAGAGGCAGTGGCCTTTGTGAATGCTAAGATTTGCTTCCCTATAAAGCTTAGTTATTACCAGGTATTTTCAGAAAGGTGCTATCACTGTATCATGCAATTATATGACTTTATGGTGATGGCAGACTAGTTTACAAGAAGAGCATATGGAAAATACAGCAGCAGATCAATTAACTTGAAGATGTTTTTGATTAAAACACTGAGGCTGGCATGACAGTTCTTGAGCCTTTGAGATTATCCATGTTTCATAAATATCACAGCACAAACATTTTCTGACAGAGTCTCTTTCAGCTTGATAATACCCTCCATAAATCTGCGTCCAAACTCCAGCATGCACCGAGGTCTTGAAATCTGACAGCAAGGACTGGGAAAGCCACAAGAGCTTAGGCAGAAGAGAACAACTGTCAAATTATAGGAAGATCTCCAAACACTGGATATCTCATGCTCCGAACAATATCACATATTTCTACACCATCTTTTGCCCTCATGTGCCTTATTAATGTGGCAACATTTTTAGTTCTCACTCAGGCTAAGATGATTTCTGTGGACTTAGATGCCTGCTCCAATAGAAAACTCATAAAATAACACAGTTGGGAGAAAATACTGCTAAGAATATTGTTAAATAAATGAAAATGCATTATTTAGTTTTAAATAATGTAATTTAATGTCTTAAGTATCTATTTGGTAGAGATGAAGCTACACTGCACAAGAATAAATGCATTTTTTTTGCCTGATGATATATCTCTAATATGTGGAGAGCAAATTAAAATTCTGGAAGTAAATGACATTTAAGCAAAAGGAAGGTTATGCTTATAGAGACTCTAATTAACTAATACCAGAAATTCTGAAATAGTTATTAGCAACAGGAAAAAAAATTTAAATGCCTTCTCTGTTAATTCATAGAAAAAATTTCACATAAAAGTTTCTCTCAGAATTTCAGATTTTCCCATAGCAAGGAAAAGCAAAGACAAAAATGCCCATTTTCTTTTTAAAGCTCCAATTTTTCTTTCTACCACCTGAATTCAGCCCAGTGCCAGCTGGGGTAAAGGCGGAGGATGGAGGGAGCCAGAATACTTCACAGGTTTTGAAAAATGTGGTGCTTTTTTTTTTTTTCTTTCTTTCTTTTCCTTTTCAGCATTTGCAATAGCTGTGAGGACTTCTAGTCTTACGCTTGATCTAAAAACCTTGCCAGCAGAATTTTGCTTCCATTTCCATGGCCTTGGGAGCTACCTTGGGAGGAAAAGCTGAGCTGCCTCTGGCCAGAACCGACTGCTGCTCTGGAGAGGAAGAGGAGGGCGATCGGGGAGGAAGGATCCTGTCTGCTTCATGTTCAGCTGTGGGAGCCTGGCAGAAGCAAGGAGCTGGACAGCAGCTGGCTCGGGCTTTGGGTTGCTCCAGTTCCAGTTCTCCTACTCCCTGCACAGCTCCTCTAGTTAGTTAAATCTGAGCGTTTCAAGGTTAGTATTGGCCCTAAACCAGGGAAAATAAACAAAGACATTTGATCGGATAGTTTAACCTTCAGTTCATGGTGGTTTTATGCCAGAGAAAGAAGAAGTTGCTGTCACTTTCAAGAGGAAGCATGAGCAACAAATTAAGCAAGCTTCTGTCTAGCTATCTAACTGTCAACTGGCATTTATTATAAAGGACAAGTTTGTTGTCTTATGTGATTTTTCCCAGGGGTCCGGCCAGCTGGTTGGTAGCAGTTCCAGTTGCAGAAGTGTCTTGCACTTGCCAGCTAGATTAGCTCCTTCCCAGTATTTCTAGGCAACCACGCAAGTTTATCTGACTGAGTCCTTGACGACGTCAGTGCAGATATTAACGTTAATCGGTGATGTGGTCAGACAGCCCCACCAAGCACCCAGGCCCTGAGTGACTGGCAGGACCTTGCTGGGGCCAGAGAAGGTCCTCACCTGCCAACCATGGGGCAAGAGGGTGTTCCATAACCAATCTTCTGCAGAAGATGCCACCCAAAGCGGAGCAGCAGTGTGTCCTTGCAGCGTGGTGGAAAGAGTCAGGCAGCACCATCAGATGAAACCTCTCCATGAGGTGTTGTATCTACAGGGGTAGGCAGTTTTGGGCTGTGGGGCACTCCAAGTGGTTGCTAAGATGCCAGTTTTCAAAACTAACAAATTGTAGACCTTTCTGGGGTGAGAGACAGAAGCCACTTCATCACAAGGATCAGTGTCCTGGAAACTGCCCTGTCCCAACCAGGCCATGAGAAATTCACTACTGAGATTCTGCCCTTGCGATGCAGACATGTCAACAGTAATATTCAGTTTTATCAAGTGATAAAAGGCCTGAAATACACAAGAATACAACCCAGCTATTTCTGACTCCTTTGGCATCACCAGGATGTAAAACTGAGGATCTCTAAGGAAACAGTGGGATTCACCATAGGAAGTCCATTGGATGGGTCAGTCCTTTCAGGTGACTTGGTATTAGAGAGATACCAGGTATTTACTTGTCCACTTTTATCTGGAACGGAGGGGCAATCTGCCCCAGGAAGAGCAACCACCTCACTGTACAACCCGCTGTTCCCTGGTGCCCCACAAGCCCCCAAAGAGCAGGTGAAGACAGTCGCTGTCATCAGCCACTCCAGATCAGACCCCTCTCCCTGTTTCACATTTGCATCCTGTTCTGCTGCAAGGACGAAACAGAAGGGTCTGCCCCATACAGACCAAGTGCTTCTCCTCTCCTGGCCACCAGCAGGCCATTCCTGGAGGGAGATGCCCCACAGCATGGAGCAGAGGGACACACTCGAACCCTACATGCCTGTATGGATGGAGGCACAAGTGGCTTTACCCATCAGACATTTACTGATGCAACCTGTTTGCTGTCACAGAGCAAACAGACGTAACGCTCAGAGGACCTCATGAAGGAGCTCAACTGCCCAGACAGCAACACCTGAGAAGTCAGCGAGGCAGGCTGCACCATGTCTCACCAAAAGCCTTCTGAGGATATTCACATGAGCAAGGTCCAAGGGAGCCAGGACAGCTTTTGACACAGGGAGCCATGACTGGGTGGTATGCAGAGAAAGTCAGCTCTCAATTCTCCTTGACTTTCAACCTGATTCAGGCACATGAATGTCCTTTACACTGTTTGAAATTCTCCCTTTTCCAGTATACTTAACAAATAATTGTTTTGCTAAACAACTCAGAGCTGATTATGCCTTCTTATCAAGAACAGAGAAACGAGTTGTGCATATTTTTATGTATACACAGTACAAAATATCATCAAACAGATGTAGGTGTAGAGATGCTATTTGTGAGATGCACCAGCTGGCTCTGCTGCCCCTTAAATGCAAGGTACCTTGCAGTCTTCATAAAGGTTATGTATGCAACAGTTTGAAAGCAGAAATGTGATGTTTAAAGG
This sequence comes from Balearica regulorum gibbericeps, assembly GCF_011004875.1. NCBI lineage: Eukaryota > Metazoa > Chordata > Aves > Gruiformes > Gruidae > Balearica > Balearica regulorum. Next base: position 16,898,671 of record NC_046186.1, read on the forward strand.
TGAAAGTAGGCATGAAATAGTGGGCTGGATTTTGAAACAGTATCTGAGTTAGGTTTTTTCCAGACATGAGAAGGAAGATTAATTGGCTTAAAATACAGTTTAGTTTTTTAAAAGAAGAAACCTATTGAGAGACTTCTCATATGATGATGAATTGGGACAAATTTTTCAAAACCAGAGATGCCTGAGTTTCATCTTCAGAACATATCTATGGTTACAATTAAGCAAATTAATTTGCATTGGAACAGTAAGCACAACAGTACTGAATCTGCCTTCCTGTAAAGTCATTTGTGTGTGCACTGACTTGGCTGACTTGCACACTTTGCAGGTAAATATAGGGGGCCTCTTCTTTAAACAATAACGGCAATGTTTTCAACAACATATCTGTTCTTTGAGCTCCTAAGGTCTATTTTCAAAGATGATCTAAGCATCTCCAAGGCTAACTGAGGCTCAGCGATAATGGGTTGAACACTGAAAGCCTGTTTCACCTTTCAAAGCAGGACTCAGGCACTTCCAAATATCGTGCTCTTAATCTCCCTTGACTTGCATTGTTTCTGCTGCTCCGTTCCGGGCAGTGTGAGGCTTTTGTAGATACATGAGTCAGATCCACAGAACTGAAAATGTGAGACTTGTCTTCTGCAAGCTAGTAAACACAAGAGTTGTCTTATGCCCACACATCACACCCTAGATTTCAATGGAAACAACAGGAGGATGCCAATGTTCCTCCAATAACTACTCTACCAAGAGCAGGGCTTAAGAATTAGTGCCTCAGTTGTCACTACAGTTGGTGCATAATCCCTACACCTTTTGTATGGCTATGCAAGTAACTGCAGGGGGAAAAACCCAAGCAAACAAAGAACAACTGCTTCAGTGCCTCCCTGGCTGGGTGATGGAAAAATTGATACTGAGAAATAAAAGATGTGACTGCTGATGATCCAAGGAATATTATAAACGTAGACTGTGATAACAGGGGAAAAAATGAAAAGACCACCTCTTGCATAGGTGGAAATTATAAAGTCAATCTATAAAGTAACTACTGTGTTTATATAGCTATACATGTCTCGTATGCAAGCTAGAGTGAGAGAAAAAATGTGGCATCCAACTCTGAGCTTAACGTTGCAGCACACGGAGGAGCCGTCCAGGAGGGACCTGAGCACTGCAGACTGCAGACGAACAAGAAAACTTTAACAAGGGCAGGTCAGATCTGTAAAGCAAGGGTTGCCAGTAATAAGTTCCCAGGAACTTCAAGCAATTTGTCTCAGCTCAGTGACAGGTTTATTCATTTATAATGTGTTAGAAACAAGGTGGTGCTTGACAAATAATCAGAAAAATTCCTTTGTCTCTTAAGTTTTCCATATACATATCTGTCCTGCGATGCTTTCAGAAAATAACCAAGACAGACCTTTTATCTGGGGAATAACACATTTTCTGGCATGTGGATGTATGTCAGGCTTCCATTTATCATAGTGTAAACAACACAGAAAACCCATTTGAAAGCCACTGCTTTCAGATGAGGATCTCTGTTTATCTGCCAGGTGACAATTTAAAAAACATTAAAAACTGGCAGATCTCAGCATTGGTGAATATTGGACCAATATATTGGGGCTACTTTAAGGGTTTCTTTCTTATTTGTATTTCAAGTTTTTCACTTAAAGTAATCATTTCCCTGAAAGCATTTTTTTATTTATCAGATGCAAGCAAATGTTCACAACTGAAGTATCACAGAATCACTGGACAGCTGAGGTTGGCAGACACCTCTTGAGATCATCTACTCAAACTCCCCAGCTCAAGCAGGGTCAGCTAGAGCTGGTTTCCCAGGACCGTGTCCGGTTGGGTGTTGAATATGTCCAAGGATGGAGACTCCACAACCTCTCTGGGCAGCCTTGTGCCAAGGTTTCACCACTCTCACAGGAACGAAGTGTTTTCATGGGTTCAGGTTTGTTTGTTTGTTTTTTTTTAAATTTGTGCCCAGTGCCTTTTGTCCTGTCAGTGGGCACTACTGAAAAGAGTCTGGCTCCACCACAACAATCTGTGTGTATCCTAGTTTTGTATCATCTGCCAAGTTGCTGAGGCTGCACTCCATCCCATCGGTCAGGTCATTAATAAAGATATTACACAGTACTTGCCGCAGTATTGAGCCCTGGGGTCCACCACTAGTGACTGGCCTCCAACTGAACTTTGTGCAGCTGATCACTACTCTCTGGGCACAGTCTTTCAGCCAGATTTCAATCCACCTCACTGCCCATTTGTCTAATCGGCACATTGTCAGCTTGTCTATGTGGATGTTATGGGAGACACTGTCAAAAGCCTTACCAAAATCAGGGTAAACAGTATCCACTGCTCTATCCTCATCTACCAGGCCAGTCATCTCATCATAGAAGGCTGTCAAGTTGTTCACGCATGGTTTCCCTTTTATAAACTCATGCTGACTATTCCTAACAACCTTCTTGTCCTTCATGTGTCTGGGAATGGTTTCCAGGAGCATTTTCTCCTCCACCTTTGCAAGGACTGAGGTAACACTGACCGGCCTGTAGTTCTCTGGACCTTTCTTCCTGCCCTTCTTGAAGGCAGGACTGGCATTTGCTCTCCTCCCAGTCTTCATGAACCTCTGTCAATCACCATGGTGGCACTGCTGTGCCATATGTAAGTTAAAATCTGGACCTCTTGCAATCCTGATACCCCTGGATACACTGCACATCCCCCCAGGAAAGGAAGAGAAAGGGCTGCTTTTTCAGAAAATAGTGTCTATCCCATTCCTCAGACACAGATTGAAGCTTATCACCCTGGCTTGTTAGTTTTGGAAATGTACCCTTTTTGATTTGAAATATTACAGGGTTTGATATTTCTTCCAAAAGTCGCAATTTTCTGTAGCAACAAAATCTTTTTTCCAAACCAAGTGTATCACGAAGGCTAATCTGATAACAGAGAGGTTCTGCACTGCAGGGATGCTCTGAAATCAGGAGAAAAATACATCAACACCAGTGAGACCACTAGCGATAACTAAAGTGCATTCATTGTTTTATTTTTCACTCTTTCAACACCAACAACCTGCTGGTAGCGGCAGGGCCCAGTGGAAGGCTAGCCTGCTGGCTCCATACATGTTTTCTTCTTCTGTGCTGTGTACCGTCAAAATGCTGAAATCCCACCCATTCCCTCCAACACTCCCACCTGCCCCACACAAGGGTTGAGTGACCCTTTGAGACTGGTGGCAGCCACGAAGGCACCTGTCCTCCCCACTTCCATCAGGCTCTGGGGGCAGGGAGAGGCATAGGAAGCACAGGCAATTCTCTGCCATGGGACAAAGGGCAAAGAGCTACAAGAGCAGGCATAAATTATGTTTGTCATCACTTTTCTGCTGTATGGAAAAGGCATGCAGACGTTAGAAAAAAAGCACTTTTAATATATGCATTATTAATAGAAAGCTAACACACAGTAATAGCACTTTCTGCTACAACTGTTGTCTGCAGATGGATGAAAGAAGGCCACAAGAGAAGCACTAGCTCTAGATGAGAGGCATGAATGATTATTATACACTTATTAATAATTCTGGTTTTCATTTGAAAATTGCACTTGTATGCACTCCTCTCCCAACACAGGCATTTTTAAAATACACAAACTCACTGAGAATCCATGTTCAGATTCTATTCTCATTGCTTTTATTTAAAAGACATGTAGATGTGGCACTTAGGGACATGGTTTAGTGGAGTTGGCAGTGTTAGGTTAACGGTTGGACTCGATGATCTTAAGGGTCTTTTCCAACCTAAACAATTCTATGATTCTATGATTCTAACACCAAAGTAGAAATGGTAACCTTTCCATATACCAGCCCACCTAAACCTTCTGCCTATACAAACCTGCAACAGCAGTATCACAAGAAAGTCTCTCTCCTGAATTTTAGTGCTTCCAGATGAGCCCAAGAAGAGCGGAGCACAGATGAACTAAAAGGGTAACGGAATTTCTTTTACATTATTTCTATTTGTTATTTCAATGACAGTTTAATCCATGGGGACTTAAAGAACAGTTTTTATCCTACCCAAGCAAATTCCCAGATCCCAACATAAGCACTTAAGGAAAATAGCAATTTTACTTAAGCGGTGTGCTTCACAGAGGAGAAGCTGAAAAAAGCAGGTACAACAGTAGTAAGTGAAGAGCTACACCAGCTGATCAGCCATTTCAGCAAGCACTGTCTACGCTGGGAAGCTGAGGCACAGAGAGGGCTGAGACCTGCCCCATTCAAACCTGGAAATAGCTCCTGCTTTAGGTTCACACACTGACATACCAGTTACTGCCACTTCTTCCAGGCCAGGCTTTTTCTGCAGAGACTCACCTGGCACTACAGCTTTCAGACCTTTTGTTTGCTCTGCATCACCTATCGTTTTTGCCTGGGAACTACAAAGGCTGTTGTAACATGCAACCATGTTGCTGGTTTTGGATGCAATTCACCAGAAACTGGTACCTTCCCTCTTCCTCCTGCATCATATAATTCATGTTTCCACCATTTGGCTGCAAAAGCAGGTGCTGCAGGATGAAAGCTGGATTTAAGCTGTGATTGACATTTCTTGGGAGTATCCCCCAGAGAAACTCTGGCTGAATTAGTCCATGGAAGAGCAAAGATTTTTTCCTCACCAAGATCAAGGCTGTCCAAGGGTGCTCATGGCTTGAGTCATTTGACTCAAATAGTCTTTTGACCATTTTTGGTTTTGGTCATTAACTAAAAGAGCTGAAAAATCACCCAGTTCCCAAACCAACAGCTGTGCATCAGCCTTTCAGTCAAAGTGAATAGGCAAAAAACTATTTTGATTTGAATTTTTAGGTCAGGCTGTACCAGGACTTCATAAACTGCTCGCAGGTGTTGAATTTTTTATAGTGGTATTTTCAAGAGAATGGTCATTAGGTTGCACAGTGTTTGTTCTGGCAGATACTAATGTTTCCATGGCATGCAAGAGAAGAGAAGTGCATTGGAAACTTTTTTTTTTTTAAGTATAAGGGAGATAAGGCCATTGTAATAACAATCCCCCATCTGCTCATCACATGGCCCCTTCCTCCCCTTCTTGTGCATATTCAGAGCATCCCCTGCTGTATTACCAGTTCTTGATGTCTGGGAGGTATTTTCTTTGCAGACAAATATTTATTTATTTATGGACCCATTCAAAGCTTTAGGCACGTACACAGCTTAATCTGTAACATCTTGTCAAATGCAAGCGGAGGAAAAAAATTCCAGGAGTTAGTTATAATGATGCCAAACTCTGCCCTCGTAGGATGCACTTTGCCACTCATGACAGCAATGGGAAGCGCTCCCGCTCGTCTGATGGTGGAACATGCCTTCCTGGGCTTTGCTGCTCTGTCAACAGGGAAAGCAGCTGGCAACCTGTGTGCCTTTCTGAGGAAGGAAAGAGCTACCATCCCTCCTCGAGCCCATCTTGTCGAGAGGCACGTAGTGCAACAATGTGCTGCATTTTGTTTGTTTGTTTTCTGGTTTTCAGTTGCGCATTGAGTCCCAATTTGTGTAACAACTGTTCAAGCTCAGATCTGTTTTGCAAATCATTGTGAAGTGAACAGCAGTGGCAGATTTGCCTCAGCTGTTTTTGTTGAGCGTTGCTGAATGCAAAACAGAGGGCTTTGGAAAGAAAAGACAAAATGGGAGGGCCGTTTTGAGCTGCGAGTACCTCGGCAGCACTGCCAAACCCTGTGCAAAGAGTAACTCTGACGGAAGTGCCCGGTTTATTGCTGCACCTATCTAAAAGTGTTGGGAAACCAACTGTCGTGGTGGTATAAAACATTTCCTGTAAACACAATCACTATAAATCAAACCCACTCACAGCCCAGTATCAGCATCCAGAGCAGGAGCCGCTCCCAGCACCTGAAGCCAGGGCTCCTGTGAGACCTGAGCATCACTCAGGATGGGGGCAAAGGCCAGTTCCCCTTACCGCCCCAGGCACAACATCTGAAGCACATGGACCACAACGCAAAAATGTGTTTCTCCTTCCCTTTTTTTTCTTAATGCCTTTCTTGAGATTTCCTGCTTGTAAAATCATGATAAAGTCCAATGCCCTCCCCTAGACATAACAGTGACTCTTCCATGATACCACAGCTGCAGGATACAGGGACCAGCAGACACAGCCCATTTAAAGCAATGATCTCAGGACAAATAACACAGACTTTTCTCCAATGTCTTCTGGCTGGAGCTAGAACATTTTTGGATTCAGTTCCCAGAACAGTGAGAATCTCTCTCCCAAAATACAGCCAGCAGAAAGTGAGAAAGGCCATCGTTCCAATAAAACACCTTAACAGTCCTGTAATTAGTAAGCAGATAGCTATTCAAATGCTCCCACGCTAATCTAGGCACTCGATTGTGGTGCCTGAATGTTTCCCTGCTCCTGCAAGGTTAGCAGATGAGGGCTGCTATAGAAAAATCAGGAAATAAAGGGCCTTTCCAAGGACAGCAGGCATACAACACCATTACAGCCCTCACAACAACGGAGCTCTTGCATCCTTTCCCTTGCATTCCATTCACTGCTTGCAAGCACCGGCAAATGCCACCAAAACAAAATGATAACAACAGCCTTGTATTCTCCAGCTTCTGTGGGCAGGGCACCCCTTTGAAGCCACAGCTTCTGCGGTCACTGCTTGACTTACATTATTGAACAACCTCACAAATGACTGCCAGCCAATGCATGACCCTGCTGCGGTATCAAGCTGTTTCATCTGCAAGGACCGTATGCATATTTACATAATAAATGAGACATACCAAAGCATAATATATTTATGCTACATCTCAAGCCACCTGCGCACTATCATTCCAGTAACCTCTCCAGCAGGAAATGAATTCCACATCTCCACAGAGCGAAAATATGAAAATTAATTGATAAGCTACAAATGGATCATTGGGAACCCAAATGTGTGGAGAATTGTTCAGCCAAAATGAAACCTCCTGTCTCTGGAGAGAAGAGATTTATCATTTTAGGATCTTTCAGCCAGGTTTAGGGATTTGTTAGTGATTGCTCCTTGATCAAGTACCTGAAAGAAAGACGTATTCCTCTGTGTGTGAGTGTGGAACTGCAAGTCAACTAAGATACTGTCCTGAGCTATAGCAGTATATATGCATACATATATATATTTATGTGTGTATGTGTGTTTGTGTATATATACATAAAGCAATGCCTAGAAATCACCTGAAGTGATAAAAAGGTTGTCAGAAATATCTTTATGGAAATGTTGAACTCACAGAAGAGAGCTATTCTGTCTTCATCTCGTGTTCTCTTTCAAATGGCAAGACTGGCCTGCCTTGACCTCTGTATATTATACGTTCACTTTTTTGAATGTCAAGAACACAAGAGAAATAAAGGCTGCATTAATATTAATATTGATATCCTCCTACTCAAGCCAGCTCAGGAGCACGGTGCTCGTGTAGGGAGCATACTAACCCACTGGCTTGTTAATTCAGGAGCTCAGGTTCAAAGCCAAAGCTACGCCGCACCATGCATTGCTCTCCGGCTGGTCCCCTCCAGCAGTGCCCCGAACCCATCCCTGTGGTGGGGGGACACACATCCAACAGCTGCTTGTGACCTTCACCAAGCCCGTCTGGGTCTAGGTCAGCAGCTGGGCAGCATCGCGGCAGCATCACAGCAGCATCGCCAGCACCGCTCCATCTCTGCCCTGTGAGCCCACTGCTTGCTCAGCTGGAGGGTTGTCAAAAAGCCAGGAAAGGCGAGAGGGTTCACCACACTTTTGATCGGTGTTTCTAAATCATCTGTTGATGGGGTCCATCCCCTGCCAAGTAAATGGTTCTTGAAAGAATGAAAAATAGATCTTTGCCCTCAGTGTAGAAAAATTACCCCTGTTATTACTTCTGAATTTGAAATTAAAACATAGCGATATCATAACAGCCAAGGAAGCCACTGGCACTGCAGTCTCTCCTTCTGATCAGGTCTTCCCTTATTTTTAAATGATCACATTTGCTCAGCTAATCCCATGTTGTGGTGGGTTGACCCTGGCTGGGGGCCAGGTGCCCACCAGAGCTGCTCTATCACTCCCCTCCTTCTCTAGACAGGGGACAAAAGGTACAACGAAAAAAAAACTTATGGGTCGAGATAAGGACAGGGAGAGATCATTCTCTAATTATCGTCACGAGCAAAACAGACCGAACTTAGAGAGGGAATTCATCTTATTTATTACTAAGCAAAACAGAGTAGAGGAATGAGAAATAAAACCAAACCTTAAAAACACCTCCCCCCACCCCTCCCATCTTCCCGGGCTCAACTTCACTCCCGGCTTCAACCTCCGCCCCCCTCAGCGGCACAGGGGGACGGGGAATGGGGGTTACGGTCAGTTCATCACGCGGTGTTTCTGCCGCTTCTTCATCCTCAGGGGGAGGACTCCTCTCATCGTTCCCCTGCTCCAGCCTGGGGTCCCTCTCACGGGAGACAGTCCTCCACCAACTTCTCCAATGTGAGTCCTTCCCATGGGCTGCAGTTCTTCATGAACTGCTCCAGCGTGGGTCTCTCCCACGGGGTCACAAGTCCTGCCAGCAAACCTGCTCTGGCGTGGGCTCCTCTCTCCACGGATCCACAGGTCCTGCCAGGAGCTTGCTCCAGCGCGGGCTTCCCACGGGGTCACAGCCTCCTTCAGGTGCCTCCACCTGCTCCGGCGTGGGGTCCTCCACGGGCTGCAGGTGGAATCTCTACACCCCCTCATCCTCCCTCCATGGGCTGCAGGGGGACAGCCTGCTTCACCATGGTCTTCACCACGGGCTGCAGGGGGATCTCTGCTCCGGCGCCTGGAGCACCTCCTCCCCCTCCTTCTGCACTGACCTTGGTGTCTGCAGAGTTTCTTACATCTTCTCACTCCTCTCTCTGGCTGCAAAAGCGCTCTCTAACTGTTTTTTCTCTTTCTTAAATATGTTATCACAGAGGCGCTGATTGGCTTGGCCTGGGCCAGCAGCGGGTCCGTCTTGGAGCCGGCTGGCATTGGCTCTGTCAGACACAGGGGAAGCTTCTGACAGCTTCTCACAGAAGCCACCCCTGTAGCCCCCCCGCTACCAAAACCTTGCCACGCAAAACCAACACACATGTATAGCCAGAATGTTTTTCCCTTACCATCACCAGCATCTGGACTTTCAGGAAGATTGATAAACAGCAGTTATGTACAGTCAAATCAATTAAATCCAATTATTTTCTCCAATGCCTGTCACTAATAAGTGTCCTGCCCTGCCACAGCCCTGTAAACTGCTCATGGAGAGGAAAGCTGCACTGGAGTCAAGAAGAGCAATGACTGCAGCCATCCAGCCCCCATCCAGCCCCTCTGCTTTCCATTTATTCCACTTCCACTACCACCAAAGCACAAGATGGAGGCTTAGGTTGTGTGGAGCCTGCCTTGGACCCAAATACTTGATAAATATCACAGTATGAGTGAGAACAGGATGATTTCTGCTCCTTCCCCCAAAACAACCACATCAGAAGTCCCGGGCACCCTAAATACCCCACTAAGAAGATCCCTACCTCAATCACATTTAAATGTTCAGCTAACTAGAATTGACCACGTCTATAAAAACCCCTCTTTGACCTTGTCTTGTCTATGGAGCAAAACTTCACTTCCCTTCCCCAGTCTCCATCCCCAGCCTGCTTTTGGGTGGCAACCGCTCCCAGCTTGGGACATCCGTGCCCAGACTGTAAGCTCTGTACTGCACAGCCCCAAGCACGCTCTTGGTGCTTAACGAATGCTAATTAATGGGACATGTAGAATGGCACAGCAATTAAAATGAGGTATTTTCTCTCACTGAAGAATGATTAATATCTTGGACAGATGTGAGTGTTGTGCTTTGTTAGCGGTACGTTGCGTGGCAGATAGTCAGAATACTAATTAGTCCTTTTGAATGCAATTAATTTAAAAGACAATTTTCCAAATTCCACACGACTAATGTTACAGTTAAAACATTTGAATAGCTCTCATTGTAAATTCCATAGCCAAGTGCTCATCCATGCCTACACACTCAGAGAAAACAGAGATGGAGATAAATCCACTTAAGATCTTTTAGATCTTTAGCTGAGAAGACCCAAAGTGGGAGAATGAATGGAGGATCCACTGCCAGGGCAGGCAGCACGCTGCGCCCAGCAGGAGTCTGTGTCGATTGCATCAACTGTGTTTTCACATTTTTGGTATTCGTCTCCTGAATGTGCAGGGTGGCAGCTGGTATGATTTTCCAGTATCATGTTGGTGTTAACTCCCATTAGTGTCCAAGTCCAGCACTGAAGCACATACAGGAATCCCACCGGCTCCAGTTTGCTCTCTGTATAACTTTAAAATCTAGTTCTCAGTAAAAAACTGACCACCTTGCCCCCTGTAGCTGTATTGACTGACAAGACTACCACAAGGAGATGTTGGTCCCTGCTGACACTAGAGCCTTTTCTCTTGCTAAACCTACTGCTCAAGAGACCATTTTATTTTGTTGGCCACAGGCTGCAGGACAACCCCATGAGCTGCTCTGGCAGCCTGTCCCAAGCACCAGAAATCTCCAGAAGAGATGTAACACCTCCAGGTGGCCCAACCACAGTCCAAAGAGGACATAGATATAGCTACCACCTCCATGAGAGAGAGAGAGAGAAGTCCCTCCCAAAACAGCCCACCACCAAAGTGGGCATGCAGCAGAAAGCAACAACTCCAGGCCACACGGTTCTCCCTTTTCAAAGACATAGCATCCAGCCATATTTAACTGGGTTCACAAGATGTGTTAACATAGAGTCCTTGGCTCTATTTAGGCTGTGAACACTTTGGGTAGAAAAATCCCCCTTTTGTTTAAAGGTGGATCAGCCTGTCCAGCACAGCAGTGCCATGCCCTGGTGGGGACATCCCAGCAGAGCCCCAACACAGCTCCAGTGACTGATGCTGGGAGCAGCCATGGACCTCAGCTGCAGGACGAGTCAATGTCACGGGGCAGGAGAGACAAGGATGAGAAAAGTGCTGGCAGGGGAAGATGCGACATATTTTATCTGCCGCTGTTAGACTACGTGCGGGATGCCACTGTATAAGGAAGTGCTGTTTCCCAGGAAGAGCCCCTGTTTGATATTTTCTATGGAAAAAAGTTTCTGAATAATTCAAAATCAAAATTCGTTGTCTTGTTTCATCTCCAGTCTCCCTTTTCTCTTCCCATTGCACTGACAATAGAACAGAGCAGCACAGGACAGGGTGGAACATATTTTTCACCTTATTAGATGAAATTGGCTGACATTCATGGCACAGTTTGACACTACTGAAATGCTGCATTTCAAGAAATCTGTCTGATGTTTCTCACCAGAAATATTTCAGCTTTTCTGTTCCACAAAACATTTCAAAATTCCAACTTTTCACTCCACTTACAGCCAGAGAAAAATTTTACAATGCTGGAATGTCTCGCAATACTTACCATTTCAGTGGGCTGCAGTTAAACTGATGGGTTTGTGTAATACCACACCCAGCCTCTAACTCTATCATTCTTGTAATTGGAGAATTTCAACAATAGGTTTGAATACAAAAATCAAAACTGACTGCTGGCAAAGCTAAGCAGGGTTTTCTCTGGGGCTGTGAATTCCATGTGATGCTTCTAGAAATAAAAGACATATTGTATATCAGATTTATAAAACCAAAAAAATTTAAACTGACAAAACAAAAGATACGCATTCAATATTCACCTTGCTCTAGTCATCACAAACTATTTCCAAACACATCAGCCATATGCCTTTCTCTACCATGTTTAAAGGCATACTACTTTGTCAATGCTAGTTTTGCATTAATAGATATTAATGGCTTTTTCTCTTATTTTCAAATTGACCCAAGAACTTCAATATCTGGACAGGTTACTTGAAATGACTGTTCGAGTCAGCTCGCATTTGTCACACATTTAAGTCACAGGTATTGGACTTGTCAGCTGAGTTTTTCAATTTGGTGTCAGAGTAAACTGAATTGCTATTGACACACCATGGGAAACATCCTGCTCCCAGGATGCAAAATGCCAAAGGTTACCACAGGGGGCACCTGGGGGACTGGCGGGGGGTGGGGGGGTAAAAAGAGGAAAAATGGCTTGCCATGAAGTTTGCAAGCAGTCCTGAGAAAAAAAAGAAAACAATCTGCTGCTGCTTTTTGATGTTCACACCAAGTATTTCCTTGGCTGAACCTTTGTTAGTCAAGCACTATAGGGCTGCAGGTTTTCTTTGGTCACACCACATTTTCTATTACGCTTGGAAGACTCAAGTCTGGGCTCCTTCAACATACTTAGTTTTGCATCTGTTTGGCCTGTTTGTTGGAGACATAAGATGGTTGACAGCAGTCATTTAATTATAGTCAAAGTCTTAAAAAAAGGAGAATAAATATTTAACCATTAATCTAATAAGTAAAGCACACATTATAGTGGTTACTGTACATTTAAAAAACAACCGAGCCTCCAGCACGTAAAAATGGTTAGAAGGGAGCTGAGCTTCACGCAAAGCTTTTAAAATAAAATTATTGGGTGTAAGATTTGTATATGCTTTTGTGTTCAGCTGTGCAATTGTTTATTGAGCTGCCTCTCTGATGGACGGATGGCCACACAGAAGATGTGCAAAGCAGTGTCAGAGTCTGTGTAATAATTTTTAAATCACATGGTGCCACAGGGAATCATCTCTAACAACAAAGGCTCCGTGCAGGATGATGACAGTCCTGAAGAGGATACTGTAATACTGAGCCTGTCATGAGCATTGTAGCTTCAGTTTTCTTCCTATCCTTTTTTCCTGCCAGTCACTGAACTGAAAGCACCAACCGATGAAGACTGGCAGCGGTGATGACATAAGTTCAATAACCAGGGATTGTCTCCCAGAGATCAAACGAAAGCCTGAAAGAGTTTCATACACACAGTTGGTCAGGCCAAGATTAGTCATTAGGCTTTCTTGTTGTCTTGGACTTTGAAGCGCATATCCTTGCTGCTCTCCCAGCACAGTCAGTCAAAAGAAAATAGCTACCACACTGTGGCAAATCTTTGGTACGGTCACAGGTCACAGGTATGGTCCCCCACTCTGTGACCTTCACCAAGACTCTCACAGAGCTCTGTTCCAGCCCCATCAGTGGGGAACAGGACTAGTAATTCCACAGAAGTCAATAAATTAATCCTGGAGTACAATGGCTGAGTCAGATGTGTACATTTCCGCATTGATATTGACTGCAGAAAACCTAAAGATAATGAGTAATAAATTCCAGGATCCCCTGGCAGCAGAGGCTCGCGCGGCTGCCAGCTCCTGCTCTCCACAAGGTTGTCTCCATGCCGAGCCGGCACTGAACTGTTCCTGCTCAGCCTGAGCACCTCAGGACCGATTTGAAGCTTCACCACTATGTGAATGACCTTCACCATGGTTCTTTCCTACCCTCTCCTGCAGCCTGGCAGCGGGCACAAGGGAAAATTAGCTTGGGGTTATCCCTGCTGCTCCCCAGGTTTCAGAGGCAGCTTGGGCATGAGAGCTAATGGTCACCGTCAAAAAGCAGAGAGTGAGGGGTAAGTTCTTCAGCCGCCACTGAAAACCCAGCCCTCGCTCCTCTACTTCAGAGCTAAAGTCTCAGCAGCTTATTATTTTAAATACTTTTCCAGAGGATGTAGTTTCACGGTACCCCAACACATAGCAGTATGGCCAGGATGCCACGGAGGGAACCCATGGCTGCACAGCTGCACTGAATTCCCTCAAGGAGGGATTACGGCTGGCATCTTTGATGAGGAGATTTATTCATGCACGGGATGCAACCGGTCTCCTCAGCTTCCGTCTATTTTCTTGTAATTACAGGGACATATGGTTGTGTTTCATAATTAATTTCCACAAATTAGGGGCGTTCAGAGTTGGCTGCTTAGAATGAAACAATCAGGGTCTTGTGTGAGTTTGCATTTCCATTCATTTATTTACAAATATTTGTAAGCTGGTTGTTCCAATAGCAACAAGACTTTATACCTTCAAAATACATTGTCACTGGGGACCGCAGGGCCCTCAGTAAATCAAAGCAAAATTAATTTCCCAACACCATTCCATGTCCAGAATATAATTTTTCTGCAGCTGGGGAGACTGAGACACAAAAAATGAGTATTTTGATTCAGCCTTGTAATAGGAACTCCAGGAGGGAAAATTTAGGTCAAAATGGTTTTGCCAAAAGAGAAGAATCCACAAGAATGATAAAAAATAAGATCAATATTTCAATTCATATTTTTAGAATTCCCCATTTTAATTGGCAAGGATACATCTCCTGCTAACATATTACCTAAAGATAATAGCATCAGACTTTTTACTACAAAGAAGTACTGTATGCACAGTTGTAACTACTTGGATTTATGGAGGATCAGTGGTTAGACTTTCCCAAGCAACAGAAATCCTGGAAAAGCTTACAGATGTCTCAGGCCATGAAGATTTGCTTTGGTTTTGTTTTGGCTTTTCTTCACGTATATGCCATGTAGGGATGTTAATGGTTTAGTATGTGATACATAGAAATAAATCTGGAAATAACAAGAAGGAATTAAGAGGTTCTGAAATTTCTCTGAATACCCAGAAGAATTCCTGGAGAATGAAGCAGTGGAATAATTCCCCCAGGTAAGCAGTCTCCCATTACCTTCCAAATTTAATTACTGTTTTTGATGTAACACTGGAAAAACAAACAGTAGTGAAAAAGCCCTGCCCTGTCAATAAATTGTTTCTATTTCTGACTTGCAGGATTATTAGATAAGTTTTTCTTTTTGATATAGAGACTGAGTTAAGGAGCTCTACACATTGCTGCTTTTCAGTGGCTCACCACAAATCTCTTCAGTTTCAAACAGAATATTCTGCTTTCATGGCTCAGCATTCAAATATATTCTCAACTGACAATAAATGAAATAGTGCTGGGGGGGGGATCAGCTCCAGGAAACTAACAAAACCTTATTTTAATTACTGTAGAATCTAAAGAAAATTCCAGATTTTTTAAAGATGTGGGGTTTTCCCCTCTCCATATAGCCAAACGTTCAGTACAATTAGCAGCCAAAGGAATTATTCAGAAAAAAAAAAACCAAACCAAACCAAAACAATACTCTAGGAAGGTGTTTAAATAAATATGTAAAGCAGTTGGTCTTATTCTATTCATTTATTTAGAGGAAAAATCCAGTGGAATTTGTTTGGCGTTTCCTGATGATTGTCCTTGCTAATACAATTATTAAAGGGATAATTGCACTTAATATTGTCTGTTTGCAGGATCATGGAAAAATTCAAGTTGGAAGGGACTCCTAGAGGTCTCCAGTCCAACCTACCACTCAAAGCAGGACTAGCTTCAAAGTCCTTCATATTTAAGGTTTTATTGCCTTATGTATCAGCTCTGGACCAGTAACAGATAACTATGTGGTGCTTAGCCTGTAACATTTTGAGCAGAACTAGAGTGGCCAAAGATGCTATTTTGGGGCAGTCTTCTCCATTACAATCCAAAGGTAGAATGAATAAATCCATCCTAAGCATGAATTTTGGTCTTCACTGAACCCCCATCCTCCTCCAGTGGGACCCTGGAGGTGCAGAGTGGGTGCAGTCTGAGCCTGCCCACAGGCTCTGGAGACCCATCTTCACACCGTTGGGTCAGCTGCCCTGAGCCCAACTAACCCACGGATGCATCGAGCCCAACGTACAGCCAAGATAACAGGCAACAGCGAACCAGGAGACCCAGTGTGTGTGTGCCTGCTCCCAGACCTGCTCCTCACCCCTCCATGGGAGCACAGCTGTGGAATGTGGACCAGTACTCCTCAAGGCCGAACTTTGCCCTCACTGACTGCCTGAATTACATCCAGGCCTTTTAAATCCAAATCATGGTTCTTAATACTGTGGCAGAGCGAAACGAAGCAGGCAGTACTACAGAGGCAAGACTAACAGCGTTAGATCTCCCAGTCTCCAGTGGGATTTATTATGGCTGTTTACTCTGGTCTCTTTGAGTCCAGCTCTAACTCTCTCCTCTCTGCAGCTGAACAAACTGCACTCCCCCAGCACACGCAGAAACGCATTTTCACAAGCAGCAAGTACCATGTAAGCCAAGCAATTCCAGCACTAGCAGCAGAAAGGGATTATATAGCTACACAGAAAACAGTGTAATAGAAATTTAATTCTGCTGTTTTAAGGATTTGCAAAGATTATTTGTCCGTGGAGGAAAATAACATCAGAGAGTAAAAGCATGAGTGACTGAGCGCGATGGCTTATGCACATCCCTCCCTTTTGCTCTTACAGCTGCGACCTGGAAATTTCACACACCTCTCCCCGTGCCGCAGCTTTCTCCTGACTCCCAACCACGCCGTGCAGGTAAGCAAGCAGAGAGGAAATAATGACAAGATGGAAAAGTAAATGAGGGAGAGAGTATCCCACGTTATGTAACATTGCATTTAGAGGATTAATTGGGACAGGCTGATAAGGATGAATTGAATGTGTGAGAGCTACAGTTGTTTTAATTGAGCAGCTTTTCTCCAGGGAAGAGAGCTAAGTTTAAACCATCTGTCCAATTTCAGTGTCATTTGCCAAGGAAATGATTAAATATTTTAAGATTAAATCAAAACTCTGGGAATCAAGGCAGAAGCCTAGAAATAAATGATTTGGGGGTTTGCTTTACATGCAGTAATTTGAATTTGAAGGTTGGCGAATTTTAAATGCCATTTCTCCCTGCCACGTGCATGTACACACACACACACACACACACTTGTCCACAGCAGATAAGTGAAAAATTGAGACACGAGGCACTTTGTAGCATGTGAGTGAGCCAAAGGCCAGTGTGCAGCAAGGGACTGGGATAAAACCCTGGTGAGAAAGGCTGGGACAGCAGCTGCCATGCAGGGAGAACCCAAAAAAAGGCTCCTGGGGTGAGCGTTCCTCTCACAGGTGCTTTAATGACAACCTCAGCAGGAGAGTGAACATGGCAGCACTGACCTCACAAAGTCATTTTCTAGAAGGCTAAGAGCATTTCTGAAGTCTAATAAAGCATTTGAGTTACAGCTACTAATCACAAAGGTAGCTTGGGGCGGGGGGGAAACAAGATTTGTTGCCCCAAGGCAACTGAGGAAATAAGGGATTTCAGATGATGGCTCACACACAAAGCAACTCTTTCTCTGTCCCCACCTGTTGTACTTGCCCCGTGGTGTCCATCCACCCCTCATGTCAAGCTGTGAGGTGTTGACCAAGGTAAGGGGGAGGTGAGGGCACAGCAGAACAGAGCTACTGTGCCTGCAAGTTCCCTGGCATCTGCTGGGATAAGCAAGGTGGCCACAGTTTGTGCTTTCCTGCTTGTTCAGGACGTAGGAGAAAGATATTCCCTCTGCCACCTTACACCTGAAAAGCATCCAGCAGTTGGGACTGGAAGTAGGCTGGTTGAAAGGATTGCTGGCTCAGAGTTGAGAAAGATTTGTCTGGAAAGTCACTTAGTTACCTTGACAATACAGCACGTTTCATTCAAACACAGCAGTCATACTGTGCACATTGCTGAACGATGCTAGTGAGAGCTTGGTTATGATTCGATTTCAGATTAAAAGCAGCCTAAATTTTAGATGTCTACATTTACACTGAGTGTATAAACTCCCATCATAGTGGAGTTTTAGGGATCGTTTTGATTGTCTAATCAGAGTTGCTGAATGTCATTTCAGCAGCCTCAGGGTGTTTGCAGAGGGCTGGTGGGTACACCACGATGTCTGCAGAGACCTGTGTTCTTCTAGAGACCCCTGGGGACCTTATAGAACCTCTGAAATGGGGAAAGACCCCTGTTTTTAGAGCACTGCATCCCACTCCTAGCCAATGTAGTCTACACGACCTAAAGAGTGATTCAGCTGAGCAGCCAACTTACCCCGGTTTAGGGTGAGCAACATCATGTTAGAAATAAATTCTTTACTGTTAGAGTGGTGAGGCACTGGAACAGGTTGCCCAGAGAGGCTGTGGATGCCCCATCCCTGGAAGTGTTCAAGGCCAGGTTGGATGAGGCTTTGGGCAATGTGGTCTAGTGGAAGGTGTCCCTGCCCATGGCAGGGGGGTTGGAACTAGATGATCTTTAAGATCCCTTCCAACCCAAACCATTCTATGATTCTATGATTCTCCAGACTCCATTGGCCTGATCACCATTGACTGTAATGTGAGTTTAGATACCAAATGTACATGTAGGCATTTAAATTTAGGAGTTTTACTCTTGATCTGAATCCCACACCTTATATCTGATTTCTAGAAATCCTCCTTTTCAGTTTCAAAATACCTGTTGTATGACCCAAAAATTACCCTCAGCCCTCTGGTCCTAAATGCAGCTCCCTAATGATGACCTTGAGGAAAGCAGCTTTTCTCCCTATATACTTGTCTTTGATGTTCTGGCCAGTTTAGAGAAGGGAAAGAAGCAGGCGGTTCTTCACAACTGTACAGACTTCCCCGGTACACCTCTGAGCAGCGGAGCAGGGCACAGCTAGCGCTGTTGCTCAGCTCAGCAGATGATGCAGGCAGTGTTCCAGTGCCCTAACACCACTGCTGGCAGCAGGACTCCAGCCCACGGTGTCACCTTTTCTGTAGAGGACTTCATCCGACCCCTGAACCGCTCCATCTTCAAGACTTAAAGCCCTGTGCTCTCCCTTGTCGCACCAGGGTAGATGTTATAGCTAATAAGGACAGACTTTATCCGTACCTCGGGCGCCCTTAGGACGTGCTCACTGTGGGTGCACGGAGAGGCATTACGATTGCATTGCAATTTAATTGTGGCCATGTTGACAATTGAGATTTTTCCATAAAGCCTCAAGTTGCATCTCCCAGAGTTGAAGAGAGAATCTCTGCTTTTATTTCTTGTTACTATAAAGGATGTCTCTATCCTTTCTGCCTATGGAAGAAAGCTGGAGAACATGAGCAAAGCCAAACAAACCAATGAACCCATGCTGAGCATCATTATTTCCCCTTAAATCTGATGGCTTTTAACCCAAACTCATAATGTACCACGAAGTCTTGCTCCTGGCAATGCTGTAGGAGGGGGATTAATCTCAGCTCTATCCAGCATTTGTCTGGCCTGTCACTGAGAGCTCCCGTCTCTGGCAATGAAGAGAAACAGGCATCTTCAGGGGAGAGTCATCTCAGACAGGTGTCTGAGACATCATGTTCATGGATATAAAACTTGACTAACTCTGGGCCAAGAAGAAATCATATCTTTGCTGATAACTGCTGCAAACTGATAACAGATGTTTTTTCAATGTGTCATTTAATCAGGTTTTAAGATGTAAATGTTATTTAGGTAGGGCAGCCAGCTCCTTAACCTCGTTATTTACAGATTTTTTTTTTAATTTCTGGTTTTATCTTCCCTCAACAACTGGCTGAATTTCCTAATGTCCAGTTAATTACTTCCATCAGCTTCCCTTCCACCCTTGTTAAATACTGATTTGTTTACAGAAGTTTGCACGCCACCTCTTAATCAGAACTACTTTGTTACCAAAGTTGCTTTTGTCTATGAACAAAGTACTGTTTTTCTTTGACCATCCAAATAATCTTTTCACATTATTATTTTCATTTCTTTGAAAAACAGCCACTTACCAAATAGCCAGAACATGCAACCACTTGCCGAATTTTCCTCCTGATTGCACAAAATGTGTCTGACTGGGGCATGACCATTTGCACCCAGGAAAAATCTCAGTATCTGTTCAGTGGTGAGTTTCTCTACCCTTAAAACAATTCCACTATTGACCTTCTCCATAGAATAAATAAAAGGCTGACCTTCCCTTTTTATTTTATAACATATCGTAATTTTCAGGACTGCCAAAGCATAGAATATTAGAATGGGTTGGGTTGGAAGGGACCTCAAAGATCATCTAGTTCCAACCCCCCTGCTGTGGGCAGGGACACCCTCCACTAGACCACGTTGCCCAAAGCCCCATCCAACCTGGCCTTGAACACTTCCAGGGATGGGGCATCCACAACCTCTCTGGGCAACCTGTTCCAGTGCCTCACCACTCTCACAGGGAAGAATTTCTTTCTAACATCTAATCTATATCGACCCTCCTTCAGCTTAAACCCATTACCCCTTGTCCTGTCACTACACTCCCTGATAAACAGTCCCTCACCATCTTTCCTGTAGGCCCCTTCAGGTACTGGTAAGCCACAATTAGATCTCCCCAGAGCCTTCTCTTCTCCAGGCTGAACAACTCAACTCTCTCAGCCTGTCCTCATAAGGAGAGGTGCTCCATCCCTCTGATCATCTTCATGGCCCTCCTCTGGACTCGCTCCAACAGCTCCATGTCTCTCCTGTACTGGGGCCCCCAGAGCTGGACGCAGTACTCCAGGTGGGGTCCCACAAGAGTGGAGTAGAGGGGCAGGATCACCTCCCTCGATCTGCTGGTCACACCTCTTTTGATGCAGCCCAGGACACTGTTGGCTTTCTGGGCTGCAAGCGCACACTGCCGGCTCATGTTGAGCTTCTCATCAATCAATACCCCCAAGTCCTTCTCCTCAGGGCTGCTTTCAATCCATTCTCTACCCAGCCTGTAGTTGTGCTTGGGATTGCACTGACCCACATGCAGGACCTTGCACTTGGCCTTGTTGAACTTCATGTGGTTCGCACGGGCCCACCTCTCCAGCCTGTCAAGGTCCCTCTGGATGGCATCCCTTCCCTCCAGCGTGTCGACCACACCACACAGCTTGGTGTCGTCGGCAAACTTGCTGAGGGTGCACTCGATCCCACTGTCCATGTGGCCAACAAAGATGTTGAACAGTGCCAGTCCCAGTACTGACCCCTGCGGAACACCACTCATCACTGTTCTCCACTTAGACATTGAGCCGTTGACCACAACTCTTTGACTGCAACCATACAGCCAATTCCTTATCCACCGAGTGGTCCATCCATCAAATCCATGTCTCTCCAATTTAGACACAAGGATGTCGTGCGGGACAGTGTCAAATGCCTTGCACAAGTCCAGGTAGATGACGTCAGTTGCCCTTCCCTTATCCACTGACGCTGTAACCCCATCATAGAAGGCCACCAAGTTTGTCAGGCACAATTTGCCCCTAGTGAAGCCATGTTGGCTGTCACCAATCACCTCCTTATTTTCCATGTGCCTGAGCATAGTCTCCAGGAGGGTCTGCTCCATAATCTTGCCAGGCATGGAGGTGAGACTGACCAGCCTGTAGTTCCCTGGGTCTTCCTTTTTACCCTTCTTAAAAATGGGGGTTATGTTCCCCCTCTTCCAGTTGGCGGGAACTTCACCAGACTGCCAGGACTTCTCAAATATGATGGAGAGTGGCCTGGCCACTTCATCCACCAGGTCCCTCAAGACCCACGAATGCAA
Organism: Balearica regulorum gibbericeps; assembly: GCF_011004875.1. Classification (NCBI taxonomy): domain Eukaryota; kingdom Metazoa; phylum Chordata; class Aves; order Gruiformes; family Gruidae; genus Balearica; species Balearica regulorum. The sequence goes on from NC_046186.1 coordinate 16,919,930, forward strand.
CTCATCAGGTCCCATGGACTTGTGCACCTTCAGGTTCCTTAGATATTCTCGAACCCGATCTTCTCCTACAGTGGGTGGTTCTGCATTCTCCCAGTCCCTGCCTTCTGTGACCTGGGCAGTGTGGCTCAAGCATTTGCCAGTGACGACTGAGGCAAAGAAGTCATTGAGTACCTCAGCCTTCTCCAAAGAGCTATTTTATTACTAGCAGCATGAGTTCTTGAGCATCTTGACCGGAATGGTGAGGCATAAGAGAGTACAGCTGAGATAATCAAATTCTTAGCATAGCAAATTTGGTGAAGAAAATACATTTGCAACAATACATTTGCAAATACAGGAATTTTTAATGTGAGAGTATCTAATATTTTTCCTTTTTTATTAAAAAAAGAAGTAGGTATTATATTGTATGCTGGAAAACATTCTTCCTGATGGAGAATTCCTTTAAACTTTTTTTTTTTCCCCACTTCTGACAATATTCTTTATTTCTAGCCTGGACATTCTATTTAATGAAGGAAACAAAGGCTGTATTTCTTCCTGGTAAATTTAAAATATATGAGAAATGTTCTGATGAAAACAATCTTCATAGAATTATAGATCGTGTTTTCTTTTGCCATTGCAAAATGTGTTGAAAAACACAGTCTAAAATAACCCAGGCACAACCAGTCTGTGCATCTATTTTGAAACAGAATTATTGGATATTTTTTCCTCTTGGCTGGGTTATAGTTTCTACTCAAAACAGTAGCTTGTGCAGGCTAAGATTAAATTTTTGCTGGAGCTATTTCAGGAGAAAACTATAGAAAAAGGAAGAAAGATATAACCGAACTAGATTTTGCACTTCTTTTTTTCCCAGCAATTTCTATTTTATCATTAGAGAACTTCGTTGTTGAAAACCAACAAAACAACAGAAACTCTATGTCTGTGGGGAGACCCCTCTGAACTGTTGGTCACCGAGAGCACAGAAGTGAAAACACAAACCCTGGTGCAGTCAGCGAGGACCAAGAAGATGTCTGCAAGCTTTCTGCCAGAGCGCAGGACAGGAGTGTGTCCTTGGTGGTGCGGTCTAAGGGGAACAGGCACCTCTTCCCAGTGCTTCCTCATTAGCCACAGCCTCCGCTTTTTGTACCAGTTCTGCTTAAATAATTACAACCTGTTAAGCTGGACCATTACTGATGCTGGACTGGGGTAGGAGGGCGTAAGAAGGCTACAGAAAGGGAAAATAAAAGGGAATGGAGAGCCCAGGACTCACACCGCAAAACTACCTTGCCAACCACAAAAAAGCTCCATTTTACATAGTTGGCTTAATCAATTGTTTTAATTCACTTTTCCAGCTCCAACTGCAAATAGCTTCAGGGCATAGCTGGTGGAAAACTTCTCGACCCTGCCAGGTCTCCCTGGGACATCGTGCCGGGCAGCCACACAAAGAAAACGGGGCTGTAGCTGGGGTTTGACAATGCACCACCCATTGACTGCTACACGAGATGCTGCCAAGAAAAATCCAAGGCCCTTTCACTTCTCTGTGGTAGAAGAGACACTGCCATCACGCAGAAACGAGACCGAGAAGCACGTGCTCAGGGACCCAGCACAGGAACAGCCCTGTGCTGTCAGCTGAGTTCACTAGTCCCACGGCACAGGGATTTTATTGAACTGCCCTTTTTGGATGACTAACAGCACCAAGAGGGGGAAAGAGTAACACTATCTCCTAGCAGCTCAGAGAGCAGCTTCCCTGGTTCCTGCTGCAGCAGCTGGACACCACATGGCTGGAGGGACCTTCTATACATCTGTGGATCCCACCAGCATCTCCAAGAAGGGTTTGGCCACAAGGCTCTGGGTGCAGCTTTCTGCTAAGGTCCATCTCCTTGGTCTAACCCTCTGCCAACCAAAAGCCCGTGCACATCCTATAACATCCTCTCATTGCTTGTCAGGTTATACCATACAAGACCACAGATAGCATGTAAGGATCAGGCAACCTAAATAAAGCTGACGCACTGCCTGTTTTCACTTGCTGAAGTAGGTTAAGAGTCTCTTCTCCCAAGGCAAGAGGAGATTCATGACTACAAAATCAATGGTGCTACTGGTGTTATTGTCCCTTGTCATATGCATGTGTGTTGAATAGGCAAAACTCCTCAGATCTTATTCTTCTGTAGTGCAAATGTGTGGTTTTGTAATTTGTGCACATTGATGTAGAATGCCAGGCTAGACAACTGAAGCAAATTCCAACTGAGGAGCTCTAAAACCGTGCCGCAGAGGCATCTGCACCAGATGAGACACACTTCACTGCACTCTGCAAGCTCAGGCCTCTGCTGGCACAGGCGTGCAGGGATTGCACTGCAGCTCACCAAAATACCTGCCCACCTCCCCCCTGCTGGTACGTGCCTCAGCATCACTGAACTGAGACCACTTTTAACCTGAGAATGCCAAGCTCTAAGATCCATTTCTATAACTGCTGTGTTCACTTCAGCAGCTTTCCAGCTTGTAAAGTCTCAAGTGAAAATCATGAAAAGCTTTGCTAACCTGAGAAGTGGCAGGGGAAGGGATATGGAGAAGGCAAACGAATTTTAGTATGGAGAAGTTCTGCATGACTTTGAGACAAAAAATGTCCAGGGAAATACATAAGACTGAAAAAAAGACACAACCAATGCAACAGTCTTGAAAGAACAACAGGAGCAGAGGCAAAAACTTAGCGTGAGTTGGGGAAGTTCTAAGTCTGGGAATTAGCAATTGTGGCTGAATCTGAACACTAAAAAATGCTTTTGCTGGAGAAACTGAGACAGAAATAAGTACTGTAACTTAATTCCAGCGCCCCAGAAAGCCAGAGGCAGAAGCAGGACTAAATCTTCATAGTCCCAGTCCACTGCCTTTTGATGTGAGCTTGCTACATTTGAAAGGTGAACCCTACCTCCTCACACTCCTGCCCAAAACAGAGAGGGATAAAACTGCCTTTACTGAAATTGGGGAATATTTTATCATCACTGACTTCAGCAGGGACTCAACTCAATCCCTAACACCCACCTTAATGACAATAGATCCCTACTTGATCATCTCACCAAAGCAAATTGTTGTGCCCGAGTTGAACATGTCATCAGAGGAGGACCATCAAAATCCATGTGGTGCAAGAACTGATGTCTCCTGCCTCCCTCAAGCAGCTGACACATCCACTATGGGGGATGCTTGAAAGAAAGGAGGTCTTCCTCCTCCAGAAAAGAAGTGGTATGACTGAGGTGCCTTGCTAAAGGTACAAAACTCAGCCAGGGTTTTACCACAATGACAATCATCTCATCCATGTCTTCCAATGACCTGCAAATGAAATGGGCTTTGAAAGGATCTGAAAATGATCCCCTATTCCTCCAGTATGAGGGAGGAAGATTGCTGCTGAGAACAGCCTTTAGCAATATTACTCTAAAGGAAAGAGAACAGACAAATGAAAATGATAATGGAAAAATTATCAGCATAAAATGCTCCCATTTATGTACTTTTTTTGAGTAAAGTTTTATGTGATGGCTTTGAAACTAAATCTAGAGTGTCTCTCATGCATCAGACAGGCTAACTATAAGATACCAAGACACTTGAAAGTCAGAAATGTAGGTGATGTTGATAAGATCTTCGTACAATGCAATAATAGCGTTCAGTCACCCAAGGTCTTTCATTTTTGGAACTGCCCCATATGAGTGTGACATTCATTAGTTCAAACCTGTATCATGCTACAGCAGTTTGAAAAAAAAAGTCACTAGGAAGAGTATTAAAAATTGCATGAAGGAGTCTTTCCCTCAGGCATTTCTTTTCAAGGTCAGAAAACCTCACTCTTGTTTTTTTCTGCTGACATGAAAACATTCAGAAAGATGACGTGACATGAAAACTCACACCTAATGCAGCTGTTTAATTTTGAAAAACCTTCATCTTCACACAGTGTTTCAAATATGACTTTGATCTCCATGAAATTTAAAAAAAAAAAGTGCTGTGTTCCCTGACATGCGTACTGTAGGATGTACACACAGAAAACCACACAGGGACTGGCAGAGTCTCATGAATAAAAACTGTTCCAAAGCTTCCTTCACCCAAACCAGAGGAAAACATTTACAACACTTCAAAGGCGTGATGAGGGCTGTGTCTCCCAGTTTTCCTCTAATTGTTGTCTTTGCTTGCAGCAAAGCAAAGTTCACTCTGTCTGTGGTGAGGGACCCTGTCCCCCGCAGAGGCTGCCATGCAGGACCAAATCCTGAGGAACACACGCTGCCAGGGGCAGGTGCTCAGCTCTCCACCCCAAATCCCCAGCCCCTGCTTCCCCCATCACCTAGCACCCACATTCCACGGCACTGGTTCCTGAAGATCATTGGCAACCTCAGGAGAAACACGCCCATTTGGGTTCCTCTGGCAGATAAAGTGTGGCTATTCCCAGTGTGCCACAAAACTTTCAGAAGCCAAGACTTTCAAAATTCTGTGAAAATGCAGTTTATAGAGCTGTGTAGGGGCAATTGTATCAGCATTAAAACCAGAGCTTGTCAATATTTTATGACTTTCCTTTCCTCTCACCTGCAGCCTCTTTTGCAAAGAAAAGGGCCTTTCTTACAGTTCGGATGTATTTTTGTCATAAAAAGTTCAGTTTTCCAACGACCAAGTTTATCAAAATCACATAGTAACAAGGAATAAGATTTTGAAAGTATCAGTGTGACAGGTACTTAAACTCTCTTACCTAATATTGATGAAGACCCTGATCCGCCAATTCAGTAAATCTGGCTTTAGGGGTCTTATAGGAACACAGAAGTTACAGGAGCAAAATAACCCCATGAGTTTGGCACAAATTCACTCCACAAGTTTTAAGTTCCTCAAAAAACTTTAGAGAAATTTATGCCTGCAGTTGTGAGACTGAAGTTGGATACCACCTGCCCAAACTACCCTAAGTTTAGACCAGGAGTGGCCTTTCCTGAAGCCAGCATGAAAGCATGAAGCTGGTGTAGCCTGTGTGTCATGTGCTGTGGTTAGTTTGAGAGTGTGATTGTGTTCCCAGCATGATCTTCACAGGGCTACAATAGAGTAAGAATCATGGAAATTATCTGGGCTTTGCAAAAGAGAAAAGCTAAGGTTCACCAAGAAAAAAATAATGGATATTTATTCTGGCTTCTTAGAGTTGATGGCATAGTCCTACAAATAACAAGAGCAGCAAGGAGAAAGAAGCAAGTGACAGCAATCATTTCTGGGGGAAAAAAGTAATAATGTACATGGCAATCGAACCTGAGCTCACTGAAAATCAGGAGGACCCAGGGTCCTCTCTAAGACGTCTGGCACCTCCATCAGGTGCTGCACTGCTGCTGTGGCTGCCTGTGCACAGAGCTCCAGCCCCACCACCCCTCCAAGGCAGGGCCAGCTCTTGCCTGCAGGCTGCCCCCAGCACAGGCAGCCTGAGCTCAGCGACCATTCAGCACACACCATCACCGGCATTTTCACTTATCTCATGTAGGGAAGAAAAAAACACAACAAAGCAAAGCCCCAAAAGCAGTGGAGTTTTGTTTCTATGCTATGGCAGGATTGCCTCATGGCTTAACAACATGCAAGTTGAAACTGAAGCTTTCTGCAAGGTTGGTAAATTCATAATCACACCCTTGTGCATGGTCTCTTGGGTATCTAATAGGGCTGAGCTCTCAGTGCAGTCTTACCCTCATGGGAGCATATCAGTGACTCTCCCATACCTACCTCCCAGGACATCACATCTTTGAGACTGTTGGCCCTCTGTAAAATTTTGCTGCAACTGGCTTTTACATGCATGAAGAGCTTCTTCTCTTCAAGCAGGAAGACAGATGTCCCTACACGGACTGCAACTCTAAGCTTAATTTCTGTAGGAAACCAGCCTAAAATCTTGTGTAGAGCAGTCCAGCTTCTGGCCATGTGCAGAAAGAAGACACATGGCCAAGTTAGCACAGCAGGTGGCTGGGCAGCTAGGATCAGCCTGAGGAGCTCATCCCCATCTTCCCACCTACCCAGGAGGATCCAGACACTTCAGAGCCCTTGGCCAAATCACAGCTGCATCCAAGCTCAGCAAGGAACACGAGGAAGATCAAAAGGAGACTCCTCTAAAGTGAGACCAACTGCCATGACTGAATCAGCCAATGGACATGAACAGATACTCCAAGCTGCTGCACACAAACCACGTGGACCCTGGGCAGCTCAGAGCCCAGGATGGCTCGGGCAAGTCCCCATAGGTGCTGCGCATGACGAAGGACACACAGGGCTGGCAGATGGAGAGTAGCCCAACAGCACGCAATGCCATGCCCCAGGATAGCTTGGCACTGCTCAGATGTAAGTCTCAGTTTCACTGTTTTACTGAGCACGGTCCAGCAAATCCATTTGCTCCTGTGCTAATCCTCATTTTTTCACCTTCTAATTTTACAAGAACTTTCTAACACAGATAGCCTCTGTACTGTGTATACCGAAGGCCTCAGTGTTGACCTTTAAAGCTAATGGCTCTATCTACACATGAGACATTTGCACTTGTACACTTAAAGCCAGATACTGGGCTGATAAGCACTGCAAGCAAAATCATGTCACTCCTGGCAGGCCAACCAGAGCTCCAGAGTCATACATGTGCAGTGGGTCTGCTGTGGGGATGGATCCAAGGGACCCATCCTGCCCTGGGATCAGGATGCTTCTCGCAGTTTAGCAGAGCAAGATGCTGCTGCTAGGTTTTGGGCAGCAGCAGCTTTCGAGCTACAGTGGCAACATCTGGAAGGCGAAAGGACCAAAGGATGTGCACTGGCTCAGTGCTCATGGCCAGTTTCATTTTCTCCCTCATAACACCCAGGCAAGATGCTGAAGTAAACAACTCAGCTGGCCAAGTGATGCTTTCCTGTCAAGAATACATTTCAGTGATGCAAAGCCTTCTTGGGATGAGCTACCGTAACACCGAGGTTACTACCATTAACGTGATGAGCCTAATCTCCAGTGGCAGTTCATCACACAGTCTCACCTGCTGTGTTTTCATGTCCTGATAGAATCTAGAAGCACTGTGAGCACTGTGTGCCAAACACAAGAAACTGGTGCTCCAGAGAGATTTCAACCTAGAAAGAACATGCAAAAGAGGAAAATAACATTAAATGACTGTCATGCCCACGGTGAGCCTGGCTTCCGAGCACAGTGCTCAGTATCAAAGTTATCATGAGGAGTTCACATTATCTGTTCATGTGCCTTGCAGAATAGCACAATCTTATCAAAGCCAATGGATTAGATTTCCTTGTACTTTAATAATCTTATTAGCAAGGTATGAGTGCTAATACCCTCTGCTAGACCAACACAACTTTGGCTGTTAGGTGATTACATAGCTGAAGGTAAATGCTCCTGAAGCAGAAAAGTTTATTTCAAAATCCTAAAATGGCAAAAGCAGAATTGTGGCCTTACAATTGTTACATATTTTCCACCAGATTTTCACGCAGTTGGAAGTCTTTGTATTGCATAAACCTGAGTTAGAGACAGACACAGAACAGAAAGCTCTTAAAATCTGCACAGGAAGACTTAGAAGCAACAAACACTTGGTCAAAGGAGAAAAAAAAAAAAAAGGCATTTTCCCTCAGCTTTGACTAGAACAGCTAGCATCCCAAAAGCCATTTTCAAGTAATTTCAGGGAAATTTTTACCTCCAGTAAAGTATTTGCAGACAGTACAACCTGGAATGGCTAGCATGCACTTGTCCATGATCTGCATCTAAGGAGCTGCCTATAATTAGTTAATGAGTAGACAGCAATTAGGAGTTCTTATTTTAGCACCAACACATGCGAGCAACTGGAAACAAAAAGCAGCAAAGAGAAACAGGCCAGAGCTGAATAAAAAAAGGAGGTTCTGCTGCATTTCCAGCACTTGTAGAAACTGGTTCACCCGCCACATCTCTAACACCAGTGTAGCCTCCAGACAGCGTCAGTCATACTGTGGTGCAGTATAGAAACATAGACATGGCAGCGACCCTACAGATCAGCTAGTCTGCCTCTCTTCCTCCTCAAGGCAGGCTCTGGTCTCCTCTAGCAGGTCCTGATCCATCTGGAAGCTGTGCAAAAGCAATGTGGCTCGTAGAGGTCCTCCAGAGCTGGGGCCATGTTTTCAAGCATCTCTTCCTCTGCTAGACTAGGACATCCTCAAAGAGCAAAAGTGGCAGGCTAGGAAGACCCAACGACACAGCCCTAGTGAGATGTACAGGACTGCTGTGAAGAAAGAGTGATTTTGTGGCTCAAAACTAATTGCAGGCTTAGCGCTGCAAGGACTTTGTGTACCCAGCAGGGAACAAGTACCCAGCAGCACCAGTCATGGTCAAGCCCCTACAAACACACAAGGGAGGTCCTAAACCCTGAATCAGAATAGCACAGCTTTGGCTCCTCAAAGAGCTTGGCAAACATCCACCCATCTTCAACTTCACAGCTCCCCACCAAACACGGACAGGCCCTTAGCTGGGTGTCCAGAGCAACTGGCCTTTGTGCAGAGGAAAGCTGAGCATGACACTGTGACATTGCTACTTTTCACTTAGCAGGCAGGCAATTATTCCTCTTGTTTAATTGTACCTGGTGAGTGACACGCACAGGCCCCATGCTGTTTAAAATTTGACGTATCGTTTTATTTATCATAGCAGCTTCTACAGTTCTACAAATGGATGACACACAATCCATTATCATTTTGGAAGCATTATTATTCATGCAAACATGTCCCAGAACCTTGGATTATTTTTTTTTCACATCCCTTTTACATTCAGATTGCAAATTCCCTATCTTGCCAATGAGATTTCCTCCTCCTCACCAACCCAAAATAAATTAGAGAACAAGCTGCTATCTCTAAAAGCTTTATAAATAAAACATACAGATCATACACACACAAAGGCTACAATTTTAAAGTACTTTTGTATCCTGGATGGATTTAGACATGTCATTGCAAACGCACGGATGCTGCCAGTCACAGGAGCTTAACAAGTGCTATGCAGTTTGACATCCCATCAGATTGTGGCCTTTTGTGGCAGCTGAGGCTTCCCAGGCCAGAGAGTAACGTGCCAATTGGTTCTATCAAGGAGAGAAAATAATGGTAACCCACTGGCAGATTCATCAAGGGACAGAACTAAGATTACTCTTCCCTGGCTCAACTAAATAAAAATTATGACAGTTCAAAAGAATGCTAAAAGTTTTCTGGAAGTGACTAAATCACACCATTCAAAGTAGTTAGTGGAAACGTTTGCTTTCTTCTTCACTTCCAAAAAGGAAATATTTTTTCTTAAAAAAAACCCCACAATTTGAGTTTTGTTTTCTTCGCTTTTCCAACAGAAACATGCAAAATATGAAGAGAGGACAAGAAAGAAAAACAAAGTAGTTCCAGAGCTAAGAAAACCTGTTTCTTCTACAAAATTGTGCTGATTTTTAACTCAACTAACACAAAGCTGCTGTTTAGGCATCACCTGTCTGTCGGAAACGCCCGCAGGGTCCGGCTGCCAGAGGGACAGGCTGCGAGAAGGTTTAACAACAGCCCCAACACCGACTCAGAGCTTTCCCTGGCTTCCAGCCCTCCTCAGGCTCAGAGGCTGAAAAGGCAGAAAAGATAAAGGAAAAGAAAGAAAATTGGAGCAGGAGAAGACAACTCTGTTCCAAACTGAATAGCCTGAAACTTTTTATGTTAACCCATGTTTTGAAAAATAAGATGTCATCCGTCAAAAGCAGTCATGTACCCCCCTATGCCACCAGCACCCGCCGCAGGCGAGGAGGATGCAACTCACTCCCTGCCTGCCCGGGGATGGCAGGGACCAGCCCAGGATGCTCTGTCCGATTCTCTGTCCGATCTCAGCATGGAGCACAGCAGGAAGCATGCTGTTCCTCCGACCGACCGTGAGCATCTCCAGGAAGGGAGGTTCCCCTGCACCGAGCCTGAGGTGAGAGGTCCGGGGCTGCAGAAATCTGTCTGTCCATCTAGCTCACAAAATAAGTGTCAAAATAATTGCCTTTTTTAAGGGCTTAAAAGGGTCCTGAGAGATCAGACAGCTGGATTCAATAGCCAAAACAGGTTCTGCAGGCAAGTGCCCATCACAAACACTGCTGTCCTGAGCCAGGTCACAGACGCGGTTAGCCTCAAGTGCCATGGTGGTCACAAAAAGCTGATACAGAAAGAGAGCCTTGCTGGAAGTTTTAAAAGGAATGATGCATTTTAAACATTTTTGAGGTCAGGTTCACCCTGCAGGACTCCAGTGGCTCTGCACCTACAGAAAGCTCTCTATTAGACTTTCACCTAAGCAGGTGACAGCCTAATGCATTAACCCAACTCTCAGCAGAAACCCTGCATGTCTCTGCCCACTCAGGGTGGTGGCTGACCCCCACAGCAGCTTGCTGAGGTGCGATGGGCTGGGAGGCTGTTTGGAAAGCCCCAGCCCTGACTAACCCTCTGCGGAGGGAAGCATCTGGCCTCACTGGCGTTTCCTATGAAACAGGATACACACAAACTTCGTATCATCTTTGTCTGCCCTGAAACAAGGATTTCATCACCCATGTGGGTGTCTGTTTTTTTGGACGACACTAAGCTCCTGGCATCAGTGAAGGTCCACTGTAAACAGAGCTAACAGACACCTCCTTCCACTCCTGTTAGATTCGTTAATCTCCATTTTCACTGCATTTCCTCCATTCTTGGGTCAGGAGGAAAAGTAAAGGACACCAAGCTGACCTTTGGCACCACCACGCAGTATCTCCACACCATTCTTCAACTGTTTTGCTCAGCTGCTTTGCAAACCAGATAGCCCCAGCCTCCCTTCACACAAATCCTCCTGTGGGATCAGTCACAGGGGCTTATCCAACCCTACATCTGTCATGCTTTTTGGAAATGGAGGCCTGAATCTGCCCCAGCTGACTCCAGGCACCTCCCTGGGGTACCTGCATTAGGACCCTGACCTTGACTAGATGGGCAGCCTCGTGCTTGTACTCCCACCCTGCAGAGATAACTCATGCGTGGGGTCATCCTGCACCTCCAGCTCCGGTGCATGAGCTGAGCCCATGGCCAAGATCCCGACAGCACAGCGTGGCACCGCCACCAAGCCCAAGCATCCATCCAGAGCAGCCGTGGGGAGGTGGGAGGCTCAGACCAAGGGAGCAGCAGCAAGATGAGGTCCCTGTATGGGAAGGAGCACTCATGCTGCTGCTACCAGGTGGTTTAAGGACCTGCCTCTGTCTCTCCAAAGCTACTTTTTCCTACCTGTTATTTACTGCTGCTCAGCAGAGTCTCGCCAGGACACAGTTGGGGCTGACGTCAAACAAGCAAGGCTGCCACGCACATGCAGACAGCTAGAGTGCTACAGCCTAAAGCCAGAGTCCAAGGGAAGGTGGCACAGGAAAGGGACAAAGGGGAGAAATCAAGCTGCTATCTTAAATGTCATTTCAGCAATTCAAAGGAGTCATTTTAGTCAATCCACGGGTTAATGAGTTAACGGCACTGGCCCAAGGGCAAATCACAAATGGGTAAGAGCATTTCTCCAATGCAATCATTTATTTCTCCATTGTCAGTCCTCTGTTTCAACGTGAAGAGCAGCACTAAAAAGGAGAGAGAAATCAGCTTTCCATCTAAAAAAAGACTTGTAAGAAACCACAAGTGCCAAGCATGCCTCCTCTCCACCCTTGTCTCTTTTCATACCAGCCCAGTTCCCTCATCTGCTACAGCCGCCAGTCCTTTAGCGGTGAGAAACATTTGTAATAGGCATTCCTGAATGTTACAAAAACACTGAAGAGCAACTGGAGATCAATTAAACAGCCTTATCCCTAAGCAGCAACACATTGAAATGCAGGAAGGGCGAGCGATAACCAGCAATGGGTCAGTGCAAAGCACCAGCTTCATTAAAATTGATCTAACCGTAAAAATAAATCCTGCTGAAGTACAGCTAGGCTTTCATCTTATTTGCATGTGATCTTCAGCATCAGCTGGTGGTAACAAGATGACTAGATGAAGGCAACAGAAAAACATGGTATTAATTATGTAAACTCCTTGGTTCTTGTTACTAAAGTACATCAAAATCTTCACACCTTCAGAGTTCAGGAGAATTCAAAGTAAACTTTTTTGCTCCTATCCCTCCCTCCCTTTCAGAGGACAGGAAACAGCAGCTGAAGCAGTACTCTCTGATCAGTCCCTCTGGTCTGACCATGCTGTCCTAGAGGGGTCAAACTCCGCTTCAGAATTATCTTTAGCCATCTCTCTCCCTTCAGACATAATTTAGTTTATTAAAAGACATATCAGAGGGAGACTGAAATGGCCATAAGACAGGAAGAAAGCATGGAGGAGCCTAGATATTATTCTTAGCTTTGACAGATCTGTGGAACATCTCTAGGTGGGACTCTGAAGCAGACAAAGCAGCAGATGGTGATGGCAGCAGACGAGACACTTCCCCTCATCTCTGACCTCTCCACATTTGGAAGAGGCATTTAGTGAGCATCCATCTCAGCCATCCTGGATGTTATGTCTACATGTCCTCTCAGCTGTTTCCATCAAACCTAAAGTTTGAAAATCCCTCAAGTATTTTGTATATTTTGCTGAGACTGGGGCAGGTGCTTTCAAAAGCAAACAGGACTGACGCTATTCTTTGTCAAAACCATCTCACTGATGCTGTTACAGCCATCCTAATTTATTGATCTTCATTCCACTAGAGGTACCCTAAGAAGGATTGGAACCAGAAACAGGACTACATCTGTAATGAGGTGAGATAACACTCTACACAGATTTTTTTTTACTCCGCAGGATAGTTTCAATCCAGGACAGAATTTCACATATTTATTTTCCCACACAACCTTTTCCAGTTTCCAAGAGAAACAGTTCTCTTTCATGCTGCCTTTTATTATAATTTTTTGGTGAGATGAAACTGAAAAAACCTGAGTGACTGGGACATATGACATGACAAGAAAATGAAGACCATTTCAGATGAGCATTTTTCATTTATACTGCTCTATCTTATTACACTAAGACTGTTGACCTTATTAAGAATATCAGTTTAACAGCCCACTTCAGAAAGATCTACATATGCACCTGAGTGTTAAACTGAGTGCTTGAAAGACATATTAAATTAAATAAAGATTGACAGCTTGCTTTTTCTATCCTAACAGTCAAGAATTGCAAATGCTACATGAAATACAGAAGACTGACAAGGGTACATCTCATTGCCTCTGTACCTCTCCAAAGCACATCTATCTTTACATAGATACCTTTGTTGCAAGGCCTTCTTTTTATTCTTTGCTTACACAGTATCTAGCACAATGATGCTCTAGCTTCCGACAGAGCTCCAAGGCAGTGTCACAAAAAAAAATAACCACACAGTAATAGGCTTACAAATCATCTTTAACACATATCAGGATTTTACTAACATCTAAGATTTCTAAGAATCAATTAGTGGAATTTCTTTCCAGTATAAAGGCTGTGGCAATATGACTTGTGCATTGTCTACTGTGAGCCAGAAGCAAACTTGGGCTTGAACTCAGTCCTTCCTACTTGACAAAGGTTACAACACTCAAATCAGACCCACCACTTGGCCTAGGAATCAAGGTTGAAAGAGGAACCAGGACCCGACAGGTAGAAGCTCTGAACTAGGTACCTATCAAGGACAACCTGGATTTATGCCCAGTCACAGCCCACTCAGAGGGTGTACGTGTGGGATCCCTACAGAAATCCCTTCCCACTATGCACCTGGTCTGCAACTCCATGGAAGTGAAAGGAGCCTAAAGACACTCCGCTCTTCCACCTCTGTGCACCCCTGGTGAGCCAGGGGCAATGGCTTGGAGCAGGCTTTGTGAAGACAGATGTGTATTTTACTGCATCAGTAGTCCAAAGATTGCCTAATCCTCAGCTCAAAGCTGCCTCCTTAACCTAGACACATCTGTGGGTAGGCACCACCACCATTTCTGGTTCTCCTTCTCAACATCCTAAGTAGCAGAAATTAACTCAAGGCAACAAAAAGATGGCCTTGTTTGACGTTGTCTTCCTGGATCTCTCATGACTAATGATTTAGTTTCCTGATTACAGGAGGATAGGTGTGTGTTACAGCTAACTGTATTATTAGTGGCTGAATCAGTCACTGAAAAGGTCCTCAAAAAATCATTCAAGTGATCGCACTGAGACAGAGAAGCAAAGGATCTTAGCCCGTCCCTGGCACACTTTCATGTAGTTTGTTCTTGAAAACACTGGTGATGATTGTCTATAACCTTCCCAGGTGATCTATCAGTACTTTCCTCCCTTTCTAGTTAAAATGCTTTTTCTTCACCCACTGTAAAAACTACCACCACCCAAGTTGAGGTGCTCACAGAAAACACCTGAGGCATCTGCTAAGGGGAATCAGTAGTTTTACTATGACCTGGTGACTGCTGGCTTCATTAATTCTATCTTACACTCATTCACTCCAGAAATTTTCTGAATGCCTTAGTATGGCAGCCTCATTCTCCATCTGGCATCTATCTGATCAATCCTTTCTTCCAACATGTAAGATCGTAAAACATAAATTATTTTACTTCCCTTTTTTAAGGTCATCTTTGCCTGACCTGCTTCTCCTGTACTGCCGCTTAGGCATGGACAGAGTCCCCAGTAAAGCCTATAAGAGGCTACATTACCCTCTCCTTGAAAGTCTCCTGTGTCCCAGGAGAGAGGGATTGTCCTGGCAGGGATCTGGCAGCTGGTGTTAATTAAATAGCATCACTCTTGCCCTGCACCCTTCTTTAGATGCACCAACCTGCCATATCCCATCTTAAAGTAGGCATTAGTGTAATGATCCAATTGCTGTGCTTAAGGAGCCTCCTCCAGGCCCCAGCAATGGTCTGTGTGCGCACTCCAAGCCTCAGGGGCATGTGAGGCAATTAGACTTCACATGTTCCTCTAAACTAAGCTGAAATAGCCCATGTTTGCCATGGCTAAAAGCAAACACATGGGCAGGCACCAGGAGATAAGGAGCAGCAACTTGTTATGCTGTAGTCACTTGAGTCTGAGCCCTTGATCATGGACAAAAGAGGCCACGAGCTCTTTCTCCCATGTTTATGTAGCACTCCACAAATGAGGTCCAGCTCCCTCAAGGCAACTGCAATTAAACAGCACTCCCAGGTTTCCTCTGACAAAGTATTTCTGTGTTCCTCTATATTACCTTCTTATCCATGAATAAATGCAGCAGGCTTATCTCTGCTACTCTGTATTTGCTTTAATAACTGGCATGAAGCCTGTATTTATTGCCCAAATCCTGTTTTTAAATCTCACTCCTAGATAAAGCAGTAATGACATGGCTGCTCTGCTCAGATAACCCTGCAGCTCTTCCTTTCATGAGGGAAAAGAAACGCACCTCTGCCGTGCCCCAGTGGACCTGCTGCCATTCTGCTGTCTAACGTCGTTGCCAGAAACATCCTGGGTTGTCCCGAGTTTACATTCTTCTTGGGAAATCAAAGATCGCAGTGACTTTCCAAAGTAGATGCACATAGGGCATGTCTATATTTACTCAAAGAGTGGAAAAGACTGCAGTTCATCCCCCCAAAAATGGTAAAACAAAATCTGGATTCTCACCAAGAGAGACACTCAAAATTAACAGAAAGCAGTCTCATTAAGAGAGATGCTCAGGTTTGCATATACTTTTAAGCAGAATGTCTTAAGAAGAATGAGGAGTCATAATCACAGCAGAATAAACTCAACAGTTTCCTTCGCCAGGAAACTACTTGGCTCAGGGAGTAATGCTCTCCCAGCGATGCTCCTGTGCTTCCTTCCAAAGCCCAGAAGAGCAGCAGTGCCGTGCTCAAGGAAAGACATAGCAAAGTTGTTGAAGTGAGGAAGGAAAGCTTAGGAAATGAAAAATACATAAAAAGGGATAGTAGCAGGGAGGTTTTCAACAGGTAGAGCCTCAACTGGGTTTTAAAGCAATTCAAAAATATCTTCTGCTGTTTCTAATGGCCCCGGCAGCAGAGATTACAGTTCCCAGCTGCTCACATTACTTCTACTTCCCCAGTGAGCAGAGCAGTCCAAAGAAAGGTCAAAATCTACTTCAGACAACAACCACCTGGTTATGTCAGATCGGGGGACCTGCCCAACCTCAGCAGCAGCACACAGCTGCCAGAGCAGCATTGCTGATCCCAGAGCTCATCCGCCCACAGCCACGGACTGCTGCAGCAGCAGTGCTGGTGGGTGCAAAGCTCAAGGGGAGCTGGGACATAGATCCAGTCCACCAGCATGGCTGGCCCAGGGAGAGCATCTCACCAGGTCCCCAGTGCTGCTCGCAGCCTCTTGGTCTGGGCACAGCTGCCTCCAGTGAACATCACCCTCCACTCAACCCCATCCCCTACCCCCTCTGAAGATGACTCCAATCCACTCATACAAGAGCTCATGTAATCAGTCCCTAAACTGTTCAGCTCAGTCAAGTGATCTGGATTAGCTTAAAAAAAAAGTTCTGGCTTGGTTTAGGGTTTTTTTTTCCCCTGCTAGTCCAGTTAATTATGATCACCTGAAGCTGCTGGACAATCATACATGCAATGAGATGGGCAGGTCTGGGACACCTGGGAAGTTCTAGGAGGAGACCAATGATGAAAAAGGAGCCCAATGACAGCTGGAAGTACATTAGACACACCCCACATCCCCCCCCAGAGCAAGGGTTGGGCTAAAGGGGTGTCAGATGCACCTCACCAAAGCAGTTGTGTTGGAAGCTCTTAATTAAACACAGTTTATTTTGGCTTTCATTGATTTACACTAAAACAGATTTTAAGCCAGACTGGATTAAAGCAGTGGAATTGCACTTTGCGAGAGCTGTGCCGTCCATGTCACTGTGTTTAATTACAAGCAACACCAAAGAAGCTCTTTTCCCCTATCAGTTTTCTCATCAGTGCTACTTTGGGTAAGAATATTTAATGAAAAACAACTGCATTACAAGAAAGAGCTTTTGTGGGGATTTTCAGAACAAATACCTAGATGTTTCTAGAAGCCCAGCTTGGTACCAATTACAAAAACTGGGCAGTGTGACCTCACCTACTGTGAGCTCCTGGGCAGCAGCTCCATGTGCTAAAATTAGAGGAGCAGGAATCTTAATTTTTAAATATGCCAGATTATCATCTTTTAAGTAAATGCTCAGGTGTTTCAGCCTAGTTCATACTCTATTAGGAAAACCTAACAATTTTTGCATAGGTGGTTCTGACAGAACCTGGCATGTGCTGAGTTTTCCAGATAAGGTATTTTCTTGAATAAGCGATGAAAACAATTTTTAAGAAGTCAAACCCTGGGACTTGCAAGTTGAAAACTTTACTGAAATCAGGTCAGTCTCTACAGACAGAAACTCGCAGTCTGCATTCTCACACTAGCCACTATCTGTTTTGTGCCAAGAACACAACAGGCACCGTCTGAGACAACAAAAAGACAATCTCTCCCCTAAGGAAACCTAAAACCCAACAGATGACGTATTCCAGAGGCCTTTTAGGTGTCCGGCTTTGTGCATTAGTAGAGTCACTACAGTTCACAAGAAATAAACTTAAGTCTTTGAAAGGGAGAGGAAGTCAAAGCCTTGATCTCTTGGATAATTTTGCATTGGCCCAGATTAAATCTTCAAACCAGGAGTTGTACAGCAAATCCCTGCAGGCTGTAGAGTCATCCAGCTTCTGCTCCAGGCTCCCGTGACCCTGCAGGGGAGCTACCAGCTGCCTTCAGCAGAGTGTGCCCATGGACATTATACATCGCATCTAACGCATAATACTTTTTAGACTTTAAATGCGAACTAGTTCTTCTTTAGGAAGATCTAGAAACCACGTACAAAGGACAAAACTGCTGCAGAATTTAGATAACATCATCTAGTTTCACCATTACTTTCATCGTTATTGAACCCCACCAGACTTTTTAATGAAGGATATAAAACCCTGGAGTTAATTTATTCAGCTAACGTCCCCTTACCTGCAAGCCTTTCTCTTATGCTGCGGAGTCATTTGCAAAGGGTATCACTTCATAGCATGCCTTCCTATCCGTGTGACAATCCATGGACAGTTACACAAAAAGACAGGGGGACAATTTATAGGTCTAATCCTACCAGATGACTGATTGTTGTGTTGTAGGCAAAATTCAATTAGGAGAGCTTGCAAGATCAGCCTCTGTGCTTGTTAGCATCCAGCACAGGCAGCTATGTGTTGGCTGCTTATTGACTGAGCAATTGAAAGACAATTGCTGCATCCAGCCAGGGAAATGTCCAAAGAGCTGTACAGTTCAGGAATGGGGGAGGTTTCCAAATAAAATCAGCCAGAAGGGGCTTGATCCACAAGATGATTACAAGGGCCCAAGTTTTCCAACAAAACTACAGAATTACCCTTATAAGAAATCTTTCATCCATGACATTTTGTTTGCCTGCCTCTAACAATAAAGAACCATCAATTTTTGCAGCTCTTGCAGCTGTAGACTCTCCAGATCAGGATCTGGCTTCTATAAATGTGTCTAAGAGCTCCAGATACAAACCATCTACACCAAAATGCCCAAAAGAGGCCTCAGAAGTACCCCACACAAGTCACCAAAACACCTTATGGACTTATGCATATCCCTGGTCCTCTCCTCTCCAAACCATCAGCTCTTTCCCCGAGAGTTCCTCACTTTACAGGAGAGGGGTCTAATAATCAAAGGCTTTTCCAGAGAGAGATGTATTAGAGGTGTCTAAGAGAGGTGGATGAATCTGAAGGTGTGTCCCTTAATCCATCTCCACACTGTCTGCAACAAGTGTTTAAACTAAATCTGATTTTTAGATTGATTGGGTAATTTCCTTCCATGCAGCTAGGACCTGTCACAACTAAATGACTAAACATCATATAAGCCCCAGGAGAGTCTGGGGACGGACCTAACCCAGAGGGGAACACTTTGATCAGTGAAACAGCAGAGCCCAGGAAAAGACATTTAAATTTTTCCCCTCTGAGCTCCAACATGCAGTTTCCTGGCTGGGATCAATCCCAGGAGCAGTGACCTGACATGTCCAGGCCTGATCTGGGCAAGATTATTCAGCACAGAGGTTTACTACAACTGTCCTTACCTACATCAACCTTCCCATCTATTGCATGGAGGCTTTTGTCAAAGTCACTAAGATCTGACACAGCTCAGATGCACAAGTTTACAGTAAATCTTGGTGCCACATTGCCAGATAACTTCAAAACATAAATTATTGAAATGGTCCCAAAGCAGTTTGTGACTACTCTGAAGGGACTGATGAGTTACAGGGAGAGGAGCAGAAAGTACAAGGCAAAAAACTGAAGGATTGTAGCTAGAAATTTCCCAGAGTCTTCTCCAGGCCCATGTTTTGCTGCTCCCAGCCCTCGGTTTCTCTGCATGCAGGAACCAGCAAATTAAGACTTCAGCCATTATAAAAATTTGTATCACGTCAGAAGCATTTGGTACTCTGAGGATGATGCATTCAGCACAGTCTGACAGCCAGCACTAAATAATGGCAGCGATTTCCAGTGGGACCAGAGTCTGGACACAGTGTAAGATACAGAGACACCACCAAGACAGGCTCAACGTCAGCCACTTTGGAATCCTGCATTTTGGCCAGCAAATGTAAAATTTCCTTGGCACTTCCAAGAGATAATCAGAGCAGAAGTAGTAATCAGACTAAACCAACCACAGCAGCTAATACATTATAGCTGCATGTTGGACTGACACTGCATGGCTACTTTCCTTAGAAAATTAAAGGATTTAAATGTTTACAGAGCCTTGCAGCTTCCAAATAATTCAGCAATTGTCACTGTTTTCATCTTCTGCAAGGGGGAACCAAGGAAGGATTCCCAGTCACAGAGGGGCTGGCCAAGCAAGGACACACACACAAGTCCCAACTCCATGTCCACAGGAGAAAGTTTATCCTCCCCTGGGCTTCTGACTTGCCTAACAAAACCAAATAAACATCAGCTGCTCACAACTGTCTACAGATAGTGGAGTTATTTACTGACCAAGCTGCTCCGTGAACAATATTCAAGCACTTCTTTGTCCCCATCTGCTTCACTGTTTTATCCGATTTGATGAATGGGTGAGGTTGCTTCCTCATTTTTTTGTTCATTTCCTTCTTATAATTAACCATATTGGCTTTTTCCAGCAGCATGAGAAACACCTCATTCCCAGTTGAAACTGTCAGTAGATTCAACAACAAAAATCATCATAACCTGCTGGAATTATACCAGCTCTAGAGAGATGATCCAGATAAAACATCTTGCTCTGATACCCTCTGTTACAGATTAACTTTTTGGGAGGGGTTGAAGATACAAGATGAAAATATACAGCATCTTTTTCGCCTTCCAACTATTAAAAAAAAAAGAAAAGAAAGAATACAAGCAGCAAACCCAAAGTACTTTTCTGCTGGTCGATAGCTAGTAAAACAATCTGCAAAGAGTCCCTGACCTCAATTGAGCGACCTCTGAAATGATGCATGATCCTAAGATCTGCCGTTCGACTGGTCACACAGCTGAGAGTGCACCCACCTCCCCCCCACCCCCCAAAAAATAAAACCATCACTAGCAACCACAACCAGAATTGGATTTGAACTCAGAGACAAGGAACTAGACTTTATTGATCTTCTTATCTGGAATTCAATGACTCAGTGGGGAGCCCAGAAACCTGAAATTATGGGCTGACTATAAAATTCTCCTCTCCTGTTACTTCCAGGCAGTATCCCTTACAAAAAGCCAACTACTTTTAATTTGGTGTCTGGCTCTGCGGCTTTCTTTAAAAAGCTTCACATGAATGATTAACTGGTAAATATGCAATTAAATTTGAATTGTTACTGCTCCAATTATTGAAATAACCTGCATTTGTTAGAATTTTATTCTTCTATTCATGCTTATTAACGGTATCTAAATGTCAAGCAAGAAGCATCTTTGTGTGTATGTTCATCTTACTGTCTAAATTTATTCACTGAGCAAAGGTCAGGAATTTGCTGAATTACAAATGCAATTGTTTAGAGCAACTTAGTACAAGTTCGTGAAAGCTGCACTCAATTTGTTCAGCCCAGCATAGTGGAAGTTCCCACAGAAAAATATTGTGCCAGACATATTAAGTGCAAATTGCATTATAAATTCATTTATAATTAAAACTGCCATTTCTATGCCTCCTGCCAGACCCCACACTCTGCTGAACAGACACATCACTCTAACCCTTGCTGTTTCTGTATCGGTTTTAATCTTCAGAACAGTTAAGTCTCTCCACACCCCTGGGAAATGCACGTGCTTGAGAAACTGAGGCAGGAGTTAAGCAGCGTTTCCACGACCCTGAGAGGATCGGAGCGGGAGCACGGGAGCTGCCACCTCTCCATCTGCCACGTCTCTCCCCCTCCCTGAGGCTGTGCTAAGCACACTGGCCCCGAAAGCAAACATGGGGTGTCTCTGCAGCTTGGACTCTTGCTCGGAAGACTCTGCCAGTCTCACTCCAGGGATGATATACGAGACACCAGCGATTTTGTCCCCTCCACTAAATGCCTAGAGACACCAAAGAAGGAGCCACCAAGGACACCCAGCTCCTTCCACTGCTCAGTGCCCATCTCTTCACATGCTTCTGCTGCTGTCCTCTCCTGCAAGAGACATCCATACCTGCCTTAGTGCCCTCCCTGGGACAACGAGGCCCCAGCAAACATGGTTACATGTCCAGGCCCCCCCCCCCAGCACCTTGTCTGCTACACCCTCACCTTGCCAGCCGTGGTGCCACAGCCCCTTGGCAAACACCTGCACTGCGCAGGGTGGACACTGGCATATAGGCTGTGCAGCCCGCTAGTCCATACCTTTCTCTGCCACTACATGTTTATGTGTCAAAGAGCTCATTATGACAACTCTGATGCTGAGCTCAGGTCCATAGTGAGACAGGTATTTATCACCACAGAAATTCAAGCACAGTGCCAGGAGTCTGCAGAGCCAACACTTCTTCCTCTGGTGTGATACACTGCCCAAGGTTGATCCATCTACGCTGAGCATCCCTTGACTTATCTCCCCCACCAGAACAGTATTTATGGCACACACCCCACGGGACAGCACTGGTCCCAGTATCACCTCGCCTGGGATCCTGCTGGGCCAGCACACGGGTATAAGCTTTCCTTGTGAATTTTCAATTTAAAGCAAGGTTATGGTACCCTTGGTTAAAAGGGCAATAGAAATGTAACTTAATTACCCAGTATTAAAACGCAGCTATTCTGAGACGCTGGAGAAGGAAGTTGGCACCATTCTGATGGAATATTCCACGTGGTTAACAGCAATTTCATGCAGCCTCAGAGAAGACAGGCAGTTATCTAGATCTTTTGAAAGGTAAGAGTGACATGCAAAGTGTTATTCTTTCCTTACATAAAGTATAACCATATATTTTCAGGCTATATAGCTTATATTTTTAGATGAGAAGAAAGCAAAGCAAGAAAAAAAACTAAAGTCAAGCTGAAAACAAATTGGATGAAATTCAAAAGGACAGTGGAAAAATGCAGGATGAGGAGGAGATGGTAAAGGAACAAGTTAATAGAAAAGGATGAGGGCATCACCACAATTCACAATTCAGCAGTGCCCCACAAGTGCTGTGTGTGTCCATGCCATGCCGAATAAACACACATCCTACAACACCTGGGAGGGATGGAGGTAAGTACCACCCAGGAATCAACAGCTCTAAGGTCTCATCAGGAAAACCAAGTGTAGCCTTGGATGCGTGTTTCAAATGTGTACCAACCAAAGAGACACCCTCAGAGACCAACAGGCATGATCTGTGACCATGAAACTATGGCCTTAGAGGAAAGGTTGGATTAACTGGTGGTTAGACAGGAAGAAGGACTTAATAATTCCCTTTAAAGCAGCCACCAAGCAGAAAAGACTAGTTGTCCTCTCTGGCGGCAAAACCAAAAGGTTTAAATGAGAAGGAGACTTGGGGTAGGCAAGTGGAAGGATTTTTTTAAACAGTGAGGAGAGTGAAGATCTGGAGCAGGTTGCCTGGAGGTAAGGTGTAAAGCCTTTCCTTGTTTGGTAAATGTAAGTAAAGGTAAGGTAATTCAGGCAAAGTTCACCCTGTCTTGGGACAAGGGATCGCCTCTGACTTCTGCAGGTCCCTTTGGAGGCCTGGCCTCTACAGCTGCACCCCGGTGTGGAATGGGCCCATACCTGCTTTGAATGACCCTCTCCATTAGGACATCCAAAGACTGAACAGCTTTCAAAATGGACTCAGGACCACATGAGCTTTGCCCTGCTGACCAGGATTGTGAGGCAGACTACTTGGGAAGGATGTCCAAGGGACCTGGAAGAGATGCTCCTTTTGCCTGTTGGGTTACAGGTTGGTAAGGAAAAACACTGGCTGGTTTCTCAGCACCAACAGTGACCAAACCAACCTGACCTCATGAGCACACTCACTTATTCATTAGGAAGAAATAAAACAACCTGAAAAGGGAATATAAGCAGAAAGAAGCCAACAGCACCAGAGGGGAAGCTCAGCTAGGCTAAGTGCCATCATGGCAGCACACGAAGCTCTGAGCTGCAGAGGTCCCAGAGGGTGGGCAGCAGGCAGTCTCCATGGGAGGCCCCAACATCTTGTGCTGTGCTTGGTCCACAAACCCTTTTACCTCATTGGGCCAAAAAATCCCAACTCAAATCTCTAACAGCTCCCCCCAGTATTAATTCTCCCCCAAGCAGTTTGCTATTCACAGCAAGATAACCAAAGCAACACTCATTACTTTAACTAGTGAAGGAGACCAAAAAATACAACCAGAGCTTGCAAAACAGTCACTGTTATTTTATTCAAAACGCCTACTATGGGCCTAAATCAAAAACACCTAGCCTCTGCCCATAAAATTTGTAAGCACTCTTCTGCATATGCTGTCTACACAGCACAATTTCTTTCCTGTTGAGGAGGGTTGCACCAAAGCAGAAAATACACTTCTAAAATTTTCCAGGACAGATATATCCAGAAAGGCATTTTATAACTGGTACTATGAAACCCAAGGCTACACTACAGCAAATGATACAGGTGCAATGTCTCCAAAGAGACCAAGAACCAGAAAGCCCACCAGTTTCTTCAGCACTCTACTGTAGTGGTAGCTTACACCTGGACTTCAATTCAAAATTAGGGTTTAGCACAGAGAAGATACGCTTTCCTGGGCTTTTTCTTTACAATCTGTCATTCAACATCCCCTTGCCAGTAATGAAAAGTGGTTGCATGCTTAACCTCTTTCCTTGATGAGTGTAGCTCTAAAAAGAAAAGCAGGAGGTAGACATGGCAGATTATACCCTGGCGACTGAAACCCTGGGAGCACGCCTGTCTGTGCAAGGTTCTGCCACAGCAGCGAAAGACCCAATTATGCTCGTCATTTTTTCATTAGGAAATGACGTGTGATTTACAAGCCTTAGTACAGTGTGGAATTTGAACAGCCAGGAGTCACATTTTAGAATGGCATTAGAGTAACTTTTTCTTCCCCTGTCCCCCAAGTCATTCAAGCAAGTCATTCAGAGAAAGAGCAGAAGTTCTTTGTCTGGGTTTTAACCCAAACTAGTGGACTTGTGTCTGTGTTCCTTTCGTTCTTTCTTCATCTTTTTATTTAACAGGCATACAGTTTCTTTCCTGCAGCCAGCAGTGAGAACTGTGAGTGTACCTATCTGAATTCCAACATACATAACCAAGACCTGAGTTTCTCTTGAAAGAAATAAAAGGAAGTTCACAAAGCCTGGAAGAGGAGAATTATGCACCCACCAGTCCAGCCATGTCAGAGACCTTGTCTGCACGAAGGGCTGTGGCTGACATGGGCCCAGCATCCTCCATTACCGGCATGATCCTGCAGCCCACTCCTCAGCCACATCCATCACTCACTGCTGGTCAGAGCCATGTCCAACAAGCGAGGTCCTAGAGTGATGGGGAGGTGAGGATGGCACTGATGTACAGTGTGTGAGTGAAAAACCTCCCAGAGAAATTATGTGGAAGGAGCTCTCTCTCTCAGCACACAAAGCTTGATGGGACTGAAGAGGAGGAAGCTTTGTTTGTACCTCCTACTGCTGCAGAAACCACAGCACCTCAGTTACGCAGCTTACAGGCAAATATCCAACCACCTCGTATGTCTCTTGACCAGAGCTGCAACAAGGAGAGGCACCTGGTCTCCCCAGATCTGGTAAGACTTTTAAATTAAGTCATCATCAACCATGGAAAGGCCAGGAAGGAGGTCACAGCATCTTAAGCAACTCACTCTCCAGATATCCCCCATAACCCGGTTGGGTCTCATCTCCATGGTGCACACATCCCAGTGGCAGCTCAGAGGATGGTGCGGTGCACACTCAGCACTAGGCTACTTTCAGAATACCCACCACTAGAGCATGCAAAACTAAAGCTATGAAGTGATAACTGGCTGTTTGGGATGTAGCTGTGGCCTGCCACTTCACATAGAGCTGTTACTACAAAAGTAAATCCCCCCCACATAGACGAGTCCTAAGACTCTCCAGAAGAAACACATCTGCTCACTAGTGCACAGGGCCCCAAAGGTGCTAAGAAACACAGTGAGAAAGAGTAATAGAAGCCACCAAAACCACAGGTAGAAACTTCGCTAGCAAGAACAGCACAGTCTCAAAAACAAGAGGACTGACAGATTAATACTACCTTGTCTGCTGGAATACAGGAGGAGAAAGGCTGACATACAGTCTTTTGGGCTTGGAGGCATGAGTCACGCTTTTTTTTCAGATGGGTAGTGGAGATGTTTCTCCATTAGCAAAGTGGATACATGCAGGCTAGGAATCAAAAGAACCATTCTAGCTGCACCACGCCATGTCGCATGAAAACTCCCATGTCTGAATAGGTTAACAAGAGCTTGGCCAGCAGTTTCAGCTGGAAGACGATCACTTCCTCCAGCACACCACCTCCATGTGAAGAGGTGAGTATAAACCTAAGGGGTGTGTGTGTGCTACTGTGATCCAACAATCTACCTACTGGAATGAAAAGCAATCATTAAGAGATAGCTTCTAAAATTGAAGTTGTGTTGCTAGAAAACATACTTTAACATAATAATCATATTTATATACTTAAAAAAATTCTTATTGTTAAGGCTTTATCAGACCCCTCACACTTGAAATAACAGCTAAGTCTTACACATTCAAAACTATTTTTTTTTCTATCTACATTTTTCCATAATGACCAATATACTAAGGTTTCCCCACCTTGGGATTTGACCTTACCTTCATGAAGATGACTTGGATAATCTGAATTAAATTGCCCCTGCAACACAATTAGAAAATACTGCCTGTAAACTGCAAGCACTTAAATATCATTAAATGATGATATAGCTTTAAATTACACCAACCTTGGAACCTGCAGCTCCCAGGTTCAGATTCAGAATCCAAGCCCGTGTCATTTAAATCTTGCCTCTCCTTAAACTGAATAAAACATGACCTGTGTTTGTTTATATTCTGCATATTTCATTCACTGTAGCTCTCCTCTATGCAAGTCTCAAAAGCAAACTCAGTAAAATATAGAGGAAGATCATGATATATTTGTCTTCCAGGCTGACTCGCCTTTCACCTCTTAATTAACTTCACTGTTAATCTCATTACTACAGCACTCTAGAACAACTCAGTATTTTTAGTAATTCTTCAATTTTGTTTTTATCCATTACTTCACCTAATTCCAGGTGCTTCTGTTCATATCAATAACCACAACAGAATTGGCACAGTCCTATAATTAATTCAGCTTTTGTTTTCTCTCCCGTTGTGGTATCAGATGGGCTTTGCAAGGGGGTCACCTGCTGGGGAGAGGAGGAGGCAGGACGAGCACCAAGACTTAGCTACAAGAGAGCTGGGAAGAGTAATGTAAACGTAACGTAAAATATGTTGTATGTCCAACCTGAGAATGGTTTTCCAAAGATAATGCTACTAGTGGTATAATGAAGCACTGACTGAATGCACATGGAAGGCTCTAAAAAAAGACAGGCACTGGGCAAGAGGACACATACCTTAAACATTCCCACCTTTCCCAGCTAGAGGTGAGGGGAGAAGAGTCTCTTAAAGAGCTGTAGCTGGAAGTTTTGTCAGGAACACAGGAGAGTCTGGTCCAATTCCTTCAGCTGCCTCAGGGACTCGAGGTAGCATCTAACTTTGGTGCCTTAAATTAACCCCAGGATCCAGCATCCCTCGGGACTGGGCTCACTCGGTCACTTCCCTGCTAGAGTCACCCATATCCCAGCTGGGAATGGGTGACCCCCACCAGACTCTTAACTCACCAGGAGCAGCTGGCTTCCCTCACCTGAAAAAAAACTTCTGCTTCCAGGTAGCCAAGCCACAAAATACACATCATATGCCTTAGAAAGCCAAAGAGCGGGGAATAGAGGGGACACCAGCTCCCGAAGGCCACAACGCTCGGTTGGTGGAAGCAGCTGAGCAAAGCCAGGCTGCCTTCAAGGGATTTGGCAGCTCCAGCATCAGCAGCCCCTGCTCTCCCCACACACTCAAATCACTCACAAGCCCCAAGCCAGCCACCCTCACATGAAAATATGGATGCACATTCAGAGGCTCTTCCCTGGCCCAGCAAACACTCTGTTATTTAACCTAAGAGGGAACAAGTTTGACAGGCAGAGGACAAAATCCCTTGAGAGCACATCACCTGCACCCCATGATGAGAGCTGGCAGGGGGGGCAAGAAGGGGACACCTCATGTGGGGACCAGCAGAGCTGGGGACCAGCTGCTCCCTGCTGCTGCAACCAGCCCTGCAAGCCTGGAGGAGATCTGACTGGTAGGAAGGATGGATGCTCTGGGATTTTAGGCTCAGGCTGAGGGCCAGCTCCAGCAGGGGTTAGCCTCTGGCTGCTTTGTAGCAGGTGGATAAAACATGGGTGGTGGGGAGTCATTTCTAGCCCCTTTTGCTGATTGCAAACAGCTTTTTCAGCAGACAGACATAAGTAGGAAGGGTTTTCACCTATACCACGGCAGTCTGGTGTTGCCAAGCAGCTAGAGCAGAGCACAGTCAGGCCACATTGGTCCTTTAATCTATGAGAGAAGCATGTTAATTTTGCAAGACAGAAAAGATGTGCTTGATTGGTTTTCTAACTCCCACCCTAGGGAAAGCTGTGTATCACTATTCTGTGTCTTCACAAATCTAATCACCTGCTTCATCTCTTCACCCTGCAAAAAGTTGTTGCAAGATACAGCCTGGTAAAAAATCTGCTGCATCTTAAGTTTTAGATCCTCAACACTGTCAGCAAATTTCTGCTCCCTGCATACATTACACTGCCCAGAATAAGGTTTCCCAAGCAGCCCAGGCTCCACCTGCAGCACTCCTTGGAAGATGCTGTCCCACAGCCCCAGGCAAGCCCGGACATCTCTGCAAACACAGAGCTGGCTGATGAATGGTTCCCAGCTGCCTCAGGTTTAACTCCAGAGTGAGGTGCAGCAGCAGAAAGGAAGCCCAGTTTTGGAAGAGGGTACATCTCCGAGCAACAGATAGGATGAGAGGGGCACCCTTTGTCCTCATCACTCATCCCATCAGTGGAAGGAAAAAATATCACAAGTTTCAGAGCTTCTATCCTCCAAGGACCCATCAAATATACTAGCAGCCAAGGAACAGAGGGAATTCTGTTTGCGGTCTTGTCATGGAAGTGAGTGAAGAACAAAAAAAACCAGCAGAAGCAGAGAATGATAGACAGTACAACATTGTTAATGCAGGAAAGCGCAAAATCCACATTTTTCTGTAAGCAGCAGGCCACTGTTAGAATTCAGGAGTGTTTATATGAAAGTTCTGTTCAGAGTCTTCACACAGAGGGTTAATAATGATCACAAAAACACATAATGTTTACATATGTTAGTAAATGCATAAGTTAACATGTAAATAAACTCTTTATGTCCATCCATAACACCTAATACTTTCATCTCATTTTATTACGTGCTCTTCACATCCATGACATGCTTATGAAGATCCATTCAACAATGCAGTCTTTGATACAGACTAAGCATGACCTAAATTTTGGTCTGTCTCTCATATGCTCTTGCAGGAGAAAAATTTTGTTCAGAGAGCTATAGTTCCTATAGGCGGTGTCTGTGCCCAAAGGTACCAGCCTGCACGAATGCAGACACAGCTTGAGGATCTGCTCCGTGCGAGCTCAGGACTGCCTGCACCCACCTGGGCAGAGATGCTCCAACACCCCATCTTCTCCTCTTTCAGCCACATTTTACAGACACAAGCATAAAATGAAAAAAAAAAATCTACCTGAACACCACACCGCTTGCACTCTCCATCTCAGCTGCCTTGACGCCACGTCAAGCAGAACATCAGGGCCAGGTGGGAGGGAGCAAGCAACCACAGGGCAGAGACAGAAGAAAAACAGGTCATGCAAAGAAGAAATAAAAACACAAAACAAAAAGCATAACAGATGAGATCAGCAACAAAAGAGGCAAATTCAGGAGACAGGCACTCATGAACTTGACAGGTGAAGCGATGTGAGATGCCTGTGTATGACTGTGGGTTTCAGTAGATATCATGATGCTCTCATTCCTATCCAAACAGCTGTTGCACAAATGCCTTCTCTGTGCTTCTCCCTTTACCTGTGCTGAAACCAGGGTATGGCACCTCCCCATCCTCGACAACAGACAGTCTTTCAAAACTCAACAATCTTTGGAGAGCAGCTCTGACAGAGGGGCAGGGCTGTAGGGGCTTGCACCATCCCTGACTCCGCTCACAGTCCTGCGTATTAGCATAAACCGCTCTCCTGGGGTTCACCGCTCTTTAGCGATCATATCACCCTGGGGATTAAGCAGCAGAGTGCCCACTCTGCAAAGGTCTGGAGAAGGTTGTGTGAGGCACAAACCAGGGAAGCGGAGGACGACAGGCTGGACCCCAGTGTGATGCAAGGGCAGCACTGAGAATGCCATTTATAAAGCCCGCAATTTTCAGATGCATCAGAGAGATATGATTCCAGCCCTGTAAAACTGGAATTCATCTGACCAGATGTAAATGCCAAAACAAGAGTTAATCACCAAGATTACCTGTGCCATCCATGGAACGAAACGAGCATTTGTCAAGCTTCCCTCTAGAAGGTAGTATCTGACACTGGTCAGATGAGTTGCCCCTTCCCCTTCATCAGCTCTAACAGGAGCCTGGGGTTACCAGCCCAGATACAAATTTCTCTGCCATAGGCACGGAAATGTAGATGAAACTAATCCCAGGACAACTCACATGTGGCACTTGCTTGTCATGCTGCCACATGCCTGCTCCATGCCAGCAGCTCTTTGCCCAAGATGAATAAATATCCCTTTGACAGTCTGATATTTAAAAATACGCACCTTCAGTACCACGTCAATGAAGACTGAGGGCAGTGGCTTTATGTGATAATTAACAACTGCTTGGGGAAATTATTCATTAAGTTTTAAGGGCAACGTTATTTGTCATATACTTGTCCTAATTAAGATCAACACCAAGGAAATGTTGCTGCCTTGTGGGAAATTTCTTGCAGACAGTACAGGAAGCCTCTTGAAAAGTGAAGACTTAGCAAGAAGTACCTGATTTTGAGAAAAGGTCTAGAAGATACCAGGGGACAGGGTGGGGTGGGTTCTTATGGGCTTTCAAGAAAAAACAACGATTCCCCCCTTTCAGGAATCTGTACCCAAAGTATCACGCAGAGAGGCTGTACCCACACTGAACCTCCAGCTAAGGACACATACCATCTGGCTTCAGCGCTGACCTGCTGCTTCCACGTCTCAAGTCCTATTCCAAGGCATCAGCACCGCAAGCAGAGCTAACAACAAAACCAAGCGTTAGCAACCTTCAGCTTTGTGGACAGAGCCACAGCCCTGTAATGCAAGACGAGGCTAATAATATCTTTCGGACACATGGGTCTGGGTAACACAAATGACATGATGGTGATTCAGTTTAATTATAAACTTCCTGTTAGAAATATCAAGGTTCCTCTGATGGCACTGGCAATTGTTCTGACTCATCCAGCTACTGCCGTAACTAGGCAAAACAAAACCTTCTTTGATCCTTAAGGTATAAATAATTAAGGAAACCATTATTTTGAAAGAGTACCTGGCATTTCGTAGTTACTGAAACACCATCAAAATAAATAGCGACATGCAGAGACAAATACAGCATTCTGCTTGGGGACAGTGGCTTTTATTACAATCTGCACTCCCTGAAAGACAGAGATAAAACACCCATCCATCCCTCCTGTGGAAGAGCCAGATTAACTCCCAGCCATACATGCTTCCAGCAAAGTTATCCTACATGGCCAGATGGATCATCACTAGTCAGGTGTGAAGCAGAAGTCCTTACCATCCAGGCTGCTCTTACAGAAAGTCTTGCTTGTTTGACGCATAGGCTTGAATTTTCCTGAAAGATGATCCGATCTGCATGAGCAGAGCAGCCCATGTAACATGCCTGGCCAGACTGGACATGCATCTGAAGATGGAGCAACTCTCCGCATCCTCAGCCCAGCACATGGGACCAGCTGCTGGTACACACTCCTGCATCTCCCAAACCTGCATCCCACACCTGTCCAGCCAGATGCCCCCAAGCCTTAACTGCCTGAAGTCCACTAGTCACTTGGCTCCTGGCTCTGAGGAATTGAAGTTCTCACCCCCGACAGAAAAATTTAAGGGCATTACACCTCTTTGCAGCTCAAACCCTGACCTTTCACTATGAGAACTGCACCCTTGCCCCCAGGCCTGGGGAGAAAAGCTACTCACGGTAAACAGAGAAGCAGGAGGACAGGTTTGCCCATGCCCTCTGTATTGGGTTTGCATGGCAAGGTTTTGGGGGGAGGGGAGGCAGGGGGGTGGGATACAGGGGTGGATTCTACTAGAAGCTGCTAGAAGCTTCCCCTGTGTCTGATAGAGCCAATGCCAGCCGGCTCCAAGACGGACCCGCCGCTGGCCAAGGCCAAGCCCATCAGCAATGGTGGTAGTGCATCTGGGATAACAGAGTTAAGAAGGGGGGAAAAGCCTGCACAACACCAAGAGCAATTGCAGCCAGAGAGGAGTGAGAAGATGTGAGAGGAAGAACTCTGCAGACACCAACCAAGGTGCAGAAGGAGGGGGAGGAGGTGCTCCAGGCACCAGAGCAGAGATTCACCTGGAGAAGACCATGGTGAAGCAGGCTGTCCCCCCTGCAACCCATGGTTGAGCAGGTAATCACCTGCAGCCCATGGAGAACTCTACATCAGAGCAGGTGGAGGCACCTGAAGGAGGCTGTGACCTCATGGGAAGCCCACACTGGAGCAGGCTCCTGGCAGTGGCCCATGCTAGAGCAGGTTTGCTGGCAGGACTTGTGACCCCATGGGGGACCCACGCTGGAGCAGTCTGCTCCTGAAGGTCTGCACCCCATGGGAGGGACCCACACTGGAGCAGTTCATGAAGGACTGCAGCCTGTGGGAAGGATTTGAGTTGGAGAAGTTGGTGGAGGACTGTCTCCCGTGAGAGGGACCCCATGCTGGAGCAGGGGCAGAGTGTGAGGAGTCCTGCCCCTGAGGAGGAAGGAGCAGCAGAGACAACGTGTGATGAACTGACCACAACTGCCATTCCCCATCCAGGAGGGAGAAAAATGGGGAGGGAAGTTGAGCCCGGGAAGAAGGGAGGGCTGGGGAGAAGGTGTTTTAAGATTTCATTTCTCATTATCCTACTCTGATTTGATTGGTAATAAATTAATTTTCTTGAGTCAAGTCTGTTTTGCCCATGACAGTAACTGGTGAGCGATCTCTCCCTGTCCTTATCTCGACCCATGAGCCTTTCGTTGTATTTTCTCTCCCCTGCCCAGCTGAGGAGGGCAGTGACAGGACAGCTTTGGGGGGCACCTATGTCCAGCCAGGGTCAACCCACCACACACCATCCCACACTAAAGCAATGCTGAGCCTCTCCTCCACCTCAGCAAGGCTTCTGGTGCAGAACAAGCAGCACCTTCCTTTATCACAAGGCTCTCAGGGCTCCCAAAGCAAAAAAACCCACTTTTTTAAAAATGTTTTTTAACTCATCTCTCAGGAGGTCTAGAATAGGATTTGCAAAACCTCAAGCCCAAGTGGGCTCTCACAGCATGCAGCAGACCATCACCACAAGCTGCTAGGAAACATTAAGGCAGCAATTAGCTAATTAGGGTAGGCTTTCCCAGAGCCTCACAGCCTGCTCTCACTCTTGTTACAGAAAATACCAAGTTGTGCCATTCACTTCAGCAAGGACAGGATTAAGTCATTTGTGGTTCGCAGTAGCCCACTTGCTCCTTTTGAGGAGTTTCTTGTCTCTCTGGCACAAAGAACTTGAAAAGCAGGTGAACCTAGTTCCCAAGTCATACACAAAGGTGAGACTTCCTTTCTAATCTCCCTTCAGCAAACTCTAAGATGAAGCATTGGGCATAATAGCCCCCATAATAGTACCCTTGCTAATATGACTTCAAGTTCTTTTTTTTTTCCATTACTGTCTATTTTAAGAACTTGATTTTGGGAGGCACAAAAGGCCTGATTTGCAAAGATGCTGTGATTGAATTGGGGGGAACACAGATGTACAGCTCTTCTGAAAATCACATCTCCTGCTGTGAAACCAAAGGCCAAAAAATTACCAGCAAGAGCTCTAATTTTAGCTCTCCTGTGTCATAATATTCACCATTCCCAAGCAAACTTTCTGGCAAATATTTAGAGTGAGGCTCACAATCCCATGCTTTGTCAACAAAGCACAGCAGTTACCTAGGGCAGCTGTAGGCACAGCACCTGCAGCACTGCAGACCATATTGCTTCAGTCTGTTACCATGGCACTTTTATTTATTACTACACATGCCTGTTTGCATGTGTAGGATGCAAGATAAAGCTTTTATGTTTTAATATGTGGTGAGCTGGGCACAACTGACCCCAAATAAATTGGTTTAAAGGGCTCACCTAAGGCAGGGGAAACTGAGTTTTCACAGCCAGGCATTTGTGGCAGCTCTGAACCACATTCGCTGACTGCTGGAGAGCTTTTCCTGGATGGGTGTAGGTACAAACCACATTCAGAGGCAGATGCTGCTGTGCCCAGGTGTGGTGGGACTGCCGAAGAAAGAGCTGAGGCTGGGCACCACACTGCAGCCAACTCCATCCCTTGCTAGCAGCCACATCTCTGGCATCACCCTGTGCCAGCATCTGTATCAACACAGGCTTGATCCTCAAAGCCACACAGGAAACCACACCGTAGGGAACCCCCTGCAGTTGTTCAGAAGATATGGCATCTCCATTTTATAGCACAGTGCATTTTAAATTAATTACCAGCACAAGAATACATGGTTTTCTCAGCAAGTGAAACACAGCCTTCAGGTGAAGCCACTGGAAACAAGAACCACCTTCCACCTGGGTTCAATATCACCTAATGCCTTCAGCAGCAAAGGGAGGGCATGCCCCTATACCAATGTGCAGAGCTACTAAACCCACCTTTAACACCCCAATCTGTGATTGTACTTGATACAAATTATTCCTGGGCTCACAACCAACCCAAATTAATCATAGAATCTTAAGGTTGGAAAAGAACTCTATGATCATCAAGTCCAACTGTCAACCCAAACCACCATGTCTACTAAACCATGTCCTGAAGTGCCACATCTACACGTTTTTTGAATGCCTCCAGGGATAGTGACTCCACCACCTCTCTGGGCAGCCTGTTTCAATGCCCGACCACTCTTTCAGTGAAGAAATTTTTCCTAATATCTAAACTAAACCTCCCCTGGTGCAATTTGAGGCCATTTCCTCTTGTCCTTTCGCTAGTTACTTGGGAGAGGAGACCAAAACCCACCTCACTACAACCTCCTTTCAGGTAGTTGTAGAGAGCAATAAGGTCTCCCCTCAGCCTCCTTTTCTCCAAGCTAAACAACCCCAGTTCCCTCAGCCACTCCTCATAAGACTTGTGCCCCAGTCCCTTGACCAGCTTCACTGCTCTTCTCTGGACACACTCCAGCACCTCAATGTCCTTCTTGTAGTGAGGGGCCCAAAGCTGAACACAGCACTCAATGTGCAGCCTCACCAGTGCCAAGTACAGGGTCACAATCACTTCCCTAGTCCTGCTGGCCACACTATTCCTGATACAAGCCAGGATGCTGTTGGCCTTCCTGGCCACCTGGGCACACTGCTGGCTCATGTTCAGCCAGCTGTCAATCAGCACACCCAAGTCTTTCCACCAGGCAGCTTTCCAGCCACTCTTCCCCAAGCCTGTAGCATTGCCTGGGGTTGTTGTGACCCAAGTGCAGGACCTGGCACTGAGCCCTGTTAAATCTTACAGTTGGCCTTGGCCCATTGATCCAGTCTCTCCAGATCCCTCTGCAGAGCCTTCCTACCCTGGAGCAGATCAACATTCCCACCCAACTTGGTGTCA
Organism: Balearica regulorum gibbericeps; assembly: GCF_011004875.1. Classification (NCBI taxonomy): domain Eukaryota; kingdom Metazoa; phylum Chordata; class Aves; order Gruiformes; family Gruidae; genus Balearica; species Balearica regulorum. The sequence goes on from NC_046186.1 coordinate 16,955,145, forward strand.
TCTGCAAACTTACTGAGGGTGCACTCAATCCCCTCATCCAGATCATTGATAAAGACATTGAAGATAACTGGTCCCAGTACTGAGCCCTGGGGAACACCACTTGTGACCACCTGCCAACTGGATTTAACTCCATTCACCACAAGTCTCTGGGCTCAGCCTTCCAGACAGTTTTTTACCCAGCAAAGAGTGCACCTGTCTAAGCCATTCTCTAGGAGAATGCTGTGGGAGACATTATCGAAGGCTTTAGTAAAGTCGAGGTAGATAACATCCACAGACTTTCCCTCATCCACTAGGCAGGTCACCTGGTCATAGAAGGAGATCAGGCTGGTCAAGCAGGACCTGCCTTTCACAAACCTGTGCTGACTGGGCCTGATCCCCTGGTTGTCCTGCGCCTGCCTGGTGAGCGCACTCAAGATGAACCACTCCATTAGAGGAATTGCAGAACAACACAGAGCCCCTCTCTGCTCTTATCACACCCTCCCATCCACCCTATTAAATCCACCCTTCTGCTTAGATTGTTTTTATCTGCTGAAGGCTGGAAGGAGAGACATGACCCCCATTCCTGAGGGAAGAAGTCAAGATTAACAGACATTAGGATCCCTCCCTGCTGAAGCTGCTTGTGGTTGCATCCTGAGAAGTCCTTCTCTAGAGGAGCTACACTACTTGTTTGCTGTGGCCTCAGAATACCAAAAGAGGTCAGCACAGTCCAGAAAGGGCACCCAGAGCAGTGGGTGCAGGAGAGCACTAATGAAGTTCTAGCATTCATTAGAACACACAGCACATTGACTAGAGAACCATTCCCATCCTCAGCTGTCCTGTTGCATGGTCAAATTAAGCACATACGATGCACTTCCACATAGTCCCATGTCTGTGAGGTTACCAGAGGAACACCCATGCTGCAGAACAGGCAGCTCCCCCAAAAACCCCAGCAGCCCATACCACGTTAAAAGAGAGTCTGCTATGAAATCTTGTGCAGAGCAGGATTTGCACATGTAATCCCTTGCCCTGCACTCAGTAAGCAAACAAATACGGACCATACCTATATTCACGCAGGGAGGGAAAGCCCCAGCAGCCCAGCTGCCCCCCAGATGTGACAGTCACCTGGCACTTCATAAGCAGCCGGTGCTGGGCACTGTCACCTGAACCGCTGGAGCGGCTGTCGCTTTCTTTACCAAGGAGCCCCCCTGGTGACAGCCAGATGTAGTGCTTGCAATAGGTAACGTGTGATCCAGCACAAATTACTCCAAAACAAGCTTTTAAATTAAGTTTTGTGGCAGTGACTTAACTCAGAGAAATTGAGTTAGCAGAGAAACCATGTGCATACATGCAAGAGGAGGGGATGGAGCACCCATCTGCCTGGAGATCTCCTCCAGAGCCAGATGTGCCACTTCACAGGGCACAGCAGCACCCTGACAACCAGCCCCTGCCTGCTCACCTCAACATGACCACCAGGACGAGCTGCATGATGATCATTTTTGGAAAGCCCCTTCAGGTAAAATTACTCCATCGTGGAGAACAACTTTCCCTAAGATGCATAAAATTCACTCCCCCCCCCCCCCCCCCCCCCCCCGCCAGGGAGCCTGACGAGCTACGCTTGAGTGTATATGCATATTTAAATGCATCTCAATCTGGTTTTGCATGTGTTATTTGGGGATATAAGTGGTGAAATCACATCTGCTTCTTGAATATCTACAAGGCAATATTTAACATTTTCTTTAAAACATTTTTGCTTTAATTAATTTAAATGCAATCCAGCCAGCCATTCTATTTCATATATAATCCTGGGGATTTAGTAGCGGGAAGTACAGTATCACAGCTAAATAATGGAAAGGTGGCAAGATTAAAAACTTATAAAATTAGCCTACTTAGCATAGTAAATAGCTTTTCAATTTGACAAGGGATAACCATGTTGTAGAAATGCGTATTAAAAAATAATCCTGTTAGGTTGCCCAATGTTTGCCAGTCTTAGTTCACGCACAGCAATAAACCCAAATTGGAGTAACTTTTCCAAAGTGTGTATATCTGCACATATTTACAGGATTATCAAGAGCAACTATAATAGTTATATCGATAGAATGAGATACAATTTTCAGAGGCAGTAGTTGAAACAGCAAAGTTATCGCTAAGCCTTCAATAAACCTACAGTGCGTTCTGCTTAAAGTTATTACATAATCCAATATACAATTAATATTTCTATTCCTTTTAGGGGTGAATTAGTCTTCCTTATAGCTGAAATTGCATTTAAGTGGCACCACAGAAATTTATGGCGAGACAGACGCAGAACGCTTGGCCCAGCTAACATTTCTATTGTTAAATGCTCATTTCTAATACACTCCCTGCCTTGAAACACTGCTTCTTGTGTTCAGCTAATGACAGCTCATTGCCTCACAGCTTCCCTGCCAAGTCACTGCTGCCTGCTGAATGTTAACTTTTAAAGCAGAGAAACATGGATTTTGGGGGTTTTCTTTTGGGGGGGGGGTCATGTTAGCATCACCCTGAAAATTAATTTGTAGAAGAAATAAATCATTCCATTAAATATCAAAGAGAAAGAGAGTTGTACGGAAATCCAGCTGTCAGCATATTCCCTGCTACTTACAGAACCAAAATAAAACTAAAGCAGGTGCCAACTCCATACTTCTATTTGTGTCCTGAAATGGGAAAACACATTTTTAAATCTCCCAGAGCAGAGATCCAGGGCTAGAAGGATGAAGATCCATTCCAAAGCACTGACATACACTTACTGAAAACCCCTAGATCATATCAAAACAAAATCATTACATAAAGCAGTACAAAGGAAATGATAAAGTCACCACAAGAAACACAGCTGAAGTCAAATTCTTCATCTTGATTTTGATTCACATCAGGATTTTGCCAGTTGAGTATTTCAGACAAATTCTGACAAAATACTTTCATTTTAATGAGGCAGCATCTTCCAAAAGGAAGCAGGAAAGCTTTGGCCAACACCGGTCACGAGAGACTCGCTGCAGTCCTTGGCAGTAGAGCAGCACATGAAGCTGCAGAAGGATGCTGGGTGACACAGTCAGAGCTGGGCTGGATGTTTGCTGGTGCCTGATTTAGATATACATGAGCCTGTAATTGCCTCTGAGCTAGATCACTGGGGCAACACCTTGGAGAGCATCTAGAAGCTGGATTCTGACAGATGACTAAAAGAACAAGCAAGGTGGGCAGCTCCCTACCTAGAAGGAAGGAAAAACTCCCCTGGTCATCAATCAGCAATTCTTTTTCCCACTGGCAATGAGGCTAAAGCTGTCAGAGAAGACCGGGAAAATACGAAATAAAACAAAGTGCTGTGCAATTCGTCAAAGATGCAGACACACATCAAGAGGGATTTCGAAATGAATGGAAGAGTCACTCCATTGTCCACGTCTGGTGCTCTGATCCCAGCAGCATCTGTAAAGCCAGGGTACACTTACCCCAGGAACATCTCTTGGGCATACTTACACTGCAAGAACTGGTTCGCCTAAAGATTTGTCTATCTGAGATAAATACCTGCAAGTGCGCTCCTCTGGGAACAAACACCTCAATCTTTAAATGACTCATTTAGCAGACTAGCTTAGTTACCTCAATTCATGTGGATGACGAACTAGCTCAGTTGCCTGACAATGTATTTGCTAGATCCTCATCAAAACAAGAATCTAGCAAAAAAATAAACTCTGCCACACTGCTAGGCCTGATCCAAGGGGGAACAGAGACCAAGCAAGCCATCCTGGGTTTTACCAGCAGCACGTGACAACATGAGAGGCTCTAACAGGAGCAGCAGCACCCCCAACCCCAAACAGAACAAACACACAGCTCAAAAGACCATTTTTTGGAAGCTCAGCACTCTTAAGTTTTAGACAGTGAAGAACTGCAAACTTCCCCGTACTTTAAGCTAAATCCTACAGTACATAGAAAGTACAAATTACTTACTGGCAACTGGCAGCAGAAACTGGCCTGAGATGCCTTTTTTCCCCCCAGTCTGCTTCTCAGAAGCACCAGTGTGTATCCAACACCAGAGTCTTCACCCTTAGGCCAAAAGAAAAACCTCAACACAGGAGCGTTCAGCATCAGGCAAGTGGTCCCAAGTGCTGCGTGGCTTAAGCACCTCCTGGTAATTCACTGTAATCTTCATGTGATGAACAAAACAACATTGCCAGTGGCACAAACTACACACTGTATTACAACCAGGGAAAAAGCAGAAGAGGGATTTGGTTATTGGAAAGAATTGCAAAGCTGTTCCACTAAGGTATTTTTCTCTATATATTTGAAGTTTAAAAAAAAATTACTTACAGCAGGGGGAAGAATATCAAATTCTGATATGCATCAGGGGTGAAAGAATTTATACTTACAGAGAGAAGATGAGCATCCACAGCAGGAAGGGCTTTAACACAACCCATTTCCCTGGAGTGTGAAGCTGTCACCTTCAAATTCTGTTCTACAGCAGATTCAGAAGCCCAACGTGGCACGGGAGAAACCTAAAATTAAGAGCGAAAGCCACAGCTCCAGTGGCCAGTCAGTGCCCTGGGGTTTGCTGTTCACTTGGCCTTACCTCTGGATCATGATAGCAACACATATTTCCCAGCTGACACCCAGCAGAGCACCAGTAACACCCAGTCAGGGGGATGAAAACTGGTGATTCTTCTTCATCCCACAACTACCTCCAAGGGCAGATGCCCAAACACTACCATTTTTCTGCTGATCAACCATGTCAGTAAGATCTCATCATTAAAGTCCACAATATACTTTAAAGGGATAAAAGTTTTTCCCCCCTCATTTCTCTGCAAGCTCAAGAAGCAGCAATATTACTACTTCAAAGATCAGTTGGGCTTAATTTTAAAACTAAAGCCTCTGACACAAGGGGCTGATATTTTTTCCCTGCACCCTGAGGTTAGCCTAATCTTTCAGCCGTTCTTCACATAAAGACTGTTTTACCACAGAAAACAAAGAACTGTCTCTGCTGCGCAGATCCTAGGATCCCAGCGATGAATACCTAACAAAAAACTAGCTGTCCATCGGCAAACAGGACATGACACTTCCTTCTCTGTAACTCTCAAATCCTTCCTGATGAATGCATTCTTATCATTCACTAGGCACAACGAGAGAGGCCAAAGCACCAAGAGATAATCAACAGTAAAATAAACCAAGCCATGGTCAACTGAGAAGTAAGCTTTGGATGAGCCCAAGTTGCTTGTTTACTGCTTTCTGCCAGGCAAAGTTTCTGATTATTGACTGGTACGGAGGAAGCAGTCACCTTTCAGGGATCGCACCAGACTTAATACGCCTTCAGATTTGCGGGCTGGCTGGGCCCTGCTGCAGGCACAAGCAGCTGCAACTGTTCTCTGACCTCTTCTGGGCACAAATTGCTGTAATCACTCCAGGAAATTTGAGAAATCTGGGGATTTTCTTTTCATCATTACACTCTAATGTTGCAGTTGCTTCCTGAGGACAAGGCTGACATTAGGTTGCTGCTCTTACTCCTCCACATCGCCTAAGGTTTTCAACATCTGACATGTAACTTGAAGTCAAAATGCATCAATTAAAGAGTTATGGAAGCTTTCTTACCCAAACCCATGCAATTTTTTTTTTTTAAAAAGAATTACACGAAGAAATAAATATAATGGGAAACTATGCTTGAAGTTACTGTTCTTCCATTTTATCTGCTGCTATTGAAAGCCATTCATTTTAACAGCAGTAAAAAACATGGGGGATAGCTAGAGATCAGTTCCACATAAATTAACAACAGACATCAGAGTATTGCACCACCAAATATATCTGGTTTTACTTATCCCCCAGTATTTTTTCCCTCTACTAGCCTAATCGCTTTTCACTTGCGGCAATTACTGCGCCAGAACCCCTACTAGACAGCTGTTCTGATTCATACACGGATAAAAAAATCAGCTCTTTCATCATTTTGCTTCAAATCTCTCCTGGTTCTCCAAACTCAATTCCAAAACATATTCCAAAGAGTCAGTTCAATTTTTATTGAAACTTATTTTTCAGAGTATTAGTTTATTCTTTGGAAAGAAATACAAGATTGTTATCTCCTCAGTGCTTAAGAGGATCGAAACAACTGGCATAGACAAATTGGAAAGTAATGTTTTCAGTAAATAAGTATTTTATCAAGACTTGGACAGGATCTATGCAAACTAAACAGCAAGACATTTAAATTTTTGAGAACTGAGAATTAAAATAGGTGGGACCAGATGCATAGCTTTTCTCCAGACCATACATTGAAAACTGGTTTGCAAGTACATAAAACTAAGTAAGCATTTAGACATCAGTGGCACTAGGATAAGATTAATGCTAGCCATAGCAAGTCTTATTCTCTCATTGAATCACTTCTAATTCCTATCTAATTTATCTCTAATGTGCCCACATCTACAGTATCCATTACCCTATGAGAGCAATGCTTGGCTAAAAGGCACATTCTTCCTACCTGCCATTACAAATGAGTACTTGGCCATCACACATCCATTCCAAGCAGTCCTTTTATATTATGTTGAAAAAAAAATACAGTTCCAGTTCATATCTCCCAGAATTAAGGATAACTAAAGTTTTCCACCCTAATTTTTTTCCATGTATTGATCCTTGGCACATACTAAGAATCAAGTAAGAAGACACAGCTTTAATATAGCTAAAGCCTACTCAGATTAGAGAAGCCTTACTCTTTCTACATCATTGAAGTATATAAATCAACAGATTTGAATACAAGTTGAATGCTGCTAAACAATACTTACAACCAAACTGATCTCAGTACATTGTTACTGTCTCATTTATGCTCTAAACAGCATAGCCCTACACCATGAGTTCTGATGCTTTGTATCATATTTAATTTGATCAAAGCTTTGACTTCTAAGAGAAGCAAAGAAAAAGCAGAAAGCCCAATTTACTGAGAACAAAATGCTATTTAGCCAGAAACCCACATATCTTTAAGAACAAGCATTAGGTTTCAGTGCTTCAAAATGATGTGTCTGGCTGTCCAGCTTAACATGTCCCTGTTCCAGTGCCTAATATGTTCTTCTCAGGCCACTGCAATCACTGACCTGTCACCAACATCGGTGCTGCAGGGGCATTAGAGAGCCATCTGTTAACAGTCGTCTTTGAATTCCAACCTTTGGGGCTTGGGTTTTTTTAATTATTTATGGGGTTTTTTCCCCCTAGGATAGCCTTTGAAACATGCACATCCAGCTAGCTTCACAAACCCAGGGGAAGAACAGTCAAAACACCACCATCTTCAGTGCACTCAAGAGTAAAGGAGCAAAGACCAGCAAATCTGTTAATTTTACACCAAGGCAGCATCTCTCAAAGAAGCACCATATATATGTATTTCAAGAGGGAGCACTTTAGCAGAAAGAAGCTAAGTAAAGCATTTCTTTGAAAGGAAAGAATGCTGGAAGTTCCATAAAGTTAGTTTTCCATCAACTACATTTGAGGAAGAAAGGCAGGCTTGCAGGACAGCCCTTGTTACTTAGGTGTTAGACTAGATCATGGAATAAACTCTTCCATACATCAAGGCAATAGCTAATCTGTCTGTCCCATTGGTAGTTAATCTCATCATCATCATCAGATCATTTGCAGGAACTCTAATCTGAGGCCACAGGGAACTCCAGACCACATGCCATTGCCAAAGTTACATTAAGCAAACTCATTCCTGTTGCTCCATGTTTAGTGTGGAGTAACAATATTGTAGCATGTTTTCACTATTATTAAAACCAAAACTGAACTGTATGATGCAGAAGCTAATATTGCTCCAGCCTGAATTAGCTGGATTTACCCTGAAACACCATGCATTTAGTGCCATCAATCTGAAAGTCAGGCTAAGCTTAACAATTTCACTTGACATCTACCAACCACATGACTAAGGAGCCATTTCCTGCAGAACTTGCATTTCCTCAGAAAGTTCGCAATTCAGAAGGAAGTTAACAGAGCTTCGCCCATTGGAGCACTGAAGCCAGTACAACACTGAATCCAACCAGCTTTTATTACTGTTATATTGACATACCATTCCCAGATATTAAAGAAAAAGCAATTAAATCCAGAAGCCAGCTGCATGTTGTTTTTCAGTACCCAGAATACCCAACTTAGCAAGTTCTTCACCTTCCATAGCAAGTTTCTTCTTGTTCTTCAAGAAATTTCAAAATCCAGTTTGATTTGCAGCACCATTTTTAAGATACATACCCAGAAAGAAGCACTCGTCATAAAAGGTTGGGTTTTAAGTCTAAAGATTTAGACCTGTATTTTACCATTGTAGAGTATTACAAGACAGTTCTTTATTTTAAAACATTAAAGTGCCAGGTTTATGTACAAACTATTAAAACAATAGTAAAAAAGGTAAACTTAAAACCTGCTAAGAAAGCAGTGAGGTCATGTAGTTGCCTCCAGAGTTTTCTGCTGAGTATTCAGTGAATTTAAGACTGCAATTTCTCAACTGCTCCTTTGTTTATGGGGAGAACAGCAGAAGCTAGTGGTGACTGCCCATAACTTCCCATCTTGCAGAAGGAAAGTGCCCATATCTTTCACAAAATCGAGTAGCATGTTTTAAGAGACAAATCTAAGCATTCTATGAATTAACACCATTGGCAAAGTCTAATAAAAAGGGATTTTACTGCTGGAGCTACACTAGCCTCCTGAAAAATACCAGTAGCACCACACTTTTCAAGAGTGGGATTTTAGTACAGGAATCAAGTCACACTGTGACTCAATATATTTAATGTTTCCCTGTAAACAGGGGCACATACACTAACTCGTGTGGTCTCAGTTCATTTAAAATTCAGCATCCAGGGTGAAAGAGTTGTCTGTGGGCTTCGACATGACTCCCATCCTCTGATATTCACCTACTCGCTTCTCAAAGAAATTGGTCTTGCCTTCCAGAGAGATGTTTTCCATGAAGTCAAAAGGATTCTCCGCTTTGTATATCTGAAAGGCAAAGGCAATTCTGTAGTCACTACAGGTGCTCACATCTTGAACACGTGAGATCATTAGAAGATCAGCTGGAAGGAGTCTAATGACAACATCAGCTGGCTGAGCAGTTAACACAAATCTCTGCCCCAAGCCTTCCCTACTGTATTTGCTCCTGTCTTTTAGCTGCAGTAGACAGAAGCACAGCAGCTCTTGTATAGCTGGTTTTTTCCATAGCATCCTTCTGATTTTCCTTCTGTGGGTCTCCAAACAGGATCTAGCAGCAGGACTGCTAAATGGTTTTACAAGTTATACCAATATTGCCACAGCCATTTTAGGATTTGGGTTTCTAGAGGAAGTTAAACTTGATATTATCTTTTCCCCATGACAGATTCAGTGTATTAGAGCCTTACCTTGTTAAATCCCAGTTCCAACATAAGCCGGTCTGCTACAAACTCTATGTACTGTTTCATTAAAGTGCAGTTCATGCCAATCAGCTTTACAGGCAATGCCTCTGTCAAGAATTCCTGCAGATAATAGAAACACTTTATATACAGAAACTGGTATTCACTCTGTACTGACTAGGTTAATTTTATACCCAAGAGCTCCCCAGATTTCTGCTTAATTGCGATCAAGTTCCTGAACAAGGAGCAGACAATTACCTGTTCTATGAGAACGGCATTCGTGATGATTTCCTTTACTCTCTCCTCTGATGGTTTGTGTATCAAGTGCTTGAACATGAGGCAGGCAAAATCACAGTGCAAGCCCTGGAAAGAAGTTTCAGAAAATAATTTCAGGAACAGTAATTTAAGAGCCACTCAAATCAGTAGCACAGAATCAAGAGCCCAATATCTAGGCACCATCTTTGCACTTGCCATGTTATTTAGTGTTATCTACAGGCAGCTTTCTGCCTAACCAGAAGGAGGAATAAGTGAGTTCAGCCAGTACCAGCTGCACTTGCTCCAAATGCCAAGGTATATTGAGTGAAAGGGTTGGCGAGAACCCTTGAACTACTTCAGAGGAAGTAAAATGCTACGTTCATTCATTCTCTGCTGCTAGATCCACGATGACACATGTTTACACACTTCAGTGAGCTTCATAGACTGCCTGTTTCTAAACATACTCCTGTTTTAATATAGGCTCCAACTGAGTATCTTTGAGCTGCTGTAGCACATTATCATCTTAACTGCTAGAATTTGATTCATACCTCGTCTCTACTGATGAGTTCATTAGAAAAAGTGAGTCCAGGCATTAATCCTCTTTTCTTCAGCCAAAAAATTGATGCAAAAGAGCCAGAAAAGAAGATTCCTTCCACTGCTGCAAAAGCTACTACTCGTTCTCCTGTTAAGAAAATATTGATATAGTAAAATGACACAGAAAATTTAACAGGGTTAATACCCAAAAGTTGCAAATAGACCAGTGAACTGCATCATCCAAGGAGAATGAAGAAGTTTCTGCTCAAGTGTACTATAGCCTGTTCTTAAAAAACTATTACAGTAAAAGTGTCTTTTAAAGATGAGAGAAAGTAAAAACTAGAGTAGCTACCAAGTAGCTGAAGCCAAGGCTCCTCCCCCCAGGTTAACCATCAATACAATCCTTTTTGAAAGATTGCACACTGAAAAAGTCATTTTAGCAGCTGATTTAAGACAGTGGCTGCTCATAGAATCATTTAGGTTGGAAAAGATGTCTAAGGTCATAAAGTCCAAACATTAACCTAACACTGCCAAGTCCACCACTAAACCATGCCCCTAAGCAACTTTGATTTGGCCACAAAGAATGCTTTCATACTAGTGAAATAATGATCTGTACCATTTCACCTTTTTAGCAAGACATCAAGAATCAGCAAGGCAGAGGAGCTACAGCCTCCAACTGTGTCTCTGCTGGAGCTAGATGGCCAGTACAGTTCTGGACACATGATAGCAATTCACAACTTGATCATATAACGAGGCATATGAAGATTGCCACATGAGCTACCATACTCAAAATGCCAGCAATTTTGCCAAAGATTGATGTCAGTAGCTCATTTGCAAGATGAAAGTTATTTTCTTCACCTCCAGAATTATACCAGTATCTTATACTGGAGAACATGTAGTCTCCCTGTAAACTCTGGAGAAACGGTGTTTCCTCCACCTTTAAGGAAGGAATTTCCCTTTGCTTCCAATAAGTGTACTCACCATATGTTGCTTTCTTGTCCCCAATCCAGCGCATGGCCCAGTCAGCCTTCTTTTTAACACATGGCAACGTTTCAATAGCATTAAAAAGAAATTCCCTGAGAAAGATGTAACTAATTAGAATTGGACATCAGCACAATTAGTACAATAAATATTCATAGCCATAGATGGTCTTGTTCACTTACAAGTGTTCTGCACCTTCACCCTGATAACTGTCTCCTTCCCCATTTTATTTTGTACCAATCTAGTGTTTGTGCCCATCAACTACCTTTTCATCACCTTCCCATCACATAAATTCCCATGACAAAAACAAAGAGGAGTACTGTTTCATCAAGTACTGTACTTGAACAAGGCTTTCAAAACTACCAACCCCAACAGCCTCCACTTCCCAGTGGCAAGGCACCAAATCTCTTATGTAAGCAACTCTTCCTTAAGCACTTAACTGTAATTAAACATTTCAGACTATAAATGACATGGTCAGCTCTCTACAAAGGAGCAATTAAGTATCTCTAGACTGTAAATAGCATTGCAATACCATATGACATTTCAACATGATGTAGGTCTGACAAGACAACAGACCAGAATAACTCAAAATCTGGACTGCTCAAAGCCCTATGCCTAGTTTTAAGATCCTATTCTTGAACAGATTCATTTGTTATGCAAATTTTACACTTTGGTTACTTTTTTTTATCAAAACCACAAGCCACTTTTTGGCAAATGAAAGATGCTATTCCCTCTCCCAGGCAAAGTATTAAGTGAGCAAGGGCAGGACATGTATGTAAGAGTGCTAGCTGTTAACTAAATGCACTGGGTTTTAGAGATGGCATTTTAGCAGGACTGCTACAATTCCAAGAAACTTTCCTACATAGCTTTCTACTAGGTGCAAGGGTCCTCCCTATGAGCACTTACAGTAATTTAATATACCCCCTCATTTGACTGCTCAATCTTTTACACAGTTTCATTCCTTCATTTCAGTATCAAGTGGTTTCAGTTTCACTCTTAATCTAAGCAAATTCTTGCTCATACACTTCACAGGAGAAAGATATTCTGAAGTTGCTCTTAAGCAGCAGTAGTATTTTATATAAATCTAGTTTAAATCCTAAAATTAGCCTTCAAGTCAGAGTGACTAATATGCATCACAACTCTCAACACTTAAAGAGTTTCAAACCTTTCATCAAGCAATACAAACCTCTCTTTAGAATCTTTAATGTAGGTGTCAATAAGAAGACTGTACATTTCTGAATGTATGTTTTCCATGGCAATCTGGAAGCCATAGAAACAACGAGCTTCTGTGATTTGTACTTCTTGACTGAACCGCTCCACCTAGAGGAAATAAATGAGTGTTTGCGAAAGCATTTATAACCAAGTTGCAGGTTAGATGCATTGATGCTCACAGCTCCTGCTCAGCTCACAGAATCCTTTTCACATTAATTCCAGACATATGGATCATTAACAGCAATATGAGTAGCCTCTCATAGCTCCAAAGTCATGAGTTGTTCTTTGGACCCAAGACAAATGGGAAAACTTAATTTTGCTTAGCCCCCATTAGGGAGAAGAGCACTGAGAAGGGAGAAGCAGAACAAGGGCTCTGAAACAGCCAACTGTTACTACAAGGCAACACTCAGTGCCCCGTGAGGGAATGGGCTAACTTGTAGATTATAAAAGCAAACCCAATTTGCTAATTAGCATAAGACAGCATTACACATTGTAATGCCACATGATCTAGCAAACAAGCTAGATCAGCCAGCAAGTGTCAAACGTGTTTGTTAGCTTCACTTCAAAGTGGTGTTCCTGTCAGTACTGCTTCCATACACTTACTAAGTTCTCATTGACGATGCCATCGCTGGCAGCAAAGAAGGCAAGGACGTGAGAAATGAAGTACTTCTCCTCAGGCTTCAGGGACTCCCAGTGCCGGATGTCTTTGGAAAGGTCCACCTTAAAACATCACAAATAGAAGCGATGAAATTAAATAAAGAGACGGGGGCTTCAGGTACGAGGCCCGTACCAGAGCCCCGAGGTTGCCCCAGGCACCGCCCGAGGGCTGCGGGCGGGAACAGCCGGCAGGGAGAGCCGTGCCCGGGGGAGCCGAGGCCCGCCCACCCCCTCACCTCCTCCGCCGTCCAGAAGGAAGCCTCGGCCTTCTTGTACATCTGCCAGATGTCGTGGTACTGGATGGGGAAGATGACGAAGCGGCGAGGGTTGTCCCGCAGCAGCGGTTCCTCCTCCTCGGCCCGCGGCACCTGGAGCGGCGGGAGAGCGGCTCGGGCTCGGCCTCAGCACCGGGGCCGCTCCGGGGGCGGCTGAGGCGACGCCCGGCTTTGGCGGGAAACTGAGGGGCGGCGGCCGGCCGAGGGGGAAGGAATAGCTCCATGAGGGAGTGGGGCGCGGGGGCAGCACACGGCGGGGGGGGAGAAGGGAGAGACCACCCTTGGGGACAGGGCGGCGGGGCGGGGGGAACACGAGCCGCCGGGGAAGGGGACAGGGGAGAATGGCGGGCGCGGTGCCCGAGTGTTCCGCACTCACCAGCTTCCCGTCGTCCTCCTGGAAGATCTTGCGGGCCGCCTTGCTGGCCAGAGCTCGGGTGCTGCTGAGCGCGGGGGGCTGCGGGGAGAGAGGGGCAGAGTGAGACCGCTGCGGCGCTCCCGAGCGGGGGGCGGGAGGGAGGACGGCGCTTACCGTGTTTTCCTTGTCGCTGAGCGCCAGGTTCTTCATGGGCGACATGCCCTTCGCGGGAGACAGGCGGGGCTGGTCTTGGCGGGCGGCGAGCGGGACGCGGGAGGACAGCATGGCGGCAGCGAGACAAGCGGCACTAGACAGCGAGAGCGCCAAACACCCCCCGCCTCCCCTTTATATCCCCTTCGAACTTGGCGCCAGAACGGCCGGCCGACCACTCACAGCCCACACCACCCCGTCGCCGCCCGCCCCCGCGCTCCCATTGGCTGACACGCCGGCCGGGGCCCCGCCTCCCATTGTGGCTGCGGCGGCGGGAGGGAAAGACCTGCCCTTTGCTTTGGCGCCGGCGGAGCGGGGGAAAAGGCGGGAAGAGCGCGGAGGCCCCGCCCCGCGCAGAGGCCCCGCCCCCGCCGGCCCCCGCGCACCGCGAAGTGGCGCGGGGCTCAGCGTGGGGCCCGGCGGTGCCTCACGGCCCGGCCCGGGGCAGGGCGGTACACAAGCGCGGCCTTGATCACTTGCAGCGTGCGAGGTTTCCTGTAAAGAGAGGTTTGGCAGCGGGTCCCACGTGTTATACCTGCTTTTAAAAGATTCGGGTTGCAATAGGGAAGTAGAAAAGTTGTTTCCGGACGTGGGAACGGCCACAGTCTGGGTTTAAGGTAGAGATCGGGAAATGCCATGTTGTCCCCATCCCTGTCTTGCTCTCTCCCTGTCTTTTATGGTCCCTCCTACCTACCAATTCATTTTCACTTTCAACGCTGATTCCTGCGTTTGGAGATACGTTTCACTTTCCTGCCTTTGGAGACAGAAATTGGCTTCCAGGAGAAACTGACTCCGTGTGCCACCTGGTTCCACGTGTTTTAAATAAATAGCACAAGCAAGGGAGAACACAGGTGCGAAGAAGAGGTGACTATTCTTCTTCACTAAAAACTCAGTATTTGTTTTGTAATAATTAAAATGCCTCCTTCTGAGCAACATCATTTCCCTCATCCAACTCCGCAAAGGACCTGTTCCTATCAACCAAAAAGTTTTCCCTGAAGCAGTTTTAATGAAACCAGGAGCTTAATGAGACTTGGAGGCTCTTCTGCCATGTGGGATGCGCGATGTCCTTGAATGACACTAAGTGGTCGCTGTTACCTGAGCGTGTGGTCCTGGGAACCGGGACGATGAGCTATGAGCCCCAGCACTGCACAGCACTTGGCTGGAAGAGCAGCAGGTAGAGCAGGAGGGCAGCAGAAGACCAAGCCCTCAAAGGAGTCAGTATGGTCCTTTCAACTGTGTGATGCACTATGTTAAATTGACAGCTGTTATGAGTAGATTTGGAAGGAAAACAAGAGTGGTCCTCTCCGGCATCACCTCTGACACTCTAAATTCAAGTCGGTTATTCATTTCAGCAGGTCAGTGTCAGGTGACAAATCTGGGTCTGAGCTCTCCTCAGCTGGGACATATCAGAAATGGCCAGCAGAGAGATTAGACTTGTGGCATTTATTGGTCCTATTTAGGACATCAGACTGATGCAGGCACCCACCCACGAGATGTTCTGTGGGACCTTCTGCACTAAATATACATCCCAATAAACAAATCTAAATATACATCTCCATCCCGGGAGAGCGAGCACTGCAAAACCCCATCCTAGTAGGCAACCTGGGCAGGCATGGAGATGCTCCTATTCTGTCCCAGGAAAGCGGGTCCCGGGAGCAGGAGTACCAGGCAGCTCCCAAAATACCTGCCAGAACCCACATAGCCCCTTACTATCTCCCACGCAGCTCCCAAAACATTTGCCAGCACCCATGTAGCACCCTACTATCTCCTGCCACCTCTGCAGCTGCTGGGGGAGGTGGCAGAGACTTACAGCAGCACCCTCCCTGCCCCAGCCAAACTCATTTACCCCCCCACCCCGGTAAAGGACCCCAAAGCCACAAGCCCTGGGCTGCTGCCATGAGCCATCATGATGCAGCAGCTGTGCTATCACTGTAGCTCAGCCACTCTTCTTGGAAGCTGGTGGCAAGGTATCAAAGCCCTGCCCCAGGGACGATAGCTCTGCAGGGAGAGAAAAGGCCCAGGAGAGCATGGAGAGGGCCTGCACTGCAGTAGCTGCAGCAAAATGGTATTTGGGAATGAGTGTTCACATGGGATTTTCCCGTTACAGCAATTTAACCCAATTACTTTTGTTCCTCAAGGCGCACCCCCGAGGTTTACACGGTACTTAGCCATGTACCTACTAGTGGTGTCATGGAGGAAAGCAAGCATGAGGAGCCCTCTCCCCTTCACATACATCCTTCACCATGGCGCAACTTGATTTTGGGACTAACGTTCTCAAGCAAACACCTTTGCCAGAGCCGGGTTCAAGGCACCTGTGAGGTACCAGCACTCAGCATTGCGCCGGGGGATGTCACCTGGCTGGTGCCCTCTCTTTGGGTGTGTGAAGGGATGCTCTGCTCTCCTGACTTCTGGCCCTGAGTGGGGTACTGTGCATTTGAATAAAAACAAAACCATCCCCAAACTCCAATTAGTTTCACGCCTTCTTTGTTTACAGGAATTTGGACACTCAGAAAGGTGGAAGTAAGAGCAGCCCCGGGCAGCTGGGTGAGGCGGGTGTGGGGTGTTGTATAACCACGCTGTTCCCTCAGCTCCCCTCCAGACTGCACACCCCGGGGTCTCAGCCAGAGGAGTGACCCCAGCACCCTGGTATGTCTCGTGGTGGGGCACAGCCACAGCCTCTGCCTCAGTTACTGCTGTTGTGGTCCCCTCAGTGCCAGCACGGCGAAGGACCTTCCCACCAGGCACAGCTTACGGCCCCCAAACCTGACGTCCTCATTACACGTCTGCTTCATCAGGATGGGTACTGCCCTGGCTCTCAGCTGACTTACCTGGTGGCATTGGGTAATGCTCAGGGCAGGGTCCTCCTTGCTCAGAGGATTGGTTTTCTTCCATTTTAATGCAGATTGCCCACAGGACAGATAGACAGTGACTCCAGGTTGCTGATTGCTTCCCACCACTGCAGCAGCTGGTATAACTGATGAAACTTGGTGAGGATAACTCCATGGGACACATGGACTGACTCATCACTAGCTGAGGACACAGCGTTCGCTGACGGTTTTCCCCTGATTTGAGGAAGGTGATTTGTTTGTATGGCCTCATCCAGCTACATTCATCCGTGCCAAATCCTGAAATGCTCACCCATCGCTCAGTCTGGCAAGGTTGATATTTGTACAAAGCATCATGCTGGAGGGTCCCTGCCTAGGCTTGCAAATCCCAAAGCTTGAGTTCCACGTGCAGCATAAAGAAATCTAAATACTCTAAATATAAGCTGAGACACAGTAGGTGAGCAGGAGGAGGCCATCAGCCAATACTGTCAAGGTGACAAGCGGTGGTCTCAATGGCCACCACTTTCTCCAACAGGTTTGGAGGTAGCCCACAGGATTTCCTTGCACACTCACCCAGCTGTGCTGAGGAGAATGATGCTCCACATCTCCCCAGAACTGATCTGAGTCGTAAGAAGTAGACCAAAACTTCAACGGTTTGAACAAAAATTTTTCCCAAATAGTTTGCCTCCCTGTTTAGAGGTGGTTGCCCTCCATTTTCTGCAGGGTTTCTAACTCGAAGGAGGACTCTGCAAAAACCGAGCTTCAGGGCTCTGCCTGTTGAGTCAAGGCACTTTAACAGATTGTTTCACTGAGAAATCCAGAGCAGAACAAAACAAAAATCTTTATTAGCTTGATTCTAGCCAGATATTACATTTGCCGATGCAGCCCATTAATTTGTGGGGCTGAGCGCACCATCATTAGCAACCTGCTTACCTGATGACCGGCCTCTCTGAAGGTAATGAGCAGCTGTTGAAAAGCAAAGTCCTCGCATGCTTAGCATCCCCACTGTCTTTAATTTTTTTAAAACCGTGTTTCTCACCTAGTCAAGGTCCTTACCCACTGTTTACAATTCTCAGGACAAAGTCTGCAAGAAATATATGACCACATATGGGGTTATAATGGTGTAACTGGATGTGGTGGTTTTTTGCTGTTTGTGAAGCTGGGCATAGTGCTCCAAACACAGTCCCACAAGTGCCAGGTAGAGGAACCAGGGTTAAAAGACTTTCAAGAGCTGGAAAAATCAAGCTTTCCTATGAGCTCCACTTGCTGGTCATCGGTGGTCAGTAACGTGCAAGAGCACCGCTGTTTTTGATGCCTTCCTCAGGACCTGCGAGCACGTTGTGGAGCTGGAGGAGCGAGACCCAGCACTGCATTCACATGTGTGCTCAAGAAGGACGTCACTCTTCCATTCTGGTGGCACCACCTTGTTTCCTGCAGCAGAAGGCGGCAATGGCACCAGCAGAAGACATTTGGCCCACCATTGACTTGCCTCAAGCAGGTTTTGGTTTTGGCTGTCTGATCACAGAGAACGTGGCTGATTTCTTGCCACACATGGAAAATTACAGGTCATTCCTGCTCTAGCAGCCTGTCAATCACTGTGGACGAATAATTCAGTGAGCTTTCCTCGGAGTTACATTCTTCAGCACTTATTCATCCAAAACTGCGCATGCAAGGAAGGCAGCCCTAGGTCCCTCATTTCTGGGCAGGCTCATGTTGTTTATGTTGAGCAGGGCTCTTGCACAGCAGCATTTCTGATGCATCTCACTCGTTGCTATGGCACACACCATACTGCCCTCTTGCTCCAGAAAACAATCTCACCATCTTAGAGAAGCAGACAGGAGCCCCCCTGTACTTCTGAATGGTTTCAAAGAAAACCAACCTCAAATCATGAAAGTCAATAACTGAGGAGACAAAGGCAGGACTGCAAATCATTTTTCTTAACCAGGTTAGTGGCAGGCAGCTTGGTTATCACCCAAACCTTCCTCATCTGCAGGGAAGTCCTGGGTCCTGGGTACTCCCCATCGCTCCTCTACCTGCTCCCAATGACTTTTTCTCTCCCAGCAGAGAATTTTTTTTCTCCTGGAAGATGTAGATTATCTTCAACAAAGTGGACACCTCCTAACGACCAGACTTTCTGGTGTATGCTGCCATCCCTACCCCAAGACAACACCGAGTCAAGATTGGCGTGAAAGGATTGAGAAAGGATCCTGCCCCTTGTCTTTGGGATAGTACAACATTTTGGCCCTGTTCTGCTCCAGATGCCCGTGACATCTGTACTCTTCCCACAGGACAGAGAAAACAGGGAGACTTATCATTGCACATTTTTCTGGTGGCATCTGCCAGACGCTTTCCTGCAGAGCCTGAGAAGGTTTGGTATTTGTCAGGGTTCAGTTGCAATCATGCCAAAAAAGGGACTGGGAAAAGCAGGCTCCTTCCATACCGTTCCCTGTTGCTCTGCCAGGGCAAATTTCATTGTGGGGTCTAGCAGTGACCCCATGGTGATAGACAAGGTGCAAGGGACCGTTCACCTGGTCAGTCCCTGTGCACAAACAGGCAGCAGTAGGAAAGATCCCAAATACATTCAGGTAAGTGAAAGATGAGATAGGCATACACCTATGTATGAAGGCAGTAATTGACCCTAGGATTTGTAACTGAGGAAAAAAAGAGGTAAAACGGAAATCAGAAAGATAGAGGCAAGTGCCCATGCACTCAGGGGACCATGAAAACACAGAAAAGTGTTTATATATTGCACTTGCATTCAAAGGGATAACTACAGGGGGATAAATTGATGCAGACCTAATATAAAATGGCATAGAGGCCTGTATGGGGACATGGGAGACTTGGCATTCATTCATTATCCTTTTGGCAGTACAATCACGTTGATCAAACAAAATCCCTTGCTTTATAAGGGCATATTTAATTTACTGCTTCGTGACACTAAGGTAATGTTAACTGACAGACTTTAGAAAGTCATTGTAGGGGCATATCTTTACCAGCTCAGTGTCCTGAGATTGTCTGCAAAGTTTTCATGTGGTAGATGTGGTGGGTGGTGACTAATGAGTGTAAAAGTGGCCTGTCTCACTCTGTCCTTGTTGTTAATAAGCCTAAATGCAAGATCACGCACTAGGAAGAAAACTGAAGATCACGCCTACGAACTGCTGGACTGTCCCTGCAGAGAGGAGCTCCTCAGTGATGACACATAGCAGCTCCATCAGCTCCCAGGCTATCCCATGGTCAGGGGGCAAACCAGGTCCTCTGCTGTGTGGGCAGAGGGTTTGGAGCTGGAGGCAGCACTGCTTCCCTCCTGCATTGCGTGGGAGAGCATCCATGGGGCAGCCATGGGGGGCTCAGTTCAAGATTCAGCCACCCAAAGGCAGATGTCTACCTGTGGGTGGGGTGTGTAGGCACTGAGGGTACCTGAGACATCCTAAAGAATCCTTCCTGCTCCTGCTGATTCCTAAAGGTCTTTCATATCCCATGTCACTGCTGCCAGCCACACATCTCAGCCCCCCTGGAGCCTCTCAGATGGCACCGATGTCCATAGTTAGGCAACTGGACAAGTTTAGCCATACAATATGAGAGAGACAGACCTGCATCTGGATATCTACATGCTCTATCATTGCCTCAAACGAAACCCACTCACTGTGCCCAGCCCCAGCAGCAAACGGTTGAAAGGGTGTCGACAACGTGGGAGCGGTTCAGAAGACAGCCCCAGGGCAGACTGGAGCAAGATGCTGGAGAAAGCTGCTCTATTCAGTGCTACTGAGAGAAAGCTGAGTGACTTGATAACCACTGATGCAATCAACCAATGGGGAAAAAAAGGCATAAGATCTTACAGCTTTGAGCAGTAACTAGAAAGCAGGTTTCAGAAAGGAAAGATTTCTCATCAATGGTAACTGTGCGTTGAACCAGCTTTCCAGGGGACACGGTAGATTCCTCAATTCCTGGTCATGATTTCAAAACCTCACATGACACTTTTATTCAGTCACATTATGATTTGCTCAACGGTTACTGGCAAGTTTTGCCGAGGATAAAAGGATTAGGATAGATTATTTTATTAGTTCTTTTGTCTGGCATCCATCAAGATGCTCTTTCATGGCACAACAAGCTCAAGGGCACACCAGGAGCTTAGTTCCCCTCAGCTATGCCTGTTGTCACACACAACTGAAGAAAGATGGGGAAAAAAAATCTTCCAGATAAAGTTTTAACAATGAAAACATCAATAAATCAATCTCTGACATTTTGTTTCAGCAGAACAAGCTGGTTTCATGTAACTTCAGCAGAAAAAAGTATAAAACAGGAGACAACTCTTAGCCAACAGAAACCCACTGTACCTGCTCCACCACATAGCACCCCATCTTCCATATGGGGGTTCAGTGACCTCGAGCATTTTCAGTGAAGCTGAGACACAAAGAATTTCTTTAAAGGATACAGCATTTCCTACACTCCCTTCCTTCTAAAACCCTTAAACAGATCCACTGTCTCCTCCTTTCCCACACAAGACCTTGGGGAAGAAGAGGGATTATTTTCTTTTGTTAACAGATAAGTTTCTGGACTTGCGTTACTACTGGTGTTTCCTTCCTAGCAGCGGTTGGGAAAGCTTCCACTATGTAAGCATCCTAGATCAATCACAGATGGATACAGCAAGGCATTGTATGACCATTCTTTGCCTACACTGCATTACAGAACTGCATGTCCTCCCCAGTTTCCTGCAATAGTTGCCTTCTCTGTGAATGTCCCCATCTCTATTTTTTCCTGCTATTTTTCAGTGTTAGTTTGAAATTCCCATCCATTCCATTTTCTCCAGTGCTGCCACATGAATTCCTCACGGTGAGGCAATTTGCACCCTCTTTCCCCTGGGATCCTGCCCCCTCCCTACCTTGGCCCTGGGGCTCACGTCTGAGCTGGTCCCGCTGAGCACCAGGCTCCCTCAGCTGCTTCCAGCCTCATTTTCCCCAAGTTGCCCCAAATCTGGAGCCCAATGCCTCAGCTCCCACCCTGTCACAGATCCCAGCTCAAAAGCAGCTTTGAAAAGCAGCACATACCCCACGAGTGACACCACCCCTTCCCTGGCAATAGTCCTGACATCCCAGGTACACATCCCTTATCATAAGACCTGATGTCTCCAGCTCCATGCAGTGAGGACGCAGGTACACGACAGCCTGGGCTTGAAGTGGTTTCCTAAGGTCACAGTCAAAAAAAAGGGATGAGACTTCACAACTGCTAGCCTGTCTATCATCCCTTCTCTGCAGAGCTCAAAAATATTTGGCTGCAAAGCTAATGAGCATGGACACAGACCTCAGAACAGCAAAGCTGCATGGAGGAGAGGACAAAGGGTGCAGAGGATCTGTGCTGTTTGGATTTCATAATCCATCCTAAGAAAGCCATAATCCTTCTTGGCAATCTCTGGGCACTGCCTGGCAGGGGAACGAGACTTGACATGGGTTAGCAGACCAGATGTGCATGGGGTGGGGAGCAGAAGCAGAAGAGACCAGAGCATGGGGTCAGACGCTTTGCCAGAAGGCAGCAAGGACAGGCAGCAATCACAGCCCCAGACCTCAGCTCAGGTCTCTGGGGACTCCAGGGTCATTTCTTGGGGGATGCACGGATGAAGGCATTTTGGTGTTTCAGGTCCCAGACACCACATGCAGTAATTGCACTTTTAGCAAGAAAAATAACCCTTCTATTGGTTCAGATCATGCATGTTTTAAACTGAGCCACCTGGACATGGTACTAAAAAAAAAAAACAGAGATGAAAAAGCAGATAAGACAGAGGGCAATAACATCTCTTCTATGAGGAAAGGCTGAGAGACTTGGGGTTGTTGAGCCTGGAGAAGAGAGGCCACAGGGAAAACTTACTGTGGCCTTTCAGGGTATAAAGGGGACTTATAAGAAAGAAGGAGAAGGACTTTTGCCAGTGCCTGTAGTGACAGAACAAGAGGCAATACTTTTAAACTGAAAGAGTGTAGGTTTAGATTAGGTGTTAGGAAGAAATCCTTCACTGTGAGGGTGGTGAGGCACTGGAACAGGTTGCCCAGAGAAGCTGTGGATGCCCCATCCCTGGAAGTGTTTAAGGCCAGGCTGGATGGGGCTTTGGGCAACGTGGTCTAGTGGAGGGTGTCCCTGCCCATGGCAGGGGGGTTGGAACTAGATGGTCCCTTGAGGTCCCTTCCAGCCCAAACTGTTCTGTGATTTTATGGCATAGCCAAGTTTTCCCCAGGAGGTTTCCAGCACTCCTGCAGAGACATGTGCGTGGGAAGAGCGTTTCCCCGTGCCCGTCCCCGGAGCGGGAACCCGCCGGGCAGGGACGGGAGAGGGAGCTCGCAGACCTCCGACGGCCTCCGCCGCGGGGAAGGTGCCCGGGGAGGCTGTCGGTCACCCCTCGCCCCTCCGCGGCACCCGGGTGTCTGGGACACGGCTGCCCACGCTGGGGGGGGGGGGGTGGTCGCGCATGGCCCTGGGAGGAGATGGATAAACACTCCCTGCGCATCCCCATGTCGCCCAGGAGAGGATGCTGCAGACCCCTCCGAGTCCCCGCAAACATCAGCATCAGGCTTGAGTATCTCCGCTGGAGCCTGACTGCGGAGGACACAGAGTCCCAAGAACCAGAACTGGTATTTTTGCTTATCGCTCCTAGCCCCTCTTAGGCAGCACTCGTCCCAGAAAGCTCTCCAGAGCTGTGTCAGTGGCTTTGCAGGCTGCTTGCAGCTGCCTCAGACCACCACTGGTGGATGAACACATGCGTGCACACACGCAGGCAGCTCCAGTGAAGATTTACACAGCCTACGGCAGGGTTTTTTAAGAGCTGTGTCCAGTTGCATAGCACAGAGAGCAAGGAAAAACAAATAATTAAAAATCCTTCATCCCTATTAGAAATAATACTAAAATGGCCCAAGCTCCTGCCAGTAGCTGCTCTGGCCCTGAGCAGAACATGCTCTCCCCATTTCATGCTGGCAATTATCAAAACACTTTGCAAAGGAAATACCAGAGATGAAGATAAGCACTGGGTTAAATTCATACACCCCTACACTCAGATTTCTGTTCTCCATATCACCTTCTCTGCTTTTTTTTTTTTTTTTCCTATGGGCCAAAAGGGGTGCAGGCTGCAGCCTTGCTAGCCGAGTTGACTTCAGCTGCACCAGCTGCGAACAGGCATTACACAGCTGCTTCTGTTGCAGCCCTTCCCTCCGCTCTGGAACCTCAGAATATTAATATTTATTAAAACATGGTGGTTTGGAGTTTCTCAGCTGGTTTCTTCACAGGTAACATCACTTGCAGCTACTGGGGCCAAAGGAAATATTTCAGATCACACTGTCGCCAAACAGAAGTCTCTGCTGACAGCTCTGCCTTTTCCACCTCCTGCAAGACCAGCCTCTCTCCTTTGTCTTCACAGAGGACCACTGCTATGGTTTTGCTGTTCTGACCAGGCTTTGAATCCTTTCCTGCAGTCCTGATCCTTATTTTGCTCAACCAAATCATGGCCTGCAATACTGCAGGCGGGTGCTTGCCAGGGCACCTAGAAGAGCGTCTGCCAGCAGGTTCTGGGAGAGGCTATGGGTCAGAATGACATTTAGGAGCAGGGCTGGGGATCAGTAGCTTTGTTCCCAAGCAATTCCCTGTTATCACACTTAGTGCTATGTGGGAGATAAGAAGATGGTGAAGGGAAGCAAGAAACTGGTAATGCAGCTGAAATATCCTGGGAGCCAGAGCTCAGCCAGTTCCCTTGTGGGGTTGAACCACCAGGTAGAAGGGTCCTGCATCAGCAAGGCCGGAGTGAGCGTGGGTACGCACACGCTTCACAGCTCCTGGAGGTCGGACACAGGGCATGGAACTGCTGAGGGTGAGAGTCCCTCCATCCCACCCCTGCCCTGGGCCTGCCGTGATGCTGTATCTCAGCACAAGCGCTCGCCACCCACCCTGAGCCTGGTTATATCTTGTATATTCAAAGCCATGAACATGTGGAGAACAAGGCACTGGTTGTGCCCTATGTGTCCCACCACACTGCTTCTACAAAACGCTTCTCGATACCCTGTAAATAATCCATAGCAATAACCCCAAAGCCCAGAGAAAAATGGACCATGAGAAGAAAGCAGAAGGAATTAAGGCCATCACCAGTTTCCCAGGTCCCTGCCATCACAAGGAATTAGTTAACCACCAAAAAAATGCATATTCACACAGGCATTTAAATGCCGAGAGGAATGGTCCTCGCCAGATGAGAGCAAAGAGCAGGCCCTTCTTGTCTCCCACAGTAGTGCTAGTGATTAGGGAAAATATACATTAACTTCTGGCTGAACATTTCCTGCTCCCACCGCTGCCAGGAGGAAAAACGTGCCTTTTCCTAATGTGCTCACACTGCTTTCATATGGAACCACTAATAAAAACACAATGTCAGTCCAGTGTGTCCTTTCTTGCAACGCTAGAGGGGAATCAGCTTTTCTTGTCCAACTATTTGGCGACTCGGATGTCTGCGCTCTGCTCCTGGCAGCAGCGCTTGGGGCTGTGCCGGTGGCAGCAGCTCCCCGGCAATACACATCTGCACTGCGGCACGCACCAGTGGGCTTGGGAGGTGGCTCCCCTCAGCTGGCCGGAGGAGTCTGCTGCTGAGTCTCTTCTCAGCTTCTATTTGGCAATTGGCTCAACATTAAAAAAGACATCTTCAATTGCGTCACCCAAAAATGCATCAAGCCAGCATCTTCACCAGTGCATTACCTCCAGGGGAAGTCAGGGATCATGAGGAACATAGTCCATAACTTCATAGGGCCCACAACTGCTTCATTTTTCAAGTCAGTCCAACTGACTGCAGCCACCCATCATGCAAAGTTTTGTTAAATCAGGAAGAAAGCCATATTGAGCTTGCCTGGCAAGCACAGGAGGAGCAACCACGACTCAGGAGAAGTTTATTACCTCTCTCAGTGGTGCTAAGCTGGCCCTGCTCCCATTTACCGCAGAGAAGATGAACAGCTATCATCTGCTCTGATGAGGCACAACAGAAATATGGCAAACCTAGACATATTTAGCAGCTGGGCATTTATACAAGTACCTGACAATGTAAAGAGTAACCACCATCCTGCTGTCACACCAAAAAAAGCACTTGACTGCCTGCCTTGACTGTGGTCCAGACCTCGAGGAGCACAGTGCAGCCACTGACACCTCCCTCCATCAGCTCTTACTCAGCCTCCAGAGTCAGCTGGGGCTTTTGATCCTAATTTCATGGGGCTAGCTCGGATTTCAGTGGGCGACTTGCAGTCCCCCTGCAAGCTACAGCTCAATGAGTCGAGGTGAGAGCTGGGAACAAAGCATCGCTGACTTCCAGAGGCGATGAGGTGAATGTGGTTGTCTCTACAAAATGCTGCGAAGCGTTTTTAGGGCTCTTTGAAAAGCCTCCCACAATAGCAGAACCTCAAACCAATGGGGGAAAAAACAGCTCTTGGTACAACACAGCATCCAAGGGCAGGAGAGCAAAGAAACCTGCCCCATCAGGTATTCCTGAGATGGTTCTTACTCTCTGTCCCCTTCTCCCTCTGGGAAGTGGCAGGAGTGCCATAAACCCATTAAGGACTTAGCTGGCACCATAATTGCTATGTGGAGGTGTTATATCCAGTCCAGCGGGAGGCTGGAGAACCAGCATCTCCTAGCAGGTATCTCAGTCCCTTATTCCTCATTAGACCTCCTGCAGGCTCACCTGTGTGCTTGCAGGGACGTGAGGGACATCGCTGGTGCAAGTGCTTAACCGAACACTGTCCTCCCTCAGCTGGTTTCATGGAGATGGCTTTATTTGAACAAGGACCTCAGGACTCAGCTAGAGCCTGCTTGCACCCCTGGGAAGCCTTTCACAGCTGCTGTGAGATGTGGGTACATCACCCCCCGGGCTATTAGTTACTCCAAGCCAGCTAATTCTAGGTCAGGGGCTAAAGCCAGCCCTGGCTGTTGCTGCTGAGGCAGGAGAAGGCACGTCCCCGCTGTGTCAGGTGTACAGTGATGCTCTGCACACTCACCACGTGTGTGTGGACACAACAAAACCCACACTGGGAGAAGCCAGCAGGCTGCAAACCTCTGAGCCGCTTCTGAATTCTCAGGCAATGGCATGTCCCATGAGCAGGGGTTTTGGACCCCGCGCAGAAGCAGCGGCCAACCCCTCGGGGGCTCTGGCACAGCTGGCAGGGCTAGCGAGGGACCTTGCGAGCTGAAAGCCTGCTCCTCCATCTCCCCCCGCTTCCCAGGCTGCAGCCACAGTATCCTCCAGGGGTTACAAGAAGCACGGGGGGGGGGACAGCCTTCAAAACGGGGTGGACACAGCCAAACCACCCAACAAAAGCAGTCAGCAGCGGTGTTAACTCCCAGGGACCAGGACCTGGCAGGGAGGGCGGTTGTGCAAAAGGAGGTGCTGCTGAGCTGGGCATCCCTCTGCACCCCTTCTTTTGAGTTCCTGGGTCCAATCCGGGCTCTGTGTCAGGGACAGTGCTGGGTAACAGCCACCCTGGGTAGTATCACCAACATGTCCTGGTGGTAAATACGGCGTTTCCCAGGCGTGCACCGCTGTTACAGTCAGGTTTTCAGCCTCCCGCGGTGCCTGACCTTGGCTGAATCAGTAGCAAATTTCCACGTACATCTGTGTTTCAAACCGTGTAGCGTCAAAGATGAAAGCACTGATGGATGCACCCCTGGGGTCTACTCCTACTCCAAAAGGTAGCACACTTCAGATGGTCACGGTTTGAGAGGTGCTCAGAAAAATCACCGTATACTGAGGTGACAGAAAGCAGTGACTTCTGTCACCAAATTGGACAAACGTTTCTCTGTTCTGTGCTATCCCCTTTTCACAGCCTTCCAGCAGTGACATTTTATGAGCATATTTTTAGATAGTTTCTTCTCATTGTTTGCTCAAGCTGTTATAACACTGTACAACTGGTTATGGTTGATTTACATTTAGCACTGGGGGGCGGGGGGGGAGAAAAAAAAAAATTACTCCTAACAGTTTGGGTTCAGAGAGAGAAAAAATATGGTGAAGTTGGGGGGTTTTTGTTGGGATTTTTTTGACGTAAAGCCAAATTAGCCTCTAGGCAGTGAGCTAGGAAAAACAAGTTTCTAATCCAGAAAAGCTCACTGGTCTCTATTAAGAGACCATGAAATGGCTGTGTTTTATTCACCAGGGGGAGGGCGGAGGCTCTTCCACTCACAATCCTTTTAAGATTGTTATTATTATTATTATTCTACTTAAAATGCCTTCAAAAGTCTGCTTTTGAGTCTAATCTGTGTTAAACAAGAGCCGGGGGAAAGCTTTGCCTGGTTTCAAACTTAAATTAACAGAAGCCTCATTTCAAACTTAGATAACCTCTTTATGGGAAGTTCTTCTGGAAACAATGTAAAAACAAACTTTGGGGAAAAAAAATAAAGAGAAGAAGAAATCATACCCTCCTTCTTCCCAAAGCAGACCGCTGCTGCTACAGTTACGCTCCGTGTTGTGAAGAGTCCTTCTTTGTAATCCCCCTTACCTCGGACCATATGCAAATCCCAAGCCTACGTGCATTTATTAGCAGCCTCAGGTCTCTAAGGGTTAAAAGGCTCATTCCTGATACGATGAAAATTAAGTATGTTGAGACTTCAAGAGAGCAACAACTTTCTTACAGATGCCTGTACCCAATATTCAAAACTAACAGGAATAAGCCATCATACAACTGTTTTAAAAGACCAGACTTTTTCCTTTTTTTCCCCATTTTTTAAATAAAGCTCAATGAAAAGCAATAGAAATTTTTAGTAAGATGCCTGTCGATATCAGTTTGTGTTTGTAGCACAATGTAGATTCCTATGACGTTGTTTCAGTATGATTAAAAGTGTTTAAAATAAAGCCTATGAAATAGCCATGTCTGAAATTCCTATAGAAATCTGAACACTACAGAAAGCTAAAGAAAGCAATGTAGTTAAACAATAAATCAAAGCACTGAGAAGTTCTCATGTCACTCCAGATGATATACATTTCTTTCTCCTTTATAAAAAGTTATTGAAACCAACTTTAAAAAGGGCTTTGTTCCCCTATGTCTTAAAATGACAATTTAAGGACAGACTTGTAACAGCAACACTGTCTAAAAGTCCTTGCATCATTCTTATAGCTAATAAAATCAAGGTAACTTTGGTACAGTATTAAAGTGGTCAGTGTTAATGGATTACAGGATTTGTAAACAATCCTGCTGCAGAGGCATCCAAAGCACTACAGGAATGTGGTGGTGTCGTGGACCTGCTGTCTTGGTCTAGGACTTCTCCATCTCAGGAGTTGGTAGATCATTCAGATTATGGCCTCATTTGGTTTGCTCTTGCAATGGAGAGCTAGAAACACTGCAAAAGCAGGCAGAGGCAGTGGCTGAGGCTGTAAGCGTATCTCTTAGCCCAAGCGTGCAGCTGCCATGCTGGGGCAGGGCACTCCATGCCAGTCACACCACAGAGCAACCCAGGGATGAGAAAGTTACTCTCAGGGGGTTGGAGGAGGCATCACCACTCGGACGCGTAGGGATGGACACAAGAGCACAGCAGGGCCCGGTGCTTGGCATAGTCTGCCTGTACTTTGGGCAGTGTAGTCTAGCACGTGTGCATCCCCCAGCCACCAACATCAGCGTCTGGACATTTCTCAGATCGCTGCGTGACCAAGAGTTGCACGGCTCAAACTACCTCTTCAGTGGACCCAGCAGGACCCACTCTGCCGGCTGCTGTACACGGAGCACATACCTGAAAGAAAGAAAAATAAATTTGGTCACAGAGCAAGTCAACAGCAGAATGAAGAATAAACCCCAATTTTCTCACCCCAAGGCCAGAGACCCACCACTAGTGGTTTTCACTGCGTGTTTTCTGTAGACCTCAAGAGTCTTTCTACTATTTCAACAGGTCTGCGAAAGTCAACCAAACCTACTGCCACAAGAGACTGAGGCTCACACCTCTAAGATAAAGGTACTTTGGGGACCCCTCAGATCACAAGGGAGCACGAAGATCTCCTGCGTTCAACCAAACAGCTTCTGAAACGCTGCCAACTGTTGAGCAAAGCCTTTTGCCAGTGCTGTGGACTGACTC
The DNA here is from genome assembly GCF_011004875.1 of Balearica regulorum gibbericeps. Taxonomy (NCBI): domain Eukaryota; kingdom Metazoa; phylum Chordata; class Aves; order Gruiformes; family Gruidae; genus Balearica; species Balearica regulorum. The sequence continues at coordinate 16,984,804 of NC_046186.1, forward strand.
AGCTGAAAGCAACACGGCATTAGACTGCCTTATGGGAAATGTGCCACCATCAGCACAAAGTCAGTCCACGCACAAAATTTTATAGCGCACAATTTCTTATTTCCATCCTTATTACACCGCGGTGTCAAACGAGATCCTGAAGATGAAACAGCAACAGTTAGCATGCTAATAGCTACACTCATCTTTAGCCCCTCACCCTACTCCACAGCATACAAACCACTCAGACTTGGAAAAAATTGCAGCCTGCCTCGGCGTTAGCACTTTGCAATTAAATCCTCACCTTTCCACCTCTTGCCCAGAGCACTGTGTGCCTAGAAATAGTGCAGCCCTGCCCTGGCTGCCCACTTTTCTCACAATTTTACTCTTCCAGCAGACTGAGATCACTTGGTTTGTGAGGGCCACTGGTTAATAAATCTTTGCCTTGCTCTCTGGGAAGCCATATCATGACAGCACAAAAACCACATCGGCACTGCTCTGTTATACACAGGCTTTGAAAGCTTTGCAGTTAAATCCATTACCCATGTGCATTTAGAGGAGACACAATTACTCCACCTGTAACTACGCCTAAACGAGACATCCTGCAGAAACGCTATGGACATTCACTTGATCTAGAGCTCTGTAAAGTGAGAACTTGCTATCTAGTCATTAAGTTGTACAGCACATTGCCAGCCCCTTCTATAGCCTTTGTAATGGCAGTTTTAAAGGAAAAAAGCCCACAAAACTTTTAATTAAATAAGTCTATGCCTACTTCAAAACCAAAACCTACCCACATTATCAGGAGATTTAGCATGAAGTTCTTCTGGGGATGTGGGAAGCGTTTATACCAGCTAACAAGCCATCTCTGTGCTGGTTTGCCCTTTGCAGAGCGGAGGTGACCACATCCACCCCAACAGGGGCAGAGAAGCTTAATTAACTGGTGGTTGCACAACGCTTTCACAGGGAAACCACGTGTTTATGGTTTCATTTTGTAATAATTAGTGTCACATACTACAGCAATGTCTCCAGGACTTTAATACCCAATCTGTGTAAGGGGCATTTCACAAAGCTCAGCAAAAAAACCCTTGTTATTAAGCAACCTATTATTCCCACATAAGTATGTCCTGCTCTTATAGATGCCCTGACATGTCTCAGAAGAAGCAGGTAGTAGGCAAAGGTTTGACTTGCTCATGACTCAGTGACATTAAATCAACTTGCTTTAACTGTCTGTGATGCAGTGAGTGCTATTTACCCCACTATTAAAAAAAAATATGTTCTACCTTCATTGAAAACAAGCCTGGTGCAGATGGCTATCTGAACATGGGAGTGGAGGAAAGACAAATGATTTGGTGCCTTCTGGGCTAAAACCAATACATTTTTCAGGACTGGTCAACAGAGACATGCAAAGCTGTGTTGTTCATTGTGAAACCTGAGTTATAACTCCAATTCTCTTTCATTGCAATACTTCACTGGCCCCAGGTCTAGGCATTGGTCTCTCTTGGGGTCAAGGCAACTGATCAAAACAGCAGACGTGACAACAAGCTTCCATATGGTCCACTAATGAAGATCACTAAAGGCCTTCAGCTGATAAATTTTTTGATACCTCCTGGGAAAAACCATGCTTCCTTTTGATCACTGTCAGATGTCATTTGAGTACTATTCCCTAGAAATACCTGAGGCATTTGACCTCCTTCTTCTGGGAACCTCTCCCTGTGTTTTGGAAACACAGACTTGACTGCAAGCACTACTGAAGTGCTGCTGAAAACTGATCCAGACCTTTCATACCATTCTGGAGCTGGCTAAAAAGGGACAAGAGCCCTAGAGGAAGAAAAGGAAGAATTTGTGCAGAGATAATGTCCCGGTGGTACTGTACACAGAATTTTAAAATCAAGGCCATAGAGTGTCATTTAAGGTCATGCCTGGCATCATGGTAGTAAACAGTTCAGGCCTATAGAAAAGCAGAGTAACAGTAGAAGGAAATCACATGTGAGGTTAAAGGTAATGAGTACATAATGTGACAGATCCCGTAGTTTTGTTTGAAATTACTGTTCTATGCAGAGCATTTTTGCTCCCTGGGATCTGCCCCCATACAGTACCCCCATCTCCCTGATTCTTCTGCTCCAGTATTCAATCTTCGGCCACACATAGGTAACAAATACACTAAAACTACCATTTACACACATCCATATCTACCTCCAGCTTTCCATCGGCTCCAGAGAAGACTCAGAGGGTCCATCTGTGCTGGTAAATAAAGCTAAATGGGGCTTGTCCCCGACCAGAGGCCACCCGACATAGCCTGGCCGCCTCTCTACAGCTCCAGTCTCTTCGTGCTATTCTCCAGGCTGAGAGGTGTGGGTGTAAAGCTGACCTTCCCAACGCTGGTGAAGGCCAAGGGAAGAATGGAGCTGCAGGGAGTGTGGGTACGGGTCTGGCCAGAGCCGAGCACAGGAGGAGGCTCAGATGGGAGAAGGGTGAGCTGAATGGGTGAATTCAGAGGAAACAGTTCCCAGATTTTTTCCAAGTCCCAAGACCCATCCCATAACACAGAGCTGCCTCCACATCTCAGCACCAGGGACTCACCAGGTGCTGGTGGCAGGGGACAGACAGGGATGACATTCAGGCTCGCTCCCCTATGCTGAAACAGACATGGGCTCCCAAGAAGCAGTGGGACTGTGGAAGAGTGACCTGAAGGACCCCTTCCTCAAAGCCTCCTGGACCCCTTGGCTGAGCTGATGGACCTTCATGGGTCTGGTCCAGGCCACAGGTGGGCACTCTGGGGGCCAGGGATACACAGTAGTTGCCTCCTCCTCCCAGCGAGAAGGTCTTTGCCACCAAGACCGGGCAGGTTTGTGCCCTACAGCTGATACAACACCACGACGAACCCGGTACAGGGTCACAAGAAAATTTGTGTGGGAAGGGACTCACGGTGGTTACCCGCTCCAGGCCCACAGTTACCACCATGCAGGAAATCAGGCTTTGGCGGTCTCCTCTTATTGCCCTCTCACTCCCACTCCAGCCATTTATTTGCCACCCCAACTTACTTGCCCAGTTTTGGATGCAGCTCAGACATCCCAGTGGGCAGCCTGGGAGTGGGGTCCTGTGCTCCTCAGGTACACGCTGGCCCAGCCAGCTTCGGGGTTGGAGGTCACAACCTGCCCCTCGCTGTTCTCCAGCAAGGCTGCTAGGTCATGGTTTCAGCGTGTCCATGAACATGTCACATAGACATTTTGAGAGAACTAGTAACTGGTGGTCATGCAAATGAATATTGGGAATAATCCTGAGCAAAGGACCTCAGGGTTTCAGTAACCAACTTGTGGGAAAGGTGGAACAGCAAGTGTTATCATCTAGTTCAGATGTTTTCACAGGTCAGAAGCTGGGCCATGTGTTGTTTTTCCCCCCCTGTGCAGACAGGCTGCATGCACATTAGCAAAAATGCACCATCCCTCCCGAGGCAGAATTTGATTGCCCAAACATAGGCTAGTGTCAGTGCTCTACTCAATCACAACATCCATGACTCTTCTCAGAGGAACTCAGCAACAGGGCAAGAGGCAACAGCCACACACTGGAACAAGGGAAATGAGTTTTTCCCGTGGAGGTGGTCAAGCACTGGAACAAGTTTCCCAGAGAGGATTGGAGTCTCCATCTTTGCAGATACTCAAAATTGGACAAGACCCCGAGCAGCCTGACCTAGCTGGCCCTGCATGTAGCAGAGGGTTGGACCAGAGACCCTTCCAGGTGGGACATCTCTAGGGCATCTAAAATGGTTCTATGTTCCCATGTGGAGATTCAGCTGAACTGTAGTTTGCTGGAGTCTCTGTTCTTCCATGAGCTGGAAAAGCAAAATCTTCCTCGCCAGGAGTACTGATTTGTCCATCTCTGATCCCAGTCAAGCTACTCTGTGTTTCCAGATTTGCCTCTCAGAGAAGATGCAGTCAGTCACTGAGTTTACAAGAGCCAAAGCCTTGGATCTGTGGCCCATATTTTTGAGGAGATCAAGGCAGCAATGCTGGCTCTCCTCCTTCCCTTGTGTGACTTCCCAGCAGCACAGAGCTGAAGGCAACGTCGATCCCTGTGCTCCCAACCCTCAGGCTTGCCTTCTGGAATAGCACAGCTTGACATCGTTAACTACATGCTGAAAGGTATATTGTACATTAGCTACATGCTCTATATGGGTTGACTTTTTTTATAAAGGAAATGCTTTTAAAACCTCCCTGCCATTAATCTCTTCAAATGTGAATTACCAAAAATTGGAGGAGTTCTTTCAACTAGAAGAATGCAAAGGCTTCCCCTGCAGGTAAAAGCACATGGTTTTGCACTTTAAAGCCAGGGTAGATGAAAGGAAGGTCTCTTCAGAACTGTTACTGCCAGCACAAGCAATCTGATGCTGTTCACACCGCCCTTTTCAGATAAAGCCCTGTAAAGTCCTGCCCTGCCTCTCCCTCAGGCCGCCTGGCTTGGTGGTTCCCCCTCCACCACCTCCTCCACCCCACCTGGGAGCTGGATGGGATCTATCATGGGCCAGTTTCAGAGATCTGTGTTACAAGCCTGCCTCATCTCTGGGGCTCGTTAGGAGACACAGGTTTGCTAGCACCCGGCGAGGTCATGCATACCATGAAGGGACCAGGCAGGATCCCGTTACAGCCACTCAGCAAGTTATCCCATGACCTGAGCCATAAAACCTGACATTACCCAAGTGCGTGCTTTTAACCCGGCTCATCTGTGCAACACGGGCTTGGCTCAAGCCTGAAGTGGGCTAAGGGCACACAGGGACAGCTAGCATGGCCCTGCTGCCAGGGGATAACCCTGCCATCTCCCGTAAATCAGATGTGAGTCTGAATACGGGTCAGTTTTATCGCTTGCTGGTAAGGCATTAAGCTCAGCTATTTTTCTCTCCTGTGCAAGTTAAACCAGTTTGATTGCATCTATATTTGGTGGTGTCTCTCTGTCAGGCTTCCCTGCACAAACAGGGCTTGACGCTGGCTCCATAGAGCTGAATAGCAGAATATTTATTTAATAACAGGAGTCCCGGTTTGGTGGTGATAAAGGGCGCAGGGCTGGAGGCCAGCAAACCTAACAGTGTCTCAAGTCACAGTTGTTTCCATCACCTCATTTGCAGGGCTCCAGGCTATCAGCTTGGAACAGAAAGCAGAGGTGGAGGTGTCAGAGGAGAGACATGGTCAGAGGCATTTGGATCCCTCAGCTTGGTGAAGGGGACTGGCAGTAATCCCTGATGCGATGCTGCCTTTTTCCCTCTGGACAAACATCAACAGGATGCAGCACATCTGTGATCCTGCAGCCTGGTGCCTTCTCCCAGGCTGCGACAGGGCAAGAGCCACTGGAGACTCAGATGCTGCTCAGGCAGCAAAGAGGCCTCTGCCATCAGAAACCAGGCCTGGTGTCACCTGCCTGCTCACCTACACCCTGCCTGGTGTCACCCCAGGCTTGTGCAAGTCTGCTGAGGTCCAAGCCCAGCAACCCTACAGCACGTTTGACTCTGCTGAAGTCTGGGACACAGACCCGTGCTTAGCTGAAATCCCGTAGCCTGACGGACGCTGGTAATGTTAGGCTTTCTGAGGTCAGCCAGTCTTCATAGACTTCAACCTTGTCCACTCTGAGGATGAGAAACAATCTCACAAAATTGGAACAAGAACAAAGTCTCTGCTGTAAAGCGAAGGTTCATCTCTTGCTGATGATCTTCATACCCCCACAAGATCTCTGTAGAGCTCTTCTGGTTCCCTACACCCTTGTGTTTACCCAACAGAGTTAGAAGCAGTCATCTCTAAAGCCACCCACTAAGTCCTGCCTCGAGTACCAGGACCAAGGCAGAAGGACACGCCACAGCAGGAAGCCCAGCAGGGCCCTGCAGAAGGGCAGCCCACCCAGGATGGGGCAGGGGCGATAGGTCCATGGGGCATCCCTGTTTTGGAGAGACTGCAGGGTTGGGAGTCACAGGGGGAAGGGTCAGGGGAAGCCAGGCTTGAAATGAGGAAAATGGGCCAAACTCAAAGGAGCCAAGTAGGGCCGGGGGGCGGGGGGGGGGGGGGGGGGGGGGGGGGCGCATTTATGCTACTGCTGAGGTGTGAACAGCTTGAATCATCCCCCCACCTTGGTAACTACATCCATACTGTGATCACTGACTTGAAGTTACAGTTTGAGTTGCAAGTCACTGCTGGGAATGCAGCACTACCAGGTGGACACCGACTCGTCTGCATGGTGCTGTGCCTCACCTGCAGGATGCCCAAAAGCATCCCTCTCCCCACCATGAGTGACAGTGGGATTTTGGCCTTTTTCCTCCTCTGGACGCAGTTTGAGCCTCACAGAGGGACTCGACAGAAGGGGTTTGTCTTGTCAGCACACAAGCTGCTCATATGGGACATACGATCATACTCCAGCTGTGTCACAGCTGCCTCTCCGCACACAGAGATGCTTGGGCAGGAGCCGGCTGCAGCCGCTGCTGGCGGAGACACTCCCACAGCACGAGGGCTCCGTGATCCCAAAGGAAAGACCACAGAGAGACTGCGTGGTGAGGCACACGAAATGTAACTCTTCCGCTGGGCTGGGTCTTTGCTCTCATGTTTTTGAACAAAGCAGAGCCCTTCTCTTAAAATGTGGGAAGCAGGGTGGAAAAAAGTGATTACTGACAATGCTTAGGGTGCAGATGTGTTGAAAGAACACTCCTAAAAAAGATGCTTTTATATTTAAACGTCTGTTCTCAGCAGTTTTTTTGCAAATTAGATGAGTCAAAGTCCAGCCCTGGGCCAAAGCTCAGCTCTACTAATTACATAGGGGCCACCTCCATCCCTCCTCTAGCTGTGGTTTCCCTGCTGCATCCCGGCCCCGTTCTGCTGTAGGACAGCTCTTCAGCAAGGGAACCGATCTCCCCCACTGCGAAGCACCCACCTTTCCAGCTCATCTCAGCTGGTGAAAGGGATGGAGCAGGTTTAGGAGTTGAGCAGCAACACTGATGGAGCAGGTTGAGGAATATTAACTCCCGACCAGCACCTTCCACCTCAGCCTCTTGGACCTTTCCTCTCTGTGTCTCACTGGCCTCTCCCTTGCAGTTGTTTTTCTCTGGACAGCTTGTGGCAGCAAAGCCAATTCCCTCCTCCTGCTCCTCCTTTGGGTCCCCAAACAGACAACCCTGGCTCTGTGCTCTGCTCTCAAGCCCAAATTTTTCCATGTGCTGTATTTCACAGCACGTCAGTTCAGAATGTGGCTCAGATTCCCAGGACATGAGGTGTCTACATCAAAGCAAAGTCCTGATGAACTGTCAAAATTAGAAATAAATTTTGCAGGAGGTTTTGGGTCAGAACTGTAGAAGATGATATCTGGGGAATGGTTTGGAAAGCGAGGTGATAGAGGCTGGCTCTGCTTTGAGCAATGTACACATTCCCCTTGCTACACACAAGTTAATGCTAGAAAGGCAGATTAATAAATAAACCTGTTCACTGAAGGGTAACACCAGTCCCGCAGTTTGCAGTGGGAAAGATGAAGGTTTTCCTGCTTGCTCCATGGAGACCAAATCTTTTTTTAGCTGCATAAGCTAGTTTGAAATCTAAACAAACTTCTAATGGACATTCACGGGGCTGCTTCTAACAAATCCACAGTAAAAATCTGTACCAAGATTTCCAGGCTCGCTCCAAACTCCCCAGCGCGTCCTCATGGTGCAAGGCAGGAGTGTCCAGGTCCTGGCAGCATCTGTGCTGCGGTGGGGGACAGCCAGGAAGATGCAGCATCTCTCCATGCCGCATCCCAGGAAAGCGAGTACCCCGTGGGTGGACCTTGGGATGCCTGGACAGCACAGGAGAAACCACCCTTTTAGTCAGTGAGTGAGAGGGAGAGATTAATTCTGACATGATGTATTTTAACTTTGAATTTTAATCCTTTTTGTGGTTAATACAGATGACCACAAAAAAACCCTGTAGCTCTCCAGAGCTCTTATGCCAAGGGATCGCATCTATCTCTATTGAAGACTTCCTGAAAATACAGCAGATATTAGGAAAGAAGACAAAACCTAAACACATGTAGTGTGTTATTTATTGTTACAACATCAGCTCCTTCAATGAACTAACTGCAAATAGCCTGGAAAATTTCTAGTGGGAACAAAAACCTGAAAAAACAGAGCTCCACAGGTTCTGTTTTGGTTGTTATATCGGAGGCAGCCTGTTATTTTGCCCAGCAAGGAAACTTCTCGTACGTTTGCTCTCTGGTGCTCCCATAACAACTACTGGTAGTGCCGCAGCTGCTCGCCATGCCATGCCGGGGCAAACAGCAATACAGCCCAGCCACAAGACCCCCTCCCAAATGCTGGTGCTGGGGCCCTCTCGGGGTGTTGCTCCTGCCAGGGGAACCTGTCTGTGGGGCAGAGGGTGTGTTGGTATCTGTCTTCCATCCTCCCCACCCCCTCCTCGCACTCATGCTGCCGAGTGCGAGGGGTGGGCTGTGCTGGTCCTTGCACCGGCTAAAGCAATGAAGATCTGTCCCGTGGCCAGGGACTTGCTTCAGGGGTTGGAGCCAGAGACAAAGACCTGACGAGGCAAGAACTTCAGGCTCTGGATCGCAGAGGAACAACAAGACGTTGGCTTCAATAGAGGGAAAGCCTGGGCCTATGGGGTTGAGCTGAGGTATGGGATAAGGTCTGTGAGACCATCCCACAGCGACCAGGGGCTGGGGACAAGGGAGGGAACAAGCAACTTGGCTGCAGCTGGCTGCAATTTTTGACACGCCCTGTCCCTTTACAGATGAAGGACTGTCAGGAGAGAGAAGAGTGACAGCTAACAGCCCTGCCTGTAGTCTGGGGGTGGAATGAGACATGCGATGAAGCAGAGTCGGTCTGGTTTATTCTCATACTCAGGGGAATGAGCGATCTGGAAATAAAGTCATGTTTTGTCCAGGCAATTGCATGTCTCAACTCCACTTTGGCCATTGGGCTTGGAAGTCCGGTCAAATAACGCAGCAGGACAAAGCAGTGCTAGTGGCTTCAATGGATAACAGCAATCTTAAAATAATCCCATGTTCCTCAAAGGTATTAAGAAATAAACGTGATGGTTTTGTCAAGACTTGGGTGTTAATATGTATAAGCATAGATGTGTGTGTATGCATGAATATAAATATATGTGTCCATAATTAATTCTTTTATTAGAAGAAATGATAGCCAGGTTTGAAGAGCGCTGTCTGACAGAGGGAAGCAACCTTTCCCATACAGTGTATTCCTTTTCTTTCCCAGATCAGAGGCTGAGGGTGCCAGCACAGCAGACGTCAGAAGAGGCCACCTACCATGCAACTCCAACATTGTCCTCCAGAAGAGTTCCTGGGCTCCCACAGGACTCGGGAGAAGCCGGGAGCCGGCGCTGTTGGTTCTCTCAATGCTGCACTTCGGATGCAAAGGCTCCTGGCTCCTTGCCGGCGTGGCTGGGTGCCATCCAAAATTGATCCACATGCCATACTTGGCACTTGCACTACACACCAGCCCTTGGTCTTGAAGATCAGCCAAGATATTATCCGCTAGCCCTGCTGGGAAATGGTGTTAAAAGCCACCAGTCCGTCATAAAGAGGAATTTGATAGCCGATTTTCATTGATTTTCTGGAGAAGTCATGTGCTTTAGCTTTTGGAAAATCTTCTCCTTAATTCTCAGCAATCCTAAAGTCTTTGCAGCAGGGAAATATCTCTGAACGGCCTCAGACTCCTTCAGTGTCACTGCTAAACCGCTGCTGCTGCATTTGGGGTCACCGCTGCTCGTACACTTCCCTGGCTCCAGTAGCAAGCTGCTTCAAACCGTGAGGCGTTTGGCTTGTTTTGACAGCTGGTTTATGGAGCCGGTGTCGCTTCCAAGTGAATCTGAGGGACTGCCCTGGAATGAACTGTTTCCATGGGGGCAGCCAGGAAACTTTCCAGGAAGCTCCAGTCCTTCAGAGACAGCCTTCAGGGATGGAGGAGGAGGAGGAATTTGTTCACTTCTTGTTGGGAATGCCTTTGTCCCTGATGCCTGCAGAGCCTTTTCCCTTGGGGGGAGATGTGCCACACACGGTGAACCTCAGCCCAGGAGCCCAAGCACCCCTCATGCTGGGGAGAGCTCGGAAACGCCGCCTCTCGCAAACCAAGAAGACAGGTCAGGAAAAGGCAGCAGAGCCCCGTGTCCCAGTGAGCACTGAGCCCATGGGGGCTGACGACACCTCTGCTCCTGCCCAGCCCAAAGCCCCAGCTGCCTCCTCTGCTTTCAGAGACGCTGAAATCTTATCCAAAAAGCAATACAAGTACAGGAATGTTCTTTCTGGGAATGAAACAACATAGGTTGGGTTAATTTAAGGAAGCAGCTTGAGTTAAAGCTTGGAACTGAACTCCCTCAGTGTAGTTAGAAGGGCCAAGATCAAAAGTCCTCTCCCATCCCTCTTCTCTCCTCCAGCTGGAACAGCCCATTGCGTTCATGCACGTGAGATGTGCCAGTGCCTGGAGCCACGTGGTGCACAGGGAGAGACGGAACTGCTTTTAACCAGTAAAATATGGTTACTCATTATTACACTCAGTAAATATGACCACGTGGCCACTGAGTGTGCCTCGGTCTACCTGCCAAGAGGAAGGTCTTCATAAAGCATGCTATGCCAGGTCAGAGCAGAATGATGGCAGTTCCTCACCTTGAGTCCTTCAGCCATTCCATATGTTGCGTGTTTTATTTGGGGCTATTTAATTCCACATTCAGCTCCCCCATCTCCTCCTCAGGATCCAGCCCCATCACTCTTCCTTTCTCCAAGACCTGCCTCAGATCCAAAGCATGTTCCCTGCCTCCTCCCCTTCCCCGGAGCCAGGCCCTGTGTGTGACACTGCACCCCCAGACTCCCAGCTGATCTCCTCTTCCCACAGAACATCCTTCTGGCAACGATCTGACCGCTCATTGCCTTCCCTCCTCCAGCCCCTCCGTTAACAAACTCTTGGGCTTTAACGTGGTGGTTTAGGAAGAACCAGCAGGATGAATGACTTGTAGACACAATCGTTGCAATCCATGATGAGGAGCAGTGAGAGGAGTCACACCTCTGCCCCTCCTGCTTTTATCAGCGTCTGGTTTGGAAGAAGGGGAGCGGCAGCCCCGCAGGAGCTGCTCTCCCTCCCACTCACTCACATGCTGCAGGTAGGGGCTGGAAATCAAGCAGCCACTGTACCCTCCTGCTTTCATCCCCAGGGGGGAAATGACAGCCTGGCCTTTCACAGGTACTCTTTAATTTGAGCGATACCTTCCAGAGTGTCTAACAATCGTGCAAATATTTCATGCTCAGAAGCGAAGACAGAAGGAAGCAGTTGAGGATGGTTAGGGGGTTTGCCAGGAAGCAGGGGGTGACTCCAGCCATGGGGACAGGCTGAGGAGGTGCCCAGCTGTCCTCTCCTTTGCACAGAGGCTTCCCTGAAACTCCACTCCTTTCACTGGTTAGTCCAAGGGTGGAAAATTTCCCTGTCCAAGGAACACTGCCAGAACTGCCACTCAGTGCCCAAAACCTTCCCCAAATGACATCCTCCGGGCTGTGTTATTCTCCAAAGGTCCGCAAGACCCGTCTGAGCGAGGTGTGCTTGAATTTAGCCCAGGATTGCTGTTCCTGCTGCATGGTCCCTGAAGGTGACAGTGTTCCCCCCCCCCCACCAGCCCCGGGAGATGTATGTAAGGAACGGGAGGCTCGGGAGGTTTCGGAAGAATCGGAGGAGCGAGGCAGCCTGCCCACTCTCTGAGCTCAAAAACTGTGGTTAGAAACGTCCCTGCACCCCTCCCTGCATCACCGGTTCCCTCCCTTGGCCTTTGGGGTACTGCTGGGGGGGATTCTCCCCCCCCCAAAAAAAAAAAAAAAGTTTGGGAGACCCAGGCTCCGGGGAGCGGCCAAGAACCGCGCCCGCATCCGCCCCGGCCGGGAGAGGCGGCGGGGCCCAGGAGCGCTTCCCGCCGCCCCCCCGCCGGCACAGCCCCTTGGCTCCGGGACCGGCGGCGGCCATGGGCAGCGGGAGCAGCCGGCGGCGGGGCGCGGCGGCGGGGGCGGCGGCGGGCGCAGCGGTGCCCGCGGGCAGAGCGGCGGCGAACCGGGAGCTGCTGGAGACGGTGCTGGCCGAGTGCGAGGAGGCGGCGGCGGCGCCCGCCCTCGGCTGCCGAGCCCCGGCCGCCGGCGGCATCCCTCCGCCCCGGGACGCCGGGCGCTGCGGGGAGGAGGCGGCGGGAGGCGGCGGCGCCGGGCCCCCGCCCGAGCAGGCGGTAAGTGCCCGCCCCGGCCCCCGCCGGGACCCCGCGACCGGGCGGCCCCTCCCGGCGGCGACCCGGGACACCCTCCCCCCCCCATCCCCTGCGGGGGGTCCCTGCTGGACGGGGGACCCCCCCGTAGCCGCCGCTCACTGCTGAGCCTTGGCTTCCTCAAAACAGAAACGGCATCAAGCTCTTCCTCTCCGTGCTGGCAAACCAGGCTCGGTCGCATTTGCTGCCGCTCTTGGCTTTTTCTCTCTCTGGTGCAAGGGGGATACCGTCCCGAAAAGGGCCGTCCCCTTCACTTTCCCTGTGCTACTGAAAGTTTCTTTTCCTGCCCTATGGAAATAGCTCGACTGATAAAGTACGGCTCACGCTTTTCTCTGGGTTGGGCTTGTAAACAGAAGTTTTAAAATCTGAACGTAAAGCTGCCGTTTAATGTTTGCCAATCCGCCGCAATTGCAGTCTGGCTCTTCCTAAAGAAGCGTTTCAGTCGCTTTCTGTTTAACAAATAGTGGATTTGCCTCTGAGGGAGTTGACATTTATCTTTTTTTTTTTTTTCCTTCCTATCCAAAAATAACAGCAGCATCTATATCATCTGGCGATGAGGCCAAAAATCACCGGCTTCTTTCATCTCAGCTCAGCTTTGGAAGTTGCGTGCTGTTTGTTGGATAAACGCTGCTCCGTGCAGACGCGCAAAAGATGTCAAACTAATTTAAAAGTAGAAACAAATATTTAGGACCCAGGAACTTTCTGCCTTGCATGCCTCAGTTTTGCTCTTTGGAAGTGTATCGTTTCCATTGCCAAACTGTATGTCTATAGGATAAGGATAACTTTAATATAAAATAATTTTGCCATTAGGAAACTTGGCAGGGTTCGGTATGAGAACCCTTTTTTTTAGACAAGTTTTAAAGAAAAGCCTCAAAGACAGTAAGATTTAGAAATGGAAAAAAACCCCAGAGATCCTGTATTGTCATATTTTTTCCTGGCCCTTTTAACTCCAAAGCCTCCTGCGGTATGAACGTGCGCTCATCTAACACCCCCTTCTCCCCTGAGTGACTCTCATTTATGAGCAGTCCTCCTGGCTTCCCTCATTTATCCTTACCTATGGGAACAGAGGCTGCTGGTGTCCATTTTCCCTCTGTTTCCACATGTAAATATCATGGGTGGATCTTTAAAAATAGTAATTATATTGGTCATGAATGTCCCTGTGCATAAAATGGTATTTTATCTCTATTCTGAAATGATGTATATTCTGGGTAATTACATACCAGAAAGGCAATGGAGCTGCCCCTGTCTTTCTTACAAACATCAGTAGAGAGACGATATACCACAGCAGTAGATAGTAGTGAACTAATGACATGGGGCAAACCAGAAAGGATGAAGAATGTAAGATGTGGCCTCTGGGATGGCATGGGGGGTCACCATGCCTAGCTCCCTGCTGCAGACCTTCTCCTCTGGTAGAAGTGATGGTGAGGAACCCATAGCATCACCTTGGCTGCCCCGGGTCGTGGTCACATTCAGTGCAAACCCAGGGTGGGAACATCGTCAAGCCTTGCAGCACAGACATGTCTGTGAGGGCTCTCAAAATTCAGCCTGAAGCAGGCATGTGGGACTTCAGTCACCCCGTGTGGCCGAGTGGGTGCAGCACACAGCTATGCCACCCACGAGGTGACGGTGAGGCCAAGCATCTTGTGTGTCTCCTTGTCCGGCTGCTGCTGCCGCCTCTTGTTTGGGAAGGAAGTTCACATCTCTGGTTGCACCCAAGCAGGTTGTTTGAAAGACAGCAAAGAATTACCAGTGTTTATCAAAGCTACAGAAGACACAAGAGAAGTCTTAGATATTTTCAGGGGCAAACCTGGAGCTTTTCTTGGTAGCACTTTCTTTACCTGAACCTGAGGTGGCCATGGTCCTGCTGAGACAGCAGTCATGGGCTTACCGTTCTGACTCCTCGAGGCCTAAGAAGTCACTAGCCTGAGAGAAGGAGGGAGGAAACTGCAGCACCAAGTTTTGCTTGTTTACTGGATGCAATTTAGTCTTTTAGGTCGTTATGCAAACTGCAGTTCCACCCTTCCCATGAGGCCAGTGGAGGTGGTTTCTGGAAAGGGATACCAGCTTTGTTGCATCACCAGTTCCTTGCTAGAAATTTTGAGGGCAATTTCTCTCTATCTTGCCAGTTTCTCAGCCAGTCATTTATAATTCCTGTCTCATGGTGGGAACTTGCTTGCTTTGCCCTGTTCAGCTGTGCAAACTGGATGACGAACAAAGAAATTTCAGGATGTGTTGAGTGAGCAGAGCTAATGGGGGAAAGATGAGGGAGGAGGAGGAGGAAAGGCAATGAGGAAATATTACAGTAGAAAAGTCTGATGAGAAATAGCCTGTGGAGGAGCAGATTCTGGCTGGTGAGAGGAAAGCAGAGGTCTGCCACCAGCCAGAAGAGAGCAGTTGCCTGCAAGCAGGACTCAGCTCTCTGCTGTCATAGTTGGATTTCTCCTGGGCGTGATGTGCATCAACATTGTGCTTTCCCACCTGAACCTCGATGCACTTGTCATCCAGCAGCAAGCTGGCAGCACCGATGGGTGGTCAGGGCAGGTGGCAAGGGCTGGTGGAGAGGGATGCAGCTGTATTTAAAGGTTTGAGTCACCTTAACTGCATTCAGATAGTGCTTGGGAGTGAGAAGGGTGAAAGCACATCCCAACAATGGGCTGGGAAACAAATCCTGATGGGGAACATGAACCTAGTTTGGAGCAGACCCCAATACCTCCTTATCAGCATCAAACCTCCATTTTCAGGTTTGTCCGCAGTTCTGTTTAGCTCTACATGCTTTTTCCTCATTTCTTTGCTCAACAGAAGAAGAGCAGGGTGGCAGCTCTCGGTGGAAACCAGGGGAGAGGCCGCGGCCTCAGGCATTTCCCTAAAATGGAAAAATCACACAGACATGTTAGGGTCTTGCTTTTAACAGCTTTTTCCATGGCGCCGTCACTCCTCCTGCCTGGAGATGGGGTATGGTTACACTGAGCCGATCATGCCAGCCGTAGCGTGGGAATAACACAGGTAGAGGATGTATTAACTGTCTTCTAGAGGGACTATCATGTATTTTCAAAATCCTCCAAGTCTTCAAAGCTTTGTCTGGTTTTTTTTTTCAGCCAGATAAATGTTATTTTTGCAGATTAGTGTGGTGCAGCGTCATCTCGTGGCTGGCTGGTCCCAGCTGCAAACACATAGGGGTCCTGTGGGGACATTTAATGTCATACCCTATTAATTTCTTACAGGAATTCAGATAGGTTTATTTTTATGCTCTTGTTAAAATGTGCTTCCCCCAACAGACATTTGATCTTTCTAATTCAGTACTGTTAGCAATTTATTTCAGCATTTTCTTCCTGGTTGTATTAATCATCAAAAATGCCCTCGAGTCAAGATATTTTCCTACAGTCATGTAGGGAGCCATGCCCCACTGGCCAGGTGACTTCAGAAAAGGTCTTTTCCAGCTGAACATCTGGGACTTCTTGAACTCCAAACAGCTAAGGGAAGCAGCTAAGTGAAAAGTCCAAAGTCAGATTATTCCAGATTCTGCAGTTAATTTCCAGGTAGGGATCTGGCAGTTGCTGAGCAAAAGGTCTTCCTCTCTTTCACTTTACTTTCCTTATCTTTTTAAAAGCACCTGAAACTTCGCCAAAGCCCATCGAGCAGTGAGCTGTGCTGTACCCTCCGCCAGTGTCACCCTCCCACCACAGCTGTGTTGCAGCTGGACTCAGAAAACTGCTGACTACGTATTTTTTCGCCCAATATTATTCAGCAGAGCCCGGCTCGCTTTTGCCCTGAAACCATTCCTGATCTACAAACTAAGCACAGGGCATGCACGGAATAGCTGGGAGCTGGTGTTTTAGTTGGCAGGAGAGGAGAAGCGTGGGAACTCCCCGCATCCCTGCCCACTTCCCGTCTACCGCCTGTTCCTAATTCCTTCGCTGGCCAGAGGATGTTGCTGCAGACCGGAGCAAGGCTGGGTGTGCTTTGTCTGGGATGCAGCTGGGGCTATACGTCCCGTTTGGTACCTACTGACACGTTAGGTAAGGTAGGTTTATTTTTTTTTGCCAGCAATAACTCCAGCTGCGGGTTCTTGAGAGGCTGTTTTCGGCAGTGGTGACTGGCTTAGCCACCCACATCCTTTGCCGGCATCTCTGGAGGGTGCTGCCCTTCTGCTGTACCAGCTCAGCCACCCGCAGCTGTGCTGCAAACTGCATCTGTGATGTGCTCCAGCTGACATCATCTTCCTCCTTTCCAAGGGGGGGATTTTTAATTTCAGCTCAGACTGGTCTCCTGGCCCAGTTCACAGGTGGAGGGATTTGGGAGCAGCAGAGGCAGGGAAGGAGGCACTGGCTTACATCCTGCAGAAGAGCCACGCTATGAAACCACAGCCCAGCAGAGCAGCGCTGGCAGGGGACCGCACCGCTCCCACGTAAATGTTTTAGGTGGCTCAGTCACTCTCTAGGCTCCCTCGTACACGATGGGACCACTGAGGGTCTGTATCTCTATTATATCTCAGGGCTGTATCTGTACTGGTAAACTCTACCACAGCAGCTGCCTGGCATTGAACCGTGATGGTCTGCCCTGCTGAGCTGCTAGGATGGTCCCTGGCATAGTTTTGGCCTGGGCCAACTGGCAGTCTCCCAAACAATGCTTGGGCATGGTTCAGGGGCCAGCACAGGGACCATCCCCAAGGGGCAGCTTGAATTTGGCTGCCAAGTTTTGGAGAGAATGAGGTTGAGACTATAGTTGAGACTATAACTGACCAGTTTCAACACAGCTCGAGGACAGTGCAGAGCCCCGAAGGTGCACGGCTCCAGATCACCCTGTGGGTCCCAGGGGAGGCTGTTCTCGCCCAGCTCACCCGCGGCTGCTAGAGCTGACAGAGGGAGAAGGGAAGGAGCAAGGGGGGTAAGGGCTGGCAGGATGGGTGAGGAACACCAGCCACAGCTCACACCGGGTTGGGGGGGAGTGGAAAGCTGCACCTCAGGAGCGCTGGTTTGTGCACGTGGTAAAAGAGAAATAGCTCCTGCTTCCAGCTCTCTGCTCTGCCTTGCTCCCAGGAGCCCCTGCCCTAACATAAAGGATGGCTGTCAAACCACTCCACCTCACATCTTGTTAAGTTAAATTAAACCTGAGTACATGCTGGGTGAGCTTAACATGCGAGCCTTTCAACTTGGAGGAGGTGGCGATGTGGGGCGATGTGGGGCTTTGTGGCACAACAGAGCGCAGCACGGGATGCCTACGCTGGGAACAGGGTGAAAAACAAGGAGACACACTGCGGTCTGGATGAGTAATAAAAAGATGACTGCAAGCTGCAGAAAGGAGAAGCTGACTTCATTTATCTCTTAACAGGGCACAGGCCAACCGGGCCAGCAATTACCCATTTAGCTGCAGGATAGGAACCCATAATATTAAAGTGTCATGATGTACGCATCATCTCTACCCACATAAAGGGCTAACACTAATTATCTGCTGAACTTGCAACATATACATTACAGCAATCCCGAGCGGGCTGGGTGGGGTCAGTTTTTATTATGTCTCACTGCCTGCGACAGCCCCTGCTCCGCATCCTGCCCAGCGCGTGGTGTCACTCGGGCATCGCGGAGCCACGCGTCGTTCACCCGGATGAATTAGGAGCAGCTCCCGAAGCACGGGAGGCTCTGACAGTGGTGGAAAGCCGGAGGCCGGAGGTACCTTTTGTTTTCACTCACCACCATTTTTTCCTCATGCACCGGATTAAATGTCAGTAGAGATTTATCTGTGCCAATGTTGAATTCTCTTGGGAAATAAGTGTTGTTGCTGACAGATCCGTTGGAGAAGGTGGGAGCTGATTTTGCACAGAGAAGCAGATTTTGATAACCAGAGCTGCTCCATCCTGATGACTAATTAATTCTGTCTTCCACCCACACAACACGTACAGCTCGTAATGTGGAGGAGTCAGCCACAAGGGAAGAAAAAAAAGGCAACCTACTGTACAATTCAACCCCCTCTCTAAAATGATCCAAACCCATCCTTTGCCCAGAAGTGCTGGAAGGTGGATTCTCACTGTGGGAAGAGCAGCATCAAGGCACTCCTGGAGAACTGTATTCCCCTTGGTGCTGAGGATGAATGATGTTCTTTGCCTGGTGGAATGAAATTGGGGTGACAGCAATAACCCAGTAGGTGATGGTGATGGTGAGGATGAAGGCCACGCTGCATTGCAGAATCAGCCATCAGAGCTCAGCATGCTGTCCTCCTGGCACTGCCACTTGCTCTTGTCACTTGTGGGAGATTGCCAAGAAACGATGCTCAATAACCAGGCAGGAACTCTCTTCCCTCACCATCAGTTTTCTCACATAGCCTTGTCTCCACTCAGACCCAGGAGCTGTTTCTAGAACAGTTCAGGCTCTTCCAGAGGAAACAAAGTGTTGACAAAGGACTCTTCTGAAAGGAGGCCGACTGCCCTTGGAAAGGTATCAAAGATGTTACAGGTGTTACACAGAGATTTTGTTTGTAATTTTAACCAGGTAGGACATGAAAGGCTGTGGGTAGCAGACACCTTTCCCAGCTCCAGAAATGGAAGCTACTTAGGGCTCACCTGGAAGAGGTATTGACCCAGTGCTGCAAGAGAGGTGTCTTTGCTGCAGCCCCCCCTCACCTGCTCAAGCACAGGACCCCAAGGTGACCGTGGCAGCACAAAGCCCGCCTAAGAAGCAGGGAAGAGCTGACCAGTTTGGTGCTGAGCACCATTCTGCCTAGCAGTGTCTCAGACCACCATGTTTAAACCTCAACTCCTGTCATCTGCATGTGAAGCAGCTAAGGAACAAGCATAATGAAAACATTTCCTCTCAAATTAACAGTAGGTGCCACTCAGTAATGGCAGACACCCAGATGGACATTTCCATCCAGCAGATGTCATATACAAGCCTGACCAATACCGACTGATTTAAATCAGTGCAAAACTGTGCATAAAGCCATCATCCCTGTACTGGTGCTGCCTAGAGAGGGGTGTCTCCCCTCCATAGCTCCCACGCTTATCAGCACCAGCCCTGAGCACTGCTGGACCTCAAGGCAGCACAGGTTTGAGCTATTTCAAGAGCAGATACATGATCTTACTGAAGAATCGCTGGATCCCATCCAGCCCTGCAGAAACACCACACAGCAAATATATAGGTGATGGCTCTGAACTGCAAGCTTCTCCACTCTGCTCCCTGGTGTACCCTCACTTCCCTTTTTTCTTGTACAGAAAAATCTTTTCCTCTTTTCCATGCTGATGGGATAACTTTTCATTTCTATTTTCTGGAAGCCAAGTCCTCACTTCGGTTCTGTGTGCTACCTGTTTAACATCTGTTAGTGCCATCATGAGACTCAGGGTAACTTGTACAAAGATGGCCCAGCAGCTTTAGGACTGAAAGCAGCTCAGAAAAAATAATGGCGAGCCAATATCGGTCTACTTTTGTTCAAAGCTACAGTCTTTATCCCTGTCCCCCTCCCTTTCCCCATGAGAGTATGGTGAAGAAGCAGAAAAAGATGAAAGTTATATTCTTCTCAATAGCATCTGGCTGGAGGGGGGTTCATCTTATTACTGGTCCAAATGGGGGCTCAGACAGACACAGAGTCCCATCATCTTCCCATTTTAAATACCATTAGTTTTGGCTTTGGTTGCTCCCCTGGTGTCCCATTGGAAACTTGTGAACTTCCAGCATAGGGAAGGTGGATGCTTTACTGCAGATGGATCATTTCAGGGATACAGCTTTGTCAGGTGAAAAGAATTGAGTCTGTATTGCCATAACTTCCTTCCTTAGCAGGTATTTTCGTACTGCTACCTGTCACCCAGCAGGGCAGTGTGTATTCGTGGGAAAACTGGGAGGTTTAATGAGTTAACATTCAGTGATTTCAGTTGTGTAGCCTGCAGCCACCACGGTGCCCTCAACACTGAAAAGAGCTAGCAGAGCAGTGGTTAGTAAAGGGGAGTCTCTTGTACCTGTATGGTCTACACAGAGCTTGTTTGGGAGTTTAAACCAGGAATAGTCATGGCCCACTATAGACAGAGATAGGCTTCATAGAAATGAAAAATGGTTTGAGTTGGAAGGAACCTCTGAAGACCATCTAGTTCCAACCCCCCTGCCATGGGCAGGGACACCCTTCACGAGACCAGGTTGCCCAAAGCCCCATCCAACCTGGCCTTGAACACTTCCAGGGATGGGGCATCCACAACCTCTCTGGGCAACCTGTTCCAGTGCCTCACCACCCTTATCATAAAAATCTTCTTCCTTATGTCCACTCTTTCAGTTTAAAACCGATGCCCCTTGTCCTGGTCACTACAGGCCCTGATTAAAAGCCTCTCTCCATCTTTCTCATAAGCCCCCTTTATATAGTGGAAGGCTGCTATAAGATCTCCCCAGAGCCTTCGCTTCTTGAGGCTGAACAACCCCAACTCTCTCAGCCTGTCTTCATAGCAGAGGTGCTCCAGCCCTCTGATCAGCTTCATGGCCTCCTCTGGACTTGCTTCAACAGCTCCATGTCCTTCTTATGTTGGGAGGCCCCAGAGCTGGACACAGTACTCCAGGTGGGGTCTTACGAGAGCAGAGGGGCAGAATCACCTCCCTTGACTTTAAAATGTCATAACTGAAATACATGGCTTTTGTTCTTCCCCAGGACTCGTCAACCAGAAGCCCACCAGGCCCAGAGAACATGACCGCTGACCATCAGTGAGTACCCTGTGCTTTTGTTATATCTTCAGGGAGGAAAAGCAGCAGAAGGAAGGGAGCATAAGGGGAAAGCTATTCCTGCATGCCTCCCGCTGTGCAAGAGCTGGGAACGGTGTCAAATCATTTTCAGCCCTAAGTATTATGTCCTCTACCTGCTTGCCATTAAAATCCAGGAGCTGTGCTGCCTGAAAAGATCCAGGCTCCAGCTCAAGTACAGTACAGAGGTTCATTCCTGGTAACGAGCAATGCAGAATTTAGGATGTCCGCATGTCACACAGGCACCTTGAAGGAGCTTGTGAGAAGCTGGGGAGCATTGCCTCAACGAGTAGCTCAGGCCCTGGTTCACCCTTAGGTCATCTGCAGGCTCTGCAGCATGTAGAAGAGGAGGATAAAATCTCTTTGCCCTCCAGGAATCATAAGAGAAAATGCATGAGACACTCCCATGCTACACCAGCCAGAGACATGAGTGGAGTGTCCCTCGGAGACAGGGGAAAGGTGGGCACCTACTGCGCTGGGGGGGTCAAAGGAAATCTGAAATCTTCCTTCTGCAAGCAAAAGCTGCTGGGCAGACGGTGCCTCCGACTGCCTGCGCCAAGACTGATGGGAACAGTTTGATGCATGTGTTAAAGAAACCCATATGAAATGAAAAGGCTTGAAAAATCTTAAAATATCATCTCCTTACACTAAAAAAACAACTCTTAAACACCAAGCTCTCTGACTGTCATCCCGCCCCTCCGCTCTGCAGCACTCAAGAGTGGATCACGCTGCAGATCCTGGCCGTCGGGCTGTGTGACCTACTAACGCCAAGCAGCGCTGGTGATGTGACACGAGAGCCCGGGCGCCAGCCGCCGTCCTCCTCCCTCCTCTCCCTCCCAGCTGGCAGGGAGCTCGCCTGGCGAGGCTGCTGGTTTCCGGAGCACTTGACAAACATGTCTGCCCTCAGCTTTCCTGACAGCAAGGCTCATGCAAGCGCTCTCACAGGGACTGTGGGCCCTCCTGGGCTCTCCAGCATCCTCGATGGGCTTTGGGCTATGATGGCAACTGAGCAGTCTCCTCTGGGGGTGCACACCCAGCCCTGCCGCAGTCTCCCACCGGGCTCCCCGGGCTCTGGCTGGCCCCTTACCCCCGGCCAGGGCTTCCTCACTCCTTCCCTCCCTCCCTCCCTTGCAAAGGGAAGACTTGAGATGGCAGAAACTGGTTTCTGATCTGGGATGACAGAGCAGAAACTTATTTTCACTTAGATAACTTTTGCTTTATACCCACATCAGAGTCCCATAGCGCAGCTCACATGTGAAGTGCCGGTACCGCCTGTGATAAACAGGGTTGCAATTTCTGCTGGCAAGAGCCGCATGCAAACATTTTTCTGGAAATGGTCCAGCACCCAGCAAAACTGCATTTTGAAGAAATCAAATCAAGCCCCAGAAACAGCGGTTAATGTGCGTAGGTGTCTCATCCCTCACATTTCTGTGGCTAGAATTATTTTAGATAAACATTCATGTTACAAGCAGCAAAATGCAGCCTCGTCTTGACAGAGTTGCTGACTAAAGAAATTCCCATAAAGCCAATTAAAGAAGAAAATAGATGTCGAGCAGGGAGAAAAAAACCCCAAACACCTAGATATAGAGACTTAAGACTATCTGCCAGGAGAGCAGTCATGCGAGATAGGTGCTGTAGGTGTGCACCTCCTGTCCTGCAAATATTCCTGTGTGACACCAAGGAAGCATCTACAGCAGGCCCTAATGAATACCTTTGATGCTCATGGGAACACGGCTGGATGTATTCCTGATCAAGCTGGGTTACCTCTCTTCCCCTCCCGCAATTCTTTTGTGAACCGCTCTCTAGCATCTGGTAGTCCACGGGTGGGATGACACAGCACGGGAACGCTGTAATGATCATACAATCGCTGCCAAGGCTCGTGTCACTGGCAGAATTACCGGGGCGTTGTTTTGACCTATTTTTCTGCTGCAAGATCCTGCAGAAGGCGTTTTAATGATTAACCCTGGACTTTCCCATTCTCAGCAAAACAGTAAAAACCAGTGACCTAGATTCACCCCAACCTAATTTACAGCCACTCCACTCGGGTTTCTACCTCAGAGCTTGTCGCCCTGGCCACCCATCAGCGATGTAGTCACCAGAGCCCGCAGGCAGCTCTCCCCCACACCAAGCAGCTGCCTGCACCAGGGACGTGGCACTGGCAGCCATCCCCACCACGGGGATCTTGCCCAAAGGTGCTTTTCCTCACTTTTGGTCTGATTATGGCCTTTGCATTTCCTTCTCCTCATCGCGTAGTTCATTGTCTTCCCATTTTAAAAAAATAAATTCCTCTTTCCCTTAATAATCTTTAAACACTGAGAAGTCTTTAGCTGAATTGGAGCACATTTCTTGCTTTTCTCTTTCCTAAATTGCTTTGCTCTAGCCCCTTAAATCACTTTTATTGCTGCTTTCTAAACTCCCTCCAAGCTGTTAATAACTTTTTAGTAATGAGATACCCGGAAGCCTGCACAGTACCGTTGATGGAGTTGCACTGGCCATTTTTCTTTGCTGTCCTGCCATGCTGCAAATTCCCCTCTCATACACTCTTCAGCTAGCTCTTTTGCTCTCAGTGTTGCTCCTTTCCAGGTTTCTCTCTTCCACCGGAACATTTGGGGGTTTGAAACATTTTCCCCTGGCTGTGTGTTGTCGAAAGCAGCAAGGGGCCTCCTCTCCTGCCGGAGCTGGCTTGTGGTCCACCAGCTCCTGTCCTGCCCACGTCCTGCACTCCGAATTTCCCTGCCACAGCCTCTCGCTTGATTCCAGGACCAGCAGAAACAGCTGGCAGTGGAGCTGCACCTTTGAGATCAAGGTTCAGGTTGGGAGCATCCCCGGAGGTGTCTGGTCCCATCTCCTGCTCCAAGACAGATCGGGCCAGACTTCTCAGGGCTTTGTCCCGTCAGTTCTTGAAAGCCTCCAAGGATGGAGCCTGTGCAACCACAGTTTGTTCCTCTGCTTGCTGTCCTCAGGGTGCAGAAGCTTCTCCTTTTATCCAGATAGAACCTCTAATTTTTTAATTTATTTCTGCTTTCCCATGTTAAATTATACAGAACTTTACCACAACAGAGCGAAAGAACATGAGCAGCAACCTGCTTTTCCTTTGCTCTGGAAATAAGCACAGTCCTCTCTATTCCTCTCAATTCTGGGATGTGCACGGTAGGTGGGGTTTGCTTTTGTCTTTTTTAAAAGTGCATCTATGTTTCAATGAGTTCCAATTTTACCTGGAGATTTTCTCCCATGCTTGGAGGTCACCATGCAAGCCAAAGCATCAGGAATAATTAACAGTGGGAAATTATGTAACCGCCAAGAGAAACAATGACTCTTCTGTGGGCCGGCAAGCAAGCTGCCAAGAATTCTGCCTCTTATTCATCACGTCATATAAAATTAGTTTAAGGATTGTCACAGTGCAGAGTTTAAATCAATAAATCGTGTGTTTAAGTCAGATTTCCACATTTCCTTTTCCCAGTTCTTGCTTTCTAACTGCTGGTGTTTGATTCGAGCTCTTGGACTTTTAGCTTTCTTCCCAGGTCTCATTTACTCCAGTAGAAACCGGATCGCTTGCAGTCCATCAGAAGGAAAATGCGTAAAAGGAATAAACAGAAGAGCCTACTTGCTAAATCCTACTTGCTGACATCTTTCTGCCAGTAGAAGTTGCCATCAAGGGCATGGGGCAGCGTAAATAGGCGTAGGACACCCACGTGAGCCAGCTGCCGTGCTAGCTGGTCATCAGGTGGCTCCAGGAAAAACACCAAACTACTTCTGAGGTGCAGAAATAGGTGATAACACAGCTAGGTCAGAGCAGCTGGAGTGGGCAGAAGCCTTTCTGACCTGGATAGATAAGAACAGAGGTGCGGTTGCATTGGTGCCATTTGCTCCGCAGTGACAGCGGCAGGAGACTGGCAGCTGCCTGTTTCAGCAGTGTGGCAGATGCTCCCTCGCCCAAGGAGAGCAGTTCTCGGCTGTCAAAGGCAGCTGGGGGCTTATGAAACCTTCCCCTATATGAGAGTTTCCTTAGAAAAGCATTTTAGGGCTCTTTTCTTCCATTCTGATTCTACATTTACTTACCTGCGTTGGGGCAGCTCCTATGATTTCATCTATAATAAACAGGTCCTCATGGGTTTTTTTTTTTCACTAAAAGATGCTAATGACCAAATTCATCCCAGCTGCAAGACAAAGGGTGAGATAGCTGTCATCCTTAGAGAAATGGTGAGTCAATAGATGCTACATAAAGAATCTGGAACTGATTTGGAGCCATGCTACTGGATATGAAAATCTCTCCTCTTTGGCAACCAACGAACTGCCATACAAAACCATTTCTTTCTTGCTTATTTGTTCTCCACCAGAGGATGGCCACAAAGTAAGCCCACCAACCTCGGTTGATGTGGCATGGCAGAGCACTTTACAGTTTGGATGTACCAGCTCAAGTCTCCACTTAGCTCTGCACCTCACCATGACCTCCATTTCACGGAGCCACATGCCCCATCTTCCAGCGATAACTAGCTTGATGGCCCGGCTTGGTCACCTCCCAGTTCTCTTCAACATGAAGGAGAAGCACTCACTTGTCAGCTGCTGTCTCTTCTCTTGAGTCCTGGAAGGCAAGATCAAGAAAATTTATTGGGTAGTTTGAGCTACCATGGTCAAAGCTTGCAGAAGACTTTTCACTGTTCCCCTTCACGCAGGTAGGGACAGATTTCCCTTGTACCCAACATAAACCACCTCTGATAATACTGATAAAACCCATACCAGTTCCCTTTGAATCTTACATCAGTTACCACTCGTGGGACAGCTGTGCTGATGTGCAAATAAAAAAAAGCCATAAAAGCAGTTTGAGGTAGCTGTGTTAATATTTTGGTTGAAACTCAAATCCCTTACAGATACAAACAAAAAAATCTCTTTCTGCATAAAACCTTAAAACGAGTAACTAGCGTAAAGGTTATGCGGTCCTTTAGCTGGGCCTTGAACCTAACTCACCAAAAGGTTCTGGAAGTTTGAGCTGGAGCATCGTAAGGGCTGTACTGTAATGAACTTGCAGACTAAAATAGCTGCCAAATGATAGCAAATGTCAGCAAGAGATCTGCCTGTGGGGTATGGGAACTAGACGTGACAGAGTATCTGTGTCTCAGCAAGCCACATGCAGCTCGATCTTTCCATTCACAAAAAAAAAATGAAGTAAGGGTCACCTTGTGTCTTCAGGGCTTGATTCTCTCTCATAACACAATAACTCATTCCCTTCCCCAGCAGGTGCCTACAAAGGAACAGCAAGAAGCCGTCGGGACAGTCCGCAGTATTGTACGATTACTCAGAGGAGGAGCTCATGGCAAGCATTGAGCGGGAGTACTGCCGCTGAACCCAACCCTGCACCACAAGAACTTCAAGCACGTTCCTGGAAGCCCACCTGGAGCAAAACTGCTGTTGACAAAATAACCCCTCGCACAGCGAGATGACGCAGGAGAGGTGGGAGGCGAAGGGATGCGGAACGTGAGAGGCAGTGTGGCTGCTTGGGAAGTACAGAGGAGAAAGCCCTCCTGACCAATTCTGAGTGAGAGCGTGAAGATCCTCACCAGCTGCTGATTTCTGATCGGTGCCGTTGGAAAAGGGACCAATTCATCTTGCGAATCAATATTTAGAAGCGCATTTCTAAATGGTATTTACAAATGAAGACATATTAGAATTGAAGTGCCATGCTAGATGTGTTGAGGTATGGTGCTTTGAAGGAAGATCTTGTTTTGTCTTAGCAGAAGAAAAATGCAGCAATATAATTAAATTCAGATCTCACTTAAGGGGTTGTTGCATAAAATTCATGTTCCTGCAACTTAAAACAGGCCAGATTTACTCCTTGCGCTGTGTAAGCCTCCAGGTCTGAATCTGGTACTGTCTCTTTGAATGTGGTCCCCAGCATGGGATGTAAGATGAAAAGGGGAGTGAGGCCACCATCCAGTACGTAGGCAGCGTCATCCCAGAGTTCAAATCCCATCACTTAGGCAAACGAGGCTCCTGGGAGCCAACAGGGAGCACAGAATTTGTAGTCTCTTCAGACTGGGATGCCAGCGTCGATGTGGTACCTGGGGCTGCTTGGCATGGATCCTCCGGTGAAAGGAGGCGGCACGTCCCCGGTGCTGCCTTGCTGTGGCCAGTGATCATCCATCTGGGGAGGGACTTGCACGCTATTGCAGAGCAGCTGTTTGCGATCAGTTTTCAGAATTATCAGCCCTAGCCTTCCCATTTATTTCTTCTAGGTAACCTAGAAAAAAACCCCCACTATATTTTACCATTAGCTGATTGCAAAGTGAAACAGAAAGTCATCTCTGCCAAGAAAACCGTGTATTTTCAGTGCTCCCTGACAGGGAAGCCTGGTATTTTAGGGTTTCTGCCTTTATTTTACCTGCATCTTAATGTATTATAAGTAGCTACTTATTATCAGAAGTAGAGAAATACCTTATTTCTATCTTCAGCTGAAGCATAAAAGACATCAGATGAAATCTTCACATAGACTGTGTAAATGCAAGAGGAAACAGCAGGACACATTTAAGATGCTGCATTTTAACGTCTTTGTATTCCTGGTATCTGAAACAGAAATAAATACATCTGTACTCAATGTAGCCCTCAGAAAAGGCATCAGATGTTGTTTTGAAAAAGGCTCTCCAGCTTACATGGCAAATTGTCTTATGGCACCCGCAGAGACTAAACAAAACGCATCCTTGGAGCATGGCAGGAGGGATGCCGTGAGGCAGACACTAGATTACACCGCTGGTGCACACACACACACACTCCAGTTGTCTTTCCTACAGCAGCCTTCAGTGAAGTTGGCCATTGCGCTCTGTCTGAGGGCTCAGGAGCTACCAGGCAGCCTGCAGAGGTGGGAGCCAACCTTCTGCAAAGCTACGCAAGCTTGGAGGCAAGAGTTCCCAGCACGCTGGCCAGGGCGCTTTGATAGGACAAGGGGTAATGGTTTTAAACTGAAAGAGGGTAGATTTAGGTTGGACATAAGGAAGAAATTCTTCCCTGTGAGGGTGGTGAGGCACTGGAACAGGTTGCCCAGAGAGGTTGTGGATGCCCCATCCCTGGAAGTGTTCAAGGCCAGGTTGGATGGGGCTTTGGGTTCCAGGCTCCACCTGGTCTCGTGGAGGGTGTCCCGGCCCATGGCAGGGGGGTTGGAACTAGATGGTCTTTAGGGTCCCTTCCAACACAAAGCATTCTATGATTCTATGATACCCCAGTGGCCCAGAAGTAGCCAGAGTAGAAAGCAGATGTCCTTGCATAGCTTGGGGGAAGTTGGGTGGGCCCTCTGGAGCAAGGGCTCTCCAACCCTCCTGAAAAAAATCCGGTTTTGAATAACACTTTATTTTTTGGCAGGAATAATCAATTTTAGACCTACTAATGCTGCTAAGCTCTGGTAGGAACACAGTTTCTCTGCAGCCTGTCAAGCGTCAGCAGCCAGATCTCCTAGAGCTTGTGTTAGTTTTCAGCAGCTCTCAAAGACTTACTGGGGTGAGCAGAATGTGCCTGTGGAGAGCAGGAAAAACATGGGAGACCTGCTGACTCCAGCACCACAGGCAACCACAGCACTCCAGACCCTGTCTTGTGTTAATCTCCACACTGGTTTAGATTTCCCTTCAATTTGGATTTCATTCTTTCGGCCCCAACTTTTCTTGCGCCGAGGTCCCCAGAGTCCCTGGCAGGCACGGGGACATGCTTCGAGGAGTTCAGTCGCGGCTCCCCCATCAAGAGGGCAGGGCCAGTGTATTGCCATCCTTTTGGGTGGCCTCCAGTGACACAGCATACCAGAAGGAAAGCCACGTTGCTGTCAGACCACGCTGCAACATGAGCAGGCAGGGCACTGCGGGAGCTGTCCCCACACCAGAACAGTCACTGAACCAGGGAAAAGGTGGGAGAAAGAAGTTTGGGGGTGCAAGGAGGGGTCTCAAAGCATGCCACAGTCTAGCAGGCTTTCTCCGTGCCATGAAATGATGTGCGCTCAGTGCTGTGCATAGAGCCAGCCAGGACAGAACGGCTCACAACCATCTCTCTGATTCTCGTACTACCCTGCTGTCCAATACACGCAGCGTAAGGCAGGGTAGCTGAGCACAGGTTTTGAGCTAATGCTATTAATCCTCATTAATAAAACAGCAGAAGGTCATGCGTATTAATCAAATTACTACATTATTCATCTAACAAAGACGAATGCTACACACCATATTTTGCACCAGTCCAAAAGAAGTAAGAGAGCCTTGCTGGCCTGCTGGCTGTCTCTACATACCTCCTATTACTATTATTTTTTAAGTGAGGCAAAACCACAGTTGCTGAGAGGACTGAAGAGGGTAATTTTTTCAGCTAATCATGACAAATTACTCTTTAGTACATGCAGAGATATCACCACTTCTGAGCTTAGTGACTTTCATGAGTTCAGGAGGTTTCTTACATGGCCATGCAACAAGGTGCTAGCTGAAAGGTTCTGGTGGTAAAAGCCTTAAAGCCATATTTTTTAAATTACTCAACCCAAGATCTTAAAAAACAAAACCAATGAACCTGAAACAACAGAACCAGCTTGCACACTTACTCAGACTCTTGATTTCACTCAAATCTGTTTTTTTCACGTGCATCCTTTCTTTGTAGATACCTTTTCTTTCTGACAGCACTGCAATGGATACTGCTTTTTTTTTTGCAGAGCTCTGCCTTTTCAGTAGCCCAGTAAACAAGCAGAACTCATTCCCAAAGAACAGCTAAGAAAACAGACCAGAGTCGGAGAAGTTTTAGGAAGTAAGTTGTCTTTTACCTGCTGTGTAGCCATCCAGTGAAATCTCCTACAAGCTTCAAGAATTCACCTGGGAGCTGTAGGTAGACTTGAGTGTGGAAAAAGCTGTGACTTGATCCGTGCTTGGGTGAGACGGCTGACAAGGCTGATGACAGCCAGTCACCATAACTATAGCTCCTCAGGATAGGAGGTCTTTATTGTCCACCTCCATCTGGGACCCTGAATGCCGGTCCTTCTACCCAGTGTATGTGAGGATGGCTCCCGTACGTGTGTATCTGCCAGCATCCCATTACCGAGACCTCTGAGAGCAGAGCAACTAATAGTTCCCTGACACATCCTGTCCAGTGGCCTTGTCATCTACTCACCTTCACAATGAGGGGAGAAAGGAGGGTGGCACCCTCACCACCTCAGGGATGCTCTTCCCCAACCTCCTTCCTCTGAGGATCAAACCCCCCACAAGCTTTCAGCCAAACTATCCACACACACACCCTAGGAGCTGATGGAGCCACTGCCCCGGAAAAGATGCAGCCCTGGAGTTGTGCCACAGGAGCGTGGTGGAGCTCCCCACCAAACGTGGCAGGGGAGGGGGAGCACCAGCTGCCCAGCACAGACTTCATCCACAACAGGGTTGGGTTTTTCCCCCCCCATTCTGGACACAGGACATGGCAATTATTTGCATAAAGTGAAGTGAGTTTATCTGAACAATGATAAACAAGTTCAGAGAAATCACTCTGAACTTGAGAGAGACCACCAGGGAGAAATTAAATCTAAAATATTCTTCCATCCAGAAAAAAACTCTCTGAGGAAAGAGTATGCTTCTTCTTTCCTCAAGTTTTCTGCACATGCAAGTTGTGCCCATGGCCCTCTGCACACACCAGGATGTAAATGTCACCTGATTTCCTCCTCCTACACTCAAGGACTGAAGCAGAGATTGAGGAAGGCTGCGTCTGGCAGAGGACAAAACCAGTCTGGAAAGAAAACGCCTCAGTGCTAACATACTTGCTGCGGGGAAGGTAATCCCATGGACTGCAGACAGACCGGGCTGAGGCTTTGCAGCAGCCTCCTGAACTGTCTTCCCATTTCCTTAGCCTGTAGGTTGCCGGGTTTTGAGTCACAATTTACTCTTTGTGCACGCACGGAAGAAGTTTGCCTTCTCATGGCCGTAGCCTGCCTGCCTCAAGCTGTCTTGCCAGACACAAACGGAAGGTAAGCAGACAGATGGGCTCACAGACGTCCTGGTTCTGGTGAGGATAGAGTTAATTTCACCAGGAGCCAGGACAGGTGAGCCAAGCTGGCCAGGGGCTATTCCATACCATGGGACATCATGCTCACCATAAAAGGGGGCCAGTCGGGCAGGGGGCGGGTTTGGCATGGCTCCAGGATGGGCTGAGCGTCTGGTCAGTAAATTGTTCTCTGTTATCACCCATTGTTACTATCTGTTATCAGCACTGTCGTTGATTGTTTCCCTCTCCCTTGCTGTCCCAGTAACCTGTCCTTATCCCAACCCTTGAGGCTTTGCCGTTGTTTTTCCGTTCTCCTCCCCATCCCGCCGGGGGAGGGGTGAGCGAGCGGCACACGGTGCTCAGCTGGGGCACCACGTCAACAGATTAAACTTCAAAACCGGTTTGAAGATTTATCCCAGCAGATGAACTCAAGCCAGATGTAACCCTGAGGTAGGATTCGGCCCACAAGAGATGGCAGATGAAGTGCTGCCTTCGTCATTCACAGGATGTTGAGCACGGCTTGCACAGCTGGAATCGGAGAGCTAGCCAGAGCTGTAGCCCAGGCCAGAGGAGCACACCGAGCACGCAACCACCCAGCAGCACGGGCCACCTCTGCCCACCCAGCACCGTGGCCTCAGAACGGATTCACACTTCCAGTATCCGAACTGCAAGCACATCAGTGCTCATCAGTTCACAAACAAGACAAGGCAAGCTGCCGCTAAGCTGAAGGTTTGGCTGTATAACCACACGCAGGAAAGCAACGTCAGTCTAACTGCAAAAGGTAGCATTAAACCAATGGAGACATTTGAGTGCACGTTTATTTTTCTTTATACTGCCTGTGCTAGCACAGCAGTAGCTGAGAAAGTTCCCTCACATGTGAGCTGTTTTCTCTCACAGGATGAAGCTGTTCCAGACTGCGGCCCCGTCAGGATGTGTACCGACCACACCTCCTGGCTGCGCACAAAAGCTCAGACCACAGCTTGGTTCTAAGGAAAAGCAGAGATGAGCACATAACTGTGAAATCCAGAGTCATGTTTCATGTAAGCAAAGCAAGGGAGACAATATAAAAATTGGCAAAAAAATTACAGGTATTGTTTAGGCTATGACTTGATTCTCAGAAAAAAAATCTTCCATGAAAAATAGTAGTAGGAACAGACAGGTAGGACACCTTCCCCTGGGAGACAAGTGTGTTACGGAAACCTGCAGAGCCCAGTGCTCCCCTGCCGGAGCATTCATCCTGCAGTAAGGCCTTCACTTCCAGATGTTGTCCTGAGGGGGAAGCAGGCCCATCCACCGGATCTTCTCTCTTCATCTTTCACACATTTGCAAGAACAACATGCTCTTCTGTAGACGAAGCCTTGAGTCCCTGCTCCCAGCTGGCTCTTCAAAGGCTCTGGCTGCAGAGATTGAATCACCTTGCAGTGAAAGGCTGTGACAGAAAGCTGGTGTCACTACACCCTCCTCCCCTTCTCTTCCATTAAAACGTGACCCTGCTAGAAACAAACATGGCTGCAATGTGGGAACTGGTCAGAGGGAAACAAACAGCAGAGATGATGCTTAAAAATTTAAAGTAGCTGCTGCTGCTGTCACCGTGGCTGGACACCTTCTTCCCAGATGAGACCTGGAGGTGACACCCAGCCTGCCAGAGCCACTGCCCAGAGCGCCGGTATGCAGGAACGCGAAGAACCAGGGCTAATGCAGCCAGCTTTTGAGTCAAATTCTCATCTCTTCTTTATTTCCTGCATTCATGCCATGCACAGCTTGCAATGCTAACAGAACAGCACTTAGACCATCACCTTTTGTCAACAGCTTCTGGAGGCCATGCTGGAACAGAATTACGAACCCCAAGTCTCTTTGTTTTCAGATAGCATGCAAAAGCCCCAAACCCTGGCAGTGGTGTAACACATTCTAGCAAATACACAAGAACCATTGTGTAAAATTATAGATGGACAAGCACTGGTTAATTTACAGCAGGACCCAAAAAGTCCTGCTTTTACAGCTAAGTGAAACAGTGAGCCTCAACGTCTTCCACTGGCCTAGATATACAACCTAATCCAGATGGATTTACACAGCTCTGGAATGGACATGTACAAAACCTGAAAATTCACCATTTTTTTATGATTTAAAACCAGACACATAACATACTTTTTATTTAATAAAAGTTAAAAACAGGTACAAAAATGTGATTGCATTTCTTTAAAATATAAGCTCAAAATAAAGACTGAACAATACAGTTCAGGCAGTAAAGTGCAAAGAGAGCAGCTATCCCAGTCATGCTTAATCCATAAATAACCCTTACACAGCAGGAAGGAACAGAAAGCGCGAACAGAGCAGCGGCAGCCGCACCGCGGCTCAGCTATTCATGCACATCCACAAGAGAAAGAGACGCACGACCTGGACACAAGTGGTGGTAGCACACACCTCGCCGGCGCAGGCTGCAAGGAATCGCAGGCCAGGTAAACCTAACAAAGACGAAGCCACTGCTTTACTGCATCGTGACACGCACTTTTTGAAATTCCATATTCTCCAGTACATCATTTTCCCCCCCAACGATGCAACAAACTAACATGACAGTTTACTAAATTATGACACGAGTTTACAAACTGTTTTGCTCAGGTGAACACCGTAAATGGTTAGTCTGTAAAAAAATAATAATGAAGTACTAAATTGGCTACTGGACTGAGACAGGACACTCTTCCCCCAGCAAAAACATGCAAAAATGGCATCCAAAAGTCAAACGTCTTGTTCTAAGGGACTTAAAAAAAAAAAAAAAAAAAGCAGCAATGTCTTTCTTCACCACGTGAATTCAGAAAACTGGGTATCGACACAGAACAGCAGCACTACAAGCATCCACTTTACTGGGGAGAGGGGTTTCAACCGAGCCCTTTGGAGAGCGCACAGCGAGGTTTGCATACGCACACGCACTCAGCAGCACGTACGCTGCAGTCGGTGGGATTACAGCGTGTGTCGAGTGAACAGGGTGCGGATGCTTTAAAGGTCAGGCACAAAAACTTTAGTACACTTAGCACAATAATTTAGTGCAGTTTGAAAACTTGTTACCGTTAATTACAACTATAGACTTAAGTGTAAATAATTATGATATATTCTGCTTTCAATTGAAACAGGTCTCTGCCAAACTCAGGGGAGCGCTAGCTGAGATCTGCAAGTCTGCACTTAGACTGAGGAGAACCGTGCTTTGTGCACACCAAGAAGCATGACCAGGACTTTAGAACAACAAAGCAGTACAAGAGAGAGTGCATTCCTAGTTATCCACATTTTACACATCCAGGAAAAAAAAGAGTCCTTCTCAGTGCTCAACTAAGCTTCAGTGCAGGAGTGGTTGAAGGGAGAAGAGTCTGGAAGGAATAAATGCTACAGAAATATTTCATCCAGCACGCGAGCTGTCTCCCAGCAAAACACCACCTGGTGCTTCATGGCACAACAGCTCTACTGTCAGCTCTGCTACAATACATAAGCACATCCTTCCGCACCACGGAAACCGAGCAGTCTGTGCTATGGGCAGTTCGGTTTATTACTCAAGACCACGCCATTACAACACAGCACTCCTGCAGCCAGTGATTCCACTTCTTAGCCATATTTACACTTGGTGTAAAAGAAAATCCATTAAACAGGGAGAGTATCTCATTTAATAGAAAAGGGTGATTTTATACAAAGTACTGTGGAGAAGTATAAGGCCACATGAAAAGCATCATCAGGTTGACATAGTGGCTATTTCTTAAGTCAAGACACAATTAGTACTTCCTCTGTTGCTTTGATACAAGTAAATGAAAGCCTTGAACAATTTCCTATAAGGTGCACAAGCATCCACGACACATAAAAAACCCCTTAATTTTCTATTTCTCCTGTACTCAACAAAAAATATAAACAGAAACCCAGCTAATTATTCATGGGTTATCTTGCCATTTTTGCATTTTTCTGTAGATTTTGATATGCTGGTTTAGTAGGACTGAAAGTAAAGCGTAATTTTTAGTGTCAAAGCTTCTAAACAGTGTTTGTGCTTCTACCTCCACCAGAGCAGTCTGGCTCCTCCAAACTTTGCTCCAGCGGAGTGCAGACTCTGGAATGCCCAGTATGTCAAACTTCAACCAAAAGTCACAACGGCTTCCACTTGCAAAGGGTATGAATTTATAAAATGTTGAGGATTTCAACGCTGCTTTTCTGGAAGAAAGTCATTCTGGTTTGGTTTGTTTTAAAAATGATGACACACTTAGTTCTCAAACCTCCAGTGTCACCTGCGTAAGGAGGGTGTAACAGCACCAGCCCATTGCAGGATCAGGATCTGCAAGTGTGAAAATCCCAACCACTACGAGTTATCAAATGTTGTGTTTACAAAATGCTCTGAATGCAATTCTTTAGGTTTACTGAAAAGGAGTTTCCAAAACTGGGTCTCATCCTGCACCCCCCTACTAATGCAGGTCAAGTACTTTGCCTGCATATCAAGACCAAAATGAATAAATACAAAATATATTTGGTATAGAAAATACTAGTATAAAAATTAAAAATCACCCTGTTTTACTGTCCATCAGAATATTAACAGCAAGCATTACAAGTGACTTTTTAACCTATTGCCAAAATAATTTCCAGAGAGTTCTGCTTTCCTGAAGTGCTGGTGATTGCATTTGCCCAAGTATTGAAAAAAAAAAACAAAAACAAATAGGGGAGGGACAAGGAAAGATACGATAGATTTCTCACATAGCGTTGTTAACAGAGGACCTAAAGGAAACTAAAGTATGCACAAACACATGGAGAAAAAAAAAAAAAAGCCATTGTCAGTTTTGTTGTAGCCATCAGAGCTCTTCCTGATTTTCAGAAAGTTTGTAGAGGAGAAACTTTCTCTCACTAGCCCTGACAGACAGATGGTGGCATGGGGATGAGCATACTCAGAGCACCGCTGCTTTTCGGTTTCTCTGCTGTGGCAATTCTGTTGAGTTTGCCAACCTCTGTCTGCCAGCTGGGGATCTTCTTTGTGGTCATATGGCGGCGGGTGTGCTTCGTCAAGTGATCGCTGCGCATGAAGCGACGCTCACACACAGGACAAGCAAACTTCTTCTCTCCCGTGTGGGTTCTACGGTGGCGTGACAGTTCATCTGAGCGAGCAAACTTCTTGTCACAGCCTTCCCAGTTGCAGCTGAAAGGCTTTTCTCCTGCAGGACACAAAAGGAGCATAACTTACTTTTGAGAAGCTGTGTTACAGTTTTATCAAAGAACTAGCTGGAATCCTGCCTTGCAAAAACCCATGAATTCCACAGAACTGCTCATGTGTGCAGCCAACATTAGCTTAAGCTCAAGCTGTGTTCCAGAGAAAAATCAGAGGTATTGTTTCTACTTGTTCCCTCCTATCTCTTTAAATGTTCTTTAATCAAGTCTATTTTTTCAATTGTCCAAAACCCCAGTTTAAAGAAGAAGATTCTTCATAAAAATACCTTATCCGCTGACTGAACTAGGAGCAACCCCCTGCCCTGATCCCTGTGTGACCACAGCTCTACAGCTGCTGAATGTCATCAGCAAATACTGTGGGCAAAGAGGAAGCCTGGACTTGAGCCTCAGAGTCCCGCTGCTCCGGTGATCTAGTCCTAGACACAAACACACCACCCCAGCGGGTGCCACCGAGGACTGTCCTGTCCTGCCGTCCCCACGCAGCTGGGGGTCCAACAGACAGATAGGGGAGTTCTGCAAGCCCGGGAGTGACAGCAGTCGGGAAGGCTGTCCATGTCAGCTTCTGCTCATCCTGCTTAACATCAGACATACTCTGAACAACATGATCTACCACCTGCAAACCCCATAAGGCTCATGATAAACATCTACCACATGACCCAAATTTACGGTAACTGGAGCAGAACAGAAGTGTCCAGCAGAAAGGAAGCCCCATAAAGCGTGCTTATTTCAGATATTGAGAGTAAAGTTCTACGTTTGCTGTATGTGGTATCACTTAGCTACTCAGTGTGCAGGGAAAAGGTGGAAAAAGAAAGCTGAACTACTCTAGCCCCTGATCCTGTAACGTGGGCTGGCTAGTGAGGGGTCAGTGTGCTTCACCTCCCTAGAAGTCCTAGTCTCAATCATGATACATGGACACACACAGTTTCCCTATGGATCAGCAGTAGCATGTGCTCAGACAGACACTTGTTGCTAGTCTGTGTTTATCCTGTAGTGCCAGGTTAATTAGGCAGCCCACAGCACTTACTCTCAAGCCAGAAGTAGAAGCATCATCTACCTCTGAGCTCTGGTTTACACGGATTATCAGCTGCATACGGGGTTTAAGCTCTTTCCCTAAAGAAACTGCAAAGACAAGCTGTCAAACTAACTTAAATCCTGGCACGGAAACTGACATCCAATAAATCACAGTGTCTGCGGGGCAAGAGAGGGTGGGGGGAAAAAAGCCAAAGGAAAACAAAATTAGACAAACTTCTGAATGAGCTATTCTGTACCGATCTCCCACTATGCCTATCCCTCAACATCAAAAATAGTCCCCAAGAACTCAGTTAGTTTTAACCTAACAGGACCTTGGAGCCAGAAAAAGGATAAGTAAAACATATGCATACTGTATCCACACTGACCAGCTTTTATGGAGCAAATTAGCGCTTATAATTACCATTAATTTTCATTTACCTTAAAATTCCCTTTCTGTAACTGAATAAACTGCTACATTCCTGTAGCAGGTCTACTTCCTAACACAGGAGCCCAAAATCTCAATGTATTCCCACTTAGCCTAGACAAAACTCTGGAAAAAGTGTGCAGTTTCTGACTTTCTTTTCTTTTATTCGTGTGACAATTAAGACCAACTACATATACTATCGTTCGCTTACACCAGACCTCTCCATGCCCCCAAAAAACAGACTTGCACAATTCATTTCAATCTAGTCCAGATGGCAGGATTCCACTCAAATCTAAACACACACACGGCAAAGCTTTGCTCCAACTAAAGCATGTGAAAGTCAACTAACACTATGGGGTCAGCTGAGGTCTCAGAACAAAGTCTGTCTTGTTTTGCTTGCCCACAGAGAACGAACATTCCTCCCTTCTCCAAGATGAAGGGAAGTTACCCGATCACCCCTCTTCCCTTCCTCCCCCCGCCACTCCAAAAACCACAAATTTCAGCACCCCAACACAAGCCAGTGCTGGACCAACAAAGGACTCGCCCTGTTGTACACACCAGTGTGGGTGCGAAGGTGGGCTTTGAGGTGGGAACTTTTGAAATAGGTTTTCTTGCACCCAGGGAAGTTGCAAACATAATTCCTCCGTCTAGAAAAGTCCATCTGGGGGGTGCAGCTTTGACCAGAAGCGATGAACACAGGAGCAGGAGCAAGAGGCAGTAACTTGGTGTTCCCAACAGTCATTACTGTTTGCGGGCACTGTGGTGTCTGTGTGACAGCAGTCTGTGGAAGAACCAACATGACGGTCCCCTGAGGCACAGAAGGCCCCATGAGTACAGGCTGAGAGAGCGGGGCTGTCTGCGGTAAAATAGGTTTCATGGGAGTTGAGACTGTTGGAGTTGAAGGCTTGACATAGGCATTGATCATACTGCTTTGTCCATTTAAAGGGATCATTTGACAGAGAACTTGGGGGCTTGAAACGGGGGCAGGTGTCACTGGGGTAGCTCTTTTTTGCAAGTCATTCTCACAATTCTTTGGTAAGTGGGTCTGTGGCGAAACAGGCCGGACCGGTAGTTGTCCTTTATTGGTCACAATATCACTGGAGTCATGTGCATAAGGTTGATGTACTGGAGAGGTTTTGCTAATTAAATCATCTGCAGCACACGTGTCCTGTGGCAGTCTGGAATGTCTTCGGTCATCTGTTCCACACCAGTCTCTGGAAGTGCTGTAGCCTGAAGTTACCTTTGTTTTCTCTTGCACAGCAGGTATGTGATGGCAAGCAGAACTGTCACCTGTGTGACGTATCACGCTTGTTGCCATGGCCCTGCAAGGCGGAGGGGCAAAGGATTCAGATATCACTGGCTTCTGGCTGCACTGTCGCTCCATGTTGATAACAGATGGCTTAGTTATGGGAGAGGCACCGGTCGCTGATGTGACTGAGCAGGCAGCTGTATTTGCCATGACAGTCCTTGGTTTGGAGTAAGTGACTTGTGAGGAGAGGAGCATAGCAGCTGATATCTCAACAAAGTCAGGGCTGTGTGGAGGGGTCATGCACTGCAAAGAAGACGACACCATTATACAGCAGTGTAATTTCATAGCACAATTTTTCACTATCTTTACTGTGAAAAATAAAATTACATCCCCTTCCCAGAACCTCAGAACCAGCCTCTTGGGACAAACCAATTAAAGCATACATTGTCTCATCTGATGACCATTCTGAATATGCTCAAAAGCATAAAAGGAAGGCAGTGAGACAGATGTAAACCTGCATAAAACACTGCATGTCTACTCACCGCGCTACAAAACACTCTCTCATTCCTTTCTCCTCAGCAATGGGTGCAGCTGTAAGAGGCTATGAGCGCTCTGCTGCTCACAGAAAACAGACTAGCAACAGATAGCGATACTGTACCATTTCAATTTCAAGCTTCCAGCAAGCCCTAGATATTTTATCAATGATTACCCCATCAGCTGGTGACTACTTCTGAGATAAAGACAAATGGAACTGCTCTCTCTCTTCTTATTCACCCACTTCTCCCTATGCTCTCTTGCTGCCACTGGCTCTCCTTTACCACCGAAACCTCACACCTACCTCCTGTGCTGTGCAAGAGATAGTGCCATCTCTGAGTGGCAGGAGTATAAGAAGTCTGTCAACTAGCTGCCATACTCTCTCAGCCTCTTCCCTCTTTTATTCCTCTTTTTCCTGACAGAACTGCATACTAGAAGCCTGCTTGTTGAAATGGGCCTTCAATGTCTGAAACATGAACGGCACCAAGCCCTTTTTTAATACCTACTTTTGTTGCAACATAAATTGCAAAAAAAAAAAAAAAAAATTGTGATTCAACTGACATTAGTCAGCCGGAGTAGACCAATGCTCTGGAGAAATAACAGGCTACATGTACAAACACATAGCATAGAAACTAATTAAATTGTCTATTTCATAATGGTAACCTGTACTTTCTCTTACAATGACCAGAGTGAAGCCAAATGTCATCAAGAGCCTTTTTCATATAGTGCCTGCAGATAAGTCGGTGTCAAATCAATGAGGCTCACTCTGCCATTCTTATTCAAAGTGCTCCAAGACACCTACAACCACCATCCAGACAGCACCCTCAGCACACCTCTCAAATGAAATAACCTGTCAGCAAGGGCTTTCACGTCTCGATTTAACAAGGGATCAAATCCCTACATTTGCCATGCCACAGACAGCAGAAGAAAACAAACTCAACATGCCCACCTCGCTATTCTATGTACACACACAGCACTGGCTGTACTGTAGCTATTCCACACAGGGACACCAGAGCAAGCTGTCTTTTCCAGCCAAGTTACAACATTGCAGAGGTTTAACACCCAGATGTCAGGCATATTTATTTTGCGTTCATGTTTTTCTTACCAGTGTAGATAAATAGTCCTTTGGTAATTCAGACGTAGCCTCAGCATGCATTGTGAAATCACCAGAATCCGAGAAGGGCGTAAGTGGCCTTATCTTTAATATGTCACCTTTCTGTGATCTTTGACCCCAGGAGCTCATACAAACAAGCGCTTCAACAGCTTCAATGTCGTTCTGCTCCAAGGTGCTGCAGGTAGACCTTTCGCTGTCATGACGCTGCCTTTCACGGATAGACTCATAGATGTCCACAATGTCAACCTACATGTAATCGGATTACTGGCTATTAGGACAAGTCAGAATACAAAGCCGACACCACTCACATACTGTCTGCTCCCGATGAAGGTCATCTGAAACAGATCCCGTGCCCGTGGCAAGACTTTTACCAACCAGCTCAACTCTTACCCTCCCCCACCAGCTCATCTCCCCACCCCTGTGTTACTCTTTAAAAAAAAAAAAAAAAGAGAGAGAGAGAGAAGTGCAATTTGCGGGAAAGGAACAGATATGCCTGTAGCTCACATTTCCAGAGTTACTTTCCTGGATTACACTGCTCTGAATAAACACATCCCATGCTTGCATGCAAGCAAAGAGATGGAAAAAAAAATCCTGACTTCCAACCTCATTTAGACAAGGCTGTTTCCTAGACCTAGAAAAGTCAACTGCTATTCAGCACTAATCTCATTCTGGTAACATTTAGAAGATAAATTTCAGCTGACAGTAAGATGCTTTAAGGTATGAACACTGATTCACAGTGCCACACCTTGCAAAAGCATTTTAATCTTATTTTTACCGATAGGGAAGCCAGGGTAGTTGGAAGGAAGGAAGGAAAACAGTCTTCGAAGTGCAGCAGGAATTGTTTATATTGTACTTTAGAAAGGTATTCTACTACATAGGCACTTGGTATCCCAAAATGCACTCTAAGTAACAGGAAGACAAATGTAAACATACTGCTTCCAAATACAAGCATCACAGAAAATTTGTTTGTGTGTCTGCATGCATGGAAAACATTTGACTTGTCTGTGAAAGGATACCCAAACAAATTTCATAAAGCTCTCTCAGTGCTCCAAAAACGACTCCAAAAGCTGCGATGCGCTGTTGGTTTATCGCTCATGTGCTAGCTCAGTCTCAACTAAGCATTCAAGCTGTTCCAGTCTTTAGGCTGAGATCCAGCACAGACCAAGATTCTTGAGTCTAACACTGTCACACAGTGCACTTACATACTGCAGCAAAAGGGTTTTACCTAAAAAAGCACCACTACACCTAGAGGGATCTATACTTGTTGGGTAACATCACTTACACCTAAGTCAATGAGTTTTGTTACTAAGTGGAATGATCCTGGCTCAGCAGTGTCACAAAGATACAAAGCTATGATACACTGTCTCCGCTG
Source organism: Balearica regulorum gibbericeps (assembly GCF_011004875.1). Lineage (NCBI taxonomy): Eukaryota > Metazoa > Chordata > Aves > Gruiformes > Gruidae > Balearica > Balearica regulorum. Next base: position 17,026,593 of record NC_046186.1, read on the forward strand.
TAGGGACATGCATGGCAAACACGTTAAACATAATGATTCCGGAATGCCTGTACTGCACTCACGGAGGACTTTTGCCTAAAACAAGAGGTACCACACATGGAGATATCAAGGCTGAGGGCAGGAAGGGGTTAAAGCACTCTAAAGCTATTAATTGCTCTGAGAGAGACTTCTAAGAATTTCCACTGAAAGCAATGAGACAGGAATGACGGCAAAAAATGATGTCGCCTGCAAGCCTGGACCTAGACCGCCTGTCAAACAGGAGCCACATCAGGTGAGGCTCTGCGCTAAGCAGCCAGAAACCCTGCGAGTGTTCCTCAAAGCGTGATTGCAGGCAATCAAGCCAGTAGTTTTATTTTTTCCAACTCTGCGTTTCAGGAGAGCAGTTTTCCCTAAAGAAACATTAAAAAAAAAATTCCTTGCTTCAAAAAAAAAAAACCAAACAAAAAAACAAAAAAAAAAAAAACAACCAAAAAAAAAAAACTAAAAAAGCCCTTTCTCGAGGCAAGCGCGGCAGCCCAGGCTCTCACGCTGCCAGGGAAATGGCTAACCGCGCCTGGCCGCCTGTCCTCACATCACCCCGCCGGCTGCCGGAGCCGTACGTGCGCGGGCAGCTGGCGGGCGGGCAGGGACGGTGCGGGCAACGCGGGCCCCCCACCGCCGGGCAGCGACTCTCTGCGCCCGCGGGGCCGCACCGCCCCCGCCCGCTCCCGGCCTCACGGCGGGTGCCCCCGGCCGGGCGGCGCCGCTGAGGGGCGGATGGCGGGAAGGGAAGGGGAGGAGGAGGAGGAGGAAGGCAGCTCCCGCCCTACTGCCGCCCCCAAACGGCCGCTGCGGGAGGGCCGCCCGCCCCCCCCCCCCCCCGCAGGTGATCAGGGCAACACCCGCCCCTGAGGAAACGGCACCAACCGACCACCCCCCGCGGCGAGTAACGGTCCCAACCGACCACCCTTCCCCCGCGATGAGTAACGGTCCCGAGGGGCCGCCGCCCCCGCTGAGGCGATAACGGTCTCCGCGCCCCGCCGCAGAGCACGTGCCCAGGCAGAACCGGCGCCGCTGGCCCCGGCTCAGGGGGCGCCCGCCCGCCCGCCCGCCGCCCCTCCGATGCTTACGGCGGACGCATCTCCCATCTCCGAGCAGGGCGAGCCGTGCATGGCGCGGCTCCGGCGGGCGGCGGCGGTGCGATCAGGGAGCAGCAGCACCCGCAGCAGCAGCGCGCGCGCACGCACGCACACACACACACACACACAGAGCAGCAGCCGGCACCGCCTCCTCCCCCTCCCCTTCCCCCGCCCACCGGGAGCCAAGCAGCCCGCGCGCCGGGAAGAGCGCGTCAGAATGCTCCCTGCGCCAGACAACGCGGGCGGGGCGGAGCGGGGGGGGGCGGTGGCAGGGAGGTGGGGGGGGTGGCTTCTCGCCAATCACCGCCCGCCGCGGCCCGTGCCCGGCCAATGAGCGGCGGCGGCCGGCGTGATCGCGGCGTGCCGCGGGACTGCCGGCAGGAAGGGCGGCGCGTGGGCACGTTCGGCGGCGGCTCAGCCGGCGGCGGGCGGGAAGGCAGGGAAGGGGGCGGGGCCGCGATCCATGGGCGGGGGAGCGCGCGCTGGAAACTAGGGGAAAGGTCGGGCGGGGGGGGGCGGGGCGGCGGCCGGGAATGCCCGTGCGAGCGGGGGTGTGGCGGGGCGGGGCGCGGGCTCCTTCCCCCCGCGGTGCGTGCGGCGCGGCACGCAGGCACCTCTCCGCCCCCCCCCCCCCCTGCCTCGCGCAGGTCCCGGCGCCCCCTCAGGGCAGCGCGGCGCGGCGGGGGTGTCCGCTCGTTCGTCCTCCCGTCCTCGGCGCCGGGTTTTGGGGGAAACATGCCTTTTCCCGCGGGTTCCCACCACACCCCGTCAGTTTTTCCGTCGTGTTCAGCGAGGTCCCGCCGGCGGCGTGTGGCGGGGAAGGGGCCGGGCGCCCGCCTGGCCGCGGCAGGGCTCTGCCGGCTGGATCGGCCACAGGAGCCGGGATTAAAAATAACCCGACCACCCCCCCCCAAAAAAAAGGGGTCGTTAGCACGGGGTTTTGGATCCCCGGGTTCGTAGCTGTGAGCCCGCGGGGGCCGTGCAGGGCCAGGGAGGGCCTCCCCTGTGCCACATCTTCTAAACCCCTTCAAATCACGGCCTATTATTTCCTATGAAAAAGTCTGATCTTTGGGTTTTTTCGCCTTCCAGACCCCAGCCCCTTGTTTCCTCTTTTTTAATGGATGCTGAAACGTGTCAGCCATCCGGTTCCCAGTAAGGATTGTGGTTTTACCGGACGACACGGAATCCCTGCGGCGGCCCCGACCCGGTGCCCGGTGCCTCGGCAGGGGCAGGCCGGCCCCTGCAGCGCCTGGGGAGGGCAGCGCCGGGTGCCCGCCAGCCTCAGGCGGCCGTTTGCTGAGCCAGCGCTTTCCCAGCCCGGCCCGCTGGGTGCCTTGCTGCCGGCTGAAACAAATGCAGACAGTAAGAAGCATTTTTTCCTGGTGGATCATCTCCACTTTTTCCTTCCTCGGTTTCTCAAGATGTGACATCCTCCACATCCCCTTTTGCCGCTAGCTTTACTTGACCACTGAGGCTCGTTTTTTCCATTACAGCTCTTCTGAATCCTGGTCCTTCCCTGCTGTCCACGTAGTGTCTAAAGCCTCACATACTGTACTCATCTCTGGTCTCTATTTTTAGCTTCCCCAATGCTACTACTTCGCAGCCCATCAAACACCAAATTAAAATGATCTCCCTGGCTCGTCCATCCAGGCGCTCCCGTTGCCTCTTTGCATCTCTCCCCAGTGCCTCCTGTATTTAACCTCATCTCTCTTTTTTTCCCATTGCCAGGGCTCCCACCACCATCTCCCTGGCAGGGAGTCCAACAGGGACTGCGGCAGCCGGTGCAGCTACAAGCCCTTCACCCCAGAAGGTCCCACCAGGTTTCCTGCACGTCATTGTTCCTCCTCGCAGCTTGCAACCCACAAGCTCTTGCCTCTGCCCGGCGTCTCATGCTGTACTTAGGTTGTGAGCAGCTTTCTGCTTGTGTTTGTGTGGTACCTGACGTGCTGGAGCTGCAGCCTGTCTGGCAGGGCCCTGTGCTTTAAGGTCTTAAGGAAAATGCTGATAATTCAAACTGCAAATGCAGCTCTAACATGAGTTACGTTCGCAAAAGGAAATCAGTTGTGTGACAGAGAATGAAACAAATTCAGGGATAATACTGTCAGTGACTAAAAAACACGACAGGGGAGGTGACACAGTGGGGGCACAGGGTATGTGCCTCTTCTATAAATCACTAGCTGTTCCTTGTAAGACCAGCGCCACTCATACAGTCCCATTTCGAGGGAAGCGTTTAGGGAATTGTAAAACTAGGAAAATACTGTGCCATTCTATTTTGCATTTTCTCCAGTTCCGCTGTAGTTGAGAAATGATTGTATTTGTCTCTCTGCTGCTTGTTAAAGCACACACAGTTTCTGCTTAAAGTGCTTGCTTACACACACAGCCTTACTCATTTATGGAGCAGATTTTTAATTGAGTAACAGCATCTGAAGGGCGCACAGCAGCCTCTCCAGTGGGGAAGCGGTCTCAAGGAAGCAGAGTGGATCCCTCCTCCTCCCAGCTCCCAGCAGGATGTTTTCCTGTGTCACATACCGCAGACTGTGCCTACGTGTTCGGAGCCCCCAGAAATCACTGGGCTGGGGGGCCTCGCTACAGCACATGGGTACAAAACCAAAGACGTGATGTTACAGGGCTGTACTCCGACTTGCACCACATGGAAAATGTGTTTGTGTTCCCTTTGCTGACCTACAAATGGCAACTAAGGTTTTTAATGTAAATCCCCAGAGCTCTTGCCAAAATCGCCTGGTCTGCCTTGTTCTCCTGCTGCCAGCTGAGGCAGCGTTAGATGGGGAAGGAGCATCTTCTTCATCCTCACATCGGACGTCAGTGGCAGGGCAAGGGTCTGAACCCCACAGAGCCTGAGCCCCCAGCCCTAACAGCCTACAGACCTTCTCCTCCTCCCCCTTCTTGCTTCTCCCCACTTCCTCTTTCTTTCCCCGAGGCTGCGCTAAGGTGAATGTTAACGCAGTTAATTTTCTCTCGCGCCTCCGTACTTCTGCCTACACCCACCGACTTCCCGTGGGCTTCAACCAGCAGCACGGCTTCCTGGGCAACGTCCAAGCGTGCTCACGGGGATGATCTGCATTGGCTGTGGTTTCCCTCCCGAGGCTAGTAACCTGGGACACCATCCAAATATGCCCAATACTCCTTTCCGAAAAGCTCGGAGGAGCCTGCCCACCCGCCCGTGCTGGTGGCTGCAGGATGCTGGTGCCCCTGCCCTACCTGGCTGTGGCCCCCAGCCCATGCCCCTGCACGCCTGCTGCTCCAGTATCCTCCGCCTCTGGCTCCCCAAGGACCAGCTGGGTTTATAAAGGCCTGTTTAACTCAGACTGTTGGCAAACACTCCAGAGAAAAGCTTTCTTTGACAAAGACAACGCCTTCGTTCGGTGTAGGAGGGAGCAGATGGAAGTCGCTTCAGCGGAGGGTTGAGAAGGCTCCGCTCAGGTTATCTTATCCTTTCGACTGGGAAGACAAGAAAAGAATCAAACATCGCGTGTGAGTAGGAGGGAAAACATTTGATACTGTAGACTGAAAACAGCAAAAGAGCACACAGGCAGCTCTCCCCCGTTCCCTTTTTGCAGATAATTATACAATAAACGATTCAAAAGAGACTAGAGGAAGATTATTATGGGCTCAGACAGTTTTCCTAATGTTTACCAGTAGTTAAAAATAGACCAAAGCATTTGTCTTGGGTGCAGCTTTAGAGTTAGTGCAATTTGGCGGCGGCATCTGGTCTGGCTGAATGCAGCAGCCGGCTACTGTAGCAAACGCATATAGCCTAGCGAATGGGGCGGGATTAAATAAATATAGATAATTACAACCCGAGCTCCCGTATGGGAGACGCGAGAAGACGCGTTGGAAGAAATGAAAGACTGCGATGCACGTGTAGGATGCATCTCCCCATCCGCTCGCCCTCCTCTGTTGTGCGCTTGAAGGTTGGAGCAGTTGGAGCCGCTGCAGCCCCAGATCGCCCCAAAACACGCTCGCTGGGCCGACGGCAGCAGCCCGAGGAGAAACTGCCCACCGCGGAGCAAAGGCAGCAGCTCTGCCGGGTGGTGCCTGACACCGGCTGATGGAAACGGCCACAGCAACCCCTGGCCGAGGGCGGGAGTGGGACCGGAGGGATTCTCCCAGGGGCTGAATGCACCGACCTCCGTGGGAATAGCAGAGTTATAGCAGGGATTTACAGTCACAGAGTTATATATGGGATATCCATGAGGAGTAGAGGAGGAAAGGGATATCCAATTATCTATATTTATTTAATCCAAGGGATATCCATGAAGAATAGAGGAAGGAAAGAAAGCAAAAAAGAAGGGAAAAAAACCCCAGACAGACCAACAAGGAGTATTTCTCCCTAGAATACTTTCTGATGCAATAGCAATGATAAATCCAGGTGCTTTCCCGCAGACTTTGGCCCCAGGTGACAGCGAGGGTCTGTGTGAAGCATGTTTTGATGGATTGCCTCTTTCCTAGCAAGCGACGACCATTCAGTCTTTGGCTGCTCTCGTGCCTGTCGTCGTGCCTGGCAGCATCGTGGAGCGGAAGGGCCACGCTCCCAGCGTGCTGACAGAGGCGAGCACGGTGCTAAGCAGCGTGCAAGAGGGAAGGGGCGTGCAAACGTGCCCTCCCTCCGCGCTGTCACACTGCACGTGGGCCAGCTGCCAAAGGGCAGATCTCATTTACCCCTGCGGGCTATCGAATCGCACAGCAAGAGGCCCCCCCGCCGCTGGGCGAGGAGCCCCAGCCCTCCCCGGCAAACTGCGGACGTGTCTGCTGGCAGGGACAGGCTGTGACACAGCAGCCTTTGCCCAAAGGGAGGATGGAAAACACGGTCCTTGAGTGTCATCCCCAACTGGTGTGAGTCGGAAGGCGACTTCTTCCTCTCCTGTGTTTTTCGTATTCACTTTCAGAAACAGATTTAGCTTTCAGTACGCAGATAAGAGTCCAAGGAGCAGGTAAGCAGCCAGCACAGCATAAGGAAACATAGCCAGCTCATGGCAAAAGGAAAGAGTTTAAGAGAAGAGTCACACAGACTGTTTCCCACTTTATTTTGGACCCAGGGTGCTTACAGAATAAACACACACTGCCGATTTTTTTTTCTCCACTCCCAAAAACATGTTTCTACCTGAAAAAGTACCGACTGTGTCAAACTTCCTGAGACCTGGCAGTACTACAGAGAGAAATTGCCAGTCAACCCATTTCTTTCTGAGTATGTGAAACATAATGTTTACTGAATTAAAACCAATCCACAAATATTGATTACAGGTGAGGACCATCCAGAGATCCACCGTAATAGAAATAATAAAGTAAGTGACAGTAATAAGCATGACACACTCGTGCACCATCTGCTCGCTCGAGTGCACCATCTGGTTTTTCTACTGCTGCTACTCGTGCCCTAATCTTATTTTAGTGGCACCAGAAGATGGATTCAAATACCAGCAAAAATAAAAATGACATGTTATTTATTTATTGTTATGCTTAAGTGGATGTCTTCATCGTTTTCACCATTCTCTTGACCTCAATATTACTGCTAACTAAACCCACACATATTTTCTGCCACACAGTATATTAAAGCATTAGCAATGCTGACAGATGTTCCCCTCTTTTGGTCATCTCACGACTTGCTTGGGCAGGCATCAAGCCTACGTGCAAACACGTGTTTCTTCCTGAATCATCTCTCACCTTTTATTAACTCTGAAGTGTTTTCATGCAGCACTCGGATGCTGGGAAGATGTCCCCTGTCACCAGACACCGACTTCTGGACCATCGGGCATTGTTCACGCTCATAGCTGGGCCTGACTGGTATCGTGACTCCCACTGGGCAGGAGTGACCTCACATGCAGAGCTAGCGATGTCAGAGAGAAGGTCCTCCAGTACCAACGCTGCCATCTCCTCTGGGACGTTGTCCGTATGCACCTAAGTACTCGTACAGCGCTGAGCCCAGCACGGTGCTGAGCCCGCGGCAGGTCTGGGGAGGGGGGGGCAGGATTTGATCCATCGCAGGCATCCAGCTCGCTCGTCCTATGTGTTTCGTTCTGTCTTCGCTGGCTCTCGGCCAAGCTCTGTGTGTGGTCAGAAGAGATGGTTGATGAGGTCTGCCTGCACGGCCGCTCACTGAGGGTCGTCTATTTTGGCACTAAATGGGATTTGTTTAAAATCCTGGCACTTTTTCCCCCATTCCTCGCACCGCTTCTGGATTACCCAGCTGATATCAGAGGGGCTTTCTGCATGGCTCAGATGTACGACTTCTGTACCCCGTCACGCTTGATGACCTGAGACACTACTGAGCATCTTCAAAGGCATCCCCCAAAGGCTTCCCCTTTTTGGGAACGGGCCCTTCTTATGTGCCTGGGAAGGTCCGTGACATCCCAGACCTTGTTGCCCAATGAAAGGTTGCTGCCTCTTGGCTCATGTCTCCAAGCAGACCTTAAAATAAGTGTCCATTTTACTTCTGGGCTAGTGCCTTAGCTGTATTCTTCTCCCCCGACCCCATGGTGACTCCTGACTGGGGAATTAATCACTCACATGCCCCCAGTCCACACTGCCAGTCCTGCAGCCTCCCCTGCTCCTCCCTGGAGCTGCATCCCATCCCCTCCCCTCCTCTTCTGCAGAAAGAGCCTCTCCCTCTATCTCCTTTGCCCTCTCCTGACAAAACATTAAAAATAAGGAAGATCCATGTAAAAGAATAAGTATCTTGGGTTGCAGTTAATGACCATCACTGAAAATGAGACAGATGAGGGGACTGAGGAGGGGCAGAAGACCAGCCAGGGCATACCCGGGCAGAGGTTAGCACAAGAGCTTGTGTGGAGGAGATGGGGACAAATGAGACGGCCACCTTCAAGTGACCGACCTTGGCACCAAACACAAAGTCACACCTCTCCCGCTGCCCTCCCGCACGTGGATGTCCTCACAGACACCAAGGCTCAGCCCTGCTTTGCCTCCAGGCATTTCCCAGCCTGGGTTGAAGAACCTGGCTGTGTGGCCACCAGCGTAGCAGGAGCATGGTCCTCCCCACCTCGCCGCTCGCAGACACTTGGGGTCTCAAGGAGCAGATAAGCAAGAGACAAAAGCTGAGCTACCCTTGCTCTGCATGCTCAGCTTCTCTTGCTGCTTCCTGCAGCATAACATAAATGCCTGAAATAACGTCTGAGTGAGTGCCACCATGAATTTTGCTGTATACAATCCTCTTCATGACAGCTAGTTGTCACATCGCACTGACATCGAACCGTGATGCGATCGCTAACCCGTTACATTTATAAATAAACTCCTTGCCAACCAGTGCGGTTTCTGGCTGCGGCGTCACCTTCTTCCAGTTTCTGTGGACAGTGCCCGCTCCTATTGCTGCTCCTCGTCACGGGGGGTCTCCATCTGCCCCCACCTGACACCCCCCTTTGCCTCCCCAACCACTGCTTGGTGGGCAGAACAGGGATGCTCCTCAAAACACGTTGTCTCCAGCTGAGACGGGTCTCTGTGTCCCTCTCCAGTGCCACCCTGCTGCCGGGGGGCCTGAGCGGAGCTGCACGTGGCAGGACGGGCGGCAAACGCAGGGACAAGGGCGCATCCCTGTTTAACGGCAGCCAAAACGAAGGAGGGCACGAGCTGGGGATGAGGTTGCTCACAAGGGTCATATCCCCCACCAGCGCTCGCACTCAAACCCTACAGCTAATCATTACATTCCCTGACTGCCCTCCCTATATATAGTGCTGAGTTAACACCGTGCTTTACAATTAACCGCACGTATTAAACACACACAATCAAGTATAGGATTTCATTACTGACAAATACTTTTTCCATTAAGATCTGAAAAGCCACTTATGTTCTTCTGAGCCTTTGGGGTTTTTTGGGGGAAGAGTCAGTAGCAATTGAGTCACTTAACAGTTTAAATCCCTGTCCTAGCGTCTAAGGGGGGGTGTCTCACCCCGGCGATGTCCACATCCCATCCCTGCCCCAGCTAAGGAGCTGGAAAACCAAAATTCTTGCTCTGGTGATACTTCTCCAGCAATGTTGCTGGTCACAGATGACTCAATCTCCTCCACCCTCTTGCTGAGAAGCAGAACGTGCTGCTTCAGTAAAGTCTCCCGCCAGGCTGGGCTGCTGAATATGACTTGATGCTTTTTCTCATAACTGGAGCTTGCTTGGACTTAACTTGCTACTACTCCTCTTGCACAGCAGAGATCCCAACGCCCTTAACCTGAAGGTTTGTGCTTCCATTTCAGTGCCAGAGACAGACTTTGAGCTGTGAGCTTACTTTTTTCCCCAGCTCTATCAGGCGAGGTCCTCCTCCTCCCTTCACCTGGGCATGGAATCCCAGCACGGCTGCAGGCCGCCAGCTCCCTGCCGTCCGGATTTCCACCCGCTATCTCTGCACTTTATGGCATTCACACGACCTGTCGTGCTGGATTACATCTGCCTGAGCGCCGTCATCAGTGAGCTCAAATATGCTTCGTAAAAGCCCTGAGATGTACCTTTGGAGCAAAATAACAGCAGAGTAATGGATACGTGTAATGCAGCGTGAAGAAAATGTTGAGGATTGGAGAGAGAGGGTTTTCAAAGCAGGGCGATGGGGGGGAAACTCTGCCAAGAAATTAAATATAGAAAAAATGTGATGGCGTTGTACAGCATCATTAACCCCAAGCATTTAGGAATTGGAAGATGGACCTGAAGAAAAAATTAAGCAAAAGAGAGTGATTTAGGGTCATAATTATCTTTTTCGTTTATCTTCCTCTTGAGGCAACTTCAAAATTTCCTCTGCAAAGGGCTCAAACTTGTCCTTCGACAAAGCAATGGCAGTCAGCGTGGGGTACCGAGGTTGCTGCCGGCCATGGATGGGGCAGCACCATGGTTCCCGGTCCCGCAGCACATACGGATGAGCAGGAATGAGCTGCACCCCCACAGAGGTCAGGTGGATTTGAGCTCCCATCTCACCGAAACCGTCACCCCTGCTGAGCTCCAGGGAGCCCGCAGGCACACAGCACCCCCACGGGCTCAGCCCCTGCCGAGGCCGGGCTGGGGATCGCTCGCAGCCTGAGCTCCATACAGGACTGCCATGAGGTGCCTGCTCATTTGGGGATGGCCGTGTGGCACGACAAGGGGTGATTTAAGCAGCAACAGATTTTGTTTTTAGCTTGCCATCGCTGCTTTTATAACTGTCTCCTTTTGGCTCACACGTTATCCTGACCTGGGGCTTCATACGCGGCAAGTCTCGGCCAGCCGCTCGCCTGCAGCCTGAGCTCTTTTTTAAGCACACAGAGCAGAAGCAAGTGGGAGAGCAAGGGCTGGTTTAGGGCCCTGACACCCACAAGATGGGGGACCCAGCCCTGCCCCCCCAAAAGCCCTTGGCCAGCGCTAGCTGACAGGCTCAAAGCAAAGTATTTCAAGCGAGCAGAGTCACAGAGCAGAGACTGCGGAGACACGACCTGCAGAGCTGACCACCGAGCGATCATTTCTACTGTATTTACTTATTAATGTTTGCAAAGCTCATGTAATTATTTACTTTAAGGGGGAAAAAAAAAAAGATCAAGCAAGCCTTATGATAGAATTAAAAGCAGCATCAAACCAAGTGCTGGCAACAACCCTGGTGCCGCCGGCACAGCTGCCTGGCAGAGCCGGTGCTGATCCCTGCGCCCTCGTCCCCGGGCACCCATCACCCCTCCGAGCAGGGCTGAGCATCACCCCGCAGCGCCGTCCCTACCAGCAGCAGCCGCTCCAGCCAACGCGTCTCTCCGGGCAGGGGATGGGGCTCTGCCCAGGCACGTGCCCATGGCTGGAGCGGGCAGGTTGGTTCAAGCCGAGCTGCCTGGCAGCGGCGGCAGGACTGCGCCCTCTCGCCCCAAGCCATCAAGCCCAGAAACTGCGGGTGCACTCAACTGGTTGGCAGGGCTGGTGCTGCCTGGCCGGGGCTCCATCCAGCTCCCCGGGACTGGGGAACCCTGGGACTTGATTTCCCTGGCACTGCGGAAGCACAGGACTCGATTTTCCTGCTGCTGGGATATTACAGGATTGGATTTGCCTGCTTTTCCCCACATCACTTCGCCCCCGCTCCAGATTTCACTCCAATTTACACCGTCTTTTCCAGCCTGGTGGCAGCAGCCGCCCACACACCACGGTCCATCATCCCTCGCTGCCATCGATCCCTGAGCTCGGGGCTGTCCCCACCTCCAGGCATCAAACCCCCAAGAGGTACAAACGCTTTTCCACCGTGTTTCCGCTCTTCAGAGCTGCCACCGGGCTCAGCCACGCACCTTCCCTCTGCCCGGTGCCTGCTTCCCACCCTCCAAACCATGGCGGGGGTGACCGACCTGCAGGCTGGCGCCAGGCTCGGGATGCCGCCCGAGCCGACCAGCGCTGCAGCGGGAGCACACAAGTTCAACGCCATTGGCACTGGTATTTGCTCACGCATCTGCAGCCTGCAGGATGGCTGCTGGAGAGATGGCAAAATAAATAACGCTTAAGCCAGCGGGCATGCCATCAATCCACAAGCTGTGTGTGCAGGCAAACAGATCGATGGTGTGATGGAGCATTGCCCTGCCCAAACAACAAACTGCAAGATCAACCAAAAACCCCGCAAACACCCTGGCTGCAGCAGCTACTGAAACTAGCAGAGAAGAGAAGCCAAAATATCCCTTCTGCAGTATTGTGAACCATGCAAAGGTACCCAAAAAGAGCATGAGTGGTGTAGTAGGTTAGTCCAAGGACAAACAGCAAAACAAGTTATAAAAGCTCATATTTTTTTATTATAGCAATTCACCTAGTTGAGGGGTCATCTAAATATCATCTAATATTTCATAATTTAATCACAGTAACAAATCAAATAATCTACAATAACAAACCAACCAACCAGAGGAGCATGTAAGCTCCGTGCTCTCGCAACACCTTGAGAAAAAGCTCCTGCAATTAATTTGTATAGACAAAAGATCCTTGAATAAGCTGCAGAATTCAGCTTTCCATACATCACCCAGCACTTGTGCATCACCCAGGGCACTCCAGGACTTGCTGGGCGATGTCCTGCAGCATCTTCCTACATCTGGGACACAAACTCTGCAAGCATAGCCCGTACCAGAACTAGAAATAAATAAGTAAATAAATAAAAAACGTTACTTGCCTTTTTCTAGCCCAGAAATCTGCCTCCCACGCTGCTCCCCACCAAACCCCAGGCACGCTGACACAAGCCCAGCAATTGGGAAGGTGCCAGCGCAGAAGCCACTCCAAGGCAGCCCCCTGCAACCACCGCAGGGACTGGGGAGCCAGCTAGAGCAAAAGCTTGTAGATATGTTTTCTAAGGGTAAAAAAGAGGAGGTGATCACCTCTCCAGATGCTAGAGCAACGGCGGTGTTAGGACCCATAAAATCATAGAATCACAGAATGGGTTATGTTGGAAGGGACCTCAAAGATCATCTAGTTCCAACCCCCCTGCCATGGGCAGGGACACCCTCCACTAGACCACGTTGCCCAAAGCCCCATCCAACCTGGCCTTGAACACTTCCAGGGATGGGGCATCCACAACTTCTCTGGGCAACCTGTTCCAGTGCCTCACCACCCTCACAGGGAAGAATTTCTTCCTAATATCTCATCTAAATCTCCCCTCCTCCGGCTTAAGGCCATTACCCCTTGTCCTGTCACTCTATGCCTTTGCATACAGTCCCTCTCCAGCTTTCCTGTAGGCCCCCTTTAAGTACTGGAAGGCTGCAATAAGGTCTCCCCAGAGCCTTCTCTTCTCCAGGCTGAACAACCCCAACTCTCTCAGCCTGTCTTCACAGGAGGGGTGCTCCAGCCCTCTGATCAGCTTCATGGCCCTCAATTAGTCTGGAGAATTAGCAAGGACTTTAACTGAGTGTTTTTCTCTCAGGAAAGTCAATGCCTGCAGGTTCACCAGTGGTGCCCCATGCCGCCAGGGTTACCACAGCTCCTCCTGGAAGGGCACCCGCTGCTCCCCACAGCAATCACAGGCTGGCCATTACATGAAGACCCCTCAGATTAGGGACAGCCACTGGCACCACTGTGAGCCCACAGCTCCCCCTCACGCCTGCAGCCACAGGAGCCCCCATCCACGCTCACGGCAGCAATCCCCCACTGCTTTTGTTCAACCTCCAGCAGAGACTATCAGGCGTCACCGATGCACCGTGAGCTTTGCCGATAGCTTTTTGGTTTTGTTTTACCGCCAAACGAAAGCATCCTTTTAAAACACAATGCTACACGGCTTTCCCATGCCCCAAAATGAATGAGGTCAGTTGAAATTGAGCAGGGAATGAGAATGGGACTAACAGCAAGGCTGGCATGGGATTTTCTTCTGCAAAGAGGAGAAACTACTGATTGCTGAGGTTTTGTTTTATAGATCCCCTCTCAAAGGAAAAATAAAGGGGAAAGGGCAGAGGTGTTTACTAGATAAGAGACTCATCATTAGAAATGAACATATAAAATTTAATAGCTTGGTTTAAAATACATTTTCAATTAAAAAACAGCAGGCAAAACCAAAAAAAATCAGTTTCATAAAACATACATGACATTGCTGCTACTGTTATAAGACCCGTGTCCCAGAATATCTTATAGTGGAAAACAATCGTCAGATTTAGTTCACATACTTCATTAAGCAGTAAAAAGAAGTAACATTCATGTAAATCCTACCTCTATGGAGACTCTAAATCTACTTCCCTGACCCTAGACTGAGTTTCTGTAATAAAACTTCCATTTTCAATAAAAATGTGTAAATATATACGTATTCTATGTATCAGGTTTTAAAAAAAAAATTTCCCTTGCCATAGTAACATAATTCCCCGTGACTGATGAAGGGAAGCCCAAGCAGCGGGTTGGTGTGGGACGAGTCCCATGGCCGCTCTGCAACTGGTGGATTCCTGCACGGGGTGGCACCTGTTGGCTAAGTCTCTTCAGTGCCGTGCTGCAGGATGGCTTCTCCTCTTCGGCTTCAAGCCCACAGGCTCCATCCACACGCCCGCAGTCGTGGATGCATCCACGTGGAGTTTGCTCAACTCTGGCCACGGAGCAAAAAGAGGAGTGCACGGTGCCCAGAGCATCGACAAGCCTTTGTGGGGCCCATCAATGGAGGAGGAGAAGGAGGAAGGTCTATGAACCAGCTCAGGATTGGTCCTAATACAAATCCTGAAATACTATATTTCATGTAAATCATTAAAAAAATATGGTGGGGAGGGACTTCAAGTGGTCACCTAGTCTCAGCACCAAGGGAGCATCAACTACACCTGTGACAGTTCAGAGATACCTTTACCCGGCCTGGCCCTGAAGACCTCCAATGCCAAAGCCCACCACCTCCCTGGGCAACCTTTTCTTCTCACTAGAGAAAACTGCCTCGACACCTAACCTGAATTTCTGCAGTTTCCACCCACCACTACGCATTGTGCTTGCGATGGACCAGGAGAACGCCTCTGCATGTTGGGAGGCTGCTCCCCTCAACCTGCCCTTCTGAAGATGGCCCCTCACCAGGCAACTCATCCAGCCCTTCTCACTCAGAACCCACAAGCTCTGGCTGAAGGATCAAGTGGCCCTGGCCTCTCCAGGACATCTGACAGGACCAGGCCCTGCTAGGAGGGCTGGGCACAGCGTCCCAGCAGATGCCTTGGCAATGCCAAGTAGAGCAAAAGGTGGGTCTCCTATTTCTTGCAGGCCACGCTCCTGTTTATCAACTCAACATGGCATTTGCCTCCCTCTTCCAAACAGCAGCGTGACACAGCTGAACAATATTTGGTTATGATTCGTTAACCGTTAAGTAGAATCGTTAACCATTAAGTAGCATCATATCCTACTTTTCTGGACTATTTCTCCAGCCCACCGATTGACCTTCACATTCAAGGTGAGGCACGTGCAGGTTCATGCTGCCTGAAAACATTATAAGCCTCTTTCATTATCCAGATCCCTAACAAAAGCACCAAGTGACACTGGACCTGGTACTCGCACTCATCTGCTCACCCTGTAAGGCCAGTTTTTGCCTCAGAGCAAAGTGCTGCTGTTTAAATGTTCCTCTCTCGCTGCTAAACAGAGGGTGCCTCTTCTTCATAAGCACATGCAGGCAATGAGCAAATACTGTACAATCCACTGCAGAGCACTAACTTTTGGAGGTGTGCAGCACTCCCAGCTGGGGCTAGGCTCAGGACGCCTGCTACCAGCTGCCAGTTTGCTCTCTCCACCTCAGCAGCGGGTCAATGTGATGTACGTACACCAGGAACACTTAACCTGCTTGCAGCACTTAGTTCCCGCTAAATCTTGGCCTGCTGAGCTGGGATGCCACCTTCCTCTCTCAAAAGCCTTCCCTGTGCACTTCCAGTTGTTGACATCCCAGGACCTCGCAAGCTGGCTCCCACCCATGGGTTCAACCAGGGGCTGTTGCAGGCAGCATCCAGCTGAGCCTTAACTACACTGCTACAGAGAGGAAAAAAAAAAAAAAAAAATCCATCCTCCAGGAGACCTTCTTCCTGACCCCCAGAAGTGAGATTTCAAGGAAACTGCTCAGCTCCCCTTGGGACCCAGCTCTGGGACTTGGCCCAAATCAACTCCTAGGGCAGCAGTACGCAGCCATTTCAGGGCTCAAACTGGCAGTTCATGGGAGAAGCCAGGACTGCTGTCGCCTGGCTGTGCAGGAGGGTTTAGGAGAGAGCCAGTACCTTTTTCCTTCCACGCAGGAAGATCCATGTTGAACAAGCAGGTCTCTTGTGCCTTCTACGAACGTACAAACGTGTGCTCACCTTTGGTATGTGTTCAGGGTTTGTCCATTTCTAAATAGCTACATTAAATATTCGTTTTCTCTGTATATGGCATCCTTTTAGATGGGCTTCATTGCATATATTCACGGTATATACAGAACACCATATTTTATATATATTATATATCACTTGTATGTACACATTTACAAACCTTCAAAAATATATTGCACTTATATACAATATAGCTTCATCAGATGAGAGTTCACACAGTTACTAAGGCGAGTTCTTCATAAGCAAGGCAGTTTTACATTCCCCCCAAATGACACAAGTGATTTCAACAGTCTGCCCTGTTCAAGAGTAAACATTATAAAGACTTTTCTCCAACCTGCACGCAATTCCTACTGGTATCAATTAGTAGTTTTGCAGCTCTACCGAGCAGAAAACAGTTCAATAAAATGGCATTAGCTGGTAACAGGCTCAAACATGGATACTGAATAGATAAATAAGATATCACCACTCTAAAAGGCCACCTTCCAGGAGTTTTCCCCTCCCTTATTTACTAGTGTTTTATACATGCTCTCTATTTAATCACTGATCTTTGCTCGCTCATTTCAAGTGCAAATAAGGTCATGAGCATTATGATGTTCTTTGGAAAGAACGGAAACACAAATGCATTAAGCAAAAACACTGCTCTGCTCCCCAGAACAAGTCAACGCCTGGCTTTCTTCTGGAGAAGGTGATTAGTGTTTTGCCCAACATACTAAATTATGGAAAAATGTTCAGTTGAGACCTTTGTTTAAAATACATGGAGGATCCACTATCTTAGATCTCAGTGAGAGTGAGCTTGTAAGATCCTCCAACTTCTTCAATCTGCAGCTGGAAGGTATCTTCATTAGAATAGTGTTTCACAATGTTATCATCCATGTTGACCAGAATTCTGGGGGGAAAAAAAAAAAAAGTCAGAGAAATGTTACAGTTATAAATGCCCAAGCCAACAAAGGTGCCCTGAAAACCCAGAGAGCCTGGACTGTCCAGAGGTAACGCAAGATCCCTGCTCACCTATCACTGACCCACGACTTCCTAAGGCAGATCTAGCTGTTCTTACCCAAACCTGCCATCAAGGCTTGCAGTCTTCTAGGATCTGAAGGAAAGCGTAAACGCTGGCTGCTGAACCAGGGAGGGAGAGCTCAGGACTGGCAGGAATCCTTCTGCAGCTGCAGGCACTTGGGCACCCTTGCAGCTCTGAACTGGTTTGTCTGACAGCTGTAAACCACCAGCACAAAACCCTACAGAGCTTGCAGGGAAGAAACAGCCAATGCCTGGCCATTCCGTTCATTTGCTACAACAGTCAATACCTGTGTGCTTGTGAGTGCACACATGCGTGTGAGTGCCTGTGTGCACATGCACACAAAGCTGTCCTTAGCAGTGGATTAGCTATCATCAGTTCAAACCTTTTGCAGTTATTCTGGTGGGTTAATTCTGCTATAAAAAGCACAAGCCTCGAAACCACATTCCAAAGGTGATTAAAGGACACATTCTTCCAGCCAGAGGGGCTTTGGGGAAGGGGCTAAGACACCAAAGTGACTTTACAGAAAAAAACCTAAGAAAATTACTGAGAGATTAAAAGGAAAATCAAAAGAGGACCTGTTCAGGAACTCCATTATTGATGTTCCAAAACAAAAGGACTGTGGAGTGTGGCCTCTGTGGGAATGGGTACCTCACAAGTTAAGCTCTCTTTGATTTAGCACACAAAAAGATAACTAGGTTTAGCAATTGTAGCCAGGTGTAGACATAGCGAGTACAGTTAACCACTCGAACAATTCAATGGAAGCAGGTTCTTTGTTACTGGGATTCTTTAAACAAACTGAACTATGCTTCATCTGACATGAGCAACTCTGGTTCAAATAGCGATTAACTCGGAGAGGTCCCATCACTTGCATTTACCCAGGAAGTCAGACTATCTACTTCCATAGGACCCTCCCAGTCTTCTGCTCTGTGAATGACATCAGGATAGGATTAGTATGTTGTGTGCACACATACACATCCGCAAATGGCGTCTGCATATGTGCAGTGTGTGGAGGAATTACAAAGCATATTTGCCTACAAGTTTGAAAAAAAGGAGTTCAGATTCTCAGACGGTTGCTGCATAGGTACATACTCACCCTTTTTTACATTTTTTGAAGATTTTTCCTATTTTATCAAAAGGTACGTCATACTTGTCAGATATCTAAAACAAAAGAAAAAAAAGCATTTGTGAAGCAAGGATACTGCTGGCACTGCCCTCCACTTACTATTTTACAGAAAGGGAACAATAAAAGGTCTGCAGATCAAAACCGCTCTGGCAATACTAAATCCTGAACTATAGCATAAGCCTACAGATGAGAACCCCTCCTCTGCAGTTTGCCAGCTTCTCTGCAAAAAAATTTAATCATGTTCTAAATCTGGCTACTGACTTCTCATACAGTAACCCCCTGCCCCCACAATGAAAAGCCTACGCAGAAAAAACCCCCACCCCACACCCTGGTTCTCATCCTTTTCTGGCTCTCTTCTCTCAGTATATCGAAAACCATTTTTAAATTCAGTGTCAGAGGGATCAGGTGAAAACTAGTCATCACAGCAGCTGGTGCAGGAAGAAGATAGCAACTGATCAAATACCTCTGCTGCCAAGGACACAAGCTGATCAGAAATGTCCCCCTTACCCAGCAGAGTGACCTCAGTGTGAAGCCACAGCCACTAACCATGGCACTTCATCATACAAACCTCCAGAAAGTCATGAGGTCAGTAACCTAAGCCTAGTTTACTTTGGCAAATTGCTCTATCGCACCAACAGCAAGGACCAAGCCAACAGGCTGTTTCGGGATGTAACAGCACAGCGGGTTTCCTCCAAGCTGCAGTTACGAGCTCTTGGTTCCTTGCTTTAAAAAGTCCAAGTGAAACAACAAAGGCGCAGCTTCACTCTCAGGATTACGGGGTAAGAGAAGACTTCATTTCACTCCTCCTCCCCATCAGCCCCCATCTCCAGCCTGCCCGTGCTGACAAAGTCCCAAGGAAGAGAACGCTTCAGATTGCAGAACCACCTCTGGGTCCCAAAGCTAACGCCAAAACTTGGCTATACAGCCCCAAAGCCTCCATCCCCCGAGCATCAGCGAGGCATTAGTCACAGAAAGAGGCAGCCAGAAACATCAGTTTTGAGCTCACGCCAAACATTACGCCATTCTTCAGAGTTAAGCTCTCTATTTCCTTTGTAGCATTGCAGCAGCAGGGGTAGTGGAAGGTTGTTTTGGAAGTCAAGTACCAGAGAGCAGTTCCACACACATGTGCACAGATATATAAAACTCTTCAAGCACACTCAGAAGCTGGGACTTGGACCTCTTCATAAGCAGGTTATGAAAGGGGAGGGGAGGCCCCCAAACAAGGCTTTGAAAGACTGAAATAAACCCAAGCTACCAAACACATTCTGGAAATCACTCCATCTTCTAATTAAAATACTCTCTCTGACATGAGGGACATCCACAGTGGGAATCTGTTGACAGTTTTTTGATGCAGCTAGGAAAAGACCCACACAGCTGCCTCTGCAGCTTGGCCAAAGCAGAGCTCACGTAAGAAGCAAGTCCAGAAGGCGCTCTCTCCAGCAGTGCCTGTCATTTTGGGACTATCAGGTATCCAGCCACCAAGCTTGACATGCCTGGATTTTCAGGAAGGTTGAGAAACACCTTCCTACGCCCAGACCCCACAGATGTGGAATAAAAGACACTTAAAATGGAAGCTTCCTGAAGTCCCTTAATAACGAATTAAGGCATTATTTACAGTAATTTCCATGTTATTGAAAGGAAATCAGCCTTACGCTTCTTATCCACAAGAGCGGGAATATGTGGACACAAGCTGCAACTGAGAGTCTAGCTCCTGTGATTGTCCAGTGTATAAGGACTGGACAACAAGGGACTACACTCGCTTTTTCTCAAACTGGAGGCAAGGACTGTGAAAGAGCCTTATTACTTACCGCTTCCATGAGACCTTTCAGAGACGGTGTCTTTAACATCAGCGCATCAAAGACTTCCTCTGACTCTTTTCTGACATACAGCAACACTGAAAAGCAAATCGGAGAGAGGAATTTACTCCATAATTGCTCCTCAAAAACAATCTGTATATGATAGTGGCTAAGTACAGAGTAATATACATTGAGGAGCTCATGAAAAGAGATACATACATACATTCAATATACATTGGAGACTGCATCAAAAACATGCATAGCAAAAACATACTTTTTGCACACATTAGTACTGCGTGCTCAAACATCTTTAATGTCAAAATACTTTTTTTTTTCCTCTATTTGCTATTTTCTCTATTATTTGAAAGAAAAAGGTTATATTTGAAACCCAGAGAGGTGGAATGCAAAACACACAGCTTTGAGACTCTTGGGTATCCATATCTGACAGGTCATCTGCCATGAGACTTTGCACAATAAAATGATCTGACAGATACTACCACAGCAGGCGAAGCCATCCTGGCCACCTCCTCACTTTTAAATAATTTATTTGTACAGTCCTCTGCTCCTCCTACGCTGCCTCATCTCTCTTCCTACCCCTTGCCATATTTCAGTAACACTCATACCACCCCAGCTGACATACAATGCAGACTTAAGTCTCCTGCTAGGAGGGGAATGAAAAAAACAAGAAACCCAATTAGGTAAGCAGCCCTAGCGTTCTCAAGCTAGCAGAGAGTCATTGCATGGAATATCGGCCTCATTAAAAACTGCATTAAGGCTGAGGAATAAGCCATGAGAGCAGGAAAGCTTAGACTTTAACAGCTTTGCTGCCTTTAATCCATCTCCTAATGACTAGGTATTGCAGCCTGGATTGTTTACAAGGGTTCATCAGCCACAGCTCTGACACACCTGCAACATGGAACAATTACTAGCATATCTAATTGAGCAAGGTGATCTCAGGACAACACAGCACCTTGATGCATTTCCTCTGCTAAAGGCAGGCTCCAAAAAGGAAGGACTGTAGATTTAAAAAATGAAGATAGCCCACACAGTCTCAGTTACAGCACAGGTCAGATGATACACAAGCCAAACAAGAGAGAATCAGAGAATCCCATTGGTCTCATTTTATGACATACTGCAACAAGAAAAAAACAGCAAGTCTAATTTCCTTTTATAAACTAGTAAGGAAGGATGGATTTTATCTTCACCACAGAAGTGCAGCCCCATTAAGGTCAGACTTACTAGACTTAACCTTAGCTGCATCACAAGTTTAAATCCTCCTCTTTTAATCCTTTAAGCTTTATCATGGTCCTTCCACACACAACTGTCATCAGGCAGGTAATCCGCTACAGCACCTCCAAAGGGACCTCTCATCTCCTTCCACAGCACCCCATCAAATTGCAAAGGTTGACAACAGGTTACAAATAAGCAGAATATTCTCTCAGTTTGGCTCTCAGTGGTGAGCAGCCCATTTTCTGGGGCAATGAAAGATGCAACAGTTTTATACCCAGAACCAGTTCCTGGCATTCATTGCTTAAAGTCCTAGAGAAGATTTCCAAAGTATTTTGTAGTGGATTATATAATGAATTCACTCCCACAATCCACCAAGGAGACTGGTAAGCTGCTCACCTCCTCTCGGTCTCCTTCCTTACAGGTTCAGAGCCAATAGCATCTGACTTGGCAGAAAAGCCCAGAAATTCAGACATTGTAAAAGATTTGCAGAGCTGAACTACATCCTGATATACAAACTCTTTCTATTACTACTCAAAGCCAGAAAAATCAGGCTAAAATACACTCTAAAATAAATTAAACCAACTCTTTAAACTCAGATGCATCTCTCTATCACGACGGACAAATACTCCAATAGTTCAGTCTCTGAAAGAAGAAAGTAATACCTCTTTTTGGTTCTTCTATTCTGGCCATCTTATTTGGAGTAGCAATAAAGTCCTCTTCACCGATATACGCTCCTCTCTTCAGGTTGGAGCTGTCATTGACAGGGCAAAAAGTTAGCAGCAGTACAATTACAGGGACTGACCCCTCTGTCTGAGGGCAAGACTGCAGTAGGCTGAAGCAGTGCAGCTCTTACCTTTCACCCTCCAGTTCTTCTGAAGCAACAGGAAGGACCTTTTAAAACAAAACAAAGGGGAGATTTTCTTGGCATATGCAGAAAAACACATGCTGAATTAGCTAGTTCGCAAGAATCTTATGTGGTACTCAATCCTTGGAAAACACTACAAAGCATTCTGAATGCTACAAAACAAATTCGCTAAGGACAGATCCATTAGCTGGTGTAACATGGTCTTGTCGGCAAGGCTCTTCCCACCCCTCTAAGTGTTCTCTGTTAACAGCAACTTCGCAATAGCTTTGTTTGCGTTAGAGTCACTGGCATGGAACAACAGTCCTGCTGCATCTGGCATGAGCAGAGGTCCAACAGCATCAAGTTAAAGGAGAGGGAACCCCTGAGCCCACAGCAGGAGCTACAAGGATTAAGCAGATGGCTCATCCACCACTTGTAAGCCCATCAGTACAGGACACAGGGGAAACCATAGCTCTCAAGCAGGGAGCCTGGCACATCTACAATACAAGAAGATGCTTTGGTCCAAGCAACAAACATTGGCCTTCATTTTCATACACAAATATTTGCTCTTAAGGTTGTGAAAATTTTATCCAGAATTAGAATTCACTTCCTCTTACTATCTTTCAACTCTGTGTCAAATGAAACATTGGCTCAATCTTGCAGAAGCCAGTAAGCACCATCTTCACTTCTTTTCATGAAGAGAAATTAAAGGATCTCAAATGAGGGAGACAAGAACACGCAAGAGCTAGGCAGCTTTCCATCTGGACTGGCGTAAAGTCTTCTGACAGAGCTCAGTGCTACAGCCTTCATAGAAAAACAAGAAGTCAGCCTCACGGGTACAAGTTTACTCTCCATCCCTGTTAGATGTTTAGGCAATGCTCTTCGAAAGTAAGGTTTTGATTCTGTTAGAGCATGCCAGAACTCCTGGCACAGGAAAGTTCACGATTTTGAAACTTGGTTGCACTTTTTCCCTTCCAGTTTCCTGTCAGCTGGGACTTTCCAGGAACACTCAGGCAGGGCACTCTGGCAGCGGATCACAGAGCTGACACACTTGCCAGTTCCACAGAACGGCTTTTCACCCTGCAGCAGCAGGCTGGAGGAGCCAGAGGTCTACAGCAGCACAACAGAAACCCAAGGGACTTTACAAGAGAAAGCCAGACTGCAGTTCATTCAATGAACATCCTTTCAGGTTCATGGAAACAAGAGTTCATAGGAAAATAATTTGTTCATAAACCACCTCCAGTTAACTCCAGCCAATGTGACTAGGAGCAACATCTCTTGCTCATATGAGACTCAGCCTGTATTTGTTTACAGCATCAATGCAAACAGTCTGGCATTTCATATGTATATATGTAAGCCTTTTGCAAATACATCTCATAGCCCTCCTCATCCCCACACCCATGAGCTTTACTTACGTGAGCCCCACGCTGAAGATTTGCAAAGTGAACGTCAGGAATGAAAAGGACAGGCTGAGTGTCTAGATCCATGAAGGGCTTGAAGATGGTGATGTCTGTACGTTTGTGTGAGGGAAGCATGGGCACTTTGACATCAGAAACTGCAGAGACACCAAAGATTAGAATAGAGGATAGTGAAGGCACTGACGGGACTGCAGCTTTCCTATAACATTTAAAAGGTACATACGCTGTTGAGCAAGGGTACTCTGTAACAGGGTCAAAGGGAAAAGCTCCTGTGATAGAGGAGTTGGGTTGTCTGCCTCTCAGATGAGGGCCTGGACCCTGAAGGAACAGCTCGTTTCACAGAGCAGTAGAAGTTTGCTCCATCACTCCAAGTCAGCTGCTTGACTTTGTTCAGTATTAAACTGGGTTGGAGAATGGTCTGGCCCCTCGCCTCAACAGAGGAGCCTAGGTCTTCCATGTACCAAGCAAACCATTCAAACAGAGGGCAAAAGTCCCCTCCTGTCCCTATCCATTCCCTTAAAAGGTTGCTGGATTTCCCATATCAGAAAGACAGAAAGAAGACAAAGAGACAACCTACAACCCACATGGGTCCAGCTGGGAGCCTCTCAGAGAGACAGTGCTGTCATGGCGCATATCACACCGCAGAGGTGGTATAAAGACTGTTTTCTTGCAAGATGTGACATTTAGAGTTACGTTTCAATTCCACACTTTCAAATTTTACATTTTTGTTAATCTCATTGTTCATCCTGGTCACCTCAAGCTGCCAGACCCCAGTTCATCCCCCAGCAGGACCAGCACTGTCTCCCACAGAGCACTCTGGCTCTCATGATGCACCAACTGACGTAACACAAGCCACTAAGTGGAGAGACTTCACCCACAAAGACCCATTTGGGAGAGAGCGAGGCAGGAGGTGCCTTAAACTGCACTTCAGACACGTTCATGTCAAACTGACCCCAACTGAAGACTTCATTTCACTGAGTGGAAACATTTCAATTTTGGGTCAAACCAAACACTTCATTTCTCATGTCCCCAGTGGAAAATACATTTTTCCCCCTTGCAAACCTGTTTTTTTTAAAGATTGCTCAATCCCTCTAAAAATCACTTTGACCAAAAGCCACAAACTATTTCTGTTGTTGATGAGTCCAAGTGCACGTGGCATTTGTGATCCTGGAGGTGGGTATAACACCTTATGGCTTAAGGCATGAAAAACTTCCCACACAAAAACTAAACAGAAATGGGTTGTACTTTCCAGGAAAATAAAGGTCGCATCAGGCTAATCCCAAGCCTAGGAAATTCATTTTGGAAAGCAGCTTTTGTAAAATCATAAGATCCTGGAAATCTGTATTGAAACTGTGCTTTCCAGCCATTACGCAGAGAGCTGCGTGCAGTAATCTTTTAGGAGCCTCTGGGGCTACTACATTTGTGAAATGCTAGACCTACCTTTCATTACGTACTTTGGGAAAAAAACCAAAAACCCAGCCCTTTCTGCAACTGCCCTTGAGCAAATAGGTTCCCTTGTAGCATTATCTTCTGAAGCTGCTCCAGCAGCCTGTACCTGCTGTGTCAGGAAAATCCTGCCCAGCAAGCTGTGAGGCGCACGCTTGTTGAACCAGTTGGACTGTTAATAGCACAGCTCCAACAAGCACACTGAGCAGAACAAGGGAGAGCACGCACCTGCCCCATGCAGAAGAAGAAAAGGGAGATACATTTTCCTCTAAGCAGCTGTGCTGGTGAATAACTAGTCATCCAAACACAGGATCTGTTGCAGTCATCTGCAGCAGTTAAAGGAAAGATGCTCAGCAAGAAGAAGCTCCACAGCCTTTACATACTACAGTGCTGAGGCCTTCACACATGCAGAAACAGCTTCTACTGAAATTATTTACTAAGGACCACTTTGCTCCACATGAGCAAACATAGGGCTGGGAGGCTGGAGGCTCAGTCCCAAGGCTGCCGCTACCTTGCTGCAGAGTTATAAACGCATTTTTAACATAAGTTAAAGCCTAAGTTTAGACCAAGCTGGAAACATTTGGAACAGCTCAAGTTGTCGCTGCTACCTGGAGCTGCAGAGGCTCCAGCAGTGCCCAAAAAATCCTACCCTCGCCCTGTCACTTCAACTGCTAAAACCCACACCTGACTGAATATGCAGCAGGACCCTGTCTTGGATGGAAGAACTACATAGCAGTCAAGTCCTAAGTGACCCAGTACATTACAAAACACAATTAATGGCTTCATAAACAACTGCTTAAACCAAGCACTATACCATAGGGGGAAAAAAATTACTTAAGAGTTCTACTGCACAAGTTATTTGTAGCCAAAATAAGATCTAATAATTAAAATACTGATGGAATAATTTTTACTTACAGGCATTCAACTGAGAGCTGGGGTCAGTGCATTTGCCTTTTCTTTTGCTTTGCTTTCGCTCTTCATCCCTGATCTTCCTCTCTGCTCCCTGCCAGACAAGAGATTAAGGGAAGGGGCAGAGAGAGAAGGTCTTTTTAGTTTTTTTGGAGGGGCTTTCAGCTGCAGAGGCAGGAACACCAATTCTTCCAGAGCTGTGTTTGTGGAGGTCAGCTCCATGGTATCCGAGCTGCAGGTTTGCCAGAGCATGACAGCTTTGAGATCTCTTTACTTGTGAATCCTGTCATCTAATGACATCCAACAACCATATCCAAGATGCAAACACTTGCTTTTCTTTCAAGGCAGACAGAGATATGATGACAAAAGATACTCACAGCTGTAACGACTGTATAAAGTGCGAGATAAAAATATATCCAAAGTGTTTAAAACAATAAAAAATTGCCAGTTCCCTCAGCTTAAGAGTTCACTAGATCATCATTAAATCCTGATCGGTAGAAGTCATGCCACACTTGGATCACCAAGTGCAAGATAACTTCCTGCAGGTTGCACATGGAGCTGGCAGCAGTTACATCAGCCCTCAATGATCTCAAGCTATAGACGCGCATCATTTTAAAGCTTCTCTTTTTATCAGGGTCAAGCTATGGTGGAATCCACAGATACCTAACTGGGTTCATGCCTGCACGGTTCCTGGCTCTCCAAACCAAACAGCAGTGGGGAGAGCGCCATATGTTCTGCCAAGGTACAGGTAGCTATGATGGAGAGAGAAAAGGAAGGCTTGTATTGGAATTGTGTTCATTCCTCCAGCTCTGCCCAGACCTCACACGTGACTGTGGGTTAAGTCAGGGATGTCACGTTGCCAGTTGTATGGAGTGATAAGCCCACAGCAGATCCCCAACACTCAGTCCTGGTGCTACCACCAGATCACCGCCCAAACTGATAAACACAAGTTCTACCTGCCTCCCAACACCCTCCTGCAAAGGATAAAAGGTAACAGTTATCTGGCCACAGGAAGCCATTATTTCTCGTTGTCACCCCTGCAAAGCTGCCAAAACACACCCACGTCCTTGCACGGTGCTGGAGGAAGACTAGATTAGCTATGGCAAATGAGATGTTAAAAGCCATGTGGTGATGGAGTGGGAAACGATGCCTAACGCACAGCATGGGAGAAGGGCAACAGTCCTCCTAACCTCCCAGTAAATCGATACTCTATAGGTGACAGGATATCTATACCTGCTAGGTAGCAGGAGGGACATCTGCAACAGCAATAAAAAAGAAAGTTAACCTAGATATTTGACATGCATTAACACATGTCACCTTTTCTCCCACCTAGCAGCAGGGATATAAGCAGCTTTGGGCAGCTGCTGTGAAAAAAAAAGAGAAAAAATTACTAATGAAGACGCATTGCCAGCTTTGCTTGACCCCACAAAGCTGACACAGCCCACTACAGCAAAGACATCTCACCTAGATCTCTGCACAGCTGGACCCACACCCCTCAGCGACTTCCCTTACCAGAATAGTGGCAACATCTCAGCTTCAACAGCAGGAAGACCAGATTTGGTTCCAGCCCTGGTTTTTACTTTTCACGTGGAAACAATGTAACTTCTGCCACCCAAACACTGTGCCACAGACCAGCACCTGCTTCCTCATGGAGAACATGCTAATCCATCAAGAGCACAGGTTTTGAGAAAATGTCTGCCCTCAAATACCCACAGTCTGAGTTCTGCTTGAAAGTTGACCTGTTCCCAGCTACAGGGGCCCAGGTAAACACATCTCAAATCTCACATAAAAAAGAAAGCCGTATCTTGGTAACAGGCCTTTCTGCCTTGCCAGTGGAGCTCAGCGACAGCCAAGATCAGATACTTTTGAAGAAAAGACACTGTATTCTGCAATTATGGAATAAATAAGCTTGTAAGAAAGAGGTTTCCCCAACTTCATCACCTAGACAAAGGCCTACAGTCTGAAAAGCAAGATTTCACACTCTTGGGTCTGTGTTAAAGGCTGCAGGTGGTTTTGTTGTTGTTCTTTCCCTCAGTCTCCAGTTGTATAATTGACTCTTGGGCTGAATAAGGGAAGCAACATTTTTGAGAGAGCTGCCATCCCTCCCACAGAGAATCATGGCATATTTGATAAGCCACAGAGATGCAGAAAGGCAATGCAACATCAAGTCACAACACACTGGGATCTGGACCCTTCATGACACCGCGGGACTCCCCGGTTCCGCACGTGGGCTGCGTCAGTCAGATGTGGTCTGAAGACAGTGGACTGCTTCCCGGCCCCTCTCTGCACACCCTCTCATGCTGGGTGCAGCTCTGGCACCCAGCCCACGAGCCATTCGAGCTCTTCCTCTGCCCTGTGACCCCAGCAGCCAAGCTGCCAGTGGACACTGACAGACAACAAATTGGACACGCACCAGCAGCATGCGCTTGCAGCCCACAAAGCCAACCATATCCTGGGCTGCATCAAAAGAGGTGTGACCAGCAGGCCGAGGGAGGTGATCCTGCCCCTCTACTCTGCTCTGGTGAGACCCCACCTGGAGTACTGTGTCCAGCTCTGGGGGCCCCAGTACAGGAGAGACATGGAGCTGTTGGAGCGAGTCCAGAGGAGGGCTATGAAGCTGATCAGAGGGCTGGAGCACCACTCCTGTGAGGACAGGCTGAGAGAGCTGGGGTTGTTCAGGCTGGAGAAGAGAAGGCTCTGGGGAGATCTTATTGCAGCCTTCCAGTACCTGAAGGGGGCTTATGAGAAAGATGGAAAGAAGCTTTTAACCAGGGCCTGTGGTGACAGGACAAGAGGCAACAGTTTTAAACTGAAAAGAGGGTAGGTTTAAAGTGGATGTAAGGATGAAGTTTGGAGGTTTTTTTGTTTGGTTTTGTTTGTTTGTTTTTACAACGAGGGTGGTGAGGCACTGGAACAGGTTGCCCAGAGAAGCTGTGGATGCCCCATCCCTGGAAGCATTCAAGGCCTTTGGGCAACCTGGTCTAGTGAAGGGTGTCCCTGCCCACGGCAGGGGGGTTGGACTGGATGATCTTTAAAGGTCCCTTCCAACCCAAACTGTTCTGTGACCATGCAACAGAAAACAGTCTGTGTTGCTGCTCATCCACATCAATGCTACCTCCAGCCACCTTGCATCATCTCTCTCCTTCCAACAGCATCTCACTTGCTTGTTCCTACCATCCCATAAAAACCTTCCAGCAGCACTGCCCATCACTACAAGAGTAACAGCAGATCCCAGAGGACAACATTAGCCATAATCTGTGAAATCCTGTATTTAATCTTCCTCATGTGGATGCTTAGCTAAGGCACAATTTACAGCAGAGAAGGTTGTCTTCCACTGGGACAGGTCACCCTCATCCCTGCACAGCCCAAATATTGCTGGGCCAAGCCTGAACCAAGCTTATGCTGTAACATGCCACAGGATGACACCATTACGCCCATACTGCTTTACTTGGGTCTTGAAACCACATAGGATTAGATCAAAACCAAATGTCCTGGGCACCTGTGGACACCCTTTCCACACAGGGAACGCGAAGGGGAAGGCAGAAATGCAGGAAGAAATTTGCTCTCAGAGGCAGTAGTCAAAAACTAGAAACTAGCAGCTTTTCTTTCTACCCCCAAGCATGGGAACCCTTCTCCATCACTGTTTTCCCATGCAAAGGCCACCACACAGCATTAACTAAACCATTTGACTTTCCGTAGGATATCTATTGATTTGTACACACACAGACAGAGACAGCAGAGGACTGCCATGCCAGTGTCTGGGTTCAAAGCCAGTTCAGGCATGCAATGCAAGCACAGCCTTTACAGACAAAGGAACAGAGGGGACCTACAAAGAGCTGTCCCGGTGAGGTGGCCACAGCATCACCTTTTTGTGCTGGTTTTCCAACAGATCTCCACACTATAGACTTGGCTCTCCATGAGGAAAGCATGGATAACAGTGCTTCTGCACGTAAGAGGGGCCGCACGAGGACAAACACCTTAAGGACTGCAGTGTGTATGGATACTATAGTAACAATGGCCTTGTAAACATTCAAGACCAGTTGACTGATTATCTAATATTCAAAGCAGGGCAGAAAACTGTGCTCTTTCTGAAATGTCAATGCTCTTACAAGAGTCTGGAGAAAGTGGCCAGCATTAGGGTCTGAATGCATTGGGTTTGCCTGGCAAAGTCTGGGGGGGTGAATTCTGTGAGAAGCTGCTAGAAGCCTCCCCCATGTCTGACAGAGCCAATGCCAGCTGGCTTCAAGAGGGACACACCACTGGTCAAGGCTGAGCTCATCAGCAACAGTGGTAGTGCCTCTGGAATAATATATTTAAGAAGGGGGAAAAATTACTGTGTAACAGCAGCCGCAAGAGAGATGTGAGAAGACGGGAGAGAAACAACTCTGCATGCAGACACTCAGGTCAGTGCAGAAGGAGGGGGAGGAGGTACTCCAGGCACTGGAGCAAAGATTACCCTGCAGCCTGTGGAGAAGACTATGGTGAGGCAGGCTGTCCCCCTGCAGCCCACGAGGATGGATGATGGAGAAGCAGATATCCACGTGCAGCCCATGGAGGACCCCACGCTGGAGCAGGTGGAGGCACCTGAACAAGGCTGTGACCTCATGGGAAGCCCATGAGCAGGCTCCTGGCAGAACCTGTGGCCCCATGGAGAGAGGGCCCCAGGCTGGAGGAGGGGCAGAGTGTGAGGAGTCCTGCCCCTGAGGAGGAAGGAGCAGCAGAGACAAGGTGTGATGAACTGACCACAACCCCCATTCCCCATCCCCCTGTGCCGCTGGGGGGAGGAGGGAGAGAAATGGGGAGTGAAGTTGAGCCTGGGAAGAAGGGAGGGGTGGGGAGAAGGTGTTTTAAGAATTCATTTTATTTCTCACTATCCTACTCTGATTTGATTAGCAATAAGTTAGATTAATTTTCTTGAGTTGAGTCTGTTTTGCCCATGATGGTAACTGGTGAACAATCTCTCCCTGTCCTTATCTCGACCCATGAGCCTTTCGTTATATTTTCTCTCCCCTGCCCAGCTGAGGAGGGCAGTGACAAGACAGCTTTGGGGGGCACCTGCATCCAGCCAGGGTCAACCCACCACACCAAGTCAGCCCCAGCAGCTGTAAGGACATAGGTCTGCTCACAGGAGCACTTGGCCCAACGCTTCAAACAAGCATTTGAGTACAGAGCTTGATGCAATGCAGTGACAAATATATGCAGCTTGTTGGCCTCTGTCCCCAGCTCTCATTGCCAGACCCAGACCAGATTTGAGAGGCAACAAACTTTAACATCATTTCTATAAATGCAAATTGCAGAATTTTCAGGCAACACCCTCGCAATGTCTGCATGCTCAGAATGAACAACAGTCAGATTAATTACAGAAAAGTAATTTTTTTCTCCTTCCCCCCCTTTTAATTCAGGTCTAATTTGCAATGCATCTAGAAGAATAAAGCAGGAGAAAAGGTCAAAATCCCAAAGGAAAAATAACAGATAGATTAGTATTACTGTACTACTTGCTGAAATTTATGGTATAGACTCAAATGGTTTCCTTTAAGCTATGTACTGACTAAACGTCTGCCCTTTTATTAACCGATTCGTCTTATTAGCAGTGGCACAAGCCTCTCAGCAATTTTAGCAAAGTGTCAGTAATTGACTGGACAACTTCAGAGTAAAAGATCCCCCCTTCCCTGCAGCAAGCCTATGCTGACAGGTGTTGTACAGTACACAGGTCGGTAACACGCAACACTCACAGATAATGAAAGAGGTTTAGATGAGCCACTTGCCTCAGTCTCATTTTAGAGGAGAAAAAGAAAAACAAGAAAGAAAGAAAAAAAAAGACCTGAAGAAAGCCCACAAGACCCAAGCCTTTTAGGCTTACTGGCAAGTCTAAGGTAGCTCTGGAGAGCATTCATTAAACTCCCTGGTAAATTCTTAGCAGAAACTGTCACAGCAGGAGTCATCTCAGGAGGGACGTGAAGGAAGATGACTAAGTAGCTTTACACTGGCAGACAGCTACAGAAAGCTTCTCCCAACCACGCAGGAAAGCAGAGGGGCCTAGTTAGAAGTATACAGACGGACAACAAAACATGGCAGGATGAGTCAATGGGATGCTACAGCAGAGGCAGACTGTAGAGGGCTCCAGATAATTTGGGAAGCAGAGGCAGAGCAATGGCGTGCGAGATGAATCGCTGTGGCAGCGTCCTGAGGGATGACAAGGCGGCAAGGCCACACAGTATGCGACCAGTGCAAAGCTGGCACAGCACTCAAGAGTGGGGGTCACCGGCCTGTCTCAGACCTGCAGCTGCACAGAGAGGTACTTGAGATCTCACTCGCAAAGAGTCCACGCCACAAAGACAAGGTCTGGATGCAAAGAATGAGAGGTCCTAATCAGCAGGATGCCAGCAAAACAGGACATCAGAGTGGTTCAGTGATCAGAACAGGAACTGGGGAAGTCTGGGCAGTGCTCATTCCAGCCTAGAAAGATCTTAGTCGTTCTGCAAATAGTAACATTGCACATTACCTGCTCTGGTTCTTCAAAAGACTGTTCTGATAGGAACAGGTTCCAAAAGACTTGGAAAATGTCCTTTCTTTGCAAACTCAGTTAAGCTTTTACAACTGCTTTCAGCTCAGCTCCTGCTGTGTTTCCTTCACAGCTTCAGGTGAACAGCGGCTTTGGGAAAGGTGTTAATTCTCTGCATGCTAAATGCGTTAGGCAGAGCAATCAAATTACAGCACCCACCCAGCTTGTAAGTGGACTTCGTTATGCTGCTGCATCTCACAGGGGAACAATGAAAACAGCAACATCTCCTGTTCACAAGATATGAAAGCTGGTAGTTGTTTTTTTTATAACAAATACAGTAAAAACACACAAGGAAACTTAGAAGGACCAACATGACATAGCTTGGATAAAAAGCAAAGCCTTCACTTGCTCCAATCAATTGCAATGATTTCTCCTACTGAAGGCACTCTGCAGGACTTTCTGGCGTACCGACAGCCAGTCTTCTGCCACTGACTGACCTTTCTCCAAAGTCACTCAGGAACACTTCTCAGCGCTCCAGCATTTTGAGAGCAACAAATTTATCTGAGGTCATCATAACATCTATGAGCCAAGCAGAAGGGGTTGAAATTTTTTCCTTGCAGACACTGAACACAGATGGGAATTTTCAGTCAGCCAAGATAGCAAGTGGCAGACTTAGGGGAAAAAAAAAAAAAGCTGCTAAGCTGTGGAACAGTCTTTCCCCAAGGGTCACTGACACATTGACCCAACCTTACCTTGTCGCAGAAGACTTTAATCTGGCAGTAGGCTCTGTGGACAGGTTTGTTACTCCTGTTATTGTAGCTGTAGGTATCGATCTGAAGATTCAGGGGCAGGCCTTTAACTCCCTTCTGAGAGGAGAAATCTGTGCTGAGGCAGTTCACAGAAATGAAAACCTGTACAAAAGGAAAGCAGCACCCATCAGTAGTGACATGCAGACTCGTGGCTGGCTGCTGAGCATAGGACTGCTCGGTGAGTGCAAAGAACTAAATGCCGATCCTTGCCGAAAGTAGCAGGACCTTCTTTTTTCTGAGAGATCAGGTAAAATCCCCAGAAGTCCTTCTTAATTCTTTATATAAGCCATTACAGGGGACAAAGCCACTTTGACCAGAATGAATTTCAACAAACTCTCCAAACTTTATGAAGACTCCACCCATCTTTCCCAAATATTTCCGCCTAAGAGATCTCAAATTGCGTCATCAAACTTTTAGCAACAGGAATCCTCCTACACCCAATCCTCAACTGCTCAGTGGTTTACTAGCTTGGTAAAACAACCATATTTTGAAAAAATTACGTTACTTTGGGCAAGTTAAAACAAAACTTTCCACAGCTTATGCTTCAAGCTACTTGGGGCGGGGGGGGCAGGGGTGGTGTTGTTTTGTAAATGACATTAAAAGCTTTGTAAAAATATTAAGTAACACGCTATCTTTAAACACAGAAATAATGCCATTATTTCAGTGAGAGAGGTTCTGGGCTTTACACTTAAAAAGATGAACACTATTTTGAATATTTCCCAGTAAGACCTACAATACCCTGTTAATGTTCAAATCAAGAAGAAAAGGGTAATATTTTCATTATTCTAATAAAAAATGAATTATAGGGAAAATGAATTGAGTGATTTTGAACATATCTAATTTCATTTTCATAATTGCCTAAAAGAAAAAAAAAAAAACAAACCAAAACACCACAAAACCAAAACAAACCCAGAACAAGCCCAATGCTGCTTAACAGCAAGAAGAAATATCCTTGTGTGGATATGAACAGATAGACCAGAACACTTTGTATCCAAAACGTGGGCTTGCTGCATGTCAGGCTCTTCTCCAGACACAATGCTCCTTACTGCCATGTCTCCAAAGAAGCTGCAACGATTAATTACCAGGAATTTATGAGCTACCAAGACCTGTAGTGGCTACTATCCTACCTGCCTCAAGAATAAAGCTGGGAACCCAGTGCTAATAAAATAAAATAAATCAAAGCCTTGGGAGCCAGAAACACCTTGCCAGAGATTCTGCAAGAATACGGTCTCACCACCTGATCGCTCCCTTATTGTGCTACTACGCGTTTGACAATCTCTGCAGTGAGTTAGTGCCACCTCCCGGAGCTGTCCCAGTGTTGCAAAGTTGAAGGTAGGTTTTGAAAAGCTTATGGGTTGGATATGTGGTTTTGCAAAGTGCTTATCACAGGCTTCTTCACAGAGGTTCTGCAACATCCTTTGCTAGTTTTAACAAAAGAGAGGAAATGGAAATGTAATAACTATCACCAGGCTAGGGATACAAGATCTTTTTTTCCTCATATATAACACAGTAGTATAAAAAGCCAGGGGGGGGGTGGGGGGGGGGGGGGCGGGCATGGGAAGTATAGATAAGTGTCACAGTAACTTGCCTGAACGTTCAAGATTCACATGTAACTTCTTGCAGCCCCTGTGAGCACCAGCTCAGCAGCACACCAGCCCGGCAAACAGTCCCCATCCCCTCCCCTTGTGCACACACACTGTCCCACGGAGTTGGCAACACCCCTGCCAAGCCCCACTTGTGCAAAGGGACATTGGGACGTGTGAAACAGCGTGTAACTCGCGCCAGCACGGCGTGCCGGCAGAGCCCATCCCCAACCACCCGGCCGCTTGTTCTGCAGCGGCCCCAGCCAGGATGACGCACAGGGACAAGGGGACCAGTGCTCAACGCCTGCTCATCCGCCAGCCTGGGCCTCAGCATCCCCAACCCTGGTTCTTCTAAGACTACTTCTTTTGAAAGCATTAAATACAACCCAAATTGCAGCCAGGAAAATTATTTTAAAATAAGCTCTTCTCAATCTTCTACAGACTTACCCGAACGATGGCTTTTTGCCAGCTTTTATCCACACACACACCCCTTCCCTTTTTGCTACCTTCAGCTTTACGAGGGCATTTTGCTTGCAACACTGGCACACCCCAGGGGAAGGCTTGAAGGAGTTTGAAGAGTTGCTGTCACCCACTTGGGAGCTAAGTAATCAGATGTATGCACAGCCTGAATAATTGTGTTCCCTGAGCAGGGGGTTTAAGAGAGCCACAACTCTGGTGTTTGCATATTTTTACATTTTAAATTTATTTACCCATACTGAATATTCACATACACCTCTCAGGTCTGTATGAAGAAATGCCTGTGTTCTTTAAGAAAAGATTCCCAAGCAGCCATGCCAGCAGGTCCACCACAGCCTCAAAATATCTGTGAAATCCCTCATTTTGAGTTTCATGCCATTGGACGCCAGCAGACTCAATACGTAGCATCAGCCACCAGCTCCCTAGCAAGCGATACCGCATAATTCAGGTCCATGTTTTCAGTTTCCATGGCTTACCAGCCATGCAAAGCCCACGCAGCATGCTTGGCTGCAGATACAAGCTGCATGGGTATCCCATGGGAATTTGGGATTGCTTGTCAGATGACAAAGATTATCCTCCTACAAATGAGAGACTCCTCATTTGATTACTTTTGGCTTTAAGCAGCTGACTTCATTTTCATGCCATTTAAGTTTTCAGGACTCTGGGCAGGAGATGACAACTAAAACCCAATCACCTATCTGAAGCAACAGAGAGCCACCCTGTCTTCTCCTGTTCCTACAATGCCATTTCAATTCAAAAGGATCATCTGCTTCTCCCTACCCATCCTGTAACTCCTATTTTTGAGCAACCTCAGGTTGCCTCAAGTTCCACAAAAAGAGCTTTAACGAACTGCTTTTTCAGTTTGGGCTAAAACAGTTTCAAGCCAGGTGCTCAGCAGGAAGATTTGTCTTGCGTTCAAAAAGAAGCATAAGGCCAAGTGACTGAGCCAGCTACATCCCCACCCCAAAATTGCCAGAAGAAAGAAAAACGTAACCGCAGAAGTTGCTCTGCGTCTTCAGCCTGCTGAGCAAGATTCCTTTTCGTGTGTCCAACCTATTTTTCTAAGGGCAGTTCCGCATTCTCAGCTATATTAAGATTTGTTGTTACTTTAAAAAAAATAATTTCATCTCACCTCCCAAGATTCAACATAAAGACAGCACTTAAAAATAGAGCATTGTCAAGTCCGAGCACTTACAAATGTTGAGTCAAGCCCTCAAAAGTTAAGCAGATTTTCTTTAAAACTGAGATTTCTTAAAGGATTAGAAACCTGTTCTTGAGTTATTTTGCTTGCTTAGCAGTTAAGCCTTTAGTCTATATTTGAATCATATTTCCAGGCTTTTCTCTCCAACCAAAGCCAGGCTTTATTTTCCTTTTTTGTTGATTTTTTTTCATGCTTTTTCATTATTATTAATGAAAGCTGAGATTCTCATCAGGACAAATGGCTCCACAATGGCAGGGTTTCAGATAAAACACCAAACAGCATGAAACCCGTGAGCTGCTATGAGCTGCTACCCCCCCCCATCTGACATTCACCCCAACACGCTACAACCCCATGTTGGGTTTCCTGCAGCCTTTGGGGCTGACGAGCAGCACCCCAGCCACACACAATGAAAGACTGAAGGCAGAAGGATTAAAGCACCTCCTCTGGGATCACGCTGGAAGCCAGCGTGGGAAGAAGCCAGACCTCATGACTTCCCGGTCTGCTTTAACCACCCGGCCACTCGTGCCCCTCCTCGCCTAACTCGGGAGAAACACACCGTGCCTATGTTCAAACCTACGAGAAACAATCTTCCATTTTAATAATGCAGAAAAGAAAAATTAATCTGGCAGCTCTGCTGTGTGCCCTCAAGGAAGGGCAGCAGAGACAGCCAAGTTCTTTCCACGCAGCGCCTTTTTTTAACAAGATCTGCCTTTCAAACAAACCAGGAAAAACAGGCATAATTAAAGGGTAATCAAAGCGCTGCAGGAACCTCACTGTCAGTGAGATGAAAGATGCCTTTTTTAAATGAAGGCTTGCATACCCAGATCTCTTCTCCTCAGTTTATCTTGGACACCATGCTCTTTTGTCACACAAAAAGCACCACCAATTTTGATT
This sequence comes from Balearica regulorum gibbericeps, assembly GCF_011004875.1. Taxonomy (NCBI): domain Eukaryota; kingdom Metazoa; phylum Chordata; class Aves; order Gruiformes; family Gruidae; genus Balearica; species Balearica regulorum. The sequence goes on from NC_046186.1 coordinate 17,063,675, forward strand.
AGTCCAAAGGCTACATATGCAGCAGCTTTAGAAGAAATGTCACCTTGTACAGCCTCTTCTGACTCACTGCAAAGCAAAGTTGAAAAGGAACGATGTGCAGGTACACATCCACAATGTCTGGGGTTGCCAGAGGTAATGGCAAGCAACTGGGATGCGTATTAGCACACCATAAGCTCTGGCCAGCCACCAGCAAACACTGTCATGGGTAAGACCGTAATGGCCACATAACAGATCTCCCCATCACGCAAAGTCTTGTATATCCTCCTGGGTAAGGCCCTACACAGACGGACTTCGGACTATTCCAGTCTGATCACCTTGCTCCACACGGCTTTCATTTCAACAGAAGACAGGTAAATTGAATTTACCTCCTCCTATTTATGCTCCATTATATTTTTGTACTCTGAGGACAGAGACATTGCTCAATAATCCAAGTCCATTGGGTATTTTTTTCCTCTGTTAAGAATTCAGATAAAAACTTTAGCTCTTTTCTAGCACTAGTAGGCAAAAGTCTCTCATTTTAATGTTATATTCAACTTAAAATTGTCAGGATGCTTTTGATTTTAGATGACTGTGTTTGTACAGAACACAGAGTTTAGAGCTTACAACACAACAACCAGGGACAGGTTAAACTGTGATGAGCTTCTTTCCAGGGAATGTAGTTGGATACTGGTTTTCTTGACCTTGGCCAAGTAATTTCAATGTTCTGCCCAAGACACAGCAAGCAAAGGGATTCCAGTGCGTCCTGGGACTATTTCCCCAACACAAAGGCAGTGTCTTGCCTGTCAACCGATCACCATGCATCCTACTCGCAGATCAACCTGAGCCACGTGCAGCCCTCACACAACGGGACCCACTGGACCTGCGCCATGTCTTGCTTTGCTTTCCTTCAGAGCAGCGAGGCCGTTCCTGTGGTCTCTGGCTGGGGAGGGCAGCAGTCACTGCACAGCTGACTTGATCTACATGTTATTTTCACTTTTTGCAGAACAAAGGGTCATAGAAACCCTCAACCAAACTGACGTGAAGAGGAGCCTTTGAGGCTACAACAGCCAATTAAAAACCAGAGAACAAATAAGGTAAAGGATTCATCAGACCTAAATAAAAGGACTTGGGTATGGGCTAGAGGACACGAATCAACTCCCTCCTCCTCTGCCTGCACAGACCCTCGGAGAACCAAGACATGCACCATCCAACACTAGGGAGCAGGAAGCTACACAGCTATTGCAATGCCAGGACACAGCTGGTCCCCACCCTGGCTGCCAGCAGGAATTCTGGGAATGTCAATGCAACGCCCAACAGCCACCAGGTTACTTGGTCTCTCGCAGATGCATGTGCAATTCAGGGGTATGCAGCCATGTGGTCACAGCACTCTTTGCTGGTTAGCTGAAGGAGCAGCCCTAGGCCCAGATTCCACAAACAACTCATTTATCAGCCCTCCACTAAAGAAAAATTACCCGGAAGCTCAAAGGTTTTTATTTAGGTGCTGATGGCTGAAAGCATGTGTTTTTTCTAAAAGCTTGGACAAATATAAATATAAAAGGGAAAAGAAAGGGTCTTTTCTAAAGATTTGTCCACATTGATGTGTACAAGATAGGCCTTAACATGCTTCATCTGCACTGTGAGCTGGCTGGATGCAAATTTGTGTGCACTAGACCTCCAGCCAACCAGCCTTATAAATTACACCAGCACAGCTCCAAGCCCTTCTGAGAGGCAGAGCTGTCAGCCTGGGCATTGCACTGTGCTAACATAGCTATCTGGCTTCCAGGACTGGCGCTGGGTCACGGGCAGGCAGCTTGGAGTGCAGGCAGGGCAAGCACAGGTCTGCCTGCGCACATCCACGAAGGCACGTCCTAAGAAAGCAGTGCTGGGAAGACTGTTCTATCTTTAAAAGAAGGAAAAAAAAAAAAAAAGCTTGGTACAGATCACCTGAGAGGTGGCTAATCTTACTGCTCTCACATTTGTTTCTTCACCTCCCACATGCACCACAGGTTTTGCATCAGCAGGAGGCGAGCCAGGAAAGAGATATAAAAATTGGGCAACTCATGCACCTGTGGGCTCCCCAGCCACCTCCTGTCTTTGGGATCGGATGCTCCAAATAAGGTTTGTCTGGCAGATGTGCGATAGGTCTGCATCCGTTCCAGCTCTGCTCAGCCAGACCCAGTATCGTCCTGCTCACAGCCTGGGGAAGTTAGTTTGCATTCAAACCTACCAAGCCCAATTTGGGTGACTGACATAAAACACATCGTGGGTCCCACACCACGCCAAGGAATGCCAAGTGGGAAATATGACCCAGAGAACATCCTTCTAGCAAGTTTACTCCATCAAAAAAACCAAAAATGAATGGTAATGAAAGGAAAATATATATTCCTGCTAACAAAGAGCAACACTGATTGTTATTCCAACCTGTTCTGAGGCAAGGAAATACAGGAACATTTCTGCTTGCAACATGTGGGAAAGCCGGGGATGGAGGTTCCCAGTCCTACTAATGCTTTCTCACACCCCGCACTCTGATAAGATATAGGTGCGGGGCCAGGTGTCAGCTTTTGTTTGGTTTGTTGGAAAGAAAGTAAAAGCAGCAATGTGGCAAAAAAAAAAAAAAAATTGGCAATATGTTAAAAAAAAGGAAACACACAAAAAAAATCCCCCCAAAACCCCAAACAAAAACCTCAACCCACCCAAATAACCTCAACAAAAAAACAAAACAAACAAGAAAAAAACCCAACACAAACCGGAAAGAATTATGTCTACAAAGGCATAAAAATGGCTGGAAAGGAAGTTTTGTCATGAGGTATGTAAGAAATGGAGAAAAGGAAAAAAAATAACCACCTAGTTCTCTCCATAGAAAAGCTAACTTCATGAAGATTTTTCTTCCAGCATTAGGAAACACACTGTGAGCTCCATAGTTTGTTGGAAAACCAGAAGGATGGTGGAGTTCGGGACACCAAGTTTTGAGGTAAGAACTGTGAGTTGAAAACCTGCTTCTAATTTGCAACGCTTTAAATCAAGGGCAACACATGCTTGTTTTTAAGAAAACCCAGGACAGAGTAGGGAGAGGTCTGCATTAAGAGGCAGGTAAGCAACATGAGCTTCCTATGTCACTGCTCCAGAGGCTGTGTGTACTTGTGCCTCAAAGTACCTGTGGTCTGCAGCCTTGGCTTCAAACCAATCTCTTTCCTTTAAGTATGTTTGACTCATCACATTTCATAGTTTCATTTCCAACTAGCCAAACCTGTACCTCCTCAATGCTGCTGAAGGCGGCAACACCTTCTTTAATGAGGCATATGACTGCTGTTTCATTACAATGGCATCCATATAAATGCATGCAATATTCATCAATCAAAAAAGTTGAAATTCTTCCTACAGTGAACACCAAGGATCATGCTAGAATAAACTCTTAAAATAAACCAGTGGTGTACACCCCAGCCTTACTTCAAGTTGTAGCAAGAGAGCCACCCTCTTTAAAAATTGAGCTCATCTGAACACAAAAATCCTGCCCAAGAGCTGCAGTCAACACACAAGAGGATCTCCCAGAAGACCACCCTCGTTGCCCAATCTGCTATTTCAGATGGCAAACCCAAATTAGCCTCAAATTACTTTAATACAGGACCCTTCCACTTTTCTTGGACAAAAAAAAAAAAAGTGCATTATTTAATTGCTCTGTCATTCAGGGTATCACTCAAGAGATAACATAGCACCTTCCCTTTGGTGGAAAAGCAGTAAAGCTCTACCACAATATTCTCCAGCAATAAATGTCCCTGTTACACCCTCACTATGTATCCCTTTTTAGTAGAAAGGGTCTTTTCACACACAGCATCTGGCTTACAATGCCTTTTTTTTTTTTTTTGGAGGGAAGGAGTGGGAGGACAATAGAGCCCTTAATGTGCAGTGACATCATTTTTGGCTCCAGTCCCACCTAAAGCAAGCCAGAGAGAAGACCTCCACGGGGCCCTTCTCTGGGAGCTGCTGGAAGCAACGCTACATTTCAGAAGGGACCCACTGGCAAGCATGGAAGGGGTGCCCCAGCACAGCAGCAAGGTCCTTGCATTGTTAAGACTACAAAAACAGGACAAAGGCTCTTGCCATCACCATGCAGACAACTTGCCCTGCTCAGACATGAGGTCCCAACCCTCCTGCACCACCGGGCAGGAGCTCAGACAGGATTTGAGCAAAGCAGGATCCAGCAAAGCCAGTTAACCCTGGGGAAACTGATCTCTCCAGATTGTTCAACTGCCACTGACCCGAGAGTAGGCCATGTCCCCAGGCCGAAGTTAAGGGATAGAGAATTTGCTTCACAGCCTAACGGGTAACACAACAGAGGTAACAGGACAATGGCCAACATTACGAATAGAGTAGCAGGAAACACCAGAAAGAAATGTGCATTTAACCATGCATGTAGCATTAAAAGATGTCTAATGGGTACCAACAAAGAGAAGGAGAACTGGGCATGCTGTACAGACCTGGGAAGAGATGGTTCCTGGCCTCAAAAATTCATGACCTGAACCTACAAATGCTTCTCGTGATTGACATACAGATGTCAGAGACACAAAAAGGGCTCCAAGGATAGGATTCCCCTCCCCTACCTTTAAAATCCCCTGATTTTAAAGACAGCCAAGCCTACTCAGTCAACAAGGAAAGGCAGACACCTTCAGAGAAAGCTCCATCCCAGCTCTAGACACCCCATCCCTAATGAACTCATAGAAGTGAAAAATGACAAGGTTGTGTTCAGACATCTAAAAGCTTCTTTGCAGGGGAAGAACCCCACCTCAACTGTCTGCCCAACACGGCAGACATCCAGGACAGGGTGGGAAACTGTTTGAAGTTTCCACAAGCCTCAGGGTAACTACAGCATTACCTGTTGCATGCAAGTGAGTATCAGCTACACATCTTTGTCAGACTTATCGGATCATGCTTCCAACCAGGACAGCTCCTGATTGAGTAGCTGCACTGGCTTTCCTAAATATCCCATTCAACAATCTACCACAGTTCATCAACTAATTTTCCAGTTTACCATCTCCCCCTTTTCTTCTCGCAAAGCTCTCCTCATCCAATTCTTTTCCTCCCCTGTTCTGCCAGGTGGTGGGGTCAGATCTCACCTCTAACACTGATGCCTGGAAGCCCACCGGCTTCCCCACTCCACAGTGCCTCCTGTCAATCTTTCTAACCCTGACCTTGCTCTCCTTCCAATCTCAGGAGCACCACTTCAAAGCAGTTTGTCTTTCCCTCTCGAAGCCTAGCCTTCCTTCCTGCCCTTGGCTCCCTTCGCTGTCTCAGAGCAAGGAAGGCTATGCATCCTCGCCCCTTTCCAGCTTGAATACACTCTTGCAAAGGTCAGAGGAATACTTAACCCACCACTCTTCTATAAAGCAGCTGCTTCTAGCGGCTCCTGTGATGTCCCAAAGCAACAGAAGAGGGCAGAGAGGAGCTGCCAGAAAGCAGCACACAGCATTTGCTCTGAAACCCGTGGACATTGTCTGGTCCCAGAGCATGAAGTGTCTGTCATGCATGAAATACTCCTGGTTTCTACATGAACGGGCTCACAAACAGCACACCAAGTCAGCCAGCTGTGTGACAACTCCATTTGTGCAGAGCCAGACCTGCCTGCTGCATCCAGCATCCGAAGCCCTGGCATTGCCCTCAGCTCTCCCAGCACAGCACAACTGGGAAATACTGGTTGCTGAGGGCATCTCAAACATCCTTTCCATCCCCCAACTCCACAGCTGCAAAATCCACACATTTTCCTTGCTACAGGGTGAGCATATGACTCGTATCACCTGAAAACAGTGTTTCTTCACCAGAAAGCTGTGTTTTACAAAATCCCTGAAGTGCCCCAAGGGGACGGACAAAGCGCTCTCTCAGGCAGGTGACACCCTCCTGCAGGGGCAAAGCATCAGAGGTCTGATACTCCTGTACATCCCCACAACAAGGGCTAGCACAAGAAAGGCAAGTACTTGGTCCCTGACCTGCTAGGGACAACTTGTGATATATGCTACTTCTCCCTTAAACCCGACACACATACAGAGTCTGGGGTGTCTAAATGGGCAATTACATGAAAAACGCCAGATGCAGAGCCTCATCACCTCCCGTTTGACACCTCTGCACAGGACCAAATCATTCCCACAGCAAACTGAGAGCAACAATAAGAGGGAAGAGGGAGAAGCAGCAACCCCAGAAGAATCATTTGGCTCTGGTCCAGGTTATTCCAGGGCTCAGGAAACAAGTTTCTAATAATCAAGGCTTGCTGGCTTGTTAAACATATCATCTAGGCAACACTGCTGTTGTTATTAAACATAAGACTATTTATTACTGTGGAGGGCTTTCTGTAGCATCAGAAACTCAGAGCTCTCTATTCTCTGCTCTCTTCACATATTTCAAGACTATTGTTTGGGGGAGGGAAAAGGTAAAAAAAAGGAAAGGAAAACAAAAGAGAGAGAGAGAGCATGCAAGGTAAATGAACCATGCAATAAAAATTGTTGAAATTGGCTCAGGCATCTCCTGATAAGATCACAGGAGTTGAGAAAGAACTGCAGCTCTACTGGTGAGAAATCTAACCATTGACAAAACACATCCACTCAGGGAAAAGAAATAAAGTTAAACAGACACTTAAGCACACAGAGCACTTGCTAAAAATGCCAGTTCCTTGAACATTGAAGTCCAGCGTATTTTTGTCTTAATTTGATACTGATCCCAGGAGCCAAGGCTTGTGCTCTTGGTATCAACAGTCCCCTCTGCAGGTTCATACAAACCAATACTTAAGAGTATATGGATCTCACACACTAAGATCGTGACTCTGGAGGTAAATTTGCCTATGTAGCTACAAAACCAGTCTGGGTCATGCTTCCCCGTACCACCTCATCCCACGAAGTTCAGCTCTGAGCTGAAATACCTTAGACCTTTTCAAACTGCTGTTGGCAAATTCACTACAGACCTGCACTCACTGAAACTACTCATTCAGGGGTCTGTAGAGCACCTGGGCAATAACCACCTGCACCACCTTCATAGGGCTTGGCTCTGTCACCTGGTGGGAAGGGGTGGCTTTCCTTGGGGCAGCCACCGGGTTCTTAGCACCGGCTCTAAGCCCTGCTTTTGGGTTAGCAGCCTGTCCCTACTGCCGTAGGATGGCTCAGCCAGCAGAGAGGCAGCTGCAGAGCTTCAAAGTGCTTCCAACTCCTTGGGGACCTGAAATCACTGCTGTGCCCGCATGATCCAACCCTATATGCAAATTCTAAGACGTTGAGTACCTTACAGACGCAGATTACCAGAGTTCCTTGAATAGGACAATGTCACATCCTGTGACAGCAGGATACCATTTTGGGAATACTTACTGACTCCTTTTGACAGCCCTTCTGAAGCTTCATCTATTTGTTCACATGGCAAAGTGCTTCATCAGCCCATCAGTCTTTTAGCATCCTCCAGCAGATAAGGTCCCTCCTGCCAGCCCTCTCAACCCAACTGAAGCCAAAGCCAGTAGCTGAATCTAGTGAATAGGGAAGGCTGGCACCCAGCACCAGCCTCAAAAGTAACATCACACATGCTGCAAGGCAGCGCTGTCATCATCAGCACACACAGCTCTTTGCCACTGCCTGCCAAGCGCCCCAAACTTCTCCCACAGAGCTGAAACCAAACAGCAGCCCCCACACTACCTCTCCCTGTCTCTTTTCTCCAAAGCCCTTGTGCAAGGCAGAGCAAAGCTTGTGGCGACAGCAAGCTCTGTGCAGTGAGACAGACCCTTGTGCCTCCTGCAGAGCATAGTGGCACACAGCTCCAGAGAAGGAGCTTTGCATTCTCTGCCGAGAGGTCCTATGTCCCCCAAGCTAGGCTCTCCCTAGACACGGCACTCCACAGCCACCAGTGGCTTTCCCCAAAACGGTAGTAACTAGCACATGATAATACTAGCAAGGGAACAGCCAGCCTCCAAAAACTGAAGGAAACCATTCCCAATTTTTAATGGGAACCCAGGCAGTAACAAAACTCTCCAAGGAAAACTCCTGCACTTTGACTCCAGCAACAAACCAGTGGGAAATGCCTTCGGAACAGAGGTGACTCCATTCTCTGACCTGCTGTCCTACTACCCAGAAGATACCTGTGCCTTTTTCAAAAGCTGGAGTGGCTTCAAATAGCTGCAGTTAGCTACTAGCTAGGGAAGGTGCGCGCTCTTACACACCTACTGTAGTGCCCACAGTTCTGAAAAAAGATCAAACCAGAGGTCACCAGAAGGCTGCTCTAACTTGAAATAAGTCATTGAGCGCTGAGATCTGCAGTTTCAGCAATACACGCTTTGGGAGCTCAATGGCAGCAGCTACTCCCTCTTCTGCTACAGGCAAGCCCATTACCACAGACTTAACTCCCTCAGAAGCTGCCCCCCACCTCCTGCAGGGATCCTCCAAGAGACTGTGCTCCCTGCCAAGCCCAGCTACGCTCCATCACACTTCCCGCACCACTTCATCTGCTCTGGAAACGCTCACGCTTCCTTTTGTCAGTACTTGTCTGTCAGGTAGGCAGTTCTGCCAAGAACCTTAAAGCAGTTGCAAAGCTCTCCTCAGTTGCACATGCAAACCCTCTTAAGAAATAGCCAGAAGGTTTTGCCTAATGTAGGAGCGTAAACAAACTTGTTACATGCTAATCACCAGGTAGGCCACACACCCTTCCCCTCCTCCAACCCCCAAATCTGCTAAAAGGACAGGAAATATAATCGTGGTCACATACCTTTGCTTCTTCATTGATGTCCCAAGTGAAAGATATGGCATTGTACGCAATCTCCTCGATGTTACTGATGGTGTTGAAGCTCTCCTTGTAGTCAGCTGTTAGAAAGAAAGATGCATGAGGAAGAAGAAGAAGAGGTGATACCATCTGGAGTCCTTAATCACACAAAAGCAGCCAGAAACTGCAACTCCTCAGCAATTCCTTGGGGGCAAAGGAAGCTGAACTGTACATAAGAACAGATCATTGAAAAGGCTGGAAATGGTTCTCATACAAAACCAAAAAGACAACAAACAGGAGGAAGGAGGAAAACAGGACTCTCCAAACTAGAAACTCCATTGAGGAAGGCAGACATCCCAAATATCGCATGTCCTGTGCCATAACTTGCTATGTGCAGGGAAACTCTACCCTGTACAGCAAGGGCATAAGCTCTCAATAAAACTCCTTCAATAACAAACAAAGATTTGCATGCGCGTCTGCTTTAAGTGCCAAGTGATTAATCCCTGCTTTTATTCACAGAAGGAAAGGACGAGGAGTACAACCCAGCTTTCAGCCAGAGAAGGCTGGAAGCCAGCCAGCCCCAGCCTTGTCTGGAGGCAAGTGGAAATTTGCAGTGTTTTCTTTTTTTACATGTACCAAAGACCAGTTGTGAGCAAAGCTGTGGAAAGGAGCATCATTAGCGTTGACATATTTCTACAAGGATCTTGTCCTTTGAAGAAACAGAATATTTCGGACAGCCACAGAGTCTATAAGCTGTGATTTAGCTACAAGCACCAGGATATGCCAAAACAACTGTAGTTTGGAGGGGTGTGCTAGATCTCCCAAGGCAAACCCCTAAACTCAGCCTGCTCACCAACCAAAATCCTCCAAAAATCAGTCTCTTTAAGGAGTTCTAAAAACTACAGCATTAGCTCCAAGCAATCAAAAGTTCCCTCTGGGCTTTCAGCGAAGCTATGGATAGCAGAGAGCGTGATCCAAAGGTTCCTTAAGATAGCAAAGCTTTAGCAGAAAAATCAAACCTTGCCAAGGAATTAGGTTTGGAGTTTGACATCAGCAATGAGCACCTTCCTTACCTATGTCAATGCATCTTTGTTTGGCCGTGTGCTGTCTTGAGTGCCAGTATTTCCAGTGCCTGAGCTGATCTTCTCTTGTTTTGTCTTCAGCAAACACAACCATGATGACACTCTGTAAGCAGTGGGGGAGGGTGTAAGATTAAAAAATAAATAAAATAAGATGCAAATACATGAAAGAAATAAGGCCACAGAGTACATTTGTTTTGGAAGGTCTCCCCAGTATCAGGTTTTCTGCTTTAGGCCTTCCCACTTGACACATCACAGTATAGCTGGCAGACTGCCGCCAAACAGGAAGGCAGGCAGCAGCACTTTCTGGGTCATAAACAGAGATGAGCAGACCTGCTCTCCTAACTGGAGTTCAAGGATCTCATTCCAAGTGTTGCATCACCTTTACACAAGTGCTGACACCACTTCTTAACAGACTGAGCCAGGATGGGCTGGTCTGGAAGTAGGTGGACAGCAAAGGAACGAACATTGACGTAAGAGAGCGGGTAAGCTGGCCTTAGTGCTGATGCTCTGGTTTAGATTACTGCACTTTGGGAGAGTTTAAGGCTACCATTGTACACACCCTCTTTCCCAAGAAACCACAAAAGCTGTCACTCACTCGGACTTTACTGATGGGGTGATGGATTCCTTCACTGCTGCTGACTTCTTTCAGTGTGATCGGGTAAAATTGACCTTTATTCAGGTAAGTCATTGTGCTGTCCCCAGGCTTCTGTCGGAGGGACTTGGAGGCTTCCAGAGTATATTCAAAGTTATTCCTATGGAGCGAAGAGGGCAGTGATTGCTAAGGCATTTTCCTGGAAAGCCGATTAAATGTTCCACATTTAATCTGGAGAAATTCCAAAGTCGTTAGTTGACTCACTAAGCCATCAACAGGCATGGAAGTTGGAAAACAGGATGAGCCCCTTTTTTCAACCATTTCCTTCATGAATGAACATATAAGAGAAGTTCTTGGCAAGCTAAATCCCAAGACACATCAGCAGGCAAGACTGGAAGCTCCCTATTCAGGCTGAGAGCGGCAAGCTGCTCTCATGGAACAGAAAAGTATCTATTAGCAATTAAATTAAATTCACAAGCTAATAAGCCATTCAGTGGCCATAGTCTTCTCCTCTTCCCTCTTGGTCAACTGCAACTAACCAAACACCTAGTTTATCCCCTCCCTTAGAGTGCGGATGAGTTTCATGCTTCCTATTTCTGCTGTAGATTTCCAGCAAGGAGAGAGCAAGGCAAACAGGCCAGGCAGAGGGACACAGCTGGAAGCCAACTCCGAGACCACTGCAGAGTTGACAGACAGCACTGCATCTTCCCATGGGACAGGGAGTCGGTACAAGGACAGCAACTGAAACCGGGTGGTATTTCCAACCCTGCAGGAAGTTCTCCTTAAAGATACAGGTAGGATTTCCAACTGTGAAATTCAAATGAGCGGATACTGTTGTGGTTTTGAGATCCACAGCCCCCCCCAGTGCCTGACAGACTCAGCGCAGAAGGGAGTGAGCTGTACTGCTTGCTCATGGACAAGCCAACTGTAAGAGAACGGGAAGATACGAGCAAACGGGGGCCTTAAAGCATTACCCAGAAATGCTGTCAAAAACATAATCTTCCGAATTCATGTTGGCCATCCGCAGATTCAGTTCAGTAGGAAAGAAAACCTGGGGTAGACACAAAACAAAACAACACAACAATTAACACAGCAGAAACAAGAAAAGTCAAGATTAAACAGATACTTGTTACCACAGAACTTCTGGCAGGCAAACTCATCATCAGGTAACTAATTTTGGGTCTGTACAAACAGGACACTTGAGCAGGGTTTTAATTCAAAACTTTTGGGTGTCAACTAAGCCCAACATCTCACAAGCCCTCTGAGTCAGCTTAAGGCAACATTGTAAAACTTTCCAAAATCTCAAAGAAAGGGCATGGCTACACAGTTCCTTGAGGTCTGGCTTTAAAAAAAAAAAAAAAAAACCACACCCAAAAAATACCACACATGATTATGCTGTTGTTTTCAGTTGATACCATAAAACAAAAAACCCATGGATTTTCATCCAGCTTTAACTCTCCCTCAAGGCCCCTAAATAAATCAACTGTTTTCCACTGACACACACCACGCCTAGAAACTGGCAGTAAGGAAGCTTACAGACACAGTCACTTCAGTACCTGCAAAGGCACTGCAGAGTGCTGAACTCTTGCAAAACCTAGCCCGGTACTGTGGATCAAGACAACTATTTCCACACTCCACAAGCCAAAGGCTCTGTCACTGGCAACATTAGTCATTTGCTTTTGATAATGATTTCATGTTGTGTGGATTTTATTTACCAAGTTACACTTATGCACCTGATAAAGTCTTTTATTCCTAATTAACCAGACAGATTTCTGGCTCACATAACAAGAACAATTAAAGATGGAACTGGATCTCTCCATCCAGATCTAGACACGCACACGTGCACACAGTGACTGCCTCTCTCGGTACCTCTTGCACGCCCTCCTTGAAAGTCTCTGAGAAGGTGGAGTCTGGTGTTCGCCTCTGGGAGTTTTGAGGCTGGGTGTTGGAATTGAACTGGTCGGGATTGAGGTTCCTGTCAAAGACGACCACTCGCTCAGGGGGCTCGGGGTGGTAGACGCTTGGTGGGATGCCCACTGCAAAGCCATGGGGCTGCGTCTCCGTTTTGATGGAATGAGTGGGCATCGTGGCAATTGAAACGGTGACCGTTGTATCAGGGGTGGTAAGGTGGCCTCTCTTGTCCATGCCCATCTGGGGCGTGTGTGGAAGGACAATATTGAAAGGCACATTTTTCAGAACCTGGACTCTGTTTTCTCCAGCAGAAATGAGTGACTGTTCTGTCACATTTGGGATGCTGTTCCTTTAAAGGGAAAAGAAAAAAATCATGCATAAATTATACAGTTTATTTTCTCATTAAACAAGAGCTACAAATATTTCTTAGTCTTCTGGACAAGGACAGCTGATACCAAGTCTCCTGCTTGTGCAGAACAGCTCTATCCTAACCTGAAAAGCTGAAAAAACTCATTCAGAAAAGAAACCTCACCCACTGCTAACACCACCACCTTGGAGATGAATTACCCTGGAGCAAAGGGTGAGGGTTCACAGCCCAGATCCTCACTGCCTGGAAAACAGCAGTCCAAAACTAAGTACTCCGAGGTCCTTCCCACCACACACCAGCACACACAGGCTCCATGAAATTGCTCTCTGGTGGATGGAGAAGGACCAAGACCAAGGCTGCTGCTCCTCTGGCCTAGGATTGTGCAGCACCCGGGAAGCACTAACAGGGAAATTACACCCCTCTTTCATGCTCAAACCCCCGAGAAAATCCACACCAAGACTCCCGGAGTGGTTTGCATAACTTCCCACTCTCCACCCCACCACACTCATTTATGCCAGGACACCACCAAGATCTGTGGCTGAACTGACCTCATAGCTAGAAGCCACCAAGTCAGCCTGCTCTCCCTTTCTTCCTCCCCACAACGTGGTCCTGTCCTCTCCTTTGCACCAATTCTGACGCCTCCCCGTCCCCCTCGGTGAGCCAGTTCGGCTTGTTCCACTGGCAGAAAACTAGCCACAGGTTGTTTTGGTTTTTTTCCTGCTAGGTTATGGGTCAATGGAAGACCAGAGCTGGTATGAGGGGAGCAGTGGGAACACGTGGCTGGGAACCAGACTGCTCTTCTTAACAACGAGTTGTTCAATCAGCTCAGTCAGACCACAAAACCTCACCTTGAGTCCTTAAAGCATTCTAGTCTGTCCAAAGGAAGAGGATGGTAGGAGTGGAAGCCTGGCTTGAATGAACCTCACATTTGCAATATTTACTTAATCAGTATCATCATCTGCTTGGGAGGCACAAGGGAGGGAGGGCAGGAAGAGGAAGAAAGGACTTCCAGAGGATACAAAAGAAGTCATCAAACAATACAAAACCAAAACTAAATCACAAGCACTTTGAAGTCCTCCCCTATCAGCACACGCACGAAGCAATGCTGCTTGTGCCTGAGAACAAAATCTACAGCGAACAACAAAAGCAACCGCATGCAAAAATAAAAGGGTCACCAGTCACCTCCACAGCCTTGGGAAGGGGTGCCTGTGCTACCAGGCTGCGCCTAGTGTTAAAAAGAGCAGCTTTTGCTATGCTGACTGTATGACATCAGTACATAGAAAGCAGATGATGGTGATGAAAAGCAGCTTGGACCTCAGCTCTCCACTTCATGGTCCAATCCCCGCCCCTACACTGGGGCAGCACAGGAATTTGGGGCACAGAGTAAAAGCAAACAATTTCTCTCTTCCAGCACAACACTGCAGTGCAGCAAGTTACTTTCCTTCAGCAGTTTTGGTAGCCCAGGAGGGAAGGGAGACAAGCAGACACGCAGTAATAAAAACTAATACCTTTTGCTATGGTCTTGGTCAGGATGTTCTACCTCTGGTTTAGCTGTTGAAGATCTCCTCTCCCTTGGAACCTAAGAAATATAAGACATACTCTAATTGCATTTTTCTTCCCATACAGGAAAAAAAAATAAAAATAATTAGCTGCTGAAAACAGCCATTTGGTCCAATTAAGAAAGCACTGCTCTCTAATACCAGTCATTATTAGCGTTACAGCTTGACCGATGTTTGCACGGCTTTGGGATGCCAGGCCGGCCCCAGGTGATGCCCCACAGAGCCCCATGTAGCTGACCCATCCAGCTGTGCCAGCCCTGGGCTCCTGCCAGCACCACGCAGTGGGAAAACCAGTGCAGAAACCCAGCCGTTCCTAGCTGGAGCACCAGCACCAGGCTGAACAGGACCAGGAGAGTCTCCAAGGTTTGCATTGGTGGTCCAGCTTTTCTCCTTTGCAGACTGGTAGGGTTCAGCTTGCTGAAAGAGCTCAAGGCTTGTGAAAGGATGCTGCTCCACAGCCCCCTTGCCCATGAACACACGTTCTCAAAGACCACTCAAGGCTTTCCTTTCTTCTGGGAGACCAAGGGATTCGGGGACGACCAGAGTCAATAAGTGTGCTGGGATGCTACAGCTCATTTTTGTGCATGGCCACATACAACACACTGGCACAAACTGTATTAAATCTGTTATAAAGGAGAGGTATCCACCAGCGCTCTGGATTTAATACAGCTCAATACTACTCCTGGTATTTCATGCCATGGACAGGATTTGCCCTGAAAATGTCACACACCACAACACTGATCACGCATCCACCTCATCCACACGCAGACGCACACCACTTTCCTGCCTGTGCTGCAAGGCCAAAGCATACAGAAGAAGGTGAATTCTTTGACCCACAGCAGTTCTGTTCACCACAGCACACAGCCAGCATCCCAGCAACCCGAATGGCTCTCGCCACCACTGGCACGAGTCTGTTGTGCTCAGGTCCCCTCAACCACACAGCAAGTCCACGCAAGCTCCTCTGCGAATCCACACGTGGTGCCCAGGACTTTTGACACCCTCAACACACCTGCAGAATGAGCAAATAAAACACTTTGCAGTGTAAGGAGGAGTAGACTCCCACCACTTTCCTTTGCTGAAGCCTGCTCAGATATTGCCCGCATTTGCCAACTTGGGCACAATGAGGGGAACCACCGCTTTACTGCTAACTCGAAGATTGATGGCATACCTGTGTGAACAGTACACTTCCCTAAGCAGCCTCCGACTAAAACCCAAGTCCTGGCTCTTCCACATAACCTGGAATCTCCAGTAACACCAGAACTGTTGGATTTTCCAGGGTAACCAGCCAAATTTGGAGAACCTCTAGCTGGAGACTGCTAGGAGGCCAAAGCTAACTAGACTCTGAAAAACAAGGGCCTTCCAAGCTGTGTTTGGCCTTAAGTCCAACACTCCTAAACTCTAGCTTTTGATCAAAAATTTGTTTCCCATAAGGCGTTATTAACCTCAGTTGAGCTATCAAGGTAGCCCATTTGTCAAATGGAAGAAGACTCAAATTGTTTGTTTTTGTTGGTTTGGGGTTTTTTTTAGTACAAAGGTAATCTTATCAGCTGCCCTTAATATTGAAAAGAGGGCATATCAGAAATGCCTAGACGTCATCCCTCTAGCATCACTTTGTAACAGCCCTCAATAAATCTTACAACCTCTAACCATTTGGCTTCACACAAGTGTGTGGCATACCTGTTCTTCAATTGATTTTTCCGCACACCTGCTGATACTCAAACACAAGAGGAAACCTTGAATTAGACATTAACATACAGCAAATCCCTTCTGTTTCGCCAAGCGTGAAGGACCAACATCAGCGTTCTCTTTGTAATCTACATGTTTAGAAATCAAAATTGATTTTGTGCATTAAAGTCATTCTAGTGAAAGCGTTGGGTTTTTTTTGAGGAGCATAGCAAGTGCAGGCACAAAGCAGAAAGCCAGTTTTCTCACAAAACTAGCTGAATAACATCCACATCAGTGAGTTTGTGGCATTTTGGTGTGTGTATGGAGCGCTAATCTCCATATTAAGCATTACAAGAATATTTTGATACATAAGACATGTTCAACTCTTAAAATGACAGGCAAGGATTTTGTACGCACAAGGCAGCCTCTCCTCACACTTGAGGAACATACCATGGCTGGTAATTGCACTCGCTACTGTTAAAAGACACTAGCCAAACTGTCAGGCATGTGAGCCAAGTCAGCCTCCTGGCTTCCCTGCATGCTCAGCAAAGAAAAAAAAACCAGGCATCTCCACCCGGTGAGCCAGGCAACCATAATGCAGGCGTCTAACGCGAGCAGGACGCCTCCCCGCCTGGAAATGCCTGCTGGTCTCCACTGACTTAGACACGGACCGGAGAAAACTACCCTGGCTTAGACTTCTGGTATTTAGGAAAGAAAGCTCAGCAAAATGTATCCCACACAAACCAGAAGGTTATCTGTTTGACTGCGTTCAATTCAGCTGTGAGCATCTAGGAAGGTGCACATCTCCGAGAAGACTGTGAACACTGGGGAAGACAACCACAGTTGCCAAAGGATTAACAGATTACAGGAGCTGAAGCTTGTTGAAGGTTAGAGGGATGCAGGCAGCAACTCTATAAACTGGACACTTCAGCCCCACACATCACCAAAAATCTGTAGTTATAGCTTAGTATCAGCTGAGCCGAAGGCAGCACATACAACCTCCAGCAAAGGCCAATGGTCCCACCAGAACAGGGATCACGTGAGCAAAAAGGGAGTTTTTCCTCTGTGTGTATTTATACTCAGACAGGGACATGCTCCTAAAGTCTCATTCTTCACGACTATTTCTATAATACATTGCCTCCTGCAGAACCTGGAGCTGACAGGCAAAATGCAGCTGAAGTTTTTGACCCATGAGATTAAGATCCAAGGGATCTCATTTTACTGTCCGAAAAATAAACCAATTTTCAGAAAAAGGGACATGGAATTTTTTCCATTTAAAACCCACATAGTTTAAAGTCCTTGTGGTCTATTCATAGCTTCTGTAAAATCCTCCAGCAAATGATGCCTTTTCCACAGGTGGAACAAGAGCTCAGCTGGCTGCCAGAATGTACCCACAGCAATCTACCTTATAGTAATCATACAGCAGTCCAAGGGCAGCTGCGCTGTCTTCATCACCATTGATGCTCATCATAGCTTTGGTAGCTGCTGTAAGGGGATTTTCAAGAAAGGTTTTCCAGGCCTCATCTTCACTGGTGTAAGGACGTCTCTGAGAGTAGAGAGAGTCATTCTGAAGAACCAACACGGGTCTTTTACTTGAATCATAAAAAAAAAAAAGGAAGAAAGAAAAAAGCCACCTGTTAGAACACATGAAAAACATTCCTGAAGTTCTTCAAAATTAGCTGCCCCAGTTTCACAGGGGCAGATATTCTGATTCAGTGCACTGCAGGGATTAGTCAACACAAAAAGCCCAGAAACCTAATTCTGATCTCACTCACGCTCAATGTAAATCAGGATTAATTTGACCAAACTCAGCTGGATTACACCAGCCTATATAAAATCACAAAGCCATTTAAGAGCACCACTGACCTGCTCATGCTCTGAATCCAACCCAGAAAAGTTACACGCTCTTACTAGCCTACCACCTACAAAACCTCTAGCCCATCCTGTGTAATACTACCAAGCCACAACTTGCTCCAGTTCCCACATAGGACTAGAACATGTGAATTAACAAAACATCTCTTTCCCCCAGAGCTTTCAGAAGGTCTCTTCCCTTTAAGAAGAGTCTTTCCCTCTGAAAACACCACCCAGAAGCTGCTGATTAGTTATAGACTGCACAGGGAAATTGGTTAAAGGGACCTCAAATCAATTTGGCAGTGAATTTTTCTGACAAGGGAAGCCAAAAGTCTTAATGCCTGGTTACCGTTGAAATAATCTGTGATGCTAGTTTGAAAACACTCAACAGATGACTGGGGAAAAAAAGAGAAAAAGTGGAGGTTTTTCCCTTTATGTTGTAGTATTAAAAAAAAAAAATATTTACTCTGAACATTTTGAGATTGCTGGGAACAAGATTACTTAGACCTTCTGCCCACAGGTGAAAGTGGGACATCTGTAGAAAATGCTGTCCTACCAGCTTAGACAACTTAATATACTTTGGTTCTATTGTTAAAGTATATGCTTCATCTTTCAAGTCGGCTCAAGCTAATGTTGTTTAAAACTGACTTTTAAAACAGTTCACACAGTTTTCTTTCCAGCACAAGCATAACATTAGTTTAGTGCAGACTGGCAGGGAGGCTTTTTTATTTTCTTAAATAATCCCAAACGCAGCGGTTTTTAATGAATTGGTAATAGTTTCAAATAAATAATTAAAAAACGCGGAACCCCACAAAAACGAGTTCCCCACCACCATCACACCCTTTCCTCAGTAGATAAGCATTCTTTTCATCTAGTTACCCAGATGCATTCGGAGATTGAAATATACTACAAATACAAAACGTTGTGAAATACTCTAATCACTATAATCAGCTTAACAGTATCCTACATTTATCACCACCTTCTACCAAAAAGATTGCAAAGCACTTTGCAAATTACGCGTTCGATCCTTTATCAGTTACACAAGGAGTCTTGCTGAGCTTCAATGGGACAGCCTGGCTGAGTAGAAAGACACTTAGAGCGAGTGGGAGTTTCCAGGACTTGTAAGAGCACTTTGTGGCTATAAAACTGTATTATACGGTTGGAAAAAGGCAAAAAAACCCCAAAAAAGACAAGCTCTTGCACCGAGCCCTCTCTTTAGGTCTTTGTACATATTTAGAATCAAGGGCATTCAGCTCGTATTGAAGACTGCACAGCAAAAGATAAAGGGACATGGTACAAGCTTCTAGTCTTATACAATGTGATAAAAGAAGCCTCGAATATCCATAGCAAATGGCTAAGTCCTCAAGTTAAAGTTACTCGTAAAGAAAAAGGCAACTGAAGTGACCCGGGTGCAGTTCCCTCCATCCAGCCCTGCCAAGCTGAAGGGCTAAGTCAGCCTTGCTGGAACTCACAAGACCACTAAGCTGATTCCCTCCAGCAACGCAAAGTTCACATGGAAAGACAGAACCAAAAATACTGAAAACTAAAGGAGCCACTAACCAGAAACATAGCAAACGCAAAACCAACGTATTTTTGTGTGATTTCTTTGTCATTGCAACACCTAAATGTAAAGCACATTGCCCTGCAGGTAACCTACCCCTCTAAAAGCAGCATAGAAAAAAATTATCTGCAGAACTATCAAGAGAAGCACAGGGTTTGGCAGTAACTCAATCCCTTAACGGAACCGCAGCTTCTTTCAGGAAAACGCCAACTTATTAATAAGAGAAGGCAAACATTTATTTTTCTAAATTTAAGGTTTCAAGATTACTGGATCTGCTCGAAAAGTAGTAGACATGTCCAGTAAAGGCTGGAAATAAGTTTCCTACTGCAGCTTTAATAATTTCTGAACTTTATTTTCTACATGACTGAAGCGGAAGCAGAGGAACGCTACAAAAAGCAAATACTCTCTCTTTGCTTGTGAGGATCCCACAGCCTGCAGTGTTCTGATCACAGAAACTATTCCTACTGACTTCACCGATCCATAACCCACCCTTTCTCTCCCTCACCGTGCGATTTAACTCCAGACATTAGGAGATCCTCAGCCGCAACGTGCTTTATACCTGGTCTTGCACTGAGCACACCTTTAATGCTGAGGCAGCACAGAAGATTTCTTTCGATGGCTTCTACGTGCCAGAAAAGTGAAGTGCACGTACCTAATTGCTATGGTCTCATCTATAAAGTGTCACTGAAGTAAAAAAAGGTATGGAAAATCCTAATCACAGGGTAAAGCTAGCGAGCTGCTGCATTAGAGTCCTCTTTCTAGAGAGCAGTATATTAAAAAAAAAAAAAACAACTAGTAAAAATCCTCTGCTTTCCCTAAGAAATGAGTGCATTTGAGTCACCGATCATTCAAAATACAATCATTTTATAATCGGTTCTTCAGATCCCTTCAGAGTTATCCTGTTTTTCTTACAGTGTCCACAGCCACCGTCTCCAGACGGGCACGGTGACAAGCGCAGAAGCAAACCCAAGCCATTAAACGCTGCAAGGGATCCGCTTGAAGACGACGTCTCGGCATTCCACACCGTGAAGTTACAGAAAACACACCTCAAGCTCAGTTTTAACTCTCCTAACACCCGGGTTCGCGCAGTGCGAGGTAGCTGCAGCCGAGCTCCCCGAGAGCCCGCCGGAGGGGCAGGGGCGTGCGCCGGCAGCCCCCCTTACCTGCCGAAATCCACCTTGCCGGAGGGGTGCGCCTCGTAGAAATCCATGGGGGCCGCTCCCGCCGCCGGGATCCGGCGGGGGCACAGCCCGGCCGCTGCGGCTCCGCCCGCCCGCCTCCCTCAGCCCCCGGGAGAGGGGCAGCCCGGCGCTGCGGCGGCGCCCGCTTCTCCCGACGGCGCGGCCCGCTCGCCGCCACCGCCCGCATTTAAGGCGCGGCGGGGCGGGGGGCGGACGGCGGCGGCGCTGACCCACGCCTCGCTGCGGGTGTCGGGTTTCAAAGCCGGCCCTGCCTCGCCGCTCGCCTCGCGGGGCGGGGTGGCCGCCGGGGTCGTCCCGCTGCGCCGGGGGGCCCCCCCCGGGGCTCACCCCCCTTCCCCCGCCATTTCGCGCCGCCCCGCCACAGCCTCCGGTTACTCCTCCAAGAAGATGGAGGGGGCGGGCCCCCGAGAAGAGCAGCTTTCCCCCCCGCCCCGGTCCGGTCCGGCCCCACAGGAGAGCGGGCGGCGGGTCCCGGGCGGCGAGCCCCTCTCGCCGCAGCCCCCCGAAGGGGCGGCAGCACCGGTCGGACCGGACCCGTTTCTCTCCCCCTCCCCTTCCCCGCCCGGCTCACTCACTTGTCGTAGTCTTGTGTCATGTCTGGCGGAGGCAGCGGGCGGCAGAACTGGCCCGGCTGGTCGGGAGGGCGAGGCGGGGGCGAGCGGAGAGTGCAGCGCGCAACCCGCCGCACCGACGAGTTTTGTCGGCTTTTCTCGCCCGCTCAGGTGGCTCCCGCAGCCGCAGGTGGACGGGCGCCGCGCAACGCCTCCCATTGGCTGTCGCGGACCGCGGGGCGGAGTCGCCGCGCCCCCATTGGGCGACTGGGCGGGGAGGGGCGGTGCTGGCGCCCGTGCGGGGCTCCGCGAAAGACGGGGGGCGCCACGGCTGAGGCAGTGCTGAGGTGCCTCGTAGGTCCTGGGTCTGGGCCAGGCCGGGCTGCGGGTGATACGAGCCGCAGCCCCTTCGTTACAACGCGGGGGACGGCGCAAGTAAGACACGAGTAAAACTTCGCGGGGAAGCTGCTCCCCCAACGGCTGGGGGCCTTCCTGGTGCCCGCCCCCTCCCCCGCTGTCAAAGGCCGATTTCCTGAGGAAAAAATCCCTTTTTCCCCCCGGTTTCACCTCTCCCCTTGCACGTCCAGCCTTCACGGGGGCTAAGGCGCTGGCACCGCAGCTGCACCGGAGTCTCCAGCCGCCTTCTCCAGCCGCGGTACGCGGGGGGGTGTTGGAGGGGTTGGGGGGGGCGCCCGTCCCGCTGTCCCTTAAGGCCCAGGGCAGCGTTAGCGGGGTATCGCCTCACGGGACCCCGGCCCTGGGCTAGGACTCCCGGTAGAGGACGCGGGAATCACCCTGGCAGCGTTTTTACACCAAAAATGGCTTTCCCTTTTCCCTCTCCCATCCCATATAACCTTATTTATTTTTCCTGCACTAAACCCATTTTTATGAAAGTCTAAAACGGGCACAAGGCACATTAATTTGCACGATCACTGCACCAACTTCCAGTGTAGTGGATCCTAGCATCATTAGTGCCTCGTAGATGAACCTGGGGTTGGAGAGAAAGGGAAGTTTACAATGAAGTTACTGCTGGAAATGCACGTAATTCCTCTGGTTTAACAGCAGCAGCAACATTACAAATACATTAGATATATCCAAAGTGGCATGCATGGATTTAAATCAGAAAGATCTTAAGTTTCTCCTTGAGAAATAAGGGTGGGAGGTTGCTTGTTTAAGTAACAAGTTGAATCAAACCCATATAGCAACAATGCTATCTATCATATGTCAAGATGCTTCAGATAGCTACTGTAATTTAAAAGTATGCACACTAATAAGAGGTCTCTCCTTCTAGGTCAAAATCTCTTCCCTATTTGTACAGGATATACTCCAATGCAAAATTATAGAAGGACAATTCAAGCAGCCAACCGAAGGAAATATGAAACTAAAGGGAAGAAACTTTCACTAAGGGTCTAATCCTAGAAGTTGCTTAATATCCTCTGACTGGATTACAACTAGCATTCTAGAAACAAAATGCTTTGTCTGGATCTATAAACGTTGCCATTAGGATGACAAAGATAAATATCATTACTGAAGTAGGATCTTGCTCTACAAAGTGAAATGAACTGATATAAATTGTTCTTTATGACATGCAATAAAAACCCATTTTAAAATCTAATTCAAGATTATCTAGAAGAAAATTTCTTATCTGCTCCTGCATATGAAAAAATTACTGTTATCCAATTAAGAAGTTAGAAAATTACATTTTTCCACATAACTGACTTTGTTTCCGATAGAAATTACAAAACCAGCTCAAAATTGCAAGTATTGGAAAGGACTGCTAACTTTCTCAGGTGTTTTTCACTCACATTCCCCGCTTCTGTTTGTGAAATTCTGGGATGTGCAGACACAAACAGTGCTTTTTTGGCACATGTGCATACTTTTCATTAACAATAAAATATTATACTACCCTGTAGCCGTAAGTGACCCAGATGCAGTACGTGAAGAAGCTCAGTCACGTTTACATTGCACCCAAATTGTTAAAATCTTAGTAATGTGCCACGCTTGGTATTTCTACTTAACTAGAACACACCATCATTTTATTCCAAATAAATCAAAGCTGTTGCCTCTGCAAAAGGGACAGCTTTTCTTAACAGCCTGATCTGCCGATGAAAACTTAGTTATCGACATAGCAATCACTTCCACATTCAGGAGACAATGATATAAACACTGGATTGTGACACCGCTGACTAATCTCCCGGTCACAATCTAGACTGTAACACCACTTGTAGGTGTATTTCTGTGATGTCACTAACCAGGTTGCCTCATCGCTGAATAAAATCAGGCAAGGAGCACAAAGGGATTTAGCAGAGCTTTGGCTCGGGCATAAAGCCATGCCAGCCTGATGGAGCAGCACTCTGGCAGGACTTTCCTTGCCCTGCGCTGACTGGTGTTCACTCCAACTTCTTCCCTCGCTCAGCCCTTTCACCTTGATCTCACTGCTCTCCTCCACCTCTTGTGCCCTTCCCTTTACCTTTCCGTCTGTCTCGGTCCTGCCTTCAGTGTTCTCCTTCCCTTCTTCACATACTCAATTCCTTTTAAATGAATCCCACTTGAAACACACAAGGAACCCCACTGAACTCAGGTGCCGTTTGCAACCATCTGGCCGAGCGCTGTCTCAAGGTGTTTGAACCTCTTCCTAGTCTGTCTTTTGGCATCGCTCTCTAGAGAAACTGGGATTTATTCTGGACAAGGATTATAAAGCTACTGTTATGACTTACCTAACAAATAAGGTTTTAAAATTTCATACCTGATAATTATCATCTACACGCACTGGCCATTCACACCTGTGTAATAAACAAACAAGTTGCATCAAGTTTGTAACAGTACTTTTGATTTCACAAAACGCGTCAGGGAGTCAAAACAAGATACTTTCTACTTAATCTGAACCCCTCAGATGCGAGAGCCAGGCTGCGGAGCTGGCTGTAAAAAGCAGCGAATCTTCTATACTTCTCTCCATTACACAGCACACCAGGCAAGCTTTTCTCTTCTGCAGTAGGGCTGTGGTCACTAATGACAGAGCTGGAAAAGAAAGCCCAAAACTCATCACTGACCCCCACAGAACCAGCCTGAAGGCATCAAAGGGCTGAAAAAGAGAGAAGAGCCCAGGCAGAGGTTCATGAACTCACTAGGAAGTGAGGTGAAAGCAGGCACAGCAGAAAGAAATAGACAAGTGACAGTGGAAAAGCTGGAAAAGATAAAATGGAAAAAGCCAGGGGGAAAAAAAAGGGTAAAGAAATAAATGAAAGCATAATATGTGAATTACAAAACAGGACGGAGAAACAGTTTGCTTTTCACTTCAGTCACATCCCTATACGCAATCTTGCAGGCATTCCTTAAAGATTCCCCTTTTGATTCAGTGTTTAGCCCTAAAGATAATGTAAATACTGTTGAGAGCATACAGACCATTCAGGGGCAGGAGGTGCAGCTCCATCAGCCTAACTGAGGATGCTCTGAAATGACTACAATGTAAATTAATCAATTTGGCTGTAGCCTATACATTAAAAAAAAAGTTGTCAGCCTGAAGCCTAGAATTTTATCAATCTTTAGCGTGCTATCCAGTCTCACTGGACATTTCTCATCTTTGCTCAATATTGCACTTCCTCCGGGTTTGACTTCTGTGTACATAGGTCCTGCTGCACAGGCCGATAGTGGTGTAGCAAGAGAACAGCGTGTGCAGCTCTTTTGCTGCATACTGTTCTTTGCCTAATCCGCTTTGCTCCACAGCACGGAAAACACCCAGTTGTCCAGTTAGGAGTTACAAATGCCACGGGTCTAAGTTCAGTAAACAAAAATGTTTTGTCACAATCTTAGATTAACATCGCGCAACTTGCTGTGCTGATGAGATCGAGGGCCAGGTGGATTCCTTCACATCCTAGCGTCAGAGCAAACTGCAAGTGGCTGTCACGGGGAGCCCTGCTGCACCGTGTTGAGGGACCCCAGTCCAAGTCCTGCTCGGAAGCACAAGAGCCAGCCTGCAGCCATGAAGCCTGCCTAGCTGCGAGCAGCTGACGGCTCACCGGGAACTCACTAGCTCTGCAGTCCGATATCCTGACCTTGACATCTGGGGCACTTGGATGTAGTTTTAGGATGCCCTTCTCTTCCCTGGGCTGTAAACGGTTGGTGTCTTCACCCCCTCGCTCGCAGCAGCCTCTACTCTGCACCCGTCGGGCGGCCCTGTCAGAGGCAAGCAATGCTCAGCCAACCACTGCAGGTACCCACCATGAGAGGCAGCACAGAAGCATCCCAGGACCCAGACCGAGCTATCGGATCACAACACAGACACTAACCATGCTCCGCAGCATTCTCACGAGGCAATGGCAGGTCTGCAGTTGATGAGCAAAGCCAGTGCTAGGGGAACAGGACAGTCTATGAGCAGACACAGAATACTTCTACAATACAGAGGACCCATGGGAGATTATCAGAGGAATGTGCTTGTATTTTTTTTTTTTTTTAAACTACCTGATGTACTGCCAGAGGCAGAACGTAGATGCTGAGGATCAAGGAGGAGTGTTCTGGCTCTCAAAGTGCTGCCATTAGCAGTTGTACAAGGGCAGCTATGACCTCACGTGAGGACACAAGCATTCATCATCTCCTGTTCTGCCAATCCTTACTCACTCTCTTGTTCACTGTTTCAGCATCATCCTAGCACAAGCAGCAGTGAGGAAAGCTCTTTCACGTACGCCTGCTCCCACATCTTGGCATCCCCTTTATGCTCTCTCTCTCATCTCATCTGGTCAGGAACAAAGGAGCTTCGCAAGTGAGGAGCAACAGGACCAGTAACTGTGGAGGAGATGCTGGAAAGCAAGCATTCTGCATTTACTGCGGGGACAAAAGCACTGAGAGACACTGCTTTGACCAACCCACGCACTGATGTGGATAGATATGGAAATAGATATGACTGTATGTGCTGAGAAGCCCATTTCCTTTTGGATCAAAATAGGAGATTCATTAAATAGTTATTCTGACTCTTTCTGCCTGTGAAACAGCCTAAAACTTACTCAACCTGACACGGGGAAAAGACAGACGAACCAGGGAGCAGACACCGTATTTGGGAACTTAACATTTTTCAGACTTTACCCTACCAAAAGCCCAGCGGGTCCTGGCTCTTTTGCTCCTGGCTCTGCAAAAGCATCCTCTTGACATCTTACTGTAGATACCCTGAAAAATTTTTTCAGGACCATCAGCAAAAGTCTTGCTGACTAAAAAGGGAGAAAAGTCATTCTGAAGAAGGAACTTCTGAGCTTTCCAAGAAGTTACAAGAAAGCAAGCTATTCACTGTGTTGCCTGCGACACTGCACGAAGCTTTCTCAAATCTTCCAAACACAATTATTTCAGGGGTCATGCTAAAAATAGGTTAGGAAAGATGTAGTTGCAGTGAAGCCCATAGAACACACTATGGCCAGTAAATTAGACTAGCATTGCTGCAGGCATTGGGCTTTGCTGGGTCTCATTCTCTGGTTAAATCAGGTTCAAGGCCCTCACTCTGCATAAGAGGTTAAGGAGAATGTCAAACACCTCTCCTTCATGTCTGGAAAATGTAAAAAGAAAAATGTGTTTGACTGGGACTAAGTTGATATTGAGAATGTAGAAACACTGAGGTAGTGGAAAACTAGTAAGGTAAAATACCAATTCTGCTGAAGGCTGTACCTTTCAAAAGAAAATGAGACATCTGTCATATTTCTCCACTGAAACAACAAAAAGGTTGCATTATTTAAGAGAATTCATAAAAAATGTTACTTTTGAACTCTTAAAGATACAAAAAACCCCAGTGTGTTGAAATATAACACACAAACTAGGAAAAAGCCTAAATTCACTTTAGAAGGTGCATCAAGGTCTCAGAATAACTGATTTGCTATTGTCTAAGTTAATAATTATTTAACTATTCTAAGTATTCTCAATATATACTGTTTTAAAAGTTTAATCAAGAAAACCTGCACTGGCCTTTATCTATATACTTCAGAACTCTCATTCAACTTTTAGAGTAAAAAACAAAACAAATCAAGTCTCTTTACTTAAAATTTCCACAGGAAGAGGTACAAAAAGAGTAGCTATCAGAAAGGTGAGCCTTCCCCGGTCATTTTCAGCAAATAGTTACAGAAAGGAGCTGTAACTTAAAAGTAGATAAAGGAGGTGGTTGGAACTGCTGGGTTGCGGCAAACACCCTACCCTTCAGCTATCCACCGGTAGCTGTCTCTTCAGCCAGCGTGGCTCCACCTCAGGGTTGTATTAACTGGACTGGAAGTAGTTGTCCCAAGAGACCTCAACTACACTTCACGGAAGATAAGGCACTCTTGCGGCTCGTCAGCTTCTGAAACATCATTACTCCCAACATAAATGTTGATTGATTAAACTGGATAGAACTAACATTAAGTATTTTAGGGGCACACCCTCTACGTTTAAATCTGACTCCTAACCTATGTGTCCAGAAGGCACATGGCTCTTGATGATTAACTGCAAGCTTTATTCCAGTTTATTAAAGTACAGCTTTAATTTATTCTAACATCTAAGGGAGCTTTGTTACGTTTGTAACAATGTAACAATGAGCACAGTATTTTTAATTTATGAAGCTCAGATTTTACTACTACAGTAGTTTTAAAAGAAAGGTGTACCTATAATTAAGCGTGTAAGTCTTTCAAATAAAGACTTCTGAATTAAATTAATCCTTTATATATAATAAAGTCTTTTAGATAGTTAATTCAAAACTTTAACAGACATTATAGTAAAAAGAATGAGACACTAAGTTGCTTGAGCAAGCACTGTTGAAAACACTGACGTGTATTACGCTTCTGCAGATTTTTAACTGATACAAATACTCATCTAGAACAACAACAATGAATAATTTTACTAAATATTTACAAACTTTAGTCATTCACTCAGATGAGGTCAAACATAATAAATAATGGCTGATTTTAAAACACAAACACCAGACACAAGATGAGATTCAAATTGGTAGATTCTGAGTCCATTAATGTAAACATCAGTTCAAGACATATCTCGTCAGAAGTCTGAGGTATCTAGCACAACATGGCAATAGATTTAGACATACTAAACTGTACCCACTTAGGAAATCTCAAACACATGCTACAAGTAACAACTCAATCTGCTCTTTCCTCTTCCCCCATCGAGCACAGTTTAGCTCTGTATGGCTAAAACGATGCCTTCTCATGTGCATGTTACAATCACTTCATAGGACCATCACTCCAAATCCCTGAAAAAGCAAACGCTTTCACTCAAACTGCATCTTTTCTGTCACCTTAAATCAGGACACCATGCTTAATTACCTCCTGCCTCTACTCAGCCAGCGAAGCCTCCTGGTTTGCCAGTATTTCCAAGCGACTATTACAATTTAACTTTAATAGTCCTGTCTGCTCTACCCGTGCTTGAAATCCTGCTTTATCACTTTGCTCGAGACAGGCAGGGCAGCACATATCCACTCCTATCATTCACCTGTTCTCAATTTTTAGACAACAGCATCACAGATTGAACTGCAACAGATTTTAAACCCTTCCATTATATGCAAAGTCTACTTGCTGAACTGATTACCTTCCCAGATCACATCTCACTGAAGCCCTTGCTCAGGAAGGGAGCTATTACTCTTTTTAAAGCCTGCAGACACCATTTTTCTTGTCTGTAACAATGGTTAGAAACAACTGTTGATTTTGGTTTTGATCAAATAGATTTGGCAACTTCTGTACTCTGTACCGATGGTTGGAGTTGCTGAATTTTATTTCATCTGACTGAAAGCAACATTATTCATCTGGGTATCTACTCAACATCTCTGTTCAACATATACATATGTTATGGTGTCTTTAATGTAGTGGCAGCACCCAACTTCATTTACACGTTGTCTGGGACAGTTTAAAAACACGGTGCATAAATAAGGTTGAGCGTGAGAAATGGCTGAGGTGGAAGCTGCTGAAGATGCTGGATTATAAAGCGGTCAGAAGAAAGTCAAATGACAACAGTAGCCTTGCAAAAGAAGAATGACAGGAGGACCTGGCAGCTACCGTTGCACAAGAAATAGGATGGGCAGTTCCACGTGTAAAAGTAGCTGCAAAAATCTGTGAAGCCTGCAGTGGAACGTGGACCTGAGAGGTGATAACTTGAATGAGAGGCTCATGTATAACAAGAGACTGGGAGATACACAGGATGGAAGGAAATGTAGAATACAGTGCCAGAGTTACTCCAGAACAGCCTGTTTAGAAACAATGACTAAAAAACTCACTGCAGTGAAAACATCCACCAACTGCTCCTTTTATTTGTTAACACACCATTTCAAAACAAAGTAAACATTACTTTCTAGGAATGTATTTGCTGTCATACAACAGTAGGTAAAAAAATAGATAATATTTTTAATTGCAAAATCTCACAATGTAATTAGATGCTAACGGGCTGTCCAGTACACTCAAAATATGTACAATTATGCCAAAAAAAAATGGTAAATTCATATCTTCCTGTTGGCTCTGATACAAAGTGAGGACATAAATTGTGATAAACAGTTTCCTTGGTAACTTTCCCAGCTGGAAACCAGTGACTTAAATTATAGATAAAATGATACTACAACTAAAGTACCATAGTAGATCTCAGCACTACTATCTTAACAGAAAATTTCCATGCAGGCAGAAGGATCAGTATAAGTTTAGATGTAATACCATGGTTTGGGATCCAACCAACTAATTTACACGGTTTTAATACTGTTATTTTTAAGCCTTTTTACTTCCTCAGGCCTATATTGTATTTTGGCTTTTTACAGAGTTTTTTATTAAAAAGTTTGTGTTCTATCACACACACCTCGTCATGGATATAAGAGGGCTGTATCCTCAGAAGAAAGGAGAATAACCTTAGTACAAAATGGTAACTCTGGGGAAAGTCCACTTCTCTGTAATGAGCCAGATGACCACACAATCTGGAAAAAAAAAGGGGGAGGGGGGAAGCACCTTAAATTACAAGTCTAGTTCATATTTAACTAGTATTTACATATTTAATTGTAATTAGAGGAAAACTTTACATTTTACCAACAGCACAGATCACAATTCTGGTCTACAATGTCGATTCTATGAAGGCATCCACTCCTGCGAAACCTCTAAGTAGACGATCGGACCAAGACATGTTCAGAGACGGTGCAGACAGGGTAAGAAGGAAAAGTGCGTACACAGCTTCTTGCACTGTGAATCAGGATCATACTCAGCCAGGCAAAGAATATGTTCTTTGCCTTTCAGGACTAAATTGAACCAATGTTCATTCTGCCAGCTTTTAGCAAATATTGCTAAGCGTGAAAATGACTACCTTACCCTATTTTTAAAATTTCTAAGACTACCCAATGCAGACACCTCAGGCTCTTTTCTCTGTTCTTTGCCCACACTCTCCGTAGGGTCTCCTCTCTTCTTCCCGACACTAGGCCATATGATGGTAACCCATCCATTTCTTGTCCATTGCCCTTCTGTGTTAAATAGAAATTACCATCTAGAAACGAGAGAAAAATCTAAGTTCAAGCCAATGGAGTAAGATAAAAACACTGGGGCAAACATTGGCCAGGTTTGACAGAAAGTAATTAGTGCTATAGCAGCCTTCTGCTTAATTATTTTGTAGCTTTCATGGTGAAAATGATGATGTAATTTTATTGATGAAGTATATAAAGAAAATAGCAGACTGGACTTGCTGGTAACAAGTGTCAGACTGAACAAAAGATGACGCAGAGGACAGACTGCAGAAATAGCTCTGTAAACTCTAAGTTCAGCAATTTAGGTTGAAAAAATACCTTGTTCTGGGTTAGCTCAAAATTTGTTTTTATTAAAAGTGGTAAGACTAAAATAGTGTAAAATTCAGCTGTCTCAATTTTTAAAAAAATCTTTTACATTCATGCAAGGATTTAGGTGCTCTTCACCGTATAAGCCCTATGCATCTCCTAGCTTACTAGGCATTGCCCTGGGATGTGGAGCAGCAGAGTTTAAAATTTCCCCTCTGTCTGATTCAGAGTAGCGGTCTTAAATATTCACCAGAACAAGGACTGGAACCTGTCTGTCCCAATTTACGGGCAAGTGAGCTAATTACTAGACTATAGAGTCATTTGCTCGCTCCCTCTGGCCCAACAAACATTTACATTTTACCTCAAACGGGAGGAACAGACGGACCCATCCCAGAGTGCCACGCAAGGCACGCTTTGGGGAGCAGAGTCTTTGCTGAAAGCCTCCCGAAGTCTGGCAGATTGGAAATCTGAAACTAGGTCTCTCACACCAGAGGTCCCATCCTCTGCCCTGCCTCAGGTTCCCCGAAAGCTGCCGGCGACTTCTTACAAAAACTATGTTAATGAGACATTTCAGCAGCATTGTAACAAATTAGCCGACCCCTCAGCCCAACGTGTTTGCTAAATTCAAGCTTCACTGAGAAATGTTGTTGGTTGAATCAAATCTGTCTTAATTCATATTACCTCAAAAATGTATTTTGCTACGTCCTAGTCTTACCCCTGAGATTCACCAATTACAGCTCTTACGGCAACTTAGGTGTCAAATCTCAGTTTTCGGGGGGCGGGGGGGGGGGAGTGATATTCTATATTCTGAGGCAAATGCATATTGCATCAATACTGTAAAACACCTACTTGATTAACTGGAGTTACACTTTTCACAAGAGTACCTAAACACACAGATATTTTTGCCTCATTTTGTGCTATTTACTCTGAGAGCATGTCTGAAGAGTTAAAAAAAATCCCAAGCAATTTAAAATTTAGATGTAATAAGGTAAATCTGTTTTTCTCAATATTTTTCACATATTGTAATACCTCATCATGTATCACCTGAAGATTTCTATATCAAATTAATCTTCTAAATTCAGTTTAAAATGGAAAGTTTTAAAATACATTGTACGTTTTTTAAAAGCATTTTACCAACCATCTGACTGATCTCAGCTTTGGCCACACTGAAATCATACCTTAGTCCTAGGATTAAAGCATTTCAGGAGTCCCAGTTAGACCATGCTGATTTTTAGAGAAAGAGAATTCGTAAGTTTGTTTTTAGTTCTATTATACATACACACACTTGCATAGGATAAAACCTCATATCTGAGCGAGTAGATGATGTTTTCCAAAGTTAAGTAAGTGTCAGATGTATAATTAACTACTTGCATTGCAAATGATATAATGGGAAATTTAACCGGTAAGAATTTAAATTCAAATCTTGTTTCATGAAGGCTATGACAATTTTCCATTAACATTTTAATATATTACATATGAAAATGTAGGCTTAAAAACAGACTTTGCATGAAAGATTATTCACACAAACATACACCGAAATATCCACTCATTCAGTGTGTACATAAGATTTACGCAAATTTGTGGTAAAAGGATTATTACCTCTCCTCCCTTCAAAAAAAAAAAAAAAGCTTCTTATTCATACAAAAGAATGAATCCATACAACCAAAGCTCTTGTAATATAACACTGTGTTTACATTATTCCAACCCATTTCTGTCACGGTGGGTATGTGAAAGGTAATATGAAAAAGAAAATAAAGATAAGCAAATAAATCCACTGAAAGACAGAAAAGACTGCATACATGTATAAGCCAGTTATTTTCAAGGGAAATATTCAAGGTTTTAAAAATCAGGAAAGTATCACTAAGATTTTTGTAGGGGCTGTTGCTCTCTTAAGCATGACATTTAGAAGTATATACCAGACAAAGATTTAAGATGTTATCCAATGCACTAATGAAATCTCATTTCGCATTAACATTCCCTGAACTCTTTTCCAAAAACCACCAATTTTATGCACAAGAAATTCAGGAGAATCCAATTCATCCTCAAAGTTCATCTTTTTCACCGATACATTCATTTGCTGGATTAGGATTTCATGATACAACCAATGGCAGAACCAAAATCTGGTGTATGATCCAGAAGCCTTATCTAAACCACCAAGGGAGTTTGTGAGAAACACTATTTTAGATATTTTTGATTCCCTGGAGTAAATGCTGCCAAACTCCTACACTCCCTCAGCAGGGGTTTTGCCTTCTAGCTCTGGCCATGGTTCTCTGCCAGCACCCACCAAATAGAAAACGAACCCATTTTTGCAGAATATGACATGAGAAGATATTAAAGGAAGAGTGAGAAGTTCGACACAAACCAGGCAGATACTGAAATATCTCTGTAACTTCATACAAGGCTGGATTAGCTGGCCTATCATTCCCCTTGCTACTTAGGTCCTTTAGAGAAAGGAATTTTGCTAACAAATAGCATGACTGTTTTGATATACCCTTAACTGAAAGAAAAAAAAAAGTCAGGATTTGGGAACAGTTTTCTAATAAAGATGGACACTAAACTTCCTTACTAGCACAAAATTTTTTCTTTTCCCGTATTTCTTCTTTTACTTTTCCAGTAGAAGAAATTTCTTCTTTTACTTTTCTGCTTGCAAAAAAAACCAGCTGTTGATTGCCGAGATTCTTAGATGAAATAGTGATAAAGTCCTTCTCACTTGTAGTTATTCTTTAAAAAAATATGTTCTGGAGGCATTAATTGCCTACTTATTTGAACTCTGACTGCTACTTTTAATTTTCATTTTGATTAAGGGCACCACAAAAGGACAATAGTAATTAAAAAAATTAATTTCCTATGCTTTTTTGGGGTCCAGGGGAGAGAGGAATGGAACCATTTTCCCATTCTCTGGAGAGCTGTGGCACAAGTTTTTTTCTAAAATACTATGAAGAAGGAAGTGAATATTTGTATCTAGCTGCCACTTTTGCCACGTGACTCTAGCTGTTGATTTTGTCTCATCTCCTCTCTTCTCAAAAGCTCACTTTGATCACTCTTCATGTTATAATTTGTCTACTCCCAATCCAAGACTAACCATTCCACACACACCCCTTTCTACAAATGATTTTAACTATATGTGAGTACATAGCTGTGTACACGCCCCATAGTTGTCATTTGTAAAAATATATACATGGCACTTTACTTTCAGGAGAACTTTCCAAAATGTATTTAACAAAAATTTGAATACTTACTTCTCAGTACATAGTTTAACTGTACACAGCCAATAGTCAGGGTTCACGGCTGTAAGTAAACCACATTTTTCTTGCAAAATTCCCTTCAGGCTATGCCCGTGAAAACAACTCCCATCTGTGTTTTCTTCAGACCAACTTAACTGAAAACTTGAAGGATTTGGTTTTTCAGCAGGTTGCACTGAACCAGACAGCTTGCCAAACTGATTTTGTAAGTTCACAACTATTTCTGTACAAATAGAAAAAAAAAAAAAACAAGGCAAAAGTATTAAGTATTAGAATACTGTTTAGAGATAATTAATACAGGAAGAAAATAGGGTATTTGTGCTTTTCAGAAATTTTTTCTTTTTTTTTTTTTTTTTAAAGTCTGTGTGTAATACTGAGAAACCCTGAAGGTCCGTATGTTCTCTCCCACATTCCATTTAAAATTCAACTGTGTCACATGTTTTAGGGAAAGATTTTGAAAAATAATTCAAATTGCCATGTCTTTCACACCTAATGATATTAATACTGGGGTACTCCAAAATAATTCCCCAAGTAAAACCTCTAAAATATTGCTGGTATTTTTATTCTGATAGAAAACACATGCCAGGATGCCTTTCACTATATTTACCTGGTCATATGCTATCACTCCGACTGGCTAAGATTTTTTGAGTAGATTCCTGTGTATCAGAATTAAGGAAGCCTGGTTTCATACACATATGGATTTAAAGTTAAGCTTTTCATAGTGCACATTTCAACTGGGGAAAAAAACCCCAACAACAACAAAACCACTCCACCTTTCCCCACTGCTAGTGAAAGAATGACAAACTTTCCTAAGTTACTGAGACTGAGAAGGAAAAGAAGGTATGATGATAGGTCAGCACACACAATATGACCACCTAAGCCTTCTTTCCCTAGGATAAGAAGCAAGTTAAAATTAACACTTGTTGGAGCTTCAACTTCTTTTTATGACGTGTATCTGAATACACTCATTCATAAACTGGAAAAAAAGCAGAAGAGACATCCTAAAATACGAAGGACTGGGAAGCTTATCTTTCAAGAGGACACGAAAAATCTACCATCATCAACAAAGGCTGAGGAAAGTTTCTGAAAACCTGCATCTGGCACGTAAGTGTTCTAGAGCACTCTTTGTCTCTACTGTTTTAAATTTGCTTTAAGATGAATCTTTCCTGTTACAATGGCATTATGTGATATTCCTGCTTGCAACAGCCAGTGGTAAAGGTTCATAATCTAAGTGGTCGTCTTCTAGCTCAAAGAGAAACAGAGCCAGAAAAGGAATCTAGAGTGGCAATGATGAACAATGAATCATTATTCACTTTTTCTTATAAACGCAGGAACTAAAGGGCATCTGAGCAAACAATCAGCTTGAAACAAATAAACCTAAACATGTTTTTCCACAGAACATGACTTGACTGCAGGATCACCTCTACCAAGTTTTGAAGTGTAAGAACATTCCAAAAAACCCTAATTGCATTCTTGAAAGAGAAATTCAACATGAGTTACACAAACCAAATAGGATTATACAACCTGTTTAAAAGTGCCTGAACCAGTCACTTTCAGAAACTGGAAAAGTACATAAAGGGGAAAAATATCACTTGCCACACTTAACATTTCTCTCCAAATATCTGCTGCTTACTACATACTATTAAATGTAGAATGAAGAACTTCAGATCTAATTTGGTTGAATAAAATTCTGTTTTTCCGTATTTCCATAGATAAGCGGAGTTTTTGTTGGTTGGTTTGTTTACTTTTATGTCAATGTAAACCCCAGTAATTTCTTATAAGTACTTCTAGAGCTACTAAAATGAAGTAGAGGTACCTGCATTCTGACCATGTACAGCTAGCTGTTCAAGTAAAGTCACATTCAGACAAGCCTTCCTCACTTTCTATAGAAGACTGCAAGGAGTGGGAGAGAAGAGGGACATGCAAGGTCTACCAAAGGACATCCTGGAAAATCCATACCAAAGGATATGGGGAAGCAAAGAACAAAAGGGACAGGAAAGCTATGGAAGACCAATGACAATTCATGAAGATCACAGTTACATAAAGGCAGCTGACAATACAGTGAAGATGAGGACAGAGTACTCATTCTGAGATGAGGTTCAGTAGGTCATTACAAAGACTGGCAAAAACAGTTTCAGTTAAGCACGAGGAAAATTTCTCTTTGAAGAATTCCAGTCACGGGTTGTAAAATAGCACTACATTAATTGTACTCAGAGATAGTACTAGATTAAT
Organism: Balearica regulorum gibbericeps; assembly: GCF_011004875.1. Classification (NCBI taxonomy): domain Eukaryota; kingdom Metazoa; phylum Chordata; class Aves; order Gruiformes; family Gruidae; genus Balearica; species Balearica regulorum. Next base: position 17,099,929 of record NC_046186.1, read on the forward strand.
TGTACACAGAGGTAGAAGAGAGAAAAGTATTTTAAGATGTAAATGTTATTGCAGTCAGAGCTGCAGATTTTATATGATGGGAAAAGTTGGAGCAGATTTTTGCATTGCTGGGAAGAAGCAAAGTTTACTCACGTCTTCTCTTAAGAACTTTAGATTTCTTCTGGGCTGAATAGAACAGTGGCTTTTCACATCTCCACAGATACCTACCAGCAAGAGACATAAGAATTGTTAGGAAAAAGAAAGCTGGAGCAAACAAGAACAGTAATTTATTACAAATACTGCTAGAGGTATTAAAATAAAATAAAAAATAATGTAATGGTTAGTGCTATTAAAAGCCACTGCCCCCCTAACACATCTAGGAAATCTTTTTTCAGAGTAGACAAACTGAGGCATGTCAGCCTACATTTACTGTAATCAGTTAATTGTTCAGCTGTATAAGCTACTTGTCACAGAAAATGAGCATTTAATTAATATGCTGGATAAACATTATGAGTGTAAATAGAAAATTAAGATACGAATTTAATCACTCTATTCACCCAAGCTTGCTGGATTGAAATGTGGAGCAAATTCCTAACCTTTTCAATTTCTGTGAGGGTCAGGATTTCATGTAAAACTGACTACCTTAAAAAAGAAAAAAAAAAACCTTACTTGGCTCTTTCTTCATCCAATTTCTTTTGCTCCACATCCAAGGAACATTTTATAACCTTGTACCACTTTTTGAACTCAAAATACGGACCACCTGAATAAAACATACACATTTTAGGTTGGGAAAAAGTGAAAGAAATGTGTAGTAAACAGAAGGTGGTCTCCATGCAGTTAGACCCCGCCTATTCCACCTGTATCCAAACCTATCCTGAATTATGTGTGCTTAAAGAAAACATACTTGATCCAACAGTTCTGTAAGAAAGAGAAATGCAGAAATGCAGTAAAAGAACAGCATGTCATAAGAAGTGCAAATCAGCCCCTCAGCTTAGAATAGATGTCATAGATTTAGCACAATTCAAACCTTTTCCCTCCTTTCTGAAAGTTAAGTCTGAAAGTTTCCCTCCTCTCTACCAAATGAACTAGATCTCCACGGCGTGAAGTTGGCCTTCACCTGTTTGAAAGTTGACTTCAAGGGATTAATGAAACTATACATCAAGATTAGGTTTAAATGAAGATCTACACAAGCTCAGATGTAAAATTTCAAACAGCTTCCTCAACTCCCCACTGTCTGTCCTACTACCCATGAAACCTTACAGGGCTGGAAAGATAAACTTGATGATTGTATTCATTTTGTATCAACCTCCCATGTTTTAGAGCCCAGGAACTTAACTCACTGATATGTGAACAAAAATTTATCAGCATATACAAAGACATTAAGTCATATGGCATTCTAGCAGCACGTTTATCATCGATGCTCCGAAGAGGCACAGGACTGAAGCAGACCAACTAGGTACATAGAGTAAGTATAAGAATTCCAAACAGAACTATGGTTTAGATTTATATATTTAAAGTATAATCAACTCGTATTACCCACGGGTGGATTATCTGCATTGTGAATTAACCAGGCTTTGCATTTCCCCATTACCCCAGCTGCACTGCATGCGATGCTTGCATCATGCTTAGCTTTGCCAGCTAGCTGTTTAAACTGTTTTGAAGGCGAATATACTGTTCTTATAATCAAGCTTATATACATTTTGTATTATCTGCATTTTTGCTATTCAAGTTATCCTGCCACAGGATGCCTTAGATGCTAGAAATATGGACGGACTCAAAAAGCAAGAGACAAATGAAGGGAAGAAAGACCCCTCAGTAATTCTTAAAATTCAAAGGCGTGGATACAACTCCTTTTATGAACTCCTTAAATCCAGAGGTTTAAGTAAGCACTCTTAAAGTGCTGGGAGGGCAGTCGGGGCGGGGGGAGGGGCTGGAAATTTTTATTAAACATCCTATGAATTATTAAGCATCTGTCACAAGCAAGACCACTGTCAGAGACATGATGCTACACTATAATAATCATTTACCTGGCCAGTACTGCTGGTCTGATGTTCATATAGCTGAGCTGACTGAAAAATACACAGCTCTGTGATACACACATACATATATACATCTCAATCACATGTTTTATTTGAACATAAACAGTATTGTGTATGTGTGCAGTTCATAGAACATACACACACAAACACACTAGGTAACTACAACTATTTACTGTACAGCTTTAGTCTGTCTTGAAAAACTGTAGAAGCTGAAAGACTATTTTTTTAATTAAAAAAAACAAACGACTGGAGAAAGGATAGTTAAATTGAGAATGGAGTCAACATAAATTGGATCTTTAAAACTCAGTATTAACCATTATTCATTTCAGCACGCTAACTTTGGGAAAATGCCAGAGGCAGTTTTGAGCTCTGGCACTGATCAGTGCTCTAACAGAAATTCTCACATCACCTCCTCTGTGCAGCTGCTCACCGTCCCCCCAACATTTTAAGGATAGGGACAACATAACACAGCATATGGATCATTTTGCACCAGCAGATTTTAAAGTAAAAGAGTGGGCAAAGAACGAGCTGTTAATTCCCAAGGGCAACGAGACTTGTTAATAAGGGAGAAACCCCATTAAGACATTAATGGTTTTGAGCCTCAGCTTGTAAGCAGTTGCACAACTTCTACTCTTGTCACTATTATGTGTTTCAAGTTTTCAAGGGAAAAAAAAAAAAAAGATCCAAAATAAGTTTGTGTATCCACTTGAAAATGAGAACTACCGGTTTTAGTTAACAGTGATGACTATCTCTAGATGCACCAGTAATTGTGCTCATGCACGGCTAACACTGATTTTATTATTGACTTAAATTTTAAAAAAGTAGCAGAAGGGTCAAAATGGACCCAAAACTGGATGGAAGGCTTAAAAGATAAACAACTGTAACACATATTTGATCTTATCTTCAACTGTGATCTGGATCAGGCCATGAAACATCTTCCTGAAGATTTCTAATCTTTCATTTGGTCTTTCTGCCCTCAAAGAAACGTGTTCACACCATTATCTTCTCTATCTTAATTGCTGCTAGCTTTTCCACGCTCTCGCAGGATTATTTGGACTAAGAAAATAGATTATATCTGAAACATGTTACATACTAAGACATTTTATTTAACAAGACTGAACAAGTTTGGATTTTATCATAAATGTGGTTTGATGCCCCTAATAAGTATCTGCTATTTATGATCAAAGTGTGTTCCCCCTTTACGGGACATCCATTCATCTTCACCTACCATGCATAAAATTCTAAAGCAAGAGGGAAACATGCACAAGGAGAAGCAGAAAAAATGTATATCAAATTCCCATATCTGGTATAGTGAGAATTATGCAGGTAAACTGAGATTATTTTACGTGGACAAGATCTACTGTTTTCTTTGAATAAAGATTTGCCCTAAAAGAACACGTCAAAAACACATTTTAATGTTCAATAAGACAAGTCCTTCTAAGCCTGATTACAAAGTTATTTCATTTACAAAATCATAAGACTGCTTCTACTAGAATATTTATGTACCTTCTTTGTTATTTTTATTTCTTTCTTCAGCAAAGTCTGAAAGTAACCTGAAAAAAACAATATTTTGTAGAGCCACATACTGCACTTTTTACATGAAGTTCAAATACAACCAACAAAAATGGCACCCTAATTTTCGTTCCAAGTTTCAGACTGAAACTGATAATTTTTAAAATCAGTAACATTTAATGTCTAAAATGCCTTCAAGTCTGTATGTTTTATTTTACTGAACTTAATAAAAAATCAAATACTGTAAATTTAACATTACTAAAGAAAGAATGATCCAAGACAATCATTTGCACTATTTGAAATTTGGGCTTTGCTACTGATTTACCTGTACACTTACCATTCATAATGATCATCTAATAAAAACAATAATTTGAGCACTACTACAATAACTGCTACAGCAAGAACATCATATTTCACTTTTCTTGTTGACTTATTTCCAGGCACAAGAGTCAGGAAATCCGCTTCTCCAATACAGATCTTTTTCACCACTCGACAAGTCCAATTATGCAATTCATCTGATTAATGTAAATAAAAATATAAAATGAGTTTGTTGAGACAAGCTAGAAGTACTTTTACAGTGCAAATATGTTGGTCATTTTAGGAAAACAATGCTCATGTCTTTTAGGACCATTAGACAGCAATTTTTTTTCAGGCTGAAAAGTATTTTTGGGTATTTTTAAAAATACTAGGCAACCTTCACTGTGCTTACATGGAAAACAATCGTAACATTATATATTCACATGGAGAAAAAAAAATATCATATTTTTAAGAGTGTTTTGATGTTACTTGAATGATGTTGTTAGATCATCCTGGACACAGTTGTGGGAAAGCATATCTTAAATCTACATGAATGTAGTTCCAAAAAACCCCAAAAGCCAAAAACTTGTCGCAAACTTTTTTCCCCGCATGTTGACTAAACACCCATGTGGGGACAGATTCAGTACTGCAAAGAGGAACAGGGCTCACATTAAAGACGTTAGTTGGGTACGAACGGCAGCCCAGCACGGCAGGGCGACACTCGCTGCTACCCTGACAAAACCCGGCTGAGGTACAGAGAATCCCAGCCTAGGTTAAAACTGGCATTACACTGTAAAGCCGGCGTATGTCAAAAAGATACAGCTCCAGCTCCAAAAACAGCAGGATGATATCTATACAGTCTCTTATTACTCTATGCTTATTTTTCACAGATACAAATCCCCCAAATTTCTCACCTTTCCTGTTCAGCAAGAAATACAGGAGTTGATTACATCACCATCAGATTCCACAAAGGTTAGCAACGTATGACTAAGTACAACCTTAATCCAGCCATACTTTGTACTCTCTTGCTGCTCACAAGGAGTTCAGTAGGAGCTCATTTTTAATCCTCTCGCACATAACAGTAAAAGTTAAACAAAGTCTGGAAACCACAGTTTCTTATAAACACTGTCAGTATATTTTCTTTTATTTCGGACACTTAAAATGGCCTTCTCAGTAGTATTTAGTGTCCTAAGAAACACCGCCAATTCATTGCTTTATTTTTTTTTCAGAGTTGTTAGACAACAACAGTAGTCTTTTTTTCAATTTGTAAAAAAAGGCTTCTACATGATAACAAGCTTAGTTGCAAGGAAAATGTAAAGGACAATATATTCCTCTTTTACAGTAATTTTCAGAGAGTACTTAGCTTTGTATTTCTCTGTAATAAATCCAAAAATTCCAAATTTCTACCTTTTTCTTTAATTCAATTGATACTTCAAAATCTGAAAAATAATGTGATCCTCTATAGGATCATAATACTGCTGTAAAACTACACAACCAGAATTTCTTCTCTGCAATTTTAAAGCTAAATCTGTTGCTTATCTTCTCTTCATTCAACTGTGAGTAAACAGAAAAGCCAAGTAGCTTTATTCAATGCAACTAATTGCAAAATAAGACAATAAATCCCCCCAAAACTATTAATTGTTGGAATGCTATGCGGAAAAAGAAATAATATTAATTTACAGGCTATTTATCTGTAAAACTAATCTTCAGTGACAGCAGTACTTGATAGAAAATATTGTAGCAACAGTCAGTTCACATACAAGGACTCACTGGTCCTTTGGCAATTCAACATTCAAGACTTAATTTTAGGATAAACAAATATATTCAGTATTTATGCAACACAAAACTTCAAAACTAAATCAGAAATTGAGACGGCAGCCGATTTGTCAAACGGCATTGCTTGTTAATATTAAAATTAATGCTAATATGCAATATTATAGAATATATGGTCAATATTATATATGAGACCATTCCGGTACTAAGCAATCAGGTCCCAACTCCATGAATCATTTAGCTAAAGTCAATGAATCATGTGAATTCAACTAGTGCCTCTCTGTTCACATGGATACTGAAAGATTTGAAATGAAGTATTTGCTCCACAGCCTTAGAGAGCCAGCACCAGAGTGCACCTGCATATCAGGGCCTATAATACATACTCTAAATGTTTGATGAAAGTGCTTTCTATAGAAATTATCTTTTGGTTCAAGCTTAAATGGGTATAAATTAGAAGGAAAAGAGTAGGCACTTTTAAAGTAGTAATTCAAGTCTTTTTGCTAGAGTTTAATAAACCAAAGAAAAATTTTATCAGTTCGGGTTTGGGAAAATATTTACCAGGTAAATTAGCTTCCATCAAATACTTCATGCACAGCATGTCTGGATGAAGAAAGCAGCTGTCTGTTATATCTGGGAAACGAGGCAGGTCCAAAAACGCAGCAAGCTCAAGCATTTTGTTGTACACTTCCTCATATACAGGCCATGACTGAAAGACAGGGTTAGAGGGTGTTATACATTTGTTCTATTACCATAAATATTAATGATTTTAAATTAGATATCGATGTTAAATTCTATATTTTTTAATACAGAATTATTTATACAGGCTCTCTTAGTGCGCTCTATGACTAAACACATGTGCAAGAATGGAGCCATACAGCAGAATTGCAAAAAGAAACTTGTGCTAGTTTTAAAGCCCATGAAATGTATAAGGAACAAATAGAAAGTTGCTTCAGACCTGCAATGAACCCACTACCTTTCTTGTGAAGTGATCAGTACATCTCCAGATGCTCCAAAACTAAAAGAGCATTGGAAAAAAACCCAAACAGGTGCAACTGAGGGTGAACTCTCTCTCTGAAGAGCTAAGAGATCATAGGACCGCAGATGGGTGGAGGTTGGCAGGCACTGCGTGAGATCATTGGGTCCAAGCCCCTGCTTGGTCAGCTAGAGCAGGCTGCCCAGGACCATGTCCAGTCAGATTTTGAGTATCTCCAGAGATGGCAGCTCCACAAGCGCTCTGGGATATCTGCTCCAGTGTTTCACCACCCTCGGTGTACAAAAGAAAAACGGTTTTGTTTTTCCTTATGCTTAAATGGTATGTCTTGTGTTTCAATTTGTGCCTGTTTCCTCTCATCCCATCACTGGATACCACTAAGGAGGATCTATCTGGTTTTCCTCCTTTCCACCTTCCTCCTGAAGGTATCACATCATACCCACCCTGACTCCTCTCCATCTCCAGGCTGAACAGTCCCAGCTCTCTCAGCCTCCTCTCATCTGTCAGATGCTCCAATCCCTCCATCCTGTTTGTGGCCCTTTACTGGACTCACTCTGCTATGTCCATACCTCCTTTGTACTGGGGAGCCCTGAACTGGACCCAGTACTCCAGGTGTGTCTCACCAGTGCTGCGTAGAGAGGATCACCTCCCTTGATCTGCTGGCAATGTTCAGCCTGTGGTGATGTTGGTGGTCTTTGCCACAAGGGCATGTTGCTGACTCACATTCATCTTCACAGCAACTTCTCCACCAGAACTCCCAGGACCTCCTCTGAAAAGCTGCTTTCCAGCTCGTCAGCCCCCCAGCATGTGTCTCCAGTTATTCCACAATACATATTTATGTATTTATGTATCACATTTATCAACACGAATGTGATCAGTATGAGGCTGACAGGCCTTTAGTTCCCCAGATCCTCCTTCCTGCCCTTCTGGAAGAAGGTGGTGATTGCTTTCTTCCAGTCCTCAAGAAACTCCCCCAGTCACCATGACTTCAAAAATTATTGACGGTAGCCTTGCGATGACACCTGCCAGCTCCCCCAACACTTGCGACAGCATCCCATCATGGCCCATGAACCTTCCTACGTTCAGTTTGCTTAGGTATTCCCTAACCTGCTCCTTCTCCACCAAGGGCAAGTCTGCCTTCCCCTAGACTTCCCCGCTGGTTTCAAGGACCTGGGATTGCTGAAGGCCGCTCTTATCAGCAAAGACTGAGACAAAAAAAGCATCCATCACCTTAGCCTTCTCCTTGGTCTTTGTGACCATGCACCCATTCCCGTTCAGCAGCAGGCCTGCATTCTCTAGAATCTTTCCACAAAATCTTTAATATAATTTCATTTAAAAAAATATTTAATTCCATATTTGCAGATTTATTAATGAAAATAAATCTGCAATTCTCTTTTTGAAACTATTGACTGCATAAAGAAAGTTCTCCCAATTTCTACTGAGGTTTTCCTGACAGAGGAGAATATAACTTACAGACGGATTTTGGCATGCTTATTCACAATGAACTCAGCAGGACCTGAAGTCTGCGTAAGTACGGACTGTAAGATCTAACACTCATTTCTTAATACCCAAACTGTTTTATTAAACATTCTTAATTCTCTATATTTTAAATGATTACTTGAAAGTTACTGCTTTAAGAGATAAATTCAGTTGTTCAGCCTATTTTACCATTTTAAACACATAGAAAGCAATGCTTTTTCTGCTTTAGTTGGTGGTTTTAATTCAGCAGAGCACTTTATCATGTACTCATATTTTATCAAGTTAATTTGTGCATAAGGTACTTTCCTTTAATAGGAATTTAGCAGGGGTTTACACTTCATGCGCAGGTTCAAAACTTTCCTGAACAAGAGTGAATTCAGGCTTCTGGGGTTTTTTTAATAGACCAGATTAAAAACAGAGCAATCACGTTTACAATAATAAGACTGAAATAATGTGGTTTTAGTCAATCTTTTGGTTTCATCTATTTTAATATAAGTTATGGAGCCAATGCTCAAATTTTATTGTTTTGAATGATTGCCAATATTTGCTTTTCTTTCTTTAAATGATCTCCCCTCAGATTGCAGTTCAGACTTGCTTAACTGTGTGAACACATGCTTAAGCAAATGAATAATTCTGTTGTTGCTATTATATTACACATGCAATTTTTTTGTAACAGTTAGGAAGTTGTATCATGTTCATAATATTTTCTAAACAGTGTTAAAAATTGGCTTAGACTGCTACAGGACTACCTTGAGAAACAAGAAAAACACGCATTACCAGACTTCTGTAGAAGACCAGGCTCACAGTACTTTCCATTCCTCTTACAAAGCAGTGCTAAATTGAATACCAAAACAATCTTGGAACAAAACCTGAATCATATGTAGCTTCTCTTGAGCGTATTTGGAGAAAAATTAAAGTCCCTTCAAATAAAAGCATTACATAAATACTATTTCTAATTAGATATAAAGGAAATATGTTTTTCCCTTTAATGAAAAGCAGTTGAATTAGTAGCTTCTTAATAATGTATCACAGATGAAAACAAATTAAGACACTGGGAATTCAGTCATTTGAAGCATTCCCATTCTCAAATATTAAACTATCTCCAGTGAAGTTATCTGAACAGTAAAATTTAGCAAAGGTTCTTTAAGGAATATAGCTCGTCATTGGAAGACTCAAGGTAGATTTCTATCTCACCTTAGACCTGAGCTCCTCTCACTGTATCAGGGTAAGGAAACAGCCTTCCTATCCTAGGTACCAGTGAATCAGCCCTTCCTCCTCATGCCCAACATGACTTTTGTGTCAAAGCTGTTGTTTGCAATTTAGAGAAGGCAATTCGGTTCTTTTTCAAAATGGCTAGAAAATGCTCTGCTTTACAATGACAGCTGATGCTGTCATGGTTTTTTTGAAGAGCAAAAACAAGTGGTGTAAAACCTACAAATAAAAATTAATACCGAGAGCTATCACTTGGCTTATTTTGAAGAGAGTGTTAACAGACAAAAACTGTTATTAGTTGATGTGTGTTCATACAGAGATGTAAACACAATTGGGACGTGCAGATCTAGGAAGGTCATACTAATCCACCAGAAAGATCAACCAAATCAATTGCTACTTCCCAGGGCTTTACCCCCTAAGCTCAAAAACATTCACTGTAGTGCTCATGTTTCTGCAACACAGTGCTGAGTCATGACGATGCAAGTTGAACCAAACACCACGCTTCCAGGAGTACGCGGTAATCTCTTGAACTGTAAACTGCAAGCGTAAGCTGGATCCAACACAAGATCACATCTCAGTAGACACATCATAGCAAAGGGCTGAAGGCTGAAAGGTTGAGGATTGAAGAGACTGTAGAGCGTTTCAGTAATCAAGCACTGAATTTTCACCAGTCACTACATATCCTGTTCATACTCTGTTTAATTCTGTAAGAGCTGTGAGTTCACACAGCAAATCTCTTATTCTGCAAAGTTTCATACATACAGGGAAGGTTAAAACAGAAAGAAAGCCAAATTCCACACAACCAACATAGCAAATGTTAGGACAATATTAAGAACAAGCAAGATACAGCAAACAAGCAGCTTCAAAATTAATAAGAGTTATCACCTTCTACCTAGCTATATATCTCTGCCAAAAGAAAAGAACCTGATAAAACAAGTTGCACTGAAAGTCAACCAGCAAATCAACTAGGAAAGCAAGATCTAGAGCTGGGGCCTCCCTCCTTCAGGTGAAAAAACTCTGCCTCCAGCACCCCATGATTAAACCCCAAGGGAGGAGTACTTGGACAAGAGGGGACAGCGTTAGATCATATGCCACATGCTCTCCAAGTATAACTTTCACTTATCCAATAGTAAATTAAAAATTTTTGCATTACGTATTTTCAAGTTGTACTTCTGTGTTAAATATTAGGACAACTCCCCTGTCCATCAGCATGTGGAGTTACTGAGCTCTCATGTTGTTTCGAGAACCTGGGAAACACTCCACGTATTAAAACTCAGTTACAAACCCTTGAGGGCACTTAATAATTTCAGGAAGACTGACAGCAAGCTCTTCTAAAGTTATACCACCTGCTAGCCTTTTCAGGTGTTTCAAAAGCTGCAATTTCTTCAAGACTGATCAACAATGCTGACAAAGTCTATAACTTGTCTAGATTGGGTACAGAGGTTACCAAGAACTTTTCTTAACTGTTTTGTCTTTAAAGTCTCTATATCTTATTCCCACACGTGACAAATACGGTAATTTCAGGTCTCCTCCATAAAGTAGTAGGAAAGATGAGTACTACTTGAGAATATTTTTTCTTTTCTCTTTTTCCTCCCATCTTCAACTGAGCATAGGAGGACAAAATACACACTGCTGAGTTGGTGAAGAAGTGTATAAAACAAGATTTTCATTATGATAAATATTCATTAGACTCTTTAAATCGTTTGCCTTTATCTTTCAAAGTTACATGGAATTTTTCACCCGTATTAGAAAAGAACAAGCTGGTTTTCAGAAGCAGATGAGCCAAACTATTAGCATGATAATCAGATCACAGTAACAGGTAATTGTTTTGGGTAAGCCAAGATTGCAGCCTCTCCTGCTTGTTTGGACAATATCAGAATGTTGCTGATCAACAAGTAGAAAACAGTATGCACTGGCTGGCTTTCTAGATTCATTTGCAGGCTCCCTAGCTTCTTGTTTTAAATGTGGTCTGACTGACTCTCTTCTCAGATGACTGTATAGGCCATTTCCTTCTCCTGTATCAGGACAATGTCCCAGCAGCCATTACTTATATATGCACAGTTCAGTTTATTTTATTGTGATAATGTTCTATCCTTTCTGAAAAGAATTAATTATAGAGTTGTTTTAAATTCTCCCTTTTATATTTTTTCCCCTCCATCCTCCTCTCCTCTACAGTACTTCACTTTTTCATTATCAGCTTTTTGTAGGTCTCTGGGGAATCTTTCACACTTAAGAGTTTGGATATGCTTGGAATTATCTAAAAACCAGCAAGGCTTCATCTTTTTTAAGATGACCAAGTCAAAGTCAACCTAGACCAAATTTGAAAAAGAGTGTACCAAACTTCTCAAGAAATGGATTAAGCAAGCAATTTAACTTGAAGATTTGAGAAACATCAAGTTAGGAGGGTTGGAGAAGGGGTTTTTACACTATAATCCATAATATTGGTTCAATCCTTGCATAAAGCAAGACATGCTTATAAATCAAAATACATTTATTGTAACAGTAATAAATCAAGCGGATGCCCTAACATGTGAAAACATCTTTGAATGCAGCCTGCGTTGAAACACAGTTTGCCAGGTACCCAAACTAGCTTTAAAACGAATGAACAACGAACACAGCAGTTAAGTGCTCTGTGGAGCCTGGTTTACCTGACTTTGCTTCTGCTGCTCAACTGGTTCAGATGTATCTGTTCGTCTGCAGCATAAGCCTGATGTGGGACAATGCCAGCCAGTGCAAGCACATTACATAAAAGAACTGATGTAAAGACAATAACTGTATCAGCTGTGAAATTTACACTCAAATTAGTATTTAAAGCTGAATGAAATGACCTTGTGAACCAATTGTTATGTACTAGATCCTTGTTGTGGTCGGCAAGCCCAAACTCCTAGATTACTAAAGGGTTTTTTTTCCATGTTTTTTGTGTACTCTCACAGTACTACCAATCTGGCAACCTCCCATAGAAACACACACCAATGAATCTTACTGATGTATATTTTTTAAATGACATTTCCCCCCCCCCCCCCCCGCCCCGCCCTTGCCTAACCTCTATCTACTTCTCAGGAACTATCACCATCCCACCTGGAACAACAGCAAACTAATGCAACAGCCATCACACACAAATTAGATGTGCTTTAATGCTGTGTATTATTATGAATACAAACTTTAAAAAATAAACAATACTCACAAAAACTTTTTTTCCAGCTAACCTAGCTGGAAAAAACCTAATGTAGTCAACTCTGTTGCACAGTTAGATTCTGTGTGGTCTCTTCATGAATGCCTTCTTTGCTAGAGCACAGGGTATATAAAAAAAGACATATGCAACACTTAAAGGGAATCTTGAAAGTCCCTTCCAACCCAAACCGTTCTATGATTCTATGACACTGTAAGCGCTGTTACCACTGCTGTATAGAAATGTCCCAAATTGTGAATTGCTGGAGAGTGTGGAAGTATACTGGAGAAAACCATTGCAGCCTGCTCCTACATCCTTCCCGATGTCACTGTCACAAACAAGAGACCAGATTCAATGAGCTTCGAGCCTGACTCAGTGCAGCCATTTTTACACGGACTAAATGAGCGGACACATTTCTTCAAACCCTGATATCCATGAATCACATGCAGATGCTGATGTAACAGCGAGAGGGTGTGCCTGGAATTTTTAAAAGGGAACCAAAAGACAAGAAGAACAAAGACAGGTGAAACTGCTACAACTCCATTTAGATAACTGCTAAGAAATATGCAGTTCATGAGACTTCTTCCACTAGAAAAAGACATAAAGCACACAATTAAAGTTGCTGCTTTACAAGCCTGCTATTGAGCAGAAAGGATAACTGAAAGGTTAAGGCAGAAAAATGAAATCAATTTGTCCACCTTGAAGACAGACAAACAGGTTGCCCAAGCTATCTGCCTGGCAACAAAGGGGCAGAGGAAAAAATGGGAAAAAAAAAAAAAAAAAGTCAAGATACCATTTGAAAATCATAGGAGTCGTCACACTGGCAGCCTCTCTCTTGATCTCTCCTTTGGTAACTGTTTCAGCTGAAACAACTACTACATCTTAAAATCCCAAATTACTCCTGATCATTGTTGCAGAGGAAGTGAGAAGGATCTTTGCATAGAAAAAAGATTAATTTTAGAAGATGACTCAATAAACAATGTTTATGCATTTTTGAGAGAAAAAAATCTAGGTGTGCTAGGATACCAGACTGCATTAGATTGACACAGGCAGTTTTTAACTGAAGAATTCAAGATGGCATGTGGATGAGCCAGCAACCCACACACAAGAGAAAAAGCTAACTGAACATCCAGTCCAGATGTACTCCTTTACTAGGTAAAAAAAAAGAAAAAAAAAAGAAAAAAAAAAGAAAAAAAAAGAAAAAAAAGAAAAAAGAAAAAAAATGAAAAAAAGAAAAAAATTTTCATTGTATGTATGGCGGACCTTTTAATGTGCTACTTTCAGAGGAAGACACCTTGTTCATTACATGATTCCTGGCTAAAGCTGTTTTTGAATAAATGAGTTCCAATATTATTAAACCAACAGAGACACGTGCTTGAGTATTAGCCTGTTCATGCTCACAAGCTAACTCTGGCAAATATCACTTTTCTAAAAAATGTAGTCTTTCTACAAACGGAGAGAGTAATTCAATACATTATGACAGTTCAGCTCCTTATTGAAATTTAAGAGTTTGGGAACAAATTTTATTGAATTTCGTAAATATTTTGATAGGTTTGTTTTCTTTCTTCATTAAGTAATGCTTTAAGACAGGTATGGACAAGCTAGAGTTTCTGTTACACAACAGCAAGCTCCCATGATAAAGTTGATTACAATAACCCTTTCAGCAGTGAACTTCCTCCTCAGCTTTTTTTTTTTCTTTCAAATAAAAGCCTCACCCTTGCTTCTTTTCATTCTGCACTATTTTCTATCCTGAACAAGTACTGCATGCACCTGTTAAAATGCACAAAAAAATATAGAGTTAGAAAAAAAAAAAATTCCACAGAGAGAAAGACACCCACCCCCAACAAAACTAAGATTACAAGGTGTCTCAAAACACTATCAGACGAAAGCAGGCATCACTGCTTATTTTGGAAAGTAAAAGCAGCATAGCTCATTAGCAGAATTTGTATGGCTAGAATTGTATACGTCTTAGAAGACTTTTTAAAAAAATAAACAAGAATGACTGGCTTCTGTCTTAATTTGAATTCTTTAAATAGTTACCATTAAAAAAAAATCATATGGCAATTAAGCTCATCCAAATTTTAGTCAGGAAAAAAGGCTCCTACACATCAAACCTTGAATGAGCTAGAAAAGGACCTCAGCAAACAGAGGAGCATGTCTAAAAGCCAGTCTGGTGGGTACACTTTCCAGGGAAGCAGAAAGCCATTGTCATTCCAATCTGAACACTCTGGGAGAAAACAGAGCAAACATTTTGACCTTCATTCATGAGTTTATTAATAGATTTAGTCCGGAATTACTTCATTTGAATCAGACCCAAACTAAAAAATAAATATGCAATCCACCAAAACCTGGAGCATGAGACAATCCAAATGGCAGCAGTTTCCTATGAGATGTGTGATGACTTGGGAGTCATGGGTATTAGCCAGTAGCAGATTATTAAGTGACATGAAATCCTTTTGAAAAGCCAGCGTGAAAATAAAATAAATAAATATGGGAACAACTTTACAGGATTTAAGAAATCTTCAGGTTTCCTCATGATGGTGCCACAAACCCACCCCGTTGCCTCAGGCCGGTCTCTTTGTCCCAGTTTTCCACCTTGTGACAGAGCAGCACAACACCACCCCTGAGAGCCTGGCCCTGGAGGAGCAGCCGCCGGGCACCGTCGTGTGACGAGGGGCAATGACCAGCATCAAAAGAAGAGAAAGAACTAAATGTTCTTCAACTGTGCTGGCTTCACACAGCATGTACTAACGCAGACTTAAACTCCCAAGTTAAATGAAGAAAAGGAAAAGAAATACGGAGCAGCTCATTATTTTCTGCATGCTAAACTAAGACGCTATCTTGGTTTAGAAACAATATGAGATGAAATGATTAATGACTACACCCTAGCGCACTTACACATCGGTCTCAGCTAAAAGTAAATTCATTCCAGTAAATCCTAAATTCCATATGCTTAACATTAAAACCTTAATCACTATTCAAAGACATGAGAAGAAGATGGTATTAGCTTAATCTATTCATAAATCCAAGACCTAGGCTTACTTTTAGGGCCAAAAGAGAACTGCACAGAACTGAAGGCTGTTTAGAAATATTACAGGTAAAGTGCAAAACCCCTTAAGCTGCCATCTCTGCCGTTCCAGGATGGCTCCCCCATGACCTAGAATTTATTTACTCTTACATGGCTTTTCACGTTTCTCCTCTTGCCACATTTCTAGGCCAGACTTCTTGCAAGTGTTCCTTCTTCCTCCTGGCGTTGGGATCATCACTACTACTGAACAGTATGAAATTTTACATTGTGAGGTTTTAAACAAGCAATTCCTTTAGTTCCTTCACCAAAAAAAACCAAAGGATCACTAGAAAAATACAAGCATACAAAATCTTTTTTTTTTCAGAAAGTGAAGTTTTTGCTGTATAGTTTTCATTACTTAGGTTTCTTTGCCATCAGCTAGAGATACCCCTTTTAAGCAATGATTTTGCATACTTTTACCATTTAATCATTCCTCAACATTTTTCAAGTTGAATAAGAAACATCCCCAGATCTCTAAATCTGAAACTTTAAAGGATGGTATCTAGTTCACCTAACTTAAAGGCTTGTACTATGACTTAAAAAGAGAGTTGTTCTGAGATAACTAGTTAATGAAAAATGAAGTTTTACGATCTTAAAAAAAAGTCTCCCCAGAACACAAAAACCACAAAGCGAAACCCTAACTGAAATCCTGGAACAAAACAAAAACCAAAAAAGTGGCTGTACCACATCAATCCAAAAAGATCTATTCAGCCTTGCATCCAGCAGTGAGCAAGAGAGATGCATAGGGAGGAATTTAGGAACCAAGCAAGCCACAATGACACTTTACCAAGTATCTGCCCAGCTTTACAGCATCTGTGGCTGAGTCAGTAGTGAGATCTCTGCATTTTTAGTTCCAGATGCCTTTTCCTTCATGGCATTTGTCCAGACATTATCTGGCCCTTTTAACATCCAGAACCATCCTAACACGAGGAGTTTCACCAGTTATCCACAAAACGTATGAAGCTGCATCTCCTTCTGCTTGATTCTGAACCTGCAGACCAGCAACCTCTTCTAACACCTCCCAGTCCTTGTACTGGAAGAAACATTGAACAGTTGCCCCCTAAACATGTTCCACAACCTATTGCCAGATCTTTCTTCCTTTTAGTCACCTCTTCTTTAGGTTGAAAGGTAAGTAGATAATATTGTTTCTAGTAAGAAATTCGTCCCTACATTTGATGATCCCTGTTGTGATTTTCTGTACCTCTTAGTTCTTCTGCAACTCTGAGAAGATGGAGGGTAAGAAAAGCAAAAAAACCAAACCAGAATTCCATTTGGTATTTAAGACATGGGTGCATGATAGATTTATATATTAACATAAAGTTGTTTTGATCTCCATTCCTTTTTTAGGAATCAAGAGTTATTAGAATATAATGTCAATGTAGCTGGGCTACAACAACTGCATGTTCGAAAACAGCATCATGAAGGGATTACAGAAACCTGCACAATTAAGATTACACAGACATTTAAACTAAGGCTGGTACATGAGTAGAATAGCATTGATAACACCAGCTTTCAAAGAACACCACAAACTGTATTCTTTAAAAAATAAAACCACTTTCTATTTAACAAACATAGCAGCATGGACAAAGCTGTTGATTGACATGTACTTCGTTGGTGTACTTAGAAAAAGTAGTAGTATACTTTTTGGTAGGAAAAAGTATATCTGTGTGTTTTAATAGCAGCTTATGAGTCAATGAATTATAATATTTTTAAAGAAAACCCAAAACTAATGCATAATGCTTACCCACTGTAATGATGCCATACAAAAAACCCAAAACTTGCATTGTATCTGTCTTTTAAGGCCCTCTCCTTCACACTCAATTTTTCTTTACTTACTTACTTACTACTATTTTCCCCAAATAGACACAAGATAGGTTTTTAAGTCAACTGTTGGACAGGAAAAAAATTTGAGAAATTTCAAGCTGTATTTGCTCCATCTGTATTGTCATAACTGTGAAGCTCAGTGATTATATATTTCAGTAGATGCAGAATGGGGAAGACTTGCCTTCCCCCCCCAATAAATCTGATCAAGAGGGTAGCATTTTTTCAAGACTTGTTCCAAATTGCTCAGAACACAGGATTAAGAATTTTATCAAGATAAAAGAGAACAGAAGTGAAATACCGAGACTGAATAGAATGATGAAGACTAAATAACTTGTAGGTATATATTTGTTTATACTGGGATTTTTTGTTTAAAATTATCGTTCTGCTCTAAAAATGATTTCTCCAAGTGTAGGTAGTCTTTCCTTGCATCAATGATATGTATTTTACTTGTTCCTACAAGGTTTACTCATCAAAAATGGTCAGAAGACCATTTTATTTTAAAAATCATCTTCAGACTAGAAAATGATTTAACATATCTGCATTCAAAACATTGATGTCAGCTTAGAAAATGCATTGTTGTCACCTATCAAATCAGCAATACCAAAGCAGTCACCAGATGGTATAAATCATTTCCACAGTAACAATTTCAGTACAGTGACCTCATGCAATATTCAGAATACAAAAGTATACAGAGGAATTTCGCTCCTCCTTAGACAGTGGGACAAAAAACATAAAGCCCTAGAACAGTGATTCACTTCATCTGCCCCTCCTAGAAGAGTACTATAATTAGGAGACTAAATCCACACCCACAACTAAAGAAACACGAGCACTTAAGAAATACTGTCAAGTTTATAAACTTCTATTCACATACCCAAACTCTGTAATGAAGCAAATGCTAATCCTTCTGCTTTTAAGCTGATGAAATCACAGTACCATAAATAGCATCTTTGATATAAAACAATCACAAAGAATGAAATATCATTTGCTGTATAAAAGCACTCAGCCATGCTGCATCCAATTTAGGATACAAATCAAGGAGCGATACCAGCAAACCAGAGGGAGGCATTAGCCTGAAGAGCAGGACAAATACCCATAATCTTAGCAATGCTAAAAACAGTCATCGTGAGATTTCTATGGATCTTCAGTGGTCAATATGACAGCTTCATATAAGCTTATGCCATATAAGCTTAGAGTTTACCCAGAATATCTAGCCCCTGGCTCTACATTTGGAGAAAAGCCGGTATGAGCAGCACGCTCTACAGCCATTCGCAAGTAAGATCGTCCTCACAGACATCATGTGATGTGTGTCAAACCTCAAGGTTTGAGCACAGACCTCACTCTTTCCTGTGCTGCAATAAAGTTCACTGCTCATCTATTTTACTGTGCAAGAAGATACTCATTTTTTCTGTATTTGAAAGAATGATGAAAAAGTACTTAGGCTTTCTTCTCAGTGCAAAGTGGGAAGAATTATCACCGTGAGTGATAATTCTCTATGAGCTTGCCCAGCGTTCCAGGGAAAGAGCTGAGCATAGGCAAGAAGAGAGAAGCATCAATACTCTAATAACAGTCCCTCTGCTAATCTCTATCTATCCTTCTTCAGTATCTACATTTAAGTTATCTAATGAAAACGCTCTCAGTGAGTGAGGTAGCTACTTTTCAAAGCCTTCCAAGGAAGATCCTATCTGTCTAAGTTTAGGCACTTCAAACACAGTAAAATATTTTATCAATTTGTGATATGCTCCTGACTGCAGGAAACAAAACAGAACAGAAGCATCTCAAAGTATCTAACAAGAAAATGCAAACACGTGTTTCCAACGTGAATAAGCCAAGCAATATACTTAGATACAGAAGTGAGAGACAGTTTCCACATGTTACTCAGTATTGTAAATGCAAAGACCTAGTTTTCAAGAAACCTGTAATACTGATGGTACTTCTGGTCAGAACATAGACAAAATTATTCAACCAATCCTAGCAGCATAAATTACATGAAACCCTCACACTTTATAACAAGCTGGCAGAGATGATTAGAAATTTATGAGGACTGAATGCCAAATTACTTCTAAAATTGAGCCACTCGCCTCAGAAGCTGAACGCTACAACCAAGTCCTAGTTTTGGTTGTATACAGCAGGTAATTGTCAAAATATTGAGCAATCGTTTTCTCTTAATCCATGAGAAGCCCTCCAATTTTATGCTTTCCTCCAGGCTACCTGACAGTTCTTCTGCCCCCAGCATTCACAGGGAAATCAAAATCAGGAGGCGTCTTAAACTACTTAAACTTAGCAACTAAATTTACAAAACAAAATGGCTTTTACTATGCTTGAACAATGCTGAATTGATTCAAATACATTTCTGTGGCACATCCCCATTTAATTCAAACCAGTTTTTACCGAGCAACTGAGTTGTTAGATGGTCACAAGGGACAAAATGTTTATACGGCACAAGTATTGATAACCGTATTCCAATTGTAATGTTACCTGTAACGAAGAGAATCAGAAAGAGGGGCTAAATCTGAGGTTCGGTATCTTTAACCTTCCTGCCATAGTAAAACTCATCAATATTTAATCATATTGTGACATAAATGATTAACATTACATCATCGTTTTGAGCATGGAAGACAAGTCCTGCACTGGGTAGTCCTGCACAAGGACACAAGTCCCGAGTTTAAATCTTGTTCTAAAATTGGACAGTAAACGATAAAAAAAAAGTGTAGCTCCTAGTTATGAAAGCACACACTTTAGGCCTCTCCAAATACAGTCCTGGTAGGTCACTACATTCCCAGACAGGTCTGGCATATCCTTCTTTTTATTGTGGGATAATGGAATAAAGGTAAAACCATGAATAAAAGATCCCCCTTTGAAGCAGAGGGGAGATTTGACTGCATAGTGCCCAGGGACAATCTGGACAAAAAAAAGGCAAGAAACAGGCCTATAGATATTCTGCAATGAAACAAGATGTAAAAGTGACTAAGCCGTAAACAGTAGGGAAATTGGAAGAAAACCCCAAACCACCCAAACTCTTGAATTTCAGTGCCACAGGTAAATGGGTAAATCATGAAACAAATATGAAGAAAAAGTAAGATTGTTCTGTGACTGGAAAAAGAATATGAATTCATCTCATTAGAATCATATGTCAGGAAGAGAAAAATTACGTCTGCAAAAAAGCAAACCAGTATCTGATAGAATTTAGTATTTTGCAAAGGAGAGGCCCAGATAATTTACACACAAGAAGCTTCAAGCAAATAACTGAGGAGCTCTCTGAAACACAAATGTCATTTTTTAAATAATCTTAAGAAATTCTAAACATCAAAGGACTCTCCACATTAATATGCAGTATTTAAAAAAAATGTAAAAGGGGAGATTCAGGAACTCTAGAAAGATCAGCTTGGCACAGATCCTGAACAAAATCATACAATGGCAATGGGAAAAATGGAAGCTAAAAATATCCTGTCAGTCAAGCAACCTTCATAAGGTCACGAGAGGAGAGAAGCTGAAGCTCCAGCTCCCACAAGGAAGACAGCACAATCTACTGGCGTTGCTGCTCTGAAAAACCTTTTTCCTTCTTTACAGGATAGCTAAAGGGGACCCAAATAAAAAAAAAAAATTACTACAAAGTATCACTGGAAGACTATAACTCATAATTATACTCAAAGCTCAAGAGCTGCTCCGCTGGAAAGCAAAGCATGCAGAACAAAGGAGCAAACCAGAAGCATCCCTGATAGCAGAGGAAAATCTTGGCAAATTCATCTCAGAAACTGAATTGCTCAAATCCGTAGCAGAAGTGAGATTTGGTTGAAGCTGAAATAGAAGGATGGGTGGCAGAAGGATTAGTGGCAGAGCAATACGGATACAAAAGTGGTGCCAAGAACAAAATCAAGCAAAACTAAGAAAAAAAAAAGTCAAGAAAGAAACAGAAGAGAAGAAAAAGCAAATACAAGCTACAGGATACTGTAAGAGAAGAAACTAAAGAACTGGAAAGTTTCTAGACAGTGTAGAGAAAAATTATCATCTCTCAATGTTTAAAGCAAGTCTTTCATTCCCAAATAAAAGAGCTAAGAATTTCAATAATCCAAGCTAGGGAGGGTTTGTGTGTGCACACATGCATGCAAGGTATATACTCCTCCAACTCAAATAAAACAAATCCAAAGCATCATATAGAATAAAACACTCCACACTGAAGTGGCACATTGTCAAAATAGCAAGTTTTCCAGTCTACTTTATAAATACATTATGGTACCTACTTCAACACCTGTCACAGGTTACTTTAAGGAAAAGAAAGATCCTGGATGAATCAGATCTTTTCTTACAGCAGCAAATATTTCTTTTCAAACTCTTCCTTTTCCCATCAAAGCCAACATCAGTTCTTAATGGCACATGAATTAAAATTCTTATTAAACTGAACACAATGGAGAGCTGCGCAGAGCTACTGACCTAATCTAACACAGACAAAAACAGGCATCATTTTTCTGTAGAAAGATAAGCCTGAAAGAAAAAAGATATCAGGGAGAAGAAAGAAACAACAAGCCATTCAGTTAGGTGGGAGAAAAGGGAGAAAATCCTGACATGTGCTTTTCATGATTCTTCTCCTCTTGCCCACACACTGATTTCTGACTAGCACAAGATATTGCTGCCACTTTACCAAGATTTTGCACAGACAAAGGTAAGGATGATTTAACATCACTCTCAGCTGGACATTTAGAAAGCATTTCTATATCATGGAAAAAAACGAAGAGTAACACTAGGAGTTATTTAAGAATCAAGACATCTAGGGATGGAAATAGGTGAATTACATAGAGAATTCAAACTAAACAGTGCTTCTGTTAATATGGCTAAGTTGGAGGTAGGATGTGTAAAAGGAAACAAAAAACCAAAAGTATACCAAGATAACCAAAATGTAACCTGGATATTAATTTCCTCACATTGCGAGGTCAAAGCTGTCTAAGTAAGTACCTTTCTTGTTATAGGCAGCAATAATCAGCGGATTATAAAAAGAACCAAACACAAAACACACAGAGGAAGACAGAGAGAAATGGAATTAAATCGTAAAACAAAAAAGGAAGCATTTTTAAGATATAGGTTCCTAGACAGCAAGGTATATCGACACCATTCTGTCAACACTGAAGCATTCAGCAGCCTTCCCAGAAGACAGAAGGTTTCAGACAGACATAGAATTGTGCAGCTACTTCCACCTAAGATTAAAAAATAAAGAAAAAAGAGAAAGGCTCATATAGAGATGCCATTCCATGACCCCACTCCAGGGCAGAAGAAGTAGCAAGGATAGTTTGGTAAATACCCATTCCTTTTGTATTTGAGGGCAGGTTGGTGGACAATTTCTGAACAGAATTCATCTAACACCCACCAAGCTCAACTTTCTCCTAGCCTCCTCACTCTTGAGAAAAAAAAAGAGATTCTTAGTAAGTCTAGGAAGAAAGGAGTTATTTTAAAGTTGCAGGAGAGATTGAGAGAAGGGAACTTCACTGAGGTCACACATCGGGCTCCTTGCCAAGTCCGGATTCTTGTGCATCTGAAAGACGACCATTCCCAAAGCTCTTCAGAACAACAGGATCTGAAAGATATTTATGAGACTACACCTATCCTGTTCCACACAGCACATACCCCACAGTGACGTGTTTGTTATCTTCAATACTTTAGTAAATCAAGTTGCCCAACAGCCATGGGAGTGACCTGCTTACCTATGCGTGCACGTACATTTAAGTTTGCGTGTGTGCGTTAAGAATGCAAGGATCAAAACCAAAAATATTTTTGGACCTAAAAAAAAAAAAAATCTACAATGCATTAAGGATAAAATACGCCAAAAAGTAACGAGTTTTATAAAAAATAACGAAAGCTAAAGGCAAACTTGAGACAGCAAAGCAGAACAACTTTAAAGCAGAAACAAAATAATTACATAAAAGATAATCAGGTATAAAGTCCTGAGTCAAAAACGTAAGGAAAAACAGATCTCTGGCAAGGACAAGTTGTTGCTAGCTCAAGAGAAAAGGGATGCTTTAATCAGTCTTGTGCGAGGATGCAGATAAATCCCTAAAAGCAAAATAGAGTATGTGTATCTTAAGGATGTTTCCCTACATCATGCAGAAATGGAAGAGGGAATTTGTGTGTAGCTCCACTGGAGGACAGATAACTATCAATAAAAACAAAACAAGCTGAAAGCAAATTAGCCACGGAACTTTTTACATACTACTGCTAATTTACAAATTTGTTTTAACTCCTACACTAGCTGGCTTTTAAAAAAAGAGATACCCTGTGCATTAAAAAAGAAATAAAGATGACTTCCACCTAAAAGAGAAAAGATGACTGTACTCAGCAAAGACGTGTTTGCTACTGGCACAAGCCTCAAGATCAGCAGGGATTTACTGTGGTTAAACAAACTGCAAATAGCAAGAAAAAAAACCCCTTGATCTCCTGCATAGAACAAAACCCAAAACTTAAGTATCTTATTCTTTCTTGATGCATAAAAAAAGTTTTAATCAAATGGAATAATAATACTTGTTGTAGAAAAATGAAATTTTGCAGAGTAAGATGAAAATATGCTTTTCTTCTCTTGTACTGGGCAGGAACTTGGAACTTTTGAACTAAGAACTTAACAGGAGCATCCTGCTACAGCTACTGTTTGCCCTGTGAACCCTCTGATTGTGCATTTAGGTAAAACACATGTACCAAAGGCTAACTTCTAACATACACATGATTTTAATAGAGGAAGGGATAAATAGGATGACTAATTAAGTGAAGGCTTAGAAAAGAGACTTGGAGCAATGCAAAGATAAACACTTATGGAAGATAAACAACTTCTGTTACACAAAAATCTTTTATAGTACTTTTATCCTTCATAAAATACTTGTGAGGTAGTACTTATGTCCAGTTAGGACCTGCCACATTTCTAACAGTTATACATCATAATAAAGATGATACAGAAAGGTGGAGGCTCCTTTTCTCTTTATTTATGAGGCAGTTACGCCCAGAGCTCCCAGACTTCTGGACAGAGGTGTCCAGATACAATAACTTTTGTGGCAGGTATTTTAAATAAAGTTCTGTTTGGGCAGAATGAAAAATTACATCCTTCTTATTAGCTGTTCCATTACTAAAATATGATGGGCTTATCTGGAAATGTGAAATAGAATACAAGGCATACTATACCATTGGAATCATAGCATACTTGAGGTTGGAAGGGACCTCTGGAGACCGTCGAGTCCAATGCCTCTGCTCAAAGCAGGGTCAACGACAGCAAGTGGCTCAGGATTGTGTCCAGTCAGGTTTTGTGCATCTCCAAAGATGCAGACTCTGCTGTGGTTCAGGGCAGCCTGCTCCAGCGTTCAATCATGCTTACAGTTAAAAGTTTTATGTTTAAATGGAATTTTCTGTATTTCATTTTGTGCCCGTTGACTCCTGTCCTTCCACTGTGCACCACTGAGAGCCTGACTCCATTCCAGCTCCTTCCTCTCCAGTGTTTAGACACATTACTGAAATCCCCTCCAGCCTTCTCTTCTCAGCGATAAAAATCCCAGTGCTCTCAGCCTCTCCATGTATGACAGATGCTGCAATCACCTCTAATTACTAAATTGTACACAGGACAGGGAAAAATTGTCAGTGATATGGACTCTGTTCCTGTATTACACAGCACAGAAGTTCATCAGCTGGAAAGCCTGAGACTAGTCACATTCCTTGCGTATGAAATACTACTACTAAATGACGAGGCATAAAAAAACCCTCCTGCATGTACACATACACACGTCACTACATAGATAGAAAGTAGATGTGACTCATCTTGCAATAATTGTTGCATTCATTTTTTTAAAGCAGTAACAACTTCAACCTTGTACAAATTCCTTGTACAACCTTGTACAAAATAGTCTCAGTATTTGGGAAGTTGTTACTGAAAAAAAACACAACTTTAAGCCACTGAGAATGTTTTTATATAAGATAAGCCATATCAAGTTAGGCTTCATCTCTACTTAACTCATAAAATGATACTTAGTATGATTTCAAATCCTTCAAGCTACTACGACATAACTACTTCTCGATTCAAATTTGGGCTGTAGGGAATCATCACAGGACACAACTAAATGCACTAAAATCTCAAAATAAAAAGGAGACATATTGAATAGTCCTGCCAGTTATCAAGATTTCTGAACATGTTTGCAGCTTGTATTCACCAGACTTGAAGCACAACAAATAATGGCATTAGAACATCTTACCTGCCTGGTTATTAACACTCATAATCCCATAAAGGTTTTGAAGATAATTGTCTACAGAATATTACGTACAGAACAGCAAGGAGAAAAGAATGCAGGCTGTATTTTCAGGATGGGGTATTACAAAATCCAACTTCCTGCTCCAGGACAATAACCTCATCTTGAATTTCTCAAAACTCAGATGTCAAAACTAGATACAGTAAGCTATTGGTAATCTCAGTGCTGCAATGAGCAGCAAGATCAGTTCTGAAACATAAGATGTAGGAAAAAGCTAGTGAGGTTTTTTGCAATTGTGAGCCCAATGATGTAGTCAAAAATGTTAAAACTAAATAAACCTGCAGATGCATTGCTAAAGGAACATTGAAGGTAAAGTAGGGAGCGGATATTCCTAGAAAGAGGAAGCCACAATGATACTGGAGTGTCTAGAAAACAAACTGTACAGTAAGCTTACAGAATTTTACCTATGTATCTCAATGAAAACAAAGTTAAGAGGTGACTTGATTAGTACATATGTCTACTTATACTTCGGAAGTGAGCAGTGCAGGTGTCGGTATCACAGACAAGCAAGGTGGAAGTCAAATTTACACAAATTCAGCTTTTAGATCAGCAAGTTCCTGTAAGCTAAATAGCAGACCACACTAGATACAGACTCATTATAAGCAATATTAAGACCAAAAAATCAGATTGGGGTTTTTTTTCCCTGGTTTGTGAAAAAAAGGAAAGTGCATATATGCTATATAAGTTTTCAAGACAGAGGGTGAAGTGGCTAGACTTTCTCTTTTATATAAAGGTGGAATGAGATTAAATTGACCAGCTTGTGGCTCTCAAGTTGTGAAGTCCCGCTCCCACATCAAGACATGCTACAATCCCCAGTGGAAGTGTGCTTATGGAAGGACAGCACAATAATCCAAACCGACAGCTCTGGGAGAAATTAAACTAATAGGGATTGATGAAATCACCTTTGGGATTGGCATCAGATCATCCAGCACGCCAGGAACAGCTCTATCTCAAAAGAAAGCAATAGGATCCTCCAAGGGCAATTGTCATCTCCACTCTGCAAACCAGATCTCCCACTTGGAAGCATGGTACAAGTTTTACAGCTGCAATTCATACTAAAATTTTATCTGTGTGATTTGTAGGATGGGGGGGGGGTTATATTGTATTTAGTCAGGCCAGAATACAAGTTCTATGTAACCATTTTTGAGAGACAAAAACACCTCCAAAGGATGGAGGCAAAGAATGACAGAGACCGAGAATTAAAAGAGTTTTCGAAAAAAAGTACACACATTTCAATTTAATGTATCTTTTCTATTAAGGAAAGATCTAAGACAGAAAAAGAAATCAAGAGGTTTTACGTTCAATTTATCTCCTGAGTTTTAAAAGTTGAGGTCATTATTAGTATTTATCCAGACAGGATAGCAATGGTATATATTAAAAAAAAAAAAAAGCTACAGATTAGCTTCTGAACAACTTATGACCTGCTGAATAGAAGCTACATATTGGAGAACAGTAGCATTACTCGCAACATCATCACTGAGGGCTTAAGCTACAAACACCTTATAGCAGACCAAAACCCAGCTTTTCCTGTTAATAGAAAAGTCACTTTCTGCTCTTAAAAGCTAAGATTTGCACACTTCAAAAAAATCCATAATAAACTTTTTTTTTATGCAACACAAACACCAGTAGGCAATCATTACCACAACACATAATAACCTTAAATAAGGGAAATTTACATTTCACTCAAGACTGTCCATCACTATTCAGCTTCTAAAAGGGCCATAACCCCTTATGTAGATTTTAGGTTTGATATATTTCAACCAGTACAGCAAGAAACAGAATAAGAGATAGCATCTAAACCCTATTTTATGAAAAGAATATGGAATTACAAAAAAATTCAAGAGATATTTTAAATAAGCACCAAACAGGATAATATAGTGCCCTTAGATGTGAAGCCAAATCCTATTTCTGAGTGTTCCAAGAGCAGTTCTGAACACCTGTTTCTCCACAAGTACTCACTGATTTTGTTTTAACCTAGGTAATCAGCTTAATAAGACTGGTTAAAAATTAAAGCACTCCAAGTCACAGAGCGCACTGGTTTCTGCACAGGCTCAAATAATCCGAAACATGAACTTTACAACATAAGAATAGATTTAATCAATTCATTAGTAGTGACCAAAAAAAATTAAAATACCACGAGATAACTAGGTTTTGGTTGAGACTTTTTTTTTTAATCTTTCCCTTTAAAAGAAAAAAATTACCTCTACACAAAAGATCTTAAGATCAAGTCCACATAATTTCATCTTCTCTGGAAAATGCTGAAAAACATTCAAATATGGAATATGACCTTCAACAACAAACCTGCATTAAAGAAAAAAAAGGAAGACCAAATCAAAACAGTATTTCACATGACATGCATATGTTTCTTCTAAAATTAATATACAAATTAACTTCTGATTTGAAATAACATCCATATTATACTGCCTAAGAAATTCTATCTGAAGTTACACACCCCTAAATGCTCCATAGGACAAAAAAAACCAGTTCAATCATTTAACAGGCCTTTAAGTTCAAGCTCAGATATGATTGACAAATGTTAATGTTATGGCAGTAATCTTAAAATCAACATGCTTATATGCAGTTTGTTCTGCACATTCTTCAGCTACTGCATTTCTGAAACTGCTGTAAGCCTCCTTTGAATGGTACGGATTTATTTTTTTTAAAATTCTAAAGCTTTAAGTAAATTTTACTTTTAAAACACACATTTTCTGCTGGAGGAGTTTGACTCAGGTAATGTGGTAAGGAGAAAAGTCACAGAATGATGAGCAGATATACAGAACCAAAACCCCATTAATTACATCTGTATTCTGATTTTTTAAGAAAAAGTATTGTTCAGGTATGAATAGAAATGATTTTGTATACTAGTAAATAAAAAAAATATTTTGTATTTGCACCTGAATAATGCATTTTTTTGTTAAAAACTGGCTTTGGTAAGTCGTTGACAGTATTATTTAGGATTTTTCTTTACTTTTTCATATACGTAAGATGAGACTTAACAACAGATACCAATAAAAAGCCACCACCACACCAAACCCCTGCTCTTTTCTAGCATCTTAGCTGACATTCACACCAGGCAAAGCAAGCACTGAACAAGCATGAATCCTCACAAGGGAACAGACATTACTCTCATTCCAGATTAAAGCATGTTAGTGGTCCTCCACAGGACTAAGCTGGAACTGCCTTCCTGTCTCCTCCAAAACAATTTTGTTAAAAGAATACATTAACCTGGAATAAATTAACATTTCAAACAGAGAAGACTCTGTTCTTTAAATAGTATTAGAGATTTGAAAACAATTTCCTCTCCTGCCAACTGTGTTATCTGCACTGTATCTCTCTGATCTTGCTACACAGATTAGGAACTTCTTGGTCTACGAACTCTGCAAGTCCCTCCTGGGTTCCTAGAGTGGTTGTAAGGCTGGGCTCTGCATCTCTCCCAACGCGGGGCAGTACCTAAACACTTCAATGCTCTGGATCCAAAGCTGGATCCAATCCCACAAGTTGAAACACTGAGTTCCTCATAAAGCACAGCGTTCTGCCACTTTTCATTCAAGCTGTGTCTGCAGGGGAAAAAACCCCAACAAAACAAAAAAAAACCAGACCAAAAATAAGGCCGAACAATGTCTTCACAGACTGAGCAGCCACTGTTGAGGAGGACAGGAAGATTCAGCTCCATCCTGAGCCTACGGCAATTCACAAGCTTACCTTCCCCTTCCCAGTCCAGAGCCCTAATCACCACTTGTTGCATGTTATGTAGTGTATATCTATTGAAGTTGACTAAAATTCTATTTAAAAGCTAGTTACTGCAAAGTTTACAGTTACATCCTGATTTTATTTTAAACCATTCTTAACTGAATTTTCAGTTTAATCAAAAATTTTAATTCAAAGCAGGACTGAAAAGTACATTTCTTAATCAAAACTCTGTTAGAATTAACCCATCATTTATAATGATTTCTGGAAAATAATAGCAATCTGAAAAATCACATTGTCCAATAGTTTTTATTCTGTATTAGTATTAGGCTCTTAAATGAAAAGGTAAAAGTCGCTACACAATCCTTCCTAATCAAATTGTGACGTACATTTTGCTAATGAAATTTCAGTAGCTTTCCCCAACCACTGTGAACAGCATTTCCCCACGCCAAGTGGAGATGTGCACTGGTCCACATGCTCAGTGAGGTTATCATCCAAACCCAGCACCATCCAAGGACACGCTTGTCCTTGCCATCCCACCTGATCTGCTGAGCGCCTTGCACAACAGGTCTCTAACTCATCTGAGTCAAGGTCAGCTGTGCTAAATTGAAGAACTTGAGGGATTGTTTCACAGAATGGATTGAGCCAACCTAAAAGCTCAACCTAAAAGCATTTCTCCTCCTGGTCTGGCTGTGTGCTCCTGTTACTCATCATCCTCTTCCACAAACAGAACTTGCAACAACAGTAAAAGATTGCCCATTACTCTGTTTCAAGAAAGAAAGGTTTGTTTCCCATCATCTAATGAAGAGGCTCGCAGACGGCTCCAATAAGCACAAGAGTCGGCAGAGAGAAGGGGATGCATCACACACGCAGGAAGAGAGAAGAAAGGGAAGCAAGACCTTCCTCTTTCAGCAACCCATTACTGGCTCAGCTGAAGATAAGCTTTGGCTGACACGTGTTAAGGCGCAATCACACCATTAGCTCTCAGATCTAAAGAGCTGGTACCACCACACCGGGAGCAGCAACCTCCTGAGCCAGCACAGCAACAGCTGGAAGAGGACAAACAACCAAGACCTTCCTTGGGGTGTGGCGTAGTGGTGATTGCAGCCAAACCACCCGAACAGCTTGCTGCCTCCGAAATGGGAAAACCCACCCTCCCTTCAGTCCTCTGCCACACACTCCTCCCTGCTGACAAAAGCACTTGTGTGACTTCTCAGACAGAGGATTAGACTGAAAACTAGTCTTCCGTTTTCCAGGGTTTGATTTCATCCAGATTTCTAGACACAGCTGACTGCAGGAACATTATTGCCAGCACAAGGCGGAAAGGGACTGCGGTGAAACAAGTTAACCTGCACTAAAAGACAGCCTGAGAGAGTTGGGGTTGTTCAGCCTGGAGAAGAGAAGGCTCTGGGGAGACCTTATAGCAGCCTTCCAGCACCTAAAGGGACCTACAGGAAAGCTGGAGAGGGACTGTTTATCAGGGTGTGTAGTGATAGGACAAGGGGGAATAGGTTTAAACTAAAAGAGGGTAGATTTAGATATTAGGAAGAAATTCTTTAGTGTGAGGGTGGTGAGGCACTGGAACAGGTTGCCCAGAGAGGTTGTGGATGCCCCATCCCTGGAAATGTTCAAGGCCAGGTTGGATGGGGCTTTGGGCAACCTGGTCTAGTGGAGGGTGTCCCTGCCTATGGCAGGGGGGTTGGAACTAGATGGTCTTCGAGGTCTCTTCCAACCCAAACCATTCTGTGATTCTAAAATGTATGGTGAAACTCTTTTGCAAAATTACTTTTCTGCAGATCTACTTCTTTCAAGTAATACACCATAAACTGGATGAATGCTAGTACCCAGGGCAAGAGAAAGGGCAAGAATGGTTATGCAGGACCACAGCAACAGAAACTCGGATCAGCTTAAACTGATGTTGGAACCACATCCTTATGCTGCAAGAGACAAGCAATGTCCATCATGGCTTTTAAAAAAGAAAGGAAGTTTTCACTAACTTGGCTGTACCAAGTCAAAGCATTGCAACTGTTTAAAGAATAATGACATCTTTCCTAGCTTGAAATTACTGTCTCCATACAAAAGAAATGCTCTTCTCTCTCATGTTAAGAGTTGTTTTTACATTCTTAAAATACACAAAACAGCGTAAATACCCTGTTATGAATACAATGTGCTGATGATTCAGGTTTTTAACACTTATTCCAAAAGCCCAGATTTGGAATAGCACTTCAGAACAGTTTCTTCTGCCATTCTTCCAAACCTTTCATTTAACAGACAGATGATCAAAGCACTTGTAAGACTACACTCTATCAGCGAAGTGCTTGAAAACTTGACTGGCAGATACGGTACACAGTCCGTGTTCTTTTAATTACAGCAGCAGTGTACATTAGTAAGGTCCAAATATGAAAGAAACTCTAGGTCCTCTGCATGCTACAAGGAAATGATGCATCTGGTAAAGCCACACAGTAATGCCACAAACTGATTACAAGTTTAGTCTTGCCAGCACAGCTAGGTATAACCTCACTTGAAAGGCATTAGTTCTCACAATCTTGAAGTCTAGCATCTTGGAAACTTTTTCCACAAGCCAACAATTTTATTATTTAGGTAAATAATACGCAACGTTATCAAGTATTGTCAGACTACTCACAATGGAAAAGGATTTAATGTGTCGCATAAACCTGAGTAGAAGGCTGTTAAAAATGTTATTTTTCAACTAAAATATCCCTGTCAGAGGAGGCAATTGTAGTGTTTTTCTGCTAAGTGTATCAAGTAGCAAGGAGGAGTATATTTTTGGTGTTGTAAATCCTTTAAAAGCAGGCAGATTGCCCTACCATAGTGCCTAAGCATGTATCACAAGGGAGAAGCGGTAGTCAGTGGACTTCAGGGTAGGGAGACAACCAAATCGAAGAAAAAAACAAGGCAGGATTTTATGCACAACTGTAATTCAGCTGTTTTAAATAAAACAATTTGCCTACAGAGATTTAAAAGGTAATGCTGAATACTTAATGTTTTCTCTGCATAGTTTTCATCTCTGGTCTGTCGCTATTTTGATCTGTGTATCTTAATGCATGCAAAAATGTGAACATTGTCTGATTTTTTTTAAACTTAAATATTCAGAAGTTAGAAAACAAGTATTTTATGGTAGTTCATGCAATTTAAAATTCTTTCCCCTTCTTCATCAAACTTGTGAAAGGCAAAGACCCTAAGGGTAGGGAGAGAAACATGATAATGTAATTACTGTCTTATATAACTATCGTATCATGGTAAAACTTTGCAATACAAATGACATTATTTTAAACATCATTTTCTGCATTTAATTCAGTTCATATGTTCAGCACATTTAAAGTCACTGAATCATTCTGATTTACCCACTTTCAAGAGTATTACACCCATAAATTGTATCTAATTAAATATCTTCTCATTCAAATAATCTTATTTCAATTTCCAATTGTTAGTTTCTGATTATGCCTTTCTGTGTTATATTCAGCACTTGATTTTTTGTTTCCTCTCCTTTTCCAGCTTTTTTTTTTTTTTTTTTTTTACTGCTTTCATGTTTCCTCTAAATCCTTTCAAGCAAATGTGCGCATCTCTTAAGGATCTCAATACAAGGGATATTTTCCAGGTTCCGAATCATTTTCCTGGATCTTTCCTGCAGTCCCTGATTTTTAAAGTACCAAATACAATATACCATTAATATGCAAAAAAACAATCTACCTTTCCTCTTAACAGTTGACTTGACAGTTGGCAGGGTTTTTTGTTGTTGTTTGATTGATTGGTTTTGTTGGTTTTTTTTTTTCAAACCACACCATCACACTGAGAGGAACTTGTGAGGATGTATTTGCCTCATATGACCTCACATGCTTTCCAGAGAGTTTCCAAGATACAGTAACCAAAGAATAGATATTTAATTATTCATTTTTCTCTCCGAACAGGATGGGCTAAGCAATAATTCTCTACTGTGAGCCATTTGCTCCATCCCAGTAACTGTAATTTACTACTTGGATTTTTGCCATATATGAACATTATCAGACAGGATTTATATATTTATTTTCTAATCATTGACAAAAATACAGAGTATGCTACGGTAGTTCTAACTCCTACAGAATTTCCTTAGGAAGATACTAGTCAGTAATAAATCTTGTTATTGAAAACTACTTTTCAGTATTACTATTTCTTAATCCACTCAATAAATACTTCTGTATTGCAAGGTGTTAGTTTGAATTCTGTGGCATTTTGCTGAACGTTTTACAAGCATCTTTGATGCAACAGCATATCCAGTTATGCAAATATGCAATGGTTTGTGCAATTCTGATCGATGTAGGCAACAGCCTCCCCTAAAGTTAAATCAAACAGTTAAACATTGTTTTGCATAGAAATAAATTAGCTAATATTAACTACTGTACTTCGAGACATACAAACCTCCCCTTTTTGAAAAAAGTACTTGCAAAAGAGCATTCTTCAATGCCCATCCTTCTCAGAAAGCCTGTGCAAAGCTAGAAAAAAGCAGGTGGAAGTTGACGCTCCAGGGGAGAGAGGCTATGATGGAAGATCAGGCTCTGGGGTAAACTTCCCTGGCATTCGTCACGCTTTCAGCAGCAATACCAGTTATATGCAGCACAGGTGGTGGATGATGGACTCATTGCCTTGCCTTTTAGTTCACAGGTTATATATTTGAAAAATAAAAATTAAAGAACTCAAGTCTACCGCATCAACTGAATTTTGAATCAGTTTTCCTTTCATTTTATCTGGGTTTGCAATTTGAATCACCAATGTACAGTTACTAGAGTCTTTCTGTTCCTTAAATTTTGGCAAAGTAACATTTTTTACCCATCTTTTTAGAAATATCTGGTATTTCAGCACTTGTTAAAAAGGAGTAATAGCACACAAGAGGTCTTCAAGGAAGACCTGAGAATTCCTGAATTTAAGCTATTTGAACCTGATTTAAAATATTTATTGCTAACAAGAAAATTTGAATTATTTTCCATTCCTTGCGTAGAATAGAATATTTCAGTTGGAAGGGACTTACAATGATCATCCAAGTCCAACTGCCTGACCAATTCAGGGCTGACCTAAAGTTAAAGCATGTTGTCGAGGGCATTGTCCAAATGCCTCTTAAACACTGACAGGCTTGGAAGTAAATAAGGAATGTGTTCATAGCCTCACAGAGGGGAGAAGGGAACTACACTGTCAGCAATAGTTTGACAGTCTCAATTTAGCATCAGACCTTACTTTTAGAACATTTTATTTCTACTATATTAAAAGCTGTATTATTCTGAACTCTGGTCATTACAGATACAAAGATATAAAGGCAAAAAAGGACTTCCTAAATTAATTTCTGTGCCCAACTCCATTGCATAAAGCTACTTAGCTACCTTTCAGATCATTGCATACTGCTGGTATTGTTTGTGTGATGACACTGATGTAAGTCCTGGAGAATGTTTACTCATTTAATTCTGGCATGCTGACAACAGCAAAAATAGCAAAATTGTGACCATGCACACCTCCAGCAAATCTTAAGAAATTCTGAAGAAGGATAAAAACTTCTTTAGCTCCAAAACCTTCTCCCTTACACATCTTTGAGATTCATTGCAAGCAACAGAGGAGCATATTCTCCACAAGCAGTAACACAAATTGTTATGTCAAAGAAAAGATAAATAGAGAAAACCTCTCACTATTTCTGAGCAAATTTGTAAGAGGTTAATAGTACAGTACTAATTTAAAAAAAAAAATTATTGTATTATTTATAAAAGCAACAAATATTTCACTAGAGACTATGCATACCTTAAGAGATCAGATAATGTCATAGGTTCTCTCAACCAGAGGAGCGCCATGTAACAAAATGAAAGGGTCATTGGCATTGTCATCCTCAGTTTCTCCTTTTGGTTCTTCATTAAATACATGCTACCATCTACTGATCCAGAGCACACAGAGGTGCTTTCTTGGGTTTATGTTAAAAACAGAAAAAAAAAAAAAAAAAGAGAAAAACGTAATTTATATGATATACACACAATCCACGGTATACAGAAAACAAGATAAAGGAACATACAAGGACCCTTGTGCAGCAACTAGTAACATTTTGTAATAATTACTTTGAGTAGTTTGGTAGTTTGTGTACTTTTCTACTAACGGCTTAAATCTGACTTACCTACCATGTTATGAGATGACAACCTGTTTCATAAACTGCTACTTCACTTGACTAAGACACTGGATCATATGAAGAGACAAAACTCACTCTAGTACCCATCAAAACAGACCTTTTGTTGGGAACTAGACAAATCTGGAGTTCTAGAAGGACATTAACTCCTATACAACATGTAACTAATGGTACTTATACCCTGGTTTTGGCTAGGATAGAGTTAATTTTCTTCCTAGCAGCTGGTATAGTCCTGTGTTTTGGATTTAGGATGACAATAATGTTGATAACAAACTAGTATTTTAGTTGTTGCCAAGCAGTAAAGGACTTTTCAGCTTCTCACACTGGCTTGCCAACAAGAATGCGGGGGGGTGGGCCCAAGAAGCTGGGAGGGGACACAGCCAGGACAGCTGACCCAAGTTGGCCAAAGGGATATTCCATACCATATGATGTCATGCTCAGTATGTAACTGTGGGGTTGCCCAGGAGGCAGCTTGGCTCAGGAACTAGCTGAGCATCAGCTTTGGGTGGTGAGCTACTGTACTGTGCATTACTTGTTTTGTATATTCTTTTATCAGTATTATTATTTTCCTTTTCTGTCCTATTGAACTGTCTTTATCTCAACCCACGAGTTTTATGGTTTGTTTTTTTTTTTTTCTTTTCAGTTCTCTCCCCCATCCCAAGGTGGGGTGGGGAGCGAGCGAGTGAACGGCTGTGTGGTTGTTTTAGCTGCCTGCCAGGTTAAACCATGACAACTTACAAGCTGGAAATATTATTTTGAGAGACAAAGGAACAGTAGGGAAACAAGAGAAAATTTAATATGCTTAAAACAATGCCTCAGAGTTGGCGATTAAAACACAGAGCTTTAACGTTCACAGTCAGGACTTTAACAAGAACATGATCTACACTGTAGAAATTTTGCTGAGGTTAAGGTATGTAACCATGTGGAAGTGTAAGTACTCTTTTAAAACAACGTATCTACATTCAATGAAAAAGAAAACACCTTTAGAACAAAAACAAAGCAAATGGTAAAGAAGGTGTTAGGAAAAAAACCAACAACCAACACTCCTTACTTCCTTACTGAGATGAATCACTTAAAACTAAGAGAAGCAGCAATAAGAAATTTAATTTAGGGGAGTGATTTATGAGTTAGGAACCTTTTCAGCAGTGAAACCTGGGAGTTCAGGGAAGGAGGAAGAGAAAAAGAAAAACTCTCTCCTACATGATGACCCAGTTAGGATGAATGAAATTGTTCTGTATTTAAAGCACACCAGCACAAAATATCAGCATCAATTCTGTAGAGATTTTCCTACTGTGTTTCCGCACAGGCTGTTCACCTGTTCAGACAGGAACAGCAAGGCCTGGATCCACAGCTCCTCAGCTGGCAGCTGCAGGGCCACGGCAAGCAGCCTGCAGAAAAACAGTTTAAAACTTCAGAGAGCTTGGCAGCTCCACGGTTATGCTGGCAGATGACAGCCAAGCCTGTAAGGTGACAGTGGTCAGTGGGTAGAGGTCCAACGCACGCTGACATGCAGTACGAAGACCAGACACTGCAAACATCGTGTTTCTGAGCCAGAATTGGTCTTTGATGCCACCTACTGGCTCCTAAAACGGCGGCTAGTAGCACTAGGGAGGCAGCAACAGGTTAGAAGAACAGGCTCAAACATACACCTCGTACAGACTAAGACAAGGTCTAGATGAGAACATCCTACCAGGCCTATCGCATATAGGTGCGCCAGAGAACAAAAGCAGGAACGTCAGTTAATCCTTTTGGGCAACAGTTGCACCTTTTACATGAATACTTGTGCTTAAAGGCAGCTTCACGACTGAAGCTTCATTATTAATTTAACATTCAACTCAATTTAAAATAATCCTCATTTGTGGTCTTAATGATGGCGCACAATTTCCTTTTATTTCTTCCAGCTTATGCAAGGCATGACAACACACAGTTACACACATATTATAATTTAAGAGTTTAATAGGCTTCTCTAGCAATATCTCAGTGCTATACTCAGTGGAATTTGCTATTATCCTTACACAAAAATAACAAAACAAAAAGGCTTGCATGTTGGACAAGCCCCTTAGGGAAAAAAAGGGTGTTGAGATTTCCAGTCTGTAGCAATAACACCTTAGTAAAAAGGGCACAGAAAAGGAATGAATTTTCACAACAATTTATAGCCAACTAGAATGCATCTAGTATTACTTGTCTTAAATTCCAATATACAAACCAATTCCTATGTTTGTTTGATTTCACCAAAATGTACTTCTAGTGTCACTGAATTCTTATCCACTTCAAGTGCTTTTAGTGAAATCGATATGACTACTTAAAGCTGAATTCAGTCTCTGAAACAACACACCAAGAACACATTAAATTATAGCCTATCTTAAGACTATCTAGCTGTTCTAAAACTCTAAGAAACGTAACTAACTATAAGAGGCACAAATACCAAGGAAGAAAGGAGTTCCTGTGGACATCAAAAAGGGGAAGAAAATTCAATGGAATATTTTCACTATTTCACGGAATTCTTTCCTCTTCATATAATATGTCTTTGTGTAACACCCAAGATCTGCTGCATGTACAAACGTACAGTGACTCTTTACCTGAAAATTTTGTCATTTTAATATATAGGGATGAAAAGTACTCACATTATAGTCACAAAAATTTGTGCCCCCATTTTTGCACCTTTTTTCCCTCTCTAATTCTGTTTGGATTTTTTTTTTTTATTTGCTGCAGACCAAGTTTCTCGTTCTAGGACCATTTCTGGACTTTACAAAATAAAGATGAAAAGATGAAAGAACAAGATTGCCGCCTTCTGAGAGCAGACAGGCAATATCATAGAAGAACATAAATGGGACACAAAGAGCATAGTACATAAGAAGGGAAAAAGAAACACTGAACAGACAATGAAGGAAAAGGCAAGCAAGAAAAAAAGCAGAAAAGAGAAACCATCAGAAGTTTAAAATGCAAGTAAAAGCTTTAAAATGTGCCTTCGAATTTATTTCCAATATCAGACATTGCAGCATTGTCTGGCATTACACTTGCCCAGTAGCACCAAACACTCAAATTTTCTATAACATTTTAATTAAAATGTTTAGTGTTCTGTAAATATTTTCAAGGTGATATTGTGGGCAGAAAGGAGAAACTGATGGAATGCTAAAAGAAGATTTTTTGATAGAAGGGGCTATAGGGAAAGTAGTAAAAAGAACACAGACACAAAAAATTCAGAAGTACCAAAAATACTGTAAGGAAAAAAGTTAGAAAGCTAAATATATCGGGGGGGGGGGGGGGGGAGAAAAAATGCAAACTCATAGTTTTTAACATTGAAGTCACGACAGATAGTGTTGCTATGAGCTAAACAAGTGCTTATTCTTTAAAGCTGCTGTGTTTGTAAACATCTAGCTTTGCAGATAAAATAGGAATTTTTCCCCCACTCCAAACAGGAGGCAAGGAGCAAACTTGTTATAAAATAT
Organism: Balearica regulorum gibbericeps; assembly: GCF_011004875.1. Lineage (NCBI taxonomy): Eukaryota > Metazoa > Chordata > Aves > Gruiformes > Gruidae > Balearica > Balearica regulorum. The sequence continues at coordinate 17,138,822 of NC_046186.1, forward strand.
AACTTCCTCCTGCATTTCCCATTGGATTTCCAGGTCCTATTCAATTTTCATCACTTTGGGTGGGGTTTGGTGAGGGAACTCTTCTACTTCTGGTAGAATATAGAGTGCTCTAGTGGCAAACAGGACTGAAAACTTTACACTTTCCAACCAGTTACTCCAATTCATTGTACATGAATACACTTTATACTTATTCACACTAAAAACTATACAAAAATGGTTTCCAGATAGTTCAGTTCATTCCTCCTACCTGAGATCTTGCTAGTTGATGAGGCAAAGCTGCAATCAGTCTGTAGATCCCCCTCACTTTCAGAGAGAGACAACAAGTGAAGAAGGCTAGGTCTCTCTGATTCACTGTCCACATCAGTACTGCTATCGCATACCTGTTTTTTGTAAATAACTCATTGTATTATCTACTGTTAGTTACTGTTTCAATCTGAAGAAACCAAATAAAGCATAACAGATGCAAGATCAACAGTAAATTAAGTTTAAATCCAAACTGTTCACATTTTTACTTTATGAATCACCAGTATGTAAAGAAACCCTGAAAAAAAAAGGGTGGGATTTCTCAAGATAAAAAGATTTCTAGTGATTACATTGCATTTCAATCTGCTACAATGACCAGAATGTTGGCAATACTTACAATCATCATAGACTCATAGAATGGTTTGGGTTGGAAGGGACCTCAAAGACCATCCCCTGCCATGGGCAGGGACACCCTCCACTAGACCACATTGCCCAAAGCCCCATCCAACCTGGCCTTGAACACTTCCAGGGATGGGGCATCCACAACCTCTCTGGGCAACCTGTTCCAGTGCCTCACCACCCTCACACTAAAGAATTTCTTCCTAATATCTAAATCTACCCTCTTTTAGTTTAAACCTATTCCCCCTTGTCCTATCACTACACATCCATCCTGATAAACAGTCCCTCTCCAGCTTTCCTGTAGGTCCCTTTAGGTACTGGAAGGCTGCTATAAGGTCTCCCCAGAGCCTTCTCTTCTCCAGGCTGAACAACCCCAACTCTCTCAGCCCATCTTCATAGCAGAGGTGCTCCAGCCCTCTGATCATCTTCATGGCCCTCCTCTGGACTCGCTCCAACAGCTCCATGTCTCTCCTGTACTGGGGCCCCCAGAGCTGGACGCAGTACTGCAGGTGGGGTCTCACAAAGGCAGAGCAGAGGGGCTGGATCAAAGTCTGATGAAATAAGTAACTTCAGGAGAGCCAGCAGGAAGGGATGGTAGTTGATGATGCATTTTGTATTGTAATTTCTGCTCTATCTACTGACTACCTATGCCAAGACAAAGCAATATTTTTAAATAAGCAGTTGTTCATATTCAGGGAAGTATTTGCCTCTCAAAATGGGAAAAAAATAAACAACAAAATGGACATGTAGAAGCCTGATTAGAAGACATCTTTCATACTGAAGTGACATTAATACAAGCTAGACACATAGCTTGAACAAAGAGGGTTTCTGTTATTGCTTTTTAAAAAGTTAGCCACATCTCATGGAATTTGAGCTTTTCACTTACTGATAATGCTTTGACAGTTTCCCCAGCTGGTCTGTTGCAATATGCCTGCTTGCTCTTCTGAAGATAACGCCTCCAAAAATTGCACAGAATTTCATCCTGATAAATACAAATGGACAGTGATTACTGCAAAGTTTACAAGCTCAGAAATTGCCAACACCACAGAGTGTAATTTCTAACTCAGGAATGTGAATAATGTTCCAGCTTTAATTTTATCAACTGTAATTTATAAACTATGTTTTAAAATTACCAGAGAAACTAAGTTTGTTTTCATATGCTTGATGTTATTAAACAGGGAGCCATTCAATTCACTTTAAAAATTACAATCTTTTTACAGAACACCCCCTGTTACACACTCACAGCGAGCAGAACTCATGCTGACATCCACATACCTTCATTTGTGGACATACTCCTAATGCTTCCAAAGCTTCAGCTTGTTTCTTGAGCACAAGCTGAAACCCTTCACAAACATACCATTCACAGCCTCCATCTAAGTGGGAAAAAAAAAAAAGTATGTTTTTTCGTTTGTACTGTTTTGGTTTGGTTTTTAACCTTACACACACTTATTTCCACTTGGTATCAGGACAGAGAGAGATCTCTCTACTAAAAAATTTCAGATCCCTGAACACAGACCAGCTATGCTGAATACTCCATTAACTTCCATTTATTCACAGCCTTAATCAAGAAGAAAAGCTACTGAACAAACACTGTTCTCCACACATTTCCTAAGAACAATATATTTCACTATAATTTCTGGTGTGGCCATCAAGTGGACAGTTGTTAAGTGACCAGTTTTAAAATAACTGAGAACCTGTCATTAAAAAAATGAAATATGATCATTTCTTTCCCATCCCCAGCACAGAAAACTGGAACACATTCTGAAGAAGAATGGTGAAGAATGTGGCAACATTGGTTGTTTTTGCCTGACTCACCATTCTCTCCCACAGAATCATACACATTAAATGAAAGAAACTTTCTCAGATATTCAGAGCTTCTAGCAAATCTCAGCACAACATATATTTTGTAAGGCATGGGCCTTCTCCAATCTATTCATTATTCCATCAGACTGTTACATTTACTTTTTGCCCTTACCTCTCTATATTTACAACTCCTTTTCTACAGGCCTTTGGTCTTAGAAATTTTCTCTGCACTTCTCAACTTCCTTTTCATTCCCTCCACACTCGTTCTTCATTATTTTTCCTTCCAATCACACCTTGCATCTCACCATCTTAGAAGTTATCTGCCCAAAGCTTCTGCCTTCCTTTAATGCTGTTGGCTTTAACTGTTAACCACAGATGCAGTTTAGTCCCATAAATGCATGAAAATAAGCTGCCATAGTATAACGTAACTGGGGACTGTATGAAGTTAAGGATTTCTTTCTTAAGAGGCCTGGAGGAGGCTAATGACCTCCCTAACGACAAATAAAAAACGTGAAGTGGTACATAGCTCAGACTTTAGGAGTAATACAGGATAACGACAAGTGGAGGTGTGAAGGTTGTTCCCCTCTTCACTCCTCCCTTCACCTCCCCACAACTGTTCTTTTCAAAGGAATGTAGTAAGTCACTGCCACCACAGAAGGTAGGTCAGCGTATCAGAGACAAAGATAACACCATGCTTCACTTAGCATTGTAACACAATTTTGCTTTTTGAAAGTGGCCACAACAGTAAAACATCTATCCAGCCATCATAGTATACATACATAGTAGCAGCCTTACCATAACACCTTTGCGGCACATATCATCATACGTAATGACTACTATCCTTCTGAATCAGGAAATTAAAAGTACAGAAGTGACTCTGGATGAAAGACATAACATTGGTTTAGCTATTGTAACTGCATGAAAGCTCTTCCATGTAGGTTTGTGTGTAGGTTTCAGGGCCAAGTACCTGTAATCCAAGTCAGACTGACATTCTAAGAGCTGGACCACCGTCACATCTCACTTAGGAAGATAGACAACTTTTCTGGTTTTGTGATAGCCATCACAAAGAACAAAGGGATCACCACATCTGAACACATGCCACCAGTATCTGCAGCGAGTATTGGCTTCCACAAATCAAAGTGGCAATAAGTAACATATAGTTCTGTTCAATGCAAAAAAACCAAACCCATCACCAGGTTCACAGAGGTCACCTGTAGCTCAGGAAGTCACCAAAGGTGACCACTGAAGGTTCTGACAGCATCTTTTGTTCTTGTTCTTACAGTCTTTCCCAGCTATCTGCTTTTGGACACTGTCAAAGACATAATAGGCTAGGTGACCCTGGCTGAACAGCCACTCTTATGCAAGATACAGAGGGAAACTCATACATACCAGTTTTTTCCTGCTTTCTTAAATCTTTGGAGATTGTCTGGATTCTTGTATTAGAAATAAAATCAGTGTTTGCAACTTCTCTAGTTCTCTGCAAAACAGGAATGTATCTTAGCAAGAAAAAAGCCAGGCCTAACTTGCATAGATTGTCCCATCATAAACATAATGGAAAAACTCGTTCTAATTTCCTAAACTAAAGGGAGACAAAGCATTCTGAACTTTTCAGTCAGAAATCGCAAATATAGAGAATTACTATGCTGGACATACAGGTTACGTGCATCGGGCTTTGCCTACATTGGTACTGTACTGAAATGCAGCAATACCCAGGCAATACTTCTAAGGCATCCAGACTGCATGCGTACAGCAACACAGCATCTTACGATGGCTCATTGTACGTTTTGTGATTTCAAGGAACATTAGTTTTAAGCAGTGTCAAATAAAATATGAAAAAGGAAGAATCACAATACTGCCTTCAACTCCTAATGCCAAGGAGAAAAATCTAACATTTTCTTAACACAAAAACAAAGAAACAATCAAAATAAACCTTTTGCAAGGCCAGTAGCTTAGCTTTTTACCTCAGTAACATTGTGGCAAGATCTGCAATAAAATCTGCCTCCATCAGTGAGACCCCAGTTTACTTCTGAACATTGGGCACAGCGTTCATTAAAATCTCTCTAAAAGGAAAAAAAAAAACCACTGCCACCACCACAGTTTCACATGCGTTCAAGTAAAACAAATGGCACTATTACTAGGTTATTGCACAGCTTTTGAGACTGTTCACAGAGGAGAATATTTAGATTAGCTCTAGCATGATAATAAGCATTTGCTAGATAACTGTGAGCAAATAATTTTAGCTGGCAAGCATCAGCTCTTGCGTATGTCAACATTAGTACAAGGGGAATAGTAATCCACACCTGGCACACATGACATCACTTGAAAAAAAGCCACCCATTAGAAATAAAAGCAGACACAAAAAGTAGAGAGCAAGAGATGAAAGTAAAAATAAATTTCTAGAACTGTGAAGAAGCACGTGCCGTGGAAGAAAGCCTGCACAAGCCGGTGAAGAGACGTGCCGGAGAAAGGAGAAAAGAGGGAAACTAGATTTTTTAAAAAGTGTTCTTCAGAAGCATCCCACACGATGGGATGCGTGCTGGGGACGAGCAGCTCCCTCCGGGCCTGTGGGGGCGGCTGGCGGCACACCCGCGGCTCCTCACCGGCCCCCGGCCGGCACAAAGCACCTGCCACCGTGGGCTGCCGAGCACCGACCCCGCAGCCGCCACGCCGAGGGGTTCGGGTCAGGTCCTGGCCCGCCGCCTCCGGGCCTCGGCCGTGCCCGGCGGGCGAGGCGGGGCAGGGCCAGGCCGGGGCAGGTAGCGCCCAGCGGCGCCTCCGCTCTCCCGCCGGAGCCGCCGAGCGCCGCCGCCGCCAGACCCCCCCCCCTCCAGCCCGCCGCCGCTGAACGCCCGGCGGGGAAGCGCCTCCCACGCGGCTGCAGCCGGCGCGCTCCGCCAGCTCCCTCCGGCCCAGCGAAACCAGCCGCCCCCACCGTTCCCTGCGCCGCGGAGCCGCCCGGCCCGCACCGTATCCTCCTCGTCCATGCCGGCTGCCGCCCCGTGGCCCACACTATGGCAACCGCGCCGCGGTTTCCTGCACTGCGGGCCGGCCTGGAAACGGCAGCCCTGGCACTTGCGTTCCGGGCCCGCCGTGGGCCCGGGCCTCCCCGGCCCGGCTGCCTTGGGCGGCTTCTCGCTTCGTCACGCCTGTCGCCGGCTGGGGAATCGCCATCTCCCGTCCGCTGCGGAGGCCCGGGGATCCCATCCCGTCTCCCCTCCTCGGAGAGCTGTCGGCAGGGCGGCTGGGAGGCGCTGAGGGCCTTTTGCGCCCCGGCGCTGCTTGAGGGGGCGCCGGGGGATGGCTGCGTGGCTTGGCGCTAGGCCCATCACAGTGGCCGAGGGGCCTGCGTGGACCACAGGGGGAGAGCGGGGCACCGAGGGAACATGGGTGCTTCATCTCTGAGGGAACACGGGGTGCTTCACTGAGGGGACATAGGTGCTTCACTGAGGGGACATTGGGTGTTTCACCTCTGAGCAAACACGGGTGCTTCACCTTTGAGGGAACACAGGCTGCCTCATTGAAGGGGACGTGGATGCTTCGCCTCAGAGGGGGCATTGCAAATGTCACTGATGGGACACAGGTCCTTCAAGGGGACCTGCGGTGCTTCCCCACTGCGGTGTCTCAGAGACCGGAGGGGACACATGTCCCTCCCGCCATGCCTCTGCGCTGAGCTCCTGCATCCTCGCCCTCGCGTCGCCCTGGCTGGGTACGCATGGTGAGTGACTGCTGGGGCTGTGCCAAAGCTGTTGGGACGGGGACTGTGCTACTGCCTGTACAAAAGGAGGCCACAAAAACTCATTTAACTATGTAAAGTGCTTGGAGATCCCTGAATGAGGGAAACTATGGTCTGAAATTCATTTTCAATTAAAAAAAAACACCCAAAGCTCCAGATCTTGATGTAGGTCTCTAATTTCTTGCACGCTAATAATAATGTTTAAAGATGTCTAAACACCGAGATCTGTTATTGCAGTGAATTTGCCCACAAAATTGGAGAACAGGTTTAGGCCCCTTAATAAAAAAATAATCCACTGAGTGAAAGCATGGGAAAAAATTAAAACTAAAATATACATAGAAAGAGGTGAGGCTGCCTTGGCAGCTGTGGTTACATTGATGTTGGAGGATATGTGCAGAGCTAGAGGGGAACTATTTATGTTCAAGAAAAAAGTTATTACTCATACCAACTGTGATCTTTTCTCAGTGTGGGATGAACATTTGTAACACCCATTAAAGAGAACTACGCGTATAATTCCTGACATGTTAAAAAGGCGATTGTCAACCTCACAGAAACGTAGCTAATACTTTGATGAAACAGATCTTACGTGTGATTTTAATTTCCATATTTTTTGTTTGTGGAAATACTGTTCTGGGAAAGCAAGGCCATTTCATGTGACAGAAAGGGTTTGATCTTTTTCTAATGAATTTCTCAGATGAAATACTACCTTGAAAAAAATCAGAGTAGCTGTATCTGTGATGATAGAACAGGAAGAGTTGTGTTCCAGTTCAGAACGTAAGGCATTTGCTCCTACTGAGAGCAGTGCTCATGTTTGACTCCACGCTGCGAGCAGGCAATGGGCCTGCTCACTGGGTTTAACTACATCAAAGAACTTGTTTCAATTAAGCGTGGAAGTGCCTGCTTTGATGAGGCAGGACCTTGGAGTTAGCTCTTCTGTTTTCTAATTATAGCTGGTCAAAAAAAAATGTTAAAGAAAGTATAGTCATGAGACTCTGCCAATTTGTCAAAACCAGAACCCTTCATATTCAATGGCAGCAGTTGAAGATAAGCAAGAAAATAAGAACAGGATGGGTGGCTGCATGGGGAGCTATGTTGGTGTAATTCTGGGCATACTGGTGTACTGTGCTGGTAAAGTTTTTGAACAGGCAAGTGCTTACTCTCTGCTTTTGGACAACACACACTGCTTTTCTGAGCTGCATTTTCCATCCAGGTGAGGTAAGCTTCCAAACTTGGGAAGGGAAGTTGTACAAAGACTAATAGTGATATTACTAGTTACTTATTAGTATCCAGACTCTATATAAATGCAAAGCTTCTATTGGTATTTCTTAAGACCATCAACTAATTAGAGCAGACTAGTAATCTAGTAGCAAAAAATCAAAGCATAATAGGGGTAGCAAGTCTTATATCTATTTCTTAAACATTTTTTGAAATGACATGTATAAAACCGGTTTTTCAGCATATAAAATTATGTGTAACCTTTGTCCCTAATTACAAGTTACCCAAGCATACTGATAGGGGTATGATAATTTCAAAGCCAGGAGACAGACTGTCTTCCTGCTTTGGCTTACTTTTCTAATTAAGATCATTATGCATAGTACTCAGATTGATTCAAGGCTTAGATAAATAATATGTCCTGTTGTTTCCATTGATTTGAATTTTTAATGAACTGGGTGCCATTGCTGATATCACATTTCTGGCTCTTGACTGTGGACTTTCTACATGTGAAAACGTAAAAACTACGTATTGGACTGAAAGACATGTCCCTTGGCCTGTCCTTCGGGATATTGCTCATGAAATCGTGCTGGCTCCAGGATACAAACTTCTGTAGCAGAGATGCTCTGCAGAGTCTTTACCCATTGTCAGACACCTACTACAAAGAGTTAGAGGAGAAAGGCAACCTTGAGTTCTCTAAAGATTGTGCCAATGAACACAGGGCAGATCTACCAGATTCAAGTTTATAGAAAATGTACATCGTTATTAGCACCCACAATTTGCTTTCTGCACCGTCTCTCCATGGAAGAACTCATGTTTAAAGACAGACAGAAAACAAAAAAGGGAAATTAGGAAAACAAGAAGCAGATGGCTTTGCTTTAACCAATCTTTAAAAGAGACCACACTATAGAAAGGGTCAAGGGGAAAAGCTGTGCCGAGCAGAAGCGCAGCGGAGGCCAAGACGCAGAGAGACAGTTGTGCAAGGAGCCGGCAGAAGGGACAAGGGTGGGAACAACACCTAAGTGTAGGGGTTGCAGCAAGCTCGGCAGGGGAGGATAACCAGGGAGGGGCTGAGCTCAGCGGAGCTTTGAAGGAAGCGACAAGAAGAATGAATTTAACGTTACAGGTTAGACACACCCAGCATTGCCTTGTGATAGTGTTTATTATACAGCTTCAGCTCTCAAATTTTATTTTTTAAATAGATTTCTAGCCCTGCTGTGGAAAACCTGAAAATATGACCTCAAACATCTAAAACAAGAGAAAGCAGATAACATTTTTTTCCAAAGTTTGCTCAGGTTTTCTTAAGCTGTTCTTAGGATGTGAGCAGCACGAGGTTGAATTTTTGACTGCTGAAAGCAGCAAAGACTGCTGCTACTGAAAGACTGCTGAAAGCAGCAATATTGCATCCAAGGGCGAGGGCAAACTTACCCGGTCTTACGCACTGAGTGTGGGGTTCGCATCGTCGGCTCCTGCTTTGCACATACGCTGCAGCTCAGCCCATCTCACAGAGGTACATTGTGGTGCCACGGTCTCGCTCCAGTTTCATATGTGGCTCTCCATGCCACAGAGAGCTGGTGGTCATCTGGAATCATCTAACCAGAGATGTTTGGAGACACAGACCATGGAGGAGGACCTCACATTCAGGAAGTAAAACTCTTTTGGTTTGACTTCCTTGTGTGATCTGAAGCCATGCTAACCTGTGGTCAGCAGCAAAGTGATTCGGGAGGTCTGCCTGGGGATGCTGACATCCTGGCTGGAGTCATGTAAAGACCTCATTGTGAGTCCTCACCTTCAAAAGCAGGACCTCTTTCCTGATGAGCACCAAGCTGCTATCTCTCTGTCTGTACTAGCAGAGGTTGCACCCCCTGGTACCTGGTGACTACATTAACCTGATCCTACAGAGCTACAGAATAGGGGAAGGACACCTCTAGGAGAGAAGGTGATCTTAGCAGCCACAAAGGAACAGAGCAGGCAGTGGGTGTTTCAATGTCCCATTTCTCATTCAGGTGTGTGCCTTTCTTTTCTCCTTTTTCAGATTTTATTGAGCAGCTAACATGAAACATTCCTTCAAATTGTAATTCTTTAATAGCGTTGGTCTTTGCCTGGTTTCCACCTTTACTGAAAGAAAAATACACAGCATATTGAAGGGGGGATCTTTGGTTCCACTATAGCCTTGTGTGTCCGTAGAGCCTTGAAGAGCGTTCTCAAGATCATTCTGATTGTATTTAATCCACAAATGCAGTGGTATTTTTAAAGGAATCGAGAGCCACCTTGTGGAGCTGGGATTCATGAAGGGGCTCTAAATAATACTGCTGGGAGCAGCTACTCACTGCTAGGAATTCAGATCCAACAGGATCCTGGAGATTGTTCATCTGGTAAGAATGCATATGCCTGCGCATATTCAGTGAGTGCACAGTACACAGCTCCTCTGCTGATTAAAACTGGGCAGCAAACAAATATACTTGTGGGCAGTGGCAGGCAGGAATGTAAGACTTACTTACAGAAAAATGCAGAAAGCAGCAGAATTGGGGAAGCAAAGTAATGCAGTCATTATGTCCTACACAGACTTGGTGGTGGGGTGGTGTTCACAGGGCATTTTTTGCCATATAATGATTAAGTACTCGAAAGTGCTGATAAGATTTTCAATCATTATAAGTAGATTTCTGTTACAGGCTTATTTTCTCTTGCAGTCATTCATTAATATTGGGGATTAAGATTACCAGAACCCAGATACTGGCCCATGCTCCGTAACCAGAGAAATAGCAAAGATGGAATCACTGATCATAATACATAACTGGAAGTATTCACCGATCATTGTTCCTGCATAAAAATAAAGAGTAGCCTTGGTTCTAAGGTTGCAATAGGGGCTATAAAATGTTTCTTTTACCATTTCTCTCCCATCATTTCTCACGATGAACTCTGAGGTACTTATCGGTACCAGTATGTGGAAACCAGCACATGGTCTTACCAAGAAAAGAGAGATTTGTTTTTTTTTTCAGTACCTTTATGCAGCAGCATTTTTATCTTCAGGACATATTGTCATTAGATGATGTCTTAAAAATGTATTTTATATAAGCAAACATTTTAAAAGTCTCTCTAAGTGGTAGACCTTAAATATCTAAAAACTCACATGAAAAAGAAGGGACTGTGATGCAAGAGTCATTCTCCAGGTGCTAGAGAAGCCATTGCTGAGGTAAATGGCTGGTAATCTGCTAATCAGTCTGGTTATTGAATTGTGACACAACCAAGTCCAGAGCGGGACTGGAACACTGAGCAGTCTGACATGCTATTACCCATCTTCTAGTGAGCTAAGTTTCAGCTCCAGAAGCTTTTTTAATTAGTTACACACTAGCAGAGCTCTAAGTTAAATTAAATTTCAAAAAAAGATACCACTTTCAAAATCCTTGTCAGCCAAACGGTCATTAATATCCCAAAGCATGCTACAAAGTAAGTAGCATGTGAAAGCAACCTGAGAAGTCATTCTTTTTGGGCTAAGTCTTAACAGACAAGCCCAGCATATCCTTTATGCTTAATAGAGTTTAGATTTTCCTTTTGTTCAAACATTGTTTTGTAAACAGGAGCTATCTATTGGTACCCTTAATGGTTGCTTCAGACTGGTTTAATTTTTCCCCTGGTAATTTAAATATAACCACATATAAGATGACATGTGGTAGTAGGAGAAAATTCATAAAAAGGCACAATAAGGCTATGGCAAGGAGCCAACTTCTATTCTGGTTTCAAAAATGTGGAAATCTCAAAAAACCCTGCACCTTTTCCTATCAATCATACTTCATTCCATCATGCTTCCAAGAGGCCATGGGGCATGGATCTATAGAGCACTGGGAGCAGGTTTCCAATGTTTGTTCCAAAAACAAACCACGATAGATGATTCCACATTAGAATACATAGAGGTGAAGGAGAGCCAAATCTAGAAGAAATAGAAATGAGCAGAAAGCAAACCCATATTTTCAGAACATTCCCAAGCTTTGGACTCAAGTCTGCACTTCCCAAGTTGTCTCTGCCAAAAGGAGAATGCAGCAGCATTCAGGAGAATCCAGAAGAACCAGTAGGATCACCCTAGCCAGGATGCTGTAGTCTTCAAAATCGATGTGCGTGTTCAAGGTTACAAAGGATGTTTGATAAATGCCATTCTAAACTGGACATGGTCCTGGCAAAGTGAATGTTCTGCAAAGAAATTTAAACTGAAAATAATACTTGATATACACTTAAAATAAAGAAAAAATTCTCTTTAGCATTTTCTATTCCCCACCCACAATACACAGATTTTATGATCATTTTTATTGTAAATACATAGGCAGAATTGTAGAGTTTAAAAAGAAAGTTGAGAAACATGTATTTTCTGTTCTAACTACAACATAAAATAATTGCAATTGAATTTCAAGGACCGCCTGCAGTTCATGAACTATTTTTAAAGGGGGGAGGCTATAAAAAGCAGTTGTGATTGCTGTTATAATAGTAAAAGTGAAAATACAGTAAAATAGAAGCATAAGTTTGGTTTGACTGACAATCTCATTTCACCAGTGGCTTTTGCCCTCCTTTTCTCATGATCTATTTTTCTGTCTTTTCCTTCTGAAGAAAAAGAAGGTCACCATCCCTATTCAAAGCTTGACTAAGCCTGTGAGTGATGGGATGCTGTGAGACCTAGATAGCCTCACACCAGCGTGAATATAGTGAGCCTCGGCAAGGTTCAGTGCTGTCTTGAGCTCACCTGTGCACTGGGGCATTTGTGGTGGAATAAATAAATACACCGGAATGGCAAGGGGACAGAGCCATGGTGGTTCCTTTTTCTCTCACCCCTATGTGATATCCTTAAAACAACTTATTTCTGTGGATACATGGAAAAGTCACAGAGGAAAGCTTTGCTTCTGCAATGCTGAAGACTGCACGCGTCTTTGGTTCAGGTATCAATTATACGATGGAAATATCAGAAGTGTACAAAGGCTCTGGCCAGGACTGAGATTTACCTGAGACTCCGTGAGGACGTGTTTGAGTATAGCAAATTGAATCGCAGCCCTGTTTTATCACTACAGTTCTAGCAAATTTTTGGTATACTGCATTTAGCAGTGACAAAGGGATCAAGAATTATAATCAGCAGAAAAATGCTGAAACCAACTTTTAAGAGATTTGTGCAATAAGGATGAGAAGAGGAAACCTAGGGATGAGTCATACTTTTTTTTCAGCTTATTGATCTATTTAATCTTAAGAATTTTAGTTTTTAAACAATATAGTCTCTATTTGAGGACAGTGATTTAATTATGATTGAAAATTGTCCATCTGGTGGCCTTTTAGTACATTAAAAGTACTCATTGTGTTCCTGCACTAGTTGTTTTCCTATTTTTAAACATAAAACTGTTTGGCTGCTCATTAAAGTACAAACTTCAAGATCCCATCCAAAGCCCATTAAAGTCAGGGGAAAAAGTTTCACTCATTTCAGTGGATTTTGGATCATGCCTTCTTGGACGCTGACTTGGGCTAGGTATATGTATGTATATTGTAGCAATTATCACAGGTGAATGTATTTAGCCTTAGCTCACCCTTGGGAAACAGAAGTATCATTGTCACCACTTGCAGATGGATCTGTAGATCTGCACACCACGAGTTCTCTTAGATCAGCACATAATCCTGCAGCACGTAATTCTGGAGTGATAGCTTACTATTGCATCAGGGATTTCTTTCTCTGCCGTGTCTCCGTTGTTTATTTATTTATACCTTCTTTTCTATTCCTGGCACGTGAAGAACTTGTAAATAATGAATTTTCTTACAGCCCCTACTTCTTGGGTCAGTCTGCATGCAGAAGACATTTCAGGTTGGCTATAGAGGTTTAAAAAAAATAGTTAATTCTCTTTCCCTGTCCGTGCTGCCTACCTAGAGCACCTCTTCAAATGAGCTCTCCTCAGAAGAGACTTTGAAACTGGAAAGGTGGGATGCAAATCCCCAACACACGGAGCGCTGCGTGAATCCCACCCTCGCCCGGAGGAAAAGCCATGTGCAATAAAGTCACCTGTGCTTGGTGGTCTGATCATACTCTGAAGGTAGCATGTGAAATCTTGTGGCCTCACGGAGTAGGGATTTGGGGCTTGCTTTTACACAGGGATTTTTTTCGATGGTAGCCAGATAGATGCTTTCTTTCTCACATGAATATAATGTGTGGTAAAAAGGCCACGTGCCCAAATTACTGGTGCCTTCACGATCTTTGTTCCATTTCTTTTTTCTAGCCATGCACTTAAGACACTACGTGCTAATTGAAGAGTATATGCAAGATAAGGAAGGGATCACTTAATTAATCCTACTGATTTAAAAATCCTAATGTGCTCTAAGTATCCTTCACAATCATCGGAAAGTAAGAAAAAGGAGATCTGAAAGTCAGGCCAGGAATCTTATTTTCATCTCATCCCTGTCTGTATGACAAGGGCAAGCAAACCCAAACAAAGGCATAAACAGCATACACCCATCCCCAGAATTGCTCACACCATTTAGGCAATTTAGAGCAGTAAACAAAGATAAGCGATCTGCATAGAAGCAGCTTTAGGTGACCACAAATGGATACCGCTGTTTAATTCAACCCTCTCTCACCTAAACAAGTTTGTTTTCTCAGTGGTGTTTATTTGTACTAGGGAGTGCTAGGAAAAAAATTCTATCCTCCTCCAGATTATCTGCTTCAATGTTGTGAAAATTCAGTATTTCCCCAGCCTGAGAATATATTCCTCCTACAGACACACTGTATTTTGCGATCTTGCCAACATTTGTTGGTTGGGGTTTTTTTCCGTGTAGCTCATAGAATTTTGCTGGGACTGGAGCTGATCTCTGAAATGGGAGAAGCCCTACAAAGCTCAGTCTGGAAGGGAACCCCCATCTGATCAGCATTTCTGTCTCAAGAGACAGGGAAGTGGGGAAAGGAGAGGTAAGGCAGAAGTAGGTATGTGAAGGTTTGAAAAAATAAATTGGGGGATGGTGGCAGGGGAATGTTTTTCCCCTTTTTATAAATTTTGTGCTGCTGAAAAATGGAAATGTTGAGGAGAAAAGTTAAGAAAACCTTTGTGTGAAATATTTTTTAAAATCCACAGTGGTATAATTGCTAGACTAAAAAGTTGAAAATTACATACACTTCAAATTGTCCACGTTTTTCTGTAGCTCATACACATTTCACTCTCTTCCACTTTCCTGTGAAAGCATAGAGTATTAGGCAACAGCAGATCCTCTGTGATACTGCTGGCCTGGATACTGTAGGCCGCACTTGCTCTCGGTCCTTACTGAGCCGTAACTTGGTTCACCTCTCGGGTATGGGAATTTGGTAGGAAGAGCCCATCATCTGTTGCGGGTTCCCTTCATCTGTCTTCCTTCTTGTCTTTCTGTGCAACACCAGGCCTGGGAAGGTGGGATGGAGGAATGGAGGAGCCCACGGTGTTTTCCTCTCTGTCTGAAGGTTCAGAGACTCCCTGAGTAGGCAGAGGAGCACACCTGGGGCTGGATGGGTGTGCGGAGGAGAACTGGTGTATGGGCTGGGAATAGAAAGGGGAAACAAGACTTCTGCATCAAGGACTACGTTCCAGAAATGTAGGGGATACCACAGTTCTTCCCTATCTACACCCAAAGACAAGAAAGTCTTGGAAATACCAAGAGACAGATCAAAATCCACAACTTCCCCAAAGAAATTGGGACTAGTTGCCTGATGCTTAGGCCCTGGCGCATGAGCTTTGAACTTGCAGGGTGACAGTCCTTGAGAGATCTCAAGCTTTGGCAAGGTAGTGAGAAATTGTCTGCATTTGCCCCTCTACTGCACCCCAGTGCATTCTTTTGCCTGGCAAACAAAAAATGTGTACATACAAGGTGAATACATGAAATTGGTGCAGAATTAACATCTGAAGTGAAAATCTATCCACTTTCCATCCTTATTCATTCACAAACCCATGAGAAAGAAACAACACATGGTTTATTAGTTAACTTTATGATTTCTAAACTTGCAAGAAGGTTCTTTCAACAAGATTATATAATAAAGTATGTTAAAATAATCCATTCACAAAGCAAGTCTGAAATAACTTTGAAGCACAGGCTGCCAACAACAGAAAGTACTCGTATGTGACCCTTAGCTTCAAAAGAGTTAAGAAGGTGCTGGCAAAGGCACAGAGATAATCTCCACCCACACAGGAAAACATACATGGCTGAGTAGCTCTGTAGCAGCACACAGGGAAACAAAACAGTCTAGCCTGGAATTATCCTTGTGAAGGAAAAAGTGCGCTCTGCTGGGTAGCAGAGAGTTTCCAACCTGGCAAACAGATCAGAGACCTGCAGTCAGGTCGGAATGCGCCATCCTTGTGTCTCCATCGCTCTTCAGATAGGGTGTAACCATTGAAAGAAAGGCTAAAACATATATGCATTCTGGCTATAAAAAAAGATGGAAAATATGATCCAGGTTTTTACAGCTTCCCCTG
Organism: Balearica regulorum gibbericeps; assembly: GCF_011004875.1. NCBI lineage: Eukaryota > Metazoa > Chordata > Aves > Gruiformes > Gruidae > Balearica > Balearica regulorum. The sequence goes on from NC_046186.1 coordinate 17,154,662, forward strand.
ATGTCCAGAGTCTGGGTGTCCCATGCAGATGCTAATCAGCAGCTGCAGAGCATACCCCAACATCTGGGGAGATAGTGCTGGGGTGTGCCAGGCTTGCAGAGCTGTGATGTGACTGCTCCCTGGGTGTGCCAGGCGCTTTCCAGACAAATACTGTTATGCACTCCTTGCTCCAAAGATTTCATCATTAAGGAGGCTAAAGTAATACATGAGAAGACTGAGAAGAAGCAAAATTAACTGGTTTCATATATATATATGTCTATTTAATATGCAGCTGCAATTCTAACAGCTCTCCACTCAACCATCACTTTCTGGGAATGTCTTGTATTAAGAAGCAGGGCTTGAGGATGAATTAACACACAACGTAAATATTCTCCAGGCCTAACTCGGAAAAGTGTCATGAAGAACATTCCCACTAGAACCAGAAAAAACAGAACATTTTTCTGAGTCTTTGTCTGTGGCAGAAAGATATAGAAAACTTTATGTTTGCCACTTCTTTTTGCAACTGTGTCTTCAGGAATCATGAATTGATTGTCACTGAACCCCAGGGTCTGCAACTTTCTGTCTGGGATGCTTATCATCATGAGAGCATGTGGTTCATCAGAGATGTGGTCACTGTGGTCAGTACACAGCGATTGGGCAGGAACCTGTCGTTTGTGGCATGCATACGCCAAACTGGGTCCTCTTTTCCATTCACCTTCCCTGCCCTCCACAGAGAAAGATGTTCACTCCTTTTCTCTCCTGGTCGTTCTTATCAGCAGCCTTTTAACCCCAAAGACACAAAGTGAAGCACCTGAAGGAGACAATTTCTTAACTCTCAGGATTCTCACTATAGGACCCTTGGGAACAGATGACAACCCTTTGCAAAGTTTCCTATTTACTTTTATCTCTTGCCTTCTTTTCCTGGGTATTGCTGCATGGAAAAGCCATCTGTGGCTAAGAAGCAGTGGTGACAGCCACCAGTGTCCCAGTGCTGGAGAGGACCTGGTGGCATGCTCTGGCCTGGATGGCAGGAGGCAGGAAACCATCTGGCCAGCTGCATTCAGGTGTCAGGTGTATTTAGGATCTCACTGATACGGCTCCATCCGAATTTATTTGTACTTGGGTTTCTGCAGTGTAGGCTCTTGGTGTTGCCAATAGTGCCCTCACTTGGAAAATGCACCCCAGTCCTCTCATTTCAGCTTATCAAGAACATCTATAATAAAGTCAAGCTCCTAATTTCAGTCACTTGGATCATATTTGGGTTAGATGCCTAAAGTAGGCAGGGTGATAAACCTGCCGTGCTCCCAAAGTGATAGGAGCTGCTGAAACAATATACCCATATTTCCATAATTGCATGCCTGAATGCTTATACTGAAGAGCGTATGATAGTTTAAAAAAATAATATATTTCTCAGTTCTCTGTCTGAGAAAGTGGAAAAGGTTTTCATATCTGCTCCCATTTCCTTTTCCCTTGATGCTGGCCAGAGGTGACCGGGGTTTTGTGGAGGTTTGCTAGAGCACACGGTATTGGTGCCGTAGCTCCCCGTCTGCCTTGCCGCAATGACTGCTGTCAAACCTACCCCGAGGAAACCCCCTTCCTCCCTTCCCATCCCCTACACTGGTAGTTTCCCTATGCATATTACAGCTTCTAAAGCAGCAGTATGGATACACACTGTACATTTTAAAGCACTTTTCAATGCCTCTCAAGAAAAAACAACTAGGAAGCTTTCTATGCCGTGACAGAAGTTTGGTTTGGCTGCTGTATTGTACTGAGGCTGGTATCATTATGTCGCCTTGTTTAACACAGATTGCCTTCCAATACAGTTTATGCTCAATTGCCAAATTAGAAACAAGTAAGTATGGTCAAACAAATACAAACATTGCAAAGGAGTTTTCAGACTTTCAAATGTAGCCCTACTTTGCACAAGTCATGCAGCTGTGCCCAGCCCTGGAGCGGAGCTGCAAGGCTGGCTGTTGGCCATCAGCTGCTGCAGAGCCATCAATACAACCAGTGTTTCCCGGGTCCTTTAAAAACAACAGCTATGGGATGTTTTGTAATGACATTCTTGAAGCAAAAGCTTAATAGAGATCAGAAGAATTGCCTTAAAAAAATGAAAAAGAAAAATAACTAATTCAGAAAATGGGAAGCAGTAAAGAAGAATGTGTATCTGTGGACCCACTTCTAGGTTCAGTCCTACAAGCAAAATAAGATGCTTAAATCATTCTCTCCCTGCTGGAAAAAAGGTGCAGCCCCAGGACTAATAGTGGTGATGGAATCTATGACTTAAGTATTTTAGAGTATTTTAGCACTGTATAGAAACAGATGTCCTGCTAAAATATTCATGGGAGTGAGTAAGCTATGTGCACACAACTGCTCCTACAGTTACTGCTGGTCATGGAGCTGCATCATCTCACGTGGATCCAATCTGTAGACAGACACCTTTGTGTTACGGTGAGACAATGAATTAGGTAGAAAATCGTTAAGGCAAGATTCCAGCATCTCAGCTGGGGAAGGTCAAATGATGGCCAGAAATAGTGTTTGGAGAAGATTCGTAAGATTTGCATCAGGAAGAGAGCTTCAGTTCTCTTCACAGCTTCCTTTGGTTGATTCAGGTGGTAAGGATGTCAGACAAAACCAGGCCGCTCAGAATTGGGTATAGTTCCTTTCCAGCTCTTGCCAAAGTCCTTTCCAGCATCTTAGCTGACTGGGATGTAAAAGGCCACCTCCTTCTGCTAGGAGAGTCACGTCCTCAGAGAGAGCCCAGGACACTGCCCATTGGGGGTTATTCTCAAACCTCTCCTGGAGATGGGAGCTGCGCCTGCGAGAGAGATGCAGGTTGAGGTCTCTTAACACACTCTGCAATATAAAACGACACTGTGTTACTTCCAAGCAATATAAATAAAGATGCTTATGGCATATTGTTTTTAGAAATCTAATTTTTCCATCTCAAATTGGACACCTAAGAGATTACAAAGTACTAATCCATTCTTCAAAGCTTTTGCGTAATAATTCTGCTTTTTAATCTAAGGCAGTTAAACCATCTAATAAACAAATTCTTGTACTTCCAAGAAATGTATATATCTGGATGCCTTCCAGTAAAAAATCATGGAATCACAGTAATATCATACATGGCATTATGCAGGTTAATTTACCCTTGAATAAACCATTAAATATATATTGGTTTTAAATGACATCACTCATACCCACAGAAGTTCTGCTGATAAACCATATATAGCAGAAACAGCTGCATAAATATTTATTAATTGAGCCCCTAAGCAAATGGCTACAGTAATAAATAATTTGTCATGTGTCCCAATAATAAAATAGGGCTGAATTCCTAACCGTTGCAATGCCACCATCTTCAAAACACCCTGTTTAGCTCGTTGTCTGTAGGTAATTTGTTACCTGCACTTGACAAAACATTTTGAATTTCTCTTGAGATCTATGCACGGCTTTACATCCCAGTTCTGGAAAATCTTATGGCTTGTGCTTAACAAAGACGTTTCTGTAGGAATAAGGGTTTCAAATTACGTGTTTCTAAAGGTTCACTTATTTCAGCTTTCTGGTATATAAATAGCTCAGGGGCCTAGTGGAGTGCAGGTAGTTATCCTGATCATTGATGAATGAAGTATGAATGGAAATGTAATCCTCTGCTGTCATCTTGATTTTTTTTCTTTTTTTGAATCCCAATATTGCTTTCACACTGGTGTCCCATTAAACGTATCATTGATTTATCTGAATTGTACTACAGAGACTGACAGTAGATAATTCATCACACATTTTAAATGTTGTGGGCTTGTATCTGCCGCTTCAATGCTAAGCTATAAGCAGCCACTTCTTTAATATATTTGGCTTCCCAGAGTTTTTATCAGTCTGGGATTTCCACTTCTTCTAATTTTATTTATTCTCTTTGCACATTTGGAAGTGTTAGGATCTTCGATAGTTTCCAGTTTACACATAGTTTTCTTGAGGCATTCATCAAGGAGGGGCCATGGTCATTCTCGTAGGAAAAAATCTTTGACAAACTAGGTAGATTTGGAGGACTTCTATCCAAGCAGGGCTCAGAGAGAGAAACAAAGGGTATTACTCTCACATCTGGCCAGAATTACAAACTGTTACTGTTTGAGTAGATTTAATAATCCCATTACCAGTCTGGGAGCTCAGCATGGTTTAGCTGCCAGTGGGCATCAGGACAAGCGTGCCCAGCACCCCGACAGCCAGCCCTAGGCGTCCTTGGGGGAGGTTTGCCTGGCGCAGTCCTGAGTGTGGTGCTTCTCCACGCCTGTGCCCGTCTCCCGTATATATTCAGCCTCTGCTGACAGCTGGGTCCAGATGCGATAAATCCCACGGAGCAGGGGACTGCGCTGGCCGTGAGTCAGATAGGGAGCTATGGGCTACACAGCCTCCACATTTATTTCATATTTCTGAATTTACTGCTTGTAAAACTGCAATGGAGGAGCCCAGCCAGAAAACTGTGGTCCACTAGCACTGATCTGAGTTAACCCCCAATCAAGCCCTAAAGCCAGGCTTGCAGAGGCTGCTCTTTTGTCTTCTGTATGTCTTCCAGGGATTTTTTTTTTCCCTTTCTGATCAACTTTCCCTGAACCCAGAAAGAATAGAATTGCCTTAAACGTGTGGTATGATTGACTGCAGGAGCTACCTCGGTGGCTGTGCTTTATTTTTCAATAATGCCGTTTCAAGGCTTCTTCTGGAATTTGGGTAGTTTATCTATTGATCCAAGGAATTGCTGTCTTTGCCAGTTATTTGTCACCTCTCTCTATCATTTGAAATATAGGAATACATTTTAGAGAGGGGGCTTATTTTATTTTTATTTTTGGCAGCTTGATGAAGTCTTTTATTCCAGTAGCAACACAGAGCTGTGCTTGATATGTTACAGCTACCTCTGAGCTTTAAGACTGGAGATGTAAAGATGTTCTTGGCCCAGCATACGGTATCACCGCATATGGAAAACATAAATGGCCACAAAAGCTTCTTGATTTAAAAGGTGGGATTTATTTTCTTTTTTACCTAAAGCTCTCTAATTTCCTGAGTGTCCTACATTTGCTGTGATGAGCCCTGCTTTACTTCTTATTGCAATGGAGAAAGCCATGGCTGGGGATTGAAATTCCTAGGTCAATAAAAGGGTCTTCACGGTGAGATTTGTTATAGCAGGTTGAATAGTGCAGCATAAAGGTGAAGATTGATTTATAGCTGTGAAAAATAGATCCCTTTCTTCGCTCCAAAGCTTTATGCTTAGAACGACTAAAATTTTCCCTGGCTTTACACACCGTGCAATCCTGATAACTGTTCTGTCATTAATATTATTTTGGACAAGCTTTACATATAGAAATAACTGTTTCATTTTATTTTTGTCCTTAGCACGTTGGTTCAGTACGATGGACAGGACTACATTTTCCTACATGGATAATTCATGAACTCAGTGGCTTCCATCCCGTTTTTCGACTGTGAAGCTTCTGAATTTCCTGCCAAGAATTTCAGTGCTTACCTAACAAAACTCATGCCAGGACTCAACGGCTCATGTAATCTGCAAGATCCTATCGAAAGTCATTAAGGCATGATGCTATTAAAGCCAGTTAGCAGATGTATATATATGCCTGAACCTATAGCTGCCTGGCTTTTGCTGCAGTGCCTTTCCAATGTGCTCTCTGACCTGGGGAACAGAAAAATTGAAAGGATCCTTGGCTTTTTTCAACACCGCCAGGTCAAAAGAGATTTCTCAGAAGTCTAAGAGAGGCCCCACTCCTGCTGGACTCCTGTTGGGGGTGTCCTGTGTGAAAAAGAAAGAGCTCTGCCAAAAGTTCCTTTAAAAACCTTTAAAATGTGAAATATTATGTAACCTAAATATATGTCTCCTTCTCGTTAACATTCTTCTTGCAATATGTAATATATGAAGTCTAGCTGATATGAAAGGGCAAGGCCCACACAGGGTCTAACTAAAGCACCGAAGATGTGAGGATTTTAGTTGTTCTGAGAATCAAACCATTCTAGAAAAATTATGCAATCTTTTATGGTATATCTTTTAATCTGTAATCTTTTATAGTACAGCTAAATCACCTACTAATATTCAGATTTTTTACAAAATCCCTAATGAAAAGTAAATTATATATAAGCAAAACATATATATATACACACACGCACTATAAAATGCTGCACTTTAGCCAAGAGCAATACCCTAAAAATGTTTTTTTTTCTCTATCTGTATATGTGTCAAGGTTAAGACCATTCAAGGTGGCTGTTTAAGAAGCATGACTATAAAAAACTCCTCGAGTTTATGGAGGACAATATGTTTAGTGCACAAAAATAAATACTCATGTAAAATTGATTGGGAAAAAAATTAAAATAGGATAATTATAGTTATAAATCCACTGGAACAGTGGGATGTGAGCAGCACGGTTTGATTAGATGATTTGCAAGTTGATTAGTGATCCTCATCTTTTCCTCCAGCATTTAATTGTGCCTGTTGGTCTTACTTGGCCTGATGAGTGATCGCAAGGCAGAATTTATCACCTAATCACACAACATGCAGGCAGATGCTCAGAGAGAAAACCATATCATGGAAATCCAAACTCTTCTCAAAAGCTCTCTTTACAAGGGATTTTCACCATGCCAGGGGGATTTCGTCCAGCATGGCTTTATTTCCCAAGACTCTCTGGTATATGCCAAACAGTTTTTCCATCTTCTCCGCCTAGTAGCTGCGGCTGACTTGCAGTCACCAAATTATTGCTTTCCATTGGCGGGTCCTGGGGGTTTGCTCCTCATGCATAAACCTACTTCTGGAAACTAAATTTTCTGTGCAGCAGTGTCCAGACCTTTCCTCTGGGTATTTCTTGAATCTTTGCTGATGGCAGAGGAGGGTGATGCACCCCACTTTTTCCTGCAACCTGAGCTGACCTCCCAGCACCCAGTGAGCCCTATTGCATGGGGATGAAGAAGGCTGGTGGCACCCTCATTTTGCATCCTCTTCCCCATGGTTTTCTTAGGAAAAGGAATAAACCAAGGGACAGAGGATGTAAAATAAAGAACCTCTTTTTTCATGCTTTGGAGTTATTTTCACCCTCTTCTATCACCAGAAACAACCCTAATGGCAAGGGGAGTTACTGTTTCCATACATGAGTGTGAACCATGACGACTACAGCATGAAGACCTGTACAGCGTGCATGCATGTGTGTATTTACACTCTCATCTCACAGGCAGATGGGTAACTCCTGCTAATCACAGCAGGCACAGGAAAGTAATATTTCGCTTAAGCTTTCTAGCTGAATAGGGGAACTAGAGCCACACAGTCCAGCAGCTGGGTGATGCTGTCGAAACACGTTTTGGCTCCTAGCAACAACTTGGGCTTGGGTGACAAATGCACAGAGTAGAAAAATAAAACAAAATTGAGAGCAGAAAGAGAGTTTTGCTGGAATTTTGCGTTGGTGTTACAGATACATCTGAAAGGAAAATTAAAACATCAACAAAATAGCAAATCGAAAATTTAGGCTTAACTCCAGCCATCAATAATGTCCAGCAGTTATGGATAAGTCACAGTCTTGTGTTGCATTCTTGCATGACAGCTCAGAGGCAGGATGACCCCTCTGGAGACAACTGCCTGGGACGTATTTGAGAGCATCTGTGCTGTGTGTCCAACCCGCTTCCTCGGACTTAGAGCTGAGTTCAGCACCTTGATCTTTGCAATCCAATAGGGATCACTGATTGCATAAAAAATACGACCCCAAACCTCGGGACTTCTGGTGATGTAATTTTAAGTGCTTGCGGAGCGTTCGGCAGCTATTCAGGCATGAATCAGTGCACTCATACTTACCTCGTAAGCATTATTGTAGGAAGGCCTCCACCCACAGCCACACTTTGCTGGGGCTGAGCTCACCACCACCACCAGTTTCAAAAGGCAGACTGCAAAAGCGTTTCAAAGACAGGGTTGAGACACTCGATCCTTTCAAAAATAATTGAAACTTTAGGTGTCTGACTTTTATTGCCTTGCTTACCTCCCATGAACTGCTGCAAGCAAAAGTCAGCAGCACCACACAGGATGAAATACAGCGTAAAGCAAGGCTTTAATGCAAAATGTTTCTCAGGGAGGTTCATCTAACCTAACATTAGACAGCCAAACTTTGTTGTCTAAGTTTAAGGTAAGTCCCATACACAGTTCATTCATCTCATTTTAAAATAGGAAGTCACAGCGTCCTATTTCTTTCCATTGGCTATAAAGGAAACCTAAGGTTGCAAACACCAAGTTTACCTTTTTCTTCACCATAGTTACCTGGCTTAAAGGTACCAGTGGCCAGCCAATCTTCTCAGGTCTTTTGCCTGTCAACAGATTAATTTCAAGCTTATAGCAAAACCAAAAGAAATTTGTAATGTACAACACTGTCCTTAAAAGTCCATCCTTATTCTTGTAATCCTCAAAGCCCTTCAGGTTTTTCTGAACTGTATTCTGATTATTGTGTCTTTGTCAGTGACAAATGTCATTAGCATTGGTATGCTTTTGATGTCAAGCTCACTAATAAAAACAGTAAGTTGATTCCAAGATCAGTTTTTTGTTAGCTCCCTAAATAGTTGTCTTCTACCCCCATAATTTACTTAGCTACCATTCCCATTGTAGCCAATTCTTCACCTGCCTTGGCTATGTTCCTCATGTAGTTGTTTCTAAAGCAACATCATATGAAATACTTTACTGAAAACAAGATGAGAAAAAAAATGAGGATTTTCCCTGCTAAGAATCAATTAAGTTTATCAAAGAAAGATAACAGGGTGGTGTTGTGTGACCTACCTTGGATTAAGCTGTGCTAAACTATATTCTCTTTTGTCTACCTCTGCTGACTGTTGAGATCGAACAAACAGTGTTTAGCTGTATCAAAATTTTCATACTTTCTAAAATATAGAAGCTACTCTTGTTCTCCCAGCATCCATTCCTGAGTTAACATACCAATTTACTAGTTTTGGCAGGTTCCCGTGTTGGTTGTTTCAGGGTTTTGATAGAGATGGGACTACCGCCTTCGTCGGAAAATATTAATCCCTTAGATTTTTGTTTCAGCTCCAGATGTTCTCTCCTTCCCATGAGTCACGCCGTCTTTGCCCCACATGTCACCGTGCTTACTAAAAACTGAAGCAAAGTTTTCATTCCATTTTTGGCCCGTGCTTAGGTTATCTTTAACCCCCACCCCCAATCTTTACTGCATAGCAGCCTCAAATTCCTCTTTTTTGCTGTTTGTTTATATGACTAAAGAACATTTTACAACGTGTTTTTAATTTCCTTTGCAAGGTCTAACACAGCCCAGCTTTTGGCAGATCTCACTTTCTCCTCACACTTTCTGACCTGCAATATGCAATTTTCCGTGTTAGTCAGCCCTTTTTTTTCCATTTCTTGCAGGCTGTTTGCCTACTCCTCGTATCCTTTTCAAGGTGGATTGTCATCAGTTGGGTCTGGAGTTCTCCTCCATGAGTTTTTTCTCCTTCCTGAAATACAGACTCAATTATTTATCTTTGACTTCAGCAATCTCCTTTGCAGTCAAATCTCCAAGCTCCTCAGTTCGGTTGACTTTGCTGCTTTGAGATTAAAAAAAGCCGAACATGAGAACGAGAAAAAAAGCAGATTTGTTTATCTTTCCATTCAGTTTAATCAAAATCCTCTATGATCTGCTTGATCAGAGCTATTTTCTACAGCCACCTCTTACTGTAACATCCTCACTATGTCTAAATTAGCACTACCTCCTGCAGGCTCAATAAATACCTTGTTGAAAAAAGAAGTCTGTCAGCAGTCCAGATTCAGGAACATCTGAGCTCTGTCATCACCCGTGGCCTCAGTTTTATTACTGGTATCATTCTGCTCTGATCTGTCCCCAGGAACAAGAGGTCTCCCACAGGTCCTGTTGGCTGTCTAACGCTATTCCACTCTTCCACAGCCACAGTCAGATTTTATCTAGAGGATCTTTAGTGGATCTATGCTACTGCTGTAGTAACATATAGTTTTACAGTGCTTTTCAAGAAGGCAATGGACCTTGATTAATTTTATTGTATTATTTTCCTTCTTTTCACGCTACCACATCAGTAGTGTACAGTGCTTCTCTGTCACCCCTACCTCCGTGTCTGCCTGTCCTGAATACTGCCTTCCTCTCAGTGCCTGTACTCCAGTCAGAAGGGACATCCCACCATGTTCCCATCAGCCTTGTAAATGCCTGCTTGTAAGTCCTACGCCAGAAGATTTGGCTCCTACATCTCACTGCACAGGCTCGTTCTGCAGTGTCCAAGCAATCAGCCCTTGTGCCCCGACCTCTCTCAGTTTCCTAGCAAGCGAAGTTGTTCCACTGCCTTTTGCTTACCTGGCCACCCATCTCGTGAATATAACTTTGTGTTTTCTCCTCGCTTTGCAGATTCTTATCTCAGCTATGCTGGTTTTTTCCTTCTTCCTCGCTTATTCCATTTTGTGTTTCCTACGTATTAACCTAGGGTGAGATAACTTGAGTCTGTTCCAACCCCAATCCCAGCACTTTGATACTCCGTATACAAATGCAGTTCAGCCACTGAAGACAATTTTCCTCCTGTGAAAGCTTTCCAGTAATTGAATGTGCTGAAACCATCCTTTCTAACTCTGTCCTTGAGCTATTTGTTGGTTTTGTTGGCTTGACATGCTTTCAGTTTTTTCTTGCTAGAAACTCTGAGACTTGAACTGCAGATCACTTCAGGCTTCACCCCTTCAGCAGACAGAAGTCATTTTGCAAAAGAACATCACTGGTTGATTTTTTTCCCCCTAGTTTTCTCTTGTAGTGTAAAGAGATCTAAAAATGGATGCACATATAATTTTCACCAGAGCAGCAAACAAATAAAAACAAGATTTGAAGAAAAAGTGCAAATTAAAACCAATCTCTGTCAATCTTAAAAATATTTTTTGTGTATTTCTGAAGCTTTGCACATACAATCCTATGTAGCTGCTTTGTGTTACTGATAACTTCCCATCTGACATGCTACATCAAAGGACTTGTTCCCTTGTACGGTTGTTAATGTGACATATACTCTTAGAATGTGAAAGAGATGAAACTTATACTGTAAATGTCTGCCTAAAATGGCATGTGCTTCATTAAATATATATTTGGAAATGAGGAGGTTGCTCTAAATGAGTATATATTGTCAAATATTTAAGATAGAATCAATACAGTCAGTCTTCCTAAGTTTCATATTAAGCAATAAAAAATATTAAATGAACAGTTTGTAGTACAGTTTCCTACAGAAAGCTTTCCAAGAGTCAGCACTTAGTGCCTGCCTTGGTACACATACATTAATTTAATATGTATGCTTTGCCTAAGAGCATGAATAAGTCATTCCTTTTAATGTTTTCATTTGCATGTTTAATTTGAGTATGGGAATCAGTGGAAATGCACTTAAATGCTTATGCTAGTTCATTCACTTTGTTTTGAAAATTGGTGCGTGCAGCATGGGCGAGAAAGAAATAATCTAGGTAGAAGCAGAGGTGGTGGGAAAGTAGGTTATAATTTACTCACACGTTGTCCATGTAGTGGACAAACGGTCAAATCTGCAGGGAAATCAGTATTTTCTAATACATTAGAACGGGATTTAAAAAGAATGTCAACATGATCAGAACCAGTTTCTTTAAAAACATAAGTTAATTAACTAAATTTCCTAAATTATATAGTTCCTGGCCCAACCCTGCAATAAGGACTGTCATGCCTGCTTCCACCCAAGTTCAGAGAAATCACACGATACATAGAGGCAGAACTGAGGCTTTCATGAGCATCTGTGAGCATTTTGACTTTCAATTACAAGAGCATGATTTTTTTTTCATAATTCTCTGGAAGTGCCCACTCCACGGGAACTTCAGGATTTCTTTAAAAAAACAAATGAAGAAGCTAGAGAATTTTTATAGTAATTTCAATAGAACATTTCTGGAGTTGGTATTTTTGAACAAGCCCGTTCTAACAGGTTGCGTTAGAAGAAGGATATTACTTCCTATTAAATTATTAAACATGATCAGAAACATATCTTTTTTTGAGATATCAAGGAAGGTTTGTGGATGTGCAGATTATGGGAAAAGAAAGGGAGGGGATGCTATTATTTCCGTGGCAGCACCCCAGGGATATTTTAATGCATTTTTCCCGAAGAGCTTCCTGGAGCTCTTACAAGTGATGTGATGCTGCCCTGCACAGGTGCCCATCTCACATGAAAGCATCCTAGTAAAGGATGCGGTTCAGCAAAGAGGGGATTTGTGTGCCAGGGCCTCCTGAGCATGCTGCAGTGTCACAGAGCCCAGCAAGGCATCTTGTGGCTCTGCCCTTCTTCAAGGGGGAGAACTGGGGCTCACAGCCTCCCCTGGGAAAAAGAGAGATCCCTCCCTGCCCCGCTCCTTTTATGTACAAGGTACGAGTGACGGGGACCCCCTCTGCCATTCCACCCCTCCTTTGCCCTCATGGGAGCTAGAGCTCTTAGTGCTGACCCCAGACCCGCAACTATTCCTCCTTGCTCCATAGCCTGAGACATCTTTGGGTTTGGTCATTCTCTTCTCCACCTCCTCACCCAGGGGACCTGGGCTTCCTCTTCACTTCATGCCCCCCACCATGCTCCTCCCTGCCCCTCTCTTCCTGCAAGGGATCGAGCTCCCCCCGAGCACTCCCTGCCCAGCTTCTCTTTGGGGCACATGCCCCAAAACTCTTCTGTCCAAAATGAGACCTTTAGCAGCTACCGTCACCTTCAGTCTGCAGCAAGCCCCAGAATAAAATTATCAGTGAACTCTCACATTCAGATTTTCAGTGGATTTCTCTTTTGTGGGCCCTGAATGGGGACTGCAGGCTTCAGCCCAAAAATCCTCACTGGACCCAAGAAGCATCATTCAGAATTTGAGCTACTTTGTTCATTGCTTTTAGATACTTTGCAAAGAAATGCCCCAGAGATCTGACATCCCCAGCGCTGCGTCTCAGCAAGCTTTTTCTACAGCAGCCAGAGAAGCCACCCCACATACCATGGGGTACCAGGTAACTTCTTGCCTGAGCCAAAGAGGTGACGAGGTGACAGACAACAGGGGAGGGACAAAGTTAGAGAAGACCAGAAGGTCTCACAATTCCTCAGTTTTAGGCTTCCAGACAGTTTTACACATTTGTTTCATACCTGTTTGACAGTTAAAATGGACTCACACTTTGTAGACATCCCTGAAGAAGTGAATGTTGAGCAGAGCTGCAAATGCTACATAGGAAAAGGCTTCCTTTGGATCTTCTGTCCGTCTTGTTTAATCAATGCATTCAGTGATGTAGAACTAGTTATGTACCACCAAATTTGTAGGTTTTTAAGTCTCTTCTCTTTTATATAATAAAACAGTCCAAAAGGCTTATATTTTCCCTTTCCATTTAACAGCATAGCACAATTTCCTTATGACTTTGGGAAAATTTATAAAAGTTTGGGGATTTTTGTTCTGTTGGACACGTGATCCCAAATATTGAAAAGCAAAGGATGATTTACTGCATAACATTGAACTTTCTCCTCTTTTGGAAGTGAATGCTCCTGCCATTACACTAGTTAAAGCTAATTTGCTGAAGAGTCAATTGCATAATCCCAGCTCACTTGCTTTCTGCTACTCAGTAAATAACATTTCACACTGCAGAACAACTCAGACTGTGTCTCATCTTCCTTTTCTTCCCCATAAATAAACATACAAAAATAAAAAACCAAAATCAACAATATTTTTACTGGAGACCAAACTGTAAAATAACACGTAACAAATCACGTTTTCCTATAAAGTACAAAATGCCTGGAACACAGTTCAGTCTAAAGTGAGAAGCTGGAGGTCATGTTTTATGGCACTGGAAGACATCATTATAAATTTAACAGTGGGTCACTGGTATGAGGGACTAAGTGAGCGCCACGTATAGGCAAGTGCCAGTTGCGGAGGAATTACTTTTATATATTGCAGAACTGCTCTGCCAGTCATGCTGGTAACGTCCCAGGACTCTGCCTGTCTGCAGCCCAGCTGCAGGTCACCCCGAAATGCCAAGAAATGTCACGTACGGAGCAGCTCCACACCCCCTGCAGAGGAACTCCTCTGCCTCTTGGACCCACAAATGTTCACAAGTCTGTATGTGCTTCAGCAGCTACACAACCCAACCAAATATCAAGTGTTTCACGCTCCGCCTCAGGACTCGGTTACTGCTCAAAACTCAACTCATGTTATACAGTGAGAAATCTGTCACTGGAGAGCAGGGACCGTGCTTTTGTCACTCACCTGTTAATGCATCCAGCTATCTACAGTCCCTCCTGGATGGCTTTACCTTCTGACAGTATGGCAAGAGCTATTTCTCACCCCCAATTCTACACACTTTGGCACGCAAAAGCCAATCAAAGCATTGGCACTTATAAACTAGGGTAGGATGCATTTAACTTGTTTTTAACCAGCTAAAATTGCGAAAGGAGATTCCTCCCCTTGCTTAGATCGTGTTTTAAGATGGGGCGAATGCTCCCTCTGGAGGTGCTCCTCTCTGCAGTGTTGCACGGAGGCAGCCTGGGGCACGCATGCTCTGCTGCTTGCAGAAGTCACCAGAAATTCCCAGAAGTGGGGAGGGTGAGCAGGAGAGGAGGGGAAAGGCTGGGGTTTCTAAACCCATCGGCCAGTTTTGGTTGCAAAATAGTACAGTGGCAGAGACCCCAAAGGTAGACAAGTCCCCACTACAAGTCTCTACTTGTAGTCTTTTGGCATGGGAGGACTCGCAGGAGACATGGGAGGTGGTCGTGATCGGCGAGTGTGGAGGTTAAAGACTCAAAGCTGCGGGAAGAGGGATTTCACCTGCACCGTTGCTCGACAACCATCTTTCAAAGACTACACCAACCTGCATGTGCTTCAGCCAGGTCGAGTGCAGGTACTGCGCCCTGCGTATCATGCCATCTGCCCAGCAACGTCGTGCTGGATACAGTGAATTACAGCACCTCTCTCCTGATTTTGGCATGAATTAACTCATCTTGCTACAGGCGCACAGAAAAACACAGTCCCAGGTGTGCGGAAAATCAGCACTGTTGGATTTTGCACCATCGGAGGTGAAAAGCTTGGCTGAAAAGCCAAGCCAAATTTGTCCCAATGTTAATATAGGATGGAAAGATCATAAGCACATTGGGCATGTCCGTATTTGTACTTGTGTGGCCAGACACTTCATAACCAAGAAAGTATATGTCGTGCCAAGCGGATTTGAAAGAGAAACTTACCCTAACAAACACGACATTTAAAGATGGAGAGAAATAAATAAGATGAAAGTGTGTTTCTACCCACTACAGCTCTGTTGTGGTTTACAAAATTAGCCTAAAGCACTTTCCAAAATGATTTTCAACACTCCTGAACACTTGCAAATTATTTGTTTTGTTTGGTTTGGGGTTGTTTGGGGTTTGTAATTTAGACAAAAAAAAATACATCCTTTCTTCTGGATTTTCTGAAATATAAAAACAAGAGCTATGATGCATCTTTCTGCTTAGTAGTGCATGACATTGTGGACTACAGTTCTCCTTCTTCCTAAAAGCTGCCTGTTCTTTCACTGGCGGGGTGTGATGGAGACCAACTAGCCCATGCAGTGTCACTCCTCAGGTCATCCGGAGATGTTGTGGCAGCATCTAGCGCAACAGGAAAGTAAAATCATGACTATTCACAATGTAAATGCTCTGCCTCTAGAGAAGAAACATAAAACCTGTGTAAAACTGCCTTTGGTTTGCTGTAAATCACTGTGGTGGTTTGGATTACACAGAAAAGACAGTGCATTATTTTTGGCTACTTTTTTATCATGAGTTTCTCTGCTTTCTGATTATTTGGACTAGCCTTTCCCTTATCTGCGCTCTTTTTTAGCTGTATGTGTAGCCATCAGCCATCAGCCTGTCACCCACAGTGCCTCAATATTGCTCTGTCTGACAGAGACAGCGGGACAGAGCTCATCATTAAACCTGGAAACTATTACAGCTGTAAAAGGATTCATAATAAACATTCTAGTGACCATGTAGGTCCTCTTAATCCAACATCAGCAAGAGTATTCAATTATTCATGTTATATATGTCTGTATTATTGTTTATTATTTTATTACTATCACTATTATTATTAATATTATTATGTTGATGTTATATATTTCTATATTTGCTCCTTTGGGGGAATTGAAGAGGTCTGTGTTAAAGATGCATCAAAGCAGGCAGCTGAGCCAGGAGCAAACAGCAACCTGCAAGTCTCTGCAGACCCGTCCGAGGAAATCAAAGCACCTCCAGCGCACAGCTCGCCCCCTTGCACGAGTGCTTTGCCACCAGCTCAAATAAAGCACCTTTGGAGAGTCACCGACCAAGGGAGCAACGTGAGAAAGCTCTGCGTCAGAAATACCTCTGAAGCTGAAAACTCTGGGCCTTATTCTCACGTCTGGCCAAATTGCGTTTGTCCCCGAAGCGGAAGGGAAATGCGTTGGTCGCTTTTGGGACGGGGGATTTGGGCAGAGGGATGCTAAGGCTGGTTTTAGCCTGGGGTTTATTGTTGACTTGGAGATGGCTGGGTGCTCAGCGCTGGTTTTTGTGCAGATCAGCCCATGCCGGGCTCCCCCCCACGGCTGCTCCGCGCTCCCAGTTACCCCCTTACCCGGGGTTAACTCCATCCGCTCTTCGTTTTTGCTATTCCCAGCATAAGGACATTTGTCAGGAGATAAGTTGGTCTTTTTATAGTCAGGCCTGGAGTTTCCATGGTGAAATTAGCCCACAGGAGTTTCCTCTGCAAAAAAGAGCATATCCTTTACCGGCAAAAACACGTTACTCCCTTGGTTGTGAGGAAGTGTCATTGTCCGAGATCTATTCTGGGTTTTAAGTGCTCCGTATCCTCAAAGAAATATTTTTAACCTGAAAGGAATATTTATACTGTCCAGTGAGAGCAGTTCATGGGGTTATTTTTAGTTCTTCTTGTGTGTTTGATTTATCTGTGTATCACTTTTTCCCTATTGATCTTTTTTTACAAATATTTAATAGAAAATGAAAGCAAAGGTAAGAGATTAAAGTAACTCCCGGAATTAATCCACTGATGGGGCCAAAGTAACACCAGGGATTAATTTGATCTGTCACAGTCAGTGTGTATCCTAACCAACAGGAATGTTTGTGATGATACAATATTTTCTAAAAATTTCAGAAGCCTTTGAAGATGTCTAGAGCCAGCGTGTGGGTGGACCTCAGCTCTTAGTACCAGGCATTAAGCAGAAAACCACCTCTTGTCCTTCTGATATTTGATGTGCTGGGCTAGAAAATGAAAAATCGTCTTATTTTAAACTAGGCACCTTGAAGTAGAAATTAATAAAAAGCTGATTATGAAACCATATGTAAAAGCTCTGGTGTTGGCACAGAGCTCAGTTTGTGGGCCAGCCCTGATCTGAATGAGGACCAGCCCCATTAAAACCCACAAGGTTATGACATTATATGCCTGGTGTGAGACCACAGTCAAAACCAAAAGGCATCAGGGAATTACACACCCAATAAATTAAAGAAATTTTTTTATTTTTTTCCCTTAGGCCTGGTTATCTTAATAAATTGGCATTTTGCTGATGCTGAATATCTAAGGCCGTGCTCTTATTCACCGCCTGCTGAAGTTAGCATGACTGAAAAGCCCGTATTTTGGTGTTTTGCAGAATCGGGGCCTTACGGTGCTTATCTGCTGCAGCATCCTCATGTTTCTTTCCTTGATGCTTCCCTGAGGGAGCAAAGTGACTGTGATGGATGTATTTTACGTTGCTAACAGTCGGTTAGAGCTACCTGCTACCCCCTGACGGAACAGCTCTGATTCTGCCATGGAATAATGAGAATTAATGACTCATCCACTAATTACGCTTTTGTTGTATATGTTTGTGCTTATTTTCTGCGGGAACTCAGCACCCTTGACTCTTACTGATGGCAAGGCGTGAAGCACCCTTTCGAAGTCCTGGATGATGTATAAGCACGGGCACGAAAACATGCTGGAGTCATGGCACGTTGATCTCATCTGTGTTCCTGAGGTCACTGGGGCAGATCTGCCTTCTACAGAGGGAGGTTTGCTTCTGGAGGTTCAGAAATATCCTTCTGAAATATATCCATGGTTGTGACAAATGTTGGTACAAAGTAGTTCTTTGACATTTTTATTGAAACATAAATACAAAAGGAAAGTTTAGATAGAATCACTCACATTGGAAATTCCAAACATTCTGTTCAAAACATATGGATAATAAATCTTACATCCTTTTCTTTTACAACAAGCAATTCACCAAAACAAAAATGCATGGGGTATAGAATATGATCTTGAATTTGTATATATACATTAATCAAAAAGTTTGGGCTAAAAAGCATCAAAACCCAACTTTTCATCTAACACAACAGACAAGTGTCAGTAGATGCACAGAGATCCTTCCAGAAAGAGAGATGGTGCAAAACTTCCCCATGGCAAGCTTTGGAAACAGGCTCCAGCCTTATCCAATACCGTAAACCCAAACACCAAATCCAAACCAGGACCCTGCATTTTGAGTTTGATTTGAACTCTGAGGCTTAATGTCCCAATTCCCATGTGCAATATTAATGATGGTATTGAGCAGTGGGATGGTTTTATTGTCACTTTAGGGTCTTTTATGTGACTTTAGGGTCACCTTCCTCCCAGGAGACAAAACTATGAGTAACGGCAGGTCATTCCATATAAGTACCACATAAAAACCTTAACGATGCTGTGGATTTTGCTTAACTTTTTGTTAGTTTTACATGTATTTGAGAGTCCATGGCATGTAAGGGTGTGAAGAGGAGAGGTATGGGGTTAGAGGGTGCCGGCAGCAGCGCTCCCAGCCCTCCGCTGTCCCTCGCTGCCTGTGGCCGGCAGTAACTCATTTAACCTCTCTCTTTCAGCTTCAGAATAATTACGCTTAGCCCATAGGGGTGTTGAAACAGATTAATTAGCTCAGGTTTGTAGAGACCTTTGAGGATGTCAAGCACTGTAACTGCTGCTTATTACGAATGTATATTGCTGCACACTATATGCACAGTGGGATTATGGAGTATTTGATATTGTGCAATTGGAGAGGAAAAAGAAATGAGGAACATCCTTAGGGAGCCTGACTGGTTTGTATTTCTAAACACAGTTCTTTCCCTATCTCAATGTTATATTGCATTTAAATACCTTTCTGAAGGTCCCAATGATTTCTGCAAAGTTATCAGATATCCCTATCTTCTACTTCTAAGAAAAGGTATAACGTGGAATTTAATATTTCCATTAGTTCCTTGGCTTTGTAACTGCAGTGGCCACAGCTGCCAAAACCATAGTAACTTTTAGCCAAAATCAGTTAGTTTTGACTTTCAGCTGTATTGGTTTCTTAATCCAGCTGTTGGAGTGGCCACACAGGTGCTAGTCCCAGGATGAAATAGGAATATACCCCAGCAGGGCTCATGGCTCAGCTCAGGGCTTTGAATTTGGATTTATTTATCCTCACAGCATCCTTGGGATAAAAGGAAGCACAGTTATCATTAACCACATAAATGGGTCTGCTCACCAAAGTACCACCACTACAGATAAAAGTGGTGGAAATTGGGTTTGGTGACTTTGGTCTGTTTGAAAGTCACCTGGCTCCTTCAGTAGTGATGGCAGCGTACAATTTCCTTCCTCTCTGATCAGCATCATTTGGAAATTCCTGTAACTTTCCCTCTCTTCCCTCTGGCTATTAAACAAACCATCCCCAAGCACTACAGTTTCTCTCTGAATGCAGAGATTCCCTTCCTCCTGAACAACTTCACCTTTCACTCTTTTTCTAACACCTTTTAGAGATGAAGCAGAACAGACCAAAAGGTGTTCTCACCCCAAAACATGCACTGTTTTCCATGTAATAGTTCAGCCTGCTTTCACTCATTGTGTGGAAAAGGTTAACTCATTGGTAATCATTGTGAAATATTTTTTCTAGTATTTGTGAGTTATTATTTTTGATTGTGCATCATAAAAGAGGGTAATATTATAAATATTTTGTTAGCTATTTATTTATGACTGTTATAACGACAGAGTAAATGCAAATTGTCTCAAGCTATTATAAACCTGGTATCTGATGACACTGTAACAGAGGCAAAACTGAAAGATTTTCTATCATCCCCCACATCATTGTGATCTCTTTGACCTTGGTTATACAGTGTCCAACTTGATGTCAGCCCGCTCTTATTGAAATCATAACAAGACCCTTCACATCACTCCTCTCCCACTGCGGACCAAGGGCAATACCAGTTACCGAAGCTGAAATACTCCAATTTTCTGGCACACTGCGAGCCACAGATCCCATGCAGGAAGATGCCTGTGATCTCCAGCCATGTCCTGTGAGAAGGGGCAGGCACACAAGACATTGGTCCTCAAGATACAACTCAACTGCAAACTAATATTACTGCATCTCTTGAGTGCATTCACAGTTTAACTCCCTAGGGGCCAGAAAGGAGAAGATATGTGAGTGTTGCTGAATGTGATTTTACTTATCCCAACTACAAATTATTTATAAAGTGCAAAGATAATTTTATTACTCCCCTTTTCCTTCTTTGTGGTTCTCAGAGAGTCATTTTGTTAAGATGAATTCTTTCTGTTTGTCTCCAGAGGAGTCAGGGTGCACGAATAAATAAGCCGCTATGAAAAACACAGATATAATAGAAGTTAGAGAGGAAAGTCCTGTCTTGCAGCACACTGCCCCTCTCCCCTCAAGGGCTGGATTCTTCTCTAAATTCTGGTTTAGTGCCACCCCATCCAGTTTAAATGTCCCAAGTGACAACATTTCTGCTTTTCCCCCTGAGATATGACCATAAAAAGCAGTCTCATTCCCTAAATCGGGAATCAACCCAGCTCACTTTTAAAATCTGCCTAATTGCAGTATTTCCACTAGAACATAGGATACAAGACTGAAAAAAAGGCCTTTTGGCTCCTTAAGTTGGTTTTGTTGAAAACAACTATTCATTCATATATTTTTAAAGCTCAGTCTTAGAACTAGTCATCTCTTGTCCCCACCCCCTTCCCCTCCCAAAGGTTTCTGATAAAAATGGTTTTATTGTTAGAACTATGCAGTGGGGTTTTGTTTCTTACTTAAAGGTATGGTTGGTGAGAAGAGTCCTAAAAGATTTCACTCTGAAATCTCTAGCCTGGATCAAAGTTTGTGTGAACTGTTGGTGGTTTATTTTGGTCTGAGAGCATCTGGTGTATAAGGAAACTCACAGCACAGCAATACCCCTCCCACTTTTTCCCTACAGCAGGACCTGCGCAATGGCGACAGTATTGGATGGAGGTGGAAAGTTCTCGTCACGCGTTTCATGGAAGTGAGAAGAATTCATTCTTTCTGCCTCTTCCCCACCTTCTTCAAGTCAGTGACACTGAAAAGGGGAAGAAAAAATAACCAAGCCCAAGCTAAGGGAAAGAAGAAGAGGTTTTAGATGGAAAAGCAGTTGAAGTCCTCCTGCATTCTCTCCTCTCCTTGCTCGTGCCCAGTTAGCTGAAGGCTTACCAGCTTTTTATCTGATCTCACTCAGCCTCTGAGCTCGATGTGCTCTGAGTTACATGACAGAGTTACTGGTGTGGCCGGTGCCTCTCAGTCACTGTGTTTCTTGAAGCTACAGAAAGCAGCAATAGTATTTCCCCTCCCTGCAGGGAGCTGAGCTCTCAAAAGATGGGGCTGGTAGAGGACTACGAGTGGTGAAGGGTGGAAGATAGTTTCAGCAGGAAAACAAACTATCTGAATGCATGTAGGCCTAAATTAAATTTTTAAGATAAGCTGGTGAGATTGTTATGGTGGTGAATTATTTAGAATTTGCATATAAACATTTTTGCATATAAACAATAACACTTTATGTAGTCAAATATGTGATTTAAAGATTTAGATACTGTGTACTACGTAGACTTCTTGCAAATTTCCACTGAAAGCAAAAATCAGGCTTCTGGTGTGCTATCCTTTCTTCAATACCCCGTGCTACTTGGATGAGCATCCACCTACACTTCTAAGTTATCAAGGGGAACATAGCTAATCATCAGTTTCTCTGTGCAGTGAAGATCACAAAGTCACAATCCCCTTAAAAACTGCAAGATGTGCTGCAATGAGTTGAAACCTATGGGAAAGTGATTAATAACCAACCAGCAGATTTGATGAAGACGGCTTGTACCTGATGAGGTGATGAATGGCCACAGATAAATTATCTTGGAGGAAGGACTCCTCTTCCATGGCAGCTGTGAAAGCAGTTCATACACCAGCAGACAGACCAGAGAGGCCAGTGGCGTTAAACCCTCCTCAGGCCATGGCAGATGTCCCCTTGTTAGACGGACCACCTCTTGGGAGGTTTGAACTGGACAGAAGAAAACCTCTTTTACCAGGAGGGTAGCACAGAGCTGGGACAGGCATCCAGACAGGGATGAGTCTCTGTCCTTGGACGTTTCCAGCTTAGCTGGGGAAGGTGGTGGCTGGCTTGTTCTACTGCTTTGAGCAGTAGGTTGGAGTAGAGACCACCCCCAACCAACCCACCTTTCCATGATACAGTAATTCTGCAAAATCACAGAGTTTAGGGGATATCTTTAGGAAATGCCAGGTCAGTTCAACCCAGGTTTTCTTGAAGCAATTGCAGAAACTGAAGTTTGAGGCTCATAACCCCAAATCTCCAGATCAAACCACAGAAGGAGACAATCTTAGCTGGCTTTCCAGCCGGCACATCCGACTCTGGAGAAGGAGACAAGACAATCAGGTGCCACAGTGGCAGATGTGTCTTGGTCCAGAGACCTTGTCTTGCAATCCTTCCTCGAGGAAGAGGAAACGGTAGCCAACATGGGAGACCACCTCCCCAGGGCCCCTTGGCTGTACATCCCCAGCCAACCTTCAGTCATCTCTGCAGCATCAGAATTTCCTAACTGTACTCTCCATTGCTCCGTCTTCAAAGCATGTGGTCAAATACGAAGCCTGAAAGGAGGATTTTGGTTGTGAAATCAGTACCTAAGCGTGAGGAGGGAGAAGCCATCATCTTAATTCTCCTCTTAACCTTCTCCTAAAATATTTTGTACCCTTTCTGTTTTCTCCTTCTGTTCCACTTAAGTAGTCTTTAACATCATTTACATTCTGCATGCTGTTTAGCTATGGCTGTCCTCACCTTCACACAAGGGTGAACTTCCTGCTGAACTTACATCCAATGTTCCTTTTAAGAAAACAAGCTTGAGCCCAATGCTGAAAGTTGCTGCACATCTTTCCAGTGCTGCAAAGTCTCAGCTTTCATTCACTTCAAGATAAGTGGCTGACACACTGCACGTCGTAGGATGTTCTCCTGCTGGGTCTATGCAAAGAAGAGCTCAGGTAATTATTAAAATCTTAATTTCAGCTGTCAGTAATAATTTCAGTTCTGCCTGTCAAAGAGGGTTGGAGCCACGTGTCTGACAGCAGGCATTCAGCCTCGGATACCTTAGCATGTAAAGTCACCCAGTGCACAAAACCAACATTTTACAATTCTGATGTTTTAAAAACAGCTTTTCCTGACTACAAATATGGCATTTGGCCATTCATTCATTGCCTGGATTTAATTGCAACTTCAGACCGCAGTCGAACTGCACATTTGAGAACAACACTAGTCATCTCCAAGGAGTAGGTGCTGGAGCACAGGGAGGGTGGGAGATGTTCCTCTCCTCGCGCTTGGTCCCCCAAAGCCTCCATTTGTCCTTCCAGTGCACTCTTTGCCTTTGTGTTCTTCTTCCAAAATGCATATAGTTGGCCACAAAGAACAAGAATAAATCTATATAATTAATATTCAGGAGCAAGCAGTCCGCAGCCATTGCCTGTTGGGGATCCAGACCCTTTTGTACCAATGGCCAAGCAGTGTGGGGAAGTGCGGCTGAGATTTAATACTGAAAACCTTCAGGACCGCCGATGAGCTAGGTGCTTGTGCTGATGGGCTACAGAGGTGCTGATGGGAAACAAAGAGGTCCTATTGTCTTCTGGGAGAGAATGGCAGCAATTTCCTCATATTTGATAGCTGTCCCAAGTACATGGATCAAAAGAGGCATTTTTAAATCATCTCACCTGTTTTAAAACATATAGATATGTCCAAGCCTTCTTCAACTAATTTATTTCATTTTGATAAGTCCTTCATCTCTAATATCCTAAATTTCTCAAGCATGTAGTCTTGCCAATTGCTCCTTGCTACAAAGTCCCTGTTTCCGTAAGAAAATATTTTTATTATGCTAAAATATAAATTATATTTCAGCCTTGCAGTTAGTTGTGTCTAATATTGTAGCTGCACGCTTTGTTTTTTTAAAGTGAGATCACTTCACCAATACCTGTGGTCCCACATTACAGCACAGCCCACAGGTGCTTGCATCAGTGGGGAAATACCCCAGGGCAGCAGTGGGCTGGGCGAGCGATGGGAACTCTGCACGCCAGCTTGGTCAGTACCAAAAAGTTTATGCAACCACACGGTGTTTTCAGTATGAAGACAGACTGATAGATATATTCTATATATACTTACAATTATCTTGCATTGAAGCAAATATTAATATAGATTTGTGTACCACTTAAAGCTATGTGACTGTGTCATGTTTGATTACTATAAAAGACATAATGTTTTTTTCTTCTTTTACAGTATTAAATTCAAACAGCAGAAGCTGTGATGGGGGGACTTTGTTTCCTCCTAACACCCCCCTGCCTCAGTCAGCCTCTCTGCACCAATAAGGAATGCCATATAACTCTGCATAAAGCAGTTTTCAGTTTCACGGAAATGTATCAGTCTAGAATTCAACAGTGTGTAACCTAATCTTTTATTATTATTTACATTTTTATAGCACACATATACAGATAATATGCTCTGAGGTATTCAGGGTGAATAATACACTTTAAAATCTTAGTGAAAAAAACCACCACAAAACAGTCTGGTTAGCAGATACTACCTAGGCATTCAAGCTTAATTATATTCTTAGTCAATTCTGATTTACATTTAAATTACAAATTACATTTTTGCTAGCATTAATTTACAATGCTACTTAAGAAATACATATTCCATGGTACATGAATAATAATTCAAAGCAGTCAGATCTTGTTGGATCGCTATGATCTCTTGATAGTGGGTGCTGAATATTAATATTTCTAGAAAGTTTTCTCCATTTCAATATAACATTTATTATTGTATAAGCCTTGCACATTTGAATTCAGCCAACCATCTGCGGTGCAGCCAGTTGCCATAGGATTTGGAGAATGAGCTGCCTGCACATGCATTTTTTAGAAGACTGCAGCATAGCTCCATGGAAAAATGCTCCAAACCCCTGTACCCTCATTACTGGGCCAGAACAAGGAGCTTTCTATGAACCACTTCACTCTGTGACCATGTTAAATGTCAAGAACTGAGTAGCATCCAGTGACATCAGTGTGTGGCTGGGAGGTTTTTGAGGAAGGCTTGGAAGTGAGCGGGAGGGTTCGTCTGGGCCCCAGAGCAGGATGATCTCTCCTCTGCTTCCCAGCGTGAAGGTTTTGCTTCTGTGGAGTTGTCTCGAGCATTCGCACTCTTCCACCTGTAGCTCATGGTCTCCTGTTGACTGCAGGAGTGTGTTTATGGTGCTCATAGAAAATGAGGGGTTTTAAATCACCTTTAATTGATTCCATTGCAGTGTGGTGACAAGTATCCTCCTTTGGGTAAAAAATCCAAACTGGACATTTACTTCTTATTGCAAATTCCCTTGGCGGAGGTATGTGCTAGCAGGGCTGTGCTGCCCCCAGCAAAGGCCAGCTCTGGTGATTATGTTGTGCATAGAAAGGGCTGTTCTCATTATTTCACGAACAGAGGATGTTTTATAGCTCATGAGACTAAGTGTGGCTTAAGTCAGTTGGAATGGGAGGTAGGCAGGGTTGTACTAAATTGCATTAAATTCCAGTTTAAGAGCGCTTCAGTCTTGAGATTCAGAAACATAGAAGAGACATCCTCAGTAAAAGAAAATCCATGCTCTTCTGTAAGAGAAAATGGAAAGAAGTTGTGAAAACAAAGCACAAAATAAAGCAGAAACATAGTCACTCTCACTTACAAACAGCGGCAATGACAAGTGACTAATAGGCATGACTGTTCATAAAGGTGAATTTATCTTTCATTTCCTCTCTCAAAAACTTTTTAGGAGCGTGAGCAATATTATTTCAACTTTATTTTCCCAGAAAGCTTCTTTTTTGATGGGAAAGGAGTTGCCTTGTAAATGCTATAACAAATTCACCTGGGTCGTATCATGCTCAAGTTATTTCATTTCAGCTCAGTTTGCTATAGAAAGGACTCATTCACAATGGCTGCTTTAAAAACTTCAAGAAAAATGTTCAAAACAGAGGGCCTAGCTACTTTTAAAATCCTTTTTCATTCCATTAAAACTGAGGGAGAAAAATAAGTGCTAGCAGCTTTACAGAGAACTAACTTCAACAGCACATCTTGGAAGAAGTTTGCCAAGAAACTGGCTCCAAAATAAAGTGAATGTGGCTGAAATGATGGAAAAGGAGGTAAAGTCAGGATTAACCTTAATTTGGAAAGGTTTGATTTCTTGTTACTCCTCATGACAGGGACGTGCCAGGCAGGATGCTCCGGTGCATTGAAATCTGTGTCCCTCACAGGGCAGGGACCAGCTCTGGGAGGAGGGCAGGCACACCACTTCAGTCTCACTTGTGCACAGCTGGCAAAGTCTTTTCAATAAAAATGGTGTTGGGCAGCAAAAGGGTATGATTCTGGAAAAAAAGGAGTATAACTACGTATACGAGGTATTGTACCATGAGTTTACTAAGATGTTTAAATTCGTTAAATGAGATATCTATAAATCTTCAGTTTTCTGTTAAGCAACTGCTTTTCCAGTAAAAAAATAATAACTTTCTCTGCAAAATAAGTTGTATCGACTTTCGAAGGATATGAATGGCATTCCCATGAGCACAATAAACTTTGTAGATGTAGTTCTCAAAATAAAATTACTTTTTCAAACCTTTTCCAGCTTGTTAAAGCCCTGTTACTAATGGGCTAGGGTCTATGATCACCACCCCATGTTCCAGGATGGATTACAGAGGAACTTCTCCTTTTGGTCCCTAGTAACCCTGTAGCTTTGGTCTTGCTGTTCAGTCCTGTCAGTCAGGAGGAGGATCTAAGGTTGCTCATCTATCACTAACACTACGGTGCAAATGGGTGTAGCATACAACACGATAGTAACGTGAAGTTGGGGAAGTTATGGATTAGTGTCATTGCTGATTGATGCCGGCACTTGGTTGCCTGGGAATGGGCAGTGAATGGCCCCTGCACTCCCTCCCTGTGCTTGCACATCCCAGAGGAGCATGGTAGGAGCTCGGGGTCGGTGTCTCCAGGCTGTCCTCCACCCTGTCCCACATAGGTGGGGAGCATCCGTGGCTCCATCCCAGCCCCAGCACCCACAGCCAGCCCACGCAGCGTGGGAGTAGAGATGTCCTCCTTCCTCACGTGAGCTCACAGCCACTCCTATCCATGTCTGTGCCTCTGCAAACTTCAAGTGTCGGCACTTGGTGTGAGTGTTGTGAGAATTAACCACTTACACCCCCATAACACCTGAAGCTGTCACGAGGGCCATACAGATGTTGATAGAGGATCCATAAAAGTGAGTCTTTGCACGTTGCAGTTTAGCTGTGTCTGATGGGTCCAGACCAGATAGGAACTGGATGGAAGAGGAGCGAAACCATCCATCCCACCAACTACCTCCCCACTGACATCTTCCCGTGGGCCTCTCCTGGTGGTGTGGGAGACCAACAAGCAGCTCCTGCAGGCTTGATCAGCTCACGTGCCAAGATCCACTGCAGCAGCCTTCAGTAAGGCGTGTGCATTCATTTTTGAATGTCATTTTTATTCCTCCTACCAGTTGTGCTTTTATTTACCGTTTAATTTGTTGACTTCTTCACTACTCTCTCCACTGTCACCTGGATGGCAGCCTCCAGATGCGCGCCGTTTCCAAACTATGTGCTTGCAGTTGTGGTGTTCTAGCACAAAAGAGGCTTGGTAGTGACCAAAACGCATCACATTTGGCACCGCCTCATTTGTTCACCTCCTGGCCAGCCCACGTCCAGCATAGCTGGTATCCCGCAATCCCCCTGTCTCTACCCTATTCCCTCAGAGGAGCTTTTTTCAGAGTGTGCACCTGTCTCCAAAGCAACTAACCACTTTTGCTGGGAGCGAAGCTGCCGTTCGCTGCCGCCTACACACGATACCTCCCATCACGGTTGTTCTCCATCGCCATAGAAACCGCCCTCCCTCTGCGGTCCCATCTCGGCTGACCTGGTATTTGCTTTATCAATCTGTACGGTTTATTCCCAGTGCCAATGCCAGCTTCTAATAATAGAAACCCCTTGTAGGTTATATCCCACGCCAGGACCAAGTTACTTCTCTTTTACATGCGTGCAAGTGTGGAGGGGATGGGTTTGGTTTTGTTTCCATCAATTCTAGCAACAAAAAAAAAGTAAATTTGTATCTTGTCATCTCTTGCCTGAAAAATATTTGGTTTGCATTTGGTTTTAACAGCTTAATCCTTCAGGTTTAAGGAACAGAAGTGACAGCTGAAGATTATATTGTTTTTTCTTTCTCCCTCTCTGATTCCCTTCAAAGCAAGTTAGTTCCTGGAACAGGACAATACTACTTTTCAAAACCTCTCAAGGTTTCCAGGAGCCTGAGAACGACCCCGTTAACCACTCCAGAAGTGTGCTTCCCACCAACATCTCCAGCATGGGTTTGTTTTGTCTGCTGGAGACCTGGAGGAGATCTGGCATGTGCCAAGACTCTCCCCTCACCTCCAAACCCTGGGACAACATCAAATTCAGGCCAGAGCCTCCCCACAAGAGAGGATGCAGGCAGGTGAGAGTCTCTATCAGATCCACCTCGTTCCAAATTTCAGAAGGTCAAAATGGAGTCTCCTCTTTATTCTTCACAAGGTTTTACACTCGAGTGGCACCTACTCAGTATATAGCAACTTATGTGCAAAATGTGGTGGCTGAAATTGCACGTCAGACATTGAAGTCAAATGAATTTATGAAAATTTCATCCCAGCGCTGTCTTCTGTTTCTTACTGCTGTATTACTTGGGTTTATATGACAGACAGATGGGAAAATCTAAGGAAACAAGGAGACAATATTGGTTACAGAGCCTTTTTAGTATGCACTGCTTTCTCCCTAGGAAAGTATCTTTACACCCTATTCACATCACCTCTCAATCTCTCTTTTTATCACAAACTAAAGAGACTGAACTGCTCATGGGTAAGGACTTTTTTCCAAGCCTTCAAAGCATTTTTCTGCCTCTTCTCTTCACCCCTTCTGAATTTTGAGGATCAATTTCAACCTTTCAGCCTGAGGGTCATTCGCTTTAGATTTTCTTTCACAACCTGTCTCAATTTCCTAAATCTCAGTCCAAAGGTTCCCACTTTTTCCATGTTGTCTCTGGGATCAAAAGCTTCTCATCATGATGGGTGAAATTACAGAGCACCGCTTTCCTTTGGAGTGACCATGCTGATCTTCACTCTTCACCTGGTGTGAATTAATCTTCCAAGAGCCCTCTTCACTGAGTGCTCTCCAGTGTGATTTGTCTGCACTTACTGTAACTGCATCTCAGCAGCCTCTGCACCTCAAGGGAGGGATGCAAATCCTCAGCAGGAGGTTTCAGGAATCCTGTTCTGCCTCCGTATTGAACGGTGTCCTGCCCCTTACGGAACAAAACTGGCTCATGTAAATACTCACACACACGAGTTTATTGTCCGTTTTCTGCAGGCATTTTCTCTCACACTGAAATGATGACAGGAGCAATCAACAAAATGGCAGGGAGTCCAGCCTAACCCATGTCTCTAATTCCAACGGGTAGTCAGAGAAATGCGTGGCAGTATTCAGCCAGCTCTATTTTTAATATCGTGTTTACATGGGTAATGACCATGTGCACATAATAGCTGCCCCCCTCCCTGCTCCACCCAGCACTTTCCAGTATTGCTCACTATAGCTTCAAGCAAATATGCCTTATGGCCATTCCTGAATTTGCAATGGCATAATCCAGGGAAAGCACCTCAGCCATTACACATGCAAATGTGCTAACTATCAAGAATATTATTGTAATAGATTTTTCACAGATAGCTTCCCCTGTTTGTCCCACTCACCATCCCAGAGACCCGTTCAGACTGGGATGCAGGGAAGGGGAGACACCAAGAGGGAGGTGGGGATCCAGCAGTCAGCATGTTTTTACTGCTGTCAGTGCTCCGCGAACCCATCACAGCTCAGAGCTTCGCAGACAGGTAGGAAAAACAAGGCAGTCACCTGGCCACTACTGGCAGGTGGCTTTGCTGTGAGATAAACCACCTGGAATCATGGCTGGGCTGGCCCAAACCCGAGCACAGGGGGCCCAAATGC
Source organism: Balearica regulorum gibbericeps (assembly GCF_011004875.1). Lineage (NCBI taxonomy): Eukaryota > Metazoa > Chordata > Aves > Gruiformes > Gruidae > Balearica > Balearica regulorum. The sequence goes on from NC_046186.1 coordinate 17,184,991, forward strand.
CTCATTGTTTGTCAAAATTCCCCTTGATTTCTGTCTGCCTGGAGCGGCGGGCAGCAGTCAGCAGCAGCAGCCAGCTCATATGACCAGCCTCCCCTCCCAGCTATTTCCAGTTCTGCAGACATCTTTTCAGACCTGCTCCTGCAGTGATCTTGTAGATGCAGCTTTCAGCACAAACACAATACAAGCTCCCTTAACAGCAGCAGAAAATTATACATGATCGATGGTCAAGACCATGGGGTCCTGTGCAGTACAGAGCTTCCAATGAAAAACAGTCAGAGCATGATGAAAACCAAGATTTAGCATCACTAAGGACATCTGTAGCAACAACACTTTCCAAAGCTGTAGCTGCAAACTTTGCTGGGAACATTATTCATTAAGCAGTGGTCAGTGCAGGAAATCAATTTTGAACATCTTAACAGAAGCAACCATTTACTGTGTTTGCTTCTTAACGAGCTCTCCTGGGATTCAAGCTTATAAAGACTGGCCACTTGTCTCCCCATGGCAGCAAGGGTAGCATGGTGTCCATCCTGCTGCAAAGCGCAGAGCCCCATCCCCCTGGAAAAAATCATGATCCGCCTTTATTTTGGTTGCTGCTAGCAGGGCCAGAGAAGCTGAGGGTGCAACAGTGCTGCTGAGTTGGGCTGCAGAGGTGGGAAAGGCAGCGGGGACACACACCCCACTGTCTGGGGAAAATTGCATGGGGTCACTAAGTATGGGATCCTTGACCCGTGTGTGACTGTCGTGGCTTAACCCGGCAGGCAGCTGAAACAACCACACAACCATTCGCTCGCTCACTCCCCACCCCCACGGTGGGATGGGGGAGAGAATTGAAAAGAAAGAAAAGGTAAAACTCATGGGTTGAGATAGACAGTTTAATAGGATGGAAAAGGAGGATAATAATAAATAATAATAATAATAATAATAATAATATACACAAAACAACACACAGCACAATTGCTTACCACCCAAAGCTGATGCTCAGCTAGTTCCTGAGCTGTGCTGCCTCCCAGCCAACCCCCCAGTTACATACTGAGCATGACATCATATGGTATGGAATATCCCTTTGGCCAACTTGGGTCAGCTGTCCTGGCTGTGTCCCCTCCCAGCTTCTTGGGCCCACCCCCCGCATTCTTGTTGGCAAGCCAGTGTGAGAAGCTGAAAAGTCCTTTACTGCTTGGCAACAACTAAAATCCTAGTTTGTTATCAACTATTCTCATCTCAGCACTATACTGGCTACTAGGAAGAAAATTAACTCTATCCCATCCAAAACTAGAACAGTGACCCATACCAATCCTGCATGCCACTTGCACATCATTAACAGCCCATTTCAAATGTAAAGTCATCCATTTTCACTCCAAAAGAAGTGCATATGCTGCTACTCATGTAGCCATGAAGACACAGTACTTCAATGCTGCATTTTTCTGTGCTGAACTAGGCTGTTACGCCTAAAATCAGTTTTACTTTCTTGATGCATCATTCATGTCCTCATGTAATTATTAACCTGCACTCTTAATTCCCAGCACACCAGGCTGAAAGTGAGTATGCATTGGTGACAACCTACAGCCAACATTTGTGTTGATTTTTCCCACAAGAGGGGAAATGTCCCAGCCATTCTTCTGAATTAAAGTTTGGTTTTGTGTTTCTTGCTGAGTTGGAATAATATGATGGAAGGATGAAGGACTGGAGAAGAAAACACCAAACGGTTAGGAGAGTTTCTTCATTATCTTGGGGTGTGGTGCCTGGCTGTGAGGACCGCTAGCCTATAGGCACAGCGGCAATGCAGATCAGCCTCAGCATCACAGTGATGGCAAACGGCACAGGAGGAAGGAGAGCAAGCAAACAGCTAAAGTGACCACACTCATTCTGTTTGCTGTGGCCGTGGGCTGCTGTCTTCCACCTGCTGACCATGCATTTGTAATGTGATTGCTCTGGGATGTGATTTCTTTAGGGAATGAATTCCAATTTCCATAACAGATTCAGCCCTTGAGAAGCATAATGCTTTTCTACAGCACTCTATAAATAATAGCTGTCTCACTGACCAGTTACGCTACACACAGCCCTATTTTATCACCAGATGGCTGACGGAGATGACGATCCTATTTTTATCTGTTCTGCATTGCCCATGAAAAGCTTGTTGTTTAGCCCGTACTCTTCTTTCTAAGTACTTCTTCACAAAAGGAGACAGTCTGCAAGTGGGATCGTTCATGTAGTCATTGTTAATGGAGAGGAGCAGAGGGTTTCCCAGTCTTTCTGGAAGCAAATAGAAAGAAAGATGGCATGGCAAGTGTCTGCTACCAAACCATTGCTCATGAGCACTTCCAAAGAGCTGCCTCACTAGAGTGAGGCCTGAACTGTCAAGTGCCAAGAGATATAGCTGACTCCATGATTTTCTGGAATTTTTTACTGTTAACTTCTGTTGTCATGTCATTAAAGGTATTCAGAAACATTTTGATATGGCCTAACCTGTTATTATCCTCCTAGGGCAGGGTACAGGAAATGAAAATGGCAATTACCCACTACTTAATTACACTGCCCATTAGTTGAGCCTTTTCTTTCCCATGCACAAAAAGGCTTCATGCAAGATGAATCCCTGCTCCACACCTCCATTGAAGTGTGAAAGTGGCCTACAGCTTGACTAGCTCCAGCCACGCATCCCGACGTCTGCAGGTAGAACCCACCAAACAACTGGGAAAAGAAAGTGACTTCTTTTTTTTTTTTTTTTAAATAGACAAATAGCCTTAGGAAAAAGCAGCAACTGAAAGAGTGCTCATTCGTCCCCCTACAACTTTAAAATAATACCAAGGCTGCATTTTTGTGGGCAAACAGCAATAGCTGCCTCAATGCGTGGAATAAGCGTGTGAGTCAGGAGACCTGGGCCAGATCCTTTGATGAGGCCGGGAGAGCTCAGCAGCTTTTCATGTTGCCCCAACTCCAGTGCCCCCAGGGCCTGCCCAATTCTCTGAGCAGAGGAGGAAGCTGGGGAAAGTACGAGATGCTTTTTGAGCAGAGGAAGTCTAGTAACCTGTGGAATTATGAACAGCTTTGTGCTACCCAAGCCATAAAGCAGACTCAGAGGGGACCAAAGAATCCTAACTCTAAATCTTTTCTCAATTAAACTGGAAGCTCTTTGGCTTCCTCTTTACATATTCATATAAGGCAAGATGCATGTCCCCTGATTTCAGCCATCAAAAATGTGGGTACCTCATCTAAATACTTTTGGAGAGGGAGAAACAAGATGAGGACTTTAGCTATAAATTAATGTGTGGGCACTGTGGATTGTGAGGGCTTTGGATCTGGTGCCATGACCCACATGGAGCCAGGAGGTCAATGTGCATCTGGGACAACCATATCATTTCAAACCAACGTTCCGTTGGCCAAAATGGGCACTGCCAAAGCAGTGCTGCCATAAATTTTTTAGATTTTTTTTTTTTGGTTGTTCCACTAAAAATTTTGAAAGACAATCATGACTTTGCTCTTTGAGAGAGACTCTTAGAGAATCAGATTTTGCTCTTTCTACTATGCAAACTCTCTAACTGAAAGGACCATTTATGAAGTAAGGCAACAGAATTGTGCTTTTCATTTAGACAGAGACAAGGCATCCTCTACATTGTAAGGGAAATATCATTTGCAGCCCAATGAAAGTATATCTTTGTAAGCCTTCAGAGCCAAAACCAATTAAATTAAAAACTTACAACCCTGAATATAAAGTCCCAAAACACTTTCTTAGCTAATAAAACCTCTAAACCAAAATAGATTTGAAAGGAACATCCTGTTAACCATTGTACCATCACTAGATGAAAGGCTGCTTCTTTTTTACCCTTACATTTTCTCTTGTGTCAGATTAAGCATTTCACAACAATTTAAAATATAATTAAAATTTAGAGTCCTCAGGATGGGATGGAATAATTATAATTACTTATTGTGAAAATAGGCATGGAAAAAATCTTATGACTTGTTCTTACTAATCCAACTCACACTTCATTACAGTACCTGCAATACTTAATTTGTGAAACCGGTGTAATTGTATTTGCAATCTGTGCTATCGTGATGGTGTGAGGAAAACAAGCAGCCAGTGAGCCTGCCAGACGAGGAGCGTGCTGCACAGCCTCCTGGCCTGACTGTGGTGAAATCGCCAGCAAAGCAAAATAAATTGCTTTTGCTTAGCAGAAACAACATTCTGATCTCACCCTCCAAATAGAGAATTTCCTGCTCCTGCTGCTCTGACTCAGCAGCTTCCTCAGAGCAACAGGAAGAAAACAAAGAGGAAGAGGTCAGGGAGGAAGGCAGAGGTGGGAGTCCTGTGCTCGCCCGTCCTCTCCTGCCGGTCCTCCTGCCGCGGCCTCGCACATCCCACTGCTCTGGTGCTCGGGGCTGGACCTGGCTCATGGTGCCAGAGTCCATCCATAACCCTGCTGTGGTTTTCCCATGCAGCTGCAGAGCTCTCCACCTGCCTCCCCAGCACCCCGCAGAGTCTTTACTGGAAGGGTCTCTACGACACCAAAATATTTTGGTGTGGATGGGAGGATCCTGTGTGATTTTACCAGCTGGTAAGCACCATCCATAAACTGTAGAAGTAAAAGACACTGGGAATTCAGCGTCGCTCCTGTAGGCTCATCGCCTTCCCACTGACACACTAAGCCTCCTTATTAAGACAGATAAATGGATGGCACTAGAAGCATGGAGAAGAGGAATGGCGAGCTGTGGTTGCTCCCTTCCCTTTGCATCCAAAACAGCTATGCAAGCCCAGCCTGAAAATAGCAAGGCAATGATTCACCCCGCTACGCTGGATGTGGCTCTCATCACTTTTATGCTGATGCCATGGATGCTAGTGAGGTTCCTCCTGATTTACAGCAGCCTGAGATGAACAGGAGCATGTGAGTCTCATGAAGCAGAGCCATGCGATTGCAGTGCAGCATCCCAGCAAGCAAGATGTGGAGGTGAAGATGACACTGGGAACAGCGTAGCAGAGCCCTCAAGATCTTGGTTGGTGTTGGACAGAAGCTGGACTAGAACAAACAAGTCTGAGCAAAGACCATGTTCTATTGTATTGCTTACTTAAGTGCTGAATAAATATTACGTTTTCAATTTGTATTTGTCTGAGGAACCAAATGACTACACTGCTGGTGGTATTCAAGGACTACCTGCAGACTGATCTGCAGCTCATGATGCCAGGCTTCTCCCCAGTGGTACGCTGGCACTCAGTACGAGCAAAGCAGTAGTGGAAGGTCCCACACCGAAACCTTCCCAGCTGAGCATTTCACTCAGGTAGTTCTTTATGGAGTGGCTCACAAAAAACAAATAAGGAGTGAAGGAAATTAAGTGTTTTCAGTTTTTCCGCAATTGAGTCAGTAACCCACAGGGTGAGAAGCCCAGGCACCGAGCTCGGGCACTCTCCAGCAAAAGCAGGGCTGTCCCTCAGGCAGGTGGCATGAGGCTGGTTTGCCCCACCGCTCCTGAACTGAGTGGACTACACCGATGGATGTCCTAAAATAGCAGTCCCAGCTTTTGCCCAGAGCACCTAGAAATGCTGCCTCTGTGCTGGTATATTAACTAGGGCCAAAGCCCTGGACCAAATACTGGCAGGCAGGTGTCCACACACTGGCGTGGTCATGGCCAGGAGCCACGGTCCCTCTGAGGCAGCCTGTCCTTGAGATGTGAGCTCTGCCCCCAGGCCAGAGAGCCCTTTGGTGCAGGGTGGTGGCGAGGATGGAGGCTTTCACAGAACTGGGACAGGATGCAGCGCCACATGCACCCCTGAATTCAGCCTGGGAACCACCTCCCCTTTGCCAGGGAAGGCAGCGGTACCCCACAAGGTACCACTTAGGGGGGTCCCAGGGCTGCTGGGGTTTGCTTATGGCAGAGCCCCTTGGGCAACTCCAGCAGCCAGCCCCAACGCTCACCTGCAGCCCCTGCACAGCACTCATCTGTAGCAGCCATCGGCTGCGGCCCAGAAGTATTCATCATTAGAAAAAACAATTCTGTGTATATTTAATTACCTAGATAGATTATGTGAGTCAATACGATGGCATCATTAACCCACAATGTCATCATCTACTGCACCTACCTCTATCTACCATATCCCTCCTACTCCTAGACTTTGCTCTCAGGAAGTTCTGTGCCTAATCCGGGGTGTTTGCCCATGCAATAAGGAAATAGCATTACGATTTTGTTTTCCTTCTTTTCCTCTTTTTTTTTTTTTTTTTTTTTTTTTTTAGCAGCCCCATGTAATGGAGTTAACAACAGGTTGATTGTATCTGATGTAAAATTTCTGGAAGTTTCATTCTGCTCTGCAGTGCGTGTGTGTAGGAGATCTGAATTGTGTTTATCACTCACTTACTTACATGGTTACTGGGATAATAACCCAGTGGATCTCATTGCTTAAACCATGGAAATGGAAAAAAACTCTTTCTTCATGTGTATGGCCATTTTCTGTCATGCCTAGATCCAGCTGTACACAATCCAAATATATTCTGTTATTAAAATCACTTTGCCTGATAATGTATTTGTAGACTTAACACTTGTGCCCAGTGCAGAACTGAGCAGCCTGCTTTATTTCACAGGCTGGGTGTGTGGCAGCTGCCTCCAGCTGTGGAGCTCTTTCTCTCACCAGGTGCAGATGGCAGCATATCTCCTTCCTCTGAGCTAAAATGCAAATTCCAGCCCTTTCCAAGCTAGCGAGCTGGAGAGTAACTGCTCTCTTTCGTAATAAGACTCGAATACGCTGCCAGGCACATCCTCAGGAAAGGGCAGAGGGAAGGGAAGGGGGAGACAGAGGTGCATCCATCCTGTAGCAGATAGGGCAAGGGAGAAAACTTGGGCACTGGTGTAGATTGTTAAAAATGCAGTTAAGAAGGGATCATGGGGTTTGCAACAATTAGATTAAAGAGGGATTGAACATACTTTAAAAGGACACTGTCAATATGCAATGCTTTCCCTTTCTGATTTGAATATCAACATAGCAGCAAGCGAGGTCTGCAAACACCTTCTAAGTGGCTGGGAGAGGGGTGCGGGGTGCAGGATGCAGACGGGCCATCGCAGGGGCCAGGTGGAAGGAACAAGCTGGGGACCACATTGCTGAAATCTGTGAAGCAGTTCAGAGACAACTTCTGTCAATAGCCCTATCATCAATATCCATGTTTGCATCAGGAAAGGAGCAGGCATAAATGTAGTTTAACGATATTTTCCTACATGTTTTATTTGGGAGAAAAAACCATCATCACCCACTATACTAACAGGGTCCCATTGTTTGCTAATTGCAGATCGCTCACAAACACAGGCACTAAATTTAGGATGAAATAGCATTTCTTTGTTTGAAAACAAAACAAACAAAGCAAAATAATTATGGGAGTCTTGCAATTGAATACAACAAAAAAGTCAAAACAGAGGCAAAATAGCACTTTTCATCTCTAGAGCTCAAGCATCTCTGCAAAGCTGCATCGGGGTTGGTGCCTCCTCCTTGCTGAAAGGAAAACAAAGCACTTGGATCCACTCAAGAGCCCCTGGCAGGATTAGGAAAACCTTCTGGGGTTTTTGCCTCTGCAGAGCCCATTGGAAAGATCTGAGATGGGGAAGTAATTCTGAGTCACATTTTCTTCTCAACATCATGCATTATGAAATACAATTCTTGATTTGCTTAAAACCTCTCCGTGCCAACCAAAAGCAGACAGAGTGCCAGACTGGACCCTTCGATCCAACACCAAAATCCATGACAGGGAAGACACATGCGATACATCCCCCAGGCCTGTTCCAGCCCTGCTGGTTCTTACCCACCACCAAGACACATTTTCTTCCAGTTTCCACTTCGAGCTGGAGGGGATGCTGTGCAACCCCCCGAGCTTTCCAGCAATCACAGCAAAAGCCAACCATAACAGCACTACAGATGCTGAAATTTTGGTAAACTGCTTCAGTGTTGAACCCAAGTTGTAATGTCCAAATACAGCAAAAGCCCAAATCCTTTCTCATCTTCTCCCTGTAAACACAGAGCAGAGCACTACTTTGAAGGGATGCAGAAAATGAGTGCCCGCTGCCCCTCTGGCCACTTCCCACGTGCTCCTCACACATGTCCCTCACCTTCAATAGCAACTAAAGCGCTGCCAGTGGAGGATGCCTACTGAGAAAGGCACCTTGGGAAGCCCACAGCAAACTCCTGCTAATGACAGCTGCGTGGCAAAAAGAAGCTGCAGAATGACAAGTGCATTTTAAGAAATAAGACCAACATCATTAAACCTCTTCCTTGTCGTCAAGCGACAAACTGCTGGGTGACTGTTAGTGCAGGCGGGAGCTCTCGTGTTCAGTGTGAAGTGGCTACTCAGTGTCAATGCAGAATAATGCAGCTGGAAAAATTTTTGTCCCACTGGCCGGAAATGTGCAGGGGAGGCATGATCTGATGTGGCTGGAGGTGGATGCCTAGGAGCAGCAGGGGGAGTGGAGGAGCTGGCTCTGGAAACGCTGGATCTGGGTTAAAATTCAGCAAAATCATGTCCAACTGTAGGGACCTGCTCCTGCAGGGACCTGAGGCCAGGGCGCTCTGGGTGTGGAGGCCTTTTCCCTGGAAGCTCAGGCTAGCAGCTCTGGGGAAAGTGAGGTACGACCCCCCCTCACACCACCCTGCCACCAAAGATTTAGGGAAAAACACCAGGTATGGGGAACATCCCACTGAACACAAAGCATTGCCAGCGCTGGGTACCAGATCCCAGTCGGGATCCTCAGCTGATGCTCGCTGAACCAAAGGGGTGCTCACAGCACGGGCACAAGGCTGAGGGATTTTCCTGTGGTCCAGCCTGTAACAGAGTTTACTTTGTACGGAGCAAAACACTTGTTTTCCTCCATAGCCTCCTAGGTCTGGGATCAGACACTCCAGGTGCAACCCTGGAGTTCCTCATTTTGCTCACAGACTAATTTTGGTCTGTTTTGGTTTTAAGTCTTCTAAAAATTACTTCACTTACACATGCCTTTTAAATTTATTTATTTCATCTATTTTCTTATCAGCTACCAGGAGGCTATATTTAAACCTGGGATACATCATTAGCTCTTTAGCAATATTTAAATTCTTATGGGATGCATGTGGTGTGGAAAATGAAAAATTAGGTTAATTGTTTGACCAATTCAATAAAGCAGAGCAGCATCTCTGCGATCTAAACTCAGACCTGCGTTATCTGACAGGGAGGGTGTTTTTTGTTTGTGTCACCTAGACAACTCTCCCTCAAACATCACCGACGTAGTCCTGTGACATCAGTGCAGGTGCTACCTCCATGATTCCCCTCTTGTCACCACCCTCTTGATCTCAAGGGCAGGAGCTGGCAGGCTGCCCGCTGCCATCAGTAGGTACTTCTGTGCAGCAGGCATGACTCCCGGTCCTTAAACGTCGCCTCTGAATCAGCAGTGACCCCACGATTAGTGCTTGGGAAAGGAGCACGTTGCTCCATTCACTCCACATCAGTGGTTCACAGATGACTCACAAGCAGTGTGAGCTGGCATAGCTCGGTTTTGGGGAGCGGTAGGGGCCTGCCCTCTCCTGCACACCCCGCTCCGTACCCGGATCTGTAGGTTGTGCAGAGCAAGAGTTAAAGACAACCCTGAACTGTGCGGGTCAGTCAGCAGCCCCCAGGCACCAGCACACAAGGACACTCGCAGCCCCGCCGGGGTCCCACGAGAGGGCTGAGCCGGGGGTCTCTGTGCCAGGAGCCCCTCTGACACCAGGCGCTCTTCCATGGCAAGTGAGCTCTATTAAATTTTCAAGTTTTACCAGAAAAATCTAGTCATCTTCAAAGCCCAAGGGGAGAAAACTCCTTGAATGAAGGGGGGTAAAGATTAAAAAAAGCTCATGGTAGCAAAAATGATAAAGAAGAGAGACCAAGGGCAGCGCGCAGAGCGCAGGTAGGGGATTCAGACAGCCCAGTGCGTGGGCAGCGGGATGCCTACCATCGAAATGGCAGCATACGCACCTGCACACCTCCCCTGTAGCAAGAGAAACATAAACCAAAATACAAAAGAAGAAACAATAAAAAAAGATGCCTTGCCCTTGAACAGTGGTGCTGGGCTTCTCTCTGATGGACACAAGCCCAGTGCATTGCTTCTGGCTGGACGACTCGGTGTATAACCCTCCGAATAAGGCAGCTCCATTGCTCGCGGGGAGCTGCAAACCGTCCAGCACCGGCTTGTTTAACCAATGGTAGGATTTTCAGTTTCTAATTATAATCTCATTAACTAAGAAGAGCAAATAATACTTAGGCATAGTCTATAACTCCTGGGGTTAATAGGGAATTTGCAGACCTGGCATCTCGGCATTGCTGACCTTCTGTTGGAGGAGGGGATCCACTGAGGAATTACCTTGCTAAGGCATCGATTACAGGGTCAGCATAACGATTTATTACAATTTGTTTCCTACTTCTGATGTGCTCAACAGTGATTTGATACATACCTGGGGTAAGAAACCTTAATGCAGGTTACAGGAATAGCTCCTGACCTAGCTGGCTGGAGATAGCTTATCATTTGAACCCTCTATTGTACACCAGAGCTTCTTAGCCACTTGCAACAAAATCTCTCTCCAAAAATCTCTTTTCTGGTCTACAGATCTTTTATTTCAGTTTTGTTGCAGCACCAGTTGGTAGCTCCTGCCTGTTTATTTTTCTGCTCATTCCTGAAGATGACACGTGGTCAATGCAGCAGGTAGGAAACACACAGGGATCGCTCTGCTCCTCTCTTCCTCTGCATGACCCTGAGCCTGCCTGTGTGGATGCAAACTTGGTGCAGCTTCTGCCACCGGTGAATTTTACAGCTCGGCAACTTGGACTGCCTGGACAATGGACCTGTTGTGTTTTCTATCACTCAAAACTCCTATGCCCCTTAAAGTATGGGACATAGTTTGCTGGGAAGCACTTGCAGGAGGCCTGAAGGTTGTCCTTGAACCCTTCCTGATAGGAAGAACATGATCCCTACTTCCCCTTGGGTACCAAGGGCTGCAAAGATGGATGTGATACGGATGGGGAGTGGTTTTTCGCACGCTGAGACCCCGAGGGAAATCTCCACTCAGTCCTCTGCCTCAGGGCAGTGACGATACCCTCCCCTCCTGCCAGTGCCCTGCTATTCCTGCGAGGAAGACTCATGGCTATAACTTTATAAAACTGCAGCCAGGCTAAGCCAGCAGCAGCCGTGTTTGTCAGCTCCGGCAGCCCCCGACGCTGCGGCCGTACATCCACCTGCACTCATCGCTGAGCTCGTTCAGAGCTCTCTCCTTATTCAGAGTTGTTCATCATAGCGTGGGCATTGTTCTGCACTTGGTTTTATTTTGTTTTCTAGGACTCAGGGGAGCCCTAAGGATTGGCATTTTACTCAGTACATTGTGCTGCTCCAGTCACTTGGGCTTTGACAGGCAAGCACTGGCAAACCTTGCACTGCTGCTGCAAGACCTGCTCCTCCTCTTCTCTGTTATTATTACAGTAAATAACCAGAGACACCCTAATTTCTCTTAAGCAGCTTTAGGCTCCAGTTTCTCAGCCTTTCGTCCCAATAGGCCTTGCCAATTGGTAGCCAGCGGCTGGTGGCATGTTGAGTTGCCCTTTAATTTGGCTGGAGATGCTGTTGAACAACGTGAGTTTTGGAGGCCCTCAGAGGCTGGGCACGACTCGACACAGCTGATACCTGTAGGCTGGTGGGCTGGCCCATGGGCACTCCAAAAGGCCCAGAGCAAAGCCGGCTGGCACGCATCCCAACTGTGGTCATTCCCCAGCACGTGGGCCAGGGCTTTGACCTCCTCCCAGGTGTGCTTGGCTGAAGGAGGACATCTACAAGGTGCACTGAGCTGTTCCCAATGAATTTAGAGCAGCACCAACCTGCCAAAAGGCCATTTCAAGCTTTTTATGAAAGCATTGAGTGAAAGAAATATATGGTTAAAGAAACTGCCTAAATAAGTAGTGGAAACTCTCTGCCTGGTGATGAGGAAAGCAAACCTGCTAACATTTTGCTTGCTGAGGATGTGCTGGGGCACAGGACCCTCTCATCCGGAGCAGGGCTTGCCTCCACAGGAATCCTCCCCATTCCATGAGGCTCCTCACAAGGCCAAGAGCTGCCCAAATCGTTTCCCCCAGGCTCTGGGTGAGAGCCTCTGAGGGTTTGCTCACCGGTGATGCACGCGTGGGGTGTCTGGCAGTGCTTTAGTCACATGTTGTGCCGCAGCAGGTAAGATGGGGCTGATGTGCTGGGATTGCAATGCCCTGGGAGGCTTAGGAAAAACCCTCCCTCCCACTTCAGTGATGGGATCTGGGAGAAATGATGATGTTGTGTGGGGTCTCCATCTACTTCCTATCAAATGCTGTCAAAACCTCCCCACATCCCCATCCTTCCACATCCATCCTCCACCACAACCTGCCAGCAACCAACCTTTGTTGGAATAGTCTCTTGCTTTCTTTTCTTCTTTCTTTGACGTGAAGCTGGTGACATCCCACTGTCTGAAAGGCAAATGTTGACTCCCAGCCCTTCCCATCTCCGCATCCAGGAGAGAGCTGCCTTTCCTTGGAGTAGCGCTATGCAAACAAACCATGCGAGATGGGGAGAGAGCCTGCTGTCCTATTGACCTGATCTCTTCCCAGGAGATTTAAGGCACCCAGCATTTTATAAAAATGGGCATTTTTATCAGCAAATTGGGTTGTCCTGGAAGCAACTCTTTTCACCTACATCTTAACTCTCACTAAATCAGCAAACCTGAGGTGCAAAATCATCACAAACTGCATCAAGCTTCATGGTGCACTGGGCCATCACCTTCCCAGCCCATGCTGCACCAGAGCCACAGCCTCAGCTTTCACCTTCCCTCTGCTTGGTTTTCAGTCTGCCACCAGCCCCGTGCTTGGTTTTCAGACAACTGGAGACTTTTCCCGGGTGGAGGGAAGGGAAGGGCACCTCTGGCCTCAGGATGGGAGAGCCTTGGTAAGTTGTATAAATCAGGGGAGAGAGGAACAGGAGAATTCACACCAGGTCTGTTATCACTCTGACCACATTCTCGCTGGGGAAGGTAACGCGTGTGAGGACCCACCCAAAAGATGCTGTACCACAAGACAGCTGGATCCCTGTGTGGGGAGAAGAGGTGTCAGAAAACAGCTGAGGCAGCCTGATGTGATCAGCTAAGGCCATCTGAAAGGTTGATATTTTATTTCATTTTTATATTTATGTGTTATTGCCTGCCTTTATTTCTCTGCTGCCAGTTGAAATCAAAATGCCATTTATTTCCTACGGAATTAGCACTCATTAGACCACCGGCACCATCACAGCAGCAAAGGTCTGGCCAAGGAGGGTTTGCTGAGGGATGCTGTCCTGCTGTGCTGCCCTAGCAGGGACAAGTCTCCCAGAGGGAGAAAACCAAGGGAGCATTTGCTGCGTGCCATAGAGATGCCCCAGGCACAGGGAAACATGGGTGAGTCAGTTCATCTTCCAGTTACACCTTGCCTTCCTGCAGCTCCTCAGGAGAGAGGAAGGCAGAAGGCAAAGGCTCTTCTGCATTTACGTTCTCGGTTATCAGAGGGAGACAGAGCACCTTTGATCCCAAATCTCTGGGGCTGTTTCTTCACACGTCCTGGCGCTTGCTGCCAAGGCTGGGAGAGATGGAGCCATCCTGCTCCAGGGACTGGGGAGAAGGAAGCACCGAAGCAGATGTTTCCTCCCGGCCACTGCACCACGGCTCCTCTGGTGCTCAGAACGCACCAGGAACTGCACTTGGGAAGTGCCTATTGAGCCCCATGTCTTCCCTGCTTCTTGGTTAAGACTGTGATGGAGGAATTAAATGAGGCGAGGGATCCTCTAAAGCATTTGTGTTGTGTTTTGTCCTTCTGTATATTATGAATCTCACGTTTGTGGCAGGAGTTAGCATGCCTGATATTGCTTTTCCAAATAATTATGCATGATATGCTCCTTCAGCCAGCCCTCCGATGACTCACCAGCAGGTAAAGCTTTGAACAGGGGAAAAAAAAAAAATCCTCCAGCACGTTTCCATGGACTCTGCACAGCCACCAAACAAACGTCAAGTCTAGGCTCTTTGTACTGCTGTCTGGCTGCTGAATCCTATGTCAGGTGCAATGAAAGGAGTTTCGTGCAGAAGATGGTCTGCTTTGGAGACAAGTAGGGATTTCAGTGATTTTGGTGTTGTCTCCCATTCCTTGCCTTGCTTTGTTGTTCTGACCCACCAGGTCTACCAAAATGACCCACAGAAAATCTTCTTCAGGTGGGGCAAAACTTTACAGCTGGGTTTGTGGTGTACCAGCGACGGCCTTGCCAACAAAGAGCATCAGAAATGGTGATTCTCTTTCCCCGTGTCCATCCCCACCTGTGACCCAAGGACTGGGAAGAACCAAGACTCCGGTGCGTGCCAGGGGAGTCCCAGTCGTGCTGCTGGAGCAGGGAACCAGGTGTGCACATGGCTGCGTTTGCAAAGCAAGGTCATGCGTAGCAGGGGAGTTCACACCCAGGCAGCTTGTCTTTTGTTTTCAGAAAGCACGGTTTGGGGGAAACAGGATTAAGGTTTAATTAAGCAGTGCCTCAGAGAGGAAAGTCCCACCTAGAAACTGGCCGTCAGAGGTAGTTTCACAAGAGCCCAAGCACATGATCTCTTTTTAAGCATCTTTATTTTTGCACAGCTAATGGACATGATACTTCACAGAAAAGCAGATTCCTACCAGGAGGGATTGCAGTATAAACCATTTGTGGTGGCTGCTGGCAGCAGTGCTGCAAAAATGGGGTGGCAGAGGCTCAGGCACCCAGAGCCAGCGGGTCACATCCTGCCTTGGGGTCACGGAGCCTGCTGGCCTCTCCATCCCACCTTCCTCTCCTGAGGCTGATGCCACCACGGGGTGAGGTTGGGGCCATCAAGCCCCAGCCTCTACAGCCACCACATGCCCAGAAACATCCCCTGTCTGCCCCATGTCCCTGTTGCCCACCAGACCCCAGCAGGCAGATTTCAATAGGAAACCAGAACGACAAATCATTAGGAAAGTGAACGAGCCAAAGCAAGTCCTTCTCCTTCGTTCAGTAACGGTACACAGGCACAGAACAACGATGGGGCCAAATCTCTCCAAGTTGTTTGGGTGCATAAATCCCTTTTCTTATCAATGGGAGCAAAGTGTCTGATGGCTTTGAAAATCTGGGCTATGGTACGTCTGGTTACAACATCCCATTCCCTCAATCACCAGGAAAATCCAGTGCAGAGACCCAAATGTGGGAAGATCAGAAGCAAATTGAGAGACAGGAGACTTTGGTAAAAATGCAGGACTTTTGGAAGAAAACAACACCTGTTTAAATCATATTTTTTCAGATATGGAAAACTGGATACTTGGAGAAGAAATGTAGAAGAAATGTTCTTGTAAATTAATTTTGCTCAGAGTGAACAGTGAAGTAGGGTTAGAGAGATGTTTAACACGACATTACTTCTGCTATTCTCAGCTCTTCAAAATGCTTTCTATAATAAAGTATTGCAAACAAAGGTCTTGTATTTAAAAAGTGAATGATAGCAAGCAATTAAAATGCTTACAGACTCTAGGCTTCAACACTGTGGGCCTAATTTAACACTGGTCTTGACTGTGGTGCTATACCTTGCAGAGACTATGGAGAGAGAGAACAAATGTTCAGTTTCCAAGTCTTTGCTCTATTCTGTTAAGTCACTGTTGATGTCACGTTGCTGAGCCTTCTTCCTTGTTTAAAAGACAGCTAGATGGCTGCTTTTAATTTTCAGTATCTTATTGTTCCTCAAGTTAGAAACATATTAGTGGGCAAAACATGCATAAGTACTTCAGTGTGCAGCGACGACCTCTCTCATCATTTGGAAGTAAAAAATTGGTACTCTTCTTTGTAAATGTATCCATCAGCTCATTTGCTGTGCTGACTGCATAAAATATTTTTCACCCTTAAAGAATTAAAAAAGAATCATTCTGATAAGTGGTATAACTACTGAAATTATTTGCATTTTCCCAAATTTGGTGGGGTTTTTGAAAAACATTTTTTACCCTTAAACCTACAAAACTTCAAGAAATTTTCCATCTCTAGGCAGCACAAGATTTTCCTGTCAAACCCCCAACATCACATATTTATGACACCTGCCAGGTGTGATGTCTTTACCACCAATGGCCCCAAACCAACCCTGCTCGTGAAGCCAGGTGAGTATTTCATCCAGTTGCCTTCCCCCAGCACCTCCTTGCCCCATGGCCTTGACACACCCCTGCCTGCTTCACCACCACCACCCTCCATCCCTGGGCGCTTTGGGAAGGGGTTTGGTGTCAGCGCAGGGTGCTGGCATGAAATCCAGCTGGAAAGCAGGATCCTCAGCCCCTTTGAGAAATGCCATGTTGCATGGGAGGGTTAAAAGGGGCTTGCCCCCTCCGACCAGCTGTACTGCAAGGATAAAAACCAGTTGCCCTGTGGAGCTATTTTGCAAAATTTTAGTAGAAGAGACAGTTTTGCAGTGAATGCCTTGCCTTCCCCAGAAAAGGATGGGAAAGTCATCCTCGTTTCCATGGATACCATGTAATGGGAACCGAAAACAAAGCTGAAGCCGTACTTTCTGATATGGCTCCCTGAGCCTCCCCTGTGTCCTCACGTACAGGGAAGGGACAAACAGCCCATGCAGCATGAGGGGTCCCACGCCTCGCCTCAGCTGTCCACATCTAGCCTAGGAGGATTGCCATGAAAAAATCCACATTTGTGGCTGAGCAGGGCTGGAAACTTTGTGGAGGCACATTCTTCTCATCATACGGAAACGCCAAGGGCCAGGGAGGCAGACCAGCGCAGGGCTCTGCTTTCTCCCCTCCTGATTAAATCTGGTCAAGTACATGTTTTATATATGACCTTGAGGAGATGCTTGTTCAAACAGACTTTTATTTCATCTATCCATTAATGTCAGTATTATGTGGCATATTGAAAAAGAACCCCACAATAAACATAAAACAATAGATAAGAATTTGTGAGCATCACATAGCTAGTGATGCTCCCTCTGTTGCCAGCAACATAAATCTCTGGCCGTTAGACTGTGCGATCCATCACGGTGGCACCAGCCATGGTGAATGGCATCTCCCGTTACATTGCTGTAGGCACGACTGCGTGCCTTTGCTTCGCAACCCTGGTGCTGCTGCTGCAGCGGGCATGTGGGAAGTCAGACTGGCCCCAAAGCACTTGTGAGTGCCATGCAGCTCAACTCTGAGCTTCTCCTTCCACCAGAGACGCAAAAAATCAGCCTCCTTGCCCACTGGAAAGCATCAAGAAGATGCTCCATCTGCATTGCTCCAACCTTAATGCTGATGGGTACAGTGAAGAGAGGCTTGGCTATTTAATGCTTCAGGGTTCTCATGCAAACTCCATCTCAGAGATATTTCTTGCAGCAGTGTTGCAAACCATTTCCCAAACAGGCATGCCTCACTATTCACCAACACATCTCTCATGGAGGTGTTCTGAGAACCCGAGAAGTCCAGGTTTCCATTGTGCTGTCTGCTGTCCAGCACAGAGCTAAACCTGCTGCCACCCTGCTCTGAGCACACGCCACTGCCTTCCCAGTATTGCTGTGCCCTGTCTTGGTCATCTGTGATTTTATTTACAAAATAAAATGAGAAAAGATGGGGTATATTAATGTTAAAAAAGAGAGATGTGAATATTGATGCTACGAGAGCACTTCACTTGGAAGCAGCTGTTTTGCTGGGAGGAGCTTTGATTATTGTGGTGGATAGGAAGAAACTTTGCAAGGAGCTAGTAGGACCTGGTGGAGCTTGAGCCCCGGTTCAAGCCAAGGTTTCTGCTCCAAGCCTGGCAGCTCACCCTAGGGCTATGCAGTCTCAAAGCTTCTGTCTGGGGGTCTCTTGGGAAATGGGAAGCTCAGCAAGGACCAGACCCACAACACAACCACCACACCACTGCTTTACCCCAGCAGAGGATCTGGACCTGCAGGAGATGAAAACACTTAATGAGTAGAAGTCAGCACAAGGGAGGGAAACAGAGAGTTAACTAAATATTCAAGATAGCATCAACATAAAGTGTGGCTTGCCGAGATTTTCTTTCAATATTATCTAGTGTCATTTAGTAATTGTATGTACACACACGCACGCACGAAATACAAGGTGGTGGGATGCAAAGTTTTCCTGGCATGGGCTTCGACAGATGCATTACTCATGGAGGGGAGAGGCACAAGTAAGCTGTTTGGATCATCCCTCACGAGTGCCAATAAAATCTTTATACCATGCCATTAAGCATTCACGATCCACCATCTGGACTGCAGAAAAACTACTTTTGGAATGTTTTAAACACAGCAGTTTATAAACACCGGTGCATTAGCTACCTAGTTACCTGGAGGGCAGTTTTGCAGGATTCAGAGAGAAACAGTAAAACTCACATGGGTGGAGCGCTGCAAAACAAACGGCATCCACAACTGTGCGGTTTCCGAGTCCTTCGTCCCAGGCTCAGGCAAAGCCTCTAAGGGCTCTGTCATGTGCTGGAAACCTTCAGGTTGTCCTGTCCCTGGTGGATAAGTGCTACTTTTCCAGCCAAATACTGGAATTCTTTTTTTTTTTTTTTTATTTAGCTGATGTTAGTCAAATTTCCCTGACCAGGAGCGGCGAAGATGGAGGACAGCAGCTCCTGAACCCTGAGTGGCAGAGAGGAGGAGGAAGGGGAGGAAGCAGCCGGCAGGTGGACGGGGTTGTCGGTGGCTCTTGGTTTGGGGCTTGGCAGGCTCCGGTAAGTCACTGGCTGCCGGCCAGTGCTGTGGTCAGGGTTATTTATTCCTCCTCTGCCTTCGCAGTTGATTCTAATCAGCGTGTGTGCAGCCCGCGCTGCCCCACGCAGGCACCGTCCTTCGTCCTCAGCCAAAACTCAGGGCTGGAAGGAGACTTCCCAGACAAGTGAGCAACCCGTGTAAATGGGATGTATTCTTCAAACCAGAAAACAGGCATTTTCTTTTTCCCCCCTCTGAGCACAAGGGAACACTGCGAGGAGCCCCATCTCCGCTCCCCCCAGGGATGCTCAGCCCTGTGCCCACAGGCAGGTCCCCTCCAGCCCCTGCTCTGCTTTTCTAATCAGGAAAGCTTGTGTTAATCCACCCGATTTATCCCTGCTCCAACCAGGTAGCCTAATGCCTCCGTTAGGTCCTTGTCTGCAGCTGGTTTTAATACCTAAAGGCATTTGGCTGCTCTTTCTGCTGGCTTGGACCCATCGCTACCTTAATGAGACCTGTGATTTTATGGACCCTTCCCCTCCCAGTGATGGCCATTAACACCTGCAGAGCAATAACTGTGCACACACGCACTCGCACATCTTTTGGGGAAAAAAAACCCAACACTGAAAATATGGAATGCACACGTAAAATTGCCATGCCTCCAGAGAAAAAGTGTTTATTTTCAAATATTAAATCCAATACCATTTTGAAGAATCATTTCTTATATTTAAGTTTAGCAAAGTTTTCTATGTATTTTCATAGAAGTAAAAATATTTTAATGAAGTAGAAATAGTTGTCCAGCTAAAATGTTATGCCTTTCTCTTTTCCTAGCTTCTTTGCAGCAGTGTATTTGCCTTTTATACACTTCATACCTAAGGAAGCTCAACTCTGGCTTTAGCTTTTAGTTTTTAGCTTGAGGTTTTTATCCAGCTCTGAGCTGTTGTTTTATGCTGACTTGTTCTTGGAAAGGAAACCTCCCTTCCAGGGAAGAGACTTATTTCGTATTATAGGACTAGAAAAATGTTGTAAGGTGCAACACATGCACAGGTCGTGTCCTCCTCGGCACACTGGCTGGTGCAGAGGGCAGGTACATGATGGCATTGCCCCGTGGGAGGGCTGGAGGGTCTGGGGTCCAGGGCAGCATCCTGCAAATCCACATAGGACAGCCTACCCACCTTCCAGGATTTTGGAATGGTAGCTGCCATACCAAAAACTGGCTGGGATGCTACAGTGAGCTGAGTCTCCTGAGTGCGTACGTGTGGGTAAATATAAAAATAAACTGTCAGGAAAGATAGTTGCCCAAGGTGCGTAAGGAAGCAGCAATAGGAGAAAATAAGCTGTCTCTTATTAGATCTGTTCCCATCCTAGAGTTATGATTAAATCATGAATAAGTGAAAACCACCTCCTCATGAGACATAATGTCAGGCTTCGTCTGTGGATCCCTTTTTTGTCTGCACAGGCACTGATCCCCTTGGCTGGGTCCATGGTGTTGGAGGAGGATGCACGGCACCCTGACTCAGGCATGGAGAGGTCCATGTCCAGGCTGGAGAAGTCTGGGGGCAAGTCCTGTAGTGGGGGCTGGTTGGGAACACCACAAGAAACTTCTAACTCGACCAGCCAGAAATTTCATGGCAGCATCCAGGGTTTGAACTCGTGAGATGCTCTTCAAGAAAGAAGGTGCAGCTTTTTCATTTTAATGATGACAAAAATATTCCCCACTTTCCTCTTCCATAAACCCCCATAAGTCCCCTCAGCTCTTTTCCAAGTGCTCCAAAACACACTCACACACCCACTTGCTCCCTTCCCAGCACCAGTCGCAGCCCTGTCTGTGATTTCCAGATCTGAACATTTTTAAGGGTCTCCCTGGTGCTTCCCCTGCTTTTCCCTTCCTCTTGGAAATTGTGGAAGAGGAAGCAAAAGCAAGAAACTTGCAATTAGCATTGCTAAAATATACTCTAACAAGGATCATCAGCTGGAGAATGAGATGCTTCCCACACCAGTAGCTGCAGGCTCCTGGTGAGCAATCTTTCTATCAGTCTTCTCAATGGCAAATGATGCCAGTTCTCAGCCAGTGTGGGCCAAGGTGCAGGGTCTCCCCTGCCCTGAGACCTGCTGAAGCCCATGGCCATGGGATCCCCCATGGGCTCTTGTCCCCAAAGCCAAACAGCTGCAAATACCATCCAGCAGATGATAACCTCACAAGAAAAAGTGGGGAGAGATCACTCTCTCAGAAGGTTTGCCCAAAAGGGAAACCATGGGTGAGCGTAGGGAGGGTCTTTCTAACCAGCCTCAGTGCATTCTTTCCTGCACTGGCAAAAGGTGGGAAAAAAAATTCTCTTTCTCATTGTTTCGAGAAGTTCTACTTGTAGTTATTTTGTGATGTTCCTCCTCCCATCCAGACTCCATCTTTTGCTCAGTCAAGGTAGGTACAAATAGCTCTTCTGCAGCTGAAACTTCCCCGTGACACCCAGGGATGATCTAACCTTGCCCAGCCTGAGAAGGGCAGATCTGTGACTTCTCTGCATGAGGAACCACGCTGCCTTAACCACATCAGTGCAGTGAAAAGCATTCACCCTCCAAGCATGGACATGCTTCCCCGAGTGCAAAGCTGTTCAAATACCTAAAAAAGATGCAGAGTGGTGAATAGCTCTGCTGAAATAAATTACATCTGTGTTTTATGCCTCAGGTGAGTAGAGGAGCCCTCAGCATCTGTGATAGCTGATTGGGAATACTTGCAGATACAAAGTGGAACAGAGACCTGGGCCAGTTCATGGTGAGATCCCCATGCACCGACATCCCTTAGCCCATCTCTGCTTTTGAGCCATTGCCAGCAGCTGGGCACACACAGCCACTGTGCCTGCGCTCAGACTGAGCCCTGTCCTGGGAAGGGGAGGCTGCTTTCGTCACCTGGGACTGCATGTATTGGGGAGGCAGATGACATAGGTCTTCAGGATCGGGTAAATGGCTTAGGAGATGCTGGAGCAGCAGCTGACCAAAGCTGCAAGGTTCAGAGAGTGACCTTGCAAATCAAGGCATGACAATGGGTCAAAATTTCCAGTACAGAAAGGGCTTCCTCAGTTTGTGGTTTGTTGTTTTTGGTTTGTTTTTTTTTTTTTTTTTCTGGATGTGTAAATTCTGCCTAAGGAATGTGGAAGGTCTAGGGCAGAGCATTAGCACATTGTCAGCCTAATCGCACAATAAAACCTGCCACAGTGCAGCCAGAATAACCATTTATGGAGTGAGACAATGCTGAAAAAAATGTTGTTTACAGCTTAGCGTCTCCTCTGTCTGAAAATCACCCAAAGAGAGGAAGGAACTGGAAGAGAATTCATTTGGTGATTTAATGTTTAAATAAGAGTGTGAAATGGGTATTTCTGTCTCCACTCAAGAGGATTCAGGATTTGATTCCTCCAGTTCCCTATGGTCACTGCTGGGGGATGAGCACGTATGCTGCACCATGCCCTGGGTGTCCCCTGAAATGGGTGCCAGCAGGTGGGGAAAAGCCCATGGGGATGGGGTGCCATCACACTTGTAGCAGTAGTGGAGAGGGAGAGAGGGAAACCCACATTTTTAATAATTTATTTCAGCAGAACCATTTCATTAATGACTAGATAAGGGATGTGAGTCCATCCTGTTAATGGTTTTAGGAAGAGAAGGTACTGTGGAAGGAGCAGATCCTGATTTCCATCTCCATTTCCAGCCGTCTGTAAATCCATGGACTCCTGGTCTGGGGTATGGTGGTGGCAGGGTCACACCCGCACGGCTGTACAGCTCCAGTGGCAGTAACATCCTACCAGCCTGGATTTTACCTGGATTTTACCTGGATTTTATAGGTGGCAGTCTGAGCCACCTGTAGCTTAATCCGTGCAAAATCATGAGCTAAATCAATAGTCAAAGAAATAATCTCCTGTTTATTATGGTTAGTTGGAAGAAATTGTTACCTTCTTCCAATTACTAGAACTAATGATATTTAGCTCCTATGTGAAGAAACATTCCCCATTTCCCAAATAAATGACACAGTCGGATTAATTAACCCTCGCATCACCTTTGCAAGGTAAATAATTGTGATCACTGCAGAGTGACAGGGAGCACTTAAAGGCAAAATAAATTATAATTAGGAATCACAGTTGTTGAAATAAGACTGTCAGGGCTTCCCATGCCACCCGCAGCACCATGCCCTTCCTGGAAAAATCCCATATGGAGCCCAGCTCCGCTGTACGTGTATCTGCCCAAGCGCAAATGCTTGTTCCGCAGCAGGCTATTTACATTTAATGTGATTGTGCGCATCCTTGAGGCTGCATCTATACCAGGACCCCAGCAGCCCTGCGGACTGGTGGCCCCAGGAGGAATTAGGGCTATTGCAAAAAAGCATGCAGGACCAGGCCAGCATGGTGGTTCTCCAAAATGTTTGGCCATGCTGAGCCCGATTTTTGCCTGTCCAGTCACTATGTAGCAGTCTGCACAATATAAAATGAAATATTGTTGCTCTCATTAGCATATGCTTTTCACTTCTTTTAGACTGATAAAAAAAGTCGCTTGATAAATCTGGCCCCAGATTTATCTGCTTTCCTATTTATTGTGCAGCCTGCTGTGTCACTTCCCTTCCACGTTATGGTGGCTGGAATATATTATTTCAAAAGTATTTTTTCTTAAAGTGCTATTTTCAATGACACGGGCAAGAGCAAGAGCAAGCGTGGTCTTGGGAGCTTTCAGCCAGTGGCACGGCTGCTGAAATGCCAGCTTCCGATCTAGAGCCATTATGGTCATTCAAGTAATTTCACCTCAGAAATGTGATAAGGTTGTTATGGACAGAGTACAGCCTGTATCTACCATCTCCTATTCCCCATACTGGTGCCACCAGATGTCTGAGTCCATTTTCTCCACCCTGCTAGCTCCCGGCACGTACGTGGCGTGTTGCAAAGACTGCTGCTCGCTGAAGAGATGGCAGAAAGTGGACACAGCACATCATCAGCCATCACTTTCTGTTCTCCCTGCTGCTTTCCTCCTCGCCCTCCCGTTATACCTCCAGCACCAGGCTGGACGATGTCCACAGCCTTTGGCACCAGGGTGGAGTTGTTCTGGGCACCTCCTGAGACCACTTTCTGCAAAGATCAGTACCAACATTGAAACCTTCCCAGCTTTTCCCCATCTTCTTTAGAATAGAGCAGGGTTACTCAGATAACCTTATTCCAAAAGTCTGCAGAATGGCAGTATCATGTACATGAAGAAACGCATCGCTGTATAAGGAAGCACCAACGTAATGACGGAAGCTTTCTGACCTGCCCCACAGAATTCTTCAGTAGGGATTTTTAGTTTTTGCTAACTTTCTAAAGACTTTTCTACAGGGGACATCAGCAGGGTGTTTTGCTGGATTGTTATGCCAGTATGTAACAAAAATAACGAGAAGCAATTCAACATGACTCGCGCAGGGCTGAGTGCAGAAATGGGCATGATCCAGACCTCTGCACTGGGACAGCACTGGGATAAGAACATGTCTGGGGCAACATGTGTCAGTAAGAGGTTAAACAATGTGTGGGAGGAGATGACCTGAAGGCATGGTTGTTGCTCTGGGGTATGGGCAGGAGCACTTCCAGCAGAAGCCCTTTAATGTGGTAGGAGACAGGAGCAGGCCCAGGTCTCCCTCCACTTCTGCTGAGGAGAGATTAAAGTAGATATTAAAAAGAAGAGATTAAGTTAATTAACTCCAAAAAGTTAATTAACCCTCTGGCTTCCTTGGAGCTTTCTGGGAACACCAAAGCAGCCATGTGCTCCCTGCCATGCCACCATTCCTCCTTGGCAAGATGGCTTTTGCTGGCAACAGCATTCTTCGTGTCCACCAACAGCCTTGTCCTCAGAGATGCTTCCTGAGCTCAGAAAAGCATTGGCTGACATATGAACTTCAGCAGGCAATCTCCCAGACTATGGATGCTGCATTGAGCTGGACACACAAGCCTTCCCCATTCACCCATGTATGGACTCCCAGTGACTCCCCGCCATGTCATCTTTCCTACAAGTGAGACAGTTCTGCACATGATTGCTTTCAAAAGCTCTGTGCACATCTGATTGCAAGGACCAGCCTCATAGCAGCTCTGGAGAGGGTGATTTATGAAACCCCCATAGGGACAGAGAGTATTTGCGAAATAGAAAGCTAAAAGCCATTATCTACATGCCTAATGCCTTTACTTAGGATGCAGTTTCCCTTCTTCCGATGCTATTAGCTTCCAGGTAATGCTGGGAGGATGAGACCACTTTTCACATGGAGTAATTAATCAGAATACCCAAATAAGCATGTGAAAGCACAAAATAACCCCTCCTCCACATGCACCCTTGCTTTCTCCTTGCACAGGAGGAAATGCCACCTTGGATCAGAGGGCAGATTCAGTAGTTATAACTAGAAGTCTTTTCTTGCTGGGTAAACTATTTTTTCTGCTTCTGCTTTTATCTTTAATGATCCCTTTGCATTAACACAGAAACTACCTTTGCCAGCCTTTTCTTGGCAAGACATACAATGCAACGTATAGGAACACCCTAGAACTTGCAGGTTTGGGGGGAGAGGTGATATTTGAGTTAAATTAATAAAGATGAGTAAAAGGAGCATTGTAGTAGCTATTAGGTGGAACATCTTGAGCCATGACTGTTCTCTCAACAACGTTCATCTCTTCAGTCTTTGGTCTCCCCAATGAGTTCACCAGCAGTGAAGTTGTCTTAGGACACCCAACCCCAACACAGTGTATGTAGCCAGGGAAAAAATAGCTTTCCTTCAAAAAAACTAAATGTTTTGCTCTGAGGTTTCCACAAGTGATTTTCGGTGGCCATATTCGTGTGTCTTCTGCAGGCTCTGCAGTTCACCCATGGGGAAGTGTTTGCAGGGGTCGGTCCTGCACCATCCCAGCCCCAGGGCATGGTGCTTGGCTGCAGGTTGTGCTGCACATGGACGTGCCCAGAATTATCTGCTTTTGGTCCCAGGCAACAAATCCTAAAGTGCAACTAAGCCCTGCGAGATGAATAAAAACTGGTTGCAGGAAGATAGATAATTCACTAACCAGCATGGTGGTGGTTTTACATTAATAAGTAATAGTGCATTAGCTGGTGGAGGAACTCTCTTCTACTTTAATGGAATAATATTGGTATTTTAATAGGTAGAAAGCCCTTCTTACCCAGAGAGGCTGCAGATGGATGCTCCAGCTCCTTGCTTTCACTCAGCTCAGAGGTTGGTTCTCCCTGAGCTCCATGGGAAGACGTCATGACGGCATGAAAACATGAACACTGCTGAGATTGCACCAAGGAACTTGAACGTCCTTTTGGCTATCCTGTAGCTGTAACTTATTGAAAGACAAACTGGCACCATGTATGTGGGGGCAAGGGGATGCCAAAACTTCACCTGCATGATTTAGGGCTGTAATTGGAAAAGCGTGAGGAAACTGGAAGCTGGAATCATCTGACACAAGCAGTCCTGGCTAGAAAACTGCATTTGACACATAGCCTTGCCAAAGCACTTGCAAGCACTGTTTGGCATCCTCACAGGCAGTGATGAACATTTCTATGGGATGTGTGGCCAAAACTGTAAATGGAAGGACATTACCTGGGGTGGACAAAACTGGTTGCCCACACTGCTCTCTGTGGGGTTTGTGTTTCTGCCTACATCAGTGGCACCCACCAGGACAGGCAGCAGTGACTGTGCAAACATGCAGGTGCACCAACCTCATTATCTCAGCCCACAGAAACCACTAATAAAATAAAATAAATTTAAAATGGCTACCTGGGCCCTAATTTCTAAGAGGGAAAAATGCCACTTTTCATGCCAAAGGGCTTGAAAAATGAGGGTGGATTTATCCAGGCAGTCCTTTTCCACGAGGCTCCGAGGATAATTATAATCGTCTTAATTCTTAATTCATGTTTTAATAATCAGTATTTAATGATCACTGAGAGCAAAAGGCTAACTGAAAATGATATGAATTGTGGCTGAAAAGTTACAGTACAGTACAGGCTGAATGATCTGGTTCCACTGACTTGCACCGTTTCTTGGGAGAGCAGTAAATGCTAACACATTTGGTGGTTCAGTACAATTGTGTGTCTCAGACCAGACCATTAATTTTGATTTATACTTTTATAAAGATTGTATCCCCTAAATCAAATGTCTAAAAATAAAGAAATGGAAAACTAATGGAAGTTTAGTAAAAGCAAGGCTTTTAGGGGAAATTTCTTTTTTGAATGCTAAAACGTGTTATTGATGTTTCAACCACTGCTGGAAGAAGCTATGAAGGGGAGGCAGGAGGGAGCTGCTTCTTCCCCAGCTTACCCCCATGGTGTACCTGGGGTTTGCCAACGACAGACCTTACTTACACTGACACGGTTTTGTAACTTATGCAATGCACAATGGCAAAGAAAAATTGCACAGCTACTTGGTAAGCTGAGATTTATCCTCCCCTCTTAACATTTCATGTTAGCTCACAGGTACAGCAGCACTCCTGCAGTCGCCGTGCTGTGCGGTGCAGGGAGGACAGGCAGAGCCTGCTGAGGATAAATATTGTTAAAAATACATCTGACCTGCAATCTCTGCATCCAGAACTAAATCCAAACTTGCCAAAAGTTCAAGGATGCTCAGATCAGAGGTTTTGGTTCAGGCACGTCTCTGGAGACCCTAGAAACCCGTTTACTCTGTGAAGAGAAAAACAGGAAGCAGAGACCATGTCAGCCCCCGGGGCCTTTCCTCCAGCTGAGCTGGCATGGTCCGGGAGAGATTATTTCGGTTGCAGGCACAAAGAGTTGGAACTTTCCTCAGCTGTCTAGTTATAGCTTTGTCCGTGGAGTATTAACCCCCCGAGAGGAGTCAGCGCCTGCTAGCAGGCTGTTTTCTAGCCAAGCTGTGGAAACCAAGGGCTGGAACAATCTTGTCTTGGGCTCATTGGCACTTAGAGGCAGTTTGCTTGGGGCATCCTTTCTGCATTGAGCTTATCACCTGTGCTAAGCAAACAACTGAATATTTTTTAACAGAAGAACTGAGTCATGGCTTGCCCTATAGCTGGCTCTTGTGTCTTGGCTTCCAGGTGGCTTTCATGTTCAGGTGGTTGGGGTTTACCAGCAGAAAAATCACAAAATAGCAAAGTGCTTTTCAAAAGCAAATTTGTAAAATCCATATGTTTGTCAAAATTGCATGTGAAGTCTAGAAACCACAGCATGCAACCTGGGTTGCTAATCAGCAAAGCTGTAATTGCAAACCCTTGCATCAGGCAGCTGAGTCATGAGATAAAGTGGGAGAATTGGGGATGAACAGCAAGAAAATCCACATTCTTGGCTTGGAGAGACACAGAGCATTTCTGGTTCCCTCCCTGACTGCTGTCAAGGCTTTGCAAGTAAATAATCAGCGTGAATAATCTATGCATTTCATGTACACTACTCACGTAGAGTAGTTTTAATGTGGAGAGGGTTTAAGGGATTTGGAAAAAAACTGCTCAGAGCAGTTTCAAACAATTGCTAGGTATTAATGTCACATTTGCAAGTCCTGGTGTTTCCCTGATTTTAGCAGAACAACATTTTCTGCTTATTAAGGGTTTATCTTCTTGCTGTAGCTGTAAAAATACCAGGGACAGATGCTAAATTGCAGGTAAATATGCTGCTGTGCTAGGGAATGGCCTTGTACCACATGTAATTGAGGCAAACACTTTGGAAAGCCAGGAGGCTAAGAATTTGTCATTCATTCAATCTGCTTAACAAGGGTTGGTGAATACAATTAGGGAAAATCAGAGCTGATTCACAGGCTATATGCTGTCCAGAAGAGACGTAAATGTGTGCTGAATACATTTTATAATAAGTAGTTCAACCAAGCCTAATTTCAGAATTGTTCACACCACCATGGTGTGCTTTTATTCTTGCTCTGCTTTTTGAGATATCAGACAGAGGAATTTAGTTTTTCTCCCACCCTCTCCACATAATACGCCAGGCACTGCTCACAATAACACATCTGCTAAATCTCCAATGTGAACATCCCCACGTATGCAGAGCCCAGTGTGTCTTACAGTTTCACAATATCATGTTTCTGAGAAGCCTTTTTCAAACATGCAATTTCAAGTGATGGTTTTAACCATTATTCTGTATGTCTGAACTGGTTGGTGGCCTGCGCTCTCCTGACAAACAGGGAGACAACCTACTCAAAGAAAATTAAAACCTTGGTAGGGAAAGGAAGTTAAATTCTCTTTAAGAACTTCAGAAGGTAAGTCCAGAATAACTTTGGGCTGTGATCCGGTAAGCAGTGCAAGACAAGCACAGGTTTAAGTCCCATTTGTGTCTTCATTAGCACTGCTATGCTGGATCAGTGTAATTAAGGATTTTAGCCTCTCCAAAAGGCTTTTTTGTAGATCATCTGGCTTTATGGCATGAGGCAGAGAACATCTCTCTCTGATGCTCTCCAGAAACCAGTGAGAGAGCAGTCTGGCTTAAATGCAGCAATAAATGACCCCATGACAAGCCAAAATTGCAAGTTTAGAGAAGTTTGGCTAACGGCCTTTGAGATAGCTTCACAGCATCCTTCTGCTTTTTTTTTCAGTTTGAAAGGCCTCTTCTGTCTTCTGCTAGCAATGCTTGCCTGGGTTTGTGATGCAGCTGTGCTATGAAAATTGAAGGAAGGTGTTTATCACAGCTGAGACATGCAACGGCCAGCACCAGAGCGGGGCGCAGCCTGCCCTGACACCCCCTCACCTCCACCACCTCCACATGTGTGCACACACACTCATGTGCCCCAGGCAAGGGGTGGCATCATGAGACATGAGTGCAGAGCAAGCAGTGCAGCCACTTCCTGGAGAACGTTAGGTCCCAAAGAGGTGTCCTGTGTTCCCCTGCTGTGGACTCTCTGATGTCTCATATGGGAGAAGTTTGCATCACAGCCTCTTCCTCATGACAAGCATTCACTCCCATTTGACTGCCTTTATTTTTCGAGGTATCAAAGCTAATAGAAGCATGTAGAGCAGGTGGTTGCCAGGAAGATCCCAACAGATCGCAGCTGTCAGTACATGAGTGAGGTTTTAAGGCAGACTAACCCAGATGAGCGGTATCTCCTCTGTAAACCATCTTACCCCAGAATTCTTATCTGGGAATGTGGCCTCACCCCTTTTGGGCTTATTTGCCAGGAATTCCTGAGAAAAAGCGTTGTGTTGCTGAGACATGCCCAGAAAATCCCATATTTGTCCACACTAGGAAATCAGTTGCTGAAGTATGGGAAACTGAGCCCAAGTTATAAGTGTTTTTACAGTATGCTTAACTTTTTTTTTTTGAGAAGCAGCACAGCAGGGTCTTTACATGACCCTTCTACCTGGCACCTAAAGAATTTCTGATTATGGAACAGTTAATTTTTCATTTTCCAGGGGTTTTAAACTGCAAATCTCTTCCATTACTGAATGGACTGTGGTCTCCTCCAAGATCTTTCCAGAGTGATTATGGAGACCTTGTGATAGGGCTGTCAGCAGAATAATAGCCCGGACAATCTTTCCAATACAGACTTTCAGATTGGCTTCCCAGGGAATACCCTAGGCTAGCTTCTATGGTCACTTTATAGACATATTCTTTCAGATTTTTCCTCATTGCACTCAAATTGTGTGTGAATGATTGGATTTAAACTCACAGTAAAAGCCAAAAGCTATGGGGCCCTCAGCTTCAGCAGATTACTGTGATTTTCACCATAGAAAGATCTGCCTTTGACTTTGCAGTCCCTGTTAGCCACCTGAGAAGTGATTTTTCCTTAGCCATGTGCTCTGACCTATGACTTCAAGGTCCTGAGAACCTGTGGGTTGAGGTTACCTTAATATCCACAGATGTCCAGATAATTTCTGCATGAAGATACCAATTCATGTTTGTTCTTAAAAATGCAATGTGTAAATTTGCTGAAATGTCACAGGTTTAAACCAGTATAAACCTACTGAAATCAATGAGGTTATCTGGATTCATAGCATGAGGGCTGGCTCTGTCCTTGCTTGCTCTACAAAATTTCCCAGTTCAAGCAATGGGGCTTCTTGGAGGCAACTTATTTAATGTATTAAGGAATTACCTTGGCTTGAAATGCAAGAATGACATCACAGACAAGGCAGTGTCAGCCCAGTGGAGGGACAGACAGTCATACGGATGTTCAAAGTAGACCAGGCTCTAGGGATGATCGGGGGGAAAGCCTGGCCAACAAGAGGGAACTAAGCTTTCATTTAGCTTAGTAAATTGGGGAAGAATGGGGATGGTAGTGTGTTGGGTTTGCGTGGCAAGGTTTTGGTAGCAGGGAGGCTACAGGAGTAGCTTCTGCGAGAAGCTGCTAGAAACTTCCCCTGTGTCTGATAGAGCCAATGCCAGCCGGCTCCAAGACAGACCCGCCGCTGGCCAAGGCCAAGCCAATCAGTGATGGTGGTAGCGCCTTGGGGAAAATATAGTTAAGAAGAAAAAAAAAAAAAACCCCACACAAAACTAGCAGCAACCAGGGAGAGGAGTGAGAAGATATGAGAGGAACAACTGCAGACACCAAGGTCAGTGAAGAAGAAGGGGGAGGAGGTGCTTCAGGCACTGAAACAGAGATTCCCCTGCAGCCCATGGAGGTCCATGGTGGAGCAGACATCCACCTGCAGCCCATGGAGGACCCCATGCCGGAGCAGGTGAATGCCCGAAGGGGGCTGTGACCCTGTGGGAAGCCCACGGAATAGACTCCTGGCAGGACTTGTGACCCCAAGGGGGACCCACGCTGCAGCAGTTTGTGAAGAACTGCAGCCCATGGGAAGGACTCACGTTGGAGAAGTTGGTGGAGGACTGTCTCCCGTGGGAGGGACTCCACGCTGGAGCAGGGGCAGAGTGTGAGGAGTCCTGCCCCTGAGGAGGAAGGAACGGCAGAGCCAAGGTGTGATGAACTGACCACAACCCCCATTCCCCATCCCCCTGTGCCGCCAGGAGGGGGAGGAGGGAGAGAAATGGGGAGTGAAGTTGAGCCCAGGAAGAAGGGAGGGCTGGGGGAGGTGTTTTAAGATTTAGTTTTATTTCTCACTACTCGACTCTGATTTGATTGGTAACAAATTAGACTAATTTTCCTGAGTCAAGTCTGTGACAGTAACTGGTGAGCAATCTCTCCCTGTCCTTATCTCGACCCATGAGCCTTTCGTTATATTTTCTCTCCCCTGCCCAGCTGAGGAGGGCAGTGACAGGACAGCTTTGGGGGGCACCTGCGTCCAGCCAGGGTCAACTCACCACAGGCAGGGATCTCTATTAGTGCAGCAAACATGAGGAGGAGGGGATGGTGGAGCTAGGGGACGGCAGGGCTGGTGTCAGCAGTTGTGCTGCAGGAGCAAATGGGCTGCTCTGCTCAGGAACGGCTTCAGACTGAAAATCAAAAGGCAATTTTGGCCCGTTAGAGCATGGAGGGTCTGGAAACGCTCCCTCGGGGAGCAGAGTGGGGGAAAATGCCAGTGAGTTTGAAGACAGGATTGGATTTGACTGTGAGAGGGTGGGAGGGAGATGGCAAGTGGCAGTGAGGTCCCTGGCCATCCCCTGTGTCTCACATGCCCCCTTGAACCCGCCATCAGGGACTGCGCTGCCCGCGGGGCACTCGCAGCCCTTTCCACGTAGTGTTCAACTCTGCTAACAAAAATCCGGTCCCTTCTGCTGTTGCTCTGGCATTTAAACCCTCACCCAGCGACCGCAGGGCTGCACTGAGGAACCGCATCTCGAGGCGTGCAGCACAAACTGGGTTCAGACCAGTAGCACTGGAGTGAGGGGCCGTGCTGCAGTGCCAGTGCCCTGCACCATCCAGCTCCCACAAATCCACCTCCTTGATTGTTAGCGTGGGCCTAAGTCAGTACAGCTTTTGCATGAACAACCTCCTTTTTCCCTCTAGGTATACTGCCTTTTCATCTATTACTTTTAACTAATAAAAAATCTGAAGCTGTGTATTAAACAGCTGTGCATCTGAGCCAGCAACAACAGATTATTTTTATTTTTTTTCTTTCTTCAAATGAGAAAAGCCTCCTGTCAGTCCCTCCTAGAGCATAGGGAAGATAAGCTAAATAAAAGTTAAATCAATAGCAGGAAAACAAGCCTACAGATAATGGAGGCTACAGACAAAGAGGTCTTGGGGAGAGAGCAGCACTTACCTTGTAGGTCAGGTAGAGCCTGTGTTTCAACATTCAACCCTTAGCTGTATCAAAACCAACCCTTGTTTCCCCTGAAGTCATTACTAGCTATTCCCTTATTAAAATGAGATGCTATTAAAATTAGCTGCAGTAAAGCCCAAAGCACACAGATTTTCACTCAACAAATGCCTGGAAATATTTAGCATGTGTTTTTCTCTACTTAACTACTTATAAAATTTGGATGTGTTATGAAGCTTGTTTACACTTAACATGATGCCAGTATCATCTGATACAGTCCTTCTCTAAATGGACATTTACAACAGACTGGACAATCACTATGATGAGACATTAGATGAGCAATGGCTGCCCATGAGCAGCTACACAGTGTAAATCCAGGAGGATGAGCTGAACAGACTACTGTGGTGTGGTGAGCTGACCCTGGCTGGAGGCCAGGTGCCCACCAAAGCTGCTCTATCACTCCCCCTTCTCAACTTCACACGTTGTCTCTGCCGCTCCTTCCTCCTCAGGGGGAAGACTCCTCACACTCTGCCCCTGCTCCAGCCTGGGGTCCCTCCCACGGGAGACAGTCCTCCACCAACTTCTCCAACGTGGGTCCTTCCCACGGGCTGCAGTTCTTCATGAACTGCTTCAGCGTGGTCTCTTCCATGGGGTGCAGACCTTCAGGAGCAAACTGCTCCAGCGTGGGTCCCCCACAGGGTCACAAGTCCTGCCAGCAAACCTGCTCTGGCGTGGGCTCCTCTCTCCACGGATCCACAGGTCCTGCCAGGAGCTTGCTCCAGCGTGGGCTTCCCACGGGGTCACAGCCTCCTTCAGGTGCCTCCACCTGCTCCGGCGTGGGGTCCTCCACGGGCTGCAGGTGGAATCTCTACACCCCCTCATCCTCCCTCCATGGGCTGCAGGGGGACAGCCTGCTTCACCATGGTCTTCTCCATGGGCTGCAGGCTGCTCTGGCACCTAGAGCACCTCCTGCTCCTCCTTCTTCACTGATCTGGGTGTCTGCAAAGTTTCTTACATCTTCTCACTCTGGCTGCAAAAGCCACAGCTCTTTTTTGTTGTTGTTGTTGGTTTTGCGTCTCCCCCCCACCTTCTTAAATATGTTGTCACAGATGTGCTACCAACATCACAGCCTTGACCAGCAGTGGGTCCACCTTGGAGCTGGCTGGCATTGACTGGAGGGAGGCTGGTGTGTACCCTGGTCCCTGGGAGGATGCTGGAGGGGGGCTGGTGTGGTCAGCAAGCCAGCCAGCTCCCTGCCATCCAGCAGCTGCATGAGGGTTTTAGGTGAGGAGTCTCGCTTTCTCTTGTCTGTAGATCTTCTCCTTCCTTCCTCTCTCCCTTCCTGAGACAGACAAAAGTGGGTAAAATGCCAGGGCCTGTTCTCTGCATGGGGGATCATTTCTGACCTGCTTCTGCTTCTAGATTCCCATGCAAGTGACAGTCCTGGGTATTACTAGACTTCATTTTGTATAGGGTAATTAAACTGCCAGCTTGTTAATATGAAAATCTTGTTATCCTCTTTCTACAAAAAGAAGTCTGGATTTTAAAGGGATCTGTTTCTCTGCTTAACAAGCACACCCAATAGTTAAGATTTCACTTTAAACATGGTAGGGATTAATAGTTCAGAATAATATTTCTGTTATGCCCAGCACCACTTACAGAATCACAGAGGATGAAGAAGCCCTTCAGCAGCAATGCCACCACAGGAAAACTAAAGAACAGATGCTTGTTACTGGCATTTTCCAAAGAGTAACACAGACTGGAATATCTTGAGTTTGGTATAACCAGCCTAAACACCAGAAAGTGATTAGTAAGAACTACAACAATCTGAACACAAATGCATGTTAATCAACTTATTTTCAGAAAATGTAAGGAAACAGAAATTAACTCTTGGGAATAAATTCCTTCCTTGGGGTCACTTTGAATTGCCTATGGACCCAGTGGCATGGGTATTTTTAAAAGGCCAGATTAACACAGGCTCCAAAAATACAAACACAGGTCTGGTGGCATTCATTGCAGATGAGCAACCTGCTTGATGAATAAAGCGGAAAAGAAACTCGCAGATGAAACCCAACGTCTTCCTCAGGTGGACGATGCTCTCTGCGCAGCCGTATGTGCCTGTTTTCTGGCGCTGTTATTTTTGGATGCAGCTGCCCTTCTCCCCTGGAACTGACTCACCTCTGCAGGAAAGCCTCTTCCCCCCCGTGCAGTCGTCTGTGTTTTCCTTCCACGGCTCCTGATTTCCTTCTAGGGGTTTGCATCAAACCTCTCACACAAACAGTTTTAGAGCATGACCACTGTGACTGTTTGTACAGGGAGAAGCCTGAGCCAAAGAAAACAATAAATGCTTGAACTCTGTCCCGTTAATCAGATCTCAAACATGATTATAATGAATGTCATAAACCCCAACAAATTAATTCCTCTTATCCTCACTTTGCGTACATGGAAGGTCAGGCATAGACAATTCGAATTATATTGCCCAAATATAATTTGGGCTGTGTGGCAGGGTCAGGAATAGATTTTGGGCTGTGTGGCAGGGTCAGGAATAGATTTTAGATCTAGAGATTTGTAGGCAGCCCAAGCTGGAAAAGATGAGTTTTCAATCAATGTCAGATCAGAAGCTGGTCTGAGATGATGTTCCTTCTCAGGGCCGTTACTGAGATTGTACCAGGAGATAAAGCAGGGCAGGAACCCTCTGAGCACAAAGGAGACACAAACCTTTCTCTCAGAAACACCATAGTTACTCCTGCTCCCATGAAAAACTGTTCTTTCCAGTAGAAAACAAAACCTAGTGATTCAGGAAGCAAGCAGGCACCACGTTGCACAGCCCGATGGGACCAGGCGTCCATAAAGAGGGGAATGTTCAGAAACTCCAGGGACTTTTTGCAGCAAAAGATCCTCATGGTGAATCTTTCCTTCAAATTCCTACATAAATTTGTCTTAAAAATAACAGACAACTGAAAAAAAAAAGCAAACATTTCAGTATTTATTTAAAATCTTTAAAAAATAGGAGGAGGGTGAATTACAGCTTGGCAGTCTGGTGGACCTGCGGGCACCCAGGGTGTGTGTCTGGTGGCAAACTCTGCTGGGAATGGGAGATGCGGTCATGCCCTCTCCTGGATTTTTTTTTTTGTTTGATTTTTGCCTCTTTGCCTTCCTGTTGAGCTAACGTCATCTCAGGTGACAAACTTCTTGTACCTTGCAAAGGTCTACAGTGAACTGTCTTTTGCTAAACGCTTCATTTTAGCAGATCCATCTCCCTCAGCCCTGAGCATGCTGTAGCATCCAAGAGGAAGGCCAAGTGCTCAGCATCATTCCTCCCTGAGCAGCACCACCAGGTATCAGCTTACTGTGGCCAGAAAAGCCTTCCCTATTTGATCAGAAAACCGTAACATAAATGTGAAAACTACAATTTCCTGGCTAAAATCCCGATATGAAATTTGCATGTAAACGAGGCCTTGCAGGGTCATCTCACATCCTGGGCTGATCACGTTTCTCTGCCCACTCTCTCTCATCTGAAGTTTTTAATGGCTTAAATATGTAAGTGTTTGGAGCAGTCACAGTTTGCATCTGTGTTTTAGAATAAATAGGAAATGAGAAGACTTGAGCAGCAGCAAGGTTGCCATAGCAATTGTTTGTTGGAGAAGAGAAATCACAACTGATTTCCACAAAACCCTGGAGAACATGTCACTGTGCTTCTACCTTTTGCATCACACCCGCCTGGACCTCGGAGAGGACAAGTTGCATGGGAGATGAGAGCACCCTTGCCCTCCCTGCTGCTCTTCTGCTACCAATGCTGCTCCCAGCAGGCATTTTGGGCAACCTGCCTGGGGACACAGCCGAGGCAGCAAACTTGTAGGTTCAGCCTGAAGTTTTGCTGAGTGACACACATGGGAACTTTGCACACATCTTCAATCACGCATGAGTCATCGAGTGATCCCATCATTATATCAGTGCAAGTGCTTACTTATAAATCATAGATGAATCATAAGGCATTAGTTTGACTCTTTAAACGATGGAATATCAATCATATGTTTTGTCTCAGCTTTAAGCCTGCAATCACTTTGAAAACAAGCTGATCTCTGGTGTAGGAAGGTTATCTGTAGGGTGCTCTGGTGCTA
The DNA here is from genome assembly GCF_011004875.1 of Balearica regulorum gibbericeps. NCBI lineage: Eukaryota > Metazoa > Chordata > Aves > Gruiformes > Gruidae > Balearica > Balearica regulorum. Next base: position 17,221,890 of record NC_046186.1, read on the forward strand.
CTCAGCTGAACGTTGATGGGCCACTACCCGGAGAGGTAGCTACATGGAAAACAAATCCATGTGCAATTTGGGAGATTTACTTTCACTTACATGAGCATATCTCCGAGAACCAAACACCAGATACATCAGCGCAGTGATACTTGTACCGCTGTTATCTGAGCAATGCAATGATAAGTTGACAGCATTTTGTAGAGAGTTTTTCACTTTGGTGCTTTATGTATTTCATTTGCTTACACCTGGCACCAGCCTTTAATGGCTGACACGCATTATTATTCTCATCTTACAAAGGGAGGGAGACCGACAGAATGTAATTGGGGGCCAAGGTGAAATAGATAGATAGACACACAGAGCTGGAAATAGATCTTGTTTCCAGGCTCTGTTTGACACAGACCTTGCCTAATAGTATAAACTCACAGTCGTTTAGCTGCCATTACAGCAGATGCTGCTGGCACCTCCTGGATGCGAGGGTCATGCCATGTCTGAGCATCAGCGTTTCAGTGACAACGTTCAGAATCACCTGTGGGACATTTATATTCACGTGTCAACATCACTGGCACAGGAAAGAATGCTTGCATGAACAGTCTAAAAATGCTGCTTGGGAAATCTTTACCGTCATAGGACGCCCTTCTCCAAATCCAACAGCAAAGTGACCTTTGTGCCTTAGGAAGAGGGATGGGGTGGCAGAGCAGTATCTCGCCAGTCACTGGGCTGGACATGAGAGAGTGCTTGCAGAATGGCTCTGCCCTTCTCACCCACTGGCAGGACAGCTCAGACCAACGCAGCACTTCTAGAGGAAGGATTTAAAAGGTCACTCCATGACTGTGTCTGTACTAGACTATTCTGAAGCATGAGTGGCCAAGCTGTAGCCACAAAATATACACAGGTGGTGGAACATCCAAAACAGGTTTGATATTACCTCATTTGGCACAGTTGGCCCCAAATGATCTTTTCGTTTCAAATATTTGCCATCATTTTGTCAGGCAGAGCTGATCCCTATCTTGGAGCAGGAAGGTGGCCCAGAAAGCATCCTGAGATCCCTTCAAGCTGTATTTTCTCGTGGTCCTTTTTTTAAATAAAATCAAATCCATAGCATCATTTCTGATCCCTGCTTTGAACTATTAGAACTTATGAAGCAGAACAAACTGCTCTGATATTTCTTCAAGACAGCAAACTGCCAGAGATCCTGTTGTGTGAAGTATTTTTGCCAAAAGCTGCAGAAGAACACCAAAACTGCTTTCCTACAACAAACAAGTGAGCCATGCAATCTAGAATCTGGTGTCCAACAGCAGTCGGTAACACCGAAGTCAGATGGGGATGCAAAGCAGCACTTGGTGTAAATTCATTCCCAGCATATCACACAATGTTGACCGTGAGTTAATATCATTTACTTTCAGAAAAAAAAAGGCAGTTGTAGGATCATTCATACCTGCTTGCCCTATAGCTTTACATTGAACATAGCTTCCTCAGAACGGCCTGGTATTGGTAGTTGCTGAGCAAATTTTTCATGTGCAAAGATCTTCTTGCTGTTTAGAATAAAAAACAGCTTGTCATAAAGAAATGAAAATCTGGGACCTTTTAGAGATTCCCAAGGCAGTTTCCAAGACAGGATATGAAAAGCTAAGGCTGCACATAAGAGCCTGCATTAACTGGCTGCTTGTGTTCGCAATGGTTAGAGAGAGAATAAGCCACCTTGCCTTCAGAAAAGACAGGTGAAAGTTTTGAGGTGGGAATTTGTTTCATCTGCTTGGACCAGCTTCATGAGAAAACCACCGCACGCCGGGGAGGACTTAGCCCTGGCGCTTTCCCTGAGGCTGCTCCTTGGCACAGTATCTGTGGTGTTCTCCCTGTAGGGAAAAACAGTTCATCCTCTCACTGATACAAACTTTTGTGGTTACCAGGTGCACCAAGAAATGAAGGTCGGTGCAATAAATCCTACATGTTTGCCACCATTTGGAAACAAAACACCTCTCAGTCTGCAGAGCACATTTCTGTACAGTCTTCCTTCTGCAGCTTGAAAACATTATGTATGCTTCGCATCTTGCTACCTCGATACCGTAACAGTGTCATCAGACCAAGCTACCTCCCTTGAATAAGGTACTGAGTACCAAGGAACACAAACCATCCTACATGAGGAAATCTAGTTTGCTTTAAACGAGCTCAGCTACCAAATCCAAATTCTTTTTGCTATAGACATGTTTGATAAAAAAATATTTATATGATGTTACCCTTTGGAGGTTTTAAAGTGCAGGTTCAGCTTTCTCGCTGACTGTGCTTCAAGACACAAATGAAAGCTTTTTATTTCTCTGCGTTCCTGCCTTTTAGCTTGGTCGAAGATCACTGCACTGGCCTGACAGCAGAGCGCATCCTCTGAAGCCCAAGTCAGAGCCCATGCGTGCTGTCTCTGTCAGAGCTTGCACTGAAGCCCCGGCTTTTAGAGATGTAAATACTGACTTGGTATCAGCCAAGCACCATTTCTAGAGCAGTTTCCAAATTCTCCGTGCTAAGGACCTACTACCGTCTTATGAAAAGCTTTACCAGGTGGAGACTGGTCTGCTCACGGGTCAGTTCCTTCCTCTTGTTTTATTGCAGATATTTACCTGAGAATAAGACGCTTTGTTCATGAAAGATCATCTATTCCTTGATGTATTCCCCACTAAAATCCAGGTTATCTCAGTATCATGTGCAGTATTAGTAGGCTACATTAAGGGGATCAGAAAAAATACCTCATTTTTTGGAAGTCTTCAGTAAACAAGCTAAGAGTGGGGAGAAGCATAAGTTTATACTGCCTCAGCAGGGCTATTTTTTACTAGAAAGCTTTTAGATTTGTCAGCAGTAGATTACGAAATTAATTTCATTTCTTAGCATCCCACTTCAAGGTTATACATCCACTGGGACTTTAAAAATTAATTTTTCACCTACCCCTGGCAGAAGGACTACCAGTGACCAAAACAAACTTCTGTCCAGGCCCAGCCCTCTCCCGGATAGCAACCAGGCAGCAGCAGAGAGAAACTAGGACAAAATCTGTGCAACATATGGTCCGTGAGGCGACTTGCTCGGCCTCGCAGCTGCTGAGGAGGAGTGGGAGCCATGCGGCCCCTCCAGAGGCCATGAGGAGCAGCCAAGTGGTCCATCAGGCTGCGGGGACCTGAAGTCAGGCTCTTGGCCGATGATGATGTGCGTACCATTTGGCAGGCCAAGTGGCACATATGCACTGCTGGCCAGCGGCCAAGCTGCCTCCGTTTCATTTTGCCCAGCCCAAGGGACAAGTGAGTGGGAAGCTGGATGTTGTCTTGGCTGGAGAGTGATGGAGGGTGGCTATTGTAGTCATGGGAGGGTCGGGGACCTGGAGGGCTCCAAGGATGCAAATTCAGTGTCAAGTAGGAGGTGTTGAATTGTAGAAGTCTTAAGGCATTATGGATGGCAGCAGTAAGGAATGAGGAGGGACCTGGGATCTCGTGAAGAAGAGGGAAGGGAAACTGAGGGCTAAATATTGTGTGTGCAGGGAGTTAGTAGCCCAGTAGTGATGTTTGGTGGTCTCTAAAAGCCCAGGTGCCCACATGAGCTGGGTTGCTCTGGGTTGCCTCTCCAGGCTTCAGGAAACCAGCTTCGCCTCAGGGAGCACCTTCGTTGTTTGCATTTGTAAACACCATACCCACTGAACAGCAGGGTGTGGACCAGCACAACCTGCACAGCATACTTGTATCCTGTTCAGGCTGGGCAGCAGTTATGCTTTCCATCTTTTTCTTTTTTATGAGTGAGTTTTCTATTCCTTGTGGTTGCAGGCAGAATTGGGATTGGGTATCACAAGGCCCATCCAACCATGTAGCCTCAAGTTCTCACTTCACCACAGAGTATAACTAAAAGTGAAAGCCTTCTAAGCCTTCTCTTTCTTATGTGCATGCACCTCTTGTGAGCCACACCTGTTAGAAGTCTATATTCTCAAACACATTTGAGCAAGCCTACGGAAGGAAAGCGATGGTGATACTGATTTATGTAGCACCTCTCTTAGTTTTCACTGTGCTTGGGCTCCAGTTCTGCATTGGCAGATCAGCTCTGGAGCACAAAGTCCCTGACTCCATCGAGACTTGGCACAGCCATACGTGCCCACCAGATCAGACTGCCAGAGCAGAGACTTACCTACTAGATTACAGTATCAGTGCAGCAAAGCAATAACCCAATACTCACCACAGGAACAGCAGTCCTACAGATTGTCACCAAATGTAGCAGTCCATATTCATTGCATTATTATCTTCGTTAAAATAACGTTATTATTACAGAAATAATATCATGACCACTTTCTCTTAGCAATGATTGCTTAGTTTCTGTATTAGGGGTCATTAGCAAATTTCTTATATCAGAGTGTGATGCAGGCTGGAACATAAAGTGTTCCATAGGCAAATAGGATTTCCTAAGCAAGTATGATTCATTACCACCACCAGACAATGGAATTACCTATTCAAAGACCTCTGAACTGTTCACTGTTCACTGAAGGTGAACTATTATGTTTATTAACAAGAGGTATTTGTATGAAACAGCTTTCCATGTTCTCAAGAGGGCATAAAGGCACTAGAGTGTGCGTCAGCCTGTATAAAGAAAATTAGACACATCAAGAGAAAATTAAAGGACTTCTCTCCAATTTTGGCTCTGAAGGGAAACACAGTGAAAACTTTCTCTTCTCTGTACTGCTACTAGAAAGTCCAGAGGGGAACTTGCATCCACACTCAGGCTCCTGGGATGGGAGCGGTCCTGGGTGGATGCACGCTCCTCACTCAGCTTCAAGCAGCCATGGAGAAAAAAAACAGGAGCCTTGGCGATAAGTGCTTCTGTGTCTGTGAGTTAATGTTGCCTCACATCATTGCTGGCACATGTCAGCAAGGGCATGGGCACAGGTGGCACTGCCTGTTTCCTTTGCTCTTCTGGAAGCACTTCTGAGCTCCCCACAGCAGATCCATAACCTAGCACTATCTTCAACCTTTCCCAATGAAATTTTCCCCGTCTTATTGAAAAAGCAGTGTGGTGTGCAGCACAGCCAGAACTGGGAACATCAGTGTCCAGGGATTTCTCAGGCATCTGGCCCACCGTTGGTCAAATGCATACTCAGGAATCAGCCTGCAAGAGTTTAATGTACATTGAAATCTTCTTCTGCCAGGTGCCCTTAGATTAGGATAGGTCTTGAAGAACTGGGCGGCCAGAATAGCTCCAACAACCAGCCACAAACATCTCACGGTTATCCCTTTTTGTTCAAACAGTTAAATGCCAAATCTCCTGAGGTCTCCGGCTTCCTACACTTTGCTATTTCATCCCATGGTGATGTTCTGCTACAGGAAGCATGGCTTGTGTCATGCATGAGTAATATCCCATGTAGCTGACCTGTTTGTGTTCTCCTGTGGAGAGCAGACAAGGTGCATTTTGTCTCACGCTCACTAACAATCCTCGCTCTCCCTGAGTAAGTCTGCAAGCTAGTCTCCTCATAAACTTCCTGAGAAGGAAGGGCCTCGCATGAGCAAATCACCATTAAAAGACAGAAAAAACAAGGCAGGAGTAGGCAGGCAGTATTCTCTCACATAGATGATTACCAGTGAAGTCCCTACAAGATTCTATTCCAGAGCTTAGATCATATGAATCATATGGATCATCTGACAACATTTTCATTAAATGGTCTGCAAAAGTGAGGAACAGAGATTGCTGATGTGAACTGATTCAGAGCAATAATATCGAAAGCTGACTGCACAGAGTTGTAGGACAATATTGCAATAGTAAGTGGCTAGATGACAAACAGCCAGGTGAAATGTAATATTGATATATGTGGAATAATGCATACTGGAAAGATAATTGTAAGTCCATGTACACAGTGATGGGCTCTGACCTGGTTGTTACTACTCAGGAAAGAGATCTTAGCTAGGTCTGTTAAACTGTCTACTCAAAGTTCAGGAACAGTTTTAAAAGGCTAATTTTAATATTAGGAAATGTTAGAAAATAAATCAATAACAAAACAGAAATCATAATGATGGTGTGCCTTACCATACATGTCTACAGTGCTGAGCATTGACATCTCTTTCCTAAATAACATAGTAGTAGTAGAAAAGGCACAAAGACAGGAGGCAAGGGTGACCTTCCTATACAGAGAATGACCTGAGACATAAGGAATCTTCAGCCTAAGGAAGAGATGACCATGAGGAATATATATTAGGGTTTATAAAATTATGAGGCACATACATAGGAAAGGTTAACAGAGAATCATTATTCAATTTCTCATAATAAAAAAGGTAGGGGACCTCAACTAAAACTTTCTACTGGCAGGTTTGAAAACAAGAGATGTACACAGTGCGCTGTTAAACCAGGGAACCCACTGACACATGATATTAGTGGATGTCACTACTCCATGGGTTCAGACAGTGAATAGAAAAATTGATGGAAGAGAGAATATATCAAGGATTATTAATCACAAAGACATCATATGTGGCTCAGGAGTTCCTTGGCAAAGACTCCTGGGGAAGTTCTCCTACACTTTTCATACTTCTGTTCTCTTCCCTAAACGTCCACTATCAGTCACCTTATTTTTTGTATGCTTTAACTGCTTGATAGTTCTAAATATCATTCTGCAGTCCTGTCAGAGTGTGAGGATGCACCAATGAAAGCTAGTAGAACTGTAAGTCAAGCTCACAGGGCACTAAATGACACCAGGGTGTGCTAACCCCGGTCACAGAAGGAAGAGGTGCTTCTTAAAACAGAGGATTTCTATGGCAACAGTGAAAAATTATCTTGCTTGATCTTCTTGCTTGTCTTGACATATTTTGATCTGCAGTATCCTATGGCCTGCACAATGTTCATCTCTGCTTCTGGACATGGGCAGAGACAACCTGCTGATCAACGAACCATCCAGTCTCAGCAGTGCAGAGTTGGTCTTAATGCTTTCTGGCTGGCAGGCATCTTAATAAAAAAAGTTGGTAGTGTCTGTAGTGTGCTTAATGCAGTGGAGGATTAAGTGAAGAAAATCATACAAAAAAGAACAGCATAGATTATTAATTATGAAGATAATAAGAACAAGACAAGATTTGTTTGTTACACGTTGGAAAACAAACAAAAAAAAAAAGGCAGGGTTTGGTACTTAAAACTTGTACTTGAACTTGTAAAGAACTTAGCAACTTTCTCCTGGACATTCCTTCTCATTCTCGGCCAAATTGCCACATGCCAGCCTCTGTGTGCTTAGGCATCATCAGCAAAATCCCCGCTGAGGGCCTCTGTGCAAGACCTTTCCATAGGCTTCCTTTACGTTGTGATGCCCAGATTGGTGCAAAAGTGAGCTACGAGCCACAGTTCCTGGGATGGGTCTCGGCCACCCCTTCCGCTTGCCCAGGTTTGTCTGCAAGGTGCACAACACACACCTCTACAGAAGAAGGGCAGTTGCTCAGACCTCTCAGGGTCTGGGAAAAAAGACAGGTAGCCTTTATCTTCTGCAGGTACAAACACTTCATCCTGGCCACAGGTGTGTATAAAAATGAGAGACATTTCTTATTCTGTGGTGTGAAGAAACCGAACTGCTGCTGCCTCATCTGAGAATGGGTGAGCAGGTGTTAGGCATGGTTTTGGAGCCTCTGCAGTGTGTGAATGCAAGCTATGCATTAAGTAAGGTTACTCACTTTACATGGAAGTGATCAGCTAAGTATGGCTCTGGACAGACACATGTTAGTTTGGCTGTTAATCCCAGGGGAGCTGTGCTCAGGAGAGTCATACTTGGATGAATCAGCCAAAATGCAGCTGTCTTTCAACAAGTTTGAGAAGTATTGACTTGGGTGGGCCCTACTGATGGTAAAACCAGTGTGAGCAGGGTCTGGTCTATTGTGCTGGTGTGGGACAGTGCAGTGTTCCCAAGGACACTCTCCTGTCCCGTGGCTGCTAGTGCCAATGCTGGGTCACTACATGGAAACAGCTGAAATGCCCTTTAAATGTCAATAAACAATGTAAGGAAGACATCAATTGTATATTTACCCTGCCCTATTTTATGCCTTCTGTGGCATCAAAATCCAATATTATAAAATGTAGGAAATTTATAAAGAAAACTAAGTACCTAGAAGAAAAGGTCATAGCTGGCAGGACAGATGACACTAAAAAGGAGAGATGTCCATTTTGCTGGTGCTAACTGTTGGATAAACCTTGGTTTCCTGAGCAGGTCATGAAGTCTAGGAGAGGGATGTTGTAGTAGCAAATTCAAAAATAGCAGGTTAGCACTCCTCAGCAGTGGAAGGACAGTGAGTTGCAGTATTAGATGAAAAAGTAAAAAAGCTGATGGAGGACAAGAGTAGAAACATAATTATGGAAGATAAGACCTGCCAAAGACAAGATTTAATTCCTTGAGGAGATTATGTCTTTGATTTATAACTGCAAAGACATAATAGATTTTTGCAAGGTTTTTTTCTGAGCACCATATTGGCATTCTGATTAGAAATTATCAATATACAATATTAATAAAGCATTAACTGGATTAAGAAGTTACTAATAAACAGCTCAAGAAGTATTTTCTTCATCAAACAGATTTGTTACCTATGGGATCTTACGAAGATCAGCAGGAGCTTGGTACCTCTCCAAAATTTGTATCTATTATCCATAAGACACAAAATCACTGTTGGTAAAATTTCAAATGCAGCAAATGTTGGGGAGGACAGAAAGATCTGGATCACATAGCAAACTGAGACTTTTCAAAAGCAAGGCATTTAAAGGCAGCCAAATTCAAAGCTGGTCTGACCCAAGCAAGATAGGCCAGCCCTGAGAAGATCTGCATCTTCAAGTGACTCTGGAGAAACCAGTGCAATACATGATGAGCACTCAATATGGCTAAAAATGGCAAAAGAGTTGTCTACTGGGCAGAGAGGCAGTAAACATAACACACTATGTTAAGGAAAGCATAGAGAAGCAGAATCCATTTGTCTCAGCGTCTTCCAATGCCTCCAGACCCACAGAAACCATCAGCAGCCATTGCACTGTGCTTGGCACTGAGGATCTTCCCCACACTCCCCCCACCAAAGCCTGCATCCCTCTTACTCAATGCTGCTGCTTTCATTGGTTTTTACTCTCCCATTATTTAAAACTACAGTTTGCCCAATCCTTTGAGAAGCAGTCACCTTGACAGGGATACAAGCAACGCTAGAGAATGTGGGTCTCAAAACAAAGATTTTCCTGGCAGCTGGTAAGAGCAGAGAGAGGATGGAACCAGGGTCCCTCACTACAAGAAGGACATTCTGGTGCTGGAGTGTGTCTAAAGAAGAGAAACAAAGCTGGTGAAGGGTCTAGAGAATAAGTCTTGTGAGGAGCGGCTGAGGGAACTGTGGTTGTGTAGCCTGGAGAAAAGGAGGCTGAGGGGAGACCTTATCGCTCTCTACAACTACTTGAAAGGAGGTTGTTGGTCTCTTCTCCCAAGTAACAAGTGGTAGGACAAGAGGAAATGGCCTGAAGTTGTTCCAGGGGAGGTTTAGATTGGATATTAGGAAAAACTTCTTCACCAAAAGGGTTGTCAGTCATTGGAACAGGCTGCCCAGGGAAGTGGTTGAGTCACCATCCCTGGAGGTATTTAAAAGACGTGTAAATGTGGTCCTTAGGTACATGGTTTATCAGGTGGACTTGGCAGTGCTAGGTTAATGGTTGGACTTGATGATCTTAAAGGTCTTTTCCAACCAAAACAATTCTATGATTCTATAGTTCTATGCCACCACTAAGGAAGTGCCAGTGATCAAGGGTGCTTGTGCTGGGGCATGCATAAGAAACTGCAGTGCTTTGTCAAAGGGCTTCATTTCTCAATGGTTTTGAAGTACTTATGCTGTATGCATGTCACTTTCTAATTTATTTTTGGCTAATGAAATTTCTGAGAAGCAAATCAGATTGCTATTGACACTGAATCTAATGCAGCCCCTTCTTTGTCACAATCACTTTCTGAAATGAAGTTATAACAGTGCTGTAAAAAATACTTGTTGTGACAGGCCTGAAGATGAAATGGTTTGTTGATGTCAGTCGGTGGTAATGGAAGCTGAGCTGAATTGCTCAAGAGCAACAAATTATATAGATTTAGGGCACAGAGCAATTTCAGCTACATCACCTTAATGTCCTTTTTAATGGAAACAAATTGCTTTGTGCTATGTAAAATGGTGCCAGTGGGAGCTGGAAAGTTCAAAATGACACAAGGGCAATGGTAGGATCCTCATCCAGTTCAGCGGAAGCATGACAGAGTGAAAAACGAGGAAGGAACCAAGAATTTGGTCCCCAACACATACTCTGGAGCCTTTCTTTAGATCCTGTAGTAAGCCAAATATGAACAAGTATTCTTGTTTTATTCATAATAGTAACTGCTTATCATTTGACTTCATCAAAGTATCCATCAAACTTCACTTAAATTTGCAACACCACTGAAGCTTGGTCTAAGTTTCAAAGTGTTTAGTCATTTTAACTATGGTGATATAATTATAACAGAAGAAAAACAACCCCTAAAATAAGTGGCTGTACTAAGGAGCTGTTATCTCAATACAGTTTAAACTGTGCAGAGCAACATAAGCAGTACTCATGCACAGTCATTATTTGTACAGTGTGGCATCCCAGGCTCGCAGCGACACACCTGCATCACTCTGTACTCAGTGCTAGATGAATATACAAATATTAAGCCAATATTTTTGTACCAGGCTTTTAATATCCCCAATACATTTGCAAAAGATCAAGTCTTTAATTGACATAATGTAACCATATCTTCATTTTAAAGAAGAGGAAAACTTTAGTGAGTTGAATTCTTACTATCACAAAGGTTGAAATCAAGACATTTACAGATTTCCACAGAAGAGACTTGACAGGACATCTTCACCTGCAAAGATATTGGATTGTGTATTCCAGGTCATATAACAAAGTGGGACTGAGTCCTTACCTCCTTCCTTACCCTGACCACGGAGAAGCACTATCCTTTTTCTTTTGGAGAGGACTACGTTTTAGTGCCACTCTCCTGTATTGTAACAGTGATATTTTTCAGGAATAAACCTTCTCCTTTGTACACGTAAGTTCACAAATGCCTTGAGGCTACTCTTTAGATCCAAATAGTCTTACTAGGTGCAAACATTATCTGCTTTCTGTACTGGAAAAAAATGTTGGAATAAATATTGAAGCCATTATATCTGTGTTGTTATAAGGTGCCACCTAAAAGACTGACTTTGATCAGGTTGGCAAGCCCGATGAAAGAACTGCGGTGTCATTCAACAGGCAACAGCCCTGGTAGGGCTGAGCTCAGAGTAACCATACAGTCACTGATGCTTTGTTTTGCAATAAAAAAGAGCTCGTACAGCTTTGACGGGTATATAATGCTTAGATCATATCTCATTTCCACCTTTTGATGCTTAGATGACACACAAAACACTTTGTTCACTTTCAATTAATGTTTCTACAAACTAACTTTTTGCTAAAGCATCTGTAGGAAAAGCATCATAAATACTTCTGGAGATAGACATTGATCATATGGCTCGCTGGAAATTGCTGCTTTGCCAAATTGAAATGCATGAATGAAATGGCAGTCAGATGCTCAGAAAGCAAAAATCACATTGTATGAGCTGAGTGACTTTTCCTGCAGCATGACAATGGATTATCTTGGGGAACATGAGCAAATGCTAGGAGGAAATGTATTTACTCAACCACTGGCTAAATAATTTGAATATGAAGTACATTTGTAACAGATCAAAGTCTACTCAAGGATAACTAAAATGGGCTAGTGTGATGAAGCACATAGCCAGAGAAAAAATATTCTCTGCTCTATGCTCCATCAAAATTATACCGGTTTCCAGATGGTCTCCATTCCCTTGCACGCATTATTAGTGCTTTGGTTATTCGCGTACAGATGTGCAGTCAAAAAAAACATGAAGTCTCTATGTGACCCTGCATATCCCAGTGCTGCCGTCACCCAGACACCTTTCTGGTCCCACGTAGAAGTTAAATTTAAGCCTAAAATGGAAATAATTCCTGTGAAATAATTCCTTTCAAAAATTACAGTGTTGAGCAATGGCTATTCTATAAGTTGATACCATACAGAGGATTTGTGAGGCAAAAACCAGGCTGCTGTTACAGAACCTGGAAGGTGAGAGTCTCTCCAATACAAGGGAGATGTGGACATACTGGAGCAAGTCCAGTGAGGGCCATAAAGGCGATGAAGGAACTGGAGCACCTGCCATATGAGGAGAGGCTGAGAGGTGGGACTGTTCAGCCTGGAGAAGAGAAGGCTCAGCCAGATTGTATCAATATCTCTAAATACCTGATGGGGAGGGAGTAAAGATGGAGCCAGACGCTTCTCTGTGGTGCCCAGCGACAGAGGCAATGGGCACAAAATGAAACAAAACAGAAGAAATTCTGTTTAAACTTAAGAATTTTATTTTTTTTTTGCCGTAAGGATGGTTGAACACTGGAACAGGTTGCCCAGAGGGCTTGTGGAGTCTCCATCCTTGCAGATACTCAGAACCCAACTGGGCACAGTCCTAGGTGACCCTGCCCAAGCAGGGCTTGAACTCGATGTTCTGCAGAGGTCCCTCTCGCTGGTACCACAGCATCCTCACCGCACCTGAAGGCCTGGTAGAAAGCAGAAATCATTCTTGCAGTTTGCATTTCATGACTTAGTTTGCTTCTCTGCTTCTACCTCTTTTTTCTCATACCTGTAATTTATTTCTGATGAGTCTTTCTGACCTCTGAACTGCCGTTTTATGAGCCAGCTGGCTGAGCTTTGATATGGCTGGACTGTGTCTTCAGTGCCTAATGTTTTTTAATTGGGCTAAAAGAATTGGAAATGTTATAGTTGGACTGAGCTGGACAACGCTCACGTTGAAGTCACTGCATCAGGCTGCCGCAGGGAATGCCACTGCCCTTGTGTGGAACACTTCAGCAAGAACTAATATTTCAACTTTAAACTAGCTTTAAACATGGCTTTAGTTAGGCTTACTTTAGGGTAGCTGTTACAACTGCAATAACAGTAAAGACTCTGAGTAGAATTCTTTAGATGATTGATGCAATATCTTATGGGATGAGAGACATAAGACCAGGGTTCATCTACACGGTCAAGTTGGTAAGCTCCTGACTTTGCTGTCCTTCCCCACGACTGTGTGCCCCACGATGCTTCAGCGCAGGGGCAGTCTGCAGGGCTGTAAACACCCGTGGCGTCGGTGAGCCTGGGCGTAAGGACTTGGGTCACTGTCCCATCTCCCAGCAGGGCTGCCTTCCTGACCAGTCTCCTAGCACCACGTGCCTGCAAACAGCATGTATGGGCCTCAAGTATTCCTAACCATTCATTTTCACAAATAATGACATTGAAAATAAAAATAAAAAACCCTCACACCCTCCTTTTTTAATCATTACTGTCTTCTGACTTTTAGCCCACACAGTTGTTGCCTTTCCAGGAGGGACCACCTCGTTGTGGTAAGGGCCATCCTGATGCCAATGACATCTGTATTAGAGCAACTCCTAGTCTTCTATCTTAAAAACTGAAGGAAGATGAATAAAGTGTAAACCTGGCATGCTAAAATCAATCAACTCGATGGAATTAATTTTGAGCCGTACCTCTTAAATATCTGAGGAAGAAACCCTTTTTCTACAGGACTGGGGCAGTTCTGGAGAAGAGAAAAATCAGAAAAATCTGGGAAAAAAAAGAAATTTGAGGGTTGTGGTGTTTCTAGTTGTACATGTATATATATATAGGTGCAGTTTACAGTTCAGTTGTGGTAATAATAGCTTGCCTCATTTTGTGTGACAATAAGGATAGTGTATTGAGGTAGGAAAAAGAAATGAAGGGGATGTTCATAAAGATGTCAGCCAGCACAGTAAATCCTCAGGATCCAGGCAGGACAGGACACTCACAAATGCACCGCTGTCCCTGGCAGCCCTTCACCAGGGGTCTGTCATGGATGAGACAGCTCTTGGCCTGGAAGACTATCACGCCTTTCCTGCATGCACACGGGTTGATAACTGGTTTGCTTGGATGGGAAAAGAGAGAATTTTCATTAACTCTGCTGCCTGGGCAGGCAGCCTGCTGCCTGCTGAAACCTGACATATGCAACTGGCTCAGCCTCACAAGAGGCAGAGATGGAGGAAATCCAGGGTAAGGAATAACTCATACTACAAGCAGACGAAAAAAAAAAAAAGGAAAAAGATTTCTTAGGTGCAAACTCCTGCTAGGTATAAGACAGATGGTTTCCTAGGGCCCAGAGCCAAGATTTTTTTTGAATATTGGCCAGCAATTACATGAAATCTTATTTATTTATTTACTTTGTCTTCAATTAAAAATACCATAGAAATAAATCAACTATGTTCAAATTCAGCCTTATCATTTCATCTGCCAGTAGGTTCAAGTCCTTTTTGATCTTTGCTTTCAGGATGGTGAAGTTTAAAAACTGCTGTATCCAATTTTTATGAGGGCTGCTGACATTTTCACTCTGCATCAGCGCTCCCAAGACTTGCCAGCAGCAAACCCACTTGGGCGGGCACGGCACAAGCGAGCCTCGCTCTTCTTTCCCCTCTGCGCCAGCGACTCTCCTGGAAGATGATGTCATGGTGATTGCAGTGACATCATCCATATGCAGGGAGGGGGAAAAAACCCAGACCTGAATATCTCAGACCAGGGCAAGGGGAAGGGAAAACCAAAGCCTCTGTGCAAGGCAGGGTAGGTGCCAGCTTCCCATGCAGCGCTGTCACAGATCGGGAGCCTGCCTGCTGCAGAGACTGTGCCCCCTCCTCAGCACAGCTGCTTTATTTACCCTGGGGGAGGATCAAGCCGTCTGCGAGCACGTGCTAGGTGGAGGTAGTGATTGCATTTCTGCAACTGCACGGCACCAGACGCTCAGCGCAGGTTCGCAAGACAGTTAAGGTTGGAAGGGGCCTCTGGAAGTCATCTGGTCCAAAAGGGGTTGTCTGCACCCGCACAAATATTATTTGTGTTATTACATCCACTCCAAACTGTGCAAGGTATGCTGAGACCCTCAAGTCTAGGTTGCTTACCAGATATTTAGGATTTAAAAAATTGGGGTATGAAATCTGTTCATCTCTTTCGGGCAAAATTTTTCAAAGTGCACATGCATTTTGCAATGATGGTCTGGCACAGCATCATACCTAACCAAGTGTTGCTTAAGGTGAGTCGCGTCTGGGGGTAAGGTGATGAGGCAAGCAAGTGGACAGCAGAACAGTGCTTGGGGCAATAACACAGAGCATCAGAGAGACTGGCCTGCTCCGTGTGATGGGGTCTCCTACGTATGAGGAGGACCATCACAGCCAGTCTAACCTCACCTGAGATAATGAGGAAAAAACAGGGAATATCTAGCAAACATGAGACAGAAGGGAATAACCTACAGGAATGCCAAACTCCATGACAAGACCAAGGAAGAAGATGTCATGGCCACTGGGCAAGGGGCCAGCGGCAAGCGAGGCACAGTGCTGCCAGGCTTGGAGAGCTTCCACCTCCACCCCCCTCAGACACTGACTACAGCCGAACCAGGCTGGGAGGGGGACAGGAAGCACCTCACGGCGCTGATGGGATGTGACAGACGTGGTCTGGGAAAAACCCCAGTTCATTAGGTAAGTCTTTATCTCAGGGCTGGCTCTGAGATATCAGCAAATGAGAACAGTTTGTATCACATAATTATTTTTAAAAACAAAAGTGGTGGGATTTTTTTAAGTAAGGAAGATCTGGTTATGTGGTCCAGCTGGGGTTTCGTGTCATAACATTTCCTCAAAGTAAACTGCCCAAGGACTGAGTTAGGATAAGTCAGAGCGTTAAATCTGTTAGTTCACAAGGTTTTAATTTCCTGTTTGTTTAATTTAGTGAAAGTTCTTTTATAACACCCTAAAAGTGTTATTTAAGAGAAAAAAATTATTTTAGCAGTTAGAAACAGGAGACAAGGTGTCAGGGCTTATGAATCAGATTGTAAAGGGTAAAGCAATGAAGCTCCACTGATTTCCATGAAGCTAAAGCCATTTTACACCACCTGAGCATCCGGTCTTTCAGCTTCAACTCACCTCCACTGCCAAATCACTGTTGTGATAACGTCCTTCAATGGAGGACATCCATTAAAGAAAAAAACAACAACAATGTGATTTTTCTTCCCTTTCAATTTTTCCAAAGATAATTACATCTAGAGTCTCCAGAAAGGTTGTCTTTGCTTTCATTTTTGTACATGGACATTATTTTGCAGTGTCAGATGCAAGATTTAATCACAGTTTGCATCTCCTTAGATACCACTGCCAGTCACCCTGAAACACAAACACCGAGGGAATTCAGCCCCTTGAGCATCACCATGCAGGCTCGCACGTGTCCTGCCTTCCTCGGCCGGTGCCGTGCGGAGAGCCCATCTTCTCTGGGGTAGGGGTAGGAGGGCTCCCTGCTTTCAGACCGGCTGCCTGGTGCTCTGAGTCCAGCTCTCCCTACTCATGGTTGTCTGCATTTCATGGGCTCTGGGAAGGAGGGAGAGGCAGACATCACTTGCTCATTGAGCAGATAAAATAACTGAAATGCTAGAAAAGGGAGTCACGAGGAGACCAGCCCGCAGTCCCAGATGGAGCACAGGAACCAGTGGGGGAAGCTGCAGAGAGAAGGGCTTTACACCACTGTAGAGGAAACCACGGCTGCACAGAGAATTTATTAATGCTTTATGAGCCCTGTCAAGAGGTAAGACCACATGTAAGGGTCTCTGGGGATTTACTCCACCATTTACTCACAAGAAACTCCCAGATTTGCAGCCTGCAAGTGATCTGAACAACAGCATCTTTGCCCGTGGATGCATTTCACAAGAAGTCCCAGTGTCTGAGCAGAGGCAGAACCCAGCCGTCCCCACGCCTGGCATTCCTGTGCTGATTCACAACTACTCGTAAGCCTTTTTTAGGGTCTGCCCTTTGGGATAGGGTGAAAGCTGTGGATCTAATGCTTGCTTCTAAGCGTGCGATCTGCAGGAGACAACCCGTTATGTACTGAATGTGCCATACGAGAGATCTTCATAATCCCGGGAGTGGCAGCCTTTCTTCAGCTAAACCATGATCAGCTTTAGATTTAATACATTTCTTTTTCTAGGTAACAAGCTTCACTTTAGAAAGGGTAACACAGCACATAGCAAGGACCTGAACATCACAGCGTGGTGCAAACAAACCTCAGAGCCGCACCAATCCCAGCACATTCAGTCGGCGTTAACAATCTTTCCAGTCCACTGCCTGTGCAGTAAACCCGGGGTGAGATGAGACTGAGGAGTCCCACACTCTTCCCAAGTAACTTGGCCTCATACTTCAAAGGCAGTTCTCCTGCTGGCCAGAGATGAGGCAGGCTGCCAGCAGCGTGCGGGGAAGGTTTTTGCTGATCATTTCCTGAAGCAGGAGCAATAACTTCAGCAGCACAAAATTCATATTGTTTTTAAAGACAAACTGTTAGCAAGTCAGTTGCAAGTAAGCAAATTAGGTTATTAAAAAATTTGCATGAAAGAACGTGCCTTGAAACCACAGGAAACTGCACAACCGTCCATTTGTTAGTTTTCAGACCTGCTGTGTGATGCTTGCCAAGGATGCCCACATCCTCAGGGAGCATCCCTGGAGCGCCAGCGGGGCTCCACGTCCTGCCCCAGCCCTCCGCACCATCGCACTGCGGGTACCGATCCCTGCGGGGAAAGACGCCCACTGTTACCACAGATCTCCCAACTCAACCCAGTAGTTCCCATCTACAGCCTGGAAATGCAAATGGCAACAGGATCACGACTGCCATCCACAGAGACATATCATCGGCAGAGCAGTTTGGGGTATTGACCCGGCGGGCAGCTCCAACACCAAATCGAGCTGTGGGGTCGGGACTGCCTTCAAAAAATGTTGAATTTTGCAGTGAATAGCCTGTCACTTGGTCCAAAGCTCACTCGATGCAGAGGAAAAAGCTCTGCATTTCATGAGGTTTGGATTAGATCCCCCACCTTTAATACAGAATAATGTTCTCTTGACTTATTTTTCTTTCTGTTAATTAAAAAACCCCCACAAACACCCAGTAAAGGAACTGTTATTTGAACCTACAAGATAAGTTCCCGCAAATCCTTATCCTCGTGCATTCCAGGACATCTGTGCATATTAAGCAAAAGGAACTACTATCTGCTACAAGGCAGGTGTTTTAGCTGGACTGTGAGTTAAACATGAGACTCTCGCTAAAAACTAATTGATTCAATGGGAAGTTCTTTAATTTAACATACAAATTGATTTGTTTTGGTTGATCAGTAGTGATAAAAATAGAAAGACATGCTTCGAAATATTTAAAGGAACATTGGACTGGAATAAAATGGTGACTACCAATGCCTTCTGAACGAGTACAATTTTGACTTCAGTTTTCTGAGAAGAGATTTGGAGGTGACAATGATCTGGACCAGTTTTCTAGTGTTAGGGTCCTTGGCTGCTTGGTTGGCTGCTCTTCTGTTAAAGACTACAGAAGCCAGGTGCTACATTTGAGAGGAAACCTCTGACTTCAGTGTATGGCACTTAGACTGCTGCCATAATTTTTCAGCTGCAGCTACCTGCACATCTTGTTCAAATCCTTTTTCAGCAGGCAATTCAATGCTCTAAAAATTGAGCAAAAATACACGGTAAGGAAAATGATGGCTCTTAGTTTCTGCAGTTCCTTCTCATTTATTCCTCCCTGAAGTGCTCAGAAGCTGTAAAGATCCAGATAAATGCAGAAGCAGCCTCCTCTAATTTTTAGAGTTACACAGTGTTTTGCACTATAATAAAGAAAATGTCACATTGTGGAGTGGTTCTTCATCTCTGCAAAAAGTAAAGCATGACTTCTTTGCTCAGTACTTCTTGCTCTAAACCAAGGGCTAACTTGGGGCAATTAGCATGAGATGGAAATTAATTAATTTCCTAAGAAAAAGTGGTTTAGACAATATCCAAAAAGCTAGTACCTGTCCTATCAGGGTGAAAAGCTTGTAGTGGGAATCAAAGCAAAGGTGTTGGATGTTTTGGGTTTTGGGTTTTTTTAAAAAAAAAAGTTAATGAGCTTGGCAGATGTGGAGCCCTCCTTGACAGGCATTTGCATCATTTCCACTGGAGAACTTACCAGAAAATATTAATAAAAATAATTCAATAATATTTTCCAAGAAAAGGCAGCAGTAAGTTTTTTGGGGTTATTTTGTACTCACAAAGACAAACATGTAACATATCTTTATGTTCAAACAATATGGTGCAGTGGGCTTTGCTGATGCATACAGACGTCCTTCATATAGGGTCAGCCTTGTATTACAGTAGTTTGTGTGATTTTGTATACATTTGGAATTACATTAAGGATTTGTTTTTTAAATAGCTTGAAAAAGCTGTACAGAAGAAATAATTTGGACAAACCCTCTATATTTTTAATGTGTTACAATTGCTGTATGGAGTAAATGTCTGAGTATTGTAGTGGGAGACTGAGCAATGGAGTTGGTGCATGGGCTGAGTGTGGGACTGGAAAGCAGGACTGACCTCCGGGGTTGTCCTCCTGATTGTGCTACTAACCTGCAGGGTCATATTCTGCCAGATTTTCTGTAGTACTTAGCATCCTCAAGGTACCTAACCTTTAGGATGCTTGACCACCTCTGAAATTTTGCTGCTCAGAGCTTGGTGGGTTCAGGAGTGATGAGCAATCTCAGGTTTGGCTGAAGTCAATGAGTATCAACATATCTTGCAGCATGTATATCCAAACAGCTATGTTAAAATGGAAAATTACCAGGAGGCAAGATACAGGTCGCATTTACTTCTACGTAGCTGGAGAAGACCATTCCCATCACCAGCTTCCAGCAGGGATTTCCTTTCATTAACTACTCAGGGTGCGTAGAACCCTGCCTTATCGCCATTGGCATTTTACACGTGGGTGGCCAGCTTGAGTTCACTACGCAAGGTGATTTTTATTATCCAGTAAAGACAGTCTAAAAGCCAGGACATTACATTTGTACTTAATGTTTACAAGGTGCCCTACAACCCTGGGATCGCAACTGTATGCTGTGCAAGAGGAAAATACTGTCATAACCACTGAGAGCAAAGCATGATCACTCTTTTTCTCACCACCTATATTTTTCTAATTGTGCTTTCTAGTAAATCGTTTATAAATAGAACCATTGTGCAGTTAATCTAGTCTCTGAATGAAAAGTAAGCTCATGCTAGACACCTATACTAAGGAGGGAATAGAAATAACATTGTTGAATCTTCTAATCGAAGAAGAAAAGCTGCAGAAAGATAGTAGACTGTGCCAAGAAAGTCTCTGCCTGTATGAATGCAAGTGCTTTAATCTGCATGACAAAGACTCCCCTCCCCTTCCAAAGTGCTACTTCTTTCTGCTTTGTGAAACCAGGAGAAATAACACGGCATTCACTATTCATTTAATGCAGTCTTCATGCTGCAATGTAGAAAAAGAGGCTGGACCCGTGCAGGCAGTGCCCTGAGTATGTTTTGCAAGACACAGAACATTAAATTCTCATCAAAATGTGTGCATTCAATACTTTGCCCCTGTGCAGGGCAGGACTGTACTCTGTATTTCCTTTGTACAGCAGTCAGTCCCTTCACTACACCAGACATTTTGCAAGCCTGACTCTAATATACACTGCAGACATTCGATTGCTCATTCTGTATAAAGTTCTGCATGGTAATAAGATGTTCCTTAGATGCAACTGCTGTGCTGCGGTTGACACAACAGAAATAGCGCAGAAACGAAGGAGTGTGGATCACCAAAATCCACAGCAAAGCGAGTCTCTGGTCTGAAACATAGGTTGCCTGTTGATACTGACTTTTGGGGGGAGAACCAGCGAGACCCCATGGAGACCTGCAGGGTAGGCGATCCCACCGAGCGATCTACTGTCTGATGCCAGCCTCCAGACAGGACACCCTGCCCGGGGACGGTGCCAGGGCCAGGGCAGGGCAGCTCCCCGGTTGCCCGCTGGGTAAGCGCACAAGCCCGTCGGCCCTGCTGCCTCGCCCAATGGTGCTGCGGCAGGGCCTTTTAACCAGGCAGATTTCTTTTGTCATCAGGTGGTACGTGTCACTTTTGACTAACGCGTGCTTCTGCTCTCCTGATACACCAGTTCGGCTACCCCGTCTATTTATTGTAAACTCGAAGTAGACTAGAAAACCTCAGGCACTTGATCACGAAGCTCTGCTCTGAGCTACATGGTGAAAGCTAAATTAACTCCAGTGAAGACAAAGCTTCACACAGAGTAAATAAGCAGACGTTGGCCTTTTTTCCCTTTGCCACTGACTTTTTGCATTTTGTTCTAGCCAAATCTCTCCCATGTTTTTGGCAGGATTCTCTCTCTCTGATCAGACAGAACTCCTGATAAAGACAAGATGGATTTTGCTGAGCAGGATCCTGCTAAAGACAAGGAGGGATTTGTTCAGAACAGGGTTATTTTTTTTTATTTTGATCATGTGGCAACTGGTAGGAGAAGAAAACAACAGATTTAAGGACCCATTTTTTAAAAAGCATCTACTTGCTCTGCAGATCTGTGCCCAAAAAAATATTTGAGATGTTGAACTACAACAAATACCCATCTACTTGTTCGCTGGTACCGATAGTTCAGTAGGTTGGGATTGTAGAAACCTCTTATCATGGGGCACAGAGACACCGTGCCAGATTCTGATCTCACTGCACATGGCGTAATTTACCTTATGTTCGCATTTCACTAGAATAACTGAGATGGAAGCGTGCTTCACCCTTCCCATCTTTTTGTCTTTGGAGCTGAAGCAAAGGGAAGCTTTCCTTCAAAATGTAGGAACAGCGAAATGATTAACAAAAGCTAAATAGGGCAGTTTCAGGCTGAAAAATGTATGATTCATAGCAACTTGTTCAGACATACTCTTAAGTCATATACATTATGGCAATTTAATTATGTAATAGAAAGGATCATGTACTGTTGCATGCCCACAGTTCCCACTCATTCAACTAAATGCAGATGGGCTAGCACTACACAGAAAGTAACGTACAAAAGAGAGGGAGAAAGAGAAAAGTGGTGCCGGAATTTAAGAACAAACACGTAGCAAAAATAATATCCAAATGGCAAGTTTTGCATACCACAAAGTATTCATTTGTTCAGCTGTAGCAAACGGCTGGGCAGAAGAGCGTCCCAGCAACAAGCCAAGGCAATCCCGGCGTAGGATTAGTGCCATTAAATGGAAGGGAAATGTCACAGCATGCATAAGAAATCTGAAGACTTCAGACAAGCGAGTACCACTGCTCTCGAGTGAATGTGGGTGTTTCTATTATAAAGCTAGTTGGGGAATTTCGCAGCCTTTCCAGTGTGTTTCTCCACTTAAATCAGAGGTTTAAAGGTTAGCGAGTGTTGCTTCAGTTTCTTTAGCATTCTGATAAAATCTAGCAGGTGATTTCTGAACAGTTTGGGGAGGGTTGCAGGTATTTGTAGACCACTCTCACCCTGCGACTGCATGTTCTGTGAGCCCACGACACTACCTACTTCATTCAAAGAGGTCCCATGTTCAAAAAACTCCTGCCTTGTTTATGCGCTGGAAGACACGTCTATGGGAACAAGCATCCTCACGAATTTGTATCATCATATCAATCTTTTGAAAGTAGCAGCGGCAAACAGCAGCTGAACATGAGGGATGCAATGGTGACCACGCTCACAGAGATAAATTACTGTTCAGAGTGATGGGAAACTTCTGAAACACTCATTAAGCCTCTTGAGGTGCCAAAAGTGACATCCTTCTTTCAATTGACCTTCACATCACAAAACAGCACCGGCACCATCTCCTGTAGCCATCAGTCCTGATGAAGACCATTTCTTTATGAGAACTTGTGGCTACAGTTCTGCGAATGTCAATGTCAGATTTGTGCAATAAGAGATAAACTGCTGGTATGTATACAATCTAGATCAGACACCAACACATAATTACATTTATATAGAATTAGTAGGATCAGATAACACTGAGTTTATGCTCACTTTATAGCTTTATGCCTGCTTTGGTCAGCTTTGGAAAAGCAGATAAGAACAGATCAGCCATGATGTCCCCAACGTTCTCTGCGGTCCCTGGGACAGGGGTGTCCCTCTGCAGATCCTGCTGCTGGGGCCACATCCTGCCAGAGAGGATTGCTCCTAGCCAGAGAGGAGGAAGGCTGGGAGCAATCTAAAATATAAACACATTTTATAAAATATGTAATGTGATATGATATAAAATATACATTTAAAAATTAAAGAAAACTTAATGCTTCGGTGGTTGGTTTGAGCACCTAGGCATGCCCCCAGACAGATGCTCTCCATGCCAGCTCTAGCAGGGCTATGAGTACACTGCTGCACTGGGGGAAAACCTGCCCATTCCAGGTGAATGAATGGCACTTGATCCAAGGGCAATGTAATTAAAAAAAATATATAGGGCACACAGTACGAATGGCCTCTGAGCAAACAGAGCAGGCACAGCCTCCAGCAAGCCTTGCTTCCTCAGATTTGGCTACTTCCCATCGGGGGGGAGCAGGAGGAGGGGAAGGCTGCTCGCTGGCCTGACACCTCGCTCTGGCCATCCAGGTGCGCAGGGGCACGCAGAGGGAGGCAGAGGGATGCAGGCATAGGCAGGAGGAGGCGGGTGCTTACAGAAGCAGAGGCAGCATGAGCACCCCCAAGGGAGAAGGGGCACCCCGCTGGCACAGAGCAATGATGTGACACGTGGAGCTGCCACTGGCCAAAGCTTGCTGCTAGTGTGTGGTGGGAGCTTACCCATGCACAGAGGGCAGGGAGGACCTTTTGCACAGGGGAGATGCTCACATGCAGTGTTAGAAGGAAACCTTGATTTACTAATCTGTGCCCCGGTTAACCAGCACAGCCAGGCAGTGGCATTTGCTCACAGGACGTACAGGGAAGAAGGCATAAAGAAAGCCTGAAGAAATGGGGTTCATCAATTTAGTGAAGAATAGGAAAGTGTAGTAGCCTCCTGCAGGAGTGAGGTCTGGAAGTAGGAACAGCCCACCATGATCAGCTGCACCGTCTCTGGATCACCACTCCTATGGGGGAGAGCCGCCGCCGCCCCACTGCGTAGGGAAGTCATTAGCAACATTACCTCATTCCACAGGAGTGACTCAGATCAGCAGTATCACCTCTGCATGCCAAACATATCAGGTCAATAAAATGATTTAAAAGTATTGAGGAAGCGGGTCTAGTATGTAAGAATCCCTCAAGGGAAAAGGAATGGACAAAACTGCAGGAAAAGGCACATTATTGTACATTCCTGTACATCACCCATCCATGCAGTAACACGCGGAGGTGATCGACATCCATCACCTGTGATGCTCTTCCTTCTCTCCAGGAAAAGTGCTGCATATTCATGATTCAGATCTGTAACTTCCCCATCCCTGCTGTGCACTGTTATCAGCGAGACAGGGTCAAAGAAGTTCATCTCAGTTTGGAGCAGAAAGGGACACACTCTTAAGGACTTGTAGAGCTGGTTGCACAATGTTGAGCTAGTTCCTGAAAAATCGCAGCTAAAGAAAGAGCCTGTATTGCACCATAAATATTCATCATCACATTCACAGATCAGCTCTCACTCAGCAAGACCTTTGGGCTCTATTTGCAGAGTTCTGGGGTTTCAAGCTTGCTGGAGGTTGAAAAAGAGGAGCAAGTTAATCACAGAAACCACTCTGGTCTGGATGCAAGCTGGAATGGTATCGTCTTGTACGGGAAACTGCTCTGTAGCTATCACATGAAAATGTGGAGCTGTGCTTTGGGACTGATGCAAGTAATACGCTTCAGCTTGCCTTACCTTCTGCGGCTTCAGGTGAGAGAAAGCTGTGTCAGGAGAGAGACAAAACCCAAGCCTGATCCCACCCTGAATCATCCCTGAGCAGGTACTGTGTGTTGTCCTCTACCAAAGAAAGCAGAAGGGGATTCGAGTGCACCTTCTTATGGAGAAAGCAGGATTCAGGTTTTAATATTTTTTATGTATACTAAGGCACTGGTGAAAACTGGCTCAGTGACAGTATAATTTAACACACTTTTCCTTAAAAAAAAAAATATATATATAGCTGTCCTGTTCAATGATGGGAATCATCTTACCTCCCATTTAGACCTACCAGAACCCTAGGATGCAGAAGGCAGATTTCTGACCTCAGATTACAGCTATTGAATCTTCATATGACCAAGTTGGGAGGCAGATGCTATGTCTTGATTCATAAATCATAGAATCATAAAATTACACAATCAAAGAACCATAGAATCATAGCATGGTTTGGGCTGGAAAGGACCTTAAGGACCATCTAGTTCCAATCCCCCCGCCACAGGCAGGGACACCCTCCACTAGACCAGGTTGCCCAAAGCCCCATCCAACCTGGTCTTAAACACTTCCAGAGATGGGGCATCCACAACCTCTCTGAGCAACCAGTGCCTCACCACCCTCACAGTAAAGAATTTCTTCCTAATATCTCATCTAAATCTCTTCTCCTTCAGCTTAAGGCCATTGCCCTTTGTTCTATCACTACATGCCCATGTAAACAGTCCCTCTCCAGCTTTCCTGTAGGCCCCTTCAGGTACAGGAAGGCTGCTATAAGGTCTCCCCAGAGCCTTGTCTTCTCCAGGCTGCACAACTCCAACTCTCTCAGCCTGTCCTCACAGGAGAGGTGCTCCAGCCCTCTGATCATCTTCATGGCCTCCTCTGGACTCGCTCCAACAGCTCCATGTCCTTCTTATGTTGGGCCCCCCAGAGCTGGATGCAGTACTGCAGGTGGGGTCTCATGAGAGCAGAGCAGAGGGATAGAATCACCTCCCTTGACCTGCTGGTCACGCTTGTTTTGGTGCAGCCCAGGATACGGTTGGCTTTCTGGGCTATAAGCGCATGTTGCCAGTTTCTAATTCACCAGCCCGCCACCAAGTCCTTCTCCTCAGGGCTGCTCCCAATCCATTCTCTGCCCAGCCTGTAGTTGTGCTTGGGATCACCTCGACCCACGTGCAGGACCTTGCACTTGGCCTTGTTGAACTTCACACGGTTCACACGGGCCCACCTCTCCAGCCTGTCAAGGTCCTTCTGGATGGCATCCCTTCCCTCCAGCGTGTCGACCACACCACACAGCTTGGTATGGTTGGCACACTTGCTGAGAGTGCATTCAGTTCCACTGTCCCTGTCACTGACAAAGATATTAAATACCACCAGTCCGAATACCAACCGCTGAGGGACACCACTCATCACCGATCTCCACTTGGACATCAAGCCATTGACCACAACTCTTTGAGTGTGACCATCCAGCCAATTCCTTATCCACCGAGTGGTCCATCCATCAAATCCATGTCTCTCCAATTTAGACACAAGGATGTCGTGTGGGAGAGTGTCAAATGCCTTGCACAAGTCCAGGTAGATGATGTCAGTTGCCCTTCCCTTATCCACCAATGCTGTAACCCTATCATAGAAAGCCACCAAATTTGTCAGGCACGATTTGCCCTTAGTGAAGCCATGTTGGCTGTCACCAATCACCTCCTTATTTTCCATGTGCCTGAGCATAGTCTCCAGGAGGGTCTGTTCCCTAATCTTGCCAGGCATGGAGGTGAGACTGACCAGCCTGTAGTTCCCTGGGTCTTCCTTTTCTCCCTTCTTAAAAATGGAGGTTATGTTTCCCCTTTTCCAGTCAGTGGGAACTTCACCGGACTGCCACGACTTGTCAAATATGATGGAGAGTGGCTCAGCAACTTCACCTGCCAGTTCCCTCAGGACCCATGGGTGCATCTCATCAGGTCCCATGGACTTGTGCACCTTCAGGTTCCTTAGATATTCTCGAACCTGATCCTCTCCTATAGTGGGCAGTTCTGCATTCTCCCAGTCCCTGCCTTTGCCTTCTGAGGCTTGGGCAGTGTGGCTAGAGCACTTGCTGGTGAAGATGGAGGCAAAAAAGTCTTTGAGTACCTTAGCTTTCTCCAGGTAACCAGGTCTCCCATTTCCTTCTGGAGAGGGCCCACATTTTCTCTAGTCCTCCTTTCATCACTGACATACCTATAGAAGCTTTTCTTGTTGCCCTTGATGTCCCTGGCCAGATTTAATTCTATCAGGGCTTTGGCTTTCCTAACTTGATCCCTGGCTGCTTGGTCTTCCTGGTCGGCTGGCCTGTAGCACCTATTCCTGCCGTCCCTTTATTCCTGACCCACCACGTCTCCGTGATGCAAATACAATCATAGCCCTGCTGGCATGCGCACGTCTCTAACTCCTCTTGTTTATTCCCCATGCTACGTGTGTTTGATTGATAGAGGCATTTCAGCTGGTCCCCTGATGAAGCTGACGGACTGGCTGGAATTCCTTTGTGCTGCACTTGAGGTGCTCTCCTGCTGACCTGTGATCCTTCTCCAGGCTCTGGGCATCTATTGCTGGCACTGACATCAAACTGGTAGGAGTGGGATGGACTGAGGTTCAGCTCAATTCATCTTTACTCACAATGTTTTCAGCAGCTTTAAAAGACATTTTGCTCTTCTTTCTAGCCTGGGTTTTCCCAGGTTTGCATACACTAAAGCAAAACCACAGGATTTAATTTTCTTCTGGAATAAAACCAGGAACGCGTATATTTAATAATGACATGAAGAGTATCCATTTTATTTCGATTTGCCTTTAAACAGAATAAAAAGGTATCAACTCACCCAAAATGCAAGCACTACCAACAGCCAACAGCGGGCTCTCCACACCGCTCTGTCCCTGTGGCAGGTTGCTGACGATGGGACCGTGAGCAGCGTCCTGCCAGCCAAGGGGGGGTTTGCTGAAGAACAGCCCTTCTGGCACCAAGACCACTGACTACAAGAAATGGAATGGGCATCATTCTGGTTTCTAAGGTGTAGCAGGTCATGACAAACAACCAGGAAAAGTGGCCCCGGGGCTAAAAACCAGTCCTTATTACCAGCCTGAGCTCAGCCTTCATGCAGAGACTTGAGCAAGTTTCTGTGCATACAGTTACATCCTATAGAAATTGGAACTGATTAATAAAACTAACCTGTCTCATGAGAGAAGATTTACTGAATTAACTAATTCTTTTGCTTGATGGCGTGAGCCCAGGGCTGGGAACTGAGAGAAAGGTAACCCCTGGAGAACTGCTCTGCGGTCTCTGGGCAAAAACCTGTCCCGCTCCACCCCTCTTCGATGTCTGCCATTGGCATCAGTGGGGCCAAGATTTCATTTTTTATACCAAGCACAAATAAAAAATGATGTAAAACTGGGAACAGTAATGTTTACTGGACACTGTCCACTGCTTTGAGGTCTGAGGATTACACCAGCGACTTCTGGCTTTGCCCCTCGCTCCTCCGGTGCAGCAGCAGAAAGGACCTTCCTGTTAAAGTGCCAGAAATAAGGTTCTCCATTTGGACGGCTCATTAGCAGCAGATTAGCAGCAGACTCTCAACAGAAGTTTAAAAAGGCTGCAAGGAGGATTAACACTGCCTTGAACCTGACACTAACCATGGATAAGGGGAATTACGCCGGTATAAAGGAAGGTGTGAATTTAATTAATCATGCTGGCAACTTAATTCCCCATGTGAGCATTTCTCTTCCAATATGAACCGTGGCCATTTTCAGCACAGTTGATGTTTCTTAAGAGGTAGTTTAAACTAAGCTGAAAAAAAAGTCACTCTTTATCCTGTAATAAGAGGATCCACATGGGAGATTATATGGCATAACTCCAGCAATATATCTATAATTACAGTGGTCTGACTTCCCATGCAGATGAATCCTGACTCTGTAAAGTTATTGATTTGTGCTGCTGCATGTGAGAGGGGAACAAGCCCACTGTGTTTGAATTATCCTCTCTGAATGGCCAAGAGGAAGACAACAATTTTTGGTAAAGAAGAAAGAACAGAAATTTCCTTTCTCCCCTTTTTGCTTCACAACTTCTAACAAAATTATTTGTTGTCAAATCACTTACTCTATACGACTGTAATCTTCGCAAAATACCATTTGATTAATGGCTGAAACAGAATACAGAGACAGATTGCTTTTTATTTCTCGTTTTTTCAGGCACTAATGCAGTCGTTTCAGATACTAAACCACGGGAGAAGAGAGAACGTGTCCCCGCCTCTTTCCCCTGCAGCCAAAGGTTGGATGACCCGATACTGTAGGCTGAGCCTGGTTTCATGACATCTTCTCTGACAGCTCATTTTCAATCCCTGATTCAGCTGTCCCTGATCACAGGTACATTGCATCAGACCTACAAGCTCACTGGCAATTTATCAGACTACAAAGAGCATACTGTATTCCTATATACTGTACTCTATATGTAAACAGCATAACGTAATTCATATGTAAATGTATAAACACAGCCCAAACCACCATTAACTTCCATGTAGACGTATCAAATACAGGCACAATGAAGTCAGTGTATCAAACACAATTTACCCCAAATGAGAATCTAACCTCAAATGTTTGTGAAGTTCAGCGTTGCCTTTGTTAGGCCCAGGTTTCATTCCACATGCAGGGTACCGTCCATATGGCAGCTTTTAATTATTTGCATAAAAATTTGGCCAGGATATTAATATTAACAGCACAACTGCTGCAAAATAGTGCCATGCACAATCTTTAAAGTCTGCGGACTCTGGTCTGTCATCAGGCTGCTGATATAAAAGTCAATTTATGAACTGGTTCCACTATTCTTCTGATCAGGGTCACAGCCAAGTAAATTTAATGACTTGAGATGAGAGACAATTTGTCTTGGCATAAGAATATCACATTTCCCTCAAGCAACACTTTTCACCCAAGCTATCCTAAGTAAATAGCACATGAAAACAGGAGTGCCTGTTAAAACACTTTCCTCGATGAAATATTTAACATATTTGTTAATTAGCCACCTATATCCTCCTTATCTTCTCAAAAGAAAAAATGTTCTTCTCTGCACAATGAATGAAAATGAGAAAAGTCAAATGGTGAAGGATCTAAGATGCCCTTGTGAATGGGAAACACCTCACCCTTAATGGCTTTAGATATTTAAGAACAGGACTTCCACTTTCTGCATGAGGTGGAAATGCCTGCCCAAGGACTGCACCCCAGCAATGCAGGATGCTGTCTTTGGAGAAGACCTTTTCTCCCTGCCTGGCCTTACACAGCACGTGGGGCACACAGAGCATCCATGGAGGGCAAGGGGCAACAGGCAAAACCTGGGCCAGCTGAGCAGCCAGTGAGTCCCATTTCCACAGGCAATGTACAGGTGCCCTAGATCACATACGGAGACCTGAACGCTAGATGACCATGACAATGCCCTGCCCTGGAGTAGAAAACAGTATTAAGGGGAGGCGAGATCCTAAGGCAAAAGCACAGAAGGACTGAAACTCAACAGCAAAACACTTTTGGAACCGGGAAGAAGACGACCCAGGACAACCGGCATGTTGTGTAGATCACCTGGGCTGTGTTAGTACGTGAGGGCACAGGCAAACCCAAACAGAACCATGGGAGATGAGGACTGGTGTTGTGACTTACTGAGGGGCGAACACCACTCCTATCATGGCAGGGGGCACCCATGAAAAACTCACATAAGGAGAATCTTGAGAGGTTTTTCTCTCCTCATTTGATCCTCTCAGGCGTCTCCTGGGAGGATGTTCCTCCCTTTCTTGTTTGAGTGGGGTATGTTCCTGAAAGGAAAGTGCTGGCAGCAGAGATGGTGTCAAATAAGCTAGCTGCACCTGCGATGGCGGTGGGAAGGAGCATCAGTGCTGCAGGCTCTCCCTGTTGCGTAGGAGAGCACACGCTGTGCACAGAGGTGCTTCAGGGTCAGGTGAGGGCACAACCCTCGGTGTACTTGCTTTGCATGCACAGTTGTGTCAGTGACACAAAGCAGATCTGCAACTTGAGCTGGTCCACTGCCCTCCAAGGACCTCCCTCTGGGACCTCCTCTGAGTGGAGGATCCACAGCACAGAGAGAGATAACTCTGATGTGTTTGTACGATTTTTTAACTGAAGACTAATGACAGTAAGCAATAAATGAGAATTTGGTCCTGTTGTGACTGCTGGGCCACAGACACTGTCCTTCCTCCTGGAGTCTCAGCAGGAATGCTCAGTGAGCAGAGGGGCTCGTGTCCCTCCTCTCCTGGAGGGTTTGCCAAGGCTCACACTAAGCTGTGACCAACTACAGCTACTTCAGCTCTCCCGGTAAAAGGTTTGCTTTCCGCCAGTCAGTTGCTACCAATCTGCAACTTCCTCCCAGGAAACACTTTTTATTCATCCCCACCAAAAATCACCGTGACACATGGCCAAGGTATAACCCCCCCAGGCACACACATACTTCCCCCAGCATATTCCCTTACCTACATGTATCCTCTCTGTTCCCAGCCCAGGCAAGTCCCATTTACTCATCCTCGAGGATCGTAGCAGCAGCCGGCATTGCTCGCAGTCAGCTCCCTCCGTCTCCATCTCCATCTTCCTGCCGACACACCCCAGCAGCCCCAGCTCCCTCCCTTGCTGCGGGGCTCCAACGCTCGCAGTTCAGCTTGTCCCCCTTCCCGAGCTTCCCAAAGCAGCCTCACAGCCAGGGGCCAGAGCTCAGGGATCCCTCTTCATCCCTCCCAGCCTGGTTATCCGTTTCTGTCCAGGGGAATGGTTTTTATCCAAGCCATTGTTTTCTCTTTCCTGCCTGGCTTCTTTAGTAACTCCAGTACTGTCTCCTTTAACTCTCCATTTCCAGCTTGTAGCACAGAACTGAGCTGGGAAAGCAAGTTGTGAGGGATAATCACAAAAAAAAACCCAACCAACAACCCAAACCAAAACCCAACAAACATTTTGGGTGCTTTTCCCCCATTTGAAAAACTATGCAGAAATTGGTGTGCATAAAACCACAGGGATCGCCTGTCAAGGTGCTGAAGCCCCACGGGGAGAGCGGCGGAGGCTCCAGCACGGAGTCAGGCTGGCAGGCAGGGCGCTGGGGAAGGCAGCCTCCCCTGAGGTTTGGGCTTTCGTATGTTTTCTGAATAATCGGACATGTTGAATCCCACAAAGGGTTTAAGTTCAAGCCTTAAGTCAGTTGGCTCCAGTGGGAATGAGTCACAGGGTGTTTCACCATCCCTCTGCTCCTCCCTCGCAGCAAACTGGCAGACTGGTCAGGTTTTTCCCAGCAAACTGCCAAACCACTATTAAGCCTTAAACTCATGCCACTGGAGAGAAGAAACTATTTATAGGGGAAAAAAAAAAACAATGAATGAGTTTGCTGGACCTAGTTCATATTTGGTGACTTCAACAAGTTATATAAGGGCAGATTTCAAACCACCACCTTTGGAGACTCCTTCTCTGGCTTTTCCCAGTTTTTGTTGTTGTTCTGCTCACCTTCATGCTGATTAGAGCTGGGCACTATCTTGCAGGAGTATTTTAACTGGTATGTTTTTGATGTTTTCTGTAGGTGAGGGTTCTGTCGCTGTGGCCTGGCCTGGCCTGAGCATCTCTCTCAGAGCCTCGCTGCAGGTGGTGGGATCCAGCAGCCTCCAGAAGTCAAGGTGCAGGATTCCCCTGTAGTCTACTCATACACCTCACAGCGTGGCAATGATCTTGGAAGGGATGGAAAATGTTTCGTTCCTTCAAATTGTTTATCATTTATCAAAAGCATGTTCTGAATAAAATACTTGGTGTAGAATACGCTGCCGCTTAATTTGACCTATTCTTAACAAAAGACCTTTATTAAAAGATATTTCATGTCTTGCATAACAAATGAGGGATGAATATCATAGTTAAATACATAAATTGAAACTCAGAACTGAGCTGCCAGGAACCATGGATACTCAGCACTTCTTAAATATTAGTTGTCCTCAAAACTGAGATGCAGACAGCTACATTGATAAAATATTGACCTTTTCAGTAACATAACTCTGAATGTGGAGACCAACCTAAGGACACAATTTATAATCCAGAGGAACAGAGAGACCTGCTGTCCCATTGAAAACTGCTCCTGCAACCTTCTGAGAAGCCCTTCACAAGATTGTAACAGCCCCAGCTGCCACCGAAGCCCAAGTAGGGGGGCTTCGTAGGGAGCTTCAAGGGCTCGTAGCAGCATCTCCACGAAGCAGACCTCTAGTTTGCAACTGGTGGGAAAGGATCCACATTATAAATAGGGCAGCGTATCCACATCAGTGTGCAGCGCTGCTTTCAACTCGTCAGGAAGAAGGATTGCTTTTCTCATTTCAAGACACATCATAGCAATATGTGACCTTTGGATCGGACAAGGGGTCTGGTGGGATCTTCAAAAGCATTGCACTGCTTTGTTTTGCATCTCAGTGTCCGGGAACTCACATGCGTTAACAAATACTGCAGCTTTTTACAAGCTAGAGCAGCAGCCCGGGGATGGTTTTGGCACCTCTGCCTCCCGCAGATCCGTGTGGCACGTTAGAAAGCAGTTTCTCGGGTCACATGGAAGGCGTGTCTTATTTCCTCCGGTTAATGGAGACAGGGAAGAGCCCCCTGGGGACTGTGTTTTAGTTGTAATATTTCCTTTGTTGTAAACAAGTTGTGCCCTAGGAAAGGACCTGCTGAAAGGATCTGGAGGGTGAAATGTGCTCCGCTTGTGGCTTGGCTTGGCTTAGCTTGGCTTTCCCTCCTGGCGTCAGAGTCCATCAGCCAGTGCACCTGAGTAAGTGCCCACAGCTTTAATGATGCTTTTGAGGTATTTAACAAGGAATTAGGAGTCTAAACTACATGACATCTGTTAACACAATCTCCATTCTTTTCATAAATTGAGGCAGTTGTAACATTTAGGAACTTTAGATCCGTGGGTGAAAGCTGAACTTGTGAAACGTGAAAAGGCTCTGAGCAGTGTTTCAGGCCTAAGGCTCAACCAGTGCTTCAAGGTTCCTAATGATTTCAGCTAAAATTATGAGTTATAAACCAGTTCTTGGCTTGCATTTTAAATATTTTAAATATCTGTCACACAGCAATCTTAATCATTTAAATATTGTGTGGGCATACACCAAAAAACAGACGGGGAAGCGGACGTTAAACAAAAGCAAGATGCTGCATTAAGTGCAAAAGGAAAGAAATTAAATGAAGTGTTGGAATATAACTTAGATGTTTGATGTTCAGCTTTAACAAGCTCTCAAGCAGTGCTTGAAGCAGGGGTTAAATGTAATTCATGAATCAGGCATAGCTTGAAAACCTCCATGAGAGAAACATGATACTTCTTTGGGCTGGAGGTTATTAGCAGCACATAAGTGACATCTAGGCAGCAGAAGGTGATGAGAGCAGGGGCTGTGTCCAACAGCCTCCTGGATCTGCAGCTACTCAGGGTGAGCAAAGCTTTCCTGAGTGCGCAAATGAAGTGCTGTATTATGCTCCAAACATTTCTTCATTAGAAAGATCCTAACATCCTCCCCAGCTTCTGTCACTCTGGAAAGGGTTGAGATGGAGGCATGGAAGGGACTAAATGAACAAATACAGCAGTAACCGCATACCTACAGGGATACTCCCTCTGATGCGCCAAGTACAGTCACGATGACAAAGTGATAGGAGCTTCCCAAAGATACTATGGGCAGGGCATCGCTGCCTGTTGCACAGCAATGCTTGAAACCCCACATAACTGCACGTCACATTATTGCTTATCAACTGCTTATAGTCTCTTAACAGCTGACACATCTGGGTGAGGCAGGCACACTTTCACCACCGGACTGCAAGTTTTAACATGGCTCAGCCTCCTTCACGATCAGAATGAAGACAGAAGTAAGATTGCCAGGGTATTTTGTGGCAAAGGCAGCGCAAATTAGCATGCAAGTTCTGTTACCAGGATTATAATGCCTTTAACAGGCATGATGCACATCCCAGAAATGCTTTGACAGAGATTAGATTTCAGCTATAAAGTCCAGATTACTTGATGTTCTTAATTTTTCTATTCAATTAGGTTGATACAAAAGGTCATGAGGCTTCCGTTGAGCAGGAAAAAAGCGACATTCCCAACTTTATTTTCCCTAACAGTGGGATGGGGTGTTCTGGCCATATTCCTCCTTTCAGCTCAGAAGCTGGCTTGGAGCAGGTTGCTGTGGTTTCTCAAGCTGTCCTTTGCTGGGCATTACAAAGGAAGACAAATGTTTCAAAAGACAAATGCTTGGAGAAATCAAACATCATTCAAAGCAGATCCATCCCAGCATACATATACCTGCATTACCATAGGAACTAAGCTACTCCCAAATATTTGGCAGTGAAAACTTGCAATGAAAATGGGAATGAGCCCATTGCTGTACATACAAGGCACACTGCCTACAGTGTGCCTTAAAACGTGTGTCACATCTTCCTGGAAGTGTGGTAGGAAGCTTCTGCCCAGATTTGGGAGGAACGTGAACGGTAAAATTCACATGGGAAGGTAGATAATATGATATCCTGAGTTCAGGGACCAAATCTACTGCTGGTCCTGCATTTTTCATGGGAGAGAGGGAACCTTTCCTCTCCCCACTGTTGAAAGGGAATAGATTTGAACAGAAGGTATTTGTCCCCGATGCTCCCTCTCCTTTGCAGACACAGATCCCCAATCCTTCGGCGGAAAGAGTGAGATGCTCCACAAGGCACACTCCCCCTTCTCCTGCAGGTGACCATTCGCCAGGGTTCATCCTTGTGCCTCAGGCCCATGGTTTTGCAGGAGGCTCGTGGTCTGGCTGGTTCTCGCTCCAGACCCAGCTCCGACTGCAAAAGAATGCAAAGAATGTGGGGAAATGGAACAAAAGTGATCTCCTACAGCAAGAGATGAACCAGGAGAGAGCTTTTTGTCTTTCCCTTTTTATGCCCAACTCCAGCTGGATGGATGTCAGAGGGATAGGAGTTATGTATAGTGCATTTCACAAACTTTCTCTGAGTTTAACAGCATTGAGATGAACACTCAATACACAATAAACAATAATAACTGTGTCCAGCTGGGAATGGCAATTCCTTCTCCAGTGCACTCGGAGAGCTGCTTAAGCCTAAGGACTAGTACAACAGTGGAACTACAGCTTAAATACTAACACAGGAATGAAAAGGGGTAATACTGCACTCTGAGGTGTGGCTCAAGCCAAGGAGGCACAAGCTTTTCACCTCCTCCCTTCTGAACCGAGAGAGAGAGCAATTGAAGGAAGGACGCCATCCTTGTCTTCATCTGGGATCCTTGTAGGAGAGCTTGTATAGTAGTGTTAACTAGGCTTACTCCTACAACTAATGTTACTTATTGCAAACTGGCAAAGGTTTAAACTCAGTTTGGAGACAGATTCAGTAAGCTGTTGGAGGAGTCTAACCCTTTCACAATTACAGCAAGTGCATCCTTCTTCTGAAAATATCCCATCTGGCAAACAGCCCAGTGCTGGTCTTCAGTAGTCTAACTGGTGGCAAGTTGATTTACCACCACAATCCCATACTGAAGCCTGAAGCTTATGACCTTTTGAGAAGATTGCTTCTTGGGCACATAGCTAGCAAGCACTTAGTGCAGGAAAAAAGTAGATGAGGGATACAGCACTAGTTAGGACCCTCACTGTGATAAAAAGAAAGGAAATATACCTAGGCTGCAAGAATGGTACCAGCACATCAAGAAAATGTGATGTGGCCTAGTAGTGCACAGTATTACTGAAGACCTGACTGTTCTGGTTCTCTCTGAATCCCAGCTGGACCATCGCTCTACCTCATAGACTGCTGAAGGGACCATTCCAAAGGATATCAGATGATACATTACACTGCAAACGTTCACACAATAAAATACCTCTCTTCAAAACAAATAAGATTGCAGAGAACAAGAAATCCCAAACACCCTTCCACATCCATCACAAAGCTTGTTGCCTCCTCCTCCACTGAATTGATTTCCCAGATGATAGGGCATTACCTCAGTCCAAGAAATCCATAGGAAATCCACAGCAGTTGGAAGGAAAAGTTATTTTAACAGTGCTTACTGAACAAGGGGAAAAAACTTCTAGAGACATGTTGCTGGCTTACAGTTTAATTGATGCCCTTAGCTTTGAGCCAGCATAAATTATTATTATGAGGGAAATTGCTGAGCTCAGGCTATGCAGACACTTGCCAAAGGAAAGCAATTCTGACAGTTGCTATAGGGAATTCTCTGCAGCTTGCCTGTCATTTTGCAGTGCACTCCATGCTGACCTGCTGGAATTATATGAATTTATGCCAAAAGTAGTGCTCTCCCTTAGCATGGAGACTGTGCATCAACACAGCTCTGGTGCTGCTCATACTGGGAGCAAGTGTGCTTGTGCCCAGTCTGGGGCCAGTATTCTGGAGGAATAGGATGTATTTTTCCTCCTCTGTCCTTACTCTCATAAAAAAAAATTCTTATTTTGCCTGCTGGCAACAAGCTTGACAGTGATGTCCTTCAAAGTGAGGACAGCGCTAAAGGTGCCCACTTATTAATTTGCCTCTCATGAACTTTGCTACCCCATACCGAAAGCAGCCGTTCACCCTCCTAACGGAGACACACATACTCCCTGAAGCCTCTCTCCAGTTAATAGACTTCTATCCCCCTGCTCCTTCCTTGGATATCTAAAAATCCATGCCATGTTTAATAAATTTCTCCTTGAGTTACCAGAAAAGCACTGCCTTTATGCAACAGGCCCAGGGGACCAGCAAAAATTTGGGAAGATGAAATCCTCGTAACTTCAGATTTCTTTAGGTCTGGAAAGAGTCTACGAGAATGAAGACCCAAACCTGAGGAAAAGGCAAAAGGACATCTGCATCGGGTTAATGCCTATAAGTAACCTTCTTGTTCTCCTTTGGGTATTCCCAGAGCTTCAGTATAATAAAGAGAAGAGAGACAGAAGAGGGCAGGAAAAGGGCTGATACGCTACAGCACAACAGCTCTTGGGGATCACAGAGGGGCAGATAACTCTCCTGGAGCCCATGGGTTTTAATACTCCTAACTGCTTTTCAGATGCTTAATAATGGGGCTTTTTGCTCAATGTTTAGCTCTATGTACTCCTTGCTGTTTATTAAAAAAAATCACTGAAAGTATGTTCCCATTCCACAGAAAGTACAATTAATTCTGCACATAAAATAATGTAAAAGGTACTCAAGAATCATGACGATAGTATTCCATGCACAAGAAGACATGCAATAAGCTTGACTAATGCTTTATACAAAGACATATCTGTTTTTCAGAAGTGATCGTTTGAATCTTGCCAGGAGCACAATGCATTTCTGACTGTATGCCCCCGAGAACATACAGCATTTCTGTGAGGCGCCTTATCTGGCTGCTCAGGGCATTTGGCTCGTGTATCCACTGCCTCTCCCCACATCTGTACAAGATCCTCTCACTTTTTTTTTGTTCCTTACAAAGTTGCTGCAAAATGCACTCAGCGGTAAGACACTAGTATTTCTGTCCTGCCGCCACCTCAATGTCAGTGTTATCCATCCAGCCATGCTTCTTCCAAATCATATTTCTTTGTCCTTATAAAGCTACTCAGGTCATAGGACAAGGGACTGTTTTGCTCTCTGTGTACAGGACAAAAGACTGAAATGAGGCAGCATCCTCTGAATAACCAGAATAACTCTACAGAAATCACCAGGATTAGGCTGATTTGCTCCCATGAGGATCTGTGCTGTGTCCTTTGTTTATCTACAAAATGTACCCTGCACAACCAATTAAGGCTTCTTCAAGCTTGGGACCTTGGAACTGATCTTATTTAATACTTTCAGTAATGACCTTGGCACAAGAAAATGAAAACATGCTAATGAAACTAGAGCATATCACAAGATTTAAAGGCTGTGTCAGTGCAGAAGGAAGATCAGAGTATTCTACAGGTGGGCTAAGAGTAAAACAGAACAGATAAAACTGAAGATCATGGAGTATAAAATCATGTATTTAGGGATTAACACCAGAATTTCTGCTATAAGCTTAGAAACCCATAATTTAGTAGCAAAATAGGAGCACTCGATATTTCTAGCTAAGCACAATCTCATAACCCCTTGCTAATGTGATGCAGGGCTGAGAAACCAAAGTGTGATGCCAAGAGATACAAGAACGGTCATTTTCACCAGTAATAACGTGAATGTGCTAGCACCAAAAGTCCTACTGGGATCTCACTCGGATGCTCTAAGACACTGGGCTTTTTGGTTGAACAACAAATTCAGGCTCAAGAGGTGCTGGGGCTGCTTTGGTGGCTGGAGGGGAGGAGGGAGCTGCAAAGTGGCTAGCAGAAAGAAGGTTTAGGTGACACTTGTGTAGGCAGTATGTGTGAATCATAAGGTAGGATTGCAGCTTTTGAGGCAGACGCAGCCAAGCAGGCATGCTCCTGCCTTGAAACGTGCACAGAATTTGCTCTTGTGCTTCAGTGAACAAGCACAGAGCCTTCCAGCATCCCTCATATCGCCTTCCCAAAAGCACCCCCAGCATACTTCTACCATTCATAATTAAAGACAAACCTGAGAGGGGAGACAGGCCTGCAGGAACGACTCCCTCAGAAGCCGCCTTAGCAAAATGTTGAAAAGTAAGTGGATCTTCCTTGCCAAATTGGAC
The DNA here is from genome assembly GCF_011004875.1 of Balearica regulorum gibbericeps. NCBI lineage: Eukaryota > Metazoa > Chordata > Aves > Gruiformes > Gruidae > Balearica > Balearica regulorum. The sequence goes on from NC_046186.1 coordinate 17,261,257, forward strand.
TAGACGTAACCATCTCCTTCCAACTAATGAAACACTTCTTTTTGTTCAGATTTCTCAGCTGGGACTCCTATCCTGGTGGTTTGATATCTGATCCCATTTTTCCCCCATCTGGTCACACATTGTCTCCCCCCCACCCCAACCCATTCTCTCTGCAAGCTGGTTATGTGCATCTGAGGGATGAGATGAACTACAGAACGGAAAGTCTCACATTGGGCTCTTGTACTTAAACATGGGAATTAAGGAGCTCTTTTGCAATGAAGCAGCATCAATATTTCAGCAGCATGAGAAGAGTGGAAAGCCCATAGCTGACTAGGAGCCAGACAATCATTTGGGAATGTAAAAGATGCCAGGACTTAGTCATCCTATGTTGAAGCTCTGGGAATATAACATAGCAAAGAGAGACGAGTTTCGAGGGATTGTGGACTTCCATACTACCCCATGCTTGTTGAATGAGTCACAGTGATGACAAGCTAGGTGCAGAAATACCCATTTCTGGTAACGACTAGACAGACTGATGGAAGAAAGAGAAAAAAAGTTGCATCCCAGTGTGATTGAGGCTGCTGTGTACAATCTCCAGTGTACCAACCAAGTTTACGCATATTTTAGAGAGCAGAACATGCACCTATTACCTTAGCCCACACTTCACCTCCCATCCAAGTGGTCAGCTGCTGACCAGTGGCAGTCTGGGGTGGTTAGACTACAGGTAACAAGTGCACGGCCCTGCACACCGTAGGAAACACTCATCCATGGGCTTCACTCCTGCAACTCCAACAGGTTTCTTGGAACCACCCTGAGGTTCTGATGCCACCACAGCTGCTCACAGCACAATTTTTTATCCAAACTGCTTCAAACTTCAACCAGTGGTAAAGTCTACCGGGACAAGAAGATTTTTTTAGCCGCCTTCTCAGCTGCATCAAGTTCTGCTGTTGTCATCGATGCAGGCAAAAAAAGTGGGAATACAGGTTTTACTTTTCACTCAGGCCAAAGATTAACTGCATAGTGCCTAAAGAAGCAGGCTACTGCTCCATGTCTTGACTAATGAGCTGGAAAGGGAGTGAGCAAGGCAAGCTTACAAGCGACACGATGCTATTTGACAGTCAAAACAGAAGCCTGAGATAAGATTGTGAAAAAACTGCATCCAGACCTAACAAATGCTAGTTGAATGGACAACACAAAACAGAGGAAACTCCATGTTATCGAGTATAGTCCTGGAAGAAATCATTTGAGTATTGATGTGGTCAGCAAAATAAGAACATTTGCACAATATTCAGCATCCCTCTAAAAAGCTGACAGAATATGAGGGAGCACTGGACTGAGAAAAGTCCTGAAAGCATTAAAATGCTGTCTAAATCAATATAGTCTCACCTTGCAAGCAGTGTTCAGTTCCAAGTCTCCCATCACAAAGATATAATAGAAACAGAAAGTGTCCACAGAGGTATAATAGAAGAATTTCAGAAGCAAGGATGGACTAAATGAGATTGTACAAATCCTAAAATGGGCTTACAAGAAAAATCTTCAAGCAATTAATTAAATACAAAAGACACACATTCACAACAGGCAGCGTTTTTCTCTGATTTACACCAGACAAAAATCTGGCCTGATCCTTTTAACGTGAATCAAAGGGAGATTGTGCTCTGTGAAAGCAAAGAACTAAATGACTCTTGATGACAATCATCCTACTTATCAGGCCCTGCAACTACGGTTCGTTCAAACCAATTAAATGGTTGTGTGCCAAGAATAACAATAAAACCAATTGCATCAGCAATACCGAGTATTCCTCTCCACCTGAAAAAATGTATGACTTTGAATGTAAGTACATAAGTATGGTATAAAAGGGGAAAATCTTGAGAATTCAGCCCCCCAACAAATAACACTTTAAACAGTATGAAATTTAGCCCTACGTACAGACCTGATGACTGCTTATGTGCCTCCTGAGTGAACATAACCTGCACATAATTAGTATATAGTCTTTCTGTCAGTCCATTAGGAATAAATTTCAGCCATTATGAATATTCATCAAATTGCTCTCATATTTGTAGACTTTGGCTTATGTTCAACCTACTTCATTTTATTTAGTTGCTTAAGGATCTGGAAAGAGACACCTCCAGAGGCTCAGTGGGAAGAATTGTCCCCTGGAAATGGTTTCCACAGGCTACAAAGAGATGCTAGGGCTACTATGCTCAAAAATTCAGCAACTTGGAATTATGCCTACAAGCGAGAAATCCACGTCTGTCTGTCTGTGAAGCGTCCTAACAAAGTCTTGGGAAACAGACTTCACATTTCCAGGATATACTCTTACATTAATCCGTAAGGGAGACCTTACCACAGCCTTTCAATATATAAAGGGGGCTTATAAGAAAGATGGAGAAGGACTTTTTATCAGCACCTGTAGTGACAGGATAAGGGCCAATGGTTTTAAATTGAAACAGGGTAGATTTACATTGGACACAAGGAAGAAATTCTTTACTGTTGGAGTGGTGAGGCACTGGAACAGGTTGCCCAGAGAGGTTGTGGATGACCCCTCTCTGGAAGTGTTGAAAGCCAGGCTGGATGGGGCTTTGGGCAACCTGGTCTAGTGGAGGGTGTCCCTGCCCATGGCAGGGGGGTTGGAGCTAGATGGTCTTTGAGGTCCCTTCCAGCCCAAACCATTCTATGATTCTATAAGAATAAATACATATTCACTAAATAGACAATGAAGGATTTTTTCTTAAATAGTTCCATAAGACTCCAAAATGGGGTTCTTGATTCCCTTGTAAACTTAGGAAAAAGCTGGAGGACTAATTATTTCTCAAATGATTGCTCATTGTATAAAGTCTTTGTTATTTCACATCAGTACTATACAGACTATGCTTGTCCCCACCATGCCTAAATCTTACCTGGGCAGCTGCCTAGCCAAGAACACATCAGTTACAATATTCTTCTACAGACACAACTTATTTCATTTAAGATTTTTCTGCCCTCAGTAATAACTACCTGCGAATTCTAAAGAATCTCAAATCAAATCACTTTTACCAAAGGACCATTTTTGTACAAACATATTTGGAATCAAGACAAGCTAATTGAAATGGTAAAACTATCTTATAGTTCAAAAACCTCAACTCAACAGGGTGCTGGTCAAAAGAGAAAGTTGGCCCATTATGATACCAGCTCCGAAGCACAGCACTTTGCATGGTGTCCTACTCACACCATTTCAAGAAGAAATTTCAGGCTTGAGAGGTATAGTGATGGCCACTTTCTGTCTAAAAGAATTTTAAAAAAGAGAGAGAGAGAATGTATGGAGAAGGGCAGCAGAAATTGACTTTCATGAAGCAAGATCTGATACATTTGGCACACTGGACAAAATATAGCTGTGTTGGTTTTGTGTGGCAAGGTTTTGGTAGCGGGGGGGGCTACAGGGGTGGCTTCTGAGAGGAGCTGCTAGAAGCTTCCCCTGTGTCTGACAGAGCCAATGCCAGCCGGCTCCAAGACAGACCCACTGCTGGCCAAGGCCAAGCCAATCAGCGCCTCTAAGAAAGAGAAAAAAAACCAGTTAGAGAGCACTTTTGCAGCCAGAGAGAGGAGTGAGAAGATGTAAGAAACTCTGCAGACACCAAGGTCAGTGCAGAAGGAGGGGGAGGAGGTGTTCCAGGCGCCGGAGCAGAGATCTCCCTGCAGCCCGTGGAGAAGACCATGGTGAAGCAGGCTGTCCCCCTGCAGCCCATGGAGGGAGGATGAGGGGGTGTAACGATTCCACCTGCAGCCCATGGAGGACCCCATGCCGGAGCAGGTGGAGGCATCTGAAGGAGGCTGTGACCCCGTGGGAAGCCCACGCTGGAGCAAGCTCCTGGCAGGACCTGTGGATCCATGGAGAGAGGAGCCCACGCCAGAGCAGGTTTGCTGACAGGACTTGTGACCCCGTGGGGGACCCACGCTGGAGCAGTCTGCTCCTGAAGGTCTGCACCCCGTGGAGGAGACTCACGTTGGAGAAGGTCGTGAAGGACTGTCTCCCATGAGAGGGACCCCACGCTGGAGCGGGGGAACGATGAGAGGAGTCCTCCCCCTGAGGATGAAGAAGCGGCAGAAACACCGTGTGATGAACTGACCGTAACCCCCACTCCCCGTCCCCCTGTGCCGCTGGGGGGGGCGGAGGTTGAAGCTGGGAGTGAAGTTGAGCCCGGGAAGATGGGAGGGGTGGGGGGAGGTGTTTTAAGATTTGGTTTTATTTCTCATTCCTCTACTCTGTTTTGCTTAGTAATAAATAAGATGAATTCCCTCTCTAAGTTCGGTCTGTTTTGCTCGTGATGATAATTAGAGAATGATCTCTCCCTGTCCTTATCTTGACCCGTAAGTTTTTTTTTAGTTATACCTTTTCTCCCCTGTCTAGTGAATGAGGGGAGTGATAGAGCGGCTCTGGTGGGCACCTGGCCCCCAGCCAGGGTCAACCCACCACAATAGCATATTTGGGGAAACAATGTGCGCAAGTCAGATTTTTATGGTTCTTAAGAAGGAAGCATCGACTGTTGCCTTGAGAAGGATGAATTTTATTACTTTGTTCACAGAAAGTTTGCTTCTGATATGTTCTAGGAAAATGTCTTTCCAGGTTCTCTTCTCATGTAGCATTTTTTATGATTCTGATAGAGATTCCAGTATGGGATAGTACAACAGCCACAATAACAGCCACAACCTATTTTTTAAACTATGCATGCTAAGAAGAAAAACCTACTTACAATTAATATCAAAAGCTTAGCTTTCTGCATCTTATTATATAGCCAGATGTTTCTTCAGTATTATGCACATTGATTCCATAGCGTGAGAATGATGGAGGTTTTCTGTATTTATTTTCAGGGGAAATTTTGGACTGAAGCCAGGAAATAACAGCTGGTCCTGGTCCAGAGTTCTCTGCTGAAACATGAGGAAACTTCTACTTTGAAAAGTTTCTTGTGTTGGAGGTAAGGAAAAGACAGGAGACATCACTCTGCATTTAAAATAACCCAATGCATTTAAAATAACCCAATGAATTAAAAAATGGCAAAATGGGAACTTGAAAAGAGATCTCACATACCAGGTGAGTGTTTTCATTCATATTGTAGAAATGTGGTTTCTTTTTTCATGAGAAAAGTTCTGCAACCTTCTTCTGCAGGGTAAGAAGTCTGAATTCCTGAAGAGTTTGACAGAGCAGGACATTCATTTCCTACCCAGCTCTGATGACAGCAGCATGGGAAAAATAAAGCAAACTGGCCAACCAGTAATCCTCCAACATTGCATGCAAGAAATAAAAGGCACCATCTTTCCAGGAAAACATTTGAATAAAATACTAAAAAAGGTGGTAATCCGTGACACCAGAAAAACAGAGATTTATGAAATATTTGATACATTTAATGTAACATTTTATACTAAAGCTTTCCCCTTAATTATCTTATGATTTTAATGATCCATGCATAGCTTTTAAGCACAGGCAAAGATTTATAGAAACATTGTATTTAAACTTACATAAATTAGATCAAGTCATAGAATTGCTTGTTCTTAGGAAGGGGAGCAATACTAACTACATAACATCTACACTTTCAAAAACACTTTACTGAAGGTTACACAAACAAGAATAATTTGAGAAGAACAGTAACCATTTAGCTGCCCTCGGAGGAATCCCATAAAGAATGAAATAAATACTGGGATTTAATTACAGCTTTTCTGTGTGTTCTATTTGAAAGTTTCCAGTGTTCAAATACATGGAAATTAGATCTGAAAACTCCTCCCAGCATCATTATTTAACATCGTGAACATCTAGCACCCTCAGACTAAAATCCTCACATACTCATCCATGGATCAGGTCCACATTTGAATCTCTCTATTCAGAAGCATCTCCTACTACAGAAATGGCATTACCTACCAACCCAGCAAATGGCAGTGTGTTATCTTGCTCTTTTTTGGGCTATATGTTGTAAGCGTAGCTCTTTACCTCAACAGAAAGCTCTACTCTCTCAATAGCAGCAGAACATGAAAAGAGGGAAAGGGAGGATATCTCTCTCATTTAGGTTTCTCCAGAAGGCAAAACCTCCCATTGGTAAGCTCATCCCAGTAATGTAGGAGGCAATCCATTGCCTAGATACCTCTTTCACTAGTCTGAAGCTTTTTTTTCTTGCTTGTAGCTGCTCATCCTGTGTATCTGAGGCTTCCTACAACATTAATGCAAGTAATTAAGTCATACAATTTGCATTAGCACAGGCCGTCATTAAGCAGCTTGCTTATAATGGTGGCAGATAAGTACAATAGTGATAAAATATTTCAGTAAAGCAAAGATGCAGTACATTAACTGCCAAAATGAATTCAGTTACTAAAGATGCATGTATAGTGTCCTGTTCTTGGCTTGTCAAAGAGCATTTCAGCCTAAAATATCTATATATGCATATTTATAAATGTATATACGTATATATGTGCATATGCCATCCCCTTCTACTGAATTATTATTTCATTCTATATATAAATCATTATTAATGATGTACCAGGTACATAATCATAACTAGCTAGAGATCTAACGTGCCCTTTTCCTAGTCCTCAGATTTCTGATCTTTGTACAAGGAAGACAGTCCTGAGTCCTAATTAAACTCATAACCAAGAACCTTGTCATTACAAATGGTAAGGGAAAATTCAATATATACACATCCTACTGCCATGTTGAGCTGACAGAAAAGCAAGAACTCTTCAAAACTGAGTTTGAAAAAATGTCTTACCTTTAAACAAACTTCTGAGGCTTATTGCAAGGTTTATTTTAGCCCATAAAGTTCACATGAGAAAGGATAGTTATATCACATCTTCCCACAGGTATCTCTGGTTAACTGCTTGGTACCTTCTTTCCACCTCTGTCTTTTCTGTCCTCTCCCTTTACTTCCTTTATTCTTATGGTTTGCCTACACTGGGACTAATCTGATAATTATAGTTTGTTGTTATTGCTGCCTTAGCAGGCACTGTATTTCACACTAAAAGTGGCTTTCTTTCTAGAACGGTTTCCATGTGGGGAATTACCCTGTCTTACCTACTGTGTACAGGTATAACTACTCAGGATTCCTTTACCAGTAATTTTCCCTGTACAGATGAACACTTGACCTTCAAATATCCATCAGCCTGAATATTATATGGCATAGAACAAAAAAGTATGTTTAGCTTATATAGAAAAACTGCATTGGGTGCTTTCAGATCAAATGCTTGTCTATTTTTCCAACTGTTAATTGATCTAGCAAGTGATATAGCCTCCCTGCACCAACTTTGACTGCTGACATCCCTAGTCCATCACAGCTACACCAGTTTAGATAACCAAACTAATCATAGTGGCCTCTGGCAACCTGCCTGTGGGACCCAAGGCCTTCTCACAACCTTGCCATGCTCCTAACTACACCTCCAACGCCCCCTCTCCAGCCCCCATTTGTTACCTGGTTGACTGATCTCCCTTCTCCCATTTGGATAACATGCTCTTACAGCAGCTGCAGGGGAAGGAGAAGATGACAGAGATAAAAAGCAAGAAGTGCAGAGATCAAAGGCATAACAGACAGAGCTCTCCCTGAATTCATCAAACAACCAGCAGATGAACCCTTCCCAAGTACCAGCACACCTTTACCATTTTCTGTCATGTTCCCCAGTGCCTCCTACCCCTCCAATACTTCTCACTCCCTTAAAGACATGCTAAATGTGTGCAGGGTTTATGGTCTCTGCCTTCTGCATTTCATTTTTGCCTTGCACATCTATTCTTGCTACCTGCTCTCTCACTTGTCATGACCATTGGCAAAAGAGCAGAAGAGCCAAAAATCTATACATATCTATAGCAATATAGACATTTTCTGAAACCAGCAATCTCATAGCACCACAATAACTGTTCATGGATGAGTGAATTTAATGGTCCGCTCCCATAAATTGGGTAATTTTTCTTAGATAAAAGCAAGCTATGTAATTAGAAAAGGGAACTAGTTACTTGTAATGAAAGAATAATCAAATCACCATTAAAGGGAAATTAGCTGCATTTATCTTAATTCTAGGGGCCCTACTGTTGCATTCTGATAGGAGAAGCTTCAGGAGGATAAAATTTACTTGACAGTCTTGGTGACTTTTGCCACTCCTGTTTGTTCATGCAAAAGAGGGCCCTTCATCACGTTTTTGCAGAGCAAATTGCATTTAACTGAACAAAAGCCATTAAAAGACTATTTGTTTCATTTCCATTAAAAAAGATACACCTCAACTTTCAGGGATGCCATCGAGCTCCAGCTGGCTCCTCTGTCCTCCCACTTGCAAGTCACAATTGCTGGGACAGAGCCAGGGAAAACAAGAGAGAGGCCCAAGGGAGATCTGCAAAAGCTTTGTGTCTAACTTGTGGTATTCTTGGAGAGGAATCCCCTGTGGGACTCCTCCACGAGCCTCTCTTGGCAGCTGCAGCATAGTGGGGCCCCAGGGCTTTGAAGCCATTTCACAAGAGGTTCGCTGGACCAGCCTAGGACAAGGACCGACAAACCTGTATTTTTCATGCCAACAGCACAAAGAAGGGAACAGTTCTATTTAGCCAGCATCCTCCCTCACAGGCCAGCAGGAGGAAAGGAAAGCTGTCTGAGGGAGGGGTGAAAGCTCATCCAGGTAACATAGGTTTTACTCTGCTCCCCAGAGTCTTTTCCGCTCTTCAGTACCACACGCCACTGAAGGAAAGGATGCAGAGAAACACTGTTACGTGCTATGAGGTGATATATGTTGCACTCCCAGAAAGAGGAGCGGAATTTAACATCAACTATGGTAGTGGTAAAAGGGAAGAAAAAGTGTCAGACAAAGGCTGAAATTTTACTACCAACCATTATCAGTAGCTGCTTCAGTGTATCAGACTATAGCAGCATTTACCCTGCAGCAGGTATCAATATTCATCAATACTTTGCTTCATCAGCAAAGACCAAATTACTCCCAGCATGGAGATGAACTTATCCTGCAGCCAGTTTAACCAGACAAATGGCACCCAGCAGCAAAGCTGAGCTTCAGTACCATCCTCCCACACTGATGCTCTCCTTCCTAACCCAAGTATTCCTTGATTCCTCTTCTCCCAGCAGAAGAAATGGTTTGCATAAAACAGCACCCACCATTAGCTACACACTCAACAACTTCCTTCAGAGCCTTGTCCCCCCCAAAGCGATTAGTTTATCCCAGTAATGAACAAACCATGCAAGTATTTTGAAAATTTATGGAGCCCTGTGGCCTTCCTCACAGCGCAGTACAGATACAATACAGAATCAGGCTAAATAATGTTTAAAGAGCCTGATCCCACTAGCTCACAAATATTTGTTACTTACTGGATACCGATGATGCTTTAGCCTCTTACATGGGTGACTTTGTATTTTTAATGTAAGCAGAAGAGTACTTATGCCAACCTCTAGCACCTTTACAATATGAGCACAAAATACAATAGTGTAACAAAAGATCTTCTCCTATCCCTTCATTCCTGAGTCCTCAAACCAAGTGTGATGTAAACAAGTCTAAGTAATACCTTACTTTATCTAGAAAAGTTGTGACCATCATTTTAGTTCCTCTCCAAAGGCTTAAATACAAATCAGTCTGTACGAACACGCTTAGAATGTTATTCATGTTTCAGCTAGAATGGTTTAGCTCTTTCTCACAGAGAAAATCAGAGGCAATTTCAGTTTTGCTCAAACTAACAAACTTTTTTATTATTTTATTGAAGAACTCCAACATCTACAACCACTAGAGTGGCTCCTTTAAACACGTCGAGAAGTTGGCCACTTGGAGGTTAGGTCTTTCGTTGGTTTCATGGAAAACTACCCAAACATGGGAAACCTAATGAGAAAACTCAATTTTAGAGTGCTTGGTTGACATCTTAAAATTTGCTAGCAGAATTTTCTTCAGACTCCAGCTCTCACACAAGACAGCTAAACATCCAGTCCCCCAAAGCCAGTCCTCCCCTCTGCCCAGAAGTTTTACTGTAAGTTGGAACAAGAAAACAAGGACAGAGGGTACTACTACAGAAAGAATCATAGTGTGGAGAACAAGATAGGGAGCGTATGGGCAGGAGCTGAGCAGAGGGCAGGATGCAGTAGGGGAGGAGATTGGATAGTAATGTAAATTAGGGGGCAGATAACAAGGCAAAGGGGGGCAGGAAGCAGTTTGGGAACAAGAGAGAAAATTCCCGTAACCGCCAGAACACAGGGCTTTTAGAAACAATACATTCCCTCATCATTAAGCAAACAGACATGAGACTAGTTGTAAAGAATCTCCATCCCACTCAAGACAGGACACAAAATGAGTAAGTTTTTCTACCACTACCCACGACAGGGCTATTTCAGATAGTACAGGAGTATGCTGCAGATCCAAAGAGCTCAGTCATACTGATGCTCAGTGGCGGCCTATGTAAATCCTGTGACAGAAGTCTGCTTTTGTGGGTTCTCAGTTTCTGTGTTTACCTTGATTCACTGTGCTATGTGTCTACTTCTTTGTGAGATGCTACCTTCACCTGCCACGTACCCATTGTACAGACTGTAGGGAAGCTGCTGTCTGTACCATCTCTACCTCATTTGCTAGAGAGATGAAAAGCATCTGATGGAAGGGGCAGGTTCTGCTGGGAAAAAGAAAGGAAAGTCTTATAGTTATGGCAAACAACTGAGCCTCTAGAGCCTCTGGAAAACTGGATTCTAACTCTGTCCTAAAGTTCACATGTAAGCCTAAGGAATTTGCATTATTCCTCATTTTTCTCCCACATCCCGATTGAGTAATTTGTCGTGTGAGCTACTAAGATGCTGAATGTGAGTAGGTGCATTTAAAGTCAGTGGGAGGTGGACTTTCGGTACATGCTGAGCACCATAAAGCATTTACCGCCCTGGAAATGAAGGTCTTTGATTTAGTATTTACCACTCTGGAAATTAAGGTCTTACATTTCTCCACACAGGTATCCAGAAGTGTTGATATTTTTCATTTCCTGGACATAAGATAATGCCAACCATTTCATAATGGTGTGACAAGGGTAAAGTCATTAATGGTTAGTAGGATGACAGCACTCCTGAAATGCTCTAAAGGAAATGAATTTTTTTATATTCAATGAAGGATAATGTTATGCAGTAAACTGTACAATTAAGTATACATGGAATAAGCAATAAAAGAAACATTAAATCGAAACACAGAATTGGAAAGCTTCAGGAGTTTAGTCTCCTGCTATCTCAGGCAACTAGATCACATAAGCACTTTTATAAATTGATCAGGCTTCACTTTCAAAGCAGATGGGCTTCCTGCCCCTCAGCACAGGGAAGTTGTTCCATAGCCTCATTGCTCTGAAAATTCCAAATTTCCCATTTCACAGCCTAAATTCATTAATGTCCATTTTACACACATTTGTGTTCCATTAAATAACAATTCTACATCCACGTCATTTATTCTCCTTTCAAGACATCAAATCTCATCTTAACCTTAATTTTGCTAAACTAAACACAACAAATTCTTCCAGCCTCCTCTCATAAAAGCTCCCCAAAAAACATCATTCCTACTTAGCGACAGGGTTCCTCTGGGGAAACAAGCTTATGGCTATGTGATTAAAAAAACGTATCACAGTGCAATCTTAAGTCACAAAAGCCCACAGGACCCAAACCTGAAAAGCAAGCAGCACACAGTAGGTCTGAAGCCAGACACACAGGCCATGCAGCTGCTCTGCACATACATATCAGACTCTACATCACACGTGCAGTGAAGTCTGGATCCATCACACAGTTCCATGCACACAGACTTGCTATGTCCAGCACTTCCCAACTTTTATGATGGTTCTGCATTTCTTAATGCAACCTTTCAGTAGCTGGGAGAGACATGTAAACTAAATTGTTTAAGTTGGAAAAGGCCTTTAAGATCATCGAGTTCTCATCCACTGTATGAGGCTAATTCTACTATCTTGCCCATTTTTGATGGGAATCAGTGAAGGTTTGATTAGGTCAGCTGTCCTTCCTCAAACAAAATGCCCTCATCCGTGCCACTGAAATGGTTAGTTTTATCTCTGATGGAGGCATGATGTTAATCAAAACAAGGTTTTGTCGCACAATTGGTCAATTTTGATCTTTACTTCATGTGTAAATGAAGATAATCATTAAGGACTTTGGTAAAAATGATAGAGTATCCTACTGACAAGGAAGAATAAAAAAGCAACCTGAACTGTAGCAAGTTGCCAAGACAGTAATTTCTGGAGTAATACATTTCCATAATGCTTTCTGAAAGAGTTTCGTTAACTTTGAGAAGCGTGTTATCAATAGGTCCTTTTTTATAACGGAATAAATGCTTCCCAAACTCAAATGACAAAGAGAGTGGCTTGTTCACAGCACAGATCCAATTTCCACGTACATAATCTCAGTCCTAGTCCAAACAGATCAAGAGCTTTACGAGTTGAGACAATAACATCCTGGGGTTGATTCAGAGAATTCATCATCCCATCTGGATGCTGAAGTTCCTCAGTATGACTATATTTGGTGATGCTGAAACCAAAGGTGAGAAATCTCATCACTTCAGAGACTCCACACTGCACAAAGACATCGGTGAACTTGAACTAGCCTGAGCCCTGACATACCGGACAAAATCATGCAACCACTCAGCCAGTGTTTTGGACGTACATATGGCAGTGTGTGCCTCATGTTTATCCACTTACGGATAGATAACATTTTATTATTCTTATGTGATAGCATGGACCTAAAATTCCAGTCAATATCCATCACATCTCTCACTTCTTGAAAATTAAGATGAAAGCAAGAGGTGGAAAAAAAGTAAGTCTATTGATTGTTGTTTATGTGAAATCCTCACCTACCCCTGCGCAGGGCCTCGGACATAAACTCTTCAGAATCGCCCCGGGACCAGGGGCAGCGCCCACCCGCCTCACTTGAAAACGGCTTTTGAGAACCTGCCATTGAACAAAAACCGCGTCAGGAGCAGAGTCTCAGTGAAATTCCTGCAGAGAGGGGCACGGGCAGAGAGGGGCGAAAGGCCGCGCCGAGCCCCTCTCACCCCCCGGCCGCAGGAAGACGGCCTTCGGCCCAGCACAGCCGCTCCAGAAGAGCCCAACGTCGTCAGCCACACCGGCTCTTCCCGCCGCTGCTGCGGGCCCGGGCAGCCCCGCCTGAGCCACCTCAGGGGCGGCAGGCCTGGCGCGGCCCGGCTGCCCCACTCCTACAGGAGCTCCCGCCCGTCGGCGGCTGAGGGGAGAGGCGGGCCGAGGGCGCGGCCACCCGCAGGCGGAAGAGCGGCCGCTGCTCTTTCGGGCGCCTCGGACCCCCCCAAGCCCTTCCCGCCGCGGGCACCGCCTGTGCTGGCGCCTCCCACCCGGGAGCCGCCGCCGCCCCGGCGCGCCCCCGCACCGTCCCGTGCCGCGGCCGGGCCCCGGCTGCCGGGGAAGGGGGGAGGGGGTGGCGGGGGAGGGGAGGGGGGGTTGTAGCAGCATCACCATGGCGACAGTGACGTCATCTCACCCTGGATCTAATTGGAGGAAACCCCGTGGCCCCAGCCGCAGCCCACGGGCCAACCGAGCTTGTGCCCTGCCTGCGCTCGCCCCCGCGGCGGCGCGCTCTCCTCGGATTGGCTGTGGGGGCACGGGGGGCGGAGCCGGCCTCGCAGACCAGGCTGCGATTGGCCGTGTGGGCGCGGGCTGAGCAGCGGGTAGGCTTGCCTGTGCCAACGCCCTTTAGCGCTGGCTCTCGCCGGAGACGGGAGCGGCTCTTTCTCTCCGCCACAGCCCCGAGCGAGGCAGCCGATCGGGTGGCGCCCGCGGCCCGGCCTAGCGCAGCGGACTCAGGTGAGCGCGGTGCCCTGTCCCGGCGGCGGGCGCGGGCGCTGCTCCGCCGCCGCCTGCCGCCGCGTCCTCCATTTTGTGATCGCGGCGTGGAGCGCTCTGCGGCCCCGGGGAGCGGGAGGCGCAGCGAGCCAGCGCCGCCATTTCGCACCCGCCGGGGCCGCCGGCTTCCTCTTTCCGCCCTACCGCCGTGGGGGCAGCACTGGCCGCCTGCCCGCCTTCCCCGCCGCCCCCGCGCCCCCCGCTGCCGTCTTCGTCGTCCCTGGGGACGCGGCCGCCCCTGGCCCCCGCCGGAGCCGAGACCCCACCCACCGCCGTGCCACCACGCTCCCTCACCGGCAGTGCGGAGCCGCCGCGCCCCCCGCCGCGCCGAGGACCGCCGTCCCAGGGCCGGACTGCGGCCACTCCCGCCGTGGCCGCCGGGGGGAGGCGGGGAGGCCCGGGCCCCGCCGCGCTCCCCCGCCTGCCGCACCCCGCCGCCAGGAGGCGAAGCGGCCTAGGCCGCCGGCCTGGCCCCGGGCCGCCCCGCCCCGGCCACTCCGAGCTCCCGTGGCCTCGCTCGCCCCGCAGAGCGCGGGTGCCCGAGGGAGGCGGATCCCGGGCCCCCTCCGCCAGCCCGTTTGGTTTTAACCCTTTCCGTGCCTCCCCAGGGACGAGCTCGGCTTGCTCCTTTATTATTTTTTCCTGCTTGTCCCGGCTTTGGCATCTGCCTTTCTTGGGCTCTCACCTGCAGGGCTTGTGGCACACGGGGGGAGGGCTTTGGGCAAGATCCCCCAGGCTGGCTGGTAACTAGGTATCCTTCTCCAGGTCCCTGTTAAACAGCATGTCCATATGCTTACGTAAGGCACGGAAGGAAAGTGGTATGAGGACAAAAAGTCTGCATTGATGGAAAAATAGCTATTTCCAGTGGCTGGTCTTCAGACTGCTGTCCCTTGCCTAGTGCTGGGAGTGCCTTCCTCAGTTGGATTTCTAGGTCGTGGTTTCCCTAGGGGTGGTCCCTTGAGACAAGTGCCTATCGCCTTAGCCCTGTGTGGAAGGGCAGGATGCTGCAGTCCATCTCTCCACAAGAAGCTCCTGGAGATGGGGAAGGGAAGGGAAGGCTCACTGTGATCCTTGTCTTTTGGTGGGTCACGAGGGGTGGTGTAAGACTGTTTTGTAGTGTTTTATCCTAGCGTCATGGTTGCTGTCTTCTTTCTGGCAGGTTTGAGGTGCGTTCTCGTGTTGATAGTGTGACGTCCCCAGCTTCTCCTGCTTTTGTACCATACTGCCCTTGCCCCACTGCCAGCCACCATGGATAAGACCGAGTTGATCCAGAAAGCCAAGCTGGCTGAGCAAGCTGAGCGCTACGATGATATGGCCACCTGCATGAAGGCAGTAACTGAGCAAGGTGCCGAGCTGTCCAACGAGGAGCGCAACCTGCTCTCAGTGGCCTACAAGAACGTAGTGGGGGGGCGGCGCTCTGCCTGGAGGGTCATCTCTAGCATTGAGCAGAAGACAGACACCAGTGACAAGAAGATGCAGCTTATCAAGGACTATCGGGAGAAGGTGGAGTCTGAGCTCAGGTCCATCTGCACCACTGTGCTGGTGAGTGGGGATTTTCTTTTTTCTTCTGTTTTTTTTTATTTTTTAAGAGAAAGAACTTCTGTGTTCATGTGTGCTGCTGTCCTGGGGAATAAGACTGGGAATTTGGCTGGGGAATATCATGCAAAGTATTATGCTGGGGTAGAGGAAGTTAGCGCAGGAACTTCTGCAACCGTTATGTGGGTTCCTGCGAGGAGGAGGATTGTCTACACTCTATGGGCCCCATATGTGCAGAAGTATTTGACATACACTCAATTTTGAATGTATTTGAAGTACATTTTTTGGATGGAGTGATCTATATGCAATATTGCACTAGATAATTGCAGAGATGCAGAGAATTTAGTCTTGTGTCTGTTTGTGCTGTGGTTAGTAAGCTTATCTATTCATAAGATAAGCTGAAAAGAAAATGAGAAAACCCTTTTATTTTTTCAGATCAGAGCTAATAGCCTGTTAAAAGCATTTAAAGTAACTGGATGTGCATTTCATTTACTTCTCGTGAAGAAAATACTCTCTAGAGGTCTTTAAGAGACATTTTGAGGATTTTTTTAATATAAAATACGGTTTTGTAGAGTAAGATGTCTGTATTGAAGACAGGAAATAAAGACCTGTAGAAATTGGCTTTGTAAGGTTCAAGCTGCCCTCTCGGCGGAATCTTTAAGATGAACTTCCAGTAATTCTGGAATAATGTAAAACTAAGGTTCAAAGACTGGCATGATGCCCTGAGCATGCATCGAAGCCCAGGAATATGTTTCTGTACAAGCAGCAGAATTCCAGATGCTATCAACAGCAAAACTGTACTGCACTGTAGTGGGAGCTGAAGAGACACGTGTCAGCAGCGTGGAGGCTGCTGGACCCTGTTCTACATGACCAGGGAGTTGCAGCTGCAGGGAGCTGCATGTGTGTAATGCAATTGTAATTACGCGCAGATAATCTTCAGTGGTTTACTTGCTCCTTAGCTACTTTGTGTGTGTGTGTGTGTCTAGTATGGCAAACATGAGAACAGGAAGAAGCAAGTCTATAAGGAAATAAACAATTTTTGAGGTAGATGTATCCTCGATTGGTTTAAGAGACCTGACTTTAAAGCTGACTCGTTTGGAAGTAACTGAATTTGCTTCTTGATTAAGTGTTCTGGCTCACATACAAGGGAGTACTACTTTGGATTGTGCTGAAAATACCTATATGCTTCCATGCATGCTGCCACCTAGGTGTTTTGGGTTTTTTCCTAATCAGTCAAAATGAGTTAACTTTGCTTGAAAATCATTTGGAAATTTATTAGCCTAATGAATCAGTTTAGTTAATTCCTTAAGATATTTAAGAGTCCATGACTTCCAAAGAAGCTGTTTCTACAGTTATAAGCGTAGTTCAGTTGTAAAACTTTCACCTTTCTGAAAATGATGTGACTCACGTAGGGCACTGATTCCTGTTTCCTGTGACAAGAGTTTCACTAGAACCAGTGTGACGGGGTGCCAGCACTTGTGCTGTTGTCACTCCTCTCAATCTCCTCTCCTCAGTGTCCCATTTCAGGACTAACTTCTCAGGACCTCAACATAAAGCTCACTCTTCAGACTTCTTAATCTGCCTCTGTCCTTCTACCAAATCTAGTTTCTAAGAGAAAGTTATGCGTAAAGTCTCATACTGGGAGCTGTGCCATCTTAACAAGGAGCTCATGCTTCCATAGGGAGACTGTCTCTGATAAAGGTAGCAAGCCATTTCATGCAGTGTCTATACTGAAATTATTCCAGTCACATCAAATGGTGGACAGCAGGTAGTCTGGTAGCCATGCTAACACAAACCTCTGATGTAGGGAAAACAAGCTCTTCCTGTGCTAGCTGAATTTTTCCCTGCATTCTAGTCTTCTCTGTTCTCAGCAATGGCCTGGTTGGCAACTCTCTCCTTCCCTTCTTGCCTGGAAGGCTGCAGGAAGTAGTGAAGACCGAAACCTACAGCTGTGCGTGCTTTTCCTGTTCTGTCCTGCTGATAAAGATGCACCTTCCTTTGGCAGGAGATGTCACCTATCTACTGCAAGCCTTCCAATCTTTGAGTGCCATGTGCAGTTACGTTCTGTTCTGCTTTCCTCCTCTATCTACCACTGCTATGATCCATGAGTCAGCATCCGAGAGGTTGGAACTCACAATGTGCAGGCACTACAAAGGACGGGCTTCCTAAAGCTGAGCCGCAAAGTGGTTTTGACTCCTCTGTCTTTGAATGATAATTTCTTCTTTACTCATACTATAGTAATTGCTTGTAGCTTTTTTAGATCTCTTAAGCTGAATCTCAGAGATGCTTTTTTAATTCTAGGAAGGCGGCTAAACTGAAAGAACTGCTGGCAAGTAGTATGGAAAGGTTGCTTGTCATCTGGAGTATTTGGATTTAGCAAGGGTAGATGTGTTGGGTGGAGTGTGACTGCTGTTAGTCATACTACTAACAGTTTTTTTTCAAAAGGCTTTTTTTTTTTATTCCTGGTATGGCACACCTTTTCAAAATTAAGTATATCTGTGGTTGTAGAAACCTTCATTTAGAAATACTTGTGCTGGCATTACAAAATACTGCTAATTTTTGATTAAAAAGGCAGCAACACTGAATCTGCAATTACTTTTTTTTTTCCCCTGTAAAGAATGCCTCAAGCCAATTAGGTACGGCATTGTTTTAGGGCATGGTTTGATAAGGAATTTAAATTTCATCACCATTGGAATACAAACATCCAAAATTATGTTGATATCTATATATAGATATATAAATAAAACTTTTACTAATTTAATTAATGTACAATCACTGTCACTGGTCACAGTAAGATATTCCATCTCATGCCAAGCAGTGAAGACGTTTCTTTAACTGCCTGTCTTGCAAGTAGGGGTGGATGTGATCTGAGCTCTTTTTAACTGTTAATTTTATGACTGGTCTTTCAGGTGAGAGTGGCTCTTTAATGAAGATGTGGTATGACTTTGTCAAACAACTTCCACATATGTTTTATTTGGAAGGTACACTAGTAGGTTTTATTGAAGTCTCTGTATTGGTTGACTAATTCGTTGGTAATATAGAGAATTAATGTTGAATCATTCCTTACAAATCATCACCAAAGCTGTTCTTGAAACTCTTGACCCTGAATAAAGAAACAGGTTGGCAACTTTATTTTTTTTTTTCCGAGATAAAGTTGAGCTGTACTGTTTCATATACTCTCTGAGCACAAAGTTCGTGGGTTTTTTATATTCTCTGTGTGATTTCAAGGCAGAGATATAGGTAATGTAGAGATATAGGTAATGTAGAGATATAGGTAATGTAGAGATATAGGTAATGTAGAGATATAGGTAATGTAGAGATATAGGTAATGTAGAGATATAGGTAATGTAGAGATATAGGTAATGAGTGCAGTGGCAACTTTCACATAGTGAAACACATGAAACTTTGAGGATGGAATGTACAGTATAAGATAAAATTAATGCTTTGTTGTATGTGCACCCTGCTGTTTAGTGACTTCAGTTTTTCAAAAAGGGTAACTTTTGAATTGGAACCTCTCGCGGGGAGCAGATCATACTGCTGGATGTGCTGAGAGCCTCAGTCCTTTTGCATGGTGATAACCCACGTTGCATTCAGGCTCCTTCGTTTTTCAGAAACAACTAGTGTAATGGAAGGAAGGGCATCGACCCTTGCCTGCAAGCAGTTCACTCTCCACCTGTAAATTGAGGTTTTTCTTGTGTGTTTGATGGCACTCTGCCTATGTTTGATTTCTAGGTCCCAATGTTGGGGCTCTTTGTAGAGCAATAGAAATGAGATTTGATGACTATTTGTCCACTGGTTAAAACTTGATGAAGATGCAGTGGCTAAAATCATTAAAACTTGGAAACAGCTGTATCTTGGTGGTTATGTACTCTTCATGTCTCTAGCTGAAATTTAAAAGTTTGTTTTAATATGCTTCTAAGTTGTTTTTTTCATAGAAAATTTACAGATATGAGGCTTTTCGGTTGGTTCCAAACATCTGTTTTTACAATGTCCTTTGTAAACAGTTTTACATTGCACTGTGTCAGGCCCATGTAGGCCAGTTTTTCTAGAAATGAGCAAGGGCATTGTGAACTTTTAAAAATGACCCAACATTAGCATTACGTGCGCTCTTGGTTCTTTTCTGTACCTTGCAGCAGTGCCTGCAATGAAATAGTCTTGAGCTGTAATGTGTAGCTTATTTCAGATTTACTGTCTTAAGGTCGAGAGGATGCTTGTAAATGTTTGATCTTCTGTGAGATTGCACTGTTAATTGTTGAAAGCATGTATTAGTGTGGTGCTCTTGCCAGCTCCCCTTTCCTTCCTTCCTTCCTTTCTTCCTACCCCCCCCCAAGGTTGCAACGTTGTTACTACTTCTGCTTTGTGTAATTAAGAAACAATAAATGGTAATAAAAATAAGGGTAAAAATCTAGATCCACTTCCGATTTTTACCTATTTTGTAGATCTAATTCTAAAGTTAATCACTTAAAACAAAAATCCCCATACTAGATGGTAATGTTCAAAGCAGCTTTTTTCAACAGCAAAAGTTCAAAGCTTCATTGAAAATTAAGTTGGTATTTTCTTGCAGCAGCAAATGGATTCTTCATGTGATGAATAAACTTCAATGGATTCTTCAGATGATGAATAAACTTTGACCATAACCCTGTTCTTTTTTTTCCCTACTGTTACCTTTAGCCTACAGAAAAGTGAAATCTTCATTTCTATTATACATGGAGAAATCTGGCAGATTCATGAAGTATCAGCTTGATGCTGCTCTATGAACGATTTACTAGAGTTTCATTTCTTGTGAATCCTTTTTCTCTGCTTTCCTTTTTTCAGTGAACTGACAGAGTTTATACTGAAATACAGAATATTGTAGAGGTGAAACTGGCATCTGAGTAAAAGAATATCACAGTCTTGTAACACTGGGAACTATGTAGGATGCAGTTTTATTCTGAAGGTCAGGCATACTAATCACTTAAGTTAATACTAATTTTGGACTTGAATTAGTTGTCCTGATAGTGATCAGGACAGTGTTTCAAGTATTACTTTTTTTGCCTTTTGTAATTTAAAGCAAATGCTATTGACGCATCCTTTTTAAGTAACTGACTAAAAGGAGTAGCTACTTCATGACTTAAAGCCAGACTTTAGGTTGGGAATGTTACTTCTTGGCAAATCCAGAATTGTGGACTGAAAGTTAAATGAATGTTTTAATTTGGAATAACAGTCTTCTTTTTGTTGAAAGGTAATATATGCGGAAAGAGTTGATTCTCCTTTGTGTTCTTAGCATAGCTTCTAGCGAACATCAATACATTTGTGGTAAGAATTGTGGAGCTAAATACATTAATCTTTTCTAGTTTATTGTGCTTGAAACTTAAATTCATCATCTGAACTTCACTTAATCGTAGTTGTACCTTCTCTTATGTTAGTTTTTGCCCTTTGTTAGAATCCGCTGCTGGAATACTACTTTTGTGCAACAAAAACTGAATCCATTTCTAAGAAGGGACTGACGCTTGCAGAAACAAAGCCTAGAATGCACCGAGGTTCTTGAAGTGGCTGAAAACTGTTAAAGCCCAACTAAAAATAGTTCAAGGAATTTTGATGGTAGCTGAGGCCTCCATCCCATGCAGTCATTGCTCACTGCCCCCTCACCCTGCAACTGGATACTGAATTTCTAAAATGTACAAGCAAGCTAGTAAAGGATACAAGATAAATGGCAGCAAGGTATTTTGTCTGAGGTTCTGAAAACTTGTGCCGTTATGTTATTTGTGTGTGCAGTGTCGTTTCCTTTTTCAGAAGCTACTGGGGTGAGTTTAGATCACTGATTTGATTTGCTTGGATATCTTCATCTTGAGGTAATGCTGAGAATAGGGTTAACTTATGCCTGTTGAAAGTAGAAAAACCTGAAGATCAATGGCTTGTCTATTCTTAACAGTTTAAGAAATGACCACCAGAGAATTGCACTTCTGCAAGGTCATAGCTCCTAACAGCTCTGAAAGGCCTGTCCTGAATGTTAACATCCTGTGAGAAGCAGGATGTGGAGTAAGTGAAAATAGGAAATCGTAATACTGATGCAGGTGACCAGCTGTTGAGAATGGGGCAGCCAAAGCCTCATCTATCTCCAGTATCAAATCCATTTTTTTAATGAGGTTAAGCTGTAGGTTAACTAGTCTGCTTGTAGTCAAGGCTATCAAAGCTTTGTCTATACTGTAGTGCAGTCCACTTGTACATCTAGAATTATTAAATTTCCTCAAAGACGTTTACTGGTTTGGTGGCCTTGAGAAAGTAGGATGTGCTCACTAGGTAGAACTGGACAACAGAGACACAAATTCTATTTCTCTGCTAACTCAGTGAAGCTTTTAACAGAATTTGTAAATCACTGTCATGCTTACCTGCCAGACAGTTGTCTCGCAGGCATTTCTGCTACATTAGATACTAATATGATAGATGCCTTATTGAAGTAGAACATAGAAGGCTATATATCAGAGAGAGAGAACTTGGTGAGGAAAAAGCACACTCGAGCTTGAAGGTTATTAGCAGTTGATTTCTTTATGATAGCACAAATTGGGGTTGTTTAGCCCATTATTAAAGCAGTAGATTGTACCAATTTCTGTATGGGTGCGGAAGCTTGGTATTCTGTTTTGAGTAATGGGGGATACCTGACTTTCAGAGGAAAGTAGTGAGGAAAATGGCAGGGGAGGGCTGGTAAAAGTGCATTGGTACATTTTCTTTGTGAGTTTGGTAGGTGAAGATGTGTGCTTGATTATTCAATGTTTTCTTATTTGTGTAGATCTTGCCCCTTTTTTAGTCTTGGTCTTTGAGAATGATGGGCCTCATGCCCCTAGATGTTACTTGCTATTTGTGTTTAATTGATTTTGTACTTAATGATAAACTTGAAGCTAATTTTATCACAGACTAACTAGGTAAGGCTGTTCTTGAAAACTGCATTTGTGGTACTTATTCCATATAACTGTACCAAGTTCATTGCCTTGATTTTTAGAGGTTCCTCCTCATCCTTTCCGCTTCCCAGGATGCCCAAACCAGTATCGGAATGCTCCAGCTGAGCGTACAGCTGACTTGTAAACTTGTAATTTGCTAATTCACTCTGTACATATGAGTAACAGTTCATGTGAACTGGGCACTTAGACATAGCAGGCAGTAAAAATAATTTTAAAAGTTTCACGTTCTGTGCACCCACCAAAACATATCAGATGTCAAGACCTATGAACCAGAAAGTCCTGAATTAGCTGTGATTTTGCTTGTGCCTTTCTCTTAATTTGTTAAAGAAATCAAGTGTTTGATTTACCAGTTTCTAACATTGATAAAGGTTTATTCCTTGCTCTAGTAATCTTTATTCTGTCCTTTAATTTGTATGATCCATCCACTGAAGTAGTTGGATATAGGAGTCATGCTAGGCTCTGGAAACAGAACGCTTTCCGTTTGCTCTGATAGTAAGTTTTCTAAATACACTACATACACTCTTTATCAGACTGACAGCCTCAAATTTCCTGGAAAAAAACTCCTTCAGGAAGTTCTGTTCTGAAGTTGAACACATATTGTGAAATTCTTGTAAGCAGAAATTGTTTTAAATGGAAGTAGGTAGGCAGGGCATTAGCAAGAAAGTCAAGGTTCGCTTGCTATGAGAAATCGTTATAACAAGGTTATCTGAAATGTTGGCTTCTAGTTTTTGTGGCTTAAAGGTTAGACTTCGTTGTTGTAGGTTGTCTCATTTGGGGAATAACAAATGACTGGCACACTCCTAATACACTGAATTAAATAATGTATTGCTGGGTTTCCTCTAAGGTGAGGTTGGACGCTGCAAAAGGCTCTCCCAGCTGCACTAAGCAATGGGGAGATAGCGCATCTGTTTC
Source organism: Balearica regulorum gibbericeps (assembly GCF_011004875.1). Taxonomy (NCBI): domain Eukaryota; kingdom Metazoa; phylum Chordata; class Aves; order Gruiformes; family Gruidae; genus Balearica; species Balearica regulorum. Next base: position 17,284,444 of record NC_046186.1, read on the forward strand.
ATTATCTTTCTGGATTTCAATGAACACAAGCCTCTGATCTAGGGCTCCCAAGCAGAGAGCAGAACTGAAGCAAGTAAAACTTTTAGGGCCTCTAGATTTTAACATGAAAGGCTCACTTTAAAAATCATTTATCTGCACAAGGGCAACGTACCTTAAACCCATGTAACTCCCACATGCTGTTGTTCATTTTGAGTACTGTTAGTCTTAAGTATATCTTGGTCAATCATTTAGTCAGTGCTTCTGTACCTACAGAGGATAGAAATATTTTTAAATGCACATGTAGACTTTTTTGTTTGATTCTATCATGTTATGGAAGATCACAAATGAAGAATACTGGAAGAAACTTTTAGGTAGTCAGGATTCTGAAGGGAAGAATTTGATGTCAGTAATACATGTTTACTAAGGGCAAGATAACACTTGAAGTATTTTGAGGAATTAGAAATATGGAAAATGCAATCATGGAAGAATGTTAGAATCAATTTAAGATAAATCTGTCCAATACCAAGAAAAGTTTCCTGAGAGCTTTTGGCTGTGTTGTATGGCCATTACTTCAGCAAAAATTTATAATTATTGAAAAGGAAATGACATTTTTTTGAAGACTCATTTCTATATTTGGCAGGGGGAAACTGGAAAACTTTAGACTTCCATAAAAACTTGAATAATTCTTTGACTTTTACTGGATTGTTGGGTGTTTTTCTGATGAAAATCTATTGAAAGAACTTGCATTTCCACACGCTTCTGGTTACTTAGCTCTTTGGGGACCACAAACTTTCTAACTTCTTGTTTTAGGAGAAATGTAAGCAGTGAATGTAAACTCTAGATGAAATTAATCTCAGCCCCAGGTGGGAATAGTGTGGGCAGACGTGCTGCAGCTCAGGCTTCCAACTCATCTGTTAAGTGGGATTCCAGATACTTCACTCAGGGCCAATCCTAAATATTGACTGCCAGTTTTTAAAACTATGTAGACAAAGACTCAGAACCAAATGGAAAAGATGAATTAGGTCACCCTCTCCGTTTCCATGCCAGGTACGTTTGTCTCTGCTTTTGACAGAGCTTTGTCAGGTCATCGTAAGGCCATGCCATTACTGGAAAGGCATACGCATATTTTCCTCAATGTATAACCTGAAATAGTAATGATCTTAAGAGGTCTGCATGAAAACTATTTAATGTTCTCCCAGAAGGAGTTGATGCATAGAGCTTGAATCCAGAAGGATGAAGAACTTACTTCTGCTGAATTACACTTTTGAAAGTAAGATCACTTTACTGTTGCAGCAGGGGACTCTCCCTTTCCTGTCGAGAAAACAACTGCTGAATGTTAAAACACACCTAGGTTGCAGTGAGTCATACTGTGGACTTTGGAATGACTGATTATACTTGAAATAGTCAAGAAGTCTTAATACCAATTGACTAGATGATTAAAACAGGCAGCCATTTGTGAGTAGAAGCCTTCTTGAAAGGTCTGAGCCTACACCAGTCATCTGTGCTGTCAAACACTTTGGAACATTTAATGTGTTTAAATTCACATTTAACAGGTATATTAAGGGAATATATTGGTCTGAGCAGCATCACCATATTCTTAGCTTTACTTTTTGACTGCAGTTAGGGTGGAAACCATTTCCCTGTGTGCTGCTTGTAGGTGGTTTTTCTCGTATTGGAACTGGATGGATCTTCAGAAATACTTGAGACTGAAGAAGTTTCCCAAGCATTTTGCACACTTCAGCCCTGGCTGAATTTATGTAGTGTCACACACTTCGCATAGTGTGCCTGTTGGATGCAAGCTGCTCATCTTCTAGATAGGACTGTGAATTTGAATCCATGTTCAGGGCGGCGAGTTAACTTGCTAAAAAAAGTGGCTTTGACATGTACTCTGTGCATGTGTATTATTTTTAAGGAACCTTGTCTCAAAATAGGTATATTTCGAAACAGTTTCTTCACTAGCGTGTGACCATTTGGTTCTGTGGGGTTTGGCCAGTTACGGCTTCTTGCTGTTATGGGCAAGTACATTAAGTAATCAGAATTACTTGCTGTCAGCCATGTAACGTCTGGTCTGGTGGCTAGCTTCAGTACTCCTTAAAAAAAAAAAAAGCACTTAAAAGCTCAAAATAGGGAACATTCAGTGTTGGCTCAGGAAGGGAAGGAACACCTAGGAAACAGCAATAAACCTCAGTCTAGTCTCTGTAAGACCTGTGAAAATCAGTACCCTGCAGAATGGTAGCATCTCCACTGCTAGCAGGTCTGATGAGCGCTTGGACAGCAGAGAGCTTCTGAGCAGTTGAAGTTCAAGCTGGTCTTCCCTTTCCCCCCTCTCCCATATCATTGAACTTTTCCATCATGGAGTGAGGAGGAATACAATTTTTTATATATATATTATATGCATTGATTAGTTTGGTTTTGTATCAAAAAGAGTAATACTATTGGATTTTCTTTTCTCTAGATGCTTTTTGTGTCATAGGAATTAAAGCCCAGCAGAGGACTTTGTCTTAAATCACTAAAACCCGCAAATACAAATTACTTCCCACAAACTGTTATGATGTTTGTTTTTAAAGAATAGCATTTAAAATCATATGCCCAAAAGATGAAGATGATGTTGGAATGAGTTGTTCTAAACAACTTGAAGTAAGATATAGGGGCCTTAAGCTCAAGAATGTTACTGAAACAGTCTGACTTGAAAATCAAACTTTATATAGACTTTATTTACAAAACTATGCCAGCAATTTTGAACATCGGCACACTCCTTGCTAAAGATGCAGCAACATAACCAGTTTATATTTATGGGACAAACTTTTGGAGAGCATTGCTGCTTATGATGATTGCTTTTACATTGACTTTTTTCCCTTCTGGTGGAGTAAAAGCAACGATATATCGTACTAAGTTGGTGAGAAATGGGAATGGCAATGTAGATAAGGCTTTTCATAGCATAACATTAAATAACTTGGTGATGTGACCCAAACACGTCATAGGTGTTGACGTCTGAGTGATGGTGGCATTGTAAATATTGTGAGTTACTTCAGTTTACCACATTGAGAACTTGGGTCGGTACCTAGGCACATGATATCTTTAGCTTGCTTTCAAAATTGCTCTTAAACTACTTGTGATGGGTAGATAATCTCTTGGAGCTGACCTGGTTCACGTTCATCCTCTGGTATTGAACGGTTAAATGTGAATAATATATATATAAGCTGACGGTATTGGAATATATGCAGAGACTTATATACTCATGTATTTGCTTTTCTTCTTGAAGTCCAATTCTAGATGGCACAAGTACTGAAGGCAGCTCAGAACAAAAGTACAGAAAGTATTTAGTGTATGCTGTGGTTGAACTTGATGTCTCGATCAGGCTTGCCTTTTAAGATAGGCTTAGATGGGGGGAGGTTGGCGGGACTTTGTTTTGATGTCAGCTTTTAAAAGCAGGGCTTGTCCTGAAAACAGGTAACAGAAAGCATATGTGGAGTGGGACTGGTACGTGAATTGCAGGAGATGTGTGCATGGCGTATGTAAGGAGAGGCTGGCTGGATGCATGTACAACGAATAATTATGAAGGAGCTGTATCTTCGGGGAGCTGCTTTGTCTGTATCAGGCACTTCAAGTAAAGATACAGCCGGCATATTCCTTCAGGACTTGCTTTTCATAAAGCTGAAATAATGGGGAAGTCATGAGAGCAGATGAGTTAATATTTCTGGCTCAGGTTAATTGCAGTGGTCTGATACTACAACCACATGTTCAACCCTTGTTCCTGCTTAAGCAGAGGGGGAAAAGAGACGAAGAGAGGACAATTACTCAGCTGGGAAAGAACAAAAGTAGAACTGGAGAAGGATCCAAAAAGGCAATTGAAATATAACTTTCTCTTGGCATGTAAAGGAATAAGTCTGCCAATGGAGAGAAAAATAGAAAAAAATAAATTTCAGCTTTAAAGAGGGAAGAAGTGGATTGCTGCCAGGCTCCTAGCCTGCTCCGCATGGCTTCTTCAGGCAGCTGCAGATCTGTTCCAGGGCCTGGTAGCCCTTTGTTGCTGGCATCTCTTTAATAGATAAATAAATAAGCCTGCCTTCTGTAGGAGGGGAAAAGAATATCATATATGAGAATATGAAGCTATTAGGATGGCAAGAGTGTTAGCACACTGTGAAGGTAGAAATAAATTGAGATGTATGAGCAACACGAATGGGAAGTGGGCTGGGAAATCCTGTCACACTACAGGAGGACCAGTGTGCCACTTGAGAAAAATGTCTCAGTGTGGGGGAAGTAGGAGATACCAACCACGAACTGGCACAGTGCAAACCTGTTTTGCACCAGGACACAAAGGGTTTGGCTGGAGGACAGAGTTTTGATTCCTGCTTTGTACTGCTTGTAGTTCTGAGAGTCACCCACCAACAGGGCAGGCCAGCAGCTCAAACATCACGTGGCTTTTCAGGGCAGCATCTGAGACATGTTTGACGTTGTAGAGTGTGTAGTTGCTGGTTGTTCAGGTCTTGGTTTAGAAGGTGATAAGAACAGTCAGTTCTTAATGGTGGTGGCAACTGTATTTTGATACATAACTTTCTCTGACCAAAAAACCAAAGTGATGGGCATGTTTGCTGTATGTGAATGTGGATGGCAGTCTACTGTATTGGCTGCCTTCATCACAGAATCATACCTGTGGCAGTGCCTGTCTCTCTTTAGATAAAATTTATCATAATAAATTTTGAGTTTGGCTAAGGTCTACTTCATTGCTCAGCCTGCCTGTATTCATCTTACTTACTATCAACTGATGTTTAAAATAGGGATTCCTGGCTAATTGCTGTCTGATGGAAAGGTAGAAAAGCCCAAGTGAGGAAAGATAGAGAACAGATGTAGGAAATCTTGAGTTTTCCTGGCTATTACTGACTCAACAACAGTGTAAAGTAAACGATTTATTTTTTTGTGCTGTCTGCTCTCACTGCCCTGCCAACATTTTGTCTGTTAGAGGGAGGGTAAGATGCCTTCCAAGAAATGACGATGATGTCCTGAGATTAATGGCTCACAAAGTGCACCGAATACATTATTGATTTGAAAGATTGATAGATAAATAATTAGATTTATTGATAGATAAATTATTAGCTTTACTCAAAGTCTGTTTGTGTTCTGTTCTATCCTATGTGATTCATAAATGAGATCTTGTTCTATTTAAGGCTATTGAAAACTAAAACTAGATACATGAAATCCAGAATGAGGATGTTCTACCCTAGTTGATAGATGCACAGATCTCTCCCTTCCATGTGCTGTGGTAAGGATTGGGAAGCCCTTGACATGAACTGGGAGTGGGAGCTGCTGTCTGGGAAGCTCAGCTCCTCCAACTGAGGAGTGCCTAGGAAATAACATAGTGTATGTAACCTACTCTTTGCTGTCTGAAAAACTACAGTTCACTCCCACCATCCGCATTTTTCTCTTAAGTTTCTCAGAAATCTGCACAGAACCACTGCTTTTCAAACCTGCATAGTGGAGGCAGCACTTTCAGGATGCATTGACACACGGACCGCAGCGCTACATGCTTGTGGTGGCACTGGGGCCATGGCAAAATCCTTCTGTGCTTCTGGAAGAAGTGTGTGGCCTACCCCATCTGAAAAAAAAAGAAAAAAAAAGTGGGCATTAATGCTTAAGGGAATGTAGGTTTGAGCTCAGCTTAAATTAAGACATGCTAAAGCTCTGCTGTAAACATATTTAGATTCCAGGGTGTTAGTATTTTTAAGTCATAACCAAGCCAGATCAGTTACACACGGTACTCTACTGCTAGAGCTATCTCCAAAGACAGAATTTCGTAATAAATAAGTAAATTTTTTGTGTGTGCTAAGTTTACAATAAATCTTCAGGTTTTGGAAGGCATAAAATAAAAATGCCTGTTTCTTTGTAACATCTTGAAAAAGTTTTATTTCAGCATTTAAAAAAAGAATCAAAGATACAGTTTTGTCAAATACCTGGTTTAAAATCCCATACAACATCCTTCTCGGTTGTCTGGTCAGTGCTCCTTAGACTGTCATCGTTTTCCACATCCAGTCTGAGCACACGGATAAATCGCATCTCTGCTACTTAATGCAGTCCCAACCTGAGAACGGCCTTTAGAGGCTGCTAGTTACTCTCTGATCATCATTAAGGAACCTTTCTAAGCATAAGTGTATTACATGTCAGCTTTCTTGATTCTGGGCAGTTTCTTGTGAAAACAAACTTTGTGTTAAACTTGAGGTTACTGCATTGTCATCTCTGAGACTTTGAAACTGGTTTGTGCAGTGTTATGCTTTTATGGCTGGCATTGACATCTGTCATAGGAGAAAAGCACCAGGAAAACTTCAAGCCAAAATGTGAAGATTTTCTCATTGCAGAAATGTGTAAGTGGGAATAACTCATTCTAATGTGGGAATGACTCATGCAAAGTAACAGTGTTAATATGGGGTTGTGTTACCCATCTGCATGCTACGTCTTAACTCTTGTTCTGAAACATACCTCAGGTTTTGCTGCTTTTTCCATAATAACAATGAGGTGTACCATTCAATACGCTTGTGCAAGCCCTTGCATACTTCACCGTGTTAAACGGTTACATAAATTCCCCACTTATCCCTAGGCGATACTAGCCAGCATCTAGTCTTTGGCAGTGGTTTTGTAGCCTTACAGAAAGTCCTAAAAATGCCTGTTTCTGAATTGGTAAGTGGAGAGGTATGTCAGGCTTGGTTTCATCTTACCCTCCCGCTGTTTGCTCTAGGGTGGTGGTAAGAGTACTTGTAACTCTTTAGTGTTTCTTAATGCCCTCATAGGAGGATCTCTGAAGGAAGGTTGTCTGTGGACCTATATGCAATATTACATCCATGGTAAGCACGCTGTGTGGGCACAAAAGTGCTTTTTTCACCCAATTGGAAGTACCCTACTACAAGTAGCCGTTTAAAATAATTGCCAACACCTCAGATGGACTTGGAGTGAGTAAGTGCTTTCAGCTGGATTGCTCTTCTACCGTTTATTACTAAAGGAAATAATAATGGTGTGGCAATAGGCACAAAGAGTAGGTTTGTGTCCAAAACTAGATAGCTTTGATTATAGTGCTACAGTTGCTAATAAAAATGCTAAGGGTTTTGCCCTGGAAGCTTACAGTTCCTTAAACATTTCCTTTGTAGCTGCTTTATGAATTTGGATGCATGTTCCCGTAACAAAAATCTTATTTAACTAGGCACAGTTTGCAAGTTTTGTGGAATCTTTCTACTGCTTTTATGACCAGTTTATTTTCCAAGTAACTGAATGCAGATCATTATCACGTACATTCTTAGTGTAAAGCCGCTCTGAGTATTGCAGGGTTTTCTTGAGTCTGTTGGAGCTTGTTTGCATCTTTTGTCAGATGATTGCCAGAGAACATGGGTCAGTTGTGGTAATGAGTTGGGTAAACTCAACAGAGCTCAGGGACAAGGACGTCAGGCAGAAGCTGCTCTCCTCCTCGTCAGTTCTCTGAGGTACCCCCTTTGCTGGGGGAAAATCCTGTACCTCTTCTCTCCTTCGCCTTCACCCCTGTCTTGGAAGGGCTAGAAGGCCTTGCACCCTTGGAGAGAGACTTATCTCCTCTTGCTGGAGGCTTGTAAACCTTTCCCTGTCCCTCTGGTTATCAGGTAGGAGAGCTGTGAGTGAGGGGAGTGGTGTTAGCAGTAGCTCAGAGCGTGCTGGAGAGTACCGTATAGCTTTTCCTGTTCCTGGGAAGGGCAGGGTGGACATGAAGGATGCCTCCCCACTGCGCTGGAGCGGGTGTTACTTTGCAGCCTTGCAGAGAGCTGGTACGGGTTGGTGAGGCTGGCTACTGACTAGGCGGGTTCAAACCCTTGGCTCTCTGGTAGGTGGGCTGGAGATTCCTTAGCACAAGTCTAATGAATGCAGTTTGTACAAAAAATAGCAGAGTTGTTTTTCTTTTTTTTTTTCCCTGTGAAGTGGAAATAAGTTCTTTTTTATAAATAACTTTGAAACTTTCTTCATAATGTTTCATTTTTCCGGTAAAAGCTTACACATTTGCAATAATGTTTTTGAAATGAGAAGTGCATATCCTGAAACTAAACTTGGTCCTGAAACTATATGCCAGTAAACCTTTTCTTGTTACTTTTTCTGCAGTCTAATCTGATGGCTGACCATCTTAATGTCATCTCTAGCTTTTGTGCCTTTACACAGTTTGCTTAAATAAGTATGCATCTATCTAAAATGCCCTTTAAACTCCTTTTTTCCTTGTAGTAAACTTTTGAGTCCATCCAAACCTTCTGGAGAGAAGAAAAATAGATTGAACTTAGTTGCAATGGTGTACATAATATGCTGATGTCTCTTTTTGTTGTTGTTGTTTCAGGAGCTGTTGGACAAATATTTAATAGCTAATGCAACTAATCCAGAGAGCAAGGTATTCTACCTGAAGATGAAGGGAGACTACTTCCGATACCTTGCTGAAGTTGCCTGTGGTGATGACAGAAAACGTAAGTACCTTGTGGTCTTCGGGTCTTTGATAGCTACTGAACTTCAGTTTTGGGCCATGGGGGAGGGAACAGTAAATGAAGTACACGTGCCACTATCTTACTCTGAATTCATGTGAGTTAGCTGAGTGGGAACAACTATGCTTCAGTTGGAAATCTCCAGTGTTCATACAGATGGAGAGTAAAATTCTGAACAGACCTTAAGCATAGTACACCAGGGAATTTTAGCTGGTGTTCCCCTCATCTACCCTAAATTTCTGGATAGATGTTCCATAATGCTTACTCAGAGCTTCTGGAAAACAATGTAGGTAAAGGTCTGCTAACATTTAACGTAGTTTGTATTTCTTTACTAAAATAAAGTTGATGAGGAAGAGTACACAGATCTCTACAACATTTTTTACTCTGCGATGGAGTCCTGTTGATCTATAAATTTTAACCATTTCAGTGTGAAGCAGACTTCGTTGTAATCTCCTAAGTTTATAAAGAAGCAATAAAATTACTAGGTTAGTACACTATCGAAAAAAGTGAGCTGCACTCTGAAATCGTTGATGTTCATAGGGATAATACTGCCCCTGTAATTTTAGTTTGCCCTTTTGGATCCAGCAGAAAAGGCCTGGAAAACTTCACAGTTGGTACTGTCAGTTGATACTGGGCATTCTGAGAATGTAGAACATTCCTAGAAGTTAGAACATGTACATAGGTGGTTAAGAACTTCAGGAAGCTCTTCTGGGATGGGTTTTAACTCTGTTCAGAGGATGTGTTGAATTCAGTATTAGGACTGTCTCGCAAGGTGCGAGATACATACTGTTGTGATGTTAAAAACTCTTGGTATGGCATAAGGTACTGATACATTTTTACGTAACAAACTAAAATTAGTCCTGGAGTGATGCTGTGGCACAGAAAAGAGATGGACTGCTGAAGCTGGCAGAGCACTGAAGTGATTGTCCCTTTGGGTTGGGCATGGTAGGCATCTGACAGTGTTGGCTGGCTAAACTGGTTGAATTGCAAAGTGGGAGGACAGAGCTGGCTGTCACTTCGCTACAGGCTTTGTTAGTCTCCTTGTATTGTAAGAGTGTTTAAGTTGAAAGATGAAAATATACAAAATGGAGTAAAAGTCTGTGTGTTATTGAGTTAGATTCAGACATTCTTAACCCTTTGTCTGATTTGAATGACAACAGTAGGTCCAAGGGTAGCAGATACAACTTGTCTTTGGCTTTCACCAAGATAATCTGGTTTACATTTTGTCTGCAGCAGCAGTTACAAATCTGTGGGCTTCTCTGAGCAGAAGAATACCAGTTTATCGTGGCTAAAAAGACTGCTTTTAAAGTGATATGCATGTTGATATGGGTGCTTACTGTAGAAGAGGGACTGATTGATAAGCTTATTAGCAGATCTTAGTATTTTGTTGGGAAGTTACAGCTTATGTCTGTCACTGTGCATACATTTTATGCTTGACTTTTTGCAAAGTTCTAGTTTTACTTGAAGCTTTTCTCATGTTCCACCTCTAAGCATCTGTTTATTTTCTTTGCTTCAAATACATTTTATTTCCTGCATTTGCTAGGTTTTTTTGCCTTTTTTCACCTGTTCTGAAGAAATTAATAGTCCATTAACACTCATTACAGTGTGAATACTGAAAAACCCTAATGTATATTGTGGCTTCTTTAAATAACAGATTTTACTTACCAGACTTTTTTTCCCAGCACTTTGTAGAGCAATTATGGTATCAGCTCCCTCAGAGAGCTGGATTCTGAGCTCTGACAATGGCCTTTTCCTGCAGTCTCCTTCCATTCTGCAGGCATGTTTAGGGTGGCTCTTGGCCCTTTGGATGTCTATTGGAAGACAATCAGGGACAGACTATATGGACTATATGTAGCACTCTTAAAGTATCCACTCTGGCCTAGTAACCTCTTTTCTCTGTGGTGTTTTTCCCAGTTATTTTGGGCATGACCTTGTTTGGTTTGGGTTTTTGGGATGGTTGTTTTTGTTGGGGTTTTTCTGTCTTGATCTCTCTACACCCAGTTTTTGGGGGCAGACATTCAGTTTTTCAGGAACATGCAGTATGTGCCTTACAAACTTCCTCAAGGAGAGGTAGGACCGTACAGACAGTAGCTGCCTTTACTTTGCATGCCAGACTCAAATGCAAGCATGTCCATCCTGTGCAAGGAATGAAGCAGGAGTTCTGTAGCAAAAGTAATGCACAATATTTTTTTTGTAGCTAAAGTATCAAAGGCCATCGAGGTAATATAGTCATCCTGGATGTTTGTATTTACTAATTTCTGTGTGTTTATTTGTCTCTTCAATACCTTTGCTCTGTAGTAGCTTAATTTGCTCCCTATGTTTTGTCAGTGTGGCAGCAGTACTTAAAATGGGTTTAAAATCGTTGCCTTGATTAAAGTAAGTGCAGTGTTTTGCTAAGAGCAGGCTTAAGTAGAGGACTGTTTAGTCTCCTACTAATGGAGTACTTTAAATAGTCATATCTTTTAAAAAAACCTGAAAACTTACTGTTGAAATGTTTCTCATTCTTTTAACAGAAACAATAGAAAACTCACAGGGAGCTTATCAGGAGGCATTTGATATCAGCAAGAAGGAGATGCAGCCAACACATCCAATTCGCTTGGGTCTAGCTCTTAACTTCTCTGTATTTTATTATGAGATTCTCAACAATCCTGAGCTTGCCTGCACACTGGCAAAGACAGTAAGTTACTCTTTTCTTCTGTATGCGTGCAGGGACAGTACAAGAGAATTTAAGCTTAAAAAAAAAAGAATTATTATTTCCTAGAGTTTATGCAGGAAATTATACTATTTCATGGATCTGGTTTCCAAGCTCGTGTTGTTAGTGAGATCAAAGGAGTACAAGCAGGCTGTATTTACAATGGGACTTAAATTTTCAGCAACATGGCAAGCTTTTATTACGCCCTTATTATGGTTCTGTGTCAAATAGAACAATTCAGGTCATTAACTTCTAATGTTGGGGTTTGATTTTGTTTTAAAGCTACCTTTACTGATAGGTTTAGCTTATGGTTATTTAATGATCAGTTAATAGAAAGACTAAAGATGGTTTAATTATTCTAGGCGTTTGATGAGGCTATTGCAGAACTTGATACACTGAACGAAGACTCATACAAAGACAGTACTCTCATCATGCAGTTGCTTAGAGACAACCTAACAGTAAGTTGCCTCTTTATGTGCTATATTTGCTTAGCTGGACTGAATTGGTGATGAAACAAAACTATGATTTCATTCTAGCGCAAAATATAGCAGTGATTCGGGCTACTATACCTTTTTGTAACTTAGTTTGAATGTACTATAAATTGATGTTTGCAACTTCGTGCTGTGTAATCTAGAATAACAGCTTGGATAGCTTATATTCTTCATTGTTTGCTGGCCTTTTCAGTGGAGAGGGAGAAGGTGCATTCAGCGAACTTAACCTACAAGATTGGACAAGTAGTCAAAAAATAGTAGTCTGTGATCTGTCAGGGATTTTTATTCAAACTTTCTGATGTCTACCTCGGAAACAGAGTGTCTTTCCTGTTGTACATCCAGTGCAGCTTGCTTTATTCATTTTTCTGATTTTCATTTAAAAGAAAAAAATCCAGAATTTCAATGTTTTAAGAATAAAATTAGTTGATGTTTGAGTACGCATCATAATGATAAACCATTACAGAAAAGTGCCTAATGGAACCATTAAATTCTCTTAAAATATGTAACTAAGACAATTTTCTAGTAAATATCCTCTCTCCATTTTCACTGCATTTAAAATTACAGAAATGTGTATTATTTTGCAATGCTCCTTCAGTAGAAATGTCTTTTATTAGCACTGTAAAATGCTTAGCTTCAATAACCAAAATGGTAATCTTCACTTTCAGGTTTGACCACAGCTTTTGAAATTAATCTTACTCAGAAAGCTACTATTCAGACTTGTCGAATGATCTGGGATCGATGGCACAGCTTGCTATTAAGCATGAAAGTCTGGACCTGTTTAGAACACGGTCTACTCTGCCTTAATAGCTGAGGTGCAGAGGTAGTTGTGCCCTCTGCGTGGGGAGCTATGTCCAATTGCCTCTCTCTGAGCAAGTACTGGAAGCCAGGGGTGTACAGCTCCAGTGCACTGGTACTCTGTAGACATCCCTAAGTCTAATTCATTATCATTTCTGTACAGTCAATAGTTGTCTCTTTTTGGAAGTAAAGCTGCACTGCTGAAAGCTGACACTGTTTTTCCTCCTTTTTCTAGTTATGGACATCAGACAGTGCAGGAGAAGAATGTGATGCTGCAGAAGGTGCAGAAAACTAAACTGCACACGGGGCGTCATTCTCCCTTTCCTTCTCAAGAAACCTTTTTACACGTCTCCATTCCTTATAGCTCCACTTGGATTTCCTATAGCAAAGAAAACCCATCCATGTGTATGGAAATCAATTTATAGTCTTTTCACACTGCAGCTTTGGGAAAACTCCATTCCTTGATTTGTGTTTGTCCTGGCCTTCCTGGTGTGCGGTTACTGCTGTAGAAAAGTATTAATAGCTTCATTTCATATAAACATAAGTAACTTCCAAACACTTATGTAGCGGACTAAAGTGTACCTGGTATTTAAAAACAAATCTGAACCAGTTCCTGCCAGTTGACTGTGTTTTGTATTACAGTAAGATATGAAAATGTAGTTAATTGCAACTAAAGAGTGTTCCACATAGCTTTTAATTCTCCACATTCCCTTCTTATTCTGCAGGGTTTCCTTTCCGTAATTGACTTTCACATGCTACTGTGTATTCTTTTCAGTAGGAATATGGAAGTATTGGGCCAGATCAAGTTGAGCATTTCTAGTTTGGAAAACAACAAATTGAGTTGCTTCCTGTATCATGTAATACAGAAGCTTGTGTGTTTGAAAACAGGGGCTTCTCTTAATCTTCAGTTGCTGCTGTTTAAGTTGATATCCCTTCCCAATAAAAGTTCACTTACACTCCTGCCTTTGTAGTTCTGGTATTCACTTTACTATGTATTAGAAGCAGCATGTTACTGCCGGAGTACAGGCAGTGCTTTTTGGCAGACTAAAGTGCATGTCATTTCTTAATACACTGGAATGGGAAAACCAATTGAAGTTCACATGTCCAAGTATAAAATTTAGTACTTTTCCATGCAGGTTTGTGCACATGTGAGAAGGTGTCAAGTTTGTCCAGTGATTGTTATTTAGAGAGTTTGGACCACTATTGTGTGTTGCTAATCATTGATTGTAGTCCCAAAAAAGCCTTGTGAAAATGTTATGCCCTCTGTAACAGCAAAGTAACATTAAATAAAATTACATTTTATAAACCACTTACTGTTGACTTGTAACAATTCCATGTAATCGCTTAAGGGCTAAACTTCACTGTAAGTATCTCGTGCTAGAAATGTCTTTCTCAAATTTAGTGTATACTTTTAAAAAGTCTGCTCTTAAACGAACTCATTTCGTATTTGAACAATGTTCATTTTGTGAAAATAATCTGGATGATTCTCATAGTTAAGCTGACATGTGGACTTCTTTATAACTAAATCTGTTTGAGCTAACGGCTTCACCTTAATAATGACCTAAGAAAAAATAGCCGATTTCTTCATATTCTTCCATGGCTTGCAAATCCTCTCATCTAAATTATGCATTTTTTTGTAACCTCTTGAAATTCTCTGATCTGTCCTCCTGTTGTGTTTTTTGACTGATGATCATTATTATTACAGTATTTGAGCTACGCTTTGAGAAATTCAGAGGAATTTGTCCTGCTCTAGAACATTAGTTTGTGTGCTGCCACATCATAATCTGCTTTCTGTTGTGCTCAACTGCTTTTAGTGTTACTGTTTCCCCCAGTTTTTGGAGTTTTTTGTAATAATACATTGTTCTGCTTATTTTTTCTTTTTTTCTTTCTTTTCTTCCCTACATCACTGAAGAGTTGTGTTTTTTCCTAAACCTCTACCTCTTAGTTTCCCATGTTGGTGGGTTTTTGAAAATATTTAACTCCTATTAGTGTCCTGGCTAGACAGGATATGACATTATGAAAAAGGACATATTACTACTCCGTGCAGGCTTCTGATGGTACATGTTCCACCTTCCATGGTTTTGTTCATTCTTTGAGTGTGCACAGTGAGTGTTCCTACCATAAAACTGTTCAGATTATGTGCTTCAATTGACATGCATTGCTTTATAAAAAAAAAATAATTGTATCAGTTCCATTTTCTTCATGCGGTCACTTTGAATTGCTGTCAAAGTATTGTGTGGCAGGATTCTACATAAACTCATATGCTTCTTAATCGGTGTTTTGGTTTCATAATTTCTTCCCCTCCCCATTGCATTTCTTATTGATCCTTTGTTTCATAAAGGTTTTGAACTCCTAAGTGCTCTCATTCTCCCCAAAAAATGTTGGAGTGCTGACATGTTAGCAGTCAGCTCTAGCTGCTCATTTCAGAGTTTGCTTTCTTTGCTGTCTCCTGGAGCGGTTGTCTCAGCTTGCACTACGTTGTCAGCTAACTCCGTTCTCTTGTTTCCTTCCTTTTGCCACTTGTAGAGAGAGTTGTCTGTTTTCCTTCCAGGAACAGTACCTGGGCCTTGTATCTAGATTAAAGCTCAACTTAGTAAATGCTCTTTCTAATGTCTATCAAACTGGGTGAATCGTAGCGCGTTCTTCTTCGTTGCATCTATGTTTTGCGCAAAAAATGAGTCTTGAAACTGCAACATCAGCTCTTGAATGTTAGTAATACTGAATGCAGCAGCATCTGTTCTCATACTGGTACTGCCAGAATTTGGCCATTTATATGTATTGTTTTTGAGGGGAGAGGGAACGAAAGGTGTAGGGGAATGGGATGATGGTATAAAAAAGGAATAGACCGTAATTCCCTAAGTGACTTTGCCTAGTCCCCCCCTCCCAGGTAAACTTCATTATTACTGCAACACCCAGAGTAATTAGGTGCATTCATGTGGTATTATGGTTTCCAGTTCCAGGAGATAATTTGCATTTATATGCTGCCCCACCTCACAGAAGATGACATGCCCCACAGCTTAGGAAAAGCTGGACAGACTGAACACCTCAAGTCCCAAACCATGCTTATTCCTTGCAAGCCAGGTGTATAATTGACAATATGATCCAAGGCACCTTAGTAAAAGAATAGTATCTTGTTAGATTAAGGATGTCATATGCTGAATACGGTTGTGTACAGTAAATCCTGTGGGGTAGAGTTATTGTCTTCACCTCTACATTAGATTTCACGGTAGTGTATTAATCATTTCAACTTCCGTCTTACTATTTTCAGAATAATAAGAAAAAAGATCTCACTTTTCTGCCAGATGGGTGATAGTAGTAGAGATGGTACTTCATGCTAAGCCACTTCCTTTTGAGGTATTTGTGCTGTAACTCTGTTCAGTAGCAAAACAAGGAGGGTTTTGTGCTTAATTTCTCAGGATCTTTCTCGAAATGAATGTCATCAAAGACACTGTTTTCTTTTCCTCTTCGCTAAGTCCAGTTGCAGCATTCTTGGTGTGATAGCAGGCTACTTGTCATACCAGGAGACAAATTATTTTATGATTCTGCAAAACAAATAGAGCACTTGCTACTTTGCACCTCACTTTCTTTTGTGCAGTACAAAGCAGTGTAGGGAGACCAGAGTAAGTTTGGGGTTGTGAGGGTGTGGTTTTGGGTTTTGGGGTCTATTCTATTTGAAAGCTTTTGTCTTAGACACATACACCAAAAAAAAAAGGCAAAAAAAAACCCGCTAGTAGAAATACTGATTTGGGTAACCAGAATTCACGTGAGCATACAAAATACACTAATGTTTTAAATGTTAGTGTGGTTTTCAAAGTAACAGTAACATCCTATATGTCTGAGAAATTATCTAATGCCATCTAAAATTATCTTCCACATCAAACCAAGAGGGTAAATTAGGCAATAAATCATGATAGAAAGGAAAAGGACAAACTTTGAAATTTATTCCCAACGTTACTGGATGACTATAAATTTGAAATCCCAATTCTACAACTGAAATCCCAGACCTCTGTAACAAGAACTAACTGCCCTCTTTTGTTCAAGCATAGCTAGATGACACAACTGCTGAAAGCTCCGGCAATTACAGCTTGGCCAGCTTTCAGATGAATAAAATGCCAGTGTGGGAAGGGTGAAATGTTAGTACCAGTTCTGGATTGCTGCCATGATATTTTCCACTACGCTGCAAAGACTCTAACTTGCAAGAGGAATGCCTTTGTCGTCTTCTGCTGGAATCCTTACATCAATAAACAGACACGAGTACATCTCTGATAATAAAGTGTAGCCTCAAACTATGTGAGCAAGTATTTTAAAACTTACATTTCTGTATGTGCAAACTTGTTTAAGGCAAGTTTGTCTGTAGTGTAGGATCTGTGGGCTGACATTGGTGTAGGAATCCCTGAGATGAGATTCTGTAAATGCCATTAGAAGTGGCTCATAAGCTCTTTTATTGCAAATTATATTCTTAGTTGTCCAATCTCTTCATTTAGTTAAATCCCCATTCCTGCTGTTGTCATCATAATTGTAAAATCCCTCTACTTCTGGAAACACAAATACAGTTTGTAAAACCTGTTTGGGGGGAGAAGGTGAGATGGTTTGGGGTTTTGGTTTTTTTTTTAGGCTTTGGCTTCAAATTAATATACAGCTGCTGATCTTGTTATTGCTGAGCAGATGTTGGGTATTTCAGATTTGTTATAAATCTGTTGGAAACAATAAACGGGGCTCGTTACAGCCCTGTAAGAGGGAGAAAAAGGAGAGGGAGAAGAGATGTTTGTTTCTATGCTCTAAATTACTTAAATTGCACTCTCCAAGGAAAACTGATGTGTTACGGCCAGGGAGTGATAAAGTTTGGTCTCAGCAGTGACAGCAATAAATTCTAAAGAGATATTGTTTGTATGTTTATTACAGATACTATAGCGTCTGTAGTACAGGATGTGTGAATCAGCCCAGTTAAGATTAGATTAGAAAATCCTTGAGTTTCTACTCCCTGAACAAATTATGCCAATGTGAGCTGGGAGCACTTTGGGGCTATTTTATAGAATGGCACAATCAAGGTTTTTGCTGCTCTCTCATCCCTTTGAAAAATCTGGTCTGCCATAAAAAGCTGCTTTTGCTCTATTAGCATAATTTCCATTGCTTTCAATGTATAGGTGGTTTAAATTCCATTCATACGGCTAATTTGATAAGTCATATTCAGAATAAATGGTCTGAACCTGATTTAAAAGGTTTCAGTAGCTGGTGAATTTTATTCATCACTTAATTCACCTTTCATGTTAGAATTAATCAGTTTACATACAGCACCTTGAGAATACAACTCCAGTGTTATAGATCAGGATTTTATGAAAACACTTACTAGCATTAGTTTTAGAGGTACCCATACAAAATACATTTTTATTCTTAGGCTTCAAAGTATATGTATTTGTGAATATGTAGCCCTGCCAAAATGCATTAAATAAATGTTAGTGCCCAGTAAATATTGTGCCAAGTGGAAACTCTGTTACTTTCATGCCAGTTTGTTGCTGTTAAGCTTTGTGCTTGAGAGATGGTTGACATTTTTGTCAGTAGGAGGAACTTCTCAAGTGGTACCTAAGCATCACTAGAGAAGTTTGTGTACAGGAGTACTACAGCTAGAGGCAGTTTAATTGACGTTTTTGCTGTTCCATCTTGTCCTTCCCTCAATTTTTATCCCATTGGTGACAGTTTCAGTAATACTCAGAGACAAAATGATGGCTTTTGCTAGGTCCACTCTTTAATTACTTACCGCTTGAGTTCAAAACTACTCTGCTGTAAAACTTCTGTTACAAATGTGTTTTAAATGTTCTGGTTACTCTCCTGCTCTGCTCCAGCTCTCCTTGGCCTTGCCCTTCCTTTGATTCGCCAAGGGCAAATCATGCTTGACAAACCTGGTTGCCTTCTACAACAAACCAACTTGCTCAGTTGTTGTGGGGCGAGTGGTGGACATTGTCTACCTGGATTTCTGCAAGGCTTTTGATACAATTCCCCACAGCCTCCTCCTAGAGAACCTGATGTGTTACAGTCTAGACAAGTGGTCCATGTGGTGGGTGGGGAGCCACCCCTCAGAAAGACCTGGATAGGCTGGAAGAGGTAACCTTGTGCAGTTCAACAAGGACAAGTGTAAGGTCTTGCACCTGAGAAAACATAATCCAGGAGTTCAGCACAGGCTGGGATCCACCTGGCTGGAGAACAGCTCTCTGGAAAGGGACTTGGAGGTCCTGGTGGACAACAAGCTCAATATGAGTAAACAGCGTGCTGCAGCAGCAAAGAAAGCCAATGGGCTGCTGCATTACATCAACAAGGGCATCACCAGCAGAGATAAAGTCATTATCCCACTCTGCTCAGTGCTTGTCAGGCCACAGCTGGAATACTGTGTTCAGTTTTGGTCCTCACCATACAAAACAAGACATGGACAGGCTGGAGAGGGTCCAGAGGAGGGCCACCAGGATGATCAAAGGACTGGGAAGCCTGCCATATAAGGAAAGGCTGAAAGAATTGGGTTTGTTTGGCTTTGAGAAAAGAAGGCTTAGGGGTGACCTCATCACCATGTTCCAGTACTTAAAGGGTGGCTACAAAGAAGATGGAGACTCCCTTTTTACAAGGAGTCACATGGAAAAGATGAGGGGTAATGGGTGCAAATTATTCCTGGGGAGATTCCGATTGGACACAAGAGGAAATTTTTTCACAGTGAGAACAATCAGCCATTGGAATAATCTCCCCAGGAAGTGATGGGTTCCCCAACATTGAACGCTTTTAAGATTGGGCTGGAGAGGGTGCTGGGCCATCTTGTCTAGATGGTGCTTTTGTCTAGGTGGAGCTTTTGCCAAGAAAGGTTGGACCAGATGATCCTTGAGGTCCCTTCCAACCTGGTACTCTATGATTCTATGATTCCTTTCTACCTTGTCCTAAGGGTCTGGAATGAGAGCTGGTTACATTGTATGATTGGTGAAGAGATGATGTTCTTGAAGCTATGAGTGGTTCTAATCTCTTGTACCTTGAAAATGCTTGTAGGAGGGATTGGTCTCTGCACCCAGGTGCAAGGTATGTAGGACCCTGGAGGGGAGAAGATACAGCAAGATGATCACTACTGAAAGTGTGTTGTGAGGCAAGAGAATAAAAGAAGGAAGAGAACTCATAGATCAGAGTAGCACTGAATGCAAACACTACTGTCTCTTATTATTACCTCTAAAGTGGAAAGAACTTAAAATATCTTGTCACTTAAACCAGCAATGCGTGGGCATGCAGAGGCATGAAGGTCTTCTGTGGTCAAGGCTGAAAAGATGATTATAGCTCCATGTACGTGGTGCTCTACTCTTCTACAAGCAACAAGACAATACATTTATGTGTTGTTCTGTATCAAGAGCGCACAGTCACTTCTGGTGGAGCTGTGGAATGTGGTTCAAAACCAGCAGCTTTGATAAATAACAAAAAAATACTAATTTATAGAAATAATAATATGAATGGTTGCTATGGAGAAGAAAGCCTTACGTGTGCCAACCTAACCAATTAGAGACTTTTGCTTCAAAGTGGGACAAGGCATGCCATGGTTTATGTCCTTAAAAGGCTGGAGAAGACCCCCTAGATCATCACATCCCACTCAGTCCCATCACAGGCACTATGCGACACTTTTATCAAGCCTTATATTTAGATTCTTTTCCTCCTTTGCTACTGGAAGCCTGTTCCAGGTCCTCATCCTGCTGACAGCTAGAAATTCAAATAAAAAGCTTGCTCTTAGGCAGTTTATACTCACTTGTTTTTGTGTCAGTACTGCCTGTTGGCTCAAACCCAGTAAGCATTCAGCTATCAGGAGGGCTGCACAGAGAGAAGTCTTGGATCAGAGTGCTCCAGGAACCTTTTGTGGGGTGCAGGGATGGTAAGAATTGCAGAGCTTCAATGTATCTATAACAGTAATTGGGGTTTAGAGGCACATCCTAATGCTGCACTTCCTTTTGCTCAAACCTTTGCTGATTTTAGTGGGGATTCTGTTTCTAGATAGTCTGCAATAGTCAGATGTGCATTTGTCAATGATTATTTCGTCAGTAAGGAGGGCATTTTGTTTTGGTGTGCATGTGCACAGAATCTATATCACAAAGGGAAAAAAACAGCTGAAAAAGGAGGAATCTCTAAATTCTTATTTTGATTGCCTAATAGAATGATCTTTACCAGCATGGGCATTGGCATTTGAAAGAAATAAACATTTTATTTTCTTTTTTCAAATTGCTGCTCTTTATAAAGGCGGCTCACTTGTTACTTCACTGTCATAAGAGATAAAAGTTGTTAGTCATTGGCAGGAAATGTTGCTTATCTGTTTGTCTCAATTGATGGGTCAACTGCAAATACTATTTTTGTCCAATTGGAACCAGCCAAGAAAGGGTATATTGTTCTTGTCAAAGATGCTTCAATTTTTAAAAGATGCTCAAGCCTTCTAAATGTAACACAGCATTTTCTTTTTCAGTCAGATACAAATATGAGATCGATATCAGCATTCTGGAACTTAATACGTTATTCTTTGACTTTCCAAATTTCACTTCTTGAGACAACTAGGCAGGCCTCATTACTAATTCATAAATCACTAGAATTAAACAGGGCAGTAGGAAAAATAATGGGAAAGAAACCAAGTTGACTGTTCAGTGGATTTGTAATACTGGAATGTTTTTTGGTGTTCTCTAACAGTATGAAATTGCTACACCCACAAAAGCACTATAATTTAGTGCCTTCTCCTGTTAGTAATCACAACTTCCCTCATCAAGTGGAATCTAGAAACCTGTTACTTCATGAAAACCAATGAAAATTGTCATGTCAGAGTCAATCTAATCATTATTTTTATTACAGTAAAGCTTCACAACCATGCTGTGGAGAGCATTACATACACAAGCATCCAGAAAAGTCATGTCCCTAGGAACCCACACCTGATGTGCTAACCCTGCTTTCATGACTGATGACTTTTTGACAACCTTTGGTAACGAGCTGAGTGCTTCAATGACTACCTAAAACCATTGAGACCAATGGCCCTAAAGCCCATTTAAATTAACACAAGGTCAAGTATTATTTATGTAAAAGAATGAAATGCTGAGTGCTCTCATGCACTTTGAAAGGTAAGTAGCATGATAAGAGCTTGACAAGGACTTTTGGATTTATAGTAGAGATGGAATAATCCTGTCGTTTGTTTGTAGTTTTGAGTCTAATTTGCTGGAGACAAAAGGAAAAGCTACGTGGATTAATTTGTGGATTTAATAAGACAACTGTAGAGAGGAACCTGTTTAATTCCAGAACTCAGAAGCACCTGAGAGCACTCTTCTTCCTCTGTTGGAGAAGGGAAAAAGGCATCTTTCACCAAGCAAATCTTATGGTTCCTCTGGTGGGACTTAAAAAGCAACTGCATGCACTTGTATTTGAGGTTGCAGTTGTTGTGATCTTTTCAGAGAAGTTCTAAAGAAGAAATTACTTATTTTGTCATGATGAACTCATTTCTGAACTGCTGGGTTTCTGCTGAAGTTCCTTAAATGCTCTTGGATCCTCTCCAGTTAAAATGTTGCTGCAAGGTGCAGTGCAAACAAAATTCTCCAGTGAAGGATGATGGTTGAAAAACTACAAGAACTGATGCAGATAAGCACGTGAAGGCAAAGAAAGAGAATTTGGTGGCAAAAGGGAATGCTATAGCAAAGCTGAGTGGAGTTTGGAGAATCCCTGCCTAACTTAGCAAAGTGAATCCTTAACCCAAACTACACGGTGGCACCTCCTGGTAAAACCAAGCAAACAGGCCCTTTGGGAAAGGAGATCAACCCCTAAGGAAATATTTGGACTGCCACTTACTAATTCAAACCATTGGACTTACTCAATGAGTGTGGTGATGTAGTCAAGGGGTAGAAGATGGGGGTTATTCTCATCTGCAGGCAGGATGGAAGCTAGTAACGCTAAAGCTGTCGAAAGGGAAGTAGTCTGCCATTTCCTTATGTGTAAGTTCTAGCACTGTTTATCCATTTGCGTTTGTTCATTTTTTTCTTTAATAAAACAATCCTGCTCTGTACAGTCTGAGTGCTTGCATGTTGAGGTGTTCTGCTGAAGGATGGGGATCCAAGCACTTGGAGTAATTTATCAAGGCAACCTGGAGTACCTACAGTCAGCTAGCACTAGTGCCGAGTCTCCTGATGAGAGTCTGCTCAGAGCATCACGAGTACTGGCTGCTTCCTAAACTACTTAGTGAACTAGCTGCTTGATTCTTTAGCAGGAAACTTATTGTTTAATTTGTAGAATTGAGTCATAGAAACTATTTCCTGTCTGAATGAAAACAGTGTCCCCGATTATCCCAAATATTGCACAATTTTTCTATTAAAAAGTTTTTACTGAGAATCACCTTCTAAGATTTGCTTTATTTTCTTTGAAATGTATTTAAAAATTGTTAGCTCTGAGTCCCTCATTAAGCATTTTTGTCCAAATAAAAAGTCCTCAAAAGCTCTGGTAGCCATAGCCAAGTGGGGACGCTGAATTGCATTTCCATCTTACAAAAGACAGTTGGAAAGATAACTCTGTGGGAAGTGATACACTGCAGGGAACAGTCATGCCCTGGCAGGGAGGATGGACCAGATGACCTAATTTCTCTTTTCCATTAGATCTGTCTCTGATTCCCCAGCTAGTCATGCAAGCACATGACTGACAATAAGGATAAAAAAATATGGAAAACATATCTCACAGTGTAAAAAAGCAAGGCTGCTGTTCTTGATTCCATCACCTTGCGAGTGCTCATTGAACGCCATAGAGTCTGCTATCTTTATGCTGGTCTTTTAGGTGAAACCTTCAGAACTGACTTGCCATGTGCTCTGCCTGGAATTCAGAGCTGCTCTCTCATGAGAGAGACATCTGCTTAATGCAGCTGATGGGTGAATATAAGCAAGATTTGAGGAGAACAGCTCAAAGAAGTTGCAGGGGTAATACACTCTACACCCTGTTTTAATATTATCCCACGCAACTCATCCACAACAAGATTTTGGAAGTGCAGCACTGCACTGACTACTTTTACATCATCATGCCTTGTACACAAATGACATGGACTTGCTGTGTCAGCTCACACCAAGGTGTGGAATCACTGCCTGCATAGTTAGTTAAATTAAGACAGCTTTTTGCTGCTGTTCATAAATTGGCCGTGATCTGGCTGTCGTGATCCAAAGGATTTTTTTTTTTTTTTTTTTTTTTGGGGGGGCAAGTGTGGTGTATAGACCCTGGCTGGACGCAGGTGCCCACCAAAGCCACCCCTCCTTCTCAGCTGGACAAGGGACAGAAAATATAACGAAAGGCTCCTGGGTCAAGATAAAGACAGACAGATACTGTTCACCAAATACTGGCACGGGCAAAACAGACTCAACTTAGGAAAAAATTCATCTAATTTATTACCAAGCAGAGTAGAGTAATGAGAAATAAAACCAAATCTTAAAAACTGGAGCAGGTTTGCTGGCAGGACTTGTGACCCCATGGGGGACCCACGCTCGAGCAGTCTGCTCCTGAAGGACTGCACCCCGTGGAAAGGACCCACGCTGGAGCAGTTTGTGAAGAACTGCAGCCTGTGGGAAGGACTCACGTTGGAGAAGTTGGTGGAGGACTGTCTCCCGTGGGAGGGACCCCACGCTGGAGCAGGGGCAGAGTGCGAGGAGTCCTCCCGCTGAGGAGGAAAGAGTGGCAGAGACAACGTGTGATGAACTGACCGTAACCCCCATTCCCCGTCCCCCTGTGCTGCTGGGGGGGGTGGAGGAGGGAGAGAAATGGGGAGTGAAGTTGAGCCCAGGAAGAAGGGAGGGCTGGGGGAGGTGTTTTAAGATTTGGTTTTATTTCTCATTGCTTTACTGTATTTTCTCAGTAATAAATTAGATTATTTTTTTTTTTCGTAAGTTGAGTCTGTTTTGCCTGTGATGGTAATTGGTGAGTGATCTCTCTCTGTCCTTATCTCGACCCACAAGCCTTTCATTATACTTTTTCTCTCCCCTGTCCCGTTGAGGAGGGGAGTGACAGAGCAGCTCTGGTGGGCACCTGGCCTCCAGCCAGGCTCAATCCACCACAAAAGTTTCTCACATCTTCTCACTCTCGCTGCAAAAGCCACTCCTTCCCCCACCCCTTCTTAACTCTGTTATCCCAGAGGTGCTACCACTGTCACTGATGGGCTCGGCCTTGGCCAGCAGCGGGTCCGTCTTGGAGCCAGCTGGCATTGTCTCTGTCAGACATAAGGGAAGCTTCTAGCAGCTTCTCACAGAAGCCACCCCTGTAGCCCCCCACTACCAAAATCTTGCCATGCAAACCCGAAACAGCAAATAAAATCTTCCCTGACCATTTGCCAAATTTTACTTTCCCATCACTTCTTCCAACAGCTTCTTGCTGACTGACTGCTCTCCCTCAGCCAGGGAGCTTGTGGTTTTGCAGTGTCAGATCTTATCTGGGATATTATGAATTTGGGAATCAGCGCTTAGATAACACACAACATAATCATTGGACATGTCTTTGAAATATATGTTATTAACACCTACATGAAATTTTATTCCCATCATCTCATGTATTCCATCCGTATCATTCTCCATTAACATTATTCATGTAGTACCTAGAAACAAAATCACCTACCAAAGGCCAAAGAATCCTGAATGTAGCATTAAGATGAGAATGGATTACAAGAATGCACTGTACTGGGTTTGCGTGGCAAGGTTTTGGTAGCAGGGGGTGGGGTGGGGTAGGCTACAGGGGTGGCTTCTGAGAGAAGCTGCTAGAAGCTTCCCCTGTGTCTGACAGAGCCAATGCCAGCCGGCTCCAAGACAGACCCACCGCTGGCCAAGGCCAAGCCAATCAGCGCCTCTATGATAACATATTTAAAAAGGGAAAAAAACAAGTTAGGAAGAGCTTTTGCAGCCAGAGAGAGGAGTGAGAAGATGTAAGAAACTCTGCAGACACCAAGGTCAGTGCAGAAGGAGGGGAAGGAGGTGCTCCAGGCGCCGGAGCAGAGATCCCCCTGCAGCCCGTGGTGAAGACCATGGTGAAGCAGGCTGTCCCCCTGCAGCCCATGGAGGGGGGAGCAGCCCAAGGATGAGGGGGAGCAGAGATTTCACCTGCAGCCTGTGGAGGACCCCATGCTTGAGCAGGTGGAGGCACCTGAAGGAGGTTATGACCTCGTGGGAAGCCCACGCTGGAGCAAGCTCCTGGCAGGACCTGTGGACCCATGGAGAGAGGACCCCACGCTGGAACAGGTTTGCTGGCAGGACTTGTGACCCTGTGGGGGACCCACACTGGAGCAGTCTGCTCCTGAAGGTCTGCACCCCGTGGAAAGGACCCACGCTGGAGCAGTTTGTGAAGGACTGTAGCCCATGGGAAGCACTCACATTGGAGAAGTTGGTGGAGGACTGTCTCCCGTGGGAGGGACCCCACACTGGAGCAGGGGCAGAGTGTGAGGAGTCCTCCCCCTGAGGAGGAAGGAGCGGCAGAGACAAGGTGGGATGAACTGACCACAACCCCCACTCCCCGTCCCCCTGTGCTGCTGGGTGGGGAGGAGGTTGAAGCCGGGAGTGATGTTGAGCCCAGGAAGATGGGAGGGGTGGGGGGAGGTGTTTTAAGGTTTGATTTTATTTCTCATTCCTCTACTCTGTTTTGCTTGGTAATAAATTAGATTAATTTTCTCTCTAAGTTCAGTCTGTTTTGCTCGTGATGATAATTAGCGAGCGATCTTTCCCTGTCCTTATCTTGACCCACAAGCCTTTCATTATACTTTTTCTCCCCTGTCTAGTTAAGGAGGGGGAGTAAAAGAGCGGCTCTGGTGGGCATCTGGCCTCCAGCCAGGGTCAACCCACCACATGTATTTAGAAAGATTTGCATCTCAGTGAAGAGAGGGGACGGCATACGAGATAAAGAACTATAAAAAACAGAATACCCTGACCCATAAAACATCATTGTTGTTTTGATGGAAAACTACACAAAACTACCCTATTGTCTGAAAGTTGACATTTACTCTTGAGATTGCTCAGAACTCTGATCTGCAAATACTAGATGGACGCTCATCTAGCCAACTGAGACTCAGGAGGAATTTGCCTCTCAGATCCATTTTGGAAGAACAGTTGTAGGTTTTATTTCCTTCTCAGTGAGAGTGGAGTGCTTCTTGCTGGAACTTTATGTCATATACCTTCTACTACTGCAGAAACCTAGGGTCTCTGCAGTGCCCAATCTCTCCTGACCTCTTCTTGTGGCTTTTTAATAGTTGAGACTTTCAGTCTTTTTCTGTAGGTATTTTGTGTTACAGGATGTTGAAAACCTATTTTATAGCCCAGATTTATGGGATACATTTAAACGTTTTGTGGAGCCTTCTGAAGTAGATGTCTACTACATGCTTACTTACTTGGATATAAAAGGTTGGACCAGTCCTGTGTTCCTTTAGCACAGGTACTCAGCTCTTTTCTCCTCGTGTGGGCCAAAGGAAGAGCTCTCCCCATCTTGCCACCTGTGGAGCCAGAGACAAGGACAAGATACAGATATGTCGATTGTTTTCCATGCCCTGCATTCTTCTTCCTAAAGTATTTTCCTGTGCAGAGCAATCCCAATTTCTAAAACAGACAATGAGAAAAAAATGATCAAGCTCTTAAGAAATACAAATAAACATATGTGGATTATAAAAATCTTACTGGTTAATAAGAAAAATATTCTGATAATGAAGGAAGTTTAACTTTACATTTAGAAATGATGAATGTCTGACTACTGAGGGTCCTTTGTGGAAGAAATGACCAAAAATTCAAAATCTTACATTTAACAGCATATTTCCTGTCTGTTACCACTTGTTTTTTCCCTTGACTTGTGAAGTTTTATCATGTTTCCCTTTTCCAAATGGAATAGAGAGATTGTTGTTGTTGTTCAGGGAAACTGCCTCAGAGACCTACCTTATGGAGACAAAAGTGACTAGCAGATGTAGTTTGATATATTTTTCTTTGTTTCTCTTCCTTGTCACTCAGCTTTCATATTCATTTGCATCCACCCACTCCCAAAACTTATTTGCTATTAGTAATTTGTTTACTTGTTTTCTTATTTCAAAGATCCTTGAATTAAAAACACTCCGTGTTGCTTTTAAACCATGTTGCGGGATGAAATGTATCAGTCTGAGCCTTATAAATTAGGGCAACCCAAAGGCTATGCTGATTGATACTTGATGCCAGTGGTGTCTGAGGACTGTTTCATTAAATGGGAATTGCTGTGGTACAAAGCTCCCGTGGCAGCCTGTCTTCCTGGGCTATGCCTATGCTGACAACCAGTTCCTGCACTGGATATGTGCTCTGGAGGATCCCTCTGAGGCTGTAGTTATGTTGTCAATTTAGTTCAACATAAATCCATACTGCCTCCAAAACTCGCTGTCTCATCTGTGCCTGCCCTTAGTGCCTCCTTTAGGCTGGCATCAGGCAGCCTGAATGCAAAACTGAAGATGAAGATGGGCACTTTTCACTTCTCGCTTTCCCAACCACGTGCTGACCCACACAGAGCCTGGCTCTGCAACAAGAGAAATGTGTGGAAGGAGAGACCAGGAGGACAACCCCTCCCTGTGGCAATGCAGATTATGTTGGACTAATGTGGCTACATAAGAAAAACCTGAGTACAAGGACTTTTTG
The DNA here is from genome assembly GCF_011004875.1 of Balearica regulorum gibbericeps. Lineage (NCBI taxonomy): Eukaryota > Metazoa > Chordata > Aves > Gruiformes > Gruidae > Balearica > Balearica regulorum. The sequence continues at coordinate 17,312,492 of NC_046186.1, forward strand.
GACACCCCTACTTGTCACACTCAAGGTAGGTTTATTTGTCTGGTGTGCACTGGATTCTGGGTCTGCTCTTGTAATGTTTATGCTGGCTTAAAGAAAGTGATACCAGAATCACACTCATTAGGGCTGCATGATGAAGACTCTCTAGGAGTAATACTTTCCAGTAGTGGAAGCTCCCAAGACTCAAAAGTAAATTGCACAAAAAGAAGAGTTATACCTAAAAGACAAAAAATTATGATCTTCACCAAAGAAGGAACCTTGGTGTCCTTAGCAGAACCATCAAGCCAAATGACACCCCAGAAAAACACCAGCACGGTAAGCAAACACGTCTTACTACAATTTTCACGTATTCCGTACATTACAAATGTCTTCCTACCTTTTCATTTAGGTTTATGGTTAAAAAACAATTTTAAGCATCAAAAGACAAACCTTGTTTTCAGTCCTCCTGTGCTTTATTGTGTGGGAGGCTGTTTCTGTCATGTTCCAGAATGAAATGTCCTGGTACTGATGCCTGTAATCAAGGAAATGGGAGAATATGGGATTAAGACAATAAACAAGATGATCTGATAATTATCCACAGAAAATGAGTTCACTAAAAAAGTTTAGCTGATTAAAATGAAACAATCTAGGGCAAAACTCCTATTCATTTCAATTGAGAAGCCAAGAGTATTTGGAATCCACGCTTTAAACTTACAACCTAAAAGATGCACCACGTTCATGGAAAGTAAAAGGGTGGGAAAATAATAATTAGTATGCCAACTAGTTTCAGTTGTGCTGGTGTGTGTATACCAAAATACATATTTTTAAAATAAATATTATATTGTATATGTTTTATAGGTATTTGTGTGTATTTATTTATTTATGAGAAGTGACCGTGTCTGCTTGCAGAAGACTGACTCATTTCATTTTGGAAATTAGTTATAATCAGATGGTAACAACTTTTGGTTACTAAGGACCTAGGCTGAACCCGTGCCAGTAACTACACATCATCAGCTGTAAGTTTGCAGTGCTCTGAGCGGCTCATGCCTTTGCATAGCTCAGACTTCTGGACTCCAATGGGGACAGAAAAATGTTGTTAAAGTTAAAATTTTGCACCACATACACTACTTTGATTATGGCATCTTAGATGAAGACTATTTAGAAACTACATTTGACACAGTAATTACTGGTCATGTTGTCTGGAAAAACAGAAGTAAAAGTATAAATCCTTGTGGTGGATTGACCCTGGCTGAGGGCCAGGTGCCCACCAGAGCCACTCTATCACTCCCCTCCTTCTCTAGACAGGGGAGAAAAGGTATAACTAAAAAAAAACTTACGGGTCAAGATAAGGACAGGGAGAGATCATTCTCTAATTATCATCACGAGCAAAACAGACCGAACTTAGAGAGGGAATTCATCTTATTTATTACTAAGCAAAACAGAGTAGAGGAATGAGAAATAAAACCAAATCTTAAAACACCTCCCCCCACCCCTCCCATCTTCCCGGGCTCAACATCACTCCCGGCTTCAACCTCCGCCCCCCCCAGCGGCACAGGGGGACGGGGAGTGGGGGTTACGGTCAGTTCATCACGCAGTGTTTCTGCCGCTTCTTCATCCTCAGGGGGAGGACTCATCGTTCCCCTGCTCCAGCGTGGGGTCCCTCTCACAGGAGACAGTCCTTCACGAACTTCTCCCCGTGAGTCTCCTCCACGGGGTGCAGACCTTCAGGAGCAAACTGCTCCAGCGTGGGTCCCCCACGGGGTCACAAGTCCTGTCAGCAAACCTGCTCTGGCGTGGGCTCCTCTCTCCATGGATCCACAGGTCCTGCCAGGAGCTTGCTCCAGCGTGGGCTTCCCACGGGGTCACAGCCTCCTTCAGGTGCCTCTATCTGCTCTGGCATGGGGTCCTCCACGGGCTACAGGTGGAATCGTTACACCCCCTCATCCTCCCTCCATGGGCTGCAGGGGGACAGCCTGCTTCACCATGGTCTTCACCACGGGCTTCAGGGGGATCTCGGCTCCGGCGCCTGGAGCACCTCCTGCCCCTCCTTCTGCACTGACCTTGGTGTCTGCAGATGTTCTTACATCTTCTCACTCCTCTCTCTGGCTGCAAAAGCGCTCTCTAACTGTTTTTGTCTTTCTTAAATATGTTATCACAGAGGCGCTGATTGGCTTGGCCTTGGCCAGCGGCAGGTCCGTCTTGGAGCCGGCTGGCATTGGCTCTGTCAGACACAGGGGAAGCTTCTAGCAGCTTCTCACAGGAGCCACCCCTGTAGCCCCCCCACTACCAAAACCTTGCCACGCAAAACCAACACAATCCTTAAAGATAGAGACAAACTCCTATTTTTCTCTATGTTCTTGTAGACTTTTACATAAAAATAGCGTCGTGGTTTAACCCCAGCCAGAAACTAAGCACCGCGCAGCCACTCACTCACCCTTCCCAGTGGGATGGGGAGGACAATGGGAAAAAAGAACCCTCAAGGGTTGAGATAAAGACAGTTTAATAGGGTAACAAAGGAAGACAATAATAATGATACAATACAATATAATATAATATCAGCGATGCACAAATGCAATTGCTCACCACATGTGGGAAAACACCCCAATGCCCAGTCTGTTTCTGAGTAGCAATCCCACCTCCCGGCTGGCTTCCCCAGTTCTATGCTGAGCATGACGCTCTATGGCAGGGAACGTCCCTTTGGCCAGTCTGGGTCAGCTGTCCTGGCTGTGCTCTCCCAGCTTCTTGTGCACCTGGCAGGGCACAGTGAGAAGCTGAAAAGTCCTTGACTTCATGTAGACACTACAACTACCTAGCAACAACTAAAACCATCAGTGTGTCGTCAACATTACTCTCATACTAAATCCAAAACACAGCACTATACCAACTACTAGAAAGAAAATTAACTTTATCCTAGCTGAAACCTGGACAATAGCCAGATAAATATCTGTTCTTTAATTAAACTTAACTTTTCAAATTGGTCATTTGAACACTAAGTTATTACAGGAAATACTAGAGGCTTGCACATTAAAAACAACAATGTAGAAGTCTAATAAATTCATACAATATAAAAAACTATTCAGATTTACTTACTATCATATACACAGTATCTTTGCATTAATAGGAGCAAGTAATATACATTTAGAGATCTTAGAAACACATCTCATATTTAAACTGTTTCCTACATTGCAAAAAATGCACACACATTTATAAAATACAGCCATTAGTTTATGTTTTTATACTTTACTGATTATAACTTTTTATAGCTTAACATCACCCCTGTATTGCTCTTATCATTAGACAATGCTGTCAGACACTAACAGGGTAAATATTTTAATACAAGCAGTCTGGTTTCACTAATGCTTTAGAGTCATAAAATCATTAAGGCTGGAAGGGAACTCTGGAAATCACCTGGTTCAACTCTCCTCTCAGAGCAGGTCCAACTTCAAAGTTACATGTTCCTCAGGGCTTTGTCTTTGAAACACACTTAATGCTAAATAGTCCTAATACTCTATATAGCATTAAAAATATTAACACAGGCAGTTGTTTTGACTAATCCACTAACAAACAGATACATTAGACTCATCCTGTGTTAAAACTCAGCCACTATACTTATTTCATCTTACATAAACAGCAATATAGCTGTTTTCCTCTTAAGATCTTAACTGCTTTTACTTTTATACTATCTTATTTTTATTTTAGACCCCTGCAAAAAGCTGGTAAGTACAGATATGTTTGTATAGCCAGTGATGGTGGTTTTATTCTTGGTGAACTATCATTGCATTCTGAAGAGTGGGGCTTGGTGAATTACACTTTAGACTGCTATTACTCAGATACTAATAAAAGCCAATAATCTGTATTCTTAAGGGAAAAAGACCTGGATTTGTATCAGCTGTGGTAAATGAGAAAACATGTCCAACAGCAACACACTAAAATTCAACTGGTTTAATTTTGTTCTAATAAATTCAGTGTTTGTAAAAGGTCCTGGAAAGTGATGTTGTCTTTAATCTCAGTATCATTGCATCAAAAAAAGTAGCAACACATCTTGCTTACAGTGGTTCCAGCAATGTTTCTCATCAAAAGACACAGAAGAACTGGCTCTTGGACCAAAAGGATGGTTTAATTTGCAGGGGACAGTCTGCTTATCTTACTAATTCCTACTGGGAAAAGCCTCTGTAAGTACAGCTGGAAGATGCTGGCTGTACATCCAATCAGTCTGTAACTCTGCTGAAGATACCCAACAGGGATGACCATCATCACAGGAGCCTAGAGGCCTTGTGATGCAGACACTGCTGCCCAAGAAGTTGTGTTGAGAACACCAACTCCTATGTGAAAGGTAAGTGGAGGTCCATGGTATTCCATCACAAGTGTTACCACCCGTGCCAGATGTTTCTCAGTCAGCTCTCTTTGGGGAGTCTTCCAGACAACCCAGGAATCAGAACAACTGTAGACCTTCACTCTGTATAACTACTCACACCTTTCACTCCTTTTTGTTACACATATTTGTGTAACAAATTTGTCCTGAAACCAGGACAAGAATACAAATAAGTGAAGAAAAAACCCCAGCCAACGAAATAAACTATGGGTGTACCTTAGAGTTCAGTGCAGTTTAATTACAAATACGTACAAGGACAAACCATATTCAGCACTGTTTAACTGGTCAAACTGGAACAGTTTTTGTAAAGCTCAAAGGGAGCAGAGCACAATGAAGTATCAAGGGGACAACTGCAAGAGCAAAAGCTCTGACAGCACTACAGAGTTCAATTTTTTTTCTATTAAACTTTTTCTTGGTCACCTTGTTGACCTCCTCATCTTTCATGGCCTGTTTCAGAGTCCTTCTTCACCCTGGTCCCATTGGGACAGCTTTTCTCAGCATCCCAGAGAAAGCAGGAACAGTTACCCACTGCTGGTTTCTGACAGCAGAGTAAGTTTGATTCAGCTGAAGCCAGGTATACAGTATACAGTAGCATAAGATCAGAATCAGGCCTTCTGTGTGTGTCTTACAGATATGAACTGTGTCCTTTGAACTGCATTCTTGATGATATTTGTCACGCATTTCCTCAGCAACTTCAAAAGAATCTGACTCCTTTGATTACAGTGCTGTTTACCTACTATCTTAACTAGGCATTTGCTCGGAACAGACATTCACTCAAACACTCCCTTTATCATCTTTTCCCTCAAGTGCAAAAATACTTTCATTTACAAACAGCCATATTAACATCCCTGGTTAAATATAAAGCAGTATTCTTTTGAGATCAAAAGCATTTAAAGAGTGATAATCGAGTATGAGTTTCAGTCCCAGATTTGCAGTAAACTCTGTGCCTGTGCTTTCTCTTTAGGACCTTAGAAACTTCCTGCCTACCAGTTCTCCACCATTAACACTACGCTGTCACACACAAGAAACAGGAGCTCTTAATATCAAACTCACTTTTCATAAAGAAAATTGTCTCTTGTCTCTAAGATAATCACTTAAAAATGGGTCTAGCACTGTGCTTATTTTCAGGTTATTTCCTAGTTCTTTTAATTTGGTGCTTTTGGTCAGCAGGTGTATGATAACTATGAATACTTGGCACTTACATTACATATTTAATGTATAACAATCTCCATGCTTTACCACTGGAAAACTAATTCACAGAAAAATGAAGAGATTAGCCAAAGGTCTCCCCACTTCTGTAGAGGTACCTTGAGTTACTTACAGCTGAAGAAGTATTTTGGCCAGTAGTTTCCCTACTGTGCCACATAAGCCACTGCCAATATGGGCTCTGCAGAACCATATGAAAACATGTCTTCAAGTAGAATTTTAGTAACAGGGTACAATAAGTTTTGAGAGCTGACTACACTCTAGAGGTCCAAACTGTTTGGAGACTACTGACCTAATTCGACATTTGTGATTACAGAATCACCAAAGTGCTCCCAGGTGCCATTTGATGGCACAGCTGTGTTACCAGTGCAATCCAAGTCACAGCTTAATGAATAATAAGATAGCTCAGTGGCATATTTGCTAACCCAGAGGAAAGATCTCTCAAGGTTTTTTATTACCCCCACGCAGAGTATACTTCCAACCAAACCTCTCCAGGAAGGCCAGGAGAATGATGAGGTCCTGCCTAGGTGTAGCAAGGGAACCTGCCTTCTAGCAGCACTCTCCTGAGGCAGAAGTGTCCCTTGGAAGTACGCTTCTCTTTGACTTCCTGTTGTGTGCCCCACATCAGATGTAGCTGGTGAGGAAATCACAGAGGAGTGTAATCAGGTAGGGCTAAGGAGTGGCAATTGTATGAGTCACATTTTCAGCATACGGAACTGAAAGGCCTGCAGTGGGGGTAGAAATGAGGCACCATAAAAATCAGAGATCAAAGGCACAGAAATACAAAGACATATAAAAATAATGGTTGAAATTTCAGCTGATGGGCAGGTGACTCTCGAATCGCATATAGGTCTTAAGCAGTTCAAATGTGGCTCCTGCATCAAAGCTCCATCATGAGCATGGCCAGTATGGGTAACATGAACCCCAGCTGTTAGATGAAGTGAGCCAGCTGGTGTGGCCAAGCCTGACATCAGTAGCTTGTCTGCAAGTCAGACACGTGCAGTGGTGAATTGGTGTCCCTGATGTGGCCTGCTCACAGAGATTTCCTCTTCTCTTTGGAAATAAATGGCATGTGCAGATCGTGGTCACGTAAAGATTTTGGTATAGTGTTCATAGACCCAAAGCATTTGGTGAACTTTTCTTTGCAAAGAAGTGGCTCAAAAATAAACCCTCTTGGTCTCACTCACATAGTCAGCAGGACTATTTTGTCTGAGAAAACTGAAGAGTTGGATCCAGATTTCCTGCTCAGCGCAGTCACTTACACTTACTCAGAGAGTGAAGTACTTGCTCGCCTGGAGCAGTAATGCTTCACACTTACGCTCAGATACCAATGAGTTGACAGGGTCAAAAATAAGTAAGGAGAATGAAACCTCTGAACAGGTTGATAGCTTGTTGCCACTGAGGGCTGCACCAGCTCAGCAAAAAGCTGCCTGCATTCGTCCAGTTCTGGGGCAAATGGGTTCACTCGGCCAGTGGTGCAAGTTAGGGTAAATCTGCCCTGTCCTACTGCTGCAATGACCCAGGTCATTCCAGGAGAACAGAATTTCTTCTTCCTCTTGTCCTGGTCTTTTCCCTCCATCGAGGCTTTAAGATGGTACCCAGAGGAACATTAAGACAAACATGCAACTTCTGATTGTACAGGAGAATCACTGCAACATCCCAGCACAGCAGGTTTTTTTTCAAGAGCACCTGATTCTGCAAGAGGCTCTGTGCTCCTGTTTTCACTGTGGAACTCAAGGAAACACATGGTCTTACGTTCTTGGCTGAGGCATTTGTTTCTTTTCAAGCAACTCTCAGCGATGCCACATTCACAAATGTGGTCTACTACAGGTCTAATGAGAAATACCAAAGTCTAATGCTACATTCCATATATTCCATGAATTGCCCTCTATTTGAGATCTTGCCAAAAAACCTACAAGGCATGAATCCATTCCAGCACAGCCTCTTTCTAACCCACTCTTTTCCCATTTCTTTGCAAAGCAGATTGTACAACATTCAATACATTAATTTTTCATGGCATGTTAAGTAGACATGCTGGAGGGAAGGGATTACATTAACAATAATTCCTGGAGATATATGACTCTGATCAAAAATATTACCCAGAAGTACATTTTATCTTACTGAATACTTGGATTCTCTTCTATTCAAAGCTTTGCAAAGACATGACTTTAAAAGCTTTTTCTTAGGAGAAAAAAGAGAACCAATAAAAATATCTGATGTCCTCCAAATAATTTTTACCAGTGTCTATGACACTGTGACAGCTGTTCTGGGGGTAAGAGAAATCACAGAGATATATGTTAAATCACCAGGATGTATTTTAGAACCAGAACATAACAAAACCTAGCAATTTGAAATTAGGTCCGGTTTAGTTTTTTTGTTTGGTTGGTTGGTTGGTTTGGTTTGGTTTTGGTTTGCTTTTTTTTTTTACTGTAGCCATGAGTGTCACCAAACAATTCCACTGGTGAAAAGAAAACCTGGTACCAAACAAACAAAGCTAAAAAATGGATCCTTTGAGCTTAAAAGGAAGTGTATTGCTCCATGATATTTATACATATTTATAAATGTAACCCTAGTGCTGACAGTAGGTTAAAAATTATGAATAAGCTATCACAATGATCAAATGACTGGCATTCCTCAGGGGTCAGTATTGGGACTGGCACTGTTTAACATCTTTGTCGGTGACATGGACAGTGGGATTGAGTGCACCCTCAACAAGTTTACTGATGACACCAAGCTGTGTGGTGCGGTCAACACGCTGGAAGGAAGGGATGCCATCCAGAGGGACCTTGACAGGCTGGAGAGGTGGGCCCGTGCGAACCGTGTGAAGTTCAACAAGGCCAAGTGCAAGGTCCTGCACATGGGTTGAGGCAATCCCAAGCACAACTATAGGCTGGGCAGAGAATGGATTGGGAGTGGCCCTGAGGAGAAGGACATGGGGGTGTTGGTGGATGAGAAGCTCAACATGAGCCAGCAATGTGTGCTTGAAATCCAGAAAGCCAACCGTGTCCTGGGCTGCATCAACAGAAGTATGACCAGCAGGTTGAGGGAGGTGATTCTTCCCCTCTATACCACTCTCGTGAGACCCCACCTGGAGTACTGCATCCAGCTCCGGGGCCCCCAACATCAGGACATGGAGCTGTTGGAGTGAGTCCAGAGAAGGCCATGAAGATGATCAGAGGGCTGGAGCACCTCTGCTATCATAGAATCACAGAATGGTTTGGGTTGGAAGGGACCTTAAAGATCATCTAGTTCCAACCCCCCTGCCACAGGCAGGGACACCTTCCACTAGACCACATTGCCCAAAGCCCCATCCAGCCTGGCCTTGAACACTTCCAGGGATGGAGCCTCCACAACATCTCTGGGCAACCTGTTCCAGTGCCTCACCACCCTCATAGAGAAGAATTTCTTTCTAACATCTTACCTAAATCAACCCTCCTTCAGCTTAAACCCATTACCCCTGGTCCTAGCACTACACTCCCTCATAAACAGTCCCTCACCATCTTTCCTGTAGGCCCCCTTCAGGTACTGGAAGACCACAATTAGATCTCCCTGGAGCCGCCTTTTCTCCAGGCTGAACAACCCCAACTCTCTCAGCCTGTCCTCACAGGAGAGGTGCTCCATCCCTCTGATCAGCTTCGTGGCCCTCCTCTGGACTCGCTCCAACAGCTCCATGTCTCTCCTGTACTGGGGCCCCCAGAGCTGGATGCAGTACTGCAGGTGGGGTCTCACAAGAGCGGAGTAGAGGGGCAGGATCACCTCCCTCGACCTGCTGGTCACACTTCTTTTGATGAAGCCCAGGATATGGTTGGCTTTCTGGGCTGCAAGCGCACACTGCCGGCTCGTGTTGAGCTTTTCAGCAATCAAAACCCCCAAGTCTTTCTCCTCAGGGCTGCTTTCAATCCATTCCCCACGCAGCCTGTAGTTGTGCTTGGGATTGCACCGACCCATGTGCAGGACCTTGCACTTGGCCTTGCTGAACTTCATGCAATTCACACGGGCCCACCTCTCCAGCCTGTGAAGGTCCCTCTGGATGGCATCCCTTCCTTCCAGCGTGTCGACCACACCACACAGCTTGGTGTTGTTGGCAAACTTGCTGAGGGTACACTCGATCCCGCTGTCCATGTTGCCGACAAAGATGTTAAACAGTGCCAGTCCCAGTACCAATCCCTGAGGAACGCCACTGGTCACTGGTCTCCACGTGGACATTGAGCCGTTGACCACAACTCTTTGAGTGCGACCATCCAACCAATTCCTTATCCACCGAGTGATCCATCCATCGAATCCACATCTCTCCAATTTAGAGACAAGGATGTCATGCAGGACAGTGTCAAATGCTTTGCACAACGCCTTGCTATGAAGACAGTCTGAGACAGTTGGGGTTGTTCAGCCTGGAGAAGAGAAGACTCTGGGGAGACCTTATAGCAGCCTTCCAGTATGCAAAGGAGCCTACAAGAAAACTGGAGATGGACTGTTTACAAGAGCATGGAGTGATGGGACAAGGGGTAATGGCTTTAAACTGAAAGATGGTAGATTTAGATTAGAGATTAGGAAAAAAATTTTCTCTGTGAGGGTGGTGAGGCAATGGACCAGATTGCCCAGAGAAGTTGTGGAGGCCCCATCCCTGTTCAAGTGCTCAAGGCCAGGCTGGATGGGGCTTTGGGCAACCTGGTGTAGTGGAGGGTGTCCCTGTCCATGGCAGGTCATTGGAACTAGATGATCTTTGAGGTCCCTTCCAACCCAAACCATTCCATGATTCTATGAAGTCTCCATTTACACTGAATTCCCATATTGCCAGTGTAGCTTGTGAGGAAAAAACCCTCAAAACAGAAGCTCTCACTCATGAGAATAAACCTCACTTGTGAAGTAACTGAATACTCATTTCAGAGTTTACTCGAAAGAGTTTCACTTATCTCTTACAAAGCTTCCTATGCAGTTCTAAGCCTATACAGGGACTGTTCATATGCATATATAGACATAGATATGTATACATACACACAAATTTATGGCCAAAGCAGTCAGAATAAGGTAGATTTCCAGCAGATCTTTCCAAATCCAAATGTGTGCAAATTTAATCAGTTAAAATTTCTACTGACTTTTTTTTTGCAGTTCAGTAGATGTTCATTTGTCCAGCTGCCAGGTTTTGCTTGAGTTGCTGGAGTATACTGGCAGCCAGTTCCCTCTGTGTCTCATACACCAAAATAGCACAGCTGGAGACTAGCCCATATTTCATTACTTTCCAAAAGCTCCACATTAGCTGCCTTACATTAACAATAATTCCTGGAGATATATGACTCTGATCAAAAATATTACCCAGAAGTACATTTTATCTTACTGAATACTTGGATTCTCTTCTATTCAAAGCTTTGCAAAGACATGACTTTAAAAGCTTTTTCTTAGGAGAAAAAAGAGAACCAATAAAAATATCTGATGTCCTCCAAATAATTTTTACCAGTGTCTATGACACTATGACAGCTGTTCTGGGGGTAAGAGAAATCACAGAGATATATGTTAAATCACCAGGATGTATTTTAGAACCAGAACATAACAAAACCTAGCAATTTGAAATTAGGTCCGGTTTAGTTTTTTTGTTTGGTTGGTTGGTTGGTTTGGTTTGGTTTTGGTTTGCTTTTTTTTTTTACTGTAGCCATGAGTGTCACCAAACAATTCCACTGGTGAAAAGAAAACCTGGTACCAAACAAACAAAGCTAAAAAATGGATCCTTTGAGCTTAAAAGGAAGTGTATTGCTCCATGATATTTATACATATTTATAAATGTAACCCTAGTGCTGACAGTAGGTTAAAAATTATGAATAAGCTATCACAATGATCAAATGACTGGCATTCCTCAGGGGTCAGTATTGGGACTGGCACTGTTTAACATCTTTGTCGGTGACATGGACAGTGGGATTGAGTGCACCCTCAACAAGTTTACTGATGACACCAAGCTGTGTGGTGCGGTCAACACGCTGGAAGGAAGGGATGCCATCCAGAGGGACCTTGACAGGCTGGAGAGGTGGGCCGTGCGAACCGCATGAAGTTCAACAAGGCCAAGTGCAAGGTCCTGCACATGGTTTGGGACAACCCCAAGCACAACTATAGGCTGGGTGGAGAATGGATTGAGAACAGCCTTGAGAAGAAGGACTTGGGGTGTAGGTGGATGATAAACTAAACATGAGCTGGCAATATGTACTTATCACAGTGTTCAAGGCCAGTTTGGATGGGGCTTTGAGCAACCTGGTCTAGCAGAGGGGTTCCTGCCCATGGCAGGGGGGCTGGAACTAGATGATATTTAAGACCCCTTCTAACACAAACCATTCTGTGATTCTATGAAACAGAATAGAATGTGTCCCTCCACTACATATTCAAAGATCTTTTCAGGCCAGATTTTGTGAAGTGTGCACAGTGGAACCATGGGCCGCAGGACCTGTTCACATCAGCATTGATGCTAACAGAACTGCCTAAATTGCCTAAAGTAATTTAGGATGAGATTTAAAACCCCATCTTGCTTCCATTTTAAGCTGTGTCAAAGCTCTGTTTCTCTGAACAGGGCTGAGACGGCTGTGAAAGTATGAACCACCTTGCCAGGGTGCATCCAGAGATGTCTATAAGGGTAAGAAAAGCAGGTGTGAAACTACCCAGCAAATCATGAAGATGAGTGGTTTATATTTATCATCCTGTCATGGAACACTAGAAAACTCCTGAATGGCTTTGCCATTGGTATCTGATGGATCTTAAATATGTATGTCCAGTTCTAACACAGCAACAAGCTTTAAATATGGAAAGGTGTTTTCTGTTTCCCTTAAGATCCCTATTAGGACAAAAGTGCACCAGAAGGCAGAAGTATCTTCGTTATGTATACATGTAATTCTACATAAACGTGTCCCACCTTTCCTAAGAACTGGAAAGGAATAGACAGAAGACTGGCAGCACCATCTCCTGGCAGATATAAGCAATGGGGACCACTTTGTGTCAGAAAATAGGGACAAGTAATTTCTTTGTGAATTTTAAAAAGACTGCAACAGGAAGTAACTTCACAAGAGTATATTCCCTCCCTAGGAAGACTAACTTTGATACGCTTCAGGGAAGAAAAGCATTATGTGTTATTATAATTATGGAGAACACATACTCACAGTTATGAAGACCAAATTCAGATCGTTTCTGCCTTTAAAAAGCTCTCTCATGTTGGCCTCTCTGCTTTCTTTAATATCGCAGTAATAGCAGATTTCAAAACTAGCACAGCAGGTAAGTTAGGCCAGCTGCAGTGTATTAGTGTAGTCCTGGAAGACCACAGAAGACCATTGAAGTTTTCCGTAGTAAGAAAACAATGGAATATATAGATTTCAAGAGTTGTAGCCAAGTTTCTGTCTTGCTGAGTAGGTAGGGGAAATAGCGGGAAAGGACTATTAATACTGTAAACTGCTGGATCATTAATGTGGAATGCTATTATACATATTTAGAAGTGACAATGGCCCAAACAGCACTAAATGAGGGTGAGGCCTTGAGAGAAATGAAAGGCTGTGTGGGAAAAAAAAAAATATCTATGGAAATAAAAGAGAGGAGACTAAGTCAGATGACTTAGAGGACAGAGAACAAAGGAGAAAACAAAAAGGAAAAGGTGAGGAAGAGAGGAATTCTAGAAACTTCTACAGTTTATCCCTGAAGAGTACAGAACTGGTATGCCACAGGAGCCCAGATCTCATTAATCAGAACAGTCTCAATCAGCAAGAGGGAGAAGTCTTAACCTCAGCAAGAGCTAAGTATACCAGTTGTCTTGTCTGTCAACTCCTGCAGATCTGTTCTTGCTATTAGGTCCCATGTTTCCTGGTATTAAACAAACATAAAGCCCTCCTTGTGTTACACAAACATGGATGATGGTTTGCTGTTGGGTTTTTATCCATGTTTTGGAGTTATTTTACTTTGAGAAACTCCCAAGTGCTTTTAAGGAAATTTTTTGCAGATGATCATGAAAGTGGAAGAGACTTATGAACTCATTCATTCCATCCTCCTCCCAAAGGAAGAACACTCCTTATAAGACACTGTACTTCCCAGAACTTCATCCAACTTAGATTCAAAAGCCACAAGTAATAGGGGTTCCAATAATTCCCATGGGAAAATATGCAGCTTTATGCAGCCTACCGTCTCCCACATGGGTGGGGTGGGGCTCGTCTTATCTCTTTAGCTCAGAACCAAGATCAGGCCTTTTTCCTCAGGGCATCATTTACTATTCAACATTCACAAAACAAAGGTAATTCTCCATCCTCCTCCAGGGCCTGCCACAAAATCTACCTTCCTTTCTAAGCGAATTATTAAACTGTATATTTTAGGAATGACTCTGGTTAGTGGGATAACCTCTTTTATCAAGTACTTGTTCTTAAAGGAACTCTTCTTCTGAACAGGGCTAGCTGTCCAGTTAGCTGTCTCTGCACTTCTTTAGCCTTTATTACTAACACAGGAAAACACATTTTACTGGCTGTATGTATTCAAATTTTTTGTTTCTTTTTTTATTCAACGTGCTGTACTTGTCCTATTCCTCACCAAAACATACGACATGCTGTTTACCGTTCATTTCCAGTCATATGCTATGTATTTATCATATCCTTGTTTAGGCCCTAATAACATTAATAAAATGGCTCAAATTTCTTAATGGGGGAAGAGAAGAATACATTCCTACCAATACACACTCCTCAAATGCTCTCGTACTGGACACAAGATGATATATTTGTATAAATAAATTAAAAAAAAAATCACACCCAGACATGCCATCAAACTATCCTACTGCTACAAAATAAATTGTTATCCCATACAAAATAAATTATTGTTATTAATGAGGAATAAACAATATTGCTAAATCAATTACACTTTTCCTAATTACTATTTACTGTTTTGCTATTACATTGTCTACACACCTTAATCTAACAACTCCATTGTGATGGGCTCTGTCAAAACACAAATCACAGTCAATAACCCTAAAAATATTTACAAGCAAGCAACTTTTATTGTTAAGGTGTCCTTGTAAGAGAAGAAGTAAATGGAAGAAATAAACATATTCAGTGGGAAAATTCAAGTGATAACAGAAAAAGAAACCTTTTACCTGGCTTTCTGTATCTTGCTTTGACAAGTTACAAAATAGAGATAAGAAAGTCCACTCATCAATTAAAAAATGGATCTCTACTGGGATCTCTGCTGTTCAATACATGATCTGAAAATAGGGATAATTATCATAGAATCATTGAATCACAGAAAGGTTTAGATTGGAAGGGACCTTTCAAGGCCATCTAGTCCAACCCTCCTGCCATGAGTAGGGATATCTTTCACTAGACCAGGTTGCTCAGAGCCCTGTCCAACCTGACCTTGAAGGTTTCCATGGATAGGGCATCTACAACCTCTCTGGACAGCCTGTTCCAGTGCCTCATCACCCTCATTGTAAAAAATTTCTTCCTTATATCTAGTCTGAGATAGTTTGCAGATAAAAGAAAACTATTCCAAAAAGCTCCATCTAAGGTGGATTCTAAAAGTTGCAGAAAGACCCTGCAATATTAAATGAAATCTGATAAAACAGCAAATGAAAATTGACGTTTATAAATGCCATGTATAACCTTCATCAAATACAACGACAAGCACTTTTTTAGTTCTTATTACTCTGGAAAGAGATCTTGGAAAGCTGGTGGTGTATCAGTTCCCTGAAATCTCAACTCTCTAGTCAGTGGAGGTCAAAAAATAGGATCATCACTAGAATTAAGACATGAGCAGAGGAAAAGGTTATATTATATATTTCAGAGTGGATTGTATCAAATGTTACATTATTTTTTAGAAATGTCTCTTGGGGAAAGCTAAAGAACTACTGACCATTAAAACAGACAGCTGTTCTGCATAGGTTAGTAGCAACTACAATTAGTGCATACATGGACAGATACGATTTACTATGGAAAGGTCAACATGGGTTTTGTCAACACTGCTTTTGCAACGAGAAGCCTTGCCATGTGAAATTTTCTGAAGGTGTCAGCAAGCACTTGGGTAAGAGGGATTGGAGACATACAGTTTACTGACATTTCTGAAAGACTTTCAACACTTTTTTGCCAAAGGCTCTTAAGGCGACTAAGGAACCATGGGGTAAAACAGAAGATCCCTGTATGGATTAAAACGTAGTTAAAAGACTAAGAGTAACTGGTCGGTTTTCACAGTGAAAGGAAGTCACTAATGCACCATCGCATCTCTGTGCTTATTCATAAATAGTTTGAATAAGGAGGTGAGGAGTGATGAGACACTTGCCAATGATATCATGTTATTCATGGAAGGAAAGAAAAGGTGTGGCTGAGAACAACTGCAGAAAGACCTTTCAATACTCGGGGCTCAATTACCCACACACCTTGATGGTTCTGGCACAAGACCTAATGGAAACCCATGCTCTTCTGAAGTCTCAGTAAGACACTCTGGGTCATCTGAAATAAATACCAGACACCTACATATGGGCAACTGAATGGAGCCTTCAGTGACTGGCAGTAAAATGATAGATGATCGTGAATACGGATAGATGCAAAGCGATGCACATGGGAAAACACAGTTCAACGTTACATGTAGAATAATGGTGTCTGCACCGACCATTACACTTCAGGAGTGAGATCTCGTATACAAGAGCAAGATCACTGTATACAGTTCCAGTCCCACCACCACAAACAGAAACGGTAGAGTTGATAAAGTTCATCAAGCAGCAACAAACACCTTCCATCGAAAGAACAACTAAATTTCACTTGGACTTGTCAGTCTACAAAAGAAGCCTTGCCAGGCTGAAAGGGGATCTCATGGAGGCTATGAAGTGATGACTAGCATAGAGAAAGCAAAATTGCTTACTGGCCTTTCCAAAACAAGAAGTGGGGGTCATCAAATGGTGTCATGAAGTGTCAGGTTGAAAGCAGATAAAATTGTTCTTCATACATACAATTACACTGCGGAACTGACTGACACAGGATATTATGGATGCTACAAGTTTACAAGCACTGGAGGGTCAACTGGACAAATGCCTGGAGGAGCTACATTGAGACCTACTAAGGAAGAGGACATGACCGCTGATTTAGGGAGTCAGTAGATGCAAATTGTTGGAAATTCAGAACAGACCCACTGGAAGCTTCACCAGCAGTTTGGCCTCTTATAATTCTCATCTTTGGAGACAAGAAACTGGGAGACATACACTCTTGGTTTAAACAATATGTCTGTCCTTAAGTTCCTAGGAAAAATGGAGTAAGTAATGATTTTATTCATAACCATTTAAATATTTCAGGTTAACTAATGAGCAATGTGGCAAAAAGCAGGACGGGTGATGGTGAGGGTTTGTTTCCATTTTTGCAGAGCACATCACTTGCAATCATCTTTGCTAGAGGCATCTGCAAATAGGTGAGATCAAGCTAACTCCAGAAAACATAAAACAGGCGCACTACAGCAAACTGTAACCCACTTGGGATGTATGAGTTGTGTGCTGTCCTATGTTTTTATCACAGTAAGGTGTGCTTTTTGGAAACACTTGACTCATGGACCCACCACTCAATACTTGTACCGAGTGCCACAGTCCTCAGCTGTGCTAAGAAAACTACACAAACCGTAGTAAACTCATCTAGTAAAGCCATCTAGTAAAGTCACTTGCATGGACCAAGAGGAAACTTATCTTCTGCGAGTTGCAAACACAGCTGTAGGAGACATCGCATGGAGCCCCCCCGGGCGGACCTGCTCACCCAAGAGGGGCTGCAGAAACACGGAGCTCCATCCCTTTCCAGGGGGCAGAGGAAGGTCTGTGTTCCCTCCGGGGACCGGTAAGGTGGCGAGGATGCCCCGAGAGCGCGAGAGCCCTTAGGGGGAGGAACGCTGCGCTCAGCGCCTCATGCCCTCACAGCGCACTCACTGCTCGGGACAGCAGTGGTGACGACGGCTCCCAGGTCGCCCCGGGGCCGGGCTACCCCCGCAACCGCCCCACAGGAACCGGGCCCCCGGCCAGCACTCGCCTCCCCTCAGCGCCCGCCCCCGCTGCCTAAGATGGCGGCCCCGCCCGCACCCACAATGCTCCGCGGGCAGCCGCCGCGCTTCCGGGTGCGGGCCCAGGAGGGCGGCGGGTCCAGCACTGCGTGAGGGGCGAAGTTTCCCCGACCGGATGCGAACGAGCGGGTGGACGGAGCAGGAGAGAGCCGCGCCCGGACCATGAGGTTCCGACTGTGCTTGGTCCCTGCCCTGCTGTTGCTGTGGGAGCCGGGCGGGCTGGAGGCGTTGGGTCGCCGGCCGCGCCAGCAGCGCTACGGTAAGGGGCAGGGCGAGATCACGACAGCCGCGGGAGGGGGTGTGAGGGAGAGACCACTGCTGGGGGGACAGGGGCACGCTCACCTCCGCTGGGGGGTAGCGGTGGGCTGTGGGGTGGGGAGAGAGCACTGCCGAGGGGCGGGAGGCTGGGGAGAGAGCACCCCCGTGGGGAGACACACCCTCCTCCGCCTGGGGGTAGAGGGGGGAATGGAGGGAGCGGTGTGGGGCAGGAAGCGGTGTGAGACACGGGAAGGAGCTAGGGACCCTGTGGCCTAGCTGAGCACCCGCCTTGAAGGCCCGTGGTGGTGGGCAAGGCCGTGGCCTGCTCCCCTGCCTACCCCCGGGTGGGTGGGTGTGTGCTGGGGAGACCCGGGGCGCGGGCATCCCTGGACGCCGTCTAGGCCCCGTCCCTCCAGGTGTGGCGGTGGTCCCCTCTTTAGCTGAAGGCATCACTGATGGGCTGTGTTTGGGGATCATTGCTCTCTACGGGGGGTGATGAGACCACTCTATCTTCACACTGAAGGTCTGCTAAAGTGTTTTCCTCACAGGAGTTTGCATTGTGTTACGGCAGGATAATCATATAAATGGCTTCCCTTCATAGTTCTGGTTGGAGAGTCACCGTTGCAGAGAGCCTGAAGCTATTGGAGCTGAATGTGACTTCTAGAAAGCTTAACATGGAGGAGGACTGTTGTGTTATTTAACTTACGTAAACTTAGTTTTGCATCTAAACTTTTACTTCAGAGCAAAGAAGTTGCAAACTTCTGTTTGATAAGCAAAAGCTCATCACTGAAATGGCAGATGAGCTCTTGTGAGAGGCAATGATCATCTCTTCTTAACCCAGTCAGATGTTCTGTCTCCAGTTGGTGTGGCCAGTGGTAACTGCTTGAAGTCCCCTTTCTCTGCTTACATCTCTTGGCAGATTTCCCAACTGGTGTCCAGGCTGCGCTGTGTCCAGGCTGCGCCTCTGCCTCCCTCTCCCACACCTGAGGTGAACTTGTGGTTCTGTGCAGACCTCAGCAAATAGTGAGAGTAGTAAGCTGGGAAGGATAGGGTTCAGTGGTGGGTGCTCCAGGAAGCGTAACAGAAACAGAACAAACACAGCATGTCTTTTCAATGTCAGGCAGGTCAGGGAGCTCCTCAGACAGAGGTTGCATCTTGGGCAGTCAGATTTTTATGCCTTCTAAAGGACCTATCTGCTATGAATTTGTGTAATCTTTATCGGATACCTTTTGTATTCTCGGCCTCCGTACCACCATGCCTGGACTATGAGCCCTTCAATTTTATGAAATACTGCATGGAGGAAAAACTCCTTTTTTCTGTTTCTAAATTTTTACTATTTCTGTTGTCAGAAATGGTGAATATGGAAGAATTATTCATTTTGTCTCCTTTGTAATCGCTTTTTTTGAGTGGGAAAATCTTAGTCTACATAATAATTCTTAGTATGGAAAAAAAAAATCATGACTTTATTGGTCTATTTCTATTGGATTTTTATTTGAGGTGTATGACACCAGGACTGCAAGGCAGTATCTGTGATACAAAGGTACCAAAGATTTATAGTCATGAATGCTTTTGGGTTTGTTTTCTTTCTGAGTAGTTTTTTGGCCTTTTTTGCTGTTAGTCACTCCAAGATATCTTTTTTTTTTTTAGTATTTTTGAGTGGTAATAACTATGCTGAAATACTTCGTGTAGATATAGCAAGAATTTCTTTTCCTCATGTGTTATTTTACACTGAATTTCATCAAACATTTTCTTCTGTCATTCAGTAAACCAAATATAGAAAAGCATTTTGCGAGGGGAGCTTGAAAAATCCAGGTGTGCTCCATTAACTATGTTATGTTTATTCACATACTTCATTCTTTCAGAATGCTAGTATATGAGGCACTGCTTCCTTTGTATCTTATTTAGTCACAGGTGTAGTAATTCAGGCTTTGTTGTTATTATTACCTGTTTGTTGGGTAGGGACATAGAGTGTATTTGTTGATTAGGCCCCTGGATGATACCTGGAGTGGAAATTGGTGCTGCATTTACCACCTTTCAGGCCGCCTGCAGCAGGAGCAGTGGCACCATACTTGCATACCACAATTAGTAGTTGACCAGTTTAATTTTTTCAGTGCTTTATAACTCTTGGGTTAACACGTTAATGTCCTGTTGACTTATTGCTCATTTTCTTGGATTGTTCTAAAGCCCCATTTTTTGAGTCTTGGAGGCTGGTCTTTTGCGTCATCCTATTGGGACAAGCTTTTGGGGATATTTTTAGTCTCCTCTGCATTGAATGCTAAGGTCAGTTATTCTCTTAGGTACTGGCCTTTAGCATCCATTCTTGGGGTCATCTTTGTAGCTTACTTGTTTTACAAGCCCCTTTGATTATTTTCCAGCTGGTTTCTTTTGATATAATAAAAGCTATTTCAGGTATTAGCTTTATGTTTTTTACAAGCTGCTCTTCAAAATATTTTTGACTGCTTCACTGTAAGTTTATGTTCTTCTTTCGCTGGAGTTCTGTTGTCCTCATCTTACACACAGCTTGGTTTTCTGAAGTATCTTTTCCTTCTAATAACTTCAACTTTGCTATTTTGGGAGCTCTGTTTAACCACAGAGCTTGAGTTTTGTGAACCGAAATCAGATTTCTAATGAGCAGTATCTTTAAGGAAGTTTCAAGGATTGCCATTTTGTGACTTCTATTAAGAACTTTCTTGCTTGTTTCTCTAAAAGTTCACTTTTTCAGGAAGGAAAAAAATGGTTATATAGCGAAAAATAGCATTTGACAAAGAGTAAGTAGATAAAAAGACATGGGTCATTTCCCAGCATTTTTCAGCTGAAGTAATCTTAGGGTGTGGTGCTCCTGCAGTCTAAACTGATCTAAATTGGGACTGCCATAATCCTGGCCTCAGCTTTCTGATCCCTTCCCCATTCCTGTGAGCACATTCACAGAGCTAAGCTGCTTGGAAGCTAATCACTTTTTTTTTTTGGTAAGGGGTAGGGTGTCTGCATTTGGGTGTTTTGTGTTTGTGGAGTCCGCTCTCTGGACTAGCTCACAGCGTGACTGTCCAAGTACCTGCCCTGTGTGCTGGGGGGGTGGTGGGGCTTGTGCTTAAGGTGAGGGATGAAGGTGGGATGGTATCCACCTCAGTTTGTTGCCTTTAGATGATCTGGAAGTGATGTTGTTTTTAATGACATTGACAGCAGGGATTAATTTCTGGGAGAAGTGTGACTACTAGTCAATGCAATGACTGTTGTTATAATAATGTCTCTGAAAAATTAATGTCAACTCTTTTGAAACTTTTCTCTCCGTTGTCATTTATCTCTGAAGATAACCTTTTATGACTATTAAATATTAATGCTGTTTGTCTTGGAGCTCAGACGTATCTGAATGATAACAGGGCTTAATGTACTTAAAACAAATAGCAGTGCAAATACTCAGCTTCCATGCTGTTGAATATATCACTGAATATATCTAAAGAACTGCTTGAATCTGGTTTACAACACAGTGGTATTAGTAGTGCGCTACCACTGAGCTGCATGTATCCAGGATTGCCTGGAATAGAGTCTGTATGTAAAATGTGTCTTACTCTACTGTTTTCTGTTCTGAATGAGATCTTCTTATCACAAGCTAGGCAGGGAACTGAAAGAAATAAGATAGCTGTCACTATCCTGGGCAGATGCTGTTCTGTGAATCACGCACTGGTGGTCGTCTTCTACCTGCTATATTGCATTAATAAAATCTGAGGCAGGTAACCCGGCCTTGAATTGTTTTTTTCTTCACACTGCTCAAATACCACACAGAACTCAAAACAAACTGCATGAACTAAAGAAATGACCCATTATAAATGGTTCAGTATAAATCTACGTAATGCACATCAAAAGACTAGAATTTACAAGTTGTTGAGTGAAAAAAGCAAATAATGGTGTTGATGAATAAACTGGGGGAGCTGTGTGATACAGAGGGCAGCATAACAGCATTCGCAGCCAGTTTTGAATGCTCCTTCACACTTGGTGTGCCAAAGTGCAGGAAGTCCATAAGGCCAGGAGTGTAACTGGCTGCCAAAGAGTTAAGGGGTTGGAAGTTCAGCTCAGTGTCAAGAGTGCACAGTGAGATAATTAGTGGCAAAATCCTTATGCAAGATTAAAATTCTTCCTTCTGGACTGAAGCATCTGTTGGAGACTAAGACAAGACCTAGGTAAGGGCCAGATGATTAATTTCCCTACTGTAATCTACCATTTTTGTTACTGTTTCTTACCCCATTTTCGTCTCCTTTGGTGACTCTTTTGGATTGAGCTGGTTTTGCAGTTTGACTCCGGAAGCTGAAGGTTGGGTGTGTATTTCACCATGCACTACATGGAGGAGAATCCAAGAACACACAGCCTAATAGCAGCATGTTGCAGTGTGTTATACCAGCCTGGGATGCTGTGGGATTATTTAAAAATCGTTGCAGGAATTTGTAGATGTAGTGTTTCCGTGGTGTATAACAGGCTAAGTAATAACCATACAGTCCTTTGTACACTTTGTCTCTGTATAAGCAGCAAATGCTTCATGTAGATGTGGCCTTATTGAATGCAAGTTATCAGTGCGATTTTTGCGTTGTGGATTGGCAGTCTGTTCTGTGGAGGTACTTAATATCAAGGTTTTAAAGTACTTTTCTTGGGTTTGTTTTCTTTTTTCTTGTGAATCACTCAATGTTTCCATTTCTAACTGGAAAAAAAAAGAAAATGTGATAAAAGTGTAATTCCTGAGAGAAGTACTTAAAGTCAACAAAGTGAAGAATGTCAACACTAGATTAAATTCTAATTATTAAGAATTACCCTTAACTGTTGCAAGATTTTTGTAATGGGAACATAATCAAGTGCTCAGTGTGAGTTTGGTTTTCAGTAGTGCCAATTTGGTCTGACCTCTAAGCAGCCAAAAAGTAAAATTTTTGTTTGCATTTAAGATCTGGGGTGGTTTTATTTTCCTTTCCCCCCCACCCTAAAAAATGATAACTTTGCTGATAGCAGCAGTGACTCATCTCAGTTTCAAGTTTCTGCTACTCTGGAATTTTTTTGCGTGTGTGCAAAAGCCCCAGCACAGTTTTCTGCTCTGCGGCTGGAAGGGCCAAGCAAGGAAGTGCAGCCAGCCAGCTCTTAAGCGCAGGGTTCTCCTGATTGCACTCTAACGTTACACCAGGATTTAATTATGCCTTTAGTAGTCAGTAGAGATTTATCTTTGAGATAGAAGTTTATATTTAACTTGTATTGTAAACAGGTTGATTTCCCCCCCCCCCCCCCAGCTTTTTTTATAAACTGCAGGAGTCCGAGTTTGCCTGTTTCCCAGACTGACCGAGGGAAATCCTTTGCTGTGTGTAATAAAAGGTTAACCAAGAGCCAGGTTTCTTTAACAAAAAGCAGTCCATCCTGCTGTCCTGTTCTACAGATTTCATATGCCACCCTCCAACTTGTTTGTTTTGGGGCTATCCTGCAACCCTCTCAATGGTTCTGATGGTCTTCCAGATGTCTTTTTTATTTTTGCAGATGTGTGTGACTGTACTGCTTTCCAGCCTGCAACTTGCATGCTTTTTAGCCCATATTTGTCACTTGTGCCCTGCATCTCTTCACAATATCCATCCTTGTCTTCCTGTGCTGCTCTTAATATGCATTATTTGTACTTTTTTTTTTCCTCCTTGATATTGGCATTTTTAACCTACATGGGACGTGGACTAGGGAGTGGGAAGGGAAAGGGGCTGTGTTATTGAGGGAGGCACCTATAGTTGCCACCCACTCGATGCTGCTGATCTGTAATTACTGAGGTGTTGAACAAGAACATGGTATCCCTTGCATTCCTTGGTTTCCTTTCTCATCTTTTCAGATGGTTACTGAAATCGTAGAATTCTACCTGTGACGTGCCTTGAATTTTGGACAGTCATGTCTGAGCGAGTCCAAAGTCATATCCATGAGGAGAAGAGATGCTGTCAGATGGGGGTGGGAGGGGTTGATCTCAGAAGTGTAGCCCTGGCAGTAATTAGTCTCTACCTAGAATCGGTCCACTCAAACTTATTTTGTGACACAGCAGGATTTTGTGGTATCTAAGCGCAGTAGTGAGGCTGACAGTTTTTGGAGAGCCAGACAAATGATCTGTTTCCAGAGAAGACTACATCCTGTGACTTGGCTGTTCTTGTCTGCAGGATATATGAAAGCATGTGATTTTGGGTTTTTTAGGTTGGGTTTTTTTTGTTGTTTTGAGGGGTTTTTTTGAGCATTGACTCATATGATGCTATTCTGGTTTAAGATGAGACAGCTGTATTGCCCTTGTTTCACTTTGAGTATGAGAATGTTAATTCAGGGGGCTTCCTTATTTTTTATAAAGTCAATATTTGAGCAGGATATTGCATTCTTTTTTTCAAAAAGTGTTTTCTGCTTTCACTAATAGAACAGACTGAGCTGTTGAATAACATAGGTCCAACAGAATAAATGTTTTTGCTCACTGGTCCCTATTTAAGTTGTGTTTAGTGAAGGAGAAAATTTGCAAGGTTGAAAAGTGTATGAGGTAACATGTAGGAGCCATTGGGGGTATTCAAAACCACCAGAAATAGCAGTTTAATTATCTGTATGGCTTCTGTTAAACAGAATTTGCACCCTTAAGGAAATATTCACACTGTCCAGAAACAGATGTCTATTTTACTGTAGGGAAGAAACTTTGGAGTAGTATAAGGGTGCAGCTATATGAACAGGTTTTTCCTGAGATGAGCTAAAGAGTGTTTTGTAGGTTGTTAATTTTTCACGGTATCTATGACTGGGCACTTCTCCACATGTGGTAAGTACGGAGTAGTTTACCCTGTGTAACTGCAGGAAAAGTATACCATGGAGTAGCTGGTAGACAGTAAATCGGCAGCCTACCTTACCTCCCAGCGCGAAGTCTGTGTAACTGTACCCTGAGGCTTTGTGCTGTGCTGGTGACTAACTGGGTTCAGGCACCTTGTTTTCTCACGTGGTTTAGCAAGTTTGGTGCAGTTGAGATCGAGTCAAAAACATGCCTTTTAAAACATTCAGCAATGCTGATGTCGCTGGCCATTCTTACTAACAGGTTTGTCTAGAAATGTGCTTTAACAGGGTGTAAACCTTTATCCTGTTACAGTTTATAAGCAGGCTGACATACATTCGGTTTTTGTTTTGAACCAGTTTCTCGCGCAAGTTCTTCTGTCTACGTGTACTTGACGAGCAAAACAGCAGTCACTCTTTGGCGGAAATAGGTAAACATGATTTATCTAAACTGTTAAAAGCATGGGCTGTTTTGCATGGGACATTTCAATTCACTTTGTTTTCTGTCTTTGGCAATGGCTCTGTACCAGATGTACTGGAGAAAGATGTAACAGCACGTGTAATGAGCTGTTATGGAACAGCTTTCCCACAGATGGATCTTCTCAATGTGTCCTCTTCATCAACAGTCTCCTAAAAGCAATGTAAATTGTTAAGAGAAGGTATCCATAAACATTTAGGTATGATGGCATCACCTGCCTGGTGGAGAACGTTTGTGTGCCCAGTTGAGAAATTCATATACTGAGGTATGAATGTATTGGCCTTCTCCATTAGCACTCCCTGGAATGGTGCTCCAGTCAAATGATCCCGCTATATTGCAGCCGGTAACCAGCTGTTACCACAAACACGAGGGCAGCTGTTTTATGTTGGGTGATGGAGACTTGCTTTAGCTCATATGGTTAAAGTTGGAAAGACTTCAGTCTGTGCTTCCTGGTCCAAATTCTGACTGAGGCTGTGAATTATATTTGAAATGACTGTATTTGGTTACTTTAATTACATAATTTTTATGTATGAAGAGGAGCATTATTTGAAGAATAATAAAACAAGTAACAATAAAGAATATGAAGCCCCTCAACCATTCACTCCTCAGCTGAATCAGAAAAATTATTAGCTGCTTACAAGCTTTTTGTTAAGCATTTGATATCCATTGGAAATCAGCTCAAGATCAGTACTCAGGTGATAGTCAATGAGTGCTGCACAAAGACAGGCTGGAGCCCTTTTTTCAGACTTGGAGATGCCCATGATTTAACAGTCACAGCAAACTCCTCCCCAGGAGTGTTTGCTGTGCTTGTTCTAGGGCTGCTTCCTGTAGGCTTGTCATCCCATCCCAGTGCCTTTTGACTGGAGATTATTTCTGCTTTTATTCCCTTTGGGATGGTAGGAGAAAAAGCTGCAGTCATGCCTGCAAACCCCTCTGATCCTCATGTGGTCATTTTTAAATCCTGAAAGTAATATTTTTCAGTATTGTTGGATCTTGTGTTTATATCTTCTGGGTTAAAACAATGCTTCTAGATAAGCTTAACCTTTCTATAAGTAATGTGGTTCAAAAGAAAGCTTATGAAATGGCTGACTTACCACATTTACTTGTTGCTTTCTGGGCAATAGACTGGGCATGAGATCATGGGAATTTACTGTTCTGCTTATGAAGGCTGAGCTGGTTGGAGAAGGATGCCATTGGTATTTGAATTGGTAGCTGAGCACTTGAAGAGAAACCGCCTCGTTTAAAAAATATGCAGTGGCCTCCAACTCAGTAAGCTAAGCTGTTGCCCAGCACATTCTTGAGCTCTTGGCTGCTGGAGTAGCCTGCTGCAATGCATACTGGCCCATAAATTACTTAAAAGATACCTTCCTGTGTCTTCTAAGTTGCAAAGTCTAGTGGCAGTAGGCTTTTAGCCTTGAAATGAGTGGAAGAAAAGGAGGAAACAGTTGGGGAGTTCAGAGGCGGGGGCAGAGGTAAAGTCACTGCTGTGGATTTCTTCTTGAGGACTTTAGGGTATCATCTTTGTCACTGATGTTCCTTCCCTGTTTCTCTTACAAACCTGGGATGTGTACGTTCTGGTAAGGTCCCCCCCCTCAGTGGAGAAGGTGCGATGTAAGTGAAGGCTGGTGATCATAAATAAATATGTGGGATATCAGGATGAAATCAAGGTGTCCTTCTCCAAAAAGAGAGGAATGCAGAAATCTAGGGGGGGGCCAAAAGGGAAGGAACTGTAGGAAAGGGGTTTGGGAAAACCTGAGTCAGTTCGGTGCTGTTGAAGCCCAAGGGAAATGGCTCTTGGACCTTAGTGAAGATAATGAGGAAGGAATGCCAGAAAGATTATTAAACTTGAATAAAAAGTAGTCAAGTATGTGCTTGCTGTGGCTCCCATCCACAGACTGCTGTACAATTGGACTCTGTACAGTTCTGTATTTTGTTTAAAATAATGACACTTCATCTTTTATTTTCAATAAGCCATGACTATGGATTCATTTTTCACAGTATGAAAATTTTACAGAAAAATGTTGGTTTGAGTGTGTTACCAATATATTTTTCCACATCTGCCTGATACCTGAACTGGTTCACAGATTTATGTCTAACAGCAGCAACACATCTTAAGTCTTTACTTATGTCACAAGTAAAATTAAAAGCAAACAGATTTAGGAAGGGTAAGAGGAAGTATGAACAAGTGCATTCTTGTTTCAGGGTTACAGGAACTAGGAGTGTCCTGTGTTTCATTTGTTACTTTAACGGAATCATCTTACTCATCTTCATCAACTCTGTAGGTCTTGTTCTTACTACCCTTCCTATGTCTCTGTGAGGCATTTCAAGAAGAGTGTTTGTGTGTGTTGAGGTGGAGCAGAACTTCTGAAGTTCTCCTTGCTTCCAAATAAAAAACTCTAATTTCTTTAGCAGACTTCTTAGTTCTCTTGCGACGAAGCTGAGACATTTTGTCTAGCCGTAGTGGCAGATGCATCTTGCTCTTTGGCATGGCCTTCCCCTGGTTCTGGGCTGTACTTTGCAGGCAGAGGTGGAAAGGGGCAGAAGGAGTAGTGTTTGGCAGCTGGGGTTGTGCCTCTCAGGCAGACCTTGTGCTTGGCGAGTCCCTGAGTCGGTAAGTCCTCGAGCAGCGCAGCGGTGGTATCACATCTCTTGCTTCATGGCCAGTGTACCACACACTCTCTCTGTATCATAAACCAACGTTTGGTATCCCATATATCAATGTTCACTTTAATTGAGGGGTCTGCTCTAGCTGAGTGTGTTGAAAGAATCTCAGGTTTAATTACAAGAATTTTAGGTCTAGACAGTTTGATGAGGGTTTTTTTTGGAATTGATTTTTCTCTCCCTGTCCCTACCCTCCTCCCAGGTGTTTCCAGATGACAGCAGATACCAGACCATAAGCAATGATTTATAGTGGGCTTTTTAAAGGAAAGGGATATTTTAGGGGTTTTTAGATATTTGCTCACTGCATGCCTGTAGTGAGGCAGCTCGATAACATGCAGCAAGCTAACGATGAAGGTGCTGCCTGACACACAGCAACTGGGCATGTTAAGAGGGAGGAAAAAAACCCCACAACACGAAGGAAGGTGGTAGAAACTTGGCTTTGCATATAACCTGAAACGCATGGTAATCGATTGCAGGTGCTCTCAACCTGTGGGTTGTAAACAGAAATCAGGAAATTACAACTGCACTGCCCTTCCTGTGTTGCTCAACAGCAGGGGAGGGACAGCCGGGGAGGGAGAAGCCTGGGAACTGCTCGGTGGCTTCTGCTGCAGGAGAAGGCAGCTGTGTTGCCTATCCATCACTTTGCTAGTAGGTCTGGTGCCGGGCCAAGAGGGCTCATCTTTGTTTCTGCAGCTCTCTCGCTTCCAGTGCAGGCAAGCAGATGTGTGCACATACATTGGTGGTTAATTCTTCTCACCCGCCCTCTCGCAAAAGAAAAAGCGAGGTTCTTGCCTTGGACCAAACAGTACGCCTGTTCTTAAAGGCTTTCTTGGTCTTTAGAGGCATGTGTTTGGGGATAAATGATGGTACTGAGTGTCAGTTTAAAAAAAAAAACAACAAAACAACCAAGCTTCAGGAGCTATACCAATCTAGATTTCAAGTTGGCAATCTTGCTTGTTGCACAAGAGGCAGTAAAACTCAGCTTCCTAGTGATGCTGCTCATTTAAAAGTCAAATAAAATAAGATTACTTCACTAGGTGGTGTAAGCTAGTGATCAGGGGCTGTGAAGAAGTGGAAGGCCATTTTCGTTAATGAAAGCCCACTTTGGTATCTGCCATGTCTGGTTTTGTGGCACAACTGGAAATAGAGGAAAAAAGGGGAATTTCTTTAATAAAAAATGACTGGATGAGCACTTCTGCCTCTTGTAAAACACAGTGGACTTCTCATTTGGTGCAGTGAAAAGGGTGAACACCTCTGGCAGAGAAGGAAGATGGCACTGTGGGAATAAGGGCCTCTATTTAAGGCTGTAAATAGCAAATGAATCAATCAGTGCTCGTGGGAGCAAAAGTGGTTGTCAGGTGTCTCGCTGGGTGGTGGGTGCTCCAGAGAGGAGGAACGTGGGGGGGTGCTCCTGGCAACGGGATGCCTTACAAAGCAGCAGGACTCTTTATCAGCAAGAGTCAAACACTGTTGGCAGCTGGCACTGTGCACTTGTTAATGGTGGAAGCATCTGCAGAATATTGACCTGAACTTGTAATTTGTGTGCCGCTTTCCACAGAGGTTCAGGCCCTTGGTCTCCCTCCTCTGTACAAGCTTTCATGTTCTGAGTAGAGAAATCAAAGGTGTTTTGCATGATGATGAGATACTGAGAAACTGGAGTACCTGGAGATGCTTCATATGAGGTGCTTCATTAGTTATTTCTGATTGAGTAAGCTATGCAGCCATCTGTTTTCTGTCTGCTTTCAGACAGAAAGGTAATAAATGCAGTCCTGATCTGCAGTGAATTTGGTAGAAGTTTCCTCGGTTAAATTATTTTCTTCCTCAGACTCGGATGGGGACCAGCAGGTGAGGAGCAGAATGATTCACTCCAGAGGAGTGGGGATAGTCTCCCTGGTTTACTTTCCAGGGGGCAGCCAGGGAGGGCATTGGCTCAGCACAGCTGTGGCAGTAAAAGTGATGGCTTGGTCACTCTAAAATTGTGATAAGAAATGAGCTAAATTCTTTACCCCTCTCAGATCATGCCTTGTCTTGCACTACAACTTCTACTTGCCTACACACAATGCACCTTTACAGAAAGGTAATTGCACCTTCCTGTGCAATAATTATTCTAAAATTAGAGCAAACTGTGATATTGCTGTTGAAACGGGAGGCTCTGTTTTGCTGTGTTATGTGTGCATTTGTGAAAGAGAGAGTCTCTTGAAACTAAAACTTTCCTTGTGGTTCTTCCAGACACAGTTGAGTCCATGCTTTCAGACTACGACATCCTTTCTCAGTCTAGCATCCAGCAACACTCACTGAAGAAGAGGGACCTCCAGCCTGAAACACATGTAGAGAGGCTCTTAAGTTTTTCAGCCCTGCAAAGGTAATTAAACTGAAGGCAAATATTACACTGTTTCGTTGCTGATGATTTATGTGATGAACAATACCAAACCCAGAAATAGTTATCTTGTTTTCTGTCATGACTGGCCAGTTCTTCTAAGTTAGTGATCTGCATGGTTATATGGCTTCAGAGAGGTTTAGAGGAAACAGAAGAATAAGTTGAGTTGCATTATATTGCACTGTTTGCTAAAGTGGCAGTGATTTTAAGATTTCTTTTGCATCCCACTTCTATCTCATCTTGGCATCATAGTTATACTTATGGACTGTCCCCTGGTTCTTGAAAAATCTTTGCCTTCAGTTTGGGGAGTGCACGTGATCTGTTGCTCAAGAGTTTTTGTTGGTTTTTTTTTAATGGAGGTTTAATCATCTTCCTACTGAGTGTAGATTTCCCATTCAATAAACCACTTCTTTTAATAATTATTTTTTTACAAGACAGGAAATAGAAGGACAGGTGAAAGGGGAAGGTTGTAGGGATGCTATTCTGAGTGTCAGAAAAGTGCCTGACAGATTCTGAGTGCTGAAATTGTGAATCTGAAATGGGGGAGCAGGATGAGAATAACGCTTTGTGTTAACAAGTGTAGGTTGATTTTGTTCATATGACATCTGTGTCTATCGTGTTCTCATGTTCCCCATCTGTCATCTACAACTGTTATGCAAGTTGTGAATATGTTTTAAATCTCTAAATGTTTGGAGGGGGGTAGCAAGTATAAAAGGTGAATGGAATCCAATGTCTGGCTGTCCCTGTCTTGCACTCCCTTATGCACCCTTACTTCATGGTGAGGTTGCAATACTGCCAATGATAATTACAGAATAATTGCAGAGGGGGATAACAAAAATCTTTGACCCAAAGCCCACATAAACCAAGAGTCCATGTGGCTCCTTCCAGAGAAGGTTCTCCACTTAGTTCTTGGGATAGCCTTCAGTTTTTGTGACACTGTCATAAAAATCTGCAGAGTTCAGATTTCTGTTTATAGTCTTCTGACTATATTATTTCAGAAAATAAGAACTTTAAGATAATTTAACTTAAATTAGGTGAACAAATTCCTTGGTCTGATTTTCTTTAAATAGTTACCTGTAACTGGTTTTGCTTGACTGCGTATGGAGAAGGTACATCATGAGCAAACCGTGACTGTTTGTGTGTGGTTTTTTGTGGTTCTTTTTTTAAATTAAATACTCTTCATAACTGTAAACATTATTAAAGTGTCAATTACACAGTATATGTTTTTGTAGCCTGCTTATCAGAATTAATGCTTTCAAATTTCTTTGAGACCCTCAGTAAAATGTAGACTGGATATGTCTGTTCTGTGTATACTTTGCTTAAAAATAAATGGAAGTAAATTCTTTTACAGGCACTTTAAATTATACTTAACTGCAACTGCTGAACACTTTTCAGAAAAATTTGAAGCATTAATTGTGGATGGTGAAGGCAAGGAAAAGGACTATCGTGTTCAATGGCAAGACTTTTTCACCGGACATGTCGTTGGTTAGTATGGACTAGACTGTTTCAGTGCTTGAGAAAGAACAGATTTGTACGAGTCTCTTGGCCAAAGTAAATGGTGTGTTGCCCTCATTTTCATCAGATATGATTAGGATGAACAAGTAAACTTAATTCTCATGCCCCTCGGGTTTTCTGTTTTGTTTTTTTTTATGGGGTTTTTTGGTGGGTTTGGATTTTTCTGAGTTATTGTACCAAGGTTCTAAGATAAGACTCTTCTGTTTGGTTTGGCAGAACACAAAGGTATAATTTACTCAAGCAGCAGCTTGTGATTTTTTGAAAATTATAATAGTGGCTTTAATTGCAACTGGAACATAGGACTTAAGTGTTCCTTGTCCCAGAACAGCAGCCCAAGTAGTGATGATGCAGTGTTGCCCAGATTGTTACGTTAAAAGTCTTTAAGATGGTGCTTTTCAGACTACTTTTCTGTAGAGAAAGGTATTTTGCTTAAGTCCAGCACTCATGCTTCTGCTAAGTTGTTTTGGTTTTTATGTTGCCTTTGTGGCGTGGTGAAAGTCTTTTCCACTGGAATGCAGGCTGATGCCATGAAACTGCTGTCCGATAGTGGTAAGATGCAAGCTGCTTTTGTTGGCAGAAATATTCTGTGTCCCATTACTAATCCCCACAGCCATCTCAACACCTTCTGCAAAATTATCAGTTAAATTAAGTATTGATGACTATGACCACTGGGAAGTTATGGTTGGGGGGAGTGCTGGTTCATTTTTTCTTTTTTTCTTTTTTTTCTTTTTTCTTTTCTTTTTCTTTTCTCTCCCCCCCCCCCCCCCCCCCCGCCCTGTAAACTGGACAGTATAGTGTTCTTCAGAGACTGAGGAACATAATTTGACTTGAAGTTTATAGCCAATGAAAAAACCCCAAAACAGTGTCTGTGCAGGAGTGCATGCAAATAGAGCTGAATTAAATTTTTCTGTATGTTAAAGGAGAGCATAATTCCAAGGTTGTGGCCCATATTGGGGATGAAGATTTTACGGTGAGAATCAATACTGATGGAGAAGAATACAATATAGAGGTATGCTTTACTGTTGAAAGCAATATTCAAACAATCATCTCTTTTCCCTGTGGGTGCTTCTCTTTCTAGTTAGTCACATTGACACCTCTGTAGCTCTAAATAGTCTTGGTGGTGCTGTTTGGTTTGGGGTGAGTAGGGAGGAGGGAGAGAAATGTGAAACCAATTTGACTTTTGCAAGTGTTGAATTTTATTAGTGAGTGACATTCTCTGACATTTGCATGGTTTAGATACATCAGGGAGAAGGTATGTTTTAAACAGGAAAGGGTTTTAGAAACAGAAATAGATAACATCAGTAATTAGTGGTGATCATGTCCTCTAGAATAAGAAAAGAAACTATGCAGCCTTCAGAGTTGAGGTCTGTTGAGCTTTCTAAAATTTTGGCTTCGTTAAGTCTTGGAATTTTTCCCACTCTTAAGGCTTTATTTGAAAATCTGATATTTTTCCTTGCTTCCTTGTTTCTGTTTTTTCACCACTTTAATTGCTTGTGTTATTTTAAACTATTTGAAAAAATATTCAGCAAATAAATAATTAGAGACTGTCCTAATGAGTTGTTCAGTGCAGTATATTCCCAGACACAAGCTTTATTAGAATTGCTGAATAATAGTAATTATGGCTGAGTGTTGTATGGATATTGTAATTGTCTCCAGACTCAAGGATATGCAGAATTACAGGTCAACCTGAGAAATCCAGACGTGTTAAAGTATAAAAATGTGTTTAGAATACCCAAACCGCTGTACTTGCGTTTTGCATTAAGAACGTATAGTAGCTGTTTGATTGTGATTTAAAGCATTTTTTGTGTTTGTGGTCCAGAGCAATATAAGCATGTCTCAGTTCCCCATGCAGCCTCGCTGGCCGCATCTGTACAACTAAATAAAGGCAGGCAGCGGTGTGGAGGCTCCAGCTTGCCCACACTGCCTAGCTGTTGGCATCCCCAGGGCAACTTCAGCCCCTAACCAGCCTTGGATGAGATGATGGTGTGAGACCGTTTCCAAAAGGCAGCATGGACAAAGCCACTCTGCCCTTGTCTTCCTTTGCTTTCATAGCCTTCATGTAAATGCCTGGTGCCCTCGTACCTTGCCTTAGGATGCAAAATGTGTGCCCTCAGTTTCGCACTGTAGACAGATGGCTGCTGGGCCAGCACAGCCTTCGTGTTTCAGGACCTTTTTGCTATGAATTGAGAGCACAGTGTGCTCAGTAGCAGTTGTCTGAAGTTGAAAGACCACTGCCTAAGGGCCAGAGGAGACCCAGGCCCAAGCACTCTGCAGTGTGGACATGGGCGGTCTGTACTACTTGGCCTTGCCCAAAGAACAGATCCTGGCCGTGTTGTATTTGGTGGTGTTGTGTACAGATAATAATAGGGATATGTTAGTAAAAACAAAAAAAGAGATGGTCAGTATGCATCTGCTATGGGAATTAGGAAAACCATGGGATTTCAGTTTTCTTTTTTTCTTTGCTTTTGGAGAAATTTTCATGCTTAAGTGACTTGGGTAGCTATTGAACATTGAAGAGCCTGCCTTCTGCCGTGAAGACTGCGTTCTGCTATGCGCTTAGGTATTCTCTGATATCTGCCAGCTCCTGTGATTCTGGTCAGTGCGTTTGTTAGCATAGTCTAAGCATGGCTGCGCCAGACTCCATGCTGTTGCAGAGGGAGCAGAGAAGCCTGAGATGCCTCCTCAGCTTGCTCGCATTCTGGAAAGGGAAAAAAATTCTGTCTCTTCTGCAGCCTTATCAGGTGGCTGCTGCTGCTCTGTTGAGATGATCTTAGATTTTTGGATGCCTGTGTACCATAAAAGAATCGAATTCTGTTGGCTTTCTTGGGTTTGTCTTTTTATCAATAGACTTATTGCCATGGGTGAAATTATCGTAGTCCAATGTATTTGTGCGTGTGTACACATAAAGCTGTGGAGATTTGATGGAACATAAATACAATTTTTTACTTATATAGACTTAGTCTTTCATTCACTGTGTTCCTAACTAATTGGATTTCTGTTCTTCTTGTACTGTCAGCCACTGTGGAGATTTGTAGACAATGTGCAAGATGAAAGACTGCTGGTCTACAGATCTGAAGATATTAAAGATTTCTCACGATTGCAGTCCCCCAAAGTGTGTGGTTATTTAAAGCTGAACGAAGAAGAACTGTTGCCAAAAGGACTGGAAGACAGGAAGCAAAATGAAGGTGAGTGTCCGTACCCTGGGAGAGCAGCATCTTTGCTTGAATTCTGGCTGTGTAGGCAAGTAAGATCAAAACCTGGGCAATAATCTGTGTTGCTGTTCCTAGTTTAACTATTAACTCTTTAAATTCATTGTTGGGGGAAAAGAAGCTGCACTCTTCCTCATGCCTGCTTCCCATCCAAAAAAGCCCTAACAAGTGATAAAAGGAAGAAACTGTCACTCAGGGCATGTTTCTTCCTGGCTTGTTGGAAGGATGTTTGGCCCTACCAAAGCGTAGGCTAAGGAGAGGAAGCTATTTTATCAGGCCTAAGTAGTGGTTGTTGTGATAGCTGGCAGTGACGTAGGTACGCTTTCTAAGGAGAACATGAAAACAATGTTGTACTTCTGTGCACTGTGCAGCAGGACCTATTTGGCCTCAGTGGTCGCTCAAGAATCTGTCTTGAGCTATGATGGGTTTTTGAGTTTTCAGCTCCTCTTTCCTCTGTCCTCTGCATGTGTCAGCATGTGGGATAATGACTAGGAACAGGAGGAGGAGAGGTGTTAAGGCTGAGGTGATGACCATAAAAGCTCTGTAGGTAAATAGACTTCACTACTATACATTCCTTTCCTTACAACAAGTTTGAGGACTGTTATGAAGACAAAATTTAAGAATAGTTATTAAAAAACAAACCAAAACTAGACATCCCAGTCTCCCCCCCAAAACCCATCCAAACTCACAGTTGTGTCTTAAATGAGGATAATAGAGACAGCAGTGGCAGTTTTACTGAGTGTTTATTTAATTGTATTTAAAATGTTCACATTAGCAAGCATCCATCGGAAGAAAAGAACTGTTCCAGAGAGCTCCAAAAACACGTGCAAGATGTTGGTAGTGGCAGATCATCGTTTTTTCAAGTATATGGGCCGTGGGGAAGAGAGTACTACTATAAACTATTTGGTAGGTAAATATACTCTTACAATTTGCTAGAGTAATGGAGGAAAAAAAAATAGTGATTTGGTAGTTAAAACAACATACATGTTATACTGCTTTTCTACAACATACGTATTTATATCATGATTGTGCATGCTTTTTACCTGGAAAAGTGCTAAATCATACTTTTAAAATATTTTCTAATGGTGATACTGTAGTTAAATAGTCTTCAAGTTTCATTCATAAACAAATCCCTTCCCTTCATATACCTCCTGTGGCTATGCTGTTTTCTGCCTAAGAAATTTTCTTTTTCAGCCAGAGTTTTAGAATCTCCTGAAATCTGAATTCCACTGCAAGTGATCCAAGCATCTTTAAAGTTCAAGTGTGTTTAAAGCTCATATGAGAGGAAAAAAGGAACTTGTATAGTTTTGGGTTGTTGTTTTTTTTGTTGTTGTGGGGGTTTTGGGTTGTTTTTTCCAAATTCTTCCAGGATTCTCTGTCCAGAACAATGACACTGAAGCAGGCGCAGCAAACAATTTGGTCCTACAAGTGTTGTGGGTTAACCCTGGCAGGCAGCTCAGCCCCACCTAGCCACTCTGCTTGCTTACTCCTCCCTGGTGGGGTGGGCAAGAGAACAGGGAGGGTAAAGGTGAGACAACTCGTGGGTTGAGATAAAAACAGTTTAATAGGTAAATCAAAAGCTGGGCATACAAGCAAAGCAAAATAAGGAATTAATTCACTGCTTTCCATCAGCAGGCAGGTGTTTAGCCATCCTCAGGAAAGCAAGGCTCCATCACGGACTGGTTACCAAGTAACCCAGCCAAAACCAGTGCAGTGGTGGTGCCTGCCTGAGAAGTTTTGATAATGGAATGCCTGTCCACAGCCTTTCAGCAGCAGTGGGGAGTATGGGTTTGGGGACTTGACAAAAACAAATGAAACCACTTGTGGAGGCCTGCTGTTTAGAGTCTCTTTCTAAGCCTGAATCTTTGAAATGCTAATCACTCTGTTCCACCTATTCTGGCTTTTTGACCCTTCTGTCTCCAGAAATGTTTACATGTATTTGCAGAAGCGCTATTATCTCAGCATCTGACATATGGGTCTTCCAGGCTAACCTATTATTGTGTTTCCTGGGTAAAACAACACAGTGATTGGAAAACTAAAGTAAAAGTAAACTATTACTGAGTGGCTCTGAATGTCACTTTCCATTCTGAGCAAGTTTGATGGTTTATATTTAGTAGAAGGTGTTTTTTAAGGAGACAAGAACAGCTTGAAAAGGGAGGTATTGATAGTGAGCTCTGAAGAGAGATTTTCTGGAACCTTGTGCTTGAACCATAATGAGGCTGGGAGAAGGAAGCAGGCTTCAGGGGTCGGTTAAACTAGTTAAGCATCGTGCTAAAACAAAGCACTAAAAACAACTCCCTCCTCTGCCCTTCCCCTCCAAAAAACCTGGAAAACTAGTTTATGAACAAAGTGTTTCCCAAGATGTCTTGTTCTTTAATGTTATTGTTCTTCCACTACACAAATAGAAGTGATAAATGGGAAAGTTTGTACTGCTTTTTCATGATGGAAAATTTTAAAGGATATTTGATAATACTCTCTGGATCCAAGTGCTGTTGTTTTTGGATCAGTTAGTACATCTGTTATGAGGTTCAATTTTAATTTGAAGTGAGTGCCTCTAGATAAGTATATTGCAGTTTCTATGAGTGTCTTGAACTATATTACATGAAAGCTTGGAACTAAATCACTTTTTTTCTTTTCTACATAGATTGAACTGATAGACAGAGTAGATGACATCTACCGAAATACTTCCTGGGACAATGGAGCCTTCAATGGGTACGGCATACAGATAGAGCAGGTATTCACTGAACTATGCAAAGGGTTTCTAATTTGAAGGATAAGAACATGTTTTGGATATCGAGGTTTCTGATTATTTTATCTGGATTAGAGCTAAAATAATCAAATCCTACATTATTAACTCCAGTCAAGAGCACACTGAAATAGCATCTTGCCAGAGGTGGTGTTAATGATTTGACACAGCATGCCTGTTTTCAGTTCCTCACAGCTTCTGAGACAGAAGTTTTCAGGGAGAATCTTTCTATATTTAACCTCAATTTAAAGATGCTTTTTTCCAGAATATGAGCAATTCTTGTTTCTGTCAGGCACACTCTTATTCATCTATTTAATGTTCGAGTTGATGGCTAGTGCTTAGCTTACACAGCCCGAGTGAGCCCCAAATACAGATGGAAAAAACCCACAAATCCTGCCTGAAGAGCTTTAATAACTCCCCTTAGGCATTATGATATCATGATAGTGTAGAGGCTGGGCTATAATGTGTGCACAGGGGATGTAGTGACTACAATTTACATGATGGCTTCTGAAAGTTAGTGCCCAGAAATCTGGAAAAGGGTGTTAAAAAGAAGAGGAATCCTTTGGCTTGGAGTACTGCAAGAGCTGCAATGTGGAACAGGGGTACTCGGTACAAGCTAGCTGCCCCTTTGCTAGGAAAATTTGTTAATTGGGCAGGGAGGGGGAAGAGAACATGATGCGTTAATGCTAGTTTACTGGGAAAGTAGCAGTCCTTTAAAATATCTCCTGGTTAGCTAGAACTCTGAAATGGTTTGGGGTTATTTATGTAAATCCTGGTTGTATTTGGGTGGTCTTTTTTGGTAGAGTAACATGCATCTAAAAGCAGAACGTTACAGTGAAAACTGTTGATGTCACTCTATGAAATGACTCGTGTAGTTGCTTATGATGCGGTCAGCATATCTTAACTAGCAGAGGCTGAAAAGTTAATATTGGAAGCATGCTGAGTCTGAATTTTTCTTCTTGCAGATCTGTTGAGACATTTAAGATTACATTGAAAGCTTTTCTGTAGCTGTAAAATTGATCAAAATTCATCTACGTTGTTGTTGCCCTTTTTGAAATGTAGATTATCATCCACAATGAGCCAAATCTTGTAAAACCTGGAGAAAAGCATTACAATATGGCAAAAAGTTACCCAGATGATAAGAAAGATGCCTGGGATGTGAAAATGCTGCTAGAGGTAGGTGGTAACCCTTGAAAAATTGTGCCCCTTACAGAGAATTACTTGTTCGTACAGCTGCTCTGTATGAAACTTCTCTACTTCCTTCGCACGACATGTAGATGTTACATAAAGTCAAAGTAGCTGATGTAGCCCATGGTAAAGGGCTCTATTGCATAATTACAGACCACACACCAATTAGAATTATTAACATGTGGCCTGAGTCAGAAAGGCAGTCCTGATGTGTCTGGCCCAGAGACTGGCTGCCTTGTGACCTTCATCAAATAATTCTACTTGGTTTTCCCCTCTCTGTGAAAAGGGGAAATGAATAGACAAGTTATGTAAATTAATGTGTGCAAGGTACTTGGGTATTAATTTAATTTTCTGCAGCTCTGTAGGACAGCTAAACAGCTGCTTTTTTCTGACTTAACCAGATCTAGAAGGTGCTTGTTTGGCTCATTAGATAAATGTTCTTATCTATAGACTTCTAATATGCACAGTAATGTGTCTTACAAAAATTTGACTTTTTTTTTTTCTTTAAAGCAATTTAGCTTTGATATTGCTGAGAAAGCAGCTCACGTGTGTCTTGCCCATCTCTTCACATATCAAGATTTTGACATGGGAACACTTGGATTGGCTTATGTTGGCTCTCCCAGACCTAATAGCCATGGTGGCATTTGTCCTAAAGGCAAGGCTTCTTTTTTTTTCTGTCCCTCTTGTGGGTTCAAAACTATTTTTTGTTATTTGTGTTTAATCCTCTTCTCCAGCTTTCATGGAGCATGATGTGTTATTTGCCTAGACTCTAGTTGTTGTTTTTTGGATAGAATAGATGGCTGTTTTCTTGGCTGGAGCTGGAAAAGGAAGGGAGGGAAGGATAAAAGTCACTAAGCTATCTGGTGTGAACAAGCTGGCTAGAACAAACCCTAAGCCAAGGGCTGCTTTGTGTGGGTGCATCTTGCAGTGGTTCTGGAATGGCAGATGCTGTTGTCTTGGAAATGTCTTATATTTTCCCCTTTACTGCAATACATAAGCCGTTTGTGCTGTGCTTGAAAGATTCCCCACTCCAAAAACTGGCAAGAGGCAGGATCTCACTGGTGAGCCTGTGAGAACAGTAAAGCTGTTCATTTCGCCAAACAAGGATCCCCCTCTCCCGCAAAAAACCTGAAACCCCCCAAAAATGTTTGTCAATTTTTATTTGTTTCTTTCTCACTTCTATAGCTTATTACAGTCAAACTGCAAAGAAGGACATCTATCTGAACAGTGGCTTAACCAGCACCAAGAACTATGGGAAGACCATCCTCACAAAGGTAGAATATCCTCCACTGCAGAGCGAGAGCGTTCAGTGCACGGATGTGCGTGTTGGTGATGTGTGCCATGGGATTGGGACAAGCATCCATGCACTCTCAGAAACAAGCTGCTGGCTTTCTGATTGAGTCAGATCCCTGGGGACAAGGACGTAGCTCACAAAACGAAAATCACCAATTTTGTTCTTGCTGACAAGGGGAGTCAGGGCAGAATGGAATTGAAGATTGAATTCACTGCGGAACCGGAGTGAGGAAACATAGCCAGTGTCTAATAGGAGTTCTCATTGTCCAGATGTAAACTGAATTTTGATATCTAAAGGTGAATTTAGATGTATTTTGCTTAAGAAAAACCAAAAACAAGCTCTCAAACGGAACAAGCAGTATTATACAACAAGTAGCTCTACAGTAACAACAAAATTAGTCTGCTGACTCAAATAAGAAAAAACTTACATGTTTGCTATTATGTACACCTACAACGTGCAGATGGGCAATTGTGTACGCTTGGTCTGTTCCAGTTGCAAGGTAAAGCAGTGAAAGTAGTGCACGCAGAGTAGAGGGTTTAGTTTGAGCCTTTTAATGAGATTCCTCTACCTGATTTTTGTGTGTCCTGAATAAGTAGAGCAGAGAACAGTATAATAGACAGGGCTTATTAGTGCTAATGCTAAGCCTAATGTAAATTGATGCTGACTGGATTTTTTTTCCATACTTGATGAGATAGTAAATACATAAAGGCCTGAATATGAGCTTTGTCTCGCTTGTAAAGACACCTGAGCAGTGCCTGTGTTTGCATCTACCAAATCTTTGCAGTTGGGCATATTTCTCTTTTGCTGACTTCTGCTAACTTCTCAGCTGTGCTTTTCTATAGCCTGATTATAAAGGGGATTCATAATTGATGTGTGGGCTAGAACTTGGCACAGAAGTTGTCAAGAAGCTAGAAAAAAAAAAGACAGTGAAGCTTTGTGTTAGAGGGATGTTGACAAAGAGCTCTAGCCGTTGCCATGCTATTTGCATTTGTTGTTCAATCTCCAAGCTGGAGTTCTGCCTTGGATTACAAAGGAAATTGAATTTGCTGTCTTCCTAGTGGCAGGCACAAAGTTTGGGATGAGGCAGCAGGAGCATTACGGATTGGTTTCACTGGGAAAGTGCTGCATGGTGTCCACTTGGGTTTAAAAAAAGAAAAAAAGAAAAAAAAACCAAACCCCAAACCTGCTTAAAACCCTTCCCCAAGGAAGCATAGGAGTGATCTCTGGGCAGCTCTCCTGTGTCTGGCTCTCACATTACCTGTGCCTACACCAGGTACCAGGGCTGCTCCTTGCAGCACTTGGTCCTTCCTGTGCCTGCACAGCAGCAGAAATGCCGGTTAGCTCGTCAAACTTGCTTCTCTCAAGCTGCTCGGTTCCTTGTGGTTAATTTTTTCTTAGTTTTATTAGTGCTAGTTTTATAGTGGTAAAACCACAACATTGTGGTTGTCACCTTGTGAGTTTGACACCATCTGCTGGTGAAGGCACTACAGGGAGGGTGCAGCGAGGCAGAGCCAGTGTGGGATCCTCAGCAGAGGAAGCCCTGTCTTGCATAAATGATGTTGGAAATCCATCCCTGTTGGGCCACATCTGTGGATGTCTTTCATAGGAATCATGCAATAGAAGAGCTTATTCAGCGCTCCTAATGTCATCATCCATTTAGAAGAAATAATTCTAATGGCAAGATATGTTAAACAAGAGATTGACTAATCATAGTAGCTGCTATGTTGCTTGGATTGTTTTTTGTTTCAACTTTTTATGCCTTCTAGCTATTTAAAAGCAAATTTTTATATTTTCAGTATCTGCATTGCATAGAAAACAAGATTGAAGCGGTATTCTAGGACAACATTTTGCCTTTAACAGTGGTTTAGTATTCAAACCTAGTCCTGGAACTTGCCTTTGAAATGGACCATAATTTTACTTGCCTTCATTTCCCCACTTCTAAAGAAAAAAATAATGTCCGTAGGGAAATCCCTTTCCATCTTAGTGTATCTTGAAATTGCTGGTGGCCTGGAGGTAGCTGGGATCTTCTGTCCTGTCCTGTTTGGACTAATTTTTTTCAGCATTGCTTTTTTCATGTTCAAAAAAGGAGGCCGACCTGGTTACAACACATGAACTCGGACATAACTTTGGAGCAGAGCATGATCCTGATAGTCTGCCAGAATGTGCCCCCACCGAAGACCAGGGAGGGAAATATGTTATGTATCCAAT
This sequence comes from Balearica regulorum gibbericeps, assembly GCF_011004875.1. Classification (NCBI taxonomy): domain Eukaryota; kingdom Metazoa; phylum Chordata; class Aves; order Gruiformes; family Gruidae; genus Balearica; species Balearica regulorum. Next base: position 17,354,787 of record NC_046186.1, read on the forward strand.
TGCTGTCAGTGGAGATCATGAAAACAACAAGGTATAGTAGCGTAGTTTTGCTTCCATGTACAAGTTTCTGCTGTGGTCAGTGACCCTTTGCATGGAAAGTCTATTTAGTTAATGATTCCTGTAGCTTGAAACAGTCAGGAATGTGACAGGTTAGCCATAACAAGAAAACATACTTGCATGCCGTTGGGTTCTCAGCAAGATAAGCTCATCTTTGGATTCTGAATTTCACTGGAGTTCATAGCATGTCCAGGTGCTTTTTCAATTAGTTGTTTGTAATTAGCTGTGGCTGCACACTCCTAAAAGCGAGTCATCAGCAAGAGTCAAACACGGGAACTACAGCACCAAGTAGCGTTTGGGTGGGTGGCACATAGCTGCTGCTGTTGGAGGGGGACTGCCAGACACCACAGCCATGGCGCTCGCCAGTCTCAGAAGCTTGCGCTGGCAGTGGGAACTTGGTGTTCTGCCTGTTCTGCAGATGAGAAACCAAGATTATCGAGGGAACGATTAGTCTGCAGTCTAGTCTGACTTGTTGTGGTTCACACCTAGCCCTGCTGCCGGGAGGCAGCACAGTCTCTCCCCGTTGCTGCAACTTCGCAGCCCTTCCTGGGGATGGTTGCTAGTGCTCCTGAAGCCGTGGGAGAGCTGGAGTCGGCTTTGTGACCCTGAGCCAGACTGCATGCAGATGTTCCTGCATCATAACGTAGCACTGTCCTTTTATGGACCCAACCATTACTTTCTCATCTTAAAATTTTTCCACGGTATCAAACTGGCAGTATAGAGGGAATAACTGCTTTCTGAGACACGAGAATTTGGAGGCATAAGGAGGCTGAGGCTGTCTTAATGCCACTTGTTGACAGAAAGGTACGCTCCTCAGTGCTGCTTTTTCCCCTCGCGACTCTCTAGATGTTCTCAAGCTGCAGCAAAAAATCCATCCATAGGACCATAGAGATCAAGGCCCAGGAGTGCTTCAAAGAGCGCAACAACAAAGTGTGTGGGAACTCCCGGGTGGATGAAGGGGAGGAATGCGATCCTGGCCTCTTGTACCAACAGGCTGATCCCTGCTGCTCTGCAGACTGTAAACTGAAAGATGGTGCCAAATGCAGGTAAGGGAGAGAATGGTGGGCTGGGCTGAAAGTTCCTAAAGGCATCTGCAATGTCACAGACCTCTTTCCTGGCTTTAAGGCTAAACGTGGGAGCTGAAGGCAATAAAGGTTTTCAGGAAAGGCTGCTGTGTGCATGCATCGTTTGCATATAGCGATTTTTATAGCATTCTGTTACTTTTTCTGACAAGTGCCAAGAGCTACAGGCTTGAAGATGGTGGTGGTTGTTACATTAAAGAGCAAAATCAGACATTCAAAAATTAATACTAAAACCAAAAATTGATATGTGCAAACTTCCTGTGCAAGTACAATTTTTGCTTGTAATGCAAGGCAGCTTTGAACTGGGATCGCATACTGGTATTTTTAAGACTGCTGCAAAATGTTCTTGAGCAGACAACACGGTGACTGCACCGAATGAGTCCTCTTTCTGTTCTTCTTGCTCTTCAGGGTGTTCATGGCCCTGTTGCAATGCAATGTCCAGTCTAGTTTTTCAGAGTTCAGCTCTGCACCATGTAACAGTAGAGGTGTCGTGCAATTCTGAAGAAATTCCCTGAACTATAATGCCTCTGTGTGTACTCTAAGGGCCTTCTTGCATTAGATGCAGAACAAAGAGAATAAAGACAGCACAAGATAAAGAGTATTAAACCTTCAGGACAAACAGGAAAATTTGTGGGGAAGAAGACAATGGAAGATCTTGTCCAAAGTTGCACAGCAAGTGACAAGATGATCCAGGTGCCTTGAATAAATATAAGGATCCCTGTGTTTTCTTCTAATACATTGTACTTTCTACATCCTTTCACCTTTGGTAAATGAAGAGTGAGTGGGTGTGTAGAAAGGTGGTCATGGGAGGGGGCAGAGAGGGCAAGGGTTTTGAATCAGTGAGTCAATCTCCAAGAAGTAGCTGCTTCCCCCCCCCCCCCAACATCCTTTTTCCCCGGCTTTGTCATGCTTGTACTTCTTTTTTTAAAAGATTGCTTAATATTTCTTCCTTTCATTTTGATCTTTCCACAGTGATCGGAACAGTCCCTGCTGTAAAGGCTGCCAGTTTGAAAGCGCACAGAAGAAATGCCAAGAAGCCATAAATGCCACTTGTAAAGGAGAGTCTTTTTGCACTGGTAGGATGTGGTTCTGTCCCCTTTACGTCAGCTAGCCAAGCGCTCCAGGCTCAGTGTCCTGTTCGATCTGCTTTCAAACTAGTGCCCTTTATTCATCTGGTACATGTAATTTTGGAGACCAGTTAAGCATCACAAAATTGCCCTATAATGAGTTTCATTGTAGTTCAGGAGTCACTTAGTGATTTATTGTCCAGAAGAATGTGAAAAATGTTGATTTTTTTCTTTTCTTTTTTTCCTTCCTTCTTTCCCTTAAGAAAAAGCAAAACAGAGTGTGCCACTGGGATGGGACAAGAATGAGCTGAATCTTGCCATAGAATTACTGCAACTCTGCTTCACTTCCCCACTTGCTTACTTCCTCTTCATAATCTTTCCTAGAGACAAGGAGTGAAGTCAGAGTTCCTGCTTTGCTGATGGCACCTCAGGGTCCATTACTTACTCCTTGGTCGCTGGAGTGCCACAATGCCTGACTTGTTGAAAGCCTCCAAAGCTGCTGCTGCCTCTCAGAGCTGGCAGGCAGCCTGCGGATCAAAGCCAAGAACAAGTTATTGGGGTTCCCCCCCGGGATGAGTCTGGATTTCCTTTATTGTCTCTTTCTTCTGCACACCAAAGTGCTCTGCCCTTTACTCTAACACAGTCTTCCCCTACTGTCAACCTTCACCTTCAGGGAACAGCAGTGAGTGCCCCCCTCCAGGGAATGCCCCAGATGACACAGTCTGCGTGGACATGGGGAAGTGCAAGGACGGGGAGTGTGTCCCTTTCTGCGAGAGGGAGAAGAACCTACGGTCGTGTGCGTGCAATGGTGGGTGACGTGGGACTGAACTGGAATGCTTCAGCTCTGTGTCAGAGAGTGCTGGCTTCGCCATGGGCTTCCCTCTTGGAGGGCAGAGTTTATGGTTTCTGAAGAAGTTTAAACTGTTGTTTTTTCAGGGCTAGTGTTTTCCATTTGGAAAACAAATGTAAATGTCCCTTTGTCCTCTGGTGGTCTGGGTTTGAAGATGTTAAGATGAGACTTGTGGTCTGGCACCCCAGTTAAAGGAGAGGGCATTCTCCCACCCTCTGCTGCCTCCTCCACAGGCAGATTGTTGTCTGATTGTAAAGAGATCCCAACCAACCTCTGGACCAGACATCTGGCAGAGGAGTGGTGGCCTCCAACAAGTGGTTAAAGAAAGATTTCAGAGAGGTTAAAGTGCCATGAGAACATGGGATCCCTGAGCCCAGTCCCCTCCTACTGCAAACCTGCCCGTCCCATGCTTCTGTCGATAAGCTTTACTGTTTGCTTGCTCTCCATTTTGGCTCTTAAATCTGATAAAGCAGCTGGGAGCAGGAGGACAGCTTAACAGGAGCGGTGCAGGGAAGTGCTGGTAGCCCCACCATTTGAGGTGCATGGCATAGCCAAGGAGAAGGCTGCCTGGAGGACCCAAGGCCAAGAAATATTTAAATCTGTGTCTTGGATGTGTTTGGAACCTGCCTGTTGATTCCTGCAGTGTTGGGGTATCAGCTTGGAGAGCTGTGTCCCCTAAGATGTTGCGCAGGACACCTGGTTGAGTTTCAGGCTTGGTGATCGGAGCATCTGAAATTGGGTGACTTGCACAGCCCTGCCTTCCCTGTGGGGGAGCTGGGCGGGAGCGTGGTCAGCCAGGGGATGTGTGACGTTATGCATCTGTGTGGTTATGGGTTGCAGGTGATTCTTGGTGCTGAGTTTGTTGCTTTGTTACAGAAACGGATAACTCCTGCAAGGTGTGCTGCCGGGACGAGCAGGATAGGTGCATACCATACGTTGATGCTAACGACCAGTTTCTGTTCCTGCGCAAGGGGAAGCCTTGTACTGTGGGCTTCTGTGATACAAACGTAAGTTTTCCCAGATGTCAATGCACTGCATGCTCTGCTTCTGTGGCCGGGTGTTTGAGTCCTCTGTGCCAAGGACCGTGCTGGTAAAGAGAAGCCAAAGCTTGACATGCTGCTGAGCAGGGTGATAGTGTGTAAGTACCTCTCCACAGGGTCAATATTAAAGGGTGTCTGAGGCTGCAGGTGGAAGCTCATTCTGCAGAGACCTGTGCGAGGTGAAGCTGTTACCTTCCGCTATTCCTTATAGCCCCTTTTGCTGCTCCCCACAGCTCAGCCAGCTGGCAGTTTGTGTGAACGAGGTGAATGAGTGCTGCTGTAAGCTCGGCTAGGTCTGCCGTGCTTGCTATTTCAGCTGTTTGTGTTAGCCCAATTAATTTTGACTAAAATAATTCAGGTCAGGGAGCAATTGCATGAAAATCTGGCTGGCAGTATCTTGAAGGGGGCAGTGAGCCCGTGGCAGGGAGACTGGTGGGTTGCAGGCACTCAGGGACTGTTTCTGTGGTACAGCTGCACAGACAGTTGCATCACCTGCAGACCCCAACGGTTGAAGCTAAACTGGATGTTGGCAGAAGTGAATTTGGGAGGCCTTGTCCCAGCCCTTCCGCTGGCAGAACTGGAAGACTGATGGTTTACTGTGTTAAACCAGCATGGCCAGATCTGGGTTTGTAACCTTGGGCTCCTGAGAGCTGCAGCCTTCTCAGCGGGTAATGGGAACTGAGGCTTCTGGTGGTTAAACCTCTCCAGAAACTTTAGTTTTAAGTTCCCTAACATGGGGTGAGGGGGTGTAGGTTTTGCACATTTCAAGCATTAAAACTTCATCTGTTTCAGACAGCAATAGAATTGAAATTGGTTTGCCAAAAATAAAGGCAGTAAAACTGGACTGCTGCTACCAGGCAGAGGGTAAACCTATATTCAGAATGTGAGTCAAGTGCTGCTGTGTCTGTAGTTTTCATTTTGTTACCATCTTTGTATCTTCTGCCCTCTCCAAGAGGGCAGTAGTTAATGCTTAGATAGCATAAGATTATTTTGTAAATAAGTGTTTACTTTTGCAGGGCAAATGTGAGAAACAAGTACAGGATGTGATTGAACGATTTTGGGATTTCATAGATCAGCTCAGCATCAATACTTTTGGTAAGATATGTAACCATATCCTTTGGGGTTTTTTTTGTTCACGAACCTCTAAAGCCTCAGAGGGAGTTAGCTGGCTGGTTTTACTCACCCATATGCAGGGGTAGCTAGTAGCTGTGTTCTGATGTATGTAAATACACTTTTGCCTAAAGTTTGACAATATTGATCTTGCTTTTTAAAGCTGAAAAGATGGAGGATCATTTTGCATTTTTACACTCTATTATTTTCTAGACATCTTCCAAGCTTATAAAGGTGATGATAGCTGCTTGTCTGAATACCAAGAAGTAGGTCAATCAGAGAAAAGGAAATAAGTCAGTCTTTTTAGAGGTCAGCTAGATTCAGCGTAGTATAAAGTGGGCCTCTCAGTGGGATTTAAATGTCAACAGATCGGGAGAGGAAAACTTAATTTCTCTCTTATTTAAGAGCAACATTGAGGTCACACGCCTCAAGCTGTGTGCCTGTACTGAGTCGCTGCCCAGCAATTGTGAGCGGGCCTCCTGGGTTCTGATCCCCACCCTGCCATCCAAGCAGGCAGCCCCTGAGTGTAACCCCCCAGTGCAACCCCCAGCACCTCAGTTGGTGTTACTGCAACCATACAAACCCTGTTAATGAGCCGGTGCTGGGTAACGGCTGGGTAACTGCATGCACTCACGATAATCCTGTGCCTACACAGTGTAAGTATCTGGGTTTGGGGCTTTCAATCTTGAGTTCTAGGGTCAAAACATTCTTAGGTGGTAGTTAAAGCTATTTAGCCTGCTCAGGTAGAGGCAGTTTGTATAGCCTTGATGTTCAAATATTTTGTTTGTGGAAACAGGTAGTTATCACATGACTAAAATCAGAATTTGGTAACAGACTCGCAGTGTGTCTTGTATAATTGAGGGGAGCAGCTTGGCTAATGCAGCGTAGCCTGTTCCCAGTCAACTTACATTAAATGGTATGGCCTGTCAGCATTTCTCATCAGAAAGGGGGGGGGGGGGGGGAACCCGGTTCATGTTAATGTATGTTTACATTTTTCTAAAATTGTATAATTTCTTTTATCTTTGCCTAGTCCTGCAGCCTGTGCCTCTCTGAGCAATTCTGCGGCTTGGCTTGTATGAGCACTGGCTGCAGACTGGGGATAGATGTGTATGTTCATGAAATGGCGTTTGGGAGGTAATTAACAGATTGGAACTGATTCCACAGGAAAGTTCCTAGCGGATAATATAGTGGGCTCTGTGCTGGTCTTCTCCTTACTTTTTTGGATTCCTCTCAGCATCCTTGTGCATTGCGTGGTGAGTAAGCTGTCTTTGAGATGACTGCACTGTTGGATTGAGCTGTAAGAGAACACCCTTCATATATGAAATGGCAGATGTCTGTGGGAGAAGGTGATGGGATGCTTTTAGCAAACCCCAGGGGGGCAATCCAGCATCTGTAAGACTTACTGCTCCTTCAGCAGGCAAAACTGGCTATACTCTGCTGGGCTCTGGCAGACTCAGTGCTCCCGTGACTCTTCCCTGGAGCCCTTCCCATTCTTTCCTACGCATATTTTCCTCCTCTGCCTCCCAAATTCTACCCAAGTATAATTTTGGTAACTTCTATTGGAGTCAAAAGTTTTCTAAAGCCCTGCTAAGAAATAAACCACCCACATTTTGTGGGGAGACCCGGAGCGGGAAGTGGGCTTGGTTGAGCTTGAGTGGATGGCTAAAGAGAGCTCAGGGCACCTGAGACCGTGGGCAGGTGGGGTGATGCTGACAGCAGTGAGGGTTGCTGCACCCACGAGCACTCCTGAGGAGGACAAGAAGGCATCGAAAGTCGGGGAAGGGAAGAGACCCCCACGCTCTGCTGTGTCCCTGCAGGGAAAGGGGGGCAGGGACCTTTCAATTGGGAAACTAACTTTCGTATTTTGTGTGTGTGTGTGTTTTGGTTCACTTTTGTTTGTTTTCCAATAGGACAAGAAATTGGACAAGCAGTACGAGGAGAACACAAAGTCCCTGTTTTGCCCCAGTGTAAGTTGCTATCTGAATTGCCAGAAAGCTCTCCTATGTGTATTAGAAAATCAGAACCTAAGGTGTGTGCAGAGTATTTATCAAAGAAGTGGTAATAGCCAGACCTGAAGCCCTGTGCCTCACACTGCAGATGGATGAATTGATTTGAGGGGAAGCCATTTTCTTGAAGAAGCCTGTGTTTGATATATCGAGCACCGCAGCTTTACAGGGCCTGATTCTTCCTTCCTGTAAGAGCTGTGCCTTGACCTTGTTGACAAAGCAGCTCTCTTGCAGCAGCCGCAGCTCCCAGGGCCGGAAGCCTCTCTGCTCTGTGGAGTGCCACTTTGTGCAGCAGGCGCCTGTGTATGGGGGTCCCCTCAGCTTGGGTCGCTGGGCAGCTTCAACCACAGACCACTTGTTCCCAGTCAAGTGTTGTCAGCAAAGCACTAGGCTCAGCGGGGGTGACACTGCAAAAAAATCTCTGCAAAATGTGGCGTCTTTGCTGCAGGAGAGTTGTTTGCAGGAGTCAGCTTGTAGTGGCCAGCTAAAGCTTTCCAGTTGCTTGTGGGATAGCGGGCCTCACGGTGCTGGGACCCATCAGTGACACTTCTCAACTTGTAGATGCTGATTTGGGAGAGGGTGTGGTGGGTTGACCCTGGCTGGGGGCCAGGTGCCCACCAGAGCTGCTCTATCACTCCCCTCCTTCATTAGACAGGGGAGAAAAAGTGCAACAAAAAACTTACAGGTCGAGATAAGGACAGGGAGAGATCATTCTCTAATTATCATCACGAGCAAAACAGACCAAACTTAGAGAGGGAATTCATCTTATTTATTACTAAGCAAAACAGAGTAGAGGAATGAGAAATAAAACCAAATCTTAAAACACCTCCCCCCACCCCTCCCATCTTCCCGGGCTCAACATCACTCCCGGCTTCAACCTCCTTGCCCCTCAGCGGCACAGGAGGACGGGGAGTGGGGGTTACGGTCAGTTCATCACACGGTGTTTCTGCCGCTTCTTCATCCTCAGGGGGAGGACTCCTCTCATCCTTCCCCTGCTCCAGCGTGGGGTCCCTCTCACGGGAGACAGTCCTCCACCAACTTCTCCAATGTGAGTCCTTCCCATGGGCTGCAGTTCTTCATGAACTGCTCCAGCGTGGGTCCCCCATGGGGTCACAAGTCCTGCCAGCAAACCTGCTCCAGTGTGGGGTCCTCTCTCCATGGGTCCACAGGTCCTGCCAGGAGCTTGCTCCAGCGTGGGCTTCCCACAGGTCACAGCCTCCTTCAGGTGCCTCCACCTGCTCCGGCGTGGGGTCCTCCACGGGCTGCAGGTGGAATCGTTACACCCCCTCATCCTCCCTCCATGGGCTGCAGGGGGACAGCCTGCTTCACCATGGTCTTCACCACGGGCTGCAGGGGGATCTCTGCTCCGGCGCCTGGAGCACCTCCTGCCCCTCCTTCTGCACTGACCTTGGTGTCTGCAGATGTTCTTACATCTTCTCACTCCTCTCTCTGGCTGCAAAAGCACTCTCTAACTGGTTTTTCTCTTTCTTAAATATGTTATCACAGAGGCGCTGATTGGCTTGGCCTTGGCCAGCGGTGGGTCCGTCTTGGAGCCAGCTGGCATTGGCTCTATCAGACACAGGGGAAGCTTCTAGCAGCTTCTCACAGAAGCCACCCCTGTAGCCCCCCTGCTACCAAAACCTTGCCATGCAAAACTGACACAGAGGGGAAGAGCAAAAAAAAGTGCCTAGATAGATTTTAATTACAATCCAGCACAGCGCACCTTCTGACATAGATTTTTGGGTACCTGTCCAGTGCTTTGACAGCCCAATTCTTACTAATAACTGAAACAGTCAATTAAGGAAACATTGTTTTGTAACAAGAGGGGGAAAAAAAGCCTTGCAGAGCTCCGGTACAACCACTGGGGGAATCACACGGAAGTCAAAGACTGCTGAGGCAGATTGCCTCTGTCAGCTACTGTGATGTAACTGAAGGTGATCTTAGTTCAGGTCCCCCACAGCTGGTCTTGAATGCTGTAAGAAGTCACCTTAGACCTTTATACTTGAATTGAATCAAAGATCTCAGAAGCAGGTGTAGCAACAGAGCACCAGTATAGTTAATGGGCTCCTTGCACTAGCAACAGTTTAACAAACAAATCTCCTGTCTTTTGGATCTGCTGAGAATTGAGCAGTTGGGAAATGCGGTACTAGTAGCAGGTAAACATCTCATCCTGTGCAGTATTAGCATTTACTGTGGTGTGTGGGGATTTTTTTTATGCCCAGAAATCTGGATATTTTCCAAACTATGCTCAACTGGAAGCAGAAATCAATGGGATTCAACTGAATCTGGGTTGCAGAATTTAGGTGTGATCACAGTGGCTCCTCCACTCTTTGACCCTGCGTTCAGTGCAGCTTCTTGCACATGAAACAAGGAACTCCTCGGGTTGGGAGAGCGTAATGAGCTGTACCTTTGAGTGCCTCCCTGCACTGAGCTCTCAGTGTCGTCTGGCTTGACCCTGCATTTCCAGTCCTAGGTTTTGCCAAAGGTCCCGGGGAAAGCAGGGCTGAGCTCTGTCCCAGTGAGGCCATCACCTGTGGTGCTTTGCATGGATAAGAAACAAGCAGAGAGGAAACGGCCTTTAGTGCTTAGCCTAGCTGGATTTCTGGAGGAAAAAACGCCACAACAAATTCCTTATGTTGGATGTTCCCTTGCTCTTAAGTAAGCGTAAATCTCGTGTAAAATCCCGAAGTGTAGTGCAGTGGGTTCAGCACAGGGTAGCTGTGGCAGCATGAGGGGAGTGAGCATGTCTCTGCTGGGAGGAGAGGAGCTGGTGGCCTTTAAACTGCTCTGACAAGGGTGGGTGCTCCTCAGAAGGTGCCTGTTCCCCTTGAAAATGGTGCAAAATCACAGAATCATAGAATCAGAATCATAGAACAGGTGGGAAGGGATCTCAAAAGATCATCTGGCCCAACCTTTTGAGGGAAAGGGAGCCTAGATGAGATTATCTAGCATCCTGTCCAGTCACATATTGAAAGCCTCCAGTGATGGGGACTCTACCACCTCCCTGGGGACGTTGTTCCAGTAAATTACTGTTATCACTGTAAAAAAATTCTTTCTTATATCAAGATGAAACCTAACGGGCATGTTCAAGTGTGCATGTGACACTCACTGTGCCTGCCTGGGTCAACAACGTGTGAGCAGTGAGGTGCAGCAGGTGACTTAGGTGTCCTATCAGCCATGGCAGGGTAAGAGTCCTGCCTGGTGACCAGCAAGTCTAGGAGAAAGCTGTCTACTAAAACCCAAACTGCTCAGTTGCCTACCCACCACTTTTGCAGAGATTTTACCCGGGTTCATTATCTAAACAGGATAAAACTATCAGCAGAACCATTCAAGTCCTACTGGCAAGGTCTCATAGTTAAAGGTGCGTTGTAACAGTGGTAGACCAGCCAAAAGCTGTACTCTGGATTAGAACCTGGTTGCTTTTCCCAGTGACGTGGCTTCTTGTGTCTTGCAGAACGTGGAGATGCTCAGCAGCCTGGACTCTGCCTCCGTCCGAATCATCAAGCCCTTCCCCACGGCGCAGTCGACGAGCCGGCACCAGCCGCTGCAGCCCATCACAGCCGTACCTGCCGTCACCGCAGCGCCGAAACAGGACCACCAAAGAATGGACACTATTCAGGAGGACCCGAGCACCGACTCGCACATCGATGAGGACGGGTTTGAGAAGGACCCTTTCCCAAATAGCAGCTCGGCCGCCAAATCTTTTGAGGACTTGACGGACCACCCTGTCATAAGGAGTGAGAAAGCTTCATCCTTTAAACTCCAGCGCCAGAACCGGGTGGACAGCAAAGAAACAGAATGCTAGTGTCTTGCTGCCTTCTAAATGGATCACTTGTGTCTGCAAAATAAGGATCTAAAATCATTTCATTTATATAAATATAAATATATGTATATATATTTTTGTGAGGGAGTGGGAGAAATAAGGAAGTGACCTACTGCAGATGCTGGTCATGTGTATGACCTTCCTTAATGACATTTATTAGAGCATTATATCTTTTAAAAAGGAAAATCCAAACTAAAACTGGCTTGTTTTTGAAGCTTTTTGGATTTGTTTTTTCTGTTTCCTCGACCTTTAACATTTCCTTCAACCTGTGGTGCAAAACCAAATATCCTGCTGGATATTGGATTGTGTATATCAGCCTTTTTTAATAATTTAATATTTTGTAGTCTGACAGCACTGATGGACAAAATTAAGGGGCTTTTAAAAACAAAATGAAAACACTGCAGTATGTTCCATAGAGAGTAGATCACTTTTAGCAATTTAAGATACATGTAAGCAAAAGCCTAAACAGATGCCTTGAGAACAGAATTGCGAGTAATGAAACTTAAAAAGGTGGTCTCACAGCATTGAATGAAAATGCATAAGATGAATCAAGAAGCTTAAGATAATATACAGCTTCTAAATAAATAAAAATAAGTCACAGAGGCTGTTAAATCTCATATGATCCGTGGAAATGAAACTCTCTTGCCTCTAGCAGTGAGGTTGTCCTGTCTTTGTGTCAGAGGAAGGCTTTCCTTGCGTTTCCCACTCTGTGCCAAGAGGCTGGTGTGTCGCAGGTGTCTGGTAGGAGAAATCATTTCTGTGGATGGGGACTGTTCTAACCAGCTGTTTACAGCGGTTGTTTCAGTGCAGAAATGTTTCTCTGAATGTTATTTTGAAATAGGTGATGCTGTTGTTGAGCTGTTTGAAGAGCTGAGCCTCAGTTCTCAGGGTCCGTGTGGCCTTTGGAAGCTCATACTCCATAAATAAATTGGGGGGTGGAATTCACTCCATTGCGGGGGGGTGTTTGTTTAAAAAACAATTGTGAATTTAATCAAAAAAGAAATAAACCTTTGTTAAACTTACAGAACAGGTATAAGGAGGAGACTTCCTGAATTCAAATTCCTACAGAGGTAGTACGGTGCCATGTTAAAGGTTGGTAATTTATTGGTGGTGTGCAATGCAGCTGGGGCTCCGTAAAGTTAGTGGGGGCTGGCCCAGGAGCATTGGTGTAGCTCAGTGGCAGAGGGACTGACGCTCTGGGGTTGCAGAGCAACTGTCGTGATAGCAAAGCACGTCTTAATTCTGAATCTTTTCTCCCCTCATGATCTGACAAAACTGACATAAATTGTGACTAAGGGTTGAACCATTTTTAACTGTTACAAGCCTGCTGAGCTGCAGGGTAACTGCAGCTGCAGGAAGCCTCCATTTTTAAATGGGAGGGAAAGGAACCAAAGTGGTGCTGAAAGATGGTGGGAGTAACCCCCTCTCCTCCCCACCCAAGGACACTCATTACACTACTACTTGAATGGCTGCCTTATGGTATTCCTATCTGACTGGCTGTTGTGTTTTATATTATACTGGGTTTGAACTTTGTTTGGGTTGGGTTTTTTTGTTTTGTTTGGGTTTTCTTTTTTGATTCAGTGCAAAGTACATGTGTGAGGAGTTAATTTAATTCCCAATACAATAAAAGCTTTTTATATTAAAAAAAAAATACATTAAATCAGACCTGTTTCTGCGCAGTCCTTTTCTAAAAGATCTAAACTTGTTTGTTGTCAAACCCCACGTTAAAAGCCCAGCATGCAGCCAGTTACTTCTACCTGCTCCCCTCTGACAGGCTCTGGCAGAGGCCAGACCCCAAGCAGCAGGGTGCAGCTCTGCACCCTTAGGGCTGTCCTGCTGCCTGCTGGAGATGGAACTGGTCTCACTGTGTGTCCTGCAGCTTCTGGTCTGTTCTGATGGTGAAATTCCTAAGGAATGCTCAAATGCCTTTTCAGGTAGGAAGTCTGTATTCTCAGCATGAAGGTCTTCCCCAATGAAAAGCAGGCAGCAGCAGTGTTGTGTGAAGAGTGCAAGTCTGATGCAGGAGGGAGGCTGAGGGAGGCCCTCCTGTTGAGTTGCGAGGTTCAGAAAGGACTCCTTTGCTTTCTAAACTCCTTCCCAGAGAGGAGCCTAGGTGTGGCTAGGTCCAGTCTTAGTCCCAGACTTGGTCAGTGGTTTATGTGCTTTTAGCTCATTATCATACTCAGGGGGTGTCAACTTTAGTATCTACTTCAGGGACAATTAAGCAAAAGGTCTCACTCTGGGCACCGTGGCCTTCAAGATTCTCTGTAGAAACCATTTATCTGCTTACTCCACATTCCCTAGCCAAACCACGGCTGTCCTGCTGCTGTAACACTCCCTCCTTCGACTGCTTCTCATGCTGACCTTGCAGATCTCCATCCACAATGTTTGCACAAGAGAGAAGCAGACAGTGGCATTTTTAACCGCTATGTGCCATTCTCACAGGCAGGTGCTTGGGAGCACGAAAAGAGGTTTGGAGCAGGCCTCAAAGGCACAGAATCCATCCCCCAAACTGAGCCCCATTGCAGAAACTGCTGTACCTGCACACTTTCTTCATAATACCTAACAAGGGGAAGATCCACGGCTTCCACAGGCAGCCCCTTCTGCTGTTCAGCCAGTCTTTACTGTAAGCATTTATTACAGAAAGTACAGTCCAGTTTAATACTCATACATATTTATACATCAAACTAGCTTCTGGTCTAGTTCCAGGCACATGAAAAATAACTACTTACACTCCAGTTTATAACACTATTACGTATGAGATGATGACAGGTCTTGACCAACTTGTCTTAGTTATTTAACAGAGCAAAGGCAGCCTCATGGCACTAACAATGCAGGACATGTTGATGCTCTCTCATCAGTCTCTGTCTCACCCAATGCCTAATAAATCTCTTGGCCTCATATGTTTTGTGCCAGTGTACCTTAATACAGCCCAGAATTATGTGGGGGGTTGGTTTGCAGTGATGCACTATGTCTCTTTAATCCATGCTTGAGTAGTAGTCTTGTTTCTTCTGCTGACTGGCTAGCCAATTATGTCCCAAACTGCTTTTTTCCATGTTTGTTGAATTTCATCATGTTTTGGGCAGTTTTTTCCAAGTTTGAAAAGGTAGTTTTGTAGCTTATGTTTTCTTGGCTAAAAACTATACATAGACATCTGTTCCATCAGTTGTTAAATTATGGATGAAGGCTAAAGCACATTTGAACTGTCTCCTTAACCTGATGCGCAGCTTTGTCAGGAGGGGCACAGACCCTTTCTAGTAGTTTCTTCAAGATCCAAGCTTTTCAAAATGTGCATCACCAGTTTCATGCTACTGAAAACCACGCACTGTTTAGAAATCTGTATCTATATGCAAAAAGGTGCTGCTGGTGCCAAAGTAAGTTAAACTTTTAAAACCCCTGAACTACACCATACCACTATCAAAAGCCTCACTAAAGCTCAGACAACTGCTTTTACTGCTGTATTAAATCCACATTAATTACTCTGGACTGACATTAATGGCTCATGACAAACACCACACTGCTGCCTCTTATTAGCTTCTGGGTGTTTGAAGTTAGTAGATGGTATTAATCAAAACATAGTCCCCAAAGCTTAGCTAGGCCAGGAACTCCTTAGGGCAGCCTCTGGCCCTTGGTCACAGGACAACCGAGACTCTTTCTCCTCCAAGTCTTCCAAGGAAAGAGCTTCTCATCCCCACAGATGTTCAAACTACCGGCACAAGCAGCATGCAGACAAACCTCCCCGAAAACACCCTGAGTGGTCTCATCTTTATTCTCCCACAGACCAAGAAAAGGCAACATGGAAGATTATGGACAGGGGACCCCCCACTACCCCACTGCCCAAGTATGCAGCATTTGCAGCATGTTGCTGGCTACTGGCTGTTTGTCAACAGATTGGCTTTGTCAGGCTTGGCCGCTTTGGCTCCTTACCACGGGGGATCTCACAGAAGACTGGCCTCGGGGTTTGTATGGTCCACGTCACGCCAATAAGGAAGCAGTGAAGGAAGAGAAGACAGTTTTTTTTCCAGGCATGACCAAAGTTGTGCTGCTAGAAAGCTGTTGCCTTTTGTTGATAAATGGAGCCCGTCGGACAAATAGGAAGAGAAATCCTACAGGGGAGGTTAAACCCATGTATTAATGCATTTGCTAGTTGCAAATAAAAGGTCTTGAGTAATTTTTAAGTTCGTTCTTCAAAGCCAGCTGGCATATATACTACATAAAATATATAGTAACATAAAATATCAAAAGAACATTCTAATGGCCACAGTCACTGCTATTCATCAAGAAGTGATCACAAGATTAAGCGATGCAATCAAAACATTGACTCTACGGCACTACTGAACAGTCTACTGCATCAGGGAGTACTGGAGAAAGAAAAGCTTCAGTGTCCAAGCTCACCTTACCTGCTTACACAAAGTCTGCAATCATCGGTCACGTGGACGAATTTGGATATTTGGCCAGAAGCATCAGCAAGATACCCCTGCAACTTGATCTAACTTTGAAGTTAGCCCTACACTGTGCAGTGGGTTAGACTACATATCTCCAGAGGTTGTCCCTCCAACCTAAACTATTCCATGACTGGAAGTCCAAGGAAAAGGTTATTTATGTGTAGTGGACCCAGGGGGCCTTTGCTAAGCAAATATAATGGCCAGGTTGTATAAAGCTTTATTTCTCATAGCCCACTATGAAGCATTCTGGATTATTTTTTCCCTCCTCAAAGTATAATTTGGATATAGTTTGTATCATTTCAGGGATAATGCAGCACTACTGGTTCCTCCATGCTAAATGATAGATTTCACAATTCATGACAGTTTCAAAGTCTGTCTTATGACATCATACCTGATCTTTTTGCATCAGAGTCCAGAGGTCAAGTACATCCGTTCCACAGTCCCTAGCTACCTGAACACAGGCCTGGGCATATTCCCCAGTGGTGGCATTGTGGCGATTTAATTTATCACCTGTCAATCAGAAACAAAAAACATTGAGTGATCCTGACTGATACAGCTTGATTTGTCTTCTGTGGTACACATGATGCATACCAGTTCATTAAACCAGCAGACATGACCAATTACAAACTAAACCCGAAGCACCTCAATCGAAGTGGCTGGAAGCTATAATGCATTTACTGTCTTTCAGGGCATCTTTTGTTTTTGAGGCATTTGAAAAGCTGTTTCTCGTTAACAGATGCGCAACAGGGTGAGAGAGGGAACAGCAACAAGCACACAGCATAACACTTATTTCTGTGCTGCTCACAGGTTTCACCTTCTGTCAAACTTGAGGTGAAATCAGTGCATAGCTTTAAAACTCTTCATACACCTGCTGCTGGCATGTAGAATAGAGTTAAGTGAATGTAAATCTATTTACAAGCTTGCCTTCCACTTCCTGGATGACATGCAACATTTAACACCTCCTTGTGGCAGTCTTCTTTTGTTGTAACACGCAAACGAAGCCAGAGTACATTTAAGTGCAAAGCTTTATTAGCACTCACAACTGCTACATTTGTGCACGCAGTTACACTAGGAGCTGGATGTGTTCAGTGCCAGTGCTGTAAGCCAGCAGTTTTGCACAGATCACAGTGAAATTTTGGGGCAGGATATTATGTTGTTTGTTGTTGGGTTGGGTTCCTTTGGTTTGTTTTTTTTAATAGGACCTATAACGCAATTAATTCATCAACTCTTACTCTAATCCCTCCTTGCATCTGATGATTCCCTCTTCTTCACACTACCACCTCTTTCTTCCCATCATTTCTTTTCATCACAAAAATATCCTCTGCAGCCTCACCAGTCCTTCCGTGCTGTGGTATGTTTCCTAACTCTTGCTTTCTTCAACTTTCTTCCTGGTCCAACCCTCCCATAAACTGACTGGCTTCAGCTCATTCAGCCTCCACCACACAGAGCTCCCTTTGTCGCCAAGTTCCCTGTACTGATCACAACCTCACCTCCCCAGGTGAGGTCCTGCAGTCCTGTCCTTTTCGCTCTATACAACTTCTAACAGAGTTAATAATTTCTTATTCTCCCTTTGCTTTTTCTGTCATCGTTAGGATTACTTCTCAACTGTTTCATCTCCTCTTCCATTCTGGAAGCACATACACACCTGCTCTGAATGTGCAGCTCTGCAGGAGCATGTGCTGGGTCTATGGGCTAAGAGCAGCAGCCAAAAGAAGCTCAGGGAAGATGGGGATCCCCTGAGGGACTGAGGAGACAACCTAGTGATCTACCGCCACCTCTGCACGTACCCACCCAGCTTGGGAAGGAGGACAGCCAACAGAGGGAGCAATGGGTTAGGGGATACTCAGGGATGCCAGATGCAGCCGGGCGGGTGGGACTCACCTGAAGGAGCTGCCTGTTGCATTGGTGAGGCCAACGCCTAACAAACACCTACAAAAATTCATGGCTAACAGGAGACCCATGGTGAATGGAAGAAGGTTAACATTACACCCATTTTTAAGAAAGGCAAGAAAAAGGACCTAGGGAATTGTCGATCACTCAGTCCCACCTCAGTGCTGGGAAAGTTAGTGGGATTACCTTCTCTTGGGATTCATTTCCAAACACAGGAAGGACAAGAAGGAACTATCAACACAAATTCAGCAAAGCCAGATAGTGCTTGGCCAATCCAATCGCCTTCTGCGATGAAACGATGGCTACGCAGATGATGAACAGCAGCTCTGACGTTAGTCCTAAGGGCTTTGACTCTCTCCCACAGCACTCTTACTTGGGAGCTGAGTTTCTTTTCGCATCTCTTTTCACACCTGGATGAATGTTTCTGTGAACATCATCATCCTCATGTTTCACATCTCTCCTTTGGTCCGATATCTATCTGACAAAACTAGAAATAAGCAGAACACTTCTCCCGGATACTGACTGAGGGCAGATGATCTGATATTGCTGCTTACTGTGCCCACAATACTTTATTTGTCATCCACACTCTGAGATCGCCCCATCTTTTGTTCCATCCCTATAGAGCAATCTCTTTTAGACAGATGCTGGCAGATTCAACACTATAAATGCAAGTTTCCTCCCTCTCCACCCCATAAAAAAGACAGCTTTAAGACAAAAATGAACTAACACCATTTTAAAAGCGTTACTTGATAACCAGGAGCCAGATAAGCAGCATTCATGGTGTGCTCACCTAACACATCTTCAACAGACAACATGGGTGCATGTTTTGCAAACTACGGCTGTAGCACTTTGGTGAGAGCTGGGCACACGTGCCAGGAAAAGCTGCTCTGCGCCTGACCTATTCCTTACACCTGATCCAAGGATCTACTGCTGTCACGTATACACTGCTGACCATGCCGGATGCCTGATCTGACCTGCTACAGCTGCTACTGTCTTACACAATTTGTGAGTATTACTCTAGGACTTTCCTTTTCCAACTCAAACATAAAAACTACTCTGCTGGCTGAGAATGAACGTCCATATAGTCCAAAATCTGATTTGCACAGTGATCACTGCCACATACCAAAGACCACTAATGGAAAGTCATGCGATAAAATAGTCTTAATTTAATGCAGTTTAAACATGAGGTCATCTTCACAACGTTACTGCAGTGATTGAGTACACAACTCAGGATTCGCAATACCACATAAATATGAGAAAACCTTGCAAATACTAAGGTGACAGCTCTGTGTTTACCCAAATCTAACTCAAAAGTCTTTTATAAATGTGCAAGAACTGGACAAGCTGTCCAAACGGAAAAGAGGACACGCTCTCAGGAGGTATAAACTGTCGCTGCCAGAGTCAGTGGGATTGTAACAATTTCCACCTGCTGTGTAACACAAAGTAAGCAGTGCTGTTATGTCTCTATTTTTAGAGTTAGCTTCAACAATGTAAGGAGAAATTGTTTAATCACCCTTTGCTTCTTTTTCAGGTACTTTTATTAGCATCCCTAGAATATGATATTCTCTGTGGGTTTTTAAAATTTAAAATAAACCTAGCTAGGATATTACTGCTTATCCAAATAGATGTGAAATATTCTGTGACTATTATAAAATTTTCTAAGGCATGCGATGCCAAAATTTCTTCCATTATTCATGTTATTTTGGAAGTTGCTAGGACATGACGTAGTCTGCCAAGGACATCTCAGCAAAGCCTATGTTCTCAAAGGGCAGCCACTTCTGTCAATTTTATGCACGAACAGATCAACTTTCAAAAGGATGTTGCTAATTAGTTGGAAGTTACTCCACAAGCTTATCCAAAAGCTGTTTAGCAGAACAGCTAGCAGTCCTTTTCCATCAACTCAAAGAACACAACTGCAATCTGGTACAAGCATGAAGCTAATCATCTGTCAGCCTGGGATCAGCAACTTACACTCCGCTGGTAAAATGAGGAAATTCTGCCCATCCTTATCATTCATTTACCTTTGGCAAGACACTCCTTTTCCCAAGCTGATTCCTGAAGAGGTGGTGGTGTTATCAAAATAATCCTGTCTTCAGTAATGTCTACTGACTTCAGATACTGTATCATGCTCTTCAAGTTCGCAGCATATTCCTCCAAAGGAACGTGTTGCTTAGGGTTCAGATCTGTTAGGGGATGGAGCATGTGCATTAGTGACGTTAAACTGCTTACAGATTTATTACACAACGTAACATGCTTTTTACACAGTGTATGAATGCAGGCACTTGTTTTCAGTAAGGAGATCACCTCAGCCACTGATTCAGGAGGTATCATGGGAAAGTGCCATTCCTCAATATCCAAAGCAGACAAATCAAGAGTTTAAACATAGCGCTTCCAACTAATAAAAATGAGGGACAGGACAAAAGGAATCAACTTTTTTTTTTTTTTCTTTTTTTGCCAAAGCTGCTTTGCAACTCTGTATCTTACTATTAGGTCACATAATCACCTCAAACTTCACCTGAAACAAAAGCTACGATTTTTCACTCTCTTGGATACAGAGAAAAAAATTCAAAATTCCCATGGACAAAAAGACAGTCCTTTGTGCACCGAGTTTACAATTTTGATTAGAATAGCTCTGCGTGCTGCTATGCTTATCTTAAAGAGAATCCAAATGCTACCTTCCCTCATTTCCTCAACCCATCTGCCAAGAAGCCATCAGACTGCTTTAAAGGCAGAAAAATCAGCTAGATGCCCAACTCCAATTTTAGGTGAGGGATATATGTCTAATTCTTGAGCACCCTGAAATTTACTTTTAATATTAAAACTTGGTGAGAGAGAAATAGCAGGCACTGCATGGTTTAAGTACAAATAAAATGACTGAAAACAATCCACTGTAAAAATGAAAAAAGGGGAACTGCTTCATACAGAAGCACCAGGAAACGTCTATGTAATGTTCTGCCTTTTCTGCTAAACTGTAAAGCTGTCTTAAGAGAACAGGTCACAGAAAAAAAAAAAAAATCAGAAAGCTACTGTACCTTTCAAAGCACTGTCATTGGCTCCAAAGAAAATAGTAACTGCAACAGTACTCTCAGCACCAGTACTTTTACTGATCAGTCTTGGAAGGATCAGTTTAGCCCACCTGGTGTTGTAGCCCGAGAGCCCACGGTTCACAACATCACATTTTCTGAAACAAAGACACACATCAAAAAGTACATCTCTCCTCTGCCCACCAGAACAAAACTTGGGAAGTTTTGAACCGTTCTGTCAGGATACCTGCCTCCATCCCTCTTGGAAACAATGAGATGTCACAGGAGTTTTCAGTGGGGTTGTAACTTTATGTTTTGAAAGTGCACCCACAGATTGCACATGTAGTATTTACCTGTCGCTTAAACTATGAAACTAGAACAACAATCTTGACAATCACTAAGGATTTTTTTCCTTCCACTCAAAGCTTGAGTGGAAAGAAACACCCATTGAGTATCTCTACCAGTACCGAGCAGGTTACCA
Organism: Balearica regulorum gibbericeps; assembly: GCF_011004875.1. Classification (NCBI taxonomy): domain Eukaryota; kingdom Metazoa; phylum Chordata; class Aves; order Gruiformes; family Gruidae; genus Balearica; species Balearica regulorum. The sequence goes on from NC_046186.1 coordinate 17,375,661, forward strand.
CTAAGGCAGTTCCACTTCAGTAAATAAACAAATGTTAATAAATAAATATACATTAAATATTAACTTGTGTTTGTTTTCTTTTAGAAAAGCTGCACAACTTCTCACATGCTAGAAATTACTTTTGAAATTTAAGCTCTTACCTGACCAGTCTCTCAGCAAGGGATGCCCCCCAGCCATTTTCCTGGAAGGAGAACTGAAAGCAAGGAATACAGTTAGACCCTCACTGGAAGAACTCACTCCCCAGCAGGTCAGTCCCACCACTGGCACCTTCTCTCCTCAAAAGCTTTTCGAGCACAGTCTCTCGCACTGCTACAGCAGTGCTTCCTCCCTCCCAGCCCAACCTGCCAGGTCAAACAGCCCTGGTCTTACCTAGACACACAACTGGCATCAGAGGCAACGTGGGACTGTACCTATGGAGGGAGGGACTCTGCGGTCCCTTTGTAATCAAAACTGACTGCTGTCATTTTGGCTGGTGAAACTTTTTTTCCTTTTTCTACTTCATTTCTAAGATCCTTTCACTGTGCCTTCATTCTGGAGAGCACCTCTCAAAAATTCTCTCTCCACATGCTGCTTTGGAGTGCAGTTCAACATCTACCTCTTCTAGTAGTGGAATAATTAATCACTTCTCCTTATCCCCACTGCCGAGCCATCCTCTCTGTGACAATGCTCCGCCTGTTTACAGAGCTGCACACCGAGTCGGTTTATACAGCTGATCTCCCATTAAAGATAACCTTTGTCTTTGGCCAAATCTTTTTTCATCAGAGCAGCTCTGTGACCCACTCCATCATGCAACAGAAGGCAGGGACTCAAAGCAAGCACTAAAAAGTTGGTACTGCCTCAGAGGAGAGGTTCACCAAGCCACAGTCGAGTCGCGGTGATGAAGGTGTCTGCAGGGCGGTGAGCTCGCTGCAGGGAACTACACGGGGAGGGGGGGGGGGCTGCACCAGGAGCCGGGCACTGGGATGGCATGGATGGGAGTGCAGGGGTCAGTACAGACAACAGGCTGTCATTTCTGTCTGGAGAATGCCACTGCCACCACAATACCAGAAGCTACACTTTTACCAAATCATGATTCTAAATTAGAAAATTACAAATTTCTGTAAAAAGGCTCTAAATCTCATAAAACACCAGCAGGTGTGAAAGCTCCAGGAGCACCGTTGTGTGAGATCCAACAGGGACGTAACTATGCCGGGCCACACTCCCATTTCACCGCTCTCCTTCCCGCCTCATGGTGCTACAGCCGATCCCCGACACCGGCCAGGCCAGTCGGCCTCTGTCGAAGCGGGACGGCTTCACCCCGCTGCCCCACCGCAGGCTGCCCCTGAGGAGAGCGGCGCCCGGGGGTCACCGGATCCCGCCTGAGACGCTTCTCCGGCGCCAGCCGAGGCGAGGCTGGGGGCGACGCTGCCCCGCACTAGAACACACACATCCCCTCCCGCTGCAGCCGCCAGCTGCTCGTTTTGCCTTAAATATTAATAACAAGCAAAGCCCTATGCTTGGCACAGGCGCTCAGTCTAACGCCGGGCCGCTGCAGGCGCGGCGCCGAAGGAAAACTGAGGCGCAGCCCGCGGGCCGCCGCTCCCGGTAGGAGGAGCCGGAACGTTTGCGGGGCTCCGGAGCTCCCCGCGGGAACTGAGGGAGCCACCGGCCCCACGCGGGGCCTACGGCAGCGCAGACACCCCATCGTGCCCGCAGCCGGGGCGGCGGCGCGGCCCCAGAAGGGCTGCCACAGGGCCGCTACCTCAGTGATGGAGTCTCCGAAGAGGACGACGCGGGGCCAAAGCAGGAGCCGCCCGCGGGCGCCCACCTCCGCCAGCGCCATGGCCGCCGCCGGATGTCCGCCGGGAGGGGGGAGGAGACCGCGCCGCTTCCTCTGCGGCGGGAAAGGAAGTGGGCGCTGCTCTGGGGAGGCCCCCAGTTAGATTCACGTTAAAAAACAGCTTCGAGTCAGGCAGCACCAGCGCCTAATTGTGTCCCCCCTCTTTAAAAGGCCTATTACTGGAAGTGAAGTGCGTCCTCCTGGGGAGCCGGGGGGCTGGAGAAGAGGGCGCTCCCCGCGGGGCGGCATCCTCCTGCCCGGCGGCGGCTGTGGGCCCCCGGGGCAGACCGGCGGAGAGCCGGCCGGGACCGGCACCACGGAGAGGGGAGGACAGAACCCGCTGACACATTTACACACCTCCTCACCCTTACAGTTGCTGAAAGCAAATTTTAAAAAACATAAATTAAAAAAAAAAAAATTTATCTCTTCCAAAGAGAGACTTCCTTTTTTAAGTAAAGGCAATTATCTCCTTTAAAAAACCATACTCTTATTTCACTAATGACATACAATTTTGGGAGGAAAGCTGTCCCTAATTCTGCTAATACTGATAATACACTAATACTGCTATAAATATTATCAGGTGCCAAATTAACCAGCTGAGAGAAGGGGAAAAACAAAAGTTGTGCGTACAAGGGAAAAAATACTGTTCTTTTGCAGAAAGCTCACTTTCTGTGGACATTTTTCAGCACGATTTGCTGTTTGTCAACCCCCCCAGCTAACTCTGCGTACCACATCGGTATTTGCGGTCCTTCTCTGCATGCTGCAGTTCCCAATGCCCCACTCTGCCCGGGAAGAGCGTTTCACTGGCACCAAGGGAGGAACAGCGGGAGCACATGTGTGCCAACAGCCAGGAAACAGGGGCAGGATCTGTTTGCACACAGGTTACAGCACGGACTTTGCTTGGAGCTGATTTTGTTCATCCAGTCCAGTTAACAGCAATGCCTGCATGTATAGTTTTAAAGCTCAAATGCCCAGCATGCAAACATGGATCCCATTTTAAATGTGTTCAAGCCCCTTTGATTACAAGCAGATAGTCCCTGACAGGAATGAAATTATATACAAGCTTGATTCCGAGCATATACAAACCCAAAACATCCGGTTTATCCTCCAACTCGTCATTAATCTTCAAAAATATAAAACTCTCTCAACTTAATTTTTGTAATTCTATATTCTAAGAATTTTTTATTACTTCTTCTATGTGCACATAAGAAAAAAATAATATATGCACACTTTGCCTGATTTTATTATGATCTATAGCAACTATATGTGTGCATATAAGGTTGCTCATCCATTATTTGAAATAACTCTGCAGTTTCACAGTCACAGAATTGATACGTTTGACTTACGGAAGAAAAAAAATTTATTTACTCTTAAAAAATAGTCCAAATAAATTGAACATTTAAAAGTTCTTTTTGATGCGTCCCAGGTATCTACAGAGGTCAGTATACTGGGCTGAGGGCATCATAAAGCCTCTGTGCAGCCAGTTCCACCATTTCACGAAGGGATTCGTCATCTTCGCTTCCTGGCTCACAATCAACTGTCTGGGAACGAAAGAAAGAAGCATGTTAGAACAACTAGCACTTGGTATTTCTTTTCAGCATGTGAATAATGCTCGTAAGGGAAAAGGAAAAAGTAGTCATACAAATTGAAAAGAAAGTTATTAAGAGCAGCACTGTAGGTTTTTAAACGGTCTGCCAACATGTAGAGGAGTTCAAAGACTTAACGCAAGTCCTGCTGAGGAACAAGAATCTTGATCCCCAGTTTTATGTTTCATTAATAACTTGTCTCAAAACTATGTAAAATGTATTAAGTTCTGTAGATTACATTTAATTCAAAATCAAATAAAACCAGACAAACTTCAGTCCTTGGAAATTTAATTTTATCTGTGAATTCACCCGCATTGTATTAGGTTAATATTGTAAAACACATGCATTCATCACAGAGGTGATGAATCCCTGCACTCAGGGAGCCTCCACACTGATGTTCTCACACCCATAAACCAACATTTACATCAAACTAAAACCTCGAAGAGATTAATTTATCACTAAAACAATTAAAAATGTCTTCCTAGAGAAAGATGCCCACCCCAAACATGCAAGTTCATCAACAGTCCACCCAGTCCCCCGACTGCTCCATCTCAAAAACAAAGGGTAGCATTCCCATAGTAATATTATTCCTGATCTGGTGGACTTTGTAGGCTCTAAGACTGTACCTCTCCAACTCAGTATTAACTTGTTACTCTTCTGAACAAGTAACTCCTTTCAACCATAAAGGTTTCAGGGAAAGGAGAAAAAAAAAAAAAAAAAGCATTTGCAACAGCAAACATTAAATGTATGTCATCTACCAATGCTGTTAAAAGCACATAACTGTAAGCACTGTGTTAAAGAGTTAATGTGGAAAAAACATATCCATGTGTCCCACCATATAGTCAGATCTATATTGAACAGGTTTTTTTTATTTTAAAGCTATTAAAGTTTTATAAGAAGATATATATGCACATAAAGGTCAGATCTCTCTTGTAAAACTTGGTTCACAATGGCACAAGCTTGTCATTGCCAATACAGTAAGTAAAATAAGTATTATAAAGATACACACTGTTGCAGTTGAGTTGCCATTAGGGTTTCTGTCAGTCTTTTAACAATAATGACATCTATCAGTATAAGATTGTATGAAAATGAAACCTAACTTCTTGATTAAGCAGTGTGCATTTTTTTTCCAGTGTTGTTACTTTCTTCTCTATTGCAAGAGGTCTTTTAATCAGTCCTGTATTTTATAATTAACATGTACTTGTTTTGTTTCAATAGGTAACAAATTTTGGACAGGGACCAACCTTTTCTTCTGGGTTTGTAGAACACTGAAAACCATTTGTTGTGGTCCCTAAGGACAGCATCTGAGAGCTACTCCAGTGGAATATATTACTACTGTGGATAGTGCTAATATATTATGTACTTTTAATACATTATTAATAATGACAGAAAGTCAACACACATTAAAACGCTTAAGGACATGAAGGACATGGTTTTAACCATTCTTTACAGTTCCACATTGTTTGAAGAACTAGGTGTGATAGCTTCTTGAAGCAGCCTTCTGACATGCATGACATCCAATTCTGAAGCTACCTAGTAAATTAATAAACTACTTTTGTGAGTATTTCAGGCTTTCAATTTAGTTGCAGAAGGATCAAGATGATAAAAAAAAATTATTAGCATCATTCCTACTCTGTGATTGTTCAATTATCCACACCAGAGCCTATGTTTTAAGAGTATTAAAAAAAAATTTGTGGGTTAAATCAGTTTCTCCTCTACAATCTTTATTCAGTCTTACACAAGTAGAGAGCTGCTGAAAAATACTGGGTTGCCTTCCAAATTTACTGCATTTGTTACATTAAAATTGCTTGCATTTTTTTAATGATGAAAACTCTCTAGCAGATGCTTCTGTAACAAACTCAGCATGCAGACTGGAGCAGTATTTCTCTCCGAAAGGCTGGGTACCAACCAACTGGTGAGAATGCCAATGAAATTAATGGAAAGTGAAGAGGCTTAAGCTGTTTTGATACCAAATACAAAACCATTTCCTTTCCAAATGGATAAGGAAAAAGCAAGTGTTTAGCTGTACATACCCGAGTGTCCAGTGAAATGTTTGCAGTCTTTCCGTCAACCGTGATGCACAGGACAGAGCCATCTTTTGAACTCACACAGTCTTCTCCAAACATATCTCTAAAACAGAGACCTATGCGTGTAAGATGGAGCCAAAGAGCGAACTTATGTTTTTCTTTCTATCAGTCTTAGGCTTCCAAAGGCATTTTGTCAGCAGAGTATCTCCTCTCAGCAATTATTATTTGATCCACTCAGATATAATTAACAAATACAAATCTAAATCATTATGAGAGTGGGTATCACAAAACAGTAAGTATTTAAAAAAAAAGAAAAAAAAAATCTCATCGTAAATGAATGGAAGGTTTCCTTTGATTTCAAAAGAAGTAAGAGTTCTACCTAAGTAACAGAACATACATCAGAGTAACTTTTAAGAATAAAAAAATAAAAAAATGATCCAAACTGGTATTTTCATAAGCATTCACAACATAATTTTGGGAGACAACTAAAAAATTCACTTCTGGAAGAAATAACTGGGCCCTATATTCAAAATTTTAATGATTCTGAGAACTCTTTTTTACTGTACCTCTTTCTTTACTTAATTCCTAGCCTTCTCAGAAATTAGACTGAATTAAATTTGCATGATGTATTTTTAAGTAACTGTATCTTTAAACTGTATTATACCAAAATTATTGTATTTACATGACTAATAGTGATCACTTTCCTTTAGAAAAATATATGCCAACTTACTGAAGCATGATCTCCATTCTCTTCCTATACACATCCATGTCTACTTTTTTGGAAATTTTATGTACTGCCGCTGAAAAGAAAAAGTCATTTTACTTTCACAGACATTTGCTGGGAGGTAAAATTGGCTAATTGATACAGTCTGGTTCCTAATTTACTTTCACGATAAACAATCTAAAAGCTGTATAAGATATACATGTTTAAACATATTATAAAGAAAATGTTTTAAATAAAGACAGAAGAGTCAAGCAAGAACATACATTTAAAATTTAAGTTCCTTCTACTTATCAGATTTTAAAATAGATGGCTTTGCAAGTCTAATTCTCACTTCTCAATTCTCATTTTTATTGTTAACACCCATTACTTCTCACATTTCCTTTACTAAAAGAGAAAATAATCCACTTTCATAATTTTTTTAATAATCCCTTGATTTTCTATTGTTAAAGGAAAATACTGCATCATGGAGGCTAGGAGCACGCAGAGAATACATAAAGTAAAACTGGATAGCAGCAGTAGTAATGGGCACAGATATTCCTGGAATGTGTTTCAGGATACAGAATTTGAAATAAGCATAATGATACCACTTTTATACTTTGTTTCAATCAAGATATAGTTTTAAACAAGTAATTTTCTTTTGAAAATTTAAGTACTTGATCATTAAAGGAATAAGAAGTCTATAGGAAGAGCTAGTTGTGAAAATCACTACCCGTTTCACTCACGAATAAACAAATCAGATCTACAACTAAAGTTCATTTACAAGAAGGTTTTTTAAAAACTAGTTATCAAGATTTCTAAATCACCTGAAGAGTTCAGAGAACTAAACACAACGATAGTTAGAATAACTTAGAAATTCTTTGAAGAACTTCATAATTGCAAGAGTCCAAGCAAGCGCATCTTAAAAACTTCCCATCCCTTAGATAAGAAGCAGTAACTGAATGTACTAAGCAAAACAACTTTATCTTGGAAATGAGGTAAGAGTAGGCACATGCTCAACTGAGCAACAATAACTTGAGATATTTAAATTCAATCACTTGTGATCCTGTGAACATACTCTAAAATACACAAGTGCAAGAACTATTTGGAATGTGTTTTTAGCCCAAATAAGGGAAAAAATCCTGCAAGAAGCCACACCCGCGATGAACTGATAGAATCACCACCATGATGAAACAACATGAGAAATAATGCAAAAAGGCATATAAAAATAGAGGAATTAATTCTGGGGGAAAAAAGCTAAATATCGTCACTGGCAGATCATATAGATAAAGTGGGTACTACCAAAAGTCAGGGCAAGTCAGACATTACAGTAAGAATTAAAAAAAAAAAAAAAATCAGCAAAACAGTACAAGATTTTTTTCCAGCCATATAAAGAAAAATGGGAGAGGGAGGGGAGAGGTAGGTCAAAGTACCATCAAAAAATAAAATTTCTATTCTTGGTTAGTTTCAGAATAACAGAACATGAGGGCGTGGCTAGAAGGGCTGATATACACTGAAAATTATCACAACCAAGATGAGAAAACTACTCTCTGAACTTGCTTAGGTCAAGGGGACTGGAGAAGCTTCATCCCAAAACAAAGAAAGGACTGCTAAGTGAATTTATAAACTCAAGAGAAAGAATTTTTAACAGATTTCTTGGCTCGAATGTGAGACTAAGCACCTAAGGAACAGTGATTGCTATTTTATGTATAACTATACAAATAAATAATAGAAAGACAAGAGGAGTAATCCAGCGAAAATAAATGCCTATTTGTCCGTATAGTCTAGTGCTTTCCATGCTGGTTTGGAAAGTAAAATCTACTAGAAGTGTTACAAATAACCTGTCACGTGTTCATCAGAGACAGCTCAAGCCAGATTCCTATCAGTCTCTGGTAATTCAAAACCACCAGTTATTTTAAGGATACATTGTAGACCTTGACCATCAGACTTCAATACAGGATCTGACACAGAATAACATGAAAAACTCTTAGGTAAGAGGAGATGATGTGGAAGAGTACAGAATTTTTATCGCTGGAAGTGGTTAAAAAGAAGACGATCACAGAATGAGTTAACAGAGGCCAAAGGGATGATATGCATTGCACAGGATCTCAGACTGATTTGAAGGATTCCAGGTTCAAGTGCACACCTCAGATGTGTCCTGGGGTCATGTCAGAAGGACCTCTTCACCTCCTCCCCAGTACTCTTATTTTCCACACAAAGCAAAACCAGGCACTAAGGTCACACGTGCTACTGATCCCCTGTTTAAAGGCACAGAACATACCTGCCAGGCATTACAGACACAGCTCATGAGTTTTTAAGGTGTGACCTTGGGATTGATTTAATATGGTCACTACTCACACTGCCCTTTTGCTGAAAAACACCCAAAAAACCAAAATCAACCAACCAACAACCCCGAACAGTATTACTTTTATGTAACACCCAGATAATAGAATTTTGGGTTCTGCTTGCCTGACCACATCCAAACTGGAGATGACTGATGCTCTAAGATGGATACACAACTGTCACTTATTTCACTAAGTGAGCAAGGGTATACAAAGGCAGAATTTAATAAGTTCTTTGTAAGTAAAATAATAACAGATATTCCAAGAAATTATGCAGGTAGTGGCAAAAAAGTGATTTAAAATCCTAGAAAATAGAAAAAAAAAATTCCCTCATTTTATTTTGAGAAATGGATTATCATTAAATTATCTGTGCTACTGTGTTGCCAAACTGCAAACATTTATCCTTAGTGGCCAACCCAACGTTCGATACTTGCTCCAGATTCTTAGCACAGTGACATACACGTTGAAAAGCAAAACAGTGGAACAAAAAATAGAAACTATCACTAAGAGTAATCCCAACAAAATTGCTGTAATTCTTGAACGGCGACGTCAAACCCAGTTTCTGCTGATGCTATTGCTATCCAATATTACTTAGTTACGGGGTCTGCATAAGCGTAATTGTGAAATTAGTCTGACTTTTTTTTTCGGCATTGTCTACCTAACTCTTTCTGATGTACAGTCATAGGAATACCACACATGAACGTAATCACAACTTTCTAATAAGAAACTGAAATATTTAAATGAGAGATCATAAATTGTTTAAATATAAAAATCTAAAGTAACATTTAACTCATTTTAAATAAGGTCACGTTTTCCACAGTCAGCTACCAGTTGCCACATAAGAGAAAGTTTCAACAAATGAATGTGTTACAAATAATGAATACCAAGTTGTAAATCTGGTTTTGAGTAGCAAATCTTACTCCCTGAAAAGTTTCATAAGGAGAAGAAGTACAATAGGGGGATTGCAATCTATTGCAAGGCATTATATTCCTCTAAGCTTGATATAAATAAAATAAGAAGAAAAGCCTCAGCTAAATTAGCATACATTAAACTTACTACCTTTCTGTATTTTGGGATTTGACTGAACTTCCAGTATCACTGTTGTCACGGTGTCTGCATACATATCATTAGCAGGATTTGCCACCCACTGGAAGATAAACAAAAAAATTCATAATTTGAGCCCCATATTTGGGCTGAGTGAAAAATGCAACATAAAACCAATGTAACATTCATTGCATTCTCCTATTTGCTTTTCTCTGAATTCTAGCTTCAAATGACTGTCATACATTTTACACCAAATTATTAACTACTTTTAACTTGGTATATTCCAGTAACTTCCCATGAAAAATTCAAGCTGTTGAGTGTCTCTGAACACATTTATGAAATACTTATTAATTACCACAACTATTTGGGGGTGGGGGAGGAGAGAAGGAGGGAACACCATTTGACATTATTTCCAATTACTATTTGCCAAATAAAACAAAAGGGCACCGAATCTGCCATTATACTTGAGTCAAGGTAAAAAAGAAACTAGCAGTGCCTAAATGAAACAACGTGCATCAACACAGGACCACAGTTCAAGGGGGACTTTGTTCTAGCTTTCATTCTGCTTGTCATCCAACAGAAAACTACTTAAAACATTTAATTCTACGTGGCATCTATATGATACTATTTTGCAGAAACTGGAGAACAAAATACTTCTTTCTCCCTCACCGATGCCCACCTCAAGGACTACCATGCCTGGTTCCTGGATCACAGTAATATTTTTGAAAACCTTCAGGGCTGGTTTTTGTTGGATTTCTATTTCTTCTACGTCACCTAAGAAGTGACAACAAACAGTTGGTAAGAATAAAATTATACTGAAAGCAAGACTAACTTTATCTGTGTAAGAAAAACAGGTCATTTTAAAAAGTAGAGGGGTTGTCTCTTATTATCACAGCTGCTCAGAGCAGGTCACAAATGGAAGCACGTACTCTCTTCTCTTAAATGACAATATTATTTTGTTCTTGATTGTTTGGTAGTTCTTTGGGGTTTTTTTAGTATGTAATATTGGCCATTTTACTTCTTTTGAATTCTCATATTTGACTGGCTTAGTACACTGATGTGAGTACATCAATGAAAAAGAAAACAAACGAGAAATTTTCAGAATTAACCAGCTCCTCTTACATCCTTAAAGGATAACCCACTGCTTACACATGCATAGAGCTTAAAACAAAAGCGTTTGTGTGCCAGGAGACCTGAACATCAACTGAATACAGGTTCTCTCTTCACTGGTGGTATGAATTAGATTCTGACACTAGAGAAGAAAAAAAATTTCCTAAGCTTTACATCTGGGAAAGAATCCTGCAAAGTGTGTGTGCCTTTAATGAACTAGGACAGGAGCTGCCCCTAACCTTTAAGAAAACTAGACAGAGGCACCAGTGGTCACACTAGTAGCAGATTTAAATGGCTTCTGTCTCAGAAAAAGGCAATAGAGTTAGATTCTTGCCTTTCTCGACTCTTGGGGAGGGACAGAAGAGGCTCTGTCACAAAAGAGGACAGAGGTCTTGTTTTTATTAATTGAATGGCATTATCCATTCTATTTTGGGGCTCGAGATAAAAGATCAATTAATAAATTTTGCATCAGAGTGGCTATGGCACTCACTTTGGGGGCTGAAAGGAGACAAAAAACTGGCTCATGATTTTGTGATACAACTACAGTAGAATCCCCTCAAAAGGACGGGTCATACTCATGAACTGGATCTGGCAGAAGCTGCATAAGCTAATGGAAGCTGTAAAACAGGAAACAAACTGTGGCACTTCAGTTACTGGCAAAGAAGTTTCTGCTCAGAAGACCTCTGAAGACTGTAAGTTGTTTTAAAAGTTGATGACTATAAATCATGACCATGTCTTTCCAAATACTCACCAGTAAGTTTTTGTAGCTGATAATAAAGCAGATTAAAAGGGCCAGTATATGGAATGGCTTGTGTCTGTGTAACAGTGCTCATTGCCAAATCTGTATAATCTGAAAGAATTTTTTAAAGTATGTATTAAAAATTATCCCTTTGAATTTACTTCCTAAAAAAAATAAAATTGCCACTATAGATAAATAATTTAAGACAGAAGACAGAAGGTTAAAAGGACAATTTCTAAACAGGAGAGTGGAGCATCTATTGTAAGATAAATAATATATTTGTGGTTAAGAAACCAGCAAGAGTTGGTTATTTTATCATACACATTAGAGGCAAACAATGAACTAGGACAGCAGAATTGCTTGCCCCCAAGCTCTCATGACCTTACTACTCCATTCAGTTATTCTTCTATTTTGAGAACAGACCAATTTCTTTAGTAATAAATAGCATCGGAGCAATACACAAATATTTTCACTGTACTGTAGCTTTTTACACTAAAAACTAATGACATTTTAGATACTGGCAGGACAATTGATCAAGATGCTCTTTTGTTCTCACTGGCATGTTTTATTCATGCAGAGGAACATGTTTTAAGTAACCAGAAAGGAAATGGAATTTTGCTTTTCTCTTACAGAAAGAATAGAAAATATTTTAATCTTCAGTGGACAATGAATTTTAATGTCTGTCTTCTCACTACAACAGTTCAGAACTTTAGACAAAACTAAATCAAAATAAAACCAAGATGCTCACTAACTGCTTATCAAACACAAAATTACTGAAAAAAACCCTCAGTATTGTATGTGTTTTGATGACAAGGATGCAGTAAGTTTCAATTACCTACTGAGCACATCACTGTCTTTACTTACTGGAAAGGTCACATGGAGAAAGGATGTGATAGTTAAAATTTCTTTTAACTAGGATTCCAGAAATTCTCTGTCCTTGCTCTGGTTTCTTATCTGCTAAAGATCCCATTACCTGGGGAAAAAAAAATAAATCCCACACATAGTGCAACAAGGCCATCTGAAGTATTCATAGCTTAAAGTTAACTATGGAGATGAACTATAGTTTTCTCAGAAAAATCAAATGTAGTATAGCATTTGAAAACAAAACTATGAAAATAAAAGGTCAGAGTAACCAACAAATACTGATATGTAACACAACAAAAGGCTGGAAGAGTGAAAAGAAAAAACAAAACATGCCCAAAAAAAAAAAAATCAACCCCCCAATACAACACTAAACCCAAAACATTCACATACTTTGAGTTGCTGTAAAACGTACACAATCCAAAACCAATTAAAAATAGAAGCTTGGAAGAAAATGTGTAGTTTTTATCCCAGAGGAAAATACTGCTGAACAGGTAGGAAAATACTAATTTTATACCTTGGCAAGTTTTTCTCCTCTGAAGTTTAATGTCACAGCTTCAGTATTCCTAGGATTATGAACTTCTATATGAACTTCATCATTATCCTCATATTCCCGTATCAATGCTGCTTTCAATCTGGCCATTTCATTCTGCTCACCATGAACTAAAATCTATAGGAAAGACAGTTTTCTTTTTAGCAGAAGTTATTGGTCCAACCAGATATGGTTAGTAGAAATTATCCAACAAAACTTTCATCTTGTACCTCATCTTTATAAAAATGTAATTTCATGAGGTCACAATATATGAAACATTAGTTCAATTATATTACATGGTTATATACATGTCTCTGAACTCTGTGCATTATTCAAAGGCCTACATTTCACGACCCTAAGTACGAGTAGAAAAATAGATGCAAATAAGCAGAATGCATTACAGAGATTCCATTTACCTTTTCATACACAAACACATTGTTATATTACAAAAAGGAAGTATTAACTTAAGTTCAACAATAAAAGTTAGTTAGCTGTACGTTTCTGTGTCTGCATGTAGATAAACATATACGTAATAAACATGCACTTCAGAAAGGATGTTTATTAAGTTCACAGTTTTCTTTGCCTAGTTAAATCCTCTTTTCTTCTGCTATGATTTGTTTTATTTCTTATCTGTGCTCGCACACTGATCCTCCTCCAGTCTCAGGAAGTTTCAGATCCTAGTCCCCATTTTCATATTCTGGTCCTTACACCTCCTGCTTCCTGTGATTTGCTTGTGCTTTTGCCTGCAAGCATTGCCTTTGTCTTTTGCTGCCTGGCACATACTTTCTTTCAGACAGGCCTACTCTTTTCCAGTCAATGTTTTCTTGTTTATTTTGGGGAAGATTCCAGTGAATTACTCCAATACCAGTGCTCCCAACTTAATGTTGTCCTATACTATATCTTACTTGCGCAAAACACTGCTGAAACAGGTTATGGACCGTACCACTTTCAAGAAAGTCATCCCCAGCTATCCACATGCAGACTGAAGACAGCAAGTTCAGCTTTGTTTTGCTAAGGTAACATGATGAAAAATGGTTAAAATCTCCACCTTTTCTTATTCAAAGTATAGGGATGCTGGCTACTGCTAGATGACTCAAGGCTGTGAACTGGTTTGATGCATCCCACTCTGGAGAAATGCGCAGCATGTATACTAACCACATGTGGAGGTTTCAGGGCCCGGATAAATTCACTAGTTTGTTGATAATCGGTGTGAGCAGAGAAAGAAATGTAATCCACAGACATCTTCAGTGGCAGTTTTTGCCCTGACATAGTTGTGATCTCTTCAGGTTCAGACATTATGTGCTAGAAAAAAAAAAAGAACACTTTAAATAAAAACCTGAAAGCCTCATATAGACACCATAGAACGAATGCTTTACATTTCAAAAATCAATCAAATAATACTGGTAGCCAGGTTAAACGTGAAGAACTGAAAAAAACCCCAACCTCTCAAATTTCACGAAACATATACTCACAAATGAAAAAAAGCATGCACAACACACACCACTGCATCTTTTGCATCCCAAACAGATCTGGGAGTTAATTCTTCTTACAGATACATCCCTCTCATATTTGCATTGAACTCATAACAAGCATGTGATTTCTATCTCTAAAGGCAAAACTAGATGCTCTGGTTGCCCTTAGCTGGTGGAATTCGGAAGGATTTCATTCTCTACACTCAGTCAGTGGAACAACATGCAGAAAGTAGTATCATCTCTGACACAGAAGTAGTGTTAGATTTAATATCGACTCCTCTAGAATGAGGGCTAGGGCTCCCCTCTCAAAAAGTTAAATGGTGGAAGGGTCTATAGATGGAGAAGAGTACCAAACATTCTTTTTCAAGACAAGATAACCACTCCTAGAAAAGATTATTCTGTATAACATCACTGGAAATGGCTATATGCAAATTTTCTGTACTTTTCATCACCATTAGCCAAAAGCAATTAGTTTTGACTACATAATTATGCATACCTGACAACAATCTTCCCAATAAATCCAAATAAAGACACTTCCTACAAGCCAATTCCTTTCAAACATAACATGCACACTACTTTGTATTAACAACTTGTGGTGCATTAACAACTCACCTTAGCAAGCGTTCCTTCAACACAGTACCCTGCTATAATTACTCCATTTCTCTTATCTGTGCACCAGCTCTCAAACAACTCTCTGGATAAGCCACTCTGCATCATACCTGGAGAAGCCATCACAACACTCGGGCCAATATCATCAAAATGATCCATACTCTAAGTGGACAAACAGCAAGAGTATCAGTTACCATAGCTCACTTAAATGAAGGACAGCATAGCAGCACCCTTGAACAACGTACAAGTAGAGGCCTATGCTCACAGATTATACTCCATCCTCATAAAAAATGCCCTTTGCAGCAGAGTTCCTCCTACTGATGCCCATAAGGGGCAAATTAGAAGCACAGGGATCTATACTGGAAGAAAAGTTAGGGTGTAAGTTCCCTATAACCAACCCTTTAAATCCTGGGAGAGCAGATAACTCAAGATACAAACCTGTAACTAATCAATTAGGATAGTAAACACGTAAACTACTCAGCAAATACAAACTCTTGTGTTACCCTCTTTTGTAAGACAACCTTTCTCAAGCTTACCTTCAGATTACTAATATGCTTGAAAACAAATGGATTGTTGATGTTAATTTGCTTGCGGATTTTGTCATTCATGGCATTGACATATGTCTGATAAACTGCCATGCATTTTTTTGCCAAAGAGGAGGCATAGTATATAGGGATATCATGGAGTTCAGGATGATTCTGCCAGTATTCATCTAAAAAACAAACAAAAAAAACCAATAAAAAAGAACCACAAGAAAAAAAAATCCAACAAAAAACCCCCACAGCACTATCTCCAAAATGCATGCTTCTCAAAATGTTAATACTTTCTGGAAAAAAGATTTAACAGTGTGGTTTTTTTCATTTTTATTACAGAAAGTCACAGAGACTTCTTTTTTTTTCACCTGCTCTACTAAAGAAGAAAAAGCAATTACCAACTAAACATGTATACAATTAATACAAACAAACAGGCAAACAAACAAGAAAAATATGAACTTCAGATATTTTTGGCAGGTCAAACTCCAATCAGTCACAAACTTCAGCTACAAGATCTAAGTATACATAACATTACACAGCAAAAAATCTACGTTTACAATGCAAGTTTTACTACAGCACTGCAATAAAGCTTAAAATGTCTTGTCAAATATTAATTATATATCTAACAGCCAGGGACATCTGCACATAGATAGTGCAGATAGATAGGTTGGTGAGAATTCACAGTATCAAAGTTCTGGGAAACAAAACCATGGAGTTCAAGGTGTGAAGGGAATATCCAGTTATCAAGCCTGGCTTTCTGTGTATCACCAACAGTTATATTTTTACAAGCTTAACTGAAACAAAAACAGGAAAAAAGCCTCCACTAACCACAACTTATTTTATCACTGATGACAGTAGCCATGACCTTCACTAAACACAAAGAAGAGATCTGAATGCAGCTGTACAAACATAACTTATTTGTTTTCCCTCTTGGATACAGTTCTGCTAGTCTAAAACATATTTATATTGCATAACTGGGGAACAATCATCCAAGAAGAGCAGTATGCTCTTTTGGCTATATTTGTACATTGAAAATGATATGGCTTTAACCTAACAGCTTTGATCTGTAGACAAAGATTTTCAGAACATGTTAGAGAGGCTCACTGCCATAAATATCTTAATAAACTCAAGTGTGAGGTGGAAACAGCCAATAAAAGATAACTAATAGCAGGACTTACAGTAACATTAAAGACTGCACACATCATCATAATTTTCTATACCATAATCCAGTATTTTATTTGTCAGACACTTACGGAAAGAAGAAAAACAAACACAGAGGCCTGTGGGCTCAATAATGTAGGCATGTGAAATGCAATTGCATTTTCTACCTAATTAAGCATCCAATTGCATGTCCAGGTTTACTAGATGTATTTTCAAGCTTATCTTTAGAAACTCACTTTAGTATCTACAAACAGGAAGGAGTGGCCAACAAATTACAAACTAATGGCTACACAAGATTTAAAATGTTCAGATTTTATCTCCTCTATAAAATAAAAACCCCTCAATGATAGTCCTACAACATCAAATACTACCCCATAACTAGACCCAAATTTCTTACTAACATTTGAATAGACCAATAACACATTTTGAAAAAAACCTACTTTTTAATGTTGAGCTAAACTGAAATGGAAAGCGAGAAGAATTTCAAGTATTTTCGGTAACACTTAAGATTCGACACCCCTAAAAATGGCTATTTTAATTTTGAGATAGTTATCTTTTGATCCTGTCAGCATTTGCATGAGCAAAAAGAATAGTGAAAAATCACGTACCTAGTACAATGGGCTAAAAGGAAGCAAAGAAGCCTGGAAATAATTTATTTAAAAACTGTTTTATCTGAAGTACCTTGGAACAACTACCTATAGATTTTATGTGAAGTGGCTTGTTATGATCACTTCTAATTCCCCCCTCCCCTCCCATGTTTGCTCTTCTTAAGAAAGCCTAATTTGTTTTCCATTATCACTAGGACTTTAGAAATGCTAGAAGTGTCTGTTAGGGTCTTCTCAGCTTTTCCCATAAAGACTTCTTCATACAGGTTTGTGAATTAAAGGGCAAAAATAGTGAAACTTTGGAACAAAATACACCTTCTTTCAGCAGTACAGTTTAATCAGAACAGTTGCTGTAATTGCTTACTTTTCAATCTGTAATAATAGTCCCTATTTGCTGAAATCCTGGTTCAACAAGATTCAAAAGTCAAGCATATATTATCATGTCATTACCCTTTCCTTTCTAGGTCTTCATCCTACCTCACAAAGCAGAGCTGCCTTGGTTGGTTTATTGGATTTTCTGGATTTGAACAAACATGTATTATATATTCTCAGATAATTAACATGCTGGAAAATGGCTGATGAGTTGTTTAAAACATCATTATATCTGAAAGACCGCATATGAAAACATTCACATTTAACTTCATATGCCTTTTATTGAGAGGCTGGGAAGGTACGTACCTAAAATTAAAAGCAGTTCTTGAGCTCGACCCAGGGCAAACACAGGAATAAGACCTCTACCTCCTCTATTTACAATGTCATGAACAGTATTACAGAATCTTGCCTCTCGTTCTTCCCTTTTTTCGTGAATATGAGTACCATACGTTGATTCCTACGTATAGGGAAAACAAACATTAAAATTACTGACATAGAGACTAATTCCTGATCTTCTCTTCTGAATCCAACAAGAAAATGCAGAAAACCATACTGGTGTTAACCTGGCGAAGATGGAAAAATCAAACCCACCCCTGAATTCCCATAACCACCTCCACCAAGATAAAACACCAAAATTTTCCCTCCCCAAAACACCCCCCAGCAATATGGAAAGACAGATCCTGTTAGGGTTAAAAAAAAAAAAAAAAAAGGAAAGAAAAGAAAAGAAAAAAAAGTTAGAACTATAATGTTGATTCTTCTTTTAAGAGGTTTCAAATTTAACATCTTTTCCTAACTGGAAATGCTGCCACTGCTTTGATGACGGGGTTATCACATTCAGATGGCTCACTAGTGGTATGTGTGCCACAGTTTACAAACATCTAGTCTAAAGTATAGGAATTACACAAAATACAAGATTTTGATGTGACTTAAAATGAAATGATCAGTTACATAAAGTACATCAGGGACATCATAAATGAAATAATTTTAAGTGTTACTCTGAAAGATCCCGCTGTTTGTTTCCAGATAAAACCATTACTTCTAAAGTTTCCCCTGAGCTGCTGATTTTCCAAACATGGATTCAGAATAAAACCATTTTGGTCAGAAAACAAAACAAAAATACAGAATAACATGCAGGGCACCTCCACCTAGGACAAATTCTCAATGAACACAGTGGGAAATAGCTCAGGATTACTAAAGAAGGATATCTGTCTAAATTGGGGTTTGTAGGATACATCTAGCAAACACAAGTCGAAACCTAATAAATCTCCCATCTTGAAAAGGATTGTCTAGAGGCTTAAGGAACTTCATCAGAAGAATTATAAAACAAAAATTAGACTTTTTAATACAGTGAAAAGTAATGTTGCAGTGTTCTGAACACCGAAGCATTTGGATATTTAACAAAAAAAAATCACATACCACCATTAAATCTCCACTGTCTTTCTCATTCCATTTTAGCTTTAATTAATACCCCTATACATATTTATATTTAATTACTAATATAAAGAAAAAAGTTTATAAAGCTTACAATTATAAGAATATCGGGTTTAATATTGGGAATCTCGGCTGCCATCAGATGTCTGTCTTCCTGTCTTGAGAAATCACCTGTATAGAGAAGCTATTGGAGACAAAGAGAAGCAGTTATTCTGATTACAGGTTCTACAAGGTCAGCAGTCTTTAAAAAGCTGTTGTATAGGAGTGATATTTTTAAAGCAAAGATGGTTTTGTGGAATTTATGATAACAAGGTCACTTGTAATTTAACTAAAGACTCTTCTAATGTGGACAGTGCTTACAATATTAGGTCAGTAGTACTACAATACAAATATTTTAACCACAATAAGTAAAGGTATTTCAAGCAATACCGTAATTCCAACAGAACTAGGTAAACACTTTTTAAGATTTTGTTTTTCGTTTGAAATATAAAGGTGCCATTTTCAGCCTTTTGCATACATGCACTGCCCATTAAGAAGTAAAAATTGATATAACAAAATACATCAGGTCCTAGATGGAAGTAAAAAGTAGATAAAACTTCATTTACATATCAGAATGCAAATATAACAAATAATCCAATAAAATCACTTATTAAAGTCTTCTAACATTTTCTGATACTAAAAAAAAAAAAAAGCCTGTAATCTAGCACATTTTCCAAATGTTCATTTTCCCCATTACACCAAGAAGTAATTCGTAACTGTTAGTAATTTTTAATGGCTCCTTAACTGCAGGGTGGAACACAGCTCTGTATGCCCAAAATGATGGTTTCAAAACTGAACATTTTTTACTTAACAATTGATGAAAATGTGAATAATAACAAAACATGTAGTCAGCAACAACAGATAACTGGTCTACAGGGAATCCACTATCATATTCCTCATTTGCTTCACAGGGAATTAAAGAAAATAATGGATATTAAAACCTAACCCATTTGAGCCATGCATAGTAAGAGGGAATCTTTCTCCATCATGCCTTAATCAAAAAAAACCCCAAACCAAACAAACAAAAAAAACCAACCAAAAAAAAAAGGCAGTAATATATCTAAATTTTATTGTAATCATTGTAAATTCAGTTCTATTTCTATACATTTTTTAAACTTTAAACTTGTATAATTCTCAATCATTATAAACCATGAACACAGTCCTACTAGACAGCAAGCCTCAGGACCACCATCTCTCTTCCCTCTTCAAGGCTGTATGAAACTTTTCTTGGGTGGTGATTATCCTACTGAACTCCAATTCATGAGAATTTCAAGTATCTGGTTTTGACACAGTGCTGCCTGTGATTATATGATGAATTATTTAATCTTTGTGTGCCTAAAATTAATAATATCCTATTTATTTAGGTACGTTAGTATAAAAACATTATGAGAAAAGTATAATTTGCATACTTTGACAAATGCCATTTAAGCACTCGGACAGGCAGACATGATAAATCAGAATTACAAACCCAAATATCTGTTTACAGATTTTACTAAAACGCAGCTTTCATAAGACTGCCTCAGCTATCAGCTACCTCTGAGCGGACAAGCATGGAAAACTACATGTTTACTGGTTCCAAATCTGAGACATAAAATCCAAACATGTGTCACTTGCTAGTTCTCATCAATGAGAAAATACATGCTCTAAGTCAAGGCCTCCCACCCTGACTTGAGTCCAAGTGTATTTGACAACTCCAGCCACAGTGGTGGGGCTTAACAGACAATAATAAATTATTAATGACTCAGAATTCAGGCTTGATTCCAACTTTAAAATAAAAAGAAAATACCTTCACACCAGCTATTTCAATCATAAACATGGCTGCTCCCAGAACGTGGCCTGCGTGGTAACACCAGAATTTGATTCCTGCCACCTCTTTCACTTCATGGAAGTTGATGGTCTCAATCTTGTCCATGCTTTCTTCAAGGTCTGTTTCTGTATATAGCATGTCATCCGCTGATATATTACTGGATATAAGTGAAATGGCTAAATATCAGCTCATCTTACCAGCTTAGATTATATAACACTTGGAAAAAAAAAACCTCTTCCTGGACTTTTCCCCACTGACAGTAAGATTTCCATTCAGTAACGCTACATCTCCTACATGAGAAATCAAGGCACTCTAATGCAGTTCACCTAAGCAGAGTTAAAGAATCTTTCTTTTGAAAGGCCACACTAGAACAGTCTTTTCAGTTTAGGAGCTGCTCTGCATTTGTACCGACAGATTCCCAGACCCGGACAGAGATCTGCCACTTAACTTCTAACAGTCCTCAAAACCCAAACTAAACCACACTTTTCCTATTGGTGCAGAGCAAACAAATTACAAGAGGACTGTTTGTCAGGTTGCTGACCCAAGCCAGAACCTGCTGAGTTGAGAAAAAACCCCAACAACAGGTAAGTAACAGAGCACTCTCTGCATATTTAATATTTAATTTGCCCTTGTCCTGAAGAGTGATTCGTATCTGTAGGGTCTTAAAAATCACTACTTCTGTGAAGCTTAAGAAAAAACAGACATAAAAAAGCATGAGAACGAAAGAATGTCTTAAGAGAGACAGGATGGGGGGGGGCAGGAAAGGATGGTATTAAAGCTCTGAAAAAGGCAAATGAAAAGAATGAGAGAAAAGAAGGAAACATTTTTAAAATTTTTGTTTATTGATAGGAAATTATTTGAGAAACACATTATCCATGAGGCAGTAAGATGATTCATTACTTCTAACTCGGTTATAAGTTACTTGCTACTTGTGGCAGCATCCAGGTTCATCCAGCCACCTTTGGTGGCTTCATCTTAAGTTTCCTACTGGATATATAGGTGAAATAATTAAGGAGTTGAAGAGACAACCCACAGGTCAGCTTACCTGACTTTGACATAGTCTGAAAGAAGCCATCTATAAATAGCTTTTGTGGCATGAGTCATAAATGTCCTTCCTTTAAAACTTGTTTTCTGCAAAAACCATGGTAAAGCCCCACAGTGATCTAAATGGAAACTTAAAATAGACACACAAATCCAATTAATATGTTAACAATACACAACACTAATATATATTATATCTCATATATTTCACTACTTCACTGGATTAACAGAGCATCATGAAAATCCGGAAAGATAATTTTCAACCTTATTGTTAGCTATGCCAGTCTATATTCTGTACACTAGTGAGTAGAAACACAACCAAGAGAAATAAAAATAATACAGGAAATAAATAAAAGTAATACAGGAAATTCTCCATTAATCACAAAGGTTTTACCCATATAATTTCAGAATTAACTTTTTTTGCAATTTATGTATAAATTTAGAGAGAGAAAAGTAACAGGAACCAGGAACACAATAAACGTCAAAGATACAAGAAAACTAACAAAAGCGATGCTGAGCTTGCATGTTGGACACTATTGAATAAAACATGAACTACTAAAATAAAATTATTTGGCCACACTTCTAGTTTGACCTGTCTTAAGGAAATACAGGTAGAACAACCACATACCATGAAAACTCAGGATTTTATAAAAACCCAGTTATGACTGGTTAAATTATTTAGAAAGGGCTCGCCTTGTTTCTCAGCCACTAAGCAATACTTAAACAACATTCAAAGCTTGTGTCTCTGAGAACCTTTTTCATTCAAAGCCAACTGAGAAAAAAACCACAACCAATACTTTTCTGCAGTCTTTATGTAGAAAAATCATTCTAGAAGCTGTCACGATGGTGTTAAAAGCAGGCTAGGTTATAAAAAAGTAAGACATCACAGCGAGTTCAGAGGAGAGTTGTAACATCAAAAGTGACTGAACATCCTTAATTTAAGAAAAAGTGGAAACTAAAATTTTGCCATGCCATTACCATCTAACACCTATTCTCAGCCTCTCTTAATAACCTACAAGTGAACATAGCTCAGACCATGACCTCAGTATATTTTTTCTTTTAGGTGCAACTTACTGACTAATTAGGAGGAGATCAATCTCAGCGGGATCTATCAAATCAATGTATGGAAGAGCATCCATTCCTTCCAGGCCAGGATGGATTCCACAATCAAGCTGAAAAATGAAGGTAAGTTAATATATAAAAAACCTTCCTCCATTTTGGTCTAAAATATAGTTACTAGTGCCCGGTAACTTTTAGCATCATGCAAAAAACCTATTTTTTCTTTAAACATTGCTTTTAGCATGGGATTTCACATCTCAGGCTTCTGTCTAAATGACTTATGTCCACTGGGAAAGTGAACACCTTTCCAAAGATCCCAGTCTTTGTATATGATTTTTGTACCTATGCAAGCCTTCATTCACACTTTAACACCACTTGAATATACAGAACCAGCGTATGCTAG
This sequence comes from Balearica regulorum gibbericeps, assembly GCF_011004875.1. Classification (NCBI taxonomy): domain Eukaryota; kingdom Metazoa; phylum Chordata; class Aves; order Gruiformes; family Gruidae; genus Balearica; species Balearica regulorum. The sequence goes on from NC_046186.1 coordinate 17,398,953, forward strand.
TTATTTCAGTCATCATCTGAGAAGACAGCTGGAAAAGGGAAAGAGAACATGTGTTTACAGGTGACTGTTTACACATAATAGCTGGTAAACATTAGCCTTAGGTTCTACTGAAACCTAGTATGTGTAAATTTTAGAATCCACACTTCAGACACACACATTCTGTTTGGGGATGTGGATTTATTTTACAGGACAGCCTCTACAACGCCTACTATCACATACGCTATATTGTTCCAGAAAACTACAAAACGTGCCTTTTCTAGCACAGTGGCTGACCAATGCAGAGACTGAATTTAACCTGTAACATCTTTTTGTGAGCTCAAGTATTGTAATGAGAGGACATACAAATACATTCATGCAATAATTACCATTATTTTTCTTCCTTTAAACTCCAGAATAATGCATGACCTTCCTACTTCTTGGCCAGCACCTCTGCAAAAGGATATCAAAGTCATCAAAATTAAAACAACTCACACTGTATAGGTGTAACTGTGTACTGGATACCTCTAGTGGGAATATTTTTCTGTGTAGAAATAATGACTGAACAGTGCTTTTAAGCAGATATTTAAAGTAACTGAACAGTTATATTTACCTCAATGGAAATGAGACCCTATTTAATGCAGAAATAAAAAGAATGTTTGGGGAAATTATTTTGGTCTCTTCTGGTTTTTATTGCATGCCTGCACACTCAAGTCTCAAAGTATTGAGACCTATAACGAATGGAAAGTTGATATTTCTATCAAATTTCCTTGGGCTGAATAAGCTTGAAGTAGCATCTTCAAGTCAGAAGATTTCTTCAAGACCACAAACACCCTCACTGGCGTCCTCACCAGAGAAAATAATTCAACTTAAAATACTACAAAACCCACAACGCTGTCGAGGTGCAAAATGGAAAAGAGACGTTTTTTGCTCAGACATCACTTCACTATTGCATAAGGCGCAATCCTTCTAACCGAGTACGACAGCTACTCCGGAGGCTCAGGCCGCCCAGTGCACGTTCCCGCCTCCCCTGTCGCGACAGCACAGCTGGTGCCTGGCGGAGGCGCCGGCCCACGACCGGGGGCACACACCCACCCCCGCGGGACGGGGCTTCTACCGAGGCTTCCACCCGCCTGCCCTGCCCTGCTCTGCCCGCCTGGCCTGCCGCCTGCCCTGCCCGCTTGCGGCCCAGCGACCCCCAGCCCCGCCGCCTCCCCTAGTCCTAACGCGCGGCTCCCGCCGCCGCGCCAGCCCCGGGCGCTCACAGGGGCCGGATGAGCAGCTGATCGCTCTCCTCCGCCGGGATCAGGGCCTCAGCTTTCCGCTTGGCCGACATGGTGGCGGTGCGAGCCCCGGCGGCGCCCGGCACTGTCCGTCGCCAGCACCTGTCCCCCCCGCCCGCCTTCCGCTTCCTACCCGGCGCGCATGCGCTTGAGGGGCTGAGCGACCCGGAAGGATTCGTGCGTGAGGGCCGCGGGCTGAGGTGAGGGGTCGGTGGCGCCGAGCGGGGTGCGGGCGTTCCCGGGTGAGGTTTTCTCCCGGGCGTGGAGCTCGTTGAGGTTCCCGGCAGCGGCGCTGGGAGGAAGGGGCTGATGCTAAGCGTCCTCGGGAAGCGGGGGTGGGCTGCGGAGGGAGCGCTTGGCCCTCGGCTGAGGGAAGCCAAACGGCCGCTTGGTGCTGCCTGCTGTAGCGGGGGCCGCGCTCTTGCCTTTCCCGGCGGCGGCCACCGGGGACTCCGCGTCTCGGCGTTCTGTAGGAAGCTGGTTTACCGTTTTATCATTTTTCACGTTGTCATTTGGGGCTGGAGATAGAAACAGGAAGAAAAGCAAGCCGCGGGGTGCGGTGCTACCCTGCTTGGCTTCTCCGCGCCTCAGCCCGCCGCAGAACCCGGAGTCTGAGGCAGGACTCGGTGCTTCCTGCACCCGCAGTGGAAAGCATGCACCGCAGAAAATGAGTGTGCTAAGCAAGGAGCTGCTGAGCGCTTCTTAATCGTCTAATGTATTAAGAAAGCTTGTGAAATGATGTATATTAAGTTGTGCCTTCCTCAGGGACTACGGGCAGAATCGGCAAAATTGGTTGTGTTCTGGCAGCTGCTGCACTGAAGGAGGGGTGCTGGTGGCTGGAGGGAGCCCAGAGGGGCGTGGGTGTGCTGGGTACCACGCTGCCTTGCTGCACCACTTGCCGCTGAGGGTGGTGGCTTTTGCTCTGCCAGGGACCAAGTGTTTGCTTAAAGACAAACGCAACAACAGCCTGGGGACTGTAATCCAGCACTGCATCGCAGATCAAAGCTCCTCCTTGTGCATCTTCCATTATTTTCTGCAGTGTGAGCTGTCTTCAATAGGCTGTCCTCCTCCTTTGTCCTCTATCTTCCACCTGCTCAAAATTTCTGAAGCTTTGTAATTAAAATATTCTTCTCTGAAGCTGAGAAATAGGGTTTTGGCACTCCCTGACTGGGAGCCAGCATCTTGCTTCGTGACATAGACCAGACAAATGTTACTTTATGTGAAGGAATTGAAGTAGTAGGGCAGATAGAGGAAAAATGCCTCTGGAATACTCTCAGAACTTCCAGTAACTCAGTTCTAAGGCAGTAAATGTAACATGCTTCTTGTTTTAATTTTCAGGAATATGTTAAGTAGTAATGGTTGCTCCTAGCAGTATTGCAATCACTAGTTCTGCAGAAGTAGGGTTAGTGTGGGAGGGCTGTTGGTTGGTTGGTTGGGTTTTTGAATGGGAGCATAATCTTTTGAGCAGGGATTGTATTGGATGGGCTTTGTAGGGCACTTACATTGTAGTTACAAATAAGAATCATTTAATGCTTTTAAGTGGGAATATAAATTTTAAATTTTGTCATTTCTAAATGTGTATCTTTATGTGCATTAGAAAGTGATCTTTGCAGCAGCCCTGTAAACTAGGTAGCAGCATTTTTTTGATGAATTAGAAGGGTAGGGAAGTTTTAGCAGAAAGCTTGAGGGACTTTCCCCCATTACACATGACGAGTAGCAGAGGAACATTCCCACTTCCATTCTGAAAGTCAGTAGCTTACTAGTTTCCAGTTTTTGTCCACTTTAGACACAGTTACTCTGATGTTTGCCAGGAGCTCCTTCTCTTGATGATATGAGAGCTTTAATTTTTATTTTTCTTAACTAGGAAATCTTCCTTGATCCAATTATGAAAAAATGTTTAGAAAAGGAAAAAAACGACACAGCAGCAGCAGCTCACAAAGCAGTGAAATCAGTACTAAAAGCAAGGTAAGCTGAATTTGGTATATACTCTGTTTATGGAAGCGCTTTTCATTTGTTAAAAGTTGACAGTTCAGTGGTTCCATACAATGCCATATTCCATAAGGAAAGCTTTCTACTATCATTCTTCAGATTGTGTTATGAGAGTTCAAAAAAACAATGAATTTTAAAGCCCTTGTGTTCTGAGATGACTGCTTGATTGCTTCCATAGTGAAGCCCACGAACACCAGAGCTTCTGGCAGCACGTATTAGGGTTTGGAGGAAAAAGCAGTACGTTTGTTCTGTAGTGATAAATACTGTATTTAAGAAGATGCCTGGTGCTAGGTAGCAAGAATGAGTTTATTCTTCAGTACTAGTTGGTTACTCAGTATCTCTGAAAAGTATTCTTCATTTTGAATAATGTGTCCATTTTGTCTGATAGGTTTTGGAATGATCAGTTGAATATTCTGGATTTTCCAAGGTGCCGTTTCACTTCCCTTGCACTGCTATGTTATTTCAAGCATTGGTGACAAGCATGTAGTTGTCAATTTCTTCAAGTTAAGATGCAGTACCAGAAAAGTCTGGACGTAATCTTAAGGTTCATTTTCTCTTTTTCTTTTATTTCCTCCTCCTTTCAAAATATCTGTGGACTTCTCAAGGGTTCCTGCTGCATTTATATCAGTCTAATCTACATTGAGGCAGAAAGATAACTTCAGGAAAGAAATAGGTGGTGGTATGGTTTTTTTCTCCCCATTTTGCAGTGCTGCTTAAGTAATTAGAACATCAACGCTAGTTTATTTCAATAAAGGAGTTGAGGCAGGGCATCTAAAAGTGAATTGTTCATATTTTCTCAGTAACTTTCTGATGATACTGCTTTTTTTCTTAGTCTGTAGATTCCAGTCTTGGAGGACTTTCCAGGTCTAGTACTGTGGCTAGTCTAGATACAGACTCCACGAAAAGTTCAGGTATGTAATCAGAGTGTGAGCAGATACGTATGGAGCAGGATTAACTTTAAGTGTGTTTGTATCAAAGAGCAGAAAATGGAAAAGGTTTTTAATTAACTTTTAATAATCATGAGTGAATCTGTTAGCCTGTTGACTAATGCGTGCTTAGCTCTAGGCTTCGATTAATGATTCATCTAGGCTTAAGTCACTGTTTTTGAAGTAAAGTGTCTGAGTAAGAAAGACTTAGGTGCATTACCAGTCTGTTACCCAGCATAAATCCAGTATAACTTTTTGGAAGCTCTGTTTCATGCTTTTATAAGTTTACATTTGCACTGAAATAAGGGAAATCAATTTGATTTTACTTGTTCTTGCTCAGCAGATCACAGTGCATCACTGTTGGACCAAACAGTTCATTTTAAAAAAAAATATATACATATATAAAAGCCAAATCAGCTTTTCTGTGTTTCCTGATTAAGGTTGTTAACTCCAAATTCGAATTAGTATAAACAGTGCTGTATCATGGATTCATATGAAACTGTTGCCTTTACCAAGGGCTGTTCTGAATCAACCCAGAACAGTTCATTAAAGACAGGAGTTAATATACTGCAGTAAGGGTGTTTGATGAAAGTCTGCAAAAATTACAGAATTTAATAAGTTAGTCCTGATAACACCAATTAGAATAGCACTACTGTTCTGCAATTCTTCAGAATCCCTTTTTTTATTTTATTGCAGGACAAAGCAATAGTAATTCTGATACATGTGCAGAATTCAGAGTTAAATATGTTGGTGCGATTGAAAAACTGAAATATAATGAGAGCAAAAATCTTGAAGGGCCATTGGACTTGATAAATTACATAGATGTTGCACAGGTAAGTGGGTTACAAAAGACAGTACCCACAATGTCAGAACATCTGACGCTTACGTGTATTTCTTTTCATACTATCACGTGATCTGACATCTTTCTTTGTACATTTTAGACTTACTAGAATGCAGTAGCTTACTTTAAAAAACCATGAAGCTATGAATCTCAAAAGCTGTCATACTCAAGTCCATCCTATCGAGTAACTGGAGAAGATGCACCCAAAAAGCCGTTCTGAAGAAACAGGCTCATGAGTCATTACTGAACAAGTATCCCAACTGACAGTTGTTATATAGTCCTCAGCACTGTTAGGATTAGTATCCAGGAACAAGTATCTCCTCCAGATTTCCTCAGTACTGTAGAAGTTTTCCCATAGAGGAAAATGTCAAGTTTCTGCTTATAAACACTTATAAACCTCAATAATATTTGGGTCATCCTTGCCAAACTGTGGTTGCTTGTACTTATTTTTGTACTGAAAGCTGTAACTGGCTATTCTCATTTGGTAGCTGATCATTTGTATCTTTAAAAGCACAGAATGTCTGTTTATCTTACAGCAACTTGACATGCCAGGTATCTGAATATATGCTAAAACTATATTTACAGTCACATAACAAAATTGCTGCCAGTGTGGAACATAGATCACCCAGGGTCAGTGCAGCATGACAGGGCGTGCATTATTTTTCAGCCCATTTGATTTAACCACAGGGCCAGATTTGCCCCGAGATGATAAATGCCTTTCTGGAATCACGTAATATTTAGAATAGAACAGAATACTTTCAATTGGGACCTACAACCATCATCTAGTCCAACTGCCTGACCGCTTCAGGGCTGATCAAAAGTTAAAGCATGTTATTAAAATAAGGGCATTGCCTAAATGCCTCTTAAACACCGACAGGCTCGGGGCATTGACCACCTCTCTGGGAAGCCTGTTCCACCGTTTGACCACCCTCTCAGTAACAAAATGCTTTGTAATGTCCAGTCTGAACGTCCCCTGAATATACTTCACGTAACGTTAAGAGATTGGACAAGCGTAAGAGTGGCAGGCAGACTGCACACAGCAAGGTATGAGCAGGGTTAGCCATGTTGCTGATCCAGTGGACTGAAGTACACAAACACATTTTCTATTATGTATCTTTGTTGTTTATGTTCTTCTGTCTGCACTAAAGGCTTTTGTTTGTTTCCCTCCAAAGCAAGATGGAAAGTTACCTTTTGTTCCAGGTGAAGAGGAGTTTATTATGGGAGTTTCCAAATACGGCATTAAAGTTTCAACATCTGATCAGTATGTAAGTGATTCACAGCAAACTGTCTTTTTGGTGAGAGCTGAAAAGTGTTTTCAGTTATTTGTCTGATAGATGATCTGTATGACCAAAATGTGACTTCTGGTTTTAAGCAAACAAACAAAAAAGGTCTCACAGCAGCAATGCTTCGTGTCATATCTCCTGAGGACTCTCTGTATTTTCCTGGTTGGATTTATGACAAAAATCCATTCCTTTTGAGATAGAGCACCAGACAAAAGGCAAGCAAGCCTTTATGCTCTTTGGGCACGTCTTCCTTTCTCTGTGGCTCTCCTGCCATCCTCTTACGTGGAAAAGTAGCATGACCGTGGTGGCCAAGACCATAGGTTCCTCAGCCTGAGTTAGTAATGCAATTCCTGTTGGTGTTATTGTGGAGAGGAAAAAACAAAGGATGGTTTTTTTTCCAAGAATACCTGAGTTGTCTTCCTCTTTGAAGTGCCAGCCTTGCACTCCTCATCCAAGAGTATGAGTTCACTCCAGCATCAAAGCCTCATGATTCCGCTTTATTGATCAAGCCTATTTTTTGTTTGCATCACTTCCTACATGTAGTTTATTTTCCTTTAGTGCACTTTGAGTAGCTTTTTTTGCTAAAAATAAAAATCCGGTCTCTTCCCCAGAGCCCTCCAGTTGCCTTTGCATAGCTTTGTATTGCAGCCATGTGGTTTCCTTCTGGTTGCCCTCAGAGCCCCAGATACCATAAATACTTGGCCTTATGAAGTCATGACCCATCAACAACCCAGCAATGCTTGTTCATAAAAGCCTCGAGTAGGAGGACAGTGAATAGCATTGCTCAATGGCTGAATACTCTGAAGAGAGCCAAAACATTTCCTTTGGTCCCTTCAGAAAATAAAACACTTGTTTCTAATGCCTAGGAGGAAGTGTAGTAGTTGTTACTCAGACTTTGAATTCTTTTGGGTTCTGTTTTTGCTGTCCTTCTAAATTCTTAATTCTCATTAAGAACATAGGTTACACTATTATCTAACTTCCTTTGTACTTTGATAAAGATCAAATAGGTAATTTTAAGGCTTTGATCCATCATTCTTCTGGCTTCAAGCTGAAAGCATGCACAAGCTGATAAAGCCTTCTGTGATTAAGCTAGCTTGCACTGGCATTTTATTGCATTGCATTCTATTTCCCAAATTCTGGCTTTTTGCATCTGTGTCACTGTTGACATTTGATTTTAGTGTGTTAGTAGTCCACCTAACTCTTTTCATAGAGTTCCAAGATGGAAAGGTTTTCTCTGCATTCATACAAAGAATTCAGTCTTTTATGACTTTGGGGGAAAGGTGAGAGTTCTGTGATTTGTAGATACTTTTTCAGGTGAACAGGCAGCTAGCTATTTCAGAGGTCCAAAAGAGAACTGACTGCAGGATACAACATTTTTCCTCATGGATTTCAGCCAACATTTGAGTAGAGGACTCTCCCTCAAGGGTTTCATAGCAGCATCAAGCTCACTGTCCACTTCACAGCTTCTGTATCAAAGTGGGTGTTTCTTTAGAGCCTTCAGCTACTGATGGGAACAAGGTGTTTGATCCTATGAACATAGAAAATAAAACTGTCTAGACCTAGAGGTTGTACAACTGGAATAAACCAGATGAGTATTAACAGTTGGGTAGGACGGCTTGAGAAGAAAGGCTTTGTGTAGGGTAGGTCCACAGAGACCTTGTACTGGACGGTATCAACCAGTCCCTTTTTGGAATGGCAAAGATCAGACCTGTAGGGACTGTGGTGAAACCCTGCAACTGCGGTGGAGAGAAGTCTCCCAGACTAGATCTCTGCAAGAGTCAAGCCCCATGCTGTGGCTCAGGCCACAGGTGGCCTGGCTGTATCCACATACCTAGTCCCCCTTCACCCCAAAGCAACTGACCTTGTCCATACCCTCTTCTGGAACAGTTTCTCACGTGTACCCTTCCCAGAACAGAGACAGGGGACTGAAGAAATACTGGAAAAATAAAAAGTTGTTTTAAGTTACCTCTGTGCCAGAGGTACAGAGTGTACCTACCACCTGTCCTACTCAGAGGGCGAGGGAGGACAGGTGGGAAATGAGCGTGTGCTTTTGTAGCATGGCTGGGAATGTAGTCCACATATGAATGCAATTCTAAAATAGAAGTAACAATTAAAGCTGAAATTGTGTTAAACTACCACTTAATTTTTTAAATCTTGACTAAACTCTCAATTAAAAAATTGTAATTTTTCTCAAGGAATACTTTTCTCCTGTAAATCAATCTGAAGTATTCTTTTGTAAGAGAGAGAATCAAAACATGCGGAAAACCGAAATAGCCGTTGCACTGTTCCAGAGTAACTTTTATTTGCCACATGGTTTCAGGATGTGTTACATAGGCATGCTCTCTATTTAATTGTACGGATGGTCTGCTATGATGACGGTCTGGGAGCAGGAAAAAGTTTACTGGCTTTGAAGACAACAGATGCAGCCTCTGAAGAATGCAGCCTTTGGGTATATCAGTGCAATAGTTTGGTAAGAGTTTATGTTTACAGTATTTAATTTAGGTATCAGTATTTTGATTTTAAAGGGAGATTCTAAAACCCAAGGCCCTTGTGAAGGCTTTTTGGCAGAAGGGGGATTGCTCAATTAAAAATAAGAGTATAAATGTGCCCTGGTTGAGGAGGGGAGAAAAGCCCTGCTGACTGCATTTGATCAGCTTTCAGGAAAAATACCTACATTCCCTAAATTGCCAGTGAAAATTGGCCTGAGAAAGCTCTTTGCAATCTAAAGAGTGCTATGGTAGCTACTAAGGACAATCCTCCATTTGTATTTTCAAAGACAAAAACCTCTTAAGATCAGACAGAGCAGGGAGGGATTGAGCAACAATTCTGGTAATAGAGTGTGCATTCATATTTATAAGCAAGGGAAGTGATCTCCTCTTAAGAGTAGGAGAATTCATTGTCAAGATACTACAGTATGACACGTGGGGGAACACATGAACTGACTTTCTGAATGCTAGTGTCATGCTATGATGAAAGCTAACAACTCTGACTTGTTTCAAAAGAGCTCATTTAAAACAGCTTCCCACATGTCATTGCAGACCACAGAAATCAAATTCAATCTCACTTGTGCTACTCCATTTTGCATGTCTGCCAAAAGAATGATAAAGGTCACATTCTGCTTTAAATGAGTTTTGAGATGTTTAGAAGTTCTTCAGAAAGTGTTAGTGTGTGTGTTTGTTTTTTTGGGTTTTTTTAGGAACAAGCACAAGCAATTTGCAAAGTGTTATCTACAGCCTTTGATTCAGTTTTGATGTCAGAGAAGTCCTGATTTTCTTCAGCAGCTCGTGACTGTAGCACAAGTGGCCTTTGTCTGGGGAGGAAACGGGGGTCCTTTGTGATACCACAGACTGGCTGCAGCTACACACAATCCTAGAAAAGACTTGCTGTGCAAAGAAGAGCCATGCAACCTTGCACACGGTACTTTGTCATTCCCAAACATGACTTGAAGAAATTATTCCATCTTCAGTTTCCAGGACAATACAGAATTTTATATTTAACATGATTTTTTTTTCCTAAATTGTGTTTTGTATCTTAATGTCAGTGTTGTGGCAATGTAAAATAAAACTGACACTTGCTTCTATCTCTTTGTCTGAAAAATAATTTGTTAATGTAGACTTCAGTTCTTAACATAGATACTAGACCAAAACAACAGGAGCAAAGTGATAATAAGTAGTCATTTGGTGCTTTACGCCTCTAATCTTAGGTGTGCCATCTACACCGTTTCTACATTAAAAAAATCCACAAGATGTACCATTTTTTGCTCAAGTGCTACTTGTTTGTATTTCTCGTTTTATACGTTGAAAAGAAGAATATCGCCAAAGCAATGCAGAGTAACAGAAGCGAAGTAGCTGAAGTGATTTTAAAAGTAGTTTTATTTTTCCAGACATTTGACTGGTTAACAAGAGTAAAATTTATTAATCATGCTCTAATTATAAATCACTGCATCCAGGACATTGAAAATAAGAGTTGATTTTAGGTTATACAATATATACAGTTGCTCTGCAACTAAACAAAATAAAAACAACTGAATTGAATATTATACATCTCATAGCATTCTAAGCTGCATTTTAAGTGTCACTTGCTCCTTTTTAAACAGTTAACACAGCAACCTAATAGTCTGTCTATTAACAGGTTTTTTTGAGTCATCATTTTAATCAGATTTGAAAAGTTGTATGAAATATGCCAAAATTTTGGACTTAAAATTCTTAATTTTATATTATAAATAGATATCTACAGGCTCTAGAATTTCTTCTTCCTCTGCCAGAGGAGCAAACTTTGAGAAACATTGAAAATCTAGGGATAAATTTTGCTTAGCTGCTCTTTATTGGTCCTCAAGATTTTATGTCTGCACGGTTAGTGCTAGCACATTGTATTCTACAAGTTTCCTAGTTTCTAAGTGACCAGTGAACAAGGTTGTGACATTTTAAAGTGTATTCCTCTTCTAGCAGAACTCAAGGAAAATTTGCATCATTCTTTAACTTTACGAGTTGTTACATACACTATAAGATTCTGTGTTAAAAATACTGTACATTAGGAGATCTGTGCAAAATAATATGCCCATTTACTCTCTAGACTCTATCAGGGATAGAAACATACAAAATAGTGTTGCAAACTGAATGTATCAGTAAGTGAATAAAACTAGTGCTAAACTATTCCTCTATCATTTTACTGGGAACTTTGAAAATACGGACTAATTTGCTTCAACTTGCAACAAAAATATCTTGAAACATTCCAGTTTGTTCCCCGTTTATACTGCAGCAACAGCATCTAGAAAATGAAAGTTAGGCATATGCTTGGCTGTGCCCGCATGTTCGAGAGGCTATCAACCAACTGTACCATTTAGGAGAGGCGGGACAACGTAGGATCAGTGTTGCTCTTCCAGCACTAATGCAATGTGTTTTTTCTCCAAAGAAGCGTACATGGTCGTGGCCTACTTTCCATTCCGTTCAATATGAGACGGCCGATTTAAACACCGTTTGTCAGAAATTCAAAGTTCTCTTGATAAATCTAGAGATATAATATTCACGAAACGTGATCAAAGCCAATGTGACCTAGACATTGATTTTTCTTACCCTATGCCATCAGTTGTTTCCTGTAGCATAAGCAAAAACCGGTACAATTTCACAATATACAAACATCAAAATGATGTCAGATTTGTACTGATGTTTTCTATTCCATCAACCAACTGGGAACCATCTGTGGCCTAGCCTTCCTTCACAAATTAGTAAATTTAACAACAGTGTAGCTACCATATATGGGGGTATATTATATAAATACAGAGTGAGTTAGCAAACTATTGTCATTTGCAAGGTAGTGGCACGCAAATTTTATAAACCAGAACGTAACGTAGTGTACTTGTGAGGTGTCGGATACCTTATTGACCAAGGATAATTAGGTAAGTGTTCCACCAAATATATTCTCCCTGCGAACACATTGCTGGATGATGTAAGAAAATTCAAGAATTTCAAATCAAAGTCTAAACACTATAATGAGACAAGTGTAAGAAATGCTCTGCAATCCATCATCATAGTTTAGGACATTTCAGGAAGTGCAGTTTTCATATCCTTGAGTTAATGTAGTAACTTCTTAATATTGCCATAGCATAGTTAACCAGCAGTAGTCACATTAAATGACCAAAATGGATGTAACGGACATAAAGAACATTCAAAAAACAGGTTCTACACACGTGCAGCATAGAAAAATGAAACAGTCTCAAGCTCACAAAAATAGAACTAGTAAGTTCAACGACTAACATAGATTTCAGATAACTTTAAGCAAATATCTACATCCAATCTGAAAGAAAGAAGTTTCTCCTGTGGTAAACCAAAATACTTTTTCACTTTTACCTGGCCAAAGACACCTGATTAAAGTAATTTCTTCCATAATAGTTGACATCCTGGATGACAGCCAGTATGGCAAGATGCTGAATGAGTCCAATTTAGAACTACACAGCAGCTTGCACGTTTTGGTTCCAACACTTCAAAAGGTATTGCGAATTGGATAAATTCACTGCCCTGTTAGATGCACACAATGTCTCTGACTGGGGAAGCAACACTGAACTGTGGTATTATGTTACAAAAGGGAAAAGAAAATTACAGTGAATTAATTGAAAAGAACATTCATCATGATGTGATGTTCACACACTTACATGGGCTTTGATTGTTAAAGCTTTTCAGTTCACCTTAAAAAATACGAGAAGAGTTGGGTTTTTTTAAAGTGTAAACTGCTCGTGAGAAGTTTTCACATAGAAAACAGTTTTCAAAGTCCCAACATCAGAATGATGGCAATAAAAAAGTAAGCTACAGTACCTAGGACTTGGGCAGTGCTCTGGCAAGGTGTCTGCAGATCGGTGGATGAAATGAAATAGAGCCAAACTTATTTCTGTGACTGCTGGAAATGAGAAATGTCTTCAGTTATCAGTAGCAATTTAGTCAACAATAAAGTGCACAAATGATACAGGGAAAGCTCCTTTCCGACTGGGATCTCCATCAATATGACCGATCTGAAAGAGGCCAGATATTTTTCACGTTAATCTCAAAAAGGCATTTCAGCATCACCAAAATGAGTATCAGTGACCTTCCTGTCTGTCGTACGATGAGCCTCTCCCTACATCTTTTCTGCAGTGGTGTTTTCTTTTGCAAATGGAAAACATTATCAGAAAATTCAGTCCAACAAGGTGCATGTTATTCAGCTGTAACTTTTTTTTTTTCCCAAATTCTGGTTAATGCAGTTCTTTGAAAGTAACACCTCTTAAGGCAGCACCACTGCTACGTCATTTCAGCGCACCCTGCAATGCCTGGCGGCCCATATTCTGCTTCCCCCTCTTAACAATCACTGAAAGGTAAAAGGATGGATCAAGCTTCAACAGTTTTGGGGTTTACATGAATCTATTTGTGTTTATACAGTACTGTTGTCAACGTAGACACAATTTGAAGTTCTATTATTCGCTAGCTAACAATCAAAGAGTAATGAGAGTGTTTTCATGCATAACAGTTTTTCAAGACTTTGCTTTAGCTGATGAGGCTCTGGAGTGTAAATACTTGAGATGGTTTCCCAGCTCACAGAACAAACCATTTCTCAATCATCTCAGTCAGCTGAAGAATTAGGACAATACAAAGCTGTCTTCTGAGGCCCACCACACAGCATCTTCAAGGAAGATGAAATAGCAACAGATTCCTAAACTGCTGACACCCCCCAAGAATTTCCTGACTCAAACAGACCAAGTCCCCTGTATATTGTGAACCCTATTAATAAGCTATTTTTTTTTAGTGTCAACTTCTAGATTTCATTTATTTCTTTCACAGTCTATTGATGGAAAATGCAAAATACTCACCCACCACTCCTGATCTTCTTCACCATCGACTACAATAATATCTCCCTCTGAAAAAGTTAGCTCATCTGGGTTATCTGCTACACAGTTGTAAATTGCTTTTACTCTCTTGGGTTTAGTTTTTGACTGAAATATAAAAATAAATAAATGTAAATAATACAGCATGGAATACAGAATAGAGCTGGAGCTGATCTAAAGAAACCTTCAGAACTGCTTCCAGCCATTACTTTTCATAGGTTAGAGTTCAGCTACATCTTTTATGCTGGGTGCTCATGCTCCAGGCTGAATTTGGCAGCATCCAAAGCCTTTCAGAACCACCACGCTGCCCATGTGGGCCAGGTTTCCCTTAGCAATCTTCTATGTGGGCTTATCCAAAAGTGTCTTCAGAGCTCTACATCACTGCAGCAAGTTATGACTTTATTCAGAAGATGGGGTGCTAACGATCAAGTGCTACGCAGCATGTGTAACAGCAGCACAGAAAGAGGCCTGAGCCACCTGCAAATACGTCCCTTATCTTAATTTGCTAAACCCATCTCGGCAGTGTACGAACCCGCTGAAATGTCCTCTGCCTCTCTGTAGTGGTTTGAGGATTGCAAGCCACAGGAGTGGTTTGTCAGCTCTTCCAACAGGAAAGTTTAGTGAGGAGTTGCAATATTCCTATATTGCAGTGGGCTCCAATCCTAGTTGTGTTCTAGCTGAAGTGATGGCGAAATTGTTTTGCTCTGGTATCACAGTATCCACCATCCTCATCTCACACCTCTCCCAGAGCAACCTGGCCTGCTGCTGCATTTGTTTTCAGCCTCCTCACTCTCTGCTGCAGACCAACAATAACCATAGAATTGTTTCGGTTGGAAAAGACCTTTAAGATCATCAAGTCCAACCATTAACCTAGCACTGCCAAGTCCAACCACTAAACCACATCCCAAAGCACTACATCTACACATCTTTTAAATACCTCCAGGGATGGTGACTCAACCACTTCCCTGGGCAGCCTGTTTCAATGCTTGACAACCCTTTCAATGAAGAAGTTTTTCCTAATATCCAATCTAAACCTCCCCTGGTGCCACTTGAGGTCATTTTCTCTTCTTCTATCACTTGTTACTTGGGAGAAGAGACCAGCACCCACCTCGCTACAACCTCCTTTCAGGTAGTTGTAGAATGCTACCTACATAGTGTTTCCATGCAAGGAGTGGAGAGGCACAGGTCCTGGAGGCAGAGCATAAGCTTTCTACCATGAAGCCACCCTTTTCCCCAGTTTGCCCAGCTATAACCAGCAAAAAAATCTCTCCTTTCTACCCTAAGATGCCAGAGCAGAGTTGTAAGTGACATTTAGGTCAAGAGACATCTGTTAATGTAGTGGGTGTTTGGGACAGAGGCTCTAGAGGGGATAAAGAAAAGGTCTTATCACCATCCTGGAGTCCCCCAGAGATTGGTCCCAGTCTCTAGTTAGGTCAGCCATGGAACAGGAAGCTTGTGAGGGCAGAAGAGACTCCATCCATAAGTCTACTTCTCTCCACCAGCAAAATGCTCTGCTGTGGACAGTAGTGCCCAACAGCCTATTAATGTGCCATTTTGTTAGAGGTGAGCGCCATGCAGAAAACAAGGGATGTGGATAGGGAAGAAGGGAGGTAGCCTCATCAGTATGCTCCTCTGCAAGCATCCATTTGCATTTTAGTATAAAAAACCTGACCTGCCCGGACAAGGCATACCCTTAGGCTCTGTGTGTGGGGCACACCCCCGTGAGTTGGCAGTCTTGCACTGCATCATAGCAATTTTGCCAGATGCTCCATCTCAAGTCAAGTTACAGTTCGAACCACAACCACCTTTTATGTCAAGAGGGAAAAACTTCACATCAGTACAACAGTGACATAATTACTAACTTCAAAGCACAGTAATTACAGGTATTTCTTGTTCTTTAGAAGGCAAATAAATTAAAATAGATCCCTTTCCCAGAAGACTAAAATCCTCTGGGAATGTTTCCCGTGCATCTACAATATGGTTTCAAAAATCTAAAATATACATTAAAAAAAAAAAAAAAAGATGCATCAGGAATTTCCATCTGAAAAATAGGCTGTTGGGCAAATGCACTGTGTGGGAGATAAGCCACTGGCTTCATGTGCATGCACAAGTAGACCTCTTTTTTCTTTACTCAAGGACTACTTCTGCAATCATTTCCTACATCTGGGCTGGCCTCTGGATTCTCTGGCAGGGTAAAGACTTAGCAAAAAAGGCTGGAGTATAAGGCTAAATGGAGTGATTTAGCCAAAGTACTTTAGCTGGACTGATCTAGCTAAAGCTCTTTAGCTGAGGGGCCCTTGACTAAATCTCAGCTAAGATGCTTTAGCTAGACTGATTTAGCTAAAGCACCTTAGCTAGCACACACTCCCCAAGCCAGGTTTCCCTTACTTCTCTGTCCTATGACAAGAAAATCATCCAGCTGATTGTCTCAGTCTCACAAAATTCACCCTACTGAAGCCCTAGAGACATCTGGAGAGTCAGATTTGTTCTTCGTATGACGTGCAATTAATATTAAATTGTGGAGACACTGTGACTGTTCCGAAAAACCAGCTGGGATACCCCATTCACTCATAAGTAAAGCAATTTGTCCCATAAAACAAAGAAGGAGAGAACAACATATAGAACTACTACAACCTTAATTTATAGAGAAAGCCAGGTAAGGAGCTGTTTCAGAACTGACAGATGTGGTGCTGTGGTTTAATCCCAGCTGGCAACTAAGCACCACACAGCCACTCACTCACTCCCCCACTCCCCAGTGGGATGGCGGAGAGAATCGGAAGGATAAAAGTGAGAAAACTTGTGGGTTGAGGTAAGAGCAGTTTAATAACAATAATAATAACAGCAACAATTAAGAAAATAACAAGAGAGAGAACTAAAACCCAAGAAAAACATGATGCAAATGAAAAACAATTGCTCACCACCTGACGCCCAGCCAGTCCCCAAGCAGGGATCGCTGCCCCCCAGCCAACTCCCCCCAGTTGATATGCTGAGCATGATGTCATATGGTATGGAATATCCCTTTGGCCAGTTTGGGTCACCTGTCCTGGCTGTGCCCTCTCCCAGCCTCTTGTGCACCTCCAACCTTTTCATTGGCTGTGAATGAAGGGCAGTATGAGAAGCTGAAAAGTCCCTGACTTCGTGTAAGCACTACTTAGCAACAACTAAAACCATCAGTGTGTTAAACATTATTCCCATCCTAAGTCCAAACCACACCACTATACTAGCTACTAGGAAGAAAATTAACTCTACCCCAGCTGAAACCAGGACATGTGTTCAAAGGATGTATCCAGCGCTCACACCTGAATCCCAGAACACACAGCAGAAACTGTGATCAGGGTCCAACAGCTTTGCAGAGTAAATACGGCAATTCCCCCAGTGCATGTAAGCAAAAGAGATAGATATTCCATTTTACACTAATCAGACCATTTACTATTACTGTGGCCTAAAATATGAAAGTTATTTTGATGCAAGACAGACAGTAACTTGGTTAAACAAGAGTGGGGGAGGCAAGAAAACAGAAGATTTTATACTCCCAACAAATGCAAGATGAACTCTAGATATCTCTGTGGCTTTTCAGCATTATCAGATGAGAAACAGCTAATAGGAGTTCTAAGAGCTCAAGAGAAACGTGCAAGGCCATGCACACAGATACACTGAAGTCTGTCCTGGAGAGTTACTATTTCAGTAGATGTGGTTAAGGGAAAACAGATGAAGGGAGAGAGGCAGAGACCTGAAGAAGGCAGGTCTTTTCGTTACAGCCCATTAATAAGACAATTGCAGATGCAGGAACAGCGCGTCTCCCACCTCTCAGTTTATTATTTACCTACTGAACCACACTCCTACAACAGAATGTAAAGCATGAAACAGCCCAGACCTAGTCACATACAGCATCTCAAGATGTATGGACTCTATATTGTGATTTGCTTACTGCAGAGAAATGCTGTCATGATCAAGCATATGGATGTTTTATGTCTATCACATAAAAGAGTAATACAAAGTCTAAGCAAGGACTAAAGACCCAGCTGAACTACACACATAACAGCTCAACTGACATCTGGAAATACATCCCTTTACCTACACCAGTATAAGATCACAAGTATTGACACTAATGTGTGTGTTACCATTCATGGTCCTAGATTATAAGTAAGAGTATAAAAAGACCACACAATGGGATCACGAGTCCGTGTAAAACCAGTATCTCTTTTCTAACAGTCACTGTAAGGCTGGAGGAGGGCGAAGAAGAAGAAAATACAGTACTTCCAGCCTGACACTTCCAGCCTTCCCCTTCATCCTTCAACCACCTTCTGGTTGGGGATGTCTCAAGTCGGATGTGGTTTCTATGTATTCACCAAGAGACTTCTCTCCTGTCATCCAGCGAATGCATGACAAAGAGACGCAAAGAGAAACAACTGCACAAAGAACCAATTTCTTTTGTTTTGAGCTTGACTCTTACTAGTCTTATTTGAAGCCATTTGATCTACCTATGTGAACAACTATGATTATATCTACTTCCATTGTAAAATTAAGCACAAAAGCTCCCTTATTACTTCACTGAAGTTTAAGAATGAAGTTACATAGGATCTACAAGTGATGCACTTACCAAACTCACCTACAAATGCCTCACTTATCAAGCTTACCTACCTACACTAAATCAAACCATACATTTTGTGGGTTGTGTTGGTCACATATGGACACAAGCAAAGAACCCATGCTTCTTATCTTTGGTGTCTCTTTGGTTTTTGTTGGGTTTTTTGTTTTGTTTGAATTTGAAAATCACATACTATCATATGCAAGAAAGAAAAGTTTTCATAAATACTTAGTACAAATCACACACATATTTAAAACAGGATACAGGCTTTGCATTTTTCATGATTTTCACACTTTCTTCATAACAGGATACACTATTATGTCAACAGCATGTTTGATAGAGTGCGGAAGATTTAAGAAAATCAAACCCCAGATTATCTACTTACTATTTGTGATTTCCTTGGCATTGGTGCTGGTGGCTGGATTTGTGCCAAAGTATTTGTTGTAGAACCAGTTTGTGTTACTGGAATTTCACATACAGCCTCTCCTGCTGCTGAGGTAAGTAAAACAAGTAAATTTTAGGCATGCTTTAAAAAAAGTAAGAGTGATGATACAAATTGAAACCAAATTAATTATTCTTTAAATTATATGATTTTTTAATATATATATATTTCATTTTTAATGGTTCTTTCTGAATAACTGAACAGAATTCTTCTACTCTTCTCCTTACCAAAAAGGCCTCTTTTCCCAAAGACAACTGCCTAAGACCTTTAATACTGCAGATATGCTAAAAGAGAAAAAAAGCCTATAAACCAGATGAGAGCAGAACCAAATATCCCATTTCCCCCTTCGTACACTGCAGACTGCTTTTAGAACCCTTCTTTCCTAGTAAAGACCATCATTATCAAGACACTCTCTCCTTCACAGGAGACTCCTGAGACCGATGGCAGGTAGTCATTAGCAAATTCCCCTTGAGTATCATGGTAAGAATGAACGAACATAACATATACGGTGGAAGGGGAAACTGGGTAGGAGAAATTCCACTACAATCACCGCAGAATCCGCACAAACTTTACTTTGGACATTTTATTGAGATGACATTATTGCAATGTCCCAAAGTAGTGGTTACTTTGAACAATGAAAAAGAGCAGAATGAATAATAAACTCTGTTCATTATCATGAAATTTATCATTATCAGTATCAATTTGCAATTTAATTAAAAATGAGCTTTAGATTTTAAAACTAGAAACATGTTTTTCTATTCTAAAGTGTGTTCTGTTACCTTGTTTATAACACATGCAAACAAGAAAGTAAAGTTTTGATAATGCATCCTTTGAGTGGGGTTTAGGTGAGGTTAGTTAAGCTAAAGCCCAACTGGAATTGAATCTGGCAAGGGATGTCAAAGACAACAAGAAGGACATCTGTAAATACACAGGTAAACAAAAGGAAAATTAAGGAAACGTGGGCCCATTGCCCAATGAGATGGGGGATCTGGTTACACAGGACTGAGGTACTGAATGCCGCCTTTGCTTCAGTAAAAGACCAGTCTGAAAATGTGGAGCAAGGAAGTGCAAAGTCCTGCACCTGGGGATGAACAAGTCCATGCACCAATATATGCTAGTGGCCACCCAGCTCAGCTGGAAGGCAGGCCCAGAGGCAACGGGCACAAACTGAAACACAGGAAGTGCCACCTGAACATCAGGAAACATTTTGTTACTGTGAGGGTGACTGAGTTGTGGCATAGGTTGCCCAGAGGGGCTGTGGGGTCTCCATCTTCGGAGATATTCAAAAGCTGTCCGGACACGGTCTTGGGCAACTGGCTCTGGGTGGTACTGTTTGAGGAGGGGGGTTGGACCAGATGATCTCCCGAGGTCCCTCCCAACCTCAACCATTCTGTGATTCTGTTTCTTATTACTTGACTCCATTATTTACATTAATTGGCCCATAACTCTGTTCATGCAGAAGAGCTTGAGGCATCAGGGCCTACACAATCAAGAAGAGAAACAACAAGAACGCTGGTGCTGACTGACATTTAAATGTGTAAGGCAAATTTAAAAAAAATCCCACTCTCCCTTAGGCTGTTAAAATGATACCTTAATTTCAATAAAACAAATCTCTAAACTACAATTACCAGTTTGTTGTAGAGACCCAAGTCCTCTGGACTGCCCTTTGTTACTTAAGCCAGATGACTTCTCAGTCCTGTGCAGAAAGTTAGAAATTCATCCATTTAAGAAACAAGCAAGAACTTGAACCACAACAATACAGAGTATTTTCCAAATTATAAAATTCTTGTCATGTCTTCAGTATATTCCAGTGCCAGCTATTTTGCTTTTAAAAATACTACTTTGCTTCCGTATTTTTGATTGCACCAATCATAAGCTGCACTTAATTTAAAAATGTAAGGCTGAAGAATAATATAGGTTCAATTACTGCAATTTGTGTAGAACAGATTTTCTTTTCCTAATCTGTACATTATAGCAAGCTTCAGCAAGTTGCTTCTCCCTCTTACTTAGTATGGTATATGCAACCAAAGGACTAGAAAGGGAGCTCCAAGGTTGTTTACCTCTTTCATTCACAATGGATCAACCATGTATATTATTTATCTCACGTATACACATACATGTCCCTGTATCTTATAAGTTTGTATAGGGTGTGCTCTGCCAAATTTTCAGTGTCAGAGAATCCAAAACCTTCCCAAACAAGTTACTACAATATTTCCCTGTGCTTAGTTTTGGAAAGCTTTCCCTAGTGTCTAACTAAATTATTCTTACCACAACTTCAACAAAAGTTGTCTTTTTTAGAGCCACCATGAGACGTAAAAAGGAATGGCATAATCCAACACTTTTTACATATTTGAAGGTGTGTAGCTGTGCTACAATTTCTTCTATAAAAAAGTATAAGAGAATCTTATTTTTTCCAAACTTTTCTCACAAGTCATTATTTTCTAGACCTCTCATTACATTATTGCTCTCCCCTGGTTTCTGCCTCACTACTGAATACAGTAGTCCAGCTGAGGCGTTACTCATCTTGAGTGAATTGGAAGGATTAATTCATATAGTTTGCAGGCTATAATCAAACAATACTATTTCTCTTTGATTCTTCCACAACAGCATGAGTTGTTTGACTTACTTTTATTTATGATTCACTATTTCTTTGTAGATCCCTCCCTTAAGGACTTTTGTTTAACCATACTCTGCTGTTCTCCATGCTTTGTTTTTGTAGCTGATTGTTCTTAGGTACTAAGTGTTGCTTGCGGAATGACACCCCTCTTCTCCCTTGACTACTACTACTCCAGTTTCTCAAGGCTGATTTGGATATAATCCTGTTTTCCAGTACACTTGTCCCTCCTAACTTTGTTTCAGGCAAATTTAAAAACGGTATTTTCTGTTCCGGGTCTCTCTACTCCTGCCATGAATGAAAAATATTGAATGGAACATTGAACCCACGCAAAGCATGTGAACATGCACAATCAGACATAAGATCCCATTATCTCTTCTGTGTTATTAGATGAGAATTGTTCTTTGTGGCTTCTTATTTCCACCACAGCTAAGCATTCTGTAGATATTCTGCAAGTCACATCATCTTAAATCACTAGGCTGTCTTGCTTTTACTGTGGGAATCCTTGTAATTTGCTCCCTTAGTGTCTGCCTTCTGCTCATTCCCATACTCTAGAACACATCATTGGCAAAAGTATGCATGCTTTATAGATGACTTGCGTGTTATATACCATAAAATTGAAAAGTTACAAATAATTATGAAGTATATGAAATACTAAAATGACATCAGTTACCCAGGAATAGGCTTTCTTTGAGAGATTCTACTAGGAGGTTGTGGGGGCAGTGGTGGTGGGGTTGGCTTAGTTTGTGGAGGAGCTGGTTGCTGTTTAGATTGCTGGTTCAGAGCTTCTATAATGCTGGCTGTCTTTGCCACTGGAGGCGGTGGTGCTGGAGAAAGCACATCTATAGAAGAAAATTAGACATTGAAATGGAATTAAATTTCTATTTACCATTTTGTTTCTTGGGTTCTCATCCACAGGTTTTCCTGCTACGTGATTTACCCCTATCCAAGAAAAATGCTTTACTACATGTAATCAATAACTTAAACAAAAAGCAATCCTTCTGTTGGCAGGACCACCTCTTTGGAAAGAGGTTTACCTTTTGTTTCACCTAGTCAAGGTCAGAGAGCTCACACTTCAATTCGTTCAAGCATTAAAGTATAAGCAAATAAAATTCTTACCAAAGTCAGTCATATTCTTGAAAATAGTAGATCAGAATATGTTTAATAAAGTGCTAATATTGTTTGCTCAATCTAGGCCTTCAGTTTGTGTTTTATGGAAAAGTAACTGAGTGAATAATATCTGAGAAATGTTATTTGGAAGAATGTCTTTTCTTAAAATCCCATTACGATTAACATATAACTAACTTTGCATTAGGTTTAGCAATTAATTAAAATTTCTGTTGAATTCTTGAAACCACCACAACAGCACCTGGCAATGCATTAAAATATCTTTTTGCATTCCTATGGTCTGCGAGAATCAAGCACAATGTGGAGACATAGCCCCAGGCCTACAGGTAACACTCATCTTTACAACTAGTGAGAAATGCAGCATTGAAACTATATGTAAAAGTGAAGAGCTCTTTAGCTCTAGTACTAGATAGATAGTTCCTGTTGACCCTGCACTGCTCCATACAGTCCTCACTGGAACATCAGAGAAGACGGTTCATACAAAGTTACTGGATGGGAACGATAGGCCAAAGCTACAGTCACCAAAAGAGGAAGTATGAGTTGTGGAAATGGAAAAATAAGCCAACTATGATTAGATAACAGCAGAAGGGAAAACAGGGGAAAGTGGAAACATACTTGTAGATGTTACACGCAATGGCGGCACAGGGGGATGAATAGCTGGTGGATCTGATGAAGACCTCTGCCTGCTTATACTTTCCACTCCTAAAGAATTTGTCTTCCACATTGCATTAGATGAAGAAATTGTCTGAATACCACTGCCAAGAACTGAAGGCTGAACTAAAAAGAGAGGAAAATACTGTATTATTATTATTGCTTACCCTAAGCACAAAGTGTTAATATTCACACCCATGCTGGGTGCAGCTAAACCATGGTATTCAGCAATAGGAACCCCTGCCATGCTGCTGGAATGGCGGAGCAGAAATCAGTCTGGTGCAAAAAATTACATAAAAGTTTCTGGGTGAAGTCTTAACTAACACTTTACCTAACTAAAATTTGTCTCCAGTCATTACTTCAAAATAGGTCAACACTTGAAAAAGCAGAAATTTCTCAACAGAAAGACAGAAGGCAAGTCTTGCTGCCTTCTTTAATCCCTGACTGACAGCTGTAATCTTCTCAGGGACTGCAAAAACAGGACCTCACTCTCCCATTAGCATTAGCAGACATTGCTGACTCAAAGCGAAACATCAGTTTTGACTTGGAATTGACATAAAACTGTAATTCTGAATTGCACCCAAACAAGAAGCTGTAATAACTAGTCATGAAACAGTTACAAAGTACGACTTCTTCAGGGCCTCCTAAATGACTCCATTCTTAGGCTGAAGAGCTGCCTCCCCATTTAATAAAAACACACTACAGGTTTTCTTCATAAAACCTGTATTTTGCACATATTCTGCCAGTTCTCCCTACTCAGCACATGAGCATCATATTAAGAAAAGATGAAACAGAGTAAGGTATGAATAAATATTAGGTTGCAGGGAAAAGCATAAAAAGCTCAGAAGACTCTGGAGAACAGCCTAAAGCTAAGAGGATAAAGGAGTAATAATACACCATAATATCAACAACATCAGCAATCAACAAGAACCTAAGATTGATGGCACTATTATAGCTTTTAACTAAGAATATAAAATAACAGGCTAATACATTGCTAGAGTAAAGTATATGAGCTAATAATCTAAGCCAGGCAGTGTGCTTTCTTGGCATGAGTTGCGTGATACTGGTGCCAAGAAGTTTGGGGTCAGGCATGAAATTAAAATGACACCCTTTGAAAAGTGTCATTTTAATCAAGGGCAAACAGTGGGTAAAATAGTATGGCTGGCCATGATTAAAATAAATCAAAGGGTAAACCAGTCTTTTTAACTATCCAATTGTATTATTAATTTAGAGATAGAGTCTAACAGTTAACCAGATGAAGCAAGCTCCTTGGGTGAATTTTCCTGTTTGGTGGAAGAAACATTCCTTTCCATCAAGTAAAAAAAGCATCTAGATATTAAGCTTAGACTTCATGCAAAAATGTTAGATGAAAGGAATCCCACCTTGGTTAAGTTTTTTTATGCTGCTAAACTTCCCCCAGTCTCATTTTACCCTTTTTAAGTAACCCAGTACCATGATGTTCTATTGCTTTCAAGTTTTTCTGCTGCCAAAACAACATATTTTAATCTGACTTTTATGCTGCAGCCATTTCTGTGAGACCAATAACTGACTTCATATTACACAGATGTTCAGTTTGCCATCTGAGACACAATCACTGGTGTACGGAGTCTTGCATTCTGACCTCTGCACAGTGCTCCCAAAGGCAGAGCCACTCACATATGCCTGGAACATTCTCCGCTCATATCTCCTCTTAAGAAGTCCAATTTACCACACCACAGAAAATCATGTGTTTACGTAGTCATTTTTCTTGAATGAAATTTTACATAAATCTAGCATCCATAAAAGCTGCTGGATTAATAAAGGTATTAAAACAATGAAAAGCACCCAATGTTTACTGTACAAAGAGGATCTATAGAGATTTTTCTACGCTTCAATATGATACAAACAGATTATACATGAAGATAAGAATGAAGTTCACAGCATCAGCTTTAACTGTAGATTTTGCAAGCACACAACCCTTCTGAACCACGATGAGATGTGCATTTTACATTGTTCTGCTGATGACAGTATAACCAGTAATTGGCAGTTCCATTTTCAGTCAGCTACCAAAATCATCCAGTTCTCCACATCATGACACTTACTCTTTTATTTCAACAACCTTGAATCATGCATTTATTAAGAGAAGACTTTGCAAGGTTAAAATCTCTCATGTTCTGCATACACTCTCCATTCTCCCAGGTCTTAAACAATTTTACACAGCAGCCAAATGCTATTGAAATGGTATGTTTAAATTGAACTCCGACAATGACATCTTCAAGAAACAGAAGTTTGAAAAAAAGTAATATAACAGAAAAAAAATTGCTGAACTAAAGGCAGACTGCAGTCCTCCTTTTAATAAATTGTTTAACTCTATTGAGGTTACCTGGGCATTGTTTTCCCAAACACTATTGTCTACTTTTTTGTAGGTATACTGAAAATCAAACTCAGAACAGGTTGTGTAGATTCACTTCAAGTAAGATGAAGTCATCAATAAACTGTTCCAATACTTACCTGTGCAAAAGAACTGTAAAAGAAAACCTAAAAATGTAATAATAAAAAAATGTCACGATCCCATTCTTCTAACATACAACGATATTTTCCGGTGTTAGTACCTTTGCCAATATTCCTTGGAGGTAGAGGAGGTGCACTACTTGTAACAGGTACTGTGGGCTGAATGGGAGGTGGACTGCCACTGAGTATTGCTCCATATGTCTCATTCTGTAATATACTTGGCATAAATCCTCTTTGCTTATCCTTAGCAATGTTCGCTGCATCTCTTGCCAAGGATGCTACATTAGGCTGAAGTTGGTTTGATCCCAGTTGATAGAAGCTGACAGGCCTGTCCTCCCTCCGATTGGGACTGGGTTGCTTAAACACAATAACAAAAGTACTCACTGATACCACATTAGCTGTACTCATTTTATTTATTATTTGATAGAAAGTTATTAGTTTCTAGAAAGAAAATATGGCTTCTAAAATGTATTTTTTGTTGCTTTTAATACATAATGTAAACCCTAGATTCTGCCCTCTTCAAGACAATGTAATTGTGCATATTAACAAAAAAAAAGATTAAATGTCAATTGCATTTTAAAACAATTTTCATTTTCTCATTTTCTCCTGTTGTATACTCTTATAGGATAATACTGCATCCTTATATACACAGGACTATCTATAGATAGTCAATATGGATATTCAGACTGGATCAAGTAAAGCTTCCCTGCATCAAAATACCAGGCAGTATTTTCCAAAGTAAATAAACCATTGAAGATCCTAAGCCTCATCTGAAGTTCAGCAGTATTAGATCCCAAATAGATGATCATGATCTCAAAACCAGACACAATTGCAACATAGTATTCTACCTGTACCTCAGCCTACAACAAATTAGGAGTCCAAACTTCTCATGAAGTCTTTCTAGCTCATTAACATTGCTGGACAAGTTCGGGAGATTACTTCAATTGGCAGCTGGGATGGAACATTGCTCATTCCATGCACATTATCAAATGAGATCTAATTAGTTGTCTTTGAGATTTACAGCAAATCATCTGCTTGCTATGCACACTTAGCATTATTTTTCCTATTTCAACAGCAAGCATAGTAATTATTGTTATCAAATTTTAATTAAAATAGCTTGAGTTGTAAATTCATGTGGCTAGAGCAGGAAGGGGTTATAACAATCCACAGCTCAGAGAGCATAAATATGCCTTTAGAAATAGCGTTAGATAAACATATCGCTGACGTACTATCTGTATGAAATTAAAATAACCACTTATAGTAATAGCATTTAGGCAGAATAAAGATTTACACCAACAGTATCACAAGCAAGCAATTGATTTTCCTTTGAATATATTCAATGCTTACGCTGGATTGATCATGTAGGCCCTTTAGACACATTATAGCACAGCATTATAGTTCAAAGATTTATCAGAATGACGTATGTGACAGTCAGACGCATTAATCCCTACCCTTAGTTTGGCTTAGCAGCCTCACTCCTCACTAGCTGACAGTCTCCATTCCCTGACCTCTCCACTGTCCTGGTTCTGGTATTTGTTTCAGCCCACACTTGCTTCTGCTGTCTAAACCAGCAGAAAATTCTTTTTTCGTTTTCTTGA
This sequence comes from Balearica regulorum gibbericeps, assembly GCF_011004875.1. NCBI lineage: Eukaryota > Metazoa > Chordata > Aves > Gruiformes > Gruidae > Balearica > Balearica regulorum. The sequence continues at coordinate 17,426,110 of NC_046186.1, forward strand.
TTTAGCTTTTCACTGGTTTACCAAAGAGAAGCATCTCAATACAGGGACAAATGCGTGCCAGAACGGAGGCAAAAGATGAGGTAGGACCAGGCAGCCAGAGTGTGGAACATCACTAGAAACCAGTTGGATTGTGTTAGCCTTCTTTCAGGTTAGACTCTCTTTTATATGAAAAATTCTGGGCTAAAAGAACTTCAATTTTAGTCATGACCTTTACTGACAAAGATTACAAAATCTATTCAATTGCTTTGCCAGAAAGAGACAAGCCCAATAGCTTGCATCTATAAACACAACTCTGACGTGATCCTAAGCAACAGCAGTATTCACCAGTGCATTCGATGTAGTCACAGACACTAGTCTGTGATTAATAGTCCTTAATCTCCTTTCAAAAGTCCCTGTAGTATAAGCCTATTAATAGTGGGCAGTGAAATAGCAGTTTCATTACGTTAGCCTCATTGCTGAGTAGCAGATAACTTCCTATATGAGATGGAGCTCAGGGACTAGCCAAAAAGAGAACACTCAACTGCAGTAGGCAACTGGCAACAATGAAGGAAGCAAGGGAAAAAACAGATCAAAAAGACAAATTTAGAGTGTCCCAGAAAGGGATTTGCTAGATATGTAGTTGCAAAGTACCCAAAAGGTTTTACAGCTGGAAAAAATGAAATCTCTAAAACATAAAGTTTCAAGGTGCTTTGTCAAAAAGGTCATCATTACTGCTGTTATTATCTGGATGGTGATACCATATATAGGAATGCATAAATACTGGGATTTAATATGAAAGTTCACCCAGAAGAACTGGATTTAGCAGCTCACATTCCAGATTCTTGCACTGATACCAAAATTCTTACAAAAATTCTCAGAAGGTAGCAATTGTGCTTTGAACTGGGACTTGTTTGCTCTTTGTTGCTAACTGTAGTTCAAGTCAAGCACCAGGGGTAATAGCTATCTTGTACTAAAGAGACAGGACGTGGGGAGAAGAATCCTATGCAGACAAGACCTTGCAAAAATGGTATTTTGCAACAGAAGAAACTCATCGATATCAAAATCCGTCTCCAAAACATTATGCCAAATCAATGGTTTGATGGCCTAGCATTTTTGAAGTCATTCTGTGAAAGCAAACAAAATGAACCTGACTGTCACATTTTACTAAAATCTACACACAAGTTTTGGTTTTATGTTATTAATTATTCGCAATTCATGCCCTCGCTGAGATGGGGGATTTTGCAAGAGAATTATTAAAATGCTAAAACTTGTAGAAATAAAAAAAAAGTCAAATTTCATTATCCAGAGGAGAAAAAGGTTTTTGTTAGCTACTTTCAAGAGAAAAAAAAGGTTGTGCTAACATCTGAAGATTAACTAATATAAAGCCTATTGTGTATTCCTTGTACTTTACAAAGGAAGCAGAAAAGGCATAAGCTATTGTAACTCTACACACAAAAAAAGAACAAACTCATGTGTTCAATATTTACATGGAATACTTCAAATTATGAAAATTTCAGAATGTCATTAGTATTTAGGAGTCTATAAATCATTTCAAATTACTTGGCCCTTAGAAATCCAAGCTATTTTTAAGTGTTGTACAGGTATCAAAACATGGTAGTTTGTTTTCTGTCTGTTTCAGTGCTTAAATACTTTTTGAAGTTGGTCCCCAAATTGGGAAATTAAATTTTGAAAATGCAATGAAGTTCCTATGCTACTGGAATATTTTGTAATACTTGTACTATGACCATCCTTGGAGATATTCAAAAGCTGTCTGGACGTGGTCCTGGGCAGCTGGGTCCAGGTGACTCTGCTTTAGCAGGGGGGTTGGACCAGATCATGTCCAGAGGTCCCTTCCAACCCCAACTATTCTGTGATTCTGGATCAAAGAGCACCACACCACCACCATAAATTTCAGGTATGAAAAGGAAAAAAAGCCCAAAAATATTTTTACATGAAGATTCAGAATTAAGACCCTACTCTGTTATTAACGGATGTGGCTTGTTTAATGCACAGGTTTAGTTCCACTGAAGACAAGCCAATGCATAAACTGTTCCAAAATTAAAGCCATCGACTGGAGTGGAGTAGGAGACACTACAAGGTGCCTCTCTTTGTAAAGGCAATTTTCCCAGCTTATGTTAGTTCTACTTCACGATCAGCAGATCTAAATATGCCTGATGTATTGAAACAAACTATTGACTCCATTAAGAAAAAGATACCACATCTAGCTAATTGTAATTTGATCATCACCACATGGTCATATGTTTTATACCTTGAAGAGGAAAAAGAAAACAAACTATAAGGAATTAAAATTTAAGCTACTACATTTTACTACAGAACTTTATTTCACAGTGTCTTCATACCTATAGTAAAAAGTAGTGTTATTAAAATAATTATGAACAAAATGCTTACACAGTTACGTGTACAGAAAACCAATAATGTTTTGATACAAACCTGCAGCTTTTCATCCACATCATCATCACTTTCATCTAGATCTTCATGGAGTAACCGCCATTCATATTCTACATGAACATGAGAATTAAATCTTCCAGACAGTGCTTGAGTAAGCTAAGGAAAAAAAGATGACTGTTGACACGTATGTTATGTGCAGTACTTATTTTAAAACAACGTATTTAAAAACAGACAAAAAACACATATAGAAGGAACCTCGGTTTCTAAGTACAAGTATTACTTTTATTTTAAAAACAGATTTCAGTAATCTAGAAAGTTACTGCATTTGAGTAAGTTTAAAGAACTAAGCTCTGTGACAACACAAATAAATCAAAGGTAACGAGACTTTTATTAACCATTGTAGGTCCGTTCTCCATTTTCTGATGATAAGCACCACATCCTATTTGCTTTGATTTAGAAATTGCAAGTCAAAGAAATTAACTGCAATGACAGGTTTTTTAAATCAGACTCACTGATCAAGAAGCCTTGACCCCACTAATCCATTTTTCTTTCTTACTAAAAGTAGTGATGGTAGCCAACTTCTCTTCATAGAATCACAGAATGGTTTGGGTTGGAATGGACCATTAAAGACCATCTAGCTCCATCCCCCCTGCCATGGGCAGGGACACCCTCCACTGAACCAGGTTGCCCAAAGCCCCATCCAACCTGGCCTTCAACACTTCCAGGGATGGGGCATCCACAGCCTCTCTGGGCAACAAGAGAATGGCCTTTATCCATGGCCTTCACCCATAAAAAGTACTTTAGTGATTAGATTTCAACAGGATGTCAGACGGTTGTGGATCTGGGACTAATAGCTCAAACAGAATCATCCCCTGGCCCTAAGAAGTTTAGTATTTCCAAAGCATCTAAAAAGAAATATAGTTTTCTTCTTAAAAGCATATCACTTCAGATAAGCATATAACTATTTCTAAGCATACAACTATTCTGTCTGAAATATATTCGTTGAATATTCAACTGTAAACTGTTAAATATTCAGACATGATTCTGCTTATAAATGTGCAAACACAGACAGATGCAACACTTACCAACTCTTCACAGTGAGTATGTTTTAAGCGTTTAGCTATATCAAGTGGCGTCTCTCCTGATTCATTAGCTATATTACAGCAAGAAAAAAAAGTTATGATGATAGGTGTCACTATTAATATGTCCATTACTAAAGACAAACCTGCAGGTACATAGTGAAGACCAACACACTCTAAAATATCATCTTTCCTTCATTTGTATGTCCACCTCACACCAACCCTCTGAACATGACAAAGAGTAGCAACTCAACATGCCATATGTATGGAAAGACAGCCATGAAATGGCAGTATGTATCTCAGCAATCAGTTGAAAATCTTGGTACTCACTTATCTAAATTTGTTTAAAAACCAAGTGTAATGTATAAGTCAATTTTAAACTTGAAATAAACAGTGAATATTGATTTTTTTATAATGAAGACTATATTCATACAATTATGATAAACAATTGAGGAGAAAATGGACTTATTCCACCTTCACTGCTTCTTATCTGAAGCAGTGACAAACATGAAATTGAAGTACACATTACTTTTACCTATTTCAATAGAAGCCTTCCCTCTCAGCAGCAGTTTGAGGCACTCAACGTTGTCCGTCAAACAGCAGTAATGCAGGGCTGTGCTACCTTTAGATGTTTGCTTATCTAGATTGCCACTATTGGAGTACAAGAAAGAAGACGAAAGCTGATTAAACTTAGTTTCCCAGCTTATATTAATAAACCTCTCTCATTTTAAGATTTTCAAAGAATAAAATTACATTTAAAAATGCTAGAATTAGTTTTAGTATTTGTATTCATTTAGTATTTGTATTACTTGACATAAAAGCAGTATCAGTAACATTTTAATAGCTTTACATACACTTACCTGTTCTGCACTAAAAAGTCAACTATATGAAGGGATGTTCGATCAACTGACCTAACAGCAAGGTGAAGTGCTGTTTCGTCTTGCTCCTAAGAATAAAATAAAAGAACACATTTGTTTCTTCTGATCTACAGAGAAGCAGAAATTTTATTATGACATAAATTAGATCAATTAAAACATTTAATTCCAAAATATTCAGACATGCTACCATTAAAACATATCTTGTGAAGACTTCTATTGCTTCCCTTTTGTTCCTTTAATGTAAACAAACGAGTTGAAAACAAATAGATTACTGAATGATTTAATGCTTAACGTTTTCATACATTTAAAATATGACTGTATTTGGAAACAATTTTAGATTAAACTAATTAATATCTTTGTTATTGCTAATTACATCATCAAAAGGACAAGTGTTCAGAACAGTGTTTCAAATCTTATTTTCAAATAAGAAAAAAATAGTCCTTTTTCATTAATGAGAGCATATTGCACTTATAACAATTTGTCTAATAAAATTTACAACACTTACGTGGCCATTGGCCAGTGGAATTTTTTCTGTGAGATCCACACCATCAGCATATACTTGGACTAATCCAAGAATGTCTCTTGATTTGACTGCTTCACAAAGAGCATGTAATTTAGCTGCATTGTCAGCATGCTTTTTCCTTGCATATTTTCTCTCAATATACTTGGCAGTAATATAATCTTTTCTTGCATTCCTGAAATTGAATATAATTTACTTCTATAACTTTTAGCAGAAGATACACATTAGCATTACCATAAATACATGCAAGTCATTTGAAATAAAATCTGGGAAAGACTATTTCTCATTCATTATGATAATTTTTCTTTTTTAAATATGCATGTAAGACATGCAGTCTCGTATTTCCAGTATGAAATGTAGCTACAGAAGACGAATCAAATATCCAATATGAAGACAGACCGTGAATTTTCCCCTCTGAACTCTGGTGTGAAGTTGAGCTTGAGATTACCCAGTTCTACGTACAGAAGATACGTCGAAGCTTCAGAACGCTGCTTTGCTAACAGTAGCCTGGCAGGTCTATGTTTACCTGACTTGGACTCCTACACATGCTGGAAAGGGATGGAAGGCATGGGATACACAAATCAGTCTTATACCTCTGCACAGACTATCCAGGCCTTGGATCTGTACTCACAGCAGTGAGTATGTTCTGTACAGCAACTCTTCACCACAACATGGAGGATGCAGTGGAGTTTTTAGTTTTGCCTCTAAACTGAGCTGAGAACTTAGTACACTTGAATCAGCACATGAGTTATCACTTTTGCTGTTGATACCCAACTAACAAATGACTACTCCTCTTCCCATCACAGCAAGACAGGAGCTTGCATGCTTCTCAAAGCCGTAACTGCTTACCAGCTCTTCGGATGTACACAACATTTCAGAGAAGACACTTAGCAAAGCCATACTTTATCATCTAGATACCGTACAATGGGCAAAAAGAAAAAAATCCAAATAATAATAAATTGCATCAATGGGTAGCTCTTGTTCCTCAAGCATATGGCAGACAGTATTCCTTCATGGTTTTTAAAAAGTGTTTGTCTTCGGGTTCTCATTTAATTTAAAAAACCCTCCAAATTTGATATGTAGATGTATCAAACTAAATGACATTTTTAAAGTATCATTTTTAAGAAGTCGTCTTATGCTATTGATTTAGCAGTCAGTAAAATTATTACTAATTTTAAATAATTAATATTAATATTCTGTATTATTATTGATAGTGGTACTGAAAAATCATTTGAACTGCATGGTTTAACATCGATTCTGTCAGAATGGTACAAGTCCAGATAATGTAAAATCAGCTTCATCCAAAGCCAATTCTTCTGGGTTTGTTTATGTATCATTTACTAACTCTTTTATGATGGAGTAGTATCCAGCCAAGTAGGCAGCTGTCCTTACTGTGTCTCTGCCATCACAGTCCAGTGATTTCGAGGAATTCAGTTAAATGTTCTGTCTTTATTCCACAGAGTTAAGGACTTAAGTCCTAGGTGTAGTTTCTAAACACTAGGTGTTCAGTATCCTTCATGTAAAATGTGTATCTTATTCCAATTTCTATTTTGTGTTTAAATAGCACAAAATTAACAGCTTTGGTTTTAATCCTTACGCTTGTGTGTCTTTAAAATTCCCAATAAGCCATGTTTAATTTGTTTCTGTCCCACAAATCATGATTCAGAGAGTTGCTAAAATAATTCTTACTATTGGGGAAGGTACAATCAAATAAAGTTCAATAAGACAGACATGCAAAGCATCAGAAAAAAGGTTTACTTTTTGGCTATAAGACATTATATATCTTCCATGGCCTGCTGGTGCTACCCATAAAGGCACAAACCATTAGCAATACTAAATTAAATACCTGCCTTTTTCAGAAGTAGTGGATCTTTACTTACATATCACTGCTTGGATTAGGTTTGACCACCTCATCAACTGGCAGACAGAATTCCATAATCTCATTAAACCCAGCATTCCCAATATTCTTTGCAAGCTGGTAAAAAAAAAAAATAAATCCACAGCTCACTTAATCAACATGTTCAGTTATTGGCCACACACGTACTAGTGGGAGAACAAGGCAAAATGGGAGTTGGGACTTTTTGTTTCTGATTCCTAGTATTGCTACTATGTCAGAATCATGAACAGATTAGGTACCTTTTTGGATGTCAGCGCTCAGCTGCAATTTAATATACAAACAAGGAACTGCAGAATAATCCATCAAGATGCCAGTTCATAGAATAAATGCAAAATACTTTGTGCTGGGTAAGAACACACATATGAACTGTCACAGAGCAGCTGATATGCAGTAATGTCTTTGTGTAGCAAAGCTGAATACATTTTCTTCCTTTGAGGATTAAAGTTCTCTTGTAAAATAATGCTAAATAATTAATGGGATAAGTATTTGTGAAGTCCTTCAATTTTTAATCTGAGGCACATTTATATGTCAAACAGCTGTGTTCTTCTATAAAGCAACCAAGGCTAAAATGACTTGGAAATGCAAAAAATGGGAAGCCTCTACTAATATGAACTTCAAGATCAGGCAAAATTTACAGTAAGACACTATGTTCCAGGAGGTTCCCTTAAAAATGAAGAATTAAGCTTTCTTAAATTATGTTTATCCAGAAGCAACTTTCAAGATTGGAACAACTTCTTATTACAGTGATAAAAATACGCTGTGTTGTAAGTATTTTATAGTACTATTTTTAAGTTAATAAAAGCAATTTGATTACCAAAAGTTCAGATGTTCCCAGCACATCTAATGTAAGTGACTGCATTCTGGAATAGTGAACACCAAGTTCTCTATGGATTCCTGAGCATTCAATGCAAGTTAGAATTCCCAAATTTGTTGAAAGCCAGGTAGGATCTGAAACAGAAAGCACCCACAAAACTGAAATTTATTCAGGCAATTATTTAATTCTAGAAAATGTAATATACAGAAATGAAATTCTGTAAAATAAGATTCCAGTATGTGAATTATCAGGTATTTTAATTTATGTCTTTACATTTACTCTATTGGGAAACACAAATCAGGATTTTTTTTAATGACAAAAGAAGTGAAGATTTAATTTTTTTTTTTTTTTTTTTTTTTTTTTGGTAAAGGACAGGACCCTCCAAGGGAGCTGCTAAAACAGTCCAGCTTGTCATTCTCCACATGGCTTTCAGGAACTGCGTTTTCCCACAAATGCACACCAACTGGGGGTACAGGTGCAGTTCAAATCAAAATAACAATGCCTATAGGTGGTTGGGGGTTTTTCTGTATTTCAAGTACAGACATTAGGCTAGTGAAGCAGCAGTGATTCTGAAGTGCACATACAGCACCACACTACAATGGATTCTCACTCAATTATTTCAAAACTACGAACACTCATCCCTCTCCTTTCATTACCCTGGCTTGTCTTTTCACCTGGTATTTTGCATTCTTGCTATAACGTTCCCTTATCTTCCAGACAAATAATGAATTTCTGAAGATTTAGGCAGCTTAAAAATTAATTTATTTGATAAAGGATTGGTAGTAGCTATTTAGAATCTTCTCCTTTAAAGACAGCAGGATTGACTCTTCTCATAGTTTTATACAGTATCTATTGCTGGAAGCTACTATTGATTTATAAAGTGGATACAGCTTCAGATCTGATGTTTTCAGCTACAGTTTCAGATTAAAAAACCCTGAGTCCTGCAGTGCCTCTGTAACATACAAGAACACAGGAAACAGCAGGATTTAAAAAATAATTTGACGAGGATTAAAGTAGAAATTCATCGATCAAGAAACCAACACTGCAAACCAAAGTCAGCAGGTGCATTCTTTTCCAAATGAGCACAGTCTTAGACATATTCCCTGGCTCACTCTCAAAGTTAAAAATAAAGGGGGGGGGGGGAAGGAAATGAAAGGAAAAAAAAGAGAGCTGTATTAGGAAAATACTTGAACTATCTTATTTCTGTCCAGTTTTACCTGAATCTTAAGTAAAATATGGGCTAATAAAATAAGTTCAATTGATTTATATAAGCAAAAGTTAAAATTAGCAAAATATATTGGGGAAAAATAAGCTTCTTAGTATTTTTTCTCCCCACTGACAATATGTATATAGCAAATCAATCTTACTAAAGTAGGGCAATTAAATTGTTAGCATATTCTACAATGTGTATAATCTTTGTGAGATAAGGAGTAAAAGTGAAAGCATAAACCATCAGCTTAAATACTTTCATGACACACAGAATTTTTACCAATTAGAAATATGCTTAATTGAGTCACCTTGTGCTCCACAGTCACAACACACATCATTTCCAGTCATCCTCTGGACTTCAGATATAATTTCTTTTGTCAGTTCCTGGACAATATTATTTTCTCCTGTGTTATCATCTCCTTTGAATGCATTATTTAAAGCTTCCTCTTTGCTGTTTTGTAGCACAGATGTCCATCTAAAATGGCAGTAATATTTTGCTATTAAATGTTTCAGCACTTCTAAAGTTCAAGGTAACTTCTCAGTAGAAGATACACCAGTATCACAAATAAAATTAGCAAAGTAACTCACATTTGACATTCCTGTTCATCCTCTGCTTGAAAGTGGTACGTCCTGTCATCTGCACAATAAATAATTCATATACTGATTAAAAAAAAAAAAAAGATTGAAAAACTGATTTTGCAGAAATCTCTCAGAAAAATCTAAAATTAATTGATGTATGACTCCTGAGGTCTCTAGTCTCATCACTGGAGTGTGGACAGGCAAAAAGTCTATTTAGCAACTTTCGCTCATTCTACCAACAGTTCATCTATGTTTGTATCTATGTTTGCACAAGGTGACTTGCTGCTCTTTAAACAGAAACTCTTTTCATCAGTGCTGTGCTTCTGTCACATAAGCAGCAGGAGAGCATAGTAATTTTTCCATGTTCTAGATATAACTTCAGTAATCACAAGTCTAAAGTTCTGCTGGAAGTGGTGGTGTGTGTGCCTAAAATATAGAGTCCATATTTGAGTTTATCTGTGTATATAAGAAAGAATTAAAGTTTCCAAATGAGCCCTTAAAACCACAGTAATCAAAAATGGCAAAACAAATTTGCCAGACGCAAAGTTCAAACTACAATCAGAGTAAGTCCCGAGCTGTTTCAATTAAATCAAGCTCAAAATTTTCAATTTACTACTACTTTTGTAATTCTAAGCATTGTTATCACGGTATACTAATAAAGAAAAAAACATAATACATTTTAAGTCTATGAAACAAATGAGGTATGATACAGTTTGGTGATTGAGTTGGAGTTAAAATTAGAATAGTTGATGAGAAGAACAGAGGTAAAGCTACTGGCAGAAAGATATCCTAGGCTGAAAATTCCTAAAGGTTGAAACATATTCAGGCAAGAAAGTATTAAAAGATAGTTTCAAACATGAAAAATGTTGAGAGTTAGGATACATTAAAGGACAGAAACGGAAGTGCTAGATAAAGAATAAGAGATTTTATCTTGGCACGATACTGCAATTTGCAGTTTTTAAAAACGAGGAATGTTTTTAAACTCTATAGCAAAACAAAGTGAAAAAGTGATCTGCAGAAGGATAAGAGGCCGGTTATGCCTCGTCCTGTGTATGATGGGACAAATTATAATGTTGTGATAAACTGATATTGGGAAAAATGTGACACTGTAATCAACAAAGTAAGTGCCAAAGTAAACGGGAGACCATTTGTTTGCGCAGCAATGGAAAAGCTGTATATTGCATACACGAGTACTAGCCTATTAACATAAGTAGCATATCTTACATTTACAAAGAGAAAACAACTTTATGCTCTGACAAAGGAACAACTGAGGAATAGATTTATATTCTTCTTCCCAAATAATTTGAGATAAATATTTTAGTAATGTATTTTAATTGAGTCCATACATATAATACTAAAATGTCCCAGTGAGAAAAGAAAGAAGACATTCTATTGTACAATTTCATATCATCCCATTCAGTTCCTAAAATTATTCAGTTTTGGTGTTTTTAATATGTATACTCTTTATCTCACCTTTATCATTAGATAACAAAACTAAAAAAAGTTTTCAGTATTTTCTTCACAGTTACATAGCAACCACTATGCTTACATTTTAAGAAGTTTTGTTATGGTTTAAAAGCTTCTTTTGATCTTGTACAAAAGTCATAACTTTCCAAGATGATTCAACATTTTGAATATAAAGAAGGATGTCACAGAAAAAAAATGTTACTCTATTTTAAGGCAGCACAAAATTACATAGAATGAAGGAGTAAAACAGCTTTAAAAACAAGTGGTATTCCACAGAAACAGGTACAGTTAGTTGCTAAAATAAACGTAGTGGGAAATTCTCATCGGAAGGGCATTTTATAAAGGGAAGTATTCTACAATTGTGAAAATGTTTAAGTGGATCACTGATACATCTACAGAAATAATGGAAACCCCTTTGATATTGCCTGCAAGTAAAAAGATGTAAACAACAAACCTACGTGATATGAGGTCAAAACATTTTTTCTCCTCTGGGTTTGTTTTCACTTGGCATGTTAACAGATTGAGCTTTGCTGGAGGTCGGTTAGCCTATTCAAAGATAAAACATAGACATTTTAGTATATTGATACTGAGCCCTGCAGTCCAAAAACACAGGATAGCATCCCACTGGCGAAAAGACTTGACAAATGGCTGTTACTTTAATTTTTAAGGTACCCAGGTTTTGATTTGTTTTCTTCTGCATCATGGTTTGTAAACTACATTTTCTTGTAGTTGGCTATTTTGTTCAGTGATAATGGGATAAACACTAGAATTTGGAAAAGGGAGAGGGATAAAATCACTTTAATTACCACTATTCTGATCATCTTACCAGTAACACTTATCTGAAGGAATCAGATATAACAAAGAGACAGATTCATTTCAGGTAAGTTTAATCCTCTAATATTTAGGCATTTAGTTTAAAAAAAAAAAAAATTAGTTGTCTAGGTATAATCAAATAATTTGATTCCTGCTAATGTCTTTAAAGAGCCTAGATAACCAGTTTAGAACAAATGCCCAATTTTTACATCAGTAATGGCAGACTTTGAAGGAAAGTAAGAAGTTTGCACAGAAGTCTTGCAACAAACATATGTAAAACTAAACCGAGACAGTTCATTACCAAAAAATGTAGTGAAACAAAATATATTCTATAATGATACAAGTTTTCTAGTCAAGTTCCTCTCAGCTGTATGAGATTCTTATTGAATATCAGTTCCTTATTGAATAAAAAGTGTCAATGTTTTACTCTAAGCAAAATGCATAAGAAAACTTATTTTTTTAAAAGTTCCATAAAGGCTCCAAAGACTTTTCAAATAGCTTCTCTGCACTAATCTCTTCTTTCCCTTAAACTGCCTGTCCTACAGACCTGGGTTAGGACCTGGAAAGACATTATGTTTACAACCTTGACTTGAGGAATGGCTTTGCACTTGCTACAATGGATAACTAGTTTCACTCTCCTTTCAGAATAATTAAATTAGAAAGCCAATTTAACTAGAGAGGCTCTGGTCTAGACAGTAATATTTGGAAAATAATAATTTGTTTAAATCATTAGGAAAGTACTATTATAAAGATAGCAATATACATTAACACATTACCATACTTATTGTTGCATTCTAACAATGCATTGTAATCTATCAAGTTGCTAAAACAAGATTTAATCATCTAAACAAGAACTATTATCTAATGAAACTGAACTACCACATAATATAATTAACTTGCAATGAATTGTAAGAAACATAGATCTTCTCAATCTCCTCTAAATTTATTGATTTCATTCAATAAAGAAGGAAGAACAAGTCTGAAGAGTACAGATTTCCTTGAAACAGTCTGATAAAATGATGTAGCTGGCCAAAAAATGTGTTTCTTATATCTGAAGACCAGTAAAAAATCAAAACCGTGTAGAAACATAAGACAAGGAAAAACAGCATGCTCATGCTTTGCCCCACATAAGCAGCAGACATAAGGTCATGGATGCTCTGAAACAACAAACCTGCAGGTCACTTGCTGGGCAATGTAAAACAAATTGTACCCAAGAGAGGTTTTGGAAGCAGCAAGATGACAATTAATTGACAACCACATCGTATTCTCTCCCTAGTAAATAGTTTTTCAAATTCCAGACATTCCTTATAATAGTAAAAGCGCATACAGTTTTCATTATTACAGCCTATCAACAACAAGAGTTCTTTGTAACTAGGAGCATATGATAAAATATCTTGAAAATGCCAGCTTGGGCCCACTTTCTTGGTTATATTTAAAGGTATTTAATATCCATAGCACTGCAGTTTCCACTGTCTACATTTTTAATGTAAATGTTTGTCCAAGAAGTGTCCAGAAATCACCTATAATGAAAATACAAAATAAAGCAAACAAAAATTGAAATGTAAGTATTTGGTAAACAAGCCACTGGGCAACTCATATATACCTTTCTCACATGCTCTATGAGAATGTAAAAATGCAAGTAAATTCAGGTTAAGAAAGAATGCAACTTGCTCCAGGACTTTAGATCTGAAGCGGATTCAGGACTGAACTAGTTTTCTATAACTCAGGAAATTTGAAGCCGTAAATGGATGCACTAAAATGCTTCAGAGAGGTCTGAAGGACAAATATACTCATCTCTCTGGGTAGGAGAAAGCAGCCTAAAAACTCTGTATCAGGATCTGAGAACCCAAAGAAATGGCTGCAACAACCTAAACCACACCCTGAGCCAATGTGCTCATCTTGAAATCCAAACATATTCCAAAGCTTTTAACTGAGGACCTCCTAACCTGAAGTCAGCATTAACAAGGGTATTAAAACCCCTGACATCTTGGCCCACGGCTGATACCACCAGAGTCATGCGTCTATCCTGTGGCTGAATCATAGCCTCTCCCCACCCGCCTCCCCAGCACATGCCCATTACTTGGGGGGACAACATGCTTCCGTCATACGGCTGATGCTGCCTGGGGAGAAGTTAGAGCCTCAGACAAAGGGAGGCAAGGCTGCATAAATTCCTTAGCCACACTAGGCCACAGGTTGAACCAGGCTTTTGGCAGGATTAGGAGACACTAGAAGTAGAAAACGGTAACAAACAGGTAACTGCTATTACGCTATTTGTTTGAAACCTCTGGGTTTCATTTTCCTGCTTGAGTCTCTGATTAGACAATTAAATTTCAGACTACTAGTGAGTTTTTGGACAGCCATGTTAACACATCAACACCCTGAAATGATGTGCTGCAACCTCTCACACCATAGATGCAGACTTCAGCATCAACTTGTGTTCCTTCCTGGAGAAACTATAACCCTCCATCCACCAAAACTAACTTCTAACGTATTCTGGCAACAAACAGTAAGTGTAGGAACCAAAAAGTTATGCCTTTAAGATAATACCAAGGAGTTCCACGATTTTTACAAAAGGCACAAGCAAATGCATCCACTTCAACAGATTGGTTGGCTGATTTCATTGTGCATTTTTTCTAGGTATCACAGCAATTTGCTAAGAATCAGAAGATTAAATCTGAATCCTTTTGCATTCAGATTGTCCTATTAACTATAACGGTAGATTAAAGTTTCCAGCAGTAAGGAAAGAACAACAAAAAAAGATTCCTTGATAATTAATCTCTCTTATATTCCTTTTTTTGCAGACAACCAGCAAATTCCATTTAAGGTCTTTAAACACAAATCAACTTTGAGGAATCTGAGGTTCCTCAAATGTAAGTTTTCCCCTTGTGACTTCTTGATGCAGAAACCACTTAGGAATTCCTATTTACATGGTTCAATCTGCTTCTATCATTGTTTTTTTCATCCACGTGTGTTAAATTGCAGTCAGGTAGATGTCAGAAAATTTCCAACTGCTAATAATTACACAAAGGAGCACTGTATGTTTTTCAATCAACCATTACCTTGCACGATGCTGTATGAATGTTAATTTCTTTGAAGATTTTAGATGTCTAAAAGTCTAACTTCTGCACATATGCCAATGCAGACACATGTATGCAGCGTTACAGCTGGGTGACTGACAGAACCAACCGTATTCTCGCCATTTGTATCAGGAGGGCATTGGGCAGGCAAGTTTAAGTCAGAATACAGCATCTGCAACTGCCTGAAGATAGCGGTTCTAGAAACTAACTGAAAAAATAGTCCCTCATAGAACGAGAGGCTACATGACTAAAGAACAGAAATCCACGAAGAATTCTTAGCCTTTAAAGGAAAAGCATTTACAAATTTGTATTTGATAAAGCAAACAAAACTGACAACTGAATTTCTGAGAGATGGTTCATTTTGATGAACAGCTGGGAAGAGAGAATGACACATAATATTTTAGAGACCAGGAGATATAAACCCTGAGAAAGCTTGGAAATCAATGTTGTTGCTTCAGAAGTCTCAGAAGACATTCCAAGCAGCCCAGAAAAAACAGCAATCACTTCTACCCATTTCGATGTCTATGAAACAAGCATTAGGTTTTTTTTACACAAAACTGCCATCAATACATAAGGGGAAACTGAGCAAGTAAGTGAAAATACTTTTTAGGATTATATTTTAAAACAAGAAGGTGCTCTTTTGATTTTATAATATAAGAAGATCAAGACCAAACCTGTGAAACCCACGTATCTAAACTCACATTTTAAATATCTACTTTAGCAACTGATTTCCAGCTATAGCTCCACTGATTTCAGTGGGAACTTACTGCTTCTAAAAATGTTAGACCATCTGGTAGACAGCTTATAAAAAGAGAACAACAGTATCTTGATAGAATCAGTAACAGTACTTGAATGTGAAAGTTTTAAAATTCTGCTCCACAAATGGATTTTGTAGCCTCTGCCAGGTCTGAGCTGCCCTAGCTACACTCCTACTGGTACCACTACAGCATGTCCAATGCCAAGCACGTTTACAGTACATGGAGACACCAGTATAGGAACACTGATAGAGTTTTCTCTGACAAAGATGTGCTCATACGCACTCAAATGATAACAGAAATAAACTGGTGGACAATTCCAAAGCCATAGTAACAACTCTACTTTGCAGGCCTGTTTTTGCGCTCCTCCTTAACTCCTGGTTGACAATTCAGAAGGCAACAGCTTGTGGTTAGATGCACATATGAGAGATTGATTCATATTTGCTGCCAGGGTCAACTTGTAGTCATAGCAACAGGCATAACAGGATGAAGAACAGAACAGTTCATAACAGGATCAAGAAACAGGGCTGTTTATTAGACCAAGAATGGGAAATACTGTCACAGAGCTGATTTTTACCTTAAGAAACTTTCTTCGAAGTTTCGAGAAAGCAACATAAAAAGAGAAAAGTTATGGGAATGCAAAGCCAGCTGAGCTCAAAGCCAAGTGTAAAAGGTTCAAAATATTAAAGTATAAAGTTTTAAAACTTTAAGTATAAATATTTAAAGTTTGTTAATATGTTTCAAATGTTAGTAGCAAAGAAAGTGGGACTTCTAACTCTCTCTCTCTCTTGTCATTCTGGTAGAAGTTGCCTTCACAGCTGATTCTCACCAACAGCTACTCCCCAGGAAAACTACCTTCATAACAGATTACTATATAGCAGCAAATCTGGGGGAAGAGAAGAGATTCAGCATTCCCTCAGTTTGTTTTGTAAATATAAAAAGTTGTTTAACCCATATCTAAAAGATGGCTTAATGCCCAACCATATCTTTCTAAAAAAATGAAGTTAGAATGTATATTTTTAGATAGTCTGGTAAAATATGAACGGTTTACATGAACTGAGTCATTTAAAAACCCTTTTTTTCCCCATTAACAGTCATGAGCATTAAACCAGTTGTATTTTTAGATACTGTCTATGTCTTGACATATTTCTGAAAGACTGCCTTAAAAAAAAAAGAGTATCCATCATATTCAAAACGCTGCATCAGGAATCTAGCTAATTCCAAATTATAAATATAGACCAGCATAGCTTGTCTTTTTGCATTAGCAACCACGTACATAAAATACCATAAACAAATACTTACTGTACCATGGGAAATTGTAAGAAAACCATTTTTAACTGAGCACTTCCTTTTCTGCCACACTTTTCTGATTCTGATTTAAATGGAGAAAAAAAAAAAAGTGACTCAGTTTTTAATTGTTTCAGCTTTTAGGACCTATTTTTTCCCCAGCAGAATCCAGCAATACTTACCCATCACTTTTCTTGTACAGACTACCACTTCGTTCAGTGCCATGTTCCTTGTTTCCCTGAGGCTGATGTAAACTGTAAGCTGTACTCTGACGAATCTGAGAATCCTGAAATATACAGAACAACAATTTGTAATGCATTCCACACTTTCAATCAAAATATCCCCCCTAATAATGAGTTTCAGAGCCTTTCCTTCCTGCTCTAATCCTACAACAGGCCAAACAAAGCACATTTTTCCTCCTCAATGAGAGAGAACAAGATCCATTTCTTTTTTCAGAAGGCACAAAAACATTTAAGAAATAGCCATTATCAGCACCTGCAAAAATCCTCTCACTTGCTTTTATTTAGCTTTACTATTGGCTTTGATCGATTTTTTTTTTAACCCCCAAATTAATTGAGCAGTGGGCCTTCCAACTCATGCAAACACTGCAGTGCACAAACACTAAAGATTATTATTACCTGCAATTCCTCATGCACCCTTCCATTGTAAAAAAATATTACATAAATAAACTTGAAGAAGTGGTTTTCCTTGTGGAAACTGAGTCAAGTTATTACCTGAAAAGCAGAAGAGACCTCCTGGAAACATAGTTCAGGAGGTATACAGGAAAACTGAGAAGTTATTTTCATAACAAGAATAATTGAAACCAAAGTATCTCGAACAAAGTAGAATTCTGGGACAGAAAGTGACAAGGATTAACTAAGCCTTTCTCACTGCTCTCAGAACTACCCAGATGCAGGACCCACTGTTGCAAGAGTCCAACTTCTTAAAAAATAAGAACCTGATAACGAGGAATCTGATGTGTCCAACTGTATCATCAGCAACAACATGATGGGATGGACTTTTCGATGCATACAATGCATACAGTAACAATGACTAGTACTTAAACAATTTATTGTTTTCTCTTCTACGATCTTTGCTCTATGGACATAATACACCTCTGTTGTATATGGCAGATAATACAAGTACAGCAAAGAAAAAAACCCACAAAGGAAGTAGCTCGCTCAAATGACTATCATCTGAGCTATTCTAAACAAAAACCTAAGAAGAAAAAAAATCTCTTTTGCTAAGAAGATGAGATAGTGTGTCTCATATATACTAGCAGTACAATCACAGATACATCATTTTGGGTTTTCAGAGTGTACACATGATAAAATACAGTGATCTAAAAATATGAATCAAGAAGACAGTTTCTCTCTAATTACAATTAGCTTCGTACACTTTATTAAGACATCTCTGGATATAAGCAGGGGGAAAAGACCAACCAAAACAAAGAACACACTTGGACTGAGCTTTTCCCCAGGGAATGCCAGCTCAGATGGAGTGCTGCTGCTTTACAAGCTCCAGCAGCACAGTCTGCTACCAAAGCTGTTCAGGTTCCTCCTCAATAGTAGTGGCAACACATGACAGGTCCAAAATATGATGGCAGGGACAGAGCTACCACCTACACCCCTGTTCAGTGCACTTAGGACTCCACACCTCCAGGCTGTAGGATTTTTGGCTCATCCTGAATACAGTGCTGGAGCTCAGTGGTCCTGAGAACCACGAGCCGAGCTCAAGGCAGGCTGCAGCACTCTCCAGTGCTCCTTTTCAGCAGAACCAGCCTGCGCCCGCTTCCCTGACTCTCAGGTAGTAATCTAGGAAGCCGTATCAGGTAGCTACAACATTCACCTGCAGCTTTTAAAGGTACTACAAGACCACCACTTCAATGTCTGTGCCTGACAAAGCATCCCTTCAGATTTAAACCAGTCTGTTTATCATTCTTCTCCAGCCTGTTTACACAGAATTATTTCATTTTGCACTCTGGCAGCTCAACATGAAAACAGAACATTTAAAAAGAATTCTCATCACTGATTAAGAACCACTGCATGCATAGATTTACTGACTTCTGAAGAAAATCTGATCTGACACTGCTTATTGTGTCCTACCAATGCCTTGATCTCTGCCTCCCATTAGTCAGTAAAGGAAATTCATTCCCAAGAAGATTAGAGGCCTTACAGGAAATTAATTTCAGTTCTCTACATCCTCAATTACACAAAAATTTCAGATGACCTTCAGCACCTGCCCATAGCACCATTCCCATTACTTGAGACTGTGCTGCTACTTTTTGAGCATTATTTTCTGCCGCATTTCAGCTACCTCCTTCAGCTGTTGTTTATGCTCAGCTGCTGTGTTTGGCCAAACCGGCAAAGCAATAATACAAGCTTCCTGCCTTATTTCAACCAGAGAGGAAGCTGCTGTAGCTGACGTGTATTTCCACACATTCATTACTATGAACAGTGTCTTTAAAACATTTAATACTATTTCATGAAAAGAACTTAAGGACAAGACAAGGAGATTTGCAATTTTAAAACCTTGGTTCAGGCCATGTCCAAATCAATAGCGTTCAACGTGATTGCCAGATGATGGTTTTCCACAGACCTCTGACAAGGAAGTTCATGATTTTGATCTAGCTCCTAACAGACGGGGTGCCATACCACAAACCACCAGCATAATGAACATACTTCCAGGCAATTTCAGCACGCCTTTTCCATGTGCAGGCTCCCCAAAGGATCTTCCCTTATTTCTAGTTTGCATATTGCACATAACAGGAGTACAAATCACAGATAACAGGGTCAGACCCCATGGCCTCATCAGAAAAGCAGGAACAATGTACGTTACCTATGGGAGGAAACGGATCACCACAGGATATAATAGGACGTACCTAGCACAAAGTATTGTCATTTTAAATATCTCTTGAAGATAACGAGATCAGAACAGACTGAAGTACACAAGCCTAAGAAACTAAACTTTGTCCGTTTTATCAGCTTTGAAATGCAGATAGGCATACAAAAAAAAAAAAAAAAAAACCTAGTCATTTCACTGCAGCACGTTTATCATGAATCACTTCACTGACCATAAAGAGATTTGAAATTATTTCTTCCGAAGTCTCATAAAGACCATCTGACATCTAAATCAAGCTGAATAGCACAGCTAAAAATGAAAGAAATATGAAAATGGTATTCTGTAGAGATGGTCTGTGACTACTGAGAAGAGAGATTCTAAAAACCTACTTATCAATCCCACTATTTGAACACAACAGAACTTTCCATACAAGGTGCTTTAACTTATGCACAGCAAATTTTGCCTAGCCATTCCACAGCTCCCATGGAGCAGGATTTTAGACTGTCTGGATCACTCCTGTGTGAAAAGCTGCCAAAAAGCCCTTACAGCTCTCCAAGATCCTGAGCTTCCTTTCCTTTGCAGGATCATTGCCAAGAGGATGTTTCAGAGATCCATCCCTTATCTATTACAGCCCCACAGAGCCTCCAACAAATTTATCTGCCAGAACCCCCTGCAGGCAGCCTCTCCTACAGCACAGCTACCGTAATTTTTGTCAAGAAAAATAAAATTTATCCTATTTGGCAGTGGCCTAAATAGATTAGAAGTTCTACCAAACATGTAGAAGAAGCAGAAGCAAATCTAAACACTACAGTAAGGCTAACTTCAGAAAGGACATGGGAAAAAGTTGAAAAATTAAAAATTACGGAGGTGTACACGCAATGATGTTTTAAAAAGAAGTTTCAATATAAACCAGGTTTGAGGAAGTTCTACGCAGGAGGAAACTATGTATGCAGGCACAACAAAAGCAGCTCACGATGAGTGTTTGTGTCTTTTTTTTTTTTTAAACACAATAACAGTATTTGTCAACGTTCTACTATTTCATACATGAAGTCTATTTTAATTAAAAGTACATATAGCTTCAAAATCTTGCAAAAACATCAATCAAGCAACTGGATTTAATTCCCAAAAGAGAGTGAAAAGGAAATCACCAATTTGTCTTACAGTAATTTTCTTTCCCAAGAACAATCTGATAATGGTTTTGGGTTTTTTTGTAATACAACAAACAGAAGAGGAGAAAAAAGAACCAGTCTTTTCATACCAACAGAAAAAAGCTCAGAGGAAAAATCCAGTTTCTTGAAATCTGAATGGAAATCATGCCAACTATTTTCATTAAAACATAGTAACACTTACTCTCCTAGACTTCGGTCACAAAATGTAAATGCATTTCAGGAAGGAAAAAGAAATCAGTTATAGTAAAGGAAATTGCAGTGCAACAAGAATAATATTACTGGGTCGTGCAGTAAATTGTACCAGGATCGTTTGGCATCCCACTGGTTAATTGATATTTTCAAAAAAATTTATAAAAAATTATAGTACTTCTCATATGCTCTGCAGGTAAGCATCTATATCTAAATTTGCAAAATTAATGAACAATGAATATTGTATTTATAAATGCAACAAAAACAGTACAAATAATAAATTAATGTGTATTATTACATTTTTCAGTCTGTGAAAAGACGTGTGCTCACCACATCTTCCATATCCATTTACTATCAGTATCACTGATAAACAGGTAAACATAAAGAAGCAACGTTCCCAGCAACCACGAAACCCAACTGCTTCTATTATCTCTCTTGAACAAAGATCAGAACAAAATAGGAAGCCTGCTAACACACCCTAAACAGCAAAGACTTCTTATTGAGAGTGGGCAATCAATGGTGAATCCAAAGTAGTCACCATTTCCACTAGGATCACTAGTCTTTCGTTCCACAGAGCTCAAATTTGGACGTTTTTAGCAAATGCACCCCTCAGCGAGTCCTAAATGCCAGACAAAACCTAAGACGGTGCCTGCAAACTTTATAGGACTTCATAAGCAATGGGTATTATCACAAACTTCATGTGGCAACAAACAGCACCTCAAAGCGAAGAGCATTTAAGACTGAACGCCTGTCAGCAAGTCATAGAACAACAGAATGGTTTGGGTTGGAAGGGACCTTTAAAGATCATCTAGTCCAACCCCCGGGCCATGGGCAGGGACATCTTACTCTAGATTAGGTTGCTCAACAACCATCATCTGGGCACTGGTAAGAGCTAGGAGTCACCATAACTGTTATGGGAAGATGAAAGCAAGACCGGAAAAGATCAAGGAAGTCTGAACTCTACAGACTAAACTATTGCATTGTGATCCCTCTCTGAAAGAGAATCTGAAAAGGGAGGAGGGGGTTCATTCATCACTTACTCATGGCCCAGCAACAACACAAAGGAAGCTGGCTGGCATTTATTTATATGAAGAGGAAGCACTAGCAATCTGAACCAAAAGTAGGCCCAATATTTAGGATTAGATTACACAAAAGATGCTTGCTTCCAGATCAGAATTTGCCAAATAAAACTACTCTAGAATTCTTTAAATCTAACAACAATAATAACCGAAACTCAAAAAAATACTTATTTGTTAGATTGCTGAAGTGACCCAGCTCTTGCACGTTTGAAAACTGGCATCTTGCAGCAGAGTAGCAAACTTAATTGTCAGTTTTGCAGATGATGACAAGAAGTGTTTTGGGATTTAAAGTTCAGTTTTACATAATCTTTATACAGTTTGGAATATTGTTGTGAGATAAGATTGTGCTAATGGGGTCTCCTTGATACTGCCAAAGTTCCTCCGTTCTCAGTTTGAGCAAAATAGACACCATTGTTAGTTCACAGACAGTGCACCATCTTAAGTGTTTTGCAATATCGGTAACAAAAATAAATGATTTTGCAACAAGTCTCATATATTTTTAGTGGGAATTCATTTAAAAAAAACAACCCACCTTTGTCAGAAACATTCACTATCAGCATCAAACCAAAGATGAATAAACAAAAGAAATCAGATGGCTGATAAAAGTTAAATAATTCTATTTCAAATACTAACATTACATTAGAAGTAATTAAAATGGGTATTCCAAAGTTGAACCATCTTAAATGCTCACCTCTTTCTGATCAACCTGGAGTGCTGATTTTAAAATATCTCTAAGCTGTGTTAATTGTCGTCTTTCCTCATCTTGTGCTTGTTTAATCTTGAATGAAGAAGAACACAGGTTAAAAATAACATGATTGTTTCTTTTCAACACAGTTCTTCCAAACTTGCTACTTAATTGGTTCATTTTTCTGAGAAATGTTCAGCAAGAATAAAAACACAAAGAGAAAAGATAATGTGATCAGTTTATTTTCCTTTTTATCTTCAGAAAACTTGATAATGGCTAGGATGTTGCTGGGTTAAGACTTTGATATTGCCTCACACTGTTCTTGCTTCCTTGTGTTCAATTTGAAACCATATGTTATTTTCCACTTAGTCAGTAAACATTTTAGAGCAAAGGGTGATTTCCTAACATTTTACACAGTGGGATCCTGAACTGAAACTAAGGCTTCTGGATATGATATTAAAACAAAATTTTACTCAAAAATCTACATGAAACCTTAAAATGCTATTAAAGCAGTCAGCCAACCTGAACCAAAATGTTCAGTTTTACAGTTCTACTGTAAAAAACTAAGTTTACAACACAAATGTGAACAGTTGTTACTCACTGTATAAAGATCTGTCGAGAGTGTCTCAATTGAAGGCTTGAGACTTTCAACTGCTTTTAACCCATCCTGAAAGAAACTTAAAAAGAAAAACAAAAAGCAAATTGTTATTAAACTTTACTTTGTATTTTCTGTTTAAAAAGTTGCCAAAGGAAGATGTGCATATTATTATGCCATAAACTTCAAAACATTAAACATTTTTTTATGCATCTTTGACTGATCCACCTCTTTATTTCCATCATAGCTTATTCTAACATGCAAAATCCCCAATTAGATTCAGAACTGCCACAATCCACTGCCACATGTTTCCCTCATTCTCACCTCCAATACAGGTTCTCATCCCACTTTCTGGAGGCCCAGAACAAGCAAGATTCATTTGTAGAACAGCAAAAGCTCTAATAGATATAAAATAATTGTGACTTCTTGGAGCTCAATAATTTCATGTCTGATGCAATCTTCCTACTAAAGGAAAACCCCTTTGTTTCCCAAGCATTAATTATAGCCTACATGCAAACTGAATATGACACATCTTACTGTATCATATGTATTTTTGTATTTGCTCTTAAAAAGAAAAGTGAGATTTAAAAAATAAATTTAAAGAAACCACAACTACACACACATTTGATTAAAAATTGCTGCACCATTTGCAACAGAAAATATTTTCACTCTGGGAAGCAGACATGAA
The DNA here is from genome assembly GCF_011004875.1 of Balearica regulorum gibbericeps. Taxonomy (NCBI): domain Eukaryota; kingdom Metazoa; phylum Chordata; class Aves; order Gruiformes; family Gruidae; genus Balearica; species Balearica regulorum. The sequence continues at coordinate 17,450,119 of NC_046186.1, forward strand.
AGTGACAACACAGCACAGCATTTATGAAACTGATTTTAAAAGCAATATAGCTATAAAGGGAAAAATCCTACATAGATGCAGACTAGTCTTTTTGAAAACTTATTGATTTCAACAGGTTAACAGCGGCTCTTTCAAGTTTATAGCTATGACTTTATTGCTATACTATTGATCTGTACGACTACCATAAAAAAGTGCATCATTCTAACGACAGCTTTGTGTTTTATTACTGAGTCCTCCAACTAATTAGAAAAAGAGTGATTCTTTCAATGCCATTTTATCCTACTACTTATGCAATTTCTTTTTCTTGAGCACAGAATTAATTTAGATCATTGCTAGATACACTCAAAAAAGCCCGTCAAAACTAATGGACCGCTAATAGACCAAACTAATAACTCTGTTTAAACAGTAGTTTATGAAATATGCCAAATTACTGTGCAGCATTCCTTTGGAACAGACAATTATATTCTATGGGACTAGCTCAACCTCATTACATGTTTCAGAATACAGTAACAAAAGCAATGACTAATCTATGAGAGAAGCAACTTGTCAAAAGACATCAGCGAGAACAGTTGCATCTTAGATTTATTTTGAAAAATCTATAAAAGTGTTATGATGATGTCAAAAGTTTAAAACAAAACATGGCTCCAGTTATTGTGTAAATATAAACAAAACTAAAACATACTTGCACTGAGCATGAAAATACTTGATCAAGTTCTGAAGCAAGTCCACTCCTTTTTTAATCTTGATTTCATTGACTTTCAACAGGTACTGTTGAAACAATAATTCACAAAAGAAATAAATTATTACTGCTACAGTGTATATTTAACATTTTGTTTTCAGTTATATTTCAACAAGCTTTAACAGTTGCAGATTTAGAAGACCTAAAAGCGAATGCGTCAAACAGTGACTTCAAGGGTTAATCAAACAAAAGCAATTGTTGTAACCACTGATTTTTGATACCCTGCTGGGATACTTCACTGTGATTAGTTCAAATTGTCAAAACATCCTTCCTGGCTCCTAATGGAAGACTGCGTTCAAGGAGGCATAAACAGGTTTGTGTAGTAAATTTAGGAACCCATTCTTAAACTAGCAGCCCGTCTAGGTATCTGTCTCACTAGTTGTTAAATTCATTGCTAAATAGATGTCATTAAGGAAGAAAGCAGTTTACTAAAAAAAGTGAGGGATTATTTTAACCAGTTTTTAAACCTGCCTTCTGATTTTATAATTTTTTCTATCAATTCCTTATACACAGTAATTACAGCAAATTACAGTTTAGCAGAGATTTTTAAAATCTACTGTCAAGCTAAAAAAAGTCTAATCAGTGTCCTTTTCCATTAGGCACAATCAAAGTCCATATTAAGTGACAGCTCCTCCCCTGAATGCCATAGCACGAAAGATTATCAGCCATGCAAGCAGAAGTAAGATTGACCAAATATTTACAGTAGTCTTTAACTCTCCATTAAATGGTGACAATTTTTAACCTCTGCTTAGACAGTGACCTCCAAGCAAAGGAGTGAATGTCTTCTTAGCAATGCTCTAATGCATCTGGTTTTCCCTTATCTACAGTACACCCTAAATGTTTTAAACCCACTAAAATAAAGCGGTATCCAAATGTCAACTTTCCACGCTTTCAATGTTGCAGCTTTTTAAGCTGGTTCAGGTGAACAGATGATCAGCCTAAATGTAGACATGCGCACTGGATAGTATTTAGTTAGAAGAGTCACCTCGCTAGCTCCTGTTAATTTAAAATGGAGCTCTAGGCATCTGGTATTCAGTTCACTTTCACAATGTATAGAGAACTAGCCTGTACTTATGATACAACTTCAGTGTGTTCACACTTCTGATTTACTAACAAAGTCAAAACAAAGTCCCCTTTTATGGCTATTCAGAGGCAACTGAGTATAAACTTCTTTTCCCCAAAATCTGAAGAAATACAGGATACACTTCGGCTATTGCACATTTAAGGTAACTGGATTCAATTTCACAGACTTCACCCTGCATTTTATTATCACTACAACTGACTACAGTGAACTCCTCCTTTACTGTGACACAGGAAGAGAGAAGCATCTGTTCCTGGTTGTTTCTTAGGAAGGATACAGATGGGCAATTAGCTAGCAACATCCATATGTTTATTTGGTACTCAAATCCCTTAATGAGTTTCGAATATTTTAGTCTGACTCTGTATAGGAATGTGAAGTTTTTCTACTAAGTATCAGTGCATGCATTTACTAAAAGTAGTATTCAGGACAACTGCTGTTAAGCTATGTTGGCATATGAGTCAAATTAGCTCTAATCATCATAATAAAACCAGAAGAAACACTTATGGTATATTTTTGAGTTAACGCATAGAAGAACACACACAGGAACTTAAATTCCCAACCATGGAACCTGACATGCCCTTTAACGAATTGAACCAAAAATACTCACATCAGATTTAACACACTGCAAAATCACAAAGATTTCAAAGTAAAAACGTTCTGAAATGTCTTGAAAGACAACTGGATTCCATCCTTAGCACTTTTTTTTTCAGCACCAGCCCAACAGTGTGCTAGACTGGAGTCTTTCCTCATAACAACACAACAGCTGTCAGTGTAGGGAACAATTCAGAGAATGACCTAGGGCTTAAAATAACTTATACTGAAGTAGTAATGGCTTATATATTACCATCTCTTGGTGTTTAATTGAACTTTACATTACTTATTTATTCTACACTTTTCTTGTTAAGTGAAATTAGAAAATATCTAAATTCCCTGCAAAATAAAAAAAAAAAGATAAAAAAGTGGTTTAGCAAATAGAGTCCACTAATAACTTGGTATTTCCCTTCAACATCACAGTTGCCATTAAACAACTGTGGTTTTCAAAATTTTCCTAAAAATATTAGCAGAACAATATGCATTTCATGTTGAATCTTACCTCACACATCTGTAACTGGAAGAACCGTCTCTCCTTCTCCATCTCTTCTGCAATTTCAGCTCCACTTATTTCTGTACGGATCATCCCATGCAGCTTAGCATGCTCTTTTTTCTCCTTCTCTATTTTTGTACTATAAGGCAAAGAATCAGTCGATGAAGTGAGAAATCCACAGCCTCTCAGGAAATCTGATTATTCAGAAAGTCTACTGACAGATGCAGAACCAAACTCTTGTAGTGCTGCATATGACTTGCTTCCAGATGACATTTCATTTGAAATTTGACAACGACTAAAGATCAGCAATGACATACAGTAGCTGAAATCTAGTTCAATCATTTGTTAAAATAATGTCCTGACAGAGATTCCAAAAGAAGATACTAAAAGAGAGGAAGAGACTAAGTTCTTGCATTAAAGAAAAAAAATCCAGAAACAAAATAATTAATTTTAATTGAAAATGAGGGGGGATGTTTAATCCCAACTGACCAAACACTAGTTAACAGAGTTCAATTGTGTCACCAGATTTATTGAGTCTTGCCTGTCATCAAGTCATCTTCTATATATACAGGGTTTCCCAAGCCAAAATCACAGTTGCCATCTCTACTTGTGACTGAGCCAGTTGGCACTGGGAATGCTGGTCAGCCGGCTGTGTTGCAGACTTCAAAGTCTGCTAGACCAGCTGTCCCAATTCCCTAAAAGTTTCCATGAACATTTTCCAAGAGCTCTGAAAAAAAACAGGTTCTCCTGTAGAATATAAATGAATAACCAATGCCTGCCATACGGTATAATTCCCCTAAACACACTTGTGTATTTGTTACAGCTATTCTCCATATTATTCCTAAAGGCAGTAGCATAATTATACTACCCAGTTAGACAAGCCTGATATAAAAAAAAGATATTAATAAAAGAAAACACATGAGGGCGTTTACTTTTTAGAGAAAGACTTTTAGTCTGCCAATTGTACCATTTAGAAGCTGGAAATTCTGCAAAGAGCTTCCTTTTGAACAAGAGGAATCATTACACAGGGATACAGGAAGCAGATGAGAGGAACAAACAACACATGCACTGTCATACCTCCTCTTGGGCAGTCAAGTGTCTCTCAGCTCTCTCTCTGAAAAGATGACATGTCTCAAGTGCTCTCTTAACCTGATGTTAACATTACCCTAACAGCTTATAGGAAAACGTCCTAGAAGGTCTAAGGACTTCCAGTCAACAATATATTCTGTACTTATGCTTCTCAACAATGAGGAACTGCCTTCTCTTACACCTCAAGCAGCAAGGGAAAATGAGAATTAATCCCATTAATCCCATCCTGTAACATTCCCAGAGGGAAATATTTTGAACAGCAATTCAAAAAGCCCCACTGCGCTCTTGGTACTGGCAGGCACAGCAGAGCCAGCGCTGTGCAGTATTCCAGCAGCCAGCACTGCGCTCCTTCTCAGCCCGTGGAGTCCTGCCAGCAGCAGACGTTCAGAGGGAAGCTCCTCTCCTTTGAAATAGTTATTCTGAAAACCTTCACTCACCTGAATAAAAATTTGCTTCCAGAACATTGTTTTCATAAAAAGTAAGCCTGTGCTCTTACCCACTTACTGCCTATTATGCCTTTTTATTGCCACAGAATACAGAGTCCAAACACAAGAAATAAACAGACATCAACCGTGAACAAGGAAGATAAACCATTACAAAAAGATACACAGAAAATGACAAATACATAGCTCCTTTCTGGCACACACTCTATGAGAGTTTACATTACATCATACTTGATAGTTCTAAAAAAGTCAAACCTCACAGCAAAGATTATGGATGGTTTTAGTTCTCTCAATTTCCACATTAACAATTAATAAGGCGAGAGAATTCACTGAAATGTGAATCAAGTGGAATAACTATCAATTGCTATTGTATTTGCATTATTTACAGAGAACAATACTCGAACATAGGATGACATAACCACCTCTAAAATTTTATGAGCATATTAATGTGTTATAAGGTGTCTCTAAATGCCAGTTAAACCAAGACAACTAATACTGTCAAAGAGTTAAACATTATGCACAATACTACAGTATACATTGGTTTAAGAAACTGAATTCCTTTTAAAGAGCTAGAGTCACATCTACTCTTTAAACGATAAATCATACTCTAAGGCAACAAGTAGTTAAACCAAGACTAAAGCATACCGACAAGTATACTACCAAGTAATTCAGAGAAATAAGACATCCTTGAAGCCATTTGCTGGAGCTTTAGGCTCCATGGCTTTAAAAACTTCAGAGATTCTTTACAAAAAAACCAAACTATCTCTTGGTGACAAGTACCAGAGATACAGGATGGTGCATTTCACATTTGCATTTCCTTATTATTATGCTTTTAGTCTCTAACTACACTTTCAGCGTCATAATCCAGAAATCAACCTGTTGTTTTGCTATAGTAATAGGCTACCTCCTATCTGACTGATACTACAGGCACCTTATTTCTAGGGAAACAAGGAAACCACGTAAAGCAGTGTTGCATACAAATCTTCCGAGTGCTAAAGGCTGGCTGTGTTTCCTATCCAAATGCAAGGGTCAACTCAGCTTCAAGTGTCACTCTTTTGTGACATTAACCAAATCCTTTGGGCAAAGACAGTTCTGCAATGTACCACTGAGATTTCCAAATATTGTAGGGTATTCAGGTATTCCAGGCAGATCAATTAAGCAAAATTAATACGAAAATTGGGAAACTCTAGAAAAATCCTCTAGCAGCAATAAGAAGGAAGCAAATGTTTTGTAAAGCTGCTGTTCTTGAAGTTCATGCAGCACCTTTCACATATATAGATTTTGCTGACTAAGATTAAAATCTGAGCAGACGTCCATTTACAAAGCAGCTGCACATGACTAATATGCAGTGAGCTCAGATTTGTGTAATAGACAAGTAAAACTGAAATTCAAGATGAAGAACTACAGCAGAAAAGTCAATCAGATACAAAATAAATGGTCTTGTCTGTTCAGTTTCCACTATATGACTATTTCTACAGCTCCAATTCGAAAAGCAATTTTAATTTGTATTTGAAAGAAATCAAAATCAATTTTGCCATACAGACCATGGTATAAATACACATCAAAGTAGGCACTTCAATTTTTTTTAAATTTTAGAAAGGACAGGACCTATTTTACATGTTTAACATGCCAAATATTGGTATTGATTTTCAGCCAGTGAACAAGGGTAAAAAAACTAGAATACCCTGTGTTCATGCAGTAGTGAACTGGCTGGGTAGCAACTCTTGTCCTCCTATCCTTCCCCATAGAGCAGTAAGCCAGGCTGAGTCTGGATATGTACATAAGAAGGTGCAGAGACTGGGAATAGCACCTGGAAGGCACAGACCTGAAAGGGGAGCACTCTGGAAAATGGAGTGCTTCCAAGGGTTATTTTGTTTGACAAAATAATATTACACATTCCTTGGCGAGGAGGGTGCGCAGCAAGCTCACTATCCTGGACTTCAGGAAAGCAGACTTTGGCCTCTTCAGAGATCTGCTTGGTAGAATACCATGGGACAAAGCCCTGGAAGGAAGAGGGGCCCAAGACAGCTGGCTAATATTCAAGGGTCACCTCCTCCAAGCTCAGGAGCGATGCATCCCAACAAAGAGGAAGTCAAGCAAAAACACCAAGAGGCCCCCGTGGATGAACAAGGACAGTGGGATCGAGTGCACCCTCAGCAAGTTTGCCGATGACACCAAGCTGTGTGGTGGGGTCGATGTGCTGGAGGGAGATGATGCCATCCAGAGGGACCTTGAAAGGCTGGAGAGACGGGCCCGTGCGAACCGCATGAACTTCAACAAGGCCATGTCAACAAGGCCAACACTGTCCATGTCACCGACAAAGATGTTGAACAGTGCCGGTCCCAGTACCGACCCCTGAGAAACACCACTCACCGTTCTCCACTTGGACATTGAGCCATTGACCACAACTCTTTGAGTGCGACCATCCAGCCAATTCCTTATCCACCGAGTGGTCCACCCATCGACTCCGTGTCTCTCCAATTTAGAGACAAGGATGTCATGCAGGACAGTGTCAAATGCCTTGCGCAAGTCCAGGTAGATGATGTCCTTTCCTATCTGAAAGGAGGTTGTAGGCAGGTGGGTGTTGGTCTCTTCTCCCAAGTAACAAGTGAGAGGACAAAAGGAAATGGCCTCACGTGGCACCAGGGGAGGTTTAGATTAGATATTAGGAAAAACTTCTTCATTGAAAGGGTTGTCAATCACTGAACAGGCTGCCCAGGGAAGTGGTTGAGTCATCATCCCTGGAGGTATTTAAAAGATGTGTAGATGTGGTGCTTAGGGACATGGTTTAGTGGTGGACTTGGCAGTGTCAGGTTAATGGTTGGACTTGATGATCTTAAAGGACTTTTTCCAACCTAAATGATTCTATTATTCTATTCTATGACTCTATATTAAAGTTTCCTTGTTTAGCACTTTCATTCTATGCCACTGTTTTCAAGATGTGACCTCCACTTCGTCTTATGGACACACTTTAAAAGGAAATGTGGCAGAAATATCTACGATTTATGAATATCAATGATCTACTGAGTCAAGTTAGAGCTCTGGAGAAGTAATTTGAGAAAAGTTTGCTGAATTTTCAGGTAAATTTTTTAGATATTGTTTAAAAAATGCATTTACCAAACTGGAAACATCATCACTTAATCAAATAGCTATGCACACAGACATCTTTACAGGAGACTGTAATACAAATTTGTTCATTCTTCCATTGACTTCAAATGGTTCAGGAACAAATCATTAACGATAGTTACCCTAGATATGAGTGCCTGCATTTCTGTACAGTAACATGATGCACCTCAACCTACTGCCTTGATCTTCTAATGCCATAAGCCCATTCAAATAACTTGTTCTCTTCACTTAGCTGTGCATAACAGACCTCATGCCTGGCTTTTAAAAGGAGAATGGCAAAGTAGGAGAAGGAGTCAGTCTTCCCAGGAAAAGTTAGTTAGTTTTCATTAAGCATTTGTGTTTCATAGCATAAGCACAGCACTTATTAGCAGAGGACTTCTGAAAATAATATATATTTACAGGCTGAAAAAATAAGACACCTTTATTTAAAAAATGAACATTTCTTTCTTTTCAGAAAGACAGATTTATGTCTGGAATACAGACACTACTATTCAGCTAAAAAATGAGTAAATAATATGCTTCAGTAAGTTTATGCTTCTATTTCCTGTGCAAAATTGATACAATATCTTTACCTCAAAATCTACCACAACAGGACCAATTAAACTGAAGAATGTGGGTGAAATCTGGCTCGCTGCCTTGTTGAACGCAGCCTGCCTGCTGGGAGAATGAGCAGTTTTTATGACATGTGTACTCCTTCCCCATATGCTCCCCCGGTGCGTCTGCATTAGTGTTTAAGTACATGGGGGAAAGCAACTGCCTCATAACAAAAAAGAGCTCAGTTTGCACCAATTCTACCCAAAGGACACAAACAGACTAGACCCACTGCAGTGCTGTAGTGGCAGGCAGCATCGCCCAGCTCTTATATGGGAAACAAAGACTGTAACTGAGGTCCTAAGAAATGCACTGCTTTTAACTATTTTAAAGCTTTAAAAACATTTTAAAAATCTTTATGGATTCAGCTGAAGCATGTTAATGACTGATGGTAAGAAAAGATGGATTATTCATGAATGTCACCTCAGGATCTTCCAAATTTTTGATTGAGGTAGGCTGGCATAAAGCTATGGGTTACTTGCTCCTCTTACTCCCTGATTTGAGAACAGTCCCAAGGTATAAAGAAAAATGGATCCAGCCTCTCTCAGTTGCTTCAGCTAAGGTGATGTTTAGGAAAATACTTTGAGAAGTCAGGTAGCTACAGGGTGAAGAAGTTACATAATAATCAACGTTGATGGATGGTGATCCAAGAGCATAAGAATGGATCTTAACATCGCTCTCCCAAACAAGGCTAGATACATAGTAATTTTTAAACACACTTATTTAAATACAGAGCTTGAAGTAGCAGATTCAGAAATGGTTATGGGGAAAAAACAAAACAAATGCCATTTTTTAAATAATTGAATTTCTTTTCAAATAGGTCACGCTTGGGTATATTAGCACCTGATATGTCATCACAAAGGTGCAAATAACAGAGATGGGATATTGAGGCTAATAAGCTCCAATTCTTCCGTATAAAGACAGCCTATTGAGACAGAAATCAGGATGAAGACACTGTCACTTCTTCACAGACTACAAAAATACCACTTTGATACCTGGTGCTTAGCTTCACAGGTCTGTACTTGTGATTAGGAAATGCAGATGAAGGGTATGATTTTAAGTATATGATACAGAGGGATAGGCAAAGAGCAGCCTAGCAGCCTTGAACGATTTGTTAACCCAAAGGGAAAAGAAAGAGACGGGAAAAAAAATAAAAAGAGATATTCACATTTTTGAAGAAGTATCACTGGAAAAGATAGCCAACTAAGCATAAACCTAGGAGACTGCTTTTAGGCACAGTTCAAACGAGATGTCTAAGGCAACAGATTGAAGAAGGCTGAGCAAACCTCTGGCTATCAACACCTACATCCACCATCCCACTCTGGCAACACAAGCTGTAGGTGAGACTGAGGTTAGCTCTCCCAGTCCCTTTGCCCTTTTTGTTAAGGCAGAGACTCTGCAGATGTTAGAACAAAGAAATTCAATTAGTGATTAAGAATTCTTGAGATGACTCTGCATCTACCTGCTGCTGCCGATGACCAAAATGTACAGCTATAAGGACGTTCAGATCCATTTGGGACAGCCATAGAGTCACAACAGTTATTATCTCAAGAAACCTCAGTGCCATATATATAATAGCAACCCAGAAAAACCTCACTTTTTTTCCTATGTCCAAAATTTAGTAGGTGATAAAGCTGACTGAAACAGGTCGAGGTTGAAATTAATATTCTCACCCTAGCTTCGAAATCACATTGTTAAACTTTCCATCTCTGAAGACTAACACTCAATAGTAACAGCTGGCAACATCTCAACTTATCTGGGAACTGATCTTATCCACAAGAGGGTCTGACAAATTCTGCAGTCCTACTGCAGGGGCGAGGGTCTCGAGGAAGTTCCAGTCTGAATTTAACGCAACAGAACTATGGAAAATTGATCTGCTCCTTGGTAGAAGTGAGGCAGCTTGCACTGAAAAACAATATTCCCTGACTGCCAAACTTAAGCCACAATAATTAATTTCTACTATTGTAAAACAACCACACACACACAAAAAAAAAAGCTACTTGTTTGAAAGAATTTTCCCGTAGACAGAATTCCCAGGCTCCCTATCCCAAGCCTCAAGCAGATGATCCTTTGGTCTTGATCAAAGTGAAGGAGTCCAACAGGCTAGACTAAGAGCTTTAAACTCTAGAATACTGATGTGGAGCTTTCATCTAACCGCTTAAAAAAATGAGAGCGCATAGTAACTGTACCAGCCCACCACCTAGAAATATCACAGAAAATGGTAATGGATCTGAAAGAATTTCCTGATGAACATGTGCTACCTTCAGTTTTTGCATGTTGAATAACCTGACACATAAATGGCTTAGAAATAAGCATTGTCAAGGAGGTATGCTTTATTTGTTAAAAAATCTGGCAGAAACTACACTGGTAACTTGGAAAGAGGTATCTCCTTACAGTGGAAAAAAAGTAACCTGCTTCGGATCAAAAAACAAGTGTCTAACTTGAAAGCAAAGTCATAAAGCAGGCTTTCAAAAGGACTGTTGGTTTTAAAAAAACCAAACCACTCATGTTATCATACAAGCAGCACTGGATTTAATCCCACAGACAGAAAATAAACACAATGTCAACATCACATTTTCAAGTCCTGAATGAAATAACATACACAACAACATTTCCAGGTGTCTACTATCCTTAAACTCCAATGAGAATCACCAAATATACAGACTCAAATACATTTTCTATGGGCATTTTTACTTCTCAAGTACTTAACTAAATATAAAAACAAAGGAAAATATTTCTGGAGTACCTCACCGAAACAGACCACCTGCTATGACCAAATTGAGGATCAAAGTACAAATCTTTACATCACTGCAACATACCTTGGTGAATATTTTATCAGAAATTCTAAAAACATCAGAGATCTTGTCCCTGTAGTAACAGTGTTCTTGGTATATGTCCTGGCAGTGTGCAAATGTATTTTAAATTTTGCACGTAAACTTAGTGGGATGCCACTACGAGTAAGTTATACATAAACAAACAAGCTTTCAGATCCAGCATTCAAGCACAGGTAGACAACAGTAGACTAAACTACAGGACTGTTCTTTACGGCCCATCCTCAGAGATCAGCTACTGCCATGGGCAATGGTTAGAAATCTTAATTACTTCAACAGCTGATAACTGGCATGGCACCAAATGAGACTGTTCACTGGTATTAAGAACACGAAACACCGGAGCCATCACAACCTTCCAAGGATTCAGACTGTCAGACTGGAGGTTTATCTTAACATTTCAGAATGTCTTGTTATGAAAATCCAGCTATAGCTAGGCAGTTTCAGAAACCAAAGCCATTCAGGTCCTCCTCAGAAATTGAGCCTGGAAAGCAGTAATTAGACAGTTTTCATTGATATTCACAAAAGGAATAATGCGATTTAGCTAACTTGCTAAACTTGTTGCTTTCATGAGCAAACCACATACAGGAATAATTTCTGAAGCTGTTTGCACACAACTTCAGATGGGCCAACAGGACAGTATCCTTACACCTTTGTGCTATTAAAAAAAGAGAAAAAATGGTGCTAGATTCTCGGCCAGTCTAGGTAGTTGGGGATCTGCAAGCTATTTATGTTAAACAGTCTCATCACATGTGATTCTTCTGGACCTGTATCATCAAAACTGGTCTGATACGTGCACATTCAATCTCAGAAGATCAAAGGTGCTGGATATGTGATATGAAACTCAACCAATTGTGACAACTCAGGTAATATTGGAATAAAGAGTAACATTCATTATGAAATTCTAATTTAGAGACTGCGCTGATACAATTGACTTGGTCAACCCAGGAAACAACTATTCCTGATGTAGGGCACTAAACCACTTGAAGATTTACAAGGTGCCAGAATGAATTATGTTTCATTTTAGGTGCTGAGCTTTGTTGACTCATTTGATTAATTAAGCAGGATATAAAATTCTGTTATGAAAACTAATTTTATAGCTGTTTATACTGTGCCTCAGGCACTTTCAAACAAATGGCTTATAGTAAGTTAGGCTAAACACACAACATGAGACACAGCTGACGAGACTCATATAGGTATTCATATACAAGACACCTGGTGAGAGCATCCAACCTTGGCATGAAATGCAGAAAACATCCATATCTTTAAATAAACCACACTAATTAAATGTGGTTTACTAAGGTTACTGGATTCATCTGGAATCATGGGCAGTTTTGGTAACAGCAAACAAGTTCACACCTCACCAGCCTTGCCACCTTGTTGGTAAGTGCCGAAGGCTCAGTATCAAATAAGGTCTTCCTAGAGACCTCAGCATTGGGCACAGTCTCCTAACATGCAAAGGTTTTAGGCTAACAAATCCAGAACTAAATCTTGACTTGCATATTCTTGATATTTTTTGTTACGACACTTGAAAGCACTCAGGCATAAAGCAAATAATTTATTCTGTGCTCTTCTGACTAAGAAACTAGCTAATTATAGTCAATAATGTCTGATGAGGACAAGGGAAAAAACAACAACAACAAACGCTAAAAGGATATCAAGTACAATTATGTTCCTGCACTTTTGGTAGTTAGGGTGGCTAACTCTTCCTTTTATAGAGTAGTGTTGTCCAAAATAGAGGAAGGCAGAAAAGGAAGTGAACTTTCACATGTAGTACATTACAGGGTAGTAATATGGATACTATTAAAAATTTAAAATTTCTTTCCCAATTAAAGGAAAACTTTCTCAATTGAAGTGGAAGAACGTGCAGTGGAAAAACATGCACTAGGAGATTATGTTCATTACTTGGAACTTCATCAATCCAAGAGGTCTACCACAGACACTAACTGTCACGGCACACGAACACACACAAGACAATTTACTCATTAAATAAGTTGTATGTTACAGAATCTGAAATGATTGTGTCTATGCACTTGTATTTTCACATAGCTCCAGGTTTTAAGAAAAAAGAGAGAAAAAAAAAAAACCAGCTCAACTTCCCAGCTAGGACTTCTGGCTGGGACCTTAACATTGAATAATGACCTTCATAGACTTCAGTTATATTTCCTTTTTAAATAAAAGTTTAAAAGATACATACACTTTTGTTTCATAGTCCTTCCAAGCTTTATCAAAGGGTTTTTTCAGGTCCTGTCAAGAAAAAAAATACAGTTAGTCATTTACGTGAAAAATACTGTGGATCTAATGATGAAGACACACGTTGGCCATTTGCAGCAACTACTAGAATACGGGACTCCTCTCTTTCTTGAATAGTTCACCTAAGGATTGTGTAAAAGCAATCTTGCACGTAGGAAAAACAATCTTGTACACAGAATTAATGCACTCATGTTTTTAAAAGCATCTCTAGGAGGCTTTTTACAGCTCCATTTTACTCCTTAAAAGGTATAACCACGTGTTACCCCAAAGGTACACCGTGAAATTAATCAAATCAGCAATTTTCTCATCATTCCATCTCTGGCTCCACTGGAAAGAAGCGCCTATCTAAGGCTGTAGTATTACCTTAGCTAAAGACTTGATTCATCCCACTAAAGTTAAAGAACAATTTCCTACTGACTTAATGGGAACAGTATAGATCATACAGCTTGACATAACTAATTCTGTAAGAATTTTTAATTACTTATGTTCCAAATTCCTTTATTTTTTCCCCTCTGAAGAAGACAATTTGGATAAAATGATCTTAACACATTGCAAAATTATTTCACTGATGTCTAAAAATGCAGCAGTTGAAATTCTGCTGGAGTTCAAGAGATCAGCCAACTACAAAAAATTACTGTAAACTGGCAGACACTGGAAAAACTTTGGAACTACAGACTAGGAACTAATTCCTACATGTCAGCTAGTTATTTCAACAATCATGAAATTAATTAAAGCAGCATTTGATTATTTTCTTAAGACAGGAGCATGGGGCAACATTGAATTGTATCAAATGTATTTATTCTGACATAGAAAAAGATAAGAACGAAAAGAGTGAAATGTAATAAGCAAGCCGCACAAACATAACAAGCCTATCTTACTAAATAATCTCTTCATCCTCCAGTAATATACAGGGACCATTTTTAGTATATGTACATTTTTTCTTCTTCCTTCAGTGTCCTAGAACAATAGCTGCCAGTTGCTTCCTGTTTGCTCAGTAGTAAACGAAGTGTAAGCCAAATATGTTTGCTGGCTATAGGCTTTAAAATTTATTATAAACGTATCATTATTTGAGTCCTAAGTTGTTATTATTTCAAATAGGAAATATCCTCAGGGCACAAATAGATTTCAGCTTTGTTAAGAAAAATCCTATGCTTATGCAGTCTAATGCATCTTTCTTAAAAATGTATATAGTTCCAGGTAAATTGAGAATGCTAGATAAATATATTAATAATAAACCTTTTATTTAAAGTACTACTCACTCCCTCAACTAAGTAAATATCTTTAAATTAATAATTCTTTCACCTCTTTCTCTGCTTAGCTTCTGTAGCTCAGGGCTGCTTTTAAAGCTTCTCAAATGTTGTTTTGTATACGAAGTCAAGAGCATGTTGTATGTGAAACCACAGAGGGATAATTCAGTTCATAAAAAAAATATTTCTCTTGTTTATTAAGCTAGTAAGTTAATTTAGTATCCCACACCTTCCATCAAATAAGATTAATACACTAGCTAAATGTATTTATTGTACCAACAATAATTTTATATATAAGTAAGAAGAAAAACGTACCCCTTTTACTCCTTTCAGATCTCCCTTCAGCAAACTGTCCAATGGAAAAGTGATTATGTTGTTCATATTCTGAATCTGTAACAAAATTACATCAAAACATTAAATATGTTTTAATGCAGAGCATATACTCTCTCAATTCACACATTTCAGAAAGTTTCATAAGAACATCATATATGTTATTTTCCTAACCCTGCTTTATGAAGATGTTTATCGGTACAGCCAGTAATCAAAGATGGAAGCAACATGAGTTAATTAAACTTACTCTGGAAACACTATAACCCAAGCCAGCAGGAAACCTGCAGAAATATTGTGGATGATAAATATCTTATCCAACAGTGACTGCAAAGTAAGACCACTAATTTTTATGTTGCCTGATTTCACTGTTTAAATTATACGAAAATAATCATACAATTTTTCAGCACTTACATATTCTAAGTTCATCAGTATATTCTAAATTAATCTTGTTTACTTTCCAGTCTCTTCAGACCTATTCCATAAAAAACATCTGCTATTCTCACGTACATGGCATCTTACTCTGACAGAAGTTATAAAGACAAAGAATGCTGGCCTGTAAAAAAGCCCCTGTTCAAATATTTTCCATGTATTTTTAAAAAAAATAATACATCTGCCTTATTTATCTCATACAAACATTGAAATAAGGATTTTATGAGGTCTTGGGTATGCAAATAATTCAAGAGTAAACAATTCAAAAAGAAAAAAATAATTTCAAATGAAGACAACAGTAAGATAATAAGTATCTGTACAATAATACTTTGATAAGGAAAAAGACTGAAGAAAGATAGTAGGAATAAGACAGTAAGCAGCATACACCAGGAAAAGACAGACTTCATGTCCAATCCTTTATGATTCAGGGAAAATGTTCAAGGTATGGGCCATGATGTCTAGGCACAGAGCTTAAACTGTAACAATTCAAATGGATTGCACTGAAGAGTAAAAATCAGATCATTTTAGAACCACACAATGGAAAAAACTCAGAATAACTTTTGCAGTAGTTTGGTGAAGGTTGGCTTTGGATGGGTTTGTTTCTTTGATGTTATTGTTAGTTGTTATTTTAAAATGTGATTTTTTTTTTTTTCCAAGAAGCACAGAAATGTGTATCTGAAGATGGATTTCAGGTGTTCAAAGTACAGAAAGAAGTTTCCATCACAGAATCATAGAATCTTAAGGTTGGAAAAGATCTCTAAGATAATCAAATCCAACCATCAACCCAACACCACCATGTCTACTAAACCATGTCCTGAAGTGCCACGTCTACATGCTTTTTAAACACCTCCAGGGATTGTGACTCCACCACCTCTCTGGGCTGCCTGTTCCAATGCCTGACCACTCTTTTGGTGAACAATTTTTTTCCTAATATCCAAACTAAACCTCCCCTGATGCAACTTGAGGCCATTTCCTCTTGTCCTATCACTTGTTACTTGGGAGAAGAGACCAGCACCCACCTCACCACAACCTCCTTTCAGGTGGCTGTAGAGAGCAATAAGGTCTCCCCTCAGCCTCCTCTTCTCCAGGCTAAACAACCCCAGTTCCCTCAGCCACTCCTCATAAGACTTGTTCTCTAGACCCTTCACCAATTCCGTTGCCCTTCTTTAGACACACTCCAGCACCTCAATGTCCTTCCTGTACTGAGGGGCCCAAAACTGAACCCAGTACTCAAGGTGTGGCCTCACCAGTGCCAAGTACAGGGGGATGATCTCTTCCCTACTCCTGCTAGCCACACTATTCCTGAGACAAGCCAGGATGCTGTTGGCCTTCCTGGCCACCTGGGCACACTGCTGGCTCATGTTCAGCCAGTTGTCAATCAGCACACCCAGGTCCTTTTCCACCAGGCAGCTTTCCAGCTGCTCTGCCCCAAGCTTGTAGCATTGCCTGGGGTTGTTGGGACCCAAGTGCAGGACCCGACACTGAACCTCGTTGAACCTCATACAGTTGGCCTTGGCCCATCAATCCAGCCTGTCCAGGTCCTTCTGCAGAGCCTTCCTACCCTCCAGCAGATCAACACTCCCACACAACTTGGTGTCGCCTGCAAACTTACTGAGGGTGCACTCAATCCCCTCATCCAGATCATTGATAAAGACATTAAAGAAGACTGGCCCCATCATGTAGCAACAAACGCTTCTGTTTCTTGATGAACACTGTCAAGAACATCAAAGTCCCTTTTAGTGTAAGCCATTCAGAGAAGAAAGGACACCATCAGGAACTTCAAGAAAAAAATAGATCCAATTGTGATGCTTCAGCCTCCCCAGAATGTAAAAATACAAAACATTGTTACCGTATAGTTACTTGGTGGCCTCACTAGAACAGACTCAGAGGTCCCATCTCCAGTGGTACTAAACAGCTGCTATTAAAACAAAGCCCCCAAATCCCCATCCTTCTTCCTTCTTACTGTATTTGCTTGAAATTTCAGCCAGCAATCAAAGAGAAAGTGAACACGCATCAATTTTAAAGGTTTAACAGAGTTCCTCTGCATGGGAAGGTTGAAGAAATACAGAAAATCTGGCCTTTTAAACTCTTACTATAAATCAAATTTCCCCTCCTCTACCCTACTTTTCCTCCCCCCCAAAAAACTGCAGGATTCAACCACAGCCCTTTAGAATTACCAAGTTAAATTTCAACTGTGTTGTTTTTTTAAAAATAATCCCTATAAAAACTGAAAGAGCAACATCTACACATGCTTAGCTGGCAGTGCTGGAAATCATCCACCTCGTAAGTTCTCAGCAGTACTACAATATCTGCATATCAATATAACTATGCTAAAAGTTAATAATACTGTATCTTGTAGATACAGGAGATAAGTGAAAAGGTTTAAATCACACAAAACTTAGGTTCTTCTAGAAGAAGAACTTCTAGAAGAAGACAGATGGAACGCATAGACCTATGGACACGCACAGAATGGCTATCCAGGTGGAGACGCAGAAGAGGTGTCATCTAAGATATCATGCTACGCAAAGTTTTCTACTTTGTTACTCTGTTTTATTAGTATGATGCAGTCCAATCTCTAACCTAAAGATAAATACTTTCATAACCTCTGTTTGATTATTCTTCAAATCCAGATAAATAGGCACAAAGCAAGAATAAAGCACTTCTCAACAGCAGACTCAAGAAAACTGTTTTTTCCTTAAGTCAGAAAAGAAAAAAATGTCAGATCCTCAAGTATTATCCCAGACATATTCAGGTAAACATCAATCAAGCCTCTAAAACAGTTCTGGATGTTTCCTAGAATTTCAAGTCATGGGGCCCAAAGTCCAATGCAACTTCTAAAAAAGAATAGGAGAAAAACACCAACATTCTTTTAAAAAGTTTGGAGAATGTTTGTCTATTCAAATTAATTCCTCTGTGTGCTATCACCTGCATATTACTATCAGTCTATTGTACTCTCTATGCTCCTATTTTATTTGCAAGAAATATAAACATACATAATACATGAACTCGTGATTATTAACCTAGTTAGATGAATCATACTTGCTCATATTTATAAATCTACAAGCAATATACAGAAAAAGATCTTACATTTTTCTCCTCTTTCTTGAGAAGCTTCAGCTGAACTATTTAAAATTATAGACCCATTTTTGGCACGCGGAGAAGCATTAATATGCTGCAGCTCCTATTCTGTGTGTGTTCAGGGAGCTAAAATGTATACAACTGCCTCTACATTTTGATTATTTTATCTTTTAAAATATTCTTTAAAAAGAAATATGCACAAAGGTGTCATAATTAAAGTCATCCTGTGTCAGAGGAACACTAGCAAGTTCCACGTGTTTTAAAAAAAAAGAAAGAAAAAAAAAATGTTGACCTGGTTTCCACTTCCCAAACTGCTGCTTTGGCAGACTCAGTTTTCCTCTGACAGCTTCCAACAAGATAAGATGACAGAAACAGGGTAATAAATTAAAGCTTCCTAAGTTGGAGAAGGCTCAGAGGAGAAGAATAAATGTCAGGAGGGAGAATGTAAAAATAAACAAACATGTAGCTGCCAGAAGTGATGGTAGAGGCAACAGGCAAGCCAACATTTGCAAAGGGGAAAGACAATTTTCAAGTAGTTTAAGAGCCCATGGTTGAACACCGAAGTTCTTCATTTGCCAGCCCTCCTGATTACTTTAATGAGTCTTTTCCAGAACAGCTTTGGATACTGCTGTCTGCAGTACTTCAACAGGTTTTGCTTTCTAAATCCAAGCCAAATAAAGCCTTTTCACTACTTCAGAAGTTAAACGCTTTTCTTAACATGCAGATGAACAGAGCAGACCTTAAAACATTTTCAATTTGAACTAAAATTCAGACAGTTGAACAATGTATGATATGACTCCTACTGCCATTACTAAATTACAGATGCAAATCCACGTACTTGAATGGGGGCTTCTCAGCCACCAATGAACTCGGGTGTGCGCAAGTGACAGTTGTACTGCCTGCTGACAAATCATTCTTTAATTTATTTTCATTTTTTTATGGCAAGTACTACTGGACTAAATACTTTCCAAAAGTTTTCCCAGTTGTGTGAGCTTTAGTAGGGCAATACCAATCAACACAGCAGGAAGCAAGTGGAAATTAGGACATCTGCTATAGACAAGATGCTGTTTGTTTGTCTGAACTTGGAGCTTTTAGCATCTAACCCCAAGACTTCAGAAAATCACGTAATGTAAAGACTTGTAGCACAAACTTTGATCTTTGCACCATGTCTCCCTCTTGCACACAAGGACACAACACTGCCTTTTCGCTGTCCTCACCCCCTGCCCTGCCTGCAGCGCAGTGGTATGTCCCATAGCACAGACTGCATCCCACCGGGTGGGTGGCTGAGGTGGGACATCACCCGCGGCCCACGTATGCCACAGGACAAGTGACTCCAGTGAAGCAGAAGCTGAACACCACTAAGTGCCCATGTGCAGCTGATGGCTCTGCTCCCCAGAAAAATGCCTTCGCACAAGATATTGAATGTTGTTACCACGTACTACTTGGAAACAGCCCCTACACCACCACCAATACATGAACTACAGGCTGGGAACTTCTCTATTAGGAAGTGCAAGTGCAAAATGACAGGAAATACATTTTTTAAAGTATTCTTAAAAGCATAAAATGAAGACTTTTAAAGCAAAGGCAGAAAGAGCCTTGAGGTTATTCTAGCCCATCTTCCTTGCCAGTGGAGGGGAATTCCCAATTGCACATTTTCTAGCCTAGGTTAAAACACCTAAGTAGTAAGCTTCTATCACTTTCTCTGGGACACTTCATCTATTATTTTCACAGTGAGATCCCATTTATATGCAATTTATTATTTTCCTCTTTACAATCACAGTTATCTGTGAGGCAAACCATACATTCCAATTCTTCTAAGCTTTCTTCATAAATCAACCTATTCAATCCCTGATAATTTTTTGTTACTGTCCTCTGAATTTCTTCCAGTTGGATCAATATCTTTTTGGCAAAGAAATAAAGATAAGATTCCAGGTGGAGCTGAACCCATGCCACTAAGGAGGAATTATTACATCTTGGTTTATATCTTTACAAGCATAAATCAAACTGTACTCCTATCTTTTTCCTCTTACCATAAAGTCAATCTTTCTTCAAGCATACCAGTGAAAAACAGAAACACCACAACTTAAATCATTACGTTTCACATATAATACTCCAACCACAAATATGTGTATTTGTAGCTTTTTTTATGCACTTATCTTAGTTAAGTCCTTCTAAACAAAATATACTTGTGAAGGTTCAGGCACCAAGTTGTGGTTTTTTTTTTAAACCTTAGTCTGAACTATTACCCTGGAAAGAAAATTCTGGGCATAAATTTGGTCAGTTCATTATATAATACAGAAAAGGTACTTCCTTCAGTTTTTTTATCTTTTACTTTTAAGAAAATCTCCCTTCTTACATTTAAAAAAAAGAAGTAAAACGGGAACATACAGTCAGAAAAATATTATCACTGTTCTTCCATTTCTCCTGGCTAAAAATCCAAGGATTATTAATAGAAAAACTTCCTACATGGAATCTCTTCCTCCCAGCTACCTTCCACAGAGTGCAAATATCGGATTCCAGTCCTCTCAATGCAGCATGTTTCATCAGCTTTAAATCTAAATAAATGCAAAAGAAAGGACAAGAGTATGTAGAAGAACAACAAATAGAAAAAAAATGGAATTTGTTAAATAGCTACTTCATCTTCACAGATCAAATCCCTTTTCAAGGACTGCTGACAAAGATGACAGGCAACTACAGATGTTATTTCTTCTTGGTCTAGCAATCTAAGAATAGGATTTAAAGGAAAGTTATTTAAAGTGCAAACACGTTGCCATGAGCCTTTCCTTGTCCTAACATTTTTCGTATTAAGACTCACACCTTTCTCACTTGCACTGAATTTATTAGGAATACAGACTAATTAACACCATAAGCAAATGCCATACAGACCTAGCCCACCTGGGAACTGTGGGTGCTACCATTCCATCAGGAATTAGCACCGAGGTTACCATCAAGAAGCAATACTGTACATGCCACAAAATGTATTGTGTTACCTCTGAAAAGGTCTCTAGAATTTTCTGCTAGTTCATCACCAAAAAAGACATCCTGATCGCTCAATCTTCTTAGAAACATTTCTAGTCCAGAAGTTGAAGAAAAATTTGTAGCTTGATATTAGAGTGATGGCAAGAAAAAAAATGCACAGTGTATCGTAAACTGATCCAGACAATGCAAACAATGTATTAGAAAGGCTAAAGCGAGTAGTTACAAGGACCTGATATGCAATAATTACAGTATAAAGTAAATTTATTTCTTCTCTTGAAGATGTGTTTTACAAATCAATTTGAATATATTCCTCAAAGTTTGGGGTTTTTTTTGAGTTTTATGCACTATTTGAAAGTGCACATATAAAAGAAGTGTAGCAAAACATATATTAAAAACAACAAGACTTGAACTTTAAACGTGAATAGTTTACAGTTGAATAATTGAATTCCAACAAAAAAAAAACCTTTAGCTGTTAATGAAATATTTGAATACAATGATGTCTTGATAAGTCCATGAAAACATCAAATTCTTTTGGGAAACCTTTAAAAATATTAGAGAAAACACGAACCTAAAACCCCCATTAAAGTAGAACAACTTTGTAATGGCTTTCCTTTACCTTACTAAAGACAAGTTTAAGGAAAATCTTTTTTGCAGAAGCACTTTAGAGCTACAGCTCTAAATGCCACCCAGGCCAAGAGCTGACAGAACACATCAGATTCTAGAAACAAATGTAAAATATGTGACAAAGCAAAACTTGACAGTAGCCCTAAAGCTTTGCCAGTGTTAATAGCTTTGGCATCTGCTCCAGTCTGAACATGTCCTCTCACTTCCTTGCACATTCCCCACTCATTTCAGCTAAATCTTCAGTGGAAATTCAGTGCCCTATGAAACTCCAGGGATAGATCTATTCAAAAAGAGTACCTTTCAGAATGTTTTGGTTTTGTTTTTTTTTAACAGCAGCAAGTTGTACGGCCCTGGCTATATTTTAATGAAACTATTTACAACCAAAAGGTGTTGGGTGCTACAAGGAAACACCAGAGGAGAGGGATGTTTTTACTGCCAATGTTCTTAAAGCATTCAGAGTTGGATACTTCACCACACTGTGGGAATGCATGGAGCTTGTTTCACATGTGGCTGTGACTATAAAAACATAGCACCCCAAACTATTTCCAAGTATAGTCTACTGTATAGGACTTTTTACACTAGTCAATATCCTTATAACCTCTTAGAAAACTAGACCTCCATCAGTGAACTTTTGAACAGATTTTCAAAGTGACCAGTTACCAACAATTTATTCTAGTGGTGTTAACTTCTAATAGGCAAAGTTACACAAAACTATAATAAAATTAAACTACTATAAAATTATAACTTTATAATTATCTTATAATTCTAGAATTCTTGTTTCTAAATATGGTATTTTCACACAGTGATGAAGCTTACATCTTTTTTTATATTTTTTTTTTTCTGGAGGAAACTATTTTCCTAGAAAGACACCAAATTCAAGGACCAATAGGTTCCTCTATTTCTGCAGCTTTCCTTTGCTAGTCAGGAGAAAACAAAAAACTTCAAACCTCAACAATATGAAACATACTAGGAAAGAGCAAAACCTTACAGAGACATGTCCTTCACCAGACAGTATTAGAGAGAAGGTGTCTATACTATTGCAATGTTAAAAAAAAATAAAAATATTCATGTCTATGCAAAATTATTATTCGCTTCAAAAATAGAGAAAAGGAGAATCACAAACTGAGAAAAACTAAAGACTTAGCTACTATCTCATGACATATCCTCTTCTCATACAAACTGAAGCAAAAAAAAAAATATATAGTTGCTAGTGAAAAAGCAGTACACAGCAAAAACATGTAGAAATATTCCTTGGAGAAGACACACAAAATGCTTACATGTATAAGAAAAGGTAATAAAGGCATACATCCCACTTCCTATAGATATTTATTTTGTTTTTATTTTCCTTTCCAGTTTGTGGAAGAAATGTTATTCTTGTCAGAAACATTTTGCAAAGATAGTAATTACTATTTTTAAGAGAACAAATAGCTAAGATTTTTGTAAAACTACAACATTTTTTAGCTTTTAAAAGTCGTCTTGAAATCTGATACATTAAAAGGTTTTTCTGGGGAGGGGGTGCAGCTTTTAGTAGATGGCTTTTTAAAACCACCTAAACATGACATTTCCCAGATCCATTTGCCTAATGAAGTTACTATATTGCAATTAATATATGATAGAGAGAGGGTTTTAGTCAACAGAAGCTATCAATTAGAAGACCCATTTTATTTCCCCTTCCATATGAGCAGTCTGCCTCTGTATGGGAGACTCAGGATAAATGACTGACTCACACTCAAGAAGGATGCTCTTCTGATATGTAATCCCAGATAATATTTGTACATTCTGAGATATTGAAATCAATATGACCACTATGAAATACTTTTCACTGTTGATAAATACATTTGGGGCTAGATTCTCTCTTATCAATATCACAATTGGGTAAAAGGAGAGGACAGCATCAGGGAGTGAATGGGAGTGCCCTAAATCCCATTAGCTGGAAACATTCCCCAAAGAACTGATTATGACCAGCTGGCTGCAAACTACAGACATTTGGTCTAGACTCACAAAAGCATTTGATGTGTCTCCATCCCACTGATTTCAGCAGGCACAGACTTTTAAATGCTTGTAGGAATCTGGGTCATCTCCCCTTCCTAGCCCCTGGTTTAAGAGTTCTGTGGTTTCAAGTAAATTTGGGACTCACTAGACGTGGGAAAGCTCAAGCTAGTAGGATGTAGTCAGAATCTGCTCTTTTTGTGCCCTCTGATTAATGTGAAATTGAGGCTGAAAATTCTCCATTCATAATTAAAACTCCCACTCTTCCATTTGGCTCCATCCCATTTGGCTTCCTGAAGAGTGCTTTTAAGCCTTACCGGCTTCAGTCACACGACTGGTCCCCAGTGGACAGTACTGTCATTACAGCATTATGTTTGATTTTGTTTTCCTGACTCTCTTCCTGAGAAGCAGAAGACCCCCTCTTCCAGGGACACTAAAATCTCCCTTTATAAATACAAATGGAAAGTGTGAAAAAGTAAAGAAGAAGCAACATGAACACAGAGTAAATCAAGTTGAGTTTTGTTGGTTTCACAATTCTAATGCTGATATGTACATTTTATAAAAATGTTATAACTACTTTATTGTGGGAAGCTTATAGATGTAAGAATTGTTGGAAGAGGGATTTTTGTTGGGTTGTTTTCATTTTTGTGGTGCTTTGGTTTTGTTTTGGTTTTGGACTGTTTTGAGTTTTTCAAGGGGAAAGGCTAGGGCATGAGACATTTTCCTAAGCCGAGAATTTTTTAAGAACAGTGGCTGCTAAAACACAAATTGTCTTCAACGTGAAGAGCTGTTATAATTCAGAAATACAGTCTTTGCAATGGTCTTAAAATTTCAACATGTTTTTCTTAAGTAATTCTTACCAAATTTTTGAAGAGTGCAGTTAATTCCTTTGTAAACACAGAAAATTTTAGAAATGCTGTTCCCAAATCTGGGTCATCCCTGCAAACACAGTTGCCTCCAAATTTCTCCAGTGCTTGTGTATACTGTTCTTCATTTTCCACGTGAGCTTCAAAAAGAGCAAAACATGAAAATATCATCAGTAGGTAAAACGTTATTGAAATTACAATTGAGTCTTTTTAAAAAAAAAAAAACCCAACCACTTTTCAGATTTCTTGCTAAAAATGCTTACTTGATACAATAAACATTTATTATTTATATTTTAACACTGATACACCAGAAGTATGATGTATCTCACTAATTCTGGTTTACGACTATCTACCCACATGTTGTACAAAGGACAATGTGTCATCAAGGCAAGACAATCATCTGTCAGGTATCTGCTCTAGAAAGACCCATGATATTTCTGCACCATACTGGAGACTGCGTATTAATTTCCAACTCCTGTCATGAACTTTCAGGGTCTTTTATTAACACTCCCTAATTTTAACTGTATGCTGTTATGTCTAACTGTGTACTGAACAAAGACACAGAGGAGTTCAAGTATGTTGGCAGAGTCCTGGCAATAGATCAAATAAGACTCTCCACGTCATCTTAGGAAATGGGACTACAAACTACATTACAGAGGAGGACAAAACCCATTTCCACGTTAGCTCTCCGATTCAGAGCAGCAGTGGGGATCTGAAGCAAATCCTAACAGTCGGCATTTACCGTAGGCCAGTTCAGTTCTCAAAGCAGTTTTGGTTCACGACAACTAGATTCCTTTCTGACACAATGAAACCAGAAGCTCTGCCCCAGCAGTGGTCCAGTGCTTAACAGAGACAGCAGGTTCTGAATCACTGTGTGGGCTGCACCCATGCGAGTCATCCAGCACACACCTAACGCTTCTACCCTTCAGAAAGCTTTGAGCTGCACGTGTTGGGGGGATATTCAGCCCAGGGAATGAGATGAAATCTAGGCCTAAAGCAAGTTCCTCCGATTCAAATACAAAGGAAATCTGAGGGACCTCAGTCTTAACTACTCCAACCTACTGATTCACTCCTAGGACACCAGATTACTTGCTTGTGTAGACAGGCATAAAAAGTCCCTGTCAATTTGATCTGTGGAATAAAATAAAAAGTCTTTCTGAACCCAAGCTTAGTGACCATGTCAAGCTTGAGGACATGGACAAAGCACACCAAGTTGGCACCTGAGAAAGGTAATGTTGTGTATTTCTTATTCTAGCTGTGGCCAATTTCTTATTCTAGCTGTGGCCAATATCTAATGCTTCAACTGAAGCTGGAAAAAAACCACTCCCTAGAAAACGAATTATGCATTAGAAGGAACAAAGACCCTTTCTTGGTCATTACATGAGACCAGCATAAACACTGAAGATTATTTAGAGAGGATTAATCTGTTCAAACAAACAATGATCCAGTTTTATTTCAAGCCCATTTATATACACCAACACATTTAATATCCAAAGAATTCTTGATGCAATGTCCTTTCTCCAAACTTCTATGAATTAGTTATACCACCTGTTCAATAAACCTAGCATGCTCCAACTTAAAAACAAGCCGATCTGTTCACACTCCTATTTGGACAGCCATTCAAGAACTTTATTTCTCAAGTAGCTGCAAATTTTCTTTAATTTCCAATAAATGAAACTAAGCCCCTGTGGACTAGTGGTATAACGTTGTGTAATTAAAGATTGTCATAATGTACATGCAGAATTGAAGTTACATAAGTGGCATTAATTCTACAAGTTTCTACCTTGAGTGCTTGAATTTGCAGCCTGTAAAAGATAGTTTGTATATAGCCATTCAATTTAAAAAAACCTAAGTCCTAGCACTGAACTGTACTTATGTGTCCTCAGCATCAACAGCAAGGACTGAGCACTTATCAAACTTTTTGCTACTTGAGCTGTAGGATGAAGTAAGGGTGTTCAACTATTGTATGACGTACACACACCTGAACAAGCTTTGAATGAACTGGTACAGACAGCAAAAAACAGGATGTGGCAGGTCACAACTCCTCTAGTTCACACAGCTACCCAGTAAGGTGAACTATTTTCATGTTGCTTTCTGCATTCTTACTGCTTCTTGCATCCAGCTTAGCCTATTTGAACCCAGGTGAGGGTGGAGGTCAGGGTACAATTCATATAGCAAAAAGAGAAGGGTGCCACTGAATGAAAAAAAGGTGAAAAGACTGCTGCCATTACTTGTAGTTGGATGTGCAATCAGCAGCTGAACCACACTGACTTTATACCTCAGGAAACAAGAGCTTTCTATTCCACACAGCATCCCGAAGAGTCTTCTATTCCCCAGCACCCTAGGCACCATTCTTCTGGATCTACGTATCAGACTAAACAAAGCCAACAAACCAGCAGCTCAACAGCAGTTCTGAGACACTCTTCAGAATGCTGATGGTAGTTGTTGCAGCAATACTATTAGCTGAGCTGGTACTCCACAAGTGCTTCTGAAGAACACAAAATATTTTTTCATGGAATCCTCCAAAATACTCTCCCTGCCCTATGGTTTCTTCCTGATGGATTTTAAAAGTTTCTCTACAAACAGAAGATTTGGAATCTATCAAAAAAGGAAATCTGAGCCATGTTTGTTTGAAGGTTTAGAGGCTCTTTTAAGTAAAAACCTAAATTATTTACAAATTGGAGTCACAATCTAATCCTCCATAATGGTTTCTAAATTCACAATTAAAAAAGGAAGCCAAAACATGGACACTTAATACTCAGAGAACCTATATTAAAAATCCAGTAACTGTGTTCTTAGGAGTTCAGGGCCATAGTTGTTTTTTGGCAAAAGAAACCCCAAGGGCTGGCAAGTGGCTGGGTTAGTGATATTTCTGCTGGTGGAAGAGAAATGCGTCCAAACCTTTATTGCCAAGATTGGGCACCATGAATTTAAAAACTGGGCAAGGTACTGATTTTATGCAGAAACTGCAGTGATTTGCTACAATGCTCTAACAAGTACACTGATTATGAGACATAGTCAAGCACTCAAAAATAAAAACCAAACAAACAAAAAAACCACTAACCAACCAAACAACAACAACAAAAAAACCCCAGAAGAAAGGGTGCCAAATAAATATGTAACAGATGATACAGCTCCAGATGAATCTTAAACTGGACTCGCCATGATCCACAGACAACAGCTTCATTATGTTAGGCAAGAAGGAACTTCCTTTCAATTAGCTTATAAGAATTATACCACAACAGCAGTTCTTGCTATAACCTTGTATCTGAACATCAACATGCCCATAAGTTTTGTCAGATACTGGTGGCTCTCCGAGGTCGCCAGGCCTATCTGTTTTGCATATAATAGAGGTTTTGTTAGCTCTAATTGCTATGAACTGCAAAGCAAGGACAAAAGCCAACAAAATGCTGTTTCTTATCCACAAAAACAAATGCTGTTTCTTATTCACAAAATGCTGCTGATCCACAAAACCAAAAGCTTCAGTTATTTTTTTCAAAGATGATAAACACACAAAACTCCATGAGATTGACACACATATATAAATGCATGCAGCAATAGCTCTTTGTATTTTTATCAGCATTGTAAGAGGAATAGCTGATTTGGGGCATCATGACAATAAAAAATTGCAGCTCATCAGCTCTCTCTCGTCATGAATTCCTCAACATACGTGACTGGAAGCCACCAGGAAGGGTGAGGTTTCACAAAGCAGTAGAGCCAATGCAGCTTCTTATTGCTGCCAAAGAGAGTAACCTCACGACTCCCATGGTCTCAATGATACATATGCCTTACCATTTCAGGTGCTCATCTAATCCCAATTCAGTTGATTTCACTGCATATGCAGCTTTATATGAGCTAAAAATCTCATCTAGGGATATGCCAGAGGTGGTAGAAGGAGCAGGTAGCCCAGATCTGGTAGAAAGAGGAGAGCACGGCTTCCCTGCTTCATAGCAGTACAGCAGCTAGATAGGTTCAGCTACCTCACAAAATTTCATTCTTACTGAGCTCACGATCAAGCAGCTAGTTCAAGACTGCTATTTAAAATGTACATTTTTCTCTTCTCGGAATCACCCATATAACTCTTTCTGACTCAGTAAGACGACTGACTATTTAAATCCTCCAGTTTCACCAATATAAACTACCAGAAATTATTATGTACTTACCCAGACCAGATATGTTTATGGCTTTGACAGATTTCTTCATTTTATAGAGAACAGTTCGGTCGACATCCAGAGCCTAAAACAGAAGAGAAAAATGAAATGTGAAATACCAGATTGTCCTCTGGTAAACCTGTGCCCTAGAAGCCTTCTGTAATTATAACACTATTATGTTAATTAACTTTATTTCTGTAATTAATAAATTACTTGCCAGTTGCTCCCACCCCCATCCATACAACCTATTCTGTCCCCTTGTCCACAAAAATACATCCTCCCTCTTTTGCCGGTGACCAGCACCCCATATATCCAGCACAATCTAAAATGAAACTATTTACACAATATCTTCTTCCCATGTTAAATTATTAAAGAAGCTTAAAACAGTTTCAATCCACTGTATGTTCTGACACTTCTGAAGAAACAAGCAATATCACTTCCCCAGGCAGAATATTAAAAGTGGAATTTCATTTCAGTTTTCCTCGATAATTTAGTTAATTAATTGTACTCCCAACCATATGAACTTTCTCACTGCTATGCTGAACAAAATAAATTCCATATCTCTCAAATATCTTTCACACATTTTATCACTAGGCAAAGCTTTCACAAACACAACATAAAATTCAAGTTTAAATCCTGCCCAGAATACTTAAGCACTTAAAACCAATTTGTTTCAAAGAAAGAAGTGGAAGCAGGCAACCATTTTGCCTACTGAAGTGAAATATGTGCAGACCCAAAAACATACAATTGCTCCATAACGGAGAAACAGAATAATGGTAATACAAATGATTTATTAAAAAAACAACAAAAAACATTTGTGAAACTGCACGAAAATTTAAGTATGAGTTCCAGAGACGGCGATGTTTTTAGACCCAACTGAAGAATGATACTGAACACTATAAATTATATTACGCCAAGAGCTGTTTAGCATGATACATGCTAAAAAAAGCAAACAAAAAGCACCAAATTAATTCCAGTTTTCATTCAAAAGATTTCACTGAATTGCAGCAGCTACACATCTGACTTACCATTGTTTTATTGTTAATAATTTGTGTAAGAGAAATGATGCAGAAAAGTCAGTCGCTAGGATCCTATCCAATTATTTTAACATACTGAATGCAAAAAGAAATATTATCCCTCATATTTATGGAAGTATTCTTAAACAGAATCCATTCAGACCACAAATAGCTGGGCAAAATCTCTGCAACATTCCATGGAAACCAACAGATTTAAATGTTGCCTTAACGTTAATGTTATAGTGTCATAGTACTGCTATATCCATTGGAAGTTTTACCTCCAGCATCTTTATAGTCCACATCTGAAACATATTAGCAGAAGTGCAGAAGTGCAGAGGCGATTTCACCTGGGAATTCTGAAGTACAGAGGAAGGGAAAAAAACCCCTAAGAAAGCCTGTAAAAGTCACACGCAGCTCTATTTGCCCTCTTCAGCAATTTGAATTGCATCCACTATAACAAAGCTGTATACAGTGCCATCTCAAAGGTTAGATTAGTCACCTGTCTGGATGGGAGTACATGAGGTAAACTCCCTCATTGTGTATTCGGTGATTTCTAAATATAACCTCAGAAAAGCACCATCTGATCAGCTGACAACAGAGGAATGATAATTTCATCAAGGACTACATCAAAGGGCAATTACCCTCCTGGAGACAAAGCAAAAGGAATGTCTCCAACTACAAGCATTACAAGTAACAGTCCAAAGAGAAAGCTGATGGCCAGAGACTTAAAAGTTATAGATTCAGTTCCCCACTAAGTCTCAGATTTGTTTGTGCAGTTGATAAACTATTTAATTTCTGCACCTTAGTTTGGGGGGGAGGAGGAGAAGAGAGATAAACAAGACAGTACTTCTTAAAAAAGTGTTGGAAGGATCAACGCATTGGATGAATTATGAACCACTTGTACTACTGTGGTCAGGGATCTAGACTGACCTATAGATTCATAAAATGTTCTGCCTCAGTCAGAAAACACAGACTCTCAGTAAGTGAAAAAACCTGTAGTCCTCTTCCTCAACCAAAGTCATCATTTTGGTCTGCAGCTTCTCTCAACCAGCTTTCACAGGGATTAGGCGGTAGAAGAGCAAACCCGCAAGGCACAGCATCGCCAGGGCCCAACAGAAATGATAGCTAATGCCCCTAACACATCAGTAATGACAATTCAAGCATCTAGTTATCTCAGCCAGCCAGTTCACATAAAAATTCAAAACAAGAATGACGGGGGAGGGGGGAACAACACCCCACAGACACTACTGAGGGCAGCAGAACAAGCAAAACCTAACGACCTAATGTGGTGAAAATGTACAGGACTGCCAGGCCAGGTTTCCTTGGGTCCTCCCCTCTTCCCCTGCCTGCCTTTTCAGCTGTGCCAGTGCAAGTGCTTGTGGGGACATGTCATAAACCACAGGAGAGAAGAGATCCATGCTTTATTTAAATCATGCAAGGGGAGGAAGTTTGTTCAACTTTCCAACTCTGGCTATCAGGCAGCTCTTTGATACAACACAACGGAAACGACAATGGGAAAAACAGGAATGAGTAGGAGGACCAACATACCCAGGTGCTCCTGCTGAAGAATCCTCCAGGGATTTCTGAACAAGGTTTCAGTAGCTGCATGAGTGTGGCGAGCACTTTTACTATGCTATTATCTCTACCAGCTACTTTTTTTTTAACCTTTAGCATTACATTAGTCTCAACATCTCTTCACATATTCATTCCCCCAATAGAACAGGCTTTGTAAGTTCAGTTTGTCTGGAAACTGCTACCACATTGTTATGGTGATAGCAGACACTGAGTCTGTAGAACAATGCTGAAAGATCAGGGAACCAACATGACAGAAGCAGGCTAAATACTACCTTGACCAACACTGAGTTAACAGACTTTGCTAGCTGAGGACTCGGCTCAGCTTCTGTTCAGGTAGATGATCCACTCCAAAGCCATGAAAAACAGAGAAAAATTATCCCAGTAGGAAAGTATCCTACCTTTGTACCAAGGCAATTTGGACTCAAACTTGTTATTTTGTCCCTCTCTCAGTCAAAAAAAACCAAAAAAAAAACAACCAAAAGAGTGAGGAATTGAAGTAATTTGAGACAGTCAGTACACTGTGCAATTGTATTTGCATATAAAGCCTAAAAGAATATTGTAATTAGCAAAATGAACAAACTGTCACAAAAATAAACTGGTTTACTATTTAAAAATATGAGTGTTTTACTGCTGATTAAATTAATTAATGTGATTTATGAGAATGGGCAGAAATTCAACAGTGAAGACGGCAAGGGAAAAATACATACATGAACTGGGAGATCAGTCAGGAAAAAAAAAAAAAAGGAGAATAAAGGGGTTTGGCTTGCCAGATGATTGCAGAATTACCACAGGGGGTGCCAAAGTGATATAGCTATGAAAAACAAAACCATAAAGATACAGGTCTCCTTCCACCAAAGACAAGGAAAGAAACAAATAAAAAAAAGTCACTGAATACTACATACTCTTTGAAATTAAAAAAGCGTAGATCCAAAATGTTGGTTTTGACAGCTTACAGGTCTGTCTAAACCACTGGATTTTTTAATCTGATAAATGCTTACAGAAAAATTACACACACAAAATGGCAGGCAATGTAGGTGTTGCTTTCATCCACCAGTATGTGAAGTACAGAATGGAATAAAAAGTCTTTCTTGAACAACTCTGGTTTTATAATTAGTTGACAGGGAATAAACTGTAGCAAACTTAAAATTGGCTAGCTCAAACAAACAGCTAGAGGGAATTGGAATGTGCCCACTACACAAATATAAATAAGTAAAAAGCACAAAATGCTTGAATAAATAATAATAATAAAAAAAAGCATTAAATGTAAGAACAGGCTGCCTTCCTGAAATGATCCCCAGTCACCCAAGGGTGTTTGGGCTGTTATCTAGGCAACTAATGATCAATTTGATTTCGTTTGGATAGTATTGCACTGATTGCCCATACCTTGCACTTGTTCAGTTACACTGACAGGCTGTAGGTAGCCTCCTCTCTCCTGAATGGAAAAGGTCCTACCTAAATTCCTTACTGGTGGTAACGAAGAGGAAAAAGGGATTAACGTCGATAAACATTTAAGCTAAAAAATAATGTTAGTATAAGAACAGCTGAGTAAAAGCTCTACCTGAACACATTGTGCTTAGGAATTGGGAAAAGCAAATCCTGTTTGGAAAGCTTTCATTTTAAGGAAAAAGCAAATCCTGTTTGGAAAGCTTTCATTTAGACATTTTAAGAGGGACCTGAAGAAATTTATGAAGGATTATTATGTTGTTTCCTATTGTAGTAAGAAACTATTCTTGCTCCTATAGGAGGTTTCTTCTAGTCCTACATTCCTTTGTGAAATCTTTTGATAATGCTGTATTTAAGAGTGGCTATGTATGTCTACAGACTGATGGACAAAATACTGAAAAACTTTACATCTGTAATACTGTATTTCAGTCTTGCTTATAGACCAAAAAATGGGGAGGAAGACATTGCCTTTATTTAATTGAAAGACATCGGTGCTTATTCACAACTCACATTTCAAAGTAGTTATTTCAGCATAAAACTTGAAAATGTCAGCTGTCTTTAGTACTGTTCTTCATAGTTTCTCATTGTTTTCTTTGTCCAAATCTTAGCACTTAGAAGTCAGTTTAAATACAGCTGTAGCTTTATTATACTTTGAATTTCTTATCCTGTATTTGTTTCATAAATATACACACACTACACCGATGCACAGATACATGCCAAAATGCTACCCTCCCCTAATTCAACTGCTTTGTGCACTTTCAGTACAGTGTCAGCAGTGAAATTTAAAATGGCTTCTGAGGTTGCACATTCTAGCATTTCTTTTGACCCACTTAAAATGCCCAGTAAATTTCCAAACCAGAAGAAAAGTGACCATGTAATTCATATAGTGGGATCATTTTGTCCTCTCATGTAATGCTTCTAGTTTTGACTCAAAAAAACTCTTTTGCAAGACTGTTTATTTTGGCATCTGTTTATTTCAGCACAATGTAGTCAAAGACGCCATATAAATAATTTCACAGTCCCACTCAGTTTCTACTGATGAGTGCTCAGACTTCCCTCTTATTAAAAACAGTATATATAGATTTGATTTAGGGGGAAAAAAACAAATTCTACACAGTACATTAGAAAAGAAGTTACATTATTTTAAAAGTGGTCCTATGCAGCGTGAACTGAAACAAACTCAAAAGTGATCTTCTTGAGCATCCCCTTGTCAGAGCAATATTTTTCCGAACACAGTATTTATGTCCTCTGTTCATTTACTTTTATGTGACTTCTACTGTTAATCTTGTGAAATCATTTTTAGGGTAAATTACTTTTTACATCAGAACCTATGTGGTGTTGCTGTAGCATATCTACAGATCATAGAAATCACTTGTTTGACAAGTATAAAACACATATGCTATGATCAACCTGGTATTGATCTTGTTCTCTTGACATGACTTTCAAGGCTTCTAAATAAATGGCAATGTTGAATTAAAATACATTAATGTTAGGAAATTTATTATCAAACCTGGTGCTCCTGTCAGTATTCTTCTTCAAAATGCATAGCTAACCTCTTAAAATTGCATAGAAACAATTACAAATTTAGACATCTTTTATTTGCTACGCTTGAACAATATGTAATTTTTCTTTTTTTCCTGTATCTTCAATTAGTTTATCTCTCTATGCAGTTGCCACACGTGATCATATACACCATGAAAAAAACAAACCCTAAAATTACCTGCAATAGAATTGCAATTTATTTTTTTTAAATTGCAATGTTGTTTCTTTCCTAGCAAGTTAAGGCTAACATTTTGGCACCCATCACAAATATCCTTTGGACATACTGCTAATATATTTTTCCACAAGCTATTCAGTAATACAAGCATTAGGTATTTGGGGTGCCATAGGGTGAAAATTTCAAAATTACAATAATGAAGTAAATGCATTTCCGAGGCCCATATAGAGCATAGAAGCAGCCACACAATTCATTACACAAAATATTTTAAAGTTCTATATGCCTGACGAGAATTTAGCAACAAACATGTCTGTAATAAGCATACTAGAGAGAGAGACAAGCATACCAAAATACACAGAAAACACAGCTTTTCAAATGAGCACTAGAAAGAAGACTCAACTACCAGTGATCAGTAGCAAAGCTTTTTCACTCACGTAGGAACAAGGTCCAGTTTCACTTGCCAAAGGCCGACTTCCATTTTTACCACTTCAAAGCTTTCTACCTCTGAACAATAAAATGTGCCAACTAATTAGAACCAAACCCATCTTACAAGGAAGAAATCAGTCCAAAGTAACTGAAACCTCCTGAAATGTTATTCTACATCCTAGTTCATATGCCACAATCTGCCCTGACTCTTTAAAATAATAATAATACAGCTATTCAAGTCCATTGCACATTGCCTAGAAAGATTTAAGCCCACTGGGAAATACAATGTTCACACATTTCATTACTACTTAAAAAAAAAAAAACCACAAACCAAAAAACAAACCCAACCCACCTCAAAACTAGCACCAATCCATATTGTATATATATTGTCTAAATAGATTTGTGCAAAATACAGGCTTCTTTTTGAAGGGGTATTGGCTCAAATTAATAAATATATTCAATACATTTCAGGCTGGCACAAAACATGAATGTATTACTCTTTTCAGTGGAGCGGGGAGGGAGGGAGAGGAACAAACTGTTCTATATTTATCATATTTAATTGGGGGAGGAAAAAAAGCAGGAAGGGAGAAACTGAGTAATCAAACCTCCCAAAGATGATTTTGGCACCTTTTACAGAACCGAATGGTACGGGGCAGTAGCAGCATAAACGGAGAGTCTCCAGGCTCCAGTGGTTGGACGTTCATTAAACTTCTTTTATGCCAAACTTACAGCAGAAGTCTGGGTCTTTATCTAATGCAAGTGTCCTTACACCAGTGCCTCATTTTTTGGTGGCCCAGAAAATAATTATTTATCTGTAGAGGAACAGAAAAATAGCCATACTGCGTCAGATCAACACTCCATTTAACCTGATATCCTCTATTAGTAGCAGCAAACAGCAGATGTTTCGGGCAGCATGCAAAGAAAAGCATGTACACATCCTTCCCCAGGATAATCTCCCAGTTTCCAGCAATCAGTTTAAAAAGAAAAGACTGAGAGACTCACAACCAGAAACACTACATAGCCCAACAGGCTGTTCTCTAGAGCAACAAGAGCCCCAAGTTTTCTAACTCAAGACAAGGGAAAGTAAAAAAAACCTTAACTCAACTTCTTGCAGCTCAGTGCGAGTGCCTTCATCACTGCCGACGGCCTACTGTGGGAAGCAGTGAGGGAGGAAGGGGGAAGGAGGAGGCCGTATCATCTTTGCTCTATTTCTTACTTAAAACAGTCAAAAGTCTCTAATACATTCCTTTCTTCTTACCCACAGCAGCTTCATTGTAGAAAGGCTAAAATTAACTATTTCACATTTGGATGGGGATTTTGCTGAAAGTATTCACAGACCTGGATTTGAATTTATGAAGTCTCAAGGTAACCATTTTTATTTATTTATATTTTTAAAAAGAAATAAAGAATTCATTGGAACAACAACAACAAGCTTGGAAGTACTGCTAAAGCAGTAACAAAATTTGGGGAAATAAATCCTCAAGTAATTTGAAAAATAATCCTGGATGCAGGAACCCCATACTGCCCATCTAACTGACAAAGATACAAATCAAATATTAACATAGTGACTTTAGATCCACTATCAACAATTATCTTAACCATTGTATCTTTAAAACAAAATCTAATCTCATTCTCAATTTTAGCAATTTGCATTAAGATATTGGGCTACTCAATAGCCATAAATTATTCTGTACTTCACCCATTCCAGCATTTCAGAATAAGTAATAATGCCAGAGGTGCTGCAGACACTGAACACAAATAGGAATGTCCTTCTCAAAAACAAAAGGACACAGGAAGAAGCTCGGTCAGTTAGTAAGGAAAAGAGGTAATCAAATATTTACTATAAAGACAGCAGAACAAGACTCAGCTCTTGGGCCTTACTGGATTGGTCTTGTTTAAAAAGTAACAATAGCAAGTTTTGAATACTCATACCCAACAAGCACAATTGTTTCTCTTTTCTGGTGTATCTTTACAGGCAATCTGATGCTTGCTGTAATTAATCCTCTGACTCAAAAGATCAGAGATATCCACAGACATTCTATCTCAGCTTGTTATTTTTCTACTAGAAATGAACTGTCTACACTGCTGGCCTCAATCTACTTTCCTGTTACAGAAGGTGGTAAAAAACTTCCTAAGTTATGTTATTTCCCCCTCCAAAATCCTCTCTCCATTCTCCTACTGTTATGTCATTTCCTCCCTCCATGTATAAGTTTCTTTTCTAAATCCTCTCCAGTTTCCTTCCACTGATCACCTGGCACATTCAGGGAGGGAATGATACAAAGGGTGGAAAAAAACCTCAGAGGCATAGTCTGGTGCAAGGCATTCTAACCTCTGAACATATTCTAGAAGAATAATAATTTTTAAAACTTTATTTTTGCTAATTGCTTTATTTGGAGTGTGCCTGTGAAGAAATATTCCAGAACATTATCTTCTACAGTAGCTATGACAGTTAATGTGTATAAATAAGCTCCTAGGTGTGAGCCCTGTCTACTTAACAGACTGTGAAGGTACAGACACACAATAAAAAGGACAGGGTTTATGGCAGAATTGTCTCTGCAAAGTGTCTTTCCACAAAAGCATTATTTCTCTAGCATCTGGGTTTGTGGTTCTTGTGGGCCCCATGCCAAGGCAATCTGTTTGAATAAGCACTGGTCTATCCAGCAGAAAAACGTAGTAAACATTTTGGCTCTGACCTATTGTGCATACAGCTAAGGGTATGCATGGTGAAAAGAGATAATACCACTGCTTTGGGAAATTAATACTTGTAAGTAAAAGGTAATTTGGTTGCAAAGGTAAAAGATGGGAAAATTTGACACAGCTGTATGTTGTATATAAAACCACACTTGAGCATGATGACTTTGTACAATCACTTTATTTTGTATTACAACAAATTAGTGATGCCTGAAAATCAGAATTCTCTAACAAGCCACTTCTATCAGTAAAGAGAAATCCCAAATCAGAGGTTTGGAGCCTACAAAATGTTACATCATTAATACAAGTCACTACATGATACTGTTGCACACTGAACAAAAAAAAGGTACTGTATCTTTCTATTAATCATTCAATTTTCACAGGATTCCCTCGCTACATAAAGTTGGAAATGCAAGAGATAATTAAGCGGGAGCCGACACCAAGTGTTTTTGTATAATAAACCCTCTTGCCTAAGAGAAAAGAATGGAGGCTGCTTATGCCAACTATTCCTCCAGAACACATCCACCTCCTGTACTAACCATTTTTTATACTGAGAAATATATTTTACTTCTCTTTTCACAATTTCACCACCACCATCGCAGCTTTCTGCTGCAATCAAAGACAAGATGACTGGACTTTAAATACAGATCTCATAAGCAACGTAACAGTTGCACTTACTCTTTACAGTGGCTCATTTTTAAAACAAAGGGTGTGCAAATAAAACTCCCTTATTATTTAATTGTTGTTTAATTTTCCAGTTGCACTAGCCAATTCCTGATATCCATATCCATGTATTTAGTATTACATGCTTCAACATGCTAAGATATATCATTATGTAAAACAAAGTAACGTAGATAACAAGATAAAGTTCCAGTGACAACTGTCTTGAACAGCCAAGTAAACTTTACCATCTCTTTACCCACGTCAAAATTCTCTGGTCCTTAGCCTGCAAGAGACTTTTCTCTAGCTTCCTGTTTTTTCTGTTTGCTGTCAGCATTCATCAAAGCCCTTCATGGTTCGGAGCCCAGCTGTTGGAAGAGGCTCATCCTCACCCTGTATCGCTCAACAGCTTTTATGATGAGCTGGGCTGATGGGATTTTCCTTTTGCAGATTTCTCAATTCAGTACTCTTTTCCCTAGCATTAAATCTTTTTATACACCATCAGAGCCAACAAGAATTAATCTCTGCAGAACATAATGCCCTTTTATTCTCCATATGACAAGCTTTTTGAATAGAGAATTTTTAGTTATTTATGGGAGTAATCAACAAATGAAACGCTTTCCAGATACTCGAAAGTTCCCCTATCAATGGTCTGATTTGGTTTTAGTCGTCTTCGAACTCTCTGCTTGAACCAGGCAGACATCTCAGTTGCAATCTCTAGAAAATGATGAAGAACTAAATAGTAAGTTTTCCCTATATATGATGCACTTACTCTGTCCCAAAAATCAAAATCTTTGTGGTATGTGCACAGATCAACTGGACGCCACAAAATGACCTATCCCTCCCCATCCAGTGCTCCTTTGACTTTTTCTTTATCTTCTTTATTTATCCAGTAATTAACCAAGAAAAGAGTCTACAGCAACATAGCACAATCAAACTTCCGTCTTAACAGGCCTCCGAGAGCTTCTCATCAGAAATAATAAAATCTGTATTACAAACTTCCTTGGCAGACATATATATGAGGTGGCCATTCTGAAATGGCACACAAACTTTATCCAGTTCATGACAGACCTGGCACTTTTAGGACACCATACTCCCCCACAACAAAGAATGACAGGTAACTAGAGGAGACTCCAGAAGAGACAAAGACAAACCACCTTAAATGTACCAAGTATTCCTAGGGAAATACAGTCAAAATTAGGATAAGCAGAGGTAGAGCAATACATCGGACATCACCTCTCTGTTATTAGGGCAGAAATTTATGAAAGGCATCTACCTATAATACTGGTGGCACATTAATTACTACAACTTAGTTTTCTTTTACAACTTATGGCAATCAAACATTTGATAACATCAGTATCTTCCTCTTTTGGTCAAATGAAAAAAAGAAATTGCACTAATTTCATTTTGATGATGCTTTGTCATGCTGTAGTTATCAGTAAAGAGTTTGAGTTCTCTTATATAAATGCATAAACATAATATTCTATGAATTTCCATTTGGAAATTTGTTTTTAAGTGAAAGAATGCATCCAAACTGTCATATATTACCATTCATTTTAGGTACCCAACTGGAGAAATCTCAAGACACTATCACAGTCTTGAAAACAATGATCTTAAATTCTGCTAGAATTTCAACAGCTTTAAGTATAACTAAAATTAACAGTTCTGGCACTCATGTCACTAAGGACAGCTTCCTAGAAGTGTAAGTGAATCTTAAGTCACACAATTATTAGTGTACCAAACAGTAGATATAAACCACCCATTTACATTATATTTGATGTAAAAATAAAAGCTTTCCCCCAGGGTGACCTTTGCCAAAATAATTAGGGAGTTCGCATACATAGAAGATATCTATAAAATAGAGTAAACCACTGAGCATTACGAAGGTAAATTCAAACACAGCTGCTACATAAGACAAAACACTGAACAACTTCTGCATTTAAAATTGAAGCAGTTTAGAACAGAGAAGCAGATCCAGGCCTATCAGCAATTTTCTTGTGTTCTTTAAAAAAAAAAAAAAAAAAAAAGGAAACAGCTACTGAATCAACTGACTGAAACTGAAGGGACAAACACCCAAATCTTTATGTAACCAAGCACCATGTGCCCTTGTACCATCACCACATCCATATGGCTCGGGGGACAGGGAAGGCAGTGGCAACCACTACCAGTCCATCACTAGCACAGAGAAGACTGAAAATACTTATATGAAAAGCTTGTGATCCACAACCAGAGTAGTTAAGCAACAGAAGAGAATGAAATAAGCAAAAGAGCATATGAAACCAAACAAAAAAGCAGTTTACGAAAGATTTACTACTTCATTGTTTCTTCAATGCTACTCTCCAGTGCAGCTAGCATCTAGTCTACATGGAGTTCAAAGTGTAGGAGGACTCTGCTGGTATTTTTTCTGTTGTTGCATAACATACACCTACAGTTCTGGAAAACAAACAAATGATTAAAAACATGTGCTTTGTAAGACTCAATACTGCATGTTTTGCACGTAACAACAGAGCAGGGGGTCTGTGTTTGCATGTGCTAAGGAAGTTTCCACTCGTATGGCTATAGACAGTTTGATTAAAGGGCTTAAAATGATTAGTAAATGCATTTGTTTCTAAACTGACTTCCCTAGAATACAGTCTAGATTTCCTTGAAATTGCATATCCTAGGAAACAAATCTTTCACTAACAAAGAACAGAAACCATAAAACACAAGAAAATAATCTGTATGAATGTTCATATCACTATTTTTTCCCTTCCTATATACCTTCTAAACATAGACAAAGCTTTCAGCAACATAAAAGTAATTTGTTCAGCTCTAATCACTTCAGCTGTTTTGATGTATCTACA
The DNA here is from genome assembly GCF_011004875.1 of Balearica regulorum gibbericeps. Classification (NCBI taxonomy): domain Eukaryota; kingdom Metazoa; phylum Chordata; class Aves; order Gruiformes; family Gruidae; genus Balearica; species Balearica regulorum. The sequence continues at coordinate 17,491,417 of NC_046186.1, forward strand.
CACATACTTAGCATAATGCCTAGACAGAATTATAGATTTCAGACTAGAACTAGATTGATAATCTGATCTTTAATCAGGGATAGCTAAGGGGTCCACAAACAGCAGATGGTTCTATACACCATACTGCTCTAAGACAATGAGGAGCAGTTTCAGCCTTCTCTCTCAATTCTCTATTTCTTCTTGGTTTAACAAGTCAGATGCCAGAATTTGTATTATAGGTTCTTTCACGTTAACTTTTACAGCCATCTCTTAAAGAATATACTCCAAAGAAATACACTTCACTGCACATGTCACTTCCATAGTAAATATTTTTATGAAATTGAGTTCACATATACGAAGAAGCAAATTTTTCAAACTCTGTCCCATACCTACTCACTTGAAAACAAAGCCTACTACTCTAGATGAAAAGTACTGAATCATACTACCCAACAGTATTTCCTGCAAAGCAGCATTGCTCACCAGAACAAAGACATTCAGTTACAGCACTGTATCTCAGTCCCTCAATCAATAAATTCTCCCCCATAAGGTAAATTATTTTCTCTTTCCAAATAAAATTGAGATATATGCAACAGTTAATAAAGTCTGCACAATACTTAGTACTATGTCCCATTTTCTAGATATATAACATGCAGAACTCTTCTTCCACTCTCCTAAACTATAGGGTAGGATGTAGCTATGATATCACTATTATCCACTTTCCTCCACCACTATTCCTGCCTCCTTACTATACTGATCTTTCTCACATTAGCCCTCCCTCCACATTCTGTGCCTGGTGTTTTCATCCTAATTCCTGTATAAACACTGCCACACTCCCCTTTCCTTTGCAGTTCCTGTCAATTTTGATTCCTCTGAACTTCCTTAGACTCTTGATACATTTCCTTATCCCCTCCTTAATGCTTCTGCCTATATGCCAATTCCTGACCAGCCACTCCTCAAATTACAGTGTTTCTGCCTCTGGATGACTCTCTTGATTCCCAGTTTTTCTTTAATTCAGATTCCATTTTCTTGCTCTTCACTTTTGACTGATCCTCATATTACGTCTTAGACATTTCAGCTATTACTTTCTGAGTTTTACTTTTTCTTGTGTTCCCATTTTTTGTTGTTTTTTAGCCAAATTTACTCCTCCACTTAATCCCTACATTGATGTAAACTTCATGAAAGAAGTTTGGATTTAGTACAAGTAAAAGAAGCTGGTGGTCATCTTAATCACAGAAAATCTCTTATCTAATACCAAAACTCTTCCTGCTTATGTCTCTGTCCCCACCGAGAGCAACTATATACAGTAAGCATTTTGCATACAGAAGAGCTTGAGCTTGGTGCTAACATAAGACTGTGTGGGGAAAAGGCTAGGAAAAAAAGAGAAATAATCCCACCATCAGCTTGCAATAGAATCAATAGTTACAAACACCAAACTTCTGTTTGTCCCATAACTTGATCTACATTTTCCAGCTGGGTTTAAGGCGGGGGGAAATCCGTCTCAGTTAAAATGGACCAAAGCAGAGATTTTAACTTTACAAGAAACCTGGGTGTAATCACCCTCTACAGCTTTACAAGTATGATTCTCAGTAATTCTGTTCTTCCACAAGAAATTGCCAGCACCGATGCAAGAGTAAACAAGGAGCCACAATTTTTCCTGATGTGAAGTTCTTGCACATCTGACTATGCTACAAATTAAAAAATGAAAGCAAATGTGAAAGTACCGTCGTCTTGCATATTAGTGGCAGTTGCTGTAAATACTTGTTTACGTTATTTTTCAAGCATTTCTGGAAGCAGAAAAGGGAACTGGTTGCTTTGCTAGCCTGCCACTCATCCAGGGATACTTACAATCTTTTAGTAAGAACATCTCTCCTCCTCAATTTAACAGTCACGGTCTGCATTTCTGCATCCATTGCAATCATTTTTACTAGCTGTAAATACTTCCCCTCTTCTCTCTATCCCTGCTTTTTTAACCCTCTCTGCTTAAATCAGATATCATCGTAGTCTTCAGAGGATTTGTTAGGAGCATTTGCTAGTTATCATCCTAGTTCTTCCAGAATTCTGGAAAACAAGTTAAACAGCCCCAACAAACTGATTGCTTTAAGCTCATGGCTTTGTTTATTGCTTTGCTTATTTGCATCTCTATTCCCACTATACATTCTACCTTCTTCCACACCTTGAGCTCAAAAACTGCAGCAGAGCACTCATTTAGATTTGGCAATACCTACGTTACCTTTAATACTACTACATTCTAACTGTATATTATCCTTTCTTTTTCTCCTTACAACTCTATGTGCTTAAACAATGGGTTTTTTTATTTTACTGCCTGCTGTCATTCCTAAAGACACTTGACTTTTGCAAATTTGTCTTTACACATACTCTTTAAAGCAAACCTTTCCCCTGACTACCTGGCTTTTTCTTCCCATTTCTGACAGGTTCTGCTCATTTGTGACATTCTTGGGGTGTTTCAAGTCTGTAGTTTTACTCAGAATTTTCCCCTTTCTTGGGATACTTTATAACAGTTTTCATGCTTTAGTACATAAACTCTTCAGTTCTACTGACCTCACCAGCTCTCAATTTAATGACTTTTTCCCTAAATACAATTTTTTGCTTGTTTTGCCTTGGTTTTGCTTTTCTTTGTTTTGCTTTTAGCACACAATGAATTGAGCCCCAACCATTCAACAAACACTTCACTTGTTTCCAGTCATCCACAACATCCACTTTATTTCTGCCTTTAAACCAACGATTCTCACATTTGGTGATTCTGCTTCTGTCTGTTTCCTTCCCTAAAAGTTATCACCTTGGCTTGTCATCACAGATGCCTGACCATAATGTGACCAAAATGCAGCTCTTATTTAGTCCTCTTGCGCTTTTCCTTCACGCTTGCAGTGTTAGCAGACAAAGCACGAGCAACCTAAAATACAGCCTTGCACTCTAAGCTAAGGGTTTTTATCCATGATCTCATAATTTAATTTGGATTATTTCAACATTGCGGCCTTGACAAATACAGTCTTCCTCAGTCACATCCACTCACGATACTAAATCTTTCAGTTTGTCTGCTATGACATGAATCCCCCTCCATACATGAAACAGCACTCTCCTTTGCATCAAATGTAAGACAGAGGTCTTTGATTCTAATACTTACTAGTAGGCAACACCAATCCTCTCTTGTTCATTCATGACTCCCCCCCTCTCTGATCAGACTAACTCCAGCCACGAACACTCATTTGTTTTTTTTTTTGAATCACACTTTCATGGTTTTCTACCAACATTCAGTTGGTATTTATCTTACCAACACTCACATTTTATAGCACCCACAAACTCTCCTGAGCTAAACAGATCACTACACATAGAATGGGGAGCAAGGACGGAAGATATTCCCACAGCTGGACAAGCTGCAGAAAGATTTCACCCAGAGAACATCTCTTCTTCCCTCTCTAGCAACTTCATGAAGAATATAACATTTATTTAGAGCCAGTGAGGACTGACGGCAAGTGAAGACTCTCACTGCTACCCCTTCCAGGAGAGACACCCCAGCTTAGCGTGAAGCCTATCTGAGCCCCAGCCATAGCTCCAGTACCATGGACAGGGCTGGGCCAACACTGCTGCAGGGGGGCAAGGCTCCGGAGCTCCACTGAGGGAGGGATAAGCACCAACAACCTCTGTAGGAAAGGAGTTTCAAGAAATGAAGAGAGATGAGACTGTAAACATCGAGGAAGTACAGAGAAGCTCAATACCCAAGACAATTGAGGGAAGAGATAACCTAAATAGGGCTAGGCCCAACTTTCCTGGACCTTCAGGTGCAAAGGTTGTTTCTGGGGAAAAGGGACAGACAGATTGCGTGGGTTGTTAAGAATGAGGCTCAGAAGCTGGGGTGCAGGAGTTTAGATAGGGAATGGTTGCATGTAATATATGTACATATATATACATACACATATGGAAGGTGCAAATTATAAAAAAAATAAAAGATTGAAGAGCTGAACTAAAATGTTTAAGAATCACTACTCTAATGCATATGAATAAAAGAAGAAAACACTTCAGAGCAGTTCAGCTACAAAGTACACTAGTCAGGTGCACCAAGTCTTCTTGGATTCCTCCACCTGTATTCATCAGCCATGTCCACTTGACATGTGGACTGTAAGTGCTCTGGAGTAGGGATTAGGCTTTTGTCCTGTGACTTTACAATGCCTTTCAGAATGAAGGCATCACCTTTACCTAGCATTGCTGGATATTACGGTACACAGAGAACATGAAGATGAGAAGAGGGAGTGAAGATGGGTTAAACCTAAGCAGAATTAGCCACTTTCCACGTCTACTTTCTTTTAGCATCAGCATGAAGTACACTAAATCCAGGTAAGATGGTTCTGAGAAATGCAGCGGCACCAGGGAAAAATCGAAAGACGAAAGCAACGGTTAGTAAAATACTTCAGAACTGTACATATTTTCCATTGATTTTCCTGTGGGGAACAGGGGCATTTGGTAACAGGAAGCAGAGGCATCATCGGATGCACCAAGGTAAGGTGCACAGCAATCTACTTATATAGCTTGACATTGTTTTAACTGACTGCACATTGTTTGTACTTTAAAGGTTTAAGGTTTAAATTCTGTATTTTAAAATATGCACAAAGCTCCAGCTGCAGACCTACAGTTTAGCTACTATATTTCTGCAACTTCCATCCTCCATATTCCTCTCAAAGAGAAAAAAATTCCCACACTCCTTTTGAAATCATCATGCCATTTGTGTCATAATGACTTTTCCAGAAACCTCTTTGGATGCTGATGACAGAGAATCATGATTCCAGAAAGGAAGCAGAAGTGGAACACAAAAAAAGCTTTTAAACAACATGTGTTTATAGAATTGTATTTATTAATGAGGTAAGAAAAGTGTGCAAATATGTTCTACCAAAGAGCACATTATAGCGGGCACAAAGATATATTTTATTAAAAGGAAAAATACTAATAAGAGTAGTAAATTTCTCAAAACACAGTACAATATGACATTTCCTACTGCTTCTCAAAGCATACAAAAAACACCTTCTTCACATAGCTTTCAAAAGCAAGTCACAATCATGTAGTATAAGAAGACAGAACTCCCGTCCTAAGGAGCAAAAAATACATGATGGGGAAAGTACAAATTTTAAAAACACACAGGTGTATGCATGTATCCAGTCTCACATTCACCCACCCTATCAAGCTGTTATTACCTCTCGCCCTTGTTAGCTTTGCAAAACCAAAATGGAGCAGAGAAAATTACAGAATTTTAACATACAAGACGGAATGAAATTCAATAAGCATCAATCCTTTATGACTCTCCAAGCCAGCTGAAAACTGTGGGATTGCCTTAGGTGGCAAGTAGTTGCTACCATTTCTGATACAAAAACTTGCATTATAAGTGACAGTAAGGAAGAAAAGGATTTGATACTGAAATGACATTCTGCATTCCTAGGACTGGAAATTAAAAAAAAAAAATCTTTTAAACTGTAAAATAATAGAATCATTGAGGTGCAATAACGATGGAATAGGATCTATAGAACAAAGGCAAGTAGAGACCTGAAATTACAAGTCATGGCTTTAACATTATTTTTACGGATTTTTCATAAATTCCCAGAGAGTGGCTTTTAAATAGACCCCAAACAATTAAAATCTATTTGTCTCTGGAGAACTAAGACCATCTTTGGTACTACTATACTTTTTCTTTTGGTTCTATGTTTTACATCTTCCCACCACACGTTCGTCCTGTTTGCAACACATTCATCCCAGTAGCAAGTGCTACTATGCTGGGGAGGGTGTTCCAGTAACCTGTTAAACTTCTCTCAGTGTTTCTATTCTGCTCTCTTTAGAAGGAAATCTGTGCATGCAGTGAAGTTTAAGTTGGTGGGGCAAACTTTGCACCATAAGTCCTTACTTACATGAAAACGTCTTCAGTACACAAACTGTCTGATACTCTTTGCCTGCACAATAGCCCCCCACCCTTCTTTCTTGGTCCACAAGCAGTGGACCATGATAAACAGGCAGAATACAAATAAATATGTATGATTTTTATGGGCTTCAAAGAAAAGTGGCACACTTCGATTCTAGTCATCAAATCACTCTATAAAATAATTTCTAAAAATCTTTAATGATCACAGCTATTAGGACCACTTTGCAGGCTTCATTACAGTTTAGGGACTATTTTATTTAACTTATAGCACTTAAAAGAGAGAAGTGTATGTTAAAAGTAATAGCAGTACTAAAATCTGATTTTTAAGCGTTCAGAGCTTAAGAATGGTCACCACACATTTTTAGATCCTGGAACCTTTAATAGAAACATTCAACTAAAAAGACTTCATTTGTCATATTAGATTAGTGATTTCAAGCAACCCCTCCCCCAATCATGTGACTGTGCTCTGCACTCTATCAATTAAAACTTGTTTAATCTTAGTCACTATCATACACGCAAAGATTAAACAGTAACCTGTAAGGGCCTGTGACATACACTGCTCACTTGTAATTTTGTTTTAGCAGAAGCTGAAGATTCCCAACATTTTGCTAAGCAACATCCTAATCTGAGGACAATGCAGAAATTATGAGATTCCTTTTCCTTTGAAATCGCGTTGTGTTCCACGAGCATGCCTTTCCTAATCCCTTTTCCACTACCGAGAGCAAAGGATTAGATTCTCTTTCTCCAAGTGTTTGAATAGGCACCAGTTCCCAAACTCCAATGCAGGCGCTTCTGGTGATCTCAAAGGCCACAATCAGGGGTCTGTAATCGGTGTATCACATAAATCACATAAAACAGTAAAACTCAAAGTATTTTCAACTGATACTAAAAATGAATAATATTCTGCAAGTGAGAGAGGTCAGTTAATCCAAGTTCAGAAAACACTGATTTAAGGCAATACCATTGGCCACAGAGACATAACCAGTAGATTATACACATATAATTGTCCAACATCTTATTGATTTCCTCACTTAACAAGCCTCTTCCACTCCATCACTGAAAGCAAGGTCTCATTAACTAAATTTTTAAGACACTATTAGATACCTGCTAATTAACTAAGACAGAACTACAAAACTGGTAGCCAGTAGTGTAAATGATAAGTGCAAAAGACTTCCCATTGGGATCCGGAAACAGATATCTGTGTTTGCACAGAGCTGAGCTCAGGCTAACAAGTCACACTAGCCCCACCTCCTGTGCTTTTGCACTGCCTCCCCCTATGCCTCTGCTTCCAAGGGAGCATGAGGCTTGGGAGACTCAAGCTGTCTTCATGCAGGCAGTTGCACAGTTCATTTCAGAACCAGATTTGCTTGGAAAAGCAGTTAAGAGACATCCTCAAAGTACCAGTATTAACCAGTTAATTTGTTGATTTAATACATGTATACAATATCCTGGAAAATTAAAACTGTCTTCAGTTAATAAACTAGCTCTTACAGTCACTTGTTAAAATCAATGCATACACAAAGCCAGCACGGTTCCAACATACCTATTAACTGTTCTGAGTAACACATTCCCTAAATCATACACAGCCACCCTACTGTCTACTGCAACACAGCAACACACACTGGAAACTGATGCTTCACAGTGCTTCTGACACTGGAAATGCACAGGTTCTTTGTATTACCTGTACATTTTTAGATGAAGTCTTAGTTCATAACAAGCTGTTGAACTGATTCTTGCCTAGCCTTTTAGAAAAAAGGTGCTGAGCACTGACTTCTCTATTACACAATTTATAGACAGCCTTTTATCAAAGGATCACATTTAACCTGAAAAACCAGGCACGTCATGCTAAAGCACCTGAGTATTTCCAAACCAAAGAAGGCCAAGTCTGAAGAAAAGATTTCACAGTTTTGAAACCATGAAAATTTGTTTGTTGTTCTTGGAAAAATCACAAAGAAAAAAATCAGTAGCATTTCAACACATGCTTTAGGACAGCAGCACAAACAGGCAGCAAACTGCTGATACCTTGCCAAAAGTACTAGATAGATCAATACTATTAAGAACAGCTATAGCCAGTGCAATCTCTCATCTCCTGCCTTGCAAACTTTACTTAGATCTGTAAGACACTAGGCACATTCTTTATCATCATTATCATAAAAGATAATTTTTGTACCTAAGCTAGCAGACAGTGTCCAATATCCGAAATATGCGGATACACAGAGATTTAACATACTGATTGAGTTTCTTTAAAAAAAAAAAATCAAACAGCAGCATATCAGAGATATGACACAAAAACAAATGCCAAGTAGACAGATTAAAAAAGGAATCCACCATATTCAAATTTTAAATACATATCATTCTCCTAACACAAAAAAAAGGTTTTTCAAGACACAACTTAGAGTTGAATGTTTGAGACCTTAATATACATGTTAAAAATTTCATGCCATCATAAATTTTGTATCATCAGCTGTGAAAATTAAAAACAAAAATAGTTTGCATGTTTTTTTCTGAGAAATGGTATGACGTTTTTCCAACCACACAGCTTTAGAAATTGAGGCTTAGAGAAAGACCAATTCTTGAGAGACTTGTAATAAAAATCTCTAAATCTAGCAAAACTGCTTTTGACCCAAATGCTTACACTAACTTCAATTTTGTTGTGTTAATCAATTATTAAGCAGCTCTACTTTACAACTAAAATTATTTGCTATTACAAATATTCTTTAAGAAAAAGCTGTCTTTGATACAGAATTGTTGATCTTAAGACTATCTATCAGGTTAATAAGGTATAATTAAATCCAGGCATTTAAGTGCAAGCTTGCAGGGAAGAAAATTACCTCAGGAACAAAACAGTAATCCCTTCTGCGCAGATTATTTTGAATTCAACCCCTTGCTTTAGTGGTTTTGGGAACTGGCAAAACAGGAAGATCTTGAAAAGGGTGTTTAAACACCTAACCTGGGTTTTGTTCACTTAAGACATGTTAATAATCCATTGCTAGTGGCAGTTCTTTTGTAAGAAGGGACATCAACTACTGACAAGATTCTTTTTGCTGAAGAGGCTCTTTTTAAAATATATGCTTACTGCAAAACGAATCAACTAAACTCACACTGTAAGAACCGATGTAACAGGTAGATGGAGCAAATTAATCTGCACCACAAGACTCCCCCCCCAAGTTACTTCAGAGAAGCTGCTAGAGGAATCAAGATACACAGACGCTTCTCATTTCATTGTGCACATATGACTGGGATGTGCTCTCACTGTGTTCAGACCTGTCCCAGATTTCCCTCCGATTTGAAACAGGAGGGAAAAGACTCTCTCCTCAGTGCTGGCAGCCACCCTTCGTGGTAGGGAGGGCTCTTACCATCAGGTTCAAACGCACGTTTCGAGTATCTTTAAAGAAAAAAAACCAAACAGCTCTCTTCGCTAGACAAAAGCGGCTCACACTAAGTATCCGCAGCCCAGGCAAAGAGGGGAAAAAAAAAGGGGGGGGGGGGCTCAGGCTCACGGGCACCGCGGGGAGGCTGAACTGGCGCCGCTTCGGGGGCGGCGTGTTCTCGCCTCCCCGGGAAGGGCAGGCATCGCCTCACAACCCTGGAGAAGCGGTTCCTGAGGGAAAGCTACCTTAAAGCATATGCCCGTGGGGAGGAGGGTGTTTAAATTTCTGTGTGCGAGGACTGGAAAGAAGATTAAATCCCACCTGTGCCGGGAGGCAGGCAGACACACACACACGGGAGAAAGGACACTCCAACCTCCCGTACCGCCGGGACTGCCAGGGCCCAAGCTCCACACGGCAGCTGGCGGGGCCGGAAGGAGGGGTGGCGGGGCCGAGACGGTTCAGGTGTCGCTGTGAAGGAAGGGCCAGAGGGGGGAGGCTGGAGAGTTAAGTCCCCCTCCAGGTAGGAGGGCAGACGGGCGGAACCGACCGGCTCAGGGTTCCTCGGGCGCCAGGAGGAAAGAGAAACGAGGGCTCGAACTCTCCCGCCACCAGGCTGAGAGAAGCGAGGTTGGGGGGTGGCCGGCGCCCCTGCCTCACCGTGCGCTGAGGGGCGAGCTCAGAGCGGGGAGGCGGGCGGAAGGCGAGCCCCGCGGGCCGGGGGGCAACAGCGCCTCAGCCCTTCCCCCCCCTCCTTTTCTTTCCCCTCTCCACCCGGGCGAGCCCCATTTCCTCTCAGCGGCAGCCGAGGGCGCTCCTCGGGGCCGGGCAGAGAGAGGGAGCGGCAGGAGCCAGCGCCGGTAGCGCCTTGTTCTCTGCTGCCGCCGCGGCGGGCAGCCAGGCCGGAGGGGGGGCTGCGCAGCCCGCTCCCCGCCCCGCCGCGCCTCCCCTCCCGGGGCTCACCTCTTCGATGGCCGCCACCGTGTTCCTGCACTGGGCCATCCGGGTGGTGAAGTTGGAGGCGGTAGGTGACTTGTAATCCTCATTGGTCTCGGACACGAATTCCGACACGGAGATCTGGTCCGGCATGGCGGGGCGGGGATGAGTGGGAAGAGGGGAGGGGAGAAGGGAGGGGGGGAAAGCAGGCGGCTCCGGGGGGAGGGGAGGGCCCGGGGGGGGCTCCCCCTCACATCGCTCAGCAACCGGCGGCAGCAGCGCCCTCCTCGCGGCCCCGCCGTCTGGAGTGGTGGTGTTCCTCCGCCGTCACACAAGGAAATTCCCCGCACCCACACTCCTCCTCCTCCCCCTCCCCGCGCGGTCACGCAGCACCGGGGGCCGGGCACACGCCCAGCGACGAGCGGCGGGAGGCGGCGGCGGGAGCTGCTTCCACACCCCGCCCTCCCTCTCGCTTTTTCCCTCACTCAACACACACAGAGGGCGGAGGCGGGGTTGCACGACCCCCTCCCTTCGGTCTCCGCACGCCCGAAGGAGACCTGCTGCCACACACTCGCCCCCCGGCGCCCGCCCTGAGAAGATGGCGGCTCCCTCCCGAGCCCCGCCGGGGAGAGAGAAGCAGGCAGATGTGTATGGGGGTCTAACGGCAGGCACCGGCTTCGTGATCTCAGGGACAAACAGGACAAACCCAGCCGTGTAATTAAGATCGTGTTTAACAACAATAACAAAAACCCGAGGGTAGGGGAAGGTGAGGTGCCATGCCTACCTGATGCAAGGGGGGGACAGGTGGAAGCCCACAGGGACAGGTCTCCGCACTGTCCTCTCTGTGGCTGCCCGGAGGTGGCAGGGACAGTCTCTTTCCTTACAGTTCATAATCTATATTTCGACAGTTAACCTGCTTTACGAGTTTGCTGCCTAGTTTTGAGGGAGCTAAAGTTGAGAAATACTGTTGTTCCCAAGAGATCTGTGTGAAAATACTTTTAGGCTAAGTAACGTTTGTATCTAAATTCTTAGAAAGCTTTTTCTGTACTCAAAGAGGAAGTATTGTTATGAGAGGAGGAGACACTTTGTTCTTTAATATAAAGCCACAAGGATTAATCGAGGCAGAAAGCGCAACAACTCAGCCCCAGCAGTGGCATTCGTGACTGACGCAGCAGAAGGCAAGGTGTCACTGGGCGGGCATGGTGCTTGTGTTACGAATATGGGGATGTGATCCATGGCGGTGGTTTCTTGTGGCCTCAAACCCCTTAGGACTTCCAGCCTGTTAGTGCAGAAAGCTTTAGAAGTCTGTGTTTTTTGGCCCAGAAACTCTCCCGTGGCTCTTTCACTCCCCGCTGGTGATACAGTTATTAGCTTTCTATAAGTGATTCTTTATTACTGTGATTTAAAACTCTCCAGGGAATTCAGATGAGTAAGCAGGTACTCTTTTACTGCAGTTTGCAGGATGTCCAAATAAATAACTGCAGGCCTACCCAGATGTTACTGCCCTTTGCAATCCTTGTTACTGTTACACAAAGTTTTCCTTTAACATAAATAATGAAGCTTGTCAACAATTTTCATTTTACTCGTTGTAGCAAAGCAGATGAATGAGCAGTGACTATCTGCATGTTCTTTCCTTATTCTAATTCTTACTAGGTTTTCCATTCTAATTGTTCTTTTTTTTCTCTCATAAAAAATCACCACCACTATTTTGCTTTTAACTTTTTTCTCCATATAATTTTATATTATAACCCCCTCTCCTCCTTAAGACCCGTTTTGGTTAATGGGGCACATACAGGTATAAATTGTTCCGGTCCTAATGCGTTAAACTTCTTGTCTGTATTTGTATGTCACATAATAAATGAGTATATTTGTGACCAGGTTGAGTATAAACATTCTTGCTAAAAATATGCAATGTTACATCTTTATTTTTGTATCAGCTGATGGTGATACCTTTAGAGCAACACTTATCACGCTATTACCCAAACTAGCATTCTTAAACTATCTATCATATCTTCCAATGTGGCATATTTGTTTAGAAATTTTGAAGGGGGTGAAAAACTTGGGGTCTGAAAGGCAATTAATACTAGACTTTGCAACAGCTCTTCTATCAGGTGTAGTCCGAATCTGCAGCATATCAATGTAGTATCTAGTGGTTATATCTTCAGTTTGATATTGGACTATGTATAACTAAGACAGTATCATCATGCAATGAATCTTTAAATTCTATAGACCATATTTACATGTCAGGTTAGGTTAGATGATTGCAGTGATATTTTCTGATCTTTTAACTTAATAGACTCAAAAATTTACCATCCCAGTGAAACTGCTAGGCCTTTTTTGCTTGACAGACTGTGCATTTCAGCTCTCCTTTTTCTGAAGCTAAAGACTTGTGCTTGGGTGAACCTTCTAGAAGACATCTAGTCTTGATATAAAGACTCAACAGTTTGGAGAATCCACTGCTTCTGTTAGTGTTTTATGACAATGGCTTGTCACAATTACTGCGTCTTCCAGCTATTGCTTATTACAATTTTTTAAGGAGCTTCAGTACTCAGACTTTTCTCTCTATGAGCTTTCTTGTAGACTGTAATGAAATCATTTCTCAGTTTTGTTTCTTGATAAACCAAGCTGATCAACTCCCCTGTTTTAAAGAGGGAGAACTAATTTGAATTGCTTTGCATTGGCTGCAAACCAAGATTGAGTACACAGATGGTGACTGTGGGTCAACTGACATGTGGCAACTCGTTACTCTGCAGTAACACTTTTATTAGTGTGTGTGAGTCCTGTGTCTCTCACTGAAAGGGTATTTTCTCAGCCCTTCCATCACTTTTATAGTTCTAACACCTCAATAAATTATTACCCTGGTTCACTACTCCCTCACTGTTACATTCGAGAGTGTCATTAGACTTTCTGATCCCAGTATCATACTGGTTCATCTACCTGTCTGCTCTGGCCTCTATGTATTTATGAGAGACACTTAATTTCAGCATCCAACTCCATTCTTTGAATCTCTCAGTGTTGCAGTGGAATGGCTCGATAATGAGACAGCTGTGAACAAGGCTTGCTTATGCGGGATTTTCCTGCTTGCTTGCTCACCATTGCTCCTTCTCCTCTAGCTTTGGACACTTTTCCCTTCCTCCCTTCCTCCCTTCCTCCCTTCCTCCCTTCCTCCCTTCCTCCCTTCCTCCCTTCCTCCCTTCCTCCCTTCCTCCCTTCCTCCCTTCCTCCCTTCCTCCCTTCCTCCCTTCTTTATACTAGATAAAATGTCACTGTCTACCTTCACCCAGCCATGCAGTTATAGGTCTTCTACTAAAGAGAAATAAATAAATAAAAAATTTTCCAAAGATCCAAGCTCTGCACATTGCTCTGCTGAAAAGCTTCTAGTCTTGTGGATATGCATAAACACCATAAAGTGCTGTGAAATACCAGGTTTTAGCTCTCTTTCCCTTGCAGAAAATATGAAAATCAGAATACTTGATTTGTACAAAGATTTCTTCCTATACTGACTTTAAACCAGCTTTAATGGTTTCATCAGTCAGTGTTGTTAAAAACATGTCAGACCTTCAAAATCCTAAGACAGATTTAAAAATAACTAATTTTCTCCTCTTTTTGTTTTTTTTAGCCTTTAGAAATCTTATCTGTATGTCAAAATATTTATTTGCATTACTGCCAGTATGTAAGAACCCAACCCAAGGACCAGGTGCTATACAAACACATAGCAATAAGGCAGCCTCTGGAGATCTGAACATCTAAAATTAGCTAATGAAAAGGCAATTGAGTGAATATGAGGAAATGCTCAACCATTATTGGTCTGTATGACAGTCTGTGATCTTCGCACACTGTTGCCCAAATGTTTCTTAAGGCAGGTTAAATAGGGTTTTCAAGAAGGATTATGAGATAGAGTGGAATGTTTAAGGGGGAATTATTACAATGACTGTCAGCATGAGAGAAGGTGCACAAGATCTCATGTCCTTGAAATTTAACAGTTCGGAGTTGGAGGTTAATGACATGGATCAAACAGAGGCAAAAGTTAATGTCTGTTTAATGAAAGGACATGCTAAAGGAGTTGTGAGAATAGCAGGGAGAGAACGTGATGATGTTCTGGTTAGCATATTTGATGATCCCTCAAGGAGCTGACTGGGATAGGACTCAAAATGTGTAAGCATTTTTATTTTTTTTTTCCCACAGAAGTCATGTCATTATTGCCCTTCACTGACTAGCTCAATAACAGATTGTTTCATAGTATTTGCTCTGTCTATCTTTATTTGATATCAATGTTTTTTTCCACAGAATTTCTTTCTTTAATAGCTTCAGGTAGTTTGAAGAAATATTTTTTCTTGGCCCTCTTTGTACGTACTCAGTATTTACAAGGATTTTGAGGTGTATTTGTTAATTCTATTAAAGGTGATTTGAGGGAACACGACAAGAAGATGGTTCACAGAAAATCTCATTACCCTTATTGCTTATCTTTGAACTTAAAAAATAAGCATGCGAATAAATGTAGTCTGTCAGCTGCTAATTACTAGATGATAGTTTTCAGGCAGGTAGATGTTAAACTCAGAAATGTATGTAGTGCATATAAGTCACAGCAGATAAGTAAAACACTGTGTGATAAGCCTAGTTACTGGATCCTGTTTTTTTTATCCCAAGTCTTACAGTATTTTTCTTAAAGTATCAATCCCTGGTGTTCAATGTTCAGATAACCACTTTGAAAACAGATTCCACTTTTGAAAATCAGGTCCTACAGTTTTGGAGAGAAGCTTCTTGTGATTTCTAAAGGTACAGACCCCCAAAACAGCAGATACTTGGTTATTTTTAAGTCTCTCCTATGATTTTGGAGGTCTAACTCATGTTTTAATGATACCAATTACAGCATGTAGCAGCTTTGGAATAACAAGTGTGTCTGCTGTTTAAGAATGAACTCATGGCATTATTCTGTTGAAAATAATTCCTACTTGAAAATATACTTGCTGTTATTTGTATATTTCTAGAGATTAATTTCTACAAGTAAATGCAAATTCTGCAAATTAAAAAAGTTAGTTCAGAAAAGTATATTTTTAAGGTCCTTTTTTCATTTGGAAGTGCCTACTTGGGAATCTCTGTTACAAGCACATGCTTTTCCTACTCTTACCATATAATCATGTTCCCTTGCATGTGGAGAATTTACAAAGATCTGTTTTCTCTAGTATTAATAGTAACAACACCACCTGCAACTGAAGTAGTAACATGTAGACAAAAGCAAGAAAGAAAACACAGAGAAGAGTGTTGGTATTTTCCCTCAAAACTCTCTAAAGGTATTATTTTAACCAGTAGCGGGGGAATATGCTACTTAAAGGGTGAAACTGGACAGGACTGAGTCTGTACAACTTTCAGTGTAATGGGAATTTTGCTTACTGAGGTTTGGTAGAACTACACCATTTTTTTAAATATGAAAAAAATATTGTGTGGTGACAGTATTGTAAGCTATGCCCTGGATGATTGTGTGCACTTCTGTGTGTTGTGTAAGAATGTTTTAGGTTTTTGGAATCCAGCATTCACTTCAGTGGGTCAGACTGAATATGTCTGCACAGCTCTTTCAAGATGCCTTCAAGTGGTGCCCCTCTCATGGCACCTCAGGCTGGATTGCGTTGTGTGGATCAAGCTGCAGGCCCCAGGGCCATCTCTAGAATGCACATCAGATGGGAAGCCCTCAGGGATGCTGACTGCTGAAGAGTTATCTTGCTACAGTCTCAGAAAGGTTCTTATGCTGTACAGATTGTGTTTCCCTTGGATGGCCTGCCACTTCACCCTTTGTCATTATCCCTAAACGCCACAACCTTTCAGGTAACATCAGGAGAGGGAAACTAAGTCTTCCTAGTATCTAGGCAATCATAAACACCACTGTGATCACAATATTCACAAGAACAAGCACATCATGGAGGGTCACTTCTCAAGCCTCACGTCACCCTGAACCACATCCTTCCTGTCTGCAGCTCATCTGTGCCTGAAGAAGATAACACAATGGAGGTAGACTGCCTTTCTGTAGCCATGCCTTTTTGATCTTACTCTGATCTTACAGTTCCAGATCACCAGTGAAAATCGTCAAGATCCACAGTCTCTGGGCCACTTCTGCACCAGACCATATTCAGTACACTGTGCTCTGTTGCATCAGCTCCCTGATGTGTAACTTGGGATAAGGTCATTTCTTTTCTGAGAAATTACAGAATTACAATTCAGTCCTAGAATCAGCAAAGTTTCAAGTGACAGGACTTACATGGAAGACAACTGAATCGTGTTTAGGAATGAAGAGACATTAGTTCCCATGGGCACAAAGTGAAGAGACAAGAATGTTCTCGGATTCAAGAAATTTTAGAAAGAGGGGGGAAAAAAAAAAGCCTGTATTGTTGTCAAACACAAAGGACCTTTATTTCTCTCCTAAATTTTCTGTCAAGGAGAGACTTCTGAAAGTCAGTTCAGAAAAGAACAGTGCTCCTTTGCCCCACTGGAATTTGGAATCTAAAAGGTGGTCTCTCTTCAAAAAGACACCTTAGAATACTATGAAACCCTAAGAAATTAAATGCAATTTAATCTGGCTAGGGCATGAGCAGGACAGAGAAAGACTGTCAAAAAGGGAACTAAGACTGAAGTTCACCTGGCTTTAACATGGAAAATAAACAGAAATTGAAAATTTCCCCATTGCAATGAAGCATGGCTCAAAAAAAAGGTAGAATTTTACAAAAGAGCATAACTCTATTTTCTCTCCTAGAGTCAGGCTTCCAA
Source organism: Balearica regulorum gibbericeps (assembly GCF_011004875.1). Classification (NCBI taxonomy): domain Eukaryota; kingdom Metazoa; phylum Chordata; class Aves; order Gruiformes; family Gruidae; genus Balearica; species Balearica regulorum. Next base: position 17,508,373 of record NC_046186.1, read on the forward strand.
TCAAGAGTGAAGCATATGTGATCATGTATTTCATGAATGTCTGTTAAAAAAAATATGATGACCTTTAAAGTGGAGAATACATGTAGAAACAAAAATAAGTCTTCTAGCCTGAAGTCTTCTATCCTTGTATGGTAAAGTCCTCACCTATTCAAACTTATGCCAGATGACCTGCCTTGAATGAGAATATCTGGCAGTGATGAACTAACTGCCTTGGATGTCTTTCATGGGCCATCCTTTGCTGCATTGGTTGCTTGCCTGCAGCTGATAATCTAGAATCCATGGAAATCCATGGGAAATGTTAGTTTACTCTGCAGGACAACTGCTTGGTGATGTGGGACGTGGCAGGCCCTAGGCAGTGCGGATAGAAACTCCCTTCAGAGATCACAGTTCTGCTCTTGAATTCTCCCTGAGCAAGGTCCTGCTCTGCAGGCACTCCTGTCACTTGTACTCAGATAGTTTGGCATTTCAGACCTACAAAGGGCCTGCATCCTCCTGGGGGAAGTACTTATAGCAGCTCTGAGTAGTAGGAAAAGAACCTACAGAATCTGTACAACTTGGGCCAACCCATGCCTCGGGAGACTCTCAAGTAGGGAGGATTCTGTGGAGAAGGTCATTCCCTCAGGTTATACCGAGAAGACATAGTTTGTGTAGCACAGCACTATGACTATATGAATGGAACAGAGTAGAATATTTCAGTTGGAAGGAACCTGCAACCATCATCTAGCCCAACTGCCTGACCGATTCAGGGCTGACCAAAGTTAAAGCATGTTATTAAGGGCATTGTCCAAATGACTCTTAAACACTGACAGGTTTGGGGCATCAACCACCTCTCTGGGAAGCCTGTTTCAGTGTTTGACCACACTCTCAGTAAAGAAATGCATCCTAATGTCCAGTCTGAACTTCCTCTGATGCAGCTTTGAACCATTCCCGTACATCCTATCATTGGATCCCAGGGAGAAGAGCTCAGCACCTCCCTCTCCACTTCCCCTCCTCAGGAAGCTGTAGAGAGCAATGAGGTCACCCCTCAGCCTCCTTTTCTCCAAACTAGACAAACCCAAGAGGGATAATCATGTCTTTTGACCAGCTGGTTATGCTGTGCTTCATGCACCCCAGGATGCCCTCTTGGCTGCCAGGGCACACTGCTGGGTCCTATTGAGACTGCTGTCAACAGCAAGTTCAATGGATATGGATAATGACAGAGAAAACACCTTGTAATCAAAACCTGTAAATTTTTCTTGGGGATTTCCAATATGTACCCAGACTGTTAGGGAAGAAATCTTACATAGTTTTCACGAATTTGTAAAAAATACTAGGACAGCTGTAGGTGAAAACTTTTGTAGGGTATGAGTGCGGTGCAAGCAGAGCTCTTCCTTTTATAGTCAGTGAGGAAGTACTTTCTAATTTAGGCAAGTTATCTTAGGAAAGCAACATAACACAAATGTCTGCTGGTTGCACACAGTCAAATTGACTGCTAACCTTTGTCAATGGAAAGCCCTGATTCTCACTTCTGAATCTAATTGCCACGAACTTTTTTTGGCTATCTTTTGAGGTTACTCATACTTTTAATAAATTTCCATCTATATTTGTTTTTTCTTAATGTTATCTTCTAGTACATGGTGACCTGAAATGTGGAAGAAGTTAGTATGAGGTGTCTTTGTGGCCTACAAACTTCAGCCCAGGAGTTAACTGCTGGAGAAAGGGTAACTGAGAGTGAAGGCTGGGAGTGGACAAAAAAATAGGATTAGGCTCTCTTTATGGATTAGCGCTGTCCGCACTGCTGCCGATATGGCCTACTCTCTGTGCTTCTGAGGCATCCCAGCAAGGAGATGCTTCACCAGGCATCACAGTGTCAGAATGGCAATGACACTTGGTTTATTGCACCATGATACCAAGAGATTGTGGAGTGGGAGACATCAACTTGAGGCAAATACCAAGGCTGCATCCTCTGCCTTGGCCAATTTCCCAAGGGTCTCATGGTGGCCCAAGCCTCAGGCCCCCACATGGAGTTCCAGCCTGACTGCCTGACTGGAAATGGACTTGTGTGATCTGAAGGACCTCACAGAACCTGTACCAGAGTTTGCAAGGTAATAGCCAATAGCATTGAATCATGTAATAGCAAGCAAGTGCTCTTTCAGAAAGGTCAGGAGATGAAAAAGAAGAGGAAATTGTGAGGGGAGAGAGAGTGAAGATGAAGGAGTAGTGTATCCTGTCTTGTCCATCCTACAGGATGAGTCATGCTAATGCAGGACTACCTGATGAACTGTATTTGCGACATCTGCTTAAAACTTCGAGCTGAGCTGTTCATAGAGTTTGGCAACTCTTCGGAGGACAAAGGAAAACTTCATCTCAACTCTAGACGATATTGCCAGTTCATCTCTGTGCTGGAGGGTGGCACACTGGAAAAGGCTCAGAAGGCAGATCAGCTCTAGGCCATGCAGTGCCTTCCCCTTGCAGTACAGAGAATGCTAAATCTCAAATTAGCGTCATATTTTTACTTGTGTACTCTTGTGTTTTGGCCACAGGCAGCAGTGATTATTCAAGAGTGCAATCACAGACAGGCTTCTCTAAAGCATGCTGTATAGAAGGCAGGTTTTGAGTGGCTAGCAACCTTGTGAGAGATGAGTGTGGGTCTAAGTGTCTGACATTTGATGTAGAGATGTAATCTCACTGGATTAATCAGAGTTGGTTGATTTGACCTTGATGCTGTGTCTGAAGGTAGTTTTACAGGCTAGTATTGGTGCAGCTATTCCATCTTCCATTTCAGACTGTGCTTTCTGTATCAGGATTTTAGTTACAAAACTTTGATTCAATTGTGGGTCTGATTTATGGAGTTATTAAATAGAAAGTGCTTCCAGACTGGTGGGTAGTGGATTTAGGATTGTGAATATGTCTGTCTTAGGTTTCTGTTAATAGCCACTTAACATCTGGAGAGTTGGGAAATTTTTCTTTTACATCAGGCAGTTTGTCTTGAGATACAGAAGTCAACAATTCAAATATATGGCTTTGGCGAGTTCTCTGCCTTCTAGACTTGAGACATTGTCCCTCTTTTTCAGAAAATGTTTGAGTAATTGATGCAACTGAACCTAATCAGCAGGCAAGACTGAGAACAGCCCACTGAAAAACAGAGCATGGTGCATCTCCGTTGAGGGACAGCTTTTCACATCCGAAGTGGCAAGTTAAAGGTACAAAAATACAGCATGGGTCCTGGAGTGCAATCAGCCATATTGCTAAGTTGTTAGAACAGTCCCTGGCATAGGCTTTGAATTCCTGAAGTCTTCCAGAAATTGTGTAAGCACACTTTGGGAGATAGGACAGTGTACTAATGTACAGTAATATACACTACTAAATGTACTCTGTGTTTTAAAATCCCTTAAGACAGACAGCAAGTTTGAGAATAACTATAGGAATGTTATGATCATTGGACTTTAGAAACAGCCGCATCTTCTGCACCAGTTCTATGAGTCTAACGTCCCTTTCTTGGTATTTAGCTTCTGAAAGTAAGGCATTCTGATTCCAATTTAAAACCAAAATTAATCTAAGAAAACATTTTTAATTTCCTTTGAGAAAAATTAAACAAAAAGTGCTTTGGTCAATACAGTCCCTGTTCTCATGTAGTTCAGTATAACTACTGATATGCTTACCCATCTCTTTATGTCTGATACCCATAAAGGGGCGAAACTGATAAGCAGAGACTGGTTCTTCATCCTTTCCCTGTTGGCATCATGTTCAGGAGCCTATTTTTGAATGTGGATCTCTCCCAAACTGTCGGGCTCATCCTAAATATGTTAACTAATGCTACAGCTAGCACCTCACTTTGCTAAATCTAGCTGCTTCAGTCACAGTGGCCCTGCACTCTGTAGGTTTGAATTTAGCCTTTTGTGGGTTTTAAGCACACCATTATATTTCCTATGCTGTCATCTAAGTAATTATGCAGTCTGCTCTCATTGCACTTATAGCACTACAGTCTTAACTTTGCTTGCATCTTACCTATTTATGCACAACCTATTACTGTGTCATTACCCTCCAACACTAGTAGCTATCCATTTTAAAATGCAATCTGAAGTATGGAATTGCTGCCAGGCACTTTTAGAATTCATGGGAGGGTCTGGCAGTGTTCCTGCAGTTGCAGGACAATGGATGCAGAGACTATACTTGGATAATGCTGTTCAGTGTTAAGTTAGACTTGATGTGATAATGGGAGTTTCTTAGAGTACAATTAGAATGTTTTGAAGTACATAATAAAATTATGTGGGAAATGGTAAACAGCTGAAAAAGCAAAGCGTAAGGATTTAAATCATCTCTGAGGCTGTTTCAAGAACAGCAGAGATGCTTAGGCAGTAGAAAGATGTGCATGCCAGAAATGAATAGATTAGATGGGACCTGAAGGCTTTATAGACTTCAGAGAGAAAACAGAATGAACTAAAACTAAATCAATACAGCAAGATGTATATTAATTTTCCAGTTTCTCTTATTACTTATTAAACAGAGTTTAAGGAAACAAAATAATTTCATTAAACAGGGAGGATTGGGATAACTAACTATACTTTAACTCTTTGGAGATAACATTTATAATGGTAGTAAGAAATCCACTACAGGCAAAACATTTCAGCTTTGAACTTTATCAATGCAATCATTATTTTGCCACTAAAAAGAAGGCCAAAAAAATCAAATGTTTATTTATGAGGCATTTATTGTGGATAGAGAACTAAATCATAAGCATAAATTGTAAATAAAAACATTTGATTAATGGAAATAACATGAGAAAAACAAAGTGAAAAATACAGATTTGTCTGAAGCACTAAATTATGTACACTGTTAATGTTTGGTAAGTAACAGACAATCTGAATAAGGCTTACAAGGTCTTCAATATGTACAAAAACCCAGGAGTGTTATAACAAAGACCCTCTTTCATTGGTGTTAGCAGCAGCTGATCCCTACCAAGCTTTGTAGGATTAGTGGCAGACAGTGACGAACTTCAGTAGAAATGTATGGAGTTGTGGATGTCGCAAAGTTCGGTCCTTTTACATCCGCTTTTTTTGTGTTTGAGCAGAGTTGCGCTAACTCTCTTTAGGTATCTGCCAGTCTTTCTTTTGGTGTCACTGTCTAATGACTAAAAGGTAGTGAAGAGTGGTAATGAGCACACAGTTCTCAGTGGCTAAAAGAGTATATCATCAGTACCCAGAGGAAAAAGAGAAAACAATCCATTGTTAAAGTCTAGATAGGAAGAAAAAGGGACACGATCATGCTGTGCCTTAAAATAACAAAAAAAAAAAAAAAAAAAAGAGATTGCTGCCTAGAAAAATTGGTTTAAATAGTCCATCAAGAAAGTATTGACACTTAGAATCCAAAGAGATGTAATACCCCTGTGCTATGAGTAATAAACTTTTCATGCCTTGGCACAAAATGCTACGAGCATATTACCAGTGAAGAGAAACACATCACATGCCAGCATGTTGCTTGGTATGTAGTAGCTAGCAAGTTTATCTGATTAAAAATAATAATTTTTAAAATCCTCCATTTATGTTAACATTAACATTTACAGTATCGTATGAAGGAAATAATAAGTACTAACAACTGACTTGCCATTAAGAATTCAAATGCAGTAGTGCTTGTATGCAGTGCAGTTGCTTACTGTGATGCATGTAAGGAGCCTAAGGCAGCCCCTTAATTCCTCTGCATTAGCATCCCAAGTAGCGGTGCACGAAGGAAATGTGGCTCCGCAGAACTAGACTGTCCGTATGGGTCAGAGTAAGCTGAGCATGAGAATTTGCCCCATACTTGTCATGTGCATGAATGGTGTGTCATGGAAAGTATCTTCACCAGATTGAGAGCTGATGCAATCCACTCCCTCCTGGGACCAACAGGGGAGCTGCCCAAGAGACTCAGGCTCTCTGAACTCAGCTTATTAATTGACTGTTAGCTTTTCCTAGCCTGAATTAAAAATATCTGAGCAGTATTTTTATTAAACTTACAGATCCAAATCTAAATCTTTCTTCCTTTGTTATCCATACGACCAGTCTCACTCATCTGAATTAGATTATCTTCATGAATTAAAAACATAAGATTTGATAATTTTTTCTGTGTGATTCATTGAGGTTTAGGTTAACAGTATCTATAAATAATGTAATACAGTCTGAAATTACTTTCAGAAAAACAGAGCCTCCACAGTTTCCACAGTTGTGAATGGAGTGTGTGGTTTCTGAACACCTCTGAAGCAAGGCTACGCTGGTGCAAACTGCAAGCAATCTAGTTTGACATTTATGGCTTTACAATCTAATTTTGTTCTGTAAGAGAATTATAGATTCTCCAAAAAACTTATAATGAATTCCAGTATATGCTTCAAAGCACATATGCCATTTTGAAAGCAGCTCAGACTTTTTCTGAAGCATTTTTTAAGTGTTGGAAAACTGATTGAGTAAATTCTACATTGTTTCATCTCTAACCAAGGGAAAAGAATTAGTGCAGTAATTTGAAAGCGATTTATGAGTCAATCAAGAGATTCACTGTAACATTCCAAGGAAGTCACATGATTTCCATTCACGTATTTGCATTATCTTTACACTAACAGACAACACAGCATTTTATTTCCAAAGCTATTGTCTTACGATAACTCTTAAAAGAGAGCCATTGCAGTGCACAGTTCTTTTTGGCTGAAGGTAGAGAAGATTTGCTTTATGATACCTATCTTTTTCAAAAATAAAAAAAAAATGGAGGAAGTTCTTTAGTGCAAGATGTCTGATTATTTGATCACAGTGGTCTGTGGTCCTTCTGGCTTGAGTAGCTCTCTGTTTACTTTTCCATATGTACAACTGCAAAATGAGAAAAGGATAGGCACACTCTACCAATGAAAATTCTTCATTTCCTGCACTTAATCAAAAAAACAGTCTAGGTATTGGCAGCTCCTTTTAAAAAAATGGAGAGATACCACTTTCCCAAGTAGGAAAAGGATAAACACAGCTGCAAGCAGTTTTAATGTACTAAAAAAAAAAAAGAAAAAGAAAAGAAAAATAAAAATACTTAGCCCGTATTTATAAACCAGTTATATACAACAATTTATGGAAACCCAGCAAGTGGACTTAACGTTCATATACATATATAATGAAATTCAAAGTGCATGTATGTTAAATATGTATCATACTGATGGATTCTTTATAAATGTGCAAGAGAGATATTTATTATTTATAGAGCTCCACGACTGTACTAGGTTCTTTTCAGTAGAAAGCAGGATGATGTGTTTCCTTCCTCAAAGAATATAAAAGTCCACCTAAGCGAAGGGATTGAATTCTGTACCTTTTAATTTGAAACAAGCTATTTTATGGGGTTGGGATAGTGTGCAAAATGAAATGTAGCTATAATTGTTAAGGTTTGTGACATACTGTGTATGGCTCAAGCTGTTATATCTATTCCTATATGCATTCAATTAGAGAACCCATCTTCAATGATGTATTCTAGCACACTCCTGGGAACTAATCCAATGTTTTTAGCTATCTGTTTTACATGAAACCAATTATTGTAATATCTCTAACGTCTAAATGGTATTGTCGTGAGTGCCATTTTAGCATGGTCCAAGGTATTTATTTCTATGAGATTATCTACTCTTCAAATTTATTATGCTTTCAAAAATACCAACAGAGTCACATTATCATTTTTGTATCCCACAGCCAAATGTTCAAGCAGAATTTAATACGAGATAAATAATCAGCTGCCTAAACTCAGTGCTTTCCACTTCTATTTACATAAAACAACCTCTTACTGGTGCTTAACATCTCTCTATCCTCATTCTAAGTTCCCAGTGACAGCCTATGTGCATTTTTTGTTATAATCCTCTGTTTTTCCCTGGTGCTGTATTATGCTAGCTCAGCTCTGCTATAGACTACAATCACTGTCTGGAAAACTCTGGGAGTGAGGATGGAAGCAGTGTTATAGGACTTTGCAGAAAAAGAGTTCTGTCTCATGTTACCACAAATTATCGTTATTTTACAGCAATAATAAAATGTACCCAGAAGCACTGAGGTCTCAGTTGTGCCACTATTTGACCATGTGTCTGAGCTACTGCAGTTCTCCTTTGTACAATTCTGCCTTTCCAGAAGTACAGTGGGGATAATTATCTAGTCCAAAAGAGTGTTTAGACTTTGTACATTAAGATAATGTTTGTTGCAAAACAGTATGTCATTTTCATAAATTATCATTAGCAGGTTCTGACTTCCTGTTTGCATGAAAAGTGCTGGTTTTGTGGAAGACTCCAAACAACTGTGAGGTAGCTAAGCATCATTATCATTACTATTGTCATTGTCATGGTTTGTTACTGGTAGCTCACTTTTACTAGTTGACATTGTATAACAAGCATTGTATGAGCTCTTCAGTGACCTAATATAGCAGTCCTTTAATGACCTCATTTTATAACAGAACTTTCATTTATGCCAAGAAGTTATAAAACCTATCATCAGAACAAGTGGAGAACTTTGGTTTGATGATGCTTTGGACTCACTTTAAACAAGGAAAATAGCTAAAATGTAATGGAGTGGCAAAACGCAGTACTTGCATCTGAAGCACAGGAATGGGAGGTATGCAATGATTCAGCGCAAGGTACAGTGGCATGATCTGTTTTTTTCATTTGAGTGAATTTACTAAATGTCTCATGAGGAACTTGCCAACAAAGGTTTAAAAAAAGACGATGTGTTAGGGTCTGTCTTGTTAAGGAGGTCCCAGGATGATTTAAAGCTTTTCAGATGAGACATGTACATGCAGCAAAGTGTGTTCTTCAAAGGAAAAAAATGTACTTACTGGTAGGACTATGGGGAGGCAGTAGCAAAACTGCATTGATGGATTGATGCCTGCATGAGTAGCATATTAAAGGTGGGCTATAGCAAGACTGGCTGGAAACTCATCTTCTCAGCTGCTCTTGTTACCTGCATGCCATAGTCATCCTAGTATAAAATCTCTCAAAGCACTTTTATTTTCAATCTGAGAAAATGAAAGAACAATTCTGCCCAATGAACACTAGGAAATCTGTCTTTTGAATGGGCAGGACACATTAATATTTTAAAGATCTCAAAAATTCTGAGATCTTGTCTGTTCTTTCTGAGGAGTCTTCTGTTGGAAAAACATGCAGTTAACTTTTCTTCCACTAGGACTGGAAGTCTATTGAGTCTGCAAACTGGAAATCAACCTTGAGCTGAATCAGACTTACTCAGTATCAACGGGAAATACACTTGTGTTGGCTCCTTCTGTTATATGCTTAGCAAAAATGCTATTACATTAAGAGTATTTTGATTCTATACGCAATGTGTGATATAAATAATAAATTCTTTGACTTTCTCTTCATGCCGGATTGTGTGAGTACTACATAGCTGAACTGTAGCCGTGTTTGCTTTCATTTCCTAATTTCTCTGAGTTAAATTCTTAATCACTAGCCTGCACTAACAACTTCTTGAATTAAGTTTCCTCAGGGTGGTGGTGATGGTGATTTTCAGCTAAAACAGTAGAAAACATGCATTGGAATAAACATTAGACAATGGTAGATTTTAGCAGAAAGGAAATGATTATTTATTGAGTGTTGATGGAGGGGCTAAAATAGTATAAATAAACAGTAAAGAAGACAAAGACCAAGGGAAGTACAGTCTACAAAGCTAGTTTAAGCATATTTGAAACCTCTGCAAAGTTTAGATGAAAAATGAAAGGATTGTTTTATGATATTCTTTGCCACTTGGCCCAAAGCCCTGTACTACAGTAAAAAATCAGGATTTATCAGCACATTCAGCACAAGTATGTTGTTATGTATAGAGCATTTTAGGATTCCTCATTTAAGATTAAGAAGTTACTAAACACTTTAATGGTAAAAAACAGCTGAAACAACAGCAGGCTGCACCCAAAAGAAGGCATATATCAGCAGAGAAATTTGTTGGGTATTGCTTTGTTCTTTTTTGCTTGTCTTTACAAAAGGAGAAACATCACTTGGATAAATAAATATGGAATACAACACACCCACAGAAGTTTGTTGCTGTGACCTGAGAAAAAGCTGAGAAAGCAAGAGAGATTTTCAATCAGGTTTCAGATGGGAGAGATTTGGGGAGGGGAACTGTAGAATTCTGTACTATTATTTTGATTTTTCTTGTATTTAGAGAAAGATAACTTGTTTGTAAATAAAGGAAGAAAACACAGTAATTGTGGTGTTGGAGCCTAAACATCAGCTCCCTCTTCTCCCTGGAACAACCCACCTAGAACCCTGAAAACTGGCTAACCTTTTGGATCAAAAGGTAATAAGAGTGTGTGTTTGGAAGCTGGGAATAGGAAATACAAATAGGATCCAGAATAAACCTGCAGTATGCCAGGATGTCTGTTCTCCCCGGATTCATTTTACCACCACAAAATATGGAATTGGATGATCATAACTTGTATTCTACATTGTCATTCAGCACTGGAGCATAAGCACTAAAAAACATTTCAGCCTGTCCTTTTGGGAGGCAAACCAGACTGCTTCTGGGCATCCTCCTCCTTGTAGCACTGTGCGAGCGCACCCAGACAGTTGAAACTGATTGAAGTACACAAGTGCAGCAGTAAAAGGAACAAATATCCGCTAAAGGAGCAGCAAAAAGAGAAGATTAACAAAATGAACATTTCCAGAGAGGGATTTAAGTGAGGAGTCAGGGATTGTTGAAGCAATTCCTGTGCTGATCTTCTGTTTCATTGTTATCATTACTTTGCATAGTCTAATCAGATTGTGAAGGTAGTTCAGTAAAATGGGTTTGATTGACAGAATAATTACTGGAACCATTCTGATATCTTAAAAGGCAGGGGGTGCCTCCGGAAACATTTCCCAGAGGGTGCTCGCTAGTGCAATATACTGAAGGACTTAAACTGGATGAAGAACTTAATGTGTTTTAGTAGTATTAAATCCACATAATAGTGCCCTAATAGCATATTCTATTTATACCAATACAAGTTATAAAATCCTTCTGGTTTTGGTAAATAAGAGTAATTATTTTTTTGAGTAAAATTAATTAAAACAAATTATAATAAAGGTAATTAAAAGAGTAATTGAGTAATAACTTGAAGGCTGAAGAGGAATGGCATTGGTAGTATGGCTTGCAGAGTTGTCTGGGCTTCAGATTTCTGAGCAAAGATCCTTTCAGTGTAATAAGAGGGGACTCTTGATTACAGCAATATTCCTAACTAAATCCCTGTAATCCTCTTCCATATCTAATGAATCTCTTTATTGGTTTGTCTGCTTTAGGATGCAAATGCAATGATGTGTATGAATTATAAAATCATAAAAAAGTAGAGGTGGCACAGCCCACCAATTCATCCCAAGATTGTACCACCACATTCCTCACAGGGCCTGGTCTGAGCATCGACTTAAGTGAGGGAGACTGTAATCACTGCACACGACTATTTCGGTGCTCTACTCCTCACTGTTAGAAAGTTTTGAAGACTATTATGAGGCTTTCCTTATTCTTTCATCCACAGAATAAATAGCCCTTGTTCTTCTGATTTTTCCATATGTTTCTACACCTCCAATTGCATCATGTCTTCTATGCTTTTGGTGAAGTGAGAGCAGGTGATGGAGTGTTAGTGCCAGTGGCCAAGAGACCGCTGCATTGCATGACACATTCTGCGCAGCTGCGGCTTCCTTCATGCCGGCTGCCCTCAGCATTTGTGCCCTAAATATGGCAGTTGATATATTTCCCCAGAAGAATAAGATTCCGTCTAATGATGAAAAACACCTTCTATTAAGGAACAGCAGATTGTAAGGGTCACTAGATGGGATGGATGCAGCAGGACATGATGCAACACTCTAAGTCTGGGATTTAAACCATTGCTGTTGCATGCACACCTTCTCTCTATCAGAACTGCAGTTGTCTTTGTGTAGCTCAGCCCTTTGTTACATTTTAACAAATTCTGTTACACTTTAACAGATTTTGGTTGTGTTTGCACTTTTGCCAAGCTTGCAATAGCAATTCTGGGGGCTATTAAGACAGTGTTGGGAATAATCAATGAAATAACAGCCCTGGGATATGGGCTGTGCCAGCCCTATGCTTGGTCTGGCGTAGGCTGGGGGTCTGGGATGCAAAGCAGGGCAAGCACCATTAACAAAAAAAGGAGCAAGATTTGCAGAAAACAATTGTTTATTGCTTTCACTCCAGCATATGCATAATTTCACAGCACAGCAAGCAGCAGTCAGGGATTTTGCATAAAATAGACAGTCAGGGCATTCTGCACAATTTGCCCCTCCTGTTTATCCTGGGTGAGTGAACAAGCTGTGGCAGGCACAGGTGGTGACCATGGCTCCATTTGGGCTTCTTATTCTCTGCCTTGTGCCATCTGCTCCTCTTTTCTTCTGCAAATACCATGTAGGGGACAGCAAAGAAGCAGAATCCTGTTAAGGTTAGTCTGATATCTGATTTTCTTTCTTTTAAGGGCTCTTCTCACCTTCAGGTGATCAAGCACATTTTCTATAGCCAATCCCCACCATATTTGGAGTTCATCTCATACCTATGAGACATCTCTTTTCTCATGGGACAAGACCGTTTTGGAGGGGGAGTCCCTTTATCTTCATGGCTAGAGTGAATTCTTCACAGAGAAGTCTTAGTTGAGTCTTCATTCTTTTTACAGTGCTATGGTACCTGAAGCTGATCGCATCTGGGCTGCTGTGGTCCTGCTGTCCCCTCTCAACGCCAGATGCATGTTCCTATCCCTTGCACTGCACAAACTCATACAGTTATGTCGTGAGCTGGCTCTGGGAGCTGCTCTGGCTGAGAAATAACAACTTTCTTGGTGGAGCCAGCTGTCACACACACACACACACACACCCCACCCGCCCTGAACTGTCTCAGCATGTGGTTGCATTAGAAACAGTGCTTGCAAAAAGAAAAGGATGGGAATGCGTTTGGGAAGTGAGGGTTGGCAGGACTAGAGCAGCCCAGATTTAGTGCCATTGACTGCCATACAATTGCACTGTCCCTTTCTGAATGTACTGACCTTGATGTGAGAGATGTACTTGGAATGGGTCCCTGCCTCATCACACAGCTCTCTGACCACTTCCATGGAGATACCCAGCCTGCTGCTGCTGCTTCTGCTGCTGCTTGAGGTAGAGGTGAAAGTGGTGTGTTGCTCATGCAGTAATAGGTTACAAAGGGTAAAATCTGCTACTGAGGTAAGTGGTAATGGTAGGTGATTTAGCAATGCACAGATCTCACACGATTGTGGAAACATGGCCTAAGTGTACAGCTTTGCATCACTTCCTCTGAATTCCCTTTCATACCTTCTTCTGCATATTTTTCCAATATTTCAAAATCACTTTGAATTCTAATACTGTCAGCCAATATCCTTTCAGTCCCTTGCAGTTTCATGTTATCTGCAAATTTCATAGAAATGTTCTTTACTCCATCGTCCAGGTTGCAAATGAAACTTGGAATTAAACTGGACCTGGGCCAGATTCCTATAGGCCCAAGCTTGATAGAAAAATGTCACTTGTTCCCTCAGTTTTTACAGTGGTCCATTAATAATTACTCTTAGCATATTGTTATCCAATTAGGTTTTGTACCTACCTTCCATTAGTTTCAGCTAAATGTCTTCTAAAATTCTTCCCTCCCAACTTCATCCCACCTTTGCTGTATTAATGAGTTCTCATATACCAAGATGACGGGCACTTTCAGGGACAGTTTAATTGACCTCTGAAGGCAGTTTATTTCTACATATAGAAACACTTGAACATATAGTATCTAATTCTCCCACAATGGTGAGAAATTAATATGGTGATTTCACAACAGAACGACAATAAATAAATTACCTGTCACTGGACTGCATTTTCTGTTAGCATTTGCAGAGCCTGGAAGTCAGCATCTTCCCTCACCCTTTCTTTTGTGCCTATGAAGGAAAAAGATCTGCTGGCTTTTTTCACAGAAAAGCAAAGCCTCATTATTGGTGACTGTTCTCCATAGTTTTGCAACCAGCAAGGCCACTTGTGCTTTTCTTCATGGAAGTGGAATACATATGTGGCATCCCTATGGCAATAAAGCTCACACACTGTTTAAAGCAATAGCTCCTTGCACACATCGATAGCAGTTGGGGCTGCAAACCCAGCTGCTCTCAAGTAAGCCTTTATATCTACATGCTATGATACAGCGTCTTCAGTGTTGGTCTTTAAAATAGTATGTGCTTTTATCTCGCTGTTTCACAGTTTCCCACTTGCTGCACGTAATTGTCACTAAAGTGAAGGAGATGGCAGGTGATCCCTGCCTCATGGGTACTCTCTGTTTAGCCGTTCCTTTTAGTGGTAAACTGAAAGCCAAGGAAAAGGTGCATGGCAGTGGAACTATAAGGAAGTAATGTCAATTAATAATAGCTAAAGAAAGAAAAGGCCATTCAATCTTTCTTTCCACAATTTTCAGAGGAGAGCTTAACTGAAGGCTTAAGACCAATACAATTCAATTCCATACATAAACCAGTTTCCACCTCCCTTTTTGCCCAGAGGCCAATGCTTGCAGTCTGGCTGCAATAGTTTGTGCCTAGAGGCAGCTTTGCATTTGCTTAGTGAAAAGGTATTATTTGAAGTGTGTACATGTGTGCTACCAACCTTGAAGACATGAAATCTCCTTTACACATAACTAGACAACCATCTAACAGAGTATAAAATACTTAATTAGCTTATCACAATCACTTTAAGGTGAGTGAGGAAATGTTTTCTGCCACTGGATAGCATTTGTATGGTGACATGAGTTCACTGTGGTGATGGTAGTCAGCTCAGAGATGTTATTTTCTCTTTTATTATACAACAGAGAAATTGTAGAAATCGTTATTTTTTTCCCATTGTAACTGAATCATTTTGCTGGTTGTGATAAAGAAGTCTCTGTAGTAAGTTGGATAGAATTAGGTCACGGCAACATGCAGTCAGTCTCTGAGTCTGCCAGATATTTCAGTTTTGACCTTTACTGTCCACAGTACTGGAGTTAATTATGACTAGAGAGTACTTACCATTTTTAGTCTTCACAGAAATCTCTTAGCCAAACTGCTAATGATAACGTAGCGTCTGTTGGTAGCTTCTTACATTTTCTTTTTAAGACTGTGTTGCATGTGATAATGACCTTCAGAACGGCATTATGTTTAGATGTTAAATCTGGAAATCACTTAGCACAATGATACTATGAGTGTACAGTATAGAGGACAGGAATTCCCTTTGCCCTGCACCTTGCTAGGTAATACATACTGCTATAAATTAAAGGTAAAGATAATACTGCTTTGATATTTACTATTTTATATTCACTTTCTGGGTTATAAATTGGTACCTGGTTCAGGGCAGTGATGAAAACATCTTCAGGCAGAAAGACATTAAGTCTGTATCTTCCCCTATGGCTGGCCGAAAATCTGTGGTGCGTTGTACTGCATGTCTAATTGTGACTTAGCACTTTTGGAATCTGCCGGAGAACTTCCAGAAAGATGTTGATCCTGTCCCACTACTTGGAAGTAGGAGGAAAAAAATAACAGGAAAGGCAGGAAACACCCAGTCGCCCACAGAAGACTGCTAGCTTGAAATAGAGAAACTTAATCTGATAGCACCAAATAGGAACAGGCCTTTCAGAAAAAGGCTCAAGGTCTCTTTCAAGGGGATGTCTACTGGATAAGCATCATGTTATTGTCCCCTGCAAGCAGGAAAAAGATCACAGTAACAATAAGAGCTGTGTGGGATGTCCTTCACAATATGCCTTGATTAAAGAAAGATGAGTATGTGTTTAATTCTAATTTTACTGTCTGAAAGAAGAAATAAAATGTTTAAGGAAAATATATTCCTAAACTCAATGAAATCAACTACAAAGTAATAGCTTTAATGCCAAGATATCTGTGAACAGTCTAATCAGAGACGTTTTATGAAGCAAACAGCTTCTGACACTACTACAGCAGTGTCAGCCAACTCTTGCTTGAATAAGCCTGTCATGACCTGTCAATGTGCGCTTGCAGCCCAGAAAGCCAACCATATCCAAGGCTGAATCACAAGAAGCATGACGAACCGAGGGAGGGGATTCTCCCCCTCTACTCCGCTCTCGTGAGACCCCACCTGGAGTACTGCATCCAGCTCTGGGAGTCCCCAACATAAGAAGGACATGGAGCTGTTGGAGCAAGTCCAAGAGGCCACGAAGATGATCAGAGGGCTGGAGCACCTCTCCTATGAAGACAGGCTGAGAGAGTTGGGGTTGTTCAGCCTGGAGAAGAGAAAGCACCAGGGAGACCTTACAGCAGCCTTCCAGTACCTGAAGGGGGCCTACAGGAAACATGTAGAGGGACTTTTTAGCAGGCCCTGTTGTGATAGGACAAGGGATAATGGCCTTAAGCTGAAGGAGGGGAGATTAAGAAGAAATTCTTTACTGTGAGGGTGGTGAGGCACTGGAACAGGTTGCCCAGAGAAGCTGTGGATGCCCCCTCCTTGGAAGTGTTCAAGGCCAGGCTGGATGAGGCTTTGGGCAACCTGGTCTAGTGGAGGGTGTCCCTGCCCATGGCAAGGAGGTTGGAACTAGATATGGTCCCTTCCAACCCAAACCATTCTATGATTCTATGGTAATAAAGCAGCCAATAAAGCTGCATGTAATTTAAGATTTTTCTAAGCTGCTGATTTCACAGCTATGGAGATATTTCTCCTTAAAGCAAAGTAAGTAGGACTACTAGTAACTGCATTTGTATCAGAAATAGTGTGGCCAGCAGGGCTAGGAAAGTGATTGTCCCTCTGTACTTGGCACTGGTGAGGCCGCACCTTGAGTACTCTGGTTCAGTTTTGGGCCCCTCACTACGAGAAAGACATTTGAGGTGCTGGAGTGTGTCCAAAGAAGGGCAATGAAGCTGGTGAAGGGTCTAGAGAACAAGTCTCTTGAGGAGTGGCTGAGGGAACTGGGGTTGTTTAGCCTGGAGAAGAGGAGGCTGAGGGGAGACCTTATTGCTCTCTACAACTACATGAAAGGAGGTTGTGGTGAGGTGGGGGTTGGTCTCTTCTCCCAAGCAACAAGTGAGAGGACAAGAGGAAATGGCCTCAAGTTGTGCCAGGGGAGGTTTAGTTTGGAATATTAGGAAAAACTTCTTCATTGAAAGGGTTGTCAATCACTGGAACAGGCTGCCCAGGGAAGTGGTTGAGTCACCATCCCTGGAGGTGTTTACAAGACATGTAGGTGTGGTGCTTAGGGACATGGTTTAGTGGTGGACTTGGCAGGGCTAGGTTGACCTGATGATCTTAAAGGTCTTTTCCAACATAAACAATTCTATGATTCTATGATTCTATGATTTGTAGGTTACTACTCTCCAGACTTTAATGAATAAGATCTAACATTTAAAGTTTTAAGCACTCATTATTTTTTTTTTTTAGCTCCCAGGAACTACAGTACCCATTTTATTAAAAACCTTTTCAAGCTTCTCAGCACGTTTCCTCATGAAATCCAGCTGGTTAATTCTGGTACAATTAATTCATATTCTTTTTTTCTTAAGGATTTATCCTTCTTTATCAGTTCAGATAAATATCTAATTGACCCAAAGTATCTCAATAAAGCAATGATGCATCCTGAATAAAAAAACAAAGTGTAGAGAAGGATTCCTATAAGGGGGGGTTAATTTTCACAGTCATAGTTTCCACCCTCCCCCATCCAATTCTTATTCTGTTTGTTTAAATATTTAAGGCATTCCTGTGTTTTGAAAATACTTTTTTTCCCCTAAAGTTCACTCTTTGAGATAATAAATCTACAAATTATGTCAAGGTAGCAAACATACTTTAGCTACAAGTTTCCAAGGATATATACAGTTGTCTGCAGAAATATTGTTTTAACACCTCTTCCTCATAGACATCCTGCATATTCATATCACATATTTATTGTCAATAAATGTTTGCAACAACTTGCAAAAAGATTTGGGCATTTGCCCACAGCCTAAATTTAATGCAACTCCAGATACAAACATCACTGGTTAAGCCTTTGCAGTATATTAGAGACAGCAACTAGTTTTTCAGTGTTTGCTTTTATATGGTTCCCTACAGAGACTGAAGAGACTAATTTCTTTCCCCAAACACAGAAGTAACAGATGGTGTCAGTCAGGTAGACCTGCCAGGGTGCATATGAACAGACAATCAAGAGATGAGAAGATTTACTTTGGAAACATAATAGAGAACAGCTGCCAAAACATCCCTTTTCATAATTGCTTGGGTGAGAAGCTTTGCCTTCCTTCTTCTCCTGAGCCCAGGACATCAGTAAGGGGATCAGCTCAGATGTATTCAGATGCAGCTTGAAATTTAAAAAGGGAGGTTGGGGCAGGGACTAGACTGAAGATCCTGCAGAAGGGGCTTGAATTCTGAACTGTTGAGCAAAATGGACTCTCACAAACTATGAAAACTTTGCTTTTCCATTTAAAGGCTTCTGATAGATGAGTAGTCAGAAGAACAGAGATAAGGCATTTCTGTCACTAAAATCTAAGAATATGTTCAAGTGCTGGCTTGCGAAAACACTTTTCTGTGTCGCAGCAAGCTTCTCTTGATTGTAGAGTTCATGGTAGTTTTGTGTCCAAGTGGGATTTGCAGTCCACCAAAGATGTCCCTGTGGGAGCTTTGGGTCAGGTAGAAGCCACTCACGAAGCCAGTCACTAGTTTCCAGGATGGGAGGGCTACGGTACAAAGTAGTGGCTCAGGGTCTCGTGCTCAGAAATAACAGTTCCAGAAAATATGTAAAAAAGGTGGAATAATCAACTGGAACTGAGGCAGCATCCTACGACATTTGAGGTTTTCTCACGTTCATGTGTCATTCTTCAGCGGATTCCTGACAGAAGAGGCTACATGAAAAAAACATGGTTTCGAACGCATTGGTTCATAGAAAGCCATAAAAAATTGGAATATGCAAATCATATGCATAGCTTTTCTCATGATGAAAGGTTTGGTGTATTTTGATTCATAGAGCGTTTTGAGTGAGAGCGTGATGCTGCTTGACCTGGTCTGTCAAAGCCCTTTCAAGCTTTTGGTCATAACTCTGCGCATTTCATATCTGTATGACCCATTCTTGATCGACAAAAAAGGTGTGATTTCCCACCATGGTAGCTCAAGGGGCATTTCTGTTTGTGCAGGTGTAGACCACAGTGATAGAAGATGCCTGAGAAAAGCCCAGTGTGGTGGCTGCATGGTGATGATGTTTGAAACAGGTTGCTTTGTTTCAATACCCTCTCTCTAAAATGGAGTAATGTCAGGTTTAAAAAAAGAGAAAATTATTTTTCAGTGGAAAATTAAAAGAAAAAAAATTCAAGTGAATATTGTTTTGTTCTGCCTCCTTAAAAGGTTAATGTGGTAAGGAAGGAAATGTTTCACTTCTATGTTATAGTGCCTTTTTATAACTTTTGTATTTCTAATTCAAATATTTTAGAATTTCTTGTTTTAGAAAAAGATGCTACTTTTTGTCCTGATTTAGGGCAAAATATTAAAAAAGTCTCAGTGGTTTTGCTTTTGACCAGCTTTAATTATTTATGACATTATCAACATCTATATAGAGGAAAAACTAATTTATTTTTAAGCAATCTTGTCAGCTCTTCAAAGGAACTGCGAAATGAGTGAGGAGGGCATAAGAGATATATATTTATAGAGCTTAGTTCCAAGTCGTCTTGAGCCTGTGACAGCAACACACAAGACAGCCTGGCCCTGAAATGCTTACACAGGACAGCTGGTTTGTTGTCCATCTGGAGCACTGTATTCTGACACTTGAGATTGTGGGATATTGAAAACAGAGTTTGCTGGATGTGGTTCCCCATGACCCGTGTGACAGTGGGTCTCTTCATGCAGCGACCGGCCTTGAAATTCCTGCCTCCCCAAATTTCCTTTCCCCAAAAAAAGAGCAAAGGCGCTTAGCCCCCATTTGATAGCCTGGGTAACTGCCAGGATGCTGGGAAAAGAGGGAGCTTGGGGCAGAAAGTCAGATGGTAAGTAGCCTTTGTGGCAGATCCATCACAGGAATTTGTCAAATACTGTTTGCTGCGGGGATTCCAGGGGGACTTAGATTGACGTTAACCAAGACCATTGACTGCAGTACAGCTTCATGCTAGGCTGGCTGCTGTTCTCGCCTTGCAGCTCTTCCCAGAGACCATAGTATCCTGTTTGTTATTACAATAAATTATATTCTAGTGTATACAGGCACATGTCTAGAAGTATAACTGCTTTTCAAGTAAATGTGAGAAAGACAGCCTATTCTGAGCAGGAACATTTCTCCCATTCACAGCTGTTCCTCTCCTTGGAGGTTTAGTCTGTTCCAGCTTACCCAGAAAATTTACTCAAACTCCTGAGCCAGCAAAAAAACCCCCAACCCAAAACAAAACAAAAAAAATCCCCAAAACTCCTGAGGGAAGCAAACTAGATTATTAATCTCACCTAACGCTTTGGTATTAAGTGGCGGTGTGCAGGAAGCAGGAGCTGAGGACCTTTCAGGGAGATGCCCACATACCTGGCCTCTGTTTCCGCTGCTTCCTGAGGACTCAGGCACTCATGGAGTCACAAAGAGCCCTGAAAACACCTGATACTTCACAGTTTATGTTCAAATTGTAGTTTCTTAGGAATAAAAATACATTTTTTTAGACCTTTATTGGCATGATGATTTGTAGCTCAGCCTGTAGCATTAGTCACAATATTTTGGAATTTATTTAAATAACTGTTGAGAGCTCTGCTTTCAGATGCAAAGTGCAGCTGAAAACCACACTAATGTAAGGAATGGTTTTAGCAATGGAAGAGCAGGGATTACCCGGGCTACTGGAAAAACTTACTCCATCCTGCAGTCAAATTCCTCATGCAGTCAAAGGGGAAAGCAGTGGCTTTTAGTGAGCATATATTAGTCTGGCAACAATAGCTTTAATTATGGTACAGTCACGAGAAAATTCTAAGTCCACTTCATCCTTCCTTTCCAAAAGTTAATTCTGCTTTCTTCTGAAAGACACATATGAAAGATTCTTTAAAAAAATTGTGTATCCCATTGCCTGCGTGGGACCTTAATCTTCTAAAAAATATTCATTGCACTCAAAGGTTATTTCTGTCTTGTTTTGACTCTACACATTTAAAGAATGAGATCATTTCTGTTGGATGCCCAGCTGTTTAAGAATCTGCATCTCTTTTTAAGAAGTGCAAGAGGAAAACACAGTGTCCTTGCCAGAAAAACAATCAGATAATAAGATTGCATTTTATTTAATTGGGAAAAGGAAGCAGACATGATGTGATGTGTGGATGAATCAGCACAGACAAGAGTGTCTGTGACCCAAAAAATGTTTAATCTTGAAGTGACTGCCATACTGTGTGTGGAATTACTTTTACCTCTTGCACTGTAGTTTTCCATCTTCACTGCATAATATTCCTAATATGCTAAATTTCCATGCTGTGCTAATTCTGCTGGTTTTAACACAAGTCTTAGGACCATTGTTTATCTTCTTAAGGCCCAGTTCTAGAAGTGATAGAGGAGAAATCTTGGATATCATTTTAGTTAAAGGTTAGTTTCTGATCACCCTGGCTACAGGAAAAAATTGCAAACATAATGAAGATCAATGTAGCATTTGTACAATATTTCTGTGCTGCCCATTGCTTGATTTTTTTTTTTTTTTTTTAACTGGGGACTAGCAGAAGAGCTTATGTGTTTTAGATCCTTACACAATTAAAACCATCAGTGGAAGTTAAGTAGGAGTTGCAAGATTATTCCAAATTTTATACCAGGGGAAAGTGAAAGAGAAAGGCTATGTAGTTTGCTCAGTCGTTAGCATACAGTCACTGCCTTGCTGTTGCTAGACATTTTGGATGGAATACAATATGGTCACTCCGTTTCCAGAAAAATGTTCTTTTTCCTTGCTTTACCATTCCTTTAGATTATTTCTTATTTAACCATTGTTAATGGCTTTGAATTTAAAGGACCATCATCAGAGTTTGAGATACAAGAATTATAGTCATTTGAACAAATTTTGGCAAGTTGATTGATTTATTATGATGTTTGCAGCACAGAGAGAGTCTTTAATTATAGCAGAAGGAACTTTTCCTTTACATGGAGTTGTTCAATTATGAATTCTATGGTGGCTCTAGAAATTGAAAGAATGAACAATAAAGCAAAAGACAGATGCTGCTAATGCTATGCTGGGATGAGGTTAAAGACAGAGCTCATGGGAAAGCAAAGTACTCACACAAATACAATCATCATGTCATCAATTAATTATTATTCAGGATGTTTTCTGCCAAACTCTTAATGCTGATGAATGAAAACAAATTCTGAAGCCATCCCTGCTGGTATACCTTTTTGAAGGGATATGCCACTTTATTACGACTGCTGAAGACAGACATACAGGAAAGGCTTACATTTGGTCTGCTTTGATGATGTCTTCATAATTTGCTACAGTGGCAAACAGTTATACAAGGATATATTGGAAATTAGGCAGAATTTCTAACAAACACCTTTAATAGTATTATAACTAAAATGCTGTTGAAATTAAGAAAAGGTAAAGTTCCAATGAATATTTTTATTATGTTCCTACTCTTTATGTTGACAATTATAAATCCTCCTCTACCTGAGGAGGCTGAGCCATTTTCCTGTTCAACTCTTCTCTATAGGTACTGAGTTTTGCATCTGGATTCTCCCACTGCCTCCTACTTACAAACTGTCACAACTGAGCTATCACTCTTAAACCAATAAAAGACATTTTTTTTGAACGACATTAAATAATGTCAGGAACTTTCAGCCACATGAGGCCAAAAGAACAGCAGGATTTTAAAAGGATAACAAAACCCTCTCACACAGGGATAATTGGAGCTTTCACAGACTTGGGATGTGAATGTTAAGAGGATATAAACCACCCTGCATTTTACCTTTGTATCCAAACACTTACAGAGCATGCAACGTGCTGAAGTGCCTTTCAACTCCCTGTTACCACACACTGCTGTATCATTACCATGTTACAGTCATACCTCACGTCTTCTAGACCTCTGGTCATGATGCCCTTTGCCTCTTTCATAACTCTTCTGCTTTTGGAAAGCAGAGAGTTTGCCAGAGGATGGTGAGCCTTTCATGAGAACCTGGGCATGGCCTGCTGAATCAGGCCCCTCTCCCTGCAGCAGCATCTCCAGCAGTGGCACTAGGAGGTGGGACAGGCATCTTGGTGGCACATCTTGGGACAAGTCTGAAGAGCAGGTGGAGAGAGTAACTCGGAAGTCAAACCAGTACCTGCCCTTGATCATTTGTGGGATGCTGATGTAGGAAAAGAACCGGGAAGGAGATGTATATGAAAATTCTCAAAGGTCTTTGATTCAAGCTCATTTTTTTCTTAAAGTTAGCTAGGAAAAAAATGACTTGGAAACAACAATAATGTTGCAATTGAAGATGGCTGAGTATAGCCAGATGTTATAATAGTTAATGTCTGCTTCATTTTGGGGGCATTTCAAAGACAATAGCTTTCCCAAAGGAGAAATTATAAATAAAATTTGGTAAGGAGAAAAAACTAAGAAATACTTTCAATACATCTGGAAGATCTTTTTGGTGAATTTATTAAATGCTAGAAAGTTATGACCTCACTTGAGAGAAAAGACATCCTTGACTAATATCCCATCCTGGTTCAGGGAAGACAAAAATTAAAAATAGAGGAATGGTTTATGAGAAATGTAAAAAAAATAGAAATGTGCAAAGTTGATGAAGGCATTAAAGAAAATCTATGGTCTGCAAGGCTTAAAACAGTGCTTCATTTTACCTGGGGAAAAGGTGGCTTGTGCTGACTGAAGAGGACCTTACTCATAGAGACAAAACCTTAAAAGACTGTTTATCCACAAGACAAAGGCTATGCAAAAATCAGTCATGAATGAGAAATAGAAGGCAGAAAGGGATAGTTTTCAATCTGATCATCCACGTAAGCCGAAGCAACAACTGCTGCCCAAATGGACACCCCTACTTGTTCCCATCCTTATGCTGCCGCCACCTGTTCCCATGCCCTCCCTTGCACTGGCATTTGTCTGACCACCTAGTGCATGAGCTAAAGGAGTTGAACTAGCAAAAATGTATTGACTTGCATTGTTTTAATTGGTGGCATGTTTAGGTTTTTTCAACGGGCATGTGATAGGATCAGGCAAGCATCAGCACAAGGGCTAAGGCAAAGGGTGGGGAAGGGGAGGGGGGCTGCATTTTAGCAGCAGCTTGCCATTGGAATGGCTTTGCTGTGTCTAAAACCATGGCCTTAAACTCACCTCATTGGAAAGTGTTTTGCTTTATAGTTCCAACTTCACCCATCACAAAAGAAGAACATCCCTCCTCTAATTTAATTGTTAAATAACGTGCAAGGAGTGGGAAGCAGTAAACATTGTTGTGGTTGCAACTACTGCTTTCTCCTGTGTTATTTTGCTTTGTTTCTTCCTGGAGCAAATGATGTGAAGAACCTATAGCTACAAGAGCCTTTACAAATGCATTTTATCTCATTTTTCTGTCTTATGGTTTGTGCTTTTTTTAAATAATGGAACAAAACCAGTTTCAAAAGACACAGCTGTCGTTAGCTTTTAACAGAAGAATGGTATACAAAGCAATTGTGACAAACTGTAAATTGATTTAATTCAGGTTGTCATATTTTTACATGTCATACACTTTTTTTAGAGAAATGGATAGTTTCTTGCTTAGATCACTACTTACAGCCATAAATTTTTCTTCCCAGTTCTTCAAGAAATGAAGTACTACTTGTCTCTGTGTTGAGGTGGGTGTTGGTCTCTTCTCCCAAGCAACAAGTGGTAGGACAAGAAGAAACAGCCTCAGATTGCTCCAGGGGAGGTTTTAGGAAAAAATTCTTCACTGAAAGGGTGGTCAGACATTAGAACAGGCTCCCCAGAGAGGTGGTGGAGTCACCGTCTCTGGAGGTGTTCAAAAAGCGTGTAGACATGGCTCTTTGGGACATGGTCTAGTAGACATGATGCTATTGGGTTGACAGTTAGACTTGATGATCCTAGAGGTCTTTTCCAACCTTAAAGATTCTATGATTCTATGATCTATGATTCTTAAAAACCATCTTAGAATCACAAGATCATCAAGTCCAACCATTAACTTAGCACTGCCAGTCCACCACTAAACCATGTTCCTAAGCACCACACCTACATTTTTTTCAAATCCCTCCAGGGATGGTGACTCAACCACTTCCCTGGGCAGCCTATTCCAGTGATTGACAACCCCTTCAATGAAGAAGTTTTTCCTAATATCCAAACTAAACCTCCCCTGGTGCCACTTGAGGCCATTTCCTCTTGTCCTATCACTTGTTGCTTGGGAAAGGAGACCAGCACCCACCTCGCTACAACCTCCTTTCAGGTAGTTGTAGAGAGCAATAAGGTCTCCCCTCAGCCTCCTTTTCTCCAGGCTAAACAACCTCATTCTTGCAAGAGCCATAAGGACCACTTATCATCTTAAATCTAATACTTTCATCTTTGGGATTTCCAGAGTGTCCCCAACAAGGATAGAAAGAGCAAAACCAAATCAAGGATACTAAGCCCAACCTGTACTTTCCAGATGATGCCTGGCTGGCTGCACCCTGGAGCTATATGGTGATTCCAACATCTTTGGAAAAGTATGTGAAAAGTCTGTGCTGGCAAATATACTATAGAGACTGATAGAGAATATACCATGGGTGTACTGCCCAGTCATGTGTATATGCAATAGTGCCAGGGCTTTGAGCAAGAATAAAGCTATTATACATGCAGAAATCACAGAAAAGACCATGGACAAAAAGGAAAGTAACACAGTAGTACTGGTACATACAAGTAGTAGCACTTGTAGAATCATAGAATCATAGAATGGTTTGGGTTGGAAGGGACCTTAAAGATCATCCAGTTTCAACCCCCCTGCCATGAGAAGGGACACCCTCCACTAGACCAGGTTGCCCAAAGCCCCATCCAACAGGGCCTTGAACACTTCCAGGGATGGGGCATCCACAACCTCTCTGGGCAACCTGTTCCAGTGCCTCACCACCCTCATCATAAAAAATTCTGTCTTTTAGTTGGGGTTTCCTGTAGCAATCAATGGCTTCAGAAATACTCAGCTAAGGTGAGTTTTACTGGACACAAAGCCTCAGAACTGCCCTCCTAATGGATATTATGGTATGAGCACCATTCCTGCTTCCCATTTACGATCCAGTTCTCTTGACCAGTTCTCTTAATCACCAAATGACATCTCTCTGGAAATTAGGGTGGCGTTTTAATTTGTAAAAAGTTGCTTAGGAATGTTATTTGTCTTCTAATGATGTTAATCCCAGCTGGGGGAAAAAAAAAAGTAAAGTACAGTTGGGCCAAGGTTAGGTCCCTCTTCTTTTTCTACCTGCTATTGATTTAATTTTATTTTTTTTCAAAAGAGACTGCTGGTCTGTTAAAAACAGATTGAAGAGAAGGGTCTTGAAATTTAGTGAAAAGGCAGTAAAGCTGTGGTCATTCTAGTTTTGAACTGAAAATTAGTTTACAGTTCACCCTCCTCAAGATTCTTACCCTGCTCCATCCCAGTCCACATCCAGCTTGCTATGGACTCTGCTGAGAAACCTCCTTGCCAAATTAGAACAAGTTGTACCAGCTGGTAACAGTTACCTGACCTGTATAAACAAGTCTAACAATATTTATGCGTTTTTCTGACTTAGCTATGCCCCTTCCTGAAACTCCATCTTTACAAATACAGGAGTAAAGTATTGGTTGACATCCTCTGTGTATCATAGTGTAAAAGCACTGTGAGCCTGTCCTTAGTTCCTCTCATGAAAACGGAGTTGATTGTCTAGGTCTGAAATTCCTTTTAGTGTAAATTACCAGCCTCAGACACAAAGAATTTGCTGTCCATATCATCATAACTTTCAGAACAATTTCTGAAATCGCAAGTCCAGCACTAAACCTTCCATAACTGGATGAAAATATAGGACATTTCTGAAGAAAGGTACAGGAACCATGCAGGAAAATGTCTTTTTTAAGGTGAAACATTTTTTGTTTGTTGAAAGAACAATATTAATTCACACACATATATAGAGAGAGATAGATAATACATAGACCTTCCAGCATAAAAAAGCAACATCTGTGTATTGCAGGTATTTAGTCTTGGCTACACCTCTCAGTGTGGTGAGCAAGAGTAGCCCATGGACCTTATGCAGCAGCGCCTCTTAGTGATAGAAGTAAATTCTGCGTTTAGTTAGTAAGGAGAAGAAATATTTTTGCTTGCCTTTCCTTTAACTTGATTCCAAAGTCACTACCACAGCAGACAAACATTTTAACTTCCAATAACTTATGTCTGAGAATTAGTATTACTATTCAAGCCATAGTTCTTGTTACTATGTTATTTATGGCCATGCATGGACTTGCACTGCAATGTCCCCTTCAGAACATGGGGTGACATTTATCATATTTTTTTAAGTTTAGATATACTTTTACACTCTGAGAAAAATAGATTATGTTATTTTAAAATTTTCTCATCTTCAATACATTAAAGATACTTTTTTATTACAAGATGTTCAAATGGCTGACCATTAGAATTTCAAAAGACATTGCAGTCTGAATTCTTTAGTCTGGAATGTTATACCAACTAAACTAACTGAAATTCAATGGCAGCCTTTTATTTATTCACAGGTATTGATATTATGGTATAACTTTTCAAACAACTTTTGCAGCTCACTGGGTATCAGCCTGATGATATCCTTTGAAAGTGTAACAGAGGCCAGCTTATTAGTGGGATACCTGATAAACATGAGTTCAAAAGACTCAGACAATAACAGTGGAAGGTAATAAGCAATACTCATTTCATCGTAGAATCATAGAATGGTTTGGGTTGGAAGGGACCTTAAAGATCATCCAGTTTCAACCCCCCTGCCATGAGAAGGGACACCCTCCACTAGACCAGGTTGCCCAAAGCCCATCCAGCCTGGCCTTGAATACTTCCAGGGATGGAGCGTCCACAGCTTCTCTGGGCAACCTGTCCCAGTGCCTCACCACCCTCATAGTGAAGAAGTTCTTTGTAATATCTAATCTAAAACTACACTTTTTCAGTTTGAAGCCATTACCCCTTGCCCTATCACTACATGCCCTTGTAAACAGTCCCTCACCAGCTTTCCTGCAGGCCCCTTTAGGTACTGGAAGGCTGCAATAAGGTCTCCCTGGAGCTTTCTCTTCTCCAGGCTGAACAACCCCAACTCTCTCAGCCTGTCTTCACAAGGGGAGGTGCTCCAGCCCTCTGATAATCTTCATGGCCCTCCTCTGGACTTGCTCCAACAGCTCCATGTCCTTCTTATGTTGGGGACCTCAGAGCTGGATGCAGTACTCTAGGTTGGATCTCACGAGAGCAGATTACAGGGGCAGAATCCCCTCCCTCCACTGGTCACACTGTTCTTGATGCAACCCAGGACATGGTTGGCTTTCTGGGCTGCAAGCGCACATTGCCAGCTCATGTTGAGCTTCTTGTCCACCAACACCTCCAAGTCCTTCTCCTCAGGGCTGCTCTCAATCCATTCTCTGCCCAGCCTGTAGTTGTGCTTGGGAGTGCCCCAACCTGTGTGCAGGACTTTGCACTTGGCCTTGCTGAACTTCATGAGGTTTGCACGGTCCCACTTCTCAAGCCTGTTGAGGTAGTCGCACAGTGTCTAGAATAAAGGTGGATTCTAAGTTCTCAATACAGATTACTCCAGTTAACAGAAAAAAGGCATGTTAATTATTTTTGAACTCACAACTGTAAACGTTTTGTAACATCCAGAATATTTGGGGAAAAACTGGTAGCCTGTGTATCTTTCTTCCTATGCTCAGAAATACTTTATTGTATGCCAAGTATAGTTGGGAAAAAAAAAAAAGAAAAAGGGATTCAACACTTGAGATGGGGTACTATGATAATGAAGTAAGTGTATAATTCTGTAATATATGTGGCACTAATCCTTGAACATGTCTAAAGACCTAAGTAGTTAATTCTTTCATGCTTTTCAAACATTCGCATTAGAAGCTTCATTATGGGTTGATTTAGAGTTTCCTCTGGTTCCTTATCTTCTTTGTGAGACTCAGTTTCTATCAGACTTCTTTATGCCCAGTCTAACCTTGGTGTTACTTGTCGGATAAGCTGGAGTTGTGTCCTTTTGAGCAGAACCGAGGGAGGAGCCCCCACTGCTGCTGGGCACTGCTTGCTTGTCAGCCCCTGGCCTGATGTCCAGCACACAATACCAGCCCCATCTCTTCTCCCTGCTTTTCCATTTGGGGTGGAGCGGGGGGAGAGGTGTCTGTCCATGAGCTTTTGAAGCTGCTGGCCAATTGCAGCCACATTTGGCAGAAGGATTGGGGTTGTAAGGCAAATCAGAAAGCAAGGACATCTGGTCAAGGGTGAGGTATCTGATTTGCAGAAGCATTTTGGCTCTACCAAAGCTCTTCTCCCACAGGTCTCTGTGAAACCAAGGGAGAGAAGCAGTTGCTGTTGAAGGCCTCCAGAGGGAGATCCTGCCCATCTAAACCCGAGTGCCTAAATGCAGCTCCTTAATTCCACCCTGAATTCCTGAAAGTTTCATGAAACTAGATGGCCAGGGCGTGGAGAGGGAAGCTATAAATACCGTGGCTGAAGGAGCAGCTGCAGCATGAGTTCACCTGTAATCGGTGGTGAGAGAGAATCTGAACTGGAAAAAAACATCCTAATCCCTCCGGTTGTGGGAAAAGCTGTAACCAGAGTTCACAGAGCCCATAACCCCGGTCATCTGGAGAACCCTTCATTAGCTCCAGTAATCATTCATTACATGAGAAAGCAATATTGAATTATCGGGCTGGCTGTGTAGACCTTACTGAGTGTTAGGAATTCTTTACATAGTTGAAAGCAGCGTACAGAGACATGGAGGAACAGCTGTGGTCACGAAGAGATCGTACAAACCAGAAGCAAATCCCTGGCAAAACCAGAAATAGATGTGTTTTGAATTCAGGGAGTTAAATTCACAGGAGTGTGGTTATACTTATTTAAATTAAAATATAACAATGTTTTTGAGATGCCGTTGCCCTGGGGTGAGCTCTGGTAAGCATCTTTACCAGAATGTTACTTGTACTGAACTGGCTTAACAAAGGCATAAATTGCAGCAGTTTGAAGACAAGAAGTAGGAGGGGATGTTGAGGAGGGTTGTCTGCCCATGGCAGGTGTGATGAAGCCCCTGACTGGGCAGAACCATAGTTCTGCATAACACCTCAGTGATTATGGAGAGCAGAAAACATCAGAAAAGATGGTCCTGACCAAACATCCTCAAGGATGACAGAAAACATAACCAACAACCATTCTATATCAAAGAGCAGTACCAGAAACAAAGAGCCAACACAAAAACTCAGACTCCCTTAGAGATGTGCAAGAGCTGATCAAATCTCAACAGCAGCTACATTTTTCTGTAGTAGACAGAGTTAATTTAATGTATTTGGTAGTTGTTCACTTTTGTCACTGATAAGGTGTCTTGAGGGGGTTGTCCAGGTAGGATGGATGCTGAGAAAAGGGAGGGGAGGGTGCCAGGATTGGTGGAGGTCTAGAGCATATGGCCTGCAAGGAAGAGTTAAGGGAGCTGCCATATTTCACCCAGTGAGAGGAGGCTAAGGAGTGACCTGTGGAAAAGAATGCATAGAAGGGTAAGCTCAGTGGGAAAGCAACAGAATGAATATCCCATGAAATCCCAGACACACCCACAGAGTGTAGCCACACGTGCATGTGAAATAAATCCTCCATGGTCACTGAGCCAATGCAGTAGGTCTAGCATCAGATAGCCAGCCGTAACGCGCTTAAATGGGAAGACCAGCACATCCCCATGGTTACAGCATACACAGAACAATTTTGTCCAATTTCAGACCAACTTCTGTTTGAGATTTCTGTAGAAAAAATATGTCTAATATATATAACTATGCAAGTACACCAATAGCATATTGCTCAGTCATAAGGAGCTTGAGATTTCGTATGGCTACACTGATTCAATTAAAAATGTTTTTCATTTATCTAATAACACAACACATAAGGCAGTATATGGCATTTCAGAGAGAAATAGAATTTTTAATTATCAAGTCAAAAAAGCATAGAAAACCTGCTACATTCACCAAAAAAAAGGTAGAATGCAAAGTTTGGTAAATAATTCTGAAGTTGGAATTGAAAATAGAAAATTAAAAGTATTGATTAAAAACTTGTAAATGTTTCAAGAAAGTCCTGCTTCATGAAAATATTTATTTTTCAATAGTTTTTACCATGAAAAATATTTTATATGGATATTACCCTGCAAATCACAGCTATGCTCCTGTAGTGGAAACACCCAACCTCAAAATGAGGCTTTTCTGATCTCTGCAAAGATTGAACGCATCAGATATGTTCCTCATGAATTATTCTGGTTTATTGGTTTATATCTCTGATCATCTGGTTTAAGGCAAAGTCAGGTTATGTAAACTCCATAATTAGTCCTCCATCTAACATTCGTCATTATCTTTATTTTTCCTTTTAATTGGCAACCACCATCCTTATGTCAGACAGGTTGCCGCTGGGTTTTGCTCATCAGCAGCTTCCTGTACCAGAGAATAGTTACATTGCTTTGGCTTCTTGCTTTGATACTTCTTTTTTTTTTCTGAGCATTTGATCCCTTACTCATGCTGACAGTCGAGGCCGGTTTGAGTCACACTCTTGTAAGAATCTTTCCTGAAGATTTTAGTATTACTACAAGATCTGTCACAGTGTGAAGCATAGTGTCTCCTGTTCCTGTCTAGAAATGACTTCCCAGAGACCTGTATATACTTCCCTGATCCTGCATATACAGACACACATGAGGACATCGATACTTGAATAACCCCCAAACCCACTGTAAATATCTCAAGCATAAAGCTATTTATATAAGCATACATTTGTAAGTTGCTGACTACTGCAGACACATGTACTAAGATGATTATAATACAATTGAATACATAATTTAATGCAATCTGGCTTTGGTTTAAGAAGGTGAAAACAAATAGATGAACAAGGGGGTTTTTTTATTCATGAGCTCTTGAAAACTGTCCTCAGTGTGTATGAATCCTTCCCTGGAGGGGAACTGTTTACAAGGGCATGTCGTGATACGACGAGGGGTAATGGCTTTAAACTGAAAGAGGGTAGATTTAGATTAGATATTAGGAGTACATAGAAGAGTGGAAGGTAATAAGTGAAACTCATTTCATCATAGAATCATAGAATCATAGAATCATAGAATGGTTTGGGCTGGAAGGGACCTCAAAGATCATCTAGTTCCAACCCCGCTGCCATGAGAAGGGACACCCTCCACTAGACCAGGTTGCCCAAAGCCCATCCAACCTGGCCTTGAACACTTCCAGGGATGGGGCATCCACAGCTTCTCTGGGCAACCTGTTCCAGTGCCTCACCACCCTCACAGGGAAGGATTGCTTCTTTTTATCTAATCTAAATCTACCCTCTTTAAACCCATTACCCCTTGTCCTGTCACTACACTCCCTGATAAACTGTCCTTCTTCATCTTTCCTGTAGGCCCCTTTAGGTACTGGAAGGCTGCTATAAGATCTCCCTGGAGCCTTCTCCAGGCTGAACAACCCCAACTGTCTCAGCCTGTCTTCATAGGAGAGGTGCTCCAGCCCTCTGATCATCTTCGTGGCCTCCTCCTGACTTGCTCCAACAGCTCCATGTCCTTATGTTGGGGACTCCAGAGCTGGATGCAGTACTCCAGGTGGGGTCTCACGAGAGCAGAGCAGAGGGGGAGAATCACCTCCCTCAACTGGTCACACTTCTTTTGATGCAGCCCCAAGTCCTTCTCCTCAGGGCTGCTCTCAGTCTGTTCTCTGCCCAGCCTGTAGTTGTGCTTGGGAGTGCCCCAACCCATGTGCAGGACCTTGAGTTTGGCCTTGTTGAAATATAGTCAGAGGCTACATCCGACTGGTAAGGACTGTAAATAGCAATGCCTTGCTTGTGACAGAGGTCCATTTTGCCAGGTGCTAATGAATCAAGCTGAAGGTTGACTGGTTTGGACAATTTTTCTCCCAGTAGCAAGTGGTGTATATGAAGTGTTTGGGCTTAATATTTCTAAATAAATCACTGTATTTAAGCTTACAGGAACAATTGAGTGTTGTAAAATGTCATTTATTTTTTAAACTTCAGTAGTCTGATTTTTTTTTAATTAGTCTACTGAGGAAAATAAAAAATATTAATTCCAATATTGAATTTCACTTCCTTGAACTAAATAAATATAGTTTTCTATTAAGTGATAAGAAAACAGAGATCTGAAACCCATTCTGGTTTGTGTCCATGAGTCTCCGTCAACTGTCTCACCTTCTTCTGACACAAGTACAGTCACTAAGCTCAGGGCACTTACCCTCAGTTACCTTGTGCCAGGAATGATACAAGCCAAGCGTCACCGTTGAGTGAAAGAGAAAAAGAAGAAACTGGGGAAAGGGGAATCTGTGCATGGGAAAATACAACCCTGCAACTGTAATGGCCTGAAAGTGCAAGTTTCAGTTAGTGAAGCCTCAAGCCAGTGACCTGGAGCTCATTCTGATGAACTTCATGCTGGGAAAACATGACTCCTCTGCAGCTTAAAGCAGTGTTGCACTGCAGGAGGCTGATGTTTTGCTCGTAAGGAGCACTGTCCTGGTCCCTGGTAAGCAGGGCGTCCTGCTAGCACAGGCGCCAATGGAGCTGAACTATGCTTGCTGCTTCCAGCTCCTCGCCAGCACCACCCCGCAGCTCTGCAGGCAGCGCCTCATCGTCACCGGGCCTCGCGTGGGTCCCCGTAAGTGCAGTCAGTGCTACTTGATTTCCTAGTTCACGCAGCTTCTCACTGAACCTGTGCATAGATGTTTTATCATCTGTCATGAGACTTTCACTTATGTATGTTGTGTAAAGAGCAAAATCCGAGTGACACTTCTGCTTTTGTGCAACTCGCCCACTCCTGCCCTCTTACCCACACAAGCACGCCCCTCGAGCACCTCTTTCTGACACTCCTTTCCGAGGCTGTCAGGCTATACCTTTATCAGTCCAGAAGTGCTACTCTGCACTGTTGACCTCCATCCCAGCAACATTATGATGAATATAGCAATTTGTTTTCTTGGCACAGTTTCCGTGTGATGCAGTAGATAAATTAAATCAATCAAACAAGCAACCCACCCATCCCAAATGGATAATAAAAAAATGTAAGAACTGATGCATTGAATCAGGCCAGAGGTCCATCTCATTCATTAGTCTTTCTTTGAAAGCGGCTGACACAAGATCCTTGGGAAGCAGCAGATGAGCAAGAAAAGCATGTGGTCTCTTCCTGTGTTCACCGCCCATCCTTCAGTGATCTGCCACTGACTTTCTGAGAGGTGACATCTTTCTGTTTTACAGCACTTGAAGTGTTTTTCTTTCATGAATCTAATTACTTCCTGCATATGTATAAAATTCTACTGTCTATAACATCCTCTGGAGGTGTTCCACAGCTTTTTGCTTTGGAGGCTTGCTTAATTTCCATTTTTTCCTTAATCTTACTAGCATTATTTTCTTAAATGTAAGCCTCATGTTTTTATTACTTTCCAACTAGTGAGTTGATAAATCAAAAAGTTATGGTGTGGAATTTAAGGAAGGTAAAGAGAGTACTGAGGGATTTAACAAGCAAGTAAGATCTCTTCTCCTTAGTATCTAGTGACAGGATGCGTGGGAATGGTTCAAAGCTGCATCAAGGGAGGTTCAGACTGGACTTCTTTACCTAGAGGGTGGTCAAACACTGGAACAGGCTTCCCAGAGAGGTGGCTGGTGCCCAAAGCCTGTCAGTGTTTAAGAGGCATTTGGACAATGCCCTTAATAACATGCTTTAACTTTGGTCAGCCCTGAAATGGTCAGGGCTAGATGATGGTTGTAGGTTCCTTCCAACTGAAATAGTCTAGTCTATTCTGAGTATTAGAAAAGGTGTAAACACCCATGATGCTGAAAAATTTTGTGCAGTAATAGGAAAAGACATGAAGGGAGTAAACTGAGGAGAACTCTGTTTTGACTGTGAAGGAAAATATTTTCCATCAGTGCAATGTATTCCTATCTGAAATATCTAGGAAGAGATTGGTTGTGCCTAAAAATGGACTGGACCTGAACCCCTATGAAAGAATAAGGATACTTCTGCATCGGCATTGAAAAGGTTTGTCTCTCTGCAGTGAGTTTCTTTACTTTCTTCAGTACCTGGGAACCAAACTGTATATCTCCTGTTTGTGTCACTGCTCTTTGTGCTTTGGCATCTGACCTAGTTTGGATTTTGCTCCACCAGTTTCAGACCAGGGTTATGAATGGATCATACAAAGTTTTTAGCTAATCATCATTATATGTTAGAGGAGGAAGTTATAAATCCATTTATCTCCCAGTATCTAATAAAGATACCGCTAATTTACAAAATAGTAGGAGTACAATTCTCTGGTCAATAGCTGCAGAGCATTAGCTGAATCTGCTCCAGGTGCCTCCCGTCAATTGTTCTTCCTTGTGTCCCCTGGTCCTTCTAGCCCCTGGACATGCACATGGCAGTGGTCTGGAAGTAATGTTTGCGGAGCTTCCCGTGCTGTAGGATTTTTGCATCTCCTCCATGGTCTCTAAGAACGCACAAACATGAGAGAAAATAGTCAGGCTTTCCATCTGTGTGGATTTACTGCTCGTTATAACACCGGCATTTCTGGAGCTTGGATGCCCAGACTGGAAACCTAAATAAGTAAGTTGGTAAAAATAAACAGGGCAGACAGAACTCAATGCATTAGGTCTAATCCCGACGATAGCATGGTGTGGCCTCATTTAATGCTGGGAACTGGCAGAGGTAGCAGATAAGGAGCGAATGGTGACAGATGCCAGTTGGCACCAGATAAGGAAGCTTGGGTTTGTAGCCCACACTGGGAGTTAATAATGGCTACAAAAGAGGACACACAGACCAAATTGTATGCAGTGGTGAAAAAGCTTCTTAAAAGTCAGACTCGACAAATGAAAGCTGGATTTTTGTATGCGCCAACATAATGACCACACTGAACAGAATTCATGTGCCACTGCGGAAGTAATTGCCAAAAACTTTTTTTCAAGGTTCCTTTAAACTTTCTCTTCTTTAAAAAAGCGAAATAAACCAGAGCTGACCAAAAAAGAAACATGAACTCTCTGAATGACTGTGGCTTATGAGCGCAACTTTTGAGTCCTTCATTGTAGCAAAGAGGGGACACTGGACAGAAAACTGGGTTGGGATTCATCAGCCACAGACTGTCTTTTTAAAATTACTTAACCTCTCTGTGCATTACTTTATATTTGATCTGAGAAGTGGTGTAGTTACAAATAACTGACTGGGAGAAATTAAGTTTCTGTTGGGTTTTTCCCCCCCCTGGATTATCAGAGTAAAAAGGGAAAATTTCAAAGTTTTCATTACTCACCTTGCAGAGGATGAGGTGTCCCATGGGGCAGATTGCTTCACTGCTGTTGCTGTGTGGCTGTGCCTCTCACCCTCTGCAGCAACTCGTCTGGTGCGAGGTGGGCAGAAGTCTAGCATGGAGTTTACTTGAAAATAAATGCTTAAAAGTGAGATGTGGGGCACAGTTAGTATGTGGAACTAACTGCAACAAGATATTACTAAAAGGAATATATTAGTAGGATTTTCATAGACATAAAAGCATATATATAAATGACTGGGGTGAGATGTTGAGCAAATTGTTTCATCTTCTTATGATGGTTCAAAATGAGGATAATTATACTTACCCTATTGAGTAAACTAATTAGAGACCTAAACATAGAAAGCACAGTATGTTCCTAATGTGATTATCCTCAGCTCAAGGAAGGAGCATAGCAGAGAGCTAACAGGAAAGGGAGACAAAGGGAACGTCAACCCTTGCTTTGGTGCCGGAGTGGCAGAAATGCGTCAGGCACCTTCACAGCTCTCTTGCTCCTTCATCAGCATAGATTTGTGTCTCGGTGGTTGTTCAGGTGTCAGTTAACTAAAGAGAAATGGTATCTTCTTCATTTCGACCACTTGCTAACTCCAGGATATGTCGAGCAATTTCATCTTTTCATCTTCTGTTCTTCAATGGACAACACACGGTGCTGTGAAGACACAGTTTATCACTGGCATCAGATATAAGATGGGAGGGAGATATTTGATATATTTTATATATTTGATACCAGTGGTAAATCCAAGGACTATCTGGGGAGAAAGCTGAAGATTAAGTTCATGGTTTGGTTTTTGAATAGCCTTCAAAATACAATACAATACCGATACAGTAAAGAGTCTGTGTTAAATGAATACGCTGGTACCTAATTAGTGCCTGCAGTTGACACTGATCAGGTATCCAACAGGGACAAATCAGTGCCCTTCAGATACTGAACACTGAATTTAACCCAATGAGACCTCATAGTAGAGCTCAAACAGAAAAGCAGGGATCAAAAGAAAGCCAAACCCTTTCGCAAACGCGGGCTGAAGCGCAATACCCTCCATGTTATTCTTTGTTTCATTGCTCCAGATTGAAACAGATTTAATCAAAGTCTCTATTACTTCTCCATGCAGTCTGCAGCATACTAATCTCAAAACCTCTAAAAAGGAGAGTGGCTTCATATCCTACTGGTGTGGCTCTGCCTGACCTAACCTTTTCAATTCCTTTTCTGACGTACCACATTTAGGGGAGAAAGCCTGAGGCAAGGCCTTAACTCGGAAGGGATTACCAGCACAACCATGCTGGTAGCCCCTGTCAGTAGAGGGCTTGTGATATGTTCTTGGCTTATGCAGATAAAATTCTGTTTATTAACAGGGCAGAATTTCATCTCTTCTCATAATTTTAGTGAAATAAGTGATTTGGGCATTTCTGTGTTATATAACTGGATCTAGACCCAAGTCTTCAGTCAGTACAAATTTATCTGCTGCAGTTCATATTGTCACTTCGGTCTGGCAAAGTTCTGACAATAATATAGGGCTTGGGTCAAGTAAACTGGGCTCCATCCCACTGACTCCTTGCTGGTAATACTTGGCATTGCCTCTGCAGCTGTCTCCAGAAAAGGAGAGAAACCTCCATGAAAGGAGATTGTCTCCACCTCTGCTCACTCCTCCAAAGGGCACCTTGAGGTCTGTTCCTCATGAGATTCATGGTCTTTGTCAGAATACACAGAGAACGGTCCTAACATTAAACCATTGCTTGTATCATTTGGTGGTTTCAAGGTGAAAATCACTGTGCGATGTGTTATGAGAAATAAATACAGTATTCTGGGCAGATTTTTCCGAGAGGTGATAAATATCCTCAGACTGCAAATGCAAGACCAATCTATTTTCTTTTCCACTTCCTTAAAACTCCATTAGTTTCTTTTGCTTCAACAAGATGGAGAGGAGATTTGTTTTCAGAGGTTTCTTGGTAGATGAAATGCCTTGCTTTTTATTTTATGTTTTATTAAAGGCATGCAATAATCCCCTTACAATGCACTGCCTGTCATCTTCAATTGCTTCATTAAGTTACTGTGGTGAACTCATTAGCACTATAACAGTTTAAATCCATTTTCCATAGCCAGCCCAACATTAGCAATAAAATGTTAATTTCTTATTTTGGAGTCTGGATGCTACCTTTCTGCTAGAGGGGAGAAATAGTAAACTGACCATATAATTGAAAACGTTGGCTCCTCCTTACAGCCCAGAGCCAGTCTCCTCTCAGTGTCCACATATGTATGTCCTTGCTTAACTGTTTAACAGTAAACTGATTAAAAATAAACTAAGAAATAGTAAACTGTTAAGCAATAAACTGCATAACGTGGTGAATAACAGAACGTTGGTGAATCACAAATAGTGCACCCATATGAGTGCCAAACTAGGCATGATTTGAAATGAATATGCATATCCACACAAACCCCAACATTTGCTAAGTATTGTTCCAAGCTTGATTATGTCTGTATGGCTTCATGCGGGATTGTAGCTAATTTTGAAATGAGCAAAGAAAGAACAAAGGTTCACATAAAAAATCTTGATAGGCACATCATTAATCAGATCATTAGTACTAGAACAAGAATGATGCAGGTCAAGGGCTTTTAAGAGCTCAAGGAAACAAAACTTGAGCATTGAAACTAATAATTCAGTTCAACTGTGGGAGAGGTGTCCAAATCCAGAAAAAAACCCAAGATTTACTGTTTTCCATGGTGGCCACATCAGACCCTGCCCACCGCGGTTGAGGCACAGGGGATTCTCTCAACAAGTTGGAGCTGTTGTTCAGTAGCAAGAGGGGCTTCAGGATCAGGAAGAGAATATTCAGCATTTGGGTGGACTTTAAATATATTTAGGACACTTATTAAAATTAAGACAAATAACAGCCTGTATAGGTAGACAGTCCCATTAGTAAATCAGCTCTAACAAGTTAGATGACACCTATCTAATGTTCTGGGCAGCTCTTTGTGTTTCTTGTTATAGTGCAAAACTTCTTGTGCTCAATATAAGGACTCTCATTGCTACAACGTTATTTGATTAGATTATACCAAATATAAAAAAAGAATTTCCTGAAGGTTCTGAGAAGGCATAAAACAGACCTGCAGCTTTCTGTATTGTGCAATAAGCTGCTATCTTTGTGCTGGTCTATAGTCTACTTTTCTTGCTTCAGTTCATGGGTATAATCATTTGAAGAGGAAACCCAAGTTGTTAAATGACAAGTCCACGTAGTTTTTCAAGTATGAAATCAGTGACCTTGTTCTACAGCGCACACCACTTAGTCAACAATTGTCCACTCTTGTGAAGCACTGTAGAGAAGCAGCAGCTATGTAATTGGGAATGCATCTTATTCCAAAAACTAAAGAAAAATGCACTAAAAGTGGATGATCCAAATGTGATTGTAGAAGCATTTTACAGGGTAGATTACATTAGCAGAGTCTCTGAGGCTAACTCCATTTGCTTCCGTGGAGCTCCACAAGGGATGACTGTGGCTGGTAGCTTCCAGGCAGGACTGGGTCTGCCTTGATAAATGTCTATGCTAAGAACAGGGGATTCCACATTACATGCAAGTGACTCTGATGCTAGCTATATTCTGGCTATAAACAAGGAACAATTTTGATCACTCTGAGCAATGAAAGGTTGCAGTTCCTTGCCCATTTCTGTCAATTTTAACATCAAGATAGGATACCTGTGCTCCAGTTTAGACAACAGCTAACAGTGGGCAGTCCTGGGGCAATTTATGCAGCAGGCCATACTACAGTGACAAAATGGCTCTCTCCAGTCTTGTGAACAAGGAATATACATATCTATAAATGAGAGATGCTAGAGGTGGGTAGGAAGAATGGAGCCAGCGCTCCTTGACATCCAGAACTGAGGGAACTGCTTCCCCTGTGTTCTCTCTGCAAAACAGAAGCCCCATCTGAAGGACCTTCAGGTTCAATGTGTTATATATCAGGCACTGCCTATCATTGACCTTATCACTTAATCAACACATTTTTAACAAGGAACCTATCTGCAACATTTCTCTCTAAACTTCAGTGTAAAGCTTTTATTGGCATAAAATACTGAGTTGGCTGAATTTGAATAGAGGTGGGGTAGAGAAAATACCCATCCTTATTACTCAGTTTGACAATTTAACTCCACTACAGAATTGAAATTATTTAAGCAACTGTATGTTAAACTAAATTTTTAATCAGTCACCTTGAGGACTGTATAAAATAGTTGCTCATAAGCTTTAGAGAGAGGAGAAAGATTATGTCCTCATAGTGCTATGAAGTTTTGTAAGAAGCTTCCCAACCTCTCTGACTCAGCTGGTTCAGCTAACCCAGAGAGCAGCATTAGCATGTGTTGTGGTTTAACTGTTGTGCCTGTAACTGAGCACCATGCAGCTGCTCGCTCGCCCCTCCCCTGCCAAGGGGATGGGGACGAGAATGGAAAAAAACTTGTAGGTTGAGATAAAGACAGTTTGATAGGATAGCAAGGGAAGAGAATAATAGTAGTAACAATAATAACAGTAATAATAACAATAAAACAAGTGATGCACAAATGCAGGTGCTCACCACATGCAGAAAAAAACCAACCTGATGCCCAGTCTGCTTCTGAGCAGCGATCCCGCCTCCCAGCTGGCTTCCCCAGTTACATATGGAGCATGATGGTCTATGGTACGGAATGTGCCTTTGCCCAATCTGTGCCAGCTGTCCTGGCTGTGCTCTCCCAGCTTCTTGTGCACCTGGCAGGGCACAGTGAGAAGCTGAAAAGCCTTTGACTTAGGGTAGACACTACAACTACCTAGCAACAACTGAAAACATCAGTGTGTTATCAACATTATTCTCATCCTAACTCCAAAACACAAAACTATACTGGCTACTAGAAAGAAAATTAACTCTGTTCCAGTTGAAACCAGGACAGCATGCCACTTCTGTGGTTATGACTGGCAAACTGCAGACAAATTCCACTTCCCTATCCAGATCTGCTCCTCACCAGTCATTGAACTGGCTGAGAGATGGTATGCACTTCAGCGCTGGTACATGGCTGAATGGAACTGGTGAGGCCTGGAGACAGCTGGGACACGGGTTTGTTCAGCAACACGAGTCTGTAGTGAGCTCATTCAGAGCTGTCTTTAATGTCCCTGTGCAGCACAAAGACTGATTAAGAAATTAAGAATGCAAACCTAACTTTTATAGGAAAAGATCTGTATCACTTGGTGGACAGAGTGCGAAGAAGCATCCGGCATTTTAATATTGAGAAATAATTTAAGAGAATGAAAGGTCATACTTGTATAGAAGGGAACAGCAGCCTTGAAAATGAAAGTGCCTGCAAAGCAGCAGTTATAGTGAGTAACAATTGAACGTCCTCTTCTGTAGAGATGCTGTGACTCAAAGTGTTCAGACACCAAATATATCAGTAGATGCATGAACTAGCATTACATTTGCTAGGCCATGACTGGAATATTGGGCTAAATACTTCATATCACACTCCAAGTGTCTCACATCATATGTAAGAAATGAAAAGCTCAGATCAGTTGCGCTGCTTGCAAATATTTGCCGTAACTATCCATGTACCTCAGGTTCTCCATCAGCTAAAGACTAGTAAAACACCTGTCTGTGTCAAGAATTGCTTTCTTTGTGTACTTGACATGAAAGAACTGTGGGGATACAAGTGATGAATATTTGATTTGACCAGGTGCATTATATTTTCCCCTTCAAATACACAGTAGGTTTCCTCTGTAGTCTCTATATTTTTATTTTATCATTGAAGTCATGTTAATTTTTGCAAGATTGCTCTTCAAGCATACTATCCATGGATGATCTGCAAATCCCATTGGTTATGATCTCAACCAAGTAAACTAGTATCTGAAATGGTAAATATATGGCCACGTTAATAATTTACATCACATCATTGTTTTTATTAAGGTTAACCGAATTGATTAATCCTTGCAGCACATGACAACAAAGTGCTTACAATACACAAAGGAGCTACTATAAAATATTCATTTTAGGCTCTGAGCAACAGAAATACATAAAGAATGTTGATAGAGAATTGCAGGGTGTGATACAAAAGGGGAATTTTACATTTTATTAGAAAACCTATCAAAAGGCTTTTGATACTGGATTTTATCTTGTGGATTGAATTTTTGGAAACGGGTCAATGGTTGTCGGAACATAATTAAATCAATCAGTTAATGCATATTATAGCTTTCATAATGGATGATCGCTGTGCTCATACAACATAAAGCGTACGTCATGTAGTTGACTTGTCTACACAGGACAGGGATTTGTGTGTGTTACTCCCTTCCAGCCACTGGATTTCTCTGTCTGGCCCATCACCATTGCTGGTGCAATGAGCCGTCACTCATACAAAATCTGCCTCCTTCTACCAGCTCTCTGCCAGCGATCCTTCTCAGGTGAGTGCATTGCACCCGCCCTTCATACCTGCACTGGCTGCTGTTATGTATCAATAGGTGATTTCAGGGACTTGCATTCATCTAAGTGCCTTTCCAGGAATCTAACTTCTTTTTCAAATCTCTGGCTGTAGCGGCCTCAAGCTGGTAGAGTCCAGTGATATTGCCTAAAGTTAAATTGAAGATTCCTGTTTGAAATCACTGAGAAATGCCCGTAGAATTTGAAATGTCAGTGTAAATTCTGTAAAACAGTAAAGAAATAACTTTGTTCTCATGGGATGTGCAAGTAAAAAACTACACCGAAGTATTAATGTAACCTATATAACCGTTGTGGTTTAACCCCAGCCGGCAGCTAAGCGCCACACAGCAGCTCACTCACTCCCCCCTGGTGGGAGAGAATTGGAAGAGTGAAAGTGAGAAAACTTGTGGGCTGAGATAAAGACAGTTTAATAGGTAAAGGAAAAGCCGCACACGCAAGCAAAGCAAAACAAGGAGTTCATTCACCACTTCCCATGGGCAGGCAGATGTTCAGCCATCTCCAGGAAAGCAGGGCTCCATCACGCGTAACAGTTACTTGGGAAGACAAACGCCATCACTCCAAAAGCCGCCACACCCCCGCCCTTCCTCTTCCTCAAGCCCCTTATATGCGGAGCATGACGTCATATGGTATGGGATATCCCTTTGGTCAGTTGGGGTCAGCTGTCCCAGCTGTGTCCCCTCCCAACTCCTTGTGCACCCCCAGCCTACTCGCTGGTGGCGTGGTGTGAGGAGCAGAAAAGGCCTTGGCTCTGTGTGAGCACTGCTCAGCAGTAACAAAAACATCTCTGTATTATCAACACTGTTTGGACCACTAATCCAAAACACAGCCCCGTACTAGCTACTATGAAGAAAATCAACTCTACCTCAGCTGAAACCAGGACAATAA
The DNA here is from genome assembly GCF_011004875.1 of Balearica regulorum gibbericeps. NCBI lineage: Eukaryota > Metazoa > Chordata > Aves > Gruiformes > Gruidae > Balearica > Balearica regulorum. Next base: position 17,552,040 of record NC_046186.1, read on the forward strand.
CTCATCAGTGTTAGTGGACTTGTCTGTATCACTGGAAGATATAGCTAAATTTTGACAATTAACTGGAAAAAGCTAACGTGAACCGTTGAATGATCAGTATTAAATAGTATTTGCCTTCTGTATCTATTATTATATTGCTATCCTGTGGACATCTGTGATGATTCAAGCATACAACATCAAAACAGTTACTTTTTATAATTGTACCAGAAATAAAGAGCTTGTGTTAATATATACTTCTAAAAGAGTTTTCACACAAACAGAAAAACACAAACAAGAGTTTTCCTTATTTAGGAGACTGAGGTAGAAGCTTTATTTATGTAGATGAATGGTTGCATTGAATTTGGAAAGATTATTCATCTGCATTTAACTAAACCCTAATCCTGCAAACACACAGCGCTTAAGTGTGAATTAAGATGCCTGCTGACCGAGTTGCAGTATGGCGTTGCAGTATTGATAGCGAAGTTACAATATTAATTGCATTTATGTAACATCTGTTGCCTAAGTACCTCCAAGCGCTTTACGAATGTTAACTAACAAGAAGCGTGCCCATGCTCTTTTTTAAGTCAATGGCAGCATTCCAGTTGTCCTCAAAGGGAGCAGGCACAGGCTCTGAGCCTCATAATAACGTAAAAGTAGGTTAAGGATCTCTGTGTTCACTGGAGAAGGGATGGATAGCAGAGCTGAGGAACAGGACCCAAAAGGCTTTTCTCTAACTGTAGGGCTGCCTTTCCCTGGAAGAAAAAGTAATATAATTTACTGGTGAGACCACAAAATGGACGATAAAGAAGGAGCTGCTCACAAAGGCTTCAACTATTGTTGCCTCAGAATTTGACCTTTTTCTTATTCCAAAAACAACAACCAGAGACAAAGCTGGGCTTCCTGGGATCTTCCTCTGCAGTGGCTGCAACGGCCCTACAAATAGCTGCTCCTTGGAAAGGCATGTTTCTTTCTCTCTGAGACTTTCTCTACAGAGGCATATGACATTTCTAGAAGTCTAGCTACTTTGCCTCTAAGTTTTCTGTGTCCAGGACTGATGTGTTTTTCAATCAATGCTCTTGGCTTCTTGAGCCACAGTAAGTACCCTTATGAGGAACAGAAGTCAATATATATTTGCACATTCACTCTTAAGCACTTTCCTGGTAGCTGTCCTTAGCACTGACTCCCATTTCAATCAAGGGCTCTGGCATCTCGTCTTCATTCAAATTCTCACAGGCAGCCAGTGGTGCGTCTTCTGTAGCAGGTACCTCCACACAGAGGTCCACGTGGAGGCACAAGGGTCGCAACTCTGTCAGAAGCTGTAGGCTTAACTGCCCCTTGTGCAAAGATAAATAGCATTGAGTTAAAGAGCACCGTTTCAACAGGGACTGGAACAGAGTTGTACAGAGGATATTATCAGAGCCAGTAAATGAAAGGCGGGGGGCTTTCACAGCTGATGTCAGTGTTGTTTCAAAACAAAAAAGCCCTAACAATGTATCTGACAAGAAGGAACCAGCCTGTAGTAATTTTCCTCTAGTCTGCCTATACTTTAGAAGATTGAATTAATTTTTTGTGAACGACGCCACCAGGGAGCGTACGGCCTATTTCCATCAAACACCTGTGACACAGGAAATGTAGTTGAAGCCCCTGGAAGTTCCTGTGATGCCACGTGTGTCACATTGTCCATGTTGTTCAGTGAGGAGAACTGCTGTAGCCGGTAGGACCAATATCGATTAGATTATCTGGACTTTACAGGAGACATCCTCACAGAAACTTGTTCCTGCTCAGCAGTGCTGTGGAGGGAAGCAATACTCCTAAGTATTAAGCTCCGTATTATGATTCATCTGCACAAGAGGATTTAAATGGGCATTTTTTGTGGGCACAGACAGGACCATCTCCCTGCCTCACCAGCCACATCATTCCTTTTCTTTTAATATACTCTAAACGGCATCAGCTTTAGAGATGTAAAAGTATTATTTATCTCTGCAGTATGAACAACCCCCACCGACTTCTGGCCACATTTGCTGCCTGCCTCCCAGTTTGCATTCTGCTCACCATCCATCTTCATTGACTTTTCCCCCACACCAACGCGAGATTAGAACACCATGGGAAATTAAACACAGTGCATATAAATCATGTTTATTGTTGCCTCGGCTACAGAAAGATAACAAGAATCAATAAGAAAGGCACGATGACTCACAGTTTTATTAGTATGCTCAGTTTTTCATGAGCTGCATCTTCATAAAGAAAATGGTTTAATTGGACCACTGAGATCTTAAAGAATTCATATATTCCTGGCTATTTATCTTCTGAAACCTCAGTTTCTGATTTTCCATAGCACTTACAATCATGAGGGAAAGAACTTTACTTCTCTCAGAGAGCCTGACAAATTTCTAAATGCTAGAGAGGTTTGTGAAGGCAGAATTCATCTTGGCTGCAGTACCTGAAGCAGAGAGGTGGTGCTCAGGTCTCTGAGCTTCCTCTGGGGAGGAAGCAGACTGCCAGAACAACAAACAGAACTGGTGGTTTGGATGACTGAAGTGTCCTGCCTTCTACCATCACGAAGCATACAAAAACCCCCATCATTAACGGAACTACAATTTCTCTCTGCCTAATTACAGGATCAATGGATCAGGAGACCCTGATTTTCACCATTCCTTGTGATCATTGGTCTCTTATCAGAATCTTTGATAACTTTATTTCTATGAAAGATTCATTGTCTTATTTAAATTTGTTGCTACTATTTTTCTGGAAAATGTTACTCAAATACAGTTTAACCTATGCATATCAGAATATGGAGTCCATACAATTATCCCTAATAAAAACAGATTCCAACATGTTTCCTTGCTTACGGTGTAGTCCTTAACCATGGTTTTCTTTTCGCAACAAATGGAAGGATTTGTTTCCTTGACCGCTTCATACAGTTCACCTGCATCCTTTTGAGTTGCTCAGACTGTACCTGGCTTTTATGCCCCTCCCAGAAGAAATCCTTTGCTCTCCCCAGTGCTGTGCAATAGCAGGCGTTTCTCTCCGGAGCACGTAATGATGCAAAGGCAAAGGCCAACCTCCTGCCTTGCCATAAAAGACATCATTTCTCTTTCAGCTTTTCAAAGGAGCATCCCACATTCAACAGTCCCTTAGGTTATGACTAAACTCTTTTCTCATGGGCTAACAACTGAACAATGGAAGCAAAATCTCCCCAAATAAGAGAACATTTCACTAACATCCCCAGTAGCCTAAGAACCAGGTAATTCTTTCCTTGCTCATTTGGGCAAATGGGCCCATGTTTCCACATAACTTGTTACCAGGGATCTTTATCATTCCCACCTGAGTATTGGGTCTGTCTTCCAGACAGACAATCATGAGCTCCCTGCCCTGCATTTCCCAGTTCGGTGGCAGGCAAACTGTGCTGCAAAACCTCTACCGTACTGCCCTGGCAGTTGATTTACCACGACTGAACTTACGTGCTAACAGAAGTGGTCAACAGCGACAGGTGTGAGTGCTTGGGTCGTGCTGTCAGTGTGCCTTTCCACGGGGTTGGTCTGTCACTGCATTTCTCTACTTATTTCTGGGATCCATCCAAACTTCCTGGTTGTCTCTTTGCTCCCTCATTCATTGCCTTCGCCTGCTGACCACTGCAGGCTGGCTAGCATTAAGGATGATAATCAACAAGATAAAGATGCTCTTTCCAGAAGCAACTCCTTCGTTACCTTCTTCTGTTCCTTGTAGAAGCTGCAGGGGCAAATCTGTCTGTGTCCAGAGGTTCTTAATCCATAACTGATCACGTTAACAAAGGTTAATGACTTTAAAAGCTACTAAAACAAGTTTTAAAAAGAATATATACTCTTTTTTTGTATGAAACCAGTAGTCATTTCCTAGCACCTGAGTGTCGTGCTAGGACATAAAATTATACAACTATTATTTTTTCACTGAAATTTGTTATTTGCTGAATTTAGAAAACAGTAATATATTTTGAAATCATAATGGAGGTTCACACTAGTTCTGCTGAAGAATCTAATTTTCATGACAACCAAGCAATACAAAGAAGTAACATTCAAACACTGGATCACTCAGGAGCCTCAGTCTTAACTCACAGCTGGAGGCTTCCTTGTTCAATCCATGGTTTATTTGTCTTTTTACCTGACATGAAGGGGAACTTATCACGCTGATCAAGAAAAATACCTGCTAGATGCCTGTGGGTATTTTATTAAGGCGGGGAAAGGTGGTGCAGCACTAATTTACCAGCCATAAAGAGCTCAGCTTTCTGGGTCAAACATCACAACTGCTCATGTTGGAGCACTTCCAGCAAACGTCAGAACAGTGGCAAAACTGGCCAAAAATATGTGTTTCTTCAGTAAGTCAGAATTTCTTCAGAACCTCAAAATGAAGCCTCAGTTTCAATTGTCATGATGGTGCAAGGCTCTACTGATCACAGGAGAAAACACATTATCAACATGAGGTTTTGCAGCTGATGCTTTTACCTGGCTGGCAGTGCTCCCTGAACCAGAGTTTGGCTCTCCGTGACGAAAGGTGATGGTGACAAGGCTGCTGACATGTCACAGTCCAAGGCAGCACTGACAAGCAAGGATAAGCAATGTTTTGTAAGGCACTGAATGGGCACTGGAAGTGGGATGGCTCATAGTTCTTACTCTGCACAATGCAAATGTCACTGGAAATGAAGAAGGCCCCAAACCAGACATGAAAGGAGCACACTGGCAGCTTCTGGAAAGCCTGCTGTCCATGCTAAAACTGGTCCAAGCTATCAGTATTTGTCAACTGAAGCTGCAACAACATCATTCAATGTCTATCTCAACAGGGCTTCTCAGTAGACATTTGATTGCAAAAGACAACAATATCCCAGCAGTATGTAAGTTTAAAACAAAATTAGCTACAGAACAACTTTTGACTCAACATAAATGCTACAAGCTGCCAACTTCATATGATCTTTCAAGCTATTATGCTGGACCTACTCCACAAACATAACCTTGTTTTCTATCAGCTCGAGAAAAAAAGTTGTACAGCTTCATCCTCAAGAAGTTCAAAGATGAGAAACAGCAGCTGGTCAGTTAGGAGAGAATGTGCCGGAAAACAGCAGTCAGTGACAGAATACAAACATAAGAACTTGGAGGCATTAACTTTTACTCTATAGTAAAGAGCTTTGAAGATTTTGACCGATACCTCACACAACAAATTATTAAAGTGCTCTGTAGTGGTGGGCTGAAAATGGCCAAAATGGTGGCTAGTGTCTTGCTGTTCTGGGGAGAAATGTTGCATACAACAGTGTTTTCCACTGCTGTAACAAGGTCATAAGCAAACTATATTATCTGCTATCACAAACCTCTTTTGCTTGAAATGATTCATCTTTAATGGCACTCAGGAAGAAGAAAATCTTGATAAAATCACAACTGACTTACAGTTCAAGTATTTTTCAACTACAAATTCTTAAATATTTTAGCCAATTCTTTCTACCAACAGAGTTTTTCCACAACAGAGTTTGGTGAGTGCAGCTAAAAGCAATTTGTTACTAGATTAATTACTGACTTGCAGTGCATTTTATTCAGAACAATTTGTCATAAGTATATCAACAGCCTAAGAAGGGCCCACCATGCTGCATGGAAAAAACTGCCTATCACACAACATGCACTCTTGCTTAACAAATACTAGAATAAAATCATTCTAGTATTGGAGTTATATTAGACGATATTAATAGTAGAAAATGTTAAAAAACATGCACGGCATGCGTTGGAGTCTGTTAAGCGTAGGACTTATCTGCCTAGTGGCATGGAGTTGGTCAGTGGCTGGAGACAGGTTGTGATTTATATCATGTAGCGCTGGAAACTCTTGGCTCATTTTTCAGTCACATTATATATTTGATTTTTAGCTGTACGTAGAAAGCAAAATTAATAAGGTATTCCAAATGCAAGTGCAACATTTTCTTCTTATGAATAGCAGAGCTCAGCAGTAGATTCCCCCGGCTGTCTGATGGAGGTTTGAGAATGGCTTAAAATGAATTGAATGGCTGAAATGACTCAAAATGTACAGCATTTTTTTAATCCCAGGAAAGGAAGTGTACAGCTTTGTTAATTTGATCTCCATTCCTTCTGCTAAGAATCCATGAACATTCCCAATGGAATAGAAAAAAATCCCGTAATGCAGGGCAGGACAAGTGAACACTGAATTCTGGATGTCAGTCCAATCCAGCATGCTGAGTGGCTAATTCAAAATAATGCAGAAATGTATGAACGGAGTAATTAAGGAAAACATCTTAAACACCATAGCAAAGCAATAGCAAATGCAATTCAGTGTAGTAAAATTGTTGCACTCAGAGCAAATTAATTATACTGATTGCTTTAGGGCACTGGCAATGAGTGAAGAAATCAACCCACGGATGACTTAGAATACTAGAAACAGCAACAATGCCAGGTGCTCTGTAAGGGCACCTCCCAGTGCAGGACCATCAGTGGGAATGGGACTTTAAAGTAAATTTTGAGCTAAAGAAGCACATGAAAGGAAGCGTGCTCTTTAAATTAAAGCACACAGTGGGTATCAAGGTACCAAAAGTGATTTTTACTGACATTAGAACAAACTAGTGAGTTTCTGAAAAAACTTTCCAATGGGAGTTATAAGGGCAAACAATGTAAAGGTGCTTATAAATCAATTTGGTTAATTTATAAAAGGAAATGTATGAGGTGCTTGTCCAATAAAGCCAGAGGCTGGCTTTGCTGAGGCAATACTTGCTGCTCCAGCATTCCTCTTACACTTTCTTCTTCAAATTTCCCATCTCAAAGCAGATGCAGTTCTAATATGAACAGATGTTGAGCCCAACCTGCTCAACGACACATTCAATGTAACTCATCCCTATCTGGAATTTGACAACCATAAAAAAAGAAATAAAGTAAGGAAATAAATATCAATTCAAGCTTTCTGCCTTGTGTTTACAGTGTCCCGCCCTTGCAAGCCCTTCCAGGCTGTACAGTCCTTGCCCCTTGTTCTACACAGCCACACCCCACTTCCTTTAACCGGGTTTTGGTTACATAGTGAGTCAATGGGCTTAGTAAATGAGCATAAAACATTACACACTTTCATTACACACATGTATTACCAGATTTGTTTCATGCTGAGTGCCCAAATTTATGCTTGCTTGCATTTTCTTGGCACTACAAGACTGACTCCATCAATATTTGTGAAGTGCTATGCACTTGCTGGGTAAGAAGAACTGTACACATGCAATTAGTAGTAATTACTATTGTTTATCTTTAAACAAAAATTAGCATTTAAATCTGAACTCCTGAGTAATCTTGTGTTCAGTCTAGAGGTTCACATCAGAACACTGAAAAGAAAAGAAAAAATAATACTAAGGACAATGGTTTTATGGTAGTGTCAAAAGTATATAATTAGATCATATGTTAAATTAAGAAATCTCAAGCTTAAAATCCATAGTCACATACTGAAAACATGCGCTGGGTGAATCAAGATGACGTAGGTACCTGGTTCCCCTCTGGCATGCATTTGCTAGTCGCCCTCTCAGCCATACCTTGGGAAGGTAGCTGGGCTGCTCCACAAACGCCCACTCGGGGTAGTGCCTCTCTTCCTGGGACACTGCAGAAGCTTTACAAATGAAGAAAATATGTGTTCAGTTTTGTTACCTTTAAAATCTTGTTTATGGGCACAAAAGAAGCATTCCTTATATATGTAAGTAAAGACACGAATTTATTGTTAGTATAAAGCAAATGTTCACAGTTTAATACAGGAATCACTATTAGTCTAGATCTAATTATTACAGAAAAACAAAGAATAATAATGCAGCTAGGATATTTATATATGGAAAAAGTTACAGTAATAATAATCTTCCTTCTACTTAGGGTCATATATGTATGTTTGCTAACACATATTTACACCTTTGTCTTTCTTAATTGGTCTGCAGGTCCAGGTAACATTTGAATTTACTATACATGATCTCATTTACATATATTAGATACTATTTCTTTGTTTTCTTTGTCACTCCTAAAACCAGCTTTGTCCAGCTCCAGGTCTGCAGGTTCTTTTAACTGACCATTATGGAGCTGTTTATGGCTGTGGGGTCTCCAGTGCCAGCCTGTGCCCCATCTCGTACCACCCACTCCACCCTGCATGCCTCTACACCACATGCCACATCTCCACTTCTCCATGCCTCTGCCACCATATCACCCCTGTATTGCTCGACGTGACATCATGGTGTCAAGAGTTATAAACATCTCTTTTTACCCAGAACAACTGCTTGCTTCTCCTGTCTATATAAAACTATTGGTCTACCACACAAAGATATACTAAAGTAAAACACATTAGATGAGGACACCTGGTCAATGACAGAAATTGCGACCATGGCTAATCCAAGTAAAAGAAAGCTGCAGGGAGGTCAAGACAAGCTCAGGCAGAGCCCGAGGTCTTGCAGACTTGGGACAAAGCTTATGGCCTGTCACTGGCCATGGCAATGCTGAGTTGCAGGGCTGCACAGTCACACATCTGCCTGACAGTGCTCCAGCAGCTCTGCAAGCATTGCTGTGGCTGCTCCTCCTCAAGTACACGCTGGACTGCGTGCCTGGCTGGGCTTGGCTGTGAGCTCCTTCCTGCTCACGCTTCTATCCAGACCACACGAGAAGCAGCCCTCTATGCTCCCATATTTGCTCCGTGGCGTAAGAGCAGCCTGACTCGGGGAGCTCAGATTTCACTCCTACACCTGCTTCAGCTGCTGTCCCCACTTTATCCTGCTCATTTGCACCATGGCTGCAGCAGAACCACAAACCGCTGGGATTTAAGCCAGTCCATCCTTCACTCGCCATCCCCAAATCTCCTGCTCTTCTGCCTTTTGAACGAGCTTTCCCATTTCACTGCTTTACCGAGGCAGTATTGTACAACTCTCTGTTTGGCCTTCAGCCTCTCATTACTGCGGGCTGCTCCAGGCTGCCAGCCCAAGTCAGACACGTTCCTGACATACAGCTGATTGGTAGGAAAAGCGCAGTCAAATCCCGCTCGGAGCCCGGCAGGGACGCAACAGGCCTCATGACTTCAGCTGATATATTAAGCAGATGGCAGCAATGCCATTTTGAGGGAGGTTGCACATAGCAATCCTAGGACAGCATCAGACACGTGACGCTAACTTCCTGAAAGGCAACGGGTCTGAACTGTGCCTGGACATGCCCTGGCTTCAAGTCTTTGCTACGTAGAGCCCAGTATGGGCTTCAGCACAGAACTTTCTGCAATCCTATTTTTTTTCACAAGTCGCTTTTTCAGAGGAGAAAAAAAGAGAGGAGAGTAGAAGGGCATGCCATGAAGTGTAAACACAACACAAATGTGGCCAAATGAGACCCCCAAAATAGCAAGCACTGATTTTGTTACTGTTTGAGGAAAATTTCGGTACAATGGGGAGGAGATTTCTGGATAGAAGGCTACAGGGAGCCTCACCATTAGAAACAATTCTGTCCTCCTCCAAGATTGACTGGGTTTGATCTATGGAAGAAACCAAGTAATGGGTTTATGCATGGTGCTTGCATGGATGACTGCCAACAGGAGGTGTTTTTATATACATAAACTGAGCAATTGGTATCACTTTGAATCACCATAGTGTTGTGGGGTTTTTTAAATTATGCAATAAAATACATCTCAGCCACAAAAGGTTAAAATAGTTTTAAATACGCAATTATGTACATAAATATTCAAACAGCAAAAAAGGCTGGTTTTGTCATGGTTGCAGCACTTGCAGACAAGTACAGTCAACTCACATGGAGAATAACTTTCAGAAGCATTTGACAGCTTGTGCTGCATTACTTGGTTTGACTGCTGCCTTCCATATAGTCATCTGCAAAGGAAACAATCTAATCCAGTATTTTTCCCCTAAAAGAATCTGCCTTGGATACTTGTTGGCCAATTTCTTCACAGTGAGACATCTTTGATGGATCTGCTGTTTCAGAACCCATTGAAAATGGTAAAGCAGCTTCTCCAACATTGTCTGAGTGACCCAACCCAAAGTCATGTAACAGCACCAATGCTGCAGAACTGTTAAGTCAACCATCTCCTTAAACTTTTTTCTCCTGGGTTAATTTATACTAACGATACCTGTTTTAATAGAGAGTTGTCCCCTAAATGAAGACAGTTTGTGGTCTGTGGGAAATGCTGCAACCTGTACTCCTAATAACAATCCTCATCATCTGCGTAAGTGTAGTGCTTGTGAATTAGTCTGAGGAAAAGCTCTAGCAAAGTTAAGTTGTGGTTTAGCTTTTCAGTTGTGAAGCTGCTTTAGTGGGTGACATTTGTTAATGTTAAAAGTCATCAGAGGTCTGTACTGCTGGTCTGTTTTAGGTGGAAGCTGTCCCAGGCAGTGCAGCAGCCAGAGCTTTTTGGCAACGGTTCCTTTGAGGATCCACAGTTGTAGAGCTGTATCAGGGATATATCAGAGATTCTGGTGATAAACTGCATACCACTCGCTTCTCCCTCTGCTGTGGGAGATAAGCTGTCCTTGTGGGAAGGCTGGTTGGCGGGCATGATTCAAAAAGTCACTTCAGAGCAGCGCTCTTCCAGATCCAGATATAAAGTAGTAATCGACAACATTTGAAGGAGAAAGCATTTTAGACATTTGGTCAATTAATAGTGCAATTTGTGTTCAAGCTCTTGTAGTTCAGAATATTTCCCATTTTACTTACTCATTATGTGTTCATAAGGCTATCAAAAAACTTTAGAGCCTGAAGAGAATGCTCAGGCCATGCTCTCTTCCCCATTCAGGGATCTCCAAGATATTTACATCACCAGTGGGTTGCTCAGGCTCTGAGAAAGTCAAACAGGCCCAAGGCTGAGGCTCTAATTATCTATTTAGCCACATTAATGCTGAGAGGCAAATCACTTTCCATTGGAAGTCAGTACGCTTGTACAAGTGATTTAAACAAAGCAACAAATAAAAATCACCTTCTCATAATACAGTCTGTTGTCACCTTGATACGTTTTACCAGAAACCTCTGAGGACTGCTGAGCTCAAAGGTGAAATGACACAAAATAATAAAATTAAATCTGTGATCCTGTAATGTAGAAGTAATTAATTCTCACATTGAAAATCCATGTCTTGCTATCTGAAAAAGAATACTGAAGGGACTGTTTTTTCCTATTGCAGACACTGTAAAAACAGTGGAGCATAAGCGCATGGTCACCATAGCATGAGGTCAGGAGAAAATGTACCTCTATACCCAAATTAAGAGGCAAAAAATCAAGAAAGTTATTGCAGGCATGTGGGAACTGCAAACCCTGGCAGGGTTCTTGACAGACAAATCCTTTGGTGGAGGTAGAGCAGAAACACTTTGAGCATTGATTCAGCCATGAAGGTCCATAAACACTCATGCAGGAACAAGAGCATGTGTAAGTCCGAGCACTGGCACTTTTGCCAGGGCTCTGAGAAACAGCTCCTACAGGCACAAAGACACACGATCCTTATCTCACAAGTTCCCCTCCAGGTTCAAAGGCAGGCACTCCAAACTCCTCTGAATCTTTGGTCTGTTGATTCTCAGAGAATTAAAAAGGCAAAAATGACCATTTTGTGAGACACTTGTGTGGTCCCACATCGTGGTCAGGCAATCTCTTTAGTCCATGCCAAATAAAGAGGTGCAGGGAAAAACAAAACCCTCAAATGCCAAAGAAATCACAACTCACGCCCCTCCTAGCATTTCAGAAGTTGAATTTTGGCTTGTTTGCATACATTCCCATAGTTAAAAAGTACATTTACTTTTTCTTAGCAATCTGACGGGACTCCTTAAATATTTTCTTGTACACTTTGTGAATTTAGTACAGTTCTCTGTTTAAACATGTCATATTGTTCTCCACAGTAATTAAATGCTTGCCTAATGAAGTCCAAAAATTAATCTGTGACAAAACACCTCGGGCTGAAGAACAGCCCCAGACACTAGAAGCAAATATAGACCACATGGCCTGCAAGAAATGAGGACAATGTGTTGCAGGGTATTTTGCAACTTAACACTTTACATGGTTGCAGGCAATTACTTATTAAAGTACCTGTAAAAAGCAGGGAAGTAAACATGTTCAACATATTATTTTCACTAGGCTCTCTTTGGCTTAGGTCAGCATTGCTTACGTGACAGCTTTATGGCTGTGGAACTCTGCTACCTTTGAGCAACTAAGAAGAAAATGTTCTGCATGGCCCATATTGTGGGAGGCTGCTTTCAGGCCATGTCAGAAGACGACAGGCTCAGTTCCCCCTAAACTGTGACAGAGAGCTATACCTGTGGCAGTAGTTTTGGCTGTCCAAGGAGATGAGTGCTCACTTAGTTCAAAGCCTTCATCTAAACAGGTGATTATGAATGTTCCCCAACAGACTCATCCTACAGGACAAAGGAATACTACTTTCTGAGGTTAACTTGGCTCTTTCAAGGGATGCAATCAAGTGGACATTTGTGTCCTATAACTAGAACGTTCTAAAAACTAGCTAGTATTTCAGGTGTGTTCCTGGTAACATGGTTTATCTATTGAATCTGATAGCTGACTTGCAACGCTAGACCAGGGTAGCCAATCTCTACCATTTCTTGACTGAGACACCAGAGATTTGAGGCAGGTTCCTCAGGCAAAGGTTCTGGAATCATTGGTATTGTTCTGTCTGCTGGGAGAGGTATGATCAATGTAGGCAATGAGAATTATCCTGCCCTGAAAAGCCCACTCTACAGCCATGGATTAGATCTTCCACATCTGTACTGCCTCCTTCCTTCCTGCTTTATCTCCTCCTTAGTGCTGTAATGCCTCTGTACAATGTCTGTCCGTTGTTCCTCAAAAAGAAAACATGACTTGCAGACATAAAGAAGATCCATGCTTTTTTTTTTTTCTCCACAGCAGTAAGCATGAAAATCTGAGTCTACATCAGTAACATGCCGACTTTGAAGGATTAAAACACCCTCTGGCTTTGGGCTAATAAGGGAACACAAATCACTTTCCCAAAGGGAAAAAGCTGTTTTATTGGGTCCTGTAGGAAAACAGCAATGCTCCTCCATGATAATACAGCTGAAAGTTCCAAGCAGCACAGCATGCACACGGTTATAATGACCTCGCCTAAGTTTCAGAAAGCAACATGGGATGCTAAAAAAAAAAAAAAAAAAAAGCACTTAGCACTTCCCAACTTGCAGGACAAACCCAAGTATATACATAAGCAAGTGGGAGAATGATGCAATTAAGCAGCATAGACCTTGTAATCCCTTCAACACAAGCACATCTGTCAACAAACCTTTTCAAGTCAGGTGTAAAACACATGCTTCTATTCCACAGCACTGCAAAATTTAATATAGGAAATTTTGGCAGGTTTTTTTAGGATCTATGGGTGGAATTGTATACATGAGATAATTATGTACTGCAAAGATTGAATTGATGAATATTTTCTAATTTACGTGATGCAGCTTTATCCCTGTTAAACATAATGTACCTGTGTCAAGCCTCAATGATTTAACTAATTTTCATGGCATCTCTTTTTACTGTAAAATTTTAGAGCAAGAACCATGCTTTTTTATTTATGCAGAACCATCATGCTGGAGACCCTACTAGTCCTCTTCCATAACACAGTTTAAAGAAAGAGGTCATCAAGGAAGCAGATAGCTGAGAAATACAGGTCCAGCCTTTATCTTCTTCCCCAAAGATGCAAGCACCCATCTGCTACTGAAGAGAAAAGGGAAAGCCTTTGCAGTTGTTCTGGACAGACTAATTGCATGTTGGCCAAAAAAGAGACTCTTGGAGCCTATCATGAAAGAAAAGGGAAGTTGTTGAATCTTTGCTAAGGCTTGCACAGTTGATAACACGGATCCAAAAGAAATGTCTGAATTGTTGAAGAATGGCTGTAGAATCTCTCATCAAAGGGAGAACCTGAAGCTTAAGTGTGCAGTGCCTCCAGGTATGTGCCATGCCATGCCCCACAAGGAGATGGAGGTGAAATAAAGGACACCAAAAAAAAAAAAAGTAAAAAAGGGAAAAGAACTTAATCCAGAGTAGGTATGAATACAGCTAGGAATAAACTGCAGGAGAAGGAGTGATTTACCTGAGTACTACCCCTAACACTGTCCAAAACATGGCATCAGCCCAGACAATTGCAAAAGCCAGAATGTGTACACGAGCTACTAAACAAAGATTCATAAAAGGGTGGTGAGAAACATCTTTATGCTATTTCCCCTTTATTTAGTGACATTGTTGCACATATACGTAAAAGCCACAACTTGCAATTTCTTGAAGTTGGAAGTTTGAGTTCTTCAAACACACATTAAAAATACAAGTCTGTGCATAGTTGAATCATAGGGTTTCCCAGCAGGTTCCTTGAATTAACAGATTTCAACAGAAATTGAAAAGGATTTTAAATGACTTTTTCAGTCAAAGGTCTCTCTACAATTGGAAATTCCAGTCTGGAGGAAGTCTATTAGCAACTTAGCATAGCGTGCCAAAAGGAACTGTTAAAGTCTGTTCTGCAAGCATTTGTCTGTTTGTATGTATTTCACTCCAGATAAGCACAAATCCTGCATTCCTGAATAGAAACTCCTGGCCAACAATGCACTTTGAGGATCTACCTGGGTCCTTTATGCTCTTATGCTCCATTTGTAAATGATGGGGTTTATCTCAAATCTTTCTGGCTGACCAAATTTGAAAGACTCACAGAATAGTAATAATTGAGGCATGAAGGGACCTCATCAGATTGTCCAGTTCAGGCCCCACTCTGCTCAAAGATAGATCAACTACAGCAGGTTGCTCAGGACCTTATCCAGTTGGGTTTCGAGGGCCTCCAAGGCAGAAGACTCCACAACTCCTCTGGGAAATCTGTTTCAGTGTTTGACCACCCTCATTGTAAAGAAGTTATTTCTTATATTTAAGTGGAATTTCCTGTCTTTCAATTTGTGCCCACTGCTGCTTGTCCTTTCTGGACAGCAGTGACAAGATGTTGGTTCTGTTGTCTTTTACTACCTCCCTTTTGGTATTTACACACACTGATAAGATCTCTCGGAGCCTTCTCTCCTCCAGGCTAAACAATTCCAGCTCTCTCAGCCTCTCCTTGTATGACACATGCTCCCTTCTCTTAATTATCTTTGTGACCCTTCACTGAACTTGCTCCACTATGTGTGTCTCTCTTGTGCGGGAAGCCCAGAACTCGGCACAGCACTTGAGGTGCAGTCTTACCAGTGAGGAACGATGACTTCCCTCGATCTGCTGACAACGCCCAGGATGTTGTTGGCATTCTTTGCTGTAAAGAAAAGCCAGCTGCACATTGCTGGCTCACAGAGCCCTACATCCTTTTCTGCAAAGCTGCTTTGCAGCCTTCAATGCATACTAGTGCATGGGGTTAATCCTCACTCGCTGCAGGCCTTGGCATTTCCCTTTGTTGAACTTTATGAGGTTCATGAACAGGAGCTGGCCTATTTCTCCAGTCTGTTGAGGTTCCTCTGAATCACAGCACGTCCATTTGGTCTATCAACCACTCCTCTCAACTTTGTGTTGTCTGCAAACTTGCTGAGGGTGCACTCTGTCCCCATCATCCAGGTCCTTAATGAAGAGGTTAAACAGTACTGGCCCCAGTGTCAACCCCTGTGGTACTGCACTAGTGACTGGCCTCCAGCTGGACTTCGTGCCCAGCCCAACCCTCTGAGCCCAACAGTTCAGCCAGTTTTCAGTTCACCTCACTGTTCATTTATCTAGTCTGTACCTCATCACTGTGTCTGTGTGGATGTTGTGGGAGACAATGTCAAAAGCCTTGCTAAAGTCAACATAAACAACATGCACTGCTCTCCCCTCATCGGCAAAGCCAGTTGTTTCATCACAGAAGGCTATCAGATTGGTCAGGCACAACTTCCCCCACATACGTCCATGCTGACAATTCCTAATCATCTTGTCCATGATATATTTGAAAATAGCTTCCATGAGGATTTGCTCTATTACCCTCCTAGGGACTGAGGTGAGACTGACAGGCTTGTAATTCCCTGGATTCTCCTTCTTGCCCTTCTGGGAGACAGGTATGATATTTGCTTTCTTACAGTCCCCAGAATCTCCTCTGATTGCCATGACATTCGAGATAAAATTGAGAGCAGCCCTGCATGCATGCATGGATGAATCCCACCAAATCCTAGACTTGTATATGCTCTATTTGTTTAAATGTTTCCTAACTCAATCCTCCTCAACCGATGTTAAGTCTTCAGAGCTCTAGACTTTTCCACTGATCTCCATGGCCTGGGATCCCTGAAAGCAAATCTTACCAGTAAAAAAGGGAAATAATTTAGTTCTGCAGTATAAATCATTCAGTTTTATTTAGCTGTGATATTTCTTGTATCTGTATTAGAAGTAGCAAATAAATACAGGCAATGACTGAGGGTTGTCTCTTGAGCAACCTGCACCTGAACAATATCTGTCTAAAGCTACTGTTCTTATTGGTGAACCACATATGGATATTAAAAGATGAAAAACCATTAGAAGTAGCTGAGGGCATTTTCCTGCAGAATCATATTGTGATATTGGCAACATAAATCTAGTCTAGAGAAAGAAAGAAGAATGACAAATCTCACAAAACTGGAACAATATTTTAACAATCATAAAAAAGCCAGACTCCTCCTTGTGAAAAAAATATGAGGAAAGCATATTTTTCCAAACAAAAAGCATAACTTTTATACCTAAACACTGGAGATAATGCAAGAATGAAAGCAATCATCTTCATGCCTTTGAGAACTGAATTTTGAAGTTTCTGATCAAATTCCTGTTATTGTATTGTTACGGAAGCGGCCTTGTTCGCTGAACTGAAGCGATACTGGAAGAGTTTCCTGTTTAAAACAGCAGGGAGTGCAGCCCCAAGAACATCAATCATACAGTTCACGATATTAACTTGACTGGAGCATTGCAGGAACAGGGCTCCATTCAGCTTCAAGGGTCCCCTGCAATGTTATATACTGCAAGATCCCAAAGTTAGTATTTCTTCACTGTGACAGAATAACTCTAACAGAAATGGGTATAGCTAGGAAGAGATGGAACAACTTTAAGGTGCCAGGAAATCAGATCAGTGGTCTAGCATCCTCTCTCTCTCTGGCATCTTTCAAAAAAGGTGCAAAAAATCTGAGAATTACATAACAACCCACACATCAGTTTGTTCCACAGAACAGGTAACAATTGCTTAGCTTAATAACTAAAAGTCTAAGGCTTAAAGATTTATATCCCTTGTAATTTTAAACTATGTCTACCATTGCTGGTATTTTTTTAAATGCCTTTAAAATGGCTTTTATTTTCTGGTAGTGATTGCCACAGAATAACTACATATTTTTTAAATTTGTTGTCTGTTCTACATTCTTTATGGAATTTTGCTTTAATATGTTTTTTTTAGAAGAAAAACAAGAACAGTTAAGCTCTTCATTGTTCTCTCAATTTTGCAATAATTGTACTTAGCATTTAAACAAGACAAGGAAATATAGCCAGTGCTCCTATGAAATCTTTAGTACTCACAATTCCTTATTAAAAGTAAATGTACTCATAATTTGTCAATAAAAATGTCAAAACTAAGAGCAGGATGAAACACAACAAGCAGCAACATGTCAGACAGATTTGCTCTCTACAAAAAAGTTATGTGGACAAGTTGTTATGAAATGGATTATTCTGATCTCTGTAACAGAGTACAGCAAGTTGATGTTATGAAGTTTTTGCTATACACAGACATGTATCTTAATCTTCACAGAAGTGATGAAGGTGCTACCAACTTAAAACAAGAGATGGAATACTGCCTATTCATTCAGGCTGTTTAATCTTTCACAGCCCTAAATATCCCCCCCCAATTAAAGTACAGTTTAGAAACATGTTAAATTTACTACCATCATAAATATCAATTTCAAAAATCATGGAGGACATAACAGCCAAACTCTGCTCTTACATTTTTTTGGGGTCAAAAGAATGAAGCATTGTATGAAATACAGCAGGATAAATATATCTAATGTGATAATTTAACTGAACTGATAAGGAAAAAAAAAAAATTTACATATATAGATTAGTATACTCAATTCACTAAAATGCTTCTTCAGTTTCCTAGGTAGGTTTTCTGAAAAAAATATATATCCTGGAGTGTTTCAGGTTTACATAATGCCTTTAGAGAGACTGTGTTTGACTGAATGTTTGAACAAACTCATGGCTTTACTTATGCAAGTAACACCACTTATATAAACAGAACATATATCTGAGCTTCTATATGTCTTGAAGTAACTCTCAGAAACTTGAATACTAACATGCATCTTTGGCTACTGTTCCCAGAACGTTACTCATTAAAGCTCTCGGCATATTGTGGGGAGGACTGCATTATTACGACTGTATCTCACAAATTTGTGTTTGGACAAGGCCCACATGCTTGCAGAGGGACACTTAGCAGATGGGACATCAAGCAAAGATGCAACAAACAAAATTAAATCTCAATGAAGTATTTTTATGCTCAGTGGCCGACCAGTGAGAGGCTCTAGGTCCATTTCCTCTCAGGTCTCTAGATCTCAGAGTTGAGCAAAGCTTCCCCTATCGTGCTGCTCTGAAAAACGAAGGCTTACCCACCAGAACAGATGACAACAGTTTCCTGCTTGTTGTACACAGCAAGAGAAAGGCATTGGGGAAGCTGGCGGGTCCTGGAACAACTGCAGAAAACATTCAGGCTCTGACTCCGTGACAAGTTCAACTGCACCAGGCTGCTCCAGGCTGCGGCTGACAGGTCTAACATCCCGAGTACCATTACCTGACACTCACCCTGATGCCGACACACACCACCAGTGTTTGGCCACTAAACAGGCCGGCATGACTTACTGGCTGCAAACAGGAGGTACCTCAAACTGTGCTGGCTGATGCTGTTAGAGGCAGAAGTAGCAAGGGAGGAATTTTAAAAGCAGGAGCCTCCAGACTGTGTGGGGACAAGGAGATAGTGGGAATGATGAGAGGAGTGGGAATGAAATGTTGTATGACCAAGCCTATCCTTTCTAGTGTTGGTATGTGCAATTTTTATAAAGAATTTTAAATGATTGGCAGACAGAAAGATAATAAGATGCATGGACACTGAAAATGCCTTATGACAAATAACTTACAAAATGTACCAAAAATAGGAGGGTAATTTAAGCTCAAATGAACGCACAAGGATTAACCCCAGAAACCCCTCAAAGAAAAATTCCTACTTCTTACTGAATAGAAATACGATCAGGGTTGAACATGATAATTCGTAAGAACAAGGAGAACCATCCCGAACTAAGTTCCATTGACCATATGGACTGAGAATGCTATTTAGGGCGAGCCATTCCTGGGGTACAGAAAAAGAAAATTCCACAGTCCTCCCTTTCTCTCCCTTAACTGTGAACCTGAAGCAACTGAAAGGAAAACTTATTTGGTAAGCTTAATTTTAAATTGCATTTTTGTTATTTACTTTGCACCCCTCCTACACATCAACCTTTGCTCTTAGAATAAACTCACTTTACTCTGGAAGCTTATCTTGGCATTAAAATCAAGTCTTAAGCAACTCTGGGATGAATAAGGCATATTATTATTTCAGAAACAATTAATCCAAATAAAGAAGAGTCTTAGTCCTATCTTGTTGCACTCACCTAGGGCAAGTGGGAAGAACCTTGGGAACTGAGCTCTCTAAGCAGCAAGGATCAGTTTGAGAACCTGTAACATCAGATATCGAGAAAAGTCAGGTCTCCCCTTTCAGCCAAGAAGACACAATACAAAGACAGCCCAGAAACCTGAGAAACTTGTTAAAACCAGTTATTTCCATGCCCTGCTGTTACAGTGTGACAGGAAATTAAACTAAACGATGTAGTCACTGTAGATTTATTCATGTGTTTAATATGAACATGCTTTTTTTATTGTTAAATTAATAAAATAGGTAGACTTGTCAGTTCTTTAATAGTGTTTTACAGTAGTAGCTTCCTTGCAGGGTTATCACCAGCCTCTCCCATCCACTGTATTTCTCATGGTCTGGTAAATACCTAATTAAGCTCAAAACAACTGTTCTTAAACCCATAACTTAGTTTGCAGTTCATTGCTTTTACTTCAGTTCTGAAAAAAAGGGCTTCTATTCCCCAATTTTTCAATCATCAGAACAACAACAATACCCCAATTGCACGTGGCACTAGTTATCATGCTTTGAAGTACTGTACCCTCTCTGTACTGTTTTTCCATAAAGAATTTGAGTAGGAATCACATTGAAAAGGCAACTCACTCATTTTCTTGTTGAAGTCAGTTCGTTTGTCCTTGTCATGAAAGCAGGAAGTTCCGTGAGTGAGGAAATTATGATTGCTAAGATCTGTACCTGAGAGTTGGTATTGTGAACTTTCACTCCTTCTTTACAAAGCTCTGCCCGATTTTGTTAACAGACTTAGAGTTATAATTGAAAACCAAAATGGTGTGAGCTGAACATGAGTCTGTTTTTGAGAGACACCGATGGATTTCGCCATCACAGAATTTACAAAACTTAAGGACTTAGAAGAAAGTTAGTCCAAATCAGTTTTATGATAGAAACTGATTGCTGCCTTAAAAACAGAGAAGTTTGCTAGCTCTCAGAGCAGCTCTAAGACTGAAACAAAAGAACAAGTCAAAAATCTAAAGCGAAGGTGTTCTGCTAAAAGAGCCAAAGGGAGATTTTAGCTATCCTGTAGCTAGACTGTAGAAAGGTATTTATATTTTTCCTAATAAATACAGAGCCAAACAAATCTTACTTGAGTTGGCAATCACAGTATCATCATGAATAATTCCTACTAATATTAACAGGAATCACAGTGGGTACTAAATTACTAATGTAGCAGAACTGGCTAATTAAAGATTATATTAGTTCAGAAAACAGCTGATGCATGTGAGGCTTATTGTGCTGTACAGAGTATTTGAAGAGATGGCAAAAGACTGCTTAGGAGGAAGGGTGAGACAAAGATACGAACAAATGCTAAAATGTCAACAGTAGATTTTTTATGAAGAATAATTCAGTTTGACTGGCATCAGCTTTTGCAGAAATACTCTTCTCTTCGGAATGAAGTCTCAAATACTTTAGGCTAAGCAAAGCCAGATAGGTAAGGCTCAAGTAAAACTTTCCTGTGGAAAAATGATTGCCTCTCTATAGCCAATACCGAAACCCATTTTCCTTTTCATCTATTTTGCCTCAAGGAGTTTCAGAAATTGTTCCTATTTTCTAATTGTGAATGCGTTCCCAGAATGACCTTATCAAACAAATAGAAGAACAAGAACTGAACACAATGGTGCATGTAGTAACTCTGTCCCATTGCCCCTTCCTGTCCTCTGCCACAGCTCTTCTGTTTTTGTTCTTTATTATATAATGTCATATGGGAAGACTAGTATCGTAAACATCTGAGTATCTTAAATTGCCATTGAAGTAAACAAAGTTTACAGGAAACCTCTAGTGTTTGTTACATCAATGTCACATCATTCTGACAGATTAAGTAATCTCTGTAGGGCTGAGAGATACTTTTGTGATTATTTTTTACCTAAGAACTACGGCCACTTATGGGACCATAAAAACTTAATCACAGAACATCAGAAGAAGTTCACGCTATGCCAAGCCACTCTCCAGAGACTATTTAAATCAACACATCCTCCTGCATTTTGACTGACAGCCTTTGGTGGAAAGAATTTCCTTGTGGAAGTACCACTTTGTGTTCACTTAAATGCAAAATTTAAAACAGTACAAAAGTAAGTAATGTTTATTGAAAACTGTCCGACTTACATGACATTTTTATAGATTCACCACTCTGGGTACGTTACCTTCTTTGTATCACTCGCCAGCCTTCTTTTTCACAGCATCATTTAACTTTCAGGACTAATTGCACTGTGTCAATGTGATGTGGAACGCTACCTGTCGCTAGCAAATGCTTCATCTTCCCACACACAACATAGTATTCTCACACAGGCAGGATGTTCACTGAAAACATATGTAATGAAATCTTCTTTAAAAAAAAAAAAAGAAAAAAAGAAAGCAGAAGACCTAGTTTTACTGCAATGCCCATGAAAGCTCTTACCATACATTTTACAGCAGACATCAAAGACAGGCTACTTTTCTCTGGCAGAAATTGCTTTTTTTCCTGTTACTTTCTTCTCAATCAACATTTGTATGCTTCACTTTTAATTGTGAACATAGATTTTAAGCTTTGTGGGGCAGGACCCCTTTTGTTCTTTCATGTAACCAATCTCCCCTGTCACTACAAAGGGACTATTACTTTGGGACTATTTCCAAGATGTATTTCTTTGATGTCTTCCCCAATGCACACCTTCTTAAATAAGGGCCCAAGAACACCTTTGCAAAACACCGCATTTCTCCAGTGGAAACTTGTAAAAGATGTAATTATGTAACTTAATGCCATAACTATTTATAATGATACTGTGATTTACAGTATAGATAAATGTATCTTTCAAGTATGAACTCCTAAGATCCCCAAAGTCATGCGGGGAAGAATATTTTTGTATTTTCTCAGCACTGCATGAACACATACATTGAAAAAAGAATTAAAATTACCACAAAATCAAGGGCTGTGTTTGAAAACCAACTGACATTTATGCTGTGATATCATGAGCTTGTTCTCAGGCATTTTGTTAATTGAAAGTAAGGAGTTCATTCAGTGGGTCAATTATTTGCTACGAATATTTCATGAAAGTCTCAGTAACACCACCTCCATGGATTTATATAGATGCACTAGAATCATTTCTTGTGACTAGACTATGATTCAGAATTAGCTATCATCCTTTTCTAAAGCAGCTCTTTTGTGGCTTCATTTGAAAATGTTTAGGTTAAGATTTCCAAAGACTTGTGCGTAGGTATATGTCTCCTTACTAAAAGAAAATCAGATAAATTGAGCTTAGTCTTTATGTACATATATATAATGCATAGTGTAATGCAGACTGCACTGAGCCTAGTGGCACTGCACTCCTATGAAGTTACTCACATGTATATATAATTTACAGGTTTAAAGGTACTGATTCAGAATTATTTGGGAAAAGGGTGGGGTTTTTTTCCCCTTTCTAAAAGCAGCTCTCATTGCTTTACTACAAAAACATCATGCTATCACTTCTGAAGCTGCAGATGCTACCACAATTGTAATTGCCTGTCACACAGTGAAGAAATCTAATTAAAACCACTTACTAGTACCTATTAACCAGTCTCTTTAAATGCAGACAAAAGACCTTACCACAAGCTAAAACATAAGTACAGAGTGCAGTCTGCAATTCAGTAAGAAAAACAACGGATGTTTTCAGATAATTACACTTACCTCCATTTTCCTGCTATTCCCAATTAGCATTAACCGTGAACTTCAACAGCCATGTCAATCACTATACCTAGCCACTACTCCAGACACGGTTCAGACTGTTAGCATGATATTGGACAAGGCATTTAACCTTTCACATACTTAAAATGGTGAAATTTTTGTGCTGAGGGTAAATTACTGATCGCAGCATGGACTACAGGTATAACATACAATAATTATAAAAAACATTTACTAAAGTGCAAGGAATAACCTGCAGTTTTCTCTCAAGAGACCCAAGATTCTCAAGAATTTTTATACATAAGAACAGTATATTCCTTTGGAGGCTCCTTCACCACATCATTTAAAACGATTAAACAATTATTTCCCAAGAAAAAACACAACACAAACCCAACAGAAAGCTCTAACGTGAAAGAGGCAGGTGGGGCCCTAAATTGGAATGATTTAATAAATAGTTTACTGCACAAGCTCATCTGGTAGAGTTTGCTGCACTTCCTAATGTGAAACTTGCACTGAAGACATCACTCTGTTTCACACTGGATAGTGGTAACTGGGAAGACCTGTGCTGTGTACCAATTTATTACCATTGGCATCACCACATCGCTTCTTAAGGAACCTGCACTGCTAAGCTGAACCTACTGAAAAAGTACTCGCGCTTTTACCATTTCAGGTGTCTGTATTTAAGAAACAGGCCATTAATAAACTAAAACTGGTGGCTTATAGCCATGACAGACAGACGGATTCCAAGTCAATGGGTGGTTGTAGGAACAGCAGTTTTTACCGATTTTTGTGACTTTTTCAGGTGCCAGGCCACCCTTACACCCTGTGTTTTTCCATCACTCATCCACTGTTGCGTACGCAGCTACTGAGCACTGAGCTGCCCGTGTCCCCGATCTGGCAAAGGGGACGCGGTTAGGAGCAGAACACGGGCTGATCGTTACCTCAACATACACCTCACCTCAACATACACCTCACCCTCACGAAACGAGGGTTTCGTGCTACCCTCAGCCACAGATACCTCCACAGCTGCCGCCTGGGCCGACCGCCGCCTGGCACCGACCCCGCCAGAGCTGCCAGCACGTGCTTCCTCGGGGAGCTCCCGCCAGGCTGCCCCTGCTTGCCCACCCCGCGCGGGAAGGTGCCATTTCCCCTCAAGGGCCCCCGTCCGTTTCCCCCCACGCCCTCGGCGAACACCTCAGCGCAGGTCAGAGCTCCGCACGCCGCGGAAGCGAGGCGAGGCGCGGCCGGGCCCCTGCCCCGCACAGCTCCGCAGCGCCGCCTGGCGCAGAGCGAGGCCGCACCAAGCCCTGCGCGATACCTGCGCGATGCGCGCAGCTTCTGCCCGCCCTCAGCGCGGAATGGCCGCCGCGGGGCCGCCTCCTTCCTTCCTTCCTTCCCCCCCCCAGCCCACCCCAAGATTTACCTCACCGACCCCCGCCCGCCCGGACACCATCTTCCCCCTCCCGCCCCCCACACCGGGCCACGGCCGCTGGCGGCCGCCGGAGGGGAGGTGCCTCGTCCCGCCCACCCCCACCGGGGGGCGGGGATTGGGCGAGCCCGCTTGTCACTCCGCGGAGGTGCCGCGCGTGGGTTGGCCGCTGGCGCTGTCAGTCAGCGGCGAAGCCGCGCCGGCCCCTTGTTGTCACGGCGCCGTGCTGGGCTGGGGCTCTTCGCGCCGCCACCGCTGTTGTTGCCGCCGCCGCCGCGGGAGCCCGGGAGGGGAGCGGTTCCGCCGGTCTCGTCGCCTGCTCACCGGGCGCGGGAGGAGGCGCCCTCGCCATGGCCACCAGCACCACGGGCTCCACGCTGCTGCAGCCCCTCAGCAACGCCGTGCGGCTGCCCGTCGACCAGGTGAGGATGGGGAGGCGCCTACCCCGCCGCTGCCTCCCGGGGGCTCGCCGGGGAGGGGCGGTGCCGCGCCGGGCGAGCGCCCCCCGCGCCACTCCGCACAGTCCCGCCCCGCCCCATCCCCCCGCGGCCCCTCCATCCTTCCCGCCTCCGCCGGGCGAGGGGCCGGGGGGAGGGTGGGCAGCGCCCGGTGGGGCGGCGGCCGTTCCCCTCACGCCCTCGGGGGGAGGGGGGGGGACGGGACGCGGACGCGGCCCGCGGGGGGGCGCCGGGGCGGGGAGCTCCGGCCGCGCTCCGCGTGCAGGTGCGCTCGAGCCGCCGCCCGCCCCGCGCCCGCCGCCGGCTGGTCCAGCAGCGCGGCCGCATCCCGGGCCCGGCCCGCCTCGGGCCGCCGGTGCGCGTCTGCGGGCTGCCGGGGTCAGGCTGCGGGGGCTGCGATCGCGGCCGGGCTGGCCAACTTGTTGGCATCCCCCTTCGGCCAGATGTGGCTCCGCAGCTGGGAACGGGGCCGGTATCGGCTCGGCAATGCAAGTGTTGGGTAATAATTGCAAATGCAAAGCAGTGTGCGGTGCCTACATGCGTCTGACAGTGATATTTAAATGCAGCGTTAAATAATAACGTGTACTGCACGTAATGGAAATTCATATGGACTTCGTAGGCAGAGCGTTTCTGTGGTATCTTTTGTCTGAGTGATATAAAAATTCCTGAAGGTTGTTAATCCTGTCGTCTGCACAGAACATCAGAAGATTACAAAATAAGATTGAGAAACTGACGTTTGCAGAGTTTAATGACTGAAGTTGTACAGAATGTTTGTTTATGGGGGAAGTCACCTAGACCTCCTAAACCTGCAGAATATTTATGTGTTTATGAATACATAAGTAAAGTAACCTTAAGTAATTCCTCCTGTAAATTTTGTAGCACCGGGAAAATCCACGTGAGGAATTATTAAAAACCAATAATCTCCATTAACGTATGAGTGAATGAAACACATCAAGGAAAACAGTCTGTGTTCATGCAGAGGGAGATTTTGATGGTTTGGTTTTACAAAATACACCTAATAAGTGAGAAAAGTAACTGGAAACAAAATACAGAGGAAGTCAAGAGTTTTGGAATTGAATGAACTATGTGCTCTTTCTTTTTTCTTGCCTCCTTCCTCCAGCCATTTGTTTGAATTGAGGGGAGAGAACCTTGGGTTAAGGATACACATGAAAAAGTATCTTCTAGAAAACTGACAAAAGTGGGCAAGTTCAAATTGAGCTTGCTGTGATGGAATAGATACTGTGCACAACTTGCAATAATACCTGTGTCTGGGATCAATGGCACCACGTGGCTCAGTGCCTCATACGCCCAGGCTGTAAGCTCTTCTTGGCAGGTGCTCTGTATTTATTTCCATAAAGCATATAGCTTCTATAGTGTACTGTAAAACAAATAAGAGATGACCATTTTCTTGTGGCATGATGCTGGTGTCATGTAATTATCTATTCATCATAGTCATAAATTTAATTGCTTCATGACATAGTGTAGCTTCTACCAAATTTCTTTTAAATGTTGTGGATATGGTATTTTGATGATGATAAAGTTAGGGTTTTTATCAAAGCCTGGAAAACTTCCCCGTATTGAATGTTTAGCAACAGATGCGCCTGTAAAGCCAAGATGTCTTTATAAAATACTATTTGAGCTCTGTTTAAGCTTTTGGGGACAATTATAATGGAGAATGGCTAAACACATGGTTTAAAAGATTTGTCATAAGCGGTTAAAAATCATACACACTTTAGGTTTAGATATCAGTGGACCGTACATAATATAGGTGCAGTTGTGTATGAAGAGCACTGATTATGACTGGAGCATGAATTGAAGAGTTACAAAATTGTGCTGCACTGAGGAGAATGCATCTATAACCACTTAAAAAAAAAAAAAAGGCAAAGTTAGATTTTTGTAACTTAGCTTGAGAGTCTATCTTGATAGTAAGTGTGTAATACAGAAAGAATGTGAAATGTGTTCAGTGTAATCAAATCAAAGGTAGTAAAGGAGAGAATGAGGACAGAGAAGAAAAAGAAAGTGCTGATACTCTTTGTTGTGTGTGCTCGCAGATTATGCATGACATTCGGTGATACTATACGCATAACAGTATGTAAATGTAGCAGTACTTTGAAAAAAAAATAATAAAATGATAAAGGTTTTCTGATTAGTAGATTGTTTCTGCTACTCAATCCAAATCTGTACTGTGACTATGGTCATACCAGTACAGTCATTTCACATACAGCAGGTACTTGAAATGGGCGCTCCAGAATAATACCAGCACTCAGAACTGATGGGGATGAATGGGTTTTGTTTCTCCACTTCTATGTTTCAGTTTTGACCACAAGTAGATACTGATCTTTATATCCAAAATGTGATTGTTGTTTAAGTTTAAGCCATTACTCTCATTATCCTGCTATAAAGTTTTACTGAAGGCAAAGACATGTAATTCTGGGAGGACAAATCCAGTTACTCTACTGTCTGGGTGTCTCAGGAAACGGATGGAGGAACCTTGCCTATTTGGCAGTGAATGGAAGTAGAAATTTCAGTTGAAGGTGAAACTGCTGTCTCTAAGATTGAACTAACTAGTCAGATCCACATCTGTGTGTGGATTAAGTGTGAGAAATTGATTATTTTTTTGAGTTAATGCTTGGTAGAACTAGAGGCACAGATTTGTTCAAGAGTGGTGTTGGTTATGTGCTAGTTGGAGCTCAGTGTAAAGATGGAGGATGACAGCTCCACCAGAGCTGTTTGACACACTTGTAAGAAGAACAGTCTTCTTGATGTGCCCAACTGTGTTACAAGTGAAAGGCTTTGCTTTAACAGATTGCTGTTCCTAGACCTTTCTTCTAGAGTACTAGTTAGCTATAGGAATGGAGAAGAACTTGTTTTCTGCTTTTGCGTGTATCCCATACAAGGTATTATGTGATAACTTGTCGCTATGTTAACCCTTCCTTTGGCTCTTATTTTGTCTTGCCCCAAGTTAACTGAAATGGCTACTTGGAAAAGCAAAACTAATGCACATTTGATAGGCTTCTTGTTCCAATTTTTCTATTGTTATTTTCAGTCATTTGGTGCAAGGGAAGATGCTTGGTGTGAACAAGAACCTACAATTATCTCTGTGGATTTGGGAAGGCAAACTTGCATGACTTTCTCTTGTATTTTGTTATAGGGGAAAAAACCCAACCCACTCCTTGGGGGTGAAGAGCCCTTTAAGAACTGTATGTTTTCACTTCTTGGAGAACCTAAGTTTGCTACTTGGCAAAGGAAGCATCCTGTTGACAACTCTGTCACCTTGAGTCCTTAAAGTCAATGAATGTTAACGTACCACAGTATTCCTTCTGTCCTGTTAGGGGAGAGAGTGAATAGAAGTAGTTATGTCCTTCCCACCCCTGACAGCTAAAGAGAAATATGGGAAGGATTATCATAAAAACTTGGCTGCTACAGAATCATGTGTTGCATAATGCATCAAGGTTGCAACTTGAATGATTTTATTACAGTTATGTCTCTCACCTAACCTTCTATTTTTCCTGTTTGTACTCCTGCCATATTTGTGTCTCTGCCACTTTCTTCTTTCTTGGAGGTGAAGCCTGACAAATAGTGCATTGGACCTTGGTCCGTTTCTGGTTCTGGTGTTGTCTTGTTTGTCTATTGACAAATGATTTCTCTTGATGACATGTCAGCTTACCTGTCATCAGATTGGAGATACTGAAATTTGCTGTGAGACGAGAATGGCTCTAAGAGAACAAAGCTTTCTTCTTGGCTTTAGGTCTCTGGGGTAAGCTGAGTTCAGAGAACAATCTTTGCTTTCACCGCTTCCACCAGAGGGAGCAAAATTTTTATCTGAAAGTCAGCAAAAATTATGAAGGTTATTACTGCCCTTCATTTGCCATAGAAACAGATAACTGTAGTGGAGGAATAGCTGAGCAGGGGAGATAGGAGATAGACAACCCATGCAAAAAGTTGATGCTCACATACTGTCATAGTCAAAGAGCTTAATCTTGAGATCCTGAAATATGATGAACAACTGGATCAACTCGGCTAACTTCAGTGATTATCTTCTAGATAAGTAAAGAAAGAGTATGGCTCTGACTGCTTAACAGTATAGCTAGGTGAAGATGTGTGGACTGAATAAAGTGTCACGCTTATGATTATGCACTTCACTTAAAATCCAGGATGTAAAGACAAACAGTGGGGTTTTTTCAACAGAAGTAAAAAAATTCCTTGATATTTCCACATTTTCTCTTGTTTGGGGTTTTGTTTTTTCACAGTCTGATTTTAGCTTTTATTTGAATAAATTTGCTCATTTGTGTAGAATAAATATAATTTTCTACATGAGCACCATCAGCCTTCTAAACTGACCTTTTTTTAAATGAGAATAGGCATAAAAATCCAAGTCCTCCTGAATGTGAACTGTGTAAACCTTATGAACTTCCTTAATTTAGTGATCACAGGCCAGTCTGCTGCATCTACATCTTCGCAGAATTTTCTGCGTATGCTTCCTTGTGCAGAGGGCTACCAGAGTTGCTTTCAACATGCCCTTAATGCACTCAGTTTCACGTAAAATCAATTATCATTGGCGTATGTTAAGCCTTCGTGTTTCACCTTCAAGGAGAGTGGGTGGTATTGTTTTTCCTCATACATATGTATGAAATGCTTATTTCTTATACACATGTGATTGGCAAGATGTATCTGCAATTTTTTTTTTTACTTTATTTTAATGCTTTGGAGATGAGCCATAGCTGGAGTTTAGGTAATAGACCAGGCTTGGAGCTGATGTGTGGAATCATTTTGTTGAGAAGCAGTATGCACCTGATTTGCCTGCAGGGAACATCTGGATGAGTCTCCTAGTTAGCTCTCTGTTATTTCACAAAACTTTGGGCATTAGTGATGCCTTAGCCTCCCTTGTTTTCTGTCAAGGCAACCTAACATAGCCTCCTGAGGACTGAAATGTTTGTCTGATAAAAACCTTTTTGTCTAAACCTGGAGTGGAAATCAAAGTTTGTCCCTGTCCCTGTCCAGAATTTACATGGCCTAATATTTGTCTTAAGCATTATGAAACTATAAACAAGAACAAAGTGAAGAGTGTCCCAAGTTTTATTCTCTTCCCTATTCATTCTTAGACCCTTGTGTGCAGCTGTGAAATAACATTATTGATTCTTCTGATGTTACCCAGGAAACTTAGGAGTAATAGAAGTGAATAAAAGTAGCATTCATAGGTGTATAAAATCCAAACACTGAAGATAAGGGAGTGGTAGGATAAGAAAATTGTGCCCCTACTTTGCCCTGTACTTTCCTTATCTGCTATTAGCAGCAGTGAGAAAAATGAAGCGTGGATACCAAAGCACGATCTCTCATGACAATAATGAAGACTGTAGTGGGTGAAAAGAAGTTGGGGGGGGAAAAAGTCCTGTTCTCCATTCTATATGTGCTGTTCTCAGTGATTGGATGTTCTGAATTGTTTGGATTTGCTAGCAAAGTCCAGGGACGGTGTTTTTACTGGTTTCTTAACTTCGTTTTGGAAACAGTGGAAGGGAGGGAATATGTCATGAGAAGGGTCCTGGTCTCTCTGTGGTAACACCTTTCCCAGATTTTAGTATTAGTGTTTAGATGTTAAGTCTCCAGATATTGTTGGTTGAAATTACTCTGTAATGAAAAATGTGTAAAGAAGGGTCAAACTGTGGGGTTATGAGAAAAAATTGGCAAGAGAAAGCAACTATCTTGAAAGAAGGAGTGGAAGCTGTAATGAACAGAATTGGAAAAGAAAAGAAAGCAGACACTGGATACAGTGTTGGAAAAGATGAACCATCTATTAAGGGGTAGAAAGATTTAGTGCAAGAAAGAAATACCTTTATATAGTCCAGGTCCATGAATATAGTTGTGAAGATGTAAAGTATAGAGCTACTTTAATTTAATTTTCAGGGAGGCAGCAGGGAATTTTCACTTTGATATGCTCTTGCTTACTTTCATACGGGGCATGTTTTCTCCAGGTTTTTATGAAGCAGTGGAAAAACTCAAATATAATTACGGCCCAAGGTTTCTACAGTAAACATCTGAAATAAACAGTCTTTACCTGAACAGCCTATAGTCATCTGCTTTATTTTGTCAAATTGTTTTTCCCATCCTTAGGCAATTCATTTAGGTGGCGTAAGTGTGAACACTTACTGACCTGTGTTCACCACAGTACAAGCAATTTCTGAATTCAAAATGCGGTTCAGAAATTACTACAAAAATACTGCAGTCCTGGGATGTTGAAAAGAAATACTGGAGTGCCCAAAGAACAGGCTAATAAAGAAAAAACAGTAAGGCAGAGGGAAGATGACAAGAGTCACTTATTTACTGAGTACATGGTTACCACTGTGTTAGTTTCTGTTTGTTTTTGAAGTGTTACTGCAGTAAATCTATTGTGCACAGCTATGTAAATCTTTTCCCTCTGTGGGCTTTTTCTTGGGTGCAGTGCTGAGTTAAAACAAGAGTTATGAAAACTGAAATAAATGACTCATCTTTGTAATTCATTAGCCCTCATATTTATTGACTTTAACTTCTGTTTACCTGTTCCTGTGTTAACCTAATGAAGCACTGTGATACATCGTTTGCAACCTTGATTGTGACATCATCTTTGCATTTATTATTTTGACTAACGTGCACTTTTCCTGAGTAACAGTTGCCCAGGTTTTTTTTCTTGTTTTCCAAGCCTTTGAATGAGGGAGTCTAGACTGTGGGGTTTTATTTTTTCCTGGAAAAACTACACCTAGCCAGGTAAAGACCTGTTTACTCAATGTATGCATCTTTATTTATTTTACAAAGAATGTTGATGCAGTTCTTCAGTATGGATAGTTCATGTTCCTTCTTTCCAAAGGAAAGTACTTTACATTCAACATTATTTACTATTATTAGTCTTTTAGTGCTCGTTCAAGTGAACAGAGCTGTTTTGCAATTTCAATTTGTCTGCAAATTTGGATAAATGCTAGTTATGCCTGCTTGTTTTAAAGTGATGCTTTCAGCAGCTAAGCCATCTTTTGCAAAGGAAAACATCCATAGCTCTGCCTTTTATTCTGGAATAATATATCCAAAGGTGAAGAAAGAAGCTATTTTGGTTTGGCTGTAATGATATAATTTGCTGTAGCTAGGATTTTGGTATTTTTTTTTACTTCTAGTTGAAGTGGCCTAAACTGAAGATGATGATACCGTTACTCTGAAACATGACTTGTGAGCACCTTGGTTGTATAACTACAGTGATATATTCTATACTGGTAATGCTATCTGTATAGATCATTCCTAATCTTTCTGACCTGCCTTCTGGGTGAGCAATGCTCTTGATTCTACTGCTTCCTGTCAATCGTTCATATAGACATGTGAATGTCAATCATATATATATATACAAAAAATAATTCACCGAAGACTAAGCATGTCATTCAAATTGGAGTGACAGTCCAGAGTATAATAAATGGGTTTTTATTCTTCACAGTGGGAAAGTTACAAAGCAGGTGAGGCCACCATGGATCTGCGGGAATTTATTAGAAGCCCAGTGACGACTACCAGATTTGTAGGTCTAGCCTTAGAATACGTTAATGATTCATTATCTGTAATGGATTGAATGTAAGAAGTTAAGATAAAATGTTTTAATGTGGAAGCATAATTCTAAATGTTACTAAAATACTGTAACAGAAAATTGAATTAATTTGAAAAGCTGTAACAGCTTGAAGTGGTGTCCATTACTTCTGCAGGTTGCTGTGTATTGCAAATGTTTACAGGGCTGCTGTTGTGGTGCTTGGAGAGTTTGTAGGTGGCTGATTCTATGCAGATGATTCCTGAATTGAGAAGAGCAGGAGGATAATAGACATGGAGGAGTAGAGTCTGTCTGAGTTGAACAGTAGTTCATTCAAGGGAGAATGTGGTGAAGTCCTTTCCTTTCTCTTTTTTTCTCCCTTCCCTTCCCCCCCCCCCCCCCCCCCCCCCCCCGCCATGGAGAGTACCGAGCAGCTGACCATTTTAAAGATGGGCAATATTTATTTTACTTGTTAATTAAATTGACTGCTGCTGTTACTGGATTTCTGCAGGCTGTATGGACAACAGAGTGTTACTTTCTATGTTTTGTTGCTTATTTTAAGATGGATTTCAGTTTCTCACGTGTCAGCAGAATGTGATAGTACTGAGATCTTAATGGAGAAAGTGTCTGTTTCTGGTTGCGTTTGAGAAGGATACCCCCATAGGTGTTAGTTATTTTGCTTTATTTTTAAATGGCTAGGAAAGTGTAACTTGTAAAAATTTTACAAAATTTCAGACACTGTAGGGGCTCTCTGACCATTAAATAAAACCTTGTCATTCCAATACACCTTTTATATCTCGTATACTGCTGATACTGATGTGATGAAGAGTAGAGATTTTGAGGTCAATCACTATGTGCGCATGCACCACGTGCGTGTGATAAAAAGCCATGCTTCTGAAAACGCTGTATCTGAGTTGGTCTTTGTTTGGAACTGTGTTTTGCCAACATGATGCCAGGCTGTTGTGTTTTGATGTTGTAAATCCTTTTTCCCTGGTAGTC
This sequence comes from Balearica regulorum gibbericeps, assembly GCF_011004875.1. Lineage (NCBI taxonomy): Eukaryota > Metazoa > Chordata > Aves > Gruiformes > Gruidae > Balearica > Balearica regulorum. The sequence goes on from NC_046186.1 coordinate 17,585,679, forward strand.
CGAGTTCTGCAACCCTTAACTGGCCAAACCAGTTTTTGCTCCACAGAAGCAACTGGTTCAGGTCCTTATTGTTTTTGAGGGGAGAAGAAAACAAAACACACAAGCAAAAACCCCAGGCCAACATTCTTAGTCCAATTTCCCCTTTAACTCAAACTTGCTTCCTAGATTTTGGTTATTCCTGTGAATAAATAGCTGCTACATGTGACAGCTCAGTATCTGTAATGCTGAATCCTTAAAAGCTGACCAGAGGGAAAACCCTTCTGCTGACATCTTCCTATCCTTAATAAATTAGCATTGGTTGTTTTCACTATAAAATGTGTACGTTGATGTTTCACTTTACACCTTTAGTCATACAGTTTTTCTTAGAGTAATTCTGAGTAATGATGTAGTAAGCCCTGTTTGAAAAAGCTTATTGGATTTGATGCTCATTCATCGCACAAAACAGATTACTAGTGCCTACATCGTGTTCTTCATGATGTTCTTCACTCTCTCCCGCATACTTAAGAATTACAAGCTAGAAATTGGAAGTTAATACTGGAAATAGAAATACTATTATTAACGTATGTCATGACTGTCTTTGATGTTTTGGACTGAAATAAGCTTGGAAAGAAAGCATTCAGAATCTGATGAGTAAGTCCTTACAGCTGCCAGTAAATTCATATGAAGATGAAGTATATTCGTGCAACATTAAAAAGCTTTTGCTAATGTTGTTTAGTTGACTGACACAAATGGTTAAAGTATGGACTGCAAGGAAGTAGCGGCTATTAGAGGGACTGTGCTCAGAAGCCTCATCTGAAAATGAGTGTCCCCTCACATTGGGTACTGTATAAATATGCAGTAACACAGTCTTTGCTACAAAGAACACACTGCCTTAACATAAACATCTCCCATACTGATACTGCCCCAAAATAACCACTGCGGCTTATCCTCCATCTCTTCATATTTCACCCATAAAGTGAAGTTGAGACTTCAGGGCAGGAGTGTTAATTAGTTACACTTTCATCATGGAAGATGCTTGTTATTTTTTGAACCAAAAATGCATTTGAAAGCATTGTCACAAGATTTATGATCTTTGGTTTGAAAGAGAAATACCTGTTTCTTCCTATCAGTTAGAGAAGAGGCATTCTCTGAATTAATCTTTCAAGTGTCCTTCAGCTTCACCAGATACCTGTGCCAGTGTCTCTGGCCTTCTCTTTTTGACATTTCCCAATAAATTGAAGAAAAGTACCAACCACTTTGATTTTGATTCTTGTCATGGAATTGCTTTTTTTCAGCTTTACTGTGGAAACTGTTCCTCTTTTTTTCCTTTTTTTTTTTTTTTTTTTTTTTTTAATATGAGTGCAGCAATTTTCAGGAAATAGTTGGAAAACTGATTGTTGGTTTCAAATAATAGTTATTCTCTTCAGATTTTAGTGGTTTGGCAGTAGGCAATTATTGGATAATTGTACAAGCTGTTTGTTCTTTTTATACTGGATGAAGGTTAGAAATTGGACAGAAGAAGATCCATCTGTACTGTTATCTGGTTGCTGTGGAGAAGCATCAGCTCTCCTGTGTTATAAGTAGCTTTTTGTGAACATCTGTAGATGTTTTTAATTCCTCAGCTGACTGTTTTGGTGGAAAAGGGAAATGGTTCTGACCTAACTGGCAGTGAGAACAAGAAAATAGTGACATTTGAGAAACAAGGCACAACTGCAGCTTCATTAATGGTAATAAGGTTTGACAATTTTTGACAAGTATGTGTCAACAAATATGATGCTTGGAGAGGTATGTGTTTTTACAGTGTTACTTCTAATAATATAGCCCTATAGAGTTAGAAAAAAATCGAAACCTCAGCTTTAAGATCAGTGCTTATTTTTAAAGCAAATATACGTTATTCTGTCTTGATGTCCTACCTCTTGCAAGAGCTCTTTTCAAAGTGTTTTTGTAGTTCATATTCTAAAATGTTTTTTTAAAATGTCTTCTCCCATTTTCAACTGTAGGTATTAGAGAGAAAACAGGAATGATGCTGAATACACCTTGCTCACTAGCCCTGTCAGACAAAGCAGGAAGCACATGCGGTAACTTTGTTTCTGTGGTGGACCAAAAAATGGCTGTAGGTAGGGAAACAAATAATGCTAGCCTCTTGCAGCTCAGACAAACTGAATTCCATGGAGGAAACATACCACAGTGTGGCAAAATGGGAGAAAAAAACCCCTAAACCTCTGGCTGCAGAATCATTGTCTCCACAAGTTCCTGACTGTTACCTATGAAGCATCTTGCATCTTAAAACTGTTGTTTGAGGCTCTGTGCATGATCAGGTAGGCTTCAGTCCTTCTGCTTATATTTGGATGACCTTTTTCCAAAGCCTATTTCATCATCAATAAGAACTACACTGCTGTCTTGTGTTTTTTTTTTTTAATGAACCACTTAAAATCAACAAAAAACCCCACACAAAATCAAACAAACAAAAAACATCTGCTTTAATTCATCTGAAGCATGTTATTGAGGCCACAGGCATTCATTGCAGTTCACAGGTTTGAATACTTTTTTCTTCTGATCAGAGAAGATTTGTTAAAAATGAGAAAACAAAGAAGCACAAAGATGAAGTAGCTTCCAAAGAGTTTGTGGGGGTCATTGGCGGAAGAGAAAGTAAAATGCAATATTCCTGAATCTTACTTGGTGCTCCACCCACTAGACCACTTTTTCTCTTGTGAGGTACTTCACAGTCCATGTTCTTCTTCTGAGTGCCTATCAGTACCTTGCTAGAGCTAGTAGGCAGAACTTTATACCATCATGTTGCTACCTGTCAGTGGACTGTAGGCTGTGTGGGGCTGCATGATTAATTTATGCCATCCAGTTAGGAATTATCTGTAGCAGTTAAATTCTCTTGCTGCTTTTCTAAATGAGGCAAATGCCTTCTGTGCTGTGAAGTAGCAGGATTCTGGAGGGCTTGGTTGCAGTGATTGGCTTTTGATATTAAAATATAGATTATAGGAATAGGAAGCTTAGCTTAAAGTCTGAATTGGTGGATAAAAATGGCACAGCAGTATATTAAAAATTAGTTTCATAGGAGAAATAATATTTTCTTCTGTATTTCTTTTTAACATGGACTTAAATTCTTCAATGATTTATTAAAGATGCTGCCTATGTCAGAAGGTTGGAGATTTCTAGCTGTTCAAATCAAATGTTTTGCCAAAACTTCCTCTTGATGATGAAAATCCTTGTAATAGTCAGTGACCTTTTTCTCCTTTTCTTTTGCTTTATGTAAAGAATTGATCCCTCAAACAGTTTTTTTCTTAAGAAATAACTTGGTTTTTATAATTGCATGGCATAAATTACATTCAAATTTTTAGAAGACTAGAATAAATGTCTTTTAAAAGTTTATAATATAAACTTTCTATTGACTTTTGCACAGGTCATGCAGATGGAAAACTTATTCTGTAGATAGCTTAATGTGGTTAATGATATAATGGATTTGCATTTTATGTAGCTACTCCAAACATTGAAACTGTGGATTTGTGCCTATGCTTTACTGTAAATTTGGCACAAAGTGTGCCTGTAAACTGCACTGGCTGTAGGATTGGTCTTGCACTAAAATAGCAGATTTAATTTTTAAATGGCTAGAATACATACAAGCAGGTTTTGTGATAGCTTAGTATGTCTAAGTGGTATTTAACACACACCTACATTAATCATTGCTGAATGACCAGTGCTGATAATTTGTATTGTCATTGCAGGGGGTTTTTTTTGTTCTTATGTGCACATAACTTTCCATTACACATTGCTCTCTACATGGGACTTTTAGGTGTTGCTGTCATTATAAGCTGAGCTGTTGGTATGACCTGCACCTGAGGAGGTAAAAAATTCTGTGTTTGTTGTCTTAGACAGTTGGTAAATTATAACTATTCAGGGTGAAACTGGCCATTCCATGCATCTGCATCAGAACTTTTTTCCCCTAGGAAGTCTCAGCTTTAAGTGGATCAGGGTTTTTATTTCTTCTTTAAAACTAGACCTGCTGATTGGATCAGATTTTATGACTTCGGGGAGACAAGTTAGAATTTGGTTTGAAGAATGAATCACGCTGCTTTCAGGAATGTGTCGTCTTTGTTCTTTGTGGGTGTTCTGCTTGCATCTGGCCAGGTCATGAGGGGTCTAAAAGTTGTGTTTTGCCCATATTCACAATGTTATAGGAGCTTGACAAAGTTTTCCAAAGGTACGCAAGTATACCACTCCCAGATACTGAGATTACCGTATATAACATTTGCCAACAAAATAACTGCTTGGTTAAGTGCCTGGGTTTTGTGGAAGCTTTCATGATGGTGATGTCCAGCTCTGTCTTTGTTCCTGCTCGCATGCTATCTGAATGACTGTTGTGTTTGTCTTCTAGGAAGCCAGATAATTTTTTGTGCTTTATTTCAAAAGTCCTTAATGTATCTCAGTGTGTGGATACAGTGGAGTTGTATGTCAGCTCCATACTGGACAGTTTGGATGAAAATGGGAGATGTAATTAGGAAAAGGCTGAATGTTAAATTTTGGTTTTGTCTACTTCAGCAAGTAGTGCAGTACAGGAGTGTTTCTGTGGAATGATGTGGTTGGCATTGAGGATCCAGCATTGATGCTATAATAATTTTGGGAAATACTGCTTTTGCCTAGGTCGGTCCATGGGCTAAATGTCCACTTATCTTTGGAGCAGATCTTCTAGTTCTGTTTAGCTTAAAAAAAAAAAAAAGAGAGGTTTGTATATTTGGACACCACTGTACAATGTATACCAAAGCATCTGTGTGCTGGTTTTGGCTGGGATAGAGTTAATTTTTTTCACAGAAGCTAGTATGGGGCTGTGTTTTGGATTGGTGCTGAGAGCAGTGTTCATAACACAGGGATGTTTTTGTTACTGCTGAGCAGTGCTCACACAGAGCCAAGGCCTCTTCTGCTTCTCAGCAAGTAGGCTGGGGGTGCTCAAGGAGTTGGGAGGGGACACAGCCGGGACAGCTGACCCCAGCTAACCAAAGGGATATCCCATACCATATGACGTCATGCTCAGCATATAAGGGGCTTGGGGAGAAGAGGAAGGGCGGGGGTGTGGCGGCTTTTGGAGTGATGGTGTTTGTCTTCCCAAGTAACTGTTACGCGTCATGGAGCCCTGCTTTCCTGGAGATGGCTGAACATCTGCCTGCCCATGGGAAGTGGTGAATGAATTCCTTGCTTTGCTTTGCTTGCGTGTGCGGCTTGTCCTTTACCTATTAAACTGTCTTTATCTCAACCTGTGAGTTTTCTCACTTTTACCCTTCTGATTCTCTCTCCCATCCCGTCGTGGGGGGAGTGATCGAGCAGCTGCATGGTACTTTTCTGGAGGCTGGGGTTAAACCAGGACTATCTGAAGTGAGAACAACTGGGAGGCTTGCTTCAGAAGCCTTCTCCTGATCTGAACTAAAATGGTGTCTGGATGTATGCATTGTCTCGCTGCTGGAAACAGAAGCGAATGGGATAGAATTTGGGACCTCAAAGAGTCTGTTTCTCTTTTTATCCACCATAGTATTGACGAGGGATTAATCTTACTTCTGTGAGGAAATAAGTACGCATTCCTGATACCTGAAGTAGTAGAAATCTGTGCTTTGGACTGAAGCAGCCACAGGTAATGGTAGAGCTTTGACTTTGTGGTAGAAATGCTGTGCTTTCCATTTCTTTTTAAAATGTAAGAAATCAGATAGTCAAAATGTTTACCAAGTGACTATGTAGACTGTGATAGTTGATACTCAAAAGTCATAAAGTGTCAGATGAAGATTGCATATGTGACTGTTACACAGCCCAGTAGTGGTCACGAACTCTTGCATATGAGCTCCCTCCTTTGTTTGGAATACAAATCACTAGTAAACCACAGAGTTTTAGTGACCTGGAGAAAGAATATAATAAAAATATGTTGTAGTGATGATTTTCAATTTTGCTTGCATGTTGAGATACTTTGGGCCTGATTTATAGGCATGCTCGATAATCAAAATAGCAGCTGAAGTTGTATTTTCAAAGCACAGCTCCAGTTAAAGTTCTGTTAAAAGTACTGACTGAAGAACAAGGGACTGTCTCAGATTGGGCAACTAAAGTTAGTGGGCATTTATTTTACCCTTTGGGCTTTCATCATTGTGTGCCAAGTCACCCACCTTTAGAACAGGAATAGGAATAGTGATCTCACAAAGTTACTGCAAAGTTTACATTTATGTAGTCTTCCAACATTACGGACAGATCTGCATAAATGTGTCTATGGGGAAAAACAAGGTTTTTCTGTTCAGCGTAGGATGCAGATGGTAAGCATTTAATGGGTCATAGGATGAGGGCAAGAACTGGGCAATTGTCCATTTGCTGAATGAAGCAGAAATCCTGCTGAGGAACATGGAATAAAGCAGCAGAAAGATTATCAGAAGTAGTTACGTATAAAGGCTAAACTGAGGTTGCATGGCTTTCAAATCTTAACTGCTGCATAGCTTGGTTTTACAAATATGTATTTAAAGCTTTGGAAGGATTTGATGTAATGCAAGTCTGCAAAATCATTGGTGCTTTGTAATCTGCATTTTGGTGCACTGCGAGCCAAGTGTAAGGATTGGATTGGTAAGAGTGGAGAAGGAATACAGAGTGCTGTGTGAGCATTGCAGTGTTGTCTCTTATGTATCCAAGTATGCATATGTCTGTGCGCTTTCGGGGAAGAGCAGTTTAAAAATGCCCGCTGGTAGTTTTGGAGTCACTTGAGAGAAAGGCTTTCAGAAGTAATTTAGTTATGTGTTCAAGTTATGTGAAAGACTTTTTTGAGTCATTTAGTTATGTGTTCAAAACACCCACATAATAAATTGACATCCCTGGAAGTTTTACTTGTGAGGTTGGTCTAAAGGTAAGATATGCTGCATTTTATTGCATTTCTCAAAATATTCTTATTGGAGAAGGTGGTTTATTTTTTGTGTTTTGGGTGTGGTTGGTTGTTTGGGGTTTTTTTGTTTAGTGGGATACGGGTTTTAGATGTGGATTTGGTCATTAGAATGAACAGCTAAAGCAAGAGCAAGTGCCCAGGAAAGGAGTCAGCAGGCAGAGCGCAAAGAAGGGGCACCTTTCTCAGATTCTCTTTGCAGGTTTTGTATGAGGATTTTCCACATTTCTAAACCTGCAAGCTCACCCCAATTTGTGAAATTCAAGGTTTGTTGTTCTGCTTGTCTACTGCTATAGAGATGATACAGGTCAGAGACATAAAACACTTCTGCTCTTTGCCATGATAATATTAGGAGCCAGGTGATGACTTTTCTTCATCCCCAAGTCTTGCTAGCTTGCTTTGAGGGGTAGCCTGAAAAAGAAGGGCATCATGAGACACCAATTGGCAAATCATTTGTAATGCAGCCAAAGCAGTGATTTCTGTGTATTCGGTAAAAACAGCAATGATAACTTGTCCACTGTGCTATCACTTACGGACAGATATTCATGCCCGTTTCTTCCCTCTGTCTCTTCACCTCAGCTTCACTGCATATCTGTCCCAATTTTCTCCTCTGTCTCCTTCTCCTTCTAGTCTGTGTAGGGTGTGAGTTCCTTGCATCAGAAACATGCTCTGTGGTATACATAGTGTAATTTCTGTAATAAATATCCAAAACAAATGTCGGTACTGAATTCATACTTAATTACTTTGGCTTCAATTTTTATTTGTTGCCCTCCTTTTTAATATATTATCAGTTTGTTTCCCTTTCAGTGGTTCATTAAACTTGGCTGTTTTGTATGAAACTTTTCCACTGAATCCGCAGACTCATCCTGAGTTATAAACCTTGCTTCATTTCATTTGCATCATTGCTTATAAAGGAGAGAAAACAGGTCAAGTTATGCCTGGAAAGAATATCTCTTCATTTATTTAGGATTTTTCAAATACTTTAAAAACATAATGTAAATGTGGGAGTAAGAGAATGGATGGCAAAGTGTATATGACAGTTTAGTTTAGGGAACTGCTCCTGCTAAAAAGAGCAGCTCTGTCTTCTGAGCCTCTTTTCCTACTAGCACTTAATGCTTGTGTAACTTGGTATTACAGAAGGTTTTAGAGTGGTTCAGAAAAAGGGGAATTATCCTTGCATTTGCAAATGGGGAATCTATGCAATTCTTACGAAGATGAGGTTTTTTTGAAGGTAGGTAGTGTTATTTTGCTTCTATTTTAAATATAGTCATGTTTCCATATTCTCACACCCTTACCTGTTACTGCCTGAAGCTGGGCTGAAAAATGATGAAGGAAGGGACTAGCTGAATTATAGTACTAGTAGCGTGCACTGTGTTGCTGCAAACATCGATATTAGGCTTGCTGTCATGAATATAAAAATAGTGTTGTCATTGTACCCTGTGGTATTAAGTATATATTTCAGCTAAGTGACATCAAACAGGCTAAACTACTGTTGTATTAAGGACAAGTCAAGCATGCAGTATGTGCAAGTTTCTTGTATTGAAGTGCTTATGACCTGAAGGAGCAGTCCCCAAGCTGTTAGTTGTGATGACTTGGGATGCTGCTATTAGACACAGAAAATTGTTAGGCAGCTTTCTATGGAAGAAATAAATCCATGGAGTGGGAAATGTTCTTTTCTGAATAAAGGAATGTGTCTGGCTTTTTGTAGCTTAAGCCAGTTTTGGTAGCGGTTGCTGTATTTGAGGAAATTATTTCTTTATCATGCCCTTACTGTTACATTTTTTTCAGGCCACAGAATGATTTTTTTCTTTTCCTTGTTTTTTTTTTTTTTTTTATTCACTAGTTTGGTTTTTTAATTTTACTTTTGCTTTCAGTGCCCTAATATCTTTAAATATTTAATGTCCAAGAGATTTTCTATCTTCTAGAATAAATGGCCTGAAGGGAGAAGGAATTTATGAAACTATCCTACTTGAATGTACAAGAAGAAAATCTAATGTGCAACCAAGCACATTACGTACCACAATTATCTGATTACGTACCATTGAAGTGCACTTCGTTGAGCCTTGCTTCTGCACAGGCCACTGAAGTGATCTGCCAGTGATTTGTGTAGCTGATACGTATTTCCAAGTCATGCTCGCTTAAAAACCAGGACAGTTGGTTTTGGGGTTGGTTGGGTTTTTTTGGCTGGGATAGTTAATTTTCACAAGAATCTGGGAAGGGACGCAGCCAGGATTGCTGACCCAAACTGACCAAAGGGATCTTCCATACCATATGATGTCATGCTTAGTTTATAAGGGGGAAGCTGGCCAGGGAGGAGGGATTGCTGCTCAGGGCTGGGCTGGGAATCAGGTTCTGAGTGGTGAGCAAATTGCATTATGCATCACCTGCTTTGTATATTTATTTATTTTTTTTAGTGGTGGTGTTGCTTTTCTCTCCCTTTCCTGTCCTAGTAAACTGTCCTTATCCCAACCCACGAGTTTTACCTTTTTCTTCTGATTCTCTGCTCCATCCCACGGGGAGGGGAGGACTGAATGAGCAGCTGAGTGGTGCTTAGTTGCCAGCTGGGGCTAAACCATGACACCAACCAAGTTCTTCATGTTATTGGGAGCGTATGAATGATTCCGTGGTTGATAGAATGATTTGGTATATAGAAAATTTACAGGAAGATAGGTAATTTTTTTTTTATTGATTCATGCATAGATTGCCTCTACAGGTTTGATGTATCTTCTTAGTGCTCAGGGAAGCACTGGTTTGTGCTTTATGGAGGGAGGGTTCTTGGGAGGAGCTCTTTGAGACTGACAGGGTGTAGTAAGAGCTGTGGCAGGGCCAAAGGTTCTGCAAATTGCTAATAGTGCTAACATTTTTAATGCACAAATGTGTGAAAACTTTTTTCTTTTCTTTTTTATGCAGGTCAACTTTGTAGTGTGCCAACTGTTTGCCTTGCTTGCAGCTATTTGGTTTCGAACATACCTTCATTCAAGCAAAACTAGCCCATTTATAAGACATGTTGTTGCAACCCTCCTGGGCCTTTATCTTGCACTTTTTTGTTTTGGATGGTAAGTTGCACTTAAATTCACTTTTCAGGGATTTGCAGATTTTCTTTTCTTGTTTGCAGTAAAACAAAGGGGGGTTTTATGAAGAACCTTATTATCTAATTCTGTGGGTTTTAGCTGCTGCAAATATATAGAAATTAGCTTAAACTTTCTGAAGCGGTGCAAAAATTTTGAAAGATCTTCCATTTGCAAACTGGTAACTAACATAGTGTCTTCCTGTGGTTTTGGAAGCATGGAGCACGTGCAGTTTAAGCTGTATCAGTTTTTCTGTAAACTTGCTTGAAATACACTTGTGCTGTGCTTCAAGAGAATGTGATGTTAGAGATAATTCCTCTTAAATATTCACTTCATGCAATAACTTGCTGTGTCTTTTTTTTCTGAATTTTGAATATAATCTGACTTTTTGTAGGAAGAGTGGCTGGAACTGCAGTACTGATGATGCTTCTAGTAGTATGAAACACCTGGAAAGGAGCTGGCCTTGATTTGAGAGTTTTTTTGTGTGTGTGTATTTTCTTTCATGTTTTGGAGGGAGGGTGTGGTGTGGTGGTTTTTTTAAAAAAAAAAAAAAAAAAGGCACCCAAATTTTATGTGACTGCTGTTTTCACATCTTGATCTTTTCATAGTGTAGCAAGCCAGATTGTTAGTAGGGCTAGTAAAGGGCGTGCATTTAGTTTGGTGATCCCCCCCCCCCCCCCCCCCCCCCTTCAAAATTAGCTTACTAAATGGCTTTCATCTTCCCAAGCTGGCTTAAGATTAATTAAATGCCAGTTTCATTTTATTGCACTCTAAACAAAGTGCTTGCTCAGCTTTAAGTGTACAGAAGACTTACTTATACTGACTATTGTAGAGTGCTACTGAACTGAGGGGAATGAATCAAGCTGTTGTGCAGGTGGGAAGATGCACGCAGTGCATGCACACACGTGTCTGTGCATGTGCAGTGTGTGTGTATAAATAAATCTTGGAATTCCAAACCACAGATTTGGCCTCTGCATTAGCATGTTGAAGAGGCTCCTCAACATTAGTTGATATGTATTATTTTTAAATTTAAGAAAAGAAAAATCGGTAAGTTTTATTCTCTGGATTTACATGTGCAATTTACTTGTATATACAATTCCATAACTCCCATGCATTTCTCAAACTCTTGGCGATGGTATTCTGCTTTGAGAGAATGATCTGATGTCAAAGGCTTCCAGTCTTAGCACTAAATGAGGAGGATGGTATGGGAGATAGGTGCTACTATGTGTGGGTTTTGAGACCTGTGTAAGCCTTAGAACACATTTTGTATCCAGTGCCTTGGAAACAGAAATAATTAATTGTATCTTGTAATTAGACAGTGTTAACAACTTATTCCTTTCTGAAATTTGGGGATGGGAGACTTTAGAAAGAAACAACTTCCACACAGACCCAACAGACATAAGTAAAGATTTGTGGAAGCCTCTCATTGGCAATATGCCCTGGAAAAGAAATCTGAGAGAAATTCTATGCCATAGTAGAAATCCAGATTATTGTAGTTTGCTTTGGATCATACTTAAAGCAATTATTTTAGCAATGAATTTCTGTTTTACTAAAAGATTTTTTTTCCTTACAATCATGGAACTAAAAAAATTTTTAAAATCCCAAAAAGAAAGAAGATAATTTGAGATATTAAAAGTATACTTTCTTTTGAAGGCTGATACTTTTGTTGCACTTATGTCAACATTTTTCCTATTGCTTAAGTATGTATTATACAAGCGTGTTTTTTGAGGGTTTTGTTTGGTTTGGTTTAGTTCCCCTCACCTCTTCCCAAGGAATCAAGTATACATACAGGTTACAATCCCATGGTACACGTTCAATGACTCTTCAACTGTGTTATAACCTGTGTGTACAAGAGGGAAACTGTTACTTTTTTCTATTATAGTGTTTATAGTAAATTTGCCAATAATCTCATGTGAACCTAAATGTGTGAAACAGTTTGGAATCTGCACTGGTTTAAGACTATTTTTTAGTTGTTATGTTGTCCCTTCAATTTCAGATGTGTTAGTGTTCAGTCAACTTGTGATGGTGATGTGGGACAGGAAGAAAAGGCACAATTCCCTTGGCACAATAGTGAATAGCATTAAAGGCCTAGAATACCCTTTGTATGTAGCTAAAATTTACTACTTCATGTTGTGTTTAAATGCATCCCTTTTAATTTTTGAATCTCTGATCAATCATATTGCTACTGTTAACAACTCTGAAAAAGAAATACTTTCAGAGACTGTAGTCTTGATATGGTACTCTATGTCAACCCACATTTTTCCAGGCTTTGATATCTTATGTGCCTTTCCCTGTTTAAGAAGCAAACCTCTTAAACTTAAATTTTTGTCGTTTTACTAATGCCTGTCTTTGCTACACAGTGTTGCTAATATGTGGCTGATATGAAAAGAACAAGTGATTTTTTTTTTTTTTTTTTTTTTTGAATTGGCAATTGCTTATGTTAAATGTGCATTTGAATTTTAGGTAGTCATATCTTAGATGAGACTAGCTAGTAGTGAAGCATGGGAGCATGTGCAGATTGGATCATCCATAAAAAATCAAGATTTTCAAGGTCAGTTAATATCCAAGTGAATTGTTTTCCCTCAGTTCATCATTTTGTGGGATTTTAGCTGGATAGAACTGGGTTTCTTGTTGAAAGTCTTTGAGGTCATTTCCTTATGAATAGATGAGGAGTGAAATTAGGAGATTGCTGATGATAAGCTGAAAGAAAGCAGTATAACAAAATAGTAGCTGCTTTTTATGGGAAAATTCCAGAACTAAATCGATGTGTCACTTGAGCACATGCAGGTATGCTACTGAGGCACTTAAAGTACCAGAGTGAAAGAGAATCAACTTACTGAAGATCAGATGCTTTTGCCCACTCACTGGCAGTGGTTTGCCACCAATGCTCTGCTAGCTTACTGAAATAGAACTCCTTTAAAAACCAAAACGAGGCAAACCCCAAAATAATGGTGGTGTGGTAACTTTGGTGATAAGCTGTGGAAAACAATTAAGGAGAAGAGGTTAGAGCACCTTTATGAAATAAATCTGTGGGTTGTCAGTGTGTAGGTTTTTTTGTTTGATTGTGGTTTTGAGACCATCATCACCACTGTCCCTTTATCAGTTATTGACGACCTTGGGCAAAGAGACTGGCTGGATAGAGTTGCCATGTCTATTGGCTGGGAAATCTTCCCATATACTGATATTGTGGATACTAAGGTATTATTTGCCTTATCTGAGAGATCTAGTGTTGCAACAGGTAAAAAGAAGAGTATGGACATTGAACCACAAAACATTCGTGTTATTTACACAAGTGGAGGTATTATGAGACATATTCTTCATATTTTAAGGATTATCAGTATTTACTATATTCTTGCTTATGAGCTGGAGACTTCTAGCTAAGTCTGTAAGTTTTGTTCATTACTGCTGTCTTTGCTATGCTAAAGGGGGAAACTCTCAATGGAAGGAACAAAATGGAAATAGAACAAAAAGGTTTTTTGGAAGCAGTGATGGAGTTAAAATTTGACAAACCTCTTTAATTTCATGTTGAATTAATAAATGCATACAGTTTATTGTCATTAATGAAAATGCCGTGGGGGTTTACTGTTTTATTTTTTTTCCTAGGTATGCCTTACATTTTGTTATACAAAGTGGAATTTCCTACTATATCATGATCATAATAGGAGTGGAAAATATGCACAAGTAAGTTTCCATTCTAATTTTGTTTTTTTTGCTTTTACAAGAATGCTGTTGTTCAGGTTTTTTTGGAATTGTGCACATATATCATACTTCTGTCTGTATCGTAATATTTCAGTATTTGAATTCTGCTAACCATGATTATATTTCCCAGAGAGAAAATGGCTTATTTGCGTATTTTTGCCAGCTTTTTGGAAAAGCTTGTTAAAACTGGCAATATTCCCCTGAGACTTCTTTTTGTGTCTTCAGCATTCTGATTTTTTTGGTCATTACTTAATAATAAATAATTCTAGGTGTCTCATAAATGAGTTGACTATACAAATGTAATCTGATAACAGCCAGTGCTAGTAGAAAGAAGATGTCTGAAGGGAACAGAATTTGTGTGAGAAAAATTTTTAGGTACTAAGTTTGTCACTTCCTTTTTTTTTTTTTTTTTGGTGTGTGTTTGTTTTATAAGAATAGTGCAGTGTTGAATACTGTCTTATGTTAAGAATACTATTGTAAATTTACCTATGTAGGGTATTATTATTTGAGGTTTGCTTGAATGCATGATTAGATCAGCAGTATCTGAATCCATATAGAATGGCACTTGTTTCTCTTTTTCAATCATTCTTACAAGCAGGAAAGGCATTTATCTTATTACTGTATGCATATGTTTTACTATTCCACTAGTCTAGAGATCAGAACCAAATTAGGTTCCCACTGTGTTAACTCCTGCATAAATGTTTAGTAAAATAGCAAATCCTTACTTGAATAGGTTCCTGAAGTATGTGAGGCTGTCAAGAAAGATGCTGGTAAAAGAACCAAAAAGGAAAATTGCTTTACACAGAAAGTGCAAAACCAGGGTGACCTTAGTTCATGATCCCGCCCATTAGAACACTCTGCTTCTTTATAGTCTACTATTCAATATAATTCTATTGTCTTTTGAAATATGCCATATTAGGCTCTTATTTTCAGGATTTTCTACAAAGCCTGATGTATTCAAACCACTGCAGATGTGAGAGAACTTAATTTGGTTGGATGGCTGGTTTATATTCTAAGGGTTTATTTCATTAGAAGTTGTTTTAAAGCAACTTGTTCATATCAATTTCTATTTAGACATGTAACAATAAGTTATAACTTATGTAGCTTAATATTTTAAAATAAATTATTAATGTGGTTAAATGCTGCAAAGTGAGGTACCAGGAAGGAATACTTTGGTCTTAGCATAACAAATCACATAGGTTTCTCGTGAAAGGAAATCTAGCAGTGGTTTACTTCCCTAATAGTGAGAGGCAGGTAGGCATGTGTGTTTTTAACATTCCTACATTGGAACAAGGGAACTCACCAGTTCCTTATCCTCCCAGTTCACACCAGCTGGTTTAACAGCATGGCCTGATTTGCTGAAATATTTTCTGTGCTATATATGATGGTGTACATATGTTCTCTGTTTCTCTTACACTGCTCAGGTGGGAGGGTAAAACCTAGATTTGACTACTGGGCTTATGTTTCTCTATCATAGTATAAATTAACATATCCATTGGATAAAACTGGAAAGCTCTTTTGGTGGAGGGAAAAAATGTTGCAAATCAAGTAATTTGTTACTTCAAGTTGTAGACAATGCTTGGATGCTGTATGGGAAGCTCCAGGAGCCATTCCTAATAGATAATACGGGCAAGACAGTATGAGATTTGCTTCCTCCATTACCACCGTATCCCAGGAGGGGTGATGCCTCTTGGTGTCCCTAAATGTCTGTACCTCTTATTGAAGGAATGCACCATTTACTCGTAATTTTCTGCTATGAAAATGCCACTTACAGCTTGGCAGTCTGAACAGAAACTAATGTGAATGATTCCCTTTCCCATCTAAATGTTTCTCTTCAGGCTACAAACGGGTCTTATGGAGCCCAGAGGAGATTTAAGGTTAAGTGCTGTATAGTAGGATTCAGCTGGTACCACTTGGCCTCAGGACTGGAGAAGGGCCCTGTAAGTGTTTTACTGGCGTGTGTGAATATATACAGCTAATATGAATACTTACATACAACTGCATAGCCCAAGTTTTGGGATTTGCTTTGTATGTTGTGGAGGGGCCCGTTGGCTGGCAGTCCTAGGTTAGAGATTACCTGTGTTGTTCATAAGCTTCTTAAACTTAGAGACTATAGAATGTTAAATACTGATACATGATGTAAATATCCAAGTGATTCAAGTGATATGTGTATTGGAAAAACACTTGGGTATTGTACAAAATATTTTTGTCTATTACCTAAATTCATTCACTGAAGTAAGTTTCCCTCTTCTTTTCCCTGCCCTGCTTGCTGTACTGCAGGCTTCATGAGTGTATGGATTAGGAAAACCATTATCCCTCTCCTTCCTTCTTCCCCCCACACCTTAGTACAGTTCCTCAGTGTCTTTAAACAAATAAGAGGCAACTCGAGTTCTTAGCAGCTGAATTGATAAGCAGCCCATGTGCTGGGTATACCATCTCTCCTTACCATCCGAAGCATGGAAAGATTTTAGATAAAATTCTCCATTCTCCAAAGCAGACTTTCAAGTCTGATACTCTTCTAAACCTCTGTTGCTTTCTTAATGTCCTTCCATTGGATCCTAAAACTCTCTGCTCAACAAGACTCCTACCTTTGCGATTTTCCTGAGGGAACTGAACCTTGTGCAGCTATAGCTTCTAGGTTGGTCTTGACAATACATGGTATATTAAAGAGGAAAGCCTTACTTGAACAACAGAAAGTGGAGGGGGGAGTTAAGAAAGAAAAAGGTAAAACCCCTGGAGGGGGAGGGGGGCAAACCAAAACAAAAAAACCAATCTGACCATATTAAAAAGGAAGTAAAAAAGGAAGGAAACCTTACCTTTATATTTTAGCAGCTTTTAGAATAAAGTTGATTAGCAGAAAATGCGTTACCTGAGACTTAGATTTAACTAAAATTGATAAATTATTTTTATACTTAAGTCTTACTTAAATAGTGGTACTTTAAATGAAAGATGGAGTGGTAACACTGGCTCTCCTGAGTGGTTCAAAAGCTCTTATCTTTTAATTTGTGACTAAATATCTTAATATTTATTTGGTGCTTTCATGGCTCAGTCAATTGTAAAACTGAAAAATGTGTTTAAACAAGTTCTCAATTCCAATGAATTTGCATTTGGTAATGGTGCATTTGCATGTGGTGCTAGTATTTTTTTTTCCTTAGAAATTCTTCTGCTTCTTCTATGGTTGTGAAATTGGTACTTGTCTTAAAAGACAAAACCCCAAATGCCGCAAGGCGTTTTCCTTAAAGCTACTATTAGCTAAGAGCTATGTAGGCAGTGCTTCCGCAGGTGATTTGATGACAAGGTTTTTAAAATTTTTAGGTAACTCCTTCTCTTTTGACTTGATTGTTCATTTTATGGTCAGTATATAATGTCCCTCATCCTGTGGAAAATAAATCTGTTTATTTAAAGTAATTCCTGTTAAACTGTTCACTTTACGTTAGCACATTTAAAAAATTAAAATCAAGTGATAGACATGCCATTCATGTCTGGTATCTTCTGTGTTATGCTTAAAGTTGCAGGATTATGCTTTTCTTGTTCCAGAAGTCTAGAATTGAACTACTAAGACTTAAGGAGGTTATTTCTGGCTTTAGAAAAGGGAAGAAAAAAAAAAAAATCACTTAACTGTTCTCTGGCATATTTAAGTTATAAAAAGTAAGTTAATGAAGGACCCGCAGACCTGAGATAACTAATAGCAGCAAATACATAATGAGCTGACGTGTGTGTGTGTGCCATAAGGGCCACAAAGATGATGAAGGGACTGGAAGATCTCGCCTGTGAGGAAAGGCTGAGAGAGCTGGGACTGGTCAGCCTGGAGAAGAGCAGGCTCAGAGGGATCTCATCAATGTGTATGAATACCTGGAGGGAGGGAGCCAGGCTGTCAGTGCTGCCCAGTGACAGGCCCAGAGGCCATGGGCACAAACTGAAACACAGGAGGTGCCATCTGAACAGCAGGAAACACTTTTTTACTGTGAGAGAGGTTGTGGAGTCTCCCTCCTTAGAGATGTTGAGAAGCCATCTGGACGTGGTCCTGGGCAGCTGGCTCTGGGTGGCCCTGCTTGAGCAGAGGGCTTGGACCGGATGACCTCCGGAGGTCCCTCCCAACCTCAGCCATTCTGTGGTTCTGTTTTATTTTGCTGCACATACAATTCGTTGTATGTGAGCTGTTTGAACATGATAATGTAAAGAGATACTTGAATTGGAGTAAACAAACGGTGGTGGTAACTGGTCCGGCCTCTGTGTAGGTGCTTCCTGGTCATCCCTTTACTTGGGATTTGGGAATGTTAGTCCTTGTTGAGTTCCCTTCCCTCTCCCAGCCAGAGCCAGGACTGAGCAATGCCTTGCACCTCTTTTCTTCACTCCTTGCTCTGGCTTTGACAAACAGTGGGAGATTTGGCAAAGGGGGGGTGGATGGTTTGATCTTAGAAATCTCAGATTAAAAGACGAGTAAGTCTTGTTCATCTGAGTGAACTAATTCACTCAGCATGTTAATTGAGGCACTTAATTTGTCAATTAGATGTCTATCATTCAGCATTATTAAACAAGTTTACGAGTTACCCTACAACTTAGATTGCTGTGAAAATCATTAGTTATTGTTTAAAAGTTATTGTTTCAATGAAATCCAAAACGGATCAAGCAAACTACTCTTATCCTGTGAGTTATTGGCAAGGTTTTTCTAAGCATCTTTGTATCTCCAGAAGCGAGAGCATTCATAAGCTGAAATTATTTTTGGAGAGGGGAGTTACGCTGCTTTTTGAACTTCTGTCTTTTCCAAAGGCCCTTGATCGAGGTAAATGTAAGTTTGTTGTGGTTTGGGGTTTTTTTATCGCTGTCTGCCTTTGATTTGATCACAGGTGTCTTAATCTATGAAGAACATACATGATGTGGATAAAGATATTTTATTTATCTGCAAAAGACGATCTGAAGCAACATCGAAAATTAGTCATCATCAAATCAACAGACTGAAATAACAATATCTAACAATCGTTAAGGGTTGGACTAAGAAATGCTATCAATTTCTAATAATTTTTAGCAAATCTAGGACTGGAAGTCTGCCAGTATAATTACAGTTCTTTGAAGGTGCAAAGGCATCCAGACAAACTGTAAGCTATCTGGTATAACTTCTCAGTTACAAATTTGTAATTTATTTATGTAACTTGAATAAAAATGTCTGGTACATAGGTAGCTGCCAAATGACAGTGGGCAAAGTGCTGAGAATATCTGAATTCAGAATTGGAAGTATTAGTAGCTGTGAACTGTTCTGCATATGCAAACACAATTTTTTCTGCATTTCTGCTTCTACAGTTAGTGCAAATAAGATAAACTTATTTGAAGTTAAACTAATTGAGAGTTGAAAAATATTAGGTATGATCTTATCATTCAGTCAAGGATAAATGCAAGATGGAGGAAGATGAGATCTACTGGTTCTGTAGCCTTAATTAACACAAAGACTGAAAAAACACATACTGTTCTGTCACTTCGAGCCATTTTTTATTGTCTTATCAGATCTATATTAAATGCAAAAAAACCCTTAAAATTTTAGAAAGTGTGTATTTGATTAAAAAGCAATTAAAAAGTAATTTTTGTATAGATGAGAATCAAATACATATTAAACAGTATAATTTCTACAGTATGCATAGAAATCTTATCCTCTCTTGTTAGAAATAAACATCAAAGCTAATGAATGGCTGTGTGTAGAAGCATATTTCAATAGTTATCAACTAAAAAGAGTCGGTTTTCCATTTTGAAGTGGTATGTCTTTTCCTGAAGAAAAAGGATTGCACTTGTTGATTTCCCTCTAAGAAAGGGTAGATGGTCATTATATGTATCTGTCTCAGCAGGAGCAGTGTTGTAGCTGAAATAGCTAATGCAAATCTTCAATATATAAAAAAGATCATCAGGGGTTTTTTCTGTCCAAAAGTAGCAGGGAGATTGCAGAATTTTGTCCTGTTCTAGTAGCCAAGATTAAGGAATTACTTGGAAATACTGAATCTCATGTGAAGAGCTGTAGCAGTGATTTGGGGGACCGAAACCAAGTCAAGGAACTACAAGACAGTAAAGTATTTATATTGGAGATAAAAATGCAGAGAACTTCTATTTTTAGCAGACAAAGCATTACAAAAAGTTAGATTAATGGTACTAGAAAGTAAGATTGCTGTTTTCCTTTAGATGGAAACTTTTTTCTGCTATCAGAAATACTAGTATGGCTCTATACAGAATGATGCTTCACCTCTCTGGTTGAATTGGTTAGTTTCTTTTTTTTTCTTTTTTTTTTTTTTTCTTTTTTTGAATAGCAAAGCATATGGTCTGGCTGCTAGATGGTCTTCCTAGTTAGATAAAATCTTTGAGGTTTTTCTTGTGTAATGGCAAAGGCTTTCCTTGTTTGTTTGCAAAGGTGAATGCTAATTTTTTTCTTCAAGAATGTAGCTTATCTTATATATTAAAAAAGGTAAAATCAGAGTTAAAATATAGAGCCATCACAGATAACCGAAGCTTGTGATCTGAAATAGGCTTCATGTTTTCATTAAAATTTCTCACGGCTGTTAGTTTTGTCCTTAGCTGCCAAGTTTCTTCTTGATATGGCTTAATCAGATGATCTACTTGAGAATGTCTTAACTTGAGTTAACTGTGCAGGTGAGAGCTCTGCACAACTCAAATTCTTGTATCCTGCTGCTGCTACCTTGGTAATGTGTGGCGATAGGACTTGGATGGACCATATCTTATAGTTCTTTGAAGTTTAATAGCTGCCTCCCACATGTTCTTTGCATCACTTCTACATCAAGTTGATCATCAAAACCCATACAGTTTAAAACTGACCTACCAAATTTTAAACCCAAAACAACACAAACCCCCTATATCCCTGTTTACTTTTATGGGTCTTGGAAATTGAGATTAATAGTGCTAGAGTGTGCTTTATTGACTTATTTACCTTCATAATTTGTTACAGATTTGTTTTTTCTGATGCTTACCTAGAGATAAGATACTTGTATTCTGAAGAGTGTGAATGGAAACACAGACTAGCATCAGGCAGTGATTCTCTGTGTGCTGAAGGTTTGACCATTACAAAAATAGTCATGTAAATGGATGTCTGTGTTCAATGACTTGAAAAGTGAGCTCTTGTTGAAATAAACAGTTGTAAAGGAATTTCCTAGTAATCTATATGAATGTCTTTTGAAAGTATTTGTTTTAAGTAGCCATTACAAGTTTATCCACTTTGATAACTTCCTGTAACTCTCTTGGCTGTGTTTGGATAGAACTCAATGCATTCCTTAAAACAAACATAGAATCACAGAATGGTTTGTGTTGGAAGGGACCTTTAAAGATCATCTAGTCCAACGCCCCTGCCATGGGCAGGGATATCTTCAACTAGACTAGGTTGCTCAGACCCATGTCCAATCTAACCTTGAATGTTTCTAGGGAGAGGGCATCTACAACCTCTGTGGGCAACCTGTTCCAGTGTTTCACCACTTAATTTCTTCCTTTTATCTAGTCTAAATCTATGCTCTTTTAGTTTAAAACCATTACCCCTTGTCCTATCACAAGAGTCCCTGTTAAAAAGTTTGTCCCCATCTTTCTATAAGCCCCCTTTAGGTACTGGAAGGCTGCTATAAGGTCTCCCTGGAGCCTTCTCTTCTCCAGGCTGAACAACCCCAACTCTCTCAGCCTGTCTTCATAGGAGAGGTGCTCCAGCCCTCTGATCATCTTCATGGCCTCCTCTGGACTCGCTCCATGTCTGTCTTGTACTGAGGACCCCAGAGCTGGATGCAGTACTCCAGGTGGGGTCTCACAAGAGCAGAGTAGAGGGGGAGAATCACCTCCTTTGACTTGCTGGTCATGCTTCTTGTGATGCAGCCCAGCATACAGTTGGCTTTCTGGGCTGCAAACACACATCGCCAGCTCATGTCTGGCTTTTCATCCACCAGTACTCTCAGGTCCTTCTCCTCAGGACTGCTTTCAATCCCTTCATCTCCCACCCTGTATTGATACTGGGGATTGCCCCTAGCTGAGTGCAGGACCTTGCACTTGGCCTTGTTGAACCTTATGGGGTTCACATGGGCCCACTTCTCAAGCTTGTCCAGGTCCCTCTGGATGGCATTCCATCTCCCTCAGGCATGTCAACTGCACCACTTAGCTTGGAGTTATCTGCAAACTTGCTGAGGGTGCACTTGATCCCTCCTGTGTATGTGTCATTTATGAAGATATTAAATAGTACTGGTCCCAGTATGGACCCCTGAAGGACACCACTCATCACTGATCTCCATGTGGACATTGAGCCATTGACCACTACCTTCTGGATGCAATCATCCAGTCCATCCATCAAATCCATCTCTCTCTAATTTAGAAAGAAGGATGTTGTGAGGGACTGTGTCAAAGGCCTTACAGGAGTCCAGATAGATGACATCCATACCTCTTCCCTTGTCCACTGATGTAGTCACTCCATCACAGAAGGCCACTAGGTTGGTCAGGCAGGACTTGCCCTTGATGAAGGGAAAAAAAGGTGTAAGTTGAAAAACAACTTCATATATTACCCTTCTTAGAATTGGACTGTTTGAATTGAAAGGCCTGCATTGATCATAATTTTTGTAATTAGAGAAATGGAGTGAAAATAGAACTTGAATTTTCTTATCTTTAGTGCCAGTCACTTTTTCCTTATTTTTAAATAAAGATTAAATATGTTTATTTAATCTTTGTTCGACCCTCCCTGTATATATAAGGAGAAAGAAGGAAGGACAGGAATCATGTCATGTCTGCAGCTTTGTGACAGCTGGCACTTAAGTAGGGAAGCTGATAAAGATAATAAACAACAGTGCAAAATAAGGCATTTCTGAAGTGGTGTAGCCACTTTGGTTGCTTTGGTACGAGAAGGGTATATGCTGTCTTAATGCAACTAGAAAATATTCTGATTGTATACTTCGTATTTTCAGGGAGAAGAATCTAAATTAGTATGGTTTTCAAATTATTTTATTTTAGTCTTGGTTGCTGATGTTATTCAAAGAATGGAGTTTGCAGAAGAACAGGCATTTTAACAGTATAAAACCTCTCATAGCACTTGAGAAAACTCGGGTGAAAAAAATTCAGGACTTCTGTTTTATGAAGTAGCTATACATTATTGAATGTTGTTTAGCTGAAAGAGGGTTCTCTTAAAGTTTAAATTTATAGGTAGTTTGTAGTTTTTTCACACTGTGTACTTGGTTTCTATAAGCATATAGAGGACAGCCTTTTCTTGGAGAGAAGCAGTAGTGTAAAATGGCTGGGTGTGCTAGATTTCTGTTGGGAATGAGTAGCTATTGCTTTTTGGCTTGCATAGATCTCAATTTTTTAAAATCTTTGTGCTCAAAGTGAAGCTGAGCACAATCAATCAAGCCAAAGAAAATTGATAGTGAGAGTAAAGTCATGTTTTCTGGGGTCTGTGTTTGGTAATCTCTGAAAGCTGTAGCAGCTATATAGATACTTCTTCAAGGCGCATTACTCTGCCTGTCATGCTGCCAAGTAACTTGACTGCTAGCAAATGAGCTCTGAGTCATGGTATCATTGCTGCATGGTTTATTACCTCAGCAAACTATTGATGTCAAATAAATCAGGCTTCCTACAAAATGAAGTGGCAGAATAAATTGTACCTATAAGAGTTCAGTGAAAGCTGTGTTCTTCTTCAGCTCCTGGCAAAGACTGCCACTAGTAAGAGTTGATTAAAAATTCTGGTTGCATGGCATTGACTGAATTGAACCAGTGGTGTTTATGACAGATTAGATGCAAGGATTCTGTACATTATGGTCAACTTTCTTCTCTAAGTGCATGCTTCTGCATAGTTTTTTATTCTTTGGTGAAATACCTTGTATTTGAGATGAATTTCACTTGAGTAATTATGACAAGCTCAGCAGACAGTAACTTCATTGTCCTTAATGGAACTGTTGACTGTAAATTACACAAGCCAGTTTTGCCTGCAGAACTGCAAGTGGTGGCGTACAGAGTGTCTGGGTTGGAACTAAAAGATGTTCGAAGAAGTAAAAGATGATGACCTTTTTTGTTACAGATGCACAACAAAACACAAAAAACCCTCTTTGTTTTATTTCCTTTAAGGGAAGGTGGATGTAAATAAAAAGCATTGATATTTTAAAAACACAAATGTCTTAATTTTAAAATCCAGTGCCTCAGTTAAACGTGTTAATGGGTTTCGTGTAGCTTCTAAAGCTGATTGGTTTTGCAGGTCAAATGCCTTTACTGGAAGTCAAGGATGAGATCACAGAATCATAGAATAGCTGAGGAGGGAAGTGTTTCTGAATCCAACCCCCCTGTTCAAAGCAGGATCAACGACAGCAGGTTGCTCTATGAAACCCAAGTCTTCCTTAATACAAACATGATCCTGGATAGCTCCAGTTGTCATAAGCATGCTAGACATTTCCTTTTGGTGTCTTGCTTCAATGTCTAGTATAGCTTAAAATTTATTTGAGGTGACTTCATGCAGCTTAGTTTTCTGATCTGATCTGGACTTGCAACAAAAGCTTTTTTTATTCTTTAATTTCCCCCCACCCAATAATTGCACAATATTATCAAATTTCAAGGAAATTGCACAGATTTAGTGTAGTTAACTTAGTGTAGTTAGGTTCCTTTCAATTTAAAGTGAAATAAAACAACTGCAATTGAAACAGTATTTTGGTAGGAGGACACCATATTAATCAAGTAGTAGTAGTCTGACTTCCTATCCTTTTTTATAAGACGGAGTATCAATAGTAAAAAGGAGGATAGGAGTGAAACACGCAAACCAAAGACTATGCAAAGAGAAAATAGGTAACTTTTGTGTCTTTAAGTCAGCAGAAACAGGTGGAAGCCAGGCTGATGAATAAAGAAATATCAGAGAGAGTGTTTGATATTTCACGTTTGGTTTTACTTTCAATTCACTTTTCCAATGTGTTTGAAGGCAAATGTGTTTCCAGTACTCAAACAAGAAATCCATTCTTTTCTTCTAGCCATGAGAAGATATGTAAGGTATTTACTTATACTGTCTTCAGTCTGGATGAATTGCCTGGAAGTTTTAAGAGCACTACGTGCAAGAAGTCCTATTTCCTTGTATATCAGTTGGCATAGTTTTCAGCTGTTTTATAACAGTAAATTTCTAACTTCGCTGTTTCAACATAATCAAGTACAACTTTTAAAGATAAGTGAGTAAATAAAAAAAAAGATACTGTAAATAATTCTGTGATTCCTATCTTAAATCTCACTTAAGTGATAGTGGAGCTTTTGGTGTTCTATTTCTTGGAAATTTGGGCTGTACGGTACTGAAGCCGGTTTGCTGTGTGTCTGCATCTCCTAAGAAGTTGCAAGTACCTTGGACAATGTAGCATGGTGTTAATCTTCAAAACTGGGGATGAAATAAAAAGTACTTAGTATAGCCAAGTGCTAAGCAGTTCGCACAGCCATTACTAATTACAAGCACAGCAGCAACTGTGAAGTCAGTAGGCTTGCAAAAGGAGGCTCTGGGTATTTCGGTGTATGATTACTTAGAGTGAATAATCTGTTTTATTAATAGATCATATCACATCGAAATGTACAATGCATACAAGTAATGCACAATTTTAAACAACAGTGTGTTGGTTTTGTGTGGCAAGGTTTTGGTAGTGGGGGGGCTACAGGGATGGCTTCTGTGAGAAGCTGCTAGAAGCTTCCTCTGTGTCTGACAGAGCCAATGCCAGCCGGCTCCAAGACGGACCCGCCGCTGGCCAAGGCCAAGCCAATCAGCGCCTCTGTGATAACATATTTAAGAAAGACAAAAACAGAGAGCGCTTTTGCAGCCAGAGAGAGGAGTGAGAAGATGTAAGAAACTCTGCAGACACCAAGGTCAGTGCAGAAGGAGGGGCAGGAGGTGCTCCAGGCGCCGGAGCAGAGATCCCCCTGCAGCCCGTGGAGAAGACCATGGTGAAGCAGGCTGTCCCCCTGCAGCCCATGGAGGGAGGATGAGGGGGTGTAGAGATTCCACCTGCAGCCCGTGGAGGACCCCACGCCGGAGCAGATGGAGGCACCTGAAGGAGGCTGTGACCCCGTGGGAAGCCCACGCTGGAGCAAGCTCCTGGCAGGACCTGTGGATCCGTGGAGAGAGGAGCCCATGCCAGAGCAGGTTTGCTGACAGGACTTGTGACCCCATGGAGGACCCACGCTGGAGCAGTTTGCTCCTGAAGGTCTGCACCCCGTGGAGGAGACTCACGTTGGAGAAGGTCGTGAAGGACTGTCTCCCGTGAGAGGGACCCCACGCTGGAGCGGGGCAACGATGAGAGGAGTCCTCCCCCTGAGGATGAAGAAGCGGCAGAAACAATGTGTGATGAACTGACCGTAACCCCCATTCCCCGTCCCCCTGTGCCGCTGAGGGGGGCGGAGGTTGAAGCCGGGAGTGAAATTGAGCCCGGGAAGATGGGAGGGGTGGGGGGAGGTGTTTTTAAGATTTGGTTTTATTTCTCATTCCTCTACTCTGTTTTGCTTAGTAATAAATAAGATGAATTCCCTCTCTAAGTTTGGTCTGTTTTGCTCGTGATGATAATTAGAGAATGACCTCTCCCTGTCCTTATCTCGACCCATAAGGTTTTTTTTCAGTTATACCTTTTCTCCCCTGTCTAGAGAAGGAGGGGAGTGACAGAGCGGCTCTGGTGGACACCTGGCCCCCAGCCAGGGTCGACCCACTACAAACAGTCATGTAACTGCCTTTTTTTTCTTGGTATTCTGCCCTTTCTAGGAGTGTCTGTGATGTTTTAAATATCATATCCTGGAAACTCCTTACTAAGTCTCAGGCTTGTTGGTTCATCAGGTGTTCCTCTTCTGCTTACCTCCACCATGGTATTCATTTGCCATACCACATTTAACGTATGCTGTGGCAACGTCCATGTGTCTCATCACTGTCTTCTGGCTTCGATATCAAGTACTAATTTTTTGTGATGGGTATTACTGCTTCTGTAGAGAGCTTTTTGTCTTCAAAGCAGCTCACAATGTATTGAATGCTTTAAGGACATCTTGTGAGGTATGAATGAGGTGGTATGTGTATAATGAGAAGTAGTAAGATTCTGCCATTTCCCTATGTAAGGTATACAGATGTCAGTGGAAACTTAGTAAATGTATTTTAATAAATTGAAAGAAAAACGTGTAAAGCCGCCTTTTTTTTTTTTTCCCCACTATGAGATGAAGGTAGATCTTATTGGTCAGCAGTATTCGCTTTTTGTCTCCAATTATAATGAAACAAAGTCCAGGCTCCTCTGGTGCTCTTTCTCTGTGTGACCATGGTGCTATGGAAGGCTGACCACTAAATGCCGTGGGCACATTCTTCTGCAGGCAGAGGATGTTCATGTAAAACTGTGGTCTTGGGGGTGTTGGTTTTGAGTTGTCTTTACTGCAGCAGTTTCACTGGAAGGTTTGCTTCAGAAATTTATGTAAACAGTATGATTGTGATTTCTTAAGAATTGTCCCCACAGTAACTTCTTGCCACTTTATATGGTAACAGAATTACAATCAGTCTGTGTGAACATGATGTGCTATGTTACATCACTGGGCCTGAGGGAGCTTTCCAGAAGAACAGGAGGGCCTTGCTACTGAGCTGCTATCAGAGCTGCAGTCAGAAGCCAGTGGTTTCTTCGTTGCTCGTAGCTGCTGGGGAGCAGAATAACAGATTTTGCTGTGTTTTATATAAATGTCTGGAGTGATAACGTTCATATGCAAGTAGGATGTCTCCAAACTGAAATAGCTAAGGTTTTCTAAACCTTTTAAAAAGAATGTGAAAGCAAAACTTGGTTCACAGGTGGCTTCTGAAAAGTGGGTTGAAATAAAGCTTTATTCTGATGGTGGTTTGATATAAAGTATGTGGCTTTGGAAGCTGGTTAGTTTCTCTGGCATTTTTCCACACTTCATGTTTGAGCAATTAGTGTTTGTGACACAACCTGTGTAAACAATAGAAGGGTCTAAATAAAGAAGCCTAAGGCACCTGGAAGCAGATTGTTTAGTTGTTCGTGCCAGCTATGCTTTGCTCTTCATATAACTACTCAGTACATTTTTCATAGATCCTGCAACAGTATTCCCTTTGCAGTGTAGGAGTGCAAGTATCTCAGGACAATGAAATAATATCTGCTTCTAAATGCTATCCTCTTACAAAAGAGGATTGAGATACAAAATACAACATAAATCATCTAAAATGCACACAAAAATCAGGTGCAGTCCCCGTCCAGGTCTTATGGTCGAAGAGATCCTTTTGCTGGAAGTAGTAAACCCCATGTATTTTAACAGTTAATATAATGTATTGGGTTATGAGGCAAGCGATACTTTCTAAAATTAATAAAATGGGCAATGGTAGAAGTAATGTCAGTGTTAGCTAATACATCCATTCCTCACAAGCATCACCTTCTTGTGCCTGTGAGCAGAGTCAAAGAAGTAGTAAAATAATTCTTAATCTTTTGAGTCTTCTGCTATAGGTGTTAACTAGATGTAAGAACATCTATTACTCAAGATATTTCTTGGAAACTTACTCTTCAGATCAGCACTGGGAGCCAGTTGTTTATCTTTTATCAGAACAGTAATGACCTGCTGTGTACTTGCGTTTATTGTGAAATGAAACCATTATCTGATTATCCATAGTGTATTTCTCCAGTGTTTCATAATCACATATTTGATTTTCTTTCCTTATTTTTTTCATACCAAGAGTGAAAATATGTGAGCGATCAGCACATGGTTTCTGTGTCTTAATTGTTTTTTTTTCTCCTTCACCATCTGCAAACACACAGGAGGAACACTGTGGCAGACTGTCTGGTTTGTTCTGAATACACTGCCTCAGTTCAGTTTCCATGTCGCAGGACATTAACAGTGATGACATATGTTTGAAATGGCATTTGATCAAGTCACTGAGCAGATACCTGACCAACTTGTATAGGTCACTTTTCTTTGCTCTCTTTGGCAGTGAGAATTCTTGCAGTGTTCCTGTCCCTTTGTGCAGGTATGTTTAAAAATTGTAGTAGGTAGTGATTAACAGGTAACTCTTGCAACTTGTGGTTCATGTGGCAGTTGAGTGAAGATGGGATGGGAAAGACGAGACCAAACAACCGGAACAGAATAATTAGTACTTGAATTATGAACTTTGTGTATTTATTGTTGTCCTGACCTGTTGGTCTCTTATCTTTGACTAATCAGGCTTTGTCATTGGGTAACTTCAGCAGACAATCCTTGAACTATCAGTGTGGTCAGTTAAGGATTCTCTGTCAAAGGGAATCTTTTGCAAATGGAAATATTGATTAGTTCTGCCAGAGAAGTTCAGAGTGCCCCATCTCTTAGAGGGAGACTGCAGGATTCCAGAATGGGACTCCTGCCAGATGGATTCTGGTTGCTGGATGCCTTATATGTCCAGAGATCTGAGGAGGCTGAAGGAGAAAATAGATGGTAGCCTCAACATAAGCCAGACAGTTCTTGTTAAAGGCTTAACAGTGAGCCTTCCCCTGCAGCAACTGGTTGCTTTGTCTGTTCTGCCAGCATCTTATTTTTTAACAGCAAAATTTTGGGGTTGGGGGTCCAGGATTGACTGATACAGGAGCAAGTACTAGTTTTCTGATCCTTACCTGAAATAAACTGTTAATTGTAATAAGCTGAAAACTCTTTGCAGAATCAGAGAACCGTTGAGGTTGGAAGGCACCTCCAGAGCTCACGCCC
Source organism: Balearica regulorum gibbericeps (assembly GCF_011004875.1). NCBI lineage: Eukaryota > Metazoa > Chordata > Aves > Gruiformes > Gruidae > Balearica > Balearica regulorum. The sequence continues at coordinate 17,614,989 of NC_046186.1, forward strand.
CTGCTCAAGCAGGTCCACCTAGAGCCAGTTGTCCAGGACCATGGCTTTTGAATATCTATAAGGAGGGAGACTCCACAACATCCCTGGGCAACCTGTGCCAGTGCTTGGCAAACAGTGTTCCCTGCTGTTTGGACAGCACCTCCTGCATTTCAGTTTGTGCCCATTGCCTCTGGGCCTGTCACTGGGCACCACTGAAAAGAGGATGGAGCCAAGGCTCTTTGAACCCTCCTTTCAGGTATTTACATACATTGATGAGATTCCCTCCTGCCCACCACCCCCGGGCCTTCTCTTTTTCCAGTCCCAACTCTCTCAGCCTTTCATCGTAAGAGGGATGCTCCAGTCCCTTATCCTGGTGCTTTTTGTTGGACTCTTGAGAATGTCTGTTTCCCTTGTACTAGAAGGCCCAGCACTGGACCCAGCACTCCCAGGTGTGGCCTCACCAGTGCTGAGTAGAGGGGATGGGTCACCTCCCTTGGCCTGCTGGCAATAGTTTACCTGATGCAGCCTGGGATACCATTAGCCTTCTTTGTAGTAAGGACATGCTGCTGGCCCCTGTCTGAAGTGGGCTGTTACCTAAGTACAAGGAACTTTTGGAAAACAAACACCTGAGTGTTTTTCCTTAAGAAAACCTGTTAAGATATCTAAGGCTACCAGCTTTGAAACAATCCCAATTTTCTCTTGTACAGCTCTTTCTAGCCACAGTATTTATTTGCCTATTTCCTGTATCTGAGGACATACTGATTTATTTTATTGCATGTTTGATTTTGCTTTTTAACTTCTAGAGTGATACCTTAAGACACTTACAGATTGCCAAAGATCAGGTCCTCTTTTAGTATGAATGGGATAAATTGTTTCTCCACAGTTCAATCCATTTCTGGTCCCCTTTCTTAAAAATGGAAGTGCACAATGGGCTTCGTGTGATTGGTTTCTTTTTTTTTGCTTGAGTTTCTTAGTGAAAGGAAGCTAATACTATGCTTGTGCATTTGAAATTGGCCAACTGGTTCTATCAGCTTGGGCATAAATTTTATTTTTTTCAAGGTAATTTCCTTTGCATGTCATGAAAATTGAATGCTGAGTGGAGAAGAGAGTACTGACCATCCTAAGTCTGTGATGCTTTCAAAACCATCACCTATCTCTTGCGGGCTTGCTTTGTCCTGTAGGCTGAAGTTAGCCATCGTCTTGTACACACATTCCCCTTCACTAGTTTGACCTTCTGTTTCCATTCTGCGCACCTCCTAATGGTTGCATCCCTGTGAACCTGGGCAACTCCTTGCTGTTTTCCTTTCACCTACTGCCTGCCTCTCCTGTCTTTCTGTAGAACACTGTGTGGTGCCTCAACTTTCTGTCTGTGAACTCCCATGCCTTTCCATGCTCTCCAGTTCATGGGTGGAGTGTTCGTTTTTCTTTAATTTGAACTGGTGATAGTTTCTGACTGTTACATACTTAGTGCTCTTGTGTTTTCCTGTATCCATGCCTGTTACAAACATTTTCTGCAGGTCAGCCTCTGACCTCAGTTTGGGCAGAGGAAGGCCCTTTTGGCTTCACGCAGGAAATAAGTTGTTGCATGTCTTTTCCAGGCTTTTGTGTTAATAAGTGTTGGATGGTATTAGAGAGCCAACTACTTCCAAATAGTTCTAACGCTCCTGTTCTTCTTTTCGAAGGGATTAACTACTCTCCCAAATACACGATGCTGTCAGAGGGTGTACCAGCATCTCATTTCCTTTAGGGTTCTTTTAAATGAACATTTTGTGATAATTTTCCATGCTAGGGTGACTTAGCTGTAAAAAAAAAAAAAACCAAACAAAAACCAACCCAAAACACCAACCAAGGCAAACAAACCAACGCCAGCCCCTAAAACTCAAACCAAATAATCCCAACCAAAAAACCCCTCCAAAACCAAACAAACCAAAAACCTAACCCTCAAAAACCAACTGAAAAACCTCCCAAAACAACAACAAAAATAAACCCCCACAAATCCTTGGGTGTTTGCTGTCATTTTATAGTCTGACATAGTTCTGCATAGCAAAAGCTAAGAAGAGGGAAGCACAACATGAAAGACATAGTTGGGAGGGGGTCCTCTGGCTTAATTCGTTTACTTATGGACTTTGATAGCTGTTACTTTTTTCTACAAATATAGTTTGTGGGTTTTTTAAAAAGATAATCTTTACATCATGCTTTCCAGCTAAACCTTGGGAGGGGATGACTTAATTTCTAAAGGGAGACTAGCAGCTTTACCCTTTAAATGTCATAGGTTATTTTGGAGATTATTTGGCTGCGGTAAGGAAAGATACTATATCATTCATGAAACTTCATATCTCCCTGCTACTTGAACTAGATAAATACAATGAAGTGAAATTTCCAGAGGTTGCATAAATAGAGCTCCAAATCCATAGGAAACATTTCTAGATAGTAAGAGAGCATTTCTGGACTTTCTTGATGACATAGAAATTAATTCAGACATCTGGGTGTCCTGTTCCCAGGTATTCCACTGGGACACAAAGCTGTCTAAAATACAGGGTGCAGAAAGTCAACCAACCAACTACTAGTGTGGAGGTCACCGTCTAATGAAGCAAGTATAAACCTTCCTTTTAGATGAGCTTAGACTTTTAGAAAGAGATCAATTCTTGATGATTTGTTACTATTAAAATGTTAATTGGAAATTGAAGGCTTTTTCTGAGCTGAAGAATATTAGAAGTACTTTCAATTTAGTTGTTTTGGGTTTTTTTTTCTTAAAAGCAAAGAAAGCTTCTGTATCTAAATGCATTCTTTTTGGTTTTGATTTTTATATCCTTTGGCTAAGTAGACAATGAGGAGACCAGCAGAAATAAGCAGGAGTAGACCAGAAGCAATATTCCATTTCTTCCTACACTATCTTCTCCCAGTTGCTGAACAAAAAGACTTATGTCAACAGATTAACACTCCTGGCAGTGCCTTTTTGAAAGAAGAAGCCTTCATCTTTCTTCATACTTCTCTGCCTGCTTTTTTCTTCTGCTGATCAGGGGCATGTCTTGTGAGAATAGATGTGTGGGTGCAGATCCAAGATCACTCCTCAAGGAGGAGGAGCAAAGCTTTTGTTGGAATGTAACTTTCAGGTTGTTAATCCACAACTTCTTTACATCTGTTTCTGAGGTAAATATGCATGTTTGGGGGGTTTTAATGAAAGTTTTAGGAATAACTTGCCTCACGGAGGACTGCTGTCAGTGTTGCTTTGGTCACAAACTTTGTATCCTCATTTAGGACGGTGCTGACTGGAATGGCAGGGTTCTATTACCTGGTTTGTATATTGTTCAATGTGTTCTCCCCTTTTATGGAAATTAAGGAATCCAATATTCTAAGCATAGAATTTGGATTTCTTAATTTCTTCAGAGATTCTCTCCTCTTTCTTGCAGTCCCTGCTTTCCCAACGGCATTAACAAGAAGTGTTCCATCTGGCTTTTCCAGGAGAAAAGCATGTAGAGTATATGAGAGATACATGTAGAAGGAAAAAAGTGTGTGAGAATTTCAGCTCAGTTCAATTTTCTACTTTGCTTGCACTTTATTTTTACACATCATGATGTGTTCTGTGGCTTATTGCAAAGAAATTTGATACACAAAGTATTTTAACAATCTGAAATTAGAAGATAGAAAAAAGATTGTGGGTTACCTCCCTCTTAACAAACAAAAGTTTCTGAAATTACTGGTGCTATAGCCTCATTCTCACTTGAAAATATTTGTTTGCATTGATCAGGAGATAAGAGAGGGGTAGACTATCCACCTTCACAGCATATCTGAACTCCTTAATCAAATAATGTTTAGCGTATGGAATATGTGTTCTAAATCAGGTATGTGACCATATAATGCAAAATGTGAAATCTTTGCAGCAAATGTAACCTTGGTTTGACAAAGTTGGAAACATCTAAAAGAAATCTGAGTGGTAGTAAAATGTTACAGCAAAAAAACAACTCTGTGGGTGTGTCTCTGTTATTCCTGTTCTTGAGTTTGTCTTGCCAGATCATCAGCATCTTGACTAGCTCCCACAGCTGTTTTTCCTCTCTATTGCGTCTGAGCTCTTAACAGACTCTAAATTATAAATACTTTAAATACAGATGTCTTTTCATCTACGTACTGGAGAATTTTTTTAGGCAGATTCCTTTTCTCTCATTTCTGAAAATATTTATTTGGGAAACAAAACCTGATAGTAGAATTCTGGAAAAGGAGGCTGGAAGGGATCTGAGAGTTTATTTGGACCTCTAATCAAAGGGAGTTTGAGAAAATTTAAAAATAATAATAATTAAAAAATCCACAAAGAGCTTCCAATCTTGTTAGGCAATTTGTATAGGTGCTTAACTATGCTTGCAGTTAGGTTCTCTTAGAAATTAGCCTAAGTTTAGCCTAAATCTTCTGTAGTTTGCACCTCTTCATGTGTGTAGGTAAGCGTATTTCCTTGCTGTTTGCAGCAGTCTTCTATTTATATTGTCTCCTTTCAGTCCAGTAAAGCCCGAACAAGCCCATTTAAATCTCTCCTCAGGTTGTGTTTTCAAGGCCTCTTTCCATTTTTGTGTAGCTGCTTTTGGACTTTCAGTTGTTCTATGTCATTTGGAGATGTGCTTTTCAAACCAGGTTGAGGTATTTGTAATGCTAAGCAGAGTAAAAAGCTTATTCTGTCTGGTTTGCAATGCTGTAACTTTCCACAGATCCTTTTCTGCTCTAATGCTACCTAATAGTTGGTTTCCATTACAGATTTGTATGGTTGATTATTTACAGCCAAAGTTGTGCTTTGCACACAATTTAATTCAATTCTATCTGATGCTTTTAAGCCTTACTTCATTTTTCTTTTTTTTTTTTTTCCAAGGTAGCTTGGTTTTCTGATTGACTGGTTTTTTTCAGTTTTTATAATTTAATGTCCACCTGCAGATTTAATTAGCATACTTACTGTTACCAAAATACTTAATAAATGTTTCCTGTTGTTTTAGTGTGTTAGTAGAATTATATCTGATACATCCTTATGACTTGATGGTTTCATTAATACCTTTTTTTGGTGCAATTTGGATATTGGCAGGTAGTCTCCAGCAACTCAAACATTAAGTTTAAGACAGAGTAACTGGCTGTATGCATAGCTCTACCTCACGTTGGCTGTGCTAATAGGGTAGGTTTGATCATGACTGTCACTAGGCTTTGGGTGTGCGTGGTGTGGCTCATGTGGCAAACCATGTCTGTTTAGTTGCAGTCATCTAACCAAATCATTACAAATAGGCTATTTTCTAGCCTATTTCTATTGTCCTTGTTCTGGACAAGCCTTTGAACCAGTTGTATTGCACTGTTTACCTTCCAGGTGTTTAGAAATATATACTGGGTAAAAAAAACCCAAAACAACAAAACCTTTATAGTATTTGATATCAAGTTTACACGTCTATGATTTTCTGAGTTCCTACTGAGTTTCTACTTTTAAAGATAAGGTTCTAAAGAACCTTAGCCCTTTTTCCCAGTTTTGAGGAAATCTTACCCATGCTAAATTTTTCTCAGTGGATAATTATCAAATATGACTAATTAAGCTGCATTTAACTTAATGTCTTTTAGATTTTACTTGCATTTTGATTTGTCAACTTTTATCTCTCCATGTTGTCTCTGAATCTTCGAATTTATTTTCTGAAATTGGCAATAATGTCTTTATGATTTACAGGCTATTTGATTTGTATGTTTTTGAATGAGTTGTAACTATTAGAAGGAAAGATGGATCAAAAGCAGCTTCTTGTGAGTTGCTTTTAAGGATTGTTTGTTAGAGGCAAAGGGCTGCTGTCTATTAAGTATCATCTACTAATAGGAAGCTAGTAGAAATAGATTTTTTTTTTTTTTTTTTTTTCTGGTTAGCGACCACACAACTCAGAATTAGATGTATTAAGGATCTGGAAAAGACATTAAAAATCACAGAATGGTCAAGGTTGGAAGCGACCTCTGGAAGTCATCTGGTCCAGCCCCCCTGCTCAAGCAGGGCCACTCAGAGCATGTTGCCCAGATCCACATACAAACAGCTTTTGAGCATCTCTGAAGAAGACGACTCCATGACCTCTCTGTGCAACCTGTTCCAGTGCTCCGTCACTCTCAAAGTCAAAAAAGTCTTTCCTGCTGTTCAGACAGCACATTCCATGTTCAGTTTGTGCCTGTTGCCTCTGGTCTGCTCACTAGGCACTACTGAAAAGAGCCTGGCTCTGTCCTCTTTGCACTTTCCCTTCAGGTATTTATATACATTGATGAGATCCCCCTGAGCCTGCTCTTCTCTAGGCTGACCAGTCCCAGCTCTCTCAGCCTGTTCTCATAGGAGAGATGTTCCAGTCCCTTCATCATCTTTGTTGCCCTTTGTTGGACTCACACTAGTATGTCCATGTCTCCCTTGTGCTGAGGAGCCCAGAACTGGATGTACTACTCCCAGGTGCGGCCTCACCAGTGCTGAGTAGACAAGAAGAATCACCTCCCTCGACCTGCTGGCAACAGTTTGCTTAGTTCAGCAAACAATTGCAGGTAATAATGTTTTCTGCAGACAAAGGAAGACTTTGAGTAACTTTAGAACTAATAGAAGACAATAAATGGACAAAAAATGACAGGTTTAGTTCAACACTGACAAAGCAAACAATACTTACTTGAGTTGAGGCTGTTCAACTGTGCATACAACATAGTTGTCTTGAAATTAGAAATGAGATCTGTATATCATGGAGGATCTCCAAGAGAAGCTTCATGAAGTAAGCTATGTGGAATAATAGGGAAGACATAGTGTCCTTACATGGATAGGTGATGTGGTGCCATACAGAGCCCTGTGTCAAGGACTTTATTTCACATAGAGTACTGCACAGTAACTGGGGATTTGGAGAAGGTTAGTAAAAAAAACCAAGATAGATGGAAAACTTGGATGAGAAACTGAGGACGTTTGAGTTGGTTATCTTGAAAAGCACGTTAATTAGGCAGGTTCTGATCCTATATCCCTTCTAAAGCTGTTTGTTTGCATAGGAGAAATTGCACTTCCATTGTGGGACAGTGGGGAGGAGACTGAGAAAGGATCTGGGGTGGAGAGCTGGATTTGATGTTCCTGTTGCTGCTAGGAAAATACAAGAAGCAGGAGTTACAACTGTCCTGTCCAATAGCGATACCCATTTCTAAAAATAAGTATTTTTGTTCCTGGCAATCTATTGCCCTAAGTTGGTACCTACTTTTAATGATATACCTAGTTTGGGCTATTCATAGTAGTAGTGTATGAACAGGATAGGCAAGACAGCTCAACTTGTTAACCTGTCTCTCATGAAGAATGTAAAACCAAGTTGCTTTTAAAATTCCACTTTCGAAAAGTGCAAGGGTTTGTTTCTATCTCAGTTCATAGTGGAAATCTAAATTTTAATTTTCTAGGATGTTCCTGGGGCCAAGATCATAGGAAAATGTCAAGAAGGGCTTCAATATCCTTACTAGAGAGAAAAGATTCTGAAAGGTTTATAAATATAGGCATCAAAATCTAAAATGGTTTCCATCTGTAAGGAATTAAGATAAAGCCTTCGTGAGGTAAACTTCTAAAGGGAGAGATTTAAATTCATTTTACCTAGCACAAACATAGTATTTTGCACAGTTAAACCAATAACTTGTTTAATTAAATATATTTCAAAATCAAGATTGGGCACTTTTGCGGAAGATTCTCAGAGTCAGAAAATGTTTTTCATTAAAAACTGATTTCCGTAATCACTTTTATTGGTTCTAGTCTGACTGGTTTTGCACTATATTTCTGGCATTATTTCTTGTTAGGCCCACCTGTTTTTTGCCTTTTTAATAAGTTTCCTAATGGAGCTCCCATTCTTTCACTATGAAAGTAATGTTTGTCTTCTAACCAGGTATTTTCTAGTCTGAGCTACTGTCCCATGTGGCTCTCACAACTGCTTCTGATTTATCTGCTCCTGACAAGGATATGGAGTTAACTGACCCATTGGTTTGATCCTTTATGTAAAACAAAAATTGCTGAATTTGCACCAAAATAAATTGCAGTGAAGAAACTGCATCATGACTTGTTTCTTCCTTTTAAGACAGCGATAGGTGGATCTTTTGTATGGAGGAGGAAACTGCCTCTTCCTTTGAGAGCTTGCTTAGGGATTAAGGGACTGAGAAATTGGTGAATTGTGGCAGAGAGAGAGTTGCCGAGGGAGTTGCTGATGCTCCTGCCTCATCTGGAGGCTGTGAGGCTTCGGTGAGGGGCCAGGAGCAGGTGGCCGGGCCTTGGCGGGGACAGGGAGAGCTTCTGAGGGACTGGGGGTAATTGAGCAGAATCCGCCACTGTTCAGAAAATAGTAGAGCTGGCTGGAAGTACGGGCCTGTCTGCCAAGGACACAATGAACAGAGGGAGGAATATGCTTTTTGTTCTGTCTGCCCTACTTGCTCTCAGATTTTTCTGTTCAAAATTTAAGCTTCCAGTTCTTGTTCTACTAATGCTTGTGTGTGTGCAGTGGTTTGGTTTTGTTGTGTGTCATGTTCCCCCTGCCCCAAATAAAAAGCCTTCATAACACTTCTGGAAAGCTTTCTGTAAGGGAAGGATCCAGACATGTAACTTTAAAATTGTGGCTAACCTGCATAACTCCTGTCCTTCTCTAAGTGGTTTGGGTCATGCACGTGGGGAGATTTCTTTAATGATGGTTTCCCACAGCAAATCGTAGTGACTGGTGGAGCATATGCTTGTTAAAGTAAATAATCTTTTTGATTCCCTTCCTCTCAGATGCTCCCCTGTCACTTTCTCAGTTGTTTTTTTTCAAAGTATCTTTACAAATGTTTGGCATATTTAATAAAAATGCAGATTTTTCTACAATCTCTGCTACCTATACTAAGAGCTGAGAGGATACATTTGCTCTCATAATTACAGGCTTCTGCAACTTAAAAATGTATATTGAAGCAAATAGTTTTGTAGATAGAGCAGTAAGAGAAATCTGAGATTGAACTGTGATGCTTACACTGCAATAGTATCTTCTATTTAAATTCATGTTTTAGGAATTGACGAGTTTGTATAGGATGTACATATTTCTGCTATTAGATAAATTAAAATACTGGGATTTTAAAGCATGGTGCTTTTAGTACAATTCCATAAATAGAGCAATATTTTATAACTTACTATATGGTGATGTACAGATACTATACAGATGAAGCAATGTGAAAAAGTATCGTTGCATTTATTGCATGTGGCAACATGCTGGTTGTGCTCCAGGATTGGTCACTGCAGCGTAACTTATTTCAGTAAGGTCAGCTTCACCCTGCATCCTGTGGTGCTGCTCTTGCACAACTCTCCTCTCTCACAAGTGGTGGGAAGTATTTTGATTATTTGAGGAAGATTAACTTGTTTTGGGGCAAAAAGCTGTTAGATGCTATTTTATGCTTGGAATGCAGCTATGTTACTATTTGATGGCAAACTTTAGTAGAAAAAAGTTGCTCACTTTCTTCACCCTGTTTTATCTTAGAAAATTAACAGTTAAATAAACCAAATAAATTCATAGAATGAAAGGTTTCAAGTGGAAGGGACCTCAGGGTCTCTGATCCAGCCTCCTGCTCAAAGCAAGGTAAGCGATGGGGTCAGATGAGGTTACTCAGGAATTTATCCTGTTGAGTCTGGATAACCATCACCATCCTATGCTCTTCTCCTTCAAGCTGATCATCAGCTAGGAGTAGATCTGTAAAAGATCAAAGTGAACCTTGAGAACAAAGGTTCATCATCCACAATAATTGTGGTCAATTTTAATTCAATGTATTTTATTACCACTTAATAAAACATACCTTAGGCTAACAAGCTGTGGGTTTCTTAACAGCATTCCGATAGTCTGAGGTTTCCCTCTCTTCCTTGCAAATCCGGTCTCCTGGTTTTACAGCGGTGCAGTATGATTTGGGCACTGATGAATACTCCTCAGGATTAAGATCTTTGTCCCTTTATTCTTGCAGTCATAGATGTCATAAAAGACATATGGTTGTACTTTTTTTCTACGACATTACATTCACAGGTTTTACTGTTGAAATAACGAGAAATTTGATGGAGTCATTGCAGAGGTGTAGTACATCTCTATCTAGTGGCAAAAATGAGTTTAGGCTAGATGTGTGCTAATATGTTTGTGATCTCCAAAAAGTGCCTTCTCTGGCAAAGGTACAAATAACTTAAGGGAATGCTGTTGACTTTTTTGGCTCTGTCACTGATTCTAATTTACTAATAGCTGAAGGCTAACCTACATGCTACTTTCAGTTATAATAGAAATACCTAATCCATGTGGTAGATCCTTCATACAGGCTGAAAATACTTCAGTAAACCAACAACTGCAAAGTTTCAGACTATTGTCTTTAGTGATTAAGTAATTAATTCACTATGAATTGTGACACGACTGAAGCTCCCTCTTCCAAGTGTTGTTTACAGTTGATACTGCCTGAAGTAGAATGCTTTTTTCTCCTGACAACTTCTGTTGATTCTTTTATCCCCATCCTTTGTCACTCTATGCTTTTCTTGTTATCTTTGCATCTCCAGAGACAAAGTGTGACAAGGTTTTGGCATTCAGCTGAACTCACCAAAGCAAAATATGAATCTTACAATCTGTTTGCTTGTTTTTAATTCTGTGTTCTCACAAGACTGCCACCAACTTTTTTCTTCCTCTTGCCTCTTTCTAATTTGAATGCGTCTGCCGGTGTAAGGCTGTGTGCAGTGGTGTTGCAGCAAACAATATTTGTCCCTAACACCTAGCAGAAGTTTGAAAAGCATTCCATCTTGATGTTTTTTCAAACTAATGCCATTTAATTTTTTTCTTCTAAGTAACAAAAAGGCCTAAACAGAATATGTTTTCAGACTAATACTGTCTTTACAGAATGCTTTCTCAGCTATTCTAACAACTAAAGGTGGGAGGAGAGTGGTTACTAGTAGAGCATGAGCATTATAAATGGTTGCAGAACTAGGACTGTGAGTATTGAATAGTAATTTAAATTTAGCCCTGGCTGGAAGGATACCCAGTAGTCTGAAGATCAAGCAATGAGATTTATTCACATTTTGCAAACATAACTGATAATCAAATAACTAAGGCAAAAAATAGGAATATAAACACATGTTTGTTTCAGATGAATAGAATATAACTGATTCAAACCCCTCATGGCAGAGTTCTCATTACTCCGGTCTGTGACTATATAGATACCTATGGATTTCGGTGGCCAAAACAATATGAAATTCCATTTGCTTAAAAGATACATTCCACTTCCCCTCACATTTTTGAGTCACTAATAAGTGTCATAAACCCCAAACATGTTAAACTGTGGGGGGTTTTTTAAGGCATGTGGAACAGGGCGTGCACATTTAGCTGAAACTTTTCTTCAAATTTGGTTTATAATGAAAACTCAGAAGGAAGCTCAACTGCAGTGACACTGCTGGGCATCAGTAACGAATAATCAGAAAGTGCACGCTGTGTGCTTGTGTTACCAATTAGTTTGTCTTGACTGTTACACTATATGTGATTTTTCAAAGTCTTGACATTCCTGGCAAGTGCAGCGTAGGAGCTTCTGGATGCATGCTAAATTTCTGGCTGACTGGCAATCACGCTATTTTTAGGCTTGGAGGGTTACAGTGTGGTGTTTTAACATGATTAGAATGAAATGAAAAGTTCTCTTCTATCTGAAAATGAGTAATTTTAAATTGAACACAATTCATACATGGCTATGTGTCAAACGCTTTCTAACAAAACTTGTTTTGGAGAGTGGACGCGCTTAGCGTTTAGGTGTTCCTGTAATAGTGACCATAAAGCAGTTAGTGAATTGTAATCTTTAATGCCCTTACCCATAGAATGCTCTTGCGAACTAGGTAAGTGTTTCTATTTGTGTTTTATGGAAGGGGCAGTCAAAGGGATTGAAATAGCACTGTAAATTTAGCTCCTCAATACCAAGGTTCTGTGTATTTATACGATGGTAATTTGAATGCCTAAAGAACAACTATATAAATAGGAACATTTGTATTTGTGGATCTTGGTCATAATCTTACAGTGAGTCTGTGATGGGTCTCCCAGGCTGCTGGCGTTCAGTTGTCTTCCTTGACTGTTCTGCGTGGCTGTTGAGTGGTGTATGGTGAACTGTCTACTGCGCAGTGGGACCTTTTGCCATTGTAACAACAGTAATCCAGTTCTGTATGTATGTAATACATATTTCCAATAAATATGGAAATTACCTGTGAACAAATAGGTACAAACTAGCTCATGTAAATTACTTTTTTGCTGCTTCTCTAAGTTTAACATTCTAAGTGAGAATATTTGGCTTCTAATAGTCTAAATACAGAGGTTTTCACTGCATACTGTCTAGAATTATGATTAAAAAGAAATTTGAGCATATTTCCTAATTCAGCCTAGTACCAGTCATGAAAAATACAAATCCAGACAAACTCTTTTCTCCATCTCTTTTTTTTGTAGTTCAGGTTTAAAAGTTGTAAATGTCTCGTTAGAATTCTCTTGTGACTTTTGTGGTACCTGTAGATAAAGGAATTTTAATGAAAGTTTTCACGAAAGAAGCTTTGAGCTGGCAGAATGAATGCAGATACCTTCCTTGTGCGCAACTTGCAGCTTCCAGGCAGTCCTGCTAGCTGCAGAAGATTTTGTTCATTGATAAGTCAGTGTTAAAAAAAATTGGGGAGAGAGAAGTTCATTTGCTTGGACACCCTGTTTGTGATGACAAAAATAACTGCTCTTAGCTTGCATAAAGAATGGCTCATTGTGTTTGGTCATATCCCTACCTGTACAAAACAGAATAAACCAGTAGTATGAGGAAATTTCCAGATACTCAGTGAGTATGAAAAGTGCTTGAATGCTGGGAGAAAGAAATTGCTGAAGTAAGATTAATTATTATTTGTTTCCTTGAGAGAATTTTAAGTGACTTTTCTCAATTATATAAATTCAGTGAATTGAAAGCTGAGGTCTGTAGTGAATTTTTGGGAAATGTAAGGGATAGAATAATTCTGGAAGGTAATGGAACACCTTGAGGAGTGATAGGCAAATGGCACTAATATGGGTGTGCATATAGCTGAATAATTCATTATTTTGATTTCATATCTCAAAGGATAATTGATGAACAACCTGGTATTCCTTATCCTTCTTAGCATTGACACGAAAGCTGCATTTATACAGAAGTGTAGCCTCTTCCACTAGCATATATTGTGATTAAATCTATCCAAAAGTTTCTGCTAGTTGACTTTATACAATATGTTGTTAGGGACAGGTCATACAATTCTTTTGGCTGGAATAAACTGAGCAATTCTGGGTTTTTTTGTTCTGTGGGTTGTTTGGTTGTGGGGTTTTTTTTAGGTAATTGTGAGATAATTTGATTGCTCTAAACATTTAGAGAGAAAACTTCCTAACTTAGAGATCATAAATGTAGCTTTGAATAACTATTGTTTGCTTGGGGTTAATGTATGACGCTTCTGTGAGTGATTGCGCCATGACTTGAACTGTCATTGAGTAGTTAAATTTCTTTTTTTGGTTTCCCATTGTTAACTGGGAGTAGAAAAAATGTTCCAAAAAAAAAAAAAAAGCAAGGCTTTTTTCATAATGGGTTCCTTGTGCACTTGAATGCAGTAATCTACAGGTACCAAATCTTCCCAGCCATCAAACTGAAGTATTTCCTTGTGAGTGTACAGTAAGACTACTGTATGCCACAAATTACCATCATGCATAGAGCTCACTTTTGCCGAGGATTGGTTTCTTGCCACGCCATTTCTATTGCATATCACTCTTTTTGTGGAGTATCTCAAATTCACCCCTGGAAATAGTCAATAGTGTTTCTGTCGTGTGGGAGAAAAGAAATCTGCATGAAAATAGAAGTTGCCATCCTGTATTCAGGAGTCATCTGTGTCTGGCTTCACCGCTGAGCAAAGAAAATGGAGCTACGGCCAGGTTTTCTGCAGGCTGGGAGCAGGAGACAGCTGACTTAGATCTCTGCATGTGATTCTGCAGGAGCATGTGACAAGTACTGTGACAGTGGTGAAGCTGATGCATCATGTGAATGTTATATACATTGCCATGCATTCATTAAAGGATGTAGAAGATACGAAATTGTGTGATTGTGGTGCTTTAACTTAGCTTGGGGCGGGGGGGGAGTGCGCAGAAAATTCAACAGAAATTAAACAAGTCATCTGAAGGAACAGGTCTTTCCAGGTTAAGAGAATGTTAAGCAGGCGCTTCATTGAAGCTATATTTTAAGTAAATCGGATTTTTCAGGAAAGCTTTTATTCTAAATAACTGTGCTGCTTGAGATGTGTGTCTGATTGCAAGACAATGGAAATAGCTGAGGAAGGAATAAGGTTGCAGCTTTCGTGCAGGTCAGACCTGCTGTGGGGCTTGCAGGCAACTCAGTGGCCTCAATGAAATGAAGGAACTGAGGAACTGTTTGATTCCTTCCTGAAGGCAAAGCAAGAAATAGGGTGGGAAATAGAGTACTATCATCTCCTCTGATAAGTACCTCTGTAAAAGAGGGCATTTTGTTTTGAGAAATGGCTTAAAAGGAAATGCAGCTGTGTTAGGTTGTTAACCCAGACTCCTGGCTTTCCTTTGAAATTGGAATCATTCAAATATTCTGTTCCAGTAACTAAATTTGATTCCTGGGGCCTTTCACTTTGCATACTGCACCTTGCAGGGATCTGGGTTGTTCATTAATCTGCTAGCTGCCCTGCGTACTGATTCTCACTGCATAACCACCTTCTCAGCAAATCACATCCCATGTATTTCCCAGCTGCTGCCATCCTTAACACATGCAGAAAATGTCTCCTGGCTGACTGAACACAAATTCCAGCTGGCATCACCTCATGACTGAGCAAAACTCCCCCCTCTCTTCCGGCGGTGTTGCAGTTGTGCTATTTCTCTGTCTCAGGTGTTGCGTCTCCAGGCAAGGACGTGGGGGGTCACAGCAGAGCTTGGAGGGCTGAGACAGCTGGGAATCTGTTCTGCTCTGCAGCCAGGAAGGAGCAACAGCTGTGGCACGTGGGGATGTGCATGGGGTACGAGGGGGGTGTGTAGCTAGAGCAGGGTGATGAGTGGGTGAATGAAAATAACAGCTCGCGCTTATCTTTATCCAGGATGATACTTGCCAAGTACCGAGTTTATGGCAGTAACAGGTTTAATGATTGACCTCACTGTGGTTTTGCCAGCAGAGAACTTGTTCTGTCTCGCTGGCTGTGAGTTCTTGTATGAAGCTTTATGGTCCACTGAAACAAAATGATTTAGTCTTGCAAAATATTTTGTATTTAGCAGTTCTAGTTTGCAGCTGCTAAACCATTATGGCTAGTAGGGCTGTACTTCAAAATAGTACTTTCAATAGTCCTGTTGTTGTCAATGTTCTGTAATAACATCTTTATTTCCTTAAAAATATTATACAGGATTGCTGCCCATCTCCTAAAACGAGACTGTTTTCTGGCTATGTGCTCCATGGGTCTCTGCTGGTTTGCAAAAGTAAAGATAGTGGGCATGGTTCTGATGTTTCCAAGAAGGTTACTTATGTATCACATGGGAGAAAGACAATAAAATCACCTGCATGCTGTGATGCTGAAACATCATATAGCGAGACAAAACATCATATAGCTAAGCAAATATTATATAGAAAAATGCGTAGATAAATGGGTGAACAGATGAAAAGTCACAGCACCAGCATAGACATGTTTGTGGAACTTAGCAGCTCTTTTATTTTTGGGTTATGAGTACTCGTTGTCAGAAGATGTGTCAAGAACCTCCTTCCTTCATCTGGGCTTTGTAAGGCGGATGCCAGCATCAGGGAGTTCTGCCTTTACATATTTTGTGTTGGAAGCTTTCTTCTTAGTGCGTGTTTTTAAGTGCTGTTTACTATTGTCGACTCTTTAAAATATGAAGGTCAGATCTGGTGCTGTTATCTGGGTTGTTTACTGTTATACTTTCAAGTGATTGCAGAAATAGGGGTTGATATGACACACTATGGTTTTTCAAGTGGGAGAGAACTTAGGTGACCTCTCATGTTTCATTTCAGTTTAACATTAAGATTTTGGACAGAGTCAACTTCAGCTCTCAGCTTTCTGTCTGATAAGGGATAAAATCAATTTTTCTACTCCCACACTTCCTGGTTCCATGTTCCTTTGGAGACTTACAGCAAGAATGAAGCGCAGAACATGTTTCTTCCATCTCAGGGAAGAAATTAAAGCATGCTCTGTCCTGCCCTCCCTTTAGTTGTAGATGATGTTTCTCCCATGTATGAGAGCCTGAAGCTTATCTCCTTGTCCTTGGGATGTTCCAGATTTGGAGGGAGCGATCGAGAGGTCAAAAAGGAAGAGAATGTAAACTTAGGGAGCACGTGGAAAATACCAAGTATGCATTTTTAACAAGAATATCTGTGTTGTATTTGTCATATATTAATGTTGCACTTGGAATATAGCCTGTAGCTATAAATGGGAAGATTGTTTAATTTAGCTTGGTTCAGAATTTACTTTACTAAGCCATTATGTTGCCATTATGTAGTCAAACATCAAAATACATTAGGCAAGTGATAATGTCTACAATTAATCTGTAGTAAACAAAACTAACAAAATCATGGCGATGGTTCTGGGTGCTGTTGAGTTAATGAAGCCTCATGTCCCACGGCTTTGTGTGTCTGGTTGATGCACGAAACCGATGGGCCTGGATAGCTTTTTCTCTATGGGCTGAGCAAAACCCAATGTAGACAGTAGCCAGTCCGGAGATGAGGGCCTGATGCGTGGCCAGCACATGCTGACCAGCTCAGCAAGCCACTGTGCCGAAGTGACAGGCAGACCAAACAAGTGGCATCAGAGGCCACATGCAGCCGTTGTGCCATGTGTTGGGTAGGACTGTTGTTGCATCTATATGTTGGAGAACTCTTTCCACTTGTTAAATTTGCTTTGAAATGGCTATCAGACCCCAAAATCTTCAACTGAGGGTTGAAGAGGGATGCGGTGGGATAGCCAGATTGCTCGTTATCAAAGCGTGATGGTATGAACGCTTCCTTCTCTGGAAATGGGCTCATAAGCAGTCTGTTTTTGTCTTTTTTTTGTTTTTTTTCCAAAGCGTTTTGGATCTCTGCTTGAAGTAATCAGAAGGGACAGACTAGTGTGTGGATCGGAAGGCTTCCAACTGGCTCAAAAGGATTAACATTGCTCACGTTCTAGAGAATGGTTTCTTGAGATACTGAGAGGATTGGGACTTGGTTAAGGCTACACACTCTGAGTCAGTAACTGATTACATCATAAAACTGATCCATATTCTAAGTAATACCAATGACGTATGTCAACAGTGCATCCATAGTTAGAACAGGAATTGTGTAAATAGGAATCTCTTCTTGGTGTAACAGCGGGTTGGGGCAGGCTAGCTTACCTTGTGACTCTTTGCTTAAAACTAAGCTATTTCTAATCAATATTTTTATTGGCTTGTACTTGATGATTACAGAATTAGATAGATGTTTAGCTTTGGTACTTTGGACCTTTTTTGCTTGACGTATATTTTTCCCCCAGAAGTTTTGTGAACAAATACTGTACGTTCTAACTGCAGAGAGTTGAATTTCTATGTGTGAACAATGGAAACTAATTATGCTCATTAGAATTAAAACAGTTAATATAGCTGCATTTTTATAAGAATTCAGTTGTGACCCTAGAGACAAGAATTTAATTTCTTAAGTTTTTTTTATGTTGGCACAAACAGTAGGGAAAACAAACAAACCAACCTATGCAGCAGCTTTCGGCACAGGGCATGGGAAAACTCAGAGGCTATTCTGTCACCTTTTCTAAAAAATCAAAGCAGCATATTGTTACATGGTGGTCATGTCTGCCTTTTGAAACTGAATGATTATACTTTTTTTAAAAAAAAAAGTTTTATTTTCTAACATAATGGAAGGAGTGGATCTTGACTGAACATGAAACCTTTATTTCAAGGCTAAATCTGTAGTATGTGCCAACTAACTGGTGCAAAAGTGCTCTGCGTTGATTGGTTTATTTAACTTTCTTCCAGCAAAATAGCACACTGTGCTGTTGTCCTTCCACTGCATGGGAAGAGCCTAAAATAACAGAAGCTGTTATGGCATCTCCCAAAGCGTGCCTTTGTCAAGGTCACGGTTCTATTTTTGCTGCATTTTGTGCAAACAGAGATAGATATGGCAGGTACTTGACCAAATATTTTATAACTAAGATGCTGAATCCCCCAAAAGTGTGAAATCAAAGAAGAATGCAACTCCCACCCCTGGTTATGCAAATACAATCAGCTAATGTATGTTATGGTTAGCCTGGGCCTGTGTGCAGCCCGGCTTGCCCATGAGCGGATACAGAGCTCTAGAATTAACCTACAGATGTTCTTGCTCTTTCTTAGCCAGTAACCCAAAATTTTTGAGGGGCACAGGTAAAAGCTGGAGGTTCTGCTGTTAAGCCATAGAATATAAAGCTATGGAAGCTTTACATAAGCAGGTTCTGCTGGATCATTCTGTGCTATCGAATTTGTACATAGTTATGCTGAAAATGTAGGAATTAACAGATCGTTCTCAAGTGTATTTGGAACAACAGAGGCTGGTAAAGATGAGAGTTTTCTTTAGAGCAAGGCATAGATAGAGAAGTAGTATGCTGAGGGTTCTTAAATGTGTGGATGCCATCTTTGAATCCACGTCTTTAAGGTGCTGATGGTTTGAGTCTGGGAGAGTGTTGGGAAGTAGTTTCTGTGTTTGTTCTGCTTATCTGCTTTCCTGGGCATCTGTGTTTTAACTACTGCTTTGGGGAGGACACAATCCTGGATCCTGGGCTAAATGGAGACTTCACCTGACCTAGTACTGCCACTCGTGTGGGGCCTTTATGTCCTTCTCTGTTATAGATGATGTGGTGGGCAGGATAGTAGGTGTATCACGTGGAATGCATTTATAAGGCAACACTGGATAACAAAGCATTGCCTCTAGGAAAAAAAAAAATAAAAATCAACCATTCAAACAAAATCAGACCACTTTGCACTGAAATAGATGTGCAGCTCTGATGTGAATGTTCTGTTGGCTCTGCTAAACTTGTGAGGACGATAAAATAAGAGGGGTAGCACAGGGGTGAGATTGAGGTTTTCTGCATTAGCAGAAATGGTGCTTCAGAAGTCTGTTTAATGTAGCTACTCCAGTTTAGCAATAGAAAGTAGAATAGAAAATGTATATTTAGTTCCATCAAGATACTTGGAAACTAAAAGAAGATTCATGTAGTGTGAAAGAACTGAAGCCTGTATATCTGTGTGTGTGTGTGTATATGTGTACATACAGATATAAGGAAGCTTTTTGGCTTTATATATATAAAGGTAAAAACTCTAACATTTATGTTGATTAATGTTACTTAACAAAAAATGACTGGACAAGAAATAATGATATAGGGCAATATATTTTCTTTGCTGATAAGAGATTAATTTGCTTTTATTTTTTAACAGAATTAAACAGAAGTTCTCTTGATGAGCACCTTCTGTAGACTACTACATGGATAGGCTGTTTACTTAGTATTTTCTATATATTTATACTATATATGTGTATAGTGTGTTATAAGTTATATTTTATGTATGTTAGAATATACATTTTAAAAACTTGATTATCAAGTTTACTTGATATGTTCCTTTTCAAAGGAATGATAGAATTTGATGGATACAACATATTAAATACTGGGTTTAGTACTCTGGGAAGTTCAAAATAGTAAGGAATTAAAACGTAATATGGCAGACATGTGCAACAAGAACCCTCCTGTGTAGTGGGTTATCCAGTATTGGTTACTTAAAATCTTTTTTTTTTTTTTTTTTAATAAACTTTAAATCAGAAGTTAGACATATCAGACAATCTGTTCTGCTTTCTGCTACTTGATTACTGCAGTGTCCCCCCAGACATGTCTGACTTTGCATCTGTCGTTTTGACAAAGATTCCGCGAATTAGTCTCAAACATACTCTAAATGAATGTCTTTGTGTCCTTTTATTATATATAGTACAATATTCATTAGAGGTCAGTTTGTCTTAATTATTTGTAACAATAACAATATTGTGACTTGATTCTAGTTGTTCATGCCAGTGTGAATTACTTCTGCTATTCTGCTCTCAAGAACATTATTCACTGAGTAGCAAGTATAGAGCAACATTGACTTTTAAGAACAATTGCTTTTCTACTGGAGGAGAAAACTTTACCTTGGGTAAAACCGTTGCATTCATGTACAGCCTGTAATTAGTTTTCTTGTAGTTTGGTAAAACTTCATGTGGTTGAGCTCTGCAAAATCTTACTCAATTTTCTTATCCAAGGGGTGGTTTTGGTGAATGAGTCTTTGGAGAGGGTAGGAAACATGCAGTAAGAGTACTTTAGAAAGTTTTCAAAGCATTCTCAGATCTGTTTTGAAATTTTTTAAAGCAAAGCTTAATTTCTATGGTATTTAAGATGATCAGCAAGTTGCACCACAAACCTGCAGGAGAAACAACAGGAATGACGCAAGCTGTCGTAAATCTTTTAAATCTCCTTTAGGGAAAACATGTTGCCGTACTTACCCTGGTTAAATGATATTTCTCATCAACAAGGGATGTGATGTGACATGGCTAATGTGCCGAGATGCACTCGGAAGGTGAAAAGCATTGTATGGGTTGCAAGTTCCTGTGTTTTCCTAATCGGTTAAAAATTTGAAGTCTTCTAAGCTGTGTGTAACTTGGAGCTGGTAGCTGACATAGTTAGAAAATAGTTAAAATTCATAGTTGTGTTTGGTGAATGCAACATAGCAGCAAGTTTCACTGCTCTGTGGGAAGACAGCTTTTGTTTTAGATTGTAAAATGGAATCTGGAATCTCAGCAAGAAGCTTAAGGGGTGGGGTTTTTTTCCATTCTTCCATTTCTGCACTATAACTTCAGTGTGGATATTAGCTGAATGTTGTGAGAAATCCCACCATATCAGTCATGGCTAACATCTATTTCAAAGGATATCTGGAAGTACCCAGGTGGCTGACATTTTGGTCAACAGATAAGAAAACCAGAGAAATGCTGTATAAACATGAAGGCAAGAAAGGATGCACTCATTTTGTTGCTGTTCTTTCTAACTGGACTTTACTATGAAAAGTTAGGTTTGGTTTGGAAGAGGGTGTTGGGAAGGATAGCAGATGCTAGATCCAATAGATGTTTCTGGCTTTCCTCAAGGTAAGGTGCCAGTTGAACTTCTGCTCAAGTGTCATAGCAAATGATGTTTTGTTCTTTAAAGATGTTGGGAAAGCTGTGTCACTCACATACTACTTAATTGTGTTAAATTGTTTTTCTTGCTGAAATAATTCAATATAATTATGAGCCAATTATTGTGTAATTTTATTGGATTCTTTTTATAAACACTTTGGTACCAATTAGCCATCCAATATAATATTCCTGGATTATTAATATTCATGAAAACAGGAAATAAACTATTGCTAAAACAGGCACTCTAAGCCTTTTTTTTTAAAAAAAAAAAGCAAGTTAGTCTAGTGTAGCTACTGATATATAAGATAATCTGTAATTTGAAAGGTGGATGTTTTAAAATTTTAAATGGTTTATATCTAGTATAATTCTTAATTAAAGGTTAAACTGCAAGTGTTTTGTGTGGTAAAAATGAATGTCACTTTCAGATTGAAGAATAATTTCTGAGACTTTAGAAGTCATTAACACTTTTTTTGCAAAAATATGTATTTGGAAAAGAAAGGAAAAGCATGTTCCAAACTTTTCCTCTAGCGTCCCTCACTATTTCACGTAATTCCAGTCCTAATTATGATTTTGCATTTGACGTATGAATATTTTCATTCTAATTAGATTTTGAATGTATAATACGGTCTGCTGTAGGGGTTGCATGCTAGTCTTGTGAACGTGAAACAAGTGCTTGATTTCATTACCATGAATGTTTCCCAAGTTATGTGTAAATGCTCAAGCCTGTAAAGTTCATACATAAAGTCTTAAAGGATTAGTTAAGTTCTTGCTGGCATTCACCATCCTTTTTGATTGCAAAGAATATCTGGCAGGTTTTGTGAGGTGTATTGGCAAGTCAGTTCTCACAGTATACTGTTGTACATCTTAAAAAGGAGGGGAAGGAACCCCAACCCTGCTCTGAAAAAAATATGTGAAATTAAATTTATAATACTTATATAAAGTGATTCTTATCTGTGTTTTTCTTAGATTTGCTGAGAATCAGCTTTAACAGGAGCATAAAGGCATCCTGTTCCTTTTTCACTCAGATACTTTTTAACATGCGTTAAATTAATTGCTTTTTCCAGTTCCTTTGAAAACAGCAGCAGTGGGATTTGTGGTGCTGAATTTTGAACGTATAGAAAAACATTCAATGGAAATTGTTTTATGTATAATTTGCCAAATTTCTATACTCATATAGACAAAAATTAACTTTGAACTAAGAAAAGCGCTTAACACATTCATTTTCTCTTTACAGTAGTGCTTGCAATTATAAATCCTATGCTTTATTTATGTGAATAAATATTTTGGCTAATGACAATAGAATTTGTAAGTTAGTTTTTTTAAAAACAAAAAAGTCTATGTGCTTGTATAGAATAAATATTACCAAAAAAACCCCAGACAGAATGAAAGTGTAATTACACAATCCAATTATGTAATATTCACTATAGATAATTGGAGACTAAACTCTGCTTAAAAGGTAGTTTATTCAGTGGAGAAATGTTTATGGTTTTTAACTGAAAAGCTTTTTTTTCTATTTTCCTTCTAGGTATTGCTTTGTTTTTGCTTTGGGATACCTCACTGTGTGCCAAATTACTAGAGTCTATATCTTTGATTATGGACAGTATTCTGCTGATTTTTCTGGGTAAGGAGAAAATAATCTTTCCATGTTGTCCTCCTAAGTGATACTGTTAGTGGTTTGTTGTTTTTTTCCCCAAGTGTTTCAACCTTTTAGACTTTGGGGGAAGAGCTGGGTGTGTGTGTGCGTATTGGCACACATACAAATATATATGTACCTATGCTTTAATCATGCAAACTGAGAATTTCGGGAACAGTTGTGTCTGTTAGAACCACGAATGCATTTTCTGCTGCCTCCTGTCCTGTCTGAAGGGCGTAAAGGACTTGGTGGCTGTGGGACTTTTCTTGGTTTTGCCTTTTTCTCCCTAAAATCTCCATTGCCACCCATGACAACATGATGAAACTTGAATTGTATCTGACATACTTGCATGCCTGCCACAGTCTGATACCTGTTTGTGAGGAAAATCTGAATTTAGCTTTTAGCTTCTTTCTTTTTTGGTTTTATGTTAGATGTTCCAGATGCAGAAAGCTAAGGAGAGAGCCACCTGTGTGGTGGACTAGTCACACAGCCCTTTGAAATAGAAAGTTTTGTCTATATATGTTCTCATTTTATATAATGAACTAAACCTATATTTGACTTGAGCTGTATAGGAACAAAACAGAATTAAATAGGCAAGGTAGAAATAAACCACATTGGTGATTCTTGTTTGTACTGCAAACACAGAGAAGTGAAACACAGCATTTCCTATCAATAAGTTTGCTACTGATGGTGCTTTTGTTGATTTAAAGGAGAGCATATATTTTGGAAAAAAAGAGCAGTGTTTGGTAGTCTGTTTAAAAAATGCATCAAAAACTTTTCAGGAATACTATGAATGGCAGTGGTCTTTGTAGTTTACTATTCCCTGTGTTGTGTAGCAGAGTTGTTCTTAGCCTTGTTGCTTCTCAGTCTTCATTGGTAACAGGCATGTAGTCCAGAAACTTAACTTGTAGGTTGAAGCCAAAAACTTTTACATATATATATATATATATATATAATTTTTTTTTTTAAAGTTCATCCTTTCTGTCACTTTTAGCTGGGTCTTAGCCTCTGAAACAACTACTACATTTATGCCTGCCTTCAAGCCAGATATCCAAGTTCCAATTGTAGTCAGTGGAGATCCAATTGATGTAGACAGTAGAGCCTGGAGGGTGTTCCAGCCCACCCACCGCTAATTATCTACCTTAGCAGGAACTGGCTCGCTTGCCAGATGCCCCTGACTCTATTCGCTAGATCTCCACTGGTTATAATGAAAGCTTACAGCATAGGCATGCATAAAGAGACTTTAAATTTACTGATGTTGAATTAAATTTCATCATTAGAAGTGGAGCTGTAACACAAATACTGTCCCTTCAGTTCACTGTACGGCCAAAGTGTACAGCATTGGTGGTGATCAAAGCCCTGAGCTGACTCTGGAAACAGTATTATTGTGCTTGTTTGTTGCTGCTCTCAAACTATTAATAGAGCTTGAGCACACCATTGCTTAAATGCAACTGTACTGCTTTCTGATAGCAGCTGTCTTTGTGGCTCTGTTGGTTTGGTGTTAGTTCAGAGATTTCTGCTAGGTCTAAACATGCCCAAAGATTTATGAGATCTGTGCTCTGGATAGAACTGCTCTGAAGCCTGGATCCAACTCTGTTATGTTTGAGCTGCCTGATTGAAACCATCCTTTCATGCTCAGGTTTGGGAGTTTGATGTATGCATATCACATTAAATCTCTGGCATCTACTGCATCTGCTCCCTTGAGGTCTGAGAGAGAGGTTACTTCCAGATCAGGAGGAGAAAGAGAATGAACCACAGGGGGCCATTTTCTGACAATTTTCTCTAATTCCAGGGTAAGAGAGTAAGCTCAAGAAAATAACAAAAGTTGCCTAACCAGCTGTTAAACCCCCGTACCAGCAAGTTTTTCCAAAGATGTTGGCATAGATTCACATAGTGGTCAGCCCCAAAAGAGCTTTGAATGTCTGTTTACCTAGATATTTCTCCTAGCACACCATGCCAGTCTAAAGTGTCCAAGCCCAGAGAATCTGCAAAAAGTTTGAAGGAAGGTATCAATGCACTGACAGCAGAGAAAGCTGAGGAGACCTTGTGCTGGAGGTGCAATTGCTTGTGCAGAGCTGTGTGGTCCTGGCTTCAGTACTAACAGATCCCAGCTGCCCGTGAGCCTTCCACCGCCTCCTTTGCCTTTCTGCCAGCACCTAAAAGGGACTGTTAAAGTCCTGGTTCACAGCCTCACTGTTCCAGGAAGGACTCTTCCCCTTTTAGTCTCTAGATTGTTGCTCCTCAGCCAAATCTCTGAAGATACTGGAATAGCCACTTAAGAAGTAAAAAAAAAAAAAAAAAAAAAAAAAAAAAAAACGGGATCTGCTATGATAAAAATGACAGCTGTATCAGCTAGAATTAATGTGAGGTCTGACCAAGTTCCTCCTGGGCTCCATCCTTCCACCAGGTAGAATCCATGCTGCCACATGTCCACCTACAGAACGAAAACCTATTCTGTTCAGAATCAATTGGGGATTTCTGCCAGCAGCAGGCAGGTCTGCAGCTTAAATGCTAGAAAGAGATAGGAGGGATTTTCCCAGACTGTCTGTTCTTGGTTAGATTTCTTCCTTGCTGACCCTTGCCTGTCACTCTAGTTTTGATATCAGGATTTTGGGGCACTGATAATACGGTGGAAAAAACTTTTTTCCACAATTGCATTTTGAAGACTGGAAATATTGTGTGCTTTGAAATAACCGTAACATTAAAAAAAAATTAATTTGACAGACTGAGCCATCTGGCAAAATACTGGTGTAGCCCTGTCAATGAAGGAGGACTTGGTGGGTCTTGGATTTGTTTTTCTGTGCCAACTTAAATATGTTATAAAAAGGCCAAGCGCAGTCAAAAGACTTGAACAAAACTATGTGCCCATCCTACAGTATGTTTATTTTGTTGTGGTAGGGTTTTTTGTTTGTTTGTTTACTTGTTTTTTCACCTCCAGCTCAGATACTCTAGCTAAATACAGTTCCTGATACATTTTCAAGATCTGATTTCAAAGTGAAATGTCTAAATTCTGGTTGCCTACTTTATTCTTTCCTCCGTTCCCTCCTTCCCCCTAGTTGGGGGTTAGCAATGCTGGGACTTAGATCAGTCAAAAACTCTTAGATACTACAAAGATGGTATAATTTCTCAGGATAAAACAGACTTTCTTAGTCAGGGAAGAATCTCTTGGGCAGTCTGAGATCCACTCAAGTGTACCAAATTCAAAACAAACTAAACTCTGTTGGAACCAACATAATTATGCTCGGTTTTTGTTTTGCCAGATAGGTTTACTTGAGGCAAATAATAATTCTAGATGGAAAACTTAAGCATAGGACTAGGTGTTAGTAGAAACAGTGGAAGTGGAGTGCGTATCTAAATAAATGATAGTAATGTTCAACTTATTTTTATTGTCCTTTGCTTACTGCTGCTTGTCGTGGTTTTACCCCAGCCAGCAGCTGAGCACCACGCAGCTGCTCGTTCACTCCCCCCTCATCAGGATGGGGGAGAGAATTGGAAAAGTTACAGTGAGAAAACTCGTGGGTTGAGATAAAGACAGTTTAATAGGTAAAGGACAAGCCGCACACGCAAGCAAAGCAAAGTAAGGAATTCATTCACCACTTCCCATGGGCAGGCAGGTGTTCAGCCATCTCCAGGAAAGCAGGGCTCTGTCACGCGTAACGGTTACTTGGGAAGACAAATGCCATTGCCCCAAATGCCGCCGCCCCCCCTTCCCCCAAGCTCCTTATAAACTGAGCATGACGTCATATGGTATGGAATATCCCTTTGGTCAGTTTGGGTCACCTGTCCTGTCTGTGTCTCCTCCCAACTTCTTGTGCACCCCCAGCCATCCCGCTGGCAGGGCAGTGCAAGAAGCAGAAAAGGCCTTGGCCCCGTGTAAACACTGCTCAAGGATAAGTCCATAGAACAAAAACATCTCTATATTATCAATGCTGTCTCCAGCACAAATCCAAAACATATCCCCACACTAGCTACTATGAAGAAAAATCAATCCTCTCAGCTGAAACCAGGACACTGCTATAATTTACAATGCATATATTTGTTCTTACTGCCCCTTTTTCTTTACTCTTCCCACTATAGAAAAGAAACTATGTTAGTAGAAAATAAATGTTGACACGCTTTGGCTGTGTTTGTGGAACCTAATGCAGCAATGAAAGGCACGGGTTATCAAATGCTATATCTGAGGATTAAATTCTTTTCATTGCATTGAAAATTCTGTAATGGTTTGAGCTTCAAAAACTAATCACTTTGTCCTTGCATTGAAAGTCTTCCAGTTGAGAATAATTAACCCAGACTATTAGTTTAAGCTTTTGCTGATACTTACCTGTGAAAGGAAATCCTGAACTTTTTTCTAAATTATTCTTTCTTCTTTTTTTGCATCAGCCCAATGATGATAATTACACAGAAGATCACTAGTTTGGCATTTGAGATTCATGATGGTAAGCTTTCTTTAAACTGTGTTTTATTTTGTATGGAAAATTAATTTAAGGAAAGTTAGTCATGAGTCAATGAGTTACTTTAGTTCAGTTTGTGTTTTAGGAGAAAATATATTTTTGTGTCTCGATTGATTTTTTTTTTTTTTTTTTTTTTTTTAATGCTTACTAATGGAAGTACCAGGAAGTGTCGCTCAGATGCTACAAAAGCTCTGAAAATACTTACATTGTGCAGAACATACTACTTATCAGAAGACCAATTACATTTCTGAGGCCAGTGACTGACACAACTGACCTTTTTTTTGGGCTGGGATGTTGATCCTGAGAGTTGGCTAAATAATGTCCAAATTCAGAGATCACTATTGGTGACAGATGGTAGAGCAAGTACATGTAATTCCAGTTGTTGAGGACCTCTTGTTTTAAAACGCTAACTGTTAATCTCCCCCAAATTTGTCATGTATACTGATTTTTATAAAACCTTTGTATAAGTTTCATTTCGTTTATTATCATGACTGTACTCGCTGTGCTAACATATCAGTCTGAACAGGGAGATTACCTAACTATGTTTCTGTCTTTTCTCCTGTCAGATTTATCCATCAGCTATGTGAGCCCTAGTTGTGACAAAAATGAATTCTAACGTTGGCACTTGTGGGTAGGGTATCTAGATTTTTAGTTACCTTTAAATTCAAAGGAGTAATTTTCATTTTAAAGTTTGAAAATACCATACAATAAACCTAGCCAATTAGCTTGAATCACTTGGAGCTACAGCTGTCAATTTAAGATTTGGGAGTATAAGCCCAGGCACCTGGATAAAACCACCAGTTTTTCTGAAATTCCTTTAGTAACATTATGTATGGAGTTTAATATGGTTTCGTCTCATATGCGTCCTAGCTTTAGTGCTGTTGGTACTTCATGGTTTGGGGTTTTTTTTGTTTTGTTTTGTTTTTGTTATTTTTCTCCATTCTCACTAAGAGAAGCCTGTAGGCAACAACACTCATGAATATGAAAAGTTAGGAAAACACATTTTTGTAAGAATTCTTGTATGAATAAAAATAAAGAAATAATGCTGGGTATATCTAGTCAGTCAAAGAAGTTGATTTCTAACTTCCAGAGAAAATACATTCAGAAGTATTAGTCTTGCAAGCTATTATCAATTAGAATATAAAGTACACAAGTTAAAGGAAACAGCTTATTATAAGGAAGTAATAATTATAGTATCAAAGATAAATGTTTCCTCATGCTATTATTTTGCTAGGGAAGAGAGCTAATCTCAATTTGCCACCATCATGCACAAATAGTGGAGTTGTAGTATGAGACAAGCATGTGAGTGTTCCTGGTAATCTTCAATGTTTCATTTAGTCAGCTCTGTTCTTTCATCGCAAACTAAACTACACTTTTTTTCCTACTTAATTCAAATAATTTGTATTTTCCTCATAAACCCAGCTTATTTTCTCTCTGAATTTCTTATAGATATCCTTGAATTCTGAGTATTGATTTTCAAATTGTGTTCCTTGTTGGCCTCATATCAGAGACCCTCTGGAGTCTTTGTCAGCCTGTGAGGAGTAGCTGATAATATATTGGAAGACTTTCTGGGTGCGTTTGAATCTAGCAGAGTCCTTCACTTGAGTTGGATGATCACTGTTGCTGGGAGCACAGTGTGAATATGACTTTCAAAAGTTTGTGTGACCAATGTGAATTCAAGAGCAACTTCGAGTCTGATGTCAGGAGATGCTAAGAAGAGATGTACAGAGGAAACTGAGATTGTATGAAAGCAATGATTTTTAATCATAGACAACTTAAAAGGGGTCCATCATGAGAAATTAATCAAAAGAAGCCTGCTGTCAATGGGTTTTTCTTCACTGTACAAAAGTCCATGCTTCCACTGGAAAATACTTTGATATACTGACGAAGGAGAAGATAATGTTGAAAATCGTTATACTATGTGATTAGTCACACTCTGGGCCTCTGGGCACATAAACTTGGCTATATTAATTGCCAGTTACTTTATTTTTCTTCCTCAATTTTCACCAGTATGTCCAAGGAGAGGTAATGAAAATAAACAGCTGAAAGAAAGGCATTGGTGTGTTGGAAGATCTTTGTAAGCTTCAGGGCTCTAGTTGTAGCTAGGTTGGTTTTGTGGTAAAGGCAAGTCTTCTGGACTTGATCTTTTCCTGGCAGGCTGTTTGGTGTGTTCAGCTGGTTTCAGTGTTACATTTGAAGGTCCTGGAGAGAATTGGATGTAATCATGAAGGCCACTTACTCATGATTCCAAGTTGAACACGAGTATGGAATCCCATAAATAACTAACTACACCTGTAACTGTTAAAACCCTGTGCACTTACTGTGGGCTTTTTTTAAGCAGGAAAATTCTATGCAAGTTGCATAGGATTAATTTAAGTTTGCTGTATAATAGTGACTTTTCATAAGGTTGCATGGATCACAAATTTGCACCTGAGAAATTTTAGAGTATGCCTTTGGTGTACTCTGATTTATATTTTGAACTTAAACCCTTGATAGTTCTTTCCTTCTTACAGTTTCTTGTTACTTAAATGAGCACTATCAAAAATAAGTAGTCAGTATGTTAAGATTTGCTTTATATTCCTTGCTGATTATCTTTGGTAACACACATGTGTGCTCTAAAGGCAGAAACATTTTTGCATGATTTGGAGACTGCTTATATGTCCATATCCATTCTTTATTGCAAGAATTAGATATATTTATGCACCACTTTAGGCTAATGACAGAGTTAAGGGAGATAAGGAATCTTCTGTTCTTCAGATCCTATATTCTGGAGTACCTTTTTTTCATCACATAAAACTAGCAGATTTTAGAGGAGGAAAGGTGCATTGCAGTTATTCTAAAAGCAGGGGTTTTGTCTACAGGTGCAGTTTAGAAAGGCTATAAAATGGAGGATTTTACTTGCACGAGAAATTTCTATGATTCTATGATCTCTTAGCTAGAATGGTTTGGGTAGGAAGGGACCTCAAAGATCACCTAGTTCCAACTCCCCTGCCATGGGCAGGGTCACCTTCTGCTAGACCATGTTTCCCAAAGCCCCATCCAACCTGGCCTTGAACACTTCTGGAGATGGGACCTCCACAACCTCTCTGGGCAACCTGTTCCAGTGCCTCACCACCCTCATAGTGAGGAATTTCTTCCTAATATCTAATCTAAATCTCCCCTCCTTCAGCTTAAGGCCATTCCCCCTCGTCCTATCACTCCATGCCCTTGTAAACAGTCCCTCACCATCTTTCCTGTAGGCCCCTTTAGGTACCGGAACGCCGCAATAAGGTCTCCCCGGAGCCGCCTTTTCTCCAGGCTGAACAAGCCCAACTCTCTCAGCCTGTCCTCACAGAAGAGGTGCTCCAGCCCTCTGATCAACTTCGTGGCCCTCCTCTGGTCTTGCTTCAACAGGTCCATGTCTTTCTTGCACTGGGGGCCCCAGAGCTGGATGCAGTACTGCAGGTGGGGTCTCACAAGAGCAGAGTAGAGAAGCTTTTGCAATTATAAAATACTAAAAGTTAGAGAGAGGAGAGGACGAGAGATTCTGTCACTGTTTAACTCTATCTTGCAATGGGTTCATATGGCATTTTCCCTCTTTTGCTTATAACCTGCTCATCTCCGCAGAGCCTCACTCATTTTACTGCAATTCTGTAAGAGCTCAGGATCTTTACAGGAAGGACCCTATCCAAATCTGCTCTCACTGATCTGTATGCACTTTGGCAGCTTGGTTTTAATTCTAGTGCTTAATGAATCTTAAACAAAGAGTCTCTTCAAATGTTTATATTCATAATCCATTGAAGTTCCAGAGCTCACAATGTGGTTATTTTTAAATCTCCAAAGATTCAGCCAGCAAAACTAGGGAATGTTAAACCTGATATTTAATATTTTAAAGGGGAAAAAAAAATCCCAGCTTCTTCCAACCTTGGTCTTATTTCTTTTCTCTAATTTAAAGTAAACAATACATAAAACTTCAAAGAAAAAAAAAAAGTATTTTTTTAATATAACGCCCATCTTCTAAACATGAAATCTAATTCTTCTAAATTATTTCTTTATATTACTCTGTTGTACTTGTCCATAAAAATGTGTGGCTAGATACAGGTAAGAAACCAGAACCATAACACTCTTCTGTCAGCTGCTTCTTAGTTCCCAGGGCCTAATCTCACATGCTTTCTGACCTCAAAAAACCCTCTTCGTTCCTGTGTGTACCCTTCTCTCATCCCTCATAGCTTAGGTTTCAGCTCTGTAGTTGCTAATTTTTAAATGTGCTTTTCCTGGAATGCTGCTTGTTTTTTGTTTTTTGTTTTTTTTTTTTTTCTAATTATTATTTCCTCCTATTTATCTGGTGCTCTTCATTTTTAAATGCAATAGAGTAGACATTGAAGTTGATCTGGTAAGGCACTGCATTTACTGTGAGAACTAAAAGGAGATAAAGAGTACAATGAATAAGCAACTCAAAGGATTATTTTTTTATATTTTTTTTTTACCTCTGCCTTTTTGTTTGAGTGATATAGTTGCGAAATACAGTTAAAGGCTAGTCTTACACCAGTATTTTAGGTCTCATTTACTTTGCTCCAACAGCATGTTATTAGGATAATTGCTGGATTATTTTATGCTGTTTTTCCTCATATTGCTATTGTACTATTACAAAGTTGTAAGATTTCCAAATAGGCTATTAGAGCCTATTCCCCCTGCAAAATAATGTAAATATAGTCTCAGTCCAGAGGAGAGAGATATTTCAATAGATAGATGCAGCACATGAAAAATGGGAAGGAAATGAGGAAACAGAAACAAAGGTGATGTTGGAGAAACTTATGCGCAAACGCGGCGTTAGTTGCCATGGTCTTAATTATCTGTTGCTATCTGCATTGTCAGGTTGTGGTACTACACCATACACTTGGGATATTTTTCAGACAATACCTTTTTTTTTTTTTTTTTTTTTTAAATTACAAAGTACATTTCATGTTGGTTTGCAGCTAGTAAGATGAGCAGTCCCATCCAAACTGCAGTGGATATAGTGGTTTTGTTAGCTGTTCTTGAACAATGTAGTAGTGTCAGGAGTATTGAAGAATGTTTCTTGATATAAACATACCTTATTTTAAGTTAACTGGGTTCTTTGCCTTTTACTTTTCTCAAAGGCCAATACTTCCCCATATTCAGACACTACATCTTTCTAAAGGCTTACAAACAGCTTTAGTATTGGCCTGCTCTGGCTTAAAGGGTAGAAGTGGGGATGTACAGCTTATGTATTTCTATACACTAGATGTTTGTTGAACAGATTCTATATTTCTGTATTTAGATGATTTTAAATACATACAAAACCAGAACAGGATCACCAGGCTGAATTGCTGATTGTCACACTGTGACCCCATGGTAAAAGAGAACATAGTGTGTTTTGGCCAACTTACTTTTGCAAGTAAGTGGATTTTGTTGTTGTTGTAGTGAGAGGCAGTCAGTTAAGAATGTTGTTGTTTATGAAAATAAAGGTCTCATAAACTGTCAGCGTGCTCTTCTGATTTCAAATAGGTCTTTTGTTGTTGTTGTTGTTACTTCTTTTAAAAAGTGTATTTGGATGGGTGGTGATGTGAAAGTATAAGCAAGAGAAAATTGAACAACTCCTGAGATAGAGAAATGTGCACTTAGGTATGCAGAAACACGTACTTTTAAGGGGTTTTGATCGGTCATCATGACCCAGTTCCACTGTATCAGTGCTGGTATTACAGCAAAAAAGTTGCAGCTGTTTAACCAAGAATGTTGTTTTCTAATTTGTCTGTTAATTATGTCAGTGAAACTGCCATGGTGTGGTGGTGTGTGGGTGTGTTTTTATGTTTTATTTTTTTAGTACCTTGATGCTGTCTTGTTATGTCTGTGAGTTTCTTTTAATACTCTCTCTCCAGTTTTCTCTTGATCTATATTTAATTTATTTAAAATGTTTCCTCTTGTGTTAGTAATGACATGGTCATTATTGTTTGAGTATCGGTTACCAAATCACTTTGATTACAGTACATGTCATTAGTGTTTAAAGGAATTGTATTTCTCCCCTCCTGCATCTTCAAGTGTTGTTTTGGGCCTGCATTTACTTGCACAGCTCTCTGGATGTCAAGACTTCTGATTTTTCTTGCTTTTTGTAGTTTCTTTACAGTTTTACTCAGCTGGCATCTGTGTCTGTTTGCCTTTGTTGCTGCCAATGTGCTAGTAACAACTAAAACTGTTGTTGTCTGTCTGTCTGTCTTCTTCGGGTCTTAAAATATTTTAATAACAGCATGCATTTGGGCTCAACTAGTGATCCATTTCAGAACCTCAGATTAACATTTGCTCTAATTACAACAGAGCCTGTGATATGATCTTCATGTTTAAGTATTATTAATGTAATAGAATCTTATGTCTAAGCATTATTAATGAGTTACTTGATTAGCTAGATTTCATGCAAATACAAAGGTGGATATTTTCAAGCAGATTAACCACAAAGCTGCAGTAGTACTATGATATGATTGTAAACATTGTACTACTGTAGTGAGAGCATGGTAGTAGTCATAATATACTTTAATAAAGCCTGTATGGCAAGATATTGGTGTGTACCTGAAGATGTTGATTTTGTTACCGTTAGGATATGGCCTCCTGAGGAGGAACGAAAAGGTGCAACTTCCTCATGATCTAGACCACTGGGGATAAATTTTGTTACTGATGATTTACAAAATTCTTTTACCGAAGAAGGAATGTAGGAGTATTTCCTACTTTACAGATGAGGAAACTAAGTTATAGTTGCTGAGTGACCAAATCATTTCATCTCTCTAACAGATGTTCGATAAAACCCATTTTCTCTAATCCCCTCTGTGTGATTTGGTAGCAACTGAAAGCTGCAGCCATTGCAGTAGTCTCCTGCTTTAGGACACGAGAAAACAATTCTCTCAATCCCCAGAGAAAGGTTACAAAACTTCATGAGTGTCCTAGCAGTGATGTGCTGCTGCAAGGGGACTTCTTAATCTCCAACATGTAGTATGCAGGGAATAGCTATGATTTATGAGGCCTCTGTTCCCATGGGCAGATACATTGCCTGGGAAATATTGAATTTATATATTAATTCATCTCAGATTAGCATCAATGAAAGAGCACCTTTTCCATATGTATTTTCTCTGAATTAAAAAATGTTAACTAGCTCTCTGAAAGCTTTCAAGAGTGTGACACAGGCAGAGATCAATGGTTTCCTTGTTCTTGCATGCTATGCAAAGATGATAAGTGGGCCTTCAAGGCACTGAGAAGACTTTTTAGAAAAAATTACAGGGAAAGCTGCTGAACTGACCTCGAAGAAGCTGCTGGCTGGAGGAAAATCTTAGTGAAATAGGGGAATGAAAAATTAATGGAGGCTTACTTGTATGCAGTATGTTTGAGACAGCAAGTGCTCACCAGGTTATTTAGGCCTCAAGTGACTTCTCACGTATGTATGTATATAACTTGAACCAATTTAAAATATTCCAATTCTTTCTTCCTCACCCCTCCAAAAGTATAGGTCATATTTCAGTGGTGAGATTCTTCTATTTTAGGTTTGAGGGTTTTTTCCCTCCTTTTTAATACCACATAAATGATGTGAAATCTTTCATTTGACTAATTACCTTTATTTAGTAGTTAGTCTGGCTTTATGCGAGTTCATTTGGACACACCTGGTGACTGCTTCCTCTTTCTAACGTAAGGGTAAAATACTCATATGGAATATAATGGTGAAGGATGCTCCTGCTCCAGTCAGTTTGCATTGTGTATGCTGTGAGAGACAAGGCTCTGTAGGGGCTACTTCCCTATGCTAGTCATGTGGTGTGATTTACATCTATCTATAGCAGTCTTTGTGTTAAACTTCTGTTTAAGTTTGTGTTAAATTCAAAGATTCACTATCTGAGAACCGTAATCTTATGGCCTTAAAGGTTAAAGGACATTTCAAAATGCTTCTCCCACATTTTTTATTCAGTCCAGTTATCAGCATAGAAATCTTGGCTGTAGCACCAAGGAGATAATGTGAAAATGTAATCATAGGAAAGAGAAAGTGCCTGCATGAAGTTAGAGGTGATGCTTTGTCCTTCAGGTTCTTTCCTTGAGTGGGTATGAATGGGGGTGACTTTCCAGTGCAAAGCATCAAGACCGAGGAAGGTATTTTTCCAGGTTGTATTGGAAGAGAGAAGTTGGCAAGTTGCTAACCCCTCTGTGTTCTCATGAAGACTAGAAATGCAGTTTTCAAGTCATAAGTGCATATAGGTCACAGTTCCTGGAGCCACATAAAGACAAGAGAGTTATCTTCTCTTCAGATAACGTGCATTTCCATGAGTCATAGAATTAAACAAGTTTGCCCTCCCCTCCCATCTTTTTTTGTCTTAAGCCTGACTGATTTTGATATGTAAAAAAAAAAATTGGCTCCAATTGAAACTTTCTTTATGCCTGGATCAAGTATAAGGGCTCCTCTCTGTGGATTTACTGGCATCAAGGGATGGGATTGAAGGCAACCTTTCTGTCAGTGGAGGAGGATTGTTCTATAGAAGCACCTATTTTCACAAAGCATACTGGGATTTCATATCTCTGTTACCTCTACTCTTTCATCAGTCTTGGTTAGAAATTGGCTTTTGGGTTTAGGTACTGCTAGCAAGGAAGATAATTGAAGTGAGATTCCATAAACTTCATTTCCTTTGGGAAGCTGTGTTCACACAAATAAAATTTTTTTTAGTGCTTGTGGTGGCAAAGAAAACTTGCAAATGTGACTAGGAGGGAATGGATGCATGTGCGAATGTCTGAACTAGTGGAGAGGCTGCAGAAGGAGCTGGAGCAGTCATTTTGGCTGGTATAAACCAGAGCTGTCTGAAGGAAGGAGCTCTGCTGCTTCTGTGCCCCTGAATTAATATATTTTGTAATAATTTAAAGCGTTGAGGGTCATATTTTTTACTTTTCTCTTTTATGGGAGTACAAATTTTGAAGCCTTCAAGGGTAGGGCACCAGCATTTCAGAAAGCGCTGCGTATTGCAAGAAGGTAAACTCAGTCTTGCTGCTGTACTTAGACCTGGCCTGCCCCCTTCTGCTAGCAGAGGTTAGGGCTTCTTAGTGCTCACGAAGAAGACTCGAGCACCTTTTGCTGTTGTGCCTGCTTCCCTGGACCTCGTTTACAGTCTTTACTTGCAGCTCTTGAGGTCTGCCTTGAGTTTTGAATTGCTTAAATCTATCTTGGACTGTGTTTATACTATACATCAAAAGTGCAATGGCTAGTGTAATGTCTCTGGGTTACTGCAGTGTTGAAAGGAGTTTGGGGCTTGTCCAGTTTCCAGGACTGGGAATAAAGAGTTTTAAAACATGCAGACTTCAAAATCTTCCACCAATGTAGGGGAGTTGTATTTGTCAACACTTATTATAAGTCGCCTTAATGCTTTCCTGAAATGCATATGATTTCAGGTTTAGGCACTGTTGGATATAACTGAGGATACAAGAGTTTGTAATTTTGTCAACATTAAGAATTGTTTGATCGAACTCCAGCAAAAATGTTATGTGACATAATACCTCTGAAATTACTTGAGGGCTTAAGAAATTACATTGCAGCATGAGGCTTGCTCTGCTGAGTAAAAAGCCTGCTAATTAATGTGAGGTGGTTTAGCTTTTCTTTATTTTTTCTTTTTCCTGTCCTTTTCCCTAGGAATGTTTCGGAAAAATGAAGATTTGACCCCATCACAGAGGTGCTTGGCTGTAAGGTAGGCTTTCAGACATCTCTGAGAGTCCAGTTTTGGGGGTGGCGAGAAGCTGGTGTTTTCTGGGCTTTATTAATGCTCTGTGGAGTTGCTGCAGTTCACATTCAAGACAGAGAGTTTACAAACCCATGTAAAACAGATCCATGCTTTTTTGTATTTGTAGCTTAATTCATACATCTGTTCTCCTGGAAAATACCACTAGAAGTAGGTTTTATACTTATTTAAGAAAAACATTCTACGTTCTATGCAGTTTATGCAAATTAATGCCATATCAGACAGGAGACTAGTTAACATTTAGTACACATATAAAGTAGCTGGTGAAGGAACATGTTCGTTTAATTCTGGTTTTCAGTATTTAACTTACCTTTTCTCCTTTCTTCATTCAGGAGACTTGAAAATAATATGTTGTCCTGGGCAAAACAGTCTTGACTTGAGGCATTTTCTTTAATTGAAATTATTGCCAGTTAACACAAACCTTTGTTTACTGATTCAGCTGGGGGGGTGGGGAGAAGAAACAAAAACAGTTGAACAAACACTTAGGGAAACACCATTCCTCCTCCTTCCCCAGGCTTAGCTTCAGTCAAAAGCCTCTACTGGGCAAGGAGAAAGTCACCAGAGTTAAGGAGATCTGTCTGAAAATGCTCAGTGTGGATTGGAAAGAAATGCTATGTAGAATCTTTAAGTTGTAAATTACAAAAGACGCACAACATTTGTTTTTTACTGCAGTTAGAGTAAGCAATAACATGGAGTATGACTTTTCCTACTGTGGACGCTCTGTAGAACTACACATTCCATCTCACGAGTTGCTTGTCTTTGAATTACAGACGCATGCCAAGTCTACTGGAGTATTTAAGTTACAACTGTAATTTCATGGGTATCCTGGCAGGCCCGTTATGCTCTTACAAAGACTATATTACTTTCATTGAAGGCAGATCATACCAACTGCAACAGTCTGAAGCAAATGGGAAGGAAGATACAAAATATGAACAAACGGATCCTTCTCCAAATGTAAGATGTATGACTCTTGCAGTGCCGATGCTTACATAATCATTGCATGAAAAGCTCGGTTTGCACTGTTCATTTACAGGCATAACTTCTGAGCTGTATCTGGAGTTCATTCATCAACAGTATACTTCTCTGTATAAAAAGTTAAATACTTATTTTTTTAAGGCAGGTTTTCTCCATGGTTGCCAGTTTGGATCTTGTGGACAAAAGCAAATTAAATTGGAACTTCCTAACAAGCTTATATGGTAAAAAGCTGTCTTTAGATGAAACAGTTCATGCATGTTTCCTTCAAAGCATATACTCTGCACACAAAAAGTCCTGGTAAGGACAAAGCACGCATTTTGTCATTTGAAGGCTGATGAGACTTCAAAATTCCAGCAAGGTTTCATGAAAATTCTCAAATTCTACTATTCTTTAATGTCTGCTTGCAGCATGTAGAAAACATTCATATGTAACAAGTTGAAAAATACTCATAGAAATGGTTTTATTCTTCTTGCTTTCATTAATGTAGAGAGGTACTAAAGATGGATATTTTGATCTGAAGGTGTAGTAAAAGTTGTGGTAGCCATAACCCTATGGCTAGTAATCCATACAACGTATTTATTTTTTTCTCTTTGTTCCTTTATTGGAAAAGAGACCAAATACAGAAGAAAATCCAGTTGATCGTACCTTACAAGAGATATTGTATGGTCTGAATTAAAATCAAAAGCTCTTGAAGCTTGTTACTTTTCAAATTTAATCCAGTTAGTTTTAATGCTCAGGGTACTGAATATTATCTTTTAATTCTTTTTATATTCTTTTAAATAGGAGCATATCAGACTTTTAAATTTGTGTGTGCCTAAGATAATTATTACCACATATAAAAACCAGAATTATCATGGAGTTGTCTGGAACACTTCAGCTAAATGGCTTTTGCCAATTCCAGCATCAATTACCTGTTTTCTGCTTACCTTGTGGACCACCAACTGTTGCTGGAGCAGTTGAAGGCATTCCCACGCATAGCTGCTTGTCTCGTCCTGTCATCCAGAGGTTACCATCCCCACAGCTGGGCTAACGGGGAGTGCTTCCCAATCAGTTGTGTCATCTCCAGCCACTTCCATCCTTTGAATGTGGAGGAGGACCCTTTGCACATTCCATTCTCCCTGTCTGTAGTTGCAGTTACTTGCAGCACAGGATTGTAAACTAGTGGCTGGAGGATGATAACACTTCTGACTGCTCCACATGTTGACAAAGCACCTAAGCTCATCTCTTGAGCAAGTATTTAGGAAAAGCAAAAGACACAGGAGAATTCATTGCATCAACTGGCACCTCAGAGTCTGTAGTCTGCATCGATGCATTGTATTGGCAAAGTTACAGCTGCTTCTTTTGTTTTGAAACGTTTTGGCTCAATAAAGGCTCATCACATGTTCTGTACTAAAATCCTATTTCTGCAGAAAAATATTGTCTAGTAAAATTATTGCAAATAAATGTAGTCCATCTGCCAGTATCAGTACTTCTGGACATGCATCTACTGATTGCCCGGTAGGACTTCCTAGCTTTTTACCACATAATCTTGCTGGCAATCTGAACAAAGGCAATAAATGTAAACCTATGATGAATTCTTCTTCCAGGTAAGCAGTTTTCCTTAAAATGAATTGCTCTTAAGATGCTTGAAACTTTTTGCAATTTATGCTGCATTAACTTTTGACGTAAAAATAAAGAGAAGCTATCTATGCTGTTGATATTTCATGTCCCAACCGGTGTTAGAGAAATCTGGCTACCAGCAAGTATTGTGTGCTTTTGGAGAAATATGGATGATATAATTTTACTGCATTTGCTGTATCAGTTAAAATAGTCATTGTCTTGTTCTAGAAAAATGTTTAAATACCATTAACTTCATATTAATACTTTAATTTGTTTCCTTGATTCTCATGTTATTATTTCAAGAAGAATAAATTGTTAGGTAAATCAAAAATTAAATGTAATGGGGATCAGCAAATGTTAATGTAGTAAATGAAAAAAAAAAATCCTTCAGCTGAGTTACAGTAAGTTTCATTTCTTGTTAAACAAAATTCCATAACCAAAGTAGTTCATGCCAGCCTCCTCCTCTATACTGTGTGTTGACTGCATGATGTTAACTTGGTTTAATATTTTTTGCTGTGTTCGTTGCATGTTAAATGAATCAAGTCAACATATTAAAACTTATTTCTTATGTCCCTCCTATTGTGCCTTTTTGCAAGCTATCAATTGTTGGTGCTCAAAGTGGTGTCAACTCTCAGAAATTAATATCTGTCTTTGTAAGTTTCTTTTTATTATGGCTACCCTTAAAATACAAGATTCCTGTCAGCAGATACCTACTTTCTTGCTTATTATGCAGATTCTTCCTACAAGTTATAAAGTTCTTGCTTAATTACCTGTAATTTTTAACTGAGGTGCTAACCTCCCCCAAATAATATGTTCTAATATAGTTCAGTATTATATTGAGTTCCTTATTGATTCTTTATCAACCAAGAACAAGTTCATTCAAACAAAAGTTTTAAAGATCATTTTCTTGTTTTCTGTATATAGTTTTATATATTATACTTGTTTATACAGTGATATATTTATAAATTTCCTGAGGTCAGTGAGTGTTTTACCTTCAATTGCTTCAGTTAGTAAGCTGTTCCTGAACTCCTTTCTCTGATTAGGTATCTAGGTTTCAACCTAATTATATTCCTATCTAATTTATGCAGGTTTGGTTTTGTCCTGGCAGTCTCTTTTAGCTTAAGTACCTTTTTTTCCTTCCCAGTGTTGACCATATTTGATATTTTTATACAGGTATGCCCAGATTTTGTTCATCAAAACTAAATGAGCTTTCTACCTTTTTTGTTGTAAAATAAATTGTATGTTCTACTTTGTATGATGTCAAAGATACCTTGCAACTTAGGGTCTTTTAATTCCTTAACGGTTATTTTGATATGTTGAAAACTTTAAAGAGTGAATGATATTAAACTTCAAACTTTTCCATTAGTTACTTCATCCTTGTGAAAACTGCCCAATCCAGTGATTACCTATTTATGCCTTGGCAAAGATAAGGTAGTTAATTAAGCAATAGGAAGTGAATTAATGCTTTACCAAATGCATTTCTATAGGAAATTGAACCACAGATTATTTTAGTGTCAGATGAGGACTTTTATTTCTGTGTGAATGTGTTCTAAACTTGCATGCTATAAAGAAACCTCAGGCTGTAGTTTAATCATGTATTTATGCCAACGGATGTATAAACTCTTGCTGAATACGGCAGGTCCTAGCCACGGGTTCTGGGTCTTTTGCTTGTCCCGGCAGCACTAATAACATGCATTGCACTGCACTGTGGTCTGATTCAGATCATTTGAGGAGACGAGGCAAGACTGCTTCTTTGCATTGCAGCCTGTACTTGGATTGCCCCTCAGAAACTCTGCTTAAACCAGTCCTGAAGCTGCAGCTCCCAGTCTTTGTAGAGGCAGGAGATTATCTCCATCACTGCTTGTGAAGGACACCAATATACCTGATACTAATCTCTGAAAGTGGAAAAAAAAGAATTTATGCTGTTTCTGGATGTAGTTGTGCTTGTCCCTACACTTAAATGTTGCTGCTAAAAAACCTGGAGAAATACATCACTTAAATACTTAACAAATAAATAAAAGCATATTCCTCCTACAGTATTTTTTCTACAACTACAGTTTGAAAACCGCAGTTTATTTTTTAAAAGTACGATTTATGCAGAGCTCTGTATGAGTTCATTATTTTTCCTTAAGTTAAATTTTGTTGAAACTCTGATGCTTTTCCTTAAAAGAAGGGCTTTCACCTCCACAATTTAGTTAAAATCCTTCAAAGAGGTACTAAGCATATTTTGGGTTGAATAGGCAGATTAATGATAGTGCATAGAAAAACTGGTAGTGACAGTGGCAGAAAGCTGGCCTTTCAGCAGAG
The DNA here is from genome assembly GCF_011004875.1 of Balearica regulorum gibbericeps. NCBI lineage: Eukaryota > Metazoa > Chordata > Aves > Gruiformes > Gruidae > Balearica > Balearica regulorum. Next base: position 17,656,847 of record NC_046186.1, read on the forward strand.
ATCAAATTGCTTATAAGTTGTCAAAACATTGCTTATTTGGAGACTTTGTAGAGATCTTCAGATGGAAAACACTTATTTTTATCTGTTTATGCTTATATTTTAACTTGCATGTTAATGTACCAGCCTATAAATACTGTTTCTCATGCTAAATTGGACATGACTTTTAATTATGGCTTAGACTTTGATGCTAAATCCTTGCCACTGTCTTCAGAACTTTGGGGTTACAAATATTTACAAATATCCAACTCTTGCGTGTATTAGATAATGCATGCCAAAATTAAAGATTCATTAGCGTTAATAATGGCTTTTCTGAACACTCATTTCTATTTAACTTCCTGAAGAAGTTAAGCCAGCTGAACTTTCCCTCTGCTTTGGCAAAGAGATGGATTAAGAGTTACTAGAAAAACAAAGGAACACTTTTAGAAAGTTAGTACCCTTTACTGTGAAGTCCTATAATAGAGTAAAATATTTAAACGAAGATTATTAGAAAGCTAGTAAAAACAAATAATTAAACACCAGCTGTTAATAGGTCATTGCCTCCCGAATTATCCAGCTGGGTCTTCTAATCTGAAAATATTTCTGAAATACCTTCTGAGATGAGCCACATGAAATATGTGCAATATCTGAAGTGTTACCCTCACCATTTTTCAGCTTTCCCAAGTCTAATTTTTGATCAGGTTGTACCGCTTTTACATCTGTGTGACTGGGTGAATCTTTGATACTGTGTGTCTTGCAGAAATCTGTCTTTTCAGTTGGGTGCTTAATGCTCCATTCTGTATCATGGAACAGAATTATTTGTTTTATTTTGGAACTAGATATGTGTAGCTGCGCTCTAACTGAAGCAGGACATTGTCTTTAAAAGTTTGGGCAGGTACACTGGAAGCAGGATGGACAGGAAAAGGGTTCTGGTTGTCTTTTTTGTTCTGATTTTTTCAAAGAAAAATAGCTAGATTGATTGTTTTCTCACCAAGTTTAGTGTTTGTAGAATTGTAATGGTTAAATTTAAATTGTAATGTTTAAATACTGAATTTACATACAATCAGAATTTGAAAATTACATTTAAATGAACCAGCTCTCAAACTTCTCTTTTGTAGGTGCTTGGTTAGTGTGGTACTTTTATGAGCCTGCACAGAACATGTTATCTGCCCTTGGGATGTGGATCAGACTAGTGACTTAAAGCAGTCAATGTCATGCAGTATTGCTCTCTGTTTTATAACAGAACCTTAGAAATGTTTTCCTAAAAATATATACTCTTCAGTGTGGTGGTTATAGCAAAACTGAATTTTGGGGAAATCTGAGTCCAGATCCTACCTGAATAACGTATTTACATGTCTGTGAGCGCATTATTTGACCCCTTATAGTTTGATCGCTCTAGTTGGGAAAACAGGTCTATATAGAACTGAGGTATTTTGCCTCTAGATTCATACATTATTTCAGTATTTCAGTTGGTTTAGAATTTAGTTATTCTAATCTAACAGAGATGATTGATACATTGAGTTGGGCAGCCATTGAACACCTGCGTTATGCCAAAGATTACTGAAAATGAACTGAAACTTTGCCATTGTTTTTGGAATCTCTGCAATAACTGTACTCATCTTGTCCTAGATTATATGCTTTGTGTTATGATGTCTTAACAACTTACTTGCTTTAGTAGTTTGACAATGAAATAAGAAAAAAAACCCTGGAGTTGCAAACGGTGTTCCCATTATTGAAAGGGTTTTTAGAGGCTCGCTGTAGTCAGATTGGATTGTCTGTGTTTGCCAGAAGAAGTGGTGCTTACAACTTAATCAAGATAACTATATTCCTTGAGTCTCTATAAAATGTTGGTAGTATATATTACTGCAAAATTGACATATATATACACACACATCTGTTTAGGGAAGGAAGATTGTAACTTGCCTTTGTTTGCAGAAGATTAACAAAAAATGAAGCTTACAAAGTCTCCCATCTTAAACTTTTCAGATAGCTGTGGCACAGAAACTCTTAATCTGTGGACTGTCCTTACTCTTCCACATGACTATTACAAAAACTTTACCTGTGGAATACAACATTGATGATGACTTCAGAGCTACAGCATCATGGCCTGTAAGGTTTTTCTACCTATATGTGTCTCTTATGGCTGCCAGACCCAAGTATTATTTTGCATGGACTTTAGGTAAGTGTGTGTGTGTGTGTGTGTATATATATAAAAAAAAAAAAAAAGTGTACGTAGTGAGTTTCATTTGAGATGCTGCACACTAAGCATGTATTAAAAAGTGACAGTGCCCTCTTGAGGCCTTAGGAAAACATTATTGCATTTAGGTATTAAGAGGCGGTGTGAAAGTTTATTGAATGGTGTGTCTCTTTTTGAGAAACAAAACTTACCATAAATCTAAGCACAGTGTTGTGACAGTGTTGCAAATGAGATCATTGTCTCCTGAACAAATTTGAGTGAAACATAAGGGGTTTTTGGAGAGCGATAGTGTTTTAATGACCAATGACTTTTTTGGTTTTTAAACATTGTAGTAAATCTAGTCTGATGCACAATCCCTGATTATTTTTTTTTTTTAAATACCTTGATTTTAACATATCTGAAAAGTTATTCTAAGCCTCTTCCTGTTGTTAGTTATCAGTAATTTACTTCATGTTATTCAAGCATGAAGGAAAAATGAATATACTGAAATTCAGATATAACACAGTGTTGTTAATAGTAGATGGCATTTGCAGTAGTATTTTTCAGAATTAGATAGGTGACACTTCAGTTTTAGCCTTTGCTTACTGAAAGTTCTAATTGATTGATGGCGTAACACCCGTTGTCACTGATTTAAGACACTGAATAGATAATATAGTTTAAAGAACGCTTTGCTTTTCACTTCACATTATTTGAAAAAAACAACACATAAACCAGCAAAATGCTGTATTTATGTAAGCTGACATCTTGGAAGTGGCTCACCAAACAGATTTCATCAGCTTCCTCTTCTTCTCCAGTTTTACATATTTGTTTCATAATTCTTTTGAGAGAGAATCTGTGGGAAACAATGTAATAAAGCAAGCTTTAGTGTAGCAGAGCAGCATGACTCATTTACAGCTGCTGGTTTCATTCCTGGTCAATGAATGGAGTGCTTTCAGCTTGTCTGGATATAGCAATTCTGGGGCTTGTTGTGGAATGAATAATTTTGAATATTGTCCTCTTATGCACCAGTATCATTGTCGGTAAAGAGAAGGAGTCATCTGAAAAATGAATAATCTTCGTTGTTTTTTTTTCCCTGTAATACTTCAGGTGGATTTCTCCTTATGTACTTGCTAGTAGTGTAGAGCTAGCATTCCTTTGGTGAAATACTGAAGAAAATAAACTATATGAACTGTGTACTTTTAGTTTGCTAAATAGCTTTTTTTTTTTTGCCTTCTTCCCTCCACTTTACCTCATCTAAACTTCTAGTGGTATGAATAGAATGTGAGAGGGCCTTAACAGTTTTACTGGATGTTGGGCTTTTGAGTTGTACATTACTGTTCTTTGCACTTAAGAAAAAAATAATCTGTTAATAAAATGAATTACTTAACATGAATACTAGTAAATAAAATGAGTACTTAAGCTAGCCGTAGTCTTTGTACTCTAGCTAGCAAGAGATGATGGAGTTCATGTCTTCAGCTCTTTCTAATTGAGCATAAAATGGTTGTCTAATGTTTGAAGTCGACATCAATGATATCAGATGTATAGCAGCAAATTTTGTGGCTTTCAAAGATGTTTCTTTAAAATTGTTTATGATGAGGAACTAAAAATATTATAAATTATCCTATATGAAATCAAATGTCACAAAGCTCTCTTCCAGACTGGTAGATAACTGGAGAAACCGAACTTCAGGAAAGGAATTGTTGGAGTGTTTGAGTCAATTGTGTCTTCTACTTTCGAAATACACTGGATTAATACCTTGAAAAAGTTGTTTGAGAAGACAGGAAAATGCAAAAGATATGATTTTCTCTTACATGTCACTATTGTATAAAGCAAATTATTTTTAATATGGTAATACAAACTGAGCAATTTCTCTTGCCTTGCTAGCTGTAATTTAAAAGGTGACTATCTAGTTACAGTGCTTGAGATGAATTCTGAGCTAACAGAGAGGGCTCATGGCCTGTAACTAGAGGACTAGATCTGTATTGCTTCTGCAGAGCCTTTTGCCTGCCTTGCTTCCAGTTCCTTAGGACTCCTCTGAACTGGGAGAGGAGCTAACATTCTTCTCCCCATGGTCACTTACCCGCGTAAGTGGATACATGGCTGGGTTCATGCCTCGTGGATGTGTGACCATGTTTGGGTGCATGCAACCAAGTGCCTGGCTCCACAAAAGCAGTATTGGGGGAAAAAAGACTCGTTTCCTTCTAAGTGGCCACCCTAATTGGAGAAGTGTAGCTGAGGAAATTTTAGTGTCTGAGCTAACAAAGCTGAGGCAAAGGTAATGACTGAAAGCGAGAGGCGGTATTCAGACTGAGATCCCTTGTATTTTCCTGCATGGTCCAGAGGATGGTAGCAGCTTTTTCTCCTAGGGAAAAATACTGTTTGCTTTGAACTATTTGACCTTTGACACGTATCGTAAACACGTCTCATTCAGAAGCATTGTACCAGCGGCCTTGTGCCCTAGTAAAATCCCTGTTTCCTTCTGTTAGGTTTGCACTGCGCTGTGACTGTGCGCCTGCTTGAAGCGACTCGTATAATGTTATCTTTATGCTTTAAACATCACGGTTGCTACATAATGAAGACCAAAGATATGCTTCTGAGTGTTGAGCTGGTACCTCAAATCATTACAACCAGCCACTGTTCCATAGTCATGATGCATCTCATTGTTTCTGTCAAATTGCTCAAGCAAGTCTAAGGAGGTGATAGAGAGAGGAGGTGTCTCTACTGTGAAGCAGATAGCGCTACCTTTCACTCTTTCTGCTTTTGTACAAGTTTTTGTATTGAAAGCCAGTGCATTGCTTGGATTATTTTCTGTTTGTTCAAGTGTCAAATACAGTGATCCTCCGTATTTAAAAAAAAAAAAAATGTAGCCTTTAAAATGTGATATTTTGAACAAACTACACATTGTGTGATGCACAATTTGTAATACAGGCAGTTGATAATTAATTTGTTTCTTTTTGTTTCATTGCAGCAGATGCAATTAATAATGCAGCAGGGTTTGGTTTTAGAGGCTATGATAAAAATGGAGTTACACGTTGGGATCTAGTATCAAATCTGAGAATCCAGCAAATAGAGGTTTGTTTCTGGCTCTTTCAAATAAAATATGTGCCCATGTAGGTAGGTGCTTGTAATTTCAGTAACTTTTCCTACGCGTTTTTTTCCTCAAGATAGTGAATATGTTCCAAGTCAAAAATTACATGTTCACATCCTTAGGAAAGGATGGAAAATAAAGTCTGTTTTGAATATGTTCTATTTGTCAGTTGACTTCCAAAATATTTTGCGGTTATAAGTAATTGAGTATATACCTTATTCAACTCATCATAAATTTGTTTGGTATTTTTTTATAATTTATGTGTCAGAATTTTGAAATATTTTCTAACACTTGACAATTAGGGAAATAATTAATTTGTTCTTACTTTACAGTTTTCCACAAGTTTCAAGATGTTTCTTGATAACTGGAATATCCAAACAGCTCTTTGGCTTAAAAGGTATTTATTTCTTAAAGGAAAGCTTTTCTCCACTGAAGTTTCTTCGATAAATATTTCTTTGAAGATAATTTAACATTTAAAGCTAAACCCCACAAAACATCAGTTGTTTAGCAACTGCACAGGACATTCTTCTTGTGATATTTGAATTAAAACCCTGACTTTAGGGCTTCTCTCTTAGTCTGAACTACCAGGTTATGATAGAAACTGATTTTCTTCACTGGTCATAGGGAACCTAGACCCATTAATCTGTGGAGACGTCTCTTTTCTGTTTTTCCTCTCTTACCATTCGAAGCATTGCATGTTGCTAAGAGCAGCAGGCAAAATGTACATCTTAGCCTGTGGAAGCTCTGTATTATTTTTAGCCAAACAGTGATACAGGAGCTTCCATACATTCTGGGAGAGAACTTTCTGTGCTCCTTCCATAATGAGTGTGTGGCAAATGTCACCCCCTGCGATATGCTATTAACAGAAATTGCAAATGAGTATCCTGCAGGTGCACTTTTTTCCTTGTCTGGGAAACAGGTATAGTGCTCTGTGAACTACGTCACTCTGCTTTTACTACTACTTTGTGGTAACTAGAAAGTTTAAAAAAGTGTTCCTGAGCAGTGTGTGGGTGTTGTTTCCCTTCTCCCAGTCTCTGCTTAGTTGACCTTTATCAATAGGTGCAAGTTTAACTGAGACCCACATCTTGGGAACACTCAGAGGACTTTATCTCTTATTCTAGGATGGCTGGACACAGAATGTTTCTTCCATCAAATTTCTTTATAGTGTATTCTCTTTCTTCCATAATTTCTTCCTTAAATATTTTTCTGACCCAATTAAAAACAGAAATTGAATTTTATGTGATTATTCTGGTTGGCTCAACAGGCAATGGAATCTATTGCTAGGACAGTCAGCAAGGAAGAATTACATCCTTGCAGGTATTGAAATGTATCATTTAATAAAGCAAAGCTAGTTACCTATCTTCAAATGCATGTTAATTTAGTTGGAGAACAGAAGTTTACCTGTATTAAAACTTAATAGGAAAAGGTTGTGTTTCAGCAGACTTTCAGATCTCCTAAATGGAGTGATTCTAAACAAAAACTCGTTTTACTGGAGAAGAGCAACATTTCTGTTAAGAATTGAAAGAAAAAAAACTGCAATCAGTTGCTCAGGGTGACATTAAAAGAAGATGTAAAGAAAAACTAAACAATTTCCTTTAATAAATATTTTTAAGAACAATTGTAGAAGAATCTTCGAGCATAGTCTAAATCAATACTGATTCTGCCACAGTGAAAGGGAGAAGGGTGGATTTTTTCTTAAAGTTTTGTCGCAAGTAAAAGATTGTTTTAATGATTATATATGAGGACCATAAATAGTGGTACAGAGTATATATCATATTACCAATCGTAGTTAGTTGCAATACTACAGCAGTTTGAATAGAGGACAAGCTTATGTGTTACTTTAAACATCCACTTTAATACCTTACTTACCACTTACAGAAGTACCTAAAATCTTAAGCACTTATCTCACATGAAATACCAGACATCAGCATTTGTTCTGTTTTTTTCTGATACTCTCTAAAGAGAAACTGAACCATCAGAATTACAGGACTTAAACCCTGATTATGTGTAAAAACAAACTCTTTGTAAAAACACAGTTAATGGATCTAGAGATCACAAAGAAGTTTAAGAAACATTTAATGTAGATCACAAAATGCAGCAGTTCAAAGGTATTACTGTTACAAGCATGCAAGTTAAAATAGATATTTATATAGCAGCATATTTCAACAATATATATCATGATCATGTTTCCTGACTGGGGAAGCTGTTACGTTCTCCCTCAGCCTGTTCATTCTTTTTTTTCCAAAGAAAACATATAATTCCATTTGTCTTTGGTCACAGTTGCAAAACCTCTGTGGTTCCTGTTGCTCGCTTCTGGCATCTTTCCAAACTTTCCATCTTCTTACAGTGGATGTAGTACTTCTGATAAGACCGCCAGGGTCTTTCCCTGGCTTGTCACAGGCAGAGTTGAATGATTTGAGTGGATTAGTTACCTTTTCTTAGATAACACTCTAATACATGACAGTATTATGTCTGTCTTTTCTGCAGCGGCAATGTAGTGTTGATTCATGCTCAGCTGATGCTCAGTGTTTCATCAGCTCGGTGAATGGAACTGTTCATTCCTGTTCATACTCAGCTACACTTTCTCAGTAATGTTACAGGGGTGGGTACTGCTCTGTATTTTCCACTTTTCATATTAGATGTTCTATACTTTGGACTTCATCTTGTTCATTTCGGAACATCATTCAAGTCTCTCAAGGTCATTTCGGATTCTGGTGCTCTGTCTGCTAAGAAAACAATGCCGATCTTGTCCGTCTGCCACCCACCCCAAAAAAGAAAGGGAAGGCAGGGTGGAACAATATACTTCTCAGTCTAGCACCGAAGCTAGTATTAAAAGTATAGAATCAGACCAAAGGCAGCACCTTGCTGAACAGTTGATGCATCTTCCCACTTCTAGAGCAAATGGCAGATAACATAACATAACCTAACCACCTGTATTTTAATTTTCTCAACCACCTTCAGTGGTTGTGATGACCATATTTCCTTGGTTTGCTTTTAGGAATATCAAGTGAATATCAATATCACTTCCACACAATTTATTATTGACAAATCCATGGAGGAGTTTAAGCTTACTTTTTATTCTTTGAAATTGAAGCCTGATGATTTTTTCTAGTAGATATCTTATCTGACTTGCATTGATGTAGCTGAAATTTGGTTAGTTAATTTAGTTCTGTTAGCTCCTGAACGCTTTGCAGGGGAAGATTTGCTTAGAGTATTTTAAACCAAATAAAGATTGAAGCCATTTATCAATTTCTTAATGAGACATAATTAACCACCAGTCAGTGAAATATACACTCAGAATTAATTAATATCAGTACTAGAACAGAAAACACTTTGTATGCATTTAGTGTTCTGGTTGAATAAACATTTCTAAACACTCTTCTGTAACTAATCCCAAGGAGTTTAAAAAGCGCACATGTTCACACACAGTTCTGTGCAAACTGCACCTCCGCTCCCAAAGACGTGTGGGATACAAAACCCCACCTCCTTCTGGAAGCGTGGGCCCCCTGCTTGTATGCACTGTGGGAGACGTGGGTGCTCCAGCTCTACGTGACCGCGCTGTTCGCGTGCTGGTTACAAAAGCGTGCCACAAGTTCATATCGGTGCAGCCGAGGGGAGTGAGACATCGCTGTCTGTGTACTGCATGCTGCACTGACTGTCCCCTGGCTGGATGCAGGCTACTCCCAGACTACTCTACCAGGGCAGATGCTCTGTCTTGGCTGAGACAGAGGTCATGATGCCAGTGGGGCAACTTCTGGCAGCATCAGATCAGGTTTTGATGACTAGTATTTTGCTCCAAGATGTCTCCCTGACCTGTTACGATTTTTGTTAATGCTTTTGTACTTTCTAGGCTGACAGATTCTTTGTCTCTAAAAGTCTTTCTGAAATTCCTCAGCTACTGCTTAGTCTGCCCCATGTTGCTTTCCTCTTTAAGGTGGCCTATTTTGGGCAGAGATCCTCAGGTGGTTTTGTCCTACGCATGTGTGCACCTACACCCAATGTTCTCATCTTAATGGCTATTGTTAGGGAAGCCCTTTGGCAAGGGGAGGGGGCTGTGCTGGTACCTCGCGCTGAAGACCTCATAAGATAAAACTTACCACATCTGTTTGACTGGAATAAACTAAATTAGCAAAATATACTTTTGATCTTTCCCTATTCAGATCCTGTCTTTTTACCTTCTGCTCTTTAACAGTGACTGTACCATTTGGTCTCAGCAATCTTTTGCATATACGGAAGTCGTAGTAAAGTAGTTATATTAGTAGTGAATGTTTCGGCCCTCTGTATCATTAGCTTGTCTTCTTTGAATGATAGACGTGCGTTCTCTTCTCTCTCTGTTACCTGCTATGTGTTTACAAAACCTTTTTACATATAGGTGTCTGTGGAATTTTTTAGTTAAAACTCACTTTTGTATGTTAGCCTTAGATTTGTGTTCATGCATGCTTGTGCTGTTTATTTTTGCTTCATGGTAGAGCGCATCTGTTTCCATATTTTGCTTTTTGGTTTTCAGATCATTAAAGACATTAAAGAACTCTTGATGAAGCCATATCAGGACCTTACCATGCTTCCTATCATTCTTCCACATCATGATGGTTTGTCATTGTGTCATGTAATGTTGTCTCCTAGAAACTACCTTTTCTTGGATTCCTTTTTCCCTTCTTCCTTCTAGAATTCCTTACTGTAGGACCTTGCCTAATAATTCAGAGTCTCAATTTTTAAATAGCAGAGTTCAGCATTCTCCTTATTTGATATTCTCACATCAATAGAGTCATTAATTATAATTTCATCGTCATGCTCATGTAATTGCCCTACACAGACACATTTTCAACTGTAGTCTCTCTATTCAAAATTGAAGATAGTTATTACTTTTCCCCTTCTCCTGTAAGCTGCTTTCAGTTTATGAAAAATACGTATCTGACTCATCACAAGAGTTTGCAGGATAGTCTGTGCTTTCCAGCGTAGCATTTCAAACATGTTCTTGGATGGCTCAAGATCCCTTGTTAACACCAACACCTGACTTTGGATGCTTGTTTACCACTTCATTGTAAATAAGTACTATGTGTGATGGCACTGAGCACAGGTTAGCACTGAGGGGTTAAATTGGGACCTGTGAATAGCTTTAAGTATTTTCTGTAAGTCATAATACAGTGGCAACATTATTAAATAATAGTAAACTGCAATTGCACTGCAAATGATGTGTTGGAGATGAAACTGCTAAAAGTAGAAATGTCTAAATGATAACTGGGAAGATTGTTGGTGATTTGTCTTGTTATTTATTTTGAATTGTCTTTGACTTGCCAGAGTGTGCTATGAGCGAGCCACCTTCAGCCCAACCATCCAAACCTTCATCCTTTCGGCCATCTGGCATGGGGTTTACCCAGGATATTATTTAACATTTTTAACGGGCGTACTAATGACACTAGCAGCGCGAGCTGTAAGTATCAACCAAGTATCTTCTTAAATAATACTAAGTTTTGTAAAAGAAAATTTATCATGTTCTGCAGTCCAAAGATGTGCTTTACAGTTGATACCCAGTCTGTCTGATAGCGTTGTTTACTTTTTAGTTGTGAGAGCAGTAGGAATGATTAATTATAAGGAGCAGTAGATCGGTGGAAACAAGCGAGACTGTACACAGCCTATAACATCTTTGTGGCACATCTTTTGTGGAATCTCTTCCTCTGTATTAACTGATCATGTATTACTATGCCATGCTGAACAGGATGATGTTATCTAAGATCATTTTGAAAAAAGTTTCTGATGATGAAAAAAATCACTGATGATGAGTAGCTTAAAATTTGGGAGTCAATGCTATATATTTATAGAGGTGTCCCCCCCTAATTTCTGTTCAGTACTGTTGTAAAGATGGTAACTGAAGAATGCTCCTCCCCAGCCAGCCAGCAGATGAAAATCTCTAGTGCAGTTACTATTCAAAGTTGGCCAGCCAGCGGTGCAGTCACACTAACAAGCTTTCGCAGCTGCTATTCAGAACCGTATGGAACCAGCAAATCTGTCAAGTCATCTCTCACAGTTCTTCTTGAGAAAGCTGAGTAAGAATAGAGGCAGGTTTATCAGTTACTCAGTGGGAAAGAGGAACAAACAAATTAGATATCAGTTCAGAGCAACATAACAGACCGCTCTTCTGCCAAAAGAACCAGGAGAATGAGAAATGAAGCAGGCTTCTCTTTGTTGCCCTAATAGCTAGGGGAAGGTGGTACTTCAGACTTAGATTGTTACTAACAGTAATAAAACACAGGCTCCTCCTCTTGCTTCACAGAGGTGTGGGTATAGTCCTTGTGTGACAGAATTGACTCCTTTCTTTACAATAAGTATAGCTGCCTTCTTTCCAGCCTCCATTGCAGTGAACTTTTGACATTTATCAGTCAGGGGCTGGTGCAAAAGCCAAGGTTCAGGGACAGTTCACAGGCAAAAGTTGTTGTGTTCTCTCAGTAAGATGAGTCCAGTAAATCTGAGTGCTCACTGTACTTTGTCCTGGGCTTTGCTAGTAAGCTGCATTGTATTCACATTTCATAGGTATTAATCAATAGGCTTTTAAACAAAAATATTTTGAGTTTCTGTCTTAACAAGTACTGATACTATATTAACTGATAGATGTGTTAGAGGTACTTCAGCATGTTTATTATTTAACTCTACTAGGCTTTATTAACTGCAAAGCTTGGCAGCTCTGATCCACATTCTTCTGTCATGCCTAAGCATGTATTCAACTAGTTTTGCTCCCTTTAATTATTATGCATTTCATAATTGGGTCTTTACTAGGGGCAGTTATACATTTATCTTAAAAGTTGTCCTTCAAGTCCTAAAATATTAATTTTTTTTTACAAGGAAAAAAAATTTTGTGAAACTTCATCCAAGTTTTACAGAACTCAGGAACAAGTCATTGCACGCGACCATAGGAGAAAACGGGGGGGGGGAGATAGCAGGTGGCAAGATGAAGAGTATGGGGCTAGAATGGCTTGTTTTATTTAGCTTAAGTAAACAAAGGCTGAGTGGGAATGTGATACCTGCAGGGGAATTTGGCTAAGAAGGACAATGAGGGTAAAAAAGGTTTTTAATGTAAAGAATGAAATCAGCATGAGCCAGCCTTCCGTATGTTCTTTAGAACCAGGAGTTGAAGGATGAAGAGGCTAAACTGTGTGTTGGTGTGCAGCTGGTGAGAGAGGACTTCCTCAGTGCAGATGGTTTGAAGGTGGCAGCTGTGATACCAAGCTGCACAAAGGCTGAGTTGAGCCCATCTTGGCTTGTCAGAAAATAAGAATGTGAGCAAGGATGACAGTTCAGTCGAAGGACGGGCCAACATCTACTGATATCTTTTTAACTGTACACTTAAATAAAACTGAACCCAAACCTGTGTGGGTTTTGGATTTTTTGAAATAGCTCTGGTACTCCGTTGTTTGAACAGAATTTTACAAACAAAAGAAGTAGGAAATTAAGTCCTTTTATAACAGTATAGGAAATTAAGTCCTTTTATAATAGTGCCACTTGATAGTAGTTGTTATTAAGACTCCGGAAGTAAGTCATTGCAACTGATATTTTGTACGTTCTGTTTTATACTCTACTTGTCCTAAAATATATCTTACTAGCAAGTATATGAAAATGGCTTTCCATAATAGAAGCTTTTATCAGAAGTATTCTGGCTTTCATTTACTCCAAAACTCAATATTTACAGATATTGATAGAATAGAATGTCTCCCTCATTCAGACAAGTAGTCCAAAGTGACATTTGATTTAGGGGGGGATTCATTTACTTAAATTCTACATAAATTCATGAATATTTAAATTGCTGGATGAAGGGCACTAGCCTAAAAGGCAGGGAATTTGAACTGATTCCTATTGAAGCTGATGGGTGTTTTGAATGGTTCAAAGATACTTGACCAAACCATAGCATTTCAATTCATCCTATGAATTCTGCAGAGGTGCAACAAACCCTGTACAGTAAGATAGCTTTCAAAGTTTATTCCTAATCTAACTTACTATTATCTGCTTTTTCAGATAAGAAACAATATCAGACACTATTTTGTTGAATCTCCTGCTGTTAAACTATGTTACGATATTATAACATGGATGGCAACTCAAGTAGCAATAAGTTACACAGTTGTGCCATTTGTACTGCTCTCTGTAAAACCCTCTTTCACCTTTTACAGGTAAGCACATTCTACCTGCTTCCTTTTTTTTTTTTCTTTAACTCAAAATAGAAGTATTTTCTGTGGCACAAGATTTCTGAAGCTATTTTAGTGATAATTGTAAGATTGAATTGTTAGCTGAGCAAATTGTATTTCTATTCTAATGATCATAGTTTGTGTTCTGTATGAGAAATCATAAAGTGGTCTTGTTTTTCCCTCATAATAGACTTACTTTTTTCTAGGACTGGAGAAAAACAAAACCAAGTAAACCAAAAACAAAACCAAAGGGTACCTCTGAGATTACTATATACACTTGAACTGTTTTATAGTAAGACTAGATAATGACTCCTAAAAGTAACTTTTGTGAAAAAGTAAATAGTTCAAAGCAGACTTCACTTGATGTCTCTGTTATAGCACTGAATACTGGGGGAAGAATTAATTTCTGATTTCCCCCTTAATACTTTTTTTTAAAAAGGAAATATTAATGTTTTCCTGACTTAAATGTCTTATGTGCAAAGTACTGTATGCAAGTAGGTTTTGACAGTTTATTCCTTAAGCATCCTGTAAGAGTGGTCAGAGTTTTATTGAATTATTATTTTTGTTTGTTTTTTAGCTCCTGCTATTTCTGTCTTCATATTGCCAGCATCCTGGTGTTGTTGGTATTTCCATTGAAAAGAACTCAAAAAGGAAGTAAAAAGCATGAAAGCATCCAGCCCATGTGGTCCAAAAAACTAGAAGAAGAAAATCTTTTGCAAAAGAACAGTTATTCCACAACAAATAATAGTTTCAGTCAGAAAGAAGAAATAACCTGCAGATATCAAGCATTAAAACAGTGATTGAGGAAATACTATGATGAATATATTTTGTATGTTTTCAGAAACCCATTTTTAGCACCTTTTAAAGGGGTTTGTATTTGTTTGCAAAGATGTTTAGTAAGAAAAGAATGCATTACCTAGGAAAATCACATACAATAGCAAGACTGGAAACAAAACAAATTAACCCCTCCCATGCCATGTCCCTGTGGGTCACGCCTTATATGAAGATATTACCATTATTTCAATGGGCACTCAGGACTTGCAACGTATGTCCATAGGGTCATATGTGTGCCCTTTGCTGAATGTACGTTGTATATCCCAAGGCACTGATGGGGTGGAATAAAATTGTGTCAATCTAGGATTAACAAATGGAAATGAATTTTTCCAAATTAATGACTTGCCTTAAACCCTCTATTTACTGAAATATTATTTCTAAGTGGGTATTTTCAAGTTTGGTTTTATATGGAAAGCATATTTCAATTATATAATACCATATGCTATAAAGAAGATAAAAATAGGAAACGCAAAGTCATTAGAAGGCTTTTGAATCTTTAAAAGGGAATTGCAATAAGCATCTCAGTATTTGGAGGGTTTTCTTAAAGTATCTCAAACTATTACAGTACATTATGGAACTGTAAACATTACTGATGCCAAATTATAGCTAGGTTTCTTTGATAAAGAGTATAATTACACATAGCCCTTCTGAATGGATTTAAAAAGAAATAAAACACCTGAAGGTTCACCTTTTCCAGGGCTTGATAGCTCTAATCTAGGTTTCTTTTACTTTAAAGTACCTAAAACAAATTTAAAAAAAAAGCACTGCTAAGTGGGCTTTGCAGCTAGAGAAGGAGAGCCAGCCATAGGACACAGAAGAAAACATGCAAGCACTAAGATTTCAATGAAAGTGTGTTTTTTACCCTTAAATACCAGAAATATTTGTTCTAGAATAGAACTGTTTTATAAAAAATGATTTTTAATACTCAAAGTTGTTTTAAATTTTCAGGCATACAGTAGTTAGTTGATGATACTTTCAGTATAAAAATAGCAAAATTACCTTGAGCTGTAGTGCACAGGTAGTCAAATGTGAAATTACTATTGTAACCAATTTCTGTGTGCTTGGTAACAGATGGCCCTTTATCCAAAGTAGTATATGAATTTGAGGAAAAGCTTTTTCTTTAAATTAGAATTTTAGATGCAAAGTTCACATCAAATTCTGGGTAACATAATGAAAGAAAGAAATCCTTCAGAATATCTGACTGACTGAGTTACGGAAGTGTGTCAAGGGAACAATGCAGTGGTTCTATCTATTCCAGACTATTTATTGTGATGGTGGTCCCTGCTGGAGTACTATTGTTAAAGGGCTACATTTTAATTGCTTATATTCTGTATTTTCATATAATTTTAAGTAAACACAAACCATTTATCCACATGGGGGTTTTTTTAGCTTTAAAACTGACACAAAATACTACCGGAGAAAAATAATGCAGCTTGTTGATTAATAACCTACAAATGAATGACTAAAACTTCATCATAATATTTTGAACCTTAAATTTTTGATCAAATATCTGGCACTAGTGGGGTGAATATTCTTAGTACCAGAAGTGCCATGATAGTCCTCAGCTTTGGGGATACTACCGTGCAAAAGTAGTCACCGTACTTCTGGCTTACAGATTCTGAGTCAGGTCAGAGTTGTTCCCTTGCTGTGACAGTTCATGTCTGGCCTTTGGCTCCTTGCCTAAGACTCCAGGAGGATGACATAAATTTTCCATATATGGAGATTAGCACTAATTAACCTACACAGTTGGAAGGGGGGAACTAAATATGAAATGAGTGGATGAGTCTGTTTAGATGAGTAGGGATGTTTGTTGTTTCAGTGACAGCTGTATTATCCTTAAAATAATCTGACTTCTAAATCCTTTCTTTGATTACCCAAGTAAATCTCCCCCTCCAAGGGATTGTGGTTGTCTCGTGCCTCTCTGAAATGGCATTTTGTTTTTTTCTGTTGTTTGTAAGTAAGGGCACACTAGTTTCTTTGTATTTGATTATCTGTAGTAGATACAGAATCAGGAAAGACATTTTTCCACTTTCAGTTCTTGAAGGGACGCTTACATAAAATAACAAATTAGAATTGCACGTTTCTGGATGGGTGAGTAGAATTAGGGTTGATTCTTTCAGTAATTGTTGCTGTCGGTGCAGTCTACATATCTACCCAAACAAGTGCTTTTTGTATGTCAGCACAACATCTAATGTGCCATTTTTCCCATTAAAGTTGTGGTACTCTTCTTTCCTTGTTTTGGCATGTGTGCCCATATGTGCGATGGAGGCTTACTAGTTCTTCATTATGAAATATGAAAACAGTTGTAAGCACTCCCAGAAAATAAGCGTGTTTAGGATAGTGAAGACTGGTACTTCAGTGTGAGTGAATTCACAGGTACAGTTTTGTTCAGAACTTTTGTAGATGGGGAAGTTGAAACAGCTAAGAAAATATGTACAGGTTTTATTGGGCACAAGTGGCAAGATACGGATTTCAAAATTGGATGTGACTGGTGTCCGCGTGCAATACAATACTTTTTTCATCATGATTTGAACCCGTTGAATAGTTACAAGAAAATGATGACAATTAGTTCTGCACAGAAATTATTTTTAAGTGTAGGGTTCTAGAATTTGCCCTTTAAATGTCATTGCAGAATATAAAAGTACTTTGAACCAAAATCTGCTGTTCATGCAAATGAATTCTCTTGGGGACTACGGAAAGAGGGTTTTTTTTGGTTTAATGGCAGCACTCTGATTTTAGTCAAACTGGGGTTTTGTTGTTGCTTTCCCTCTGCTTCACTAGTTTTCTGCCTTGCTATCGCACTGGATCTTTTTTATCCATTCAGTCAGAAAGTCAAGAGCAGCCAGCCCCGATGCTTTAGATAATTTTTAGGCTTTACACACATCATTTTGTAATACTGAATTTGAAAGGATGGTGGTGATTTATTATTGTTTTTGCTGAGAAAAATAGTAAAAAGTAAATTTCCTAGAAATGTTTTGGGCATGAAGGAAACATGGATTTAAGTATTCTTTCACTTATTAACTAATGTATATCCAAAAAGTAAAAGTGTTTTCTGTATTGCAGATCAGCACACTATGAAAAGTAAATACAACATATCATTCATGATTTTATGGTGCTTTGCAGATATTTGCCTATTGTGAACAACTCATTCAGGCACTTAATGAGTTAATGTTAGTTAGTAAATGTAGTCACCCTGATAGTAACTATTTGCTTGCTTAACCTTTTTTTTAACCTTTATGATTCTGTATTAATGAGAGAGATATATATTATATATTTAAATAATACTTTCAGTGGTGCCTACTACTGTTGTAATTGGGAAGGCTTTGCTAGCTTTACAGTTACAGATATGCCCTTCTTATTCAGGAAACTTACTCTTCTGTGGCCATTCCTTAAGTTGACATGTAGACAAGATTTCAGTAATAGGTGACATTTTAAAGTATATTACCATGTAAAAATAGCGGTATGCATTTCAATATGCTCTTGATAACAAATCATGCTTTAGCGAAAAGACTTTACAAAGAGATCTTCGTATATTCCCCGCTCTACACTGGCTTGTGGTATGAGTTTTTCCAGTATAGTATATTATTTATTAGAAGAATTTTACACTTAAATAACTTGTTCTGTTTCCCTTATGGGAATAAGTAATATGAATATAAATGCTATGCTTGTATGACAGGATGCACAGTAGGTAGTTGGGCCTCTTTTGATGGCATTGATTTGGTTAGTGGTAAAATGTCCTCTGATGCAGAGGAGACCTTTATGGGATCCTCACCTCCTGTCATATTCATATCAAAAGTAACTTTAACTAAGTCTGGATTTGTGTCTCAGAAGTTTTGCAAGCAAATTGTAAACAATTTGTTTAAATCCGTGGTCAAATGTGTCCTCATGTTTGCCTGCAAATGTGTCACTGTTGCTTACATGTAAACTTTCACATGCTCAACTTTATAAGTTGGCCCGGAATGATAAATTTAAAAGCACAAGTTACACTAATTTAGGCTTTCATTTCCCTTACCCTTAAGTCTTTCACTTTGTAATTCTCATTGAACTCTGAAGTCAGGTTTGAGAATTTTTCATTTTCAATGAAAATTTGGAAATGTTGCCACTTATGTTGAAAAGTGATCAGTGTTAGAAAAACAGATGGAAATAAATAAGGATTTGAATATGATGCAGACTCTATGTATAAAAAAAAAAAATACATTGATTCTGTGCTGATTCATCACAGTATTTCACTACATGATTAGCCCTTATGTATTTATTTAGGTCCAGTAATAATCTGAACAGCACTTGGGAGTATTTTTAAATTTCCTGTTAAATCCATTGACTATAAGTACTTAAACAAGTATTTAATTGCTGTGCTGAATAAGTATCTAAGCAGATACTCTCATTAATCGACCCTACTCTCATTAGATTATCAGATTTGTCTGGATCTAAGCTAGTTTGCTCTGTCGGGCTTGATCTTCTTCACAGTCCTGGTAGAAAAGCTGGCTGGGAAGAAGTTTCTGGTAAGAACTTGTCCTGTCAGTGGCCAGGAGGGTTTGCCACAGAGTTCCTGAGGGGAGCTAACCCGACATGCAGAGCTTGACAGAGGATCTACTTGCTTGTGACCCAGGTTGCAGCTGCTCTATGTTACATCTGCCTGGATTTTTGATGTGTTTACTGTCTTAACCTAGGCATTTTGCAAACACCATGAAGTGCAGGCATCCACAAAGTCACCCTGCAATGTTATGACTGGAAATATTGGAACAGTTGCTTGTTATGGTCAAAACTAAATGAAAAAAAAAAATTAATTTCTTAAAAACTTGTTTTGAGATGAGGTTTTTGTATGTTTTTTCAAAACTTAACCATCAACTGTATCAATTTTCATCCCATTAAATATTTAAAACACAATTTTGCTCACTTGAGGTATATACAAATGTGCAAAAGCAAATTTTGCCACTTTATGATCTTTTGTGCATTAGCTGTGTGTCCGGTGACTTAGGCCTGGTTTTGGTTTTAGACATTTTTAGATTGTCTAAATCCATGTGCATATCCATATAAACATTGTGTAAACTTTAGGAATTGACAAACTAGTTACATATAATATGCATAAATGTACTTAAAATAGTCCATATCAGTATTTACATGAGACTAGTGTTGAGCCCTCCAGTTGTACGCTACATCAGGTGAAGGCTGTTGGGCTCTGTTATGAGTACTGAGCTTTCTGTTTCCTAAAGTGAGAACAGAATCTGTTGGTTACACTTTAAGTGGAAAGTGAAGGGCTTCTTTCACTCTGTTGCAAACCAAACCCTTACAGTATCTTCTGCTGCAGGCTATGAACACAAAATTTGACTTCAGATACATGACTGAAATCTGAGTGAGGGCCACTTCGGGAGGAAACTCTTTATATTAATAGTGACTCAGTCCAGCACCTTATTCCAAACGAACCTCTTGGCAAGAGAGACCTCTGCACAATCTTCTTCATTTCTTTCACGCTCTGAGGGAGGAATACCCCAAGCTGGATTTTCATTTAGGCTTCACTACAATGTCATATGAACAGATAGCTGTAGTCCATGTTGTAGTCAGATTAGGCTTCCAAACTGAGACGATGTAATCTGAAACAAAAAATAGAGAAACAGGGTGCCTAGAGACCAGTAATCGGAATAGTGCAACACTACATATTAAAGGTGCAACAATCTTTTGTCACAATAAGTTATGGAGTATTTGCCTACGCATATTTTGCCTTTCTATGTGTTTATCAGTTCTCTTTACATCTTTTATTTTTACCTTCTTCTGTCCAGTGGTGTTGACTATTTCTATGAAGAATCTTCTGATGTGTCTTACTGTGACAAAGGTGTCAAAATGATACAATAGTAATTAGGTAGTTACTCTTAAATCCCAGACCTCAGATGTGTTCTAGATCAGTTAGAAGAGAACATTCAAAATGTATTGAATGAAAAATAGTGTAAGATGGGTAAATATATCATTATTCAAAGATGTTGTAATAAGTTATTTGATTTAAGAATTTAAAATATAGAACTTTGTTCTTTCCTGCCTTGGTTACACATTCAAGGGAATAGTTTTACCTCAATGCAGAAGTAGTTATGCCTCCAACTACCCATATGTTAAGGTGCGAAAACACCCCTAAAAGTGGATAGCTACAGTATTCCTAAATTTGCCTTTCCTGGTTCAGATTATAATGCATTGTTGGTGAATTTCATTTTTATTATTCCAAAATATATATATTTTTAAAAAGTGTTATTTTTCAACAGATCCATAAACTAAGTGTTGGTGTATGGTAAAATTAAAATACCACTGTTAGTTACACTGTGATTGTGATATTTTAATAATTACTTATTTCTAATTTGTCTCAGCTGTGCTGCAGAAGCAGCATGCTGTTATGTTTTAAAGGTGTTTTTAACTTGCCTATAAATGTTTTTTTCTAATTTGTGTCTTTAAATCTGATTAAACTGTAGTTTAAAAAAAGTGAACTTGTTTTTCAAAATTCTTCAGTGTCTGTCTTTATTGAGTGCTAAAGAACAAAAGTATTTTGATGCAGTTTCTTCTTTTAGATTACTAAACATTACAGTGCGTGCATTTATACTTTTTTGGAGTGTTCTGCTTCAAAATTGCTTTTATTTGTTTTCTAGAGCTTATATACAAATATATGTATATAGATATTTTCTAGTAGAGCAAAGCATATTGCTACCTCATGCGCACTACTGAATATGACAATGCAAGTATTTTTAGCTTGAGAAATGGAAACCTCATAACTAACAAATCAAAATCAATGTTTTGAACAAGCTGCTGCTTTAATTGATGATTCTAAAGAAGCAGGACTAAATGTGCATGGTATGTATGCATTTTATTTTTTTTTTGCTTTATGAAACTTGACTGCTAGGACTCCACTAGGATGGTTTCTGTTGGCTGGTGGCAGTATGTTAAAGGAGGCTGAGACTCCTTGACCTACAAGTTCTTTACCATGTGCCTTCAGATTGTTATAGAAAAGAAGGGATATTATATGTCACAACTACACAAGGGCTGTTTCCATCACTTCCTGTCTCATACTGAATCATTTTCTCTCTTCTTTTGATCTGGTGTTAATTCTGTTTCAGTACGAACCGTGTAAAGCTGATAGAACTTTGTGACAACATCTTTACAAAGATCTGTTTCCGCAAATGGTCCCACCCTTGAGGAATGCTGGAACGTGTGTGCTGGTCTCTTGAAAGGCCCTGCTGCAGTGATGAGGTTTTTAAGCCTTGCGTGTTTAGAATTCTCTTTTACCACACTGTATTGTGGAAGATAAAAATACTTGTCGTTTCAACGCAAAGGACCACAGATGCAATTTTAGAAGCTGGTGATTTTTGTCATTTCAAAGAGAAGTTAGACACTGTAATGGAGATTGCCTGCTCAAATATGCATTCACGGTGGCATGGGTCAGTAGCATGAAAAGTAACTTCATGAACTAAACACTTATCACTGTATTTAGTGAAAAACTCCTTTGAACAGATTAAGATAAAACACAGCTTTCTGCTACTACTTCAGGATGTGAAGACTTGCTGGTGAATCTGATTATTATTCTGACAGAAATTTTTAACTCTGCTCTTTTAAGGTAGTGCACAGAAAGAGTCCTGATTAAGAACATCCCAGAGCCAGCAGTTATTTTCCTGTGCCTATAATTAACTTAATTCCATCCGAGTAAATTCCCGCTAACAAACATGCGGGATGTTTCGGTATAGAACACAGAAGTAGTTCTAGAGGAAGATGTCTTCAGCCGACTTATTGGATTAGAGGTGGAGACCTGTGCCCTCAGCAAAGTTTGCCAGTACGTCTTGCAGATCTTCCTAGGATGCTTGTATATAGTAGCAAAAGAGTTATTTCTCTGTGGGGGTTATTCATTATCTTTCAAAATTAGATAAACTATAGCAGTAGAAGGACTCTCTGCACTTTTGTTATAGTTATTCTGCTGTCATAACAAATCCATTTAAATACAAATCAATCATGAGATGAAAACCAGAACACTCTTGTATTACACATGCTTAAAGCAATGTTTTCCCAGTGATTTCCTGATGGGATACCTAAATTCTTTGCTTGGTAATTAATAACTTATCTCATGGCAGAGAATTCCATGCCAGCTTTCCTTTTGTTTGAAATATGTTGGTCTTTGTGTCGAATCCTCTTGATTTGTCCTCAATTGCCTACTTTACCATTTGGGTTGTTAAACAATAAATAAAATATCTGCCCATGTACTCTACCCATAACAGCCTCTTCCCATATTAATGCTTTTTTGTCAGATGACCAAAATATGCATGATATAGGGTCATGATTTTTATCAATTTAAGTTGAGGAAATTGGAGGAAGGAAAGAACAGATACAAGTGTTATTCTACTGATTATAATTACTATAATAAGCTTCATAATTAAAGCACAGCAATAATTTTAAATTTGCAGTGGGTAGATGTTGAAATCTGAAATAGGTGGGCAATTTTGTGTCTGAGAAGCTTGGTTACTGTGACAGACTTTTCAGTTGTTTAAAAATTAAAAGATTAAAAATCATGCATGTATTATGAGGGAGGCTAACAAAAAGGTTAAGAATTACTTGAAAAATGCATTTAATGGTTGTTGTTGTTTGTGTGGGGTTTTTTTGTCAGTCTTGCTAATTTTTATCCTTGATTCTGGAGTACTTAATTATCAACTAATCCTGGAAACAATTTCCAGGCACTTAAAGCATAAGAAGGTGATTGGAAATAAGTCAGCATGGATTCACCAAGGGGAAGTCATACTTGAGCAACTTGATAAACTGCTATGATGAAATGACTGTCTTGGTAGACAAGGGGAGAGCAGTGAATATTGTCTGCCTGGACGTCAGCAAGGCTTTTGACACTGCCTCCTCTAAGATCCTCATAGAGAACCTGTTGAAGTATGGGCTGGATGGGCAGGCAGCCAGGTGGGTGGCCGGGCCCAGAGGGTGGTGACCAGTGGCACAAAGTTGAGTTGGAGGCCAGTAACTAGCAGCATAGCTCAGGGGTTGATACTGGGTCTGATCCTCTTTAACATCTTTGTCAACAGACTGGAGAAACGGGCTGACAGGAACTTCATGAAGTTGAACATGGAGAAGTGCAAAGTCCTGCACCTGGGGAAGGGTAACTCCCTAAGCCAGTATGTGCTGGTGGCCACCCAGCTGGAAAGCAGCTTGGCAGAGAAGGATGCAGAGATCCTGGTGGTCACTAAGTTGAACATGAGCCAGCAATGTGCCCTTGCTGCAAAGGGACCTTCAGATGTCTCTTCCAACCTTGGCTATTCTGTGAAACCCTGTAGGAGGTGGAAAAGCTGGAAAGAGGAAATGGCTTGGAAGAATTTTTTTATTTTGTAGGATTATATGCTCTACTGCAGCAGCTAACAAACATCAACATTTAGTACCTTTTTAAAAAGCACCATAAAAATGAAGTATTTCTACACTTTACAGACTCGGAAATTTCTACTCTGTCACTTAAACTATATTAATGATATGACAAAAGTTTTTGGGGACAACTCTTAAGAAATTATTTATAATCCTTACCAACAAAAAAAAAGTATTTGATAAGTGGAATACTTTGTGTAAAATTCTAACTTTACTAGATCCCAGTTTTTACATTTCAGTGGGACTGTGTTTCAGTGTCTGTGTGAATCACTTGTGGAAAAATGTTGTTCCTAATGTAAGTGTAGGGGTAGAAGAGCACAAGACAGTCCTGCCTTTCGCCAGCTGAGATCAGGTGGCACAAGGATGTCAGGAGTTGGATTGATCTGTAGCAAAAGGGGAAGAAACCATGCAGAAAAATGTGCTTTCCCTGCCCCCATGTTCCAAATGTGCGTACAGTTCCCTTGCACACAGGAGGGAAGAAGCTACTGTCACTGCCTGATAACTTTGTAGGCGCAGGGTGAGAACACAGCTAAGGCCTGATGGGTGGAAAGCTTTGATACTGGAAAAAGGATTTGGGTGATGAGGAGATCATGAAGTGAGAGATTAATATGCAGTTTGGTATAAGCTCTGAAAAAATAATATTTTGAAAACATTTGAAAACCCATACATCTCAGGAGGCTAACATAAACAGTGTCTCCTCAGACTACAGTTTCTCTTATGTACTTAAGATTACGGATGCTGGAAACATCAGACCACTCATCCTTGAGACATGGTCTGTATGCATACATTCAGGTAGCACCGAGTGAGTGCTTTTCAGCTCAGCAGTAACTGCAGGGATTCATTCATCCTCCCATCTGTTCATGTTGCACTTCTATTGTGTAAATAAGAATGTGCTTTATGCCCTTAATTTCTCCCAGTCTTTCAGGTGAATTGGTGTTTTGGTGCAAGGTCGAAGCGGATTTAGCTTTTGATTTTCATAGCTTGCTCTTTTGCCTTGTATTAACAATTTTTATGCATGTAAGGAAGTTGTTTATTTTATCTGGATGGGAAGAATTTCTTAAGGTAGTAGGAGAAATCATGCTTAAAAAGTGAGCAAAAGCACTTGCAGCACACTTTCTGGTTGTAAATATTTGGGATATACAGGAAACACTGTCAGATGTTTCTTTAGGAAACTATCAGTGATGGCTCTTTGAAGAGATGGAAGATCTTGGTGGTGTAAAGATTTTAAAATCAATGCTTTGACCCTTGAGAATCAGTAACCTTAGAAATAAGCAGGAGTACAGGGGCTATACTCCTTTCCCTTATGGCTTGTTGCCATCCTGGGTTTACGCTAGGTTTCATGATTTGTCGAATAGCATTGTTCAGCCTGGGGAAAAGAAGGCTCTGGGGAGATCTAATTGCAGCTTACCAATACCTGAAGGGGCCTACAGGAAAGATGGTGAGGGACTGTTTATCAGGGAGTGTAGTAACAGGACAAGGGGTAACGGGTTTAAGCTGAAGGAGGGTTGATTTAGATTAGATGTTAGGAAGAAATTCTTTACTGTGGGGGTGGTGAGGCACTGGAACAGGTTGCCCAGAGAAGCTGTGGATGCCCCATCCCTGGAAGTGTTCAAGGCCAGGTTGGATGGGGCTTTGGGCAACGTGATCTAGTGGAGGGTGTCCCTGCCCACAGCAGGGTGGGTGGAACTAGATGATCTTTGGGGTCCCTTCCACCTCAAACCATTCTATGATTCTATGTTATTACTGTAGTCATTAAGGATGATCATCTCAGTTGTTCAAATGAATTCAACAAAGAAGCATCCCTTATCGCAGATTTGGCCTGTGCTGAAAATGGGAGTGGCCTTTTACAGTCGCTGCATGCATTTTATCATCATAGAAAGTCCAAACCGAATAACTGTCATTATCATGGTTGTAAACACTTCGGAAATGGCCTAGGGAGGCCACAGCCACCGGTGGGCCTGCCAGCCCGGGCCGTGGGGTGGACATTTAAAATACCCACCAAGCTGCTCGGGCTGGGGGTATGTGTGTTTGGGAGAAGCTAGTCAACATCAAGGTCTGTGGTGGGGTGAGTTTGGGGTTTTTTTCTATGTTTACCAGCAGCAGTCCTTGCTGTCAGTTTTAAAACCATGCTTTTGTTGGGTTACCTATCAGATGGCAATTGTTAACAAAAACTTTTTTTTTGTTGGCTTTTTTTTTTTTCGCCCCAGAAAGCAGCATTCACCCCCGGGCTAAGGCGCTCACTGTGCTTCAGGTACTCTCCATGGCGGTGCCATCTCTCAGGGACGTCCGTCCCTAGGGTCGCAGAGCCGGGCTTCGGATCAGCTCCGCCCGCGCCTGAGCCCCGTCAGTCAGCGCCTCCTCCCGCCGTTACCGCTGGGGTGGAGGGACGCCGCGGAGTGCAGTGACTCACTGCTGTCAGGGCTCCCGGGCAGGGATTTTTGAATCCCCGTTATTAGCTGCTTATACACGGTTATTAACGCGCCAGCCCCGCGGGCTGTTCAAGGACAGGCGCCCGGCAACCGCGCCGCCATTCCCCGGCCCGTCCCTGAGGCATGCCGCTGAGAAGAGCCGAGCAGCAGCCACCCTTACCCGCGGCGGTGGGCGGTGCCCCAACCCACGTGATCAGCGCAGAGAGGGGAGGAGGGCAGAGGGAGGCAAGATGGCCGCCGGTGCCGGGGGGAAGTGAGGGGCGCTCGGAGCCGCTGACTCCCTGTCAGTCTCCAGCTGGGCTCGGGGAGCCGCCCGCAGGGGCCGAGTCCCTCCGGCTGTGGGGTGAGTGGTGAGAGGGAAGCGGGGACAGCGCGGGCCGGGCGGGGAAGGACAGGGAAGGGCACGGGGGGGGCGGGACACACGCTCCCTGCTGACAAACAAAGGGCGCCGCGGAGCCCCTCCTCGTCGCCGCACCCGGCGCCCCCTCGCAGCGGCGGGGCCCCGGAGGATTCGCTGGGGAAGGGAGATTAACGGTCTCGGTGGGCGCATGGGCTTGGCCCCCTCCCCCAATTGGAGCAGCGGCGGAGTCCGGGCCGCTCCGCCCTGGCCAGCCCCTGGGGCTCCGGCAACGCCGTGTTGCCGACGGGCGGACAGGGCCCTGTTTTGTGGGTGGCGGGGACATCCTACCGGAGATAAACCGGTCCGTGGGGTACCGCAGGCGCGGCCGGGTATCGCTGTCAGGTCCGCCACTGGGGATTGGAGAGCCTCTTGTACCGTTCTGTTCTCCTTTTGTTAATTCGGAAAGGTAAGTATGAGCTCGACCCGTCAGGAAAGTTTGGCATCTGATTTCCAAGGTAAAGAATAATAGAACGGCTGAGGTTGGGAAGCACCTCCGCAGGTCATCAGGTCTCAGCCCCCTGCTGCAGCCGGGTCACCTAGAGCTGGTTGCCCACGACCGTGTCCAGATGACGTTTGTTATCTCCAAGGATGGAGACCCTACAGCCTCTCTGGGTAACCTGTGCCAGAGCTCCGTCACCCTCACAGTAGCAAAGCGTTCCCTGCTGTTCGGGCAGCACCTCCTGTGTTTCAGTTTGTGCCCGTTGCCTCTGGGCCTGTCACTGCGCACCACTAAAGTTGAGCATGAGTAGTGAAATCCCTTAAGGACAGGGCTTTGCTGCTTCTTATATGTGCTTAAAAATTCGTTGAGGGAGAGTGCTTTCCCATTTGTAACTTTTGTTGAAGGAGTGATGTTGCAGTAATACAGTAATACGTTTTTTGCTGGAAAAGTGTTTGAATCATGGGAGTAATTATTTGATCCCCCTACTTGTCAAATAATAAAGAAATGGAAAGATTAAAAAGAGGTTTTTGTCAGGTCACAATGCATAACAAAATCTACGTATTTGCCTATTGCATAGACATTTGTTCTTTGTTCTGCAGTGGTGGTTATTGAAAGTAACTCAGTTATCAAGAAATTCAAATCTACTTGAAATCATGTGCAACCACATCTTCTGAAATATGGCCGTATTAATTATTTTAAAATCTTTTAAACATAAAAATCTTTGTCATAACAGACTTTTTCCTTAAGTGAAAATACTCCAAAAGTTAGATTTTGTCATAGACCTTGTGGCTGTGACTAATAAACTCTTGATCTTATGATACAGAGAAATGCGTTGGCTTTGTGAGACAGTATAAGATGATTTTGTAGACTTTCTTGCTGCACTTGTGTGTGTTTTGTACAGGTTTTGACAGAATTGACTTGTATTGGTATAATTTTTTGAAAAACATAATATTGATACTCATTCCTGTTTAATTTCTTTTATATGAAGTATTGAAACCTGAAATAGTATTTTGTAGGACTGGTTTTTATTTTGTACAGGAGTTGAATTTTATTTTGGAATTCAGATGTGCTTAGCAATATGTTATTGTTCATTGACCAAATTTAAATTCAGTCTTAAAGGTAGACTAGTTTCTCTGATAAGGTTTAAATCCTGTTCTCAGATACTTCGTAAAACCTTTTGTTTAATGAGGATAGAACATAGACATATCTGAGAGTTGCTATCAGATGGCAATGGTGACTTTTTGTTTAAATACGTGTTTGCATCTTTCCAATGTTTTGGATGTAATCTCCAGTCTCGATTGTTTTATTTACAAAAAAAATTAAAAAATCCCCTTACTACAGTATTTGGAAGTGGCTGTTGCCTTGAGTGCCTGAGTTGGAAAATAATAACTTGTGTACGTCCAGTTTTCTGTATTTCTTACAGTGCACTGTGATAATGGTTACAACCATAAGGAACTCCTTTTGTGCAAACTTTTTTTAGGTTTTTTTTTTGTTGTTGTTACAGGTTTCAAAATAAGAATGTCTGCATCTCTATCTTTAGTTATCTTTTTATGTCTTTTAATATTTTCTAGTTATACTATTTCTTCTTTAATATAAGGTAACAAAAAATAAGGTAATCTATTAAAGTGTTTCTCATCTGGGTAACAGGAGTGTAGGGAAGCTGAAGAGGGGAGTGATAGAGTGGCTTGGTGGACGCCTGGCGTTCAGCCAAGGTTAGATCACCACACTAAGAGAAGTAGAATGAATGTTCCCAGATAAATAAGGAAAAGCTGAAAATCAGCATAAAGCATTAGTCATACTGGAACTTGAGGCATTGGAGGTGTGGGTGTAGACTACTTATGGAAACTTAGATTTGTTATTTCTTTCCAACTCTGAATACCAGAAATTAATATTTCAGAGACTAATTTCAACTGTTTCAAAAATTTATTCTTTAAATGGAATCCTGGTTGACTCAGTCCCTGTAGAAAGAACAGTTAAAAATATTTACCTCTTCATGTGATGCCAGACTTGTGAACTCTTAATGTTTATGAAGTATGTCCATTGAGCAAGTAATTACAGTAAGGTGTCATAAAGGATGGATAATACTTGCATTAGTAAGCTTCCCTGCAGCATGAATAAAGGTGATGTTCCAACTTGTTATTCATGTTTTATGCCATCATAAAGTATAAAAATGTGTGAGAATATGAAGCTGACTTAGGTTAGTCTTTTATAATAAATTTTATATTTACAGTTCTTCTGTATACCACATTTATTTATATTCTGATTTGGAAGGATGGCATTTCCAGTTCTCAAGGGCGAAATACTGCATGTTTCTGTATCTTGATTTGTACGTGCCTAGATTTCAGCAGTGCTGTAATTATTTCCTTTTACAGTTAACTGAAAAATCTGCCACGGTATTGCATGTTGGGAAGGTAGCTTTTGTATCTGGAAATAAAAGGAAACGTTAAAAAGAAGGCAACAATTTTTTTCATCATGTCATGAAAAGCATGAATTTTATCTAAGTCACTGCGATCTTTACCTATTGAAAACAAAGCAAGAAAAGAAGGTCTTCTCAAGAATGCTAGTGTTTGTTAACCAATTTTGATATTTATTCATAAATGATCACAGCTCACTCAAAACAATATGAGGGAGAGCTATGAAAAAGATGGTGATATTTGGAAAATTTAGTGTGTAATATTTTATTATGTAGTTAGAAACTGATACAAGATTCTGCCAGTACATTAAATAAATATTTGCAGATTTGAGTTATCAGGACCTCTGCAGTCAATATTGGTGCAGTTGAGAGAAACTAAATTTTTGTAAATCAGCAGATTTTTGCAGTCTTTCCAAAACAGTGATAACGTGCTTCAGCTCAGGATGGGAGCGCCTTACAGAAACAGGTTAATTCTTGTGCAAACATTACCTTCACCTGAGCATTTGCGCTCTTAACGTATCTTTTCATAGTTCTTGGTGTGTTGTTAGTCTTATAGAATACCAGGGTTTGCTACCTGAGGGCATTGTGAGATTTCTAAGCTTGGAATTTTGGACTGTGAATGAAGAACTGGTTTGTAGGCTGGGAATCTGCTTGCTTTGGTGGGAGAAAAAAATAACAGTGTTAATCCTTATTGGAAAGGGGATCAATTTCCAAATGGGCTCATGGTTTTAATTGTCAGTTTTGTTACAGATTGTGAAAATACTTCCACTGTGTCATAGAACAAAATAAATACTGTTAATCGAGCAATTAAGGACCATATATGTATTGGATGCTCTTGTATGGTACTGGTTTTGCCTCTGTGATTTATGAAATTTTGCAGGGCTTAATACTGTATTTTGGTAAAGCATAAACTGTTGAGGTTTTGGGGTTTGTTTTTTTTGTTGTAGGGTTGTTTGTTTTGAAAAGTGTATGAATATATATTTCAGGAGCTTTTTCCATTGGAGGGCCCAGAATAGAGTTAACTTACCTAGCCAGAGGCTGTACCTCAGAGTCTTGGTTCAAGTAATTTATGATAATTTAAAAGAAATCTTAAGCATTGAAAGAAATCACAGTTTAGTGTCTGGCACACATACAGACTTTGAGCATAGTCCATAATTTTCGTAACATAATACATAAATCTTATGTAATAAACAGATGCACTATGGCTGTGCTCAGTTTAGATTGAGTTGCTGTCATGAGTGAAAATATCGTGAATGAACTTCAGCCTAATTTCAGGCATGTTTATTGTTCGGTGGGAGGGGGGAGTAAAACTTCAACAACAAACATAAGTAAAAAAAGTTGGTGTTAAGATTTTTGGAAGTGGTGTGGTTTTGGGGGGGATTTTTTATGGTTTATTTATTTATTTATTTTGCTGAATTTATGTAAGGATGAGAAGAATATTAACACATAGATTAACCTGCATTTTAAGTGGAAATCTCTGTTACTGACTCCCTAAACAGTGCTTTCCTAAAGCGCTCCAGTGATCGTAATCTTTTGGATGCTTTAAGAAGCTTGTCCGAAAAGTGGCAAATGAAAGCATGAGAGTATAAAATTCATAATTATAGTATTTGATTTTGTTGTTCTTGTTTTTATAAAATAGACTGTTATTAATTCTAAGAAGGGGATATTATGTGACAGTGAAGCGTAGGTGACAAAGATGGTTCACCCCTACAAAGCTTTTATAATTTTAAAAAAGTAATATTAATATAGAGTTTGTAAACACAGCTCTGGATGTATTCTTTAGCATCAGATATTTTGCTATTAATCAAAGGTTTAAGTTGCCTCTAAGGATTCAGATCTGCATGAAGGCAGAAGCTGCTCTGTCTTGATAACTGGGAGCTGAAGTAATGATTTCTAGAACTGGGAGCTCAAGGAATGACTTCTGAAGCAGGATACTTATCTACAGCGTAGCAGGGCTGCCTTTGCCTTTTTGCAATACGGTAGTAGGGAACATCAAGGGAAAAATCGTACTTTGAGGAAGAAGCAACGCTGAATACTTTTTTCCTTTTCATGCTAGCTAAGTGTTAATTGGTAAAATTTTGATAGCAACTACAGAGTATAATTCACTTGGTGAGACGTTCTAGTCATGTTTTGCTGATGGTTTTTAATATAGTTTTCAATTTAGTATTTGGTATGGAAAATAGCATGGGGATTTAAAGGTACAGCTACGGGAGAGAAGCTGGGATGCTGCACGGGAAATCCGACCATGTCAGTGGTAGCAGTGGAGCTAGCAGCAAGTCACATTTCATGAATTTCTGTCGGCATATGTAAAAACTGACAGGAGGAATTCAGGTGCCCACATGGGAATATCTAATGTAATTTTAGGTGTCCAAGACTATCCGAGACACCTGTATGGGGCTGTAAGATACTGACGCAGGCTGTAAGGGAGGTGTGCTGTTGTGGACTGGCAGCTGGATGCCAGGCAAGATGCTGACTTTTCTGGTATTTTTGTATCTGAAATGGCAGTAGGAGCCTATGTGTGGGCACTGGGTCACTACCATCACTGTTTCTTTTCAACTTTTCATTTTTGCGGTTTAGGTTTTTTTTAAGTTTGCAACCTCTCAATTAGCTCTTCCTCCTACTGAAGAAAATGAAGACAGTTATATGACACCACTGTTGTACTGCTCACCTCCCTTTGCATGATGGTACTTTAACTGTACAGAAAATGTGTAGACCTTTTGTGTTCTTAGTTTATTTATAACTTTCCTGTGGGAGAGACTGGCTATTTGTGCAGTCCCTAGTCAAACTGTTACTGGGCTTTGTATGTAAAATCTTTTTTTTTTTTTTAAACTGATTTTAGGTCTGGATTTTAAGTAATGTCTGAATGAAATTATTTGATTTGTGTATTTTTACATGGTACGTGGACATTTGGAGTATGAAGAGTTCAGATGCCTAAATCCTCTGTGGATTTTATCCCTTAAACTGCAACCTGGATTTTAAGCCCAAATTTAACAGTGAGAGTCACAGTCCCTCCTTTTTCTCTCTTCTCCCTCTTGTGTTCTTCTGTTTACATACCTAAAATATATGTAGTTCATAGTTTCTTTTGTCATTAGATGTTCATGTGTGCCTCAAGTACTCCTACATGTACCCAGAGCTGCTGTCATCTTAACTGAACTGGGTGTGTTGGCTTCTTTGCTGGAAGTTTTATGAACGAGGTGTTTCTCTACATAGGTCCTGTGATGACTGTGGTGCTATATGTGAGCTCGGGTTATATCTAATATATCCTGACAACAGTGTGTTTGTCTGTATATTTCTCTTGCTAAAGGAGAAATGGTGGTGTGATAGTGTTACAGTCTGTGCAAGCAATTTAAAGCAGAGCTAGATTGTTAGTTTTGATTTAGAGATTTAAATCAAACTTCTCCGTGCTAAGCATAGTGATGTTCCTGCTGGCTTTAATCTCTTTTTGGCTAATGTTCCACTTCAGACGGGAGTGCAGAGAAATTCACTGGCTGCTTTTATGTGAGAATAAAAGTTAGAGCATTTGCCTGGGAAAGCCACTGGACTATGGGTTCTGCCTGGTAGAGAATAGCCTCACCAGCAGGGTTTAGCTAACACTGAACTGCAGTTTTTCTTCTGCTGTTACACTGCTATCATGCAAGAAAAATCCAGAAAAAGAGCAATCGTCATCTGCTAGTGAGGAGAAAGGTGGTGGGGAGTGGGTGGTGTCTTGTGTTTAGCCCCAAGACTTTTTCTGCATCCAGTGAAACTGAATTTAGATGCAATGAATAATTCAGCTTCTGAATCCGTATGCATATAAATTTGGTGCAGCGATACTACTGGTTTACTGAACTTACTAGCTCACAGCTTCTTAGGAAGTCTTAAATAATTCCTAATGGTCTGCCTTAATCAAGAACAACTTCTCCTGTCTTGCATATTAGAGGTTAAAAACGTAATCAGACAACAGAAGCTATGTTAAGTTTGACTAGCGAGTTAACAATGTGCCATCACATTCAGGCATGTCTGGATAAAGTTGACGATGACTGATTTAATAAATGGTGTTTCTCAGAGTTCCATATGGCTGCAATTTAGATATTATCACTGTATTTTGTAACACTGAATAGTCTCAATGTTCTGCTTATGTGCATAGAGGAAAAGGGTTATATTGTAAATAACTAGCATACATAAAGTTTATATGTATGTAACATATACAGGTATTCCCATAATGTTATATACGGAGACAAAATATGCAAATGAAAGACTATTATGCATTCCATTCAAAATAAATATTTAGACACTAACTAAAAGTTAAAATAATTTCTGTAATTTTCTAAGAACTAGAAAGATTAAGCAATTGACTTTTCATTGAAGTGTAGTACATTTCAGTGCACATGTCTCCACGGCGTTTTGTTGAGAAGAACAGCAGATACTTGTACCTAACCGATAACTTACTGGCATGTAGAAGTCATGCTTTCTAATGCTAAAGTTAACTCTTACAGCCTTTACTTATGCTTTGCCTTTTTTTTTTCTTTTCTAAAATACAGATAAGCTTTGTCGTAGGAGCTTTTTAAATACTGTGCGAAGATGGCAAGTCTGATGAGTCAGAGTCTGTTGACCTACGTAGAAGAAGGAAATGTTCCTGCTCTGAAAGCGCTTCTTGAGAAATGCAGGGATGTAGATGAGAGAAATGAGGTAAGATGACTTTTGGAAAGGTCAGTTTCATATTGCAGCTTGTTAGTTATAGAAGTAATAATTGGTGAGATCACACTGGTTATTTAATATATGAATTTTTGTTTTATTTTCAACTGATTGCTTACCTTTGCACAGACTAAGCACACAGTATCCAGTCTCTCTGAGCACCTCAGTGTCTTTCGTTGTATTTGTTTTCTGGGTGTTCTTCTGAGCTGGAAAATGTGGCTCCATTCTTACTTTGTGGATGGAGATTATACTTGTATTTCTGCAGCTAGGAATTGTTTCTTAGTTCACAGATCCAGCTGTGTCTGCATTCTTGCCCTTTTCATTTGGTGGTGAAACCTGGGATGATAACATCCTGGTTTCCAGGCAAGAGAAACTTTTATAGGATTCAAATTGGAGCATATTTTGTAATTTACTCTGAGCAGATGCTCATCTGGGTGAAAAGACGTGTCCAAAAGGTAAGTCTGGATGTAATCAGGAGGATTAAATGACTTGACCAGGATGACACAGGAAGTCTTGATACACAGTAGGGACCTGAAATATGAATTATTCTGAATCCTCGGATAGTACGATAGTCGTTAGGTGCTGCTTTGTCATTTGATTTAATCTGATTTGAGCATATCACCACCAGCAATTTAAGCAAATGTGCTGTGGTTTCATTATACTGCACTAAAGCTTCCCCAGAGTTTCTGGAGAGGTTCATTTCATGCTTGTTGTTGGTGATTACATTGTTTTGCACGATGCTTAAAATTCAGGTTATCTTGATGCACTATTATGTTTTTATATATTTTACAAATAAG
The DNA here is from genome assembly GCF_011004875.1 of Balearica regulorum gibbericeps. NCBI lineage: Eukaryota > Metazoa > Chordata > Aves > Gruiformes > Gruidae > Balearica > Balearica regulorum. The sequence goes on from NC_046186.1 coordinate 17,691,619, forward strand.
CGTGGATGATTTGACTCATTTATTTCACCTTCTGTAATAGATTTTCTGATTTGTAAGCATCTGGATTTTTCTTTCATCTGGATGTAGAGCTTGTATCATCAATTTTTGTTTTAGTTCTGATTTCCTGAACAGTGTTGTAGAACTGGAACTGTGTTGACTTATATTCAGTGGTCCCTTCTACCCTGACTTTTTCTCTGGAGTTCATTGGTTTCAACCTCCTCCTAAATGCAGGGCTAACTTCAGAGTTACATCAAGTTGCTTAGGGACTTACCTAAGCAAAATTTGAAAGTCTTCAAGAATGGAGAACCTGCAGCCTCTCAGGGCAATGCTCCAGTGCTTAACCACTCTTTGTTTAAAAACATTTTCCTTGCATTTTATTGGAATATCCTTTGCTGCATCTTGTGACTGTTGATTCTTGTCTTTTTTGTTGTGAATTTCTGAGAACAATCTGCCTTTGTCTTCTAAGATTCACCTTACCTCTAGGTAGTTTTAAGACTAATGTTGATTTTCCCCTTACTATTCTGTTTTCCAGGCTGAACAGTTTTTGCTTGCATGTCTTACATTCCAGTCTTGTAACCATCTGAGTGGCCTTGTTGCTGGACTCTGCAGTTTGTTGATCTATGTGTTGTTGGGACTCTATTGGGAGCCCAAAATGGGGCACCATATTCTGGATTCAGCCTCACTGGTGTTAAGAGGGCTAGCTGTACTCTTACTAATGCAGCCCATTATTTGGTTTGCCTTTGTTGCTGCAGGGGCGCACTGCTAACTCATGGCCCTCTTGTCGATCAGGACTTTGTACTGTTTCTACTGTGTGGCTCCCTGGGCAGGCAGTCCCTAGCCAGTGCTGTTGCATGGGGTTGGTCCATTCCAATCTCTCCATTTGCCTTTGTTGAACTGTGGGAGGGTTCTCAGCCCATTTCTTCAGCCTGTTGAACCCTCTCTGAACACCATCCCTGTCCTCTGGCATGTCAACTGCTTTCCCTAGCTTGGGGCAGTCTGCAAACCTGCTGAGAGCACTTTCTGTTTCATGGTTCTGGGTGTTGATGAAGATGGTACAATGTTAGCCCCAAATCAAACCTTCTCAACTGGGCACCAGTTACTGTGAACAGTTGACCATTACCATTGAGTCTGACAGTCCAAGCAATGTTTTACTCACCTTGTAGTGTATGGAAGACTGACTTCCAATTATTAGTTTTTTAAATAAGTCTTGTAAAATGCATGTTTTGTTGCATTATTTGCTTAAACCTGTATAAGATGGAAGGAATATTTTTGGGATATATTACTCAAAGCCAGAAAGCATCATGCAAATGTGAAAACAATGTACAGAATTTAGCCTTACTGTAACTATTAACGTAGTTTCAGCGGAGTAGGTCTAAAAAGATTGCTGGCAAGCCAAGGTTTGCTCGTGCCAGGACCTCCCAGGCTGCAGTGACTTGTCCAATGGTAGGATCACTCAACGTTATTGCCAACCCTTTATATCTTAACTGTGATCAGTTCCTGGAAAAACTGATATTCCAGGTCAGATGGATTTGTTGGATTAACTCCAGCAGTTTCAGTTAAGTGGAGCGAGTTTGTTTCTCTGCCATTTCTCTGCATGTCCTTTCCCCTGTGCACATTCTTCTCTCTCATACCAGATACATTGATTACTTAACAGCTAATGATAGATGCTTGACTTGTGTGATATACTTTGATGGTAACAGCCTCCAATTTCCTTTGATGTGCCTTTCTTTCTGCTCTTGATACTGAAGTGCCTTTTGCATCTTCAATTATGAATCTTCTATTCTCTCATGGACCGCGTGAGAGCTAATCTGTAAGAACACCACTGAATGATTTCCCTAAAAAGGTATAGGTGTGCCCCTTTATAATTTGCATATTCCAATACTTAGACTTTGCAGTGATGTACAGATATACAGTACTTGATGTGCTTGTGAGAAATACGAACATTTAGTGGTTGTGGAATGTCTAGACTCTTGGACAACTTTTGAGAGTTAATCTGGATGTCACAGGCACAGTAATTATCTTTTGTTTCTGTGTTGGTGAAATCTTCATGATTTGTTAAGACATTGAACCTGTATTTGAGAATCTCCTAGCAAAAAGGGCAGGATTGTTTGAGTACCCCTATAGAAAAGTTTTACATCTCTCTAAGAATACCAGAGCCAGTCTACAACTGTATGACACTTCTTATAGGAGGGGATCATTTTCCCATCCAGAACCTCCTCTTGCCCAGAGATACTTTGTGTTATCTTTTTATGTTATGCACCTGTGGAAGATGATCACAATGATAAGAATGGTGGCTGTTCAGAAGGAGGTAAGAAGAATGCTCATGCTAAAATAGGCATTTTTGTATGTATTTCTAGAGCACTGTTTGGAAGGGACCTCTGGAGAATTAGTCCTGTATCCTCAGGTGGGTTTGTTGGAGCCAGCTGGAATTGGCTGGCTGGCACGGGGCAGTCCTGGCCTCTCTTCAGAGACCGCATGCAGCTCCGTGGATACCAACACCCCTACACTCAGTACAATAAGGTTCTTGTCTGCCCATTTCTCCGGCCTGTAAAGGTCCCTCTGGATGGCAGCACAAGCATCTGGTGCATCAGCCAATCCTAGCTTTCTGTCAGCTGCAAAGTTGCTGAGGGTGCACTCTGTCCCATTGCCCAGGTCCTTAATGAAGCAGTTGAACAGGACCCCAGCATTGACCCCTGTGGATTGGCCTCCAGCTAGATGTTGTGCCACTGATCACAGCACTGTGAGCCCAGCAGTTCAGCCAGTTTCAGTCCACCTCACTCTCCGTTTATCTAATCTGTACTTCATCAGTTTGTCTGTGTGGATGTTGTGGGAGACAGTGTCTAAATCCTTCCTAGAGATGGGATAAACAATGTCTCAGCTCTTCATCCACTGAGCCAATGATGTCATCACAGAAGGCAATCACATTGATCAGGAATGATTTCTGCAATCACTTGGCATGTGTATTCCCAAAATATTAACTTGTGTATAAAGGACTCGTCTTAAAGAACAAAAGTTATGACTCTTCTTTGCCCTGAAGAGAGCTGCTTTCTTCCAGAGAGTAGTATTTTCTTTCTTTCTTGATTTTTTTGAGCATTTTTTTTCATGACTAGGCCTAAATGCTACTACTTGTTGATACAAAGTATACTTTAGGAGCTAAAAGGGAAGGTATCATTTTGAATGTATACAATGTATACTTATAACAACATAAGCTAATACAAGAGGATAATTTCTCCAGGTAAAAAATTGCAATTATATAATACATTATATCCTGTCACGAGTAATACTGTGGGTTATCCCTCATGTCATGGGGAAGATTCTGTGAAGACTAGTTAGGGAATAGCTGATGGAACAGAAAGCTTTTTTGAAAGAATCAGTGGAATTTATTTTTTTTTGGTGTGTGTGTGTACATAAAGAGCAGAAAGAACTCAACAGATATTAATATTACCATTAACTGTTTTACTAATGAAGATTAATGATCTTACTGTATTCTGATTTTGCTTTGATTTTTACTCTTTTCAGGGAAATTGCTGGCATATTACTCCTAACATGTAGCTTTTGCATTCTTTATAGACTAGATAATTTGGAATTTCTGTATGGTACAGAGAAAAGACAGAAGAGGGGTCAGGAAAAATTATCTTTGTTTATTAAACTTGTTGAAATTAACAAATTTACTGTCAAATTTAGAAAGTTTTACTTTTCATCATGCAGAGCATTTGTATCTGAGAACTTTGCTGATGCAGAAATAGGCTCATGGGTGACAGATTGTAACTGATTTTTAAAACATCCTTGAAGGCAAATAAACCAGCTCTTCTATCTTTTGTCTTCTCTGCAGTGAGGCTGCCTGTTAAGAACCTGTGTTGGACAGAACAGGAATGATGTCTGTATTTGGTGTACTGTCAGATAAAAGTGTGGTATATTATGTGATTTCCTCCCCCCCCCCCCAACTTCAGCCAGAAATCTTACTGTTACTCTTAATCAGTGCGGCATTTTAATTGCCATTGTGGTTCCTAGGCTAGATTTATTTATTCATTTCTAAACAATGTGACTGAGTTACTTCAAGATGTAACAGGCTGTATTAGAGATGTCTTCAGTGGGTAAATCATTCAGAAAGCTAGATATTTAACAATGTAACTTTTTTGTAGCCATTTTTAATACCGGAAATGTGTGTGTGGGGTTGTTTGGTTTGTTGGGGTTTTTTTTATCTTTTATGGGACAGGGCTTAATATCATGTTCTCCATTTTTATTTCAAGTTTACTGCGTGGTTTGAAAACCAATCCTCCTTGCTGCTTCCCACTGGCAATTAAAAACTGGAAACAACTTACCATTCCCCCGTAGTTTTTGGCCTGTTATTGTTGGTGTATCTGTGTCATTTGCATCACTTCCCAATGCATCACTTTTCCTATCATTTTAATTTCAGAATGGCCAGACTCCACTCATGTTGGCTGCTGAGCAAGGCAATTTAGAAATTGTCCAGGAGCTTCTCAAGAAGGGAGCTAATTGCAACTTGGAAGATGCAGTAAGTATTAGTGCTTTACGTGTGATGGTACCTAACAATAGAGGAAGAAGAAATTTCAAGAGGCAGGCAGAGAAAAGGTATTTAGGTGAGTGTTGAGGGGAGGGGGAATAAAAAGAAGATGGAAAATGATGACATATAAAGAAATTTTATCCAAAATTGCTTGGGTCTGTATTCTTCTGATTCAATTCCTCATAAAGAATAGGGATATTTAAGATGTTTTAAATGTCTGAGAGTCTCTGCTGAATGCTGCTGCTGTTTCTTCTGGGAAGTTAGTACTAGGAAACTATATCAATAGGATTGGCAGTAGTTGACATAAAAAGATAGGCGGAATAGAGAAATACAGCATCAAAGACGGGTCCAAGTGATGTGGTATGTCAGGATTTTTTTTTTTTTGTTGTTCTTTGATTTTGGTGTTTTTCAATAACTACTGAGAGAGAATTTAGGTTAAAGGATTATTTCAGGTGAAAGCCAGAACAGAGAAGGGTTTCAGATTTATGAATAGTCTTGCTGCTTTACAAAAAAAGTTGACTCTAGGTAAAAGATGCCCAGAAAGGGTGAATAGGACAGAAGTGTTCTTAAACAGTTTTAAAAGGTCTGTATATTCCAATGAAGAGTGATAAACAGGTTGCTTGTGGTTTTTTCTGCACTTAGTTTAATTGTAGCAGTGTAGACATCCAGGAAAGGTCTGGTATGAAACCCGTCATTTAAAAAAGGGGGGGGGGGCGGGGAAGAAAACAAGTATCTCTATTTTTGGAGACATCTTATTACATCTGCTATAAATGTTATGGTTCCTATACTTATAGGAAGAACAGTTACCGTATAAACTGTTGCTATATATATATATAGCACATAAAACAGCAGTCCACACCTGGACATGGTTTGAGCAGTGGATGGGTAAGTGTAGTGCAAGAGGAAATGTGTCTTCTGAAGTGAACATAAATCTAAGAAGCTGAGGTCCAAATTCCCCTGTATATTAGCCCCTTGCTAGATCATCACCGTTTTCTGCGGTCTTGGTTGCCATCTTGACCTGACACAGCAGTTCTCAGAGTCTTCACCTCATTCTCTAATCCTTTGTAGGTGGTGTTTCCTCCAAAAAGTTTTTAAGAAGTTAACCTGCAGTGAACTGAGGAGTGGAGAGTGATGGATATTGGGCAGGAGAGGAGATAACTGGAGGGGAGATATTGAGTAGTTGTCCATCTGTATTGTCATGTGTAGAACTTGCAGTCTATGAGTTTATTTTTCTTTTTTAAAGGACAAATTTTTTAAGGAGTTGTGGATTTCCTATTATGGGTTCAACAGTTGAAAAACAAGGTAATTGTATTGAAATACTGAATATCACTTAAAATGATTTTTTTCCCTTTTTCTAGGATAACTGGACAGCGCTTATTTCAGCAGCTAAAGAAGGACATGCAGCTATTGTAGCAGAGCTACTCAATTATAATGTCAGTTTGGAGCATCGGGATTTGGTATGTATAGTCCTATTGGGAGCTGGAGATTTTCAGTTCTGTAAAACAAATCAAAGTTTGGGTTTTTTTAATTCTTAAATTATGTACTCAGTGATGTTAAAATGGAAAATAAGAGATATTTAAATATTTTATTTACGGCTGTAAAATAGTTGCTTTAGTGTTAATAAAGGCAACTTGTTTCCTAGGGCTGCTTTTTTCCTCTTAATTTGCTTTGGAAAAAAGCTAAACTGAAGAACAGTTTGATTTTTGGGTGTGTTTTGTGTGGATGTTTTTTTGTGGGGAGGGGGAGTTGGTTTTCTTTTTTCCTTGTGGCGGTGGTTTTTTTTTAAAGTATTCTGGTAAAATAAATGTTATCTTTTTCCAGAAGATAACTGTCCATATTTACTTTTTCTCTGTACAACCATAATTATTCACATAGCAGTCCTTGTTCTCAAAATCCTGGAATTTGTTTTCATTCATCTTGCCAAATTTTTTATATGGAAAGTGGGCACTATAGTTCAGTCCACCTAAAGAATTACAGAAGTTGCTTGCATGATTAATGAAGAAGGTTAGATGCTTCTGAAGAGCTACAGACTTGTCTTCATTGACTGAAGAGAGAATTAGGTACCTGCAAGGACTGATTTTGTTCTGCCTAAGTTAGACTATGGAAAACCACTGGGGAGAGTTCAAGAGCTTCCTTAATTGAAGTTCCGCTCTGTCTGAAGGCTGAAGCATCGTGCCATGTCCTAGCTTTTTTTGTAACAGTGTAATGATGAGCACATCCACATGGACAGTGATTGATTTCTGGGCTTGTGTCAGTCTGCGAGGGATCTTTTACATCCCTAAAAGTGTATTGTAAAGATATGCATAAAAATTGTACTTTTAGTTATCAGAGGCATACTGTTATTTTAAAATTAATTTTGGTTACCTGACCGATCGAATGCCTTAGATCGTGAAAGCTCATTGTCTACTAGATTACAAACTTCAAACTCCATCGGTGTGTTCATTTAAAGTTAATTGCTCTTAGTAATCCCTTAAGAGGACATATGATTTGCTGCTTTTTCTTGAAGAAGCAAATCATTACATAGTTACTTTATGAAGGCCACGTGTCTGTTGCACAAATAAAAAATAAACCCTTCAAGTTAACTGATTTGATTTCTAGACTTTTGTTATAAGATAGTGCTTTCCTTTTGGATTGTTTACCCAGTGATGGGATTTGTATGCACTTGAAGTCTGAATTGTGCATTTACTGCAAATTCAGAAATGTTTAGGACACGATATTCTCCCAAGTTTTGCATTCAGCAGGAAATTAGTATTTTCACATGTGTGCTTATTAGATAAATATGATTACAAGGTTGTACGGTCAGCCCTTGTTATGTTTTGGACTTGCAAAACAGTCTTAGGACAAATACAAAATTAAAGTCACTGTTAGGTTTCTAAAGAGTATTTTTTGGTTTTTACATTTCTTTGAATTGTGCTTGCCAGGGAGGATGGACTGCCCTGATGTGGGCATCATATAAAGGCCGTACCGAAGTAGCTAAACTGCTGCTTGAGAAAGGAGCAAATCCAAACATCACCGGAATGGTAAGTTTTAGTCTTAAACCCCTCCTCCTCCCAAACGTTTAAAGTCCTGAATTGTACACTAATTTTAGTATCTTGATTGAATGTTTTGCATTTTTTGCAATATAATATTAATCATTGTACTTTATTAATAAAGGGATTGCTTTAAGAATCTGACAACCAGTGTTTTTTATTAATTTTAAGGGGTTTTTTTTAGTTAAAACAATTGAATATATAGCTCTTAATAGGATATAAATTAGCTGGAGAGGAAATAATAGAAAAGATAGTGTATCTAATGTTACTTGTGTAACAGTTGTCATTTTTCTGTCTGTATAAGTTAATGGAGTAACTGTGTGCAATTTGGAAGCAATAATACGGTTTAATTGTTTTGTAATAGTTACCAACTGAATTAGATTGTATAAATATGTATTATAGATATGAGAGAGAATTAAAAACTAAGATACTGAGGTTTATTTCGTTTTATAGGCATTTTCTATAAAGCATAGGCACGTTGCAATTTGAATGAGCTATTTGTTTATACTGTGAGGTCTGTGGTGTTTGAGGCGACAGTCAACAATCACAGAACACTAGTGACTTCCCTTTCTGATTGTGGGTTTCATCTGGTCTGCATACGCAGCTTCTGCGTGTGTGATGTGACTGATCTGCTGTCCTGATTACTTAGGGCTATTGCTTAGCTGTCTGTTGCTTCTCTCTTATGTTACAAATGTGTGTGTTAAGATAAGGATGGGAATTTTTAAACCTTGTTTAAGGAGTTATAAAACAAAATTGATTGAAAATGGTAGACATTTTCCTAGACATCATCTAGACAATGTACTGGGCAACAGTTACTGACATGTAGTTAGATTTATTTCTGTATATTTCCCCTTTCTGTCTGTTTATCATCTCTGGGACCATTGTGATCAGTATTGTTCATGAAAAAATAATTAAGACTGGTTTTATTTCATGGTGTGGTTTGTTGTTTTTTTTTAATTCTAAGCAATACAGTGTTTATCCAATTATTTGGGCAGCAGGACGAGGCCACTCAGACATAGTACATCTCTTACTGCAGTATGGGGCTAAAGTGAACTGTTCTGACAAAGTAAGTTATATTTATATAATATTTTAATGCATGATACATTTCTTGTAAGTTTTATTAAAAAAATTTTAAAAATACGAGTCTTTAATTGGAAAAACACCTCCTGTTATGTTTTGCCCGTAAGATTAGAATTCGTGTGCTAGAGTAAGTCATTATACTTGCAAGAGGTTTTTTCATAGTATACTAAAGATGACTATTTCAGTGGAGCATATTTCTATTTTTTAAGCTATCGGAGACCTTGCTATCCTAGGCTGCATAGAAAAATAATTCTTACAGCTATCATCTACAAAGAAAAAGTTAAAATGGCTTTTTAAATGCCTATGTTAATTCACTAGACCAAATTATGTCTTTGTAAAAACTAAAGCAATAAAATTTAAGATGAATATTAGATTGTAGGAGATATTAAATACAGTGAGCACTATGATAAAATGTTATAAATGTTTTTGCAGTATGGAACCACCCCACTGGTTTGGGCAGCGAGGAAAGGTCATTTGGAGTGTGTGAAATACTTGCTGCAAATGGGAGCTGATGTTGATCAAGAAGGAGCTGTAAGTAACTTCGTTTTCCGGTGATAAGGTGTGGGTACATACGTCTGTGTGTCCTCCTTTTATTTTATAATGCAAATAGCAAGAAATACATGAAACAAGATGAAATGTTGTTATTGGAGCATATTACTTTCCAGCTATCTGCAAACTACATGTGAGGATTATTGAAACTTCTTTGTGCCTTTTAATAGAAGTATTAGGTAACTAGGGAGTAAGATCAACAGTTGACATGCTATTCTGTAAAGTGTAAGTTTTAATGAACATAAATTAATTTTGTTTATTGTTCTCTGAAGGTTAACACTATCAAAATTCAATCTATACTCAAGCCTGATATGTCAAACAACTTATTCTGCACTGCTGTTTGAAAAGTAAATCAAACACAAGGCATCTTTTGAAAATAATAATGGCTATTGTGCCTTTTCAAAAGTTGGAAATTTTTAGGTTTCAGATGCATATTGTTTTTAAATTAAACAGATTTTAATTTTTTGTTGTGTAAGACACACAACTTTTACTGATTTTTTTTTTTTTTCTTCCCTATTTTGGCAAGCATTTAAGTGGAAATTAGGACAACTTTTGGTATTCATATGATTATTTCTGAAGTTCTTCAGAAGTCCTCCTTGAGAGCGGTATTGGCAGACCTGAGTGCTCAGATAATACTACATTCCCATATGACAAGAAAATTATTTTGTCATGCATGTGACGTTCAGGAGTTAAACTGATCTCAGCTTTACTGTTTGCATTTGAAGTGTTCTCTACTGTAGAACTTAGTTGATTTCTTTTTTCTTTTTTTTTTAAAAACATAGCAAGTGCACTTTAAAACATAAAACTGAGGTAACATTTGGATGATTAAGAAAGTAATGTCAGTGAGTGTTCTTTTGTTATTTAAACTGCTGACATCACGATGCGTGCTATATCCACTGTACAATAAAATCTCTTGGTTTTGTTTAAAGAATTCTATGACTGCACTTATTGTAGCAGTGAAGGGTGGCTATACTGACTCAGTAAAAGAAATACTGAAAAGGAACCCAAATGTAAACTTAACAGATAAAGATGGAAATACAGCTTTGATGATTGCATCAAAGGAGGGGCATACTGAAATTGTGCAGGATCTTCTTGATGCTGGAACTTACGTGAACATTCCTGACAGAGTGAGTAAATTTTTATCATAATTGTGGTTTTACATATATGTAATAACAATATATATTTAAATACCAGTGTATGCAAATTTGTGGGTACTTGATTTTTCTGACTTTCTAATTTTTCTGCCACCTAGGGGTATTTTTACGTATTGCTATTTTACAAGTAGGTATTAATCCATATGGTAGTGCTGTTAAAATTGTAAAACAATGATATAAAAAAGAATGTGTTTCATTCAGCGTTTACCTTTATCTTTTACAGTGAAGCTTTTTGCTAGGAAACTTGCATATAATTAGGGGAAGACTTCAGCTCTGTGTTAAGACAGTGTTGAAAGGTGCACTGTGTACCTGAGCTGCGATTGCATTGTTCAGTAGAGGCATGCAGTATGGGCAGTGACCAGAGTGTGAATCTGCTTGCTAGCCACTCAGGGTTTTGCTTATATAGGTGCCTACGACTCTCTGCAGTGTCCTATGGATAGTCAGGTTTTTTGAAGTGCTGGAGGCAGGCTAAGCACTGTACTCCTGAGGCTATAGGTGGTTAGATACCTAAACTTAGGTGCCTCTGTCAGTGTTTTAGTTCAGAGCAGTAATACGGCTTTGAGGTTGAATTCCCAATCCTTAAATTGAATTGCTTGATGTTGCAGAGAAGAGAGGAAAACCTCCTAATATTTGCTGTATAATTTTTAGAGGGATTTTTGGATGCATTTTCCTGTATTTCAAGTGTCAGCTTAGTGCATTTCTCAGATGGTTACGTACTGAGCTGCAGTGTTGCATGTGACAAAAAATTTGATCTCGGGCACGTATCAAAGCAAAACTTTTAAATATTTAAGAAAATACCTTGTGATCTCCCTTCCCACCTCTTCTGTCACAAAATTCTACAACTGTATGCATTCCTGCACTTTTAGGAAGGATAAATTACAACTTTCATTACAGCTGACTGTATTCCAAAAATACATCATACAATGAGTAGTCTTAGTTTCAGATGCTAGAGTAGGTTTTGGTAAGGAAAATTTCTTGGTTTGCAGCTAGGTATGTAATGACTGTGATTAAAAGGGGTCTACAACTATTGAGCTTTCTAACTGAATTCCATTCCTGTGATTTAGGTATACTTTTATTATTCTTCCTGTTTCATCATAAAAGAAGTATTAGGTAATTTCAGGACTTCATTTTCTGAAATTCTGACATATCCTTAAGTGTGTTAAAATCGGAAGCCTTAAGAAGAATTGTAACTTTGTTTTACATATATACAACTCCATTTACCACAGCAAAATATTTTTTCTTTTGATCAATTTGAGATAAAATCAGCCTTTTGCTTCTTTTCTTTATAACAGCATAGTGTATGTAAACAGGATAGCAGTCAAATCTGCACCAAAAAAAGGGATAAAATTCTTTAAAATTCTTGAAGAACTTTTGTCAGCTGTGAAACATCTAAAGGAGACAGCCAACATTCTTGTCTGATTATAAAGAGGTTATTACTGTGAGTAATTACTCGTCTGATTGTAAAGAGGTTTTTACTGTGAGTGGTCTTCCTATGAACACAGAACAGCTGGATTTTTTCATATTCATTATTAATTTGTGCTGTTATTTTTTAGGCTAGTGGTTTAAGCTGGAACTATTTTGGGGATGTTCGTTTTGCAATAAACATATAATATTTCATCCCTTTGTCAAAAAATAGAAAAAAATGGAGTCCAGAGTTTTTTTCTTCTATATACACGGTTTTTGTAGAGATAGAACTGGTTTTTGTATCTATCTTTAAAATGAGTGCAGATTTCTTAATGTAAGTAGGCATAATATATATTTTGAGGCTATAATTTATTCTGTGTTGTATTTCTTTTTGCTAAATAGTATTAATTCATCTTTGATATTCTTTCACAATTTTTCTAGAGTGGAGATACAGTGCTGATTGGGGCTGTTAGAGGAGGTCATGTTGAAATTGTGAGGGCCCTGCTCCATAAATATGCTGATATAGACATCAGAGGCCAGGTAAGTACAACAATGTAAATGTCAGAGTAGTTCTTAAATAGGATGTGAATTTGAATACCAAACGATAATACTGTGTTTCTGAAAACAGGGCTTTAAAAACTTGCTCAGTCTGCTCTGTAGGAAATTGATTCCCATCAGACCTTAAAAATACATCATGTTGCTGTGCAGTTTTTAAGATATAAGATGTATGTAATTGTAATGATTTGTTAAGCAGTAGATTTTTTTCAGTTAATTTGTATAGTAGCTGAAAAGCCAAAGATGTAAATTGGAGGTTCATCTACGCTACTGAACAGATTTAAAATAACGAAATACTTTAAAACTCCCTTAATATTATTTTAGTTATAATTTTAATACTTATTATTTTGAATTTAAGACCAATATATTGAAATACAATACACCTTAGATACTATCTGTTGTCAGTGCAGTTCTGTTGCTGTGCTTGGTTGGTTCTTGTCTCCTTCACTAACTTCCTTTCTTGTGTTAAGCAGTGTTGTCAGTGATTTCCATGTTTTCTACCTATCCCTTCTTTCTTTTTGTTTTTTTTTGTCCTTTGACTAAGTTATTGTTTTTATTCTTCTACCGAAAAGCTCTCTTACTCAGCACGGTACTTGTTTATATTGTTACATTCGACTTGCTTTTGCTTGAAGCTATTCAAATTACTCTGCTGGTAGGCACATATGTTCTGCTGAGTTTGAACACAAAACTAACTTGTCACTGAGAGCTGCAAAGATTCATGCAGTGCCTCTTTGAGAAGCCAAGAAACTTTTAGTTTGGAGAAAAAGTAGTGTTTGGATCTCTTCCTCTAACCTGCCTGCTATTGGAAACCTGGAACTGTGTGTCTCAGCTTCTAGCTGACATGGGTCTGAAAATCTGGAGCTTTTCAGATGTCTTGATATGACCAAGGCAATACAGGAACAGCAAGAGGACCCAGCCTTCTTAGGGCTGGGGAAGTGTGAGGGTGTCTGTGGAGCCATTTGCAGTGGTTAATCTAGGGAATAATTTGTGGCCTTGTTGACACAGCAGGAGTGAGTACCATCAGAGGAAGACTCTGGCCGTGCATTTCAAATCTTCAGATTAGGACCAGCAGTATCAAAATCAGCGTTGAGCGCTAGTGTTTAGCAACTCCTGTGCTGTTGGTCACTGCAGCACCTGTCTGCCAGCCAGACCTGTTCTGGGGAGATTTGCTGCCTGCCCAAATCTGTGATGTTCCAGAAAGATTTCTGAGTCTTGTCCAGGCTTCCAGCAACTGTGTTCCTTGCTGCTTATTCAGTCATACGGACAGTAGTCAGTGGAGACCTTGAGCAGATAAAATGTGACTATAGGGCTCTGGGAGCAAGTGTTGGGGCTCAGGTGGTGTTCTCCTCAGCCCTTCTGGTAAGGAGGAAAGGGCCCAGCTGGGAATATTTGGCAGACTGGTGCCTAGCTGTGCAGCTGATGTTACTAGCGAGGAGCCAGCTTCCTCAGGCTGGTGTCTTGTTGGAAGCCACTTGACTGAAGGACAGAGGACATGAAATCCAGGTGACCAGAGAGGAAAGAAATCTTGATGACCAGGCTTGTTAAACTGTTGAGAAAGACTTTAAACTCAGTTTGCTGTGAAGCCCATGAGTGGGGAGAGGAAGAGCTGCAAATGAAAGAAGCGAGCAAGGGAAAAGGCTGCAGGGGGGACTTTGACATTCCTGCTTAGATACAGATCTGTGTTCAGAGGCTTTTCTTACATGTTTCTACACAAGTGTGCATCAAACAGAAAGAGTTTTGGTGCAGTCGCTAGGCTACAGAAAGAGTGCAGGCATGGAGCTTTGTGGGGATAGCGTGCATTGCTGGGGGCGGGCAGACTACACAAGCAGGTTTGCAACAATCAACCATTCCCCATGGTTCATTGAAACAATGTAGTGATCTGCATTCTGGTACTTTGTGTTGACTTTCATGTCCATCTGCTTCTATAGCTTTGCAGCTTGCATGGGCTGTTTTTAGGCTAGTCAACCAGTTCAACAGTTTTATTAGGCTATACTGTACCATTGAGAACAAAATGGAAGCATGTTTTAAAGTCCTGGAAGTGGTTTGCACTTCCATGTTTTAATAGGAAAGAAAATTTTTTTTTTTTTTAAAGCCACAGAGAAACATAACTTATATAGTAGGGATTAAAAAAGACAACAGTCTGGAAAAAGTTGTTTTATTTCAAAGAAAACTTGTATATTTGAGTTGCAACTGCACTCACAGATAGTTTTGGAAACTTTCAAGACAGGTTGAATCTACTTGGATTGTTAAAACTCTTAGTATATTTTGCACGGGTTTTTAAAATAGATTTGTGTTCTCTAGCCAGATTTCCATTCCCCCCGCCCCCCCGCCAAAGTTCTATTGGCATGCCAATTAGACTTGGTGACGTTTCCGTTGCCCTAAGCTGCGCTAAAATTTGCTGTATTTTATGCTGTTTTCAATATAGTGGTTGTACTTTGTATACAGTTTTTGAAATTAATCCAACTGAATGAAAGTATTGTTACCATTTAATACTCTCTTTTTTTCAGGATAATAAAACTGCTTTATATTGGGCAGTTGAGAAGGGAAATGCTACAATGGTAAGGGATATCTTGCAATGCAACCCTGATACTGAAACATGTACAAAGGTAAAGATTAGAATTTTAATTTAATCGCTTTGTTTAACATCTTTTCTTTTCTCAACTCTTATGTGACGTTAACATCATAATACCAAACTCATTTTTTGTGAAGTGTTGCTACCTTGCACATTGTAAAAAACAAAACAAAAATTTCTTCTGAAATACAGAATTTATTTTCAGCAATGGTAATGTCCCCTTTGTTGATAAACATCACCTACTACTAAAACTCATAGCAGGGTCAGTGTGGATACTTTACCTCAGCACCATTGACATGACCAGCAGCAACGAGTAGAGAGCAGGTGCTACTACAAACTGAGGAAGGAGGTTTCTGATATTACTAAGCATGAAAGTTTAGACCACCATTTATTGCATGTGCAGGAATGAAAAAAAAAAAATAGAGGAAGTAGTATGTACAGCGGTGAATTACCTCTCCTATGAGTCTCTATTCAAATATCTTGTATTATATCTGAATCTTGTCTTTCTCTGTTTGACACTGTTATTAACAGAAATGTATTTTGTTCTGTGATTGCAATCAATCTAGAATACAGGATCTGTGATACTTTTTCCGTAACACGTGCTGAAGTGTTGTTACTTGCACAGTAACATATTTCATTTAAAAATTCTCTTAAAAGTTTGGGATTTAATTTGTTATACTGTCACTAGTTTTTGCTTGGTTTTGAGTGTACAGAGAAGATTTTTTTATTATGCTTACTTTTGCCTTTTAGGACGGAGAAACACCACTTATAAAAGCAACCAAGATGAGAAATATTGAAATAGTAGAGCTTCTTCTGGATAAAGGAGCTAAGGTGTCTGCTGTAGACAAGGTAAAGAATACTTTTTTCATTTGTTTTAGTACTTCTAATCTTTTTAATTTTGCAGCAGAATTTTGTGGTGAGCTGTCAAGGCTAATACAGAAAGAGAGCTTCCCATATGCTTAATAATTAAATAGACCATAATACTTAAATATAAATAAATTCCTACTATTAATGTATTGATTTTTTTTTGTTTGTTTGTATTAGGGTACTTTTAGTAATAAGAAAATTAAAAATTCCAGATCAGGAATAAAAATTTCACAGATAAGAATACTAATTTTTAATACACTTGAAAAAGAGCATAGAGAATGGTTTTTATTTGTCACTGATATTTGTTTTTGAATAATAAACATTAAACTAAGCAATGCCAAGGACAAATGTAATGGTTTGTTGCTGTCCTTATGCTTTACCTACTTTGACTATATACCTTTTAAATACAGGAACATTTATTTGATACTTTTTTAACCGCTTAGTGTTGTATTTAGGGTAAATAAGTAATAATGTGGGTTTCAGGTGATTAGAAACTTTCACCAGAAAGCTTTTTGGAAAAGTCTGAGCAGATATTGAAATAATTTTAACAAGCAATATCTCTTGTTCCAAAAAAATCTCTGAATTTGTTAGTAGACGCTTGTTTTCATGTTAGTAGACGACAGTTTTCATGAACCTTAAGATATTATTATAAAAGTTTAAGGTATAAGATAGTGCCTCAGATTTAGCATAAGAACTACCTTTTCACATGTCTTTTCTGAAACTTTTGTAATGCTTTTTCAAGGGGAAAAAACGCTTCCTGTAAGGCATTAATGCCGTTGAGAATACCTTAAGATGTATTTCAAGTAAATAACACATCTGAAACAGTGTGGAACATATATTCTGTTCATGATCTTAGAAATTCACATTAAATATTACTAGTTTTTCACTTAATTGCAGAAAGGAGATACTCCACTTCATATTGCCATTCGTGGAAGAAGCCGTAAACTTGCTGAATTACTCTTAAGAAATCCAAAAGATGGTAGATTGCTTTATAGACCCAATAAAACAGGAGAAACGCCTTACAATATTGACTGTAGCCACCAGAAGAGTATTTTAACACAGATATTTGGAGCCAGTAAGTTTAAGTATTTATTTTATTTTTTCCTCGTATATTGAGAATCCAGTTTATTCAATTCTGTATTAAAAATGGTAGTTAGATTTTTTTTTTTTAATGTTGCAACTAATGGGAGAGTTTTAAAAAAAAAAAACAGTTGGCAAAAAAAGTCGTCATTCTAAAAGCCTAACAAAGGTTAAATGTACTTTTTATTTTTGACTTTTGACATTGGATGCTGTGCAACTTCTGTTGATCATTTTGGTTTTAATTAGATCTTGCTTGCATAGGAATTATTTTCTTTGATTTGCTGTGATTTGGGATTTTGTTTTAGTCTTTTGTGGTAAACTCTAATGGTAATTACATAACATTTATATGAATGATTTCAATGACTTTGAACAAGAATGTACCAATAACAGCTATTATATGGGAGAAGTATATATACAATTACAGGTGAACCTGCCATGATTTATGTATGAAAATTGTCATACTGAAGAGATTTCTTAAAGCAAAGTTCTGTAACATAATATTCATACTACAGGACACTTGTCTCCCACGGAATCTGACGGTGACATGCTGGGATACGATCTGTACAGCAGTGCTTTGGCTGATATTCTGAGTGAACCAACCATGCAACCACCTATCTGTGTAGGCTTATATGCACAGTGGGGAAGTGGAAAATCTTTCCTGCTTAAGAAACTGGAAGGTAAAAGTTGATTTAGCCTTTTCTATAAATTCAAATCTGTCTATGAAAAGCATCACGTGGGAGTTACTAGTTTTTGCAACAGCCATTGGTCTGTGTAATATGATATCCAGTCTCTGTTTCCGTAATGGAAGGATTTAATTTTTAGTGTGGTCAGTTAATCCATAGGTTGCTTTGTTCATTTGTGCGATGTCAAGACAGTCTTTAAGTGCCGCTGTCTATTGTCTTGTGGATTTCCTGCAGCAGTGATTCTGCATTTTAGGTACTGCTGCAATATACCTTGCTGGGGGTGTTTGTGTGTCATATCAGGTTCAGACCCTTTTTACTGCAGTATTTATTTATTGTGCCTCCTATGTGTCTTTTTTTTTTTTTTTTTTAAGTTTAAGAACAAATTCCAGGCTACTAGTATTTTTACTCTGCAGTGTATTTTCTCTGTATTTAGTTTTCTGCCCCTTTCCCGTTACTTTGAGCTTTTTGAACTTTCTGAAGTGACAGGAAGGCAAATGCAGTATATGAAGACAGTCAATATTTTTCACAGTATACAGTTTTAGCTTTTTCTAACAAAGGATGTTTTTCTGATATGTTTCAGTACAATTCAAAATACTTTTACCAGTCTTGATGTTTCTTACTTTCTGTGATTTCTGTGTTTTTTAAAAGCTTCCATGTCAAAATGGAGTCTCTGTTCCTTTTGTTCACCTCATCCCCCATGTCATAAACAAAAAGCGGTGTGAATTTTTGACGGTGATTTTTATTGTAGATGAGCTCTTATGTTTTTAAACCACTTTTTCAGTATTTTCTTCCTGTTCCTCATTCATCATCTGGGTTGTGTATTTAATGTTTCTTATTCAGTATACCATAAATAAGTTTCTTCAGCAATTCCTGTTTTAGTAAATATGGATCAACAAACAGAAATAAATACTGAAGCCCTTACATTGTACTGTTATATCTGACTATTTGAGCAATGTGGTCTAGGTTGCAATGATGGAGGTTTTGGGGTGTGTGGGGTGGTTTTTGTTTGGTTTTGGGGTTTTTTTTCACAGATATGGTGGATTTATTTTCCTTGGTGTCATAAAATAAGTTTTAAACTTTTGAAGGAGGATAGGAAATGGCATAACTTTTAATATGCCTTTAAAAGTAGAAAAATCTGCAGCAAACAGTGTAAGTATTATGTAATTAAATGGCTGAATTCATTGCATGGATGAAAATTTCAGGTTTTGTACTAATGTTTGAAGAAGAATTGAAGCATCATTGTCTTTTTTTTTTTTAATCAATAACAAGGAAAAGTTATACAGTCTAGTGAAAAAGTGTTTCTTTTCAAAGATCATTATAATGCTTTTTTTGCTTTCTGTTCTAAAATGATTTAACGTGCTAAGAGGTCTTTGTCTTTTTGTTTTAGATGAAATGAAGACTTTTGCAGGACAGCAGATTGAACCTCTGTTTCAGTTCTCCTGGCTTATTGTATTCCTCACACTTTTGCTGTGTGGAGGTTTGGGTTTATTGCTTGCTTTCACAGTGGATGCAAAGCTTGGAATAGCGGTGTCACTCAGCTTGTTAGCAGTTCTCTACATTTTCTTTAGTAAGTCTTACATGAAGTTTGTGAAGGTTTTGATCTGGTTTTGGAATTCAGTATTGTTTTGTAGACATGCTTTGTGATTCCGCAAAAATACTACATGTTTTTGTAGAAAATAGGACCCCTTCAGACCCTTTCCTTGTGTTTCGCATGTAATTTGTGAGAGGACATTCTTGAAAACAAAGAAGAATTTTGCACAGTAACGTCATTATGTTACTCTTACTGTTCTCATTTTTAGCCATAACTGTTAAAAATTCATTCAACTCCTTTTGCACAACTCCATGCCTTGTGTGTTCAAATTTCATTGTTCTTTCAGTTGTGAACACTGACTGAAACGTAGACATAACATCTGGTTGAATTTTTCGTATTTTAGCTGTAATTTACTTTGGTGGCCGAAGAGAAGGTGAGAGGTGGAACTGGGCCTGGGTGTTAAGTGCAAGGTTGGCAAGACATATTGGATATTTAGAGTTGCTTCTCAAACTCATGTTTGTGAACCCACCAGAATTACCAGAGCAAACCACTAAAGCCTTACCTGTCAGGTTAGTTTACTCTTTTATTTACATTTATTTACTCCTGAATGAATAATTCAGATTCACTTTGATACTTTTCAAACTGCATATTAATGTGCATGTTTATCTTCCTATGAAAAGCTATTGAAAAACAATAGCCCTAGAAGATCATGTAGTTAAATTTTTCAGTGTGAAGATGATGATAGTGTTTTTAAGAAAAACTCTGTGTCGAAGTCAGTGAAAGTTACTGCTTTTTAGTATTGGGGTTTTGACTTTTGACTATCATACTAATAAAAATTTACAACAGACAAAATAAGAATTTAATTTTCTGGTATGGCTTGCTGTGTATTACGTCTAATGCTTGTTTCACTGATTACTTCTGTTAAGATTATTTTGAGGTTTTTCTTTTCTTTTTTTCCTTCTCTCTTATTTTTTTCCTGTAAGCTTCTAGTTTACCTGAAAGCAAAAAAAATTATGCCATGCATTTTGTAATTTTGTTTACTGCTATTGTTTACAGACTTGTATTTTAGCCTCATGGTGCTCTTATGTGATCTTGTTCTTCTGTATTTTTTTAATCCTCCGTAAATATTTGCAAATAGCTCACAATGTAATTTTTAAAATACTTGTCAATATTATGTTTTGACATCATAAAGATATTTTTATGTTTTTACTGCTATCTAAGGTGCCCTCAGCGATGCGATCATTTATCTTTTTAAGAAGCAAGTTTTAGAATAGGAAGTGAGGCAAAGAAGAGGTTGGTAACAGGAGAAGAAATAAAGAAATAAATACTAAAATTCCATGTAGAGTTTAAAAAAAATTATGTATTTAAATATTTTACATTTTGTGCCACTTCAAAAAACTTTTAGCTGCAGAGATGCAGGAAAATTTTTGTTTTGGTTGCCAGAAAATATTTAAAGTTTTCTAAAGTATACAAAATACATGTGTTTTTCTCTTTCAGATTTTTGTTTACGGACTACAATAGACTGTCCAGTGTAGGTGGAGAAACTTCATTGGCTGAGATGATTGCTACCCTCTCTGATGCATGTGAAAGGGAATTTGGTTTCTTAGCAACAAGGCTATTTCGAGTTTTCAAGACAGAAGATACACAAGGTTTTTATTACCTGAATGACATTTCCGATTATTCCATCTGAATGTACTGTTATCAGGGGTTCTGTTTTCACATTGTAAGCTCTTTTTAGGAACTGTTGTAGCCATGCAGAAATTCATACAGAAGGGGAAACTCTTTGTATTGGAGAGAAAAATGCCCTGGTTTTTTTTGCTCATCTTGATTTTATTAATATCATACAGGAGTATCTTCTGTGATGTATAGTTTTTAGAAGTATATATGGAAATGCATGTGTGTATATATATATATAATGTCCTTTTAGATGCAGTGTGGTATTTTTCTATAGCAGTTAAGTCATTGTGTCTGAGTCAAATCAAGGAAAAAGTAGACTTTTGTATATTGCTAAAAGAAGTTTCCGTTTAGTTTATTGTGTTTTAATTCAGAGCTTTTATGAGTGACCACTGGTTATTCTTGGAAATAATAAATGTACAGAGCATGTTGGTCCAAGGCCATAAATTGCTGTGATCCGTGCTGGTAAGATGGGATGAAATATTCCTACTTGATCCAAATGGACCTTATTTTTTCTGTCCCATCTGTAGATTTCTTGGAAAAAAACATGCAGAACAGAGTATGATATTGTGAAGAAAGGGAGTTCTTGAGGGTAGCTTTCAAGTCATAGATGACTTATTTCTACTTTGAGTTCGGTTTCAGTCAGTTGCTTCTCATTTCATTTTGACCTTGACTACAAATTGAGGAATCTGTTAGGTGCTGTCTCCTTTAACAAAGTAAAATGTTTAGACTCTCCTGTCTTGCAGAGGGTGGAAAAAACCATGCTATGTGCTGAACACAACTTAGGCTTCATTGTTCTTTCTCAAATTCAGTGAATGTTCTTTATGAAAGTCATATGTGGAATTTTTCACCCTTATTTTCCGTATTAGACATTCTGCAGTTCTCCTCCTTAACCTCAGTGAAAAAAACTTTTATGATGCTGTAGTTTCTCCCAAAATTGACTTGAGAATGGCACTGACTAGTAGTGCTGGCTTCTTGTGATTATTTGCAGTAATCATCTTTTCCCTTTCATTTGTAATCTTACATTTCTCTTGTATTGCTTGGTTCTGTTGCCTTCCTGTGCTCTTCTTAATTATCTAATTGGGTGTGTGGGGGTTTAATTATTGTATCTATTTTATGATCTTGCATATCTTCTCCTTGTTTGTAGATATTTGTGGGTCTAGGTTTGTAGGTTTCTTGTCTCTAGATATTCCTAGAAATTCCATGTAGGTTTCTTTTTAAGTCTCCTGTATCTTTAATTTTTGTTATGTCTGTAAACTGGCAGAGAAGCCCATTCAATTGCCATTTCATTGTTGATGATTCCCAAGTCTCTCTCTAATCCAAGTCTTTATCTTTCCAGCTAGAGGAAGCTTACATCCCTACTTCAAAATTCCTAGAACTGAATGTAATTATAACTGAGCTGTTATTCTTCTCTTCTTGCTTCTTGCTCCTGTCATTATGCATTGCTGTGTCCTGCATCACAATCCTGTCTGTCACATACGTCATTAATGTGAAATACCTTTCAGGCTCATGCCCCAGGCTAGAATATCATACGTGGCCCGTGTATAAACCTTGGATATTCTTTCCACGTGACATATTTAAAGATTGATTTTTTTCCTGTTCCAGTTCAAATACTGATTTTTAGCTGTCATCATTTGGCATCAGATTACTGCTGTGTTCTGTTCTTTTTTTATCAACAAACGTGTACAGAAGATGTGAATCTTCTAGATGTGTACAGATCCTAAAGGCAGAGGCTGCTACTTTGGAAAAAAAGCTCGCTCTTTGATCATCATTTTAGCTGTGCTAACCTACAACTGCAGTATTTCTTTCTCTTAAGGCCTTATCAATCCAACTGAAGTCAGGAGGTCTGGATTCTCTTCTGAGGCCCTTGTGAACTCTCCAGACCTTACATACTACTGTCCTCCCTTGTTTGTGTATGTTTTAGCATACAAGAAAGGATAGTCTTGGGTTGTAGCTTGCAATTTTAATTCTCTAATGGCACTGTTATTACTAGATTACGTAAGTATCATGTTTCTGTTCAAGACAGAGTAGTTTGCATACTGTTTTCATATGATTTACTTGCATAAATACACTTTACTGAGAGACGTCACAAAAGGGATGATACTACTGAAATGAAATCTATTTAATAAAGATAATTTTCATCCAGTGTGGATTTCTTGAAACAGTGGAAATAAACTGAAAATGAAAGGAATATTTCTGCTTCATAATTTCCAAGAATTTTGGCAAATTTAGACAATTTTTTTCACATTTGTGACTGGATGGTAGCACTGCAGTAATCTTTTGTACAAGTTGGTGCGTTACGAGAAGTATGCAAGTTTTTTGTACCTGTAATTACTTTTTTTTTAAAACATTCATTTTAACTGCAAATACTTGTTTCCTAGGTAAAAAGAAATGGAAGAAAACTTGCTGCCTCCCATCCTTTGTGATTTTCCTGTTCATCTTGTCTTGCGTTGTTTCTGCAATTGCCCTGCTGGCGATTTTTAACGTAGAACCAGCCAACATGACAGTGAATGTTGTTCTTATATCAGTTACCTGCGTTGTTGGTTTGGCCTTTATCTTGAATTGTCGCACGTGGTGGCAAGTGATGGATTCAGTTTTGAATTCTCAAAGAAAACGTCTTCACAATGCTGCCTCCAAGCTTCACAAGTTGAAAAGTGAGGGGTTCATGAAGGTAGGCATTTATATGAATTGGCCATTAAAAGCATTGAAACAAAGACCCAAACCTGTAGCCGTCTTAAGATGGGGCACCATATATTTAATCAGGCCAAGTCTTGCAACATTAAAATGAGCCTGGGTGAGTTTTTACTGAAGGGAACACTTCTGTTCCACTGGTAATTATGCTTAGTGTATGAGATCTGTCTGCTCAACCTAGAATGTTAAATTTGTCTTAAGTTGTCAGTTTCTAATTTTATTTTTGTGGGGAGGAAGATACTAGGAAAACAGTTGTTCTAAATGATCAGTATTTAGTAAAAGCTTGCTTTAGACTATAAGATTGGAAAGAATAACTTTTAAAATACTTTAAAGGTGAAAAAAATAAGCCTAACTTTGGCTGACTGCAAGACCACTTTACTAAGAAAGGAGTGATAGCACTGAGAGAACATTCCAAAACAGTTCTCATATTTAATGAAAAATAATAGAAAATACTATTGTTTTACTAGGTGGTATCTAAACTGATAAAAAATGTACTATATCAGGCTGTCATTGGATATCCTAGATGCTCCTATTTGAAAATAAACTTTAGCATCATGATGGTTACCTCAGTAGATTACAGCTAATACATTGTATAACAATATGTTGTGCAAATATTTTTGTAGCACAGAATACCTTATTTGTGTCTTGCTACTGTTTTTCTTGACAATTGTTTTCTGAGTGGTATTTATCTGGCATAACTTTAGCCATTTAGTACTTAGATTCACCCTTTGCAATCAAAAGAGAGAAATGGGTGTTTCCAGAGAGTTATTTATATGGCTTCTGTCATCTTAATGTGCACATTCAAGATGAATGTAGTGGTGAATAGGTCAGATTTTAATGTCTGCCTGTTGTTGAAATTAGGGCAGGTGAATTCCAGCTTTGTTTCTATATTAACGGTAGTCTTTAAATGTGTAACTTAATGTTGGAAAACTTAGGATATGCAATCTGAAGATTTCTTGAATAGGTGTGACAGAGCATTAGAGTAATAGCATAATTCCTTAGCTGGAAGGCAGATAAAAAATTTTAGTGTACATTTTCTACAAAAAAAGTAATTTTTGAGGATTAGCTGAAGCTATGAATGCTCTTTTGTCTACTCTTGAAATACTGATTTAAAGTGCATAAATACTACTTTCTTTTAAATAACCTTGTAATGGAATTTAAATAAGGATAGTTTGTTACATTAAAGTGGAATATGCGGTTCTGCTGTATGTTTTTGTGCAAATAGGAAATTAAAATTTTGGAACTGACATTTTAGGACTTTCACTTTGGTATTTATAAATGTTTATTTTTGAAATCTTATGTAAGTATTTTTGGAACAAGTAACAATCTGCAAAAGGAATGATATGCATTTGTGTGAGTTTTAAGTATCATAGAGATGTCTCTTCCTTCTTTGCTTTTCATTTTTATAGGTTTTGAAATGTGAAGTGGAACTGATGGCCAAAATGGCAAAAACCATTGACAGCTTCACTCAGAACCAGACAAGGCTTGTTGTAATTATTGATGGATTGGATGCTTGTGAACAGGACAAAGTTTTACAGATGCTCGATACTGTGAGTGGGATCATTTTATAAAGATGATCTTTTCCGTAGATGAGCTTAAATACTTTACAGTTATTGTGTATTTTCTGTAGAAAAAAGGCATGTATATGGAGTCTGTGTGTTGTAGTCTTTTAACATTTGTGTACATTGACATAACTATAACACTAAGAGTAATGAGTTTTAAAAGTTGAAAAATAGTTCCCAGTAAGACTGTACACGTTAATACTTTTGAAAAGTTTTGAAGTAATCAGATGTAAATTACTGGAAATTAATATCCTGTTGAAACAAACTTACAATGTTTAGAGAGCTTTTTGATACTTACTTTTGAAGTACTTTAGATGAAATACTTAAATACTACATGTTTGGGGCTGCTAGGACATTACTGCATGTTATCTTCTTGATGATGACTTCCACTGTAACTACTACTGCTAATTTGTCAAGTATGCTTACTTCTAATTATGGCTAAGTTCCTAGCATTAGATATCTCACACTGAAGAAACTGACATCTCTATACGTCTCTTGTCCTATCAAGTTTATAACTGGAACAGAATGAATATAAAATGTTAAGTCAGATGTTGAAATGATCCATAGTTCCTATCATGAATTATTATTAACAAGGTGTACTGTCTACTTTTTTTACAGGTGAGAGTCTTATTTTCAAAAGGCCCATTTATTGCTATTTTTGCAAGTGACCCACACATTATTATAAAGGCTATTAACCAGAATCTCAACAGTGTTCTACGTGATTCAAACATAAATGGACATGATTACATGAGAAACATCGTCCATTTGCCTGTTTTTCTGAACAGCCGAGGGCTTAGTAATGCAAAAAGACTGATGGTAGCTTCGACAACCAATGGAGATATTCCTTATACAGATAGTGCAGGTAAGGTTATGCTGGAGGATGATATGAAAGTTAAAAACTAATGTTCCAAAAATCTGGGTTTTGGAACAAACTGTTTAAATAATTGACAGATCATTAATGTTATTTTATAGATCAGTCAAATGCGTATGAATGGAGAAAATACCTGCCTTTTGTTTTCCTTTCCATAGGATTACATGAAGAAGTTGACAGGAGAGTTTCTCAGAACAGTCTTGGAGACATGACCAAGCTTGGTAGCAAAACTGCTCTCAATAGGCGGGTGAGAAAGATTTTTTTTTTTTTTTTTTTTTTTTTTTAGACTAAATGAAGATACTGGCAATACCTTTTTTCTTTTCTATTCTTTTTTTTTTCTTTCACATTTTTAATGATGTCAACTTCAAAGACTTATCAAACCATTCCTATGAAATTAATATAAATTATCCATGCAGGAAAAATACATTCTTAAATCAGTAGACTGATGCTTTATTAAAGAGGAAAAAGCTTGCTTGCTCACCAAGCAAAAAAAGCTTGCTTGCTTTTCCACAAATACTTAAATTCAGCTTTCCGTGAGAGCTAAGGTGATACAGCATACTGGTAGTAGCTATGATTTATGTATGGATTTTTGTGTATAAGCTCGATATCACTTGATCACAGGATGTTGCAACAAGGGGCAGTAATTGAGCAAATCAAGGAATTTAGAATATTACAGTACTAGACTTTCTTTCCTGCTTTCTGTTCTTTTTTCCCATCTTTATGTAAAATCAGAAAGTGATTGAATAAAAGGTATCTAGGAAGTAGTGAAAAGCAACACAGAGCCTGAAGATTCTGAGATTTTTTTAGCTGCCGTAGGTGGAGACTTGGGAAGTTTTGTAGCAGAGGAACGTGATGTTCACTTTAATTTTAAAATGTAGTTAGTGAATGGATGGCATTAACTTTTTATAGAGACAGTAAAAAACAGTGATGGCAGTGCTGAAATTAGTAACCTTTTTACAAAATATCTCACTGTGTTACTCTATTTTGCCCTCTCAGAATTGGCATGGAAGTAAAATGTGTAACTCTTACCAGTTCTTGGCTTATATGGAAATCATGTTCAACTGTTACACAGCTAAATAAGAATTAAATTCTGGTAAATATTTTTCTAGTATTTCATGTCAACCTCACAGGCACATATTCACAAAGGTTCTAACTTTATAATGAAGTAAAACTGAAATATTTCAAATACATAAACATTTTTGATACTAATCAGTATTCCTTGGTTTGTTGTATCATTGTCAGGATACTTACCGAAGACGCCAGATGCAACGTACCATTACCCGCCAAATGTCTTTTGATTTGACCAAGCTGTTGGTTACAGAGGATTGGTTCAGTGATATCAGTCCTCAGACCATGAGAAGATTGCTAAATATTGTTTCAGTGACAGGTAAGTGTGGCATGTTTGTGTACAGTAAATGGTATGGTGTTTTGGTTGCTTGTAGTTACACTCAGACTTCTTAGTGTGTAAACTGAATTTAACAAGCCAGTCCATGTGCTTATTTTGAAAATTCTTCCGAAGCAAACTCTTCTAGAGTGCAAGCAAAGATTATAGACTGTTCTGTGTAGAATTAAAAAAGTAAATAATATTTGCTGTTTCGTTGACTTCAGTTGGGAGGCAAATGATTCTAGTCTACATTTTTAGGAAGTTTTATATTTTTTTAATTTTGAAGTGGGATAATAAAACACATTTTTCAATTTCATAATACTCTAATGTGAACAGAGCTCATAGTGCTGGTATCTTAAAAGGTAAACTGCAAGGCAAACCCAGGTATATATCCTTTACATTTTTGCTATGAATATTTAGAGTCCTTTTCCTCTAAAAGATTGTCTGGGGCCGATGAAAGCATTTTATGACCTGTTTTCCTTCAACAAAGTGGAAACAACTGGAAAAGGACTTCTGGAAGTTTAATAAAATCATATTTCATGTAGTAAGTGAATGGGGAATGATTATTTACTGTCTTTTCTATTACAGACGCTAAAAGGTACTGAATAGCCTTACAGCTAACTCATTCAGAGCAAACAAAAGGAGTTACATTTTACACTGTATATAGTTAAGCACATAACTGCAACAGTATCATATGGATGTGGGAAACTTACATGGATTCGGAAACAATTAAATACCTGAAAAGTAAAATTCATCAAGTGCTAGTAGAAAGCAGGCAGTGAACCACAAATCACCAGGGGCTGGAATAACAGAAGAGAATATTATTTTTCCCCAGGCTCTGAAGCTTTTACATAAGCATTTGCTATTGTACAGTATGAGGCTTCTGGGCAACGTGGACCTTTACTCAGAATTGGCTTGACCTTTAACTAGAAAAAAATATCCTGGCAAAAGCTTGACCTTAATTTCAGTGTCCTTAACTCATTTTTGCGTTGATGTGAAAGCCAGTACCAGCTTCTTCAAAAGGATCAAATTTCATGTTTTCTTTGTTCCAGGCTTTGTATTCTGAATGTCTGTGATTAGGATGTGGACCCCTGTAGAAAACTGCCATTAATCACCAGGTGCTGGTGAAACACTTTTTTACTATGACACTGAACAAGCTCTGGCACAGGTTGCCCAGGGAGGCTGTGGAGTCTCCATCCTTGGAGATATTCAGAAGCCATCTGAACACAGTCCTGGGCAGCTGGGTCTGGGTGGTCCTGCTTGAGCGAGGGAGTTGGACCAGAAAACCTCCAGAGGTCCCTTCCAACCCCACCCATTCCATGATTCTGCAAAACAAATAATATTAACAGTTTATAGAACTAACTGGAAAATGTAAGGCATTCACAGATATGTCAAATGTATTGTCTTTAATACTTAAAAATATTTTAGTACTATCTAGCATGTATATTTAATATATTAGGTTAGGTTCATTAGATAGGATGGGATGCAAACAGGAAGGTTAATTCAGGAGAGCTTGCCACTGATAAGCAAGGTTATTGGCTCATAAAATAATGAGTAGCATAATGATTGAACAGACAGTAAAGAGTTGTTCTACCTGTGGCTGAGTTTAGGAAAGGACAAATAGTGCCTTAAAAATTTGAAATAGCTAGTTGAAAAAACATTGCATTTTCTAAATGGATATTTCTGCTTTTGTTTTGTTTCTTTTCTTTTTATCTAGTCTTGCTTGCAATTACAGCTTTCCCATTGACCCATTAGGTATCAGTGGTGTCTTTAAGAAGAAGCGGTGCACCTTTGAGCTCTTCCCCAACAAATTGATCCTAGTCACAAGTTCCTACATTACGCTTTAAGGAGGCTTTTGGAAGATGACATTAATCCTGTTCTCTACAACTCCTGTGCTATAGAACTCTTCTTCTGAATAAAATGAATTACTTGTTTTTATGCCACTTCAGCTCTTTTAGTCTGAGTTCCTGGTTTTATGATAAAGAATCTCACTAAATGACAAGTAGTACTACACTGTACAAATGGAGAACAAAGTTAATATTACTGCATTTTGAAGGAAAAGAGTTCTGCTCTTGTTTCGTGGTCATTTCAATAATAAATTGTCACAAGCTCTGGGTTATGTTAATGAAAACAGAATCTCTAAAAGTTCTAATTTCAGTAAGTAAATTTGATTGCTAGGAAGACTACACTATGATTCTACCGATAATACTAGGAATAAAAGATTATGTTAAATGACCTTTGTCATTTCTAGAAATACAACCTATGTCTTTCTATGATAACATTTAATGCTTAAGTAAAAATTATTCTTAATTTTCTAATGAGATCTGGATCATTTGAGAGAGAGAATTTTGGGAAGAAAACTCACAGATACAGAAATATCACAGTTGCCTGCAGCCATATCAAGGATGGGTTCAACAGATTTGGCATTAAGTCCTGTGTTGGGTGATTGTAGCCACATTGCCTACACCAGGTGCAGTTCAGAAATCAGCCTGTCTCTATTGCACAGCACATAGCTGGAGCTAAGAAACCTGCTGCAACCATCTCACGTCTCACTGAGGGTGTTTGCTTTACCAATAGGTGCACAGGGTAATAATACGGGCCAAAACCAAACTGATTCCTGCCGATCCATTTGGTTGCAGAAACCTGATACAGCGGTATCAATGTTGCATCCACTGCCCAACTTAAGTACTCCTACATGCAGTGTTATTTCCAGCATGTCACAAGTAGGTGGAGCTGTTTCAGGTCTGGTACAGTGCCAAGGTGATCATCTCAGTAGGAAGCGTGTGATACAAGGCCACAGTTGTAGGTCTCTGAGCTGAGGTTCAGCTCTGTCAAACCAACCTGGGTAACACAGAGGGGTTGGCTGTCTCCGCAGTTCCATGCCCAGTGCTTGCATAGTTTGAATTGTCCTAATTTGCCTTCAGTCAGATTATGAAGAATTAAATGTAAATGCTGTTCTAAATTAAGTAAAATAATTCATGGCTTATTTTCTGCTGTTACCTTAATGCTAGTATAATTAATAGACAAGTGTTAATATGTCCTTTTGCCCATTTTCCCCTGCTTTTTCCCTTTTTTAGTGATCCTTCATATGTGACAACAGACCGAAAATTCTGAACTAATCTTTTAAATAAAAGTGCAGCCTCTTAGCATTGTCATTACATTTTGTAGCATGAAATGTCTGGTTTTGGCAAATTATAATGCAGATGTGAAAGTATAACGAAATCACAAACTGTTAGTTGTAAAAGCAAACAAAAACCCTGCAAGAACACTTTTAGTGTACTATAATCTGTAGTTATATATGATGATTTCATGAACAGCTTGATGAGCTGGGCCTTCAGGCTGCAAGTTACACATCGTCACCAATATTAATAACCCAATTCTAGAAAACTTGCTAAATTTGAAATGCATAAACTATAGCATTAACTTCTGCTCTGTTTTTTAATATTAACTTTACTTGTAATTCATACCTTGTCTTACTAACTTAAAACAATTTTTTTATAGCTTTGTATTTTACTTTAATGGCTGTTGAAGATGGCAGTTGTATGCTTTACTTGTTTAGACCATATTTCATATGCTAGTACGCAGAAGATCTTTCATAGTCTTAGCATGATTTTTGAGAAATTAATGTTGTGTGAAATTCTCCATTGAGTTTTGCTAAAGTAACTTAAGATTCACCTGCAACAGGATGATAGTAATTAGTGTTTAACCTGGAGCTGAAGTTGACAGGTTTGGAGAGTCTCATGTTCTGACCAGTATTTGCAAGAATTTTTATTAGGTTGTCAGATGGTATTTTTAGATGTGACTTGATGAGATGTGAGAGATGATTTTGAACTTACTGAGCTAAAAATATAATACCAGAAAGTTCACAGGTCAGGTTAAAGGACTTACATAGGTTTTACTTTGAGGGGGGGGGAAGGAAAAAAGACATCTTTCAAAAGGGAAAAAAAATCCCCTGTGTTTCTTCCCTTCTTCCTTGTTATATTAGGTCGTTTATTGAGAGCTAATCAGATCACATTCAATTGGGATAGACTGGCTAGTTGGATCAATCTCACAGAGCAGTGGCCGTATAGAACATCGTGGCTCATACTACATCTTGAAGAGACTGAAGGCGTTCCAGATCAGCTGACTTTAAAAACCATCTATGAGAGGTAGGTGTTATTCTGGTAATAGTATGCACTTTCAATGATTAAAATAGTGATCGTTATTAATGATTATTAGAATGGCTTTCAAACAGCTACCAGGTTGTAATCTAAAATTCTCTCAATCTTACTATCTTCTGTTAACTTTTAGAAACTTTTAAATTACTTTCATTGCTATTTAATGCACTACATACATATGTGCGCTCTGTATTAAAAACAAAGAGAATTATACTGGAATTCTTCACAGATAGGTAGCAGTGCTTCTGTCTCTTGATATTTTTATCTCTACCTTGGCCAGGGTAGAAGTTGTTTATTTTTCCCTAGTTAGAAATCTGAACTGAGCTCTGCAAAAACTGCCTTTGTTGGTAAAGATGTCTGGAGGTTTGGTGCTTAGCAGGAGTGCTTGATGCTATGGCAGTGTCTTGTGCTGCAGTTAAGGAACACGAAAGTGAAACATGACTTTCTCCATTGCTGATACAAGTTGCTCCCCAACAGAGCTGCCTAGATATTGCAACTGAGAGCAAATAATCCCTGTGTTGCCAGTGAACGTGCCTCTCCAGAACCTGGCTGCTTGTAAGAAAGGACATGTGGATTGGGACAAGTGACCTGATGACAGTGGGAGTGGAAAAGAAAGAATTTGGCTGGGAGTTGGGCCTACAGGAAAAAAGCAGAATCTGAGAATGAAAGTCAGTGGGAGGAAAGAAGGATTTGACTTGCATAAGAAATAACTGGAATCAGATGAAAAGAACAGCTGAGGTAAAGAGGGAAGACTGATTGAACAAGTTGCCAGAAAATCTAGAGACTTCACAGGGTCCAGGGAAAGAATAGAGAGAGTGAACTTGGACAGAAAATTCTGGGAAGGTGCCCTGCACTAAGAGTCAAGGAATGGGAGATGATGAACTGGATGAAGGTCTGGGATGGGCTGGAAATGGTTGAAGTGTTGAGAATGGAATTAGGATTGATTGGGAAAGATGACTGGAATGGGTTGTATTAGGAAGGGAAAGTTGAAGTGTTGAGATCTGAACACAGAGAACCCAGAAGGTAGAGGGACAAGGGTGGACTGGACATGACAAGGCTGAGGATTCAAGATGGACAAAGATGGCAAGTAGTAGACTGGAGTAGCTTCAGATTAGGGGGTTGTTGCTGAAATATCAAACTTCAGAGATAAATAAGTATGTGATTAGAAAACACTTTCCTCTAGAAAATGGATCCAGTTTCTGAGTTTTGCATTTCCTCTGTGAGTGTAACATACCTGCAAGATCATAGATAAGTGATGGGAACCCACCTCTCCATTGTGGGTTCACACAGCTAGTGTCACAAATGTTTATGTGATCAGGTAAGTACGATAATTCAGAGTCAACAAGGATTCCTTCTCCTGTCATGCTTTTCAGTACTCTTGTAGATATTTCTGACTTTATTTAGATTTGCTGTAATGCATGTTTCATAACTTTTCAGTATTTATCCAACAAACTCATTACAGTCTTCTGATTATTAGCATCCACAGTACTAAATTGCTTTGGAGTGATCAAAGTCCAAAGCTGTCTTCGAGACGTTTATATTTTCTGATAAACTAATTCAGAGACCTGAATTGTTCTCATAAATGAGCACTGGTAATTCCGGTATAAACTGATGTTAAATCTGCGGTAAACCAACATGAGGAGAAGGAAGGGACAGTCACAATTGAATGTGAATGATTTATTTGGCTTCTGGATTATTTGTTGTTAGTACAGACACTTGAACTGTTGATATTGAGTGCCAGTTGGAGTGTGTCAGGGTTTATTAGTTCAGGTGGGGAGGAGATTCATGACTCCTGCTATGCTGGTTTGCCTCTTGCTATGCAGGTTGTGTTTGGAAGTAATACAGCCACTTGAGTAGAGTGTCAATTCATAATGGACAGTTATAAACTTATAAATACATTTATAGTGTATAAAACTAGGATCTGTAATACGAAGAAACAGCAATCAACCCTGTACCATATGTTGGAAAAGGGAAGGTGATAATCTTCTTTTCAGTAAAGCTGTTTGTATTCTACCTGTAATACCAGGAAAACAAGGAAAAGGAAAGGAGGACCAATATTCAGAATTCTCTCTTTAGCAAAAAATACCAACGGGATTATTTGATATGAAAATTATAAAGCTACAAGACTGAGTTTCTTTGACTACTTAACCATTTAAAAAAAGATTCATGATAGCAATACTGCTTTATGCTCAGGAAGAGAGTTGTCTCAGCCATTTCTGCTGAACTTAGTGTATAACTACTGATGTAGTAGTGACAAAGTCTGAGATCTCATCTGTCTGGTAAGTTGGGTGATCATCTTTACCTTATGCTGAATATGAAAAGATCTGTGAACTCTTCTCTGGGATTATCCAATGCTCTAAAAATTGTTTTATCCAAAATAATCCTTTCTGTGTCATTGTTATTCTTTCTGTCTACAACTGTTTGAAGTCACTTGGCTTGAATACCTGTTTCTGTATCAGCTCAAAGTACTTACTTTAGTTCCTCTTTTCAAACTTCATTTTTCTAGTTTATAAAGCAGCTTTC
Source organism: Balearica regulorum gibbericeps (assembly GCF_011004875.1). NCBI lineage: Eukaryota > Metazoa > Chordata > Aves > Gruiformes > Gruidae > Balearica > Balearica regulorum. The sequence continues at coordinate 17,725,510 of NC_046186.1, forward strand.
CTATTTGGAGTCTCATTAATAGAACCAGATTTTGATACTTTTATAGCTTCTGTTCCTGTACTGAGTTTGTGTTACTACTTCCCTGCCTTTTATTCTGCAAGGATTTTTTTTTTTTTTTTTAAATATTTTGGTACTTTAGAGCAAGAGCAAAAATACAATTTTCATAGTATTGAATAGTTTTTGTCAAACTACTTTTTATTTTGACAGTGCCAGTTCTTCTTTGGTTTTGCTGCATTTCTGAACTCTGAGTGTGTGAGGAGAGGGGGTCTGCCTGGACATCTCCCTTGAATGAAAGGAATCTTGTAGGTTCTGTGTTGTGTAGGAGTTCCACACTCGATAACATTCTCCACATAAGGAGAATGCTCTGATATTATAGTTACTTTTCCAACTTTTAAAATACCGTGTGTTACAAAGCTTGTGAATCACCAGGATTCCCTTGCAGTGAGAACTCTCTGGTCCCTTCCTCTTAGCTGCTGACTGTGCGGGGCAGAGGGTTAACACAACAGATCGATCTGTTACAGGTACCTTCAGCTGAAGGAGTTATAGTCGGTATTTTGTGTGTGCACGGAGGGTATGACAAGTGGTAATAAAACCCATGTTGTTTTACCGCTGTATCTTTGGAGGCAGATTATAACCTGCTCTTCACCATCAGTAGAGCCGCTGCTGTAGAAGTGGGATTGAGCGCAGGAGTTGGTGGTGGTACCTGTGTGTGTGGTGATACTGTGCCGGCAGGTGGCACTAGGAGAACGGCTGTCTGGCCAGCGGGGCTCTGGCAGCTTCTGCTCCCTTGTTTGTCTTGGCGTGGTCTGTGTTCGTATTTAATGTTGGTGATCTTTTTCACTAGATGCTTTGTTTTTCGGTATTTCAAAGAATAAGCAATTCTTTCACAACATACAAAAAGTATAGTAAAATGAAAAGAATCAAGTAGTCAGGCATTAGCAAATGAAAGAATAAAAATAGTCTGCAGTTAATTCCACTCTATGTATACATTATGATATGATTTGTATGATCAGATGCTATTTTGCTTCCGTAAGACTCCTATCTTGTAACGTCTCTATCTCAATTTGGTTACTAAATAAATATACCTATATCTATGTGCTTCAATTTGATATTAAAAAAGCTAACTAATATATTCTTATTGTGAAGGATTGTTGGGGAAAGCAAATTTATGGGTGCTTTTCTGTAGATACTATGATGAATGTGGAAAACTATATTGATGAGTATGAAACCACTTCTGTCAGGAGTAGTGTATCTTTACTGTATCCTATTATGCAGAGATGGGAAAACCTATTGAATTGGCAACATTTTCCTAGGGTCTTAAAAAATCCCAAAATTAGATTTCAATTTCTGGCACAGACACACTTCTGAACAATCTTTGTGGATTGGAGTCACTTAGACTTCTCTCTTCGTGATAGGCAGAGACGCTATGTTGTAATTCTTTGATAGAGGGGAACTAGCCTGTACTTTGTGTCAGATTTTGAAAATAAAAAATGCTGAGTCTCTGGTGTTGAATTTCAGTCCAGATTCTGGAGAAAAATGTCTTTACTCTTCTTACTTCCTTAAATTGACTTGCTGTATCATCTCACTTCTGTCCTCTCACTTCCAGCCTCTCTCTTTGCTGCTCTGGATCTTTGCATGGTTTAGCTTTCCAGTTGATATACTTATTAGTACTAGTATTTACTCCTTTGGATGTATGCGTTGCCATTTCAAATCATCTTTCATCACCAGGATTTTCATGTAGTCTCTCTCCTTGCCAGGTTAAGCTCCTAATTCCGATTTCTTGTCTGTTGTGTTCTCCTTCCCATTTTGTGTTTAGGTTGTTTTGTGGTCAAGCCCACTATTGTTATTTACCACCTCTCCATCCTGGTTTAGGTTAATTATTTTTGCCATTTTATTTATAGTAGTGACACACAGTTTAATATTCCTTTACATTTATGTTGTGCATTCTCCTTCATGTTGCTGTAAAGAGTCTTCCTAATGTCAGTTTTGTGTAATGCCAAGATGGTTTGCAGAGGTTGCAAAAATCAAATTTTTAAAGCCCTGAAGTGGAATAAAATACATGGGCTTTCTGTAGATGAATTTGTAAGAGAATTAAGTTGTCAGATTAAAGCAAGTTTCTGTTGAATGTTTGCAACTGATACTTCTCAGACTTGTAAATTAGCCAGCTGTGGGATGTGCTCTCTTGTGAAGACTAAATGAAACATCCATGACATCAGAATACATGTCAGTGCCAGATCTAAATAAATGATCTGTTGGGGAAAATCACTGTGGTTTTTGTAGAGAGAAGATATGTTTCAAGAAACTGAATTCTCAACAGAGTCAATGAACATGTGAAGAAGGCAAGGTAATATTTTGAAATTTAAGAAATTTTAAGCAAGATCTTGATCTAAGAACATTTAAATGTATTGAAATTTAAGGTAATAACAGGCAAGATTACCTCAGGAAAACAAAAGGAGCAAGCAAAAGATCATAGCATCGTAGAATCATTTTGGTTGGAAAAGACCTATAAGATCATCAAGTCCAACTGTTAACCTAACACTGCCAAGTCCACCACTAGATAGGAGTAAGTCTCATGAGAAACTTGCAGGTAAGGTTTCCAAAGATAATACTTGCACTCTTTGACATACCTGTAGTTGGTCTGGCAGAGGGAGAAGATGCAATGTGGGAATATAACCAGGACAGCTGTTTCACAGAGGGTTGTGGAAAAAGCTATGAGTAAATTGCATATCAAAGTCATTGTGGATATAGGTATCATAACATACTGGGGAAAATAATCTCATCTGTAATCCTGCTGGTGTAGTAATGGGCTGTAAATCTGCATTGAGGAGAGAAATTCACAAATAATTGCTGATTTCTCCAAAAATGAAACAGTGTCTTTAGGAGTTATTAGCAAAACAATAGAAAGAAGGAAGATACTGTATTATACAAATCTGTGATGTATCTAAATTCTGAACACTGTGAGATTCTAGTCATCCCGTTTCAAAAAGGCTGTACCAAAGTAGAAAGGATATTAAAGAGGATGAGGAGAGCCCTAGTCTTACATCAGATTTTGCTGTGAATATCATCACTGTCCAATTTCCCCTGCACTGAGGAATCCCAGTTTTGCTTGAATACTTCCTCCTCTCTTTTTTTTGATTCTCAGGTCTTTCTCAGTCTAAGACATATGATTAATTTATTTCTTTTCCCCCAAGGCCTTAGTTTTTCATTTCAGTTTGAGGCTCTAAGTTTTAGTCATCTTACGTTGTTTCTTGATATTTTCTACTGCTTAAGGCTGTAGATGGCAGTGATTTGATATTGCCACCTTGTTGATTAAAAATGGTGCTATTAAAACTGATTGTATGGGAGGGAATGTCTTCTCAGTCCCTCTCCTCATTAAGTTTACTCACTAAATGAGGTAATCTGCTGAACACATTTTATTCGTTTATATACTTCTTATCCTGGCAGAAACCAAAGTCTGCAATACTTTGTATATTGGAAGATGTTCCTAGAAGTCAGTAAAGTAATTTTGTAACCCTAAGGCCTGTAGGCCTTAGTCCTTCTGAAATCTGAAGGTGTTAGGGAGAGTTTCTACATCTGTGAACTAACCAGTTCTCTTCTAGATATGTCAGATTTACCAGTCTGTCACATTTTAAAGCTGTTACTAACTGGACTGTCTTCACTGATTAATCACAGAATAGTCTGGGTTGGAAGGGACCTCAAAGATCATCCAGTCCCAACCCCCTGCCATGGGCAGGGACACCCTCCACTAGACCAATTTGCCCAAAGCCCCATCCAACCTGGCCTTGAACACTTCCAGGGAGGGGGCATCCACAACTTCTCTGGGCAACCATTAAAGTCTGTTCCATGTGCTAACAATTATACAGTTGAAAGTGAAACTTCAGGGATGTATGTGCCCCTTGAGTTCAAGAATGCAAGTCAGAAAATGACTGACTAAACTTGTAAACACTTGAAAAACTATATATATATCTAAATTTTTGCGCCTGAAGTTTCTGCAACATGTACAGTTGCAGAAACCTTCTGTGAACAAGATGAGGTGTTGACACTGTAGGAAAGTTCCAGGTGGCCTTTGAAAAGAAAATGGCAGGGAACACACTGCAGGCTACCAGAACAATTTAGTGACCTGCTATGGAGGGCCCTTTGGAAAAGAAAAAAAGTCAAAATAAAGTTGATAATAGTCCATGAGAATTTCCTCATGATCATATCTGGATACCATCAGGTTATAACATTCATCCAGGAATTAACTAGATCCATGGTAAGTATTTTCCTCCCTCTCATGTGGTTAGGATCTAGATTCTGTATCTCTCTGAATGTAATTCTAGCCATTACCTGGTGAAGCTGCGAGAATGTCAGACCAGCGTATCTAGGATAGTTCTAAGAGAGATTGTGACTCACTGTCTTGGTGCTTAAAGAATCTTGGGGGCAGAGGAGAGTCCTTGTCCCCAGAATGAAATTTTTACATTTTGCTTAATACAGAATTTAAGTATTCACACAACCTTCTATTTAAGCACTTCCTACTGGCTGATTTTGATGTTACTCTGCTTGTCATGCTTCATGTCATGAGGGACAGTCCTAGCTGTCATTCTTTCCCAGGCTTTGCTCAAACTGTGGTATTAAGACAGGGCTTATCAATTCTTTGTGAGCATATCAGCAAATAGTTGCTGGTCCCTGAATTTCTGTTATGTGACTATTCTTATAAATTCATGCAAAATATTAGAACATGAGAGCTTGGCTCAGGATAGAAGAAACTCTCATGAGCCATATGTTCAGATTAGGATCTCCACCCTTACTTAATCTCCTTGAAAACATGCTTTTTGGGAAGCTGAAGGAAACTATGGAAATCAAGAGTCTTAAATCTTTGATTTGGAAAAAAAATATAAAACTTACAGGATGAGAAAATGGTTGTGCTTTCCTCAGAGTTGTAAGTAACCATTATTTAAAACTTGGCAACATATAATTCATCCATCACTTGGGCTTAATTTAACCTCTGCAATGAAGTATTTGTGCACATATGTATGCATGCCTACCTATGATGAATGTCAAATTGGATGGCAAAGCGATGTGCCAAGGCAGGACACACCAAATTTAGAATAATAACCTAATAGCTTTCTTTTATTCAGGATTCTTTTTTGTGTGTGGAACTAAAGGATCTAAGCCAGCCGTAGCTCATTTATTACTTTTTTTTTAATGCTTTTGCAACTCTTACACCGTTCTAAGGAATAATTTGTGGAAATCATCTGCTCTGATTTAGCAATAATAGAAAGTTCATGTTTCTTCATTTTTTCAGTTCTAGATGTTACCTTTCCAGTTGCAACACTGATTTTGCTTGCTCCCCCTGCCGCCCCATTCCTCACCCCCCCCACCCCCCCACCCTGCCCCTAGTCTTTACTGAAGTTATCCCTTTTTGGATATACTTAATTTCAGGTTACTAGACAACCTCTGTTTCTCTTTTTTTCCCCTTTTTTCTTCAGATTAAACTGGTAAAAACTGATTTAGTTATAAGTAGACCAGCAGTGGATTACTGTAGGTTTGGAGTTCTGTAGCATGCTTTCATTGGTGCTGTGTTTTACTGATAAGTTCAGATCTTTTGTGTGATATGCCCACATGAATCAAACTAGGAAATCACTTTGACAGGTTAAAACATTTTTCTGTTTCACGTACAGTTGAATATTTCTACTTCATTGTTTACTCCTTCAGTTTAAGAAAGTATATTTACAGCATACAAAAAATACCACCAAGATATAAATGATATGAAATTATTTTATTAAAGAAATTGATTTTATAAAAAAATCAGAAAATATAATTCTGTAGCAGTAGTAGTAAAATTTATTTTTCCCCATATAAAGGCTCATTTATTTTTATAGCAATTTGATGACACATCTGCTTGCTTTATTCAGCTGAAAAGAAAATGTTGGTTCTTGGTGTTTTGTAAAATTGCTTTGTTAAATTATTTTCGAAATCGTTCAACTTTTAACAAATGACATTTGATACTAACATTGGAAAGCAATTTCAGCTAATTAAGTAGATCCTTCTATAAACCATTGGAACATTAAGATGACAAACTGTTCATTCAGGATTATTTTAATTGGTACAATTATTGCAATTTTGTTGCAATTATGTGTTGAGCTAAAAGCTTTTGTCTAAATCATTTGAGGTTTTTTTGTTAATATACATAAGTAAGAAGAAAAGAAGTAAAATACAAACTGAAGACAAGCATTATCTGTCTACTTTTTCATTACAGTACTTTAGACAAGTATCTATTAAATTATTCTTTTAAAAAAGTATGTTACATGTTTTCAACAAATCTCTAGCAATGTTTAAATTGAGCAAGATCATTTGAAATGAAACATTTCTGGAAGGTTATTATGTTAATTCCAGTTTTGACACTGTTTAAATACCTTTTAATAAAAAGGGTGAAATTAACTTCTGAGGGATTTGTGAGTTGTATAAAATCTATTGATGTATTAATTTAAGAAGTGTAGCTTTTTAGCGATTATAGAAATTAAAACATGAAAAAGCTATGGAAGGTGCCACATTCATCACTCTGGTTGTAATGTTCCCTGCAATCGTCTTTTGCTCGGGCCAGGTTTAAATAAATCGCTTTGTTTGAGTAGACAATTTAATATCCTTGTAGACCTCACAGTGAGGAGTTACTTCTAAATGTTTAACCTGCTTTTTGTTTTTCAGTTCCCTTTTATTGCCTCCTACTTAAAATGCCGGGCACATAAAGTTACTATGTTTCTTACTGCGCTAATAATGTGGTCTCAATGTTTATAGGCAACATAGCAGTTGAGTTGTAGATGGTTGTTGCCCAAACTGTCTACTAAATAGACCTACATGAAGCAAGGCATAAAAGAGAAGTAAAGAGAGTACCAGAGGGCGTGATGAGAAGGAAGTTCAGATGAAAAGGTAATAAGGAGAGAAAAAGCATTGGAGCAAAAGCTAATCAGAACAAGGCAGAGGAATAATTTTAGCTTTTTTTAGTTACCTTTGTAATATAGAGTAATAAATCATATTTCTAAAATACTTCCCAGGTAGTTTAAAATGCTTACAGTATAGTTAATGTGCCTTTATGGCATCTCTCAAAAATGCTCCCATGTGTATTTCAAATCCCTCCAAGCACACCTGATTGACAGTAGTTTAGGGTAGAACACAGAAGCCTTAGTTTTTGCAAGACTATAAACAATTTCAGGAAAGAAAAACTTTTAACCTGTCTAAGTCAATTCATGAGACTTCTGTACTTTTGGGGAAATTGATAAGGTTGGGAAATAAAATTGGAGATGATGACTTTTTGTGTCTGCTGAATGTTTTTGTCCAAAGTAGAATATTTATTCAAAACCCGAGAATGTGGGAAAACATTGTGAGGTAAGATGATAAGCTGGAAATGCATCTCTTAGCTACATACTGCTAGTGGCCTATATCCTGGCTCTTACACCACAATAAATGTAATGTCATCTATCTGTGAGGAAAAAAAAAGGAAGAGAAAAAACACTTACATCATATTCAGAAAAAACTTGTGTCTCTTATTGCTGTAAAAGCCTACCACTGAGCAGTAGCATGGATTATCAAGTTCTTTGAAAGCTGGTGCTCTAGTATTCCTTGCAACAATTTGTTCATATGCCCACACAATAAATTTGCCTCATTAGATCAACTCTGTCATAAGAAGCTGCTTTAGAAGGACAAGATAAGGACCAGATCAGGTAATCCAAATGTCTTTGGTCCTGGTTGACTTGAATTTTGGTTATTAACCTATTAACATAGAATAGCAATTGTACCTTTTTGCCTTTCATTTCTGGATAGCATTTGCAACAGATTGATAGATCAGTCTTTGACTTACTCTGAGAAGTGGAACTCACGCTTGTGTGAGTGAAGTGTTTGCCATGGACTTTTGGAGGAGGAGAGTCCTTTTGCCTGGTCCTGAGGTTTGACTGTATGCCATAACATAGCCCCAGAAAAGAATCTTGTGCTGGAGACTAGGATGAACCATGTCCGTTTCTATACTGGAAGACCTGCAAATATTTGATGTGTTTCTGAAGTCCTACAGGTGGAGGTATTGAGTAAAAGAATCCCTGCATAAAGCCATAAAGTAGTTTTGTAACTGCCATTCAGCAATGAAAATACCAAAACCAGATTAATACAGTATTCTTGTATTTCACTTGTGTGAGTGACCTTGTTGGACTTCTCGGTTAGTGAGACATAATTACTTTTTTGTTTACAGAGCAGCTTTGAGCAGTCTTAGATTCTTCTGTGCTGCTCTGTTTTGTTGCTTTTCCTCAACTATTCCTGTGTAATAATTGTTTTGGGGTTTTTTAAATCTTTTGCCTTCTGTAATTCAAATAGTGCTGCAAAGCTGTGAATGAATCCAGGCATTTCCAAGTGTATTAACACTGTTTTAGTTACAAAGAATGCTGGTGTAGGGTTATTCTTGAAAGTTGTATTAAAAATGGACCTTTTTAGTATGCCTCAGGGACAGTGCATGATACCGAGTGTGGGAGATTAATAAATCTCAATCTCTTCAGGATCAAAATGTTTTTTCTTTCTGAAATGATCAAAATCAGGAACGCTCAGAAGAGGTGCTTTATCTACTGTTACTTGAATTGGATAGTTAGAGTCAGTTTTGCAGAGCAAGCTTTCCTGAATACCTACAATAATAGGAGTTTTTAAATAGCTATTGCATCTGTTCAGTGAAGTCTATGTACTGCTTAATATGCACTGAGGGGTTTATAATTTTTGTCTAGATAGATATATCAAACTATAGCTTTCTGGGTTTTTTTGATCTTTATTAAGATAAAACATTGGTTCCCTTATGTTTTAGTATTGAGTGCGTGATGACTTTTTATTCCTGCCTTTATACAAGTGTATGTATATGAAAAAATGCTCTTTTTCAATGTCCAAATAACCTGTTGCAAATTTCAGTTTCAAACAACATTTGCAGCACTATTCTTGATTTGTTGATAGTAAATTTTGAGGAGTGTTTTGTGTGAGAGCTTTTAATCCAGAAAAAATGCACCCTTAGGCATGAAGGTGCACTCTCACTATACTGACCAGACATGAGAAGAATAGGATAAATAACTTCAGAGCAAAGCATTATATTATTAGTATTTGATTATTAGGTATTAGAGATCAGATGTCTAATTGGCAGATTGTTAAGTATCAGAATTTCATACTGTGTTCCAAAGCGGCCCAGATTTTCTAGTTTTCTATTTCTCAGTATCAAACCTTTAGAAAAAATGATTTTGTATTATTTTTAGTGAGAAGTTATTTCATTATTTTAAGCAACATTTTTGTCTTAAACTATATTGAGAGAAAATTTTAAAGGCACATGACAGCTAAAACATGACGTGCCTTCATGCTCATGCCTTCTGTTGCTCTATTTCCTATTTAATAACAATTAATTAGGTCTGTTGCTTTTTATGGAGTGTAAAAGTTTTTAAATTACTTTTATCCACATAGTTACTTGCTCCTGTAAAACATGAGGGAAAAAAAATATTTAGGTGTGCAAAGAGTAACTTTTAGAATTTCTTTGTTTTCACCTTCAGGGAGAGAGGTTTGGAAAGAGCAGGGAGAATGGCCGTTCGGGTTATGACATCTTCCAAAGAAGTGAACCTTCCACCTGTCTGGGCGGAGCTCTGTGAGAGAAGGCAAGCTGGGAGCCAGGGAGCACAGCAGGGCAGGCAGGGCATTGGCCTCATGAGCAAGGGGTGCAGTCCCACGGTAGCCAAGAAGGAAGATCAGAGCAGGTTCAGGGACAGCAAACAGCCCAGTGCTCTGTAGCCATGAGGCACATTTTAGGTCGAGCCAGGAAGTCAAGTCAGTGAGTCAAGGTCATGACCAGTAAGGTATATAGATGTAGCTCAGATGAGGACAAAGGCCTGAGTTTGAAGGCAGTTCTCGAATCAAGCGAGAGAGGCCTCCAACAAGGCTTGCAGCTCTTACCGCAGCAAATCTGATCCCGGGTACCTCAGCTGCGCTGTATCAGAGCTGGCCTTGAGCACAGGCAGCAAAACCCCTGGCGGGGGGAAGAGGTGGTAGAGCCTGTTGGCATACTCCAGGGCCTGACATAACCAACCAAACAGGGAATGTGGGCACAGCACAGCCTTCAGTGTGGATGCTGTTTTACCACCACCTGTTTGGGTGGTGAAAGACCACATCCTGTGGCAACCATCTACTGCAGTAAGTGGTGAATAGGTGGGCTGTGTCACATGTAGCCCCACAGCCTAGCATCTTCCTTTAGGCTATACTGGCAACGTTCAGTGCTGGACCTGCTGTTGGACCATGGTGGTTATTGTCCAAGTGGGTCAGAAGTGCAAGGTGAATATAAACTAGAAGAAAAATTGGAGCAAATTCAGTCTCTTGAATGGAAGATAAGATGATGTACCTATATGTACTTGCAGTAAATTATTCTGATTTGCAGCAAAAGCCAGAAATCATACATCATTATTGGAATATAACTTAATCCACACTGAAAGCTATTTTTAATTTTAGCTGCGCGTAGAAAAAGGACACATGTGGAATAGCGGAATGAATTTTTAAGTTCTCTTCTGTCAACGTAATGTTCTGGTTTGGGCCCATTCCTTTTAAATTCAAGTATTTTTTTGTGGAAACAGACACTCTAACATTGTTAGGTTTTGATGTTTCTGGTTTAAAGAATAATTCTTCTGCCTCAGGAAAATCTAGCCCCCAAAATAGGGTGTTCACAGTGCTTTATTTTTAGATCTGTGTGCTTATATCTTAGAAAAAGTAGCTCCTAAAGTGCTTTAGATGCTAACCTTTTATTTTTTTATCTGAGAAGTACAGGCACATGCGATTTTTGTGGCTTTTTGCCAAAAGATTATCATTTGCATAAATATTTCTTTCAAAGGCGTAGTTTAAGACATTGAGCTCAGGAGGTTAGAATAGAGACTTCAATCTGCACACCAGCAGTGGGCTATTGGCTTCTGAACAGTAGCTTTGTTCATCATATTTAGAACACTGTTCGCATTCAGACTTAAGTAGAGCTGGCATTAAAATTCAGCTAATTTGTTTCATGTGATTCATCAGCTGTGTGTTTTATTTAAATCTATGTCACATTCTCTTTTGGCTTTTTATCTTGTAGATTTAAGTGTTGAAGTAGGCCACTCTTTAACTCTTCAGTCCCTGACTTAAAAAGTCACTTAACTTTCATTTTACTGGGGTTGAACTCTTGTCTAGAATAATCACAGTAAATATATGCAACTAAAATGTGCATTAGTACTTTAGGGTTTTTTACATTTCTGATGTTTGAATAAGAACATACACATTTACAGTCAGTTTAGTTGTAGTTTTATATAAGGCAAAATAGAAGAACTTAAGATGGTAGCTACATATTAGTGTAAAATATACACTTTTCAGATCCTGTTGTGTATACAAGTTTTACTTTGCTGCCAATGTTCTTATTTTCTTTTGACCGTTCATTCCTTGAGGCAAGGACCACTTTTAGCTCCTATTAGATTTCTTTAAACACTGTTGGAGGATGAACTGCTTCCATTGTTTGAAACTGTAACTGGCTTCTGGGCATCAAGTTTCTCTTTTTACAGAAGCACCACCTTTGATTCTCTTAAGGCTGGAGCCTGTGAAGCCTTACATGCATTGAACTTCCCTAAAGTGGATAATCCCACTGCCATCTGAAGGACTACTCATGATGATTTACAGGATCAGAACCTTTGTTACAATAGGCTACGCTTGCTTTTATGCTTTATATTTGTTGCATTTTCCTATACTGTAGAAGTAACATCTCACTGTGGATGAAGTTATTTGTAGATACTGCTTATGACAGCATGGTATGGCAGTATGCTCCATCTGTTAGGTACATGGTCCACTCAGATGTTTTCTGGTAACATTTATATAAATTTGTTAATGCTACTTTTAGTATAGGGCAACTGTCCTAAAAGATTAGATTGAAAGATTAACACACAGTTAAAATAAATGTTTAATGTGAAAGAGTTGCAATGACTTCAAGCATCTAGCATTGATCCTCAATTCTTTTATTTCTCTTAACATTAAATGCTAAATATTCTGTGTAAATCTGACACTGTTGTCTCTGGAATAATCAAGTGGTACATAAAATGCTACTTTTTATGGCAGATCTGAAAATAAAGATAAAAGAAAATCATTGCTTTTAAAAAGCTAACAAATTGTGAAACAAGGTAAGATTGTTCAGCTAATGATAGACTTAGTTCATTCATAGAATCATAGAATGATTTGGGTTGGAAGGGACCTCAAAGATCATCTAGTTCCAACCCCTGTGCCATGGGCAGGGACACCCTCCACTAGACCAGCGTGCCCAAAGCCTCATCCAACGTGGCCTTGAACACTTCCAGGGATGGGACATCCACAGCTTCTCTGGGCAACCTGTTCCAGTGCCTCACCACTCTCACAGAGAAGAATTTCTTTCTAACATCTAATCTAAATTGACCCTCCTTCAGCTTAAAGCCATTACCCCTTGTCCTGTCACTACACTCCCTGATAAACAGTCCCTCACCATCTTTCCTGTAGGCTCCTTCAGGTACTGAAAGGCTGCAATAAGGTCTCCCCAGAGCCTTCTCTTCTCCAGGCTGAACAACCCCAACTCTCTCAGCCTGTCCTCATAGGAGAGGTGCTCCAGCCCTCTGTTCATCTCCATGGCCCTCCTCTGGACTTGCTCCAACAGCTCAATGTCTCTCCTGTACTGAGGCCCCCAGGCCTGGATGCAGTACTCCAGGTGGGGTCTCAGAAGAGCGGAGTAGAGGGGCAGGATCACCTCCCTCAACCTGCTGGTCACACCTCTTTTGATGCAGCCCAGGACATGGTTGGCTTTCTGGGCTGCAAGCGCACATTGCCAGCTCATGTTGATCTTTTCATCAATCAACACCCCCAAGTCCTTCTCCTCAGGGCTGCTTTCTATCCATTCTCTGCCCAGCCTGTAGTTGCATAATTAGCTGTATTAAAAATACAATTCAATTACAACTGGATTTTTTTTTAAAGCATTATGTTCTTTTCATAGACACGTGGGCGTGTCTTTATAATGTATGAGATTCTTGGTTGCACTTTCATAGGTTACTGAGTGTACATGAGGGCTCCTTCCTCCCTTCCATCCCTGCATCAGTGCACTTCTTTCCCCCATGAGAGCACTGGCAGTTGCCTTAACTGCTTTAATTGTCCAGTACTCAGAGAAAGCTCTTAGGCTTTCTTTGTGCTATGCTACCTTCCTCTTTTTAGCAAGTTACAGCAGCTCACAGAGCGGTCAACATGTCTATGTGAAGACACCCCTTTTCATGAAACTGTGATCATAATATGTCTTTGGGAAAAGCCATTAACTAGTGAGGTGCATCATTCGTTTTATATTTATATACAGTTGGGTTTTTTTCCTCAACTTTTTTCTACTTTAAATACAGCGTGGTTACTTCACTGATATCTGTAGAGTCCTGTCACAGTCACTTTATAGTCATTACTATAACCATGTTAACCATTCTCAGTGCATTCTTTCACTGTTTCCATTTTTATTATAGTGGGTGTGAGAAACATGTTTTAATTTTAACAACCTTTAATTTAGATTATCATTTCTCATTTAGTATCAGATGAGATACTACCAGTCATGATACTATGAGATAAAATGTCTAAGATAGGTCCATCAGACCCATCATGTCAGCCTCCATCACTTGGTTGCATTTGATAGGAGCTTTTTATCAACTTCCACAAGACTAACATTTAATCCTTCTTGTTCCTTCCTAAAACTCTCCTTCATACTAGTGCTTACCAACCCCTCCCCCCCATTACTTGACAACAGTCATAATGCATCAACAGTCCCTTATATTGATCGCGTCTCGTTGTTTTGTTGTTCTCCTCTGTTTGTGCCTTCTTGTCTTAGAAGGTGAATTACTGGAAAGCAGGCAGTTGTTTTTCCACTTCTTACCATGAAATCATGCACAGTTGGGTTTCTTTCAATGTCTAAGATGCCTGAGTGTTCCTGTTACAAGAAAAGTTAGTTTTGAAGTGAGATTTTTTAACCATGATGGTGGTTTGAATGGATGTTTAAGGTTAATGTTGACAAATATTAACTTCCCTTTACTTTGGATTTGATGTTACTGATCTATGAATTCCTGATCTGATTTTAGTCTTCTGTATGACTTTTTTCAGTTTCTCTGAAGCATGCAATTAATCAGATTACTTAGCAGTTTGAGATTTTTTTGCATATTAGAAAATGTTAAATTGTTCTTTCTGCAGGCAGTGAAGCTCTTCATGGGTTCTTTTCATTTTCTGGAGAACAGGGAGAATAGATGCAAGTGTACTAGTATTTCACCCTAGAATATCACTATGCGAATGTAAGTCATACTCTAATAAATATGGTTTATGATTTCTCTAATTTCCCCCAACCCCCATCCAGAATTTCAAAGAATATTCCTACAACTAAAGATGTTGAACCTCTACTTGAAATTGATGGAGATATACGGAACTTTGAAGTATTTTTATCTTCACGGACACCTGTTCTTGTTGCACGTGATGTAAGAACCTTTTTGCCATGTACTGTAAACTTAGATCCCAAGCTACGAGAAATCATTGCAGGTGAGTATGATTTCAAATAAATGGAAAATGATTTCAAATAAATGGAAAATGACAGTTACATTATTTCTTTTCATTTTAGGTAGATCTACTTTGCATGTTACACAGAATCCTAATTTGTTCATCAAATCAGACCTTCAGGTTACCTGATTTGTCTTCAATAACAGACTGTTCAGTTTCACTTAGTAGCTTTGCTATAAAGGCCAGATCATACAAGACTAAAGCATCTCTTTTGAAGGAGGGGAATCCACTGTTCTTGGTTTGAAGACTGCTTTAGCAGATGGAGCAAACCGATACATATAATTATATTTTAGATGTAGAGATGCAAGTTGACTTCCAGATCTTTGTTAACAATTTTGCATAACGTCAGTAAGATCCTGTAGAACTGAAGCCAGTGAAACAAAGTGGAACATCTCCATTTGATGTATACCCTAGCAGATACTTGTGCAGTTGGTACCCATAAGTTACTTTTTAGCCTGCTATAGTATGATATTTAAATTCGTCCTAGGGCGTGTTGTTTATTGTGTAGTGATTGTTAAGAAGTTACCTTTACTTGTAGTCTCAAAAAATGAAGTCAGGTTCAGGTATGTTCTGTTCTCCAAAACCCTGCTCAGCATTAAACGTTCTGACTGCTCACTGCTGCTGTGGATTGATGTGACGCATGGTATGGCACTTCTTGTCCAGTCTTAGGGATTGCTATTGGCTATGGAGTAAGGCTAAGGCAACCTAACATTTCCGCCTGTTAAGAGATGCTAAAGCTTTGAAGAAAACCAGAACTTTAAATTTAAAATAGAATCCTCATGAGTCTTTGGTTTGACAGTCAGTGGCATAGGTGGGAACTGAATTCAGGTATTAATAGCTCTCTCTGCCTGTCTTTTCTGTTGTGTCACTTCAGTCCTCAATTGGAATCCTTTTTGTTCTTACGTTTTTCTGACTTCCTTCTCTATACTTGATAGCTGCAGTGGGATGGCCTGACTTTGTTCACAAGCTCTGTCTCGCTAATCTCATCAGAAACAGTACAGGTCTGATATCAGACATACTTGGCATGATGTATTCCTGCGTTTCTTCACATTTGGGTTGGGATTTGTAACTTGTTCTCCCCGAGAGAGCATGTTTAGAGGCATTTAATACACTGCATAAATTTATGCAATAAATTGTCCTAACTCTCTGTCATGGTTTAGCCCCAGCCAGCAGCTAAGCATCACACATCAGCTCGCTCACACTCCTCTCTGCCCCCATGAGGGCCAGCTCAATTGATAGACTCCGTAGTGTTAACTAACCAGGTGGCCTTTCGTAAAATGTGTATCACAGTGTTTGAAGGTCCCACCACCCACTGCTCTCAGTCTAGTCTTTAGCAGTCCATTGTATTGTTTGATTTTTCCCAGAGGCTGGTGCATGATAGTGGATGTGATACACCTGCTCAATGCCATGCTCTTTGGCCCATGTGGCTATGAGGTTATTTCAGAAATGAGTCCTGTTGTCTGACTCAATTCTTTCTGGGGTGCCATGTCGCCACAAGACTTGCTTTTCAGCATCCAGCATAGCATTCTGGGCAGTGGCTTGGGGCACAGGATATGTTTCCAGCCATCCAGTGGTTGCTTCCACCATTGTAAGCACATAGCACTTGCCTTGGTGGCTTTGTGGGAGGTAATCTGCCAGGCCTCCCCACATTTATGTTTCAGCCATCGTCCTCCATACAAGGCCTCCATAAGAGGCTTTAACCACTTGGCTTGCTTAATTGCAGCAGGGGGATTGGACTAGATGATCTTCAGAGGTTCCTTCCAACTCCTACCATTCTGTGATTCATGAATAACCTGTGTGATAGTGTCCATGGTCAAATCCACCCCTCAATCAGGAGCCTATCTATATGTTGCATCTCTTCCTTGATGGCCTGAGGTGTCATGAGCCCAACGAGCTATAAACAATTCACCCTTATGTTGCCAGTCCAAATCCACCTGAGCCACTTCAATCTCAGCAGCCTGATCTACCTGCTGGTTGTTTTGATGTTCCTCACTGGCCTGACTCTTGGGTACGTGGGGATCTATGTGACATGCTTTTACAACCAGCTTCTCTAGCCAAGCAGCAATATCTTGCCACAGTGGGGCAGCCCAGATGGGTTTGCCTCTGTGCTGCCAGTTGCTTTGCTTTCATTGCTGTAACCACCCCCACAGGGCATTTGCCACCATCCATGAGTCAGTGTAGAGGTAGAGCATCAGCCGCTTTTCTCCTTCAACAATGTCTAAAGCCAGCTGGATGGCTTTCACCTCTGCAAACTGACTCAATTCACCTTCTTCAGCAGCTTTTGCGACTCATCATGTTAGGACATTGAGTGGGGCCTCTTCAGCATGTGTCACCTCCTCCTTTGGTGATATTCTGAAATCTTTGCCTTTCTGTCCAGTCCATGATCACTTCCAGAATTCCTGGGCGACTGGGTTTTCCTATTTGAGCCTGCTGTGTGATCAGTGCAACCCACTTACTCTGTGTAGCATCAGTTGCATGGTGTGCAGAGGGGACCCTCCCTTTGAACATCCAGCCCAGCACCAGCAGTCAAGGTGCCAAGAGGAGCTGTGCTTCAGTACCAATCACTTCTGAAGCAGATCGAACCCCTTCATATGCTGCCAGTATGTCTTTTTCAGTTGGAGTGTAGCGGGCCTCGGATCTTCTCTATCCACTTAGACTGTAATTTGGAATATGCGTCCTCCAAAAACCCACAATGCCTAAGAAGACTTATGTTTCCTTTTTGCTGGTTGGTGGAGACTTAGCTGTTACTTCATTGATCACATCCATTGAGATCTGATGACACCTATCTTGCCATTTTATTCCTAAAAACTGGATCTTCAGTGCAGGTCCTCTGACCTTACTTTGGTTTATGGCGAAACCGGCTTTCAGAAGGATTTGAACTATTTTCTTCCCTTCCTTAGAGATTTCTGCTGCTGTGTTGCCACATACGATGATGTCATCAACATATTGCAGGTGCTCCAGACCTTTAACCTGTTCCAGTGCAGTCTGGATCAGTCCATGGCAAATGGTGGTGCTGTGTTTCTACAGTCCCATTAGCAATATCAATTGTGGCGTACCACTTGGCCACCTTTGACTCCAGTTCATATTAAAGTTCAAGCATGTCCAGCACTGTAGCACTCATCATACAAGCGGTGTTCCCCAGGGCTCAATTTTGAGGCCAGTCTTGTTTAATATCTTTATTAATGATCTGGATGACGGGATGGGATGCATCCTCAGTAAGTTTGCAGATGACACCAAATTGGGTGGGAGTGTCAATCTGCTCGAGGGTAGGAAGGATCTGCAGAGGGATCTGGACAAGCTGGATCGATGGGCCAAGGCCAACTGTATGAGGTTTAACAAGGCCAAGTGCTCGGTCCTGCACTTGGGTCACAACAAACCCAGGCAACGCTACAGGCTTGGGGAAGAGTGGCTGGAAAGCTGCCTGGTGGAAAAAGACTTGGGTGTGCTGATTGACAACTGGCTGAACATGAGCCAGCAGTGTGCCCAGGTGGCCAGGAAGGCCAACAGCATCCTGGCTTGTCTCAGGAATAGTGTGGCCAGCAGAACTAGGGAAGTGATTGTGCCCCTGTACTTGGCACTGGTGAGGCCACACCTTGAGTACTGGGTTCAGTTTTGGGCCCCTCAGTACAGGAAGGACATTGAGGTGCTGGAGTGTGTCTAAAGAAGGGCAACGGAATTGGTGAAGGGTCTAGAGAACAAGTCTTATGAGGAGTGGCTGAGGGAACTGGGGTTGTTTAGCCTGGAGAAGAGGAGGCTGAGGGGAGACCTTATTGCTCTCTACAGCCACCTGAAAGGAGGTTGTGGTGAGGTGGGTGCTGGTCTCTTCTCCCAAGTAACAAGTGATAGGACAAGAGGAAATGGCCTCAAGTTGCATCAGGGGAGGTTTAGATTAGATATTAGGAAAAATTTCTTCACCAAAAGAGTGGTCAGGCATTGGAACAGGCTGCCCAGGGAAGTGGTGGAGTCACCATCCCTGGAGGTGTTAAAAAAACACGTAGACGTGGCACTTCAGGACATGGTTTAGTAGACATGGTGGTGTTGGGTTAATGGTTGGACTTGATGATCTTAGAGGTCTTTTCCAACCTTAAGATTCTGTGATTCTACGATTGGCGGCATTACTTCATTCAGGCCACAATAGCCTATTGCCAGTGTCCACTCTCCATTAGATTTTCACACTGGCCATATGGGACTTTTAAAGGGTGAGCGAGTTCTGCTGATCACTCCCTGACTCTCCAGTTGACAAATCATCTTATGGATGGGAATCAAGGAGTCTGGTCGGTGCAGTGTTGCTGCTGGTGCACCGTTGTGGTAGCAGTTGGCACCTGTTCTTCTTCAGCCCTGAGCAACCCCACAACAGAATGGTCCTCCGAGAGACTGAGCAAAATAGGCAACGGTTCAATTTCCTCTGACTGTAAGGCAGCTATGCCAAATAACCACTGGTGCCCTTTTGGGTCCTTGAAATATCCTCTCTGGAGGTAGTCTGTGCCAAGGATGCACGGAGCCTCTGGCCCAGTCACAATGGGGTGTTTTTGCCACTCATTCCCAGTTAGACTCACTTCAATCTCCAGTACAGTTAACTCTTGGGATCCCCCTGTCACTCCAGAAATACAGATGGGTTCTGCCTCTTCATAGCTGATGGCATTAGGGTACACTGTGTACCGCTGTCCACTACAGCCTTATACTCTTGTGGGTCTGACGTGCCAGGCCATCAGATCCACACAGTCCAATAAACCCTGTTGTCCCTTTCCTCCACCTGGCTGGAGGCAGGGACCCTCTATTCCTGGTCATTGCATAACGACTTAGAAGTCCCTGCAAGAGGATCATAAGTACGATCAAGCCTTTCACTCACTCTGGGGAACTGCCCACTGGAAACTGGAAGCAATCTTCTTGGAAGAATCCCCATTTGTAATTGTTCTTCCTTGCAGCTCACGTACTTTGCCTGTGGGGTCGAGGTAGATTTTTTCCCTCCCAGTTCCTCATGTCCTCTCCATGGCTGCACAGCTAAAACCACAGGGTGCCTCATGGTGTGTACCCTCCATATCCTCTCTCTTGAGCAGAGGAATGCTTAGTCCTGATAGCTGAGATACTGGTCCATACAGGTGGGGAATAGGACATATTTTCTTCGAATTGCTGGACCTTCCGGGACAGTTTCTCCACAGCTGGGACAAGGGAGGAGGAGAGACTTTCTTCGTATTGCCCAGAGTTGGCCAGCCACTTCATCCACCATTGGTGCCTTTTCACCTTTCCAGTCTGTTGCTGCCAATGAGTTGGCATACGACAATGGTGGACTCTGTACAGACTTCTGCCATGTGGGTCATGTGTGTGGGACTTCATCAGGATCTGTGGGTAACTGCTCATTGTCTGGGTCATAATAAACCATCTCCTGCACGGTTAATTCCTCAGGTACTGGATACCTCTCTCCCTGGTGGTCAACTTGCTTGGATGATGTACATCTTCACTGAAGGAATACCTTTCCCTCAGGCCTGACAGAAGTCGCCTCCAGAGGCTGACAGCTTGTGTCTTTTTCCCAGTTGCCTTGTCTATGCCCCCTTCCCTGGACGGGGATCCCAGCTGCTCAGCCTGCTTACCCTCTAATTCCAGGCTACTGGCCCCGCTATCACAGCATTGGAGCAGCCACGTAACAATGTGCTCGCCTGGGTGGTGGCTAAAATCTTTTTGCATATCTCGCAGGGATCAGGTGATTACTTCTGGTTCTGCCTCTTCCTCCTGTTCTCATGATGGTCCAGGTTCATCGTCATTCTTTACTAAGCAAAATGATTTTTTTGTGTATTTCTTGTGTATAGAGGAGACTGATACCGGAACGGGTTGTTTTTTTTGGTTCAGCTGCTGTGCCTGTCACCAGGGCTTGAGTAGTGTCAGTGCCTGTTGCTGGGGTTGGGGTAGCCACAGTGCCTGTGGGACTGTTCTCCATCTCTTCCCCCTGCGGGCACTGCCTGCTGTTGAGCAGTATTTGGTAGATACTGGCCAGGGCCCAGCACAGTGCGGTGAGTTGTGCCTCTTTGGAATAGCCACAACATTTTCCTCTCAAATATTCTGTCACTTTATCAGGGTCCTGTAGTTGTTTGGGAGTGAAGTTCCAAACCATTGGAGGTGACAAGTTCTCTAGATACCTGCCCATACTCTCCCACATGCCATCCCACCCATGACTAGCCAGCCTTGGGGCAGATCTCTGGGTCGAATTCTTAAAACAATTTTTTGTAACCCTAATCAAGACTTGGAACACATTCAGGAGACATAGCAATAGGAGCATGCTGGCTTCAACATCCCAAGGATATTCAAAATTCTCAAAGGCTGCTGTAACCAGCCTGAAGGGAAGGGGGGAGGTGGGGGAGCAGGAGAAAGTATACCCACTGCCTTCCCCATAGATTAGGTGCAATTATTAATAAATTCCGAGAGATATTGTCCGAGGTATGGACATGACAGCAATGCCACATACAAATACCAGTTTAACATCATGGCCAGTGATGTTATCACATCATAAGTCAATATTACACAGTACAGCAAAATGATAATCCAGACTCCTCTCCCAGAGGTGGTAAACAGCGCTGCAGGGAATAG
This sequence comes from Balearica regulorum gibbericeps, assembly GCF_011004875.1. Classification (NCBI taxonomy): domain Eukaryota; kingdom Metazoa; phylum Chordata; class Aves; order Gruiformes; family Gruidae; genus Balearica; species Balearica regulorum. The sequence goes on from NC_046186.1 coordinate 17,746,663, forward strand.
GTACGGCAAGTACGGGTTTACATACCACAGCCATGTGAACAAACGAAACACCATTGTGACCAGCGACTACTTAACTAATATAATGCATACACTCTGGTCAGATCTGTCGTTATCTCAACCCTTCGAGCCTCACGTTGGGCACCAAAAAGGAGTGTCATGGTTCAGTCCCAGCTGGCAGTTGAGCACCACGCGGCCGCTCGCTCGCTCCTCTGCACTGGTGGGATAGGGGGGAGAATCAGAAGAAAAAGGCAAAATTCATGGGTTCGGATAAAGACAGTTTACTAGGACAGTAAAGGAAGAGGAAAATAACAACAACAATACTAATAAAAGAATATACAAAGCAGGTGATACACAATGTAATTTGCTCACCACCCAAAACCCCGATGCCCAGCCTGTCCCCAAGCAGCAACTCCTCCCCAGCCAGCTTCACCCTTTACATACAAGCACAAGATCATATGGTATGGAATACCCTTTTGGCTAGTTTGGGTCACCTGTCCTGGCTGTGCCCTCTTCCAGCTTCTTCTGAAAATTAACCCTATCCCAGCTGAAAACCAGGAGCCTCTCCTAAAGACTCCTGTGTATGTGTGATCCTTAAGAGAAATCAACTGAATGCAGCTGAAAGTGATGTTTGACATTCAACTTGATGATTTCTGATTGGAGTTAAATACACAAAGATGTACAGTAATGAATTGGAAAACTAATAAAAACTTTTTCAAATATTTCAAGCAAAATCTCATTCTTTTTTACCTTTTTCAGATGTTCGTGCTGCAAGAGATCAAATGAATATTGGAGGACTTCCTTATCCCACGTTGCCTTTGCATGAGGCACCTGCTAGAGCAACATCTCTGTTCAGTCAGCCTTCATCAGCTTGCTCTTCTACAACCTCTTTCAATGGACCTTTCAATAGTGGAGTTTTATCACCACAACCTCATAGCAGTTACTATAGTGGTATGACGGGACCTCAGCATCCATTTTACAATCGGGTAAATAATCGAGAACCAATTAACATTCTTCTGATTTAATCTGATAATATTGCAGATGTCATCTATAAAATATTAAAAGACCCATGCAAGTTTTATTTACGAATGGAGAAAAGTCCAAAAGTTGGTAAATTCACAGTAATATTCAGGCACTATAGTTTGGGGGAGAAATGTGGTAAATTGCATCAGAATTTGCTCAGTTGCAGAATATTGCAGGGGTTTTTATTTTTGTGGGGTAAACTGTGCTTAATCATTCACATACTTGCTGACAGACATTGGAAGGGATCCCAGCTTTTTCTTGGTGACTTTGGTTAAAGCATACAGAAACTCAAGTGGGGAGCTACATCACAAGAATGTATGTCTGTCTTCCCTTTTGTCTTTTTTAAAAGTTGTTCTGGGATCTTTTCCCTAAACTGGTGTTGCACTGGTTTAAAGGAATTAATATAAATTGCATAAAACACACATTTTTGAGCTATTTGTGGGCCCCAGAAAACATAGTCCTGAGTATGGCTCACATGAAAATTGAATGAAGTACTTTACTGTATAGTCAGATCGAGTCCAAAGTTTCTGGTTTTGTGGGATGTATTCATTATTTTTAAATCTTATTTTTTACTTTTTTCTTCTGCAGTACTATCAGGAAAAAAAAAGTAGAAAGCTGATACAAGTCATAGCTTGCTTCTATATGCAGGCCTCAACTTTAAGTAGATTTGACTGTAGGTAAATGTTTAAGCTAATAAGCGTTATCTGTTCTAAAAATCATTTTTATATACCCTCAATACAGTGACAATATACTGTTTTGTTGAAAATAATTTAAAATGTCATATACTTTGAAGTAGTCCAACACTGAAGTGCTTGTCACGTGAACCTTCGTGCTGATACTAGCTCAGCTTTGTTAAAGTAGGTGTTTAATTGGAAGCTCTGGTTTTGTGTCTGTGTTACTGTACATGACAAGGTTTAAAGTATGGGGTGATACACAGTTGAAACTTGTATGGTTTTTTTGATCTAATAAGCATTACAAAAGCAATTATTGGTGAGTCATAAGCTGTTCTTACAATCAGTTTATTTGTTCATTTGTGTTAAGTGCATACATAGGCTTACAGGCATGCTTACTTTTTTGGCTGCTGAAGGTTAAAATAGTGGTTTGGCCTTTCTCTCTGGAATTTTATACTGCCCTTCTAAGGTGTATTTGGTTTTAGCATTTCACACTTTCAAATATTGACAAAGAGCTATATTCATTACTTTGGGCTCCTAAAGGTACTGTCATGAACACCACATACTGAGATAAGTGATGAGAACCTTATAATAGTAGGAAATTTAGACTGAAAGGCCCTTTCCTTCAGCATTTTCTATCATATTTTGCTTTTGAGGTTTTTGTAAGAATGGTGTTTAAAAAAAGAAAAGCAACCGAGAGAGATCTTGGAGACCTCTATGACACAACACAATGGGTTCAAATACTTCTGTGAAAATGCCTGAATTTTATGCAAAAATGCCTGAAGTTCTGGGGACAGATGCCTTATTCTGACCAGTAAATGGTTCCTGTCCTGTTGTCTTTAAACATGCATTTGTGCTTAAGAAAAAAAGCTTCTGAGCTGTTGGGGAAAAACCTCTGTTTGTTTATTTTTAGGTAATAACAATTTTTTAAAATTATGTATGTTTCTGCTTTGTTCTTTAAATGCTTCTGTTACTGGAAGTTCAAGGTCCATAACATCATCTATTAATTTTTGATTTAAATTCCATTCTCCCTCTGTATAGCTGTAAAAGAAAGATTATAGTCCCATTTAGCAGCTCTTCAACTTGGCGCTTTGGCTCTCAGTATAGGACTGTGCCGGACGTGTACATTTTACCACTGTCTAATGGCCAGACTACAAGTTGAAGTTCAGCTTCTCAAAGTTGCTGCTATACATGGATCATTGTGGAGATCATGTTTCTTGTGGGGAAGATCAGAGCAGTAGGCAAGGCTAATTGGGATTTCCTGGGTGGGAACTGGAAATTATAGTATGTGAAGACTTTTTTTTTGCAAAAAAGGAGCAAATTCTTTGATATCTTGGAAGAATATTAAACACCATACTTAGGCTTTATAAGCTATCTGCAAACTTGGGACAGCAGCTCAATGCTGGTTTATGCCCATCATGTGTTCATATTGATCTCATGTTTTCATGGTATCTGTATTATCGTACTTCAAACGAAGATTGAGTCTGCAGAGTTCAAGCCTATAATGGACAATTAATCCCACGGTTGGGAAGCGGTGGAGTAGCTGAAGTGGGCTCAAGGCATAATTAGAAAGTATGAAAGAACTGAGGGATAATTGCCTTATTGGACAAATTTTTTTCATTGCTTTGTAGTTTGATGACTCGCAACCAACAAACAGGTGCTCACTGTGTTTCAGAGGATAGTCTTTGCAGTGAGAGCTAGGCACTTGAATGCGGTATGATCATTAAGCATTTCATGCTTGGGGGTTTGCCACGTGGTTTAAGCTGTTAGTAGAAAACTGAGACATTTAATTATTCTAGAAATAACATGAACTTTTTTGAAGAGAGTTTCATTTCCAGAAAATAGCGTAGAATCTGTGCCTTATGACAGTGAAATAATTTTAAATCAGTGAATTTTCTGAATCATCCTATACTAACCAATAAATGTAAGATAAAGTCTAGGTAGCAGTTCTCCTGCCTATTTAAACAAAACAGACTTTCACATTTAGATGAATGGTTCCAATGTATATCATGCCACTTTATATGCTGGAAGAGCATGTGAACTTTTTGTGATAATTGCGTGAAAGAGTGTGCAAAGGCTACCTGTGGTAGCTAAGTATAGGGAACCACTTGTATTTCCTAGAAATTGCTCAAAGTTGCAGCATATGCCGTGTAAGTAATCGATGTACAGAGGAATTAAACTTCAATTTCTCCATTCATTTACAGCTGCTTCTGAATGCAGAGGGTTTTTAGTCCTTATAGACAAATCCAAAGTGGAATACTTCAACAAATTTTAATCCTCCCTCATATTGGCCATTGAGTCATAAAATTATTCACTCTCTGCTGAATTTGGTGCAGTAGACTACTCAGAATCTTGTCATGTGCAGTAACACAAACCAAATAGTATGTTCTGTTTTGTTAAATAACTGAGTAATACAATTTTTAAATGCTATGTATAGAAACATCAGAAATCTGTAATACAGCCATTATTTTGAGATTTCGGTGTATTTTTTTTAAGAACTGGGTAATGAATTGAAATCAATGAGCACTATAATTCTGCTTTCCCAAGGTCTAAAGGCTCTATTGCTTTCCATTACACTGCCTTAATAGAGAATTGATAAGCAGATGAAAAACTTTATTTCAAAACCTGACTCAAATTCACAGATAGGTCAAAACAAAATTTCACAATATTGGAAAATGAGTTTGTACGTCTTAACTGCATTGCCAGTTGTAAGGTTCAGAACTCTTAAAGGCATGCTCACGCATACACACACACACAGAGGTTTTGTTGCATGCCAGTGGGTAGCGTGTGAATTACAGGGAACATTATATACAGTTGATTTTAAAACTTGAAAGATTGGAGTCCTCTGTTGGAAGTGTATTTGTAATTTTGAGATCTCTATTTCTTCTAGAAGCAACTTTATTAAAAGCCTGAGTTCTCATTTGGACCCTTTATACTGATGTGCTGATAAGACTTTTGGAAACTTGGATAGTGTTTATTTTCTTGAAATTTGTTAGTAAAAAGGGATAAAAAGGAACCTGGTTATAAAAATTGTGATTAGAGTTAACTGGTATTTGTAGAGGGGAAAAAAAAGTACTTCTATTTAAAAAAAATGTTTCTGATATTTGTTTTATGATAATTAACATTGTTCTTCTAAATGGTATTTGTATTGAACAACATACATTGACGTATTTCCAAGAAAACAAAGTTCAAATATTGTCTGCTATAAAAATGTATTTATGGATTTATCAAATGTAGCATTTGTGGAAGCCTTCAGATTGGGTACCACAAATATGGAAAGTTCTAGTGGTGCTATTATGTATCACACTTTTTTCTTTTGGTACAGTTGTCTTCAGTATTATGAAACTCTCCATTTGATTGAGCACCTAATTTTGAGTTTAGCAGGTCTGAGAGAGTGAAATTATCAGATTTATCCTTAAATGATCCTTTTCCCATACTCAGAACAGACGTTAGAGTGCAGCTACCAAACCCACTCCAACTCTGTTCCTCCAGAGCACCCATTGGCACTGAGGGATTTTCAAGAACTCACTCCAGAGCTTTTGATTGAATTCTGTTCAATGCAAAAAGTAAAGCAAGCTATTAGTAATTGCTATTTTTCACTTTATTAAACTCAATTAGAGGATGTGTTTTGTTGAAATAAGTTTTATTTTATTATTACATTTTGATTTGTGTAATTGTTTGTCCCTTTTTTGTTACATTTTTTTTTTCCATAGCCATTCTTTGCCCCATATCTTTACATGCCAAGGTATTACCCTGGCAGTTCTCATCTCATCTCACGTCCACCACTAAAAACGAGTTTGTCCAGAGATCAGAACAATGGCCTAGTAAGTATTTTGAAGGATAATTCAAATACTAACCTAGACAATAAATATAGCGAGTAATGAAAATGAAGGTTATTAATGACGGTTCACTATTAGACAAGTACAAGCTCTATATTACGAATAGTTTAAGCAAAGGTATTATTAACATGTAATGTAAAATGTATTTTGTTTTATCTTTCCAAATTGGGAAAACCAATTCTAACATCTGGGTATCGAGATTAGAGGAGTATGACCTGTAATACTGGCAGGAAAATAATGAAAATGCCAGCTGTAGTACAGTAAAGAAATTGATACAGTGTAGTATTGTAAGAAAAAGAGTGCAACTTGTAAATTTACATTCAAATTTTATAAGATAAAATTACATCCTTTAATGTTGTAGAGAATCCTAGCAATTAGAAGGCCAAAGTAAAAAGTTAAAAGGAATGTTTTAAATATATAAGTAAAACAAAATACATTTTATCTAAGTATGCAGCAGTTGTAGCTTGACTGTGTAAGTACATATAATTCAACATTTTTTACCCATTGAAAAGGAAAAATGAGCAGACTTCTCTAGCTTCCTATAGAATAATAAAATGCCTATTTAAGAGTATTTATTTTACTGAGCGATGGCTGTTCAAATGGAATTAAGAACTAAGGAAAGCTAAAAAAGTAAAAGCCTCACTTGTCTATCAGTTCATTTCTAGGATATTGATACAATGAGTGAAGCTGTTAAAGGGTGGTAAAATCTTTAATCACTTAAGGAAAACAAATGTGTTTCTGTTGAATTAAGTATTATTACGAGATCATTCTCATACGCTGTTTATTTCGTCTTTTTTGTTGAGCCCTTGATCATTTTACCCAAACCATAATATTTTGTTGTTGTTAGGATGTTATCAAGGAGGATGCTGATGAGGGGCTTCCTTCACCCACAGACCCCTCAATGGTAAATGAGTAGTCATGTGGTGTGGAAATTTTAGCATCTCATTGCTTTTTCAGCAGTAATGAGTCTGCATTAATCATAACTGCAGTTCACTAACACTGCATCAGTGGCTTTGGTGGGCAAATAGAGTAGTTGAAAACTAATGTAGTTCGTGAATGAATTTAAGAGCTAATATTTCACTTATAAGATGTATTATATTTTTCCGTGTAGTTTTCCCTTTACCTTTCTCAGTAGCTATGGTGAGTTTTCAGTAAAAGGAGCGTTGTGGTAGCTAAACAGAGTGAAGAATGACAGCTAGTCATTCAGTGCTTAGATTTTAGGATGAAGTAACTGTGGTTTTCCTGCTGCAGTTAGCTCTCTCATCTGATCCCTACTTCTTTAGTTGGTGGCATAAAGCTATTGCAGTTAACACAGTATAAAATTGCTGGTTATTAAGCTTATTCTTGAATCAGAATGCCAACATCTACCATTTCCATGACTACTTGTTTTATCCTAAGTTTTCACACAAAGATGTTGTCTTTATGGGTGTTGTCTTTATGTCTTTAGTTTTAACTCTAACTGTGGGAATTGATGGAAAATCATGATTTATTACCAAAGCAAAGAGGTTAATATGATTGTCATCATTCTCTTAACACTTGCTGCCGGTAGTTGTTGGCAATGATTATAGTTTGATCTTGGTTTTTTTTTTCTTCTAGTACATCATTGCAAAAATGTCTTTCCATTGTTGTGCAATGAAAATAAACCCATACAAATTCCAGAACTGTATTTAACTGCATATAACTTTCACTGAGCACCCATGTATGGGCGACACAATAGAAAACATACCCTAAAGTTCTCTCTTCCAGGTCATTAGCTACCTTGTGTGAAGGGATGACGTTGGGGTAAGTTTTTCTGGTAGTATATTTTTGGAAATGCTGATGTCTTCCCTGTGTTTGATTCCTTATCTCAGTATCCCGTTCTCTTCCTGATTCTTTGCATCTTGTCAGCACAAGGAGAAAAAGTAGACTTTTGAGAAAATAGTAGAGTGATGGCTGAAGTATGTGTGTATCCATGAGTGTGAGAAGGGACACAGAACTGGAAAAGTGAGATGTAGTCTCAGGGCAGAGTAGTGAGTGAGCTCCAGCAGCAGACCTGGACCTCGCTGCTCTTCTGCTTGCTGCTCCGAGCGTGTATCTCAGGCACACATAGGCTGCAGTTTCAAGCAGCAATTTGAAAAACTCGTGTAAGTTACGTAGTCTATTGGCTGTAGGTAAGAAATTACAGGAGTTAAAATGTTATGAAAGGAACTTTGTTTGACATAACAATAATGGAGGATTTTATTAGATCTATTTTTTAGTTTAATTTATACTACTGTGAGCTTGTACAGTACGGCTCATCAGATCATACACTTTTCTAAGACTTAGCAATATTTAACCTACAGTGTAAATCTAAAATTTGGAATTTGTGAAAATCTCTTGGGTACTTTACGGGAATGTTGTTAGTTGGAGTATAGTATTCTGTGTGCCTGACAGGATGCCTCATCAGGATTTCATCTATTCTAAAAACATTTCTTCTGTAGACTTTATTGAAATTCCTCTGAAAAGAGACATATTATACTTGTTTTAGGTACTGCAATTATCCAGAGGTGATGAGTGCAATAATTTCATCCAGCTATTTAAGTAGTTCTTAATTGATGGATCATTGCCACTATATAAATGATACAGCTTTTACTTACTAAATGGGTTGGTGCATGCAAAGTAATGAAATAAACTAAAAATCTGTACAAAGTAATTAATGATCACCAAGATGTGTGACTGGTTTGATGACTAAAACCAAGAAGAATGTGTAGAATCAAAATTGTCTTTCATGCACATCTGGCAAGGAGCCAGAAATGTTGCAGTTTTACTTCTGTGTAAAACAGAGAATAATCATTATTTAGAATGTTTTAATGTCTTACAGGGCAAAACCTGGTTCCTTCAGGAATATCTTTTTTTTTTTTTTTTCAGAGATCATCATTGCATGAGTTGGCAGAGCTCTATTGAGGATGTTATGTGATCTAGTTAAGGCCCTGCCTTTGATGTCAGTTCATTGGGGCTGACCGAATTCTGAAATTTCAAATCCTAATCATTAGTCTTGTAAAATCAGTGTAAGTCCAGGTTAGTGTAGTGGAATTCAGAAATATTTTGAGAGCAGTCATCCTGTATCAATAATTTGACTTCTGCCACCTTCTATATTTGAATTCTGATGCTGATGCTAAAACTTGTCTATCTCAAACTGTAGTTTACTGTTCTTTAGTGAATGGATCAGAACATAAATGTCAAACCAGTAAGTTTACCAATACCATCTGTGTAGTTGTATCAACATGAAGGTATACTGCAAATTTTAGGATATCGGCTTAAATCACTAATGAAAATAGACTTGACTGAAGATGTCAGCCTCTGCACATCTGTGAGGGAGGCAAACGTGCATTTCTGCTGACTTTACAAATGGTTATTTCTGACAAGAACTGCAAAAACTTCTAGAGTGCTCTTCCAAAGAGTTTATCGTTGGACTGTAGCGTTACCAAGCTTAATTTTGTGCTTCTGTTTGCATTGTTAAGTGTGCCTTGTTAGGATGCAGCTTGTTGCAATATAATTACTTTGTTGAAATACATTTTTCAAACCGCATTGAATATATAATACCTTAAGATGTAGAGTGTGTGCTTTGAATGAGAACTAACATGGCCCAGAGCATGTAGTGTAGATAAACGTGCAGTACTCATTAAGAAACTGGAAGTGCTTTTCAAAACTTTGAGCATGAATGAAAGTGTGTGGCATGGGAATTTTCTTATATGGATTTCCAGGTGCTTTTATGTAGCATTTCTGTGCTTTGAATATTTGTACTTAAAAGAAGTACCTTTTTAGTTCTGAGGATAGTGGTTTGCTTTTTTGGGGGGTGGGGGATGTGCTTAGATACAAGGTTTCAAAGTTATGTGAGATGCATTGATGGCATGATGTAATCTTGAAATGGCAGGAGAACGTTTGGTTAAAAGCAGGATTTTCCATCAGAAATAGGATATAAAACTTTTATGCAAACGAAATTCAGCAAGTGTCGCTTTTTTAACAAGTGCAAAACGGAGTAGTCTGCTCATAGGAAAATAATATTTGTATAGCATATACTAAATGTCTGTTCTGAAGGTCTATCTTAAAAATTTCATCACATTATGAAAATATCCCGTTTCTGTCCTAACACTGATTTCCTCTGTTTACTTCAAAGCATGTCATCTGTGTGTTCAACCTTTCCAATGTTGCTTTAAGCTGTTGTTTCTTTTCATTCTGTTTTGTCCTTTTTCTCAAAGCCGTGTAAGTCTGGGTTAAACAAAAACAGACAGGTACAGCCACTTTCGGTGAATTATCATTCACTTATTTCAGAGTCATTTCAGAAGCTATCATACTGGCGCTTCATGCTGGGCTGTCTGTAAACTAATGCTCGTTACTAGCCTTGAGGTTTGTTTTGACAAGCTGCTTTTAGCTTTTGCATGGCAAATACCTTGCAGACTAATGTTCTCTAAGCATCTCTAACAAAACCACTAAGGCTGAAAAATGTGTCAGTTTAAGTGCAGTTTTAATTCACTTACATGATGACAATATCCCTAAAGCTATTACATTACTTATTCTTTGGAGAGTGCTTTTTATAAAGAATGATTTGGATTAATGTGCATCTATTTCATCACTTTAACAAAAATAGTCTAAATATTTTAGCGCTTTTCCATATTTTTTCATACACAGAAAGAAGAGTTTCTAAACTAACTCTTAATGCATGCAGAAAGAATGACTTGTTCTTGATTGTTAAAAAAAATATTTTGATCTGAAGAACTGTTAAATTAGAAGTATTTAAAACTTTTCTTCATTTATTTGTAGATATATGATGGGTAATGTATTTAATAGATTCAGAGAACAAAGGCAATTGCTTACACACATTGCTTAGGGATCATTTATTTTCGTAGTGCCACAATGTAATTTTGGCTGTAATGGTTTCTTTTAATTGATAAGCTTTCTTTCAAAAAATAATTAAGATTTTAATTAACTTCATACCTTTTGTTTATTGATGTATTATCCAACTCATACCAATAGTAAATAGCGTGTTTATGGGGAAATAATAGACAAAACTGGTATTCTGAAGAGAAACTCAAAGTGATTTTTTAAAGAGGAAAATAGAGATGTACATAAAAGAAGTATATGATAAATAGTTTAGAGATGAAGCTTCTTCTTTTCATCTTCATCGGTTTGATGGTTGGCTTATATCCTCAACATGATAAAGATTTCAGCTGTGCTAAAAATCACACTAGATGAAGACCTAAATTTCCTTCTTTAGATGCCTAATATGATAACTAATTAGGTTTTATAGGCACCTAATTAGGGAGACATTGCAGAATCTGAAAAGTAACTGTCTTGTCCTCAGAAGGAATACCAAGCCCCTAAATTTGGTGCCTAGACTGTAGTGGAATTACAATGCTTAATTTTTATGTGGTCATTTAGGTAGACTACCTACCCAGAAAATGGAGTATATCTTTTGTTTAGTGTCCAGTTGACATTACGTCAAATATAAATGGTCAAAGGAACAAAGATTAGTGCCCTAGCTCTGTTTTCAGGCAAGAGTGCGAACTGCTAGGCTTAGATGCCCTGCATCCTGCTGCTGTGTTCTTAAGTGAAGTTGATAGTTTGCCAGTTTTAAGTCCACTTCAAGTACATCTGGCAGAGACCTTTGGGGGAATTACAAGTAATAGCATCTAAAATTTGAAACTCAGAGTAGCTTAGGTGGGCAGCATGCCTACCTCCCCAGATGAGGATATCCCTGACAACAATAAATAAGAAATAACTCTGGGGTTAAATGGTAGTAGATAATGGGGTTTTGGATTGCTGCCTTGGAATTAGTTGTTGAAGAAATTCTTCTTAAATATCCCGGTGTAGATAATTCAGATATGGTTAATGCCATTCTGTGTGATAATCCTTAGTTTTCATAAACAGTATATTTGGATCTATTAATTTATATTAATTGAACGATTAAACAACATTGGAGTAATTAAATAAAAATGGAAAAAATACTGCAACTATCAAAACAGTCTTCATTGCTGGTTTGAGGAATATAGTCAAACTTGATTAACTGAACTCTGGATAGTCAAAATGCACTTTTACATCCCAGAGTTCACGCATGTGGTGATGAGCTCTGAAGCTTTAGAACCTGCTCTGCAGCCTCCCAAAATGAACTTCGTTTGGTGCATGGTCTGCAGTGCTGACACCAAAACTTCACCTTCAGAAAAAGGGGAGGGTGCGACCTCCCGCCCAGGAGGAGGGCATACAAGTGTTTCACAGCTGATAGAACTGGTTCTGATTTTGATTTTAGGAATTTGGAATTGCTAGCATAACTGTTCAGAGCGTCACACTTTGCTCCTACTTAATACGCAGGTCCCCATCCAGGGAGAATGTGGGTTTTCTTGAGAACATAACTGTCTTAGTATACTGACTACCTGTAGATGCATTTGGTTTTTTCCATGCTTTCTTTGAAATTCTCAGAAGCTGGCAACATTAACTGAACAACTTCTGTGTTACAGATCTGAGTTGTGAATAATTTCTACCTAAATCTTGCCAAAGTTTGAGATATGTGAAGCATCCTCATAGTATCTCGGAGGGCAGTGGCAGTGCTGCTCTGTGTTTCTGTGCAGTGGTACACAGGCCCTTGGGTGACCTTGCATAGATGGAGCTGAAGGAACCTCTGGAAAATGGACAGATGTTGCTAAAATTACCCAATGAATCCAAGTAATTGAGGAGTTATGTTTTAGGTCATCTTTGATACTAAACCAGGAGTTTTTAAAACAGGAAAATTTAAGTTGTGTCTGCATTATTTAAAACAAAAAACAACCCCAAACCCAAACTAACTACTAAAATCAGGGGGAAACTCTGAGTAAAGGTGCCTTTGAAATTGATTAACCTTTACTTAATATTTCTGATTTTTATGTTGCTTTTCTTAAATAACATTATTTAAAAGAGTTATTTTCTAACGTAGGCAGGACTCAAGATACTGTGTTTTTTCTCATATAAATATCTATAATAAATGTTTCCCAATATCCAGATATTCTGATAGTAATTGAAAATGCTTGTGCATTCTTATTCTCATCTCTTAATTTTAAAATGTAGTTGAACACAACTTGATTTCTATTAGTGCACATTGTGAAATTCCAGGTGTACCGAGTATTTGAACAAGTCTGATGTGCATATTTTCTCACTTCTTACAGGGAGCAGGAGCAGGCACAGGATCCACCACAGGAGTATCACATGTGTCTCTGAGCACAATGAATGTGGAAGCTGTGTGTGAAAAGCTAAAGCAGATAGATGGTCTGGATCAGAGCATGCTGCCTCAGTACTCTGCAACTATAAGAAAGGTATCAGCTGAATTTCATTAATGTATTTAGTACCTAAACATGGAGATACATAAGGAAAAGGAAATATTTAGTTGTCTGTCTTCTTGAAAATGTTTATTGAAACACATCAAATGTCAGAACAACATCCTAACTTCTACGCATGCTAAGTTTGGAGAACATTTTAATACAAGCATATATTTTTCAAAGAAAATGCTCACTCTCAGAAAGGAAAAACAGACTCAGAAGTATAAATGCTGCTGAGACTGGTTGAGAAAAGAGCAAGAAAAATGTTTTCAAAATGGCCATGTGTAAATAGGGTTACAAATGTGTTCTATATCCGTGTAGCAGCATACCTTTTTTTTTTCCCTGAGAAATTGGCACAGCTCTTCTGTTGTAAACGAGTGGTGAAGATTTCAATTTCTCTCTTATTCCACATCTATTTTCTTCAGAAAAAGGCCACTGTACGTTCTTCTGTTACTGTTTTTTTCTCTGAGGTGTTAGCACAGAATCATTTTTTTCTTTATAACTTTTTTTTATTGTTCTGTGTACTCCTTTTACAAAGAAAGAAGGGAAAAATATGAATGTTGTCATTAGCGAATGTTTTTGCTGAGCTCGCTTTGTCCCAGTACCTATCATATCTTAAAAATACAGGGAGGATGTTGATTCAAGGGTTGACAGGTTAATTGTAGGAAGCTTCAGCAGTTTTGCTTAAAGCAAGAAGTAGGATGTCAGGTTGCAGCTTATGAAGTATAGCTGCAAAAAATTCCAGTTGCTTTAGTGGCTCAAGAGAGCTAAAAGAACATGCCCATCAGTTATACCAAATGAGATTCCTCTTATTTATATTCTTGTATTTCTTACTACAAGTGATACCATGTAACAAGGAGGAATGAAAGTGGCTCAGCCTGGTCTTTTTCCTGGTTTAATTAAGACCATCTGCTGGGATATGGGAACAAAACCACTGAGATCCCTCAGACTGAGCAGAGCTCTCAACTTGGGTCTTCCATTCTCTGGCTACTCTCCTCAGACATGGTTCCTCTTTCACGTTCTGTCTATTCATGTTTATACATGGTATAAAGAGAAATACCTTGGTATGTAATGAAAATGGTTCTGTATTGAATTTGGTGCTGTTGGAAGTTAAGGACTACATAAATATTTTCATAAGGAATGACTTTCCTGGAATACAGATTGTGTTAGGCTCTTCTGTGTTGATCTCTGAATGATCATGAAAATGAGAAAGAAGTTTAGTCTTTTATCCCCAGGTATTTCTGATGATGGGAGGAATGTAAGCCTGTATTTGGGCAGGGAGGGAACTTGGTGGAGGTAGTACTTGATCTTAGATGCCTCAAGTCAGGGGTCAGATGATGCCTGAGACTTAATTGTCTGATTATCTTCAGATACTTTGGCGTCTGCAGTCCATTTATGTTCTGAGCCTGAGAAATCTAGGCAGATGAATGTGGTTTATTGTCTGTGAAATTTTCTACCACTGATATGTTGTTTCCTTATGTCTGTGTATAGAATATGATCGTATTGCCTTCATACACACATTTTTGATGGGATTAGTATTTTCATTTTTTTTCATGACACATAGGTGGTTCTTGTCCATCAGCAATCATCAATAAATATTCTTTTATAAAACCATGTTTATAATGTAGGATTGGACTTAAGACTGATGTTGGGAATTTCACTACTACATCAATATATCCAATTTTAATTACCTTTTTAGTCTGCTACTGCCACGCCATAAGTCTTGTATCGGTAATTTACATTATTTAGTTTTATTGTTTTAGGCAAATATAAATGGTCGTGTCTTGGCTCAGTGCAACATTGATGAACTGAAAAAAGAAATGAACATGAATTTTGGTGACTGGCACCTGTTCAGGAGCATGGTAAGACTTTCTCTTCAGTATTCAGATGATCATAAATTAGTCTTTTTCATTATAAGCCTTATATTTTTTTTTTCTTTCCCATTCTTTTCTTGTTATCATCTTAAAACATGCATGCTTTTATTATTTTGTTACTTTGTCTTTTTATCTTGAGCACTTTAATGAAGAGCTAGTTGCATGGATTTGCATCTTAATTGATTGTGAACTGTGAAGTTTTGTCTCCTCTTTTTGTAAGAGCTGTTTTTCCTGTACGGGTTCCCTTTTCTTTTTTTTAAATTTGCCTATTTTAATGAAATCGTCAGAACTTAATTCTCTTTGAAGCCTCTGTCCTTCTATTAAAAGTTAGGGAGTTCAAAGTATATTAGTGTGAGGAAGTGGACAGCCAGGCTGTTAGAGATGCACAGCACACAATTGCATAAGCATAATTTTTAAAGAAACTTAAGCTAAAAATCAAGCTGATGAGAAAAATGTACAATATTGGATTGACACATACTTGTATAATGCGAGAATGCTGCATTGCATACTATTATTGAAGCATATATATAGATATTTAATTTTCCCCATTTCATTCCTCACAGTTTGAGAGTAAATGACAGTTTTACAGTGAGGGTTATGCATCAGAGAGAACTGTGTTTTCTCTTAAATATTTTTAGTATATTGCCTATTTTCTTTTAGAAAATAACAGTATGTCTCTCAACTGCTAGATCAGTCTTGAAAACACTGAGAATTACAAGATGAGATTTATTGTTAGATTCAGGTTGATTAAGCTATAAAACAGAAGTGTGTGGTTTTGCTTTTAAATTTGTAATTTGTGACTCACCTAGTTTTACAAGAATTTAAGTATTTTGTGGCATACGAGTTCTTTTAAGGGTCTGAGCAGTAATAAGAATAATCTGTAAATACAAAAAAAAATTTCTAAACATTAAAATTTGATTTGCAGTAAAGAGAATGAATGCACTAGATCAGTGAACAGATTTTTCTTTGTACTTTTCCTTGATCACAACTGCATATGCAAGTACACTTCTACAGTTGTGAATTCTTCATTCCTATTTTTAATAGAATTCTTCTTCAACAATTTTGATAACTTCTATTTATATAATTACATTTATACTGTCTCTTTTTGTGTGTTAAGATACTAGAAATGAGAAATTCAGAAAATCAGGCTATTCAGGAAGATCCTCGTGGAACAACCGAGCATGTTGCCACTGCGATTCCTCATAGTGAACTTACTCGTCGTCCTGGGCATAACTCTGAGTTGCCTCACACTGAGCTTACAGGTCTTTCTGGTCAAGCTCCCTACACACTTAACTTCAGCTTTGAAGAACTCAACACCATTGGTCTTGATGAAGCTCCTCCACGCCATAGTAACTTAAGTTGGCAGGTATTTAATACAGTAATGTATTCTGCTTGCTTACCTGTATGGTAAAGGGTTTTTTCCCATTCTTGGATACAGACAGATCAAGAATTAAGTCTACTCTGACAGTTCAGGTACTTTCAGCTCTCAGTCTTGGCAAAGACCAATTTTGCAGAGATGCAAATTCTAACCACACTCCCTGAGTCAAACTCTCTAGTCTTTGCCATCTGAAAACTATTCATCTGTTCCAGTAATCACTCTTTGAGAGGGGAAAAAAAAAAGCTATCATGCTTTTCTCATCCAGCTTAGGGTGGTGTTCTGCAGGATTTCTGTCTATTTAGTATTCTGACTTTGTGTATGAAATATTTTGGGTATGTGCTAGCCAGATGTTATGCTATTCAAAAGATTACAGATACATTTATTAGGTTTTTTATAACAGACGACTACAGACGTCACATTAGAGCCTTGTCCTGACAATGTGTAATCTATTCATAGTCTCCAGAGCTGACATCTTTATCTAACTACTGTTTCTGCCATCGGTTATAGTCAATTTTCTTCTGTATCTAATGAAACCTCCTGAATTGTGTGATTTTTTTTTTTGTCCTTTTTAAGAAATAAGACAAATCAGTTGTTATCTAAATAGCGATTAGAATTAAAAAACAGAACAAAAAATGCAAACCCAAACATTTAGCAGCTTTTTCGTCTCTGGAAGTTTAAATTAGAAAATGTTGAAGGTGCGTCAAAATAGGAAGACGCCCCAAATTACTAACTACAGGTGATATTTTTAATATTCAAAATTGTCACTGAAAAGGGGTTTGGGATATATATCCCAGAGATAGA
This sequence comes from Balearica regulorum gibbericeps, assembly GCF_011004875.1. Taxonomy (NCBI): domain Eukaryota; kingdom Metazoa; phylum Chordata; class Aves; order Gruiformes; family Gruidae; genus Balearica; species Balearica regulorum. Next base: position 17,763,547 of record NC_046186.1, read on the forward strand.
TTTCTACTGCAGATTTCTACCGCAGATACCTTTGTGTGTGTGGTGCACACTTGTGTGTGTTTGTAGGATCCTGCTTACCCTACTGCCTATTTCCAGCAACAGAGTATCCATGTGTGTTTTTCCAAACCAAAGTGGCATGACTCACATTTGTTATGTTGTTTTTCTGTCAAAAGCACAGAAAGAAGTGTAAGAAAATCCTTTAAAAAAACCCAACACTCTTTAAAATGCAGGTTTAAATAAATAGTGCTTCTCTTGCCTGTATAGTTATATGAAGTTGAATCAAAAGAATGAGAAAGGGAATTTGTCTTTAAGAAAACATTAGAATTCACCTGTTGGAATTTTTAAGTTGATACTGATTAAAAAAAGACTATTGCTCCTTCTCTATAAAAAGAAAGAATACTACTGGAAATGCACAACAAAATCAAATATTTCTCTTTTTGGTGAGGAACCATAGCTGCTGTGAGTATGGATAAATAGTAGTGAATATGCCTAAATAATCAAGTGTTAATATTTTTAAGATTCTCACATTTTACTTTGGACATTGACTTGCTTAGGAGTCATGGCAGATAGAAGTTACTTAAATACTGTTTTCCTTTAGTTAATCATGTTTAGCTGTTCCCCATTATTCTAGTGTATATACAACATTATTGATCTTACAAAAACCTGTCAGTAATACTTGTTTAGTAATATAGAGACAATAATGGAATGGTAGCCTGTAGATCTGATGTGTGTTGCTTGCTGGGGGGATTATGAGCATCTTCTGAGAAGGAAAGAAACACATTGGTTTGCATTGCATTCCAGTGCCGAACAAGAAAAAGGGAAAGATGATAAACAGAAACAAGACAGATACAAAGGATGCATGTAAGAGCAGGAAAAAGGTGGGGGGAAAGAGAAAAGCAGAGGGTGAGAAAGAGAAGGATGGACCAAGAGGGTATATCTATATGATTAAGCAATTCTATTCTAAATCTTACATTCATTCACAGTGTAATGTAAACATTTCCTATTTACATTTAGCTTGTTAACACTACCCAAGCCCTTTTAGGTTTTTTTAATAGTCTTTTCTAGTAGAAGGTAGGTTTTTGAAACGTGGTTCATTTTCGGCGTTGCCTCAAATAAGGCATAATACCTCAACAGTCTTTCAAAACCCCATCTCTTGTGCACTGCAAAGTTGAGCAGGCTTCTTAAAATACTTACTGCTCAAGTCAGTGCCTCAGCTCTGATGCACTGGGCACCGTACATCTTTTACCTGGTGGTAGTGAGCAGCCTGTTACATGCATGACACGAAGCCATATGTTCAGCCACAGTCCACACCTTTACTTTGCTCAGTCTAGTACTTTGTGCTAGATGTTGGTTCTAGCATTTAATAGATGGCCTCACATCTCATGCCTATGGAGTTTTCTGCGTGCACACTAAAGGGGGGAGGCAAAGAGGAATATGTTTGTCCAAGGACTGATTTTTCTGAAATCAGCTATATGCAATGGAATTTTGCCAGGATATATTGAAGTATGTAGGATGGGAGTATTTTTAAAATGTTTTTGAGAGATGTTCAGTACTTAGATTAGCTCTTGCTGTCTTTCTGATATAAAATGCTAATTTTCTAAATGTACAAAAATGTATTAGAGAAGCCCATTTTGACATCCAAATTCAATTGTTATAAGTATATACTCAAAAGAGTTAGTCTCAAATGCACTGGATAAAATGCTTGTTCTGTGGAAAACTTCCGTTATGGGGAGCAACAATGAGAATACTTTGTAAGTTTAGTGAATGTGTGTGTGATTGCATATATATGATTATAATAAGCATATTTTGATTATAGCATTGACAATTTCACTTGCATAATCTATTCACAGCAACAAAAAAAATCACTTAAGTGCATACTTGATGCTTTGAGTTATTTAATTTAAAAAGATAAGTAAAAGTAAAAATAAATGATTCACCTAACTGTTATTTCTCTCTTTTCTTTTTTTTTTCCAGTCACAAACTCGTAGAACTCCAAGTCTTTCCAGTCTTAACTCTCAAGATTCTAGTATTGAAATATCAAAGCTTACTGACAAGGTGCAGGCAGAATACAGAGATGCATATAGAGAGTATATTGCTCAAATGTCACAGTTAGAAGGAGGCGCCAATTCTACTACAGTAAGTGGTAGGTCCTCCCCTCATAGCTCAAGTGCTTTCTATATGGGGCAAAGTACATCAGGGGGTTCCTTGCATTCCAGCGCAGAACAGGAAAAAGGAAAAGATGGTGAACAGAAACAAGATGATGGAAGAAAGGCCTTCTTGCTGAAGAGGAATGATGTTGTCGATTACAGTACTTCTGGTGTTTCTACTAATGATGCATCTCCTTTGGATCCTATTACTGAAGAAGATGAAAAATCTGATCAGTCTGGTTCCAAGCTTCTCCCAGGAAAGAAGTCTTCGGAAAGAACAAGTATTTTCCAGGCTGCAGATTTAAAGCTTAAGGGAGTTACTCTCCGGTATCAGAAACTTCCAAGTGATGAAGATGAGTCAGGAACTGAGGAATCAGATAATACTCCACTTCTTAAGGAAGGTAAAGATAAGAAAACAGATGGCAAAATAGAGAAGCAGCCCAAATCTCCAGAACATGGATCTGAACCTATTAGAACCTTCATCAAAGCAAAGGAGTATTTGACAGATGCCCTTTTGGATAAAAAAGATTCATCTGACTCTGGTGTAAGATCCAACGAAAGTTCCCCAAATCATTCCCTCCATAATGAAGGAGCAGATGATTCACAGCTTGAAAAGGCAAATCTCATTGAGCTTGAAGATGACAGTCACAGTGGAAAGAGAGGAATTCCACACAGCCTTAGTGGCCTTCAAGATCCAGCTGTCGTTCGCATGTCTATTTGCTCAGAAGATAAGAAGAGCCCTTCTGAAAGCAGCTTGATAGCAAGTAGCCCAGAAGAGAACTGGCCAGCTTGCCAGAAAGTCTATAATTTAAATAGAACCCCTAGTACAGTAACCTTAAATAATAATAGTGCTCCGAACAATCGAGCTAATCAAAATTTTGAAGAAATACAAGGTATCAGAGATTCACCTCAAATTATCCTGCACCCTGGCTCAGGTTCCAATTCGACTGCGGTTCAGAATGAGAACCTGAAGAGTGTCGCTCACAAGCGGAGCCAGCGTTCAAGTTATACCAGGCTTTCAAAGGATTCGTCAGAGCTCCACACTGTTACGGCCTCAGAAGGGGCTGGTTTTGGAGAAGAAAGAGAGAGTATCCTGTAAAAAGCAGCCAGGTTAAAACAGAGCATGCCTATGAATTGTAGCTTGCTTGCAATTCTTTCTCAGTGTGTGGTTACATTAAGCTCTGTAGTTTAAGCTTTCAATAATATAATAGAAGGTCCAGATTATTTTCAGTCATTTTCTTGGAGAGAAGTAGTAAATTTTACAAGCAGCACATTACTTCAGACCTGCCCCACATATAAAAGCAGTACTTGCCAGCATGGGAAACCAGTTCTTTGTTAAGACACTGTGCAAAGGTTTGGTCAGGGGCAGATATTACAGAAGCAAGTATGGTTTAATTATTAAAATTATGATGTGATTTTACTTTTCAGTTGGGATATATATTACTTATCCCTTCTAAACATTCCAGTTAAGTCTGCATACTTGCAAGTAAAGTTAAGACTGTGCATCTTTGCCATTTGATGTAAGAGATGCCAGAAGATTAAATTATCACAACCTGTGACACCCTTATCAACATTTGCGTTAATTAATGAATTAATGTGTGCAACATATGTTACATATGTTGAAATTTGAGTGTTAATATACCTGTTGGGCTATATGTACACTTTTACTCTCTGTATGTTCAGTAATTGCTGTTGACTTTGTGAACTTTGGGTAGAGTGGTGGTAAAGTTTGTAAGGAACATTGTCTTGATGTGTAATTGGAATTGGCAGTTATTTATAAGGTAATGCATTATCATTGATTTAGTGGATCCTTTATTTATTATAGGTACCTAATTTTACAGTCACTGGTCTAAATAGATGCATCCACCTGAGCTACATTAAAATATTGTAAAGAGATAAAGTATGAATGTAATGTTTGAATTTATGGAGTTATCTGTTGCTGTGCGTGATCTTTCCTTGGTATGGTGTTTATCATTTGGTTATGGAAAGAAAAATAAGCAGTGTTTGCCATTTTAAAAATAACGTATACTTTTTTGGAATCTCGTCAGATCTATATGCCAGCTTCTTTATTTCTGAAGTACAGTGTTTGAAGATTTTTATGTCATCCAAGTAATGCACCTGAATGTTATTGTAGCAAATACTTGTACTGTCCAGTGAAATCTGCATGGTTTTGAGGAAGAATTGTTCAAACTAGACTCTGGTAGTACAAAGAGAATAAAAAAATAAATTGAGGTGTTGGCTTTGTGTCCAAATTTCTTTTTTACTGTAGTGTTTTGTTTCTTCACTTGATAAAAATGTTACATCCATGTTGTTTTGGTTAAAGTACTTCACGGATTTAATTAAGAATGCATTAAACCAATATTGTTATTAATACAATATCAAATAAGCATTAAGTATAAAAATACATTTGATAAATGGAATTGTCAAAGCAGACATTTCTAAAGGAAGTGCTGCGAGCTGCAGAGATGTGGCGCCTCCTGCTAGTCCAAAGCAGCAATCCTGCTGTTTGTGGCAGTGAACGTATGCTGGTAGTTCAGCACAGCTTTGTTTCTGTCCTAGTGCATCTCTGAGCAGATGCCTCCACCAGGACCATGTGGTCATGGCCTTTGTTACCCAAATCAAGAGGATGCTTTTCTATGCCAGAGTCAACAGAGAAAAACTGGCTTTATCTAGGCTCTTTATTTTTTCATTCCATGGACTGGAGACATGATCTGGACATTTTTTGGGTTCTGTTAAATTGGTGTGTTATTTGATTAAATTAAAATTTACTCATCAGTGTTACAGAAGTACTGGAAACTCATGTGCACGTATCTTTATCTATTAGAAAGATTATTAATTTAACCAAAAAGCCTCCCAAAACAAAGTGAGAAGCCCCCAAAATCTGCGTAGCTTCATGATATTCTGCTGAGTCTTTGGGAACAGGGGTTTTTGTTTAGGTTCTTCCTATTTAAAAAAAAAAAAAAAAAAAGGTACATCACTGCCGTCTGAAACTTTTGGGATGTTAAAAGCTTTTTTCAGAAAGATAAACTTTGTTTTGTAAGAGAGGACAAGAAGTGTAGCTGCCTTCTTTTAGACACATTCACAGTATTGATGAAAGGTGCCAATTGTTGCAAATAATTTTGTCTGTTAAAGTCCTCAAATAATCCAAATGGATGAATTTTAAATTTTCATATGGTTTTGAGAACTTTTTCTTCCTGAAAGTTTTATCCCTCAAATCTTCATAAAATACCAAAATTGGGATGAAATAGGTAGTTAGGTGGAAAACTTTTCAGTGTTTCTATCTTGTATTCATTAATACCAGTGTAATTGCTTACCATCACTAAGAAACAGTAGTTACAAGCAAAGCGTCTGTGTAAGATTTTACAGGGCTTAATGTAATACTCTCTTTGGGTATGTAGAGCCATGCCGTGCATGGGATGTGGGTACCTAAAACCATTTCAGTTCCAAACAGTGGTTCAGTCCCGCTGCCTTGAACTGCTTTAACTGCATTATTTAGTAAGGCATGCTGTAGTTTATATAATCAGCTGTGTTTGTGGGCTTGATATTTAATGCCTTCCTAACAAAGTTCCTAGATTCAGCAAAACATGAGTGCTTCATAGCCAATTCAAGGGCAGTCTGCTACAAAGGCTGTTTCTTAATAGGACAGTAAATATAACTGACACTTAGAATCTACTTGCATAAAAATAACTAGATGGTGCATTCTTCTTCTCCATTGAAGCGTCTTTTTAATTTTTTTATACAGGTGTTTATGAGCAAACAGAAGAAAGTGTAGCACTGTGATAAAGGGAGAGAGGAAAAGAGAGAAGATCAATACAGCACAGTAGTAAGAAGTATCTTTTAGTACATAATAGATATATACATTAGTTTCTGTACGTGTTTAATGAATCTTTCACATGTAGACCATGAAAGAGTAGTATTTGCAAGAATTAAAAATACACTGGAGTTTCATAGCTGAAACTTGTTTTTTCTCTGCCACAGTTGCTATGGTTACTAGCTTGCTTAGTTTGTTGCACAATTCTTGGAGTTAAGAAACCATAAACAATTTCCAGTGTTGAAATATTAAATGTTAGCTCTGTGACTTGTGGGAATCATGGAACCCAAGAGTTCCGTGGAGAATGGAAATGAATGAAGAGCATAAAACAATAAGACAACTGCAAACTTATTTCTGGTACTCACCACTTTCCAGAACTCTTTTAATGATAGTTGCTGTATCCACTCTAATTTTGGATGACTGAACACTACAAGAACTTGAAACCATGACTTCTTTGCCTAACTGAATCTGAAGAGCACAGTTTGGCTTGTCCTCTTGTTCTGCTGCTTGGATATGTTTGCATGGTAGGGTGAAAAAAAATAGTTTCTGAAAGGAAAAATTGGATGCAAGTAACATTCCAGGATTAATGTGAGACTCTTATGGCTATTTGCCAGCTTTTTCCAGGGTTACGGTTTGAGGAAGGGGGAGAGGGAAATTCTTTCTTCCCACTTGTAAAACTTGCAACAAAATAATGATCTAGTAAAATTCTTGGAAATTCTGGAAAAAGGTTTCTATTTTGTGCCTGTCCTGGTCGGTCTGGGATATCTGATCACCCTGTATGACTTTGCCCATGCAGCAGAATATATATGTGGTGTTAGTAAGTTTTCAGTCCTTAGCTTTCTTAATTTCTCAAATACCTTTTTTTTTTTGTTTGTTTCTTTTCTTATTTTTTCTTTATATAATCTTTGGGAAACTTAACTGGGACACATTTAGCATGCGTTTATGCAGTATGCTGAAAATAGGTGGTTTCTGTTGTGGTCTGGGGTTCAGCCATTCACTTCTGTCCACAGAATCCTCAAAGCCTGTTTTTTACCTTTGCGACTCTCAAGGGAAGCTTTCTGGACCTCATGGTAAGAATATGGGAAGTTCATACGGTCGCGAGACACACAGGCAGAGGATCCCAATAGCATCTGTTATCCACAGTCCAGCATGGTGCACCCCATGGCCTTGATGCTAGATAGCTTTATCATCTGTGACAAATTTATTTAAGTTTCTAAATAAATTACTAAGAAATTGCCAAAGGAAATAATACCTGGATATTTGAGTTCTCCAAACTGAAAGCCACAGTTGTGGTAATACCTAGTAGTGAATTCCCAGACACGTGAGAGAAATACAACGTGCTAATTAGTGTAAGATAAAGCCTGCTGTTAGGATTTTGGTCTTTTCTGTGCCAAATAATAGCTGTAGTGGGGAGAACTTGGAGCAAAATTCAATTTCCAGTTAAGCAGAGAAGACTGGAAAGACTGTGCTAACCTTACGCACTGTTTTCTCTTAGGTTTGTGCATTATATTTTCTAGGTTTCGGTTATCTTTCTTAAGGCCCATTTCATCAGTATAAGAGCAGGGTGGGGATAATTTTACTTAGAATCTTTCTCCATGGGAATAGAGGTCAGTTTCATGAGTTCGATTTGTTCTCACCGGCTTCTGAATTTCAACAAAAAGGAGAATAAAATAGGGAAGCGGGTGCTTAAAAATGTTAATAATATAAAGTATAAATAATATCAAACCGTGTTTCCAATAGAACTAGAATTTTCTAAAGACTAATTGGCACATGGAGACCTATCAAACAGTGTTGAAAAGATGATTCTAGCTGTTCAACATCCAGATAACTTTTTCATTAAAGATGTCCATTACGCAAGCTGAGTATGAAGTATGTTCTGCCCTTTGGTTAACAAATGGAAGCAGGTTATAGAAGTCAAAATGCAATTTAAAGCTGATGAAAAGCTGGGGGGTTTTTGGCTGTAGTGTGCTTCTTCTTTTATTTCATTGATCTTGTGCTTAGGTTGCTTATGATTGCTTTATTGAAGTCTTCACGTGGAATTCTCTAATAGAGGTGTGTATTCATTGCAGCTTAGCACGGCTTCTGGCACTGTAATGATTCAGTTCTTTTGTGGTGAAAGTAAGGCTAATGATAGAGGAGGTTTTCTTCTTTTATTGAGCTTTGAGTCTAGCATTTGTATTTTTATTTGTGTGTCTGACTCCTGCGATGCACTTAGTATTTTAGTTAAGTTTTGGTTTAGAAATTTATGCCCCATATTCCAGAAAGACTTGGAGCTACAGGTTTTTTAGCAATATTTTCTCAGTCATAAGTGATTGTAGTTCCTTAATAAGACTGATACTCGCAACACCAAATGTTTCAGTCTTAAAAAGCATTAAAAGGTGTTCTTTTTTTTCCCCAAACATGTTTTGTTATGTTAGTGACACTGGATGAACTTCTAAAAGAAATGCTGTTGGCCAATTTCCTTCTCTTAGTTTATCATATCTTAGGGAAACCTTCTTCTGAAGTGAAAGGGGGAAAAAAAATCCCTTGGAATGTTTTAGAAGAACATAGTCTTTTGGAGGAAAAAAATAATAGGTGAGAGGTTGTGTGAGGTTTTATGTAACAAAAGATTGTATTTGAGAGTTAGCGTATATTTCTTTTAAAGATGGGATTCTAGCAACAGAGCATGTCTTTTGTTATGTGTGTTGTTAGTGTTGCCATTACCTGGCACAGTGTACAGAGTTCCTTCATGTTTCAAGTCTCCTTTCTGAGTACTGGTATCATGTATCCCTGTTGTTCTTACAGAAGTAACCTGGATTGCAGAATTATCTGTCTAAGTAAACCAGAGTGTCTGTATATCATTGCTTGAGTACAACATGTTTATGAAAAAGGGGAGGAGAGGAATGATAGTGGTCCATTATAAGGTTTTATTTGTGTCCAGGATTTCTCATGATAGAAAACAAAAGAACAAAGTTTGAATGGTTTGAATGTGTCCCTGGAACCTAGAAATAAAAACACAGGCATAAAATACTGACTGTGGGGAACAGTAAAACTAAGATGGAAATTCTGTGATGCCTTACTGCCTTTCCTCACTAATTAAACTACAGGGAAACAATCAGCAGAGATTTAACTTTTTTGTTTTTTAATATTTCTGTCTTCTGAAGTAATATGATGGTTTGTGCTTGGCTAAAGGCCATACATATTCTTGAATCTGTTTACATATCACAGCACCTTCAGTTCTTTCTGAATTTGTCATAGTACTTTCAAGACGCAGCAAAATTTTGCTAGCCTCATTTTGGACACCAGAAAAATCTTTTCTCACCTGAACAAAGGTAGAATACAGAATTATACATATTTTCTAGGAGAGTCAAGAATTGAGCTTTCATCTGCTCATCTGCTTCATCGCTCAAATTGGAATTGATATCACAGGGTCCTGTTATTTTATGTTCATTTAAACCATGAGAAGTCCTGAAATCTGACCTGAAGATTACTATTAAGTTATCTTTCTGTCATCACTCAGCATTTTTGTTTTCCATACTCTTTATGTTTCCTATTTGACTGTAAACCTTGCAGCCTGTTTGTGACCCTCTCCTTCTGGCAAAAAGTTAAAATTCTAACTTTGAACATCTTTGGCATGACAGTCATTTGGGACTAAGTAAATTTACTTTCCCTTGTTCTTTGGACATGTTTATGTCCTGTCTTGCCCCCACTCACTGTGTTCAGTGCATGAGTGCATCATGTAGAATACTTGGAACTGTTTCAGTTCTGCCTCACCACTTGGCTGGTAGTTGGGGCTTTGGTTGCTGACAGTATAACTTACCTTCTTTTCAACTTTTTCATCACAACCTCAGAACTTCTGTACACTGCAATTTTTCCCACTTCAGCAATGGCAGAAAATACTCTTCTACTGTGGTGGTGGTTTTTGCTTGGATGGGGATTTTGGTTTGGTTGGGTTTTTTTTACCCAAGGAAGGTTTTACAACCTAGCTAGAGTCTAGGTTCTACAATCAATTTTTTCCTCACTTATCTCCATCTTCTTCCTCATATCCTGGAAAATTCACAGGATGTATATATCCACAGTCCACAAAACTGGTTTTAAAATACATTTTATCTGATATCTTTACCCTGGACGGTAATGGACAGAAAGAACCTTCAAAGTTATGTAGGGGGGGGGGGGGGGGGGGGGGGGAGAAATCCACTTCTTGGTTTGCTTACAGCTATTCCTGATAAATAATCAGGCAATGCTTGCTCATAAGATGGGCACAGTTGTCAGCTTATTTGCTTTGTAAACAGTCTGTTAGGATTCTAGAAGAACTTTAGGGCTGCATTCAGAATGGGTTAATTTTCCTCATGGACCTCTAAGTTACGCTCAGTGCTGCAGGTCTGAATGGCACTGCAAGTGATGTGATGAACAGGGTATTTTAGCTCTTGCTTTGAAGTAATTTGAAAAAAGACAAACTTTGAAGACTTATGTTCACCAGTGTTGATCTAGTATGGCAGGATTTATGAGATTCTACATTTGTTTAAAGACTCAGAAGCCAACCTTTGGTATTCAGGTATTTTTACTATGAAAGATAAGAAGAAATCTTCATTTTTTTTCATTTTCTATAAAAGACAAATCCTCAAACCATAAGCCTATTTAACCTCAGGACATATTTACACCTTTGGAATATAAAGGACGGTTTAGAGATTTTGTTGTTCCTGGATGCCTTCTGGTCTTAATTTTCAACATCATCTTTTCAGTAGCTCCTTTCAAGGTGTGGCGAGGAACATGAATAATTTCCTCTGTCTTCACCATCTGTGCTACCTTCTGCCTCTCTTCCATCTGATGACAGACTAGCTCAACTTCATCAGATCTTTTTATATGCTAATATGAACCAGAGTCTTTAATTTTGTAGTCCGTGGCTACAGTGTTCAATAATTATCTTTTTTTTTTTCTTTTTCTGTCCTGCAGTCTTCGCATCAACTTTCAGGGCTCTCTGTACAGTAATTTCTTTAAGCACCTGGTAGGTTCTTTGCAATACTGGGACCCATAGAACTCATTTTTCTGCATTTACAGTGCACGCGCTTTACTACTGAGCAGAAAGTACAATGGTGATTCATCCTAGATTTGCAAGAGAAGGCATTTATGCTTAAAATTCAAATTCGGGAAAGTAGTCCCACTTCTGTTATTTTCCAGTATATGAAGGGGACTGTTATTCTTGTCCTTGAAAATATTTGGACTTTCAGAAAACAATGCAAATTACTTCTGTTTGGACTAGTTGTCTTTTAGCAAAGACCTGACAGTGATGTTAGCTCATCTGAGATGGACCAGGACTCCTTTCCCTGAATGGCTGGCTTCTAAAACCATAAGACCAATTTGCTCAGGTTCTATAAACTACTTTATGGTTCTTCAATATTTTATTTTTTTTAATTTTAAGAGCCAGTAGGAAAAAAAAATCACCTATGTTTAAATAGAGCATGGAATTGAAGAGAGGGCAGGGAGGGAAGAAACCTATCAGAACTTTTTCTCCTCACGATTCATTTCAGGCTGTGAAAAGTTGGATAAAGTAGTTGGTAGTTGGACACTCCTCCTCCTACTATGATGAGCTCCTTTCTAGGCTTTCTGTAATACCTGGAAAAACAACCTTAGGCTTTTTTTTTTTTTTTTTTTTTTTTTTTTTTTTTTTTAAATACATACCTGTCAGCACCTACTTTGAGGTCTAGCTGTGAACTGTGTAATTCTATGGCATACTTCTAGAAGTTGAGAAATCCTTGACTGTGATAGTGAAACTCAGCCACTTTCTGCAGAAAGGTGTCTCTTTCTTCATATTTTCATCACAAGACCATAACATACCACTTCTCAGAGACATGCTCAGACTGAAGAGGAAGAAATTGTGCTCATCAGTATCTCAAAACTTATGCCTGAAACACGTGCTGGGCATTTCTCTTTCACATTGAGAAATGGCATGTTCAAGTGACAACTGACAACACCAAAGTGATGTATTCTGTCAACGTATAGTGTGGTACAAGCTCTGCTCCTCACAGTCCAGAAGTCCTTGGTTCCGATATGTTAAGGACCATGTTCATCTGCCTGTTCATCTGCCCATTCCTCTCCTGAGTGCTTTAAATTTGTGGTGGAAGACACAAGTCATGATTGGGAACAGACTCCTAATTTCTCTGTCCTGATTTTGTGTGCTTATATATATCCTGATTTAGTTTAATACATACTTTTGTCTTTAATGTAAGAAGCGGAGCTTTCTGTTCCTAAGGTGTCCTTAACCTTAATCCCTCTTCAGTATGTTCCCAGGTCTATGATCAGAAATTCAGTATGCACATTTCTGGGATTTCTCACATCCCATTGTCAGAATTTTTTGCTCTGTCAATAACAAATACCAAAATAGCATCTCTTTCTGATCTCTGATCTGATGAAAAATTCTTTGCCTATCCTAGTCCACTCAACAGTCCTATTTAAATATGAATATTGGATGTCTGTCAGTGTTAGGATCCTGATGTTCCTATGCTATAGTAGAGATCCTTATTAAGAGCACAAAGGGCTCTATGAGAGAGTTACCTACAAAGCCTTCTTCCTGTTCCCTCTCTTGGCTGAAGGTCCAGTCTTTCTGGACTTTCTGTTGGAGCTAAAGAACCTCAGCCATAGCGTAGTTTGTTCCACATTCACTTGGAAAAGTTATCTGGGTGCACCAACTGCAGTGTTCATTCAGTATTCTTAAGGTTCTCTGGGTTTAATTAAATTGTTTGCAGTGTGGAAGACAGTAGAAACAAACTGGGTAATGATCAGAACTAGGACTGCAAGATAGAACCTCAGTGGAGTTTACAGCATTGCCATTCATGATCATGTTTCTTTTCAGGTTGTAACATTGCTCAGGAGAGCAGGTGAAATCCACACTTGGGGCGCTCTCTGCCGCTTCAATTTTTTTCTATTCATAGGTTACCCTGAAGGGTAAGTCTTTCTGGGAACTCTGGAATTCTGTAGTGGAGTGTCATGGATAGTGCAAAGGTTGAAAATTCTTAACTGTCTGGGAACATGTGCAACTACAATATAAATATGTAAATGAACAGTGCTTCTAAGAAAGAAAATCGCTGCTAAAGCAAAGAGATTTTAGAAAAAAAATACTGAAGGTAGTCCTTAAAATCTTTCAAACTGATGCACAGAGATACAGCTATTACAAGATAGGGGAGGACTACCTGGAACCATATTTAAGGGAAAAAGGGAGGGGCCCTGGGGAGTTACAAGTGATCTTTACTTTGATGTCTGCAAGAACTTTATTCATCGAGCTTTTATTATTCATCAGGTGTTTAAACTTCAAATATGAAAGTCACTATGGAGTTATCGGGAATGATCCTTATCAAATTGCTCTCATTTCCTCCTCTGGCTGAGTAACTGGCCTGCAGAAGATGGATACAGCAGACGTGATATGTTTGACTTCAGTAGGGCTTTTATCATCAAAGCTTAAGCAAATCCTGCAATGAAGTGAAAGCAGACTGCTTGAAAAGGTAAACTTGGAGTGATTATCAATTATCTCATGTCAAAGTAGGGTCACATGGGTGTGTGTTTGGTCCATTTTTATGCAGTATTTTTATTAGCAACCTTATTGGTGGAATTTCAGAGTTTACTTTTGTATGAACCTGCCTTATCCTGAAGGACAGAATTACTTGGTACATAGAGGACTGTAAATTAACATGATGTCATTCTGTAAAGGCTAGTATAAAGTATTGCACTTACAAAAGTGAAATCAAATGCACAAATATAAAATGGAGTATAACTCACTGAAATGCTGCAGATGACAATGGGGTTTTAGCGTGACTAATAAACCACTGCTAAGCTAACAAGGTAAGTGGTACTGTTGAAGGTAGAGGGAAGAAAAGGAAATCTCTGAGGAGTGTATTAATAGGAGTATCCTACAGTCCAAGAGAGGTATACCCTGCTGCTGAAGGTGTACTGTGTCCAGACCTGAGCACCTTTAATAAGCAGCTGGAGGAGAACAGCAAAGCCATTTAGAAAACATGATTTACAGGTATGTAATATTGGAAGAGTTGGATTTTTTGAGTTTAAAAGAAGGAAGGCTGAATGGACATAATTTCATGATATGTAAAATATTGTTAGGAAGACGATAAGAAACTCCATCGGTGGAGCCTAAAGTAATCAGCTTGTAATTTGTGGTGGAACCCCCCCCAATATTCTGAAAAGAAAAGCTTTCTAATAATCAGTTTAATACCAGTGTTACCTAGGGAAGTTGTGGAATTTAATTCACTGGGAGAGCTTGAGAGTAATATAAATGAACAAGAAGACTCCTGAGATGACCTCCTGCCACTCTGGTCTGCCCTGCCTGGTTTTACATAGCGAAATGTACAGAAGTTTGTGTCACTGCATTCACCATCGATGGGACTCCGGAAGGAGAAACAACATGTGCCAAACCATTTGTTTTCCCGGGAAATTCACTGATAGAATAGGTCTGGGGTAAATACCCATGCAAGAGTTGCAGAATTCCCCCTCAGAAGGGCAGGAATAGAAGTTCAAATGCAAAAAGGTCACATTTTATACTGTGAAATAGAAAGTGCCAGGGGACACAAACGTGGTTGGAAGCAAAGAGGCAGTGGCAACAGGAGAAACTCCAGACTGTTCCGGTTTTATCGGATACAGTGGTTGCCAGCTCAAACAGAGGAGCAAACCAGTATATTTTCCATATCTGATTAATAGGTTCTTGTTCACGCCCTTGATGGCTAGGCTTCCAGTCACAAGCCTGATTCCTGATTTTTGCACAGTGACCTTACACCCAGCCTATCTCCATGCTGGGTTTTTGTTTCCATGTTACAATGTTACTAACATCCATATGTAAATGTATGCATCTTGGTACTTGTTACCTTCTCAAGGAATTTTGCACTTCTAGTGCCCTGTCTCTCCTTTGTGACAGTATCATTCAGGCTTTTGTTTTAATTGCCTCTTAACTGTTTACATTATGTCTTCAATTCCTCAAGGGTCTCCTAAATGTAAGTAATCTTTATGCTATTATAGGACAGTAAGAAAGGAGAGAGAATGTGTATCTATCGTCTTTGTTTAAGCAAAATACAATCTATGTGAAGCGATGTTACTTTACCTACATTCAGGCCCAAAGAAAAGGCTTCTTCCTGACATGGAGATGTGCCCAGTGCACACACTTTCTCCCTGGCTCTTTTTTACTTAGTAGCATAAGCAAAACTAGAGCTTGAATCTACATTAACATTTCCAACAGGATAAGTACCATTCTTTGGCCTACTGCTATGGAATCTCTCCTATCAATACTTGGAATCTCTCTTTGAAAGATAATACTAAAAGCAGTGTCTGGGAGTGCTTCTAGGCAATGTAACTCCCAAGTTATGACTGGCAATTCTTTGAGCACAAGGTAGGGACAATTTCACATGATAAATGACCAATGTTAATGCCCAAGGATGCTGCTGACACTGTTTAGTAAGGTAGCCCAGTATCATACTCATACCACTTCGGGCATGCTGGTTCATAAGAATTCCTGAGAGAGAAAGAACTAGATTTCCCATTTTTGCAGACGCATACAAACATGAAGGACTGAAATGACTTGCAGAGGTCAATACAAAGTCTGTGGGAAATTGGGGCTAAAAGCTCTGTCTCATAACTCCCAGTTCAAAGTCTTAACCATGAGTTTGTTATTTTCCCCCACATTAGCGAAGCCCTATTTCATCACCTTCAACAGCTGATAAATTGTTTGAGCTGCTCAAGCACCAGAACTTTGAAGGGAAAGGTAAAAAGTGTTTGTAGCTTTAAAATGTTTTCATGGACACCGTAAATCATTCACCAACTTTATAGTCATCAAATGAAATGGACTTTCTTTCCTGACTTGTAATTAAGCACTTAAGAAATGTGTGGAAGCCATCAGTTGATACAAAAACCTTAAAAATACATTTCAGCAATAGTTCAGAGACTAAGTGATAGTAAACTAGTACTTTTTAAACTTGAAATTGATTAGATTTGTGAAGCTTTTTTTCCTCTCCAGGAAACTGAAGAATGTCTATAAACCTGAAAATTGTGTATCAAAAGAACCTGCTGTTATTGTTTCTTAGTGAACAATTTTCATTGGCAAATCTGATTGATAGAGAAATTTAGATCATGGAACTCTTGGGTTTAGTGTCAGTCCTCCTTTCCTCTCTGTCATTTACTGAACTCTTCTCGTCATGTCTTATTTTTTATATAATGAAAGTCCTTTTTATCCTTTGCTGCATATAGATCTGAAGGAAAAAATCCACTTTTTATTACTTATGTAAACAATATTAAAACCTACTCCTAATTAGTTATTTATTTACACATTTATTGGTAACCCCCTGAAATCATATGTAAGGTCACAGATGTTATATATACATAGGATGTAATCAGAAATAACACTATTCAATGAACCTGAGTATGGAATCTAAAAAAATAAGTTGTCAAAGTTGACCTATTTTTCCTCTCCCTGTTTTAAGTGAATTACATGCTTCCTACGATAATATTTTGTTGTTACACTATGCTTCACAGGAATCAAGTTACTGAAGATGATTCATCCATAATTTTCCTAGCAAATGAACCTGCAAAAGGAAGTTTTTAAGAAATACTTTTATAGGTAATTATCTTATTTTTCCTTTTAAAATTTTAAATTTGGTCAATTATGGCAGGTATAAGAATCAAAGGCTAAAAATCCCAGTTTATCTTCTATAGGTTATGCAGTATGAATAATTTAGAAAATGGAGGAAAAAAAATTATTTGTATTCTGATTGAGGTTCAAGGCCAGCTGGAACTAGTATTTTACATTTGTAGATACAGTGGAATTACAATAGAGTTTTTTAGCTCTTTGTTAAAACTCTTCAGTGAGGCTGAAGGATAAATCTGTCTATCCCCTTTGTTAGTTCACAGGACAAGTAAGTTCACCACACCTTTGTTCTAATATCTCTGATTTTTTTTTTTTTTGGTAGAATTTGGGACTGCACTCACTTTCTACATTGTAAAAATACTTTCTTCTGTTCTACCTCTTCTTTGTTCTTCTTTGTCTCATTCATTGTATTTTCCACTTTTTCATTACCTGTGATTCTTTGCATAAAACCTTCTTTTTTTCCCTTCCCCTGGCAGAATCATGGAGATTTTCTTTGAGGGGGGAATATGGTATCATTCATTCTTTCTGTCCTGTGTATCCCTCTTGTCTTGTTCTTCCATTTTTAGTCACCTTTCCATTGTTTTGTGAGAGGTAGTTGCCACTTCACATTTTCCAGTGGAACTCCAATAAATCCTAAAGTACCTGCTTCATTTTCTCACTCTGATTCCTGGCTTCTGAGTTTCTTTTTTCCATTTGAAAAATTTCAGTTATCTTTAGGCTCGTAACTCACAAAACTGCTTTCCTCCAGGTCTGTCATAGTCCAGGTATACATTTCTGCCTTTGGGTATGTCTCCATAAGTGCTTCCTTTCTCCTGGCAAGTCCTGTTCATCCACCTTTCTTTTATATTTTTGAACAGTATTGCTGACCTCAGAGACCCCTAAATTAGTAATAAAAATAATAGTAAGTACTCAAAGCTGCCAAACCCCCCCCCATATCATTCAATATTAGTGACGATCTGTTTCAGATTTTCAGGTTATGAGAATTTTCATCTTGCTGTCAATAAACTGTTAATTGCATGTTGGATGTGGTGTGTACATAACATACACAGTTTTTATGTATATATTTATTACAAAGGTCCAAACTTGTAAACAATTAAGCTTTTTTTCCTCTAAGCATGGCTTTTTTTTCTAAATTAGACTTAGATTGGAAGGCTAGAAAGATCCTTAGGTAGGTGCATGAATCAGACAAATTCAGACCAAAAGTTCAATCTCCAAGGAACCCTTAAAATTTTTGAATGACTGTAAAAGCACATTTACAGTGGAATTTAGAAATTTAATTTTATAGATACTGTGAAGTTTTAATACTTGCAGGATGAGGTCCAACGAACACTTCCAGCTCTTTCTATAAGAGTGGTAGGAGCAACGATGGGATAATCTGAGAAAATGGCAATCAGTAAGGATTAGTAAACAGCATGTGTCCACGTGTGTAGCACCTCACTTCCTGTTTGTTGGGTGGAAACATCTATGTGCCATAAAACAGCTTTGTAACAAGAGCTAGACTGAGTTTGTAGATTTGGCATGTACTTTACTCAGCCTTCTGTTACATCTTTTGAAAAGTACTAATGGGAGGTTTACTTAATGTGTTTTACACAAACTTTTTAATTAAAAACAGCGAACCCTTAGCAGTGGCACAGTTTTTTCATATACTTATGAGCAGAAATACAAAAGTGCAAGTGAGATACTTTTCCAGGAAGTTGTGAAATGTAGCTTAACCAGTTTTTCTGAAATAGCCTTCCCATCACTTTATTCCTGTATATTGACTCATACTGACACTGAATCTGAACTTAAAAAAATATTTACATGTTCATATTCTTGGTCTGGTTTTTTTTTTTTTTTTTTGCATATTCTTGCTCTGGGAGCAGATCTCTCCTACGCTTAACAAATGGAAGATAGGAAGACAGGTCTTCTGTCATCTGCCACATCTCTTGTAGTTAACCTCCTGCATAATGATGTCCATGAGTAACATTTCCAGTGAGGTAAGTGTCTGTGCCTTTCTGACGCTGTATGAGTTTATGTCTTTTCTAGAGTGCATGAATATGTCAGAGCTGGGTACGAAGCTACTGGTCTGAACATGGCAGAAATCTTGGCACCAGCATTTATTGGGAGCACAAGCTCTCCTGTATTCTCTGCTCTCTACATTGGTTTCCAGTAGACTCTAATCATAATCCTTCTCTTCAAGCACTGCACAGATTCCTAAAAGATCACATAGACCTGGTGGATGAGCATGAGGTTTACAGAAGAGGTGGCTGAAGGGCACTTCTAGAGGTTGTGTAGTACATTGCATTTCCCTGGGGTGCTGGTATCAGACTCAGTTCTGTGGGGTGAGAGAAACTTTCTGCTTGAGTGAGATGGTCGATCTGGGCAGGAGGCTGGGCTGTCTACTCCAAGTGAAAGAAACTTGCACCAGACTGAAAACACAACTCAAACTTCAACCTCATTGCTTTCTTAAGGCAAGATATGCTTCTTTGATCTTGCTTAGTCTAATATGCAGGAGATACTGAGTCTTACGTTATCTCTGTCCTCCCCTTTTCCTCCTGCCCTTCTCTCCCCCTTCAGAGCATTACACCTTTTCTCAGGATGAGAAAAAAATAAGATGATAGGTATAACTCATGTAGGGTATTCTAGTTCTGCATTGACAAACAATACAATAAAGTGAATCTACATGCCAAAAATACCAGGTAGGCTGTTCTCAGAGAACACAGATGCTGAGAGTACACCTGACACCGGGCCTTACGTTCTTCCCCAGGCATCGGCTCCTGCAGCTGTCAGCAAGAGAGCTGCATGAGTGGGCTCCTGTGAGGCGATATGCTGGTCCCGTGTCTGCTCAAATGCAAGACAGTAAGTACCAAAATAATTTGTTCTTTTCCAAATGAAAGACAAATTCAGCAGATTTACAGTCCAGTTCTGTTAAAAAAAAAAGAGCTTTGTGTGAGCTTTTGAAGTTCAGCCATCAGTAGTAAAACTTAAGACCTGGCTCAAGCTCTTAGTTTTAAGTAGAAATACCTGATCTATTCATAAAACCGTTCGCCACAGACATGGTGGGGATAATTTGTGGGGTTATTTACTGGAAATTGTAATGACGTACTCTTTTTGGCAAGTAATGTAGTTAGTTTAATTGTTTCAAATCTGGATAAGTTCTGTAACCTCTTATAATGTTGTATTATCTATTCATTCATCACATTCTTGTGAGGATAGGCAGCAAGTAAAGGGCTGTCTTCTAGGGCAGCTAGCAGCAAGTCCACTGCAGCACCTCCTGTGCAATTAGTTTTTCTTGGTTTGGCCCTATTTACAGTCTTTTCCCCATGTCCCCTCATTTTTAATGTTTTTTCAAGGCAAGCAACCAACTGAAATATGAATTCCTCTCAGTTACTCTGACTGACTCCAAAAGCAATTGCATTTGTTTGTTTCCTCTTTTGTTTCCTCCTTCGATTTACTTTAGCAAGTGGCTCACACAATCAGTGACTACTGCAGTACAATATAAGCTTTGTTTTATTGAAACAGTGTTTGCATTTGGCTCTCACACTTTAGAATTATGATAACTTAGATGGCTGTTCTAGAGAGGAAAATGGTAATGTGGATAAAACAAATTGGATTTCAAACATCAAACATTTTCATTTATCTGTAGAATCAGAAAATACTGATCCCTTTGCAAAACAGTAGTTTTAAAGAGTACATTTGTGAAAATCTTTTTCTGAACAAAATTCAATACCAGCGTTTATGTAGTTTACTCAATCTTTTGTCACTCAACAGTTGTATGCTGTTATCCCTCTTCCTTAGAGCTTCCAGTAAAAGCTGTGTAAATCATTTGCATGTAAGTAAGCAAGGACAGTGGTAAACGGGAAGCGATGTTTACTCACAAATACAATGATTCTCATTAGTAAATTATTTTAGATCTTTTCCACATTGCATGAATTGATCCAGACTGCAAACTGTATAGGAGAATCCTTAACACATACGAGATTGTTTAGAGAATGTGTTTTACTTCCCAGAATCACATACAAACTAGTGCTAATCAAATGGTGGTTTTTCCCCATAACAGTACAAGAAAAATATTTATTATTTTAACGCAACTTTTTCTTCAGATTTTTATGAACTGCTTTACTGCTTATGAGTGACATTTCCAGCTAGCAGAGCTGAATCAGCTAAATCATCATTTCCCAGGTGCAACTATAAAACGTGATGTTAAATAATCCACGGCAGACCTGTGCTCTGATCGCTGTTCCTAAAATGTGAAGAACGGAGCGATTTACCTTTTTAAAAACACGGCTTTGCTTCGGCGACAGCCACGGAGCGCGGCGCCTGCTTTCCCGGCGTGGGCCAGAGGGTGGCAGTGGCCCTCCACGCACCGCCCCGCCCCGCGCGGCCCGGGCCCGCCGGGGAGAGACCTGCCGGGGCAGCGCGGAGTCAGCGGTCCCGGGAACGCTTCGGTCAAAAGATTGGCGCTGGTTCTTTAAGAAGTGGCTTATGAATGTTTTTTGGTGCAATAGACGCAATGCTGTTTTCCCAGGAGAGAGTAAACAAAATCCAGACCTCTGCTGTGTTTCCCTTACCTGGTGATAGACTGGAGGGACTCCTGCCACTCGATTTCTGAACTGCTGTAATACATACCACCAGCAGTGCATTGCATCCTTTGTAACACAAAGATGTCCCCTGAAAATCCAAATGAGACATTTTATTCATGGCTTGGGCTGGTCCATGTGTTGTTAAGGGCAATACACAAGCAAAGAGGTTTGGAAACCTCTTCTAGAGGGGAGAGTCCTCTTCAATCTCTTGTTGGATCCTTTTTTTTTTTTCTCCCCGTGGGGAAGTGTCTATAGGTACATTTGCAACTTTCAGGCATTGCCTACTCAAAAAGATTTTACAATGTTTAAATATGACTGTTACCAAAACTATTTTGCTATCACGTAGTTGAATATGTGTCCTACCGTGTTCAGCTAGTTGGTTAATGGGACTGTTGGCAACGACAGTGTTCAGAGACAGAGTAAATGGACCCGGAAGAGTGGTGAAAACTTCACAGATTTTTCTAATGTATTCTGGAGAGACAATGACAATGCTGTAGAATAAAGAAATCCTCCATCTTCAAGGAAGCTTCAAGAATTAATGTTAAGGCTTTGGGCACTTAGCTTTGCCCTTGCTGATTATCTTTGGATGACAAAATCTTAAGAACAAAACCAAAGAGTGGATCTCTAAATAGAGCACCTAGCTTAAGCCCCTAGTTCTGATCATAGGAATGCATTGTTGAGACAATGAATTAGTTAATCCTGAAAGAGAAAAAAAAAAAAAAAAGTCCTTTCTTAATTTACATTTTTTAAAACATGTTTGTTTGTTTTCCTGCTCCGCTCCCCACGCCTTGTAAATTGTGAATTTCTCTTTTGGCTAAGCATGATAAGGAAATTGGTTTCATTCTACAAGTGTGTTGATCATGCTGTAGCTTAAAAATATCAAAGTGCAAATGCCGTAGTTTCTAAAAGGGTTGATCTTAAAATAATTACAATGATCTGACTGTTGCAGCTCTTTAATTTCATAAATTGAACTGTTGGTTTAAAGTGATTCTTACTGTGGTCTCACCCTAAAATGAACAATAGGGTGAAAAACTAGTTTTGAGAGAGAAATTGGGTGGCGATTGCATTAGATTGTTACTGGTTTGAAAGGACGAAGAACTCAATACTGTGATGAAACCCCTGAATCTGCTACTGTTCTGTGTTAGGTAAAGTACATGAAAAGGAGTATTTTCGGGACTGAGGAGTGCTGATTTGCAGCGACTAAATATTTTGCTACTGGGCTGTCGGGGTTAAACGTTCATTGCAGGAAGTTGGAACAAACCCTGCACTTTGGGTGCTGAGACAGTAGCGAGGTTCGGCCACCGGAGGCACAGCCGGTGTGTGCTGCAGGGAGAGAGATTCCCTTAATCTCTGCTGGGCTGGGGGGGGGCACGGTGAGGAGCTGTAGATCAGATCTATTCCCGCCCCCCCCCCCCCCAGCTGCGGCTTTGCAAAACCCTTCTTGTCTTCTGATTGCACTGATCCTCTGAGAGGGTGTGCTTCTGCTTGGGCAGGGCAGCTTCTGTATTAAGAGATCAGAGCTGGCTTTCTCCCAGCCTACGTGAATGGATTTGGTGTCAAGGGCAAGGAAAAGGCAGCTGCTGCTGCCCCAGAGCACCACCCACCCACCTGTTTGCTGGTGAAAGTGTTGCTGGCCCCAGGTGAGACTCCAGAGCAGAGAGACCCTGAGCACACTCCCTCAGGCCCAAAGTGCAGTGCCTGCCAGAGAGCTCTACTTACCCAAAGCATCACTGAAGGTTCCTTCATTCCTACTGCAAGGGATTCTCTTCAATTCATATGTAGGACTCCAAAACTTAACTTCCCATTTTAGGCAAGCTTATAAATGAGCTTAAATTAGAATGTCATCTGATAAGACACAGTTCCCACATCCACTGTCTTATGGCAACTACACTGATCTAATGAACCGTGATTGTTATAGTAGCTTCATAGGGCACGTACAGTAAGTGTCCCTTGAATAAGTAAGGGAGGGATAGTGCATAGCTTCTGAGGGCAAGAGAAAGAAATAAATTGTTACTGGCTTTCAGGAATTTAAGACTCCTATTTCAAACTTAATTTAATTCTTATGGAGAAAGAGTCCCTTTAGGAGCAGCCAAAGTTTAATCAGTAACACAACAGCGATTTAGCTCAATTCTCAGTATCTTAGTCATACGCAGAAGCTGCTGCAACTGATTAGAAACCCCATTTCATTGAAATATTGCATGGAAGCATGAAAATTCCAGTGTGGAAAGGCAACAGTCACTTCATCATTCTAGATCCCATGTTAACGCATCACCAACTCTCACATTCAAAGCCTTTTTAGAGAAATTTAATAGTTGGGGGACTAATAACCACCCACAACCCTTAATTCCAAGTGATTATTCTAAACACAAATTAACAGATCTGGGCCATTACTACTGAGAACTGAGTCATCCATAGGGGTGGGAAGAAAAAAAAAAAAGCAACACTCCCTGAGACTGTCTCAGGATTAACTGCTTTTGCATATGTTTCCAAACACTTTGTCAATAGCATCCCCTCTGTAATAAATTACTCCTGTAGTTCCTTTCACACTGTTCACAGGCAGATCATTTAGAAGTTTAAAGTATACACTTAAATAAGATTTTCCAAGTTACAAAAATCATTATTCACTTCAGGTAATTTTATTCTTTATATTCTCTACATGTTTTAATTTGTACTTGGTAAAGTCATAACAGAATGTGTAAGTATTTAAAAAAACAGAACACAAATCAAAGCCAGCAAACAGTTGGTCCCCAAAGAATAAAGCAAGCAATCAGTTCAATAAACACACTTGATTTATTTTGTATAAAAAGGGTTAAGTTTACAACTAAACTTTTATAAAAAGTTTAGCATGATTAAGTACATCATTACACTTTTTGCAGAAATGTAAATTTCTGCCACTATACAAGAAAACTCTAATTAAAGAGTTCACAAGGTTTCACTCATATATATATATTTATATATAAATATATACACAGCATTCAGTCCTAGGTTTGTGTCAAAAAGGTAATTTCTGACCACAGACTCTCCTAAAAAACTGAACACTGGATCCTTCTGGTACTCACGCTCCACCTTTGGAAAAAAAAGGCAAAGTCTGCTTTAAAATGGGCAACTCCTTGTGAGATTTTGTTTCGCTCCCCACGTTGGGAATAGTATATAAAGGAAGCCTTCCAACTAGGGAAAGGGTATTTAAGAGTCTCTTCATAAATAACTAGGTTCAGTCCAAGTTGAAGAATGGGGTGGGGATAGAGATCAATCTTGATTTTTTTTTCTTCTTTATTAATTTTAAAAGGTCCTTTTTAGTTAAGATGTGGATTTCCCCCTCCAGATACAGCTGAAAAATAAATTCAGCACCTCAAAAAAAAAATCCTGTAGACATTTTCTTGTGCAAAAAACTCATCAGTGGAACACCTGCAAGAGATTGAAGAGAGGCATATTTAGGAGAATGCTAACAGGGCAGAGATCCGGACAGACTGGCGCCAGAGAGGAAGCCACAGTTTGAACATTTAACCAAACACTCAAGAGATTGGGCAAACCCTGGCGTCCAGATGCAACACATACATGCTCACACACTCGCTCAGAAGAGCACAAATTGAACATTAAAATAACACACACTCAAGGGAAAGGGTAGAAAGAGGATTCTCAGTCCAATCTCTATTTAGATCTCTGTAAATGCAATGCTCAGAGGCGCCAGTCTGCCTCTTACAGCAATTACTTGATTAAAAGCAGTCACTTATTTAATTGATAGCGCAGACAATCCCACATCACAGAATTTAAGGAATTGTGCCAAGATTCCCAACTTAATCAGTCACTTTGGCCCAGGAAGTTGAGACTCCAAGAACAGATAACAAGAGAATTCGCATTAAGCAGGGAGTAGTATCAGAGCAGTCTGTGCTGCTTAATGAACCTTAGCAACAAAAATACTTCGGGCTGCAAGACTCAGTTATTAGTCTTAATTTCTTACTGTTTGCAAAGGCACCCCCTAATCAACTTTTAGGACACCGATTTTTACCAGTAACCATTGCGCCTCCCCTTCCTCAGAAGAGATACTTTTTACCTGAAGTTCAGAAATAAGACGCGCCGCACTCACCGTTTAATTCAGCCACAAAGTGCTTTGCTGTCGCTTGACATGAGCTCTGAGGGGAACTCGGACGCCTGCGAGGAGAAAACAACAGAAAGGTAAGGGGCAGGAGAAAAGCGTCCTGGAGCACGAAGCGCTTCACCCGCGGCACCCCGGCTACAGAGCCGGCCCCTCGGCAACCACTGCGCTCCGCACCGGAGACGTTCCTAACAGCGACTTAAAGTCCCCTATCTAGGCCAGCGGAGGGCAGAGGAGCTCGGGGGAAGGCATTTACCTGTAGCGAGAGGATGCTGATGTCTGTGTTTAGGGTGGTCAGAGGAGTTCTGGAGGAAGCGTTTTGCCCGGGTCTCTGGTGGTGGAGGCTGACGATGCTGGGGTGCGAGTCCAAGGCGATCTGCAGGTCCAGGATGTAGTCGATAACGTGCTGCAGGATTTCCATCTTGCTCACTTTCTTGTTCTGCGGGATGCTGGGCACCAGCTCCTTCAGCTTGGAGTAGCAGTCATTCATGTTGTAGAGCAGGCTCATGGGGTCATCCACGGGGGTTTTGCTCCGGGAGATGCCCAGGTTGTGCTCCGAGAGGCCGTTTTTCCTGACGGACCGCACCGGGCTGAAGGCTTTCATGCTGGAAGGCGGGCGGAGAGAGCGGTTCCAGCGGACGGACGGATGAGAAGCCTACGAAGGGCTGGCGCTGCCCTCCCCCTCTGCGCGCTGCCGGAGCTCGCACTGAGGCGCGGAGCTGCGCGGCCTCTTCTTATAGCGCCGCCGCAGCCGCCGCCGAGCCCAGCCCGCGCTCGCTGCCATTGGCGGCCGCCAGCACGTCCATCACCCCGGGTCGCCCTCACTGGTGGGGCGGACGGCGCGGGGGCTGCGCGGGCCTTCCGCCCAGAGAGCCAATCCCGGGAGGGGGCGTGGCCGCGCCGCACAGCTGAGGGAGTAAATAGTGCTCGGCCCGCAGCCGGCCCGCTGGCGCCCGGCCCGCCACAAAGGCGCGGGGCCGCAGGTCTGCGGGGCGGGCGGAGCTGTGCGGGAGACCGGGGCGCCATCGCGGCGCTTCCCTCCCGCCCTCTCCCCCTGCCTCCCTGCTTGCCTCCCTGCCGACTTTCTAGGGCGGCGGGTGTCCCTCTCTGAGAGAGCACGGAGCGCCGCGGGTTGAATAGACCGGCGCTGAGGCGGGGGGTGAGCGCGCAGCAGCTGTGAGGGCCGGCGGTGCCGGAGCGAGGGCGCGGAGCGTGGGACACCCCGATAACGCTGTAGCGAGGGGCCGACCCTCCGCAGAGTCGCTGTGAATTAGAGCATCAAGCGTTTTCCGCGCGTACCTATCTAAAACACGGCAGCGTCAATCAGCGGCCGGTCAGCGGCAGAGCCGCACATGCAGGCGGGAGGTGTAAGCATCGGCAATAATGATAGATAAACCTGTAAAACCAACCGCAACTTTCTGCCCTGATGAGCACAGGACACCGAGAGCCCTGACAGAGTCAGGCGTCAGCTCCCTGCTTCGTGAGGACAGGGCTATTTTAGATGATGCTATTAATTGGAGATCATTAAGCAAATGTGCATATTGGAAGTACATTTACATGTATTACCCTTGAAAGGCTGCTCATCTGCACACTGTCAGTGCTTGTGACACGGTACTGCCATTAATTATGCATAGATTGTTTCTGGTGACAAATGCAAATACTTACTACACGCTGTACTTTTTGCAGCTTTTAGTTGCAGCCAATGAAACATCTTCCAGAAACATTCCAGAGAAAAGAGTTGGGGTTTTTTGTTTAGCTGGAGAAGTGACTTTGATTTTTTTAAGTTTAGCTGCATTGTATTTTCCTTATTTTGCTTACAGCAATGGCTGTATAACATACCGACACAGGTTCCACCCGTCTTTCCACATATTACCTGAAGAAAGTTAAACTTATGAAAGCGTGGACATACATATACAATTAATATAAATGAAATTCTACACAAAACGCAGCAATTCTGTCATAACCACCCGGATGCTTAAAGTACGTTAGTGCTCACTGCAAACAAAAATGTAGTAACGGCGGGCACCCGTAGAAGCGGTGAGGACTGTGCTGTCAATCACAACTATTAAAAGCAGACAAAGATCGGATTTTTGTTGCATAGCTACACTAAAGGGGTTTGGGCGGGCGGAGGAACATTACGGACCCTTGGCGACAAAACTGAGGGAGCTGGATCAGTATTTTTTCCCCAATTAACGGGGCATTCCTGAGCTGGTGGCTGGCTATTCTCTTAACAGGACACTTTGGCGACTGTGGCAGCCGGGTGTTTGCCCCCGGGGCTTTTCTCTGGGGGAGGGCTGTAGGCGGTGCCGAGGCGGGCAGAAACCGCTCGGCGCCTTTTGAAACGCGAAGGGTGAAAGTGAATCTCGACACTCGCTCTGATAGGACAAATGCATTGTTCAAGTGCAGTTAAAGAGTAAATAATAAAAAAACCCCACCCTATCAATCCATTAAAATCACTGCGTAGAATGACTTCGATCCTTTACATCACTAAAATCTCCATTTCGAGCGTCTCTGGTACTCGGATCTGCTGCCACAGGTTTTAGTCCCTCACCGCGCTTGTGTTTGTCTCATGAATGCACCAGTGGAAGAAATTCTGACGCTCTTTGGTATAATAATAGCCAACGTAAACAAGTATGTTCATGCTTCTCCCATCATTATTTGTCATTCTTGGACAGCGCAGCACTGTTACAGCAACGTCCGTCCGCGCTTTGCGGACCCCTCTGCGAACAGTTTAGGTTTTTCCATACTAAGGGCTTTGCACACTTTTTTTTTAATACCGAGAAGTTGTGCGAAGAGACGCTAACCTGGTTATTTTCTGTCACCGAATGACTGTCATGTGCGCTTTCTGCAAGAAAAGCAGAGCCTGCGAGTAGGCAAGCTCCACTTCCCCCAGGCAAGCGGCTTAAGTGTCTTTTCCTAACATTTAATTCCCTCAATTCTGCTCTTTTAACCCTGAAAGCTTTGGCAGCGGACCCCCAGGTCTGGAAGCTCCCTGCTCGCTAACACACGGCACAGGAGCGGTCTCAGCAGCCGCGACACTCCCGCTGCCCGGCGGGGAGGCCGGCGGGCTCCGGGGCGGACTCCCTGAAATGAGCGGGGCTGCGAGCTGCTCCTCGGCGGCTTTTCCCCAGGACCTCAGGGCCCGGCCCCGGCGGGGACAGACCCCCGTATGGCGGCCGGTGCCTCGGGCAGACGCGTCCGCCTCTTGTTTTCAGCCGGGATTTCTACAGCCCGCTCCCAACCCCGAAACGCTGCTGCAAACATCTGGTAGGAAACCGTCGCCGCTCGCCACGCACAAAGCGCCGCTTTCTCCTCCGCGCTACACCCCCACCCCCCCCTCCAGCCCCGCCGCCGCCGGGAGGCACAAACCCGGGGCTCCGCTCCGGGGGGATGCGGGCCGCCCTGCCGTGGGGGGCCCCCGGCGCCAGCCCGCTGCGGCCTCGGGCTGCGCGGCGGTAGCGGGCGCACGGCCGCCCCCGGGGGCGCCCCCCCCCCTTCCCGCGCCCCGGGCGCCGCGCCCCGCCCCGCCCCGCCGCCCCGCGCCCGGGGCCGGCCCGGACTGCGCGGCGCCAGCCCCGTGACATCAGCCCCTCGCCGCCGCCCCCCCCGCCCGCGCCGCCCGGGCCCGGCGGCGCCGCTCAGGCGGCTGCCATGGCGACCGGGGCTGCGCCCGCGGCGGCGGCAGGCGGCGGCCCGGCCCCGCTTCCCCCTCCCGGGCGCACCTGCAGCGGGGGCCGCCGCCGGACGCGCCTCCATGCCGCGGGCGGGGGGAATGTGAGGGAGGGGCGCTCGCAGAAAGGGGAGAGAAAAAGAGTAAAAGGGGCAAAATCGCGCGCGGGGGGGGGGGGGGGGGGGGGCGTCCGCGGGATTGATCCCGGCGCTGTTCGCCCCCCGCCGAGCTGCTGCGACCCGGGCGGGAAGGAGCCCCGGGCTGCCCCGGCTGCGGTGCGGGGGGGGACGGGGGAATTTCTGTCCTGTTCCCCCCTCAAAATTAAAAAGTATTTTCTGTGAGGAAAAATCACCCTTTTTTAAAGGCTGCCTGTCCTCTGGGTTTGTAAGGTCTCCCAAGAGCAGCCCCGGGGTGTCGGCGATCCCTCCGGCCGGGCCCATGGGGCCGCGCTGCACCCCTCTCCACCCCCCCAGGGACCAGCAAGTTCCTACGCGCGCCCTATCCCGTGCCTCTAATGAAATTTATCTGAAACATCTAGGAATCATGTAAATGGTTTTAATTGCCGCGTATTTAAGCCATCAAACCAGGCTTTAGGAAAAAAAAAAAAAATCTGTTAAAATTGGCCCGTTTCCAAGTCATTGATACCATCCAACCTATCCAAGCGGGGTGTCCAAATATGTTTTGATACAGGAGTTTTCAATGTACCAGGTGAAATACCTCGCTAAACCCGGCTGCTTTTAACTACCCGGTCCCTTTTGTTTGCCTCACGTTTCCAATTCATTCAAAGAAAGAAGTTTTAGAAGTTTGGGGTTTGGCTTTTTTTTTTCTTTCTTTTGAGCGGGAGGGAGAGAGTAATGCATGCAAAATATTTAGTTACAACTTCTGCGAAAGGCACCGATCTGTAACAGCATTTTCTACTTTCACAAAGGATTTTCCTGTTACTTTTGTTCCGGTCACAAAATTTAAAAAAAAAAAAAAAAAGGCGAAAGAAAAAAAAAAAAACTTGGGGGAGAGATAAGGTCTGGAAAACAATCTGGAATTGCCAGGCTGTTGGTGGGAGCTCTGCGGGGCTGGCGTCAGGAAGTCTGCGCCGCCTTCTATTACTGTTGATCCAGCTTTGTGCAGCTGCACTCAGTACAATTAGCTTGTAGAAACAATCCTGCTGTAGGCAGCCTCTTCCCTTCAAAGTGCTTTTCTATACTGATCCCCTCACATCATGATGCTGGAAATCAAGTCACAAGCCGACCACTGTTTGGCCAACATCATCTGTGGGAATTCATTAACCTCCATCCCAGAGATGCAACAAGAGATTGTTTGTCCAGAACTAAACTTACAGCTTAATATGATGTAGCCCATACAGGAAAAAACCTGTGTCCCCATTTCTTTTTTTTTTTTTTTTTTTTTTTGTCCATAACAAGAAACACATTGTGCAGCTTTTTCTCTTTTTTTTTTCTTTAGGGGGTGGGGAATGTAGCTGAAACCAGGCATGAGCCGGCTCCTGCTAAAACTTTGCCATCAAACTGTTTTTTGGTTCATCGGGTTGTAGTTTCCATAGAAGCAACTTATCCCCGCCATCATCTTGTTGGGTGCACTTTGCAAGCTCATTTCCCGTCTGAGTTTGCTCTGCTGCTCTCAGATGCTGCAGCTGACACATTTCCTCCCCATGCACTTTGCACCCACCTCATCCTTGCCCAGATGCTTGGGGCTGATTGTGCCTAAAAGGGGGTTTCATCGCACTTCTGCAGCTGCCTTGGGGGAAGGGATTTTTTAAAAATTTTTTTTTTAATTTCTACTTTCCCCTGCTTCAGTGCTCAGCTCGGTGCCAGGCAAGCAGCAGGCCCTCCTTGTGCCCCTTGTCTCCAGTGCTGCAGTACTGGCTTGCAGGAATGTGGCTGTGGGCCACAAGCCCTCTGCCACACGCCCGTCGTGTGCTGCTACGTGTGAACACTGCCGGTGGCTCACCATGTCCCGGTGGAGTGGAACTGCCCATGGGACACGGCTGCTGTCACCACCGGCCAGGAAACAGGGCCCTGGCGCGCCCCATCTGCTTGGGCAGCCCTGGGGCAGCAGCAGGGTGACATCTCCCTGCTACTGGGGCTATTTGTGAAGAACCATGCTGCTGGGAGCATGAGTCCTGCTGCCTGGCATCCCCCAGCTGCCCTCAGCACGGCTCTTCGCATCCTGCCGGCAGCACCTCTCAGGGCAGCAGGGCTGGCATTGCTGCTCCCCTTCATTTCCAGGTACCTCCCTTGGGCGTGAGGATGCGCAGTGCATTGCTTCCACCCACCCCACTCTGAACCCCTATGTGTTCTTCAAGGAACGTATGGATGGACCTCCTCTGAGTCCCATTTCCAAACTCCATTCTTTTCTGGGCCATATTTGCAAATGCCACGGATTTGCCCACTGTAAGATCTCTTTTCCTTTTCCCCCACTATGCTTTTGCTAATGGTGCTTTTGTACAGTATCGGTCTCTTCATCCCTACTTCTAAACACCTCTCACCTGCTGCTGTTATGTTCCCAACCCACGTCTTGTTGGAGGCTTGGGAAGTATTGTGATGAAACATATATATTTTCTCATTTTTCCTAGACATCTGCTTTTTTGGCCAGAAGTGTTGGGCTGTTGGATGGACAGACCTCTGTTCTGATGCAGTTTTGACATGCATGTCATTTTATGATCACAGCCCCAACCTACTGTTCTTGCAGGAATGCCTTTCACTCAAACTATATTTTCTAGGACCACTCTGCAAAGAGGGGTGTTTCCATGTGAATTGTGTGGGTTTTGCTGGGACATTTATATCAAGTCCAAATTCAGACACTTCAATTCTAATGTTTTCTTCTGTTTTCTAGGATTTCTCATTTCTGTAAGTAGGACCAGTGCCCTGAAGACACTTCTACATCAACTGCTACCTGCAAAGGGCTGTCGCTGACCTGCTGCTACTTGAAGAATACTGCCGTGAATTCTTTCTGAAAGCAGCGTCTCTCTGGCATAGTGTTACTGGTGTGAGGTACATTAAATCCATGTATTAACTCTTATGTTTTTACTCAAAAGCAAATACATTTCTTTTTCAAAATCTTTAACTGTTTTATTAATGCAATGCCTATGTTTTAATTAAGTTACGTAGCATGTCTGCTAGAAGCACTTACAGTGAACCAGTTAGGTGGCTCTCTAACTTACGTGGTTGTGCTAAAATCTGGGATCAAACAAGTTCACTTCTTAGCACATGACTTACACAGCAGATGGTTTTCATCTACTGTAGCTTTTCTAGTGATACCTTTAAATTAGTATAGGTCTAAAATGTTGCGAATTTTGCACTCCCCAACAATTGTCCGGAAAATCCATTTAAAAAAGAAAAGGGAGAGGGGCCAGGCAGGAGGTTACTGACGGTACCTTGCATACAGTAAGGAATAAACCAAGGAATAAAAAATGGGCTTATTCTTTCTTTTGTTAATTATCTGTCTGGTCCAGCTCCCCTCGGCCTCCCACTTTGGCCCAACTTTGATTTTTAGGTACAGGCCTGTGGGAATAAGATCACAAAATGCTTGGCTTAATTTCACTGGAAGAAGGAAGGATTGGGAATTGGATTGGTGGGAGAAGGTTTTGAAAATCTGTTCCAGGTATGGTTTTAAAAACATCCCACCCCCCTTTCACATTGTAAAATCATGAAAATTTCAAGTATAGATGTGTTTGTATAGTATGCTCTGTGTGTTTGTTCTTGCTCAATAATAATGTTTCATGAACATAGAGGAGAAATGGCGTCTGTACTGCGACTGTCATCTAATTGTTGGTGAATCTGTAATCTCAGATTCTGTTCACTTCTGGCAGAATACCTCACTTCTACCATCCTGTTCACTTCAGGCAGAATACCTCAGTTCAGAGATGGAAAACCTTGTAGAATTAAGCAAGCAGTACTAGTTTAGTGCTGTACCAAAGCTATCGTTATTGGTTATGTTAGGATGGGACCCGCAGCATCTCAGTCCTTTTTAACTAACGTGAAGAGCAAAATTTTCTGTGGTCGGGAGAGCCTAATTCCACTCAGGGTTTGGATACTGGAAGTGCAGCTTAGCAAAATACGCGCACCACGTCCCCAACACAAGTGCACCCTCACAAGTCCTGCTGAACTACGGGATTTCCAGTCAAGTTCCTAGGCTGTTAAAACTTTGCTTCTTTATACGCCCAGAATGAGCGTTATCTAGGTTAAGCTGACTTTCTTAGTGACTGTCGCCTGCATAAACCCACCTGAGAATCACAAAATAGGTACGTGTCTAAATCTCTCAAGAGGCCTGGTCCAGGAGGTGTGCTCATATCATGCTTAAATGCGCATTGACAGCATGGAGCTTAGCACAAAGCGCAGCAGCTGTAGCTGCTGGAAAGTTCAGGGGGAAAGAAGGAAAAGAATTGCTGCTTTTTATAAGCAATTTTTCTCGTGAGAGCGCTTGCCCTGCAAGTGAGAGGCTCAGGTTCAATGTTCTCCTCATCAGAGGTGATATAAACTCCCTCCTGCTTGCAAAGCAACCCCTAACGACTAGAGTAGAGATAAGGCTAAGGTGGAGGACACCCACCCATCCTGTTCAAGCTTGTAAAGCTGTAAAGAAACAGATGCAAATTTCAAAGGGCCAGAGGGATTATAAACAAGAGGGAGCCTGACACTGTAGCTCAGGGGTAAAGGCATCTCCTGGATGGCAAGCAGCCTGAATGCTGGGCCTGGCCTGGCAGACTCACCCATTCCTGAGGCTGAGGTTCATCTCACCTTATCTTAGCTATTTAGAGGTTTGGTGTCGTCTCTGTATAGTCAGTGGGAAGAGAGAACAAGAGACACCTGCAGGGAGTGATTCATTCTGTGCCTGTTCGACACCTCTCTCCGGACGGAACGAATCTCCTTGTCTGGGGGCTGTTGCTCCCCATCAGTTCTTGGTAGAAGCTAGACAACCAATTTTGACCAGAAGCCTGACTTATAGGTGCCAAGTGAGGTGAATTCCACTGTAGATTACTAATTCTTCTCATTCATCATAGCCAATTTTAGCCTTTAAAAATTAGATGTGTAATCAAAGTTAGTCATTTGAGTTCTGTCTCTGTAGAATGGTCACTCCTTCCATTGGAGATGGATAGCTGGGGTGAAATGTCCTGGGATGATGTGTATCTTTCTCTGAGCCTGTAGACCCTAGTTTGCACTCGTGAATCCTGGTGCTGGGTGTCTGAAAGTGAAGTGTGGAACTATTGAGTGTCATCGTGCAAACTTCTTTTGTGGATGGTCTAAGTGACTAAAGGCACTACATACTGTTTTTAAGAGAGGAGCCACTTGCATGAAAATATGCATTAAAAATATCTGATGATACAAAGAGGCTGCAAGTGGGATTTTCAAAATGCTGAAAGGCTCCTTATTTAAATCGAAGAAAGTTAAATGCTATGGAAAATATCACTAAGTTTGTATTGCATTTTGTGCACTTGCATACCCAGAAAAATCTGTCTCTAACTTCTAAAACTGGAGGTTGGATGCCTTTAAAAATGTTACCTTTAATCCTAGCCCTGAAGAGATGAGTGTGTAATTTTCAGTTTTGAAAAGCTGTAGTTTTTCATTTTTGATAATGTGGAGTAATGCTGAGTTGTACTACAGGATAAATCCCAAATATGTACCTCATTGTTTCATCAGACATCAGCAAAAGGTCACCCAGCCTTCTTATCAGATTACAGGAGTGCAAGTGGGTTTTTTGTGCTGCTCTAAGTTTGGTGCACATATATTCTTTGCAAATGGATGATTGCAGGAAAAGAGAGGCTGTGTGTTTTTATACTTTAATGTTTTTCAAAGGGCACCAAAGGGTTATGTCCAGTCATTTTGCACAATTCAGATTGCAGAGGCAGTGGCGGACAATAAGTGTCCAGTTTGGCGAAATTAAAGTCGTATGTTCTCCTGATGGGTTTTTAGCTACAAATACAGTTGGAGATGATTCCACCACATTGTTTGTTCCATAAGGCTGAACGCCTTCAACTATTACAAAACACATGCTTGAGAAACCCTTCTACTTCTTTTATCACAGTACTGAAACTATATGTGCACCCAAGATGTTTAAATTTGGAAACGTAAAAGTAATTGGGGATGGACTCAAAATTAAATTGCTTAAGGCCTGAAGCTATTGTTTCCTGCAGAGTCAAGAGGTCTGAAAACATTAAAAGGATGTGCAAACTTCTTAAAATATTTTGGGTCAGAACAGAGCAGCTGGTTTATACCTAGCTGAGGATCTCAGTCGTTGTCCGTTGAACAGTCAAAATTTGGACTTTTTGCAGTTTCTTAATTTCCTGCCTTCTCACTCTGCTTTGTTTTCACTTCAGTAGAAATAGTTTTGTGCTCCTTATTCTCTTTCACAGCTCTACGGGTCTCTTTGCTCTGGAGATGGGATTCACCTCACTTGACCTAAGGCATGTGTCTGGTTGATACCTACTTGTAAGCCTGTCTTTCAAGACTCAGTTTACAGACAATTGAGAAAATTGTTGCTTCCATGGTGACTTAGTTCTTCTAATACAGAAGTATACTAATACATTAGTATACTAAAAGACTCTAAGTCTACCCTGATACCTCCTTGACTTTTGAGTCCAGCTGTCATTAGCCCAGCCAGCATATGGTTTAACCAGACACCCTGGTCTTGATGTGGATGGTCAATGCGAGGGTTGGATCTCAGCCTTTCTCGACAATTCTCCAAATTATTTTTTTGTGCATGTGTGACTTGACACATTTTAACTAAAACACATGACAGCAGCAAGAAAATGAGCAGTGACTAACACACTTTCACCAAGAAGTTGTTCTGGCTGTGGTCTGGTGGAATACTGGGGATTTACAGGCCACAGCATGTAACCTCTAGGCTACTAGATGCTCATAGTTGTTAGCTTTGTGCATTTCTGCACCATGGTTCAGCCTGTTGTTAGCTGTGGTAACCTTCGATTGCAGGAGTGCTTATTCATTTGCAGCATAGATATGACTTACATAGTGAGGGAGGTTGGTTTCTGTGGGAGCCTTGCCTCAGTTATTGTAGAAGGTATGCAAAGGATTGTGAAAGAGGCAAGGCGCTCCCATTAAACATCTGAATTCTGCTGTGGAGGACTTAATTCGATCCATGCCTCTGCCACAAAGTATTTTTGTGAGATAATGGACAAGTCATTTAAAGCGGACTTTTGTCAGGAGACTGTTTACCACATGGGAAGTCAGTGGGAGTTATTCTTAAATATCTAAAGTGTAATGAAAATGCCAAGCACTCTGAAGAAACAGGTCCCATCTATCACAGGCTTGGCAGCCAGAACTAGAGTTACTAACCAGTACATTTTCTGGTCAGCTGCTTCACAAATGACCACTGGTGTAAAGTTGAGATGATAATTTTTTTTTTTTTTTTTCCTTGAAAAGGGAATATCCCTTTTGAGGGTAGGGCAGAGTATATTCTAGCAAGTGTGGGAAATGATTCTGAGGTGGCATAAGTTCGTTGTAATAAGGGACATTCCAGTTTCCTTTCCAGTAAGCTTTTCAGGGCCCATAGATTGCTTCTAGCTCCTGCTCTCCAGATGGGAACTCAGAAGGTGGTGCAGAGCCGGTAAGGTGGTTGTCAGGGACCAGGTGACACTGATGGAGAGGGGGACAAGAAAGATGATGATGGGTTGGTTGGCTTGAGCATGATGGGGCTGGAGTTCCAGGGAAAGTACCAGTTGCAGCTGGATGAGGACTTGGAGATGGAACAAGGAAGTCTTAAGAATTAAAGGGGAACAGGGGAGAGGGATAATTCAAGTTTCAGATCTCTATTCATAGTTTTATGTTTCTTTCGTTTGAAACGACAAGCTAAAGTAAGCAATGCTATCCAGCAAGTGAATGCTTCTGAAGAAGTTTCCTGTATTTCTGTCTCCTGTTAGGACAACTTGGGAAGTAAAGTGCGGTGATTTTAGCCCTAGCTAGATAAATTCCCTAGCTTACGGGAGATACAAGCTGAAGACAGATCCAGTGAGGTCCTTATAACCCTCACGTAAGAGACACTCCAGAAGCGGTCATTTGGGACATTCACCTGGTGCAATGGAAATTCTGAGTTTTAGGCTGAACTGGGAAGAATGGGATAGGAACCTGTGGTTTTCAACAGGCCTTTTAAACATCAACCATTGCTTCAAGAATTTCCTGAGAAAATATTCAGGAGAATAGTCTTGGTTTTCTTCTGAAGCATGATAGTAAGTCTACTGAAATTCTGAAAAGTTTCCCAAGATGGGAAAAATTGTTCTTCCTATATCCGTTTAGTATCATTTAGGGTACTGGATCTTTCTGTAGGATCCAGAGTTCCTTTAAAGACATATCTGATGTTAAAATTCTGATGAATATTTTGGGGTATTTGGCTATGTTTGCAGAAATTATTTAGTACAGAGTGGCCATGTTCTGCTTCAATGGTTTTGTCTTTTTTTTATGTGAGCTTCTGCTTTGTTTTCAGTGGTGTTTGTATAGATTCTATCAAGGAAAAACAAATGTCATGGGAAAGTTTTAGGTAATTTTTTTGTTGTCTGGGTGTTTTTTGCTGTAATGCAGATGTTCCTTTTTTAAACGCGGTAAAGGCATGTGGGGAGATGATACTCTCTGCTCTGTACTGAGAGCAGCAACACAACTTGCGGAATTGTTTTAGGGAGCAATCTGCAGTGTGCCAATTGCTCTCTTTTCTGCTATTTTGGTAGTGTTTTGTGGAATTAAGCGCATGTGTATAAGCTGCAAAAGTACATTCCTGTATAGAATATTCAGGCTGTCTGTGTGGATCAGCTGTTATGGGGTTGGCTGTGGGTAAGACATGGAACAGGCTGTGGAAACTCCTTCGATGGAGGCTCAGTAGTCTTGATGCTTTATGCACAACGGGCCTGATGCAAATCCAGTGAAACCCAGGAAGACTCTTCCTGTCATTTCACAGCTTTGGATCCAGCTTCAGGTGTGTTTCTGAATGTATATGAGGGAGGTGGCTGGTATTTGGCTAGTATAGCAGTTGTTCGTAAGAGTGGAGAGGGAATTTGTTTCACTGCTCTGGATTGGCAAGTGAATTTTATCTAAAGCTTTCCACTTGCACATAGCCAGCCGGCTCAGGTTCTAAACAGATTCTGCCCTCAGACTGTAAAGAACAAGATAATCACTTTATGTTATGTACTTGAGAGCTAAATTATTTTAAAAGTCTGAAATTAGCAGATGAGGAATTTATTTGCCAAATATGTTCAGAAGCAGCTTGGGAAACCTGTCAGAGCCCAGCTTTAACTGCTTAACTAGTGGCTGTTCAACTTAATAGCTCTCAAGTATGCTTACAATATGAGGGAGACCAAAACAAAATCCCAGGATGCATGAGATTTTCTTCCAGACAACAAAAAATGCTGTCAATTCACAAACCAGATAGTTAAAGAGGAAAAAGTGCACCTACAGTCACTAACCTCACATTACATCCTCTGTGCCTTGTTCTCTTTTTGGACTCTCTATCCATTCTTTCCAGCTCTGTTAGCTTAGCACATTGCTGAACACAACCTGTGCTCTGCTAGCGATGCTGGCCTTTACCATGCATTAGTCCTTTTCCCACCCAGACACCTTCATGCTTTCCTGCATCCTATCCTCCATGCGTGGAACAAAGGTGTGGAAAATTCTCTCCAGCCTTTCTCCTTCAAATCACTCCTTAAAATGCACTTTGACCCTGGTGCCTGTGGGGCATTGCTGATAATAGCTAGGCAGAGTGGAGGATAAATTGTTTTCTAGGCAGCCTATATGAAAACATGCTCACATTATTTCTACTGTGGTTTTGCTATCAACCCCTTTCCTGCTGGGGAGGACAAGGCCATAATGCCGTTTTAGTAATCACCAGCTGTCATTGGAAGCTGACGTAGATAAGAGCAGCTCTCAGCTCCGCTGGTTGTTACCTTCCCTCTCGTTCAGTCACGATTCTACCAGTTTGCTTTTAGCCACCATGCTGCTTTCGTTCTTCACGACTCTTGCACATCTGTGAATTTAGCTCCCTTGCCTCACTGAAGGACTGAAGCAGAGCCCACCCTTTCAGAATATGTGAACACATCTTGGCTTCAAGCATCAAAGGTCCATTCTGAGGGGGGTGGGGTGGCTTTCTTGCATATGGAGCCAGAGATCTTAACCCTTCAGTGTGGCAGAAAGGCTTCCTTCCTAGTTGCTATCGCTTGCCTAACTGCGTATGGAAGGGGCAAGCATCCTAGCTAATCAGAGCTTCAGACAGGCAATTCTTCAAATTGTTTTAGGGTTTTTAATTAAAACTGTAGGCTCCAGCATCACGTGGCAGAGAGCCAGTATCAGTCATCTGACAATAGCCTTTACCATCTACCAACAATAAGGGAATTCCTCAGCGTACGCTCCCAAGGCTTCTGAAATGCTGCGAACGGGTGAGATTGCTGTTTGCAAAGCACCCTGCAACATTCAGCCTTGCAGGTCTGCTGATTTTTAAATTATATAAACAAAACCCTATAAGCCCCACATAGTACAAAGATACTGACTTCTGTTTATACTGTCCGGATCACAGATGCTGAGCTTGAATGCATGAACAGTCCTTTTGTACGGCGTTTGACACTTTCTGTGGCTGTCTGCACTGTTTTTTAATATACAAAATCCCTGATTCTCCACTGCCTTGCACCCTGTCTATTCATTCTCACCCCTGTGAAGTGAGGGTAAAACACTATCAAAACAAAATGGTACCATTTTGCATGTTTTCCACTCAGTTTGTACAGGTGTAAATAACTACAGAAAGAACAGGGCAGAGCAGAACCTGACCCACAGTCTGTCTCTCAATGCGTCAGGGGTCTTGAAGTGGGGGGATGACAGAACAAACACAAGCTGTTACCTTGCCATTTTTGCTAATGTTTTAAAATCAGGCAGCTTGCGAGGATGACAGATGCAAAAGTCAGGCAGTACTTCGTTCTCGTAGTCCTCACGTGATGTCTTCTCCTAGAGCAAGAAAAGTGTTACCCGTGACATGGATAGCTGCTTATGATAGCTGGTATGAGAGCAGAGTTAACGATGAGAGTCACCTTTCAGAGTTGTTTATCTGTTGCACTTAGTACTGGAGAAAGAAAAATCCATTGTTCTTTCTGCTGTTTGTTAGATTACCTTAGCTTTTTCAAACTGCTGTAATGGAGAGTGAGCTCTTCAAGCTGTGGTAAGCCAGCTGCTTTGCCTCCTGGGTCCTTGACATGAACAACACTCAATTTTTTATTTTTTTAATTTTTATTATTTTTGTCATTATAGCAACAGAAGACTGTACTCATACTAATTTTTAATCATCCTCTAATATTGCCTGACAGCACTCTGCAAGTAAGCACCCAAGCCTTCTTCCAAAAAACGGTAGCTCTTTCCCCTTCCCATCTTTCTCTTTGTACAGAGCCCAGCTCTCTGACACCCTCCTTACTTTCCTGAATAGCACATTAGACATCCTAGCTCAAGTGCCTGTTTTTACTGGGACACAGAATTTAAGTTTATTTATGACTTGTTGATAAGCTATCGCTATTACTCTTTTGCCGGATGTCCTTCATAAATACATATCCTGTCTACTCCAGGCCCCAGACTACCCCAGCTCTCTCTTTGCTCATCTGATTTTTTTATTTCCAGGAATCCTGTCCAGTTACTCCTTCAGCTGACACCATTACCCTTACTGCTAGTTTCAGGCTGCCTGTGTGCTTGTAACGGAGAGGTTTATCTGTCACCTTAGTGGTTCCTACAGGTAGGAGGTAAAGCTTCAAGAGAAGGGCCTTGTCTCTGCAGTGCCTTCTGTAGCCAGTGGGTTAACAATGCTCTGTGCCCTACTTCTGATAACCTTCAAGATGTTGCATAGTGCTGTTTTTAAGCGTTGTGTCTAGAAGAGAGGATAAGAAAGTCAGCAGATATTGTGGCCACAAAATAGAAAGTGATACAGATGTAATGCACTTCACCATTAGTGCCGGAAAAATAATGTTGGATTGCACCAAAAAAAATCCACCCTCCATTCAAAAAAAAAAATTTAAAAATCAAAGCTCTGTATTGATAAATACTGACAAGATCAAAATCAAATGAACGTTACATAGGCTGTTGCAGTAAGTAGGAGTAACAGGCAGAAATCAGAACAGTAAATATTTTTGCTTATCTTAAATTGAAATCTCAACCTTACCATTGCATTAACATATGCACTCATTTTTAGAAACTATGTGAATTTTCATGACTCATTTGAGTGCTCTGTAACTATTTGTATGCAAATGTGACTCATTAAACATTCTCACAGTCACACACTTTACCCTCCCATTGACGTTCATGCATAAACAGGAGTGGTGGTGTTCCTTCTCCTTACAAACCTCACCTTTCCTAAATGCAGTCTTGTGCCTTTTTCGCATTTATGATAACATTTGAAGAAATACTTGTGCCCGTAATTTCAAAGTTGCTTTAAAATGGAAGGACTCAGAAATAAAAAAGCACTCCCTATCAAAAAGCGTTTTTGTTAAAATGCTGCATTCTCACATCTACATTTGAGAGGTTTGAAAAGGACTACGCGTTTTCTTCCAACTTTCAGAAAAAAAATGTAAGTTCTGGCCTGAGAACAAGCATGAGAAAGTTCAGCTGAAAGGTACTGTATTCATCAATGCATGCAGAGACTTAGAATGAAATTGCCATCTCAACCATAGCTAGAACAAACACAGCTGATGAATAAATGTATATTGGCTAGAATGAATACAAAGTGTAATGCCAGATGTGGACAGTGCAGAATGCAGAAAGGCAGTAAACTGAGTAAACATCAAATGAAGGATTAGCCTTAATTGTGAGGAATCAGTTCCAATGAGAAACAGAACTGGGGATCTCTTTTGCCCAAAAGCATTTGAGGTACCTTTCTAGCTAGAAGAGAAGCTGCCTGATCTGTCACTGCTATCCCATTTGAGGCCCATCAGCAACAACCTGCTGCATAAAATGTACAGTTCAAAGGCTGCCTTTACTTCTGAATATCTCTGGCGGGCTTGTCAGCTTTATAAGCCAGCAGATTTGGTTTGCATCTTTTGTCTGATTTTCCAGAATGCACCTTCTGCAGCAACATCCCCTGCAATGCAATCACTCAGTGTCTCTTTCTCAGTGGTAGGAAGTATGTTCTCTCACAAAGTCCACGTTACTATAATGGAGTTTTCCACAGTTACTTTTTCAGAAGCAATGCTTTTGGAGTTCAGATGAGACGCTTCACACAGATGTGTCAACTCCCCGTGTTCGTGTGCTTCTCAAAGTGTTTAGGCTTTAGGATCCTTTTAAAAAGGTGTTTCCACTCCTTTTCCTGGACATCTAATCAGCACACTCAGAGGAGTCTCCAACCAGCTGCCCAAACATACATGTCTACTCTACTTTTGAGTCAGTTGAATGGCTCTGTAGCCTTTGACAACTAAATCACATATTGACACCTACAGATAGACACTAAAATTATTTCTCTTATTCCAGGAGCTAATTTCCACCCTACATGCCATTTGTTTGCATGCATTTGTGGCCTGCGCACCCAGCACAGCGAGAAAGTGCTGAACTGAACCAAAGATCTGTTGTTACGTTGGTCTGCAGACAGAACAGCGCACAGCCAGCCGTGCGCCCGCTGCTGTGCTGTGTGACACCCTGCTGGTTCTCAGATGTTTGGCTTGTTTGGAACATTTTCTCTGTTTATCTGCTTCTGGTGTTGCTGCCATTTGTAAGCCGCCCTGGCACAGGTACCCAGGCTCTGCTATGGTTGCAGTTAACGTGGCTAAATCAGCTAACTGGGAGAGAACTCAGCTATCTTCTCATTGATACACCTATTAGCTGGGTGATCAGTGGGAGACCAGCTGAAGTGTCCAAGGTGACATGGAATTAGGCAAGTTGCAGAAGATGCAAACAAACAAAGCCTTTGCTGCAGTGACCACGAAATGGTGGAATTCGGGGTCCTCAGGGCAGCGAGGAGGGCACACAGCAAGCTCACTGTTCTGGACTTCAGGAAAGCAGACTTTGACCTCTTCAGAGATCTGCTTGGTAGAATACCATGGGACAAAGCCCTGGAAGGAAGAGGGGCCCAAGACAGCTGGCTAATATTCAAGGGTCACCTCCTCCAAGCTCAGGAGCGATGCATCCCAACAAAGAGGAAGTCAAGCAAAACCACCAAGAGGCCCCCGTGGATGAACAAGGAGCTCCTGGGCAAAGTCAAACAAAAAAAGGAAGCCTGCAGAGGGTGGAAGCAAGGGCAGGTAGCCTGGGAAGAATACAGAGAAACTGTCCGAGCAGCCAGGGAGCAGGTTAGGGCCAAAGCCCTGATAGAAATTAGTCTGGCCAGGGACATCAAGGACAACAAGAAAAGCTTCTATAGGTATGTTAGTGATAAAAGGAGGACGAGGGAAAATGTGGCTCCCCTCCGGAATGGAACCTGGTTACCCAGGATATGGAGAAGGCTGAGGTACTCAGTGACTTCTTTGCCTCAGTCTTCACTGGCAAATGCTGGAGCCACACTGCCCAGGTCACAGAAGGCAGGGACTGGGAGAATGCAGAACCACCCACTGTAGGAGAAGATCAGGTTCAAGAATATCTAAGGAACCTGAAGGTGCACAAGTCCATGGGACCTGATGAGTTGCATCCGT
This sequence comes from Balearica regulorum gibbericeps, assembly GCF_011004875.1. Lineage (NCBI taxonomy): Eukaryota > Metazoa > Chordata > Aves > Gruiformes > Gruidae > Balearica > Balearica regulorum. The sequence continues at coordinate 17,807,032 of NC_046186.1, forward strand.
GGGTCTTGAGGGACCTGGTGGATGAAGTGGCCAGGCCACTCTCCATCATATTTGAGAAGTCCTGGCAGTCTGGCGAAGTTCCCGCCAACTGGAAGAGGGGGAACATAACCCCCATTTTTAAGAAAGGTAAAAAGGAAGACCCAGGGAACTGCAGGCCGGTCAGTCTCACCTCCGTGCCTGGCAAGATTATCTCTCCTGAAGACTATGCTCAGGCACATGGAAAATAAGGAGGTCATTGGTGACAGCCAACACGGCTTCACTAAGGGCAAATCATGCCTGACAAACTTGGTGACCTTCTTTGATGGGGTTACAGTGTTGGTGGATAAGGGAAGGGCAACTAACATCATCTACCTGGACTTGTGCAAGGCATTTGACACTGTCCCGCACGACATCCTTGTCTCTAAATTGGAGAAACATGGATTTGATGGATGGACCACTCAGTGGATGAGGAATTGGCTGGATGGTTGCACTCAAAGAGTTGTGGTCAATGGCTCAATGTCCAAGTGGAGATCAGTGACAAGTGGTCTTCCTCAGAGGTCGGTACTGGGACTGGCACTGTTCACCATCTTTGTTGGCGACATGGACAGTGGGATCGAGTGCACCCTCAGCAAGTTTGCCGACGACGCCAAGCTGTGTGGTGTGGTCGACACGCTGGAGGGAAGGGATGCCATCCAGAGGGACCTTGACAGGCTGGAGAGGTGGGCCCGTGCGAACCACATGAAGTTCAGCGAGGCCAAGTGCAAGGTCCTGCATGTGGGTCGGCACAATCCCAAGCATGACTATAGGCTGGGCGACGAATGGATTGAAAGCAGCCCTGAGAAGAAGGACTTGGGGGTTTTGATTGATGAAAAGCTCACCATGAGCCAGCAGTGTGCGCTTGCAGCCCAGAAAGCCAACTGTGTCCTGGGCTGCATCAGAAGAGGTGTGACCAGCAGGTCGAGGGAGGTGATCCTGCCCCTCTACTCCACTCTCATGAGACCCCACCTGCAGTACTGTGTCCAGCTCTGGGGGCCCCAGTACAGGAGGGACATGGAGCTGTTGGAGCGAGTCCAGAGGAGGGCCATGAAGCTGATCAGAGGGCTGGAGCACCTCTCCTGTGAGGACAGGCTGAGAGAGCTGGGGTTGTTCAGCCTGGAGAAAAGAAGGCTCCAGGGAGATCTAATTGCGGCTTACCAGTACCTGAAGGGGCCTACAGGAAAGATGGTGAGGGACTGTTTATCAGGGAGTGTAGTGACAGGACAAGGGGTAATGGGTTTAAGCTGAAGGAGGGTCAATTTAGGTGAGATGTTAGGAACAAATTCTTCTCTGTGAGGGTGGTGAGGCACTGGAACAGGTTGCCCAGAGAGGTTGTGGATGTCCCGTCTCTGGAAGTGTTCAAGGCCAGGTTGGATGGGGCTTTGGGCAATGTGGTCTAGTGGAGGGTGTCCCTGCCCATGGCAAGGGGGGTTGGAACTAGATGGTCTTTGAGGTCCCTTCCAACCCAAACCATTCTATGATTCTATGAAACTGTAAAGAAGAGAAGGTAGGGGTTTGGTGCCTGATCCAGCTGCAAGTTCCAGACCGATGCATAAGCTGCCAACATGAAGATCACTGCAGGATCAGGTCTTTTAAAGGAAGCACTCCCTCTCTCCTACTGACAGCATCATTAGTAGTGCAGGTATATAGATCTCTTAATAATGCAACAGATTGTTCCTGTTGCACTAACAAGCAGTTCAGTATAACAGCCACAAGCTAAAATATTTGCAAGTTTGTGAACTTCAAAGCAAACTTTGTTTCTTTCTAAGGGGGTCTGAAAAACAACTGAGCATATTTTCTCCCACCTCATCTTTAAAGAAATTACAAAAGAATATATACAGCAGGTCTGAAATTCTTGCCAGTCCTTCATCTCGATTTTCTTGGCATATTGGTAGGGAATCTGGACGCTGAAATTTACTGTTAATGAGTACTTTATTTTATGGATGTGTTCTTGTTCTGTGCACTAATGCTTACCTGAACTGTTTGTGCTCTTATGGTGGGCCAAAAAAGACACCTAGAAGATGAACTCTGAAGTAACCAATGAAATATTTTACTACTTTGTTTTGGTTTTTCTTTAGTTTGGAAAGTATAGGTGGTCATTAATTGAGCTAAATTTCTTTATTGATTTATGTATCAGTTGATTATAATTCTACAAATTATCTGCGATCTTCATTTTAAGGGCTAGACAACTGAAGGGGAAAAATAGGTCTTCTGTGGCTTGTGATGGATTTAATGTAGAGACAGCAAATAATTAGGGAGCTGTTGGTCAGTGCAAACAAAAGCCGCAGGTAGTAGTTTGATTGGAAACGATGCGGATGAAGTGTACCTAAACACAAATGTCAAGTGGAAAGCAAGAATGTAAAGAAGTGGCAAGGACAGCAACTGCAGAATGGAACAGATGAAGTGTTGCTGAAAACACTTGCCTAGAAATGAGAAAAAAACCCAACCAAACCCCACTAGCATTAGGCAGGAAGGGTTAAAAGAAGTGAGATAAAAATTAGGAGTGCTGTACACTTACTGCTGATTTCCAAGAATCACTAAGTGGCTCTTATTGAAAGCTGGACTAAAAGCAATGGAGGTGAAAAGCCAGAGGACTCTGAGAGGAGAGTAAAAGAATCTGTCTGCCCTTTGAAAGACAAAGGCAAAGGTTTCTGCTGGTTTCATCAGAGCAGAATTGAACCCTCTGTGAGCTATGGAGAAAAAAAAATCAATGTTTTTATCTTGTGGTCCTAAATTTACACATGTGATTCATATGATGTTTTACATTCTGTAAATTGAGCGTTTATACTTAGGACAATTTTCAGGACTGAAAACCTTGCAAAGTCTTTGCTCTTTCCTTCACTGGTAGCAGCAGCATAGTCTCCTCCGTGCTTGTACTTTTGTGCCTCAAACCCCAGCCACTTCTAGCTGGGAAAATGTTCTGGCCCTTGTGTCTGTTAGCTCATGTCCTCTCCTGAGGGGCTAGCAAGGCTGTTCCTCATGTCGGAGACTTTTCTCCAGCTCATTAGTAAAACTGGAATTAACTGAGTAACTTGCTGTACCAAATTCCTGAGTAGACGTGAAGTAAATGTCATTTCACCCAGGGAGGGATGCCCTCAGCAAGGCTGTAAAGCATTCTGCCTTCCTTTACAAACTCCCATGAGTCTGATTCCAACCAAAATGATGTTTTTGTTTTCATTCATTACAACTCTAATATTAAAGTGTAATAGAGGAGTAAAGTGTCTCTAACTCCTGGGAGAAGAGGGAGGCAATTTTTTTTCCGTCTCATGTAGTGTCACTAAATCAAACAGCCCGTAGCCCGAGTACAGAAGTTGCAGTGAAAGCTCTGTTACTTACAGGAATGCAAGAAGAGGCTGGACTACAGGTTTCCACCTGCAAGTATAGGTCTGGTTGGCTGAGGAGACAGAGTTACCTCTTTAGTTCCTCCTTACCCTCTCGCAGTTAGAGCAGTGGTATGTTCAAGCAGGGCCGAGCTGCTCTGACCAAGGAATAAACACCGTGCTGATGAGGTGCCGGCATCCCATTTCAAACCAGCAGCCTTTTCCCTCCATCAGCATTACCTTTGGCATACATCTCTGAGGGTTTATAGCTTGGTGGCAAACACGGAGATGCTACGTTGCATCTCAGAATATTAGGTGTAGTGATTTTGTAAATACTTTGTATGAGCTGTTCAGGGAGGCGAATGTTTGTGTACTGTGTTAAAAGACTTTTGAGCACGACTGCATTGTTCTTCATAGTAGGCTATAGGAACAAGCAAGCAGGGGAGATGCATAATACCTAGATAATAGATAAGCAATCTCTTTGCAAATATTAGGGAAGCAATTGCAACACAGTGCCATACATCCATGCCCCAGGCTGCATTTAAACAGCTATTCTGCCTGAGTTGGGAATAAAGAGGTCTAAAGTGCATTGAATAATTAAAAAGCTCTTTCCAAGAAAGGATGAGATCAGTTGTCAGTAGGTGTCCCAGACACAGAGAATGCCCAACTTCCTTAGCATCTGTCCTCTGAGACTCTCAGAGGAAGCGCATCTTCCTCAGCAGCACTCAGGATTTGTCTCCCCTGCCCTCTGCTGCTCTCCAAGGGGGCAGTCAACATCCCAGCTCTTTGCTATGCAGGAGAGCTCAGTTTTATAACCAACTTGGAAACTCTGCTGCCTGGAGAGGAGGGGACATACTGCACCACGGAGACGGCATGTATGATTTCTTGAGGACGCTGATCACATTTCCTCTTCGTAACTGCCTGGTGCCCAAGGGCATGCAGAAAACCTTGGTAGAAACCATCCATTTGGTGTGTGAGGCTGCCACAGTGGCCTGTCGCAGCAGGACTTACTAACCAGGACTTGAAACTCGCCTGGGCTTTGCTCTCAGTTCCACATTTTTGCTGCAGCAGTTGTTGCGTCAAGGCCCAGTATCACTTCACAGGATGGGGTCCTGTCTGAATTCAGAGGGACCAGAGGGGCCCATAGGTCGCATGGCATTTGTCTTTGCTCAGTATGTCCTGCTCGAACAGTTAGCATTATGTTGGGTGGTAGAAACTTTAGTTAACTTGAAAGCTAAAGCGTGGACAAATGGAGTGGGCTGATTCTAACTGACTCAGCAGCTGTTTTTCATGGATAGGTAAAACAAAGTCATTGTGGGAAGGGTATTCTTTTGCATAATCTACTGTAGAAGTTCCAGATGTTTTTTCTTTGCAATGTTTCTTTGCAGATGTTATTTCTTCTTGCATTTCTTTCTATTTCTATACAAACAGAAAGATCTTTTTTTTCCCCAAATTGCCCTAGGTATTTTAAGGATGTTGTACATGCTCATCAAGCGCTTCTTTTTCATGGGACTGTGGTCATGCATCGCAGGACACATTTGGGTGCACCCAGGGTAACATTTCTGAATAACTGTGCTGGTGGGGCTGTTCCTGTGCCTTACAGCTGTCTTGCCCTCCGGAATTAAAAGTATAGAAGGAATATTCTCAAACTTGGGCCTTAAATAAGACAGACTTAAAGATGTCAGGACTAAAGACGTGTTTGTTAGGATGTTCCCACTAATAATGGATACTTCTGAGTTAATTCACCCATGAGAAGCCCATGTGTCCTACCAGTATTATTTGTTGCTCTTTTTCCAAATGAGTAACAAATACATCTCGAGAATCATGACGGCGCACCTTATTGCACTAAGCACAGGCAAGAACACTTTTTACCAGGAACTAATCCAGCACAGATGCTGTCACCTAGTTACATTGCAGCATCTAGTTGAGGTATCAATGACTGTATGTGGTCCCGCATCTCCCAGGGGGTTGTCTCATTCCCAGTTGGAGCACCCTCATAAGACAACCATAGGCAGTCACTAGTAAAGTGTGTCTGTTACTGGAGACATTATGAAATATTTGTGTAAAACAAGAATAAGAAATCTCAGTTTCTGCTCCAAAGCTGTTCCTGATTCTCTATGACATGGTCTTATGCTCCATTTACCTTTAGGATAACTTTACTTTGAGTAGCAGGTCCGTGTTTGATGCCAGTTTTGGCAGAGCAGTCCTGCAGGCATTGTTTAAGTGGAATGAACACTGAGCTCCAGGATCTGAGTGATGGCTGAGTGACATTCACAGGATGTAAAAAAGACCTTGAGAATGGCACTGTGTCAGACCAGTGTCCCCAGTGCCCAGGTGTTCTGTCTCCAAAAGCAGAAACAGGAGGTGTTATTTAGGAAGGCCATACTATCCTGACCACTTTCTGTGGTCCATTCCCCTTGATTTCCCTAGCACCCAGAACAGTTTTATTAGGGATGCCAGATTGTAGCCCTGCTTAGCCCTTTCAGTATCTGCCTATGGACTCTTGGTCCATCAAGTTATCTCATTTTCTTTATGATCCTACAGATGCGGTGTTCCTCCACAGCCCTCTGCATCAGCAAGTTCCAGAAGTTCAGTAGGTGCTGTGTAAAGAAGAACTTTTTCTCCTATTGGTTTCATCAAGTGATCCCTAGTTTTGCAAAAGTTGTTGAAGAGTTCTGCTTTCAGCTTTTCTACCACCTTTGTGATTCTATAAACCCTACTTATATTCCCTCTCAGCTACCTCCTCTTCAAACTGGACCCTTAATCTTTTTTAGTTGTTCATTCCTTCTTAGAGCAACTGCTCTATACCGTGGATTGATTTACTTGCCTTTCTCTGGACATGCAATGACTCTACTACGTCCATCCTGAGATGCTGGGACCAGCACTAAGAGTACTCAGGATTTGAGAAGGATACCACAGACAGTTTCTCTAAGAAGGCTTTTCAGTCACTTGTGCCATGAAGCCACTGTAATTCTGATCTTGAGCCGTTGTCTGTCTGTAAGCCATACTGCTTCCCTCCAAGTTGCAGAGTTTGTAGGAGTGGGATCCTGCAGGAGTGGGATCGTGTGTGCCATATCTTTCTGCTTTCCAGTCCAAAATGCCAGAGCCTACCAGGACACAGTGTTGACTCATACAGAACAAAAGTATTGGGATACATACAGACCAGAAGTGGGATACGTATTGACGAACTGTAAGTCACTAACTGTTCTCTTCTGTCAGTATATGGCTAACCTTGGGCATATGCATCTATGATACCTGATTTTATAGATCATATTTGTTCAAGTACATTATTATTATTATGAGAAAGACATAGTTTTCCAATAAAGCTACCTCGTGTTGTCATATCAAGGCAGTATCTACATATTCATTGCAGATGGCATATTACAGAAATAAACTTTCTCATATTTATTCTTTTAACAAATATGGAACCGTTGCTGTTAAAGCAAAGTTCAGATCCATACATCTGATGAGCTGAAGGAAAATGTTACAACATAGTTGCCATTAGCACAGTCTGTCTTTAGCATTTTTTTGTATTGATGGATTTACCGTTTTGTGGTTAAGAAATTTTTCATCCTTGAATAGTTCTAAAACCACTTTATGATAGAAATCAGAAAAATTGAAGTTCATCTTGTGCATCACTACTTTGGACAGCTCTATTTGGAGAAAAATAAATATAGCAGATATAAATTAAAAGAAAAGGGGACAAAACAATCTGAGCTGGAAAGAGAAGAGTGCAAGTTTATTTTATTTCCTTGGTTGTGTAGGAGTCTTGTTAACCAGTATGTAATGCATAGTCATGTAATAAAACATGCTAGACATTAAAAGGCAAAAACCCAGTTCACAGATGTTGTAACGTTATGAGATAATTTTAGGGAGTGAATGGGGTGAAAAGGCTGGATTTGTTAGAGAGGAAAATACCTATGGAGGCCTTTTCTGTGAGCAATACCATGACTTCATTACCATGTCAATTCTGGGAAAAGGCTCTGATTTAACACAGCAGTTGGCTGGATCCATATGGAGCTGATGAACCTCTGAATGAATAGTGAATGGAAAAACTGCTGGAATCTGCCTTCAGCTTTGTTCCCAGGATGACCAATGTAAAAAGCCTAAGAGCAATACTGCACAGATGGTGTAAAGAGGTAAGAAATCTGCAGGGTTTAGTTTACGTTTTCTTATCCTACACTGTTTGGTGTTTTATTCTGTTTAGCCATATTTCAGTTTCTTCAACTCTATTTTCTTAAATGTCTTTACTCACAAAAAATGTAAAAAAAAGAAAAGCTTTCGGGAAATGAAATGAAATCAAAAAACATATGTAGCCGTAAACATTTACATAAAAATACAATTTAAAATGTTGAATTTTGTATGGTATAGAAGTAATTGAAAGCATAATTATGAAATCCTGAAAAAAAAGCTAGTTAAAAGTTTAACAAAGAACTTTGGAATTAGTTCTTCAATTCATCCTATGTTGTGGGAATATGCAGATGTTCACATTTACACAGTCATGTATGTCCACTAGGGTTACATGCTTTTATAGTCTGAAGCATCATCACAAGTGCCAATACAGTAAATCAAAAGACTCTCTGGCATTATCTAGTTTCCTTTCTGGCTTTAAAAGTTAGAACAGATGTCACAAGAGAGGACAAAATGGATTTTACCCACCGAGAGGAGCTTTTCTTGCCATCATTAATAGGAGGCTCCTTGAAATGCTAATGTACACAGTTTGTGTTGCCGGGTTTGCATAGAGATGGTGGGAAACAGCTCTGATCCCAACAAAACCTTTTGTTATTAATCAAGAAAATCTGCTCTTCTGAAACAGCAAAGCACTGAAATGGTGTGGCTACTTGCAATGCAGAGATCTCTATAGCAATCTCCAATGAACAAAAATGTAATAAAAACTGTTCAGCAGTTCTACGAGATACGGCACATGTAGCAATTTATTTGTAGTGATTTTGCATACACCTTCTACTTTCATTTGTCATTTCAGCATGAGTATTTACAGTGGAAAGATTACACTGATTCTGTATTTTTTCTGAATCTCCACTCTTTAAAATCTTGTTTCATTTCATAGCAATCTAAAAAGCAACCTTGGAGCAGAAAGAACTTTGAAAAGCAAGCTTTTCTTCTTGAAAAAATCTATCACAGAGCGTGAGTTTCTGTTTGATGTGATGATAATACCATGTAAGATATTTTTGCTTCGTTAGAATATAGGATTATGAGATCTTGTGAGCCCTTTGTGAGTACAAATATACTCTGCATACTAGTATGCTCCTCCTGTTGTACATGGGACTTAATAATTTTTAGTAGTCTTTAAAAGAAGAGGTTCAGAGCCTGATGTTGCTTTGTGACATATGACCTCTTATTTTTAAGAAATACCAATGCAATTAAATCACAAAGTACTAACTGCTGTCAGACGTTCATTACCTTGTATAGGATGCCTCAGCAGAAGCCTTCTTTCCCAGAAGTATGTGGAGTATGAACTAAAGCCAAAAATTCAAGGAAAGCCTGAATTAAAATGTAAATTCTTTGCCTGGTATTACTCATCACTGAAATCTCTGGCCCAGTCTCTGATCAGAGTTACATTAAATTCCCTATCAATTTATTGTACACCAGTTCCACAACACGTTAATGTGTCCTTTCACAGATTCATTGTGCTGAGACTTCAATATATGGGCACAGGAGAATGAATTAGGGATGAAGCATTAGCTCAGAGTTTAAGCCTCTTTTAATTTCCCTGCCTCTGTGGATCTAAAGCAGATACTTAACATTTTGCATTGCCATAGATTATTGCACTTTAATTTCTATTGTGTTTTTTTTTAATGATGGTAATAAGCAGATCGTAAAAATCAATAAAAATAACTTGTTATAATTCATGCAAGATGTTTGAGATGACCATCATATAGTTGTGGGATAATACAGTATAGGTAGTAAATTTTAAAAAGGGAGTGTTTATTTGTTCATAGCTCTGTCTGATACAAATTTGGTAAAGGCAACAGGAAAGAAAGGAATGGGATAAGAGGGGATGGGGAGCTTATGTAAAAAAAAAAAAAAAAAAAGGAGTGAAACATCACTGATTCCATCACTGGGGAGCTGTTTCAGTAGTAGGAAATACTGCAACAGGCAAGCAGGGAAAAACATAGCTGTAAAAAGAACTTCGAAGTCAGAAGTGCCTTTGGCGTTTTAAAAGGTCTGTAGATGCAATGACCAAGGCTATCTCTACATACTTCCTACAAAAGGATTATCCGTTCTCTAAGTTTCGATGTGCAGAATTTTTCCCAGTGCCCATTTTCCTTCCAACTTTAGAGTTAAACTTCTGATTTCACGAAAGCTGCATTTCAGGGGGGTCTGAAGTGCCTGTACCCCTGTACCAAAGGGTCTCCACCTCCTCTGCTGCTGGACACAAGACCTTGCTGCTCCTGTGAGTGTGGCCAGATTAACTTGTATGAGGTTGCACTGAAAATCACAGTTTGCAAGGAGGGGGTACTGTTCAACCAAAATAACAAGCAACAACAACAAAAAATCCTACCGAGCGTGCTTAGTGGGACCTGCTAAGGCTTTTGTCAGGGACTAATGACTTTGACCTCACTGTCCAATCCCTCACTGTAGAGGTAAGGATGAAGACTGTTCTTGGGAAAAATCTTGATTAGGAGGGCTCAACTGTCCTGTATCAACAAAATGCGCTACAAACCCCTTGTCTTAATAACACTGAGCCATTGAGCACAAACATATTTCAGGCATATTGCCTTGTGTAAGACTTTTGTCTACCTATAAACTTTCACTGATTTAATAAAAGGCATTTTTTTCAGAAGTACTGTACTTAAAATTGCTTCAAAGCTTTGCAGAAGCTCAAATGTATAGATTTCACCCAGGCTGGAAATCTAGAGTTTAGTTTGTGTAGGTAAATTATGAGCTAAACTGATATATAAGTAGTTTTAAAATACATCCATGAAGGGGTTTTCAGATAAACTTTTTTAAACCAGTGTAAATTCTTTGTATGGACACTAGATCTGAGGATTTTCACCAAGGATTAAGTGTTAACTGACTACTTCCCTGTACAGTCCTTACCAAATTTTGTTCTCACTTCCTCTGGTCCTGAGTAACTTCACTACATTTGAAGTGGTTATTCTAAATTTGTCCCAGTGTAACAGACCAAAATCTAGCTTTACAAGCCTCTTGGAGGAGCATTGTCTGCTGTCGGTGCGTTCATAGATTTTTGACTGAGAATCTGGAATAGATGAGCAGTCCAGTTCAGGTGTGAACCCTTTCCCTACCCTGCCTTGTAGGGAAGTCTCCTTGTCTCAGTTTTTATATACCTGAAAAATGTGTGTGAACTGATATAAAATCAGATCACTTGTTCTTTTGCTAACATTTTACGGCCAGCTTAAATAGGCAAGGTGCAAGAAATCCAGTCGTATTTCCCCTGTTGGAATTGCTGTTCCTGGCAGTAAGTGTTTATAAGATCAAATTCCTCTTTGTGGAGTAAAAATAATATAAAAGTCAGGCTGTATATGTAAATTATTTAGGGATAGATCTTAGTGGGGTTTCTAAAACAAAGCAAGTATTTATGATATGAGGGCCGTCAAGCTTTAGAGAACCGTATATGGGCAAGCAGCAAAAAAGGTCAATCTTTTTGTATATTTAAATCAGTCTCCAGATTACTTTAAGTCTTGTATCATTTCTGCTTTCTCTGTCTTTTTTCATCAAACTTCCATAGTCAGGTAGCACTCTGCAAGCTGTGTTGAATCCGACACCTAAGATAGCCTTATAAACCCTGCGGACATTAAACTACTGGAAAACAGATTGGGTTGGTAAAAATAAGTGTGCATGTTCTCACAGAACCTGAGAAAATCACACCTTCACTTTGTTAAAAAAAATCTGTTTGTGCCACTCCAGTAATCACTTCATAACTGGTGGGAGAGCAGAACATATGTCTCAGAAGTGGTGGAATATAAAAGCCTTTACCTCTAATCCTATTTTCTTTAAGAGAGAGAAAAAAAAAGGCAACAAAAACCCCAACCTTTCCAGTATGTCATCTGTAAAATCAGTGCCAAGGGTTTTCTGCTTAAAAATCACAAATGAAATGTAAATTGCTCATGAAAGCAAAATGAAACAGAGGGTTTTTTTTAATGAGGTGTGTAATGTAGTAGGATCATGCACTAAAATGCTTGCTTGAAGCAGGAACAGAGGCTATAAAGAGGAGCCCAATCCTGGCCTCCTGACTCAGGCAAACTTGTCCCGTGTAGACGACTTTAACTCTTACAAAATGCCTTAGCATTACTGCAGTCAAGTGCTGAATAATCCCTAGTCTGAAAAGGGGGAACCCTCTGAAAGTTGGGGACTAAGGCTCATCCCTGGCGCTTGCAGTTTACAGGGCCCTTCCACCTATTGCCAAGGTCCTTCCCTGTTGAGTTCTAGCGAGGTGGCCTGGTTACAGCAATGACCCCGGCATCGGCCTTCTTTTGGAAGAAATGTGATTTAAGAACATAACCATGGGAGCGTAAATACAAACTAGATTTTAGTAGGGCTGATTTTACTCTGCTACTTGAATGTAGAAGGCTGCAGCAGTGGTCACGATATCAAAACTGCTGTTCCAGAAGCATTTTGGTACCTTACCTATCAATTGGTAGCTATGCCATCAGGAATTTGTGACCTGGGAGGGATGATTTATTTTGTTTATGTGGATATTAATTTCCATTATTCCTCTGTAATTTTTTTGTGAAAGTTTTTAATTCAGTTCCTTGTCATCAGTTTGTTTGTTGCCACGAATTTGTTCTGCCTTCTGCCCCTTTCTGCTTTTTTAGGAAGAAACTTTGTGTGCTCCAAATAGCTGGTGATTTGAATAGGAATTTGAGTGCGTCAGGGCAGCAAGAGCAGGGTTATAAATGCTAAGGCGTTCTGTGGTGATTTCTGTGAAACTCCTTGGTTAATCCTTTTGCAGTTTTATTAGCAAGCAGAGTCCCGAAGAAGTAAAGCAGTGTCAACAAGGGTGTTGTGAATGGCTTTTGTAGCCCTGCTACAGCTAACGAGTCCTGCGTGCCTGCTGTTCCCGAAGCATTTCTTGGTTAGTTGTTTATGAGGGCTGAAATCACCTCTTTTCAAATTTACCTTTCGGACTCTGTACCAGTGTGGTAAATATTAGGTAACGGGATATTTACAGAGGGGTCATTTCCATAGAGAATGGATGGGACCTGAACATTGATCTGCTAGAGAGGGGCGGGAAAAAGAAAGAGGCTTCTTTTCTTTCAGGGGGTTGGGTGGTTAAATGGTCAGTAGCATGAATGCTCTAATGTGTGGCAAGGCTGCTGCTTGAAATAAATGCTGAGGAGAAATCTCAGTCTAATGCTACAAGCATAAAGAGGAGATGATGGCAATTTAAAATGTAATCAACGGGAAAATGTATCTCACTTTAACACTGTTGAAATCAGCGTGGTGACAGGTTGTGCCTGGGAGACTTTGGTCCGACAGTGTCCAAATTAAATATGAAAATACAAACTAACTGCTGACATTAGACACAGGGATCTCGGGAAGGTTGTTTCTGTCAGGATTCAGCTTCTCTTTCATCTTCCTTACAAACCGCTTCCATCTCCTGCCTTCTCCCATCTTGCTAATCAGCGAGATCAGGCAACTGGAGATCCCGCCAAACCTGTGCTAAGCCCCAGGGCTGTTCGGTGATCAACAGGTTCCTCAAATTGCCGCCTTTTGTTCCCAGCCGTGACCTCATCCTTCTGCTGATTTCACGCAGGTTAACGCCACCGGGCTGTACATGTCCTCCAAAAGGCAGCACCTCCAGCAGTGTCTTGTCCTTGGCACTGTGCGGCTTCGGGTGTGACTCCGATGGATAAATGCCACTGAAGGAGTGACTTGCACCATAAACCGCACCACCCGCTTTTTATCTTCTTTCCAGCTCCAGACCTCGTTTCTGTGGTACAGGCCAACAAACAGTCCAAGGATTCAAAAAGTACTTACCTTTAAAATCATGCTCTGCCCAATGAATCTCTTTCAATTGATACGGGGCACATAGCTCTTTGATAACTTCTATTGCACAGTGAGTATTAATGGATGTATATTATGTGGAAATGAAAGCATGCACGTTGCTGTGTGTATTCATCATTTCTAGGGAGTTATTTATTCGTTCAGGTAAATAAGATTTTGCTAAGCAGTACTCAGCTATGCTTAACCTTTAGTAATAAAAGTAATTCTTGGTGTAGTACAATTTCTTAGAATCACGCCAAAATAGCAGCAAAAGAGTAGGTAGAATAGATGTTGTCACGAGGATTATAGCATTTACATTCTGGTGATGATTATATATTCTCGATGCCAACTCAGATTGTATTATAAAATTCTAAGTTAAGAAAATATTGTACCTAGTTCTATGTGCCATTATTTTAAAGCAGATCTAGATGAAAAATACTGGCTTTTTTTGCTTTAGAATAGCTATTATATAGCCTTGCGCTCTGATCTTTTCTGCTTCTTTCACTTCACTTTGCCTTTGTTCATAGTCAGAACGCAAGAGTACACCTCAGAACTCCTTACACACACCTTGCGTAAAGAGGACCAATTCCATATTTATCAGAGCACCATACAGCCCTTCTTCCACCTCTCCCTCCTTTTCAGGTAAATTCTACATTTCTGTTTAACCTCTATGGTTTACAGTACCCTGGAAATGCTCATTAGGTAGTGAATAACTTAAAAAAAAAAAAAAAAAAGTAAAGCAGAGCTGTTTGTTTGTCTTGCTGTGTCTTTAAATTTGACCTTTATTGTTTAAGTTGCATTTGAAAAAAAAAAAAGTGTCAAGTTGTTGAAAGATGAGTGCACTCATTATGCTGTGCTCAGGGCACTGAGAAAATCCCATTGAGGCAGTAACACCGGGCAGTGTTCACAATGCTACATTTTAAATGCATATTGGAAAAACAATGATAACAAAATGAATTTCCTGCATTTAACATCAATATAGTTAAGAAAGCATAATTACAACAAATGCCAAGATTTCTTTTCAACAGCAACCTAGTTGGCCAGTGGTTGCGATGAATCACGTTGTGGCTTGAGAATGGAAATTTGCTCGGGCTGTGCACTGGTGCTCCCGGGTCCCTCCAGGCGTGTGGGTCCAAGTGCGGACGTGGGTGGAAGAGGGGCTATGGAGGAACGCGGCTACCTACTCTGTCTCACCTCTTCTGCGTTTCCTCTGACTCATGGTGTTGTTTTGAGGTGGATTTCCTCTCTGCTCCCCACCTAGTATGTATTCGGAAGTTCAAACGTATATATACTCATTTTTCTTTGCTTCAGGCTTCTTGGGCGAAGGGAGAGATCGCTTAAAGCTCAGTACCGCAGTTGCATACTGGGCTTGCAGTCAAAGCAAGTCAGGCCTGCAACAGTGACAGTGGTACTGGAAAAAGAGGTTATTTTGCTAGGGTAAAGGGAAAAATAGAAACAAGAGGATCTCAAATAATGAAAGAAAGCTTAGTGTGCATGAAAACCTGGCACTTTTCTAAAAGACATACTGAGTCAACTGGAAACCAAATTACTATAGTCTAGAGCTATTTGAATGGCATTTGTGAACAGTTTTTTCCATTAATTGTTGAATAAATGACTCAGAAACACATTTGCCCCTCTTCGGCCAGCTTTATGTATGGTTGAATACTCTTCTCCAAATAAATTATTCATAAATTTTGAGCAATCAGTGAATAGTTTATTCAAAATATTTTCTTCATTATTCAGTCCTCCATCCCTGGACCGGGGGTGAAACTCTGAGTATGCTGAAATTAGTGAAAACATTCTGAATTACTTGACTGATGCCAGGACATGACCAAATTAAAAGTCTTTTGAGAACTTAAGTGTTGCTTTTACTTATGGAACTTCAGTTTAAATACTAGCAGTATTCTTGCCTGTGAATTTGTTGATGTGTAGAAAAAAATGAACAGGAATTACTTCAGCTGTTACTAATATAATCATTTGATGTTGGTGGATGATAAGCTCAACATGACCCAGCAATATGCAGCCCAGAAAGCCAACCATATCCTGGGCTGCATCAAAAGAAGCGTGACCAGCAAGTCAAAGGTGATTCTCCCCCTCTACTCTGCTCTTGTGAAACCCCACCTGCAGTACTGTGTCCAGCTCTGGGGCCCCCCAGCATAAGAAGGCCATGGAGCTGTAGGAGCAAGTCCAGAGGAGGGCCATGAAGATGATGAGAGGGCTGGAGCACCTCTCCTGTGAAGACAGGCTGAGGGAGATGGGGTTGTTCAGTCTGGAGAAGAGAAGGCTCTGGGGAGATCTAATTGTGGCCTTCCAGTACCTAAAGGGGGCTTATAAGAAAGATGGAGACAGACTTTTTAGCAGGGCCTGTTGTGATAGGACAAGGGATAATGGCTTTAAGCTGAAGGAGGGTAGATTTAGATGAGGTATTAGAAGAAATTCTTGACTATGAGAGTGGTGAGGAACTGGTTGCCCAGAGAACAGGTTGCCCAGAGAAGTTGTGGATGCCCCCTCCCTGGAAGTGTTCAAGGCCAGGTTGGATGGGGCTTTGGGCAACGTGGTCTAGTGGAGGGTGTCCCTGCCCATGGCAGGAGGGTTGAAACTAGATGGTCTTTGAGGTCCCTTCCAACCCAAACCATTCTATGATTCTATGATTGAAGTTATAATTTGAATCTGGATATGTGAATGCAGAGTTAAATTACATTTTTTTTTAGATTTCCACAACATGATATTTCCTGTCATCTGCAGTCTCAGTTTATGAGTAAAATTGTATGACAATTGTTGAAGAGGGCTCAGGTCCTGGCTAGTTTCCAATTTTGAGTATTATTAAAGCTATTCAAGAGTACACCAGGGTTGTGGTTTTTTGGTTTTTTGGGGGTTTTTTTTGTTTTTTTTTTTTTAAATTCCAGCAATCTTTGAAAGTGTTCAGGCTTTGGGGTGTGTTTAACTGTTCTCTTCATTGACCAGATAAAAATGGTTCAGATGCTTCCAAAATTCTGACAAAACGTGTCATTTTTTTATTGAGAATTTATTTGCATTTTACAACCAGTTCTGGTAATTATAATACGCCAGCCTTAATTCTCCCTGGAAATATGACGTGAGTCTTCACTTCCTGTCTTAAATTTGTATTGTGTAACTGTGCAATTAAGGCACGACTGGCGTTGTGCCATTGTTCGTGGGTGAAATGATTCCTATGTAAATACTTCATTTTGTACCGTTAATTGGCAAATGGTATAGAGTGCTTTGGGATCCATCTGGAGAAAAGTTACTGCATATGTGTATGGTCATTATTACTGCGTTATCTCATTCCTTTAAGATACACAACTGCTTTATTATTTGCTGAGCTCCAGGAGAGTATTTGGTACTATACAGATATACAAGGGGAAAATACTACTGCCCCAGGAAGCCTACAGTAGACTTGGCTGAGTGAGACCATAGGTTTTAAGCTGTGTGAAATACATTGATCAAATATTCACATTTCTTATTAATGGAGATTTAAAAATCTCTCCACAGAATTCTGAATAAGATGCTTTGTGGAAGAAATGCACTGGAAGTGAATGCCAAATGAGGAGAAAAGTAACTTGGTGAATAACAAAAGAGAGAGCAGAGCCTAAAAGAGGGGGGCAGAAGGATGAGAATGGGAGGATGATTCATGTGGGGCATTTTAGAGATAGCTTAGAAGGAGGGAGGAGAGGTTGGGAAACTTGTGCCATTTGACAGATATGCTAGAGGGAGGGAAGGGAGTTGTAAAGGAAGATAAGAGAGTGCAGAACAAAGCAGAGCAGTGATTTTAGCAGTGTGCTTTGTATTGGGAAATGTCCAGAGATTAGTGGGTTGCATAACTGAGGAAAATGATGACTACTGACCTATGGGGATGGAGAAAAGATGGAGAGGGGAAGACGAGTTGGTGAAGAATAAGACTGCATAAGGTGTAGTTTCAAGAGTCTAATACAGGAAATTGGATATCCTTTTTGAGAAAAGAGAACTGTTTGAGATAAAGGAAATTCAGAGGTTGATGTTGTGATATTGTAAGAACAGGTGATGTGAAATTTCACTGAAAGGGGAAGAAGAACTGAGATAAAAGGCTGGGTTTGGATGTGGGTAACTGAAAATGTGGCAACCATTTCAGGAGCTGCCAATTCATTAATTAACTAATTTATTAGTTGGCTTTAAACTTGGTCAGACCTTTCCCTAAAGCTGGAAGATTCAGCCAGGCCTTTTCTTCAGAAGTAAAGTAGGAAAAAAAAATTCTCATACTGAAAATTTTTTGTTTAAAATTTTTCATGAAAAATGATGTTTTTCCTATGTTGCTCAAAGATGTTGCTAAAATTGAAGGCCCTGATCAATAAGATATTGAGGATTCTGCGTCTTTGCAAGCACATGTGGTAAGAAGGCATCTTAAAAGTAAGATACCAAACCAGAGCTTGATGGAACTGAGGACTATTCCTGGTTTTCCTTAGGTGTCTTTTGGGGTTTTGGACAAGTCAACATTTCTGTCTCTCATTCCTTCATACTCAATGGACATAATAGTTTATTTCTGACTTCCTTAATCTGTTTAATGTGTTCATGATATGAGCCCTGGAAGATTTTTGCTTGGTTTTAGCTTACCTCATGAAGAGAGGCAGATCCAGACTTGATTGAGATCTGAAGTGGCTGGAGTGATGCTCTTGAGGTGTCTTTCCATGCTTATTGGCAAGACATGGATCAAAGGGAGACTGTATTCCAACCGAATACCTCATAGAGATGCCTGCATTATATAGGATCAGTTTAGATCTTAATGTGTCTGTGCAATGCAAAGCAAAAGTGGGAATATGGTCTTGGAGTGTTTAAGTTCCACAACCCCCTAGTTTAACTTCTCTTCATTGCCTGCATACGGAGTCAGGTCTGAAAGCTCTGGATTGCGGGTGATCTGAAGGGGATGCTATTCTCTTGAACTTGGACGCCACGCTGGTTGTGATATCTAAGTTAGCCACGTACGGGTTGAACATGATCCCACATCAAAACGAAAATGACACTGATACAGTATGGTAATCTGAAGATTCAAAATTAAAAAGACCGACTATTGAACTCGTTATCAGATGTTGTGTCTGAAATACTTCCATTTTGCTCTAGAGAGAAAAAGGGTTGGCTGTGGCAGTTGCATGGTATCGGTTGTCAAACTACCTTTTAGCAGAAACCACTGTATAAAGTCCTTTTCTGATATGAGGGCCCACACATGAGACTTTTTGTAAATATAGAAATCAATATTAATCTTAGCAGTAAACTATATCTTGTGTAAGTAGGCTGTGTAGATTGATGTGGAAGGCTCAAACAAATGAGAAGAACTGTTTAAAGTATGCAGTTAAATTCACCTAATATTACCATTATTAATGGTAGGTTTTTTCATGTATCAGATTGTTTTGCACTAATTCAGTACAACTGTGTCTGCTTAATAACAATCAATAGTAAATTATTTCCTGCTTAAATATCAATTGAAAACCAGTGATTTCCTGCTTCCAGCTGCACTTAGTGTCAATCATTGTACATGGCACTGCTCAACGCAAGTGATTTGTCGGTTAACCACTTAAGAGATAGATATATAGATATATGTAAGTCTGGTTTCACCAGGTCAGACTCTGAGACATTACTTCTGTTGAACTGTACGTGGCTAGTCTCAGTGCAACAGTCTCAGTCCAAATGAAGATGCCATTCTGCTAGAGTGAGCATCTCTAGACCTGGCCTGTGACTTATTGGATCAATGATTAGAACAATCCTGAAAGGTTTTTTTACTCCTTAGTAGATGGATTAAGTGTATGAAACTTAAATCTACTCTGATTTCATTGTGTGCTTGAGGAATATCAGCCTCTTACTGGAAAAGCTGACTGTGTCAAAAATGTGGCAAAGTGATGCTGGTGAAAGGAACGCTTGGAAGTATTTTTCACGACTGCTTTTTCTCGTGATGTGATGTGATTTTGCTTCCGTTTCTTTTTGTGAAAGGTGAACCAAAATGGCTGACAAAATCATGGGCACGAGGCGTACATGAGGTGGCATTCTGGGCTGGAAAACCATCTTGCAGTGCGGCACAGTACATCATCCCTCTTTCCATATGTCTTTGCTTACTAGTGAGGATGAGTAGGTGTTGAAGTAGGAGGCACTACCTGAATCATCTGAGGAAGAAATAAATTGCTTGGGTAGGCACTCGCCCAGCATCCTATCTGCAGGTAGACAGGTACCCTACTTTTGAAGTGTTCGGGTGGCGGCTGTGTGTTGAGAAATGTATATTTCTTTTGTCTGGCTTTTTGTTTTCGATTTCAGAACTCCCTCTCCTAGATGATTACACTCCTTCAAGGAGATCTCTTTGTTAGTCTCAAGCGAGACAGATGCTTTGGCTTGAGCTGGTAATAGTGCTGTTTGGGGGCTGACAAGCTGGGTGAATTTGCAGTGTGGTTGTATACATCCTCTTCAGTCGCCAGTGCTGTGTGTTTAACTTCTCAATATGTTCCATCTGTGGTAGCTAACGTGGGTATGGAATTTATGACTGCAAAGACTATAACATACCACAATACAGGAGTGCCTCTTGAGCTGAAATGATGTTTTTAATCAGTACATTAAATGTTGTAGTTGATTGACAGATGGCTTTTTCTATTTTCTGGAATGCATGTACTCTAACTTAATTGTAACAAGGATATCGCATCTTGTATAACACCTTTCATGCTAACGGGTATTACAGAATTTTAAAATCCATGTGCAAGGAACACTTCATGCACCATGGAAATGCAACCACCTTGGGTAAAATGCAGAGAATTTAGGTAGAGAGAATGTAATTACCCACGCTGGAATTTGGCCAGCACACTGAGATTAAAACCCCTAATCTTACAAAGAGTACCATGGGATCTCTAATGACCACAAATGGTCAGATCGCAATTTGATGTCTCTGCCTATATAGCTTTACTACAACAAGGGTATTTTCAATGGTATAGTGCATTCATTACAATTATGCAGCTAATTTTATTATTGGAAATTACAATGAGAATAAAGTTACAAAAGTGCCACTAAAATGTATGAACAAAACGATATGACATGATATTATGTTAAATACATTTTTGGGGCATATTCTGCTCTCATTTATATTGGTATCTTTCTTTGAAGCCAATGGAATTCCTCCAGATTTGCACTGGAATAACTGACAACAGAAGTTGTCTTACCAGGAGAGCATTTTTATGCACATATATTGTAGATATGTTTGAAAAGTTAAATATTTATATTCTGTCCAAATATAGGAAAGTCTTTCTTCTTTTATTTTTAAACCCATAAAATTGTTAACAGACCCATGAAAAAAGAATATTACGGCTCTATGTCTGTTGGTTAACCTTCACCACAAAAATTGATCTGTGGGAATTTCTCACAGTGTAACATACTGTATCCAATTCCATAGTTATTACTGTAAACCTATTAGTGCCACCTGGGTTTGCATATCCGCAATGCTGTCCAAGTGAAGACAGATTAGCTCTATCACATGTTATGCCAGAGGGACAGCCTCACGAGGAGTCTGCCCTCGGGGAGGAAAAAAAGGGCTCAGACCTTTAATGAGAATACAGTGCTTTATAATAGCATTTGGTGGCCTAGAGATTTTCTGTCAAGTCATTTCAAATTAAATTGGCAGCCTTGCAATGTTCAGCCCATATGAGTTTTTGTGCAGCGTATATTGTTAATGTTAAACCAATTCTCACATAAGATCAACGGAACGTATAAAGGCAATGTTTGCATCAGTCCCTCTTTTTAAAATCTGGGCCTTTATAAGCTACTGAAAAATGCTTTTTCCAGAGCAAAATTTAATTTTGGGCTGAATTATTCATGTATAAATTCAGACAATTTATTTGTAAATAATTACACTTTTCTACGTAGTGTAATAATGAAATTAGTACCAGTCTAGGAGTGAACTGAATGACTTTGTTACCAATTAGTGTGACTCCACTCCCACTCCCTCAGGCTGACTCCCACTGCAAGGGTGCAGAATTTGCCCCTCCATTTATTTCTGGTACTTCCAGGACTTTCCTTTTTTAAAATGTAACATTTATGTGATATTTTAGTCCTTCTAGTGTCTGCAAACTTAAAAAGCAGATGATACTTGAAGATAAATTGCTATCATCAGGCAGGAAGTTTTTTTCCTTAAGATTTTCCCACATTTTTCATTCAGGGCTCAGCCTGAAAAACACATATTGGTATCCTCTTTCTGTGAGTACTGGTGGGTTATTCTGGGGGAGACTGGGGCCCACATCCTCAAAAGTAGCTAAAAGTATCCTGTTCGATGGAATTCAAGAAGAACTGGGCAGCCGGAGAGCTAGAAGGATCCCAGTTTGCATTTCCAATTATGCAAAGTCCTAAGAATACCTGCAGGATTTTGAAAGTTCATAAGCTCTGTTACATTTAATGATAAAAGAAGTAGTTTGCAATTTCTAAGTGTGGAGTATTAGCTGTAACTAGCGCAAGATAATATTAAATGAAAGTTTGCATTCTAGCTGAGCGATAGGTTTTGTAGATGGGAAAGTCTAATGCACTGAGATGAGTTAAGAAAGGGGCTATTTCTGTGTTTTGGAGCTACAGGTTATCTTAGTCCATTATTGTACCCATATTGGATGAATAACGTTAGTCATGTAATAATAAAAGCAGGTTTTGCGTCTGTTAGGGAGCATGTATTTTCCCCGTTTTTCCTGGAAGGTTACTAAGATCTTCCATCCTGTATGTAGTGTGTGCACATTTGTAAATCAGGCATGAGTGATTACTTTTGTTAGAATTATCTAAGTACAACTGAAGCACTGCAGTCATGAAACAAGTTTGTATTTCCCTTTATATTTAACATAATCCTTGTTTTGGGATACAGTCCAATACTGTGATTTCATAATATCCCCTACCCTCTGTATTTTGTAATTGAAGGAAAAGTGATGACAGACAATCTTCCTAATGTGATCACATTCTTGTATGTAACTGTAAAAAGAAAAAACCAAATCTTGCTTCTTCAAATTAGAGTAGTAGGTCCACTGCATTTGTAAGTATGACTTGATCCTGTGTGGTGTAAGCTAATTTTTTTCCTATCATCTGCTAAATGCGTAGTCTTACTTCAGTGCACATACCTTGGGCAGAATTTAGCTCAATTTTCTTAATTTGCAGTACTGGACCAAATTCATCTGTGCTGCAATTCCATTGACCTCTTTAGAGTTACTAAATAATTGGATTTGACCTAATACACTTTTCACTGAGTGCTACGTTGCTTTTCAGGGAGGTTAACACAATAACCATTTTCTATTTCTGCACTCAAACGTGAGCATCCTTTCTCTTTTTTCTTTTAATTCCTGCTAGAGAAAGGAGAGAAGTGCTGCTGTAAATAGTGCTAAATAACTACTGGGTATCCACAATTGCCTTGAAACCTCACTTATTACTTCATTTTGAAATCAATAGCAAAATTCCTGGTGACATTAGGATGGCAGGAATTTTCCCACTCTTGCACCTGGTTATTTTCACAGCCAACTGCCCTTCTGTAAAAGTGGGGTTCATCTCACATAAAGGTGATACCCTGCAGGGTCCTGTTTCTTTCCATTGACAGTAGAGGAATCTTAAGTTATTAACTCCAAAATAGCTACAATTAGAGGGGAAAAAAAAGCCTGAGTTAAATGTTAAAGTACCTTGCCACTATCTCTAGTGATGCCTTTGAAGTTCAAAAGCTAGGAGTCACATTCTTCAGTGTGCCTTGAACAAGCTGCGTCTGATATGGGAAGGTGGATGAAGCCGGCATCTCTCTGAGGCTGCATGAACTGGCTTAAGCTGATTTTTTTTTTTTTTTGGGGGGGGGGGGGGGGCTGAACTCTTCTATCACCTTTTCATATGGTGAATCTTGGTAACAGAACAAGAGGATGCACAAGCCTTTCTCTGTGAAGTTCTTAATCTTGATTCTGTGTCTTGATCTCAAAATGATGATGTACGCATTAAGGTTCCCTATGTGTAGGCAACACTGGGTTACATAACATGATTTTTGTTTGTGTGTAAGTATTTGCAGCTTTGGGGCTTTGAGAAACAAATTAATCAGTGGCAGCATTAGTAAACTTAAGTCTGTGTTTTCTGAGAAATAATTTGCCTAGGAAGATGTTATATTTAATAGGATTCTGAGAGCCTAATTTGAAATTTATTTTTATATGCCAGACTCAAATACATATTTAATAGATCATACAAGTTATGGTCAATTGATTTGATCAGTTATTATTAAGATTTGAGATAGTGGGCCTAATTCTGTACTTTCCTAAAAATTGTGTGGTCTGACTTAAACCATGTAATGGTTAAACCATGCAGGGGAGGTGTTATTTCAATTTTACACAAGCATCAGTGTTTGTATGTATGTAATGAAGAACCTGGAAATTAAGGCCCTGGTAGTGATGTGCCTTTGCATCTGACGCAATGCAGATTGTGTGTCCCCATCAGTGAGCGGTGCAGCAGCACACGGTCTGCGGAAAGAAACTCTCCGTGCTCTGGACCCAGTACCCAGGCTGTGCACGTTCAGGCTGATGCTACTCTAGTCCCGTGGACTGAATGTCAGTAATCTAAGTGAGTAAATTAGGGCTCTCCAGGAACACATCTTTCTGGTTGAGCTCTGAGGCCACCCCGCAATGTGAGCTCAAGTGCAGTAAATGGGGATGGCTGGGAGGTTTGAGTCAAAAGGGTCCTCGTGATCCCAGCTACAGCAGTAACATAGATGCACCCACATGGAGTGATTTGTGAAAGAGAGTTGCTCCCTTCATTAAGTGACCGCTCTTAGATCTTAACTTGCTTTTCTTGAGACTTTGTATTTAATAATTCTGCCACCACTAACCCGTTCAGGAAGAGCCAGTGCAGGTGTGTGGCTCCTGAGAGCATCGGCCAAAGGTTTCTACCTCCTGCTTGCTGTAGAAGTGTGAGAGCATGAGCAGATTAGCAGTGATGATATGAAATGCAGCTGTGTGATCTGAATGTCCTGACTGAGTAGGCTTTGATTAGCCACTCAGCATAGTAGTGTATTTTAAATAATTTTTTTCTCCTTGTGAGGTGTATTGGTATGCCTCGGTTCACTGAACACATCCCAGAACACATCACCCTTGAATATCACAAACACACATACCCTGCATGGATAGCAATGAGGCTTGCGGTACTTAGATAGATGCAAACCAGGAAGAACCACAAGGTGGAAAATAAATTTGAAACTGTATCTCGCTGAGGCGTGGTACTGCAACTAAAAAAAAATCCAGTACAGAAACTAGATCCAAATACGTTGCTGATTATTCCTCTGCAATTCTCCTTTAAAACTTCTGATGGTCTTTAAACTGTTGTACTAATGTTTCAAAAGAAATGTAATTTTACAGAGTGACTTGTCTGGGAATAGAATGAGATGGAACATCTGTCCTTCTGAACTGTTGGAATTGCTTGGCTGAAGCAAATGCAAGATGAAAAAAATGGAGATAAAAAGGCAGTTAAAAAAAAAAGGACTTGTTAATCTTTTCTCTAAAACACATACTAAACTTTTCAAGTTAAATTTACTCATACTATTTCCTGCTATTTTATACTACTACATCTTCCCACATAACAACTGAGTTAAAAAAGGAAAAAAGTAAAACTGGTTTCATTACTGAGATAACAGCATATGCTAGGACAATTTAAAAAGTCTGATGCATTTTTTGATCACAAAATATAGTTTTATTTTTTTTTAAATTCTGTGAAGGAAAACAGTTAATGATCTAGACTCCTGTATCATATTGCTAGCATCTCAGCTAATTATTACAATGATCCTTATTTTGTTCTAAGCTGATGTTCTAGAAAACGTACCGGAATAAACAGCCATTAAGATTTACATGCCAGAAAGCATTTTAAGACTAGTAAAAGGTAGCATTGTCTTTTTTAAATGTTTTCAGCAGCCAGTAATCTATTTTCATGGTGTTCTGTAAACCCTATTATCAGGGCTGCAGATTCCTACACATGACCAGTCTTCAGTAGTGAACAAAAATGGCATCTAAATCCCAAGTGACACTCTTAAGTACTTGGCAGCAGAAGGGCTCTTCTGAGGAAGATTAAGTTAATGGAAGCATTTGGGTAACATCTGCATGACTCTTCGTCCTGGTACGGCCAACTCACACTGCTGCAACACGTGACGGAGGATTTCTTCGATTATCACTTAAGAACAAAACTGGCTGAAGTTCCTTTCCAGGCATTTGTCAGGCTGTAATGTATGTGTGAGAGTATATAGGCGGTGTAAACAGGCGCAGTTACAAAGGCCAGCCCGTACGGACTTCGAATAGGACTTAATAAAAATCAGATTACTCGTTTAATGAAAAGTAAAAGAAACTGGGGGAAGATTTGTTGTTGTAGCTGCTGCTTATTTGTCTTATTTACAGCAAGACGTACTGTCTTTTCCAGTCGAGTGCTGCCGCAGGCACACAGAGCCTCGTTAAGACAGGCGATTAATGCACTTGCCCTTCACCTCAGTTGACCTGGGTTTAAATCTGTTATTTTGTTACAAGTTAGAGGAGTTTATTGGCCTTTCTTTAGCCCCTAACTGGTGCCTTTCCACCTCGTAAAACCACTTCATGATTTGGCGTAAGTGCTGTTTTCTGGTGTGAAAAGACCCAGGGCTGCAGCAGCAGGGAAGAGGCAGGTCACGGGGAGGGACGTCCACGAAGGCGAGTGGGGAACCTCATCTAGGGACTGACTGTGTTGGACTGGTCTCGCTTGGTTTTGCAGATTCCCGTTTGAAATCGGGGAGATCCTTGGCGTGTCGGCGTAACGCAGCGTCGGTTTCCATGCCTAGGTTGAACAGAAGTTACCTGGTTTCATTTTCTGTAGGACTAATATTAAAAGAAGAACAATGAGGGGAACATGAAGTGATTATACTAGTACTGAATGGTGCAATTTATATTTGTTTTGAGATTTGCTGACAGTAAGGACCTGACAGAGTGAAGTCTTAAATTCTTGAAAAGGTTTTTATTCTCTACTGGTTATTCCCACTCTTTCAAGCTTCCTTTCCTGCAAAGTCCAACGCTGCTGTCATCAAGAGGTGATTTGCATCAACAGCTACAGGGAGAACCTACAGACCAATGCAAGCTCCATGGAAGTGCCTCCTTCTCTTTATTTCAAGATCTGGCTAATTGGAAAAATCATCTTGACTGACTATTCCAAGATTTGGAATAAACAGTGACAAATTACTGCAAGTTTGAAATGAGATCCATCCCAAGAAAAGAGATCCATCCCAAGAAAAGAGAAGACACTCAGAAATTATTTTTTCTCCCATCGAGAAGGAGTGTTTTAGAGGAAATTGGCATTTTACAGAAGAAAGCCTTGGAAACTGAATTTGAAATTTGTGTATATGAACAGAACACTCAGCATTTTGGGCAGTTATACAGAAAAATAAAATTTGAAGAACATAAACCAGCCTGAAATTAAAAAAAAACCAACACTTTGAGTTTCACAGGAAAGAAAGAAAAATCAAGGCAGAAAACTTGCTGTGGCCAAACTCTGCTATCAGGTTACCATTCAGGTCTGAACACTAGAGAAATGTAATTCAGATCTATCTGCTGAAACCTACTGTCTTTTTCCTTCGCTTCAAATTCTAACATTACCATAAGAGAAGTCAACTAGTTGTTAATAATTTCCAGAACCTTATTTCCAGAAAGTATTAATTTTCTCCAAGGTATGTATTCCTAGAATTTCCCCAGATTTTGTTTAGGTAAAGGAGGAGTAGTTTTTCACTGCAATTACTTTTTTCTTTAATCTTTTTCAAAGGAAAAGCACTGGCAGGCAAAGATTGGTTTTGCCTGCAGATTTCATCTTTGAATGATGTTTTGTGTTTTAGGATGTGGTAGACATCCACTGTAGAACAGCGCACAGATTTCAGATGTTCTTTCCTTTTCGTTGCTGGTTACCGACGTTATTATTTTATTTTTTTTTTATAATGCTGTTGCCCCGGCAGAGCCATTTCAAAAGAGACAGTGAGAATCTGCTTCAGGGCAATGTCAGCCAGCTTAAAGTAAAGAGCTTTCATTGGGTTAAATTAACCTGCTGGCCTTTGTAATAGGAATGAAGAGGAGCTGTGCGGTGGGGGCAGCTACCTCTTTCAGAGGGATGGTAGCAACCAGCTGAAGTGGGGACCCTCTAACAGCAGTTCCTTCAACACGCAATTGAGCACTGCTTGTAAAGATTTCCAGTGTTTATACCTAGAAGTTGGTCCCACTAATGACACTGTTTAATGTGTCATAAAATTGCAGTGCTTCTCTGGGTGGTAGGGCTCTGGATACATCACAGGGCCATGGATTTTCCAATTAAATGTGCAGTGAATTAAGGAGTTTACATTTCTTGAGAATGAACAGATGAGTAGATGAGTCTTCCTATGAACTGGTTTAGTAAAAAAAAAAAACCCACCCAGACTGTATTAACAGCAGATTTTATTTTGTAAAGCTTACTAAACTTCTGATCCTACCCACTTAAGCAACTGGATGGAAAGACAAGAAAACTCTGTTGTTAAACCACAGCCTGATCATCACATTCACAGCAGTGTCAGCATGGAAGCAAAGCATCTATCTGGGACAGTTAGGTGAGGAGGGATGCGGGATAA
Source organism: Balearica regulorum gibbericeps (assembly GCF_011004875.1). NCBI lineage: Eukaryota > Metazoa > Chordata > Aves > Gruiformes > Gruidae > Balearica > Balearica regulorum. The sequence continues at coordinate 17,834,935 of NC_046186.1, forward strand.
TCGGTGGGACTTGCTGTGAAGCCAAGCCCTCTCTGAGTCACAGTCTCAGACCCAGCACTTCTGTGGGGTGAAGTTTAAAATCTCAACTGAGTTTCTAGGCCTTTAGTTTGGTGAATGAAATGTAGTAATTTATAAGCCCCGAACACCAGTGGTCTGGCAGTACTATGTGTTGGTATTGGCCAGAACACCTTGCAGATGAGCTTAATTGGTGGTTGTTATATAAAAACGCTGAGGTCCTGTCATGAACTAAAGTATGTTCATTTCAAAAACAACATTAACCTTGTTAATCTGTCAAAAACTACCTTTAAACGGGTGGATTTCTGTTTCTGATGGAATATGTTCCTTGGGCCAGATCCTCAGATGGTGCGTACAGTTGCTGAAGTCGAGCAAGCGATGGGAGTTTGCAACAGCTGAAGCTTTGGGTGCCGGGGGGTGCATAGGCGTGTTGTATGTGGTCTGGATATTTATTGTAGGGCTAGATTGCATGCAGGGGATCTGATGGTAGTCTGCCAAAAGGAGAAAGAAAGAAAATTCTCTTTCCAGGGAGTGCTGTCAAAATCCTGCTTTTGTACTTTGAATCATCAGGGCTCTAGCTATTAGGCTTGCAATTGTTTAAAGATGTCATAAATATTTCTGATATTCTGTTAAATGCAGTCTGCTTTGATTACCAAACCTTGCTTGAGTATTGCACTCAGGGGGGTAATGATAATATTGATTTACCTGTGTATAGGGCATAGTATATCAGTGTTACCAGGCGTGACTTTATTTTAGTAGAAACTTTACAATACAAATCTAATCTGATAGTTTTATATGATCTCTGGCTCTGGATGTTGGAAATAGGTTGCAGCTTGTGTTTTAATGGTTTTGTTTAACACAGCACATGGCTTTTAAAAAGCATTTGAGGGCTAACCTTTACTCAGAGTTTTGTTCTTACCCATGAATGGCCATTTTAATGATGACTGGCAAGAAACTCTTTGAAATATTTCAGAAACGTGCTGCCCTAACTTTGATATTCTTTTGTGAAGGTCACCCTTTTAGAGGCAGTGAGCTGTGTCAGTCTGTCTGAAGGATCCTGAAAACTTGCTGCAGAACAGGATTCAGAGTGGCTTAGGAACAGAAAATATCTTCTCTTACCTGCTGCCTGGTGAGAAGTGACCCTGCTGTAACTCCTTTCTTGCTGCTACTCCTAATATACCCACAAGGGAGAGGAAACCTTTGCCACAAGCCCTTCAGCAGAGAGCGGATCCACGGGGGATGCAGTTGCATGGCGCGGTCTGGGGCCCAGTTTAACTTCCCTTCATCTTTCCAGCAGTCCCAGAACTCTTCAAAAATGTGGGTGGAGATCCATTACACATGCTTACTATGGTTACTCGCCATGAAAAACAGTACGAACAGCCAACACAGACTCCAGGTGGTGGATCAACATTAATCATAATAGACCCAGGGGCAGAGGATTGGCAAGATACCACGAGAAATGGTTGTACATCCATCCCCCTGAAGTCCATGACCTCCCATGGGCGACAGGGATACAAAGGTAAGTGGCAGTTGCCTCCATCTTCTGCTTCTAGCTATCATAAACCATGACCCGCTCTGTGCCCGTGTCCTTTTGTCTGCAGGAAAAGGGTGCACAACATAACCCTCTAGTAAGGTAGACTTAGAAATTTTGTTTTTTTGAAAGCTTTCACAAAAAAATAATAAAGATAGAAACCTGTCCTTCAAATTCAGTTGGGTTTAATAGGAACAGCTTTTAGGGGGATTGCATGTTTGTCAGCGCACCTGCCTAAAAGACCATCTAGGTGATGGGCCAGAAAGATACATCTTTTCTCCTCTTTCCTCTCTTCTTCACTCATCTGTTGTATGTATTTCTGCTCATCTGAACCAGAAAGGGAAACGATGGGGATATGGAAGAGAAGCAGGAGTGTTCAATGTGTTCATAGCATGCTCACAACAGGCCTGTTGTGTGAGACACCAGAGGTGAACCAACTAGTAAGAGAAGAAGTATGGGGTTGTGGTTGGCCTTGTGGCCGAGCTCTCTAGCGGGCAGAGCAGCTGCAGAGGCAGCCGGGGCCGAGCTGGCTGTGAGGAGATGGGGAAGTGGATGGGCTCTGGCCAGTGCCCATCCCTCCCCCTTCCCTCAACGCAGAGTTGTGCAGGGAGCTCTTTTGCTCAGAGGATGTTAGGACACAAGTGGTGCCTCCACTGAACCACAGAGAGGAACAGCCACCAGAGTTGCTGAAATAGGGACTGTTAGATGCTGTGAGAGCTTGCTGCACTTCTGGAGGTTTTTCTGCACCCCATCCTCTTTCGCTGGAGCTCCCCCCACTCCCCGCAGTCCTTTCACCTCATTTTTGCTCCATGTCCGCTCTGCTTTATATTCAGCTCTCCTGGCCTATTTCTCCTTACGTCTTTTCCCTGTCAGTCCCTTGTTTATTTTGGTTCCACACACCCCACTTTATCTAAACCTTGTTCAGAAAAAAACCAAGAATGGACCTCCTCTGAAGTTGTTTCTATCACACAATTTGCTGGTTGTGTCACTGCTTTTCCTCCATCGTTCTTTGTTTTGGCTGTGAGAGCTCCAGGCAGGGCCTGGCTGCAGCTCTATGTGTACAGAGCCTAGCAAGATCGAAGGCGTTCCATTCTCGATAGTCCTTAGGCACCAATGTTGTAAGCAGAATTAATAGTAATTTGAGTGGATGCAATTGCCAATGCAGCCACAGACATACAATGCAACTGTGGGAAAGTAAGTCTCCTGGTGTCTCTGATCACTATCTGTAAAATAATACTTTCCTTCTAGCCTTTAAATAAGAATAAATGGTTAAAACTAAATTGGATCTTTAAATCTCTTTCACCATGAATAATCTTCTATGTGATTAGCAAGACGAGTTAGGTATGCAGTTGTTTTTAAATGGTAAATTTTGGGCTTACCTGTCAGCTTCTCAGATGTTACATGATTCTGCCATGTGATGTACTGCTTTGCAGCTCAGGTATCCACCTGTGAACACAAACACGCTTACATTTCAGGTCCTTTGCTGCTCCTCCTTTGGAGGATCCCACTGCAAAACTGCGAGAAATAGGGATCTGAGAAACGACTGTTGCAAGTTTTATATCCTTCCACCAACATGTGTTTTTTGTACCTGCACAGACAGGGAAAGACTAACAGTGGAGGGTTGGCAGGGGGGTTGGAACTAGATGATCTTTGAGGTCCCTTCCAACCCAAACCATTCCATGATTCTATGAACAGTGGAGACACAGGTATATATGCATGTTCACGACTGGTACATTTCTAAGCTAGAAACAAGGCAATGGTCAGAGCTTATTGCTATTGCATGAGCTCACTCAAAGTGTTACAGATGTGGAAAAGTGCAGTGAGAGTAGCGCAGTGTACGCTATAATCATACTTGCATAGCTCAAGGAAATATAGGACGTCTTATTAATTATGGATCACAAATATATTTTGAGATCCTCTGATTAAAGGGAGTATTGAAATATACAGCATTGTGACAGAACCGTGCTAATTTGCACGGTTGACTGGGAGACCCTTTGTGGCTGAATTAATTTTGCAATTTAGTAAGTTAACATACCCAGCACAGCAAAGCTCATGCATCACAAATTGCAATTATTCTGTGTATTTTGACAACAATATCTCTATTTTAGTTATTTACAATGCTTAATGACTTCCTAGTACTTGTTCAATAGCATGTCTTTTATGAAAATCAATGAAATCTTATTCAGACAGGCTGAACAGGGTCAGGCATATGGGCACGCTGGGCAGAGACCAAGGTGGGGGTCCCTTTCTTCTCTCACCTGCACGCTGGCTGCTTGCCACTGCTGTCTAACTCAGCCTACTGTCTCTTCTCAGACGTGCCTGAAAAGCCCCTGAAACCAGCACTGTGGCTTGATTAGGGACTAGTTAAAAGAGAAACATTTTTGTATCTATTGCATGGTGTGCAGTCGAGTGTGACCGTACTATGCCATTGTTGATAATTGCTTGATAGTGGCCAAATAATAGATTAAAAGATGTTTCCTCTGTAAAGCAGCGTTTATGAGTTTGAAAACAAAGTCATCTTAAAGTAAAAGAAAAGATCTTTGGTGTCTGACAAGAGATAAATTTGCTCAAATGAGACAGATAAAGTTTCAGATGACGCAGCTTTCAAATATCAAATTGTTTGTCATACAGGTGTTAGTATAGAAAATGTTTGCTGCTAAGTACAAAAACCACCTTACAACCTAGCAACCCAGTGAACAAGAAAGTCTCTTAAATGTTGTGATATGACTCTGTCTCACGTAGTTCCCCTTTCTTGGCCCGATGGATCTGAAATTCTCACTCTCAAGATTATCAAGAAACCATCTGGATTTCCTTTGAGCTCAGCACATGGGATTATATCCTTTTTTCTGCCCCACAGTGCAGCATCTCCTCAGTCCTGCTCACCAACACTCCTGGCAGTCTTGCATTTTTGTATCTCTTGCTATTTCAGGCAACCCGGGCATATATGCTTTGCACATGTGTCAAAGCCAATAGTTTCTGCGGTTTCCAGCATGCTGGTGGTTGAGACTATTTTCTCACTGCTTAACACTTCACTGGCATTTGACACCAAGGGCTTTGCCGTACGGTGTGCATCTCCTAGTGCAGAGCAGGTAGCATGTTTAATGGATGCTTGTTCATGCTGGACAGATGTCTCTTTTTTTGAGAGGGAATTCCCACCCTCTTCTGCTTTGACCAAGGGCCTATGCTGATACGTTTCTCCTCCTTCCACCCACAGGGAAGTCGAGGCTTCCTTCGCCATCAGGCTCAGCCTGGTGGTTGCCTCGTGGCCATCACCTTGTCCACAAGTCTGGTTTATCTTGACTTGTCCACAACCAGCATAAATGTAAAATAGAAAATAAAGCATGGCTATGCTAATAATTTCAAACTGCAGGCTTAGCTAGGCCCTAAACCAAGCTAGGTCCAGTACTAATGAAGCTGTTAGGAGACTGTCCATACAAACATAATCCATCCATGTCACTGGCTTTGTAGGTGCGCCTGTTCCTCCACCAAGGGACCATCCAACAGGCTGTCTCAGATGGTCTGTGGCCACCAAGCCTCCCTTTAAGGATGAGAAAACTTAAGAGAGATCTGTAAGACTAGGAACAACTCTAAAGAAGGTATTTGAGTACGAGCGTGTGTGTGATAGGCCTCAGGCATGCTATGCAGCCTGAACCTCAGCCTCTTCTGGGGGGCATCGCAGAGCAGTTGGGATGTGCAAATTAAACCCAAGTCTAGCCTAAACGTTAATGCTTTATGTAGCTCTGCTTTGGCACCCCAGGGGAACCTGCTGGTGCACTCACCTTCTCTCTTGTTAATACCACTGTTTATATTTTGGGGTGTACGAAGGGGAACAGCCGGTATCTTGTTTTACTGTAGCATGAGGAAAATCTATTTAAGTGCCTGAGGAAGGAACTGCTGGTTGCAGGTGTTCACGAGAGATGTGTTCCTCTTCGCCCCTGTGCTCCTGGAGGGGAATTCAGCAAAAAGGACCTGTGTGTGGAGCACGGTCCCCGACTTCCCCAAAGCTATATAAACACAGCAAAAATGCCAGCGGGCCCCGGTGCGCTGAGGGTGTGTGCCCCCCCCCTTGTAAAAAAGAAAAGAGGTTTAGATGACGTGCTCCATTTTTATATGATAACCTGTGACATTTTTACTCCTTTTTTTGTACACAGTTTGTACTGGATGTTCTTGGTTCACATGTAAGGATTGTTTCCATTCCTAACTCGTTTACTCAAATTTTCAAGACAATGAGCAGGAAATAACAATAGGTGAATAATGAATGAATAACAGATAGTGGTCCAGCATGCTTATCACTAATAGTCTGCTGGCATCTTGCAGACTGTAATTTGCCCGCTTAACCTCTGACCTGGTAAAACCCTTAAACACATTTAGAAGTGTATGAATAATTTCACTAAAAATATTTTTGGTTGCTTTCTGAAAATTAAACATGTCAGTAGTTCCCTGTGAGGATAACGTGTTTACTCCCATGCTTCTGGGCACTGCATCAGGCATCACTCTTTCTCATACTCAGAAATGCTTTATCTCTGGTGAAATATGTCACCTCCTTTCTTGAGCTGAATGCTTCATTCCTCTCACTCACAGATCTAATATCACAGTGAATTAAATGTATTGATGAATCAGGGCTGAAATCTACAGTGAATATGATTGCTTAAAAATAATTCCACCAGAGGTAGTTTAGAGATGTCATTTTCTGTGGGCACATATGCTCTATGTATGGGTATATCGAACAGCATGTGGGAATGCGATGCTATTTAACTCATAAATGGAGAGCAAAATTTTATTGGTCACAGTAAATATTTGTTGAAGGAAAAGGAGAGGAGGTGAGAACAATCCATATGAAAAGAAAGCATGTTAGTACCCAGAACACTGAAAATATTGTTCAAGGACAGTTTATCCTTGTGGAAAATATGACCCCCTGTAAAGCTGCTGAGTCTGTTTGCAGATCATTTCAAAATAGAGTCCTTGCATTTGCCATTTTAGTTTGTTTTGGCTGTTGGTGTTCAAACTACATTCCTAGCAAATTGCATGAAGTGCTTATTCCATTATTTCTATTGTTATGTTTCTCAATAGAATGTGGTTATCTTGAGCTAGTGTCATGCTTTGGTACATCAGCACTAAAATGCACCGATGCTCTTGCAAAGAGAGTGTAGGGCGGCTGACATTGAACTGGTACCTTGTACCTTGTCTCTGGAGATTCCTAAGCCAGAGGTTGCTTTCAGCTTAAAATGAAGAAAGAATATTTGCATTTCTTCATAATCTGGTCTACTCTTGTGAAACCATGACCTGTGCCAGTTCATATACATTCTGCTCAAACTCTGTCCAGGTGCTGGGATTTGCTTGACTGGTCCTAACTGGTTTTTGGATGAGAGGTGTTTTAATCTGTTCTGAATTTATATTTTGCATGGCTTCAGTTTTCACATAATGAGCCAGCTTTATCTGTCATGTGCACAGTTCTGCTTTCTTCACGTCCCAGTTCATAATTTTGTTACATGCCTTTTGTCCATAGAAAATAAAGGAATCGGGGAACTGAAATTGAATTAGACCCAAAACGTGCTTGAGTTTCCTGTTTTTCTTGTATTAAAATACTTTTTCTATTGAGACCCAACATGCAGCAGTTTCCTAACCACAACCACAGGGACTGCGAGAACACCCTGAGTTTGGTCGCACAGCACAGCGAAAGGGGCAGGTCTGGGAGCAGGCTGGAGATGTGCCGTGCAGAACAGCGCGGGGAAGGCACTGTCCCGCCACACTGGCAGCTGCCCTGCTGCTGGTGGACAAACGAGTTATTTTTGTTCCTGGACACTGGCAATGACTAGGTTTGTGGTTCACCCCTTGTCCGAGTCAGATGTCATCTCTCGCTTTCATCCTCCTTCCCTGCTTTTTGTTTCCCCTGCCCATTCTTTTCTCTCATCTCATCTTTTTTCTATCCTACTCCACTCCTCCTTCTTTCACTCTGCCCTCATTTTTTCTCCTTCTTTAGTCAAACAGACCTACTGAAGTATAAAGCCTGACCTCTCGTAAAGAAAGGAGGGGATGTCCTTTTTCTTTTTAAATTATGCACCTGCCTAGATGTTTTCACCACGTAATTGCTGTAGTCACTATTGGGAGCACAGATAGCCCCTTGAATACAACCACTAAAAGCCTTTTGATTTAAAATGATGTCTTCAGTTTTACGGCCTTTCTCTGCTTCTGGTGGTATCTTTCTGCAAAGACTAAATGGAGAGACAAAAGAAAGCAGTGCAAGACCTGCCTCCAGCAATATTTCCACAGCCCTATTACTAGGGAGGGCTGCTCGCATTGAGGTCACTGCTAGGAGAGCTCATGGCTGAGTGCAAAATACATTCAAAAGTTACTTTATTAGAAGATTAACAGCTCTATCATGAAAACGAGCAACATTCCCGGGCTTGTGGGAATCAGTTCTGCTGCATTCCAAGCCGGGATGTCCTTCTGACGCTTTTTTTTTTCTGTGGAAACACTCATAAATTTGACCACGGTACTTGGAGATGAGCTAGACCGTTTGAATACAGTCCCTTCAAATCCACCCTCATTGCCTCCTGTGTACTCTCTCTGAGTCTTACATCCCTTAGTAAACTAAGGAATATTTTAGATATCTTGCTGTTTGTTTTGGATTAAGTGGCGCTGTTTAGGGAGTAATGTTCTCCTCAGTGTGAATGGGAGGAGTGGAATTTGTAGTTCCTGTCTCAGGAAAAAAAGCTATTTTCACAAAAGATAAAAAAGCATTTTTATGCATATGTAGGAGAGGGAGGCCTGCTACAAGATCTGAATTTTGGATACCTCCCAGTTTAAGGGAGATGTGATTTGGTCATTGATAGACCCCCCTGTTCTTAATGGTAACAAGAGAAAAAAAACCCCAAACATTATTATCTTAAATTGCAATGATCTTACTTATATTGACATATTATTTAATAGACATTAATTGGATCCTTAATTTAGACACTAATTTGACAATCTACCCAACAATGACATAAAGGCTGTTGACTGTTTATCCATTATCTCATATGGAAGACAAGCACGGTGTTACTGAAGTGATCTGCATACTTTCTGAAGTCAATTATTAATACACACATGTCTTTCCCAAGTTTCAGCCTATTATTAAAGCTCTGTGATCTTCTAACACTAACATTTTGGTGTAAGCTTTACTGCATAGTAAGATAAAACTTCATTACACAATTGGGCAAAACATCATTGCTGTGTTGAATAATCATTTTCTGAAGGCACTGAATGCAACCTTTAATTAATATTTCACCTATGGCCAGGTTTAGTACCTTGAATAAGCCCTAATAATATCACCCTCTCCCAGCTTTCTTAGAAATGTAGTTTTGAGTCTGCTTGTTTGCAATTATGTCTAAAATTAACTATTTTAGTTATAAACCTAACAAAACAAGGAGGAGTGTAATCTTCTAATGGCACACAGAAGTGGGCCCTGCACTGGATATCTTAATGCTCACTCTCTCTCCTTATTATTGTTGCACCATGTCTTCCTTATTAACTTTTGATATGGGCTATCACTTTCCTCCTTAAAAACCTCAGGATCGCAGTTCAGTTTGGAGTCTGCACGTGTCGATTGGACCTGTTGTTATTGGGGCCTTTTCTACCAGCACTGTTTTTCCCCTGCTGTCAAATCTCCCCCCACCTATTCATTCCTCCTGCTTAAGGCCTGTTTGACGCTGTTGTAATGACCCCCCTTGGGAGATGTGCAATTGGATTTGTAAGTTCCCGCATGGCTCTTGCTTTTTAATGTTTGCTCCTGAGTCAGCACTGTATGCATGGCTGACTGGAATAGAGTGAAAATGTGAATAATTTCTGTTCTCTTCCCTGGATTGTATAGCTGTTTGGCTGCAGAGAAGAAAAACACCTCTGAAATGGTTCAGGAATCTCATACTCTCATACACTATTATGCTGTAATATTCTGGATGCCTAATTTTTCCGTATATCTTGGTAGCACCTAACCATATTTGTTAGATGGAACCTTAGTTTTACCATATAGTTAAATACAACGGATGATGGATTTTTTATCATATAGCAGCACCCCTGACGGACAGTTCAGGCTCTGCTTCAAGTTGCACTTGGTCATAAAATATGTGGCAGAGTGAGGCTAAACTTGTATGCTGGTAGAACAATGATCTCATAGCTAGACGCTGGGGTAAAATTAGCTTTGGTCAAATTTACATTTTAGAGCAGGGATGAATGTTTGTCCCCTGTGTCCTAAGAAAGGGAAGGTTATTTCGGGGAATCTCTGGATTCCACAAATGCTTCTGGAGTTCAGAATCCACTGATTGCTTTCCTATAAATGGAGTGTGGGGGTTAATGTTTCCTCTGCTTCAGCTGGCCACGATGGGTTCAGCTCTACCGTCTGAACTACACGCAGGCTTGTATCCTTACATCATGTGTTGATGATTCTCATTCTGCCGTATACTTCGGCAGGGAGTGATGCAATCTATCAGAAACTCTAAGCAATTATTTTCTTTTGGGCTGCATACCCTTGGTAATCCAGGTAGCAATTACCCAATCTGAATATTTGGCAAGTAGTTCATAATCCCTGTGGAGAAAGCATATGCAAGCCTGGCTCTGACCTGATTAACTTTCTTAGTTCCCTGACTTTACCAAGCAGTACTGAACACCTAAGGGGAACTAGCAAGTTCCCAGGTACCTCTGTCCTGAACAACATCAGTAAAAACTAATCATCCATTCTGGATTTGGTGTTCCCTTTTATCTTGGGCTGGCTACATCCCAGGTGGGTGCAGCTTCTGGCAATAAGCCCTACAACGTAGGTGTTATTCTCAGAACAAAAGTAGAGGGCTGCCAGATGTCCAGTGTCACCTGCCCTAAGGAAATTTTCCTTCCAAATCTCCGAGGATTGTTTCACCAGGTGACTGCGCTTGTTGTTGTGGTCTGCTGATGTGACCATGTGACAAAATGCACTGCTTGCTTCCGTGTTCAAGGGAAGTGGAATTTAACTTGCTCAGTTGTATTTTGCAGCTGCAAAGAAGGAAAAAAATAGAAGTAAGAGTACAGTACAGGATGGACCAGCATGTGTCTTATTTCCTGCGTTCTGGCAGCACTCTCGGGGAGGAGGGACATGACACCCTGGCAGTGACTATAGGCCAAATCCTCAAGAGTTCAAGAGCTGCACTCAGGAGTGGAAAGAGAGCTAAAGTATTAGGACCATTTTAATCCCTAGGTGACAAAGAGCCTTGAATACAGAAGGCTGTTCAGTTCATAACAAATCACATTCATTTCATGATGTTCCCTTTTCCTGCTTTTCAGAGGTGTCTAATTAGAATTTTCTAATTGTTTTCCAGCTTTTTTGGAAAAGCTTATCCCATTCTTCCTTGCACACCTGGCAGACTCAAGTGACATTAGAAATACTACTTGAGGACTAAGTTCCTGCAATATCACCTTCTTGTTAGATCTCCAAACTTTTCTCACAAAAATATATCCGATGTCACTAATATGAAGGAGTCCGGGATGGTTGAGTATGTCCCTTTCCTCAGCCAACTGCATCTGTCTGATGTGTTCAGGACCAGGACTGGTTGTTCTTGACTCACTGAAAGGGATAGCGTATGTTTTTCAGAGTTGAGTTGCCATGGGTGGCCTTTGACAAGACTTCAACTCATTCTGCCTGATCTTAAAGGAGTGAATTAACTGCTCATCTCTAGCCAATAAATCTGGTAGTCAGAGACACAGCAAAGAGACACAAGGAAGTTCTTTTAATCTTCACACATCTTCATGGGTGAGGTCAAGTTCTTACCCCATGATTCACCAGCAGATTTCGTCAGGATGAAGGGGTGAACATCGGTTCCCTCCTGCTTCTTTGTTAATTTCCACATATCAGCATTCCTCCCCATCGTGGCATAAGGAAAATGGATGTGACTCACGCTTTGCAGGATTCAGGTAAAGCAGAAATAAGAACGTGAGAGATGTTGAAGGTTATGACAGTGTTATAAGTGATGGGTCACTTTTTCTCCTTAGGGAATCTGCTTAACGCCTTCAGATTTTTCCAGAAAAGAGCAAAAAAGAACAAAAAAGGGAAGAGGGCAGTGAGGAAAGGAAAAGGTGCTCCCATTTTTTGTGGTGTTACTACACAGAGCTGAGCTGCCAGGTTAGTAAGATCTGAGGGAGATTGTGGTTACTGCTGGTGGTTGACTGGGCGCCACTGCATTCCTTGCAGCGGGAATCAGGCCAACGGCATTACACCATCAACTCTGAGGGATCACCAGTAGCACAGATTGCCAAGAGGAAAGGAATACGCAACAGAGTTTTTGATACCTGGGAAGGATGAGCTTTAGTGACAGTCTTGCCGTTCTCTCCACCACCATGACCATCCCTGGAAAATGCAAGTGTCAGCACGCCTGTCTGCTGTCTTTTCAGCCTGTAACAGAGTGGTTGCTGTCAAATGTAATAGAATGTAAACATTTGTGGGGTTTTATGTTTTGGGTTTGTTTTTTTTTTAAACTATAAATTCCCTCAGTTCCTTTCTTCCTTCTCTTTAGCAACAGGCTGTGGGTCATTAGTATCAATAACACAGATCTCTCTCATGCCACACCTAAACTAAATTGTCAATAGGAGGTGTTGTAGAAGATTCACACATCATTCCAGCAACTGTAATATCTGTTGGGAAATGCAAAAACACCAGGTGCATAGCTGCTGGTTAGAGTTTCCATTTACTTTACCTGGGGCTTTTCTGTAACATGCAGCAATGTACGTCACATGCAGAAAAAAAGTAGGTGGAAGGTTCTTTCCAAACCACATTGACCGAAAGAATGTACGTGTCAGGTAAGCTGTATGCTGACGTGCTCATGCATTCTGCAGTGGAAAGGGTTACCTTCTCAAGGAAATCTTCCTGGTGCAGGTGTGCATCCTAGCAGATTCATTCAGAGACAGAGAGAATGAGCCCTCCCTCATCTGACATGTACAAACAGCATTTTATACATTTGTCTCCTAGGACATTGCTAGCTGTCTCGTTAATCTTTTACTGGAAGTCAGACATATGTATTGATGGAAAAACAAACCATAGACCACAGACCCCCTGCCTCGCATTCCTCACCTTCTCAGAATAACACTCACCATAGAACCATGCAGACAGCACCGATATTTCAGTGAATTTGTTGCTGCATTTCCTCCTTGCACTTCTAAAGCACCTCTTCCACTGCTGTGCTCATAAGCTCTTCTTCCCACTTATTATTCCTACTGTTGAATGACTGCCTACCCCCTCCAGTCCATCACATACATCCCCTTCCTCATTTGCATTTCACATATATGTGATACCTCCTGTATCGCTGAAGTTGAGGTGGACTGGGACTGGAATTTCTTCCTTTTAATACCAAGTCACAGGGTGTTCGGTGTACCTCTCACTGACCTGCTGGAGGCTTTATGAGCACCATTAATTTTACTTGCTTCTAACAGACCAGTATCAAGGGCAACAAAAATTCAGGGCCTGATCCTCAGCTGGGTGAATTGTTTTTAACTTTATTAACATTAAGAGGGAATAAGAAACTTGTGAGCCAGAGCCAGTAGCAGAGTATAGAAAGGGAAGTAATTTCAGGAACAGAAATATCTGTAAAGGTTAATCTCCAGTTATCTTGCCTCTGACTTCATCATCATCTGGTCGCAACAGACTTTGTGAGCTAAACAGAGCCAGGTTAGCTCAGTACTTAAATAAAAGAGCCTGGAGGTGTTGTCTTGGTGGTGTTAAATAGAGATCTTCTATCTTACCCAAGCAAGCAGATTCTTTTGCATCTTGCATCACTGCATTATCTGAGCCTTTCTTGCATGTCTGCCTTCAAGCCTGCTGGGCTGATTGGTTGGGATTATTGCCTGAGGTTTTCCAACACTACTTTTATTTTTAATAGTGTTTATTTTCTCCAACAAAGCTCTGCATGCTTACATGCTGCATCTCATTTTAAGTGAGGTCAGAATTTCTTTAAATAGTAATTATTTGAAAGGGAAGAATACCCTCCAAGTCCTGTAAGAATATTGTTTATAAATATTTGTGCTTTGCACCTCTGTAAATGAAAATTACCAAAGCAGAACAAGGATTTATTTTCAGTTCTCTTTAATCTCAAAGTTATGCTTTGTACTGTATGACATGGGATTGACCCTCACAGGGCCGGAATCCAGCCTAAATTCATATCTCACTCAAATCCACATTTGTACATTGTTCAGAGTGTTTGGTCAGGAAGTTTTAGCCTGTCTGTTTCAAATAATTCATACTTCTAGTGCTCAGTCTCAGTAAAATCCCCAGGGACTCTACTAGGCTTTGTAAGCACTTCTTCAGGTGAGAATGTATTCAATACAAATTTAGGTTTGATACAGTGATAGAACCTCTCCTCTCCATTTCATTTCTTGCTAATTTTTTTTTTGTTTGTTTATTTCTAGGTTCTCTTTGCAAAAAAATACCTCAAAAAAACTTTGTGCGGTGCCTTAGCAAGGGGGTTGGGATCATAGCTTGTTCTGTAATACAAACCACCACTTAAGAGTTAAAATGAGAAATAAGTTGACTACTGACTCTTCTCCAAGAGGTACTCAAAGGTTTGTAATAGCTAGTTCAGTTGACACCCCAGGAACGAGAAGCTCTCTGTTCTGGAAGCCAGTCTTGGTGATAATGGTGTGACCTTTGCCGCGTTGCCTTGCCAGATCTTTTGACACTGCAATAAAAGCTCGTGCTTCTAGCAAGGTCCTGTAATTCACTTGTCAGTCCAGCTCAGTCCTTAGTCTTGCTATGGAGGTTGGTCACAAAGCCACAGCCTGCTTTGGTGGTAGCAATACTAGGGAACTAGTAGGAAATAATCTTGGTGTAGTGCATTTGGCAGACAAACAGTTAAATTATGAAGTAGTTATATTATGGATTTTAGTCCGTAATAGTCTGGGCCAGATTTGAGTTTGTAAACCCATCCTGAAAAGTACATCAGCCCATCTCTAACCCTGTGTTCACAGAAGACAGTGAAGTTCAACATGTAGGTTAAAGTTGAAATTGCATTCAATATTGTTTTTCATACAGACTAATTCGTTGGCTGGAAAGCAGTAAAGCTAAAGAGGAGGCTGAAAAGCTAGTGAAAGTGCTGTGGCAACTCACTGTAAACTTCTAAATCCCTGGCAGAGAGACTGCATCCAATTGCTGTTACTTTTCTTACACTTAGATCGATGGTAAATTCTTCGGGGACCATCATCGTTTTGTTCTGAATTGTGTCCATGCTTGGTCCGTGGTCATGCCTCCAGGGCAGTGACCTGAGAAGGCCAGGTCTGGCTGCTGCTCCTTGGGTGAGCCATGGGAGCAACCCCCATGCCTTCCTCTCTGTTACCCTCCTGACAGAGGTACTGGAATGAGAACTAGAAGAAACACCAGTGCATCTGCCAGCCTGTCCTGCCTGGCTGGGTTTCATTGTTCTTCTCTTAATTTCATCCTGTAATTCATTCAGGGAGCAGTAATGTGAAACTTAGCATCCTGGATGATTTCTCGCCCTCTTACTAGGCCTCCACGTCCTCGCCAGGGTCAGCATCCTTCAGATATCCACAGCCTACCACGATCTCCTGCCTCCCCCTTTCGTTCCCCCGGCAGCTTGCTTTAGCCAGGTTATACATATTTTTTCAATCCCGGTTGTTCATGGTCTCTGAGCACAAGCCTTAGTGGAGAGCTGTGCTGCCAGGGCTGTGAGACACCCCAAAGGGAGTTTGGCCGTGGCGCTGCCTGTTTTCACACCTCTCTGCAGATGGAGGCCACGAACCCCGCTCCCCTCCCCGGTGCCCCTGCAGGCACTCTGCCCGCCTTTGGCCTCCCCTGTCAGAATGACTTTGGCAACTGCCACTGCTGGATTGCATCACTGCGCACGTCTCCCAGGTGGATGCAGCTTTAAAACTCGCTTATCAGCCTGTCTATCTGGTATTAGGTTCGTATCTTGCCTGTCTATCCGAGATATCAACTTCTGGGCTGCCTTTACAGCTTTAATTGCAGTTTGGGCATGGCAGCGTAGTTGTTCAGGCTTGGACCACGTTTTTATGGCGTTGTGGGAAATGGAGGTTCAGCGTGCCGGAGAACCACAGGGATTGGTGACCGGGGAAGCCAGGCAAGCGCAGCATCCCCTCATGTGCCTCAGAAGCTGCTCAAGGGAAGGGAGCTGTGTAGCTAACTGGCACCATCGAGGAGACGGCCAGCTTCCCCTCTCGTGATTTATATGGGGTTTACGGTGGGGTGTGGCCAGATAGGGTCGGTGGGAAGCAGGCACATACGGTTACGTGGGATTAGCAAGGAGTAGACAGACGGCAGCGCAGGACCGGGCAGGGGAGCCCGCACGTGGGATGGCTCAGCCACAGAGGCAGCTGGCACCGGAGCGCTGATAAGGAGGAGAAACAGATGGCCATGCAAGCCCTTACACACGCCTTCCTGGTAGGCCTGCTGGAGGCTGGTCCACATCCCTTATTCCCCAAACAAAAATAAATCTTTTTCCTTCCCTTGTTTGAAGAATTCATGTGGCTCATTAAAGTTTACTGCCATAAACATGCTCTTGCAGTCTTTGCCCTGTACATCGCTGCTGCTTGTGAACGACCCAGGATCACTCCCATTTGTGCCTCTACCATGCTGTTGCGACACAGTTACAGGGCCCTTCCCTCACCACTGCAAGTCTGCAATGTGAAAAGGAAAGAAAAGGAAAAAGACAAAAGAAGGAGAAATACATATTACGTAAGATCCCTCAAGAACAATTCCAGAATTGGCCTTGATACCGAGGGGAGCGTGTAGCAACTCGTAGGTGTGCAGAAGTTAACATGACAGACTGCTGAGTGAAATTCATTTAAGAGGTGTTCTGAATCGCCGAGGTAAGAGCAGTGCGATGTGATGTGGCAGTTGCTGTGGAAACCTTTTGGCTATACGTCGGAGAGCAGAATACTGCACAGAAGGTAAGCAGAGCCCAGGTAGCATCTAGGTGTAGGAGGCAAAGCTCCAGCGTTCGGCATCCTCTCTCTACTGCAGTTCATTGCTTGCAGGCTCATGTTATGCGGGTCGGCCTATTCTCCATTACTACACAGCCACCATGGGGATGAGGTTTGGAAAAAGCACAGAATGTTTCTAGTAGTGCAGATGTTTTCAATGAATTCACCCTTCAGAACTGAAAGCGAAGGAGGCCTGGAAGGGGAAGAGTGTAGCGAAAAATATTCGGTTCATCCATATGTAGACCCAACGTGAGCCTGGGAGACACTGAGTGCCCCCTGTGAAGTGACAAGTGCCCTCAGTCTTCACTGAAGTTCTGCTGAAGGCAGTAGGTACGTCTGCATGGCACCTGCAGCAATGACTGCTTTTTGGCTCGGTAAATCAGCCTTTGTGGCTGCGCTCCGGCTTCTACAGTACACACGGTTCAGTATCTCTTTAGAGGCTTGTCTGATGAAAAGGGAAAACATTCAGCATCTTGCCAGATCAGGGCCTGGATTTTGAAATATTTTTGTAGGTTAAAATGATAATGCATATGCATGGGCATGTTTTCAGGCGAGCTAAACACTTGTAGCTTGCAGAGTTGGGTGCAAGTTTTAGATGTTCTGAGTCTCCAGAAATCAGTCTCAGAACATTATTTTTTTTCCCCCGATACTATTCTTATCGCCCTTGCCTCCATCTCTTCTACTGTTATATTGTATTTTAGCTATGAAACTGTACTATTTAAACCATTTATGATACCGTTTGTTTGGGAAACAGTATAAAATTTGCTCTATCTATCCAATTTAGTGGAGTGACTTCCATGTAAAATCAATCAACGATAGTGAAATCAAGTGGAAAGGCTGTGAATGTCACTCAAAATAAGGCCCCCGTTCCTCCCCCATGGCTCTAACTCAGCCAGCAACCTGGAGTCATGCCGTTTCACTCACTGCAAAGCCTTTGGGTGCAAATTTACTCTCTTAACATCTTCCAAAAGAAGCCCCGGGACCCAGTCCCCACAACTTTCACATCTTAGGGAGCTGGTAGAGATGGAAAATTTGTGGGGGGACCCTTGCCACTGCAGTATCTCAAATGCTAACCTAATTCTAGGGAGTACCAGCAATTGTAATCTTCCATGAATAGGCTTTCTAGTGTTAACAATATTTCTGCAAATATTTAAAAAGGTGCCAATGTATATACTTAAAGGTGAGTATGGTTGTAGGTCTGTCTATCTGTACTTTTGATGCCCTTCCACCTTATCCCCACATCTGTTTCCAAGAATGTCATACCTGGAAAGAATCATTTCAAATTAATTCAATTTGTTTCAAAGCAGCCTAAGCTTCATCCTTCACAAAGGCCACTCAATCATATTACTGCTCCTGTGAAACTCTTAATGGGACACAAAACAAGTAAAAGTAGATTCAGGTGATCTCACATATTAAACATACTAATTAAATCTGGCAGCAAAATGACTTTGTGAATTTCCTTTAATCCTGTTTTTTAAATTAGGCCATATGTATTTTGGCTCCAGATTTCACGTGTTCTATTTTCTGTGAACTTCCTTTAACCACGTCCTGTGGCCAATTCACATTCAATTGTTTGAAAATCAGTCTTAGGTGATAACTCTGGATGATTGAATATGCAGTGTCTAATTCTGCTTTCAAATCCACCTGTTCCTTTGAAAAGCTCAGTGAATATCTCATGTGGGAGGTTCAAAGCCGTACCAATCTGATTGTCTCTACTAAAACCCCAAATGTTATGGATCTCTGTGTTTTATGAGAAACTTTCCCTAGCAGAAAACTAGCTTTAG
Organism: Balearica regulorum gibbericeps; assembly: GCF_011004875.1. Lineage (NCBI taxonomy): Eukaryota > Metazoa > Chordata > Aves > Gruiformes > Gruidae > Balearica > Balearica regulorum. Next base: position 17,853,211 of record NC_046186.1, read on the forward strand.
GAAAGTGGGGATGCTTGCTTTAAATCAGTAGTACTTTTCACATTGTAGCTTTATAACCTTACCTATGGTGGAATATGAGCTTATTACATGTTGTGACATGCTGACTAACAAGACTGACAAGGGACATACTGACTAACAAGGGCTTCTTCTTGAAGTCCTCTTCTGTACAGTCTTGGTATATAAGCCACCCTGTAGAAAGTTGGGCTTGCAGTTCAAGGAAATTCATGTTGTTAGCCAAAATGTTACAGGTCAGTATCTACTTGAATAAATAATCAGCTGTGATGGGTGCACTCCCCTGTTCTACACATTTTTACTTCACAAAGCCAAAGCTTCAGGTGGCATCCAGGATATATGGTGGTACCCGGATGGATTCTTTTTTAGAGGATGGGAGCAAATTCCTGTTACTTCTGGGACCTAGGATACTGGTGACACTTTGATCTCTCATGCTTCCTGTGGTTTGCTACAGCTTTTATCTATTTTAGTTTGTTCTCGGGTTGTTAGGAGTGTTTTGTGGTCTGTGTGTGGGTGGGTGGGTGTGTGCGTGCTATGGAGAAAATGTTCAGAGGCCATTCTGGGCAAAACATCTACTAATGTGATGTCAGAGGGACTGGACTTGGTGAGCTAGGTGGTCCTGCTCCTCTTCATTGTATACTGCACTCTCCTGACTGCACCAGTGACACAAAATATGCAAAAAATAATACAATCTATAGCAGCACTGCTTTCACATAATAGATATGGCAGCAAAATTCTTTCCTGGAGCAGATTTCCAGAGCATCTGAGCCAGTGATTCAGCTGGTGTAACCTGTTACAGCTCTGTGAAATCACACAGGAATCCATCAGTTCACTGCAGCAGCAGATCTGGCCACCCTTGTTCCATCAGGAATTAGTGGATGGGAAATTTACCTAGGCATACACGCAGACATGCGGCAGCACACACCCAGAGTACATACCAGCATGTACTCATCAGAGCTCCTGTTCTGCTGGGATGACAGTCTGGTCTGTTAGAGTGAGTTTGTGTCAGCACAGTTCTCTTGATCTCTGTGCACTTAGTGACTCCTGCACTGGACAGTAATGTCCGAGAGCAAGGAAAAGCTGCCAGTGATACACGTGTTTGTGGGTATGCACATGTGCGCATAGCCTACAGGCTGCAGGCCTGTCAGTCTGACCTCAGTGCCAGCGAAGATTATGGAGCAGATCATTTTCAGTGCCACCATGCAGCACTTACAGGACAACCAGGTGATCAGGCCCAGTCATCATGGGTTTATGAAAGACAGGTCCTGCTTGACTAACTTCATCTCCTTCTATGACAAGGTGACCCGCTTAGTGGATGAGGGAAAGGCTGTGGATGTTGTCTACCTGGACTTTAGTAAAGCCTTTGACAACATTTCCTACAGCATTCTCCTGCAGAAACTGGCTGCTCATGACTTGGACAGGCGTACACGTCACTGGGTAAAAACTGGCTGGATGGCCAGACCCAAAGCATTGTGGTGAGTGGAGTTAAGTCCAGTTGGCGGCTGGTCACAAGTGGTGTTCTTCAGGGCTCAGGACTGGGGCCAGTTCTCTTTAATATCTTTATTAATGATCTGGACGAGGGGATTGAGTGCACCCTCAGTATATTTGCAGGTGACACCAAGTTGGGCAGGAGTGTCGATCTGCTTGAGGGTAGGAAGGCTCTACAGGGGGATCTGGACAGGCTGGATCAATGGGCCAAGGCCAACTGTGTGAGGTTCAACAAGGCCAAGTGCTGGGGCCTGCACTTGGGTCACAACCACCCCAGTGTGCCCAGGTGGCCACGAAGGCCAACAGTTTCCTGGCTTGTATCAGGAATAGTGTGGCCAGCAGGAGTAGGGAAGTGATTGTCCCCCTGTGCTTGGCACTGGTGAGGCCGCATCTCAAGTACTGGGTTCAGTTTTGGGCCCTTCACTACAAGAAGGACATTGAGGTGCTGGAGCGTGTCCAAAGAAGGGCAACGAAGCTGGTGAAGGGTCTAGAGCACAAGTCCTATGAGGACCAGCTGAGGGAACTGGGGTTGTTTAGCCTGCAGAAGAGGAGGCTGAGGGGAGACCTTCTTGCTCTCTACAACTACCTGAAAGGAGGTTGTAGGCAGGCGGATGTTGGTCTCTTCTCCCAAGCAACAAGTGATAGGACAAGAGGAAATGGCCTCAAGTGGCACCAGGGGAGGTTTAGATTAGATATTAGGAAAACTTTATTCAGTTAAAGGGTTGTCAATCATTGGAACAGTCTGCCCAGGGAAGTGGTCGAGTCACTGGAGGGATTTAAAAGCCATGAAGATGTGGCACTTAGGGACATGGTTTAGTGGTGGAGTTGGGAGTGTTAGGTTAATGGTTGGACTTGATGATCTTAAAGGTCTTTTCCAACCTAAATGATTCTATGATTCTATGAAAATAAGTGGTACTGGGGAATAAATGTCCTATCTGCAGAGGTGTGAGGTAGTCACATTACTCAGGAGTGTGCTGAAACGATTGATGCTAAAAATGTTATACTGCTGCACTCCACACAGTGCACATTAAAGAAAAGCCAAGGCAGGGCATATTAAATTTTATTGAGAGTGGGTTTTGCAACTTTTTAAGAGGCCATGTGCCATGCTTCCTTTTTTAGGATCCAACTACCAAAATTAAAACCAGTAAATCTTTCTAAAAATAACCTGAGAAAAACCGTATGTGAAAATGAAGCATGTTAATGTCCTCATGTGCCTTGATTTTCGAAAAATATAGTGCCTTGTTGGAAAGCGCAGTCTATTCCCTTTGCACGATACCAAACTCCGTGTATCACCTCTTCACCTTGTTGCCAATGATGTGAGACTGGATATGACCAGTTCCAGGGTTCAAGCCAGTAACATCCGTAGGGATGGGAAGACGCTCTCCATTAATGGAGACAGAAGACCCTGACTGCGACAGGCTGCCTGAAGAAGTGAACAGGATTTGGATCACTAAATCTGGGGAAGATGGTGTTGTGGGAAGGTGAAGGATTTAAAAGTCAATCAGATACAAATTTATTGCATGGATTTTAATGAGGAATGCGTGCTTTGTGGGCATGGCTGTACGCATACTCACTGTTTGCATTCAGTGAGCAAAGACACATGTGAAAGGTGTTTGCATAACATGAATGGGAAGTAGGTAGGGTCGTTCTTTCTCACAGTCATGCTCTTTCTGTTTTTATATATATATTTTACATTCATTGCAAAATATTATGTACTCAGACTGTGGCATATGTTAGGCTTGCTATTTCACTATTGTATGTTGAATTCTTGTGGGGAGATGAGAGAGGCAGTAAAAATAAGTATGGTCCTGGGGAGGTGATCATTTCCAGTTAAAGTGCCATATAGTTTGCATAAGCAACAAGGAAAGAGATTATCTTAGAGATTTTGGAGAATTTCCTCTCTGTGTACTTGGAGGCAGAAACAGAAGTGCTATTCAGATCTTTTAAGACCGTACCTTTGTGCCTTCCTCTGCATCTAGAAAGTGCCCTGCCCAATTTGTGCAACTGCAGTTGAACAGAAGAATAATGACCGTTCCTGCACAACTGTGTCTCTTTGCTGGGGTCTAGTAGGTGGTGAACGTGGTTGGAGTCTCCTTTGCTGTGGCTGACTAGAACACAATGTGAAAACATAGGTGGAAAGGGCAATCCTGTGTGAACTCATATAGCTTTCCCATCTCTTAAAATCTCTGAGTCTAGATTTTAGAGACTGTCTCCTGATAAAATTGAGGGATATGTATGGCAAGCGCAGGCGGGAAGCTTAATGCTTTCTGGAAAAGGTAATGAGTGAAGGCTGCAGTGAACACCAGAACAGCCTTTCCTTCCCTCTCTGCAGCCCACTCTGCCCAAATAAGCACTTTCTCTGCAACCATTGGCAGTAATAAATAATCTTCATCTAAAACATCTCTTGTTACAGCCTTTATTGTATTGTCAGTAAGTGCGTAACAAGCCAGTGCTATACTAATAGTTTTGTACGGATAAAAACCCAGTCAAGCCAAACACAGAAAATAGTTTTTTTAAAATGTGTTCTGAAATGCTTTCTTGCAGTGCTAAAAACAGTTTACAGGAGATGTTGAAAACAAAGTACAAGAAGTAGATACCATGTGTTTGCTTTTTAAGACTGGGGTAATGCCTAGGAAAATCTTTGCTTTCGAAATGTGCTTTAAACAGAGGGCCAGATTCACTGCTGCATAGCCGTGCAAGATTCCAGCAGAGCAAATGGCGCTGGACCTGTTTGCACCAGCTGTTGGTGCGATCTCAAGCTAACCTTGCCGCATCAGTCCGGCACCAGTGGGACATTTGCCACGAACCTCCCTAGGAGCTAGACCCAGGCTCCCCCAGGGCCAGGGCTTCTCAGGGATCTCTTTTTGTTCATCTGAGCCACTTCTGCCCATTTCAAAAATTGTGGCCAATTAGCTGTAAAAACAGATGTGCCTGTGATATTTCTCTTCCTCTAAAGGTTACAGCCCAGATTGCTCTTGGTGCTTGCATGGCAAAAAGGCAGGAGGCGGGGGAGAGGGGAAGGAGCAAAAAACCATTGCTGGTGTGTTTGCACATCTACTGAGACACAGATATGGGGCCTGAGAAGTAATCAGGCTTTTTTTCCAGTAACAGCCCTTGCAGCAGGGAGGATAGGGTGTTCTTTTCTTCCCCATGTCTCTGCACCCATTGGCCCAAGGAAGCCAGGCACACAAGCAGCAATGCATTTCCTTGGTTTTCACTTCAGCCTGCTCCCTTGGGCACTGGGAGTTTTGGGGGTTAACCTAAGCCTTGAGAAGCAAGTCACCCCGGCCCTCTTCAAGCAGAAGACATCAGCCGGCAGGGTCTTAGGATGTGCGCTGGGAAGGGATCTCTGTGCTGGCTGTAGAGGGAGCTGGAGGAAACGAGCACTTTGGAGGTGAGGTTAGCCATCGCCAGTTACACCGGATCGACCTGAGGTGGGCTGAGGCAAAGAACAGGGCAACCCTGCCATGCCCCCCACACTGCTGTGCCTCCCTCGCTGCCAGCGAGCCCCTCTGCTTGGGCTGCTGCGCCCTGCTCCCCGCTGACCCCGCGGTGGTTCAGCTGACTCCGCAGCAGAGCCGGCCTCTCTGTGCCGACTGTAGATTCCTCCCCTGTCACCACCTCCTTTACTCTGTGTGTGGCATCAAAGCAGCCAGCAGGATGTAACTATAGACTCGGACTATTTAGGGCTGTTGCTGCTGCTGATTAACATATACAGCAGGTTGACTCAAGAAAGAAAAAGGATTCTTTTTTTAAATGTAGTTCTTCAGGCTCAAGCTTTTGCACCGCGGTGGACAGAGAGTGCTGCTTAACTACAAAAGCTGTTTTAAGAGAAAGTTTCCTTGTTTTGTTTTCTTTTTTTTTGGGGGGGGGAGAGGGGGCAGGGAGGAGATTGTTCTCTTGCATGAAAGGTGATGGGAAGGCCAGAAACCTGCCAGGGCTGGTGGGACGGGGCAGTGGTGTGAGCGAGGAGAGTTGGGGCCTCGGGCACTTCCACGCTGCAAGGGCTGGTGAAGCTTTGGATCCCCTCCTGACTGCAGATCTTCACAGCAGCATTCCTTGTGTGACAAGCCTTTTTCACATTTCCCCATTCAGCTGATTGTGGGTGCTGCGCTATTTTAAACCCACATGGAAGTATGTTTTTAGGACCATCTGCTACCGGCCCTAACCCAGATGATACAGTTAGAGCCTGCCCACAGCATCCTCCCCTCCTTCAGACAGTTCCAGGAACAAGCGGTGAGTCAGTCCCGCAGCTGAACTCATATTTAGCTAACCCTGATATCCTGCCTATCGGAGAGAAATGCACAACGGCCTTCCCAGGTGCAAAGCCCCGTTGTTTCCATTACTTAGTGGACGCTTGGAATTTAAAAAAAAAACCAACACCAAAGTGTCACATTAGTTAGTGCATTGACTCCTCTTGCTCTGCAGGGTGAGGAGGGAAAAGCTGTTTGTCACCACACAGCAGCTCACCCCTCTTGCTTTTGCTTCAAGGCTGAAGGGCAGTCTTTGCCCTCGGCTGAGCAGCGGGCTCATAGGCCTCCCCTTGCTGTTAGCTGTGGCGATGCTGCTGAGGCAGAGGCTCTCCCTCGTGCTGAAATGTCTTTGAACAGCTGCAGCATGGTTACGTTTTCCTTTGGGCACTGGGGGTGAGCGTAAACATCTCCTGGAGCGGTCCGAAGGCCAGTGTCGCTCATCAGGGTCCCTGCCTTCTCTCATCGAGCACTTGTTGTTAAACACACGTCTGTGGGTCTGGATGAGGCTCTTTTCTGCCACCTCAGGAGCCTCCTGAGCCCAGAATAAGGTTTCAGCCAATGGATCATCTGAAATCCCCTCCCAGAGAGCTGCGTGACTAAGAACTGGTGTTTATAAGCCATTACTCGGTGTATTTTAAACTCCTGCTCTTTGATCCCTGTATGATCCAGCAGCCGCTTTCTGGCTGTTTGGCAAAACCAGCAAAACGTGCCCTGCTCTGTCATCACATTTCTCCTGGATCCACTTAGCACACAGCACCGTTTGCCACCCAGCAGGTTAATGACCCATAATTACCTTCTTCATATAATGAGGAAAGCTCAATATCTCCACAGCGGATACACTAGCATCCAGCCTAGGCAGAGCCTTCCAATGTTAAATGATACCTGAGGCCCTGTCCTGCTCCCACTGAAGCAGTGGTAAATCCCCCACTGCCTCCGCACAGCCACTGACTTCCCAATTCTGCAGCACGGAGAAGAAACCCTCCCTGATGCTGCTGGCACCGTTACCTGCAAAATGAGCATGAAACCTGAATGTTGTTTTATTTAGGCTATGTGGTAAGCATTTGTGTGCTTCCACGTATGCATAGATCAGGCCTGGGTCCAAGGAGCTTTCGCTGGTATCCTGTTTCGATCAATGCTGATTTAAATAAGCATCATGAACCTAATTATTTAGTGCTGCTCACATGACACTGAATTTGCTACGTACCCTTGAGACAGGCAGGCTTTATCCTGCTCAACAGAAACATCCGCAGCTGTACCACACTCTGCTTCAGGCTCCTTGGAGTTACTTCATCGTCGCCTGACAGCTGTGTCCCCTGACCATTATCTGGTGGCCACATACTTCAATAGCGGACTGTATGTACTGTATGCACTAGACTACAGTGTGACCTGACAGCTTGGCTTCCTCTCCCAGAGTATATCTTCTGCTACTCTTTAGCATCCTACAGTTTATCTGTGGTCAGCTTTCTTACCCATTTCCTGCCAGCTGCTACTGGTCTTTTAGTCAGCTCTGCCAGGCGTACAGCAATGGTGAGCTTTCTGAGCCTTTCGATGCATTATTTCTTGGATGTAGGCTTTGCAAAGGCTGCTCTGCAGTTTTATATACAGGATTTCTTTGTATGTAGTGTCATGGCAATTAAAGAGTGTCTCTCTAAGAAATACGCCTCCTGTTTATGACACAATATTAATTTTATTTCAGTTCTTGCATTGTTGCAGTGTTATGGTTGAGGCTTGACGAGCACAAAATTGTTTCTAGCAACAATCATAACTCATTGGCTCAGCATAAGGATCCCAGCTTTTAGTATCCTTCTTCCCTCCTTTGCCAAGTTGTCCCACAGAGATGTTAAAGCAGCTGAGGGCACAAGTCCCTGCTCTGGATCCAGAATTTGATATTTTACAGGATGATCATTCCTCTGCCTAAGTCTTTTGGAAATTTGGTACTTCTCCAAGCTGTGACCGAGTTGACGGCACTGAAGCGTGGTTTGCTGAGCTCAGTTTGGAGGCATCCCCATTGCTGCAGCAGGGTGCAGAAACTATGGAGGGTCGGTGGATGTGTCCCTTGCTCCTGTTGCTCCTGGCAGGTCAAGTTTTAGGTTTACTGTTGGGGCTATTTTGGGAAGCACGCACTCTGGGGGAACCACGTATTTGGAGTTCAGGGCTGTTAAGTGAGGGTCTTCTCTCCGCCCTTACTTGCCCTTCCCAGCTGTGCCCCAGTCATCCCCAAATGATGAGTGTTCAGTGGTGCAGAAATCAAGTCCCCAGGCTCTTGAGCTCCAGCCTACTGAAAAAAATGGCTTTGAAACAGTGAAAGGAGAAGAGCCCAAAGCCTTGCCCGAAGAATTTCCTTTTTTCTTTTTTTTTTTTAAAGAAAAAAAAGATTTTAAACCTTTATGAGGTTTATGAGTCAGCAGGTAATAGATCCTTATACTGGGGCATTGGGTGGTGCAGAAGTTCCTGTGACTTCTTGTATGCTCTTTGCTAAGTCCTGACGCATACCATCAGTAGCTGCATCGTCTGTGATTAAGCGTAGGGAGGGCAGGGATAACAGCACGGATAAGGCCATGACCATGTTCCGTTCAACTATGCAGGCTAACTACACACCTGAAAGCAGGAGTGCTTAGGCCAAAGGCTGAGGCATACCACATGGAAAATCAAGAGGAAGAAGAAATTGTGCTCATGCAGCAGAGTTCACTGCTGAGCTTCTGGGGGACTGAACATTCATGGCACATTTTCTCAAATGAGAAGCAAAGCAGAGATGTACTATATGATCTTTAACATCCCTTCCAACCCAAACCATTCTATGATTTTATGTTTTCATGCCATCCAAATGGTAGGAGGGATTGCTTCCATCCTTTCCCATTCAGCATTCATTCTAAAACCTAACGATGATAGCTGGGGGTGAGGGTTGTGTTCTTGTTCTGAAACACCTCTTAGAGGAGCCTGTAAATCTCAACAATTCGTTGAGGATGCCTGGAGAGGTTTGTCTCACTATCCTAGAACCAGCATGTGTGAATTCTCTGTGTTCAGTGTTCAGCATCATTGCCTGCTCCTCTGCTGGTCACTTTACTAGACATACCTAGGAGAAATCCAGTCCGGCTGAGCACTACAGAATGCTAAGATGGAAATTACTTGTTAGTTCTTTCTGTGCCTGCTGTGAGGATCCTGCCATGTATTGAAGGAGTTATAGATTTTAAGGCATTGATGTATTTGGCTTATTAGAACTAAGGTTCCAGTCAATCCACTTGACCCAATGATGCAGATCTGCCAGTATAACTGTTTATCTCTCCATTATTTATGACTCCAGCATTTTCTTTAATCAAATCTAGCTTTCAATAGCAACATTTTTTCATTTTCTCCAGATAATTTCTAAGGATAGTGAGCAGCACTGGGCTAAGAAGAGATTTCTGTGGGATCCCATTAGACATCTTCTGAAGATGGGGATGATTCAGTTAGGATTGCCTTTTTGAGCACCATTGGCTCACCAGCTTTTAATCGATTTAATATGAGGTACATTCATTCTGGATAGTGCTAATTATTTTAATCAGAATGCCGTGCAGGACTGTGTTAAATGCCTCACAGATGTGGAAACCCACGACGTAGTCACAGCTACCTTTATCAGCTAAACTTGTAATTTCATTTAAAAGCAACACCAAGCTCATTTGACAAGACTTTTCCACAAAGCCGTGCTGATGACTATTAATTACACTGCCATCTTTTAAGCCTTTTTCAACTCTGACCCACATGAGCCTGTCTGAGCGGGATGAAGCTGCAATGCAAATGAGACGTGGGGGCAGAGGGGACTTGCTGAACCGTGTCATCTCCAGACCAGGAGCTGCACTGGGCAGTACTAGTCGAGAAAGAATGGGGGAAAAAAAAGACTTACCTTGTTAACTCTTCCCATCAATCCACTTGATTCCTTGATCAGCATTAGGCCGACCAGCCTGTGGTTGCCCAGGCTGCTTGTTTTACCCTCTGTAAACAGTGATGCCTCATGAACTTTTTGCCAATCTTCTGGAAGTTCTCCAGTGGTCCAGGATATGTAAAAAAATCAGCACTGACATTTTGGAGACCTCTTTGTCACATTTCTTTAATATGCTGGGGTGCAACTTACCAAGTGCTGCTGATTGAAAAATGTTCAGTTTTGATAGCTGCTGTTTAACTTTCCCCGAAGTAACTGATGGAATAGAAAGTGTTTCCTTATCGCTGGGAGATAAGAATACATCATCCTGCTACTTTCCAAATACAAACCTGAAATATTTATTGGATGCTTCTGCTTTTATGAATCATGACTGACAATTCTGAGATTCCTATCTAGCTGTGGAGCTATCCCATTGTTAGGATTTTGTTTGTTCCTGATACATTCAAACAGTTCCTCTTTATTGTTCTTACTGGCTGCAGATTTGTATGTTGGTGCCTTTAATTTCCTATGGTAATTTCCTCACCACCGATATATGTACACCCACACTGACAAATCCAGATGCAAGTCCAAAGTCCAAACCACCGAAGTTTTAATGAATCTGGGCCCCTATTTTTGTCTTGACCCAATACAAACAAGCAGCTATAAAGAATCATAGAATCATAGAATGGTTTGGGTTGGAAGAGACCTTAAAGATCATCTAGTTCCAACCCCCCTGCTGCGGGCAGGGACACCCTCCACTAGACCACGTTGCCCAAAGCTTGGATTGAAGTTTAATTTCTGAATTTCATATCCTTTTTCCCTGAATCCAGAAGAGCTGGCATGTTTCAAAGCCACCTCTTATTCAGTGGCTGTCAGACTTTTAGCATCAAGATTAGAAAAAAAAAAATCCCATTCATTTGATTCCTGTGAACCAGGAATGAACTGGTTCGTACTATGACAAAAATATCTGGGTTATTTTTTGGGTGGTGAGTATGGCCCTGGCTGCAGAGGTAACTTGCGGGTGGGCCTGCTCATCCTCTGCTCCCATGCAGGGCTCAAGCCTGTTGCAGAACTGGCTGCAGGGACCAAATGAATTCTGCGGGTAGGGAGCAATTATTGAGTGCATAGGCTGAGCCCCTTGCATTTTGGTCCAGGTGCTGCTGCAGTGTGTATAAATAAGGGAAGATGGGAAATAGCAGAACAGTGGGGAGTAATGAATTCTTTGTAATGTATCAGGGCTGAAGCTGTGCATGTTACCTCCCTGTCCTGCTGAGCAGTCACTCGCAGTAGTGCTCAGCCCTGGGTGTGTGGATAGGAAGGTAAGCCCAAGTGCTGCCCTGCTTTTGAGTTTGGAGGTGGGTGGCCGTGGCATCTGGTGTCATTTGGGTGGGATGAGTGGGACTTTCTCATTGCTTCCTCCCAGCTGCTGTGGGAGATGTGAGGTGTTTTCCACCCTTCTTGCCGTGTCTCTGAACCAGCACGCTGCCGTCTGCTGCAGTTGTGCACAGGGTGTTGTGCCCCAGGGGCTTAGAAAAGCCCTTTTAGGTAATAGCAGGTGAGTTGTTATTTTTGATTGCAACTGGGTGACCATTTATTGACTCTTCGGCTGGGTAAAGTTATTTAGAAAGTTAGGCAGCTGGAAGAACGCTGCAAGCCTGGCTTACAACTCTCCTCTCTTTCCCAGTAATAGACTTTGATTTGCTGTAGTTCATTTCCCTCTGAAGTCTGCTTTTTGTAGATAACATAAAGCACTTGGCATAGTGGTTGATAACTGAATGTATGAAGCATGACATTTTCCTAGATGCAGTATGCCATATGAACACTTGTCTTTTGTATCGGAACCCATAAACAGGAGTTGACTCAGGGCAAATAGCTTGCTCGGGTCCTGTGGAGAAGCAGGGAGTGAGAGTTGGTGCCGAGGGGACCATGATGCGGTCACAGCTGCTTGAGGAGGGCATGTGGCAAGAGAAGGCAAAGCCCAAGGGCAAATGATCCCTGTGAGCCAGCTAGTAGCAGGTAAGGTGCCTCATGGTGTACACAGAAAAAAAGGCTTTTGGAAACTTAATTTTTCTCCTTACTTGTTTTTCTGTCCAGTGATTAAAATACTGACATATTTTTCTGTCTCTGGAGCACAGCAGCCCACGTCTCCTCCCAGCTCCCCCAGACCCGTGAAACCTCAGGAACTGGCATTGAGGACCGGGACACCCCTCCTGGGTTTGGTCCTGGTCCGCCATGTGGGGGTAGATGATGCTGCCCATGCCGAGCCCTCCGGCGAGGCAGTTAACCTCTTGGTTTCTCCCTCACCGCCCACAAAGAGAAGCTAAAAATAGTAGCTGGTCTTACCGAGTTCTGGGAAACTTAATTCCTTAGTATGAATAAAGCACTGAGCTCGGTGGCTGGAAAGTACTCTCTGCTGTAAGATGGAGCATTATGTATACCAGTGAATATGCAGAACTCTGTACTATATTTTAGAAGTAATGAAGCTTCACACCTTCAGCTTTGCTATTAAAGCTTTGCCGAGAGCTGGATTCACACTGCTGCGCTGCTGAGAGTTATTAAGGGTGCATGTGAACAGAGGGAAAATGACTGCCCTTCTCCTTAACAGCCCTGAAGGTTTTACACCAGCAGCCTGGCTCCAGCCAACACAGGACTCACTCACAAAGGTAAAGGGGAGAGAAACCGGTCGTGTCATGAAGGGCAGCTAGAAGGATATGGGAAGTGTATAGCTCTGGTGAGTCAAGTTGGAGATACTTGGGGTTGAATTTTCAAGCCTCCTTTCCTAAACTGTGAATGCAAGCTGCAAGCAGGCAAGTATAGGCCAGAGACAACTCAAAGAAATGCTGACTTGCTCATGAAAATGCAGATTTTACAGTTGTGTGTGTAAGAACATTCGCATAGCAAGTAGGAAGCTGTGAACTGCTTCCCTTGATGCAGACTGAGTTTAACCATCTTCAGTTCAGGCTCAGTTTTAAGGGAAAGTAAGTTAATTACTGATTTTGAATGACAATCTGGTGTCCATTTGCATCGAGTTTTTGCATTCTCTTTCAGCCGTACATTTATGAGATATCCAGAGGCACGGGAACTGAAACTGAAGAAAATATTTGTGGGATTCCACAGAGACGGAAGCTGCCACTAGTTTGCACGTGTGAATTTTGCCAGTGCACTTTGGTGGCTTAGAATGAAAGTCTGGTGCTTGCTCATAATGAAAGTTGAACCTAAAACTGGCCATATTCAAATTCCCAATGCCCAACAAATTGGAGTATGGGGGATTAAGGCAGAGGAGAGGGGCAACACCAGGTAAAAATGATGTTATATTTATTTTAGTGCCTAGAGTTGATTAGTGTTGGGTGAAAATGATTAGCTGAAAGGATTCTGAGTAAACCAATTTAAAATGTAATTATCAAGGGGTCAAGATAGTGTGTGTGTAATTCTGTTTCTTGCCTGTGCGCACTGTACTCGGCGATTCTGTTCTGCAGAGAGTGGAAGGGGGAGGAAGGGGTGTGCAGGGGAATAGCTGCACGGGGAGCAGCCGCTGCTGAGGGGCTGCTTGTGCTGGGTTTATCCTGCGAGCTGAAGGTGTGCTTGTAGCTGTGCCTGAGCTAGCGCTAAGCTGGGTATCAAACCTGGTGTAGCCATAGCAATGCGTAATTGTGTTTCAGCTGCTTGGAGCTGGGGACAAACAGGGCAGGTGGTTGCAGTGAGCTCCGTGCTGCTCACCTGGGACAGTCCCAGGCTGTACCACCGCGAGCTCGTACAAAACCAGCTCAGGGCCGCCCATGCAAGCTGCAGCCTAGCTTCAGACGAGACCACTGACATTCTGGCTAGCAGCATTTCAAGGTTGTCCATATCGCCCTTGTGACTGGCAGCGGGGAGTAAGCCCTGTCTGGTCAGCAAGTTGTCACAAGCCAGCTCGCATCCATGCTGTTGAGAGTGAAGTCACTCTGGGATGGGCTTGCGGCATCCTCACCACATGCTCTGAAGTGAGCTGCATCTGTGGAGTGGGTGTGTAAGTTGGGGGAACTTGTTCCCCTCGACTGTGGTTCACTCTCCTGCCAGATGCTGGCCCTGGGCTGGAGCCTGGGGTGAGCAGACCAGTGCGGCGTTGACACTGCGCATATCCAGGAGCCGTGCAGGGCAAGCCATGGGGACCATACGGAGGCACCTTTTTGAGGCTGTTGCATCTGGGCTTTCCTCCAGCTGTTTTTCTTCTGTATTCTCATATTACTGAAGGCACAAAAGGTCAGGAAATGTTCCTAGCATCCTTCTTATGTAAAACAGGGAAGACAGTGAGGGAGAGAAAGGAGAGAAGAAATCACCAGTGGAAGGTGGGCTGTAGCAAGGAAGTCATTAAGGGGGTGAAGTCAGGAGTGCTAAAATGCATTTTTATCATCAATGGTGAAGGGTCATGATACCAAATGAGCATGTCTGAGTTAGGTAGTGAGCTGTGCACAGCAGCACATTTAGGACAGAAAGTGAAAGGACGTGCTCCGGCTGACTCATGCACTCATCCATAGTGTGAGAGTGATCCCTTCTGCAAGAGACGCAGCCATAGCCGGGCAGCTGCTGTGCCGCGCACGTGACTCGCCTTCATCTTACATGGGAACCGAGGGCAGGAAGGAGCCTCCTGGGACAGCGTGCTCAATCTCAGCTGTCGCATCCTGTAATTCCTGATCAAGCACAACCTTAAAAAATAAAAAAGCAGTGTTGTGCCCATGTTGTTTCATTGTTTTCTTATGCTCTCTCTGTCTGCTTTCTGTTACTGGTCTTAATTGTGTTGTTAGCTGCTTGGGGCAGCAGTGCTCTTCATGTCCTCTCATTGTTTGCTGCAGTGGGCCGGTATCACACAGACTATCACGTCGGCACTTCAGACACATCCGCTGACATTTTTTGGACATGGGCTGCAAGACAGAGATGTTCCATTGGGACAGGCACGTTTTCACAGCAGGAAACCCATGTTTCTGTTTGTCCTTTGATCAGTAGGTGCTGGTGTGTGTCTGAGGTTCCTGGTGATTTTTCAGCACAAACAACTAATCGTTTTCTTACTTAATCATACAGTCGGCACCAATGCGCGCCTCTGAATAATGGCCTAAAGACCAGAACTTCTGGCCAAATCTTGCATTTTGCTAAAACCACAAATCAAACTTTGAAAAATTGGTGCAAAAAGCGATAAGAAATAAAGCTTCCCAATAAAAAGAAAGGAATATTTCAGCTGCTGTCATCTTAACTCATCGTACCTTCTTGCAGGAAAGAACTATTTTTGGAAGATGGCAAGGGAAATGAAAAGGGGTAGCAGTGCCTACAGCTGATAACCTGACCTGTTTTCCTGGCATTCCTCCAAATGCAAGGCCAGCTTTGCTTGAAATATAGGTGATTCATCAGTTGAATTGCAAGCAGATAGCATGGTGCAGAAGCAGAGTCATAGACATGTTATTATTTCAATAACCTGAGTTTCAGCTGTTCCACTTTAAAAACTAATGAAGCAAATAATGTTATGACACAGATGTAGGCAGTGAAAATGTGTCAGAGAAAGGCAATTAACCTCTGTACTAATAAAGTCTGTCAAATTAGTAAAATATTTTTTATATATTATAATAGCTAATAAGAAATATATAGGCCATGAGTATTCAATGCCGCAAGCCTTGTGGAATCATTTATACCTTTGAAAAATAGATGTAAAGCTTCATCAAGGAAAAGCAGGAGGTTTTTATATCTCCTTTGCACAGGTGTAAATGACTAAAAAGTCATAGGATGACTTTTGCTGGGGTGGGGTGTGGGTTTCTCAGGTCCCATTGGCATCATGTCCCTGCTACTGCAGCTAAGGTTGGGCTTTTACTTCCAAGTATAGGCATTCTTTAATCACTTACCTGTTATAATATCAGTTCTCCACTGGACATTCATGGGGCATTCTGAGCTAAAACACAATTGATTAAAAACCAAAGCAAAATGGATTCTATGATCCAGCTATCTGGCTGAAGAAATGGAATTATATGAGATGGTTGCCTGGAGCAGGAGGAGGTTCTCTCCCATCCTTGTCCTCTCTCTCTGCTTCAACATTTATGATTTCTCCCACTGAGAGACAGCATGAAACTGATGTAGAACGTGAACCAAAGCTAGGTCAGTTAAATACAGGCTTGAAATTCTTTGCTATGTTATGTAAAAGTTATTGTGGACAAAACTGACTGCTCCCATGGGAGAAACAGCAATATTTCTGAAACCGAGGTGCATTAATGCTGTAAGTGGTGTTGTGCTATAACCATCACTTAGCTGCTTCACATTGTATTTTGAACAACTTAGTCTATTGGTGAACATCAGATCTGGAGTTCTGTTGCATTGCAATGTCACCAAAGTTGCTGGATGCTCAAACATTGATGGTACAAATACACTAAAAACCATAGCCTGACCTTGTGTATGTCTTTTAGAGTACACAGTAGTAAAATATCCTTTTATCTTGTTTGCAAACACTTCAGACCAATGCATTAAGGCACTACAAGGTTAAAACCCCTTATTACGCCAACAACAGTCACCTGCCATCTTTTCTCTTAAAGAGAAACCTTTATAGTGTTGCGTCTCATATTCACAATCCTGCACAGCCATACTTTGTGCTGGTACGTGTGTGATAAAAGCAAAATTTTATCAAAGGCTTTCATATCTTAACTGTGTCCTACCTCTGTACCTACAGAAGTGTTACTGTTAAAGGTGTTAAATAATATTTAAATATTAATAATTAACATCAAACACCTCATATAAGTTATCGTTATCGAAGGGCACGTGCTCCTGATTACGGCCTCTGTCCTTGTGCTCCGCAACACTGTACCCTCTTACCTTTCCCAGCACAAAGGACCTTACCTGTGTCTCCTGCACTTCCTACCATGGTCAAGACTTCTTGAATGGAAGGTATTGCACTGAAGAGCAGGCGTGGACCTGAATGGCGGCCTTTCCTATGGACAGACAGACTGTAACCCTCTCCCTTTGCATACATAAGTCCTTCTGATTTCAATTCAGTTGATTTGTATGACTTTGATTAACCAAGCGACTGATCTGATCACCCACATGACTACCCACCCGGGGTGCATGGCACGTCTTGCACAGTGTACGGGAATGCCAGTAGCGTTAGCAACTGTGTCTCAGTGACACAGTTTCTGGTGCAGCCATCTTTTGCCCAAGCCTTCATCAGGCTGGCTCTTGTGAAATTGTATTCAGAGGCTTAAACAGCCCTCCACTGAATTATTCACTACAAAATACAAAATTTGGCTGAACTTGATTAAAAGAAATGGCAGAAACCAGGTTATTTTAATCATGAGTGAGTTGTTGCCTTTGAATTTAACTAAACATCAGGTCAGATTAACTACTCAAAGGGTCTTACTTTTTTACTAGGTCTTAAAGTAATGAGAAATTTGGTAAGTTTTAGGTTCTTTTAAACAGGCTATTTAGTGCTTGGGAAAACAGCTTTTTGTGCTTTTTTAATTACACAGTGAAAATTATATTAAAATTTAATTCTTTTTACTTCTTATCTGTATTTTAAGAAGCTTTGAAAGGATTAATTAAGCATCCACACTACCTGCTGAGGCAGGTTAATGTTACTATCTCTGCTTTTCCGATGGGGAATCCGAGGCACAATGTCATGTAAAGCCTGAATCTACCACGTCTCTGTTTCAGAAAAAGACAAGGAAGATCTGCACCTGCCAGAGGAGCAATTAACAGATTAACAGAATCAGGTGTAGTGGCTTTCCCAAGGTCAAACTAGAATGTTATGGACAGACAGTTGCAGGCATTTGAGTTAATGAGTTACCGATGGTGAGCTGAACTGTGAAAAGTCACAGGATCCATGTTCCTGGTCACATGTGATGTACAGGACAGGACAAACTACTGTGAAACTTGGCATTTGTGGTGCCTTAGGATAGCCTTGCCATGGCTCAGCTGATTTTCTAGGCCACCACAGCATCTTGATGGCTGGTGGTCCTGTGTCCCTGTGTCAAAGTCCTCCCACCTGTGGTGTGATCCGTAGGGGTTCAGAGATCTGCTCTGCAGATCCAGGCATGGAAAAGGAGCTAAAAGAGCCAGTTTGTTCTTGGTAGTATATCTGTGGACTTTGATGATTTCCACACCTAAAATCTGAAACATTTTCTTATACTCAAGGAAGTTCTGCTTTCTTAATAAACCGCCTCCATCACATTCAATCTTCCTGTTGGTTTAGTAGTTTTTTACTAAAAGTGGAAGAATTTACCATTCATCTGTATTTAATGATAAGCCCCTACAAGAACCATCATTCATCTGTGGGCTGAGAACAGCCCTTCATCCTGCACTCTTTCTGCTTTCTGTTCATCTGTATCCCAGTCCTCATCAACAGTTTCCCGTGGGAATTGTTATATTAAAAACGTAATGACAGAAATGCTGTTTTGTACAGGACTGTTCAGGAAAATGATGAATGCTGAACGCTGTACAGATGTGTGTACTGAAACCTCTGTATCTCTAGGAAATACACTGCTGTGTTTTGATAGGTTTATCTCTAAAGCTGTAATTAACCACAGTCAGGAGCACGCTTGAAAGGGTTAAAGGAAAATAGGTATGAGGAAATACTCAAAGCTATGTGTAGGTGCTGCACATTTGGCGATGCAGTTGCATGCATGCTTGCAAAAAAACGCAATGGGAAGTGTGTCAATCCCCTCTCTTTGCAAATGCACGTAGGTCTGTAAGCAAGATACTGGTTGCCACATAATTAGAGCACGGGCTTGTGTCCCAATACCCCAGTTTGTGTTTGTGACCCTGCAGTGGCCTGGCATGTGACAAAGGACAAAGCATTCAACTTCTCCAGGTCAGTCCATCACAAAGCAGGGTGACCACACGTCATGTGAATCAGCTGGTGCTGCACTGTTAAAAGTGCTACCAAGATGCCGAGTACAAAATTCGGTGTTAGTCATGATGTTATCTTCCTCACTGTGAAATCTGGGTATCTATCTGCTATGTCCAGTTTGAGATCTCAGAGCTTATCTGCAAAGTGCATTGCGTGAACACCTGATAGATTGACTGAGGCTCTGTAACAAATATTTCCCTTTTTTGCTTCTGCAGGAGAATAAAATTTCTCAGGCTCCTACACAAGTCTGTGGAATAAATTTCAGTAAGATGTACGACCTACCAGAAACCTAGGTACTTTGCTAAGATGCATTTCTTCAACTCTGCCTTCAGCACTGAAAGCACAGATAATAGCAGACATCAATAACCATATTTTTAAAGAGTTATATATAATGTATGAAAATATAAATGCATTATATAGCTATACTTGAAAAGCAAACTGCATATATTCATATTTATTTTCATCTATGAAGATTTCTCCCCGGGAGGAGAAGAGAGAAAAAAAGAAAGATCAACATGTGACAGATGCACATCAGGGAAGTGGGTTGTCACACTGCAGGGAGGTGTTGAGATATCACAACGATGGGCATGCTATACAAACCTGAGCAGAACAAAATACGCTGTTTGGAAAACTGAGCAGACGCAGAAATCGTTAACTGACTTAGTGAGAAATGGTGCTGAGGTGAGCTGCAATTTTTTAAATAATATGCAGTCTGGAGGAGTCTCTGTAAAACAGGTGTTAGAGTTTCAAGTTGAACTTTTTACGTTTGTCCCTAAAGGCAGATCTGTTAAGGTTTTTCTTTGTGAGGGTATAGGCTTGAGGGGAATCACCTGTACCACAGCGGTATCCTTTTCTTTTAGAAATGGAACTGCAATCTGCTGTCCGTGCTGCTCCGAACTGACCTTTGAGTCTGCTCTTGCAATCCAGTATCTGTTTTCTGAGCCTACACTTTAAGTCACAGGCTTTGCAGCAGTCTCCCTAGAGAGCTTTGAGGCAGTTCATCAAAGCAGGTGGAAGGAAGAGTATGTTGTAATAGATCTTTCATTCTTGCATATGAGAAATGAGGAGGAACAAAACATGCTGTCTGTGGACATAATTTTTCTTTAGAAACCAATCATACCAGGACTATAAATATAAGCAACGTATTACAGGTGCTACGTACAGCCTTAAATATTCTTCTCTGGTGCCAAAGTGTGTGTATTGGTGTGATTTTGTTATGGACGGAGAGAAATACTGTCTTTTATTTTTGTGACAGCTCAAATACTGTGTTAAACAAATTACTCCCAGGACATCTCAAACGTTTTTATTGTCTGAGCAGCTCAATCCAAATGATTAGTTTGTGTTCAACTTCCTAGGTAAGTTAATAAGCTTTTTAGAGTACTCCGTGATTGCAGTTTAATGGGTGTCTCACACTTTATGCCTCTGTTTTGCCTGCTCAGCATCAGTATTGCTCATTCATTAGTCACGCACTTATTTCCTAAACCGGCCCCTTCCCCTTCTCAGTACCTGCGCTCCGTTCCCGCTTGAAGCTTCACTTTCCTGGTAGCTCTTGCGTGTCCTGAAGGATGTGTACCTCTACCTGGGATAAATTATTCCTCGCTGGGCCTATTCCAGCAGCATTCAAGAACTTCCAGGCACCATTCGGAAATGAGTATGAAGTTGAAGCTAGCAGCTCTGCTGCCCAGGAGATTGAGTTGCTGTCATATTGCATCTGACTTGCATCAGATCAGAGTTTAGGATTTGGGTGATTTGTTCTTCAGATTAATGTCAATCTGTTTTAAATTAAAACACCCTGGGGCAAATCCTTTGCTATGATCAATGAACTGTCTGGCTGCAGTCAACCAACATTACAACAGACATGAATTTGGCCTCCTGGTTCGTTGCCTCATCCCCTCCAACATCACTTTCCTTATGTGGTTCAGACATCAAGCCTTTGATCCTATAAGTTATTGACCGTCTTCCACTGAAATCAGTGAGAATGGAGGGTGCTTCTGTGTTCAACACCTTGTTAGTTTGGGCACAAGAAATGGACCACATATCTGTTCTACCTAAATTAAAATTACAGTGTATCTGTGAGCAGGAAATCTGCTTTGCACCTGTTTTATCACAGGAACAAAAGGCGCAGGAAGTATTTGGAAAATGAGGAACACACCTGTGTGTGAGTGTATAACAAAGCATCTTTATATATAATCATTTGCTATAAGTCATTTCAGAGTTGACAAGCTGTTTTTCAACTTCATGTCACCGCTGCCTGATGCATCTAATTAGTCCTGTTCTCCAGCTGACAAATATCAGCTGCTCTTTCTAAAACATGGTTTCTCCCTTAAGTACATCCCTCTGGCAAAGTTAAATATTAATTATCCTTTTTTTATTTTATGATTATTCATGGGTGCTAATGTCACTACACAATGAATGGGTAAGTCAACACCACAAAATATTAAAAGTGTTGTTTCTGAGCCTCTGCAGCAGTAGAGATGTATGGAGCTGTGCTAGAAATGAATGCGGCAGTTGTGGCTGCTCGGTGCCGACAGCCACGCACGCCAGTGGTGAGACTCGGAGCCCTGTGGTTTGGTGGACTGGGACACTGAGCCTGGTTGTGGGAAACGTGCCTTCTCTTCCCAGCTCAGACACTGGCCTGTTTTATAACTGCACAAGTAATTTCTCCTTTTACTCTGCATACTGAAATTGCAAGGCATAGCACAGTGCAGATACTGGGCTGCCCAGATACCTCCGCAGGTCTGAGCTGTGTGGACTTGTACTTTTGCCGAGGTGGTGCTAAGTCTGCTGGAGCTTTTCAGGGCCTCGCTGTCCTCCCTTCCACTCTTTGTGCCCATGACTGTGGCAGCCGGTGGGGGCTCAACCTTTAACTGTCATGCTTTGCCCTACAGCTTCAGGAATTCCCTCTCCTCTAGACTACTGTAACCCCCCCAGAGAGAAGACCATGGTCCTTCACTGAGGAGGTGTGCGTCCTCCTCATTGCTACATCAGCAGATGGCTCTTTGACACCAATCCTGTTTCTGTTTGTCTGCTTTCTCTCCAGCTGACCACAGCCAGTGGCTGTAAGCCTTTCTTTCCAAGCCAGCCACCTTTGTATGCTGGCCCTCAGGAAGATCCATATCCATGTCTTGTGAAACAGGCTCAAAACCAGACACTGAGCAGGAAGATATGTTGAAATCGTGTTTCCTGAGACCAGTTATACCAGCTGTACCCACCTTATGACATCCTTAGCTGTTCCCACAAAAATGAAGTTGCCCATCTTGTCCACCTTGCTGCCACACTGATGTGAAGGCTGACGCACTTGTTTTCTTTCCTCCTGGAGGAGACTTTGTATTTGTTCTGTCCAACCAGATTTGCAGATGGACTCATTTGCTGGCCCCATGCAGGGGCTGATGTAGCTCTGCAAGTCCTCATCCTTTGTGCCTTTCAAAGCATTGTGGGCAACTTTGAAGCTGTTCCCTTCCTCAGGTGGCACTTCAGGGTACACAGGCTCACTTTTATCTCAATGTCTTTTGCTCACTGCAGCTCGATCCGTCAGGCTTTCCGTGTGGATCAGAAAGATGCTGAAATACAGGAGGTTCTCCTATAGTTATTTCTTGCTTATCCCAGTTTCTCACCTTGCCACTGGCCTGACTTTCTGACCTAGCTTCTTTACGAATATTTTCTAGCATGACTAGCATTTTCTTAACCCACATCACACAACCCAGCATGTCTGCAGCCCAGTGTGCTAGACTTGTCTTGCCTCCCGTTCTGTAGCCAGTGAAGTAGTTGGAGTTTAGTTGATTCACTGAGCCAGTGGGACTAGGACTGAAATAGAAACTGACACTAGTTAGAGCTTGGGCTAACATTTTTGCAATAGTACGGTCCTAGTGTACTATGTTTTAGAAGCCCAGAGTGTTTACAGATATATTCGTTGTAAAGCTAAAAAATTAGTAATGCCTGTTTGCATTGTGACTGCCCTGCTTAGGGAATGGAGTGCAAGTAACTATGCCTGAGTACCTGCCACATGTTTAGGTTGTGGTTTTATTACATGAAAATTTGCATATCTCTCTTGTGTTTTTAAGTGTCTTAAAAAAGTGACACCTGATGGAGGTTTTGAAGAACGCTGGGCTTTTTGCAGGTTAGATGCCTGCTAAAGATCTGACTCCTGACCAAAAGAAACTGAGGTGGGTAGAATCAATGTGAACATGAAAGCTCCCAAACTGGCAGTCATGGAGGATATCCAATCATTATAATTATTTCCAAGTAATTTAGCATATCTCTAATTATAATATGAGGTCATCTTGATGCAAAATAATGTCTAATTAGACACAATCCCTTTTCAGATACTTGTAATAGATTCCAGAGAAAAACCTTTTGGCTGCTTTTATTGGAAGCTTTTAATTCTTAATTTACAGGGGTTTTTTGTAATTAATTTTTTAAGCAAACAGGGCAAATCAATCTACTTGAATTAATTAGCATTTCTTCTTTGGTTTCCTAGTCCCCCTCCCTGTTACTCCTCTTTTTCTTCCCCTTATTTGAATATTACTCTAATTTATTCATGTTTGTTTGCCACCGGTGCATAATGATTTCAAGCCATAGGCAGGCAAAAGACTGCAGCACCAGAAAGACTCTGGTCTTTCTCTCAGCTCTGGGAAGGAAGGAAGGTCTGCATGAAGGTTGTATTGGTCACCTTCATTTAGTTACAAACCCCTTCTTGCACCAGGACTGATAAGGGCAGCAGCAGAGTTAAGCAGGATTGTGAGGCTGAGGTGGGACATGGTAGCAGAGCGGAGGAAGGAACCACAGCAACCACAGAGAGGGAAGTTGATAAGCACCCAAGCAGGAAAACTGACTGATCTGCATTTGCTAAAAAAACATTATAAGCTGAATATTGTTTCACCTTGATACTTTTTAAGAAAGTCCCTATGAGATCAGATTTGCAAAGAACACCTGGGCAGTGTTCACAGAAACATATCTCCTCTTTATTAGTCAGTGTTTGTACAGCAACTTGCTTTTTCCAGTGTTTATGCATACCTATTCTTTTACCTTAGGCAGATGTACCGTAAGCTCCATAGCAGGCAGATTTCTGCTCGAGCGCACGCTCGCCCTTTCTCTCCTTGGAGCTGTGAATCTCTCTCACCGTGAGTGGTTTGAGCTGTAGGCTGGCGCCAGCAACTCCTGATGTTTTCTTGTCCTAGTTCCTTTTCTAACTTGTTCTGTATTTTCTGCATCAGTCAAGCAGTGAAAATTTTTGTCAGGACAGTGGTGTCATGGAAAAGTGACAAGAAAGCCATGTTTTTCACATAGTCTCTGATGTGAACCCTAAGTTAGCAGATGATTTTGTCTTTTCTTGTTTTCCTCATCTGTAAAAGATGCACTACCATACTAATATACCTAACTCCCTTGGATATTGTGAAGATTAATTCATGTTTGTAATGCACTTTGAAGTAAAAATTGCTAAGTAGTATTAACTCAATCAGAAATTGTTTTTCTGTTAAACAGGATCTTTATCTTTTCTATAACTTGCCTCTGCTGATCTCAGCTCATACTTAATGTATTTGGAATTAAATCCAACAGGAGAAGCTTAGATACAGGGACAGAATCACCAGGAGAGAGGAGGGTGGCTTTGTAAGATTGTAGATTGCTGCTTGGAGATGCAATCTGCAATCTCATTTTGAGGGCCAGATCAAGGTGAAATCGTGCTCTGGCCTAATAGATGCATTAATCTAATTTTCTGGTCAATTAAAAATTAGCCTAGACAATGCATGAAGATTGGGGAGATTAAATAGAATCTATAGAAATATCTCAGGGAACAAAAGAATACAAAGAAACTGAGTCTGCTATGGTGGAGCCGTCAGGGCAGTCCTAGTAAGAGGCAGTGTCTGTTCTGGGAACAGAACTCTGTGCTGAATGAATTGTGGTATTCAAGATTACTTCTACGGTAGTAAATAAAATAGGCCAGGGAACTGTTTGCTGGCCCCAAGGCCAGCTGGTGTGTCATGGCTTTTGACCATAAATTCTCTTCCCCTCCCACCCCAACAAGGTGGCCCATCCAAACTGTGCATTGGGAATGGTCCTTGGCTATTGCTGAAATGTGTCCAGGTATTGTTTGAGAGCGAGCTGGTTGCTGTGGGACAAGTCCGTGCCAAGGACTGCGCTGGCAGCTGAGCAGCAGGGTGATGTTGTGCCAGTAACTGGGCCCGTGCCCTGGCCCTCTTTGGTTGCCTAGTGCAGCTAGCCCATATGTCTCCAACTCTCGGATGCGTCCTACTGTTCCTTCAGCCCTTCCTTGAATTCTTGGCTTGAATTCTTATTTGTTTGTCTCAAAACCGCATTGCCAGGATCTGTACTGCCCTCTGGAGCAGGTCAGATCACCCAGCCCATCGCTGGCTGCTTAATGAGCAGAGGGAGATGTGCAGTCCTCCCGCATGGTGGGACGCGCAGGGCTGTATGCTTGGCTGGATGGTGTGTGAAGAGTAAAAGGGTCAGTGCCCTTCCTCAACAGACTAGTGCATGTACGGACCACGATGTGGATGCATTTGCAGGGCAATTCTCTGGGCTGTCATGTCCCAGTCATAGCCAAGCTCTTAGGCTATCATAACTTTGAAGCAAGGAAGTGGGTCTCAGCTAATAAAATGCCTTCTGTATGCAGAAAGCAATAGAAGTTTGGTAATGCTATACCTTTGGAAAGTGGGATGGAAAGTGATTATGAAACCTAAATAACTTATTCTAGAAGAACTAATTTCTTCTAATTTGCGAAGCTAGACAGTGTCATGTAGATCATTTGTAGATTTCTGTGTATAGTTACACATACAAGTGTATTTATTTGACAAAACACTGGGAAAATGGGATGATGATCTGAAATTAGAGGCTGACTCAGATGATTGGAATTTAATTTGTCAGCGAGTGAAATTAGTAGCAATGAATAGAAGACATAAAATGACTTTATCAAATTTCCTGCACAGATCTTGTTTTACAGAAGAAAGAATGTACAGCACATAAAAACAACTCAAAATATTATAATAAATGTAAAATGATAGCCACTTTTAGCATATGGCAGAAAGAAATGGAAAAAAAGCCCCAAACCCCATTGCCTTCTAGAAAAGCGCAGATTGTGTTATTCGTGTTTAAGCTCTCCCAGTTCCCATGAAGTATGGGGGGAGGCCTGTGTGTACAACCTTCTTGTCCTCTTAGCCAGAAAAGCCTTTGAGTACTGCAGATTATTAGGCTGTATGCGTAAATGAGGTACACACTTAACTGATCTCCTGAATGGGGCAGCTTTTTGCTACAAAAGCCAAAGACAAGTTTTATATTATCCTGAACCAGTCTTCAAATAACAGCATCTGTTGTGTGGCAACTTTTGTTTTTCATTAGGAGGAGTAAAGCATTCTGCTCGACAAAAGAAAAAGGAACCTTTCAGTCTTGCAAGGACCTCAGAAAGGTTCTTCTCAAAAAGGAGAAATCACAAGATGAGGCCAAAGCATTTAAAAGGCTTTGACAAGTTCTCTTTCAAGCTTTAGGGGGCTTGTAAATACTTGTGAAATTCATAGACTCTATCTTCTGTCTGTGACTATAAATTGTTCTGTGATCCATATCGATAATAGCAACTGAGAGACAGATGATCAGAAATCTAGCAGAAATCTAGCAATTTTTAATTGCTAGTAATCTTTAATTGAGCTAGAATAAATTTAAGGCAACAAATAAGAGCCTGAGAAATTTGTTAAATGCAAAGTGAGCTGGAATGAGTATGATGTCTCCTACTGGGACAACTGAAATGCAAAAGCCCATCTAAATGCTAGGAACAAGGGTTGGGCTATGGAAAAATAGAAACCAGCATTCCTTGGCCAGGGAAGTAGATGTAATTGTGAAATGATTGTAGGCTGGAGAAGCATTATTTCTCTGCAAGTATATGCCCCCTAATTCACCTGAAAGATTCTTATCTGTTTTCCCTCCTAAAGTGTGCATATATATCTAGATTACTCATACAGATTGTTTTGCTTTCTTTCATGCTCCAAAAACCTATGTTTTGCTATTGTAAGGAGGCTTTTGACTCGTGATTGCAAGTTGCTGCAGACACTGTCCCAAAGTAGGCCTGCTGGCTGTATCTGGACTGGTGTTCAGGCATGGAGATAGGTGTGATCATCATATTGGAGACACAGACCCAAGCTGAGGATAGTCACTGGCAGGCCTCTGTGATGGAAGGATCTCACAGGGCTCTTATCTGACACTCTTGCAGCACTGGCTGAAGCCTTTCTGCTGCATTGTGTATGCGAGGAAGAAGGAGAAAATGGTGTGAACTTGTGAACTATGCAATGCCCTAGGTCCAAGGGTTAACAACCCCTCTCCCTGTCTGGCCCCATCTCCAGCACGAGAAGTGTCTCCAGTTCCCTCATACCTGAAATTTTCATGGCCTGGTTTTTATTCTGCTTTGGATGTTAGAAAACCAGCCTAAAACCCAGACTGTGCTCCTCACAAGGGGATCTTTTCAATCTATCCCACAGTGCTGGCTCTATCACCCCTCTGAAGCCAAAGGTTAAGAAGGAAGGAAGGTGCCAGGAATCTGGCTGGCTTTAACTCTCCTTAAAACTGCTGGTTGAGTGCTCCTTTACCAGATCCTGTAAGGTGTTAAAGCTGGTGGTCCAGTGAATACACAGGAAATAGCTGATGCAAACAGAACCAAGGTTAAGGCACATCATAGCATGAAATTCTGAGGAGCTGTTCAGGCCTGATGATGTGAGTAGCTACCAAGCCAGGGGCCTTGCAGAGACCTACCCTGCTTCCCTGGTGACTAGGGGAAGGAGCTGGAGAGGGAAAAGGCACATATGTCCTTTTCATCCTGGTCTTCCTTTTTCCCTTTTGGATATACCTGGAGGGGACAGGGTCTCTTTCTCCTCAAGAGCAAGTACACTGTTGATAGACCTTGCTTAGGATGAGGAATGATTTCTTCTGTCCAAAGGCTAAAAGCAGTCTTGTTGTTTTAAAGAACAATTTTATTAAATAAAGTAATGGAAAAATAGGCCCTTGATACAAACAGCTTAGACCCTTGTCCTGCTGTAGGTACTTCTCTATGACAGTACTGTGTGTGATACAGTCAGAGCTTCACAGGTTTGCCAGCCTTTTCCCTCTATTTTTTCATGTTTTTAAAGCCATTTCAAGTGTGCATGTGAAGATTCCAAAAATATTAATACAAATGACATTAAAAGATGTTTCTGGTGCTCCTATTTAGACTGTTCTTGGCAGAGGGCTGGGGAGTTCAGCTAGAGCTGCCCCGGCTTGCCAAAGCCAGCTGAGCAGCAGGTTCCCCTCCTCCTCCCTCCACCACCAAGAAGGGAAAAAAGTCTGTTGAGCCCTAGATAAACTTCAAAAATATTAACAGAAAGAAGTGGAGAATGGTCTAGAAGCCAGATGTGGTGGGGAGAGAGAGGAAAAGATCTGGGCAGTTGTGACATGGTAGAGGGGAAGGGATTTATCATGGGATGGTAGGAAGGGCTGCAGAAGGGGATTAAAAACAGGCAAGTGAACATTACTGGAGGCTGATGGTATTACAAGGGAAATAGCTGCTTGCTGCTGGCTGTGTAGGAGGCTTGTCAGACTTGGGGAAGTAAAAGCATAGTGCTTACATCAACAGGATTTTTTTTTTTTAATGGCATCTGGTCCTGTGTTGCATTTGGGCATGATATTTAGTGACCTACCTACATGTGACACATTTGCTGTAGGCAGTGTTGGTTGCTGCAGCTGGCAGGGACAGGAAAGCTTGCCGAGGGGAGCTCTGGAGCATGCGGGCACAGTACTGTCCAAGCCCCGAACAGGTCCAAGCTGGGTACATCAGCGTCAGCACCAGAGGTGTCCCACTGGTGATTTAAGCCATGTGAGTTTTAATGTTCCAGCTTGAACTCTGGCTCTCAGGAGCCACTGTACTGAAAAGAAAATGTGTATTTATTTGATTATGAGTGAAAAGGAGTGCCTTAGCCATCTTCAGCAATTTGAAAAAAAGGATTTGGTTTGGCCTTTTTGTTGCACAGAAAAGTGGAGCACAGGGAAGGAGGGAGGGAAGGAGAATTCCTGCCCTCTCCAGCTCCACAGTAGCAACCCGGGTGCAACCTGGAATTGCTGTGCCCACGCAAATGATATAACCTTGGCCTGGGCTTGGCCACATTCAGTGTTGGCCAGCTGCTGAGTTTTTCCCTGCATAAAGAGCCCTGTGTGGCCACGAGCCATTTCATGAGTGAGGGAAGAGACCCAAGTTGTGCTTTGCTGGCTCAGAGGCAGAGTGGGAGAGCTGAGTGGAACTGGACTGGGATTTAACTGGCATCTAGCAAAGCCCCATCTGGGATGAAGCCCAGCTATGGCTCCTTGGTTCTCTGCTGCATCCCCATCGTGGGCTGGATCAGCTTTTGCTCACCATGGTAGACAGATAGCTGCCAAAGGAGTGTAGCCAGAAGGAGGTGTGAGGTAAGCAGTGCCTTACCACATCCCACCCTCAGCCACAGGAGCCTACACTGACTGCAGAATCCGTGGGGGTCATCCCAATCTCTGGGCAGTCCTCAGAAGGGACTGGGTGGGCCCCTGTCCCTCAGAACCACAAGAGCTAAGCAGGAGCTACATTCAGTCTCTACTGCTCATTAATGCCTTTTGCTCCTTATCCAAAGCCGTGGGGTTTTCAGGCGGCAAGGAGCAGCCAGTTTTTAGAGCTTTTACTGTAACATTTCATCAGGCTGAGACCCACATTTAGGATTGCTCAGATCCCCCACTATTGTTCTTTGGCGCTTGAGTGTTGTTTTTTCGGTAGTGATGCTCTGCTCTTTTCTTTGGATCCCAACTGGCATTTGCCTGGTGGTGGACAGAGCACAGGAAGTTTTCTGGGTCTGTTTCAGAACATCAGATGTCCTTAAAGGTTTGATAAGGCTTACAGTCAATGACTTCACAAGAGCATTTCAGACATGCTACAGAATTAATGGGTCAGGTAAATGATGAGTGGATATTTTTTACTGTTGTGGGTCACAGCCCCCCTTCTGTTTCACTAGGCCTAGAGTTTTATTGCATGAAAAGGGACTGGACTGGATAAACCAGCAGTCTTTCCTGAGGACCTAGCATGGCGCAATAATCACACAGAATTGTAGAGAACAGAGAGAATACGAGCAATTGTATCCAGTACCTGAGTTATTGGAACATGCCTGCCTGTTCATGTGAGCCAGGGGAGAAAGATTGTTTTTCCTTTCTGAAGAGGGAAAATTGGAGGGAAGCTGTGCCAGAACCTTTCCAGGTTTAGAGAAGTGGAGGAAACACCTGCTACGCCATCAGCATTCTTGTTAACAGTGACTGCATGAGTGACAGAATCTGTCCCTTCCGGAGATGATTCAGACTCAGAAGACTCTTGGTAGTGATGACACGAACGCCTGGTAGCTCCTGAAAGCAGAACTAATGAGCAGTGCCACTCACTTAGCGTATGGTTTGACAACAGATGCACATGTTGGTAATTAAGTATTTGGCTGCATTACATTATTTTATTTTTGGATTTCTCAAATACACACCCATTGCAATATCTAGACACATTTGCATGATTTAAAAACGTTAAACTTATGTCATAACAAAGGTAGAAAAATCAGCACAGGGAAACTAAACACCACTTTTCTGAAAGACTCAGTAGCACATAGGCCTTCCTGTGCACCCCAAACCTAGGAAACATAGGCTCTGTACGTCAAAATATACATAGAGAATAATTCCAAGGACTACTCCCATGTTGAGCGGAGATATGTCTGTGGTGTCAGACCAAACCAGTACACAAGTCTCAGACAGAGTTTTCTTCTACTGTATGATCACATCCATCACTGCTTGTGACCCAGCAAAGGCTTGGAATGGCTTTGAACTTCACGAACTCCATAAATACCTGAATGTAGTTATACCTTGCAGCGCTAGAGAGCGGATTTAAATACTTCATCTTAGAAGAGATATGCTCCAATGTTTTATTTTGTCCTTGCATACCAGCAATCAATGTACGTCAACATGTTAATGCTGACCTCAGCTACAAGCTGCAAAATATCTACATAATGGTGCTTGCTGGAGCATCTTGCTCCCAAATTTTATACTTTTTCTAACTCAGTCCAGATACTTATTAAAACTCTCCCTTGGAGTCCATGCCGCTTTGCTCTGTCTTTCAGCTGTAGACGTGATGGAATTGCTTCTCAGCCCACTCTACCCAGGTTTCTCTGGTGGGTTGTTAAGGAGGAATTAGGGTGCATCATAAGGGCATGAGGGAGAAGCAAATGATGACTGGGAAAGTGACCTGGTCCGGGAATGGTGCATAATATTATGCTTTTCCCTGGACATTATCTTACAGGATAATCATTTGCTTTTGCATTGAAGTTAGGACCTGTGCCAACTATATTGAACTTCAATTCGTTTTCAGATTCTGAAGGCAGCAGAACTAGTGCAAAGACCTGTCCTCTACCCCAATGTTAGTAATGGTACACAGCAGACATCCAAGATCTACTGGAATATCTTTGCAAAGTCACCTGTGAGGTTGGTAAACATTTTGAATGTCTGATCTTGTCTTGAAATTCTCAATGTTGTTTTACAATTCTTAGAAATTGCAAGAATTTGTCACCACTGCCTTCCCAAAGTGTAATTGTTCACAGACTGTGCCATGCAAAGATAAAGTAAAATCCCCCTGGTTTGCTCTCTGTATTTGTAAGCATGGTTCTAGATTTAAAATTGTAAGATGCTGGTGCTGTTTTACTGACTGAGAGGTGTCTCTGTGTATCTTCTGTGTTCCTTTTCACTGGCTGGAAAGTCTGCCTGTGTACACCAGAAAATTACTACAGCTTACACTGAAGTAGAGGTTACCTATGCTTAATGAAAAAAGAATTTAAGTCAGCACTGACACTGAGAAGAACATTTAGAATCTTGAGGGAGAAAGACAGAAATGAGAATACTAAGAAGAAAGATGTGACCAGGCAGCTCCACCTACAAACTGTAACTCTCCAGGGCAATCTCAGGTTTCTGCTATGTACTAGCATACAAAACGGATTACATCCTAACCTCGACTGCAAGTATGAGAGTATTGGAAATCTGTTGCAGGTGTTTGATGGTAAACAGTGTTTATAGCTGCCAGGATGGAAACATTTATGTGTGCGACTGAGTGCAAGTGGAGGGCAGGCCTCAAACTTTCACCCCATTACCTTCACATTTCGGTTTTGCTTTGCTGAGTACTAGTTGTTGTGTGATTTCATCCTGCTAGTGAATTTAAGAAAGCACTGATGATTTTACTTGAGTATGTCCTGTATTAAAATTTGAAATGCTAGAATCACCTGAGAAGTAGTGGGCTAATTTATCACAGGAACAAAAATATACAATGGAGCCTGAATGGAAGAGGATGAGCTCTGACAGGCATGCCTTTACTTTTTTCAAGGAAGTATTTTTGCTTGGGTGGGTGGTGCATTAGTTATATATACAACTCATGCTTTTAGCTACAGCAAAACGTGAGAAGACATAATAATAGCTCTTCATGTTAAGGCTTCCTCTTTTCTTTTTTTTCTTCTTTTTTTTTTTTTCTTCAGTTCAGTTAGTTTGAGACTTTAGATTATTCTCTTTCTGAGAACTGGGGGAAGTATTTTTAATACCTCTTAGTGTGAGTGGTCACTGGGCTGCCCTTAGCCTAAAATGAAAATAGCAGTAAATTTACTAGGGAGTCGAGCCAGAAGGTTGGACTTCTAGTGCAAGGCTCCTGATTACTGCCTTGCAGTGGTTCCCAGTCAGGAAGATAAAGAAAACAAATGTATTCATCCAAAATACAATGCAAATTCACCTTTGATGACTTAGTGTGTGTAAAGGGCTAAATATGCTCTAGTGGTATCTTTTTTCATAGGGGAAAAAAAAATGTAGTATTAGTATAGTCAAAAGGGCAATGTGTTTACTAAATTTTTGCTCCACACATAGTGGCTGACAATTGCCCACGTTGAAACTGAGGTGCAAGCAGGACTAATGAACTGCTGGTCTCCTCTGTCAGGGCTGTGTGCAGGCTGAGGTGGGCAGGGAGGGGACAAGAGGTGTTTACCACAGCCCCAACACACCCACTGCCCGTCAGTTTTGTGGGTGGGGTGGATGTTAAGAAAGGGAATGTTAATGAGCTTGTTCAAGCGGTCTTGCGCAGCAAACCACTAAAGGAACATCCTGCCTCCTTGGGGTAAAACGTTCTCCCTTGCTTTCTCTTTTGGAAAATGCAGTTTTTAACTCCCACTTGTGCCAGTCTAGAATGAAAAATACAAGAACATAAAATGGTTGGTCCAGCTCCATCTTTTGATAATGGTCAACCAGATGCCTAGGGAAGGATATACAGAGCAAATGCAGGAATACTTCCTTATAAATTTCCTTTGTTCCTAAGCCACAGAAGTCTGTGGCTAGTACCTGAATGGGTGTCTGTTTTGTGAATTTGTGTAACTGCATCTTGTGACCATGTACTATTCACAATATCCTTTGGCACGGAGCTCCTCTGTTTAATTACCAGTTTTGTCGAGAAGTACTTCTCCTCGTTTTGGCTCTGTCTCCTGATTTCTAATTTGTGTCCCTCATTCTTGGTGAGCATTTCTTATTTACCTTTTCTATGTCACTTTTTTGCAAGAATCATACCCCTTAATTTTCTATTCCAGGAAATGAAACATCTGAACCCCCTATCATGTGTGCACCTTTGCATGTTCAGTGGAGGCTGTGATATGGGGCTGTTATATTAACCTATTTGGTATAGGCTTGGGTGGCTCCTTCCTTGCAGAGCAGCCATGTAGGCACTTGTCTTCCTCAGCTCCATGGGGAATGGGCAATCAGGTCAGCTGAGGTGTGTCTGACCTCAGGGAGAAGTGAGGAAGTCATCTTCCTTTGCTTAATGCATGTGAAAGAGGTACATGGAAGACGGAGCACAGAGTGGGAACCGTGCATCCTGCTTGCTTCAGAATCATAGAATCATAGAATGGTTTGGGTTGGAAGGGACCTCAAAGACTGTCTAGTTCCAAGCCCCCCTGCCATGGGCAGGGACACCCACCACTAGACCAGGTTGCCCAAAGCCCCATCCAACCTGGCCTTGAACACTTCCAGGGATGGGGCAGCCACAACATCTCTGGGTAACCTGTTCCAGTGCCTCATCACCCTCACAGTGAAGACCCAACAGGTCTGTAAAATCATCCTATTAATAAAAATAGACTTTTTCTAAATTCTTAGAAGGTACAAGCATTTTAAAAACCTAAAACAGTTTAACCCTAACACAACATAACATAAAAAAATCTTGAAGTTGAGTGAGGTAGAACTGATTAGAGTTCAGGACTGGGGGCCACAAAGCTTTATTCATACAGAGTCCTATGTCCTGTGAGCTGCCCTTGAAGCCCTGTGGGGGGGCCAGGCAGGTTGAGGAGCAGAGGGTGCAAGCAGGCATTTCCACAGTGCACAGGCTGAGAGCATTTGAAAATCAGAATGCCCATCTTTCATCTTTTTTTTTCCCTTTAAATTGGGCAGATGCTTTAAAAAACAGACATTTCTTCTTTAATTTGTAGCTGTTAATTCATTTATAAACAACGTGTGCTTCATAAGTGATTATGCTAATGTACTTAAGACTATTTAAACCCTTGCACTGATTAGCCTAACTACATTTTAACTACATTGTACAAATAAGATGTTATCTTAAAAATGTGTCTAACAAAACTCCATAATCACAAATATGGTCTTTATTGAATGCAACTATTGGCTTTAGTGAAATCAGCCACTTACACTTTAGTTTTTAACATTCTCTTTTGCTTTGTATTCATGTACACTATATGGTGGAACTAGGCTGGTGGAACGCATTTAATGGCAAAACTAACCAGTTAAAGTTATATTTCATCCTGTCTCCAGGCAAAAGAATTTTTGGGGTCACAGTCAGCTCATACATGCAGAGGAGCAAGCAGGCTGTATCCCCTCTGAGGCAGGTGGGGTGCACTGGCTCTCTGCTGCAAATTAACGCAACGCGGCCCTGGCCCTAGTTTCTGCTCTGAGGTCTGCCAGGTGCTACGGGGCTGCAGGCAAATCAACTTAGCCCAGCGGGTCTGGTTTTCCCCATCTGTATGGGGTAATGATGCTTAGCTATGTTCGACGTTTACTGATGAGAAGTGCTATCTATCTGAGTCATAGGCGTTGTTATTAAAGGTATCTGGAGTGATGTTCTCTTCGGGCAGCTTCATGCTGAAGGTGGCTGAGGCCATTCTGGGCAGGTTCCCCCGGGACTGTCATGGTGTCAGTGTCATCATCTAGTGTCATTTCTTGATGAAATGATCCAGGGAGTATAAAAAGTGAAATGAGGATCTGTGCTCCCTCTGTACTGCTCTGAAAGCAGCAAGGGTGTTTTGAGTGATCCACCTAATATAAAAAACTTGTTGCCAGCTTACAGAAGGTCTTCTGCCAGCAGAGTCCCAGGACGCAGCCCTGCTGTACGGCAGAGCTCCTGCCTTTTGATTTGGAGAAGGAGCAAACCCGTTCTGCCGTCTGTGGGGCAAAATGACAGAGCTCTTTGATGTTTCTGTTGGTATATATTTAAAAATCTGTCTTAAGGTGAATTTAAATTAAGAAGGGTTTTGTTTATGTGTTGCCACGTGACCTCGGCATGCCGTGAAGTCAGGAGGGCCGTTCTTTCATGAGGGGGCTGCAGGGCAGAGTGGGACAGTCCCCACCTGGCCCACCAGCATCTCGGCCACCTCAGTTATGGGCAAGGCCGTGTGTGTCCCCAGCCCCGGAGGGGGCTGAGGAGGACGGGCGGTAAGGAGGACGGGCCTTCCCCTGGCCGTTTGTTTGGGCTGGTTCTTCCTCTGTGGGCCGAGCACTCTCAGCAGCCGACATTAGAAACAGTTAACTGAGCTCTGGGCTTTGTGTGAAAGAACTGCGAAGGTCAGAGTAAAACACAACATACTTATCTCAACTCATCTGAAAATTACCCTCATCAACAGCATTGTTTATGCCTGATAGATAGCCTGAGCACCAATTACGGTTGTAATTTCCTGAGGTGCCATCCGGGGTAGGTGTGCAGGGTGGAGATACGGAGGGAGGGGAGGGAAGGGGCTCTGTGACCGGGGTTGTGGCGGCAGCTCCCCGAGGAGCCGAGCCAGGGCTGCCTGCCCCGCACTGTTAGGATCCCATCCCAGCTCACCTTGGCATCCTCTATCCTCCTCCTCTCTGCAGCAATCTCAGAATTATATCAGAATTTTTTTTTTTTTTTTTTTGAGATCTGGTGCTGATGGTGCTGTGTGGAACAAAAACACCGAGGCGTTTCCTGCTCAAAGATGGCCACTCTCTGAGGCACGGCCCCTCAGGCAGGATACACAGAGAAGGTTAGCTTGTGTCGTGGTCCTTGTTTCCCTTTGCTATCAGAGTCAAACAGAGGTCATCCTCCCTCCCATCCTCTTCTTCAGGGGAAAGCTGTGTATTGGGGAGATTGGCAGAAGATACAAAAGAGAAGGAAATGTGGGAAGATAGTGGCTGGCATAATCATGGAGGGTGGGATGAGAGAAATACAATAATATATACACACGCACACACAAAAAAAAAGGCAGAAATGAATCAAAGGGAAAAGTGAGGATCTTGAAGGGGTGATAGACAATGGCGTTTTGATATTTACATCTTTTTCTGTGCCTGAGACAGTAATTTGTTTCTGGGAGGCTCTTTGTATCCTGTGTCCTATTTGGGTACATAGGCAGGAAATGTATCTAATCTCCTAAAAATCTGCAACTTGCATTGACTATTTTAACAACTTTGATGAGCAAAGGAGAACAAATTCATCCCAGGATGCATCAGGGGCATAAAACTGTAAGTTCTGCATAGTAGATTCAGATGGTACAAATGGAAAAAGAAGTCTGAGATAGACAGATGTATATCTAACACTATAAAACAACAAATCTAATATAAAACTTCAAAAATGTGTCGTGGAAGGAACACATGGAAGAAGCTACGCTACTTTGCTAAAGTGTGATATTTAGAGACTAGTTTGCCCGAACGGGCAACTGCTTATACACATGCGGCCCTGTCAAGCAGAACCCCTGCACCCGCCCGTTGGGAATAGTGACACCTGTGCACGCGGGTGATGACTTTTGCATACACAGAAGCTGCTTTTAGGGTGCATGAGTGCAAGCACTCCTCCCTGAACATCTGCAGGTGCGGCTGCATGCAAAGAGACAAAGGGAAGTTGAAAGGAGGCAATAGTGTGCGCTCTTCATGGTAAAAAGTCATGAGTCACACTTCAAAATACTGTAAGATTCCATGTGTTCAGGCTTTTCTCTGGAACTAGGAAGGCCAAAGTTTCAAGGACAGCAGGTAATAACCTCCAGAAAAGAGGACTGTTAGCCCAGCAAAGCACAGGAGCCGACAACCCTGAAACTTTACCCTCAAATGTCTCAAACCAGCTGCAACTGAACTGCCCACAGCACAGATTCCGTATCACGCTCTGTGTCACTGTTGAAATGTACATCAGTGGACCCTCGTGCTGTCCTTGTAAGAACAGAGAGTGAAGCAAAGAGCTGCAAAGCTTGTGGCGATGCAACTTTCACAAGAATGGCAGCACCAACACAGGGATGTCACGCATCAGCACAGCTTCCTTTGTAGGCATGTGTGCAAAGCGCAGTCTAAAAATGTGTGTGTGCAGGTTCTGCTTTGAGATAAGACATGTCAAGGTCAAGTTAGATGTGTAAGGGTTAAACAACCATCTCACTACAAAATGGGTAACAGGTGCATTTTAGCATTTATGCTATGTCACTATTTAGTGTCATAAGAGAGTGGTCGATTTTCTTAAGTAGAGAGATGTTCAGAAATTATGTTGGATTTTAGGACAGATTATAGAGCAAACTGAAACCAACTAAACTGTAAGCACAAAAAAATGCTGCTTTTTCTTCCATGCCACTAATTAGGGGAGTTAAAAATCATACCTCCTTTCTTTATTGAAAAATGATACCAAGATTTGCATTTCTATGGATTTCTCTGAAAAAATTCCATGGTCATGGGATCCACACCATATTGCAGGAAAACTTATTACTGAAAAGCAAATAGAGACATCTAAAAAAGAAAGATGAGTAAGAAGAGGACCTAGTCTATGATTTAATTGGAATCAATGGGAATTGTGCCATTTGCCTTTGGTGGCAGCAGAATCAAAGCTGAAACATCGGCTGTAGTTTATTTTAGATTGCTGCATGTCTGAGTTTAGATTTCAGATATCTCCACGGGGTTCCTTTTCTTTTAACTATCTACAATTTATGGCAGCAATATATATTCTAAATATTTTCCTCTACCAGAGGATCAGCTGAGCCTGTAAGGTCTGGGGGAGACAAGCCCTCTCCCTTTTTTTTTCCCGTGAGGGAGGTCTGCAAGGTGTGAGTCTGAAGGGGTGGGTACTGCACTGCAGGAGGATCTGCCTTGGGACCAGGCCTCCAAAGCTGCGTGAATGCAAAGGTGAGAGATTCGAGCAAGTTGTGCTAGTCAGCACTTCTCAGGTGGAGATATGGGGAGTGGAAGCCAGCTAAGTGGGCTGGAGATGGAGCAGCCTGCGGGGTGAAAGTCTCAGCACATCATTGGCTGAGAACTGAGCTCTAGGGGTGAGGAACCAGTGGGGAAGATGGGGTGGAAGAGCCTGATATTGCCAAATCAGTCCTTAATCTCTTGGAAAGTGCTGCATTGTTGTGAAACAGAGCACAGGGGGAAATATCCTCATGTAGGGAAGAAGGAAAAAATAAGGCCTGAAGTCAAAGAAAGAGGCTTGCAGAAGGCAACATGGAAAGGGTATCCATCTTGGATAGATGTAACAGTCCCTATAATATTAACACTTATATTTGAGTAGCCATATTCTTGCTTGCTGGTAAATGTGTATGATTATCTTTGAATGATGAATAAAAAATAGTAGTCACTTAGTCTTTGAGAACAAACAAAGTAGTTGCTGAGAAGTCAGCATCTTCTGTAGCTCCTACCTGCTCCTTAGTACTAGTTAGTGGGAAGGGACAGGCAGAGATTTCTGCAGGAGGTTTAGACGATCAGACAGACAGAGAGAAGCTAGTGGTGAGCACATGTGACTCCAGGTGACCTGACGAATAGATAACTTTGGTGCTGGAGGGAGAAGAAAAGTTTTAGAAAACAAAATCCAGGGTAAAAATTGTGAATATTAGGTAGGGGGAAAAGTCTAAGGGGCCAGGGCACAAAAGTAGCATCCTTGTGGAGGCATATATGGAAACTATGAACACATGTTGAGCTTTGTAACAGCCTAGTCAGGAATCACCAAAAAAATCACTAAAAGAGAGGTGAGGTGCATCTTAGAGAAAAAGTTGTTGTTTGCAGAACTTCAAAGTTTCCTGGAGCACTCCTGCTGTGGGTCATTTTGCCTTACAGGTTTACTGAGGCAGAGCATCATGACTGTGTTTTCTCACTGTCCCTTTTTATCTGGTCAGAGGAGAGGAATATCGGACATGAAATAAGCACTCAGCTCTGCTCCAGTCCTCTCAGTGGCTTGGTTCATGCCATTGGTAGAGCCTTCATATTTCAAAGGAATAATGAAAATCCTCACACTCTTCCCCTTACATGCTGTCTCCCACAGATGTGTATTACTGAGGGTGCCCAGAACAGATGCTCTCTGACATTATAGTAGAAAGCAACAGATAGCAAATTCTCTCTGCTAGAGCAACCAGAGTTGAAGAGGTAATATAACCTCCTATAAGCAAGGACAAATGATGATGGAGATGTTTCTATCCCAATAAATTGTACTACCCATGCTCTGTTACCCTTGGGTCTGATCCTGCATTTCTTGAATATTTTAATGTGCAAATAATATAAGAGGAATTTTGGGCATGTGAGGAAATGTAGCTAAGGCTCATCATGTAAAAGGTGTTAGCAAATTCAGTTCAGCAAGGGCAAGCACAAGGTTCTGCATGTGGGTCAGCGCAATCCCAAGTACAACTATGGGCTGGGTGGGGAATGGGTTGAAAGCAGCCCTGAGGAGAAGGACTTGGGGGTGTTG
The DNA here is from genome assembly GCF_011004875.1 of Balearica regulorum gibbericeps. Classification (NCBI taxonomy): domain Eukaryota; kingdom Metazoa; phylum Chordata; class Aves; order Gruiformes; family Gruidae; genus Balearica; species Balearica regulorum. The sequence goes on from NC_046186.1 coordinate 17,892,687, forward strand.
ATTGATGAAAAGATCAACATGAGCTGACAGTGTACGTTTGCAGCCCAGAAAGCCAACCGTTTCCTGGGCTGCATCAAAAACAGCGTGACCCACAGGTTGAAGGAGGTGATTCTGCCCCTCTACTCTGCTCTTGTGAGACCCCACCTGGAGTACTGTGTCCAGCTCTGGGGTCCCCAGTACAAGAAAGACATCAAGCTGATGGAGAGAGTCCAGAGGAGGGTCATGAAGATGATCAGAGGGCTGGAGCACCTCTCCTATGAGGACAGGTTGAGAGAGTTGGGATTGTTCAGCCTGGAGAAGAGAAAGCTCTGGGGAGACCTTAGAGCAGCCCTGAAAAAGGGCTTACAGGAAAGATGGGGAGGGACTGTTTATCAAGTGTAGTGATAGGACAAGAGTAATGGGTTTAAGCTGAAGGAGGGTCGACTGAGATTAGATGTTAGAAGGAAATTCTTTACTGTGAGAGTGGTGAGGCACTGGAACAGGTTGCCCCGAGAGGTTGTGGATGCCCCATCCCTGGAAGTGTTCAAGGCCAGGTTGGATGGGGCTTTGGGCAACGTGGTCTAGTGGAGGGTGTCCCTGCCCATGGCAAGGGGATTGGAACTAGATGATCTTTAAGGTCCCTTCCAACCCAAACCATTCTATGATTCTATGATTCTATGATTAAATTACTGCATGAAGCAGAAAGGCCACCTGGACTTGTGTCTACACAGTCCAGTGTCAGTAACCAAATGAGGTTTTGTTGGTTGCTCTGAGTAGGAAGGACATTTTTGTGTTGCTAACAGAAGCTAGAATTTGTGGAGCTGAATGTTAATGAGACCATTCAAAACTAAAATAACAGTAGCCTATCTCTGCCAATTAATTTGAATAATATACTGAAGTTAAAAAAAAACCCAACCAAACAAACCAAAGCAAAACACATTGTATCAATTTTTAATTTGTTAACATTATTTGAGTGTTACGTGCTTTCTGCATCTCTCTGAGCCACAAATCAATAGATGGGATTCATCTCCCAGTTCTCTGTACTAGGTGCTTCTTCCCATTTTGATGTGATTGCATCATGTTGAAAATGTTGTGGGCAAACACATGCATTCAGATACTCTTACTGAAACCTCTAAAGAACAAGAACAATTAGCAGTATAGGGGAGCATGCTATTTACATTCTCTGTTGTTCAGCTTAAAAATTCAGTTTCTCTTTAACAGGTTTTCTCTGTGTGGTATCATGAAGCAGTTTTGGAGGAAAGTCGTGCAGGAGAGTAAAGGTGTCAGGAGCAAGGGAGATCTCCACAAAGTGAAATTTATCTATTCACTGTGAACCCAGAGCCTGACAATCACTTATGACAAATGTATCAGCTCAGAGGTAAACATAAAATAGTTTATTAATGCAGGTGGCATGATTGACATGAAATAGAAATAGTATTTAGCATTTATAAAGTATTACTATTATGATGAAATTAAGCAATTTTAATACAATTGTTCAAATATACAACATCCTTTTTAAAGATGGGAAACTTGAGGGTTATTGAGGCTTGCTGGCACACACAGGGTCACACTGTGAGTTTGAGGAATAAGCAGCCAAATTAGAAGACCTGACTCCCGTTATAACGCTCTACATTAGATCGCAACCCACAACAAAAAGAATGAATGGAAATTAAAAAAAAGATGGAGAATGAAAGGAAACGTGCATAAGTGTTTGAAATAAATATATGCAGTGGGCAAGAATGAAAGTGGTAATTGAAACCTTTGCTCGCTTTTAAAAAGAATTAAATGTATTTGCTTGCAGTGCATTTGGAATAACAGGCTACTGAAAGGGATGAAGGGGCCTGGGAGAGAAAGCAAAAGCATTTACTAAGGATGTTGCTAAAAGCTGTATTTTTGCCTCCATTTTCAGGAAGGAATAAGAGGACAGATGGCAGAAATTTCCCAAGGGAGAAAAGAGAATTACTAGAGAAGATCAGGATCAGACCTGCGCAGGTGATCATGAAATCAAAATGCCTGAAAACTCAATTTCTCAAGGTCGATATAACCCATGCCTAGTTAACCAGCTTCTCTGAATTCTGAGGCAAATGGGACAACATGAGAAAACTGGGAGGTGCTGGAAGACTGATAAGACTGTAATGTCAGTGATGACATAGAGAGAATCGAAGTACATTAGATTATTGTCAGCTGGGTGGTTTCTATGCGTGTCTCTGCACCACACTTATCACTGGAGTACCAGAGCACCTTCAGTAACATCAGCCACATGGTCTTAGCTGTCTCAGCCTCTCCTCCTGGGAGAACAATTGTATCTTGGAGGGCCTTGTTTCAGTAGCATTATTTTGTTGTTATTAGTGTGTGTATTGTAGAATATTTGTTGCAACAGGATGGGCCAAGAAATGTGGCTTGTGCCTGAAGTGGAAGGTTGTAGGTTCAGGAGAAGGCTGCATTTCACAATATCAGTTGCTTCTGGAAAAGGTCTGGTTGGACTGGAAATTGCTGGAGATTTAGGAAAATAAGGACAGGAGTTCCTCCTCCTTTGCCATAGCTGTCGACCTTATCTCCAGCTGATTTGTGCCTGCTTTCTCTCCGCTTTAGGGATAAAGGCCCTTTTCAGACATGACCATCAGAATCCAGCTGTACAGAGGAATGCAGTTCTGTTCCAGTCCCGGTCTAACAACCAGATTTTGTGCGATGTCTTGTTCCTAATGCTGTGGGAGCTAAATGCCTGAGCATCTTTAAATTCTGTGTTGACTTTATTCCAATTTTGTCCATCTAGCAATTGCACAAGTGTACACAGTGTCCCTGTGCTTCTGCATCACTTAGGTAAATACTGTAGTATGAAAAGAGACGATAGACATGGGGAGGGTGCTGGAAAAACTGAAGAGGAATATAGTGAGACAGCTTAAATACTGTGATCTGATTATTCATAGTCAGCATGATTGCGTGAGAAATACTACGTCTACAAAAGAGAATCTGTTTGGTTTTGACTTCTCTGAAGAAATTGAAAGAATTTCAGTGGATTGACATTGTGATTAGAATTTAACTTATGGACCTTATGGAACAACTGGATATTGTAAATGTAACACAGGGTGATCAAGTTTATTCAGTGCTGAGGAGCCAATTCGTAGTTTTAGGGAGCCTCTTCCAGACCAGCGTCCAGAGTATTATGATCAGAACTGATCCTTTCTCTCTATTCTTAGTGGATGTCACAGAGACTTGCCAATGGAAGCATGAGCTCTAGGAGATGCTTAAAAAGTGCTTCATTTTCCATGTTGTTGGTAATGACTGTTCCTTTTATGTCAAATCCTTGTGTCTGGTCACAACTGAACAGATGATGGGCTTGACAATCATCTTGCTGGATCATGGTTGGACTGCTCTGGAAGAATTAATATACAAAGTAAAACCAATTTTTGGACAACTAAGAAAAAGCGAAAGAATATTTTCAGCCGGAACTAACAAGTTATGAGTGCTGACCACTAAGCTGTGTCAGAGACACACAGGCACTCCTGGATTTCATATAGCCTCACTTCTATCTCTCAGAATTTGTAATTTTCTTTTACAAAGAGTATTTTTTCTGACATTAAGAAACCACTTGGAATGTCTGTTGTCCCTTACTCTTATATTATTAATAAGCCTAATGTATAAATATTGAGGGTGTAATATACGGCATGTTACCCTCATCTAAAAGGTCAAGTACTGATGCAAAAAGTTGCTTGCTCTGCAAGTATGCCTGGTGTTTCCCACAATAAATACCTCTTCGAGGGAAAAAATAGATGGAGAAGCAGTCATGTGTGGTTGATGTTGATTGAAGCTATGTTTGTGCCCAGTAAAGATACTGTTCAGTATTTATCTTCCTTGTGAAGATATTGCTATTGTAATAGTACCAACATATCTATGTGTGTCAATCGTCTTTCATGCAAGGACCAGCTGGGGAAGTTCGTTCTGCCCCATCATGTATGTAAGTGGTGCTGCTTACCTTTGTTGCAAATCATCATCCTATATTTGCATGAGTGTCAGCTGTCCCTGTGATCACACTGCTGACAGTTCTAACCTAATCTTTCTGCATTTCATCAAGGTACCTCACGAGGTAGTGCTTCTGGATGAAGCTTCACCCAAAGGCACTCCTGTGCTCAAGGTTAGGTGGGGACATTAGACCCAGCTGTGAATTGTGTGTGGTACATCAGGTTCACAAGCCTAGGAATAGCCCTTGCAAGTTTTGCCGTGCACTTGAGAAGCTCAGCTCCTTCCTGCTCTGCGTTGCTCACAGTGCTTAGTGGTTTAGTGCTGCCGTTTGCACAGGCCTTCCCCGTCCCCTTCCCAGCAGTGCTGGGGAGGAGAGTTTGTGCTCACACAGCATCTAAGTCCAGATGAGAGGTGTAGCTCGCTTGAGTAGGATGCAGGTGGTGGCAGTGGGAGTGTGCAATCGCTTGTGCTGGGTGACAGCTAACCAAGACGGCTTCCTCCTCCCACGCACAGGGCCCAGCTGAGAAGTGCTGTGAACGCAGTGCTGCTTGGATCGCTTCTCTGTTCTCACTTGCTGTTGAGATGTGCAGCAGGCTCTCGGTCAGAGATGAGGTCACGTCCTCTGTACCACGTCAGAACGGGAGTGACGAGCATCTCCCATCTCAGTGCATGAGGCGTCAGCTTCCAGAGAGGTTTGGTGGCACTGGCAGTTCTTGGTATGTTGTCATCCTCTGAGGAGCAAGTTCCTTTTGTTCAGGCTTATTTCTTACACTGAATTCTGACCAAAGTTACATGTTGGTCTACACCAGCAGCAAATTTGTTGCTGGGGTTTTCATCCTTTGGTTGTTTAAACCATACTCTTATGAATGATCAATGTGAAGTAGGCTATGAAGATGAAAATTAACTATATCTCAGTTCAATCTTAGGTATTCTTTATACTTTAAATCAACTGTACATAAAATGGTCACTCTGGTTTTTATCCCATGGCAGGACTTTAGTTTCTCCTTGATTAGATATGGTATCTGGCATAATGTGTGCTGGGGCTGGTTGAGTAGACCTGGTTATTGTATTGACGTCTGCAGTAATTGAGATTGATACCCACTGAAATTTCAGCAAGCATTGAATGAAATTTAATTCTATTGCAGTCAAAGGTGCTGCTTTGTACGGTGCCCAGTGCAGGGGTCCATCACTGGGACTCCTTAGTGCACTGGTAGTAAAAATAGTAAGCAATACAGCTAGCATTGATAATAGTTTAGTGAAGATGTGTTGTTTGAATTGGGGTGTACAGGAACAAACTCTGACCACATATAATGCCTACCTTTTCAAGGAAATATTAAAGACCTTTTTTTTTTTGTTCTTACGTCTATGTTCTTTTTATACCTGTGATTCTGTGGACATTGTGCATTACAAACATCAAGTATGCACATCTTTCCAAGCTGCACACTTCTATTATGGATAGAGTACCAGTAGGGATAATAAATAGAAACTAAATTTATGTTTTTTGGTTTTTTTTTTTAGTTTTTCTTTCTTTCTTTTTTTTTTTTTTTTTTTTTTTTTGCGGGGGGAAGCAATTTACATGTTATACTTCTGGATCCTAAAGGAAATATGTTTGATGCCAGAATTGTCTTCGTGGCTCCAGCTTTCTCAGCTCTGCACCACCTGCCTCTAATCAAACTGTCCAATTACAGGAAACAATTGTTTTCTTGCTTTCTGTTAAGTGCAGAAATTCATCCACTAAAGGACTTTTTACCAAATGTTGCTTTTAACAAAACCACTTTCACAATTTATTTGAAAAAAATGTGCTGATGTGTGTGTCCAGGATGCATGTTAGAATTCAAACATGTGGTCATCAAGATCCATACAAGGTCATTCACAAAATAGTAATATTTATCTTAACTGATTGTAGGGTTTGCAAATCTCTGTTGTATTGGGAGCAACTCAGTGGACATTTAATAGAGTTTTGCTATTGTAAGCTGAGAATCAGGCCCTGACCTATAATTATCATGTACGTGAAGAGCACTGATAATACAGAAGGGAAATTGGTCTCCCTAGATATGCTTCCTTAATGTGAGACAATGACTTCAGGCTCTTTCTGAGCTGCAAATCTCCCAGGCGAAGTCTTGCTGAAGTAGAAAAAAGTAGAATAAAAAGCAGAGTAAGAGGATCCAGCGTTGGTTAACAATGCTTTCCTTGCAAAACTAGATCCCAAACCAAATTATAGCCTTAACACACTCAGTCAGTCGTACAGATATACATGGGATCATGTGGAGAAAGTGAATATACAACTTGCCCTCTCTCATTTTAACAACGATGTTTATATGTCTTCACCTAACAACTGCTTTTTATCTGCAAAAAAATAGATTGATAAGGAAAATATTAATAATATCCTCTATCATTTAGGAGCTTATCAATTGTACTAAAGGTATTTGATTGCCTCACAAACTTTGTATGAAATAAAATAGACTAAGTAAGAGTGTAATGATCCTAGTTAAGAGGCCTGTATAAAAAGACATTTAAAACACTGTAAAATTTCCTTGAGAAGCATAAGACAGTTATGGGAAACTACTGAGTAAAGGAAACATGAGGAGCTACTATCCGCCGTCTCATAACATGAGAAGGTAGGGGGTATTCTATGAAATTGACAGTCGATAAATGCAAACCAGATAAATGAGTAACTCGTAGGCATTAACTAGTAAGCCATCAGCATGTGGAATTAATTTCCATGGGAAATCTATATTAAACTGCAGCACAATTGGCAGCATTGCTACAGCCATGTTGAGAGGGGTGATGTACTAAAAACTACTTTTTATTTTCAAAATGTGTTTAATATGTGTCTGTGTACTCACCTACATCTTGCAGCTATGCTAACTGGATCAATAGACTGTGATTTCCTCTCTTAGTTGAATCAATGAGGAGGTGTTTGGAATGCACTAGAAAAAGCTTTGGAAACTGGATAAAATGCACTATATGAGAATTTCTCTTTGTCTTTATAACTGTACTTGTGTATGCCTTTTTTTTCCTCCCACATTTTCCAATTTTTCTGCCTTTTAAATCAAGATCAAGAAGAGAACAATGCTGGAGATTTCTATGTTGGCTGGCTTGTACTCTTTAGCAACTTTTTGTTTGTGTGCTGAAGTGGGGGGTGGGAAATATATCACTTTATTTCTGTTATTTCCAAGATTGTTTTAGTCACACTTGAACGGTTAATCTTGCTGCATTTATATGGATAGCACAGTGGTATATAAGATAAGAATAAAAATTCAGTAACTATAGAACAAATCTCTCCATTGCCTTTTAAAAGAGAATAAAAGAGAAGAGTAACCTAACACAAAGCAAATGTTGCTTGCACGTGCAGTAAAACCCAGACAAAATCTGAAATGCTTCATAAAAGGGAGCCAGCATGTTTACCAATTGTTATTCTTATGGCATGGGTGATTGTTTTGTTTTATTGTGTAACCTGTTATTTATTACAGTGCCCATCAACATAGTAACATCCATTCTTCATATGATGGGTGCAAATATATTTTATATATGTTAGCCAAACAGCATGAACAAATACAGCCTGACTTCTCTGGAGCTGTTAGCTCCAGAGACCTGAGAAGTCAAGCTAATACCCTGAATGACAAGTGCTCAGGTCTAGTAGAAAGTAGGTATGAAGAGATGCAATTCCCAGCATTCTTAACATTGCAGTTTGTGCCTATGTCTGTTTCTAAAAGGAGATACAAGATTTGGTCCTAACTCTTGGGTAATGCAGAGAAGAGGATTTGGAGAGCAAAGGAGGTTCGGAGCAGGGGAGAGTGTTGTCTAAAGGTTCTTCATATGGGTGAAAAGGAACACAGGTATGTATGTTCTAGATGTTCAATCTATATAGGTCTATATGGAGTTTTTAGAGTTATAAGAAGCTGCAGTGGCGGATATGAAGGTACTGGGGTAAGAGTAAGGTTAGTGGGTTGCAATGCAAGGATGAGGGGTGCGGGTATAGACATGTCCTGGCATAGATACTGGAAATGCTGTAAATTGTCAGAATAAAGTATCATACAGGGATAAATCCTGTCATTATAACACCTTTCCCCTTGTTATAAATTGACCCTGTCTTCCCTCCTGAAACAGGGAAAGGTTATCCTCTGATTTCCAAGTTTCCTTTTATATATTCCACTTGAATGGTCATCCACTGTCGGTGTCTTGCTTTCCAGTTTGAAACATGGTCATCCTGCCAGGTGTGTGTGTACGCATGTCTGCATGCACAGAGGGTTACTGCCAGTCTGGCCCTGCCCTGCCTCCAGTGACCTGATGATTTTTGTGACCAAGATCAGGGACCAAAGAAGAAATAGTATGCTTAAAGAAAGAAAGAAGGATAAAAGCAGAATTTCAAAGCATTGAGGATTCTGCAGGTCCCATAGTGACACCTCCCACCTGGAACCATGTGCTGCGGTGCAGCCTCTCCCTGCTGCATGGTGGGCAGTGGGCAGTAGGCAATACGAGAGCTGAGACAGAGAACAGCGAAAGCCTCAGCCTCCTGTGAGGACTCCTCAAGGGGGGAGGAAGTCTCTGCACGTCAGAAAAAGCTTTTCTCTAGAATTTCTGCTGTTTCTAGTTGTTTCAGGTCCTGGTGCATAAACCTTCTAGTGTGCTACACTGGAAGGGTCTACATTATACAGGTCTACCTATGCGGGAGGAATATACTCATTATTATGGTTTCACACCCTTCAGCTCACTCTGGGATTATCCTGGGCAACGAATTTTTTGTATGAAAGAGGCACACATGAATTGCCCAGATAGCATTTTTGCTTCCTGCCTTTCACACCCCATCTTACTGCATTTTTCCCACATTTGTCACTAACCAGAATTGTGTTTTGGTGTGGGGCTTGCAATTCACTTAGCCTTATAGGAATAAAACCCCTGAGTTTAAATATGCATGTCTAACTTTCCCTTTCAGAAAAAATAATGGCGAAAAAAGAGACTTTTAACATGTATGTGGCACATTACTTAGTTACATAGGAATGGCCAGTATCCTACAAGAACTGACCCAGGGTCCAGCAAGTCCAACAGCCAGCAGGTGCTCCCAGATGGCTTCAGAAGAAGATGCATGAAACATGACTTTCGATGCAGTGCAGAACACGGGCCGAAGTACCACCATATTAGCAAAGATGGGCCATGTGATTTTAATACAGTAATTGCCACACTACCACTGCCAACGACACAACCTTGGAAGAGGCTGCCATAGAAACCAGTGACGCTCCTTTTGAACTAAAAGCAAGAACTATTGGTCAGCCATCCCTGTGGCAATTCCCTTGTGGGTCAGAACGGTATCTGCTTTTGTATTTAACTGCATTGGTTAAAACTGTAGTGAGCAAATTTAGCCTTTTTATTCTGGTCACAGTGCGAGTAGTTTCTAGAAAGAGACATAGCCTGCAAGATTATGATGCTGGTCACGTGGCTTTTTGAGTGGGTAGCTGAAACATTTTAAGTAACCAAAAATAATAGTAGGGAACATACGATAGCTTTTTGTTATGATTTTTATTTCATAGGACAATCTTTAGCTAGTTATTCATGCCGAAATTCATTACTTTCAGGACTCACAAATATATTTTACGACTATCTAACAGCTTGTCTGCATATTGGAACACAACCTTACAAATAGCAGCACAGAAGCATTCGCAAAATTAATTTAATTAGTATTCTACCAGCTCTGGAGCTTAACTACTGTGAATAGGTGTTGCACAGGCAGTATAGTTTAATGGTTCCTGGGGTATTTTAACTCAGGACTCCACAACCTAGTTTTTTAGCCTCTATGCTTGTGGAAAGAGGGTCACAACATCTTTCAGTCTGCCCAGCTGTAAAATGGTACTCATATATTTAGGTAGCTTAACTAAAATTGGTAGCATGCATTGAAATATTTGGATGAAAGCTGCTTTACAGTGTAAGCACAAAGTATTATTATTAGAAACATTATTACATTATCAGCAATGTGGCTTACAATGAAAAACCATGAACTTCTGGCTTTAGGATCCTTTTTTTTTTTTGGTTTTAACATAAGTATTCAAGAAATCTAAAATAGACAAAATAAGTACATAGATGTAAAACAAATAACAGTGATGTTAACTTTATTAAAAAGCTTCTTTGTGGTATCAGGCAGGAAGTGAAACTGCTTTCAAACTGCAAATATTTCTCAATCATTTCATGCACCAGCAATCTTTGTAATAGGTTTTCTGTTGGTTTTTGCAAAATGTTCAGATGAGCAGATAAAAGTTCAGACACAAGGGGAAAGGCAGTCATTTTTCTTGGATTTCACTAGCTCTGTATTTCATTCTGTGATTCAAAGTGACCTTAGAGTCCGTCTCCAAGAACAGATGTGCACACTGAAAGTTTGAGCCCTAACTATTTTTATAGGGTCATTCCTTTTTATAAACCAGCAGCGCTACACACTAGCAGCCAGCTAACCGGCTTTGGGTGTTGACTCCTGCTTGGTGACAGAGTTCAATCAGAGATAGCTGAAGTAGAAACGGCTCCCAGCTATCTTCCCCACCCTCTGCTGGGATGCTGCCTTGCCACAGGGCTGGCTGAACCCGAACGTGTGCTTGCACCCCAGCCAGGGGAGCTTATTGCCTGCTGTACTCATGTGAGCTCCGGCTGGTTTCAGGCTGTAAACCCTGCTGGCTCAAGAGGGGATACTTGTTCTGCTAAACTGTCCCTGGGATGGTAGCTTCCAACAGAGGGACAGAGGCGACAGCTGGCAACGGTTAATGCTTCATCCATCCCAGTTAGATCTGCCGGCAAATGTGAATCAACACTTTTAGGTTTTGTGCTACTTGGAACTACTTTTCTGGCTCTAAGTATCATGTTATGTTGATCCCAGAGGGTCAAGTACAAAAGTATTGAGCACTTAGAGATACTAAATTGCCCTTACTTGGTGAATTAATGGGCTTGAGAGCACTTGGCAATGGGACTGCTCAAAAAAAACTGCCATTAAAACTGTTGTTTGACAGAAAAATAGGGTTTTTTCATTAAAAACAGAAAACTAGAAAACTGAAACTTCAGCTAGCATATTCACTGCTGCACCTGGGTCAGACTCGGAAAGCACAAGGACTAAGTGTTAATTAGATATCTCTTGACTCAGTAATTCTTGCTAAAAATGCTGCATGTGGGCATCTAGAAGAGCAGCAGGTGTTGTGGTAGATTTTACTTGTCTAATCTTGTAGTTTCTAGACACCACCACCCAGTCTGCATTATTCAACCAGCAAAGGTTTATTCTTGCTGTACAAAAGTGGAAATAAAAGGTAGAAAAGCACCTGCAATTAAAATTTTCCAAAAAATTCCACAATTTCACAGTGTTCAAAAGTGATCTAGTTTGAACATTATTGGTTACATTTCAGTCAAATGTTTGTCTAAATTTTGACAAATTGAACTCTTGTAAATTGAGAGAAAAGGAAGGTTTTGAAAACCTTTGCAGACCTTTTCTGAGGATGAAAACACCTTAATTTTGTAAGAAAATATATGTTAACAGTGTTTACCAGGTCTGGACACTGGCCTGGGATTTGGGAGGACCTGGATTCAATTCTCTGTTCATTGTATGATTTTTAGCATATCAGTTTTCTGTTGCCCTCACTCAGCATCTGTGAAATAGGGGTGTTGTGTTTTACCTTGCAGAGGTGTAGGGATCAGTACACTGAAGAGTGTGATGTGCTCAATTACCGTGGTTGTATAGGACAGTGAAAAGTCTGCAGGCTGTAGATTTGTTGTTCCTGGATTCCTGTTCTTGACATTTTGCTTTGCCAAACAGGGAAAAATCACAAAGTTCTCTAAAATCTGCAGTCTGCTGTTCCTGCTCTGTCTGCATGCTCAAAAGCCTGTAAAGTTTTATTAAAATCTTTGCAGTGACTTCATATACTTGGTGTTGGACTTAATGACCTCAGGACCTGTATGGACCCAATGTATTCATTGTGGTGTGTTGAATGTCCTTCACATTTCAGACGCTGATCTCAAGACTGCTGAGAGCTTGTCAAAGTCTATGTTTCATTAGATAGTATGTGATTGTTGATATCCACAAATTTCACAAGCATGATACTAACAGCACGAAAAGCGTTTAGTACCTAAAAACAATTGCTCCATTTGCTCCACTTCCTCCTCAAAGTTAGATAGCTAACAATAGTAAGATAGCAAGGTAAAGCCTACTGATATCATGCTGCGTTACAGGAGGGCAAAACAGAGCCCTCAGTATCACAGGGAATATCATTAGTTGTACAAGACAACTGAAAGGAGGGATGGATCCTCTCCAAGCCTTGCAGGGAGTCGGTGGCTGCAGGCTGTGCTCGGGATGTTCCAGGAACCTTGATTCATTATTGTTAGTGCACTGTTTGCACAGCATTTGTGAATGCTGTAGAAATGTTTATAAACAAGTGTCAGATAACAGAAGTACTTGATGAGCTCTCTAGTCACACAGACTGCAGATCGAGAGGCACCGATGATGATGATAAGCTGAATGATTTTCTAACACAGTTTAGAGGAGATGGAAGGGGATGGTGTGTTTAATCTGCTCCAAATGGTTCAGTTCTTAAATCTGTGTTTGCTGGAGCATGTTGAGAGTTTTAAAATCATAGGATCATTAAGGTTAGAAGGGACCTTAGAAGGTCTCTTGTCAAATCTTCTACTCAAAGTGGGGTCAGCTAAAAGATCAGAGCAGGTTGCTCAGGGCTTTTTCCAGTCAGGTATTGAAAACCCCCAAGAATGGAGATTGCACAACCTCTTGGTTCCCCTGCTTGATTTCTATTACTTTCATTCCAAAAAAGTATTTTTCCTCAGACCCAGTCTGAACTCCTCTTCTTACAACTTTTGCCCGTTGTCCTCTCACTATGTAGCACTGAGAAGAACCTGCCTCCATCTCCTTGATAACCTCCTTATAAGGACTGGGGGGCTGCTGTTAGTCCCTCCAAAGCCATCTCTTCTCCAGGCTGAACAAGCCCACCTCCCTCAGCCTCTGCTCACTGGGCAAGTGCTCCAGCCCTGGTGGCCTTCTGCTTGAACTCACTCTGTTTTGTTGATACGCTACTTCTCTGTCATACAGATTTACAGGAAGAAACCTAATTCCTTCAAAATAAAAAATTCGAGGGGAAAATTCAGTTTTCCAGTAGAAAACCATTTCCAGTTCATATGTGGCCCATGCAGCCAGCCAATGGGCTGCAGGGCTCCTGGCCTCACTGGCTCTGCAGGGTTGCAGCCATGGTTGGGCAGATTGTCAGCTGGCGGTGCCAAGGGTCTTGCCTTACCCTGGAGTTTTCCGATATGAGCTACTGTGTAATTTCAGGGAGGAAAATTTCCAAAACTGCAACATTTTCTTCTCCGAATTGACCTTCTCCTTCAGTTCCCCTTTTTCCTCTCCCCAAGAAGTAATTTTCTTCAGAACTGACTTTGCGTAAGGCACAGGCTGAACCTATAAATCCTTTTATTTTAATTTATGTAGAGGATTGTGAGAAATGGGCAGGAGACCCTGTCATTAGTAAGGTGTTTGTTTAACAGAACAAAACTATTTCCCTCTTTACTGTAGACTTCAGATTCTGAACAATTATTAACTTGTAGCCTTCCCTCTTCCTTCCTTCCTTTTCTCTTTATAGTTGGACCTAAGGTTTTGCATTTCTCTCTTATCTGCTCCTTTCAACATGTTAATAGTGAATTTTTGTGTGATTACAGAGGATGTTCCAGAGGGGATGTTAAAGTAACAGTAATATAATTAATTATGTTTTTTATTAATAATTATTCCATTATAGATATAATCCTAATTTTTCCCATGTAGGCAAACTCAGAGTGTCCTAGGCAAGCTTGAGAAGGGTTGTGCTGCTGGTCCTGGTGCACCATCTAAATCGGCTTCCTTTCCTTCTCTCACCTTCCCTGCTCTATCACCAGGCCAACAGCCTTGTGGACTTGGGGGTGACTGTCAGAGGTGGGTGACATCATTAGAAACAGCCATACATTTCTGGCTGGTATGCTTTGCATTAAGAAAATGAGACAAAAGAGCCAGTAAATTTCATTCATCCACAGAAGGCGCCTCACAGTGTGAGGGTGAGCCAGTGGACTTTGTGCCATGGGAGGTTGTAAATGTGAATGGCGTGCTGGATTGAAAAGGGCCTAAGAAAATGTTATGAACAGTTGTAACATCTGAAGTAATAAGACAGGCTTAATTAAATCTAGTATTTCAGGACATTGGCTAGTCTCTGTAGGGATCAGGAAGGATTTTCCCTTATACATATACAGCATTTCATAATTGGCCAGGTGCATTATGGGGTTCTTGTCTTTCTGTAAATCTGAGGCAGTGATTAAATGCCTCTGCTAGGAGTGGGATGCTGGACTTGAGCAGTTGGCCTGATGTGGCATGGCAGATTTGGTCTTCCTTTAGGCTGTCACTTACCTTCCCTTGTGATTTTTATTGTGATTCTTGCAATATTTGATGTTTCTCTACCTCCTGGATGAAGGTAATGGCATTGAGAATCTCAGCTCTCAGCAGGATACTAATTTTTTAGCCCTCCTGTCAGTACAATAAGGTTTGGAAACATGACCAAAACCTCTGAAATATAAGAAAACCCAGGCCATATTTTACTGTGTTGTATATTGCATTGGTTGCTAATACTGTCTTTGCATGTCTCAACTACGCAACTACGTAATCCATCACCTTGTCCTGTAATGAAAACAAATTAATGAAGTGGCATAATGCTTCTGACCTTTGAAGTGCTCTGAGAGATAGACAAGAAGGTGGGGTTTGTGCCTGCATGGCTGCACTAGTTGTGGCTGCAAAACTATTTCTGCCGAAACATTCAGTGTTCATGTAGTTGGAAACCTGGAAAAACTTTAGTCTTTTGGGTTGATTGAGATGAGAATCTAGGCCCAAAGCTACATGTTTGTGTATGCCTGTTTAACTCCTACCTGCTATACGACCCATCTTCCTGGAGACTTCTGTGCTCCATAGATCTCCCACGTTTCTTAAGTCATAACGTGGTCACGCAAGGGGGACAGCATCTGAAATGGTGGCTCACTCAATGCAGGGCAGACGTGAGGTGTTGGTTTGGCCAGGATGTGCCTGCAGATGTATTCTGTTATCCTGGTGGGAAATGCCGGGGGCACCAGCTGAAAGCTTATCTTACCACTGAGTATAAAACACTTCTAGCAGACATGCATGTGTTTCTGACTGATGTGTACAGATACACAACTTTTAGAGTTTTGTAGTGGGGGCAGCCACTAGTTATATCCATCGGCCAGCTGCTCATGGTACTGCAGAATGGGCAACGTCATTTTACTGGGGCAGGAGAGTGTGGAAGAGGATCAGAGGAACTTGACCAGCCTGTTGTATCTTGCCTGGTTGAACTAGACACATTAAAAGCAATCCAATTTCTAGGTTGTATTTCTACAGAAAGGCCAAGATTGCTTTAATTGAAAGGCCTTTTGTTAAAAGACCTCTCTCTCAAATTCCTTTGCAAAGGAGCATTTACAAATCATTAAGTTACTACTACTTATCACTGATCATTGTTTACAGTGAACTAGGAGCAAAAATCTGTATGGTACTGGCCTTTTTTAATAAGGAAGGGCCAGTCCCTACCCTGAAGCACTTACAGTTATTGTCCAGCATATGTATTGGGTGATGCAGGGAATATGAAATGAACCCCGATTAGGTTTAGGGTGGAAGCTTCTGATAATATTTTAATAATATGGACTTTTATGCAAAAATTTAGCTTTCTTCTCAATAATTAACACTTGTGAAAGGTTAATATGTGTTTATTGAGTATGTTGCCATACTGGCACATGAGCAGAATAATAAGGGGTTGTATATGCATGAAAGGGTTTTCACCTGCATGTTGACTTTTATTTTTTCTTTTAAATGCTGAACAATAAGGTTTATTCTAAATAAAATAAGAAGATGGGTTATTCCTCCAGAGTGATGGTGGTAAAAACTTTTAATTTGTGTTGTATTAATTTCCTCTTAACTGTTTGCAAGACAGTGACATGGTGAAACATTTGGGTTGTGTGCAGAAATTAAAACTGCACTACTTGCTTGGTACCTGCAGATCTTCATAAAGTAAATTTGCAGTGTATGAAAAAATTCTTTGCAGAATTTGCAGAAGCTTGTCTGGTGCACATATGCATCTGTGTATTAGTGAAATTATTTGCTTTTAAGTGAAAGTCAATGAAGAAAAAACACTAATGACACCCATAGCCAGTGCAAAATAGTTTCAGTTTCCTGAACGGGGCACCTCGATGTGAATCATCATGTTTTCACTGTCAGAAAAAACTGAGTGGTTTTTCCTCAGGGTAACAAAGGAACATGTCAACTGTCTGAATACGAAAGCTCAGTGAAGGCAACACACATGAGTTTTACCATGAGGTAAAGTCCCTCAGGTCAACCCCAGGCAGGGATACAACACTCATCCTGGCAAGTCACCTCGTGGTAAAACTTGTAGTGCCTCATCGTCACTATTTTTTCACCTTGAGGTAGCTGATGTGTGTGTTAGCTACCCTGAGGTAAAAATGCCGCCTCTTTATCAGCAAGCACCTGCCCTTAGATGTGTACGTGCAGGCCAACACTGTGCTCCCTGGCGTCCCCCAGGGTGTGACAGCCAGCCTGTACCTTTGCCTAAACCCATCTCTTTCTGCCTTTCCAGTGCTCTTCCTGACACAGAGTAAGTCTAGGGTCCCTCATGAATTCATTTCAACCCAGTTCTTTCACCAAACCTGGCTCATAAAAAGTTCTCAGGCTGTTAGAGGAGCCCTCTTAACTAGTTTCAGAAACATGGGCCCCCTGTGGGCTCTCTCTGGGCTCTCTCTGGGCTCCTCTCCTATCTACTGCTTCTTCAGGCATTCCTGCTGGCTGCAGTTTTGCCCTCTTATGCTTGGAGTATCCCCATTTCTATCTCTACCAGGAAATAGGGCTTTCTTATCTCTCTCTCATCTCCCTCTCATTTGCTGGAGGTCTCTTATTTGTTCTTGTGCTAGGAGCTGGGAATACACTTTCCTTCCCGCCAGTCTTATATCCCAGACAGAGCAAGAAGAAGAAGTAAATTATTCAGTTGCCCACGTTAGCTGTAATGGGGTGAGAAACAGATGGTTAATAGCAACTGTTATTTTTATTTTCAGTATATAAGCCATTGCAGGGGGAAATAAAAGGTGTTGGTTTGGCAAGGGATTGCGTGCATCCTGCACTTTTCTCTTTTGGGTGAACGGGTTGTCATCAAAATCATATGGTCTGTGCTTTGATTTGTAGAACTTCTCCTGAACATTGGCTTGCCTGGAGATAACATTCAAAAGTTCCCATATTACAGGCAGACAGATGAATGCCTCAAGCTGAAAGTAAGACCTTGTTTGACTCAGAAAACTAATGTCATTTTCCTGGTGGTGTTATTGAAGGTAGTGTTATACCCCTGTGTATCTGAACATGACAGCAGTTACAGCATGGGTAAGTGCCTTATAATCATCTGTGATAGTGTTTATTTTAGAAAGCCGAGTGAATCACTAGGAAACCTGCTTGCTGAATGATTTTATTGGGAAAACTGTTGCCTTACAGCTATGTAAACTTGCAGACAACCAGAAAATGATGTGGTACCAAGGCCTCACAACACCTTAGATACATTGTATGTTCTAGCTATGAAGAACGTCTCAATTCATCAGGTTTTATTTCAGAGTGTGTTTGCTTGGTCAACTACTCTTTTTCACTTCTGTGCTAATTTTCCTTCCCCTGGTGAGAAATTGTGTTTTTCCCATGGAATCATAGAATGGTTTGGGTTGGAAGGGACCTCAAAGGTCATCTAGTTCCAACCCCCCCTGCCATGGGCAGAGACACCCTCCACTAGACCAGGTTGCCCAAAGCCCCATCCAACCTGGCCTTGAACACTTCCAGGGATGGGCAATCTCCTCTTCCCCTACAAGTTAAATGTCTAGTATTCCAGTGTACCTCTGCCAGCCTTCTATGTTTCCTGTTACTGAATTATTCTTCCATATTGATCACTGTCTTCTCTTACAACAAAGCTTTAGCAGCAAAGGACGGAGTATTTGGATCACATCTGTTTCACTCCCTAGATGTGACTCTAAGCTCTGCTAAACCTGCCCAAGATCGAACTCTTTATTTGCTTGGGAGTTCAGACTTTCTTATCCAGGTCCTGTGAGTGAGCTCTTTCATGTGGGTGGCCTGTGTGCTAAAAGGTTGGGCCTTGCATTTTTCTAGCCAAGTCACGTGTGGGCTCTGGAATCTCAGAAATTTTCCACTGGATAGAAGAAGGGGACTTCAGAAGCACTGCTATAAGTACTTAGAAATATAGGCTGAGAAAATGTTTTCAGTGTGCTGATACCCTATTCTCTGCCCACTTTGGTAAATGGTGGCATATTTCTTTGAAACTGCAGTTTGGCATTCTAGAGGGTGTAGGCTGGTTTGACCAGGGTTTAATCATCTGTCAGCAGAAATGTTGGAAAGCTGCAAGATGTGACTTTAAACTTAGATCAGTTACATCAGTATGCTTTGTCTTGGTGAATTTTGAATTAGCCCTCATGTCACAATGAGACCCTCCTGAGCTTCAGGATGCTGTGAAGGGAACTCTGCCCCTTAGATGTCAGTGTGTTAAAGGTTCAACAGATGTATTGAATGAATACTTTTGGATTCCTGGATTTAAGATGCAAGTCACTGTTTTTGACATAAGTACAGGCTTATATTAGAAAATGGTCTCAGCAGAGGCAAAATACCATTTATAGGTGAGACAAATGGCTAGCTTCCTTTGCCTTTAAGGAGAACATTTTCAGTTTTTTCACAAGTAGATACGAGTTACAGTTCTTGAACACAAACAACGTAGGTGAAAGCTTCTGTAAGCAATATGGTGGGTCATTAAAGGTCCACACAGAAGGCAGTAAGTGGTGACAAGTATCTGCAGGTGAAAGCCAAGTAGATAATATAAGGTACTTTGGCACCTGTTTTCTTATCTAACCTTTTAAGATTGTCATTAACAGTTTCCTGTTTATCCTTCAGTTGAAATCTCGTGCTCACCTTGAAGAAGCCGATTGTTCAATGGGAAGACTCATTAGGAACTGCATCTTGCTCCATCTCAGCAATTGGGCAGTCAGCCCTGAGGTTTTATTCCCAATTCTTCATTGAATGGTTGCTTTACGTACAAAACATTGCTGAAGCCTGGTATTTGTGGCCATAAGAATTTATTTGCTTTAAAGCTAAAGGTTGTGTGGTTTTCTTTTTTTTTGTTGCTTTATTTTTTTTCTGTTCTTTTTTTGGGCCCATTTAAGATTAAAACCAAGAGGTATCTCAGGGGGTTTATGGTTAGCTCACACTATACAAAATTACACACAGTAGGAAATCTGGGGACTTCTCTCTCTTGCTTCAGTGACTCTAGCAGCTTGCCCAGCAATCCTACAGTGACATGCTGTAAGGGTCATGGGTTTGGAGCGGAGCCAGCAGTGGTGCTAGGAAGCAGAATTCCTTATGACTCCACCTTTTTTTTTTTTTTTTTTTTTTTTTTTTTTTGGCTATTGGCCCAGCCACAGGCAGCAAAACTAACATGTCTGAAACCATTTCCTTGTCGTTCTGTTGGTTACCCCACTTTCTTCTCCCCCAGTTCAGGGAAAGTGGGGAAGAAAGGTTTGCCTGTGCACCAGTAGCACTGCAGGTGGTCTGTCCCTCTGAAAGAGTCCCAGCGGTGTGGGCGTGCTGGAAAGAAAATCCCCAGTGACTTCACCCAGCTTGGCTTGTGGTGGTTACTCACAATGAGGTCATATTTTTTTTCTATTTTTTCTTTTCTTTTTTTTTTTTTTCTTTCTTTTTTTTTTAGCTCTTGCATGTTTAATGCTACATCTGGGTTTTTGCATATGAGTGAAACTGCAGCCTCTGGGACTGATTCAGGGAGTTTTTCTCTGCAGAGTAGTTTGGTGAGTAAACACAGATAAGAGGAAGCTGGGTTAATCCAATAACTCCTCCCTCAAGGGCAGGTGCAGCAATGTGGCTCAAGGTACAGAACAGAGGAAATGCCTTGTTGACACAGGTGATCAGAGCAAAGTGGCCAAAATTGATATAATGATATTGGTTTGCAATGCAAAGCCATGCTTTCTCAAGGCTGCTATTTTCAGCCCTCCATAAACATGTCTCTGTTCTTTCACCTCGTTTGGTCAGGCATCCTGTTGTGGGTGACTTTCCAGCTCCTCTTCATGATCTCTCAGTAGCTGCATTGGTTGCAGTGCGGCTTGGACTGTGCTGTGTTAACTATGAGGATTATTAAAATAAACTCTGAGTCATATTTGAGCTGTACGTGGGTAAGATGGTTATCAAGGTTTATTTTTTTCTTATATTAGGTCTCTTAAACATTGCCTCATTAGATATCTTCTGTGACTGTTGGAAAGTCCGCAGGGGCTAGCAGTTGTTTGTTTTTCAAGGGAAGTTCACATGATAAATAGCATACAGAAACTTGCCACTCTGAAGGGTTTTTTTATTAATGACAATTAACCAGGCATTTTTCTTAAGTCCTTGGTTCTTGTCCTGAATTCTCTCCAGCCTTTCCACTGCTGTTACAGCTCTTGGTGTTCTATAGCAAGTAAGAACATAACATTACAACTGTCTATTCACATGTGGGAGACAGGGGAACTGAATTAAGAGCCCATCAGCTAGGAAGGTAAGAGGCTGTTTAGGTTCGTATAGAGCCGCTTCCAAGTTTGGCAAGCTGGGCTGGAGTGCCTTGGCCTGGGCTGAACTCTTAGTCCTGCCGGCACTGCTGGGCTTGTAATGGCTCTAGGCAACTCCTTTCCATCATGTCCTTGAATATTTAGCACCCAGGGGTTCAGGCATGGCTTGTCTTGGCCTCTGTGGTATTCCTCTCCTTTCTCCATGCTTAAGGGGCTGCCTGGGAAGTAAGCACCGGATGCTTTCCCCTGCTCTGCAGTGAGCTTTCTGTGTTGCCTGTCCCCTGCTGTCCTTTGCTCATGTGGCTGCTCGCTGGCTCACCTCCATTTCTCAGTGCCTCTATCTGATAAGACCGGTGCTGTTTAGATACGTTTTTTGGGAGGGTGTCGGAAAATATCCTAGGAGACATAGTTCTTTGCTTTAGTCATCTTTTCTTCTAAACCTCAATCAATCAGGAAATCTTGCTCGTCAAATTCTACTTCTCCAGTGGTCACCACCGTTCTCGCCTCCTCCTGTCTCTGCCCTCACTTCCCCTTCACAAACAGGAATAACTGGCTTGCTGCTCCCACTCAGAGCTCGTGGTCCACTGAGTGTGTGGGACACCACACGTGAAGTAGGAACTGCTCTGTGAGAAAAAAAAAAAGGATGTTGCTGGTCCTCTGAGGCATACCTCTGCCTTTCTGCTTTCCACTGTCGAATTATCTCTAACTGCCACAAGTTTTAGGTGAGGTGGTTAGATAGAGCTAACTGCATATTATTGATCTCTCCAGTGATAGCTTTTACAGTCAAATGTTGCAAGGTTTTTCTATTTCTTCATTTTTTCCCTCTTTGTATTCTCTAATTTTTTTTGTTTGGCAATACTGGGATATCTGGAGGTATTTTTAGAAAGACTAGTGAATCCAGAATGCTCACAAATTTTAGTTAAAATGCCTTTCTTTTCTTTTTTTTTTCCCTGCAGAGCTGTGCCAAAGGTGCATATGTGATTTAAGACTTGTCAGTATTCTCAATTCAAGAGTTCAGTCAGGGACAAGGAGGAAGTAACATACGATATAAGGGTGATCACTCTTGTATCAGGAAAAATGAATAGTAAGCAGAGACCATGAGGCTAGGACTTGTTTCTCTGTATGATTTGATGGATTGATCCATGATTAATCTGCAAGCAGGAAGAAAAAGGGGGTAATTAACAACAAGCATGACATTTGGAATGCATAATTTGACTAGTCAAAGCCACAGATTAGCTGTATTTTCAGATTCAGAGACTATTTGGAAAGGTTAAAGCTAGGAGGAGTTTTGGAATAGGCTGCATCAGCAAACTGGTACATTATTTACTCTGGCAAGGTTTTCAGCGGTAGGGAAAGCTATTCCAGGAGGTGTTAGTCTGGGCATGGTCAGCACTGGCTCTGAGTTTGTATAAAATGCAGATTCAGGAGATTACTGGGCACAGAAGCAGACTTTAGGAGTTGTAAGGCACCTCAGAACATCAGCCCGTTGGATTATTGGATCTGCTGAGACATTCTGTTCTCCTCTCTGGAAAAGAGGAATTGGCCTGTGCTGTGGAATGACTAACAAATTGTCCCTGAGGACTGGCCAGTTAGGTAGGAAAATGTTATTTACCTTAAAAAAACTCAACGTTTTTTACACATATTCAAGATGCTAATAATAAACTGTCAGTGGAGCTTTGCTGTCCGCTCATAACTGTGGTCATCTCTTCTCCACAGTATGACTGCCTGTTAGCATTTGTCATTTCACCCAAAACTACTCATGCACTAAAACTAACAATTTGGCCATCACATCTCTCCTGGGAGGTTTGGATGTGAATCATGGAAGAGGTTTTGGGCCTGTGCCACAAGTCTTGGGAATTGTGGAAGGAAATTATTATATGCTAGATTTGTTTTATAGTAAACCACATACTGTCCTAGAATTAGGCCCATTCTTTACATTATGAGGAGCCAAGTCAAGGAGTCCTAACTCAGATGAAATTCCTCTTGCAGTTGGAAAGTTTAGCTGTCCCAAACATAATTTAGGTTTTCACTTGGCATCTTGTTTACAGTTTCTTTTCTTTCTCATGTATTTTCTCTTTGGATTCAGGCTTGTTCTTTCACATGAAAAAGCTGCCTTGTTTCCTTGAGTGGTTGGTCAGTACTTCTCTTTCAGTATTTGTTTCTGTCTCCTCTCTCATATAGTTGAAGATACTTGGTTGAGCATTCTCACTTCACATTCTGGTCCATACTTCCCCCCCCCCCCCCCCCCCCCGCAATCTCACAGAGGAGGCAAGGGTTATGAACATCTTTCTGGAAACAGCAGACACCTGGGATAGACCTCAAACTGTATGTGCTTGTTCATGCTTTGCTGTAGGTTCTGTCTGTCCATCTCCTCACCTAGTGACACAGACATACCAAGAGCTGAGGATATTTCTAAAACAAAAATGGAAACTGGAGTCTGTGACTGCCAAGATAGCAGTGACAGTCAGTCTTATTGGTATACATCCTGAAATTGGAATGTGATGATTTAAATTTTCTGATTAAAAATA
Organism: Balearica regulorum gibbericeps; assembly: GCF_011004875.1. Classification (NCBI taxonomy): domain Eukaryota; kingdom Metazoa; phylum Chordata; class Aves; order Gruiformes; family Gruidae; genus Balearica; species Balearica regulorum. Next base: position 17,915,798 of record NC_046186.1, read on the forward strand.
AAGAAATTGGGAAAAAAAAGATAATTATTTCCTTACTTATGCAAATAAAGGATGGAATCATCCTTTACTCTAATGGGATCAGCCTCCTTTATGTCTTGGAACAGTATACCTTATTCTCCTGGTCTTAGACAAGATAGCATTCATGTAAGGCTGGGTTTTAGTATGCACTACCTCGGGAGCTGAGGGCGTTCAGTACATCACACACATAAACCAGCCAAGGAGCCAGTGAACTCAGCTGCAGCAGAACATCCGTTTGCTATGTGATTGTCCACTCTGAGTAACTCACTGGGGGAAAAAATAGACTGATAAACCCTGTGCACTGATTTCCAAACTGTAGTAATTTCACTAGCATGTCTTAAAAAACCAAACACCACCAGAACCACACCCCCCAAAACCCAGCCATAAACCCCAAACTCTGCAGAAAGGAGAGCAAAACTTCCAGGGAGATGCTGGGTTCGATCTCCCAGAAATGTATTGTCTGCAATATCTCAGGTAAGGTCTTCTGCAGGAAACTAAAATAGTTTGTGGGAAGAACTCTTAAACCAACCTTATAGAATACACATGACATTTTATTTCTTTGTAGAACTTCCTTTCATGTATGAAAATAATTGAGAGGAATATAATTAAGCTGAAATTAACTAAGGCTGGATAGTTTCACCTTAGGAAGTAATGATATCTTGGGCTCAACAAAAACCAACCTGTCACATTTATCAAAATGGTATTTTGAGATAGGTACTGAGCTTAAAAGAACTAATATTCCATTTGAAAAGAATAAAAGATACTATTTTGGATCTTATTCTTTGCTGAGGCACAGCTGAATAGTAAAACTAAGTTTTTCCATACAGATATGTGAGAGAGAATTCCTACTCCACCAAATGAGACCTTTACGCTTCCACCTGCATATTATGGCTCTAATAAACACGTTATCAGCTCATGAAAATGATGGCAAACAGGTGACTGGAGGATTTGATAAGTCAGCAGCAAAGATTAACAGATTTTTCTCAGGGAAAAGCTACGAGAGATTCCTTTATTTAAAACAATTGCAGCATGTGAATTTACTGCACTTAAATCATTACTGGCAATTAGTATGTGTTAGAAAGGTTGCAGCTGGCTCCAATTACAGGTAGGGCTTTTAGAAGCTGAACTTAATTGTATATGTGATAGTGAGAAGCTGAGCAACGCATACCAGCATAATGGTGCTCCCAGTGCAGAAAGAAGGGCAAGATGTTATGAGCTGGGACCTGATTATTTTAACTAGGCCTAGTCCCTGCCTCCTGGGAAATAGATATCGTAGGGGAAAACTGCTGGGAACACAGCAGTTCACCTTGCAGAGCTGCTTTGGGTGGTGGGGAGAGCTTAGAGACTATGCAATGCTTCTCTCTTTTGCCTCTGCAGCAGGTTTGCCCAATTTGTGGTCTTGCAAGTTATATTCAACCTTGGCTGCATAATTCATCCAGCTCGAGGCCAGTTCACTGCTGCCTCATAGTTTCTGCAGCTGTACCTGGGGATTTTTGGTGGGGCACTCTTTCTTGTGTCATTGTCATATGCGAAAAACTCTTTCCTTGTACAATGGCAGCATGTTGGGCTCTGTGATATAAGGATTCGTGGACTTATAGCTGTATGCTTGGGATGCTTCTGCCCTAGTCACATTATCAGGATCTCTGTCAGTTGCATGATGGGGCTATGGCCATGCACCTTCACCCTGGTCATGGACTAAGGCAACTTTTTGTCATTCCAGTACTCTCTGTTTGTGTGAGTGTGTTTCTTGTCATGTGGCAAAATAGTGATGTTTTGAACAGAAAACTAGGATGTGTCTGATCATACGTTAGGAAGAGGAATCACAGCACGTCAACTGCCTTTTCATGCTTCCATAAGAAGCAATGTGGTCCACATAGAGAAAGTTATCTCCAGTGCTCTTGAAGTTCCAGTTATATCAGCGATTGATACCTTCTTAAGAGCTGTGTTGCTTTGCCTAACTCCTGTGCCCTGCTACAGGAGCCTTAAAGTATGAAGGATAAGTATTAATATTCCCATTTAGGGATTCAGTGTTGCATATAAACCTGATGTGTCTCCCTGTGTCAAGATGATGCCCTCAGGTGGAGCCCAAGCTTACTGCTGGCTTGTGGAGGGGCTTGTGCACCTTTAGCGGAAGAAGGGAGAGGTGGAAAACATGCTACCTTTTTGTCTCTTTCCTTTGCTCTCTTGTATCTCCATTGGAGGAGAAAGGCTAAACCTTTGTGATCCATGTACTGCTGAGCCTTAGCTTCCTTTTTCCAATAGAAAGTTGTATCCAGCCTATCGCATTTTGAAATATTTTGTTGGACAATTTCAACTGTATGTTACTGCTCCAACTGAACTTATTAATGAGCTGTGGTATGAGTGTGTTTGTGTCTCCTTGTTCATTAGCCAGCAACTAGTGCTTGTGTGGGCAGACGACAGGCATTCTGCAGTGTGCTTGTACTTGGGCTGATGCATGGAGCGCAAGCATCCTATTGATTCTTTCTATTGCTCATGAACCCATGTTTGATCAGCAGGACATCTACCATGAAACTCATTAGAGCTGCTATTTTGGGAAAGCAGGGTGATGTTTCACATACCATGTGCTAATGTGAAAAGGATGCCATGCTTGTAAAACTAAACTGAAACTTTGTTGGAGAAGCATTAAGCATTCCAGCAGTGCACACAGACTGACTTTCCAGTAATTCCTCCAAAGTCTCCCCTCTTTCAACTTTCCTACTTATATCCAAGTTTCACAAATGTTGCTATAATGTTGATAATCTATTTTAAATCCCTAGCTCTTTCTCTGGGATTTTGAGATGGTAATAGTAATAAAGCAACAACTGGGACCTGAGAAAAGAGAGTCTGTGAGTCTCAAACTCTCCCTATGTTAATGTACTTTTCTTTGTATCAGCATCAACAGAGGTACTAGCTGCTGTGTGGTCAGCTAGGGTAGTTATTTGGAAATAGTTCGTTGCATGAGGCCTTTGCAAACAGAAGCACTGCTGGCTCTCTCCATGTGATTTGTTCAAAAGCAGCCCACCCATTTTTGACACAAATATATGCTGCCTCTACAATAAATGATCTGTTGTAAGTCCAGTAGGTAATGATCTGTTCTACCCCATTTATTACAGCTCACAGAGTGCCCGTAGTGCTGTGTGGCCTGTGGCTGGAGTTCCTAAACAGCACCACGTTGCAAATTCATAGTTTTCATACTGCAGTGGCCCATCCAGCATCACCTCAACTGCATTGTTCATTGTTTGTTGCTGTCAGTTCCTGAGCAAAGAAGTGCCAACAGAGGAGACAGACATCCAAAAGAAAATTTGAGTATGTTAAAGCACACATGCTGCAACCCTTTCCCAGCTTTGTTTCAGTGTCTCAAGATAAAGACCTGGTGTATGTACGAGAGGGGTGTCATGTTTGGGGCTCTTAGAGCTGTGCAGTATAATGGAAGGGGTGGAAGCGTTTGCAGGTCAGCTGTATTAGCCATTATTGATGCTAAACCTAACATTTTATTCTGTTTAACTGTGCACAGAAGCACAGAGGAGCTCTAGAAAATGGGAAGGGTGAAGAGCAGTGCTCATTGGGCATGCATCCTTTCTCAGACTCTCTGGAGGCCACCAGAGGGGCAGGGCAGGGCTGTCTGGGATACTGTGGGGACAGAGCTGACGTGCAACTGCTCTGCTGGCAATGTCTTAGCATTGGACCCTGGAGGGCTGTGAGCTGCCTCCGACCTCTTGGGTAGATTCAGTGGTTCCAACTCCATGTAGTTCCTGCAGCTCTCCACACACGCCAGAGCTAGACAGCTCCTTTTAGTTTTTAAAATGAAAGCAGAGATGCTCGTCTTGTAAAGTAATTGCTGGGATGATTTTGCCTTCTAAAAAACAAAGCATTACTGTTCTTAATGCAAATTTAAACAAATGCAACAATGCCCTTAATGGAAACTGCCATAGGGTGTGCAAGAAAGTTCATGTCATGAGAAAACCAGGCTGTTAATAGGCTGTCCCGGGTCTTGCTGGCCACATCTTCTCTTTGAGAACTCCAAGAACTGTACAGATGTCTTTTAATTATACTTCCACAGCTGAATACCCTACTTACTTTGTGGGAACAACGTCCATCTTAGGTAATTCACTGTGAAAAATGGAGGTTGCAAATAGATCCCTCTCCCTTAGTGTATTTATTTAATGAGAAAAGTTCAGGGGGGGTAAAGTTCTGGGGAAGTAAATCCAACCTTACACATGGGACATATTCTTCCATGTGCAGGCCTCCAGCAATTTGTTCTTTCATAGCTCATGTATTAGAAGAACTTAGGAGCAGTACATGAAACTTAGAGATACAGCATTGCAGTACTAAATAAGGAAACTCCTTGTCTTTCTTTAGTGTTGAATCCTTCTTCAGTGTTTTCTTTTGTCTTTAGTCCTTATGTCACTTACATTGCCTGTACAGATATGTTGGGGACTTTTGCTGAGACCTGGGGTCTGGGAGGAGGGCTTTTGCGATCCTGCTAGCTGCTCTGACTTTGTGTCCTGACGCATAGCATTTTGGCTTTCAGGGCTCCTATACAGTATGGCATGAAACAGCTATAGGAATAACTATATAGAGAGGTGTAATGGCATATGAGAAGTACAGGTATGTAAAATATTCTGTAAGTTCTCAAATGAAAAGTACTCTCTAAATAATAATAATCATAGCCTTCAGTTACAATCCATTTATGGCTCTGGACAGTATATACCAACAACAGAGAGCTTTTCTTCCCTTCAGCAATCATAGAATCGTAGAGTGGTTTGGGTTGGAAGGGACCTTAAAGACCACCTAGTTCCAACCCCCCTGCAATGGGCAGGGACACCCTCCAGTAGACCACATTGCCCAAAGCCCCATCCAGCCTGGCCTTGAACACTTCCAGGGAGGGGGCAGCCACAGCTTCTCTGGGCAACCTGTTCCAGTGCCTCATCACCCTCATAGTGAAGAATTTATTCCTAATATCTCATCTAAATCAACCCTCTTTTAGTTTAAACCCATTACCCCTTGTCCTATCACTCCATGCCTTTGTAAACAGTCCCTCTCCGCTTTCTTGTAGACCCCCTTCAGGTACTGAAAGGCTGTTGTAAGGTCTCCCCGGAGCCTGCTCTTCTCCAGGCTAAAGAATTCCAGCTCTCTCAGCCTGTCCTCACAGGAGAGGTGCTCCAGCCCTCTGATCATCTTCATGGCCTTCCTCTGGACTCTCTCCAACAGCTCCATGTCCTTCTTACGTTGGGGGCTCCAGAGCCGGATGCAGTACTCCAGGTGGGGTCTCACCAGAGCAGAGTAGAGGGAGAAGACCTGCTGGTCACACTTCTTTTGATGCAGCCCACGATATGGTTGGCAATCCGAGCTCTGTGGAGTTACTCTCAGCTCTGGAGACTCAAAGCTTCTTACATGGTGGCTCTTCCTCTCTCTTGCCCACTCTCAATTGAGACTGTCTAAAATTACTTTATTTCTAACAGTCTGCAGCACATTCATGGTTGTACCTTTTGTGTGAAAAGAAAAGATTTTAAAACATGACTTGGTTGGACTCCAATCCTTTTTGAAAAATGAAAGCTCTGGTGACAAAACTTGAGGATCCTGGGGCTCTGGGAAGAACGCTGGCTATTGCAAAACTTGGGATAAAAATTGGGAGTCAGCAATACTTGAGGTAATTTTTTTTTTTTGTCCTCACTGAAGATGGCAACAACTGAAATGATTCTTACTTGCAAAGAAGCCTCCTTGTATTTCTGTTTTAGTAACCTGCCTTCTTGTCTCCCTCAGTGATAGCATGGAGTTCCCTAATGGCCCAGGTAGTATTTTGAAAGCCATAGGACATGTCTGTCTTAAAAATGTGTCTAGTGAAAAAGCAGTTTCTTATTTTCACAGGTTTGTTGTCCCCCTGTGTGGGAGGCAGTCCCTGTTTTGTTTCCTCCACTGCCATTCTCATCCCTCATATTTCCTTTACAATGTCTTCTCTGTGTTTGGGCATCAATGGCTGGGCTTCACCCTCCTCGGGGCTCTGACTGGTGGGGATTTGCGTTAACAGCCAGTCCTTTCGTAGCAGGGCTTTTTGTAAGACCTCTTGCTCCCTTGGGAGAAGCTGTCAGCCCACACAGCTTGTCCTGAACAAGGGAATATTTGAAGGTTTTACTTAACTCACTTTCACATTTTTTTCACAGATTAGTATTTTTTTAAACCCCGTTATGTTGTTTTAATTGAGTCTTGCCACCAAAACAAATGAACATTGTGTCACCACATCTCAGTTCCTTTCATACAGTCGCAGCTAAGAGAGTTTGGAGACGGTGCTACCTGCAGAAATGTTGAAGCCAATGCTATGTATAATTGTGATGGATTACATTCAAGCTACTCCATACATAAATCTGGTCACACCAGAACAAGAACTGTGGAAAGTATATAACATTAATGTATACTCATTACATTCCTCCTTTCATAGGTTCCAAGGCTGGCATGGGGTGGGGAACTTCGAGTAATGAGGAGTTAGATTTAAACATTTTATTCAAATCATTGCAGTTCTTCATCAAAAGGGGAGTGTCCTTTAAAAAACAGTGCTTCTCTCATATAGAATGGCTGCTAGGCAGTAATGAGTTGTACATTTGTTGTCTTTTCATTGGTTGCAAAGAAGCTTTTCTCATTTTGTAAGTTTATCGAAAAACACAAGATTTTAAAAAAACACCTTGCAAACTCTGTTTAAAATTTATAGTGCAGCTTTCTACTCCCTTTGAAACCAAAGACAATTCCTTACTGATTTTATCAGAAGCAGGGTAAAGCCCTAAAAAGATAAGTAATGTTCTTTCTACCTTGTGTGGAAATGTGTCACTGGGTTCCTCCCTGGATGGTATTGGCTATATCTTTATGAGCAAATACCAAGGCCTGAATTTGGCCCCATAGTTAACATTTTGTTTATTCAATTTATAGAACATCTACTCAAAATGAAGGCCTAACTGGCCCACAGAGAGGGAAGGAGGAATATAGAGCAGGCAGCCACACAAGGTAAGGTGTCTCCCTCCATAACCAGGGGGTGGCCAGACCGGGAGATAAGTACCTGGAGTGACACTTTTGAGCTGCAGTGCCTCACATTGGTGCTTACATCTCTCATATTGCTCCTTTTTCAGAGCTGCTGAGTGGTCAGTGCCTCTAAAAATCCTTCTGTCATTTCAGGGAAATGTGGATTCAGTCATGTAACTTATGTCCCAGATTTGAAACTTTTGCTGAGGAACTTGGCTGGTTCAGGCAGAGGATGCCATGTTATGTGACGTATTTTTCAGAGGAGAGTGGTGCTTTGACAGCCAGCTCAAATGGAGGGAATTTCCTTTCCAGGCAGAATGAGTAGGCAGGTCTGTTGCTGATCACGAAGTCTGTGGTTTATTTAACTGTTTTTTTGTGTGCTGAAGGCCCTAGCTGGTGGATAGGGCTGCCAGGCTCCATTGCCAGCAGCATACTGATGGCAGTAGGACTTATATCTGACTTCCTACAGCTGCAAACGCTGCCAGCACTAAGATTTCACAATGCTTAGGACACAACCACTGGGATGAAGGAGAGCGGCTTCTAACCGAATTCAGGCAGTGGGAGGCTGTAAAGAAGGGTGGCTTTCTGCAGAAGGGAAAACTGCTCATCGGAGAAGAGCTGCCCTCTGCTTTTCATTTACAAAGCCCACTGCCCTTGCTGAGTCTATTGCTGGCTTCTTATGTCCTGAAATTTTTCTTTCCCAACTCCAGGTATTTTTTGACTTTGCATCTTCCACTTGGGTGTGATTTGGCATGACGATTCATGACTCTCTTACCTTCAGACTGAATTCCTGCAAAGGCAAGTCAGAGAACTCAGCTTGTGCAAATATGACACTTTTGTATCTTTGGGAAGATGAGCCACTACCACCCCAAGCCTTGACGTTCCTTCTGGCTCCCAGGTTATTGGCTGTGGTCTGGCTCATCAGAGCCATGCGTTAGTTACTACTGTCCTTGATTCACTGTAGCCAAGCCTTCAAGGCCAGGTCCTGCTCATGAAAGTTCCTGTTTAGTCACCTTCGTCCTGTTATTCATACACCTGTATTGGCATGCAGTTACATTCCTGCCTCTGAGCTCAGCTGTCCTTGCCAGTCAGCATGCTGTTGTTACCTTAATAGTAGACGCTGGGCCCCTGTGTTGCTTATTGTTCTGCTGAGGTTTGGTTTTGAGAAATGCTATCCACCTCCCACTTCAGCTAAAGCAAAGGGCAGTGTTGTATGCAGAGAGCGAATTTTTATAGTCCCTTATAGACCTTCATGTGTAGATATAAATAATAAATAAACATGGAAAATTCTAACATATTGATAAGCTTCAGCTTTTAGTACTGTTAGATTCCTTGACACTAAAGTTTTGTCTCCAATCAAGAACAGGTATTTTCACTGCTGAGATGTACAGGGACTGCTTTCTGGTGTGAGCTCTCTCTTGGTGATTCATTTCTCTGGGCTCCTAAGTAGTTGGTTTGCTCAAGGTGTTGCAACTGTTGTTATCCTTGAGAGTAACACACAGGTCACGGCTGATATAGATAACAAAACAGACACTGTTTAAAAAAAAACCCCTCAGTTCTGAGAGCCGATGTTAATAATCCTTGATCTTCACTGGCAGCTTGCAAACTTGACAGTATGCTTCAAGGGTAGACTGTTAGTATTGCAGTTTTAACTAAGAGGCAGCTGTGCTGTGGGATGCATATTAGGATATCATTAGGATCAGAATTACTGAACCGTGTTATAATCTAACCTGGGATCCCACCTGAGATTTCCCAGTCAGCATGGGACTCCCTCAGATCAGGTAGCTGTTGAAGCTCAAGTTGGCAGTCACAGAAAACAGGAAGAATTTGAAATTGGGGTCAGAGTTGATGACGTGACTCTGTCTCTAATATAGGTTTGTCAGAGGTTTACATCTTTGTTCTCCAAAGATATTGCAAAAGAACTCCAGAACTACAATGCTGTTTAAACAAGTCTCGCAAGTTCTAAGTAAAGAAATCAACAACAATTATAAATTACTGCAAAAGCACCATCTCTATCACTAAAATTAGAAAGGGAGAGGCTTCAAGGGATTTGTTCATGCCCATGGGAAAAGCCCGAGACTGTATTCAACTTTTCCACACTTAAGCTTTATTTGCATCCTTGCAAATCTGTTCTGATTTGGGCACAAGCAGCACTGCGTGTGCCAGCTGGGCCCATTATCAACTTAGGCCACTGAATGAAGTACCTGGGGGTATACCACAAATCAGATGTCCACCATATCATACATGTTTTTATTGCAAGGGTCAGATCTGAAATCAGCTTCAAATGCACCCAAAATTCAGTGTGTCTCATTCAGTGAGTTCAAAAAATCTCTCCTGTCTTGGAATTCCAGGATTTAGACTCAGCTTGGAGTCATGCAGTCCACTACCAATTAGCCTGACAGTGCTACATGTAGCATGCTGTGTTGAAAACAAATGTACACATTTCTTTATGTTTATAACCTCTTTCCCTTTCTTTACTTCATTTTTCCAACATGCACATAATAAATACAGTCTGTCCTATAGATGCAGCTTCACCAGGGAGCACAACAAGAGGACTTTTTGCTCAGATATACAGCACTGTTCACTTGATGGGATATGGTTGAGGCTCTGTGAGGGTGCAGCCCCCACATTTAGGAAGGGCTGAATCTGCCTATATGGTCTTGTAACATGATCTGTAGTTGCTTTGTACTACTTCTGTTTCTCTTTTGCCTGGGTTCTCCCATGCCAATTTACCCTTACAGAATCGAATTGAATACAATTAGCATGAGGAATCAGAAAAATCTCAGAAATAGTCTTCATATCTAGGCTCACCTTTAAAAAAGAAGTACAAAAAGTATGCTGGGGTGAGAAGTTCATTAAAGACTGTAAAACACTTGTAGTCTACAATGCTCATGCTGTATAAACCATTAAGGTAGCTGTTAAAATACCTGAAAAAATAACCTGGCCAGAAGAGCCTGGGTTCTCCATGGGGTATTGCTGAGTCGGCCTGTGCCAGCACGCTATACCGCCTTGTATGTCACTGTTAATCAACACTTCCCTTCCTGAAAGGATTTGTTGAAGGAGCACTGTTTTACTCCATCTCAGGCAATGCAGGTTGGCTAAAATCTCTGGGAATGCTCTCACAGACAGTAAGCTTTGAGATGATGCTATTACCTTCTAAGGGACCGCTAGCCAGAGTATCATGCTGGTACTTGGGCGTTAACTGAAGATGGTCAGGGCTTCTGTACTGTCCTAGATCAACATACTGCATTGTAGTTCTCCACATACTGCATCTTGCACCAGATCTATCCTGTTAAATCAGTGGAATTATTTAAATAAATTATTTTTATTAATTTATTTATGAAAAATTTTAGAGCAAATTCCTTTGATGTGTGATATCCTAATCACAAACCCGCAGGGCATTAGCAGGCACAAGGCACATCTGAGTGTCTCTAATTCCCCCAGTGGTGTGATTATATCTCATAATATCACAACCCCCTGGAGCTTCTTTACTGGTATAAATAAATCAATTATTTAAGTCAAATACTTTGATCATTAGAAGCTGCCAGTGAGTGCTCAAATGCCTGAGCTGTGCGATTCACCAGGAATGATCTTGCCTCTCAAAACGCTGAGCAGCCGAGCTGAGTGCTACCAGCACTTCATTTCAATCTGCTTTATAAATTAGATTAGAAGTCAGTTTCCAATACTTCATCCTGGATAGCAAGGAAGAGAGAACTTTACAGGGGTGGAATTATGAGATATTGCTGCCAACAGATCCTTTTATCATTTAGCACTGCTGTCATAGGTTAAATATGAGCTACTGTTCATATTAACTAATAGCTATTATACTGAAAACTGACACAGGGATATCGGCTAATGCACCATGACCTGGTCCACACACACTGCATCATATTAACTATTATTTGCACATATGGATGGAAAGGAGTTTTGAGTCACTTGGGATATATGGCAAATTAGCATTTTATATCATATTAATGAAGTGCTAATTGCTCCTTGCAACCTTTTTTTGTGCAAATTGAATGGGTCCTATTTGCATTGTCATGTAACTGCTGTATTACCTCGCAGCACTTTCATTAGGATGAGGCAACACAGAGTTCATCAAGGAAAAATATTAGTAAATTGTGAGATAATTAGTTATGAAACTAATATTGTTTAAAGTAGAGCAGAAATACTGCACTTGACTTTGGTTCAGTTTTGGGAATATTTTTTATTAATATGTTTTATAGAGTATCTTTCATTTGCATCTTATTAAACTGACATCTTTACAAACACAGCTCCCTGCTCCAGTATTTTCTTTTTCAGTTCCTGTTTGTCACGGTGTTTTGCATCTTCTAATGAAACATGAAACATAGAAAAAAATAATAAAATAAGGGAGTAAGTAGTTATTGCTGGCCATTTATCTCTAAAATGAATCACAAGTCTGGAACTTTTTGAAATTGTGAAATAGGAAAATATCTCTAAAGATATTGAATTTACAGGTGTCCGTGAGTCTGACCAAACAGCAGCAAAGTCTGTAAAACAATTTCAGAAATGTTGAAGATGTTACAGTCTTAATCATTTGCAGAATCTTGTTAACTATCACAGATAAAATTCTTCATAAGAGTAAAATATAGTATGTGATATTTTCAGCCAGGACAGGTATTTTGGGGGAGAGGGAAGGGGTGGAAAAAATGAGGCAAAGAAAAAATCTGAAAAATAATTTCATGCTAACTCGGGGATGTTTCCATGATTGTGGAGGAAGCATGATTAATTTCTGAAGCCTGTGTGGGGAAAGCACCCAGACAAAATGACATAAATCTACATTAGAGGATTTAAATGCTTTTGCCAAGAAAAAAGTGAGCTGAACTTTAGGTAGCACAGCCCTTTGCCAGTCAATTAATCCAGATTTAGGGCCTGCACCTTTTCTTTTTCAGTGAAGTATTGGGTACGGACAGATTGCAAGTTACAGCCGAAGGCAGTATGACAGCTTTATTGCTGTTGCATGGGCAACATGTCTTTGATTGGGAAGTAGGCTGTGGACTTACAGAAAGGTATGTACAAAGAAATGCTTTCAGATAATTGTATTATTAAAACAAAAGTTGTTAATACAGATTGACTAGTATTTTCATTCTCTTTTGCTGTGGTATGCCTATGCATTTGTGTAAACATAGATCTGGGTATTTATCAAAAGGTAGTCTCAGCTTGAGAGAAAACTGAATGAAGAAACTGTGCATAACATAGTCTGTCACAGAATATATTCTCAAGTGTCCACACGGGAGGGGAATTAGGACTTGCACCTCAAACAGACATCTTGAATGCTCTATTCAGCTGTACAAACAATTGCACAGGATGTTGTCCCAGGTAGGCATGAAGCAATGCAGCAAGGAAAGACCTTCTTGCTGACTTTTAGACTTAAGAGTGTTTCCAAAACAAGCACAAGCAGCTCAGCATATTTTTCAGACCTGAAGTCTAGATAGGGGCATTTGCAAATTGCTTTATTTTGCTCTGTATGTGATCCTGGCTTACCTGGTGTAAAAAATGTGGATCATCTGGATTTCAGCTGTATTCTGTCCACCCAGGGGCCAAACCAGAAATACATGATTGCATCCGATTTGTTCTGAACTGAAGGAATTGTATAAGTGAGCTGGACAAAACTGGCTTTGTGACAACATCTGCTTTTGGCTTTTGCAAAATGCTTTCCACCCTGTCTACATAAGCTTAGACTTGCTGGAGTCTCTATGGAGAAAAATATTTTATCTTTTTTTTTTTTCCTTTCTTAAAAATACTTTGTAGATCTTGCTATGGCATTCTGGGAGACTTCAGTTGATGGTTGTGAGAACACAAATATTATTTTATTGGTAAAGTCTGAATATATCAGCAAAGTCTTACCTGACAGCAGTGCACCGAACCTTGCTGTATAGTGTGCGTCAGAGCTGAAGTTTTAATGGGCTTGTTAGTTATCACAATAAATGTGAACCCTGCAGGGAATTGTTTACTGTATGTAAGAAGATGAGGAGGTCCTGGGTGTGGACTGGAGAAAAGGGCGATGTGGCAACCTCGAGAATTTTATGGGTTTATGTTAAACAAATAGCTGAGGTAACATCAGGAGGTTATCAGGAGTCTGAGGAGACCCAAGAGCAAAGCTCTGGTAGAGAGATAGAGGACTCAGATGCACAAACATTCTTCCCTGCTGACAGGTAGAGCTGCTCTGGTATATTCCTCTGCTAGTCTAAATGAGTCCAGGAGAGGAGCTGAGCAGAAAAGGGAACTTTTGGTAAATGAGGAAGGCTGCTTCTTGCTTCACAAGCCACTTCCTGTGTTACAGGCTCATCTCTTTTCCAGGCATTGCTGACAGGAGTCCTTGCTGAGCTCTGGAGGCTGACACTGGGCTATGCAGCTTTTAAGCTCTAGTTAAGAGTGTAGTGTAAGCTCATGGCTACCAAAAGTCATTAACATGCGGCAGTGTTTGATGGCCTGTGAGAAATGCTTTCTACTTCACTACGGTTCCCTGCAGCTACTTTAACTGGATGAAAAGGCACCCCAGATTTCCTTGACTGGCCCAGTTTTTAGCTGTGCCTACAGAAGTAAAGGGCTCTGAGTCCACGTGAAGCAAAGCCAGCAAGCGTGTGCCAAGAGGGTACTGCAAATCAGGTTTGGAGACACCTTGTTGTGATGGCATGGAGGAGTCTTCATTTTCTGTTGCTGAGATATGTATCTCTTATTTGTCTTAAAAAAGAAAAAAAATGAAAAGGAACACTTCCTTCTACAAGCTGATGAGTAAGAAGCTTTTCAGACACCTAAAATGAGTAATATGAAAAATTAATAGTTTGGAGTCCAAAGCAAAGTTTGTGTGACCTCGGAAAGGGAGGGGGGAGAGAGAGAGTTTTAACGGAATGACAAGAATCTAAAAATATTGATTTCAATTTGCCATGGGAGGGAGCAGGAGAAACAAGCCATTGGAACAAGTTCCTGAAGCTTCCCACTAGCTGGAATGTCGAACAGCAGAGTGAAAACAAACATTTCTATAAGGTTTGCCTTCCCAGAAAAGATTAAGTCCAGTCCCTCTTGCTTTACACGCTGTTGCTGGCAGCATCTGGTCCTGTTTGAAATAGCAAAGAAGGCAGGACTTTCAGCACATCGATCTGGTGGTTTGTGGAAAAAAAGGGGAAAAAACTATGTAGGACATCTTACTTTGGGAGAAGGGGGTCCTGGCTATGGTGGGGTGCAGCTCGTACACTTGTGAAGGGCTGCGCTCAGCCTCTGGGGCTCTGCGCAGAAACCTGCCTTCGTCAGAGCTCATCTAGGGGTGCCTGCATCAGGCAGCCCTCTGCCTTTCCCCAGATTTGGTGTCCTCGGCGCAGATTTCACGGGCTGTCCCGAGCCTATGAGCATTCTGTAGATGAAGGAATGGCATTTAGAGCTGCGTGATTTGATTCTGCGATTTGTGGGATTTGTATCCGATCACTGTCTCAGGAATATTGCTGGTGAGGAGCCACAGCAAATCCTGCCTCAGATAGTCCACCTCTCCTGTGATAGGGAAGGGTACAGTGTGCGCACACATCTCCAACCGGCCAGGCAAGAAGGAAGCTTTAATATTTGATTTGACTTTTTCCTCCTTAATACAGAGTCCAAGCAAAATCACAGTCCCTGTAGCTTGGCGTCTTTGAGAATAATGGAGTGACTGAAATAAGATGATGTATTGAAATTTGGAAATGGAAATGGCTTAAAATCAATGCATCTGAAGGTGACTGAGCTATTAATGTGAGATGAACTTTCTTGTGACCTATATGCATGCAAAGATTGACACCTATACAGGATCAAAGGAGTTTATGAAAGGCTAGAGTACATGAGAGGAAATTGAAAATGTGTAGGTTGTCGATCTCAAGAGTGGCTTTTATTAGTTATTGTACATAATAACTATTGTGTCAGAAATGAAAGGGATTAACTCTCACCCAAGTACTGCACCTGAGCAAATATTGTCTTGCCTGGGTGAAATTTGTGCCAACACAAAGAAGACCTGGTATGAGGCTAGTGTACTGCTTAAGTCTCACTTAAGTCTTCAAAATGAGGATTATGCAGGATTTTAGTGGTGAAAAAATATAAGGACAAATTTCGACCCTTATATTACTACAGTGTATGTCCCCGGGGCTTCTGGAGTAATGTAGAGTCTCACCAGAACACATCAAAGCCATTGGAAAGTACTTTCTCTGCAGACTGACTCCTTTCCAGATTTGGGAGTTTCTCACGTCACTGAACTGAAGCTCTGAAGGGCTGTTAGAGAGAAACTAACTGGGTAAATGGGTTTTAACAGCTGAGTGTTTTATTCTCTGCTGTATTTTCCAATGGCTTAAATGCTTTGGTCTATGTGAGCAAGCAGGGGAATATTTTGCTGTGGTCAATAGGTTTTTCTGAGAAATACTGTAAATATGGGACCACAGTTGACAGTTTGTTGTTAAAAGTGTGAATAGGAAACACTCAAAATTTCAGAGTAAAAGTAACAAACATTTTCAGGTCAGAGGAAGAAAATTCTAAGTCTGGAGGAGAAAGGAAATATTTTTCATGCTGAATCCTTCTGTCTAGATCTGCTTTCAGCAGATGACACCCACCTTTCAATCGCAGTCTTGCATCTGTGCCCAGTTTGCACACCTCTTGCTAAATATTTTCCTGTTTGTGGAAGAATGGTGAAATGGTTTCACAAGAACACAGACCATTTGCTTGACAGCCGTTCCCATATTTAATTGTCTGTCTTCAGTGATAAGGCGTGCCTATGTAATCTGGACTGTAACCAACAGAGGGGAAAGGAGTAGGATATAAACTTGTACACACAGTATTTTCAGAAAAGCCTGCCTTAGTGTTTTTGGGGGATTCCCATATTTATGATGTCTACTCTTCCTCCTGCCACAACATTGGCTGAGGGGAAAAGAAACGGGAACCTCACAGTGTCTTTCTGTAAAGCTGCCCCTCCTGTGTATTAGCCCATGTCCAGGGATACTTTGTAGAGATGCCTCTGTTTTTCCCATGTATGTTCCAAGACATGGAGATGGCTGACGGGGTGTGAGAGGCTTGAGAACACTGTTGTATAGAACTGTTCCTTCAGAGACAGTGTTTGAAACTGCTTTGAAAATGCAATGTTTTTGAGGAGCTTGCATCACCTGCTACCCTCACTATAGTTTCCATGTGATAAAAATACTTCCCTTCCCCAATGTTCAAGCTAGTATTGAACATTGAGCCCTTGCTGTATGGCTGACTTTTTAGAGTTATTGGTTAGTTTGAAGGATCATTTTACACTTTCTTCCCCCAATTTTTTCTTAAATGCTTTGCAACCCAAATGTATTCTGATCTGATTTTATTAGATTCATTTATCCTGCACTCCCCTCCTCCCCTTTCCCTATTTAATTTGATCTTATACATATAACTGTAAACAGTGTATTTTTATGTCTTGCATTGGTATAGTGGTTGTGTTCTGATTAGTGATCTGAGGAAGCCAGATCAATGTTGGCTTAGGTAAAATGATGGCAGATCTTTCCCCAGTGGCATGCATTGTTCCCTGCCTTCCTGTCAGTCCAAAGTAGAGCACTAGAGCAAAGATTGTTCCTCCTGGTGAAAGGAAATCTAATTTACTGGGTTGAAATAATACTGATTCAGCATGTTTCTAGCTAGAGGTAATTATATTAAATTTGTTGACCGATAAATTGATCCCATCCTACTCCTGTATGTCTTTGGATATTGTGTTTCTTGTGTTGCCCTGGCCAGTATCTAATGATCACAGTGTCAACTGCTTGTGCTTCACTGCTTGTGCTTCGCAGCCTTCCTGGCAAAATGTTGTTATTGTGTTTTGCTCCTTTGAGTAGCTGATAGTCAATGATGACAATGGTATTTACAAGTGAGAATGAATAGGGCTGCTTTTCATACCAGGAGCCCTATATGTTTCTCTGACATATGAGAAGGCCATAAGGTGGTCATAGACTCCCTTATCCTTCATTTAACGTTTGCCTGATGTGGGAGCGCTGCAAAGTATTTCATTGTCCTCACAGGGATCCTGTGAGGTTGGCAGTACTGCTGTCACCATTTTGGAGATGAGGAAATTTTTGGCAGAACAGAATCAAATGACATAAGCAGCATTCCTCTAATATATATATCAGATGGTGATATATAGAATGTGGGAATTCTACATTGCAGCACCTTATACCTCCTTCCCAAGTGTGGCCGAAGACCTGGCATTCTTCTTGATTTCTGTCCTAGTCAGAATTGCTCCGTCATCTGCTCCAAATTAATTTCTGTAGGTTTTCCTTAATTTGCCAAATAAAAATACTGGAACAACTTTGGTGTCATGTTTTCAAAGTACATGGAGTTGAGGGGAAGTCTTGGAGGAGTCACATCACGGATGTTAAAACTTGCACTTACATGGCTGTAACCGAGCTGTTGAGTAAACACAGAGCAAGGGAAGAACCTTTCTGTGCTAGGTGTGTTTCCTCTCAGTGGTCAATGTCAAGTTTTGGAAAGCGGGATGGTTTTCCTTTGGTATGTTTTTGATACATCAAGGCAAAAGTAAGGGAATATCCATTTCTTTATTATTAGGGGGCAAAATGCATTTAGATTTTTGTTTTGACCAATATGCTCCCACTTTGAAGAGAAGGACGAAGGAAGAGGGGGAGAAAAAAAGGGGAGACAAAGAACGTCAGAAGTTTTTCTGTCTTATTTATTTCTAGAAAAAACATCACTTAGTGAGCTTATTAGTATGGCATTTTCAGTGGAAATACAGTATTTCTGCTGGACAAAATGCAAGAATGTTTTATCTCATGGAATTTCCCACTCAGGAATGGAACAGTTCTTCATACTGCCACGGCTGCCTCAGCTCCTAATATGGATTTAGCAAGTAGCTCAAAAATATCGACCAGGACCCAAAGACGCAGCTGCTGTGGTGGTTTTTTCAAAGCCTTAAAGGGCATACAAAAAAACTCAAGGAGAAAACTTTGCTATAAAAATTCTTGGTTGCAAAATACAAAAGATCCTACATTTTGCCACTGAGTTATTAGCCATTTGTTTTGATTTCTGTCACAGCATGTTCTGCCTAGAATATGCTATGAAGTTTGTTTTGGTTTTGTTTCATGTGCACTGAGCCCAAGCAAAAGCCTTCTGTGAGGATGTCAGTGCCATTTTGCTCTTAGAGATTGTAGCTTTCAGCTTGATGCTGTCTTGTAATGGCACTACTCTTGTTCATCCTGGTTTTGGTGTTCTTTTGATGTAAAATGCATTTTCTGAATGAATAGGTTTGCTCCTTGTTTATAATTCAAATTGCTAAAGCCCATTTTCACTGACTTTTTAATTATGCAGCATTTAAATCCAGAGTTCATTTTCTTTCAGAAGAATCCTCAGAGGACTATTAATACCAAGATACCACTTTTGGTTCAGTCACAAAGTGCTGCAGGAGAGTGTACTGAGGAAGTATCACTGCAGACTTACCCTGATGTAAGGTACTTTTTCCTAAGTTTGTGCCGTTGGTTAGTGCTGGAGGCACGATGGATCTGCGGTCTTGTCTGGTACAGCTCCTTGAAGTCCCTGTACACACAAAATGTTTTCATTCCTCATGCCTTGTTTTTGATCTCGCTTACTGCATTTCTTATTACGCAACTGGAAGTCACTTATGGAAAGGTAAACATATTTTAGGGTAATATCCTAGCAGAACTCCCAGACTGGATCTGTGTTCGTAACCTGGACAGGGCCAGGAGCGGTGGCACATAGTGACCGGTGGCGTTTAACTGTGAGCAGGCTCTGTTGCATGGTTTTGCCTGTGGCAGCCCCCACTCTCCCTGATGGTATCTGGGTGTGAGCTAGGGCAGCAGCATGAGCCAGGGACTATTCCAAGCCGGCAGATACGGATGAGGACTCCTCTTTGGGGAGTGAGCAGAAGGACAGAGTTTAGCCATATGGACATGGGCTGTGCCATAAAACTTGTGCTCAGAGGCAGGGAATTGGCCCTGGACTGCTTTATTTTCTATTCCAAGGCAGGCCTGCGCCGTGGTGCCAGGCCCTAAGACAGAATGCATTTACAGCTCTCTGTATACAGGACGTAATTTTAATGCCTGGCTCCCGCTGCAAAATATGTCACAGCGAACTTCAAGAGGATTGTTTATGTCCCCAGAACCTTAAGCTGGAATAATGACTCTAATTTATTTATGCACTTTTTGACAGCTTGTTATGTTTTATTCCGTAAAGCTAAATGTGGTCTCAACACCTTGGAGTTATTGCTAGTAAGTAATGATACCAGGGAGGGATAGGGATTTTTGTCTCTGAGCAGAGATCTTTCTACTCCATAAAGATTTGAAACGGCTGTCCTTGTGTCTGCATATCTGTTTGAGGAGGGACAATGAAACAAAGGGGTGATGTGGCCTAGCTGCATAACTGAGCAGGAACAGATCGACTTTACACCAACAGCGAATGCTTAAATAACCCAATAATCAGTGACCTTAGCGTGGGACTTGTCACACTCAGACAAGAGCTGGGGAATTGTGTCCTAGAGTAGAGATCTGCAAATGCTTGCTTGCTCTCTAATACGACTCAGTTTCTGGTTTACATCTGCTGAACAATACATTTGGGTACTCCCTTAGGAGAGACTTGGTCTCTTTCTCCATGGAGATGTGAAAGACAGTTAGACCCCTTCTGGTCTGAAAGGCTTGTATCATTTATGGATGTGATTGTATAATTTACATACCTGCAGTGTTTCCTGTGTCTAATATAATGAGTTAGGTTTGATAATACATTTACAGCTAATCAAGGTATTCATAGGAGCATTGAATAGTTTTGTAAACCAGTAGGATAGGATATTGGTAGGTTGTAAGGTGGTTTTGGCCAGGAGTTTAAATGAAAGCAAAAGAAAGCAGCTGTAAAACCAAAGCACAAGACATTGGATTCTGTATGACTTTGAGTTTCTTTTTCTGTTCTCTACAGCAATGTCTATACTATTAAAAAAACTGTGAGGAAACATTCCCAAGTACGGCATTGTCTACTCTTAAAGTGTTAGAAGAGTCCCTGGAAGGCTTCAGCCCTAGGCCAACTAGGATTCTCCCAAATAGTTTATGGGCACCATTTAGGGATTAGCTCCAACCAGAGACCCATTCTGAACAGGTACCTGACCATCTTGTTTTGGAGGCTAAGAGGGTTAAATAGTATGAATAGGAGCTATCTGCAACCAGTAGCTGTAATCCCCAAGAACCGTCCCAGGCTTGTTCAATTTTCTAGTACAGATGTAGCAAATGCAAGCTTACTTCTATACTATATGCATTTGGAAGCGCCGCTGAAACAGGGAAGGGGAGAAAGAGTATGTTTAACTTAATCCATGATATATGGGGATGACAGAAATCACATTAACACAGACTCTTAATTCCTTGCTGAATATCTTCTATTGGCTCTAAGCAGTAGTAGCGCAAGAAAAATAACATTCATGATGGGCCAGTGTGGATCCCTGGAGTCTCACTAGGGACTGCTGAGAGACAAGGCTGTAAATATGTCATGATAGCCTGAAAAGAAAGAGGTACCACTCTAGGGGGGAACTCAGTGCGTAAGCATCGGCTCACATTCCCTAACCTGAGTGACAGTCTGTGAGACAGACTGATCATTGCCTTTGGGCTTTAGTCCTAGTTTTAATGCTTTTTTTTAAAAAAAAAATTTTTTAAGCTTCCTCTTACCCACTACTCCAACAGCGCAGTTTCCAAGGCCCCATTATTTACAAGTCACATAGAGAAGAGTAGTTACTGCTTCAGATACAATGGGAGGGTGTTACTCTGCTACTGGCACAGAAACACCTTCACAGTCCAAGCAGGGAGATCTACTTGAACATGGGGAGTGAGCTGAATTCCTACCTCTTATGGGTTGGTCCTTCATATCAGGATTTGAATCTCTTATTGTGCACATCTCATGAGGATGTCATTCTACATGTTTATCAGGATGGCACTCTAATACAGTTCTGCGTGACAGTTCCCTGGTCACTAAAGTAACTTCCTGGAAAAATAGTTTGAAAACCATGAGTGAAAAATCATGTCAGTGATTTATGGCATTTTAAAGTAATCAAATGCAGCTGAAAATATTAATATGTAAGAACTTAGGCCAAATTTGACTATAGCCTTATCTCAGAACTGTGTAAGAGTACTGCATGCTCCTCTGTCCTTTTTGTGAGAAGGCAGAAATTTGTTCAGTTTCCTGAAATGAATGCCATTCCTGTTGTTAGCAGAGGCAGAGCTTGAAGACTGTTGAAGAAATGAGCTGCTGGGAGTCTGATATAAGTTGAGTTATACCATCAGTGAACTCTGCCATTGTGAATCAGAGGCGTTTAGCCTTGGCTCCTAGTCCTAGCCTAATGTATCTAGTTTCTTTTCAGGTATGGCTGGTCCTGACCCATAGTGTAGATTGCACAGCCTATCTGGTTTTAGGGCCTTGCTTTGGGCTCTGTTTTGTCTTGTAAAATATACATAGTTCATCTCTAGTTGTGTCCTTTTTTCAGATGGAAGACACTGGCAACAAGAAGCAGCTGGTGGAGTTCCTGCCAGCAGGTGTTTCATTTTATTTGGCTGCTATAGGGGTTTTTTTATATACTAGCGTGTTGGGTTTTTTTATCTTGTCTGTGAATTCATGTGAAAATAAATTATGGAGCTGAAGCCTGGCCAGCATTAGAAAGTTGCCCTGCTTTAAATTAATTCTTTGTACAGTCAAATGGGACCTTTGGAAAGACCAACCACCAAATACTTTCCATTTTCATACACTATGGGAAGGGGTTCTCATCTTCATACTTCTGCTCCAGAGAGATTCACCCTGCAGGACAACGGGGTGGTTAGTTTTCTGGCAGATAAGCAAATATATCATGGCAAACTTGAAAACTCATCTTTTCTAACTTTTCTGTTCATTTTGTTTTACCTTCAAGACCCACATTTTTTTGTGCCATGAGGTACACTAGTGTTTATCTCTGAAATGTTTTCCCCTGATCTTTATTAGCCCTTTGAAACCAAACACACACTGCGCATAAGTTATCAAGCTTAGTCCCTCAGCTAACAAATGGCTAGCTAGCTTGGTAAAAATAAGCTGCTTTCTAAAGACTCTAGTCTCCAGCCCATCAAGGTACCTGGGTATACAGAGCTACAGCCCATAATAGCTTTTAGCATTTTGCGGTGTATGGACTTATGTGAAAAGGAGATTGTGACTTTGTATGACCTTTATAAGGAGTTGGCACAAGGTTTTATAGTTTACTTTGGGCTATATTTTGCTAGCTTTTGCACATATGGAATAGCATCTTCCTCTGCAATAATCTCACCTATATAATGGTGTCAGAATCTGTCCTACCAGCTGGAGTGAGCTATTTCACACTATATCTGATACTGTTCCCTTTTTATCTGTTGAGGTAGAGTGCTTTGCTGTGTATCCTGATATCCCATGGCTCTCTTTTTGGAGCTCTGTTCACACATCTTGATTCCATCTGTACTCTTGAAGAGGCCTGTTAGGTGGAAGATGTATCTGTCAAACACATGTAGATTCTGGACAGCGGCCCTTTACGGGTCACGCCTTGAAACATTGCTAATTTGATTTCAAAGGGAGCTATTACAAAATGTCTTTTGTGTTGTTAGGCCTCAGGAGAAGGACCTCAGTTGGACACAGTGAAATGCTGCATTTGCTATAGCCATGGAGCCCCTTGTTGGAACAGATATAAGAATCAGTCATGTCTTTGTCTTGGAGCTCAGCACCTCTTCAGGAGGAGTCCCCTGATGAGAGAAGGTGGTGGTTGAATGTGTGTTAAAAGGTCCAGGGGCCAGAAACTTAGTGATCCACAGCATCCATCTGATGCTGTCCAAAGCTGTTGAGCAACCTCAGGAAATGAGTGGAAATCTGACTCTTGTTTGACTATCCCGAGTCCTGAAAGTGGGACGGTGGGTGCAAGAGGGTTGACGTACACATCTGTGCACTCTGTGGCAGTGCTTTGAAGATCCGTGTTGTAGCCTGTGGCTTTTTATGATGCAGTCATGTGCATTTTTAAGACTAAGAATTAGACACCTTTGTGCTTGAAGTTAAGCATGGCCATGACTCATTCAGCTGTCACTCTTACAGACTTGGTGTGAGAACCATATGGATGGGAAGAAGTAACCTAGACCCAAGAGCAAGTTCACAGATTGCAAGACAGGAGGCCAAACACTGAAAAAGTATCTGACAAAAGTGAGTTATTGGTCAAAGTTTCCACTTCTATTTGGTCAAATTTCCAACATAAATTAATCCATTGTCTCAAAGTAGTGGCTTTTCCCCCTGGTAAGCTGTGGATTCCCCCCCCCCCCCCCTCCCGGCCCCCAGCTACTTCACTATTTGCAGTTAGTTACAGTTGCTCATAAGCTGCACAATCTCTGAGCACATTAGAGCTGTAGTGGTAGCCTGACTAGCATTTGTAAACAGGCAACGCTTGGGACTTAGTAATACTCTAACTCAGTGCAGTAGCGTGCCAAAATAAAGGTCATTTCAATTTCATGTTATGTCACACAGTTTTGAAGTGACATGTGTTTAACGAGTTTTCTCCAGTAAATGAACGATAGCAAGTATTACACTAATAGGCTTTGATGATATGCCCACACACAAAAAAAAAAAAAGGCAAAATCTTTCCAAAAACATTAAACTGGTATTTTAGCAGAGGGAAAAAAAAAAAAAAAGAACAAAGATTCAAACTCCTGCTCCCAAGCTTCTGTAATGAAGAAAATTAGGCTTTTTGGCCCTTTCCAGATGATGGTTTGCAGAAGTTTCACTGTAATTTATTTAAGTCTGCCCATCACTACAGAGATTGAGGCTGATCTTCTGAAAGGGATAGGAGAGCATGAAGGGCACAAGTTGAGCTTGTCACAGAAGCTGTATCAAAAACTTCATGACAGGACCACTGAAGGAGTGAAAAACTGGTCCCTATGTGTATGGAGCCTATAAGTGTGCATAGAAAGGTTTAGAGTAGTTTCTGTCATTTCAAATATCAGTGCCTGCTTTTCTTGCCAGTCTGCCCAGTACCCCAGCTGGTTGTTCCCTGTCTTCTTTCTATCAGGCCATGGACTCAAACAAGCACAAACTGGAACACAGGAGATGCCATCTGAACATCAGGAAACACTTTTTCACTGTGAGAGTGGCCAAACACTGGCACAGGTTGCCCAGAGAGGCTGTGGAGTCTCCATCCTTGGAGACATTCAAAAGCCGTTTGGGCATGGTCCTGGGTAGCTTGCTTCAGGTGGCCCTGCTTGAGCAGGGTGGTTGGATCAGATGACCTCCAGAGGTCCTTTCCAACCCCAACCATTCTATGACTCTGTGATTCTATGACTGTTTGATCAGGGCTGCTGCTATCTTGTCTTCAAAGACTTGAAGGCATTGAACAAAATCTGTTACCTAGTCCTTGGGAATATTGCTCTTCGTGGCAGCAGTGGGTTGTGTGGCATATTAAAAAAATCAATAGTTCCTTCAGTACAGAATAGGAGGGAGAACAGTTTTGATTCTTGGTGGTGTAGCTTTTGAGTGTGCAGGATATCGAACACTAGTAAATAGCTGGTAGTGTAAACATGGCAATGTACACCTTTCAGCAGTTTGCAACAAAGCCTATGCCAGTTGGGTTTTGCAAAAGTTGGTTCTTGATATTCTACATATTGTTTAGTAGTCAGAGAATGAACTGTCTCTTGAGCTGGTCACACACCAGGGCTTGTCTTCTTTTTGGTCACTACTACCACTGAAGTCAAACTGATGGTAAACTGTGAACTGAGAAGTCAATAATGCATGCAAAATACAGTGTGCATCCCCCTGCACCTCCTGTCTTCCCCCAGTGAGCAACAGGAATAGGAAGAGATCAGGACTGGTTTCCAGGCAAAATTTGGCATTAGGCTGCAATCCTAGAATGGGGCAGCTAAAGTCATTCCAGTTAATTTCCTTTGGAGATACATTTTTCTGAATGGCACTGATGGTGTTTATATAGTACTTAATCTTAGGTACACAAACTGCAAAAAGGCTACTGTGTTGTATACAGATGCTAAATCTGTCTATGTTGGTTAGCTGATCAATTGCTTTTTTGGGTTAATGACTATATGACATTATTTAACAGAGGACAGTGAAGTCCATATTAATAATAATTTAAAAAGTAGAAAGAGGCCATGTACTTGCTGTCTTAAGCAATATGATAAAGATTAATAATACAACCCATTCGGTACCACTCTAAATTGTTCTTACAACCTGTTCTACAATGTTTTACTACCTTTCAATAATCATGCCAAATCTAATGTGATACTCATATTTTTCCAGTCCATGGGCATGAGCTCTTGCATGGGCTTCCATGATGATAATATTTGGCTTACAAATTATTTTAACAAATTTTGAAGTGTTTCTAGTCATATCAAATTCAATGCCAGAAGAAAAACAAAATGGTTTCAGGAATATTTATGATCCTGTGTTTGTTATTAAACGTAGCTTAATGCAGTCATAGTAATAGGAAACTGAAGTTGTTATCTTTTGAATGCATATGTCATGCAACTGAGAAGTCTTTTAAGACAACAAAATACTGTGTCTTTGCTATTTTTTGACTGATACAATGCCCAGCAAAGTCAGTAGAAATTCTCTTCTGAGCTGAGATAGCAGGATAGCACGGCACTTCTCTTCCTTTGTCATAGATTTCTGTATAGCTGTGCATACATCGTGTCCCTGCTTTCAGTTGGCTCTGTTATCTGTCAGGGTAAGTTATTCTTCAGATCCCCTTTTACATTCTCGGTACGCACTGTCGTCATGGTGCCTCTGTGCTGGGCACTGTGGCTGATCAGCCCCCGGCACTGGCACTCGCATACGTGCACTCAGAAGAGGGGCTGAGAACGCGGGGAATTGCGAAGGGGCTGGTGCCAGGGATGTCAGAGCCAGTAACCAGCCTGGCGTTATGGGCTTGGGGGAAACCACCCCCTGGGACTGCAGCTGTGCTGCGGGACTGAAGACAGGTTGGATTGCAGACGTATAGTAATGCTTAAAGGCTGACTGCGCTGTCAGAGCATCATGTCTCTTGTTTCACAAGAGAATTGTATGCAGTCTTTGGGCCTTTCATGTCTTGCATTTTATCCTGAGACTCATCTCCCTTTGAAAAGAAAGACATTAAAAAGGGGTCTAGCATGTATGTGGGTAGGATTTTTGTCCTAGTAGGAGAGAAATTTTTCAGACTTTGCATGCAAATTGTTAGAAAGAGGGGGCACACTTATATAAACTTGGAGCATGTGAAATGTGAGAGGAACGTGTTCTATAAATGATGCATTTGTTTCAATGAGTGATCACATTCAAACAATGCATCTTAATTGTTTTCTTTTCTTTAGAATAATCTTGCAGTCCAGGAAAAAATAATATGAACACCATGAAAACAGTCTCCAAACTTTATTGTTGTACTGTAAGACTTTAGTGAGATTACATGCAGATAGTTGTTGAAGAACTCAAAGTTACTGCTTCCATAATAACCATGGCTTTGCCAAACATGAATTTGCATGGCATTTGCAGAGATCCTATATCTATACAAATGGGTTAAAAGACCAATAGTGGGGAATTCTCTTTCTTACTTGCCTGTAAAAATACGAGTTCCTAGCAAAAAAAAAAAAAAAAAAAAGTGTAAATTTCCTCTATTGTTGCTTTTGACTGATGCTCTTACATATAACTACTGCTAAGTTGGCACTTCACTTTATTTTAAAAGTTAATTGGGTTTCTTTAGGACTCCCAACACTTTCTGGCTTGCATTAAATCTCTGTTGTCCTCTGAGTGCATCTTCTCTTAATTAGTGCTTCTTTAAAGTTTCAAGATGCTATATGCTGCCCCTGACACAAATGTGTATCTCCCAGTGGAACTTCCCATGCTGGTAGGGCTGGATAAAAGGCAGTGCACAATCTTTTTGGCCTGATCTACATCTAACAATGGGAGCAATTGTGGCATTAGGACACATATCTTAGAAAGTAATTCAGGTGGTATTGGAGGGCTGGAGGTGTTTTTGTTATACAGAGTTGGTTTCAGTACATTATAAGAGGAAAAGGCTCTACTTAGTATTTAAGGAGGGATGAAAAGATTAAAAGTTATGTTTGGGATGGGCCCTTGTTGCTACTGAAAATAGCTGTGGAGTCTCCAGGGAGTCTATTCAACTCTGCCACATCTATGTTAAAAGGAAACCACGTCAATTGTACTGAAGAACTTGGATGAGTTTCACAAAACCACTTCAGTGTGACTTAGTGTTTTATCAGTTTTAAAGAGTGCTGTACCTTTTTCAGACAGGATAGGGATATGAAAAGTAAATAAACCATTCCTGTATCCAGGATGAAGAAAAAAGTGGATGAGGAGGAGCATGGAAAAACATACTATAGATGTAGGTATTACTGCGTGTAATGGCACAGAGCTGCTGTGCTGGCTCTGGGGACCAGCTCTCCACTCTCCTGCTCTGTGAGCTGCAAAGTGTCTGTAAAAGTTGCTCAGAGTGACCATGTTTCACAGTCTTTTCACAGATTTAAATATCCATTATGCAAGACAGCAAAGAATCAGACCCAGGTTTGGTTATATGCAAATACTCAGTAGACTCCATTCTAGGTTCAGGAGGTTTCCCTGCTCACTGCAAACAAGATCTGCAGCCCACTCAGCAGCTGCTCCACTTAATTGTTCCATAGTTTTCTTGGCCAAAATATTTTTCCTTGTGTCTGAAAGAGCACCTTTAAGATTGACCATGAAAAATTATTTTTAAGATGTTTTATTTGCCCTTGACAGAAAAACTCTCTATTGGGAGACTATATGTCACAAAATGGGAGCTGTGGATCAGGCTTGGTCATGCCACTCCTAACATTTCCCCACATGACTGCACTGTAGCTTGAATTGATCACGGCAAGTAAATTGAAGCTCTTAGTTCATTTAATTGTCAGTTCTGTGTCTGTGCACTAAGTCAGTCAATGATTCTTCTGAAGTGACTGCTACTACATCACATAGCTGCTCACATGGCCATTCGGTGTGTATTGATGGCACTAATGGAGTCACTGAGCCAAGCTCACATCTAGCAATGTCACAGTCCCCCAGATATTGATCATGATGGCGATTTGTTCTGCAGCAGTGTCCTGAAAGCCCAGGCAGTATCAGAATCCAATGTACTAGTTACCAGATAGGATGACATAGCCCCAGGGCTGAAGAGGCTACATGAAACTTGAAAGAAGACAGTAAAAAAAGCAAAAACAATGGTGTTGATGGTGATACAGGATGCACAGGCTAGCTTTACAGTCATTGAGATTCAGCATGACTTAGAATACCTTAAAAATAGTGAACACAGTAATGATTTTTTAAATATCAAGCTTGACAATAATATTTCAATTAAAAATAAGTTTAAAATCATAGAATGGTTTGGGTTGGAAGGGACCTTAAAGATGACCTAGTTCCAACCCCCCTGCTGCAGGCAGGGACACCCTCCACTAGACCAGGTTGGTCAAAGCCACATCCAACCTGTCCTTGAATATTTCCAGGGCTGGGTCATCCACAACTTCTCTGAGCTACCTGTTTCATTGTCTCACCACCCTCATAGTGAAAAATTTCTTCCTTATATCTAACCTAAATCTACCCTCATTCAGTTTAAAGCCATTACCCCTTGTCCTATCACTCCATGCCCTTGTAAACAGTCCCTCTCCAGATTTCTTGTAGGCCCCCTTTAGATAATGAACTTTGCTGGCCACTCTGAACCTAGCAAACACAAATGATTAATTTGTTATGGACCAGATGACAGAGGAGTTTTGATGAATGCTTGAAAGACCAGCACCAATCTTAGAAGTCTAGGGAAAATTTTCATTTGACCTAATGGTCCTGTTAGATCTGAAATCCATTCAGATGAATCCATTCATGAAGATCTGAAAACATCTTGTAGGAAACAGCTGTTAGGTCAGTAATGCACCTCACCCTGAAGACAGGATTTCTCTTAACTGTATTCTGTCTAGAGAAGTGTTTTCATGTTATTTTGAAGGCTAACACTAATTTAACCCTATTTTGCCTCCGACGCTGCTGTAAATAATCACTCTGCCTCTTGGATGTTTTGCAGCCTACCAGCATTTGTAGACTTACCACTTCTGATCCCTGACAACCTCAGCTATATCTGAACTAGTGATATAGAGGTGAACAGCTGTGTATTCCATTACTGACCCTTTGAGAAATACATTATCCTTCTCTGCCTCCTTTGCATCTACAGAAAATTATTTTTCTTTATAGGCTCTTTTTCTTCCAAGATTGCTCTCTCTTTGTCAAGCACTTTCCTTAAAAATGTTTTTGAGACCTATCCTGGGGAGCATAATGATCATCTTTATCAAAGAACAAGAAAGCAGAACAACCTGTAGTATCAGAGAATTATTCCTCACCTGTACAATTGGATAAGATGGGATTGATGCGACATCTGAGAAAAACTCATTTCTTTTGGAGCAGAGGCACTTGATTGTTATTTGCATTGATAATCATTCCATCATTCTAAGAATTCTTCTAGAAAACAGGGTTCTGTATATAAACTAAAAACTTCACATTTCTTGAGGGGGAGGCCAGTGATGATACTTATTGTTGTACAGATGATCTGGGATGATGATAAGTAGTTTGCAACCACCTGACACTGTGTGACTCAGCCAGACAAAGGTGCTTGGGGTGTACTGGGGAGGAGTGACACAGTTGTGTATTTATTGTGCTGAGATCAACTGTGGGGCCATGAACAAGAATTAGTTCTTTCTCCAAATGAAAAAAGGGGGAAAAAAAGTGCATCCCATTGGTCACCACTGGAGGAGCACTTAGCTAATGAAGGTGCTAAGCCTATTGAAACCTTAGGAATAAGTTCCATTTCCCTACTGCTTACTGTGCTGAAGCGAGACCATTATAGGACCAAAACAGTGTATCCATGGGAACCCAGAACTCAACTTTAAAATTGAAAGCTCCTAACAAAACAACTGATTTTTTTGTTCTTTTAAACTAATTTTATCAGTAGTATTTGCAGAACTTTTAAACAAATGGTCTAAAAATGGTACTTTATTAATGTACCTAAGAAACAGTAGGTATGCTATGGTACTTAGACAAGATGTTACTTTAAGGAGTAAATCTGGCTCTTACAAATCAGGATTATTTTGTAAGAATAAAGACTGATAATGTGAATAAGTGTTTTCAGGATGAGATTGAACTCTGCATTGGAAATTTCTCAAAATTAATGGTTCCTCCAGCTAGTCATTTATTGCCAGGAAAGCCCTCTTTATTGATTATTATTGTGTATTAATAGCTCTATCAGATTTTTATTTTGCAAGTTTCTTGGTTAAATTTTCTTTATTGATTTCTCCCAGGGGTAAATGAGCTGCAGAAGTGGAAATAGGCAGTCTTCCTTTGCTAGGTCTAGATATTTAAATGTATTTTCAAAGTATCAGATCTATTACAGGAGCATTTGGGACAGACATTTGGATTCCAATAACATAAGACTTTTTGTTATATAAATGTGAACTCAGAAAACAGCTGGATGGACCATGTCAAGAATAGTACAATGGAAGGAATCACAGGGGGGCAAATTTCCAGTAGAGTTCTAGATACCTGTCTTCAGTGCTGCCCGTGAAGAAGTCAAAGCCGTGTATGCAAATCAAACTGCACATTTCCAGCTAACGCAGTTGTGTGTGCAAATGGAAATTTAACAGGCATAAGTTTAGGAGTCCCCTTTAAATTGGTCATACCAGTATCTGAGAGGTGATTGGATAAGTGTATCAGTGTTCCAGCCTATAATTGCTGCTTCACATTCTAAACAAAGCCATTAACTGAAACATATATACATTTACTGAAATGAGTTTCAATCATTGAAGACATTGGGGCACATTTAATGCCTTTTTGGTTTGTGTAAAGACAACAATAAATCTTGCACATTTGCTAATATTTAAATCTAGCTTCAAAGTTAACCCAAATGACTACTTTGATGGAGAAGCAGGCTTTATGCATTCAACTAAAAATCTTTTTTTTACATAAACATTTTTTGTTGCAGATTTATTTTTGATAAGGACTTTGTATAAAGACATTGCCTTCAGGAGAAAACATTGGAATTTCAGGGTTTGAAACCAACGTGGAAGGATATGTTATATGTCATGACTATGCTTCCTCACATGCAGTTGGATAAAAAGGACTTGAAATACTGCTGGATCAAACCCGCAATAAAATTCTCCAATATTTCAGTAGACATGTTTGCGTGTGAAGCTACAGAATGAAGCTCATAATCCTGGACCTCCTTTCATGGGAGGCTGAATATATGAAGGTACTTCATAAACCAAATTGGAATAGAGGACTTGTAACAGTCTTGCAGGGTTGCTTTTGGGGCAGCACAAGACTAGACAGCAAGATGTAGTTTTACCTTATGCATATGTACCAGGATTTGTGTAATTGAACTCTACTGCAGTTAAACTCAATGGTAAAACTAACCTGTGGATCAAACAATAGTTGCAATGGGGGAGGAGATTCATGCAGTGTTTTTGCTGCCTTGTCCTGCAATAAGATAAAATATCAGATGGACAATATTTGCATATTGTCTCTTCTCATGGCTCTATCAAATTTGGGTTACAAATCCAAGAAATTTAAACTTGAGGTAGCAAACACTGGCATTAAAAATTTGGTGTTTGCTTCTCAGTAATTACGAGTCGATTTATAGATACTTTTTTTGCTCAGAATAAAGTCTGTTTTTTAACTGCTAGAGAATTAAAACAGTTGTTCAGAACATTTGAATTCACTAAATTCTTTTTGGAAGGATTTATTGGAACCACTAGTTTTTACACATCAGACACTATAAATCCAAAATAGGTTCGAAAAATTAGGCTAGTCATTACCTAGCAAGAACTATTACAACTGATTATCTTTATTCCCACACTATGAACTTGGGAAACCTTCTTTTCATACACATACTTTTATATGAATTTTCAGAGAATGGATACAATAATTCAAGGCTTGCTGCCTTCACTTGAAAGTTAATTTGGATGAGAGTAAGGTTTGCATTTAAAGTGCAAAAGCTCTTCCTGCATAAGTGCATGTGTGGACAGTTCTAATTTGGGAATCAAAATGTCTTCTTGTTTCACTTAATCTGCTTTGAAAATAGAAGTGTTTAGCTTAATCCTTCATTGAACTGGAACAGGTCCACTTATTCCAGTCCACCTGTGAGTTATGTTGGAAAGGCAGTAGCTTTTCTGAATAACTACTATTCATTTCAGAAATATTTTTTCCAACTGCTTAGGTCTGAGCCTGATCTCAGTTGACATGCATTGGAGCCTTCCAGATCTCAAGTCTAAATTTTGCAACCATCTCCTCAAATAACAGACTCCGTTTAAAATGCTTGGAAGACTGGACTCCAAAACTGAATCTAAGCTGTATTGAGTATCTATGACAGAAATGGAACTTAGGTTTTGTGGCTTTTACCAATCTCAAACTACAACTAATTCTTTGTTGGCTGTAGGTATGGTAGTAGCAGTATTCTTTTAACAGTAAAAATGGCAGTGATGACGGTCATTAATTGAACAAATTAAATCATTGATTGTTTTGGTACAGAGGAAAGCAAGGCATGTGCACAAATCCCATCAATCTCAGTTAAATGATGCCATGACTTTGGAATAATTCTCTGAATCAGGACTTAAGGCTGTCAGCTCTAAGGAGCAAGTCTTGTAATCTCTGTGCTTAACCAACTAGAACTGTTATATGGTTGAGAACTTGAGACACAATTGCAAAATATTATATAAACATCTTTTGGGCACTTCAGTAGATTCTGAGAATTAAGAATAAAATCCTTGCACTTCGTCCCTTGGGGGACTCAAGCCATTATTTTATATATTTATGCATGTGTGTATATATATTTAATGAGAATTTAAGCTCCTTATGCAGTTTGTAGAATGGCTGATGTGCATACCTGGGTTACTCTGAAGGTCAAATACTCTGTATATTGGACATTTTAAGCTGCTGTCCTGCTTAAGTTCCAAATCATTAGCTTAGCAAACGGGAGCTTAAATATAAGCATAGTCAATGGAGAGGAAAAAAAGTGCACTGCATAGTATGTCTAGCAATAGAAAAAGCTACAGAATGCTAACATAAATTTTTAATTCAACATTCCTTAATTTAAAAAACCCACACCACCACCAATCCCCTCCCCCCTGACAAGCTTGCAAAAACTAGGTCTGAATTCCCAGTGGGAATAATGAGCAACAGCAAGAGTGAATGCTGGGAGAGAAGAATGCAATTGTATTAGGCTCCATCACAATGGGAGGTAAACCCAAATCATTTATAAAAGGTAAATGCTGGCAGAACACAGGGAGCTCAGAGCACCACACTGCAGGTGTGATTTATGAGGCTGGGGACTGGCTATAAATCAAACCCTTTTGTTTTAAATAGTACTGCTTCAACGCAGGAGATCAGTTTACATGTAGAGGAAATGATGAAAAAAATGCAGTACATTGCATCCCAAGAATATTAGAGAATCAGCTTTACAATGCGACTGTCAGTACCACGGTCAGACAATGGATATCTGATGCGCAATTTAACGAATGCTCCTACTGCTTGAACCGAGTGCCCTAATCTAGTAACTCAAGTTTATTTCAAATGTATTAATTAGGAGATCTATTTTGTGAGACCAGCTGTTAAAATCATTGCACTTATGAACAGGAATGCATTGGCTATTCCTGTTAACTAGCTAGAGGTGTCCTTTTATGCCACCAAAGCCTCCGCCTGTTTCTACATTATCTGTATTTTTCCTTAATTATAAAAGTTTATGGGTCTCATTATTTAGCAGCCTTGTCCTGTAGAAACAGGTGGATAAAACAATTAATTCGTAAGCGTTTGAATTCCAGGAGCAGGCATCCTGGAAAGTTCTGCACGATTACAGGAAAATACACACCTCCGGCAAAGAAAAGTGCTTTTCTCCCTCTATTGGTTGTATAATTATCAAATGGAAGAGATCTTAAAGGTAACGATTTAGGAGCAAAATGATTTATTCTGCTCTGCTTTGCAGATCTGCCAGGGCTTATCTTGGCTGCATATTTTGCATTCATTTTGCATGCATACCACTAGAGCAAACTATATGCCTGAAACCACACTGTGTGTCCTGCAACATGGGCCAGAGAAGCACTTAAAAAGCTGAGAGAGGACAAAAGGCCTACGTAAAGGGAGGTACAGCAGTTATATCAGTGTTCAAAGAAATTTATAATGAAACAAAAGCTGAGTGCATTGCACTTGCACGTATCCTACTCATTTGATGTAATGGTCTTATATCAGTAATGATTTAGCCATGTGAATGTAAGAAGTTGCCTTTAATTCACTGATAAGCAGAGTGCCTTTATGTCAGCAAGGAGCCAAGAGACATCTTGTATTGCAATGCTTTATTACTTTCCAAGAGTCCAAAATGCAAACACAACAGAAACACATGAGAACAATTTCCAGGATCTTTCTGAGGCTCTGATACTGATATAGCCAGCATCAGCTATTGCTGGAGGCGTTAATATCAATTGCTAGTGTGAGGAAAATATCATTTCACTGAAATAATTGACTTTTTTTTCTTACTTATTATTATAAAAACACACCTAGTGCCATAAATTTATGGGGCACTCTATAAATGTAAAAACATATTCCCTGCTCAGTAGAGCTTGCATTCTACATTAGACCAATATATGAAAAAGATGTATTGATGATGAACAGAGAAAAGAAAGAAGTGACTGAAATTGCTTTTATCAATTTCTTGAATCTGACCAGGTTTCCAGCTGATAACAGGCCAGACTTTTAAAAGTATTCGGGCTTCTGTTTTCCAATGATTAGGGTGATTAAATGTCTTAAAAAAGACAGTTATTTTACAGGTAAAAACAAATGCACCACAAAAAGCATATTATGTGGAAGAGGAGCAAAAATGGCTTTGTGCCTTATGAACCTTATGTTGTTCTGGACACTAGAGGCAATTTAGATAGATAGTCTTGAAAGGGGTCTGCCCAGGTTGTGTAGTCCTCTCAGGTTGCAGTGCCATCTGTAATCTTTATAACACTTTGTGTTTTAACTGGATTCCTGAAAACTCTTTCCATCTTAGGTTTTTTTCCAGGCAAACACTCTGCCTCATTTCTTTGTCTATTATGTCCTGTGAGAGAAATACTTTTGTGGGCCAGAAGTAGTGTTTTAAAACCCATTTTTGCAAACTCTTCTGTCTTTTACACAAATAAAGATGTCACTCAAGGGACCTTGTTGCAACAGTTGAGAAAAAATATAATTAAAACTGATTTAAACATTGAATTTCTTTGCCATCATAAAGGTTAAATACACGGAAAAGCAAAAAAAACATTTATACAGCAGAAACAATAATGAAGGGTTTACATCTGCAGCCTTCATGAACAGTAGAGGTTGTGGTTTTCCCTGTGTACAGTCATCAGGAATAGCTGGTAATTACCAAGTTCAAAGCCTATTGTCTCCTCCAAAAAGCCGACTTGTTTTTTTGGGGTTGTTTCAGAATGACGTGACGTCTGATGGCTCTATTCCTTTTATAGGTCTTCTTGATACGTATTGAATCCTGACCTGGGATGGAAAGTAATTTTTGTGAACATATTTACAGAATGATGTGTAATAGATCTAGCAAAGGCTGAAGGCTGGTAATAGTGACTGATGTAGTACCACGGAGGAAAGAAACCTGAACACTGCTCTCCGAGGAGGCAAAGTGAGGAGTGAGGTAATAACAGGTTTCATTGCCCAGTCAGGGTTGACAGAAGGAGATGTGATTTTACTCCTCAAATTGTGCTCAGAGGACGGCAGGCAGTGTGTATTTTACATACATGTGGTAGGCAATGGGACAGACTTGTTCAGTGATCTAGGAGGCATTGTGCTACACACAAAGGTCTCCTGCATAGCTGATGAATATTTTTTCCTAGCGCAGAGCTGATACATTGAGTGCCTCCCTGCAAATCTTGAATCCAGCCTTGCCATGGTTTGCTTGCTATATAATCTCATTAAGCCAATGGGTATTGCACCGAGGTAAAGTCACAGGAGAATTTTTTTGTATTCTGTGTCTCACAAAGGGAATGTCCTGAATTGACTCTAATGGCATGGTTTTACTTTCAGGTAGGTGTTGGCATGCGCAAACCATTTTGAAATGTCCACTGCAATGGCTGCAAGCGTGAAATATTCCACAGGAGTTTGTATACACAAGCATGCTGTCTGTGGGCCGGCTGTAAAAAGAGGGGGATTCATGAACTTTGCTGCTTAAACCATAACCTTCCACATAGGAAGCTCAAGTAGGTCACATAGTCAAGGGAGCCAGGAAACGCACATACGTGTGTGATGCAAATCTGATAGACTGTCTAGTAACGGGGAGTGGCCAACCAGACGTGCATCTCAGTTTGTCCAGATGTGTTCATATGTTTTTCTGAGATGTTACAGATATAAAGTGTATATCAGAGCTTAGAATCTGACCTTAAAAAGTAGATGTCTTCTAAGATTGTATTCAACTTCCTTGTGATAAGAACTAGCTTTCCAACTTAATCAGCATTTGTGACTTGATTTGCTCTGGGAACAGAGGTTAAAATTCTATGTCGGTTTACATGCTTCGCAAAACTGGGTTTTCAACTTTGAGGGTCTGGATGGGAAAATTAGTCATGAACGTTTGGTTCATAATGCGAGATTTCTCCCTATTTACTCAGGAGGGGACTGGTACAGGAGTTGGTCACTGGAAACCACGACTACTGGTGAACAGTTAGCGGGAGATTTTAGAACCCCTTTTAAAATACCAGCTAAACATGTGAGTAGGTTATAAAATAAAGAAGTAGTTGGATATAAAAAAGAAAAAATTTTGGAAGACTGACATTTCATTTTCAAAACTGAGTGAAAAATTTGTAATTCAGAAAAAATTTGCAGTCATTTGTAACTCTCAGGGTCCATATGCCTACAGGCAGACATCCCTTTCAAAGTAATTTTTCCAAGATCCTGGTTTGCAAAAATGTAAACAAATGAACAAATAAATACACACATGTGTTTTGATGTGCTCTACCATTCCTCCCATATTGCCCTATAGGATACAATAAAGACATAGGGAATCAGATAAAGGGATAGGAATATGAGGGATAAAGACTTTCTTTATTCCTTGTCAGGAATAGATGTAAGAATCAGCATTTTGGAGGATGTCCTGTTACTAGACCCTAATGCGTGTTAGAAATGCCTTCGTCAGCTGCGCTGCTAGTGGAATTTTGTAAAGTCCTCTCCACAGAGAGGTTTGCAATCTCAACACAGGACCTCTTTCACTTCAATGTGCCATTGTCAGCAGCAGTATCTTGCTTCCTCCTCTGCCGTCTGCAGACCAGAACCACCACTATCTCCCAGCCACTGGCAAACTGGAAGAAACCCAATCATCCTTATCTGCTCTCAAGAATGTGCACCGTGAAGAATGTTTCCAGAATTGTGATGTGACTTAAATGCTCCATCCTAATGTCAGTGGATGGCTCTTGAATTTTAAGCATTGTGTGCTTTTTTTAACATTGATATGAAAGATCTTCTCTTACAAAAGAAGTTCATTAGTTGAACAGTGCTCTTTCACAACATTGTAGGAATTTGTGCTCCAGATAGATAAGAGCACTTTCTGGACTGTTGCCTATCTTGAGATTTGCCAGGGGGCAACACTATAACAGCTTGGCAATGGGAAGATTCTTTAAGAGCCCTGATTAGGCCTTAATGCAGGTGCTAATTTCTGCCTTTAACGCACCTCTGATAAATTATCATAGTTATCAGTGATAATAGTCCAGTGATTTGTAAGGTTTGAGGTAGGCTGTTTGGTGGGCAGTGTGAAAGGGATGGAGATCGCACTGGACAGCCCACCTCAAAACCTGATAAATTGTTGGAAGTAAGGTTTTGGAGCAGGAATCTAGATTTATTCATAATTATATATACAAGCTTTTTTGTTTAATAGGTGTGAAGATTATAAAACAGAGTAAGCAAAACTATGCTTCAAAGGGAAATGTTTAAAAAAAGTTTGAGAACACCTGTCCTAATTACTGTATATGGCATTAATTTTAATTTCCAATTAAAACTCTGAGCTAGAGAATATCTTACACACGTGACTTCTGCTGGTCACTTGCATATTATGGGAAAGAGCATGTTTTGCAATTTTTTAATTATTTATTTAATGTCCTTGTAAAGTTCCATTTCTCTCTCTCTTAGTTCCAACCCAGGTAAGAATTTCTTTTTTAAACCTCATAAATTAGAAAAAATTTCCCATTAATTCATCTGGCATAGCCATTGTTAACAATATGTTAGCTATTTTTCCCCTTATGTATTGTATAGTTGGTGATTGATCCAGTTTAGTTTTAAGTTTCAGAACAAGTAGAAACCCCTCTATTTTCCAGAACCAGCCCCACAACTTTGTAGACTGTGTATATTCCAGTCACAGTCTCTATCTGTGCAAAATTTGGAATAAATGTATTGAAGTCAACAAAGCTGTTTAGTTTAACATAATGTAATAATAGACTCTGTCCTCGAACTCCATCTATCATTCCAGCACTCATTAGGCATTCTGGTTTTGTTCATAGTAGGAGCCATCATAAAGAAATTGATTTTCCTCTGTTCACTCATCCAATTTATTGCAAGAGAACTCCATGTTCATTTGCCCATTACGCAGCATTTTGTAGGGTGAGAAAGAAACAAGCCAAAAGAAGTGAGCAGAAGAAGTAGTTATCATGTTGGGTGAGACTCTGCTCTCATTTATTTTGGTATAAATGCAGAACAGCTCCACTTCTCCCAGAGGAGTCCATTTGCATTTAGCTGGATGAGACTATCTCCAGATTATACTCTGAACCCCCAAACTCACCCTCTCTACTCCTATTAGCTGCACTGAGTTACAAAAGAGACTTCTCGTGATCTTGTAGCCTATGTGTTATGATTTCCATTACCTCTGCTGTTCCTCCCCCTCCTTCACTGCTAGTTGTGTTCCCCAAGTTGGGCAGCCAAATAATGTGTCCTCCATGGCTGTTAAAATCGCACTATAAATAGGCTGGGAAGCAATATTGTTGGAGCAAAGCAATTGGCACAGTCCTCTTTCCTCTCCCCAGTGGCAAAGTTGTTCATGACCATGACGCACCTGGTCTCCGTTATCTGGAGATAACAACCCTGGGGTTGTTTTCTGCATCTGGGTCCCTCACAGGGTTGCACAAAGCCTGGTGCGTGTCAATAAGGATTCCTCCGTCAGTGTGTCGAACATCGTACAAAGGCAATGACAGAGAAAACGAGAGCCCTCTCCTCCTGCATTGCTCTGCGGTATGAACAAAAAGGCATTCTCGGTGAAGCCAAATTGAAAACTTTGTGTACGGTTGGCTCAGTTAGAAATCTGCAGTCAGGAATGTGTTAGCTGGTAATCTGTAAACTGTGAATTGCAAAGAGACTTGACATGGCAGTAGATGAAGTGATCCAGCAGTAATTTTGCTTTTCCTTTATGTCCTCATTGGCTTCCTGTTTAGCTGCATCACATGAAATCTTCCCAACTCAGCTTCAGCGCCTTACAGATGCCTTCACTGCCATGTCACCTTCCTGTTCTAGTTTGCCATTTCATATCTGTCTCCTGCCTACAAATTTGTGCTTTCTGTCATGTATTTTCTATTGCTGGCACAGTTTTTTCCCCAGAAACTGACCTGCTTCTGTATGTCAGTAATTCTTTGCCCACCTACCATCCCTTCTGGCCTTCTCCCATCTAGCATCATTAGGCCTTTCAGTAATGGAAATAGCTTCTTTTGGTTTGTCATGGATGCTGTACATTTCTACGTGTTGAGTGGGCTAAGATCAGTACTATTTGTGGCGTTGCATTTTTGAAAGCTGCATGTACAGGATCCCTGTAGACCATAAAGAAATCTTTGAATATATTCTTAATTTCAATGATGTGAGACAGTGGCTGAAACCAGTACTTCATGGCATGATCTGGTGGCTAAAGTAATTACAGCAGTCCCTGTGCAGCTAAACGTGTAGATGTTGTAGAGGAATTGTTTATGCATTTGTGTGATTCTGGGAGGGGAAAAAAAATCTATTTGGAAATTTTGAATAATGGTTTTGATTAAATTAATATTGCAGAGACATACTCTTTGGAACGATGATTTGTTGGCAACTTAGCATGAATCAAGTAAGAATTTTCTACAAATACCAAACTGTTATTTAAAATGTATCACAGCATTGGTAGGGCACCTCTGAGCTGGTGCTAAACTCTGCTTTCAAGTTCGTGGTGAACTCCCAAGCTCCGTTTTTAACTGGGTGGGTTGAAACATGGCAGTTTTGGCTTCTCTGGCAGTTTTCCAATAAACAGTCTGTCAGCCTGTTACGCTTTCACAGCTGTATTAGCCCCTCTGGCCTCCCCACCAAGCTCCTGACTAACGTCAGCTCATCTTTGCTGAGAACGTTGGTCCTACTGGAAAAGTGAGTTTACAATTTATTCTTTGGGGATGTGACAGCTGATAACCAACAGACAAACACTCTTTGCACTCGTTGCACACCAGTCACTTTTCTACTGAAATAGCACAAGAAATAACACATGCACTCACGTTCATGTATGTACATATGTATGCACACATATTTATGAACACAAAAATGTGTATTTATGTACAAAAATGTGTATGTGTGTCTTTCTAAAAAGAAGAAGGAATGCATATGCTCATTGCCTTTTCTTTCTTCTGTTTCCCTACCACTCTCAGGAGTTGTCTATGTTGGAGCCTTGCAGGCAGTCCCCAGTCCTCATGTGGTGCACAGCTCTTCCTCTGAATCACAGGCTCGGTGTCATTTGGTTCCCACTTCCTTGCTTGGCCCACTGCCTTCTCCATCTCTTTGTCTCGATTTCTTTCGTGCTCAGCTTGACCTCCCCAGCTTCTTAATCTGTGAGATTTTATCAAGGCAAAGTATGTGCTTCTGTAGGATCGTATCAATGCTTCATTTCATTCTTTGGCTATTAGGAAAATTCTCAGGCTCCAGCTCCAGCACCCGGTACAGACAATCTGCCTTTTTCTAGATGTTAGCCTTCTCATTGCCATGCCCTGGTGCCCAGACAACAGCCCTTATAAGAGACTTTTTCAAAGACAGATTTTTTTGGCCCCACTTCCCTGCTTATTAATACAAACTGTATTGAACCAAGGTATGGTGAAGACAGCTGGACATAAAAGTACAAGTGATTCCTACACTGAAACTAGGATTTTGTAAGGTGTGTAGACATGTCCTGGATGACTACTAAAAGGTTTTAGGAAAAAGACTGACCTAGGGGACTACAAGGCCCCAAACTAAATTAGTAACTCAGAAAAAGGTGTCAAGCTCTAAAGTTACAACCCCCCCCCCCCCTCCCCCCCGCTTAAACAACGGAGCATAGGCACAGTTTTCACTTTCATGCAGTAAACAGGAGTTTCAGGAGTAGCTCAGTTTCAATGAGCCGTATTTGACAGGCAAACTCAGACTGAAACCTGAGTGCAGTGTTTGTGAATGCACTTGGGCTGAAACTGAAGAAAAGCTTTCCATGAATCGCTGTAAACAGAAACCACTGTGTTAACCTAGATGGGTTGCCCTACTTCCCAGCCGAGGTGCCTCCTTCTGCTTGCTCCCTATGGACTAGCACGAGGGTGCACAAGGTGACTTTCAGTAAAGGGCTCTGCCCCAGATAGAACACTGGGAAGGAGCTGTTATTCAAGCACAAACCACTCTTTGCTCCTCTCCTGTGTTGGGTGGAAGACAGAGGAGGTTGTAAACCCTTCTGAGCTCTGTCCTTTCTTCTCCCTGCCAGCTGCTCTTGGCATAGTCTTGTCCCCCTCCTGCTGATACTGTTGGGGTGTCCAGCCTCTGTGTGCAGCCACATTTTCCTGCAAGCCCACAGGCTGCAGCCTTTGCTTATATGATCTGTGACTACATTTCCAGGGGCTGTCTGGGTGCTACCTTTTCAAGGGCATTTCAGTCTCATTTTTCCACATCTTTTTTTTTTTTTTTTTTTTTGAAAAATGGAAAATTTACAGTGTGGTTTTTTTTTTCCCCCTCCATTCTGTTTCTTGTAGTCTATAGCCATTCCCCAAAGTATAGCCACTGTTGGGTTGAAAAGTAAGAGATGTGTAGTAATACACAAAAGCCTCACACCATGTTTATTGCCACTGTGGTAAGGAAGGCTGGAAAGGGACTATTTACAAGGGCATGGAGTGATAGGACAAGGGGTAGTGGCTTTAAACTGATAGATTTAGATTAGATATTAGGAAGAAATTCTTCCCTGTGAGGGTGGTGAGGCACTGGAACAGGTTGCCCAGAGAAGCTGTGGAGGCCCCATCCCTGGAAGTGTTCAAGGCCAGGTTGGATGGGGCTTTGGGCAACGTGGTCTAGTGGAGGGTGTCCCTGCCCATGGCAGGGGGGTTGGAACTAGGTGATCTTTAAGATCCCTTCCAACCCAAACCATTTTATGATTCTGTGATTCTATGATTAAAATATTGTATTTAGTGCTGCAGGTTTATGACACAGAAAAGGATCTTTTTTCTAAACTTATGGCAAGTTTTTATTTTTAGATCACTTTAGAAAGCTGTAGAAATATTAGATAGCTAGATATATGTTTAATATTTTCCATTGATGGAATGTAATTCTTTTTGATAGAGAATTTAGCTATTTTTCTTTATGAAACTTGGGGAACTTTTAGACCTTCCAAGTGATTTCACTATTAATTTAAATCTGAGCAGAGTCCAGTATATGTCAGTAGTTCTGATTTGTGCTGGTTGTTGCACACCACCATCAGTGCTGACTGAATAAAATGGAAAAAGCACAAAGACTAAAGTCAGTGCTAAGACGTATGGCTGCTTTATCGCTGCCCCTCGTGCCCCCATCAAATCCCATCTGTCTGTATTGGAAATCAGCTGCCCAGCCTGCTGTTGGTCAGACTTCACCCAGGTGCTCTTGGAGAAATTTTTATTAATCTCATCTCGTGGGTGTCTCCATGCAACTGACAGCACCAACCTGCCACAAAGAGAGAAACTGGTTCAAAATCAAGGAAAAGTCAAAGTTTCTGCAGAATCAGAATCCGCTCCAGTTCCTTCACCATCTTTGTGGCTCTTTGCTGGACTTGCACCAGTAGATCCATGTCTTTTGTACTGGCCTCCAGCTCTACTTTGTGCTGCTAATCACAACCCTTTGAGCCCAACAGTTCAGCCAGTTTTCAATTCACCTAACTGTTCATTTATGTAGTCAGTACTTCATCAGTTTGTCGGTGAGGCTGTTAGAGGAGATAGTGTTGAAAGCCTTGCTAAAATAAAGATAAAGCCTTAGGAAGGCTTTATCAGGTCTGATCTTGCCAGGAGGACCTTTTCTGTAGAAGTCTTTTGTCCTTGGACAAGTCACTAAGTCGCCTTCTGTGCCATGTTTTACAAGACTGGACCTGAGGCTTATGGCTATATAGAAAGAAGGGAGGGATGATCTTTCATAGAAAGTATTTTAATACTGTTAAGTATGAGCAGTTTACATAATAAGATTCAGAAGTGAGAGTTAGACATGGACCATTGATACAAAATATTTAAAATATAAAAATAAAAGTAGTTATAAAAACAGAGCAATTTGTTAAAGCTTTTGAAATTTATTGAACTTAACATCCACAAATGTTAAACATGTACAGTTTACCTTTAAGAGGAAAGGCTCTGCAGTGGGCATTTAGCTAGATTTGTACACCTACACACTGCAGATGGTTTAGTTTTATAAGAGATGAAACTGCATTTGGTGGAACTGATTAAATATAAAAACACCACCATCTGCCATTTATTCTAATATAAAATGGTTTGGGCAGATGCTGACATCTTTTGAGATGATTGATTCATCTCTGACAAGTGAAGATTCTCGGAGGGTTCCAGCTGCCCACTGCTGACACAATACCCAGTTACGAGAGCAAACGCCAATCACAGCACTGTGATTTGGATGTACCAGGTGAACGAAGGGCACTTTAATAACCAGCAGCCTGGAATTCCTAACTACATCAGTGGTGGGGTTTTTTTCTTCTTTATTTTTTTTTCCCCCTCTCCTACACTTCTGGCCCACATTAAACTGTGAGAATATTTTATGCACATGGTATACTGTATTGGAGCACAGCTACCCTAGCACGGCGATAACTGGAAGAGTGTCAATTTCTGGCACAAATAGCTCTCTTTCATTTTTCAGAGTGGAAAACCATCAGACACTCTCCACATATGCTATTCATTTTAAAATTATTTTTTGCTAAGTGTCCATCAGGGTTACATTTAAACTTCCTGGAGTACTATTTATTGAATATGACACCAAATGCTTTGTAATAACTTAAATAACAGATGTCTATCTTGTTTTATTTGATAACACGGTCACACTCTCTACTGTGGTATGCTTTAGGTAGCTTGCTTTTAGGGTAGCATCGTCTTTTTTAAAGGTTTTGCTCAAACTTTTTAGAACATGCATGAAGTTATGGAAGAATGCATTTAAAAATACTCAGGTCAAGGTTGTGACATCTATCCATACCCACACTGAATAGCTGTTTACACCAGCAGTAAGTCCTACTGCAGACAGACCATTTCTTACAAAATAAGGTCCTGACCCAAAGCTAGATTTGTGGTAACTGCTGTGGACTTTT
The DNA here is from genome assembly GCF_011004875.1 of Balearica regulorum gibbericeps. Classification (NCBI taxonomy): domain Eukaryota; kingdom Metazoa; phylum Chordata; class Aves; order Gruiformes; family Gruidae; genus Balearica; species Balearica regulorum. The sequence goes on from NC_046186.1 coordinate 17,960,385, forward strand.
GGTCCATCTCCAAGTGGGAGAAAGTGCAGTATAATTAGACCATCATGCAATAAGGAAGCGGATCAAGTCAGCTTATATACTAACGTTGCAAGTATATAAACTGCAGGACTTCTTCAGAATATCTTAGGATGCTCTTTTTTGTACATGTAAAATGTAGTATCTGACTATGTCCCCCACTCAAAAGTATCACTTTGAACAGCTTCTTCACTATAAAAAAACATTTAAAAAAAGGAAGAGGGTCTGTTTATATGAAATGACATGAAAATGTGACAGTTTAGTGTTGTGCTGGCAGAGGAGCGTATGGTATGTATATATAAGTTTGGTTAGAGGGATACTGAATAATTGTACTGTCATTTGCTGTGGAATATATCTGGAGTAATTCCAACAAAGTCTGGAATAACCCTATTATACATGGAAGAAGTTGATGCTACAATATGGGTAAGAAAACACTCTGTGGGGCATTTTTAAACTATTGAGAGAAGCTAAAAAAAGTTGGATTCTTGTCACTGGTACAGAATATTTTCTGCTCACCTGTTGCTGAAGGCAAGGCTATAGATGATAGTGCATTTCATTGTTTTAAAAAAGTAAGGGGTAAAAAGTAAGTCAACCAGATCCTTATCTGGCGTAAGTTGGGATTTGAAGTCAGTGAAGCTAATCTTATTTATATCAGTTGTACATCTGGGCCAGAGGATTCAGAAACTATTTTCCTTACGCTTCTCTTCATATTAACCCCTTCTTTACTTACCATGTTTCTTTCATTCAAAACTCAAGATTCTTCACATTTACCTCAGCCCCCTTTCTCCCCAGGTGCTTTTTCAGCAGGAAGAGGCAATCCGACAACTTGCCTGAGAACAACCTTACTGGCTCTTCCTGGATACTGGTTTGTAGAAGGCACCGATGAATGCTTCCTCCTGCAAAAAGAGGACTCTCCCATTGAAGAGTGACTCTGTTATTTCATTTAATGATCTGGGAAGCTGGATGCTTGGAATTGCCTCTGAGGTTGGTTTACTACTGTGAAAGAGCAATGTTTATGTTAAACTCAAAATGCAACACCTTAATTTGAATGTTCAATAGGTTTGATTTTAAACAATGAAACCGAATCTGGAAAATAAGTGTGTTAAGGAAATGGAAAGGAAAATCAGAATCCTAATGAATATACAGTACTTAATATATGGAACGCATATCTGACTTTGGGGAAAAGGCTTTTTTCTCCATTTTGGCTCCTATTTCTTCTGACATAGAAACATAATACAAATCTGAAGTGTCTAATCCAAGAAACAGCCACCAGAACCTTTATAATGCAAATGATCTGACTGTTCTATAGTGTCTTTCTTCCAGAAGGGTCCCAAAGTGCTATACAAATTACATGTGGCTACATGAATCAGTTCCCACACCACTGAATTACAGGGAGCTCTGGGGAGCAGAATGTCTTTCTACCAGTGCACAGCAACATTACCCAGCATTTTGGGATGAGAAGCAGAAAATACAAAGGAGGCAAAATAACAAAATAAGAAGAGATGGAACAGATCGAAATTAAGATTCAAAAAGGGCTGAGGAAAATGATAAAATCAGCTCCGTGTTTTTCTTTGGCGGTGTCATCAGAGCTGGTGACGCATATTGTTATTGATAGCTGTAGCTGACCTTCACAATATTTGTCAAGAGGGTTCCCAGGACTTGGGCAAGGGTAGCTGGACAGGAAACATCTCTGCTCTGTGTTTCTGCCTCATTTCTCCCTGCAGCCCTTCCTCCCATGTGCCCAAGTTTCCACAGAGAGAACCCCGTTAGGAAGGTGCCGAGTTACCTACACCCTGGCCAGATGCGATGCTTTCAGGGAACCCTCTTGGTGTGTCTGAAACGGGGGTGAGTTTGGTTCCTGTGCCACCCACCCCGCTTCCAACCACTCCAGCATCGAGCGGCAGGGTTGACTCGTGGAGCTGGAGCTGGGCTCAAACCTGACCGCTGCCCTTAGCGGGAGTGCTCTCCTGGCTGCCGCTGCTCCAGTCCAAGTCCCCCAGAGCAGGGAGAGGAAGGAGGGACCAAAAAAAGGATGGAGGGAGAAAAAGAAAAGAGTTTCCCACAAAAACAGTTCAACAAAAATCAGCAGTCCTCCATAATCCTATTTTTTTAACTTCTTTAAACAAAATGTTTTGAATTTCTTGTTAAAATTTAGAAATGGATACCCTTTTGTTTCCTTGGCCTCTTAGGACTGAAAGTTGAAGCGTGAAAAAATCCCTTGCTCTGTTTGATTTTATGTCTGCTGAGAATTTTGTCTGACAAAGCTAAAACTTGCCATAGAACTGAGTTTTGAGACTGGGGTTTTATGTGATAAGCACTCAAGTATTATCATTATAACTGTTGTTTCCCACCTAAATTCTACTAAATTGCCATTTTTATGTTGAAAAGAGGTTTATTTTTTTTCTCCAATGGATAGCTTGCAGTTCACTCTTGTAAGAAATCGTGTTGGGCTAATCATTTCCAGAGTCTGCCTGAATGCAGTGGTGGTGACAGTGCTGCTACTTTGTGCGTAATAGTTCCTTCACTTGTGGGAGACAAGCTAAGTAATTAAAAAAGTCTGTAAACAAAAGCTGAGGTGCAGCTTCTCAGCAGAGTGATGCAGAGTGACGTCGCGGTAGATGATTAGTCTTCTTGGGAGCAAAATCAATGAAAGCAGCAGTAATCAGATGTCTTCTGGCATAATTTTTCCTATGTGCAGGTGAAGTGTTTTACAGGAGTCTTAGGAGCTGTTGTTATTGTCACAATTTTCTGCTGGCTCTACAGTCAACATTTACAAAAGTGTCCGACGGATTTGAGTGTGCTCCCGTAGATAAAACCTGTGTATGGGATTTAGGCAGGTAGGAAAAATGGAAAGGGACAAAAATCTCCTATTTTTCTCCCCACAAACTCTAATTGAAACTTCCCAGGTTTCTTCTCTTGTTGCTGCCCACTCCTTCCTTCCCCCTCAGTGCTGCTTATCTGGGGGAAGAATCATGGCTGGAATTTATAAATGCTTCTCTGTTGTGCAAAAGAACTTTGATAGCATGAAATGAATAGCAGGTAACATAATAAGAAAAAGTATCTGGCTACAGCTTTGGAAATGTAAATTCTTTTATCAGTCCCCCTGCTAATTGGAATTGCTGTTTGTTGTTTCCCATTTAGTGGATTTCATTATATTTTCTTTGGTAATTAGATATTTTAACTATAAATTAAAAATACCAGACCAAAACCCCCCCCAACCAACCCCAAATCAACAACAAAAAACCCCTTCATTAAGATGCAAAGTTGTATATAGATACGACTTTTAATTAAAATATTATTGTTAGAAGGTACTGTTAAGGAAAACAAAGCAAACAAATGAACCACAAACATTTGAAACTTGGAAAGAAGGACCCGATCCAGTCCTTCCCAATCACTGCAAAGGCCTTTGCAATTTGCAGTGTGCTTTGGAGCGAGTCCACATCCGAGTGAGAGCTTGAACTGGGGGGGCAGGTCCACGAGGAGGTGGAGGGTTTTGTCCCTCTCCTTCAGTCGCCTGGTGGTGCCTCTCTCGGACTCTCTTCCTCCCACGCTGTGTTCAGCTCCAGCAGCAGCCAGCTCCCAGCCTGGTGGAGCTACCGAATACTCCCTGCCTTGATCAGATACAACAGAGGAGGTGTCAGAAGAGGGGGTTTGCATTGTTTCTCAGATGTCCGTATGGGAAAAAGTCCTCGCCAAAATTATGTTGTTCTGGGTGGGTTGAGAAAGCCCTCTGCGACCTAAGGAGTTTTTAAATGGGAGGTCTTGTGAATTTTTCATGCTTTGTGGATTTTTAAAAATATACGTGATGGTAAAGATAAAAGAAAAATTTCTTAAAAATTCCTGTGTTCCTCTAAATTATTTCTTAAGGGAAAAATCAGTAAGATGCATCACACTCCTGTGCAGATAGCAAAAAAGAGGTCACAGACCTGCTGCTTGCACTTTCATTGATACTGCAGAGCTAAGGGCTATCCCAAAATGTATTTTGGAAGACAAGTGAGCCTTTCTGCATTTGCAACTTTGCTTTTAAAGCTGAGCTCAGACAGAAGGAAAGGCAGAAGAAAAACTATTGCACAAAATGATCATTCTTTCTGAGGCTGATTTCTATCTTATTAACCCAAGGAAAGGACAACCCAAGAAGAAAATATCTTAGACAGATTTGGGTCCAAACTTGCTAGCAAATTAACCTCTGCTCTGTAAACAACGCCTGGCAGATAGAGGCAGCAGCGTCTGAGAGATTATGAGGTCTAGAGACCCGTGTATGAAGACAGCTTGTCTTTGAACAGGAGGAAAAAATCTCGTTCATACTCACACAGTAAATGATTACTTCTTTGTCCTGTGTGAACTCCCACATTTATTAAGCTTTCAAACCAAGCTTTTTTTTTGAGATTAGTTGCCTTGTACCAAAAACATTAGGTAAATGTGAAATATACTAAAATCCAAATGAATCAAAAGGAATGACATTTTTCTCCAGCTGAAGGTCAGCGCGAACACTGAACGCATTGCCATGCTCCCAGAATTGGCTTCTTAATTTCAGGTGTCTCCCTGCTACTCAACCTCCTCCCTTTTGTATCACCCCTTCTATTAGTTTAGTAATATGCTGTCATCCTGATTTTTCTTAATTTCGCTTGTGATATTACTTCTCCTTTTCCTGTTCCTATGGGAGCAGATTTCTTCTGCCATATGCCCATTTAAACCTAATTGTAGTATCTGAACATCTTGTGCGCTTAGCCACAGCATCCCTTGGGGTTCAATTGAGGCAGAGTATGTATGTGACCTTTAAAGCCATGTCAATGTGAGACTCTCTCAGCACATGGGTCTTTAAAGCCTGGATGTCTATGCCTTCATAGTTACAAATTTGACCAGCCTGCCTTTTTATGAGGATATCATCATTTTGGGCAAATTCCAGGTTCCATATTTTAAATCAGTATGTAGACCACTTTTAAAATCTCAATTTCCCGAAGATCAAGTTCCGGAAGATTAAAAATAAAAAATAAAATAAAAAAAAATAATCAAAGAAGTTGTTACTTTATTTATTTATTCCAGAGCAAATTTGTAGTAGTAAGTGCTTGAACATGACTAATTGGCAATTTGTAAAATGGACTGCTCTCAGTAGCAAAGTTTTAAGTACATCAATGCTGTAACTGTTTCCTTATTATGACAGTTCTTAAAAAGTGTGATAAGGTTGTTATAGGAAACAGTGAAAAATTCCCTAAATTGCTGGGGATTATAGATTTTGTATTTGTAACCTAAATAGTCTTTATTTTCACACTTTTTTGGCATACACCAGAAATATGATTGTGCTGGGTAAACAGTGAGCTGCCCTAATAGTCCTGCCGTAATAATGTTATACTGTGCTGAAGTCTCATGAAATCTCTTTGGCTCAACGAAAGCCTTTTCACAAACATCCTCAGTTCGGATCTTTGTGTCATGCCACAACATCGCTGCTGAGTTTTTGCCTTCCCAGAGCCTCTCTGTCAGTTCAGCTTATAAATTGTCCAGATTTAAGTGCTTCACTAATGTAGAAGTCCTTAAATATTAAAACTTAGGTGTGTCTCAATACATATAAACCAAAACATTATAGCACTTACATTATAGAGGCTTTTAAAGACACCAATATTTGGGGTCTTAAGGGAATTTTATGATGCAGCTGGCTGGAGAGGCCGAGAGAAAGCAGTGATTGATTTGTACTCTGAGCTAGAAAAGAATGTTAAATTTTAGTTAAAATTGACAGTATGTTCTGGTAACATGAGGATAACATACATTACACATGTACTGAAATTAAACCTATAATGAGACAGGAAATTTAGTGCTAAAATGACACATCAATGAAATCATTACAGGAATACACAATTATGAAATCCATCCAAAGAATACTAACTTTGCTCAGTAGTGTTATATATCATGCAATGGGCTTTTGACTGTGAGGCATTTTAGTTCACCAATTAAAATTAGGCATTTTAACATTAATGTTTCAGCTTAGCTTGGTTAGTTGCTTTATAAAAAATAGATACATGAACATTTTGTTACTTTCTAATCCTTCTGATATAATTAAATGAGAATTTCTTATCCAACAGCCTACAGCTTTGAAAGATTTCTAAATATAGAATTGGTCCCGAGTCTAAGTTTTGTAAAGTCAATTGTTTTCTGCTGAGAATGTAGTAAAGGAGAAATTAATAGCATTTATACAGAAGACAAAATCAGCAGCTGGAGTTGGCAAATTCTGTAAGCTGGTTTTAGTCCTTTTCTTGTCTTAACTCAATAGTGAGGAACAAGGAAGAGCAGTAGCCTTTGCAGTGGAGATTATGAACAAAATCAAATGTTAGGAGACTTGCCACTTCACGTTAATTTGAAATCAGCCATCTTTTCCATGTTAATCACTTCCTGAACCTTATTATAGCATCTCTCTGTCCAATTGATTTACCTCTTTGGAAGCAGTTTTTTGTGGGGGTTCTCAAGAGGAGGGGTTTGAGTGGCGACTGCATCTTTTGGGAGAGGTAGCTTTGGTAGACTCATAATGTGTGAAAGCTAAGCTTACGTGTTGACCGTTTGAGCTACTGTTTAACCCTGAATCCCTGGAAACCCCATCAAGCCAGAATAAAAGTAGCAGCAAATGCATGATTTCCACCTACTCCTGCAAACACTATTATTTATTTTGGTCTCCTCCTACAAAATCTTTGAGCTGCATTTTTTTTCTTATGCATATTAATTCATAATGAATGATATTTCTTATGTGCCTTGAAAAAATAAACACCAAAGTTTGTGTTTTCATAAAGGACAACTAACTGGAAAGAAAAATGCATCTTACCTTAAGAAAATACTCAGATGCAAACTCACCAGGTTATAATTACAGGTGACATGTATGTGTGTGTAGGGGTGAGGGACTTGTGTTATTCACACCACTTTCAAGCCAAGGCCCCCCCAGAGAGGCTCCCTTGAGCGAGTGGCTCTTTCTCTTCTGACCTGGTTGGCAGAACCTAAGGGGGATGCTGGGGTAAACGAAAGCTGCTCGCGTGTGAGTAAGGATCCGAGCCCTGAATTCAAGTGATAATGCAGCTGAGTGACTGCGTCTGCGTCAGAGGAGAGTATGCTTATGTTGTTAATACTGGCTCACAGCTACGCTTTGATTTTACCCACTGACTGTACAATGAACTATATTCAAGATTTTTTCCTTCAGTGATATTATCATATTTTTATTTGATGCTTAAATCAAAGGTATACTGCCTTTTAATTAATATTGTGTTCTACGCATTTATTTTCTGACATAAAGAAGGGTTATCTAGAAGGTCAAGGGCCAGAGAGAAAGATGGTATCTTGTAGCTTGAATTAGTCTGAAAATAAGGAAATAGATTTGTAGAGAAAAAACCAGTATGAGCCTGGCCTGAATTGGATCAGGCCCAATATCCTTCTGAGGAAGAAATAAAGGGCTTGAACCTTCTCCCACTGAGAGCAATTACAAACCTGCAGTTGACTGTAATAGCTGTGTGTGATAGGGGCATAATAAATTTAAGGTCTGAGATAATCAAGGAGGACTGTGTAATCTTCTGCTAATGCTTCTGAAAGATGCTCTGGTAAAACACTAGGCAGGAACAGCACTACACTACTCTGTTAATAGAAGAAATAAGCTTAAGCCACTTGCTTGTTGCACTCAGGTATAGCCCATCCTGCGAGTCTGATTTGACGGTGATTTAAATGAAAAAGTTTTGAAAAGAACATCTGTGGAATGGTGACTGTGAATGCTGTAACTGCGAGGGAGTGGGGAGGAGGAGGAGAGAGGGAAGAAGTTTTGCAGAGACACCTGTCTGATTTTCTGTATAGTACGTAAGAACTTTAAAAGGCCTTTTTAGCCAAAGGCCCCCCCAGCTTGGTGTCCTGCTTTTGGCAGAGGCCAACAGGAGATGCTCGTGGATGGTCCAGGAGCAGGGCACTCACACGGTGTGCAATCCCAGCCTCCAGCAATGTAAAGCTCGGGGGGTTCACATCAATAAAGTGCTCGTCAAGGAAAAACTATTGCTATCCATTTAAGTGTCTTCCTGAAACTCACCTTATTCATAGTGTAGCTTATTCAAAGACATTTGTCAGGCATTTGCAAAATGTAAGATTCATTGAGTGTAACACAGCAAGCTAAAATGCTTTATGAATCTTAGCTTAAATTAGATAAAATTTTTAGTTCTGATCCAAAATGCCACTGTAACCATTACGTATCTTTCCACTGCCTTAGGTAGGATTTGGCTCAGAATTCTATGCCCTCTTATCATTTATCAATTTAAGGTAAGCATGACAACAGCATTTTGTTTTCCTTTTCCTAAACTGGCTGACTTGCAAAGGTGTTGCTGTAACCTTGCTTTTTTCTTGCCTCATCTCTTCTGTTTATCATCCCTAGTTATACCTTAGCTAAAATTTAGATTTTAAGTTTCAGAAAGGAGACACCTTTTTTTTGGGTTGTTTTCTGGTTTGAATCCTATAAAATAATAGTAGTAATGGATCCTTTTGTATAAAGGTCGAAAATATATACATAACTTTTCTGCTATAGAAAGCATATGAAGTACATATATATATATGGCAGAATTACCTGCCAGCGATAGGAGAATCTTTTGAAGAGAAAACCCAGAAGTTTTCTTCTAGGTTTTAGGCAATATTTTCTGTTAAGTGAAATTTGTTCAGAAGTCAAGAATATATCATGTGTCACTGAAGACTGTTAAATTTGAGGGGGGATGTTAGGTAATTTCTTATATATTATAATGATATGTAATTTTATGTGCAGATTGACCAGTGGTGGGAGTTTTGCTGTCTTTTTTTTTTCCTCTTTACTGTTTTGCAGCTTGTGTATTTCAATTGGCAAAATTTGTGAACATGAAAATACATGTTGAGTCTCTAGTGAGCAGTTGATGGATAAGAAAAAATAAAACAAAAATGCTTTAGCTTATTCCAGATAAAGACATTGATGTCCTAAGTTAACTTTGAGCTAATGTGCTTTGAGTTTCAAAGCTGAAACACATGTGAGGTTGTGTGTGGAAGTGCTGCTGTGGATGTAATTAGTGTAAATGGGATTTAACCTGTCGTGTTTCATACAGACAAGTTCTGTAACCACCTGGCTAACGTGTATACGCTAATCCTTCTCTACTAATAAGAAAGAAGTAGATTTTACACTGAAAGTGAAATGAAACATATAAAGTCATGCATTATATATAATAAAAATATATATCAATTTGCATGCATATAAAAACAGACTTTGGAGTTTTGGAAATTAGTTTTTGAAGGGTCATTTCTCACTAAATTTTCTGAAAAAAACTTGGTGGATTTATACACTTGTTTAGTATATGAATTTGTACGAATCAGGATTTTATTTGCTGACCGAGAAGCTCCAGAGCTTAAGGGAACTACTGACAGCTGAATGTCAAAACCAGTCTCTGGTTAAATGTTATCTTTGGTTGTCTTCAGGAACACAGACTTTCCAGCCAATATTTTTTCTACAGTTTTCCTGGTTTGTGCATCATATTTTCCTTATCCTTCCCTAGACACAGCAAAAATGGGCTCCATTTTATAAGCACAGTAGTCAGCAATTCCTAGAAACGTGAATATTTGTTTTAAGAAGGAAAATATTGCAAGCAAATGATTAAAAATTCTGCTTTCAGAAGTTAATAAAATTTCTATTAGTAACTGGAACCTTAAGTTTTTTTTATTGCCCACAGTGTTATAACTAAGCTAAAATTCAGAAACACAGCTAGGATGTTATTGCTTTGGCGTATTGCTTTGGACCTTTGGGGTATGATATAAGGCCCAGAGCATTCAGTGCGCTGCAGCAGATTGCTGCTTACTGAATAACCAGGGGAAATAGCTGTAGGATGGAGTCAAGGGGAACGATGGTCAGAAAAAATTCTGACTAAACAGTTTTTCATTGGCAACTGTCAGATTGCTGTAACCTTGGGATGCATTAACTGTGATAACACTAGCAAAGAGTTTCTGGTCACCTACCTCAGCCTCTACCCCAGACTAACCAACAGCCCAGCGGTTAGAGGTAGAGTGAGAAGTGTAGTTCTCCAAAGAACCCTTGAGCCATTTTGTCATGGGCCTCTTGCTTTCCCGAACAGAAGTTGTTCTTATTTGTACGAATAAATATACCTTGAATCAGGGAGAAAAAAATGGACTTTATACAGTGAAAAACTCCATGGGAGGAGGAAGATGGCAACTGAGATTTCATCTCCAGTTAATATGTGATTGTTTACACAAAATGAAGTTAATCAACCCAGGGAGATGGATAGAGCTTAGTCCAGACTATCCCTGAATCAGTGACTCAGGCATTCAAATGGGAGGGAGAAGATTAAGGTTTAAATCCACGTCTGCATCTCACGTCTCCTAGGTGTCCTCAAACTACTGGGTTACAATTGTTCCTGTGGTGCTCTGCCTTTTTCTTTTGTTTTGTAAGAAAAATATTCAAAGGACATCAATGTTTCTCAGAAATCATCCAGAGCTGTTGTTGCTTAGTGCGTGGTTTCTGCTGTCACAGCCCTGTGGGGCACAAGCCTCTGTACAACACTGCTGCTCTCGTAGATGCCCAGATCTCCATGCCTTGTTTCCCATATTGTCCCAGACATAACAGTAGGAAAAGAACTACCAACAGTAGAATACAGCATTAAACAAAGAAATACCTGCCTCTGCCGCCCTTGTAACTTATCTCCCATTATCTCCTAAGCTACCGAGTAATACCTAGTTTGCCTCTGTGATGCCATTTTGGAGGCATATGGACCCCTGGGCACTGTGTGTGGGGCCAGCACCACTCTTCCTGAAAAAGTCACTTAGTTGTGGATGTGCCTGGCACAGAGCTTGGCCATCTCCATCTCCATCGTCTCCATCTCCATCTCCATCTCCATCTCCATCAGCTGTTGCCTGTCCGAGATCTCAGCTAGGTCAGATTTGAAGCCACACATCATTCTCTTGAGTGGAGATACGGTGTCTGCCTCCAACAGAGCAGGGTTTTTTAGCCTTAGGTCGGGCACCTGCTCTCCATGTGCAATGCATAGGGCATGCTGATGTCCCAAACCAGTTTTTACAGAGATCAGGACATAAGCTGGGGGTGAAGGCAGCAAATGCCTGTGCTAGCAAACAGCAGCTCCTCTTTCCACTTCATAACATCCTCTGGCAACCTGAGATGTTTCTTTTGGTAAATCAGGGTATGTAACTCTGAACAGCTTCCTAGGAATAGGTTTTGCCTTGGAACTGGCCCATTCTAATTTTTAGGAACCAGCTACTGGGAGAGATGGTGGCAGAGGTGCTGAGAGGACCCTGTGGTGAAAACCGGTGCCCAGGGAGTGGGACCTTCTGCTTCTGCCTTCACCTGCACTCTGCTCACCCCCAGGAGAGGCTGCCCGCATCAGTTACAGCCCTGCATCCAAGTGGGTGAGCAGTGGGATACTCTTCATCTCTTCTCAGTGTTGGGTGGGTGTTTTGATGACAAAACTTACTGCTTCACGTAAGGGTTTTGTGTGTCTGCTTCAAAAGTGCAGGTCTTTGTGTTACCTGGTGCAAAGCTGTGCTCTGCTTGCCTTCTGTCATTGCGGGGCAGGAGTCTTTTAAGTACCCCCTTCATTCGATCAGAAGTTTTGGGGTTTTTTCTTCTGGGCATTTGCCATCTGAGTAGTAAACGAGCAGCACTGAGGAACGTGAGCCTCTAGATGACAAAGCAGCTGAATCGAACTGGTTCATGCTAGAGCTGCCATCAGTTTGGCTCCAGATGCAGAATGGGAACAGTTTTGAAGTCCTGATACTGAGATCACAGGAGCATCGGTTCCTGCCCTCAATTAGAACCTGTCGAAAGAACCCTTTGAAAGGATCTCTCTGCAGTGTTTTTAACGAATCTGTTTACTGGAGGAAGGGTTTACCCCCATTGTTTTTTCCCCAAATTGCAGTACACCAAGAAGTGAGCTGTCAGTAGAAGCTGGCTGTGAACTCAGCGCCTGTCCAGAAAAACCATCGGAGGAGTGGACGTGAACGTCAGTAAAGCAGTCCTGGTTTACTGCTGCTGGGAGTCTGGGCCAGCGTCTATAGCTTTTTGCCCTCTGGGTAGTGTGGGCAAAGTAATACCACAAGGAAAGAATCACAACTGGATCCCAGCTTTTATATTCAGGGACGGAGGGGATGTTTGCATTTCATTAGTGTTAAGTTTGCCATTTCCAAGGATTGGGAAGAAAAATCTCTTCCCTCTTTGCTAGAATATAGAGTGGTGTTTACTTTCTCATTTTGAAATTTTCCCATCTTGTGTAACAGCTGTGCTAGGGCAGGACTCGCTCTCTGCTGAACTGCTGCTTTTTTCCTTTGGCCTTTGTTAAAATTTCTGATAAATAACAGACTGTCTACAGCTGTTCAAATGATGTTGCTTTTTCTAAGTGTCACTTCGGTGTTCATTCCCACCAATGTGGGCTTTGCTTTAGAAGGTAAATAAGGGACAAATGGGGCTTGCTGTTGAGTAAAATTGAACATGTGGGCAGTGGGAAAAGAATCTGAAATGTGAATTGCCCAAGCCTACAGAAGCCATCCACCTCCGGCTGTGATGGAGACACTGTGGCATCTTGGCAGCATTGCTGTGTGCAATTTTCTTTAAATAACTAGTGGGTTTTTTTGTTTGCTGCAGTTGGTGCTATTTCTTCACATTTTCTCATTTGAAGGTAATCTGCTTCTAAGAAGTGATTAGTGTGATTTGTACATGGAAGGCTTCACTGGGCTTTGAATTTTTGCAGTGGCATTAGCTACTGGGCTCACCACTGTAAGAAACAGTGAGAAGAGAATATATGTGACTTACTAGTATACTCATCTATTGTCGTAAAGATAACTTTGCATAATTTATATTAATTCATGATTTAATTTATCGAGAGGCTTTCTCTAAAAATTTTATAAAATCACAGTTCTGGAACAAAAGGATCTTATGAGTGAGGACTGAAGATTTTTTTTCACACACTGTATCTTTTCTTTCCATGGCAGTAGTTATCTCCATTTCTTGCCTTTAACCCTTGTGTGCAGATCCCTGTAAGAAGCTGAAGGGCAGAAATCGGTCTGCACTTGAAAAATGGATCAAATGATTTTGAAGAAACAATATAAATGCAAAGTTCTATCTGTGCTTGAGATTAGAAATCAAATTTCTATAGTAATATTTAAGGTGAGTTTAATACTCAGATGAGTTTGATTTATTTCCTGTTGTGAACTGCTTATACAGGCAAAAAGATATAATTTATAAAACCAAAGAGCGAAAGAAAAGAGAATGAATGGAAGTAACTCAACTCTGTCCTTTCCACAGCTGAGGACAGAAAGTAATAATTGTTGCTTAGCTAGATTATCACACAAAAGAACAGCAAGTCATTCATTTCCACATGAAAAAGCACAAAAACAGAGTTTCTGTAAGACTGATTGGAAGGTTTAAGATGAGAACGTCAATGTTAAGGTTTCTCTTTAAAGGTGTTAGGTCTGCTTAGGCTGAAATCAGTCCTGCTTTTGCACAAGCGTAGCTAGTGTAAACCTATAGCAATTGAATAAATGGAGAGTCAGTGCCATGGTTTAAACAACTTTTCAACAAATACGATGGGCCAGATCCTCAGCTCTTCTAGTTTTTTTAAACTTTTCTCCAGGTTGTTGGAACTGAAACAATTTACATCATATATAAGCCAAAAGTTTTGGTTCCGGTATAGTACCAGCACTTCCTGAAAGATGACAGATCCAATGGCCCTGTAATTCCTTGGCTGACTTTAAGTACAGGATGCTGGATAACAGCAGTGCTGCAAGGCAGATAGACATCATTCTGTTGGAAGGCATCGAATTCTGGTGCTTTTGGAAAGAAGCTGGGTTTGTTGGCTACAGGGAAATCTCAAAAAGGAACTTGAGAATTTTGCGAGCATGTGCTTCAGGTTTGCTCAACATTTTGAGGCAAGTGTAAATCACTTCTAAGTAAGCTGCGACGAATAAAATGTTCATAATCACAAGCTGCTAGCCAATCTTAACACTTTTTTTGCCTGAGCACTGCTTAAATTACTACAGCATATTTTATAGACAAAAAAGTGCAACTAATTAATACCTGCAACATCAGTAGACTCATGTAGGAATAACAGTGAGAAGAAGCCAAACTAACTCCTTTGGTTGAATATGATAATTATTTCTTGGATTAGAGGTGATAAATTGGGGACCTCAGCCAAAATTTGGGTGATCAGCCACTCCAGGCACTTTTCGCCAGCTCAGCAGAGAGGCCAGGGACTGAATGGAGGTGGAGATTGAACTATGCTCTGGTTCCCTGAGATGGATCCTTCTCATGAGGCTTATGGGCAAAATTGTGACTAATGAGAAATGCATGTCCTGCTGGAGCACAGCTGCTTGTGTTCTGTGGATGCGTGAAGATCTGCAGGCCACTTTTCAGTTGCAAGTGTTTTAATGGTGATAAACACTGGATTTTATCAGATTTTCAAGCAGTATCAAAAATACACATGCAAATTGTTGATCTTGGTTGATCTCAAGACCTGTTTTTCCTGTGACAGCTGGGGCCATCCTAGAAGAAAGCAATGATAACAATGCGATAAAAGCATTTCTCTAGAGCTTTGTAGTTGGTGAGAGAGGATGTTCAGTTTACCCCAGATAGTAGCCATAACGCATAAACAGCAAGGCTTGTACATGCTATTTTCTGAAGCGTGGTTCAGGGAGGGTGACCACTAGCTGCTGCTAATAGCAGTGGGACAGCCACACTCCGAACGTTGGACAGATACACATCTAGGTCACTGCTGACGGCAGCCAGAAGTGTGCTGCTGCAGCCACTCGGTGAATGCATCTTTATCGCTGCTGTTGCGCATTTCTAACTGTTGTACTGAGGCCCTACATCTACTAGGAACAAGATTTTTGGTTCGATATTTAAATGCCTTCGAAACTGGGCTTTCATACGAGAGAGCAACTAGGGTTCTTGTGCAAAAGGATACTTGGAGAAACTGGAAGATTTTCTGGGTTCATAGGGTCACTTGATCATTAGCTTTATTAGCTGGCACAGCAACCCTGTTCAGTCTTGATAGCTTGTACTCTGGCTTGAAAGCAGAAATCAGTCCAGGAATACTGGCACTGGTAGGAATTAGGCAGGGCTTTGCTGTGTCGAAGCTGGTGTTGTGTGGGATTTCGCCTTGGACTGGCTGGTGAGAATTTTAAATGCGGAGATATAAGTCGGCATCATGGTTATGCTATGTTGTACTTTCATTGCCATGTTTTTTTAATGAAAGGTGGCTTTTATATACGTACAATTGGAAAGCATTCATCCCTGATGTGTACCATCTGGATACAAATATTCTATCTGGAGACTGTGGTTTTAACAAATAATTGCCTTTTCATAATAGGTAGATAGAGAAGATCTGCTCAGGCAGGTAGTCCATTGCTTTTCCACAAAGGAATTCTACATTTTGCAATTGAATCGCAGTGTTTGCTTCTGTGTTCAATTTAAATGCCCAAAGCAGGATTTCTATATCCAGAATCAGAACTCAGGCATTCCTAATTACCATTCCTTTTTCGTATCGGTTGTTTTTTAAGCCATTTTACAAGACTCTAGTTTAAAAAAAAAAAAAAAGGAAACAAAACCCAACCCTCCCCCCCCAACCTTTTAGTGCACTGATATTTGTGGAAGAAAAGCTGCAAAAACACTTTACGCAGAGCATATGAAAGGTAAATGATTTTACTTTTTAACCATAATATTTTACTTTCCTGAAATTTATCTTCTCTCTTGGAGGTTCTGTACAAGAAAAGAGAATCTGTAACCCTTCTGCTAGCATTATTTGGAATCTCTCCTAAATTTTCTTTAATTGCAAATATCTTGGATACATGGTTGGAAGGATTTATTGGGAGGAAAGGGTCAATTAATATATTAATATTTTGGCTTGTGCCATATCCCAACAGTTTCTTACCTGCCTATTTTTACATGCATATAACATTCCTATTAACTTCCTATGTCATTATATTCTCTGCTTCCCACAGTAGAATAGACTTGCCTTACCTCTTTTCATTTCAGCAGCAAGCAGAACGTGCTAAAAACGTGTGTTTGCTTGTGTGTGTGTGCGTGCCTGTGTGCCGTCCGGTGTTTACACTTTTAGTGGACATTTCACTCTCAGCCTTTTCCATCCCCGATGCTTTATGTGGTCAGCTGTGGCTCCGCAAACCTGGCCCGCGCCCTGTGGGAAGGCATGAATGGCCCTTGTTGTGCTAGCACACCTGTGTTCTGCGCACAGCTGTTTGGTTCACAACAGGGTTGCTGTTAGCAGTTATGAAACATTTTCACACCACCCACCCGCTATCCACTGGTTTATAACATTTGCTGGCACTTCTGTCCGGCCTGAACTTTTTTTTTTTTTAATTTAAAGGACACCAGGATACTTTATGTATAGGAATAACAAGCCAAATTGGCACAACACCTTCTTAAAAATACTCCCTCTCTCCTGTGTCAAAGATTACACTTTTACTGTCTGTGGTAAATCTGCAACTGTAAGAAAAAATGTTTCTTTTTTTTTTTCCCCCTAGTTATCAGACATTTTTGTGCTGGCTAGAATTTAAACAGGCTGGAACATTACTTTGGTTTTTTCTACGTATTGTTGGAGATGCAGAATCACCCATTTGTTCTATGTTCTATCTGTATGTTATAAGAGGAAGTTAAGACACAGAGCAATAAAAGGCTACCTATACAGCTAACTTTTTAAACCACCCCAACTGGTTGGATGGATAACCCAACTCTTCTGAAAGGAAGATGGCTAAAAGCTCACTTTTCTGGTAGTCTAGATGATGTCAGATCTCCAAAATGGAAAATGGAGCTAGAAGAAAAAAACGAAAGTGAAGCAGGTGCTCCATATGGAGGCGAAAAAAGACAAATTAACTTAATGTAAAAACTGCTTTATTTCTATAGAAGAATGCTATTTAAATTCATACACTAGGAAGACAGCTGAACTCTTCTGTGTAGTTTTATCAGCTGTGTTTTGTATCTCTCCATGACACAGTATGTGGCTCTTTTCTGAAAGCAGGACAATGTGTTTTGACAGCCCTTGGCAGTGAGAGCAACAGTGAGAAAAGCAAACCAAAGTGATTCAAATTAACACGAGCTGGCTGTTGTGAAGCTGGACCATCCAAAGCATTTCCCATGAATAGAGAACCTCAGATATTGTAAGATGCATCATAGCCAACTGGGTTAGAAACAATGAGGAAGGGAGGCTGCTAACACTGCTCACCATGCTGCCACCTACAGAAAACAGCAGTTTTCTTTGGTAAGCTACAGGGGCGTTTAGCTCTTGTCCTGTTTGACAAGGTGAACAAATCCTATACTGAGCTCTGCAGGGAAAACAGCATCAAGCAGAAAGGCAAAGCTCAATTAAAATTGCTTTAGGTAACCTTGACCATTTCTGTAGGGGATGGTTTGCATGGGAATTTGTTGCTCTTCTAGATCACACATGGGTGTGTGTTTATTTTGCCGTAATGTGACTGCTGATGGCTTTTATTTTTAAAACATTTTATTGCTGATCAGGAGGAAAAAGACCGAGAATTTATTATACCTTATTTGTTTTCTAAAGTTTTTCTAATTCAAAGGAGAGGAAAATGTCTTTGGTGACCTTAGAATTAAGGATTCTCTCCTGATGCTAGAGCAAGCTCCATGAGGTCCAGTCCTGGCCATTTGACTGACAGATGACTGGTTTGAGGAATTCAAAGTGGTCCAGAAAAGAAAACCCTTAAAAGTGCATCAAAGCTGAAAAATCTGATTTCTGTCATTCACTTACTTCCCTTCCGGTTTTGCAGGACAATCTTTTCCTTTCATATTCCTTTGCTGCTGGTAAGAACATATTATTTTCTGATGTGTACAGTGCTGTGCCCCATCTATCTGTTTTGTGTGTCACAAAATTATTTTCTCCCATGTTCTGACTTCCTAAGAATCTTCCTTTTACTTAAGATCCTTTCATTTTGCTTCTCTTCTGAATGTCTTCCCCCATCTCATCACCAAATGAATCTTGCTTTAGATAAGTCAAAGTATCTGTTGTTTTCTTCTCCTTCCCACACCTGCCCACATTCAACTTTTCTTCTCATACCCGGTGCTTCCCACTTGCATTCCCAGCTAGAAGACCTCCTCTTCTCATTGTAATAAACCCAGGTTTTTTCCCCCTTATGAGTTATGTGGTGGACAGTAATCCTTCTGCTGGTATTTCAGTCCCTCATGATCCATATTGGATTTTATCTATGTATCTGCACTGTGCCCTATGAAGCAAGGAATTGTTGTAGATGATACAAGAAATTAAAAGTGATTTATCCAAGGTCATAAAGAAAGGTAACGAGTAAATTAAGCCCAGACTTCGTGGATCCTAATCCTAGCTGTGGAGACTGTAATAGCAATGGCGAGGAAGGTGGAAAGTCCGGGCAGATGATTTGTATTCCTTACTTATGGCCAAATATGACACAAATAGAGGCACCCTGTTCCTGATGAGGAGAGGCGGGAGAGGGGGACATAATTCATGCTATTCAGATTCTGCTATTTAGCATTTGCCGATCCCTAATGGGATATTTGCAAAGTATAATATTTTCTAACAGCTGTAAGGACAAGAGAGCCTAAAATTTCTCCCTATACATAATATCCATGAAATTGCATTGAATATTGTAATGATGTGTTATGCTGCCATTAGCTGCCTGTGAATACCTAATTTGGAAGGTTAATGAAATTGACAAATGTGTGTACTGTACGCGCATTGTCAGTACTAGTTAATGGCAACTCTCACATTTTTATTTGGAAAATTATATAAAACTGAAAGTGACAATTATTGTAACTTCATCTTTTTTGGAATCTAGCACAGTGTGCAGTTTATTTAAATAGGGTTGTGTGTGTTTTAAATTTGTATACCATCATATGAAGTCCTTTGCTCATCATGTGATTATATACTTAATTTTTGTATGAATGAATGCGTGTATTGTGGTCTTTTATAGCATATTGGGCCAATTTTTTGGGTTTTGTATGTATTCCACACTAAAATACCATAAGTCCTTGTCTTCCTGTTGGCTCAACAGTGCTTGATTACAAAACTGGTGCCAGCTAATTCAAAGAGACATCACACATCCAGAATGAATTTCCCCAGGCAAGGAAAGTATGCTAGAGTACGTTGGAAGAGTATGCTCTTGTATTTTCTGTAAACGATTGAGCACCATAAAAGGTCACTTGCAGCTGCTACTGCTTCCATGTATGAATTTGATGAGATCCTTGAAGTTTGGCCCCTAAATATTTCTGTGGCTCTAGAAAGTACTTATTTAGGTCAAGGTCACTTTTTTAGGTGTAAAGAGTCTGACTTGAGTTCTTCTTTTGGTCTAAAGCTGTTTGATTAGACAGAGCTTCACATAGTGAATGATCCCTTATATCCCGGGGATCTCAGATTCATCTGCTGTGAAGCGAGAAGAGACATCATGATAATCCTCTGTGACATACCACAGCATGGATGATGTTGCCTCATCCAAGCCTTGTAAGCTGGAAAAGGGTGGATGGATGGAGTGAGAGCTGCACAGCCCACTTCCCCTGTTACTTAATTTTTGGGCATCTCTTCAACTCCTTGTGGATTTTCTTCTGAGGGAGCAGGTGTCACAGAGGAGGGCTGCTGCCCTGAGGAGACCGCATGTGTCACTTCCAAGAACAAAGCAGTCTTTTAAACCCAGTGCTATATTGAGCCTGTGAGTCATGAATCTTTAGATCAATAACCAAAATGTTTTTATATGTGGGGGCAGCCCCAAACAGAGTGACTCAGCGCCGGCAGTTCCGCGTTCAGCACACTTCTATGCAGGATCTGGTTTCAGATGACTGATTGCTGGAGTAGGGCTGGGTGATGTGTGGAGGCTGAGGCACTGCTTGTGGGCATGGTGGAGCGGAGTTTTGTTTTTGATACTCGGCACACCTGCCCCTCATTCAGCTTCACGCAGGAGCTGTGTTCTCAGGCTGTCCCAGATGCCACCTGCAAGTCAGCAGCCTGTCTGGCTGTCTCTGGTGTTTTTCATAAGGTGACTTGAAGTCAGTGAGATTTAAGATGTTCTTAGGCTTAGAGTCTTTTATCTTTTTTTCCCTTTTTGTTGTGTTGGAGTAATAAATAGGCCGAATCTGGTTGAAGAATACATCTACTCAGACCCTTTGTCGTGGATGTCACAGATTTCAGTGGTCCAACGCTCTGAAGAGTGATCAAATGCTTGTCCCTCTCACACTTGACAACAGGGACTTTTTTTGGTCTTTCTCCAGTCCTGGTGGCCTTGTCACTTCAGGCTCACAGTAACCCTCTGGGAGAAGCTGGGGTTCAGCAATCATCCCACAGACCTCTACCCCAAAAGCACAGATCACACTTAAATGTTTGCATCAGCTGTGGTTGTCAGTGTATACATTGATTTGAAATAGGAAATTTGGAGCCTGGAAAAGCTCCACACTGAGATTTGTCTTGTTAAGCAGGCGTGTTTTGCTCCTCTCTGGATTAATGATTTACTGATAGCTCAGTAAAGGGTAAGGGATGTCTGCACCTGGCCTATTGAAGGGACATTTGCATTTGAAGAAGTTAGGCCAGCTTAGTCCAGAGAGGACACTGAAGCCACCTCCTGAATGGAGGAGGGGAGATGAATTTGAATGATCCTTCACGCAAAACTCCAACAAAGAGTACAGGGTTATAAGTTAACCATCTTCCTCGGCTGCGGGTTACCTCCTGTAAATATGTATTTGGGATGGAGAGTGTACAGCAGCTCTGGGACCCTGGCCATGTGGATGGATCAGATGTGGTTTAGATCTTGTTTGGCAGCTAGATACAAAGTGAGACAGCGAGAGGGAAAGAGAGTGGTGGGCCTTTTGGACTTGATTTTAGAGAAAGTTTTCTTTCCTTTTTTCCAGCCATATATTAGAAACCTCTGCAACTGTGTTGCTTATTTTGAATTGGATAAATAAGTATTTTTCCATGCTTTTGACTTGGTTTGCACTGAAGATGATTTCAGGATGCTGGCTAACATAAAAAACCTATTCTGAAAACTGGTATATAGGCATAGTCTAGTAACATGTAAGTCCCCAACACATTGATCCATGATATCTAATGATCAACAGAAATTGCCACCTGTGTGTGGGACAGTACGGGAGCTGGTAAAGTAGGGAGACTATAGAAAAATAGAATTTTTGCTTGACCAGCACAAGGCAGGAAAGGTCTTGTGCACACCCAGGGGTCAAATAGCATATTGATCCTTGGATTCCTCTCCAGGGCTCTTGGGGAGCACATAAAAAGCTGGTAACGTGTTTTAGCTTTCCATTGAGAGCTCTGCCTCTTGTATATAGAAAGATATTTGGTAGTTCCTGCAGGACTGCCTGTATTTGATACACATATGAATTCTATTCTTGTCTGAACAATTTGCTTCTGGATTCTGTGATTGCAGGAGGGAGATAGATAAGATTGCTGCTGATATCAGATTTACTTCAAGGCTAGGAATTAAAGTTATGTACTCATGAAATTGGAGTAACTTGGAGAAAGAAAGTAATCATGAGGAAATACTTCAAATTAAATGATTTTTCCTCAGGAAAGATAATAGGACCATCAAATTTTTGGAGCTCTTTACTATTTCAAGCAGAAGTAGAAGAAGATTAATGGTGAGTTATTTCAAGACAAGATTGCTGCCAGGGCACCATAGGGACTGGGGGCCAGGAGCAACTGGGGCTCCCTGGGCTGGGAATGAAGAAGCTTCACCATCCAGGGCCTGTGCCACCACCCCCAGCAGTGACTTCTGCAGGAAGTTTATTCCTGCCCTCAGGGAAGTAGGTGTGGAGCCCCAACTCCTCAAAGAACATTTGCTTTGTCAGCAGCTAAGATACCACTGAGAGAAATGAAACCTCCCTAGAAGAATGATCCCTTGCCTTTAACAGAAAAAATTACGCTGGAATTTTGGCTACAAGCACAGGATTGGATGCAGGGCAGTAGAAAAACATGAAACTGAGAAACAGCAGAAAGCTCTCCTGATATCTGGGGAACATAACAGAAGTCTCAGCTTTCAAGCAATTGTAGATAATTGTTGCTTCATTGTGATTTATTTCAACATCCAGTGAAAAAATTCTCACTGACTTCAAGAGATGCTGAACCGAGCTCAAGGAAGATAAAATAACTGGTTGTTCAGCCAGTAGAATTTGGAAAATGAAGGTTTCATTTGTTTTCTTATAAAAACTACCAGGTATAACATGCGGAGAACCATGTTATAACTAGCCTTTTCCCATCTTGAGACACACTGTTAGGGAATGTGTGATACCTGAGGCGTAGGAAATGGTGCTACACTACAAGCAGAAGAGGCAAAAATTAGAGTTCACAGTCCTGGGAAGGGTGATTATTCTGTTGCTTCTTGAATGTATTTGTTTCCTCTGTGAAATTCAGCATCTTTTCCTAAAATATCTCTACTATGAAAAAAAGAAAAAAAGAAAGAGAGGGGATACCATTTCTCTGAATGCATTTAGTATATGCATTTAGTTGGCAGGCTGGACTAGCAGAGGGTGTCCCTGCAGGGGGTTGGAACTAGATGATCTTTGAGGTCCCTTCCAACCCAAACCATTCTATGATTTTATAAGCCATAGCTCTGCCTATGTAGCTGTTTCTCAAGCTAGAAGAAAAACTAATGCTTTGGCGCTCAAGAGCGAAGAGACTTTATAAAAAATCATGGTTTCACCTTTGACTTGCCAACCTTTGATTTTAAATGTAAAAACAGGGGGAACACCTGTCACCAAAATAGTTTTATTGAATCAAGGCGATACAGACAAAATAACAATGTTTTTGATGTGAATTTGTGTTCCTTCTGAATGGGAGGCATGAATTGAAATATTGCCTCTAACTGAGGTCAGAGGGAAAAAATCTCACTGAATCCAACCTATCTGGATTTCTCTGCTAATTTTTTGTTTTTTGCAGCTGATAAACTAGCACTCAGGATATTTGTTTAGAGACTGACAGTATGGAAATTTTCATGGCTTTCATGGTTCTTGTGGTCTTCTCTCTGGACACACCATCCAGCTTTCAAAATTTCTCTCAATTTCTTCCATGGCTGGGTTTGTCTCCTGTGTTGAGTCAGGTGCAAGTATGTCCTTATTCAGTACTCCATCCATTGTCTACTCCAAAATGGTTCGGACTACGTAGAATTAACTTTCTATAACCACAATCAAGTGTTAGCAGTGTCTTTCACAATCCGCTTGTCATCTTTGTTGCCCTGGTAGAAAATCATCTTTCTGGATCATATTCAAGGTATTCAAGTGCCACAGGGATCAGGAACAGCATTACCAGGGAGGTAGAGGAGGCTGTCACCTTCACACCAGCACTCCCTGACAAGGTGCAAGTCCTTGTCATAGTATAGTATGTCACATCCCAGCTGTGCTGGTGGCCAGTGTATAAATGCTGTAAATAAAGAACTGTGCCTGTACCAGTCTCTTTCCTTCCTCTGCACTCTGTGGCTTTAGCTCACTATGCCAACCTTTGCTGGACTTCTGATTTGTTATTGTTTCCAGGAGAAATATTGCTGGCTGAGCAGCTTAGCCCTGTAGGAGCAGGTTTTGGCTGGCAGCTCTGTGGGATACAGGCAGCATGAGGGATGCTCAGCACCCAGCATTATAGGATTCTTCTTTTTTCTTGACTTTGGTGAGTGTGCCTGGGTGAATGAGGCTTACCTGTGGGAGTTGGAAAGTATGTTGCTAAGCTTATTTTTGGTATTTCTTTTTAAAATCTTCTGTGCCTGTTGCCAAACATGCGAGGTTTGTTTTCAGACTCTAACTTCTCAGGTAAAGCTGTCATGTTTATTCTGACTCACTACATCAACACATAAATATGAGATTTTTGTTTACATTTATTGCCTTTTTGTGTATCTTTAAATAGCCTGGAAATGGTTTTTTCAAGGCTTTATTCATTTCCCAGGTATGAAAGAATGAGAGAGAAAGAAATCACTGTATAACTTAATCTCAGAAGATGTGTTTGGGCTCATGTGTTAGCTATGACACAGTGAAGTATGGTTAAACCAAGGACAGGTTTGGGTTTACATCTTCCGGGATAACTAACAACCTTAGTTTTGACCATCGCTTGACATTAAAAAAAATTTTCCACTTTTCAACATGAAAGCCGTGAGTCATCCTCGAAGTGCGTGTCACCCGCGTAGTGCATTTGAGGAACGGTTTGGGGCAGGCTGGCTTGCGTTCACAGGTTCTGTAATCTGTCATCCACTTTGCAGTACTTTAATTTACAAACATTTTCACAGGCTGCAGACGGTGACTCTCTGCTTGGATTAACCACAAGCTCATTCTGCTTCACCACAGTTTGACCTCTCTGATGAGCCACGCATTAATGTGTTTACAGACTGTGTATGTATATCTGGCTATAGGCTTGTCAAGGCATGCACAGCGCAAAAATCATTTTTATTTTCAAATGTGTTTGGTTTTGGCTGTGATCTGGCTGGTCACTTATTCCTGGTAAATGATTTTCGTGGTGTCAGTTGGTCAGTGTTGAGGAGTGCTGTTAAATATTGGTCCGTCATTTTCAAAAAAACCCAGAGAAGATAATTCATGGGGCTGTAACAGAATCAGGTTGGAAAAGACCTTGAGAGGTCATCTAGTCCTGCCGTGTTGGCTTAAGGTAGGCAGTCTGAACCAGTTAGCCCCCCCCCCGCTGTCTGCTCCAGTTCACTCCTGGAGACTTGTCCTCCTCCCTGATGTCTGAGTGTGGATGCTCAATGTCCTCTGACTCACCACAGTTTATTGGAATAGACCTCAGTTTATGTTACTTAGGCAAGCCTCAGGCTTGGGGAAGCCAGATGAACTGGCATCTCCTTGACTAGGGGGATGGAGAGAGGCAGAGCAGGCAACTGAAGGTCAGGACTGAGCTAGGACAGTTAAAGCTTTCTGCCATGGTATGTGCTTCACATCCTTGGCTTGAGCTTGTAACTGCTGAGTTTGGACACCTGCTTCTCAGCTGTACCAGGTCTTTCATAGCTGACCTCGGCAGAGGCTGTTCTGAAGGGAGAAGCAAGCTGATCCTGCAGTCCATTAAATCAGTACCTGCAAGTGGCCCCTATGACTGGGTAAATGATCAAATGTTTCAGGGAGACTGTACTGTGCCACAGGAATGCATGTTATCACCTGAGGCACCACAGCTCACTGCAGCTCATGAAGCCACTCTGGCGTATTTGCAATGCACTGCGAGGTTGGCATCTCCACTGTTGGTGAGGGATGTGGGTGCTTCCACATGCTGTCGCAGTTCTCTCCATCCTTTGTAACAGCTCTATACTGAAACATGCTCTTCAGCGCTGCAAGCCTGTTGTTGGCTGCACGTTCCCCAAGTGAAAGATGAGCAGAAGGAAAGCTTTGATGCCCATCTTTCCAGCCCATCACAGAGTGCCAGCTATGATGCATTCAGCTGCTGTGCTCAGCCCCATGCGATGTCTATCCCTCCACGCAGGCATGTGGGGTGGATGGACTGGGGGATGTGAATAACATCCTCCTCCAAGGCCAGGCATCAACAGATGCCCCTTAGTGACCGCCTTCTGTTCCAACGTGGCTTTTAATTTCTCATTGCTGTAATTTCAAAGGAGGAGATTGTCCAAACGGTCAAACAAGAGCAGTCCCAGGAACTTATTCAGGAGTTTCAGCTGGTTTATTTTTGAAGAGCACTTTCTCACTTGCTCTGACACGAGACATACATAGGTAATGTGCTCCTCTCCCTTTCTCTCTTTTTTTTTTTTTTTTCAGCATGTAGAAACTTGTTATCAGTTTCATTGTGAGGTTGAAAACTCATGTCTTGAGCAACATCTATAAATTTCACAAGGCTGGGTTTTTTTGAGTGTTTACTGAGAACATATTATATTTTAGTATCTCTATCATAAATACCTTTTTGTTAATCTTTCACCCTCACTAAATCTATTACAAGCTTTAATCAACCTTTCTAAGCAGTAATAAAATGTTATCAGCAGTTGGCAGAGATTATAAGTGACAGACCCTAATGTTTTCTAATGATTGTCATTATTTAGAAGGTTGTTTGTAGTTTTACAGAAAAATAATTAGATCTATTGCATACATTTGAAGAGAAGGGAGTGTGCCTCCCTTGATAGTTTACTCTCAAGAAATCTAATTTGTAAATAATTACTTAAAAAGAAAAAACCCAACAACACAGAGCTGAATGGAAATTCAAGATATATTTAGGCAAATGCAGGCAGAAGACAACATGCTTTATGCTAAAAAGACAGAGTATTCCTCAGATGAATACATACAGTTCAAGTTTTTCACCTATTATCAACGAGATCTGAAGTCTGAATTTCCAAGAATACATCTCTCTCTTCATCAACTTGTCACCTTGTTACACGCACAGAAATAGGCTTCACAAAACTATTATTTTATATTATGCAAATTATTTTTCCCTTTAAGAACAAGTCAATACTCTTTCACTTACCATGTTTCTGCAGCTGGTGAAGTGAAAGGTTTCGAATGGGACATAAATGAAGGTGAAATTTTCCTGGTCCCCTTAAAGTTTAAAAGGTTTGTTTGGTTTTTTTTTTTTCCACTTAAGATCATGTAAGCACTGTGTTCTGGCTGAATTTCAGCTTTGATATACCCAAACGAGATATATTTCCCTGAGTTCTCGATGGTGTAACTATATTTTAATTTTTACTGTCCTACTTCACAGCATTGCGGAGCCTGGAGAAGGTGCAGCCCTAAGATTAGCACAAGCTAAATGCTGGGCTTGTGCTCCAAGTGTGGTGTTCAGTCTGCTGTCCCCCACCTCCTGTCTCCCATGTACTATGAGTTCACCATGATACAGTAGCTCCCTAGCTCCAGGCTGTGCTGAGTCCCTGAAGCTGCAGAGACATTTTATTGTGCTCCTCGTACAGCCCTTGGGTTTAAAGAGGAACACAGGCAGGACCCACTCTTGGGCAGCAGCAGCCTCATGGCATCTCCTTATCCCCTTTACAGCTGCAGGCTGGGTGGAGAATGGATTGAAAGCAGCCTTGAGGAGAAGGACTTGGGGGTGTTGATTGACAAAAAGCTCAACATGAGCCAGCAGCATGCGCTTGCAGCCCAGAAAGCCAACCATGTCCTGGGCTGCATAAAAAACAACATGACCCACAGGTCAAGGGAGGTGATCCTGCCCCTTTGCTCTTGTGAGTCCCCACCTGGAGTACTGCATCCAGCTCTGGAGGCCCTGGTACAGGAGAGACATGGAGCTGTTCGAGCGAGTCCAGAGGAGGGTCATGCAGCTGATCAGAGGGCTGGAGCACCTCTCCTATGAGGACAGGGTGAGAGAGTTGGGGTTGTTCAGCCTGGAGAAGAGAAGGCTCTGGGGAGACCTTATTGCGGCTTACCAGTACCTCAAGAGGCCTACAGGAAAGATGTTGAGGGATTATTTACAAGGGCATGTAGTGATAGGGCAAGAGGTAATGGGTTTAAACTAAAAGAGGATAGATTTATACTAGATGTTAGAAAGAAATTCTTCACTGTGAGGGTGGTGAACGCACTGGAACAGGTTGCCTGGAAAAGTTATGGATGCCCCATCCCTGGAAGTGTTCAAGACCAGGTTGGATGGGGCTTTGGGCAACGTGGTCTAGTGCGGAGTGCCCATGGTAGGGGGGTTGGAACTAGATGATCTTTAAGGTCCCTTCCAACCCAAACCATTCTATGATTCTATGATTCTATGATTCTTGTTTTCTCTCCCATTATATGAACCCAGATGCGTGTCTGTTGAGAATGGACACCTATGAAGCAGTGCGTCAAATACTTATGAATATACGTACAGTACTCCCAGATACTTGCTTGTCCCCCAAAACTGAAATCCTCGCCAGCACCAGGCAGGGAGCATTTTATAGTTTAATGTTGTTTCATGCCCAGTGAATGCTCACTGCTGACCTGTTTTTAGAGGGTATAAAAAATCCGTGCAGGTGTTTAGGCCTCATGGATGTGTACACACAAGCACACACAAACAGACACACACACACACATGCAATCCTTTAGGCTGAGTGACCAGTTTAAGCAGAAGTGCAGACCAAATCAGACTAGTGTAACTGAACTGAATCTTAGCTTTTTCATTGCAGACCTCATCTAGTCTGCTTTTACACCTCAAACTTGAAACTCATTTCCGAAGTACATGCTCTTCTCTGACTTCAGCTTGCCTCTTGCTCGGCATGAGGATCAGCATGCACTCAAGATAAACTTGCAAATGGTTATTAATTTCTGTGTATTTTTTGAAAAGTTTGGTTTATTTCTTGTGGTGGGTTTCTGTTGGCTGATGTAGATGTTGACTCTCTTTATTCCTGTCATCACCTCTTAGGCATTTCTAGAGTGTTATGCTGACCGCCCTTTTTTGTCTCTAGTGCTCTCCGTTTCTGCACATCCCAGAAACTTCCTTGTTTAATTCTGCTTACAAAAAAAGGATGGTATGTTTAAAAAAAAAAAAAATTAGACTGATTTTTAGCTCCTTAGTAAAAACTAAATGGTGTGCTTTTTCTAAGCAAACTAGGCATTTTTAGGAATTAATTTCTTTCCTCAGACTCTCCATTACCCTGGAGAAGGATGTGCATCCTAAAGATATTATAAAGTAAGCAGAAAACCCAACTTGAAAGGATTGGCAGTGTTTAAAGTTAGCATTTGGAGTATATCTGCAAGAAGCAGCAGCAGTGTTTAAATGGGAAATTCCAGACTATAAATTCTTTTTCAGCTAGATTATATGCAGTACAAGTGTTGACTTTCAATTTATACCTTTGATATGACTCATTGAATGTTCTGATTCTTAGTTTATTTGTCCTGTCTTCAGCAAAATGGATTGAATATAGGGTTATCCAACCATGATACGTTGTCTCTGTGCCTCAGATGTTATATTGATGAAATCTTAGTGTCTGGCACTATCTAAGAGGAATATAAAAATTTGATTTGGTCTGCAGCCAGCTTTCCTCCCACTCTGGAACAATGATGGAACATCTGGGAGAACGCTGTATTCATTAACCCAAATCCTGAACACTTCGCATAATACCTGATCCTGTAAGAATCTGCTTAGTTTTCCAGCCTGTGTAATTTGTGCTGGATGCAGCTAGAGCATATTCAGTCAAAGGACCTTGTCTCTTTTACATTTTTGAGCTTTTATGTGACATTATGCTTTGTCATAATTGATGATAACAAGATTCCCATTTGTTATCTGATTTTAAATGCCAGTTACATGCATGGTGGCTCACTCCATTCTCTCTCCTCTAGAAATTTCTCTGTATTTGTCATTTGTATTTTCAGCTGGAGACCTTAGGGTTTTATCTTGCCCATCGTCTCAGCTGAAGCCATATGCCAAGAGGCCTCTTAACTTTCCTGAGGATGGATCTTGGAATATCAGACTGGTGTCAGCGTGCCACCTTTATTGTTTCTCCTGTTTTCATAATCTCCCCTTCTCACAGTGGCAGATGCCCACCAGCATTGTGGCTGACAGAATAGCCATTTTCCTCCTGGGGTTTGATACCGCGCTCTGGCCAGCTGCTGTGGGGTATTCAAAAGGGATGCAGCTGGTACATCCTGAAGTTTGAACATCCCCTAACATTTTATAGTCTGTGCTTGCCTAAGGAAGGGTTTGTGTTTATGTCTCATGACCCCAGATCCTCTGCATGGATTTGACTGTTCACGAGACTGAGTAAAGCTAAACTCCTGAACTCTTATTTAAAAATGGCTGTCCTAATGCAGAACATGGGAGCCCAACTGTCTCTTTTAGGAAAGGAGGAATAAGGCAATGGTTAGAGTAATAACCTGGAACTTTTTTCTCCCTTTACAGTATAGATATGCTTTGTGCTGGACCTTGGGCAAGTCGCACAGGCTGAGATCCAGAAAATACTTACGGACCTAAATCCCACTGTGGGATTTAGCCACCTGGATAGGAGAAAGGTCCAAATTTTCAAAGATCCTCAGTCTTTCAGAGCACCTCATCTGCAAAATCATCATGGAAGCTCATGGTTTTCTTTCAGCAGGATGTAATGAGAACAGACGCACCATGTTTGTAACATAAACTGCTCATCTTTCCCAAGCCCAAACAATGAATCACAAGGAGGTAAAAGTGTATGCTATGCAACTACCTGCCTCTTGTACTGATGTTTTAAAAATGTACCATTTCCTTGCAGGATTTGGCAGAGATGGAAGAGTGTTTGGGACCGAAACTGCAAATTCCGTCTTTGCATTTTGTCAATACAGCCTACCAAGGGTTTACATAAGAATCGCTCAGAAGGACCACTTTTCAAGGCCTTGACATCAGTATGGCTGAAAGAGTTAAGGCCATTAGCTGGGTGCCATAAAAATACTTCGTATCTCACATCTTCAAAGCAATGTACAAATACTAACTAATTAATCTTCAAAATAGCCTTACCTCCACACCCCACAGTCAACCCTGATTAAAAAGTAAATATTCCTCTTGCACATGCAATCAAGACTCAGAGCTTTATGCTCTAAGAGGGTAATTGACTTGTGCCTCGTTTGTGATTTTTATAAACAATGCAGAGTGGTTCAAAGGCTGCAGAGCCAGAGGGAAGGTCAGTGACAGTATTGAGGTATGGAGTGAGGAGTGCTTCCTCCCCAGACATCATCGATGTCTTTCTGGACCTAGCTCTCTTTCTGCATTGATATGAGAGATATATACCATATATATGGTAAGAAATACTGTCTGGCAAGCCTGAACTACGGTGAGGAGAATGCATGACTATGATGGTACTTTAATATACGCTTTTAGGTACCTAAAATTTCCTCTTTTCATTGCTCAGTGTTTTTATTGGTGTGCAGAAGTGCACCACAAGTCAGTTCACTTGCTTCAGTTCTTTCCTGAGAGCAGACCCATTACTGGATCCAGTGACAAAGTGTAATACTGAAACCAAATTGATGGTTAGTGCAAAGTAAGGGGAAATTTCTTTACTTAAAAAAGGCATGTATTAATTCATCTAAGATGAGGCTGTGCCTCTGAAAACTGACCCTAAGAACAGATAGATGGGAGATGCTTCATCATAATTGATTTGTCTCATGCAGCTGAGACATTTAAAATAAAACCACTTAGGTGACTGCTTATTGGAAACTGTTCTCATCAGACCTGAATATTCATGGTGCTGCATCAGGTGAAACTGCTCAGCAGCCTGAAACCACCTGCTGCTGCACAGGTGATGCTCTCGCAAGAGCACTCGCTACTTTTAAATGTTTTGGTAGAATAGGAGTGTACAAAATCCCATTGCAACAACCAGGTATTTACACGTGGCAACGGCTCAACAAATAAATGCTAATAAACACCAAAGATCAGGGAATATGAATGTCAGGCCTGCAGCCAGCACCAGGCTCGCAGGCTCCGCACGTTGCAGAGGGAGGCCGATGGCCCCGTGGATCAATGCAGGGAGGGCAGGGAAACAGGATCGACTGATTCATTTGCTGCTCTATGGGCTCGGCTGCACGATCAAGGTATTGCGACAAGTTGCTACAGCTGTGCTCACCCTTGATTTTAGAGCATAGGCTCACTGACAGCTGAATCTTAGACCTTGTACGTATTACCACAGATTCATGGTTATATCTTGTCTGTCTGAGATCAGAGACTTTAAAAGATGCACTTTTTGGTAGAGAACAGAGTCCTCCTGGGTGAGTGCAGGAGGTCACTCTGTCTGCTCATTTACAACATGTGGGTCATAGTTTGTTCCTACCGAATGCTATAAGGATAAACATTTTGGGTGCTGAAGTGTATTACTACTGGGGATGAGAGGTTACTGATGTGTGCAAAGTTTAAAAAAAAAAAAGTCTGAAGGCAGGGAGTTGAAATATATGTAGATGAATTTGCAGGGATGGTTATCTGCCTCGAGATGAAATGTACTTTTATATGCAGCAAGTTTAGGCAACAGCAATAGTTGCATTGTGAGCATGGTGTTTGGTCTTCTGAGTGCTAATCTTGGGACTTGGAATTACCATTGGAGTACCTGTGTCAGTAAAATGCTGTGTACCTGCCGGTCAGTAGTGTGCTGGTTCTCTGGACATATAAAGCATCATGTAAATCTTCTTGACAGACCAGAGTTCTTAATGATCACAAAGCAGTTCTAGTAATGAGTAATATTTATTAAAAAAAGCCAGTAAATTGGAACGCTTGATAAGGTATTAAAATATGCTGCCTGAAATTCAGGTGTGGTTGGTTACCAGAGTAAAAAAAAAAAAAAAAAAAAGGATTCTCACTGTGCACAAATTGAGTTCAGTTTTCAAGATATTCTGGTCCTGCTTTTGAATATTAAAAATGCAGTGTTTGTCACAAAACCACTTCAGCTCAGTTCAACACACCTGGGTGCATGCCACAGCGGGATTATCTCTGATCTAATCACTAGGGAAAGTGGTCTTTTCAGGTCAGGACTGAGGTCATGGTTAGAATGTAGATAGAAAATTATGCCTCCTCTCTCTGAAGCATGCTTATTTACAGTATCAGGTGGTGTTCACTCATGTCTCCTCATTTCATCATTGAAATGCTAATACTCATTCATCAGTGTCATTGATACTCCATGTGTGTTTGTGGGAGCATGTTTTATATTCTCAAATAGGTGGTCCAGCACTGCAGTATCATTTTCAAAGGAAGACCTTCCTTAATACATTTAGGTAGCTCTACGTATGTATTTAGGTCAATGGCTTTAGCAGATATTAAGTTTTCATCCATAATAATAATAATAATAATATTGGGCCTTTGTATTTAGCTTGTTATTAGTAAAGCCATGAAGCACATGTATAAGGTTTTAAGTCATTGTAAAACATAAATCCTTATCTTGGTGTTGAAATATTAAATGTTCAAGTATCATGAAGCTTCACATACCAAAGATGCTCCAACAGTATGAATTCACTGCTTGTGTACTGTGCTTTCTGGTTTATATCATACCATAGCCTTATCAGCAAATAATTGATTAAAATGCATATATTTAACAAGGACAGCATTCTTATTTGAAATGAGATGAATATTTTGACATGAAATATTGGAAACAAGGTGAAACGCAGCTGAAGGCAATAGCTGTAAAATCTTTTGATCCTTTCTTTCTCCTTGCTATCATTTTCCTAGATCTGTTTTGGTCGAGAATATCCAGAGGCTCTGTCTCCCCCAGCTCCTCCTATTCCTCCAGACTGTTATATCAAAAGTAGGTGTAGTTACGCTCAGCTCTTGGGAAGTCCCATAGCATCAGCTTGGTAATTCTCACCTCGGGATTTAAGATCCCCTGCAAATGCTAGAGCCAAACTGGATGCAGTATGGAGACAGGAGAGGATCGAAACAGCTTTTAGTGTTTTTCTTCCATTGGCCTATTCTTTTGCATGTAGAAAGTAACTGTTCTTCATTGGTATTTCAAGATCCTGAGACATGGTGCACAGGTCAAATTACATTAGATTCCAAGCCATCATTTGAGATTAATCACTAGGAACTACACACGTAGAGGGACATATCTCAAAAAGTGGGTAGTTCAGGGAAAATGGAAGCAGGATGTATATATAATGTCAAAAGTTATTAAAACTGTGGCTAAAGACAGTAAGGATACAGAAAGAACCTGGCCCTTTGTAACCATGTCCATGGAAATGGAAGATAAAAAGAAGTAGGTGGAGGACATGGTAGGACATAGATGAGTGCACTGTAACTCCTCAAAGTCTGAGACCATTTTCTAGACTCACTTAGAAGCCATCAAAGAGAAATAAGCACTGCTAGGGTTTGGTCTATGTCACCCTAAATTTGGCATCTGAGTTCAGATTAGTGAAGCCTCAGTTCCTCTCCATTGACTAGAAGACAGGAATCTAGCCTGCTAAGTCAGGCACAGACATTTACTTTATAGATAATCAGAAATAGGTGAGGTGATTTGTGTCCTGATCATGCTGGAGACACACCACATGGTTTTGATCGATTGCACAACATCTGACTGTGAATGGAGGGTCTAAAAGAGCTGTTTTATGCTGGTAAATAAAAAAGGAGAGAAACCCTCCACAAAAGGCCAGGTGGGTTTTCACGGTATCTGGAATACAGCAACATGAACTTCCCAACAAACAGTGCAGTTTATTCTGTTTCTATTGACATCAAAGAGATTTTGCTACTGCATCTGGTGAGGGAGGGGACAGAGCTGGGCCCAGCATTTCCATTTTGGAGCCCTTATTAACCTCATTTCAGAGCAGGTGAAGAGCAGAATGCAGATGTTGCTGGAGAAATAAAGCCTAGATTAAA
The DNA here is from genome assembly GCF_011004875.1 of Balearica regulorum gibbericeps. NCBI lineage: Eukaryota > Metazoa > Chordata > Aves > Gruiformes > Gruidae > Balearica > Balearica regulorum. The sequence goes on from NC_046186.1 coordinate 17,994,584, forward strand.
TAGTGCACATGGATCTTTGCATTAGTCCTGCTCACATATGCTTGAGGGATAATGTGTGTGTTGAATTCTATGCTTTTTCTTGGGCACAAACCAGCAATATGACTGTCATGTCCTCTTCGGATACCATGCACACCTATTAGAAAACACACTCCAGTTTTGTCATCCAAATCAGAAGCAATTTTTTTAAAGCTGGCAGAAAAAAATGTTCTTGGTTTGTGAGTGTACAATAGTTTGAAAGGTATTTGATAACTGGAGACTTGTTTTTCTCCCTTCCCCATTCTTTAGTTTCTGTAATTGATTTTCTGCTCACAAGTAGCTTGGGCTCGTCTGCACCAGTGTCAGCAGTAAGCACTTAGAGCAGCATGGCTGCAGTGCCACTGAAAGCCTTCCTGGGGCTCGTTCCTGACATCGCAACAATGCAATGCACTGAGGCGGGAGCTGCTGGCGTTTCAAAGGTGCTCAATTGCCTTAATTTTCATCGTCTGTGATCATTTCCTAAAAAAAAAAGACCTGAAGAAAAAAAATCTAAACCATTCTATTTTGCAGTAGGAAAATCTTTGCCAAGTCAAGCCATACGTTCCTGGGGTACTTGGATTAGTAGCTAGCCTTCTCTTTGTTTATAGACACATATACAGCTGGTATGAATCTCTTTCTACATTTAACACTATTGATGCTTAAATAGCGTTCCAAAGGAAGGGTCTGTAATCTGGCAGTACAGTTTGCTTTGTGTTTAAGAATGGGGAAGAGTACCTGTGCTTTACTAGAATATCTCCTAAATATTGTCAAAGTAAATCTCTTTAAAGATATCTTTATTGTACAAGGCAAAAATCCATCAAGTCAAAGAGTTTTGAACCTGACTAGCATGCAAATCCAAACCCTATTAAATAGAATGATTCTTCTGTACACAATAGGCAGGTAGGTTGTGGAACAATTTCCCACAACGTTTTTTTCAGGTTGAGTTTGGTAAGATTGAAAACTATAGTAGGCTAAGCAGACCTGCTCTCTATATTCCTCCTATGTGAAGCTGTAGCCAGCTGGTGTATTATAAAATGGTGCATTCTTTTTTCTGCCTTTTATACAACCACTGCATGGCAAATGCTTGCACACTACAGAAATGAGGACCATTTAAATGTTTAGCTACCTTGTCTTTCTTTGGTGTTTCTCTGCCTGGGACTCCTATACCTGAAGGTGTATGCCTGCAGAGACATGTCTTCTTTTTTGCCACACTGTTAGTACCTTCCTGTGCTGGAGAAATAACTGTTGGTACAGCTGCTTGAATTTAAGCTTTTTATTCATCATATAGAACAGAAACTGCTGGCACAGTAAAATAAAATGTGGGTCTTAGGCCCACTTAATGTTCATTTGTTTTCAGGCTTGTTTGGGCCAGGTATGTGCTGGGGAGTATTACCACAGGTGTAAAACTCAGAGGAAGATAAACGTACCTTGCTCCCAGTCCATTCAGGTGATGTGTGCATCTACCCCATTTGCAAACACATCGAGAATAGTTTGTTATCTCTGGACACCATTTGGGCTGTGCACTTCCCAGAGGGGTCGACAGGTGAAGGAGCCTCTCTAATATTCATACTGCTCAGAGATGGCCCAGGATCCCAGCCCCAAACTGGGCATGGTGTGACATAACAGGTACACCTGGGACACGTGAACTGACATGTTCCCTACCATGTCACCCCAAAGCTGCGATCCTCTGCACTGGAAGCAGCCTGAGATCTCTGCCTTTTTAAAGCCTAGGACTGTTCATAGTTGTTTGGAAGGGTGAAGGCAGAGCTAATGATATGTGCTTAAGAAACAGTAAAATGTGCTGCGCAGCTATGCAAAAATTTTAACCTGACATGCTTATTTCATGTAGAGGCACCAAAGATTGCAAGCGAGGGTTAAAGCATCAAAAACTGCTATTTCCCACTGGAAAAGAAAAAAATCAGTGAGCGAAACATATTTCTCAGTGTGAAGCTTTTCATTAAGAGATTGGCGTGGTGTGATATGAAAGAAGAAATCAGGGGTTACACTGTTTTCCTAACAAATGAGGAGATTTTTTTAATGCTGAGGCACTTGCAACTCAATTTTCCTCTGTAAAAGTCAAGGTTTGATTATAGTTCCTGCATTATTATTTATAGTTTAGCAGTTATACATGCCACGTCCTTGGCTGTGGCATTGCAGTTTGCACCATCTATGTCTGCTTCCTAAATTTATTGATCTCATTAGAAGATAAAAATGACAAAGATAGCTCATAATACTTCTGAGAAATGTAAAACCATTAGCAGGTCATTGTCAAAGTTATAACATGTCCTTTTAAGCTGCTTAGCAAACTGGTGGCAGCCTATGATACAGGGATTAACCTGTGCCAGGAGTGACTGAGTGGCTCGCAGTGGATGGTTAATATTCAGCTTGCCTACCAAGCTTTGAAGCTGCCTCACAAAATGATACAATGAAGCGATAAAGAGAAATGCATTAAAAACAAAGGGAACAGAAGTTTTCCTTTCCCGTCCTTTATCTTTGCCTCTGACATACAAGCAGCAGAATGGGTGTTAGAGCTTCGGTCTGAAATTGGAGTTGCTTTTTTAAGTTGGGTTTTCTCCCCCAGGCAGAGGATCCCCTTGGGCTTTGCTCTCTGACTGCAGGCTGACCTTGGCTGAGACCCTAAGCCAGCTTTTCCTGAGGTGGGACCTGGAAGGTGCTGTCCTAGAGCCATGTCTAGGTCTGCAGTTTTACTACTGAGTATTTCAGACAGACGGTGCACAGCTGTAGTTTGAAGCCAGCATTTGTTGCCCCAGGTAGAGCCTGTTCCATACTGCCCAGTACACTCACCAGTGCAATGGGCCTAAGAAGACTTCCTGGCTTTTGCGGCAGAGCTGTACATCTGCATTGTTATTGTTGTTTACATTTCTTCCCTTAGAGGAATGGCTGCAAGCACTGACTGATTGCATTATTGCTTACTGGGCTGTTTGGGTTTACAGAGAACATTGTTAAACTGGGCAGACCACATACTGCTGTGTAAGATTTGGGCTGAGGGGCCAGGTTTTCTGCATTGGTTCTCAGGGATGAGGGCAGGATAGGTGGTTAAGGAGAGGGGGATGTGGGCACAAAGACTGGTACCCAACGGGCCTCTTCAGTATCTCGCCTGACTCTTCACTCACAGCGGAGGGCATTAGCGTGGTTCAGACACGGTTACTGCCAAATCCCTTTCTGGGGATGGACATACACAGGTGGGCTCTGACAAGAAAATTAAGAAGGAGAAGAGAGACAGAATTGCAACCCAAGCCCTAGTTCACTGTTGTTGAACATCGCGTGACCAGATTTACGCCAATGCATTATTCTCTTTTGAGAGCATTTTATATGCACATTCCAGTAACAAGTAAACAAGCGTTAGGGCAATGATGAATTAGCCTAGACAACAGTTTACAGATTACAGCAGGAGAGAATGAGGATAATAACATTATTAATCATTTCAGTTATTCATTCAATTTTTAAGCTATTAATGACTATTTGTTTATTTTTCTATTGGGAAGTCAGAATTACCAGGAAAGGGACTCTTGAGCCCTGGCACACAAACTTCTCCCAACAAAACTTGATTCTGTTTTCTTTTTCTATGTACATAGTAGTAATTTTAATTTCATGCAACTGTACAATCTTGGCTAGACCACACATCTATAAATTAAGTGTGATACTACTATATCATCTACCTCACCAAGGTGGTTTTGGGTAATTGGTGAATTTCAAATACTCAGAATGCTTCATAACCATGCTGTATAATTATTAATGTGTATAGGCATTCTCAACCACTAATTGCCCTATCATTGTAGTCCGGTCTGCTAGCATTTGATTGGAATAGAAACATTGTTTTCTACTGGATTTAGCAAAACAATCTTTAAAGTTTAAAGAGATATTTGCCCAATCACAGATCTTGTAAATGCTGTTATGGGATGCAGTGAATAAAGAATGAAAAAATGCTAATATCATTAATAAAATTGTGTGAGGAAAGCTGATTCACTTTCCTAGAGATTTCTGAGCTTTAAAAGGATTTTTTTTAATTCTAATTCAGGTTGGTAAACCCAAAACATACTAAAATTTAAATTCTCCTGTAAAAGATTAAGTTCTAGAGGCTCTGGCTCCAAGGTCTTTGCCTTGTTCTCACCTCCAACCACTGGATAGAGAAAATTCTTCAATTTTTGTCCTAAGAGCAGCCTCACAGCCTGGCTTAGCTGGACCCATGCAAAAAGCTGATGGCCATTGATTTTAATACCATTGCCATGGTTGGTGCTCCATAGCCAGGGATGTTTCCCATGGATTTCAATCCCAGGATCCTGTAGTCCTTTTGCTGAATGTCCTTACTTCTGAAGGATTAAGGCACTCAAAAGGTTGCAGAAAAGAACAGCAAGAACAATTGAAAGTCTGAAAATCCTGCCTGACATTGAAAGATTAAAGAAGCTCAGTGTACTTAGATTATCTGAAAGAAGGTTAAGAGGTGACTTGACCATGGTCTCAAAGTCCCAAGTCGAGAAACAGTTTTCCAATACACAGGGAATCTCTAATTTAGCAGAAAAAGCCATAGCAAGATCCCATGATTGAATGCTTAATCTGGACAAGTTCACACAAGATGTAACAAGTATGAGACTGTAGCAGCTAAGACAGGGATTTTTTTTTTGGGTACTGGTGGAGTCTCAGTCATTTTAAGATTTTAAAACATATCTTTCCTAAAAGCTGTTCTACCTTGACCAGAAATTACAGGGTTTATGCAGAAGTCCCTGGGTGAAATGCTATGGTATGTGTTGTGCCCAAGGGCAACCTATACAATCATAATTTCAGAGTATATTAATTCTTTAGTAATGAACGTTCCCTGTTGCTACATAAAATAGGCCCATATAACATACTATCATTTGAAGTTTTCTAGCCCTAATGTCAGTATTCAGAAGCTCGTCAAAACCTTTTTGTACCTCTGCGTGCTTAGCCCAAAGAAAAGGAAAGCTAGTTAATATAAAAAGGTATTTTTAGCCTTTCTGAAAGCTTCTTATGCCAATCCCTAAAAAGAAACAAGAATTTTCTCCAAAAATGCAAATGCTCTGTCTAGAAGCAAAAGTATCGTTTTCAATTTTAACTGCCTCATCATTATGTGTCACTCCCTATGTATAGTAAGTGCTGCGTGACAGTTGTTTCTAAGAGACAATCAGGGACTTTTCCAATAACTACACAATTATATTTCATAATGTGTGTATTTGCGAGGCATGGGGCTTTATGCGTTCAAAGCATTTAGCAGTCATTAACTAATGCTCACAGTACCTCTATGGAACAGGTAAGATATAGTATTATAAAGGCAGATGGTCCTCAAGACCACACAAAGCATTGCTAGCAGAGAAAGGAACAGGCTTAGTACCTTCTGATTTCCAAATTGCATGTTCAATTCTCCAAATCAAAACATCATATTAGCTATATAACTCTATGACCACTGTTTTAGTATTATGTCCTGAAACTCCATCTCTTGCAATGGTTTTATCGGCATCCTACCCTAATGCAAGGGGTAATGCTGTGGCGCTCTACCTAATTTGTCAAGATCAGCAACATTAGCCTCTGTAGTTCTTACAAGGGCTTGACCTTACTTATTGGGCTAGTCCTCCTGAAATTAAATCACTGCATGAAAAGTATGTTTCATTAAAAATAACTGTGAAGAAGAAGTGGTATTACTTATTTTCAAAGTTTGCCTTTATTTGACAGATCAATGGCATTATGATGTGGCAGTAACGTCGATAGAGCAGCAGGGGCTACGTGCTTGCTATGCCAAGCACGGCCCTTGCTGTTAAGAGTGCTTTATAAAAGTGACTACTTAGGTAATGTATACCAGCCCAGCATAAATGAAATCTGACAGATCCTCCAAACTATTTAGAGTCCATTCTCTCCTTTTTGTGTGCAGAAGGGAAGTATACGTGTCTGCCATAGAGCAATATCCTTCCACAAGGGATTTCTTTGACCATGGGGCCCAACACCTACCCACAGCTTTTCTCCCCACTCCTTGACCCTATGTCTGGCAAAACCATCTTAAAGTCACGTGTAGGTGCTGTGATGGCAATGCAGAGTCCAGCCAAGCCTTATTAATGAATAAATCTCATGCGTACCAGACCTGAAGGAGGAATTGATAGTCACCTATCTCATCCAGAAACTTTCCAGTGCCATGCTTTCTTATTATGTTTTCTCATAAATTTGTGAAAGTGGTTGGCAAGGCAAATGTAAAGGAGCTAGCTATGGTAGAAATGTGGTGGAAGAAAACTATATGTTCAAAACGTGACTTCCTGTCTGGATTTATTTTGCTCTGAGTTTTGGGCACCATCAGGCATGGCTTCTGGACTTCCTTTCTCCTAGGGATTGTCACTATACCTTGATGTTTAGGTAGAAAACTACTGAGTGATGGACAAAGGGGGAAATAGGAGGATTGCCATACTGTCACCCTAAAGTCTATCACAAACATATAATAATATATTTCAGAGATGGATGACTGGATGAATAAGCTCATACCAGGCCTTCTGAGTTTGAATTTTGACCACTTCTGATGGAGACTAATCCAAAAAACTAAGAAAATACAAATTCTACTGGGCTGCCAGTATGTGTGTTTTGAATTAGAAAAGGAAAAATCTTCCCCCCAAAAGACCAAGTTTCCTTTCCTCTTTTTGGTTTCTGGCACAAGACATGCAAATGTGGGAGGGAGAAAATATCCAGCACAAAAGAAGAGAGTCTTGGGAAGTCAGCAATATAAAAAAAAAAAGTTTCTTGAAAAAAACCTCACCAATGCAAACTCAGTGTTTCACTATAAAATGAAAAGTAAGGTGCAGAGAAGGCGGCAGTCACAGATCTGTTTCTTTCATGTTTTTCAACTCACCTCATTCCAGATAACTTCTGGTCAGCAACTTCCATGCCACCTAAGCTCATCTCAAAGACTTAAGACATGAAGAGAAGAAGAACCACCAGTTTTGCAGAATATGATCCTGGCAGATGGAGGGATCAAACGCCTTTACAGGCAATGATCTACAGAGCAAAAGCACATCATTAGCCTCGTGAATGAGGTAGGTTACTCTTGTGAGAAGAGAATCAGAATCGTGATATTGGAAAATACAAAACACTTAATCTGGTAAGATCTGTGCATCCTCTGCATTTTCAAATGCTTATTTAAAGTTATTCTAAATTATGGTGTCATTTTATGGCTTGCCAGTGCAGCTTACTGCTCTTATAATGCCCCCAAAGGAACCTGACCATTTGCAAAAGTCAATAATGATCAGTAGTCAGCAATTGAAATGGGATGGATGGCCATTCCCTTCAATTGGGTATACGAGCACTTCCTATAGAGGGGAAATATGAAATGAAGGAGGAACTTCAGCATTTCTAAAACTGTACATCTAAATTATTGGTTAAGCTACTCTCAGTAGCATTTGGACCCCAGAAATTAGCTTTCTTCTGAACTCCAAAATTACTCAGCTCAAAAACAAGAGAGCACAAGAATTGAAAGTAGTAAGAGAATGGAGGTTTTCTGCATATGTTTTGCAGCTATTTTTGAAGGGGAAGGTAGGGTCTTAATTTGGAAGCTCCAGCACTGAAGTCTGAGGCCATGGTGCATACTGAATAATGGTATCTAGCCAGAGCGCCCTGCTCATAGGGAAGGAAATAAGGCAAATAACATACAACTGCTATTAGTCACCACCATGGCATCATTTCCAAGTTTAAGCATTTGGGGCTTGGGGGTATTTTATTAAGAATATCATATTTTCAGAAGAAGCAGATGCTTTTGTGGAAAGTTGACAGTAGCTCAATACAAAAACCTTTCCAGAACTATTAATGAGAAGTAAAGTTTAATGAATGTTTTCAACCAAAAGGTTTTTTTTAGCTTCCAACCCTAGCTGCTGGATCATAGTTTTGCAGTGCAGGATATTTAAGAAGAACCTTTCTTTTGTGAACCATATGACACAGGTAATACAAGAAGTACCAACAATGAAACTGTGCAGAATTGCCAGCACTTCATCATCACAGATTGATTTCTAATATTTATTTCATCCCATTTTCCTGGTTCTCTGCTCCTCTGTAAGGGCTAATTAAAAGCATAGGAATAAATGCACAGCTTTTCCATTAGAAGTTAATTGGTAAAGTCCCCCAAAGATATATGTGAGGGCCTGTTAATAGAAGATCTGGCAAAAGAAATACTGAAGTAACATAGCTTACAAATAATACAAAGCTATTAGGAAAAATAAATCCTGGAAAGACTTGCAGAGGACTATGATGATACTGACTGACTGTGTGATAAAATGTCAGATACAATTCAGTGATAACAATGTAAAGTGGTGCTAACTTTAGATATACAGTGACAGCTTTTGGACTGGCTCTCACCACGCAGAAGAAATCTTTGAGTTCTCTGAAAACGTCAGCCCAGGGTTCAGTACAGAGGAGGGCAAGAAAGGTAGTCAAATTTGTGGAACAGCTTCTGCAGACGGAGTGGTGAAATAGGCTAGGGGTCTTCAGCCTGAAGGGAGGAAGTGATGGAAATCCCTGAGATCATGACAGATGGGGGGAAAGTGAATAAAGAATGATTAATCGCCCTTTCTCATAACACTGGAACTAGAAGGCATCAAATGTAAACTACTGGATGGCAGGTTTGGAACAAATACCCGGTGTGTAGTTGGACTGTGCAACTCATTACTTCTTGAGTGCAAAAAAAGTTTCGGCATGCACAGAAAGTTATTAAAAATTTAAATCTTCTTATTGGAGAGTCTCTGACAACACATCATGAAGGGATGAGTGATCCAACTGAGAAACTATGACTATATATTTGCCCTGCTCTTTTACTCTTCCTTAGCTCCATTGCTGGAAATGTGACAAAAGGCTGTAAGGACTCTTGGTCTCACGTAGCAAAACTGTTCCCATGTTGAAGGGTACTTTCAGATATTCTGTTTTGTAATCTATATGATATATGAAGCGTATGTGTGAATGTGTGTGGTAGCTGGTGACGGTTGCTGTGACCACAGTGGGGAGATGTTCAGAGCAGGGCCACTGCTTCCTAGTCACAGCTTCCTCGTTGTGCCCCTTGGTGCTAATTAACCTGAGAAGAGGGAGGGGAATTCAGAGTTTCTGTGTCTCTTACTCAATTCTAGTAAATTTGTGCCAAGAAATGGTAAAACTTTTTTATGAAATGGTGAGGCCAGTATTTTGTGGTTTGGCTAATTTATTTTTTTTTCTCCCTCCTCCCCGCCCCGATTTAATTTAACCAGACAGTCAAATTTCAATAATCCTCATCACTTCTTGACTCACTGTTTTACGTTGATGTTTATTCATGTTGTCCTGGTTGTACAACTCACCAGCTCCCTCTCCTTAATGTGTTGATACCAATGTTTAGGGATGATATAAAAAACTGGAGGGAAACATGGTCATTTACTCCCTCTTGTCTTGTTTGTTTGCTTCAGAAATACTTGCACTGACACAATTAGACTTTCCTTGTGCATGGAAAGAGATAAGGTTGGGGTTTTCTGTTGTATTTGTTCTGTACCACACATATTTTCCCCACCCACTCCCTCACTCACTTTTACACATGCTCACACACAGATGTACTTGTATACTAGCAGGTTTCACAGAATTTCACTCAGCTTAGGAGAATGTGACCAATGTCTGGGATGAAAAGTTTGTATTTTCAGCATCACGAGTCATTTCCACCAATCTTACAATCACAGGTGGGTGTTTCTGGGAAGACTGCTAAAGCACCTATCACTCAACATTTAGGACACTGAAATAGCATTAGTGAAAGTAGTGCTATGAAGAGTTGGGGTGCACCAAGTTGTCACAAACTATTTGCTGCCTGCCCAGTTTAGCTCCATTTCAGAAGCGGAGAAGTGATTTATATAATAGATGATGCAGTTGTCTGTGTTTGTCTGCCTGTTCCTTTCTTGAATATGTCGGTATGGCTCATAGCTCTGCCTCATTGCCGTATCTTTGACTACTACTTCTCATACGGGAATCTACACATAGATAATTCAAGTGATTTTATGAATAGAGGGATTTTTCTGAACCTGCTGCATTTTGCGTTCTCCCTAAACTGAGTGGCTCTGCAGACAGATGAGTGCATCTGCAAGTTTCAAGATGTGCAGTTTCTGTGGGTGGGGTGGGATGAGTGTGGTGCGGTGAAAGAAGAGAAGAAACGGTCTCCAGCATCAATAAAGTTTCTGGTGCCTCACATTAATATCTGTTCTCTTACAGGTTCTGCTTTTTAAACACTGACCTCAAGAGCAGCTCTGCAGGATGAAGGGGTTATTACGTGACTGGACACCTCGAGTCACCCGGGGTAAATTACTACAGTCTCTCAGTTAGTAGTAAAGTCCTTGTGTTCTGGTGAAATCAGTGGAGCTTGTTTTCATTGGTGTAGTATCTGAGTCATCAAGTTTAATGAATCGTTACAAATAATTTAATCTGCACTTGCAGGTGCTATTAAATCATTTTTTTTTACCAAGAGATTTTTTTTTTTTAACCTACGAAGAGCAATCTTTCTCAGTCACAATGGTTTAAATATGGCGTAGTGGGATAGGTTTTGCTCATTAGAAAGCCTGATGCTGAATTCAGTATTTCCTTCTGCTAAACTTACCTCCTCCAGAATTTAAGACTAAGTTCCAGGGGATAAAACATAAGGCCCTGGTTAATTGCAAATAAATAGTGCCAGAAATCTTTACAGATGGTACCTGAAGTTCACTGTTGAAGACTATCCAGTAAACTATATATAATTTGCACGACATGTATGTACAGGAAGCAGGAGAATAACTTTTTTGTGGTTTCTCACATTTGTAAAAAAACAAAACAACAGAAAAAGAAATCAAATGAACACTCTCAGTCTGTGAAACTTCTTATTTGGGAAAACAGCAACCTGTATTTCTATTTATTTACCTTAATTAAATTAATTAATTTAACAAGTCTGAAGATTTCAGCATTTTACAGGATACAGGTGTAAATATCTGGCGAGTAGAGTGTATATATTAAACTACATCTACTTAGCTAGTAAATATTTTGCCGCATTAGTTTGCTCATTCCCAAGCAATCAGTTGTGAACTCCAGTGTTGTAACGGGTCCACAGGGAACATTTGTGCTTTGGTTGGCACTTAGATTAAATTCATCAAATGATTTTTTTTTCCCCTTCAAGGCTGACATTTCAGAATGTTTTTTTTTTTTTTAAAAGGTTGTGTGCCAACTGCCAAAGTCAATTAATTAAATGGTAAATCTGAAATTTGTAGGGGAAGACTATCGTTCCATTTTGCTGTGTGACCTTGGAAAAGTGAAAATTTAATCCACAAAACACATGGCTTACCAGAGGGTCCTGATGTGCTTGCATTGAAAGTAAAAGCAAAACTCCCAGAGATTTTTTGTGAGATTAGGGATTACCTCAAGGATAGCATTTCACCCTACATTTTCCTTCTGCTTTTGATACTTGGTAGTAATGAGAATATCCTTTGAGGTCCTGCTATGCTTGATAGCTTAAAGGATTCAGCACTTGGTAGAAGAAAAATGTGCAAATTTGTGGCCTCATTTTGCATATATTTGGAGGTACTCCAGATGAAGGCATGTTGTGCAGTCCCAGAATTTGTGATTCCTACGCTGGCCAAAGAACTTCATCTCAGATCCGTAAAGGACATCATAGAGGCAAGATTCAATAGACGCGAGCAGATGTTGATCCTGTTCCAAGGTAGCATAGATATTACAAATCTCTCCCCAAAACACACACCTCCCAAGGAGTGCATATGGCTTCAATGGCGGCAAAGGCAGCCTGGTTTCAAAGATTAGAGTGAACCTTCCCCTCTGCCTCTTACTCCCCATGTCACTTTTTGTACATCTTCTTGAACTCCTCATACTGTATTTGAAGCTTTACCATCATGAGGTGCTTGGAAATGAGTGCGGTGCACTGACTGTTCTTCAGCTGTTAGTTTTCTGTCGTTATTTTTATATTTGTTTTGTGTTTGTTTATGTTTTTCCCTACCTGAAGACCGTGGTGTGGATCAGGACCCTGTATTTTGGGCCCTGTATATGCATGGAATGGAAGCACAGCCCAAAGACAGTATAAAAGACAGTAGAAACAGTGGATAGGACAGGTGACTTGAGGCAGACAAGATGATACATGACATAGTACTTTTCTCCCTTTGCCATTTGCAATTCTTTCATTCTGTGTTTTGCTACAATTTCAAGTTCAGGACATGTACCTAATTTTTGGCCCTCATTCCCCATTTGTTTCATGAAAGTAGGTATTTGTTTCTTTGGGAAGAGAAAAGCTGCCTAAAGAGAGTAGTTTCCTACATAATCAGAAATTTGTCAGGATTTGGTCTCTAATTTGACAACTTGTCATGAGGGGAGTAGAGTTCAAGGAAAGGCACTGATCAGCCATCTGTAGCAGGGAGAAGTGGTGAAAACTGCTAGTGCCAAGGGTGTTTCTTAAATACGCACCTTGTAGGAATGTAGATGCTATATATTAAGATATTAGAAGGTAATTCTTCTCAGGATTCATAATCTTGTACCTTCTCCAACCCCTTTGCTTTATATAGTGAATAGAGCAGCAGTTATTTCTCTCAAAGCCCTGCATTCTTAGGACATGTTTATTCCTCTGCCACCTCTTTGGAATTGTCCTGCCTGTCCAGATACAGGATATTTTGCAGTACGGACATCTCATATTTTCCTGTTGAAATTCTTCCTTCTTGTGAAAGAGACTTACAGATGTGATGGCCCAGAGAGACTGAGTCACCTAGGCATGAGCAGAAGTGGGAGATCTTCAGCTCTGCTTTTCTCAGCCACTGTTACCGGATTTAATCTGAGGGATATTTGATGTAAAACATTAGCAAGAATGCCTCCAAGAATAAGATAAATGAAGGATGCTAAGCCGTGGATAATGCTTGGGGTCAAAGCTACTTTGGATTACCAGCTTCTTCATACTGTAAAAACTGAAATGTTTTTTTCTATGCCTAGAAGGAGAATCCCTGAGGGGACTTTAGTTTAAACACTTGAAGGACTTCAGATGGTGCCAAGGCTAAGCAATAGATGAACAGAAGTTTAGAATATTGAATTTTGGTTTAAATCCTACCTGAAGCACATAAAGTCTTGGGTTGGTCTAAAACTCAGCTGATGTGTGTTTAAAATTCCTTCTTGTAGGATGGCTTTGTTGATATTTGTTTATCTCACAGGAATGTTGGGCAGAGAAATGTGTCAAGTGCTCACTTATCACAGTAATAACTGTTCTATATATGGACTTAGATAGAAAAGGTGTTTTAAGTGGCTTGTGAAATTTGGCAGAGAACAAATCTCATTAATGTTTCTAGATGATCACTAGATTACCAAGTTTCCCTTAATCAATGTTGGGTGGTTATCTACATCGTTTCTGTGCAAAATGCCTGTATCTCCCTGTGAGATGTGAATCCAGTTTTCCAAGAGATCATTAAACATGAAAGAACTAAACATCCTAATTTTTTCCCCCTAAAGTTGTATCTCAGCATTGTCTTCATCAGTAGCCTTGTCTGCAGGAAGTGTAAAGTTTCCTGCTATGATTTTTTGACTGCTGCCAATTATCAGATCTACTTTTGGCAGCTTTCCCCTCAACCTGCTGATTAGCTAATGTGTGGTTACTAATACAATACGGGAAACTGGTGTAAATGAGGAAGCAAAAGATTTATTAATTTCATGTGCTAAATACTGTTTGTAATATAATTATCAATACTGTGAAAAGAAATCCTGGCTTAAGAAATAGTCAGGTTTTGATGTTTTTTGTGAAATGAGGCACAAGACTTTTTGTGCAGTAAACAGGCATATTTTCCCCTTGATACACACACATAATTTTCATTAGATTCATAGATTTTTAAAGGCAGAAGAGGGACCATTAGAGCATCTAGTCTAACTACCTGTAAAACACAGACCACAGAATTTCATCCAGTTATGCTATATCAGAATTAATAGAAAACAGGAGCCAAATCTTGAGCTGGATGTACAACAGTGTTACTCCACCAAGCTGGAATAATGGTGATTTATAACAGCTGAGAAATTGGCAATAGACTTAAGTGACAATGGATTCTTTTAGCATAAACCTAAATTAAAATGGTCACTTATATTTTAATAGCAGTGTTGAAAGAGCCTTGCTAGGAGTGAGTTTTCGCAAAGTATTTTAAACTTCAGAAGAAAATGAGTTTTTTTTCCCAAACCTTTCTGGGATGTTTGTGTTCCCTATTGTAATTTAAACTTGTCCCTTCACTGGATCTCCTGAAGAAAAGGCATAAAGTTAGCAGAAGAAAAATGTTTCTTTTAAATTGAAACCTGTGCCAAGATTCTTATTTCTAATTAATTCATGCCCTAGGATTTTAGTGGGGGAAGGAAGAACTAAATAATGTAATAAACCCCTGAATTTTCTTAGAGCCAAGAAGAACTTGAACTCAAAAGTTCAAAGATTAAAAGTCTGAAGAGCTAAAATGTAGAGTCTGTGATTTCTTTCATTAGGTTCTATATTTGGCAAAACAAGATGTCTCATCACTCTTCTGTAGCCATCTGTACATGTGTGTGGATGATGTTATTATATTTATAGCAGATACCGCCTTATCATTTAGCTACAGACAGACTTCTACCTGCTCAGAGCTACAAGGTTTAAGAATGCACTCAGACAATATTGACATAGCCAACGCCATAACATCCTGCAATCTGCACAGAAACTAAGACTTTGTGCACACCAAAGCTGAACAAAAAAACTTCCTTCCTGCTCCCTTAACTCTCTCTATGGAGAGGGTGTTTAAAGGAAAATACCAGCATGGGGAGAATATCCTTCAGATTCCTTCAGATTCCTAATCATTTTCTCAGTTCTGTCTCAGGAGAAGAAGGTGAAGGCTTTTCTGTTGAACGGTACAGAAATCTGTGACTATATCATGTCAACATTAGGAATATGTAAAAAGGAATACACCTCCTTATTAGAGTCACTGCTTATGTGGATAGTAAGCAGAGAGAATCTCCTCTCAGAATACGTACATTCTTAGTGATTACAAGCCAACTGCTGGTCTGGCTGATGAACAGTTGGAGGTGTTTTATATTTGCTTTAAAAAAAGTAAACAGAATACATACATTTTAATACACTCCCCGTACTTTTTCCCCCTAGTGCTTTTCTTCTTCAGAGGTGGAACTCTGTTTCAACATGTCACAGCACATTTTGGTGCCATTGTCACATGGAGAAAAAATGATAATAATTTCCTGCACAGATAAACATTGGAAGACATGCTCTGAAGCTCACCAGTAAACCTCACTTCTCTCTCTATTTACTTTAAGCAGGACTAGAAAAGCCAACCCCTCCTTGAGAAACAAGGCTGCCATTTGTCCTTACCCAGAAGGATTTAAGTGTTCCCCATCCTGTACAAAATCCTCATTTACCTCTGTTGTACCACTAAGTATTTGGTTACGCCACACTTGCCTACAAAGCTTGTAGCAATGTCACATGCTTTGGCCTGTTGCAGACAACATCTGCCTCATGAGCAGACGTGCATGAGATGCACAAGTCCATGGGACCTGATGAGTTGCATCCGTGGGTCTTGAGGGAACTGGCAGATGAAGTGGCCAGGCCACTCTCCATCATATTCGAGAAGTCCTGGCAGTCTGGTGAAGTTCCCGCCGACTGGAAGAGGGGGAACATAACCCCCATTTTTAAGAAGGGTAAAAAGGAAGACCCAGGGAACTACAGGCCGGTTAGTCTCACCTCCGTGCCTGACAAGATCAGGGAACAGACCCTCCTGGAGACTATGCTCAGGCACATGGAAAATAAGGAGGTGATTGGTGACAGCCAACACGGCTTCACTAAGGGCAAATCGTGCCTGACAAACTTGGTGGCCTTCTATGATGGGGTTACAGTGTCGGTGGATAAGGGAAGGGCAACTGACATCATCTACCTGGACTTGTGCAAGGCATTTGACACTGTCCCACACAACATTCTTGTCTCTAAATTGGAGAGACATGGAGTTGATGGATGGACCACTCGGTGGATAAGGAATTGGCTGGATGGTCGCACTCAAAGAGTTGTGGCCAATGGCTCAGTGTCCAAGTGGAGAAAGGTGATGAGTGACGTTCCTCAGGGGTCAGTACTGGGACCGCCACTGTTCAACATCTTTGTCGGCGACATGGACAGTGGGATCGAGTGCACCCTCAGCAAGTTTGCCGACGACATCAAGCTGTGTGGTGTGGTCGACATGCTGGAGGGAAGGGATGCCATCCAGAGGGACCTTGACAGGCTGGAGAGGTGGGCCCATGTTCAGCAAGGCCAAGTGCAAGGTCCTGCACGTGGGTCAGCGCAATCCCAAGCACGACTATAGGCTAGGCGAGGAATGGATTGAAAGCAGCCCTGAGGAGAAGGACTTGGGGGTGTTGATTGATGAGAAGCTCAACATGAGCTGGCAATGTGCGCTTGCAGCCCAGAAAGCCAACCATGTCCTGGGCTGCATCAAAAGAGGTGTGACCAGGAGGTCGAGGGAAGTGATCCTACCCCTCTACTCTGCTCTTGTGAGACCCCACCTGGAGTACTGTGTCCAGCTCTGGGGGCCCCAGTGCAAGAGAGACATGGAGCTGTTGGAGCGAGTCCAGAGGAGGGCCATGAAGCTGATCAGAGGGATGGAGCACCCCTCCTATGAAGACAGGCTGAGAGAGTTGGGGTTGTTCAGCCTGGAGAAGAGAAGGCTCTGGGGAGACCTTATTGCAGCCTTCCAGTACCTGAAGGGAGTCTACAGGAAAGATGGTGAGGGACTGTTTATGATGGAGTGTAGTGACAGGACAAGGGGTAATGGGTTTAAGCTGAAGAAGGGTCGATTTAGGTAAGATGTTAGGAACAAATTCTTCCCTGTGAGGGTGGTGAGGCACTGGAACAGGTTGCCCAGAGAAGCTGTGGATGCCCCCTCCCTGGAAGTGTTCAAGGCCAGGTTGGATGGGGCTTTGGGCAACATGGTCTAGTGGAGGGTGTCCCTGCCTGTGGCGGGGGGCGGGGGTTGGAACTAGATGATCTTTGAGGTCCCTTCCAACCCAAACCTTTCTATGATTCTATGATTCTATGAGGTACACCCAGCTCCTGAACTGTTCTTCCCACAATGCCTAAATCTAAAGTTCATTTAGCACTCTGTAAGAAAATTGAGAAAAAAATACCTCTGTATCTATTTTATGCAGCCAGGCAAGACCAACCAGCTAACAGTGCCTTCTTAAATACTGTTCCTTCGTGAACATCAGCCTGTTAGCTTGTGTTAAATGCTACTATGAAATGGATCCTCAGGAATGAAACATGGGGAACAGCAAATGAGGACAACCCTTTGCGGCACACTACCAAGTTTGATGATGTACTGCAGCACGTAGAGGCCACTGCTCATTCTCATCCTGCCTCATTATGGTATTTTCTACCCAAACGAAGATATGTGTAGTTTGCAAGCATATTTGCAAGGTAAGACAAGACAAAACATGAGTGCCATGGAGAAGCCAGACAAGAGAGGCTCTGACTGAGGTCTGAACTGTATATTGTGGGTAACTCAGTGTAATCCTGTGTTTATTGCTTGGTTCAGCCCTACATTTCTCAGGCCACTAGGCTGACCTTCAAGAAACTTTAAAAATATTGTTTTCCATAGGCTGAAGTTAGGCTATTTTTATAGAAAAATTGGCTGTGGTTTATGGTCTTGCCAAATTAAATGTATCTTCGGTGAATGTGACATGAAATCTATATAGTATAGCCTCACCAGTGAATAAAAAGGCTCCTGCAGCCGAGTCATATATAAATATCAGTAATATAAAATTCTGACAATTGTAAGAGCATTGCATTCACAGAAGCTTTGCACTTTCAGTCTGGTGATAAAACATCAGTCTGTATATAGTTCCATTTTGTCATTTGCTTGTGGAGTACTTCTTTCCTACACTAAAATTAAAATTGAAAAGACTTTTTCACTTTTGGGGAAAAGAGCACCATTGAAGAGAAATTCTCCCTGGCAAATTAATAGATAAGGTCTGCCATGCTAACTCAAAAGCAAGCAAAAGGTAAAAATTGAATCTCTTTATCACAGCTAAGTAATTTTTCTAAACTGAGGAAGTAATATAGGATGAAATATATAGGATAGATTCTCTTACAGAAAGTGCTTTTGAACTTTAAAAGATCCATAACTAATATTAGGAATGGTTATAAATGACAGTCTTCTCTTTTAGATTATGTTGCATTTATTACATTCTACCGGGACTTTATGGAGATTCTCAAGGAATTAAGGTTATATTTATGATAAAAACATGGAGCTGCTTCTAAATAGCATTTTCATCATATTAACTGTTGCCTAGATAACAGGCATATCTCCTCGAGCACCTCTATTCTGGTTTAGCACTACAGCTTGCAAATTAATACAGTCATTATAAGACAGCAAAGCTATATCACTTACCATTTCATTATTGTTCAAATCAAAATCCATATTTTTTCAGTTTTCCCTAGGGTTACAAACTGGATAGGGAAATGCTATCATCTTGCAAAATAATCTCTCAAGACTCACTCTCTTTGGTGTTAAGAGGAGCAGTTAATCATATTACAGTAATTTTCATATTAATAGGTCCTGTGCAAAGACAGAGTTAATGCTCTCCTTCTACATTCAATCCTCCAACAGAGTTTTTTATATATACATGTATTTATATATGTGTTTATGTATTTTTATATATATGTGTATATATATTAATCTGCTTGGAACTAGATTAGCACAAAAGATATCACGTCCTACTCAGTGTATGAATCGGGGTCAAATCAACAGCATACCCTTAAATTTTTAATCAAAATGGCAATCTGTCATCCCTAAGAGAGTTAGGTAATGTTTAAGTGAATAACATGAATACATACCAGGTTTTAATGGAAGATGCAGGGGAGAACTTACTGCAGCACACGAAAACACTCCATAGAGTACCTTGCAGATACTTACTCCTTACAGGAGAACCTGTGATCCTGTAGCATGCGTATCCACTCTAAAACGAAAATCATCTTTAGACCTGAATTCTGTTTTTTGAGGGATTAATGCATCCTTTACTTTTGAGATCTTCTCACATAGTGTAATTTTCTGAAAGCTTCTCATGTAATGTTGAACATGCAAGAACGTAATGTTGTTATTTAAACTCAGAGCTTTAACTTTATGCGTGAGCATTTTCTGATACTTTTTCTTTCTTCCAATCTGCTAACCTGAACCATGAGGTGTGTTCAGCAGAACTGGACTGTGAATTTAAGGTGCTGGCCAAGGGGTCGGGTGTTTGCCTAATTTTCTTCAGCCTGAATGTGAAAGAAAGGTGGGTCAGGTCTGCAGAGACGCAGGGAGACCCGGCTCCGCTCCGCTCCCGTTCTGCCCTGGCTTGGCGGGAGGCCGTTCCGTGCAGGAGCCCGAGCGCTGCCCAGGCATCACAGCTAATAAGCTCCATGGAGAGCGGGATTGAGACCTGGGGCGTGACGCCAACTTAATGTGGCTGTGTGGCTCCTGGAGGTGGTTGGCTCAGCCCACGAAGCAGCCCACCGCCACTTCGTTGACAGCGCGGAAAGATGCTCCCCTGGCAAACCTTTGCTTTCTGTCAGCATCCGCTCTCCTTTTGCTAAGCCCCGTTACCGTAATGATGCCATCTCTCTCAACGTCCTTCGTTATTCTCCCCACTGCCGTTCCCAAGGGGTCTGATTAAAACAAGCAGAAAGCTCCCTTGGATTTTACTGGCTTTGGCACTTGGGCTCTGCTCCTAGTTTGCCTTTCTCATCTGCTTTTAACTCTGCTTTCTGTTTAGACTTACTTCTGCTGCGTTCTTCACATCCCTCATCTTCCCCCACTTTTGTATACTTTTATTCCTATTCCTGACCTGCTCGACAACTGTTAAATTACTTAGGCAGTGAGTAAAATGGAGATTAAAGAAGTGCTTTGAGCTTTGAGCTAAAATGTGTTGACAGGACTCACAAGAGGCCTAGAGGAGACACGGAAAAGTGGCATCATTTTGGGTGGAAAAAAGCTAGAAAAATGATTTTCATCAGATCTGAGGACTCACCATGGTTGTGTGGCAGCACTCCTGGCTGCCTTAATGAGGTCACGAGTCCACTATTAGTATATAGAAACAGTTTTAATTGGTGATAATTTTAACATTTCTTTAACAAAACTTAAAGGCAGCTGGAATTGGGTTCTATCCTCACTGTACCAGTGTAAATCAAAAGTAATGTTATTCAAACTTACGTTGTTCTTTCTTAGCAGCACTTTAAAAGAAATCAGACTCTAACACACTCCTGAAATTCAGATATTATACTGTATTTCCATTTATAACCTGACATAATTCCCACACAGCATATGGTATTAATCTGGTGTAAACACCGTGTTATGATGATACCCGAACACATACAGCTGACATGAAAATGTCTTCAAGTACAATATTTGCAAAAGCAATTGGTAGTTAGCTTGCTGTGTGGATTTTTATTTCCTATTCATGCATACATGAAGCTACACAGGATGAAACAGTATGTATGAAAAATGAGATATTTTCACTGTTTGCAAAAAAGAAAACAAAAAATTTCAGGATTGTCTACTTTTTTTGGCCTGTCAGGCTTTCGTAAGGAAATCTCACCTTGATCTGAACACAGTGTTTTTACAGTGTTGGAATTTCCTTTGTTTGTGTTAGATGGTGGATGTATAGATTAGTGCAAGGAACACAGTGACACAAAATGAAACTGATGACATTTTTGTAAGAGAAAATTATCTCCAAAATAAGTATTTAAGGTAAATTTTAAATTCTTAGTGAAGGTAATACTCCTCTGAAAGTGTATATGCCCCAGACATCAACCTCTGCTGGTAACCAAGCATTTTTGAATGTTCCCTGCTGAGAGGGGTGGGAGACCAGCTCCCCTTGTCCAGGTAGATGCATGTGTGAAATCCTTAAAAAAATTGCCTAATATTGGAGTCGAGCCAATCATTTTGTTAAAAGGAGATAAATAAAAGCATGTCTTTTGGAAAGTAAATGCTTGCGGATGGTAATATTTTTGCTTGAACACTTGCCAGTAGGGCCAGATTCACAGCTGGTGTAAACTTTTCTAGTGCCATTGAGTTAACACCAGTTTGAGATGGAAAATTCATTTATTAGGATGAAGTGCAGCTTTTTCACAGATTGTAGCTCCACCTGCTACCCACACTCTCAATTTTTTAGCCTTTCCTAGTCCCTTTTTTTCTTCCTGAGGATCCTTTCTTAAATATGTTCCTAAGACAAAATAATGCAACCTCAGTATCACATTCTAATCATGTAGAGGAACTGCTCAAAAATCCATCTCTGCACTCATTAACATCAGTATAAATCCACAATGACTTCATTGTAATTACTTCATACTTGTGCTACAGTGAATAACGGCAGGTTAGGCTGCTGATGGCTTTGTGAAGTGAGCGCTTCCAGCTCATCCCTATTATCCAACACAATATCTTAGTTTTAAAAAAGAGATGGTTAAACAAAATGCAACAAGGCGAGTGTAAATCTGGAATAACTCCACTGAAAATTTACACCAGTGTGACTAAGAATTGAATTTAGCCCATTTGGTTGAATACCTTTTAGTGGTTTCTGCATGTTCAAGCATCCACCAGAGATTAGATGGCAACCAGCAGACTGGCTGTTATCTGCGATACAAGCAGGACACCGGAGGTGAAAGGGTAACGCATTATCACACTGCGCCACCTGGCCCATCCAACACAATTTGAGCAACCATAATTGTATTGATTACTTCTTGTGCTCATGACTAATGACCTCTAGCTGCAACCTTGCATTTTCTAAATCTTTTATATTCTGATTTAATAATAAGATTTGATTAAAAATTGCCATTAGCCAATGCCAATGATTAGTCAGCAGGACTGAATGCCGCCAAGTTCCAATGAGTTTCATTATTCTGGAATTAAAAAGGACAGAGAACTTCTCTGGGTTAATAATACGACGATTCTGTCTCAATCAGGAATGAAAGAAAACAACTCTAATGTACAAATGTAGCAAAATGTATGGCTATTACTAATAGCTGCATTTTACAGAGAAGTGTTTGAAGAATTAAAGGGACTTTGTCACAGATGGTGGGGACAGTTTGCTTTTACTTTTTATATTTGATTGGAAAGCCAGTGTCAGATGGTGTGTGAGGGGGCATTTTCCTAAAGAAAGCCGTTTCCTTTGATGAAACAAGAACATGGGGTTTATTCAGTTTCTCCATGTGCATCCCTGCCACAACAAAACAATGCAAAGTGTATGTAAGGCAAAAATGAATTGTGATGGCTTTAGCAAATGACAGGGGGATTTGTCCAGGTTATCCACCTACTGAGAATATATTAACTTATGATATTTATTTATTTCTTTTAAAATGGTGACTTAATATTTAACCAAAAGGACACATTGTCACATCTTCCACAGAAAATAAAAAAGTATGCTGTTTCCTTTCAGGAAGGTAAAATATTCAAATACATACAAATTTTTAGACACATAGCTAAATCTTGCTGAAGTGGTGTTTGGTTAAGGATATGTTTAAACATGCACCTAAGAGCTCTGCTGACTCTGAATCGAAGCCCTGGTGTTTCTGAAGATGAGGTGCACTAGGGAAGATGCTCTATGGGGGAAACATCTGCTGCGGGATGTGGTGCTCCCTCAGATCTCGTTGAAGCTGGCTGAAGGACTGGGTGACATTGAAGTCAATGAGAGCTGAAAGCACTCAGCACCTTCCAGGTTCAGACCTCTAAATAATAAAAAACCCTCGAGGAACAGTAAAAGCATTTCCCCCCCTGTTGCACAGGAGCAAGAAAACTGTCCTGTCTCACTTTCATCCTCCAGAAAACAAAACATGTCCCTAACCTGAGTCCTTTAAGATTTGTAGGGTATTTGAATAAAGAAATACCTCTTTTAATTACTGCATACACAAAATCTTTTGTCACCTTCAGGAAAATAATTTCTAAACATACTTTGTTAATAAAGTTTGCTTTTGGCAACCGTTACTTTCCGCTTATTATAAGTGCCTTTAAAATGTTTCCATTAATTAAGGCTGCTTTTATGGGCTACATCCATTTAGTAAAATTACAGAAAGAAGTGCTGCCGACACATCTGCCATTGACTTCTGTTTGCCTGAGCATTTTATACCCCCGTGAACAGCACAGTGGGGAGAGAAAGCCTGTGAAAGAGAATGATAGAAAGAGGTGAATTCTGTCCAGCAAAACATGGAGGTCAGGAGAGACTCGACTGATTACATACTCATGTTTTCCAGGATTGCACGAGGAGAGTGGAAAGTTGGTTGAACTCAGGTTACAACAGAATAGCCCTCTTAAAAAATACGAATTGAAATGCTCAGAAAATAAAAATGCATAAAATATGAGTTTGAATATATGACATTGCGTTTTTGGGGGAGCAGGCAAGAAAGAGGTTGATCTGAACATCTCAGTATTAACTTACGCAGGTTTTTATACACCCTCAGCTGAAAGCATTACTAGCCAGATTATAATTATAATTACCTTGGCTTCATCTCAGTGTTTATCTGCCATGACACCCACCCAGCCACCTGCCTGCTATTAATTCATTCAACACTAACTTCATCTTTTTTCCTTTTATCTTGTTTTTTTCCTGTTATCCTAACTTTAAAAAATGTGTCCGTTATTAGAAACAAACTAACACAATATTTGTTTGTCCATGACATCATGTGTTCCTTTGTTTAAAAAAAAAAAAAAGAAAAAAAGCAACCCAGAATTCTTCGTATTATAAAAATAACCTGTTTGTATTTTATAGTGAAAACTGGAAAGATCTGGCATTTGACTCAAAAACTCAGAACAGCTGATAATCTTCTTTAAATTAAATCTTTTTTTTTTTCATCCAGAATATTGTCAGATATTCAAATAGGAGCAAATTAATGGCAAGGGGCAATAAGTACAATACACAGTTGGCTTGTAGGATTCTGTACGAGCCCTGGGTATCTGTTGCTGTTGTTGCTCCAGAGGTGCTGAAGTTTGTCGTTTGCTCTGACAGAACACCAAAATGTCCAACTCTCCTCTAAGACAGTGCCTTAACCCCCCCCCGAAAACCAGAACAGCTTGAAATAACAGCAATTCTCTCAGTGCTTAAAGCCTTAGAAAGACTTAACACTGCATTCTGCTATGCTGTTTGTAGGACAGAAAGCGCTTCTCCCCAGTATGCCTGGGACTGTGGACTGGTGCTGTTGTGTGGATGTCCTTTTGGATGCTCGGTGAGCGGTAGGTAGATTGAAGAACAAACTGTAATGTGTCAGAGGGAGCTAATTATAATAATGGCTCGGGGTCAGGTAAATGCCTCACTATTTATCTGACCCAACCACTGTTTATTATACTCCTTGTGTCAACAGATTTTTACAGAGTGAAAATTAGCAACTAATTAATTTAATTTCAGGATTTAATGCCACTGTAAAGGAAAATAAGCAACAAGCTGTATTGAAAATAAGCTGTATTGAATAGTGGTGTTTCTAGAAGGGACCACTATAAACGTGGAAGTGAAGAGTCTTTAAAAGCAGCTTCGAGCTGAATGGTGTAAAGGTCTGATCCTGCAACCATTCATCAAGCCTCAGTTCATCAAACTGCACTTAACTTCAAGTATCTGGTCAAGTCTTGTTCAAATCAAAAGCGCGTGTTTAAATGCTTTCTGCAGTGGGGTCTTAGACCCTGCTCAAGCAACATTTCTGACTTTGTCGAGCCTGCTTGCCTGGGGAAATGTGTCAGGGTGAAGGCCTAATTGCCCGTATTCCTTTCTCTACTGTTGATGCTCCTTTTTTAAATGACATTTCTGCTCTCTGTTAGTTAAAATTTGGAAATGTCAGAATGTAAGACATGTTATGTAGACCTCTGTACAGATTTTAGGGGCACAGTTCAAGCAAGCAAATGAATGAAGGGGAATTTCTGAGGGAGTATTCTTATTGCTTCTTATTTTTTGCAGCTCCCCAAAGTATGCAAGCTGCTGTTTATTGTTGGTTCCTGACCTGTTTCAGCTGATACAGTCTTCCTTTGCCATAACTCACAAAGGCAGAGCAGCACCTTGTGTATATGGAGACAATAATTCTTTGCACTTTTACAGCCTTTTTAGCCTGAAGACTTTCAATACTTTAGGACCTACTGGGGCTGGAGGTTTCCCCATCTTTCCTACTTTCTGTCTTTTTTTCTTATATTGCTTTCCCCATCTTTCCTCCTCCCTACCCTTTTATTCTTAAAGGAGGTCAGTACTAGAGAAGCTAAGGTACACTTTTCCCAGGTCCTGGATGATTTCTTTGCTTTCAGTCCAAACTCTACTGGTGGATGAAACCCCCTCATCCCCTGAAGGCCAGAAGAGAGCCCTGGTGTGTCCCAGCCAGATCCCCATTCTGGCTGACTGAAGGTCCAGGGCTCCAAAGCGTGCTGCAGGCTGCAGCTGCTGAACAGTTTCTGACAGTTTAAGTGGCTAGCCCCAGGAGATACAAGAAATCTGTGGCAGAGCTTAGAAAACAACCCAGATGTCTTAGCTGTTGGTCTTCAGCCTTAGACATTAAACAGCTTTCACTCCTAATGTACCATCATTGGTTGCTGGGATTTTTATGTTACCCTTTAAAATTATGGGCCACTGCATGCAGGAATCTTTATTTTTAGACCTAATTTTTCTAAAGATAAATTCAAGAAATATTTTAATAGTGTGTAATTATCAGAACACATCTATCAGTCTAAAACTTTTATCCAACACTGTGCTGATTTGGCACTGTGTGGTTAGCCTGGCTCTGTCTTCAAAGTCATCTTTTATGTCAGGCAGCAATTGCTGCAAGGGAAGTATGTACAGCTACAGCTTTCACCAAGACATCGACAGCTCTGAGGCTGGGGACTGAGGCGGCAATGCGTACGTCTTATGATCTTCCTCATCTCATTGGAAAAGGTCACAGAAGTCATCAGACTGACTGCAGGACATTCCCTTGGAGCAATGCACCTTTTGTACTGCAGAACTGCTACTATTTTTGAAGCCATGGTCCATGCGGAACACAAATCTTTCTTTAGCATTTATATCAATGCATTAGAAATACCCTCAGGGGACAGGGAGAGGCTTCCTGTTCAGTGTAGTATTTCAACAAAATATTCTAAATTGGAGTAATGTTAAACAGGCAAGAAAAGCCATTGCTGGATTTTGTTCCTTCTTTCCAAAAACAAGTCAAGAACAAACTAAGGCATGGAGATCCTTGACTCTAGTCAATGAATGTATTTTTTCTTATAAGGAGATAATAATAAGAAAAAAGATCAATGAACTTGAGGTCTGAGGATTCTTTCTACATCACAAAACTCATTAGGCTGAATAGGCTGGGAAGGAGAGTGTTGTAGGGACAGCACCGCAGACCATGGACTGTGTGTTTTAGAGGAGAGCTTTGAATGTGCCCCATGTCCTCTGCTTCTACCACATGGACCTTGCACGAAATCTGTGCCCATAAAATGACCACTCTGTGCAAAGTATAAAGGATTTTATATAGTATATATTACCCTGGTTCAAGAAGTATCTGCAAAACAATCATCCGCCTAAACAGGCAAATGTCCTAATATACGCTTGATAGGGATAGAAAATGGTCCTTCATTTCACATATGCGAGTTACAAAAAGGAAAAGCCGCTAAAAAATGTACAGTCAGAAGTGTCCACAAAGTATTTTCTTCTACAGTCTCAGGGAATATTTTTCAATCAATCACAAATATTATCCTGTTCACCAGTGCCCTGGGGAAACACTTGATGAAGAGGCAGGTCGACCCTCATCCTGCATGGGTCTCTGCTATGTCTCACAACAGGTTTGCTAGCAAGCGGTCCCTGCTGCAAACAGGTATTCTGCCAGTCCTCTCCTTGAGGTGCAGTGCTAGGCGATTGGCAGGATTGTCATTTTTGGGATGAACAAATCACAATTCTGCCAATTGTCTAGCGCTGCACCTCAAGGAGAGGAGTAAACTTCATGGAGGCCTGATCCTGTAATGACGTATCATACTAATCACAGGTGACCATCAACAATGATTGTGTAGTTCAATCATCTTTCTCTTGATTACTGAATGAACACCATGAAGGCTCAATAAGGCTGAGCTTTGTTACTAAGCTTGTCTGACTATCAATATGTGAATACTCAGAGGTGTGAATAAACCCAATATGGAATGAAAATCCCACCAAACAAATGATCTTTAATGCCTAAAACATGCTCACTGGTTTTCAGATACAGCACTCTGAACTTTCTTTACAGAATTTAAAATTGATTTAACTGCATTTGATATCTATTTACATAGAAACCAAAAGAAACTTGTGTTACCTCTTCTGACGTCTGTGGCTTTTTCGTGGGCTCTAAATGTTACCATGGGTAGGTCAGCTTATCAGTCAATGTTTCATTAGCAATATCATTTTTACTTCCACTTTTTTATTTTTTTGTTACTTGTTTGTATTATGGGCTTCTGGGAAGCATGGACTTTCTCTTACCATGGTTTTGGAAGACATACCAGATGTACACTCTATTATGAATCTTCAGACATGACTAGAATAGAAACAACTAATAGTAAATGATTATTAGTCATTATTTTAGGCTATGGCAAAATGTACAGGAAAAAAAAATCATGCTAAACTGACATGTTAAAGCGCTGGAAATGGACCCAGACTAAGTTCTCAAAATCAGGATAAGCCAAGGCTGTTGCTGGTTACTTCTTAATTAACTAAATGAAGCATACACAGTCAATAAAGATCTAACTTTTGCAAGGCAAATAAGCTAGGACTTTTATGGATGCCAATAAAAGGAATGTTGTCTGGAAGATATTCATTAGCAGAGTGGAAGATGTCTGTAGAGGCTATGGTCCAGAAAGTTGGTGGATTTAATGGCACGGGCATGGAGGATTGTGTAATAAAGTGAGTGGAGCTGGTAAAAAAAAGAAGTAGCACTTCTTCAGTGTGAATATGTTTCATTAAACCAGCAGTAAATTGCATGGACTTTTATTGTCTCCTGGTCTACATTAGCCAAGGTCTGACTAATGCTTGTGGGTCTACCCATTCATTTGCAGAACAATAAGGCTGGTTTATTGTTCCTCACAAGCTGAAGGGTAGATAAGTAAAACATAGTTGGATGCCAACTGTGCATGTGGGAAGGTGAAAAGCATTTGTGAACCAGCAAATTCTCAGGTATGTATAATACCCCTTTTTTTTCATATTTGTGATTGTATGGTTAAACAAGAAAAAAGGAAACCCTTACCTTTTCAGCTGTGATTTATTCCCACCCCAACAGTGTTCTCCTTGCAGTTTTGAAACCTCTTCATACTGTGACAGGTTGAGGAGGAAGTAAGGAAGGAAAAACTGAAGTTTCTGGAGAATGAAAAAGATCAGCAGAAGCAGAAAAAGTGGTAGCGTGGTCAAGAGCAGCATTACATATGTACGCCCCAGTGTCACTTCAGAGTCACGTGTGCCCCTGCTCTTCAGTCAGACTGTGAGGAGGCTGGTGATGTACCCCGTACTGGCTGTCTTTTAGAAACTCCCATGGTCTCCAGAAGCAATGCGATGACTAAAGCTATTTCTCCAAGGGATAGCTGCTTTGTGAATTTTATAGCTGTTCAAGTGATACATGAAAGTGTGACCCAATATGCTCTTGTGGCTATGCAGTTATTGTGCTGAAATAATGATTATTTCTAGGTCTTTTTACTTTATTGCTCACGGACCTCCTTGTACTTTGCAGAGGGTGCAACATTTCAGCTTCTTTTTTCAGTTTTGTTGAAGGTAAGGTAAGGCAGTCACAGGGCCAGGACCAGAACCAACATCCCGTGAATTTCATCACCACCACCTCCAGTGTCTCTTACTGCTTCCCAGATTGGAAGGTGCTGGTCCATACTCCTTTGGTTATGTTTTAGATCAACAAGGGTCTGCCACCCTGGAGACTTCAGTGCTTTCAGTTATCTGGTGCCTCATTTCTCATGGAAAAAAGGTAGTTTGGCATACCATCATGTAGCCACCCATTTTGTCTCCAAATACAATGGAAAAAGGCTAGGCAAATCTCAGGAAGATCAAGCAAGTTAAAAATATGGGTTACTGATCACCAACTGATGTGATGTGCTTAGCATTTGGGGTACATCTAGATACCAAGATCCTACAATAAATATGGATGCAAAAGGCATATAGGTGCTAGAATAGTACGGAAAAGAATGAGAATTAATTACCTAGTTGATTTTATTTTACTTTTTTTAAATGTCCTTCACCTCTTGTAGCTTCTCCTGTAAATGGACAATGCCTGACAGAATTTGAGGACTATTAAGAAACTAACAGTACATTCTGCATTGGATAATGAATGGCTTGTATGATTTTCCGGCTGAAATGTGCAGAGCCATGGAACAGTTAAATGGATGTCAAACAATCATTTAAAATCATGCGTTGTTCTTTTGATGCCAAAGTGGTGGCTAGTTCAGCTTAAACTTTGCATCGCACAAACAGGAAAATTATGCATCCAAGAAAAAGGAGCAAATGGTAACACCTACTTCAGCATAGCAAAACTGTGTTTGGCTATTTGTCTTCTGCAACTCCATAGCTGTTCTACTACCTGTAATCAGAGTGCTAAGATGAATACTTGTTTTTATCTAGGTGGATAAACGTTGATGACAATTGCATAATATACTAAAAAACTAGAGAGAATGTTTTAGTCGCTGTAGCAGGGCAGATTTAGGATTCGCTACTGAAATTGTACTGTGCACATGAGTAACTGCTTTTTTTGGTGTGACTAAGTTGCTCTCTGTTTAGCTCTGATATCCCTAATATTTACAATTTCCGAGCCTTTCTAGGATCTGTTATTTTTACACTGGCACATACAAAACTTCTTGAATAAATCTTGACTGCAGGCATAAGAGATGCTCTTCAGACTGGTGTCCGGTTTGGCTGCCGTGGATGCTGTTTCCCACCGAGTGAACTGAGACTCAGGATGTGACAGCAGTAATGAAGCCTCACCAACTCCTTTAAAGGTAGATGTTCTAGACACTGTGGGATTTGAGGTTATTCTGATACAGGCTACCTGAATATGGTCATATTGCCCCCCTGATATATACCACATCAGAACTGTGGTATTTGGGCTGCTATATTTAAGAGACTTTTTGGAAAAGACCCTACAAATATGAATAATTACATTTTGTCATGAAGAACTAAAAGCATAGAAACCTCTTATTCGGTTTTCTCTAGTCATTTCTCCAGACCACTGATTTAAGAAGAAAAGATTATCCTTCTTCCCTCTCCTCAGCCTCTGAGGAATTCATATTAATTTTTAGTTAATAGCTGAAGCACCAGTGCAAATGTGAGTTGTGTCCCTGCATCTATTAGGATATAAATACCTGTCCTTTTTTCCCTCCTGCAGGTCACTCTATTTTAAAAGAGGCAATGGTAAATTTAACATCCAAGGTGTTGTGAATGGAAGACTAAACGCAGGTGTAGAAAAATCTTGCAGTTCTGCTTTCAATAGAGGTTAATTTTCTGATAGTTTTGTGATGAAACTGAAAACAGAAGAAGAATTGCACTTCTGCTGTGGAACAAAAGCCTCACTCACATGGCTTGCTGACATGTGCTGACTACACAAACAACTCTATATCTTTTTGCTTCAGCCTCTTCTTTTAATCATAAAATACTTGCAGAAAATTAGAAGAGCTTCCAAATCCGCGTGCGTACCTTGGCCAGATAAATGGAGTATCACTGTAACCCAAATTTTGTTTGTGTGAAAGATCCCACTGAAGGTGGGGTTTCTGTGGGATTTCTTCAGTGCCTTGAGCACACTTTACTTTCTTGGAAAGATGTCTTTCTAAAGTGCTTTGAGAATTACTATGAGCATTGTATGACTTCAGCATTATTTTTCGATCCAGGGCTGACTATAGATATATCTACAATTTTACACAAGAAACTCAGATCACTATTACATTTCACATTGACCGCCATGTTGCTTTCTAATGATTCACAATTAGTTTGACTAAGATATCAACCAGTAGCTAACAAATATCATGAACCTGTCTGTCATTAGAAGTTTTGTCTCTTTAATGGGCCGATGATCTTGTTAGGAAAATCTAAGCTTTAAAGTTTTTAAAAAACATAAATAAAATAAAGACCTTTTTGCCTCTTCAGATGACGTAGCCATCAACCATTAGCAAACACATTATCCCTCAAAATCAGAAGAATTATGCTTTAATTATCAATACACATTTAAAAATAATTGGGACTAAAATGTCCTCCTCAGTACCTTTGGGGATACATCTGCAGCTTGACCTCACCACGTCTTTTTCTATATTGAGCTAGTTTTGATGTTTTAATAGGCACAATATTACAACTTCACACTGTGACATAATATTTTGCCTTCAAATACATACACATAGGCAACACAAGGGACTGTTTGTTATCTTCCACATGTAAGAACAAGTGCAATGTAAGATAAAAATGGAAGCAAAAAGCTTAGGTAGTAAAGCAAGTTTTCTTCCTCCTGTTTTTTCCTGATGAGGTTATAGGAAAAATACACAAGTTGTTTGTTTGTTAGGTTTCCAGGCTGCCAATATGTACGGTAGAGAAAAAATAAATAAATCAAACTTCTGACAGGTGCAGAAAGAGAGAGCTCTGAGGCAAACTCTGACTCCCCTGGGTATTTCAAAAATTTTCCTCTTGCCAGACTCAAAATAAAATTCAGTCTCTATGTCCAAGAAAATAAACAGTTCTGTTGACTTGCCAGATATCAGGGCTTGTCTTGGAGTTTTTATGAAATTCATGTAGCTGAAATTCATATATATATATATTTTTTTTTTTTAATTTTTTTTTTTTTTTTAACCAGAGATACTGGACTGAAACGATACAGTTGTGGGCGAAAGGTGACATCATTGCATTTTGGAAAGCAAAGTTTTTTAACTTATGGCAGCTGATTGACATGAACTGTTCCAGTGATGCCTGAGGAAGCATGCTTGACCAAGCATGTCTCACTTCTCGTTTCATCCCCTGTCCTCTTGGTTGGTGCTGTTTCCTATCTTCCAGCCCCTTCCCAACTATCCTTTCCTTTCAAATAACTGCCAATAAAAATTCTAGTCCAGACAAAACTGTCTAAATATGTGTAAAATACTATAAAGACTGAGTCATGTGAATGTATGGGGGAGGTGATGGAATGATGGAGTTGAGGTGAATTTGATACTTACCTGCATGAGAAACAGTCACAGCACTACCATGATGCATGTCTTTGCCATCTATTGCCCAGCAGTACCCATGTAAAGAATGCTAGGTTTGGTGATGGCAAGTTGCATAGCCCCACTAACATGTCCCTTAGTGGTAGCTTGTGGTGTGAAGGGATGTGCTGCTTGGCTTGGAGTGGTAGTAGGATCTCTGCTATAGTTTGGTGGAGCCCATTTAGCTCCAGTCATCTGACACTATACATGCAGCATTGCTCAGGGGCCTTCCAGATGGTCACCCCAATCCCATTTGCCTCAACTGATATCCTAGTAAGGCCATAATTGTACCCACTGTGTTTTAAAACTCAGTTTTGAGGAGGTAATCCTGGTTCTATCACAAAGTCTCATAAATTAAATTGAAATCGGTCACTTTTATGACTGGTTGTTAAAAAGCTGTAAGTGTTATGAATTTATGACACTGTGCTCATATTCAGCTGTTCACTGCTTCTGCTCCTAGGTCTTTTTCTCCTATGTGGGATAAAATTTATATTTGTGGGTGAGATCATTATAAATCTTTTATGTACCACAAGTGCAATTTTAAATGTTTGCAGGCATGGAAAACTGTGCCCATGAGATATCAACTATATTTCATGGGTTATTGCTTCATAGAACTGACAAAAAAAGAGCTTTGCAACTAGTATACACTCACACACACTTCTTAAGTTTAGATGTTTGACCTTTAAAAGCTGGTAGGCAGCATGAAATGTGCAACATAGGAAATAAAACGCTACATGGTTCATATTTTACTTGGATGCCAGTTTGCCATGTTCATTTTTTTTCTTTAGCAAAAACACTTTCTCAGAAGACTTGCCTATGCCCAATCCTCCAAGGCTTCCTGCTGATTCCAATTACAATTGGACAAGTTCCTCAGGAGTGAATGTAGTTTACATACACCTCTGCATAAATCAGTGATGGAACACAGGCCAACAGTGATGAACGCGTGCCTCACACTTCATGCAAGCTTATCGCTGAGTTCTGTAGCCTTCACAGTGAGCTTTCCTATCACAGTTGTTAGAGATGCTGTATTCAAAGGCATGGGTCCAGAGGAAAATAATTCTCAAAAAACGATTTTTTTTTTTTCTGGATGGAAAGATGGACGGGATAGAAAGATGGTACTAGAACTGGGTGACCTGTTAATAGATGACAAGCTGTGAGCTAGGTTTTAAGTGTGGCGTTAACTTAAAAAAGCACTTGGAAGAAATATGCTTTAATGGAAAGCACATTGTGTTGAGAGCTGGGAAGCCTAGCCTGGAGTTTCCTAGCTTTGTAGCTGGACTACCAGGACAAACACTTTCACTTCTCTGTGACTTACCTAGGCATGGATTTAGGAGGGAAAGAGAGATTGAGAAGCTTTCTATCCTCTCTCTGTTTGCCCCTGATTGCCAATTACCCATGGCACACTGTGCTGGGTGCAGGCTCTTTTCTGCTCCTGGCCCATATCCCAGCCTGGGACCATTTACCATGCTGTGCGGAGCCAGGGAGAGCCACCCTCTGCAATGCATCTCCACAGTGTTGGGGACATGCCTCTGAGACACGATTTAGTGTGAGGATCTACAGGCTGCACCTACAGCGGCTCCATCCTGTTATTCACCTCATTTGCCCATTTTGGACAAAAGGTTCCCTGAGATTGAGACTGTGCCTCACCATGTGTAACCGCTTTTGGTATCCAGTGTAAATATAATATGTAAAGATAATTTGCTGCGGTCCCTGTGTCCTCCATACCACTGTGATGAGTTGGAGATAGGGAAGTATCAACTAGCTCCAGGGAATATTTCTTCATGTTTCACCTATGAATTTCCTGTGTATTGTATTGGATATTTGGTAATTCCCTTCTTACTTTCCTTTGTTTAACAGTCTATATGATTTCTTCAGCTTTCATGATCTTTTTACCTCAGGCGTTATGTGTTGTATTAGAGTGATTAAGTAGCACATGTACCATTGTCTCTGTCCCTTGATTTGGGTAAATGAAATTTTGACAAAGAGGTGTCAAGATGGCAGTGAGAATGGTACCTCCATCAACATTAGCACAAATGTGCTTGTAAATGTTTTAATGCACATGTGCTTCCTTTGAACGTTTTAGCAGCACAACATAACTACTGAATATTCACAAAGCACAAAGTAATTTCATTCATGGTTTCTATTTTAACAAATAGGCACAACCTTCTTTAATGCAACATTCATCCAACTTCATAGTATGCATCAAAATACATTTGGATTGTTTATGATTGATGTGGTCATCCTCTTATGATTCCTTTGGGCTAGATAGAAATAGAAATGTAGGGCAGGAGTCTCCATTACTGTGCAGCTGCTTTTCTCTGCACTGTCAGCATAAACTAACGTGAAAGCTGGAGGATCTGGCTCAGCATAAATGTAATTCTGAGATGATGAGCTGCTGTGGGGCACCTATGTTTCTCTTCCTTAGTGTTGTTGGGATAACATCAAAAGGGTGCATGGCTGAAGGGAGAAGGCAATGGAGAAGGCAACTAGTGTCTCAGTCACACTCAACTGCACTGGCTGTTGGTTGTGACTGGTTCACAGTGCACTACAGCTAAGCATTAACTGGAGCAGCTTTTGAGCATTTCTGATATAATGGAAAGCAAATGGCCCTTTCACAAAGCAGCACCAAGTTCAGTGGGACTCAGATATAGCCAGCCAGCAGGTCAGGTTTAGATACTTTAGGGCCACAGATCTGTATTCTAAAAAACATGTAGGTATCTGAAAGCTCATATAAGCACCCTATATTACTTTCCAATAGGGTTTGTGACTGCAGGCACACATTTCTAAAAAATTGCAAAGTTTAAGCAATTTTTTCAACTATACCTGATTACTGGAAGTGACATAGGAGCCTAATTCTCCCTTTTTGGTGAAGCTTGAATTCTTATTTGCTTGCTTTTCAAAGTGGGGCTTATCTGTGGGACTTAGACTCCTAATAAGCTTAGGAGCTTCTGAAACTCTTGACCTCTTGCCTGAAGTCTGTTTGTATCTTTCTGTACCTGTGATCTATGCTGTCTGCAAATGTCCAAATCCCTGGATCTCTCCACTTTCTGTTTTGTGACCAGTTACATGCAGAAGGAATTTAATTACTGGATCTATTTCTAAAGGGAAGGAAGAATGGAGGAAAGAAGCAATGTTGCAATACTTCAGAAGAAATCTGTCTGATATTATTGGATGTACCTTTCACTAACTTAAATAGGTCAAAGGGAAATGGAAATTGCAAGAATTTTTTGTGCTCCCTGAATCTGAATATTTTCATAGAATCATAAAATGGTTTGGGTTGGAAGGGACCTCAAAGATCATCTAGTTCCAACCCCCCCGCCACAGGCAGGGACACCTTCCACTAGACCATGTTGCCCAAAGCCCCATCCAGCCTGGCCTTGAACACTTCCAGGGAAGGGGCATCCACAGCCTCTCCGGGCAACCTGTTCCAGTGCCTCACCACCCTCACAGGGAAGAATTTGTTCCTAACATCTTACCTAAATTGACCCTTCTTCAGCTTAAACCCATTACCCCTTGTCCTGTCACTACACTCCATCATAAACAGTCCCTCACCATCTTTCCTGTAGGCCCCTTCAGGTACTGGTAAGCTGCAATTAGATCTCTCCAGAGCCTTCTCTTCTCCAGGCTGAACAACCCCAACTCTCTCAGCCTGTCTTCATAGGAGGGGTGCTCCATCCCTCTGATCAGCTTCGTGGCCCTCCTCTGGACTCGCTTCAACAGCTCCATGTCTCTCTTGTACTGGGGCCCCCAGAGCTGGACACAGTACTCCAGGTGGGGTCTCACAAGAGCGGAGTAGAGGGGCAGGATCACCTCCCTCGACCTGCTGGTCACACCTCTTTTGATGCAGCCCAGGACATGGTTGGCTTTCTGGGCTGCAAGCGCACATTGCCAGCTCATGTTGAGCTTCTCATCAATCAACACCCCCAAGTCCTTCTCCTCGGGGCTGCTCTCAATCCATTCCTCTCCCAGTGACGTGGTTTAGGCCCAGCCGGCAGCTAGGCGCCACATGGCCGCTCGCTCACCCCTCCCCCAGCGGGATGGGGAGGAGAACGGCAAAGCCTCGAGGGTTGGGGTAAGGGCAGTTTGCAGGGACAGCAAGGGAGAGGGAAAACAATCAACAACAGTGCTGATAATAGATAGTAACAATGGGTGATAACAGAGAACAATTTACCGAGCCAACGACCAACTGACCGACCAGACACACAGCCCATCCCAGAACTGCGCTGAAACCGCGCTGCCCCCCAACTGCCCGACTAGCCCCCCTTTTATGGTGAGCATGATGTCACATGGTATGGAATAGCCCCTGGCCAGCTTGGGTCACCTATCCTGGCTCCTTGTGAAATTAACTCTATCCTCACCAGAACCAGGACACTGAGCCTATAGTTGTGCTTGGGATTGCACTGACCTACGTGCAGGACTTTGTGCTTGGCCTCGCTGAACTTCATGCGGTTTGCACGGGCCCACCTCTCCAGCCTGTCAAGGTCCCTCTGGATGGCATCCCTTCCCTCCAGCATGTCGACCACACCACACAGCTTGGTGTCGTCGGCAAACTTGCTGAGGGTGCACTCGATCCCACTGTCCATGTCGCTGACAAAGATGTTGAACAGTGCCGGTCCCAGTACCGACCCCTGAGGAATGCGACTCATCACCCTTCTCCACTTGGACATTGAGCCGTTGACCACAACTCTTTGAGTGCGACCATCCAGCCAATTCCTTATCCACCGAGTGGTCCATCCATCAACTCCATGTCTCTCCAATTTAGAGACAAGAATGTTGTGCGGGACAGTGTCAAATGCCTTGCACAAGTCCAGGTAGATGATGTCAGTTGCCCTTCCCTTATCCACCGATGCTGTAACCCCATCATAGAAGGCCACCAAGTTTGTCAGGCACGATTTGCCCTTAGTGAAGCCGTGTTGGCTGTCACCAATCACCTCCTTATTTTCCATGTGCCTGAGCATAGTCTCCAGGAGGGTCTGTTCCCTGATCTTGTCAGGCACGGAGGTGAGACTAACCGGCCTGTAGTTCCCTGGGTCTTCCTTTTTACCCTTCTTAAAAATGGGGGTTATGTTCCCCCTCTTCCAGTCGGCGGGAACTTCGCCAGACTGCCAGGACTTCTCGAATATGATGGAGAGTGGCCTGGCCACTTCATCTGCCAGTTCCCTCAAGACCTGCGGATGCGACTCATCAGGTCCCATGGACTTGTGCACCTTCAGGTTCCTTAGATATTCTCGAACCTGATCCTCTCCTATAGTGGGCGGTTCTGCATTCTCCCAGTCCCTGCCTTTGCCTTCTGAGACTTGGGCAGTGTGGCTAGAGCACTTGCTGGTGAAGACTGAGGCAAAGAAGTCATTGAGTACCTCAGCCTTCTCCATATCATGGGTAACCAGGTCACCCATTTCATTCCAGGGGCACCCACATTTTCCCTCATCCTCCTTTTATCACTGACATACCTATAGAAGCTTTTCTTGTTGTCCTTGAAGTCCCTGGCCAGATTTAATTCTGTCAGGGCTTTGGCTTTCCTAACCTGCTCCCTGGCTGCTCGGACAGTTTCTCTGTAATTTTTAATTTAGAGTCTCTTCCTCAGTAGAACGTGAATCCTTAACTAAAAAGTAATTAAACGCTTAATGTTGCTGTGAAGAATTAAACAAACACACAGGCAACCATTGCTTTCCTTAATCAAAGTAACCCCATGTATTTTTTTTTTTAATACAGTCTTTTAATCCTTCTAACATTCTCCAACACAAGCTAACTACTGTCTGTGTTCCTGGGGGATTGTGCAATGCAGACTGAGTTTGCTGCAGCTTTTTTTCACTTCTGAAAAAATCACAATCCACTTAATCTGACAAGTGAAACCTTTGATTACATGTTACCTACACAATACAGCTTTTTTTCTGGTTAAGGCAGAGAAGGAAATAAATGCAGAAATGTGTCTGCTAAATTTCCAAGTTAGCAATCTGTTGAAGGAAACTGTGATACTGACAGGTGCAAACGCTGGACTCTCGGGCTTAGGGAGTCTCATGAGCTTTTCAAAGGTTTCTCACCTCACTGATCCAAAATAAACTTCAGTGCTTAGGAAAAATCAAAACAAGCAAAATGTTTTATGTAGCACAATCTGGTACAGAAGCAAAGAACAGGAAGAGAGAAAGAGAGAGAAAGAAATAACCCCAAGAGGTTATTTCTGTACTTTGGCCATTAACTGCAATTCTTCCATGACTCGTCTTTTGGAGTTAACCTTTCCCTGGATGTCTCCAGTGCAGGTGTAGCAATAGAAATGCTACTGTTTAAATACTAGCCATGTCACCAGTAGTTAAAATAGCAATTGCCTCTCTAGTACATAATTTAACAATTTGTGTGATGAGAATTGAGGACACTAACTCCTTACCGTTGCATTCTTTTACCTTACGGACAGTTGCAGGTTTCGGCTCTTGACCAGCTTTTGAGGTTTGTACCACTATACATCTCATCTAGTTAAAAAAAACATGTCAGGAAACAATATACTGTGAAATGGAGAGATATATCACGCATACACTTATTTCAGCTGTGCTGTAGCCTATCTGACTGGGAGGCAAATCATTCTGTGCACATCTCTCATCTTCAGGTGCTAGGAAAAGCACTGCTTGAGAGCTTTTAGCTAACAGTGGACTAAAAAGGAAAGAAAAACCCCAACACAGCACTGTTTCACAGTTTACCTTTAAAGTACAATCACTGATCACCATCTTCTGCTTAAAATAAGTGCCTTCAGCAAAATCCTCACCCTCAGCCGTCAGGTTTCAGCTGCAGTACCGCAAAGATGTGCATAAGAGCTTGTAGAGTCATTGTGTTCACCGAGCTTTCTTTTCTTTCAGCTCAGGCACTGTAAAATAATAGTAATAATAGATATAGTCTGCTCCTCTGGAGGGGCTTCAGAGATATTAATTAGTTCAGCCCTGAACACATCTAAAATTAGTTGTGAGACAGATATATAATTCTCTGTGCCATGTACATATGTGCATACACGCACACACACACACATACAAAAATTGCTGTAGTTTATCACATATATATACACGCGTGACTTTGTTTCAGGAGGAAAAAAACAATGGGACCTACATGCAAGACAGAAATAGAGCATCTTCCTGTCTTGAGTAGAATAAATTATTGCTGAATGCCAAGGTTAATGTTCACTCTGAATTGGGGCCTGCACAGCTGGGATTCTCAGTGCTGTTTGATCTGCCCTTTCAAGCTCTGATGATCCCGCTAAATTGCATTTAATGGACATAGGGCTGAAGTACAAAAAAATGAGAGGGCTTGTTATAAAACAATAGAGACAACTTACCTCACATGCACACCTGTTCTTTGTACTTCATGAAAGACTTTGTCTTAATGGGGGGGAACCATTTTATGCAGCACTCCACTGGCATTGCTTGTTTGAGTTTCAGACGTGTGACTCCCATTTTTGGGTAGTCGGATTTAGAGTTGCTACAGCCATGGATGAATTTTATAGGAGGCATTTGTACTCGGCTAGTCACATCAGAATGGGATGTTGCACGCCTGCCCACTCCATTGGTAGAAGGAAAACTATTCTGAATAATTATTAGCCAGGCATACCAGATTTAATTTGACTGATTTCACCCATGCAGGCTACTGAAGGCTTACACAATTGCAGTAACTTTATGGAAACACCCTCCCCACTTTTCCTGCAAGATGGCACTCAAAATTTATCACAGCTGAAAAACGGGAATTTTGTATTGGTGCTCTTTTTGGTAGTTTCCTGGAATATCCATAATAGGGGGATGTGCAAACTGAAAGATATATCTTTTCATTTGATTGAAGATTTTAGTAGATTTTACTAGATGTTTGTTTCCAAATAAGCATGAAAAAGATTTCTTTTTTTTCCCCTGAAATGATTGAATGCAATTTCCATCTTCTTAACCTCAGATTTATATATGTATTAATCTGTCCATTGCTAAACTAATCTGTGTGCCCAAGATTGCTCATGAGATCCAGTTGCTGGACCTGGTCTTTAAATTCTGGTAATAAAAGTGGTCTTCGACAAACCACTATGGTCCTAAAATCAATATGGTGCTGTATAAATCTGGAAAGAAAAACACCATTTAGTTGCCAGAAAAAAAACCAGTCAGCATCTGACTCAACTATATTGAGTCAGAAAGAAAATGGATTATCTCCTCCTTTTTATACATACTCTAGACAACAACATTTAGTCTGAAAATAACCATCTGAAAACTTTACACATAAACTGAATGTATATATTCTCTGTATACAAAAAGCAAGGAAAACACACAGTGGAAGTATAGATCTCTTCATACTGATGTGCTGATTGCTTTCAATCCCAACCTCAAATATGTACCTGAACGGGGAGCCAGAAGGCTGATATTCTGTGAGGGCCACACTTATCCCTATGTCACGTGTGCTGATTTCACTAAGACTATGTGTGGAATTGTGGAAACCTGTTTGAAGGATGTTTCCTATCAGAAGGCTTTTTTCTTGGATATTTTCCATGTGGTAGCGATAATTTTGGAAGCGCTTGAGAAATGCTAGTGTGACAACACTCTGTAAAGACTAGTGCAGGAGAACAGGTCTAAGCCTAAAGTGGGCCATTATGATAATGCAATTTGATATTTGGCATATTTTCTCTCCTTTCCTGACTCTTCCTCCTGAATTTATCTGAATTAGTTCCTGCTTAAAATCTGTGAGTCGTGGCTGAATTGGGATATTAGACAAATGCCTGTGGCTGGAGAAGCCTGAGAGGTGGCCGTAATGAGGAGATCTCTTCCAGCCAGTTCAAAATTGGAGATTTCTGGCTACTCTTCAGAATTATTCACCTGACTGCTGGAGGGGGAAAAGTGTAGGGTGGTTTCCACTGGAGTCCATCTTCTGTATGGAAACATGAGAATAAAGAATAGTGCTATCGAACTTTGTAAGTGCTATTGAACTTTGCATTTCAGGTCCTCAAAAATCACTCTGGAGGAGCTCCAAGGTATTTTGCCTCCCCTTCAAGGAAAGAGAACATTACTCTAAAAGTGGTGGAGTGTTTCTTCTGGGAAACTGATAGGAAATGTGGTTAGAAAATAGCCAGCAAAGGTGAAATGGGAATATAGAATTGTAGGGTAAGAGCAATTAGCTCAACTACTGTAGGTAGGTAATTTAATTAGATGATTCAGGGAAAAGCAATTTAGATTGGCTTTTTTTCTTTCTTTTCTTTTCTTTTTTTTTTTTTTTTTAAATCAATGTTAACTCTGGACTAGTAAGAGCACAGCAAGAATACAAAGCAAAGATTGTCAGTAACAGGTAAATGTGGTGTTCTCTGTGGTGACTGGTTTTAAGGCAGGCTGAAGCTGTCAAGCTGAGAAAATTGGAAAGAGGAGGCTAATTTAAAGAAGAGATAGTGTTTGCAGTCATATTCTTACTTGAATTCCAAATGTCTGTAGATCATGGACTTAGTGTGGCCTATTAAATACCTAACTTTCAAATCTGGATTGAGATCCAAATCACTGCTGAATTTATGCTTCACTGAAGGAAAGAGATTAGATGCAGATCACTGATCACCAGAGTGTTTGCTGCAGAGAAAGCCCAGGTGTGTTTACTTATTTCCTTAATTTATTAATCTTTACCTCCTTCTTCCAAATAATCTACTTTTAAAAGTGGTCAGATACCTCAATTATGAGAGCAATAAGATGATCTGGATTGAAGTTTTCTGAGTGATTGTCTGTAAGAGAGCAGTTGCTCTGTAAACCTGACATGTCTGCTTCATAGTTGGCCCCAGGCCCCTGCAAGCAATAGAGTGTTTTCTATTGAAAATTTTTTGATAAATGTGCAGAATAGTCTGAGAAAAATGTTGAGTGTTGTCAATGGGCCACTGACCCAAAAGCTTTGCAAAATATTAAATCTGATTGTTTTTCTCTCCCTAGGAAATCCCTTTGATTCCATCTGCCATTTCTGTTTTGATTGT
This sequence comes from Balearica regulorum gibbericeps, assembly GCF_011004875.1. NCBI lineage: Eukaryota > Metazoa > Chordata > Aves > Gruiformes > Gruidae > Balearica > Balearica regulorum. The sequence continues at coordinate 18,036,707 of NC_046186.1, forward strand.
CGTGTTTAGTACCATAATATGAAAATGGCCCCAACAGGCTTCTGATGCTAAGAATGGTAGGTGACTTAACAGAGCTCTATTTTTTGCCTTAAGTATCTTGTCTCCTTATCTCTTATATTGAACACTCCAGGATGGAGTTTCCTCCAAATTAGAACAGCTAGTGTGTGTGGCGGCTGCTGTGGGGCTGGCCTGAGAATTTGCTTGGAGTGCCGAGCAGCAGCACGTCTGGATGGTGCTGCCATGGAAGGGGCTGGGGACTACAGAGGACTGGGAGTCAGGAACGAAGTGCTGCCGCTGCAGAGACCTGCGCCACCTTTTATCCTTGCAGAGGTTCCCTGGGAGCTTCAGGTGATAGCGGATTACTGCACTATTCTGCTTTTACACTGTAAATAACCACTTTCTAATGGAGAGGCTGTTTTAATAGACTAGTTTGTCAGACACATATAAAAGAATAGCAGTTGGCTAGTTTAATAAAGAACAATTGTATATTAGTACAATAATTGTTTAATAAACAACAGTATTTTTACTACAAATACATGTAACTTTATGTAAACTGTATCAGTAAAATTATGGTAGCTATGGAGAGTTCATTGTTAGCATCATCTAATTATAAAAGACGCAAAAATACTAATCTGGGCAGAGACCAAGGTAGTCTATGACATTTTTAATAAAAGAAGAGGCATGGTCTGCTTGTTGGGGAACAGGATGGTCTTGGTGTCGTTCACATCCCTGCACAAATTTACTCTCTGACCTTCCCTAGTCATCGAGGTGAAGATTTTCAAACACAGATGAAGAGCTTATGTCCGTGTTTTACCATTTAATAAAAGTGGCTTGATTTTCAGAGTGCTTGTGTCTCCCCCACCTCCTAATTCCAGTGCAAATCATGATTACTTGCAACTGAGGTGAATTTGGCAGCTGGGACTGAAATTACCCTTCATCCTTCCCACTCAGTACAACTGATGTTAGTGGCGTTCTCTGGATTTACTGAGCAGAATTTCACTCTTGGCTGAGCTCTTCAGGCTAATATTTTCAAAGACATGTATAGGGAGTTAATGTCCAGATCTTACTGAAAATCAGTAGGATCTTGGTGGTTTGTTCCTTTGGATTCCTTTGGGGGGGGAAAAAAAGAGTCTAGACTTGCTGACTTCGATCATTAAAATAGACAGTGGACTTTGTTTCTACTCTACAAGAAATCTTTATTAGGTCTTACTCAGAGCCCAGAGCTGAAATATTCACAGAGTGGTGATGTTGTGTTAATGATGATATTACAACTATGATGTGATTTACTTCTAATCAAGAAAAGAAACACAGTTTATTAGTCTAACTACAGAATCCTGTATTATGCTAATGCACTTCCACCCAGCAGTGGGAGGAAATTTCTTCCATTACCACTTCAATTTCTGTTCCAAAGGAGTGAAATTTTGTATTTCTCTAGAACTGAGAGAACCCCTGTTCTACAAAGAACTCATCAGTCTTTAGGGCTGCTTTAAGATGAAAGGATTGGCAGGGGAAGAACTGAAAGCCCTACCTCTCTGGTTTTGTTAGCACAGGCTGGTGTGGTGAATGATCTGAGACATCTTATGGTGACTCTGGTAAAGGTTGCTGCTGCTCAGTCAATATCATGGGGAGGGATAGCAGCTCTCTGCTAACTGTCTATGGGTAGTTTCCTTCTCATTCTTCACCTGAATGGAAGACAACTTTTTCCTCATCCCAGAAGGATTGCTAATTCAAGGGTTGAATTTGATGGCCATTAAGGTTCAGCTAAATCAGACCGTCCTGCATTTACAGCTGTGTGGAAGCACACAGACAAGCTGCTATCACAGAGCAGTTCATACAGGGTAACTTGTCAGCCAACTGCCTGTTTATATGCTGTCGTGGTTTAACCCCAGCTGGTAACCACCTCGCAGCCGCTTGCTCACCCCTCCCCACCCAGTGGGATGGGGAGGAGAATGAAAAAAAAACTTGTGGGTTGAGATAAAGACAGTTTAATAGGATAACAAAGGAAGATAACAACAACAACAACAACAACAATAATATAAAGCAAGTGATGCATAAATGCAATTGCTCACCACCTGCAAAAAAAGCCCCCTGATGCCCAGTCTGCTGCTGAGCAGCGATCCCACCTCCCGGCTGGCTTCCCCAGTTCTATGCTGAGCATGACGTTCTATGGTAGGGAATGTCCCTTTGGCCAGTCTGGGTCAGCTGTCCTGGCTGTGCTCTCCCAGCTTCTTCTGCACCTGGCAGGGCACAGCGAGAAGCTGAAAAGTCCTTGACTTCATGTAGACACTACCACTACCTAGCAACAACTAAAAACATCAACACTATTCTCATACTAAATCCAAAACACAGCACTATACCAGCTACTAGAAAGAAAATTATCTCTATCCCAGCCAAAACCAGGACATACGCTCATGCACCATGGTAATGTGAGGTGATTCCAGGTAGCTAACTTTCAAGGAGACAAGGCAATCCTTGTATTTGAGATGTCTAAAAGAAGAAAAGGTTTCTTTGCATTGCTTTAAATATGATAGGTGCTTTTTACAGTGTGAATAACATTCTTTAATATCTGTATTTGGTTTAGTAACTACAATAAATCTGAGTCTGGAACATAGGGCTAGAGAGCGTCTGTTTCTTTATGTTGGAAGGACTAACCATGATACTTCTATTTCTTTCACATGATATTTTTCAGCTTTCTTTGCAAAACTTTTTGTTTCTTATGAAAGGTTTTGTCTGTGTTTGCATCTATCACTGGAGCTTGTACAAACTTGGAAGTACTTTCACAATATGCCAGCAGTCATTTTCCTTTCAGTTCTGTCCATTTCTAGAAGAAAGAAAGAAAGTTGGCATGCTGTGGGACTTGAATACAGTATGTTTCCTCTTGTCATACTGTTCCAGCAGTCAGGCAAAGATCACAGATTTTTTTTCCCCTCAGATGGCCATAAACCATTTTACATTAGAAGTTTTCAGGTAACTATCTGTCACTAAACCAACACACAAGCAGCATGATTTATCACAGTGAACAGAGCTGGCTCAAAAATATTCATGAGTCGGTGAACATTTAGAGCTCGATCTAAAAATGTTGCATGCAAGAAAAAAAGGAGAGCATTTAATAGACGCTTCAGGCTTTAATCTCTCTCGGCTTTACAGACATGCTAGCATATGGATTCACATGTGTCTGCCGTGTGGTAGAGTTTCTACTTCTCAGAATCCAAAGCAAATAACATTTTAAGCTTTCTTTTTTTAGGGGAAGAAAGGGACAAAACACTCACATTCTAATAGCTCACACAACTGAAGAGGAAAAAGCTGAGCCTACTTGATCCATGTAAATAGAGAGTGATATGAAAAGCTCCGACCTGGGATGTTTAAATGGACTCCCATGTGCTGGTACTGAAGAAAGAGAGGTGGGCCAGTTAACACTTCCATGTGAAGCCTCCAGGGCAGGAGATCTGGAAAGGGAAGGTGAGAGCTGAAAGGCAGCGGGCTGCCCACCAACAAGGAGAAGACAGATGCCTGGAAGGGTCCATGGCTCTGAAGGGGAGCTAGGCACGGGAAGGCATGCTGCACCAGCTGGAGAGGATGGCCGCAGCCCTGTGCAGTTATCCTAAGCATCCTCTCTGAGACCGTGCAGGGCTGAGCTCCATTAACTAAGAGCAGAGAGTAACTGGCAAATCCCGGTCTGATACATATATAAATATAGCAATCAGCTCAGAGCAGGTGGGCTCTGGCTTTCAGGCGGGATGGGCCTGATAGGTCTGACTGCAGGATTGGTTGTCCTTTATTAAGAATTTATTTAGATCTATTTTTTGTAATGCTTTATTATTTAAATGTTGCTTGTGTATATCAGAAGAAGAAAACAAAGAACCCCCAACACATCAGATATAGAAAATGCACCTCATTTGACTACTGTCCACTATTCAAAAAATCCCAGACAGTATATTTGTTCCAAAACAAATTACCCGTAGGGATTTTTTTAGATTATAATATCCAGGGTGTTCCTATATATACAGCAGAAGGGTTATTAAAAATAAATCAGATTCTTAATAATGGAATCATTCCCTTGAGTACAAGAGCTGAATGGCATTTGCTAGTTGAAGGATAAAACTTTCTGCCAAAGTGGAGATTCAGAAACTTCTAATCAAAGCCAGTGAGACCCCTTCCTCCTCCTCCTCCCTCCCTGGAGACAAACACTAGTTAGCTGCCAGGAGGCAGATGGGAGGTGCATTTAAACCCACAGTAACTGTGGGTGTGATGGTTTGATAGGTGACAACCCCACCAGACCACTCCGATTGCATGACAGCTGCCTGCAGTCAGCCGCACACTTGTAGGTATAGATAGATGCATTCTCCTGGCGGGACCCTGCAGACAACCGCATTCTTCCAGGCTTGTGCTATAGTCAGCTCACTTTCAGTGGCTTATATCATAATCAACTACATTCTTATATTAATATGTTATAGCCCTTCCTCCTCAGGGCTGTATGTTGCCCTGCCAAAGTCACTTGCTGTAGTCAATCAGACAGGCACAGCCTGATAGGTGGATGAAGGAGACAGAAGTTTTTACTGGGAGAGAAACACATATGCTATGGGCTGCTGTAGCATTATAACCCCATGCTATTACCAGACCTCTGTCCTTTAAAGTATAATAAGGAGTCACATGGCATAACCATATTTCGGCTTCCATACATTTTCACTGAAGTCACTTTACTATCAAGGACTATGCTGCCAGTTCCCAGGGGCCTCTTCTCCATCCACTAAACTGGAGTGTCACACTTGATTTGTTGTTTGCCCCTAAGGTATAGCCCCCTTATTCATCCGCATACTGGTGGCTGTGTAGATGTTGCCTAATGAGCAGCTGAGGCCTCTCAGGGCCTTTACATTGAACTCCTTCCCCTCTATCCTGCACCCTTGTTCCCCAAATCTTATTTTAATTACAGAAACTCTCACTGAAAAAAAGAAGAAAATGGACAACTGCCTTTTCAAGCTAAAACCAATTGAAAGGCCAGAATGGGGAAGAGCTACAAACTTCTCTGACCTCCAGATTTTAACGAGCCTATTAGCATGTGGAAATACCTGCCTCTCAGTGTGCAGAGTGCTGACAAGCAGATATCATTCATTAGGTTGTCTTGCTTTATATAGCAAGACATTGGCAACAAAAAGCTAAGAGTTTTGGAATAAAGCATTCCTTTTTTTTCCCTCATGGGTTTATAAATTAGTGGTGGATTGTCTTTCAGACTGGAAGGGCTTTGGACAGACTTGTATCTTCCTGCATAACACCTCACACACTCTAGAAGAAACCACAAAAGCCAAATGTCTACCAGGGACAGCAATTATAATCTCAAGATACATCAGATATTGTCTGGGATGCTACTGCCCTTACACTGGTCTAATATAAAGACAGTAGGAATATGAGAGAATTGCTGGAACTAATATTGGTTCATTTGTCTGTTTCTAATTCACCTCCCACTGATACAGTCAGCTATTACTGTTTCGTCAACCATCACTACTTTCAGTCATGTTGCACTTAGGTCATCACTTGCTTCCTTTGAGATGTCAATAGTAGTAAGTTGTGGGACCTCAGCTGTTCCGTTCTGTAGACAATTCTGTGCACCCCAATGAACTCATTTCATTTACCCTTTTTTTTCAGACAAGAACCTAGTCTATATTTTGTTACTTATTTAGCACGAGATATATTTTTATATAAATTACCACATATAATGATTACCATATATAACATAATTAATAATATAATTACCATACGTAACAATTACTGCAACTAAGAGATGATAGTTCTTTCCATCAGCAGTACACCTTTGGACCGTCATTTGATGTCACCTCTGAGTGACTCAAACTGTCACCTTTGCCAGAGAAACTGTCTTGTCTATATGGCAACAAGACAAGGCCACCATCAAGTATGATCATTAAAGGCTCCAAAGGAATTTTTTTACACGAGTAGGGGTGAAGTGCCTGCATAATGTCCAAATCCCTGTGCAAGTAATTGTAGCCTGCTTCCCCAAACTCTTTCTGTAGCTTTTATAACAACTTTTGTTGTTGTATGAGCTTTCTGAAGCTGTTGGTTAAGAATTGTTAAACAGTAGACACTCATAAATAAAGCAGAGTCCTGTGTAGTGCATCATTTTTCAGAGAACCTGGAGATCCACTGTCATAAATAAAGTAACTTAGTCTAAGTGTCCCCTTATTTACACACAGTGTAGCTTCATTGCATTTACTGTAGCTGCATGTTGTGCAAATTGGACTAGAATCTGGTTCATTAATTCTAATTCTGTTCTGGCTGGACAAACAGATGATGCGCCCAGACAGAATTGTCATTGCATATAAAAGAAGTGCTTTACATATTTTCAAAGTATCATTAAGACGCTTATTTGGGCTGCAGTCTAGGAGCATCTCAGAACACAACCCCAATGACATTGCAGCTGTTGTGCTTGGGCATTAAAAAGGCAGTCTTTCCTTTCATTGTAATCATTTAAAAATTACCAGTCATGTGCGGACTCTAAGAGCCTGACCCTCAGCCCATGTGAGTGAGGATGGGAGTCAGGGCATGTCTTTCCATTGAAGTGTGCATGCTTTGAATCACGCTGTGCATTTTGAGTGCCCAGCCACTGACACCAGGTAGTGGAATGTTTATTAAAATAGTTCAAAATAGTTAATATCTGAGGACTCCATTCATGATGACAAGCACAACATAGGTGGGAAAAGGAGCTTTTTGAGCACTTTTGGTAGTGTAATGTTGGAATTCCTTCTCTCAAGTGAAATGAGGCAACTTTTTGGCACTGTAAGCTCTAGGACAACCACCTCCACAGCCTTCTACTCTACAACAGCCCTTTGAATCTGCAGGAATAACGTAATAGTTAATCTGTGATTCATTGCAATGTGTGAGTGTGCCTGTGTTGGAGGGGCAACATCTCTCTTGCAAACAGCAATGCTGTGTGAGTGTAATCTTATCTTACGTTATGCTCCAAGCAGCATTCCCTTTTGCTACGCGCTGTATCTGTTGTTAAATGTTGGCTCCGAGCACAACTTTGCCAGCCCTATTTTTGTCATAGAGGGGGGGTCCCATTCTGATATTGCTCCAAATGAGTGTTGCACAACTGTTGAACATGGCTGAGAGCTGTGCTGTTCCTGGCACTACAGCCCTGGTTGCCGTAAAGCCCCAGGAAAGGCACTTCACGCTCTACCTTCATGTGTGGGCTTCTGCTTAAAGGATGTAGCACAGTGCACAGACATTGCTAAATTGTCAGAGTTGCTTGGGTTTTATTTTAGCTCACACTGTCTTCACTAGATTTTGTCATATGGGCCTATATAGTGAATTATATTATTTATAATGTATAAGTATATAAATTATAAATAAAAATATATTCGTATTTTATGTGGAAAAGCATATTAGAGGAAGGCAACTCAGATGATCAGGATGTTAGTTCATGCAGCACCTCACATCAGATGGTGGAACCGTAACAGCAGCTTGGTAATAATAGACAGTAAATCCTCAGGTTTATGCAGTAGGAGCAGTTTCTGTCTCATGTACCACATTGCTGCCTGTCATAGGATCATAGGAAAATTCAGGTTTGAAGTGACCTTAGGAAGTCACTTAGTCCAACCTCTGCTTTGCAATTTTCTTTGCTACTTACTATACAGAAAGCACATTCACAACGCAGAGTGGATCTGAAGCAGTTTCAGCATCTGTTTGCGGTGGTGAGGTTTTGTTTCCCATAGTGATGCTTGGCAGTAGGTTAGTGGGCAGTGGGTTAGTTCTCCTGCAGGAATTAGTGGTCTTTAAAAGAGCCACAGCACACACACATCTCTGCAAATGACTTAACTAACATCCAGAGGACAGTCTGGATATAAACATATGCACAGAAGCCTACTAGTAATATGGAAAAAGAGTCTGGAATTATTCTAGGACAAGTTCTTCACAAAGATAAGTGATATTTTAGGAAGTAACCAACAGTGCCTACAAAATCATTCCCTTTCTAACCTGCCTTCATGCAGCAGGATTTTCTTCCAAGATATGCATCTGTCTGAATGAATTATTTCAGTTGTCTCTAATATTTACTGTGTTTAATAAGGGTGAGAAAGTACCCTTCACTGTGGGAACAGAAATGTAAGCATTGCAAAGAAAAAATTGTAGTGAATGTTACTGTAAGAAAAACTGACCTTTCAATTTTTTAGTTTGTCATAGATATAAGGTTTATTAAGCATCACAGAAAAATGCTTCAAGTCCACAGATATTTCTTATGTCAGTATGAACACACTGCTATGCTAATTGGTTCAAAGAATTTCCATTCCTCTCTGTTACATGCATAGCATTTTTTTTTTCTTTCTTTTTCTTCATCAGTTTTCAATTGAGGCAACACCTGTAGGATCTCTTTTAAATTGCCCAAGAATACTAGAAAACAGGTCAATCCTGGGCATAGAGGTCTACAACCAGGCTTGTTGCTTTTATTTCCTGACACAGCTGGTGAGTGAGCCAACGAGGGAAGGCACTCAGCTGGACCTGTTGTTCACGAACAGAGAAGGACTTGTGGGTGGTGTGATGGCTGGAGGCTGTCTTGGGCATAGCGATCATGAAATGATAGATTTTTTCATTCTCAGAGAAGTAAGAAGGGGACTTCTGGAGGGCAGACTCTGGCCTGTTCTGGAGCCTGGTTGACAGAGTGCCGTGGGAGGCAGTGCTGAAGGGCAAAGGAGTCCAGGAAGGATGGACATTCTTCAAGAAGGAAATCTTAAAGGTGCAGAAGCAGGCTGTCCCCATGTGCTGAAAGTCGAGCCGGTGGGGAAGAAGACTGGCCTGGCTGAACAGAGACCTTTTGCTGGAACTCAGGAAAAAAAGGAGAGTTTATGACCTTTGGAAGAAGGGGCAGGCAACTCAGGAGATCTACAAGGGTGTCGGGAGCTTATGTAGGGAGAAAATTGGAAGGGCCAAAGCCCAACTAGAACTTAATCTGGCTACTGCCATAAAAGACAATAAATATTTCTATAAATATATTAGCAACAAAAGGAGAGCTAATCTCCATTCTTTATTGGATGTGGGGGGAAACATAGTGACAAAGGATCAGGAAAAGGCTGAGGTACTTTATGCCTTCTTTGCCTTAGTCTTCAATAGTAAGACCAGTTGCTCTCCAGGTACCCAGCCCCCTGAGCTGGAAGACAGGGATGAGGAGCAGAATGAAGCCCCCATAATCCAAGGAGAAATGGTCAGCGACCTGCTACACCACATAGACACACACAAGTCTACGGGGCTGGATGGGATCCACCCAAGGGTACTGAGGGAGCCAGCAGAAGTGCTCACCAAGCCACTTTCCATCATTTATCAGCACTCCTGGCTAACCAGGGAGGTCCCAGTTGACTGGAGGTTAGCAAATGTGAGACCCATCTACAAGAAGAGCCAGAAGGAGCATCCGGGGAACTACAGACCTGTCAGTCCGACCTTGGTGCCAGGAAAGGTTATGGAGCAGATCATCTTGAGTGCCATCACGTGGCATGTACAGGACAACCAGGTGACCAGGCCCAGTCAGCATGAGTTTATGAAAGGCAGGTCCTGCTTGACTAACCTGGTCTCCTTCTATGACAAGGTGATGTGCTTAGTGGATGAGGGAAAGGACGTGGATGTTGTCTACCTAGACTTTAGTAAAGCTTTTAGCACCATTTGCCACAGCATTCTCCTCCTGTCTTCCTTATATCTAATCTAAATCTACCCTCATTCAGTTTAAACCCATTACCCCTTGTCCTATCACTGCATGCCCTTGTAAACAGTCCCTCTCCAGATTTCTTGTAGGCCCCCTTCAGGTACTGGAAGGCTGCTATAAGGTCTCCCCAGAGCGTTCTCTTCTCCAGGCTGAACAACCCCAACTCTCTCAGCCTGTCCTCATAAGAGAGGTGCTCCAGCCCTCTGATCAGCTTCGCGGCCCTCCTCTGGACTTGCTCCAACAGCTCGATGTCTCTCTTGTACTGGGGCCCCCAGAGCTGGACGCAGTACTCCAGGTGGGGTCTCACAAGAGCAGAGTAGAGGGGGAGAATGACCTCCTTCAACCTTCTGGTCACACTTCTTTTGGTGCAGCCCAGGATATGGTTGGCTTTCTGGGCTGCAAGTGCACATTGCTAGGACATGTTGAGTTTCTCATCAACCAACACCCCAAGTCCTTCTGCTCAGGGCTGCTCTTATTCATGTTAATCAAATCATGTTATCCAAGAGCAAAATTTTATCTTCATCTGTAAAAATCCTTGTATCATTAAATAATAAGAAGTAATGCAAGGTTTTAATTATGAGGCGACAAATTTAAAATTTAGTATGTTTGAATCTGGTAGCATTCATCTTGAATCAGATCTTCAGTACTGAGGATACAGTATATAGGAATTAAACAACTGTTAGAGAAGAATGTAAGTTTCCCAGAGAGTGACCAGCATGGGCATACACAACTTACCCAATGTTAATGGTTTCTGAGCTCTGTTATGCCTCATCTTTAACAGTAGTAATTTGTTCCGGACAACCAACTACTCTTTCTTTCTTTGTTTTTCTTCCTACAGATAATAGTATCATAACAGTTGGAATCTGAAGGGTACTGAGAAAAGAAGAGGCACTATGTTATAGCCACACTGTACTTGAAGGAATTGCCCTTGTTTCACTTTCAAGGATCCTACTGTTCTGTACAAATTTGGTCTTCTCTCACCATATTGAAAATGATCTTCATTAAAGAAATAGGAGCCTGAGAATTAATAGAAGTTTTTATATCAAAGGAAAGAATCCTATAGCAACTTGTCTATGAAATCAATAATGCTTTGGTGGTTCATCCTTTTGGACTTTTGTCATTGGAAATGTTATCTGAACCAAGCTGAAATGTGTAGAATCATAGAATATCTTGAGTCGGAAGGGACCCATAAGGGTCATTGAGTCAAACTCCCTGAAGCAGAGATCTGTATAATTAATTCTCTGGGCTGCATGGAGGTATGATGGTGTTGATGCCACATGTCTATGAGATGAGGAGGTTGAACTGCACTAACTGCTGTTAATGGGAAAAAAGGTGGCTAGACACACTGCCCCTTCCCCTGGGAAATCCTCCCATTGTTCTGTTATAGCAAAGGTGACCACTGCTGCTTCCAGGGAGCTACTTAACATTTGTCTGCCTAGACATAGTAGTGGTCTATCTGGAGACAACAAAAGGCTTTCTTCTGTAACTAAAAATGATTTCCATGTGCAAGTAATATCTGATCAAGGACACATGTCTGCAGAGGCCTGTTGTTTTTTGTCTGGTGTGCCTGCTTACTGATTTGAAGTCAAATTCTGCAACCTTATATCAACACAAGCCCATTGTCTCCGGAGATTGAGAACAGAGTTTGGCTCTGGCACCAGAGAGGTCTACCACAAACCATGTAATTCCAGTGTATGTACGATGTGCGACTTGTAACCTTGTTCTCTGCAGAGTAAGTGGTTTGTACATCTCTTATGGAGACACGGTAAAGAATTCCAGCACTGCAGCTGAAATTAATTGTATTTTAAATTGCCGTCCTGCATTTACAAACAACTGAGTTTCCCTTGCCCACTTCTGTATAAACAATGATTTTGGTATAAATAACCTTGAATACTTTGTAGACTGAGTCCATGGTGGGATGAGTGAAAGGTCACAACAAGGCTGAGAGAAAGCACTATCCAAATAGGATAAAGAACAGCTAACACAAAAGCACTATGGTTAAAAACAAACAAACAAACAAAAATCCCATTCTGCATTGGCATAAACTATTCTTCCTTAAAGAAGGGAGTGAGTGATATGTGAATTCCAAACCTGGGCTGTAGATTTAGAGGCTTTCCAGTTAGGAACTATTTTTTGAAATGTCAGTCTGTGGTGCTTTTTTCAATCAAAGTGGTTTTAAAGAGCTTGAAACCCAAATTCTAAGTAGCATTTTCTCTTGTATTCTAAACATCTGTGCTGTTTATTAGGAATGGCATCAGATTTTGGCAATTCAATCTTGTTTTGTGTGTGGAGCTTGAAAGAGTGGCACCATTCTTTCTTCAGCACAATTGCTGGGGTCGAGGGATTTCCTAAAATTGCCAGTAGAATATCATCCTGGAAGTAATTTATCTTTCATTTTAAAGGGGCAAGGACACAAGGAAGAGGAAAAAGGCATAAGATACGTTCCTGATATGTGCAACATCCACACAGTGCAGAAATTCTTTGCCATTTTAGTTCTACTTCCAGTTTCCTATTTTCTTAAGGCAAAATTGTCATTGTATTTGAAAAAAAATAGCTGATTTGTAATAATAATTACTGTAATATTACAAACTGTGCTTTTTGAGTAGATTTTAAAATTCTCTTTTGTGTCTTTCCCCTTCACTTGAAGTACTAGTAAAGAGGGAGGATATTATTTTTACATTACTGTTAGTTTAAAACTGGGAAGCCTAATTAGGAGAAGTTTAGTTCTGTCTGTAGTAGAAAGTGCTATACATGCTGTGCATGAAAGTGTGAGACATACAGCTTATTATACAAAGACAAGACTCAGAAACAAATCAGAAATTGATATGAAAACTGTCTTTAATGCATCCTTTGTAGTGCCTGCAGTTTAAGTATGGACCTTTTTTTGAAAAATAGGACACAAACCAAATAATATTTGCAAAACATGGCAACATTTTAATGAAGTTTTGTGTTTTGGGTATGCATTTTGTGGAAACTAGAAGAATCCCATACAGGATACGGAATCCCAGTGTTTCCAGCTGATCAGACTAATACTACCTCTCCTTAAAGCCTGACTTGCTGTATACCTTGAAGCACCTTTTATTTCTACATGTAACCTACTTACTCACTCCTTTCCCCCTTGTGCTGTTAGGGTGCATTGTAGCCTTGCCTTCATTAGAAAAAATGAAGCTCTTTTCGCTGAGGAGGCCTCAGCACTTCTCAGGTGCTCAACTTCTCACATAACCAGCCCGGGGATGCCTCCTGTCATATGTGCAGCTCAGGAGCCAGGCCTTGGGAACAGCTGTCCCCTCATGAATCATTCATAGGGGTGAGCTGTGATGATGAATGATCAACTGCAAACAATGCATAACATTAAGAGAAAATAAACGCATTTCACTCTAATTTAATTTCTGCCCCCCCAGAGGTGGGGCAGAGCCCCAGGTGTCTCCATGGCAGGAGAACTTCAGTGATGGGGGAACCCTGAAGTCCTGGCCACTGCTTTCCAATGACCCCACAGGTCTTCTCAAGACCTTTCCCAACAGGAGGAGGTGAAACAGTGGTGATGATAGAGTAAGACATTAGGTATGGACTAGCAAACAGAAACATTTGTTCATGCCTTTAACTTTTGCTGTATTCCCAGATTTTGGAAAAATTCATGAAAAAATAAATGGGTGACTATTTTCTGGCTGGCTGGGAATGCCAAGTCACATGTTGTTGTTTCTGCTCTTTGACTGGCTGCCTTCTATAGCTAATCAACACAGTGTCATTTTGAAATTCACATCTGGGAACTCTTTGAGCTAAATATGCACTTTTCATAAGCTCTGGCAACTGTAAAGCTCCAAATGCTTGAATATTCAAGGAAAATAAACACACATGCTAAGAACGTGACAAAATGGAAATCTGTGTCAAGTTTGAAAGAACACTCTAGGATATCCTCTGCCCTCTGCTCCCTGCTCTCCACTCAGCTGTGCTCAGTAGCAGGAGTAGATGGCAGAAACGTGTCCCCCTTACGTAAGATGTGCTCGCAATGCCCCTGAACTTTTGGCATCAGTTCAGAACGTAGTGAACTGGATCGTGCCAGTTTAAATATATCTGGTCATTTTCCAGTACACTGCTCAGCTGTCTACCTTTCAGAGCCCTAGCTGGCATCTCAGTAAGCTCAATCTGCATTTCTGTGTTTGCTAATGCTACCGGATTCTCTAGTGGGAAACTGGATATTATTATGTTGAGAGCACGGGACTGGGAACCACAAGATCCAGAGTAATTTTTGGTGGCTACTATGATTTCCTGAAAATTTCTGGAGACATTCTTCTGGCTTTTAGTATTTAGAGAAGATTCACAGACTCCAGTCTAATGAAGCACACTTTTAATTTTGAGCATGTGAGTAGTCACATGGCATTTAGAGGAATGAGGCTTTGATTTTAGAGTTCAGCTTCCTGCATGTAGTTCACAGTTTCTTGGGATACTGAAGCACAACAGAGTTTGGAGACTATTAGGAGGAGTCATACAGTTATAGATCAAAATGACGTGCTTCAAATTTCTAAAATAAATCTGCAGACTTTGATATTGTTTGCTATTACTTGCACCAGAAACAAGAAGGTCCTTCTGAGAGACAGAAACCTGCTGCTGACTGCATGAGACTAATTCTTCATTCTGTCCAGTGGACGCCATGAATGCATCATGACTCTTTGCTTATATCTATTTTTTTTCTTTTTACTATACTACAGCGTGACTGTATGGAGACATGCAAAGAGACACATGGAGACATGTGACAAGAATGGTCTTCGGTTATGCAACTTAGACAGCTATAGACAGGCATAAAGGTCACTGCCTGCAAAATTTCTCTGTCCTGTGGAGAATAATTCAAATTCCAACCTGCTCTGAGCATCACCAGTTTTGTGCTTCCACTGTTCTTTAAAAGGTAATAAATAAGGTTCTTTAATAACAATCAGAACGTACAAGACAAGCATGGTATCAACAGAAATGGTTAAGCCAAAATTCCTTGCTATGGCTGAATTGAAGTGCCTATCATGCCTTGACTCCATGGCAGAACACATTCTGAAATTAAGCTGAATTCATTTCTAGCTGTGGATCCTCCTTGTATACTGCAAAAAGGCCAAAGCAGAAGGGAGGGAGGAAAGATTAAAAAGAGCAGTGCCAGTTATTTGGGCAAGTCATTGTTTGTCCGCATTTAGGAAGAAAGGGACACCATTTGGCAGCATGGGGTGCCACTGCGTTGGTTCCAGCTAACGATCATTGTGTGAATTGAGCTGTAAGGAGAGCTGCCCGTTGACCAGCATTGATTGCTGTCCTCGACAGGTGCTAATGTTCAGAGGGCAGATCACAGCTGCTTGCACAGGGTTCCCATTATCCTTTGCTGGGTATTGATTCTCCCTGTGGGATGTTTCCTTCCTAGCTGTGTTAATTTTCAGTCCACATATTTGCATTGGTCTGTGCTGAGAGGGATAGGCAGAGGTGCCTTGGCTATGTTTAATGGCCTTACCCCCTTCCCTTTCACACACCCCCCTTCCCCAGTCCCTGGAGTCTTTAGAGACCATGTCTGTTGGGATCCAAGTTTCCTCTAATTATGGTGCACATTAAGGGACAGGCTTTATGAAGAATATCATTACTACTCTTGTAATTGCTTCAGGTGCACTCAAAAATTAATCAGAAAGTACACAATGGGGTTTTTGTTTTGGTGTGGGTTTTATTTTGAATCCTTTCTAAGCCTGAAGACTTGCTGCCTACATGTAGAGCTCACACAAGTGTACATGGAAGGGATGGGAAAGCAGTTCATGAGGTTGCCAGGGCAGGGACTGTTGCGTCCCTTCAGTACTATTTTGGCGCTCCACACAATTGATTAACTGATGGACCTCAGTTGCCATCAAACCAGAGTGGTACTATAATACATTCATATTGCATTGATATAAATATCTTTCAGGGTTTAGTGCATGTATGGATTTGTCTATTGGTAGGTGTCTGCACAGTGCCTAGAGCTGTGTTGGGATCTTGCAGAGTCTTGGTACTACATAAAGCTACTTATAAGAGTGGTTTCTTAGCTCTCTACTGTAATAAGTCAAAGAAGCCTAAACTAGAATTTTTGCAGGGAAGGCAGTAATAACGGATAACGGATAACAGCAAAAATATTCAGCAACTGAAGCTTTTGCTTGTTTTGGCAAGTATAATCATCTCTGCAAATGCTGCCTCCACATATGAAGAAATGTTATTAATTTTGTCTCTGTAACATGGAAATGGAACAACTAATTTAGGTTCTTTGAACAAAGTATACCTTTGTGCTGATAAATAGATCCCAATTTCCAATCCTTCCTTAAGGCATCTTCATTTATGCGGTTTGCATAGAAAGAAGAGGGTACATCTGAAACTAGTTAGCCCTAGGGCTGAAACAGTTAGGTTATGGTGTTTCTCTAATCAATAACAACCAAAAGATGTATGTAATTATCTTCAATCCCCAGCTTAAATGACCAGGTAGTCATTTATAGCTGAATATCCTTCAGCATGGGACCGACACTTGGATTAAATCCTCTAGAACCATATCCCAAAATTTGTGATTTCCTTGTGGAATCAGCAAATGTAGCATTATTATAAAAATAGCTTTTCTTCAAGCTTCACAGTACCAAAATTGTTACCTCACTTTGGAAGTATGAAGACCCAAAGATCATACTCTAACACTAGGAATTTTCTTGTTTTCCCAGAACATGTCTCCTATTCTGTATGTGCATGGAATGGCGAGGTCTACAGACATGAATGTTGGAGTGTCCTTTTTAAATCTGGCATGTTCATAGTGCACCTTTCAGAAATGAAGTATGGGTAGGTGGATTAAAAAAGGATGTGAAAATACACAAAACAATGTACATTTGGAAAAAAACAGGTAGGGGATTTCAGCAGCATCTGAACAGCAGCCAGAGGATGTGTTCCTCTTTTCATTTTTCCACTGCTGAAGTTGCTTTACCTTTAATTCACAAGGGTTTCTGCTCATCTTGACTTTCCCAGGACTGCAATTGCTTCTGTGGTTGCTGGAGTGAGTAGCTTGTGCTGCAGTGCATGCAGGATTGAAAGAGACCGTTTAATCCTCAGTTGCAGCACATCAGCTCATTTAAGCAGCCGTAGTGATGCAAGTGTGGACAAGGGTACAAGTCATCTCATTAACTGATAACTGCTGTATGGTGTTGGAGAGTGCGGACTTAAGCTACTCCTGAAATGAAAAAAGCCAGCTATTTAAGATCAGCTGGGACATCAAATTTAAAAAGTAAAAGAAAAAAAAAAGAAAATCCTAGCCCAACAGAGAGCCTGAGTCTGCTCTTGCTTAAGCTTGGATAACTCAAGAGAAATGAAACAGAAATTAGTGCAGTGAAGCCAGTGTAAAAGCAGTAAAAACAAGATCAGAATCTGTGCCCAAGAGAGACAGCATATGTGAATTTTGTAGGAAGAAGGGGACTGGGAAGAGAAATGTTGGTAGGGAAAGGATAAAGCCCAGGAATATATATTAACTGCTAATTGCAATGTTCTTCCACCTTCCTGGGATCAGGAATGTGAAAAAAATTTCCCATTATTTGTCATATTTCGAACAGTTGTTTTCCAGTCTATTCAAAACAAAACATCCCAGGAAAACATCCCAGCTTTCTTTACTGGGTTTGCTTTGTGGGCCTGATTCTTCTCTATACTGGAAGGGTACAGATCTCGTTCTGCTCATTTGGGACCTACAGCATTGCGTTGATGTAAAGGAAGTGAAAAGGGAGAAACCTAGGCCCTGTGGCTGGAAGGGAAACTCATGAGTTAAAAAAGAATTACTGGGGGGGGATTAGAAATGCAAAAAATAAATTAGAGAGTTGAGACTTAAAAGAGGCAGGTGAAGCTGAGAGACAGAGCTTTATTGAAGGGGGTGGTGAGATAGTGTGCTGTGTAAGACAGGAGTTAGCTGAAAGAGAAGAAAATAATTAAATTCAAATAGAAGGCTAATTAAAAAATAAGAGGGAGAAAAGAATATATTAAAAATGAAAAAAGGAAATAGAAAGGAATATAAAATAAGAAAATGTAAGTACTGAGAGGTAAAAGATGAAGCAAAATATCTTTATCTAAAGCAATTGTACAAAATAAAAAGCAGCAGCAATTTTATAAAAGTCTTTACCTTTGGATTGACAGCCACCCTAAAAGATCTCCAAGAAAAGCAATTCAATTCAAATTTGACTCTAGTTAATTAAGACACTAAAGTAGATTACTGATTTGGGCAGCAATTCAATGCAGTTGTAGTGGAGTTGTCAATCATTACAACTGCAATCCAAATTAGGTACTAAAAAAAAAAAAAAAAAATAATGGAGAGTTTGATCTTGCTTCTGCTGAAGTTATTAACAAAACTCTCATTGACTTCAATGGGACAGGAAGAAACCATCCTAAAGAAAAGCTCATTATTGGGAAAGAGAGCAAAGGGCAGAAGTTAATGTCAAATAGATGTTTTGGGCTGCAAGCCATGATGTGAAGATGGAAAGTGAGAACTTCATACCATGCCCTTGCTGATTCCTGGTCCATTCTGCCATGCTGCCTCTAGGTCAAGTGGAAAGCTGAGGATGAAGCTGTATTTTCATAGAATTATAAAATATCCTGAGTTGGAAGGGACCCACAAGGATCATTGAGTCCAACTCTTGACTCCACACAGGGCAACCTAAAAGTTAAATCAGGTATCTAAGGGTGTTGTCCAAATGCTGCTTGAACGTCCGACAGGCTTGGGGCCATGACCACTTCCCTGGAGAGCTTGTTCCAGTGCTTGACCACCCTCTCAGGGACAACTTTTTCCTAATATTCAATCTGAACTTCCCTTGATGCAGCTTTAAGCCATTCCCTTGTGTCCTATCACCCAACACCAGGCAGAAGAGAGCAGTGTGTCCCTCTCCACTCCCCCTTTGGAAGAGATTGTAGAGAGCATTAAGGTCACTGTTCAGTCTCCTCTTCTCTAAGCTGAACAAACCTAGTAACCTCAGCCACTCCTCATAAGTCACACCCTATTGTCCTTTCACCATCTATTGTTGCCCTCCTTTGGGCACATTCTAAAATTTTTTTATCCTTCTTATATTGTGGAGCCCAAAACTGCACACTACTTGAAGTGAGACTACACCAACAGTGAGTATAGTGGGACAACCACTTCTTTCAACCAGCTAGCTATACAGTCCTTAATGCACCCCAAGTGTACGGTTGACCCTTCTGGCTGCACGTTGTTGACTCAGATTGAGTTTATCATCAGCCCAAACCCCCAGATCCCCTTCTGCAGGGCTGCACTCCAGCCTCTTGTTCCCCAATCTGTATGTACATCAATTTGTCTCTTCTCTTCAAGGCAACCAGCATGGATAGGGTAGGAAGGAAAACGTGCCTTCTTCCCTTGGCTTGGCACATATAGGAAAGAGGCTTGACAATACTTCAGAGCAGCGATGCTGAGCATAGTACTTCCTGCAGCTACTTCAAAGATGGTGCATCTTGCTCACCACCCATTATTTCAAGTTTTTCCTGAAAATGCAATTTAATCCCTAAACATGAAAGGGACAAAGTTGCAAATCCTTGAGCATGCAAATTATTATCCATGGACTAAAATCGAAATAGTCACCTATAAAGCATGTCATATAATGATGTCCCTACTGCTGTGTGTAGATCGTATCTTCTGTGTGTGCATCAGTTCCACTTTGGGGAATTAAGTTGCTCCTCTTCTTCAGAAACGTATTGTGAGAATAAACCTGTGACATTTTAGAATAAAATGATAAATGAAACCATTCCAACTCATGGCATAGCCACACAGTAAAGGTCTGTAAGTGTCTTTTGGACAAATCTTGCTCTTGTGCAGATGGATACAACACGGGCTGTCTCAAAACTTCCTCCTTGTTAGTCATTAGCTGCAGCTGCAGAGCTTTGGTCTTTGGCCCCTGCTAGCCAGGGGAAGCAGGGGCACGCTGTATGGCTCAGGTACAGCGGTGTGGGAGAGGGCATGCTGATCAGGGGGAGTGGGGTGTACGGGTGTAATTCAGGATGGTATATAGCCCAATGAGTTTTACAGCCCTGCTTAATGACATCGTTAACATACTACACAAACTCCCATTGAAATTAATGGTATTTCACATAATAAAGTACTGTGCAAATACTCAGTTATGTAGAACATTAATTTGCCTTTAAAAAGTCATAAAAACAGAAAATCAATTTCTTCTCTGTAGTTATATTTGAAGTGGGGGCTCATAATAGAAGCGCCAGCACACCTAAAGATAGAAGTCCTCAGCTTCTGAAATTTGTAGTCATTTGTTCCCTGTCACTTTAATCCTGTTAGAGATTTTAAAATAAGAATTCTTTCCTCTCTGTTTTCTTTTTTTTTGCCTGTCAAACATAGTTTCCCTTTGGGTTTCTCCAGTGCAACAGAGGACAACATAAATCTATGTTTTTTTGTTTTCCTGTGTATACGCCTGACTCACAAATGATGCTAGCAAGGAAGTATTTTTTGTTGTTGACTGAATTGGAAAAAAAACACAAAATGAAACATTTGTGCTCATCCAAAACAACATTTGTTTTTGTTCCCTCCACTAAACAAAACACCAACTCTTTAGACTTCTCAAATTTAAACATGTTTTCCTAGAAATCACTACTGGCAAGTATGTGAGCCCGCTGTTTTACATTGTAAGTATTCAGGAGGGCATGGATGTATGTATTAATACCTTCTCAGAGAGCTCTGTTTGGGTTTTCTGAACTCTTTTGCTCCTTACTAACACAAGATAAACGTGATAAATCCTCTATACATTTCTTTGCCTTTTCCTTATTCCTTTGGTACATCCTTTAGGCTGGAAGCAGGTCCTCTGGCATGCTTTTAGATAGTTCTCTTGCTGCTTTCTGAGTAAGGCAATGTTTCCACTCCTTGAGCTGATCCATTAGCTAAGTCAGGTCCTCCCCATCACATGAATGTACATGTTTCTTTGTCCTGTGAGTTTCGTGATCCTTCTCCCTCACTGCTTTTGTGTGTTTCTCTAAAATCCTTCTTGGGATTTTTCTATTCCTTATTCCTCCTGGCAGAAAGGCAGTTAAAGCTGTTTCAGCAGTCAGTCTCTTGAGTCAAAGTTGGTCAAATCATAGCTGTTAAGATTAGCAGTTCCTCATCTTTTGAGAACAGCTGAGGTGAATTCATAGAAACATTTCACAGCCCAACAATTTTCCTTGTAACTTCATTGGTGACGAGAATTTGTCAGTTGTATTGGGGCAGATTCACCAACTCGTCACAGGAGGCACCACTGCAACATTGTTTGTCACCTCCTCTGCAGATGTTTTTTCTTAACAGAAAACTGAGAACTATAGTGCCCATAATGAGAGAAGCTGATGTTGGAACAAATGGGGACTTGCAGAAGTATCAAATGACAGATACAACTAACTATATGCAGATACAACTAAATATATGAAGATTGCATGCTGGGAAGCTGGAATTACGTCATTCCTGTGACAGGGCACACTTCTGTGATATAAGTCACCAGTCCCAGAGAGCTGGACTTTGCACAAGACTGCCCTGTAGCCTTAAGAGGCAATTCATTCCTGACACACATAAATGGAAAGAAATAGTAGGATCTGAAGGAAGGAAGACAAGAATTGCAGAACGTGCAGCTAAGTGCCCAGAAATGCTCCCAGCAGAGTAGGTAGTGATCCATCGTGCTTGAGTTTAATGCTCTAGAGCAGGACTATTGTATGACTCTCTTTTCAGTTCTATAATCATCACCCTAGATAACCCACATTTGCATAAAATTAGAGGCAGAGACAGGAAGGATATTACAACAGAGAGAGAAAACAGACCGTAGGGAACTGAGGGGAAGGGGGTTAATGCAGGAGTTGAAACAGTCAATGGAGACTGAAAAACTGCTGAGGGAAGAAGCATCTAGGTTAAATTTTCCTTTGTATTACTTACATATATATGTACATAATGTGCACTGTCGTTATGGCACAGTTTTCTGTGTGTTTTTTTTTTTTTTTTAATTTTACAAATAATCTGAAGCATATATTTTTGAAGATACAGTATTCTTTTCCCTGAGCTCTGCTGAGTAGGAGCTCTGCAGCTGCTCCCCAAGTGACCAGGAGACTGGTAAGGATTATTGGATATCCCCAAGGAATTTGGGAAATGCCATGCATCTAGGACCTTACTAAGGGTCTGGGGAAACCTTGCTTGCATTCTGGTTCTGACAGCAAGATTATGTAGCCTCCTTCAAAGTATATGCACCAGTCTCTCCCAGGGCTGTGTCCAGGACTCAAATCGTAATCATGGAACTAAAGAAAGAAAATCTTATTCTCCAAGGAAAAGTTGTCAGGTGTCCTCTGGCAGGGACTATGGTTGGTTTTAAATGAATCTGAGTGCTGGTAAATAGGGACATGAAACTTCCTGTATCCATCTAGGAAGAACAAATGCTCTTGTTCTACTGGAACATATTGATGCTCTTTTTTTTTTTAGCATCTATGACATATTAGACATCAGAATCTGAGTTAAACCATGTAAGGGAAATGCAGTAGGCAACTGAATTTTCCACTTTTTGTCACTGAACTGCAAGACAAAGAGCACTTTGATCAACACCTTTGATTTTCTGATATTTTAATTAAATTTTGCATTCTTAATTCATTTAATCTTTTCACATATAAAGCACCATAGGTTAATTTGAGCTTTATCATTTGTCTTCTGTGTTTTTCTTCTGCTCTTTTATCAGCAAAATACTGCTAATTTGGATACTCAGGCTTACATCAGTCAGAAGATCTCCCACTGTTTTGCTTCCTTTTTTTCCCCCTTCAGATCCCAAACAAATCTTACATATTTTCTTTCACTGGGCATGCTACTTACTCCTTAAGTAAATTTCATAGTCTGCTCTTCCTGAATTTACTGAAAACTTTAAAAATTGTCAAGTGCATCAGGGCTTGGACTTGACAGAGGTAAGATAACCTGGTCGTTTTCCTTCTCAATGGCACTTCTGAAAGCAATGGTGCTTTCAGAAACCAAATGAACTATTGTTTAAAAGATACTTGGTTTCACGTTTCTGAGTGAGTTTCACCTCCATGGGAACTCTTCGGTTTGCTTTCTTCTTTCAGATTATTTTGAATTCTTATTACCCTTATTGCCTTGCAGTAGTCAGTAAGAGTTTTGGGCCTTGAGTGCTTTAAACAACCCTTATTCAGGCACAGGATAACAAGTCCTGGTTAACAGAAGATAAACCCCAAAGATATCCTTTTGCCTGGATTTTCCAGCATCTGGAGTAAAAGTACAAAGTTGTCAGCGCATTTGATCTCATCAGAATGAGAAAACTTTCCTGTCCATAATGCTGTTAAAGGTTGGGAAGTCAAGAAAACTCTGCGTTCAGTAAAGTAAGGAAATTATAGTAATTTACCTTAACTGTAGCCCTGTAGTGATGGCTGGGAGTTCCTGCCCACCCTGCTCCCTGCTTCCAGCTAGCCCATGTATTTCATCTAGAGCTATGAGGAATGGCAGCAGTGCTGGCTTTTAAGAGGAAAGAAGTGCTGGTAGGACTTAATCTCAAGGCTAAAAAATGTGCAAGAAGTTCTTCGAATCCTTTAAACCAAGCTATAATCATGATAACGCCATTCATCATAGCAGCCCCCCTGCCAAACCAGCCCCTTTAAGCACAACTCTTCCTGCTGTATAAAGTCATTCAATGAAAGATTTTATTACTGCTGTCTGTACTATTTTTCCAGGGCGCTACCATAATAGAAATCAACACAGAGAAATCGGTAATAATCACACATGTTTCATATTGGTTCCCATGTGGAAAACATTTCAAAGGTGTCAGTGCCTGGAAAACCTGATGGTTTCATTGAATACCAGAATGAAACTCCAAGGCAAACCCTGAGGAGAGATTAACACTTGGAAGTATAAAATTCAGGTAGTAATGAGAAGCCAGGTGTTCACTGTCAAGGATTCCAAGTTTCCCTAATTACGGGCGAGTATCTGACTTTAACTGCCTCTCTCAGGTGAGCCAGTAATCCTTTGTTGACAAAGATTTATAAAGAGAAAAAAATAACAATAGGAAAAGAAAAAGAAATATGCCTCTGTTTGCAGCTATGGAGAAAATATTACACAGGCAGTCCTATTTCTAACTAAATTAAGATGAGAGAGGGAGCTGGAAGTCATGTTGCACCCACAGTGATCATTCTGCAAATTGCAATATGGATCTAGAATTTCATGTTAATTACATTTTATTTGAAAAGTGCTGCACTACACAGTATTTTCCACAGCAGTGGAGGCTTGATTCTGCTCTCAATTATGTAGGTGTAAAGTGGAGTATCTCCAGTGAAACTAATGAAGTTAGAGTAGTTTAACACTGAAATGAGGAAGATTACAATAAGGCCCTAGAGCCTGCAATATTGCTACTGCAGTTAATGATCATTACTGCAGAATGCTGTAGTCTGGTAATTATTTTGTTCGTGCAGGTAGAAAGATACACAAAACTGGCATTGATTGTGTCTGTAAGAGAAATAGTCCAAAATTCTCCAACCTAATATTGTCTCCCCAAATTGCATTGCATATTCCTTTTTGTGTGTATTGTGGTTCTGGGCAAAAGGGAGCGCGTTCAGATTTTGAGGAGGCTGATTTAAAAGGCTGCATGGGAAGCCGAGCATCAAAGTAACAAAGCTGTGCCTTCTGTTTCGTTAATCCTTTAGCCTGCTCTGATGTCTATTGCCATTATGTGGAGAGCCCATTACTTTTGCTGCTTTCGGAGCATTTTGATACAGACTTTAAAGCACGACAACTCAGTCAGTTCTAGTCAAAACCACTTTCTAAATCTTGGCTTACCAGTCGCATCGTTACATGCCAGCCAGGCTTTCCTGAGCACCATGTGGGGCTGTGTTTAGGGCTGTAAAGTGGACCTGAGTTCTTGCTCCTGGGATTTTGGATGGAGCAGGGCCAGGTGAGACCTTGCGTTGGCAGCCCAGGACAACAGTGAGTATCTTCAGTTTGTCTCTCCCTGGGCAGGTGTGGACACGGGAGCTACATCTACGCTGGGAAACGCACCTGGGGTGGGAGTTTATGCTCAAGCATTGGTATGTGATTGTCCACGCTTACACTGTTTGCAGGGTCCCTGTAATAGATTCAACCAGCACGTTATCTCAGCTGGGGATGGATGGGAAGAGAACGTATAATAAGAACAATCCCCAGAAAGCAGTTGGGGTATGGGCATCCTGTTTTGGGGGGTCTTGAGTGTGTATTAATGCAGGCTGGGCCATGCCACTTGGCTTCAGAGCCTAAAAAAGATCTCTAGGCTAAAAAGGATCTCTAGTCTGCTCATGTTTATATAGCTGTAGCATAATATAGATGCAGCTGCATAACAGCAGCCATGAGGCTGGAGCAGATATAAAAGTCACCACCAAGCCATCTCACTTTTTCCTTGAAGCCCTTGTAGGGCCAAACTCAGGTACCAACCTGGTAGCCCTGGGGAAACCCAGTGACTACTGTTGAGGAGCTGAACTGTCGGGGAGCTGAACTGTATACTTTAGGGCACAAGGATATTCCACATGGATATGCCTGGATGCTCTGTGCCTGGTGATAGCATCCAGCTGACCCACTGCCTGAGTGACTCTGAGCTATCAGCCCAAACATCCTTCCTAGTGAGCCCCCAGCCTCGGGGAGCACCAGGGTGCAAGGGAGCTGTAGGCAGCCTGATGGCAGCATTGATGTGAGTTGAGGATCTCAGGACATGGGCTTTTGCCTGTTCCTGGGACTCACCAGGTCAGGTACAAGCTCAGTGTAGCCTTGGAGTAAGTGATGTAAAGGCAAGTGACTGGATTATGGCACCTAGCATTTTAATCCTTAATTTGTACTTTGACATAGTCTAAGTCTATAGTCAGTGCCAGCCTCTTTGTTAGTACAGCTACCTGGTTTATATATATATTCCCCATATATTAGTATATTTATTAAAAGGGCCATTTTTGGTGAATTTATCTCCTAAAAACTCCCATGCCAACCTGTTTTCTGCAGCCAGGTGACTCAAGCTTAACATTAATGTTTGTAATGAATTTTGAGCACATGACAACATATCAGTAACAACGGGAGAACAGATAATTTGAAAAGATTTTATTAAAAGATTACTGTCTTCAGATAAACTGTTTTCACCAATACTGCAGCCCAAGTACATGCAGATTTAATAATAACTCTAACATCAGCTACATTTGAAGAGGGATTTTTTCAAAGACAGGAGTGCAAAGGTCCCCAGATCAATTCAACTGGGAGAGGGGAGGCTGTCTTTTTGTGTCTTTTAGGAATCTCCTGGAGATTTCCTATCTTCGTACTTTACACTGGGGATGGCAAGCCCAGAAATTGTTCTGTAGCTGTGCTCTGATGGGCACACTTCTGCCATTCTGTGTTTGGAGGTGTTGAATTGCTGCTGACTTGTTTGTCACAATAGTACTCCTAATGCTTTGTAAAAATCACTGTGTGTTGGCTGCTCTTGATTCTCTCTCAAGTGATGGTGAGTTAGAGGGGAAGCTTGGAAGAAGGTGGATTCAAACAGCCTTTGCAATCAGTTTTGGTAGGAGGCAGGCAGGGACAGGAACAGTTTTACAGTGTAGGGCTTGCTCCTTTTCCTTTGCACTGCTCTGAATAGACATGTACTACTGCACCTCTCCCCAAACAACAAGGCAACACAAAATCTCATCAGGCAAAGGGTTATAAATTTCTTCTCATTAGGTGCTTGTCAAGTACCCTGAGCAACTGAATTCTGAGAGGCTCCCCCAGAAGGTGAAGCCAGCTTTATCTGTGGGATAAAATGCAGCTTGTTCTCAGGAAGGACATCGGAGTTCAGCTCAGAAGCGTGAGCTGGAAAAGGCATAGTGCGCACGTTCATCATGTAATCTATCTCCTAGGATGCACAACTTGAAAAGAGTTTGTATGTCACCGCAATATGTCCCCTTGTTTATCTTCCAGACAGACTTCATGTATCATGTTGATAAATTGGGCAATGCGCAGGGCCAGTTCCCTCCTACTGAGGTGAGTGGGAGCTGCATGGTGCCTGATACCAAAGCTAGGGAATTATTCAGATTGACTAACGTAGCTGAGCACATGCCAGGCTTGTTTTATTTTCCTTGTCAGATCTCTTGGGGAGTTACGGGGCTGAGGGGTGACCGGATTTCAGGAGCAGGCTAGAGGATGGTAGCACCACTTGCCTAGCAGCACCCCATGTAGCACACACAACTCAGGACCTGCAGAATGGGTGTGTTTGTATAACTTGGGGAGCAGCCCAACTGCAGGTGCAAGAGGCTCAGAGTCCAGGGAAAACAAAATCCCCCTTGCTCTGTTGGAGCTACTGCTCAGGGTTTATCCTTTTTAGTATTTGTCCTGGAGGGTTGCTTAAGGCATTACTGTAACATAAACAATTATTAATAATGATTCAGCAGCTATGTTACTCTGTGTAAAAGAAAACAAAACCAAGTAAGGCTAATATTTTGCAATACTACTTGCAGTTTCCTATAGGGACTGGTATGTATCTTCCAGCCATAAAATAATTAAATCTCACTGCTTTCCAGTGGTGAAGGAGCTTGAACACACACTGAGGCTTCGATCCTCACATGGCTAATATCTTTGGGGGTCTGGGTACAAATATGAAGATCATATTTAACCAAAATGGCTTTTGATTTTTGTATTGTGTTTGTGTACTCAAACAAAATAATTTCAAAGCCTGTTCAGCGTCAGGGCAGTGAACAGTACTCATACACCTGGACTCTGCTGCATTTGTTCCTCACATTTGTGGAGTGAAACAGTGACCATTTTCTTCTTCTGGAATCCGAAGCTTAACCCCGAGCAATGTGTCCAAGCAGCTGCTGACCAGTGCATAACTCTTTGTGGAGCCCATCTGCAGCACTGTACCGTATCCATGTCTGCCATCTCTTGGGGGCTCACACAGAGAAGACCTCATGTGCAGTCTTCTGCTGGGGTTTCTCCCCCAGCACTTGACGTTTATCCCAGGAGCATTGTCTTGCAGTAATGCAAATATTGCCTTGTGTGACGGATGAATGATTTGCTCCTCCAATGATGGCTATTGTGCTGTGATGGATAGATAGAGCTGTTCAAATGTAACGGACACTGCTGATCAGTGGGTTCAGCAAGACCGTCTAGGGTAGCATCACACTTCTGTGTTTGGGAATGGGAGGGAGAGTAAGTCTGGATGGATATGGGGGAAGGGTTATAGAGGGTGTAGGGTTGTGTGGCTATGTCTCTTTTGCCCCTAACAGTGTTCTGGTACCATTGACATACCTCTAACTCAAACAACTTTCCTACTGTAGCTGTCTGGCCAACAAATATATTTAATTTTGCTTCTGTTCTATCAGAAAACAAGAAGGAATTAACCCATGTGCTGTCATCATCATAAATACAGCTTGGAGAGGGAGGCAGCTAAGACACTAATCCGTTCTGAATTCAGCCTGGTGATGCAGAGAGAAAAGAGCGTGTGGCCAAGAAGAATAACTGTGTCTATCAAAACACACATGAAGAAAATTAGCTTGAGAATGGGAGATGCTGAACATAAAGAGAAGAAAGCAAGAGAATAGAACCAAAGATAATAAAAATAAACAGCCACAGCCAGACTCAGATGCTCTCTCCCATTAGAGATGACTTAACTAACACACGTTAACTCACTGGAAAGGTATGCAGGCAGGTGGGACTCAGGATAAGTCCAAATGCGGCCTGGTGTTCTATCCAAGGTGAATGTTAAAATATAGAAGTGAATAACTGTATTTCGTACCTGAATTAGTAATTGCAAGGGACTGATTCCAACATGCCTTAGGGATTTAGCCATGGAAATCCCACTGACCTTCAGTAGTGCTTATGCACCTACATTCCTTAGGCTCTTTAGAAAATCTGTATGTACTGGGCTAAAGGGAAAAGTCCACTGCTACTATTGACTATGATTTTAAGATCCTGTAATGTACTCAATTTTATACAAATTTACACAACAGTATTTGTCAGGTCAGGGTTTTTGCCATCAAAGTGTAAAGTTCAAATGGGTGTGAATTACTGAGACTTAACATTGTACTTTGAATTATTTTTTTTTTATATTTACATGAGAATGTCCTTTCTGAGTCACATCTGGTTTTTGTGCTGTTTACAAACTGCTCTAAAAAGCTAAGCTGAGAATATTTGCAGTTAGTTCAGTATGTCAAACAGAGGAATAGAATTTAGCTCTATTCTTAAACCACGATTATTTATGTAGCAGGCATGTTGGCCAACAAAAAGAATGAAAGCTGACGGGCATGAAAATAACCAGTCTGCTCGTACATGAGTCTTGCTTGCAGTGGTCCCAGCAGGAGCCTGAAGACGACTGTGTAAATTGTGAAACAAAGGGCGCGTAGTTAATGCACACCAGAGATGACCATTTGTGGCGCTACTTAACGCTAGAAATCCCACATGGTGGTGAGGCTGTGAAAGGGCAGAAAGAACTGGAGAAGCTACAGAAGAGTGTGTGTCCATGCTCTGGGAATATGTGACTGTTGGCACTGAGTGTGAGCTGGTGCACCAAGTTATTAGTTTCACCTAAAAATGCAGAATAAGTATAAGAAGATATGTAGCTGTCTGGATTATGCACATCCAAAGATAAATTAATGGAAGATTAAAATTAAAACAAATTACACTTGCAAAAATGAGGTAATCAGAAGTGTGAATGTGTCAGTATTGTGACAGCTACACGCCTTTATCTGATGCCTACAGGCATATCCATTGGCACATGTACTGTGAGAACTATTACATGATCACATATCATGGTTTCCCACGGGGTGCCTACCTCATTTATTGAATGGCATGGACAGAGATTGCTGGATGAGACAGATGATCAGTAATTAGTTTTAATCTTGTGTTCTTAAGAAATGAGTCTTTTGTTATTTTCTCCTGGCCAGTCCTCTCTCTAATGACTTTAAATCTATCGGACAATCTAATCTAAACTTGACGTGGGGAAGGGGGGATAGTGTGTGTCCTCAGAACCTCACTAAGTTGGCTCAACCAGCATATCAGACATCAGAGAATAACTTGCTCAGAGTGCAGCCAGTTCAGTTAATACTGCATTTCACTGTCTGTTTGGGTTTGTCACTAATAGTGCTCCTCATATGCAGTCCCAGCAGCAGGCATACACCAGATAAGGAATTTTCACAGTGCCACGGACTTTCTTCTGGCAACTGCTACCCTATCAACTGAATACCTTGCAAATACAAAGTAAGCTTTACAATGACAAAGGGAATGATAAGTGTTATTATCTGCATGCTATGGAAGAGGATCTAAACATACAGTGCCACTAATTTTGGGTGCTTCCATAGTAATTTGTATAAAATGGGGCACAACTAGATTTTTGCGATGTGCCAAGCAGATCTGTGTCTCAGATAGAGCTGAGACAAGTCAGAACCACTGACAGGACCATCCATCCCGCGGACTCGGGGATGCACATCTTACAGTACTGCTCTTTTGCACTACTGTGTTGTATGAGTGCGTCTCTGCTAGAACACATGCTGTTTCGTGTGACTTGTCTCTCTCCTTGTAAACCTGTTTGACCCTACATAAGGGAGCGAACTCAGCTGAGGCTGGAAACTGAAGAAATAGGGAACATCATATTACTGCATTGTCAACACAGAGTGGGAATTGTGGAAAGGTGAGAATCTTGGCACTGAGAGTGTGAAGAACAGCTTACTCCACTTAATAGCAAGCCACAATGAGAAGCAGTTTGTCCGCTATCAGTATCTCATAGTGTCTCTTGCTCTCCCTCCCTTTCTCAAACTCACATTCCTGAAGTCCTGCAAACTCCTTATTTTCCAAGATCCATCTCACAATGCCAAGGCAGGCTGATGGAGTAAATCAGAACTTTGTCCTTTGGCACCTGTGTTTCTCTTATCTTCCTTTCTTCTTTTTCTTTTTTTTTTTTTTTCCCCTTTTCCCCATGGGAAAGAATCTTTTCAGCAAATATTTCTCAGGCCTCTCTAATGGGCCTGTCCAAAGGGGAAAGGAAAAAGGAGTAAAACAACCAAAGCATGAAAACTTTTGCAAAGGTGAAACCAGAATGGTATTTATTACAGTAAATGCCTACCTAGCAGTAGGATGAATGAAAGGATAACTCTGGAACACCTTGCTGGTATCACCGTCTCCTTGATGTTAGAGGTTATTCATTTGTAGATTTTATGGGATCAGGATACAAAATATTTCTCATATTTTGGATACTTCTATTAAACCTGTCAGATCAAAATTACCAAAATTTATGAAGTAATTTCTAATTGGCCTAATTCACTTATATATACCATAGGATCATCTATAAAATTTACTAAAAGGTATATAATATACAAAATCTTGATCTAAATAGGCCATTGGAAGCTGCAGTATGAAGCTTATCTGTCCTGTTCCTTATACAGGAAGCCTTCTGGTATATGATGCTTTTCATTGCCTATATAGCATTCTGTCACATGTAGACTCAAATCAGCAGCTTCGTATAAAGTATAACTCTGTATAAAGTAGAAAAAAGGAGAAAGAAGACTGCAAATATTTTGCTAATATGGTGAAAAAACTGAAGCTCTTCTTATAAAGCTGATACTGAGCTATTTCAGGTTTTAGATATTTGTAACACGCAGTCAAAATGAAGGTGCCTCATCCCATATTGCACTGCTCTTGATAGAAATAAAATTTATGTGCAATATTTTATTTAATTTCATAAAATTAATCAAAGAGCAAAACTGCATGATCTTGTATGGCAACATAACTTCGTATTCATGGCTGATTTTTTTCCCCTTAACATAGAAAAATAATGTGGGTTGATGCAGTGTCCTAACACAATAGGGGCTAATGAATAGAGCTTGCTGCACTCAAGAGACTGCAGTTCAATTACTAGGGGTGCCAATCAAGTCAGAAATATTAACCATGGTAACAGCAGATTTGAGTTGCTTGGAATGAGGCAGTGGCTTCTTGGGGAAGATCGCCTCTTGGGAGCGAAGGGGATGCTTACAGGAAGAGTTGCAGAAGGTCGGAGAATGCTTCTGTGTGGCAAAGGAGAGCAATACTTGGCTCGTGCTACAGGAGTTTTGTGCTGTTGTGTATGTTTTCATGGCAAGTGCACCTGAGAGTTCATAACTTGTAAGTGACTAACTACAGGGCCCATACTATGTGCATAACCTATAGAACTGTATTTCCTACGTATGAGTACAACATATTAGTTAACCATGTGAAAGATAAATTTTGATGCACATTAGGTCCTAAGCAGGAGCAAAATGTTGCTGAAGTCAGTGTGACTGGGCTGAATTACACCAATCGAAGCTGTAGCCTTTTATGAGGATTTACTTAATATAGTGCATTTGTTCTGCTGGCTGATGATCAGAGTGAGGATCCCTTGATTTGATACAATGGCAGTGTTATGTATTAGTAGCATGAACAGGAAGCAGCTGGCGTCCTGTTCAGAAAACAATCTCAGTTTTTATTGCAGAGAACAATATTGAAAAACAGTGTGTGCGAGAGGAGCCTAATCCTTAAAAATGCGGGAGTTTGGATACTGTCCCTTTTCATTGACTAGTCACTTCTGGACTAAATCTAGATTTGTCTCTTTTCACAGAAAGCTGCTCTGGTGTCGGTCCTTTGGAATACAGAGAAAACCGGCTAGAGCCCCAAAATGGCTATTTTGCACCTGCCTGCTGCCTCTCCTCCTCTTCCAGCTGGTGAGTATGCTCAGCTGTGGAGTGCTTTTCCCTTTCTCTTATTCATGAAGAGATGGCACATCTTTTTGGTCAGCATCACTGAAACATTTCCTATTCTTTGTCTTGGATGACATTAAAAAAGCCAGCTGTTAGGGATGGTTACTGTGTTGTGAGAGCTTAGCTCCATTGTTAACTCAAACTTCTGTAAAAATATAGGATGGGTTTCTTAATAACTGAAGAGTAATAGCAGCCTATAAGTGAACTTGAATGTGTCTGCAAAGCTGGTTAAAATAACGTGTACTCAATACCTTTTGGAATGTGCAGTAACTATCATGATGTCTCTGTAGGACAAAGAGGTGTAATGCCTGGACAGGGCAGCTGAGTCATAGAGGTTCCACTTGTGTTGTTCAGGCACCTGAAACACAGTCATCCCAGTCTAGTCTTATCATCTTAGGCCCCTTTTATAGTCAAACACTATGCAATCTGGGGGGATGTTTCCCAGGTTTTGAGAAGAAGAAAGGTCTCCACTGCCCAGAAATAGAGCTCAGGGACACTTCATCAACCCATGTTTGGGCTCCAAAGCCAAGTGACATGGAGTGGCTTGATGAATATGTCCTGACAAGTTAGAAAAAACAGCAGCAAATGAAGTGAGGGCATGCAAGGCCACCTAGTAACTGAGGCTGTGTCCTGGCTGCCAGGAGGTTGAATTTTAATTCCAATTTTAACACTATTGTCTATTTGACCTGAGACAGGGTCATTTTCCATCATTACCTCCTTTTTATCCCTCCTCCTGCTCCCATGCTTTGTCTGTCTTGAATACTGAACATTTATTCAGTGTGGGAGACAGTCCCCCTTTTCTCCTAATGAAGACCGAATCTCGGTGTCTTATTCATATTAGAAAATGCGAGCCATCTGGTTAAGATATCCTGGTAAAAGTGTTCTTAAGTCATTGCTGTTTCAATTGCATAAGTGACTTAATCAATGGAGGAGGATGTGAAGTCACTTGTCGTGTTTCTTAGAGCAATGCCCTAACCACTGGGCTAAACTGTGATTTACTCACTGGATTGACGAATAACCAATCATTGTGAAACACCATCACAAACAGGTTGAGGAAGCTAGTGCTTAGGTTGATTGACAATTTGTTGTTAAGACATTTATTTGAAAAATGCAGGAACCACATTCTGGTCATGTCATACTGGCTCAGAACTGTGCTTGAAGCCAAAGTAGTCTACAGGCTCAGTAACCGTTAGGCTACTGGACTATTTTCTTGTCAACTCAAAGAATATTAAAATAACAGCAAAGAGTGGCTGAATAATCGGAATGCCTAGTTCAATGTCTAGGGCATTTTCTTTGGAGAAAAGTGGTTTGGGTTCAACTTGTGTTTAGCGAAGGACAGGACTGAACCAGTCCACATGGGCAGAGCTGTAATTACTGGAAGAGAGTACGAAACCAGAGTGATGCATAGCAGCATTATCAGCATCTAGCTCTCCAACCCTTATTCCACTTGTTCAGTGCAAATCCAGAAATAATTTTGGGATTATTGAAATTAGACTTTTTGGCAAATGCTATATATTATTTCACCTGATCTTGATTTGTCATGTAATCAGCCCACAGCACCTATCGAGTTGCTAGTAATGGCTGCTTTAGTAGGCAATGAGTGAAAATACAGGAAACAAAAAATTGGAAACTATGCACCCTAAACTGCATCCTTGGCTCTGTTGGCTTCAGTGGAACATGCTGGATTATCTAAGATCTTCATTCCTTTACTTTCTATTTTTCTCCTTCTCTAATGAATCTTTATCAAATAATCTCAGCCATTTTGGCAGACCCATAATTACACTATTCTCTACAGTAAAAGTTACTAATAATCTGTAAACGAAGAGGTACTATCTCCAAATTTTTCTTCTTTCCCTCCAACAAATGCAGTTAAAATAACTGGTTTTTTGGAATCCTTCCCTCTCACCTGAGTGGACGTGTAGGAAAGGAAATCTGTTTAATCTCCATTCTCGTGCTTTCCTGATTCACCTGACTGCTCTTGGGAATTAAAGGAAAACAGTTCAATAAGGCAGAGGAAAATTACAACCTAAGTTTTATGCAATGTTTTAGGATAAGTGAGATTCCACTGTTATTATCCCTCACCATTGCCTCTCCTCAGCTCCTGTCTGCCATATGAAGAAATGTGCTCTCTTACTAGTAAAGTATTTGTGGTAGAATATGAATTTAATAACAGGGTAAGTTTTATTTTTGACCTAATAAGTAATGTTACTTGAATGATATTCAGGCCAGATCTACTAACAGCATATCCTTTGTTTTTAACAATATTGCACTCTCTATAAAGAAAGAAAATACCTCCATAACAAACAAAAAAATCCCAACAGGCCAACCAAACAAATAAAACTCAAGGGCCTTGAGTCTAGTATAAACCTCATAAATTGTTCTTCATGGTTTTTTTCTTATTTAGAAAGGTTAGGACAATAGTTTCCCTTCAGAAAATGTTTGTCATCAAAGAATATGAGATACTCAGTTATTTCCTTGTCTGAAACCACAATTCAAGATGTCCAATATGATTTCGCCGGGCCTTTTAAATGATTGCAGGTTACAAGCTATCAATAATGCACATTCTTGTAAAAGGCAGAGACCCACTTTAGCTTCCTCTTTTGCATGTCAACATGAGGTTTCTCACTGCCTCGAGTCTGAGTAGTCATTTACAATAGATTCATGCTAGAATGGCAGCTATATGCTGTGCTTGGTGGAAAGATGGAGGATGTTCCTGTGTGTGGAGCTAAGTCATTCTTATAACAAGTGAAAGTGAATTCTGTGGTATAAAACAATAAGAACATGAGCTTCACAGAGATGATAAACTGTAAGTTCAGAGACTGGTGGAGCCTGGCCCTCAGTTGGCATAAAAAGGAAAGAACTGCTATCTAGAAATCAGCATAAAGAGCCAAAGTAACCATGATGCAGAGGCAGATTAGAAGAGTGCGGAAATTACCTTACTACTGTGCCAGTAATTTACCTGCACTGCAGGTACCCTAGGAAAATAGGATGTCAAAGCCCCATGGGAAGCTGCACGTCTTGAACGGGGCAAAGCAGGATGTCTACCTGAAGCAGGAATAGGACAAACTATGGGCTGCCTTTATCTTACCCCTTGGCTTTCAGCTGAAATGCTTTCCACTCCAGAGGCAGCCCCTTATTTTAGCAGGCTTAGTGTTTTCTTGTGTCTTTATCTGACCAGTGTGGAGATGACATAGACTTTTATGTCCAGTCTACTGCAGAACTGGGAGCAGAAGAGTTGACGCTGTAGCCACGAGGAGGAAAACAGTACAGCAGACAAAGAGCAGACAATACATATCAGGAATTTGAAGAAGAAGATACTAAATGTTTCCATTACCATGGTAATCATATATATTAACACAAATTTCAATTGTCCCTCCTATTTAACAGCTAAGAGTGGCATATAAGATATGAAGGGTAGTGAATTGGATAATGGAGAGCAGATCTGAATGCACAGTAAATGCAATCAGAGATCCGTGTGCACGTAGATCTTCCTCAAACAGAATATAACCTTGTTAGTAAAGAGAAGATTCCTCAGTGCTATTATCCTGCTGAATAGAAGGAGCTGGTCAGGCTGTTATTTTGTTATGTGCTTGACTAGCTGCTGATCTTTCCAAAACAACAGAACCACGATCTAGGTCTCAGAATCACGCAGGAAGAGTGGTTTTAAGACTTGTGGAGGTGCATAAATACTAAACTGTTGTAAATGGCAGGGGAATGATTCCATTTTTAGAAAAGAAATGTGGCTGCCATTATTACTGTTTGTATAGCAGTCCTGCAGTTTCTTCACAATTTGTACAGATGTGTTCAATTTCAGCCATTTGCCCTGTCAGTTTTTCTGATACACGGTACATCATTTTCTTTAAGATGCCTAAGTGGTGGTGATTAGTGGTGTGCGATGAATGGACAAGAAAGCTTTACTTTAAAAGGAAGATTTCTATATGTATTCTATGTGTGAAAGTAAAATGTAGACTCTCTATTGTAAATTATATGTTGCCGTAGTTCCTGCTTCATGTTATGTTGAAGCCCCACAGCCCAAACAACATTCAACATGTGCGATGGCCGTAAGTTATTGAAGTAGAAGCGGAGAGCCATATATCAGTGTCAACATCAGTAACACCCAGTCAGTTAATCTCTAGCAGCCTCTGGTACAAGTTAGACTACCCTGGAAGTATGTGTGCAATCTCTCTCTTTTAGCAGCAAGTCCACGTAAGTATGAGCTTTTTGATGTAAAAAAAGAAAACAGGGGCTGTAAAAGGACTAGCAATGATGCTGGAATGCTTCAGCTCATTTGGTTTACTGAGTTTAAAGTGATGGCTATTGAAATGTTTAGCTGTGCCATCTCTTAGTGACTCTGCAAAGGAAGATAAACCATGATATCATTTTCATGTCCTTCAAGGTGCAAGGACCTGGCTGTGAAGAGGAGCTGATCACCGATCTACTCAGACTGGAATATCAGAAGGTTAGATGGACTTTGGCATTAGCTTCTCAGTCAGTACAACAGAGCTGGTCTAGAGATGTAAGTGGCTACGAAATGCATGTGCTCAGCAATTCCTGATTTCCATTCTGAAAAGTTTCTTTTAGTAAGAAGTGCTATGAGAACAACTACAGTTTGTAGATGATTTTGGTGGTGACACAGTTGTAGGTTAACATGTTGAAATATTTCTACATTGTACCTATGGAATTGCAAGTGTGACCCATAGTATGGCTAAATAAATAAAGAGAGAAGCAAAGCTTTGACAGGCTATATCCAGTAGTGAAAGGTGGATAAGTTCCACCAAGAATTCTGAAGATTCATACAGGATTCTGAAGATCCATGCATTCCTTTCCTTGGCTTGCTTCACCTTGCTTTTCTTTCCTTTCCTTTCCACCAAGAAATCATGCAATTTAGCAATCTTGTGGAATCACAAGATTGACTGGAATCACAAAATCTGAGCAAAAGATGTATCTGTATGCATAGTGATGGACTAAAATTTAGTCCATTCAACGAGGCAGGCTCAGAAGTTGAGAGAAGGTGACAAGAAGTAAGCCTCCCACTCCTACCTCTCCCAGGAGGTTTCAATGTCCAGCATCCCTGGACGTATAAGCAGCCAGCTTGGTGCTCCCTAAGCACAGAAAAATCTAACATTGCTTCTCCTTAGATGAAGTTGGTGAGAAATTAAGCGATATGACCTACTATTATCTAGGTGGCTGCTTCCTGTGACATAGCTGTTTCCAGGATGTAGATGATGAGGAACAAATGTCACCAGTTCGGTATACAATAGATCAGTAGTTTTGTATTCACCAATGAGTAGTGGTCAATCAGTGAAGTCATGGAAGGTGGTCTGCAGACGAAATCTGGAACAATATTAAGAATTATTTTCAGTATTATCTTCAAATAGAAGTTATGATTATAAGAGTGCAGAGTAATTTTGATTAATTTGAATGACAGCAATGATCCATTGACCGTAAATGTTTGGGAACCAGCTGCTGAAAGGCAGTATGTGTTAAAGAAGTGCTGCTGTCTGCATCTAGAAAATTACTGAAATAGTTAAGACTTTATGCTGGTTTGGGTTAAAAAGCTCATGAACAACCAAGAAATTGGCAGAAGGGAAGGCTCTGTATCAGGATTTCTGGTTGTGAAAGCAAAGTGAAAGAGAGTTAGAAATACGGCAAATGAGAATGAAATCCACTGTTTGAGGGACTGAATAGTACTAGTAATACTATCTCATCTTGGAAAAATTATGTCACCTTTGGAATCCAGGCAATTAGTCAGCTTTTCTGGCACTGTAATATTATTTCAATCGTGTTACTTTTTCAGAATGAGCTAGACTTATGGCGTCAGTATCCATTTTCTAGAACAACTAGTAGAATACTCACACATCACTTCGTTTTCTCTTTTTCTTTCTCAGAAGTGTCATCATTTCCCTAGATGAAGTTGTTTATGCATGGTGAAACTCAATAGTCTTGTATCTCTTCTTTGTGCTTAAGACAGAAGCCACTGTGAGGCTCCACTGTAATAGTAGACACACGTGTGGAGTTAGATAGTACTGGAGAACACCCACAATTACAGCTACCAGGGCTTCACACTTGAGAACAGACACATGCACCAGGAAGAAAGAGATGACACTGCAGAAAACCCCCCAACTTTCTTGTCCTCTTTTTTAAAAGGGTAGATGATAGAAATCATGTTGGTCTGCGGTTCCTCCAACACCTTTATTAAAAAGCTTTTTTTTGTTCTTGTAACCATGAAGAAAGGTTAAACAACCAAGCCCTTAGAGATGGAGGTTTTCACTATGGCAGCGAATAGGGATAGTGTGCCCCTTTCCTTCAGCCTTTTAAAACTATCGATAGCTTTTCTAATAATAAGAAAAAATAAATTTAATACATTCAGCGTTTGTGATAAGCTAAGTGTAGGTTTAAAATGAGTTATTCCTTGCAATTAGAGACAATAAAAATGTATGTAAAATGGTACAACTACCATGCACACAACTTTAATCTGGCTTCATGAAAGACGTGTTTGCCTTGCTAAACACTTAACTATATTGACAGTGGAGCTGAGATGCTTTGCAATCAGGCATTATTTGATCAGGCAGTTCTTGTTGTACTGTACATAGCTAAAGTTGCTTTAAATACAATAAATAAAAGTAAAATCTTACACAAGGCAGCACAGCTTAGTAATTGCTGTTTTGGAGCTCACGTCGCTGCAGTTATTTAGCTCAGCATTTCATCTCCAGCTGCAGCACAATTTTTGCCAAATATAGATAAATGAAGTTAAAGTTATTGGCAACGACTAGTTCTGTATCCCTGTTTCGAGTTCATAGATTTCATAGGAAAGGCCTTCCTTTATTTTTGTAGCAAGCAATTGTTTTGAACTCCGAACTTCTTCATGTTCCAGTACAACACAGTGTTTTCAGTTCTACTTTATCAGGCAGATACTGGTAAACAGAGAGAATGAGCAGGTTCCCTGTTTGAGAAATATACCACATGAAATGTGAGGGAGGAACAAGCTCAGAAACTGAACCTCACTCAGCATATTTTAGGGGTTTAATGTAATCTTGATACTGAATTTGCAGACAGTGCTTTTCAGCATGGCATGTCTAACTCTTCAGAGTGCTAATTTCCTTACTTTCTACGTAGTGCAAGATGACCTGGTAGCATGGTCTGCTGCAGATCATCTCTCTCTCTACAAACTACGTACAGATGACTTTCTGGTTTCTTTAGACCTTACATAGAGAACAACTCTTTCCATTCAAATTTAATAAATGAGACAATACAAATACATGTATACGATAGATACATAATATTGAACATGTTCTAAGTCATTATAGAAACATTTATTATTAAATAAACTCAAGAATTGTAAAATTTAGAAATATACTCCTATTTCTTCAGTGTCGTTCAATTCTATTTCCTTCTCACTCTTGCAAACACATTGGATTGTAGCCTTTACAGCTATCTTGTGTTCATCTGTAAACAAGTAAGGGGGGGGTGTCAGGAAATGCTGGTGTTTCCCTCTGACTCACCTGGCTGCTTTTCCTTTGATCTATGATCCCTTCTGTTAAAAGGCAACCAGAAATGTCTTACTCTCCAGAAAGTAAACTCATGGAGCTTTTCTTTTGAATGGATATGCAAGGCAAAACACATCTCAAGAACTGCTGTGAAATGGTCTAGATATGGAAAGGAGAAAGCACTTCCTTCTTTATGTCCAAACACTGGCCTAGAGTTTCTTTCCGCAGAGTTTCCATAGTAAAAGCGTGTGCAAATCTTTTGTCATATGCTACTTTTGCTGTGATAACTTCACTTGGGACCATAGCTTCAGAAGCAGTAAACTCTAAAATTACATTGGGAAGATGCCTGAAGTTTGCCAGTGAGATTTCAAAGGAAACCCATATTTTCAGAATTAGGAAAGCGAGCAATATTTTTTTTTCTCTGTGAAAATTGCCTGATTCATACAGAGTGACTGGTTTCAGCCAAAGAAAAGGCTTCTCCTTTTTCTGATTTCTCATCAGCTTTACTGACACTGTGAGTTTCACTTCACAGATCCTGTCACCCTTTTTTCCAAATAAAACTTGGAAGGTTCAATGAAATGATAGGCTTTTAATTGAAACCCCCCCCCAAACCAACACAACAACCCCCCCCCCCAAACAAAATAAAACACAAAATCCCCAAACTACCTAACAAAATAATTGCTGCTGATAACACAGCAGGAAATGAGATACAGATATTTGTATTTGCCTTATATTATGGAAGACGGCAAATATGTTTCATTAGCTAACAAAGAATGATTTTCAATAGCAGTTATGAAATGATACACTTTCCAGATTGCACTCATTTTGATATTATTTTAGAAAAGTTCAGCTAAGAACATCTCTTAGCTCTTTTGAAATTCATGGGGTCTCACAATATAGGGTGTATAACTTCTCCCTATGCTATAAATACCGTATTTGCTGTTACACTGGGCTTTTTCATTGAAACAGCTAAAGCATATTACAAGTAGAGAGAATTAGGAATGATGGGCTTTTTAATATAAGAAATCTCGGTGAGCACAGTATTTTTCACTTTTGAAAATATTTTTTGTTACAAAAATAAAAATTTTTAAAGACAACATCTTTTTTCTTGAAGGCTGTCTTATGGAAAAAAGGTACCATTTCCCATGGAGAAAAAGAAAAATATTTCTGCTTCAGTGAACGGCTATAACACAGCAACGAATTTCCAAC
This sequence comes from Balearica regulorum gibbericeps, assembly GCF_011004875.1. Classification (NCBI taxonomy): domain Eukaryota; kingdom Metazoa; phylum Chordata; class Aves; order Gruiformes; family Gruidae; genus Balearica; species Balearica regulorum. The sequence continues at coordinate 18,077,798 of NC_046186.1, forward strand.
ACAAAATTCAGGATTATCTTAATTAGGACCACTATTTAAGCCTCATTTTCTCCCTGTAATGGGTGAATTATATGAATTTTACAAAGGAGTAGACAGAGATGTTAGTAATTCTTTAGGTTTATAAGGTGAATTGGTGCAGTCACAACAGAACTGCAGGTTTTACATCCTCATCTCCCGTTCACAGTACTAAACCAGCTGAAAATAGTACTTTACAATACGAAGGAGAGAAACTGGAGCTTTTCCCAGTATGATTCTCCTTTCTCATGAGAGCAACAAGTAATAGCAAATAACAGTTTTGATGTTCCAGCCAGTTTCTATGGATTGTTATTCCTGTTATTGGTATTGGTGAAACTTTTTGCCCATGGACTCAGTGTTTTTCTGAACATTTTATACCAGTATAAGTCCAAGAAACGCAGCTATCCCTAATTTATACCAATAAATGAGGTAGATAAGGATTGGGCTCACTGCTGTATACTGAAGAGGAGATATTTCTTAGGGCTGGATGAGTATCTCTGGTTCCTACTGTCTTTCATGGGTTGAAGCTGACTCCCTCAGATAACTGTACTTTCTCATGGCTACTTATACATGTCATTGCCCATGTGGTCCAGAGTGTATTTTGGAATATCTGAGTGGAATATCTAGCTGGCTTTTGCTGAGGAGCGCATCAGGCCACGCTCCCTACATCTCTGCCGAAACCCACGTATGGCCAGGCCCATTTTGGTGCCTTATGGTCAGAGGGTCAAATATAACCATTTCTCATTCTGGTTATTTTCCTCATAATTAATCAACCTGACTATAAGGCTGATCTGGTCTCATCAGCTACGTAGCTGGAAAGCAGAGAGAAAAACCAGAGCCTTTCTGATATCGTGGCTGCATTCCTTCGGCGTATCCCTCCTGGAGAGCGGTTTACCACAGTCTCCTGTTTGTACATACAGGGACTGCCCTCCCCCTTTGAGCGACATAACAACAACATGATGTGAAAATAAAGCGAAAAACTCACAGGAATGTTCCTCTCCAAAACACATGTGCACATACAAATGCACACAAGCGAGCTCGTTTGCACACTCGGGTAAATGCAGGCGTCTGCACATGCACAAACTCATGCCCTGTCACATTTGGCTCGATAGCCAGCGTGGTTAAATAATGTCAATAGCAGAAAGGCTTACAGTGCTGACACTTCCTCTGGCTGTAAAATATTTACTGTTCCTTTAAAACTGTGAATAAAAAAAAGGTCAATCTGTATACTGAACAAGGAGTAAAAAAAATAAAAATCCTTTTTTTATTAGAAAACACTTGAAACTTATCATGTGCAGCAGATGGGAGTAGAAAATGCAGCTTGAAGACAGTTATATAAATATATCCTTGATGTCTGTTTTGCTTTTCAATTTGCAGTGAAAAGTACAAAGGTAGAGTAGAGCGCCAGTCAGGGCTGCACTGTGTCTCTTGATATCCATTCCAGATGTTGGCTAGACTTTGTGGAGCCAGGCTTATGGCACTGAGGCTGGAGCTAGTTGTCTTTTCCTCCAGGTGTGATGCTTCATGCTGATCCCCCCACATGCTAGCCTGTCTTATCCAAACACACTAAGCTCTGTGACAGGCATCTACCACCTTTTTGACCAAAATTCACCTCCCTTCCCTCCCCCCCCTCCACGCTTTCCACCCACCCCAACTTCTTTCAGCTTGATGGGCTCTGCAGACAAGCCCACTTGTCCCTGCCTATCATCCTGTCACTTCAAAAGCAAGTCCCCCTAAAAAAATGAGCTCTGACGTGGTTCTCAAATAATGCTAGTCAGTTAGTAGCTGCTTTGAATATTCCTCTTTGTGTTTTGAGAGTGTCTGGAGGTACTATTTGACACCGAGTATGTCTGCCAAGCCTCTAATGGTAGTTCTCTGTTTGTGCATGCTTGTAAAGGATTTTACACTGTAATATTTTAACTCCCTGATTAAACATTGCTAAGCACAGAAGTATATCATAAATCTTGCAGGCGCCAACTCCATTTATCTGAATGTTAGTTACTGTCTACGGTGGGTAAACAAATTACAGCACAGTTTATTGCAATATATGGGGCCACGATGTAGCTCTATTAATATCTTGTACCCCCTGGAAATATATTGTTGGCTCACAGTCTGAATTTTCTCTCCTGAACAATTAAAAACAAATTCTGAATGGAGGGTGGGAGGGTGCGTGTGAGAGGGAGGGGGAAGCATCAGGCACTTTCAAGGGGAAACTTGCTGGGAGTAACAATAATGAGCTGCAATATCAAATTACTACTATCCTGGGTTTGAGGTCAGTACATATTGAGCTAGTTGTAAGATATTAAAGTAGAAACTTTTCTAGTTTGGAATGCATTAATGCTGCTGAAGCTGCCAGCAAAACAGCTAGAAAGCATTTGAGTTGGAGAGGGCAGAAACAAAGAAGAATGTTAACAAGCAAGAGCATCGGAGTCTCTTCCTTTCCCAGCTACAGGCAGCACGTTTGCAGAGATCATTCTTATTAACACTCGCAGGTCTGAGGTGCACAGAACCTCCACTTGTTGATAGGCGGTGAGCACTAGAGAAGTGGGAATATTTCTGAAGCCATCTACAAAAATAGTCACTTCTACTTTTTTATCAGTTTTCTTAGCCTACAGAAATAATCCCAGTTATGTCGATTTATTGCAATCAATGGACGCTCTGTCTTCTCAAAGTGCAGAATAAATGACTGATTAAAGTAGGAAATTAAACCTTCGGCAATTCTACTGGGAGGCTTTTGAGAGGACTAGTTTAACACCATTTAAGACGGTTTGTGATATGTTTCAATACAGAAGTAGGAGCAAAGCAAGAAGTGCTATAAGTTTTAAGAAAATTCATGGCAACTATTAAAAATAATTAAACTCCTAAAAAGCTGGAACAGGATCAAGATCAAAATAGTATGTGTAAATCCCTGTTTACTTTTGATGTTATAAAAGCATCACTGCTACTTGTCTTGGTGCATGAAGTGGTGTCTAACAGGCCAACTATTATTGGAGCTAAATCAGTTGGAGATTACTTTCGGTGGTGCAGTCATGATGGTAAAATAAAGTAAGCAATGGTTGCTCCCTTAATTCTACCCTAATGCCTGCAGGGAGGCTGGCACTGCAGTCTCTGATACAAACTGACAACCCTGACATCATGTTTAGCAGGAGCAGGCACAGCTAGTTGCGCTATCTCCCTTCCAGGAAACCACAAAACACCAACATTTTACAGACTAGGAAAGAGTTCATTACTTGCAGGGGCAGGGCAGGATAATGTTCCGATGTTCTTAGCTGGGATCTGGTGGCCAGTAACACAAACACCATCCTTCATAAAAGCAATCGGGGCTTGGTAAAAATAGAAATCCAAATATTTTCAAAGTTTTTGCATATTGCCAATACTGTAAATCATCGCATAAGATTGTATAGCAACTGGTGAAAATATGTCTGTAACTAATAAAATTAGAACCATGGACTTTTGCCTAAGCAGTTTGTCTTAACATCAAAACCCAAGTAACACTAAACTCATTGCTAGCCTTTTCCTACTAAAATCAATGCATTTAGGCTGAGCTGAACTCAGTTACGAGATTCTTAGAGAAATGCAAATGCTATGTTTGTGCCAGTTTGTAAAGATCTTGTTTATATACACACTCATTGCTGGATTCAACAATGTGTTCGGCATTCTGGCCTGATCCACCAAAGCATTTAATCACATGTGCAGGCATGTAGGCAATTTCTTTCACATCAGTTAGACTATTTATGTGCTTAACACTAAGCACGTTGAAGGGACAAGCCTACAATGGAATAATTTTTTTTAAAAAATGCCATGCAGGAAAAGCAATACAGTTTGCAAAGGTACTGTCAGGGCACGTACCACCTCATCACTGCAAAAAGAGCCTGAAGGTGCTGAGCCCTACTTGCTCATGCTCTAATTGACTCCATGCAAGTAAGGAGCTCCAAGTATCTCTCACAAAGTGTTTAGGACACATCTCTTGATCAGCGAGGTGGAAGGTTCAAATAAAGTATGTCCTGACTTCTAAAAGGATAGGAACATTTTAAGAATAAAATTTGATTCTGCACCCTGAAATATTTTGGGTAATCAAACCAAGACTTTGGAAAGTGTTCTGATCCTGGAAGGACTCACCCTGTACAATCCTGTGAAGTAGGGGAGTGTTTGTCAGAGGGATGCCAAATAAACCAAAGTGTAATTTCCTGTGGTTGAGCATTTGCACCTCAACTGGAACTGATTAGGAAGGTTTGAATCTAATAACTGGAAAAAGAGGGGCAGGAGGGGTCACAGGCTTGCAGAGGTTCTTTGGAGAAGTCAGCTAACTGGTGAGGGGACCCTATGGGGACATCAGAAGAGATTTTGGCAAAAGCAGAGATCTGGGAGAGCAGGATAGGAACGAGGGGAGGACGAATGAACCTTTTAAAGCTGAACTAGGGAGAACAGCAGAACAGGACAGTTAGTACAGGAAAATGCTTGGGGCAGGAGAGTAAGAGGAGGGTTTGCCTGCAGGGTTCTCATTGTGAGAGTGGAAAAGCAGAAGGTAGACTATCATCTGGCGTGTTGGCCTCCTCAAGAAGCTCCCCATAGCAGGCTATGAAGAGCCACTGAAAGGCTTACGTCTGAACTGGTCCTGGAGAGAGGAGGGAAAACATCATGGTGGAGACTGAGGTGAGCAGGGAAAGATAATCAAGGTGTGCACTCCATTTCAAAACAAGAAAGCTTAAAAGGGAACTGACAGAAAGAGCTGGTACTTGGAATATTGTGTTGAAGTACATGCTGGGGCATATATGTGCAAGGGACATAGATGTAGAAAATGGCTTTGTGTTGAGACTTGAATAGCTGTCTGGTAGAGAAAATGGAATGGCTTCCAGTAAGGATGGCTTCATCCTATGGTATCTGATAAAGAAATTTTGGAGAATATAAAAAAGGGGAATGACAAATGACAGTCCTGCCAGACTGATGAGTTGTGACATGGATTATTTATCCTTTCCACCCCATTTTCAAAGATGGGAAAGAGAATCTTTTAAGACTCTGATCCATCTGGTGAATTTCAAGTTTGGGTGTCATTCATGGTAAAGCAAGCTGATCACTTGATTTCATATTTGCAGACTCAATGACAAGAGACAAGTTTATCTAACACCCAAAGAGGTTTGAATGACTTCTTGGAGCTTCAATGATTCTGCTACTCTTTACACAGTATTCAGTGGCATAATCATGGAGTGGTGAGAATGATGAAGATTGTCAAAAGGGACTATAATGTTTATTACACTACTGAACTCCATTCTGACTATGTTCTGTATTTTTGTGAATATTCACCAAGCATGTTAACTGGCAAAAATATTTTGATGCACATGGTGTAATAATAATTCCAAATGTCATTGTCAAATTCACAACTGTTTGTATTTGCAATGAAAACGCTATTACTTTAATTAAATCAGGGAACAAACCCCAGTAATATAGGATGTAATGTTCCATCCCAATTTATATGACTTTTGAGTTTTCAAGTGCCCTGAGACTTTCTGGCACCTCTCAAAACAAAATCACATTGGAAGTACTGTGTATCTGACTGTAATCAATGTTGTTTTTTGCTTAGTCAGCAATGTGATTTTGGATCAAGCTTTAGAGCACATGTACAATTTGAAAGACACGTTCATTAATCAATCTTTTCATTACTACTTTCCCAGAGGTTTTTCTGGAGCAATGTTGAGTTTTAAGATGGGGAGAATCAAATGAAGTAATAAGTAAAAGTTACTTCAAGTGTGGTGGCTTGCATGGTAGAAAGCATAGAAATGCTTATGAAAGAAGGAAATGAAATGATCCCATGGTCTGAACCACAGATGTAGTGACCAGTTAAAATCATGAACAGAAAATCAATCAAGCAGTACTAACCACAAAGTTACAACATCTGGCTTATCTACACAGCACTAGAAGCTGCAATGATATAGTAGACAAAATACCATATTGTTTTCCTAGTACTTACACTTTCTTTAACCATCTACTTTTTGCCGCTATTTAAAGACACTGTGCTAGATGGACCTTTGGTTTGACCTTTGCACTGTTGTTCTCAAGGTCAGTCATGGGAACTCTGTCACGCACATCTCTTCACAGCATTTGGTGACAAACATATTTGTGGGTCATCCCCACAACTCATGAAACTCAGCAACAGCTTAAAAAAAGATTAAAAATTAATTTACATAGATTAATTGTTTTCTGGGAATACTTCATTCAGCTCTGTGTTTAACTGTGAATTCATTCTGTGTCTTTGTGGTGAATTTTCTACAGACGAATTTCTTTCATGAGTTTTATTGCTTAAGCTCCACCTGTATTTTCCAGGGGCTGTATTTGTAGTCTTTTCCACTGGATATAATTAAACCTACATCCATTTTTTTTATTTCAGGAATTTAAATGAGGTTTCTGTGTTACAAGCTATGTCATCTAAGTTCTGGTCATGCTGCATGCCGAGAGATAGACATGTTGACTGCATGATGCAGATCTTCAGTGGTTTCAGTAAATCTCCAGAGGACATTGTCTTTCTCCGTGAAGATACAGGGAACCCCAGGGATACTGAGGAAAAAATGCCTCAGCCAGCACTGATGGAGAAAGCCATAAACTTCTGTTCTACTGGTGCTATGGTCAGAGGTGTTGCCACTGCGTGCAGCCAGACTGAGGGAGGGATGGTGCCTGTGCCCCTGATCTTTCTGGTCATGTTTCCATGTGGCCATGAAATGCCACAAGATGCACTCACTTCTTTCCCCACTGCACTCACGAAGTCCACAGACCGCTTGGGTCCCTGGTGGATGCTTTAGAGAAGGTCAGAAAGGCCCCTACATGTATTGTACCTTGGCATGATCTACATAAGCATCTAAAATTCAGGCCGGTGTGAAGACTGCCTGTTGTGAAAGGGACAGCACGTGACAGAATTACTCTTGTGAGTATACCAAGGGGAGCCGGTGTGCTAAGAGAAGAACACATAGCTGCAGGCTAGATTAATTAATTTTCCTAGGACTGCGTGTGTCACAGCCTTGATAAAACTCAGTTCTCTTTGTACACTCCAAGTTGCTGTGTTTGGGTAATATTACAAGATATCTAAATGTTTTAAGCTTTTTATGTCTTAGTAAGATTTAGTGTCTCTTTCTGGCAGACTACTTTGATATGTTTTTTATCTACTATTGTTTCAGGGAAGCAAGACTCCTACAGCCCATCACCTCCTCCCCTACTTCTCCACGCACATCTTTTTCCAGAACTCCACATTGTGGTGAACGTGGATTTGCAGTTTCCCCTCTCAAAGTTAAGGGATAGCTGAGGTGAACAGGGGGATAGCAAAAACCAGCACGTCTTACTTCAGCTAGAGTTAGAAGTACACATCTGTGGACAAAACATTTCCATATTCAGTGTCCTGTTTCAGTTTCCTCTTTACCTTGGGATGGTTTCTGTTCTGACGTCAGAATTTTCTGCATTGTCCATGACATTTCTATAATTTCGGGTCTGAATTGCTGAGTTTTTCTCAGTCCTGCCTACTCCCTCTCTCTTTCCTCTGAAGTGATCTCAGAGGAAACAACTTCTATAAGTCCCTTTCCTATACTTCAGGTGATCTTTAGATAAGGCATATCAGATGATCTGTTTCTCAGTAACTACTCTGTAGTTCAATTACTATCTTTCCTGGGAATCAGACTTGAAATAACTGCTCTGGATAGTTGCCATCTTTTATCCAAATGTGCTCCATTTAAATGGAGGATCATCAAAATTTAATGGCTCACTATTTTTAGCCATGAGCCAGGTGCAAGCAACTTTTCTGTCACCTACTGTGGGTTTTATGTCAATATGGAAGCAAAGGATCAGAAGAAGGAGCTGTGTGCCACATTTCTGCTGGAACTTGCATTCTGACAGATGTCCATAAGAAAGATTCCAGTGTCAAGAAGACATCATAGGTAGAGAAATTCCCCAAACTGTCTCAAATTGAAATGCTGTTTAACCATATGTCTTGTTATAATTAGCACTGGTAGGATGCACATATTCCAGATCTGAGTTGATAAAATATATTCATTTTGATAGGATGATTTTATAGAAATCTAAAATATTTTCTGCCTGAGTGTGGAATGCAACTGTCCTTGCCAGCGATCTGAAGTCAGTCTCTTTGAGATGCAAGCACAGCTGCAGAAAATGGTGCCTAACTTTACTGAACACAGTGATCTCCCGTGGCTCCACCGTATTCCCATCTCTGTCAGCAGTCTCTAGGACTCTATCTACCTCAATGTCCATCAGCCAAGAACAGGTCCAGTTCCCTTCTACTGCCAGTGTGAGAGATCCCATCTGTTGCAGAACTGATTATCTTGCACTTCACAGGAACAAACCTGTTCTTTATTTATCAGTGACATGAATCCTTACATGTCAAACTAATTTTTTTGGGGGTGAGATAGGAATGGTTTCCAAATTAAATTATAAATTACCTAATCATTATATATGCCTTGCACTTGAATGCATGCAAAGCATAGATCCAAGCTGGATGGGCAGTCCATGGAGTCTGAGGGACTGGAATTCACATCTTTTTCACATACAAGGTTTGGAAGGAATGAACTTCAGAAATTCTAGTTCAGCAGGTCCAAGTCCTGAAAACTATTTGATCTGGGATTATAGTGGAAACATATTGAGTGAAGAGACCAGCTAATTGTTATCACTGTCATTCTTATGTAAGAAGTGCCTTCGGCTGCTTATGTGAATGGAATTAGAACATAAATTCTTGACAACTTTAACACATGCTACCTGAATACCCATCTGCTTAGCTTAAGAACAAAAAAGGGGTTCATTAATGTAGTATTGAATAAATTAGCCATGCTGCTATATGTGTTGAAATGTGTTACAATATTTAGCACCGCTTCTTCTTTTTTCAAAAACTGTATCTTAAAAAGCCTGCTGTATTTTTCATATGAAAACCAAACAGCAAATTGGATCTGCATCTAACAAAAGAAATTCATGTTTTGAAGTTGCGGAGTGGTGGCTGACCACTCATACACATGGGCTGACTAGAAATGTTGCTTAGAAACACCACATTATCAAAGAGAACCCAACATCAGGTTGGAGTGTTTCCCAGACAGCCGGTTAGTGGTGATAATTTGCAATGGAAAATTCTAATATCTGTTCCAACACTTCTTTATTTTCTAGATCTTCTTACTTTTCCGTCTTCAGATTATTTGTCATTTCACGTTACAATTTTCTTCCAAACTTTGATTTGGAAGATAGCATAGAGATATGTGAACTATGTTTTTGGATTGGTGTTTCAGCAAGTATTAAGAAAATGTTGTTCAGCAGAGTGAAATATATGGAGAATCCATGATGAAGGAACTGCAGTGTAAATTAATATTATTGACATGAGGACTGACTTAGCTAGATTTAAATGTATTAGTATCTCTGTATACCTTAATAGTAATCACTTGTTGTGGACTTTTGGTTCTAAAGATCATAAAAGGATTTACAAATTCTGTACAAATACAGGAATTATCTATCCAAACATTGCAATCATCTCCTGGGTAGAACAAGAGAATGATTTTATATTTTCAAACAGAAGAAGTTATCCAAGCAGGGCGATTGAAGGACTGCATTTGTCTTGTCCTGTGAAAGCAGGAAGATTTAACAGACTCCCGTTCATACTCCAAGGCAATTTCATACTGCAATAGCCTGTTGTCTGCTCTTCCGGTCCATGCCAGGACCCACAGCATCTGTCACTCCAACTGCCACGGCTGGAGTTAGGAGGAAATGGGTCACACTGGGACATATGGAGCGAAGTAGTCTCCAAGCAAGTTGGGTCCTAGTATGTTTAATTTTAATACATATTTACAACTTGAATTTATGTATATATTTTGTACATATATCTATTGAATCCTATATTTTACAGAAGAGATTTCACTCCATCCTCTTTGGAAGAACAGCTTCTAACCCAAAGCTGAGCCCTTGTGTTGACTCAGGGAGAGGAGTGCCATCTACTGAGTCTCCCATGTGAGTTCGCACTTCATCTGCCAGGGTTTCGTTCCAGGTCCTTGGGGGAAGTGCCCAACCAGAGTACAGCAACTTCTCTTTTTCTTAAGAAGAAACCTTTTTATTAAGCATGCACTGTAAGTTGTTGGATTTCCCCAACAACCCTTCTTACTGACTAACCCAAGTCTCTTTTAGGTCTTTCCCTATTTGCTTTTTTTTTTTTTTTCTTTAAAATTCAAAGGGAAATATGCAAAGTAGTGCCACAATAGTGTTAAAGCTGGTTCCTTGATCAAAACAGGTGGCAAGATTCAGCAACTTTTTTGCTTCTCTCCTATCTTAAAATAGGGCAGTTGTCTTCCTTGAAGCCACCATTGAATCATGTGCAGACAGACCCCAGCCCTCTTCTAGCCTTTCATTTGCATTTCAGATTTGTTCTGAGGAACAAAATAGAAGTTTAAGTTTTATGGGCAAGCAGTAATGTAGAGAATGGCAGGAGTGTGTACGTGGGGAGTCTAAGGGACTGCAGGTCCTGTGTACAATACACTGTGTTTTCAAGACCACGCAGGGGCATGCATCTCCCCATTGCTTTAAGACTACTGCCAGTTTCAGTGTAGTAAGCACAAAATGAAATGTTTAGGTTATTTACAATATAAATGTCCCCTGCCAGAGATATCCTTCATAAGGGAAAGTGAAAATGAATTGTGAAAACAGAGAGTAGAAAATGTAAGTGACAACAGAATGTGAATGAGAGAGATGCCACAGAAAAATAGCAGAAAAGTGCAAATCCACATTTAAGATTTCCATTTACTGTAGAATACTAAATGCAGTTGGTACAGTCTATACCATAGATTAAGGTACATGAATGTTCCCAAAAGAAGTAAGGGAAGGTGAGTTACCTGAAGGAGAACAATCAAAAAGCTGTGTGTCCACACAGGGCAGGAGACCACATGTCTCTCATAGCTTGCCACACAGCTCACACTTTGTCTTCAGTGTCCAAGTGCTGAGTCCCCTGGTCACAGAAGAAAATGGATGTCTTGTAGATCTTTTATTGCTCTTATTGCCCAGATAGCTCTTATAGCCTCCTATGGGTACTGCAGAATGAGTAGTCACTGCCCTGGGATTGCATCCTGTCCTTGTGGTGCTCAGCTGTAGGGTGAAGAGCAACGCTGGCATCATGCAGCCACCACTGGCTGGCAGCCAGGCTGAATCTGCTTCTGTCGATGTCACAGAAAGAGATGGAAATTGCAACAGTGATGATGATTTATCTTTTCTCAAAGATGACAACTGGGTGATATCTGAGTGGAGAAGATTTCACTGTATAGTACTCTAAGCTCACACTCCCAACCAGACCATGGTGCAGATGGGGTTGAAGTGGCAGGGTAGACGAGAGCTTCATGATGCATGTAGTGCAGCAAAGTCAGTGCTGTGTTGGTCTGAGATAGCAGGTATGCCAATTAGTGTCCTACTGATTCTGTTTTGCTTCTTTCAGATGAAGCATGGATCCCTTCATAGTGCCGTGCGGAACTAAAGGAAATTTCAGCTTAGAACAATATTAGTTCAGGCAACTTTGTCCTGGCTTGATGGCATGATGTAACTATGTCTTAAGTCTTATTAAAGAGAGGTTACCCAGTCAGGGAAGAAAAACCATCATATACACTTTTGATAGCCATTTGTCCAGCTCAGGTTCTGGCTCTTACCACTTACCACGAGGCATTTCCAGTGAATCTTTAGATTCAAAACTTTAAGTGAAAACAAAACGAAACCCAAGCATTTCAAATAATGCACAAATGCAGGGGGAATAATTGAGATCTATGTACAGGAAGATGCCAAACAGAGATAAAGAGACAAAAAGTCAAACCGATGACAGCATTGCTCACAAGAAATAGTGTGGGTGACTCAGTCCTGAGCATGGGACTGCAGTGACTGGTGATGGGACAGATACACTCCTGCACTTACCATGGCTCTGGCCCCATCCACTGGCCTTAAGTAGCTGCCTGACGCTGCTGCAGATTGATTTATCTCTGATGAGGGTCAGAACTGCTGTCAAAGAAAAGCAGGGTTTAGGCATTTCTGCTTTTTAAAAGGATGTTCTTAATTACTTTTTATGCTTTTTAGCACGTTGTGACATATTCGTAACTTTGGAGAAGCAAAGCCCATTGTGCAGTCATCATCATAGCATTTTTAGAGGTCCTGATTTCCTCTAAGGTCAATCTACATTTATAGATATGTACACATGGAAATAAATATATATATATGCATATGTAGGGATATATATGCATATGTAGGGACATATACATATGTGCATTTTTTGAACTTAGTTTGCTTAATGAAGGTTTTCCATTGGCTTCAGCAGAGGAGGTTAAGGACTTAGAGCCTACCTAATCTTTGTGCTCATTGATGCTAACCTTTTTTTTTTTGAAACTTGAATTCTGTGTGTTTTATATATGCCTAAGTTTTAGCACATCTGAAATATTTATGTTCATAAGGCCACATTCAAATTTAGCCATATATTGAGTAAAAGCTTCTTGTACAGACAAAAAAAAAAGTGCTCAAGGAACAGCTAAGATATTTCAGTACTTGGGGTTGTGACATATTCAAAAGATGTATGGGGGTTTTTTTGAGGAAGTTTATTCCTGGCAATATTTGCCAACCTGGGAACTTTGTGCTCTGTACAATCCTACAAGTCTTTTATATTCACTGAATATAAAATGTCATCACAAATGCTTCTTTGATCAGGAGCAGGCCAAACTTCTCTTAAACCATATATGGTTTTTCAATGAAATCACAGTCTTTTTGCTGCAAGGGATTAATTTAAACAATAATGGTACATTTTCAAGTAAATAATTAAAAATTATAATCTTCCCTTTAAAAGGTTAAGCATTGGTGAATTTCTAGTAAGGCAAAAACCTTCTTTCTAGTACTTTCAGTTCTGTTCCAAAAATTTCTGCATCTTTAGTGATCTTGCTCATGAATCATTGAAAGAACACATTATTCTAAGAATAATTCTTTTTGAAACAATTCACAAATAATTTAAGATGTACAATAGATTATATAGATTAGCATCACTGTTTAAGTATTTTGAAGTGCTTCTTTCTCACATAATTTTAATTTTATAATACCAGTGCTGGAATAGCATGTGCTTCTTGCAGGAAATCACTAGGCGGTGCTATTATACATAGTCAGTCAAGTTATTTTTCTGTGTTTGAGCAAATGTTCAGTCTTGAGAAGAAATACATAAAGCACGATACTTCACTAGAGGAACTTATAGGAGCAAAAGAGGCATTTGCTTTATGCTGCTCTGATGCCCTAAAGTTTTCAAAGTTGCTTGCTGCCAACCAGGCTTTGGTGTTGGACAAAGAACTCTGACAGAAGAGATGTACAGCGCCTAGATTCAATTCAGTCTCTACTCATTCAGTGTTTATGCATATATGGAAGTAAATACGTAAGCTAGAATATTCCCTGACTCTTCCTGACTTTTTAATTCTTATTCACTAGGAAGCTGACCTATATAGCCCTAAGGCTCTAGTGCTTAGAAAAGGGAAACGTCAGTATCACAGTGAGACACTGATGGCCTTTCTTCTGAAACTGAATGATGTAGTGTAGACATACTCACTCCACATGAACATGGGCTATACTCATCAGCAAGGGATATATGTCTTTTCTCTAAATGGATATCAAATTCAGCACTTAGGAAACGGCAAGCATATCCAGCTACCTTTCTTTTCCGCAGAAGAGTATCTGTGGAGAGAACCGGAGCTCTGGTTCCAGTTCAGGCCCTGGCTTGCGCTGTTTCAGGAATCGTGGGTAGAAGAAGATTGCAAGAGCAACCCAGGGTTGAACGGGTGGACAGAACAAGAGAGATGGGACATTTTCCTCTGAAAATTTTATCCTAGCTCAGTCTTGCTGAAACTACATATTCCTTCGCTCTGCAATGCCATTGTAAAATGTGTATAACGTTTACATAGAAAATAATTATTATATATAGCTTGGTTAACTGTATTGCTCAAATTAATAAAGTTGGTACTGTGGATTTGCCAAAGACCACATCGGTAACCGGTTTAGTTCCATATGATAGTATTATTGGTTGTCATTTTATCTGTGGGGCATGGGAGAGAGAGGAAGAATTTTCTCATTGTGAACAGAAGGACTGAAAAGGAAGAAAATACCATTTTTAAGTTTACCTATGTAACTTTAATTGAGTCTCTTTCCGTACATTAATTATGACAGCCTGTAACACAGCTGACTAAAACCCAGTTGCCAGTCTCTTACAAAGTTGCAAATTTTCCAATAGAAATTTTGGTTCTGAATACCCCAATTTCAGAATATTATAGACAATATGTTTACAATTGAAACGTGTCTCCATACCAGTAGATATTTTTTCCAAAAGTGATATGGTATGATGGACCATGTTTAATTACAGAGTATTGTACCTTTTATTTTAAAAACACTCTGCTTTTTATTTAAACAAGTATGTAATTTTTTAAATTTCATTTTTACTTCAGAATCACCATTTTATTTAGTGTATCAGACAGGGTATGCACTTGCTTGAAGGCTGTTTGGTAAAGGACGTTCTTTGAGGGAGCTTGTCTTATAAGTGTGCATGGACAAAGAGCTGGGGAGTTGCAGGAAAGAGGAACAGCTTTCTGGCTCAAGAGGTGCAACGCCATGCAATTTTATTCTGTGATTACAGTTCTCCACGGAGTTCTTTTGTGATTAAGCAAACATTATTTAAACCTACAGTTTTACTCTTGGCCACTAACTGTGCCTTCCTTATTTATAGGGAGCTTAACATAGGATGCTGTTACAGATTTACAGGAATGCTGACTGTTAAGATACAACTAATACTAATTGTTGCTGTGTTTGAATACACAAAGATCTCTAAAACATCAATTACTCTGAGACATTTGGTTCTAGATGTCTCACACGAGGATCTGGAGTTGGCAAACTCTTCTAGACAGAAAATTTTAGCTTTAATATCTATCTATCAATCATCTCATTTATTCCTAACTTGTCTATGAGTTATTAACAACAACAACAACAACAATAATAATAGCAGCTAACGTCCTAGAGATGTCATGCAGATCTATTCATTCATATTTGGGAATAATTCAGTTACTGTGGTGACAGGCTAGACATAATGCTCAGAAGGAAATTAATAATCCTATACTCAGCATATGACTTCATGCCATCACATATTGAGTGAAGAAGCAAAGGAGAATGAGAAGAACGAGTCAAAGTCCTGTGCAAAAATTGAAGGTGGTGCATTTATATCCTCTTGTACCACTTCATGATGTATAGTCCCAATGGGGAATGAATTAAGGTTTCATGGACAATGCTAATTCTGTGGTTTGCTATTTTTGAGTGGTAGATTGCGTAATACTGAAGGGTCTTGTATATATTTGAATGTATTCATTAAGAAAATATAATTCCAAAACTGCATTACGGTATATGTGTGTGTTCAGCCAGATGCATGTCCATCTACATTACACAATGCAATGTAGATTCAGAATTACATTTTCTTAATGAGTACATGGAAAATCTAAACATAAAACACCCCAGGAATAGTACTGGTTTAATGCTTTTGTCTAAAATCTAATTTCATAACAAATGTTTTCTGTTCAAAAAATATTTCTAAGAGAAAGAAGTGTCAGTCTCTGTATGAAAAAATAAAAATCTTCATACTAACAAGGAAAAGCCCAGCCCCCTTTCTTTGGACTGAGGAAGAAAAACCCTCAGCTGTTAAAGATCTGGAGATTTCCAGCTTATTGAAGCAAAGAAAAAAGTTTCAGACATGACTCCTCTCCCCACACACCTTATTCATTTTTTTTCCAGATGCTTGTAATGGAGAGGAAAAATGAGGAGAGGAAAGATGTAGTTATCTAGCTCAATGAAATGTGGCTAGCAGGTTCCAGATTTTCCTAATTTCTGCCCTTTCATTCTGATAACACTTGCACATTCATTTGTATTTCTCACAGGCCCCGGAGACCTGTAATAATGATATGACTGTATATTGTGCAACTGATGGAATTTTTTTGTGAGATGCCTTGTTTGCCCCACACAAAATAATTTCTGTTCAAACGAATGTGTGTATTAAAGTTTTCAAGCCATGCCATGAGTGGTAACAATTTGGACAGTGACCAGCAACTTGAATGAATGCTTAAAATGTCTTGCTTGTCATTGCTATTGTTATTTGAGACCACATTGCCAGAGGTTGGCACTTATTAGTCAAAATATTAAGGACTACATTGTGTTGTCAGGAGTAACTTTAATCTATGATAGGGGTAGGCTTAGGGGGCACTACTATTTAGAGACAGTTGTGAGGTGTTATGTCTGTCTCCTGATTTGTACTAACTTCTAGTAGAAGTAATTGATTGCTGGCCTTTATATACATGGGTAACTATACACATATGGTTAGCTATTCTGGCATGCAAGTGAAAAATGGATCCACTGCTTGTCTGTATGCTCCACAAAGGGAATATGGAGCGTAGTCATGTTACAAAATACTCTGCATCTGGAGTTAAGGCAATAGTTGCTCACAAAGGGGTGCAAGTCACACAATAGGCTACTTTTCAGTAATTACTCTTGAGTTATTTAGGCCCCAAGTGCATATAAAATGAATTAAAAGAAATAAATTTGAGTTGAAGGTATTATATCCCTCTCCTCTTAATTTCTGTGGAAACCTTTAAAAAATCCCAGCACCCTGCTGTTTTGGAGAAACAAACCTAACAGCACTGAGCTAATATACATGAACCAGAAAGAGAGATTGGCTGGTTTCAGTTCAGTCACAGGCTGAAACCTCTGCAGAAAGTCGATGAAAATAGACCCAAAAAGAATATAAATGAGAAACATGGAAGATTCCAAAATGCTTTCCTCTTGTGGCTTTAATAGGTAGGATTTTTCTCTCTTTTTCATTAGGAAATCTTGATTTTTATCATTCCCTAAAAAGTGCCAAACCTGAAGAGCTGTGTGCTAAATTTTCTTTGCCTACTGCCTTACTTCTTATATCACATAATCTGTCTCGAGCTTGTGTTTTTCATTTAGATTATGAACCTTTTTTGGCAAGGACTTTGATTCTTAATAATCAGTAAAAATGTTCAGTGCCACGTAGATAATGCATATTTAGAAAAAGATTTTGTAAACAGTATTTACTTGTTGGACTAAGTGTCACACTGGCATAACAATATGCTTCCAGATGAGTGATTATAAAATTATAGCTAAACTTTCACCCTATGCTTCACTATATCTCTGAAACATACATATCTGACACCACTGCTGCAAAAGCGACATGTGAAAGTGCTGCCCAACTAGTAAAAGTGCACTGGCACAATCCCTGAAGGGTGGCTTTGGTGGAATGTGCGTGTGTGCGTGTGCACCTTGGGTGTGCAAGCCTGCTCGGAGTGGTACTCTGGACATCATAGTCAAGGCTCCTGCTGTGCCTCAGCAAGTCCAGATCAGATTCCTTAGGGCCTGGAAATCAAGTTAGGTTTGGCTTTTTTCTTCCCAGTGCCAGTGGTGAAGATACAGAATTACATATGCCAGCAGGTATAGCTCTTTTCCAGGATCCTCCAAAAATGGTCTCAGGGATGGTCCCAGATTGAAAGGAGGTCTTCTCATTCCCTATGGATCATGTCTTTACATGTGAAACAAGCTTTGTCTTGTCCTCCGTGTATCTGTGGCTTACGCCTCTGTGCCTTCTTCTGTGCCGCCTGTTCCAGACAGAAAGCCATGTTTACTTCTGAGACATGTATTTTCATTCTAAAAGCCATTTTTCCCACAAGCCTACAATAAGTGACCAGGAATGGATGAAACCTGTAATTTTTGATGAATGTCTGTTCAAGTTAATACCTCATGTTATCATTGTCTCCTTTGCCCTTTCTCTGCATTTCTCCTCTCTCTTTTATTCATGAATGATATTCGTCATGTTCTGTCAAACACAAGATTACATGGATTTTCTAGGGAGGAATTTTAGCTTTACTCAACTGTGGAGTGAGCACTGTATTTTCATATAGGTAATATAAAACTGTATAGCAATAAGAATTTAAGACATTTGTTCTCACTAGGGCCGTAATTTGGAATGAATATGAACTTTTTACTTTGAATGATGATATATATGGCAAAGCGAGAACTCGGGATGTCTGTCCTATGCTGCCATTTGCTGCGGTCCTGATGCCCGAAATGGCTGGCTCGCTCTGCTGGCCAGCTGCAGGGCAAAGGCCCTTTTCTCTCTTGCATTTTTCATTTCTCTTGCAGAGAATCTTACCTGAAGGTAAATTCTTTACTTAAGCTGCAATTGTGGTTAGCCAATTTGTGAAGAGGAGTAAGAAAACTCCTTTTGTTTCTTCACAGGCCTGTTACAGATTTTTCTGCGGAACACTAAAAACAATTGAGTTATTGTGGACTTTTGTAAATGCCACTTAACAGCTCTGAGAGTTCTGCTGTCTTTCTTCATTCTAGCTATAGAACCTCTATAAAAAAATTGTTTGCACTAGAACTCCCAACAAAAACTAGGTTCATCTCATCTTAGTTGGGATTTCATTTCCAGCACAGAAGTCAGCTTGGTTTTGTAACTCCACAGTTCTTCTGTCTGGGGGGGAAACTGAGTTGTAAATGTGAACCGACAGATTCTGAATCAATCTGTGGAAACTGCACTGAGTTTTATAGTGGGATTTTGAATTAAGGTAAAAAGACAGAGTTGTTTATTTTTATGAATCAGACTGAAGAATAGCTCCTGGGAATTATTCTACTCTTCCTATGTAAGTGGTAGGTTCTTGATTATGTTTTTGAATAGCAGGTGCCCACATTCAGTCCTCCAAAGTGACGATCCAATACAAAAGATTACTAAAATTATGACCATATTTTATCCAGTGAGGTGTATCTTGCAGGACAATTGTTAGATACGCAGCTCATACAAATCAACTAATCTGCAGCCTGTGCTGGTTTTGGACAGGGTCAGCGTGGGATTTTCTGCTCTGTATTCCCTTGGAGCCCTGGAGATCAGCGTTCAGAGACACCTGCATGGGTCTGCATGGAGCTGGATGAGGTCCAGGTCTGGACAGGCTTACATATTTACTTTTAATACTACCTTTTCCACAGCTGATAGCAGAAGTGATTTAGATAAATAGAAGGCTCTGACACCCGTGGAGCTGGGGAGCCCCATGAGGCACTGAAATGGCAGGTTTTCTAAGTGAAGCTCCAGTACTGAGAAGTGGGAAACACTGCTTTCCATGATGTAATGCATAACAACTGCGAGTCATTATCCATTTACAGTGTTCCTCTGTACAGTATTGTGATTTCACAGTATACACTAGAAGGTTAGGGTTAGGAAAATAATAACATTGAAATAACTTTGATTTGATCAGGACAAATCTAAAGGCAAATCTTATGATTAAAAGAAAAAAAAAGGAGTTTCAAAGCTTATAGTTTATGGTTTTATTTGAATTAGAATCTGCTAAGATTTTGTGCGGAGGTGTTTATATACATTCAGTATGATTGATGTCTGATGTTCAACAGATTATAAAAGGAGAGTGGACTAGCTTCTATGAGCTCTTTTGAATAAAAATATGAATTCTAGCACTGGAGAATGGATGGATTTCCAGTGTGAGTATTGTGCTTTTGATTCCTGCTTACCCAGGCAGAGTACTTCATGCTGTTGGTGACGAGACCCTTGCCTTAAAACTTCCATGGCAAGTCTCTTTTCTTACAAACAGAAAAATGGCAGATTCCAGGACTGGCCAGTGACTAAGGACGTCTTTGTTTCCCAGAAAAAACTGACCAAAAAATTCCCTATGAGCTGGTATACATGAAGCCTCTTTGTTTCCTAGCAAATTAAACAGCTTCAGAGTATAAAACCAGGGACCAGAACTCAGTTATCCATGCTGTCAAACTGTTACGCTGATCACAGGCATGGAATTTGCCTGAGCTAACTGGCACTCTCCCAGACAATTTCCAGACAAGAATGGGGAGTTGACTTTACCCAGAGAGCGTTTTAGATGCAACCACCTTGCTTTGGAGGGTAAGAGAACTGAATATAGACACAGACCATTCCAAGTTTGTTGTCCTCAGTGCTAGAGAAAGGTCCTGGGCATGTTTAATTTTGCAGCCATGTCAGTTGAGCTAATGAGTAGAACTCACCTCTTGTGCTGAGACTGTACTTGGATGCCTTGATGCAGCTTGGTGTGCCTGAGAGATCACATTTCCTGATATGCATCCAACGCTGTGGCTTTAACTTCGAAGAAAATGCATGACCAACAGCTTCACTGCTGGGAATCAGAGGTGCTCAGGTAAAATCAACCCTAAATGATAAATCTACCTTACTTAGTATCCCAAATTGTAAGGCTTTATAGTGATGTTTATACTGAGGTGAACTCAGGTTAAGTCCTTTTTTTGGTTACACTTCCATATTTTTTTTTCACGTGGTGTTGTCTTATATATGTCTATATTCATGACATATAGATATGTCTATATTCATGCTTTAACCATTCCTCACATCTCCTGTCAAAAGACTGTTTCTGCACTGTTTCTGCTCAAGGAATTACCTGGCACGCAGGGGTTCGATAGGAAGGCTTCACTGACCTTCTAGTGGGCAATAGCAAGAGACTTTTATGCCTTTTACATGAAAGATGCCATATACAAGAAGTCATGGTTGTATTCCTTCTGCCGTAGTTTTTTTCTTTTATCAACTGTAACCTATAACTGATTACAAGTAAAAGCTCAATGAGTCTGGTATACTGATTCTGATCTCTTTGAAGAACAATTTTTTGTTTCCATTTGTCTGATGCTGACAGGACATTCTCAAATTAAAATCTGCCTACAGAAACATTCAAGCTTTGGGCAGCAGGTTAAAAAGGCAGTGGGCTTGGATTCAGATCTAAATGTTTTGCTTGTTCTACCCCATGGAATGTGCAAATTAAAACTTAAAGTCCAAATGCCTCCAAACTTTGTCAGAGTATAAAGTGGGTCCTGAACTTTGCTGTTCAGACCCGTCTCTAGTTAAGAACACAGTTTATTCAGGGCATGTTGTGTATGAAATCACTCTTGGAATATGACACAAAATCAGACGAAAATTATATTATTTAAATACAAACTGGGCAAGAAATAAATTGTTCCTGACCTGTTTCTATTAAGGAGCTCAAACTTGATTAATTCTTGGCCTGGATGTTCTCTTACCTCCAGCAATTACATGCCACTATTACAGTGATTATTTTATAAAAGCTAATAAACACTATCTGGAGTTAATATTTGCTCCCGAGGAAAGTTTGCCAAGAGCTTAGAAGAAGTTTACAGAAGATTTTGCCCATTAGGTTTGTGTACAACATTTGAAATGCCAAAATCCTTTTAGCATCATTAATCACAAAAATGCAATGTAAAAACAGTTGTACCTAATAAAGCTGTAATCTGATACAAAAATAGGCAAACCCTCAGGAATTTAACACAATAGGCCAAACATTGTCCATTCCAAATGAGTTCCAGTAATGCCACTATTGACTCGGCTTTGAATAGCCTTCTGCTCTTTTAAAACAAATATATATAGATAAAATGGGATTTTATTTTCTACAGTACAGATGCAGCTGTTATTAATCAATTCTTTCACAAAGAATACTGGCTAATGCAGTCCAGGAAAGCTATTTTGTCCAGCTTGCTGCAACTTCTTCCTTGTCCTCTGAGCTTACAGCTTGCTCTGTCTTGTCACCGGGGTTCTGGCTGCCCCTGACCCATGAGTTGCTCCTGTGTGGGTTCACTAGGGGCTGAGCCTGTCTGGCCATGGGGGAAAACAAACCGTCTCTCCAGATTTCTGACCGTGGTATAGAGAGAGTGTGTTGTGGGGGACTGACTGATGTCATGCTATGGTACTGCCAGGAAAGGGAGCTGGCGCAGTGGTGCGAGGGCGCTGGGTTGTGTAGGAGCAGATGTATTGCCTCCCTGCAGTTTCCTCCCTGCATAGTCGCTCCCAAAAACCTGGAACTCCAAATGTCAGAGGGAAGGTGACATTTTAGCCAACAAGGCATCACTCTCTTGCCTCCTACTGTATTACCTATTCTGTGGCCATCTCAGCTTAACTGAGTATTGCCTGCAGTGATCATTTATTATTATGTACCCTGTTTTTCAGTTTTACATGGACTTGCCTACTAAGCCAAACACACTTAAGAATGAAAGCAATACAAGTTTATTCTAGCCAGGCAATAGGTTAAGCTCTTAAGTGAAAAATTGGAAAGGTGTTTACAAAAAGTAAATAAAACATCAGTTCAATCATAGAATACATGCATAAGAAGATCTGTTCCTACTTGTTTGGTCCCCCTCATCTTAAGCTGTGTCTCAACAGACCACTGTTTACCTCATGGTCTGAATGCTGGACCTTTTCAGGATCTAGATTTAAAGGTAGTAGAGATGCCTGATGGGCTTCCCTTCTGAGTTCATCCTTCCTTTCCAAGATGACAGTCTTTCTGCCCTTTTCTTCCTCCCTCTCTCTTGCTTTTTAAATTAAGTTTCCTCAGATAGAGAGCAACATATTTTGATAACTTGCATTTTTTCTTAGCCAATGGCAACATAGTTTTGACAGCTCATAAGCCAAATTTGGTTTTAAGAGTTATTTTGATTTGGCTATCTTTCATTCTCTGATTCTGACTCTCCCTACTTCTCACCTTCTCCAAGACTGCTGCTGAAGCCTTAATTAGCTCATTTTTCTCTGGTGAGGATAGTTTAAAAACTGTCTTCACAACATTCCATGAATTATATATGATAAAAATTATTATTTTTGCAATACTGCTGTTATTCCCACAGTTCAGATATTGGAGACCACACACAGCACATTAATAATGTGGATGATAGACTGTTAACAACATGCATTGTCCAAGCTAATTCCTTCCATGCCTTTTTTTCTGTCATAAAGGTTTCCTGTCATCTCATGAGAAATGGGAAGACTGGATCCTTTTCCTTCTGATACTGACAACAAGAAATTGGGAGCAATGCTGCATTGTCAGGTTCTTCTTGCATGAAGAAGGAAGTGAAAACTTCTTGTTTGGCTGAAGAGAAGGCTGATACAGGCAGCTACAACTCTCATCTTTTTTCTTTTGCAGTCACAGTTGGAGATACGCATTCTGAGGAGCTTTATGGCTCTCCTCTCCTGATAAATGCGAGAAACTTGATGCATAGAAAAATGGGACTTGATGATAGCTTGACACTTTCACACCTTGAGAATCAAACTCGGATCTGTCAGAGGCGCATGCTATGAATATGCTGATGAAACATATCCCACACAGAACACATCACAACCCTAGTTAAGAGGCTTTATATTTGTCTACTACAAGTTATTCTTTCATCCAGCCCGCACTGAATTGCATCAAAGAGTTCTATAATAAGGCTCTGACCACATCATAAGGACAACATGGAGCAGATGATTTGACACGTGAGAATATGACAACACCTCAACCTCCTGCCATGTTGCTGGCCCTGGGACAGCACTAGCTTACAGTATTGACACTTGCGTCTCCCACACACTCTACCAGCATTTCAGGCTTAATAGCGACAGGTCTTCATTTGCAGCTTTGTAGTTATAATGAAATTTTTAGCCTACCTGATGTGCAAATAGTTATCTGTTTGACTTGTACAGCTGGAAAGGCTATACAGTAGTCACCGGTAATTGACGCTCACCAGCAGTTATGTAAATTCAGCTGTCAGCCACAATCGAAAGAAATTGATAGAAAGCTGCTCCATTACAATTCCCCCATTTCTAGCATTTAACATTCTTCTGTGGAGTTGGATTTTGGTCTGGAACAGTGCAGTAATGTGAGTTGATAGCAAGCTGTGAGTGAGCCAGAAAGTGAATGCTTAACCCAGAACCAGCACCTCTGGGACTAAAGACTTCAAGAATCAGATGTTCTGCATTTACATTGCTTCCAACTTCATACTGGGGGAGGGAGAGAGATGATGGAAACCATCAATAAATTCAATTTTAATTTCTTCTTTAACATTTCTTTTTCCACACTTTATCCAGTTGGGAATTTCACACAAAACCTAGGCCCATGTTTTTAGCCTCCCAAGCTGCAGACTAAAAAGTTAATGAAATGCAGCTCTAATTTTAGAAATATCAGTTCATTCGGGGTCTGTCTGGCAGGAACAATGGTGCTAGGAAGCTACAACTGGAACGAACCTGGAACAGACAGCAGTGATGCTTTTTGTTTTCTGTGTGTGAGACTTGAGATTTCAGGGGTGCCAAATTTCACGCATTCCCACATCTTAACTAAGTGTCACACACTCAGCCAGGCTTCAGGGATTGATCGTGTCAGTCATCAGGAGATTGTGTGGTTCTTGCCCAGTCTTATCGGAGCTATGGTCTCTATCACATTTTTAATAGCACCAATCCCTTAAGGCATTACTTTCTCTGAGATTTTACTGTCCACATTGTAGGCAACATACATCTTGTATCCTCACTGAGACATATTTCTTTTTCCGCCGTAATTTAAACCAGAAACCATTTGATACTGGAAGGATATGCTTGCTTTTAGTGCATGAAAACATAATAGAGAAACAATATTCTTGTTTCACATAATACAATTCTCTATTTGAATCCCTTGCTCTGTGCAGTTCTGTGGATGAAGAAATATTGCCCTGTTTGTTATTTGTATTGTTGTGGCACCTAAGAGTGACAGTTCTCAACTCCATTATGCTTCACTGCACGGAGAGAATAGGAAGATCTCTTTCTCCAAGATCTTGCAATTGAAATACAAGGCAAGAAGCAATGGGTGGATACAGATGGAGAAGCCTGGAGAAGTGAGAATAAAATACTGATTGGCATGATAGGGAAAAGAAGGGAATATCACAGCTTACCCAGTGCTTAACTGCCGTCAAGTCTTTGGTTTCAAAGAATGTAAAGAAGTCATTTTTGGATGTTTACTGGGAGACCCTTTCAAGTTAAACAGCATTACAAATCAGGCATCAGAACACTTTTGTAATCCCATCATTGAGTTTAAGACTGTTTGTCTAACATGATTATAAGAACTACTTAATACTTTCTGAAATCCATGGTGTAGTAATGAAGAAACCACTTTAGAGGTGGTGCAGTTGAATAAAAGAGTATTTACATTGCCCACTTGTAGCTCTATGTCCAGAGCCACTCTGTATAGTCAATGGACAAAGGAAAGGTCCTCGAGGAAGCCAAAGCACCCATGTTGAATGTGTAAAACCAACCTGAAGTAGAAAGCATGAATAATCCTTGTAAGAACTCATATTAAAGGGTATTGACAAATACTGAAATCTTCCACATATTTCCCTTTCAAATCCTTCTAGGAATATCTCACCAGAATATTTATAATCTGTTCAAGTGTATAAAAATAACATAAATTAATAGCAACTTCTAAACCAAATTAGACTATTTAGTTTACCTGGAATATATTAAAGTGATTCCACATGACTTTAGCAAAGATTTTAGCAAAGATTTTAGCAAAGATGTTATTCTACTCACATCACTTCTGTTCATAGCTTTTTTTTAGGTTCTATCTAGAGGCCTGCTCTGTGCCGTCTTCTTTCAGACATCTATTTTGGCTGATTTAAATGTGAAGAGGGGAAAAAACCCCCACCATAGAAATTCCTACAAACAAAACCTTGTTTTTGAAAAATGAGGTGTCATGTATAGTTTAATTTAATCTTTGTGTGGTTTTCTTTGGCATGTTGCTCACACTTGGGTTTCATATGGTGTATCACAGCAGTTCAGTTTACAAACCCACTTGTTGGGCTACAATTGGTTATAAAAATTCCAAGAAAGTGCTGCAAAAGAGCAAGTTTACAATCTTGAGAGAAGTGACAAAGATGTTCTTCAGAAGAGATAAGGTTGGATTTCTGGAGCATGTATACTGTGAAAAGACCTTAGACAGAAATTTTGCTAAATAATAGATTGTCTTTTTTTTCTCCTTCTGCCCATACTTGCTCATTTCACTTCTCTATCTTTTGGTGTCCATCAGCGGCAGTGTCAGGTTACACCTCATACATAAGGAAGATGTCACACTTCTGAAATTCATATATATGCTGGCAGCTCCTTTTTCCACCCAAGAGCTTGGCAATCATGTTGCACTGGAGACATAAGGGCTTGTTTTCACAATGACTTTCAAGCAATACCCCCTGAAATATATGGCCTTTGGTATATGAAAAAGGCAGTTTACACATTTGTGTAGCAAGACCATATTTTCTTACATTTAGGAACAAAGACATGTCAGGCTTTATTGAGCACATCACTAACTATATAACTAGCATTAAACACTCTATTTGCAACTGTTGCTGTGTATTTTGTGTGTGATTATCACCCCTAGATCTGTATCCTATAAAAAGATATTTCTGTTTGCTTAATTATAAAGCTCTTTATGAACAGGCTCATCTGTAAATAGCTTGGTGCAGCTGAAATAGAAATATAATTATAATGAAG
Organism: Balearica regulorum gibbericeps; assembly: GCF_011004875.1. Lineage (NCBI taxonomy): Eukaryota > Metazoa > Chordata > Aves > Gruiformes > Gruidae > Balearica > Balearica regulorum. The sequence continues at coordinate 18,104,178 of NC_046186.1, forward strand.
GCAGATGTTTCTGAGATACTTCTCATGAAACTTGTTCTGAATATACAAAGGAGGAAGGCTTTTCTAACTGGTGGAGTGTAGGCCAAACGTGGCCTAATCATCCAAATGTGATGGAGGGTTCACTTCTGGGGGAAAATCTGAATAATAATAATAATAGCAGTAACAACAACAACAACAACAACAATAATAATAATAATAATAATAATCTTTCTAAAACTGTATACGACTGCCCTCTCCCTTGATAAACATCTTTCTTCCTGAACCCTGAAAGGGCAAAGAACTAACTTTTGTAGCTTATCTCTATCTTATATCTGACTAGTTGCCAGAAAATGCTGGACTTTTCTTCTGAAATACTTTGTTAGAGACTGATGAAACTCTGATGGACCCACAAAGTTTAGGGCTGTTTGTATACAAATATAGCACTTTTGTCTGCCTCATTGTCTCTGCATGTGCTCTGAAATTATTTAAATCTTGTCAGTGAAATAATGAGACAATACTTATTTTATTATTATTATTTTGATATCCAAGAACTTATAAAACCAATGAATCTTACTTCCAATGGAATTATACTCTTCAGAAAATCTTGTGTTTCAGTCAAACCACAGGCTTCCTCTCCCCCCCTTCATTAATAGCAGTAAACATCTGCGCTACGGCGGCTGGCTGATAGATGTTGATCCAAGCCTGCAGTCCTCACTTCAGTGGAGCTGCCATCCTGGTCGGATCTCATTTGTCCCATCTTTAGTGACTCACCTGTGGAGCCTGTCGTTCTCCCAGTCATTTTATGATAAGGCAGCCCAGTCAAATACAGCTGCTTGGCAGGCTTGTGAATTGGAAATGGCCAGTTTAGTCCAGGACGTAAGTTACACTGTGGAACAGCACCCTCCAGCCCAGCACAGTTTCATTTCACTCACAGCACGTGCATGGGAGAGTCAGTGCTCAGTCCTGACAGTCTGCTCATCTTCCTCTTCCTCATCTCAGTCTGCATGACTGAACGAGGGACTGTGGAACTGGGCTGCCTTAAAATGGGGAGAGGAACCTGTGAAGCAGAACAAACTGTAAGGATGATCTGAACCAAGCTAGTAACACTCCTGATATCCCTGTTGTGAATATTTTTTCAAACATAAACTTAGCCCTCTTATTAAAGTTTACAGAAATGGAATATGGGTATTTGTACCATGAGACATCAGGGATTTGATTTAAAAGAAACCCAGTGATTTTAAATGATTGTGGATCAGGTTTTGAATGTGACTTTGGGTAGTAATTTGTAGTTATTTGTTTTACTTCCCCCCCCTTTGGTAGTAAACTAGCTGTCTTAAGGTAACCTCACCTGGATGTACAGAATTGGACATTACATCTCCTTTGCAGGCAATGTATCCTCGAGCATAAGGGAGCCGAATTCAGTTCAGCGTGATTCCTCTTGAGATGTAAACTGTACTTCCTTCTGTCTCTTGTGCTGAACAACTTCACTGTGTCAACATCAACTACACCTAACATGCCGTGACATGGCTCCTGTGGTTATCTTTGAATAGTCCACTGTCACTGCTCAGGGCTTTGGAAGAAGCTTTCATTACGAGTGTATATCAAGCATACTTCAGTTTTAGAACACATCATAGTTCTTATTTCACAGGTTAGATTCCAGGTTGCTCCTCTGCCAAACACACACTGGACAGAGTTTTTCTAGTCTGGTTGGATAATTTTGCCCTGTATTTTTTCTTTAATTTATTTATTTATTCATTTTTCTCTTTATAATTTATTTATTTATATCTATTTATTTAATTTTTATTATTTATGTATTATTTATTATTATTTATTATTATTTATTATTATTTATTTACTATTTATTTATCCATTTACTCTTTAATGGAGGAACAAGAAAATATCTGGTCTTTCAGTGTATGTACATCACTTCCATTAACAATAACAGAGATTATGTATGTGCTGAGGATGAGAATGAAGCTCTCAGACTGTACATGCTTGTGCCTGAGGCCAAGCCTTGGGGCCTAACAAATCAGCCTGGCTCTCTGGTCTCTTCTGACCCCAAGGGACTCAATGCAACTTGTCTACACATAAGGGATGAGAAAAGACAGAAATGAAAGGTGTTGCACTTTGCCAGAAAAGAAGTATTCAGCAGTAACTCAAATATGGGAACTGAGATTAAAATTGATGGAGTGCTTAATGCCACAGAAACACATTCTATTAAGGAAATGAGCAGTCATTTTCAGTTTTCTGCAGAACAAATGGACGAAGAAAGGCGATGACAAATATTTGTGCATCAGGAATAATACATGTTGTGAAAGGAAGACAAATTACCCAATTGTTTTTCTTTTATGAATGGGAAACTGAGGCATGGAGATATGATTTACTTGAGATCTCTCTTTTTCTCTCTCACACACACTCACAGATACACACGGAAATTCTACAGGCGAATGGGAGGTTTCTTAACTTTTGACTCCTGTGCAAAATTTCATTTTTCTACATGTGCTCTAAATGTTTGAACTGTGTCTCCTCAGAGTCCCATATCTATGAAAATGCCATCCACAGGACTGCTGCTAATAGAAACTGCCAAGTCTGTGGCAGTCATTTAACCTACCAGCTGTGAGGACTACCTATAGCATCTCTTTGCATCTCCACCCTCTTCTTTTTGCCAACTCTTGACTGTCCTTGTCTGCCTTCTTCTTCTGAGAAAAGCTTCTACTGGAAATTGTATCTGTATAGAATGAAGGTGTTAAAGGCTACCCTGTCTACAAACTAAATGAAACCATTTACTAGTTAGCCCTTGTCCTTATTAGGAAATAAGGTAGAAAACATTGTATTTGAATTTGGACATACATGAAAAGTGTCTGAAAGAGAAATATTAGCTGTTTTTCACATTTCCCCATGGTTACCTCTCTAAATCAGCACTGAGGTGTTGCTGCCTTCATTAGCTCTTTCACTCTGTTTTATCATGAATATAATTTGTTTTAGACTAGCATGTTAGTGAGGAAAAAAAACCCCAAACCCAAACCACCTTGATCAAGTTGTTTTGTAGTTTGCTACAAATTCAGAAATATAGGGCAACAAACTAATTTGTCAATTTTGAAGAAAATGTGTCCGACTTCTTAAAGTGTTCTGCTGTCATTTTTGTTTTCCAGTTTCCTGTTTTGTTTTCTTACCTTTGTTGTGCTGATGACTGAACAGACATGGAAGAACTTCAGAAATATCTTTCATGAGATTAACAGCCCAGTTTTGCAAATGTATGAAATTAAGAGAGATTTTTGAAATAAAAGAGGATCTTTCTGAGGTAAGCTTACTCTTATTTGTTCCCAGGATGCACAGAGGGGCATGAAGGCAGAGAGAACTACATGGTTTCTGGATTATTTTGTCTTCTTTAAAAAAAGACATAAATGGTCCTTCACCTGTTACAGAGACTGCTGTGCAAAGTCATTAGCAAATCTGTGCTTTTCAAAAATGAAACAAACAAAAATCCCTTCAAAACACTGAAAGATATGTCGCTGTATTTCCCCTGTATCATAGATCAGTTTTTCAGATCTCAAAGTTCCTCATGTCTAGAGATGTCTAAAGTGATGATGATTTCAGGCATCCATTTCTCAGTTGACTCCATGTAGCCAAATCTGATCTATATAAAGTCTAGATGATGGCATAGACGTGCTTGTAAGCCTATGGACTTATTCACTATTCCTTTATCTAAACAGGTGTTCCTGCTGCTACTGTGGGTCATACATTGCAGTGAATTGTCACATACCCAACTGGGGACCAGCCATAGCCGGTACTAGTGCTTACTTAGCCAATGCATATGGTTAAGGGTCATAAGATGGATATGGAATGAGAGGAAACATGGTAAAACAGCTATTAAAACTGTCAAAGCACCTTTAACAGTGTATGCAGGACAATAGGGAAATTGTGGATAGAGGTGGAGTAGCCCCAGTACTGAAAAGCTGAAGACCTTATTATGTCGACTGCTCGTTTACTTTAGGTACGGCTGACTTCTTAGACTAACATCAAAGAGCAGATACTTTCTCCATGTACTCAATATAGATTATCTGAGTTACAGGAGTGGTCATCTGAATCATACATTTTATCTTGTTTTGTTTTTTCCCTCTCCCTCTAAATAAATAATGGAACATTTTAAAAGACGACTGTAACAAATTACGTATAATGAGCTCTTTAGTGGTTCTGGAGCAAATGATTCCTGTGAAATAGTGTTAAACTGTGATTTGTGAACATTTTAATGCATATCCAACAGATACGTAAATAATGTAAGTAACGAGCTTGTTCCCCTAATGTATTTAGTAATTATTTTTTTCTTGGCTTGTAATAATCTGTATGCAAAAAAAAATCTGAACCCCAATGTTAAACTCTGTGGACCTCTGGATTGCCTTTATGCCAGTGCTTCTTTGCATTGGTTTTATAATGTGAAGTGGACACAAGTTAAGAAGAATTTGGAATATGCTGTTAGAATAGGATAAAGAAGCTTGAGGGTAATTAAATTAGGCCTATGTTTTGGTGTCAACTCTGAAGTAGAGTAAAGGGAGCTTCAGTTTTCTGTGCAGAGTGTCCTTTCACTTGCCATATGTAAAATCCTAAAGATATTGATTGCATTATATTATGCATATTATTACTATATTTCATTTATTTAGGTGTTTATATCATCTTCTAATAATAACATTATATATTGGTTATATAATATAAAATCATTCTAGCATAATACTGATATTGTGTTATACAATATAGTATATATTACAGCATGTAATTACGCAATATTCCAGATGCTGATAAATCTACATGAAGTCAGATTTTTACCACTGTAAAGCTACTGCAACAGGAAGGTTTGTCTGAAATCTGACTGAAAAGTTACATTGCGCAAAGAAAACTATTTCATCAAGGAATCTGTGAGCTACAATTGCAAATTTTTGCAATTGTAGGACACTTCAAGGAGATAGGATCTGGACCACAGCCTTCAGTGGTAACAGGCAGAGCAGCTGGGAAGGGGACAAATCAAAGAGGTTTTACAGTGTGGGATCAGGAGGATTGCAACAGCTGGGGAGGGTCAGGCAGGTTATGACATTTTGGGGGAACTGTTGGGTAGGGAGCTCTTTGGTGAGGAAGGATGAGAGTTATGGCAGCTGGAACTGAGCTGGCGTTGAGACATGATCAGGAGGAACTGGGAACAGTACAGCATCTGGAAGCTGATCAGGCAAGGGGCTCATATCATCTGGGGGATGAGGAAGTACACAACAGCTGGGAAGGGTCAAGCAAATACCCAACACACATGGAGTTGAACAGCAGGGCCTGGTGCCACATACAGCTTCTCACATTGCTTTTTTATGTATTGCCGCTCTCTACCTTTCTGTAAATTTCCCTTAACTCATGTTCAAAATGTGCCTTTGTGCAAAAACACGGTAGCAGAAATAAGCAATATGAATTTCTACTAAGAAAAAAAAATATGGATAGCCCTTCTCAACCATGGGGTGGCTTGCCAAAGTCCATAAAATTCTAATTATTGGCTAGTGAAATATTTCTTTCTTCAACCTTATTGCACCCAGTGCCCTACTGGCTGAAGATTTTTATGAATTTTTTTCCAAGAGCTCAATTAGCCAGAGGAGATTAACTTTCTCGTCCTGTGGGACCTCAACATGTGGAGGCTCGATTTTTGGTGATACTGTTCAGTGATACTGAGTGGACTTCATGGCAGACACACTGGAGTGGGAAGAACAAGATTCATGTGTCCTGCTTGGCTTACATCAGCTCTGGCTGAACCCGTGTTTTTGTCTGTTACTCAACAATTTGTTTACTTAGCTTTCCCTGCCTCAGATGTTTGTCTTGTCTATTGTGTTATTAGATATCACAGGCGTAACTGTACATTGAAAATTTTTTTTCCTAGAGTTTCTACTTCCTATCTGAGGTTTATTATTTCTTACATTCATGTCTTCACCCATGACGTGGCTGACCTGTCTTTTTGTCCATTAATTTTAAAAGTGATATCTTTATGAACAAATAACCATACTCTCCATAGCTTTCCTCTTTTTGTCATTCCTCTATGATCTTTGCTAACATTCCTAGAAGATAAGCCTCTTTCATTACACCCCCTCATATCTGCACCCAAGTGTTTTCTTTCATGCTACATTTTGATTGTAAGCTCATTTTGCAGGGACCACATTTAAATTCTGATTTAGGTAAGTGCCTAGCACGATGCAGTCCTTCACAATAGGTCTTACAGGTGCTAACAAGAATAATAAATTATAGTAATGAGTTCCATGAAAGTCCTGATTCTTTGCAAAGCTTTGACAAAGTGGGAAATGATGTCATATCCATTAGGCAGTTGTGACAAATACACATAGGGTGGAGGGTAAATTGTTCTTTTACCTCTAGAAATATCTGTAGTGCTCTCTTGTGTTTTCCATAGCTGCTCATATTATTTTTTTCTTCTATAGGCTCTTATTGCTTTCCAGACATGCTGTGCCTTGTCTTTGCCAATTGTTGCCATCTGTCCTGATGACATTGTGATGGAGGTTGAGTGTGTTGCTGAGCTTCTTAATAATGTCACAGTGTCATTTTGCGTTACCTCTGTCACTCTGCTGCTGTTATGCTAACTTGTCTTCCTTCATCATTTCTTTTTCACGACTCTCATACTCAAGGCAGTCTAAAAAAAAATGCCCTCTGGATTTAAGTTCTTCTCTTCTTTCCACCATATCTAATATCTCATCTGTTCTCTACAGCTGCTTTCTGTGTTCTGTATTTATTCCAATCATATTCTATATGGTAGAAAGTGCTGCTTGTAGGACAGATTTTTTTAATTTCCTCTTGGCATTCAGTAACACCCTATTAAGTGGCTGTGTTTACACTGCAGTTGTCAATGATCTTTTCCGGGTCCTCTGCTCATTAAGCAATAAATTCTACTTTCCTGGCTAGCAGTGTTTTGAACATTTCATGTGGCAATATGGAGCCAGTCCCACAGGGAATGGTTTCCTCTTACCAGACTGCTCCCTCCACGTGCTATACTCCCTGTTGGGTTTATCTAACTATGTCATCTCTACGAAGGATACTTGAAGCAAGCTGTTGCCTCTTTCTTAGCCGCATGCAGGTTGCCAGGGAGCCTGGGGGACCCACCATCTGACATTCATAGCACTCGGCTTCTATCCGAATGTCTGAGAATCCCACTGAAGTGTGGGATGATAAGTTCCCTCTTTTTGCAGAATTGCTTCTCGTCCACAATTAAGGTAATAAAATATTTCTGCCAACCTGTTAATGTGTTAGCATTCAGATTGCTATCAGTCACTTCAGAATTATAAAAATGGTCTAGAAATAGTTTTTCAAGGACATCTCGTAAGTGACTTTGTTTTACATTTACCTCAGAGATCATGAAATCTGAAAAGCCCTGGTGAAATGAATCACAGAGAAGGTACAGCAAAAGCAGCAATTACTCAGGCTTTCCTTCCCTGCCTCGTATTCCGCTTCAACTTTGACCTAGGTGGATCACACCCAGGAGTGGGAAAATAATTCATTGCACGATCTGGTGCTTAACCTGCCTACTAAGACTGAGAACGAGGGTGCCAATTAGTGCCAGCTGTAACAGTGCTTGGGAGATGTGGACCATCCACCAGGAGCTGGACCAGGACCACAATTCATTTCAAAAAGGGCACTGAGCAGCCATCAGAATGGTAGTAATTTTCAGCCACTCTTGAATTAGGACAGATTCAGACTTAATTTGAGAGAACAGACACTACTAGGGGTACTGAAGTTTAACTCTGGGCAGAGAATGATATCAGAGAGGTAACATGGAAACAACTACTGGAACAGAGGAACTTAATAAACCTATTATCTTAAAAAAAACCAACAAAAAAGAAAATATGACAAACAGCCTAACAAAAAAGAGGGAGTGGTCATGCTGGTGTATGGTGGAAGGGCAGAAAACAATAAGCTATGTTAATTCTTGATAGCCTGGAGGGAGAACTGAGATCATGTAAATCTCATAAAGTGCCATCATATAAAGTACTACTTTTTAGTACTGGTAGGATACAAATCCCAAATCTCAAACACAGTGTTAAAGGATGTATATTATTAATAGATTTATACCACCAAGGTCCCTCCTTATACTCTTCTCTGTGTTTGATTCTACTTTCCACTCCTGTAACATGTTGATGTCTTTTGCTCTTTACCTCGTTCTACCCATCTACATCCCATCTTAATTTTGACAGCTTGTTCTTCCTTCCTTCCTAGTCTTCTACCCTGCACCATCGCTGACGTTAACTTTCATAGTCGCGATCCGTCTAATGCCTTAGCTGTGTGTTGCTTGGTTCGGCTCTTCATTAACTCTCAGATTTGGTACAACTCTCCAGCTTTCTAAAGGGCCATTCACATGACTCAGTCTTCAAGTGTTATTTCCTTTTTGGCCTCTCATCATGTACAAGAGGCTATTTCAGAATTCATCATCTTTGACCATCTCCTGGTCTTACCTCAGCATGACTCTTCCGCCTTTCCACTCACATAATGTAAGTCTGCCTTTCATGGTTTCCAGTGCCATCAGTATTGTTGCCCTCTCTTCTGCTTTCAACAAAAGCTAAGTGCAGATCTGTTAGTGTTCTATAGGTAAAGTAAGTTAGAAAGCATGAATTATGAACTGCTCAAGAAATAGCAGCTGTTGAGCTTGTGTGCACAGCAAGGTTTGTCTGCTGCTGATCAATAAAAATCAGAGTCAGTAGCCATGCTACCAGAGAGACCATCTGTGGCTAGAGAGCCAGAAGCTTGCTGACCGGGATAGACACTGCTGGCTTGAAGGAGGACAGGGACAGGTTATATTCATATAACACCCAAAAGAGGGACATATTTAACTATTAGTGAGTGCTCGCTGGCAATCTGTGGACAAAAGTACCCTACTGCCCTGCCTAGATCTCTGGGAGGAGAAGTCTGGAAATCTGACAGTGGAATACTGGGATGTCCCTTTGCTACGTTGTTAGTGAGTTAAAGTAGCATGGCTAACAAAATGGGGATTATTACTAAAGAAATTTGGTAGCAAGGGACCAGATGGGAGTAGAGGGACAGAACCTTCTGTCTTCTCGTGAAGAAACAAATGTAGTGGTGGCTTCTCTCTTATTCTTCTTGTCACTCTTGTGTTAATATCTCCTGTGCAAAACAATTCACCCGTGTCCCCATTTCCTTTCCCAGTTATTTCCCCACTTTGTGTTTCACTCCTGTGTATGCTGTATCCTGTCACTCTATTTTTCTTCCACAAACCCAGCATGGACCAAATTCATTCAGTTGAAATCGCTCTTGTCAGTTTTCAAATGCCCTCCTCTTAGCCAAATCTCATACTCAGTAACATATTCACTCAATCTTGTCAGATGTCTTTGACATAACCAACTATGCTCTTCTTAAAATCCCATCATGCCCTCGCTTGTGAGGTGTCAACATCTGTTGGTTTTTTCTCTGACATTTCTGATAATTCATCAAGTCTTTCCTTTGATAGTTTCTTCTCATTGATTATCCCTTAATAAGACTCACTCTATTTTTCTCATTCTCCTTTCCTTCTGTATTGCATCTCTGACTAACACATACAAAACCAACTACTGTTTGCAGATGACTCACAGACAGAGCTCTCCTTCAGATTTCTCTCCTTTTCTACAAAGAGAAAAATCTCAACTATTACATGATGTCTTTGTGGATGCCTGCAAGTCTTTTTAAAGGTCAGCCTGAGTAAAAAACAAGTTCTAACTCTTTATCCACAGGTTTTTTTTCTTCATCACTGTGACATTATCCTGTTTGTCACTGATATAATTCAATGTCATTTTTCACCGGGCCTCTCTCCATGTTCTGCCATCCCGGGTATGGGTAGGTCTTGTGGATGCTGTCCTGGAACATCTTTAAAGTATGTAAGGTGTGTTCTTTCTCATTGTTCAACACTGTGAAAACTTTTGTCCAAACGATTTTCATTACATCTTCATTCCCAATTAATTCCAACATTTTTTATCTCAGTAATACTAACATCCTTTTGAGATACTGTTTTGCCCTTTTATATCTATCCTCTTTCTTCTTCTGTAAAGATAATTTCCATAGATACTTGCTTTGACTATGTCATGGAAATTATGTATCAATTCAGTGTTTTCCCCTTTTCTTTTGAATCAATCGCTGTCTTGATCTTCAAAGCCCTTTACAGGTTCTCCCCATTCCATTCTTATTTGCTGGTGAGTTGTTGATGATTTCTGGCCTTAGTTAGCACTCCATGTCAATGTCTGTCATGTTATTTGAATTTTTGTGTGTTTTCTTCTAACAACTTCTTGGTACATGGAGGAAAAAACCATAATCATCCACAGTACTATTTCCTTATCCTCATCCAAAACTTCTCTGTAAAACTTTCCTCTGCTGAGAAACCTACAGAAAACACAGGATTAGTTTGGCAGCTTGAGTGGGATACACCTGCTCAAATGATAGTGATTCTCATATAGAAGCTACATCTGAACTAGTCCCTACTGCCTCAGTAGTCAAGTCGGACAGGAGTCATGGATTTATCTCATCCTAAAGTTCACATGCATCTCCCTACATCGATGGTAAGGAGGAGCAAGCAGATAGTTCCTGTGCAGACATCATAGAGATATGAAACCCGGTAAGTATACATAGGATGAGCTTCTTTTGCTAAGTCTTGTTATACAATTATTTTCTGTTATTTTGATTCGAGTATTAGTATTATTTTTTCCTTGGGTTGTCAACTCTAGAGTGGAAGCTTCCTGTTTTTGCATCTTTGCTCAACCCATAATATACCATAGCTTACTTTCATAGTGTTTCACAGTGATAATACAAAACAGCCAGAGAGCTCAAACAGGTGACTTGACATATTCATCCTTCTTATGAAGTGCTTGCAGAACTACTCCGTACTTTCAGCTGTTCATAAATATGTTAGACAAATGTTTTCATGGGATAAATATTAATGAAACAAATTGTTGTTACTTTGGAGCATTTCTTTTGGCTTGACTAATGTGGTAGGAAAATGTATCTGCTGATTTGATTCTAACAAATAAGCAAGTTAAGTCAAGAAGCAAATTAGGCGGGAAAGCCACAGGATTACTCAAACCACAATCCAGTCAACCCCATCACCCTAAGAAACCCTACAGTCAGAAACGAGCACTTTCCTGTATCTAAATGTGGCACAGAGTCTACTTTTTTACTAGAGTCACAGGCAACTTCCTTAAAATAAAGAAAAGATAAGAGAGCAAAGAAGGAAATAAAAATAGTAAATAGTACATGGTAAAAGAAAGGAAAATAACTAGTCTTGAGCACAGAATAAGAAATAGCTTGGCAATTTATTTGGTCTGATACAGCAATTACTGTGCTAAATTAAATGCATTAACCAAATGCCCCGAGTGGCTGATGCCATGTTGTAGTCAATTCAACATATGTGAGGTCTTCTCAATTGCACCAACATGTTACATTTGCACAAGTTGCATTTTGTGTCATTCTATATTGGGACCTGAGGGCTGTTTTCTCCCAACTAGAAACGGAGATATGAGCAAAACACATCTACCATTTTACCAGCTAGCAGTGTATATGTTCCCAGAAACATAGCATCCATCTGTCTTTCTTGTACTCTCACTGTGTCTGATATCAATTTGGGTAGATAAATAGTTATCTTGAAGTGTTTTTCCATAGTCCCAGATGTGTGAATTTTTAATTAGCTCTAATAATTTCCTTTTCTATATTGTTTCTATGAACCATGATGTATAGCATCTAATCTTTATAAATCACATCTAAAGTGAAAATTTCAAAATCCACTGATTATAATGGGTTATATTTATTACACACTGAATTGCAGCTTTCTTACTGCAGACAGAAGTGCACCTGGGATAAAAAGCTAGTCATATAGTGACTGTCACATCTAATGTTAAAAAATAAGAAATATTAGGGCTGGAGACCTTTTGTAATGATTTGTCTTAGTAGGATCTGTAGCAGCAGGGTTGGCGTTGCAAGTCATACTAATGTGAGAATGATTTCCTCAAGGAAAAAATGGGTGTGTTCCTAAGAAAAATACTTCTGTCTTTCTGCTTTGACCTTTAGCCTTCTCTCTTCCAGTAGTGTTCAATCAAATCTTTCTCCCTCCTCTGCTCTAGGCACATTTTGAAGATATACACTGCTGAGAGAGAGCTGAAGAATCACATCTTCACCACATGGAGAGGTCCAGAGATGCTTTGCAGGGACATCATCTATCTAGAGAATAGTTTTTAAAGTATTCCTCACGTGAAGATGCTGAGGAAGAAAAGGTTAGTAAAAGTATAGGGTTATGACAAATTTTGTTTTAAAGGGTTCTGAAAGCTTCATGGCTTTCCTTGGAGTAGTGCATGTTCACCGAAGGGGACAAGAATATTTAGATCTATATTACAACCTGTAGACACTTACATAGATATACACAGAGAATTAAAAATTTGTCAGTATAAAAAATTTAATCAATTTTATAATTCTTTTCCTATCCTTCTGTTTTTCTCCATCAGCTTTGTAAGGAGGGTGACCTACGTCTTTCTCTTTTTAGCTATTTTTCATTATTTCCTCTTCCTACAATATCTAACTTTATCCATTTATCTTCCATTTTCCATCTTCCCATTCCATTGAAAGCATGCCTTAGAACAACAAGGACCTATCAGCTCCTTTGAGGGTGTAGTGCAATATAGTGTCTTGTTTGGCACAAGCATTACATTTTGGCTCTATTTTAATATTATTACAAAAAATATTATTGCAGAAGATTACAGTGAAAACTTAGGGAAAATACATTAAGGCTCCTGCGAACTCCAATGAAATGCCATTAAAGTTAATGCTGCAAATGCAATGGTGAATGGACTGGCAATAAGGAGGAAACTAGCTTGAGGTTGGACCAATGAACCTAATCTGCATACCTAAAACATCGGCAGTGTTTCCTTAGTAAATGCCCAAGTATCCTCCCTAGTCAATAAAAGAGGAAATAGATCTTAACCACCCACATGCCCACCATTTAGTGTCTTTTAAGGAAAATTATAGCTTTTAATGAGCTATAAAAGAAATTCCGGCACTCATGTAGGAACAACCACTTCCCAGCACAGCTAAAATGGTGGTGTACAAGTGGGGTGCCTTGCAATGCTCTTTCACCTACTGGATAACCTGGAAGACTGTAGTCAGTGTCAAATCCTAGATCTGCTCATGTCAGTGGCAGTGCTTTTTGATGGTATTTCGGTGTCTACTTACACTGTAGTAACTACCTCATCATGAAAAGCAGTGTGCCAGACACAACTTTGATAGCTCAGGAAAAGTGTCAACTGATGTCTTACTGACCATTTTAGAGACAAGGCTAATGACCATGATGCTAACTTTTTGTCTTTCAGGTGCCTTTGATATCTCGCCTTTCTTTAATCCCTGTGACTTCAACATTTACAGTCTCGTTCATTTATTTGTAACTTTGCAGCCAGGGAAAAGTGTGTGTGGGGTTATACTGGTGCCCTGAGTGGTGCAACTCAAGTTTCTCATGATGCCAGTGTAGGAATCTGAGTTGATGTACTGTGGCTGAAGGGCTATGACAAATCTACTTACAGGAGGAAAAAGTAATACACATGGATTTTACTCTCTGCTAGTAGTCAGCACAGGAAAACAGGAGGTCCTACATAGGTTTAAGTGAATTAATTTGTTCTCCACTCCAAAGAAGTTCTGTTCCAAGCCTCAGTTAAATGAAATAAAAGCAGGAAAGTCTTGAAGAAAGGCCTTAGACAGTCCTTAAGGATTTAGAGATTGCTTATGCTTTTTGAGAGCTCAGATTGTAAGCAAATACTGTTATGTAGTAATCTATGCTTCCATTCTCTACAACAGAATGGAAAAGGAAGGATTGCCAAAAAACCAAGACAAACGAAAATACTCCAAAAAGAAAAAAACCCCAAAACTCAGGAAGTCAGTTTCTGAGGTTTTTTTGTAAATATATTTATTAATATAAGAGCCACTGATTCCAGCAGGTCTCAGAGAATGATTCAGGTTTTCTTCTTTATTTGATGGATATTAGACAATTATTTTAACAAAGCAGTGTGCCTAATTGTGTACCACACCCTATTGGACTCAGTGCTTCTTGAATGTAACGGGAAATGTTCAGCCTGTAAAGCTGTAGAGGAACAGAGTTTTTGCCTATGGGCTTCTGGAAATGATAGTTTTTGCAATTGTAAGTTTCAACCCAAAACCTCTTCTGGAGTGTTTAACAGTACACAGATCAGGAAACTGATATTGTGGATTTGCTAATGACACATATGCACACAGCTTGACCAAAATGCAGGTTGCAAAAGCAGATGTTAGGTCTGTTGGCGGGTTGTATGCAAAGGCATACTGGGTGTGACCTGGATTTACATGTGTTTTTAATAGATGAGTCTGTATAAACTGATTCCAATAAATGCAAATCATGTGGAAGATAATGCTTTAGTGCTTCAGTTCAAAAAATGTGTTATTTTCAGTAAAAGAAAATAAAGTGTGGCTCTCCATCAGACTACACTTTGTTTATCTGACCTCTGTTATAGATGGTTTAATGGGAAAAGAGCAACAGGTCAATTCTTCTTACACTGAGGATTCTTTTGCAGATGCAATTTTTTATTAGTCTGAGACAGAAGTTACTTTTATCACCAAAATTTTTATTTGACTAAACGGTCCTGTCTTTATAAAATGGACATAACATTTTAGGGCTTTTAATCATGTTTGGCTGGAAATTAGCCCATTCTTTTTAAAACAGCCTTGAACACATACTGAATTTCTTTCTTTTTTTTTTTTTTCCCGAAAATAGGAAGTTCCACTTCTTCTAACTATGATGTTGAATGTTAAGTAATTCATATCAGTTATTCACTGCTAACTGTAAACTTGTGGGGCGGGAAATGATCTGTGTTTTTTACAATGCATACGTATGTGAATGAATCCTCCAGATACTACTGCAATACAATAATATAATCAAGTGATAATACAATGACATCCTCATGTCATTGAAATCTGTTTAAAGCATTTTCAAATTGCATTCAGAAGGCAGGCTCTACACTGGATGTAGCACTGCTGTAGAAAAAGGCAATCAGGAGAGCTCACCTCAGCTTGGCAAGTGATTGCACTTTTGAATACATCCTTTTGGACTGGATACTTTTGTTCTAGTTTTTTTCTTCTCTCTTCTGCATGTATTTAGCTGTTTAGGAGCCTGGATGTTTACAGGGGACCTAGAACAGCGGTCTCCTCTTTCTGTTGAAGTTTCTTGATTGCAATATAATAATGATTACCAAAGGCAGGAGGAGCATCGTGTGAGACGTAAAATATTCACAGATTATAGCCAGGTCACTATTGGGTGTCAAGCCTGTTCAGGCTGGCCAGTTACTAAATGGCTAGGCTTGCAATTCCATGTCATGTTCTCTGCTAATCTTTAAGCAAAATTCCATGACCTTCCTTGTGCAAATGAACTATGTTTTTCTTTGTACAAAGATGACTGTTAATATGGACTTGCAATTGCCATGTAATGAAGTTGTTCTTGAGGACATACGACATGAAGACTTCTAAGCAATACAAAAGAAAAGGTAATGGGAAAATGAGAGAAAGAAAGATATTACCTGGAAGGATTTCAGCTATTTTAGAACAGTCCTACGAACAAGTGCTCACTTGAAAGAGACAAATCTGTCAGGATGACTTAAAACAGAATTGCTAATGAGTAAGGCTGTTATTTTCTGCAGGACTTTAGAGGTTGAAACTGTAAATGTTTCTTATTTTGCCTGAGGAGATGTCAGTTAATCAAAAAAGTAACAACAATAAACAACAAGCTTAATTTCTGTCCTAATTTGCAAGAAAAGTAGGGAAGGTTGCTTGGGAAAAATCAATAACATTAATATACTATCGTGCCTATAGCCACCCATATGTCAGTTTGGCTTTCACAATGAAAAAAAACCCTTCAAAGTTGCAAACTCTTAGCCATCTGAAATCCATTGTGATTACAACAGAGGACTAAGTAAAGAGTCTGGCTTTACCTATGTGCATTATTTTTACTGTGGCCTCCATTATCCCCAAATTAGGACCATGTCTCAGTTCTGCTAAATGCTGCCCAAAACCACAGAAAAACAGGGTACTTTTGAAAAAAAAAAAAAAGCTTAGTGGCAAGTGTCTTACAATCCTTCCCCACGATTTTCTATCTTATCAATAGTAGTTTCTGGGAGGGGCCATTTTATGTAAACATTCCTTTATGTAAATGTCTGATGTTGTGGAACAAGGCTGGATGTTGCTACACTCTCTGTGTCTATACTAGGGCACAAAGCAGGACCAGGGCTGGTGTTCGTGTTGCTGAACTCTGTAGCCTTGGCTGGGCTGTCTCCTGACAATGATCCCTGGCACTAAAACATGGCTGGGGATTGCCTAAAGCAGGTGCCAGCTAGGCACAGATCAAAATTGTTCCAGGGATGTGCCAGCACTTTAAAATGATGCATGATGTCTTTGGCCCTGTTTCATTTACTGATGGAGATGTAGCAAAGTGTCTGAGGCATTGCCCTGCTCTGAGTGTGCTCCTGCACCATGTGGGTGGGAACATGAGACACACTCCGTGATGTTTGCAGCCCTAGACATCTTACCTGCTTCCCTGTCCTCCCTTCAGGAAGTCTGCTTGCGATGGAAAAGTAGGTAGGTTCAGGAAGGAGTTATATCTCTACTAGTGACACCCGGGGTATTCCAGCACTACAGAAGAAGAATATTTAGACAAATGGACACAAGGGTTTAATGATCTGGTATTGCTTGTGTCACACCTGTTGAATTATATTTGTAGTTCCCAGCTCCCCAGGCTGCAGCATGTTCCCTCTGCCTTTTGATCTCCCACCAGGCAAGAACTGTGCACACATGATATTCCTCTGCTATCCACACCTGGGGCTCTAGGAAAGATGAAATCTGATGGAAAGGATTTATGGTGACCACTAAGCAGATTTTATAATGTGGTCTATCAGGATATGAGGGCAGCAGGGCACACTGGGATCCCGATAGTAAAGACAGAGCCTTACAAGCATGGCATCCAGAGATAATTATCCTCCAGTTACCATGTGCCAATGGTAATGTGTTAGTCTGACATTATTAATGAAATGTGCCAAATTAAAAGTTGAGAGGAAGTGGATGTTGTCAGTGAACCAAATTTTCAGCCTTCAGATGATTTTCTAATTGATTCTGAACATTGCTAGAGGCAATCCAAGTACTTGCTTAAAAATATTTATACTTTTAAAATACTGAACATCCTGCAGTGACTTTGTCAACAGTAACTGAAAAGATGAACCAAAAAACATGTCTATATGCCACTTGATTCAACTTAAACCAAGCTTTAAATATGCAAGCCCTAATCAAGCTTAACCTAGCTCCAGACAGCTACAGGCAGTGCAGCAGTAAACATTAGTAATTGGTTTCCATGTTTTGTATAGACTATTGCAACAGATAAGTGGGACTGTGGTTTCAAGTTACTTGAGTTCTCCCTTGGAACTACTTTTAATATTAATCAGTTTTAATCCTCCTACTTTATTAGCATAATTTAATCAATACTGCAAAGGTATTCCTTGTTATGTATAATTTCGTCATTATATATTTTTTTTGTTATTGTGAGAATGTAGGATAACTAATGAAGTATATCTGGTGCAAAACCAGAAATAGTCCCACTAAAAAAAAAATCACAAGAGGCCACAAAGTTGATTTAGAAGCACATTGTGAACTGAGTTAATATATTTTTCCACTTTGATATCATTCTGTGGAAGGATCTAGAAATCACTAGATAATTCTTCTGAAAAATGTTTTTCCTCTTTGATGTTTTGCCAGAAGGTCAAGCGAGGTGATCCTTCCCCTCTGCTCAGCCCTGGTGAGACACATCTGGAGTGCTGGGCTCCCCAATACAAAGGAGACATGGACATACTGGTTTGAGTCCAGTAAAGGGCCATGAACAGGGTAAAAGGATTGGAGCATCTGATATATGAAGAGAGGCTGAGAGAGCTGGAACTGATCAGCCTGGAGCCAGATGCTTCTTGGTGGTTTCCAGTTAAAGGATGAGAAGCAACGGGCACCAACTGAAATAAAAGAAATTCAATTTAAACATAAGAAAATATTTTTTTACCATAAGGGTAGCTGAGCAGTGGAACAGGTTGCCCAAAGAAGTTGCAGAGTCTCCATCCTTGGAATTATTTAAAACTTACTGGATGCAGTCTTGGGCAGCATGCTCTACTTGATTCTGCTTTGAACATGGGAGTTGGACTAGACAATCTCCAAAGGTGTCTTCCAGCCTTAACAATTCTGTGATTCTGTAAAACTGAATCCCAACAGTCAAGTATGGGATCTCTTCCTCCTTGTGATACTGATGTTTCAGCCCTGAAACAAGATAGCATACCTCTTGTAGTTCTTACATAGTTTCCATAGTCCTACTGAATGGCCTGATGTTGCCAGTTTATAATTTGCCTTTTTAGGACTCCATGATAAACACAGCACATGCACATACAGAGTCTATATCTATGCTAGCAAATTAATTGTGCGGTTCTCTGGCACCGAGGCAAACTGGAATGAAATGATCGGTATTCACACTGTTCAGCTCTCCTACCTTCCAAACAGGATGGCCTGATCCCAACTGCCTACTGGAGTGGTCCTTGGCCAATGCTTGCTCCTGCACCATGCCCAGGAATTGTCTGGGATGGGGCTTGTTGGCCTGAGCTAGAAATGTACGGGGACCATTTTGACAATTTAGCAGTGTAAGTGATCAGTTGCCAGCCCTCGGGAGCATTTCCTGGCACTGCAAGATTTGTAAGTGTAGAGTTACCCATACAGACCTGTGTTCTGTTTTTTAAACATTGTTGTCTTTGAGAAATAAAGGATAAAATTGTATAGATTTAGTAAAAAAATCCCCCCAAATTAAAGCAAAAAATGCAATCCCTATCCTCATTTCCCTGCTATAGGCCAACAGTTTCATAGTCTGGATCATTCCTCAGGTTTGTGCAGGAGCCTTCTTGGAGGCTTTTTGTAGATCAGGATCCTTTCCCTACATCAGTTTTCTCCAAAATCACAGAGGTTTTTCTCTCTGAACCAGGACAGCTTGTCTTGCATTTGGCTGGTTCCTGAATGAGCTCAAGCTCCCTCTTGGCTCCCACCAGGAATGACTGAATTCCCATCTCTTTCTGTCTTCCGCCCAGAAGCTTCCTGTGTGGGCCCATTTTATATGTCCCTGCTGGTGCCATAGTTGTTTGTTTCGCCTCTGGAAATTCCACGCTCTCAGATGTTTTTTCTTCTTGCAAATTAACTGGCCTTCTAATTTACGCTTTCTCCTTTGCATACTAACTATTTAATGAATATAGCCATTAATTACCTTCTATTGTACCCATCAGTCTGGTGGGGATATTCTGGAGCAGTGGTTCTCAACCTTTTTTAATCCATAGAAAATGGGTTGTTTTAAAAATGTTTTAAATGTTTAAAAAAGAATCAAAAGATGTCTTAACCCATACAAAAAATATACATGGTTCATCTCATGCAGCAATGGCTCTTATTTGCAAATAAAAAAATAGTTAAGATAAAACAAATATACATTCATTACTTTTATTTTCTTCTGTTT
The DNA here is from genome assembly GCF_011004875.1 of Balearica regulorum gibbericeps. Lineage (NCBI taxonomy): Eukaryota > Metazoa > Chordata > Aves > Gruiformes > Gruidae > Balearica > Balearica regulorum. The sequence goes on from NC_046186.1 coordinate 18,123,730, forward strand.
ATTTGTTTGTCTGGATGAAAACATATATGCATATATTTTTCGCTTCCCCAAACTCAAATGCACTATTATTTTGTGAATTACCTTCTGATGTCCTATGGAAAATCAGTGACCAAAGACCAAAAGAAAATATTTTAGAATAGTTGGGATAAAAGGGAAGAAATACACATGTGCTAGGAGTACTGAAGTAAATGTTGTACATGAGCACAACTGGATGTCTAGACATATTCCGAAGTCTAAAATTGCAAATAAGGGCCTATAGAACTGTTTAAAAAGAAGTAAACCAGGTAAAGGTAAAGAGAAAAGAGAAAGGGAAAGGGAAAGGGAAAGGGAAAGGGAAAAGATGGGAGACCATAATAACCAATAGTTCATTTACACAGTCTAGATAGTGTCTTTACTTAGTATGTATGCAACTTTATACAAATTACAAACAAATATTGATGTGTAGAACTGAAAAAATTGATAAGCATATTTCAGTTTTCAAAAATCTGGTTCATCATGGTTATCAATAGTATCTAGGAACAAAATTTACTTGCTCTAGATTCTAGGTTAATTTTTTCTTGAAAAAATGTTGCTTGTGAATATCTGCTTGCATTATAACCACTTTTCGATGTAACCACATTTGTAGCCTTTGTGGCAATTTGGATGTTCCTAGCAAGGTATTTACAGTACCAAGAGATGTCAGTAGGTTCCCATTAGTTCTTCTTAACTTTAAGTTAGCTCACAGCTTTCTGTTTCTCCCATCCTTTAATTTCCAGGCTTTTTTTTCTAGAGAAAAAAAGGTTTGTGTACACCTTTGGGATAACTAAGCTTGAGATTGAAAACATTTAGCATTTCTCTTAATATAGAAAACATGGAATAAGGCATTCCATTCTTAAAGTTAGATACTTTTGGGACATGAAAGTCCTCATCTACTCCCAGTCTGCTGAAAATAGGTGATTCTTCTATGATTTATGGGGATGAAGGCTGGGAAGTCAGCAGATTTTCTGAGACGCAGGGTGTGGGAGATGAGAATCTATTACATTTTAATATTCTGTAGACAGTACTATGTGATGTTGCTTCAAGTATGTTCATTGACCTGGTCAGTGAGGTGAAGTTGCTGAATAACCATGGTGTGAATAACTACAGGAAGCCAGCAGATCAAAGAGCTATCCACTGTTTAAAAAGCTCTTCTCAGGAGAGAAAGGAGTGGAGAACAGGGTCAGTTCTTAGACGCTGATCCTGTTGAGAAGAGACAGTGATGGAAGACAAGGGATCGTCAGGTGGAGGAAACCAAAAGTGGTTGGTTTTTTTTTTCTTGTAGAGTCTGCTCAGTGCTCTTCTTTATTCTCCATCAAAATCAAAACTTCTTTTGTGTTCTCAGTGTCTTCAGGCCTTATATATCTAATTTACCTGCATTTTTAATATTGTTTATTTTGGTTACAGGAGGCTTGATCTCAACTCATTAGGTGAATAAATACTAAAAGTGTGCTCCCTCTGAAAGAACTGAAGCAGTGTGGTTTTGTACAAAGACAGAGACTCAGTCCCTCGCCTGTCTAGGTTCACATATTCTCAGACTTGTACCTTCTTTTCCTCTGTATATGGGTGAAAAGATCCGAGAAAAGAAACTGTGTTAAGTCAGAGAATCTGTTAGTAAACCCCCAGTATAGCTGCACAAAATGATCAGCAGCTGTAACCCAATTAAATGCAGCAATTTCACAGTACACTACTGCTCACCAGAGAGTATATACCGATATTCTCCGAGTAGTCAGCCAAACCATTTTGTACCAGCACTTGCAAACTTCTCCTCAGGAATATTTAACATTTGGCTAGAGCTCCTCAAACACAAAGGGAAGATGAGAGGGAAAAGAAAAAGCAAAGGAACATAGTGCAACTAGAGCCAATTAGTAAGTAAATTCACTCTGTCTCTGGAACACAAAGTAATAGCTTCACAGGTGTGCACAGAAAAAGTTGCAGTTATAACATAACTAGGAGGTTAACTATTTAAAAGGTCATCTCAAGGAACATTTAGATTAGGGTAGCCTTTCTTCTTCAGTTCAAAGCTCCTGCTGCTGGTTTATGAGTCCAAAGTGAGGAACCAAGCTATTCCTTGTTTAATGTGATCGTTTTAATAGCTAAGCCATTTCTAACTTTGGTTTTATAGATAGCATGGCTCCAGTCTCTGCTGATCTGAATGCTTTTTTTGCTTACCCATATGTGTGTGTCATAAAAGTAAGTATTTGGCTACCAATTACTGGGGTGAGGAAGAACACCCCCAAAACACTCTGTTGCAAGGCTGAGGTTATACATTTGGCACCAATGCATTCTCTATTAGACATGCTAGGAAACATCTTTATTCTAATAAATGATTTTCAGAACAATATAACAACATTCACAGAAACTTCTGATTATGTGAAAGAACATTTTAAAAACACTTTTATTTATTAATTTCCTTTTATAGCTAAAACTCCATATCTTACCTACATTTATGTACTGTGAGTTTTCTCCTACTCATCAGCCCGATATTTAATCTCGGGAGGGCTCATCATGAAATGTGAAAAGCAGGACTCCTGCATTTCCCGATCACCGAAGAAGACCATTTAAAGTCATGTATCTTCTGCTGGAATCACTTATTGGCAGTCATCTTGCAAACATGGGACTCAAACAGAGAATCATATAGTATTTTTGCAAATTACAAATGTCTTCATACAGCATATAGATAATATTCTCCTGTGCTTACTGTCCCTTAGCATACACTGTCTAGGACTGCAACTCTGCAGAGACAAATCTTTTGCCTGTGGTTATGTGGCACGATACCGTATATGAAGAAAAAGACATAAGAAAAGAGTCCAGATGACTGCAGTTCTCTGTTGCTTCATTCTAGTTGCTGAGGCAGATGCAAACCAGTAACCTCTTAAAACTTGTCAGAGCCTTGATTGCATCAGTGGTGCTCGGTTGCTGCTTAATTGATACACTTTACGACATTCTTAACGCCACATGGACTAGGAGTCACAATCCTACATCTGGGGAGATGAAACACCAGCAGACAGGGGTTTCTGTCCCAAATTTTGTTTCTGTAGAGTGTCCTTGTTCTATAATCACTCATTTCTGTAAATAAATCACATAGCACTCACTTCCCAATAAACTGGTATTTACCAGCCTGAGGTTATCAACACTATGGGTTTTCCTCATTTCTCTCTGTCCATATGGTAAAGTCCCAGTATAAATTTTATTTTATCCTTTACAGACCTCTGTTTCAGTTCATTTTAAGTGACTAATTTGCCTAAATAGCCTTCAGTTTGCCTTGGAACTTTTTCAGCTGAACATGGTAAGAAAATAAAAGAATGTATACGATCTATTTAAATAATTGCCCCTTAACATCTCTAAAACTATGCAGAATATTTTTCTAAGCAGCAATAATGCCCAGTACTCATTTTCTGCCTATTTTTGTCCTTTGTCCTCATTTCTGTAACCGAGCCCACTGTCATCTGGTAGAAATATTTACCAGTTGGATCTGAATTGGCCTGGTAACAGTGAGAACACATCTGGAGTCTAGACTCAGCGGCTCTATGGGCAGGGTCATATCTCTGTGCTACATCAGCCCCAGCGCCTATTTCTGTTTACATAGGTGGTGTGCGGCATCATCTGTTTCAGCTGTCAGACACCGCCAACCCCCCGCTCCCCCCAGCCGCCGAGGGACCGGCCCCCTCCCCTTCTCCCTGACCCTCCGCCGTCCCACCACTATCAGCTGGAGGCAGGAAGCAGGGGACCTCTGGCACGCACAACGGGAGAGGAGGGGGAAGAAAATCCCTGGAACCTATAAAATCGAGCATTAGCAGAGTATCGGAGCTATACTTCAGCTCCATGGGATTCAGTTGAGAGAGGTACCTCTGTCTGGTATGGGAGAAGGCTGCATCAAATACGCGAGGGACAGAATAATATGTTGGTACATGAGGAAGTGTGCTCTGAATTCTTTAAAAACTCTTTTGGTTTGATTTTTTTTTCTCTTCTCCTAATTAAAAGTGTGTGCTTAAACGCCTTGAACTTCAAAACTAGAAAGTGTACTAATATGTTTTTCTGAATACTGCTGTTTACCTTGAGAAAGGGACTAAAATAAGCTTAGTAATTGTATCATGATACAATATGTAGTCATAAGAGGTTGCTATGACAAGAAATTTGTCTCATAACATCCCTGAGGTACTTGAATTTCTGTAACGCGTGAGGCAGTTTGTGTGTGTGTATATGAGTCAGGATGTTTTGGGTTAAAAAGCCTTATACAAGAATGTTTCATTATTGCTTCTTTAAAACTGTATGATGGGATTTTCTTGTCATCACTTTCTGCAAAATGAACCAGTCCCAAACAGTACGACCTATTTCATCAAAATAATATTATGTACAGAAAGGATGACTTAGTAATGTGATGCCCACTTCATGAGTATGGTAGAGAAGTTGCACAACGCACCTCCAGGGCTTTATCACGGGGAGGTATGTACAGCTTGGGCTAATCACTCAGACCACTGGTGAGAGGGAGGTAACACATATTATATCTTCTATGGATTGGCATAGTATGCCATTATAACACACTCTGAGCAATGAGTTATGGTATATTACTGTTGCTCTTAAAACGATGAGCAAATATTTAGAAGCACGAAATGGTGGTGTCTTTCTGTTTCATGCCACAATGTGCAAGCAGGTCCTATTAATGCTAAGAGGAATTCTGTTCACAGAGAGAAATAATAGACCAACACATACAATCACACTTTTACCAGTAAACATCATCTCTTCTGTGTATACGTGAAGCTAATCTGCTTGAATGGGAACAAACACATTTTCGTTAAAGGGGAGAAGTGTGCTAGATAGTCTACTGTTATTCATATCATCAACAAAATGGGAAACTAAGCTTTAGTTGCTGGTCTAAATTCTGTCATCATCACTAAGAGTTGTACAATATTCTTCAATGTAACGGAGCTATGTAAAGTTAATGAGTTTAAAACGGGCTTGCGAAGTATTTTGGTATTGGTGATGTGGCAAAAATCAGACATAATCCTGCTTGACTCCCAGTCTGCAATAGTTGGCAGAGCAGGCAATATTTGTATTTTTTCAAAGATACCTTTTTCCTCATAAACTCTGAATAAAATTTTGAAAACTGAGGCTTGTTGGCTCAATTCAGCACATGTTGGAGACAATGTTAATACATCTTTTGACTTTAATTGGAGCAAAGCTTAGCTAATGCTAAGTATTTCTGAGAATGTCTCAACATCACTTTAAAAGTACTACTTTTCGAAATATATTTTTTCCCAATAAAAAGGTGTTGTTTTCAAAGTTGAGGGCCAAAAATTATCAAGTCTACAAAAGAGTAGTATATCAGATTTGAGTTTTTCTTTCAAACACATTGGTTTGGAGACACTGACAAAACAAAACTAGTTGGATCCTCTGTAAAAGAGAAAATTTAATTCAGGTCATATATCATGGCTCTTGGATGTAATATTTTCCTGTATAAAAAGGGTGAAAATTGTTCCCATTATGATACAAGAAATTAGTTTGCAAAAAAATATAATACCCAGAAATTACTTGAGCATGTTTTTCTCATACATCATGTCATTAAAATATTTCCATGAATTTGCATGATAATTCCACTTGAATGTATTAAGGAGGCACTCAAAAATTAGAGAAAGCAATAGGAGAACAGTTTAAAAGTTTGTGTTGGTTTTTTTTTTTAAATTGATACATATATAACTTTAATTGACATATGATAATGTGTAGAGCTAGCTGAAGGAATATGGTTCAGTTCACAAAATATACTTGTGATAAAGATCTCAAATTATTGTGAAATACTGAGAAATGTTCACTCCTTAAGATAATTTTAGTATCACTGAAAACATTGCCAGATGAGGGTAGGAAAAAAAAAATTGTTTGCCACCAGAAAACAGAGACGAATGTATTTAGAATTGATCTTTTAGCTTGGTCATCTGTATTCATCCAGCCACTGCAGATGGTGTTAACACCATCACAGGCAAAATGTGATTAACAGTGGTATTTGACCAGGAGTGCTCAGTGGGGTAGAACTATCAATCCACTAATTCTCATCTTCTATCTATTGTTTTTGCTAGTGACAAGTATGAAAAGCTCTTAAGATCAAACCCAGCTCTTCTACCTTTGAGTAAATGAAGGAGAACTTCCTTCCTGCTTCCCTAGATGTTACAAATAACATTAAATTTGCTTTTCATTTGAAAACACCAATTTTTGACTCTTTACTTTTCCTCCCCCTTGTCCTATGATAGAGACACTCAGAAAAATAAGAAACATGCTGTTCTTTTTGAACACACATTGAATAGAGGTGTTAGAATATCATGTATATATACGCAGCATCTCTCTGAATCATCTTGGAGAGGGGAAAATACACTTTGCAATGTGTGAAGGCAAATTTTTGGTCTGACACGGTCAGATTTTTTGTGCTTGACACTGAAAGGGGCCATATTTTCTGAAGTACTTACAGGCCTTTGCAGTCCTCATTGCAACATCTGTGGACAGGTTTTTTTAAGAAAGTTTGGCACCTAGGGTGCAAAAAAGCCTGGCAACCTGTTTTGGCATTAAAAAGGAAACTGAGAAGTTTAGAAATCTAAGACTGACGACCTCCTAGAAGGTATATACTGGATATTCTGAGTAGCAATGAAAAGTTACTTTGCTTGCCTTGCAACTTCCTAGAAAAAGTCTGTCTTAAAAAAAATATGGAGTTAAAATTATCCTATAGAAGTAGGGGTGGTATGAAATTACTAACATTAAAAGTCTAAACCAGAAAATAGTGAGTACCATTTCCTCAGGAATAACCACTTTGTAGTGGAGCTTCTTGGTTATGAGATGGGAACCTCCATGATCTGTCTTCAAAGAGTGAACTCAGGTAATACATCTGCACCTCTCAAATGTTTGGAGAGCATTCAGGAGAGACAAAATGAATGGACAGAGAATATGCTCTGAATTTCAAGTGGTCTGCGGATGCAGCTGAAAACCTTCAGTCAAGTTATTCCGTCAAAGACTTTGTCCTGATGTTCTAACCTCAGCTTCATACTCGTGTATTTTTTCACAGGCACTATGAGCAACATCTGGGTGAGCCATGCAAGGGCACAGGTTAGTGGGAGGGAGCTATCATTGTTTAGCTTTGAAAAGAATAGCCATGAGCAGTCAAATTGCACAAAATTTAATGTTCTCATTTGATCAAAGTCAAAAGAATCCAAAACAATTATAATGAATGGTGAGAGAGGGAAACAGTGACCTTCTAACTTGATGGTCATGGCATAGTAGGCACGCTTATTTCTAGGCCACCATTGCAAATCTGGCTCAGCTAACAAGGGTGGAAAGTCATAGCTGTTTAAGAATTGTTTATTCTCAGAAATGACATGAAATTAGTCAGAGATCTCAGTCAGATTTCTGTGGGTAAATCCCTGTGTATTTAAACCTACCACCACAATGGACAGATTATGGCACTTGGCACCAACCCCACACTCTAAGTGGAACACAGGACAGTATCTCCTAGAAGTAATCATATATTCTGGGTTTTTGCTCAGTCTGGCAAAAGTAGAAAGAAACTTGAAGTCAAAGCACCCAAAAAAGAATGGGCTTCCCCAAAGACTTCAGATTACATTGTTACTCTGGCAATTTTTACAGTGGATAAATTCATGAAATGGAGAGGGGGTCATGAAGATAGTGGATGTGGCCATAATTTTGGCCTGCTATAGAAAGTATGGAACCAGATGTGGAAGTTAATGTAGGAAAGGAACGCTGAAGGAGTATAAACAGATGGCAAATAAAATAAGACCTTTCTGTCTCATATTTATGAAGAAGTCACATGTAACAAAATGAACTTCTAAGAACCCACTGTGAGCAATGAAATAGGAGAGTCTGAAAGAATGAGTCTGGGACTGATCCTATTAAATAAACTCCAGTGTCAAAGAGCATCGTGGGATGTATTGCTCAAGAACAATAAATCCTATCACAAAGATTTCTGCTGCCAAGATTCAGTATCTACAGTATGTTGCACATACTGCTGGATCAGCTCTAGCCTGCAGACCAGCAGATAGTTCTATGAAAATAGCTTTTTTAATTTTTTTTTGGTTATAATTTCCACTGAAAAGTCCCACTTTCCATCAAAACATTTAAAATTCATTACTAACCTGACACTTTACTATGTACAGTTTTCCCTTAGGATTCCCTTTGCAACAGTAGCATTTACATTGGTAAAGGGCTATTAGTTTATTATGAATTAAAAAGGGATATAGCGTTTCTACCACTGTATTATTAAAAAAAATAATCATGAAATTCAATGAGAATTCAAATCATGAGGGAAGCCTTGTTTTTACATTTACTTGCATGTGGATAATGCTGTAGGGACTGAAAATGCACTTCTGTAACTTGAAGGCCAAAATGAACCCACAGCATTTTTAGTTTGACTGATAACAGTACCAGAAGAGAGACTTTGCATTTCTTTGCACCTATTTGACTCCTTTAACTGTATATATTCTGATGGAAGAATGATACATGCGGTAGAAATTCTTTGTTGAAATAGTATGTCAATTATTACAACTTATATTCGCTTTAGAAATGAATTACCATCTAACATATGTTCATTCAACGTTCTTAGTTGAAAGAGGTAGTAAATATGCTGCATGAACAATGATCATGAAAATAAAGAAGAAAAAAGATCTGGACATAATTATCTAGTTCAATTTTGACTTTCCTCAGTGACTAAATACAAAACATCCCAATTTACATAATCCACAGATTTTGCTATGTTTGTACAAAATTGCAACAATTAAAAAAAAAAATCTAACCCCTGCAATAGATGTAAAACACAAGCCAGTAATATGGGACATATGTTACAGCAATGTTGACACTTGAACTCATAATGGAATTTTACAATTGAAATTCTATCAGTTATTCATTTTCAACTGATTGAACACAATGAGCTCCTCATGATTTCGAGACTTTGTCCAGAAATGAATTAGGTATGAATGTCTCAGACTCTTAAAGAAAAAGATAGCACTTAAAATTTTCTTGGGTACTTTTAAAAAACAGCAGATGTGCATGAAGGAGAGGAACTCAAAATGCGCAAGAGATGAAATCTTTTGTATTATATTTTCAAAGAGGGAGTTGTCATACATCACAGAAGGCCACACAAATATATAAAAGAGAGAGGTGGAAATGCTGAATACAGGAAAAATTTCTGGGTTTAGAAAGTATTTTTGCAACAGCAAGTGAGAATCAATATTATGTAGTCTCTCTCTTGTATATGTAAAAACTCTTTTGATGACAGGAATTTGGATTGCAAGCCGGCTGGAGAACAATGAAGTTGTTTCTTTCAAAACTGTTCTTATTCCTTTTAGTGTAAGAAGGATATGTAAAACCTTAAGTGCAATGATCATTAAGTTGAATGCAGTATTAACTTCAAAGTTTATCCTTGCTAGACTAAAGAATACCTTCTTAGTTATTATTTAAGTCTCATGACACCAACCACCCTAAAACTTGACGTTGCTTCAAAGAAGGTAGAGGGTAAAATCCTAGTCGGTGGAGTTTTGTTAGTGACAGAAATGGGCTTCAGCTGTCTCAGGGAAAAGACTTGGATGATAATCGTCTGGATGGAAATAACTTCACAGGACTTCCTAACTCTTGGGTCTGGTGTGCGTCAAGCCCATATCCACACTCTGTGTTGGAAGGAGCCCCAAGGAAGGATCATGTACACACAATTGCAGAATGGCCGAGGTTGGAAGGGACCTCTGGAGGTCATCTGCAGTGTCATCATGGTGCTGTCAAGGTACTGCTCTCCCTGTATTCCTGTGTCTCCTCAGCTGAGCAATAGACTGGGACGCACCAAAGTGGCCTTGACGGGCCAGCAACTTTTCAGAAAAAGAGCACTTTCTAAGAAAAACACTTCCTCCTTTCTCTTCCCATTCCTCATTCCCCCGTGCTATCTATAGGGCACCATTCTTTCCTTTGCTTCCATCATTTAGTTTTGAGATCTTTAAGTAAATCATTATTATTCTTGATGTCTCCCCGCACCATGTTCTCCAGGGATTTTTCAGCTCCTCCTAAGCCCCTATAATACTAGGCCAGTTGGGGCAACAGACAGGATTTGTTCAGAAGCAATGAGTACCAATGGCTTTTTCATGCTTTGTCCTGTTCAGCTGCTCGCTAAGACCAATCTGCAGAAGACTGGGAAGAGTCTCTGCTTCTCTTCCTAGAACAAACTGACCGTGTTTGCTGACCATGCTTGCTATTGCAGCAGCTTGCAGTGCGTCTATGCTATACTACATTACAGACACCATAGGTGAAGAACGGAGCGTTTGGATCACTGATTTGAAAGAAAAAATAAGAGTAAACAATTAGAGTTGAATTTAGTCTGATGGGACCAGAATGTCTTTGCAGGAACCTAAGTATTGAACTTACTTACTAATAGCTGATAAACAGTAGACATAAAAACATTTCTTAAAAATGAGAATTGGGGAAGCTGAAAAAATTGACACTACTGGGGTTTTAATATTGGACTTTTACCCTGGGTCACTTGGCAATATAGGCATGAATGAGTTATAATTTCTCACAATTTATTTCATTTCAATATAGATATTATGAATATTTCCTTTAACTAAGCCAGTAGTTTTAAAAGAAACTGTTTAATCTGTTAGTATGTCGAAAGTCCTGTTTTCACAATGAAAAGGCATGGTAAATGACAACATAACTCTGTAGAGAGAGCAGTCTTAATCATTACGAAACATCACAGGACACAAACACTGAGCTTGCTATGTTGGTTGGTATATATTTTAATCACAGTTTATTTGTTGCTCCCTATGTTCTGCAGTAAAAGGTCTTCATAATACTTACACCTTTTCACCTTAAAAATTCTGATTTGGCTTTTCCCCCTAATATTAGAAATGTTAATGTCTTAAGCATGTGTTTTTATATGTATGGGTACATGTCATTGGGAGACTAGAAAAAATTTTTTTGCCTAGAGCCATGACATTCCTTAATATGTGTGCTTCTGGGTAAACTTCATTCTAAGCTCATTATGAATGGACAGTAACGCTTCATTAAGTCTCACACCTGCTATTTTCTTCAGCTATTTGGTTAATACCCTTTTCACATCTATGACAAGTGCTACTTGGCTAGTCTGGTAGAACTAGGAACTCAGACAAGTTGTCCACTGAATAGAGACTTCAAAATCTGTAGTAATTTGCCATTGTACAACAAGTTCAAATCTGGGCTTCTAGAAACCTTTCTAGAGGCAGATTGTTCTCTCACCTCACCATATCTCTTCTGTCTTCCTCCTTTCTAACAGTAACAGTGAATGTTGTCAGTGAACTAATCTTTTGGCGACTCACGTGATTTCATGCAGTAAATATAACACTGGTTGACAAAATAATATAAATAAATATAATGTAGATATAATGGACCCCACTCTTACATATAATTTACAATTATATGCAAAATATTTATGCAAAATATCATGTAATACACTGCACGGAGGATGATAAGTCTCTGAAATATAATAGCTTTGAATATTTCTTTTAGAGATAAATGGCTAACACCCTAAACTATGTACCTCAGACCTCCATACAGGGGTTTTTTTGAGTGTTCTGAAATGTTTGGTTAACCTTTTTTCCATTCTTCTAGTTTTTACAAGCTTCTGCACTTCTGGTTTCTGTCTGAGACTAGAAACCTAAGTACCAAAATACCACAACAAAGACTGTGCTCAAGATATTTCAGGTTTGATTTAGAGCAGGAAGTATTTAGATTCTTTTAAGATTTCCAGTTAAATTTTCAAACACAAGAGCATTCAGGTAAGCATCCAAGCTGACTGGTGCTCTTCTGAATTGAACCCACACGAAAACTTTAGAATTTACCCCCTTACAGCCAATAGAGAGATCTATTTATGGGACAATTCTGTATTGGTATCATGTAATCAATAAAAATCCCTTGTAATAAATGTTGAATTAGACTATCTCAATTGCATAATTTCTAAGCATGCTTGTGTGAAGCACACTTTATATTGACTTACAGAAACTATAGTCTGCATACTGAAACCTTTTAAGAAGTATATTTATCAGAATACTGGAAAAAGTGTTGTCATATATATACACACAAACATCTATAAATAGATTGGGCTCTTAAAACACACTTCAGCATTCGACATTTGTGGTATAACAAGTTTACACTATTTTGGATCATTACTGTATACTTTTTCTAAGAAAGAAACAAATAACTTTTTCAAAGAAAGGAAATGATCATAAACATTGGCTGTTTATCACACTATGGTGTTTGTCTTATAGCATTTGCATCATTTCCTAAGCAAAGAACGGTAAGCATTGCAAAAAGTACAGTGCAATAAACATAAGTACGTTCTTTGAATACTTATCTGAAAATGACCTGCATGGCTCAGCATTTTTATGCAGCTCCAGATCCCACTCCAATCAAATCACTTTAACTTTTACTACAGTTTTAGTATTTTGATTTGAAAGGGTTAGTGTTTTTCTTTCAGGGAGTAGATGAAATAAGGCATATCTTGGCTAAACAGGAGTTTTGGCAAACACAAAAATATTGATTTTTAAACCAAGATCAGTCCCTTGATAGAAAAAGTGTATCTGAAGGAGAAAGGGAGTATTTGGTGATTGTGTAATAAGGCCTGGACCCAGGGTTCACCAACTCACTGGGTCAGGACTTTGGAAGAGACTTTAGAGACTTTTAGAGAAGGATGGCACTTAACTAGCTGGAAAGACTCTTAAGAAAGGCTGGAAAGAAGATCCTGATGACTATATATGGTTAATTTCTATCCATATGTATGGAGGGAAAAACTCATGTGTCCAAACAGATCATAAGGCAGCTGAAGTTTGTTTAAAATATTTTGCCTTTACTTTCACATGGAATCCAACTTCTAATGTCGAAACAGAAACATGCAGATTCTGTTGGCAGCATAGAAGGGAGTTCTCTACTTTTTTAATGTAAGAATGATAAATATAAAATTCACATAGCAAAGTTTCAAAATTGTCAGAATTTTAAAGAAATAATGACACACTGAGAACTTACTCTAGATGATGGAGAAGACTAAGGAAAGAAGCAATTCCCCATTGGGATGTCTATGCAGCTCATTTATTTACCCTGAAAACACGCCAGGTATTTCAGAACAGGCTGTAAGTTAACTGGCTCAATACATTTTGGCTACTGAACTGCTAAATCTCACATATCGAAGAGATTAAGTTATAAAATGAAATAACTGATCTCTGAAGATCTGTGGGATCTTATGTGAGGCTGCCTTAAAGGGCAAAGGAACCCTTTAAAGCTTGCTGACCTATATATAACTTCCTCAAAACACAAGAACAAGCCATCCTGATGTAGAACAGCAGACCAGCTTGACTGAATGGGGAACTTAAACTGAATTCAAAAGCAGAAATGAAGAGATGGAAAGTGAAAGCAGGGATGGGCAACCAAGGAGGAATAGAGCATCACCCAAGCACTCTGGGACAAAGTTAGGAAAGTCAGATCTTGGCTAAGTGGAAACTAGAGAAGGATGCAAAGGTCAACATGAATGGCTTCATATCAGTGAAGGAATCACCAGGGCAAATGTAGAGCTGCTAATGAAGAGTGAAGGCAACCTCATGCAAAGGGCAGGGAAATGGCTGAGGTGTTCAGAGCCTTTATAGGAAAGGTCTTTCCTCAGGCCTCTTGGGCCTGCATGCCAAGTAACATAATTTGTGGAGGGGAGGAACACAGTGAAGCTTCAAAGAGGATCACCTTAGGGACTACTTACATGAGTGTCATGGTTTTACCCCAGCCGGCAGCTGAGCACCACGCAGCCGCTCGTTCACTCCCCGCCCCCCCATCAGGATGGGGGAGAGAATTGGAAAAGTTAAAGTGAGAAAACTCGTGGGTTGAGATAAAGACAGTTTAATAGGTAAAGCAAAAGCCGCGCACACAAGCAAAGCAAAGCAAGGAATTCATTCACCACTTCCCATGGGCAGGCAGGTGTTCAGCCATCTCCAGGAAAGCAGGGCTCTGTCACGCGTAACAGTTACTTGGGAAGACAAACGCCATTGCTCCGAACGCCGCTGCCCACCCCTGCTTCTCCCAGGCTCCTTATAAACTGAGCATGACGTCATATAGTATGGAATATCCCTTTGGTCAGTTTGGGTCACCTGTCCTGTCTGTGTCTCCTCCCAACTTCTTGTGCACCCCCAGCCATCCTGCTGGCAGGGCAGTGCAAGAAGCAGAAAAGGCCTTGGCCCCATGTAAACACTGCTCAACAATAAGTCCATAGAACAAAAACATCTCTATATTATGAATGCTGTCTCCAGCACAAATCCGAAACATATCCCCACACTAGCTACTATGAAGAAAAATCAATCCTTTCAGCTGAAACCAGGACAATGAGCTGATCATACACATATACAAGTCCACAGAGCCTCACAGGATGCATCTGAACGTGCTGAGGGAGCTGGATAATGTTACTTTGCATTTGATACCGGGGCTGCTAAAGTCTTCATACAGATAGCATGGCTGAGGGCAACACCAGGCTAGAGGAGTAAGACTGATAACTGGAGGACAGGACTGCCATATAGTGGGACCTCACCAGGCTCAAAGAACAGGAAGCTCATGAAATTCAGCAGAAGTAGGCATGAAGACCTGCATTTGGGGAAAAAAAAAAATAAAATCTTGTGCACCATTACAAACTGGAGACTGTTCAGCAGATCTACAAAAAACTACCTGAGAGTCCTTGTGGACACCAGATTAAACCAGTTCAGTTGTGTGCCCTTGCAGTGATGAAAGCTAAGCCTAGACTATATCAGCAATAACTTAGTAATCCATCACTAGCACTGACGTAAGAATATTGTGATTACTTATTACTTATTGTGACTGCTTACTTCAAAACTTTTTAGGACATTCCTTGCTTCTTTGAAGATATATTTAGTTATTGTATTAGATCACGTATTCACAGATAACAATCTGCATGTGGTTCAGATAACAGATTAATTAAGGAGTTTCAATATGTTCTCATCAGTGATGATCCTGCTTCAGCTTAGCACCCTGATTAAATCTTAAAGCACTTGATGAAGCATCCATTTGTGCTCCTGAAAAGTGTTTTTATGTTCTGTCCCTCTGTATAGAACAGTCTATGTAAGTGAAGGGCCTTCTAGAGCCCTCCAGATATATCAGCTACATATTATCTGCTGGAAGAAAGAGGCTGTGGCTTGTCTTAAGTCCTTTCCAAGGAAATCCATATTAATAAAACAATTGATATTTCTGTTTTCTTCCAAGAATCCCATGCTCAAAAAGGAGATTCAAAGGTGAATAGTTTCAATACCTGAAAAAACTTAACTTACCATCTGCTAAGGAGAAAGGATTTCTGAAGACTCTTGGCTTCTTTGCTTTGTTCTGGTCAAAACCAAGTTATCAAAAAAAGATGTAAATTTCTGTCTGAAAAAAAAACAAAAAACAAACCCCCCCAAAAACCCCACCCCAGAAAAGTAGTGACAGAATCAATATTTTTGAAAAGAGTTTCTTTCATTCAAAAACTTATAAAAAATTCTGTGTAAAATTTTAAAACTAGCACAAGATTTAGAATGGTAATCATTTATATGAAAGTACAATATGCAAGACATACAATATAGATCAATGTATTGAAAATGGGCCACAATACCTAATGGACTAACTCTAGTCTGGTTTTATTCCTCAAATTCTTTCAAAACTATTGAGACACCAGGACCAGTAGTATTGAGCAAAGTGCCCGACTGCTGCTCTACCTTTCTCTGCAGAAGCTTTAGTTATTAGCAAAATGAAACAATGAAAACTGATCTGCATAGGAAGCCACAGGTATTAGCTTTTTTAAAAAAGCAAAGAGATTTTAAAGCAGGAAAATAACAGAAAGTGTTGAAGTTACTGCAGCTATTCTTGTGCTGGTTAGGCACAGGTTTAAGCTTTTTGTTTTTTGCTGGCTTTGTCATACTGAACACTATTATTCAGTTACATATATTCAAAGAAACTGAATGCAGAGATGAAAATTTCTCCTTTACATTGGTGAATATAAGAAATGAACTAAGATTGCCTACTCCTGAACTGATGTTAATTGGCTGTTCTTTTCACAAGAGTCAGCCTTGAGCAAATATGAAATTTCCAAATCCAGCTGAAAGGCAAAAGAAACAGAAATGTTATGACAGACATAGAAAACTGCTGTCCAGGCTGGTAGCCAGGCCACCTGAGACCAAACAAGAACAGCTGGAAGCCAGCAAAAATCATTACTGCCTCAGTAGAGCACATACAGCCATGTATTGTAGAAATGGAGAGTGAATGGTACTGGAGGAATCAGTGAGGTGTACTTGAATTACTAGAGAAATCCCAGATAGCTCTTGAAAGTGGAGGAAAAGTTGAAAACCTGATTTTTTTAAAACAAGACAAGAATAAGGCACACTATATCCTTTTCAGAAGCATCATTATACGTACCAGGAGCACTGAAATGACCAGTACAAATTACTTCCAGCTGAGATTGCAGCCTACTCAGTCTTTTCATTTCTGAGTCATGAGTATTCTAACAAGGTATGCACTGAATTTAAATTACACCTTGCTGGCAAAATGTTACATCTCAGAAATATAATTATCTCTTAGATGAATTATATCATGATAGCAAAATGATGACATCTAAAATCATTTAAGTTATTGGAATGGAATTGAAAGGGTTACATTTTAATATTGGTGCTACTGTAATATTGGTGCTACCAAGACTTTGATCATATCAATGTGGACTGAACATTTTTTAGAACCCAGAAAAGTGATTGTGCAATTAATGAAAGGAATTTCTCCAGTTTTACTTTTAAAAGTGCTGGAAGTGAAAATTCTTGGCGATTCTTACTGCTATAAACTGAGGTCAGTTAGATTCTGCCCAACGCCACTTTAAGACTGTAGGGATAGGATTTATTTCACTGAGTGTTGAATATTCACTTTTGCATTCAAGGACTGACCCCAGACTCCCCTTCTAATGAAAGGAGAACATAGGACAGTTTACCTACTCTGTTCAGTACCTATTTTTGTTTGAGGTGAATAATCCTAGAAGCATCTATCTCTGTCCAGTGATTTACTCGTTGTCTGCCTATCTCCCAGTCAGAGATTCAGTGATATAGATGTGTTAAACTGCTGTATCATGCGATAAACCTGCTTCCACAGGGTTTAGACGACCAGCTCTTATGCATATTGTACATTACAGATGCTTACATTTGACCAGATAAATACCACTACAGATGCCAAAATCTTAGTGAGAAATTCAACTTACTTCATACAATTCACATAATTCAGTTATCGGATTACCCCAGGGCACCCAAGCCTATGTGCACTTCTTCCACTGTTCAAGGACCTACGCAGATGCATCTACATTTGTCTCTGTATAGTCTTTTTGATTTACCACATGAACATATTTTATTGTCTTGGAAGAAACTGATGACAGCAGAGAAATATACTGTTGTCAGTCAAAGCCTCTTAATCTGAATGAAAGAGCTCTTGGTGCTGTAGTCAATGGATGTGGGATTGTGGGAATAAATGGTCAATCCTTTTTCACTTCTGTATTCCTGCTGAAATGTCCATTGTAGTTCACTGAAAGTAAAAATGACACATTGCAAAGGCATTGGATTGTCCCGTGAAATACAACAATCCACAGCATGTTAACGCATTTTTTTGTTTTCATATTGCCCCAAACTCCAAGAAAAAACATTGTTTTCAAAAAATAATAATAATCATTCTCAGCAGTTTCTAAGTAATGGAGTCTCCTAACATTTCAGGCTTTTAATTCTGTTTTGTTTCTTCCACTGAGGAGATGGAAAAACCCCTAGATCAATTCAAACTCATTTTTCAAATGTGCTCACTTCCCAAGCAGAAACAAATTACCACCATCTCTCTGAGATGTAATTGCTTTCACTCCAGAAAAACACCCCTTCTGCACAGAGGAATGAAGCAAAAGAAGAAATGCTAGATGAATCAGTAAAGAATGAGTGGTTTTGAGTTGTTTTTGCCTTCTCCTAAATTAACTTAGGGTTACTTGTCAGTTAATATATAGTAATTTGCACATCATGAAGAACTCAGTACTTCCCTTCTTAAAATCAGGAGCTGAAATATCTGTCACCTACAGAGCTCCAAAAGGAGGTGCTTTTGCATGAGAAAAAACCCCAGGAAAATGAAAGAAAAGAGAGAAAGAGAGAAAGAGAGAAAGAGAGAAAGAGAGAAAGAGAGAAAGAGAGAAAGAAAGAAAGGGAGAGAGCAAAAGAGAAATAGAGAGAAAAGAAGGCAGTGAGAAAGCAAGAAAGTGAGAAAGTATGCTTGTGTGAGAGAGAGAGAAAGAAAGAGAGAGAGAGAAAGAAATTCGATCTAAGTTGCAATATTTCTGAAGCAGTGGATCCAGCATGAAATAATGGACCAATCATGTGTAGCATAAAGGAGCTCAAAGTAATAAGATTTGGTAAGGTCAGAGTCATGATTTTATTTTATTTTTTCAAATGAGATATTGCTCTTGAAAGTGACGCTGAGCTATAGTAGGCAGCGGTAGGAAAGGAAACATCTTGTTTACAAATGTCAGCCAGCAATTAGCGTCATTTAAAGAGTGGAACCACAACTGCTGTTTTTTGTTAGCTTTGAAAACCCCATCTCTTTCTTGTGGCCACGGTTTAAGAGGCAAAGTAGACAGCAAGACTCTGAAACCAGTTCATAAATAGTTGATTTCATATTTTAAAATCTTGCCTATAACTGTCACCCCCCTCGCGTGGATCACAGATGGTGAAGAACTAATTTGTTACTGTTTGATAACGGCTTTTATGTATCAAAGCTCTTATTTACTACTCTGTGGGGGGAAATGACAGACTAAAAGCAATTATGTGTTTTTCTTCCAGTTTTTCTTTAACCACTATGCTCTTTGGCTTTTTTTTTTTTTTCCCCCCACTCCCGACATGTTTCTTATTTGAAATATAGCATTGTGAATCTTTTACATATGTTGGTTCTCATTTAACCCTCTTTCTGGGTTTTCAAGAATGCATCTGGCCAGGCAGATCAACTGTAATCTTTCATGATTGTTTATAATGGCCCAGTGATAAGTAATAACACTCAGGGGTGTCTCCCGGTAACAGCGTATTACATTTCAGTATTAAAAATGCAAATTGGGACTTTGCTTTTGAAGATTGTCAGGAAAACGTTTCAAGGAGGTAGAATAGCTACCAGGACGCCTGTAAGTGAAATAACCCCCTCTCCCCCCACCATGTGGGGCCTCCTGCCCACAGGTTTTCTGAAGGAGCCCCTCACCCTTTCCTCCTTCCCCCAAAATAAATAAATAAGTGAAGAGACTTTCCTCTGTACATGGCATTTAGTAACTGACGTTAAATCTTTGGCCCTGGAAAGTCATGAACTCCCGCCTCTTTCCATTTTTTTTTTTCCTCACTGGTGATACGCAAACCACTCACTCGGTGTTGCCACCAGGAAAGCTTTTGCTGTGGCTTGTACTTTCTGGTCTTGCACTGCAGCAGAGCTCATGAGGCTGAGGGGGTAGTTTCTGCACGTATCTTCACTCTGAATAAACAAATAGGTTCCAATTTGATGATGACCAGGGCTGATTTGTTGCTGAGTTTCCTTAATGTAAATCAGTTTAGGGTGTGCATGAACACCATGGTGAATTTGGTCTTTAGTGCAGAATTTTCCTACTGAAGTTAAGAGTTGAATTTAAAGGCAAAAGAAAGCTATTATAGATAGGAAACTTCAATATAGCAATGTAATATCATAATTATGGTTATAGGCTGAAGGAAACATTGCCTATTTCCGCTGAAATCAATAGGAATTTTCCCACTGACTTAAATGAAAGAAGGAGTAAGTCACCATGGAAAAACCCATGGAAAGATTACAAGCTTTTGTTTGTCTCGTTACATCCTTTAAATTACCTCCTGGCTCTCTTTGCCTGTTTCACTCTCCTTTTCTTCTTCCATATTTTGCCCACACTGGCATTAGGAGGTGCCTGTTAATGTCAGTGGGACTGCTTGGGGAACAATACACTGCTGAGCATAAGGAAGGACAGAAAATTCTCAGTAAATAAGAATATACAGAGCAGGCACTTCCATAATCTCTGAAGTCTGCCTTTTAACCAAAGCTTAGACTAGCAGGAAGAAAAATCAAGGAAATGCAGGAAAACAGAAAAGGAGAGAAAAAGGACAGTGGAATTTAGGAAGCTAGTATACCTGTTTGAAGATGAAACATCACAATATAACCCTTCTTACAACCAAAATATAGGAGTAGCATTTATTTCCAGGCTTTAATACCAGAAACCTTCAATAGAATCCATAAATCACTTCCACATGTTTTTGAATAAATCTCTGTCCTGTATTTTACAAATTGTTTTCTCAAGACACAGTTTGAGTAAGGTCAGCAATCCTTCCCTCCTCTTGTTTGACTTTCTCAGGGAGAAATTCACCCCTGGCAGTTGTCAAGAACAAGACCTGTGTCGCCGAACTCCTGCCTAAGCCAATTGATTTCCAGGGAGAGCTATATTTAGGCTAATCAGGTCCACTGTGTCTGGATGTGGTAATGAAATAGCTGAAGCATGCTCTATCAGGCCCCATTTGAAAATGCTGGCCCAAGTGTGCCTGTCATTTCTGCTGTATTTCAGACTCTCCATCATTTTGATAATTATACAGCTTGGAAACTTTTTTTCTTTTTATAGTCTTTGAAACTATAATGAAGTCTTCAGTGCTGCCAACCCAAACCATCCAAAAATCTTGAATCGGGCTTGAAATAATCATGAGATTGGCCTGAAAATCATGCAACTGAATGTACTTGGCTTCTTCTTATTTGCCTTCTGGTTTTGAGTGTTTAGGGTGCAATGGGGTCACATTTGCAGGGTTTCCTCTGCATCTGTGTGGGCCAGAAATGCAATCTTTTTATAAGACAACTGAAATTCCTTGGGTATTCACATGACTCCAGGAGCTGGGATTTAATAGGGGGGAAAAAAAATCCACTGTGTTTGGGCTTGTGATAAAATTGGAAGCTTTGGCAATACAGAGTGCCTCACATTCAGAGTTTGTATATAAGGGGAATATAGTTTGATGGAGAGAGAGAACAGAGTTCCCTTCTGTTCTCTTCTGACTTGAGAGAAATTCCTCCCAAAGGGTGAACTTCACTTCGCAGAGGCAGCACAAGGCCCATTCAGCATCTGAAGTGATGCATAGACCTGGCTGTGGCTCTCTTTACATGAATTTATTTCATGCTACATTAAGAGAAGCTGCAGAAGTTATTGTAGCTGAGATATAGTTTTATGTGCACAAGGAAAAAAAAATCTTTATAAAACTGTCCATTATCAAGGATTTGGAAGCAAAGTCCAACAAGGAGGGGTACAAGACTGAAGCCCTTGTGGAAGAGGATGGAGGAGGCCCTTGATGGGGGGAGAGAGCTAGGGATGGAAGCATAGGAGCTATTTGGTATAATTAAAGGTAGGAATCCAATTTTAGGACAAGTATATGCTTGTGGAGTAGGAGGCATGGCTGGAGATGCAGGTAGGAGTGGCACCTGGAAAAGTAAGCAAGCAAAGATGTAGGTGAGAAAAAACGTTCCTCCAAGTTCCCCTTTCTTATTTCTGTCATATGCAGGACATAAAGCTTTGCATGTAGGGCTGAGACATTAAAGCTGGGATTCATTTTATCAGTTGTAAATATCAACAACACAAGAAATTTAAAGTGGGATTCACCTTATCCACCATCTACGTGTGCGCTAGTTCCTTGGTAAGCAACGCAAACTAATAGATACTTCTGGGGTGCAATTCATCTCCTCCTCAAACAGACATCTAGAACAGATTGGATAAACTGCATGATAAAAACGCTTTTTTTACTTCCATTGGCTATGTAGGGAACTCAAGTTGACGGATTTTAAGAGGACTAGTTCTTATGCAGACTATTGGCAGTGCAGAAGTCTAAAGTTAAGCATTTTTTCCATGTTCTGCTTAAGAAAAATCTTAGCTGACATCTTTTTGAGCAATTCAGGATACGACTGTAAATGTTTTTGGTGCAGCAATATGTGTGTGTGTGTGTATGTGCACATCCACAGGGTGTTTGGATAATTTTTGCTTATGTTAATGTCTAAATTTGGAGGCAGCAAAAGTAGGGAGTTTATTGCTGCTCCTGGAGAAGACTGGCATTGAACAAGGCTGCACTGCATGAAGAGGGAGATAAAGGTATGGCTTGGAGCCATTTATACGACACAATAAATGTCTGGATATTGCACAGTGGCCACACTCTGGGATCCTCATGTCCGAACCAGTCTTAACGTCCTAAGTCTGTAGCGCTTTAAAATCATTTGCCTGGTTTTGCCTTTCTTCTGTGACTAGTGACACCTTTAAGTAATGCACCATTAGTGTCTCTTATCCCAGTTGTGTATGCCTTAAAAATTGGCAGAGTGTTTTCACTCAAAAGGTATCAGATTCAATTTAAGTACAGGATTTAGAGCGTGCCAAGCCAAGTACTCTTTGCCAGCAATTTGACATCCTGAACAAATAAGGTTTGAATTCCTGCTCTGAAACAGGAAAAGGATCATTTAGTCTGTTTGAATATCATTTAGAGTAGGATAGTTTTATTTTTTTGATGCAGCAGTAGTGTCAAGTGTTGATTCTGACAGATTTATTGAACTGATGGTTGTACATTAAACATACAGCTTTAGACACAGCTTAAATATATATTCAATCTTTCCATTGAATCGAAGTTATGAAAATACCCTATGATAGGTAGATTATAAATGTAACATAAAATAAAAGATAGTCAAGGGTTCTCAGGGCAGAGTTTTTCCAGCACAACTATGACAGAGGTTAGGAACAGGGACCAGGGAGATCACACATGAAGGAATAGATCCACAGAAAGACATAGGTATTTATTTGCCAATTTAGGCATAGAAGTAAAACCTCTTATTCTCAATCTCTGCTTTCCTCCTTCCCTCTGTTTCAGCTGTTGCCCATCTTTTGAGAAATGCTGTTTCAGTCAGTAAAATTTCCAGGGTGCTTTAATTTCTGCTGCAGAAAGAATAAAATATTGACAGTGCTTGCTGCCCTAAATAACCTTAACCTGAGCATGTGTCTGTGGAGCAGTGGGACAGGAGATAGACAGTCAAGTGAGAAGCTACCTTCTTGGACCTGAAAGTAGTGTCATTTTATTAATGTGGCAATCCAAGGTAATAAGCACGGCCTCTTAAACAGGTGGATCAGCTTTACATAGGGCACCCCACTATACTGCTTCTGGTCTGAAAGCTGGCTTGGTGTACAGCTACCTTGGGTAGCTCTGTCAGGAACTGCACCAGGAGGAGATATGTAGATGCTTTTAGTGCCCAATGTCTGGTGAGAGACAAAGGAGGAATTTGGGGACAAGTGCAGGGGACAGCACAAGCTGAGCCAGGCTCCTCTCCTAATGCTCTGAGCCCACCTTAGGGTGCCAGCTATGGACTGACTGCCAGGTCTTTACATGGTGCTACAAAACTACATGTCCTGCTTACATGGCTGTATGGTGAGGTGTTACCATTACCAGAGTTGTCCAGCAAGATGGAGTGGCGATATAGGAATTCAGATAGGAACAGAATTTTTGCTTATACACATGTATACAAGACTGTACATTAGATCGGATATTAGAAAAAAATTCTTCACCAAAAGGGTTGCCAATCACTGGAACAGGCTGCCCAGGGAAGTGGCTGAGTCACCATCCCTGGAGGGATTTAAAAGCCATGAAGATGTGGTGCTTAGGGACATGGTTTAGTGGTGGAGTTGGCAGTGTTAGGTTAATGGTTGTACTTGATGATCTTCAAGGACTTTTCCAACCAAAACAATTCTGTGATTCTGTGATTCTCTGTCCCATCCTCTACCTCCAACTCTTGACTTCAAAATGATTAACAGAAATCCTAGTGTGGCATGGTAACATTTTCTAAATCTCATTTGGCAGACTTAAAACACTTTTAATTCATGGTCATGCTGTGCCATTGTTCAGAAAAAAACATACAGCATTTTCTGTCTCAGAGCTGCTGCAGCACAACCTTTATAAGGAATTTTAGCTCTTATCTGCTTGTCATTGCTTTTTTTTTTAGGAAAAAAACCCCACCCAACTTTTTACAGAGCAGTTGTAAAAATAGTAATAATAATAGTAATAAGAAGAATACTAATAACACCCCCTTCTGCTTGAGTTCTGAGGCTCCTTGATTCATCAACCTCCCTCACTGAGGCTGGGATTGCTGTGAGGGAACCTTCACCTGTGTGTAACTATGAATCTGTTGAGGCGAATGGAAGCTAAGGCAAGTCAGCGTGGAAGGCTTCAAAAGACCTCACCCAGGAAACACTAATTTACTTTAAAGAAGGGCTACAGATTCTATTGCTTTGGGATTTAGGTGAAGAAGCATCTGATTTTTTGTATATTTTTGTTAATTAGCTTATGCGTCTGATACTTGATTTAATTAAAGATATGATCATGCAATAGAAATTGACAGTACACTCAGACAAACTAATTTAAGTGCTCTCACAGTTTATAGAGGATCCATAGAAAATTTCCTTCATTTGTATTCAGCCTGAAAGC
Source organism: Balearica regulorum gibbericeps (assembly GCF_011004875.1). NCBI lineage: Eukaryota > Metazoa > Chordata > Aves > Gruiformes > Gruidae > Balearica > Balearica regulorum. Next base: position 18,148,290 of record NC_046186.1, read on the forward strand.
ACCTAACAGAAAAATATTAAGCAGAAATCACTAGATGTTTACTGTCAAAGATAAGCTGAAATACCACACTTAGCATAAACACTATGTAACCCATGGTATACTAAGTATAATAAATACTAAGCCGACAAATTTACTACCCTTTGTGCATTGTGCTTATGATGTCCTGGTCCTTTAGCTACATGGATTCACTTGCATTAAGACAAAATACATGCAAGATAGCCCCTGTGAAATAAAAAAAGCAATTTATGGCTTCCTATTTGTAATCATATGCAAAAATACAATAAAATCACCAAAAAAAGGAACAAATATATTAATGTTACTGTTGTGCTTTTAGAAATTGTTAATTTGACAAATGAGTGTTTCAGAATCTATCTCTGGCTTTTGCTGGTATGGATCTGCTGCACCATATGCTATTATTCGGGCTAGCAATGGTGACGCAGAGCTCATTTTCTGTCTACTGATCAGTGTAACTTTCTGAGCTTGTTCTGCGCTATTGATAAAAAATATCCCTTTTTTCCTGGGCTTTCTAGCAATTAAAAGTCATCTCAGATATTGCCATTCTGCATTGCTGCTTGATGTTTATTTGCTCTATCACCAGCACAACAAAGGAAAGGCAGCTTTAATTTGCTGTATGTTGTGTAATGCAAACGTGAGTTACTGTATATCCCTTAACAGCCCATCATTAATTTCCCTTGCATGCCGTTTCCAGGTTTTGTATATTGCTGGCTGTTGTGATAGTATGTAAAGCATCAGCTGCTGTTTCACAGCTTGGATTTTAAGGGGTCCACAAGGAGAGATCAAAAGCTGAAATTCTAATATTGCCTCTAATGGAAGAACTATTACCCAAACAAGCAGGATGTAGATTTCTTTCCTAGCAGAGTGCTGCTATGGCATTCTCACACTAATAGCATTCAGGACTCAGGCAATGTATGGTTTCCAGTTCTGAGAAACAATTATTTATTTTATACTTATTGTTTTGCCTAAGGGAAAAAAAAAAGTCTAACTAGTTTAGAAGCAAATTTATTTGTATAAATTCTTACAATGTGCTCATCAGCTTAGTATATAGGTGTGGTACAAAAAGCAATGTTACTGACACTGGACATTTGTGGTAGACAGAGATTAAGCTTAAAGCCAGAACTGTATGACTGTGAGAGAATCTGGCTTGTGTAGAGAGCTAAAATCTGGTAATTAGTAAAGTTATAGATTGGGACTAGTTTCTATACTAATTCTTATGTTCTTCCTAAACTGCTGAGCATCTTTAGCAGTTGTCTTGGAGGCAATGTGACTTTCTTATTTGACTCACAGATTCAAACCCTGCTTTCTTTTCTGCAAATTTGAAAAGTATTAAATACTCCAAATGAAATTAGGAAAATTAGCATGCCATGGGAGTCTAACCTTTTATTCTGTAAAAGATTGGTTTGTAAAGAAAGCTACCAAGATATTTGTTTTCTAAAAGAAAAGAGAAGTGTTAGAGAGAAGCAAATTTTCTTTCGAAAGATGGAAGAATCCCCATCCCTAAAAATAAGGAGAGAATGTATTGTTATGATTTGATCAAAACAAAATCTGATTTGTTTTCTTTCATGGTTGAAGGTACAGACTCTGGTTCTTGAAGGAATGCCTGAGATTTTTTAATTCAGTCATCATCACTGTTCACATTCTGAGCTAAAGATAAACATAGAGATAAACATAGAACTGCTGCTGTGAGACCCCTCAAATAAAATTTGTTTCCATATTTAGGCATTCGGTGCCTTTTAGGAAAAGACCAGATAGAGCTTCATGTATGGGGTAAAGATTGCAATTTCATGTACCTATTTCTGAAAATTCAGTTGAGAATTTTTGCAGAGCTCATCCTTTAGAAGGAAAGTTGTTTAACACACAGAAACTGTCATGAAGAACTGATTAACCACAAGGTGGGTTAGCATCTTCTGAAACCCATGTTTCAGAAGATAGATGACAAGAACAGCCATTCACAGACCAGACGGAAAGAAATCAAAACAAGAGGCTAGAAGAAAGGAAATTGCTAGGGGAAAATCAGAGGTGCAGGACACTTAAAAAAGATGTTCTGTACAACCACTTACTGTATAAATATTGTTCTTTTGTGTTAAATTACTGCCTCCTCTGCTATCGCAGCTTGAAGTTGCTTTAAATCTCTTTACCTTGTTGAACCCAGTCTCAAAGTCTCTATCTATTCTGGAACAGTGCAATGGAGTGTAATGGGCTTTTAACTTAATCACAATAAAGTCCAGAGAAATTAAGGAGCTTGACACTAGAGTAAAGATAAAGCTTTATCACATTAGGTATGTAGATAGCTGGTTTTCATTGTCTATAACACAGAATTTCTCTTAACATTTTTCTATAGAGGTCTTACTTGTAAAAGGATCAGTTTTCCCCCAGAAACTTTTCCTTTGCTACAAACTGACTCATTTTTTAAAAATCCAAAAGTTGAAAAAAAAAAAAACCCCAACCGAACCCAAGTTGCAAATTTCATGCAAAACTCTGGGTCTTTTTAGCTTTTAAACTTGATGCACAGGGGAATGTATGTGATGGGATAGAAATCTGGGTCACAGTATGAAATTCCTGTTTTTGTATTCATAAAAAACAAACTCCATATATCAAAGGAAGGAGGTGTGAAGTAGTAAAAAAGAAAAAGAGAAAAGCAGTCTAAAATATTCTCAGCTGTTGATATTTCTCAAAAAACATACTGAGATCTTTTAAGACATGATATGATTTCCTCTGACCATTATGGAAACAAAAATGGTCACTGCTGTGCTAATAGCTGCTCTAAACTTATCTTCTGAAGATGAATTAGTGAAACAGTTCCAGATTTCCAGTATTTTTTTCTATCATAAAATCGTCGTAGGCCCTGTGCTCTTGAGAAGTACCCAAGTGGGTACTGATTTATATAGCAAAGCAGGACACAGACACTGAATACATCCGTCTCTGCCCATATGTGATCAAGAGCTGCAGGGATGATGGTATGCAAACAAATCCCTTTTGGTATCATAATGTTATCCTGATAACTTTAAACCTTTGAGGTCTAGAGTGTCTCATCTAAGTATAATGCCTAAAGAAAGAAACATTAGGTACATACCTCTTTTAAACAAAACTGTGATTTGTATGTCTCCTGCATAGCAGACCAATTTTTGGACCAATTACAGTGCAATCTGCATCTCCAGAGTGGATTGTTTGAATGATTTTAGTTTACAGGCTAACGATGACTACCAGGTTAGTTCAAGATCTCACATTATGGGATAAACATTTGGTTTCTAAATGAGCCTACATGTTATAGATGGAGCTAAAAATGTCAGTTTGAGACAAATCACTTCAATTTGAGGATGACCAGTAAATGAGAAATACTTCTTAAAGAAAACATACTTCAAGCATGGCATTTGTTGTGGTAAAAATTGAGACTCTTTTAGGCAGCAGTGGGGAGATCATTTTTTCTAATGCAATTCTATCACAGAAAGACAAGGAAATTCAGTGTGGTTTGAAGAAGAACACGCCAGTAATTACATGAAGTGCTGTTCCGCTGCTCTGGGATTTTTTTTATTATAAAATTACTTAACAATAACCTAAAAATAACCTAATAATGAGTGAAAAAGTGTAGTTTTAAGTTCCTTACAAGAGAAAAAGTAGAAACAAGGAAAAATAATTCCAACTAAACCTCATTGGTTCTGAATTCTTTTTGAAAAGCTTCATAAGCTCACTAATGTCTTTTGACAAGGAGTTCCACTGGCCATTATTGAATTTGCATCCAAGGGATGAATAACATCAGAGAAGGCACATGACTACATCAATCTCTTAGTAACTTCCCTTGTGCTATTTGCTTGCTACTAATTATGTTCCTTGTGCAGTCATTTGCTGTGGCAGGACACAAGTGCTATCAGCCATCACAGGACAAAGCAAATGGAATTCCACAGACCAGGAGAAGGAACAGATTCTTTCTGCTTTAAAGATTCACAGTGCTTAGCTCATGTAGGATCTTGAACCTCTACTTACTGTCCTCTTTCAAAACTACCTCCCTAAAAACCTGAAAATTACTGTGGGTTGCTAGTGACAGACAGGAAATATTTTTCCTGTGCAGTGGCCATAGATACTCATATTAGCAGAAGAGAGATAGGTCAGCTTCCTCCATATTGTCCCAAAGATACTCATCTTCTCAAAAGGGGGTAATACCATGCTTTAACATTACTAAAAGGAAACACTATATCCAGGAATTCATGAAAGAATTGTATCTTCATAAACCTCTTGGGCACACTTCTCCCTTTGGGTGGAGGCTGTGCCCTAATGGCATAATTGCACCCTCATTGTTTTCATGTTATAAAACTCCCTCAATAATGAAACATCAGTAGAATTTCAGCTGAATGTGCTGACTCCTGAGAGACACAACTCCTTTCCACTATAATACAGTCAGGCAGAAAGAAAAAGATTCATTGATAAAAGCCACATGTTTACCCAGTGGCAGAATAGTTAGATGTTGATACCAGTTCACAAAAGCGGTGTATGATGATCTACAAATTAATTATATACTTGGATTGCCAAAGACAGAATGTTAGCATTTGCTGAGATTTGCATGAATGCAGATTTAGGCTTCAGTTTTGAAGCACTTACGCCCATCCTAAACTTGAAGCACCTCCTTTAGTCCCAAGTAAAAAGTCATGACCTAAATTATATTGTGTATTTCATTTGGAACTAATAAAATGTAAGTACAAAAAGGGAACATTTGAGTCAGTTTATTATACAGTATTTGACCCTATCTACCCTACTAAAACTTCACATTCTTTCTCCAGCGGTGCCGTATGGGAACACAAGATTGCAATTGTGCCCCAAGAGCATGACAGCAGTCCTCATAATAGTTTCTTCAGTCTTTTTTTACATTGCTTTCCAAAATGATGCTGCCATATGTGCTGTTATATTTAAGCAGCAGATGCTGTGAATTCACAAAGTTGAAGAATGCTGAAGTATGATACCATTTGAAAACAGGTTTTCTAGGGAAAGCTGACTTCTTGCAAGGCTTTGGATTTATTTCAGGCATTTCATTACTAATTACAAAAGGCCATATAGAGTGCTTTTATACCACTTATTGGTTCTGTCTTGGGGCACCTAATATATGGGCTATCTAGCTTTTACACTATATTGCTCTTCCCACAGCTACAAAGCTGCAATAATCTCTATTTGCAACAGTGCTAATGCTTTAATTTTGAAAAGGAGCTGGGAATGGGTCTTCATTTCCCCTCCTTCACTTAACCAGAGTTTGAGCTAAGGATGATATTGCACTGTAAACCAGGCTCATAGTATTAGGCTATGCACTAGCTAAATATGGGTATTATGGATATAATGTTAGGAAATTCAAATTACTTCAGTTTTCATTGGTAACTGACTTTCTAACCATTCTCCTGTTTGAAAATTAAGGAAGCGAATTCACAGTGTACTCTGAAGTACATTGAGATTGGCAGACGTTCTGGACTCATAGGGAGTCAAATCAGTTCCTATAGCCTACACATCAGATACACGGGCTAGGAGTTAGAGGATACAGTAGAGATATGGAGGAAAAGGTGCCCAGAGGAACATTTCTAATATAGAGGTTGCTTCACGGCAGTTGTTTTAGGAAAATACCAGGATCTGGGGACCGAAGTAAATAGAAGCATTCTTCTAGCACTGACTTGAGTCAGTTTAATTTCATGTGTAACTTCACTGAGTTTATGAGACTGAAATACCAGGCTCTCTAAGGCAGTAAGTTTTTTTTCCACACATGGCCAGCTCTGAGTAACTGCAAACAGGGCAAGTTGCCACCATGTCTTGTATTAGTCTGCAGCAATTATTGCACCTTAGGGGAAAGAGACTCTGATTTGAAAGGAAAGGAATTACCCATTGAAAAGAGATGTCTGGGGGTTGGAAGGTCCTGCGTCTGCTTTGCATCCTTGCACACATAGATAATGTATAGAGTGGTTGGGGTCTTCTCTCACCTGTGGCACTGATTAACACTCCCATCAAATGTATCAGTGGAAGTATGGGTCTAACTTTCTCATGGTCAACTTACAAAAGTTCATTTTCTTCATAAGTGTATTTGGCAAAGTTTTGGCAGCAGGGAGGCCTGCATAGGTGGGCTCTGGGGGAAGTGACTGGGAGCGGCCTTGTGTCAGATACAACTAATATCTCCAAAAGAGATCTACTACAGGACACAGCTGAGCCCATCAGTGCCTTTGTGAAAACATAGGTAAGAAAGGGCAGAAAACACCAGAGGCAGAGGAGGAGGGAGCAAAAGAATGAGAAACAACAGAGGAAACATCAGTCAGAGGAGGTACACAACTGAAGGGCGCGAGCAGAGCAGGTACACAGCTGAAGGGACTGTGGTCTGAGGAAAGCCCACAGAGGAGCATCGGAGAAGAGTGGTAACCGAAGACAGAAACCACTATGCACTGTGTCTTGCCTCACCAAGGGGATGGAGTATAACCTCTGTCAATAATGAGGGTGGAGAGGAATCTGAAGTGAATGAGTGGAGACAAGGAAGAGGGGAGGAGGAGTCTAAAGTGAGACTGAGTCTGGGAAAGTGGAAGGAAAGATGTTTTATCGCTAAGTGTTTTAATGCTTTTTTTGTTTGCCATTGCTCTAATCAGTAATTAAATAGTTATGCGAATCGGCAATAAATTAAATACCTCAAGTTTATTTTGCCCATGACAGTATATGGCAAGTGATTTTCCCTGCCTTTACCTTGACGCGTGAAATCTCTCACTCTCATTCATCTATTTTCTCCTCTGTCCAGTTGGGGGGAGGGGGGGAGGGGAGGGAGTGGGAGGTGTCTGGGTGGGTGCTTGGGTGCTAGCTGGGGCAAATTCACCACAGCAAGGAATTTTATTATCATTTTTCCCTCTCCTTCCTTCTCTCCTCTCACTCTTCTATTTTTTTTTTCAGCTTTCACCCTTTCATCTTATTTTTTTTCCCTTTATAATAGTTTGAATGGGAGAAGTGTATCAAATATAGTTGACATTAAGGCAAGTTATTGTTCCTGCAATTAATTCTTATTTCTATCAGTTCCAAAATAAAAGAAATATTATGAAACTAGTCCTGCTGTAGATGATTCCAACAATAAGATATTGGCATCCAGATCACATCGCGCAATGGGATATTCTAACCAGACTGCCAGCACTGGAATGAAAAATGTAACTCTTTGTTCCAAAGAGCTGTTAGATCAGCATACTCAGTATGGTTGCCACCTAGAAATCATGTAAATGGGCTTGTATTTTACACCTTTTCCTACTTGACTTCCTCTCTCATTGTGCTTCCCTATTTCTCATTCATCCGCCGTTTTTGGGGTGACATGTTCATTTTTATTAAATATCCACTGATTCATCCTTCTTTTGTTGCTGGTCTCTGCAGCTCTTCTACAGCATCGCCAATCCAGCACCACTGGAAGAAGTATTGATTCGAGTAATTTGATAACGTTTAACGAGTTCTTGGCTGACATGACTACTAGCAGGATTTGGATTCTTCCATCTCTCGATATCCCTGATGGGTGCTGACCCTCCTCCCAGTTAAGAGCTCTGTGTGGTGCCCCCTTCCTGCTTGAAGAATAATGAAATACAAATGGTGATGAAACCCCTTCTCCCTTGGGAAGGCGTGCCGCAGCATGGCTGGGGTGCACTGGTAGGATGTTGTGATAAAGAGAATTTCCAGCTAAGGTGCTTAAGGCTCACAATGTCCTAAAGGAGAGTGACTATTGCAATGGGGAGGGGATCCTGGACTGCTCTCTGGGTCTCCAGACTCCTTTGTGTGAAAGAAATATTTGTTAACTCTATTCAGGTCAACAAGTTTTGTGTCTCAGCTGCAGTCTTGTGGTAAATTAATAGGCATAGAGAGGAAACGGTCTGAGCAGAAACTCCTTGGTCCCCTCATTTTGAGAGTATCACAAACCAGCAGTAAAACTGAAAGAAAGGTGCAGATGAAGGACAGGGAGAGGAGGACAAAGTGTTAAATATGCTGACCTGGGCTGCTGGATTGAGCTGTTTGGAGAAGAAGGCTGAAGCTATAAAATGAAGATTTAGATTTTTACAAGTTCAAGGGAGGATGGCTCCCATTTGCAGTTCAGCTTTGAGTCTCTCTGGTAAAAAGAATTGGGTTTAGAATGAAGTCAGTGAAGTTTATTTAATGTTGTCAGTAAAATTTCCAAAGAATCCCACACTCAAATGCCCCTCACTTATCTAAAAAATAGATGATATGAGTATATGAGGAAGGTTATAAGACTGAGTTTTTCAGTATTTCTGGTTTCCGAACAGAGTATCTGAAGCAGCTGAAACACTTGCATGGTTTTGCTTTTCTTTCCAAACCTAGCAAGGGTGTTGCTCTAGTAAATGACAAAATCCAGATAGAGTGTGGGAGCAGCAGGATCCCAAATTAAACAACTGGGAGGTTGATAAATGCTTCCAGTAGCAGATTTAAGTACAGATGGAATCGTTTGACCATTCGACACGCCACAGTCCACTTGTTGGGGGCTTCCGACCATGTCTCTGCAACATTAACTTCATAAAAACTTCCATCAAAGAGCCCCCACCAGAGTCACAGTGCCTTTTTTAGAGCATTTTCAAACAGCAGAAATAAACATTAAAAGATTCTGCCCTTCCTTCCTCGACATTTCTCTGACAGTAAATTAGAATCAGATGGAAGGTATTATTTCCACGAAGGTTATAATGCAAATGAATTCCTTTACAATAACTTTTTAGAAAAAGTCTTTTTAAAAATATGTATGCATTTGACCAATAAATTCAAAGACATAGAGAAATTTTGTTCAAGGCTGATGTATCTCAATTTGTATTCTTGTCCTTGGCCAGATAACGCTCTTCAGTAACCAGCACTTTTAACAAGCAGTTTATTAATATCCTGGACACCTGATAGTTGTATTCCTCATTTGTTTTTTCTCCTCTACAGGTTGATTGTTTTGTGGTTTTTTTTTTTTTAAGTACTGCACTGATGTTCTGCACTTCAAAGTGACAAAATAATTGCATACCTGGCATTAGGAAAATAAATCTGCAATAAATTAGAGTATTTTGATTCCAAGAATCTCTAAGAACTAGAGGTGATGTAATTTTGAGACAATAGTTTTTGAAAAGTGGAGTTTCAGGCATAAACAGGTGTTTCCCCTGCCTTCATGCTGGTGAACACTAAAAAAAAAGACTATCATCAGTGCTCTCCAGAGAATCTGTTCATTGAGAAGCTGCTTTACCAGGATATTGATTTTGTGAACTGGAAATTTAACAGAGATGTGAGATTGAATAGATGTGGTTGAATGTAAGCAGAGATACAAGAAACGACTGAGGTGTGTACATTTATGGAGGATTATATTAATTTATTAGCATTCACTAACTGATTCCCCAATATACTTTAGTCAGGTTTATGACAAAAACACTTTTCTTAGCTATCTACATGATATAAATGCTAAAGAAGACAGCATTGCATGTTTATTCTTTAATGTCTGTGTTCTCTACAGTATTGGACTTAGGAACACCTGCTGTTGTTCTTCTCTCTGGTTTTTTTCACAATTTGACTCCAAACATCACTGAGAAAGTGCAGTATAATGACCAACAGAGTGGTTGTATTTCCTTCTGAGTTATTTGGTCTTGTTTTACTGTGAGCAATAATGACTTTAATTAGAGTGGTGAAAATCAGAGATATTTCATCTCTTCATTTATAGTGCTTTGGAAATTGTCTTGGGATCTAGTAACATTAACATTGCATCTAAATTTTAGTTGAGAGACTACTTTGTAATTATAGTAGTGTGCTGGTTTTGGCTGGGATAGAGTTAATTTTCTTAGTAGCTAGTATGGGGCTGTGTTTTGGATTTGTGCTGAAAACAGTGTTGATAACACAGGGACATTTTTGTTACTGCTGAGCAGTGCTCACACAGAGCCAAGGCCTTTTCTGCTTCTCACACCACCCCACCAGCGAGTAGGCTGGGGGTGCACAAGGACTTGGGAGGGGACACAGCTGGGACAGCTGACCCCAGCTGACCAAAGGGATATCCCATACCATATGATGTCACGCTCAGCATGTAAACCTGGGGGAAGAAGAGGAAAGGAGGGGATGTTCAAAGTGATGATGTTTGTCTTCCCAGGTAACCATTACACATGATGGAGCCCTGCTTCCCTGGAGATGGCTGAACACCTGCCTGCCATGGGAAGTGGTGAATTAATTCCTTGTTTTGCTTTGCTTACATGCGCGGCTTTACCTATTAAACTGCCTTTATCTCAGCCCACGAGTTTTCTCACTTTTACTCTTCTGGCTCTGATTGTTCCAGCTATAACATAGATTTAAATTATTTGTTAGGATTACGCGTCTGGTCACGTCACCTCCTTTCTATTCATGTTACATACATCATCCAGGTGCTTAGTCTTGTTTTCTAAACTATATTGAGGTAGAAACTCACTACTTATTTTCTTGTGGTGAAGATACCTCTTGGTACCTAGGCTGCTCACAGCTGGTCTTCTAAGGTGTACTCTTTTCAGGCTTCTATCCTTTCCTCATGTCACAACTCAGATCTTTATTATCGCTCTCAGTGGCTGTTGAGACAGGCTGTAGGTGCAGAGGTGTAGGTATAGTGCCCTGGTCAGGGCAGGTGTTTAGCTATGCACAGATCATATTTGGCACATAGGGCAATGCTCCCTATCAAGCACTGCTGTGTCCATATCAACTATTATATGTGTGTTAGCAAATTTTGGCATTGACCAACTGAGAAGTGGAAGCAGAACATGTCATTGTATTATTTCACCAGTGTCAAGACAATGAACTTCATGAAGATGATTATACCTCACAGTTACTGAGATCCTTTAGTCTGAGGCTCTCAATGTACATTATGAATAGCCATAAATTAGTTATCACAGTTAAAGGCTTGCAGGGATGCTCATTTTACAACCACCAAACAAGAAAAGCCCAAAGGTTGTGGCTGATTTATTTAAAGATGATTTAGGACCCCAATTTAATTTGAAATATTGAATGGCATTTGAACTACATACTTACTTAGGTTCTCTTTCTATTCTGAAAGGCTCGAGATCATGGGGCCATGCTGCCTGTGGCAAAAATAAGAGAAGTATCCAGACCTCATGTTTCTTATCCTTTGGTCACAAGAAATAATCTTCCCACCTATATTTATCCAGCACAGAGGTAAAACCTTGCTTCCTTCATAAAGAAAAGTAAACCAGAAGTATCTAGCAAAGACATAGAAATATTCTTAAGCAATTTTCTGTTTATTATTTATTTGAATGTCCTTCTGATGGGTGACTATGCCTTTGCTAGTGGCACTCAAAGAGCCAAAAGAAACATATGTTGTGAAAAATACCTTTAGCAAAACAGACAGATGGATAGGTAACACTTTAAAACAGGGTGGCCAATGATTAGCAATTCATTTGGTATTCATTGTGATAACATTAATTGTGATGAATAAATTACATTTAGCATCACTTGGAATTTTGTGAAAAGAACATTTGCCTTTTCGGTGGCTTTGTGAAAAGGAAAAAAATAAACCACTTTTCTATTTTTTTCATTTTGTGTTATTTTTCCCATCTCATAAAATAGTTCATTTAACAGCAGAGTCTATGGAAGAAAACCACAAGTTGTGCATCAATGTTTTAAAATTTTAAAGGCTTCTAATGTTATTATCATCTATAAGTAAATTTTCACTCAGATCATGCTTTGAAGGTTTCACTTTTTTTTTTTTTTACAGCAATTGAAAAATTTCTAAACTGGTCAATCCTTTCTGCTGGTTCATCACTCTCCTATTCAGTTAAATATACCGCAGAAGTGAAAAAATATACCTATTGCTTGTAAGCCGTAAACAGTCAGTAGATTGTGTTCTGTTGATTACAGACGGTTTATATTGGCTGGACTGGGCTTTAGCTGTCAGCACATAAAGAGAGAAATGGACAAAAGAGGCTCTGAGAGCAGATGTTGACACTGGAAGCTCAAATTCTGGGATCCTCAGCCTGTGGCTGTGGAAGCCCAGCTGGGAGAAAGAGACAGGCTGCATTCATAGAGCCTCTCTGGGATCCCTGCCCCATGCAGGTATCCAGCCATTGAGAGACAGGAAGATGAAAGGCTGCTTCACAGATGTCACCTGCTGAGGGTTCAGCAGCCTGTCCAGAAATGTCATGTTTGGCAGCTGGTGGAGGATCCCTCCCACCAGCTCTGGCACACAGATTCTCACAGTATTCCGGGAAAGATGCTTACACGGGGGCTTCCTAATGAGACGACATTAAAGAGAATTTTTGGCTTCTGCCTCTAACAGCACATTGACATTAACCTAGCTGTCCATTCATTACACACTTCTACTGAAGATCAGTCACTCTAACAAAATGAATTTTGGGCATAAGCACCAGGCCAAATGACCCTGGAAAACTGTCGAGATGGCTATCACTTCTCGTTCTGTTAAACTGATTCTGCATTCCTTTGTTTCTGTGTAAATTTCTGAAACTGCTCTAATTCCACTGATACAGGCTCAGTTGAGGCACTTGGCCCCAAAAGCAGCAGAAACTGCAAAATTCCAGAGGATCTACGGCACTCAAACATGGCACACCGAAACTCCAGAGTCCTATTATCTGCTTGGGTAATAATACATGACCTCATCAAAACCCACATTTCGAACACTGGCAGAAAAGATCAGACAGTATTGGTAAGAAGATAAAAAAGAAAGCCGATAAGAATTTGGCAGAAGAATGCTATGATCTAAGCAGAAAGGTGGTAAAGTGAAGCAGAAAAAGGTTATTGCTTAAATTGGTTGAGAGGGGTTAGCATTTGCCCTTTTTCTCACCTATGGCCCTCAGGTCAAAGCAAATGGCACATCCTTTGTCCTTTGCCTTTTGGGCTACTTCTAATCTGCATAGAAAGAACAAGGGGTCCTTTTCCATACTGTGTATAGGCTCAGGGAAGTGCCATCTCTCTCAGATCAGTTAAATTCTCAGAAATATCTGGAAATATTACTTAAATGCATGGGATCTAAAATTGGCATTTGAGTGTCCAGTAATAGGAAAAAAATACTCCAAATGGTCAAATTTCTCATTCGATTTTTTTTTAATCTTTACAGTCTTCACTTTTTTCCCTTCTCTTCTCTTTGTATTCGATGTGCTAATAAGAATAGCTGTGCTTTTAATAAGTGAGATCTTTGTTATGGAATCTGTCTAGTAGTGTACTGCCTCTTAAGAGCATTCAGAGGTATCAAAATACCACTGAGTCCCAGAAGAGGACTTTCATCGTTATCATCTACATTTTTTCACAGCTCCAGTTTGGGTTATTGTTTTGGTCTTTCCCAAGGAGGCTGCTTGCACCCCTGGGTGCACCAGGCAATGCTCCTCAGGACCTACAGCATGAAAGGTTCACTTGAGGATACCAAGTGGAAGAACTGACAAGAAATTTGTTCATTAGTTACATCAAATGGTCAAAGCTAAAATCACTTTTAGTGTTAATACCAGTTTTGGCTGTGGTGAGTGAAACTTTAGAGCATTAGGATCATTTTGATGCTTGGGTCATTGTTTTGCAAAAGGGAAGGAGAAAAAGGAATGAGGGAAAAAGTAAAGGAGGGATTAATAGAAGGAAGTAAACACATACTGATCCTAAATAAATTCACAGCATTCACCAGTTAGAGAAGCATACAGTGTAAAGGTCATGAGCTTGGAATGGCCCACTAATGTCAACAAAGCCCTGGTGATTAAAGTTACTGATAGCTCTTAAACTAAAATGTAATTATTTCCTTTTCTTAAACAGGATCAGGAGGATATTCCAGTCTGTGGCAGTCTAAATTGAGATATCTAGAAAAAAATCTAACTTTGAAAATGTAAAAGGTTTAGCATTTTTTGAAAACTGGATTTTTAATGTGAAAATCTGACTAAGGGAAAACTGTTGTTCCAATGATGCTCATAATATTAGGACATCTAAAGAAGAATAAAAATAAAATAAAAGGACTTGTCATAGACAAAACCAGAAAAACAACCCCTTAGGTCCTGGTACTTTTTTTAGTGGTTTTAGTGCATTCATGCCCTCTTCATGAGTGAACCTTAGCAAATGTTAGAATTTTGTCTTTAGGAGACATTAATGAGCTGACCTATGGAATATTAAACATATATATTAATGATTTTTTATGTTTATAAAAGTAATATTTTGTTTTAAATACAGTATTATATTCTCTACCACCAGGTTAGACTTCTGTCTAGTTGAGAGGGAGTTTTAATTAAAGAACATAAAACTTAAATGGTTCAGAAAATGTCAACATGGGTTCCTATTTTCAGCCCAACACAGATGATAGAACGAGAGGGCATAAATGAAAATTAAAGAAAAACAAATTCAGAACAGATGTCAGGAAGCATTTTTTTCAAGCAGCGAATCATAAATGTGTGGAATGGCTTACTAGGCAAGACAGTTAAGGCAAAAACACGGAGGTCATTAAAGAAACAATTAGAAGACTTCATGGTGTAGATGGAAAATGGAATGAGACATGATAAGCCAAATGGCCTCTACTTGCTCCAACAGTGTCTCACGTTCTCAAGAAATCTGGACACTGGTAGATGCTTTTAGGGCTCTAGGGTAGGTGCTTGCTAGAAATCCAGACAGCTCTCTTCCTCCCTCCTTCTCTCCCTCCCCTGCTTTCCGCAGGTACCCTAACACAACTTTCAGGAATACCATCAAAGCAGTGTTAATGATGGGAGTATCCGCATTAAATATGCATTACAGATGCCAGTGAAACCTTTGAAACATTTCCTATGAGAAGTGATCTTATTATCATAAAACAAGTTTGCCAGTGTAGAGCAACAGGCAACCTCTATTAGCAAAGATGTCTTCTACTAGGAAAATTTTAATATCCTTTTTTGTGACTATTAACATTATAAAGAAACATTCAATACCATCTGTAAATACTGTCAAAGATGGTATGGTAGAACCTCTTAAAAGAGAAAGCCAAGTCTTATGAATAAGTCAGGACAGTGCACCTGGCAGGTTTTACAGCAGAAACAAAGACTCAGATCTTACTGTTCTGTCAGAATGGGGCAACCAGACGATCTGCCTTAGGTGAGGACAGATAACGGAGAAGAATTTGGTTTACTATCAATCACCTACGGCTATGAATGGAAAAGGAGGACAAACAAATAACCTCTGTTTGCTCAAGATTATTTTGAAACAAAATAGAAGATCTGAAGTGATAATTATATCTAGAAAGTGGCAGATGTTAAAACAAGATGCTTTATAAACAAGTATAGGCTAGAAATGAACTAAAACGGAATTACTGCACTATGCCAGCTGACCGCAATTATTTCCAGCTTATGCTATTTCAATAACCTGTAAAATTCTAAATATGTGGGAACTAAAAGTCACGTTTTAACTTTACAAGTCTAGAAAGGGTTCTTTAAAGGGCTAGTGCTTTAGGAAGGTAGGATGATTTAAAACGTTCAGAGATCCAGCTCATGCTTGGTGAAAAAATTGCTCTTGTGTTAATCTGTGTATTATAAATGGAAAACTGCATCTTGCAACGTTCTTGATATAGATGAATTGGTATGAAACAATATTAGGTAATCCCAGATAACAGGTAGGATTTGGTCCTTTAGGCCTGTTGAGATCATGATTATGTGCTGCAAGAACTTGAACATTGTGCTGGTTTCAGCTGAGAGGATTGATTTTCTTCATAGTAGCTAGCGTGGGGATACGTTTTGGATTTGTGCTGGAGACAGCATTGATAATATAGAGATGTTTTTGTTCTATGGACTTATTGTTGAGCAGTGTTTACACGGGGCCAAGGCCTTTTCTGCTTCTTGCGCTGCCCTGCCAGCAGGATGGCTGGGGGTGCACAAGAAGTTGGGAGGAGACACAGACAGGACAGGTGACCCAAACTGACCAAAGGGATATTCCATACTATATGACGTCATGCTCAGATTATAAGGAGCTTGGGGGAAGGGGGGGGGGGGGGGGGGGGGGCGGCGTTTGGAGCGATAGCGTTGGTCTTCCCAAGTAACTGTTACGCGTGACGGAGCCCTGCTTTCCTGGAGATGGCTGAACACCTGCCTGCCCATGGGAAGTGGTGAATGAATTCCTTGCTTTGCTTTGCTTGTGCGCGCGGCTTTTGCTTTACCTATTAAACTGTCTTTATCTCAACCCACAAGTTTTCTCACTTTAACTTTTCCAATTCTCTCCCCCATCCTGATGGGGGGGCGGGGAGTGAACGAGCGGCTGCGTGGTGCTCAGCTGCCGGCTGGGGTAAAACCACGACAAACATGTAACAGTAATACATGGTTGGCTTCAGATCCAGACCCCTCAGTGCACTGTCTGCATGTGAGGCAGGTGTCTGAGCTCCCATGGGGGATGGGGTGCGTGTGATCTGAACAACACGGGCAATGCAGCCTAAATAGCAATTTAGACAATGAAGTGCAAAAAACCATTCAGCTCACCCTAAAGTAGGTAGTCATGTCTGGTGAGCTGAATGGTTATTTAGGAACAGTGCTAACTTAAATCACAGTGGCTGTTTGAGAAAATCCTTTGTGTGGTTATTATTATTTTAATTTGCCTTAATTCATTTAGGAAGTGGTTAAATATGAAATACGTTGATCCTTCCCCATGACCCCTAGACGCACTGGACGACATGTTGCTGTTTATGTTTATGATCTCTACAACTGATTTAGCCACCATAAGCTTCCTTTGTCATCAAGAGAGAGAAACTGGCCCAGGTTTCATCTCAGCCTAAAGGACATAAGATCAATCACACTACAAAAGTGCACATTTCTCTCTAGTAAAGGCATACAAAGGGAGTTTAGGGGGACTAGGCTGGTGTTGAAAACTAATTAATCTTGATCATAATGTTGAGTACTCACCTTGCTACAAACACTTTTACACTCAATTTACACATGTAAGATCCTTAGTTCCTTAAAAAAAAAGTTCTTTACTATTGCTTCTTGCAAGAAGGTAGAAGAATAGAGAAGAGAAGTCTCAATGGAGTGATTATTTTCCCCTCCCACTGAGGGAACGAGAATTGCTAAAAAAAGCCAACAAGCAGGTCTTACCTCTGGCTGCACAGAGTCCAAGCAGTATTTCAATAAAATTTACTTCTGTAAAGAACATCAATAGAAAACAAAAAAAAAAAGTTTTTGCTTAGTTCTAGAATGTACCTGTGGCTCTTCTCTTTAAATTGTATACAGTGTTTGAACATAATTGAAATTATATCCTGAAATGTACTTTTCTTAGTTTCTCCCCCTATTTATAGAAGGGAAATGAATATGAAATTACAAACCCAAGATATTATTTCGAAGCCAAACAGCATGTAAGGATGGGATGCCTCTCAGGTGACTAATGCTATCTGAAAAAACTGTTAATTTGTAAGGTGGTGTCTAGACTACATCGATGCTCAGCAGAGAGAGATGGGCCACTCAGAGCAAATGACCCTCTTTCTCTTTGACAGTTAAGCTTAGAGCAGGACAAATTGCCTCCTAGAGGTACCTGCATCAGTTTGTTGAATATAAAGGAAATCCAGACAATCAGCTCATGTTTGAAACTTAACTTCCAGATGAGTGCAAGTAAATGAGGGTGAATGGTGGCCACAAAGCTAAGCTGACTATAGCTGTCTGCTGTGAGAGTGCCATGAGAAACACATAGACCAAAAAAAAAAATTCAAACTTTTAGAAGGAAAGCAGACATGCATACATATACAGGCAGACATATGTTTTAATTGGGCTCAGGCACTATTATGTAGGTTGCCAAATTTCACATCATCACATAGGATTTGCAGTAAATTACAAATGCCTCAGATAGATAGAGGAATTAGCAATACAGGCTTACAATTGTGTTTGGGTGGGTGAGGAAATGCTCACTAAGGTTCATCACATGAAGTGCCAGACCCACTGTGACTTAGTGATTCTAAACACTGTGGAAGTTTAATAAAACAGAGAGCAAATTGGCTTATGCCATTGGAGCTGTGCTTTTGGCTACATGGCTGAGCATTTGTTTTGGAAGCTGGAGACTCTGGTTTTGGTCCCAGTGTTAATTAATTGTACCATGCATTTGCACTGCAGTCCACTAAGGAAGGTGTAAGACAGTGTCTGGATGTGGATTATTTAAACATTACTGACTCGTCCAAAGGGCTTTAGCGGTCAGGTAATGACCAGCTGGAGCAGTTAAGGGCTGTAGGTGAAGCCAATTGTTCTGCATTTGTGAAGGACCTCCAAGTGACTCTGTGCTGCTCAGACAATTTTGGACTTTTTTTTTTTCTCTTTTGTAATTTGATTTATTTTTTGAATGTTTTAAAAATCTGAGTCTTAATGTCATTATACTGCTGCTCTGCTCTGCCAGCGCGCTCTGTTCAGTGGCTGCAGTCTGCTCATCCTTGCTTTATCTTACTGGGAAATTATTCTGTTCAAACCAATGCAAAGCAAAGTATTATGTGCAAATTATCCTAAAATTAAATGTTTCTCTGTGGAAGGAAGATGTCAGCTCTCCCTCCAAAAGATAAATTGAGAAAAATAGTTTCTGAATGGAAAAACAGAAAAAGCCCATCTCTCCAAACAATTACGTGGTAGCTATTCAGATCTGTGGAGCTATCAGTGCCTTCTCACATCCTGCTTTAAGGCCTGACTAACTCTCTAGAGCAAGTAACTCACCCCACGGCCAGCGTGGAGTGAAGGGTGCTCCATAAGAGGCACAGAAGCTTCCCTCTGAGCAGCAAGGAGCAGGACCATGGCTGTTGGAGGCCAGCACATGTTCTACACCACAGCATCCAGCTGTCCTTGCAAGCCACTGGTGGGGTGAAGCCAAGACCACTGCATCCACCCCACTTTGAAAGGGCGTTTAGCAAGCCTGCAGCTGGTTTTATTCCTGTATGGCTGGAGCCATGGCAAGATGTAGCCATTAAAGTAGTATATAGGCATTTTTAGACTACCCTAATGTCTTTAGCTAGGTATATGCTGCCTAACATATTAAGATTCAAAATTATTCCTCCTCCTTTTTTATAACTTAATCTAGAGGATTCTATTGAATAGAAGGGCTCTGGAGAGCAAACTGTTGATGGCATCTACTAAAAAAAAAAAAAAAAAAAAAAAAAGTATGTACCTGACAAAGACAAAGCAATGGAAAGTTCTGCTGTGGGGCCTTGGTTGCTTTCCATGGAGTGACCAAGAGCTGATGGAGACCTCCTTCAGGTGCCTGGTTGCCTCAGGCTGCCTGCACGGCCATGGAAGACAAAACTGTCTAATTTGGCTTCAACTCTGAATGTGAATCCATCTAGGGAGAGCTTGTCTGTCTCCACAGACTGCATAGGGAGCTTCATGGTGTTCCACTGACAAATACAATTTTATGCTTGTGCTTAAGGCCAGTGGAAGGAAGTCCAGCTGAAAGCTGGGCGTGCACTCACTTTCTGTGACATTCACAATTAGAAAAGAAGAAAATATCTACAGGAAATAAGGAAAAGATCAGACTTGAAAGACTGATAAGGAAGGAAAGAAAAGGATACAGAAACACGATATGAGAAGGGAATAACATTGCAGATGGAAATGGAAGTGTCTTAACACAGAACGTTTTAAAAAAACCCTCTGCTATTGGTTTGGTGCTAGTTTCCTATTTCTTCATAAACTAGGGGATTCAGTGAACCAGAACTGAAGAATGTTTCTTCCATTTCTTTCTTCTCTCTTAAGTTTCAACTTCTACTAGCAGTAAGCAGCAAGTAGGTAACTAGTACTTTTGTTCTGGCACATCTTTCCTCTAGAATAAATTCCCATATGTTAAAAGATTCATTTTGATTTTATGTGCTTTAAAGATATTTTTCTATCAATACTGTTCACAATTTAATTACAATAATTAACATAGTTTTCCAATATTTTTTTGTGCCTTTGATTATATGCCTAAAAATGTTGCAGCTGTGTTTACCTATATCTCTTTTGTCTCAGGCTTCATCTGAAATGAGAATATCATTTTATATATAGCTTTCTACTGGCTTTGTGAACTGTTTTTCATAATACCCCAGTTTAGCTTCATATACATTCATACAAAGGAATGTACTCAGCTCTCTCAATTTGAGTGGTTCTGGAACAGAAATCAGAATAGGCAGAAATTCCCCATGTAAGTTGTGTGACTTTTCAAGAAGCAGGAAAATATGTTTTGTTTGAACAACACAAAAATATGTATTATTCAGAGAATGCTGCAAAAAAACACAGTGGTGGAAAGATACATCTTTGCCTATCACTGTACAGAGGAGGTAATATTAAAAAAAGCTTTGGTTAGAAACTGAATTTTTCTCCTTGTTTCTAGTAATATATGCAATGACTAAATGCTCTTCCATCATCCTTTGTCCAGAGATATTAGTTTATCTTCCACGTAGCTGACCTATTTCTGGGAAAGGGGCAAGGTGAAATATAATTAAGCTTTGTACAGCTGATGTGGACAAGAGATCGCTCACTCATTATCGAAGCATCAGCTACCATATGTGGTCTGTAGAGCAGCCAAACATTTGTGGTTCAGCAGCTGCTAACACGAATTTCTGATGGATTAGGCTTAGGAGTCTCTTCATAGATTTCATGGGGAATTGGAAAGGTCCACAGAGTTTCCAGAGTGGCTATTGGGATTCCCTTCCTGCATGAACAGAATCCAAAAGGGCCTATCTGAAAGCAATTGTTTCATTTAGTCTGCTCTGCTGCCAGCTCCTGGAGGCAGCTAGCAGAAAGAGAAGAACTGCTGTTGGGGTGGGGAATTTTAAAACAATTCACCAAAGGACTTGAGAATCGCTAGTTATGCAAAGATAAGAATGGAAAGCAAAGATCAAGAGAGGAAGAAGAGGATGAAATCTGGGGAGGAAGGAAGAATGGAAAAAAAGATAAAAAGAGATGAATAATAAAAGGTGGGTGAGCAGGACCTCTAGGTCCTAAGATGGACCTGGAGGAAGTTTCCACATTTCCTGCTACCATTTTTCATTGAAAAGAGTTTGCCAGAACTGGATGTTCTGAGTGTGCAATACCTTGAATCTCCAGTTAGTACTGAAATACATAGATTTCACAGTCCACTGAACAGCCAAAGAGTAAACTGAGGAATGGAGGCAAAGTTCTTAAATGGCTTCATTTTCTCTGTAGTCTATATAACATAGTGGAAGTTTTCTATTAAAAAGTCAGTGTGCTATTAAAAAGTCAGTGCATCACCTTCCTCTATTCTGTGTCTATTGAGTCTGTGATCCTTCTTTTCATAAATGCGCTCAATAGGCTATTTATAATGAGACTGGGCACTCTGTTACATTTTTGTAATGCCTGTGTGTACCTTCCACAGTATTTTCCATGGAAATAATGTTATCAGAGGCTGGGACTACGTAATATTATCAACCTCAAGCTCTCAGTGATCATGAAACTTAAAAAGTGTGAGATACTTTTTTTGAAAATTTATGTTCTGATTTGTGTTCCTGTGGCATGATTCAACCTGTTTGCCACACTGGGAGGGCTAGAAAGCTGCTGGTTTTATATGGGAAGTTGAGATTTCCACTTAAGCAGTGTTACTTCAGGAGTTTTACTTTTTCAAGAGAAATGACAAATATTTCAGTATTGATAGTAAATTCATGAATTGCACAACACTCTCTTGACTTTTGAAGACATCTCAAATTGCTGCATGTGTTCTGTGGACAGCCCTTCATTAATGGATCATTTCCTGTGACAACTGCTGGTTTTATTTCTTGGTCATGTAAGATAGGTTCATACAGTAATACTGATTTAGCAGAATTAATTTCTTAAGGCAAAGGGAATTAAATACTTCCTTCGGCCATTTTAAGAGAAGCTGATTTTAATATGAAAAACAAGAAAGTTGCTTCAGTCATAAAATACAGTCAGAACACCCAGAATATCATAAGGTATTTCAATACTCCATATTATAGCATATCCCAGCATTAAATATAGTCTGTGTTAATTAATATTGTGCTGTAATTCTGAAAGACTGTTTAATTTGCAGGATGGTTTTTGAAATTTGGCTTTGATTCTGGAACATAAATATTTGTTTTACTACACAGAACATTAGGGAGCATTGAAAATGGGAAGCAAATCATTCCTATATCTTACTTCTGTGTTCACTGAATGGGGTCAAGTTACTTTGCACCAGTGCGGGTTTCTGATGTACTACGAGCAGGGCCAGAGGCATTGCCTTCTCAAGGAGTAAGCCCTATTATTTAAGGTGTGGATATTTTTCTTTCAGGAGATCCTTATTTGCTCTTTGAGTTTTCTGAAATTATTTGAACTTTTGGCTGTTACAGCAAAAGACACAACATCATGTCCAAGCTCAGCCGAGCACGCTCTAACACAAGTGCTGTACGCTGCTGAAGAACTGGTTCTAATGATAAAATGACCAGCGGGTTGGGGTTCCTCCATTTCCAGGCTCTGAAGGTTGAAAGTCTAGGTTTTGTGTTATTTTGGGTTTTTTAAGAGATGTGTATTAGGAAGCACAGTCACAAACGGCGTTTGAACAGAGCTGGCTATCAAGAGGTACCTGCCCCAGCCGTGGCCTCCCTTTTACTTTTTATGAGATATTCAATGCCCGAGAGATCCTGAACATTGGGTATTTCCCCAAGAGGACGGCTTCCCAATGGCTTATTCTTTACCTGAGCTGGAGAAAGTACTAACAGAGTTCACCATCATGACAGCGAATGCAAGAGGTGAATTTTCCTGCAGGAGGCGTGCAGCGGGAAAGGCCGCAGGAGAGCCTGCGAAACGAGTGACCGCGGCTCTGCCTGACGGTGACACCGAGGGACAGCCCCGACGGGAAAGCGGGGAGAAGAGGGGCGGGGGCGGTGGCAGGGCCGGGGCCGGGCCCCAGGCGCGGCTGGGCAGCCGGCAGCCTTCCCTCGCCAGGCGGGCTTGGCAAGCGGCGGTGGCGGCGGGCGGCCAGCGCGGGGGAGCGGCCGGGCAGCCTGCCTGCCGCGCCAGCTGCCGGGCCCGCCTGCCAGCCCCGGGGCCCGGCCCGGCCCGGCCCGGGGGAGCGCGGCGCGGCTGCCTCCCGGCGCAGGGCGGCGGCGGCGGCGACGCTCCAGGGGTGCCCGTAGCACTGGGACAGCCCCGCGGTGGGAGCACCGGCTCGGGAGGCCGTGCGGAGAGCCGGGGAAGCATCGCCTCCGCTTCTCCAGGGAGATTTTGGGCCCGCGATAGTAAAGAGGGGCCCCCAAATAATCCATCTCCTTTTTTAAAGAGGCTCAGTACTCACTGGGGGACAGAGAACTTCGAGATCTTTCAGTCAGCGCTCTGATAGCCGATGGCTCTGGAAACTAAACATCCCCCGTAAAACTGCTCAAGGCTTTTTCACTCCTCAGGACTTGAGCCAAGAAATTTTTTTTTTTTTTTTTTATTCTTGGCTGCTTTATGTGATGCACCTCGGTAAAAAGGAAGCCACCTAAATGCCTCGCTGTAGAGCAAGATGCTTAATTTTAAGCAGTTGAAATTGGAAAAGTTGACCTTCTGACTTCCTTTTGAAAGGACAGTGTTCTGCTCTGTGCGTTTAAGTACTGTCTTCATTCCCTACTCCTGAGAGACAGTTGCATCAGACTTGTAAAAGCATGGCTCAAAAGCCCTCTTAAAAGTGACTGAACAATATTAAGCAGATGGGTATAAATTGGCAATATTGAATAGTGATGGTCTTGAAATAATTTTATGCATGAAATGTACTAGGTTCACAGGTAGAAGGTATTTTTATAACTAATATATTGTGAACACTCTCTGGGATCAAGGACACTGGTGGCTTCTTTCCTCCAGCTGGATCAAGGGTTTCAAAAGCCAGATTGTGTCGCCAGTGGCAACACTACAGCCCCAGTGTTTCCAGTAGGTTTGCCTTGGCCGGCCCAGTGGCTCCTTAAAGACATTGTTGCTACAGCAGGAGAAAGAAAACAACAGCTGGATCAGGAGGACTAAGAGGAGTGAAAAGTCCTGGAAGCCTTATTGTCACCAACAAAGTAAGCAGAGAGAGTTCTAAAAAGATGTGGGCAGCAAACCTGCTGAGTGATAAATTGGGATTTCATGTGTTATCTGATGCAATTTAAAACAGTTGTACAGCTTGAAACAGAATTTCTCACTTTTTGGACCACAAAGCTACTGTTCAACTCTCAGTGTTTCTGGTGAACCAGGAAGCATTTTTGCCAACCATCAGACATTCTTGTGGGCCACCATGTACCCTATCATTCTGCGGTCTTACTGAACACAAAGGGGACCTGGTATGGCTGATTACTGTATTTCAGCAGGCTTCTGCTGATCATTACCGCAACCTCATGACCTGCTAGTGGTACACAGAGCACAGCGTGGAAGCCACAGGGTCAAAAAGGAACCCGTTATTTGATGGAAGAAAAGGAAGGACAGTGGAGCAGACATCTGTGTACAGGTGGTTGTTCTAACAAACTGTGAGAGGTGGGAGACTTTCTTCTCATCTTCTGGTGGCCTCAGCAGTCTGTTTCAGCAGCACACAGCAACAGAGAGCAAGTAGCAAAGCAGATAATTACAGTGCTGTTGCATTCCTTTATTAAGACACATTTCCCTCTCTCTTCTCTCATCTCACAAGTTCTCTCAGTACTGAACACAGACAGGAGAATTTGCTTCAGACAAATTTTTGAACCTCTGCAAAATTTAAGGCTCCTTTTCAAGTGTTAAAAAAAGAGAAAAACATCAAGGGAAACAGGACCATCCTGGAAGAGAAGGGTGACAAAAATGAATATTGTCTGGACAAATCCTATCCCTGGACAGTGTGTCCAGCCAGAGTAATTACTTTCTCTTCTCCAAGGAAGTGGGAGTGGAAAAGATTTTGCTCAGTGCAGCTTACTTGTAACAGCAAGCCGAACACCTTCCACAAAGAGCACTTCAGTCACTCCCAGAGTTCTCTGGCATTCTGGAAATCAGATTCTTCAAGTAATCTAAGGAAGTAAAGAAATTCTCTTGCTTCAAACACTGTTTAAATTTCCCACCAGTCACCAGTGGCCAGGAGGTAGCCTAACAGCTTTTTATCTTTAGAAAACTGGTTCTGGTACTAAGAAAGGAAGAAGCAAACTGGTGCTAAGATGCAAAAAAAGTGTCTTAGAAGTGGTCAGGAGAAGGACATTCCAAGGTCTTCACCTTCTTGTAATAGCTAAAGGCATCACATAGATGGCCCACATTTTTCAGCTTTTCTTCTGTGGTGTTCTCTTTTTTTTCCTAAATGCTCATGTGCTTCCAACCCTGACTACTTTTGTTTAACAACACTGTCCTTATTCTCCTCTTCTAAAACAAATTGAATGATCTGTATGCAGGGGTGAAAGGAGAAGGTTTTCTTTTGATCTAGCAAACATTTCCTCTAGTTTCTTCTCTTGCATCTGGGTGCTTGGGTCAGAGACACATGATTTGCTTTGTGTTTCTATAGTGCCTGGTACAATGGAGCCTGCTCCATGGCCAGAGCTCTAAGGCTCGATGGTTATACAAAGAACAGGGAAATAATGAATAGCAAATGAAGTAAGACCTAAGTAAATAGAGAATTATGGTGAGGGAGAGGGGAGTATATGGACAGTGATATGAGAGAAGACCGGAAACAAAGAGCAAGGGAGAAAGAACCAGGAGATGCAGTGAGAAACATGGAGATTGAGAGTGCAAAGTCACAGTGCCACAGGAGTGGGAGGGGAATGGAAAATAAAAATCAAATGCAAAAAAAGGTACTTTACAAAAAATAACAATGGAAGGTGAATAACGTGGAAGTAGTTCAGAGAGCCACGGAAGGAGTTAAAAAAACCCCAAACCCTCAGAAGAAAACAGAAGGATGAGGGGTGAGAGCCAAAAAAAAGAAGCAAACAGGACAACCAAAGCATGATATGGCTTGGGATAAACTAACTGACTCCAGTCCTATAAAAGCACAATGTCCTAAGCTAAGGCTATCAAGCTTACTTCACCCATGGACTGTCTGCATTTTCTTTTTTTTTTTTTTTTTTTTGGCATTTATGCAAAGGTCCTTGCCATGGTGTCTTTATGAATTTATTTTCCTGAGGCGATAGAATAGCCCTCTTTTTCCACCTGGTTCCTCTGCAGCTTGCATTCAGAAATGGCTGAGTGTTAGTGGGCAAAGATAAAATCCGCATGATGAATTTTGTAGCCTGAGAGTGACAATGTTCAGTCCTTCCTTTGTCAGCCAGAACCTGCCCTCAGATGCATAGCTCTCACTGAGCTACACGTGTACAGTTGAGGGCAGGGTTTAGTACTGCTCTCCAGCATACAATTAACACAGAAGGTCTATACATTATCTCATCTTGCATTTTTATTATTTGCAGCTTATTGTTCAACTGAGCATGTATCATTGGTTAATTAATGCTGCCAACACTCTACTCCAGTAAATGATTGTTTAGCCTAGAGTGGAATAAAATACTACAATGACTAATACAGTATCATTATGTAACAGAAAATTAAAAATCTGATAATTTGATTGGAAGTCTCAGGTGAGTTTTTTGTATAAAAGTGTTAACCTCAAGTAGCTATAAACAGGTAAATGTTTTATTCAGTCGACTGATAAGGAATAAATGCTTATGATATAAATTATGTATAATTAATACTCCTGGGATAAAAAAAATCTATGCTAATAGGTTGTCAGTTAATTAGGAAAGGAATATGAGGTAAACAAAGGTGATTAGAATATACCCTGGGACCATAAACAGAAATTGTGCCTTAAATAATCTGTAAAAAAACCTCCTCACATTAAACAGCAAATACTTCAGTTTTAATTCAGAACAAAAACATAGTGCTTTATGGAGAAAGGCACAGTGGAGATGTTAAATGAAGAAACAGCTTGTGGTAACAGATCTAGGGGCTGCAGAGTAACTCACCTTCCCTGTTCTACTCTGCCTTGTTTTGTATATTGTCTTGGTCTGTCCTCAGATAAAAGAAGGCTAAAATAAGTTTTGCAAAAAATATGGCAAATAATGTGCTAGAGGACCGATCTTACATTTTAGCTCACACAAATGAGAACTCGTACTGGTTGGTCTTAAATCTGCGACATGGGGAATGGTCCCGAAATCAGTTTGTGCTTCTTACCTGCCCTCTTGACTCTCTGTTCCTCCTTGCTTCTGCCAGTATCTTCACGTGATAAATGAGACCTTCCTCTTTCCTGCCATTCTGTAATTTCATTTGGGCTAGATATTTGAGATATTTTCCCATAAACCAGGACTAAAGTAGAGAAAGACGTGACACAGATGAATGCTCATTACAATGGCAGCCAAGTCTTTCCTTTCTGTCAGAAGGGGACAAATGTGCATTGCCCTTAAGACTGGAGTGGTGCCTCCTAAGAACAGCCATCCTGGAGAAGACTAATCTCCCCAGTACCTTGCTTAAGACAGTAACCAAAAGCAGCTGCCAAGGGAAGAATTTAAAAATTAAACAAATATATATGATGCATCCTTTTAGTATTGTCCTAGCCTTGAATCACGTGCAGCTCAGGGACTTCCTGAGCTGGATGTATATGCTAATCTCCAATGAATTTATTTGTCTCCTGTTAGCTTGGCCACTCCTCCTTTGAATGTATGTAAACTTTAGTATTCCTGAGACCATCCAAGCAGAACAGTGAGACCATCGTCCCTGGTGTGACACCCACCAGAGAATGATGAGCCAGTAAAAGACACTGTCTCCCCACAATGCCATACAACATAAAGAGGGCTATTGCCTAAAATGGTGTAGACTTAGTCTGGGTTGTAAGGGGAAGAATATTTTGGGATTGTTTAAAATAAGAAAGGATGTTTTAAGTGTATTGCAAGACTTATTGTGAATTTTTTAAGGGAAGGACCAAAGGTGGGGAAAGGGATGGATCAAGAGATCCATTGGAGACCAACAAGTGTGGGAAAATAGAAGATAAAAAGGATAAAAGAGGCTGGTTGAGGGCAAACAGGTGGCTGGTCAGTATACTTGTCTGACTGAGTCCTCTGTTTGCTCTCTACAGTCTATCATATAAACTTATTAAATCCTATTTATAACTACACTCTGTGTGGGTGCACTCTATTCTGAGTTTGTGTGTGTGATGGCCAGCAAACTTTGAGCTGCACTGGCTGGTGGGTAGGAGAGGTCTCAGTGCCAGCCTCTGGAGCTAGAGGCTGTCGACCTAAGGGCCTGCCGGTCCCAGTGCCAGTGACTGAGTGTCTAAGAACAGCTGCTGGGGAGACCCAAACTCTGCGTGTACATACTCCACCAGCGGAATTCAGTCCTCATCAGCTGGAGAGGAGGAACAGGACTGAGCCTCTGTGCTGTTCGTGTTTGTGAGAGGGACGTGTGCCCGCGTGGGTGTTGTTAAAGGCACTGTTCTCTGTGCTGATCCACGTGGCTGGCCATATGTCTGCCTGCCTGTGTGCTGCTGGAGATACGTGCCCAGCAGCCTCGGCACTGGCTGGACCTGGGGACGCGGCACTGCGGCAGCCTCGCATCTATGGGGGACAGGAGGGATCCTGGGGCGGGAGGGATCCCCATGGGTGCCAAAGCCACTGCATTTGGTTACCTCTAACAGTCTACAGCTGCAATGTACAGCCTACAACAGAACGCATTCATGCCAAGAGGGGTTGCAAAGGTCAGCCACACACTGCTGGCTGCTGTTTTACCTGAATCGCTCCCCTCCTACCTTATTTGACAGCCTCTGGCTCGTGTCGCAGAAGAGGCAGTGAAAGTCGGCACCTATCTTCTCTCTGTGTGCCTTTAATGAAAGTTCATCTAAGCAGTGCTCGGAGAAAGCTGTCAGAGTGTGGAAGGATCACCACAAAGCAGAGCCCTTTGGGAGTCACCACCTGCTTTCTGCAGTGAGCTGCAGTTATGGTAGTGGCTATGGTACGGAGGGACATAGCTTTCCTCCTGCAAAACCCAGTCCCTTTGGAAAACAAGTCCACTTGCCCTAAGAAGTGCTTTTTGGAGCTGTCTTAAACGATTGTAGGGGAGTTTAATGCTGCCACGTTCCTAATGATGTTCTTCAGGTCTCATTAGATGGGCTGAATCAGGTCATTGCTGTTTTCCTAAGGTGCAAAAAGGAATATTCTTCTGTCCCTTGCACAGTTTGGTCCTGAAACTGACATGAAACCATTTGCAAACGTGTCCAGCCTGCAGGGTGTGTCATTATCAGTTTCTCAGTGAATTGAAAATATAACTTAAAAAAAAAATCAATGTAGAAATCAGGGCCTAATTTCCCAAGAAACTTCTCCACAGAATGGTGTAATCCTTGGTGGAGCTGCTTGGTAAATTACGTATGTTTTCTTATTTGTAGGATCAGTTCAGGCAATGCACAAATTAAATCTCCATTGTATATTGTACAATTATGTCGGGGAGCAGCGTGGGCTGGAGGCTCCCTTGGGGTCATGGAGCCAGAGCTGAGGGTGACACAGTGCTGGCCGTGCCCTCACCCACAGGGCACAGTCCCAGGGGGCTGGTTAATGGGGCCCATCGGCAGATCCCAACACAGCAAGTGGTGAACTGGGGCCAGGGCACAGCCAGGGGGTCCAGCCAGGAGCAGAGGCAGAGATGGGGCTGGAGACCGGCACTGCTGCACCATCACTGGGGCAGGGACTGATGGCGCCAGGGGGCTGCAGTGGGGTCCTGAACAATGGGCAGGGTGGGGTGAGGTCCCAGAGGGGCTGGGCAGGGGCAGTGCTGGTAGTGCCCTTGGGGCCCTGATAGATTTTTATTGTATGATTGCTTAAATTATGTGTGATGAAGAAGTGTCATAAATTTATTATTAGTAATAATATTTATATCCCTGCACCACCCGCACAGACTAACAGACAATGACCTTTTCCAAGATTAGCAGGGGAAGTGACATCTGAATGATGAAGGCTAGAAGACACAACCAAATATATGCATTTTCCCTGAGCTTTTATCCACACAGGAATAAAATCAAGTTAATGTTGGCTTGGGTCAAGATATTTTTCCATGCATATTAAGGTAAACTAATTGGTGTTTTTTAGATATGGTAACTTCACAATTATACAGAAATCTACAGGATATTATATAGCAAAAGAGGTCTAAACCAAAAGAGGATCTCATGAAGACAGCTAGCTTTGCTGGGTAGTGCAGATGTGGCCATATACTTGCATACATTTGGGCTGTCTGAAAGTGGTATTTGATTTCACTCAGGTATCAGAATTCTTTCAAGCATAGTATGTGACCCCTTGAGGTCCCTTTAATGCATGGAAATTTCAGAATATTCAGTTTATTTCAGAAATAAACTTTTAAAGTCATAAGACTTGTAAACATAAATCAGATCTCAGACACCAGGATCTGTTCAAGTTCACATTTCAAATCATCTCAGCTCTACAAATTAGTTTTGCATTTCCAAGATTGCTTTTGCACAGCTTATATGCAAGTGAGTAAGGCCATATCTATTTTCTTTCTCCAAAGCATAGGCTGAAGATGGGAAGTACAAAACATTTTGCCAACCTTAAATATGGAGGTTTAAAATTACCAAATGTAAAGCTCTAGCAGTGGGCTTTTAATTTGGCTCAAGCTTTCAGAGTCTGGCAGGCTGATGAAGTGCAATTGCCATGGGTGAAAACAGAGCATCAATTAACAGACACATGCAAGGTTGGCACCTACCAAGAATTCACCCTGAAAGATTTAAAGACAAATAACTCAGTGATCAGACACACCTGGAAATCTTGGAACAAACTTCATAGAGTTATGAAAATTAAACCCGCTAAAAACTTCCAGTCGAGTATCTGGAACAATGCTATGTGGAAGCCAAGGAGGGAAATGATACTGTATATTACTTATTGTAAATACCAGATTATTTATGGAGCAGATTTTAAATAAATTTCTAGTGACGCAAAAGACAGTCAGTATTAAAGGTGAAGAACACAATAGCCAGTCTGTTCCAAAAAAGGTTTTCTGAAGACCCAATGTGTCTGAATCAAACCTATTGATGTCTATTAAAGTTTTTTCCATTTACTTCAAAGCGCTTGGAATCAGACTAACAGTTTGAGAAGTCAGATTAAAGACTTCACAGATGCACAGGGGTCTTAGGGCTTCCCAAATGAGTTCAATCTACGTTTCAAGGCATTTTACCATTGAGTAAAATTAAGAACAAATATTTACAAATACTTGGTCTTTGCCTTAAGATGATTCAGGATGTAAATCTGTTTAAAAACACTAAATCAACTCTGACTTTTTGTTAGAATTTCCAAAGTGTCCTGTGAAGGCTTCAGGTCACAAGTAGAAATCCTAAAGTAGAAACAGGTCAACACCGAGAAGTGAGGAAATACTGTCCTCAGTGATGTGGATGACTGTTCTAGCACTAGCTCTTGTGCATTTTAGTCATATCCTTTAGATAGTATATTATGAAAAAACCTTTCTAAGAAATTAAAATTTTCTTTCAAAGAACATATTTATATGGTCAATTCTCCCTGTTATCAGAAGAAAGTTTACGTAGATGAATTCTTGAAAGGGAGGACCAAATGTCTTAGAAAATGTCTATTCATGATGAAAATGTTACCAGACAATTCATTGTTTCTTTGATGAAAATGCAGAACCTTCTTCATTATGGAAGACAATACAATCTGCTACAAAGACACTGATGTATTTTAGAGTTTTTAAAATTGCTTCCTAATTGAGTCAGTATTGCTTGGGCCCCAGTTCAATAAAGCACTTCAGAGTGTGTCAGCCTTTAAGTCTGGCAGGATTTATGTGCTAGTGACTTGATCTTAATCAAGCATTAGCCATTAAATAAATACTTAAATGCTTTGCTGAACAGTGCTGTTTTTAAAGCACGCTATGCTGAATGAAGCCCCAACAATACAGCCTTTTCTTATTGGCCTTCTCTCCTCTTGCTGTTGCTGAAAAACTCCTCTGGTTTTCTTTTTTTTCAGTCTCTCTTCAGATTGGCTGCATTCACCAGTTCTCAGGCACCCCAAAACATTTTGGGGGGCTCAGCAGTATAAAAGTCAGGGCCTTCACTGTCCTCCTTGGGCTACACTGCTGTGACCTTTATTCCTGCCCAGCAGTATCAGTGGCTTCCAAACCAGCTCACATGAGTAGGGGTTTTCTAAATCACATGTTATTTTTATGCTGCATCTAATTAAGTGTATTCAGGTGGCTCTTCGTCTATGCTAGAAGTCATAAATTTGTATTTAGGAATAGCTACTCAGAGCTGATCCCACCAGGAGTATGCTATGTCAAAAATAACGGTGATGGTTGTTTTAGTATTAATTTTAGCCTAGTAATGCTGTGCCTATGATGCTGAAAATGACATTTACTCTATTAAATCTCTAGCAAATTCTGGATTGGCAGCTAGCGCCATTTGAAGATTCTCAGAAACCCACTTTATGGTCGAGATGATATGAATTCTCTTTGAATGAATTGTTCTGAGCAGGGTCTGTTGGGGAAACTGAAGATGACAATTCAGGAGGCATTTCAGAGGTGCAGATAAATCTGTCAATTCCAAAGTAATTTTTGAGAGGGCCAGAGACTTGTGGAGGGCTGGTATGTTATAGCTGAGAATACAGACAGTAGAGCCCAGGTAGGTGCAAACAGGTGCAGCCCTCTTGAAGTCAGGGAAAATATTCTGATTTGAACCAGCTGAGGTCTTGCTATCTGTAGTTTGGCTTACGAGATACAGTTTGTTCTGGCCCAGAGATTCAATTCTGACTTTGAAATAACTTTTTTTTTTGGGTAGAAACCAGGTGTTATTTCCAAGAGAGATTTGGATTTCATCTGTACTTAGTCATAGTGTATTGTAGACTATCTCTCCGCCCTTTTCTTGGATAGGTCTAATAATTCATACTCTGAAATAAGAGGTGGGTTTTAATTCTTCTGTTTCTTTAGCTGCATAGGTATGGCATGGTATAGTGTCTATCTCTTATTCATAGGTCTGTTTCAGGAGGAGGGAGAAATGAAGGGAAGAATAAACATGGGGTAGGAGTAACAAAATAAAAGAATATTTAAATGATTTCAAATGGATTGTAAAGTGTTGAATCATAAAGGATTGGCAAAAAAGCCCTCTCCTCATGAGGTCTGGCTAATATTAGGAATTATTGCCTCAAACGCTGCAGGTGTGGATCCATTTCTTTCATTGCTAGCAAATGGGGTTGCAACTGCCTTTGACAATGTAAAAGCTGCACAATCCCCATGCCCCAGGGCAGACAATGATGTTGGTGAGATGCTGATTTTAGGATAGAAAATTACAATGGTTATATAGTAAACAGCACCTGGAAGTTTACTAATGATTTTTACAATTAACAACAGCACTGTGGTCTGATTATTCATGCATGCTTTCTATGAAAGAAAAGAAAAGAGGCAGATGTTGAAAAGAATCACATCGGTTGAGGGATATTTTTTTTTTTTGTAACTGGAGGTAGAGCCTCCTTCCTGTTATCAGTACTTCTGATAATAATATGCCAAAAAATGAAATAAAAATTAAAAAAAAATTTAAAAATTCTTGGAATGCTTGAATCTCCCATTAACTCCTGATACTCACAAACGTACATTTGACCACATGTGGACATGGACAAGTATGTATATATGTGTGTATGAATTCTTACGCAGACTTTAATCTCTGCCTGTGGTTTGATGTGTACATTTGGCATGCAGCTAAAAAAACCCAAACAAACCACAACAAAACAAACCACCAAAACCTGCATGACCATGCAGTTCTTCAGTTTTAACAACTGGATCTTCTATGATAATAATGGTTGGATCTCACCCCTTAGAAGTCCACCAGGTGTGCACCTGCCAGGTTAGTTATTTCAGAGTGCTGAGATTCAAAAACACTTCACCATCTGCAGCATAAATTTAAAAGTACAGTAACGCATACTGGTACCTCATATATTTTCTTTTTCTCTCTAGTCATCATTTATTTTCACAGCTGTTCTCGACCCACTGCCAAGCAAAGACCTCTTCAGTTTCTTTTCTATCATATTGAGGCTTAGTCAGTATCTTGACAAAGAATGGGTGAGGCAATGCTCATAAAATACAAACTCTTTTCCTTTAACCCTTTGTAAATCGCCACAGCTAAACCTTTCAGAAGGCTCTGAAATGTTAGTTTTATCCTCATCTTTTCCCAGCAATAGACTGTTGCACCTTGTTCTTACTGGACTTCAAGCCTAATTTTGCAGATTCAAGAAATTACAGCAAGAAACTATTAGTAAACTTCAGGTACTCGTGCCAATGTGTTAGGGGTTATCTGAAACAGACCCAGCACTTCTGGGCTTTGTTGGATCACTAATCTTGTGTATAAAATGGCAGGTAAAAACATGCACATTTTGTTCTTATCTCCAGCTAGCCAGCTTGTACAAAAGTTGTAAAAGACCTTGCTATGAGGTGAAGTCAGTATTACGGTGAATGTGAGCTCAGGTAAATCCCTTCTCTGAACCAAGGCCAGGGCTGGACACACTATGTACTGCTATCTGTACAGCATCCCTGTTTGCCATCATAGATTGAAAGTTTCTCGATGGATTTCTGGTTAGTGTCCAGGAGAGGCAAGTGAGACTGAAGTTATATTTTTATTAGTGGTGACTAAGTGATTCCTGGATATTTCAAACATCTTTGGTATCTTCTGAGATCTTGGCCGTGCTGGGTTACTGCCTCCAGTCTTGGAAATTAAGTTGTCTTGGACCTATCCAAAACCCGAGTGAGCGAAATGTTAGGCACAAGCAAATGAATCACGGCAAACACTTGACCACAGCAGGTCGATGAGCTGAAAGGCAGGAGTCATCCCCATCACCTTGCTGAAAGAGCAGCTGGGGGAATGATGAGCGATGAGCTGTTGTCCTGCTGAGCAGGACGTGGGTCTGGTATGATGCAGGACCTTCCAGTCTTCTGAACATTCTTGATCGAGCAATTAACTGTAACTGCTGTACCTCAGCCCAGGGAAAGGGGTGGTCTGATATAAGCTATACTTTTTCTTTCTTTTTTTGTGCAGATGTAGAAGAACCTCTTTTTAGATTTCTTCATCTCCTTACTTCAGCGGGCATTTTGGCTCCCTCATTACTCTTGATTCCCTTGGGCTTTTCACTGCTTATTCAAACTAGGACTCTTAATATTTTCAGGTTTAACTTTCACATGTGTTTGGGAAGTACAAATATACACTTATATATGTAATCTATTATCTGTCTATCTAAACCTACTCAGAGGCAAGCTGAAAATATAAATGCCTGTCTGAGAGATGTCTTGCAAATGAGAACATCTGACACTGTTAATGAAGTCAGCTGCAATAGTTCAGGTATGCAAGTACTTGTCCAGTCACTGACAGGTTCTCTCTCACTTAAATTTGGGTGCTGTCCTGGTCAAGAGCTTCAAGCTTTTATGAACTGAATATATAACATGCATAGTGTATGTTTGGGTACACAGTGCAGCATGAAAAATGGTTCAATAAAGTGAACATAGAGACATTGAAACATCTAGATACTTAGACTTTCATTTACATCTTCCCTGTTAAACTGTACATACACACACACATGTATATATACTGTGGATGAAAAGAACAAATAACAAAGTTTAATGGCTCAAAAATTCAGGTAAGAAAGACAAATGAAGTCACATAGATTTCAAGACAGTTGCCTGACTTCAGTGAACCTCTTCCTGAACTTTGGGCAGAGGACCTCATTCATGCTGGGGCAGATTTACATGGGGAAAAGGTGGGTGAGGGAGGCTGAACTCCTTCCCACTCCAGCCATCCGCATGATGTGGTGGCATCTTTTGTAGTCAAGGGAAGAGGAGGGTGGCAGTGTGGCTGTGTGGTCTCTCCCACGTCCAGTTGTCCCCATGTCAGGTGCTGGTTCCTTGCCATACTAAGCACTTTCTGTGTCTGGTGGATCCCACTTGAATCCCTTCATGTTGAAGCCTTTGGAAGGCTGAATTTTCAAAACAATTTTTGCTTGTTCTTTACCATGTAGGATAAGGTATGCTGTTGCTATCAAGATGTCATATAAAAGACAATAATTGCAAATATCATAGCAAATGAGACCTATGAGACAAATTATTGTGTCTCTCAGGTTCCTCTGTCAAACCAAGTGTTTAGCATGAGTACCATACACACTGCACAAATTATTTTGTGTTCCTGATGCGTCTTACTCTGAATCATCCTGTTATGCCAAGAAAGCTGTGGTTGACTTGCATTTCCTGACTCTTCATTGCTTTGTAGTTTTTTCTCAAGGGAAGATCCTACAGACAAAGAAGTTAGTCTGAAGGAAGATAGCGTGTAATTTAAATAATGCAGAAATAGGATCTTTAGGATCCGCTAGGCATGGAGACAAGTCAAAGCTGAAGTAAGCTATTGTGCTGTTATAATACAGGGCATTAAGTCCATCAACAGACTGATGCAATTGTGAGCTCCACAGAGTGTATGGACACTGTGGCTTGTCCAGCTGGGGAAAGCGGGAAAGCTGTCTTTCTGTTTGGTGCAGAAACATCAGGGATACTTTTCTTTCGTGTTATTTTGAGGATCAGCTCATGGGCTTGTAGGTGGTGAGCAGAAAATAGTAGGAGAAAGGATAGTTTAATAAGCTCAATTAAGCCTCTTTTTTTGATGGTACCTGTAGTGTTTGGAGGGTAAGGACACACTTTGCCACCTGTAACACTGGAGTTTTTTGTATCTGGATCAATCAAACCAGGACCGTGTTCTCTGGCTCTGCAAGCCATGGACCATCTGGGTCCAGCTGTGCTCATTGTTGACCTAGTAGGAATAAATGGAAGACAAATAAGAGAGCAACTGCCTGCGATTATATTTGCTGCCCTTGCGAATACTATCGAAGTGTCTTTAAATTAGTTTGTTTCGGCTTGGGGCCTAATCCTGCCAAGCACATTTTTAGCATGTGATCATGTGCCATCAGTAGGAATAAACTGAAATATACAGAATCTAAGTGTGCTTAGTGCCTCTGAGAACTGGACTATTTATTAACATGTACGGTTTGAATTCAGTAGCATTTGAAAATTATGCTCGCTTTTTCCTTTCCTTTCATTTTTTGGTGGCTGTTTTGGAAATTATTATATCACAATATGCAAATAAACTATAATATGTCATACTTGAACCATAGAAATGGTAACAGTAATAGCCAAATTCTCACCTTTATAATCCAAAGAACTAGAAAGGTCAGAAAGACAGTAAGACAGAATTTATTTTTATTTTGTCAGAAAGACTGACAACATAAATGTTAAAATGTTTCACTAAATAGAAGAGACTCTTCTGACAATCTAAAACTGTCATTGCAAAACTATTTTAAGGTCTTTTACTAACAAATGCAAGTGATTAAAATTACTAGAATGGTACACTTTCTGCTTTTGTGTTTCTGGTCATAATTATGTTCTCTCATGTCAAGAGTAGATTCCACTTTACTGTCCTTGGTTAGCTCACCATTCATCATCAGCCAGTATCCATTGACAGATTTACCCAGCAGAAAATACCAAATGGGAACAAAGATGGCTGAGCCAAATACATTTAAAAAGAAATACCGGTCTTTCTATGTTCTGCTCTACCTGACAAATAGTACTTTGCCAAGCTGTGGAGTGGGAGAAAACCATGGAGAGCAAGGGATGAAAGAACAAGGTGGTAGTGATGCTGTTGGTGTCACTCTTCTGTCTGAGTCAAATCTGAACTTATGCCCCAGCCTTGTGTTGGGTAGTATGGTGCTGCTGAGATTGCTGTGTTTCAGCTGAGATATCAAATGAAGGTCCTGACCTTGTTCTCATTAGAGATCCCTGGGTACTTGTTCTCATTAAAGATCTCCTGGCTCTTTTCAAAAGGGAAAGAGTGTTAGCCCCAGCGTCTTGGCCAAATTCCAGCTTGGGTAATTACATTCTGCCTACCTAAATTCCCTTGGCTCTGTCAATTCAATGTTATTTTTAATTTCTTCCCTAAACCTATGTGTAGTATTATCATGTGTTGGGAGACAACTGCCTCTGGCACCCTAGATTTGTTTGCATTTTTGAGGTGGAAGAACTGATATTTGTATATAACATTAATAATTTGTTAAGTCTACAAAGTACTTGTAGTCTTATGATTTAATGCAAGATCATCTTAGAATGTAATCTAAATCTTTCATGTCTTGCAATGATCAGTTTCACACAAAGTATGTGTACTAAGAAAATACTTTTTCAGATGGATGGTTTGAATGTACCATTTACATTGTTTATTTTAGTTGATACTTTTTTAATCAAATGATGTAGTGTATATTGAATGTCAACACCCACAGAATATTGGAAGACATGTTCAGCTGAGAAGCCATTTGGGTAATTTTTTTTAATGCACGTGAAGAGACAGAACATGGAAGATGGGAGAGGAGAGAAGTGTACTGAGATAGCATGCTTTAAATGATCTGTTTGCAGAAAACCATGCTACAGAAAGAACATGAGCCCATCGAATACAGTCCCATTGCTTACAATCTTAGTGGAAGATTCTCAGTTTTGGTAAAGACAAAGGCACAAGAACCCACAGAGAAGAAAATAATTAGCATTAATCAAATACAAAAGGTGAAAGCTCTCTTTGAGGTTCCAGCCTGTTAATGTATTAGAGATAAACCCAAGCTAGCCTCAAGTGTATACTCTCAAGTGCATGTCTCGTAAGGTTTGAGAAAGCAGTTGGTTTGGTATGGCCTTTCACAGAAAGAAGTAGCTCACAATTAAAAGTTAAACTTAACTAACTCAGTAATCCATCCTGTGCTGACACAATCCTGGTGGTTGCTGACGCAAGGCTGGTGGTTGGCACATGGGGGAAGTAAATCTGTGGTTGGCTGATGCAGTGATTTTTGTCCCATACAGTCCAGCTGTGTTCAGGTGTGCAAGTGATTTCGCCCACTGTTCAGGGCTGATAAATTTTGGCTTCCTATACAATCAATGGAAACAGCTGGCTTCAGGCAGCCTACTGCAGATATAACTCAGGTCTCGTGGACTGAGCAAACACTTGTGACGAAGTACCTAAACCCAAGTACTTAGACACATCTTTTCTGAATGGAGGTTGCAATATATGTGCAGGAGCTGTTAATCTTTTGGGGGATTTCCCATGTTACCTATTTTTTTTTCAGGGAAGCTCTTTAGTATGTTTCTTACTATTCCTGCCATAATCACTGAGTTGTATTTCCTCAAAGAAAGGGATCCTGGAAGGATGAGAAAAAGGGACTGTGG
Organism: Balearica regulorum gibbericeps; assembly: GCF_011004875.1. Classification (NCBI taxonomy): domain Eukaryota; kingdom Metazoa; phylum Chordata; class Aves; order Gruiformes; family Gruidae; genus Balearica; species Balearica regulorum. Next base: position 18,187,319 of record NC_046186.1, read on the forward strand.
GCCCAATCCCAACCAGTGCTGCCCAGTATTTTAGTTTTGTGAAAGCTGATGGTACTGAGTTGCCTGCTTGAACACATGCAGAGATCTACTGCTGTCCAAATGTTGAAAACTTCGGTGAGAAGAGGAGATGAAATTTTTTACCTCCTCTCCAACCTGGAGAGGTTATTCAATGTCTGTCTTTGCTTTTTTTATCTGTGCCATTAACTTGATGTTTTACTTATCTGTTTGCACACATTCCCCTAAATTACACATTATTTTCCTTATAATTTGTATCTGCTGTTTAAATTAAAAACTCACCAAAGTTGTTGCCATGAAAATAAATTAAAATTAGAAGTCTATAATTACAACATGAGCCTATGATTATTACAACAAACTACAATACAGTAAAGAGCAACAAAACAGGAGCAAGAGTCTGATAGCAACTCACACACAAAAACTTTGTTGAGTAACACTAACCAGCTGACTGTGAACTAAGAAAAAACAGAAAATCTTGAGCCAAGACTTCCACTTGGACTGAAGTCCCTGTTCTGGATAGCCCTGTTATATGAGATCACAGCCTTTTCTGAGAACCTTACAAATAGCCAGGCCCTGGGAGAGTTGCGGGTGGAGTGAGACGTCCTTACCCTGAAACTCTGGTAATCTTTGGTATCTAAAAATAAACAGCATGACATGGACTGGAAGGATATAGCTCCACCCAGGGCTTCTCAGGGAGACGCCTCTTTGCCTTACTGCGATGTGGAGGTAGGGACAGCAGCGCTGCATATGAAGAGGCAGCTGGAATTTCAAGTACTGGGTCTTTCTTCTCTCATTAAAGGGGCACACTGTAAACGGACAAGGTGTCAAGAGGTCTGCCTAAGAATAAGGTCCCTCACCAGATATGATGTTTATGGTACCCACTACCAGGTGATATTTATGGTGATACCCACTAGGATTAGCGAGTGAACGTGCAATGATCTTGATTTCATCTACCCTTACAGTACTCTTCTGAAGTATAATTGAAGACAATAGGAACATAGGGACTAATTTTAAAACTACTTTAGTACCTACCTATTCATACTTCCCTAGATGCTTTCTGAAGTCCCACTCAGCATCTTATACACCACTAAAGTCCTAAGTGATTTATCTAAAGTCTGCTCTTGGGTAGAAAATAGCAAACAGAAAACAACGCTAAAGCTGTAACACAAAGATTGATGCTTTGATTTCTGGCCAGCACTTCTCCCTGTTGAAAAGGGGCATGCTTTTTGTTGAAATGAGAGATTTTTGCCTGAAATATTCTGTGGAGTTTTACCAATTTTTCATATAAATTCATTTGAAACAGAAATAGCATTATATACTCCTTTTAAAGCTGGGAGCAGGGAAGAGGACCGTGAGCTTCAAATTTCAATTTTACATCTCAAATTCTATTTTGAATTAATTTTCTGAAGTTTGAACACTGTTCTTATTAATTTTATTTCCTTTTTAAAAATAAGTCAGGGATTTAAACCCCAAAGTATTTAAAGAACTTTTCCAGCCATGTTGTACTGCTTCAGGACATACATACCTATGCTGGGGCTGCTGCTTGCATCCTGAATATGGCCTCTGTTTCTTGAATGGGGTGAGGTCTGTCCTGCTCCAGCTGGACAGCCAGCAGGACCTGAGATACATAGCTTAAAGCTTTCTTGAGTCTGTTTCAATCGCAGACACTGTTTTACCTCTAAACAGAAATAACAGCATGAGAACATAACCCCTAGAGTCCCAAACGGTACCTACTTCAGATGTTCCTGTTCAATACTTAGGAGGCAACGAAGGCCAAGGTGTTCCCACCATCCTACTTCCTGAGAAAGATACAATTTCTAGGGCTAGTAAGAAAGCCCGCTCCATGGGGCAGTGGCATTTGATATCTCGGAGGAATCTTCAAAAAGATGTTGTTGTCACCCTCTTGCCACAATAACCAAATCTGAACACATCTAAAAGAGATGCAAATGGAACTTGCAGGGGATTTTATTCATCAGCTGTGCTTATGTGGAAGCCAAAGACCTATTCTCAATTCTCCAGTGTGCAGGGGCTCAACTTACACAACAACCCAAAATTAATGGAATTGGTGTCTCTTTCTTGAAGAGTGGTCTCAGTTCAGGATCCTGGGTAGAAATAGTATTAGCATAGTCACCTTTCTCCGTTCTGGAAGTCCCATCTTTCATGCCGAGATAAATCCTCTTTTCACAAAGTAGAAGACTTATTCCATAGAAAAGTGTCCACCTGGAACAGCTAAACCAGAATGGTTAAAATATACCAGTTTCCAGGATCACAGTCCCAATTGGTTTCTCTTCCTGTACAGACCAGTTGATTCTCTACTTTCATCAGAGAGTAATTATTATGGAAGAAATTATTTGAGAACAAACTATGTGAAAAAGGAATAGAATTGGCATAATTATAGTAGAACAGGACCCCTGACCAGCCCTGCCCTCAGTGTCACAGCAAGTTCTCTTATCTTTTCCAAGGACACTGTAGCCACAAGCTTGCTCTTTCCCTCAAGGCAGAAAGTTAACTCACAATATTTCCCAAAATCCTTTAAGGAGGAAGAATTCCAAATTAAATTAAAAAAAAAAAAAAAAGTGCAAGGAGAATATACCCTGAAGATACTAGTCACCATAGACTTCTTTAACCAAATGTGTTTTATTTCAAATAATAACAGTAATTAAAAATACAGATTTAAGAAGCCTGAGCAGATTAGTTAAAGAGCATTTTAGGATTATAAAAGCACTTCTAGTTGCATCAACCAGATGCCATTTCAAACGCTGCTGTTTAGATTAATTAACTGAGTTCAGGACACCACATATATTAAAACTGCTAGTTGTACTACCCATCCTCCCCCACACCCTTTTGTAATTTGTTATTAAAATCTTGGCCAATTAGAAAAACACAATGTATTAAGTAAAACAGCACACTGAACCAATCAAAAGTAATTACTCAGACTAAGATTCATTTAAATGATTTATGGCAGCAATTAAATGATTTTAAAATGCTTCATAAAGGTGTGGTATGTTTCACACATTCACGTATACAGTACTTAGAATGTATGGAGTCTGTGTTAAAAGGCTACTATTAATTGCTTTTACAGAAATGCCACAAATCGTGTATTTTAGCAAAAAGATCATTATAACAGGATATAATTGATTTAAAGCACTATTCTGGTTAAGAAATACAGCTATAAAGTGCTTCAGACTTTAGTGTAAGAGCAATTCTGTCTCTCTTATAGAGATATTTAATTACTTTAATAAGTCTGTAAAACTATTTTATAAAGAAGTAGCTTTTAAATTACTTTCACTCTAGCAGAGATTGAGATCACTTTATGGAATATAATGCAAATACATTTCTCAGCATATTAATAAAATCCTAACATTTGCTACACTGAAAGCTGGAGGAGAAGTGCTATCTCTATTTAAATATGGGTGGCCATCATGTAGATTTCCCCCCAGGCTAAAATAAATTAAATGTAGATTAAGTACTGTATAATAATATATCCTTATCTAAACCAAAGAGCATAGCATAAGTTTGGCTACTTTAAATTGGGTCAGTTCTCCATCTGGGTTGGGCCCAACATCCTGTCTCCAGTGCTGGTCTATAACAGATGCTTGGTTTAGAATTTAAGAGCAGGGTATTATCAAATCTTTTCATTCTTTTGTCTTTGGCCTTCCCATGCAGCAAGTCATCCTTTTCTTCCCTTTGCTGCTCTGGTAGATGCCAAGCCTTCAGCTGGAAGACCTGCATGTTAAAGAGCCAAACCCAAAATCATTGGTGAAGAAATTTCATTGTCATTCAGTTTAAAAATAAATTATAACTTCAATAAAAGCATGATCGATACTCCATTTTTATCGAACCTCTAGTATATTCTTTTTGGTGCATTCATTTTATCTGTGACAGCATGACAAAAGGTGATAGGATCCAGAAAAGTTTTATTTATTTTATCATCAGCTTCCAGAAGTTATATTATCTCTTGAAAGTAGTACTGTGATGGCACCAGAACATTTATTTTGAGGGCATGGCAATACATCACAGTTGAGCATGCTCCAGAGGTGCTTCAGGGATGGTGCTACAGAGCATCTGGTTTGTAAATATACAGAAGTACTATTCCAAGCTTGATCCTAAGTGCTTCCAGAAGAAAGTGCATCCCTTTTTTTTTTTTTCCTAATAAGAGGCTAATTTAGATAAAGTAAAGCAAATGCATTTCTTCCTACTTGTGCTGCCTCTGCCTACTTTCAGGCTAAGGATGGGATCAGCTGCTTTCTAAAAGGTTTATGAAGCACATGTTATCTGTAGTTCTTTCACCTCTCTTTGCTGCAGGTCTTTCATTTAACACTGATCAAGAAATGTGATGCAGGAGATATTGAATTGTTGGAGAAAAACTTTGGAGAATAGATCAGGGTGGCTCCCTAACTGAAATGAACCATGTGATTTCTGTGGTCACTGGGATTAAGTTTATAGAAAACACATAGTCTGCTGAGTTGAAGACAAGTACTTTGAGAGTAAAGCACATGGAAATCATACCCTTACATCAGCAGAGCAATCTAAGATGAACAAAAGACAGTCCACATTAAAAGACAAGGAGATCCATTTCTGCTCTCATTCAAGCAATTCATACATAATCTGCAGATATAGACAGATAGCAACTATGTTATCAGACACATGAAAATGTGCTGTTTAAATGATTTTTTTCCAAGATATTCAGTTCCAACAAAATTTTAATGATTAATTAAGAGTATGTGAATAAATTTGAATATATTAGTTTTTTGAGTGTTCAACTGTTTATTATCTTCATAGTCTTATTTTAGGGAATTTCATGGCTGTACAGCAATTCTATTTGGTGGGTTATCTTTGTAGAAGAAGAGGCAGCAGAGGAATTGGGAAAGGAAGATGCTCAATTAATTAGTAGGGTATTAGTTCCTGCTCCTAATTAAAATCTAACTAAAATAGGAATTTGACAGGTGTTTGGCCAGAAAGGAAACATTAGACACTTTTTAACCTTTGGGGAAGTGAGTAGGAAAAGATAGAGCTTGAAAGGCATTTTGAGGGCATTTTATAATAGCTTTTATCTTATTATTTAATAAATTCTGTTTGACAGCAATTTAAATACAGGCTTTTCTTTACAGTTTTATTTTTAACATCAAATCACTGCATTCACACACTTTGTTTCTGTCTGGGTATGGTATGGTAAATCAGTTGGGAGTATTTTTTTTTTTTTTGGTTAAATTTTTACTTTTACTGTGGTTTTGTCTGATTGCTTTTTATTCCCCACTGATTACTGCCTCAGAAGTCAAAAGCCTAGAACTTACACCATCTCACCCTACTCTGCAAGACTTTGTAAAAGCCTTTTTGAGGAACGACGTCTGTTGAAGGTTGTCTGTGCAAATACCCTTCCATTTTGTCCTGTCTGGATAGGAAGGATGAACTCTGCTACAGAAAAACCTCCAAGTTTATTTCATGTTAGATGTGCACATTCAAGTAATGATGCTAGAATCTGTTTTAGAAATACCTAACCAACTGAATAACCTCAGTCCTTCAGCAGTAATAATAGCTGTGCTTATAATTTGAATTAATCTTCTAATATGTTATATCTGTTCTGAACATGTGAAGAAAACATTGGAGTTTGACTTAAGTGAGCAGCTTTATATATTTGACAGGAATTCTCTTTGGGGTTTCATATGAGCTTAACTCTTATTGTAGGTTTGGACACTGGCTGATACATGTAATTCACAGAGTTGCCTAACAGCGAGTGGAGACTTCCCTGGGAGACCACTTCTGACCAGATGCCTTTCTGGTGGGCAGGTTATTTGTCTGTACAGGCTGCCTGTAGCCTTGTAGACAAGTGAGCTGCAGCTCTGCACCAGCTCCCTGGCTGCAACATGCCATCACAGGGTGGAAATAAGGAGCACATTTTGGTTTGGAAACACTAATCTGTCCCTGCAGCAGTGATGCTGTGGTGTTTCCTGTACCAAATATTGTGTAATTAGAGCTCTATGAAAATATCGTCAGTTGGGGGTGGGTGTTACTGACTTGATTTGCAAAAATTTCTTTTTCAAAACCTTGCCTTTTCTGGAGCTGAAATTCAACTTCTGGGACATTTATGAAAAACAATGGCAAAAAAATTTTCTTTGTTGGAAACCAAACTGATTCGAAATGAACATAAAGCCTCATGAGTCCTGCAGCTCAGTCATAAGATGCTAAAATGAGAGGACTGCCTGAGACCCCAGTATTTGAGTCTGCTTAATAGTGACCTTTAAGTGAGAACTAAGTAGGGTAAAACTATTAGAGCTTTATGAAGTTTGATTCATATCTGAAGGATTTCAAATCGGGGGTTTTGATATTGCCATCTCAGTCAGAAACAAATTGTTGGCATTGACGTGCTTCTTGCAGCACACAGCTGGAAAGGCATTAAAAAGACTATAGAGGGCATTGAAGAAGCAAGGGGAAGCTTTTCCTTCACTTAAACTTGTCTGTGGTCAATTCACCAAATAGCAGGAGTACAGTGAGACTCACTGTGTAATGTTTGATGCAAAGGTAGGAAAACGCCAGCTGTAGATGGATAAATGTGTTTATTCTGGACTGCACTGTCAACTTGTCCAGATCAGTTCACCTTATCTTTGCATCTACATGTCAGGGAAATAACTGCTCATGATATCTCAGCAGTGCTTAGCAGGAAGGAAGTTTCAGCTTAAAACTGAGGTGCCTAATTTTAGTAGTACTAACACTACTGTTCCATTTAGATCACCTCCTGAAAAAAATATTTCTGTGAGAAACAAAAGACTGTGGGTTTTGTTGTTGTTGTTGTTGTTGGCTAACACCAAAAAAAAAGTGAAAAAAAGAAAAACTTTCACAGCTTTCCCATTATTAGTTCTGGGAAAACACAATAAAGCCACAGCTGGCAGGCACTTATTTTTTTCTTAGCATTTGATAATAGAATTAATTGGTAAGTGGAAAGCCTACAACCCTTTTTCTGCTGGAAGTTGCCCTCTGCTATCATTATGAATAGATGTTAAAATCCAAGCTAATTGTAATTCACTTAATAATGAACAAATATATTTGCATCATCAATAATCAAGGCTTTTTTTTTTTTTTTTTGACAAGTAGTTTTAATGTGGAATGTCAATAAACTCTGGAGAAAGAGATGCTCAGGTCAGCATGAAGAGTGCAGGGTGATGGGGTAAGTTCTAATGCAGCACTCTGTCCCTGCGATTCCTTTTTCAGTGACAACGCTCCCTTTTACAGCACTTCAGGAAGCATGGAGTGGGGAGGGTGCGGGGGGAGAAGAATGTCTGTCTTACAGTGTGCTACAAAACTGAAGTTAGCAGTGCTCTGAGTGATGAACAGCAGTTCCAGTGGAGTTGTCTATAGTAGTTCAAGCCCATTACTCCATCCCCATTAGCGACATTTATCATTTAGTCACTATGCTTATGCAACAGTATTCTAATGCTGCAAAAAGTACCTCGCCAGCTCTATATTAGGGATGGGTGAATTCATTCTGATAAAATGAGAACCGTTCTTAATTTTTCCCAGACCTGTAACTGAACCAAAACCTAATGTTCATCCATCATTATTTCAGACCTGAGAGCTTGTGCTTTGCAAGCAGGGCCCCGATGTATCAGCTCAGCAAGGTCCCTGATGCAATGGTGGTGGGCATGGTATAAGAACCTGACCAGAATGGAACAGATTATTTGGGAATTTCTCCATCCCTTTCCATCTGCAAACTTCTCTCCTAGGCTTCTTGCCAGTGGTGAAACCATGGTGAGGATGTAATCTGCTGGCAGGCCAAAAGAAGCACAGTGTCAGCAATATGGATTGATAACGTATATTTAGGAATAGCCGGATCTGAAATACAACATAAACTTATACTCAGATTAATTCTGCTAGCCAGTAAAATACTGCACAATTTTTTTTTCAAACCTGATTCTACTATTTTGAGTCCTGTGTCATTTTTCTCACACTTCATTATTTATGGGCCATTATAATATACATGGCATTTACAAGCAGCTTTCAGTAAGTTTTTTTTGTGGTGGTACAAGAGAAGAGAATGTATCTGTAATTACAGGAAAATTCCTGTCTTTCAATGCAAAGTTACATTGCATCTTACTGACTTATCTCCCCTAAGTACAGACTTGTACACACTAAGACTGTATTTCAGGAATGAAGGCTTTTCATAAATTGACCAGGTTACAGATCAGAACTTTCTGATGTCTGATAGAAGGTAAAGGAAGAAATATGTGTTACAGCAGTGACATGGAATATAATAGAATTTTCAGTCCTTAAATATCTTGTTGATTTCCAGGTTGTTTTTTTTTCCAAAAGTGCCTAAACAAAAAGTAAATAAAACAGTCTCAGTGATTGAACCTAAATTATTTTCAGTGTTTAAACTGAAACTGTGACATTCCAGCACTTTCCCTCCAAAAAATAATCTCAAGTAATAAGCCTTCATTCTTCAGTGAACGAATATATTTCTGCCTGTTAAAATTCAAGACTGTTCACAATTTACATTTAATCATCTGCAGCCAAGGAGCAAAAAACGTTACAAGAAGTTTTGAAGAGTTAAAGCAAGGACTCACGTAAGGACAATTTATCAATGACCACGGTCATGGATTCAGGGTTCTCAGGGTGACCGTGACCATGGAATATCTCAGAATTCCATCTGAGCCCTCTTGAATCCCCTTTAAGAATTTTTTCAATGTTTTCAATGACAAAAAAGAGTTTTCATTACAGTCAAAAAAGCATTGAAGCTGTTCCCTCCTCTTCACCAAGGGATGTTGAAAAGAACTCTCCAGTGGGTAAGTTTTTGCTTTGTGTGATGAGGAATATTTGATCCAGCTTCTCATAGGTAGTCTGGTGGTGTTACTAGACGAGTAGGTACTGTCTTTAACTAACTTCCAGATTTTTCACTTATATGCTCCTGGCCCTCCAGGTTTTTGGGTGTTTTCTTCACAACAGTTGCTACACTTTACCAGCAGTGCTAGTCCAGCTAACTGAATGCTGTCCTGGATGTTGTCTAACATGACCATGCTGGAAAGAACAGCTTAGGAAAACTGCAGGTGTAGAGTCCAGGAATGGGCTATCTATTTTATCTTGAGGTCATTTCAGGGTTATAGTAACTGTATACGTAGGTACACACTAAAGAAGAATTTGGGGTGTCTTCTGGGGAATAATCTTACATGCTGTGTCAATGAAAATATTAGAGGGACTTTAGGATTTGTTCAATACTGTCCCAGCTTGTTTTTTAATCAGTGCCATGCAGACAGATTTCTGCATGTCAATGGGAGTCCTGTTAGGGCCAGCAAGCTGAATGAATACAATTCATTGATTCATTAGTGAAAGTCTGGAGGACAGGATAATGTCAAAAAAGCCCAAAAGACCAAAAAAGCCTCTGATGATCAGTACTGGTATTTAACGATACAGGAGGATGTTGTCGGATCTCTCAGATCTTATTTCTTGGATCATGTGTTATGTGGTCTTTCTTTTCTATTGTTTCAGACAAAAGCTGACATGGCAGATATTTCATACAAGATCATGTCACAATGTGGTATGCTGAATGTACTCATGAAGTTAGATTCAAGTTTTCAGATCTGAGAAATGTGTCTTTAAATAGCTTAAGCAGAGACTGGAGATGGCAAGAAATAAGTTCTTTATTACTTCAGTACTTTTTTCCAACTTTACGGTGAAGCAACATATTCGGTATATAGACTATTGAGTCGGCAAGGAACACAACAGGTACCATAGCTGTTGGCTAAAATTAACAAAAAATAAATTGGATCCTGGAAAGTGTGTAGTGCACCCCACTCCATTAATAAATTGTTAAACTGAAAGCTCAGATGTGCTTTCAGTAACCACTGACATTTTATCTGAAATAAGGATGAGAAATTTCACTTACTACAAAGCAAAGCATTAAAAAGGTTCCTTATCTATGGGACCAGAATAGGGATATTAGTAACAGTGTCTGCTTCTTTTTAAAACCCTATTAGTGTCAGGTAATATGTTTCTCCAATGGCGCTTGACATTCACTGGGCCAAAAAAACCCTGAAAATGAACTTTCCAAGGGAATTTTTTAAGTAATACGCTAATAACCAGCTAAAGAAAATGTAACCTTTGATATCACTAAAACATACACTAGCTTCATTCCTAAAACTGGTATCACAGGCATTAGCAATGTAATCTGTTATTTCTTTTTCTGTACATATGTTTCTGTTGTGGTCTATATGTATACATGCGTATAGCTACTAACCAAATATTCAGCTTGTGGTATTTTTTGAATTAAGTAAGGTACAAAGCTGTAAGGCAGGACTATTCTAATAGCCAAAACCTAATATTTCTTTTTCTTGTTGTATATAACGCAAGTTAAGAAACAAGGATCACAAGCTTCTGCATTAGTATTGATAAACCTTTTTCATGACACAGTGCTTTACTTTATATAAGACACTTGTAATTGTCAAGCTGTGCCTCACAGGTTGTGCCTCCAGAGCTAAAAGGCCTGAGACTGTTCAAATAGCATGGACACCAAATAGTGTGAATAGCATAGCTGGAATGCCTGTGGAAATATTTATGTTTTTAAAGGACAGGAAAACAGCACAGACTGCAATACTGTGATTGGAAGCATGAACATGGAAAACACCATACCACATGCAATAAGCATCACATGAGAGACAGACTGCTAAATGAAGCAGGAGCAGAGCATGCGCTTAAGTACTGGACCAATGCTTGTCTGTATTGGTTACTTGCTAGTGTGTTTGTAGGCAGGGCAGCAGTTTAGTGTTCTCCTAGATGTTGTCTGGGCACAGTCTAGTGGGTAGCATGTCATGTGGACTGTGTCCCAAAGGCAAGATAGAAGTGGTTTTGTCTCTCTCAGCTCTACACATCCTTCCATCAATATCCACGCAGGCTGTGTGTGTTCAAATGCCATGCCTTCTTGCAACATGGCTTGGCATGTAACTTTTCCTTCATTTTGTGCCAGGAAACCTTCTCACTATGATGGGCTATAACATGGTCCTTGCTTTCTTTCAGATCCTTAAACTGAACGAATGTACAACACAGAGGAACTATGTCCTAAACCCACCTGAAGTCCCTAAGCACTGTATGATGTAGATGACACCTGGTGTGTGCCCTTTGTCCTCAAGGCCAGAAAACGGTCATAGAATCACAGAATCATTGAATCATAGAATGGCATGGGTTGGAAGGGACCTTAAAGATCATCTAGTTCCAACTCCCCTGCCATGGGCAAGGACACCCTCCACTAGACCAGCGTGCCCAAAGCCCCATCCAACCTGGCCTTGAACACTTCCAGGGAGGGGGCTGCCACAACTTCTCTGGGCAACCTGTTCCAGTGCCTCACCACCCTCACAGGGAAGAATTTCTTCCTTATATCTAATCTGAATCTACCCTTTTTCAGTTTAAACCCATTACCCCTTGTCCTGTCACTCCATGACCTTGTAAACAGTCCCTCTCCAGCTTTTTTGTGGGCCCCCTTTAGGTACTGGAAGGCTGCAATAAGGTCTCCCTGGAGCCTTCTCTTCTCCAGGCTGAACAACCCCAACTCTCTCAGCCTTTCTTCATAGGAGAGGTGCTCCAGCCCTCTGATCAGCTTCATGCCCCTCCTCTGGACTCACTCCAACAGCTCCATGTCTTTCTTGTACTGGGGACCCCAGAGCTGGATGCAGTACTGCAGGTGGGGTGTCATGAGAGCGGAGTAGAGGGGGAGAGCGCAGTAGAGGGAGAAGAGCAGAGTCGAGTCGTTGGCAAACATATATTTTGCAGGGCAAGTATAGATATAGGCAAGAAGAACAGACAGTAAACAACTCAAAAGCAGAATGTGGCAAATGTTAGAGACAGATAGAACTGAAGCCCACTGTGTTGGAGACTCTCTGAAAATGTCACCACTTGTTTTGGTGTTTGAATGCAAGTAGAAAGTCCCTGCAGCTCTTGGTTTGACCAGTTCTGAGCTGCTTTTCAGAACTATCCTTTAATATCCTAAAGTGGAGCTTAAAGGAAAAGAAATTAAATACCTGGATGAGAGTAAAAAGAAAACATTAATGAATTTATTGATTCTGATTAATGGTGGCATAAGGTTTCTGCTGAAAAGTCCTCCTGGAACTCCACAGTGAATTCCAGACAAATGTGAGAGAAATGGTCCCAGGTGATGGATCACTTGCTGAGTGGCTCAGAGCAACTTTCCCCTGCATTCATTCTCTGGATAAATGTTCCTTTTGAGAGTGCTTCTGAGGTCAAAAGTCTTTCTGGTCATGAAGGCTGTGAAAAAGAGGAAGGCTTTCACCAAAGCACTGTTTGTCACCAAGGTCCCTGGGCTGTGAAGCTTTTCATTGTTTCATGCCTAGTTCTGATGAACTGGTTTGACAGCTGAAGTTTTAGAAACATCTACCAAATAAAAGAGAACAAAAAAGAATGAAAGAGTTGGGAAAATTTTTCACTGAGAACATGTGGGGCAGGAAAACAGTGTAAAAACTACTGATCTGTTGATTGGATAGAGAGCACAAAATCTATGTGCTTAAATGATTAAAAGCTAGACTCTGATTTGGTCACCCATTCTAGGTGGTAACTCACTGTCAAAATTCTCCTACTCATTTCAGTAGAGCTATGGGAGAGCTGATGCACTGTGAGCAAGCAAGACAAAACCTCATCCTGATTCATATGCTGCAGTTAACCATGGCTGATAAACATTTATCTCTTGAACGCGACTGTGTGCCATGCTCTCACATTCTCTATATGAAATGTGATGGTGCTAAATATTGACACAGACTTCAAACTTGCTGTGGAAAAAGCATCACATTTTACGTGGTAAGTCTTTTTAACAGCTTCTTTTGCCCTCAATAAAGGTTTTGGGCTCCTCACCTGCTGTCAGTGCAATATCTAACACTGGCAGTGCAATCTGAGCTTAAAGTCAGTATACTGTCTAATGGAGGATCCCTCGAGAGAAATTGTATAGCCAGTATAATGCCCGTATACTGTTCTGTCTCTTGCCTTCAACGTTATAGCTAGTATGTCCATTTCATGTTGTCCTTCTGTCATGTCAGCCTCTGGATGCATTTTTAGTTGTCTGGCCGTTAGGCGTCTGGCATAAATGAAAGCAAGCCTTTGTTAGTACACCAGGCTTTAATGCTGCATCTGCTTCTTTACTTGCCACTTCCTGACCTCCACTTAAACAGTAAGAGAGAGTCTAGCTCTCTTGTAAAAGGGAAGATGGACAGGCTACCAGTACCACAATTCCAGTAGTCTGTGCAGGAGGAAAATGCTACACTGAAAGCTGCCTGTATATCATAGAATCACAGACTCATAGAATGGTTTGGGTTGGAAGGGACCTTAAAGATCATCTAGTTCCAACTCCCCTGCCATGGGGAGGTACACCCTCCACTAGACCAGGTTGCCCAAAGCCCCATCCAACCTGGCCTTGAACACTTCCAGGGATGAGGCAGCCACCACTTTTCTGGGCAACCTGTTCCAGTACCTCACCACCCTCACAGGGAAGAATTTCTTCCTTATATCTAATCTAAATCTACCCTTTTTCAGTTTAAACCCATTACCCCTTGTCCTATCACTCCATGACCTTGTAAACAGTCCCTCTCCAGCTTTTTTGTGGGCCCCCTTTAGGTACTGGAAGGCTGCAATAAGGTCTCCCTGGAGCCTTCTCTTCTCCAGGCTGAACAACCCCAACTCTCTCAGCCTGTCCTCACAGGAGAGGTGCTCCAGCCCTCTGATCAGCTTCATGGCCTTCCTCTGGACTTGCTCCAGCAGCTCCATGTCTGTCTGGGGGCCCCCAGAGCTGGACACAGTACTCCAGGTGGGGTCTCACAAGAGCGGAGCAGAGGGAAGAGAGGGAGAATCCCTTGACCTGCTGGTCATGCTTCTTTTGATGCAGCCCAGGATATGGTTGGCTTTCTGGGCTGCAACGCACATTGCCTGGTCATGTTGAGCTTCTCGTCAACCAACACCCTGAAGTCCTTCTCCTCGGGGCTGCTCTCAATCCATTCTCCACCCAGCCTGTAGTTGTGCTTGGATTGTCCCACCCATATGCAGGACCTTGCACTTGGCCTTGTTGAACTTCATGCAGTTTGCACGGGCCCATCTCTCCAGCCTGTCAAAGTCCCTCTGGATGGCATCCCTTCCCTCCAGCATGTCAACTGCACCACTCAGCTTGGTGTCTCAGCAAACTCACTCATCAGCACTCAACCTGCTGATCCCATGAGTCCATATAGAACTACAAGCTGTGCAAATAAACTGCTCTCTATATTGTTCTTTGTTGATTTTAAAAGGCAGATCACTCATTTTGTTTTTTTGTCAGGTTTCTAAGATAAGTACATGGTCATTACTATTTTGAGCCTAAGCAGAAAAGATCATCCTTCCCCTTCTGACTTGCCATACACACTTTATACAGTGAGTCATGTTCGCAGCTTCTTTCATCCTCAGTAAGTCTCTGAAGTGCAAATTAGCTAGATGTTTTTATAAGTGACAATGAATTTTAAGACATTGATACACTTGGTGTCACCTGTGTCTGTGACAATAGTGCAGCATCCCTTCCCTTGCCACAGACAGGCTTTTTCTTACATAGCTATCTCTAATCATGGTTTTCTTGTAACAGTCACCTGAAGCCAGAGACATAATGTTGCCTGTCTGATTCCAAGACAAGTTAAATAACTGTCATACATCATATGGGCTCCCCTTTGTTATCAGTGTTCTGTGGTTGGTTCTAATTAGAACAGTGAATTACTTAAGAAAGCAGAAGGGGGGAGGTGGTTCCCAGGAATGTAATTATCTACCTACTGCACGATCCTCTGAAAACTCCTGTGGCTAGGGATCTCCCAAACCTTCCTTCCTCCCTTCCAAAAGAACTTGTGTTTTCTGTACCTTTTCTCCTTTACTAGTATTTACAGAATCAGAATTTTCATGATCATTTAAGCTTTATGTAAAAGCTGATACGGAGCAATTTCAGCGCTGCCTCATTCTGAGAACAAACAACACATTGCACCTTTTGAATTCCCCCACGCATGTGGTTAGCACTGATCAAGGTTCTCAGCATATCTGTGAGACAGAGAAATACAATTATTTCCCTTTTTACAGTTAAAGAAATAATGGCACTTTGCAATTCAGTTAAGATAGCACAACAAAAAGTCAGCAAAGGAAGTGATGCACAGGCCTTTATGCATGTATATTGATGGACGGACAGACACACTCTGCCTACGCTTTCACCTTTGCCTATGGTTTGCAGGTGTAGTCAATGTCCAAATTAGTATTACCTGCCTTTAATAATGCTTACCACCTGAGTACAAGGCAGTGCTAAGATTTTTGTGTAATTACCAGATCAGAAATGTCAAGTCAGCTGGGCTCTGGTTAGAGTGAGCTGGTCTGAACCTGCTGGTGTAAACTGCTCTGTGATACCTGGAGTCTATGCTGCAGCTAGTGGATATCACATCCTCCACTTGCAAGGGTTTCTGTACTTGCATTTTCCTAAGGTGCCCAATAGGAATTGGTATCAGGGTCCTCAGAAATGTTATCTGAAGTTTTTGCAATTTACATCGTAAAGAGAGCTTACTGAGAAACATAACTGAAATAATATCAATGCTCTACCTAACTTATTATACTTCTCAATATAATCATGTTTCTAAGACTACCTAGTATAATACTGGTGTACTTGCCTTCTGTCTCATTAACCTTTGAAAATGTCTGCTCGAGAACAGGAAAGATTCAAGCTCTGACAACTATACCTAGAAGCAGAAGCTATAATATAGCAATGCATCACTCTTCCACAGCTCTGCAGCCCTATTGTTTTTTTCCTTGAAGCTGAAATAGGTTTTCCTTTCAAAATCTTCTCCTTTAGGTACTGGAAAGAATCCCTCAGTATAATGCTGATAGTCCATACTTTGTCTGTGTAACACATCAGGTCATCCATCAGCACAGCCATTATTATGCCAGGTGCTTCAAAGCTTGGGAAGCTACTGCCTCTCAAATGCCATTGTATTGCAAGCTGCTCGTAATGCACAGAGACTGTCTCCACTATACATATCAGTGGGAACTTGTTAAAAACGAAAGGCTCTACTAGAGCATGAATCTCAAAAGGTTTGGTTCAGGCAACACAAAAACGTTTTTCAGTAACTTCTTTCTTATGAAAATCAGCTAGGAAATCTCATGAGAATAGGTCTTCTCCTTATGAAAACTGCAGTATCGTCCCAGTTTTGGCCAAACTGAAAATGCTAGTAGAATGATCTTTTCTTAAAATACTTCAATAAACCAGTGACTGATTCTTATCAAAACCAGGGAGAGTAAGAAGTCTGTGAAAACTCAAAATGCTAAACAGGGAAAGAAAATGTTTGAAAATGGATAACATCACTCTGGAGCTGACTTCACAAACCTACAAAAATCCCCCATAGGCCTATCTTCAAGAAGGTTAGAACCATATGTTTCTGTGCATTCACTCTTTATCTTTTCAGCTAAACCAGAAAAGAAAGAGAAAAAATAATAAAGCCCTGCAGCTCTGTTATAGCTTTTATCATTTCAGATCTTTCCCTTAATAATTCAAAGTAAACTAATTACCTAATTAAGTTAACAGGTGTCAGTCATTCAAACATAAAGAGCTACTAGATAGACCTGAACTGGGGAATTCTTTTCCTTAAGTGTCTGCACTTAAAATTTGAAACATAATGGCATTAAAACAACTGATTGAGTTCTTTTAAAGACATTGCAGCTTAGATCCATACTGGAGGCATTCACCTGTGAGGCAATTAGGCTTTTACCTCCCATTACAATACTTTGGCAAGCTTCCTGATTGAATCCTTTATGTGTGGCCCCTCATGTCTAGAAGCCTACAGTAAAGAGTTGTACTGTTTGAAAGGAGGATGAGGAGCTGCTTGTTAAAGGAAGGATAGAACACTGGCCTTACTGTGAGTGTAATTGTGTTGGTAATTATAGTGTGTCCATTATCTTCCTTAAAAGTACTGTATTATGCTATGATAACAGACAACAGTATTGTTGGGGCTATTGTGCATAAGGTCAAGTAATGTAAAATTATTGGATGCTCCAAAAATATGCAATATCTATTTATTGTTTTTAAATTTTAAGATGGTTTTATCTTCTCTGTAATATGTTTTGTGCATCCCACTTTTCTCCTGCCTCTTTGCGCCCCCCCCTTCCCCCTCCACAATAAATGCAAGTGGCTACCTGTGAGAGCTCTTCAGTTCCATAATTTCCTGAAAAGTATAAAAACATTGTGTCCCAGCAACAAGCAGGAAGTCACTGGAAATGACAAAAGTGTCTGGGACCCACAAATGCAAATAAAACTTACTCTGCAAGTTAAAGGAGGCAAGCATTTTACAAGTGTCGATACTGATTGGAGACCTTCCTTTCTAGTCAAAATATTCCAGGTTTTGAATGTTTCGGGTTTCAAGGAAAAAAAACAAACAAACAGATCCAGCATGTTTGCTTATTTGTGATGCTCAGAGGAAAACTATTTTTTCTGATAAAGGCAAACCCTAATCATGATAGTCAGTAGAAATATTGCTTATATGACCTGTAGTTAATTTTTCTGGTGTGCCACATACAAGTACTGAGCCCATATATTAATGCTCTCCTTAGGGTATGCAGATACATGCCTGTGTATATGAATATTGTTTCTGTTGCCTTGATTTCTTACTGCTGTATTTCATCCAGTGGCACAAGCAATACCAGTATGTGTTGTGGTGGTGAAAGACCGCGATCTGAACCCAGCTTATGATACTTCAGACAGATTTGATCCAGTGTGACATTACAACAAGCTGGAGAAGTAGGTGGGATAAAGTTGGAGGGGGAGGGCTTGACTGGGATCTGGGAGACATGTTTCTTTATGAGTGCCAGCGACACAGTGCTGTGGACAAGGAGTGGTGCAAAACCAGGACTTAAGTCATGATGTGGGCATGTGATCTAGAGCAGGGAACTGAGTTCTGGTGCGTTGTTTTCTGTCAATGTGCATATGCCTAAAATCTGTCAACTGAGAAGTTCCTGGACTTGCTAAAAAGTTGCATTAATTCTGTTACTCTGAACACCTTTGAAATATATAATAAATGGAAGTGAATAGGAAGTGCTTGCGTTCAAACAACAGACAAATTAATGGGAGAAATGCTCATCAGTTTACCCTCTTCAGTTCTTTCTTGGGCTTTATTGGCTCCTGATGGTGACAAATTATTGTGCTAGGTGGACCTTTAGTCTAAACTAAAATGGCCATTCTTATTCTCTTATGTTACGATATCTTCATGTTTGGTATTATTTTTTCCAGTGTGTTTATGTTGAGGCAGTGTGCAATAATGATATTGCAGCTAGAAAAAACATGGACAGGAATGAATAACATGAGAGCTAAAATAATTCTCCCTTCTTCCAATCTTCAGTGAGAAATTTTACTTGTAGTCCAAAAGATACTTGGAAAATTGAACGAAAATCAAGCTACTTTCTTTTTTTCTTTCTCCCCCCCCCCTTAACTTTTAAAGCTGAAGTTAAAAAAAAAAAATAAAAAAATATATGTCTTAGTAACATGCAGGTGTCAGGCAGAACATGGTTCATTCACATTAGTAAAAACATTCAGCATGCAAAGTGCTTGTGTGCATGGAAAAAGGCAGGTTTCAGAGAGTGGATGGATCTCTGAATAAAGAGCAAAGAGAGAAAACAGGTGCTGTTTGATGTGGACACCTACAGATAAACTTCCCAAAAACTCTGCCAACCAAAGAAGTGCTTTAACAGATGAGCCATTATGCTAGTTGTCTGTCTATTTATTTATTTATTTTTAAGGAAGAATGAAATGCATACCAACCAAGCAGTCCTATAATTAGAAGTGTACCCTTTCCATTTGCTTTTCAAAAACAACACTCTTTCTCTGGCAGGAAAAACTTATTTAAAGTTAGCAAAACTATCAAAGGACATAGTGAATGAAGAGTTTAGGGCAACATTCCCCTTCGTTATACAAACCACTTCACTCACCAAAGTGGTGTGGTACTGCCCAATTTTTATCAGAGGCCCAGGCACAGGTGGGAGAGTGGGGGTCTAAGGCTGCTTTAGCCTCTGGGAATTTGAACCCATGGCTCAGGCAGGGAGGGCTTGAAACACCACATCACTGGGACTGTGGAGCAGGGATGAGAAGGATGAAGAAGAGAGATGATAATATTTCCCCAAACAAAATGGCCCTTAGGCTGGTGCTAAGAGACCTCTTTGGCATCGTGGAACCAGGTCAATGGCATGGAGACTGATGGCAATGGCGCAAGAAAAAAAAAAAAAAAGTCCTCTTATTTTAAGACAGACTGTAGGATAAGGACTCTGCAAAGGCAACAGAGAGGTCTGCATGTGGCATACCTGCTCATATGGGAAGTTCTTGTTTGCTTCTGGAAGGCTCCACTGCTTGGCTGTGCCGCTGAACCACCAGAGTTTTCCACAGAGAGAGGACACACTATATAGCCCTCCTCCAAAGATGAAAACCATATATGTAATTAGGTTATGGCTTGGAGTTATGCTTGCAAATAACAAGTTTACTGTTTGTATGGAATGACTTGACTGATGAAGGCCTCTTAAAGGTGGTATTGCTAAGTTGTCTGCTAATATGTATTTTTACAGAGGGCTTAATTATGCACTAGTATAGAGGTACCATATAGGTTAATATTTAGTGTACTGTGCTACTTATTTATTAACTTATTTTACTTAAATATTTGAATAGGGTATCTATAATTCCTGGAAGGATCTTCACACACCACTTACTCTCTCATCTATGAATATACTCCACACATTTACAGAGTAGCAACAGTAACAGTCCTAAATGTTTCCTATATATATGTTCTATAAGCTATTTTTTTTCCATTTATACGTAACTGTTTTCCTCAATTAATTTAACCTTGAAAAAAAAGAAATATCTCTTGGCCTGAAAAACATAACAAGCTAAAACTATTTCATTTTATGTTTGTATGCAATAGGATCCTATTAGCTGATGAGAAGTGAACTGTTCCAAATATAATAATGAGTGGAAAAATGTTTAACTAGGTTCAGGATCTTGAAATACAACTAACTTCACCTAAGCAAAATAAATGCAGTTGTCAGGTGAGTGCTGCAAACACCATGCATTTTTCAACAGAACAAAACCAGAAATGCAGATTCATACAGGGATGGTTTGCAGTGTATTTATGGTGGATGTCAGTTTTTCATCTCTGGTATGCAGTTTAAACCGCATTTCACTGTAAAATGTCACTACCCTGGCTGCTCTGGGAATCCAGCAATATTATGAAGGTAGTAAATAAGAACCAAGAGAGAATCCAGCATAGGTACTAGATCAGCACAAGCAGGAGGTGGTACGGTTTGAACTGGCTGAAATGAGGCTTTATGTAAGGCTACAAAATTCTTTGGATCTGTAATATTTTTTTCTCTTCTGAAAATAAAGGAAAAGAAGACAGAATAAGTGTCTGAAATTTCTCTGGAAATTAAATGCTGAATATGTCATTCATAGTTGAGCAAATCCCTTTTTAAAGGTAATTTTGAAGTAAAAAATTAATTTTCCTATTAAAAATGCCAATTTTGCTTTCAGAATTATATTTGACAGAATTGGCATGTCACATTGAAATGTTTGACTTATCAATAAATTACAGATTTTTCATGTGCAATAATCTATTGTACGATTTTTAACCAGATGTAACTGAAACTACAGAACAAAATGTTGTCCCTGTGATTAGAAACACAATGATACTACTGCACTCTCCAAAAGCACTCATACCTGATAAAACTCTTCTGAAATCAGTTGCAGAATTCTCATTGACTTTAGTGGGTGAGAATGTAAATCAGTGGATTACATAAAGAGCTACATTTTCTGCAGTTCTTGAGTGTTCAAGTGTCTCTTTATACCTTACAAGAGATGCACTGCTGAAGTCTGGTCAGCAGTCACACAATCCTTTGGTTGGTCGGTTATTCATTAAGATACTATGTAAAAAAATACACATATTTTAGCAACAGAGATCTGCTAGAAAAGGCAATAAGGGTAGAGGGACCACAGGATTAGATAGTCATCAGCCCCTGTCTCTCTCATTCCCAAATTTAATGCCAATTCTGCTCTTGTCACTGTGCAGGATTGCTGCCAGACTTTAGGTTGTGGGCTACCTACACCAAATTCAGGATACCTATTTAAAAGCGTTTGTTGAAGGTTAGCCTTTGTCAGATGAACTGGGCTGGTTGTGTTGTGTGACTCAGCTGGAGGGAACTGCCTCTGCCACTGACCATCAGACCTTGTTGTCTATACCAGTTTTAATAAGAGCAAAAACCCTACACCCTGTGCACTGGGATTTATGGAAATAAAACCAGTAAGCACTGTGATCCATGTGGGATTCCTTCTTTTCACCCTGCCCCAAGACATCAGTACTCATTGCTGGATTGTTTCTCAAGGCTGAAATTTTCCATCTTTACCTCCGTGTCAAAAGAAGTCATTACAATGGTGCTGGCACAAAAACCTCTGAATCCAGTGCTGAATTTGCAGACCAGCTGGCAAAGGAAATGCCTTGAGCCTGAAAAATTAATGATTTTGTAGGCTGTATTATATCAAAGGATGCTTGAAAGGACTGCATATTTTTACCTCTCTTGCTAATTTTTAGAGAGGCTAGTTTAAGGTTGTACTCAAATCTCACACGCCTATGGGAAAAGGTAGCAGAGACTTGTATTATCTCACTCATGAACAACAAACATAACAGCAGTTTGTGCTCAGAAATGTTAGAGTGAGTAGTTTAAAATACAAATGAGGCTAATGGATTGCATCTAATAAACGGGGCTGATACGGAAAAACTCACCTGTGCGTTTCAGCACAGCTTTCTGCCAGCACAGGGCTCACAGCAAGCCACCTAACACCCACCTTTCTGCCAGGGCCCCGAGGGCACCACTAGCACTGACTGTCCCTGACCACGCCTGGGGCTCCCCCCACCCTTCCCATGGCCCAGCACCCCTTCGCAGCCCCCCGGGGCCATCAGCCCCTGCCCCAGCAACGCTGCAGCTGGGCTGGTCTCCAGCTCACCACAGCCCTGCATCACTAGGCCAACGGCCCCACTGAGCCAGGCCCACACCGCGGCCCAGCCTCGCCCGTCCCCAGGGAAGTCCCCAGCAGCTGGGCCTGGGGCTGCCCCTGTGCCTCTCGGCTGCCCTGCCCCTCGGCTGCCCTGCGCCTGGCTGGGGGTGGGACGGGCCCCGGCTGCCCGGCCCTGTCCTGACAGACCCCCATGGGGAGCCCCAGGCCCGCATGCTGCCCTGACAGCTTCGTTTAGTCTCACAGCTTTTTGGAAACCTTAAATGACGTGCTGCTCTCCTGTACTGCTTTAAACTCCTTTTGCAAATATCCTGTTTTTTTGAAGTTGGGTTTTTTGGTGAACTGCAGCACTGACAGCCCAGATAATTATGTTATCCAAAAGAAAACAGGACTGATATGAGACCGAATCCTCCTTTGTGCATTAACTTGTGTTAGAGCTATGTTATTATTACACAATAGAGATATGATCTAATAGATCAGGGCATTTATTGGATGCCAGCTGCTGTTTTTGCCTCCTCGGCTGCTACCTCACTTCCCTGAAGCTTAGTTCTGTGTCCTGGAACACCAAGGATATTATTTCCATGCACTTCTTTCTACCTTTCTCAGTTCTGTGGATGTAAAAAGTTAAACTTGGGAAACAAAGCAGGCGTGCATTAAGAACAGGGTAACTTTTCTGTAAACTGCTGATATAGTAACTAAGACCTTCCTGCACTTTTAGACCAAAGTAGCTTGCAAAACAAAGAAAATCTGTACTTAACAGATAGAAGTGAGACACAGATATGAAATACCATTTCTCATTCCACACTAAGCAGGCAATAAAGCCAAGAATATAACCCATATTTTCTAACTTCTGGACTAGTCCTTTCCATCAATAGTTCTTTAAGCCGTTTCTATCATGTGCCGTGTTTCTCTACCTTCCACTCGCTGTGCCACTCAGAGTCCCAGGTGGGTGGCAAATCATCCTAGAATTCTTTCATTAAGAAAATAGAGCTCCCAGCACATTGTTTTCTCAATTCAGAAGAATAAAGGAATCTTTGCTGTACACTACAGACACACATTGTTCTTCCCAAATTGATCTTTTCTTAAAAAAGCTGTTTGTTACTATGCTGCATTTCACATGTAAATATATTGTATTCCTTTTACTTGTTCATAGTTTAATTGGAGAACAGCAGGTGATCAAAATCACAGTAGTAGGAAAGGTATATTTCTGTAGAACAGATGAGACTGCCATTTAAATCCATACAGGGGTGCTTTTAGCTTTCTGTATTAAACAGACTTGCAACTCGCAAATCCCATTGCTATAAAACCAAAGCAGAGCCTTACCCTTCTTATGAGTTCCCGCAACCACACACAGATGAAGAGAAATCTTAGGCCGGTTTGCTGTCTTGTTTCTTTGTACTTGGTCCGGTTTTTTTATTTTTTTTTTCCCCCCAAACAATGCCATATAACAAGAAGGTATATAAAACTAAAGGGAAAACATCAGTTTTCCTTTTGCTAAATAATTATTCTTTTTAAATTTGTTATCAGTAATGGCACACAATTGTTGTCCAGGTTTAAAGAAACAGATAAAAAATGCAATATAAGTAGAATAATCAAGTAACATACACAAATTGAGTAAGACATTTAAGCATAGAAATGTTTTTTAATTAAATAAGAAGTCTATTTTTACAAGCTGGTTATGTTTTAGACATATCTTTATAACCATGTAATAGTTTCTTCTGAATAATTGCCTGTGATTTATCTTTCTGGAGTCCAAATCTTCATCCTTTTTAAGTCTCTATAAGCACACAAACTAGTGATATGATCTCTTTCTGGCAAATCATGAACCAGGCCTGGAAAACCAAGTAGGGATGAATAAAGATGGCAAAAGTGGAGAATACAGTAAAAGATGCAGTTTCCTTTGTTCTGCTTTTTTGTACATTCTCACTTTGTTAGGATTTTCCATTCCTTTTTAAAACATATATCCATGCATTTATCAGATGTGCACCTATTGCATGACTTTTCAACCTTTAAAATATATATTAATACTGGAAATTCCTAACAAACTGCCAGAGACTGTCAGGAAGCAGATGATCCCAGTATTAATTACTACTAATGAATACCATAAGTTGGAAGTCCTGCAGCATGCAATTGTTTAAATATGAGACATCTTTCATCTAATACCTTTACAGGCAGAAGTCTGGATAAACTTACACGTCTGTCTTGCCTTGTAGGTCAGCCTGTTTGTATTCTGACTGAGCAGAAGGGGAATGAATGTTAGTCATTGCCACATATATTTTTTGTTTTTCCTAAAAATCAGTAATCAGGGAAAGCTCTATCTTCAACCATTGTAAGTAAACCTTAGCCATGAACAAGGATTATATTTACGTCAGCATTGTCCAGATGCTTTATTAGCATGATTAAATCAATGTGGTGGATTTCCCTAAGTTAGCTGTAGTGCTGTGAAACACAACTACTTCCAGCTAAAGCATGTTTAGTGTTACTTGGCTTACATCATTGCTGCAACAGATTACAGAGAGAACTAGTTTTTGTACTGTCAGTTTGAATTAGTAAGCAAGAGTGTTTTCTTTACCTCTGTAGTACTTTCTGGGAAAATCTTATACACGCCATTGCTCTGGAGTGTAGATTTAAGGAGTTGGCATTCAGAGCAGCTTGGGTTCATTACCCTGTGCTTATGAATGTGTTTTAAGTGTGACTATGTATGATACATTAACTTTTGAACATATTATTAGTTTTAAATCATATTTGACTGAGAAATAGAGGTTTCAAGGACATTATATTCCTGCAAAGTCCATGAAAACAGGCAATCTGAAAGAGGACAAAGAAGAGCTAAATAATCTGTATAGGAGAAGAACACCAGAAGTCAGACTTCATAAATTGTGGATAACTGCTTTTCGGACTATCTTGTCCACGGTTGGGTTGGAGGCTGGATGTGAATTCTTATCTGATGTGGCCTTTAGTATTTATTTATAATTTCTGCTTTGTATTAACCTAAATTCATTTAGTGACATCTGGAATATCATTAAGAAGCTGATGCATTTTAGATTCAGTAAATGTTTCCTAATTTTATTTGTCTGTGTCTGAAAAAAGAAAAATTGGATCTTTTTCCTCCATTTACCTGTTTACATATACTTTTTCTGTAGAAGAGTTTCTATTTCCCAAACATAAAACATTTGTATATAAATTGAGGGCTTATTTAATATTAATCATAATGAATCACAATCTCTTTTAGTTGTTTTTGGAGGTATCTCCAGCTGAAAATATCACTTGGAATAATGGGCTGACAGGAACCTCATGGAGTTCAACAAGAAGTGCAAAGTCCTGCAACCAGGGAGGGGTAACCCAATGCACCATTATAGGCTGGGGGCCAACTGACTGGAAAGCACCAAAGCAGAAAAGGATCTGGAGGTCCTGGTGGACATCAAGTTGAACATGAACCAGAATGCCAACTTTGATGTCCCATATTGTATTACGAGGAGTGATTAGGAGGGACGTGAGTGATCCTTGCCCTTTATTTAGTGCTGGTGAGGCCACACCTGGAATGCTGTGTCCAGTTCTGGGCTCCTCAGTAGAAGGGAAACATGGGCATACTGGAGAGAGTCTGATGAAGGGCCACAAAGATGATGAAGGGACTGGAACATCTCTCCTGTGGGGAAAACCTGAAAGAGCTGGGACTGGACAGCCTGGAGAAGAGAAGGCTCGGGGGATCTCATCAATGTATGTAAATACTTGAAGGGAGGGTGCAAAGAGGATGGAGCCAGGCTCTTTTCAGTGGTGCCCAGTGAGAGGACCAGAGGCAATGGGCACAAACTGAAACACAG
Organism: Balearica regulorum gibbericeps; assembly: GCF_011004875.1. NCBI lineage: Eukaryota > Metazoa > Chordata > Aves > Gruiformes > Gruidae > Balearica > Balearica regulorum. The sequence goes on from NC_046186.1 coordinate 18,213,161, forward strand.
GAGGTGCTGTCCGAACATCAGGAAACACTTTGTTATTGTGAGGGTGACCAAGCACTGGTACAGGTTGGCCAGAGAGGTTGTGGAGTCTCCCTTCTTAGAGATATTCAAAAGCCATCTGGACATGGTCCTGGGCAGCTGGTTCTAGGTGACCCTGCTTGAGGAGGGAGGTTGGACCAGATGATATCCAGAGGTTCCTTCCAACCTCAAACATTTTGTGATTTTGACAGCAGTCAAATTTTTGTCTCATCAACCTTACTGATGTAGAGAACTAATGTGATTGAAATCTCTTTGAACCTTTTAATCTATGGACTCCAGATTTTCACAGAATCATAGAAGGTTGGAAGTGACCTCTGGAGAGTGTCGAGTATAACACCTTTGTTCAGTGCAAGGTCAACTAGGGCAGGTTGCTCAGGACTGTGCCCAGATGGGTGTTGAGTCTCCAAGGATGGAGAGTCCACAGTCTCACTAGTCAACCTGTTCCAGTGTTTGGAGAGTGTCACTGTAGATAAAGAATGATTTTTTGTACATTTAAATGGAATTTATTGCCTTTCAGTTTGTGCCAATTCCCTCTTGACCTTTCACTGGGCACCAATGAGAATTCTTTGGCTCTGTCTTCTTTACTCCCCACCCATCAGGTACTTATACCTATTGATAAGATTCCTATGAGCCTTTTCTTCTCCAAGTTGAACAGATGCAGTCGGGTGGTCCAGTCCTTTCATCATTTCATTGTCCTTCGCTGGATTTGCACAAGTATGTCCATGTCTCCATTGCACTGGGGGCCCAGAATAAGACAATTCATATTACAAAATTCCTTGGGTGATAGCATGATGTTACAAACTAAATCCTGGGGTTTTTAATTTGCAGATGATAGTTTAAGACAGTAGATGTATCAATAAAAGATACTGCAATTCTCTGTTAGAAACAAAAGATTTCTGAGAAGTATACTGGCATTTCTATTCTATTCTTAGAATAATAAATCTATCAAAAATCCTTGAAATGAAGGTCTTTCTACATCCCTTATTTTTCTATTTTTTTAAAAAATAGAAATCAAGATAGCTTTTTTTAGAAGCTTCTTGTTAATTTTGGAAACAATTGAAGAAAAAGATTTCAGACCTCATTAAAGAATACTGATTATTTTTATATCTCTAGATCTTTTCCTAATTCAGCTTTATTTCATACTTTAATAATGACTAGGGATCAGAAAGTAATAAGGAACAGATATTTCAGATTATGAATCAAAAGACTAGCCTAACCTGTTATAACAAGGAGAGAAAGCTAAATATCTTTCTGGACAATCATATAGTTAGAAAAGCTGTTGCACCAATGTAGGGCTTGATTCAGCTTTTTAATTTTTTTTTTTTTCATTAAGCAACATTTTCCTTCTAAACTACACAGTTTTTTGCCCACAGTTTTCCTTATAAATCTTCAGAATTCCAGTATCAGTACAGAATTTCCATGTTGTGCTCACAGATTGATCTGGGGTTAAAACTGCATTGAAAGGAGTTGGAGCAGAGCACAATCATATTTTAAACATTTATGTGCTATATGAAATATTTCCTATGTTGCATATGAACTTAAGTTTGATCTCATTGTTCCTGAGGAGGTATACTATGAACATTTGTAAAGTATCTGAACAAATGCCACTTAGAACTCATGAGATAATGAATGTACTTAAAAGCTTGAATTACAGAAATAGAACTGCACTTAGTACCTGCAACTATGAAAATGGCAAAGCATGCTAAGTTTAACATAGCATTGCCACAGAAGTGTTACGGAGTGGTAGGAGCCAGCCTCTCTTTGTCTTCTCTGTACCTTCAGTGCTGTTAGCATTCCTGTCTAAAAAGATTTATTTAATTTACTTGGTGGGTGTTGGATTGGGCCATGAAGGAGGTAAAGTCAAGGCTTCTGGAGTACAACCATTAGCAGGATGCTCATAAATAATTTAGTCAGCATAATAATATTGGATCCCACATCATGCAAACAGGCTAGGAGGTTTCAGGAAACCTCAGTCATCTGCACTATCTCACAGGAGTCAGTGGGACTACTCACAACTCGTTTGCTTGTGCAAGTGCAGGTTGCTATCTGTGTGAAGAGAGCACTTCCTTTTTCCTGCTCCTGTATCTCAGATTGTAGAAACCACTTTCCTGCACCTGAGACATGCTAGGGAATTGCTTTGGATACCAAAACAAAGGTTTACTGGAGTCTTACCCTTGCGCTTAATTTTCCCTTTCTCTTCTAGCGAGAGTGGCAGCACATAGCAGGGCCCCTGTGGAGGTCACTGAGGAAGTAGTGCTGACAATCTGCTCCCTGGACAGACAAAGGCAAGGCTTGCCTGTCACCACAGAGTTGTAAAGAGTATGAAAGGTATGTTCAGTGTGGTGGTAGAAAGATGGGGAGAAATGTTATTCACAGTTTTTATCTTTCATGTAAGTGTTTTCCTGTTCTTTTAACTTTTACTTGAGGTCAAGGACATTTTTCTACCATACTTTACTTTTTTCCCTGTAAAAAAAATAAAAGAGAACTTTCATTGTAATCAACATTTTTTTATTTACAGCTCTCAGTGAGGTATTGTTATTTTGCAGGTGCAGAACTGGGGAGTGGAAGACCTGGGTGACTTGTTCCTGGCCACCTACTTGTTCATGAAGGAATCAAATCCAACTATTTTGTGTATTACTGCAGGGCACTAATAAAGACTATGAAATAGTCTTTAAGGACATAAGTCTTTAAGTCATACCATACTTCCCTTAGTCACTTGACAGGTAGATTCTGACAGAGTTCTTGGAAAACCTGACGTAATATTTTATACAAAATTCACAAACTATGAACTATCTCAGTGTGGGGCTGAGGAATGTAGGAAAATATATGCTTTCTTTTATTGCTTTCCTCTTGCTACTGAGTTCATCCATCACCTGGTAGTATCTCCCATCCATTCCCATTTACTATCTACATGGTCCAGAGTTAAACAAAACAGTCAGCAGTGCTTGCAAAGTCATATTGAAATGGGGGCCTGGGGAACAGGTTAAGCAGCCCAGGGCATATGTCTTGCTAAATACTATGCTTACTCTGTAACTTTCCCTTTATTTATCTTCCCTAATTTATTGCACATTCTTTTTTTACACTGTTTCTCAATTCCTTAGCAGTCTAAATATTTCATAGTAGAGAATAGAACTGTGGATGGAAACAAATCTGCAGATTAGGAGTGGTCTAATCCTCTCAACTCTTAATTGCTGGTGAAGGGTTGGAGAATCTTTACTGTTCTGTCTCTTGCATGCGAACATAAAGAATGGGCTGACAGGAGGTGCGTACCACTCCTTTCATTTTTTGTGTGGTTCCTCTAATAAGCAGATACAAAATGCATCTTTTGGATTGACATGTGTGGAGCTGAAATTTTGTAGGAAGAGTGGGACCTCTTTATTTCATTTGCATATATTTACCCTTGGAACAGAAGTCATTTATATGGATTTCCAGGAGGACTATATAGGTTAGCCAAAGACCATCTTTCAAAGGCAACTCCCATAAAATATGCATGCAAAACATGCCTATGCTGTCACAAGCAGGTAATTTCACATGCAAAAATATGCTGTTGTAGACTATGAAAAACAAGCTGTCATTCATGCAAGTAGTGTGCAGTTAATATTTACAGATTCAGCTAGGAACAGAGACCTGCAGGAGACTATATGGGTCATCAGGTCCAGTTGCCATAAGTGCAGTCAATAGATGTGTAGTCCAGATGACTTCATAAGACATCTATTTGATGTACTCAGCATGCCACAGAACTGGTAACCTTTGGGACATAATATCAAATGATATAAAAGACTGTGATGGGCCACATGTAAAGGAGAAGGTGAGACCAAGGATATCACCAGTATCCTAGATTCTTCCACTGTTGTTCCATCAATAGCCATATATGGTCCTAGAAAGCTCACTTTCCATCAACAGGCTGTCAAATTTACAGATTCACAGATAGTCCAACCCCCCTGCTAGAGCAGGATCACCTAGAGCATATTGCACAAGATGGCGTCCAGGTGGGTTTTGAATATCTCCAGAGAAGGAGACTCCACAACCTCTCTGACCAGTGCTTAGTCACTCTTAAAGTGAAGAAGTTTTTCCTCGTATGCAGATGGAACTTCCTGTGTTCCAGTTTGTGCCCATTGCCCCTTGTCCTGTCACTGGGCACCATTGAGAAGAGTCTGGCCCCATCCTCTTGACATCCACCCTTTAGGGATTTATAAGCATTGGTAAGATCCCCTCTCAGTCTTCCCCAGGCTAAACAGACCCAGCTCTCTCAGCCTTTCCTCATAAGAGAGATGTTCAAGTCCCTTGATCATCTTTGTAGCCCTCCGCTGGACTCTCTCCAGTAGTTCCCTGTCTTTCTTGAACTGGGGAGCCCAGAACTGGACACAGTACTCCAGATGTGGCCTCACCAGGGCAGAGTAGAGGGGGAGGATAACCTCGCTCGACCTGCTGGCCACGCTCTTCTTAATACACCCCAGGATACCATTGGCCTTCTTGGCCACAAGGGCACATTGCTGGCTCATGGAGAGCTTGTTGTTCACCAGGACTCCCAGGTCCTTCTCTGCAGTGCTGCTTCCCAGCAGGTCAGCCCCTCACCTGTACTGGTGCTTGGGGTTGTTCTTCCCTAGGTGCAGGACCCTACACTTGCCTGTGTTGAATTTCATTAGGTTCCTCTCCACCCAACTCTCCAGCCTGTCCAGGTCTTGCTGAATGGCAGCGCAGCTTTCTGGTGTCTCAGCCACTCCTCCCAGCATATTATCATCAGTGAATTTGCTGAGGCTACACTTTGTCCCCTCATCCAGGTCATTGATGAATATGTTGAATAGGACCAGACCAAGCACTGACCCTTGGGGCACACCACTGGATACCGGCCTCCCACTAGACTCTGTGCTGCTTATCACAACCCTCTGGGCTCTGCCATTCAGCCAGTTCTCAATCCACCTCACTGTCCACTCATCCAACCCACACTTCCTAAGCTTGCTAAGGAATGTTATAACGAGGATGTTATGAAAGACAGTATCAAAAGCTTTGCTGAAGTCAAGGTGTACAACATCCACTGCTCTCCCTTCATCCACCCAGCTGGTCATACCATCATAGAAGGCTATAAGGTTTCTTTCCTTGGAGATTCAAAACTGGTCAGTTTGGTCTGGCTGGCCCTGCTGTGAATAGGAGATTGGACTAGATGACCTCAAGAGGTCTCTTCCAACATAAACTGCTTTTATTACACTATGGTTCTGTTCTTGTTCTCAACTGTAGAACTTCTGTCTGAACTGAAGTGCTCCCATGCTTTTGTATTAACTTACTGTGAGCCAAGAATTATTTCAACTGTCGACATCCTTGCTTAGTTTGGGATTCCCTTTGTTTCTGATTTTTGAGCCTTATTCTAAGACACACAGCTGGGAGCAAGATAAATGAGCACAGAACAAGAATAAATGTTAATGTTTTCATTAGGTCATGAAAAAAGGCACTTCTGACTTACTATGTATTAAATTAAACACATCAGCCTGGCTCTGGGGGGAATATGAAGAAAATGCATGGAGGAAAGTCCTGAGGGAGGGATGAGCTCTCTGTACCTTATGAGGTGTGACACTGTAATACTGTATATTGCTGAATTTTGGGGGGAACATCTTCAGGATTGTGAACTTGACATCTGTTCTGTTTGCTCGAAGGACAACATGCACACACTAGATGGGAAATATGGTTGTAGGGGAGCCTGAAATCAGTTTCGACTTTCATTTGAAGTCAGTGGTAAAAGTTGTTTGAATTTAGTAGAGCTAGATTAGGCACTTAGCTGTGGAATTCATGAGGGAAGTTTTCTTGCCCTTGTGTAAGCCTAGAAGAGATCTGGTCAGTTAAACCCAATACAATGCTCTAAAGAATGATCCCATTCGTCAGAAGAGCGGACAACTCCTCTCCATCAGTGAACATTTGTGCTGATCGTGTAATTCCAACTGAGCTCAGCAGAAAAAGCAAGCACCCACATCTAGCTGATTTAATTTGGTAGACCATAATTAATTAAAGTAGTATCTGTGATCTGTTAATTAAAAGAATGAAATCTGAAATTAGATTTTTGGTAAAACAGAAAATGTGGACTTGGCAAAAGTTTTGAAACTCACATAAGGCTTCTGATAAATTCGCATTGGATATGCAGTTATTTGGGGGGTGGGGTAGAGGTTAAAAGAGGGTCTTTTATCTCTCCCACAAAACCATCTGTGAGCCTTTTTTTATCTGACAGGCAGTAGAAGAGGAGGAGATGTGCAGGAAAAATTAAATGTTCACATTGTTCAGGAAGAAGAAAGGCATGTGTCTTAGAAGCTCTCTTATCCAAACTTCTGCTTTCCTAAAAGCCTTATAAGCTGTATTTAGGTCGTGTCCTCTGAAGTGCATCATTTGCCTTAAGGAACTTTTTTAGCAGAGATCTCGGCGTGTCCAATTACAGTCTGAGGGCCTGATCCAAATATCACTGAAGTCAGTATCTCCACATTCCATCTCAGTGATTGTAAATGAGGGGGTTGAGGTCTACTGTGAAAAATATTCTCCCATTTCAGGCACATGTAACTAAAAAAAATCCCTGATATGTAAACAAGCGTTAGCAACATATAGAGAAGATAATATTGAAATACAAAGCATCACTCAACATGTTAAATCCAGCATTTTTCCAGAGAATTTGTCACATTACTTAGATCTTTTTTAGAAGTCCTTAGACATCTATTTGTTGTGTGTATCTAGCTATTCGGAATCCTGGGATTGGTGATTTTTCAAAGTAAAACCCCGTGAAAAGTTAAATCCATGCCATATGACATGGTAATAGATGACTTAAAATTATACATACATGCAAATACTGTTTACATATGTAAGATATAGGTACATGTATGTAAGATACATTATTATATGTGAAAGATAAAAAGCTGAATATTCTACTCCAGTAACAGTCAATGTTTTTATGTTAGCAACAGTCAGTATTGTTCCATTAAGCAGGCAGTACAGGAAATGAAAGGGGAAAAAAGTGGGGACAACATTCAGTATCAGTAGCTATTTAACAAGAATATCTTTAGAAGATTTATACCACTGAGTCTTAGAGTATTTTTATAACTTCATCATATGTCTCTGTCAGAGTGGCAGAAAAGAAAGAGCATATTAAATGTTTTTTATGAATACTTTAAAGTATTTCAGAATATCCTATTGGCTTTATTTGCCCAAGCAGTTGTCTCTCTTGCAGCCAGTCTGCATAGTAGTAAGTGTTATTACATCAAGCAGGGCTTTGACCCAGCATCCAAATGACTCAATACTTGAAAAGCAAAACAAGTGAAAAAGAAAACAATTGTCTGAATTCAACACAAATGTGCATACACACACAGACACACAATATATTTCTTTAGCATAGCATGTACTCTCACTAGTCTTACATGCAAGACTAACAGATATTCCCTGTGTGTTTGCATACATGAGCGCAAACACAATGGACACACTGTAAGGACAATGTGTCTAAAAGCTGGAAATATTTCTGCGCACTGTTCCTGTAGAAACCAAAACATTTTCTTCAGTATCTTAGAGTTCAGGTAATTTCAAATAAAGAAATACTTTAATCTGCCTATAAGCAAATTAATAAGGACATGTGGTTTGAAGTACAATTTCAACAATGTATGTGGTCGTCTTTATTTTAGATTTTACGGAAAAAATATTTTTCGTCATATGTTGTAGATAAGTGGGTGTGGAAAAATTTCAGGTTTTGTCTTTATGTTTAAATCTGATGACAACAGATCTATAAATTGGTGATTATTGATACTAATAAATAATTGATAGATCCTTGTTATTTAATAGGGGTTTTTTATTAGGAATAAGATTAATCAGGTATTTCCAACCTGAGATGTGGGTCAGAACATACTAATGAATAATTTTTTTTTTTTTTTTAGGTTTTATAGCCTGGAAATGTTCTCAATATATAAAAGAAAATTCTTTTTCTCTAAGTATTTAAAAAAATCACACTTTTAAATTGATTTCCATAAATTCAATTTTATGATTAAGAAAAACATTATCTCTAATTAAAGTAGATGAAAGCTGCTTAGCATTATCCAGTTCCTAATTTAAATCCTTGTGTTTTCCACCTACTGTTTGAAGAGTCTCTCTGGTTAAAATTTGTTCTTTCAGTCTGAAAATATATGGCATATGACACAAACCTCTAGTTTATGAACAATCATGGTTTCTAGTGCCTTAATAATGTGCAGATATTGTGTAGTGACACTTCTCATGATCAGATGAATTGCAATGTCTCCTGAGCTGAATGACATCATATTCTGAGGGGAGAGCAGGCCGAAGGGCTGTCAGGGCCAAGTTTGTCTCTGTTACCTGCACCCTGGGCACCAGAAGCACCAGAAGCATGCCTCAGACACAAATTCAGATGTGGTCAGGGATCTGCAGGCCTTTAGCTACATCAATACGAGCAAATAAAACAGGCCAGGGCCTCTTCTTTGGTCCTATGGTCAAATGGCATAGTGTCCCTATAGCTGAAGTGTCTAGCCCACAGCAGGGTGGCCTAACCCTGACTGCCAATAGATCCCTGCATAACCTCTTTCCTCAGCTGGGCCTGGTCTTTGCCAGACAGTAGACAAAAACTGTAGAGAGGAACACATCGGGGCTTATCTATATTGTCCAGTCCTAGTCTATCAGTATAAGCCAAGCCTTTTTTTATCAACGTACTACTTTCCTGAGGTTTCCTGCTTTTATATAATTAGGAAATAAAATCTAATCCAGCAGAAACAATCACTTCAAAATAGTCAAGTAAGATCTTCCAAAGCTCTTCAAAATGATCTCACTTGTTCCACCGCTTACTGAAGGCTGCCACACAACTCACCAGTGTCTGGCCAGTGGTGGTCTCAATGGAACCAGTGCAAAGAGGTAGATTTGCAGAAGGATCCTTTGTAGGGTCAGCGAGGCTGAAGGGTTGTTGCCATTCCTTTTCAACAGTCTACAGGCCACAATCTCAGTTCCTCTGCAAAGCTCACAGCCTCAACCAAAGACATAAGTGATGTTTTTAATTACCAATACAGTTGCAACATTTTAAAGAAACTGTTTTCTTCTGTCTCTGCCCTTAAATAGAGGTAAGCATAGAGCCGCAAAGGACAGACTCTCATGACTGAGTAAGCTCATAGCTTACTCAGTGACCTTGTATTTTTTTTTTTTCCATTTCATTTTCATAACTTGTGAAATCATTCTGTGCTCCTAATTCTTTCTTAGCCTGGGCAAAGTTAACAAACATAGTAGGTATTCTAGAAAAACGTATGGGACAGAACTGTATATGTGGGTGAAGCAGGATGCAGCATGAGGCAAAAGTTTCTTTTCCCTCGGAATGACTTATTTATTTATGGAGGTCTTTCATTTATGGACAACATTACCACCACCAAAGAAGAGCAAAAATAAATCCTTGCCATTTTCTGCAACTGGGTGCTAGAGAGTAAGTGGTGAAAATAACACTATTCTATAAAGACTAATGCTGGTTTTGGTTTGGTGGAGGCTTTTCTGATGAAATGTGATGGACAACTGGTAAAATGGAATAATTAGAGCTGATACACATGTTATCTCATAGCAAATACTTGAAAGATATTATAAAACAACTCCAGACTAGAGGAATGTCTAGAAACCAAAACTGGGATCCATCTTAGAGGCCTAAAAGTTAGCTTTTGAAAGCTAAAGGAAGTTGGCTGAGGTAGCCCTGGTTTTGCCCTCAATCCTAGTCCTCATTGCTGACCTTCCTCCCCCACCAACTCCAGTGGGGCATCAAAACTGTGCAGACATGCAATGAAGCAGATCAAGGAACTACAGGATGAAAAATAGCCTTCCCCCAACCATTTTTTTTCTTTTTTCTTTTTTTTTTTCTGGATGTTATGCCATTTACACTCAAAAATACACCATCCTTGCACCTTTCTCGTCAAAGACCTGATATCAAAGACAAACTTGGAATACTTTGAAGCCAGGCCCTCCCAAAAGAATGGGAATGAGGTGATTCATTGCAATACTGACTGGAGAAATAACTATGCAGATCAAGGACTTTGCCAAATTAAAGGTCCAGGTAAATATGAGACGATATGGGACCCGTGATGACTGATGCTGCGAGGAAGGAATTAATTTGGCTTAGAGGACACAAATATAAGGGTCTGCCAACACCTGTTTTTGCTTTTGATGGAAAAGCTTCTAAAGATGATAAGTGTAGAAATATCACACCTCATTTTATTCAAACATTGCTCAACTTTGCAGGTATCCATGCAAGAAGGGAGGCTAGGTCCACAATTCAAGTACATTCCCTGGCAAGTCTCCCTTCAAGTCCTTAGGGTTGGATCATACTCAGGGATGTGGAGTAGAGGTATGTATGGTCCATACAGCCAAACTGTGTGCACCCATGAAACAGTGTGGCTCTTTACACTGAGAGGAGCCCATGGTTTGTGCTAAACCCCTAAAATGAGTTTGGGCATTATTGGCAGCTTATCCTAGCTCAAAAAGGGATCATACTAACATTAAACAGTATGGAGGCCTGGGATCTTGTGCTCAATCCTGGACTTCCATACTTTACTGTTACAAAGACTGTTGAAGTTGTTACTACCAGGAGGAGAGAGGGAAGAAGCCTGTTTGCAGGGGAATGTGTTCTCTCTTTAATTCTAATAATTCCAGGCTATTTTTATGTACAGTAGTTAGTTTTCAGACTGATGAGAAGGAGTCTCATTTGTGCAGATGGGAAATGCTTATTATGCTAATAGTGTTCTGCATTGTTAGTGGAGATTATTAGACAGAGATGTTAGAAATGCCTCTAGTGGAATTAAGTAGGTGACAAGGTAAAACGAAGAGATAAATGACAACAGTGATTAGGAAATGGATTGTGCTGAATACAACAGTGCAAAGGAAGAGGGGAAAGGAACTACTCTTACAAGAAATTGTTTAATCATTGATGTATCTATGAAAAAGATACATAAAAGATAGTTTACCTAGATGATACCAAACACTGCCCATGAGATTACATGTGATGTTTAATCTGGAGAAAGCTGAGAGAAATGTCAAAATGGTCAGCAAGGAGGAAAAACAGAACACCTGAAAGTAAGGAAACCACAGACAGGCTTGTGTTTTATAATGAATATATTCTGCCAAATATCTGTATTGTGTATGGCCAACTATATATTTTAACATGCAATTTAGTGAAATGTGGTGTTTATCTTCTCTGAACTTGTAATAAATCAAGAAAATACAACATTAAAGATAGACATACAGGCTGCACAGTCACACCAGTCTCTCATACTGCACTGCAAACTGCTGGTCTTTGGCATGTTGTTTCTATACCTAGATCAGGTACCAGCTGGAAGATGGGATTTGTGATTGCAGTGTGAAAGTTAGGCATTGGGCTTTGTTTCTAAAACAACGCATGTCAGCAGCCTAACTATGCTGTAAACTTTCACTAAATGCTTGATGGAAATCAATGCTCATTTATAAAGTGCTATTGCAGCATTGCAGTTTGATATGACGGAACTAGTCATGGTAAATAAATGGTTCAAGGAATATGGCTTTTTTCCTTGTCTGTGAATCAGCAGTGAATCAGTCCTGCCAATATATTGATTATTCTTAATTATTCGGTATGGGTAAAAGCTTTTCTTGTTGTGTCAATTACCATCACATGGCATGTTCAAACATTGATCATTTTGACTGTTCACGCTTGCAGTATGTGACAGATCGCTAAAGTTTCTGGAGTCGTTTTGACTCTCTCATCATATGCCTGAAACTTCCATGAGAAGCAGAAGAGTGATGAACAGCAAATAGTTACAGTCGTTAGCTGACAACAAATGTTCTTGTTTGCATTCAAACTTTTCCTGCTTTTGTACCTGGCAGGCAATATAATGATTACTTTTTTCTCCCTGTGATTGAATATATGTTAAGCAAAGAATTCTGATGGGAAGAATGCTGCTTCCTTTGGGTTAATTCTGTATAATTTCTGTGGCGTCCTAGTAGAAATAATCATGAATGCAAATGCTTATTGACCAGATCATTTGCCCATGGTCATAAACTGGATTCCTGAAGTTTGTCTGAAATGGGCATATGTGAAGTAGTGATTTGCTGATTTCCAGAACCTCTGAAGAACGTCGTGCACCAGCTGGCTTTATTTCCTCCTGTTCTGATTGTGTTGATGGAGGGGCAGATTCTCTGGTCTACCTGGCCAAAACTGAGGACTATCTGTCTCCCTAAATGGATGGGTTAGGGGTTGGTTTGCCCTCTGTTGCTGCAGACCTGAGTGCCTCGCAATCTTTAAAGCCTCTGAGGGGGGCAAGTACAATTATCTCCTTTCATAGACGGGAAAATGGAGCAAAGAAAGACTCCATGCCTTGTCTAATGTCACATAGGAAGTCTGCAGTTAAACAGGGAACAAAACAAATTTTCCAGGTTCTGGGCCTCTAAACATCTAGGGCTTAAACATCCTTTCATGTTGATAATGCAGAAGATACTTCAGCCGCAAGGAGCAACAAGAAAGGTTATCTGCCATGAGGAGATGCCCAGAATACAGAAAGTGTGCTCAGCAATTTTTGGTTGTTGAAATGAGGGGAAGAGGAGAGGGAAAGGCTGTTTCATTTCTACTGAACTGCAATTCAGAACAGATAGTGGATGTATGTGATTTTACATGATGGTACAGATGTAAACTGGTCTAAGCAAGGAGATGTAAACTGGTGCAAGCAAGGAGGAATCACCTGTGTCCTGTTATGAGAAACTCTTTATTCCTCTCCTTTCTGGCACTGAAGATCAGGCAAGGAAAGTTCATTGGGTAACTCAGCAGGAAAGGACAGGCTCTCTCACAGGAAGGCAGCAGCAGATACTGCTTTCGGGATGGGCAGTCCGTGTTTTAAACACTATCAGTTTTTATGAGACTGCTTAGTGAGGTTGGTTTGTTTCTGCTAAAAGAAAAGAAGACATTTAACATGAGGGCCTACACAGAGTTTTTCAATATTTCTTTAGGTATGAGCAGCTATTTGCTGTGTCTCCCTGAAGAAAGGTGGGAGCAAAGTGATGGTGATCTTTCCTTTGGGTTGTCACAGCTATGAGGAGAAAAGTTTCTCTGTGGAGAATATTTCTGTACCAGAAGCGACTCCATGAATCCAGATTGCCTCTGATAAGGCACATTTTTGCAATACAATCAATTATTGTCTTATTTTATAAACATCTGAGACAGTGTTACAAGACTTTTTTTTTTTTTTTAAGTTGAGAATACACACAGACACAATGTTCTCTTTTTGCTAGTCAGCCTGTTCCCACAGTGTCACAAAAGCATTGTCATCAGGCTAAGCCTCCAACTGTGACTCTGACCTCTGTCCTTCCTGGACAGTAAAAAACATCAGTCAATACTTGAGACTTCTGCAAACAACAGGCTTTGATTAGGGTACCTTAAAGCCTGTAATGCTCCAAAACTCTGATCACTGAAAAAAAAAAAGGCATCTCTGGATAAATCCCTGGACAACAGGAGTCTCAAAAGCAACCACTCAGTCTATTTCTTTTGTAAATAGGATGACTAAGAGGTTAGTAAAATGCTGTCCCAGTCACTTCACTCTTTCCTTGGATCTCTCCCTGGCTTCAGATTTGCATATGGCACAGACAGCAACCCTTTTGGGGAAATTCTGACTTTGCAAAAATTTTGGGATTCTTATCAAGGAAAGCTAACAAAATATTTTGGGATAAGGCAGTCTGAATTGAAACTGCAACATTTAATTCTGGGCTGGTTTTACTTTTGTATATGTTCTATTGAGCTGCTAAGTTGCCTCCTCAAAGTTTTGTTTCAGATATCTTGGAATATCTGGAGATTCATGCTAGAAAATAGAACATGAAGAATACCGGATACTGCAGTAACTAGTCTAGGTACAATGAATTCTTAAAGGGAGCCAAAGTGAAACATGGTGATTAAGTTTAATTAACAGAACTTAAACATCTCAGTCATGTAATATTGTTATACTGTATTTTGAATTTTTAAAATTATGCCATTTCCATTCCATTAAAAAGCATTTTTTTTGTCATTTTGTATCCATCAAAGGAGGGTAAACATTCTGCAAAAGAAAAATTCCCACTTCTATTTATCAACTGCAGACCTGGCAACAATTATGTATACTTTTTGACTTTTCAGATTAATTTATTGCATTTAAAAATGAAACAGTCAGCCTGGAAAACTGTGCTTAATAGAATAAACCAGCACATATAAAAACCATCTGAAAATATTTACCTGAATTATTGTATTTTTAAATAGATCTTGACATTGGCTGACAAAGAGTAAAGGTATTCTGTTTACTTGGTTAGGCAAGCACTTACTTTCCCACTAGATACATAGTAGATGACACTGGTTCTCTAGAGTGAGTGAAGAACTAGAGTGAGGGCTGAGTTGTCCAGAGAGGGTGACCACAAGATCCCTTAATGAAAGTACAAACCTAATAGCATGTTCTCCTCCCTGTGTTCAATCAATGTAAGCACTGGAGTGGTATTGGCACTTGCATGTATTCTATTCTGCTAGTGACTTCTTTTTTCATTGCCTGCAGAAAAGCACAGAATAACTACACTCCTGATCCAGCTGTCTCAGCTAGGAGCCTTCACGTAGGTGAACAATTCCAGATTTCCATTTACCTAAAATTGAACGTAAAGCTGCATAAGAACCACTGTTCCCATCTAGTAAAACTCCTGAGACATATTTCTGTATTTTCACTCTCCTTTGGGATAAGATCTCAGGGATCTTATAAGGTCTTTTGGTGGAGAACAGAAGGGAAAGAAAATGAAGCATGAAGTGAGGGATTTATGTTCAAATCCCTGCCCTGAACAAGCACATAGTGACAAAAAACCCCCATTGACTTGGGAAATAGTGAAAAGTAATTCATGAGCCAGTGTGAACACGTAGCTTTCCTGCTTCATTCTATGCCAGTTCTCCAGGACTTCAAAGTTTGAATCAAAGTTTCTGTTCATAAAATTTTCTGTGAGCTGGTTTCCTCTTTCTGAAGGTTTACCTCCTACTATCAGAGCCTTTGGTAGGTACCTGCCACTAGCAAAGCTGCTCCTGTCTCAGAACGAGCTGGTGAACTCAAGAACTTTCACAGAGCTGGATTTAGGCTATGGAGTTCACAAGGGATTAAGAAACCTATAGAGGTGAGCATTTTCAGTCTAAGCAACAACATTTTTCACTTTGTATTTCATTTCATGCAAAATTTCAGAATGCACACTATATCATCAGTCGTCTTCTTTCTGAAAACACTTTTGAATCTAAATGAAAATCAGGAACAATGTATCTAGATCACTTCTCCCGCATGCAAGAAAGGAAGAAGGCGGCATGACAAAGATCATAATGTCTAGTTTTAAATATCTAGTAAATTTTCAACTGTAAAACCAGGAGGGCTATAAGGTAGATTAATACTTCTCTTTGCAGTAATATATAACTCTAATTAAGTACTGCATCTGTAAGTGTAGGAACAGACATATATTCATAGATTTTTATATTACAAACTCTGAAGAAATTACTGTAATGATCTAGAGTAACTTACTTCATAACTTTGGACATAGGACTTCCCTGAATTAATTCCTACTTGAACTAGAACATAGCTTGTAGAAAAGAATCTAATCTCAATTAACAGCTTTAGCAACGCTTAAATAACAGGATTGTGACTAAATTATGTTAAGAGATGAAGGCAAATTCACTAATGATAAGCTATGCTACGTGTGCTGTCGCAAGTGCATCAACCTCTATACAACTCTTTAAATGCTACTGTAGACTAAAACAAATTAAAAAGAGTATATATGAAATATTTTTTTTTAGTGTTTTCAATCCCCTAGTGTTTTTTTTTAAATTTATTTAAATATTTTTAAGAAACCAGAACAATTAATTCTACCCAAATATTAGGTTCTGTCTTCTAAAACAGTCATGCCTAGATCCAGAAGACTTCCACGACAAGATCATTTTTTAGGGTGTGACTACGTGACTACTCTGAAAGCAACTTACACATGCTGAACTCTTCACAAAGTAAAAAAAAAAATATTTAGAAATTAAGGGCTGTGCATACATCCCAAGATTTTGATTGCTCTCAGCAAATTAAGTTCGCAGTGTTAGGAAAGATTTATTACTGTTTTCAGTGTGTATATTTAAAGTCAGTCTGGTATGCACGTTTAAAGTAATAAGGTAGACATCAGAAAGTTAACGGTTTAATAACAGATTGCCTAAGAGTGCCAGGGCCCTTACAGTGATCTGAACGTAATTGACAGCTATTATTCTTCACTTAGGAGCAATGGCCCACCCCAGGAGCAATGAACAGAAAAATCATATAGTATCATGTTCCTTCTTGATTGAACAACTTCAGGGCCCCATGGCTAACTGCATGGCCTCTTGTTCAGCTGCAAAGTGTCTTTTTATTTGTTTGAGGAAGTGCGCCATTGAATATGGAGGTGAAAGAGAGGCCATTTCTTTTTTTTTCTTTTTTTTTCCTTTTTTTTTTTTTTTCTTTTCCCTTTTCCCCCTCAGCCTTAGAAAGGTCAGGAGCCTGCTTCATCTGTCATGCTTAATCAGCTGATGAAAACTCTGCTGATGCACAAGGTTGTGGCTCCTCTATTTTAAGCATAAATCTTAATGGAAGAATCATTCTGTAATGTGTTACTTCCTGAAATGTGGAGCTGCTCTTTTAGGAGTGTGCTGGAGGCTTCTGGTAGCATGGGTGTACAGTGTTTCTGGAGCTCTCCCAGGGCACCACGCTTTTGTTGGGTGATATATGTGACAGCTTCCCAATTGCATACGATAAGGCATGTGGTCTCATACTCCAGCAAAAGGCTGTAACAAAAGGACTAGATGTCCCAACTGGAATGTGAAACATTCCTCTCCAACCCATCGCCTTTCAGATTCCAAGTGTTTGTGGAACAGTGGAAAAATGTGGTGTATCTAGTAAAGGTTGGCAAGAGATGTGAAAGTGTTGAACTAGAGGGGAAAATGGAATTATGCAATGTTGGCACAAGTGGTCCTTTGTCCTGGCTGGTAGGCCTGGCTGAGTGTGCAGAGGGACAGATACTGTCCCTCTCTTTTCAGTGACACATCTCTTTTAAAACCCTTTTGAAATCTTTGTGGTAGAAGATGTCTTTTCACTAAAAAATATTCATCTATCTACCTGACGTGTTTTAGTTATTAGTCTTTAGATATGACATATTTTTTATACATATACATTCCAGGAAGGCCCAAGAATTTCTCTGAGGAAGAAAGACCTACAAAGAAAAATGGCAGTACCGTAAGATCCAGTCCCTTCTCTACTGTCATAGAAGATGCTCAGAAAGCAAAAGGGGAATGAGTCACAACATAGAAATATGCTGTCCAGGATGGTCATGAATAGTGCTTTTTGCCACAGGGTGAAGGGAAAGGAAACACTACCCAGCCTCACACAAAATGAAAGTAGTCTACAGCACTTCTTCTTTTTAATGAGCCTAATCTCCCAGAAACACATGACTGAAAAAAGAAAAGGAAATGATACCTAGGGACTTTGTGTGGGCTCAGAAATGAAGAACCCTTATGTGGCCTGTGTCAGGTATTTTGACAGGAAAATGTTTGCTACTTTAGAAAAAGTTCAACAGAACTAGCTGGATTTCAAGAAGGTTTTGTCTC
The DNA here is from genome assembly GCF_011004875.1 of Balearica regulorum gibbericeps. Lineage (NCBI taxonomy): Eukaryota > Metazoa > Chordata > Aves > Gruiformes > Gruidae > Balearica > Balearica regulorum. The sequence goes on from NC_046186.1 coordinate 18,230,802, forward strand.
ATTGGCTGATGTGCAATTAAATTGTTCATCATTGTATTAATCTACGTACTGAATTTATGAAGTCCAGCACTAAGAAAGACAGGACTGCAACAAAGAGCCTTCACAACAGCCTCCCTCTACCCCAGGTTTATCTCATGAAATTGGGAGGTATTTCTCATGATATCACAGTGTACAAGAAAACACAAGTGAATGCACAGAGAAGAGATGTATAAGATGCATGGAGCATTTGTCAGCTCTCCTCTCATGTACACAGAATTCAATGTCCTCAGGCTCACAAGAATATTATATGAATACCGCCAATAATTTCATGTAATTTCATCTTGAACTTGGAAATACTACCTTGGGCATAACATACATGGTGCACCTTCAGAGAAGCGGAAGAACATTTAAATCTACAACCACTTCAGTTGGACATAAGCATGTGTGGAGGCTGCAATACCCTTTCCCCCAGCTTTTCCAAATATACAGGCTGCAATCTCATGAAGAGTCATGATGGCAATTCTGTTTCTGGTGCTAAGCCAGAAGTTCAGTTTGCAACCACATGTCATGTTGCAACTGGGAAGGATTTGGGAACTGGTATTCTAGTGACAAAATGCAACTCTGCAAGTTACAGCAATGTCTCAAGATTGAGTGCATGTGTGCTCATGTGTACATGATTCATGTCACTCGTTCTCCACCTGCTGGTGGCATTTTTAAGGCCTATAAACCCTAATGCCCCTGCTATGAGTGATGTGGAGGTTACCACTAGTTAACCCCATAAAAATGTGCAATCAGCTAATTGGAAAATTCTAATTAAGCCTGTGCTCATGGTGCAGACATCCATATATGAAAGGCACTCAGCTTGTCTGTACGACTGGCCTGCTTGCCACCGGAGAGCAGCAATGGGGTTGGGCAAGCTTTCCTTTCCCAACCACTGGAGCATGATGGCCCGGATGACTGTTGATGGCTGGCTTGCTGAGGGCCGATTTTTCTGCTGCAGCCACCCTTAGTTCCAGCTGCCTATTCATCCATGTTCCCCATTCTCGCTAATCGCCATTTCAGAAACAAAATGAACGGAGGTGAACACAACTATCATTAGGAAAAATGATGACAATTAAATATAATTAATAAACACTCCTATTACAGGGCATATGCATGCTGTGTGTCTAAACTGGACTGAGTCTGAAAATTAGTACACCTCATTACCCAAATGAATTGGAATTACACAGCACAACTTCCACTATTAATACAGCTTAAAGAAATCCTCGATTTTTTCTCATGTATATCTGTTTCCAGAAAACTATGTGCTTTTTAGTCAAAGAATATTAGAATGAACATTGCTAATCACATCAGTCCAGATGGTTGGCTCTCTTCTTGCCAAGTGGAAGTATTGTAACCTATTTAATGTGCAATTTACATAAGCTCCATGTTAATAAAGATCCATGAGCTTGTGGACTTTTTCTCTACTCTTTTCTGTATCACAAGTTCAGTCCACAGAGGCAGAGCATAGTGCTTGTGACTGCCATTGATGTTGGCCTGCTCAGTACCTTGCCCCCAACCCTTTGTCCCTGTCTTCTCACAGCATTATGGGATCCTTTAATTGATCGTTATCCCCTTCTGAAGTTAAAAGTACAGTTAGGAGCGTATATGCCAAGCCCACATAAATCTGTGGTAAAGGCTGGAGTGAAACCTAGCTCAAAATAAAATTATCCTGTTATTGTGTGCATTCAGCCTGCATTCTTGGACCAGCTGGAATGTGTTAGAATTATTTTGTGTTTATGGACTCTCCATCTAAACCTTACACAATTTAATTTTCTCTGGAAATTTACTAACTTTGAAGCTACTGTGCACCCTGTCCTCCAGTCCAACTAGGATTTTCCGTGTGGCAGGTCATACTATGCTGGTGATCACAACAAATTTTTCTGATGGGTGGAATGATGTGCTTATAAATTCCTGTTGGTATCTCTATAACTCATAGGAAGAAAAGTTTTTGTTGCTGAGAGCACATCTCCAGCAGGTTTGGCAGGTCATACACCTTTCTGTTATCCAACTGTTATGTGGAAAGAAATCATACAACCACAGATCGTCTAACATTAAATCATGGGCTTGGCTGTACATCCCCCACTTTTCTGGGATCTTCTAGAGATACATATGGAAGGCAGAGACTACTTTTTTCCAGTCACTGTAAAAACTGACTGTAAGAGTACTTGTGCTTTGAAGAGCTTGTTGTATGTACAAAAGGGACGGACACCAGCTGAACATGGGACACAGGCAAAATTGTTTCCAAGGCCATATAGGAGTTTAAAAGTAGAATCGCATGGCTCATTCTACAAGGCTGTGCTACCTAGATTAACAATAAAATCTGACCCAAATCTGGAAAGGAGACCTATGTCTGAATCTTTTCTAATTTGGTAGGTTGATGGCCCATGTGGTCTTGTTCTGTTAAAAGCACTCAAAGAATCTATTTAATTATTCATTTTGTGTTTAATACTTTGATATTTAATTTAACAATCACATAACATAATTTCCAATGTCCACATGGCACAATCTTATCTGTGATAAGCAGCCAACATGGCTCTGATGCCAGAATAGGAAAACAGGAAAATAAACAGGTAAATTAAAAAAAGAGAATTAAAAACTCTGAAAGAAACATATTGGTCAGACAGACTGCTCTAGTACAAAAGGTAATCGGTACTTTGGAAATATGCTCTGAGAAACTTCTTATTGCTATTAAATTGAATTTTGCTATTAAAGTGAATTTTGCTATTAAAAATATGACATCACAGAAGACTTTATAATGGAAAAGATAGTCCGTAGCATCAGTTGACTGGGAGGGCTATGTGATCTTTGACACTGGAGGTTTTTAAGAACAGCTTGCACAGACATCCAGTGGTCTTCTTAATGCTTTTCAGCTGCTTGGGATCTCAACAGAAATTTTTGTATTAACTTGTATGTATCTCTGTGTATGTTTATGTATATGCCTGCACACAATAGGGGTTTAAGAGAACAAATTCTTATAAAGCAAGAACATCCTAGATTATCTATTACAAATACAATACTAAATATGGTAATATTTAGTGGTTATATGCTAGAAAACATTAAAAACCCACAACCATTACTTTGTAATGGACCTTATGAATTTCTCCTGTGCACAGCTTCTTACACAAAATCATGGTGACGCTGGCCTGTCTCTGCAAGCCTTGGGCCAGTCAGTAAAATCTCCCCCCAGGGCTGCTTCAAAGGCACAGGATGCTCCCTGCTCTGTGCCTTGCTGTGCCAGGCCTGGAGCGAGCACATGTGCTGTTTGCGCTTAGCACAGCTGGAGAGTAAGACTTAATAAGTTTTACCAAGAGCTGCAAAGTTCTGGTTGGGACTCTTCTGCCTCAATGTAGCAGCTGCTTTGTAAGCCTCCGTCAGGACTGAGTTAGCTGGAGTAGCTCTTGGTTTTAGAGGGCGAGAGGAGAATGGATAGGATGACTCTGACATGTCCTTTTCTGCCTGTTTTTCTATGACTTCTTAAAAACAAACAACTCAAACTCTGAGTGAGACTATTTTCAAACATCACCAGTCTCCAACACTCAAAGCCTGAAAATTTAAGGGAATGTTTTGTTGACAGGAAACTGTCACTTGCATTTCTGACAGACATTGTGTTGTGCGGTTGTTTTGGTTTCAACTGAAATGTTGAAATATCCTTTCCATGTTTATGGAGAAGATGGAATTACTCAGGAGTGATTTCTTCCAACCTTTAGAAAACACCCCCATAGTCTTCTATGGGCTGCTTCTAATGCCTCTTGCTGCTTTAACCTCTGTTTTCCTACAGAATCGTGTGTTCATGGCATTTTAATCAAGTCTCCGTATTAAAGATGTGAGCACAATTTTATGTGAGGTGAAGGCTTGAGCACAATCTACATCAACACCTGACAGAGCCTGCTGATTATACATAGCTTAGATAACAGCTTTTCTGTTACACTTTTGACTAAGTTCTCACTCATTTCCTAAACCTTGACAAGACAGGCAATCTGCCTTCCCGTTAGAATCTCATGCCCTCTGCCCACCATTACAGTCAGCTATCAATGAATGAGGTGACTGTAAACTAAGCTACATTTACTGGTACCTGCTAGTACCAGCTAAGTCTCCTTTATCTCTTAATATAAAAAAAGCCCTGGTGAGTACATGTGCTTACAAGATTTACAGTAGGGATTAGAATCTGGAAGATAAATTTTCCTTCCCATTACACATATGCAACCTATTGCCAGGTCAGGATGCATTCTGTCACTTAACACAAGGGAAGACTCTGGCATGAAAACCAGGATGCGTTTTAATCTATTAATCAAAACTGGTGTAAACCTATCTTTAGACCTTGTCCAGACAAGAAAGAAAAATCATGTCCAAATAGAAATAACTAAAACAAGTTCTTACCTGCTTTATTTCTGCAGGTCTTTTCTCCCCCTTTTTTCCTTTCTTCCTTTCTTCCTTTTTTTTCCGTAAATGTTTGAGATTTAGTTGGGGTTTTACTGTTGAATGGAGAACATGGGCCCCTCAAATGACTTATTTCAGGTGTCTAATGATTATGAGTATTTGCATTAGTGCTAAAATGGCCACAAGTGACTCCAAGAAGGTTTCTATTTGTACTGGATATTATACCAACATCTAGAAAGAATTTTCTTCTACAAAACCTTTAGAAAGGTTTAAGAACCTAAAGGTACAAAACAAACTTTACAAAACAAAATTCAGTGCTGGACATGGCTGCTGAACTCTAGCAAATATCTTTAGTGAGTGACTGAATTGTCACATCAGTAACTACTGCTTCCTATTTTGGACGTCCAGATTACTTTAATTACCTGTTTCTGGTTTTGATCCTGATCTCACAATTGCTTCCGCTTAAGTAAGCCCAGTCACCTTGCTACAGCAATAGTAGGAACTAGTCCTTTCAGTGCTTTCATGGGGTAGTCTTACTCTTAAAAATTATTTCTCTAAACAAGGAAGAATCTCATTGCATCCATGTCTTGTTAATCTAGCCTATTGTGTTGAAAAATCAGGTAAATAGAAATATAAACATATTTATGTTCCATTTGTTCCACTTGTTCTATCAGGTTCTCCCCCAGTAGTTACAAACATTGCAACACCAGGAGTTATCAACTGCCTCTCAAATTCAAGAAAGCTAATTTTTAACCTGCTTCTTTATAGCTGGCCTCAGGCTCTAAATCTCCCCGTATGACCCTCAAGTAATAATTAGAGCAATTAGTTCCTGCCCCTCTGGAATAATTGCTAGCATAAATTGAGCTGACTTTCCTAAAAGTTCCTCTAAAAAGTTGGAAAGAAAGAAAGAAGGAAGGAAAGATAGAAAAAACCCAACACCTCCAAACCCCACTAAACAACTGAGGGAAGGAAAAAGCTGTGAACACAAACAGGCAAAAGTAAATGGGAAAAGGAAAAGCAAGACAAGACATTTTTCCACATTCCATTCCTGTGATGCTGCCTCACTCACAAGCACCACATACATAACATTCCTTCTTGCAGGCAACAGGCCTCCCTACTCCAGGTGCCATCAAAAATTATGGGAGGGAAAAAAAGAGAAACTCATATCTTAAAAGCAACCCTGTTTTTCATCAAAACGTATTGCTTTAAGGCAGCCATCTGACTGGAAAGGGGAAAAAAAGAATTTAAAGAGACTTGGTCTCTAAATTTCTATGTAATGCTTAGCCAAAAGAATAACTGAACAGTAATGAGCAGGAATTTGAATTTACCAAGTTAAAGAGAAAAACACTGCAGTGGAATAATGTGCTAGAGGGGATTAGGTGCAGGTCAACATAGTCCTTTGTGGTCAGCAGCTACAAAAGAAGAATCAAGCAGAAATTCATTGCAAATCCCGTGCCAAGAGTAGGAATGATGTATTTAATGATTTCAAAACTTGGCTTTGTTCAGAATCAGCACAAAACCTGACAATTTCAAATTTCTTTCTGAAAGAAATAGTACAAGCTGTTTAATTTCTTTCAAAGCCTTCTGTTTAAACAACATTAAAATATTTCTTTTTTATTTTTGCTTTTTTTTTAATAGTGTGCAACATACATAAATATTTGAAATAAACAAATAAGAAACCCTCATATTTGGTTTAAACATATAGAAATGGGACAGTTTAACTAGTCATTTCCTTTTTATTTAGTGAAAATGAAATCCTGGTGAATTTCCAGAAGTACTTGGGTCGACTCACATGGACACAGAATATATTCTCCCAGTAATATTAAAGGCAGCTCTGCTTCGGAACTTAATTTTCCACTGTTGCTTCACTGCAAACATATTGCTTAAGTGCACTCAATCTAGCAGGAAATACAATGCATATAGTTAATGTGAAATTATTATTTTGTACTGTGAAAGAGGGAAACAGAGTCAATAAAAGAACCTCAAAATGATTTCATGCCACTTGCCTAATTGTATAACCCACTAATTCCTTCTATTTTTCTTCTATGAGGAGACCCTGGTGTCTCCTATGTCTGCCCCTATTTTCTTAAGAAAATATCTCAAGACAAGACTGAGATTTTACCTCCACAGTATCATAGGTGAAAAATTATGTACTTCAGAAATGGAAAAAAGAACTAACTAGGGTCCAGAAAATGATTCAACTTCTGCTTAACTGTTGAACCTTGGAAGAGATAATCACGTGCTGCGTGTAAATGAATGCAAGTTTGCCTGGCTCAGCTGCCCTGGAGAAGGGTTCTGGGACAGAAAGCCTCCACTGCCCTCTCTTGCCCAGGTGAGCAGGGAGTGAGCAGCATAAGGACAGAGGTTTGGAAGAGCTGGTCTCTAACTTCACTGAGTCAATGCCAGTCTGTCTCCTGTGCAACCTCAAGGCTGAAGAAGATCATCCATGAGCAGATGCAATATGGGGCTTGTCTTAGGTCAGGTTGACTGGGACAGAAGCCCTTAGCAGCCTAGGAGTGATGAAAATAACACAAGAGTCATTCCCACCTCAACAATTTCCCCATCCAGTTTGCTGACATATGACTTGAGCCCTAGGACATGATTTGTGTTTTTCTGGAAGTCCTGTGTTCATCAGCCTTTGGAGAATCATGCCAGGAACAGAAGTCCTTTTACATGTATGGCAGAAATATGGTGGAATTGGAAGCCACAGTGTCAGAGGAAGGAAATTTATTTTAACCTGAAACTTACTTATCTGATACTGGCTCATCTGTACGTATTGGTAGGCTGACTACTGAACTCTGGTGAATTGAGAAATTTTATTGGTTTGAACAGACAGGTATCGGGACACACTGGTAAAAATTAGGTGCTTAATAATATTTGGATATGTTTTGTAGGTTAACCAAATGTTGAGTCTGTGGTCTGAGATGCAAAAGTCAATACAGACACTGACTGATTATTCAGCTTTCCACATCTGCATGAATTCGGAGCAATTAAATGAAGGCAGAGAAACTCTGGTGATATAAAATATTGCATTACTGTAGTGTTAAAAAAAAGAAGGCTAAGCAACACCTAAATCCTCACATAATGCACTCCTCACATATGGTTAATGCAGTGTGAATTCAAATGAAATATAGAAATCTAAAACAGGAAGAGCAGATCTTGGCTGGCATCACCCACTGCAGGCATATTTATATTTTCTTCAGTATTTCCTTAGAGATCAGGAAGCACAGCTGACATACATTCAGATGAGGTAATTTCCTTATCCTTGAAGTCAGCGTAACATGCACTTGGTCACTTCAACTAGACGATGTGATATACGTAGGAACTGCTAGCTTCATTAAACAGAGTAAGATATAAGAATCTTGTACGTTTGAGAATTTGCACTTTTCTCACTACTGGTATGAAATATAAATGGTAGGACATATAATTGGTGAGTTAAGATGTCAGGGTACAAATTCTCACCAGCCAAGAATCATGGAGGGCATCAGACAAGGATGCATTCAGAAACATTTTAATTAGATAAAAGTCCAGTCAAGTTTACACACTTCTGCTTCATAAATAAAATTTCTTCCATTTCATTTATTTTTATTATGTTTCTTTTGTATCTCAGCCTGAGCGAAATGCCATGCATTGTAGTAGAATCTTGATGAGAATGCACAGTAAATGCCTACATTAAAGTTATTTCGGTGTTCTGCAAAGTGAAGTCCTTCTGTGAACGTGCAAAAGATATTAAAAATGTAGAAATTGAAGGAAGTAATAAGGTGTGTGGTGGCACTGCTAAGCTGAGTGAGTGTGGGTACATGTCACATACCTCTGTGTGTGTGAAGAAGACTGTGTGTGGGAGGATGTGTTAGAGATTTGACTTTTGTAAGGGGATATCAAACTTAACATCCCATCTAGGAAAGATTTTTTAGCTTCAAATGTAAAAATGCTGCCTTGCAATAAAATGCAACATCACCTCCGTAAATTTGATTATTTTCAAGCACAAACAGAAAGATCGTCCACTCTTAGGTTTTATTGACAAGACAACTCAGCACTTACTGTTAGGGAAGTAATGTGTAAAATCTCAGGAAGATGCTGATTTTTCAAAGCTAAATCTATCTACAAAACACCAATGATGTGCTGAGTGGTGGCACAGCATTGCAAGAGGGATGATTTCCAGTGCAAATCTGATGGCAAAGTATACACTTTGTTACCTCTTTCCAAGTGCATTTCTTACCTTTTATCCTAAAAAATATGCTTTTGATCAGTCCTGCAGACAAAAAGCCAGACTGCGGGCAAGCAAAACTATGTAAGTGTAAGAGTCCAAAGGGGGAGTCTGCCTAGTGAACGTCCTTTCACTAGACAGTACTTTCACTGAAGACTGTGAAGTGAAGCTGGGTATATGATTGTCTTTCTCATCTGCACTTCCCTGCGTTGAAGCAGTGTGGTGTTTTACACATCTAAGGAAGAGCGTGGGGAAGTGGAGAAATTCTGAGAGGGAACGTGTCAGATCTGTAACTACACACAGTGTCAACACATGCTTGGGCTCCCACTCTCTTCACTCTCTCCTCTACATCACCTGCCTGCGGAGCTGAACATCTTGGAAGTGGTGAGACAACACGACAAGGAAGGACTGTTTTCCCAGCGCTGGCAGAACACAGGAAAAGTGTAAATGGGCCAGCTGAGGAAGGGATGTTAGAATTTTAGGATAGGACATAGTTTCATCTGCATTTAATTTCCAATGTTCAGCAACACATAGCCAGGTACAGCATACTGCCAACCCCCTTCCAAAGCACACAGAAAGTTTGCAGGATATTGGAATGTACATAACCCACTGAACATCTCCAGCTGAACATGACTTTTGCTGCCTACACAAAGAAGTGCATTCCTGGGTTTTGCACATAGCAGCTTATTTCTTAGCATTGATTTAGTTTGATATGGCAGTGGCTCTCCAAATGCTGACTCCTCTGACTTCAGTGGTAATTGCAGGTGCTCAGCAACTTTTAAAAATGCGTAAAAGTACTGTAGGTGATTAGGTTCCTAAAATTATAATACCAGATCAGAGGTTGAGTCATTTGACCAAAACTCCTGTCTTTGATGGCAATTTCTTCTAAGCACAATCCAAGACAATTACAGGCAGAATTTACTATGTGCTGTTTATAAGGCCTTCTAATCAATGTTAGAGATTAGATAAGGCTCTAAAGCAGTAGCTGGCTATGAATTCAGTATCTGCATTAGATGTTCTGACTCTAGATTCTTGCCATCCATGTAAACATACACTTTCCCTTTGAGTCTTACCACTCACAAACCTCGACTATTTACAAACAGTGAGAAGTAGGTCACTCCCACTTCTTCAGATCCTGAAGCTGTAATGAAGTGTAAACATAAATGCATTCCTGTTGAGCTGATCATGAGTCAACTTTTATTCTCACACCTATCTGTGGGACTGAAGCCTAAACAGGGAGTGTATGCAAAACTACAGACAGAAATGGTTGGAGAGGAATGCATGACAAGACCGCTATTAATCTATCCTTTTTTATTGCCCTCTCCACTTTGTACTCTTTCTTTATGCCATTTTTCCTTTTATATTTATTTCTCCTTCCAATTCACTGGCCTTGCTTAGCAGATTTCATGCCTGTTCAGTAGCTAACTCTTGTTTAGTAACTAATCATTCCTGTTTTCAGTAATATAATATTCCCAAATAATTGCCTTTAAAATGAGATTTTTATCATGTCTGGCCTCTCCTGGATCATGATTTTCTTCGGGGACTTGAAAAATACAAAAAACTCACTTTTGTTATTTTTAAGTATGAAGACAATGGAAGAATAAAAAAACTGTTTTCCCATTATAAAAATAACATAACTGTAACATTTTAATGGCAGTAAAAATAAGAGATTAGAGCTCAGAGCTGATATCTGAAGCGGTAAGAGCCCTCGTGTCTTGTAAGACACACATTTGATAATTTTAAATTCTGATGATACTCTGACCAAACATACGGATCTACAACAGAGCTAGTCTCTTTCTGCTCCCTTTGTAATCAAAGCAGTGAGAAATACTTTGCAGTGCAAGTTCTCAAGTTTATTTTGGATACCCTGTTTAGGACAAAAAGTGATATACCTTAAAAAACTTGCAATATCTACAATGATTTCAATCAGATAAATCTGATTTTTGTTCCTGATTCTCCACAGTTCATGGCCTGCCACACTGATGCAAAGGGAAAGGGGTGTTTCATGTTTCAGCAGTAATGCAATGATGATTCTGAATCTGCAGAAGAAATCTCAGGGAATATGTGCCCTACGTGACTGTGCGAGTAGGGGAGGCCTATGGTCACTTTTGTCTCCCTCAGTAAATTTTCACCTGTGCATAATCTAAAAGCTCCTGAAGAATTAGGCCCAGAAACCTTTCACACCTTCATTCATGGACATAACTACTCATGCATCTCCCATGAATGTCAATATGGTAACCTATTTGCATCAAAGAGACAATTACACCATTGTTGATCTCATTTCTCCTTGATTTTCTCATTTTCTATCCAATTCCTTCAAGCTTAGATGGCTCATAGTTTCCCTTCACTGTTGGTCTAGTAGAAAGTCATTTCAAGCACTGCAGGTCTGCCCGCAGTAATGACCATGCTAAATGCCATTGTGTGGTTTGGATCTTCACATATCAAAGCTGTTCTGTTACCTTCTTTCCTGCTCAAAGGTTATAGGTCTAATAATTAGAGTGGCCCCTTGATGAGCACATTGAGATCCAGTTTGCATGCCTTAATGGCAGCGATAAGAATAAAATTATAGCTCTTTGTAACAATCTTTTTCGATATGGTGTGAACTCTGCATTGTGTTAAGTTGAAGTGTGGTTATTATATCCTTGGATGCCAGCAGAATTTCGCTCATGAGTAAAATGAGGTAGATTTGGCCCCTTGGGACATTCTAAAATGCTGTTTAAAGAAGAAAACTTAGATGCATAAGCCACTTGGACAAAAGACTTATTTTTTTCTGTTTCAATTAGCTGTAAGATTATTACCTAAGGCTACTAGACCAGTAGGACAACCTTCTCCTAACCAGTGACCCAGGTCAGACCAGCAGCTGAACACAGGGATATGTGAACACTTGTGACTTTAGAGAGATTTTTGCGTGTGCTTAAGCACATATACTTATCTGCTTATCATTCTGCAGTAGTTACATTTTGCTGAATTAGGACCCAATTCTAGTGGTGCAGTGCAGTGAAAACAATTACTGTAGGAATAAATAAAATTAATAGCAGCTTTGATACTATAAAAATGCGCGCACACACATATCTACAAGCAAAAAGAGAAAATGGTGGTGGCTGATCTGTGGGTAGACAAAAGCAGTGGGGTCAACATCTATTTTAAGTCCTTAAATCACTGAAGGACAGATCATTCTCATTTTGAAAAGGCTGATTCCTGTGAAGTTGGGGCTGCGGGGACCTCTGTGAGAAGAGGTTGGGGCTGTCCTGTGCAGGACACAGCTGGTTCCAGACGGTTTCAATGGCCCCACCACAGGACACAGCTGATCCCGTCAGCCAAGCTGGTGACGCCTCTGGGAACACATATTTAAGAAATGGCAGAAAACACTGGACAGACAAAGGAGGAGGGAACAAAAAAATGAATGAGAAATAGGAGAGGGAATACCAACGTCAGAGGAGGAGGAAGAGGAGCTCTATGGTGGAGGAAGAGACGCTCCGTGGCGGAGCAGGTATCCACTGCAGTTGTGGGGAACCCGTGGTGGAGCAGTGGAAGAGAGGAGGTGAGAGGAAGGAGCAGCCAGAGGAACCGCTGTGTACTGGCCGTAACCCCCTGCCCTGCCCCATCCTCCTCATGCCACACAGGGAGGTGAAGGAATCAGAAGTGAAGGCAAGAAGTGGGGCCCAGGAATAGAGAAGGTGTTGCTTTTAATGTTTACCTTTTTGTTTCATGCTACCCAAATTATTAATTTTTTTTTTTTTAAATTGTCTAGAAATTAAGTTGATTTCCCCAAGTCAAGTCTGTTTTACCACAACAGTAACTGGTAAGCAATCTCTTCATCTCAACTCATGAGCTTTCTTATTCCTCCTTCCTATTTTTTTTTCCTGGTCCTGCTGTGAGGGGTGAGTAGGGGGTGAGCACGTGGCTGGTTGGAAGTTTAGCTCTTAGCCAAGGTTAACCCACCACACTGGGTCTAGTTTTTAATATTGTGCCCTTCGCTGTTCAAATATCTGAAATACTGATCTAATTTTAGTCTACAGTTTTTCACTTGGATGTGCTGTGAAATCAGATTGTAAACTTGCAAAGCAGTAATTGTTGCATATTCAGAGTTTTTCTCTGAGTTATGGAAAAGCATTACTAATTAGTCTTTAATCTCAGAAATTTAAAGAGCAAAACAAACACCCCCCCCCAAAAAAAAAGCCAGCAACCCAAACCCAAACCAAAAAGAAACATGACAATTAGCAATGAGGAAAAGGGTTTGAGACATGATTACTCTACATTTTTAAACTGTTGCATGTAAAAATGGAACAATATTGCCTGCATAACGGAAACTGACTCCAGAAATCTCTGTAAATGACTTGTGGATTTGAGGGGACTGTTCTGGCCAGAGATAAAGTAAAATAAGAATAATTTTAATTTATCTTTGGGCAGTTCTTGATATACAACTTAAAATTCTTTGAAGTGTCTAAACAAGTTTAATACATTATGGAAATAGTCCCAAACAGACTTTTTTTCAGAACAATTATAATTCCATAGACTCAAATTCCTCCTTTTTTACAAGTTAAAACAATAAAATGAAGCATATGTAAGCTTTTTAAATGGTATCTTTTGGAAATAAAATCAGTCCTTTAAGTCAATTTCATACATTTTTCATATGTTTTGAACTTCCTAAAAGGAACATCTTCCAAAGTTATATTAAATGAAGCCCTGGGTAGCAAAAAATTTCCCATGAATGTTGGTTTTGTGTTACTGCTAAATTACTTCCAGTACATTAGATTAGTTTCTTGCATAACATTGCATTATTCAGTGCTTGTGCTTTTTCTTCACTGCTATTTCTAGCCCCTATTCTTCTTTCTTGACCTCTGGGGACAGGGAATTATCTGACAGATATTGCCACCTGCTGAGGTAGAAACTTGGGTGACTGGCCTAAAATTAAACAAGTTACTGAACTAAAAATTCTAGTTCGGTTGTCTACTGGGACTGAGCATGGTATCTCAAAGTACAGGTGCCTACTGGTTGGAGCCTAAGGATCTGCTCCACCCACGGAGAAGCAGCAGCAAAGCATACATTGAGTATGGAGTAGCTAATGAAGAAAGGCGCTGACTCACACTGGCTTTATAGACTCCTACCCTCTCTGGCCAGAAAAGATCGCTATGATCATCTGGACTGGGCTGCTCTGTATACAGGCTGTAGAGTTTCTTATAAAACTAGATTGTGCTGGTTTCAGCTGAGAGGATTGATTTTCTTCATAGTAGCTAGCGTGGGGATACGTTTTGGATTTGTGCTGGAGACAGCATTGATAATATAGAGATGTTTTTGTTCTATGGACTTATTGTTGAGCAGTGTTTACACGGGGCCAAGGCCTTTTCTGCTTCTTGCACTGCCCTGCCAGCGGGATGACTGGGGGTGCACGAGAAGTTGGGAGGAGACACAGACAGGACAGGCGACCCAAACTGACCAAAGGGATATTCCATACTATATGACGTCATGCTCAGTTTATAAGGAGCTTGGGGGAAGGGGGAGGGGGGGGCAGCGGCATTCGGAGCAATGGCATTTGTCTTCCCAAGTAACTGTTACGCGTGACGGAGCCCTGCTTTCCTGGAGATGGCTGAACACCTGCCTGCCCATGGGAAGTGGTGAATGAATTCCTTGCTTTGCTTTGCTTGTGCGTGCGGCTTTTGCTTTACCTATTGAACTGTCTTTATCTCAACCCACTCACTTTAACTTTTCTAATTCTCTTCCCCATCCTGATGGGGGGGCGGGGAGTGAACGAGCGGCTGCGTGGTGCTCAGCTGCTGGCTGGGGTAAAACCACAACACTAGATTAAATCTGAGTGATGGGAAGAGTCTCTCATGATTATATCCCTGGATGCCAGGAAAAAATTCAGTCGTGAATGGAGAAAAATTAAGCTTTTGGTCCTATATGATATAGGTGTAAACACTGAAGTAGCTGATGTTAATGGTGATGAACTTCACCCTACTGCATGCCTGTCTTTGCTAAATCAGTATTTGAAACACAGCCTTTTTATATTAAAAAATTAAAATTATATTAATTCCAAAATAATGGTACATTTGTGTAACTGTTTCAGTTCTTTAAATATCTTTATTTGTAGGAAAATGTATCTTGGTTTTTTTAAATTAAGCACTCAGCTATTTGTAGGCTTTTTTGGACAGCCAAATTCTCCCTCTTTTCCTCAGACATGTTTTCCCTTTGCAAATATCACTGATCAAATCACTTTGTCTTTTCTGTGGCACAGAGAGAGTTCCTTGAGCCTTGTTTCATATAGCACATTCCTTGTCCCTGTCTTTGAACTCTTTCTTGTATTTCCATATCCTGTTTGCAGAGTGAATCCAAGAACTGGTTGCAATCATTTTGCTATGCCTGTGTTCAGGAATTTTATCAGTTAAACCCTTCATTTGTTTTTATGTTCATGTTTGTGGAATTGTGGCTTTATGAGTGTGTGTTAGAAGGAAACACCCAGAAAATGTCCAATTTTTATTAATTCTTCCAATATTTCATTTGATGTTCCTAGGCAGTTAGGGTTTAAGACTGGGATTTTTCTTTCAAAAGGTCCACATATATTTACTACTTTCTAATGCAATGTTGTGGTTGCACAAAACTCAGCATAATCTATGTTAATAGAATATATGGTTAAATGTGTATTAGAAATGGCACCATTTCTCTGCTCCATATACATTTATTATAGGATAGAACAGTGTCCTGTAGTATATAGGGCGTTATTATCCATCTGACAAGCAGTTATGATCTACTTCAGATATTTTAAGCCAAGTTTCAACAGGTATTTAATAGCCAAAGAAGGAAAAGTATATGCTAAAGGATTTGCAAAAGCACTTAGATACTTTATTCTACAAGAGTTAGGTAAGTAGTGTTGTGAAAGTTTGCACATACCTATGCCGTATTTGCTACTTACTGTCTAAATTACTGTTAGTTGGGTGTGTAATGTTGTCTTATGGTGCCTAATCTGCAAGCACATAAAGGATCTAGCTCCATATGGGATTTTCACGTTTTTTGAAGTTCAGACTTCTCCCACCTGAGTTACTACTCCCTCTCTTGAGAGAGTGTTAAGCCTGCACTCATACACTGATTGATGTCTCATTTTTCTTTTGCATCATGAAGAAGCAGACACTGGTCAGGCCTTGAAGTCAGCTACTAGTTCTCAGCTTGCAGATTAATTGATCTGAAGATACCTCTGGTTTTCCTTCAATTTCTGATGTGATGATCGCTAAAGAACAAGCTCTTGGCTCTGTGCAGAGTAGCCACAAATCACACTGATAGGGTGTGTCGCTTTTGTTGGGCTGGTATAACCTGGGTAATACAACCTCTCACAAGCTGTGGGAAAGAGTGCTTTTACTGATGTGGTTTATCTCCCTATGGGAAGTGTAAAAAAATTGGGTTATAGAGCCTTCTTGATTTTAGTTGAATTTGCACCTGTGAAAAGGCAAATTCCTCTAATTTTTTTTTGAAAATTGGTTATGGTTTGAGTAAGGGATTCTACATTGTGGATTGGGTGATGATTTATCAACTGAGAAGTGATAGTCATCATAAAAGATGAAGTTCAGAAGTGAAGCACAATTAGGCCAAAGCTACCACTGGTCATTCCACTATATTCTTCGTTATGAAGCTTTATCCTTTTAATAAGGTTCTGCAACTTTGGCAATGAAAGGCCACTTTTCAGCGGAAGGAAGGAAGGAAGGTTAATTCTTAGAAGTGTTTTGGGATTTTTGTGATATTTTTTCCAAATATGGCAAAACATAATCCATAGACTTAAGTATAATTGTATGGAGGAAAGCCAAATCCTCTCAAATGCATGCTTATTGAGAGAGAGATAAATTACATCCAATCAGAGATATGATCATTGTTCAACTCTGAGGAAGGAACACAGTTCTGAGAGGCTTGCGGAGTAAAGACAGAAGTAACACAACATTGTTACCTTACAAAAGGTGTTTTAAGATCTACATTACCAATGACTCAATATAATTGAAATTCATTTACTTGTCCTAAAGAATGGTTATTCACTTGAAGTACTTCTGACTGAATGCAGAATGTTGAGGAACTACTTGAATAATTGAATGCATATGATTAAGTAAGAAACAACACAAGTCTTCATGAGTGTATACTCAATAGCAAGCTGTCTGCATAAGTACGAATTGCATCTTTCAGCTAGACCAAAAATTCCAGGGCTGTAGATAGGTCTGTGTCACTTTTAGGGTAAGTTTTAGATAGCATGAGTTAAGATAGCATTTATTGAGTTTATTTGTCTAATGAGTTTAGATAACATTAATTGGAACTGACTGTGTTGATCTGATCTAGGTGACAAATCATGAAAGCACTGGATTAGATTGCTAGTATCTCAGGGGTTAGATTGCCACTTACTTTGTGATCCATCAGGAAAATAAATAAAAAAGAGAAGTAATGGAGAAGAAAGCAATATTTATTATGTGATGAAGATGCTGAATATCCTTGCATCTCTCAAAACTGAATGGAAAGAACCACTAGAATCAGTGAATCTTATTTTTTCTTGATTTTATGGAGATGTCCAAATTAAATAACTTCATATTTTCTATCATGATTTGTGGCTTTCTGTTACTGACCACTGAATCAGTGTCTGCACCCTGAAAGGTTATTAAAAGAACCCAAACTGCATGTTGATGGAAGTAGACTCGTTATACACTCAGAATGTGTATGTAGACTTCTTATGGTAGAAACATGCCTGTTTCCATACATTCTCGCCACAGATCTGCACAAGAATTTGGTAGCAAAGCATCATTGTTAATGAGGAACGCTAGTTTCCTGCATTCTTGTGTATGCATATTGGTAACGGTGAGTGACTTACGAACAGCTTGCTGCTATGTGTATTTTGGCAATTCAGGAGTCGCTTTGCTCCCTCTTCCTACTGTATGTGTATTTTGGCATGTTGGTTTAGTGCATATTCCTAAATAGTATGTAGATTTGTAATGTTGAGCCCGGGTTTGCATGTTGTATTCTTTCATAGCACTAGGCAAGACAAGAATAATTGAAAGGGGAAATGGGATATTATTTTGTTAGTTTAATAATATCACAAGTCAGCAGGGAAACTGGGACAGTGTAAAAAACTTTGTATCACTATTGGCTGAGAACTGCAAAGCCAAACTGGGTGTGATTTAAGTTGTGTAGCTGAAGAAGCAAAACAAAACGTCTGAATTTTTGCCAAAAAGCAAACAGAAATGGCAACCCTTGCTCATCTCTGTAAAGTCACTGAATCCTTATATATGAGATGTAAAGATGGTTTATGATGACTTAAAAAAATTATTTGAAATATCTTTGTCCTAACTGACTCTGATTCTTTTATTAGCTGTATGAGGATGAATTAAGAATAACTTCATAGAAGTAAATGGCTTTAAACTGGCCAGAGTGGGAATCTGGACCACTAAATACGTTTCTGCTTTACTCCCTGCCACAGTCTGTGACTGCTGAACTAAGCAGAGAGAAACATCGCCTGCTATTTTGGCCGCCCAGTCTGTGTAAGAGTGAACATGTGGCTAAAGCGAAGTGCTGGCTGTTGAAAGGTCTGGTTTATATTCCAAGCTCTACCACTGAGTCCTAGTTTCTGACCTGGCATGAGTATTTAACCCCTCTGATCACAGCTTTTTCCTCATCCACAAAGTTAGACTGGTATCATCTCACAGGGATGATATGAATCCAAATATTTTAGTAATTGCAACTTCTGTTTTGAAATCCTTTAATAAAAGATCCTGTTAAGGAAATATTAATTATGAAGCAAGTTTTCTGAAGGGTTAGGCTAAGCGCAGGACAAACTTGCTGAAATACAACTTATAATCTTCTTTACAGATCTGTGAGCTTTTGTGAGGTCCTAAAAGATTGTAATATAATTTTACATTTCTGAGGTGAAATTAATGGAATCAGGACTGGCCTCCTACCAGAAGCTGGATTTCTCCTCTCCTGTCCCTTTTTACTAAGATCCAGCTTTAAAAAGTACTATCCTGGAAGTTCAGTCTGTGACTCAATGCACACATGCTGAAACTTTCTGAAAGTCTGCATCTGTGAGAAATTAATCGAGATTGTGAAGGCCCACTTGACCTAGGTAGTTTGAAATATGCAAAAAAAAATTTTTTTTTTTCCTTCTAAACATTCATTCTTTGTATTTCTTGGGGAATAAAAGGAACAGGGTATGCTGTGTAACTTGCCAATAAAAGTACAGAAGTTTGGTGTGGGAATAGTCTCTCCATCTTAGCTGTGTGCCATAATAAAAGGGCTATGCTAGTCTCTTTCAAGAGTGATCAGTGAGAAGGAATGATAGAGAAAGTATAATGATTACTAATGCCTATTAAACGACTCCTTTATCTTCAGCTAGAATTAGGTAAAGCCTGCCACTAGGTGCTTGTGGCAGAGATGTCCTTCAGCCTACTTACAATGAAATTATGTTGCAAAAGAAAATGAGACTTTGTAGTCTTTTAAAGTATTGTTATTTGAAAATATGTATAGAGAAAGAGTCTGGAGAGGAGGTGAATGGTGGTGTAGTTAAACCAAGCCATTTGCCTGTCTATACTTCCTCTTTAAGTATGCCTTTGTTTAGGACATTTGCATCTTGGCACAAATTCTCATAATACCACTAATTCCATCTCTTCTCCCTGACAAGGGTATCCCCATGATAGATTTGGCACCCTAGCAAGTATCAGTCACAAATCCTAGCACTGCAATAAGACAGCAGGAACAGTTCCAGAAAGAAGGCAGTGGGTGTCCCTGAAGATTTGTAACACTCTGACATTTTAGGTTCTCTATTTTACATAAACATCTCAAAAGATATTATTGTTTAGGTGGGATATTTTATGAACTGTTTTACAACACTCTTGAGAAACATGCTATCTACCTGCAGGACATTTTCCTTTCATTATATTAAAAAAACTAAGGCCAGTTGCACTGATGTGTATTCAGAGTACCTCATTTGGCAACAGTAAACTCAGATTTACACCAGGTAAGAGAGAAATGGGATTCATATGTCTTCATCAGCTTTGCTAGTGAGACACCGAGCAAGCAAAGAAGCCTCCTCCAGATGACCAGCATCTCAAGACTCTACAGACAGCTGCCTGCAGCATCCAGGTGGAAGGTGGGAATGTGCTGCTCTGAGGCTGCTCCCCTATTATGTGTCAAGTACACTTATGTCACAACGTGATGATCCTCTCTTCACTCACTGTCCACAGTACAGTAAATCTGTTCCTTTTCCAGCCTTTTGCTCTTCTTTTCTTTACTATAACAGGAAAGTGGATATGAATTATAGCGGAGGTCTATTTTGCCATCATATGAGTTCCATACCCACAAGCCAGGTCTGAACTTGAAGATCTGTACACATCGCTAACAACAGCTCCACTGTGTGAAACAGATGTTAAAGGTATACGGGAGTGGGGAAACTGGGAGAGCAGATCAGAACAGGGTCAGTGACAACACAGAGGCTTTGAATTTCAAAGACCCATTATCTTCTGTCTAAATCAGAGAGGGTGAAATTGTACCTCTGTGATTTCCTAGTTGGCCGCTAAGTCATCTCCAAGATTCTTTGCCGAGGCTAGTGTTTTTACAGAGAAAGCAAGACTGCTCCCCACGCTGAGCATTAAAGAGATATTTTGAATATATCTTTACAAATCTTCAAACTTCACATTTGAGTCTATGACTATTTCTACATTCTTGTAAAAGTGTTCAGTGAAGACAAGGCATTAGGGCAAATCTTCTGAAGGTGTCTTGTAAGTCAGCTGTCTAACTTCAGTTGTTAAGTTGAAGCCATATTTAACTATAATGTGAGAGAATGAAGATATGGTGAAGAAGATCAAGACTCAACATTCAGAGAAATAAACAAGATGTAACTGTGTTAATTTTAAATCATAAACTAAGAAATATTTGCTAGTAAGACAAGTCATTTAAAGCAGTATTTTTTTCCCTTTGTTGTCTTATGGACTGTTTTGTGTGCACAGAAAGGAAATGTTATGAAAACAGCATTCATACATGGCCAGTGATTTTTTTCTTTCATCCTCTTCAAACAATGTTGTATATATTAAATGTGAAATAAGGTGGGCTTTTGTGCATGGTTCCCAGACAAGTTTATTTTCTGCAACAGTTGAAGTCCAGAAGACTAAGAAACCCCCTAAGTCGTAACGCACTTTGCTCTTCAGGCAAGAGAGGTGAGGCATTAGCACTTCACAGCGTTCTCATCAAGAAAAATATGTCTTCTTTCTGGGCTGTGTCACACTGTATTTGCTTTTGCAGTTGTACCTTTCGGACCGGGTTCTGCCACTGGTTACGCTCAGCGGTGCTTATAGAAGAGTACAACAGAGGGACAAATTTGGTCCTCTGTTTGTAAGCAAGCACCCAGGGAATGACACGAGTTGCCTTATTAGGCAGCACAAAAGGAAATAGTGCCGCTTGGCAATCCTCACGTGTTCCAGCCGCCGGCGTCTGTAGTTCTTCAGCCCTCTCGGGCCTGTGCTTTTTCATTGTAAAACAGCAAGCCCTTGAAAATACAGTGCCGGCTTGGCAACTGACCGCTGCCAGATAACAATTGACACGAGGACTAATTTGGTAATGTGCAGCTTTGGGGAGTGACATTTACTGTATCTCCTGGCGCAATTGATACAAAGCATGCTGCCGTGGCAAGCCCTGCATGGTATTTGCAAAGTGTCAACTTGAAAGAGTCAGGCTGCTCTTATGTCTGCTCTCAGAGGCAATTGCTGCAGCCCATCAAATCAACCTTCATGTAATATAAACAGGGAGACGTTCTCCCGCCATTCAGTGTTACTATTCTGTGCGGTTGCTAGTTATATCATATGTCAACACATTGTACAGATAATGAAAATGGGGAGTCTGAACTTGTACGGGAGATAAAGGTTTCCCGGGAGAAGCAAAAGTACAGTGAACCTGTCAGGCAAAGATTAAGGATTTTGCAAAATAATCAGAGACACAAAAGTTAGCCCTTTTGATATGACTGCTAGCTGTGGTATGACTTACTGTGCAGAATAATTCTATCAAATTAGTTCATTAATATGTAAGTTATAATGATCTCTGTAAAAGGGAACTTCAGCATAAAATACTGGTAGCTCTTTCAGGAATTCCAGGTGGGTGGGCTGAAAGCTATTGTGATAATGACTGCAGAACTAAAGATCTCACAAAAGAAATTTTCACCTGGATTTTTGCAGTAGGTAGATATTTTGGAGGGGAGGTTTAAATGAGTGTTATCAAATCCTCAGATAGGGATATTGTTTTCATCATTTCTCCCCTTTCATAGAAAAGGGTTGTTAAGCAATGGAAGGTTTCCAAACAGAACAATAGAAGGGTGTGTGTGTGCAATTTTACTTTCACTCATTGACTTTTTGCCAAAACAAGCAAAATGCTTAGTTCTCAGCAGTTCAGCAGTGCTCTTTAATAAGAGCTGGAGTTGTAAGCTATCACTGGGCTGAGAGCAGAATATCTCATCCTAACATCCAGCCTCTTCCCCAGCCAGGCTCATTGGGAAGCTGCTCTGGGGCTATCTCAGTCAAACCCTCTGACAGCCAAATGCGCTGCGCGGCTATTTCTGCTGCAGAGGCCCACAAATGGCGTGCAGACAAACAAACAGCATCACACTTTCTTGTTAACCGCTTCCCACACCAGGTTAACTCTAACCATCAGGAAGCTGATTGATATGAATATTCAAACCCATTGGAACTCTAACTGCTGTCTATCTCATGCAGAAGAAAAACCTCTGTCTGGAAAGACATGTCAAAGCTGTTACCGTTTCTCCCGGTTATTTTCCATGTCATGCTTTTTTTTATATTTTCTGCTATGTTGTAACAAGTTATTTTCAAGCACATTCCTCTTAAAGGAATCACTGATCAATAACCCCAGTGATAATGAATTTCTGCACAGGGATATTGAAGAAAATTAAAAATTGATGCCAACAATTTCTGTTAAAATTTCATTTCTGAAAGGAAAAGTGTTTGTAACTAGATAAAGTTCTAGCTATGAAATTTTAATCAATCAAAAGTTGCTTATGATGTTTTTCTATACATATTGGATTATTTCTAAAAGTATCTCGAAGCTTGACTGAAGCACAAACTGAACTGTGAACTATGCCAACCACAGTGGTGTTTCTGCTGTATCTATGCCCCTGTACTTAATGTGGGAACATTAAGAACACAAAACGTTAAAATGTAATGATTTCATTTTTTACTCCTCTGCATAACCCCATAATGAGAAGTCACAAAACTCACTGTGGGAAAATCATGATGTCTCCATGGTTTTATTACTCATTTTTCTTTTTCTTTCTTTTAATAATAGCACTGTTGTTGTTTTAAAGCAACATTTCCATGTCCAGGTCAGTGATTAAGCTCCTGTATTTATATCATAGCACATGGAAATACTGAGCAGCCCTAACTGGCTGAATTCCATATCTGGTAGAGTGAAAACAAACTCTACTTACCTGGACTTAAGGACCATAGAATCATAGAATCATGGACTGGTTTGGGTTGGAAGGGACCTCAAAGCTCATCTAGTTCCACACCCCCGGCCATGGGCAGGGACACCCTCCACTAGACCAGGTTGCCCAAAGCCCCATCCAGCCTGGCCTTGAACACTTCCAGGGATGGGGCATCCACAGCTTCTCTGGGCAACCTGTTCCAGTGCCTCACCACCCTCACAGGGAAGAATTTCTTCCTAACATCTAATCTAAATCTACCCTCATTCAGTTTAAAGCCATTACCCCTTGCCCTATCACTCCATGCCCTTGTAAACAGTCCCTCTCCAGATTTCTTGTAGGTCCCCTTCAGGTACTGGAAGGCTGCTCTAAGGTCTCCCCACAACCTTCTCTTCTCCAGGCTGAACAAGCTCAACTCTCTCAGCCTGTCTTCATAGGAGAGGTGCTCCAGCCCTTTGATCATCTTCATGGCCCTCCTCTGGACTCGCTCCAACAGCTCCATGTCCTCTTTATGTTGGGAGCCTCAGATATGAACACAGTACTCCAGGTGGAGTGTCAGAAGAGTGGACTGGAGGGGGAGAATCACCTCACTTGACTGGTCACGCTTCTGTTGGTGCAGCCCAGGATATGGTTGGCTTTCTGGGCTGCAAGCGCACATTGCCGGGTCATGTTGAGCTTCTCATCCATCAACACCCTCAAGTCCTTCTCCTCAGGGCTGCTTTCTATCCATTCTCTGCCCAGCCTGTAGTTGTGCTTGGGATGTTGTTCTTAATCAGTCTGTGTGAACTAATTACACGGATAATAGGAGGGCTTTGAGGGAGCAGAAACCTGCTGCAGTGTGGCACCCAAGAAACAACCTCCCCTCACAGCAGCCTGGCCTGCAAGCAGTGAGCAGTCTTGCGAACACAAAGGGAGATATAAAACTACAGAGCCTACATATGAAGACAGCTCTACAGAACTCTGCAGGGAACAATTCAAGACACTTCTTAATCTGTTTTATGTTCCCTGGCATTTGCAAATGCTATTTTGTATTCCAGGAGTGAGATAATGCATGAGTTTGGGAGGAAATTGTGGGAATATTAGATATTTGGGAGAGAAAATATTTCTGTTTCAGTGCTGTCTGCAAGTGACAGAAGTGTACAGCTTCCTGTGACAGATACAATTTTGCTTCAAACTGTTTGGTAGATTGTGATTAATAATTTATTAGCAATCAAAGATGAACCCTATATGCTCTGTCTTAATAACATAATGATTGAACTGAAAAGGCCAAAGCAAGAAAAAAGAACTCACCAGGAAAATCCCAGTACCTGTGTGAGGTTTCGCTGAAAATGAACGTGACATAGCAATGGGACTCCACTTGACGATGAGGTTCAGAGCTCTACTTCGTAGAAATGCCATCATTGCTGCATAGCCATATCGAACACAGTGCTACATTTGACAAGAAAGCTGTGATAGGTTTTTCTGTAGGTCATGGAGAAGGAAAAATCTGTCCAATTTTAAGGTCTGCCACAAAGTAATGATTGAAAAGTTTTATTTTAGCCTTCTTCATCCTTTAATTTAGGTTGGGAAAATGTGTTTTGTCTGCAAATTGCCAGGTTTGCTCTAAGTAAACTCCAAAGGTAAATGTTTCTGCGGTGTTTGAAAGCAATTCACCAAATTGTTCATAAGTTAGAAATCACTAAAAGTTCCATGTGAAATGGTGGAAAAAGAGCTTTTCCCTTAACACCTGTGAGGCATTTGAACTTTTAAATAAATGTTTTCTTGTTTAAAATACAATTGTTATTAGCCATTAACAAATTTTTGTGTAGGCCAAGCTTTCTGGAAAACTCATGCGCCTATTCTATTTGAAGACAATACACTTTATATTAACTGTTACAAAATTTTTTTGAGGCTAAATTGGCTGTGACTAGGAGGATTTTTTCTTCTTGTTTTTAATTTCTTTCATATTTTTGTTTGTTTGTTTTGTTTCCTTAAGTGAAAGCAGAAATTAAGCACCAGAAATAAAATTCAGGTCAACTTTAAACAACATTTTCTCTAGATGGCCAAATTTTTCGTACTGTTGCTTTGTGTCATTTCATTAGGTAGCTAAAAAATAGCCAAAAATTACAAATCAGACTGCAAACACTCTTCAGATTTTATGATACTAATTCATTTCAGCAATGTAAAATGTATTTCATCCTTAAGTAGTAATTTTCTTGTTTGATCTAGAATTCAGAGGATATTACTCTATTGTTCTTCCTTAGAGAAGATGCGAAATTGCCAATTTGACAAGAAACTGTAAATTAACTTTTCTGAGTCAATTCTGGAAAATCGTGACTTTACTTGAGTACTCCAAACCAAATCCCTGTTTTGTCCTGTTGCAAGAATCTTTTTTTGCATTTACCTTTACAGGATTAATCTAATTCTAATCTGTGGACTGGGACCTCCTCTTGCTACTCTGCAGAAATATTAGTTTTACAGACATGACAACAATCATAGTGCTTCACTGTGATTGTTTTGTTCAAGATGTTCATATTTAGAAGACAGTGATATGTAATGCCAGACTTTTCCCTATCTCCAGGGAACAAATGTTGGGAATCGGTGCAACATTTTAAGCAGTAATTTGGCATCTTTTAACACTTTACATCATTGCTGGTGGGAAACATATTCATACAGAACTATAACAATGTGTGCAAGACAAACCCGATGTAAATATCTCATGAGATAAATGTTGGCTGTAGCTGTCTGAATTAAATCATATAACTTCCCATATTATATAAAAAAGGCATCCAATTTATAAAATTTTTCCTAAAGCTGTTAGCAGAAAGTTCCAAAGTGTTGTCACGTGATTAAGAAGACAAAAACTTTTGTTGAAAAGAACTTTTTATGCAGACATTAAATCATTAAAATAAAATGGAAAGACGATATTTTGGATGAGAACTCAAGATATTTGGGTGAAATCCCATCTGTGCTGCAGATATTCTGCATGAACTTTGAGAACTGATTTAATCTGTATTTGCGTGAAATCCCTCTTTATGAATTGAAGGTGATGATAGTCAATTTGTCCTCCTTGGGGAACACCCTAAGAAATGCAGATGTGACCTGTAGCTTACGTCCCTCATTTTCCATAATGCTAAAAGAACAGAAAGGAATTTTCAATGTCAATATTTGACTAGATGAATACTTGACAAGTTGATAACTTTAATGCTATTGTACAAAGATGGTATTGTATGTTAATGGCATGCCAGAAAATACAGCACTTTGAACAGGTATATTCTCTTAGAGTATTAGGTCATCATTTAAATCAAGCCATTAGATAGGACATACTGGGAAAAGATCTTCATTCATCTGACTCAGGTGCTCTTGAAAAAGATTTCTGTTTAGATCGCTGCATCACAAATTCAGTGGTACAAAGGCCATCTCTCTAACTTATTGAGATAGGAGGGTCCTCATTGTGACTGGGACACCCTGCTAGAATAAAAATGGTAGTACAGGGGCAAGTACATTTGCATTGTAAGAGTTGTTATATCAAAATGGTTCCTGGAGAGCAAATTTGACTTCCTGCGTGGTACCACTGAGAAAAGGTTGCATAGCAAACAGTTGCTTTACACTGTAAACCTCATAGCATGAATGGTTATTGAATGGAACTCAGGCACCTTCACTACCTAATCAGTTTATTCTTCTTACTCTTCTCTTTAAACTGAAATTGTTGCCACCGAAGAAATGAAAAAAAAAAACAAACCAACAAAAACAAACCCCAAAACCTTTTGAAATTGACAACAGAAAATAGGACTGGAGATGCTAGCAATCATTTTTGGTTTGACCATATCCCTGAGTAAGATAATTCACCTGTGCTTCAAATCTATCATGAGAAGTGTTGCTGTTTTCAGAGATGAGCCTAAAGCTGGAAGCTCAAATCAAGACCAGATCTCATTGCTGTGGCAAATATCACTGTGCACCAAGATTCATTATTGCTTGTTTTCACGGTCTTTGCAGTAGTTGAATTTGTGGAGCAAGTTGCACTCCACAAAGGGTTTTGAATGGTTTTAATTAAATGTTGATAAAACAGAAAAGGAATCTTGGGATGTGAAAACACATTAATTCTGGTCATTAGTCACCTGACAAGCATATTACAGTACAGATTTTTTTATAGCTCCATGGATGCTTGTGAAACTGGAAAGATGGTATTCTAAATGGATTCCTTGTTAGCTGCTTTGAGTCACTGTGGATATCACTTTAGTTACCTAGAGTCATTACTGAAACAGTTATGTAAAGTGCTTTCAAGGCAATAAATTTCCATGCCTGTGTCTGATTTTGAAAATGAATTCTGAAAGCTAAACTGTAAAAAATATGGGATTAGTTTAGTACAGTTCAGAAACTGCTGTAAAATCTTGAAATGAACCAAGTAGAATGTTTTTGGTGATATGCAGCTGCCAGCTGCTCTCGTGGACACTGCAGAAGTATGTCCCCCCTCCCGGCCTGCTTTGTTCTTTTCTGTTTGTTACATGTCAGATGAAGTTAACATTTGGCCTCTGCTCTTTGCATCCAATATGGCCCTTTTGTCAGCTGAGAAAAAAAGAACTCAGGTAATAAAATAGGCAATGCCGCCCCCGCCCCCCTCCAGCTAAACCGTGAGGAATTAGAAGGATACAGATCACTCTGATTTCACACATCGATCAAGCCTCTTCTTTGATAAGGAAATTGGTCTGTGTAAATGGAAAACAGTGTGATGTATATGGGATTAAGTGCTCCATGTTCCCTAGAAATCTGCTGCTGAGGTGTATATTACAGGGATTATGAGGGACAGATAATGCCTTCTATTTCTATGCAAGTTGTGTTGGCAGTTTCTGCAATGAGTTGTACCAGATCTGAGATAACTTTTACCAATGTACTGTTGCTTGAAGTTGCTTTATTTTAGCTGTTATGTGGAAAACAGCTTCTTATGTGTCTGTTTATCAGCATAGAATATTACAGAGACTAAAGGCTGTTTGGATATCCAGATTATATATTAATTTGCAGAAAAGTAGCAAATTGGAGGAGAGCATAAAGTAAATGAACTGAACTAGTCCAGAAAGACTAATTTCTTTATCATAATATAACACATTGTGATCATTAGATTTCTACTAAGAATGAATCTTGCTTGCTTCTTGTCTGTTATAGAGCTGATGAAGAAAAAAAGAGAAGGGAAAAGAATGACACATTTGCATTTTTGTGGCTGAGTGATACAGACTTAGAAATCCTTGAAGAGGGAGCCTGCCTTGTAAACTGGTAGGAAATGGATATAATTGACACCTAGATCAGCTTTGCAGTCTGACTTTCAGGACTTTGGGGTTCATGTGAGCAGCAGGCCTGGGAAACCCTGGGAAGCCCTGAACCACCTTGTGTTAAAGGCAGCTTGTTTGGGTGCTTGCCCTGATACTCTGGGTCAGGGGAGATTTGGGCTCCTGCATTAATAATAGAAGTCTGCACATAGGATGCAGGTGATGCAGTTGTCTTGGTGATGCAGGGCAACTGGAATTTTAGTGAAGTTCACTATTTTCATGAAATGTTGAAAGTTTCAAAGAAAGAAAAAAGGTTTGACCAGAATTTTTTTGTCCGACTGAACCTTCCACTCTTCCTTGAGTGGAAATTACCTCTGGGATAAGTGGGAATTTACTGTCTTAAGGCGAGTGCATTCTAGTTATCCTCCAAGTACTACAATTGTCTGTTACACAGCAATGCTACATGCCTGCCAGAATATCAGAATGGCAGCTGCATCTATAACTTCTGGGATACCCACTTGCACAGAAACAAAAGAAATCCAGTACTGAACAAAGAGTGATAAACTTGCCAGTGCGACACTGTGCTCCTCATGTACATTGCATAGGTTGGTATGGCAAAACTTTTGAGAAAAGGGGACAAGAGGAATAATACCAGCAGCTAGCTACAGGAAGGCTCTTTTTGTTTCAGATCCCTGTGCCTCTGTAGTTAATAGCTGCCACCTACAAAATGGCATTATCTCTGGCAGAGGAGCATTAAGCAGAGCTAAACAAAAGGAAGAATTAGGTTCATTATCTTAAATTGGTTTATCTTAGAACTATCTTGGAACTTAATATAATTTTTAAATAGTGCATTAAGGAAATAAAATAAAAATGAACAATTCTTTTAATATGATTGACCAAGAAACAAACAGTTTGAAATGAGTAGTGTTCACCCATTTAAAAATCAAGACTGATCCTTTAAGCCTTTGCTACTGAATATAATGCTTACATACATGTCATGCCATACGTTAAAATCAATGGCATTGCATCCAACAACAAACACACTGTGCTGCTTTGTAAGAGTTTGGAGAAAACTAGACCCCTGGGAAGTTACCACTGAGAATGTTCAAGTCTGCAGCTTCTGTGTCTTTGTTAAAACAAGATAGTCAGTTTTAACTCTCAAAATGGCAGTTGGTTTTGTTGGTTGTAGCTCTTAGAGACTGAAAGGGTTGAAATATTGAAATGTACATCCTCACTGTGAAACACATACTGTGCAAATGTAGACTACCACCCCAAAAACAGAAGGAGGAAAATTACCAAATTGGAAAAAGAGCATCAGTGTTTCAAAACACATGCTATGGAAGACTCTTTTTCAAGGTCAATGCTCATTTCTTTTCGTCCACGTCTGAAGCCCTTGTATTCTCCAGGCTTAAAGTTCAGATTCAGGAGCTAGCAGAGATTTGGGAAGAGAATGGGAAAAACGTTTCTTTTATGACATGAAATTCTGCTATTAGTTCATAATGAAGATTCAGTCAGTGAGCACTGAACTCAGATCTGACTTACTCTTTAAAAAGCAAAAAAACCACCTTATAAAGCAGAGTTTCAATTTTCTAAAATCATGGTTAATAAATTCCCCAGCTGCCTTCTTGTACTATAATACATTCAAATACACTTTTGAAAGACCCGAGGTGTTATGATGCATCATTGTGTTTTCCTCTACCTCAGAACTGCTGCCAGTGACAATGAGACCTCTACATCCCAGAAAGTCAGCCAGCGTGAATCTCATCTTGCACCTCTTGCCCCAGCGAGCCTGTCATCCGTGACGAGACAACTCACAGCAAAACCAATGCTAGCTGAAGCAGTGATACTGAGGGCAGAAAGGTGGCTGGGAGGATGAGAAAACTGCAGATCTTTTCCCCATAACTGAGCTGAAACAGCATGCTAGTCCCATTGCTTTTATGTACATATTTTTGGCAGTAAGTGAAATGGAGTATGTTGTTTTCTGCTACCACAGAGAGTCATCCAGCACTTCAGTGAGTGAACACATTATTTCATTCTGAGGTTTTACTATTGCCACTCCAGATTCTGGTCTGCTTGTACTGTCTATAAGGAGGCATAGTAAACATGGTCGATTTAATCCCAGTCTATGAGAAAGAAAATAAGTATTTTTTTTATCACACAGAGAAGACTTAAGATTTTAATTGTGAATTCTCAGGAAAACTAACTTTGGCTTGGAGGCTTCCTGTGTTCTTTATTGGGAGATAAGAGGGGGAAAATCCTTTTTTCTAATTATTCTGCAATATTTTCCTGCATTTAGAGTGACTCTAAAGCAATTTATATTTAAGGCATTTATGTAGCAGTTTGATTAGGCAGCAGGCACAACACACAGTGCCATTTGGATGGTTAATACTTGCACCAGTTGTGGAGCTCTGAGGCATGGAGCCAGAGGCCAAGTGACATTAGCTTCTCAAGAAATGCACTAATCGCCTTAGAAATGCAATGCCTGGAGAGTCTCTTAGGTATTATGTAATGGAAATTGTAAGGGAAAGGATAAAAGTCAGATTTTGTGTATTTACTGAAGGTTATTGACGTAGCTGTGACATCACTGACGGGCAGTCACAAGACACCTTTTGTGTACATAGTACAAACGCCAGTTGGCAATTAGCGCAATGCCACCTAGGCAGCTGGAAATTTGGTACTGTACCTACAAACAAGCTCCAGGAGGCATTTCACTAATAACCAGCTGCCTTTCAAACTCCATATACAAAAAGTGCTAAAGAACTGACTGTTGGTCTTCTTGTAACCATGCTCATGTCATCTCAAGGGTTGACTTTTCCCCCCATCCTCTTTAGGATTGCTCAGCTTGAACCACAAATGAAGACTTGGGCCCATAGAATGCTTCTGTTAGGATCCATGCCATGCAGTGTGACAGACTGCAACATGGGTTTTTGATTTATTTGGGGAATTCAGCCATCTCTTTAATAGGTAAAGGCTAGGCAAGCAAAGGAGAAATGTGTGTCCATGAGGTAATTAAGGTTATGGTGGATCATGGCTTCTCCAGGCCAGCAGAAATCCCAGAGTTAAAGAAAGCACCCGAGCTGCATGGAGACACTTGATGTGCAAAGAAGGTCCCTGGGTGAAACAATTAGAGGCATGATGTCCTGACAGATTTACAACTCTGGAGGCCATAAGAAGGCTGTCAGAAGCCCAAAGCTGTGAACAGAGGAGTTTGGATGTCTAAATGTATGATATCTAACTTCCTGGTATATGGTATGTTCACCACAGATCAACTGGATTCTCTAGATTGGATTCTTTAGATGGCCCCTCTATGGTCAAGCAAACTGCTCTGTAGAAGGACTTTTGAACCACCCCATGAAAATTTTATGACAGAAGTGAGAGGAAGGAATGTAGCCCATGGGTTTTAAAGCTATTGTTCTTACCTGCTTATATTAAGAGGTGAGAAAGGTAAGGAATTAAAAGAGGAATGCAGTAATTTTCCTACTAGCAAACAGTTCAGGTCAGGTATTAGAGCTCTGTGCAAATCTGTTAATTTAATTGAAATTCTACAGCTGCCTCTTTGCCAGAATTCACAAGCCTGGTAAACAAGTCCCACAAAGCTTGTAGGCTTCAGCTAGCAAGTTCACTGCTCTTTAGCTGATGGCCCCATTCTGATGTAACTGTAAAAGCCATGGAATCTAAATAGAAAGCAAGAAAACAGAAGTGTTACAAAAATCTCTACACAGGAGGAAATATTCTGTTGAGGAGTCTTAAATACTGCTACTAAGTTTTGTATTTTTATCACAGAAGAAAATGATGAAGTGGTGGTAAAAGATAATTTAACTAGATAACAGGATAGAATAAATATTTAGGAATTGCGGAAGTGGATCAGACTAGTGGATTATGTGATTCTGTGATTATGTCCTATGGCATCTGCTCTTTGACTGTTGCGAGTATGGCCAAAGTGAAGAACAGGGTGATGAACAACCCTGGAGCAGTCTGTCCTAGGAGAGACCACTAAAATGGGGACTCCAACCTTCTCTTCATGATGCCACATAGGTCTTCCTGGGGGACCCGGACTTGGAAATGAGCAACCTGGCCTTAGAAGAAGCCCCTTGGCTTTATTTTATCAACAACCTTCTCTTCCCCATGCTGCTGCCATGCAGACTGAGAATTAATTCAAGAATCATTTTGTATAGCAAGATGGAGACAGAGTAAACCAAAAGCTTATTCCTTTCTACATGTCATGTTTTCACTTCCCCTGCTCTGTTCATCAGTGTTATTTTCTGAAGCCAGGGCTGACATCACCTTGAAACACCACATTATGAACAAAGGTGTTTTCTTGTCCTATCAGTGACTACTGCATTTGGCTGGCACAAGGATTAGAGGCAAGGAAGAAGGAGATCAGGAGCAGATATACACATGCCTTTCCCATCCCAAAGAGTGGAAAGATTTTTATCTCCTAAGTATGAAACAAAATTCACCTGAGATTTCATGTTCTGAACAGGGACTGTGCCGTTTCTCAGAACCTAGAGACAGCTCGGCTTCGTCCATGGAAACAGCGAATGATTAGCTCTATCTCTACCTCCACTGGCAGCTAACTTCATACTTTCAGTACTTCCATCAAGGGAGAAAACACTATCCAAATAATTACAAAAAAATGTGATTTGATGGGCTTTGTCTTATATCTTGAAAGAAACTGTTCACCTGAAAATGAGAACATTATTCTCCCAAAGTAGGAAACTCTTAACAGCAAAGGAAATAACACACTGGTTTCTATCCAATAACTTGATGTTTGTAGGAGCAATATTAAATTCTAGTTCAGAAAAGTTTTAGACAATAGTGATTCAGATTGCTTCTCTACTTCAAACTCATAAAGAGCTCAGGGAGAGTTTGCCTCGTAACTGTGAACCACAGTATGCAACCACAGTGATGCAATTTGCCATGCAGAAGTGATTAAAATCAGTATATCTACTCACAAGGTAATCTGCAAAGATTCTGCTGATACATGCTTCCCTTTGGGCTCAGAGCTTATCCATGTTACCCTCTGCCTCATCTGCAATGCCCTTAAAAAGATTGTCATACAATCCACTTGGCTGGCTGCTGGGTAAGTATCTGTTGGATAAAGGTAGACTCCTGCCTCTTCCCCGGCACTTTTGCAAATGCCCGTAGACAACAATACAACTGTGCATTTTATCAACAGACAGATGAGCAGGATTATGTTCAGTCCACTAGGAGAGTCAAGCACTCTGAAGTTTAAGTATCATACCTGAATAAAAAATGCATCAGTAGTAGTTTTGCATCTTCCAAGTCTGCAACGTACTATGATCACCTTAACAGGCACTGATCACTGAGTACCCCCATTGAGCACACAATTCATTCTTTGTGTCCAGGAATAAAATGCAAGTGGTAAAACACTTTGAAATGGAATAATATTTATTTTGCTTTACTATTGCAGTTTATTCAAGTTACTATTTGCTTTAATATTGTTCTTGCAGATGGCATATTACACATCTCCCCACCTTTCCTATTATTAGGATATTTCACTGGCAATTAATATTTGTGAAGGTAATGGAAGATAATGGAAGATAATGGAAACTTCCTCAGCTTTAATTGGGAAGAACCACAATGGCATTTGGGATGCAATGACTACAGTGGCTAGCCTTGGCCAGATTGTTCTGAACTGACCTCCTTTGCTTATAGCTTTGTATATCAGGAGTGGAATTTATTGGCAAGCATACCAAAAATAATGTCATTTCTGTAAGTAACAATCACCTCTTACTCTCTTTTGACATGTGTCTAAGTGAGGAAGGCTGATCTGTAAAGCAGTTGACATCTAAAGCAGAAAGTAAGTTACACTCATAAGTTCAGAAAATAGAATGAAAATGAAAACATAAATAATGCAAAGGCAAAAGAAAAATGAGTTCATATTTCCAGAGTATGAAACCCTGGAGTTTTCTGGGACTTTCCCCATATTCCTAGAATCCCCAGTAGCTTTACAATTCTAAGTTGAGACTTCAAAGAAATCAAAGACAGCGATTCCACTGACTTCAACATTTCATTCTTAGCAAGTGACACGTATAAATAGCATCAGTTTTACCATGGAGGAGAAGATTTGTCCCCTCATGGAAGGTAGTTACAGAAACCCAGAGTTAATGTATCAACTGTGGGAGATTTTCCTCACAAAATCGTGGAGGAACATTGACAATAGCAATGTGATATGCTACTTGCTTCAGCTCAGCAAATGATTTTGGCCATGAAACACTGTTTAGAAAAGCTAGAATCAGAAATGGAATAAAGGGGAATGGAGTCAGTGTTTGGCAACAGTTACATGCAGTGGGACCTGACCTGTCACGGTATTGCTTTGTAGCAAGAATGAGAAATAAACATGATTTCAGAACAAGAGTCGCCATGTGTGACTTTCAGAGCACAGCATGGGCCTTTTACAGCTCCACTGTTGCCAGGTCTCAGTGCGAGAGCTTGGTGGGAAGGAGGGCTTATAGAAGTCATTCGCCATTTGAACTGCCTGGCTTGATAGAGTTGGATGGGACAAATGCAGCATAACACTCGTAGCCTGCTGAACACTTCCAGCGACTGAAGTAACAACTGGCAATGTTGCCAAATTGTTTTCAATTAAAAGAGTATATCTAAAAAAACCCAACCAAACAAAAAAAACCCCCAGAATATTGTATTTGGGGAGTAGAACAGTGATCTTGCACAAAACTTGCATGCCATTTCACAGCAAGCTCTCTTACAGGGGTTACAACGTTTCTCGGCACATGCCACACGCTTGTGCGAATGTTTGCCCAGGGAGGAGCAGAAGTCACGGCTCTGCCACTTACACCACCTCCAGGGCAGATGAGCACACAGGTGTGTGCGTGGGTGGGGAGCTTATAACTAAGGAAGAAGAACAGCGAATGAAGAGATAAACCACACAAAGGGACTATGTTTGATCTTCGTTCTGAAAACTCAAAGACAGCGAGAGCTGTAAAAGTTACTTGCTGTTCCATGTAACGAGCAAACTGGTACAACATTCTGCAAAGGCTCAGGACTCCTCCACGTTTCTTAAGGACAAGTGAATGCATTTCGTCTTGCTAGGAGCAAAAGTTCTCGTCTGCCTAGATATGAGCCACTTGCCTTCCCTGACATTTCTTTACTATGTTAAAATCTTCAATGCAAGAATTTCAGTTACAGGTCATTCTGTGTGTAAGTTTATATTCCCGTGGTTATTTAGATCTGTATGTTATACATTCTTAAGCTTTTTACAAGCTCATTTGTGTGTCTCATGATTAAGAATTCTGTTTATGTTTTTTCGCTTGTCAAGACATAATCAGCTTTCATGCTGTGTCTATGTGATATCTTCAATAATTGCTCAGGTTTATGGGGAAAGCAGGAGTAGCAATGCCATACAGAGTACTTCTCAGGGATGAGTCTGAAGCTGCGAACTCGGCTTTCGTTACGTTTCACCTAAAATCTTAAAGCTGTGGTCTGCTGTCAGGGTTTTCCTAACAACCTAGACTCTGTTAGCTAACTAGCTCCCCCTCTTGAAACTCTAGAAACACTGACAGAATACGAGTCAGGGGATATAAAGAAAAGTGAAATGAAATCCAGTGGTATTGTAGTACTTCACTCATTTTCTTTAATGGCTGTGGGTTTTGGTTTGGTTCCCCCCCCCCCCCCCCCCATATGCAACCCTGACAGCTGGGGATCATGCTGATGCTGCTGATTCCTAAACTGACCTTTTAAGAACATAGAAGGGGTTTGGTGTCTGTTGCAAAAGGGTTCAGGGCACTGGAGAAGGATGGTGGAGGACAAGGATGGCTGGGGGACATCATGGTTCAGCTCCACCCTGCAGCAGCCCCCACTCGGGACTCCAGCAAATGCCAGGGCGGGAAGGGAAGCGCCCATCTGTGCAGGAGCACAAACATCAGCTGTGCCTCCCGGGGCATTCCCGCCTCACAATGAGCCCAGATGACACAGGGAGGTGGCAGCTGTGCCGCTGCTGCACTGCATTGCTTCGCTAGAAACGGGGTTATGAGCACGGTAGGTAACTACAGTCAGGAGCTTCTGGGTTTTTCTAGAACAGAAATTAGGTATATATAGAGATTTTGTTCTTGGGTGTTGAATGGAGAGATAAGTGGGTGTGTAGCTGAGAAAAAGGTGTCTTTGGTGTACAACAGGCCTCATTACATGGAGCTCTTTCCACATGGCTTTTACAAAGAGCTGTCCTTGCCCTGAAAATTTCCATTCTGAAAATGCTAATGTAATGTGAAGATGGATAAAGGGCAGGAGAAGGGAGGTCTTCTTGCTTTCTGGAAAGGGGAAACTGAGATATGGAGCTACACTCCAACTTCAAACTACATTGTTCAAGCATCCAAAAACTCTGAGTTGAAAAAACATTTGTCATCCCTGAAGCAAGGAAAAGAACTTAGGATTCCTCATTTCCAGGGTTTTCCTGGTAGTGGGCTATAAATCCAGAGTCTTTTCACTTATTCTTCCTCTCTCTGGTACTGAATCTTTCATGCTTTTGGATACAGTGGCTCACTTTCAACAGGAAGGACAGAAAGCAAAACCAGTGCATAATCAGGTGAGATTTCCTTCTGGGTGCGGACAGAAGCCATTTGGAATGTTGTTAGGTTGGAGAGAATGTTACCCATTTTCGGGATAAAAATCAACTGTTTAAAATGGAGAAGACTAGTTTGATTTTAGGCTGAATTTGATGCTTTGTGTCATTCTCAAGGGTGTGTAAGTGTCAGCTAAAAAAGCTGGTTTAGCACTCCAGCAGACTGTATGTAGCTCTTCCCTTTCCCGTAACCACAATGGAGCAGTCATCACAGCTAGGGATGCAACTGAGAGTTTATGCCCTTCTAATGCAAACGATGTGGCATTTACTCACTTCTCATATAATCCAAATGGTTGAGGTTTCACAGTTCTTACAGTCATGCTTAAATCTTTCTAATCAGCCTAAATACATCCTTGGAGATACAGCTTAGTTGTTTAGGTCTCTTGAATCCTATGTAAATTCATGGTAAATCTCAGGTGTCAAAATATCTTTCCATATCTGATGTCACCTGTCCCACGTCATCTTGGAAATCTGTAAGAACTGGGAGCTAATTACCCATATTATTCTTAAATTCAATGAGGAGCACTTTTAGAATAAATGGCAAACACAAGGATCTCAATTTTTGGGTATCCATTCTAGGACACTTTATGTGTCACCTAATTGTGCAGGTGGATAAATACCACCTGGACATCTGCAACATCCCTTTGATATGTTTGCACTGTAAACTGAAAATAGTGACCCAGTTACAATTATTATTCCTTTTTTAAAATCTTACCTCCCATCTCAAGGAAGAGGGAAAGCATGCAAAAATGCTTACAGGAATAAAGAAAAGGTTTAGAGGATACCCTCTCAAATCTGCTGAAATACTTGAACTGTTCAGATGAACCATAAAATCAGTGCAAAACAAAGAAAAAGGATTCCAGAGTTTTAGTATCCAAATTGTGTTTCTACTTTACCTACAAACAAAGAAAACTGTTTGGGGAATAGGTTGAGGTAAATTTTGGTTTAATTCCTTCCCAAATCTTTTAACAATGTATTATTAACCCCAAACATAATACTTATTTTAATTTCAAGCAGAAGTTATCTAAAATTCAAGACTGTGATCTATTTTGCATCCAGACTTCTCATATTTGTTCTTTCAGCCCTCTGAAAGCTCGCTTTCTGCATGGTTTTTGAAATAGAGCTTTAAGATTCAGCTCTTCAGGTGATAATCTTAAAGAAATTCTGCCCACTTTTATCACTTGAAAAATCTGAACTTCAAATGGTTTCGCAAAAAACCCAAGCATAACAAACCCCCCCCTCACTATACCCAAATTATGCACACTGGAAACATGTCATGGGGTGTGGTGGTATGTTTCAAAATACAGTCTATTATTTCTGATGTACTTTTTATAAACTGCACAAATACCAGCACACACTAAATGTCTGGGTCTGCATGCAGTAGCGTTCTTTAATGCTCATCATATTGAAAGCTGGGGGTCCTCTAGGCAAGAAGTGACTGCCTGGTTTGGAGGTGATGCAAAGAAGGTCATCTGCATTAAATGAACTAGACTGGGCTCAGTAATAGTGAGCCATTCTCAAATACTAATGACCATCTGGATTACAGATGCAGTAGCCAGATTGTCTGTTGTGTCCACCAAGTGAGTTGTCTTACCCTGGGAAAAAACTGTCATCTGTCTGTCTTGCCCTGTAGACATGAGCTTTCTTCCAACCTGTCCACATGGATTTACTGGTGGCAAGGTCATCCCGTTCTCTGGAACGTCACCCACTTGCATTTGCTGGCTGCTTAGCAGCTGCCAAAATGTTTGGAACAGAACAGAATGGCAAGGGGCTGGGAATAAGACAGTAAAACTGAAATATTTTCAATTTCTTTCTGGTGCATATTTACCAGTAGTTAAAGAAAACAATACCTATTTATTAGCTGAATAACAATTCTTTTCCCAGCTCTGTTTGTTAAATAGATGATGTCGGGTTTAGGGTGTTTCTCTTCTCTGCTCCCATGCTGTGAAACTCCTTCCCTTTTGTTTAGCAGAATAAGCAAATCATTGCAAGACCTAAAATCTTGTTAAAAACGCACCAGTTTGATTTGGCATTTAATTAGCACATTTTTGTTTGGTTTTCCTGTGTGAGTCCTGACTTTAGTTTCAGGTTCCCTTTTCATTTTATTAATGTAATTAGGCTTTGCTTTTAAGGGTGGCCAGAGAATCCATAATCTATATATTTCTGCTTTGTTTTTGTGTTTTTAGCATCATGCTATCATTTATTCAGTAGAGGATTGTAAATATTTTCCTGAGTGCAAAATTTAGAAGTTAATTATTCCTGAAGATTTTATACTGCTGAATGTTATTCTTGTGTTTGAAATGCACAATTCTGAAGAAGCTTTGGGAAGTATTGCAGATAGTGAATACATCAAACAGTTCCAATTATTTTCAGAGCTTTCTTATATCCTTGCGAGCACACAGAAAATGAAAACCTGAAAGGGGCTAGTGCTTGAGTTAACTTCAGATTCTGGAGAAAATAGTCCTTCTGGAAAAAGTTTCATCCTAAAATCTACAGGTAGATATCCTGGGGATTCATTTGTGATTGTCATGGTGAAGTGTTTTCACTAATTAATTTTGCTAATGAGGTGATAAACAAACTAAGGGAGTCCTCTCCTTTTTGACACTAGCTCAGATTTCATTAGTAGGAGCTTGTCCGTGACAGTTGCAGGTAAATCCCAGGCACTGTTCGTTACAAACAGTAAATGAAAGGCGCGGTGACGCTCTGACACCGGTTTCAGCCCAGAGCCTAGGATGGTTCCTATAACTGTCAAGCTGGCTGTTCAGTAAGCGGGGAAGGGCGTACATCCACATTGCTGCAACCACATCTCATGGCTTTGATGGGAACATGCTGTGAAGGACAGTGTAGATGATGGGAAGAGGGGAAGGAAGGAGGAGTGCTACTCTTCCTTAGCCTGCCCTGGAAAATATGCACCGGTGTGTGTGTTTAGGAACCTGCATTCATGCATAAGTATATGCTCTGTATATATGCTAAATAGGTTTACAATCTTAAGGGTGTGCTTAAGTACCTTGTTACACTATGGTGGTAGAAAGCATGACTAAGAAAATAGAGAAGAAAGGAATGATGAAAAGGAAATAAAAAAGGAAAGCAAAAGAAAAAAGGAAGAAAGATGTTACTTTTTGCTTGCCTTCTCCACGGACTGCTAATATAGCCTGTATATACGTGTCTCTGTATATAGATGTAGACAAGTGCATATGGTTAGATATTCAGAAAACCTGTGCGAAGATAGAGCTTTTATCTTCATTACATGTGAGAGAGAACCAAGTATATGTGCTTGGAAGAAATCTTGTGTATGGTATTTCATCTGGCATCATCAGAAAAGGTGTTTTCCAAGCAGATCAGAAACAGTCTGTAGCTCACTGTAGCAATTCTGTTTGGAGTAAATGAGCTCTTAATTAGGTGAGGGCTGATTTCTTGGCGTTTGAGACTCTTTGAACCTCTCAGACTGCTCTTCACATTAAAAAAAAAAAAAAAAAAAAAAAAAAAAGACTGCTCTTTGTAAAACTTCCTAGCAAGTATATGGGAAAACAGGACTGAAAGCACACATCATTGCAAGGGGCATAATGCGAAAGTGAACCAGACTGCCTTTTGCACTTGAAGAATTCCACTGAGACACCATTTGGCAGATACTAGAGAGTAAGATAAAAGTAGTATCTGCTGGAAGAATAGGTGATTCGTGGACAAGGACATGACAGCTCAGACCCAGCCTAAAATCATTCCCTGCTGTGGCAGGCATCACAAAACACATCAGCTTCCTTTTGAAGCTGATTAGTTTCTTGTCCTCACAGCAGCAGTGGGAAAACTGTTTCTTAGCTTCACTCCTGTGATGGTTAGAAACTACGTAATTTCCATCATGAACCCATTCATGGCCATTGTGTACCCATCTATCTTCAACACTGGCTACAGCTACATTGCTAAGCACACCTATCCCACAGAGTGATGTCTAGTCCCCTGGCCCAAGTAGCGCAGAATGGCTGATTTTCAAGGCTAATCCTCCGTAGAGCAGATGAGCAGACGAACCTCATCCACACCATATTGCCCATATGGTGCTCACATACATCTAAAACATGACTGGTTTTGTCTGTGGGGGTGGTTCGGTTCATCGTATTTAAAAGTGTGAGGACTGTGTTGCAGCCCACAGAATGGCATTTCCATGGCATGAAATAGAAAGTAGTTGTTGCATGCTGTGGCATATATGTGCTGGAATGCTTGAGGGTTCCTATGTTCTGTTTTGGTGGGAAGTGGTTGATTTCTTCCCAAAGAGGCCCTGGAAATGAAGAAATATTGCACATGAGCAGGAGAGCAGGCAATGAGCACAAAGGAGTGAAGGTGGGAATTGAGCTATCCAACTGTATTTGTACCCATAGTGTTTAGCTTCAGTAGCATTATTTTC
This sequence comes from Balearica regulorum gibbericeps, assembly GCF_011004875.1. Taxonomy (NCBI): domain Eukaryota; kingdom Metazoa; phylum Chordata; class Aves; order Gruiformes; family Gruidae; genus Balearica; species Balearica regulorum. The sequence continues at coordinate 18,272,073 of NC_046186.1, forward strand.
CTTGCTGGTTTTCACCGCGACCAAATTTTTATAGAAAGCAATCATATTTCCTCTTAGGCTGTGTTTTGCTAACTGAACAATACAAGCTTCTTTAGTCTCCTCTTACATAGTAATCTGTCCTTTCCCCAGATCATCCCATTATTCCTTCTTTATGAACAGCTTTAGTGTATCTTCCTGGAATGGGAATTACTAAGCTTTTACACAGTATTCCAGACAAAGTTTTTCATAGTCCTTAGTAAAAACAAACAAACAAACAAACAAACAAACAAAAACCTTTGCTTTAGTAACATATCAGAATATTGTATTTGTCTTTTTCGTATTGGCTTTACATAACTAGTTCATGGCAAGCATATTCACAGTGTAGACATCCCAAACTCATGCACTTGTCTAAACTTCTGTCATAATCAATAGAGAGAAATAAGTGATTCATGTCATTCTGAAGTAAAGGTCTGAAAAAGGTCAGATCAATAATGTCTGGAAGAGCCTGTTTGTCTCCCTTGACTGCAAAAGCAGTCTGGGTTGAGTGGTTAGGGAAAATATGTCTACACTGTAGACATCAGAAGTTAGGTCAGATGAATCCCTGGTTGATCAATACTGAAATGATCACGCTGACCTTCCTCTTTGCTGTCACTAACACCTAAGAGCTCTTAACTTGCAGGAATTATTCTTGTTATAAACCTGTAATTGCAGCAGCTTCCATATGTCATATTAATTAGGTAATTCATGAATTTCTATTAGTTCAGTCCTCAGGGTCAATATAACACTTCTACTGTGTGATATTCCAGTTCTCCTCCATACTGAAGGTGTCTCTCAGCTTTATGTCACCAACAAAATTTAACTTGTAGGTTCCTACATTGTGTGCTGTTATTTGTGAAAGCTTTCAATCATTTGATCTCTCATAGGTTTTTAAGAACCTTTAAGAATATTGTCCCTCAGGTACAAGTGTCACCCTCAGTAAAAACTGTTGCCATCTCCTAGTTGGTTCTATTTGTATTTACTGTACAATTCTTAGATACATCTCAGGTCCTCTGTTAACTAACTGCCAATGTAAAATAAGCTTAAATTACTTAGCAAAGTCTATATAGATGAGCTATATCTTAGATTAAAATTGAATTTTCTTTTTATTAAAAAAAGTCAAGAAAGAAATATACTGTTCATTTAAGAGACATTTCTTGGTAATCTGTTACTGCATTTATGCTATTTTAAATATAATTCCATGGAAAATTATTATGTCCTTCAAATTACATTCTAAACCATGCATATTCCTGAGGCCCCACTGGTGGAATCCTGATTTTTCCCATCTTAAATATTTTGCATTTATTTGCTGGTCTTTTCTCATATTCTATGTGATTTGATTGATTCCGTAAAAATCTCATATATGAGAATTCCAATTTCTTGTGTCACTTCTTTCAATCTTCTGGATTGTCTTCCCTCCCTCCCATACCTTCTTCAGGTTGAACTGAGTTCTGTGTCTACCTTGGATATCATTTTCATTTCAATGCTTTCATTCATCTTTGCTTTCTTTTCTTCACCTCTTCCCATTCAGCATTAATTTCATTGAAAACAAGGGCAAAATATTCCTTTGCTACCTGGACTTTATCTAGTGGCTGCGTGATGATTAGTTACTGGCTAGGGTTAAACCATGACAGGTTGAAGGTATTTGTCTTAATTTTTGGTGTGATATGTAACTCAGCTTTACAGCAGTTCTCACTTTGTCCCTTCATTTTCTCACCTTCAAGATATATATATCGAGATGTATTTTCAGTGGTTTTTTCAGTTGCTTATAGAATCTCTGCTTACCTCTAATATCCCTTCTCAGGTAATTATTTATTCACTTAGATGTAACACATTTTCTCCTTGCTTGGAAAATGAATGACAGGCAAATTTATAAATTTGATAAATTCCAGGCCCCACATATGAGTCTTTGAGCTCTTCAGCCCAGTTGACATCACTCACTAATTATCTTAATTTCCCACAGTCTGTTTCTTGAATTAAAACCTGAATCTGTAGATTTGCATCATCTATCATAGAATCATAGAATTGTTTACATTGGAAAAGACCTTTAAAATCATCAAGTCCAACCTCAATGTCTTTCTTGTAGTGAGGGGTCCAAAACTGAACACAGCACTCGAGGTCCAGCCTCACCAGTGCTGAGTACAGAGGGACAATCACTTCCCTGCTCCTGCTGGCCACACTATTTCTGATACAAGCCAGGATGCTGTTGGCTTTCTTGGCCGCCTGGGCACACTGCTAGCTCATATTCAGATGGCTGTTGACCCACACCCCTAGGTTCTTTTCCGCCAGGCAGCTTTCCAGCAACTCTGCCCCAAGCCTGTAGCGTTGTGTGGGGTTGTTGTGACCCGAGTGCAGGACCCGGCGCTGAGCCTTGTTGAACCTCATACAGTTGGCCTTGGCCCATTGATCCAGCCTGTCTATGTCCATCTGTAGAGACTTCCTACCCTCAAGCAGATCAACACTCCTGCCCAACTTGGTGCTGCCTGCAAACTCACTGAGGGTGCACTCGATCCCCTCACCCGGACCATCGATAAAGATATTAAACAGAAAATTTAAACTGAATTAATTCAAACTGAATCAGCTTATCATTACTCAATGCAAGGTTTCTTCTGTGATTAGGCCTTCTATAAAGCCTTTGCTGCTTACAAAAAATAAGCCAAAAATAATGTGTGAGGTTGTAAGTTCCCTCTGCAGTCAATGAGGAGAAACAGACAACTCCAGAAGACAGGTCAGCCTGTGGAAGGTCTGAGTCTTGCTCTAGAAAGGCTGGTCTCAGTTTCTTGACTTAGAGGCACCTTAGCTAAAACAGCTTGGGTGTCTTCCCTGGGTCTTGCTTTTGGAGGCCATAATCGGTGAGCTGTCACTTCCACAGATAAGAGAGCTCTTGCATTATTAGTGGCATTTCTTTCCCATTCGGCATGCAAGCAGTTGGTCTCATGACATGTAATCTCCAGCAGTGTGTTGTGTGTGTTGTATGTATGAATGTGTGTCTAAAGTGTTCTACAAATCTCGAGCCATATTCAGATTAAACCAATGGTCCTCTAACACTGATTCAGGATGAACTCCTTTACAATGCTTCCCTAGTGGATTTGTGACCCAGGGTAATCCAATTTCACTTGTCCCATCACTTGCTATCTCTTTGCACTACCTTGCAGAACCGATGTATTGACATGATGATATTATTATGATATGATTCTAATGAGTATGCAACAGAGCTCACTACCTTTACCTTATTTCTGCCAGGTTTGGATTTAGCAGGGAGTCAAGGAGACAGCAGCTTTCCCATTAGCAGCACTTGGTGAAGTGCATGATCCCTTACAGATGCTACTGCAGAGTCTCCTCTTGCCCTTCCCCCCCTCCATACATATGCTGTAGTATACTGAATCCTTATTTTTACTTCTCTCAAGCCACTCGTATCCTTCATTCATTTCAGCCACTAGAGCAATTAACTTAATCAAGCCCAATTTCATTTTTTAAAACTAAGACAGAACCTGTAGGAATAGATGTGACTATCCTGTCAACTAGGGAGTCACAGGTAGCTAATTTGCACTGTAACAGTACTGTTTTATTGTTTCACTGGGATTCGTTTTCTCTTCCTCCTACTCTTTTTCTCTCATTTTTTCTTCTTCACTTTTTTTGCGGCTTCACCTTTTTTTTGCTATTGCTTTCCTTTAAATTTCACTTATCCCCAGCCCTTTTATTTTCTGATTTCTTTCTAAGAAAAATCACTAACTGTATCAGTGGTCAAATTAAGTCCCATGGGGTTTTAGCAGATGTAAGCTGAAGGTGTTTAGTTCTGTTGTGAACCCTACTAGCTGCTATGGTAGCTGTAAGAGGTACCAGATGTCATGTCCAGGCTGATGGCTTAGGAGACCTCCAAGCCTGTCACTATATGTGTATCTTTAGCAGTCTGCCAAAAGGAAGCCAACGTGTAAAAGTAACCCCGGCTACTACTGGCCTAAGTGCTGAAAGATATGTGACTGCCTTAAAAGTGGTAAATCCCAGGAATCTGCAGATTCCTTTTGTTCTGATTTATGAAAAAAAAAAAAAAAATTGTTTTGCTACAGGAAGTGCCTTGACTTTATAATTTAACTTATAGTACTGCTTTACTGGAAGTAAATCTATGCTATGTAATCTAGCAAACTTTGTAGCTCCCAGGGGACAGTCTCTGAGGGATTTCAGCAACAAGTTTGGTTTCAGTTTAAGCCCTACCAGTCAGAAAATGTATCTTTTCCTGGTCTAGAAGTAGAGGTCATGCACAGAGAATTTTCATTCCTGAAGCTGAAGCAGAGAATGAGGTTCCAAGCCTACTTCACTTTTGGGAAAAAAAACAAACAACAAAACAAAACCAAAAAATGGTAGATTTTAACAGATTTTCAAAAACCAGAAAACTATTTCAAAATTTATCATAAGCTTTTGGTCTCTAAGTTCTAACACGCTCTCTAGGTAAAAAACAGAGAGATGGGGCTTCTAGGATTCAGGTTCTTAATTCTGCATAAAAGTTCCCTGAAAGCCTTGACATGCCTGCGCTTTAAGCAGTGCACGTGATGGAGCTGCCTTCAAACTGCAGTCTCCGAAATTCTAGGCCAAACTCCCTTGTGCTTCAGTGGAAAATCAGTGGAAGTAATATATAGCTGCGATCCAATGCCTTTTCAAGGAATAAATGTCCTTTCTGATGAAAACCTGTTTTAGTGGGAAATTCTGTACTGGTGCTAAGTAAAATACTAGAAATAATCAATATCCCACCGAGGGCATATTTGGTAAGTATGCAAATCTGAAAGTGAACTGAATAATAGGGTGCAGCTGGTTCTTAGTCTTATATTTGACTGTTGCTGTTCACATACAGTATAACAGCCGTGCAAGGGGGAGAACTGTTAACATGATATTCAGTGAAGGCTGCATGGCGTGGGTGTATCACAGTTCCAGGAAGAGCCTGAGGTTATGGTTAACAGAGTTCACGCCAACTCTTCATTTTAAAATGTAGTGGCACCGTGTAAGTCTACTGCTGACAGAATGAAGTTTTACTGATGCTTGACATGGTGACTAAACTATTAGGCCCATCCAGGCTCAAAATATAAAGCTGTTTTCTGACAGCTTATCAGAAAACAAGACTAACTGCTCTTCAGCTGAATATTTGCTAAAACTCTCTCATTCCTCAACCAGTATAAATTCTTGTGACGCACATTTTGAAAATCCACTTATGTATTTCACTTTGTTTGAGAATTCAGGCCTGCTTTCCATACAGAGAAAGCCTGAGCTGTCTTAATATTTTATCAGACATCCCAAACAATTTGCTATTAGCTCTTTTTTTTTTTCCTAAACTTATAAGTTTCAGGCAATCTCTACTACTACTGCTTGTAAAATTTAAAACAGACTGACTGATGGCATGAAAAATATACTTTTAGCAAAAAAACATCCTGCTTTGTCAGGATTTTTTGTTTTTCTCACATCCTGCATCTTTCATTGCTAGAATTGATGATTCTTTTCTGTGAAATGCATTTAATTAGTCCTGAAGCTCTTATGAAAAACAATCACAAAGCTCTCCTTTTGTTGTAGTGAGTACACTAAGAAAACAGCATTACCTCTAAAACTTTAGTTTCTCCACAGCTGACTTAGAATGTGTTTCTCACTCTCTCTCTTGACAAGCTTGGTGTCTTGCTAGGTTTTAGCACCTTCAAAACTCTGGCGTTTCTTATTCTTTATTTAGATTGGTCACTATACTATAACGTACAGTAAGACATGGAAAAAAAAAAAAGTCAGTACATGAACTCTGTATATCCAGCCAGTGTTCTATATAACCAGTTTTAGGTCTTTCAATGTCAACATCTATTTTGTTGGGAAATATAATATTTAAAAATTCTTCATAGGTGGATATTGTGAACTTTAAATATTGAAAATGGAATTCTTTGCCTTTATGCAATAATCATAAAATATATTTCTGCTTAGGTATCATTTTCAGGAAAATTAATTTCAGTTATTTGCACCACAATACATTTGAACAAAAAATAACTTTTAATACGTGACATGGAAACTTACACTAAGGAACTTGAAAAATGAAATACCCTATTGTTTGGCCAAAACCATAATTGGTGTCCGGAGGAGAGGCTATTCCATTGTCCAGCCATCATATTTCCTTCCATGGCCTCCATTTTAGTCAAAATTCCCTACAGTCATCACTTGATCATAGGTCTTCTAATTTATTTCATTGTGAAGAATTTTAAGGGTTTGAGTGTTTCTAACATGGCATCATGGAAAATCCAAACAGGCAAGAACAATACAATATTTTCAAATCTCCAGGAAACAGGAAACATGGCTGCTTTCCCCCTTCTACTTTCCATAACATTGTAGTTTGTTGACTATCTTTTGTTTTGCAATTAGAATCATATATGTAGAATGGGAGTATCCTTACAATAAATTATTTTTGTAGTTTTCAAATACTTAGACATTGTTTGACATTTAATTACCTCCCCCTCTCCCTAAAGCCATTTTTGTGAGCTCTATACCTCTGTCAGGAGCCTTATTTTTTCATTATCCTACATTTGAGAAAGCTGTTTTATCTTGAAACATACATTTTTAATTAAAAATTTCATTTATGCTTATAAGGCTTAGGTATGCGTCACCATGTACAAGCCTATTTTTTTTTAATCATAAAAGTCGTATTGAAAAGCAGGTCTGGTATAGAGAAGAGTGTGGATTTAATCAGTTAATTGTATGGTTACACTGTTCATAATCACTTTATTTGCTTTTAATGGCAATGAGATGGATATTTCCAAAGGAGTCTCATTGTCCTCTGCATAAATAACTAATTGTTTTGTTATTAAATACTTAAGTACTCAACATGCCCTGTAAATGCAATCTGCATGTGAAACCAAATCCCCACACTCTACCCAATTCTCATTTCATAGACAGACACGTACCTGCATCCAAATAGTGCCCTGGTTCACCTTTGGGTAAATCCAAAGTCATTTCTTTTACTCAAGAGGTGAATACTCTGATTCTTAGTGATTAATTATTGCAATGTTCACTGATGATTTTAACTGATTTTATCTGTCTTTCCAGTGGAAGAGAGGTAGGGAAGCCAGCTATTCACACAGCCGGACAGTCGTCTCATCTAGGAAGGTGCCAGCACTGAATCTGGGTGGGATATAAATGCTGCTGCTTGTTGCCTCAGCTGAGAGTGGTACGAAATAAGCGTAAGCTATTCCTCCTTTGATATGAATCAGGCCAGAGAGGTTAACACAAATATCACCTAGCATATACATCCCTTGGAAGCTAATCCACTCATTCTCCCACTACAGAAAACATGCTCGGGTACTGTTTACTCAAGGACCAAGTCTCCCCCTTCTCCCCAGAAAAGCATGTGCCTGAGGGCCCTTGTTTTATCTAGTTTCATCCAGATTGCAGGGCTTTTGCTGTCACTCATATTAGAGGAGAAACAAGCTGGAAAAGATAGAAGACAGCCTGGAAAACAGCTGATCTTAGATGGCTGCAGTGTGGAGATCTAAATCTGTTCTAGTCACACTAGGCTCCCTTTATAGTCAATAAGGAGAAGTAGGTACTTTAAAGACATGATTCATCTGACCTATATTCAGTATCTACTGTAGGTTAAGATGAATCATACCCTAAAAGTGCCTATTTCTTTCTGTTGACTATAAGGAGAGTCTCGACAATGGCTCAGCTGTAGACAGCTACATTCACTTTTGTTGCTAGTCAAAGATGTGCTGGGTAATTGCTAATGGATTGAATTACTAAGATGGAAAGATTCTGGGTGGGAAAAATATAAAAGAGAGCTATTACAGGAAAAGTAACGCCAAGGGAGGTGCATGCTATCTTGAAGCAATGGAGGAAAAGCAGAAATAGTGAAATAGTAGAAAAGGACAGGAAAGTCTGAGTCTGAGTTCAGTTGACATAAAGATATGACTATATTAGCAACTAATTTAACTCAACAGAACACATAGATTAAAGCAATCAGTATGAAATCATTATATCTGCACTGTACGCAGTCTGAGGATTTTACTTCAGTCTAGATTTAGTGTGGTGCCTTGGACTGAACATCCCTACAATGAATATGTTTCTGAGCTAACTAAAGGAGCAATTGTAGGTTGAGATTCCTATATCCCCGTGAAGGGCTGAAGCACATTTAGCCTGCCCCTATAGCCCAGCCTCCAGAAAGGATCTGGTTTGTAAACACTAAAACCTATGTGTGAACTCAGCCAATGTGCAATAAGTGGGGATGACTGAGAGGGTTATTTTAAGACTGTACAACTGCTCTGAACCAATATGCTAACGTAAATGCAGCCTAAGACAGACAGTTTGCATATAAAATTTAAAATTGTAATGCAACAGTCCTCTTGACATAATTGCCTAAAATCCGGATGGAATTGGTGAAAAGTACATATCTCTGGAGCTGCCAGATCATCAATTCACTAGATGAACTAAGAAGGACAAGATTTTCTGCCGGAAGTCTTTGCTGGCACTTCTCACTCTGTGTTGATTACATGGGACACGTGAGGAAAATCTAGCAGCCTGGCACCCGCTCTGGCAGTACACAATAGTGTGTGGCAGGTCTGATGGGAGAAAAAGTAAGGGTAGGATGTTCTGGTAGGGGAACAGGTACACAGTTTGAGGCCAGATCCTTGTTGGAGATTGAACAGTACCTGATCACCAAAAGTTGACCAAAACCAGAAGATGAGAAGGGACAGGTGCAAGGAATGAAGACATGACATGGCAAGTGCAAGGAAATTAATTTAAATTTGAAATACTCTGGAGCTAAAGTACAATTTTACATTAGGCAGACTACAAAACAATACATATGGAGAGTTCTGTTTGCATTTGTACCACATTGTCCAGACCTTCTGTTGCTATGGTTTTGTACCACCTGTCTGCTCTCAAGAATTGTTTACCTCTTTCAGTACTGCGCGGGATTATTTAGATGGTTATCTCAGCATGATAGATTGAGTTACCTCTCTGGCTTCATATGCTGAGAACCTGAATTCTGTAAAAAGTGCCTGTTGAACTATTGTGTTACTCCCTTATCTCTGATTTATTTTTTTTCCTAAGGAACAGTGTACACATCTTAATCACAATAATTGATTGTTTTATAAGAAGCTAGGTGTGTTTTTCAGAAAATTGGAAGAATGGTGAATGTAAGGAAAGCCACTAGCATGCAAAAAGACCACAACATGAAGGTGAGGCCAGTTTTCCTTTCAACTTCAAAAAATAACCTTTTGCATCAATTTTAAAACACATGCAATTTTGTTCCCTTGTGGTTTGGAGTTAGTGAAGATTGTGATCCAGCTTTTCAGGTGGTGTGAAGCAATGCATTTTTATTGGCTTCAGTTGAAATGCTTTCATTTAAATCTTCTAAAGATACCACTTATAGGATGACATATACTTTTCAAACAGTGTATCATTCTGTTAGCCTTGGAAAGACAATGTGTCTAAGAAAGACGGAGATGGATTCTTGTGCAATAGCTCACTGAATTGTTTGCTAAGTTCCATTCAATTATATCTTCAGAAAGAAATCCATGAAAAGCAGTGGAAAAATCTCATATATTAATCAAAACCAACTTGATTGTATCCAAGGGGCACATTGGAGCTCTGAAGCCCTCATTAATGTTGATAGGGTACAAATGGCAATGATCTTCCAAGTCCAGCTGGAGTTTGTAGGCATAATAGTTGGAAGTAATGTTTCTTTACGTGTCAGCTGAATGCAGACAACAAGTGAGAAACTTTATTCTGCTTTTACAAAGCTATTTTTTTAAAAAAGGCCGTATTTTCAGCAGTAAAACTTTATTCCCCTCAGGCATTAGAACTAGATTTCACAAAGGAAGTCAGTGAGAGGAACAGGAAGCTTAGGTAGGGCTTAGTCAGAAAGAGACCTCCTGACTCTGAGAATTCAAAACAAATAGTGTGTCATCCCCAGCCTCTGTATGACAAAGTCTGTGAGCAATTGAACATGTGTTGTTTATCTGATCCTCCATTCTTCTGTGTATGAACATCACCATTTACACCTCTCGCCTTCAAAAATTGAAATCACCTGGCCTTGATACGTACAGATACACCACAGAGCTGATCTGCTTCATCCTGCCAAAAGTGTATCAGGGCTGCAAATCTTCAGTAAGAAGAGAAACACGATGCACAGACATCAAAGGGAAGAATTGTAGATGCAGGCTACAGCAGTTAGACTCTAACATACCTGAGGTAGAAATTGTGCACAACTGGGAGGAAGGTAGTCCCCTCGCAATTCTCCTGGAGACAGAGAGAATGCATGGGATAAACAGCTCCTCTTTCACCACACAAATAAGAAGACTCTAAATCCTCCCCTTTGCAGACACCTTCATTATTTCTAAAGCGTATGTGGCCTACAGTTTCACATTATACCTTTTTAGTTGCTTCAGCAGAAAATGCAAGGAAGTATTGTGTATGGAAATAGTGTCAAACAGGGCTTTGTGAATGGACACCTCTCCTGTCAGAAAGGGTGGTAAGTCTGATCAGCAGACTTATCATATCTGAGAAGGAGCTAAAACACAGATGAAGGTAAATCAGGATGAGCTTTGTCATTTTTGTTGGTTAGTATGGTTGAATGGTTTCAGGAGACAGAGGTAGTAAAACTGCATCTGACACTGTGAAATTTAAATGGTAATGCTCTGTAGTTAGTGGCCATAACACGAGGTCAAAAGATAAAAGAAGGGTTTCTTTATACTGCTTTATGATAAGTGACTCAACCTCTTTATAATTTGAGGAGAGAGAACTGTGGAGAGCAAATCCCAAATTTAGTATATGAACCTGATGGAGCTGCTGACTGCCCTACAGCTATAGGTTAAAAGTGGATAAGCACCACTGAACTCTTGCTAGCACTGAGCTACATGAAAACTTGTAGTCTGCATGAACACTGATCAGGCATGAAAAGCTCAAATCTGTGAACTTTTTATCTAAACTTTTTTGGTTTTAACTCAATTCCTTAGAAGGCGTAATATCTCTTACTATTTAAAGTTCAGAGTCACTAGATCCTTGGGGAACTTCATTTATTATTTCTTTTAGAGAAAAATGGGATATCATTAAAAATTATTATTGCCAGGAAGAATAATTTTTAACATTTAAATACTGTTTAGGTCTTTAAATAAAATATGTAGTCAAAGAGCAGTTACCTCACAACAGAAATTTTAAATTCTTTGTTCTGCTTTATATAAGTTAAACTGCAGGATCGAAACAGTCCACGCTGGCCCTAGATTCACTGTATCTGTGCTATTTGTAAATGCCATTATCCATTAAATAAACAAGTGTTTACCCCTTGTGCTCTTTATGGCACTAATACATATGGAATATAAGAATTATCTTAAACTAATCCCTAGACTTTAATAATTTTTAATAATTTGCAATCAGTTAATTGTTTCCTTAGGACTGCATCACAGGATTTATTTTCACCAGTTGAGATTACTATTAGTGACTCTTCCAAAAGAATTTGAATCCTCACTACTTGTGTCCACAAAATGAAATTCTCAAGCATTGCCTTTCCAGAATAATCTGCATCAACTATCTCAATTTATTCTGGTAAAATCTAATTCTGAAATAAAGTTTGTCTAAAGGACTTTTATTTCTATAGCTTTCTTTGCTACAGTTCACGTTCAAAAGTGACCTCAACAGGTTCTAGCAACAGTACTGCTTTTTATATTAAGCAGTTATTTTGCTATACAGCCCCCTGCTGGAGTGTTCAGATGGCAGTTACTTGTGAACAAGAATTTGAGGTATATCTTTCTTATCACTTTATTTCTCAAGATCCTATGAATCTCTGGGATGGTCTCTTTCATTCAATTATGTCCAATCTTTCCATATGATATGAATGTACTTGCAGTATTTATGGGATTTCAGGTTCAGTTTATATTTAAGTTTTTTTCATGGGCTCAGTTTTGTACTGAAGTTCTACCAGATTCTCCAGTTTTTTAGTACCATCTAACAAGTGTCTATCACTGCAATTTTCCAAAGTCTTACTTCTGAAAGGAAGCAAGCACTTTGGGAGCCAATGTCTCCAGTTCTGGCAGTCTAGGAGCATCTTATTGCTCACACCCAGCAGTGTATCAGGTAGCAAACTACTGTTTTTGCATTCTCAAGGTGTGTCTGCCATCTGGAGGTCCTGGGATAACATCATTCAAATGATGAAAGACAAGGCTGGCAGGAGTGAGAGACAATTCCATGAGCAATATCCAGTCTTATTCTAGGACTCCAACTAGGACTAGAAAGAGGTACACTGGTGATATACAACTGATCTTTGATGGTGAGTGAATCTTTGTGTAAGACTTTGCCAGATCTTCATGGCTCTGAAATTCTATCACAGCTTCCCTGCTTTGGTGGCAGGCATTTCTGCAGTGGTGAGCATCTAGGGAGCAAACTAACCAGTGATTTTATTATATGTCCAAGCCAAGGCGGTAGATTGGACCTGCTGAAGATAGAGCAGAAGTATTATCACAGTGCCCTCAGTGTCACCAACAGGTATCTGCTTGCAGCTGGTCTGACACTGAAACAGAGATGTAAAAGAGTTTCTGGAAATTATTCCGGTAGGTGAGACTGAAAATTTATAGCATTCTCTTCTCTTTGTGTTACTTTTCTGGGAAAAGGTTAGAAGAAGGGATTTTTTTTTTTCTTTTAACCTGGGATAAGCTGGGATTCCTAGTCCTTATCATTATTTTTTTTCCCTTTTCTTCTCTTCAGACTATGGAGCAGACCCTTCTGTCAAGTACATGGAAAGACAGTCCATAATTTGGGGACTCTCTCACTTGCTCTCCTTTTATGGATATGCATTAATACTAGATTGTTTGTCAGATGCCTATCTTCCTTTGAGCAATCTGTCCCCATCTGTGGCCTTAAAAGGGATTCTGTGTGCACTTAATCTGTTCTAAATGACCCGAATAAAATATGATTGTGCTGATAGGACCCCAGTAAAGCAGGTTAGCCAGTCCTTAGGGGCTGTGACTGAAGTGCTCCTCTCCTGAATTCCTTTCAGTAGGAAGGACTGGTCTGTAAGCTTGTCCTTCAGTAAGAGGTCTGATCTAAGATCTCCCTGCCCAGCAGCCTCTCTCTGTAGGGCCAATACATTTCAACTGCACAAACAGCAAAAAATGTATTTGCTTCACATCTTTAAAAGATTTTTTCTTTGGATGATAACAAGAAATTTCTGCATTTAATAGCACCTGGCAGTTCTCTTGACTGTGTCAGGTAGGAAAAATGAGCTCCATCAGACACGAGTGCCAGTGGCCCACTCACTGTCCCCTTGTGGAGGAAAGCTTTTCACCCAGTATTGGTCCTATTTTTCATCCCCTTTAACCAGAAGAGTTGTAGCCCAATTAACAGAGCTGGCCAAGGATAGCAAAATGTAACAGGACATTAGAAAGTAGTTTCTCACATTTCTCTAGCATTCTTAAGTGGTGAGTGTTGGTATGTGTTTCTTTGGTTGATGTATTGTGTTCTCTGAAAGTGGAGGAAAGAGAGTGCGGAAAGAGGGAACAGGCCCTCAGTTCCATGTCATTGCTCTGTGGGTGAAGAGACCAGGAAAGAGTAAATATGTATTCACATTAGGTATTTTAAGTGTAAGGTGGTAGGGCAATCCAGAAATTATGTCCATTTAAATGGATAGAGGGATAGCTGTATGCAGAGGGGAAAAAGGCAGGGGATAAGTTTATGGGAAAACTTTTTAAAGTAGGAATAGGGATTTAGGCAGAACAGGAGAAAGGGGAATCTACTCTCTCATAAGTCATGCTGTTGAAGGGTAGGTGAAGAACTCATGGTGAATCCACAGATGTATCTTACATGATGTATATACATAGAACATATATATATATATGGCAGTTGGGGTTTTTTGGAAGCTGTCAGTATAGACTATACACAAACTTGCCACTGCACTGGGTAGGAATTATCTGTCTTGTGTGGTCTTCTTGGAGGCTATGATGTAGCTTATAAAGGCTCCATTCTCCTCATGACAAGTGTGCAGAAAGCATCTTAATGATGTTTTCCACACTAGCATTGAACCATTCTCACTGACAATGTCCTAAGACAACCAAATGCACAGCGACAAATGTCTGGCAGAGCCTGAAAATACTGGTGCACACTCTCTAGGAGTGCAATGGTCAAAAGGACATAAGCAGAAGGCAAAAATTCTTGGTTGGGATTAAGTTAGGTTGGCTTGAGATGTAGGTATTGGTATTTTCCTTCACATAAGAAGATATGTTGATTCTTTTTAGTCACATAAGGAGAAAGGTGCCAGAGATTTGAAACAGATTGGCAATATGAGCATGGCTGGTGAAGACAACGTATGCAACTGGCCTACAATGATGAAGCATCACTGTATGATTATTATAAAATTAGACAGATTCAATGAAGACTGCGGGGGAAGCGTGTTCTGTTGATAGTCTTGGAGTGGCTGGATATGGTATTCTTATGGAACATGGCAATGATGCCTGAGTCGTCTTAAATCTTGTCAAGGATGAAGCAGATGGAGAACAGCCTTGCAGAAGCTCCTTGATAATGACAGCAATAAAAGATTTGCTACCTTGGAACTGTAAAACATCAGCTCTATAAATGTCTGATATAGCCACTTTAGTGAAGCTAATGACCCTATTAAGATAGGGTCCAGAAAACAGTATGCTGCTACTCTAGAGCTATCACCATTTCCTGGCAAAGGGCTGACTAGGTGGCCTTTTGCAGCCTGAAATCATAGAATCATAGAATAGTTTGGGTTGGAAGGGACCTTAAAGATCATCTGGTTCCAACCCCACCTGCCATGGGCAGGAGCACCCTCCACTAGACCAGGTTGCCCAAAGCCTCATTCAACCTGGCCTTGAACACTTCCAGGGATGGGGCATCCACAACTTCTCTGGGTTACCTGTTCCAGTGCCTCACCACCCTCATAGAGAAGAATTTCTTCCTAATATCTAATCTAAATTTACCCTCCTTCAGCTTAAAGCCATTACCCCTTGTCCTATCACTCCATGCCCTTGTAAACAGTCCCTCTCCAGCTTTCAAAATCAGCAGCCTTCTGTCTATGGGAAGTTGTGGTTTCACATGTGAGTGCTCATGATATATGTCCCACATAAGTTAAAGAAAGATGGCTTGATCTTGATACTGAGGGCCTACAATGTTTAGACCATGCTTCTGTACTACGGAGGAACTGAGAAGTATCTCACAGTCATTCTGGTGATAGCATTGTGGCTTATGAGAAAAGGCTGCATCTTGGTGATCCTGCCATGATCCAATCCTGCTCGCTTTTTCTCCATCCCCATCCTTCCAAGCTGCAGCTAATCACTTTTTGCCACCACAAGGTTTCTATGAATGCTGAGATCCCAGGCTGCTTATTGGTGCAGGTACACATGGTGTGCATGAGTCTAGGGTGGTGAATTCTGGAAGGGCTGTGAGGTGGTGGGTGCTGTGCCTGCAGGCAGCCCATGCTCTGTGAAGTTTGGACATACTGCGACAGGGTGGAGGTTCCCTAAAGGTCTGCAGTATGGAAGTAAACAGAGCAGACTGGGAAGGGATGTCCTTGTTGGGATAGTCCTTGGAAGAAAACGGTGTAGGCTATAAGAATTTTCAATAGTTCAATCTTTATATCTGGTAAAAAAATAAATTGAGGGAGGAGTTGTATCTCTCTTTAAGTGTTTAAAATAAAAACAAAAATTAATTGCATAAATTGTTCTTTCTCAGGTTGAGCTGACTTACTCTTAGAAAAAATTTCCTAGCTGTCAACTGCAGAGTCTAAGTGGTCATCAACATGATAATGCAGTTTCTGAAAGTGCCCACTTTGATTTACATTAAAAAATTGAGGACTGGTAATAAAGTTAAAACCTAAATGAATATATGGTTACTAAATATCCACCACATCTTCTTACTTCTTTAAATTCATATGAAAACAGACTATCTCTCAATTTTCAGTAGTCCTTGAATTCTGACCAAAAAATTTGCAAAGTCTAGGTAATGAATTTCTGCAAAATAATATTTATTTCAGCCCATGGCAAGACCCTTTTTTACCACATCAGAGACTTAACCTCATTGTCTTTAGAACCTTTATAGCATAATATCAAAAAGGGGCTGTTATCTAATAAAGCAGCCTATCTTATTCTCACATTTTCTGTTACTACTGATCAGATTCAGTTTGTGTGCAATACAGAAAACAGACCGCTACTGAAGGAAAGAACAAAAGCCAAATCATTGTAAAATCTGAACTGCCAGAATTAGGCCGTCATGTTACAAAGTGGTAATTCTTTCTGACAGCCTCAGCTGTACCAATCATGACATTCGGCAAATTAGCCAGGCCAAGAACAAATAAAAAGAAGAAACAGGTGTGAAACCAACTTCCTGCCTCCCAGGATAAATACATTGTACACTGAAGGGCAATGCACCTGCACTATTGTTTCTAGTTGGGGGGAGGCTTTTAAGTGCAAATACACTTGAGACTTGATAAAGACAAGAGACTTCTCTATAATTTGAGTGTAAATGGGCATTTTCTTTCATGATTGTTTATGATAAGTTAACTCTTTGAGGAAACATTTAAAACCATAGTTTGAATAAATGATTGCTCTGCAAGGGAAGATGAAATAAGGCTAAGCAAAAAGCCTTTGCTGGCTTTGCTGGAGAAATGGGGGGACGACACCTTGCCATTTCCTTTCTGAGTATGACCTTGCTTCTTAAAGTCACCCTCCTGGCTGGGAGCTGCCAGTACCTCAGTGGGCTTCCAGTGGGGTTAGGAGAAGGACCCTACTGCCATCATCCTGCTGAGCCTTTGAAGGAATCCCTTCCACCCTGAGGTGATGTACGGGGTGCTGCACTGCCTGTGTTTATTTGCAGGAACCAGAGGAGATGGAGAAGAGTAGGAGATGAGGGAAGAGCAGCAAAGTGGCTATAGTCTGCACACCTTAACAGGACAATTTTGTTGTTCTGTGCTTAAATTCTGCTCTTGCCTTGCTGCTTGGGAGCATTTGTTTCGTGATTATTGCAATGGGCAGGCAAAGGAATGGGAAGGGCACTGACTGTGATTTAAATCTAAGAGTGGCTCATTTCTACAAGCCAAATCTCATGCATTAGTGAGACCGCTTTCTTGAATATTTTCTCCACTGGTACAGATATGGTTCTCAGAGGAATATTTTAATAAATTTATGTCTGAAAATGTGCAGATACAGACCAATAGCATGACTGGAAGGCTGGTATCCCTGATGTTCATGATTGCTATAGAAAGGGGCAAGGAGTAAGAGGGTTCAGTCTCTGTTGAGGATTAAGGACGTTTTTGTCCCTAATACACATAGTTTATAATATGTGCATTTACCTCTGCAACAGGGCAGATGGAGTGGATCAGGACTAACACACTGAATAGGTGTTTCTTAAGGGGCAGTTGTAGAACAGCTGTGAAACGGTTCCTAGTTTTGCTAGGACAGCTGCTGAGCAAACACATACCACTGCCTGTGGGGCAACAGCTCCTCCCCGGCTCTCTGGGAGAGACTGACACCTGCAATGAGTGCCGCTTTACAGCAGCACCTGTGCATGAGGAAATGCAACGGGGGAAATTTCTGTCATTCTCATGAATCCCTGGGAAAAGGAAAGGAAATAGTGGTTTCAGAGTTATGGGAATTGGAGAGGGTCCAAGAGAGATAGGCAAGGAGGTTTCTTGCATTGACCACAAATTTGTTTGTGAGTAACATATACCACAAGTTCTGCTTGGTTTTGTTTGGTGCCTGGTTCATGGTGACTTTTGGTGATACACATTTTGTATCAGAAGTAGTGTGGCCAGCAGGACTAGAAGTCATCATCCCCCTGTACTTGGCACTGGTGAGGCTGCACCTTGAATGCTGTGTTCAGTTTTGGGCCCCTCAGTACAAGAAGGACATTGAGCTGCTGGAGCGTGTCCAAAGAAGGGCAACAAAGCTGGTGAAGGGTCTGGAGAAGAAGTCTTGTGAGGAGCGGCTGAGGGAACTGGGGTTGTTTAGCCTAGAGAAGAGGAGGCTGAAGGGAGACCTTATTGCTCTCTAGAACTGCCTGAAAGGAGGTTGTAGGCAGGTGGGTGTCGGTCTCTTCTCCCAGGTCACAAGCGACAGGACAAGAGGAAATGGCCTCAAGTGGCACCAGGGGAGGTTTAGATTAGATATTAGGAAAAATTTCTTCACCAAAAGGTTTGTCAATCACTGGAACAGGCTGCCCAGGGAAGTGGTTGAGTCACCATCCCTGGAGGTATTTAAAAGATGTGTAGATGTGGTACTTAGGGACATTGTTTAGTGGTGGACTTGGCAGTGTTAGGTTAATGGTTGTACTTGATGATCTTACAGTTCTTTTCCAACTAAACCGATTCTATGATTATTCTGAGAACTGACAAGGTTGGAGCAAGCCCAGCTCCTCACACACTCTGAACAAAGACTAGTGAAATACGATAACGAAGCTATTTTTTATAATTTTCTGTTCATGCACTGTAGGCTTTTAAGTGAGCATTTCTATGCAGGATCTCAGGATGTTTTATTAAAGAAAACAGTGCCTCCTGACAAATGGGTACCTCCTCCACCTTCCACTGCAACCCTGCCGTCCTTAACTATGAGATTATCCCTGTGACAAAATCCTCTGGGAAATGGGTGCCTGTGCACTCGTTATGTCACATGAGCCTGCCATTAATCTGAAACAATTTAGGGCCAGAGAAAGAATGTTGTTCCCGTGTTAATGTAATAGTAGGAGATGCAGTAGATGGAGGGACTAATATAGGCATCAGCAGTAGTCAATGCTACGTTTTGATTATATTATAGAGTGATGGAGAGCTAAGGAATCAAGACCTACAGGACAGTACTGCTACTGTGGCAGTTTTCTCTAGCTAAGGAGCAGAATTGCAAATGAAGAGACTGTAGCGGCTTTACTAAAGTATTATTCAGAAAGAGTTGTGTGCTTGCAGTGAAGATTAGTGCTTGACTGTACCGGACTTTTTATTTATTTATGATTTTATTCCGTGGGAAATATGACCAAAAAAACAGACTTACTGAAGTTCTGCGAGTGAGCACAAGCACTTGCATCGTTTTAACATCTGTCACCGAGCACAATTGATAATGGTGACTGCTATTATGGCATCTTCCTCCCCTCCACACAAGGCCATCTGGGATTTGTGTTATGTAAGAGGATTAGCATTTTTGCTTTCCTCTGTTATTTAAAGTATTTCTCAGAACTAGTTTTTGTATAATAATAACAACAACAATAATAATTGGGCTGTTTTCTGTGGGGCTTTCTGAAAGGAAAAGTCAGGAATTCTAAAGCTATTGCTCTTAAGTCGAACACCTGGCCTCGCCATTTGGGTTTGAATGGGATTCACTTGAAACAGGATTTTTCAAGCTGTGGTGGATAGGACTGATGGAAGGCTGATATCACTGGATGAAATGAAGGATGAAGCATAAATTATCGTGAGTGGATCAGTTCCAGCAAGGAAACAATTGTGATTTCCCTTTCCTCCTCTCAGACCTGATTATTCATCACATTGTTTTTAGGGAAAACCTCAGCTTCAAATCCTATCTCATGAAATTGTAGTGGTGGCTCGTAACATTGCCTGTTAAGAAAGCCTGATATTTATTATTATCTGACCCTGGCTTGGGTTGTTTATATATTTACAAAAATTGAATTATTTGGGCTGAAATTTCTCATATTGAATGCCTCCTTAAGATGGAGAATTTTGAAAAATTCTAATTAAAATATCTGGCTATTTTTCAGAACTTGCTAAAACAACAACAAAAAAATTTTACCGTGAAAAAATGTAGTGCTTTAAGAATGTCAGTCAAATTCACATAAGCTGGAGCGAAGAGTATTATAAGGCAGGATTACGGAAAGAGGGCTGGTGAGAAGACAGGTGGTTTTAGATCTGTGACAACTTCTGTGTTTACAAGGGCTTTTCAGATTTAGCCAGAAATTTATATTTGAAAAATGTCAGTGTGATGGGACCCTAATGTGGCCACAACTTTGAGGTTTTGGTCTTTATCTTTTCCTTAGAGTGAACACACGAGGTGAAAAAAAAAAAAAAAGCAGGAAGGGGTAAATTCTGATACTAGACTTTATTTGAACAAACACTATAATAATTAGCTTTTCTGACTGGAAAAACTCAGACAAGATGGAGTAAAAGTAAGAAGGATGGTATACAAATCCATATCCCACTCTGCACAGTAAGTTCATAGACTCCCACTAGAGAGATCTTAGACTGCAAGTAAAGACCCTGAGGACTCAATAGGCAGTAGCTGTGCTCCAGTCACTCACGCATCCTGACAAACCCATGCATAAGAAACCTCTGCAGCAGGGCTTACCATACACCAGTAAAGAGTTCAGGACATTTTTCTCTCTCTCTGTCTCTCTCCTTTTTTTTTTTTTTTTTTTTTTTTTTTGTTAACTGCTGCTCTGCTGCTGGTGTGGGACTAGTCTGGTAAAAGCAAAGTAGTCATAGCCTCTGGACCGGGTGCTGGAGCTACAACTGAGAGAAGAATAGTTGAGTGAACATAATTTGGGCCTGGCAGCTTACTACTGGCATTAATGTCCTAGTGCTGGAGCTTGGATGGGAAACTTGCAGTGGAAGCAGTGGCTGACTGGAGCAGGAGATGGCAGCTGAAAAGGGCTGAGGTTGGAGGCTAATGCTGGAAGAAGGTAGCTGGGCAGGGAGACAGAGGAGAGCTAGACGCGCCTGGCAGCTCTGTGTGCATCAGCATTTACTCCCTTCAAGTCTGCAGAAAGCCAGAGAAGCTTGAGCCCTACCATTTCTCTCCTGCCAGCACTTTTCATGAAACCTCTAACAGATTTGCCGCTATTAATGGTAAGTACATCAGCCTGACTCTGCTGGGTCAGACCACCTAACCTAATATCCTGTCTCCTCCAACAGCCAGCAGCAAATATTTAGAGAAGAGTACAAGAGCAGACCCACAAAGTCTAAGTCAATGCATTCTCAATTACTGCAAGTTTTTTCATGTGGAAGAGGTCTCTGCAGTAGATACAAAGTTTTCAAGTAGCTGCTGACTCACAGCAAAGTCAAAATAGTGTCACATGATGGCTTTGCTTTCTTTTCAACTAGTTTTGTTGAAGAGCATTAGGAAACCACACATAAAAGCAGCTGTGCCGGCGCTGTGCGCTGAAGCACGGGTGAGAGGCATTCCTGACTTGCTGCTTCTCCCCAGGCTTGCCTCTGACCCATAGCTGCACGATGGCACGCTTGTTTTGCAGGAGGACTCACTCCCCTTCAGTGCCGAACGTGGACCTGGCACAGAGATGAACTGATGCAACGGACGGGCCTGTTCTCTGCTGCTGCTGTGGCCAGAGTTAGAAGCTGAGAACAAAGAAAGGTCTCGGGGTGAATCAGTGGCATTTTCCCTGAGTAATTGGACTCTGTCACTACCCCACAGACCTGCAAGGCTAGGAGAGTCATTTAAAAGTAGCCCTTTAAGGGTGACCACCGTTGATTAGATTAATCTCACCTCACTTTAGAGGTCTAAGCATCTAGACGCCTAAACCTAAGTTAGTCATTACTGGTCCTGTTTTAATCAGTGAAGACAGACACCTTCAGTGGATCTCTGTCTAACCTACTGTAGGATGAGATTAATTCAGAGATGCGTATTTCTCTCTAGTGATTGTAACAGGGACCTGAGACTGAAGGCAGGTGAATGTTACCTCACTCACCTTCCATTTTTCCCTGCTCGAGACTACTACGTGCAAAAATACCGAATTATCATAACTTGTTCCCTCAGAAAAAGGTGGACAAAAGGAATGAAATAAGGATGTTAAAAGAAGGATAAGGAAGTAAGGAGGCAAGAAAAGTAAAATATATATCAAAAAGCTGTACATTGAGTGATTCCTCTCTATCCTATCTGCTGAGAAGTTAACTTTTGCAACTGTAATCCTCTTTGGTTTATGACTATATAAATAAACCTGTATAAAGTAAGTATAAAACTATCTGGACAAAATTAGTTATACTTTTTTTTATTTAAGCCTTTCAGTGTTGCAAAAATAATGTACTAGCAACATGTCTACGTATTGTCCAAGGTGAATTGCTTTGTTTATGTTGCAAAGCTCTTTATACAGTTGCCTGTCTTTTCTAACATGACTCTTGTCTCATGTGGATATTCTGAAGCATATCCAAGTGATCCAGCTTCACTCCCTACATCACAGTCTCACATGTAAGTGTGTTAAACTTTAGGATACTTTCTGTCTTAGTAGGTATAGTAGTTTTCATAAATGATAAAATAGAAAAAGTAGATTGGAAACAAGGTAGAAGGATGGACACAGTAAAATAAGTGATTACAGGACTCAGTATATACAAGGTAGATGCTCAGATTTCTGCTTTGAATCTGTTAGAGCAGAAATCTGAATCTAGAACTGCTGAGTGCAGTTTTGCTGAGTGCAAATGTGTGGCTTCTCTCATTTAACTTTCTTCCACATGAAACCTGAATCTCATTTTTTTTTAGATGCAGCTTGAATACGGTTATAAAAAATAATTTACAGTAAGAAGGAATTCTTGATTGCCAGCTAGAGAAGAAAGTTATTCTTCATGAAGGTAAAGTTTCTGGTCATGCAGGTACCATAGGTCTTGAGAAAAAAGGTCCCAGTTAAACTTTGTCGATTTTGGTCCTACCTTCATATCAACTAGCTAGTTGTTGGTTTTTTCACACCTGCTAAGCCTCCAGTCTCCTAGCTGTGTTTTGCCAGTGCAGCAATCAACATTTTAAATGGAATCGATAATGGAATCTGATTGAGGTGAACAGAGAAAAAAAGAAAAGGAGACATTGATTTTAATAGCACAGCAGATAGCAAAGGAATGTTATCCTTACTGCATTGTTTAGGCAGATATGCAGCTCAGTAATACCTTCCTCTTCCCAACCGCGCTTTCTTGGAACCAAGTCACAATTCCTGTTGGGTCTCAGATTTCAATTCTGTGCACTGCAGAATTACATGATTTTTCTGCACAGTGTGTTTTCAATATGAACCAGAGTAGATTTTTGCTCTGTGAAATTTTGTCTCCATGCTGGTGGAGTAATTTTGCATTGTGTTCCTGGTTGAATGCCTAAGAACAACCGTATTCCTAGCTGAGAACTAGATTGCAAGGAAGCTAATCCTTTTATGTATGTATGTTCCTGCTTTCTCATTCGGACATAGTGAGTATTGTTAAGAATCTTGGCACTGCTCTTTGCCGTGACTTTCCATGCAAATCCATGTGCCAGATGTCATCAGAGAGTTTTTTTTCCAGCTGTGCATTTTTCCTGATATACTGGTAGACCATTATAACAATGTGGTCATAATGTGGGGTAGTGGAGTTTGGTCATTATAGCTCCAGAAGCCCATGATAGCATTTTTCAGTATGGATTTGAAAGAAGGTTTTATTGCCCCTCTCCATCCTCAACTGGCATCTTTTCCTTATAATCACACCACAAAGAGTAAGGTCAGCAAAAAGATATGAGGGAGGTTTAACAAGAGGGTTCTTTGAGAATATCTTCCAGTCTATAAATACGTGAAGCTTTACGTTTCTTTCTGTGAATGTGCTGCAGGGCTGGAGCCCAACTGCTTTTGCTGAGGTCTGGACATAAATGCTAATATTTTCTTAACATTTTTGCAAGATACTATTGTCTAAATGCATTGTCCAAATAAGCCACAGGAGATATTAGTGTGAAATCTGGTGAATTTTAGAATATAGCTAGCATACTGATATTGTATTTTAACGTGCACACTCATATGTTTTTGGAAGCTAAGCTTTCTTTTATAGGAGAATGTCATGGTTTAACCCCAGCTGGTAACTAAGCACCACGCAGCCACTTGCTCACCCCTCCCCTCCCAAGGGGGTGGGGAAGAGGATGGGAAAAAAAAACATGGTTTGAGATAGTCTAATAGGATAACAAAGGAAAAAAAAAAATAACCCAAGTGATGCACAAATGCAATTGCTCACCACCTGCAGAAGAAAACCCCTGATGCCCAGTCTGTTTCCAAGCAGCGATCCTGCCTCCCAGCTGGCTTTCCCAGTTACATACAGAGCATGATGTTATATGGCAGGAAATGTCCCTGTGGTCATCCTGGGTCAGCTGTCCTGGCTGTGCTCTCCCAGCTTCTTGTGCACCTGGCAGGGTGTGAGAAGCTCAGAAGTCCTTGACTTAGTGTAGACAGTACAACTACCTAGCAACAACTAAAAACATCAACATTGTTCTCTTACTAAACCCAAAACACAGCACTATACCAGCTACTAGAAAGAAAATTAACTCTATCCCAGCTGAATCCAGGACAGAGAAAAAAGAAAAGAATATAGTATAATGGGTAGAAGTTTTCTTTTAAAACAGAAAGACATTCTTGGAAACATAGCCAGATGTAAAACAATGACTGGGGCTGAAAATTTTTCACTGATTTTTTTCCCTAAAGATCACACATAGGTTATTTACTGTCCCCTCTACAGCTGGTCAGGGTTGTGATTTTCAGCCTGTGAAAACCATTACAGCAGGATTTTTTTTCTGTAAGTCTTAGCTCTCAAGTAAAATCTATGTGATATGTTTGTGTGAGAAGTGGGAAGGACAGGAACTAAAGGAATGATAAAGAAAAAGTTTTTCTTTTTGTCAGTTTGTAAATATGTCAGAGTAACCTTGTAACTTAGTTATGGTCAAAAAAAATCTGTTCTATTAATACAAGAAACTAATCTCTTCCCTGATTTTTTTTTCTTATTTCACTAAGATGAAATGCTTTCATTTTGTTCTGAAATATTTCTTTTTACAGTTTTGTCATGCTAACCCTTACTGCTGAGAGAAGATGTTTAAGCATTTTTTTACCCAAAGAAAGGATAGCAATACCTTGCTATCAGACAAGCAATGAAATTGCTTGCAAGCATGTAGCTAAAATTGGGCATGCAGGACACACAAATCTTGTAGTATCTAAACCCCCAATTTTAGTGGAAAATCACAGTGAACTCATTTATTTCTTTTGGTGTTATAAAGCTGCATTTTGTATTGCATCTAGCATTCTGCATTAAACAGGCTGTAAATTTTCACCTATATATCCCTCTAGAAAACCAAATTATTAAAAAACAACTTCCATGTAGTTTTGATTTCAAGATATTGACATATGGTTGATTCTTCAGTTGGTATTTTATTCAGATGCTTATTTGTTCTCCCCCTAAAGATTTGTATGTGATTTCAAACTGGAAATTCTCTGATGTGAACTTGCAGCTATTGGTTCTTGTTATGCATTTCTTGTCAGATAAATAGAACTGGATTTTCTAATTTAAAGAATACCTGAAATTTAATGAATAATGAAATTAAGATTATCTGGAACTTCATAACCCAGCAATGTATTTCTAAATAGCATTCAGGTCATCATTCATTCTGACAAATGAAGGAGACTAAACTCTTGAATGAATTTTCTGCAGACTTGAAAGGATAGTGATCGTGCTTATCTAAAACCTCCTACTGTTACCTTGTAGTCCCACAGATAATATGAAGCCCAGAAATTGATGCAGTATTAGTTCATTAGTTTTGTTTTGTTTTCCAAGGTAAAATAAATCCTCTAATTTACTCATGATGTCACTTTCATATATCCAATGATTTCACTGGCTGTTGGTATATTGGCTCCCAATATATGTAACATAAGCCTATGTTTTGATGCTTTTTTTTTTTAATATCAGAAAGTTAAATCAGAAATCTGAAATATATTAGGCAACTATATTACATTTATGCAATTGTTTGTATCAGCCAAACTATAATCTCACTCAAATAATGGAATCTCTTTTGTTCTCATATATTGTCTTCCATAAAAGTATGTTGACATAAAATCATATATATTGTATATCTATGAATTAATTCCCTCTCAATTGTATCCACATATGTTTTCATTATTTAGCCCAGAATTAGATTCAGGACAGCTAGCTTATACTTATCCAAGTAATTTTATTTGCCCTTTTAAATATTGCCCCAACCTTTTCACTTATAATTTCTCTCATGTTCAAAGATGCAACAAAACCTAACAAGGCCAGAAGTTGTTTTCCTGGTTCTTTCAGGACTCTTGGTTGCAGGATTAAATTGATAGACCTAGATTTAATCTTGCAACCAAGTGTTTCTTTGGTCACATGCTGTGTAAGTGCTTCCAGCTTTGCTCCAAACAAAACCCAAATTTGTTTACTGCCCTTTTGTCTTTTCTGCCTTACTAACAGCTAGTGGAAAACACTTCCAAACAGCTAGCAATCTAATTGTTCAAGAAAAAATAGCAGGTGGACACAGACAAGCAGACAGAGGCAGAGCACAAGGAAACTACATGAGGTCACCAGGGGAGATGGTGATCTCAGCACACTGGCTGCCAAACTGCTGCCAATATCTGGCCGGCATCGCAGCAAAGGAGAATTTTAAGATGGATTTGAAGGATGGTAAGGAACTGAAGGAATTTGCGTCCCTGACTAAGCATTTGCTGCCTGGTATACTGGGGCAGATGGCACCTACATAAAGCATCAAAGAAATAGAAATTGAGACATGGAAGGGGCAGAACCAGTCCTTGTCACCAAGTTGTGGGTAGTATAATTTTTGTCAAACCACTTAGCAACCTGCTAGTTGACAAAGTTTGGTTGTGGGTTTTTTTTTTTTTTTCTCAATAAGTTTAAACCTCCTCCTCTTGTACAATTAGCATTTTTCAAGTGGAGCCGAGTTAGTTGAAGCAGATGGTTTATCTTTTTTGGTAGTGCTTCTAGTTGGACAAATGAGACTTATATCATTTCTATATCTTCCTCTCTCTTGCAGTGCCTACAAAGTCATTCCACATTTTACGCACCGTGTTTTGACTTATTTAATGCAGACGTACTTTCCCTGCAGTAAACATGATTACCCAAATACTTTAACTAGAGAGCTTCTGCTTTCCTCTCTGGTATAATTAGTCACACTGCACTCACACTGCATTTAAAGGGGGGGGAAAAAACCCACACATGGAGCATCTTGCAAATGTGCCTATAATCCCATACAGCTGCTTTCTTCACTTTATTCTTTTTTGACTGCTTATAGAACAAAATTGCTGCAGCTGGGCAGCAAACTGAGCAAAGTTGCAAAGACACCTCTCCTTTCTTTGCTTTGTGGAATCCACCCATTCAGGTGTCAAGGGATAGCTCTTGATTAGCAATAGCTTAACATGGGGCTAAGTTTTCTTGGATTCTAGCATTGAATAACTTGGCAGGATTTCTATTAGGTTTGAATTTCAAAGCCAAAAGAGTGATCTGAGATCGCATACTGGCAGTTCCACAGTGGTAATTTCCATGTTAAAAGAATACTTATCACCAGCACCACAGCGAAAGAGGCAGCTTTACACAGAAAGGGCCTCTTGTGAAATTAATTTGGTGTTTATTTTATTAAGAAGCCGTTTCCAAATGTGGGGTTTTTTTTTTCGTTCTTATAAAGAAAACTGTTTCTAATTCTGCTGATATTTTTAAGGCAAAGATTTGGTTGTTTAAAAAATATTCACAAAAATTCTACTGAAATGGTTTTTCATTTATGTGGCCAGCATGCTTTTTATTCCTGCTTGCTAGAAATGGAGCAGGAGATGGAAAAAGAAATCATCTATTTAGATTCAGTAAAATACTAGTTTGATAAGTTTGGCTGCTCTAAGTTCTGTAGAAGGCTTGTTTGAAAGATTATTGAAGGATTTACCATTATTAGGCTTAAAAGAATAACACACTTGAAAACATAATTCGTGGATAAGGAAGGAAAGGTGCATTTGTTAAGGAAAAAACCCAACAAGTATAAAAAAGTTTAAGAAAAACATTGCCATAAACAGTATGATTTTCTTATTAAAGCACTGGCATAAAGAATAGGATACCAGGTGAGATTCATTTAACCATCCTTAGAGAGTAAAATGTGTCTGAGCTAATAGTTGTCTAGAATCCTTTTGCTGCTGATAGAAAAGGCATTTCCAGTATGTTTCATCTAATCTAAAAGTAGATATCTAATATAGGTCAGCTAAACAATGTCCTATTCTGTGCTTATTTTGGTCTATTAACTATAAACAAACTTCGGGCAACTTGCTTAGATGTAGGCCTCTAAAGTCAAATGAGATTAATTCCACTTCTTGGTTTTTCTCTTCCTCTAACACTAACTTGCCATGTTGCCTTAAACAAATCACACCCACTCAGTGTCTTCTCTGTTTGGAGAAGAGACCTTTTCTGACACAAGGCAATCTTGTCCTGTGTGCTGGTAAAGTACTCAGTTCCCGCAGAAGAAATCAGAGCGTTTAGAATTCTTGGAAGAGTTAATGTACCCTAAGGAAGCAGCAATCAACAGACATTAACTTGTGATCACAAACACAGGAGCAGTATCTTCGATGAACATGTTGGAGGAAGGGTGAAAGCTTCATGGAAAGCTCTTTGTTTGTTTCTATCAGTGAGGGGACAGAGGTGAAAGCATCCTAATGCAGAATGCTCTCAAAGCAACATTTATCCTTTATAAAAAAAGAAAAAGAAAAAAGAATCAAACCTGGCTTATATCAGGCCTTCTTCAAGCTTTGAAAAACAAAGTAAAAATCATCCATATCTGACTGCATTTGCCAATGCGTACGTAATTCCTGAATGGCACAGTTAAAAACAGACTACCTTTTAGAGTAACAGACATTACTGCAACATATATATTAAAGCCTTTTCACCTCTGAGGTGAATATTAATATAGATCTATTGGTGCAATAAAGCAATAAGCTGGACAAAATATGCAGGCAGCTCTTCAGTTGTTGCAGGAGATCATTTCATGCACTGAGAAAGGATCACATGAAATGGCAAAGGCAGAAACGAAAGCGTAGAAAGGCGGCAGCAGTAGGATTGGGACTGTCAGTTCAGGAAGAGACAACTCTGAGGAGCAGGATCTGAGAAAGTCAGTGGCTGAATCCATCGTATTATTGAAGAAGAAAATCTAACACATGATAGATAAATAAATGAGCTTGAGAGTTTCTGCCTTTGAGGAAGGAGATTGCAAAGTTTCTGAACTACCCTCTTGTCATTTAAACAAAGGATATTTTTCATATATTCTTTTATTTTTAGAAGATAGTGCAGCTAGAAGAAATGCATAGCTATGGTACAGATAAATGTTTTTATATTATGCAGTATTCAAAAAGATAATTGCTAAAGATAAAAATTTTATTCATTTAAAAGAATTGAATTCAGAAGATGGCAAATGATTATTTTATTAGTAAAATTTTATTAGTAGAGATTTATTCATATAATTATTATTTTCCTCCCCTGCCTGGCTCATTCTTATAATCTTTCTCTGCTTGTCTATTTTGGATTTTTTTTGTCCTTTTAGTTTAAAAAAAGGTATCTGTTCATTCTCCGCATTTTCTCCAAAGCAGAACATAAATCCAGCAAACATTAGGACTGAACTCTCAACCCAACCCTGTAAAAGTAAAATCATAATTAGGCAAAGTTAGTTTGTCTGTCGCTGAATGTAAACAAGTTGAATAACTTCATTATTTTCAAGTTTTGCCCCTACATTAGAATAATTCACACTACTTCAGGGAAATGACACCTGCTAATTAACCACAAGCAGACAGAGCACTTTAAGAGCCATAATCAGTCATTTTCTCCTGCAGTTTTAAAAAGATTTTAAAAAAAAGAAGAAAAGATAAAAACTTTTGTGTCAAGATGTTTTCATGAATTGTCCTCTTGAGGAAACCTTACTGCTTGAAGTAGACTCAACTATAGTAAGTCACACATCTGTTCAGAATAGGAATTAAGTAAAGACACACATATACCCCATTGTATTTTACACAAACACATGTTTGGGACAATGAAGTGACATATAGCTCCAACTAAAAGTAGATATCTGAAGAGGTCAGCATGTACCGTCAATATGTATTTCTTGGGTGACTCATTCCTGAAGGAGGTTTCTATAATAATAAACCAGTAACTTCCCTAAGTTCCCTCCCTGATAAACCTTGCCTTTGATGTACATATCAGTGTTGTAGATGTCTGAAGTTAAGTGGTATGAATCACAGCACAACAATCCTGTCCCCAAATAATTTATATTCAACATATGCAAGAGAAGTAAAGTATTGGCAAAAGGAAATACTATCCCTATTTCACAGTAAGAAGATGAAGCATGGAAAATATATCTATCTATCTATCTCGCACAAAGGTTGACCGAAAGTCTGCGATGGAATGAGAAGTGAACCCCAAACTGTTGGAGTCCTGGTTCAGGAATTTAGTTATGCTTTTTTCCCCCTCTACTTTCTCATTCTAAGACCCTGCAGAATTGTTTCAACTGCATTTTTGAGAGTTCCTGTAAATCCTGATTTCTCAATTAATTTACAATAATTTGCCAAATACTTTACATGTCCTGATGGGCTACTGCATTAACCAAGACTGTGCTGATAGTCTCCAGAATTGAGTGAAAAAGTTAAAACGAGATCAATAATCTTTGCTAGAAACAGCAAAGCCTTCTAGCTGTTTTCTCATTCACTCAATACCTGCATTGGATTGGAAAGACCTGCTTCCTGGGACATACTACGAAGAAAAACCTTGATGCTAAAAGTGGAAGACACATAAGAAAATGGTTTCACAGTAATTAGTAGTTGGCAAGCTAAATATAAACTCACAAAAAACAGAGAATACAGTCTCAGTTCTACAGCAGTATGGAGAGGAAAATGAGCTCTGGGGAAAAGTGCTGAAACATAGGGACAGAAATTATGGAAATCCCTTTAAGAAACTGAGATTGTGAATGGTATTCACAAAATAAAAGGAGACTCCAAGAACAAAGAAAGAAGTCACAGCCTTTCCAGACATATGTCAAGAGAAGTGTGCATATTTGGTATTTCCATTGTATGAGGGAGAAACAGGTAGACACTGTTATAAGGAGACAGTGAACAAGCTGCAGGGCTACACAGTCTTTCTCCCATCACACGACTCATAGCATGTTGGACAAACCTAATGCTAGAGCTTTAGTCCTTAGCCCCAGCTGGCCATCTCTGCACATGCGCTGATCCCCATCATTATTTTTCTAAGTATCTGCATATCTTTTAACAATCCTTGAGCCAAATTAGAGCAGCCTTTATTAAAAAAATTGTAATTTTCTCAACCACAGCTTCAGCTATTGCCACAAAGTAATTATACATTTTGATCAGCTTCTGGAAGAGTTTATATTGTACGCTTGCTTGAGATGGCAGGAGAATGGAAGTTTTCACTAATCGTTAAGGAAGGAGCTGCCAGGAAATCTCACACTGCAGATCATCTAAAGGATTTTTTGTGGCCTTTGCTTTGAGAAATTCTAATATCTCCATTGCAAGGCTTTGTAATTTGGCATGTGATATCTCTACAGGTGAAAGTAGTATATTTCCTTTCTATGATGAAATTCCACACAGATTGGCTGAGCTGTGTAGCGTTGAGCCTTGCCGCGTCTTTAGCTTTTCCAGGAACATGTTAATGATTGCTGCAATACTCGAACGCTCCAGAGAACCTCATGCAATACATTACTAAAAAAACCAGCAGGAGAACGGAAGCCAACGGCACTGTTCTGGGAACACGGAGGGGAGAGCTGCTTGTCATTTGTGGTACATTGGCGTGGTTTAGGCCCAGCCGGCAGCTGAGCGCCACACGGCCGCTCGCTCACCCCTCCCCGAGTGGGATGGGGAGGAGAAGTATAACAAAAGGCTTGGGTCAAGATAAGGACAGGGAGAGATCACTCACTAATTATCGTCATCAGCAAAACAGACTGAACTTAGAGAGGAGATTGATCTAATTTATTACTAAGCAAAACAGAGCAGAGGAATGAGAAATAAAATCAAACCTTAAAACACCTCCCCCCACCCCTCCCATCTTCCCGGGCTCAACTTCACTCCCGGCTTCAACTTCCTCCCCCCTCAGTGGCACAGGGGGACGGGGAGTGGGGGTTACGGTCAGTTCATCACACGTTGTTTCTGCCGCTTCTTTCTCCTCAGGGGGAGGACTCCTCTCATCGTTCCCCTGCTCCAGCGTGGGGTCCCTCTCATGGGAGACAGTCCTTCACGACCTTCTCCAGTGTGGGTCTCTCCCATGGGGAGCAGACCTTCAGGAGCAAACTGCTCCAGCGTGGGTCCCCCATGGGACCAAACCTGCTCTGGTGTGGGCCAGCCAAACCAAACCCCCCTGTGGGTCCAAACCTGCTCTGGCGTGGGCTCCTCTCTCCATGGGTCCACAGGTCCTGCCAGGAGCTTGCTCCAGTGTGGGCTTCCCATGGGGCCACAGCCTCCTTCAGGTGCCTCCACCTGCTCCGGCATGGGGTCCTCCACGGGCTGCAGGTGGAATCTCTACACCCCCTCATCCTTCCTCCATGGGCTGCAGGGGGACAGCCTGCTTCACCATGGTCTTCACCACGGGCTGCAGGGGGATCTCTGCTCTGGCGCCTGGAGCACCTCCTCCCCCTCCTTCTGCACTGACCTTGGTGTTTGCAGAGTTTCTTACATCTTCTCTCTCCAGTTGCAAAAGCTCTCCCCAACTGTTTTGTTTTCCTTCTTAAATATGTTATCACAGAGGCGCTGATTGGTTTGGCCTTGGCCAGCGGTGGGTCTGTCTTGGAGCTGGCTGGCATTGGCTCTGTCAGACACAGGGGAAGCTTCTGGCAGCTTCTCACAGAAGCCACCCCTGTAGCCCCTCCGCTACCAAAACCTTGCCATGCAAACCCAACACATACATAGTGACCCAGACTTTCTTATCTTCATGTCTTGTAGTCATCATGTAGTGTCAAGATGACTACCTCATCCTTGAGCAACTTTCTGAGCAGGGAGCCCTGTTGCTGAGGGACAGAGAGCTGATCTGGACAGATATAAGACACTGATAGTCTGTGCTGTGGTACTGGATGATCAGGATTTTCTGGTATATCACAGTGTTGAATTCTACTTTTTCTCTACCGAAATGTATGCAATAGTATTCCTAAAAGAACATTACTTAGGCTGCAAGTCCAAATCTCGTGGATTAGGGGATCTCCAGATAGCCTTAATCTGGCCCTATCTGTAAAAGTATTGAAAGTTCCTATTAAAATCTGACCTTGCCCAGTATTTCAAAGGGGTGTCAGAAACAGAATTAGGGATGGATGCCCATATATTTGTGATTTCCTAACATTTAATTCACTTTATAATCCAAGCAACTCTCTTTTACTGTTGTATTTTTTATTACAGACATATACATGCACACATATGTGCTCATGTAAATTTGTAATACTGAGAGAAAGGAAGCTGTCTTTTCCATTCAGTATGAAGAAACTTCTTGATTGACTTGCTTCTCTGTAATGATTCTTGAAGAAGAAAGGTAAAATAAAAGGGCTAATGATCTCACAAACTCTATGCCACACCTGTAATTCCAGTACTTAGGGGGTCTTAACCACAGTGCAGAAGAATAAAAGGAAACTATCTCAACACAAGCACTCTTGGATACATGCTAAGTCTGTTCACTTTTTTCTTAGACCACAGCCTCCCACCAGCTGACCCAGTGAGCAAGTCCTTTCTGACTTCAGAAGAATCTACTCTTTAGCCATTCCAGCTGGGAATGAGCAAGGTTGTATGTTGCCATGACAGCAGTTAGACTGAGAAGGGGATAAGCAGAAAAGGTGGCAAAGGCAACCAAAAATAACAAGTTATAACGAAGTGGGATTCTGTTTATCTGCGGTTAGGTGGAAGGGGTTAAGCCCCCACCCTGATGCCTAGGAGCCCTAGTTGTGAAAGTGTTTTAAACCCCAAGTGTGAGCATGGGATCTGTGGTGATGGGTTGTTAACCTATGGGATCACAGGCATTTAACATGATGTCATTTGTCCAATTTACAGAGGATCCTCTGTTTCAGTGCACACATCCATTCTCCACTACCTGTTTATTACTCAGACCCGTATAATGCAAGCTGTGGCTCCTCTGTGATACTCCTTGAGAATATAAGCTCATACAATTCCTACAGAGTAGGCATCCTTGAGTAACGAGTGAGTATTAATGTGTAAAAACAGTTCAAAGATTTAATAATTTTCCCTTTGATCTCCCTGAGAGTTCATCACAAAATTGTTCTTGGCCTGCTTTGAAGCAAAGGAAAGAGTCAAGTCCTCGCAGGCAAAATCCTAGTGGCAGACAGATTATTCATAGTTTCCATTTTTAATTCTGCACTTTCCTGTTGTATGTATTTGCACTCAAACAGTTTTAGTTAGATGGTGAAATACAGCACATTAAAGAAAAAAATAGTCTACAGACTTGCAGACCTCCATCAGTAATTACAGCCAAATGAACCATGCAACTCAAAACCCACCAAAGAGATGGTGTGAAGCTGGAAATACTGAGGGCTGTAAAAAGTATAAAGAATTGAAGAAAAGCTTTGTGACACTTTGATATAACCCAGCTATTTGA
Organism: Balearica regulorum gibbericeps; assembly: GCF_011004875.1. Lineage (NCBI taxonomy): Eukaryota > Metazoa > Chordata > Aves > Gruiformes > Gruidae > Balearica > Balearica regulorum. The sequence continues at coordinate 18,306,397 of NC_046186.1, forward strand.
TATATGATCAATATAGGTTCCAATGTGTGGCTGGTAGGCTAGATTCAATCAGGAAGTTCAACAAGGCTCAGTGTTGGATCCTGCACTTGGGTCACAACAACCCCAAACAACGCTACAGACTTGGGGCAGAGTTGCTGGAAAGCTGCCCAGTGGAAAAGGACCTGGGGGTGTGGGTCAACAGCCATCTGAATATGAGCCAGCAGTGTGCCCAGGTGACCAAGAAAGCCAACAGCATCCTGGCTTGTATCAGAAATAGTGTGGCCAGCAGGAGTAGGGAAGTGATTGTCCCACTTTACTCGGCACTGGTGAGGCCGCACCTCAAGTGCTGTGTTCGGTTTTGGGCCCCTCAGTACAAGAAGGACATTGAGGTGCTGGAGCGTGTCCAAAGAAGGGCAACGAAGCTGGTGAAGGGTCTAGAGCATAAGTCCTATGAGGACCAGCTGAGGGAACTGGGGTTGTTTAGCCTGCAGAAGAGGAGGCTGAGGGGAGACCTTCTTGCTCTCTACAACTACCTGAAAGGAGGTTGTAGGCATAGGCAGGTGGGTGTTGGTCTCTTCTCCCAAGTAACAAGTGATAGGACAAGAGGAGACGGGCCTCAAGTTGCACTAGGGGGAGTTTAGGTTGGATGTTAGGAAAAATTTCTTCACTGAAAGGGTTGTCAATCACTGGAACAGGCTGCCCAAGGTATTTAAAAGACGTGTAGATGTGGTGCTTAGGGACATGGTTTAGTGGTGGAGTTGGCAGTGTTAGGTTAACGGTTGCACTTGATGATCTTACAGTTCTTTTCCAACCCAAACAATTCTATGATTCTATAAAGTAAAATTAATTGTCTGTATGTATCGTAACTACTTAGTTCCTCTTCCTTTCTTTTCTGAGAACTCAGCAGTATTTTCTTCACCATGTTATAAGATATTAACTTGCTATATGGGATGGATAAGTGTGGTAGTCATGGGATGAAAATGGGCATGTGTCACAACACATCACTTGTATGTTCTTTCATATAATCAGAAATGAGATGATCAAGATTTACCTTTCTTTTGGTCATGTTATGAGAGAGAGGTTGATGTATACAGTCACCAAGTACTTCCATGTAAGGCTATACATTCCCCATTCGCTAAAATGCAGCTCACTGCTGCAGGTGGCTGAACAGTGGTTACAACTTAAATTATTTAAGGCTTAATAAATGAGATGGCATTTGAAATGTGTCACTGCTAATTTCAAAAAATCTGATTGTCTTGATGTCATTCCCACCCACACATGCCTTTGTCCATCTATTTTTTTAATCTTGCTTTTTTGCCCTAGAGCAACTTTGTCATCCTCCTCAGCTGCCATCTTCACTTAATGATGAAAGAAACCTCAGGATATGTAGGCCCCAAGAAGCTATGAAAAATATAACCCAGGTTCTGCTGCAATAAAAAAATAACAAGGCATAATGCAGAATAGTCTCTGAACACTCATTTATCTGGATAGCTCACTTATGTCAATCAGGTTACTCAAATGACTAAAAGAATAAAAATACCAGCAATATTATTGTAGAATGAATGTGGTAATTTGGCTTTTAGACCTTTTTGTATTAATCTGACCAAATATTCAGCAATTACTTTCTTGGGTTGCTGACTTGGTCAATTAGAGTTGAACTGCCATAGTACTTGCAGTGCCCACGGCAGGGACAATCCTTTTCTTGGGGACTATGGGGTCTGCTCCCACCAGAGCTTTATCACCCTTCCTAAAATCTTTTTTTTCCCTGCTGGGCAGTGCACATGCTGTCACCAAGATGAGGACACAACAGATCAGGAGGTTACTGTGCCTGCCTGCTGAGGTCCCACCAGCAAAACAGCATTAAAGTTACCACTGCCCCACAGTTCTCTGAGACAGTAACCTAAATTACTGTAGCGCCTTGCTTTGAAACTCATTGCAAATATGTTATCCGTGCAGCAGGCTGTAATAACATATCCACCCTGTCCCCTGGTCCCTGTGAGAACGGCACATGCATTAGAAGGGAGCTGGAGCGCTCCCAGTCACCATGGCGTGCACCTGCCCTGCAGCGTAGATACAGCCGGAGCTGCCGTGCGTTTGGAATAGACCTGCTTCACCAAACTGAAGGTTTCAGCTGTTTAAGTCTCAGCAAGTCATACCTGGCCCTTTTAAGAAAACAAAAAGAGTTTGCTGTATTTGGAAATAAGTAAGTACCTATAGAGTGCAAGCTGAGAAAGGCTGAGAAAAGTAATTGGGGATGAAATCACTTTCCACTGAGTAGAAATTTGGCTGTCCGGAAGCTGATGACTAGCCAAGAGCCAGTCAAGTGTTGGACATTGAAGAGTAGACTGCCCTTTGTATGTTATTGTAGAATATTATCAAATTTGCATAGAATATAAAACTATTTATTTATGAGTGCATAAGCTGTAATAGATGTGTGGTTGCCCCATATAAGACTTCATCTTTGCCTGTTAGAATGTCACGCCCTCTCACGTTGTAGTTGTTTTTGAAGGACAGTAAGTAGTTTACAACATATAGAGTAAAATGATGTGTGTGTAGCTTACATATTGATTCAGATAGTGCTTTACAAAGTCAAGATTCAGTTTTATGAGCACATAATGTAATCCCCAAACTTTTGTACCCTTTTTGTACCCTTTTTGAACCCTTTTTGAATCCTTTAGTATTTTGCAATTTCAGTTTCCCAGTGCAGCTGACAGAAATTTGCTAATTGCATATGTTTTGTAGTTTTGTCTTGGAAGGATAAAACTACATGTATTTTAGAAATGAATAGATTATGACATTACATTGTATTATTTACTGTTGAAATAGTGCAGTGTTGTAGGACCTAGAAATTGAAACAAACCTTGGAAATACCTTCAATTGCTTTTTGGGATTCACTGTAATGAAGATAAAAATAAAACCAGAATATATTTCTGTGAAAAAACAAAACATAGTGGATCAACAAACATCACAGCTTTTGTGCTTTCTAGGGTTATGGAAAGGACTTCAGCATCTTGAAAATCACCATCCCTTAGTAGTAAACAATTTATAAGCAAGTACTGTCCAAACAGTTAGAACAATGCAATGCAAGCAAAGCAAGGAAGAGACAAAATTCAGCAGTTGCTCTCAACCCTCATATGGAAAGAAAACTGCAGGAAAGAAGCAGTGCTCAAAAAGTATGCTTGATTGATTTGTAAGAACTTCTTTTTGGTCAGGCTTGCGGCTCTTTCAAAGAAACAGCATGTGTCTTTCTCAGGTATTTCTGGGTCCTCTGCTCTGTTGCTGAAGCATTAGCAGACTGACAACAATCAGCCCAGAGTGGATTTAAAATACTGTTGTTTAAACATCCCCTACTTCTGTACATATTGCTCATTCTGCATGCTGGAAATGGAATACAATTCTCCTTTTCTTGAAAAGTGTGCTCTTAACATAAACTAGATGCCTGCTTTTCTGATTTGGAACATTGAAACTCTCACTTCATGAACAGTCATGAGTCAAAAAACTGAAGAATATTATTGGCACGTTCTGAGTCATATTGCTATTTTAATATCTACACATTACACTTGCACAGATTCTCACAAGAGAATGAATTACCTCTAGACAAAAAAAGAAAAAGGAAAAAAAAAGAAAAAGAAGAGAGAAAGAAAAAGAAAAAGGCACGGTAGATGTTTTCCTAATCTTCTAACTCAAACTTTATATAAAATCTTTCTGAAAATGTATTTTTGATTTCTAAGAGGTTTTCTATAGCTGTTAAAAAATGTGTCTAATGAATTTATAAAGGTTACACAGAATTTCATTTATCTGGATTTACTGTGCTTAGATAACAGGAAAGATCAAGGAATTCATATTGGTTACTTATAACGAGGTAATCAGGCTTTAATGAAAATCAACAGTTATTAGATAATCAGTTCAGCCTGGTGACTATTGGTCTGTTATTGCAGGACAAGAATAATTAAAGGGGCACTTAAGGTATGGAAAAAATGGCAGCCAGCAACTGATGTGCCTATAGAAGTCTCCAAACGACAGACATTTAATAGCCCTTTATATGTTACTATAGCAACACACTTTGATAACTCATCTGCCCGCACCATAGTAAAACAAGGGGCACAGGGCTCCTCGGAAAGTGCAATCTCCTTTAAGCAGATCTATAAGCATTGCAGATGAACAGAACTCTAAACATTCCTCCATGAATATTCATGAACTAAGTTGTTTTTTGTTGCCTGCCTAGTCAGCAGTCACAAAACACATGGTGTGTGTTGGCAGCATCTTGCCTAGGTAGAGGGCTATGGACTGAGGCAATGGCAGGAACCAGGACCTGTGAGGCTGACTGACATTTCCATCTGTAGCGAAGGCTGGTAATTAACAGGAAGGAGTGTGCCTGCAGCATTGCACCATCTGCTAGGGAAACGGCTCAATAAGAAAGGAGCTGGATATCATCTCAGTGGTGGCTCGATCTGGTTCCGACATGAGGCTGGGCATCTGTTAGCTGAGGAGATAGGCTATTAGGAAATTCGACTGGGAATGAACAACATGGAAAGAGCACTCTGACCTAGCCCATAAAAGCATCTCTTCAGAAATGGTGTCTTTTTATCTTACTTACACAAGTCTTCTGAAAATGGTTTGCTGAGGGACCATTATGGATCTGTTTGAAGTAACACAATGGTTTAAAAAATGCTGCTTAATTCCAACATGAAATTCTTGAAATCAGGATACAGCTGTCATCTTTTGACAATAGAGCTAATTTCGGAGTGAGGATATGAGGTTTAAATTCCTTCTTCTGTTGTTTGTTTTTTGGGGGCAGGAAAGAAAATTAACTTTTAACTATTGTATAGTTAACTCTCAGAACACAGTAAATCTGAGATACTGAGATGGAAAACATGCAGAGATTAAAGCATAAAACCTTGCCATTTTTTAAATGCAGGATTGTGAAAACATGACAGTCAAAAAGGATGTTGATATATGTTCTCTGCATGGGTGTGTATATATATGTACAAATATATATAAGTTTCATAATAAACTCCCTTTTTTCTGATAGGAATTTAAGTAGCTTGTGGCTTTCAGAAAGAGATTTTCAGGGACGAGTTTTGTACTTCAGGGTGTTAAGATAGGTTTGATCTTTGTGTTAGGAGATCTATATATGTACCTGGTTACGTAATTTAAAATATTCAGAATGTAAATAGTATCATTTAAGGCTTTTAAAGCACAATAAATTACAGTGTTTGTGGAAATGACAGTCTGATATTCCTCAGGCCTCTACTAATGTACAGTTTCAGCAAAATTTGGGTAAATTTCTCTATTTCTGTCCATCGACATTCTTGAAATGTCTTTGGGTGAGGAACAGCCTTTGAATCCTTTTCTTCTTTCGCCCATAGCACTGAGAGCAAGCATGCCCATGTTGCACAGTAGCGACACGCTCTGTTGACATCATCATTGGTTACATTACATCAGTGCCTACGGACGCAAAGCAATCTCAGGCTGTGTTTATGCACGTGCTAATAAGTGCTCAGACACCTATGGAGTTGCTATAACTTAGCAAGTTGAACAGTGACAAACGTCAGAGTGTTTTTTATTTTCTATCTATGGCAAATGTGACACAACGTGATTTAGTGCAAGTCTCACTGACTGCAGGATAAAGTAACTCCAATCACGCTGCATTTGCAGACTCTGAGAGCACGTATGGGTACTACAGCTGGGCTGCTGTTTGCTTAGACTGTGGTAGCTTGGTTGTATGTCAGTCATAAGGGTGACTTTAGTCATCTGTGTGAGTTTTCTTGGCTTTGTCTGCAGTCAGTGAACAGAGGTAGCACTTCCAATAGACAATTGTGGTGTTTCAAGGGGCTGATGTGGCTACATGTTGAGCTTAAGCCTGACACCTACCTTTTACATCCCCATCGTAATTCCATTCCCTTCCCACAGAGTTCATAGAAATATTGACATGCACAAATAACTGCTGGGAAAATGAGCTCACATCAAGAACCTGGGCAAATAAACTGAATATCCAGTAGAGACCAACTGTTTCTTGTTACAGGAGCTTAGAACACGGAAAAGAAAGATGGTGTATCTCAGAAAGTGACAGGTGTTTTGGTCATTGTACAGAAGTATCTGACAAAAAAGAACAAAGTTTTACTTGCATACTTTTAATATTTTGTTGTTGTTGCTTTCTTTTTTTTCTGTTTCTCTCCATAGATTTGAAGCTATTCTCTTTGCAAAAATAATTTTGTATTGTTTTCTGGAAACACTGATCAATATTTGGCTTTCCCCCATAATAAGAGGAACCGACTTGCCCCCCACAGAGGTTATATAGCTGTATTTATATTTCAACTCCATCCCTTTCAATGGGAAACAGAACCCTGTAGCGTCTACTCTCCTAGGGACTCAGAAACTAGTTATGTGTAATGCAATTTTAATAAAAAATATTAGAACCAAATATACCTGTGTCAAAGTGTGTGGTGTGAAAGCCTGGAAGGCCACGGTCTAGGTAGTGAATATGGTCAGGACACGCAGGCTTTCTGCTGCTATTCCTGTCAATACCTTTTAGAGGGAGCCCTGCAAATTAGGGCGCTCCTGAGTTACTCTCCTCTCATAGAGCTCCCCACTCACAAAACTACAGGCAACAATGTCCTTGTAGTAAAAATCAATGGGCAACCGGAAAAACAATTTTTGCGAACTCAGGGGCTAATCAAGCAGAAATCACCATTGTCTGTCCTCAGCAATTGCAGGCTACAATTGAAGGCTGATCTACAGCCAGTAAAATGGGCAAATGTTTTTTTTTTCCTTTTTCCTTTTTTGGTTTCCCAAATATCTGTTTTCTTGACAGCAGGTTCCTCACTATTCAATCAAGGGCAATATGTCTTCAGTCAACAATTTTCCCTTTTTTTCTTCTCTTTGTGTGTGTGTGTATGTGTATAACACTGTTCTTAAAGCTCTTTGCAGCTGGTTGTCATCTGAACGACTGCCAATAACCTCTGAGAGCACTACCCCCTCCTGAACACATCATTTGGCTCCCTGAGATTATTTACTAGTGAAAGCTCCGCATGCACGGAGTCAGTCAGATACGACTCTCGGAGGAAAGAGCTGGGTGTGGTGGTGGCGTTTTGGGAAATGAGTTAGAGAGGAGACAGAAATACCGTTTGGCAAGCGCAAGGATGTGTCCTGCTGTTGTCTGAAGCCACGTGCCAAGGCAGGGCAGCCCAAGAAGGCCCAGAGGAAAATGAATTTCTGATTAGCAGAGTCCTAAGACGACGGATGGTTTAACTAAAATACAGTATTTCGGGCAGAGGATTTTCTTGGAGATGGGGGAGTTGAGAGAATGGTGGTAGTGGGAAAGGAATGATGCAAATCCTTTTGAAATCCACAGAAGGGTTAATTGATTTCAGTGGGCTTTCTCCTAGGCCTGAAATGTTTACCTCGCAGTGAAAATGATTTTAAATATACAGCTGTAATTGTTTAGTTTGATATTAATTGAGAGTAAGTGGATTCAGTCCCAGAAGATTTCAGCAATGTGCTAAGTAAAAATTCATTTAGGTATCATTGCTAAGATGCTGAGATTCAGCACCGAGCTATTAAGCTCACACACACGCTCGCACACACGTGGTCCCAGCATCCAGATCCTACCGGCAAACGTGGTGTCTTACTCTGTCCAGTAAGATGAACCCAAAACTTGCGGGTCCTGACATCTCCTTTAGTGCTAAGCTTGAAAGCATTCTCCAAGGGAAAGGTTCAGAGGTAACTTTGGAAGCCCAGAATGCCAGTTTGCACGTCCCCGAGCTGAAATAGGAGCCGCCTAATCACAGCAGCCAGTAGTGCACTGAGTTGATACAAAAGAAGAAAAATAAATATTATTATTCATTATTTGAATTGCATTTGCATGTACAATCCTTTCAAACTCATCCAAGGGTGCTGAGTCAACAAACAAAACACTACAGTTCGGAACAAATGAGATTTTTGCTGCCTTATTAACTCTATGGGATAAATATGAAGAACTGGGTCTGTTATCAGATGGCACTTGAAAGATAACAACTCCAGCTACACTGCCTGAAAGGATTAAATGGTTCTGCTTGCCCAGTATCTGAGCCCTGTTTTTATAAATGCTTCCAGAAAATGATGCGTTTGACCCAAAGCAAGGGATGGGAGGAAACTTTGGGCAGTACAGATTCGAACCCAACATGAAGACTCCCGGCAAAATCCTACCTAGACAGGTAGGATTTCTCCCAGATTTGAACCACACAGACAATAGGATGGGCACACATCCAAAACAGGGGGCTTTTATTCAGACTCGAAAGTCCGAATTCTTCTCAGATTAATAAAACCTTCTGAAGTCTCCTTCAAAAAGCCCCCGTGCAGTTTGTCTGGGCGGCGCGAGCGCTGGGCTCTGCCGGAGAGGGGAGCCGAGCCGTGGGGGCACGGGGGAGGAGGGCGGCAGCGGCGTGGCAGGATGCTGCGAGTCTGGGATGCATTGGCAGAGCTGCATGGGGAGAGTTTGCACAGCACCTGCCCGCGCGATAGTTGGCTCTAGCCGGTGTCATTAGCCACTCATTTCCTAAGCATTAAAGTCAGCCATAAAATTATAAATAAAATAAGATAAAATGAAAAAAAAAAAGCAGCAAACCACAATGCAAGAGAACAGTGAATGGAAAGGGATGGTATTGTGCAAAACTTTAAAATACTTTAACCTCAACGTTGAAGTCCAGCCCCTGCAGATGCAGAGAAACAGTTTGTGTGCATAAAGGCATTTAACTGTACAGAGAAGGTGTCCATATATGTACAAAGCTTCCAATGCTACAGAGGATGAAAAGAGGAGGAAATAAAAGCTGAAGGTTTACTCTATAGTGGGGACACAATGCTCAAAGGCCACAGCGTTTGGAACATGTTGAAGTCAGTGTGATTCTCAATATTCTTCATAATGAAGAAGAGGGGTTGTTTCTTTCTTTCTTTTTTTTTTTTTTTTTGCTTGCCTCAGTCATACTACTAATTATTTAGTGGTCTTTCAAACCTTTTGTAATCTCGACTTGAGAAAGCACTGAAAGATATTAATTCTTAGCCATGTGTCTCATAAATGAAGGCCATTCTGCTATACTTAATGACAAGGCTGAGGCAGCAAGATGTCATTTGCTTTTTTCTCGGTTTTTAAATTGCTTTCTAAATGAACTACAGCTGTGAGGGCCAGGTGCTGTGATCCCTTTAGAAAGATCAGGAAATGATGAAATCCAAAATTTCAAAGTGTGATGGATGTCAGCTCCCGATTTGGTGTGTGTGTGAGGTCACCCCCATGCACCTGGTGCTATCTCCACAGCAGAATCACTTTACTGTGGAAAAAAAAAAAAAAAAAAGATGCACATGTCGAGTGTAAGAGTAACAATATGAGATGCAGTTTATAATTATCCCTTTGTTTTCTCCTCATCGAGATGGAAATGACGGATATACAGTGTGTGTGCTTCTTGTTCTAGGTGCTGCAGAGTATATTAAAGCAAGTTTTTCGTTAAAATAACCAACATGGCTGGGTAGTGAGTTGAGCAGCCACCACACAGGGAATGCGATGTTAGGAAAATAAGAGCTCACTGACTAACTTTACTTAATTAAAAATCATAGCTGCAAGGTCAAGAGCTCTATTAGCTAAAATTTATTTTACAGAACATGGCTTGGAAGGTGACTGAGGTGCACTAGAGCAAACAATGCTTTTGTTGCCGTTACTCCAGCCTTTTTTGTCTGACTATGCAATAATTCAAGAAGATTGTCTGAAGCTTTTCAAAATGCACTGGTGAAATATTATTACTGTCTTTATCAAAGATATATTTTAATCCTAGAAAATCAGCACACAGCTTCAGCATGAGGGACAGGCTTTCAGAAAATGCACATAAAACACAGGCACCGAAAGCCAGACTCCTACTCTCTGATATCGTCATTTGACACGCTGCTGTGTTGCAGCGGCCGCTGCAGATTCTGGGGTATTTGCGGACATTGCCAACTGCTTCCCCCATTGTGTTTCTCTTTGTACGCTGGCCAAATTGCTCCTCTGAACCAGCACAAAGACTTATCCACTCTGGCAAGCCACCAAAAAGATCCAGTCCACAAAACACAAGATATGTCCAATTCAGCCTCTGGACTGTCCAACTGTAGCACAAATAAAACCATTCAGAGGCAGTATTCTCTGTTGTGTAAGGATACATGGCATCTTCTGCTGAGTTTTAGCAGCAGAGAAGTGAAAAATAAAACAGCTGTACCCCAAGTTGTCCAGGGACTGGGATGTTTTTGTTGCAGATTAATCCTTTGAAAAATGCATAGTTTTACATTAAACACATCTAAGTGCTGAACTTCATTAGCAGCTCATCCTCAGTTCTCAAAGCTCCTTCATTGTCAAGCTGAATTAGAACCTTTTTGTGAGCAGGATTCTGACATCCAGTACATTGTCATTCTTTGGTAAAGCATAGTCAGAGCAGTGTGCAGAAATGTGAAAAAAAATTAAATTACTGGGTGTAGATGGAAACTTCAGAACAGGGTCACCAGATCTTCAAAATGAATGACTGGGATGTTTGATTCACAAAATGCTGTATTTATTACCTGTGGTGAAAATTCTTAGTTTGTTAGGAATTTTTCTACGTTGATTAGAGTAACATCATAGGGTGTCAAAGAATCGTCTACAAAACTGCCAACTCAAACAGTTTTATGATTCTCGCAATAGGCCTAAATGAAGTACTTCCAGTTACTTCTTGTTTGCATTTTGAAAAGAGGAAAAGTTTTGAAACATCTACCTTAGAGTCGCATACTGGGGAAATGATGCTTGCATTTTGTTTGTTGAGAAAGCAGAACACTCTGATTTTTACTCCCGTAAATTTTATGGGATGTCAAATCAAGTGATTTTCAAAAGAAGTTCACATCACCTATCTACTCACAGATTTCAAAGTGATCCATTGTCATGAACGAAGAACTACAAGGAGCTCTTCAATCTGAAGGACAGACAAGGGATTGTTCCTAAGTAAGAAGCGGTGAATTATGGGTACAAATATGTCTGAATTTCTAATATAGAAGTTAAAAATTTATGGGTTTTTTTTTAAACCACAAAAGATTTAGACCCAGACTAGCTTAAAGACTTTCAAATTTACAGAGATCATTTGGCCGTCGAGATGGATGATAGGCCTTGAGCTAAGAGGTGCCTGCTCAGTTTGGGAGAAAGTTTTCTTTGATGGCTCCTCCATCCAGTCGGTATTTGGATCAGAGATAGAAAGTGTATGAGGGTTTATGTCAGATCAGTTCAATTATGGTGTCACCCATTTGATTTTTTTCAGGCAATTGGTTCCAGAAAAAGGGATCTTTTACCTAGATCCAAATGTTCAAATACTCTAATAAGAAGGTCCTCTTGTCTCATTTCATGGCAAAGCACACTTAAAATACATTTGTGCTATGCATAGGACCCCATATCCCCCCATCCTGTATTGAACAATGGTCATAAATAAATGAGAAAAAGAATATGAAAAAAATCAAATATATTTCCCCTAAAATTTTTGATAATACATTCTGTGCAGAGCACCCTTTGGATAAAGGTAGCATTATTAAAGTATTGGCAGGTTCCAGGCCGCTATCCACTAGGTTCTGATCTTTACAAAGTGTTTAGAAAGAAAAGACAAAGATCAGCAGAAATAGACACTAAACAAAATCCCTGGTTTGAAATGCTCCTGGGTTATGGGGCTGTCGGTGTTACAAAACTAACTGCTCTGAAGATCAGTTTTGGAAATGTCTTTTTATCTCTACCAAAGTCTATATCAAAACACCAGATTGAGATTTCATGTGTCTGAAATCCAGATTCAAAGTCTGTGGTTTGAACCTATTTCTGGCTTTCTGTTGGTTCATTTTTCAGGAGACATTGTGAGAAATTAAACTCACAGATACCTTGTGTAATGATGATAAACTAATTAAAATTTTAAAAAAGGAAAAAGGAAAAAAGAAACTAAAACTGCACCACCCTTCAGCCTGATTGGAGCAAATCAATTGTTAACCCCTGGGGAATGACTAATTTTTCCAACACAGCTGCAACAAAGCAGCTTTACCCATCCTCATGCTTCTATTCTTTAACGGCTTATTGTAGTTAAAATGAGTGGGATTTGTAACAGTAAAAATTTTCTTAAAATTACCTGGTTTAAATAGTACCAGGTATTTTATTTACATTATTAAAATATTTTTGTCACATTCAGTTGTAATATAGCTTAATGTAGTGAGAGAGCAGGGGAAGAGGAGCCTTTTGTAGACAGGTTTGAATACATGGTTCCATGGATCAGCTATTTGTTAATTTTATGCAGGCTGTCTCCAGTTTCTGCATCTCACAGTTTGGGCACAACAGGAGGTGACACTGTTAACTGTTACTCTTTTCACTTACTTTTTTTCCCCTAGCTGAACATAAACATATCATTACACAGTTACACTACACTATATTTAGAGTTGATTTTTAACTATCTATTAGATGGAAAGACTAGGGCTGAGCTAAAATACCTGCAATGAACTGGGAAGGTCTAACAGAATGGCACTACCCACAGAAATTCTGGTGTGAATAAGGTATTTCAACACTGTGATGATGCTATCTATTGCATTTGCTACTGAGACTTCTCTGATGTGACTGGACAAACCGAGTCTGTGTGATGCGGTGAGTGGGGTGGCTGTCAGTAATTTGGGTTTTCCAGGTACAAATGGCATGGGTGCACTGCTGTGGGCTCCCTGTGTGGGAAAGGAACTGAGGCATCAACAGAAAGTCCCTCAGTCTTTTTGTTTCTCCCTGAGTGCAACAACTACGTCTTAATTGTGAAATCTGGGAATGTTTCCTAAGTCTGACTTGGCATCCTGGCAGCATCAGAAGGGCACCTGGGTCTGCTTCTTGCATATCTCTCTCCAGTATCTGACTCCTTGCAGGAAAAATGCAGGTCTCAGTCCAGGCGGGAAGGATTAGCTATTCCAGCAGACCCCCCAGCTTGGGTATGCATGGGATGAGACTCAGGAGCACGCTGTGGACTACATTGGTTCTGCTGCATAACTCACCTTGCATGCCTAAGTTTCTGCCAATGTGTGTATATATAATCATTAAAATCTTGATGAGCTTAAGTTACTGCCACTGTAACCTTGGCAAAAGACTTGCCAGACATCGTGTCCTACTGAACAGGGGTGCTATGAACACAGAGATTTCCTCACAGCATCTTTACCTGCTGGAATCACAGATGTGTCCACCCATCCCCCATTTGTCAAGCAAGTTAAAGAATTCACCTAAAAAGTTAAATATTTTTTCACATCTTATCTGAACATGATCTGAAGCACAGATTCAAGTGTCAGTCATCAACATCTGAGCTGCGTGTTTATGAACCAGACTGGCCAATTCTTCACATGGATCACTATCTTTGCCTCCTGCAGGAACTGTTCGGCTTTGTAAAATGATAGGATACGGTGAACTTGAGGCCTGAACCCTTCCACATACCAATTCTGTGCTGTAACTGCTGGTATATAGATCTCTTCTGTTTTTTTTTTCTTTTTTTCATGAGAAAAAGGTGTACCTGGCTAAGGCATCTAGCTTTGAATGGCTGAAAGTGTTAAAATATATTCCATGTGTTCAAACAGCTCTCTATGCTCTTTCACATTTGGATACAATATTTATAATAAGGAACATACATATACCACTTAAAAATGTAGCATTTGCCAGCAGTTCCCATATATCTGAGGATACTGTACCTTTCTTCTGTATTCTGACTAAGAAGTATTATAGACTAACTGTCATTGGGTGATAGCTGGTAAGTGACTGATTACTCAATGAATTCTCCTTGGTTGAAATTCTCTGTTTATCTCTGGGAAAAGGAAAACAACTTTTTAATATACTTAGCAAATTTATTTTGTTGGTGGTCTGTTTCTTACAGTGCAGAAGTTTTCTACATAAAATCTGACAGCTGTAAATAACTACATGGACAAAAGTAATCTCTAAAGTAATTGTATTAATTCAAATGAGGTCAATCAAAGTATAAATTGGACTCAGTGATGCTTCAGTAATGTATATGACTAGTACAAAAGAAGGGTCAAACACCCAAGGTTGAATATCTTTCTCTGAGAAACAGAGACTTAATGGGAGAGCACCCATACTGATGGTAACTCTTCTGCTTATGTATCTGAGCTGTTATATACTGTGTTTTCTGCATGTTCAGTCTCAAATACACCCTGGGAAGGAAGTGCTACAAACATTGCCTGTCTTAGACATCTGTGCTCCACTCAGAGTCAAAGTATCTGAGCATCCTTACATTGATCCTCAGACACCCTGAGAAAGAAAGAAATGCAGGCATTTCCTTCTTATGCGTACATAACAAGGTGCCTATTTTAAAAAATGAATTTAAGAATTGTCCCACTTCTGGAAAGGAACATCAGGTTTCAAGTCATTACTTGCATTTTAATTATAATGTTGGATGCTTCTTCACCAGTGCACTGCCTTCAGTGGCTACACTGAATTGTGCTGTCCCTATTCTAACATAATAATTCATGAGATATATCTCTGAACTGAATCAGGGAAATGATCCAGCTTTAAAAACGCCCTCTCAAAATTTCTGTGTTATGGCATTGTTGTTTTTTAAAGCCAGAATTCTTCCTTCATTTGGCTCACAGCATGAGCTGCAAATGAGTTGATGCCGCTGAAGGACTGGCGCACTGTGCACAGGGGCAGGGCTGTGCACCCTGAGCCCAAGTTGCTAATGCAAACAACACATCATCAAACCATTGCCATATCTTTGTATGAGAAGAAAAGGATGGATGGATGGATGGGTGGGAAGAAACGGATTAACAAGTTACTGATTCTCTTATCCTATACTGAAAAGGATATCAGTACAGAAAAGGATATATGGCTTTCCAGACCATTTTGCTTCTTATTTCCCACTTATCTTGAATCAAACCAATGGAAAACTCTTGAAAGAAAGAAAAAAAAATATTTATATCAGATTTAGCTGGCTTAAAGGATGGATGTGCCAGTGGAAAGGTATGGAAACACAAGGTCTGACTATACCTAGTCAGGACCCCCCACTGCCACACTCTGATGATGATTGACATTTAATGTCTTCAGCATAGAGCTTGTTGGTTCCCATTAGCGGTGAGGACTCTAGACAGTGGACTGCAGATACAAACCTAAACCATCCGTGTAATAGTTGCAGTTCACATGTGTAGCAGATTTCAGTAGTCCATGTAAAATTTCTAGTCTGTGTTTTACTAATTACTGGACCAAACCCACAAACTTTTTAAAAGCATGACTCAGTATATTCCTACCTTGAATGTTGGAATATCACATCTTTCATGTTCAAGCAATGCCAGGAAAGGCGAATGTTTCATCTGAAAGAAGACATCCTCAGAGAACATACATTTGATTGTAGAACACAGTTGTATGATCAGACAGTTTGATAAGAAACATTAACATGTTTCATTTCATATTGGCGCAGAAACATTGCTGAGAAGAGGATGGGACGTATATCCTGTGGTGCATTGGCATAAAACCTGTTATCCTGCAGAATCCTATAATAATGTCACACTATGAACAGAGGTTGTAGGATCCATAGATGCAGCAATAATTGAAATAATTGAGGTCTGACTTCTGTTTCTGAGCCTGGATTTTTTAAACATCTCACATTTTTTAAAAGCAAGAAAAAATGGGGCGGAGGATGGGGTGGGGTGGGAGTGTAAGATTTATCAGCTCTGGTTTCAAGCAAACAAGTCAGTTTAGTCATCTGAATACTTTAGTATCAACAGGGGCTCCATTGTTTCCCATTGCAAATTTTGGAAGCACCACCTCCAGAAACTTTCAAGGGTCTCTTGTGCCTTTTGGGTGCTGAAGCAATTGTACAAACACCACATGCACTTCTGCTTTGCTACAGCAATTGTTTGCTCTGTATCCCCTCCTCCAACAACACTAGTGTTATTTCTACCTCATGTCCACATATTGAATGTTGTGTGTATACCCATGAAATGCGATGTCAAATAACAAGCAGAATTCAGTGTTAGGAAAGTTATGACAGAATCCACACTGGACACTCCATGTTACAGGACAAATAGAAATGTTCCGACAATGGATAACTCATCATTGAACCATCTTTCTCTTTAACAATTATGCCACTATGGGAAAGAAAAAATAACTAACCCCCCCCCCCAAACTTGCTAGCTAAACAAATCTAAAATACTATAGCTGTTATTGTAGTTGCCATAGTATGTAAACTGCTGAAACTTCATGTTGAGTGATTGCCTTCTTTATAATGGAGTTTTGAAATGGAGTTAGGTATGGTATAAAAAACCCTATGGCCAATATAGCCAGTCAAGCAGGGCTAGAAATTTCCTGCTTCAGGCTGCAGTGGGAGATAACTTGCCAGAAGATGTGCTTATTGGAACTCTGCGAAGTCTCTGCTTCAGTGACTCCTGGAACAGACAAAAGCTGTGTGTGAATTCAGAGGGGAGCACAAAGCAGGCAAAGGCACTTGCCAGCAGCGACAGACTTTGGAATTTAATAGGGGATTGTTCTCTTCTCCCACTGTTCCAAAGGAAGCCTTGGAATCTGCGTTAATTGCTTTAAAACCCAGCTACCGTCTCAGGGTATAGAAAGAGGAGCAGGACCCAAGTGGTAGAGGACCAGCAGTCCCTGTGTGCTTTCTGGCTGGCTGGAGAGTTCAGAGACTATGAAATATATATCAATATGAACAGTCAAATCATCATGTGCTAACAGCCTTGGAACACGGCAAGACTTTGTGCATGGGTTTCATGACCAAGGAAGGGTTCATGCTAGGCATTTGATGCTTAAACATTCAGAAGCCTGATTTGAAGCACAGTATTTTATTAAATGAATAAGCAGACAACTCAATCCAAAACCTGTGCTCCATTCTGCTGACCCTGAAGAAATCACAGAGTAGCCCTTCCCAAAACCACAAGCTTTGCTGTCTGGCTGCTAGTACCTTGCAGCACACAGTAGAGGCAGGCATGAGTTGAAAAGAAAACAAGCTTTATACAGAAACTGAATGATTCTAGGATGCATCTGAGACTGGAATGTGGTTACAAGTTGTCCCAGTCCCCAGCCTGAGAAGGGTATGCATATATATCCTATATGTGAAATCTTTACTTCTGAACTGCCATAATGGCTATTCCATTTTAGAAAATTATCTAACAGTTGCCTACTCTTTGGAGCTATAACTCCTTGCATCAGGAAATGGCAAAACCAAACTTGTGCGAATGACAATAACAGGTACCTGAGCACAGGAAGATATCAGAGTTAGGGACAAGAGAGGAAGACAAAGCATGACAACTTATTTACGTGGGGTTTTATTTTCCATTTTTATGTGACATTTACTTCAGGTAGGTTGATGTCACTTGCTATGATTATATGAGGAAACTGCTGTTTTAAAAGCTGAATGCTAGCACAGTAAAAAAAAAAAAAAAAAAAAAAAGGGTCAAAAATCCCAAAGGCAAGGATTTGCCATCTAAGGGAAACTTTTTTATGGCAATATAGGTGGATTGTGCTTTTTATAGTACTCTTCTGCACAAGACTTAAAGTTCTTAGCAGCTCTGTAAATCTGACAATAAAATGTCTATTCAGTATGTATTGAGAAATATATAATATGTTGCAACTTTAAATATACAGTTTTGTATATACAATAAAAATAAGCTTTTATAATTTTCCACTTTTTTTTTTTTTTTAATCTGGTGACATTAATTTCTAAATGGTTCTTTTATTTTTTCAGAAATGAGGAAAATTCAGGAAAATATACCAATTTAAAATCTGGAAGACCAAATTCACTTATCATTATAGAAAATAGCAATCGGCTCAACTGAACAAAAATAACTCAGGCAGTTAGCTCTCACCAGCTTGCACACTCTACTGATATATTCCGTTTACTACTTTATATCCATCTGCCAAACCCACCTGGGTTTCAGATGGGGCATTTGCTAGCTCTGTTAATGATAAGCTTCACTCTATTCCCTACACCATCCCCTCAACACTTTCTAAAAAAAAAAAAGAAAAAAATTATACAGTGTGTATTGTGTCATGGTGTGTTAATCTAAACGCTACATTAAGTGGAGACCATATTAAGAAGTATGTCAGAAAGTGTTTCCTTCTCGTTATGACCCCCACAATGAGTCAGGTAGAAGTCATATAATCTACAATCAAAAGCCAAAAATAGATGGGTTCTGGGTAAGGCAGAATCACATTTGTTTTTATGAGGTGCCTTTCACAATGAGGTTATCTCTAAGCACTTACAGAAATACTGCAAATGGTACTATTTTAGTGGCTTAATTGTAGAACTAGTTAAGGCCTGCTGGAACAGGAAATAATAATTAACAGTTTCACAGGCTCCTGCGTGGGGCTCACAGGGTGCTGCAGGTCTGCACAGAGGTGATACAGAGACAGTGACGTGTCCCCCTCAGGATCTCACGGTGTGAAGGATTACCTTGTCCTCACCTTTCTCCAAGGTCCTGGTGAACCCGGAGTCTTTAGCCAAGGAGTCTTTAGCAAGCAGGTAGTCTTCCCACTCTCTGTGGCTTGTTGTGTCTCCAGCCTTTTTGCAGGAAGCTGATCTTGGTGAGTTATTGATATGGTTGTCACGAGCTCTAGCAGAATGGAAATACCGGTTGCGTGGGACCACTTTCAGGACCCAGATAACGTCACCAGGAACTGATCAGCTATTTGGTCATTACTACAGAAACATAGACAATAAAGTATCATTTTGTTTAACAGAAACCCTGCTCAGTGTGAGAAAAAGCCCTTCTTGCATTTTGAACACTGCAACACAAGGGCTGTATTGCCTCCCTGGGGAAAAATGTCTCTCCTGGAAACTCCAGCACTGACCAGGAGATAATGACTCAATCTAATGACAGCAGGGTAATAACTAATGGTTTAAGTGGGTCATCCCCATTGTGTGTTTTCATATATTACAGAACATGATGGGTGATCCTGTTCCGAGAAATAAAAGCCTTCTTGATGCACCCTCCATGAGGTTGTCCCCTTCTTAAGGCAAGGGTGGCTTTTTGTCAGGCTTCAGTGTCTGAAGGCTGTTAACCTTGTCAGATTAAGTCCAGCAGTTTCCTGTAGCTAACAGTTGGACTTCCTTCACAAAGTCAAGGGCTGAGAGGGGATTATTTTTAGACATTATCAAGTAATTGGCTTTCACCTTTTTTACTTTGCATTTTGACATTGACCTGTGCAGTAAGTAGTGCTAGAAACCATTTCTGTGTTAGATGAAGGGTGAAAGAAAGCAATGGTATTTTTACTGGATCCCCAAGTCAGTCTCAGTGCGTAAGAGATGGCTCTATCAGCTGAAGATGAGCAGTATCAACTGCAAACTTCTCTGTCAGAGCTAATTTTCCAGTCTCCCTGGAGAAGATCGGTTGTATACACATCCCTCTCCAGGCACCTGCACAGGATGTGGGCACACTCAAGGACAGGAAGGCTTTCTGTTCCCCGAATATGCAGGTGTGCGCAATGTCAAGCGTCAGCTCTGCATTTTCAGGATCATTTCATAATGCACACACAGTGCAGTTTTGCTGGATGTCAGCAGTCTGAAACTGTTTCCTCACTGGCAGAGTTGTGGGAAATACAAAAGTATATGGGCAGCTCTGATGGACGGTTACTCTGCAGCTCTTTCGAGAAGGGGGATTATTTGTGTTCTGTGCTCCATTCTCCAAACCACATCCACGAAGCCTCCTGCAAAGAAGGGAGGGTTTGGTGAGACTGTATACTGCACTTAAATGTGGCTAAGGAAGGAGTTATTTTTATTTCACTTACAGAAACATGAGCCAACAGTTGATGGCTCACCATTTTCCAGGTTGTTGCTTATTTTGGTATTTATTTCATAGGATAATTGTGGACTTCCCTCCATGAGCAAAATGAAGTGAGCAGCAGAGACAGGTAAGATCAGGTTAAAACTCAAATAAAGAGAGGAAAGTGAAACAGTGAAAAATAAGAAGCAGAGAAGCTAAGCATATTTAAAGTCATAAGCAATTAGTAATTACAAGATACAATAAAACAGAAGTAAGGACTTTGCCAGATAATATTTATGTGGTTCTATATAATTGCTTCTAAGCTTGATGCCAGTGTTTGGGGTCTACTTCTTTTCTTAATCCTGCAAAAATGAAATTTCATTCTCCCCAATAGCTCATTTACAATCTTCTACATGTGAGGACCCTTAAGTAAATATAGCTGTATATTATAAAAATAATGCATTTAGAAGTGAATTATAATGCTATGTAAACAGTCATTTATTGCTACTTTTATGCTGTTTCTATGTTTGTTTACTTATATCTTAATTATATAAGTCAGGGGTGGTCTAATCCTAGCAACAGTGAGGGCCAGATGGAGATTTTTGGGCCCTCCAACTGAGCATGTGACATTCCTCCCCTCACAGCTGCAGCCTGACACAGACATTTGGCTGGTGCTGCTGCTGCCAGAGAAGGGAGATGTTTTCGAGGAGGTGAGGGAAAGTGCCTACGCTCCCTCCCACAGGTGACATTGGCAGCTTTGCTCCATGTGTTGAGTGTGTCAGGAGCAGGAGATGGCTTTCAGCTGTTTGCACTGCTTTTGATAAGTGAGTGGCTGCTCCCCTTCTCTTCCAGGGGGAATACTCTGCCTTGGATGGGGAGGTGGGTCACTACCTAACCGAGGCAGCAAGACCAGAAGTCCTTCCTAAAAATATCATATTAGAAGACTGTGAGCTGAGTGCATTGTGTTGAGACTTGTACTGAAACTGAGGAAGTTCTCTTAAAACAGAGCAAAGCAAACCAAACCAGTGTAAAATGTCAGGTCTAAATACTACCTTCATTATTCTTCAAGAAATCAGTTTTCACCCATGAAGGTATAATGCAACAAAGCTGTGATATGCTACTGATGTTTCAATATAGGGACTTTCAACACAAAACCCCCTGTCCATTCAGGTTTTAATACTATGTTAGGCAGAAGGAATTGCTTTACCTATGGAAAAAAGAGGAACTATTCTGAATTTCCTGTCCCTCTTCCCAGTTCAACAAAACTGCTTTCTCCTAACAATGGGGAGGAAAGAGTGAACAGAAGTTGTCAGAGATGTTTTAGGCTTTAAGTCCATACTTGAAGAAAAGACTACTTTTGAAATTACCATTGATATATTTTGATCTATGTTTATGGTATACCTCAGCCTCTCTGGTTGTAAAGCCCGAACTGGGGATGAGAATAAAACCAGATGCAGGCTTCCAGATATACCCCTATCCAAAACACTTTGAAAATACCTGCCATGAATGCGAAACAATCTGTTCTGAAGTCCTGAGAAGGTTCTTCAGCATTGTTTTGTGTCCCTGACAGGTGACTCATCTCTGGCAGAGATTATTCAGTGCTATCTAGACAAAGGTAGAATTTTATCAGAGGAAGGGGAATCATCCCAATTTTACCTTCAGTTTGGCAGTGAAATTATAACAATCATAAATCACTCCCAGCTGTCCCTGAAATCTCCCCTTCAGCACATCGCTGTAGGGAAGGCAACAAGTTCTGCAGCAATCAATCCCTTTTATATCTCTCCACAGACACATAGGCATCATACTGGAGCTCAAACTATGTTGCTGGCGGAAAAAGATAATTGGTAAATCAAATACCAAATGAAATCACTCAAATACTACCTACCACCCCCGTTTAAGCAAGGAAGCTATTGCTGAAATACTTTCTTCACCTTTCAACCCATGCATATATGTAACCCAGCAGCTCCTTCTTAATCTTCCTAACCTCTTTCCACCTCAGATATTCACTCCTGTGGGTACCATCTCTCTCATTCCATGACCCATAAATTGCTTCCCTGTACTTTTTTGTCTGTGGTCCTCTATATGGTCTTCTTCCCACATGCTCTGTGTTCAGAGTGTGCTTACCTCAGGCATTGGACAGCATCATTTGCACGGTCGTTACTTCCTCGCTCTGTGAATGCTTTTTCTGATTCCTACGCTACCGTACTTTCTGGACTGAATGGATCTCTGGCTGTCGGTGATCAAAGCTGTCAGTTGCTGTTTATTTCCTCACCTCTTCAATTTGGCTCCTGGGAGGATGTTTCAACAGACGTTTTAGAGAGAGAGAAAAAAACAATCATCTCCTATTAAACTAATGACCCTTGGCTATGCTATCGACAAATGAATGCAGGCACAGACGATCGCCCAGTTCTTTACTGAGGGTCCATGCACAAAACTCTTATGTGTATTTTCTAGCTATAAAATCTGTGTGTATAACTTCAAGAAAAAAAAGTATTATTTCCATTTACCAGTAATAATTCCGATGTAACTATGGCACTCCACTAATTGCTTTCTGGTTATTAAGAATATTAATAAAGTTCATGTTCAGATTTTCTGGTAGAGAGCACTGCTGGCGCTTCTGTTTATTCTTTTCAGAGGGCTTCTGCAAAGAACATCTGAAGCCTTTTTATTGAACATGCTTTTTTACAAAATCAAAAGTCTGGGATAAATTTGTTGTGACTAGTTATTAGCAAACACGATTTTCTATTTAGAGCAGCAATGGGTTCTTTCTTTAGGGAAACATAGCTGTAACATGTCACAGATTCAACTGTATCTTCATGCCCTACGACCACTGTACTAATCACAAATATTCCTGGTGTTTGTACCAACAAATGGTTTGTCTGCTACCAGCCTGCTATTTAATAGGTTTTATTTAATACACTTGCATCAAGCACACTTTCTGGGAGGAAGTCTTTAAAGGATTTATTCCGCATTATTGGTTGAGGGATGGCGGAGGCTGTGACTGAAGAAAAATGGAGAGAGCTTGTGAAAGTTGGAAACAGAAAGATGGAGAACTTTTTTACATCCACATTGAACAGAATAGATGAGTAGAAATACACAAAGAGCTGCTCAGGGTGAGGTTTTAGTGTGAGCAGAAGGAGAGCAGTCTGAAGTAGAGAGGTAGATCTTTGCATAGAAACAGTTGTTGAATGTGTATTTGAATTAGCTGGTGAGGTGTGGTAAAGGAAGAAAGAAGGGGACCCATAATGATTCTTTTGACTCTCTAGGAGGAAGAAGGTCGCTGCACTGGCACTCTCTAGAGGGAAAAAAAAGTAACATAGGAAGAATAAAAAGCTTAAGAGGAGAAATATAAGAACTACAGTTATGGAAGCCAATCAATGGTAAGATTTCAAGAGAGAGAATTATCAGGTAAGAGAAGGGTAAAGGCTCATATTGGGTCAGGGTCAGGTCAAAATTTCCAGTGATATTTTGGGTAAAAAGTCAAAAGCGCTAGAAACTTTGTTAAGAGCAGATTCCATAGAGTGCAAGAAGTAAGGGGAGAGAAAGAGGAGAAAGGTAGCTGGAGATGAGAGAAAACATAGTGAGAACAAATCTTTGCAATTAATGTTAAGAATATATTCTGCAATTTTAAAAATGAAAAATGGTGAGAATAACAGTTGGAGAAGCAGGGGATTTCACTTGACAATTTTTTAAATTTTTTTTTTATATGCATTAAAATTTATTAAGCAAGAAAAAAAAACTGAAAAATGTTTTTATTGTGAAGGGAAAGAAGTAAAAGGTAGAGGGAGAGAGAGAGACTATGATATAGTAGTGAAGGGTGAGAGTAGCCATGCTGGAGTTCAGAAAATGGGATCAGGCAGGACCATAGAAATGGAAATGTGAGGAGGCAAGGTAGCAAAAGTTGAGGAGAGCAGACATCAAACATCTCTATATGTGACTGAGAAATGTGGCACTATAGTTGAAGGGAAAGGGAAAGGAAGGAGGAGCTCAAATATAAGTTATTTGTTAATTTGCTTTTGGAAGAAATCATCCAGCTACCACTGGAAAAGGCAAGGAAGATTGCTTGTGACAGTCCATTCCTCATAGCTGTATGTAGGTAATACATTCAGCACAGAAATTAAGAAAAAAAACCCTGTGGACTATAAAATCATCTCTTAAAACCAGGGAGAAAATAGGTTTTGTAAGATCCATCAAGAGCTTGTGCAGGTGATCTAATCAAAGTTACCATTGTTTGGATAAATGCGCCACTAAAACGTGTATTAAAGCATAGAACACACGTCATTATTCACTGTTTCCAAGGCACTGTTCATATGGAAAAACAAATGACAGATCATGAGAATGGTTTTAGCATTATTGCTAATTCATGCCAAATTAGGTTTCTAATCTGTGCATGGAGCTATTATTATTAAAACAAATCATTTATCCTCTTGAGTACACTACTGCTTTGTTTAACTTCAGATGATGTCCTTTACCTACCACTGTTGTGCACCTATCTTTTAACAAGGTTTCTTTTGGCACAGTTCCCTGTTTGTTGAGCAATAGATTGATACGCTTGCAGGGAATGGACGAAAGATGTGCTGCTGTACAGTACTAGCATCCACCCTGTGGTATTTTGAATACACTGGAAACACCAGATAATAATAACAGGCTGTGATTAAATCTTTCAGGGTTGTAAGGCTGAATGGCATCATTTGGGAGATAAAAAATAAAAATCTGCCTCTAAATCACAGCAGAAAAATGCAAGGGAGGAATATGGTAAAAGATTCTGTACCTTTGAGTATTTGTATACATTCAGCATGTATAGGAGGCAATGTTTAAAATTATAGTACCATTTGGCCTAACCGTTTACCAGCCGAAGATGCTTCCAAGACATTTCTGCAGCTGGTTACCATTTTATGTCTTTTAACAGGGGAATATTTTATATGATAGCCTTGTGTTCCTCACACAAAGGGCACTAATTAAGCAGCAGAGATGAATAAAGCAGCTCAGATAAGGAACATATCAAATTCATATCCTGTGCTACCCCAGAAATCTGATAGGACATTGAATTTATTTCCATGATACAGATCATGGTTACAAAAAGCTTTTCACTCATTTCTGGACAGAGTTAGGGCACTGACACATGAGAAAAGTTACAGAAAGGTAAGCTATGGTGTGATTTTAAACCACATCAGCTTCCATGGTTGCTTCAGTGGATGCTTCAGTGCAAAATTTTACAGCAGAGCAAAGGTGAAAGAGATTGATCACCTTTTACTGAAGGGTAAGGGTAAGCTCCCTTGTAAACAGGTAATTCCCACAGACTGGATGGTTTGATATGAACCTAGTTGTTTGCCCATACCTCCAGACTCCTTTGCTGCTAATGGTTAACATTCTATCTGCATTTTCTCTTATGTTGAAATAAAAAAAAATTCTAAAGAAAAAAAAATTATAGTAACAACCTTTAGAGGGATATAGTCATGAATACTCACCTAAACAATAAGACTGCCTATAAAAGGTGGGCTCATTAGGATGTCATGACCTTTCTGCTACCACAGATACTTCTAGTTAGCAAAATATTTTGTCTCAAGTGGCCTGCTGGACTGTGGCAGTGGATTAATCCACAGAGACTTTCTGTGCTCATTCTGGGCTATGTTTGCATGTTTGGCCTTGGTCTTCATCACACAAAGATCCTTTGAGGCACATACTTCATCTGGAACTCACCACCCTAATCCTCCTCCTAGAAGATATACAACATGGCCCCGTTCCATGAGCTCTCTCTGGAACTTGAAAAGTTTTCTACAAACTTATTGCAAATCCAGTTTGTCTAGAACTCTTACAGCATACATTTAATATCTCCAAGTCCTGGAGAAGAAGATTTGTTTTGGGATACAGTGCAGTGAATGGTGATTCAGAGGAATATAAGGCTTTCCAAGCTGGATCAGACTTGTGGCAGCGTGCGCTCTGTGCCTGCTCTCCGTGGCCCTGCATTCAGAGGACAGTGCAACAGGTCTCGCAGCAAGAAGTCATCCACTTGCTTACAAAATTCTCTTATCTGCATTCCTAATAGGTGGAAGTTGGCTTAAAACCCTGAAGATGAGGCTTACACTCCTTCCCATCATCTATTGTTAGCATTCACTATTATAACTCAGCCTATTCTCAGTATTCATATAGATGTCCAGTGCCCCAGAGACTTTTGTTAAGCTCCTGGCCTTAGTGGCATCTATTGTCAGTGACTTATGAAGTTTAATTGCGCATTGTCTGTTTTTCCCCTTCTATACATTTTCAATTGGCTGCCTTCAAATTTAATCATGTGTGCTAATCTGCCACTGTATTATTTTAGTGTGGCTTATCCTTTCTGAAATTCTTCACTGTCTCTCTGGATTTGAATAAAACCTAAATAAATTCATGTTATCTGCAAATTTTACTATCTCGCTACCTGACCCCACTTCTGGATAATTAAGAAATACATTAAAACACTCCTGCATCTTGGCAGTGTTAGATTTACAGTTGGACTCGATGATCTTAAAGGTCTTTTGCAACCTAAATGATTCTATGATTCTATGGTCTCTGACACAGCCTTAAAACCTTTTATTATCATGCTTCTCCTGCTTTCTGACTCTTAGCTAGTTTTGAATGCATACAATAATTTGCATCCTTTTCCTCGTTGCTCATAACTGAATTGAATCCAACAAATTCTCTCAAGCAGAGGTGAACATGGTTCCTTGAAACGTATAGATTCTTCTCAGAGATGTTGTCCATTCATCACAACAGGGTAAATTAACTGGTACTGGACTTTGAGTAGAAAACGACTGCTATATGTCTCACAAACACACACACATACATCAGCGTTTGTGTTGTGTACTCACCTGGCTGCCTATCTGTTGGAAATTTCCAAAGAACCGTTAGGAATAGTTTTCCCCAGTCCTTGAGAAAAGAGGTGTTTTTCCTTTAATTATTTTGAAAGGCAGCCCTGTACTTCCAGTTTGAGAAAGAGCATCCCAGAGCTCCATCAGCAAACACATTTTTAAACAAGCAAATTGTAAATATCTGTCTTCTAAAGTGTTTTGTTTAATTCCTTTGGGGTTTTCTTTGGTATTTCTCCTCTAAGTAAGTCTTCTAAGAATCCTTGTCTCTGATGTGCAGTTACAGGGTCCACTTGTGCATCCGTTAACACAGTGGAGGGTTGGTGTATGGATTTTATGTGCTACAGTTATATAAAATCATAAAAGCTTTAATAATGGATTAAGAATAAAAAGAAAAAGAATCAGACCTGAATTTCATTATTATTCTTTAACAAAAGTTTGATGTTTCATATTTCTTCCAAGAAGAATGCTCTCCCCAATACATTTCCAACATTTTTAAAATCATTGTCTTTTCAGACAATTCTCAAAAAACCCTGGGAAATAAACTAAGTTTTTGCGCTTTAGCTATTTCACTTGTTTAGAATGTTACTAAATTAAAAAAAGCTTATAAAGGACAAAAGGAAAACCAGCAAAGAATTGAAAAAGTATCTGTTATCTAAAAAGGCATTTTTCCTCTTTAGTTTAAAATACTCACACAAAAACCTGTATTAATTTTAAATTACTAACTTGAGAGAGAAATGTAATAAAATGTTTTGCTAATGCTTTGTTATCCTTACGGCTTCAACTCCAGCTCAAAAATGCAATTAATTCTGTAACTTACACTCTGTGGCGGATGTCATTCAAGCTGCGACAGCTTATTGGGTAGTTAAAAGGATAAAATCAAGTAGTCATTCTACTAATCCCTTTACAAGGAAACAGCTTTATGCATAAAAAGTGGAACTTATGTGGTCATTAGCAGATGCTACATCAAGCAACCAAAAATACACACATTTAAATTCTTAAGCACAATCTATGAACACTACACAGATGGTTTCCAAGAAACTGTACCTAAATTGATTACGATAAAAATGATCTGCTGCAATTGTTTCTGTCAAAAGGGAGAACAGAATTTGTCCCAATGTGTCGCTCTGCCCACTCATGCAGAGAACCCAGCTGCTGAGACAGATGTTGCTCTAAGCACTTTATTTTAGGGTCATTAAAATGGTTACAGGGGTTAGTCATTCATTGTTTTATAAATTGTGCTTACTAGCTGAGCTCTGTAGATGCTGGGAAACTTCTTTGTGGTTGATCAAAAAAAGTTACATGTCATATCACATTTACCTTATGCTGGCAGTAAAAATGGTTGAAGCACTTGCATAGGACAGGATGAGAAAAAACGATTACTTTTTTGTTTTGTTTAGAAGAGCATCTTTACTTAGACTTGATGTAATACTGGTGCCTATTCTATAATCATCTGAAATGCAAAACCTTCCTCCAAAGCCTTCTATCTTTCATTTTAGTTCCTTTAATCATTAAAGAACTTGATTTTTCAATACAACTCATTCCTGTTCAGTCTTCCTTCCATGGTATTATGAGCAAGAAGTGTCAGACAAGCAAAGGTTTAAGATCAGTTGATTAGATCAGTGCAGAGTGGGTCCGTCTACCTCCCCGCTGTCTTTGCAAATGCTGCTCTTTGGCAGTTTGAGCATACTCAGGCTTTACTTAGAAATATTTGGCTAAATCTCTTCTCTGTTGGCAGGTTCTATGGTTTTCCATGGCTCATCTAATTCAGGATTGACTTAGCTGTGTGCATGTGATGTATTGGTGCAGCAGCTAATGTGTCAATGAGAAACAGAACAGTAAAAAGATGAAACTCAGTGAAAAACAGCAAGGTTGGCAGATCCAACTCCTTTTCAGATCATACTGTAGCCTTTTATAGCCTCCACTACAAAATGTAGCCAACTTCCGCTCTTTTATTTCATCTTTGTCCCTATGTACTTGTTATTATGTCGATGGTTCTATTTATCTTCCCTAATTGGTGGCTGAACTCTGGCAGCCAAATTCCTAATTCTAGGTGGTGATCATAGACGCAGTCTAAAAGATATTTTTCCACCTTCCCTTTGCACATTTAGGATAAAAAGTCAACCACCTATCAGAAAACTAGTGAAAAATTTTAGTGTCGTTTGACCTACCTCCTTAAAACATGGCTGCTTTGGCAGTGGGTTGATTTCCTGCACTTTTGCAGAGAGATTAATTTCCCTCCCCTGGCTTAATAGGCTTTATTTAGATAATTGTGTACTGTTCACGTGGAGATCCTCATAAATAAATAACATAGCATGTCTCTTGCTTTGAAAATGCCCTAAAGTTACAATTTTTAAATGAAAAATCAAGATATCCTCAGAAAATTCAAAAGCTAGAAGAATGAAGTTACCCTCTACCCCCAAATCTGGCTGTTTCTGAGGTCCAATATCTCAAAAAACCCCACTATGTTAGGAGCCAGACAGAAGACATTCTCAGAAAAAATCCCTAAAAATGCAGTGAGACGTTCACTACTCTCAGAAGCAGGCACATTTCATCCACTTCAACATTCAGTTCAAAGAAACTTACCAATACAAAAAGATATTCAGTGGAGAGGTGTGTTTTTTTTACCTGTCTCTATATTAAAATCTATAAATTCTCTTAGTTTCACATAAATTTGAGTTGAATTTTATCCCATCTGAATTTTGAACTTGTAACAAAACCCTTAAACAGGCAATCTTTTTTTTTCCCCAGGATTTGTCAGTATTGTAAAACAGGTTCACCCATAAACTGCATCTGTATCTGAAGCAGAGAGGGGGCATTTCATTGGTAATGTCAGTTTATTATAGTTTCATGGCAGGAAATTTATTATTGCCTAAGATGCTAAGATTTGTTGTAACTAGTATCTGATTTCGCTGCAAAATAAGCTTAATAAGATGAGGGCTGTGTTAGAGGCTTAGGGACTCACAGAGAGTGCTGATCTACACAGAAAACCACTTTGGTCCTCTGCTGATGTCTTCTAATATTGTAAGATCTTCAGGATATCAACTGCCACCTACTCTGCCTATAAGCAATATTGACTATAAAGATTCTTCCCATTTCAGGAAGAGCTTCTGAGAGGTAATGCAACATTAAATGCTAAAGGCCTCTCTCGTCATCTGACATGTTGTGTTTGGAGGTGAGGTTTAGCAGACCAATGCAAGTGCAGGATCGTGGCAGAGCTGCACTTGCAGAACAAATGTCCTTTTCAGTGTTGGTGGTTCAGGCATTGCTCACAGAAGAACATAAAGAGAAACATCCTGATGAAAAGCAAGCTTGAGTTCTTAAAAGAGTTTTTGATATTCTGCACACCAGGCATGAAAACATAAGGCTGCTCACAGCCTGGGTGTCACTCCAAATTCCATTATACTTACATTAGATGCTGTTTGTTCCTCCTGCAAATGCACTGACAGATTTTTGCAGCCCTGTATGTGGTTTTTTTTAGTGTATGAAAGGTTTGTAGTTATTTTAGCCACGGAGTTGCTAAAAAATTATTAAAGAAAATCAAAGTTCACTCTCATCTACCCTGAACTAAGCCAAACAACATATTCCTCTTTTAGAAACAAATGAATGGGAATTGGCTAGTAAGCCACTTGCACTGAGATGGCTGGGGCTGCAAAAAGGGTGTGATGACTTGATGCACATTATAGAAATGATAATATTTCTCCTTGAAAAGCCTTCACTATACCTATCTCTAATTCACTTTTTTTCTTGCATTCTCAGCTGAAATGGCAAAGAATACCAGTATTTGTACTACTGTCAAACAATACTTACCCTGAGAAGCATAGATTTTGTATAGATTGGGAAGAAACACAACGCATGCAATTGTGAGGAAAAAAAAAAGAGACAAAACCTGATAGTAGAAGCTCAGTCTGCTGGCGCACTACAGCTTTCTTCGAGGTTACATTGTCTAGTGTTAAGATGAATAGTTCCTGCTGGTTTAGAGCATCAGTAAATATAGCATAAGCACATCTATACTTGGTCACACTGAGTCCTTCTAGCCCAGACTACAGTCTTCAAAAGAGGATGCTTAGGACAAAGTCTGAGAATAAGAGGAGAGTTTTTCCCTTTCTCTGAGCACTTACTCAACCTTCAACAATTTCTGGCTCAAGGACTTCCTCTAGTCCATGCATCCCACCCTCCATGGTATCCACAGGTTGGAAATACTCTTTCCAAGGTATCAGGGGAGAAATCTTGGACCCACTAGCATCCATGCCTTAACTGCCTTAGATTGAACAGCACAGGGTTTTACCTACATGCATGAACTTTTTTCTGCCATTCCCCTCTTCCCATTACAGAAACCACTTATAGTGGAATAACCCAAAGCACAGAGGGGAGGTTTGAAACTTGGAACTGCACTTTGGGCACTGACCCCTAGATTTGTCCCCTGAAGTTCCTCCATGTGCTCCCATTCACCCTCATTGCATGTACCCCTACCCTCTTGTACTGTTCCCGTACAGCTCCTCCAGCACTCTGTGTCCGTATGGCTGACTCAAGGAACTCCCCCTCTGCTGCTTACTAATGATGTGGACTCTCCTTTTTTTCCCTCTCTCATTTTTCTCCTCATGGAAACCCTGCCTATACTACTGTGATCTTTAAGAAATCAGCATTGTGTGAACATATGGAATGTACCACTATGATCATACTACTTAATCCTTCCTTCACCCATTTTAGGTCCTGGACCAGTTCTCATTATTCCACTTGACTGATGCCAAGCAGCTGTACTTCTGACTAAACTGTGTTGTTACAGCCACTCTATTAAGCCTTCAAGCTCTTAGAAGAGCATTGAACAGCTCAGATGTACTAATGCATCCAGTCAACTTTCTAAAGAGAGCGGCATTTCAGACAAAGGCATTTTTCAGGAGCATAGTTTGGGAAAAACAGTCAAAACTGGGTGATCGGATGGAGGTATTATACCAAGGTGATTTTCCACAACCCCACCTTTGGATATGAGCCAGTTTAAGTAATCTCAAATCTACCATCTAGAAATAAAGACTACAGTCTTTAGGACATGATTATTAATATTGGAAAATCTTAGCCAAGGATAATAAGAAGACG
This sequence comes from Balearica regulorum gibbericeps, assembly GCF_011004875.1. Classification (NCBI taxonomy): domain Eukaryota; kingdom Metazoa; phylum Chordata; class Aves; order Gruiformes; family Gruidae; genus Balearica; species Balearica regulorum. The sequence goes on from NC_046186.1 coordinate 18,338,043, forward strand.
ACATTTAGAGGACCTTCAGGAGATTACATACATATATATATATACATATCTTCAGTTTGGAACAAAATCAGCATGGAGCTACATAAAGTGTCAGCCTGTCACCAAGCTATGGACTATTGCATTTTTATGTAAAAGTATTAATTTAAATTGGGTGATAGCTGGAAGGTGAGAAGTAAACATCCTCTGGCCCAACTGAAACTATGGTCTTTTACATGCACGTGTATCTTCAGCATTGTGCATTCTCTCAGTTTAAAAAAAAAAAAAAAAATCAAAACAAACAGCTCAAATATCTGGTTAAACTTAGTTCACAGGGTAATAGAAAAGAGAGAACATTAATACATTTGGACTACCAATTCACCATTGGCTGGAGGATCTGAAAGCACCTGTGACTGCGTAGGTGTGTTTTTCTGCTCTTGTTGATTATCTTCTAAAGGTTTCTGATGGAAACCACATCCTCTCACCCAGAATTGGGAGGTGTTTATTAAAGTGGCTGAGAGCACACAATGAGCAGCCCTCCCCCCAAAAAATATCTGGTACAGATATGATTGTCTATAATTTTCTCTGTAACTGAACTGTAAACGTGACCTTTGCAAACCAACAGTACTTTCCCAACTGAAAAGGTGTTTCAGCTGCATGACAGTGTGGTATGTGATTTTTGCAGAGCCTTGCACTTTCACCTTTGGGTACAGTGAATTCAAAACATGATTGTCTTGATTTAGTAATAGATGGACCCTTTTTTTGCCAGTACAAATGACTCTCCATAGAGCTAAGCATGTGACAACCAGACCCTATTACTTTTAAAGAACAACTTTAATATTCTCGCATTAATGGAGTGATCAGCTTCAACATTAGGTGGAAAAGCCAAGAAAATTAATGGTTAAAATTCCCATTCATTCTGTCACCCATTCCATTATCTCTCTTAGAGGGGTGTCATGTAAGTGCTATTTATGTTGAAGATGGTGAAATTTGGGGTGAGGGAAGGAGTAAAAAACCAAATCAGATAATGCATCTTCTTTTTTCAATTCCAAGCAAATTAGACTTGTTCACTCAGGAATTCCTTTTCTCTCAATGTTATCAGTGGAACTGGTATTAAAGCTACATAAATGCAGCAGAGAGTGAAGACATTTTTTTTTTCCTTCATTTTGCTATAAACAACTCTTATATAGTTAAACATCCAGGAAAATACCCAGCATCATCAGATCGTTGTAAACCACCAGGACTTATATCATGAGCACAGCACATCTCTGTTTCGTTGGCAAACCTACAGGAATGTTTCTTTGTTGTATTAAACACATAAAATTATTATAAAAGGAGCACTGGAAGTGTGTTTTTTCCAGGCCGAGTCATTCTCTTATAGATACTCTTAGAAAGTCCATTGCCTTTTTTTTTCAGATTGATCTTCCATAGGTGATATATGTATATAAATACAGTGATTTTTCACGATGGAAGTTGCTTCCAGCTGTCTTCTGACTTCATGCAAGGGTGAGCTATGCCATAAGATCACAGACAAGACACATAAGCCAGAAGGAAGCCATGCACCAACCTGTCCACAAGCTTTCCAGTTTGACTGGCTTGGGATGAGTCCCTCAGGCCCTCAATAGGATATGTACACTCAGTCTGCAACCTCGAGGTTGCCACTGGAATATTCATGTGCTAGTATATTTGTTAATGACTATGTTTAGAGAACAAACACAACCCCCCACAGTTCTGTAGTCTGAATTTCCTGTCATTATTGCTGACTGTGCTCACATACGAATCTTGAGGACAAGGCCCAACTTCAGGGAAGACTTAGGACTTGAAGTCTGAGCTAAGTGCCAAGTAGCCTGCATATTGCTGAGTGTCTCTGTAACCTGATTGCTGTAGAATAGATCCACAATTTTTCACTTCCTGTTCAGAGGGATGATACCACAGGGCAAGCTAGGGTCAGCTATTCCTCTCTGCCTTCCTATCTGGGTGCTCTTCATTTACGGTAAATGCAAATAAATTTGTTACACTTTGAAAGTGAAATTATATACTTCAACTTTACTGGGATGTAGTCATACAGAGAGATAGCACAGAGTAGTAAGTGCATTGTCAAATCTCACCTTAATTTATTTTGCAAGTTGGCTTTTGTTTTGTTTTGTTTTGGTTGTTTTTTTTTCCTCTGGAGACAATCATTCAAAGACTTACTGGCTCTTTTGAGCTCTAAGGTTTGAATTCATCACATCAAACTTTAAAATCCTAACTGAAGCAAGTAAGGTAGGAGACTTATGGGCTCTTGGCTCACTGACAGTTGGTGAAGAGGCACTTTCAGAGGACAACTGACTTTAGGCAGCATGAAGTAAGAGCTGAGGTGCTCATCCAGTGTTTCTGGAGTGAAGATTTCACTCTCCTTCTGTCCTCTCAGAAGAACACTTTCACCCTCTCTCTCTCTTTTTGTCTCTCTTTCTCTTGTTCTCTCTCTGCCTAAGCATTTATAACAAGACACAGAGAAAGTGATTGTTTTTCCAGCTTTTGGATATATAATGTGCCTAATTCTCTGAAGATGGCAGAATATTCCAAAAATAGCTTTAAATATTTTGCAACAGGAAGAGGTGTTCCTAATAGGTTAAAGATTAATCAAGTAAAGCTTCAAATATGTTTGCTGGAAGACAAGCAGTCTAGTGTTTGGTCCATCAGGGGGAATTTCTGGTAATAATAATTAGAAAGAAAACTTTCAGATGATGCAAGGATAATACGGTTACTTTGATCAAGTGCAAAAACAAGGTGGTAAAAAGAAGCCTAACCAACAGGAAGCCAGTGCATTATGGGAGACAATGAAGAAGGGAGAAAAGGAATACATACAAACTAAACAATCCAGATGGAACAAAGAACCAGAGCAGCAGGTCAGCTTTGGTCCTTTAGGGCTACAACTCTGTTTCTCTCAGGTGCTTTGTTGTTACTTATGCCAGGGTTAAACTGGTCTATAGGTTTATCTGATGAGAGAATCTACCCGTCAGCTGCCATTAACCCCCCACTCGCTAAGGGTGAGTATGCGCTGTTGCAATTTATTGGAGGAAACTAAAAAGAAGCACCAAGTTTTTTTCTCAGCTTTTCTCTATTTTCTGAATAGCATCCGGTGTATGGCACAAGCATTTCACAAAGCCTTCTGTTCCCAGAAAGCACTTTTAAAGTCAAGCAAAACAAAATGATTCAGTGCTAGGGAGAACAGTGTACCCCCCTCATCATCTGAGCTCCATAGCTCTGCATCTTTCCTGTACAATGTTTCTCCAGCTGTAGTGGGCACAAGGTTACAGATCAGGTTATTATTACTTCAGGATCTAGTTAACAAGGTCTGATGAAAGGTGGTTCATAATATTTGCTTAATAATGTTATCAGGATGAAGTTTATTACAAAGAGGAGAGTGAGCAGGCTGATAAAGCAGCTTTTGAATTAAGACTTATAGGTAGCTTGGCAGAAGAGATACGCTAATGCCACCTAAATCTTGCACTGAACTTTTCATCCAGAGATCTTAAAGCACTTGGAAAAGACACATCAAGGTCACATGTGGAGATTTTGGAACTGGCAAAGACTGAGAAACAACTGTGCTGTATCACTGATGTGATAAGACTTCAGTGTTGAGACCACAGGTTAGCTTTGCTACGCTGATGTATCTGATAGCGATGGCAGTTACTGGGAATGAAGAGTGCAGTGCACTATACCCTGAATACATCTCTGCTATGCACTTATGGAAGCCAAGCCATAGACAAATGCTTTTCCTTCAGGAATAATAAATCTACCTCTCCCAACCCCTGGTCCTGTGACCTAATCATAGCACTAACAGCACTCTCTTTCTCAGGTATATTCAAGGCTATTATATGGTGGTTACAGAGACTTTCTAATAAAACATAGTTGATACTCACTCAACCTAGATACTAAGAGAAATTTTCATCTGGTATAAGTTGATGTAGTTGTTTGAATCTTCAGTTCTAAAAAGTAGGCCCAACATGGAACTATCAAAGAACTAGTCAATTTCTTTATGTACTCTACCTGATCTATGCTATACGATAACATCATCTGAAGGAGAAAAAGTTGTTGTGACCCCATACATTGCATTCAAAATAATTTGATTAAAATGGATCATCTTTAAAGGATATGGTTTGAACATTGTGTAAAACAGCTAAGTATATTCTGGACTACATATCTGTGCATCCAATTACTTTGCAGTGTGGAAATGATGGCTTTGTACCATGTTCCAGTACTGTGGCATGCTAACTTTGCTATTTGAATTTTAAGCATTTAGCCCTGTGAGATGCAATTTCATTTTAACAGTACCAGCAGAGATTACAGGATGACGTAAACAAATTGTGTCCTGCCAAAGAATCCTGGCAAGTTGCTTCATTTTATAAGAATTTACTTAATTTTATAGGAATTGTGCTAAAAGTTTTCTATTTTTATCTTTTTAATCAATACCCAATATCTTTCCATCCTGGTAGCGTTCTGTTGCCCTCTGTTTTTACACATGGGGTCAATCCTGTCCTCCTGGAAATCAGTTTTAAATCACCATTATAAGAACATGATTAAGAGTCATTGCAAGTTACAAAACGTCTCCCATGATATGGTTTTCTCTGTGATATTAAAGAAGCCAGTCCTGCAACACTTCACAGGGATGGAAAGCTTACTAGCAGAGCACAACCTAGAAGGGCTTCAGTATTCACACCACAGCTTTACTATGATGATATTGAAGGATTGAAAGGCAGCGTAGGTGAAATGATAACTAGTCTATTGGCTTTTGTGCAGGAACTTCTAAAAGGGTAAATATTCATGATTTGGTTTTGCTGTTTTAAATCATAGTAGCACTTGGAGATTATTCCATTGACCTTGAAGTCAATGGTGAAACTTTGACAGAGTGTGCCTGCTTGCTTCACATCAGCTATCAACCAGCTGCTGGATGATAATAGCTGTCAGATAACAACAACCTCAGCTGAATTTGAACCAGCAAAATGTTACGCAGTTGGTTTCTAATGCCACAAGTTGTCTTTTGCCATGTCATATTGTGGGTTTTGGTGTACAACTTTAGAAAACTGTCCTTTCTGTCTCCATTTTCCTAGGTAACATATTTACATGCATATTTCTGCCACCATAATAGGAGCAAGGTGACTAATAACTAGTAATTGATTTCCTGCAGTTGACAATAGATATATCTGTTGGCTGAAGCCTCAGTATTTTATAGTAAAGTGTCAGAGAGGAAACCAAACCATTATATAAACAATTACAGAATGAGAAATTTGTCACCCAAAATGACATGTTCGTTTTCAGTTGTTCTCTCTGTGTCTTCTACCAAGATATTAACAGGAATGGGAAGACTATTAGAACAGTTGGCTTCTCCTGAAAGTGAGTTTCTCTACTGAGGCATTATTTATCTGTAACTGGATAATATATTTTCTGTATAATGATAAGCGAGAGAAATCATGATCACTTATCAAATTGTCTACAGAAATAAATAACTAATCTCATTAGGACCCTAAAATATGCTTCTAATATTGAATAGGTAAGTGGCCTAATTCAGCTAAAGATACTGAAATCACATGAATAAAAATGGGAAGTAGAGCAGGTCTTGTGTCAGCTTCATAAAATATTTAATGATGTCTAACTTTTTCCATAGTGACTGTCCCCTGCAAGGAACATAATAAGGAGCTTTTGAGAAAACATTAGTGGCTAGTATTTATTGCTTCAGTCATAGCAAACTGGCAGTACTGAGTTCAGTGTCCTTCAAGAGCTTATGAATCAAATGCTTCATATTGTACATTTTCAGGGCAATTTAGCCATCAGACACGAAAACATCTAAAACAAAATGGAGATTTGCAGTAACAAGTTGAATGGCAATATAATCACAATCAAGCTGTCTTCCCAGCAAGATTCTCAATGGGAAAAACATTTATAAAAGGGGTGCCATAGGCAAAATTCTCATTAATGAGGTTAATTCAGTTCATGTGCTGAAATTTAAATTATGTGGAATATTCAGATTAATTCAACAAACATTATTACAGAAAGTAAAATGCAATAGAAGTACAAGTGAGTCAATATTAGTTTCATTTTGATGGAATAAATATCACAAATACTGGAAAATCAAACTGGAAATCCTTGCCTTTCAGGGTTTTTTTAAAGTAATATGTTGAAGGACTGCATTGTCCCCATAAAAGTCTACTATACTTTTTAAAAGTAAAGCATGCAATTTGCCACGTCATTTTTGTTGTCTTTTTTTTTTAATTTGCATATATTCAGTAATTTCTTGACATGTCTCAGCTAAAATTATAGCCATATTGTTGTCAAATTGAAAGAAATTAGACATGTTAGAAATTAGAAATGTTGCCCGCCCCAGTTCTCTTTTCTTCCTAATGGGATTCAGCTGAAGCTTTCAGTGTAGATGAAAATGGTGTGCGAGGCACACAGTAGGTATGACTGAGCAGAACTTACTCTGCTTCTACCTTCTGCAAATGGACAGTGGGCCTCATTTTAGGCTGAGAATTTGGGGAAGGCTCTGCCATTTGGCATTTTGCAGTTTGTCCTCTGGTGCACTGGGGAATTAAATATACCTCCCCTCTAGGCTAGATGGATTTTAGAGGATGACTGACATCTGGTGTTGAGGGAATGGGCACTTGGTTTTCCATGGTGATAGTAAGCTGTTCCAGCTGGAAAGGGTGTTGGGTCGGATGGCAAGGAGCAGCAGAGATGAATTCCAAGGCAAGCTGATCATTTTACAGCTGAGTGAGCAGTGTGTAATGTGCTGGACAGTTTGGGGTCTTTTCTAAGAAGACTAGGAAGAATTTAAATGCTGTGAATGACAAACACCTTAAAATATCTGCAGGGTATGGATTTGACAGAATATTAAGTGACTAATAATTATTGATCCTATGTATCACAGCCTAAGGCTTTAGAGTAAGTCTACACTTTCTAGAGGGTAACATTGTGAAGCATGTTTGCTAATTAGCTATCCTTGCCATTAATTGCATTAAGAAGAAGAACTCTGGAGCCATTATTTTCCTTCACCACCAGGCAGCATACAACATCAATGTGAAATGTCAGATGTCAGTCACCAGGTATTAGGTAGAGGTAATAATCATATTGAATCTCATGTCAAACAGCAGGTTTGCTTTGGAGGGTTACAGGCATAGGACAGCAGATGGTGTAGTCATAAATATGTCCTAACTGCTCTTACAGCAACTGATATGTACTAAACCAACCTGTTAACAGGCTCTCAAGCAGAGTATTCTCTAGTGTTTCATTACTTTTGTGCATTTGTTTAAGTCAGTCTTTGTCTCAAAATGTGCATGTTGTTACCATCTTAAATATATTCACTGTTTCCCCTGGAAGATGAGCACAACATCTCCAGAGACTTCTCAAGTCTGAAACATCACTGTAGAAACATATTTCTTTAACACCACAGTGCAGGTCAGACTCACCTCTGAACTATCAACTCAAGCTTCAGGAATCATCTGCAACTTCAGAAAGATGCTTTGGTTATCATCCTCATAATATCCAGTTACAAAAAGTGAGTGATAATACATAAATCATATAGCCCACTTCATTGTATACACACTTTGAAAATGTATGCAGAATTGTATACAGACGCTTGAAAATATTCCATGTAATAAGAAAAGAAATAGTTTAAATACCAGACAGGGAAAAATATAGTAGCAATTCAGAAACAATGACCAAAAGGTATTATTACAAGCAAGACCAACGAATTGCAGAAAAGGGAGAATCTAGCTGGAGATATATGTTTTGTAAATGAAGATGAAAGTGTAATTTAATCGTAATTATGCACCAAAATTGGAAGGAGAGCAATACAAGAGAAAAGACTGAAATTCTTTAAGTGTCCAAGAAACATTTGAAAAGTAGGTTACTTTCAACACATTGTAGAATCGATATTTGGAAGTGAAGAAGAGGAGAATTCATCTAAGAGTTGAGCATCTGTTTTAAGGCAGTCTCCTGGACTTTCTCCTTAAGGCAGTGGAGACAAGGATAGGAGTCTTCAGAAGAATGACTAGCCTTCCTAAGACAGGTGTACAGCTGGGTGAAATAAATCATTCTCTGATGGTGTCCAGGTCTATTCATTGATGTTAGAAAGAGTTTAGCTAAGTATTCAGACTAAACACTATACTTTCTGTGGAATTTGGCTCAAGTCAGAGAATGTAAACAGTCAATAATGAAACATAAACATCTAAAAGAAAATCTGTATTTCAGCCATGCCAGATCTTCCAGTCCAACTTTTGACTGAATATGTTAATGATATGTTGACAAGCAAGCTTTCATGTGCTCTTTGAGTCTTCTTCCTCTAATTTCTATTTTCTAATTATTGTTATTATAGTTACTATGCACACTAATGCAATTCTAAAAATGCTTTTGATGTGCATTTATTTCATAGCATTTCTAAGATTTTATACTTCTCTGAAGCACACGGTTGTGGAACTAGCATTGATTTGCATTACTATGGACAACCGACTCAGAACCAAACTCAATGTCACATTCTTCTCCCTGTGTCTGAGAAATGACTACTGTTCTTGATGTGTCTAAACACCTGCTACTTCTTGCCTGAGGGTAAAGGGATAAGTGAACGGACTTGATTCCATTTCTTAGACTACAGTATATCAAAGCCAAAATTAATGCAGAAGTTGAACAGGATGTCTGCTGTGACTTTCATTTTCTAATTTAAACTCAGTGAGCCAGCATTTCGGTAATGAGTGATTTAGGAGAGCATAGAGAAAGGATAAACAAGAATAATATGATGAACTGTAGTTTTACATTGTCCATCTAAAGAGTGAGATCTCTGACAAAAAGTCTTGCAAACACAGAATTCTGAACATGTGGAATTGCCTCCACTGTCCAGTAAAACTTTTCGCCTGTTACTAAGCTTGAATTTGTTCTAGGGACATGAACAGCTCTTGGTGCCTGTATAGTCAATACAAGTTGCTCTTTGTTTTCATCAGATCATATGATAATTCAGTCTGGAAAGGATTTCAGGAGGTGTCTAGTGCAATCTCCTGCTCAAAGTAGGGTAAGCTATGACATCAGGTAAGGTAGCACAGGGCTTTATCTACTCAGTTCTTTAAAACCTCTGCAAAACCTGTGCAGACAACCTGTTTGCTTGGCTGTCCTTGAGGTGGCAAGGTTTTCCTCATATCCAGACTGAATCTCTTTGTTCCAACTTGTGTCCATTGCTTCTTAGCCTCCCACCACGCACTTCAGGTCTTCTTGATAACCTCCCAGTAGGTACTGGAGGGCTGCTGTTAGGTGCCCCGAAGCTGTCTCTTTTCAAAGTGCATGATGCCCAAGCCCAGTACCCTCAGCCTTGCTCACAGGGCAAGTGCTCCAACCCTGGATATCTTGATGGCCTCTGCTGAACTCACTCCAGTTTTACAGTATCTTCCTTGTATTAAGGGCCCCCAAACTATATGCAGTATCTAGATGTGGTCTGACAAACAGTGAGCAAAGCAGGAGAACCCTTTTCTACAGGCTGTGCTTCTGCTCATACAGCCCAGGATGCTGTTGGTCTTTGCTGTCAGGGCACACAGCTGGCCCATGGTCCAGCATCCCCAGGTCCTGTTAACACAGCTGTGTCAGGACCCTGGGTACAGCAAGAGCTTAACTGCTCTGTCCAGACTCCTCTGGGACCCTCACCTACTCTCCCTGCCCAGGACCCCATTGCAGCCCAGTCCAGGGCTGTCAGACCCTGCAGTCAGACTGCAGCAGTGCTGGTCTCCAGCCCCATCTCTGCCCCCATCTCCTTTTGCTTCTGGCTGGAGCCCCTGACTGGGCCCTGGTTCATCACTTGCTGTGTTGAGGGTTGTCAATGGACCCGGTTACCAGCCCCGTGGGACTGTGACCCATGGGTGAGGGCACGGCCAATGCTGGGTCACCCTCGGCTCCAGCTCCCTGGCCCTGGGGTTGCTGTTGGCCCACACTGCTCCCTGATGAGATGCATCCCTGCCAGGCAGCCCCAGCCTGTCTTGTTGCCAAGGTTTCTTCCTTCCCAGATGCAGGACTTTGCATTTGTCCTCGCTGAATTTCATAAGGCTCCTGTTGGCCCATTCCTCCAGCCTGGCTAGATCTCTGAATGGCAGCCTTGCCATTTTCCTTCATAATATATGTATGCAAAATATACACATATATACATAAATGCATCACCGCCCTACATTTCAGAGTATCGAAATGGTTTAAGTATATGTCACCCTTCATGACTATATATGCTTCTACAAGAACTACAGTGTTAATGAAATTCCGTACAATAACTGTGCTGTCTACTGTGTTTGACATGTAGAAAATAACTCTCCTAATTCTCAAGAGAATAATCCCCCCCCCCCCCCCAATTCTTAGTTCTCCAAATGAGAACTAAAAATTACCACATGATTTCATTGGCTGAGGCTTTTTAAAAGCAGAATAAATAATGAAGCCATTGCAATGTTTACTTACATTTGTAAATCTCTTGTAGGTATAACAAATTATTGAGGCTAAATTTAATTTGAGCCCTCAGTTAAGGACCTGGTGCATTTGTACTTCATAACAATGAGTTTCCTCTACCATTTTAACAGTATGCTATTCTACTTGGAAAATGGTATGTGATTCCTATGGCAAGAGATGTTCCCCAATGATCCCATACAAATCTTATTTTAGTGTTTCTGGATGCAGCTGAAGCCTTATTTTTAGAAAAATTCATATTCTGGGCAGAAAGAGTTATTTCACTTTATATATTTTATCTAGCTATCCAGAATGATCAAATCACAGACATACAGGGTTGACTTCACTTTTCTAAAGATTTGCTTATTTCTTCCTTGCAATATGAAGGGTTTTTATATTCTTTGTATATATCTGAATTTTGAACATTGTATTTGCCTTTTTGCTGCATTGCAAATGAAGCTTTTCTACATGCTCGTAAGAACTGGTGAATTTCTCACAAAAGAAATATGGTTAGACTATTCCTTGATGATGCAAAAGATTCAGGATTAATTCCTAATTTCAAATAAAAAACAAAAAGGGCTGAAAACAGTCCAAGAGGCTTATGTCTTTCTACTGAGTACGTAGGGTACCTAGGCTATTAATTAAGGAACTTCAGTTATGTTCCTGAAATTAGTCATGGTCAATTGGATGTTTCTTATCCACAGAATATTTAATTACATGATATCAAACAGTTGCAGAAGAGGGGATAAAAGACCTTGACTCTAAAAAAAGCACTTTCCAGCTATGAGACCTAAGTGCAGATCCTTGTTTCGAATTGAGGGGATGCAAACTCTGCATTCCAGATGAGTGCCCTACATGGTTTCTGTTTGTCTGTTTCTCCAGAAACTGGGTTCTGGCTGTGAGGTATGGTAATGATAAAAGAAATCATTATGTTACCACAAAACAATTTGGTTCAGGTGAAAATTTGTTGTCCAACTAGCCAATATATTTTTTTTTTTCCTGACTATAAGCTACTAATCAGCTACTGTTGTGAGAGAAAGCATGCAAGCACACATGAAAAGGATAGTGCTCTGCCCAAAAGAGATCAGAGAAGGTGCTAAAAAGGCAGTATTATCCCTTTTTTTACAGACATGCAGTTGAGGGATAGAAAGTGCAAGTTGGCTAGGGATAGCACGGCCAGTGGTAGAGCCTGGTGTTCAGTCCAGTTGTTCTATATCCTGCTCTTCTGCGGCAACTCCAAGGCTGTTCCTCATATTAACATTTGTAAAATTTTCCTGCAGTTGGCTTACTCTGAGCTTTTCATCTAGATAAAGATTAAAGAAATGTATGCCTGCCACAAGAAAAACAGAATATTCTGTCGACCCAGCAAATTAAATGTAGGTGTATCTTTGTGGACATAAGATGACGCAAGACGTAAAAGTATGCAGAGGAGCTATACTAGCTTTAAATCCACTCCTCAGTTTTATTTTTACATATTCCTCTCTTCATAATGTTGGATTGTAGGCATGATTTCACACTGGCATCTGACCCCACTCTGGTGTAAATGTTTTTAGAAATAAAAGGAAAGGAAAAAAGAAAATATAGAGGTGCAACAAAACCTGACAAAGTACTTTGAAGAGAATATCACCAAAGTCCTGTACAAGAAATGCAGCATTTTGAATGGCTTCTTGTTCCTCTTCAGAGGGTCTGTGAAAATTATCTAAGGTTTATGCATGCTGCCGCTTCATATTCTGTAACAGTTTGAGAGACTTTATGATGTGACAATTTAAAAGAAAGTATCTTTCTTCCTACAAACATTTTCCCCATTTCCCAACTGTCTTGTTATTTCTAGGGAACACTCAGCAGCACATGCAACTGCATGTAAATTCCTGTTCTTGTACTGGATAAGCCTTGTTATACAGAAAACAACATTCAAGTTAGGAGGATACAACAAAGCCAATTGGGTTTTTTTTTCATTATTCTTCGTTGCAAGTACTTCATATAAAATTCAGTGATTCCGTAGTAGTCCAAAGCACTTCAGTAATCAGAAGCCTAATGTGGCAGCATTGCACAGAATAGGTCAGGCATATTCCAGTAAAGTAGATTTTCACATTTAATGGACATACAGTGATGTCAACAAGCTTTCAGCTGGCTTCTTTCAGAAACCTGACTGGTCTCTTTCATGTTTACTTTTGCTTGCAGATGTCCAGGGCTTTCTGTGGGGACTGCCCTGGGTTAAAGACTTTGCAGTGTCCCAGCTTTGTAGCCCCAAGCATCCTTGGCACTGAGATGATTCGCGGCTTGCTGAACCTAAAGCTTCTGACCGTCCCATAGCAGCACAGGCTGTACGTGAGGCTGTATCGTATGGAGTAATGTGACTTAGCTTTAAGCATTTACATGAGGTACCTAAATTAAAAACTGTCAGTGAGGCAGATGATAGTGACCTACAGACTACAGCTGAAATCATAGCTGGATCAGATCTCCAGAGTTCAACTTAATTTTAAAAAGTGTATATAAAAATATATATATATAGTATATAGACATCTGCACTAAGATTTCTTATGCCTCTGCTCAACATTTTGTATTTTACTTTCTGAAAAAAAACCCAAACTTTTTCCCCCTAGAATTTCCAATGAAACTACATTTCTAAATGTTAACCCCTTTCTTTCCAGTTTTGAGAGTTGAACAGATTAGTTTTGAGGTTCTAGATAAAGCATGTAGTCTCATTTAAAAAAAAAAAAAAAAGTGAGACAGAATTATGCCATCCTGTATTGACACAGAAGGGACAGATAGTACTTGTCACCACTTAAAGACAACACTATCCTAAAATGCAAGTATGTAAGAGGATAGTTCAAATGGCTTCCACTACTATTTCCATATTGTTCCTTCTACTTGCTGTTTTTGGGGTGGATCAGAAGTCCTAAGGGATTTGTGGAAGGAGCCAGCCCTCTATTCCCCTAAGCAGCTGGAAGAAGAGCTTTAAAATGGCATATGTTTCTGATTGATTTTTCCCTGTTGTTGACGCCTTGGATGTTTGATTCAGATAATTCATCCAAACTACAAAAGCACAGAACTGCAGACCATGGATACTGATTTTGATCTGTGGTTTGCAGATGTCCAGAACTGAGGATTAATTTGGGCTTGTCTATAACATAGTTAGCTAGCCTGGGAAGTCTAGAAATTGGACTATAAATCTGGAGAGTTCAAACTGTTTTTTTGCTATTTCCAGAATCTTGAGGTATGGCGAGACCACAAATACCACACAAATTGCCACATCTCAGAATTTTGATCCTTCTACTCCTCAACATAACTGAAAAACATTAAAAAACATAAGCACAATAACAAAACCTCAGTCTCTTAAACAGCATTTTCTAGTTTTTGAGAACTGTTCTATTCGTTCATTAGGGGGAAAAAAAAAAAAGGCATTTATTTTCAGCTGATGTTTAACACAAATATTATAATAGCATGCTTTATCCAAGTTTGACTAGTGTGCATAAGCTTTAATCAATGTCCTTCAAATTTCCACTCTCAGGGCCAGACTCCCTGGTACAGTTTTGCTTCTTTGTGCCACTTTAACAATGCAAAGCAGCTGCAAACCTGCAAGGCAGTTCAGATTCACTGTTCTTTTACTCAGACAGCTTGGCTCGAACTATCTGGATGGTAACAGTGTACACGACCTGTCTGTCCTATGCTGCTATCGTGCATTGACCATATAGCCCCTGCTTAGACCTTGGAGAGAGAAGTATGAACTTCAAGCAAATGATGATTCCAAATAAAAAAGGCTTAATCCCTTCTTTTGAGAGCGTGGCCAAAGCACGTCTAAGAGGCCAACCTATAATTTAAAAAATAAGGAAAACTCTCGAATGGGTCAGCAGGGCCCCTTTATAGTTTAAATATTATGCTGGTTTGGATTTTGGCAATCTTTGGGATTTCATATATCACTCAGTGCCAACTGATAGCCTGCGAGTTGAATCAGTGTTTAGCTGACTTGTGGTACTGTCCTTTTTTTTCCCACTAGATCGTTGTGGGACTTATGGTTCTCATTTGAACTTGTTTTTATACTTTTGCCAGTTGTTGAATATTCCCCCATCCCCCTTTGTCAATGGATTTAATATATTTTATGTTTGGGGTTTTTTTTAATGAGTATCTCTTTTGTTCAGCAAGTTTCCAACACTGTAGGCAGATTTCCTTACTCCTTTTAATGTTTGTGAAATAGGGTTGTACTTTGAAGAAAGATCTTTTAAATTGATTACTGCTCTCCATCTTTTGTATAAATATCTTACTGGTGTTAGTCTTCATAGAATGTCCTGATTTCTTAGACAAATATACCATACCTATTACACAAGCATTAAATGACAGATTCTTTACTTCTCCATGGGTTTCCTGTTTGTTCTACCCCATTGGTCTAAACTATGTAAAGCAGAAAAACAGAGATGAATATTATAGAATATTATTCTTGCAATATAGGGAAATCATGCCACATCTATATCTTAATATGTGTTGTGATTTAACCCTGGTAGGCAGCTCAGCCCCATGCAGGCACTCACTCACTCCCCTCTGAATGGAAGAGGGGAGAGAACTGAAAGGGTAAAAGTGAGAAAATTCGTGGGTTGAGATAAAGGCAGTCTCATAAGTAAAGCAAAAGCCATGCACATAAGCAAAGCAAAGCAAGGAATTCATTCACCACTGTCCATGGGCAGGCAGGTGTTCAGCCATCTCCAGGAAAGCAGGGCTCCATCACGTGTAACAGTTACTTGGGAAGACAAACACCATCACTCCGAATGTCCTATCTTCCTCCTTCTTCCCCAGCTTTACACGCTGAGCATGACATCATATGGTATGGAATATCCCTTTGGTCAGCTGGGGTCAGCTGTCCCAGCTGTGTCCCCTCCCAACTCCTTGTGCACCCCCAGCCTACTCGCTGGTGGGGTGGGGTGAGAAGCAGAAGAGGCCTTGGCTCTGTGTGAGCACTGCTCAGCAGTAACAAAAACATCTCTGTGTTATCAACACTGTTTCCAGCACAAATCCAAACCACAGCCCCATACAAGCTTCTGTGAAGAAAATAAACTCTATCCCATCCAAAACCAGTACAATCTGTCACCTATTTTAATAAACAGTGCTGTGATCCTGTCCTGAGAAGCATAAGTTTCATGTGGGAAGTAAAGCATGTATAAATTGAAAAAATAATGTTATAACCTCAGATATTATATTTCAGATTTTACTCCTCATTTAGGGATGATAACAGTTTATTTGGAAGTGTTTTTTATATTTGAAGTGGGGTTTCACAGGAAGCAGTCCAGAGATATTGTGACGAGATGATAATTATTATTATTATTTTAATAATATAATTCCACAAATTGTTCTGGTATTTCTCCTTAATTATTTTCTGAGGAAAAAACTGGCATGAGATCAAAACATTAGCTGTACCTTGATGACTTTTCCAGCCTCTAGCTTTTCTACTAATAAATTTTTCTTCACTGATACTAATTATTAAAAATAGGTTTCTTAGACTGAGTTATTAGAAGTTATTAGAAGTGAGTTGTGGGGTTTTTTTTTAAATTAGCATTTTAAAAAATCCTAGTGTTGTTTATGTTTTATTGGTTTTCATAGTTTTAATTGTTTAATGACCATTTCTGTAGAGCACATGCCAAGTCTAAACCCTCAATAGGATCAGGAATTCTTAAAATATAGATGAGGATAACTGGATCTTAAAAATGTTGGTTTGGTTTAGTTGTTGCTGTTCTAATATATATTCTTAATAATGAATTTGATTAGATTGGTAATGATCATTAATTTTTATTTTGATGTAGTGGGTTGGTTGCTTACTGGTATCTAGTTTTTCCACAGAACTGATCCAAAATCCTGTCTCTGATTAAAATATGTAATTGTATCATAGCTAGTTATTTATTCAGCATGTCACTGTTACTTCATGTCATGTTCTAAGTGGAAATTTATAAGTTCTCTACTTTAGAAGTTAGCATATTGGAAAAGTCATATTGATTTTGGATCTTCTGCTGGGTTTGGCTTAAGATTTTGGTGTGCTTTTGTTGAGTTTGGAAAGTTGATTTGAACATATCTCTGAAAAAGCTCTTAGCATATTTGGGGATAAATTCTGGCCATACTGGAGCTGGTGGCAAGAGTCCAACTGAACATTAGCAGGGTAGGATTTCATTCTTGCTATATACCAAGTTTTGACGTCCATATTAAGAGGAAGTGAATCACATTCTAGAAGTGCCTATTTTCCCTATTGACCATGAAAGAAATCTACCGCAGATGTAGCTGGTTAGGTGAGGTGAACTCATTCAAAATAACTGAGCCATCTATCTTATCATTACACTACAGACATATGAAATATATATAAAACAAAGCTCTCAGAAATGCTATTTATACTTGTATTGCTATATTAGCTATGAGCTTGGTTACGATCCACAATTCTTTTTATAGAAATGGACAAATACAATACAAGAAGTTTTCTAATGGAAATAGCTTAAGAACACTTAAGAACAAACTTTGGACTAGCAATTTATCTATATATAAAGTGTGTAGGGAAATAACAATAAACAATTGTCAGTAGATAGAGAGTGCTCTCATGTCACCTTTGGTCATTCTGTTGTCACACAACTTCATATGCAAAAGCTTTAAGGTTGGATTTGAAGGAGGATAATTAAGTGGTGAGGGAGTATTTATAATAGTATCAATGTAAACATTAAGCCTGAAAAAAATGTGAGACTTAGGAACTAAAGGCAAGTCTGGTCTCTTAACGGTGGGAAGTCGTAGGGTGAATTAGCAATGGTCAGCTTTGTATGCAAGACAAGCAACTTGTTTCTTGAGCTGTTTCATGGAACAGCAAATGGAAGGATGTAAAAAGAAAAGTAATAAAACCAAAGTGATGATCCAAGAGCAGCATTATTCTGGATATGGTTTGCTAAAACTGCTTTTGTTAGTTTCAGAATAAAAGATGTTGCATTTGAGACACAAGTCTTACCTTCATATATGGGCTGTAAAGGCTGTATTTTAGGCGTATTATTTGGGTGTAGTCTTGATGCAAAGAGCTAGAGGAGAAAAAGAGGAGCAGAGGAATAAGTTTGGACAAACTTAGAGTAACATTTTAGTTCCGCTAAAAAACCAGAAGTTTAGAGTACAAGTGCAGATCTGTGAAACAACAGAATGGTGATGCTGCTGGAATGTGTTTACTCAGTGTCATGAAAAAGGGCAAAAGAAAGGAATGAGAGACAGTATCTTGAGGTTACCTGAAGAAAGTTAAGGAGAAACAGGAATACAGCAGATACAGTAAAATAGTATTGGTGGTAGCTGACAGGTCTGGGAAAATGGAAGTTCAATACTTGCTCTAAAATTTTGCTAAAAATAATCACTTCTGAACTGTGAGGAGGCTCAATGGACTGCACTGAATGTATTTGTATTGATGAGAATACAGGATATCTAATGATGATTGTAAATATCATATGCAATAGCTTAGAGATTAAAGGAAATGAAGTGATAGAGTAGGAAATAGGAATTTTCTCAAAAATAGGCTTGACTAGAAAATTTAGTGTTGTAATTGGGGGAAAGGAAAGATGAGTGTGAAAGGGACATTGTAAGTGGTAAATGATGGAAAGATTATTGGACCTTTGAAATAGGACAGAAATTAGGAGGAATTAAAAAAGAGAGAGAAACTTCTGTATCTGTAACAAGAGAGCAGGGACAGAAAACAAACTGAAGAGAGAACAAAGTCTTTTTTTAATCCTGTATATCTTGGAAAAAGACTAAGAGGTGCTATGGAAAGAAAGAAGTTGAGGTAGAAGAAAAGAAAGGGTCAGAGATGGAGTCAAACAGGGAGAAATCATCTTTAGAAAATGTTACGTGTGCCCTTGCATCTGATTCGTTTAATTACAGATGTTAATGTACCTACACAGCAAAAGCAAAATATTTCATCTTACTACACTGTAAGTGGAAACTTTTTCCTATGAAAGGAGAACAATCATTATTTCGTTTGGCACACACTTTGATAACATTAATCATGGTGAACTCTTTTAGTATTACTGTGAGTATAATATAATCCAGTAGGAATTCCACTGTAATTAAACTAATTTCATCCATATTTTTTTACTTTCTATTGACATTTCTTTTTCTTTTCTTTCTGATCTGCTTACACCATGCATTACACATTCATTACAAAGGTCAGCATACTCTAATGTATTTGATATAAATTTTTAAATGGTAAATCAGACAGTTTAGAAATTAAAGGGATATTACTTCTATTGGTTGGTAAGGACATTTCAAATTTGACTATCCTCTAATTCTTCTGCATGGCCGTGCAGTGTTGTCTTAGCTCCACAGAGACTCAGTGCTGCTATCCAGACCATTCTAGTGACTAAAGAAAATCGGATTCATCCTTGTCTGGACAAAAAAAGCAAGAACAGCCATATTTCTGTTTGATATCTATTAGGTTGCCTCAGAATTGAAGGGTTGGTGTACCACTTCTAATGTACCTTTAAGAAGCTAAACTCTGTACCCTTAATATGCTTTCCTGCCTTTCACCAATCAGCACCAAGAAAGCTATATTTCTATGATCTCACTTCTCACTTCCATGATTGCTAGACAAGCCACACCTTGCATAGCTGCCTAAATTCCAACTTTGGTTTTGTGTCTTCAGAAAAAAAACCAGAGGCGAACCATGGCTATGGTCAGGTAAAAGAGCCTTTGAGTCTAGAAGAATCCTTGTTCTGATGTGACGGGTACAACCCTAGAGATCTCTAGTGTATTATTACAGATTCAGTGGCATGGAAGTCAGCATTCTAGCTGCAGAGTTCTGGGTAAATGGTGACTTACAGTAAAGATTTAGAAAGGTCTCTGAACACTAAATGCAGCTATTTGGCAGAGGGAATAAAGCCTGGAATTAAAGAATCAGCAGCCTCCTGAGATGAAGTGTTCTGTGTCCTGGACATGATAAAATTAAATTTATTCATGATCTAATGGAAATAAAAATATTTCAGAATCAAAATGACTCCAAAACATTCTGATAAGCCTGTATTTTAGCTCAGCAGTGTGAGTTGACATGGAAAAGTGTCAACACCAGTAACACAGTGAATACTGACAGCTAAATAAATTTGTGGAAACAGATACTAGCCAAATATCTCTATTTGGAAATCTAGGTCATTCAGTCACAGGGAAGGAGAAGATTTCCTGATCTTAGTCCTTGAAATGTTTTCTGTACTGTACTTTTCAAAGAAACCAGAAATGGTGGGATTCACATCTCAGATTAAGATGTTTGCATTTAGATGTCCTCAAGTAGGTCAGAGGTATAAGCAATCTATAATCAATCTAGGTAAGAAAACTTTCCCTACAGCTGATGGAGTTGTAGTCAACACGGTTAGCAGGACCTTTAGCATAGCTGACAAAGTGCCTACACTAGGATCAAGCAAATCACTCCCTAAGGTTACATGATCCTAGTTCTGTAGACACTGACATCTTGTGCCTTAATCTGTAAGCCAACTGACTCCCTTCCCCTGAGACTCCCAGAAACAGGAGGTTTCTCCACCCTAGGTTCAACAGCCCAGTGGCTACTGCGAGTTTCCTTCCTGCCCCATGTCCTTCACGCACCAATCTCCTAATGGTTTGAGAGAAAGGAAACACTGGCCCTCAGGCAGAAAACACCATTCTGGTAGTTGGGAAAGGTGTGAGCTGCACATAGAAATCTGCTTAGGCTGGATCTTGACTCCAAACTTGATAGTTCCCAGGTAACTGATAATTACTAAATAAAGGCTGGGCTTTGACTCCTCTGCTAGTCAGTAAGCAGATAGACCAAGGGTGCGTACTGTAATGAGAAGGTTTGGTGCACAGCTAACAACTCAGTCTTGGAAGCTGGGCAGGAAGCCAGCATTTATCTGCCTAAAGCTGAAGCACAGAAAAGCTTGGGAAAAAAATGTCTCTTTTTGCAATCTTTTTTTTTTTTCTTTTCTTTTGTTTTACAATCTTACCATCTATATTGGAAAATAAGTGGTCATTTCCTAAACTGGTTGTTCATGGAAGTCAGGTACTTGCATTGTAAGTTACACAGGATTTAGGAGAGCTGCTTTATCTTAGCATGTATAGACTTAGTAGAACTGGCTTATAAATAGAAATGTTTTTGTGCATTATTTTCTGGAATGTGTGTACATTGTTTTCTGGAAAGTGTATATATACATAAATACAAATATACATGTATATAAATATATCTTTTTGAAAAAAGTTACCCTGCAGATCAAACTTCTTTCCTTGTTTTACATTTGTCCACAAAACAGTGAAGCAAAATAATTCTGTAATAGAATAGTTCATGTTTATTTTGGTAATTGTTTCAGCATTCAAAGTCAGCAATCATGCCTTACCACTACTCACTTATATTGCAGCTGTGATGGGCTACCTCTGCTGCAAGCCAGGTACCCAACAATCTGGAAGTGGTGCAAATAGAATGAAAGGACCCAGAGAGCTTGTCATATAACTAATAGGAAAAAAAAAATAAAAAAAAAAAGGAATTATTTCAGCACTGAAATTGAACCTTTGAAGATGAATGCCAATGAAAACATCAGTGTGAAAGATATTTTTAAGGATTTCTAGAAGATTAGAAGCAGAAGGATTTGATGAGCCT
This sequence comes from Balearica regulorum gibbericeps, assembly GCF_011004875.1. NCBI lineage: Eukaryota > Metazoa > Chordata > Aves > Gruiformes > Gruidae > Balearica > Balearica regulorum. Next base: position 18,359,062 of record NC_046186.1, read on the forward strand.
CTAACGATAATAAAGTAATACCTTATTCTAGCAGAGGTGGTAGGAAATACTGTTCCTGTGATTCATGCTGGTGCGAGGCATATGCAATGTGCACCATTTCCTATACCTACTTGAAAAAGTAGTTCCTTCAAAGCGCCTTTTGAATTCAGTAGAAGTTTTGATATTAATGACTTGTCAAACAAAAAATCATAGATGAAAATACTATCTAGGCAATGTGTAGAACTAACGTGTCCTCCACACCCTGAAACTCAGGCATTTTAAAAGGAATGACTTTTTTTTTTTTTTTTCCATATACTCTTCATGTGGACTTCTAGATATGCTGAGTCTCCTGAGTATTTACTGTCTTCACTGAAAATAAGAGTGCCTACACCTACACCTTACCATTTCTCATCTCTATGTCATTCATACAAGGTATCTATCAGACAATTTAGGGCAAGTAGCAGAGCTCACAGATAGCCAAAATACAGGAAGATAAGCAGACAAAAGACAGGAACAGGAAACAATGAAGTTAGTTTATCCTAAACCACATCATGTTATGAGTAGGGAACCAGTGAAGCTGGACTCCCATCACTTTGTGTCTCATGGTTGAGTTTTCTGTTGTCCAGGGAGGTGAGTAAAGTGGAAAAGAACTTCCTTTGATGAAGGGCTTTGTAACATCTCTCTTCTGTGGGTTTTCTGGCTTAACATAGCAGCCTTTTCCTCTCAGTTAGGAACAATAACAGAATCTTTTTCCTTTACCTAGGCATTTGTCATGAAACTTGTAAAAACTTAATATTTTTGAGCTTTCAACCTTCTGTCAACATTTGTTCAAACTGAACAATGACTTAAAAAATTATTAGCAAGCACATGCAGTTGAGAAGACATATACACTCATACACATAGACAACCAAATTAATTAACTGTAAGAATTAGCGTCTTAAAAGACATGAAATCTACAACAGTATTGGTTATGAAAAAAAAAAAAAAAGCAAACAAAGAACAACCAACCACACTGTAATGCACAGAAATCCTAGGGGACAAACAAGAAGAAAGCAATAATTCCTATAGAAGGCTATGCATGACAAGCCACGGCAAAACTCCCATATAAGATGGCAATGATAAACCAACATAGTTTAAGACACTCTACAAAAACGTATACGAAACAAACAACTTCCCCCCCAACACCTCAAGGCCTCCTCGAGACAGAAAAAAAATGCAAATTTTTACTTTCAGTTTCTTATGAAAATAAAGCTAAAATACAACATTTTACTAATCTCAGGAATGGACAAATGTGGCAACAAAGGAAAGAAAATTAAAATATACTGAAAAATAAGGGAAGAGTGGGAAAGAATTAAAAAGTAAATAAATTCTGTAGAGAATAGCCAACAGTGACAGAGGAAAACATGACAAACATATTCATCAAAGTGAAATACTGGAAAACATGGAGGAACGAGGGAGTTTTAGGCTTCATAATCAGCAATAATTGCATTAAAGGTAAGTAAAGGAATGTGGTTTGAATGTCTATGTGCAGTTCTGAAGAGTAAGTTCTAGTGGACTATGCAATAATCTTCTCTGAGGGAATGAGTTTAATATCCAGTGATCCTTTCCAAAATTACTAAGTTGGTAGTACAAGAATAAAATAACCTGAAAATGATTCCACCAAATGAATAAACTGCTTAAAGAAGGCACAGTACCTGAAAACATACCATAGGGAACAGTACTGCAATCTAATACATTAAAGGGTAGATGGGAATGTTAAAGACTACTTTCCAGCAATCATTTTTATATTACAGTATTAGTGTTAAAGAAAAATTCTACCAGACATGAGTTACCCTAGGTATGCTTTATTGCAGCGCTGGATGCACCGGGGAAATAGCTCAACCAAACGTGCATGCCAGGTGATCACCAACATACAGGTTATATAGAATCAAAATATACATATTCATTATTTTTCCGAGAAAAGGCAGTCCTATGATAATCATTTCTTGGAATCCATTTCCATATTCTCCTCCCCATCACGCACGCTCAGTGATTTGAGTCGGTGGTCCTCAGGGGTCTCTGGTGGTCGTCAGTGGTCTCGCACCCATGTTTGCTGGATGACCCTCTTCTTGCAGGCATGCGCAGTATCCTTGCTGTGGATACACTTGTCCCTTACAACTTACTTCATAAGATTAATATTCCTGGGCCTATTGTCCGGTTGGGTAGGGACTGTACAAGGAACGTAGCAGCATTGTACATTGCCATGGTCAGTTAGCTATTACCTTGATTACAAACCCCTTTCCCACGATTATAGGCTTTAAAACAGTTCTAGGCCTTAAGCAGCTTTCTAGTTAATATAAGTTTTCTTATAGCTAAGCTTCTATATTTTTACAATTAGAAAAAATTTAGTGTTTCAAATACAGTAAGATGTATGGGTAAAAACTTCTTTAAGTGAAAGACTTAATTTTATTTAACTGCTGCCTAAACAGGTGCTGGCCTTTTACTCTTAGTTTTTAATGATAAAGCCGAAAGGTGGACTTCAAAGGATTTGCAATTAAAACCAAATCATACACATAGTATATGTGACATAGTTCAGAGAGTTCCTAGGGCAAAAGTGGCATTAAGCAACTTTTCCCGTATAAATATCCCAGACCTGGTTCTGTACCTTCCCATTCCTCATGGCTGCATTACTTTATAATAAGTGTCTAAGTCCCCTCTTTGCCCTGGTGTTACAGGGAGGCTGGAAAGCCGTGAGACATGAACAGCAGCTCTGCAGGCAGCAGCAGGAGGACAGTGCTGCTGTTGGTGGAAGCTTTCTGCTGATATAAAGCTGATGTTGCTAATCCCGAAACTATCTTCTTGTAACAATACCTAGATGAGCCATACTGCAGATAGGAGGGAGCCTTTACCAGAGCATTTTGATGTCTGACAAGCCCGTAACTTCAGAAAATTTAGATTCAGCCTGCAAGCACAGGAGAACCCTGGGTTCTTCAGCAACATGTTGGAACTTAGCTGGTGTAACACTCATCTCCGGATTCAGGTTCCAAAACCAGGTCCTGTGCAATGTCCTGACGTGCCTAGTAGAAAGTGGATGCAGTCAAGAAATATGCTCCTGATATTTCTCTAGCAGTTGAACTATATGTTCTTGGAGAAGTCCAAATCACTAAAACTGGAGAATAATATTTTTCTGCTTCACCAGGGTGATACAAGTTCAATTAGCTGATGTGTGCGATGTGCTTGTGGTAATGAACAATATAAAATGTTTATATGAAAAAGATTGAAATGAAGTCATACGTTTTCAGAAATCAGTGGTGGATCTTGGCACACTTTGTAAGATCCAAAGCAATATATTCTTCTGGCTAGTCTCTCTGAGATGTCATGCTATTTGCTCATCATAAATTAAAAAGTCATAAATAAGATATATTCTGTTCACTATATCTGGTCTTTTCAGCTGTCAGATCAGTAAAAAAAAAAAAAAAATCACTTCTTGTTTTTCTCAGCAATTATAATTTGCAGCATCAGGTACTTGACTGTCTGCATGTGATTCTAGATGAGACTAGTTAGTGCGACTGGTGGCAAGTATTATGCATATGAACAGCCCATTTTCATCAGATCATTGGTGTAAGAAGCCCTAAGACAAAAGGCACCCTTTTGTCTAATTGGTAACAAAGAACCAATTAGGAAGATGTTTCCCAGGATTATATCATTAAATGGTAATGATAGAGGTACATAGCAACATGTTCATGAAATCGAATGTGGAGGTAAATAATTTTCACTTTAAAAAGATGACTTATATAAAAGATTTTGGCAGGCTGATGAGTCTTTAAGTCACAGAAGTAGCCTGCCTCTTGCACAGTTAAAACGTTTGGCTAAGAAATACAAAACTTCATAAAACGTGTATCATTTTACAAGGAGGAAATGAAACTGTAGTCTTCAAAAGGCTGCAACACACACTTACATCACATAAGTCTTAAAAGTGATTGCACATTGTCTTTTTTAAGTGTAAAACAATTTACTGATTAATTTACGAAGCAATAAATGAATACTTAAGACTTAGCTTTGTGCTTTGAAACTCAGCCACTGAATGTCCTAAATAGTAAATTAGCACCCGCTGCACATTCTTAAGATGAAAACCTGTAATTCCTTGTAGAGGTATCTTTGCCCTGTCAAACTGAACATCCTCTCTGTGATGATGATTAGGTGGAAAATTCATTGTCCAGGTGCTGAGTTCTGCTTGCTAAAAAAATTAAACAAATCACTAAGCTGCTGCTGCTATTGTAGTCTAATCATTGGTTTTCTACAGCAAATGACAAGCCTGTTTTCCTGCATGTGGCAGCAGCAGTGGCTTGCTTTCTTCCTTTGTGCTTCCACAAGGCTTAATTGTTCTCGTGTTCTGACAATAGTAAGAACCCCACACGACCCAGCTTGGATTGCACAGTTAAGGACACTATCACATTTTTATAGTGACATGGGTGGCAATAAAATTCGCAAAGTTGGTGCATGCAGCAGCCCGAATTTAAGTCTGTGCTGTGTTTATTGAAACAGAAAATTTCTTCTAAACAGGTATTTTGCTATTCAGAAAATAGCATGTGAGAGATGAATGTTTTCAATCTGGAAATTCCAATATGGAATCAGGAAATTTCAAATGACATTAGCAAATCGTGTCCCCCAGAGAACTGCTGGTTGTCACCATGTCACACATCCGTGGCCACTCAACATTTCATGATGCCAAAAAGGCAGATTTCTTCCAGCTGTGCAAAATATCATGCATAATTTGCAAGTGAATGATTCTTACACCATTAAAAATGTTGGTTCAGATTCTTTACAGTATGTGAAACACAAAACAATCACACAGAGTTTGCAGTATAATATTTTATGTTCTCGTGCAAAACTTAGACAAGAAGCAGAAGATCCTCCAAGAGCACAGCATGGACATTGCCCTTTCTCCCTGGTGCTCAGACTTGATTTGAATGTGAACAGGCAAGAGAGGAGAGCTGCAACCAATATACAATTTATGCCTTGAAAAAAATTAGTTTCATGATATGTTGTGGCCTGTGACCATGTAGGACTATATTTGTACATCTCCAGTGCTTGCCTGGATACATCTGTATACGTTTAAGAGGTCTGTTTCCCAGGAATGCTAAGGAACACAAGACAGACTGACGCCAATAGGTATTTGCAATGAAGTCTCAGCATATATGTAGTCTCCTGCTTTTATGTAGCCACTCCTAAATGTTGTCCTCTCAATCTCTCTCTCTTAAATATATGTATTGGGTTTGCACGGCAAGGTTTCGTTAGCGGGGGTGTGTGTGTGTGGGGGGGCTATCAGGGTGGCTTCTGTGAGAAGCTGCTAGAAGCTTCCCCTGTGTCCTATAGAGCCAATGCCAGCTGGCTCCAAGACGGACCCGCCGCTGGCCAAGGCTGAGCCCATCAGTGATGGTGCAGGGCCTCTGGGATAACAGAGTTAAGAAGGGGGAATAAAACACCAGGAGCGATTGCAGCCAGAGAAGGGAGTGAGAAGATGTGAGAGGAACAACTCTGCAGACACCAAGGTCAGTGCAGGAGGAGGGGCAGGAGGTGCTCCAGGCACCAGAGCAGAGATCCCCCTGCAGCCCGTGGTGAAGACCATGGTGAAGCAGGCTGTCCCCCTGCAGCCCATGGAGGAAGGATGATGGGGTGTAAAGATTCTACCTGCAGCCCATGGAGGTTGATGGTGGAGCAGATATCCACCTGCAGCCTGTGGAAGACCCCACACCAGAGCAGGTGGAGACACCCAAAGGAGGCTGTGACCCCATGGGAAGCCCATGCTGGAGCAAGCTCCTGGCAGGACCTGTGGCCCTGTGGAGAGAGGAGCCCATGCTGGAACAGGTTTGCTGGCAGGACTTGTGACCCCATGGGGGACCCATGTTGGAGCAGTTTGCTCCTGAAGGGCTGCACCCTGTGGAAGGGACCCACGCTGGAGCAGTTCGTGAAGAACTGCACACTGTGGAAGAGACTCATGTTGGAGAAGTTTGTGGAGGACTGTCTCCCGTGAGAGGGACTCCACGCTGGAGCAGGGGCAGAGTGTGAGGAGTCCTGCCCCTGAGGAGGAAGGAGTGGCAGAGACAAGGTGTGATGAACTGACCACAACCCCCATTCCCTGTCCCCCTGTGCCGCTGGGGGGAGGAGGGAGACAAATGGGGAGTGAAGTTGAGCCTGGGAAGAAGGGAGGGCTGGGGGAGGTGTTTTAAGACTTGGTTTTATTTCTCATTACCCTACTCTGATTTGATTGGCAATAAGTTACTTTCCCCAAGTCGAGTCTGTTTTGCCCATGATGGTAACTGGTGAACGATCTCTCCCTGTCCTTATCTCGACCCATGAGCCTTTCGTTATATTTTCTCTCCCCTGCCCAGCTGAGGAGGGGAGTGACAGAGCAGCTTTGGGGGGCATGTGGCACCCAACCAGGGTCAACCCACCACAATATACAAACAAGGAATAATAACATTTAACGTGTATGTATGTATGTTATGTAGGACTTGTATAAGAATTTTATAAGACTTAATGAAAAGTCATCTAGAGATTGCTTTGAAACTATAAAAATGCTTAAAAGCTGCTGAAGAGAAAACTTACAGGGACTTTAACAGGATTAAAGCCAAACCCCAGAAATTTCTCTGACAAGGTGCAGTTAAGGAATATCACTCCAGTTTCCAAAATTAAAAAGGGTGTTTTGTGTGTGGGAGAGGAGGCGGCATGAAAGGGAATCTGCCTGTCTCCTAGTCAGTTCCTCCCTAATAACTTTTGAATGTGTTACTAATTGCAAACAAATTGCACAGAGGGATAGTTCTCTCAAGGATATTAAGTTCCTGTATGTTTCAGTGACCAACACCACAGAAAGCTTTAATCAGAGCTATCATTGTTGGAGCTCACAGAATCAAAAACTAAAACTGTAAGAGAACGAGCTGTATTTGTTCAACTAACCTAGAGAACTGCACACTTGTTGAAATGTGCAACAAAATTATGTAGTGGAAATGAATTTGATATTAATTTAAATTCAGTAGGACAGTAAAAAAGAAATGAAAAGGTTTATTTTTATTTTTTTATTTATTCCTGAGTCTCTTTCCTCTGTTCATGATAATGTGCCATTGTAAGCTTGTTGATAACTTGAAATTTGCTGACATTCCTTCCAGGTGCTGTGTTCCCTGTGTCTCATCTCTTGTGAATGCCTGCACTCCTCTCTTTAAAATAATCTGCGGTGGAATCACTGTAGGCATTTTTGTATCTCGCTATTGCAATACACTACTTGCTAGGTTTTTTTACCAGACAAGCAAGGATAAGAGAAGAAGAAAAAGTGTCAAACAATATTTTTCTTCCTTTTTATTGCCCCACTGCTAAAATACCATTTCACTCAACCCAAAACTTTTAATGGAAATTTACTAGTTTTGATGAAACTTCACTAGGAAGATTGGTCAAGCGAGTGAGTTCATACCAATGTGACTATTAGCCTAGGTACCAATGCGAACAGCGGTTTATGGCAAATGCAAATTCAAGCACTGGCTCTTACCTATTGACTGTCCTTAGGCTGATTCATTAAACGGAGTTAAATGACTCAGTTCTGTCTCCTGCAGAGAAATGATACCCTCAGAATTTTTACATTATTCGTGAGATAAAGTTGATCTTTTTTGTCCAGCAGTAATAATGACTGTGGCTTTAGGAAAACATATTTGCTATGAAGCTGCCACATGATGCCACAGATGACTGACAAAGTGGTAAACAAAAGGTCTTGAAAAAAAAATCATTTAAAGTAAAGCACTTTCTTTTTGAGCACGATAAAGCATGTGGACACCTCACCCAAAAAGAAATTTTAGCTGAGGCATTGCAAACAGCAAATCCACCCTTCCTATGAGCTCATGGTTCAAAGGACACTTTCATGTTTTTATATTAAGCACTTAGAATTCTTTGTACGCAAAAACTTGTATAAAGATTTGCAGCTTTTAAAAAGAGTCTTTCCAAGATTTCTGGGAGATTGCATAAGCAACATATCCAGTCCTCAGAACAATCCCATAAAATGAATAAACTTTGACATACAAGTGCCTATCACATCTTGAAAGTGTTTAGCTTTTGAGAACATTTTGTAGATTTTTTTCTTATATGGAACTTGCAGCCATTTTCCCATGCAAATACAAGGGCCACATTTTATTATTACACAAACCTGTGCAACCCTCACAAAATAAATATGAAAGTATTTTGGAAGTGAAAGTTTAGTTCTTTATGTTTTAGTTCTTTATTATTAGACAAACCTGTGCAACCCTCACAAAATAAAAATGAAGGTATTTTGGAAGTGAAAGTTTAGTTCTTTATGTTTACGTCAGTAGGAGCACTGAGTTCATAGGAAAGCTTTGCTAAAAACTCCAGTTAGGAGCGAAAGAAGATGACCTATGGGGGCCATGAAGCTTATATTTCCTAAATGAGTATTCCCAAATCATAGTTCATCTACTTTCAAATCTGTATAAAACATTAAGATAGAACACGTTTAACAAACAGAAAAGTTTATTTCTTGCAATATGTAACCTGAGGAAAAAATGCCCAGTACAAGTAAGGTAGCACTATCCTTGCAAAAATCATTTTGTGAAGATGTATGTTTTGCAAATGACTCTTGGAGGTTTTAAACTTTGTCTGAAACCACGTCTTAACATGATAGTATCATGTTAACATCTATGAGTGCCTGAGTTGTATTCCTCACATTAAAATGAACATAATAGTCCACTTCGACTTCTTAACAGGCTACAAGCCAGTTTATCTTCACAGGGTCACAACTCTATTTATTGAAGATCTTCTCCAGAATCATGATTTAATAAAGATCAGGGACTGGATAAGGTCAGTGCATACTGAGGACAAAAAAGAAAGAAGTACACCTGGGAAGTGGCTGGTTCTTTATGCTCAGTAATTTTATTGTATAAAGCCCTTATACTTTATATTTTCATACTTCTTTATACTGCAAGGCTCCTGGAGTACTGCACAAAGAATAAGGATACTGGAACATATCAGCATTATTATCTGCCCACCTATGAAGAAAACAGTCCAGAAACCAGTTTTATAAATATTTGATTTTCTTTATATTGCTTTCAGTAATTCAGATTCACAGATTAGGAATCCTTTGCACTTGAAGATACCTAAAACAATATTTTGAATTCTGCTGTCATGGACACTGGTGACATTTTTACCTCTCATTCATTTCAGATTTCTGCTTCCATGGTAGTACTTCGTGGCAAGTCTTTAAAACAGGTACTACATCTCTCTCTTCAAAAATGCGACTGCTTATCACAGTGACCCTCACAAATATTACTTGCTTCAGGACAGATGATGTGGTTAGGAAACGTCACACAGTACCTTGTCCCAAAATAAATTTTGTTAGTCGTTTGGGGTTTTCTTAAACAATATACCATTTTAATAATAAGTAGATTACCAAAAAGAAAATACATAAACCAGAAATTACTAAACATCTAAACACAGACTTCAGATTCTATCTAGAAACCTGGCAGAGCTCCTTTACTCTATTAGTTACAGAGAGAACCAATGATTTAAACCAGTCCTCATCAGGTAGAAGAAGATTCTAGGAAGTGCTATGATTTTTCTCATGACAAGGAGCAGTTGTCCATTGGAATATAGCGTTACTAGGCCTATGGCATTTCTCTAAACATCTCTTTTCCCACCTATAAATTTTATCCAGGCAGAAAAGAGAACTTTTGCTATTTTTCTAGGAAATTCCTGGCGTGACACAACAGCCCAGCCAAGGCAGTGGCTAGAAATCCTTGGGCAGTGGATCACAGCCCGTGTTCAGGTCAGCTTTGCTGGACGAGCAGGGATTGGAAGATGTCCAGGACAAGTAGGTGCCTATGGTTCATTTGCGGTTCAGATACACTGTGCCTGTGTAACAAAATTGAATATTCTGGGTGTATTGGAATCATTGCACATCCTTATGTAGCTTACCTGTCTGAAGCATATGGAATGTATTTGGATGCACAGAACAAACTCAGGCTCCCCATAAAGCAGTGCCCAATGTGTTGGATAAACTCCGAACACATCAGATACAATGCTTTGTGGATGTGCATCTCTCTCTCGCTATCCAAGAAATCCTGACATAAAAATGGGAGCCTCATGTGTATACCAAATAAAGGCAGTCATGGTCACTGTAAATTTGACATCCATTGATGCAGAGTATGGGCTTCTCCTAAAGTGAATATTCTTTCTTTCCTTCCTTCCTTCCTTCCTTCCTTCCTTCCTTCCTTCCTTCCTTCCTTCCTTCCTTCCTTCCTTTTCTTTCTTCTTTCTTTCTTTCTTTCTTTCTTTCTTTCTTTCTTTCTTTCTTTCTTCTTTCTTTCTCTTTCTTTCTTCTTCTTTCTTTCTTTCTTTTTTTCTTTCTTTCTTTCTTTCTTCTTTCTTTCTTTCTTCTTTCTTTCTTTCTTTCTTTTCTTTCTTTCTTTCTCTTTCTTTCTTTCTTCTTTCTTTCTTTCTTTCTTCTTTTTTCTTTCTTTTTCCTTCCTCTTCCTTCTCCTTTTTTTCTTTTCTTTTTCTTTTTCTTTTTCTTTTTCTTTTTCTTTTTCTTTTTCTTTTTCTTTTTCTTTTTCTTTTTCTTTTTCTTCTACACCTAGGGCACTATATCTTATTCGGGTTTTGGTTTTGTGTGAAATTTCAGTAATAATTGTTCACTTAACTCACAGAAAAAAGTCTCAAAGCTCTGAAGTGTTGTTTGATAAAGTAAAAAACCAACTGAGAGATTAATAACTAAACCAAAGATTTTCTTAAGGCAAACAATGAGAATGTAGGAAAGGAAATGTCACTCCATACAAAATGATGACTTAAATTCAGTTAAAGGAACCTCTGTAACAGGATTTGCTATAAATCGAAGAAAATTCTCCACCTCCCTGGACCTATTGTTACAAGTTTAGACTTGTTAAACTAGTTGCAAGAATAAGGTCAAAGATATAATAGGGATTCAAATGTCAAGTAGATGTGTAAAAGTTCAAGAGTTGAAAATCAGGGTAGCACTGACTATGGGTTTAAAGTAATTAGGTTTTTTATTCCATTTGTCTATGGCAGGAAAGCTGTTTACCAAAACTGTATTAGATTCTAATATGATGTGGTAATTTTCAAAAAAATTAAAAATAAAAAATCAATGAAGTAGATAGTGTATCACATTTGACTCTAATATAATTAAGTTTCTTTCCACTAGGAAATCCACTAGAGATTTGAATCAAAAAAACTCTTAAAGTCCTTTCCGCAAGGCTCTGGCTATCTATTGTGACTATCAAAGGACAGTTTCCTCGACTGGCTAAAAGACTGAAATCTGCTTTACAGAATTCAGACTTTACCTTAAACTTTGATCTCCTTTAATCCTTCATTTCTGCCAGAAAAAAGCTTCAAAATAAAAAAGAAAAACACCAACCTGAATCGTTGTTTGAACCACAGCTCACAGTAAATTGGAAATAAGTAGCAGGCATAAAAGAAACATTGCCCTCAACTGTGCATAAAGCCAGTTTGGCACAGACTGTAGTCTCCCTAACTGTACAACCCGTATCCTGAAACTGCACCCCGTTTGCTGTGGCATTTTCCCAAAGCAATCACCTTAAGACTAGAAGTATTTTCTGCGTTCACTGCTATTTATAGATTTTTCTGGTTTTACGTTCATTTAAGGCAGGTTGTTCTTTTTTTTTAAGAACTTAGTAAAATTGGCAACACCTTTTAGCAAGTTTTAGTGTATCTAGGAGGTATCCGGAGCCCGAATAACCTGCTATTTAACCCAGAAGACTGGCTCCTGGCTATATATGATACTGAAGCTCAGGACCAACGTATGGGAACAAAAGCAGACAGAAAGAGGAGATAAAGGTGATGTGTTCCTAGCTCCTCTGAGCCTTGGCAGCTGCATTTACTGCCAGCTAGAACCACAACTATGCATTCAGGGTTAGTAAAAGTGTTTGGGGAATTCAGTCAGAGACAAACCAATATGTGGGATCACTGTGGTCCTAGTTTCTTCTGTGAAGAGGGAGTAGAGTTTGTCAGTTCTCAGAAGACAAGATTTTTTTTCATCGGACAGGCTACTAACTCATCTAGGATTCATGACAAGTCAACTGGACTCCAAGGTTCCAAACTACTTTGAAGACAGGAGGGAGAAGAAAGAGAAAGTTTTAAGCCAAAAAGAGAAAAAGAAAAAAAAAAAAAAAAAGAGTACAACGCTCTAGCTAGTTGCTTTCTGGCTAGGATTGTATTGGGTTTTTCCCAGTTTCAATTCCTCTGTTTTCATCCAGGGGACAGTCTCTTATCGACTTTTTGGCTTTATTATGATGGGACTGACTGATTTGGAAAATGGGAGATACATCAGGGTGTTACTGCCATTCTCCGGACAGCTGAAGCTGCAGCACTTCAGCCATCTATCCATCCTGTGTCAGCTCTGAGAAAGGAGAGAAACAGCATGGATAAGCATGCTATCCGATAGATTGGGGTTTCTGGAAAAACATACATTTTGAAATACCTGGCTCAATGACAGTATTTCTAAGAATTCCATATGTATATAAAAGCTCACTCCTCAGCCCAACAAAGCATTGCTACAGTGAACAGAGGGAGGCTCGACATTACAAATGGGAACAAAATACTCCAAAATGAGACTATGGGATGGAATTTCCGCTGGAGCCTTTTGTCATTTATTTTGTATGGTCTAAATTAACCAATTAAACATTTCAGAAATAAAATTATTTGGCCTGTAAACTGTGTAGAATAAAATGTTTGAATAGCTGGGTTCTATAAATCAACCTATGTAATATAAGACACTAGTCCTGTTTTTACCTACCCTTTTAAAGGATTAACAGGGAACTGGCAAGAAGAACAGTAATGTTGATATGAGCTTCCAGCTGGGATTGATTACAGGCTACAGCCTAATGCAGTAATGTTTTGTGCTAGCACAACAGTTTAACTAGAGAGTGCTCACAATACAGATCCCCCACCTTCTGCCTCATAAGTGGTGATATAAAGAAACGAGCTAATTTTGTTGTGATTCTGACCTTTGATCTGTTAAATCCCCAAATTAATTATCTAGCATGCACGTGATCTTCTACTGCTTAAATTAGGGCACATTTGTAAAACACATCTCATGTTAATAGCTTGTTTCTAGGCAAGTCTTTTGCCTGGCCCCCGTCCTTATCCAAGCCCATAGGACAGTGTGAAGTGGACAGAGTGGGCTTAGAGAGAGGCTGTAGGTGCTATTTCCTTACCAGTAGGATAAAGGTTAAAACAATATTGTGGAATTTAAAGTCAAGAATTGCAGGAAGTCATCAGGCTACCCTTCCTACAGATTACCCAATGTAAATGGAGCAAATGAAATATAAGGTAATGTCAGAAGTACAATTAATGCTTTGCTTAGTGGGCTGAAATATTTGAAAGTTGGTTTTATCATGAAAGAAATTCCTGGGATGGAATCACAAGGCAGGAAGTGTGTTGTAAGATGTGTCAACAGATATTGCAGTCTAGAGCAATGAGGATCAACTGTTCTTGTCTAGTTAATATTTCTGGAGATATTTTTATAGACATTTTTAGGTTGCTGAGCTTGAAATTATTTGTTTCTGAATACTTCTGATTTGGAGGAATTGCATGGTGTCCAGAATGTCACAGAAAATGCAGAACTCACGTGAAAGTGCCAAAGTAAAATTTGGCACATAAGCAATAAAGTGCTTGTCATTATCATCACAATATCCACTGTGGAAATTAAAGGTGACTTTAGAGTCAGTGCTGATCTGAAGTCTTGCATCACTTTAACTAACTTTAGATCTAATAGTAGCAAAAGTAAAATACAACCTTTTCTTCTGACAAATTTGGTGGCCTTCTATCATGGGGTTTACAGTATTGGTGGATAAGGGAAGGGCAACTAACATCATCTACCTGGACTTGTGCAAGGCATTTGACACTGTCCTGCACGACATCCTTGTCTCTAAATGGGAGAGACATGGATTTGATAGATAGACCACTCGATGGATAAGGATTTGGCTGGATGGTCACACTCAAAGGGTTGTAGTCAATGGCTCAATGTCCAAGTGGAGACCAGTGACCAGTGACGTTCCTCAAGGGTCGGTACTGGGACTGGCACTGTTCAACATCTTTGTCAGCGACATGGACAGTGGGATCGAGTGCACCCTCAGCAAGTTTGCCGATGACACTAAGCTGTGTGGTGTGGTCAACACCCTGGAGGGAAGGGATGCCATCCAGAGGGACCTTGACAGGCTGGAGAGGTGGGCCTGTGCGAACCGCATGAAGTTCAACAAGGCCAAGTGCAAGGTCCTGCACATGGGTCGGCGCAATCCCAAGCATGACTATAGGCTGGGTGGGGAATGGATTGAAAGCAGCCCCGAGGAGAAGGACTTGGGGATAGTGATTGATGAAAAGCTCACCATGAGCCAGCAGTGTGCGCTTGCAGCCCAGAAAGCCAACCGTGTCCTGGGCTGCATCAAAAGAAGTTTGACCAGCAGGTCAAGGGAGGTGATCCTGCCCCTCTACTCCACTCTGGTGAGACCCCACCTGCAGTACTGTGTCCAGCTCTGGGGGCCCCAGTACAGGAGAGACATGGAGCTGTTGGAGCAAGTTCAGAGGAGGGCCATGAAGCTGATCAGAGGGCTGGAGGACCTCTCCTATGAAGACAGGCTGAGAGAGTTGGGATTGTTCAGCCTGGAGAAGAGAAGGCTCTGGGGAGATCTAATCGCGGCTTACCAGTACCTGAAGGGGCCTACAGAAAAGATGGTGAGGGACTGTTTATGATGGAGTGTAGTGACAGGACAAGGGGTAATGGGTTTAAGCTGAAGGAGGGTCGATTTAGGTAACATGTTAGGAACAAATTCTTCCCTGTGAGGGTGGTGAGGCACTGGAACAGGTTGCCCGGAGAGGTTGTGGATGCCCCATCCCTGGAAGTGTTCAAGACCAGGTTGGATGAGGCTTTGGGCAATGTGGTCTAGTGGAGGGTGTCCCTGCCCACAGCAGGGGGGGTTGGAACTAGGTGATCTTTGAGGTCCCTTCCAACCCAAACCATTCTATGATTCTATGATTCTGGAACTTAAGGTAGGTGCACAGTGAGGAAAAGTGTTGAGCTCCATATGGAAAAAATACAAAAAGTGTAGCATTTCATGCTGATATCCTTTTGGATGCAAAATCCATTATTTCACTGTTACAATTTCTTGAAAGAAAGTGCCCACAGTTTCAGTTTGAATCAATCCTGTCAATCCTGTCCATGTTTGTTAAATAAATTTATGACCACATGTGGAATCACAGGTCACTCAGGCAATAAGGATGGCTGAACCCTTGGTTTATCTGTGCTTGGAAGGGCTGGGGCAGAGCTGAGATACTTGGAGATTTCTGGGATGTGCAGAGGAAGAATTACAATAGACAGAGGAGTCAAAGTAAAACAGATGCATAACACTGGAGTTAGGCTGCGTGTTGGACATTTTGGACTTGGCTGTTTCATTGCTGTTTAAGGGCTGCCTCGCATACCTGAGTGATGCAGCCCTACCCGAATATCAGCACAAGCAGTATTACTGAGACAGTCTAAAAACCAAGTTTTCCAGCCCATTAACAGACCTAAGAATTTACAACAGATAACCATTAAAACTTTTTGATGCATATAGACAAGTTTGAATCCTTTGTGAAGAGAAGAAAAAGTTATGTCTCACAAACTGCATATATGACTTAGATGTGGTTGTAGGTTTTTTCTGTTTATTGTCTATCAATACCAGCATGTTTGCTCAGAAAAGTTTTATTTGCTGAGATATTCATGGGAGCTGACTTGAAATAGAAGAAACAGACAAGGAAGAAAATTATAGTGGGGGGGATTTCTATACCTTAAAGAAATGTGAGGACTGTCATCCTGTACAAAGATCCATTTAACAGTGACTGCAGGGATGCAGTACTCTTAATTGAGGTTCTTAAGGTGAATTGCAGGCCAAAAGGATTTTGAACATACTAGTTCTGAAATACTGTATATGTGGGGCCCTTTCTTACCACAACTTGACCAAACTCTGGTACTGAGCATTTATCAGCTTTCAGTATCCACCATATGTGGCCATATCCTTTGCAAATACGGTTCTGCACAAACAGAAAATAGCAATGACTGGTGTTCTCTTTAAAAGTGGTATGAGAAAAATGGAATTGATAAATGTAGCCTTCATAACTAATAAAGCATATTTAAGAACAAATGACTAATGATTGTTTTACAAAGAGCTAGTTGGAATAGGAAAGCTATTCACATGATTATATGCAATTTTTCAGCAGAGAGATTTTAAAACTTGAGGAAATCACTTGATCATCTATTCTGACCTTCTACATGAAACACACTTTAGGAACTTCTGAATTAATTCTTGCTTCAAGGCTAATAGCTCCAACTGCACTTCAGCCTATATTTTAAGGGGAAAACACAAAACAAAGCCTTATAGTAACGGGACCATGATAAATTTTCTAGCTGAATGTGCCTCTTGCCAACATGCAGGACATAACCAGACAGAAGGAACTGCTTCCCTCTCCTCGTGCCCTAACACAACCTAATGCAGCAGGACTGGGATACTGGTTATGGCCTCAAGACATTTCCAGCATGCTAGAATATGAAACATATTCTAGCTTGCTTTCCCAAATGGCATTTTCTATCTGCTTGTCTGTCTGTCTCTGGAGCCATTACTTTCTTCACTTCCCCAAAGTGAAGGAACCTGTTAATCTATTTCAACCAGAATTGACATGGATCCAGCCAAACAGACAAGGAGAGGATTTAGGGAAAAGGGAAAGAAGAACTGTGCGGGGAGGTCTGTAAGAAGGCGGTAACAAACCAGGCTTCATTAGTTGTTCTGCTCACAGAAAAGCTTTTTTTTTTTTTCTGAAGTGATCTGTGGCCCCTCTATCCTTGAGTCATATCTACATACTTGTCTGACAATAAGTGCTTTCTGTTTACTACAGCATCAGAGCCCAGATAGTTAAGGACAAGAAAATTGGATTCTGTTCTTCCTTATGAGTCACTAGTAAAAATGCCAGCTATGCGACTGTACAATCTTTATTATCAAAGATAATATAAGAGAAAGAAAACAACCAGATCTTCACATTCCAGGCTATGTATGCACTTCTGGAAGCTGGAAAGTTTCTCTCCAGGGCCATAAAGTGAACACATTTGTACATATGGGATACAAATGGAATCAAATCCTCAATGCCTTTTCTTTCCCTGACACTTGAAAATGCATGAGGTACAACTTTTAGCTATGCATATTAATGGTTGGACTGAACAATTTTTCGGTGCTGTATAATGGTGGAATAATAGTCTACCTTAATAGCAACATGAAATGAGGAATATTGAAATAAGGGGGCTAGATGCCAGGTTAATATCAAGAGACTACACAGTACTAGTGCCACATGGCTTCGTCGACCACTACAGACATTGAGTTTTGCTGGCAGGAGCATAGCAAGACTGGGCAGTAAGATGGGACATTCCAAAGCTGAATCTGTTACTCTCTGAATGAATCATTACTTACAACTGGAAAGCTGTTAGAGACTAACTTAACATCCATAGCTCATTAAAAGCATCTTCAAAGTGAATATTAATTACATCTTGGAAAATGTCAGGTTTTGAACAGTTGGAATGACAAAGTAGGCTAGTTTGGTGGGGAGACATATCTTGCCCATCAGCAACCAGCCTTCCGCTTATGTTCCTTTGGACATCTCTTGCTTTACTTTCTTGTTGTTGCCAAGAAAACACTTCCATATTGCTGTACATACTGTACTGGACACTGCACGGCCATGTGCTCTTTACAGAATAAGAAAAACAGCCAATATCAAAGTCATTTTGCATACCTCTTTCTTTTTCTCAAAAAAGAATCCAAGAAAGTTAGTTATTTGTTCAATTGTTGAGTGTGAGTTGGCAGTACAGGAATTAGAGTACTGCTGTGGCAAATTGGGGAAAATGTGACATGTTTTACACAGGAGGTCAGATTAAATGTTAAGATCAGATCCTTCTGGCATTAAAAATCTATTATTCTATTTTAATAATATTTCTTAACATCTACTACATTATACAATGGTATTCTGATCGTGGGAAATTGCTTCTATTTCACCAGTATACAATCATACAATTATACAGCGTGAGACAAAGAGTCTGCTAGAAAAAAAAAAAAATGCTGTGGAATGATCTTTACTATTTTGGGAAAAACTGCCTCAGAGTAGTATATCACAAGTTAATCACAGTTCTTGTGGTTTGTAACTTAGGATCATGTCGAGGCTAGCATCAAAATGCAGGGCAGAAACTGTTGAAAAGCTATTGTATTCTGCAAGCTCCCAGAGTACAGCCTTAGAAATTTCTTTAATGTTTTTTTTCTGCATTTTATGATTAATAAAACATAAGGTAATGCAACCATTTGGCTCCATGGCTTGTATCAGGAATAGTGTGGCCAGCAAGAGTAGGGAAGTGATTGTCCCCCTGTACTCAGCACTGGTGAGGCCACACCTCAAGTACTGTGTTTAGTTTTGAGCCCCTCACTACAAGAAAGACATTGAGGGGCTGGAGAGTGTCCAGAGAAGGGCAACGAAGTTGGTGAAAGGTCTAGAGAACAAGTCTTGTGAGGAGTAGCTGAGGGAACTGGGGTTGTTTAACCTGGAGAAAAAGGAGGCTGAGGGGAGACCTTATTGCTCTCTACAACTACCTGAAAGGAGGTTGTAGTAAGGTGGGTGTCGGTCTGTTCTCCCAAGTAACAAGTGATAGGAGAAGAGGATATGGCCTCAAGTTGTGCTGGGGAGGTTTAGTTTGGATATTAGGAAAAATTGCTTCACCACAAGTGTTATCAATCATTGGAACAGGCTGCCCAGGGAAGTGGTTCAGTCACCATCCCTGGAGGGATTTAAAAGATGTGTCGATGTGGTGCTCAGGGACATGGTTTAGTGGTGGACTCGGTAGTGCTAGGTTAACAGTTGGACTTGATGATCTGAAAGGTCTTTTTCAACCAAAATGATTCTATGATTCTATTGTGTAATATGGATCCTACCTTGCCTGCTAAACTCCTCTGCTGTGTTACATTCCAGAATGCAGACTTGTCCTATGCGAGGAAGTATAACTTCAGACACTTGACTGGGATAGTGTAGTTTTTCTAGAGCTTTTTGTCTACAGACAAAGTAAAAACCATTAAACCATCAAAACCTCCATGATCCATTCTTGTCGTGTCTCCCTGAAGTTTCAGAATCCTCCTTCAAGGCATTTTATGAAGGTATCAGCTGATGGAGTAACAGCTTAACAAGTTCCAATTTGCTATGTAAGCAAGGCATGGTGTGAAACTCATTTACCCCAGCTCCTACCCCTTTTTTTCTTAACAGCAGGCACATATTAATTCCACCTGGAATGGTATCTTTTCTCATGCTAGCAATGACATATTCCTTACAGTTCATTTCAGACAGCATTCTCAAAGATTCTTCTTTCAGTCTTCAAGGCAACTACATAAGTACTTTTAAGAAACTAGGCTGTGAAGGACTCTCAAGCTTTCAACAGATTTTATTTTTTAACCAATCTGACTGAGATAATAGAGAACTACATTTTTGTCCTAAATTACTATAGGAAAATTATCATTTTCAAGTGGAATTTTTTGAAGAGATTTCCAAAGAAACTTATGCAGTTCATCTGTATTAGCATCTCTATAATTTTTCTTCATAAGATTGTTCAAAATGCTTTATCATTTCTCATAATCTATGTCTTAGCTCAGCAGCATCAGCAAACCTGAAAATCCCACAAATTCTATTCAGCTGAAATTCTGGACAATACAGAAAACAGATGTTTGATGCAGCCAGCCTCTTGACAGCCTGCCTCTGCCACCAAGGCACTTCTCTTGTAGCTTTCTGAGCCAAGGAGCCTGCTCTGGGCTGAATGCTTTTACCTCCACCAGGTAGAAGAAAATGTATCAGAGGCTGACAGTACCCTTTTACACCAAATTATTCACACAGCCAGGGCCTAATCCACCATCCCAGGCAGGAGCAGGACAGTCGGGGACAGTCAAGGTCAGCTCCTGCCCTGGGCATCAGCACCTCCCTGGGGATGGGGACATAAGCCCATGGGTGCGCCCAGCTCAGTGGGACCCATTGCTGGGCACAGCTGGGCTGGGCTGTAGACAACTGGAGACCAGTCTTGGCTGTGGCATCTCTGGGGCAGGGGCTGATGGCCCTGGGGGGGTGACGTGAGGTCCTGGGCCACGGGCAAGGTGGGGGAAGACCTGAGGGGGCTGGTCAAGGACAGTCAGTGCTGGTGGTGCCCTCGGGGCCCTGGCACCCTGTCATGGATGGGAGAGATACGACTCTACTAGCAGCTGCACAGTAAAAACAAAATGTGCAGTCACTATTTCCAATGTATTTTAATCACTGAACCAGGTAATTTATACCCAAATAGACATAGAAACCATAATAACCAAAAAACTATTACTAAAGACAAATGCATTCCCAACGTGGTTTTTCACTTGCATTATAATAACATGAAAATGCAAGTGAGGTGTACAAAAGCAAACAAAATCAACCTTCTTGCTGACAAGCCATTTTAAATAATATGGTTGTGGTTGATAACCTATCAGTAAAAGAAATGCTTCTACTCATAAACATTGCAGCTTTTTACAGCAGTTTCTTAACATGCACAGTGAAGCCTTTCATTAAAAAGCAAATCAACAACAATGAAAAACCCTCATCAGCCCAAACAGTAGAAATAGTTTCAAACTCATGGTTGCTACATTAAAATGTGAGTTCTTTTGAGATATGTGATGCTGCTGTTTCTCTGAAAACTGCACCAGTTCAAAACTAGTTTTCACTCAATTTAACTTCCTATTGATCCTTCGGAATTACAGATATTAAACACTTGGTTTCACAACAACTTAATGAACAGTTCTGAGTCTCTTTAAGCACGGCCACTGGAAATGCATGGACCAGTTGGAATCAGAGATTACAGCAATGTCCCATTGGCCTGCAATTTTCTGGCAGCTGAGAGTCATTGCCTGGATATATATAATGGCTCATGCTGCAAGTTTTTCTCCTGAGAGCTGAATCTGAACTGGAAAATCCTAGCTTCAGAGAATAAACGTACTGAAATAAATAATTCTATTTCTGTGGGATGTGTAAAGAGGGGTTCAGTCCAGAGGACGAGCATTTATGTTAAGACCTATGGGTAGCTTTACCCTCTGAAGAAGAAAAAAGATGATGAAATGAAAGATTTAAAGAGGTGAGATTGAATGTGTGCACAGTGTGAAAGAAAAAAAAAAAGGAAAACTGAAGGCAGAAGGGGAGGTTCAGGCTTCCTGGATTAACGTGGTGATGCTGTAAGCTGTGATGATTTCTATTAAGCTAGAAATCTCTGTGATCCCTTCCTTGAGTCCAAGCCTATGCCTCAGCTCACAATACACCCAAACTGTGGAATCTTTAAGCCAAATTGCTGTGGCCATAGCTATGATCAGAGGACGGTGAGAGTCAGAAATAAGGTGGTCTCCCATCTGTATCTGATATGGGGTATGGATGAAACAGTGAGCTGCAACTGAGGAGTAGTTACAGAAGGTGCTATCAGTCTTCTTCCAGCAAATGTGTTGCTGCTTTCTGGCTAACACCAGAGTCCAATGGCAAGAGACCGCTTCCTTTCCTCTGTTTCTAAGAGGCAGTACAACCACCTGGGAAATTTATTACTAGTAGCTACCTCTCAGCTGAAAAATTTGCTAGTTGTGTGAGAAACTCCTCTCCACACCACCTACCTCCCCCAAAGTCAGGTCCTTTCAGAGAGAAGCATTTAACATACAGGCATACCGTGGTCTTAGCTGGGAGGACCCAGTCCTGCAGATGAGGTTGATCACTACCTAGGTCAATCTGCTAAACTGTTAAAGAACATGTGCGGTGTCAGCTGGGGTCCGTTAAACCAAAACACATCATTTAGCCTTTGGTCACAGTTATTGTATATTCACTGTAGAAATGGAAGGGTCAGTTAAATATCCTGGTATGCAGTCATGATTTTATGATTGCACTGCAGGAGAACAGCAGTAGGACTTGAAGGGCATGAACTGTATAAGCTCTCCTGTGGTCATGGGCACGTACGTGGGTTATGTAAATCCCTGCTGATGAAGTACTGTTTCAGATACCATTGGTGTTATTGGATCTACCATGGATATACCTCTCTTCCACAGTCTAAATGTGACTTGGGTTCAAGAAGTGAGGGATATTCTCTAATTAGAGGGAATCTTTTGTGTGAAAATGGAATCAGTCATCTTAGTCTAGTTTAAATGATATAAACGGCTTTGAAATGGGTTAGTAAAACCAGAAAAATTTGGGAGGAACCTAAGTGCAGGAGATTGTGATACACCAGAACAGATTGTCTCAGAAAGCCACCAAAGTTCCATCTCTGGAGGTTTTGAAAGACAAGTCAGAAAAAAAGCTGTCTGGAACAGTTCAGGTGCATTTTGTCTTCAAATAGAGAAAAGCTAGATTAATATCTGAAGGCCTTTGCTACACCTGTCTTCTGTGATTCAGCTTATTGGCTGCTATCAATATTGCAAGGTGTCTGTGTCTGCTAAGAAATGTAGTCATGTAAGACTGTCTGTCAATGTAAGAAAAATGTCTGCATTGGAGGAAAACACATTACTCAAAGTTATTTGACTAAAAAAAAGGTTTATCTTTGTGTGGTTGCTTGGTTTTTTCTTGTCTAATTGTTGGTGGTCAAGTCACTTGTGTGTACTGTAAGTCATTTGTGCTGTAAAAGAAATGTTAATATCTGAAGTCCAGATTCTACAATGAACTTTCTGTAGTGAATGTGTCATTTAATAGACCCACAAGGAAATCTGTGGTTTCCTTCACTGTAGAGGGACTGGTTGGTGGCAGGGGATTGTGCTGTCAGAGCTCACTGGAAGATAAGAAACTAAAACTATCAGATAATTTAAACAAAGAACTGTAGTGATGGCCTCAGGGAGGATTCATCCGGATTTAAGACAATGTAACTGCATTCAGAATCCTATAGAAAGTATATACATAAACCCTAAACAATAGCAACAGCCACTTCTAGCATGAAGTCAGGATATATCCTTAATTTATAGTTCTGGAAACCTTAACCCAAGACAGGACTAATATTATTTGGGCAGATTCTGACATTTTTACCTGAAGCTTAATGTTGCTTTTCTTCAAGAAGTTCCAGTTAAATGAGTGTGGATTTAATTGCACCTTAACTGCTGGGGGGGGGGGGGGGGGGGGGGGCGGGAAGTGGGTTCTGAGTTAAAATAGGGTCAAGGAGATGCCTCATTAGGATTGTCTTTTTTAGGGATGAACTGATGATCAGAGAATAGAGTGAGTTAACAGTGATGCTTTCTACCTGCACAAGCTGCAACGGGACTCAGCTCCATTTATTATTCTGAAATAACAGGTGCACCAAAACTAACTAGAGAATACCCAGTATATGTACTGCTTTTCATGTACTTTTTGTATAAAGAACAGATTGCCTTTATTGCTCCTGACCTTACATTTCTCTGTCAAACATATCAATCACTCCCCCTAACCTTTAATAGGAAAGGCTAAAGTTGTTTACTGCAGCAGTTCCTATTCACCACAAGGACACCACCTCCATTCTGAACCAGTCAGATTTGCATACCTTCCACTGATTATCCAAAAAGATTGCTTCTTCCCCTAGAATATTTGTCCATTTTATACATTTTTTTTCCCAAGGAGGTCATTCATTGCCAGTGAGGTTAAATCTAAAAGTCAGCAGTATTTGGCAGAGATTTATGTGGAATAGATATGGGTCTGTACAGCTCTCAGACTGATTAAATAAAGAATGTCATGGGGAGTAGTATGATAGTATATGCATACTCCAGTAAATGAAAGTAATGCATTAGAATGCAGCTTTAGGGTCTAATTTAAAAACATAATTCAGACACAAGCAGAAGCCTTTAAAATATTGGCAGATGTCTTCATACTGTATTTCATATAGAGGACAAAGTGGATTAAAGATAAATGTAATCCAAATAATGGTGCTGTTTCATTTATTTTTTCACTTATGTTTTATTTCTTCTAAAGAAATTCAATTTGTAGAGGATTGTTTTGTGGGTTTTCGTATTTTTATGCAGATCCGCTTAAAAATGTGAGCAGGGGAAAAAAAAAAGCATTCATTACAATTTGATGCTCTTCCTGAGGCAGCCTATGGTAAGTCAAAGCCTTTACTCAGCCTAGGTGAAATAAATACTGTTGTTAAAAGGAGCATTTCAATAAGCAGGAACTTTGATTCCTCTCTTTCTGTCTCCCATCCCCTTTCAATCTCATTATTTGTCAAGGTGATTAGGCTTAAACGGTTATTCTCACTTAGGATTCTCAACTTTTATTGTAGCCCATTGCTGAAGGACAGACAGGCTATTATTGTCTCTGCTCCACATTATATTTTTCCCTAGTGACATTCTATCAGGTTGGTGCTTTTACAACATTCTTTTTTCTTCCACCTTCCTGCACTGCTTTAGAAGTCAGGAGGAAATGAATAAAAATTCAAATGTGGCTCAAGTACATTGTTAAATGGAGTGAAAGATAGTTTCTCAATTCAAGAAAAGTTGGCTAGGGGCTGTGACACATATTTATGTCCTCATAGGTCTGAACAGGCAGACAATTGATCTTAAGTGGAGACCTTCTAATTTCCTTACTCATTTATATGGTTTTGAATGCACAGTTGTGATTGTCACTGGGACACTGCAGCACCCACTTCATTGAGCATTTTTTGACTAAATCCAGAGTCGTGAGGGGATTAGAAGGAAAGTTGTTTGTTTTGAGCTTGAGACTTGGTTGAATAAGGTGCATAAAAATATAATTTTAAACCAATACTGACTGTATTATTTCAACATTTTAATTCCATTTCAGTTGGTTTTCTCCAGTCACTTTAGTATCAGTCTCACCATTAAAACCATGGTGAAATTCTGAATCTCTTCAGTGGAAATAGGATCAGTTCCTCCCAGCCTTTCACACTCATTGAGCATGTGATTGGCTTGAATTTTTGGAGGTAATGAGCACTTAGCACTTTCTTGAGACCTACAGAGCTGCCAGTGTTCTCTATCTTGAAGGAACAAACCCATAGCTAACTTACAACTAAACTGCAGCACACAAACTAAAGGCATTCCTTCTTAGAAGAAAGTTTGTTAGTGTTGTTCAAACTGAACACCATTCTCTTTATTTCCATTTCAGATTCCAGGTAGGTCTCTCTCTTTGTAAATTGGCAAAGAGAAGGTGGCAAATGAATCAGGGAATGAGTATACTACATGGGAGAGGCCAGAGTGTATTTCATGGAACCATAGAATCATAGAATAGTTTGGGTTGGAAGGGACCTTTAAAGATCACCTAGTCCTAGGCCCCTGCAACGAGCAGGGAAATCTTCAACTAGACCAGGTTGCTCAGAGCCTTGTCCAACTTCACCTTGAATGTTTCCAGGGATGGGGCATCTACCACCTCTCTGGGCAACCTGTTCCAGTGCCTCACCACCCTCATTGTGAAAAATTTCTTCCTTATATCTGATCTGAGATTTAAAGATTTAAAGGGTAATAAATAACTGGAGGATATTTAGAGGGTATGCCTGGTCAGTGGCCATATAATTTAGCTCACCAGTTTGGTTCTGTCAAATCTACAGAGACTAGTATGATCTGCTGTTGTTGAATTTAAGGAGGTGACCTGTATGTAGCCTTGTTAAACATGTTGAAAGTAACTAAAAGTCAATGATTTGACAAAACTGTTAGGGTATGCATTTTTTATATATATGTATGAGCTAATGCTAATAGATATTTTCTCTACCATCGTAAAATCTTTCAACAAAAAAAGGAAAGCATTTTTAAAATTCTCTCGTAAAAACTGGAGAAGGTGAAGAAAGAAGCCACAGAATAATGACAGGACTGGAACAAATGCTTTGTAGTGGGAGACTTAGGGAGCTTGATCTGTTTAGCTCATCAAATGCATTAAGTATTGACTGTAGAATAGTCTAAATACTTTCATGTGGAGAAAATATTGCATATTTCAGGCTTCCTTAATATAGCTGAAAAGACATAAGAGAAACTGAAGTCTGTACTTCAAGCAGATGAATTCAAATTGGGAAGAAAACACACACTTGTAACAGTGATTAGTCCTTGGAAATAGTAAGCAGAAGAAATGATATAGCCTTCATCTTTTGTTATCCTTCAGCTGAGGTTATAGATAGAACTAGATCCAGTCTCAGAGATGGATGAGGTTTAATGCAGCAATGTAGATGTTTTTAACTCTGAAAGAGGAAAGGGTGTAAAGGTGCATCAGAGAAACATTTTTGTTATGCACAAGGCTTTGTCCATGACATGAGATAACCACTTTCATTACTGTGCAGAAGGCTAGCACAGATTCTGTAATAGTCCATTTTTCCTTCAATATCTAATTTATACATTTACATATCTACATTACAACAGATAAAAAAAATTGGTTTTCAGAAACTCCCAAGTTGGGTGAATGCGCTATATGCCATCATTGCAAGTTAAGTATCCTTACAGATTCTTGGGAGTATGTTACTGTGTACATAATACCTGTTTTAAAACTCCTAGAGCTGTATACTTCCATGGCTGCAGATGAAATGCATGACTAAATCCCTTATGTGAGCTCATGGTGAAGCTGAGGTTTTGCCATCTTCAAAAGCCTCAGTGGACCCCCTCTCACTGAGATCATGTGAGGATGGTCCTCCCGACCTGTTTTCCCTGTCTCATGAGTGCCCTGCTATGACCATGAGCATAAGCGTAGAAAGGTCCCTCACCATTTCCAGCTTGGATTTGTTCAGTTGTTTTTGTTTGGTTTTTTTTGTTTGTTTTAAATCACAGGTATGACTTGAACAGTTACATCTCTGGAAATTCTCAGAGAAAAACACCATCAGAAAGGGAATCATCCTGAAACTGAGAAGCATTGTGTACCGAATCTGAACATAAGGGTATCGATCCTACAGGCTTCAGGATAACCCAGTTTAAATTCCATTGCACAGCTCTCCTACCACTGCAGTGCCTGATTCTTGGATACATTCGATCCTGAACTCAACTAAACCCACACAATTTTGTTCCTCCACTAAAACCAAACAGGAAGCAGGCAGGTGCACAGCACCTGTCCCCGATGCTACTGACCACTTTACTGTGACTATTGCTCCAGTATGGTTGTGAAGGACAGCAGCCTCTTTCCAGATTTGGTTGTTAGCAAAACAAAGAAAGCACAAAAAGTGTAATAATAGCATTGAAATAAAGAAAGAGAAAGAAATGGGGAAAACATAAAAATACAATGTTTTCCAGTCTGCTACAAAGGTTAAATTTCTGAAGCTGATTTAATTCAGAAATTACAAGTGCCTCCTAATTTACAGCAGAATCTTCTCCGTTAAGATCCAAATGGTTTTGGAAACTTTTTTTCTGTTTGTTTTGTTTGGCTGACATGAAAAAACAAAAGAATATTTTAGGTTTTTCAGTATGGATTTTTCAATGTAGAAGTCCTGGAAATGGAAGCCATATGCTATATCAAAACTATGGTAAACAAAAGCAATTAAAAGGTAGATTTTCCTGAAACATATACATGTGTGGGGAGGAGAGAACGCACACCTACATATGTACATATGGTGAGGGAGCGAGCAATCTGAGTACCTAATAACACTATCAAAAATCTACAGTGTGGCAGAATGGAAAAATAATGGAAAAAGACAGCCTGGAAGAAACTAACTGAACAAAACATGACTTTTGTCCCATAAAAACTGTATTTGAAATAAAATTATAACTGCACCTGCTTTAATGTAATTTTTTTTTTAAAAAAAGTAATCAAATACAACGCAAAGTAATAATTGGAAACAGTAGATTTTTACAGATATTGTCACCCTTTGCAGAAGGTAGGAACACAAAGGTATTAACACTAGTGCCTGCTATGCTATAGGTTTTACATTCCTGTGATGTACTCTGTAGTTCTGGGACTATCACTGAGGACTGATCTTCTTTGTTTAGGGACCTACTCTGTGCTTATATTTCAGGTGCCTTGTAAAAAAAGTACCTACAATTCCTTGCATTATTAATGACCAGAGTAAGGTGCTTCCGAAGACCACGAGAGAAAGATTGCATCCACTACCTATTTTTAAATGCTTGAGCCTCATATGACAAACACTTCATCCTGGTCTCTGCTGGGAAAAGTTCTTGGCTTAGTTCTTACCCATTCTGTCTGCACAGAGTAGGGCAGGTAGGAACTTCAGCCCAGGTGTTCAAAGTGCTGCTACCCAGGCACACCATGAGCACACTGACTCCAAGCTCTAGATGAGCCAATAGACAATTACAAAACCAGAAAGCTGGAAGATCACAGGATTCCACTTAATCAAGTCAGTTCTTGAACTCTACACTTCAGAGAATATATATATACACACAGAGATACCAGGGCATCCATCAGCCAAATGTCTGCTGAGAGATTGTGCTGACTTGCCAGAGCTCTATCACCATTACACAGCTATGCAGAGTTTTGATTGAGTCATTCTTGTATTTTGCCTCAGACAGGCTGCATAATTACTGGTGCTGGTTACTGAAGTCCCTTGTTCATTCCAGTCATAGCACCACATCCAGGAATACTTCTGAGAACATGAACTTTTTAGATAACAGATTTTTGAAAACATAGAAATATTATTTAATTGAAAACCTAGAGAGACAATATCTCTTCAGAATAGTTGGTACTTATCTCTGGTTCTTCTTGTTCATCATGGTAGCTTTAGTAAGTCCCAAACTAAACCACCAACTTCTGGAAATACCTGGAACAAACATTTCTGTCAGGGCAAAATTTCTGTGTTAGTTCTGCATTCATTCTTCTGTTTTATAAACTCCCTCCTCAGATGCACATTGTAGCTGAAATCAGAATTTGGAACACTTACATAGTATGATGTAGGGGATTTCAAACATTTTATCAGGTGCTGATCACAGTGGGACTATACTAGAGCCCTTTACAATCTGCATAAGCCTCCCCTGCTCTATCTCTGCATAGGGCTCATCATATCTAGAAAATACAGATCTTCTCTCTGAAGACTATTGCAGTCTTCATCAACATGTTTTCAGGCATAACTTCCAAATACAGAGTATTGCAAAATGTTAATGCTTGACATGAAGCTCCTGTGAACTACGAAATGCTCCCTTCAGGGTGTGTTTCAGCAACATGTTGACAGAATAGATACTCCAGTCTGGATTGACAACAAGTTTGGCTCTATTATCAGTAGTGAAAAAGTGTAAGGGACTCATCCTGGCAACAAATTAGCTGAATGTAATGTGGTTTGGCATTAACCTAACACAAAAATGACTTCATAAATTAAAAAACTTGAGTTTTGCTCCCTCTAGGACAAGAAAAGAAAAATAATTAGGGAGAACTTTCACTTGCAAGAACATCAATACCATAACCTACATGTGAAATGTTGCTGTCTTCAGATAAGGAGTTACTCTGCTTTACAAAATAAAGTGTGTCACCCTCACATAGGTGAATTATACAATTACACACTTAAATTAGACGTAACCTATGTATGCTGTAAGATTTACCTTCATAAATGCTTTGGAGATTCTGTGAATGCAATGAACTTATATTCTTGCTTTTATAATGTATTGTTCAAACAATTTAAAAATCGGTAAGTATATGTAAAACCAAACAAATCTCCTTCTATATGTTTAAAAAAGGAGGTCAGTATTTCCATCATGAAGGAGGTCAGTATTTCCATCATGACCTTTGTGAATAAAGAAAGGATACCAGAAATTTTTGTGAACATATTGTCATTTTAAATATAGACTTTAGTATATAGAATGTACAGAATGCATTCAATTCTAGGAAAGGGTAGAGGTATAGAGAATAAATATAGGATGATAATTTTATTTTTAGTTACAGAACTGGTGAGATAAGAGTGAGGATAGTTATGAAATTCCTCACATTTAAAAAGATATTGAATAAAATGAGGAGGAAGTAGGAAGGGGTTACAAAAAACGCACCCTTGGAGGATTCATCTGTAGGCAATTTGAGGAGCTTGTGTATCTGTTCAGGTTTTCCCAAGATTATGAACCTGATTCCAGCATGATCCATAGTTCCATACCTGACCAGGTTCACAGATATTAAAAAAATCCCAGATAGGGGGTTTAGAATACTTCAGAGCTTTTGTGCACGGACAAGGTAGCCGTGTAGTGCGCTTCCAGTGCATAGTGCAACATTTGAAAACATCAGAGTCATTGCACATATTTTTATAGCCTATACATGATTCTACCTATAGCATGACTAATTCCAAGAGTGAGGACTCCAAATTCTACTATTGATTTTATATATGCACTTAGGCCATAAATTTAACGGAAATGTTTCAAATTTGAGTTCAAAGTTAGATTGCCTTTTAAATCAGTATTTCTGTTTCTATGCTGGTGGCTAGATTAATAGGGAAGCTGAAATATTCTTTTTCCTTCAGATATCAAAGTAAACTATCTGATTTTTGGCACATACATTTGGAAAAATTCTTATTATCTGCTTGCTTCCCTATTAATCTGCAAGGGAGAAATAATATCTACATCAAAAGGATGCTGTAATGATTGATATTTCAGTGGGACTTTGGAGATTAGTGAACTTAAAGAGCTTAAGGGAAGAGAAACCATGAGATCCTGTAGTGTGACTTCCAATATATCTTACAACACCAATGTCCTCTCAGTTTCTTGGAGCCTAACAACTAGTCCTCAGCTGAAGCGTTACTTATGTATGTCCACTGAAAATGATCCTCATAAGAAGGTAGCCATAAGTCTTGACGGAAGGACATCAGGAAATGGACAGTCCGTCACTATCCTCAGGAACATGTTCTCAAAGTTAATCATTTCTGTTGATGAAAATGAAAGCCTAATTTTAATGTTGATTCACCTGCAATTCAGAAAACTGCTGTTTTTCTGCTATGTCTTCTTATCCCTCTGGTGCCCAGCAATTATCCTGATATCCACTTTATCATATGTAAAATTAATGGCCAGTTCAATGTGCCCTGTGTTTAGAGGCATGATTTTCAAGGAGAGAGGTTGGATTTTTTTGTAAGAGTGGACAAAATGTTTGGGGTTTTTTTTTCAGCAAAGAACACAGTAATGTAGGTTCTTTGTATTGTCATTGCAGACTTTGGTCCCTCTGGTCACAGATGACAGGTAGCCAGCTCTCACCACCGATAACAGAGAGAGCTAGCTTTGTAGTGGGTACCTAACTCAGGCACTGAAAACTGTGTGGGATGAACACAGAAAGGATTGATGCTGAAGGACTTACTCGTGCTCCTGACTCTGAGACATTTCACTTCACATGCGGCTGTATAGAGCGGCTGTTTGAACAGGCCCATGTGGTATGGGAGGATCCACTGTGTTACTGCCTTGCCACCATATTCCTCTGCCAAGCTTTCCACTATGGCAAAATTTTTATTGAATGATTTTTACATTTTCTTCCAGATTGCTGACAAAACTGTTGAATGGTATCAGACACACTGCAGAGCCTTGTGGATGCCCACCGGAACATTTCACATGCATTGAAGCTTCCACCAACAGAATCTTCTTGAGCTTGTTAGGAAAGTGTTAAGTGTTTTCTTTTAAAGGAAAAGAAAAACTACACAAAGATGAACCTTCTTTTGATTTAAGAATGCAATATACAAGCTTTGAAAGTTCTTCAAATTTGTTTTTATAAATCATTGCTCCTGTAACCAGAATGAGTTATTATTGTAAAATTCTACAGAACGCGTTTAATGTGTGGGTGTTCAGCAAACCACACTGAAAGCATGGTGGGTTTTTTCTTTTTTTTTTTTTTTCTTCTATAGTTAGGTCACATTAAATACTGTGTGCCAAGTATCTTCAGAAATAAAAAGAGGAAAAAAAGAAAACAACTCTCCCCCTCCTTCCCTCAAATAAGTGATTAAACCTCTAGTATTTACTACATTCTCAAAGGCAATCGGCTGCCACAAAATAAACAAACAGCACAACCAAAAAGTCACAGCTGCCCACTTTCAGTGTCAGACATCTGAGAGATGAAGGGCTAAATGCAGTCCATTTTGTTATCTTGCAGCTGGGTTTCCTATGATGAAATATCCATTGATCCATTCCATTTTATTGGCTTTAGATGAGTTTTTCCTGATACACCAGTAGGAAGTCTCTTGTGGTATACAATTCAATCATTGTATTGGAAAAAAAATTTCACATACTTTGTAGTTTTTGTCCTTGATATTCTCCACATGTTTGGAGCATTGAACAGCTGGGGCCATAGAAAACATTTAGAAATCACATTCTTTTATGTAGATCAATCACTTTTGTATACATTGCACCAGGCAAATGAAAATTGTTCATTTACATGTCAGTGGGAGTTTGATGTCTTAAAACAATCTTCCAGACATTAGTGTGGGCCACTGTTTGTTTTCCTTTGGAAAAAAAGGAACTATAGTTTCAGGAATGAAGCTCTAAAATCGATTCAAGATTGAGAAATGAAATACATAAAACAATAATTTCTTCCCCCATAATAGTATCTCTGACTTAAGCTTAAGAAGCATAAATTCCTTCATCTAAGGTTTTTTTGGGTGAGACTTAAACAAGGTCAGAAAGAGTGTGATATACAGTGTAGACTAGGAATAAACAGATGTTGTTAGTTAACAAATAAACAGTAATTATAACAAAGACCAGGTTTATGGACACTATGAAATACCTTACATCATGATTTTTTTTCCTCAAAAGTCTGCCTCTCCCCCCCACCCCTCTTCTGGTAGGACTTGTCATAAGTTGCTTTAAGAGGAGAAAAATCTTCTTTTAAGTTATCTTATAATGCAGCAACATGTGATGAGAAGTCACTTCAAGATGTTCTTGTTGTGCAGCTGTAGTTACATTCAAGTTAACATTGTGCAGAATATGCTCCTTAAATGTCTTACCAGGGCTGACATACCAACTTTTTCAGAGGCCAGTTGGAGAGTTTAGCTACTCCTCAGCTAAGTTGTGTACCCTGAGGATCACCAGTGTTACCTTCCCTGATGGCTCAAAAACTTCTGAAGAGGACTTTATCTGAAGATATGACCAGCCTGGAACCACTCGATGTAGGAGACTTTGATTTCCTTCAGTCCCTTGTTTTAAAACAGAAAGATTATTTTGGCTCTGTTAGAAACCTGGGGTGTTGAAATACCCTGCTTGTCCAAAATGGTTTGCGAGTGCCAACATGTTGGGGCCTTCTGCATGTATCACAAAGCTTGTGGCAACTAGGTGAAACTGAAGCACTGCACTGTAGGTTCTTATTTACATGGAAAGCTGCATCTTGGTTGAAGAGGAGAGATGATTAAAATGTCTTTTTAGCTTGTAATTGTAAAACTCTGGCAGAGACTTTAGCTCATGTCTTCTTTTAAACCAAGAGAAAATAGATTCATTGTTATAATTTGTGTTGTTTTACCTGAAAATGTCAGTGGGACAGTCTGTAAGTGCTCAAATAGAAAAACAACTTACATGCTTTCTTGTGAATGTTTTCTTTACTCCTAGCTATTTCATGCATCCAGTTGTTGGCTATATTAAACTTCCACAGAGTAATTCTTGTTCTGACATTCAGATGTCAGTGCTCATTCCTGGAATCTGAGCATACCTGTGATGACTACGAGGAAGTGGGCAATGACAGTGCGATGCGGAAAGGAGGACCTGACCAAAGACAAAGAATACAAACAAAGCAAAAGCTATCCTAGTTTAACAGGAATTTAGTGCCAGCTGCCTTCTTATTCATTAGCACCCAGAAAACATCCCTTTCTTTCTTAAAAGGGAGACTGCTAAGCTCTTTACATATCTGGTGTCTCCTAGCAAGCAGAATATGAAAAGACAGGATATGAAAAAGGATATGAAAATGTATGGTGAAAAAATCAAATGGTAAACACAGTCAGGTTTAAGATCAACTATACTCAGAGCAATTCATATGGTGGATGCATACTAGAGTTTGGGTCAGGAGTACATATGCCATATTTGGAAATGTTAGGGGCATAGGAAGAGGGTATTGGTTTTGGAGCTGGTTTTTATTGACCTCATGGAAAGGCTGATGGAAAAAGAAACACAGTATAAATCCACAGTGAAAAATAGGTTCTGGAAAAAAAAACAACAAACCCAGCTAATAAGTGCTAGAATTCTGAGGCAATAAAGATTTCACTACAACTGAAAAATACTCTGTATTCTTTGCTAACAGCAGTACTAAACACTGCGCAGAGAACTGCCAGCAGTGGAAACGAATAGGTTTAGTTGTCAGAATAATGGATAGTGAAAGCTAGAAGTGCCAACAATCAGGGTTATTGACTCAGGATAAAACTGTGAAAATCTTCTCTCTCTCTCTCAACATATTTATTTCCCCTGAGTTCATCCTGCTTTTCTCTGTGAGTCAAAACAAATGAATTTTTCTGATTTCTGGCCTAAACAATGTGACATAGGAACAGAGATTTCAAAGCCTGCTCTCTTTTTGCTGAAAAAAATTCCTTGGAGTCCCAGATTTCAGGTGAGAAGGACCTGTTCTGCCCATTTAACCTGACCTCCTGCAGAACTGCATCCTAAATGCTGGGTCATACCCACAGTTTCTGTGTAAAAATTATTAAAAATAACCTGTCTGAAATTTGGGTGTTGCAATATGTTTCAGTGATGAGTGATCTTTTGGCACTGTGAAAAAGTCCCAAGCTAGCAGCCGAAACCCTGTAGTCAGTTATCTATAAAGAGCCCTTTTTCATTTTGAGTGGTCTTCATAACACTTAAAGGGACTTTGAGAAAGCACAGGGGTTCTTTTGCATTGGCATAGATGAACGATTTGGACCTACTCAGGTTTGCACAAAATCTGAACGGCATTAATTTTTATGGTAGCAGTGGTGCAAGGCTTCTAGACTTTCTTCCCAGCTGAATGCCATCTGCACTTTCAGAATATAAATGTAGGTGCCTTCAGAGCTTTGTAGTCCTGAGAAGAATACGGATGGGTTTATCAAACACTTAGAAGGTGTTTAAGGAAGCTAAGACCCAGTTTAGGTGGAAGGGATTTAAGTGGAAGAAGTTTCTGCAGCATTTTTAACTACCAGAGTCTATGCGGATGGGTACAGACAGTTCCACCCTACACTGCTTGTGTCCCAGATGGGCCAGGCAAGAGAGAGCTCCAGTCCAGAAGACATGCACCAATGTTAAAACAGTACTAGGTATAAGCTGGTAGGTCCTCCTACGTGACTTAAAGAGCAAGAAAACCATGAGGAATTATTCAGCAGAGTAGTGCAAGGGAGGGCACATTAGCCAGGGAGGTAGCATGGTTATGTGGATTCCAGACTGCAACTGGCGTCTGTCCAGGCTGCTTGCAGCAAAGGAGCTCGGGCTTGTCTGCACTGGTCTGGAGAAACATTCCCATAGCTGCATCGCTTTTAAGTGGCAGTTGGTGCTCTTGAGACCACAGAAGATTTGTACTCCACACTGCGCTGTGTCATTGCACTGATATTGAAACTTGGGCAGAATACCATAATTCTCTGACTCCCATTTTGTAGGCACTCCTGGTTTCCTCTGTTGTTTATGTTTAAGTCATGTGAGTCAGAGCCATTTCAAACCACATGTATCCACAATCCCAACAAAAGAGGGAAAAGTGGGAACGTGTGTTGGGATTTGCAGAGTACGCCTAGTGAACAGTGATTTATAATAATGAGATATTACTTCTTGAACTAGTTGGAAGTAGAGTTTAAGCAACCCCTGCCTTTTAAAAAAATGCAACATTTGGGTAGAAATGTTTATGTTTTTAAGAAGTAAAAAGATGTTCATTGACCTCAAGTCTAAATCTGAAAACATGTCTTGCCTGACATGACAAATCAGAGTGCTAGCTGATCCCAGGCTATTGATGAGAATATGTATTTTCCTCAGCCCATAAAAGCTAGCAAAATGCTGCAGGCAACACTTCTGAGCTGGTATAAAAGAAGACTGAATGACATCAAGGTCTTTGCAATTCGTAATCACTATAATTCTATGATTTGATTTGAGACCAGTTGCCACATAAATACCAACCAGCTTAGTAATTTTTCCATTTTGGGACATGATGAAAAACATCCTTCTTTTAATACCTATGTAAGCACTGATTTTTACAGATGTCTTAAGATGTATAGTACATACAGTAGCTACAAATTAACATATCGTGCATACGTTGCTTTGTGTGCTTTCTGGAAGGGGTCCAAGGATGACTGACTAACACATGGGATGTTTCCTCTTCACAACATTAACACGAAGTCAACACCTGCAGTGATGTAAGCCCATGACTCACCTGCCTGAATGGAGGTCTCTTTAGGATCAACTGTTGTGTGCAGAATACATCTGCAACATCCAAATAAATGAGCCCTTCTAAAGTAAGTCAGCACTACCCCTGTTTAGAATGCAGGGCCCTTGTGAAGGCTGAGGTGAAGCAGCTGGCTAGCAGCTTTTGTGAGTCATTTTAAAAAGCCACTCTCACAGCTGGAGAGAAAATAGCCCTGGCAGCACTGGCAATCCATTATGAAATGTAAAAAGTCCTTCTCTGGGCGGAAGGAAAACTTCACCCAGCTGTCAAGTGTTTGAAATGTTGGGGGAAAAGTGCACGCACACGCACGCACATGGCCCTGGCTTGCTATGCGAGGAATACAGAGACCACATTAGACAAAATTGAATCTCTGAGATCAAAAATAGCATGGGCTGATGAGTTCACTTTTTAGAAATCAATAAGGGGTTTGGTGAATGGAGATATCAAGCGCTTCTTATCATCCAGAAAGATTGGCCTGCAAGTGTCTTTTCTGATTTAAATTCTCCTTTTCAACATACCTGTATCAAAAAGACACTTGACCTCTGCTTACATTATTGTCCAGCTGTATCGATCTGAAAGATTCATATTGCAGATAAAGGAAAATCTAAGTGGCAGATCAATCAATCCCTAATCTCATATTTTTCCATTTTGCAAACGTAAAATGTAGTTAGTGAATGATTTCTAAATGTAAATCAATTTAAGCCAAAAGATGCTGATGCTGCATATTTGCAGCGTAATAAAAGATGACCAATTTAGAAGACTCTAGAATACAGCAATGATGAATTCAAGTAGAAAGATGTGGAGAAAGATTACTTGCATAGCTCTGAAGCCCGAAGGAATTCCGTGTGAATGCAATTTGCAGACCAATGAGAACGGGGATCTTTAGAGATGAAGCTCAAACATAAGTTTTTTGAACTTCTTTTTGCAGTTTACCTTATTTACAGCCACACAAAATGCAGTCTGGATAGTATTTTCATGGAACAGTACTGACATCTAGCGGCAATTTAAACTGATCCTGCCTAGCTGTCCCTCTAGGAAACTGAAATAACCTACCTCTTGCAGGAATCCTAACTATGACCCCTTCCTATGGTTAGACAGCAGCACCGTATCATTTCCCTTACGCACTGCAGTGATGCAAAATGCAGTCCCAGCTGAGGTCTCAGAACTTGGAAAAACTCTTTGGAGTTTTAGAAAAACAATTTTTAGGTTTCTTGTGGCTTTCTTTTTGAGAAGGATTGATGCCCAGAGCCAGCCAAGGACTCTCCATTTCAACTACAGGTGAAAGTTACCTATAACTGAATGCTAGCTCTCGGATAACATGTGACCTGAGATGTTTATCAAGTTACTGTGTTTAGACAGGAACTATTGAGTAGAACAGCAGCTTTATTTGTTATCTGTACAGCTGGAAGTGGTGTATGATTGTTTCTGAAAAATTATATCAATTTTCAAGAAAGGTGATAAACTCGAGAAGGTTTAGAGAAGAATTGCTGTCAAGATAAAAGACTGAGAACAGATCTTATAGTGAAAGACGTAAAAAGATTAGTCTGCCTTTACAATGGGAGAGAAGTAGTCACAGTTTATGAATACATATATATGAAGAAACAGAATATGATAGCAAAGAGTTCTTTAAACTGGTAGACAGAAATATAAAAAGATGTAGTGACTGGCAATTTAAAGGAGACAAATTTAGAGTTGAAATGGAGCAGAACTTTTTTTACTAATAAAAGTAATTAACCCTTGAAACAACTGATGAAGGCCTGTGGTAGAGTTTCAATTTCTGGACCGTTTTAAATCAAAATAGCATGTTTTCCAAGAGATATACTTCCTTCAAATGGAAGAGGAACCATGAGGACAGCCAGCCATCGGGGCAGATTGTCTCCATTCTTGGAGGTTTTCCAGCCCTGAGGAACCTGGTCTGATCTCATAGCTGACTTTGCTTTGAGCAGGTGGTTAGACTAGAAATCTCCTTAGAGCCCTTCCAACCTGATTTATTCTTTGATGCTATGATCCTATGATATAATTCAAGGAAGTCTGGGATCCTGTGGCAGGTCAGTCTATATTATTTTAAGGTTCTAATCTCTACAGTCTATAAAATGATCCAAGAAGGAAAGACTGCTTCACAAAAATTGGTCTGTCTTTTCCAAATGCAGATTTTTCTATGATTTCTTTAAAATAAATAAAGGTAGGCATAAGGAGAAAACTGTAATTTTCTAATGCATAGTCAACATCAATGAGAAATCGTCAAGATAAAGATTACCAATTCTCTGAATTTTTCTTTCACAGAATCACAGAATGATGGAGATTGGAAGGGACCTCTATCAGGTTGGAAGGGACCATGAGCGATCTGGTTCAACTCTTCTGCTCAAGCAGGGCCACCTAGAGCCCAGGTCTATGTCCAGATAGCTTTTGACTATGTCCAGATAGCTTTTGACTATGTCCAAGGATGGAACCTCCACAACTTCTCTGGCCAACCAGTGCCAGTGCTCTGTCACCCTCACAGTAGTGAAGTGTTTCCTGATGTTCAGACCTTAATATGCCTGGAAATAATTTCCAGGCTTAGCTGTTCCATCACTTCCCCAACGATTGAGGTAAGGCTGACAGGTCTGTAGTTCCCCAGGTCCTGCTTCTTGCCCTTCTTGAAGATAGGAGTGATATTTGCTTTCCTCCAGTATTCAGGCACAGGGGAAGAAGACATTTCCATAGGAATTACAACAGGAGGGTTAAACAAACATTGAAATTGCAGTAAAAATATGGCAAAAAATGAGTCATCAGAGGCAAGGAAAAAAGAACTAATGAAAGGCTAAATTTAAAAATCAGTAGAAAGAAAGGAAAATTATATGAAGTGATGGGGAAAGAAACCTGCTATCTCATGAAAAGAGCACTGGCAGATTCAGACCACTTAAATACCTTCTGTGCATTACTGGGACTTGAGACAGAAGGGAGTATGCAGCAGGTCACAGCTGGAGAGGAAGTCTTCTAACATGACATTTTTGAGTAGGGCTTTGGTCTGTGGGATACACAAAAGTTGCCACACAGGGGATTACTGTCCCTCTCACTCAAAATCCCTGTTCCTCAAGTGCAAGAAGGACTAACTAAAAGGAAACGTACCATTTATTTTTTGTTAGGATACTTGGCTGAAGAAAAGCTATGATAAAAAGCTGCATTAATGTATAAGGTGTAGACTTTGCATTAGACAGCAAGTTATCTGAGTTTTGTTAAGTGGATTAAATGTGACAGGACTATAGGCCAAGGCAGAGGGAAGAAGAGGAAGTAGAAAAAGAACAAGATGAGATGAGATAAAAGATAGCATCATTTTTCTATTTTCCTCACTCTCCACACAGTCCTGTATCTTTCAGTATCAGTGAATGCACTTATATATCTATATATGTATATATAAACAAAAATAGGACCATTAGAAGTGAGTAAATACTAAAACTTTAGCTATTTGGGGCATACATATGTATGTACATACACATTTCTACAGTTTATTGCAGGTTACCAGTTGAAATACTTTTACGTACTGACAGTATTTATTTTTTTTCCAAGAAAAGAGTCTCTCTTAACACCAGAACAGGACACCTTCCCATACTACAAGGAAGAGATTTGCCATGTCAGGCTGGAAGAAGCTGTACAGAGCTACATGACATCTGTTCATTCCCCTTGAACAGTTGAGGAAAATAATACTCTGCCAACCTTACCAGCAGTAGATAATGTAATTCCTTATGGCAAAGGAGCTCCAATAAGTGTCTGTTCATGATCATCCCTGTCCATGCATCTGTCAACCACCTGTTTAAAGGCCTCTCAGACTTTTCCTGTGTAATATACAGACCACACAAGACTAATTTTTCATCTATGCCTGGTTCCAGCAAAATGTATCACATATTGAAATGTATTCCTCGCAGCCCTCATAATGCCCCAAACCAGGAGAAACACTACTTTGCAGCACATTGTCCATACAAGCTAGCTAGCCAGCCTACAGCACAAGATCAAAGAAGAGAATAAAGCAGTTTGGAGGTAACATTTAAGAGTAGCTCTCGTATTTTGTGATAGCAGATGTGTTTAAAAAATAATTAATGAATTAATTCATTAATGAAAAACAGACCCCCCCCCAATAAAGTCTTGAGGAACTAGAGTAAATATTAAGCAATACCTTCAGCCATATCTGCCTGGCACTCTACACAGTCTTCGACATTGGTATTAGAAGAGAGAAATACACAAATGCACTCATGCCTATGATTTCACTTCTACTTAAAGCTCTGCACAACTTTGATAGTGTCCAACAGCTGTGAAATCATCCTAGTAAATCGCTACTTTTCTTTCCCTTCCTTCTCTCCTTCGCCTTTCCAATCTATCACTCCATCACTCTGTTCCTTTCTACTTTGTTTTCTTCTTGACCCATTTGATTAAATAGATTTTCACTATATATGATTGGCCATCTTGCTTAGTTTGGTTAAGCAGTTAGCAGATGCCTCAGAAGACAGGAAAACTGATAATTTTAACAAATAATTCCTCTGGGCGTATTAGTTATGGGCTGGCCAATGCCATGAAGCTAAAAGGAAGATATTTCCAAATTCAAGTGTGGTAAATACATATATATATTTCAGTAGTAGATGGTTTTTGTTACTAAACTGCTTCTTCCATTTCCAAATCCAGATAACCTCTGCAATACCATCTGTCAGAGAGTTTCAGAGTCTCTACATATTCTGTGAGAAAAGGCTATTTCTAACTCTGTTCCTTGCTTGTGCTACCTTCGAAAGTCACACAATATTTCCTTGCTATTGCAGAATGAGACAAGGTGAACAGAAGATCCTAATTACACCATTCCTATATCCTTAATTTTTTTTTTTTTTTTTTTTTGCTTTACAATGAGACCTGTTATTCCTCTTCTCAAAGATAAACTGTTGATACTATCACACAAAAAGTAATGTGGATGGATAAAAACATAGCAATACTGTCTTTTCTTCTTTTTTTCCCTGTCACTAAACATGTTCAAATTCACTTCCTTTCTCCCCATGCCACCAATACACTTCCACTTACAGAAAATATATCCCAAAACAATGACGTATATTGTCAACACTATTCTATGGATATAAGTGGTTTTAGTCACTTAAATACCATCACGAAACTGATGAAAAAAAAATTTTCCTTATCAAAGTGCAGTTGAAGGCCCCAAGGAAACATAACCTGTCAACATATAGGCTTGGTTGATTTATGTGATTAAAAAAATGAAATAGTGATACCACTATGCCCCCTAACGCAGAAACACACTTTTAAAAAACAGGTTGCACAAGTATAACTTACTTCTTTTCTGCAGGGAATAATTCCATGATATGAAGAGCTGCTAGACCAAAATAGCTTTGTCCACCCTCAGTGATAACTGATGTCATACCATACGATAGTGAAGTGATGTAGCTAAAGCCATAAAATCTCTGTATATAGAAATCTAGCACTGAAGTAAAGTCACTATGGGCAGGGCTACTCTGCTGGGACAAAATAGACCTTAAGTCTAAACCTGCCAAAGGATGTGAATCCAGGATGGTCTGATTGCTAAGTTAGAATCTGCCTGAAGACATGTTAGGACAGGAACAATATCCTGTTACCGTCTTCTGTAAATGTGACTTTAACTGCAACTGTTTGACTTGCTCCATTCTCCAGTTATGGTGTTTTTAGTAATATCAACTGCATTGGGGGCTGGTGTTTGTAAAAGAGTAGATAAGAAGTGAGCGGTAGTAATTTTGTAGAAGATGGACATGAGTGTGATAAACATGAGTCAGAGAAGTTGTTTATTTAGTAAAAGATGTCATCCTTCAAAAATGAGAGAAAGAACCTTTATGTATCAAGATGGGTACCATGTGAGCAAGGTTGGATACTCCAAGGCAACGAGCATCATTTGAAATCCCAAGTCCCGGTAGTCGCTAGTTCTTGTCAGTTTGGGTCCAGATTATTGTCAGGTTAGATTCAGGTGTGTCCCTACATGGACATACCAGCAGTTGAAGACGTGCTCATGGACCTGCTGGGATTGGGAGTCCAACCATAGCATGCGGGTGAGTGGGATCGCCTGACCAGCACTGCCTCCTGTGAGAAATGGAGAAAGGAAACCTCAACATGCATTCCTTCTTTTTCAGGCAGCCTTTGGACTCAGCTGGATGCCATAGAGAATGTCAGGACATAGCAAGGGCCTGCGGCTCCTCAGGGGCCAGGGCAGTGAAGGCTCCCTGGGGCAGCAGGGTAGGGCAGCCAGGGGCACCGGGAGCAGCCCCAGCCCTGGACATTGGGACAGGGACAGGCCAGGGCTCAATGGGGCCCATGGCCAGGATGGACCAGGTGGAGCAGAGCCCCAGCATCCTGACACGGGAGTTACTTGGTGGAGCAAGTGTGTTATCCTTCGCCCTCGCATGGGGGCTCACATGGTGGTGCTGACTTGTATGGGGAGCAAAGTTTCAACAGAATCTGCAGAAAATATTCTAGCTGTTCTGGTTGCACAGCTGATCTCTCTTACTTTTTTCTTTTTTTTTTTTTTTTTTTTTTTAATTTTACTCTAATTCCAAATACAACAAGAACAAATACCAGTGACCCAGTAAGGATCTCCTCACTCCCCTGAATATCCCTGGGGTCACTAGGAATGGGAGACTTGTCAGAGGACTGGAAGATTGAGCCTGGGGTGGGGAAAAGACACAGAGGAAATAGCAGCACAGGACAAAAAAGTTAGCAAGCTTCTTTAAAGTTATAAGACTTTTTTTTTTTTTTTTTTTTTTGGCCTGTTTCCTGTCTTGAGGTTTGGAGGGAGGAAAACACAGAAGAAAAAGGAAAAGGTAAAAAGAAAGTCCACTTCCAAGATGGAAAGAGAAAGATTGCAACAGGCATTTGGAAAGAGACTGGAAAAACTCATAAGTAAAACTCTTTGAAATATTAGAGCTGCTTTGCCTGAAAAGATTGGCATAGAGAATGGAAATAAAATCAAAATGAGAGCCTTTGTACGTATCCTATTATTTCATATATTTAGCTGTAAGACTTTAGAAATGAAATAGCCCAAAGAAAATATGTTGGTAGAGTATTTCATATGGTTTAACAGCAACAGAAAGGATCTGAATGATTCAAAAAGCTTATATAACTGTTTTGTTTTATTCATTTACATAAATCACATTTACCGTAGGTGTTTTATTCAAAATAAAGTTTTGGGAAAATAAATTGAACAGATGAACCTAGGCAAACCTGGTGATTTTTTCATGAGTAGTGTTTGATGATAAAAGCATAAAAGCATAATGTGGTATCATTTCACCAAGGCACAATATGGATCATCCATATGGAGCAGAAGTTGATAATACTGCAAAGAAGCAAAAATAAACAGAACAGATGTACTTGTAAAATCAAGTCTGCACCCACCCCGAGTACCTGTTTCTTTGTGTAGAAACTTCTACAAGTTTTGTTGGATGGCTCTGTCCCATGGTGTA
Source organism: Balearica regulorum gibbericeps (assembly GCF_011004875.1). Taxonomy (NCBI): domain Eukaryota; kingdom Metazoa; phylum Chordata; class Aves; order Gruiformes; family Gruidae; genus Balearica; species Balearica regulorum. The sequence goes on from NC_046186.1 coordinate 18,402,735, forward strand.
GCTGGAACAGGAAATAGCTCATATCTGCTTCACTGAGCACTCGGCTTTATCGCCTGACTGTTGTGGAGCTCTCAAAGCCCGGTGTGGATATCTGCTTGCTCCTCATGGTGCTGAGCAAGATGGCAAGGGAATTCATTGTATTCTCTAGCATTACTCTGCAGCCTTCATGTAAAGGGACAACTTGTGTTAGATTCAAACTACCTCAGGTCTCAGGTGCTTCTTTGCTTCAGTAGAAATACATCTCTTATAATGCACTGCATAGTGTGGAGCCATGTGGAGCCTCCAAGGGTATGAGAAGCTCTGCTGCTTAGACTCACTTGGTCTGACTCTTTGGAAATAACACAAGTTTTCAAACCTTTGCTTTTCATATCCTAGAGAAAAATGAAACCATTTTCCTTCAGTTGTGAAATGTTCACCTGGGTTTTTTTCCTCAGCAAAGAAAACAAGATATCAATTACTTGTACAGCATAACTCCAGCCCTCATGCCACAGTGTGTCTCCCATGCACCGAAGCAGATGGAGCAGTTCTGCTGAGGTCTCCCTGTGCTGATTATGGATAACCAAAACAGCTGGGCAAGACTCAGTTTTGGCCTGGTTGGGGGTTGTTGTGACTCAGTATTGGCCCTGTAGTTATGGAGGTCCAATTGCTAATGCCTCCTAGCTGACATTGAGGTTTATTTCTCCACTATTGATCAGCTGCCCACCCAATGGCTGTTTACTCTTCTATATCTTTTGCTTAATAAAGGCTTGAAAATGTCCTCTCCGCCTCTCTTTCTTACAGATGCCGTATTGCTGCCCCTTTAAATGCTGATGTATTTATAAGCATGCTGTGCCATTAAAGCATACACCACAGTACTTGAAATGAAGTGACTGCAAGCTCTGTTGTATGTTTATAAATGCAACAGAAAGTACTTAAAATTACATGAAAAGCTCTCAGTTGTTTTCTTCTTTTTTAAAGGCCATGTCCCCTATTCCATCAGTAAAACTAGACAGATGTGAATCAGCAGCTCAGCAATTTGGTGGAGTGAGCACTTATGAACCAAAATTTTAAAAAGTGGGCACACAGGAATAGGTTCTCCATGCCATAGCAGGGTAAATCATGTGGTCAACATCTGGAAGATACCATACATGGATTCTGATTTAATAAAGTAGTCACCCATCTGCTGCTTTCTCAGAGTGAGGAGAATAAATAGCATGCCACATCCCACACACTCCAGCTGTCCCCAGCATCCAGTGCTCTGCAGTTCTGCTAAAAATAAAAAAGAATCTTTACTATATTTCAACAAAGATTGCTAGTGAAAAAAAGAGGAGAGTGTGCAGTAAAGAGAGCTGTTTAAGAGTACCTGTAAGCATTTCAAAGCGAAGAAAGTTGCCTCTTGTTTGAAGATTGCCTTCTTTTCAAGCACTGTCATACAGCTTGCCAACATTTACATCACGTACCAGCAAGCCTGTCTTTTTTCAGAAGGTATTCTAGTTATTTCTCCTATATTCTGTTGTTGGTATGTTGATATGCAGTGGTATCACTGTAAATGGATCACTGTGTCCACAATTAATTCATTGCAGTTCAGTAATAAAGACTTTGCAGCTTTACTCACTACAAGTCTCCTGGCATGAATCAGTTAAACAGTACCCCTAACTCTGCTGTGGTGGTGTGAGCAAGTTATCACAGAACCTTAGGAACTGGCCCTTCATTCATCTGGACAGAAGAAAGGTTGAAGGCAGTAGGTCTTTCTGGGTTTCTACAGCGGAAAATTACAAGCAGACCATTGGTAAGAATCCAGACTGGGGAGGTTAATAAAAAGATTAGGCATAGTAGACAAATAATAATTCTCCACTCTATCTTAGGTGAGTGGAGACCTAATTTATTTCTTTTCATTTGGCCTTAAGATCCTTGGAAAAAGGAGTGTAGAGTATAGCGGAAAGTATTCTGTCTGGAGCAAGCCAGAAGATTAAGCAAGGGATATATTTTTCTGAGGTCTAGTTTGAAATTGTTTACTGATTTAACTAATTCATTGCAGGCAACCAACAAAATGATAACAAACATATTTTTAGTGGATCTGCATTGCTTTCAGAGCAAATACCATAAAGTTGACAATTTTATCTTCCTAGTGGAACAAAATGTCTTGGTAAGTGTAGCAGGACCTCCTACTTTTCAAGATATATCCACCCTGCAGTCAGGCATGTGGCTGCAGCCCACAGAAATATGTATATACTTACTTCAGTTTACTTAGCTCAGAGACTAAAAGCCTAAAGAACAGCACAGGTTCATCCCCTGAGACCACATCCCTGGCTCCAGATACCCCGTGCTGCCAGGCCGAAGATCATTCTGTCATGCTTTACTGTTACTGGTGTCAGGGCCAGTTGGAATGGCACACACATTGTTTATATTTTCTAATTATAGTGTAGATGTAGCCAGAACATTTCCTTATTTTCTCCTATAGTGAAATGTGCTCATAGATATGAGTATGAAACCCTGTTTCTACACCTTTTCTGGCTTTTTCAATCTGAACATAGGGAGTGCAAACTAGTGCCAACCTACAATAACACACTACTGTACCAGTTTAGGTCTGTAAACAACCCAATTATGGTAGCATGGTGCTGTCTGGAACTAGTAAGTCCCCCTGATTCCCCACTAAATACTTTTTTACTGGCTCTGGACTTACCGTCAGATGAGTAGACACAGTGTGGGAGTTTCTGAACTGTGGACTCCAGCAATGCACGGGTGAGTTCATGCACAGACAGCTGTCATGCCTCTCTACACAGCTTCATCTAGGGCTGAACCCGGATAAAAAGATGGACAATTCACTAGTGGCTGGATCTGGATAAAACCAGACGGAGAATTTAAGATACAGTAAAATTTAGTATTTGAATCAAGACACCAGAAATTCAATAGCTCTACTCATCTATTATTGGCTAGTTCTGCCTACTGTTCATGCATTTGCTTATTCACTTGCCTCTCTTAGAACTATGCAAAAACTTTATGGCTACATGGCGAGGGAAGATTAAGAATGTCACCTGACGCAGGAGGGGGAAGGTACATCAGTGATCATGGGGATGCCTAAACCGTATCACTCCTCCAGGGGCCTGGAACCCAAATTTCTTCAGCAAGTCCTCCTGTAACTATCCACCTATATATTTTTATATTTTATCCAGCAACATGTATATTTTACATTGCATCATCCCTACCTCAGAATAAATTCTAAAGGGAGTAAAATTTGTAACACAGTTTTGCCATCTTCTAACTGCATGCCTCATCTCTCAGTTGCTGTGAAGAACCTTCTAAGGGATGGCAAGGGCTGTCACTAGAACACCCCAGTGCATGACTGCATCGCAGTGTCCATCACATTCAGAATGAGAAGAATATAGACATGATGGCCTTTTATTGCCTAGATAAATACTTTCGCTACTAGCCTATTGCACACAAAATAGGTAGTGCCTCCAACAACCAATATCACATGAAGCTGATCATGCCTATTCCCTTTGTGGCTTCACTAGGGATGGAGTTTAGATTCCTAACTGTCTTTAGCTACATTCCCATGAAGCACTGCTGGGATGTTAGTGCTTTGTTTCCTAGAAGAGATGCTTTGGACAAATGTAAGCAATTAAACATAAGTGCACCAGGAACACTCAAGCTAAAGATAAGGGTACCTAATAAATCCAGCATAAACTGAAAAAGTAGGTGCCCTGGAGTGCTACATGGAACTTAAATGAGAACCTAAATCTAACACAGGTGGGATTCTAACAATCTATACCCTGACTCACACTCTAGAGTCATTATGATGATGTAAAGGAAAAATAGGATGGCATTATCCAAGACAACATGTAATTCCAGGAAAGTGTTTTTCTCTAGTGGAAGAAAAACAACTAAACTTCTGACAGATGTTTAGAGGATTCTCAGCCTTGTACAAACAAGTTATTATTGGCATTATCTAAATGTACTCATATGCCACCCTTGAAGTGCGAGCACCCTTGCTAGAATTAACAATGCATTACTCAGAAGCATAAACATGAGGGTAATTAAGAGGCCCAACCTATGACTAAGTCTTATCCACCTTTGAGTCTTTCTTACCAGGTCATCTATCATTAACTCCAGTTCTGCTTAACATCAGACATACAAAAAGTACCATCTGAACTTTGTACATTCCCTGTCTTCAAGGATTTCTTCTTGCAGCAAAGATATTTGCCATCTGGTGAACCTCCATACGCACAAAATTATAATTAAATTGCCCCTGGTCCCTTGCATTCTGTTTGTCAGAATGTTCTCTGAAACAGTCATGGAGTGTGTTATAAAGTTGGATTTTAGAAAAACAATTGGTTTGTTTGTTTTCTACACTTTTGCTAAAGAAGTAGCATAATGAAAAGCATTCTAGCCTGTTTTTAAGTGCGTGAGAAGTAAATGCTACACTAGTATAAAATTAATTTGCAGTTATTCCATTAATTCAAGTTGTAAAAGTCTTATTGCTAATTCTCCCTTTTGAGCGTTAGCCCTGCACAAACTCCTTGCAGAGATCCCTAGAAGGACGTTGCACCTCTGAAAGCAGGAAAGACTTGGAAGTAAGTTTCTGCATTGAGGAAAACCTGAAAGTTCTCCACGAATTATCAACACATAGTTTTTTCTGGCCCTGAAATGTAAAGTAGATTATGTAATGATAACTGATGGAGAGACTTCAGTCCTGGCTATGAAAGCTGAATGAAGAATTCATAGTAAGTGATTTATTCAATTACATGGCTCTCTTTCTCTGCTCAGAGAATACAAATGAGTAGAGATGTATATTGATTTCCCATTGTCTTTTTTACTTTGGAGACTGATTGTGATCAGCATGAGATAAGTATTTTTTTACTTAATGTTTGAAATCTGACTCATGCTGGCTTTATCAGAAAAATCATAAAGCATTGTTTCTCTCCTTCTCCCTGAATGAATGCTGCTCTTATAACCTAGAGGGCAGCATAATGAAACCATTTCTCCTCCTTTGAGGCAAATAAATGTAATAGCTAAGATATTTTAGATGAATTCTATGCCTTTTCCTTTTTGCATCACAGCCATTTTGATGTTAGCACAAGATGCTTATTGTTCTGAGCCGTGCTGGACTCCTGCATCATTAGGTAGGTTTGGGGAGAAGAGACAGGGAAAAGAGTCTTCCTCCCCCTCACTTTTCTCACATTACCTCAAAGTAGTTGGATGTGCCTGTATAGTCTTTGCTGTAAGTGTGTGATCAGACCTTGCTTAATTGCTTCTATGTCACAGCTTTGATAAGGAGGTTTGAGAATCTCATTCCTCAGATTTGGTTAAGTATCACCTTCTATAAAATAGACTAACTGCCTTTATGGATCACTGCCACACACTGAAGAGAAGTAATTTCAGCAGCAGCAGATGGAGACATTTTCCTGCCAAGCAGACTTCTGTGCCCCAGGTTGTCCAAGGGACTGGTCCTAACATCAACATCAGTACAGTTTCCTCATTACAACCCAGCAGATACTGTTAGATGAAAACTAGTCCCACAAAAAACCCCAGTTAATTTTCTGACTTTGGTTGTGACAAGAGGGTGTCCATCACACAAGAGGGTGTGGTACATATCCTCTGTATGCCAGGATTGCCATCAAGTGCATGAACTGGTACAATCCTTGCCGTGCACACAATGTGGCGTTTGCCAAGGTCAAGTTCCTGCTCCTGCACGAAGAAAAGCTTTTCCTCCTAATTCTATTTCCAGGCCCAGTTCCCATCCTTGGGACCAAATTCCTCTGCATTTTTCATTGTCACAAGAAGTTGTCACTTCTTTCCCGTGGGGGTAGCCTCTGGTAAATGCAATCAGCACAGTCATCCTGGGCCTCATGTTCCCCATTCTGCACTGAACAGACCCTCAGTTTGACCATCTCACCCTTTTTTTTGTCCAAATAGGAGCCTTTAATATATAATTATATAAAGAAAATACTATAACCTACCCATGGGACCTAGAAGGTTGTCAAGATGTGTGGTTTATATTGTGTAACCATTAACATTTGGTTACACGTGATTTTCTAAAGTCTCTACGTCATAGACTTAGCTGCCTAAAGACCCTCCAATTCTATGAAGAACAGATTCTCAAACCCTTTCTCTGTTGTTTAGAACTGGCAAGACCACACAGAGCTGCACACCTGTAGCTGGAGTAATTTCCCCTATTACAAGGCAGACTAAAGAAATGCAGAATTTTGTATTCACGGGACTTTGCCTACTGTTCTAAGAAATGCAAAATCAAAAGCCATATTTTTCTCACTACCATTAACACACCTACTACATTGTTACTGGTTTAGTTGCAAGGAATTAGCAATACATTGCAAGCACTTTTTGCAACCTAGGGAAAAAAAAAATGGCCTTCACATGCACTGAATAAACATCTTTTGTATGAATATCCTACACTTCAGTTGCCTCAATACAGTAGAGGTTTATTGACTTACTGCAAGCTACATTTGAATGATTGCTTCGTATATTATGATATGCAACATTACATCCTGTTTCTTTTCTATTTCTATAGCCCAAAGACTTATTGGAATCGGTGTGTCTCAGACTCATAAAAAATACATGACTTTAAAAAAAGATTATTATACAGAACTCTACCAACCTTGAGAAACTGAAGAGGTGGGGGATTTTTGTGCTGGAATTCATTTTAATTTCCTAACATTATTCCTATGTATTTTCAGTTTGAAAGTACAATCTGGCAATTTATAATAAAGAGCCATGAAACAGCTTTCCAGCAAGGAATTAAAAAAATTTTAAAACTCCCAGAAATCTGGATGTCTGATTGCAAGTGAGAGTAATATACTTCAGAGCTGGTGGAGAAAGAATTCAAATAATAATCTCTGGTATATAAGGACTCTGCTACTTAGTCAATAAAAGATGGGTAATCTTCTCCCCAGAGCTTTGCAATATGAACAGAAGATAACCAAAGTAAAATGTTTTACATGATGCTATTGTGTGTGATTATTGTGCGAGCCAGAGAGGCAGATGAGAAGCAGTACTCCAAGAGGGAAATATTGTCACTAAGAGAGAACTGTCGGACTATTGAGATGGCTGTCTCTTCCCAGCAGCTGAGCGGTAGGATACTGATGAATTGGAGGGAAGAGGTAGGATTTAGATCAGAGCAGTAATCAGAATTACTAATAAGGCAAAATACTGCTGCATTACAATCTAAGCTCCTCCATCCCCAAGCATTCATGTTTGATATTTTAATATAAAATTTTACAGCCAAGGGAAAAAAAGATGTACTTCTTTTACAGATATATATAAGTGCACTTATTCAGTGCTGGTGTTGGATTTATAAACTAATAACAACCTGAACCAGCACTTGAGAATCAGCATTCCAAAATACAGTCTCTGCATGAAACTAAAATTTTTCACAATTTTTTCTTCTTCCTTTCTTTTATTCCCTCCTCAGCACAGAGAAGCTCAGAAAAATACAAAGCTCTCATTTTGTGAGGGACTACACAGCTCTGGAAGAAAGTAATCTCTAAGACTCATGTTCATTATCAAAACCCCTATAATGTTCTGACCTAGTTCTAGTGCAGTGTCAAATCTGGGGTCATATGATTAGGTGTTTGCAGAGGAGGATGAAGATGTCAAACTAAGAAATGGATCATTGCCTAATTTCTTGCATTTAAGCTTTTTCATGAGCTGCTATAAGGCTTTGAAGGAAGTATGGATTGTTTCTAATCTTGTATTACTCTTAACTAATAGTCATGTCAAGGCAAAGCTGAGGTATGGCTGTGGTTTATCAACGGCCTCCAACGGCCTCCAACGGCCTCCAACGGCCTTTGCTCCTTGTTTATGTTACTGACCCATTCCGTTGGGTCAGCATCTTATGAAGATGACGCTCTAAATGCAGATTAGACCAAATTAACACAGTTGACTGAAATGATGTATAAAATAGGCCTCTCCTAATCCAGTACGCTTGAATGGAAGTGGGTTCAGGAGTGCACACTGTAATCTTCAACAGGACCTCACGAACCACCATAGCTATGGCCAAAAGATGATGTGTGGCCGTGTCCCATAATGCCAGTCCTCTGGGAAAGACACACTTTTGAAGTGTGTCCTGTTGAAGCTGGGCTACTGTGCAGTAATGACAACTACTCAGAGAACAAACATGAAGACCCATAACTTTGGGCTTGTGATACACATACTAAAAAGGGCCACAGGTGGCTTCCAGTCTTCTGTTATTAGGATTACATAATATTTAAAGTTATCTGTTCCAAAGACAAGACACAAGAACACAGACTGGAGATGCAGGAGATACTTCTGTTTAATAATTTGTTCCTCATCCATCAAAACAAGGAATTTTAACTTGAACCCCTTGAAACTGAAATAGGAAGATAGCTGTCTAGATGCTTAGATATGGACAGTAGCAGAGCTCTAGGGGTCTTTATTGGTTTTGTAATATTAAAAGCCTGTTAGCTATTGGGCATGTAGGGAATTTGGAAACACTTTTGTGAATTACTCTATTTGACTGAGGGGCAAGATTCAAAAAGGCAGGTAAGTCCCTTAGAAACTTCACTCACACTGCTCAAAATGTCATTATTTTAACAACATTTTCAATTCAACTAAGAAATTGAATGAAAATCAATGAGTCATTTCTTATTAAAAATGTATTAAAGATCCCTTAAAGACATTTAGTAACAGGTGTTTCAGAGGTAATACCGTATATTACTCCAAGCCCAAACACTTTCCCAAAACAGAATTAAACAATGCTCCAGACCCTCAAATATCCTAGAAAAAGAATAAGCATTCTTTTTATGGAAGCATTCTTTTTTCAATAAAATTGCTCACATATATCCAGTCACTTGTGTAGATTAAGTAAAGTAGAAGAGCAAGCAAAATATTCAACCAGTATAGCTGCACAAATTTGGTGTCTGTCAAGAAGACATAATTTCCTTGCCAAATAAGCTGAACTTGCAGTCTAACTATTCCTCTCAGGATTGGTATACAATGAAGTACAGACTCAGTTGGGAATTGATTTTGGCTGCTGGAATTCAAACTAGAACAAGCAGACGCTACGGTGAGATAAGAAATACTCCTGCTATGCTCCACAGCTGCATTGTATGTCTGCAGTGTGCAATGTGTGAAATACTCTTCGGCCTTCCAAGCATAGGCAATGCGCCAACAAAGCTCTTGCATGTATCTTTGTGTCTTTGCTGTCTAAAGACTCTGTTATATGCTTCGTTGAAGAGAAGGATCCATGAGAGTATGGAACCAATTATGGGGAGGCTACAGGTAAGGAGGAGACGTGAAAGGGTGTTGCAGCCATTCAATCTGCGTATTCCTTAAATTGGAGTGGGCACACAAATGCAGTGGAAATTTCAACATACAATGTGTCTTCGCAAACCTCTGAACCTGGGACTTATTCTTATCCATATTTAGCTATTTTTCTTCAATGCATTGGGAAGTCAAAGTTTATTTTTTGTTCATACAGCACCAACAACTGTAAAGCAAGATAGCTCACTTTTCCCTCTCAGTAAAGTTAATGTTATAGGACCTGTAGAGCAAACATAAACCCTCATGGCTGCTGCATTTAAAAAAAAACAAAAACAAAACAAAACAAAAAAGGAAGCTGCGTTGTTGCTTTTCTTTATGTCCCTGAATTTTAATTAAAAAAACCCCCACACTTTATTTTTTATATCTATTTATGTTACTTACATGATTTCCATTACTCTAATATCCAATCCTTTGCAATATTCTAAAGGGATGAGGGAGTTTTACAGGCAGAGAACTCAGTTGCAGATTGTCTCAGAGCTAGACCTAACAGTCAGTAACAGTGACTTAGAGTAGACTTACCTGAAGAAATCAGACTTGTTCGTACTAAACAGTGCTAAACAGTGTCTGGACTAACCACATAAATGCAGCTATGCTGCTTCCGTAACCAAAGTGACTTTCTAAAAAACACATTGGGATGTCTGTATCTTGGAACCAGTACCACTGGAGGGGGATTGGGGGAACCTATCTATACCAATAGCATAATTCATGTACTTAGTAATAGCTCCCCAGTTATAAGCAAAAACCTAATTTCTACCGACACTGCAATTTGCATAATTTGAGTAGTCATTTATAAACTGCTGACTATTACTCCTTGGCTTCCACTAAAAGAAAAAAAAAAAAAGACAAAAAAACCCCACCCCAACCTGACAGGAAGAGTTAAGTATGCAAAGGAATGTGGGAACATAACTGTATTATACAGAAGTATACTTAAAGTAATACGTTACCAGTGAAACAGCAGCAGTACATTTCAAACATTGACATGTTGGTATCAGAAGTCAGGGTCTTCAGAAAAGCGTTTCTTAAAATAACAAAATATACTGGGTAATATTCCATTACAAGTATAAACAGCTATTTTTTTGTTCTCTTTAGAATGCAATTTTACCACTCTCTAATTGTAATCTAGTAATGTGTTAACATTTAATCCTTTTTTTAAAACTTACTATTTCTGCAAAGTATATGGAACAGATAATGAGGCAAGTTTTTACTAAGAGGCACAGAGGAGTTTAAGTAAGTCCAGGTATGGAATGAGTTGAGTGACAGAGAAGGTAAATAATAGATAATGAGTTTAAAGGGAAATCAGGCCAAGAGAAGTTTGAGAATAACAAAGAGATAGGGAAAATATTGAATGAAAAATGGAAGAAAAAGGACTGAACGGGCAAGAAAGATGTTAGGGAAATCTTAAAAAAAAAAAAAAAAGAAAAGAAAAAGTGGAATTTACAGTTTTAAGATTTACAGAGAGGATCTGGAAGGCCTTATTTTTTGTGTTCAGTCTGAAGCAACTTAAAATTGTAACTAATCTAAAAAAATTGAGGACTAATGTTAAAAATCTAGTGTTTTCAGAACCACTCAGGAAGACATCCCTGTGAAAGAAAAGAACATTATTTGTTGTGTAGTGGAGAATATCTTCAACAGAGAAGTGATCTAAATGGAAAACCGTGGAAAAAAACCACCCCAAAAATTCTCTTAAGACATAGTACATGCAAAACAATATTGAAATGTAAGGAGAGAACGTTAGATTAAAAATTATAAAGAAGATAGTAAAGAATGTTGCTCCTAAATTGCTGTGTATCTGAGAAGGTAACATGGCAGAATCATTGAAAAGTAGACAAAAAAAATTCCTTGAATGAATCAAATTAATCTGATTAATATGCCTAAGTTGTGAGTAAGCCTTATGTGTCTTAAGCGCTTCCTAAAGCATTTGCTTAATTTATCAACGGAAAGAATTGCTCACATTTAAAGACCTTCAACCTCACTCAGAACCTGAGTGACCAAGTTTAAGCATCTAAATTAGACATGAAGTTTTCCTTCTGGAAGCTTTAGATTTACTTTCTAGTTACTGGGTAAGAAACTTGGCCAAATATTTAAAAAATGTTTTCTGAGGCATTTGAAATTTATGCACAAATTTGATAGAGTGGGATTTCACTTCAGATTTAGATTACTGTAAACAGTGTACAAAATTCTGATGTTATTAGCCTGCTTAAACCCACTTACATGCACAGATGAGGAAGAATTACATCAAAGGCAAAATGTTTGACCATAAACAAGTGATGGAAATGAGAGATAAAGTATAATCCAAAAAAGGAGCAGCATTTAACATAGAGGTAGAACAAACAGGTTCTTTCAGCACATGTAGTCATCACTTTTGTAGTAAAAGATTTTTCTGCTAAGCAGTTGTTAGTTTGAGGAGTCAACATGCAGCCTGAAAGCAAGTAGATTGCAAAGCAAGTAAACAGCAAAGAAGATAGCTAGATATCGGCACCCTGACTGAGTAGATGAGATTTTTTTTCAGGAGATATACCAACATGTAGCATTTTGCGATGTGTATTAAAAGGTACATATTATGTATTATACAGAAGTATACTTAAAGTAATACGTTACCAGTGAAACAGCAGCAGTACATTTCAAACATTGACATGTTGGTATCAGAAGTCAGGGTCTTCAGAAAAGCGTTTCTTAAAATAACAAAATATACTGGGTAATATTCCATTACAAGTATAATCATGAAGGTGATTTTTTTTCAAAGAAGTTGGACTGTCAAGGTATGTTAGTTCATCAGTGAGTTCACCTTGCCAAGCTTCCTAGCAGAATTTTTAGTGGGACCAGCAGGAGGAAGTGAGTTTCTTTTTCTCAATCCCTTCTTTTCACTGTGGTCTTAGAATTTCCCTAGTGGAAGTAGAACAAGAAGAAAAGAAAAAAAAAATCAGCATATTCCTTAAAATGCTTTAAGCTATCAATAAACCATCAGAACATGAGTAGGTTGCTGATTGCATAATCAAACTTGCAATATGCACATTAAGTGTATTTAAAAAAAAGATCTATTAACTGACAAATTATAACCAATTTTCTTCAGACAAGTAAAATAAACAGTTAGGAATCCATTTAAGTTTCTACTCTGTAACATATAGTAATACAGTAGTTAGCTTTAGTAAACCAAAATAATACAGTGTCTCAAAAATGTCAGCATTTTTAGTAGATATTACACCAAAAGCATAGCTGGAGAGTGGAAGTAATTTAGGATAAAAACATTCTGACAACTAGTGCATGGCAAAGCTAACAAAAAATGTTAAGACTTCCTTGTGATACATCACACAGTATCCATATGGCAATGCATAAGTTACATTAGTGGTTTCAAGTAAGATTAAACCAATTATTACAGACATGTTAGATTTGTTTCTCCACACAATGTCACAACAATTGTTCTCATGTTCTAAGAATACAATGTTATCACCAGCCGGATTAGGAGTTCTTGGTCTGCTGTTCCCACAAGAATACACCTTATGTTTTTAATTAGATTATTTCAGGATCAGGATGCCCTAAATCAATGGGATGGAGATTGAAGGGATGAAAATAAAACAAAGGTAGAACTATAGATCATTAAAAATAGAGAGGGTGAGGGGAAAAGACCATTTGCTGCTATTTAAGTAGAGATTAGGGTAAGGTAGACTAAGAGGAGTAGACAAGGTAGCTACACAGACTGGATCGAAGGAGATTTTTTTGAGCAAGGGTCTTAAACAGAAGTCTGAGGGAGCTTTGAATAATATTGTAAGAGCTGTGTGGACTCTGCAGACTGCAGGTGCTAGGATCGTTCTGAGTCTATTTTGGTACAGAATTCCCATTGCCTTAGGAGCTCCACACAGAGAACAGAATGGCTCTCTGTGCTCAAACATAGGCTTGCTCAATTTATTCTGTATGAAAAAGCATTTGTGTGAAGACCCTCAAAGTCTGTAATCTAAGAAAAAACAAATACACTTTTACTGCAGCAGCTTAGAATTTTTTTAAACGTACTTTGTGCAATCTAAGTTGAAAATTGTAAGATGAGGCAGATGCCATTTAGTTCATTTCCCTAAAAAAACCCCCTAAAAGTAAAATATATTGCTTAAGCAGCAGGCACCTTTTCCTTTTCAAGCTGCTGCTTATGCCTCAAGCAGGATGCTTATAGTCTGAGCATTTTTATTATAGTAAAAAAAAAATATTCCGGAACAATGCCAGAGACTCCAGCAGCTGTGAGTCAAAACTAAATATCACATGGGTGGGATTGCCATAGTAACTAACTCAAATGCATCAAATACATTAGAAAGAAGTCCACTCTTCAGTTTACCTTTCACCTGAAATACAAGCTGTGGTCACTTCCTCTGATGAAAGCTTACTAAAGAATATTGTCTGTAATCTGTCTGCTCATAGGCATTTTATATTCCATTGGTATTAATGGCATTGTACCAAAAAAAAAAGAGAAGAGGATGACTGAAAAGAAAGAGGCACAAAAAGTAACATGAGGTCCCTACTTCACTTCAGAACAGGGTTAAGTTCCTACGTTGTTTGCAGAAGGAATTTGATCACTTATAAGGAAATAATGGCTGTCAATAGTCACACTGAAAAAACCCGAAACAAACCACCTTCAATAACAGGTTTGGGAAAGCAATAAAATACCACAGCTCTGGTAAAACCTTTGATATCCTCATGGGACAGTCTTACATGCATGTTGGCCCTGCGGGCACCAATAGTCCAAGATGTACCCAGCCAGCCTGGGGTCCCCCTCCTGACTAGTCAGGACACCATTTCATCCCCCCAGGGCCATCAGTCCCTGCCCCAGCAGTGCCACAGCAGTGCTGGTCTCCAGCCCCATCTTTGCCCCCGTTTCCTTTTGCTCCTGGTTGGAGCCCCTGACTGGGCCCTGGCCCTGGTTCATCACTTGCCATGTTGGGGGCCGTTGATGGACCAACCTGTTACCAGCCCCATGGGACTATGACCCATCAGTGAGGGCATGGCCATTGCTGGGTCATCCTTGACTCTGGCTGACCAACCCTGGGGAACTCACTGGTCCGTTCTGGTCTGGACAGACTCTGCCACACAGAGGGTGAACAACAGGCTGGATCACCGTGCTCAGGAATTAGTTACCACTCATTCAGTGCAAAAATGGAAGACTGCTTTGAATGCAGGGGGTTGTTCTTGGTTCAGTTTTGTTCAATGTTTTCACTAACAATCTGGTTAATGGAATAAAAAGGATGATTATTAGAAATTTACGGGTGCTAGCTAGGGTGGAAGGACTACATGTTGGTTGGAAAACAGCATTAGAATTGAAAAGGGTCAAGACTGCATCTTAGGAAAAAATGTAATACAATTCACTACAGACAAGTGAAAGGAGCTGTGCTTAAGCAAAAACTATCAGATGAAGAAAAGGATGAAGAATACTAGTCCCTTAGAAAAGAATCTATAGGCAAAGGGTGAAAGAGAGCTGCATTGAATCACAAGCCAGGTATAACATTGTTGTGAAGAAGGTAATGATCACACAGTAAGTAGTATAGCGGGCAAGACACGCGAATGGACCCTTTATGCTCCATCTGGCGGAGGAGAAGGCTTGAGCTGGAGTCTGGTGCCCAGGTGTGGGTACAGCACGGTGAGAAGTGGGCAGTCTAAAGGAAAACAATGCAAATGACCAGATGTTTAGAAAACATGATCTATGAAGAATGATTGAAAGAGCTGAAATTTCTGTCCCCTTAGAAGACTTAGGGAGGGCATGATAAAAGCCTTCAAGTATGACAGGTTATTGTAAAAAGGTGAGAAGGTATGTTCTATGCCTATAGAATAAATAGTGGCAAGAAAGAATGAAGTTGAAAATCTAAACCATGAAAAGTTAAGAAAGACAGAGTGTTGAATACTTTGTTTTGAGACTCTCCACCATTGGGGTCTTTAGGAATATGCTAGACAGCCCTCTGTCAGCAATGATAACATGTATAGTTAATCTTGTCTTGAGGGATGGACTGTCTCTTGGAGACCTTACCAGTAGTTGTTTTATGTAGCTATTGCCAAATCCCAGCAGATCTTTAATGGGAACATTGGCAGCATAGTACATACTGCAATATCTGTAGAAGAACCACAAACCATCTAAAATATGATCTACTGATGTTTCAGATTAAATGTCTAGGACTCTCTGCACTTAGCTCTTGATGCTGCTACATTTTGTGGGGAAAAAAAAGACACGGAATATTATTGGTTTACAGTGGTAGCTTCTACTAAATTACCTGTACAAAATTTTCGGAGAAACAGAAATTCAAGGACATTTGCAGGATAAAGAGTGCCAAGTAAAGTGTTTGTTATTGCTACAAAACCCTGTGACAGAATTCATGTGGAGGTAAGTTTCAAAGACAACCTCAATGACATTGTGAAATCTAAAAAAGAAAGGTTCATAGCTACTCTATGCTGAATGCAGGATTTCTGGGATTAAGTTTATGTTTTTGAAGAGTAGAGAAGAATGAAAGATTCATGGAAGGAGCAATATTAGCAAACAAATTAAACTGTAAAAGGGGTAAAGCATATGACACAGGGCAGCTGAGTGTCAATATTTAAGTTTTTTAAGAAACAGACCACTGAGAACTCTTTTTCCTTTTCACCTCAAAGGCAAGAAGGCAGATGTCTAAGGTTGGATTCCTGCTTCTGCTCTTCTGGCTTCCAGATGAATGATTTATTAAATTCTGCGAAACAAATCAAGTGGGGTTTTTTGTGTAGATAATACAGAACTGGCACTGGTTTTGGCATATATCTAACTACTAAACTGTGCCCTGTTGTAGTTAAGCTCAAGGGAAGACCATAACCTGAGAAGGCCTCTTTAATAGGCCTTGGACAATCCACTCAGATTTCTTCATCAAAATCCAGTTCACCCCACTACTTGCAAACTTGCACTGAAAGCATTAGTTCCATCAGAAAGCATAGGTGCAACAGTCGTGCCCAAATTGTAATGATACTTTAGAAATAATGGTGGCAGAAACGCTAAAGGCGAGCACACGTATATGTGGGTCAATGCAACTAAAGCAGCAATGTTTTAAAGGCAAGGACAGGAAACTGGGCAGCAGTTATACAGTGAGTCAAGAATAAGACCAAATGACATAGTCTATAAGGTTCAGTCATAGAGTTGTGCAGAAAGGAAGGCAGTGGGTTAAAAGAAGACAAAAGCAGGAACCCACGTGTATGGTAAATCTCATTGGGATTAGCAAGGCAGCACAGAGCTGACGGCAGGAGTAAGAATGCTCTGGATATGTGCATCTAATTGGGACAGGTTGTGGTTCCAGATGGCCAAAAGACAAATCACATCCAGTTTGAACATTTTAAATGTTTGATTTTATTAAAAAGTCCTAACGGAGCTTTCCTTAGCAGGAAATGGCACAATCACTGCTATGTGCAGCTCCAGGTGGGAAAGAGTGCATTGTTGTCATTTTTATTTTGAGCAAAGTCCTCCTGGTGTGGAGCAGCCGCATGGTCCCTAGGCATCCTGAAAGGTGGCACTCCAACAGGATGTCTGGAAACACGGCTGGTGTGTCCCAGAAGGGGCTGCTCAAACCAGCTCTACACAGACAGCTGGGAAAGTGCTAGTTCCCATGTTGGTCACCAGCATTCAGAGTGCCAGCTTGGAGGCCAGTCTGTCAGAATTTAAAACTGCCTTCACAAAAGGTATGAACTTTATACATGAGAGAAGTAGGCAGCCTGCAAGGGACCCAGCAGGGAGGCTTTCCAAAATGATCTTAGGCATTTAAAAAAAATAAAAAAATGGTGGTTTTATTACTAACATGGAAGTACAGCTTTATAATGCAAAATATAAAAACATCTCCATTAAACAAAGCTTTCTAAAATCAACTTCCTTCCATTCACAGGGGGCACCAGCCAGAGTATACTAGATATTTAAATTAGCACCATGATCCTTCCGGGGATTTTCTAAGGGCAAAAAGTTATTGAGAAAAACTTACTTAGTCTTTTTTTTTTCTTTTTTTTTTCCTTTTTTTTTTCCTATTCCATTCCTTCCTACACTCTCTAAACATGTTCTTCTTCCTGCTAATTAAAGACCAATATACTGCAGCTTAATAGCTGTCCACGATTCACTGAGAAAGAGAATGAGCTGTCTTATTCTACATAAAATCATCCATGAACCTACATCCCATCACCCTTTATTTTTAGAAGCAGGCCTGACAGCTACTCTTCTGGGCCTTGCTGGCAGCATGTTACAGCTTGCACCTCTGTGCATTGCACCTTAGGCATCACCAGCACAGAGGATGCAGAGCACAGGACATTTAAATGAAACAGGGCAAAATAAGGGTAAGAGTCCAGACCATTAAACCTCACCAACTGGCCACGTCTGCCTGAGGAGATTTCTAGAATTATCTTTAATTAATAGTAACGCTGCTGTTGTCAGGAAGAGAAGGATATGAGATTTGAAGCCCTTAGCCCCAGATGTACTTTACAACTGGCAGATAAATCACAAAATACTTTTTCAAAAGCCAGTAGCTACTTGTGGAAGGGCTTTGTCTTCTCTCTTCACCAGACATGGCCACCAGATGCCATAGAAAATGACTCAGGGGAGTTTTAAGGCAACAGGAAATACAGGTATGTGAGGCTTTGGCTTTCTTGTAGGGATTTGCTTTGGTGTTTTTACCAGTCTCTAACTTGAACAGAAGGTGATGTCAGGAGGCTACCAGGTCTGAGGAAGAACATTGTTCTCACATACCAGCACACCTCTGTGTCTTTCTGGGGCATAACATTACAGACCTCTTTTTATCTAAGCTACTCACAGTGGTAGTTCATTAAATAAAGCCAAACTGCCCACACCACGAGTTAGAGTATTCAGTGCCAACACTGAATAAATATAAGCCCACAGTAGTCCTTTGAGTACGTGGGTCAACCATTCAGTCATTCAGTCATATCTGCTAAACAGATGTGAAACAGTGACAGTGATTTGCCCACATCACCTTGGTTACTCAAACATCAGGCATGAATCTCTTCCTATAAACTGTTTTGCAACAAGTTAACCTCTAAATTAGCTTGTAGATCCATTACACCCTAGAGCTTTGTTTATATTAGAAATGCCTGAGAGGTTGTGATTTTTTGTTATTTTTAGTTATGAATACCATGGATTGCAAGACAAAGTGGAACAACACTGAACAATAAATGAAATTAGGGAACAGTTAGCATCGATCAGTTCATGTCTGTTGCCAAGGGCAATCTTGGTGTGTCTCATTTTAAATTCTATTGAGCAAATTAATGTGTAATTTCCTTATCATGAACAGTGGCTGATCTAAAGAATCTTCAAGAGGTAAGGGGTGCTAATGGATCTTGAAATTGGATCCTCGCCATGGCAATGAGCCTGGAGCTGAGCATCACCATTAATGGATGGTCTATGAGTACAGAACGAAGAGATAGCACATTGGTCATAGGCACTTCTTTATGTTGTATTTTCTGTATCAACAATTCTTGTCTTTAGAGCATCTCTGCCTTCTTTCAAGATTTTTTTTTTAATGCCAACAGGATTATTTATTTTCTTTGCTTCTGCTTCTCCTATTCCCCTGCACTCTTCCTCCTTTGGTTTGTTTTTAAAGGTACTGAAAATACATTTGAAGCATTTTAGGAATAATCTATGCCAATTTCGGTAGCAGCAGCAGCAATCACAGCTGAAATCTCTGTGCAACTAGACGAGTATGTGTTCGGACATGCACACAAATATACTTATACACACAAACACATACCTGACTGCTGAACTATCTCATTGCAGCTTATTTGTGCTTTGATGAAGGAAACAGAACAAGGGAAAGAAGTGGGAAGATACTGTTAATTAGCAGCTCTTGTTACAAAACCAAAATCATGGGTCTTTTTTTTTTTTTTTTTTTAAAATATATCATAGGATGCAAATTATACTGGAAATGCATGTTTATGTCAAATACATGTTGCTATCTTCGTAGAGTCTATGCGGTTGGACTGGTTTGTGTAATGGAAAATAATTTTTCTTCCATTGGCAAGCTAAGGGTTTTAAAATCTCACATGGAAGTTGGACTTTTCATAAACCTTTCAGAATAGTCACTTCTATGCAACTGAATTTCTTCAAAGGAGCTAATAAATAGAAATTATTTCCACAAATTTTTTAGCAAGCTTGATTACAAGCACTTTTTCACAATATCATCATAAATGGTTTTCCTACCAAGAAAAGTTAGAGCAATTTTCTTCTGGTTTTGGAGATTTTTTTTGTTTGTTTTTTTCTTTTGAAAATGCCAAATGCCTTTCCAGATTTCTCCCCATAGAAAAAGCTTAGAAAAGGCAGAGGTTTCAGCTGCAGTAGAATCCAAATGGAATTATTTGATATCCTGAGTACACAAACCCACCTGCAAAGAGCAAACACTGGGAGTACAAACAGCATTTCTGAGGAAAGTTATTTAAGAAATTAATTCACATAAATACCTATCACCAGTGTATATCACAGGGCAGAAGTGCAGGATGAAGGAAAAAAGGGAGGAGAGAGAATGCACAAATGTGAAACGATGAATGTTGAGGCCCGAGGAGAGGAAGAGTGGGAGTGTACAGAAATGGCCTTGGTGTGCAGCACAACGATTAGCTTTGAATTTCATTGTGCTGCAGGACTTCCCTGGTCGTACTGCAGAATTGGCCTAAGACTCAGTATGATATCTGCTGTGTGTTGAGAAGAGCTGGTGGCCCTATTATCCAAGCATGATTCACAATTCTTACTGGGAAATTAATTTTTGAATTCTCTGGAGAGGGTAGCTTTTGTGATTACTTTTTGCTGTGATGTCATTTTACAAATGTCACATATAAAATACAGTGGACATAATATCTCCTTTATCACTGGTAAATGTAAGTGCCATCAGTATCAAAGCTGAATATATATATGGCTATAACTGAGAAGCTGATCAGTATTCTTTTTCACTAGTTCACAATAACCATCCTTTTCGATATTTTCTTTAAACATAGCCCAGAGAAGTAGGCTATGTTTAAATAGAATATGAGATCATTTCCATGCAAAAAGAAAAAGCATACAAATGAATTTTGCTCAACTAAAAGTAATCTTGAAAATTTTCTTACCATTTTGTACTGCTGATCAAAATTATGCCTGTCCAATACTTTTATTCTCTGCAACGTTCATTCCTTATCAGCTATTGTTACCAGTAATTATTCCTTAAGCTTTCTCTCCAGGACCGTCTTTTCTGGTGTCTGAACTCCCAATTCTGCCAGGAGCTTTGTTTCATTAATAAACTATTTATACCCATTTATCTTCCTGACTACTCCAGCTCTTGCTCTTGTAACTAATGTAAAGATTGCTTACTTTTACACTTCGAGTTCTCTCTAAGCTCCTGGTTGCTCTCAATGAATAAAAGTTACAGTTCTGGTGATGCACTCTTTGGCTGATTACAGAGAAACACCCTTCGTTTTCAGTGGAAGAATCCAAAATGATACAATATAAACTTGTGGCCCAGAAAGAAAAACACATAGCTAATATGGGAGAATGATTTGCTGTTGAATCAAATATCTGATAGAATCACAGAATCATAGAATCTTTCAGGTTGGAAAAGACCTCTAGGATCATCAAGTCCAACCATCAACCAAACACCACCGTGTCTACTAGACCATGTCCCAAAGTGCCATGCCTACACGCCTTTTGAACACCTCCAGGGACAGTGATTCCACCACCTCTCTGGGGAGCCTGTTCCAACGTCTGACCATTGCTTCAGTGAAGAAATTTTTCCTAATATCCAAACTAAACCTCCCCTGGAGCAATTTGAGGCTGTTTCCTTTTGTCCTATCACTTGTTACTTGGGAGAAGAGACCAACACCCACCTGCCTACAACCTCCTTCCAGGTAGTTGTAGAGAGCAAGAAGGTCTCCCCTCAGCCTCCTTTTCTCCAAACAACCCCAGTTCCCTCAGCTGTTCCTTGTAAGACTTGTGCCCCAGTCCCTTCAGCAGCTTTGTCGCCCTTCTCTGGACACGCTGCAGCACCTCAATGTCCTTCTTGTAGTGAGGGGCCCAAAACCGAACACAGCACTCGAGGTGCAGCCTCACCAGTGCCAGGCACCGAGGGACAATCACTTCCCTAGTCCTGCTGGCCACACTATTTCTGATACAAGCCAGGATGCTGTTGTCCTTCCTGGCCACCTGGGCACACTGCCAGTTCATGTTCAGCCAGTTGTCAACCAACACCCCCAGGTCCTTTTCCGCCAGGCAGCTTTCCAGCCACTCTACCTCAAGCCTGTAGCATTGCCTGGGGTTGTTGTGACCCAAGTGCAAAACCTGGCACTGAGCCTTGTTAAACCTCATACAGTTGGCCTCGGCCCATTGATCCAGCCTGTCCAGATCCCCCTGTAGAGCCTTCCTACCCTCCAGCAGATCGACACTCCCGCCCAACTTGGTGTCATCCACAAACTTACTGAGGGTGCACTTCATCCCCTCATCCAGATCATTGTTAAAGATATCAAGGAGACCTGTCCCCAATACTGATCCCTGGGGAACACCATTTGTGACCCGTCGCCAACTGGATTTAACTCCATTCACCACAACTCTCTGGGCTTGGCCTTCCAGCCAGTTTTTTACCCAGTGCACCTGTCTAAGGCAAGGTGGAGAAACTGAAAGCCCCTGAGACAGAACAGTACAGTTCTGCATGGAACAGACTCCTCAAGGGAGTGGAAAGTACAGAGAAAAACTTGTGTAGGCATTTGCTAGGCATCAAGGTTTATATTCCTGGTTTCCTAAAATAATTGATCTCTAGTTGTTCAAACAGCTCCTGAGTTCACTTAGAAAATTTTGTCCTGGCTGGATAAGATAAACATTAATGTTTTTTAAAAAAACTAGAACAAGGTTAGAATTCAGGCTTCAGTATGACAAATCTGAAACTTATTGGAAATGACCAATAGCCAGAATAATGCTGTAGAAAAAAGAATTTGAGGTGATGAACTCTTTTTGCTCCCTTTCCTGCCAAACCAAATGCAAGTTAATATTCTATAATCGACTCAAACACAGCAGTTAATAAATATCCCCCCTGCATAAGAATTCAAATTTATATTGATTTTTACCTTCTTTCTGTCCCTGACATAAAGATGAAACATATTCCTGAAATTCTCCTAACAATTTTGCACACAACATTTCACAACAATTTGTGAAACCATTGAAGACAAATGTATCATTCATTGCTCCACTAATACTCTAGTAAATAGTGCTGGGCAAAATTTCATAGACTTACAACGTATATTAGTGGGATTTAACGGCGTACAGATCTGCCATCTCTCTCCACTGTCACAAACCTTTGCTATTACATTGAAGCTCTAAGACGCACTGTCAAAGCACACTGTAAGCAGATCCTTGTTAGCAGTAGCAGAATTCACAGAGGATTATTGATGACAAAATACTATTCAAATATTGCCATCCTAAAGACATATATACTTCCAATATGGGCTTTTTAACAGCCTGGCTTCTATTTTACTCACATTCCTCAAGCTTGGCGAATGTATGCTAGGCATCTAATCAACATGGCATGACTTGCAGTACATGATTCTTACTGATGGAGGCCAGATCCTAGGAGTTTCCTCAGTGTTTATACTTCAGGGGGTTCAGGAGGACATTTCAGTGGGTCTTGCTCTTTGTTGTATTCACAGCAGGAATCTTTTCATTACTTATTGGCAGTGTAGACAGTACACAAATGAGGAGCCACAGAATAAAGAAAGGACCTGCCCACAAGATCTGTCCAAGCCAAGAGCACCTGCCAAGAAGCAATCCTGACACGGTCACCAAGAGATAACTTCAACATCTCTACTTGGGATTTTTTTCTCACTGCTGAATACTGAGATCTGCTTCAGAGAAAGGTCAGCTTTTTACAGACAGATTGAGTTGAAAAAGCAGGAAGCATATTGCTTTCTGCCTAAAAGGATTTACAGTTAATCAGAAAATAAATTTCAGCTACTGGCCCCAAATTCACTTTTCCAAAGAAACTTCACATCAGTAAAACTTTGCTTATACAAATGTTCATGGAGAGTGGTGACCAAAAGTGTATCAGAATGTTTCAAATCTGGTTTCTGGTTACATTTTCTGTACATTATAAAAATTATATCCCAGCTAAATTAAAATGATGAAAAGTTCAAAGGTGAACACTGAAGTCTTAGGAAATTCCTGAATAATGCACTCTCAAGCTCAAGAGATCTCTGAACGATACATTAAGTGTTTGATATGCACTATCAGATACCATATACTGACTAAAGAGAATTTAAATCTCCTTTAGTGCCTCCATCACTATGTTCCATGTACTCAGCCTGACTGTCTCAGTAGTTTGGATTTGGCAAAGCAAATGGAAAAAAAAAATAATCAGAAACATGAAGCAATTTTAATTATGAACCTCTCCACTCTGATTGCATATACAGTTCTCTAGCCACACGGACAGAAATCTTTCATGTATGTTTTCAAATTAACAGGAAAAGTTACCAAGGAAGATATTTTTATGTACCACAGGACCACTAATCACAAGTAACAACTTCTATTTTTGATCTTACTGAAATGTTAATAATCAGAGCAAAACATCCTCAGGACTATGCTTGGGACAATCTGCACAGCAAAGGTATTATTCAGCATCTATCATGAGCTTAATGGTTAATTTAAAACAAAAGGAAGAAAAGCTGCTTGCACATGACTGATCAGTTTGGAACTGACAACTTGCCAGCTGTCCTGTAACAACAGGTCTCAGTTATTTAAACCACTCTAACTCTATACTGAGACTATTGAAAAAAAAAAAAAAAAAAAGGCAAACAAAAAACACCCCAAACCCAAGATACTTAATGGCTGCTTCCTCAAAGAGGGACAGCATTACAATGACCTGAAGTGTCCAGAAATTGTTAGCTCCAATCTAGAGGCTGAATTTTCCATACAGTGGAAACAATTAAGTACCAATAATGGGATTTACAGAAGCCACAACATGGAGAAGCTGCTACTTACACTAGTTAATTGAAAGTGCTGAGGACACAGGTGGGACTAAAACCTGTTATTTTCCAGCACCAGAGGAAAAAAAGTGCTTTATCTGCTTACTCAGCCATCAGAAATAGCAACCCATCCTTGGGCTGTGGTGTTTCAAAAGGTCTCCAAAGAGAATGATAGCATCATCCCCTTGAGCATTTCTGTGACATGCTGGATCCCCAGCTCAGCTCCTTCTTCAGCTGCCTAACTCAGATGTGTGGTTGTGTCTTTCACTTCCCCATATTACTGGATCTCAGATTATTTGAGATGACACAACAAAGGGACAGCTCCGGTTTCTCCTTAGAGAAAACGCTTTAGTAATTCACAAAGACTGCAATCCACATCTGGCACTGGCCTTTACAGTGTTCCCCACTGGCCCCTTAAAACTGAAAAATCATGAGATCTTTCTGAACAATGAAAATACAGTGATGAGCCTGCAGGTGAAATGTTCTAAATCCTTACACACAGGACATACAGTCCTACCCTGAGCAGCTCACCACCAATAGCTGTGTATGCGCCCAGCATTACAAGTCCAGGTAGTCAATTTAGGTAGGTTAAGATTACGCAGCAATTGAGCAGAGATGTTGATGATTTCAGTGCAGGGTTTTGGATGTTAAAGCACTTTTAGAAATGTAAGTCCCTTTTTGGTTCTACTGATTTGTCAAAAAATGCTCATTGAAGGACTTTCACTGCTTGGCCAGTGTTCTGCTCCTGAGGACCCTGGCAGAACAGTGAGGTCTGACCAGAAGTGTATGATCCCATCCGTCACTCCTGGCACCCTTGTACTTTGTTTGAAAAGAAGCTAAATATTATGGGCCTCAACAAAATGTCAGTTCTTTTCATTTTATGTTATTTCTAATCTCCAGGAGTATATTTTGAACATTACAAAAGAATCGGTCAGAGATGAACAAATTGTTGCTGTCTATTGTCCGGATATGGAAAACTCAACTAAGAAATTATCCCAGCAAGATAAAACATACTAAGCAATTGTTAACTTTCTGCCTGTGGCAAGTTCTTCTGTCATTGGCAGGGCCTTGGCTGTACAAATCTCATTCCTGGAGAACAATTATTCTTTTTTTTTTTTTTTTTTTCATTTTACAGCTGATTCCCACACATTTACATAGTAAGGCAGTTCCCCTGCAGTTCTAAAATTGTCTTTTGATGTGTATAATAGTTAATGAATTCTCAAATAAAAACACAGGTACATTAACCAAATTGTTTAATGAATGTTTTTAATCATGGGAACTGGATGCAGTGAACTGAACAACTGTGACCTTTGGTTTAGGCTCCGAGAGTCCCCTTACAACAGAAACGTCCCAGCAGTGGCAGCAAACAAGGGTCAGCTTTGTGAAAGATCCATATCAGCAGCTCCTGTCAACAAGTCAAGGTAGAATTAAATACAGCAGCTAGTTTTAGAGTTGGTCTGACCTTGTACTCCTAGCTGCATGGTCCTAGGACAAAAAAACTTGGTAATACCAAAATTAAATGAACAACTGGTTCCTTGTAATCAGTATAGTCTGTTATGCACACAGGGATACAATGTGTCATTTAATAAGGTGTCACTAACATTTTAACTGGAAGAAAATTCAAACTAAAAATTCCGAATGAGGCAAATTATAAATTCATATACATGCCTTGATCAAAACTTTGCATCTTGTAATCCTCTCTAAACTGAAGTTTAGATTGGGAGCATTTTTCATGTGTAACAGTGCTTGACAGAAGGTGCCATGATGGAGGTGGACATTAAAAGATTGTTTATTATGAACTGTTCATTTTATTGGATGGAGAAGCTTTATAGTTTGCTGGCAGTGAGGTACTAATGGAATTAAACCTTCTGGAAGAGATAGGAAATACAGCAACACAAGCTTAACGGGGCAAATTCAAATATTTTTAGCTCGAGGTACTTCTGGCTGAAGTCAGGGAAAAGTAGGACAATCCTTCAGAAGGTCAGAAAGTTTGTAACATATCATTATTTGACATAGATTTCAATGCAAAAAGATTGTTCCCTCAGAAAAACAAGTGCTCCTTGTCCTATCCTGTCCCAGGACAGGATGAATGCCAGCAGCATGCCTACCTGGTAGCTGTCGTGTCATGCTGGTTCTTAAGAGCCCGAGAGTTTCAGTGTAAGCAGCACACCGTAAATGCATACACAGGGCCTGGACTTACAAGCACCAAAGCTTCCAGTGCTTGGAAGGGTCTGAGCACGTTTACAAACTCTGAGACATTGCAAGGGCCAAGCATGCCACTTCCCTGCAAACTCCTTGATCCCCACGCCTCCCAGCTGCGGTGTGAATTCCTCACACCTGAGGTCTGGGGACGGTGAGCAGCAGCGATGGGTACAGACCCACCAAGGGTTCAGTGGTTGGTGTGCTTACACCTCAGTGAATGATCCAGGGAATTTCTTCTTTGTTTGAAGCTCTGTACTGACTTCATGCTTAATCCTGAGCAACATTTATTTAACCTCTTTAGGACTCAATTTTCCTGACTGTAGTATGACTACAATAATACTTTCCCACCTTTAAAGACTATTGTGCATACAGATCTCTGGGGCATGTGGAATAGTATCACTATTATTATAGCCTTTTTTCAGAGTTGGAAATCTGATAACACCCTCATCTGTGTTATCTTTTGTGGACATATGTGTTCTATTTAACCTGTATCCTGAAGCAGCCCTATCACTTGAAGATGTTTACCTAACCAGGCATTTCTTTATTTTAAATATATATGTCTGTGGACTTCTATAGCTTATTGCTGCTTGAAATACTAGCTTGATTTCTGTCCTCATCTCACACATCACAATGACTTTTTTGCTAATCAATACGTCGTTGTCAATAAGTCTGTTTGACATATGCTATCTCAATGTATTGTAAAAAGACACTTACATGGAAATGTTGTAAAGAGTGTAAATGTAGTCAAAGAGCTACATTTGACGAAGGGGAAAAACACAGGAGATAACCTTAAGGGATTTCAAGTCCTTTCCATTCTCGTTATGGAAAAATAAGAGCACTGAGGATGTTCTGCATCAATAGGATGTTTAGTGGTGGACAGTATTAAAATTTCCCCAAATTCCATACACAATATTCTTTGAAAATAAATAAAATATCAGAATCTTGTCCTGAAAATGGCAGAGCTAAAATGCAGCTACCTTTTCTTTCACACATCTGATGATAGCAAATTCACATGCAGCAGCAGCACTACTAGGTAGAAGATCTTTCACACTCTTTGGAATAACTCAGTCCCTTGACCTTTAATCAAGTAGGTATTTTTTCTCAGTTACGATGAGATAAGTGCATCCAACATAGTCAATATGGCCCGTGTTATAGATGTCAGGTGAAGCACAGCTGGATTCTAGGATATGCTGAAATATATATCCTATTTATACCATATGAAGATGTTTGCTAAAGATTCAGCAAAGCCACCAGTAAACTTGTAAGCATCAGTAATTTTGCAGTATTCACTTGAATGAAGATAACTTGGCAGCTTGCTGGTCAGATCAGTAGCTTTTCAATGCAATGTGTCTCTCTTTTGCACTCAGTGCTACCATTAAATTATTTAGCTTAGATAATGGTAGATATGCAAGAAGAAGCCTAAAACTCAGGGCAGTTAGATGACAGAACATTCATCCAGAAGCTAAAATCAGTTTTGAAGTCAGTGCTAGGTATAAACCTTTTATATTTTGTATGTAATTACATACACTACAATGTAAATGTATGCATCAGTACATATTTGCTCAGTTTTCTCCCGAAAACACCATCTGTGTGAACACTGACCATTTCCTAAGTGCTGCGATAAGGAGTGGTTTAGGCACTTCATTTTGTGTAAGCATGTTTTGTAACAATGTTTTTACAGGGCTGCCAAGTACTTCATATCTGAACTGCCTGCACAGCTTCACTAAGGGCAAATCGTAACTGACAAACTTGTTGGCATTCTATGATGGGGTTACAGCATTGGTGGACAAGGGAAGAGCAACTAACATCATCTACCTGGACTTGTGCAAGGCATTTGACACTGTCCCGCACGACATGCTTGTCTCTAAATTGAAGAGACATGGATTTGATGGATGAACCACTTGGTGGATAAGGAATTGGCTGGATGGTCGCACTCAAAGAGTTGCCGTCAATGGCTCAATGTCCAAGTGGAGAACGGTGACGAGCGGCGTTTCTCAGGGGTCGGTACTGGGACCGGCACTGTTCCACATCATGGACAATGGGATCGAGTGCACCCTCAGCAAGTTTGCCAACAACACCAAGCTGTGTGGTGTGGTCAACACCCTGGAGGGAAGGGATGCCATCCAGAGGGACCTTGGCAGGCTTGAGAGGTGGGCCCGTGCAAACCCCTTGAAGTTCAACAAGGCCAAGTGCAAGGTCCTGCACATGGGCTGGGTTAATTCTAAGCACAACTACAGGGTGGGCAGAGTATGGATTGAGAGGAGCCCTGAGGAGAAGGACTTGGGGGTGTTGGTTGATGAGAAGCTCAACATGAGCTGGCAATGTGCGCTTGCAGCCCAGAAAGCCAACAGTATCCTGGGCTGCATCAAAAGAAGTGTGACCAGCAATTTGAGGGAGGTGATTCTGCCCCTCTACTCGGCTTTGGTGAGACCCCACCTGGAGTACTGCGTCCAGCTCTGGGGGCCCCGGTACAGGAGAGACATGGAGCTGTTGGAGCGAGTCCAGAGAAGGGCCATGAAGCTGATCAGAGGGCTGGAGCACCTCTCCTGTGAGGACAGGCTGAGAGAGTTGGGGTTGTTCAGCCTGGAGAAGAGAAGGCTCTGGGGAGATCTAATTGCGGTCTTCCAGTACCTGAAGAGGCCTACAGGAAAGATGGTGAGGGACTGTTTATGATGGAGTGTAGTGACAGGACAAGGGGTAATGGGTTTAAGCTGAAGAAGGGTTGATTTAGATTAGATGTGAGAAAGAAATTCTTTACTGTTAGAGTGGTGAGGCACTGGAACAGGTTGCCCAGAGAGGTTGTGGAGGCCCCATCCCTGGAAGTGTTTAAGACCAGGCTGGATGAGGCTTTGGGCAACGTGGTCTAGTGGAGGGTGTCCCTGCCCATGGCATGGGGGTTGGAACTAGATGGTCTTTGAGGTCCCTTCCCACCCTAACCATTCTATGATTCTATGATTCTATGTACAACTATGCTGAAAGGAAACAAAAAAAATTTTGAGGTGTATAAACAATGGGATGGTAAGTAATATAGAAAATGTCTTTTATATTTTCACTGATGCAGCCCCTAATACTTCTTGCTTTAGACTGGTTTCTTATCAGAGAAAACATACTGCAAAAATAGACAGGTTGGGTGAAGATAGATAAGAACAAGTTATTGGTATGGAAAAAAATCTCTAGTTCAAAGAAAGACTAAAAGATCATTATGTTAAATGATTAAAGGGGAACATGATAAAAGTGCATGAAATAATAAGAATGAATTGAGAAAGTAGACTTTAAAGGAAATAGCCCTTCAACGCATTAAAAGTAAATTTCAAAAGCAATAAACATCTTTTCTACCCTGCTTGTGATTACATTGTGGAAGTTATCGCCAGAGTATGTCTTTGACGTTTGAAACTCAGAAGGCTTGAAAGTGTTCGGATGAACAAGTGATGAATTGCATAATAATAGCAGCAGGAACTATTCACTCTCACATTTCAGATTTCCTTTTTTCTGTGAGTTTTGATTCAGTCAGCTGGGTCTAAGCATACATACACCTCTAGTGCAATTTGAGATACCCCAGGATATAGTATGTCATATTGGCCTTATGAGGATGTCTTGAATACAGTATGGTGTCTCAGATGACTCTAGACACCTATGTTTCAGAAAACAAAGACAGACCTTAAAGCTTGTCACCCTCTGACAGAAAGACACTGATCTACAGCAGCCACAGGTCTAATTTAGTGTGAAAGACCCCATGTTTCTACCGAGCATTCCCGACAGGAGTGAACAACAGCTCAGTGAAGAAAAAACATTCATAAGGAAAACTAAAAAGAAAATGACTGAAACTCAACCATTATTTTCAATAATATACTCAACAGAGAACCCAGACTCTGCAAGCCAAACTCTAAAGAAAGAAACAAGAAGAAATTGTTCAGTCCTCTCCTTAGTCACCTCTATCCTCCTTGGACTAGCTCATCCAGCTATGAAGGTTAATGGTAAACCTACTGACTGCTGGCTTGCAGGTCTACAAGACTGCATGAGGAACCTGATAATTATTTTCTGAATATACTTCTAGGAAAAGCTATTACCTTCAGGCCTGAGGGGGCAAATTCCTTTCACTTCATACCATTTTCTTCATGGATAAATTTCTTCATTAAGTTTTGTTTAAGTACTATAAGGATAAGTTTGTCTCGTTTTTTCCATGAAGGTGATGCTGCAAGAGAAGGAAATGGAAAATACTGGTTTACCTCATTAATATGAAAAAATTCATTTCTGCCAAACAAATGAAGAAAATATCATACTTCTTTAAAACAAAAACATACTGCCAGGAGCATAAACACAGTGCTTCAGAAAGGTTCCATTCATAAGTGCAAAAAAAAAGACTGGTTTTATTTGAAGAAAAGTTCTTAATAACTTAGTTACTTAAAAAAATGAAGAGGTCCTACATCCTAACCAGAGCAAATAACAACATCATCATAAACAACATGTAAACATTTTAAGGTTACAAGAGCATAAACTGCTTTCCTTTAAACTGCTAAGTTTTGTTCCAGACCTTGTGTCATTTATAGAAGAAGGTTTAATGGCCGTTTTACCTGAAAATGCACATCTATAATAGGAAAACAGACAACTTGTGTAGCGTCTGTTCTGAGGTAATTTTCTATCCCATTGTCATTAAGTAGAAGATGAATCCTTTCATTATACTTTAAAATTCAGTCATGCTGTTATCCCACTAGTTAATTCAATTAAAATGAACCCTTGTTAATTCAATCAAAAGGAATCAAACCAACTCTTGAACTGTTTGTTGTTTTTTTCCTTGCTTTTTTTTTTTTGTTTTTTTTTTTTTTTTGTTTTGAGGATGATTGAGGGGATAAAGGGTAGAAGCATGAACTAACACCCGAGTGCTTGCCCCTGGACCCTGACAAAGCAAAGCTTACTTCTTTTCATGCCTACACAACTGCTCCCTGTAGGAAGGGGCCCTCTGCTATTGCAGTAGGTTTTCCAGAGTTTTGTCTGTCACCCCTTTGTCAATGTGTAAGCAATAAAGTTATCATAAAATTTTTAGATGTAAGATTAAAAATGGTGATGGGAGTAGGGGTGATTTATTATATATGACATGCATTTCTGTTTATGCATTCATGAAGGCCATGTCTGCAAGATCTGTAATGCCAGCTTGCACATACTGCACAAATATGAATAAATGAATAATTGTTTTGATAATATTAAACAGCATGTGTGATGTAGCAGAGCAACATCTGTTATTAACAGTATAAACAAAAGGAGTTTTTACTGATTGCATGTCATTCTGCATACGGGAACAATGTAATAGGTCCAATTTGGTAACTCTTCGCAGACAGCAGGAGGGATTGTGTAGGCCTGCTGTGAAAAACAGGAACAAGATTAGAGCAACAGTTCTTTCAAATGTGGAGAGGAAAAAAAGCTCTTTAAAAATGCTAAAGGGGGAAAGTATAAACTCTATATAGAATTGCTCAAGTTCATATAAACCATTTCTCCTTTTGAATGTTCTCATCTTGCCTTTAGTTTTTCCTGTGTCCTGCAGTGAGCTGAATAGCCAGAGGAATCTGGCAATTTTGAATACTTTTAAGTACCATCTCAGATTATAACTATGTAGCTAAGATATCCTTTATGACACCAGGAACTGAGAATAAAAACCAGTATTTCCTGTTCTAAATGTATTAATAAATCTTGATTCAAGGAATGATACTGTATACTGGGGATTACACAAAAAATACAGAAAATTAGGATGTAGTTTTGGCAATACAGTTGAGCAGGAATAGTAACTCACTGATGCTTAGACAAGTGATGTGGCTCACCACTACCACCAGCAACTGGCTTCATCCTCAATAATGCCATCACTAGCACTTTTCTGATCCCAAGATGAGCTATTTCAAGAAACTAAACCAAGAGAAAAGTAATCTCTAAGGTTACTTTTCTGCTGCTTACGATCCCTGAACCACTTTTTTATGGGGATTAATGAATACAAGAGTAAATATAAATGAAGTCAATGGAGCACAGAGATGAAGTTGCCTGTTCTGGATGCTGCTTGCTATATATCATGAAGTTGTACCTTCAGTCCACCAAAGTGACATAAATCAGTATGTCACAGTGTCTGGCTGGGTAATTCCTCTTTGCTTTTGCTTCATTAGCCCTCTTTTGCTACCACTTTTATGTGATTATTATTTCCAACTATTGAATCGAAGCCTTCAGGTGTCCCTGAAAGAAACCTTGTTCTGAATCCATACCTGAGGTCTTCACTCAACACCACATATCTGCAGTTTCTTTACTCAATTTATCTACAGCTACCCAGTCACTAGATCTCTAAGCCCATCATATAGTTAATATCATGCACAGAATGAAGTCCCCTTCTTTAACTAAACATATTAAATGGCTGCACTTCACTGTCTCTCTGAAAAATTATGGTGGAACATCAAAACACAAGCAGCAAAGCACTTGGGAAAAAGAATAGTACAGCTCTGTAAAAGTGGGGGACGTCATCTTCTCTGCCATGGCCAGCACTGACTCACTCCACTTTTTGCATAGCGTCACAAGAGCTCACTTCATCCCACCTCCTGATGATATGCACTTGGGAGTCTCAGTCCTGAGCTTGCCTTCTTTAGAGTGCAGTCATGACATGAGCTTTCAGTTGCACAGTGTGACTAAGACTACAAGTAAATACCCATGTTCTGGGACTTGTACAATTCTTTGCTTTCATTCAAATATCTAGTTCGGTTTTCAGTTTTTGGGGGGTTTGTGTGGGTTTTTTTGTTTGGTTTTGTTTTGTTTTATTTCAAACATGCATAGAAATGTAAATCTCTTTTTCAATTGTTCCATGTGTAATAGAAACTTGCCATATATTCACTTCTGAATAAGGCAAAAATGCATTCCAAGTCCATCTTTTGTCTTTTCATTTAACTTTTCAGTTATTTCTGTACAAAACTGAAAGCATCTCACTGAGCTCATGAAATCACTGCAAAGATAAGCATGTTTTTTCTAGTGATAACTCTGAGAGTAGTAATAAACTGAAATGTATATATCTTGCATAGATATCTGAATATGAATGCCTCCTTTTATCCTTTCTTGATGAGCCATAGTGGTTTCTAGAGAAAGATACAGGACATTTTCATGGATATTCCAGTGTGGTAAACACAACCATTAAAAGGTTTAGTGGTCCCAGAGATGGACACCATCAATATCTATGGAAGTAATATTGAACCTGAATCATCCATGAATTTCAGAAAACTTCCTAAACATTTTGTTCTACTACGTAGTCCAGCATTCATTGCAGAACTGACAGGCCAAACTACCTTCAGAAAGCATACAGCACACAGGATGGGTCCAGCAATCCCATTCTTAAAGCAAATCCAAAAATATTTGAAAGAAGGGTGGGGGTGAAAGAGGGATGTCTGTTATTCTGTAAGCAATTAAAACCTATCTCTACCTGGTGCCAAGAGGACAGAGTAGTAATTTTTTTACTATCGATCAGAATTAAGCTGGCGTGTACGATGGGATGATTTTTTAAATGATCACAACAGGTTTTCATTCTAGTCTTGTCTATTGATTGTTAATACACCTTATCTCTCAAAGTTTCAGCAGTAGAAACAATACCCTGCTATTCAAGGACAACACATCTATGCTAAATGCTAAAAGTAAATATTTCAGGTAAAACAAAACCAAACTTATAATACTGTATCTGGAAGTAATGCATAAGAAAATTAAGGGTTATAGAAGAAACATGGAGGGATTTTTCTTATTCTACTCCATCCATTTCACAACAAATGAAAACTACACCACCATAGAGAGATCCTAAAATCTCCACAGATGCTAAGGAAAGAACTTTGAAACAACAGCAGAAATGAAAAATCCTGCAGCTAGAATTTCAGAATTTCATTCACACCCTCCAAAGCAGGGTTTTGACACAGATTCTATGAACCTCAGAGGAAAGACCGGTGATAGCACAGATAGATTTTGTGGAAGGAAAAAAGCAAAATCACACTCTAAACATTTCAATGTCGATGTACCCAGAATATGTAGGCCTTTCAAAGAGCCTTGGGAGTTTGAAGGTATTGAAAAGACAAGATAGATGGAGTGATTGATTTTGCTCTGCTTTCAGAACAGGGGAAACCACAGCAAAAGACTGCAAGATAATGGAGCAATTCCAAACACTTCTGTTCCTGAGCCGATTCTGGGATTTATTTGTTTGGCAGTAAATACCTCCTGAAAAGAAAAGAAAAAAAAAAAAGAGTAAGTTTTGTATCAGCAGCTCCCACCTGAATCAGATCACAATACTGTAAATCCTTTGGTAAATTGAGCTAATGGCAAAATGAAATGATAGAGAGGTTACACTCCAGTCAGCCCATAAACAATTTTTTGCACCTTTATCTCAGAAAAGCAATCATCCCTGAGGGAGAAAAGGTCACTAGAAAGTTCAAAATGCTTATTATTCAAGTGTCACATTGTTCCATCTTAGTGGCCTGCACTCCTGATATCAATTAGAGAGAGCTCTGTTGAGTTGTAGCTGGGGTGAGCTAAAGTCATGTATGTTACTTTCAACATTTCTTATCAATTCAGTGGTTTACCAAATGTGACTGACATGATTTCTCCTGGTTTGGCAGCAGCAAAGTGAAGTTTCCTTTAGAAGCAGTGAAGTGCATGGACCCAGAAAGCTATTGCTATCAAGGACATATAATCAAGGACTGATGGTAATGGGGCTATTTTAATATAGAAGTTCATTTACCAGTAGCTATGGCTAGTGTTGAGATGGGTATTGGGTTGAGGTATTTTTTGGCCCAAATGTCAAATTTTGCTCTCTGTCCTAGTATTATCATGCTCAGAGAAGAGGTGCTTTGAAGAGAAGAAATGCTTGGATATGGCTAAAAAGAGAATAACCCACACAGCAGACTATGACCTTCAACAATTTCTTTCTTTTACATCCCTACATGAGAAAGCAGAGCAGCAGACACACACAAAATATGTAGTGGACTACATAGGAAATAGACGCATCATCGAAAATTAGCATACAGTGCATTTAAATTCAGCATCACAAAATAAGGAAAGGCTTTTTGGAAAAGAAAACTATGAAAGTGGAATAATATCATATTATTTCTCAGCAAAGCATCTTGAAACTTACAGTATTATGTATAAATGGTCTGAAAGGACAAGTGTAACAATAGTATACCAATTGGGAAAATCAAACTTAATATCTGCCAGTGCTTTGGTCTCTAATGAAAGTCTATTGCAATCCTAAACACTCATGCATTCCAGCTTGCCTTCCTTCTCTTCTGCAGTGAGTTGGGACTTCCTCCATACATTGTAGTCCCTGATCATGAACAAACATCCTTACAACTGCCCTTCCTCTTTCCTCTACTGCCTCTATAAGACTGCTTGCAGATAAAGAGCATGGCAGGATACTGTTCCCCCTGAGAATAAAAGTGCAATATTTGTCACTATTTTGCAGATAAAAGAAGAATCGTGACAAGACTAGTGGAGAATAAGTTGCTGGTCAGAGGAGTGATTTCCAGCTGTTCTCCTAGAAATCCAGTGGATATCAGAGATCCTCTTCAGTTAAAGAAAGAGTTTAAAGAAATTGTTCACCATCTTGAACTCCCTAAGGGTATCTCCCTGCTTCCTGAAATTAGGATGCTAGATAAGCTGTGTTACTAAAAATGTGCTTTTTGGTCTTAATAGAAAGAAGAATCTTAGTTTTTGAGAAAGACAATACAATCCCACTGAACATTCTCCTCTCCTGGCATGAAGGCATGAAGGAGTGCCATAAGGTATCCTCTGATGCATTCATTTCTGTGCCGCTGAATCTCTCTGCAGGACACAGCGTCATAGCACGACCTCTCTGTGGACTACCATGGAGAAGAAGGTGTTTTGACATCTGAGGTGAGTGACAGAAAATAAAGATTTTTTTCACTAATATGTCTCATAACCCAGGGGTCACTTCAGTGCTAAGGCAATACTGATAGATATATTTTAATGTACACGTTGATGCTTAAGGTTTCTTTTCTAAACTGTTGTTGGATATGACTAAGCAACACTACAGTCACACAATGGGCACAAAGTAAGTGTACCTTAAGAAAAGAGTTATATTCCACATTTTCTAGTCAGAATAATATTAAAAGAATGGAATAACTAAAAAGAATATGACTTGTGAAATCAAGAAAACACAAACTC
The DNA here is from genome assembly GCF_011004875.1 of Balearica regulorum gibbericeps. Taxonomy (NCBI): domain Eukaryota; kingdom Metazoa; phylum Chordata; class Aves; order Gruiformes; family Gruidae; genus Balearica; species Balearica regulorum. Next base: position 18,439,332 of record NC_046186.1, read on the forward strand.
ACTCAGAAAGTACTTTCAAGATCCAGTACATGGAGAGAAATGTTTTCAGATAAACCACCAGATGCAAAAATAAAGCACAATTATTTTCATGGAGGTTTTAAGAAATGCATTTAGTCCACTATTACGTAAAAAAGTTTTACAGCATTTTCACTGACATAAAAGTCTGTGACCTGATTTGCATAAAAGAGAAGAAAACCGAGTTGTTATGGCAGCAAAGAGCAGCAACATGGTTGCAAACCTTTCTTCTATCCTATGTTAATTAAAGGTACCACCGTGTGTGAAGTAGCTCTCAGAAAACTCGTATTTTCAAATTCTTGAGTGTAATTGAAAAAACTCACTGCAAAGAATGCAAACGGCTGCTGGACAGATCAAAGAGCATATGAAGAGTTATTTAACAGGTTTGCTAATGGAAAGATAATGGCTTTTATGAGGATGATGGAACAAAAATAAAGCAGCAGACCTGAGGATAAATTAAAAGACGAAAAGAGGCCTTGTAAAATGAAGCAGTAACACAAATCCATTAGCTGTAAACACTGGATAATATTAATCCTGTAAATGGTACTCCACATCCATTTTGTGCATCATCTTGGGTGAAAGGTGGTAGCTCGTAGCAGAAAATAGGTGCTCTTTTATTTTAATGGTCTTGAATAAGGCTGTTGGCCGTATTGACAGCTGTGCTGAGTAGCAGCTGGTAGCTAGGCAAAGTTGTTTAATGTTTATAACAATGAAGAATAGATTTGTATGGCTTAGAACTAAAAGCTTTTTGGAAAGTATCTAGAATAAATATTCTAAAATGCTGGGAAAATATTAATTCGAAAGTATTTTTTTTATAAAAATGAAGTATTATTGAAAGGACAGAAAAGTGACAAGACCATTTTTCCACACCACATACTCAGAATTATTAATCATATACTCATTCAGAATCATTATGTAAAGTAAGAAAAGGTAAAGAAAATGAAATATTTTCTTTACATTAAATAGTCATATTAAATGAGGGAAATGCAAAGGAAGAGGATATGGGGCCTGATTTGTCTCTCAGATGTCTTCAGTAAGAACAGGGCTGAAACAATGGTTTGCTAAATACTTAATAAGAAACATTACTGAAGGCAGGTGAGTTCCACTACTTTACCATAAATTTTTATGGGGCCAGGATTTTTCTCTTCACTCCTGTTGTGGTTTAACCCCAGCTGGCAGCTCAGCACCACCCAGCCACTCGCTCTCTTCCCCATGATGGGATGTAGAAAAGAATCAGAAGAGTAACAGTGAGAAAACTCATGGGCTGAAATAAAGACAGTTTAATAGATGAAGCAAAAGCCACACATGCAAGCAAAGCAAAACAAGGAATTCATTCACCACTTCCCATGGGCAGGCAGGTGTTCAGCCATCTCCAGGAAAGCAGGGCTCCATCACACATAACAGTTACTTGGGAAGACAAACACCATCCCTCCAAATGTCCCCTCTTCCTTCTTCTTCCTCCAGCTTTACACTCTGAGCTTGACGTCTTATGGTATGGAATATCCGTTTGGTCAGTTGGGGTCAGCTGTGCCAGCTGTGTCCCCTCCCAACTCCTTGTGCACCCCCAGCCTACTCGCTGGTGGGGTGGTGTGAGAAGCAGAAAAGGCCTTGGCTCTGTGTGAGCACTGCTCAGCAGTAACAAAAACATCCCTGTGTTATCAGCACTGTTTTCAGCACAAATCCAAACCACAGCCCCATACTAGCTACTATGAAGAACATTAACATTATCCCAGCCAAAACCAACACAAGTCCATTAAATGAATCTTGGGAAATTAGTCTTTCTTTCTTCCTTTCTCTTTCTTTTTCTTTCTTTCTCTTTCTTTCTTTCTTTCTTTCTTTCTTTCTTTCTTTCTTTCTTTCTTTCTTTCTTTCTTTCTTTCTTTCTTTCTCTCTCTCTCTCTCTTCCTCTCTTCCTCTCTTCCTCTCCCCTCTTTCTATCTCTCTTTCTCTCTCCCTTTCTTTCTTTCTTTCTTTCAACTGCCTTCTCAGTTGTATGGGTACTTTAGAGAGATGAGAACATCAGGTACTTGAGAGTAGGAAGAGACAGATAATCAACTGTTCTGATTTATTGTTTAGTAAATTAATTAATTTATTATGTCTGGATGGTAGACTGTTATTCATGAATGGACTATGAAGTTATTACAGCAGTAGAAAATAAAAAAAAAAATATTTAAAAATTAATAATTTACCTGGAGTAAATCGAAAACACTTGATCATAACTGCTTTGCATAAAATCAGGTAGATTGCTATTAGTCACACTGATCAGTTCAGCTTTTTCAACAAAAATCCCTAGTACAGATGATTCAAAGGAGGACTTAAAAGTTTTAATGCAGCAGTTTACTTGAGTTCAGTCCTGTAGACAGTGCATAATCAGTTTTTAGAACCTGCTGTGTTCTTTTAGTTTTTGAAATGCATATAACAGGTCACACACTGGGGTTTATTTTTACAGCCATCTACTACTGTCAGCAGCTTACCTTGTCAAAAAGTAAACTTGTGAAGGAAGCAAACCCACTTTGTGCTTTGTTTTCTGTAACACTGCCAAGAAACAAATAAATTCTGCAAAACCTAAGCGAAGCTTTCTGTTATTTCTCTTTGTGGAGGAGTGTTTCACAGACTTGATCATACAATGCCCTGGAGCAAAAGGGACTGGGCACAGAGGAACCCTCTCTGTCTACAATGTTCAGTAAGATGGGTATCTCACTGGAGCTAACAGATGTACTGACCACCGGGTGCATTGACAATTCCTATTTTCTGTTTTTCAAAGGCCTGTTTAGACAGCCAAGTTGCCTCTACATAGGTTGACTTTCTTACTGCAGAAAGTCACGCTCATCCCAGCCGAGGGGCACAGTGGTTGGCAGGAATGGCCATCACGTTGCTTTCACCCAGGGAAATCACAATGCTTTACCAAATTATGGACTTATTTTACAAGGCTGGGCACCATTACTGATTGATTTAGTGGTTGAAAAGAGTTATGTTCATACATGGACCGTCTTGATTGATTGATTAACATTGCAATTGAATGATCTGTCAAATCTGCCTATTTGGGAAGACCAACTCTGCCAGGAAAGCATGTCTCTTTTCATTGTCCCTAGGTTCCAACCAGTAATTTAGAAGAGTACATCTTCAGCAAAATTCCTTTTTTCCCTAAATTTAGTTCAATTCCATTCCATTCCATTCCTGTAAGTTGCAAAGTCTGGTTTTACATTTAAAACTTAGCACACTCTTTAATGGTGTCCAAAACAACTTTTCCATGTTGTAAAATTCAAGAAATAGAAATAGGTGAAAGCACTTGTGTGATTTTGATTACTTTGCAATCTGAGTATGTTTTTATGGCATGTCATTGCATGAAGTCAGTAGTATGATCTAACATCTTGGCTATATCTTATCCAGTCTTCAAAGGAAGTTTGATAAAAGAAGCTCTTCTCTAAATGGGAGCTAGAACAAGGGCTGGAAACAGAAAGAATGTTTTTTTCTTTAAATCAACTCTTTATTGTGGGGAGGAAAGGAAATGTCTTCAAATACTAAAATCAGTTTGCAGTTTTAAAACCTATCATTATGGAATTAATTTCTAGAGAGCAGAACTATTCTGGCAAAAAACAGTGATTTAAAATTATTTGGAATTAAATGAAACATCAGCGGAGAGTGCCCTGTGTTTCACAAAGCTAATTTTGTGGTATTTCATAATACTTTTTCATGCTCAAACAAGTTAATAAAGAAAACTGCGTATCCATTGATGGCCAGCCACAGACACCTGATGTGCTATGGTAGAGCTGGCAACAGTTCCAGAGTTCTTCTCTAAAACATCACCTGGGTTTTCCATGTTGTCAAGCTATGACATGCAAAGATGTTGTAAGTCCTGTGAGCAACAAAGTTTATAATCATAGCTCTGAAAATACCATCAGTCTCCAAATTGTTAATGCATAGTGGCAGAAACAAATGGCAGAGTAGTTTTTTGCCTGTATAAAAAAAAGTTGGAAAAAAATGTTAAAAGAAAAGCAAAGGACAAATCAATGCACCGTTCTGCTGAAAATAATTTCTACTGATATAAGAAAATGAGAATATATATTTCAAAAGTACTATTACAGTCCTTAAGAAATAGAAATGGTTTTCCACATATTTGTAGAGACATTTCTGGCATTCCAGTATGGATCAGAGCTGAAAGGAGCTCTCACATTTTTTATGTGCATCAGCAAATTGGTAAGTTGATATGGTATTCTCTGGTCTCCCAGACATTTATTTTATTAAAAAACTGAGGAGGAAGAATAGGGAGCTGTTGCATTTGGTTTTCTGTCAGGAGAAATATATGATTTCCTGGAATGTTTTTGATTTTTTGTTTAACCAAAAATAAAACCACATATGTTCATTTCCATCAATACTGATTGAATGTATGCCAGAGAAGATTAATTATTAGGGCGAACATGCCCAGTAGATTTAGTCATAATGTTAATATGTGACATTAGTTGTCAGATTTGGTTAGGCAGAGGGCAGACCTGCAGCAATTCATGGCTGAAGACAGTATTTCTGCCACCCAGTGGCTTTACCCATCTTTGAGGAGCATCTACAGTTTCGCTGTCCTGAACAGTTCTTAAAAAAAAAAAAAAAAGGAGAATCCCTTCCTAATACCACAGTGCTTTGTAGCTTTACTCTCTATGTTCACTCTGGACTATTATAATTTCCTAGTATTGGCACCACATCATACCTATGATGACAGCATAGTTTATTTTACAGACGTTGTCAACCGTCAGTGTCTAATGCTAAATCACAGCCATTCCCAAGCATCCGTGGAAAAGGCACGGAAATCTTAGAGGTAACTAAGCTCATTGAAACTCAGTGAAATCTCCAGCTGAGCGGAAAGGAAAATGGAGATTGTCTCTTCCCACTAAGGGAAAGACAGGTAGAATGCAGTTGTCAGCCATGCTGCTGGATGATAGCCTGAGAGCCCACAGGCATGCATGAATTGGCTGACTGGTGCCCATGCACGTAGCTCAGCACACCATGCTTGCTCTCCTGGACCCCCTGGGTTTGTCACAGCAAGCCTTGGAAGGGGCTACTCCTGCAGTGCAGGGTGCAGAGGTTTCCAGAGCAAGGATCCAATGAAAACAAAGGTTTACTAGTTCTGCTGATACCAGAACAGCTCATTTTCCTAAAGATAGGGATATATTCTTAGATGTTCATGCTATAGTAAGCAGCTTTCTAGCAAAATTTCTTTCTAGTTTTGACCATTGAAGGCTTCTAGTTGCAAGTGCACCAAACTGCACAGTTTTTCTGAACTCCTTTAGACTATGTTCACTTATATTTTTCTCCATTTTTACAGAAAAATGGCAGGTTTTAAGTAAAATGTTTCATAATTCAGAGAAAATGAAACAGCTCATCTATTTATGGGAGACACAGAATGTCAGTTTTCCAAGTGTCGAGACAGAAGAATTTAAGGTATAAGGTTTCAGATAGGTTTCTTTAAATTGCTAGGAATAGCAAACATCTTATTCTACTTTTACTCCCCCAAATTAGATGCCTAGACTAGGCCACTTGGCCAGGTCACTTCTCTGCTGTCACTTGGGAGACAGTCACTGCAGGAAAGGAATTCTTCCATTCATCTTTCTCCATTGCTTAGACAAGAGGTCTAAATGAACAGTGTAGACAAGATGACAAATGGTAGATGAGCTAATCCGCTCCCTGTGGGACTAATAACAATGTGCTCTAACAGTGTTGAGAAAAGTGTCCCCCGATGAAAATCTGGAGTCATGTCTTTTTCCCTAGGGAGTCTCCTGTCTATTCTTAATGATAGAGAACATTTTGATTGCTGTCTATCGTCTTCCTCCTGAGTACGCAAAAAGGTTGTGTGCAAATTATAAAGCTCCAGAAAGGAACAGATCCACTGAAATGTGATGGCTGTTACGGGATCATGTTGTTGCTGCTGCTTCCCATCTTCAGGTGCACCATTCATTTCAGATCACACAGTGCTTTGACCCAACCTGTGTAACAAAACGCAGTGATACAAAAAAGTATCACTAATGATAAAATCTACAGCTTCAACAATCAGCATTTACTGTTAATAATATTTCCCATGACTGGTTTGCCACATGATACCCCATTTCAGAAAAATTCAAAGAAATCCTAGTACATTTGCCAAAAGCATGATTTTTTAAAGTATAAGGAAAATATTTATTCATCCCAGATATCTGCCGCCTGAATTGGTCACTTTGTTTCAAGTAAGAATATGCACCCAGGATTTTCATATAGATTTCCACAGTGAGTTTTCTTTCCACAGCAAAAATTTTAAAAAATTGAATTCTAGGTTATAAATTTTTCTGATAGTTAGTTCAATGCTTTCTTTACTGTTAGCATAACTGAGAGAAAAAAAAGTTATTCAAGAACACAGCTTATAAGGTCTGTATTATAAAAAATTTACCTGAAGAATACTTCAAGACAAGTAGTAAAAATAAAGTATTTTTCAAATGAATATGTATTGAAAAACAGATTTGTGTGAAACAACTCCCCAAGGGATTTTATTAACTTCACACCTTTCCTTCCATATAACCACAATAAAATTCATCATTGTTAGACATTCATAGAAATATGGAATATTTACATTGTGCGTAAATCTTATTTGGTATTTGAATATCCAGAAGTTACATTTCCAAGTCTAGTAGTAATATGGCTAAAAACAATTGGAAGCTCACTGTAGATGAGACATGGAGTGTCACTTTCTACTCATGCCAAAAACTAAGTAAGGTAGTGAAATTTAAGAAAAAACTATTGCTCAGGGCAAACTCAGACATGCCCATTTAGGTGAGATATATGGTTGAGAGAACTAAATTATGCATTTTAACTGCAATGTAAAAACACATCTATGAGTTCTCTGCTTTGGACACAATTAATCCAGTGAAATACTGTGAACTGGATGACAACAACACTGGTAGCTATAAACAAAGAGGGAGGCAGACAGAAGGACTAACAGACAGACAAAAAGAAAATGAAAGAGAAGAAAGAATACAACAACCAAAAAAAAAATAATCAAGAAATATAATATTTCTGCAAGAGATGTATTCTCAGAAAATTTACTAAAACAGTATGCTACCTATTATTGGTAACAAGTCAATTGACATTTAACTTTCTAAACTGCCATTTTGTGATAATATAGTGAATTCACAATTATTCCTGATGTCTTCTACAGGAAAATTAATGGATACCAATATATTTAGGCAAAATTCCAAATATTCCTAGCAATTTCGAGCAGTGTAGCATCTCTTAATCCAGTTAGAAATGAAATACTGTTGGGTAGACAGTAAAAGAGCACTGTTTCTTCTAGTCCTGGAGAATATTTCTCATGTTTAGCAGTACTGGTTAAATGGATGTGAAAGGCAGATGCTGCATTTAAGATGTCTCAGTCAGATTGAGACATCACAGATTCAAAGACGAGAGCTAATCTCCTGAGAAAAGACCCATGTCCGTTCAGTAGGAGGCCACACTTCGGATCTGATAACCCATGTGAATGAGACAGACACACTTCACTGGATGAGACACATATCCTTATGAAGTCAGTGATTATAATTCTATAATCTGATATAAACATTATCTTTATAAAAAAAGAATAAGAAATTAAAGTAGGAGTTACATACGGTCTTTGAACGTACAGTAGATAACCTATGAGAACAAGAGAAGATTCAGACTGGAAGGTTGCAGATAATTTGTTTTAGATGTGGCTGCTAACTTTATCTATTACTAGCCCTTGTTGTTATTGCCCATTATCAGAAAATTTTAAAAGTTACTAATAAGTTTGAAAAACTTTAACTGGTTTAGGTATGCTTTTCCAGGCTGGGTACCTGGCTCTGGCTGTTGCATTTTGGTTTTTTGTTTGTTTTCATTTACGTCTGGTTTTTCAAAAAGCTTTGCCAAACCAATTCTGTTATCTTGAAGAACAGAGGAATGAGATCAGGAAAAACATTTTTTGGCAAAGTTAGACAATTCTGAACATTTGATCAGTGAACATCAACAATTTTGTGCACTTCAAAGAGTTCCCATCCAGAAAATAATGAGCGTGCAATTAATGGTCATCTCATAATATATGCACACAAAGGATTAGAAAAAGGCTAGCCAAACTTCTGAGTGCTTTTGGTCCGAACTTTGGATTACTTGAACTTGTGACTTAATCATGCTCTTATAACACAGCTTTCTGTTGTTGTTGTTATTTGCAAGTCTTACTCATTTCCTCATTGAATGTTAGTGGGAAATGACTCTTGCAATTCTTTGCAACGTTCGGTTCCTTGTGAGCCTAATGCATGAATCACAGTTATGTCACCTCTTCTTCACAAATCAAACAATGCCTTACTGTAACCGCAAATTCCAGTTGCTGATGATGTAGTGGTTCCAGTTTGGGCTGGGTTCAGCTTTTCATACCACTGTCCTGCTGCTGGCTTATGATTCTGTCGGATTGTCTGGCTCCTGCTTCCCTCTCCTGTTGCAGCTGGGTTGGCTTCAGGCTATGATAATTTTGCCTGCAGTCCTTACCTCCTGCTCTTCTATCAAGGACAATAACGCTTGAGGCTGAACCTTAAATTTTAAATCATTTATTCTGCAGAGCCTTAAGGCACACTCTACTGCTTCAAGAACCAAATCACAGAGCAAGGTTTTTGTAGGTTTGTATATTTTTCTAAATCCTGGGACATGAACTTATTTGTGGCAAACACTGAGCAGAGCTGCTGTAAAGACTGCACAGCTTAGATCAAAGTAGATTTTTCTAACACAAGAATTTCTAAACACCCATCACCACACCTTTCACATGCACTTTAACTGGTTCTTTTACAGCACTTCTCTTTGCAAAGCCAAAGTTGGCCAAAATCGTAACATAAAAACACTGTACACTTACTTCCTTTTCTTGCAAGTGCAGGAAGGGAATCTATAGACACTGATATGTCATTCAGTTTCTTAACTCTGTAGGTAAATTTTCTCAGGAGAGTTTTTCAAAAATGTACTCACCAGCTTGCAACTAAATAATTAATTGTTGGAGGACTGTGCACTACTTTAACATTTCACATTTGGAATGATAGCCACTCAGCTACTAAGTAACGAGTGTCACATAAAACCAACATTAAGAGAGTCAATCTTTTTTTTTCTGTGTCATATTTGCTGCACCAGATCAATAACAGATTTGTAAACTTTAAGTGAGGTGTATACTGATATTTATAAGAATTATAGCTTTCTGAAATGGCATTGCTTGTCCATCGTGTCCATTGTCCTTTTGTCTGACTCTCTCTTTAGTCCCTGCGCTAGGGAGAAGAGAATATTTACACATCCTTATAGCTTCATACGTTCCTGCAAAGCAGTAAGTTCAGTCATTAGCAAAGCACTTCAGATTTAGAATAGTTCAATGGAAATGAATCAAAGCACTTGTATGATTAATGGTTAAGTACATTGATGGATTGGGACCTAAAAGCATCCTAACTCTTTACTGCTTTATTTACCTGCAGATTGAACATAAAGTATTTTGCATTCACATTAAGCTGACTTACCCTGTTTTGATTTTCATAGCATTATTTCTTATTTCAGTGTTAGCAATACAGCCACAGCTATTTAAACAATATTGGAGTATTCTGAAGTATAAAAACTTTTAATTTTTTTTTTTTTTCCAAAGATGCCTTTGGGGCTTCAGAAGCTCATTTGATCGCGAATAGGAGCAAAAGCAACACTTTTTACAGAACTATGTTGCGAAGAGAAAGAATGCAGCTGACTACTTTTTATTTAGAAGTGGGTCAAAATACATACGTTACCTACACACGCTCAGCAACTGATACAGCCTTTTAAATATAGCCTTTTTAGTATTGTAGAAAGAAGCCATGTAAAGAAAAGCTGTTTCATCACCTTGACTACAAAGACAAGTGTGTATGTATGTTTATGTTACAAAATAGATGCAAAGGAACCTATGTATAGTATATGAGTTGCACAGTACATATAGATATAATTTCTCCCACTTTAAGCATCTTAAAACATGCCATATGCAAACTTGTTCATAAAGGTAAATTGTTCTACTTCTGTTTTACACAAACACAAATGTTTCAATATCAAAGCTTCATTCTTCACTCTATTGTAATAAATGGAAAATCACATGTTGACCTCAGCTGAGCTCACTAATGTCATTCTGTGGCTTTTCCAAAGTCACTCAGGAGGTTTGTGAAATAAAGCCTGCACTATACCTACATGCTCTCTAGGACCTTCCTACACTGTTGCTACATACTCTCTAGGACTACTAACCACTTTCTCTATTATTGATCAATAACTGTTGATCAAAATTCCCATCTGTAACATGTCCCAAATGGTCTTTATGTTGAGTGATAAAATCAAGATTCACATTTCTGTTTGATTTATAATAAGTACTAAAAATGGTAAAGTACCTCATGTTTTAACTTGAGAAAAAAGGGCTCCCTTTCCTATAAATTCATAGCTCCAAGGCCCTTTGGAAGCTCCAAAGTTTCGCAGTTAAGGTACTACGGAAGCCAATCTTTATTTGAGAGAAAAAAACATATGTTTATCTCACCTTCTAATCTTGTTCTCCTGGCTCCAGCAATACAGCCTCTGCTGCCAAGCAATCTGAATGTACATCTGCCTTCAAGGTATATCTGCCTCCAAAACTATAAGGAAAGTGGCCAGCTGTGATGACATATAAAGACTGAACCAAAAATACTTGGAGAAAGTGAGGAAGAAGCAATATCTCAATGACGCTTTTGCAACACATCATCTGTGAGGGGCCAACACAGAGAGTCTGGCTGCTAATCAGAGCTGGATATAAGCCATAAAGTTCAGCTACAAATGCAAACTTTCCTGAAGCCTGAGGACATTTGGCTTTGTGCATTCAGCAGATAGAGAAGGGCTAGCACTGAAAGTAAGTGTTTTAGCTTGTATAAATTATGGACGTGTTCTGGTGCAGATGTTTTCTTCAGATTCGTGTCCATTATTACTGTTGATTGAGGACACAGCAGGAAATAATTGCAGATTGAAGGCTATTGAGGCTGTTTTTCACAAATCTACTTGATCTGTTTTACAGGTTTGTTCTTAGGGGTATATTGTTTTGGTTCAAGGAGAGAATGAGAGGGTCAGGTGGAAGGAGGGGAGCCTGCCCCTTCCTTGTGGAGTTCCTGGGCCTGCCTCCACAGAAGGATGTGGGCTTTCTGTTTCGGCAAGCAGTAAAGATAGTCATAGAAGCAAAGAAAGGGTTGCAGCCCAGACAGAGAAGCTAGTGAGAGAAGAGGGGTGCAAGAAGCTGGGCCTTGGCACACAAAAAAAGACAATTTCCTAAGGACCAGAAGGAAATGGCTCAGTTTTCTGTCACTCAGAAAATCAATATGTTATTCAAAACCCCTGAAAGCAAGGACCTTCCCAGCAGACAGAGTGAGCAGTGGGACACTGAATTAAAACCCCCCCTTTTTTTCCCCATTGCATTTTGCCTACTCATTTTGAGTTTCCTTTACTTGAAAGTTAAAGATGCCTGTTTATATTCTAATGAAAATGTAATATATTTTAGGTAGGTCTATCTCAAAACTGGAAAACTTGGAACCATGTACAGGCATGCAGTCACAAGAGATGGGACACACAGAAGGCGAATGGTCTTTGTTCTCATGGTAGGACAAAGAGAAAAACAAAGTGTAATTTGCCTACTGAGCTATGCACTTTGCTCTGGAAGAATATTTTTTTTCACTGTGTGCCATTCATGCCAAACGATCTTCATTCAGCTAGCATAGACCTAGCAAAGAAGAAAGTTTTATTTCATCTTTTACTTTCATTGACATTCTTTGTACGTGGGGATTTTTTCCGACTCACATACAGACTACCTGGGTGAAGTTAGGTTTTAGGACAAGTTTAGGAGCTGTTCTAACTCTCCCTAACTCCCAGTGTGCAGTGGCAAAATAATCTTTCGTTAAAAGAACCACCTGGGGACAACAAATTTCTCCCTTCTTCCCTCTCCCCTCCCCGCCCCCCCCCCCCCCCCCCCCCCCCCCGCCCGCAATGGTTAATCCAAAGCTAGAGGACTACACATGCAGCAGATGTGTTTGTCTGCACTATATAAATCCATACTCCCAAGCCTAGGCTGAATATGTGTCACCTTTATGTCCGGAAAATGCCAAGACACACAGGGAAACTTGTTTCCAATTCTTTGCCTTGTCACTGTCAGGCATCTGATCCCTGGTGCTCAAATATATCATGGCACCTTCTGTCTCAGCGCTCTGATCATTCAGACCCCTTACCATTTGGTTCAGTGCGAGGTACCATACACTACAGATATACAGCCTAATGGCTCGGTTGCAAAACTTGGCAGTGTTTCTCCCCAAGGAACACATGCTAAGACTGTAAATAAGCTGAATGGGAAGCAGTATTTGTGGTGGACTCAGGAGCAAATTAACCCACATTGAGAAAGTCCCAGTGGTGGAATATTTCCCTTTTGCAGAGTGGTTTAAAATGCTTTGTTGAGCATTGTGACCTTGAGGAATATAGTTAGGTGAACACAGCAGATAGAGAGTAAGAATCATGTTGGCATTACAAAGGATAGTTAACATATAGAATAGCTTCCTCCAGTCTTCCTTGTCCACGGGAGGGCTGTGGTATTGTTTTCCTTAGCTAGAGGAAAGGCAGGAATGTTGCACATGTCAGTCAGGCTGGTGGTTGTAAAAAACTGATGGTTGAGCAAATATCTGCAGGAGAGTCCGAATTGCTTTGGTCATTCAAGTAAACCAGACTCAGCAATCCAGGAAGCGGGGCTGTGATTTCATGACAAACCATATTCAGCAGCAGTACTGGTTGAGGATATTATCATAACTCATATTTCTTCCAGTTTGCTATTGCTCACGTATGTCCGTACACTAGCAATTTTCCCCTCAGTTCTGCACCATGATTCTGTGTGAGACTTCACAATGAAGCAGGTTAAGTGGATTTTTAACTGGTAAGCATTAAAAACCCAAAACAAAACAGAACAAACAAACAATAAAAAAAAATCCTGGAGTTTTTGGTTTTAAAAAGACAGCTTTTGTTAAGGAGCACTTTAGGTACCTCTGATGAATTTACTAGTGTATATAAAATGCTGAGGTACTATGTGATAAAATTGTAATAAGGTATAAAGAAGAAAAAAACAACTGAATATTGCAGCAGTGACTACAGTGAGGATCTGCTACAAAACTTTGACCACTTCCAGTTTCTGTTGGTGGCTGTTGTAGGAAACTTCCGATATAACTAAGTGGTACTTGCACTGAACAGGATATTTATATCTTCTACCCTAGTCTTTGGAGAACCTTGTACAGAATGCCCTTTAAACAGTTTAGGATTAGTAGTTAAAAGAATATTTTGCAAATTTTTATGTAGGTTGAAAACTCTCCCCCTTCTGTGTCCCTAACTCTTGTTTTCAATTTATGTTTGAGCGGAGCTAGGTCTCTCTTCAAGGTTTGACAGTTTCATGGAAGAACTTGCCTTCTCTGTCTCTTTTGCAGAGTATTAATTTTGTTTGGTTTTGCTTTCTCTGCTTCTCTGAAAGGTTTTTGTTTCTATTTTTGTGGTTTGTTTGTTTTATGGTTTTTTCCCTTCTATTAGAAAAGTCAGTGAGCCCTGTTTTGAATCCAAGTTTCCACCTGTCCTTGAAGAGTCTTCTTCTAAAGGTACCTTGTCTGTATCTGTTCATTAGATTTTATAGCTTATGCTCCTTTCCTGGAACATCTCTCAGCATTTTTTAGCTCCCAGAGCTTCCTCTCTGCCAAAAAGGTAACAGCAATATCCTGGTACATAAAGGTAGATTTCTAGCCTAGATCTACAAAAATAAAAACATCCCTCCACTGCCATTTTTCCACTTTTTGAGGACTTAGTTCCCAAAACTGGCTTCTTTTGAGGGATATAGGGACCTTCATAATAGAGCGCACTTACTATCTGTATCCCAATATTGAGATGATCTTAACCTGAAGTCACAGAACGTCCTAGCGGCTGCATACATGGAAATCTTCAGCCCTAGCACCAACTCTCAGTGTTATCTATGTGCCATGATTGGTACCAAGATTTAAAGTATTAATCCAATCCTTCCTGACTGTGTTTACCAGTGTTTTCATTCAAAATAGCTTTACTGGGTTTATCTTTGGCACTTACAAGAGAATGACTTTCCTCAGATGCTGCAAGATCTCTTCTTTCTCTGCTAGAGGAATGTTCCTGTCCGTCTTCTCTCTCCATCACTAGCAACTCAACTTCTGATTTATTCCTGCTTCATGGGTACATGAACCTTTAATAAGCAAAAGCAACATACATAGAAACGAATTTTATTTTTTTGATACTACCGTACTTATTTTCTCCTTGTTTGTGTTTCATTTTATGAGAAAAAAATTGGTCATACTAGGAAACTCAGCTCCTCTGTTCTGTTTCAGATCCAGGCCACCGTGTCCAGAAGAATGGAAGTGGGCTCAGCAGTCCTTCCAGCTGTCCTGTTAAGAAGCTGTTCAATTACTTAGAGGAAAAAGGCATAAGTCCTGAGTAGGCCTCATATGTGTATGTTAGTCATTGCCAGATGAAGCTGTTATACCATCTGTTCCTCTTTCTTATGACTGCAAATCTTTTTAAGACCCTTCCTCAGGATGACACAGGCAATGAAGATACTTATAAATGCACAAATTATTGTATAGCATACTGAGCATGGATATGATAGATCAAATTCAAATCCAGTAAATGGTTGATATTATACTTCTGAGACACGATTTTTCTGTCCTATTTTAGATGCCTACTTTAGAATTAGATCAATTGCACCCCAAGGTGCCCTCTATGAATTATAAAGAGAGGCTACGTTGAGTATTTGTAGACATCTGTGCTGTCAGCTCTAAAGCTAGGCAAGATGAATACCATCCATAAGGCTTAAGAGTAGTAACACTTCCTGCAAGGAGAAAAAGCAAGTTTATTCATGGTTCATTCATTCTTCAACAGCTAACTGAAGCATGGAGGGCCAGCAAAAATCTGGTTTTGGTCTTCTGCTGCTCTGCACCAAATGACCCATTTCCTCACAGCCCTGCTAACAGCTGTGACATCTCACAGTCTCCTAACTCCTGTTTCACACATGTTTTTCCCTAGCTCCTTCAAAGCTGGAGAAGTTGCTGTGCTGAACCATAGCCAGAGAATGCATGGAGACATGTGTTCAGCCTGTCACACAACATCCCTCTTGCAACTCCATGCAGATGTTCTATTAGATTGACCTAATATGGGATACAACCTCAAAAAAGGAGAAGACAAAGATCAGTCCCCTCCTTACATTGGAAGATCTAATATTCTGCAGGAAGTCAGGCACAGAATTACAATGCTAACCATGCAAAATTTTATACCTACAGTTAATTTTATGCACTTAGTAGACCATTGGAACAATATGGATTGCTATGTAGATAGTTAAGCCAAGGCACAAGTATTTGTAGGAAGGCAGTAAGTCATACACAGAGTCTATAGGAAAGGAAAAAATTCCAGAGTTGAAGTCTTCTGTGTTGTAAGCATAATATTTCTTATTATTTTCATCTTCACACAAAGCTATGAGCAGCTTAGACCATATACTGTAATTATTACAATACCCCAAAGTATGTCTAGTGTATAACAAATTGCATGCAAGCGATTCAACCCAGAAGCAGGACAGATGGCATTTGTACTGCCACTGTATTCTGGGAGCCTTAATTCTTTATGTTCATAGGGGCTGTAGTGATTCCTGCTAAATCAAAATACTATCATCTCACCTCATTGCCTTATTCTCACACTCTCAAATTTCCCTCTCTTGGTTGACAGCACACATTTCTGGGATTGTGTTAGCTGGTCCTGCTTATATTATGCACAAACATTTATTTGGAGGTCCTATTCCCTAGTATACTCCAAGGTCCAAGTTAGGTCAAAAAGCTTATCTAAGAGAACAATATGAAGATGTAACATTACACTTGATGATGTTAATAAATTTAAGTTGATTTGATAGCAATTTCATTTAAATTTTGATACTAATTCCTAACTGATTACAAATATGTTCTTGTTTTACCTGTATTATTCAATGCCCCATAATTTTAGACATACAAGTGCAAGCCATTGTTTTCAACTAGCTTGATCCAGAATTCACACAGCTATTAATCAGTTTAATATGCTTTGTGCAAATTATGCTAATTTGAAAAGCACATAAGGAAGAAGTCTGTGCAGTACAGATATGACAATTAGTGAAACAATCCTTTTTTTTTTAAATTTGCTTGGGTAGTACAAAATCTTACCAGTAACTTTGTCTCCTTGTACTAAGGAAGAGTAAATGAGACAGTTGTTCTCATGCCAACTATTTTTGGTGCCAGAGGTAGCGATAGAAATATGTTGCCTCTGGAGGTTCAAGAGTATTTAATAATCCTCCCCCTCCCATCATTATTTTCCATTATTGGTCCCTCTTCTCTCTTCCTTGTTATCGTCTAGTAAACAGGCAAGTGTGCAGACGCAATATATAAAACTTAAAAAACCAACATGTCCATAAAGAACTGGTTGCCTGCCTGAAAAAAAAAAAAAAAAAAAAAAAAGAAAATGAAAGAGGCAACAAAACTCCAGGAGAGAACAACAACTCTGACTCAAATTCTGTCATGCTGAGGTGCAGTATAAGATTCTACATTATACATCACATTAAGTTCTGACTTGAGTTAAAATTTTAATGTATTTTTACATGTTAGTGTTTGATTTCTCTCTCTGAATGTGTTTTAGAAGTGGTGAGATAAAAAAAAACAAAGGCCCTGAAGAGTTTGAAAGTGGGAAAAAAATGCTTGTGACCAGAGGAATTGGCCTTCTTCAAGAAATTAAAAAAACCCAACCAACAACAACCTTTTTTTCCCCTAAATTACTATGACGGATATTGGCCGAGGTCAGGATCTGGAACCAGATTGACTAAAGACTGAATTTTTATGATATCTTTTACCTTGCCTATCTCAATTCAAGTGCAAGGTAGTCTACTTTTGCACCTAGAGACTTACAATACTGAAAGAATATAGGACATACATACTTTAAATAAGCACACCCATGCCAAAACGATGCATGGCATGGAAAGGGTGAGACAAAAACCCAATAATCTGTAGTGGATGATAGTCAAGGTAGTTAATACAGTAATAGAGGCACGTGTAGAGCAGACTTTTAGGTCCTGAATCATTTCTACCAAAGCTACTTAGTATGTTGTAATGAGGTAAAGGAGTTTTAAGTATAACTGTCTTTATGGATGCAATTGTGTGCTATCATACAAGCTGCTCAGACCAAGATCCAGATAAGTTTACACATAACTCTGAAGTAAAGGCCTTAGGGCTTGGAAGAACTATATTATTACTGTGGCTTAAAAAGGTACTTTATATGAGCTGAGCTGTGATAATTGCCTGTGTGAGTGCTTCTGACCTAGGCAAATAGTAGGTAATTTGATTTAGATTGGCCACCCTGAAAGTTTCTCAGATGCTATCCTCACTGATGTTAGACAACTGCTGTAGTATTTCTCCATTCCTTAGGACATGTGTTAGACTAATAATGAGATGGTTGATAATATTAAGTCAATAGCAGGACAATAATCCAGTCAAAAATTTATCTGATCTAACTTCAGTATTCTGCAGTATAAACATCTTCCTCTGTCCTAGTCATCTAGAGTCCTCTTATAGTCATCAGAGAGAAATGGGCAAATCTAGGATGCAATTTTAAAGCACATATCTAAAATGGACCAGATTAACAGATTCAGAAGTATAGCACTCAGTAATTTATTGAATATAAGTGTATTAGAACAAGATCTGTCGTTTCCAGACTCCATATGTGGAGCATTGTCTTTGATTTTAAATAGCCTAGTATATTTTATATCATATTACCATATTGGTAGGTCATCATCCAGAGCAAGATGAATGCTGGAGTTAAATATCATCTCATGCATATTTTGTATTCAGGTTATTCTCCACAAAGGTATACATCAATACAAAACATTAATGCAATGTACCACTTCTGGCAGAAGTGAATGAGCCATTTCT
Source organism: Balearica regulorum gibbericeps (assembly GCF_011004875.1). Classification (NCBI taxonomy): domain Eukaryota; kingdom Metazoa; phylum Chordata; class Aves; order Gruiformes; family Gruidae; genus Balearica; species Balearica regulorum. The sequence goes on from NC_046186.1 coordinate 18,457,337, forward strand.
TTCTGGGAAAGAACATGGATGTCTAGCTTGATGTGGGTATGCAAAGTAAACTACACTTGCTACCAAGATTTTCTACTTTATCAAGATGATCTGATGATTTAAAAAATAAGATAGTGGATTTTTAGGATAAACATATACTGTTTTATTGTTAGCAAAAACTATTACACTAGAAAAAATTGGTGTTTGTCATGACTTAACCCCAGCCAACGACTAAGCCCCACACAAACACTCACTAACCACCCCCCCGGCGAGATGGGGGAGACAATGAGAAGAGTAAAAGTGAGAAAACTAGTGGATTGAGATAAAGACAGTATAATAGGTAAAGCAAAAGTTGCACACACAAGCAAAGCAAAACAAGGAATTCATTCACCATTTCCGATCGGCAGGTAGGTGTTCAGCCATCTCCAGGAAAGCAGGGCTCCATCACGCATAACAGTTACTTGGGAAGACAAACACCATCCCTCCAAATGTCCCCCCCCCACTTCCTCCTCCTTCCCTCAGCTTTAAATGCTGATCATGATGTCATACGGTATGGAATATCCCTTTGGTCAGTTGGGGTCAGCTGTCCCAGCTGTGTCCCCTCCCAAGTCCTTGTGCACCCCCAGCCTACTCGCTGGTGGGGTGGTGTGAGGAGCAGAAAAGGCCTTGGCTCTGTGTGAGCACTGCTCAGCAGTAACAAAAACATCTTCCCCTGTGTCTGATTGATAGAGCCAAGGCCAGCCAGCTCCAAGATGGACCCACTGCTGGCCAAGGCCAAGCCAATCAGCGCCTCTGTGATAACATATTTAAGAAGGGGGAAAAAACAGTGAGAGGGAGCTTTTGCAGCTGGAGAGAGGAGTGAGAAGATGTAAGAACATCTGCAGACACCAAGGTCAGTGCAGAAGGAGGGGGAGGAGGTGCTCCAGGCTCCAGAGCAGAGATCCCCCTGCAGCCTGTGGTGAAGACCATGGTGAGGCAGGCTGTCCCCCTGCAGCCCATGGAGGAAGGATGAGGGGGTGTAGAGATTCCACCTGCAGCCCATGGAGGACCCCACGCCAGAGCAGGTGGAGGCACCTAAAGGAAACTGTGGCCCGTGGGAAGCCCACGCTGGAGCAAGTTCCTGGCAGGAGCTGTGGCCCTGTGGAGAGAGAAGCCCACACCAGAGCAGGTTTGCTGACAGGACTTGTGACCCCATGGAGGACCCACGCTGGAGCAGTCTGTTCCTGAAGGTCTGCACCCTGTGGGAGAGACTCATGTTGGAGAAGTTTGTGAAGGACTGTAGCCTGTGAGAGAGACTCACGTTGGAGAAGGTCGTGAAGGACTGTCTCCCATGAGAGGGACTCCATTTTGGAGCAGGGGAACGATGAGAGGAGTCCTCCCCCTGAGGATGAAGAAGCGGCAGAAACAACGTGTGATGAACTGACCGTAACCCCCACTCCCCGTCCCCCTGTGCTGCTGAGGGAGGAGGAGGTTGAAGCCAGGAGTGAAGTTGAGCCCGGGAAGATGGGAGGGGTGGGGGGAGGTGTTTTAAGCTTTGATTTTATTTCTCATTCCTCTACTCTGTTTTCCTTGGTAATAAATTAGATCAATTCCCTCTCTAAGTTCGGTCTGTTTTGCTCGTGACGATAACTAGTGAATGATCTCTCCCTGTCCTTATCTCGACCCCCAAGCTTTTTGTTGCACTTTTTCTTTCCTGTCTAGTGAATGAGGGGAGTGATAGAGCGGCTCTGGTGGGCACCTGGCCCCCAGCCAGGATCAACCCACCACATGTGTGCCTCTGCGTATGTTGCAATGGGGTCAACAAAATTCTGTGCTGTTCGGAATTTAGGTATTCTATGGCTAGTTACATATTGTCAATCTATTAGTCCCTGAATCCTGTTCCCATGAAGATGTCTCCCAACATGCAATCCATCAGGATTCAAGTTGACAGCACATGAGCGTCAGTCCAAGCAGATTAATATTTTGTATAGTGGAGCTTTCAAGAGCCATGTCTAGTGATGTTCTTTTCACAGTAACAAGTTACTGGAAACTTAACTTCAGTAGTGCTATAAAACATCATTCAACTATTTTGGCATCACTTTAGTCTCACATTACAATAAAGTACCAAAGAAAACACAGCCTTTATAAACCACTCTGATACAACCAATTAGGAGTTAATTATCATTTCAGCTATGCCACTATAAGAATATTAATACTAATGGGGTTTCACAGGCAAGCAGAATTATGCCCACCCTGTATTTTTCCTAGGAATTGTAGTCCATGGTGCAAGTCAAAATTTCAAGGAGAACTTTACCAGCTGGGTGCACCATAATGCAATATAAATGAAGTCATAGCTTTAACTGAGCTGAATTCAGAAAGAGTGCTCATGTGTTGTGAATTATGATCTTTTCTTCCTCCTTTGACTAAAACATATCCTTGAAAGGACACAATTGTCTCAGGTGTGTTATGGATAATGTGTTTAAGTGTTAACACCTGTAAAGATAAAAAAAGAAGTATAACACCATTTCTTATCCCATATATAAAAATCTCCAAATCTGTATACTAATTGTGAAGCCAACATTTTATTCCCTGGACAGTTTACAGTTCATTAGCAGCAGCATTCACAGCCATCTGACAGTTGGCCAGAACCCTGATCTAAACTAGAAGATAATGAGGTTAGAAACTATCTTAGAGGAGTATAAGAGCTCTAGAGTATCATCAGATTGTACAAAGAAAAACTGCAAGTGGCAAATAGATCTTTTTGTTTTAGAATGCCTCTGCAATGCCTCTGTGGCACAACCGAATGAACCCTACTCCAAAAAGTTCAGTGATAAAGTCAGGAGCAAGCAACTGTTGTGACAAAAACCAGTCTTCTTTCAGGTCTTTTATATGGTACTCATGTGAACCAAGGTTGGGAGATAAGAATCTTTTGGCCAGCAGTGTTCAAGGGGCCACATTCAGTGTTTCCTTGCTACATGGTGTTTAAGACAGAGAAACACTGATTATCTCCCAGGTTTCTTGCTTCAAAATGCCAAAGTATTAGGTGGCAGGGGACATGAACTGCGTTCCAGGAGATGAAGCAGCTAAACAGATATTCATATATATTTCCTGGGGAATTTTATATACCAATTGCACTTCAATGTAGCTTAACAAAATAATCACATGGATTTGGCCACAAACAGTATACATGTCAGTCATGGTCATGAATCCACATAAAAAAATAATTCCAGAGAGCCATGGCTTTTGCAAACCAGTAATTTTTTCTCAGTGAGTGTTCATCAGTATAGAAGCCTTCTTCTGGAAAACTTGTTGAAACTAATCACACCAATAGATGCGATAGTTCTCATTTCAGTGACCTTGGAAAGATTGCAAGTTTAGGGGAAAAAATGTGAACTGTAACAGCTCACTTGAGGTGAGCTTATCGCTACCTCACCCATGCAGATATCTGGCACTTTTCCTATTGAATAAAAAGTAAAACTAATTTTGATGAGACACAGTGAAAAATTACACAGATTTATGGGGAAGGATGAAGAGAAGGGGAGCAGGAGAGACAAAATGCTGATAGGAACACCATTAAAGACCTCAGTATGGGAAAAGCTTCTAAATGTAAGATGCAACCATGACTGTTGGAGTTTAAATGGGATATTAACAAACTGGCTTTCGCTGAAATGAAACCATCAGTCTCTTAAATTTCTTTTACAACTGCTTTTGAACCTTAGAGAAAATACAATGTCTCTGAGCCTTTTTTTTTTTTTTTCTTTTATATTCAAACAAAATCATTCAGGAAATGGCACACTTATCTACATCAATAGGGGAGCTTAGACCATCCTTTTCTTAACAGGATGGAGTGCTGTATAGGTAGTTAATGACTACTAGATGCAGCCTCCTTCAAATGTCGTGGTGATAGCTAGGGGAACCCTGACCAGTAAACATTTCTGGAACAAGGACTGGCAGCACTGCAGACTTTTACCTAACATTATACCTTGGATTTGGTGATGATCAGGAGGATGCTTCAAGAACACTAGTCTAGCTTGCTAGAAATGAGACTTCTTCCCCACTCCATTAATTTGGGAATGCCTGAATTGTCACAAATGAGATCAGTTAACAACCTAAACAGGAAGGACTCCAGAGGATAGAAAATATAGGCCAGAGACTACCCGCAGCCACAGTTGTGTTGGGGAGCCTAATAAGCAGCTCCTAGCTCTTACAGTCCTTCTCGTTTACAGACTCAAAGTAATTTACGAGAAGATTTCCACTACTCTCATTTTACAGATGGTGGGCTCAAGGGAAGAAATGTGTGTGTGGAAGCAGAGCCAGAAATTAAAACTAGATTTTCCTCTAGGGTCTACTCTGCTCTTGCCCTGAACTACGACTAAAAATGTACCACAATGTATTGGGTCTGGCTGAGATGGAGTTAATTTTCCCCATAGTAGCCCTCATAGCGCTATGCTTTGTATCAGTAGGTAGCAAGGTGCTGATAACACACCAGTGTTTTGGCTACTGCTGAGCAGTGCTGGCACACGTCAAGGCTGTCTCTCCAACATTTCTCCCCCACTCACCAGTAGGCTGGGGGTGGGCAAGATCTTGGGAGGGGACAAAGCCAGGACAGCTGACCCACACTGACCAAAGGGATATTCCATACCATATGACATCTGCTCAGCAATAAAAGCTAAGATAAATGAGGAGGAAGTGGAGGGGCATTTGTTATTTATGACATTTGTCTTCCAGAACAACTGCTACGCGTATTGAAGCCCTGCTTCCTGGGAAGTGGCTGGACATCACCTACTAATGGGAAATAGAGAATAAATCTTTTGGTTCCCTGTGCTTCCACACGCAGCTTTCGCTTTTGCATTATTAAACATCTTTTGTCTGGATCCATGGGGTTTTTTCCATCTTACTTTCACCCCCTGTCCAGCTGAGGAGGGGAGTTATAGAGCGGCTTGATGGGCACCTGGCGTCCAGCCAAGGTCAACCCACAACACACACTTTAAGCCTAAAACACATAATATTGAAGGTTATCTCCTTATATGGCTGTATATGTGCTAGATAATTGGGAAAGGGAGTTTTAGAGTTTTGGTACAAAAGTCATGTAGGTGGTCTGGCCTGTTTTGTTGAAATAACTTTGAGTAATCTTGTAATTTTGCTAGAGATCAGTGAAAATGTGTCTCAAGCAATTGTACATTGTACCATTGTCATCTCATTGGTTGGGTTATATCTCATTTAAACTGGGTGCCAAGTTTCTCCTGACTGCCAGGACTGCAGGGTACCTGGAACAGAGTTACAGTTATGGTCTTTGATAGATCCTGAAGATTGTGGGCTTTCATGATCCCCTTACTGTGTTGGAGAAGGAGTTTGAAGAACTGGGCATGCTGGATAAGAATTTTCTTTCCAAAACATAAGTTGTTTCTTTGAAGTACAAAACAGAAAGCAGGTCATTGTATTCAAAACTGAGCGGGGGGTTGGACCAGATGATCTCCAGAGGTCCCTTCCAACCCCTACCATTCTGTGATTCTGTGATTTAGATGAGAATCTGTTATTCCTATCTGTCTTCTGAGCAGGAATTCATGGGTAAGAAGTTATCATCAGCTTTATCCTGAATTGTGGAATGCTCAGTCACACCTGCTGCGCTTCCAGTACAAAGAAACACAAGGACATGTTATGCACTGAGGTGATTAAATCCCAAACTAATACAAGTGCAACCTGAAACAAATATATTTGATTCTGTGGATCTCATCTAAACCTCATATATCTCCATTCTACACTGACATTTATGCGGCCTGATGTTTTCTTTCTCTTTAAAATAATACTCATTATAGGAAGCTAAACACATAGATCATACATATTTATGTAGAGACACATTTATCAACCATTAAAAAATTTAATTAGCCCTTTTTGTTTTGTATTGTTCTGTTTCAAGGCATAGAGAAAGCTCTATGCAAATATGCTGAGAACAACCAGCTACTCTCTGGGAAGCCTTACAAATTATCCCTGTTCTTTTGTGTGCCTTAAAACATGAGCTCCTCTGAATACAAAGTCACAAATATGGGCTATACTAATGTGTTTTCCTTTCACAACAATAATTACTTGGAGGGTAACTCCATTGGTGCAGTGATACTTATTATGTAGGTTGACTTCACTAAATCTGATTTCCAACTCAGGGATGATAGAACACATTGGAAACACAGGATCCAGTTTCTATTAATAAAAAAGATTTGACAATCCTAATTAGAACTCAAGTTGGTTTAAAACCCAAACTTTATAAGAACATTTCTAAAAGGAAAACAGTCCTATATTCTTCAAATATTTTTCATAGACCTTTTGGCTTCATCAAAATGATTCAATATTAGAAAGTAAATTTTCTTTCATAAGACTGTTTTTTGTTCTTTTTCTTTTGAACCTGAAAAACTGCTGTGAATTAAAACCCAAAAGATTTGGGTTTGTTGCTTTATTTAAATACCTATACCTTTCTAATTAGTTCTACTTACCCAGAAGAGTAGAATGTGATTATTTTCTTACAGGGCATCTTTTCAAACTAGTAAAAGGTAGTATAATTAGTATCCAATTTTGAATGATTGTGTTCAAATTTGACCCCTCCACAGATTGCCACAGTGTTTAAAGAAACCCATTCTTCTTTTTCATCTGTTATATTCTGCAGTTTCTGCATAATGTTTATTGAAGTAAAATTTCGTTATGAAACCTGCTATGTCAATGACATGTTACCTAACCCCTTGCTGAAGGTAACCTGATAATAATTATTTTAACAATGTTTTGCTCCTTTTCATTTCTGAATGATGCATTGAAAAAGTCTGGAAGATTTTTTCTTCCTTCTTGTTTGTTTTTATTCTATTTCTTTCTTTTGCTTGGGAGACATGAAAGCTCTAATCTTTTTTTTTTTTTTTTTCATTTTGTAAGGGAACCACCAGAGAAATATGAGATTGCTTTCTTGTGAGCTCCTGAACCTTACCCAAAGGATGGGAATGCCGTATCTTCAGTAGAGACATCTTTCATCCCAAATATTGTGATTTATATAGTTGCATAAAGGTCGTGAACATGCCCTGGGTCGCCTGCACCCTCATAAAGTCCAGCTGAGGTCACTGGGATTCTCCTTTAGTGCAAGGGTCAATTCAGGCCTTTTGGGCAGTTAACCATCCCATCATCAAAATATTCTGAGGATAAATTGAACAGACGTTTTACAGTTCAAACTGAAAAAAATCTGATGTTTTACATACTATTCAGTTTAACCCTGCTACCCCAAAACCAGTGCATGTTCAAATGGTCTGTAGATGGAGTCATACTAAGGGGGGTTTGGAAAGGGGAACAGAATGAGTAAAGTTCTGAACACAATAGTGTGGTTTCCCCATTCATTTGGTTCTAGACAGATACTGAATGTACTGCTCTTTTGCAAATTTTCTTCGGGTCACTAGAGTGACTCTCGGCAGCCTGCTTGCTGGCTGAACTGATCTGTTTTACATCACTTTTAGACAGTGCTATTCCACTAATGCATTAGACAAAAGAATTGCCACAGAACAGGGGGTCATAACAAATGGCTTTTGAAACATGTCCAGCTAAATACAAAAATCAAGAGATATTTAAAACAGCACTAAATAAAATGGAAACATTTCAGAATAATCCCCCAAAAAACTAATTGCAACCATTTGTTTCATAAGATTAAATCCTTGTAGAACATTTTATCCGACTATTTGGACTAGGACGTGAACTTTACAAATTACTACTTTTTTGTTTTATTTGGCACCAGCTGTGTGCATGCTTCTGAAACATCACCAGTCATGCTGAGCATTTAGTAGGAATGTTGCAATGGCAATTTAGATGTTAAAGGGCATTGTGATTTTTAAGGGCTTGTTATCATGGCCAGCTGTAGCTAACAGCTTGTAAGAGATCAGGAAGAGGTATGTGATTTTCCAAGTAACAAGAGCAGCCTGTGTTTACCACAATTTATTTTCTGCCACAGAATGCGAGGTGCTGGATATGGAAATAGATGTTTTTCCAGGAACAGTATTAATAAACGTTGTTATAACTGTGTTGTTTGTATTTTAATCTTTTAAAGACTTTCAGAATGTGTAAAATGCCTCACATATCCTCTCCAACATGCAATTTAGTATTGATGAAATTTGTAACATCAAAAGTTCTGGAAAAGTAAGGTTTTTTTTTTTGGTGTCTGTTTCATGCATTCAAAACAGGGAACATTTGTTAAAACATCCTTTCAGCATCTCCCTATTTAATTCTCACTAATCAGGGCCAGGATTATGGTTCATGGTGTAAGATGACCATTAGTTACTAGACAAGAGGAGGAGACATTCCATGGAAGACAGTTGTCCCACAAGCCCTTGTTGCAGGATATTCTGTAGCTTCTTCTAATGCTGAATATGGCTGGAAGATAGAGAGTATCCTGTTGAATCATGCGGTCATTTAGGATAAATGAGTATTGTCTGAAGGCATCTTTCAAACAGCAGCTTTAAGTAGAGTGTGTTTGCAAACTATTATTTGCACACAAAGCCATCATTTTCCTGATTACTTGGAAGCCTTGAAAAGGTATATATGCATAATGTTCTTCTGAATGTGGAGAAAATCAAATTAAGATATAGACTACTCTCTCGAACTCATCTTTTGCTGGGTTTCTTGTTTAGAAAGAGATTTATACAATACTTAGTAAACATCTCATCAGATTTGTTTTCCAAGACTTTTCAGTGTCTTTTTAAAAGATTGGTAAGGTAAATGCTCTGTGATATAAATATCTGCATAACTGCATGTGAGATTAAAGTAAAAGTAAACACATTGTGTATCAGATACAGACATACCAGGACTTCATTAAAAAGTTGGAACCATCAGCACCACACAATTAGTTTTTTGTGTCTTGTAATTATGACTTACGGCTAAAGGTAAATTGATAACTCTGATGAAAGAAAATCATGTAACACATTGGAGGTCCCTAGACCACCAATCACACTTCACTTTTCACATTCCAGGAAAGTTGGTGAGCCTTGCTGGACACACTGAAGGTTAATTGCACAGACTGGACAACATTATTAAAAAAATAACTGAACTACAAAGATAATGATACATGCTGTCCTGTACTAAATCTGTGAGACTTTATTCTGTGCATTGCATTAAGATATCAGTCCGATGTATTGTCTTTGCAATAGGCAGAAAACAGGAAAGAAATGTAAGCAGGAGTACAGAGTAACAAAAAGACCACCTTACGTACTCATACAAAACCATAATCATAATGAAAATCAAATACACACTGAGTGAAAACCTGAATAACTACTATGTTTTAGTTAAGGAAGAGCTCTTCACTGACCTCTGTAGTACTTAGGCCTTGGTAAAACACTGACTACAAACTTAACTTTTTGATCTCCTATTGCCAACCATCTCCCACAAGGTAGTTGCCACCTTGTATCCCTTTGAATTACCATGTGTTTTGAAGCAAGAAACTCCATGATGAGAAGCTCCGAGATAACCTGCTCAGCGACAATTTGATCTCAGCCTTAGTTTTTGTGCCTGACTTCATCTGATTCCAGCACACTTAGTGTTAGCATGAACCAACATGTAATTTTAAGTAGAGCATATAATATGCTAAATGTTATCCATAGAAAGAAAGGTCCAGTCTGCCTTTGAATGCTTATGCCTTTTGGCTGTTTCAGCATGCTCTCACCATGGATTCTGCAGTCTATTGATGGCACTCTGTGTGTAAATTCATCCCCTTTGTTTCTTTTGATCTTGCCTCCCTTTGTTTTCTGAAAATAAAAACTTGGCAAGTAATTCATAAAAAGAAAACAATCCTAGGCCGCTCCACTCCATTTATTCATCATCCTAATGGTGGAAGTTTCAATTTTTGTGATTTCTCTGTCTCCCAGATGGGTACACCCATCATATGGCCAGATGCATGGACTTTACCTGAAGAAGGAAGCCATGTCTTGTCAGTCTGTTTTGCTCGTGACAATAATTAGAGAATGATCTCTCCCTGTCCTTATCTCGACCCATAAGCTTTTTATTACACTTTTTCTCCCCTGTCTAGTGAAGGAGGGGAGTGATAGAGTGGCTCTGGTGGGCACCTGGCCCCCAGCCAGGGGCAACCCACCACACCTTCCCATGGCCCAGGACCCCATGTCAGCCCCCCAGGGCCATCAGCCCCTGCCCCAGCAATGCCACAGCAGGGCCGGTCTCCAGCCCCCAAGGCCCTGCCTTGCCCATCCATGGGCCCTGCCAAGCCAGGCCCACCTCTGGGCCTGCATCCCAGCCTGGCCCTGGCCCATCCCCACTGAGGTGGCTGGGGCTGTTCCTGGTACCCCCCAGCTGCCCTGCCCCTGGCTGGGGCAATGACACGGCCCCGGCTGCCAGGCCCTGCCTGCTGCCCCTTCCACGAGGAGGCCTTGGGGAGCCCTGGCCTGCCCAGTGCCCAGAGAGGGCTACAAGTCATTTATATCCCTGAATGCGGACACAAAGGATTTCAGACTTTCAGTCACTGAGAATATGTGTCTTTCCACCTTTGCCAAAGTAAATACATGATAGATTCACTCATCTGCAGTCTAAATCATTCTTTGCCTGTCTTTCCCAAGACTGTTTCCTTGCATGTTAAGTGGCATGTTAGCACCTTCTTCTGTGCACATTATTCCTCCTCTTTCTGTCCGCTACAGACTTGTTGGAAGAACACCTAGGGGAAAGCTCTGCTGGGTGGTGGTGAGGGGCACACAATGTCCCCACAGCAGCTCCCAAGGACTCCCCGAGTGGTGGCCGTAGGGGGAACTTTTGCACAGGGTCCAGAAATCTGAGACACCACTCTGGCTTTGCCTTGTGATCTGTCAGCTACAGACTTGTGCTGGGATTCAGCCTGGGATTAGCATAAGTGTCTTTATGTGAGTGTCTGCAGATGTGCTAGGAATCCCAAAATAGTCCGTGGAGATGGGGGAGCGATTCAGCTAACCAGACATGGGATTCAGGTGGCTACACTGTGGTGCCTACTATAGAATACCCTGCTTCTTCTCCAGCCATCCTCAGAAGAGCATGTTTCCCCTGGATCTTACGTCTCCTACTTACCAATCCCCACGCAGAGATAAACTAGGACATTTCAAATTGCAGTGGAGGCTGATTTGTGAGCAAGTGAATCATGGCATCAGTGTCTGCTCTAGGGTGAACCAAGCCACTCTCTAGGCTGAATTGCCCACATTGACTAGTTTGCCTTTGATTGTAATGGGAGTTCAGATTTCTAGTGCACCTCCGTATGGACCCTTAATTTTCAGTGTCTTCGCGTACTTTTAGATATCTTAAATTTGGTCTTCTATCATGTAATTTGCTCTTTCTCGTGTATAAAATGGGATGAATCCTACACATGCTCTCTGGTTGATTGTACCACAGAGAAGCTATATCCTTCTCCAAGTCTGCAGGTACTTTGCTGCTTTCTAGGTGCTGTGTCTCCGTTTCTTATGGATACATGTCTAGGCAGCTCTTCAGTTGCTCTGTTAAGCATGTGAGGTAAAAGATTCAGTGCAAGCATCACCGCAAACAGCAGGACTATGGAATATAACAAGGTTGATCTCTGAGACATTAAGCTTTCTCTCTGTCTCCACACTAAGCAGTTTAGCTGGAAGGAGTAATCTTCTTCTGCTACCTTTCTTCAGAGCCAGGAGTGAGTATTCAACAGAGTAGCAAACAAACCCATGCTCTTCATGATGACAACAGGCCCTGCCAGCGAGGAGGCATGAGCCTTCCGCAGGAGGTGCACAAGAAGCTGGGAGGGGGCAGAGCCAGGACAGCTGACCCAGACTGGCCAAAGGGATGTTCCATACCATATGGTGTCATGCTGAGTATATAAGCTGGAGAGAGGTGGCTGGGGAGGGCCATGGGTTGGGAACTAAATGAGCATCGGTCAGCCATTAGCGAGCAATTGTGCCATTCATCACCTGTTTTGTATATTCTATTATTATTATTATTATTATTATTATTATTATTATCTTCCTTTTCTGTCGTATTAAAAAGTTTTTATCTCAACCCATGAGTTTTACTTTTTGATTCTTTTCCCCGTCCCACTGTGAGGAGGGAGTGAGCAAATGGCTGTGTGGTTGTTTTAACTGCTGGCCAGGTAAAACCACAACAAGCAAATATCAAAGCATTTTCAAAATTAGATTCACCATCCCAAAAGCTATGTTTGATGAATCAGTTATTTACTGTAGTTGGTAAGACCTGCAAATAATCTTTTTCTGCACAGTTATAGCAACTTTGGTTTGCAGCTGCCATAAATGAAAGTAGGAACTGCAGGGAGTCTGGAAGGTTTCTTCATCACATGTAACTTGTGATCCTAAGTCTTAAATCTGAATTCTGAAAATGCCCTACTTTCTGAACTATGGTTTTATTTTAAACCACTAATTGTGAAAATAAGTAGTAAGAATCACAATTAAATATATAAAATCCCCTTTCTGTTAGTAAATAATAAAATTAAAACTACTTGCTCTGAACCAGACAAAATGTCCATTTTTCATCAAGGAATGAAAAAAATGGCTTCAACTTTTGGTCATTTTGAAAGCTTTAGTCTACCCAGCTAGGGAGGAAAACAGGCTTAAAATCAAGTTGCATAAATGCCTGCAAATATGCTATTCATTCTGCATATGTTCTGGCTTAAAAAGCTTGTATGAACTTCTCTGAAGTCTTTTCCATTTCAAGATCCACAATAATTCTACAGATTAATTACCCATGTATGTGATAATGTGGCTGTCTCCCTTTGTGTCCTTTTTCAGATAAATGTGGTTTAACCATCCGGTTGGTACAACCCTTTCCAGTTGGGTTGATTTCCTACAGATATGCTTTCTGCTGAGGGCCCAAACCGTACCTCTCTTTGGCTGCACCAAATGAACAAAAAAAAATATTCTGGATGCCTGCTTGATATTGAATGATGAAGACACAGATGTTCATGTTGTGGGAACTTCAGTTCCCACTTAATTTCCCAGGGCCTCAGACCTACTCCACCAAACTTAGAAAGAATTTCTTTCTTGTCTTCAGGGGAAAGTGGTTTAGGTCTCTTTTATTTCCTAAAAGTATTCTGAAAATCCTCTTCTGATACTGGCAGAATGTAATATCTGCTTTCTTGTGTTCAGAAGTCATACTGCTAATCTGTCTGACACCACACAACTGAAAAAGGAAGGGCTACAACCTGCAAGGTTCCTTTTTGCTGGAGTGGGGTTTCAGTGACAGTGCTCTACAGAAAGAATTTTAGTCTCAACTTTGAAACTCATTGCAAGCTGACTGATATTAAAATCATTGCCTTTTTTTTACCTCAGAAACTTCTCAATCCTGACAAATGTTAATGCAAAACCTATGGCATCAGCATGACCTGGCATCTACCCAACCTCTGCACCTGCACAATTACAGCCAAGCTTTCCTAAACACTTCTTCCCTAATAGCTTGTTTTGTTTTGGGTTTGCTGTTGTTTTGTGCCGTTTCCCCCACCTTTCTCTTTTTAAACACCAGACGCTTATGGCAGGCATAATTTTTCAGATGTTGTTTTGCAGAGTTTCTCAGAGCTAATCATATATGCCCCTTGAGAAGGTTTACAAGACTGGCCCACACCTGAAGCCAGAGTCGGTAAGTTCCAGCACAGATACCAGCAAAGATCCACAGCCACCTGGCTCGCCTGAAGGGCAGCGGGAGAGGCAGCTCAAGGAGTGCAGAGCCAGCAGCTGCGTTCTGCTCAGGCCACTCTGACAGTTCCCACCGTACCGATAAAATCAGAGCTATCAATCACTAAACAAGATTAGCCAGCGTTTTACTATTTCCCTCCCCATTCTCGCTCTCTTTCTTTCCCTGTTACAAATGGCCCTGAGTGTCCTGCACTGATACACAGTCAGGTGTATTTACACACAAGTCGTTTGCATGAGTGCTTGTGACCTGTCAAGACACAGAAAATGAATGTCAGCTCATTATCAGAAAGGGGGAAAAGAACCAAAAAACTTTGAAGGTGGAGACCAGGAACCAGATGCTTAGTTATGTAAATAGCCCAAGCTCCTCTGATTTCAGTTGAGTTCTATCAGTCTACCTCAGCTGAGAATCTGGTGTATGACATAAAGAAATAAGGATGTTCACATGTTAGGTCTTTTTTTCCCCAAAAGATGTGGATGTAGATCTGTTATGCTAAGCTTATAATATTTGAATGGGTAAAATAAAGTCAGAGTCAATACACTGAGAATTCTTTTTATTTTTGTTGATATAAATCTGGCCTAAGTCTTCAGAAATCTGTTGAAATGTGTACAGGTGTGATTACATTCAGAATCTGCGAATTTAAATATGTCTGATATCAGGATCTAAAGGCCCATTCATTTTTAAACAGAACCTCTCCTGCGACAGCAATGGAAGAGCTCTCCCAAGAAACAGATGGTATGTAATGGATTGTGATTTGACCTTTTCTGTATGGTCTGAGAAGTATGTAGTGGGTCTGCATTACTGATCAGTAATTGCTAAATCCAGGAGTTCCTATTTTTGGATCAAAAGGAAACCTGTAACTCATTATGTAAAAGCTAAATCATGAAATTTGAACTTAATTTCATTGAGTTTTCTCTATTCGGAGAAATGAAGGAAAACACTGTCTGCTTTAGGATTTTGACCATGCTGATTATTAGATATAGACTGTCATTTCAGGACTTGCTAGAAAAGGTTGCCTGTATCTTGGTTGCTGATCTACCCTTCTAAAGAGAAAACACAAAACTCCAAACCTGTAGTTGCCTTGTGCTGGCACAGTTTCATCAAAATATTGTTCTGTAAATACTTAGAAGAACTAATTCATCAGTCTGTAAAAATATACGTGTATTACATATGGTATCATGTTTTTAAAAAAAGGAAAGAAAGAACAATGGAGTGACTACGAAAGAATAGTTTGAAAGGGGAGATGATCTTTGAGCCATGGTAATTAACAGCTGCAGAAAAAATTAAACTGACACACTATGATTAAAATTCTAAACTTGTGTTGATTGAAGGGATCCAGTGGTTTTCACCCGTATACTTAGCTGATTTGTTTTTGAAAATTACCATTAAGAACTTTTATTTGAAGCATTACAGGCATATGGAGTCACATAATATAAAGGAGTTTATGTTTATGTGGAAACATTATAGTATTATATAAATTTTGAAAAAGGACATTTGTACTTTGGTTTTTTTGTTGATTTTGAACTTTTTAATGGTCTTTACTGTGTGATGCTTTGAAAAAAGTTTCTAAGCAGAGACTTCTCTGTTTCAAAACATACAGACATAATTGTTACCAGTTCCAGATGCTGGGTGTTTGCCTATTTTTAAAGAACGATTATTGGGGCAATACAGATATCCATGCTTACTTTTGTAAAATGTCCAAATAATTTAATTGCTGGTTAATCGAAACATCTTTAATTATATCTTCGAAAGAATTATTTGCAGGCTTTCATTTCAGGCATATTATGGAGAGTAGGCAGTTTTAGCCAATTAAATTTCCCTTTCTTACTGGTCACTAGCTCTTTTGGAAAATCAAGTATATCTTGCTAGGCGGGGCTATTGTCTTCTGAGACCGATGCAATGAGATTATGATCACTGCTCTCTAGGCAACCACCAATCTCTGGAAAAGTAATAAAAATAATCTTTAATCTTTAAAACTAGGTCCAAAAGAGATGGTGAGTACAATGGGATTATTTATTTATTTGTTCATCAAAATGAGCACCTAGTGACTCCACAGTCATTGCATTTTAGCCAGCTGATGGCAATTGAACACCCTTGCCATTTTTGTGTGATGCTGCTTACATTTGTACACTGCTGAACATGAACTCAGAGTAGCTGCTGAAGAAGAGCTCCTAAAATGTAGATAATATGTTCCCCTGCACCAATCAGGTTTTCCTGTGTAGGTGAGTGAATTTGGGGAATTTACTCACTGTTTGTGTTACTTAAAGCATCAGGCAGTCTGATTTTCATTAGTGAAAATTGTAACTCCTCCTATTCATTCTGGCCATGGATTTTGACAGAGAACATTAATTTTTAAAATCTTTGAAATTCTAAATCTCTGTGTTCTGACTTTATACTGTGATTTATTCCTCCCCACAGTCTTGCTTTATCTTACATTCATAGTCAAGGACTTTGCAATAAATTGTTGGAAATTTCATTTTATGGCTTGATGACTTGTAGCTAATTCAATCTTTTTACTTTTTGTTTATTTTTTCCTTTTTTTCCCCCTCCTTTTTTTTTTTTTTTTTTTTCCTAGTTGATGATTATTACTGCTTATTCTAGCAGAGGAGAACATTCATCCTTTTGTGACTTTAGCAGGCCTCCTTCCAATGGGTCCTTCTTGGTAAAACTTTACTTACCAGTGGCAGCATTTAGACCTTCTTATTCACCCAAAATGATGAGTAAAGATTGCTATGACAGCAGCAAAACATTTAAACTCTGCAAGAAGTCCGCAAACGTAAACTGACCTGCCCTATATCAGCACAGCATCTATCTCACATTGTGCTTGTCCTACAGCTTTTTAAATATATGTCAGCAGATACAAAAGGGCAAATATGCCAAAAGGAGGTCGTGAATTAGAAAAGTGCTTAAGTCCAAATTCAAGCAAATAAGCAAAGGCATAAGGGCTTTGCTGAGTCAAAGTTTGCATGACTAAATTGCAACCCGAAGACCTGCACGTTTGAACATGACAGATTCCACGAAACATATAATTGTAGGTACCCAAGTGATAATTGCACATCTGCATATGGAGTTGGATAGAGAAACTTGAAGGGGAAAAAAAACAAGACTGAACAAGTCATGTTATGGTTTGTTAGTTAAGACTGATACTTTAGTATGCAAAACATTTTACATTTTCTTCTTTTTTTTTGGTTTGTTTGGGGTTTTTTTATTGGATCTGATGCAAATTCCATTAGCTTCAATGGACTTTGGACCATATTGCTGGAAAGGGAAAGCATTTATCTTGTATATAGAAATTCAGATACAGCAAGCAGATTCCCCTATATCTTCATATATTTGTTAGAATCATGTTAAATAATGTTTTATGCCAGACCTTTTGCTCCTTTAACAAATTAAAGGAATGTATTTTTGCAGTTTACCCCAAACAATACTAGTTTTTATTGAGTTAGGGCTCTTTGAATTAATTCCAGGTTTATCCACACACACCTGTGAGCCTTGGGAATAACCTGTCTCAGTTTTGGATTTGAAACAAAACTCAGAAATGCAGGCAGATATTTTTTTTTTCAAATACACTTGGAACGGAGATCTTTTGGGGGATCTTTTCAATTTAAATGTTGATTATTTTTCTCCAGGCTGAAGCAACATACTGGCTCCTGAGAAATCCAGAACTGCAAGAAATAGCTTCACAATTTTTTTTGCCTTTTCACAAAATTGGCTACATAAACACTGGTCATCTCTGGTATTGAATCCATTCTCTAATGCAGTTAGAAAAACCTCCAAGTAGTGTCCTGGGCTAGTAATTTGTCCACTGGAAAAAAAAAAAAAAAAGCCTTGCAGAAGTTATCTCATAAGCTGTGTGTGCAAGACCAATTTCTGGACATTGCACTCTAGACACAAATTAAAATGGCATAAAAGCTTTAAATATTACTGTAGAACTTGCTTCTACTGGTTTTATGATATTCGCTGATGATACTCAATATAAACTAAAAATACTACTTGGTATATTAAGTCAGGTACAAGGCTTGCCAGAGTAACCTGCAAAAGCCAATGTGAGGACTTCCTGAACACAGAAACCATGAAAATTCTTGTGTTTTGACCCCAGCACGATGCACAGAAGAAAAGAATTACACATCACTGCTAGAGAGGTACAAAATATCTTCTGTCAACCCTAGCCTGATTTCAAAGAGTTTGCACAAGGAAAGAAAGGGATTGCTCAGCTCAAGCTGGGCAAAACCCATGTCAACTCCCCTCAGCAGGCAAAATGAAGCTGGAAAGAAGAGTAAGTATGAACAAATAATGTGACCACTGACAAACTGCTGAGGAGTTCATTTGTCAGCTGTGACTAACACTTGAAAGAGATGCACATCAACTATCACAAACCAACACGGTCAAGCCCTCATGATTCCTAAGGTCAAAGAAGCCAGGGAGCGGACACAGCTATCGTTTATACAGGCATAAATCTGTAGTAATCCACTGCAGTTCACTGAATTCCTTTGGGTTGACACTAGGTAAGCAGAGACAAAAATGAATGGAAAAGACACCATTTTGAAAAGTGAAAAGGATGATGTTTTAAATCTCACATTCACAATTTCATGCTTTTATGGCAGTAAATGAAACCATCAGAAGCATTTCAACATGCACTAGGCTACTTGCCTCATGTCATTTTATCCTTCCTCAGCTTGAGCATGAGAAACACAGCATAATGAAATTTGGAAGAAAAAGAAGATTGATAATAAAAATAGTACTGCTATGCACACCTCTTTTCAAATGGCATCTCAGAATTTTTAATGATGGGGAACAATAAAGAGCATTTTTGAACTGCATATATTTTCAATCATATAGTAAACTGAAATTTCATTTTGCACTACTGATTATGATGTTGTAATAATGGATGTAGTATGAGTACACTTTGTAAATCATACACATACTGTAACTGCTGGTTCTCTGCAACTGATTTTAGTTTTAGTGGGGATATCTGTCTACATACACACATATTCATGTACACATATATGTATTTAATGGGATTAAAAGAGAATTTACAGAGTGTACAAATATGAGATTGCTAGGAAGTACATGCTAGTTTGACCTATGACCATTACAAAATCATTTAGTGCCACACTTACTCCTGTGGCAAATCTACCTCAGGAAACAGTACTTACTTTGTGTATTTCTATTGCACAAGAAGGATCAAGTGAGCTTAAACAATTAGATGTCTTTAAATTGTTTTTTCTTCATGCAGTGGGTAGCAGACCTTGGGAAATCACTGACAAAAGACCTTATGAATGTTAAAGTTTTACCTGGGATCAAAGGAAGATCATAGAATCGTAGAATGGTTTGGGTTGAAAGGGACCAGAAAGATCATCCAGTTCCAAGATGGGACAGACACTCAAAAGAAAAGATGGAAGAAAATCCATCAAAGTTACAAAAAAAGATAGAAACTATGTTTGGTTCAGGAAATCCCCTGAGCTGAAAATAGATGGAGTCTGAAAGAATACCCAGGAGAAGGATCAAACCTTCTTGTCCTGTTCCTGCAATCTGTGAAGTGTCCCCTTTGCAGCCCTCCAAGCAGAACTCGGATCCAGGCTGCCTCTTGCGCTCACCCCCTACACATTTTCCTATGAAGTGTGCTCTTATCTTAAGCCATCTAGAGGTAAAACTTAGAGTCAGTTAAATAAATCCAGATTATAAAGCTTCACATTCAGTTAGTAAACAGGCGATGAGAGTCTGAGGAAGAAAACTCCTTTTATTTTTAGGCACTCAAAGCAGTCATTCCCTATTTTGCCCATGATTTTCTCTATGCCATTAGTCAGATATATTTTTCTACTAATTTCTCTCTTGCTGAATATTTCTAACTGACAGAATTCAAGAATACTACAGAGCATATCACATAAAGTCACACAGTGAGGAATGTAGTCTAATTTCAGTTTTTATGATCTTACAAGTGACAGCACTTTTAAAAGCGCTTTTTAAGAAAAGGATACAGTCTGCTACAGGAATGATGCCATGCTTTGGCTACAAGCCAATACTTAAAACACACTTCTGTGCTGTTGTTTTAATGGACACCATTTCTGGTCAGGGAAAAGAAAACACAACTTACTGTAAGTGAGCTCAGCGAGCTCATTCCTTCTGGTTTTTATTTTTTGTTGTTGTTGGGGTTTTTTTGTTGTTGTTGTTTTCTGAAGGCAATCAGTAAGTCACAATTTATTATAAATAACATTTGGGATGCATTCCTTTCCTGTGTATTAAATACAGTGATGGTTTTCACTCAGCAAGGGAAGTACCATGATAATTATCTTTAATGTTTAAATGACTTGATAGTCCTTATTCAGACAAAAATTGCTCCTGCTTCTTCTCTAAGTGCCAACCATCACTCCCTCTCTACTGAATGCTGTGAAAATCATTATTTACCTCGAGGGAGGTAAACAGTAAAGTTATTTCATCTTTTTTTTTCTTTCAGAGAAAAACATTTTATGTCTCAGAAGATCTTGGCCTCAGTAAAAGGCTAGTAATGTACTTCTGGAAGCTAATTTACTTCTGCTATATTATTAATCATACAATACAAAATAAATGCTAAATAAAGTTGTAGATCAAATGCTAATATATTGGTGTGATTCTGTCAGGAGATCTTGACTTGGCAAGGCATTGCCCACACAAAGTCATTGCCTCTATAAAGGTGTCGTCTTTGAGGCTGAAAATATAAGCACTTTTTGCATTTGTCTCTTAGGTATGCCAGAGAGATTGTTTAACTCTGGATGTGTCATACATTTTAAATGAAATTGAGTCATTTATAACCCATTATAAATCAGTAAGTTTTCTAAACTACCCAGATCTACTGGTTATAAGGTTTACAAAAGACAAAGTCTTCATCAGAAAAAGAAAAAACAGAAGAGATGTATTTCTTTTTAAAATCTCTATTTAGCCTTTGACTGATAAAATAAATTTCTGACTCTCTAAAGTTACCTTTTCACTTCATGTATCCCAAAGTAAGACAATACTGATATGAAATGACAGTGCTCTGCAAAATATAAGTTTGTCATACTGCAATGTGTCTGAAAAGAGTGTATCATACTGATCTAGCAGGGGGGACTTTAGGATAAGACTATATTTTCTACTCTTTTCTTAAAATTATTCTGAGGGTGTAGCTGGAAAAACTGTTCAGCCTCAGAATATTCATTATGAGCAAATCCATTTCATAGTCTCAGTTCCTAAAAGGGTGTTACAGTGTTAAAAAGAACAATACTCATCTGACTATGCTACCAGTACAGAATGGTGATTTGTTTCCCTCTAATGGCGACTGGGTCGTGTCATATTTGGTGAATAAACTACAAACTTTCACCATAGAAATTGCTGCTCTTTGGCTTTATGCTTCAGTGAGATCATATTTATTTTTATCTTATCTTGAAAAACTAAAATTAGATCTGTTCATTTTTGCTTATGAACAGTTTCACTTGCAAATTCTCCTTACTCTAAGATTTGCATTATTCACACTGGAAAAAAGCTTTAGATGCATTGAAGCTATAAATCACAGTGTGCTAGAGTGGTCCAGAGCAATATACTGGAATTCGGTTTTGGTCAGATATATTATTGTTCTAACAGATCTCAGCCAAATGAGCTCTGCACAAAGTTAGGCAAGGCTGTGGCATACCCTCTTTTTTCTCTCTGTCTGTAGCTGTTGTCATTTTAATGCTACAGGCTGAAACACTGGTATTATTACTAAATCCCACAGGAGCATGAGACATACTCCAGAAGAACATGAGATCACTATAACAGGGCAGGCGAGTTTCCACGCATCTTCCTGGAATCATATACTGTTGGTTTTCTGTTGCTGTTATCACGTGATTGGGTACAAGGAGTCACTGTATTTATGAATTCCTGAAGAACATTTCTCTGAAGCTGAAAACCAGCTGGGCCAAGCTCTGTGGAGGTGTACCCTGGTATTAGTGCCCCCTCTATTGTGCAGTGGCTGCTGCCTAAAGACAAACGCGGCAGCTTTTGAGCCACTTTTGAAAAAAGCACAATGCAGTGTCCACTAAGAGCAACATTTCTATTTTCATATTTCATTTACTAGCACTACAAATAAATGAAATGTCATGAATGCATGTCCCTCTGTTGAAGCGAAAAAGAGGCTGACAGAAGAATGGTGGTTTTAATGAGAAGCAGACTGGAAGATGAGGAAGATTTTGTCAGTAACATTGCCATGTACTATAGATTGGGTTTGGGTACTACCTGAAACATGGGAGGCTGAAGTTCAAATTCCTGCTTTGCCTGATTTGGAGTAAGTTGGGATGAGAAACTCTGCTCCCAGTCAGGCAGAGAAAAGTCTTTTTGATTCAGACTAAGTACCATTCTATGGACATGAGTCTCAAACAATGTGAAAGTGTCATGCATAATTGTACGTCTGCAAGGAGGGTTTTCTTTGCTTTGATGAATGAAAAAGAAATGAAACATTTAAGGAACATACTTTGCCCAGTTCTACAGTTATGCCCTTGAAGCTTGGCAGTGGCATCAAGCTCTTCTTAGTTCAGGCAACAAACCTTTCATTGAACCAAGGAGTAGAAAACAGCCAAAGGCAATCTTAAAAATCACATTAAGTTCAATGACGTTTGCATAAGAATTCTGATAGTATTAAAACACTTGAAAGTTTCAAATATATCACCTGGCCTTATTTTTTTACTTTGATAAAAAAAAAAATATACATATTTGCAATACAGTCTGAGACTCTGCATTTCTAGGTATTGTCTGTAAATAAATTGCCATCACCCTGTACAGTACAGTGCACTAGTTAGGTCCATTAAATTGTAATAGGAAACTGCTCACATACTTATGTTATAACCACGTGTTCCTCCTGATCTTTTGCAAATAGTGGCTGCATTTGTATCCCGCTTAATTTCGGCTCCTTAAACTAGGCATGGTAATGATTGATTTTAGCAGAGTAAAAGTAAAATATGGAAAAGGAAATTTCTGTAAAAGCAATAGAGGATCAGAAAAAAAAAAAAAAAGAAAAATAAAGCAATTAAGAAGAAAACCTCCTTATAGCAGATCAGTGTTAGACAGAGCTGCTGTTTTTACGTGCCTTTGAAGTCTACTTTTTCTCTTTGGCAGTTGTAAGCCAGTCTCTTCCAGTTGTATTTTCTTTTCTTCCCTTTTATTCAGATAAGAATATATTTTACAATCTGAGTATTTTGTCAGAGAAATTTTGGTGAGTTTTTTCACTTTGACCAAATGAATTTTACATAAAAATTTCTTCGATATGTTCATACTGCTGGTGTTTTCTTATAATTAATTCCAGGATGTTTTTTCTTTCATTTTGCACAGCTAATGGAATTCAGAGCTGTGCAGGAGCTAGGGAGGATTTGGTTGTCTCATATAGGCATCCAGTGTCATTTCAAAGACCCAAGGACATCCAAAATAATACATGGAACTGGGAGATAACAATGCAGGACTTGAACACTTGATCCCTTCTGATGAAGGTTGAGCAGATATCCTATGGTGCCTAAAATGGCAATCAGTATTTAGGTGTGGGCAAGTGAATCTCACCCTAAAGAGAGGGTGTGCATTTGTGTTGTGAAAGGTGATGCTTTGACTGTTGAGTCTCCTCTGTGGTGTGTTTACAGTTAGTGCAGAACACTACTGAAGAACATAGAGAAGAATATCAGATTATGAAATCACATGAACTTGGATCTCAGTTCAGTTGCTGCCACAGATGCCATCCAGAGGGAACTTGGCAGGCTTGAGAGGTGGGCCCGTGCGAACCCCTTGAAGTTCAACAAGGCCAAGTGCAAGGTCCTGCACATGGGTCGGCGCAATCCCAAGCATGACTATCGGCTGGGTGGGGAATGGATTGAAAGCAGTCCTGAGGAGAAGGACTTGGGGGTGTTGGTTGATGAGAAGCTCAATATGAGCCGGCAGTGTGTGCTTGCAGCCCAGAAAGCCAACAGTATCCTGGGCTGCATCAAAAGAAGTGTGACCAGCAATTTGAGGGAGGTGATTCTGCCCCTCTACTCTGCTCTTCTGAGACCCCACCTGGAGTACTACTGCGTCCAGCTCTGCAGTCCCCAGTACAAGAAAGACATGGAGCTGTTGGAGCGAGTCCAGAGGAGGGCCATGAAGCTGATCAGAGGGCTGGAGCACCTCTCCTGTGAGGGCAGGCTGAGAGAGTTGGGGTTGTTCAGCCTGGAGAAGAGAAGGCTCTGGGGAGACCTTATTGCAGCCTTCCAGTACCTGAAGGGGGCCTACAGGAAAGATGGTGAGGGACTGTTTATGATGGAGTGTAGTGACAGGACAAGGGGTAATGGGTTTAAGCTGAAGGAGGGTCTATTTAGAGTAGATGTTAGAAAGAAGTTCTTTACTGTTAGAGTGGTGAGGCACTGGAACAGGTTGCCCAGAGAGGTTGTGGATGCCCCATCCCTGGAAGTGTTCAAGGCCAGGTTGGATGAGGCTTTGGGCAACGTGGTCTAGTGGAGGGTGTCCCTGCCCACAGCAGGGGGGTTGGAACTAGACGATCTTTGAGGTCCCTTCCAACCCAAACCATTCCATGATTCTATGATTCTATGACACCTACACCAAATTAATTTATGAATGGATTGAATGAAGGTTATTGAATGATGTCCTATGTATCTACTCTGTAGATGTCTACATCTGAGCTAAATAGCCTAGGCTTCTGTCATAGTCAATGGAGAGAAAATGGTGTTCTTTTAGGTAAGATTAATCTAGTTTACTTGAGATAGGATTGATTTTCCTCCAAGATATCTCAGGTGCCTATATCAGATAAGACATTGATAACCTTTTCCAACAGATTTTTCTGATTCAAAGATGCAATTAGGGGACATTGTAGGTAGGACATCTTCTGCAGAGCTGAATATGTACTGGAGAGGAGCTAAGTTTGCCCACAGTGTACCCATTTCCTGTCCTATGACACTGTTAGACTGGGATGCGCATCCTTATTTGATCCCTCCTTCCTCTAAGTGAAACCACTTCTAATGATTAAAAATTTTCCCACGTCCTTTTGTGTGGGAGGGTGGAGAACATGACCCAGTCTTCCATGGGCACAGAATTCAGTTCTCAGGGAAGGAAAATAAATTTGATCACTCTGTCAACCTACACCTTTTGCAGTTGTTTTCATGGGTGCAAAGCAAGTCTCACATGTTACCCTCTAATGCAATATCATTTTGCCTTGTGACATCTCAATAACCAACACACCAGAGAATCAGACACAGGAAAGGCTCTGTTGTTTCAGCTGTCATCTTACAAAACTTAGGTACACATCTACCAATAGCCTGTTTAAATATTTGCATAATGTATCAACATATCCTTATTTTGAGGGGGTTTCTTTTCTGTGTGTGTTGGGTTTGCATGGCAAGGTTTTGGTAGTGAGGGGGCTACAGGGATGGCTTCTGGGAGAAGCTGCTAGAAGGTTCCCCTGTGTCTGACAGAGCCAATGCCAGCCAGCTCCAAGATGGACCCGCCGCTGGACAAGGCCAAGCCAATCAGCGCCTCTGTGATAACATATTTAAGAAGGGGGAAAAAACAGTGAGAGGGAGCTTTTGCAGCCAGAGAGAGGAGTGAGAAGATGTAAGAAACTCTGCAGACACCAAGGTCAGTGCAGAAGGAGGGGCAGGAGGTGCTCCAGGTGCCAGAGCACCTGCAGCCTGTGGTGAAGACCATGGTGAAGCAGGCTGTCCCCCTGCAGCCCATGGAGGGAGGATGAGGGGGTGCAGAGATTCCACCTGCAGCCCATGGAGGACCCCACGCCAGAGCAGGTGGAGGCACCTGAAGGAAACTGTGGCCCGTGGGAAGTCCACGCTGGAGCAAGCTCCTGGCAGGACCTGGAGAGAGGAGCCCACGCCAGAGCAGGTTTGCTGGCAGGACTTGTGACCCCATGGGGGACCCCACGCTGGAGCAGTTTGCTCCTGAAAGTCTGCACCCTGTGGGAGAGACTACGCTGGAGTAGTTCGTGAAGGACTGTAGCCCATGGGAAGGACTCATGTTGGAGAAGTTCCTGAAGGACTGTCTCCCGTGAGGATGAAGGAGTCCTCCCCCTGAGGATGAAGAAGCGGCAGAAACACCGCGTGATGAACTGACCGTAACCCCCACTCCCTGTCCCCCTGTGCTGCTGAGGGGGGTGGAGGTTGAAGCCGGGAGTGAAATTGAGCCCAGGAGGAAGGGAAGGGTGGGGCGAGGTGTTTTAAGCTTTGATTTTATTTCTCATTCCTCTACTCTGTTTTCCTTGGTAATAAATTAGATGAATTTTCCTCTCTAAGTTCAGTCTGTTTTGCTCGTGACGATAATTAGTGAGTGATCTCTCCCTGTCCTTATCTCGACCCACAAGCTTTTTGTTGTACTTTTTCTCACCTGTCTAGTGAATGAGGGGAGTGATAGAGTGGCTCTGGTGGGCACCTGTCCCCCAGCCAGGGTCAGCCCACCACACTGTGCTATATGTATCCAGAAAATGTTAACCATCCGTTTGAAGCTGCAAGTGATAAAAATAACTTTAGAGGTTTTTTGCCAAGGTAGCAGAAACAAGACTATCAAAAAAAGTCTGGTAATGGACTTTTGTAAATGGTGTGATTCAGGTAAGAAAAAAAAGAAACAGAAATAGAAAATAGCATGGATTGAATTACAAAAAAATGGAATAGAGTGTCAGAAATTTAATGTGCATACGAGTTTCAAATGACAAAAAACGCTTTGCTTCAGGCAATTTCTTCAAATAGAAAAAAACAACCTTCCATCATTTTTATTTGTAGAGGTTCTTTGAGTTACTAAGTAACCTCTACACTAAAACATTTCTCCTTGAAAATTAAACTAGGAGAGAAAAGCAGGAGCCAGATCTTGCAATACCTTAAACAGATCACTTATCTGTGGAGTCAAATTTGGAAGCAGGAAAGATCATTCTTTAAATAACCTGGTCTTGCAGGTTCCCCTCTGTCTTTTCTCCCATCATGGGTTTCAGATGCTGAAGACCTCTTTAAGAAAGTCTAATGCAATATTACCCAGCAGGCTTATTCTTAAAAGCATCTTACCAACTCACTTTTCCTCCCTACATCCATGAATATTAGTCAACTCTTACAGTTCTGACTGCAACGCTCAGTCCAGCTGGAGAGAAGGAGCTAGTGTCACATAATTCTTGGCTGCTGAATGGGAGGTGACTGCAGCCAAAAATTAGGATTGACCTGACTTTTCTTTTACCAATATTTTGATCATTTCAGGAGCCCCATTATTTGTCTCTCTCGTATGGATCTTTTACATGCTTGTAAGGTCTTAAGCTAGGTTAATAGACTGTAGCTGAAGAAAATCTATGGTGAGAAGGGAAATTATTTTTTTACTTTGGGTCATTGTTTGTCCTTCAACCATTTAATGCTTATTTTATATCATTATCATAATTTTTTTTTTCCTTTCTCATTGCTCATTCAAAACCCCATTACCACTGTTGAGTGATAGTAACTTTGCCTGAAAGCTGAATAGTTAGTAGCATCACTCACAGCCTACTGTCCATGTGATAAACAAAATATTCTTTTTGGGAATAAGGCCATGTGAATGTCATTAAACCATAATAGCACTCATTCTGATGAAAAATAAATATTATACTTTCGCCAGGAATCAAAAAATCCAAATATACTGTGAGTCCTTCTTAAAGGACAGCTTTAATTTGAACACTGATGATAGTTGTTTCAGTACCTTAAAGACTTTGTCTTGTAAACTTGAGAGCTGTAAAAGCCAAATCCTTCCCTCCCACTTCATTCATCTATCCATTCAAATCATCAGCCCGAGCAAAACACTTCCTTGCTTTGCTGCTCTAATCAACCCTGAGAGCCTGTGAACTCTCATTAGCTTACTTAACTACTTCATAGGGGGTATTGTAAGAATTAATTAAACAGTTCCTGTTTGGACACTGCTTTGAATATGTATGGTGCTGTGGAAATGCTATGCTATTATTTAAGCAATAAATAATGAATAAATCATTTCAACATCTTTGACAACCTCCAGCTAAGCTGAAGATCAGTCCTTTCCAGGCTTCAGGATTCAGTTACTGGGGATGGGGATGTAAGTCCATGCAGTTTGGAGTTTGGCTTGTGGTTGATTTCAGTACAGTCAGGTCAGCATCCACCAAGTTAGGATCGGGGCCTGAATCAGAATGTCTGTTTTCGGCTCTCTTCTATTACCCTACTGCAGGTAGCAAGTACCAAAGGACAGAACTTTCTTGTCCCCTTTTTTTTCCCCAAAATGCCTGAATGATGGGAAAACCCTCCTTGTGGAAGCAGAAAGGCAGAAAGCAGTGCAGACAGGAGAGTGAGCACCCCACACCCTGAAAAAGATAGAAGATATGGTTCCAGGACCATGTACAGGCTGCAGTAGAGAAAGAAGCTGACAAATCTACTGTTTCTTCCTAAACTTACAGCTTATACTCAGCCCACTCATGAGGATGCCAGGGTACCCTCCATGTCCTCTGTCAATCCTGCACCAGAACGCCTGCCACCACCACTACAAAATTCTCAGCAATAAGAAACTTAAGATAATTACACTGAGGCACTATATTAGTGTTCACACTGTCCTTTTTCATGGTCTGTAAGGTGCTAGAGGGAAGGTACCCTATCTTTATTTGGTTTTAGACTTTTTCTTTCCTCCAAGGCCAGCAACTCCATTGCTTTGGAATAAAACAATTCTTTTCAAGATTGCTGTTCCATATGCTGATTTGAAAAAAAAATTTTTTAAAAGCATCTCATCTCAGACTCCTGTCTTCCTCCTTTCAGTATATGATAGATTGGAAAATGAAGTTTAAGTACAATAAAGTAAAAGCAGAGAATAAGTTTCTCAAAAATGTTGCCAAACATAATTGTGCATGGTTGAGTAAACTGTTCACACTAAACAATGTCGTCTCAGGGATTTTATCCATTTTGGGGTATCCTTGGGAACAATGCTGGAGGAAACTGATGTATTCATTCTCTAAAACTATCCAAAGGAAAAGTTACAGAAACACCTCAGCCTCTAGGTTACTCATGACTATCTACTTTCACTGCTCATTTACCTGCCTACTCCAGAAGATTCAGCAGTCACTCTTGAAATGAAGCTACTGCCAGAATAGCCCAGCTTAACAATTGAAGAGGCACAATGAGGGTTATATGCCTACGTCCTGCTTCATAAGGCCATGTATTTGCATGTTTAAGGCAGGTCTGTGTCATTCTATTACCAAAGGATACATGAGTTACTGAAGAGGAGGTAGTGTGAATGTACAAAATTACAGTAAAACAGTCAAGGCACTCGTCTGAAACAGAGAAGAGACATCTGGGCACATCAGGGAATTTCGTAGACCAGTATGGCAGCGTTAAATTAATTTAAGCACATATAGTGATGGGTAGCAATAGAAAATAAGCTGTGTTTCAAAGAGCAAAAAACAGGATTCTTCCAAATCTTGTCAAACTGGATTTCATGTACTTCAGTAAAATGGTCATGGCAAGCCACTTCATCTGGGTAATATTTCTCTTTTTTCTTCCCTTGGAAGGAAACCTTGTTAGAAACAATTCGTAAACTGTATGAAGCAAGCTATATGGGAACATGACAAACTATCAGTTATTCAAGGATGATCAAATGCATCTCTCCATACCCTCAGTTTGTTATTTATATTGGACAAATTATTGTGTAAAGAATCTTCTTGATGCCTGACTGAATTACAGAAATTTTGATGGACAAGAGAAGGGAAAATTAATGTGTTTGAGAGGACTGCATGAACTTTTATGCTCAAAACTTTTGGGAAAACATCAATGATGCTATCAAGAGGTTTTGTTATTTTGTTTCAAATGGGAAAACAAATTAATGAATTCCTTCTCCATGTACATTGGCATGAACACCCTCTAATATCTGTGTTCATATCAGAATATACCTTTTACTGTAGGTCTTAATCCTGCAATGATTACGGCATTAGGTTTAACTTGGATGTACTCATTACCTGAAGTCTTTGCAGAGTTAAAACTGTTGCTAAGACCAGAGCTGACTATACACAAGAAAAACCCAGAAGTCTTTTGATACCTGTAGAATTAAGGTACCAACAACCTCAACAAGAATTTCAGAAGAATGTAATATAAAAGATTCAAGTTTTTACTAGAGAGCTACTGCTTTTAATTGTCATATCCAAGGAATTCATATTACCTTGCTTAGCTGCCCGCATAGGATGACTTAAGTTAAAGGGCTTATCTCTTATACAGTCAAAAGAGAGAAATAGGTTCCATTTTGAGGCTGATACAGAGCAGACTGTTTAAAAGGTACCTTTTTGCATTCCCATTCATAAATGTGCAAAAAGTGCTCTTCCAATCTTGTTTATGTATGTATATGCACAAAACCAGGGAAACAAACTTGTTCTTTGTACACATGTGCACATACACAGGTTTTCAGATGAACATGGGTTTTTCAACAATCACAAATAAAAAAGATTAATATTATATAGTCCATTTGAACTCTTTTGATCACCACTTCTTTCTTTTTTAACTAGCAGCTTCATAGTTTCACAGCTGAATTTTAAATTTGCCTATCAATAATCAAGTAGCATTATAGGGACTCTATAGTACATGTACAAAACATCTCTTTCTCTCTCTCTATATATATATACATTGTATAAATCTGGACACGCATTTCATATTTGATGCCACTTTTATCGGATAGCTGTTTGCAATCACTAGAAAAATACACGTTTCCAGGTCAGTAAAATCACATGTTTTATCAAACAGGGAGGGAAGCCCTCTGGGTATGCTGAGTAAGAACTCAATAGAATCTAGTTTTAAAACTTTATGCTTTAATTAAAATGTATACTGATGTGCAGCTATTTTCCTGAGCACAGCAATATGGTAATAAGCCTTTAAAAAATTCAGATCTCTGCAGTTTCATAGTACATTTTTCAATCTGATCAAACATATTTTTTTTTCTCTCTCTAATCAGTACTTTTTGTGGTTTATGCATACAGTATTATATTTGATTCCATTCCCCGGTGGGTTGTTACATACCTTAAATACGTTGAGTAAAGATCCCTTAGAAACACCAAAAAAGCAGCATGAAGTAACACTTGTTCTCCACAAAGACTCATATACCTAAAAAGACGAGTCACCTTCCATGAGAAAATTTTGTTGTTCTTGCTATCTTGCTCAGTAAGTTGATGTACTCACAGCAAAACACAAGCTGATGGTTAGATTGTTCCCAGCTCCAGGTGATGCTCTTCTGCTGCAACAGCCGCAATTAATCCCCAGATGGACCAAGAGACATCAGAGGAAGACATGGCAGAAAGAGAAGTGGGGAGACACAGGTCTGCCTGGGGGGTACTCACAAAAAACCTGAATTCACTTCTAATATTGGTAAATATTGTTCATTTCTCATCACCTGTAGGTGAATTTTTCCCTTTTTAAGTTTTTAAGTGCACCACTGGAACTAAGTGATGTGGAATGAACGTCTCTTAGGGAGAAAAGAAAACTTGTAGGGTTTGTCAAGTTAACAAATAGTTTGTAACTGAAGGCCATCATAATGATTCTAAGGAAGATGTCTAAATTACATTATGACGAAAACTTTGGTATCTCTTATTTTTGAGAATCTGAACTTAAACCTTATTTCACACAGGATTTTATGTGTGTGCGCTGTGTGTGGAATTGCAATGTGGAACACCTATACACACATGTTTATTCACGTTGCTTTCCCACTAGTTGATACACAAGAAATAGAAGGAACTCACCTGCAGCAGCCTAAAATGAGGAGGATTTTAGTCTCAGAACTACCTAGTAATCATGTTTATTGCCTTTACCACATGGAATCATTATAATAGAACAGATTTACTCCATATTGAGGTGAAACTGTAAATATGCTGTGTATGATCTGCAATAAAATAACATCTGAACTTGTAACCCCTTGAAGTTCATTTCAGTTAATTGTAATTTAATTCCAAGTTTGGTAATTGGAACCATGCTTTTACTTTCCCTTATTTTTAAGTTGTTTAACAAAGCCTACTCAATTTATAGAATAGCAGTTTTTAGAGACTGCCTGGTAAAGGGCAGACGAGGGTGCCCCTGTGCTGGTAGGGTCCTGGGACACTCTGTTACTTGCTTGGAAGTTAAGAAACTGTGTGTGTCTTTGGGACAAATTTTATTAGGTTTCTTTGATAAAAGGCCCTTTTTCTTTTAGTAGAGTGACTGTGCAATATCACGATGTGCTACTTGGTGGCAGCTGAATAAGTGAAACAACCATGGAGCTGTACAGGGAATTCACGAGAAACAAATGCAGGACTGTGAAGACACAGAATGACAATTACAGAGGAAGATTTAGATTAAATATGTTCTGGGACTTTTTATAGGAAAAGATTTGTTTCATTTTTGTTACTTCAGAGCAGCTTAACATTGGATTGCAGATGGAATAGAGATACTCTGGCTTTACGTTTATCCCTTTCATCTTGCCTGCGTGTGAAGGGTTTGAGCCTTTTATTCCTTCCTGGCTTGAGGAAGAGAGCCCCACTCTACCTATTTTGTTCAATGTCCTTTGCTAGAGCACGTAACGGTATTTGAAACAAATTCCACTAATAACTCACATCTCACTTCTGTGGCATTTCTGTTTCATATTGTACAGCTCTTTGGCTTTAACGGTGACTCCAAAAACCAGCCACGAGGACTGTCTTTACTTTTATGATATCAAAATCACATTAGTTTTATTTTATTTACTAATATTTATTTTATTTAACAACTGTCTTTATTCACATGCATTGTATGATGCCAAGTACATTTTGAGCCCAAGAAACAATATGAATTATTCTTATTTATTTATTTATGGGACCAATGGGGATAATAATCTGTTAGAAACTTGCACTGCTGGAGAGAGCATTTAACTTTTCTAGACATGTCCCACAATTCTTGTGTTTTAACCCATCAAATTAATTAAAATATTGCAAATGTTTCTCCTCAAGTGCTCTCTAATTTGCACATGTATGGAATCCTAGAAGTTAGAAATGGAAAAGGCATATTATTCGGTTCCATTATCTGCCTACACCATATTTTCTTTAGAAAGAAATTACCATATTGAAACTCAAATATGCCCATTTGCAAGGGCAAATGTACAAAATAGTCAAGATAGACATCTATTTGCATAAAAGACCACATTTATTCATCTGCGAGAAAAAATAAGAAATTGAACTGAGGCAAGCTGGAAACTTAATTTTGCATTTAGGATAGGTGGCTTGTAAAACACTATGAAAACCCTCAGCGTGAGGTGAACCTTAATATAATATTAAAATAACTGTGTTTTGTCATTTTCACAGGTATTTTACCAGATAGACCTATGTAGAGATGTTTCAAATTTCCATGAGAAAATTTCTAACCTAGTTGGAGTCACACATTCTGGACACTGTATAAAAAGTCTGTTTTGCACCACAGATTTGAATATATTCAGGTGCTTTGACAGACAGAGGGAACTTTTGAACATTTGCTACAACAGAATTTTGAAGTTCTACTGGAAGATAAAGCACAAGGTGTTTTGATTTCATTAATTATAAGAAAAAAAAAGTGTGAAATCTGAAGTCCATTAAATTTTCAGAGCAAATAAGCTATATTTACTAGGTAATTTGGTTTGCGTAAGAAAGAGCTGGAGGATTCAGACCTAACAGCTTAGGTATTTTCCAAGCTCTGTTGCCTTCCTCACAATGTACCGTGCACACTTCCTGCTGGAAATAACTGGTTAGGCAACAATCTCATCCTCAAATAATTTATTTTTCTTTCTAGAGATTTTGGGCTGGGGGATGGAGGGTTACCTATATTGATGCTTTCAAAAAAGCACCCTTTCTGTTACTATCAAGTTGAGTGAAGGAGTAAAGGTGAGCCTGTTTCTGCTTCTCTTAATGTTATCTTGACCCTTCAGTAACGTTTCTTGTCTTGACTGATGCCTCATGAGCTTTTCTAGCTTCATTTCAGCTCCCAAGAGTGCTTGTCAGAGGGCAGTCTTTTTCCACCTCCCAAGGATTTGTACCTCAAGAAACTCACCTCGGTAACCATTGTGTTCCTCATGTAGCATACCAAAACAAACAAAAGCAGGTTACTTTTCAAAAGCAAAGGTATTGCTAGAAAATAGATGAGGTGTTTTGAACATGTACAAGAAATCTGGAGAGGGACTGTTTACAAGGGCATGTAGTGACAGGACAAGGGGTAATGGCTTTAAACTGAAAGTGGGTAGATTTAGATTAGATATAAGGAAGAAATTCTTCCCTGTGAGGGTGGTGAGGCACTGGAACAGGTTGCCCAGAGAGGCTGTGGATGCCCCCTCCTTGGAAGTGTTTAAGACCAGGTTGGATGGGGCTTTGGTCAACCTGGTCTAGTGGAGGGTGTCCCTGCCCATGGCAGGGGGGTTGGAACTGGATGGTCTTTGAGGTCTCTTCCAACCCAAACCATTCTGTGATTCTAAGTTCTGTATGAGCTAGAATGAAGTCTGTAAAGAACTCCCTGCCTTGCACAGTCCTTTCAGGCACTTTTTCCAGCCGCTTCCTGGGTGATGTCTCCATGGTCCCTTTGGACAAAGTTTGCTGTGTTTGCTCCCTGTTCTTGTTTCAGCCTCTCTCCTGGATGTGAGTCTTGCTCTGTTTTCTCCTTTCCCTCGCTGACCTGCTTACCAGGAAGCCCGTCCTCTCTCACATGCTGAGTCACTCTCGAGGTAGGAGTAATCTTTCCTGCAAGGGCGAACTTGACCCTGTGTGCAGCAGTCAGGACAATGTCACCATCAGCAGTGGCCTCGGCTGTCCACCAGCCTTTTAACCCAAAGTACTGCAAGGAAGCAATGTGGATATCCACTTTCTTCCCCCGCCCCCAGTCACACTGTGACTGCTTGCGCGCTGATTGCAGCTCTCCCCAGTCACAGTGACTTTCATGACCGATAGATGAAGAGATTGCAGTTCAGCTATTCAGCTGCTGCTAGTGTTAATGAGAAGACAGTGTGGGTAATCAAAGTAAAACACAATGCAAATGTGTTGGTCCAGGTTATAACGTCAATATTTGTTCTCCCTGCTAATACAAGCATCTTCCTTCCAGTGTTCTCTGCCTTCAAATGAAACAGCTTTTTCTACCTGAAATGAAGTGTTTTGTATATTTCAGAGGGACAAAAGGAAGTATTTGTAAGGAACAGACACTATTTTTCAAAATTCCATGTAAGTACATCTGAAAAATGAGAAAGAGAAAAATCAGCCAATTGTTTTGAAAGGATCGGTAGAAAAGTTCTGACCTTTTTGTTTGTTTGTTTTTCCCCTGAAAAAATCTGACAAATTCAACACATATTCACTATTCAGTACACCCACATATGAACCATAGTGATGTCTTTATATGACATTGTTGGTATAATTTTGCAATTAAAATTTGTCTTTTATGTCAGTCCTGTTGCTGATGCTTGCTGCTTAGTAAAGCTTATCTCTTGTCCTGTTGCCCAGTCTAAATTCAAATATGTGCAACGTCCCCCCTGCTGATGCAAAGCTGGAAAAATACTGGACTCAATTTACTAGACTTTTACATTTGTGGAGCTGCATGGATAAGACATTTCACTACACAATGAACATAGACACTAGCAGTCAAAACATTGGTAATGTACAAGAGCCCAAATGAAATTGGCTTTTGGGAAGGGTATTAAAAGAGTCTGCATCTCTGATTCTGTCATTTCTAAATTTGCATATCATGCACAAAAAGAAAATGTCAAAAGGCCCATATACGGTTTCTGCTTCTAACTTTTCTTTATCATTTTCATTCTTTTGCATAGAATAATACCTATTGTTCTAATTTTTAGAAGACAGCCAATTAAAATAGTCAGAAATCACCTGGAATAAAATGGTAATCTTTAAAAAATGTAAATTCATAAAAACACTTCCATCTCTAATAATGGGAAAAGTGGAGGCTACTTAGATTAGAAATAAGGAAGAAATTTCTTATGATGAGGGTCGTGAGGCACTGGAACAGGTTGCCCAGAGAAGCTGTGGATGCCCCATCCCTGGAAGTGTTCAAGGCCAGGTTGGATGGGGCTTTGGACAACCTGGTCTAGTGGAGGGTCTCCCTGCCCATGGCAGGTGGGGTTGGAACTAGATGGTCTTTAAGATCCCTTCCAACCCAAACCATTCTGTGATTCTATGATTCTATGAAATATGGATGTCCATGTATCGGTATCTCCCATTATTGGCTATGGATGTTTAGGATTCAGTTCAGGTGCATACAAGCTGGTATCTAATGTTTTGCCCATGATGTGCCACAGTATCCTGCCGGTCCTCCAGCTGCTACTCCAGAAGAACACAGGTCCCCCAGAGGGCCTGAGTCCCCTAACCCTGCAGATACCCTCATACACTTTAGAGAGAAAGAGGATCAGGCAGCTGAGTTGAGCATTTAGTCAACAGCACCAGAGGAGCACATCTGTCAGATAAATATAGGCACCGTCACTTGAAGCCTACTGGGGTTTCAGAGACATCTGCTCAGATGACACAGAATTTGTGGGTAACCTTTGGAACACAATCTAGAGGCTGGACCGGATATCCCAGAGAGTCTAAAGTGAAATAAATGGCAGCTGCATCCTGTCCTGGGACTCCTCAGAACTATGCATCTCCTCTCCAGTGCAGCAAACCAATTCTCATCTCCACTCTCTGCTGTGCTCACTGCTCCCTTCACAGGCTGTCTTTGCTCTCTGCCTGGTGGGCCTTCCTACCCAGCTGTTCATGATGTGGCTACTGACACAGAACAGGCATCCCACCAAATCATGGCACCATGTACGTCCATGCCATGGCTACATCTTCACTGCAGGGCCCATGTGTTCAGCTCCTTCTCCCCTGTCTCCCACCACCAAGCTCCTGGTTTGGCTGATCACAGGACACAGCAAAGGCTCCAGGAGTGCGATAAGAGTTGTGGTTCGTGCTCTTACTCCCAGCAGTGAATACTCCATTACAGGCACAACACTTGCTATGGAGCTCGTCCTCCCTCCTCTGGACCAGATCTTCTGCAAGTTGCCCTTTCTGTTGTCCTGCTTGCTGATTCCCAAATGTAACTGAGAACTTTTTCTCATCTGTGTCAATAATTCCACTTACATATACGTTTTTGTACCTATAGTTCCTTATTTATTGTATATTCTTCCTGGAAGAGGATATTATATCTTCATACCTTAGTGTCTGTCTGCCTCTGAAATATTAGATAATGTATAACGATGAAATATTGAATGCTGTTAATGCTGTAGTGGAGCAGGAAATGAATTAGAATGGGGACCCTGAAGGTTTATTAGTTCTGTGGTCTGTATTTTTTAACACTATGCAAATGCTAAGTGTAATTGCTTTTTACCATTGATTTGCTTGATTTATAGAGTTTAAGGCCTAAACTTCGACACTGATCATCAAGAATGACCTTTTTCATTATACAGTGTACCAAATTTAATCCAGTAATTCTTTATGGAGCCCAGTACGTTCTTAGTGAGGTAATTATTATTGAAAAAAAAAAAAAATCAGATGCAATTTGGTGACCACATCTAATTTCTCAAAGCCATAACAACCCTTATAAGCCTTTGTTTTCCTGAGGATACCCTTCAGCAAGAACTTACTTTTGTGCTTTAGCATTTTAATATCTAATTATAATTTTAATTAACAATGAAGATACTGCAATAATAGTTTCCTCATTAAAATATGAATCAACAGGAAAATTAAGGTATTATGGCAACCTGAAGTGGGCTATGCTGAAACTGGGTCATTTTTTATTTGAGTTAAGCCTTAATTACTGTTTTTTGTATAAAATGTATATTACAAAATATCCGAGGTAGTCAAAGGACCATTGCATACCTCCATTTACGTGGTGTGAGAACACTGGGCAAAATTCTGCTGTCAGCCCCCTCTGGGTCTTTCAGTTGTGTCCAAACTTGCCTAAATATGAGTCAAACATGGTCTTTAAATTTCTGTTTTGATTTTGTTTGTTTGTTGGTTTTTCCTGTCCTTTGGGGGTTATTTGAAAAGCTTGCCTTGCTGAATGCTTTCAGTCACTGTTGAATTTGTGGCAGCTCCTTTTGTGCCACACCTGAAGTGACTCCCTTCCCACAGAGAGCAGCTCCCACAGTCCGGCAGATACCCTTGGGAGGAAATGAGGAAAAGCTAACGACGATTGAAAAGCTGTGCTGTACCCCCACATCCTGGAAAACCCCAGATGTGTTAGTGAAATTTGATCTGAATTAGCTTTTCCAAAGGGACTCAAAGCGTTGATGCAGAACCAGTGAGGGCTAAGGAAAATTGTGGCAAGTAACTTCAGAAATGGACTAATCTGGAAAGAAAATTATGAGGGGCCAGAACTGATGTAAAAGCATGAGGCACTCCTCAGAAATACAGGAGTGAGGTCTGAGACAGTTACCTTCTGAGAATCGGTCCTTCTCAGGGAGCCTCCAGAGGTGCCACAGCCAAATCCCATCTGCTGCACAGCAGCTGGAGGTTCAGCCACCTGCACGACCACGCTGCGTTCCCTGATGGCCCCATGCCTGGCAGCACGTGCGGGGCAGAGCACCAGCTCAGTGCTGACCTCAGATCACCTGAATCGCTTCTGCTAACTCTGGGACTAACTCTGCTGTCATTGTTCACAGTGAGGCACAGCAGCCACGGCAAGCGAGCCTGCGGGAAGCAGTCCGGGAATTTGGGCCTAGCTGCTCCACATTCTAATTGTGGCAGGAGGCTTTGAGATGGGCAGGGTGTTAGGCACCGCTTTCACAGGTTTTGTTCTCTTAGCTCGGCAATGCTTAGCATCATCAAAAAGCACTGCTGAATCTCAGTGATTTGGCCCATGTAGATCAAGGGAAAAAAAAAAAAAAAAAAGGAGGAAAAGAAAAAGAGCTTTTTATTTACTTGTATGTACTGGTTCTAACTTTTCTATCGAATGTGGTTGTCGTTGAGTGAACGTGTGCTGCCACCCATAGGCAGCCCCAAAAATGTCGCTTTGCTCTTGCAGTTTATAACAAAAACCACTGCTTCTCACGTGAAAGTGTGTTCCCCTGTTCTCTCACACGTCCCATCTACCCTCGGAGCTAACTACAGAACATGGCATTAAATTAAGTATAAACAGGTGAGAATGAGCTAATTTCACTATTTCAGTTAAAGGTAGCTGACTGAAAATATCTCACTGCTTGTGAATATGATATTATTATTACTGCTTTTCCTCATTCTGTCTATAAAAGGAAATGAGCACAGGGTGATTATTTTCCCATATTCTCTGATGTGTTGCTAGCAATCCCTTTCATTTAAATATCATTTTAATAAATTTTAATAATTAAACTCAAGTATACTTAGCCAGAAGAAGAGAAGGCTCTAGGGAGACCTTATTGCAGCCTTTCAATACTTAAAGGGGGCTTATAAGACCTGAACAAGAGGTAACACTTTTAAAATAAAGGAGTGTAGATTTAGATTGGATATAAAGAAGAAAATCTTTACTATGTGGGTGGTGAGGCACTGGAACAAGTTGCCCAGAGAAGCTGTGGATGCCCCCTCCCTGGAAGTGTTCAGGGCCAGGTTGGATGGGGCTTTGGGTAACCTGGTCTAGTGGAGGGTGTCCCTGTTCATATGCCCAGGGCGGGTGGACTAGATGATCATTAAAAGTCCCTTCCATCCCAAACCACTCTATGATTCTGTATGTGAAAGAAAGATTAATTAGTGGATTTTGGTAATTTACAACTTGTGCATTCTGTGAACCTATGTACTATGACTAATAATGCTTTGGTAATAAAGTTAGCTATAGTAGACCACCAGTCGATGAGTTGGTCTAAAGGAGGGAGAACAATTTCATAGTACTGAGCATTCTGGCTTACCGACTTATTGCAGCCTTTCTGGTTACACACTGGAAGGAATAAAAAGTAACAGGTTTTGGTTTTTTGGGGAAAAAATCAAATTATGATCAGCAAAATCATTTCCAAACAAGACGTGAATTCAATAGCATAAATACTGAAAACTTCGCATGATCATCCAGGAAAAGAGACAGCTTTGTTAATATCATTGCTACTAGCACTGGTGCATTGCTACATTTCAACATATGGCTCTTGCAAAACAGAAAAAACTATTGATAACTTGACAAAAGTGCTGTGTCTCGGCCTCTTCACAGCAGGGGAATGAAAAAATCAAGACTCTTATAATTAGTATGAAGCATTCCTACCGTAGTTTCCCTTTTGCCTCATTTTTTTAAAAAGGTGAAGAGGGAAATCACATTTAATATTTCTTTTAATTCATACACTCAAATGGTGGCCAGTTTTCAGTTTTTAATCTTCACTTTAACAAAGAGCAGTTGGGCAGCTATTGACGGTGAAACACAGCAGTCGACTACCTTGTAAATTAGAAGCTGCGGTAGTAAAAATGGATTTGTATATCACCGGGAGTAGAGAGAATGTCTGCCTTGTAAATTTAATTAAACAGCAGGTGCAAAATCAGGTCATATGGCTTTGATGTGCCCCATGTGAGGATGACAACTAGACAATGATTCTAATATGAAGAAATTTGCATACATTTGCATTGGATTGCATAGAACATTGTAGCTCACACCTACTTTCTGTGTTTCATTTTGGGGAAGTTGAAGATTTGAATGAACGGTTCCTATTTAGTTTCTACAACTAAGCACAAGAAATGCTTTTGTTCTGTCATGGTAGGGAACATATGGGCTATGATGCTGTTATGTACCATTTTATAGAGTATGCTTACATGATAATCAAACATTTGAAAATGCAGCTGAGATACTTGTAATGACAAGACAAGCAAATCTGGAAGCGAGGGGGGGGGGAATACAGAGGAAGAATGGAAACCACTTCTGTGTTTTAATCTTTCCTTGATGATCATTTGTTTACTGGAGCATTAATACAGATCTACATTCTGGTCTTTGTCCAGGGAGTGTCACAAATAATTCTCTTTGCTTTAATAGTTAACATTGTAAACAATGAAATTATGTAGGTTGGAAGTGTTTTCAAATCTGGCAATTAGCACCTCATAATCATTATTAGTTATAAAAAAAAATGCATTTTCTTACCTTACTGACCAAAGTTAAGAGTAGAAATGCATAGATGATAGTTATGTTTCTTATGCTGTCAGTTTAAGGGGAAAACCAACTGTATAGATTCCCAGACCTTTTCTTTGCTGTTAAAAATGTTAATGAACAGTTGGTTTCATTTTTGGCAGTTTGTCTGTGTGATTCGGAATCCCAATGCTGGTTTTGCTGACTGTTCTAGATGTAGAAGTTTTAGAGGCTATTAAAACACAACTGGGAGGGCAAAATGAATCGCTATGAGAGAAGACGATGGCGGCTGAAAACAGCCTGAACCTTGCTCATTAGGTATTACCTAAACCTGGATCAGCAAAGACTGAAACCTGCCAAGCAAAGGCTGCTCAGGGAAGCTATGAGCACAAGCCTGTATGCACTTCTGCAGGCTGATCTGCAAAGCAACATAAAACAAATGTAGAAGTTTGCAGTGGCTCTCATCTTGGGTGGTGGTGTCCCAGAAATTGTCAGATCTAGCAGCTATTAAGTTACAGTAGCAAGGTACCAACTATGAACACGGAACTAAGTGCAGGGAATCATCCCAGATAGTTTAGCTCACTTAGACTAGACACAGAGATCAGACCTAACTAGGCAGCAGAGCGTCCCTGTGGCAAAGCTCTAAATACCACCTCTGTGGGAAAGCTCCCCTGGAAGGCAGTGCCAGGTGACAGCAGCCTCCTGTGTGTGGTTACTCAGGTGACCTCGATTCAGGGCAGCTATATTGCACCATAGTTCATGAGACGGCCTTTGAAGAAGCATCAGTCTGTCTCAGGAGGCACCACCTTTGAATGCTCATGAGGTCGGCTCCTGGGGTAGACTCAGGCTCCCAGGGATGTAAATGCATTTTGCACTAGGGTTACACGGGTGCTGGGCAAATAACAAAACATGCCAAAGCTCGTGGTCACAAGGCTGCAAGGTCATGCACCCTATGAGTTTCTGTCTTTTGTTTGCAGGAATCTCACACTGCAGAAGCGCTTCAAGGGGGCACCTGAGGGTGTTTGTCACTTTGGACGTTTGATTTTGTCTCTGCTGTAGTTCTTCACTGCTTCTGTTAAAACAGAGTCCAGTGGGATTTGGCACAGCTGGGGGTCAGTGAGGAAGTGCTGGGAAAGGGAAGAGGAAGAGAAGGAAGTGGAATGAGTATTCGGGGAAAGGATGGGAGAAAACTGAACAGGAGCCTCCTAGACAGATCATCTGCCAACATAAAATATTTCTACTATATCAACAGCTGATCTGCTTCAGGAGGTTTCTTTCTTTGCTACCTACAGCCTCCTCGCTGAGGTTTTCTATTCCTTCAGTTGTGGTGAATGCTAAATCAGCTGTGTTTACCCTATTTAGGGATAGAAACCTTCAAAGGTAGTGCAAGAAATGCTGTAATTTTTGTAACCATTCTCCCCAAATCATTCATCACTGGTACTTTCTCTGTCCATGAAACACTGTATGTGCTTTCTCAGCTAAGTACCCTGAGTCATCTGAGCCTGGACACTGAAGCTTGTAGGGCCTCCAGCACCCATGCTATGTAAATACAGTAGGTTTTCTGAATTTGGCCCCAAGCATTTTGTTTTAAAAACCTCATATCCTTTGTCCTGGAGCTCCCAGAGGAAGCTTATAGAAGCTGTCAATGTACCAGTTGCAAATACATAATCTCCAGCTCCAGATAAACAACAAACAATAATCTAAAACTTACTTTAAAGAGAAAAAGATATGAGTTACCTTTTTTATTCAATTTCCTTCCTTTTTTTGGAATGGATTGGGGAAAAAAATCTAAGGGAAAAAAGCAAGCATGAAACAAATAGACTCATTTGTTTTCTCATATTTTAATTTGGGGGTTTTGTTATGTGTTTTTGTGGTTTGGTTTTTTTGTTTGGGTTTTTTTTTTTTTTTTTAAATAACATGAAATGGTGCCCAGAAAAGCAAACATCAGAAGTAACACAATTAATTATGACATCAATAAACAATTCAGCAGTTCTGAGAAAATATTCAAATGACGTTCCCAAATAAAATGCCAGTAATGTATATTAAGCACCTGTAAGAATTCTTTTTAAAATAGTTAACATGCCAAATGCATTCAAACAGATTGTGTACCCATGTTAATTGCACAGCAAAGTTATTCCCACAGATCACAGAGCAAAAGAATAAGTTAAAAGAATGAAAGCAAAAACACCTAGCAAAAGCAGCCAGGCACAGTAAGGAAGACACTAGTAAAACGAAAAGAAGACCGAGTGGAGTCAGGCTGTTTCATTTTGCTAGACCTTCCTGTGATGCAAAACCAAGGAGCCGGGGCATATGAAGGGCAGGAGGCCAGGAGCTCTGGTCAAGTCTTGCAGGTGGTGGTCCCATGTGGCAGCGTCCTGAGGTGGTGAGGAGAGATAAGAGGTGGAGGTGCTACTGCTCCATCCCACAGAAATGGGGCATTTCCCCACCAGTGGATGCAGCCTGCGTGGTCGCTGCCTCCTGATGGCTCCAGGACACAATTCCTGGCAGTTTGTCTCAGACAGTATGACTTCAGAACATCCCCATGCAGGCTGGCTGGTGCAAGCAGGGCTTGAATTTCAGGAGAGGATCTTTGTTGCTCCTGCAAGTCTCTTTTTCCCCAAAGGACTGGAAGTGGTTTCAGAGCTTGGGCTAGAGTAGTTCTGCATCAAACA
Source organism: Balearica regulorum gibbericeps (assembly GCF_011004875.1). NCBI lineage: Eukaryota > Metazoa > Chordata > Aves > Gruiformes > Gruidae > Balearica > Balearica regulorum. The sequence goes on from NC_046186.1 coordinate 18,500,586, forward strand.
GTTACACTGCCAGGAAGCAGAAACCCACCACTTACTTGCAGTGACAGCTTTCCCACCTTCTCCTGAATAAAGGTGGCCAAAAATACCCAGCAGAGGTATTAACATTGTGGTTTATTTTACGTGGGTATATCTCTACAAGGTATGAAGAAGATAGACGTGAATTCTCCTAACATGATATCAGGAATAACATTCACAAGAAGATGAAACATTTGACCTGCCTCTTGCTAAGCTTAAAAATGTAAACTTAAATATTTTCTGTGCAAATTTGCTCAATTCATAAACCTGTTACATCAAAGGACTCACCTTCACATTTTTGAGGAAGATGTATATGAATAGTAAAAATCCAAGAATTTGCCAGTTCTTTTAGAAAACTAAGAACCTGGTTCCCAGTATCTTCAACCTTATTGCAATTTATTACTGGATTCACTAACGCAGTAGTAACTGATGTCAGTAAATATCCTGCCCATTGAGATAATTACCTCAGGTGAATATAATTAACTTTGATAAAACTGGTAAACTTTTAAAAGTCACCACTCCAGGGCTTTGCTTCAGTTTTTCACAGTTTGCTCTGGTTCTTCATAATTGATATGCTTTTCTTCCAAGGTTATTCAGACAGAAAAATGTCCCTCTTCACTTCCATGTCAACCAGAGGAAACACCAGATGGACACAATTTACTGTTCTTAATTTGTACTGCATTGTAAAAAAAATATAGCAAACCAACCCAAAGTATTTCTCAGTTAGAGAAAACAAGCAAAGGTAGAATGAAGGAAATTATCTCTATTTTACTGAAATCAACTTGGCTCAGGAATCATCAACCTAGAAGTTAGAACTAATCTCTTGATTCCAAGGATAGCTGGGCAAGCAAAAGTATTTTCCCATATCAAAAGAGTTTCCAAAATCTAGACAATTTTCCCATTCTATAATCTGATGAATCTAAGCCCTTGCAAACTGAAAAGGCCTTCATTTCACCTGGGAATGTTGTAGCATTTTAGCTGGCATCTAGGAAGTCAAAGATGGGGTTGGGTCCTTAGGTTGAATGAAAGTGCTTTTTTTTTTTTTTTTTTGAGAATCCAAGGTGAATCTCCTAATCTTTGGGTTATTCTGGGGTAGGATTCTTTCTCATTTTAAACAGCAATTTTATTCTTATCAAAACTAGCTCTCACATCCTTTGGAAAAGTTTGAACATCACGAATGAGCATTTTTCAAATGGAAAAATAGTTAAATAAAAAAAATTCTCAATACTGTCTAACAGCAAATCCTTTACATTATTTCCAAACCTTTTCCTTCCTTTCTTTCTTCCTGGCTTCCTAATCAACAAAAGATAGTAGAAGAAAGACAATTGAAATACTGTGGCCTTGCAACACACCTTAGAAATTACATTATGATCTGTTACTAGGCTGAGCTGCTATAATAACTCTGGTTTAGTTGCTCATAGCTAGGACACAAATTATCAGTAGTTTATCATTCTAATGCTATTATATCTCTCCTTTTCAATAAGAAAAACTTATACATGCAAGGTGAACTTCACTGCAACGTTCAAATATGACAACCAAACTTAGTGCTTTTCCTATTTCATGTGGAGCAAACGTGTAAATACTTTATTAAAATTAAAATAAAAAAAGTGAAAACTGTTCCCTACTGATTGATTTTTCAAAAGCTCCCTAGACTGATTCAGCTACAGATGTTTGCAAAATGATTGGATGTAAAGTGGGCTTAATTCATAAAAGCAATAAAATGTTGCTTATTGACTGAACAGATGAACTAGCTGAGGGGACATAATTTAGAGTGTTCTTATTGGAAATGTTTTGAAGAAATATAATGATAGTGCAGAAAAAAAGCCTTATTGTGGTAGAATAAATTTACTGCAAAACATTTAAGAAGATTTGAAACACTTAGAAAATTATTTCCTGAATTTTGGATTGTAAGTTATGCATCCGAATAAACTTGTTGGGGCTTCTCAGACTAACCATGTTATTCACAGTTAACAATAAAATTATTTAAATCTACATTCAAGACAATGTTAAGACGACAAAAAGAAATAAGTGCTGATAACTAAAATTCTTTCCTGTCTTGCCAAAGGACTGTTCTTTCAAGTACTGGTGTCTACTGTGCATTTTCAAGGCTGCAAAACCTCAGGTATGTTAAAAAATATTTCCTGGTGACTCAAGTCATCGCTCCCAAAAAAGAGATTGAAGAAATCATTGCAAGATCTCTACCAGATTTCCTTTCTTGAGAATCCAGACATTTAACTCCATGCCTAGTAAGGATGTGCAAAGAAAGAATTCAAGTCATGTTGCTCCAAGACCTCAATGTGTTCTGCTGTCATGGTACTCAGTGGCTGGGTCAGATGTTTGAGGCCACATTTCTCTACAACTTCTGGCTGATTTTGAATATTATTTTAGGTAGTTCTAGTAGACACCTGGAAATTTTGATGTTCGTAGCTCTCTACCTGACTTACTTACACTCCATTTTTGACTTCTTAAACCTTTGCCATGGGAATTCTGGGCATTAGTCCTAATCTGAGTTTTGGAGGGATATTTACAGCAAGATCCTATCTAAAATTTATGCTGGTAAGATTTCTTTTTGGAAACCTTCAGAAGCTCTTATCTCTCTCCATAGGGAACTCAAGCTCTTATTTTAGAGCTATTTCAGCAAGTGCCTGGAATTTAAACTTAGATTAGGTACCTAAAATGAGCAGATTGCATCCGTATTCCCCAAGCCTTTCTCCAAACATGTGTTTGCAGATGTGTTAACTGCAATGGATATGACTTTCTTCTTCTGCTGGGCTGAAGTTTTCCCTTGGGCTGGGTCATGAACATTATTCCTGATGACAGCAGGGTGCTGTGAAGAGCATTGCTGGGCAGGATGGAAGTGAAATGATCATCAGTGTGAGCATCTACTTTTCTCCTGGCATGAGTTACAGCAAAAAGCACGGGGCTGTGAAAAGAACATCCAGTCATGCTTTCAGCAGTTGCAGAATGGTGGAGTGCCCGTTTGGAAAGCTGAAGGCTAAACGACACAGCTTCAAGCATCATTTGGGTGCCAATACTTCAAATGCCATGTGTATGACTATGATCTGCAATTCCCTGTAGGATATACTCAGCCAGGGGTGTAAATTTCTACCAGAGTTGGATTCTGGAAACTGATGGATTCTGTAGACAGTTTACCCAACCAGAAAGAGGCTGCAAAGTAAGTTCAACAGAGGCAAGGATTTATATTTTAATGAGTAATCGCCAACTAATGTATGCTTTATTCTTAAGGTGTTTATGTTTCCAGTTTGCCACAGAGCTTAGTTATCACTTGCTATATTATCTGGTGTGTATATATATATACACCTATATATTAGCTTCTGAATTGAGAGGGATGATAATGTTAATGGGGCATGACATTCCTGTTGAATTTTATTGATTTTATGGGTGAGGGGTTGATACTTTGCTGATTTAATTATTATATTTTAATAGATGTGTGTAGAAAATTGGAGTAATGTACTGCTATTTTAGTTTCTGGCATGCACCACTTGTCTGAGGGTGCTCTGGCTCAAAAAGGTAAGTAAAGCTATGTGTTTCCCTTGTTTAGGAACAATCCTGTTCCTAAATGCACATATGCAGTCCCATTTGATATGCCCTGGGTGCCTGAGACATCCACATGGTACTAACAGATATCGCACAAGACTTATAGAGAAGACTTCTGGACAGGCGGTTGAAGACCAGGCGGGATTGTGTCAGGTACTACAGGAAACTGAATTGCACTGCTCATTTTGATCTGTTGAAAGAAAAGCTTGAGACCAGCACAAAAACTGCACTGCAGAAAACCATGAAAAATAGTAATAAAAAGTTATATTTTCTGCCTTTAAGTCATGCAAAGTAAAAATTCAGCCAGCCTTTTGTAAAATCCTGCAATGCAAATGGTCAAGGCACTAGGTTTTATTCACACAGGCACTCTTATGCTTACATTTATAAGCCCATTTGGAGTCATCTTCTCAACAATTTAAGTCCATGCACAGGGATTGCCAAGATCACTGTCTTTATCTGCTGTAACTGATGACAGCAGGGTGTCACTTGCACGTACTAGCCCACTGCTGCCTGTGTAAATGGGTGTAATTGCCAAATCTCTGTTCATAGTGTTTTTAAGGTAGCAGTGACCATTTAGGAAAATCTGGTGGGCACATGCACAATTGTCTGCTCACTTGTGAGGTCAAACTCTTTATAACGTGGTCCTAAAGCTGAGAAGAGAGGGGAGGAAAAAAAGGATTGATATAGATAGGACCACCTGGAGGTAATAACTTAAAAATAGGATGAGTCTTGATTTCTGCCGTCTCTCTCTCACCACCTGTATAGGCCTCCTTCCCACTGGAAAAAAGCCCGTACCTGTTTTGGGAATTCATCACAGTCCATGGGATGATAACCCATGATAACTTCCTGGAAGTTCAAACAGTTCAAGAGATGGCACCTTGAATTTGAGAACCTTTGTGGTTGAATTGTATTTTGTGTCACCTACATGACGCAGCACTGAAGAGGTTAAACAAAAGTTGCCCCTCTTTCAAAACTGTGTTAATTAAAAATGCAAAACCCAAAGAAATCACAGCTGGATAAATAAAAACAGCCCAGATGGTATAGCAACAAACTTCTGGCAGGTCTTGAAGCAGACAGTATTCCTGCATATTTTATTTCCTAGCACAGGATATCACCAGACCACACCAGTGATGGCTTGGGCAGTGCAGCAGAGTGCAGGACACTCAAGTTGTCCTTGTGCTAAAACACACCTAAAAGGCAGCGCATTTCTCAGAAACAGCTGACTACATACCTGATGTTTGTTCATCACACAAAGCTAATCCCCAGGTTCCTACCTGTGAGTCAACTGGATGTCTTCATTGAGAAAAAATTCCTTTTGGTGATGCTCTTTCAAGTATGCATGTAGGCAAAGTTCAGCCTTTCAATTTGTGCATGTGTTATCAAATCCAGGGATATCCTGCTGTGTATTTGTCAGCTTGATCTGAAAGGCACTCCACCAGGGAATTCAGATTTACTTAGATGAGCTTTATATCATGTTCCCATGTGCAGAACTCCAGGAAATTCCGAAACAGGGTGCTCTAACTTTTGAAAAGGAATTGGGTGACACCAGTCCTTCCCAGATGTGTCTGGCTAACTCCTCAAATCCTATAGAGTGGGTCTGCCTACATACAGGAGATGAGTAATGGGGCTGTGTTGTTACGGCTGTTGCTTCCCTTGGGCTGCTAGATTCATGAAACTTTAAACATCCAAAATCTAAGAATATCTGGATACTTTTGGGAGAATAATAAGTCACATCTGGGGAAAAATGGACATACGGTGACCAAGCCCAGGCTCGGGGCAGTAGAAATAATGTTTATAGTTACTTTACACACTGTGTCTTGTTTAATTAAATTGTTAGCCCTAAGAAATCATTCAACTTCATCCCAATTGGTTTTCCTGCTCGCTGGTAAAACAACAAAAATCGATGGGAGTGTAGTAGGTGCTGTGTGGATTAACATCTGAGAATGAAATGGTTGGGACAGATAAAAAGTATGGCAGAGTCATGAGAGAGAGAGTTACTGACTCACAAAGTTAAAATAGCTGATATCAATTAAAAATAAGCAGATCTCTACAGTGATTGTCACTCATCTTCTGAGTGCTCTATGACGGGGGCTTGCATTTGTCTTTTCAAATGCATTGTGCTCTTAGTACATGTGGTAAAACCAGCATTAGCACTGCACCATGCCATCATGCTTGCTACACACCCTATAAGCTACGCAGAAACAGTGTGGGAAATGTGTGGCATTAGAGTTAGTTTGTTGTCCTTTTGTTCAAGCTCTGGGCTGGGTTGTGCTCTCAGACCAGCTCTACTTTGGTGCATGGCTTGGAGTTTCCTGCAAGGGCTTCCCACAGCTGGCAGGGGTTTCTCTGCAGTTTTGGAGGCTTACCCTCCTGTAATGGGGAACAGAGTGACCTGCGCTTGAGGCTGTTTCTCTAGCCTTTGTGCAGTCCTCCACAGTCTTCATTTACATTTGGCATTATGATGGAAATCAGAGTCTTTTATTGCCATATAAACTCTAAACATATGGCTATATCCACCCCAGAAACTCTCATTAAGCTGTATAAGAGGCAGGAAACAATAGATGGCTTTTGGTCGCTGGGCACAATGGATATTTAGGCTTTATAATTGAAGAAAGGCTTTGGTGAAGGAAAAAAATCCTGAAAGCAACATGGCTGTTACAGCCACAAAACTTATTATTGCTACAGCAGAAACTAACGGCATCCATTTTGTCTAGTAACTCTGAGATGGCCTTGTTCCAAAGATGGTCTCCTGAGTGATTTGGATTAGACTTTGACTTTATGGCCAGATTTTCATGCAATGCAAGTTGTTGGTGGTGTTTTTTTCTTTCTTTTTGTAATAATATATCTGCTGCTCTGGCAGATGTTTTATTTTCACAATTTTTTTTCAAAATCAACACTACTGAGTGATACTGAGATGCTTTGATGGTGTAATCCTGACTGAAAAAGCCTTCTGGCACATTGGATAAAGACTCATGATATGCGTGCTGCTGTGTTACAATAGATATACCACTGCTCAACCTCCTGTTCAGGTTGAGCCCCCACATACTTTTCTCACGTCCTCTCCTGAGCCTCCCATATGGTTTTGGGAGCTGCTGAGCCTCATGGGCTGACTCCCACCTTCTGTGGGGCAAAAACAGCAGACTGAAGATCCTACAGACGCACGTACCCACCCCCCACCACGCAAGAGCAGGAACAGAGACAAACCTGCATCTCAATAGAAAGAAAAAGCAGCTGGCAAGAACATGACAGACATTTCTTCCTTCAATAGATCTCCTCCCGCATCCTTTCCACCCACCCTTTTCTCTTTGGTTGCTTGTCCCTGGATCATTTCCTGCTCCAGGTGGTGTTTCCTTCTATGTGGAGAATTTAGAGTCTGGAGTGCCAGCACCCTCGCTCCCTCAAGTAATAGGCTGCTCAATGTGCAAACATCTGTGTTACTGCTTGTGTAGTTAATAGGCTTGAGTGAAATTTCCATTCTCTGGCAGATAGCTTGGGTGGGACTGGATACTCCCCCCAGAGAGAGAATATTTGCTCTATGTTGATCCAGTGGGGACAGTGGCCTTGGTGCAAGGCAGGTGACATATGCCATACTATTCATTTTAACTAGACATGGCGTACATTGATTCCCATGGCAGTGATGACAATGATTCCTCGCTGAAATACAATGGAGACCAAGCTCAGTATTGAGCTTAATCTTGATCTGAGGTAGAGATCAATAAATTAATACTCATTTCAGATGGAACATGGATTTATAATTAAAAATTTGTTCATGACTGCTCATTTCAGTATGTGTGTTTTAATCACACACATATATTATAGATACATATGTATATATGCACATACAAACATATTAGTCTGAGGTATTTGATTATTTCTTTTTTCTGTTCCCAGCCTGTACTTTTCCCTTTGGTCCTGACTCTGTTTACTGATATTTGGTTTTGCCTACTGGAATCGCATTGGCTTTGCTCCTTGATTAGTTGATTCAAACTGACTGAATTATAAAGTAACAAGTAATGAGAAATTTATAACAGCATGCACACAGTGCACTTCTGGAGTCATTTATCAATGGACATTAAAAAAGTGAAAAAAGTTTTGCAGACTTTTCCAAATATGCATAAGGATCACCTGAATGACAGGGTGAAGAAAGGGGCCTCAGCAGAGGAAAGCTGGTCCCGAGCTCCTGAGGCAGGAGGCAGGGGAGAAGGGCTATGGTTGGTACCTGGACAGAAAGCTGATAGTTTGTCACTGCTTTTAGTTCCTTCTGTCACTGGCTCAACTTGTGTCGTGGAAGTTTTAACTGCATTAGGAGTCATGGTAGAGGTGGCATTGCAGGAGACATCTGAGAGATGGTTACTTGTAGTGGTCTGAGATGACCATTTCTAGAGTACAGTGACAATTTTTTCTAGACTGATACACCAGCTGAAGAGCCAGAGCTCTGTGGTCAGATTACAAAGGCTGGCTGCTCTGTGGAGTGTGCTGGAGTACTGATTGCTTGTGTAATTTTTTCTTACTGATAGAATCCCTCCTGGGCACAATGCTTTTTATTTATGAAAAAATTAGAAAAGGGAAAAAGATTTTTCTACCTCCTAAAGTGAAAACACAGAAAAGCTGAAAAAAGAAATAGCTTTAAACCTATATACAATATATATATTATTCCACACTTTTAATAACAATAGAGTTTTATAAAACACGATTTTGGAAAAAAAACCCACCCCAGCAGTGCTTTACATTCTGTCTGGGATTGGGACAGTAGAGTGAGAAAGTAACCTTCTCTGATTTCATTCTTAGGTACAGATTCCCAAAAAGCAGAGCATATTTTAAATAATAGGTATTTAGAGGGCTTATCTGAGGATCTTTCCTTGGCAAAGGACAGGAAGAAATTGTTGATGCTCATTTTGTTAACCACTTTTTGTTCTGCCAAGATCAGATGTTTGTAGGATTTTTTCACTGTAGCCTTGAAGAAACTCCACTTGAAATCAATGGATTGAAAAACGCACCTGCAAGGGTAAGGGATGGATTAGGTATCCCAGCTCAGTGCAGAGACTCGAGTTTTCTCTGAGAGACATAATTCTTTACTACAGCAGCTACTGAATGATTGTGATATAAGAGCTCTTGATGTTTTTCAGGTGAAAATAAACATTTTTCAAAGACACTATTTACTGAACCTATGTCTCAATTCAAAACCAGAATTTAAAGTTTCACAGAGCAGTATAGATTCTTTTAAAATATCCAAAGATGTGTAATTGTAGTCAGCACTGGATTGAATTTTCTCAAGCAGTAGATTAATCTAATTTACACAGGAAAACACTTTATGTATAAGTACTTAAAATTGCTCTACAAAATGCACAAACAGCATGAACATAGTGCAATAATGCATCTTCAGATGTAATGCAAACAGTTCATTTGTACAACTATCTCTTTAGCTCAAGAAATTAAGTGTAAAATTAAATTGTTCGAGTTGATGCTTTGCTCATCAAATGGAGCATCAACACCAGAGTGACAACACTTAATTGTATGTTATATTTCACAAACATCAGACAAATTAGTATTGGATTCTTTCTCACAATTCTATGCACTGTTTTGCACTGGAACTTCCATAAGTTAGTGTATTTTCCCACTTAAGAAGATCTACACTTGCTGCAAAATTTTCACTGCTTCTATAAATACATGAGTGATGGTTACTGCTGCCTGTATTTGCTACCTGGCAAATCTGAGCAGAGAGTTCATTCACACAAAAGGGAGCAGACTGGTGCTGAACAGACACAGTTTTCTTTGAAACAAATAGAGCTGAAGAAAGCAAATACTTCTCTAAGAAGTTTTCAGCACCTTGTAACATAGAGCCTTTAACGAATTTACAGCCTAAAGAGGTCGAGCAAAAAAGATAGGGTAGTGTGGCCTCAATAAGGGTAGTACAATAAAAATGTTAAGACAAACTAGATTTGTTATATTGCTTTTTGTGTGTTCTTCACAGGACATTTCACAAGTCATCGTTTGTAAGAAATCAGAACCGATTGTGTTTGTTCCTGTTATTTGCCTTTAGTTTATCCAGGTGTACTCCACAGGTAAATCTTATTCATTATCAAAGATCTATGAGTTACTGGAAATCAGCCTAATTCTCACCCTGACTTACACATCATGCAGCCTCTTTAATTTACTGAGATTACAGGACAGGAGGATAGCTGATGGACTGGCTCCTCTTTGTGAGCCCTCCGACACTTCAATTTCAGCCTTGTAGCAAATATCAAATACCTACTTGTCATGGTACAGGGTCATGTCATAGCAAAATTTGGCCTGTGAACACCTGAAGCTGCTACTTTTTCTCTTTTTCACCTGAATTTAGTTTTTCCTTATGTCCACAAAAATAGGCTTTCATAAACTTTATGACTGATTAAACCCAAACTGAAGAAAAAGCTGGCTCTGCTGTCAAGCCTGCACAACAATGTCAGCACAGTTGCTTCAGTTAAGAGAGGCTATTGACATCACTAGGCCATCGTACAGGCACAAAGACCCACAGTGCAGAGTCCCACAGAAGTCCAAGACTTACCATGAAGTTTCTCAGACACAGTCAGGTCTAGGCTACAACTTTCAGTTCCACATCTGCCAAATTATTAAGCTACAATACTTCATTTTCCATAATACAATCTTTACCATCACTGGCAAATAGTCATGATGAAAAGTGCATCCATCTGGCTCTTATTAAGATAAACGATCACATTAATCTGTTGCTCTGCCTATATTTGAAATTGTGTATTTCTTTTCTTTTGTGTGAGTCACCCTCTATTTAACAAAATGGACGAGGGATATAAAACTGGTTTGGTAAGCAGTGACAGAAATCATCCTATGGAAAAGCTGTCTGTAAGAGGGCTCAGTGCATGCAGAGATAAGCCCAGGAGTCCCACAGTGAGGATTTGTGCTGAGACTGGAGGATGAGAAGGACACAGCTTGAGCAAACACTTCATTAGCCATGAATAATGAATGAAGGGACTGGACAAAACTAAGTGCACTGTTTAAAAGAAAAAAAAAACTATGAGCTGAACTGTCAATACCTTGTGGCGCGTATGCAAAGCGCAGAACAGTTTGCAGAACTGCAGTGCGTACCTAACACTAGCTATCTCCCCTGCTAACCCACAGGTCAGGCACCTTTCTTCTACAAGCTTACAAGGGACCAGATGTGGCCCTTTAAGGATGAATAGGATAGTATGGGGTAGCTGATTAGTGATTTATTTTGAGTGACTTTCCCAGAGGTCTTAGTATATTTAAAAAACCCCAAAACTTGAAAGGATAAGATCACTATGATAATTCTATAGCAAAACTCTCAATTACTTTAGAGTTATGGTACAGCTAAATAATTGTGCAGACTTTTGATCACTGGCTACAGTAAGTAATCTCTCCTGGATCCTGCCTGAATATGTTTTCCATAGACTTTATCAGTGGTGTACTTGAGAGCATGCAAGACTTGTTAATGTATTCCAGGTATAAAGGAAGGACAGGAATTGTCATAAGAGCAATTAATAGAAAACAAAATGAATAATTTTATTTTCATTTTCATAGTTTGTTGTCTTACCTATAAAATAAATTTTCTCAACTGATGTGAATGGGATTTATTAAAATGTGGGTTTTTTAAAAAATTTGGGTTTTGTTTAAATTATCATTGGGGTTGCATTTTAGAGCTCATGGTTCAGTTGCAAAGTAAACACGAGCCTTTGTGATACTCTAGGTGTGGATATTTGTCTCACTGACATTTCTTGTGGGACACAGGACACGGCAGGAACTTACAGTGCTTAGTAAGAGACGTAATGAAATGAAACTCTGATCATACTTTAAAATGCTCTAGAGCAACATTAAAGCTCCACAATTAGCCCTTTATCTTATGTTGATGCCTCAGCCATTACAGTAATATCTGAACATCTTATATGCCCTATAAATAAAAGGAAAAATAACTTCATCTACTGAAAAAAAAAAAAAAAAAGAAAAAGTAAAAGAGCATGGAGGTTAATAATGCCTTGAAAGCCCTGATTCTTGTAAGTACATTTACTGTGATATGTACAGGGGAGATGTGAATTATTTATGTGCTGATGGTGCAGGATGGCATGTCATTTCACACACCATCAGGCTCAGAAAAACACCTCTAATTTAAAAAAAAAAAAAAGACAAAACAAAACAGATCATTAATACAAAACAAGCAACAGACAATGTGAAAGGTCTGTACTGAAATCTGCAAAGAGCATTCAAATTTAAGGCTGGAAACCTGTGTCCTTCGTGTGTCCCATGGAGTATAAGGTAATATACACGCTGGTGAAGGTATAGAAGTAGCAAACTGATTGACAGGAATGTGGAACAGGGATCTGGGGACAGGATATTCATAAAGGCCTGCCTAAATCTAAGCAGGTGAGTCTTTAGATGCTAGAGTGGTATGTTCCTCTTGAGGCAATTCAGAGCACCTAAAGTTAGTTTCCAGCTGGAAACCTGAGATCATCTTCTGGAGGAATAAACTTATCTTTCTCCAAGGAGAAGTGAGAGGGCCTAGGACAGCTAGCCTAGGCTTTGCAAGTATCTGCAACACAACTTACTCAAGTCTGTCACAACTATGCCTCACTTTGAAGTCAGTTTTAAATGGCCTTGGTAAACTAATTCAAATTCAAATAATTTCAAAAAATTCACTAGGTGTCATCCAGCTCATATTATGAAGAATAGAGTCACAGAGAACCCATCCTCTTCTATTTTTAGCTTTCCCAGTGGACTGTTGTATTACTTGCTTGGTTGATAGCACTGTCTTTTACCAACCTTTTTTAACCTTTCTCATATCAAGAGCCCATGCTAAATTGTTTAACTTGAAGTTTTCTAAATTGGATGTCTTCTGTACTCTTTCAGGAAGAATTTTCAAGGGGATTAAAGAAAAACAAATTGAGTTTTGGTGAACTTTTCTAAAATGCATTTGCTTAGAAAATCCCCATCTTCTAGACAGCAGTGTTTGGGCAGGGATAAGCTTTCAGGACATGTCTGAGAAAACATGTTTCATTGGGTCACATCCTGGCACCACCTTTGCAAAGCTGCAGTTCACTCATTCTCTGTGGAGAATTTTGATTAAGCATTCAGTTTATTTTTTTCCAGAACAGAGTAAGCACCATCCCGGGTTTTCCTTAATGCTGTGTTTCTGGACTGCTACAGGATGGGATGGATCAGGTCCAGGGCTGTAGAAGTAAACAGTGAGCAGGGAGTTTCCTCTCTTCCATGCTCTTCAGCTACTACTGTAATAGTAAATAAGATAATCCAGGATCTGCTCTCTGTCTGAGAATGAATGGCCTTACATGGCTTGTATCCATATGATTTAATGCTCTTTCACCTCAAAACAGGAGGGCCTTGTCTTTCACCCTGGGAACATGTTGTGCCCTAAACCATGCATGGTGACTCTCTGACAAAATATTATTTGCTGTGAGATAAACTTATGCCATTGAGCATGTGAACCACTAAACAACATGAAGAACTGGATGCCTGTGCCTGGGCCCATGGTCTGGCTATGGTCTTCTGTGGTTTCAGCAGTCTTCTGTGCTAGGTCTGGGTTCGTGTTGACCTGCATGCAAAGAGGACTAGAGGGAGGAGAAAAATGTCAACCATGAAGGCTGGCTAGACTGAAACAGGGAATGGCAGTTGGGAACTGTGGGAACTGACCAGCCAAGGTTTTTGAAAGATGACTGGGACTGGAATCTAGACAGAGGGTGGATAGATGCGGGCTGAGGTGGAGGCAGGTCTGACAAGCAGATATGGTAAAGCTGGGTGGAATAAACTGCACTGGCTGTACAGAGAAACTCACCAAGTTTAATGAAATAATTTCTGCCCTGGGTCCATATCTTCTGTTTGATCTATACTATGTATATTAGAAAGGTAACCAATTTTTATTTAAAACCTTCTAATAATGGAAAATTAATGACATTGAAGCAAGTAGTTCCAATAGATAACATGTATTTCAAAATGTAAAATTTTAATCTACATTTCAGATGACACCAAACATATTGTTACATATTTTTCTGTTAACAGAAAAGAGCCATCTACTACCATTTCTTGGGGGGCGGGGGGCTTATACATTGAAATCCAGTAATATCTGAACCTTGAGTACAGTCAGTAGGCTGATCCCTTCAATTTCTCATCATAAGCAGTGTTTCTAGGTCTCATGTCTCTGCAGCTCTTTCTGATTTACTTTACATCACTCTCTCAGCAATATGGACAAGACTGAACAGTGTATTCCCACAGGCTCTTATTAGCAAGTTACGCAGTGCTGCCTGGCTGTACTGCTCTTCAACACTCCCAACTTAGCCATACAAGTGTTCACCCTGAAGATATCTCCTTGCATTAGGGTCTCATATTAAGCTGGTCTGAGTGCGTGCAGAAACACTGCATTCAAGAGCACTGCTTCATCTAAGATTTGTGTAACCATTAGGGCTTTTCCCTCTTCTTTCCATCATACAGTTCTTTGTCTAAATGTAGTAAACATACTAAATTCACTAAAAATTAAAAGGCTGTTCTCAGGTCCCTTTTGGGGTTGTTTAAGGAAATCTTATGAACATATGGTAGAAGAGAAAGGAATTTGTTTGGCATCCTAGATTTGTGTTTAATATCACGTAAATTTCGTATATGAAATAGTAAATATTCTTCCTTATTCAAAGGGCAACTTTGCTGCTAAAAAATGAAATATTTGCCTTCTGTTGCTTTTTAGCACTAAGCCATTCCAAACAAAATACAAATATTAATGTTTTTATTTCATGATTTTTGATGTAGAACTTTGACATTGTCCTACCATGGAAATGTTGTCAGTATAGTATAAATGGTCTGTGTACTGTATGGATCTGTTAATAGAACTATCATTAGAATCCTCTTTTTTTTTTGACAGAATTGTTCACAAAAATACAGACTAAACTCTGGACTTATCATAGATCTCTTATGCTTTTCTAGTGATCTACAATTTTTTTTTTCATTTTGGGTTATTTTACTGACCCTGAAAAAATCCCGAGCACTATAGAAATCTGCAACTCACACTTTAAACAGAAGTAAACCACTTTCTGCCTCCTAGTATAGATGGGAAATTCTCCCTCCAGTATAGCATATCATGTAATGAGAGAGTACGTATGCGATAGCAGTTTAGTTGCAACTACACTCCTACATTCCTATAGATCTCTTGATGTCCCACTGAGATTTAAACTACCAGCTTGTTCTAAATCCTGCCTTTGACACCCTGTTTTCTAAAGACATTTCATCTTTGTTATCAGGAGGAAGTATCCCTGTGGTAAATATTTCACCATCACCTTTTGTGGTGAATTGATAAAACAAATATTTTAACTGCTCCACTATGACTTTCTCTTTTTGCATTTCTATTTTGTCTCCAAAGTGATTTAGCAGTTCCGTTGACTTTATCAAGAAGTGATTTTTTGCTACTTCATTATTTTGTCTGCTTTATTTTTGTGGAAACAGTTACCCCACTGTAGTGAAGAATATACACTTCCTCAAATAGACAGGTGTTAACAGGGATTATCAGTCACATTCTTGAATGACAGACTATGACAGTCCAAAGATGTTGACTAGTTTTTTTGTTGTCACCTTGTCAATGTAAGCACTTCTTAATTATATTTTCTACTCCTGATGAGGTTGCAACTCACTGATGTGTTGCAATTTGGCAACATCGGTCTTCACATTATGTTATTTTTGTTTATGCATCTTTTAACTAATTACTGTTTAAGTAAATATGTTGATGGAGGGGAGGAGATGTCTCCAAGCAGTTTCAGAATTGCAGAACTAAGCAGGATGGAAGGAACGTCCAGAGGTCTCTAGTTTAACCACATGCTCAAAGCAGGTCCAACAGCTCAGGGCCTTCCCCAGTCAGGTTTTGAGCATCTCCAAGGACAAAGATTCCTCAGCTTCTCTGAGTTCCTATTCCAGTATTTGACCATCTTCAGAGGTTTTTGGTTTTTTTTTTTTTCCATGTATTGTGTTGCAGCTGGTGTCCGTTGATTCTCATCCTTCAGATGCACTTGACACTTTGTACACAAAGAAATCTGCTCAGGTAGATTTCAGGCAGATTTCAGGCAGATTTCAGGTAGATTTCAGGCAGATTTCAGGCAGAAATCTGCCCAAGAAGAATCAAAATCTGCAATGTTTTGAAGAGAAAGCAACCATCTTCTTACAAACTTCCTGAGGTTGCTTCCAAACTGAATTACCCTATGATCCTTGGCTCTATGCATTCCAGTACTGCCATTCATAGATTCATATTGTTTCATGCCAGTAGGATTCATGAGATCATGAGCTACCAGAAATCATTCCATGCTGGAATTGGGTATTTCCTTTACCAAAAATATTCCCTATTGGAACAGGCAAATGCATGGTCAATATCCAGTCCATTAACACATTGAAAAATTCATATATATTAGCTTGCTTTTAGAGATGTAAATGATTCTTGGTGTTGACATCCAAATCTTTTCTATTTAATTATACAAACTATTTTGTTACAAAAGGAGATCCTTTTCTCATTATCTTGGAAATTTTGCTTTACAGTCTCTGAGTAAGAGGCATTTGGACAATGCCCTTAACAACATGCCTTTTGGCATTAACAACATGACTTTTGGTCAGCCCTGAATTGGTCAGGCAGTTGGACTAGATGATTGTTGTAGGTCCCTTCAGGAGGCAGTTAATAGCCACAGGACAGTAGTCCTGAAGGAATCATGAAGGATGGACAATAGCTACTTTGAGATACCTCTCACCAAAGGAACACTTCCAAGAAACACTGGGCTTGGCATTGACCAGTTCTGAAAAAAAAAATTATAATAATGTTGCAGAACAAAACCCAGAAAGAAGACATGAAGGAATCTTGGAAATAAAAATGAATGTGTAGGAGCCAGATTATGCATCGTCCTTGTGTGGGTGGACAAGCAAGTATGGACATGCCAGCTCACATTTCCTGTTCTGTGAGCTTAATACATGAGCAATTTCTTCAAAGATCTTTTGAGGCTTAGCTGGTCTGTCCTTAGCCTTACCAAGTGGTGTGGTTGAAAGGATATCCTTTGTGGTTTCCCGCTCCCGCGAAAGGAAAAGAGAAACATACTCTCACTGCAGCTCAGTGAACTCTCAGTGGATATTTCCACTCTTTACGCCATTATGATCAACGGAAAAAAAAATGTTAGCAAAGATGCAGGGTTCTGCTGACTATTGGTAGCCCTGATTTTAGGAGTAGTATTCTTTCCTGTACTCCATCACCAAGAATCCAAACAACTGCATGGCCAGCTCTTCTGGTCTTCCGCTCTCTACCTCAGCAATATCCCCTCAATATTCCCTTCCTCAAGCTCTATGCATTGTCCCATCTCTCCTCCCCATGTGCCTCAGTTCCAGCATGCACTCAACTGTCCCTTTTCTAGCTTTTCCCTTTAAGCCTAATTCATCTCAAACGACCATTGGATTTGTTTCTGCTTAGATCATCTGTCATGTCCTGCCTTCTCCCAAGACTCCAACAAATTCTGTCACCATCTTCAACCTCCTATCTAGGAAATAAAACTATTAAAGGCTGCTTCGAGCCTACTAGGTGGTGCAATTTCTTCAGACCTATTCCTGCTCTCTATCCAAGATAAAGACTTGAAGCTCCACAGAGCAGCTTCTTACCCCACCACCAAAAGACCTGAAGAGGACAGAAGGCTACACAAAGAATTACCCTTCCTACAGCCTTCGTGCCCACCAGCCTCACTGGGCCACTCTTAATGATGTTGAATTCTTTAAATGATAACCGCATTGCAGGGTGGGCCTGCTCCACCCTCCACAAACAATGACAATAGAAGGATGAAGGAAGGAATTGTGCCTCCAAGTTAAGGGGGTAGTTGTCACTAAATTCAATGTAGTATCCAACCAATGTGTTACTGCATGGGTTTTTTAATGCAATTGCTATAAGTGGGACAAACACTGACAGTAATAGCACTTCTGATTCAAAGGCTGTATGAAACTTGTCCAGGTAAGGTTTTAGTTTCAAACTTTTAAGTTGAATATCTAGTTGGAAAGATATTTGAACATTTTAAAGCAACACTGGGATCATTCATAAGTGACTTTAAGTAACCTACAATGTCTCATGGAAACAATCTGACACTCATAATTTTAGTTCAAAATATGGTAAAACCCAGTGTTTTCCAGTGAACCTTGATTTCAGCTGTTGGACAGGAGACATGTCCGGTAGGAAGGTGAGCCACAGAACATCACTCTGAGCTGAAAGCATCCATGAAAAGTTGAGGTTACCACAGGTTGAGAGCAGAACAGTCCAAGAGGGGCAACCATGGTAATCACACTGTGCATCAGGGATCTCACCACTTCCAGCCTCACTCCCACCCCTCATGAGGACCCAGAGGGTCCACAGCTGCACAGGGCTATGTGCAGGGTCAGAAGTTAACTGATTGAGCTGTATCAGCTGCCTGAACACCCGCTCTCCCTCCACTCCAGGGACCGGTGACTGGGCCAGATGGAAGCAATTTCTCTGCCCGATCTGACCCATGGGCCATGTTTTGAACTACACTGGTTTAGTTTTACAATGTTTAGAGCCCAGTCCTCTACTCAGTAAAGACTAATGAAGATTTGACCAGTAATCTTAAACTCTGTGCTACTTCTAGTTATTTATAACACATCTATCAATAGGAGTGTTTGGAAAGGAGGAATCTTACCTTTATTTTTGGTACAAACCATAGTGGAAATTTTCTAAATTTCAGACTTATAGAGACTCTCAACATCCTGTAACTAATTCTGGTAGCTTTAGGGAGTTCCCCAGCTGGGACAAATCCAGGCTCATCTCTGTTTGGAGCATATCCAGGCTCATTTCTACTGGGGGGCCCTGAAGTTTTCCAGCATCCCCAGCCATGACGCAGACCCATTTGGGACTCCTGCCTTCAGGCTGGCCATGCTGTAACTTACAGAGTTCCCAGGACTAGGGTAGGGCTGCCAGAAACGCAGTTTCTCTTGGAACCTTGCCTTGGATTCAGCAAAACTTTATCAAACCCAAGCTGTTTTGAATGAAATATTTCACACTCAACTAACTGGCATTTTTCAGCAAACTTTGCTTCAGCAGAAAGTTTCTGACCAATTCTATCTATTAACAAAATGTCTTTAGGGAATGCTAAATAGTGCCATCTGAGTTATGGAAGTGTTAATTCCTGTGAAACATCTATTGTAAAAACATAAGCACCCATTTGGCATCTGGATTTATTTAACGATCATTGTATATGCTGTTACAGTCTCCAGAAGTAATTAATATTCAGATCCAATGGGCTGTTGCTTCTCCAGTTTTTGCAAAATGAAATTCTCTTCTCTGGGTGGATGGCAGCTGCATTTGGAGCCAAGGGAACCTCCACTTCAAAGGAATCCACCCATGTGATGGTGAGAAATGTGCATGGTACATGGTATGGGGTTGACAGATCAAAGATGAGTTGGAAGAATGATAGGCAACATAATAACTCCTTTGGCCACTGCCTCTAGGTGCTGTGCTCCAAGGGAGTTTGAAAGCTCATCTGCCTGAGCTTTCAGGACCATCCAGCAGCAGTTTTCCACGCTTCTGGTAAAATGGACTAAAACTGTCCCCTCAATATCTGTAAGCTTCTGATGACTGAAACTGACAACCAATATGCAGATAACAGAATTATAGGAAGAAAAAAGCTGTAGGGAATACATTATTCCCAGCTTTATGCACTTTCAGTCTCTTTTTCATCAGTATTAGGAGTGAGTTTGCAGTGTAAATAATGGGAAAAGATGGCCTGTACCTAAGCCTTAAGATATGATTCTTGCTAACATGATGGACATTGAAAGAATATGAAAACATAGTAAGACGCTACAAACTATGTTCTGCCTGCACTAAAATCAAGCACTATTGTATGCTAAATAAATATTTTAAATAGGATGCTTCTTTTATGGATGATGCAATGTCTCTTGATATTTACAGCTTTTATAAAAGGCTAAACAATATACATTAACCAGATCATTTGCCTCATCTTTCACCATTCCATTTGTTTTATTACTCCTATAAAACATGATTCTCTGGGCAGTTTAGATGAGCGAAGAGTGTGAAATACCGCTGGCCGCATATCACTTCCTTCCATATCTGAGATATTTCTCTCTGGAGTGGTAGGTCTCAATACTCCCATGCAGCACATGAGCATTAATTTTTTTTTTTACCTGTTTATCAATGTTCTTTTTTAGCAATCCTCAGAACAAAACAAAAGAAATCAAAACAGATAAGAAAACAAAGAACATTGGTTTGCAGAATCACTTAACTGAAATTGAACCGAGATCTAATACATGCCATTTATATTATTTTTAGGGTAGAAAGCTAGAAATGTAGTCAAAATGAAATTTGCTACCTGAAGGGTGTGAGGGGATATAGCCACCCCTGTCCTGCTATGGGAAAGAAAGATAAAATATATGAAAGAAATGGGAACGAGAATTAATTCTGAAGTTCCTGGGTTTGTTGGCAGAGGTTATTGTGTGAAGTGGTGCAACTGCTGGAGGTGTTGCTAACCTGGCTTTTCCCAAGAAAAACAAGCAGCAGGGCCCCAGTATTTTGCAGTCTGCTGTCCTACAGAAATGCTTTATTTTCCTATGCCTAAAGCCAGCTAAGATAGGAAACAAAACCACCAATATTTAAATGAATGATGACAAACCAAACACAACAAATGACAGCGAACAATAGCACTAACATTTAAAATAGCTGTGGTTATTTCCTTAGTAGACTGAGGAGTACTATTACATTGCAGTAAACATACCCAAAAAAGACTAAGTGCTATATGCTTCGTTGTGTCATGCACTGTGACAATCCTGGTCCATTTTAGCTTTTTAGGTTGGTGAGCCTTAGGTAGAGAGAAGGAGTGATAGAATGCTTCATAACATTTGTTTTCTTTTCTAAGCCAAATCATTCTTTACAAGGTCACATAAAATGAGTGGTTCCTCCATGGCAGAAACAGACAGAGCCTGCCACTGAAATGCTCTCCTTAGGTGAGGGACTGGGGAATGCTGTGGTGGAGTGCTGCTGCTGAGAGACCGTTGCGAGTGTGGCATTGCCAGCACTGTCTGCTGCGAGGTGCTCCTACAGAGTTGCATCAGTTCAGCAAACAACCCGAGCCCTGAACTAGTAATCCCCACTTGTATTTATGAGTTCAATGGGGCAAAATTCTGCATTGCTGCACATGCCCAGCTGAAGGACGTGGGGTTTTGTGGCTTCATCTACCAAAACTGGGGCCCACCCACTGATCTGTCCATACCGTTAAATTGCTAGTATCACCCATAGCACAACTTTGATGTAAGCCAAACTGCATGGTGCTGACAATGGAGGTAGCAGGGGCCAGGCGAAAATTGTACAGGGTTGTTTTGTTTTCAAAGGGTAACGGATTAGCTGCAGGAGAAGTGCTGAGTCTCTGTGCTAGGAGTTTGTCCCTGACCCAATCTTTTTAGTTGTATAGGCACAACATGTAAGTACAACTGTGAGAACTGATCCAAAGAATTTATCTTGGTCACCCATGCCAAAGCTCTTTTTTTCATGATAACTATTACATGGAGAAAAGCAATGCAGAATTTCTAAGGGCAGAGCACTTTGTTATGGATGCTTTTACACCTTTACATGGCAACCATCAAAAGGCAAAGATTTAAGACAAATGTTTCAAAAAATGATATGCATATTTTAGGGAGAAATAGGTTTTGTTGCAGATACATGAGTCTTGCAGATACAGATGTGATGTAACTGTTTTATGCACATTACTAAGATTGTGGCTGAATGAAGAGTTTTTTGAAGTGGATATGCAAAAAATATCTTACAGATAGCGTACTTCAAAAATGCAAAAAAAGTGCCTTTCCACAAAGACTGAAGCAATACTAACTTAGAAAAGTAAAGGTTATTCTTACAAATTTTCTCAGTGGCTCTTTTTAAGCCTGACATGATTTCAAGCCAACTGATTCTGATAGTGTCTAAACAGACTTTCTAAGAATTTTATTGCATGTTTCTAGCTTTGTTCTTTTCTGATATATTTTGTCCAGAGATGAGATAATGACCAGGGCAACAGTCCTGGTCATTGAAATAGCAGAAGACCTTCAGGTTATTTCAAAACTACATCTCATCATTGAGGCTTATTCCCCATTTCTGCTGAATATTCAAACATTTCTCCATTGGCCAAAATCCTCCTGTATATTCCTCCTCTAGACAGCTGTGCCAGATAGATATCCAGGTATAAAAGCAATCACTAAACAGCTTTAAATGGAACTTGTACCTTTATGTGGGATAGCTAGATGATGAAATTATATTTCCATCATTAAAACTTATCTATCCATTACGGGTTCCCATACTGAAGTCCTTATCTTCTGTGGGGATGGGTGAATAGTTAAGAATTGAACATTCATTGACCAATGTCCAAAGCCTTGGTAGCTCTTGGTCTTTCAAAGAGTTGGCAAGCTCTTTTCCCAGAAAAAAAAAAAAAAATAATTGCCTGGAATACAGCCTAATGGATCCTCCGTGTGTTTAAATTAATGTATCCACAAAGCCAATATTCCAACAGGGGTACACAACATTGTTCACAATTTGATATGCTCTTATCCCGCTGCAGAAATTAGTCTGGATTGGGAATTCGGTCAGACATTTCTCTGGTATATCAGGTCTAGACATTGACATGGAGTCCAGGACTGCACAATAAATTCTGGCTTGCCATGGTTAGTTAGGTATTGTGACAAAGTGTGATTGTCAGAACTATGGCAACACAAACTGCTAGCATAGGCATGATTTTCTAGGAAAACTTTGCATGTGCCCAGATAGTGTCTTTAATTTAGGGAACAGGGCACAAACTGAGCCAGCAAAATCATATTTTTGCCAATCTAAAATATATGGCTTCACATACATCCTGAGAATATATATCAGGTGGGATACTAGGAAGCTTTCCAAAGGCAGACCTTTCCTTAATTTGTAAACATTTTCATTAGAAAATGAGCATGTCTCCAAGATTTGGTTTGTGTAGTTTTTCCAAAGTCAGGAAAATTCATTAGATCAACATTTCTTTGAAAAGTTTACTTTCCACCTCCTTTTACCTTCATATATTATCTGTGAAATGTGGATTATAGTATTTTCCTACTTGACAGGAGTGTTGTGTATACATATTTATCGAAAAAGCTGAGCTTCTCAGGTACCTTAAGTTCACAGAACTTTTCCTGGAAACAGAAACACTTTTTTTTTGTTCAAGTTCTATGGGAAAATACACTTTCTGAGAAGTTTTTTTTGACTCAGAGGTTTCCAAATTTCCAAGCATTTTCAGACATGGCGAGGAAGGTGGGTTCAGGAATCTGACATGTCAAGATGATATATCATTTTTCACTTATTATTATATATGATGTAAAAAAGAAAAATCTGTCCCAAACTTGCATAAATATTCAAAGTATTAAATGAGAACACGACATTAGCTTGATGCAGCTACCATGTCTGTGAAAATCTGAAATTCCATTCCTTTCTAACTGCAGCCTGACCAAATAGTAACAGAAGAAAGTACACATAGAAGAGTTAGAAAAGTTTCTGTAATTTGTCAGAAAAACTTATTTCAAAATTAGGAAGATACATATGTGAGAAGCATATCACATTAAAGAAGAATGTATTTGGACACTAAAATAAGACCCCCAGCAGCAGTAAATCAAGACTTGGTTTTGCCTCTGGAAAATACCAGTTTTTGAGATCCCCATTTGCCAGCTGCCGGGCAGGTCCTGGTTTTTAGGTGACTGCTCAGATAGAAGCATCATTAAGCTCCTCTCATACCTGGGCTGTACAACTGGGAGATCAGGGATACGAAGCAAACCCCAGAGGGTAAGTGTAGTTGATCATTTAAGTACTCCTCTGAGTCCTGCCTTACTTGTGTTTTAAAGTGAAAACACTGAACAGATTAGGTCTTGATAGAGGGGCACCACATCAACTAACCAATGAACACCTTGCGTGTTGAAGCACGGTCATTCATGCTCAGCTTCAGACAGTTACAGTAGTTACGGCCCATCATCTGAGCTGTCGAACTGTTGCAGTGTGTATTCTTACCTTGACCCATTTGTAAGGCAAAATATGATTGTTTATTTTGGTTTAAGCTAAATAAGCTAACTATGCAATCAGCTCAGCCAAAAAGTATATGCAGTAAGATTTGGGGTGACTGAGCTAATCAACAGTAACTTGGTAAGACACTCTAACTCGTATTCACTCATGGGCTCATACTGTATTTTTACTCTTATGGTAGACCAAGTATTCTGTAGAGATGGTAGGTAGGAACATGTCTGTTTGCTGTGAATCAAGACAATGACACTGGAATATAAAAAGAGTGCCTAAGTCCAGTTGAGGTAGTTTTGTTTCCATCAGGAGCTGTTCACAGACATCTAGAAAGGATAAGACATCGTGGACTGAACTATAATTCTGATGGCATAATCTTCAGAATATAAACTTCCCAAATCAGACTTTATATTTCAAACATGGTTCCTGATCATGACCAGATTTCTCCTCCATGAATTTGTCTTGTCTCGTTAGGAACCCATTCATACCTCTGGCCTCTTAAGAGCCTACGGCTACAAGTTCCATCATTTTAAAATACACAAAAAGGTATTATTTCCATTAATTGCTTTACAGTTGTTACCACAGTAGCACTAAGTGTCCGTCTTCCATGTTGAGAGATATTAAACAATCACGGGGTTTTATGCCTGGAGAAACTCCTGTTTTTAAAGATTCTAAACCTTGTTCAAAATGCCATGAAAGTGGAAAAAATAGCAAATAAATTCAATGCAAAATGTACCAGATTAGTGTTGTTAAAATTCACTGAAACCTCTATGAAGAAATCTCTGTGAAACACCACTGTGAAATATTGCTTCCAAAGCTATTAAAATATACTTGATATCTACTGGTGAATTTATTTTGTATCCCCAAAACATTGATAAGTTCAGTAGAATTGTTCTTATTTCACAGCAAGTTCAGTTTCAATGAAGTGTTGATATTTTTTAGTTTGATGAACTTACCCATCTAAGCCTGCATCACTTGATAATTGATACGATTTAAAAGTAGCTTTGTAGCTATGGGCAATTATTAAGTATAGAAATTGGTCAATTCAGTTCCAGAGTATCATATTGATGATATATTATGGATAAAGCTGTATTATCTCCAGCTTTGCTTTCAAAGTTATGCCAGCTACCCTATTTTATGGAGTTCCACAAACTTATTTTGTTTCCATTGTGCCCCTATGTCTGGAATTATTTTCTTATTTTCTTATTTCTTATATTCAATAGCAAATCTTGCCTTGTTCATCAATTCTACAAAATATTTTAAGATTTTCTATCACTGCAGTGACACCTGGTGTTGAAAGCAAAGTTGTTAATAGCTCAAAGGTATAAGAAAATCTTTTTCATAGTACGGATTGTCTTAAAACCACGAGCATCTGCGACTTTTCACCACCTGCTAACTTGGAAGAGAAGGGAAAGGGAAAAGGAAAGGGAAGGGCAAAAGGGGAAGGGGAAGGGGAGGGAAGGGGAGGGAAGGGAAGGGAAGGGAAGGGAAGGGAAGGGAAGGGAAGGGAAGGGAAGGGAAGGGAAGGGAAGGGAAGGGAAGGGAAGGGAAGGGAAGGGGAGGGGAGGGAAGGGAAGGGAAGGGAAGGGAAGGGAAGGGAAGGGAAGGGAAGGGAAGGGAAGGGAAGGGAAGGGAAGGGAAGGGAAGGGAAGGGAAGGGAAGGGAAGGGAAGGGAAGGGAAGGGAAGGGAAGGGAAGGGAAGGGAAGGGAAGGGAAGGGAAGGGAAGGGAAGGGAAGGGAAGGGAAGGGAAGGGAAGGGAAGGGAAGGGAAGGGAAGGGAAGGGAAGGGAAGGGAAGGGAAGGGAAGGGAAGGGAAGGGAGACTTTTGAAAGAACTTGGTTTAATATGCACGCGTTTTCTGATGTTCCTGGTTCATGCAATAACACAATTGCTCAGGTTAATTTTTCAACCTCAGAGTAGTGACTTTTCAAATTCACTGGATTTAGAAAAGTTCAAGGTGTCTGTGAAAACAAAGCAAATAGAGTAGTGAAACATCCCTATGTATTTTGGTTTTTTTTTTTCCTGAAGAGAAGCGTTGACATTTTTTAATTTAAGGAAAATTAAAGCATTCCTTTGCATGTATGAGTATATGTAGGTATATACATATGTTTCAGTTTCAACTAAAGAAACTGTAGCTGTGTGGTTGCATACAGAAAAATGCTTCAATAAACCCTAAGTGGAATATACAATCAATGGATTTAAATCTATATATACAGTTTTGTCTGTAACAGAATTCCTGTGTGCTAGCATACATAAAATATGAGCATCACTAATAAACAGCAGCTGGAGTATATGGCAAGCTGGATCTTTGTGTGGAATATCTTTAAGGTGTTTTTGGCACAACTTACAGGACTGTCTTGACCAACACTTTCCCAGATGTGTAGGATTATGGGATATATCTGCTGGAATCTCTCAGGAAAGCACTTTAATTCACAGCCACACCTGGGCTGGATATTGCAATCAGCTCCCATTTTCCATTTACAATTTTCCTACCTCGTTCATTTTAATTTCTCTGTTTTCTCCCTTATCACTTAATATATTTTCCTCATTATTGGCATCTGGGCTGTGTGTTCTAACACAAACACTGAAAGACCAAATCAAGATTAAAAAAAAAAGAGCAAAAATATTCCCATTTCAGATGGAAGAGCAGATGGAGCTCTTGGCACTTCAGAGGATTCAAATTGACCCTCTGCACCAAGCTCAGGGAAGACAGACTGTCACTGCTGACTGGAAAACACTAAAGAGACCTGTTTTCCCATCGAATATACAGTAGCATTTTCTAATTCTTTAGCTCTAAGCTGTGCATGGCCATGAAAGAGCAGCTGATTTTTTCAGATTAAACTCTTGCATATCTCATGGATGCTCTTCTCTTACTTTTATGTTGAAATGATTGTTTTGAATTTTGAGATATAATTTTGATTCTACAATTTTGTTATCAGTGCCTGAGAGGGACTGTGATTAAGGGGTGACTATGCTCTGCTCCTTCACCCTTTTCCTTGCCCCCCGCCCCCCCCCCCCCCCGACCTCCTTGGTAATTTTAGCAGCTACATCGGCATCATCCAGGTATCAAAGCACTCTGAACAGAAAGGGCTAGAGACTCAGCCAGCGCAAAAAGATTCAGATCTGCACAGACAAGTTCACGGTCTGGCCCGAATTCTCAAAACCAACCTATGAATGTTCCCAGAATAACCCTCTTTCCCAGGTACTATGTACTATGCTAGTTGCCTATATCTAATATTAACACAATGTGCCTTTAATGGGCTTTTCTGAATGTTTTATGCTATTCCATCTTGGTTACAGCATTGTTTCAATGCTGCAAAATACTCAGTGTGAAATGTAACTAATAATTTATTTCTGAATGATATAAGGGCAATTTGAACAAAGTTGTTTGTTGTTTTTTTCTGAAGGGGAGAAGAAAAGTTATACTTTGAATAAAGATTTTCCTGAAGAAATAGGGCAGACACAAGTGGTATAAATGCTAGCAAAATGCATATCCTCTTAAAGGGCATCAAAGTTTCAGCTAGGTTTAGAAGCTGAAAGATTGACATAAACCAGAACTATGCAAAAGGCTCAGGTAAGTCGGATTCTGACAGAGTTCGAGAGACTTCCCCAAGATGTTTCTGACTTTGCTATCTCCATCTTACTCCTGTTTCTGATGAAACTGTGCCCATTACTTTTCTGCAGTCACATTCAGGAAAAATTCTGTCCCAGAAGTAAACAGGATTTTTCAGTTTATGTTTTATGTGAAAAAAAAATCATAGAATCATTTTGGTTGGAAAAGAACTATAAGATCATCAAGTACAACCATTCACCTAACACTGCCAACTCCACCACTAAACCATGTCCCTAAACGCCACATCTACTCATCTTTTAAATACCTCCAGGGATGGTGACTTCCCTGGGCAGCCTGTTCCAATGATTGATTCTTTCGGTGAAGAAATTTTTCCTAATATCCAATCTAAACCTCCCCTGGCACAACCTGAGGCCATTTCCTTTTGTCCTATCCCTTGCTATTTGGGAGAAAAGACCAACACCCACCTGCCTACAATCTCCTTTCAGGTAGTTGTAGAGAGCAAGAAGGTCTCCCCTCAGCCTCCTTTTCTCCAGGCTAAACAACCCCAGTTCCCTCAGCTGCTTCTCATAAGACTTGTGCTCCAGACCCTTCACCAGCTTCATTGTCCTTCTCTGGACATGCTCCAGCACCTCAATGTCTTTCTTGTAGTGAGGGGCCCAAAACTGAACCCAGTATTTGAGGTGTGGTATCACCAGTGCCGAGTACAGGGGGATGATCACTTCCCTGGTTCTGCTGGCCACACTATTTCTGATACAAGCCAGGATGCTGTTGGCCTTCTTGGCCACCTGGGCACACTGCTGGCTCATATTCAGCCGGCTGTCAACCAACAGCCCCAGGTCCTTTTCCGTCAAGCAGCTTTCCAGCCACTCTACCCCAAGCCTGTAGCATTGCCTGGGGTTGTTGTGACCGAAGTGCAGGACCTGGCACTTGGCCTTGTTGAACCTCACACAGCTGGTCTTGGCCCATCGATCCAGCCTGTCCACATCGCTCTGTAGAGCCTTCCTACCCTCAAGCTTCCTACCCTTACACTCCTGCCCAACTTGGGTTTGTTTGCAAACTTACTGAGGGTGCCCTCAATCCTCTCGTCCAGATCATTGATGAAGATATCAAGGAGAACTGACCCCAGTACTGAGCCCTGGGGAACACCACTTGTGACCAGCTGCCAACTGGATGTAACTCCATTCACCACAACTCTTTGGTGCTTGACAGCCCACCTAATACGTCTTTGTTTCTCTAAACCAGAGGAGAGAAATGAGTAAGGGAGTAAGCATGTCTACATGGGAGGTTCAGAAATAGTAACAGTCATTTCCATGAAATGACCTGTGCTGTGTGGTAAGAAGCACAGTGTGACAATGTGGGGATTCCAAATGCTGTGAGAATTTTAAATCTCCTTTCACACAATGCACAACTGAGAATGGACACATCAGGACTTGGCAATTACGGGACTATTGTTCATGGGCAGGGAATTCTTTTCTGAAAGACAGGATGAACATAGCAATAGTGCTGTGAACCACTCTGTTCAGCATATGTCATTTCAAGGAAAACACCATAGACTGAAGAGAGTTTGTTCTCCAGGTATTATCTTCTGGACAAATATATGTTTAGAATTGAGTGCAAGTTGCTGTATTCAAGATATTACTTTTCTGATGAATTTTTATGAGCATTTCTAAAGAGAAGGTAGACTCTGAAAGACATAAAAATGCTTCTCCCCTTCCTCCATGGAAGGGAACTAGGGGATGCCAAGAATCCTCTTCCCAGACATCACTAGTAGAAGCACCAGCCTTTCACTTCTTTGTCCATTCTCTCTGTTTTCTGTAATGATAGTCACTGAGCTAATTTTAAAAAGAACTCTAACAAAAAGCCACCAATCTCACTTTCTGTGTCATGTTGTGTTATGCTGTGGTGAATGTATTACAAGGGAGACATATATGTGATGGCAATACTTCCTCTGGCAGGAGTTGCAGAGCCACATCATGCAGAGCCTCCTCCAGGAAAGCTGCAGATATAATCTAAAATGTGCTGAGATCCCTCATGATTATTTAAATCCAAAATTAAAAGCCAGAGCTGTACAAAAATATTTCTTCTTATATCTTGCTGAAACTAGGATAATAAAGAAAAATCATTCACTGTATTAAACATATAGAAAGCTGAATTTGGCCCTTTTATTAATGCAGCTTTAGTTGTTGCTAGCATAGGCTGGATTCCACATGGACTGAAAGTATAAACTCAATATTCGACAATCCCACTCTACCTGGATTTTCAAAATAACTCAATTTGATCATGTACCCTTATTTTTCTCCATAAAAGTAGCAAAACCAGACTAGCTTCAAGTAACATTTCCTTTTTAAATAGTTATTTTTCAGTTTTAAGAGGACATAAAAGCATCTGAAATTATGAACAACATTTGCCACTCAAATATATTTTTGTGCCAAGTTTTGGTATAAAGCAAATTTTCAGCTGAGTGACAAACCAATAAATATGTAGGCTTATAGTAGCTCTTCTGAGAAACTGAACTTCAAAGAGTGTCCTTATAATACTAACAAAAATGTGCTAATTTTTATGCTTATTTTTCTTTCTTAGTTTGTTCCTGATGGTTAGGAAGTTGATCGTTCATTTTTCTACTGCCATTCACACCAGCTGCTATAAAACAGCTATAAAAATACTCCCAGTGCAGATCTTGACCGTAGATCACTGTACCTAGACCCAGCTGCAGATGGATGGAGCAGCTGGTCCAGAGAGGTGCTGTTCCTGACTCCCACACACACTTGGTCATGATGCATGAAGCAGCACAGTTGCTCCCCAGCTACAATTCCCATTCAGTCACAGATTTATGAAGTAATGAGCCGCCTACCAGAAAAAAACAAACCCAGCAGCTCTCCAGCACACTTTAAACAAACACCCAAGAATATTCCATAATTATAAATAACTGCAGCTCAGCCATCAGATGAATTGCTAAAACTTTTTTACATAACTTGTTAAATGGAAAGCAAATACAGTTGAGCAAGGAAAGGAGGAAATATGCCTATGTAGGGAGACAGCAACATAAAAATTGGTAATTATTTTCCAGGACACATTTTTTTCAACATCAGTGTGATGGTTGATGGGGCTGTTCTGCAATGATTTATGAATATTTCATGTGACCTGGCTATTCAATAATTATTGTGTGAACATGCCAGCTTATCCTGACTGTAGCTATGAGAGAAACAAGCAGGAAGAATGAAGAATGGTGTGAGATAAGATATGGAGCCTGCAGTAAACGTTAATACACTGTGGAGGGACGATAGACTGCCTGTAACCTCTGAGGATGCAAACTCCTGACTCCCAGGCAATTAACATTGTTTTTTACTAGCCTGGGTAAAGGAGACCATCAAGGATTCATGGCCAAATAGAAATAATCTCTCCAGAGGGGAGGCAGGAATTTCTTGCGAGGTGTTTGGCCATAGTCCCTTTTTGTGGTATGTGTGCAAAACAGACCTGTCCAATCCGCCAGCTTGAGATAATGGGATTTTTGGAAAGGAGGGCATGCATAGAGAGGGCTTATTGTTCTAAAATCATTTTGCTCTTGGTGTTTTGCTTCCAGTTTTAAACTGTTCATTTAAGAAAACTACTTATTTCAGCTACCAGAACTGGGGTGTTTTCAGGTTCCTGAGTAGTGTATCTATCTCCCAGCTGTACCCTGATACTGCATTAAAACATCATGCGGGTGGAAGCTGCTTTTATCTCCTCACTTCTAATGCTAGGGTTTCCATGTAAAAACAACCCAGCAACAAGACAGAAAAGAACAGTGCATAACTTAAGCAGTGGCTTGATCTGGACACCCCAGTTCCCAGAGGTGCACTATGGTGCACCCCAGCAACCAGAGAGCCACAGCTTGCTTTCGTCAGCAATCATAGTCTCCAAAAGGCAAGAACTACAGTTGTCTATCCGGTGTGATCTGCTGGCTAAGTGCAGTGAACCTGTAGGAAAATAACAGCACGTCACACATTGGACAAAGACTGGAAATAGGACCCCAAGAGTTAAAGTCATAAAACATGTCATTGCAAAAAGATTTATATAACATTTAACTACCCTGCTGTGCTTTCAGAAATCTAATATTATTTGACTTTGCTTAACATTATTTAGAGCTGATTGATAAGAAATATACTCACAGCTGTAAAGAACCCAATCTCATCTGTACTATTTTTTGTTACTACATACACAATATTAACCTGTATTATTTATGTTCTTTACTACCAATTTCTCTTGGAAAATCAGTCACTGATCTTAAAGCTTAAAAGTATTACAATAACAGTGGCTGATTTTATCTGATGTGAATTAACTTTGAAAGGGCAGGTTCAACCCTTTAGGTCTCTCTTCTTCAATGAGCATAAGTAATTCAATGACTTCTCCTGCATCAGCAGGGAGATGGCTGCATTATCTAACAGGCTTCTTCCATATCTGACTTGTAAGATCCTATTAATGCCAATAGGAGTTTGAATTGTGTAACAAGACTAATGTATTTACAGAAAGCCAAGATAATGGAAATAATGAAATCTGGACTGAGGAGCTCTCAGATTTTAATAAGATAATTTGTTGATTTTTTTTTTTCCCCCCAAACAAACATTTTATCTTCTGTACTCAGCAGCTCTCCTCATTGACTTTGCTCTCTTTTTTGGAGAGCTCTTATATTAACGTAATCCCACAAGAAATTAAGCATGGCCATATATAAACTGATTAGTTAAACAGTGCTTGACAACAGGGGCTCGTACGCACAGAGACTGAAGGGAATTTGGGAAAAACGTCCAAACTGCAATCTTCCCAGGTACTAACATGTCATCATATAGGAAGAGACAATATGCACAACCCTAGAGGAGCCTGGAGTGAAGTCCTCCTTTGATCTTTGCCTACTCACACAGAATTCATTAACCCTGCTCATTCCATTAACACTTTATCACTGTGAGCTCTATCCTATGCAGTAATGTGGGAAACATAAGGGGTTTAAAACTGTCCCATCCTGGGCTACCGATAGCTAGGCAGAAGACAGTTGATTTCATAAAGTGATTACATTCTCCAACCTGTCCCCTTCACAACACGTAAGAGCACAAGCAAGACAGTTTTAGAGGAAGTAACAGTCAGAAGAGTCTGTTTTATGAAGCACTCATGTAAAATGTGCTCTTTGATATCAGTGAAGTACCACTGATAACTCAAAGTGGTCATATAGATGTGTAAAGCACACACAGATACAGAAAGCCTTTTCTTGTTATCTGGGAAGTTTAATTTTATTTCCAACAAGAACAATTGCTGGGCAAAAAATATATTTCTAACAACAGCCACTTCCACTCTCAAGATATGAATGAAATCTAAAGTATGATCAAAAATTCAGACTTTGCTGCTCTGTGACCCCGCTGTTCTTATGCAGAGTGACATATACCTGCCCCCAAACAACATGACTTTTTTGTTTGTTTTCTGAAATCTTAGCTCAAACTCTGTGACTTTTTCCCTGGATTTTTGTGAGCTGCCAGATGGGGCTCTCTGAGTTCTAAAATGTTGACTATTAGTACCCCAGCATCACTTTCTGTGAAGCACTTTTGGACTTGAGTTGGTTTTAGAGGCATGTGAACAGAGAAAGTCTCCAGAGGAAAGCTTATTAGTATTGTGGCATTTCTGAACCTGCCTTCCCGCAGCTCCTGAGCAGCGTGTGCACTGCGCTTTTTGTGGTACAGCGTCATTTTCCACTGGCTCCAAAGAATGCCTTTTTGTGCTGTAGTGGCTCACCTGCTTAATAATGGTAAATTGCTGTATAATCATTAACCGACCAATATCTGTTAAAGTAAAACTGAAATAAGGAAAAACAGATGTTGTTTTCTGTGTTTAATGAAAAAGGCTTATGCATCCTCATACCGTATTGTCTGACCTTTCTGGGGTTTGGACCTTATGTACCAGACAGAGGTATTTACCACATAATCCATGTATTTGAATGCAGTTTACAGAATTACCCAGAATACATTTGAAAAAGCAAAACAACAGCCCTTGGCAAACGTGCCAGTGAGCATAACCTCGGAGCAAATGAAAGCAGGACACCTGAGAGCTGCAGATCCCACAATGCAACTGCTCACATGCTCAGTCATCCCCTGGAGGCACATGAAAAGTTTTGCACTTAACAAGAAGCCAGAACATTTCACTTGCTTCAAAATTTCACAGCAAGGTGAGGAGGAATAAATATCACCCCATCACCAGTGCACTTCAATTATTTCATTCTGTTGTAGAAACAAAAAAAAAGCCACCATTAAAACAATTTTCCAGACAGAAACAGTTTCTGACACATCCAGAGTGAATGGCAGCTCTTCATGGCTGAACGGAATAAGTACTTAACCCATAAGGCTAAGAGTAAATGTGAAATGGTAGCATGATTACTGCACAAATGGGGAGCACAGGCTAAAACTTCTGTTTTCAGAGGGGACAAGTCACCTTAGGGATAACATTGACGTGGGTAGTAAAGCAAGCTGCAAGGATATCTTTGAAGGTATTAGAGCCCATTTTACTGGTATAACTGAAGTGATTAACGCAGGACACTTTCCTCTGAAAACAAGGGAATTTATAGCTTGAAGGAAATTATTTTCTTATAATAATCAAAGCTTCAGCAGGGTCATCATTCTCTGTCTGTGACCCAGCCACCAGTGGAGAGGAAGGGTATCATGCCGAAGAGGCAAGACTAGCGGTAAGAATAGCAGCTGCATAATCTTACTTCAGCACTGAAGACAGTATGTACACTGGTGCAGAAGTCCAGTATCTCACAAGGGACTCAATCCACTACTGTCATTTCTAGTGTTAAGTAGCACAGTCATATAGATACGCTAAAATTAGTGCCATTGCTATCAAAACTATATTAAAAACCCACACCTCCACCCTCTCCCTTATTGTCCTATAGGAAACCAACACCTTTCCTCTCAAGAGAACTCTGTCTACATGATTTTGGCCCTCCTTGCACTGAGTCAGATCAAAGGTTCATCCAGTTTAGTAACTTGACTCTTACAGTGAGCAGCAATGGATACTCAGGAAAGACTAAGAATGGGTCACATGCAGAGTGCTCCCTTCCCAGCTATGCACTTCTAGTTTCTGATAATCTAGGTGTACTGCACCTTGTTGAATGAAATACACAACTTCATTCTGGTTTGATGCAAAGTAATGCCTTTTATTTTCAGCTTTTTGTTTGCTTGCTTGTTTTTAATCTGTTGCCAGCTAATTCCACTGTTTTCCCTCATTATACTTGGTTTTACTATGGTCCACAGATACAAACATGACAATCTTCCAGCTATAGCAGCTGCTGTAATTAAAGATACAGTATCTCTTCCTACCATTGGCTGCTTTCTAATTCTTTCTTTCTGAGATATAATGATGAATCTACCCTACATGCTTTACTCAAACAATCCATGATTTTAAACACCTTACCATATTCCCTTCCAATTGCCCTTTTCAAGATGAAGAGTGCAGGTCTAGCCTCACTTCTAACAGAGATGAGAAGAAGAAGGAATTACTGGTATAGAGTCTGAGATTCTTAGTTAAGCTGGTCAAGAATATTTCACTGAAGTATTTATTCTTGGAAATGTCAGTTTGTAGAAACTTAGTATTTTTCCAAGAACATTCCAAACTTGACAAATCTTTAGGAAGAGATTTCTCAAGTCAGGGTAGCTTTTCTGGCTAAAATAAAAAGGAAAAATGAGGGCACAACTGCACATCCTTTAGCTGTTGGGATGGGTGAACACAGACATGTAAACTTCAGGAACAACCTATCTTCAGCACTGGAGTGTTTATACTAAGTTAAAGAAATGCTCGCTGGATAAGTAGTTTGTAATTTGTCCTGGTCAAAGAATGAACCAGTAGAGTGGTATGTTGAACCCACAGATTTTCATGCCTGTGGCAGTGCTGTAATCTCCTTGGCACAATGCACTCCATTCTCCTTCACCCTAGAGCTCTTTTACCAAGACCAGCAATATAAAGAGACTTCAAATTGTAAAGTAAGAGTAAATTATTATCCATTTTCATGTATTTTACACTACCTGCCTGAGAATCAAACAAACAAATTGCTCTGAAATTCTAACAGAAAGGAACATTGTTCTGTATTTACAGACTGAGATTAACCAGAACTGTGAAATCTGCCTTCGTTACTGAATAGCATCTTGAGCTACATCAGGACACCAGCTTCTGTCTTTGGTGAATCTGGCGCTGACTTTTGGTTTTTTGGAGGAAAGTAAAGATCGAAGTATCTAAGGGCCATTTATGGTGGAAGGCAGTTTTTGGGTTGTATGCCGCAGTTTTTGGGTTGTATGCCACAGTTCTCAGATACTCAGCACATAGCTGCTTATTTTGTATAAAGTCAGCTGTAGTGCTAGTTAGCATCGAGGATGTCATATTTAACATTTCAGTTCTTGGCTCAGTTAAGCATTTCAGAGAAGATGCTGCTGACTGTGAAAAGTGGGGAATGAAGTATTTGTACATGGAACTCAGTCCTGAGTAGATGTTTTACTTAACTTTAAAAAGTTTCAAGATTTTCTTGTTTTGCTGAGTTCAATACTGATATCATTTCAAAAGAAACAACCAAGGCTGGGCCATCCAAGATCTCAATTTCCTCAGCTCCAGCCAAATTCCACATTAAAAGCAGCTCTGAATAGCTAGTGTGTGTATATGGTGCAGATCAGAGCAATACAAAGATACTACCTAGAGGTGAACAGCAATATTATCAGTACAGCAGTTCCTAGCAGCAAGGCAGACTGCTACACCACTTCCAGCCCTGGACATGATGTGGGTAACTCCACATAGTAGTAGGCAATTTCTCCACCCCACCAACCCAAAGGGATATTTAAAAAGAAGTGTGCTTTGAAAAAGCTGCTCATTTTTCTCCATGCAATTTTCTTCTAGATTGGAACAATCTTTTCTCCCCATCCTACTGCTAGGGAGGCAAGTGAGCTTTCAGTGAAGGTGAACCAAAGTGGAAAAATCAGTGAAGAATCAGTGTTCTTTACTGTTTAAGCACCATGTCTGAATTGGAACAAATTTACCTCTGCTGACAGGTAGAAGAGATAGACTTACTTGTGTTGAAATAGCTATATGAGAAAGGAGCTAAATTGTCACTTTACCATTCAGTATCCACGCTGGGAACAGAGCTTATTATCGCTATGTCAATTACTCTCCTGTGCATTGCAATATGGATAGTAGCTCAGCTAAAGCATGTTGCCTCTGCTGAACTAAAAATGACAAATTTCGCAAACTCATATTCAATGTCAGTTTCTCCTTTGTTCTTCAATTTTTGTAATCCGCAAGATTAATCTCCTGGTTAAACTACTTAACGGCTACAGCACATACAGCTTTATTGTTTTCGCATTATCTAGCACATCAAAACCCGAGCCAAACCATAACCACCCAGGCCAAATTTTTGAAAGGGTGTGGCTAAGAACAAGTTTTCTTTGGGAATAAGGAAGCATTTAGGTAAGGTTTTGATTAAGACTGGATACTGTACAGGCAGTGAGAAAAATGTTAATTTCTTAGTGACGGTTACAGAAAAATGTCTCCTGTTCTGTACTGTACTATTGGTTAAAGTGAAGAATACAGTTTGTACCCTTATTTTATCTACACCATATGCTGGTGTCCATAGCTCTCCACGTTGCAATGAGTTTACAAAAATGCAAGGTCAGGTGAAGAAAGCCCGAGAATGATGGATGTTACTTTCAGTCACAAACATACCCTGAAGAATTATCAAAGATAAAGAAGAAATGATACATAGACAAAAAAGGTAAAAAAATGAATTTGTAAAATGTTTTTATATCACTAAAAGTATTTTTTAACCTGCTAAAAAGCCCCAGTTCTTCAAGAACCATAGATTTAAGATCTCTCTAGGAAGCTAATACAACTGATTTTCACTGCTACATACATAAGTCACTTGTAATTCCTGTCTTAATTCAGTTTTCTCAGTCTAATGCAAAAATTTAATATCTGCATTCTTGAATCAGATGCTTCCATTGAACCAGAGGCTTTACAGAAGTCCAGGTAGCTTAGATTTTTGTCTCAAAAATGAGATATCTTATCAAAAAAAGTAAATAAGCTACCACATATGATCTACCTTACACTCACTTTTTGCTCAGTTTTGTTCAGATTTCAGTTGTACTTTTCTATGCTTAACTCATTCTTTTACAGTTTATTCTACAGTCTCACCTACTTTTAAGGTGATACCAGCAGCCCCCACCAGTGCCTGCAGCAGCCGGACGTCGGGAAGACCTGGCCCAAGCCCGTTCTCTGCCCCAGACTTTTCCAGAGATCTTGCAAAATTTTATTTGTCCATGACTCCAGTGGTTATCTCTGAAATGGAACTGCCCTTCCTTTTGACAAGGTTGGGAAAGAGTTACAGTAGTCATCAGTCGCACCCTATAAAGTACTTACATAAATGGCTGTGTACATGCATCTACATGCACACGCCCAGCTTTTCATTGATGTTTTACAGCTTTCACAAGCACTCTAGAAAGCATGAGAGTACTAGGCAGTATTTCCTCTCAGGCAACATGTCTTTCTGTGAGTATTCATGAGGCTGATCGACACATCTAATCGGGTACCAACCAATCTCTGATAAAGGCTCTGGAGGGCCATAGGAAAGGAGGAATGACTTGCAAAACATTTATTGCTATGCTGCAGAAAAACACTCTGATGCATCCTGCTTGCACACGCTACCAACTATTGCTTTTGCAAAAGGAGGCAAAACATGAAATTCAAGGCACTCTTGCATTAGAAGAGACATGAAAGGAAGCAGAAGGAATAAAGGTTGCAAATGTAGCTGTAGGGGATAAAGCTATCCTCTTTCCACTAAACATGTCTGCAGAAAAACACTTGAGATAAGCTTCATTATCTTTCTATAGACACTTTTCTAACACAGGTGGGAGTAACTTAGGTAACTAGCAGATGAAGGGTTTGCTCAAGGTCAAGCAGAGTCTGTCAAAGTCACTGCTAAACCCAGTGAAAAAATTACATTGAAAGCCTCCCGCAAAAAGGAAAAAAAGAGGCTCTGTTTTTTCTTTTCAAAATGCAGATTTTCTCAGAGAACAGTTTCATTATTTTTTCAGTTTTTCCATTAAAAGCATGAACAAATGTTTGATTTTTAATTGTGATTTTTTAAGGCTCTGCATTTTTCATGTCTTTCCAGTGTTTTGTGTGGACAATCCTGCTTCCCTCTTAGCTGTAGTCAGTGCCAGTAGTGAAATCTGGAAATACTGATTTCCAGACCCTTGCACTTAAGTATTCCATTTTATGCTACAATATATCAGAAACATTATGTAAAAAAAAAAAAAAAAAAAAAAAAAAGAGAGAGAGAGAAGAAAAAGAAAAGAAAATTCCCAAAACACAGCTCCAAATTATCTACATAAAGCAAACAGAAATGTAGATACTGGATTGTGTCCAGGACTCCTGGTTTCCTGCGACACTTACAAGACAAAAGTTAGGGCAGCATGCTGCAAAAAGATACTGAGCCTCTCCTGCACTGATAGACTTCCCACATCTGCAGTGCCACAGCTATAGAATTAGCTGTCAGACCCAAATTATCTCTACTGCAGGCTGTACTGCCCAGGTTTGCAAAGCCATAAATCAAGGCTATCCTCTGGAGATGGGGTGGGGAAAGCTGAGCACTCCTGGTGTCAGCCCCACACGAACCCCCCACCTCAGCCCTTTCCTCCGTGGTGGCTCACTCAGAGGTCTCCTCTGCACCCCGTTTGATACGTATCAGCCTACTGGAGTCATTGACAGATCTGAGGGGAGAGAGACCAAGGTCAGAGCTTTAAAAAGTGTTATTGCGATCAACTTTTAATCTCTCTGGTGGGTTTTTGGTTGGTTCATTTTGGTTTTTTTCCCTCTTGCTTATTATTTTTGTGAAGTGGTGGATTCACTCCATAGGAGCTGCTGGAACAGGTACTGGTGGGAGAAGAATAATGTGCCTTCAGAGCTGACTTTTAATTAACAACCGAGGAAACTCTAGGAGCAAAGATAGGCTAGAATGAAAATGTGAATTTAAATATTGCTCAACACTGGTGACCAGCTCAGGCAAAAACTTCAGCTACCGACCGGTACTTTCAGAAGCAGCTCAACCAAAACAGCAGAACTGAACTCAAACCTGGTTTGAGCCAGGTGCAAAATAAGCAGCTTGATCTTACATTTCATTACTTGATACTTGTCTTTGTTGATCCCACGTTAATGGAAAGGCAGTATTTGTGCTCCTTTTTGATTTAAAATCTTTCTGGCTTCAGAAAAATCGAAGGGTTTCATGGGAGAGGAGAAAAATATGTGTGTCTCAAGGCCGGGGGGGTGCTTCTGCATTTATGAGGAATTGCAGTGAAAAACAAGATTTACATCAGAGTTGGAAACCTGAACGTACTTCCCGGTAAGAAGGCAGCGGGTAGCTGAAGTGCTACAGCACCATCTCCTGGAAGTTTGACATTTCCGAGTTTCTAAACCCAATTTAAGACACAGTCACACAAACAGATGAAATATAATGGTCAAAACTTGGGGTGAATTTATTACGTTTCTCTTTACAAAAATTATTTAACAAAATATGCAGCTAATAAAAACTATTCCCATGACTTATAATCATTGCAGACATTTTTTTCCATATAGGAGGTTATCTTCATTAGGCAGTACTTACTCTTTATATTCAAGCATTTGATACTAAATCATGAGAAAATAGGAAGTCATAAGATTTGACAGTAAAGCTGGTTAGAAATTGTCCTTCAACAAAAATAATTTGGTTAGCTTTTCATTGTCTATGGTGAAATAAATAATAATAAAAATATCTAACTAATTCTGAAAAAAACATTACAAATAGTCTTTGAGGCATTGAGCATTTTTAAGTTATCAAGTTCTGCTGGCCTAAAATCATCTTTATAACCCAAAAGTATAAATTAGCCTTTTAAAAAATTGTTATAGTTAATGTGTAAACATGTCTTTCAAAAACAAAATACAAGTGATATAATATTTTTCTGCCATGAGGATTCTCGATGATTTCCTCCCAAATACCGACCAATATTTTTTAGCTGATCACAATATCCATCTATGCAAGTTTTTTCCTGAAATAAAAGGGTTTTCTCCATGTTAAGAGAGCAATTTCCCACTCTTGCTGTGGACATGACTCCTTGACTAAACGTGCCCTGTTCATCTCCCATTCTTGGCTGGGACTCTGTCCCCAGTATGAATTACCCATAACTTCTCCAGGTACTGTTGGAATAGATCCTGAAATAAGGTTGCCTCTCACCACATACAGGATGGTGCAGAGCACAAGCCCCAGCCTAAAGAAGG
Source organism: Balearica regulorum gibbericeps (assembly GCF_011004875.1). Classification (NCBI taxonomy): domain Eukaryota; kingdom Metazoa; phylum Chordata; class Aves; order Gruiformes; family Gruidae; genus Balearica; species Balearica regulorum. Next base: position 18,541,091 of record NC_046186.1, read on the forward strand.
GTTTGGTGCTCTGTTTTCCAGTTCAAGTATTTTCTGTCGGGACAACAAGACCTTCTCTTGTTCTATTTTTGTTCCATATTCATTTTATCTGAAGATGGGTGGACTCAACTTTGGAAAAAAGAGTGGAAAATATACAGTTTAAGAAGTAGAATTTAGGTGATGCTCTGCAAGAAATAATTCAGACAGCTCTGGAAAAGGGTTCCTTTTGCTACAACGCAGTTCAGCAATATTAACAAGCATAGCGAACACTCAAGATATCTCAATAGACTTTAGAACAATTTGCCCTCGTGTACCACCGCTGTGGCATATTTTGTTTTTTTAGCCTGATTTCTTCCCTCTTTTCCACCTGCCTTCTGCGAGAAGCCGTGTCTTGTTGAGACACATCCAGAAACAGCTTATGTTTTTGCCGTATTCAGATTTCTGTTTGAAATTTACAGTGTGAAATGTATCAGCCAAATTTCGCAGTTTCGAGCAGATCGCTCCATCCTGTGGCAGCACTGCTACTTGCAGCAGCGCTTCCAGGCTCCCCCCGGGCGGGTTCCAGCGAGTCAGACCCCAGCACCTGGGCATAACGCGTGGCAACACGCTGCTGCAAAAATCCACACCGTCTGCAAAATCTGTGAATAATGCCGCATGTGCTTCAATGCCATCGGCACCCTGTCTGTAAACGCCGCGCGTTCCCTCTGCAGAGTGCCTCTTGTAGCACTTGTCTCGCTGTTATGGCTCACTTTAATGTGCCAACTTGGAATATCGTCTGGGTGCATTCCCTTATGGCCAGAGAACAGTCCCCCAAATGACATGAGAGAGACACCTCAGAGGTGGCAAGGGCTTCAAATTTTACTCCTCTGAGTTTTTCTGACACCAGCTAGTTCAACCAGGAGAAGAACTTGAACTGAGCACACAGAGGGTTAATACAGTAGTTCATTCAACATGCAAAATAAATTTCCCTGTAGACGAACAATGAAAAAAACCCCACATTTAAAGATAGCGTTTAGCATAGGGCTTTTCAAAAATTATTGCAATAGTGAGTGAATCATGGTCAAACACTGAAGTCCTGCTTCATTTAAAAAAAAACCAAACCAACAAACAAAAAAACCCCATAGAAAAATAAGGCTAGAAGGGACCTCAAAACCCATACTGCTGTAGGATGAGATCAGTTATACTTTCTAATTATACTCTAACTATACCTTCTGATTATAGGTATATACTATACCTATACCTCCTAACCCCCAAGCAACCTCTTCTACTTGTACATTAACTTTATTTTAGTAAGCTTTCCCAGTGTCTGGCATGAATGTCTCCTGTTTTTCTTCAATTCCCTTGTTTTTCAGTATAACCCTACCGGATGTGAAAAACAGATTATCCCTTTCCTCTCTGCACCAGCTCTCTACATACTTGAAGCCTGTTATTTTGTCTTCCTTCAGGTTTCTCTTCTTCAGGTTGCCCTTCCCTTTCACTATTTCTGTCATTATTTTCTCATGCCTCATGCTTTTTAGACCTCTAGTTCAGCTTCCAGACTGTCCAGCTGGTCCACACATTTCTTGTAGTGTGGTACTCATAAGTATGGTACTCAAAACTAGCTGTAGTGGTCTAGCTGAGCCCTTACCAGTAAAGCAGAAAACTTTTGTTAGCGATTCTTCTGCCTTACTTTTTTTTTTTTTTCCAGATATGTAGATGTCTGCTTTCTCATATGCTCTTCTGGTATTCTGTCATCAAATGTACAATATATTTTGTTATAATTATTATTCGAAATTCCAAATGAATAAAAGCATATCCACCAGCTTGAAATCCAGTCTTCAGTTTTGCATGTGAGCTCTTCACAAAGTACTCTTGTCCTTGAAACAGAGACTTGGTGCATGTCAAATATATTAAAGATTGACTTTGTGATGAATGTTACCGTCTAACAAGAAGCTAGAAACCCAACAGGCTGAGAATTTGGTTCCATTTACAGCAATGGCAAAATGCAGTTGTCCTGGGTTTCTATCCATCATACCTGACTCAAAGGATTTCTAACCTAAAGAGTCGTGCCAGCATCAGCTGTAGATTACATATTTTTATGACTTTTGTGAAATTCCAGGAGAAAGAATGTTGAAACATTGCACATTTTACATATCAAAACCACCTGGACAGATGTTGCTTCAACTATTGACATTACATCACGACAACTGAAATAGCATTGCATAAATCTTTCTAATACCCTTCATGAAGGTCACCAATCACTTTTAAATGTGCATGACACTGACATGTAAGATAGAGAAGGTAGCATTGCTCCTTCAGATTTAGGGATGCATGGCACTTAGCCACAGCATTTTTAATAAATTCTCAATAATGAGAAAATACATAGTGGTATGATGATGGCCTTGATTTATAACTCAGTTACATCTGATAATTTTAATATTTTATTTTTAAGCAACTTTACTTGCAGTGTTTCTCATTTTCTACTGTCTGATAGTTCTAAAATGGACTTTAAGGTACAGTTTGAATTCACTTCCTGAACAGAAATATATAAAGGACCTGGAAACATATAGCTATTATTTTCACAAACATATAGCTATTATTTGCACAAACATATAGCTATTATTTTCACATCTAGACAATCAGGATAGAGCTAAGTAAAAATTAAAGACTTTCCCTAAACAAATAATTGTATGAATCTTGCAGCCCACTATTTGCCTGGTTTAGGAACAGCAGAGGAGGCATTGTATTGTAACTGTTGTAAGGATCTTGCAATCTAAATCAGACTGGTAAAGAGCAGGGCTTTGGGCTATCTAATAAAAGGTACTGGGAAGAATATTGGTTGGACATATAGTGAGTGCCAATATTAAAATAAACCCGGCATGTCATTAGATGTGTGGCTTATTTCCCCTTTCCTCTTTCCCTGGAAATTATTAGTCCATGAATTCCCTGCACTTATCCTGATGGGCGTGCTGAGCAGTGCCTGCTCGCAGAGGCAGGGAGCTCCACGCACACCATTCTTCCCACAGCAGAAAGCCTCATAGACCATGGACAGACCTGATGGCACTGGCGAGTCCAAAACCCCAGGCGCCATGTGCAGACCACCCCTACATCATCTGGGTGGCACAGGGAGAGGTTGCCCCTGGTTTACTTCCGTGTGCAGAGGTGATGCTGCAGATCACTGTGCCAAGCAGCAGGGATAGATATTCCTCCTCAGTGGGGTAGTCTGTCTTATGGAGCTAAGGGATCAGGAGATGGGAAAGAAAGAAAAAAGGATGCTGAGAAAAGGACACTTCATCTAATGAAAAGAAAGGTGATAAAAATCCCTGGTATGAGAACTGAAAGGAAATGTTATACAGGATGAAGTGCTGGAGTTTGGAAAGAACCTAAGTATCTCATCCTCCACCAGGCCCCAAAGGGACCAGCGATGCTGGGAAGCCCAGCAAAACACACCCTCCTGGAGCAAGTGCCCCAAGCTGGCTCATCCTTCCTGGTCAGGTAACCTCCACCTCCACAACTGTCTGTGAGTGGGAAGTGTGTTGGAGCTGTCCCTAGAGAAATGGAGAAGCAGTTTGCTTGAGGAGGTGGACAAAGAGCCTTTTACTCCCTTTGTGCTGAAGGCGATGGTAAGGAAGAAGACTTTCCATTTATATAAGCACTAAATCCAGGCTGAATTAGTGGGAAAGTCAATTTTGAGCCATTGGCCCTGGAAATGTGGGGGAACAGACTTGACCACTTAGGGACAGAGAGTAAAACAAGGAAAGGTAGAGGTGAAAACTGTATATAACCAGATGACAGGAAAAGTGTGTGGGGGGAAGGACTTTCTAAAGGAAATTACAAATTAAGGGTCAAAGTGACTGAAGGGAAATCAGGAGAGGGCAAAATTGTGAATTTCCAAAAAAGGACAGTGCATCCGTACTAAAAACAGCATTTTGTTCGGACTGGTGAGAGTTTCAGAAAACCTGAAGAGTGTCAAAGTGTCAATGACACAAAGGGGACAGATTATATTAAATTAAAGACATATTAAAGATTTGGGATAAGCGTAGTAGGAAAACAGCAATTTGAAAAAAAATAGTCTCTGAAACAAGACAGAGAGCAGGTACAGGAGTAGTTGCTTTCAAAAGCTGAAATAATGCTGCAGTTTTACCAGATTTGAGGAAATCCAGGAAAAGTCCTGTTCCTCCTGATTGGAAAACCAGGAATCTGATAGGACAGGCACAAGAAAAGTGAGATTGTATCAGAAATTGTATTTAGAGTACAAACATACGAGATAGGAGGAGGCATGGGAGGAATTAGATTGAGGATGTGGCAACACTCTGAAGGTAAAAATAAACCAAAACAAAACAGTAACTATTTTTCTGGAATTGAAATAGCATATTGTGGATTTTTTTTCTCTTTGCTGGCTGCCTATGAATAATATTTAGCAACAGCTATTCTGGTCCTTTGCCCAAATGTATACTGAGACCACTGATAGGTGTGTGGTAACCAAAGCATTTAAAAACCTCTGTCATACTTAAGCAGATGAAAATACCTTAATGTTCATCAGGAAGAAAAATATATCAGCAGGAAAAAAGCAGGAGAGTGTGTACTGCATCTTGTTCTGGAAAATCTATCACACTGTAGACATAACTCTGATTTGATGTAGAAAAACAACCACACAGCAAGCTGGAAAAATAAGCTTTGTCACTTTCCCACTTTTTCTTGCAATCTCTCCACCTCTTCCTCTGTCATCACATCCCCAGCATTTAGATAATGGATGAAAGACCTGGGTAGATTTTTTAGAATTTGAGATTTTAGGAACCTCTCAAAGTACTTTGCCAAGGTTTCCGACTGAAAGAATAGTAGTCCTAGTCTTCTGCCATGCTGTTTAGCAGTAACTCTCAGAAGATTTTTTTAGAACAGGTCTGTTCTTTTTTTTTTCTATCAACAAATAAGTAACACCTGGCTCACAGGTGGCTTTTCTTTGAAAGGACTTTTCTTTTAAAATATGATTGCAATAGCAGCTGACTAACAATCAGCCTGCTCTGAAGACTACCGAAATCAGTATAAAAAATCCCAGTACCACTAGCCCCAATGGCTTAAGTCAGACTCAACTGCAGCTTTCGTTTAGATTCCTCTCCACATCACCTGCCAAAAACTATTGAGCTTGTTTTAATTCATTTGCCTCATAAAAGGTGCCAGCTTAGGAGCTACCAAAGAACAGGTAGGGAGTTTAGGTGCAGCCCTGGAGATACGCAGAGAGAGGGGCTGCTGCTGAGCTCAATGGATAGGTCAGTCCCAGAACTGAGTGGGCCCCTGGACAGCCCGCTGTGCTTAAGCACAGAGGTTTAGTCCAGACTGTTCATTTGATCTTAACCGTGGTGGCTCAGAAACAGAGGGTGTGTGAGGGTTAGCTACCACCTGAGAAATGCTGATTAGTAAAATGTGACTAAAAACTTTCTCAGGTCATCAGCTGACAGAGTATCACTTTTTGATTTAAAATTCAGTTTCGGCTTTGAAGTATTAAATAAGGGACTGACTTAGAAACCCCTTTTCCCATAGAAAGGTTGGGTTCATTTAACCAGCAACAGATGGCAACAAGAGAGAACTTCATAAGGAAATTGGAATAAACCAGGATTCAGAGAGTTTACAGGGCTATGGAAAAGAAGGTAATAAGGTTGATCAATTTTTCCTTGCTAGACCTGACTCAGCAGCCAGCTCTTCCTCTACCTGCCCTCAGGGGAGTTATGCCCAGACTAGGATCCCCATCATAGATGCTTTTATCTGGGTCGCAGTCTGGATTTTCAGTGAATGTGGTTTATAGCAGAATCCAGAGAGCCAGGAAGTGTCATTTCCTAGAAATCAAATGGAAGAATTACAGGTAGGGAGTGTGGGCTGAGAAGCATGAGAAAACTCAAAGACTTCATAGATGTACTAGATGTGGAGAATCCAAGAACAAAGAAGTTGAGGTCTGCAGAAGTCCCAGCGAAGGAAAAGAAACACATTTCTCTGCAGGAAGAAAGCTGACTGTGATCTACTGTTGCTGGCAGATGGAGTTTCAGCCTCAGCTGGCAATCTATCAAGCTTTAAAAAAAGTAGTAAACTGTCTTGGCAATGAGTGGGAAACCAACTGCAGTGCTGAAGGAAGAAAAACCACATGCTCTGACAGCTAAAAGTGGTTCATGACCCCTGCTTGCAAAAGAAAATGAAAGGTGGTAGTGATTGGTGACTCACTTCTCTCAGTAGCAGAAACATCCATTTGTTGGTATGACCTAACGCTTATGGAGAGGTTTTGCCCAATCTGAGCTATTGCACAAGGTTGCCAAGGCTCATTCAGCCATCTGACACCTCCATGTGGCTCATTCACTTGGGAGCTAATGCTACTGCTCTAGGAACAAGCTAGAGAAAGCCATGAGAGACAGCAAGGCTCCTGAAGTGACGATGAGAGAATCAGAGTCTCAGCTGGTGTTCTTATCAATCCCATCGGAAAGGGTAAAAGCCTGAGCAAGGACAGACACATCCTGGAGATAAATATATGGATATACAGATGGTGCAGCTTAGAGGACTTGGGTTTCCTGAAGGGGGGAGGAGGCATTCATAATAGGGTCATAAGAGGGACGAGAAGGAAATGACTGAATCAGTTGTAGATATGTGTAAAGTATTTTGCCTTATATGATGCAGGATGCACATGTTCACTCTGAGATCTGGAATCTGGTGGGAGACAGACCTATTGAAAGTCTCCAGGGTAATAACAGAAGTAGGAAAGGGCATCTTTGGGAAAGAAATACAGCAGGACACAGAGAATGCAAAGCTGGGTATGTTTAATTTAATTTTAGCCTTTTCATAGTTAGGTACCTAATTCAAACCAGTCATGTAGGCTCATATTGCAGTCAGACCCTTCCACCTGTCTTAGACTGCTGTTTTAGAATGGGCAGAATTGCCTCTGGATGAGTCTGTCTCTCTGCATGGACTTTGGAGGAAACCTAGATAGCAAAGTGTCTAAGACGGTTAGTCAGATCAAATGATTCTCACTCATACTGTAAATGTTGAAAAGAAGTGCTGAGTGGAAATCAAACCTCTTCTTGATTTGATTCTGATCAAAAAGGAGGAAATGACTGAAAATCAGGAGGGACAGGCAACCTAAGGGAGAATGATCAGTAAAGTGGTAAAACTGATAATTCTTTGAAACGGAGGAGGAGAGAACAGTGGAAAAAAGGACAGTGGCCCTCAGAAAAACAGATTTTCATAGCTCAGAGAATTGATTGCTAAGGCCCAATAGGAAACACAACGCTAGGAAAGAGAGTAATAAGAAAGCATTCTGTAATTTTTTAAGTAGTAAGATCTAGTCCTCTGCTTAATGGAGAGGGAAGGCTAATGACAGACGTTGCCAATGGATCTGAAGTGTTTTATGTTTTTCTGGTTTTAGTCTTCACCAACTGTCATTAGATAGCTAACACAATTAACATCAATGTCAAAGAAGTATGAAGGCAGCTGGCATAGAAAAAGAGCAACTCGGAAGCTATCTAAGTTAAATGTTTTCAAATCATTTGATAGCCTGTTTAAATTCTCCTCAGAGTACTTAGGACACTGTCTAGGGCAATACCAGAAAATCTAGGGATTATGGAGCATAACTGGGCTCCAGAAGACTGAAAAGATAAAATACAGTATGACGTGTATAAAATGAGGGAAATTAATCCTCAGTCATTTATGGATTGGTGGAGTTCTTCAGCGCTAGAAAGACATTGGAATAAATAAAGTTTCTAAGTATTCGACACATGGATTTGTAAAGACAAACCACTGTCAAGTCCATTGAAAGGCCTTTGATGACAGAATAAAAGGCTGTGTAGATAGGAAGGAAGAAATAAATTTGGCATATCTTTGTTTTTTAGGATTTGACTTTGTCTTCTATCCCGATTTCATAATCAGGTTAGGAATATGTGGTTAAAATAAATGTGTGCACAGAACTAAATGAGACAATTAATCCCAGTGTTTAGTACTACTTGTGTGGCAACATCAAGCTGGGAAGATGTATAAAGATGGTATCTATGAGATTCTGTGGTCAGTCTGGTATTCTCCAGTATCCACATTAAATAACTTGGACAGTAGAACAGAAATATGTTTCTGAAATCTGAGGTTGTACCAACCTGGAATTGCAAATATACTAGAGGGCAAGATTAGAACTCAGAATTACCTTGATAAACTGAATACTTTCTTGATGTCAAGAATGACATAGAGAAATTGAATAAATGACATGCAATAAATGGGACACAATTCAAAAAGGATTTGTGCAAAATACAGCACTGTAAGAAATAAACAAAGGTGAAGTATAAGCACAACAGGAAACCAACTGGTTGGAAAAATTCTACAGAAAAAGCTCTTGAACCTATGGTGGATCTATGATTCTATGATTCTATGATCACACATTAAACATAAATTGATGGTGACATATATTACAACAGGGCTAACATCACACTGGTAATGATAAGAAGGTGGAATACATGTGATGGAATCCCTTCGACTTAAAATGAAATCGGACTTCAGACAGAGCTCTGTTCTACGTGTGCCCGCAAAAGGGCATTTCTGGAGAGGATCCAGAAGTAAGTGACAAGTCCAATCAGAAATTTGAAGATAAAGACCTAGCAAGGAAATTGAATTAATTGCTTTGGGGGGTTTGGTTTTTTAAAAATGCAAATAAAAGAAGTGGGAGAGAGACTTGAAAGTGGTTTTCAACTATATCAAAGTTTACTGAAAAGGAGAAAGAAATGTTTGGTTCTAGGTGATTTGAATTTTCTTTTTTCGTGCACTTTGGAGACAGAACAAGTACTGTGGGTTTAAAGTTGCATCAGTGGAAATTTGCATGAAGTTTTCTTACTGTAAGTAGAGGGAAGTACCAGGTTAGCTTGCCAATGATGATTATAGAATCCTAAAAGTTTGTGGATCAGGTTAGGCAAACAGCTATTATACACAGTAAGTAAGTAGGTAGGTAAGTAGAGATTTTGTCTTAGGTTTAGGCAGTTTGGATTACTTCCTTTAAGCTCTCTCCTACATACTTTCTTTGATTCCATAATCTCTAATGGAACCTATTCTTTTCTTCTTAGGGAACAAAAATGATTCAGAGCAATTTTAATCTCTTTTTGTTGCTTCAATCCTGTTGTCAGTTACTGTATCCATTTTGAGAATGATAAATGTGAAGAAGAGAATGTAACAGATGACATTGGAATTACAATCTGCTCTGGAAAGGTGCAAGATCTGTGATGGACATAACTACTGCTCCTTTAAGAAACTTTCATCTCCCTTGCAGAGGAGACTCACTGTAAAGCTGTGGTTATTCCAAAGGATCTGACTTATCCATAAGCCTAGAGTTAGAGATAATTTTTTTCAGATATCCTTGGTTTAGGCTGTAGCATATCTTGAAGGCTTTGAAACCAACGTAGAGCTTGGAAGACAAGTTGTATTGCTGACAGATTCGTATTCTGGAGTATGGTATGAAGGTAGTCCATTTGGGGAGTGAGAAAGGCATAAATAACTGTTCCTTTTCCTTATCTGTCAGGTAGAGCATTCTTTCGTCAGCAGGATATGGCTGAAAGTTTTATCCATGAGCACTTCTGCTTGAAATCTTTGCACATAAGTCAAAAATCCTTTTCACCTGGGAGAGTAAAAGTAGGGGGCTATACTCAATTTTAAATATATACAAAATAATAAAAAAGGGAAAAACAGACACAACAGGAAAGCATTTCCTCTCAGCTCTTTGTTCAATAGAATTTGTCTCATAAACTCTAATGAAAAATGTACATTACAAGCCCTTAAAATGTAATGTTTACCTACAAATTGTGTGCTATAGACAAAAAGAAATTATGCTGCTTCCTTGATTTAATAAAGGCTGATTTCTTGTTTTATGTGAAAAGCAAATAAACACAGGTAGTCTCCTTTATGATAACAAATCATTTTGAATTACTGTAGACCTTTCTTACATCTCTTTTATTCATACATATCTTAATCCTACATTTTCATTGTTACTAAGGGCAGTTTTAATTTTTCTCATGCATGTATGGGAAGAATTCGTATTTCAGAGAGGGCATAACTGATATTGCTTATGTACTCCAAGAAAAAGAAATATTAAAAAAATTAACAGAAAAACCAGCAGAGACATTTTTATGTACCAAAAGAATCTATCATTATTTAAATTATTTCTAACATCTAACTGCCATTGTCATTTACATTTATATACTAGCTGAGGAGAGAAAACTCAAGTAAAAATAAGTCTTCAGCAGTCCCTTTAAGTATTTGTACTTTTTCTTCTAATTTTGTGTCAAATGTGGGAATATACTGTTGGCCCTTATAGGTCTTTTTAATGAACATTTATTATCAATTCTATCTAATGCAAATGTCAACATTCAGGAACTTAAAAAAAAAAGAAAACTTGACTTATTAAAGACAGAGGATTTTTTTTTTTTTTTTTTTTTTACATACATGTTTTATTCTGTGCATTGGAAGTTTAAAGCAATTGATGATTTTAGGAATCTTTTCATGGGACAAAAATTTTCATATGTCTATTCTATGAAGTTACATGAGCTTAGTCTAGGATAAATCAGGCAATGATTATATTCATCTAGCTTTTACCATGTCAGAGGAAAAGTAGTCCATACCTTCACTATTCTTTTCAGATGAGAATGTCATGCTTTTTGAGAGTGGTATGTACTAGAACAGAACCCTGGTTCGTTTAAATGTTGTTTCTTTCTTTGGAAAGCTGGAAAAACAGACCTCAGCTACTCTTCTCCCTGGCAAGGTTTTCCAGTGCAAATAATAAATGCCAGTGAAAACAAAGTAGAAGAGCCAGCTAAGTTTAGAGTTGACTGCAAATTTTTCTTACTCATAGGATCATAACAATAGGAAAGAATATGGATTAGTCTGACTGAATAAATGTTGTGCATTTTGCAATGCACAAAGGCCTTGAATGGAGATCACTTATTTTACATTAGTTTTGCAATATCGCAGTGACATTGCAAGGAAAGCATGAGGATGATACAATCTCCATAATACCACTTTGATAAAATTCTCTGTACCGAAATCTGTGAAAGATAGATACCAGTGGGCACTTCAGAGAGTGTGGAACAGCAGGGAAGGCTGTGTCTTTTGGGCATTGAATGGGCAAATGTCAGTGGTTGTAGAAGTCTGCTAAATGCATTTAAGGTACATTTCTGCTTCCAGGTTTCTAGTGTTAGAATTAAGGAAAATGCTGAGCAAATAAGAAATTCTGGGCACGTCCATCCACAGAATAAAACATTCAGAGAATCACAGAACTGTTGAAGACGGAATAAACCTCTGGGGATTGCCAAGTCCAACCCCCTGCTCAAAGCAGTGTCAGCTGGAGCAGGTTTCTCAGGACTGTGTCCCATCAGGTTTTAAGTATCTCATAACCTCTCTGAGTAACCTGTTCCAGTGTTCAACCAGCCTCGTTTAAAAAAAGATATTTTTCTGATGGTTAAACAGAATGATTTCAATTTGTGCCCATTGCCTCTTGTCCTCTCACTGTGTATCAGCGAGAATCACAGAATCACAGAATGGTAGGGGCTGGAAGGCACCTCTAGAGAACGTCTAGTCCAACCCCTTGCTAAAGCAGGTTCACCTAGAGCAGGTTGCACAGGAACGTGTCCAAGTGGGCTTTGAATATCTCCAGAGGAGACTTCACAGCCTCTCTGGGCAGCCTTTTCCAGTGCTTGGTCACTCTCACAGTAAAGAAGTTTTTCCTCATATTCAGGTGGAATTTCCTGTGTGCCAGTTTGTGCCCATTGCCCCTTGTCCTGTCACTGGGCACCACTGAAAAGCATCTGGCCCCATCCTCTTGACAGATGTCCTTTAGGTATTTATAAGCATTGATGAGATCCCCTCCTAGTCTTCTCTTCTGCAGGCTAAACAGACCCAGCTCTCTCAGCCTTTCCTCACACAAGAGATGTAGGCCCTTCATCTTTGTAGCCCTCCGCTGGACTCCCTCCAGTACTTCCCTGTCCTTCTTGAACTGGGGAGCCCAGAACTAGACACAGTACTCCAGATGTGGCCTCACCAGGGCAGAACAGAGGGGGAGGATAACCTCGCTCGACCTTCTGGCCACGCTCTTCTTAATACACCCCAGGATATCATTGGCCGCCTTGGCCACGAGGGCACACTGCTGGTTCATGGATAACTTCTTGTCCACTAGGACTCCCAGGTCCTTCTCCACAGAGCTGCTTCCCAGCAGGTCAACCCCTAACCTGTACTGGTGCTTGGGGTTGTTCTTCCCTAGGTGCAGCACCCTACGCTTGCAATTGTTGAATTTTGTTAGGTTCCTCTCCACCCAACTCTCCGGCCTGTCCAGGTCTCGCTGAATGGCAGCGCAGCTTTCTGGTGTGTCGGCCACTCCTCCCCGTTTTGTTTCATCAGCAAACTTGCTGAGGGTATGCTCTGTTCCCTCATCCAGGTCATTGATGAATATGTTGAACAAGACTGGACCCAGTACTGACCCCTGGGGCACACCACTAGCTACAGGCCTCCAACTAGACTCTGTGCTGTTTATCACAACCCTCTGAGCCCTGCCATTCAGCCAGTTCTCAATCCACCTCATTGTCCACTCATCTAACCCATACTTCCTCCACTTACCTATGAGGATGTTAAGGGAGACAGTGTCAAAAGCCTTGCTGAAGTCAAGGTAGAAAACATCCATTGCTCTCCCCTCATCTACCCAGCCAGTCATGCCATCATAGAAGGCTATCAGATTGGTCATAAAATCATAGAATTGGTCAGAATAGTTTGAGTTGGAAGGGACCTTAAAGATCATCTAGTCCTAGTCCCCTGCAATGAGCAGGGACATCTTCAACTAGATCAGGTTTCTCAGAGCCCCATCCAACCTGACCTTGAAAGTTTCCAGGGATGGGGCATCCACCACCTCTCTGGGCAACCTGTTCCAGTGTTTCACCACCCTCATCAGAAAAAAATTCTTCCTTAAATCTAGTCTAAATCTACCTTCTTTTAGTTTAAAACCATTACCTCTTGTCCTGTCGCAACAGACTGTGTTCATCTTCGTGGCCCGCCTCTGGACTCACTCCAACAGGTCCATGTCTTTCCTGTACTGGGGACTCCAGAGCTGGATGCAGTACTCCAGGTGGGAGTCTCACAAGAGTGGAGTAGAGGGGCAGAATCACCTCCCTTACACTTCTTTTTGTGTAGCCCAGGATTTGGTTGGCTTTCTGGGCTGTGAGGGCACATTGCAGGCTCATGTCCATCTTTTCATCCACCAATACCCCCAAGTCCTTCTCCACAGGGCTGCTTTCAATCTCTTCATCATCCAGCCTGTATTGATACCAGGGGTTGCCCCAAACCATGTGCAGGACCTTGCACTGGGTCTTGCTGAACCTCATGAGGTTCACATGGGCCCACTTCTCAAGCTTGTCCAGGTCCCTCTGGATGGCATACCATCTCCCTCAGGCATGTCAACTGCACCACTCAGTTTGGTGTTGTCTGCAAAGTTGCTGAGGGTGGACTCCATCCATCCATGGACTGTCATTGATGAAGATATTAAACAGTACTGGTCCCAGTATGGACCCCTGAGGGACGCCACTTGTCACTGATCTCCATCTGGACACTGAGTCATTGACCACTACGCTCTGGATGCCACCATCCAACCAGTTCCTCATCCACCAAACAGTCCATCTATCAAATCCGTATCTCTCCAATTCAGAGAGAAGGATGTTGTGAAGAACCATGTCAAAGGCCTTACAGAAGTCCAAATAGATGGCATCTGTAGCTGTTTCTTTATCCACTGATGTAGTCACTCCATCATAGAAGGCCACTAGGTTGGTCAGGCAGGACTTGCCCTTGGTGAAACTGTGCTGGCTGTCTCAAATCACTTTCCTGTCCTCCATGTGCATTGCTTCTAGGAGGACCTGTTCCATGATCTTCCCAGGCACAGAGGTGCTCTCCCAGTCCCTGTCTTGCAGTCCATCCACTTGAGAGGTGTGGGAAGAGAGGTTACCAGTTAAGACTGAGGCAAAAACGTTGTTGAGTTCCTCAGCTTTCTCCTTGTCCACTGTTACTGGTTTGCTAGTCGTGTTCATAGGGGGGTACGCTTTCTTTGACCTTCGTTTTCTGGCTGACATACCTGTAGAAGCCCTTCTTATTATTATTCACATCCCTTCCCAAAGCTCCAGCCTTGCTTTGGTCTTCCTGACCCCATCCCTGCACAACCGGGCAGTGTCCCTGTACTCTTCCCAGGATACCTGTCCCTGCTTCTACTGCCTGTGCATATCCTTCTTGCCCTTTAGTTTGACCAGCAGGTCTCGACTCATCCATGCCGATCTCTTGCCTTCCTTTCCTGATTTCTTATACCTGGGGATCAAGAGCTCTTGCACTCTATGAAAAGCATCCTTAAAGATCTGCCAGCTCTGTTCTGCTCCTTTGTCCCTGAGCGCAGTTTCCCAGGAGGTCCTATTGACTAACTCTCTGAACAGCTGGAAGTTTGCTTTCCTAAAATTCAGGATCCTGACTTTACTCTTCATCTGACCCATATCTCTCAGGTTTGTGAACTCCACCGGTGCATGGTGGAGTCACCGTCCCTGGAGGTGTTCAAAAAGCATGTAGACATGGCACTTCAGGACATGGTCTAGTATTCATGGAGGTGTTGGGTTGACAGTTGGATTTGATGATCCTAGAGGTCTTTTCTATCCTTAAAGATTCTATGATTCTATGATTCTATGATAACTGCAGCCCAGGCTGCCTCCAATCATGACATAATTGATTAACTCACTTGCGTTGGTGAACATCAGGTCCAGTATTGCATCCCTTCCGATAGGGCTGTCTATTACCTGGCTTAAGAAAAGCCTGGCTGTCTTCTCATCCGGTATATGTATACATTGACAAGATTGCCCCGAGCCTTCTCTTCTCCAAGCTGAATCAGCCTTTCCTCGTATGTTAGATGATCCACTCCATCATCTTCATGGTCCTTCACCGGGTCTGCTCCAGTATGTACATGTCTCTCTTGTACTGGACAGCCCAGAACTGGACTCAGCACTCCAGATGTGATATTCAGGGCTGAATAGAGAGGAAGGATCATGTCCCTTGACCTGCTGGCAATGCAACCCTAACGCAGGCCAGGATGTTGTTGACCTTTTCTGCGAGGGCACATTACTGGCTTATGGTCAACTTGGTATCCAACAAAACCCCCAGAGCTTTCTCTGCAAAGTCACTTTCCAGCTGGCTGGCCTCCAGTGTGTACTGGTGCATGGGGTCATTCCTCTCCAGCTGCAGGACTTGGCATTTCCCTTTGCTGAACTTCATAAGATTCTTGTTGGACCATTTCTCCAGCCAGTTGAGGTTCCTCTGAATTGCAGCACAAGCATCTGTTGTACTAGGTACTCCTCCCAATTTTGCAACCACATAGATACAAGCTAACGCCATGAATTTATGTGCAGCATTGGTAGTTCTCCTTAACAGAGACATACATACATACATACATAGATATCAGGCACTAGAACATATATAACAAGTGCATAGGCAGTTGGAATAGATCATCATTGCAGGTCCCTTCCAATTGAAATATTCTATTCTATTCTGTTCCGTTTTATATATATATATATATATATATATGAACACAAATGTGGGGGTTGGAGTGCAGGGGGTACATGTATATAAATACACACATTGATATCCACATAGGTATACATTAGGTGACGTAGACAAGTTTATGGGGTGTGAATAGATTTTAGGTAGCTGAATCTCATTTTAAGCACATTTTAGAAAGTCCTAGTCCCATCCATATTCTACAGACAATGGAGATAAATATGCTTATGGACAGTAAGCCCCTACACACCAGCAGATCTGATCACCAGCACGTGCCAAAGCACAGCCACAGGGACAGCACACACCAACACTCTCCTAGTCCTATCAGTTCTTCAGAAAGTCTGGAGATTACTGTATATGGTATCAAGGTTCACTGAAGCAAACACACACAGTCTGTCAGCCAGCTGAGCCAAATATACCTACATTGAGAGTAAACTGTTGGGAAGATGGTATTAAAATGCCGCTTTGCCTCTACCCAGTGTCATGCCAAGGCAAAACTCCTTTTAAAAATTCTCTGTGCTGCAAGAATTATGCAAGCTGTTAGGGTCAGATATTCAAAATTCAGAAGACTTTCCCACTTTGATGAGCATTTTAATTAAATGGTACCTAAAGGTGAGCTGACATTCTTGAATGTCCCTTAATAGGACATTCCAACCAACGCTAAATCTAGAAAACAAGCTGTATTTAACATCCTTAGTAAAAGGGTTTGACTGACATAGCCACAGCAGGAAGTAAAACCTGGGTTTATATAGAAGCAAGCAGACTGAAATAGATTTAGAGATGAGATTTAGGCAGAATGGACAGGAAAGATGTAGATGGGTAGACACAGTGCAGAGATGGAGAGATGAAGAGATAGATAGCGCAGATAGATTCTCATGAAATAGTCTTTCCGTGTTTGGTGTGCAGCTGCATAGCACCTGCCTGACATTTACAGCAGATAGCTTTTATTCATTTCATGGGATATTCATCAAAATGTGGTTGAGAGATGGAGAAAATTCCAAGTATGTGTCATCACTTTACTGGCTTGTGCAGCTGTTTCCTAAAGCACACAATGATGTTGTGTTGTTAAGGAAATACACTGTCACCCTGCTGAACAAATAAAGCATTTAGTTTTATTGAGTAACATTACAATAATGATGGGAGATAATAGACTAAAAATACTGTTTATTCAGTGAGAATGGACAAAAACTTTACTGTCCATGAAAGAATCACTTCATGTACAGAAAATAAAAAATGTGTAATTTATTTAGCTAATATTAATTAATTCAAGCTACCTTTTTAATAGTACTGGTGTGAAATACTTACTGACACAAGCTTTGATCAAGGACAAGAACCAGCAAGCATCCTTAGTGGCAGAATTCATCAGAAATACCAGAACTCACATTTCTGGAACCAGACAGAGGACTGTATCTGTTGAGTCTAACAGATAGCAAATAATTATGCTGGGAAATGCATAAGCCGAAGATAGATAGGGGGGTTTGTTGCTGTTGTTGGGATATTGAATTCATAAATTTCTGATCATACTGAGGGTTCATGTTACCCTTTCCCAGGAATAAACTTGTCTTGATTTTTACATTTTTATAAGATGCTAAGTATTTCACAAAAATTGATGCTTTTAGAAAGCTTTATTTAAGATATTTATGATGATGATGTTATTTCATCCAAATCGTCTAAGCCACAGCCCCACAGGACTAGACTGTAAATTGTATGGGACTCTTTTTCACAGGCAAATCTAGCCCAGTATCACAACATTTTCTTCCTTTTTATTTTATTTCTTTCGATTTTGCCACTGTTGCAAAAGAAGAAACCCTCCATAGTATTTCCTTTCAGAGGGGCAGCTGGGACCTATTTGCTGGTAGCATTTTAATTCATAATGATTTTTCATAGATTTTTCTTATAGTTGAACCTGTGTTTTGAGGCTCTTACTCGAACCAAACCTTCACATAAAAGCTCAGGGAAAAGATACAGGTTTTATTTACATGGTTTGTATGTGAGACTGTGTGTTGGTCCAGATCGGATCAAAGATCAGACTTAATTTCTTTTCACATGTGCTTCATTTGCCTCATCCTGAACCTGTCACCAACCTGCCACACATCTCAGCTGCCCTCCCGGGGGAGTCACCAGAGCGCACCTCGCACTGCCCCATGCTAGCTCAGAGGTGTCACTGCATGATATAATGACAAATCCCATCCTTGGGCTCAGAAGAGCATTCCCTTGAGGGCAATCTTGAAGTACCCACAACCTACAAAAAGGCTGTGGGATGAAAGCAAAGGTAACACCTTACTGGTCCAGGGTTACCCAGCAAAATACTATGAGCTCCCCTGGCATGGCTAAAGGCCAACGTGCAAAGGCAGGACACTGGCAATATGTGATCTGCTATACCTGCCTGGCTGGAAGAAAGGACTGTAATGGTGATGGGAGCCAGGAGAGATAACAACCAGAAGGCTTCTACAAATGAGAGAGAGAGGGGAAAAAATAGTATTCAATAGATTTATGATGTTTACTTATTTATTGCAAATCTAAAAAAAAATTAAAATATTCTCCTACGAAGAAGCTGCTGCAGAGGCCTGAATGCTGAACTACTGACGTAAGCCCTTAGGATGATCTCTGCAACCACAGCTACGGTGACATGCAGTTACTGAACCCATCCAGGCCATCTGTGGTGGCAGCTGAAGAAGGGAGTTGAGATGCACTGTTGTAATTTATGGAGAAAGCTTCAGAGCTCCCTGAGAGCCCTCACTGTTCTAGAGGCGGCCCTAACCACTGCAACCACAAGCTTTTCTAACTTGAGCACTCGGTAGCATCCTCTCAACTAAAAGGATAGTGGATTCAATTCATAATGCAAACTGTCCATTGGAGCCTCCTGCAGCTAAGTAAGGAACTCACGAGGGTTAGAACATTTTAGGCTTTGTCCTTTAGAACAAAGTTGTTAAACTATGACCTCATGGTGCCTCTGTCATTACCGTGGCCTAGATCCAAAAGCAATTGAAGTCAACTCCTATTGACTTCAGCGGGCTTTGGAACAAGCCCTCTTCCACTTCAGCACAAGGCTATTTTTAATGAATCAAGACAGCCTCATCAGAATCCGTTTTGGCCTTTAAAAATGGAGTGTACTGTTGCACTGGAACTGAAAGTCTCATCATGATGCTTGGCTATGATACCAGGATGGAAGGAGAGATAAAAGCCCTTTTCTTGCATCAAGCTGCTCCTGCTGGAGCTGCCTTTTTTTCTTGTTTCTTTCTTGTTGCTAAAATAGCAGCACTATTGTTTGCTTTTATTGGCCTCATCTTTGGGGATTTCGAAGTCCCTTCTAGGGGAGAGGAGAGCAACCTGCACACACACACACACACACACAGACACACACATGTGCACAGACACACCTGTCTTATGTGCTCATTGCTGTCTATATTTCTGCAGAGATATTTCATCTTCCTTGTCTACAAGTCACTGGTTGTCTATTCAAAATAAAATTTTTACTTATTTATAATCCAGGATAGATTTCCCATGAGAATCCACTATAATATTTCTTTGCACAAGCACTTTTTCCAGTCCTTGAACATACAGCAGAACAACTTTCATACTACTTTTTGTGCTCAAGGGAGACTTTTTGACTTTATTGACTTTAGTTTTCATAGTGTGTTGTCCTGTCTTAAAGGAGGAAACAATTTCATTGTAACATAAACAGGAGATACTGATTGAAAAAAAGAAAAAAGAGGAAAAAAAAGAGAGAAATTTCATTTGTTACTATGTTACTACAATGCAGCTTCCTCCACAATTTGGAAAAAAATACCCCAACAAAACAAAACAACTGGATTCTTCAATCATATTTCTATCACATTATGATGTGTTATAGGCAGTGATAGTTTGCATTTCAGACAGTAATTAATGATAGATTTTGACTGTCATATGTATAAAAGACATAAAAGAAAAAAATCCCATTTTGCAAGTAAAATCTAAAACTAAAGAATGATCTCTGAGTTGATATTTCAAAATCTGAATAACTTCTTAGATTATTATGTTTTATATTATTAATTTAATAAGAAATGCATTGTTCTAAATCCAAAGAAGAACACATTTCAACATGTTACAATTTCTTATTCAAAATTAATTACAACTTTTAATTACCCTCTGAACTGTGTGGGTAGTAAAAGGCAAGACGACCTGTATTTCAAGCCGAAAGGTCTTCATCTTGCTTGATATTAATAGAAGCCATAAGAGGAAATATTCTGAGCTTTCACTGAGTCCTGTGGATGGAAGTCACTATAGAAGTGGAAAGTGTTATTAAAAAGAACAACAGTGATTTCAGGTCCTGAGCCAAAACGAGCCAGGATATGGAAAGAGCCCAATCCAAAACCCTCTGGAGTCAATCAAAGTCTTTCCCTTGCTTGCTGTGGAACTTGATTCGAATTGTGAATTTCTCATGGTGACATCTGTGCATCCTTCATTGATGGATGTGGTGAAACAGTGCTGGAGACGATCACAGATAGATGCCATTGCTGCAAAATGACAATTTCCTGGCTTTCATGTTTTTCATGCCATTCTTTGAATGTCATCATTCATCTGTTTCCCATGGCTCTTTTCTGTTTCCTACTTTGATTTATTTCTCCTTTTTTTTTTTTTTTTTCACAAGATAAAGTAATAACATATACAATCAGATGTAAAACATTATTTTGGAATATGACCAGTCAGACTTTATAATCTCTTTTACTCTGTAGTGTTTTGTTTCTTTGCAACTATTGAGATTGCTTTTTTCATTCTTTACAATACAATACAGGTAAGAAGGGTGGAAATTAAGTACAGTACTTCGTGTGTGATAACCTGAAGAATAACACCTTCCCTACTTTCCCATGCGAGATTAAATTATGAGTCACATCTTTTCCTTCCAATCCTCTGTATGTAAATTCGACTGCTATCTGACATTAGAAATATGCAGGAAAAATGAAAGTGCAGCTGTCTCCTTGCTTTTCACCTCATAGGAAAACACATTAATAGGATTTTGTTCCATTGCTTTGGGAGTAGGGGAGAGTTTAGGTCCAGCTGGGGTCTACCAAACACGTGCAATATTGTGTGAGATCAATCTGTGTAAGGCTTGCATAAGTACTACCAAGCCTGACTACTGGTCCTCAGTGCATGTATTGTTCTGCAATATAATTGTCCAGCTCATAGCTAGCCCAAAGGGACTAAGGAAGAATATAGTACACACCTGGAAAACAGTAACTTGCCAATACGTCCCTGGGAATGTTATCTTCGCTTTGATCTATGCAAAGTGGGAGCAGGAACAATTTGTTTTTGTGCAGTGTGGATGTGTAGGTTTAGAAAGGGTCTTTAAATTCCGGAAACACCATGGTATGGCAGACCTTTGAGAGATTATTTCACTCCACTAAAACAATAAGAAGGCAAAGAGAGGAGAGATTTAGTCTGTTGACTTCCCAAGTAAGTCTGACCTGGCAAACAGCACTGTCTGCTCTTTCTTCCTAAAAAGCTTTCCTTAAGCACTGCAGCTGATATCTGCAAAGACAGCAAGTCTTGCCTCCAACCAGAGAAGTATTTTGTTGTGTTTTAAATCTAGTCAACCTGGCACAAATGGTGCGTCAAACTGTCCCACTGTTTGGTTACCAAAAAGAGAATAACGTTACTGAATGTGTCTACATCAGATCTTACTTTCTGGACAAGTAAACTTGTCTTCTATTACAGGTTTGAATAGGCCTTTGAAATAAGGATTTCCCTTACCACCATTTTTGCCTAAATATCCTTTCCTCAGTGTCCTTTTGTTTCTTTAGTTCTCTTCACTCCCAAGCTTTTGTTGAAACTATTTCAAAGCCGGATGTTTTGCACTCTTACTATCCTTTCCCAAAGCCTCCATAAACCGAGCCCATTGCACAGGGTGGTCTGTCCTTTCATTCTCACTGCCTTTATGGTGGGCTGTTAGAGGGGCAAGGAAAAGCCTCTTCCATTTATTAAGCAAGACTTTACCCCTTTTGTTCACAAACAGCCACTTACTAATGATATGAATACCTATGCCCCCCTAATCATCTGAAGCAGCTGCTGGGACAGACTCGGACTGTTTCCTGCATATGCTATCTTGAGTGCTTACTGCCAGGGAGCAAGGTTTTGGTAGACTTCCTGTATTATAAAACACCTTAGGGGCCATAAAGACTCACCCAAGTGTCCGAACACACCTCTGAATTCGAACACACCTGTGAACTTTCCTGAAGGTTTGGAGTAGGTGCTACTGGAATTGTTATTGATAACACAAGGTCTCATCACGAATTTAGAGTTGTTGGGACAGCAGAGTTCAGAGAGGTTTCAGGAGGTCCCAATCCATCACCAGAACACCCTTCCTATGAAATATTTGTCCAATCTGTTGTTATAACTTCCAACACTGAGAAACCCCAAAATCCTTAGCCTGTTTTGGGGCCTCATTAACTTAGTCATTAGTAAATCTTTTTTTCTAGCTTCGTTCTCTTTTTTTTGCAGACTAAAACCTCTGTTTACTCATTCACTACAGACAGAACATGCCTCAACCATCCAACATCTTGCTCTGAGGAAAAGCAAGCAGCTCAAGCACTGCAGGGTAGCATGCTATAGTGGGAAAAGGTGGTAGTAAATCATCACAAAGCCCTGCCAGGCCAATTTTGAGACAATATTTGATTTAGCTATATAAAGTACATATTTTCAAATGACTCCATAACTCCCAGTTCTTAACTCAGAAGATTACAGGTTAGGTTTTCCAGGGCTGAATACCTGCAGATGCAAGCAATTGGCTGAGGGTGACCAGTTTTCAGGCAGAAACTCAACACCTACCCAGCCATTAGGACTGTCCAAACTGAAGAAATCCCTTGCTTTTGCAGCAGTAAGATAATTTAGTTTGACCTGTACTTTTAAAACTTCATTTTCGTTAATAAAATACCATTTTGGAACATCAAACTGCTCAGAAACAGATAAATACTTGTGTTAAGTAAGTCTTAGAGAGTTATACCATATGAAGAATTATTATTTAGCACATTTTTGACTAAGAGAACTTCAAAGCATTTATCCTGCATTGGGATTTTTTAATGTAACACACCCATCTATTTTTAAACTGATGAATTGCTCTAAAAACAAAGATCAGTCAGAAACAATAAACCAAGGGGGACTATAGACTACTTATAAATATTCAAAGTGAGCATGTACAGCTTACTGGCATCAGTATTCTGTGGTTGTGCTGGAAGAGACACACAGGAACTAGAAAAGAATGGAAAGAAGGAATATTACCTAAAATGATATTGATTTAAACTGTGAATGTCCTAGTATAGACCTTTTTTATATATGGGCTATATCTGGATATACGAAATTAGATATAAGGATACATCTTCCCTGTGAGGGTGGTGAGGCACTGGAACAGGTTGCCCAGAGAAGCTGTGGATGCCCCCTCCCTGGTAGTGTTCAAGGCCAGGTTGGATGGGGCTTTGGGCAACATGGTCTAGTGGAGGGTGTCCCTGCCTGTGGCGGGGGGGGGGGTTGGAACTAGATGATCTTTGAGGTCCCTTCCAACTCAAACCATTCTATGATTCTATAAAATTGTGAACTGTTAGCTGGAAAAAGCACACCTGCATACCATATGGGTATAAACAAGAATAAACAGAAGCGTCACAAAGATGGCCCCATGTGTTTTAGGTGAGTTTAGGTAAGTCTGCTGCACAGAGAGCTCAGCTGACTGTTTCTAATCAGAGTTCAGAACAGAATACACAAAAGTTTAACCATTTGCCATTTTTACTCTTAATCAAATTCACCCTGCATTTCTGTGTATGGTTTATCAAGTTCAATGTTTCCACTTTCTCCAGGATTGGGTGCTTCCCACAGGAATTCAACTGCTGAAATGCAGAGCATGTGCAAGACTTCCTTTTCATTTCCCAAAAAGGTTTCTAGACTTGGTTCCTTTTTTTTTCCTTTTTTCCTTTTTTTTTCTTTTTTTTTTTTTTTTTTTTTTTCTTTCACAGAAATAACACTTGAAAACAGCAAGTATATCCTCTCAGCTCAGAAACCAGAATGGGAACTGACCTCTGTAGCAAACAGTCAGGAACATAATCCTCTAACCAGTCCCACAAAAACAAACACACAAAAGAAAACACAAATAGAATTATCCCAGCAGTTAAAAGTTATTAATCTCAGACTGCAATTTTACAGTGATTTCAGTGATTCTTTTGATGGTCTGCTAAATGAACATGTGTCAAAGGATCCTACAAACTCCGGTATTGGTTCTTGGAAAAGGAAGAGCCAAATGACCTTTTGAGAAAAGGCAATCACTGCTGTTTTGATGCAGCTTCCTTTGTTGCTTTTTAAAATCAGTAGTTTCTCCAAGATATTTAAGGATTTGTCTGTTTGGTAGAATGAAAATAAAAGAAAGAAGATGCTGGATAATATAAAGCAAGTGATCTTGTTGTTGTCTTTTGCGTCCATTTCTCGACTGGTCTTAGTGTTTGCTTCTAACACTGAATAGACCAAAATGCTCTTAGAAACCAAGGATGGGAAAATAAGGGTCAGAAACTTTGCAAAGGTGGTATGCAGCCATACTTTATTGGAATGACATCAGGACCCTATCAGCAGGACCAGCATAGGCTGGGATCTCAAAGCCCAGTCTCCTATGAGAGGCAGCAGTCCCAGTCCTGTCTCCTGAGGGAGCTGAACCCCTCATCAATGGCACGTTGCCTGCCTCAGAAGCAGTGCCAGTCCCTGATTTCAGTCCACCTTCTGCCAAGGTCAAATTCTTCTCAATTTCCAAACTAATTTCATTCAGTTTATCCCCCGTGGTTGAGAAGAGTTTCCCATGGACATCTTTGGAACTGCTTCATCATTCTTTATATCGACATAACTCTTAATAAATGTTAAGCAATGCAATGCTAAAATTACAGAATCATGAGGTTTGGTTCTTGCATGTGCCCTGTATGAAGATGCAAAGTGCCTCCTCTTTGGTGACCCTGGCTGGACTGTTGAACAAAGGCAAGTCTATTTGTGCTCATCCAGGTGGGAGTGCTGCTACCACTGAGGGAAAGCATCCAGCCAGCAGTCCTGGCTTGAGTAGATTTGCATAGCGGGTGCAAAGTAACCCTGATACACACGTTTCTACAAAGTTAGTTTATCAAACACAGTAAGAATAGTCTTTTACACAGGTATTCTGAAATTAAGTATGTATGTTTTTCCACAGAAACATTTTACACCTCCTCAATTTTCATTTGGTGTTTTTTCTCCTTTTACTTGTATTTGCGTAGTGTTGGGTTGTTGCTTTTTTTTTAAATTACAATGCTGTTTGTTTCTGGTTTTTATTAAATACAGTGTCTTCTTGTACTCTACTGGACGCCTCTCCCCTGACTTTTTGAGCTTTTGTCCTTGCCCCCACTATGAATCTAATCTGCCAAGTTTTCAGCTGACATAGCATTGCTCATATCCAGGAAGTCACTGGGCTCCTACTGCTTTCCCACTCCTGGTTAACTATGGATTAAACATACAGACTCTTTTCAGCTGCCTGCGAGGTCTCACTTTTTTGCTAACTGAGACTGCATCTTTCAGAAGTGGCAATCTGGGAGCAGGGGTTCCTGGTACATGTCAACGCTCTTGATCGCTGCTTGTTTGCTGGTCCATATGGAAAAAACCTGGGTCTCATTATCTCCGTGCATAAAAGAAACACAGTTATTTAAAACCATATCCAAAATTAATGGCAATAGTAATTTGTGGAACTATCTGAAAACATGCTAGAGCAATTCAGGTGCTATAAATCCCCCCGTATCATCTGTGGCTATAAACAAGGCTGGCTACAGGCAGTACAGATACAAAGCACAGAAAGAGAGCCACAGCTAAAGCAGCACTCCACAGAGTAATTGAAAAACAGTGAATCTCTTTGCTTCCTTGTCTCTTACTCAGTCCCCATTAGTCTCCCAGTTTTCTTCAGAAAGCTGATCCTAAAGTGGTATCACACACCAGA
Source organism: Balearica regulorum gibbericeps (assembly GCF_011004875.1). Lineage (NCBI taxonomy): Eukaryota > Metazoa > Chordata > Aves > Gruiformes > Gruidae > Balearica > Balearica regulorum. The sequence continues at coordinate 18,566,571 of NC_046186.1, forward strand.
ATGTCTCCATCCTCCATCTCGGGGAAGTGTCCAAATATTTCTCTTGAAGAACTGAGTAACTTTCCTTCTTCAAAAACATGGCTAACAGAGTCTTTGTTCATCTCTTTGATGATCCATACATGGAGACAACAGGAATGGGGAAAGGTGCCTGGATTTCTCTCATACATCTGGTAAGTGGATTAATACTCTAACACTCTGCCTGGAGGACATGTGCCAATGTGCTGTTCTGTACTTGTTGCTACTTTTCCCACGTGTTCTTCCTCAGTTGTTGCAATGAACAGCTGTTGTTCTGACATAGAAATTAGTTACAATATTCAGAGATTAGTTATGCAATACCACCGACCCCCGATGCCAAAGTCTGGGGTGGCATTATCTTCTGAAACTTCCACTGTCATCAGCACATCTTGTGCAATAACTCCTAGAAACTGTGTTGAGTCCACAGAGGCAAATAAGGGTGGAGACACGGTCAAAGTGGCCTCCAAGTATGCAAAGACTTAAACGACAGTGATGTTCACAAGCCCTCAGGACTGCCTAGTGCCTAACACCTGAGGGGTTATCAGCTTAGATGAAGGTCTTCTCTTGCATTCTTCATTTAGTCAAGAACCAAATACACAGTAACCCCTGAATATAGCAATTTATTTTTTTTTCTCATATGGAAATAGTTTTCCATTCCAATAAAAATTAGCATTTCTCCTTCCATTTAAAAAGAAAGAGAATATCCTGTTTAGTCAATGGTAGGTTATTTGTGGCTACCTGATACCTGGAACATGTAATTCAGGATGGACTTGGCACAAAAGAAATAAGCTGCATGCAAAATATTTCATACAAACAAAAGAATAAAAAAAAGCAACACCTTGCTGGATTTATTGTTTATTCAGAAATCCTACTTTTGGAGCTTGTACTGAATCTTGGTTTTGGTTTGTTCTTTTTTTTTTTTTTTTTTTTTAAATTGATTCTGGTCTTCAAAATGAATGAAAACTTGCAGATATGGATGCTTATGGTTCAAAAGCCAATAGATGGACATAAAGAAGCCCAAACTTCCTTTTTCTTTATGATTCAGGCCTTTACACCTCTCATGATTTTTGGGAAGCTGCCTCTTAAATGGTTCACTCATTCATCATATGGGGGTTACTTCTGTGTAACACAGAACAGAGGCCATGGGAAACTGCTGCAGGGAAATCTCCGTCTTTGCAAGTTCTCCTGCCAGCTGTGGTCCCTTCACAGGATGCACAGTACGTCTGCAGGTGGAACTGCAAAATAGCCTTGCTGGTACAGATTTGCAGAGCTGGCTTTCCAGGGGTACAAATGCTATCTAATGGTTAGATATATAGCCCTTTATATTCGAAAATGTATGCAATATCTGACTCCAGCAATGGGGAGCAGAAGAGAAAGATGAAGAATTTGGGACTTTGTATTTGAATGAGCAAGTGCAACACCTGTTCGGATGGAAAGCCTAACTGAATTTTCATTGAGTTCTCTCTGTGTACCATCAAAGTGTCTTTAAGGTTAAAGCATCATCGTATCAAGGCAGGTACTGAGCATTTCTCAGATGAAACACATTCTTGTATCTGATTACTAAGCCCATAAATCAAGTCTTTTTAGAGAAATTGTTAACAGCAATGTTCGTTGAGCTGTTCCTATTAAAAAGAACATGCTTTGGTTTACTCCTGGGGTTTACTAAAATTTAACAAGATCTGTTTTTCTTAATCACTTACTACCTCTTTCTGCTTTTTCCTTTGAATCTTCTTTTGTCTCATATCTTTATAATAATTCAAGTCATAATTTTCATTGGCAGCTTGCTACATGCTCAAATTAGTGACCACAAGTTTTATTTAACAAAGAAAGAAAAATCCTTAGTAGAAAAGAGTACCTTTGATATTGTTTCGGCAAAAATAAAATCACAAGGCCAGGCTAAACCCAATACATATTATAAGTAGAGGCCATCTTGCCTGGATTGTAATTAATTTCGAATTCTTCCTGTTGCCATGACACCATACATGAAAAGAAATAAGCCATACATTGTGCAGCACTCAAGGGCTTGTTGGAATTTAGGGTTTTGTATCTTATGTTTAAAATAGCAAGAAAATTCCTTTTTAGTGAAACAAAAGTCACCAGATAGGTTTTTTCCTCTCTGTGGAGTGGGAGAGGGGTGGATGTCAGATATCTTTTGAAATCTTGCTCGTTGAAGGAAATAATAATAATGATTCAGAGATGTTTGCTTAAATTACCTGATTCTGCTCCTGGCAAATCAAGTGATTATCACCTTTTCTAATCTTTGTGGACTACCCTCATATACTATTCCTCTGTGGCCACCCCCTCCCAGCTGCTTCAGGGGCAGCGATTAGCCAGAGCACAGCACACAACCCACACACTCATCACATAAACCTTATGTCGAGTCTTCAGTAGCTCGTCAGAGATGCTAGGAGAGGGTGAGTTCTTCAGGGTGGAAATACCTATTTTATACAAAGGACATACAGGACACTATCCAGAATAATGGAGATTTTTTTGGACCTAATGTTCTGACTGCTTTTATGGCCTTTAAAGAGATTATGATATTTTCCTGTAAACAGAAAAGGTTTTCCTTCCCCTACCAACATGTTGAGTGTTCCTTGTATCCAGGAGCTTTTACAGTTCATAGTGTTTCACATGTGGTTGTTGAATACTCAGAAACATAAAGCCCTGTAAAAACCCTGTACAAAAACTGGGGCATCGTTAGTTGCTTTATTGGCAAAATCCCACCCGATGCAGCCTCCCAACTGAGACCAATAACTGTTGCTGAAGCAAGACACCAGGAACACTGCAGTTGTCTCTGTGGGGCCGCTGCCCCCCCTGTATTTGGAGATGATCATCTATAAGCAGAGACAATCACGAACATTTCTTACCGACTGCTCCATGGTGCTGTGAGCCGCAGCAAAGGGGCAGGCAGGCAGCTCCCAGCTGCTTTGCTGGTGTTGGATAGCAGCTAGAGTTCCTCTGTGGGCTTCGTATTCATCTTGGAGTAAGGAAAGTCATAGTCCATCCAGCCAAAAGAACTGTTATAACTTATTGAGCTGTGCTGACAGGCTACACATTTGAGGTTGCCATCAAAAGCTTTAAAGACCTTAAGTATTGAGTGTCCTGAAGGGTCATTAAGGTATCCTATGATTTAAAGCAGATGTTGCTGGAACCTCAGGCATGTCTCAGTTTCCTTGCCTCTGGCCAGGCCCCGTGGCTCAGAAGGGGTTTTCTCAAGCACAACGTTAAAAGCTACCAAAGGGAGATGGTTGCACCCTACAGACCCCTTTGGGTTTAAAGGGAGCCATGGGATGTATCTAAAAGGACCAAGGGCACTGTTTGCAGGTACTGTAGCTTTTCACGCTCACTTTCCACAGACAAATGGCAGAGAAAATATCTGGGTTAATTGCCTCAGTTTTAGTGCAAAGGAGAAGCTGACTCAGAGGGTCAGCTCTCGCATAAGGATCTCAGATTTTAACCCAGTCACAGCGTCCCCTCTGCCTCCCTTACCAAGTCTTAGTTGTAAGGAGATGCCAGTAATTGCCTGCAGAGCCTGCAATGCAGCACGCCCTAAGATCACACGTGAAAGGATAAAAATTGCTAGTAAGGGTGATGGCACTAAGCACAAAACTTAGATTTCTATCTGTAACTGCATAGGTACAGGGGACAGAAAGGTGCTCTTTCTCAGTGCATCTCCCTTCTGCTGGTCTGGATCGCTCTGCTTTCTGTTCCCTGCTGTGGGAAGTAGTGGGATGGACCCTATAGATATGCCTCTTCCAAGGGCCATTCTTCACCACGCAATGCTGTTCTGCACCTAGAAACCATACCCTGCTGCTGGGAAGCCAGGAGGAATTGCAAGCAGCACTGAAAGGCTGGAGGCATCCTGCACTGAGAAGGTCCTCAGTCTGTAACCACCTGATCAAGGCTGGGGAAATCTGCTGAACAAAATGTGGTGATATGGTGAGACTAAAGTGCTATCAGTCTGCTAAGATACACTGTGCTACCCCAATCCTCTAATTGCACCTTTTTATCAGAATCATGGAATGGTTTGGGTTGGAAGGGACCTTAAAGATCATCTAGTTCCAACCCCCCTGCCATGGGCAGGGACGCCCTCCACTAGACCAGGTTGCCCAAAGCCCCATCCAACCTGGCCTTGAACACTTCCAGGGATGGGGCATCCACAACTTCTCTGGGCAACCTGTTCCAGTGCCTCACCACCCTCATAGAGAAGAATTTCTTCCTAACATCTAATCTAAATCTGCCCTCCTTCAGCTTAAAGCCATTACCCCTTGTCCTATCACTCCATGCCCTTGTCAACAGTCTCTCTCCAGCTTCTGCATAAGATAATTGCAAGGTCCTGAAAAGGAAAAATGGATCCAGCTGAAAAACATGCTCCAAACACATCCCTAACAGGCTGTACCTGGCATGAACCAGAAGTTTCCCAGGAGTCCCTGGAAGTTTGGCAGGGAGATGGTGGCAGCCAGGACAGCACATTATATTTTCTTTAAAAGTTAGAGTTTGTGTTAGTGTTGGCAGGCTCCTGAAACATACCTCTAGGCCACAAAAAATACAAGAAACTAAGTTTTCATTTGGGGGGTGTGGGGAAAGAAGACACACAAACATTGGAACATATATATAAATAAAGTGAGGTAAAGGCAGAAGGACTCACAGCAACCCCTTGTTGCAGCTTGCCTCCCCTGCCAAACATGTTGACTGCTAAACGGATGGTTAGAGTTATTGTTTGGAGAGTTGCATTGTTTCTGCTGAACATCTGTATTGAGGAACACAGATATGACAGCAGGCGTGGGTAGGAAGGGAGAAGAGAATAATTTGGCTCAGTTACAACATCCGTCAATTATAAAATATAGAGAAGATGCAACATTATCAGCCAATGCTTAATCTGTTTGGAATCAACTGGCTTTTAGTGTTCCCCCTTCTTCTCTCAGTGTGATTAACCAGTGCTCTCTGAACATGATTTGAGAGAGACCTCTGGTTTGCACCTCTCATTTTGCATTTGCAGATTGAAACATCTCTATGCTTATATCAATTTTCTAAAAGTTCAAATACTTAGGCTTTTTCACTTTCTGAAAAGGTTTATATACTCTCAGAGAACAGTAGCAATAACATATGTTAATATCCAGAGACTTGAACAGCCCCAGCAGAGTGTGCAGGTCCATCATAACATTGTTATTTTTAGCCATGATATCATTGCAATTAACTCTGTGGAGGTTTTGAAACAGACTTTAAAAGCTTGAGATAGAAATCTAGTTAATATGGATTTATGTGCAATACTCTCAAGGAAAGCCAGTCCTTATTGTCTGCACTGGCGTTCAGAGACTGCACTCTGCTGGCTCGCCGCAGCACCGCTTCCCGCAAGGGCTTAAAACACTCTTTCCGTGTGCTTTTCTAATGCATCTAGAAAAATTTATCCATATTCCAGCTCAGAGATCCCTCAACTCAACCTATACCCGTCATAGAAATTATGTGAGACTTCAACAAAATGAGTACGCTAATAATCACTGAGGCATGAAAATAAAGAAAGAAATGCTGCATGATGCTCATCTGCCAAGGCAATTTTAAAATGAAATTTGCACAGTATCTCATGCATTTCTCCTGTGGGTAATCCCACAAAATAACAGTGTCATTCTCAAAATACAATGAGACCTCAGGATTTTGAGACAGCTCAAGCATTTCTGCCAGCCACCAAAACCCAAAACATCATCTCAAGGGAGCAAAGAGAATAAATAAAATGTGTGCTTGTTTGTAATCATTCTCAAGAATAAAACACAGCAATGTAGATCTCAGGAATGGCTGAGCCCACAGACTTTAATTCAGACCAGTATGAGCAGATCAGGTCTATAGAACCTGCTAAATTAGTGTGTGACGTTCGCTCTCCTTTAATGATATATAACTCCTTTTTTTTACAGTCCACAGCAGAATCAGTCTCTCGTATTCTGTCACACGAAACAGATCATGAGAATTGAAGCAAATCACTGGCAGAGAACACCCTGGCAGAAGAACACAGTCCCCTGTCACAGGTGCTCTCTTATGCAGCAAGACGAGCTCGTTGCTCACCTAAAATGAAAATCCAAACTCACTAAAAGTAATGGAAAGACTAATCCATTGTAATGGGCTCTGAGAATCCAACTCCTAACATACACGGAATACCACTTTACTCAAGCTTATAGGCATTTGATTTTAGTTTTCCAGCTATTTCAGGGGAAAAAAGGCAGTGTTTTGAAGGAGGAAGTGATTTAATTGTATTCCTAATACACTTTCTTCCACATAAAGCTACAAAAAATAACCCAGAACTTTTATTGGTCTATTTAGTATGGCTAATCTGCATTGCTCCGGGTCAGATTTCTTACTGTACAAAATTATGCAGTAGCATTTCTTCTTCCTGTAAACATATATAAGCTGCACTGACTAGAAGCCACATTTGACATTTCAGGACATGCTGTGCATAAATATAAAATACCACACATCAGCTAGACACGCATATTTACATTCAGATTTCAGAAAATGGCATTGACTTAGGACACCTAGAATTTACTCCCAGGGGCTCTCTTCTTTGGGACCTAGGTTTACATTTAGCTTTTATACACTGATTACAGTGTTCATTTCATGTTTGGCTTAAAAAAAAAAAAAAAAAAGTGACCAAGGAACACCAGGAATAAATTACCTGTGAGCACGTACAGCTTGACGTTGGTCTCTTGTGTGCATGAACCACAAAAGAACTGGACCCTTCACTCCTTCAAGTGCATTTCCATTGCCTGCGTGAGTTGGTTTGCATGATTTACAGCATCTAAACATTTTGTGTATATGCCACATATGTCTTAAGTTATAGTCTTTACACACACCACATTCATCTCGAAACACTGTGTGGGAGCAGAGTAACTTGGTTCTAATTTGCACCACCAAGTTCTGCCCCGGTATCTGAAAGCAGGACTTGTGATAAGGCACTCTACGACTGGTTCACTCTGGTTTAGCCATGTAGAAGTTTTGTGCCCGTACAATGGCAGTTGCCTAAACTTCTTCTGTCATCAAAGTGGGTGGGGAAAAAAAATCCACACCCAAGAAGGACCCTGAGACAGCTAACTAACCTGTCTAGAAAACTATGCTAGTAAGCAGCATAGGATGGGAAGTGTCGCAAAGACACAGGAGATATGTCTTTGCACTGACTACCACCAGTTAAGGCCAGATACCTGAATGTTAAGACAAACCCCATACTCACATGAATGAATGCTGAATCTTAATTCCCAGAGTGCTAAGTCTGGGCAGGAAAAGCTTTCTTGTATAGTCTTTTCTCCCTTCTTACTTTCAAAATCGACAAAAGTTCCATCAGTTTCTGTACATCCTGCATAAAATAAGACTCTTGGTATAGATGCACTGCTAACGGGCAAGTACCTACAGCACAAAATCTCCTACGAGAAACATCCTAGATGATCCCTAATACAACAAACAAACATAAATGCTTTGTGGATGCACTGTGCTTGCAGGTCAGCAGTGGCAATCTCTAGCACTACGCCCATACATATGTGTGTACATAATTCAGTGTCCACAGTCACATCTCTGTTAGTACCATTAAAACTAGTAGAATGCTAGAACTAGCACTATGTTTTTTTTGCTGGGGGATTCAATTGTCTCAGTCGTTCAGTTCTCAGAGGACACTTACTGACATGATTTTGACCTGAACTCTCCCACCCAGTGCCCAGGTACAGTTCAGGAGCTGGGGCTGGGGCCACTCCTGACAGAACTTACTGCTATGGATGAGGGTCACCTCTGGTGACTGAATGATCCTGACACTCTCTATTTACCAGAACATACATAGGCTAGAAGTTTGTCATTTAAAAATTCAACTTAAACGCTCTAATCTTAGACATTTGAGACCCTGAAGTCCGTTACTCAGAGTTTCTGCAGTGCTTGATTCTCTGATTACAAACCTCGTGCAGCAATCCAGTCACACAGATGAAGGCTTTGGGTAAGAAAATCATTCTACGGCAGGGTAGCTGAACCTGGCAGAGAGACTGAGGAAATGCCCAGGAGCTACTAAACTACAAGATAATTGCATGGGACTGAGAAATAACCCTCTTCTCTAAAAGAAAACTGCAAAGCAAAACATCCCCTAATGGAAGCAACTGACTGTAAGAGTAGAGGAAGAAAGTAGAAACATTGCTTTGTTATTAATATCTGCTCCTAGAATAGGTCAAAACCCCTTGTGGCATTTATAGACTATTTTCAGCCCAATTAATTGAACAAAATATCTAAAGTGATCTTTCCCCTATGGAGAAAAATCATTATGCTCCATGAAAATGAAAGAAAGGAATGACTGAGTAGCAGCTATTCTGTGGCCTTGGTTTTTCTTAAATTGTCATGTATAAAGCACATACATCCCTATTAGTTATGTACACCATTTTTTTGAAGAAATTGTGCCTGGCATTTTTTTATGGATATAGAGAAATTATACCCTAAAAAGTGAGAAAGAAACTACGGGGACTGAAGGAAAGACTGCACCCTCAACGGCAGTTGAGGCAAAACGCAAAGTGCCTGTTGATGGAGTCAGGAACATGAGAGCCAATTCCCACTGTCCAAGAGTGTTAACTATGCTCTGTTGTACAGGAGGCTGGGCTTTGCTTTTAAAAGTTTCACCTCCACAACAGCAAACCAAGGGGAACACAAGCTACTCACCGTGGAGAGATCTGTTACAGCCACATCCACCAGACCTAAACCTGTGGTGCAAGAATACACACGCATCTCAGTGATCACTCAGCTAGAGCATACACCAACGGCTGCAACAGGAGCTGGACCAAAGACCCAGCTCTGGCTCAAATTAGCTCTAGAGATAACCAGATTCACTCTTTCGGCTAAGCTGCAAGACGACGAGTCAGAAACCGCAGTTGTGCCCAGAAGTGACGCAGCCCGTCTCCAGCCCACAGGTTGTGCTTGCTCTGAAGGACGGCGAGGCAGATAAACACAGGGAGTCCTACTGTAACAAAAGCACTTTTCTTTAGTGAATGTATAGCACTGAAAAGTCACTATGAAGAATCATGGGAGACACATTCATTTAAAATATCTATTGAAATTACAAATTAAACTCTTCAATATGGTTCAAAGTACAAAACACAACATTAAAAGGCATTCAACAGCTCTTTTATACATCACAGTGTTAGTGGCACAAAATGTACTTACATTTCAAATACATCAACAGAACTATTTTTACACTGGTCAAATACATTATTTATACATACGCATGACTCCTTCATGCTTATCCCTATACAAGTTTAAAATACATCCATGATAAAATGATCAAGAAAGGTTCAGTTATGTACCATGTACCTGTACCTAATGTTCCTGGAATTCTTACAAGAGAGATACACAAATCAAAGCAATCATGAAGACCACAGGGCTCTAAACACAAACAGCATGCCTTACTTAGTATAAGTGCGTTAGCAATTAAGCACTGATGCGGGTTTTGTGATGTCTTTAATATCACTGTCATCAAAACCCATAATCTATCTGTTTTCCTCAGGATTTTAGACTATGTATGTGAAATGTACAAACTTTGGCTTTAAAAAAGCAAACCTGCACAAAGCTTTATGCATGCTGCACCTCACTGGGATGAGAATGGCCCATATTAAATATGTGTATTCCTGTACAGTAAAAGGCCTACAGATTAAATGCACAAAACTTCATTTTTATTTTCCTGCCCATAACAATTTTAAATCAAAAGCACTTCATCTTTTTCTGATCTATGAATATTTTATCCTGTCAAGTCCATAAACAAGAGAGCTTTTCACTAATTTTGATTGTGTTTCCTGCATGTCAGAAGATAACTGTAAGCTGAGAGTTGATCCAGACAGCTCTTATTTGAGATTTCGCCTAATTTGTAAGCCAGAGTATTTGAGGAAAGATCATGCTGCTTGGTATGTGGGGGAAAGCATCCCAAGTTCTTGGCATGTTAAAGTCAGTAGTAGGAGGTTTCAGGATGAATGCCAACATGAATAAAATGGAAATATTAACACAAAACTACAGTAAGCATTTATATGTAACCTTTCATCACAGAATCTCGAAGAGCCTCAAAACCAATGAATTTGCCCTCACAGCCCTCCTGTGAGGTAGGTAAACATTGGTCCATCCATTTAAAAGATGGTTAAATTGAGATAAAAGGAGATAAGTGACTTGTCCAATGTCACATGGGGAAAACCCAATGCTGCTGCCATTGATGTCGGTGCAGGCTATGCTACTGGTCTCTCTCAGGACTGACTTCAGCCCAATTAATGAATGGCAAGTCTAGGGAGATGCGAAGCATCCGAGTCTGGCCTCCACACTCAGTCCCATGCTTGCTAGGCAGGACATCACCCCAACAGAACATGCAAATGATGTACTGTTAAAAACATCATTAAAAACAGCATTTAAGACAATGCAACGCCCCTAAATAATAGCATAACCGTAAAAATGCAACAGAAATCATGCAGTGAATCTGATTTTTCTGATGAAAATCTACAAAGACAAAGCCGTTGTAACAGAATTTCATCTGAAAAGCAGCAGAGACAAACATTCGCTTTTCCATAACAGGGGTTTTAAATGTCAGAGTTTAAAATAATGTATTTACAATTCAATTTCAGGGTATTAAATGTCATGCTATCAACATAAGCTGTAACATAAAAATGCCCTGAACTCAATACATGACTGCCAGAAGTTGCTACTTTGGAAACAGCATTAAAAAAAAACAACAAACCCCTCAAACCCCAAAAAAATCCCCAAGAATACAGATGGAAAGACATTTAGTAAAACTGAGAGGATTAGGTATTTGGTAAATATATGCATGCATAAAGTCTATCCAAACAGCCAGGATGTGAAACAAAAGATATGTCATAAAAATCTCCAGTAGCAATTCAAGAATGCCGAGATTGGAGACAGAGATACACTGACAGTTTTCTGATTATATATAATGTTACCTGCGAGCATCAACTATAAACTATCATTTATAAATGTCTTTATTTGTAAAGGACTTCTTTTTCTTTCTTTTTTCTTTTAAATCTGGTACTACCTTAATTTTACATTGATTATTAACTGGCCACACAGTGGAAAACTCAAGTTTCGCTATACTGCTGCATAAAGGCGGTCTCTAAGAAAGGCACAGAGAAAATAAACCTCATACCAGGACACTCCTGTACTGTTAACAGGCTGCTGCACCTCTGCCTTTACTATCTCTCAGTAGTAGAACTGGTCATTAGAGCCACTGCCACATCCAGCAAATCCCTTAGTGTTCCCAATTAGAAAATTAACAACCCATGAAATCCTTATGTCCTTTGGTCCAGTTGTTTGCTGGTTGGTTTTTTTGTTTTGTTTTGTTGTTTTTTTTCTCCAGTTAAATAGAACTACAGGGCCAAGGATGAAAGGACATAGTTCAAGCTTACCTGCCTTTGCAGAAGGGTTTCCAGCTCTGACTCGGGACAAGCTGGGTGCTCGGCTTAGGGTACCTCTGGGGAGATGAACTGGGCTGCTGCCCACTGAACTCAGCAGTGCTTCACACACCCCGGGGGGCTGGCGCACAGGGATCGAATGCACTACCCAGACTTCCCTACGGACAGTTCTGAACAACTAAGCAATTTTTAATAACAAATATAGCTAAAATACTAAAAAACCTGTGATGACAAAAAATGATAATCCAAGTAAAGGTCTGAACTGTGCATTGCTATAAATAACCTGAAGAGATCACAAGGAGCTCAGATTTGCTGGAAACCAGCTATCATTTTTGGTCATGCTATAATGGCTGAACTCATTAAAATCAGGCCAAATAAGTGCATTGCAGATAAACTCCAGCACCGGAAGCTAAAATCTGTGGTTAGATATAGTTTGAATTTGGATACCATTAAACTTGGGAGGAGAAGAAACTAAAGAGTAGCTTTACAAAAAGACAGCGGCCCTTTTCAAAATTGTACCCTACAGTCTTTTTATTTAACAGTATAAAACAAAAGATAATAAAGAAAGGAGTGATTTCCTTATGCTTGAGCTATGAAAACATATTCCCAGCCTGTGACAGCAGCCAGAAGCAGTTGCATTTACGGGTCTTAATAAATTTTCAGTGCAAAGTTATTCTGGCTTCATCGTATTGATCCATCTCAGTACATTAGTAATGCACAGAAAAAAATGATGATGAAAAAACTACAGTCAAACTTTAGTCCACAAGCCATTCAAAAGAATGTTTTCCTTCAGTACTACACACAGATATACACATTGTTTCAGGTGCTTCATATTTCATGGCAAGAAGTTATTAGTCAAATTCTTGTAGGCTTTAAAATCAGAGCAAAATGGTTTTCAACAAAATATTTCTAAAGAGAAACTACAATGATTAATAGCATGTTGACTAGCATGCCTTACCACTCTGGAAACACAGCACTGTGACTTCCGCAAAACTACCAAATCAAGTGATTATTTCTTAAATGAAAACTTGTTTCATCACAGTATTGTTATTAAAAGCATACATCATACATCATACGATACTACCTCTGAAAATGGGCTAAGCAGTTTAAATGCAAAGTACAACTTCTACAAATATCCCAGGCATTTTTATTATTAACTACAGGCATAACCCTGATGAATCTTTATACTTAAAATGAAAGATTCATTGATAAACCAAGAGCCTGCTAAATAGTAAAGTTAGTCCTGTATTTTTTAATAATTGCCCTAACGGCAGAAGCAAGCTATCTTGAACCTCCAAAATATTTCAATAGCACAGCTATTTACACATTTGGTTTAAATAGGATTGTGTATATATATCTCTATATAAAAAGATTAAGATACCTGGATTAGAAGTTACGTAGCCCTGTAAGTGTAGCAGAACCCTAAACAACAGCAAAAAATAACAATTCAGAAAAACACTAGTGGTCCAGCGGTAATCAATACCATCAATGCATTTGTAAAAGAACCTTGATTAGATAGCAGGTTTGTGTCACCACTCAACCTTACAGCTTCATCAGTTCATTGTTAAAATGTAGCTTTCAATCAAACAGATTTCTTAAAAGACTTCAAAAAATTCCTGGAAGGCAACAGGACCAACTTTGTCCCTCTAACCCTCCCCAAATTTCAAGAAAGGCATAGGATGGCCTATACGCACCTTATTGAATTTGTTATACTTGGAAAAATATTTACTAAAAAGGACGTTTTGATGGCTTTAACAAAAAAAGATGTGCAATAAACATGGTAAAGTCACACTAAGTTGACTATCCCATTTAAATGATAGGCAACTTAAATACATACAGGAATAAGACACCAAATTTTGAAGCGAATGGATATGCAAAAAGTTTAGATTTGTATGCATTTTTAGCTTGTTTTGTTGATGTCATTCAGCACAGTTCCAAGTCCACCAGCAGGGCAACAGAAACTGTTCGCATTATTTTTAGCAGTATCACCTCTTCTTTCAGATAGCTATCTGGGTCCATCGTCTCCCTTTAGCACCAAACTTGCCTTCCATTACCCTCCTTGTCTATTATCAATCGATCTACGCCCCAGTTGTAACCGCAGTTCCTGGAACCAAGACTGTGTGTCAATGAAAAGCAGAACGGAGCAAGTAAGGCTACAGCAATGTAAGTGCAAGAGGGAAACATCAACAGCAACAATAAAATCAAAACACATGTGATGAGTCCAGTCTTCTCTCAGTCTAGGTAGGAAGAGGGTCATCATCTCCTTTATTACATTTGCACTTGCAGCACAGAACAAATGGTGTAGCAAGTAGAAGGAAAGGGGAGGCCACCAAAAGTAGAAGACCAAATCCTGCAAAAATTCCTACCACCTGCAAGAGAAAGGAATAGCATTGCATTAGGAATAACAATTGTCTAGATTCTGCTGACATCTGTGCATCATCAGTGTCCTTCAAAAGGATCTCAGCAAGTGCCATTGACCTTACCAGAGCCCAGACTTCCCACCAAGTGTGTGCTACAGTCAGCTCCTGCGATCAGTAAACGTGAGTGAAATCAGAGAGCAAACACTCATGTTTCATTGCTCCAGTCAGAACCGTGCCCTGTCACACAACTCAGTTCCATTACACCAAGTGATGCAGATGGTTATTTGCTTTTTTGAGTTTTGCTATATCTCAAACAATTGATGAAGCAACTGATTGGATACTTTTTCTTGATCAAACCTAAATATTAAAAATCAGGATCAAGATTACATACGAGTTAGAGACTCCCACTTTCAGGTGCTTCCCTTTTTGCAGGAGAAATCTTCAAAAAGAATCAGTCAAGGTTTTGGTGTTGTTCACAGAGAAGCTGGGAAGACTCCCACAAACTTCCCACCAGCAGTAACACAAGGTTGGGAATCTCAGCCACAAATGATTACAAACACTATGGACAACAGGAGGACTTTGCGTATGCCAAATGATTCTTTGCAGTCAGACCTGAGCTTATTCTGCTGCTTCAGGGGACATGACCTAACTCTAAAAGCGTATTTTTTTTTCTTTTACATTTATTGATCATTCTCTTCCAGCACGGACAGAGGACCACTGCCATACCCATCCTGTCAGTGTGCCAAACTCAATTAGCTTCTACAGAGTTTAAATTTGGAGAATTATTTAAAGAACCTTCAAGTTGAGATTCATTGCCTGAGGAAGTTTCCCATTTGCCGTAGGCAACTGTAAGAGTAATGCTGCAACAACATGACTGCAAATTATTTGAGAAAATAATTTAGATTTATTCACATGAGAGTGTCTGTGAATAATTTTGAATAATGAAGGCAGGAGTGGAATGCTAATCTGCTAGCAAAACCTCACAACAGAAGGCAAAATGAAATTAGAGCGCAGTACTCATTAAAGAATTCATCTAGCCAGGGCTAGATATGCCGCTTCAATTAACTGGCAAATATTTAATTAGCCATGGTATAGCTAATGTGATGATTTACTAGTACTTTTTTCAGCCACGGACTAGTTCTCCTTCTGATCGCTACGCAACGCCGCTTGCAATCCCGGTACCGAGGGATTCCGAGGGGGCTGAGGGAAGGCCGGTTGCGGGAGATGGCGCTGTGGGACAGCAGTCACCGCCCGCCGCCTCCCACGCCAAGCTCGCTCAGTCCTGGATTTCGGCTGTCCGGGGATAAGGAGCTCAAACTTCCTTGCCCTAACAATTTTATTTCTTGCCAAGAGCAATTTCTTTTTCAGCTTCAGAGGTGTGCACGTTTCATTGCTCATTCTTTTTTTGGAGGTGCTGACAATCTGATGCAACTGCCATTTACTAATCTTTGCATTTATTTACTACAGACATAAGTCAAATTCTCATCTCCTTTAAAAACTACGAGCTCCAGCTATTGCCATCCTGCTCTTGGGTGGCAGCACACCCTTGCCTAGCTCTCCGCAGCCCAGGCTAAGAGTGTACTGGTCAGACAGAGCCAAGCTGAAAGTTAGCAATTCAGTGGACCAGACTGACTACTGGTAATTTTTATGAGATAACTGTTTACACTTTTCTTTCTGCCTCAATATGTCATCAAAGAATTCATTAAGTTTCATTTTGTTTGGGGTTTTTTGTTTGTTATTTTGGGGGGTTTTTGTGTGGCTTTTGTTTGTTTTTTAAACAAAACTGCCGGCTGAGTGTTACTTACTCACTTCCCACTTGGTTCTGTTGCTGCTGAAGAAGTTGCTGCCCTACTCAGCATCAAGTCATTCCCTCTGGCCAAAACAAATATTGTTTTTTAAATCCACAAAGAACAAACACAAGGCTCATCTCAATTTGCCTTGGATACATACTGAAAGGAACTTAACATAGGGAAATGATTGCAATGTTGATTTGGCTTTTGGGGGTTTAGCAGAATTATATCCTAATTGGTGGAGAATTATCACTCTCTTTCTCAACAACGACCAGAACATCAAACATACTGTCTGTCAAACATATTTGCACTAACTGCTGTGGCTAAGAACAGATTCCAAATATCAGATTAATCACCTCATATTACAGGTCTATCAAGAAAGCTCATGTACCCACACACTTCTAAGATACCATTGGCTAAGCCAAGCAAAACCCAGTCCATAGCTCAGGCACCCAGGGGTGTATGTGGAGGGAGAAGGGTGCGGTCCTGCTCCTTTTATTTCAGTTTAGCTGTTTGTCCAGACTTGGGGTTTATTCTCTAGACTTGGAGTTTATGATGAAATGGAAAGAAATCTGTACTTCATGAAAAAGACTTCATCTCAAGCTAAGGTAGATATTTACTGGCACACAGTTAATTTAGGAAGAGATGACTCAGATACCCAGATGTCTCTGTATCTCTGAAGTGACTGTAAAGGCAGTAGATTGGACTAAGTCACACACTAGCATTTATTTTGTATGCATTGAAGTAGTGCGGAGAGCTCTTCCATTACCAGCATTCATGCTGGGTCCAGCAAGACGGGATCTAGACTACAAGAGGTATCCCCACACTCTTTGTAATTGTCAATTCGAATCTGTTTCGCACTACTGAGAAGCTCACTAGGTTACCTTCTACCCAGCCTACATGAAGGAGTCAACTGGAGTCTGTAGCAAGATACTGAGCATACTCAGGCTAGTTCCTTTCCAGTTCTGGATCCAGAGCTAAAGACCCCTTGCAGGATGAGCTTCCCTGTTAATAGTATGGATGGTGGCAACCTAGTTTGTCCTCCAGATTTACTGAGAACATATCCTGATTGGCACTGAACTGGCTGTGAAATGCACCCTTTCTAGTTCTCAGTGGCTTTCTGACAAGGAGTGTCCTCTCTGGGAGAGCTAACTGGTCCTCTCAAAGGTACTGCCCTCTTTAAATCTGCTATGAAAATCAGTTACCATTTGGGCCAGAATTTTACCCTAAGGTGATAAAATGAGAAGGCAAAGGAAGGCACTATGACTGTACAGAGCTTTTAAAGACCTGAGCTTTACCTGTGTTCTGTGCCAGATAACAGACGCCCTGGAGTGTCCCAGCTTGTTTCGACACGGTCCTTTGTCGTAATGTATAAGGAGAAAATCATCCTACAAAATATTATATTTAAAGGTAGTTAATAAACAGATGTACACACTGTTCAGCAAGTTACAAAACACTATTTCCTGAGAACTTATAATCAGGAATTGTACAGGAAGATAAAAGCTTAGTAAAGTGGATATGACCAGGTCCAGCCTTTCCAAAGTGCTTTGTTTACAGTTAAGCATCTTCACGAACAGGTTTGTTTAACAAGTGTTGTATATCTATAATGAATTCTTCTCCCAAGGGTTCTCAAGCTGCATATTTAAATGCTAGTATGGAGTTTAGCAAGAGGATCCGAGAAGATAAGCCACTCATTGCATATATTTTAGACACATACAGAAAGAGCAAAGTGAATGCCTCTATCGCAGACTTTCCAAATTTGGCTCCTTTTACTAGCTGAAGAATAAAAGGACAATACAGATTTTTTAAGAAATTATTTCCCCATCTGTCCTGCCATCCTTTCACAAACCAGCCAAGATAGCAGGGCTAGTTCCAAGGGAACACTGCTTTTTAACTGAGCACGTGAGAAGCCTGTGGCTTAAGAACTGTTAGTAAAGCATTCAAATGGGACAACCACAGGATTTGAACAGTCAGAGTAGTTTTCGGGAACCTAAAACATTTCCTTTGCTATTGTTAACGATGCTATAAAGTAAAATGGGACATGGAAACAGATGTTGTGTATTGTATATACTCTGATCCTTGGGCATGATAACAGGCTGACTTAAAAAAAAACAAACATAAACATATGACAGCAGCAGCTTATAGACTGACAAATTCCTGGTGTTAGGAGAACATTGTATTCCTTTTCATATGTCAGATCTATTTCTTGTCCCACAGGATACAATGAATGGTAAACAAATCTGACTGCTAGACTCCTGCATGGTGATGCACCAAACCTAAAATTTGTCTGATAAACTTCCACAGTCTGAGTTACTCATCCTGTAACTACTTCAAAAAAGGGAACATTGAGAAGTAGTCAGTACTAAATGAAGTATTATTTAAAAAAAAAAAAAAAAGCAAAAAACCCCCACCCAACCCCATGTTAGTTACCATGTAAAAACTGCAACAGAATTTTCATAATATTTTACTTTATAATGATTATTTCCTGTCTCACATAGGTGAAATGTTAAGATCACAAAGGTCAGACAAGTAAAACAGAGCGTACAAATCCTATCAAATTACCAGCATCAGCTTTGATGGGTTGTCGTCCACCAAGCTGGGCAGAAGCTAGTGAGCTACTATTTAATTGATTAATGAGAGAGCTGGGTGGGAAAGCAATGAACTTCTAAGCTTCTGAGAACCAGAGTGCATGGCATGTACTCACATCAAGAGATTCCAGACAGTACCAGCAAAAGGCATGTTTGCAGTTCTTACACATCATTTGGGCACAGCCTTCATCTCGTTCAATGTAAACTTTGCACTTTGGACAGCGTTTGATTGGAGCATCATCTTCTTCCATTTTAAAAACTGAACTATGGGAGATAGTAAGGAATTAATAAGATGTGTGGCCATGTAGAAGAGAAGAACTTCTAAGAACTGTGCTAAGAACGTAAGCCTACCTTTTTATTAAAAAAAAAAAAAAAAAGAAGAAAAAAAAAGATGAATTAGTAGAGATCCAGGTATTCAAATGAGTTTTATTATTCAGGTATTTTGGCTGTATTCTATTTTTCAAACATATCTCTAGAAAAAATGTTTAACGACCACAGTGTCTACATAAGAGTCAGCACATTTTCTTTACCACATATTTTACCAACTGTTTTTATTATCTAGGGATACTAATAGATATTATACATTTTCCTCCTGAAATATATCAGATGAGCAGCAGCTAGTTCACAGGTAAATATTTTGTATATCTAGATAATTTTTCTTCTTCTTTCTTTCTTCTTTCTCAGAAAAGAAGATGAAGCAATCCCTTGATGGTACAACAAGCCCAGACTACATTCCTTTGGACTGGGGAACCAGGAAGAGATTGGTCGTCTCTGCCATCTTTGAGGATCTTCCCTAAGAATTTCCCTCCAAATCAAGTACCAACAAGTCATGGTTTGTGAGTTATGGTCAGCACTGCCTCTTCTTGTTTTGCATAACTGTGCAAAACCACAGGATATCCCCTCATATAGTGGGCACAACAGAGGAATGTGGAAACACTGGCAGAACATTTGTTTCCCTTGAGTATTGAGCTTTCCACCATATGCAGGCTTTGTGCATACTAACAAATAAAATATCCCTTAACAAATGGCATTTCCTGCAGCCACTGCTAGTGGGGGATATAAGAACAACTGATGGGGAATGAACAGTTTGCTGGAAAACAGGACTGACGCTTGATTGATTGATTGATTGACCTAATGGCAGGATAAAAGGACACACACTTGTTAGTCACACTAGGGGCAAGCCTATTACCGAAAAATCCTTTGAATCCAAAAACTGTATAGGAAACTAAAACACATGGGAGCACAAACTGCTACCGGCACATTATGCTCCAAAATAATGAAAAACACAAACCTTAGTGGAGTAAAGACTGAAGCATGAAATAAAAACTAAAAGCAATCAAAACACTAAGGAAAATAGATTCAGTTTTTTACCTTGCCATGAAGTTTAGTAAGCTTCAGTTCTGGTCAAGCACACACAAAAAACAGGTGCAAGAGAATATTTGACTAACAACTCATTTCTATAAATATATCAACAACAAAAGCAGAGCTAAGGAGAATCTCCACCCTTTATTGGATGTGGGGGGAAACATAGTGACAAAGGATGAGGAAAAGGCTGAGGTACTTAATACCTTCTTTGCCTCAGTCTTTAACAGTAAGACCAACAGTCCTCTGGGTACCCAGCCCCTGAGCTGGAAGACAGGGACAGGGAGTAGAATGAAGCCCCCATAATCCAAGGAGAAATGGTTAAGGACCTGCTATACCACTTAAACACACATAAGTCTATGAGGCCAGATGAGATCCACCTAAGGGTACTGAGGGAGCTGGCAGAAGTGCTCACCAAGCCACTTTCCATCCTATATCAGCACTCGTGGCTAACCAGGGAGGTCCCAGTTGACTGGAGGTTAGCAAATGTGATGCACGTCGACAGGCAGGGCCAGAAGGAGGATCCGGGGACCTACAGGCCTGTCAGTCTGACCTTGCTGCCAGGAAAGGTTATGGAGCAGATCATCCTGAGTGCCATCACATGGCATGCACAAGACAACCAGGTGACCAGGCCCAGTCAGCATGAGTTTATGAAAGACAGGTCCTGCTTGACTAACCTGATCTCCTTCTATGTCAAGATGACCTGCTAGTGGATGAGGGAAAGGCTGCATCAAAAGAAGTGTGACCAGCAGGTCAAGGGAGGTGATTCTCCTCCTCTACTCTGTTCTCATGAGACCTCAGCTGGAGCACTGTGTCCAGCTCTGGCGCCCCAAACATAAGAATGAAGCTGTTGGAGCGAGTCCAGAGGAGGGCCACCAAGATGATCAGAGGGCTGGAGCACCTCTCCTCTGAAGACAGGCTGAGAGAGTTGGGGTTGTTCAACCTGGAGAAGAGAAAGCTCCAGGGAGACCTTATAGCAGCCTTCGAGTACCTGAAGGGGGCCTACAGGAAAGCTGGAGAGGGACTGTTTACAAGGGCATGCAGTGATAGGACAAGGGGTAATGGGTTTAAACTGAAGGAGGGTCGATTTAGATTAGATATTAGGAAGAAATTCTTCCCTGTGAGGGTGGTGAGGCACTGGAACAGGTTGTCCAGAGAAGCTGTAGATGCCCCATCCCCGGAAGCATTCAAGGCCAGGTTGTATGGGGCTTTGGGCAGCCTGGTCTAGTGGAGGGTGTCCCTGCCCATGGCAGGGGGGTTGGAACTAGACGGTCTTTAAGGCTACTTGCAACCCAAACCATTCTATGATTCTATGTTGTTTACTTGGACTTTAGTAAAGCCTTTGACACCATTTCCCACAGCATTCTCCGGGAAAAACTGGCTGCTCATGCCTTGAACGGGCATGCTCTTTGCTGGGTAAAAAACTGGCTGGATGGCCAGGCCCAAAGAGTTGTGGTGAATGGAGTTACATCCAGTTGGCAACTGGTCACAAGTGGTGTTCCCCAGGGCTCAGTACTGGGACCAGTTCTCTTCAATGTCTTTATCAATTACCTGGATGAGGGGATCGAGTGCACCCTTGGGAAGTTAGCAAGCCACCACGTTGGGTGGGAGTGTTGATCTGCTTGAGAGTAGGAAGGCTCTGCGGGCTGGATTGATGGGCCAAGGCCAACTCTATGACGGTCAACAAGGCCAAGTGCCAAGTCCTGCACTTGGGTCACAACCACCCCATGCAATGCTACAGACTTGGGGCAGAGTGGCTGGAAAGCTGCCTGGCAGAAAAGGACCTAGGGGTGTTGGTCAACAGCCAGCTGTTGTGAGCCAGCGGTGTGCCAGCGGTGTGCCCAGATGGCCAAGAAGGCCAACAGCATCCTGGCTTGTATCAGAAATAGTGTGGCCAGCAGAACCAGGGAAGTGATCATCCCCCTGTACTCGGCACTGGTGATACCACACCTCAAATACTGGGTTCAGTTTTGGGCCGCTCACTACAAGAAAGACATTGAGGTGCTGGAGCATGTCCAGAGAAGGACAATGAAGCTGGTGAAGGGTCTGGAGCACAAGTCTTATGAGGAACAGCTGAGGGAACTGGGGTTGTTTAGCCTGGAGAAGAGGAGGCTGAGGGGAGACCTTCTTGCTCTCTACAACTACCCGGAAGGAGGTTGTAGCCAGGTGGGTGTTGGTCTCTTCTCCCAAATAGCAAGGGATAGGACAAGAGGAAATGGCCTCAGGTTGTGCCAGGGGAGGTTTAGATTGGATATTAGGAAAAATTTCTTCACCGAAAGAATCAATCATTGGAACAGGCTGCCCAGGGAAGTGGTTCAGTCACCATCCCTGGAGGTATTTAAAAGATGTGTAGATGTGGTGCTTAGGGACATGGTTTAGTGGTAAAGTTGGCAGCATTAGGTATATGGCTGGACTCGACAATCTTAAAGGTCTTTTCCAACCTAAATGATTCTATGATAGCATCGTAGCTAGTCATCTGTTACAGCAAAGCTTGAAAGAAGACAAGTTATGAATAGCTAAGTCCAAGGCTGGCTGTGGTTTTAATGATACTTTGAAGTGCTGTACAATCTTTGAAAAAGCCCAAACATTAAGTGGAACACATGCACAACAGCCTTTCTTATTCACTGGCTGCAGCATGCCACTGGAAACAGCTTGAAACAGAACTTAAGATCATCGGCCAAATGTGCAGCAGTTAGGATGATTGACAGAGTATCCTAAAAATCACTGTCTGGCACGATGTTACCACCCCTCGTGCTGTCCAGAATAGCAGCAGCAGTGAGATCTGCTCTGAAGGGAAGCCCATGAGCTGCCTGCATATCATATTTTTACCAGTGGGGCAAAAGGGCGGATGATAGTGACTCAAGGAGCCCCTTTGTGCTTTGCCGGGAATGCTGGCAAGGAGTGAGGCTGCCAAGAGCTATCCAGTTCTGGAACACAGCATTAAAAGAACAGGAATGACTAAGTGAAGGAAACAGCTTTAAAACAAAATATTGGGAAAATGCCTCTTTACTATTCATACTCCGATTTGTTCAAAGATTGAGTGTTTTGTTTCTAAATACTTGATCATTTGCAATGCTTTACCTTGTTTCTCCTGGAAGAAAAGAGATTGGCATGTTCTCCTGACAGCCTTGACCTGGATGCCAATTAGATTTGCAAGCAGAGCAGAACTCAATGTCACAGGCTTTGCACTGGACAAGCTGGGGGTCCTGTGGGCTTGATTCCTGGAGCTGGCAAACTGCCTGGCAAGTAGAGGATGGACACCAAGTCCGACATGGATCCAAAAGCACTTCTGTACAGGGGCATAAAAGAACAAAATTCAAAGTTTGTTACAAGACCAGCTTTCCATAACAATGTATTACAGCTCAGGTTGACTGGCTGGGCATTTTCAAAAGAAGCCTTTTAATTTATGCTACCCACTTAGACATAAATCTGGCCTGCTTTGCAAACAGGCACCAAACTAAAGTGAGTTTCCAGAGTTTGAATTAATTGCCCAATTTCATTCACTGAACTAAACTTGTTCTGAGAAGGAGATGTAATTTTTTTCAGTTGTAGTTGAAGTTAAATAAAACATATATTGTGCAGGCATAACCCATCAGAAAGTGGTTTTACTGTGCCTTGCCCAGTAGGACTCTATTTCAAGTTGGTCTCTGCCCTAATGTAGCCACATGATTAACACTAGCGTAAGACTGTTAGACAGTTTGATCCCTTTCTTGCAGGCTGCTTACTGGTAAGAGAGTGTCCCTGCCCATGGCAGGGTGGTTGGAACTAGATGATCTTTGAGGTCCCTTCCAACCCCAACCATTCTATGATGATTCTATGATTCTAAGTCATTTCACATTGGAAAGCCCAGTGAAGTCAGTAAAAACCTACCAATGACTTCAGTGGTTTCTAGGCTGAGTCCTGCCCTCAGCAAAAACCTCACTATAAGTTCTCGTTGGCCACACAGTTCCACATCCCCATTGGCACCCGGTCAGCTTATATACTCATAAAAATTAACAAGGTTCATGTCATCATTACACACAGAACTGCCTAATAATTCTGCACCAGATGCCATCACAGGAGATAATGGTGGCTCCATAAAAGGGGCCAGTCTCCCTCCCCAGCCCCTAGAATACTGTTAACTCAAACAGCAAAGCTCTAAATAGAAGTCACTAGAGAAGTCACTCCCTCCCTTAGTTATAGAGCAATATAATACATAGTAATTTTCTTTCCTTAGTTTATTCCCAGAATGTTGCAATTCTGGGAATCAGCAGGCAAGAACAGAAACAATGTTTTCCTATTTTTTTTGGGGGGGACGGGGGAGGAGGGAGGAGGGTTGTGATGACCAAACAATTAATGCACAATGCTACGGCATGAACACAAGCAGAGCCAGATTCTGATTTATGGGATTGCTCTGGAGTGATACCATTCCCACAGCCTTACAATAGGTAGCATTACATGTGTTACCTCTTTCAAACTGCAGCTTCTTATACCTTTGCATGATTTCTGATGCAACCATGCACTCAATCTGTTGAAGGAAGAAAAAGGAAAAGACAAATTTCCAGTTAGGAACAGCAATAATCTAAGGCATTTTCAACAAATGGAGACAAAATATTTGACCTTTAGAGAATTATTAAAAAAGTATGCTGGCAACAGTGGCAGCTGTAACATACAGAGCAAGACACATTTAAGCATCCTGGAAAGAAAAGGGGGGGGGGGGGGGGGGGGAAATCGATTTGCAGTAAAAGCGTACCTCATTTTCTTGCAGATGACCTCGCTTTGGGCAGGCAGCATCAGGGCAGCTGATCGCTGTTTCTAGACCTTCTTTGATCAAAAGTTCCACATACTGTTTTAGGCACTGTAAGAGAGCCAAAGACTGAGTTAACTATCCCACCAAGAATAAACCACTCGGTATTTTAACAGCTTTCCTCTGAAAATCTGAAGAACTTTGAAAAAACCCAGATACTACTATGTGCCTTTTACAACCATGGGCCATGCCCTCACCTTTTGCAATGGTTATACCTTTAAATAGAAAACAGCAAGTTCATTTCCCCATTGAGTAATTTTTCCTTAATTTAAAATACGCAGCAAATTAAAAAATAATAATAACAGGGAAAAGGACAAATCAAACAGGGTGCTAGGAAGGGAAAAAATAATAAACCATCACCAAGATAAAATTAGATTAACCACACTCCAAAAATCCTTATGTGACTGGAAACCACAACACAGCTTAGTAAGCAGTAACTACCCATAGACAGACATCTGTCAAGCACACCAGAGAGCAAAAGGGAGTGGTGTATCTTGTCTTCTATTTCTAGAAAATAACTATCTGAACTTCCTGGTTAAAGACATATCTTTTCCATAGGAAGAAAAACTGGGAGAATTAGGACTCCCAGAAGAACTACAGTTTCCATGGGGACCGAATAATAAATATTGGTAATACTAATACTTTTCTCCCCTAGCAACGACAGCATTTTACCCAAGTCATAACTGAAAATGTAGCATCTAACACAGTAGTGCACAACATGACCATCAACAAAACAGAGAAGAAAGGTGGATATTTTAGACTAAGGGCAAATTAAGATCAAACCTTGTTATTCTTGAAGAGCAACTGCCCTTCACCTCCACACTTCTCACATCAAGGTAAGAGCTACTGCATAATTGTCTGCGGAGGAGGCCAGGGGAGCGATGGAGAGAGAGATATCCTTCTCCCTGCAGACACTGTGCAACTTCTACCAGCCTGACACTACACAGAAAGAGCAAATGAGGGTCTGTTTCCCAGTGGATGGGTCACCCTTGGTGTTCTCAGCCTGCCTGTGAGCTCAGCTGGCAGTAGCAAACTGGAGACAATTACAGCAAGTAGGTCCCTAACTCTCTGTTACGAGATATGTGAATAAAGAGGGAGATTAGACCAAAATGAAATGAAACGGAGTGAAACGAAAATAGAAAACAAGCTCAGCATACAGCTGGGTGGGAGGCAAGAAGGATTACACACTCTGCAGCAAGCTGGTAAAATGGGGACTTCAAGTACCACTTCCAGACAGAACTTGTGAAAGGTACGCAACCACTGATTCACCATCAGCCTTGCCGAGTCCAGCATGACCAACTGCAGGTCAGACCACAAAGCTGCTTCTTCCTTCCAACCACCAGCACATTTCCAGCCTAACCCTTTGCATGTGGCTTGTAGCTGCTAAGGTCCAGACTTTGAGTCTACTCATTTAGCCTCTTCTCTTGCTGTTCTGCCTCTCGATATGTCTGTTCAGCTCCTTTCAGAGACCCTATCACCTATATTAACATTTTATTCCAGATTTTACCTCTCACAGCTTGATTGCAGCAAAAACTTCACTTCCTGCCCACATAATTTCTGCTGCCCTGGTACACAGCTTTTCTGGTGGCAACATGCCACCACCTTGATAGCACGACAAATAATTTCTGTCAGAGTCCCCTTCCCTCCATCTCCTACTCAACAGAGACAACTGGTCTATTTTTTAGAAAAGAAAAACAGAGACTAGGTAATTGATATCGTTAGAGGTTTTACACATGTAAAATATCCACGTGACAGATTGTGGTCTATGTCTTCCTTTTTATCAGTAGGGCTTTAATGAAGACAACTGTTCACTTAGTAGATGTTTGACTTGCACAAGGTTTCCAAGCCTTTGCTTCAAGCTCTGCAGGGTGGGTGGTGGAGCAGTTCAAGAGAACCACTAGCAGCAACTACAGCAGGCTGAGCTCTACAAGAACCAGGTCTGAGGTTAATGCCTTGGCAAACCACGGTTTCAGCTGTAGTGAGGTATTAGTGTCGCTATAATGACACTCCTGGCTCTTCCCTTTTCTCTCCATCTGCAGATGCCAAGCGTGGATTAAAATGAAAACGCATACATTTTTAATGCCAACACTTAGCACTTATAGAAAGCACTTTTCAAGCTGAATGAGCTTTGCCATCATTAATCATTAATGTGGTTAGTTCTCTTCCTCAACCTGTTTGGGACCATTGCCAAAGCCTATTTGATTTGTTTCCCTTTCCTCACATCTTCCACGGAATGAGACAGTTCATCCCTGCCATGAGCAGTGTCCAAGGCCTTCCCCTTCCCCTGCTGCGGCACTGGCCCCTATCTACCTCCTCAAAACCAGCCCAGCCAAGTGCGCTTCTTACGCTATACCTTCTGGGAACACAGATGCTGTCTCGAGGCCATGAAATATCACCGTAAATTAGGCAGAGGATAGAACACTCTCTACACTCAGGACTTCGCCACTCCAGAGATTTCCGAAGTGGAGGAAGAGTAATTCAAAATGGTTGCAAGAGAATGTGAAGCACGGGGTAGCTGTGGCTTCTCTTGAGAGCAGACACAAGACGTGTCACTTGTGTCAGCAAATTTTAAACTCGCTACAGTAGGAGAAATGCACCAGCATGCAAGCAAAGCACCACAGTAGGATCGAATGCTTGGTTACATACTGTGAAAAATTCATTAAAAACAACTACAAAAAGATGACAAATAAATTGTTGCTAATTTTCTATGCAGCTTGTAGTTGAACCCATGCTAGAAGAAAATACCTTCATAGCCTTTCCATTAAGGCAATAAAGTACTGTATGAGATGAATGAAAAATGTGGGAGTGTAAGTCACCCCAAACAACTTTCAAAATGAAATATATTACAT
Organism: Balearica regulorum gibbericeps; assembly: GCF_011004875.1. NCBI lineage: Eukaryota > Metazoa > Chordata > Aves > Gruiformes > Gruidae > Balearica > Balearica regulorum. Next base: position 18,593,726 of record NC_046186.1, read on the forward strand.
AATTTTTCTCAGAGAAAACAGGGGCTTAAATTAGGTACCTAAGGGCTGAGGTTGGAATAAGGTCACAAAATATCCTTCTTGTTGTACATTGACCCTTATAAAACCAATATGCTGAGGAGCATCTTTATTCTTCCTTTACTGGATGTGTGTCAATGGAAAGTTACTTTTATTTGAAGCAAGACTTTTGCTAAATTCCACTTCTTTCTTTAAAAAAATCCTCATTGTATTTCAGTAATTAAATAACTAAATATTATTAAAAAGTCACAGTTTGAGATATCCTAAACTTATCAAAAACTGATGGTGGTTATTCTGTACATTTCTGCTTATGTATATAGTCTGAGATGATGAATCCAGGGTAAGACTTGGCATTTCACAAAAAATAACTCTTTCCTGAATTAAGTAGGTCATAAGGGGAAATGGTCCTTTGCATTCAGTTCTGTTCTTCGTTTCTGTACTCTGATAATCTTCACCTGGAATTACGAAGACCTGCCTAGCCAGCAAGAAGAGAAGACCAAGCATGTAAGTTTTCATACATTAGTCGAGTTACAGCAACAAACCACGTGTGTGTTCCTACTCCCTTCCCAGGCCAGAACTAGAACGTGTCAGTTCATGACAATCATTAGGCAAATTACTCTGGTTTACGTTGCAGTTGCAACAAGTGAACAGGCAATTGTAGCTTAGATTTCTGTCCAGCATGCATACTCTCAGCATACCAAACAACTCAGGGGAGGAGAAGAACAGTTATTATATGATGGCACTCTAGGACACTATTAAGGTTGTTTGGGTTCCTTAACTATAGAGATCTATACCTTAGCATTCAATTTACAGCTTCATATATTTTTAAATTGAAAAGAGATTGTAATACACTACTGTATATGAATGTTAGACAGGGAACTCCATGAAAACTGCCACAGACTTTTGTAATTTCCAGTAGACAAAGGAAAGCAAAGCACCGCACAACATATGTGTTATATATAGTTTATATATAGACTATATAAACTACATATATAACACACACACATATATAAACTACATTTAAAACTTTATATAAGGTTATACAAACTGCAGGTGAAGATGCACAGCGTGGCCCAGTTACTCCCCAGCAGCACCAGATCAGTCAGAAGAGGCAGGTTAGCTCTCCCGAGCATTGCACCTGCGCCTTTGTGTGCGTCCCTGCTCTGTCCCCTTCCTGCTGGACATCACTGCCGTCCTTTCTGGTGATGACTTTTTCTTTCACCTGGCAACCCGAGACTCCTCCTGTCGTTTGCTGTCCCCACTACAAAAGGCAGGAGCACAACCGCCTCGAGGAGTTTTGGCCCAGATCCGTTCTCTCACAAGGGTCAACTGAGCGCCCAACTCAGCAGTGGTTTTACCACACGATCTTTTTTGCCTCAGCGATAAATGGCTAATAAAGGAACAACTTCCTTTCCGAAGCCACCCAGAGTAGCCTAATATTTAGAGCTCCGTGAGATGAGTTGTACTTCCAGCCTTTGCACATCAAGGATTGCGCCACACAGAAAGGCATATTCACTGCTGCACATCATTTTGTTTAATGTTAGAAAGATCAAAATATTCTATGAGAATCAAAATGGTTACTTTTTGCCTGATTTCGAAATGATAATGCATATTTTTACTCTGCTGCATATAATTCTAACAAAATTGCACAGGCCACAGAAAAATCTCAAGACAAAGAACTAAACCATCTGGCTTTTAATTTTTTTTAGGAGAATTTGAGCAACGATTAGGTCTATTTCTGATGACGGTGCTTTGACTTGTTTCTCCTGACACCCAAAACCAAACTAAAACCATCATAATTTGTAAGAAGGAATCTGACTCATTGTTTCCATGTGGGGCAGCATCTATCTACCATCTACTTCGACAGAAAAAAATGCTTTCATTTGGTGCCTAAGGTAATTTTACAATACACAATGCATGTAATTAAAAACACTTGGAGATATTTTTGGTGAACATCTTCATTTTTTAAAATAGAAGAGCATACCTTTTTGAAGAGTTACAACAAATTTACTATTAAGAACAAGTTATTGCTACTGTCGCAGGAGACAAGGAATTGCTTTTCAAGATGTCACCTTTTATTTGAGAGCTGGGCAGGCAAAAAGATTATCCTGTATTACTTTCTTAACAGTTGCTAGGTGGATTTTGTCAAAATGCAGATTTCTGACTATTCTAATGCTGCAGATGCAAGTGCCAAGTCATATGGGAAATTTTATAAATAAGGCAATGGATTTGGAAAGGCCAAAAAAGCATGTCAGGATTGCAGAGCCAAGAGTATCATTACCCTATCATTTGATTTATTTCTTAAAACTTTAAATGTATTTTAGTGCTGGCACTAGGCCACAGCCATCCCAAAACGAAATGTGCACTTCACAAATATCATTGCATGCCGGTATAGGTAAAACATTTAAAAAAACCCCAAACACCTACTGATAAAATTGAAAAGGAAAAAGAGAAGAAGTTAAGTTCTAAAAAAGAGAAGAAATTAATATTTTACAATACATTTGGTAAACGTGAATATTCAAGCTAGACAAAGTCAGTTGCTATTTTGCATCAACATTAACCAGGAAAATAACCCTTCACCTTGGGCAGACAATCACTATGAGTTTTGCACCATACTTCAGGGACACAAGTAAGGGCTGACATGCTTTTTCAACAAGGGAGACTTTAACAAAAAAAATCTGATTCTAAAATTAGTGGACCTAAGTTTCAATGCAAAGAGGGGAAATGGAAAATAATACTGGAAAGAAAGCTCAAACTGAAGGAAAAAACGTTTCCAAGTGAGATGATTATTAACATGTAGACTAAATTGCTGAAGTCTAGCAAATTCTATACCATCTGCAAATCAGAATTAGATGAACTTGTAAAAATATATATATACACACACACAGAGATATAAACTTGCATTCAACCACGTGAAGAGTCAGGAAATGCTAGCTGGTATTTTAAGGTCTACATTACAAACAACATCAGGATGGATGAATGTAATGATCCCTTTTGGCCTTACATTCTGGGAAAGAATACGAAGAATATGAAAGGATGTTGAGTGAGAAGCCCTTATTCAACAGTCATTTGTAGCTACAAATCTACAGTTTGGCTTAAGGGCAGTTTTTGTGCTAAAAGGATAATAAGCCAAAGCTCAAAATTCCTGTGATGAGGTTACACAGATGAATAAGAAATATGAGGAAATATATTGCAACAAATACTTTTGATAGCATTTTGTAATATTTTTATGCTCTGCATCCCAGGTATTTTTCTTTACATTAATCAGAAATGAATACCGAGAAGGTTATATCTTTTCTTCCCAGAAGACAACATAATACCAAGGTTATTTCACTGCTCTGTGCTAATTCCCCTAAGCTAATTCTGCAGCCAGTCTGGTCAATAGGCATTTATACTGGTAGGGACATTGTCTGTAAGTCTTTCAGGTAATGGGATGTAATGCTCATTTTTAGCTTCGGATTAGAATTAGTAAATAGTGATGCAGAGTACAACACTCACTGGGGCAGGAGGAAAGAGTGTGCATGAGAGTGATACAAATAAACCAAAGAGATTAATTCAGGTGTCCATGTCTCAGGTAGAGGCTAATACTCTTGGAATAATAGCTCCCCCTCCCTTTAGTCCAAATAGCAAATTGACTCTGGACTAGAGAGCTCTTCCCTGAAGAAAACGTCACTTTCTAGAAAAACTTTCCATTTAGACAAAGTTGAACAACCTCAAGAGGAAAAACTCCCTAAAATAAGCAACCTACAGCTGGGGTATTCTCTGGAGAGAAGGGAATAACAATAGAACCAGGTTTGAACCTATTCCTGAAGAGTAGGAATTCCTATAGCCATATATAACTGGTTTATACTACCTTTCTTAATATTTTTGTGGATCCTTCTAAAAGCAACAGGAATGTTCATTTGGTGATAAGACAAATGCACTTTTAATCTTAGTGTTTCATGGAAAAAGAAAATTACTTTCTGCCAAATTTCCACGGAACACTTAGGGCATGCAAAAAAAGTGAGAAAAAAGAAAAGAATGTAGGTTTCTTGGACAGCTTTTAAGCTTCTTTCAAACCTACTACGTGGTCTTTTTATGTAAAGTAATAGTTACAATCCCATGTAAATCTATTCTTATTTAATCAGAGGCTGAACTTTGCAATACTCTTGCACTGTGCACAAATCTCTACTGCAGATCTACAATCTGGCTTTCTAGTATCACCCTAATCCTACTTGGTTAGCAAGTGATTTACTGGAAAATATCTATGCACATTTAATCACAAAGATCTGTTTGAAGCATACACATGACCATGGCAGTGATCTTATTTTTCTTTATTAGATACACTGTCAGCAATACTGACAAAATCCAAGAACAGAAGCTATATGAAACCTCACAAACCACCTAGATCTCAGAGATAGACGTACACTAGACAGATGTTTAATGTTTGTGATTCTACTTTGAACTAAAATAGGTCATTTCCAGTTCTATAGAAATTTTCTCAGAGACAACAACCTACTTTCAAAGAAATCTTCACTATCAAAATTCCAAGTTTTTTAACCCTGCAGCTGATTCATCATCCTTAAGAATAAATCACAGGAGGAAATAGTCACTTATTTTGACATGCAGTACTTCAAATCTACAATCTGAAAGCAGTAACGCAGAACATTCTTACATGTTTGCTCTTTATATCCTTTATTTTGTTGCCGAGACAAACATCATGCTGCATAGGCACACAAAACCTTCACTCTATTTAAGACAAGGACCTGCAAGGTTCTCCAGAGCTCTGCAACAGGGAAATATCTAGTGCCCAAATCTGGCTCCCTATGCTGTGAACAAGGTGGCGCACACTGGGGAAAGGACTTTGGCCAGAAGCAGACATGGGTAATGTCACAGGTGATAAATGTTTTCCTCAAACTGGGAAGTAATTTGAAAAAAGCTGTTTTACAGGTTCCTGCCTCTACCTGCCCAACACTTTGCCTCTTTTTAAAGATTCTTTTTTATTCAAAATTGCCAAGGGTAAAGGCCTTTTCGTCCCCCTGCGCTGTCAGTTTCTAAAGACCATGCCAGCTGCTCTACAGCCCTGCTACAGCCCATCTTGTCAGCCTAAATCCAGTCACATCAGCCTGCTCATAGATGGTGGCCAAACGGCGACTTGGCTGGGGAAAATACACGCAAGCCCTGTGCTTCCATGTCTCAGGACAAACCATCTGAGCATCCTTTCCTGAGCTGTAAAAATTGGTCTTGTCCAGAAGTCTTTGTGCTCCCATCAGCTGGTAGAATCTTAGGATGGGAAACGGCCAGCAGCCTGCCAGGAGCAGAAATTCACAGTGCAAATGTCACTGTGGTTAGTGCAAAGACAGCTGTTGATTTAACCTGTGGACAGCAGTGCAGGTTTTGTCGAAATTCTTTCTGACAGTACGCCCAAATATCACAGCAGGCACTTGCACACACTTCTGAACTGATGCAAACAACTCTGAGAAGATACTCGCATTAGGGATGAGGTGCAGTATCCCTCTCTGCTTGGGTGCAGCCTCCAAACCCTCCGCATCAGAGTAACCGTGTCAGTTTGGGAAATGCCAGCATCAGGCCATCATTCAGCAAACGAAGGTGAAGCAAGAAGAAATGTACGTATCATGAAGGATGCAAGCATTTTCAGTGAGAGCTATCCCGGAAAGAGGAGCCCTGCTGACTGCTTCAGCTTGAGAAATATTAGAATAAGGCAAATATCCTTTGAGACACAGCAATCAATGGCTGTGGAAATCACAAGCAGGACCAAGCAACAGGAACTAAATGAACCTGAAAAAACAAGTGAATTGAATGCTTTAATAGAGAAAAGGAAGGCAATGAAGACTTACAGCTCCCTATCCTTTGAAACAGTGGGTTGTTGGTTTATATACGTGTGTACTGTAAAACATACAGAAAATGAATAATATTTCTTCAGAGAAATCTTTCACATCAGTAGATAGTCAGCAGAAAATGGCCAAATGAGACAAGGATAGTATCTTGTGGTTTGTGCATATCTTCATCTTAGAATAGATATTTCAAGTAGATGTACATGTAAACTTGTTGGATTTTTACCCCTTCATTATCTTGCATAAGCTGCTTGTTCTCACTTATTCGGGGATGCAATTGGTAGAAACACACAGAGTAAACTTTACAAAAATAAATTTGTTTTCAAATGCCAACATATGCAGTATGAAACTCAAACATTCAGGAAGCAAAAACAACAATGAAAATTTCAGTCTTCCCTTATATGGTTGTTTGAGAAAAGTTTATTCTATTTCAGAACAGAATGAGTATTTCTGAGTGGGAGGACATACACCTGCAGCAAACAAAGAACTTCTCACTTTCACATGCAAAACATTATGCAAACAAAAATGAAGTAGTTTTCCCAACACCCAGATGAAGGCAGATAATGTTAACCTCATTTAGTAACATCATACAGGAGAGGGGAGAGCTGAAGGTTTTTAGATCAAGTTTAGTTTTCACTTGGGGTTCTGCAGTTCCCAATTGTACATTAATTACTTTGTAAATAGGCCAGTTTATTATTAAAGCAGGGAGTTTTGTCATCACAGCATCTACGAGACGAGCCAGCACCCAGACATTCATGCGAATTGCTATGCAAACACAGAGCGACCTCTAACCGCAAAGCCTCTACTGACACGTCACGTGTGAAGATTACTATCAGTTCTCTGCTAAGGTCTGGGGGAAGTGAGCACAGGCGGCAAGCTCTGAGCTTTGCCAGCAGCTGGTGGGAAACAGGAAAACATCACAGCTGCTAAGCAGCACCCAGAGCTCTATAAAACCACACAAGCCATTAGGTTTCCCCCTCCCTCCTGTTTCACAGCAAGTAGGACATCTCCTCTTGGTAGAGAGGACAGCCTGGCCTCAGCCCCGTGCCGCACTCTACGGCAAGTTTCCCTTTGGCAAGCAGGGACAGAGAGGGAAGGCGGCCGAGCCCACCTGCTCCCATCCATGCTGCTCTTGGTGTCCGCCTTGCCCTGGGGAAAGGAGAAGCTGCCGCTGCCTCTGCCTCATTTGGAGTGAGGGAGAACATTAAGTAAATTGTGCTTTTTCCCGTCTTCCAACTCAGAGGCCAAAGCTGTATGTGCTGCCAGTCAAGCATCACAAGAAAAAAAGACTCCTGCTGCCAGTTGCAGGCAGGATAGTGATATTTGCCTTGCTGATCATAGGCTCTGCCCTTCCTTTCAGGTCTTCAGCCTCTGAAGAAGCTCAATGACTAGAATCAAGTAGACATGTATGAACAGCCATGATTAGCCAAAAGCAGTAATTCTGGTCAGAGGGCTAGTGTCACACTACCTGAGATAGAATGCACTTAGATACAGACTTAAAATCACAGTTCTACCAAACTCAGAGGGACACCTAAAGATCCAGGGAAGGTTAACCAGCTGTCTCAAGGGCTTAAGGCAGAGCCTATGGATAAGACTCAGAGTATCTACTAAAACCAGTGGTGTTAGTTTCAAACAGCACAAAGTTGATCTACATGTCCACAGCTCACCAACAAGAAATCACAAAGGAGTAGCAGAAGGTAGGTCTTAACATCAGTTTTGTCATTTTCTTTTTGATTGTAGGACCTCTCTCACATATCTCAATACCACTCTTTCCTTCCATCGGTAGCAAGGTGGATTGCAGATGAGTAATCAAAATAATTTTTTCAAAGACAAGTTCTCTCTCAGGTTTCATATTTCTTCTAGATATTTGCTTGTCTGGACTGCTTGCTTGACCGATTTTCTTTTTAAATTTGAGAAAGATAACCTCAAATCATCAAGTACCAGAATGGTCAGCACTGCATAAAATCTTGAAGGGAACTGAACAATCTAATGTGAAGCTAAGAGGACCTTAGCCTGTCTTGAGTAAGAGTAAGTGGCATTACTGTATTTGCAACACATTATTTGGCACTTCTACTTGTATGTTTATACATATAAAAATTATATATGTACACACATATACATGTAGTCCTGAATCTCAACACATTTCAGCAACTGATGGACTTTCATGCATGAATATCAACTGGAACAAAACCTGTTGTAACTTTAGTACCTATACAATTGGTAACACATCTTGTCCTTTAAGACACGTGAGAATTTCATCATAGATTATAAAATGATCAGAATTCCAGGCAGGAATGGGACTAAAGTTGCTCCCTCATCTCCCCTCACCCCCAAAAAAACCCCAAAAGCTAAGGAATAACTAAAAATTTTTGCACAGTAACTAATACAAAACAAAGTTCAACAGAAAGAAAAAAGTAATGCTCTGTTTGCTTCATTCTGCTTTGCCTTCCATAAGGAGGTAAGTGTCATAAGGAAAATTTTCTGAAGAAATCATGCAAAACCAATTACTTCTCCTGGGGCAAGCAACTGCTAAGTGACTATCTTGAAATTTATGGCTATTAGCGATCTACTGTGTGCTACTTAATTAGGAAAAAATGATTTAATAAAAAGCAAAACATTTAAGCATTTTAGTCCAAAATTTGAAAAGCACACTTAAGATTGGTCCTGTTGCTGACACGATTCCAGAAGGAAAAATATTATCTTGCCCCTTGACAATACTCAGAAAAATATCCAAACAAAAAGCCAGCAGCAGATAGCTTGTTTTCCTTTCTACTCTCTAGACTTTTGTTCCTCTGGTACCTTGAGCAATCCAACAATGGATACATTCCTAATGGATGAGATATACAAAACCTGAGAGCGCTCATAGTATTGTGTGCACATTAATGATCATAATGATAAAAACCATAATGGAGTATTGTACTAATAGCCACAACTGGCAAAATAATACGATGGGAAATTGTAGCATCTATGCCTTATCAGCAGAGGAGTGGCAGTCTGCTCTATTCAATCGATGCAGAGCTCTGCCAGAGAGCAAAAGGAAACAGTGTCCCCATTCTATCTTTCTGAATAGTAATGCTGTGTTATTGTATAAGTGTCAGGAAGAGACAATCCTTCATGGGATCTTTACCACGGCACTTCTATGCTTATAAAGGAACGAAGACTTCCAGACAGAAATATTGTAGGATTGAGAAGTCTGCACGTTGATCTAAATTCTGCATACCAGTAGCACTGCACTTGAAAGATCTCTTTCTGATACATACTCACACTGTCTCCACTTGCTGGGATTTAGACAGAAGGGCTAGACCTAGGAGCAAAAGCTGCAGCAAAAATGGTTTTCACACTTGTAATAGATAACTTTTTTCTTTTTTGCTCATATCACTGCAGAGGCCATCAGTTACTTCAGATCATTTACGTAAAAGCAAGAAGCCAGAACAAAATTATATATTGGTCCACCAAAAATGGTCAACTAGTTCTCCAAGTGTATTTCCACTTATCCTAGTATCGCGTACTGAATCTATAGTATGTAGACTCCATCCAAAGTCTTGAGCCAAAAGGATATTTTTTTCCTGTTGGCTTTCAATAACTTTAATTTGGCCATTCACAAAATGCAGTTCATATTGAGGACTGCAATGGAGGATTGTTGGTGTTGGAGCGAGTCCAGAGGAGGGCCACCAAGATGATCAGAGGGCTGGAGCACCTCTCCTCTGAAGAAAGGCTGAGAGAGTTGGGGTTGTTCAGCCTGGAGAAGAGAAGGCTCCAGGGAGATCTAATTGCAGCCTTCCAGTACTTGAAGGGGGCCTACAGGAAAGCTGGAGAAGGGCTGTTTACAAGGGGATGTAGTGATAGGACAAAGGGGCAATGGCTTTAAACTGAAGGAGGGCAGATTTAGATTAGATGTTAGGAAGAAATTCTTCCCTGTGAGGGTGGTGAGGCACTGGAACAGGTTACCCAGAGAAGCTGTGGACGCCCCATCCCTGGAAGTGTTCAAGACCAGGTTAGATGGGGCTTTGGGCAACGTGGTCTAGTGGAGGGTGTCCCTGCCCATGGCAGGGGGGTTGGAACTAGATGATCTTTGAGGTCCCTTCCAACCCAAACCATTCTATGACTGTTCACAGGAGGAAGACCAGTGGAGGAATCTGTGCATAGCTGTCACACTTTTCCTTAACCATTGCCAATGGGCTGAACTGTCTTGCCTGACTCATTACAGGAATATTTTCTTAGGCAATTTAACAACCTTCAGGCTGTCCACAAGGTAGAGATGGAGGCCCTGGGTTTCAGTCATGATGAATTCTTGGGTTGACACAGATTGATAGCTACTGCCCCTTGCAACTACTGGGATTGATTCTTCTTTCTTCCCCCCCCCCCACCAAGTAAAGCAAGGGTAATATTATTTTCCTAGTATTTCACAGGAAAACTTTAGGGTAAATAATTTTTTCAGAGCATTCAAATGTCACCATAGTGAAGCTCATACAAATGGCAGACAAGAAGCAGACAAGGTACGTTGGTTTGCTTAAACAGGACAAAGCTGCATGAACTGTTCAAGACAATCAAATACAAGTGGTAAAAATGGACCGATGATTCCAGCTGAATAGGATTTGACATAAGAATCCAGTGTCACCACAGTAATTTACTTATGCCAGGTCCTCAGAGCAGGTTATCGGCAAAGGTTATATCTTTAATATCTGTAACAGGTTATATCTTTTGGAACAGCAGTAAGAGTCAGTAACCGTATTCTACCAAGAAGCAATGGAAGATCAATGATGGGAGCAAACGTTAGAAGGAACAAGATGGAGAGGAAGAGACATATCTGACAACCCAGCCTTTCTGCAGCCACTTACATGTAACTGAAAAAAATGGAATTAAAATATTCTCCACATCCAAGCAACAGGGAGAGACACAGAAAACTCAGCTGTAAATACTAGAACTATCCATTGTGCAGTAGAGAACAGTTTTCATGAAGCCTATTATTTTATATACTTTTGCATGCTTGAGCAAACACTCTTTTCAAAGTGTGCAAGGAAGCAATACTTATTTTTTAATTTGAAAGGCACAGTGTTTGCAGACTGTATCCGTTTACCTGCCTGTGTGCTCACTTTCTCTTTTCCCACAGAATATCAATGTTCAGGTTGGTTGCGATAACTTGGAGGTTTCAGAATATTGCATGTCTTAGAAACTGAGTTGTTTGCATTGCTTCTTTTTTGCTGTTTTCAGTAACCAACAAAGAGGAGCTGTTTGCACTGTGCCAACCCCCTATAGCCTCTCAATAACCATCAGAAAAAATTCTATTATTTAAAAAATGGTAAAATTTCCATGAAGAAAAAGATAGAAAAGACTACTTAAAAAAATATCTTTGTTCTTAACATTAAAAAACCACCAAAAAATCTTTGTTGAAAAGGACTTTCAAATTAAAAAAAAAAAATCACCGAATTCTATGTCTGAACCTATAATTTCTCAGGAGTTCATGACATGGTGTTAAAGTCTTTGAACATCATGTATCCCAGAAATTATATTCTTACTGACCTTACTGTAACTTTTCCACTGCTGAACCATCGTCACAAGGTTTTTGGTGTACTTGCACCCATTGCAAAATTAAAGGATCTAACATTGTCATTCCAAATCATCATTAGGAATGGAAAATTACACTACTACTACTTTTATTTCTCTGTTCATAAACTAGCGATACCTATTTACTGTTATGATGATCTTTGCTACATGCTATACTTACATTCACCAAACAGTGTGTTTACTTAACTGACAAGATTCTTGTTATACCAGGAATGCATTTGTGCAATAGGGCAGTAAAAAACTGTTACAGGATTGTAATTATGATACAGTGACACTAGAATCTATAATATATTAAATATTTTTCTAGTTACAAATGTGTGCATGGCACTGTTCCAGAAAGGCTTGGGGGTAAAGTTAAAAAAAATAAACAAAAGAACAATCAACAAAAAAAATTCCCAAAATCCAAGCCACTGACAGATAAAAGTGAAAAGGTGAATAACCTTGCTAAGGAGGTGACTGACTGTATACAGCAGTATACTGAAGCACTGAGTAAAACCTATTTTTTTATAAACAGGAAAACAGAAGAGTTTGCTTGCTAGCATTTGTGTTAAACACTGTTGCTGTGCACTTATTTCCACCGCAGCATCAATGCTTCGGAGTGAAACCCACTCAGCAGAAACACACATGATTTCTGCAGTTAAAATTGTGCAGGTTTTTATGCTTAATAATAATTAAAAAAAGCAAACTCACCAGGGTACAGAAGATGCATTGGCATTGTGCTATTGTTGTCATCTGCTCCACGGGATATTCACCGAGGCAGAGCTTGCAGGACACTAATGGGTCGAGTACCAAGTCCCAGGTAGGCCTATATCTTGCTGTAGTCATTGCAGAGCAGTCTGAAAAACAGCACAAAAATAAAGATACTCCATCACTTCTTTATACTGATACTTGGTACATCTCTGCCACTAAATACATCATTGTCAGCTGCTGCTTGTTAGCTATTTGGAAAAAATAATACAAACAGCAATGGCTAATTTGACAGCATCAGCACTTGCAGTAGGCTATACATCCCCTGCCTGATAGAACATGTATATAGCAAGCAGAAGAAAAAAACCCAAAACGATCACGTAATACACTGACAAAATATGAGAACAAGCAGGAAATATCCTTAGGTCACCGACTTTTGTCCCACATTATAAATGCAAAAGTCACATTCCCAATTCCTGCCACTTCCACCACTAGTTACAAGCTTTCTTTCACCAACATTGATTACTCATCACTTAATACATTCCTTAACCCCAACTCCAGCTACCCAGGCGAGACTCAAGATCTTTCATGAGCCAAACATCTAATATGACCCTTTTCCAGCCTGATGATATTGCAACTCAGAGCCAGACATTTTTGTTCCCAAGGGCATGCCAGATCGATCGATCGAAGTTAATTTTAGAAAGAACGGTGAATATTCTGATTATCTTCAGAGTTTCTTAGCCTGCATTTTTCTACCAACCCCTCCTATATGCCAAGAGCACAAATTTGTTGCAACAACAACGAACTGGGCCAAATAAGAACATAAAAATTGAGCTACAAGAAGAGGCTCTAATACCTATATATCACCCTCAAGACAGCAATACGATAGGATCACACAGAGTATCTTTATCCTGGGCTTCAGGGCCCAGATGGAGAATTGTCAAATGACTAACCAGAAAGAAAATAATCTCACACATAACAAATGTGTTCCCACAAAGAGGAAAGCTAATTTACAAAGTTACACATGTGGGAAAAAAAAACACCCAACAAAAACAAAAAACCACACACTCCCTCAAACATCTAAGGTAACTTATGTAGTAAACCAATCTTCATACTGTATTTACTAGTATTTTTTGTCACTGTGACATTGACTTTCCAAGTGTGGGAAATTCACGTCCCAAGGCTGCTAGGAGGTCCACATTATCTCACCTCCCTCCTTCCCAAAATTAGCTGGTTTCTTACCATCCCCACACTGGCAGTTATGCTACTCCAACCATGATTACAGGCTTGTTTGGGTTTGGGTCCTCGGCCCCCTGCCCTGGCCCCGACCCCACTGGCACTTGCAGGAACTGTTTGTATCTAAGTCATATTATCTGTCAACTTCCCAAGACCTCCAGAACTGCAAAAAATTACGTTAATGCTTATTAGACTAGGTTTAGGCAGATGTTCAAGCAATATATGCTTTTTGCCCCCAAAGAAATCACATGGAGAGGTCAAAGAAGCATTTGTGAAGTCTGAGTCTTTGATACTGAATTAATTGTGGATGTGACTGCACCAAAGTCTCTAAATTCTCTGAAACAAAGTGAAGGTTTTACATTAGCCCTCTGTTCAGCCTAACTCATTAGAAGATGCCCTTTATAAGGGACATAAAGGACATGAAAAGGGCAGAGCCTAGTCACACTCATTTCTAGTGCAGCCATCAGGGAGGGGAGGGGAAGAGAAGAAAGATTTAACAGCCCCATTTCCAGGGATGCTCTGGATCACTTCCTCCAAAAGCCCCCCCCCCACAACCTCCACCCTGTTTCAAAGGAAACAGAAGAAATAGTCCCACAGAACGGTACATGAGTAACGACTCCATGTCACAAAATAGGACTCGTGCTGGGCACTCTTTTCTGACACTAACATGGAAGTCTGACATGGTGATATGAATGAAACCCCAAGATTTTTAAGGCTATTAGACTGCCCCTTTACTGTCAGTTGCCACTACTTTTTCATTTAACACAAAATATCAGTGAAAACAATCTTCTTCTTCCAAACTCTGGTTTATCTGACATTTGCAGATAGACTCATGAAGTATTTGAGAAGCAACAATCAAACACACCTGAACTAACTCTGTTTGCTATTAGTCTGAGCATCCTTTGCTTGTCCTGCCTAGTTTATTGCACATCTGTTCCTTATGGCAGCAAGGATATGAAACTAGCAGATGAACAATGAAGAAGGATAAATTAAGGATGCACTTGTATACACCAGGCAGACCAAAATCCTAGCAAGTTTTATGGAGAAGATGTAAAATCTGACAATTCACACTAAAAGCTTGCCAAATGTACTGATACAATTCAATCCAGGCAAAAAAGAAATTTGTATATTCAATGTGAGTCACTAAGCGATGATAAAGGGGAAAATATTAACCTTTCAGGTCCAAGGCCTACACTTGTTCCCTAGGCCTTTCAACAAAGGCTTAGTGGTATCACTGTGGTAATTCCTCTTTTGCAGCACAACTATACTGCAGTAACACCTCACTGGGAAATATTTCTCCTCTTTGTCTTCTCCTGCAAAGCAAACATGAATCCAAGTGAAACTTCTATCAAGCTGGCATTCAGCAGGCCAGCAGAAATTGGTTGTCCAATACAGTTGGCATGTAATCCAGGACTTGAACTCAGTTGTGGTGATAACAAAGGACACCCTGAACGCAGCCTCAAATGATAGCAGAGCCATTCCTGCTCACCTCTCCTTGCCAAGAACCTTCTTTTAATAATGAAATTTTACATTCATTATGAGGGCGTGTGTGTAATACCTGTTGTCACTGATGGCATTAAAGGAAGGATCAGGAAATTTGCCACCTAGCCTTGGAAAATGCGTATCGAAAGCTACCACAATCCCAATGTAACATCTCTGCTGGGTATCCCTGTAAGGAACACAGGGAATGAAGCTTTCCAAAGCACAGACTAGGTCTTGCTTCATGATCATCTGGCACACTGCTGCAACTAAATAATAAGCTTTTGTGTTTACATAAT
Organism: Balearica regulorum gibbericeps; assembly: GCF_011004875.1. NCBI lineage: Eukaryota > Metazoa > Chordata > Aves > Gruiformes > Gruidae > Balearica > Balearica regulorum. Next base: position 18,608,841 of record NC_046186.1, read on the forward strand.
GACACTTAAGAAACCTTTTAGAAAAACAACCACACACAAAACCAAAAACACAAAAGAAATTCTCAGGAGAACAACAGAGAAAAAACTACCTTTTGTCAAAATCAGATTCACACTCCTACTGTTCCATAGCTGTGGTCTTATGGCTTCAGATTGTATTCTCATGCTTTCTAGTGATGTGCAATGCTTCCAGGAGAAGATAAAGTAACAGCAAGAAGAAAGAGAAGGCAACTAAAAAGAGCTCTAGAGAAACAACATATTGAGAAATAGGCACTGGCGTGTCCCTGTGCTGAAGGCCACAGTTACAGCACCAGGCAGTAGAAAGTTTTGCCTCATGATTTGACTATCTGCTAGGAGCAGCTAGTGAAGGTACGGAACTACAGTCCAATGCACTTACTGAACATATCTTACCCCAATAAACATTTAGTTCATTAGAGATTTACTGTTGATTACCAAGTTCAGTACAAACATCAATATTTCATGGGCCCTGATAACAAGTGTGCCAAATCAGACTTAGAATCATAGAATGTCCTGAGTTGGAAGGGACCCATAAGGATCATCGAGTCCAACTCCTGGCTCCATACAGGACCAGCCAAATCAGAGCATATGACTGAGAGCGTTGTCCAGACACTTCTTGAACTCAGTCAAGCTCGGTGCTGTGACCACTTCCCTGGGGAGCCTGTTTCAGTGCCTGACTACCCTTTCAGTGAAGAGCGTTTCCTGATATCCAATCTAAACCTCCCCGTCGCAGCTTCATCCTGTTCCCACAGGTTCTATCACTGGTCACCAGAGGGAGGAGATCAACGCCTGCCCCTTCGCTCCCCCTCGTGAGGAAGCTGTAGGCCGTGATGAGGTCTCCCCTCAGTCTCCTCTTCTCTAGGCTGAACAGACCAAGGAACTTCAGCCTCTCCTCGTACATCTTCCCCTCTAGACTCTTCACCATCTTTGTTGCCCTCCTTTGGACACTCTCCAATAGTTTTATGTCCTTTTTGTACTGTGGCGCCCAAAACTGCATGCAGTACTCGAGGTGAGGCCGCACCAGTGCGGTGTAGAGTGGGACAATCATTTCCCTAGACCAGCTAGCAATGCCATGCTTGATGCGCCCCAGGATACAGTTGGCCTTCCTGGCAGCCTGGGCATGCTGTTGACTCATGTTCAACTTACTGTTGACCAAGACTCGCAAGTCCCTTTCAGCATGGCTGGTCTCCAGCATCTCATCGCCCAGTCTGTGTATATAGCCAGAGACTTGAGACAAAGAAAATGAGAAATCGGTCAACAGTTCAGACTCCAAACTCTACTGCAGCCAAGGTGAATCTCATTTACATATTTTTGCAGACTGTGGTCCATATCTGGTAATACTGAATTTTTAAGAGATATGGTAATACAGCACATCATTTTCTAGGACAGCATCCCAAAGCAAGCTGGGAGTAGGAAACATAGGAAATGGCTTTAGTAATAGTTTGTTCAGAGCAGTCTTTTCATAAATTAACAGCAACCAGACTAATGACTATTTAATTCTGCAACCATGTGCACGTCCACACCAAAAAGGAATCACTGCATAAGGAGGCAGAAGTGACTGAAGTCTTGTTGCTGTAACAACATGTTAATATATTTAAAATGTGACTGTTACGCATTCTGGGAGATGGGTATGAAGGGGAAAGGAATCTTTCATTATTTCTGAACAACAATTAATGAATTAAGTGAATACAAACTGGATTTCTGAACAGTAATGCCTTAGTTTTTGGTCCACCTACACAGACTACATTTTCAAGTGAGAACAAATGGCTGACTTGATCTCTGGTAAGTCAAGAATAAAACAATTCTTTCTTTCCAGGCTTCAAGAAGTTGCAGAAAACAGTGAAACAGAAATACTGTGAAAGCTTTTGTGAAGAAGTCTGAAATCAAGAAATAATGCAACTTTCTTCCATGCAAGTCATTCAAGAAATCAAAACAGTATGATTTTTCTTATTACACTGTAGTCAAGAATCTCATGGCACTGTACAGTCAAGCTGCAGTTGCATTGTCAACACTTCACAGACACATGACTAGCTACGTGAGGAAAAAGTGACTAAAAGATGTAGCTGAATAAGAGAGTCATACACAGCATGCTTTAATTGGTGGGCCTTTTTCACCAAGCAAGACTCAAAAATAGAGCTTTCAACAGAATCTAAATTTCAGCTTTAGATCAGGGATGGGTTTAATTTCTAAATGCAGGGCTTCATTGCCCTCTCCTCCTAGACAGCTAATCAGGTACACTTAAGTCATCTGCCTTAAGGAGTTATCTTAAATCTGAATTTACTGACATGATGGAAACCAGCTCTTTTAGAAGTCAAAGGAATGGATTTTAAAAGGATTTAAAACTGGTTGTCATTCCTGTTGTCCCTCTTTGTCAAAATAACTCTAGTTAAAATAATCCAGGCTACTAGATGAAATCAAACACATCTGCTATAGTACAGCTTTAGTTTTATACATATAAATAAGTATATATGTGTATACATAATCCAGGCTACACTTCTTCCTACGTGAAGTCAAACACATCTGTCACAGAACAATTTTATATATTTTACTATATATTATATATATTTAATAATATTATGTGTATATATTATATGTATACATTTCATATTTATAAACATAAAAATACAAATCTACAAAAATTTCTCCTGATTTTTTACTTATGTGGAAAAAAATGCACATTTCTGAAGCAGAGTCATCTGCAGAAAGGCTACTACACTGCACTCTGGAACTGGCACTGCCTGCCACATCTATTAAGTGAACGTTTTTACTCTGACCTAAACAATTCTGAGCCTTCCTATGTAGCCACAGCTGTAGCTTGCTGTACACGATTCGATAGCTATCTCCAAAACCCTTGAGTCAGCAGGGATTAATTTACATGATCAAGGTCGATGGCTGAGGGTGTTCAGCAACAGTCCTGCAACATGGCCTATTTGTTACCCCTGTCAGAGTTTGAACTTGATGCCATTTTTCTCTGTTCCTAGGCTCTTCCAAGGACCCTCAGAAAGATTATATGGCTAGGGAAATATGAAAGAAGCCTGCATGACATAATTGACCAGTTAGCAATTATTTTTTGTTGGTGTTGCCAGTTATTATGCAACTGTACCATAGATTGATAAGGCCATTTTAAAGTCCCTTGATAAAACAATTATGAATAAATTCACCCACTATGTAGATTCTATGGTTATAAAAGCTGGCAGGCTGACTTAGTATCTCTCACTTATCAATCCCAGATAGTTACTGGCATCTATCACTGCATTAACTGTCTGTCTCTGAGTCTTCATCCTCACAGAACTGCTTAGGAAGTAAAATAGAATTCTCTCTGCTAGATGTCTGGCAAACTAACAGACAGAAGACTGGATTTACATAGATATTTAGGTGTTTAGAGATGACTAACTTACAGAAGTCTGGTGCCTGCCTTAGGTTCTTAAATCCTGCCAAATGCCTACCTAACTCTTAAGGCTCAGTCATAAATCTGATCCACAATCAGCTGCACAAGTCCAGCAGTTATCAGTTGTCTTTTGAATTCCAGACAACCCCAACCAATAAAGTCATGTTTTGTCTTCAGCATAACAGGCTGCTGTTTCCAGGCACAACTCTTTTCAACACGTAAGAAACTTCAGCTTGTACAGAATACTGCAGAAAGTCATGTCAACACAGAGTTTATAATGAACTCCTCAGACCTGGCCTTTAAGTCCTTACACTGGCTAACCATCAACTCCAAGCTCACCATCTCTGTTCTTATCTTCAAGTTATTCCAGGGCCTGAGCTCAGAAGAGATAAAAGACCATGTAGAGGCTTAGAGAACTGTCAGCAACTTCAATTTACTGGCCAATATAGCACGTGGGAAACGGGCTCTTCCTTGAGGTGAAACAATTATTCCAGGGACTTTGGTCCACCTCATGAATAGCCACTACATTTCTTTGCTTTATCTCCCTGACTGATAAAAAAAGCCTTATATTTTAAACATATTTATATATCTAATATATATGCATATGTATACATAATATGAAAATATATACATGTATAAAGATTACATTCAAACATTCCAATGCCAAGAAAAACAGTACGAATAGCTGGTTTCTCACAAATAAAAAGGTACTTGAACAAAGTAGCATCAAGAGTGAAAAAAATAAAAAATCTACTGGACCATTTCTAGGACAAGTCACTGTTAGGAGAAATTAAAAAAAAACAAAACCCAAACAAAAAACCAAACACTTTTTCTTTGCTAAACTCCTGGCTAACAATTTTTCTTGTTTCTTATCCTGAGAAATTAGAGTATCACATAAGGCAAAAAAAAATATGAAAATTTATACAACTTGGTTTGATTAGGGCACAGACCATGAAAGATTTCAAATATTAGAAAAGTAATGGACAGCTTCTAGATCTATGGATGTATATGATGATACTGTCTATCAAAGGCATGGGTGGGTAGAGAAAAAAAAGATATTATGGAGACAAACACAGAAAACAAACAGATTTTTAAAACTTCAGCTTCTAAAGAATACTACAAATAGACATGCCACAAGCTCATCCTCTGTCCATGCAGAAGTACCTCAGAGGACAAGATCCTTTCATGCACCCCAAAAAAATAGAGCTGCTGAAAAATGTGACAGAGCCAAAGACTTCTCTGACCTTGCATTTTCCCGTGTTTGTCACCTGCTCCAGTGCCACTGTCATTTCTGGAAGCACTGCCAAAATAAACTGGGTGTGCCTGTTACTCAGATCCCATAGGCAGGGGTGAAAACATTTCAAAGAAAAAAAAATCACTTTGTGTGAAAGAAATTGCAGTCAGGCAGCAGGGAAAGAACTAGAAGATTCAAAGGTATGGAGAAAAAAACCCCCTGTAATTTAATAAAAGAAAAGAGGTGAAAAATAAGACAGAGAACACAGGAAAGACGGGAGGAAATGAGGAGAAAAATAGGGAAAAAGATCTTCTTACTAGCTGTTCCCAGAAGTGTATTATGTTGTACAGAGTACAACAACAACAACTGAAGTGGAATTCTACTGTATTATGCCCCAAACATTCAATATCCCCAAAAGATGACATGAGCAAAAGGACAGAGATGTGGTAATATTAAGGAACATTGCTCAGAATTCATGTGTCTAATTGATGTTTGCTATCCAAGAGGTTGTATGAGTCGTGGAGCAGCAGAGCACCTCAGGCGAGAGCTGGGTAGTCCTTGCCATTTCCCAGCACTGGCACCCCAGACCCTCAGCTCACCTCAGGACACTCTCAGCAGCCAGAGAGATAATTTGAAACAGCTAGGCCAAGGTGATATGCATTTTAAAAGCATCCTCCTCCAGACTGAGCAGGAAAATTCCACTGTAGCACAGGTGTATCACCTGGATCTGAAACTGGCACACATGCAACACATTTTGGTCTGGAAAGAATGATCCTGCCCATCTCATTCGCTTGCTTTAGAGTCACAAACCCATTAGATGCTCATTAAAAACTCCCATGAATTTTAATACAATTCCTCATTAAAAACTCCCATAAACTTTAATGCAATGAACTCTGATGCACTTAATGCACTGCCTTTGAATACTAGGGCCAAGACCAAGGTACCATCTAGGAATTATTATGGCAACCACTATGCTCATGCAAAAGTGTGGAAAACCATGGGTTAAATCATTAACAGTTGAAATATTTAAGGTCTCATTGTTCTAAAGACAGGAAAATGAGCTGCACACACAGAATCTAGGAAATAAAGACTTTCTCCATGTGAAGAATGACACTTTACACTCCATTTTTCCTCTTCTCCTCAAGTTTCAAGAAATCAGAACCAAGCCTACATGATGGAAATTGTAGTGAAACTGAGATCAAGCACAGATTAAAACAATCTATTGGCATCATGACCAAAGGAACAACAGTTCAGGGAAAACACCAAATCTCCTCTCCACTGACAGCTGAATACCAAAAAAGTAGTGTAATCTTTTTTTTTTGAAAGGAGTTACGATATGAATAACCATTTCAACAGAGCAACAACCAGGAGACTTTGAGAGTCAAAGATCAACATCCTATTGACTTGGCTTTTTTGGTTATGAGAAGACAAAATCAGAAATGGTCAAACTCATTTTTCTGGCTGAATGTTTTCAGATTTTGCTTCTACTGGAAGAAAGCTGATGGTTATTAAGTTTTCAGATTTAGAGTATTCTGCACCTTGTAACCACCACGTTTGTTAACAGAAGTCATGCTCAAAATCACCAAGGGCTACGCAGCTAGTGGTCATCAGCCAAGGCAGACAGCTCAGAATGTAGTTAAGTCCTAGTCCAAATTAACATGGCTAAGAAGGTAGTTTCACGTTTTCCAGCTATGACCTCCCATTATAGTCATGGGCTGTTGGTGCCTACTCTAGGGTGTGCTGACTGACTATTTTGGCAGTTCTGCTGGTCATACCGACTAGAGCTCTACTACTGGCTACAAGTAACCCAGTAGCCACCTGCATTTAAAGTACCATAAACCTTAGGCTGATTTCCACCCATATGCCTTGCCCTCTTGCTGGTCCTAACTCTCCCACAATGAAAGGAGCCCAGGATGAATCTGACAGACTTCAACATCTTAAAAAAAGGTAAGATGAAGCCAACCTAAGAGACCGGTCTTAACCAAAGTCAGTTGTAACCTGAGCACACCACTCACAGCTGCAACAACCTCTGAACCCTATCTGGCATTGGAAAGTCACTCATGACTGAATTATGTTCTAGCTTGTGAAGGCCACAGTAATAACAAGGGCATAGACAATTCCCCTGCTCTCTAGGGTAACATCTTATTTTATTATTTTCCAGAAACTCATTATCCACCCAGTCAAAAACAACTGCTTTGCTATGCCTTTCCTCCCACCCCTTACATTTTCCCAACTCTTTCCCCCTCCACCCCTTTCCTTGCTTCCTCCTATTCTTTCCCTCCTCTCTGCTTACAAGGAACTGCTGAATTAGTTCACTCCAAGCTGTCTCCACAATAGCAATAAATCAGTGAGTAGTCTGAAACTTTAAGCTACCACAAGGCTTTTCCTTCTCCACAGTTGACTCTCTCAAAAAAAAGCTATGTTTACACGCAGCCCAAATAACACCAAGGGTTTTTCTTTGTTGGGGGGAAAGAAAAGACTTGGAAGCTTAAAGCTGGAAGCCACAGTTAAAGCTATACAAATTTATTGAGAAAATGCAAATATGAGCAAGGTGTGTAGAGCCCTAGTTCTGCGACAGTTGGAGAGACCAGCTGAGCAATTCTCTTATTTCCACCAGTCAAAAGGAAATAAAAATTGTCTTTTTCCTTGCAACTATGGCAAAATGCACGATTAGTGCACTGCCCAGTGCTGTACTTGCATTGTGCTTCACAAGTCTCAGGTGAAGCAATAAAGTATGTGGGATTGAAAAAAAAAACCCACCAGAAACCCTCTTAATGTCTGTCACTTGTATATTAACAGTGGAGCTAAGGCTTTAACAACAGGTCACATCTTAGCTGTAAGACAGCACATACACAAGTACCCCCCTTTCGTGTGCTACGCTTGAACTGCAAAGCAGATATGCTGGCAGCTGAAAACAACAGAGCAGGGTGAGGTCTGGTTAACTTACCCACAGCTTTCTTTATCCCTGTGACTCAATAATAACCGTCAAATTCCAGGCAGATACTTGTAAGAGACAGCATTTTTCATGGCTCCCAGTGTGGACAGCAAGTTCCCAGTCTCACGCCCCAGATCTGCCCCTCAGATTAGCATGAAGTTCTCCCTTGCTCTGAAGAGTTACTTTCCACTAACAATATTGAGAGAGAAAAGAACCAATAAGGCACATATAGGCCATAGGACTCGGAAGAAAATATTGCCAAAGTACAAGAAAAGAGAAAGACTCTTTGTAGGAGTAAGACTTCATAGAAATGTTTTGTACAGTAATTACAGCCAATTTGAAAATTACTTTTCCCTTTTCCAAAACTATGTCTAAAACCAGCAACTCTAGCTAAAGAACTTGGATGGCTGCTCTGCAGAAGTAACAGCTTCTATTATACCATATCGCACTGCGCATCAGCTATGGCCCAGAAACGCCCGTCTAGTTTTCAGAGGACAGAAAAGTACATGAGAGTGAATTAGATGTCATGGTATACAAACTCATTCACCACACTGGTGTGACAAACCAGCACATGCCTGGGCACAGACCTGTCACTCACATGGGCTAGAGAACTTAGAGATTCTTATTAAGTAATACCACTTTGATTAGAGCAGATGTTTAATTTGGTCTGGTTTCTTCCTCCTTATTGATGGTCCAGTCAGGCCCAGGGAAGCCAAGAGGCTTCCTCCCTTATTGATGGTCCACCACAGGCCGGGAAGACCTTCACCAAACACAATCAAGAGAAAGTTCACCCGTCAGTGTGAACTGCTAAGATTGCACAAAGAAAAGGATGATCTAGCGATTAAAACATCACCCAGGTTGTAAGAAACTACTAATAACCTCTTCTGTCTCAAGCGTACTGCGTAACTGAGCAGCTCATACAGTTTAGTCGTGCCTCAGACAGACACATCAGCCGGTACCTACCACATCACAGAGGCTGGTGGGTGGATGAACAGTGCATTAGCTGCCTGAGCGTGTGTCCTCCTTCTCCTCTCCCTCTGCAGGGCGAGAATCAGCATTTGCAGTATTTTCAGAGGTTATTACCCTCAACGCCAGTCCCAGCTCCAATCCTTCACAGCAATATTACCATTGCGTAGTAATGCTCCCTGCTTCAGTGTTGTTTTTTTCCCCCTCCCCACATTTAACGACGTTTGCAGCGTGAGACGTGTACCTGTTTGCTGCAGAAAGCAGCAGCACGGTAGCAGCCCTCTGCACGTGGCAGGCGCCATGCAGAACGCCTCTGCAACAGAAAAGGCTGAAAGAGCAAAAGCAAAGGCTGAAGCGCTGCGGGCACGCAGAGAGAGCACAAAGCAGAAGGGGAAGAAAGGAAAGAGCGCAGGTCCACCGCAGTGGAAACATTCCCTTCAGGGCTCCTCACGCTACGGTCGTCCAGATAACAAGTGCCGTCAAGTCACAGACCTTTGATTTGGGAACACAGGCAGAGGAATGCTATTGGGATTTTCCCCATATCGCTTTGTAAACTTGAGCACAGCTCTTAAAAATCAATAGGTATCAGGCCTTGGTTTATTACTTCTAGTTTCCACTTAAGTTTTCTCCTCTTACTCATTGACTAATTGTAGTAAATTAAGGTGCTTTTGGAGCTTGAACTATAGTTTTTCTTTGCTCATTTATAACAAAACCTCAAGAACAAACTACTGGCAGTTCTACATTTGTAAATGGCTTTCCCTGCCAATTAATTCATTTGGTAAGGACAGTATGGAGCTGATCAGGACTTTTTGCTTTTTTAACCTTTTATATTACAGAAGAGACTTGGCTTTTGAGTTACCCAAACAGAACAGATGTTGAAAATGATTAAGGAAAATACTAACTCAGTATAGAATAAGTTATCAAAAAAAAAGTTAAATAAAGCCTTTCTAATGTGTTATCAGCATATTTGATTTGAATAACAAAATAAAATAAAAATAAAACAGCTGTTGCTTTACATGTAACTGCTTTGTTAGAAAGAAAACTGAAAGGACTTAAGTCAGTCACCTGCACCTTCTTCATACCCACATAATTCATCCTGCCAAAGAGGGAATACCTCAGGTAACAATTAAGCAACACAAATCCACCCAATGTGATCAGAGTACTCGACTCTACTGCAGATCTGATACGTAGCGAAAGGGACAGCCTACTCACAAGCCAGCAATTGCCTGCTAACATTTTGCCTTGCCTCTTCGCACACCTAGGCCATATTAACCCCTTCCCCAAATTAGCACACACATTGCAACAGGTACTCAGTTCTGGCGTGTTGGGTATATCCCACACTGTGTGTTCCTAGGAACAGTTTTGGCTTGTGGCTCTGTGCAAGCCACCTGCATCCTGCTCGATCCGTAACTCCTACCTGCTCGAGAGCGAGCGTGGGCAGGAAGCACACAAACACAGCCCTGGCTGCACGCTTCTTACGGGTGGCGGTGCTGACCTGCTCACTAGCAGAGAGCACGCTGGGCGCACAGACAGAAAACACGTACTTATTCTTCAGTTTCCCAGCAGAGAGATCTAGCATGCAGCATAAAGTGAGGAAAATTTGCACACGCTTATTCTGGCAAGGATGACAGCATTTCTAGAGCAGCTTAAGTTTGTGCTCATCATTCTAGGGGGTTTATAAAGAAGAGCTTGAAAAACAAAACAGGCAAATGAAGAGCTTTCTTCAGTGAGTCTTGATGGTTTTTAAAGGAAGTTAACATTACCAGAATTAAGTCATTTTACTTCCTGAAGAAGGAAACAAAATGAAGCAGTGGCACTTAGATTTAAAGCAATGATATACACAATATATTCCTTAAGCCACTTCATAAAAAGAGGCCCTTCCACAAGTGCAAGTGATCAGTCCCACAAACACAACACCCAGGAAACAGCTAATAGCTCTCTTCTCCCTATGTAAAACATCTACGTCAAGCCTCTCACCTCGGACATCTGAAAAATCCTTGTTAGAAGCTGGACAGATACTCAGATGGTTGCTCTGCACTGTCACAGCTAATTTATTAATAGGAATCAAACTACCTTAAACACTACATCAGGTCTTGCTCCATATTGTAAGATTCCCAGATTAGGGTCAGCACCACCCGCAGACTGCAAACTCCTCTGTGGGAAAGCGATTTTACTTTCTATGTTTGCATAGTACATGCTGCAGTGGACCACGGGTTTCATAAGTTAACATCAATGCAAAGTTATAAAACAATTCAACTAATATTAATACCCTTGGTACTAAATTCCGTGCCTCAAAAAAAAATAAAATGGATGAGTAGCTGAATTTAGTGGACAACTATTTTCTCTAAACCTGCTTGGGTGTCAGGAAGTATCTTTGCAACAGCACTTGCCTGAGGAGTTCTGACTCCTGTAGTATGCAGCAAAAAGCAATCACGTCAACCATTTAATGTTACTTCAATGTTAAAAAAATAAAGCAGAAAAGCCTTAGTAAAACAAAATTTTACTGGAAAAAGTTATTATTAAGAAGGCCGAATTAAAAAAATGGTAGTTAAAGATATTCCACACTTTCTAGAGGCCACATGTTGAACGTTTTAGATAGTAGGAACCTTTCCAAGTTCAACTCGTGCTTTCCCAAACCAAACAAGGCATAAACCACGGCAGCCTGCCCTCTTTTCAGCTTCTGGGAAGATCACAGATGCGGCTGCTCATTATGGTCCCAGCCAAGTAACACGGCACACACACACACCACCCACTCAAGCTCTCGAGACATACCCTCCTATTTAAAGGGAATCCACTGTACTAAGAAATGAATCTTTTTTGGTAAGTTCTGTAATTGTTACTTTTTCCTATTTACTTTGATGGTCACTACAGTGTTTTATATTAAGGAGACCATGAAAGAGCAGCCACAGTGGTCTGACATTCCAGTTTAAAATAGAGACGTTTGGAAAGGAATTGTTCCAGAGGTTCTAAACTAAACAACATGGACTGCAACCCACTACTTAAAATAAGCTTCTGTGGTTTGTTTTTAGATATTCCTAGTAACAAACTCAATCTGATTGCTCTCTCTTGGTTGACTTTATTGCACCTAGCAATCTACGAGGCCAGTAATAGAAATTTCATTTAAAATATGGCCATTAATGTTGCTAAAGATAGTCTATTACATGAGTAAGCTGTGACACAGGCCTGAAGTAATTCTCTAGATTTTTTTTTTTGGTCAAAGGACAATAAGTGCTTGGCTAGGAGTTAAAAGCTCTACATGCTTTTAGGATGAAATAGTTTGTCAATATTAAAATAGACAGGAAGAAAACTTTCAAAGGGAAGAACTGAACCCTGGAATATCTCCATATTTTAAGACACCCCCTCTCCCCCTCCCACCAAAGAACAAGTGTTTAATCATCAAAGGTATCCTACATTTATTTTCTGGAATCCTTGGTTAACCTACATTGTCTACTAATACAGTATTTTGCCCTAGTTAATTGGCAAAGACAGCCCTTTAGTTTCTTTCCAGCAGGAAACCAATTAAATAGATTCAAGAGCAAAGCAGTGCTACTTTAAAAACAAACAAGAGGGAGGAGCACAGTAGCTGGCTGCTGCTTCTCCAGAAAAGTCGGAACAAGCCATTTGTTTAAAAATTGAAGACACATGGGCAGTGCATCTTCTTTACACCAGTCAGCACAAATGGGAGCAAGAGCATCACAACTTGAACAAAGGTTCTTGGTGGTCTTCAGATCTCATTTAGGTGGGCGAGGCCAGAGCAAAGCAGGGTAGGAAGACCCTACAATGTAACAGAAGATGGGAAATTCAGGGTTTCATCCATACTTGTCATGGTTTAACCCCAGCCAGTAACTAAGCACCTTGCAACCACTCACTCACCCCTCCCCTCCCAGTGGGATGGGGAAGAGAATGGGAAAAAAAACCCCACTACCCACACCTCATGGGTTGAGATAAAGACAATTTAATAGGATAATAAAGGAAGAGAATTAATGATAATGATAAAAAAATACAAAACAAGTGATCCATAAATGCAATTGCTCACTACCTGCAAAAAAGCCCCTGATGCCCAGTCTGTTTCCAAGCAGCGATCCCACCTCCCGGCTGGCTTCCCCAGTTCTATGCTGAGCATGACGTTCTGTGGCAGGGAATGTCCCTTTGGCCAGTCTGGGTCAGCTGTCCTGGCTGTGCTCTCCCAGCTTCTTCTGCACCTGGCAGGGCACAGTGAGAAGCTGAAAAGTCCTTGACTTAGTGTAGGCACTACAACTACCTAGCAACAACTGAAAACATCAGTGTGTTATCAACATTATTCTCATACTAAATCCAAAACACAAAACTATACCAGGTACTAGAAAAATTAGCTTTATCTCAGCCAAAACCAGGACAATACCAACTCTGTTCTAAATGGAGAATAGGGAGGTTTTTGCACCAGACATGCTGCATCAGCTGTAAGCCAAGGCAACGCTACGTAAGCTTTAAGTCTCTGAAGTCTAATAGCTGAAGTCACACACTGGACTTAATGGGGAGTTTGGGAATATGACTAACAAAACAACTAGGTCAGTAAGTACTGGCACATTTGTAGTCAATTCATACTTTAAAAACCAAAACCCCCCACTAATGAAGGTCTACAGAAGACAGTGAAGATGAGGACATGCAGACTGGGAAACATCCAAAACCAAGATTTAAGAACATACAAAGTATAAGCTAACCACATGGGGCTTGTAATTGTGTGGTTGTTAGCCAACGAACAAAAGCAACTAACTATTTGTAAAAATGCCTGATAAAGATGACAAAAAAAAATCAGTAGAAAAAAAATAAGCACAAAGGAATGGATTAGGGTCACCAAAAAATAGCACTATAGAGAGAATGCAAGCTGAGAGACCTCTCCCCCCAGGTGCTGGTCAGCGATGCAGGCACTTGCACTTGGTCAGAACACTTCAATACTGAGTGACAAACGGGACTTAACTTCTAACCACAGGTTTAAATCAACCGAGCTGGGTTGAGGAGGATGGACCAATACCTGCTAGTGACCTGAAATAACCAGGAGGCCTGGGTTCCTGCAACGCCAGCAGTGGTCGGAGACTTAGCAGATGGAAAAAAGCAGGCAAAGTGGCATGTAGTGCATAAGGCAATATAATTATCCTGTGTCACAGACAGTTTGTACTCTCCTGCCTTCTCTAATACTCAAAATGAAATGTTTTCTCCTGGGGAGGTTGGCTTTGCGTTTTGGTTAAAGAAAGCATGGTTGAGAAGTGGGTGTTGTGCTTGGAACAGCAAGCAGTGAGGTTTGAGAGGGCTCCAAGTTCCTGAAGTTCCTTCCACAGCCCCTGAGAAAACTACTTCACTTGCACAGCTCAGCTTGTGCCCGTGACACACCAGCCACCAACCTGCTTCTTCCTCAGCCTTTGGCTCCCATCTTTACAGACATGGGAACCAGCACCTCAAAATTATGGCAAAGACATTAAAAGGACTACCGATTAACATGGCAAGCCATAAATCAGCCTTTCACCATGGTGTGAAAGGGAAGGGACGAAGCTGACGGGTCCCCCTCTCTGGGAGGCAGAGCGAGCTCCTTGGCAGCTTCATTCCCACTGCCAGTTCTTACCCTGCAGGATGGTTTCAAGCCAACCTGCAAATTTTATAGGAAAGTGAAACTGGATTGAGACATGCAGAAAGCAAGCCAGAATTAAAGAGAAAAAGAAGGAAGAGCTCAATTTCTAGCTATTGGGGATGGAGGAAGATTCAGTAATACTGAGATGACAGCAAACACAGAGAGCGCTACTGATCCCTGTTGGGATCAATATACTAACAGGAGAATCAAAAACAAATCAGAGATAAGATCAGAAGCCCCGTTGTAATGTCTGAATCTAGGAAGGGGCAAGAAAATGTCTCAAGTACTGCTGTAATTAATTTGTGCAAGTTGCATTCAAGTAAAAGTAGAAAAAGTAGAAGTTCTACTTGTGAAAACTCAGGAACTGAGTTTGTTAGGCGGCAACAAGACCCTTCTGCATGAGACAGATGATTGCTACAAGGACTGGTATGCAGTGGTTGCCTAACTCTTCTCTGTGAAGGTCAAAATACACAACAGCAGACAAGTGTCTTGACTTGTGCCTCTTTCCCTACTTTGTAGATTGCCAGTACATTCCAGCACATTTAAATACTGCAATCCTACTGCTTTTCCTTGTTGCTTTGTGCATCTGCAGTCAGTGCCCTCTACTCCCTTCACATTTGCTGAAAAGAAGAAAAAAAATTAGCTATCCCAACTCCACTGACTCTTCCAACCCCTTCTTAACAGAAAAGTGGCCAGTTATACAGAACCTGGAACACATAATTCAGAAAGCCAATTTCACATATACACAGAATCTGTTCAAAAAGTGAACATTTGCAGCCAAATTTCAGTTCTAGAGACTGCAAAAGGAGGGGAGATATAACTCCCATTCAGTTTTTGGCATATGGTACTACCGCAAAACCTCTTAGTCAATCTGAGCTTACTAGAAACTAATATTAGGTTAAAAAAAAAAAAAAGAAAAAAGGAGAAAACCCTCTGGGAATTGAAACAAAACCCCAGAAATGTGACCTACAGCTGTTTATTTCAATAGGATGCCAAGTCCTTCTGCAGTAATAGTGAGACATTCAGAACTAAGAATTGAAAACCTTGCAGACTGAGAAGCCCTTGCCTGGTTAAAACCACTCCACGTTGCTCTGCACAAGCCACGAACCCGCACATAGAAACAACCAGCAAACAAAGGAACGCAGATGGCTCTAAAATGAGCTAATACAAATTACTTTCAAAATTTTGCTTACTATAAAAAAAGTAATTTCCCACCTTCAAACCTTTCTTTGCTATTGGAGGAGAATTTTTGTGGACTAAAGCCAATAAATAGGTTTAATTTTACATCCTGGTTCGTGAACTATAATTAAAACCAAACTTCACTTTGTGGTTGTCACCACAAAATGAGTTTGTCACCTCTGCAGTGCAGTACTTCCTTCTTGTCACAGGCTGAAAAAAAACACTACTTGACTTTTGTAGGCAGATTATATTTACATTTTTAATAAAGTTCTTTTTAGCTGTCAAAGTTTTCTATGTTGTACTGAGCCAAGCTGCGCCTTTGGATACTGCTACAAAACATAACATATTAATAATAATAATGAAAATTATGAATGTGTCACTGAAGCAAGATCATCCACACTGCACACTTGTCACTACATTATGGTACACTCACTCAGTTATAGAGGTCTCAGCTGCCATTAGGGTTACAGACAGCTTAGAAAACATTATCTTTATCTGAAGCAAAGCCAAAATATTTTGATTGCTTCCTTCCACAGCAAAGTGAAACATGATAACTGTTTTAAGGTTATAAACAATGAGATAGAAATAAACAACTCCGTAAGCAAGCCCCACAATTTCAAGCCAACACTGGATCATTAGAGAAGAATTTTGCCTTTTGGCAAACTGACTTTCCTCATCTGCTCCCTTCTCTCCCTACTAACAAGCAGGAGCAAGCTACATCTATGAAAGCATCTCTAAAGATGACGAGACGCACAAGCTTTTCTCTAGATGCTTAGGAAAGATCAACAAGTTCTGCCACTATGTTCACTATCACATTGACAGGAGTGGTGGGCTCCTGCTAGACAAGGAAAATCGAGAGGGCAACACTCCTCTGCTTTGTATTAATAGTCTGAACTATGTATGGTATGTTCTCATTTGTTACACAAATACCTCATCATCATCCGTATGCCACAAATATTTTCCAATACAGACCTCTGCCAAGATATGCTCCATTTCAGTAATCCTTTGGAGTCAATTCAGTTAAATAGGGTTGGTGGGCAGCAGAAAGGTTCAAAAACCCAAGGCAGATTTCAGCTATTTATGTGCACAATATGTCAGAGCTGCTCTCATTGATCACAGAAGTCCACAAAAGATCATAGAAGTCAACAGTTGTTTCACATTTGCCAGAACAATGACACTAAACTGAGGTTTTTGCTTCTTTAAGAAAAAAGACCAGCTCTGCATGCTCTTGGGACACAGGTCCCCAGAGTACTTTATGCACACTTTTTCACTTGCATTTCAGAAAAGGGGATATGGTGCCTGGAGAGGTTTGAGAATCTTTAGAAAGACCTCAGCAGAAAATTAAAACAGGGATGTAAGAACAAGCTGCACTGCTGGTAAGGTGGTGGTGGGGAACAGGTACGGAGGCAGACCTGACAGCGTGGGACTCTCAGGGAGAGGGATGGAGAGCTGATCTCAGGGAAGAAGGCTAAGGGACCTTGGCTTATTTAGCTTCGCATGTGGAGATCCAGAAGAGATATGATCACTCCCTGAATACGCATGATGCAGGGTAATGTACATCACACAGTGGGAGAGGAATTTTTGAAGCGAAAAAGACATCATTGACCACAAGGACAGATGTGTATAAAATTGTCATTGTCATTTACTGGAGAAACTTCAAAGTTTCTGAGAGATGCAGTGCATGTTTCTATTACAGCTTTCCAAAAGTAGAGGGAGCAGAAATAGTGATTATTTGTAAACTGAAAGTTTATGAAAGGAATTATACTATCTACAGCCCAAATTGTGAGGGACCCAAGAAATCCTTTCCACTTCTCTGTATTTAAATTTTAATTCAACTAGTTAAAAAGAAAGCAATGAAGCTGTAGAATTGTTTTTTGAACCTCAACTTGCTTTTTCAGCAAGGGATACAGAAAATTATATCAGACATTTTGGTTTTAAATTAAATCTCTCCCTTTTTTCCCCATTTTGTTTTTCTGCTCGTGACAAAGATGTGACAAAAAAAAAGATCTTTTTCACTTAGTTTTCATCTGGGATTTTTTTTTTTTTCTGCTCACTTTTTTAGTACTATTTCAACAACCTTTACAATTAAACAATACTTCTTTACACTAAGACATGTTACTCAAACTGTATGCTCAGCTTGTTATATGAAAAGCTCAGTACTTAAATTCAAGCCAGTGAGGGCAAGATTATGTTTTCTTCACAAGACTTTTTTCCTGTGATCAGAAAAAGTCAAGCAAAAACATCATTACACTTTGATAATTAAGCCAAGAACTTGAGTTTCAAAGGAAAGGAGAAAAAAAAAATTACAATCTGCCAGTCTTAAGTATATGACTTCTCAATACCATTTCCAGAAGATGCATGCATGTGAAGGTGGCATTGCTTGGGAAAATGGAAAGCTACCAACAACGAATCACAAGCTCAGACAAATGAAGAATCTAAAACCGTCATTATTTCTGCATATAGGCATGTATTAGAGTAAGCATAATGCAGCACTTCCAGCTCTAGTGATATTTACAGGATGATCTTTTCCAGACCGCAAACAGAGAAATGGACAGACTTTAAATATTTAAACAGAATTTTTACTGCCTTCTAGAAGACAAGAACATAAATATTTGCCTTTTTTTTTTTGATTGACTAGAAATGCATTTATCAGATATATCAACAATTTGCTATGGAGTACATATAGATCTGTAGCCATTTCAAAAGGAAATCACTTTTTTATTATCTCACTTCCTTATTTGGCATATGGATTTACTGCTGCGTAACACTGAAAGTGTAGTATTGTGGGACATTAAACTATTAAATCAAGGACCATACATGAAAGCAAACCAGGATCTGTTATAGAGATATAGAGATACATATTATATAGAGATATAAAAATAAACTCTAGTGAACCCATTTTAGGTAGTACCATAAAACTGTGCTTTGAAGACAGTTACCAAACTGCACCAAAACAAGTCTTTCTCTCTGCACCTCGGACTTTGCTAGGAAGTTAACTAGAATGGCGATATTCTTGTTTTCCTACATTCAGTTGGTAAATGAACCAACCCTTTTCATTCTAGAGCTCCATAATTAAAAGCAAACTTTGACAAATTCCCTCGTCTGTAGTACGCTGGGCTACGTGGGTTTGATTTTTGTGGGGGGAACACAAGAGCTATTCCCAAGACTATAAAATCCGTGTCTCGGGCGCTTCCCCCCAGCTCCTGTTGGCGTACCAGCCCTATGAAAGAGCTGCTGCATTGGAAACTGCATCTGTCTGCGCCCTGGCCAAGTGTTGTCAAGACAGTCAATGCAAATGCCTACCACAACAATCTCTCCTTTGTCAGTCACAGGGATCCCATGAGAAAGCACCAACCAGTCTAGGAATTTGGCTCAAGGTAGCGTTAGACAAGCCTGAAAAACAAAAAACAAGGGTCAGACTTTATTTAGATTGACTGTATAAAACCGGAACTAACAGCTCCATTCTGTCAAGGAGCTTTTAAAGTTGTGTGGTGGCACAAGTGGTCTTACTGCAGACAGACAAAATTCACCTCTTAACCCTTTCTACTCTCTGCACTTACTGGCTCTGTTTGTATTTATCAGCTTGGGAGGATTAATCCTATTAAACAAGAGATTTATTAGTGTTTTTAATGCAATGGATTTCCAAGCCTGAACGGGAAAAACACATTTTACTATCATCTTACATAGCTGCAGCCCTTACGATCCAGAACTTCAGGAAAACATACTCTGAAGGCCCACAAATCACATCCAGCAATAGAATCAGGGACTTCTTATGGACAAAACCAACAATGAACTACAACAACTTTCCACGCACTTAGCAAAACATTTCTAGAAGCCGTACCAGGAAAACATACATACAAAGCCACATGCAAAGCCTAACACTTTGAGCAAAATCAGTCTGTAGGCAGAGCATTTTAATAAATGTGATGACATGCCAGGGAAGAGGAGGAATTCAGAGCACAGCAATTGGCAGGAGTCCAATTTTCACTCCAAGATATTTCCCATTTTCAGATTTATCCAACAGTGTTATTTCTGCGAGAGAAATCATCGGGTCAGTTTCTTTCCAGTGAATACTCAGAAAAACACATATCCTCAAACTGAACAGGTAGAATTTTTTTTTAACATAAAACCTGTCCTTTATTACCAAACCTAAAAAAAATGCGGTTCAGAATTAGTTTATAGCCAAACACACAAGATTCTAGTCTTCCTTATTCATCTTAAGTTTTAAACAACATGCTATTTAAAAATACTTGTAACTATTGAAGCATGCATTAAGCTTTAGAACTTCTAAAAATGAGCATTTAATTCCTGCAACATTCTCATCCTCCATTCTCTGATTTCTATTTAGAGAGACATGTGATATGGGAAAACCATCTACCAAACTTTTAGATAACCCCCCTCCAAAAAACAGTAGTTAGAGGAATGGCCTGACAGCTCAGGCAATCTTTACTTGGATGAGCTCAGATATATGTGCACTGTAACATTTTAGGCCACTGATCAGTTATTCAACCAACAGTTATGTCACCAAAAGGAGGTTCCCTCCTCCCTTCTTGCACATCCTCCTCACTTTAACCTTCCCCTCCCACTTCTTTGCCACAAACCCTGCTTGAAAATTAGGAAATCTAACAAAATTGTGTCATTGCCCTCTTCCCACATTCGCTCATCATTTTAGGAAGAAAAAGTGACAAACAAAATCTATTTTCATTACAGTATATCTGCTTGTAAAATACGAAAACGGCTTCCTGGAGCTTAGCATCAGAAGGACTGCTGGATGCATTAGCTTGTTAATCTGAATGCCACAAATAATTTCCCATTTCCCAAGTACCCTGAAAGCAAGACAAATAACTTCACGTGGCTAGCGAGTACTGCCCAGGCACATGACCTGCCTTGGGCTGGACATCTTAAGAGATCCACCACTTTCTCTAATAGTGGGAAGAGCAATTTACTTGTTTGAAGAGCTGCAGCTGCTCACCTTCTTTCCATTTAGAACTTCAGCCAGTGGTTCTAGTTATGACTCTCTGTATTTGGTTTGTGCGGCAAGGTTCTGGTAGCAGAGGGCTACAGGGATGGCTTCTGTGAGAAGCTGCTAGAAGCTTCCCCTGTGTCCTACAGGGCCAAGGCCAGCCGGCTCCAAGATGGACCCGCCGCTGGCCAAGGCCGAGCCCATCAGCAACGGTGGTAGTGCCTCTGAGATAACAGAGTTAAGAAGGGGGGAAAAAACACCAGGAGCAATTACAGCCAGAGAGGGGAGTGAGAAGATGTGAGAGGAACAACTCTGCAGACACCATGGTCAGGGAAGGAGGAGCGGGAGGAGGTGCTCCAGGTGCAGGACCAGAGATTCCCCTGCAGCCCATGGAGAAGACCAAGGTGAGGCAGGCTGATCCCTGCAGCCCATGGAGGTTGATGGTGGAGCAGATATCCACCTGCAGCCCATGGAAGACCCCACACCAGAGCAGGTGGAGACACCCAAAGGAGGCTGTGACCCTGTGGGAAGCCCATGCTGGAGCAAGCTCCTGGCAGGACCTGTGGTCCTATGGAGAGAGAAGCCCACACCAGAGCAGGTTTGCTGGCAGGACTTGTGACCCCATGGGGGACCCATGTTGGAGCAGTCTGCTCCTGAAGGACTGTACCCCATGGAAGGGACCCACGCTGGAGGAGTTCGTGAAGAACTACAGCCCGTGGGAAGGACTCACGTTGGAGAAGTTGGTGGAGGACTGTCTCCCGTGGGAGGGACTCCACGCTGGAGCAGGGGCAGAGTGTGAGGAGTCCTGCCCCTGAAGAGGAAAGAGCGGCAGAGACAATGTGTGATGAACTGACCACAACCCCCATTCCCTGTCCCCCTGTACCACTGGCGGGGGGGTGGGGGGGAGGGACAGAAATAGGGAATAATTAAGCCTGGGAAGAAAGGAGGGGTGGGGGAAGGTGGTTCAAGACTTTTTAAATTTTATTTTCTCATTACCCTACTCTGATTTGATTGGCAATAGATTAAATTATTTTTTCCCAAAATCAAGTCTATTTTGCCCATGATGGTAATTGGTGAGTGATCTCTCCCTGTCCTTATCTCGACCCACGAGCCTTTCGTTATATTTTCTCTCCCCTGTCCAGCTGAGGATGGGGAACTGATAGAGCAGCTTTGGTGGGCAAGTGGCCTCCAGCCAGAGTCAACCCATCACACTCTTGCTCTCCAAATGGGAGGAGTAGGAGGAAAATAGAAAAATAAAGAAGAGAGTAACAGAAAGTTAGTACAAGATTCTTTTTTCTCAAGGCAGACAAGATGCTCAGTCTCTTCTCATACTGTTGGGGTATGGTTAGTGTTTAAGCTGCCTGCAAACTCCTTTCCTACAGCTCTACCACAGATGTTTTCCAGCTCTTCTGCCAGCCCTTCTTCTTAGCACAAAACTTGTCCTGGCCAGTACTCTCAGTCATTGCATCAGCTTCATCCGACTCAGGCGTCTGCTGACCTCTTTCATCCTCTTAAAATCTTGCCCTTGCCAGCACCTCACTCAGCACTTCGCTAACCGCTCGCTCCACCAGTGCTGCCTTCCTGGGGCCCTCTCTCTCACTTTTATCTTTCAAGGCCAAGAGGGATCCCAAGGAAACAATTCCCTTTTTATCAGCAGCGTTTGTCTCTCCTCCTGTTTGCTCCTGGGCAATCTCTTCCAGCCACAAAACTTCAGTCATCCTCTCTACAGAGGGACCTCACAGATTTACCTCCTATTCCAAGCCTCTCTCTCCTTATGCAAACTGGAAGTTTCAGTTGTCCTCTCTGACATTTCCTTGGAGATATCCAGCTACTAGGTTAAGCCCTACACAGGGCCAGACAAACATCTTATCTCCCCTCCCACACAAGGCTTTCCCAAGAGGCTCTTCCTTGATTAGCCAACATCCTGCCAGTCCCCCAGCCTGCAGGCTGATCGTGACATTCAATACAACCTGCACATTTAAATCCTGTAGAAAGAACATGCAAAATATACATAAAATGCAGTCCTTTCTAATCTGTCAGAAAACTAAAATGCTCATCCAGGCACTTAAGATCTTTCTCCTTTTCTTGGGCTTCAACCAAGAAAACTTGATCTTGAGAAGTATTTCTGAAGGGACATAAGCAACGGTCATCTCCCCTGTAGGCCACCTTGCCATTTTAACCCTGTTTTGCTGTTTAATTCATATAAAAAACCTAAATTCCTTCTCTGTAATTTTAATAACCTTCTCAGCCTGTTTTCTCTTGATTGTTTTTACCAATGTTTAAGAGCCAGCTGCCTACTTCTGATCAGCTGGTGACATTATCTTCCATCACCAACAGAGCAATCTATCTCACAGAGACAGATCTGACAGATCAATCCATCCAATCTGTATTAGACATTTGTCTTTGGATGAGATGAAGTCTGTCCTAAAATTATGTGGACAGGGATCCAATAAATACAAATAAGACAAATGCAGGGATAAAAAAAGGCTGCTCGCACCCCACCACATTAAATTTTCCACATTAAATCACTACCAGGAATTTTTTCAGCACTAAATTTTTGTGGGTCTTTCTATACCTCCTGCAGGTTTTCAAAAGATATTTTAAAGATGTGAAAACTAGGACCAGACACAGAATTTGAGTATTACTGTAATTAATGACATGCAGAGAGAAAAATGTTTCTTTTATAAATGACATCAGCCAACGATTAAACTAGCCCTCTCTCCTCTCCCTGCAACAGTGCACTGGGAACAAAGTTCTGTATCCACTATGATCCCTAACACCTCTGCAGGGCTGCTGCTTTCCAGGGTGCACTCTCCCATGCTACGGATATCCAGAAGACTTGTCACTGAGAAATCTGACTGCATACCTACCTTTGGTTTTACTCATCAAAAAGAAATAATTCTTTGTGACCGCTTACTTATCATTAAAATCTGGGAATGGCAGATTGGGGAACAGCCTAATCTGCCTTTTTTTTTTTTTTTAAAGCTTCTGTCAAACAAATGAAACTGCTAAATGGTCCCAGTCCTTCTAGAGCATCTTGATTCCCAGTTTATTTCCCACAGACATCTACTTGTTTATACTTCGCAGTCAGCTGCTGTTCCATTCACCCGGCATGCTTTTGCTGACGCGCTGTAATGGGTCTGGTTTTCCCAACGAGAAACCTCTATTGTACAGGGCCCCGAGCTGACAGGCAGAATTAGGAAACCTGTGTCAGGCTCAGCACAGGACCAGTGACAGATGCGGAAAGAAAGGCTGTGGGATCTGCTCTATATTTGTGTGACAGCCTATGGTTCATCTGTTTTTTGTGTCAGCCAAAAGTAGCTAGGAGGCATGAATGGCTGTGAAACTCATCTCCCCCCACTTCATCCTGTCAGAGCTGATGATGCAGCTCACCGCCCAGAAGCCGCAGGGTCCAAGGACAAAAGCTAAAGGATGCATAGGAAAAGAGGATAAAGCTTGACAAGTTATATGCACAAGAAGGAATTTCAGCTTTAGATTCTCACCTTTACTTATGTTTGTGACAACATGTGATTATGCAAAATGAGATGTCCTCACTAGCCTCCTTAGCCTTGCCAGGAAACTGCATTTCATACAGTCCTACACTGTCACCCCTACAGAAAGGGGGAAGAACCGCAGGGTAAAAGATGAGATCCCTCAGCAGCGACAGCTCTGGCAGGAGCCAGGGACACAACACACTCGTCAAATTCAAAATTCTGCTGTGCAAGGTATTTCCGTGCTGCAACCAAACCAAAGTCTTGGGATCCCTGTACCAGGGAGGTTACACAGATTACATCTTGAAACACTTAAGCAGGCACATATGACCTTTGGGTGAAGCTCCTTGCTGCTCGACGTCAGCCTAACTCTGCTGTCATTCAAGCCAGGAGGTGAAATTCCCACGGACTCCCTGGAGCAGAGTCTGAAGCTACCCACCCACCGCAATCCTTCCCCTCCTTCCCTCAGGTTTACAGGTCCCGCATCACAAACGTTATTCAGGTTACCATGGCTGAACAGTTATTCATCTGGCTGGTTCATGACAATAAGATGCTTTTTATTAGATCAGATGTGGGAAGGTCATTAAAGGCTTTTTACAGAAAGCAGCTACATGTTTTCATGAAGACAGAAAAGCTCAAAGCATAGTGATAAAAGGTATTTTAATAGATCCATTCATACTAATAGATGAGATACTGTGTGCTGAAAACAGGGAAATACATTACATTTCTAACATGATAGGCCAGAAGATTTAATTACTAGCTTTGCTTTGAACCTGACAGCTATTACTACCCTACTAGCTCCTGGACGCGCTTGCAAAAGAAGCCTTGTCATTTTAGATTTGTAAGAAGAGGTGGTCTTAACTTGGATTTAACTACCAATTTAGTATAATATGTGCAACAGAAAAGCACACACAATTAAGCCTTCATGAGAAGACAACTCCTCCCACATACACACCTGCTCATTAAAAAGTTAGAGTGGAAAAGTATCTTCCCTATATTTATTTTTCCTTTCTAGTGAAGAACAAACAATCAAACCTACTGTTAACATAATGAAATCAGCATTTCATATTTATCTTACTGGAGAAGGTTTTGTAATCCTTCCAGATGATCTTCAAATGCAGTCAAATTGATGAAATGTTGTACAGATTCCTAAAAAAAAGGGAGATGTAGGCATATCACACCACTTTGAACAGTCTTAATACCGTGTAAGAAAAAATGCTTTTTCCACATGGCTTGCTAGTCTAATGTCTTACAGAAAAGTATTAAAATAATTTAACTATGATTTGGATGGAAGTGCCAAGTGGTGTAAAAAAAAAATCTGAATTTTGGAAAATTTCTATCCATCCTTCAGACATATATGAGAATATAAATCCATTTGCAAATATTTTTTAAAGCTATTGTTCACTTCAAGTACTAGAGAAATTAAACTGGAGTCTAAAGGCAGGTTCAACCTGACCTAGAATTCCACACAGATTTAATCTGACCTCATTTTGACAGTCAATCACAAAGCAACCAGAGAAGTTGCTGCTCATCTCAGGTACTTTGAAACACACAAAGTATTTGACTGAGAAAAACGTAGTGTTTTTTTTAATGAAGGAAGTTTTCACTTTAAATGCCCTAGATTCGCATTCCTGCTGTCCTGAAGCGCCTACATTTGCCCTTGAAACATGAGCACATGAGAGATTGAGTGGGTGAAGAGAAATACACGGGGCAACCCCTTTCAGGCCACTAAACGTCCACACAATGTGCGACAAAGGTACAGAGGTTGAGAGAGGTACAACTGCATTGTGTGCGGTCTACAGCCGGATGGACAGACTTGGCCATGGTTGATCACTGCTGACTGGCAGTGAGCTACGCCGCCAAAACAAAGGCAAAATAGCAGGAATAGGAAGAAATAGGAAAGAAATTGCTATAATGGCGTTATCCCAAAGCGTACGCTCCCAACACCCCTGGAAAAGTGTGGGGTGCTCTCCCTACACCTGTTGGATTAGAGCTGTACAGTGACTGTCAGTGCTCTTCCCCTGCACCTTGTCTTGTATCAGCATGTTTACCAAAGGTGCTGTATCAGTTAAGAGATGACTATGGTACTTTGATGGAAAAGGGAATTAGATATGCAATTTATCTTCAGTTTCCTGCCTCAGGTTTCCCACATAGCCTCAAAACCACACCAACCAACCAACACCCCCCTACACACACAGCAGAACACAGGGAGAGAGCGTAAAAGATGGGAATGATCCAAACAGGAACTGTCAGGAAGGAAAATACAGCTCTGTATACAGGGTACACAGCCCCTTCTCTGTGTACACTGCTACTCATTTACAGCACGGCATGCAATGCTGTAATTCATACCGCCACAGTAGTCAAAGGCCCCCTGTTCAGCCCGGCTGCCCCATGGCTAACACCAGACAATCCTCCAGGGCGGCTCTGAAATAACTCACATCTTCCCTGTCATACAGTACTGTTCACCCATTTGCAGGCACACCAAGTCTTCATACAGTAGGAGTTCCTACCCTTAAGATGTACCATCGGATGCCCACTGCTCTTGTTCGTTTTGACCTGAAGCCACTTGCTTTGCTTTTGTGTGCTTTGCATGTGTGGTACTTCCCCAGAATAGATGACATCTGCCTATATTTACATTATTCTTTTCTGAGGAACTCTCGTCTTTTTTTCTTTGACAGTTCTATTATATGACTTAACTGTTAACATCCATAGGAAATGTCAACATGTAAAAACAGCAAGCATTTCTGGAGATAGTTTATGCAAAGTATCCGTATTTCAAAATATCCTCATTTCCTTGTTTCAGTGTACTGAATGGCTGCTGAGTAGGAAGAAAAAATGAAACTGGAGGAGGGTTTTTTATAATATTATTATGAAAAGTAACTGTTTTAGAGAAATACAGGAATAGTATATTTAGAAAAAAGTTCTCAGGCAAATCAGGGAATTTTTTCTGATCCCTGCAGACATCCCACCACCATAAATATATATTAGTTTTAAATGGCAGGAGTTGCCTCAATTAAAGAGAAAGTCAGTTAGGCATTTAGACTCCCTAAGCAGATAATGATGTAATCACAGAAGATACTGTTATGAAGCGTTCTTGAGCATTTATAAATGCATCAAAACATGATGTGTTTATCTCAGATGTATTCAAAATTAAGATTTCCATACCAAATAGGAACACAAGTCTTTTATATTATTTCTTATTGTCATGTTACAGCATTTACCATTTTCAAGTACTAGAACTCTGCATATTTTCACCGAGTGGAAATAATCAAAGCTCTGATGAATGTCTGGGAGGGATCTCACTGAGGAACCTCTGAATTCCTCCCACTCAAGCCCTGGAACATTTGGGCAGCAGACACAAAGACTTTGGCTAACATGAAACACCTAAGCTCAGGTCTACAGCTTCTACAAAGAGCATTTCCCACACATTTCTTGGAAGACCCACTTGCTGATGGTCACATAGTAACCTCCTGCAACCCTCCAGCAACTTTGAAGTGCACAGATACCTACTGCCTTCTCAATCACCACTCCAAATACCCGTTTAGAGGTGGGCCACTCACTTTGAGCTTCAGGTAGTTCTCAGTCTGTCCTTTAAGCTGCCCTCTTCCATCAGGCAACCGCTGACCCCACAGCCTTACCCTGGATATGCTGTTTTTTCCTTTCCCCACCTGGAGGGGTGGGCAAGCAGCCTGCTACATGGAGGAGTGGGCCACTTTGACCTGCTAGCAGTTTTACACAGCCCTTGCAGTAACACAGGCAGTTACACAGGGAAAAGATAGGGCTGCTGTTTCTGAAGGGATTAAGTTGTGCTTTACTTAAAGGTTATTTTCTTGGTTTGCTTCAGACCTCCCTCTCCTCACCCCCCAGATTACCAACTTTTTAGCATAATTTGCAAACATTAAAGAAACAAAAATCAAAGTTCAGGAAACATTTATCAGAAACCTTTAAATTAGAAAATATCTAGTTCTTACTGTGACCTAATGAGTTCTACTGTCTTTCATTTAAGCATACTTAAAGTAGAAGTGTTCAAGGCCAGGTTGGATGGGGCTTTGGGCAACCTGGTCTAGTGGAGGGTGTCCCTGCCCATGGCAGGGGGGTTGGAACTAGATGATCTTTGAGGTCCCTTCCAACCCAAACTATTCTATGATTCTTCCCTTAAGTTACTTTGACTGTAAAGTATTTTATTATTTTTAGAAGAACAAGAATTTCCTCTCTCTCAAACTCCAGATACTGTGAATTCTTCAAAACCTCTGTAACCAGCAGGGCTGGACAATTCCCATGTCATCCATGTTAAGGGAATCATATGAAAGCTCCCTTAGTATTTAGAAGGCAAGTAGATTTTCATGATGGTTGAGGTGACTTTGATAGCACATCCAGATGTGCACATCCACATCTTGTTTTACCCCAGCACTCTCCAAGTTGTAATTATAGTAACATTGTCCAGGGTAGCACAAAAAACTGCTTGGGATTTTTTGTTTGTTTTTCAATAAAAGCTTCATCTTTTCCCTCCTCCAACAGTTCAACATCAGAATTAGTTGATACCACAGTGAGAAATACACTGTTATTTCAATGAAAAGAATGGTTCTGTTTCAAAGGGTGAGAAATGAAGCTGTATAAGAAAAAGATACTAAGGTGAGAGGAAAAAGCACAGATCCTGAATGACCCTGCTGCCCTTCCAGCAATCTCTCCTGAAGCTGCCACTAGCAGCAGCATTGGCTGCCAGAAAAATGGTACATTGCTATTATTAGCACAATGAGGGGACATGATGGGTTGACTCTTCCTTATATTGGCAGCTATGTTGAACGATTCCATCCAAAAGCAACAATTCCCATTAATAAAAGTAACAAGGATAGGCCTGCATTTGGCCAGAGACCAGAGTTGTGGAGGAGAGGAAAACAAAATCAAATCAAAGAAACCCTAAAAAACCCATGCAGACCTTTCAGACATTAGTAAACAGAAGAGTGATCTTCCCAAGAAAGAGCAACCCCTGAAAACACATTTACCTGTAACTATAATAAACATTCATAGCAGTAATCTAAATTGAAAGGCAGGGAACACAGTCATAAACATTGTATTTCATCCAAATCTGTGAATTTCAGCTTTTTGAGGAGCTAATGGAAATGTGAAGTGACTGGTGAAAATATTTAGCACTAACTGACAGTTTGCTAAAAAGACTATCACACACTTTGGATTTACGATTCGTCTAAGGATTTGTCATAACTTGATTTTAAGCTAAGTATCTAACGTGAACTGAAGCTAGAACCACGTTGCGGCTCCCTCTGAGATTTTTCAAAGGCAACGTCAACCTGGAATAAAAGATGAGAGAGAAGTGGGTTATTGCCCTACTAACGTCTCTTTGCAGATGCAAAGAGGACAGTAAAACAAGCAAAACTATATATTTCACCCTTAATAACAGTCACTGGTAAAATATCTGAGAATGGATTTTCAGACACAAATCTATGCAAAGTAGTGGCCAATGCTGCTGCTCCAGTGGGACATCACATCATGGAAGAAACGAGATAAATATGGGACATTAAATACTCTGAACACCGCCACAGCTGATGCCCAGTGACGGCAGAGATTCAGTGCGAGCCAAGCTCTGGTGTGTTTGCTCAGGCAAGCAGCACAGAGAAGGATGAACTCACACTGCGGAGAACCAGTGCCACATGGACCCAAAGTACAGGGCACAACCAGACAGACATACCGGAGCCAAGATGCAGCGAGCACCAGTCCGAGCTGGCACAGGTATCCCGCAGCCGCAACCGTGGCTATCCTACCTCTCCCAGCTTCCCAGCTGCAGCTAGTAAAACCCAGTAGATGTTGTCACATCATCTTTGCTAGAAAGCTACACACATACACAACTAGGAAACTACGGTTGACACAAGCGTGACCTAGTAATTTAAAGTAGAGAGAAGTGTTATCTGTGAGCCTTTCAAAATCAAACATGTCAACAAACATCAGAAGCACAAAGAGCATCAGGAAAAACAATTGGAAAGCTTTAATAAAAGTTGTGGGTTTTTTTTTTTTTAAGTTTAAACACAGATCACCTCTCCACAAATCTAACATATCTTACACATCCTCAACATGTACGATTGGTCAGCACTTCTTCCACAAGACTAAGAACAGACAGTATACATTAAAGATATAAGTAATGTGTAATTAATCTAAAGAAAGTAGGAATAGCTGTTTCCTCCTCGAGACTCCAAATGTATGACAAGAAATACATTCTACGTGAAGGAAGATGATAGTACAACATTAATCAAATCAGCATGAAGAAACAAACAGAAGACTGTAAAATATATTCAGATATCACTGTGTGAAAGCTAATTGAAAGGGTCACACAGAGTATGTTTATGCAAAACAAATACTGAGAAGAAATATGGAAATAAGACTGAATTGTGTCTGTTTGTGTCCTATCTAGTAACATCCTCCATTCAAGGAACTATATACAAGACAACTACAATAATCCTAAAAGTTTCTGGGTCTCTAAAGAATTGCTATTACAAGATAAAATTAATAAAAGAAAGAAGGGAGTTAAATTAGTTATTTTAACAAAAGGGAATTAACATAAGCAGTATATTATTATAATATATGAAGAACAGTATTATAATATAACATTTCAAAAAAACAAAAAGCCTTTTCTTTCTCATCATGCACTTTCTGCAGTATTATAAAACTATTTAGGGATAAAGACTAAACACTTGCTCTTCCTCCATATTCAAAATTGTTACAAAAATATCCAAAGAGGAAGTAACAGTCTAATTTGAGACAGGGTCAAAAAACAGGAACACAATGTAAGTTGATTCATAAGCTACTGAGCCAGTAAAATCCAGTTTCCTAGGAAAGTGTGTCAAAGTGGTAGGAAGAGTTCAGACTGCAATCTCGCCTTCAGCAGGCATCTTTCCATCTGCCTACTGCTAGAAAACTTGTAGGTTTATTGGAGATAAGCTTCTACCCCTTTCACAAGTGCAACTGGAATTGGTCAAAAGGTTTAAAAGTTATTAAGAGTGAGAGCAAGAGACAGATGTTCACAGACTGAGTCGCACATAATCTTTATTGTCTCAGAAAATCAGGCTAAAAATATATATATACACTGACTGCAAATAGCTTGGTCTGAATTTGCAGTTGCTGTTACAAGATTGCACTGGAGACATAAGCCTGACCACACAAGTCACAGAGCGTGGCTCTCATTCCGTCAGGATAGAGGCATTTCTTAATGTGGGTAGAGAGAGAGAGATGAAAGGAAAACTGCTTCCTTAAGTAGCAATAGAAGGAAAACCAGAGTTAAATAACATTCATTTTGAGAGGGTATAAACATCGTCTAAAGCATCAGGCCCAGAAAAATACAATTGCCTTAAGCAATATTTCTTGACCTCTCCTGTCGCCCAGGGAGGAGGCCTTTGGGCAGGGAAAGGGCTTTGCACACCTGTACCACCACAGCTACAGTGTGTGGTCACCGCGTGCAGGTAGCTCTGCCTGCAAACAGAGTGCAAATTCCTCCTGATGTCATGTAAAACCCCTGAGTACCTGGCAACAGCTGGGCATTTCCTAGAAGTTCTTCAAGCAAAAACATCTGGCCAGACTGCAGGCTCAGGGCAACAGCAGAGCCACCACCCTGAGTTACTCTAGGGATCGCACTGCACGTGGAGCTTCAGTCATCTAGGAGGCTCATCTGTGGTAAGAACAGAAAGATGGATGTGCCAGAAAGATCCCTTTAAATACCAGAAAGGGAGAAATAGCCCCAGGTTCCTCATCGTTGAAAGTGTTCGAAGTCAGGTTGGATGGGGCTTTGAGCAACCTGATCTAGTGAAAGGTGTCCTTGCCCTTGGCAGAGGGCTTGGGCTAGATGATCTTTGAAGGTCCCTTCCAACCCAAACCATTCTGTGATTCAATAACCTGGCTTCCTCACCACTTCTGCTACCCCACCAGAAACAGGGTGCACTGCTCTGACACAGTTCGTGCATACCAGCTACCTGCAACAGGAGGAGGCTTCTCCGACTCTGCACTGTTCACCAAAATGAAAGCTTATCAGCAAGCACATGCAAATCTGGAGAGGGTGTACCTCAAGGGCAATGTGCTGAGAAAAAGAAACATATCAGAAGTCATAAAAACAAGTGCTTCAGGAAAGCCAGTGAGAGTGGGACAGTATGCAACGACTTTTGACGATTCAACTAGATCTGCCCCCTACCAGACATTCTTTAGAGAAAGTCAAGGGTAAAAAAATATTGTATGTACATAACATCATATAACTTATATTACATATATCATACATTTTATATACACACATATATATAACCATATATAAAAGGATATTAATATCTGTGAGATGAATAAATCCACACATGGTTCCCTCTCTGTGGATCCTCACCAGCAATAAAACATTAAGCAGACAGCCAGCAATAGCAGAAATAATAAGCATAAGAAGCAGCTGATCACGTAACAAGATTATGTGGGTCAATAATGGATTATTGCCTTAATATATTTTCCTAAATTCATCTTCATATTCCTTACTAGCTGAATATAAAAGAGTCCTCCACAAGGGCTGGATGTGTACAACAGTTGTCAGGTATTATCCAATTCTTATGCTGCGGATGACCTATTTACTAAGGCTGGAGCTGGGATGAAGACAGGTCAGCTGAAACTTTCTCCAAGAACCACAGTGATAGCTTTCACAGATTGCAGTTCGTTGTGGAGTTTTATAACAGAAAACCCAAGTACCCCAGAAACAAAACAGTCAGTAAAAATTCCAAATGAAAGTCAAGAGTAAATATAAAGACTCCAAAAATTTGGAGCCTAGCTGCTCATGAGCAAAGCTGTGATCAGTGCAAAGTTGAGCACACGTATGCAGTGAAAAAGTCATGCTGAAACCTGCTAAGTCAGAATCTGTTATTTTCCAGACAACCTGCAAGACCCACCTTCACTCCCAAATATTTCAGATGATCCTTTGGATATCATATGGTAGAAAAAGGTCATATTAAGTAAGCTTTAGTCCGTTTCTTCAATTATAAGTCATTTCCTTTCAATACAACCAGGATGTAGTTGTATAAAACTGCCATAGTGGTACCTGGAGGATAACAACAAAGTATTTTAATGCAACAAGCTACCATTCACTTGCTACTCTTTGAATGAAACGATGCTACAAAAAAAAGGAAAAACAACATTGTCTTGCCAAGACTAGAATCATCCGATGAGAATTTTTTTCCCCACAGTAAATACAACTACCAGACACATTGGTTCACTTTCTCTGTTCCTCATTTTCTTTAGCCCTTTTGAGAAAGGACACTTATGGTGTCACCACCATAAATGGCACCATCAGCAAACAATCAAGCTATTTGAAAACCCATTTTGTACTAGCAGTGCCAGCTCCAGTATTCACTGATTGCATATGCAGAAAACCTGTAAGCATTTCTGATGTGATTTGATTATGAAATGGAAAAATCATTCCCATTACTTTGCAGCATGCAGCCAGAGGATCAAGTGTATTTTCAAGAGCTCCTCCCAGCCATCAGAAGTGGAAAAAATAGAAATTATCATTATGATCTTTTTGTCTGATCTCCTTCAAAAGGTCAGGGAAAGATGAACATTATGAGCTCGTTTCTGCAACACAGAACAGAAAAGGATCCTGTCATATAAAAAGAACAGCTGACCACAGCTAATGCTAAACCATTCAAACTGAGTGGTGGGTTGGTTTGTAATTGTTTTCAATTTCCTTTTTGTAACTCAAGATACAAAAAGGAATACAGTTAAAAGCAAATATCCTAATCAAACCAGACATTAACTCAACTGCCTAACTATTAACACTACTCCATAGGAAACATGCAGAGAAATAGATTCCGATTCCCCTGCTACACCAAGTCTCTAGGAGAGAAAGGGTCTACGGGCACAGATCAAGCTGCAGGATGATCAGAGTTGTTATTTTTCCCCTGAATCAGCAGTGGGAGGGCAAACAACAGTTTTCTGCCAGCCTATGAGAGCATTCTTGTAAATACAGCAGATACACTGAAGCCATTCATACCCCCAGTATGGCACTGCAGACAAAACTCATGGTTAAGACAGCAGCCTTGTCCTTTGGCTTAACTGAAAGGAAAGTTGTCAGAAGTTATTAAAAAAAAACAAAACACACCACACACAGAAAGTGTGACAGAGACTTGGAATGTAATACTGAGGAAAAAAACTTTAGAAACAAAAGCAGCTAAGCAAATACATAGGGTTTTTCCCCAAATTATTGCCTTAAAATATTGAAATATGCAAAATTCAGATTGTAAGTGAAGATAACTCATAATACTAGACTGTGCTTCAAGGGCAAAAAATCTACAGTAACTGTAGATGATAAACACAATTTGATCTAGCAGCTTCTAAAATAAGAATCAGGGCAATTGGGAGGGGGCAGCAAGAGAGGTGGGAAGAATCAACCTTTTGTTTTACCTAAAGGATGTCTCATTCAGAGTATTTGATATTGAAATATGAGTACATTGACGGATGTTTGAATCCAATCACAGATGGTTTCTCCCCCTCACAAACAATATACAGATTACACAAGAGGATAATGTGACATGATGGTCAGGGAAAGGAGGGGCAAAGGAATAAAACTTTATCCTGGGGGAAGGAAAAAAAAAACCAAACCAAAACCCATGAAATCTTGTCTTTTTCAAGTAGCTCCTAAGCAAAAGCAAAGATTTCCCCATCACCACCACTCTTTTCTCACTTAATCTTGCTTCTGTTGGGTATTTAACAAACTTCAAGTCAGGTCACTTTGATACCGTAACATTACGAAGAGAGTCATTTAAATCCTCCCACAAAGTCCCAACTAAGTATAAACAGAGTAGTTTCTTTAAAGGCACAAATCTGCCCCTCAGCCCACCACATCCCCATACATCCCTCTTCCCCCCCCAGCCCTTCACTACATCTCAAGGCTGTAGGAGAAGCACAGACAAGTAAACAGAAAAGCCAGCAACCAGGAGCTTTAACTCTGAGCTACTGATGTAATCTCTCCAGCAGCACTCTGCCCAAGAGCATGGTAACTTCAGCTGTAGCCACTCCTGGGTCAGCACTGATAAGCTAATGTGAAATGAAGCAATCCAATTCACAATGTAAACAGTTGTTTGGCTACACGGGAACAATATAAACAAATGGATCTATTTATGAATCATCAGTCAGGCTTGTCCTAGACTCCAGAATAATATGTTCCAGGGCAAAAATGACAGTATTTCCAAGAATACAGTGGAAATTCAAACAGCTTGGATCTTCTTGCCCCATTGACGCTCCCAGTTCTTTAGAAACAATAATCACGGAGTGATACTGGACCTGATTTTTCAGGAATAAGATACCCTTGATTTAAAACGACACTGGGGATCCGGGGGGGGGGGGGGAGGTATGGCTGGGGCAACCTCATTATTATACACCCCGTTTCATCCAGCACCTCAAAAAAAAAGTCAACGGTAGCATCTCTTAAGTGCAGTGAGGGAAGAAAAAGATACAAGCTTGAAAAACCCGACTCGTACACCTACTTTTTCCACCCTCGCAACCCAAACAAACCAATTTCTCCCCAAACTGCACACTTCACTTGTATCTGCGAACACTGGCGGTGGGTGCCAATCCACACGCTCCTTTATTTATTACTGTTATCCCCTCGAAGAGCGGCTGTTGCACTCCAAGGCACTGAACTGTCTCAAGAAGCTCTAGCTCACGCGTGGGAATCACAGAAGGGAAAACACGCGAGTCTCGGTAACCGTTTTCATGACGCGCCCGACAATACCCGCTGGAAGCCGCGCCGCCGGCAGCGCCTGGGATCCGCCGTACCCCCCTTACACCAGGTGCCGCTCCCAAACCAAGCGCCCCCCGGGCTCGTACGGAGCCACCACCCGCCGGCGAAGGGGCACCTACCGGGCGGGTGCCGCTCGGTGCTATGGGCAGCCCCCCGGGCGCGGAGAGCCGTCGGCGGCAGAAATAACGTTGGCTTTGCCCTCACGGCACCCCTCGGAGGAGGCCCGCAGCCCGCTGACGGCATGTGCGCCTGCCGCCCGGCGCGGGAAGCGGCAGGCAGAGCCCTTTACGTAAGGCGATGTGGGTGCCTCCCGCTGCCCCCACCACCACCGCCCGGGGCTCAGCGGGGCTGGCGGAGGTACCCCCGCCTCCCGGCCGCACCCGGCTCCCCCCCCCCGCCGCCCAGGACGCCTTACCCTGCCGCTCCAGCCTCTGCCGGCGCGGGGCGGCCCGCGGAAGGTGCGCGGCGCCCCGCGCTATCCCACGGAGCCGCGGCAGGGCGCCGCCGCCCCAGGCATGGTCCCCACCCCCCCGCGGCACCGTCAGCCGCGGAGCCGGAGTGTGCGCGACGGCCGCCGCTCCCGGGCTTTTCTCCAGCGGGGGCGGAGGAGGAGGGTGGGGTGGGGGCGGGGGCGGGCGCGCCCGCAGCTGGGCGGGCGCCATTAACCGCCGCGCTGCCGCCGCCCGCTTTGAAGCGGCCGCCCCGCTCCGCCGCGCCAGGCACAGCGGCGCCCCCTGGCGGCAGCGACGGCGGCAGGCGCCTCCCGGCCCGGCGGGCGCGGGGATCCCGGGATTTCCCGGTTGGCAGCGCCGGGCGTGTTCCCTGCGCTCATCCCGACGGCGGCGGCGACCCCCTGGGCGTGCCGTGCTGCCGGTTTTACCGTATTTTAGCGTGTTTGTACTATGAATCGCATCTCAGGTTGTCCTAGTGTGACGCTCCCCGGCCCAGCAGGTCATTCAGCGGCAGGAGAGAAACAACGGGGGATTGATTTTACTAAGGAGGGCAGGAGGGTTTGCCTTGCTTGCGAGGAAGGGAAGAAGGGAAATGTAAGGAAACCATGATGGTCATGGCTGTTTTGCAAGCACTAATTAGCAAAAACCAGCTGCTTTCCTGTTGTTGGTTTATGTACGGTGCAACGACCAGCTTTCTTCCGTAATGCGCGGAGACACAAAAGGAAAAACACCGAGCTGGAGAGATGAATAGGAGCTGTCTGGTTGATTTGGGAAAAGGCAGCTTGCACCCCTGCCCGAGCAGTAGCAGGGGTGACACGACACAGCAGGGCCTGGGGGGCACCTCGCAGAGGTCGTGGGGTCGGGGAAGGCAGCGGGGGAGGAGGTGGGTGTAAAGCCTCTTCCTGCAGCTCTGCTCCTGGGTGCCTTCGCTCCAATAGAATATGGAGAAAAAAAACTGGCAAAGGCAAGGGGGGGGAAAGCTGAGCCTCTCATCACACACAACCAATTACTGTGAAAAAGCTCGATTTCAGGTTGTCTAGTAGAAGAGTTTATACTGCAGCCTGAAGACAGGAGATGAGCTTGAGAAGCCGCTTGGCTTCAGTCCTCTAAATCGACTAGCTTTGCTCTCTTAGTTACCGTAACAGAAGATAATCTTTTTTTCTCCCCAGATATTTATGGATTGTTGTGTCTTTCGTAATGGCTGTCATCTGATCAGCACAAGATATTTTAACTGTCTTCTCCCAACAGAGCCCAGTCCACTCAAGCATGTAACAAATGCTTTTCATCACAAGGAGAATCATCACTATTGTTCTCCATTTCGGCCTAGATGCTGCCCTTGGCACCACGCAAGCAGCCCCCCGTGCTAAATACAGACTGCATCCAGAATTACAGATCTCTTGTGAATGCAGTCGTACATTCTGCTATTATGGTTCTGAGTTATATTTAAAAAAAAAATTACAGGCAAACTTAAGAAAATATAAACATTTATTAGAATGTGCAACATACGTGAAATATTTAGCACTAATTATATGACAATATCATTTAAAAATTCATCATTCAAATATATCAAGCATCCTTCAGATTGAAAAAGATGGCATCTTAAAATGCATCTTAAATGACGGTTTTATTCATTACTCAAGGTATATTCATGACAATTTTAACTGAAGTAACTCATTCTCCCAAACAGTCACTCTTTACATATTTTACAAATATGAACAGCTGTGTAATACTACTAAACTACACTGTAGGTTCCTTCCCAGCCCAGCATCTTTAGCAAGCGCTAAGCTGCAGTACTATGAGATTACACATGAAAATACAAATAAGCGCATCTGCGTTTACAGGACTTAAATTTAAATCCTGACTCTTCAGGGTCACAATGTGCATGCAATCTCTAAGCCTGGGAGCAGCCCTATTGAATTCAGTATTATTTTTCTAGTCCCATGCTGCAAGTTAGGCCCAACTACAGAATGAAAGCCTGAAGTACTTTTTTGGTCCAACGTGAGCTGTGTTTATCGATTAAAAAAAAATAAACTAGGTTAATCAAGCCATGCCCAAAAACCTTTTAAGATTTTACACAAAAATAAATTTTGCATATAAAAATACCAATAGCTGTTCTTTGACTTCAGTGATTGTCTGTCTAACTGTGTTATGTCAAATTCTTCATTTCCGATTTACAAGACTCACATTTTCTTTGGAAAAGAGTATCAAACAGAGCAGAAACTTTTCCTTAATTATGTATGGTAGCAAGAGGCTACGTAAAATCCTTAAGATTTTAAGAAGATAAGAACTTAGAACTTTCTGATAAAAGCCATCTTCAGTGTCTTTACAGTATTTACTGAATTTCCACATTTGCTGCTCCAGTTTCCTGCAGCTTCCTCCGTAGGCACAGACGATCCCTTGCAGCAAAAGAATAGCCATTGACAGAATAAAATGCAAAACAAAGAATAGCAGGATTTCTGGATCTGAATGGGAGTTTGTGCACCTCACATCTGTGTGCTGTGATACAGCTGGCATTTTCTGCAGAAGCAACAAGCTGGTAGATTTAGTGGTACATTGATGCACTAAATCTTTCCCCGTGCTGGGACTCGGCCAGCAGCAAAGGAAAATGCTTCTTTTCTATCATGCAGCATAGGTGCTGAGGAAGAGGTTAGATTTAACATTTGAGCAATGGGAACGCATAGCAAGTCAAACCCCACAGTAACATAAATTCATGCTGCCTGTAGTTGCTACTCAGGCAGAACTCCAACTGAGGTCAGCGAAACAGCTGCCAAAAGACTGTGGGGTTAATGTGTGTGGGCCACATTTTAAATGTCACTTAGTATTAATACAAGAAAAAAAAAACACAACACAACTGAAATTTAAGTGTCTAGGAAGTGTTGTGATTGCAAAATGCAAAGAGACAAAAGAGCACCACTGGGTATATTTACAGTTAGCATAGTAAAAAGAGAAACTGAAGGAATTATAAATGGAAACATTTTCACAGTGTATTCAGAGATGCACCTTCCTTTATTCAGAAGTAGCAGCTCCTACTTATGCACTTTCCCCTTCAACTTTGAAGATGCATTAGGTGAATGAAAAACATTGATCTTGAAAAACTCTTTTAAAAAAATATCAACTAGCATCATCAGAAAAAGAAAAGGTGCAATTTTCTCTACTTGGTAGATTTAATGCATGCTGGCTTCCAACCGCTGCAAATATTTAAAAGTGTGAGACAGTCCAGGCATTGAGTTCAATGAACAGTAAGAACGAGTAGCGCCAGCTCACTTCTGCTTTGTGCAATGCTTATCCCCGTGCCCTTCATACAGAGCTCTGGGGTGAATGGGACGAGTTAAATTCGGAAAACTGTAATCATAAAGCCATAAAAACTGCCAGAACACCAAGAACAAGGGTAGCATATTAGATTGCTGGTTTTGCAGGGTTTTTTCACTTTTCTCTATTTTATGTTGATGCTGCCAACTCTTAAAATCAAAGACAGCTATTACAAAACTTGATTAGTTACACTTAATACCTTCACTTAATGCATGTTCGTAACCAGTAAGTAAGAATGATTACTGAGCCAAGCAACCTTTAAAACAAGGTTACATGATATATGAACTTTGTTGTTTGTATTCCACGGCTTAGCAAAATAAAAAGCATACGAACAACACAGCTGGTATGCAACAGAAGATACATGTTAGGTGTGCTACATAGAATTAATTAATTTCAGAAGGAATCTTCATCAGAACTGTATGTACGGGGATAGAAAAATGTTAAAAATATTAAATTGATATTTGCAGATAAAAGGAAAATAGAGAAAGTTATGAATAAAATGCAAATATTGTTTTCACTGTAAATATTTGTTAGAACTAAGGTCATTGCCAATGTGAAATAAGAAGTTACTCATCATTGGGTAAAATGTATTTTTATGTTTTAGGACAAATGTAGTATTTTTTCATGACCGAAAATATGTTTTCAAAGAAAATTACATCCCTCAACATTTTTGGAAAGATCATGCGTGTATATGGACAAGAGGGAGAAGAACAACAGATGCTTTTACAGTAAAGTCTTAAAGAATGAAAATTGCCATTTTTTTTCATCTTGATTTCCTTTTAAATACCTTATTACAACTAATGATTCTGACCCTCTCCTACCCCTGCAAAAGGCAGGGGCTGCTTCCAGGGGCCTGCCAGCTGGCCCTCTTGTGCTCGAGTGAGGAACTGCAATCCACCTTCCCCTAGGAACGAGGCCGAATACGTTCCCGGGTAAGAGTTTCCACTTATCTATCGTTGCAGCTGTTTATAATGAATTAGAGGGTGGGGTTTGGTTTAGTTCTGGCGTGCACACTTACGTATTACCTTAAAACTATTTCCCGTGTGGCATCACCTTAACGGTTTGCCCTTAAGTCCTTCACGCAATGGACTAGAAAGTCCATTTCAGAGACCTCCTTGTACGAAAGCTCCGTAGGTACTTGGTACGGTTCAACCAAACAATAGATAAGAACATAATTTACATTCTAAAAACATTTAACACATTCACATATAGAGTTACACTGAACATCAATTTGTATAATATACCAAGTGTAGTTAAAAGCATCAGATACATATATACATGCACATATATACCCACCCATTTTCTTTACATAATGCACCTGCTCTAACTCAGTATATTGAGTTACCAGTCCAGTTTCATGTCTGCTTTACTCCACACATACTTTCCTCCTCTTTTTAGGAACATCTTCTCATCAAATCCACTGAATTTTATAGCTGCTTCTACGCCAACATCTAGGATAGACTTGGAAGGCTCTTTCCGTCCATTTGTACAGTTTAGAAAACGCATCTGGAACACCAATAGATAAGACATTAGAAAGTCGATTTGTAAAAGCTTAATTTTTCTACAGAATTAAAGAAGTTGCACTGCAATTCCACAAAAGCCTAGGTAAATGCATGAACAGTTTCACTTGTAGTCCTTAGAAGGCTCAGAAGGTCACAGTTCGACACATTGGCATATCTTAGCAAGAACAAAGCTATACCATAATTCCTGGAGATTAAATGATCGCTTTTCAATTACATGTAAACTAAGTAGGCTCTTTGAAACTTAACTTTCAGGAAGTGTTCTATATTTTTAAATTAAAGAAAAACAGCAAAGATATCCTGCGAAGATACACATCTACACTTTTGTGATGCAATGATCATGCATGCAACCTGATGGCAACTCCTCCTTAGGTCATACTTAAATTCAAGTTCTCAGTATGTTAGATGGGAAAAAGTTACATGTATTCCTTGTACGACATGGTAAAACTATTTTATAGAATGCACAGTAAATAGAATTGTTATTACTGTTCTGTACATACATTGTATCAAACAAAGTATCAAGTATCAAACAAAGACTTACATATTCATCCAAAATGAGGTATGAATCCCTCATCTGTAACAGATCAAAAGAAAAAACTAAATTAATAAACAAACCAAAATTCCATTCTAGTGAAAAATCAAGAACAAAACAAGCAACTATTCCTTCAAAGCCTGATCCAAATCTTTGAAATGTGTAGTGTCTTCCCACTATTTCAGTGAGCTTGGATCAAATTTATAGAAATAAATGTCAGCATTCCTAACATGACTTAATGAATGAATAAACCAGTAATTTTTTGAGTATGACCTCTCGAGTACCTAACTGAAATGTGGGTGCCCAACTGGATAATGGTGTTTTAAATAATATCCAAGTTTTCTATTAACTTTTCCATCGGCAGAACTTACACTGTTTTGCATACTGGAATGATTGTCATTTTTCCAAACAAATTACATGGCCATTTAAGCTGGGGTGCTTAATTATCATCCCAGCAGACAAAGGTGTTCTCTCAGCTCAAAGGCAACATCCCAACTCAAAAAGGTCTCAGGTCTGCACCAGGAAATATGCCAACAGCTGAAATAAGACCCATTTGCTCAGCTAACCGGACATCTCCTATATGACCCTCCCTAAAATTCTCTGGGTAGCTGGAGCTTGCTGCTGTGTAGAACGGGAAACCTGTTTGACCAATTTGGTGCCAATCTTCCACATAGGTTTAACAGAAATCAGAAGGAGTTTCTAGAACCAAACCCACTGAGGAAAGTCTACTTTTTTTTTTTTTTTTTTTTTTAGAACTTCTTACATGGAAAAAAATGTAGAAACAGTTCTGGGTTCTCATCTAAACACCTTCTCTGATGAGTGCTCTCTCCCACCGAATGCCTTAAACACTAGACTGCACTTCTATGTCTTCATAGCAGAGGCAAGCCCATCTGCTCACTTGAGCTCTCTATAATGAAAAAGTAAACAGTAAATGGAGACTATTAACCTGTGGTGAGGAAAAGAAAGGCAAGATGGGAGATTTAAGGCATTCCTGAACTTAGTTGAACTTAGTATCTCCTCACTCAGTTCCTAAACTTTCTTAACAGTGAGTCTTCTAACTCTTCTTATACCATGCATAGGGTCTATACGCATCTTACAAAATGTTCTGAGGCACTACAGTCCCTTTTACTGCAGCTAACATAGGCTGGGTGGCAGACCATCAAATTAACCGCTGAACTCTGCAGGAACACAAGGACTCTTCTTGTGAATGTGCAGTTCAAAGGAGTTCAGGTAGACAATGTTAAAAATGTGACTATTGTGGGGAGAATTACTAGCAAGATGTGTCAGACAAAAATACTAGTTCCTCCATACCCAATATAATGCTGACTGAGATGATGTCTTTATTTCATGCAGGTCAATGACACTGCTATAGCGTAACATCATGGTAAATCTCTATTAGGAAACTATGCTAAGAGTATCAAGTGTGTTTACATTAATATTCAACCTTATTGGGTTCTTGTGCCCCAGCTGGGAAAAGTCGTTAAATTCTGGAGGGTTTAACTGAGTTTACCACTCAGCTGTGGAAAACTCAGTTTCTCCAGGTTCCGTGCTGATACTTTATACATCTGTCTCACTGAGCAGAGGTCCACACGGCGCTATGGGAGGACTCCCGCTGGTTTCCACAGGATTGGGATCAATGAGGTTTTACTCTTCTATTAATAACTTTGTGCTCAGTAAAAAGCCTTAAAGAAAATTAAAAACTTTAGCTTCCACCATAACAAAGCCAGTTGCTGACAAAGTTGGAATGTAAATTTTCTAAGCCAATACTAATAGGGAAAATGTTAATTGCCATGAAGGCTTCTAGTTCCTTTCCATCTTTCCAACTTTATTTGAAAATAAAGTTAAAAAAGGACAGTTTCACTTTTACCTTCTGATTAGATTCAGGTACCAAACAGGAGACATCTTTGTGGCGCTCCAGGAATTGTTCAAAGTCTTCATCGCTAATAACAAATTTCTCCGCTTCTCTCAGGGCATCCTCACCGGTGTTCTCCCCTTCGATGAGCAGGCACTGGAATACCTGAAGACAGAAGGCACCTGGTTAAGCTTTAATGTTT
The DNA here is from genome assembly GCF_011004875.1 of Balearica regulorum gibbericeps. Classification (NCBI taxonomy): domain Eukaryota; kingdom Metazoa; phylum Chordata; class Aves; order Gruiformes; family Gruidae; genus Balearica; species Balearica regulorum. The sequence goes on from NC_046186.1 coordinate 18,652,245, forward strand.
TCACTTGCCTTGAGTATAAGAGACTGCCACCATGACAAAAACCTTCAGTTCTCCCAGCAGCAATGTCTTTAATTGTTCTGTCAGTGGAGTCACACTGATACAAATTGTGGTAAGTGAACACTACATGAAGGGCACAGTGCAGATTTATTTTTAGCAAATTAACATTACATAGTGCTAAATGTAATTACACAGTCATGGTTCCTGACCAGGTTTCCACAGAAATCTTAGCTGCTCTTGTCTTAATAATATATAATAAAAGCTCAAATTAACTTTTGATTGAACCTCAAATAGTATGACTGTATTATAAATGTAAATACTATGTACAGTGCCGACTATCAAGTCAATCTGTATTTTTAAAGATTTTAACTTGATTTGTGACTGTAAGTTTAACTAGCTTCAGATGGTCACAGAAAAGATAAAGACCACTCCCCAGAAACAAAATGCAATAGTTTGTGTACTTAACAGCCTCTTCCTAATGGCCAAATCCTCAACTACATTCAGACTTTGGGGGGGAAAAAGGTGCCTTTGCCATCAACCTGCTCTGTAACCTCAGTAAGAAAGTAGGCCAGGAAGCTTGATAAAATATTAAAATGTACGTCATATTTTCCTTACACTCCTTTAGTAGGACCAAGATTTCACAGTGATTTTTTTTTTCTGGGAAAACATGCATGTATATTAATTTCAATGAAGCAAATAATGAGAAATGATTCCACAAGTTCTCCCATATTTATAAGTTACATTATCTCTACCCATTTTCATACTGGTAACGTAATGTATTTAATACACTTCTAGTAGAAAATATAATATATGCACACTAACCACTAATACTCTATAACAGAACATTAATGTCTAATGTACACTTATATATTGCTGATGTATTAACTCTAATGTATCATTGTACACTAACTTTTCCTCATTTTCTCAACACCATGACACATTTTCAAATGTTAAAGACCTATCTTTTAATATTGTAAAAAACTAGATCTAGGTATGTTGAAACATATATCATGTAGTGCTGACAAGAAGTTCACTAACACTAGCCAGAGCTGAGACTGTAGATCTGACTGAGGTGACTAGACGTTCAGACAGCTCCAGAACTTCATCATTGCTTTTCTCTGAACAGGAAACCGATGGTATACACCATTTTCTTACCTTCCAGCGCACAGGGTTGAGTGCCTTGATCTGCTCATTCATATCTTCCTCAACATTAAATCTGTTGATCACTGAATTTATTTTGAAAGCAACAGCATAGTCTCGGCACCACTGTCTCAGTTTATGCAGATTTTCTACATGGTTCTTCTTTCCTTGACCACGGCCAATTAAAACATTGACATTCTCGTCAAAACTATCACAGGAAATTGCCAGAATGTCTAAATATTCACCTGAAAACAAGTTTTAAAATTGATTAATATTCAGTTGTTCACTTAAAAGCTTTCAGGAACCTGCCCACTTTCACTTTCTCTCACAAAGTGCCATGTAAATTTAAGTCTGTGGAGTCATCACTTGAACCACAAAAGTCACAACAGCGGCATCATCAAAACACGTATTTCGTGTGTGTCCCCAGCGTTATGGAGACAGCCCGATGTATTATTATACCAACGAGGCAATAGTACAAAGTGCCTATGCTCACAACATACAATTACCAGTATTTCACTGGTATTTACGTTTGGTTTGCGCTAACTGAAGATGAACCACTAACAAACCATCTCCCACTTGCACTGAAAACCATCTTTTGGTGAGGCTGCCCCGAGGAGACTCCCAAACCCCACCAGTGCTTCCCTGCACAGTGGTTTGGGTTTTTTCCTTACCGTACTTCTTGAACCACCGTTCTTTAATCAGGCTGCCATTGCTCACAATGCTGACACTCGGTAGCTTCAACTCCTGCTTGCAAAACTGGACCAGTTGGCCTACAAATTCGCCTCTGTCCTGAAGAAACGGTTCCCCTCCTGAGAAATTTATTTTCTCCATTCCTAGAAAAGGACCGAAGAAAGATGCTGTGACCCTCTCCCTGCCTATCACCCGCTCCTTCCACACGCTGTCCGTCCCCGACTGCAGCGATATGAAGAGGGACCGCGGTCGTGGAGTTACAGGGATAACTTCTCCCACGCCCCCGGGTCCTGCTGGGACGCGGCTGCCGCGCATCCCGGCTCCCACCGACGGCCGCCCCCCCCCCCCCCCCCGCCCCGACTCACCCGCCTCCTTGAGCATCCTCAGCCCCCGCTTGGCCTCCTCCAGGGGCAGCACGAAGGAGGTCTTGGCCGTGTGGAAGCAGAAGCCGCACTTGTAGTTGCACTTACGGGTGAAGTGGTAATTAACGCTGGTGGGCGTCAGGGACGAGTCGTCCAACTCCTCCTGCTCCCGCCGGGGACCCGCCGGGACGGCGGGGCGAGGGGCCGAGACCCGCCGCCAGCCGGGCGGGGACGGGAGCAGGGAGAGGGAGGCCAGGCTCCAGCACAGCGCGCCCAGCCGCCCGCGCAGCACCGCCAGCACCGCCAGCACCGCCAGCGGCACGAGGGCCACCTCGCCCAGATGCATGGCTCGGCTCGGCTCGGCTCGGCTCGGCTCGGCTCGGCTCGGCTCGGCTCGGCTCGGCTCGGCTCGGCTCGGCTCGGCGGGATGCGCTGCGGTTCAGTTAGACCCAGCTATGCACGGTTCGGCTGGACTCGACTCGATCCGGCTGGGCTCGTTTCGGCCAGACTCGACCTGACGCGACGCGACGCGGCTCGGCTCGGCTCGGCTCGGCTCGCAAGCTGCAGCGAAGCGCCCGGCGCTCCGCGTTTAAAAGCGCTGCGGCCGCCCCGTCTCGTCCCGACCCGCCCCGCCCCGCCGCGGAGAAGCGCTCGGTTTCGTTTTCCGTTTTCGCAGAAGGGAAACCTGGCACCGAGCCCGGGTGCTCTTTCGCTCTGCCACCGCGCCCCAAACACAACACAACCCCCCGGCCTGCAGGGCCGTCACCCGCCGGCTGCCCAGGGCCGGTCGCTTCGGCACCTCTAGGTTTGAGCACATCTAGCACCTGCGGACCCCTTTTGATGTGTGTCGGCTCAGTGGGTTCAGTTCTTTTGGTCAAATGTGACTCGTGAAGCCGGGGGAAAGCTGAGCTTGTGTAATTCCACTGCATCCTCCTCAGAGCCTGATGACTTCGGATTCATGAAAAGAAAATACTTGACAGTTCTTTAATTCTTGGTCTCCAACACTGCCTAAAGCACCTCAAGCAAAGCTCCTCCACCAAGTTGAATATAGGGTTAGCCTTAAAAGCAGGAAAAGTTGGCAGCTGCCTGAGGTGGCACGTTGCTGGGGCAGATGGCTGCCCTCATGGTAACACCAGGAGACACTGGGACCAAGCTGCCAGTTCCCATACTCCTCAATTCCTCATTGGCACAACAGCTATTGCTGGAGAGGAGCACCTCCATCACAGCATCAGTTGCTTCCTGCAGTGTGTCTGGACACACCAGGAGATTCTTCACAGCTTTTCAGCCTCACACTGCCTCAGTCAATCTGTCCTCATTCTTGCATGGGCAGTTTAGTGTCACCGCTGCTGCTGAGGTACAGAGCCATACTCAAATCTCAATGCCTACCAACTGCATGTTGGCTATGGCAGGCTTAAACTGGGGCTTCGCTCACTTCCATTGACCTGCCAGAACTGCTAACGTGGCAGGACAGTCTTGCTCTCATGTAGACTTTTTTTTTTTTCCCCCCCTTGGAAAAGGGCTGGGACAACTAGCTTCACCCTGTTTGCAAATTTTAATGGGAAGCAAAACCTGCTTGTGAATAAGAAGTTTCCTATATGTTAATTAGTACTGTCATTTGCTATCCTGAAATACCCATCACCTTTCTTTCACTTTCCTGGAGATGATCTGCTGGCTCAGTAATGGCTGGATCAGTGAATAACAGGGCTTCAGGCTTTTCCCCTTCCGCCAGTATTTATTGTTATCTCTATCAGCTGTTTCTTGCTGGAACAGATCCATGCCAGTAGGGCAGCATGGGAGACTTCTTGCCGTGTCTAGCCCCAGTAATGCCACCTCACAAATGCATCGCTGCAGCACGATAGGAAACATCTCAGTTCCCAAGGTTTTCCAAAACTGTCTCCGAGCTTGTCAGCAGACACTATTTCAGCGAGTTACCATGGGAGGAATTATCCATGTGCCCTTCCAGTTCCTTGAGGTTTATGTAAGACACAAGCTTAAGGATGAAAGCAAGATTTTCTAATAAAATAAAGGGTTTGTTGATGACAAACTAGAAAATGGAATTGTGAAGGGAGGAAGACAAGGCAATGCAAGTTTAAACTGAAACCTGACATTGAAGTTGCTCCTTGGTTGTTTCGGTGTTTCAATTAATTTGGAGAAGCCTGGTACGCTCTCTTGCCCCCTCACCCCATACACCCGCTTCATGTTAGGAACTCTATCTCATTTCCTATCTTTTCTGGCCTCAATTCAAATTTCTTTCTTACTTCATTTCTATCTTTTGTTCAATGTAGGTTGAGCCAATGCAGATATAGGGAGTACCTTTACTAAGAATACTTGTGGAAAGCACAAGATCTTAAAGACAACCACAACACTTCAAACTGAGCATCTCAAGAAATGCTCTGTTTTGTGTCTGGCTATATATGTGTGCGTGTATATAAATATATATACATTTATGTACACCACCAAGCTCATAATCTCTGCATTTAGCTTTGCATAGAGATCTTATTGCAGGTGACAAATTATCACTTAACTTACCTTGTCTCAGAAACTTTCCTGATCTTCTAAAAGTTTGGGAATCGCAAAAGATCCACTGAGGCTGGCACAGTGACCTAGACCTATTGCAGCCTCAGCCCGGAGCTCATTGCCTAATGCTTCAGCTGGATAGGAAAATCAGGTTCAAAATGCTTCTTTTCCAAAAAATCACGAAAAAATCCTTGATTACCAATTTGTCTCCGCACAAGACTTACTTCTGATACACAAACACTTCAAGAGCATGTCAGAAGAGTGTTGCTCAACAACTCAGTAAATTAAACATTACCATTTTTGAATTGTTTTGCTTTGAAAGGGAAGAACTCTGTTTCGAGAACCTAACACTCAAGCTTACTCAAGACTCTCTGTTCTCTGAATTTTACCTATGTTTTCTTAGAAAATGGCAATCATAAAAGCTCTATTTTTTGCCTCAACTAAGTATGTTTTCAGATGATACCCTGAATTACAATAAAGATGCACAAAGTAAACCCAGACCAGGATGTGCCTCCTACAGATGTACAAGTCCTAGCAGCAAGAAGAAAGACATTCACATTTTACTTCCCAAACTGTTCTAGCTAACATGCTCTATGGTGAGACCTACAAGAAAACACAAATGCACCAGCTTTGAATCTACAAGGAATGTTGCAAGCAAGAACTGTAATGAGATTTTCCATTCTGGAGCTTTCTAGAAGTGGCTCAGAAAAGCATGATGTTCTTTGAGAGCCGTAGGAGGTCTGATTCCTTCCCTTTCTTTCCTATAGAAGTCATCTTACAGTGGGACGATGGAGTTCCAGTACTCAAAATGTTTCAGTTCTGCAAATCTGCACCAAAAAACCTTTTCAACATATTTTTTTTTCAAAAATGATTGAATAGTAGTAGTAATGGTGCACTGGATAGTACACAGGTACACAACTAGCATGGAAGAATCCAACTGGATAAACATGGATAATGCTGTTGTGCTCCCTAGTTGCTAGGAAAGCAAAACTTTAAAACAATGAAATATTATTTATCTAAATTATGTATTTTTATTTATTTAAATAAAGATATCACTTTCTCCAGTGTGGCTAGTTGGCAGTTCCAGTCAAGCAATATCTTGCTAGGGAAAGCAAATTGCTGATACGAACCAGGAACATAAACAGGGTTAAAGGAGGAGCCGTTACCAGGTAATCTGTGAGGACCACAGACAGTTCAAGGACAGCCAGGCAAGTCATCCAAAGGCAGATGTAGTTTTTAGCATTTCATAAATGCATTACTTCTTGCTCCACTCCCAGCTGGAAATGATCTCCTCCGTTGCATCTGCAGCACCATAAATGGGATTCTGTCAAGGACCTTGTATTTGCAGTGACTCATTCCTTCTCGGGATGCACGAATCCAAGGAGTGCCAATGAAATTACCAACTAGAAAATTGAAACCCACTTGCAATTAAATTATGAAACACCTATGAAATACACAATACAAACAGAGACACAGGTTAGGCACATTTGAAAGAAGTTCACCATGGGTCCTCAATGGCGTGTATGTGATCTCCAGCTCAGGAAGCATTTGAACAGATGACTCCTAGAATCTGGAGCAAAATGTTGGGAGAAGGACCCTTCTGTGTCCTTTCCATACTCCTCTCCAAACACCTGGCACTGGCCACTGTCACGGGCAGAAAAGGAGGGTCTTTTGACCTGACACTATACTAACTTCCGTGTTCTTATGATCTTATCCCCAGACCTTATCTTTACTGGAGGGCCCTTTACTGGTGTCCTTTAAAGTTTATTCTGCATGAAAACACCTAAATTCTATTTGTGTGCATTTTACATATCTATGCATTTTATGGGCCTTCGAATTAAGTAATTTCTGCTTTGTGTCTCAGACAGCTGCTTATCTACATTACAGGACTTGCACTGAGATAAATTTTTAAAGCTACAAGTTGATTAATTTTCAGGGGTTTTTTTTCTTCTTTTTCCGCTCTGGGTGGATCAAAAAGTTTTTGAATGGTCATACAGCTTCTTGTTGTGTCTGTATCTCTTCCCTATAGCTACATGCAAGCACAGTGGGCCCTCAGGCTCCAGAACAGTGTTTTTTCACATAATTAGTACATTTGCTCTTCAACATCATTTCATATTATACAGAAGACAAAATGATAAAGGTTCTTGTGAAGAAACTGAAAAATAATTACCATAGGTTAATTTCAAAACAGATTCATACTCTCTACACTGATTTTAAATACAAAGACCTGTCTTGGATATACCAGGCAACTCTGTCTTCCTATTTATAACCTGAACTGTTTGTGTATAATCTGATGGGAAAGACCTAAAAATCTTGCAAGAAGATACTTTTAAGCAATTAGCCAGGAGAACAGACATCTCACGCCTACTATAAATGATCTCATAAGCATATTACATATGAGGAAAGAAGCACTACCAACTTGGCACAGGAACACTTGTAAACATATTATATCAAGGCCGTGGGAGGGGAAATGAAAAGCGAAAGTAAGCTTTTTTCCATTTAGTCAGCAGGGAGGGCAAAGGCAACAGTGACATCAGGTAAACAGAAACACAGAAGATCAAGCAGCCAGACAGGTCAATGAGGAACACGGCCAGCTTTTCAAGTGCTTTTCAAGCGAAACTTAGCTGCAAGTTAATTGGACCTCAAAAAAATGGATGAATCGGAAAGTGGCAGATAAGCTTCAGTGTAGCTAAAGGTAAGGCAATGCACGTAGGAAAGAAGAATTGAAACCTTGTACACTTAATGCTGAGCCCAGCAGTGGCACTTCCATCTCAGGAAAGAGATCTTGGAGTCACTCTTGCTACTGCTCTGAAATCAATGTCTCTGTGGGAGGCAGCAGCAAAAAAAGTCAGCAAAAAACTTAGTATCATCCAGAAAGGTATTGAGAACAAGGCAGATGGCATTAGTTCACTGCTCTATGAAACCTCGGTACGTGTAGCCGTACTTTGACTAGTGATACGGTTCAGGTCTCCACATCTTGGCAGGACCTCACAGCGTTAAAGAAGTTATCCCTGCATCTAAATTATCAGGGGGATGAAGCATCTGCCTTACAAGAGATGGGGGCTGTCATTTCTGACATGATGAAGCTGAGTGACCTTTACAAAACCATGAAGGTGATAAACGGAATGTTGAACTGTTATTCAGCAAAGTCAGTAATATTATTAGAAGGGGCATTTGATGAAACAAGTAGGATATGAGTTTAAAACTTACAAATGAAAATTGTTTTGGCACAACAGGTTGTGCCTTGCTGGAATTTGAGACCACAGGGGTTTGTGGAAGTAGATTGTATCGCAGAGTCCAAAAGAGATTTAGGCAGATGTATGAGCAAGGGTCCATAAATAAGTGCTAAAAGGAAAAGATGAGGAAGTGCTATCTAATATTCTTAATTTGGTGACTGTGGATGCTGGAGGAGCACGAGGACTAGGAGAAGAGACCACAGATAGGCCAGGCTTATGGACAGCATGTCATTCTGCCAGACAAAATACTGGGCAAGAAGAGCCACTAGTCTGACCCAGTAGTGCATATCATTATGTTCTTAAAATTACCATCTATTGGATTCTTGTATAATGAGCTATATTTTACCCTGCGTCTTCTGGCATTCATACCCAGCTGCCATAGCCATGTGTTTGAGTGATGTGGAACGACACAGGACTTCTCAGGTATGAAAAGGGGCATGTTTTGCCTTAAAAAAGCCAGTTTTGGTACCTGCTGCTGAGACTGTATTGAAGAGCCTCCAAGGCTGTGTTATCAGTTCCTGCTCTGACCCAGCCTTCCACCATCATCACGGACAGGTTCCAACTAGTGTAGCTGATCTCTAGCTAACCAACACTGCCTACCAGCTGCTTCCTTCTCCCTGCAGATACGCTAAGCAAAAGATATTTGTGCAGCATGTTTGAGCTGACCAGAGGAAGACATCAAGTTTCTGAGGAATTTCTTGTAGAGTGTACTCACTTGTAGAGTATATTCTTTCAGAAGATGCATCAGAGGCTGAACTTTAGATCTCTCTACGTGGCAGTTTTCCAACTATTGAAAGGCAGAAATAGGATTCTGCAGAGGTGCAGGTTCTCCTACATTTCAAGTTACGTATTTTGAAAACTGAAACATTTTGGGCAACATTACTCACTGTATTGGGTTTGCGTGGCTTCTGTGAGAAGCTGCTAAAAGCTTCCCCTATGTCCGACAGAGCCAATGCCAGGTGGCTTCAAGATGGACCCGCCGCTGGCCAAGGCTGAGCCCATCAGTGATGGTGGTAGTGCCTCTGAGATAACAGAGTTAAGAAGGGGGGAAAAAACACCAGGAGCAATTACAGCCAGAGAAGGGAGTGAGAAGATGTGAGAGGAACAACTCTGCAGACACCAAGGTCAGTGAAGAAGGAGGGGGAGGAGGTGCTCCAGGTGCAGGACCAGAGATTCCCCTGCAGCCCATGGAGAAGACCATGGTGAGGCAGGCTGATCCCTGCAGCCCATGGAGGTTGATGGTGGAGCAGATATCCACCTGCAGCCCAGGGACGACCCCACACCAGAGCAGGTGGAAGCACCTGAAGGAGGCTGTGACCCTGTGGGAAGCCCACGCTGGAGCAAGCTCCTGGCAGGACCTGTGGCCCCATGGAGAGAGGAGCCCACGCCGGAACAGGTTTGGTGGCAGGACTTGTGACCCTGTGGAAGGGACCCACGCTGGAGCAGTTCGTGAAGGTCTGCAGCCTGTGGGAGGGACTCACGTTGGAGAAGTTTGTGGAGGACTGTCTCCCGTGGGAGGGACCCCAGGCTGGAGCAGGGGCAGAGTGTGAGGAGTCCTGCCCCTGAGGAGGAAGGAGCGGCAGAGACAGCATGTGATTGAGCTCGGAAGGAAGGGAGGGCTGGGGGGAGGTGTTTTAAGACTTGGTTTTATTTCTCATTACCCTACTCTGATTTGATTGGCAATAAGTTACTTTCCCCAAGTCGAGTCTGTTTTGCCCATGATGGTAACTGGTGAACGATCTCTCCCTGTCCTTATCTCGACCCATGAGCCTTTCGTTATATTTTCTCTCCCCTGCCCAGCTGAGGAGGGGAGTGACAGAGCAGCTTTGGGGGGCATGTGGCGCCCAACCAGGGTCAACCCACCACAGTCACAGAAGCTGACATGAACTTGTTACAGCTATTTGTAGTGGTTCTGGTTCCTGCCCCTGAGCTGATGAAAGCTGAAATTGGGCATCATAAAGTTATGAAAACACTGCAGGCTTGTAGAAGTCTGTTTTCATTCCAAAATTATTTGAGTCTGTTGGTCTTGTTATCAAGGCACAGAGTAACAGGTTAAGTTACCAATATGCCCCGACAGCTTGGTGCTACTCGGGCACTGCAACACATGAAACCGATTCGGTTCATGGCTCGTTTGTCTCTTTGAGCCGGTCCGAAGCAGCAGATTGTATTTGCGCTTCTTTTTTTTGGAGAGCATCAGGATTCAACCACGGGAGCCCGTGGAAACGTGACTCTTTTTTTTTTGCTGGGGGGAGGGCAGGCAGGTCGGATCGCGAGGCCAAGCAAGACCTTATTTTTCACTTTCCATTCCAGCCCAGCCACGCACAGAGCCCTTTCCCGCAGGGACCAGGCCCACTAAAGCGGGGGAGGGAAGGCAGAAAACCCTCCCCTCGGAGGAGCAGCCCTTCCCTGCCAGGCTTTTCCCCTAGAAAAGCGCTTCCCGGGCCGGCGGAGCTAGTTTCGTTTCCCGCTGGCTCCGCCGCCGCCGCCGCCGCCCGCCCCTGTCCGCGCTGCCGCCGGTCCCGGCTCTCGGCGGCGATGCTGCGGCGGTGCCCCCCGGGGCCGCCGGGCCCCCAGCCCCTCCGCCGCGCCCTGCCGCCCGCCGCCTCCGCCGTCCGCCACCGCCTGCGGGAGGTGAGAGCCCGCCGGGGCTGCGGGGTTTGGCTCTCCCAGCCTCACGGGGGGAAGCGAAAAGAGCCTGGGCGGCGGGCGGGTGTGAAGGGTCGCGTCTCTCCTTGCAGTGCGCAGCGCGGATCCCGGAGGCTGGAGCGGTACTCGACCTGCTGGAGAGATGTCCCGAGCATCAGAAGAAGGGCCGTTTTCCCGTCGTAGTTTTTGAGGGGCTGGATGCCACAGGTAAGAGCGATGTGTGGCTGAAGAACCGCGGATGAGAAATTGTTGGAAAGAGCAATCGCTATGGCTTTCAGCCAGGCGTGAGGCTTAAAAATTCAAAAAATCCTGGAAACCTGTGACAGATTTGAAAGAATTAGTAATTATAAATACTGATCTGACTTCTCTTACTTGGAAAAGATCAAACAGTCTATGCTAATTTTCTTTCAGTGGATGAATTCCTTATCTATGTATATGGAAGAATACATAGAGTGGAGTACTGGAAATTAAATTTCTTGTGCAGATGATGAAACATACTCTTACCAGAGAGTTTTCAAATAAGTGAACTAAAGTAGCGGTAGCCTGGGAAACTGGCAGCAGTTTGTCACAGAACAAAATATCAGTTGCCTCTGAATTACTTTGTTTTCTGTATTTTCAGTTAAAGACAATTGAAAATTCCCTCTGAAAAGAAAACATTGAGTGACAGCATTGCAACATCCACATGAATTGTGACCTAGAAAAGTATTGTAAAAGGATATATAGAGAAATTGCCATTTAGTGCATTTAAAGGAGTGAAGACAGAAAGCTGGCAAGAGGGAGATGAGGAAGGCCCTGAGAGTAGAAAGTGGAGTAATAAATCCTGGAACCAGACTCATAATCATTTACCACTGAAAACCTTATCACAAGATACTCAGGTTACATAGTCAGGTGTCAGAACATGTGCTCCAAGTGAACAGACGGGAGCGTTTTCCGGTTTTTAAAATTCAGGTGTATCTGATATGTAATATAACAAATGTTTCCTTCTGTAAATGAAATGCAGGCAAAACCACTGTAACTGAGTCTGTTAAGGACACCCTGAATGGCGTTCTGCTAAGATCTCCACCAGCTTGCATCAGCCAGTGGAGGACAATATTTGATGATGAGCCAGCACCCATTAAAAGAGCATTTTACGCTGCAGGCAACTACATTCTTGCTTCAGAAATAGCGGAAGCATCCACTCAGGCACCTGTGATCATAGACAGGTTTGTATATTTAAGAAATCCTCTTACATCAGTGCCATCATACAGTTGTGCAGTCTTACAAGCAGAAGTTGTCAATTATAGTCTCTGGGTTTCTTCTCTTTTTTTCTTTTTTCTTTTTTCTTTTTTTTCTTTTTTCTTTTTTCTTTTTTTCTTTCTTTTTTCTTTTTTTCCTTTCTTTTTTCTTTTTTTTTCTTTTTTCTTTTTTTTTTTCTTTTTTTTTTGGAAGTGCTACTTTGCAGGTAGTCAGATAAATATTAAATCTTCTAAAGAGTAATACTTATGATGACAGTAAGGTGGGGGACTTCCATCCATGTAATACTCATCACAGGCTTTAGCACACAGGAAAGGTGTTAATTCTTCAGTTAGGAATAGTGGAGGCATGGACTGTGCAGCCTGAGCCAGAGCAGGGCTCTGTGACAAACCTGAGGAGAATGAGGGCTGCTATCAAGGCTAGCTCTGAGAAGGGTCTGAGATACAGGGTGGATTAGAATGACCAAGTTTTAGGTAAACTTACTCTTTGAAGGTGTAAAGCCAGAAATTTGCTTCCAACTTTTTGGGCTTTTTTAATGTCATTTCTTGTTTCCACTAACTGTGTAGGCAGCTTGCAGTATTACTGTTAATAAGGGAAGTCTAGATGCACTTTGAAACCCCTGGCTTATTTCAGTAGATGTGCTGTAACCTTCCGCCACAACACACATATACAGAAGTTACTTGTGTATGTGTGAGTGCCATTTTTAACCAGCCTCAAAAACACTGAAATATATAAAATATATATAGTGGTGAAAACGTTAAATCCAAGTGAAATGCATAACCATTAATAAAGTCTGTCTTCATTCACATATGATTTGTTGCATAAAGTAAGATGGGAACCACAAAAAAGGGACTCTGAGTATTGGATTTTGACATATAATGTAACTCTTCTTTTGACATCTCATTATATGAGAAGACTTTCTTTTGGTAGTAGTATCTGGAACACTCTTTGCCTAATGTGTAGCTTTTGCCATATGTTTTAATTGATAATTCGCAGTAATTTTGAATATTGCATTGAATATTATCACTCTGTTAAGAAAAAATGGATGGCATAGAATTGTTCTTTACAGTTCCCTTCAAAATCACAGTGTCACCTACCTAGTCATTATTGCACTTGTCAGTATATTGACACCTGTTTCCTATATTACTGAAGAATTAGTGTCCTCTTTAAAATTTCTCTCTGTTCTGTATTTTCCTGACAGATACTGGCACAGCACAGCTGCCTACACAATTGCCACTGAAATAAATGGGAAAGTCCAGGATCTTCCACCAGTTCATGATGAGGTGTACCAGTGGCCTGAGGATCTGCTTAAACCTGATCTTGTTCTTCTCCTGACTGTTGACCCCGAGGAGCGAGCCCACAGGCTTCAGCGTCGGGGGCTGGAGAAAACAAAGGAGGAGGCTGAGCTGGAAGCTAACTGCTTGTTTCGCCAAAGGTACACTTTAATGAGGAATTAAGAGGATGGAGGCAATCTTGGCTCCTGTGGGATCAGTAGCAAAATGTCCCAAGGATTCATAGCTGACAAGCAGGGTAAATTCTGTCACTTCTGGCTGAAAGTGTTTGAAAGCTGCAGGCAACTGAATTGCACTCTACGTATCCTACTTCAGGGTGCGCTGAATTGCTGCCTGGGCTCCACCAAATGTATTGATTGGATCATCCTTGTCCACAGTGGAAACTTAAATACCTAGTGCTCGTGTGGATACCTCAGTATAGACACCCGAATGTTGGTGTCTGCATCTGCGAATCACAAAGCTGAAATTTGCCTCTAGGGTTTTAACATTTCTGGTGATGATATACCTTAAAAATGTGCATTGCGTGATTCTGACAGAAGCCCTGTGCAGACACGCGGTTCATATAGTGGGGCCTGCAGAGGGATGAGTGAGCTAAGGGAACACGCTGCCACTAAGAATCTTTCATGTTTTAATTCTGTTACTTCTCATTCTGTAAGAAAGCCTTTGGTTATTTCTGCGTGTTAGTTACGTCAACATGGATGTGAGAACATTCAGAATCTAGCTTGATTCATCTTACAACTTGTGACCTGAATGTTTGGCATTATTAATTCTTGTGGGAACATAGAAAATTATATTCACATTCACATCCACATCCTCATAGACTAAATGTGGGAGAGTTCTGCATTATGAGAAGATTTATAGTCTTAGCGGGGAGGTTTTCATCCTGTATTTCATACTGGTATTCCTCCAGTTAGCAAAGTTGATCAGAGGAAGGGGTTAAATGATGTGTCAACTCTGTAATCCACTCCTCCAGTGACTCAAAGCTGAGATTAGTCAGTGAGCCCACCTACACAATGCCATGCCACATAATGCAGAGACACCTTAGCAGGCTATGAATAAATTGACTCAGGTGTTAGAAGCAGGCTGTCCACTGCACTGCTGTACCAGACTGTATCCAGTACTGAGCTGTAAAGAAATAAGTACTTTAATACCGTGCCATGTGAATATGGATAGAGCTCTGGGAATCAGTGTCAAGGAAACTATACCCTTTGAGGTTGGCATTGTAATAGTTAATAATGGTTTATTGTTCTTTTGTCCTGGTTTTCAGGTAGGATAGGGTTACTTTTCACAAGAAGCTGGGAGGGGACACATCCAGGACAGGTGACCCAAGCTAGCCAAAGGGATATTCCATACCATATGACATCATGCTCAGGATGTAAAGAGGGCTGGCCGGGGAGGAGCAGTGGCTTGGGGACAGGCTGGGTGTCAGGTCCTTGGGTGAGCAGATTGCATTGCGTATCACTCGCTTTGTATATTCTAAATTATGTTGTTATTTTCCTCTTCCTTTGCTGTTCTAGTATACTGTCCTTATCCAACCCATAAGTTTTACCTTTTTCTTCTGATTCTCCTCCCCATCCCACAGTGGGGTGGTGCTGTGATGTGGCGGGGAGGAGTGACAGGGCAGCTGCGTGGTACTTAGCTGCCAGCTTGGGCTAAACCACATCATCTTTGCGGTAGATTTCATTCTGCAGCGCAAACACTTTCTTACGAGACTGATGACTAATACCATTTCATACCCCTGCATTTTGTAGTTTCCTTTCTCTTGTTTTGTTTTTAAATAGAGTTGAAGAGTCATACAGAAGGATGGTAAATCCTGCATGCCAAGAGGTCGATGCCAGCCCCTCCAAGGAAGAGGTTCTTGAGACAGTGCTACAACTAATTAAGAAACACTGTGCTTTGTGAAAGCAACTTCTGTGCAATAGCACTTCAAAGATACCTGAAAATGCACTGTGATATGTTTCATCCCACAGAAGAATCTTCCCTTTCTTCTGTCGACAGTAATCTATGCAGATTATCCGTTTCACCATTGCCTACTGTACTTTTCTGTATAAGGCAAAATACTACTCACATATTATTCAGCATTCTTAGGAAAGCCACTGTCCTGGTTTTGGCTAGGATGGAGTTATTTTTCTTCCTAGTAAGGGTATAGTGCTGTGTTTTGGATTTAATGTGAGAATAATGTTGATAACACACTAATATTTAGTTGCTGCTAAACAGCATTTACAATTAGGTCAAGGACGTTTCAGCTTCCCCAGACCTGCCAGCGAGGAGGCATGAGCCTTCCGCAGGAGGTGCACAAGAAGCTGGGAGGGGGAACAGCCAGGACAGCTGACCCAGACTGGCCAAAGGGATACTCCATATGATACAGCATCATACTCAGTATATAAATTGGGGGGGGGAAGTTGACCCAGGTGTGATCACTGCTTGGGGAGAGGCTGGGCATCGGCTGGTGGGTGGTGAGCAGTTGCACTGTGCATCACTCATTTCATATGTTCTATTATTAGTAGTAGCATTTTCTCTTCCTTTGCTATCCTATTAAACTGTTATCTCCACCCACAAGTTTTACCATTGTTTTTTTCCCCCCCTTTCCTGATTCCCCTTCCCATCCCGCTGCAGGGGGGGAGGGCGGGGAAGGGAAGAACGAGTGAGCAAGCGGCTGTGTGGTGCTTAATTGCCAGCTGGGGTTAAACCACGACAGCCACAGCCATACCACGGTCATGTATGAAGTGCCTCAGAGTGCTCCGTGACACTGTGACATTTCAAGACACTATCGTGCTTCATCTTCATCACCAGGAGAACCTGTTCCCACATCCGTTGTGTACCAGAATTCGCTGGACTGCCCAAGGAGAGACTGAAATGTCATCCAGCAGTAAAACACTAAAATGATCGTAACACTGAGGTACAGAGAATCCAGTGGCCCAGTGCTGTTCACTGGAATAGAGGATCAGCAGCTGCTGCTGTGATGGGCTTCCTGCAAAAAATGTGTTGTAAATGAGGGCTAATAAGCATCTAGGCTTCTAAGTAATGAAGTCCAAGCCTGTCAACATATGCAAATGAAATATCAATTAATTTCAGAGGGAAACATATGAGAAACAGAGATCTGAGAAGAACCTGAAATTAAAAACATTTGATAAATGATTGCTAAAATATTTTTGTACAAAACATTTTCTATATCCTATTAATAGCTTTGTTAATGTGCATGTTTTGAGAGAATGTGAAATGAAAAACAGCAGAGAATCTGAGCAATGGAAATGATTGACCTTTTCACTTCACCTTTTCCATCTCGTGTGAGTTTTTGCACATGTTGAATGAGAAAGCAGGCTACCATCAAGACTTCATCTCTGCAAAAGCTCATTTTTCTGTATGTTAGTGTCACTTGTTATTCCTAAGTAATAAACTAAACATATGGATAAGCCTTTATGGGATCAGAAACAAACTGCAGATTCAGAAAGAACATAACTAAAATGTAAATTTGATTTGACACATATTTTTACTTACTTTCCTGTGTTAAGCAAGTGCAATTATCAATGAATCTGTCTCGTAAATACAAATGTACTCAGTACTGCAGTTCCTATATCCAATCTGTATATGCAAGGTGATAGAAAAAAATCTTAAAATACGTTTTATTCATGCACTGTTTAATGTTTGTGAACATATGCTATTAATATAATACATTTATATGTACCAGTAATATACACTGTTGTATTTGGTGTTCTGTTTGTATAACTGTAGCCTTGGGATGTGCCAAATATGTATCTCTTGGATAAAGGAGATTCACATACAGAGGGTATCACTGCACATGGACGATTAGGATACAAATAGTGTGCCTGCCCTTAATGTTTTATAGCCTTAGCTTTTCCAGGCAGGAGCTCACTTGACCTGAGGAATACCACCAAATCCCTTTTCTCCTTATGGAAACTTACACGTGAAGCCAGACTGCCTGGTTTTTGGTGCCAAGTTCTTAGAAGTGTAAGTTTGTATTTACAAGAGTGCTGGTAATATCTATGCAATGAGTGGCATCAGACACTATTAATTACACACATGCAGTATATATTCATAGTCCATGTTTTTCTTTAACCCAAAGCTACTTAGGCAGACTAACAGAACAGCAAGGCAAGGTAGACCAAACCAATGTGTCCTTTTCTTGTGTCTTTGTTAGAATTAAAGGTCTGCAAGAGGTTGTGTGCCACATGCAGGATGTTAATGTGCATAATTACTCCTGCACTTCCCATTTCTGTGGCATTTCTGCCACATTTTTGACCGCTGTGTCTAAAAAGACTGCAATATTATTTTAATTTACATTTATAACAAATGCAGAGGTTTGTCACTAGCTGCTGAAACACAGGCAGGAATGGGAGAGGAGCAGCAGGAACACACGAATGCCTGCCATCGCGCGCCCAGCAAGAGCATCACCTGCTTTGTGTGTTCTAAACTGTTTTGCTGGGCAGTTTGGTGGCCACAAGAGGTCAGGACTTCTGTTTCAGTCCACAAAAGGCCTGAAGCTCCAAGTAATTCCATACAGATTCAGAAACTTAGGCTATGTCTTGGTAGAAAAAACTGTTTTTCTGCAGCTTTGGAGTGTGGTTGTTGTGTAAGACAAGGAGGTTAGCCCGTGACAGAGCGCAGTCCTGAGCGCGGTCAGCCCCTGGAGCATCCCTCCTTACCTGCAGCCAGCCCATTCCGGAGGCCAGGCGTTTGCTAGCACAGATGAAGACTGCTCACTATCGATCATCCTCAGGGCAGAGGATATGCCCAAGCATGTTTCTTTTATTACTACCCCAGTAAATTTACTAATTTGATAATTTTCTGGCTTACTAGTACAGACCTAGCTTTAGGATGTGATCCTGCACAGATCCTGATATCACAGTCCTCAGAGCACCTGGGGGGTTGGACCAGTAAAGCATACACACAGAAACTTTATATCAAGCATGACAATAGTTCTCTTAAAATCAGTGAATCCTGCCCTTACTGAACAATAAACACTATTTGTAAAGTTTGGGTGTTTCCTGAAGCACAAAACAATACTTTTATTTGCCCAAATTAAACTTTTTGTACTTTTTAGTTATTTTTTAAAATTCATCAAGAGTTTTATACAAAAGAATTTTACAAGAAATTTTATTTTATTTTATTTTACTCACCATAGTATTTCAAGCACCTTTTACCTTATTTTTAATATTTGCTTCCATTTTTTAGGTCTAGAGGGGAATAGATACTTAACTGAAATGGTACTCAGTTGCCTAAACGTAGACATCCACAGCCAGTTAGTCTCCCTAAGATATCTGAGATGTCTGCGTGGGGCCGCCAGATATGACACGAGACATTTGGTTGAGCTGTTGATCTGTAGAGTGGCAGCTGGAGGCCTGCAGGGAGACCATATGGTGCCTAAAATGGCACTATTCACCCATTTAAGCAGCGAGAGGGTTAGAAAGCAGCAGTGCAGCCTCTGGGCTGTGCCTATATGAGCAGAGGACCCAGTGTGTGCCCTCCAGGTATTTCGGAGATTTATTTCAGACCAGCTCTAATCTGGTCGTATGGGCTGGTCTCTCTGTAGTGCTTTCACACTAGATATTTTGGGTTAGCTTTGTCTGGATGGAGTCCAGTTCACAGATGCCAGGACTGTTTCACGACATGAAGCAAAGCGTGGTGAGGAGGGGTGGTCAGGAGGAACGTTTCAAAAGTGCTTTCCTGATCCAAGCTGAAATGCTAATATGGATGTATTACATAGATGTAATGTAGAAGCAACATGTATCTCTTGGAAAGGTTTCCTTGGAGCCAAAACAGACTTTGGATCCAGTTTCCTCAGTATCCAGATTAAGAGCTCACCTGGAACATGCTACAGCTCCTTTTGGTCCATGTCGCCAGGTTTCCTGCAGGGCGTAACCACAGGATGCGAGCAGGGAAGAGTGGATTTTGGTGTGCGTTTGGCCCCATCCTGCCGTGGCGCGGGGTGTAGCCATGGTGCTCATCCAGTGTTGGGAGTAGTAAGTGCTGCTGTCAGCCTGAGAGGTGAGGAAACCACTTGTAAGCAAACACCAGACTTCAGCAGTGAAACACAAGGCTGATCTTCAACTATTCCTTCTCCCCAAAAGTAAAAGTTTGCAAGACAAAGACTAATTCCCCAAAGTTAGAAGCTAGAAGATGACATGCAGGCTCTTTCAGAAGACATGAAATGTCTATCTCCATTACAGATACAATTTCACAGTCATGATTTTTACCATTATTTTCTGTAGAGATAGCAAGTGACTTTATATACAAACTGATGTTTTATCAAGTAGGAGTTCAGTGTGCTGAGGGCCTGGACCAAACACGTGACACTCTGAGAGGTGAGTTCTCCACCAGGTTTTCTCCACTGTTCTACATTTTCTGCCATCTCTCTGTAGCATTACTAGCTTCTAGAAATTTGCCTAAAAACATGCATGCTGCCTCCACTATCAATTCCTGACAGTTTCAGAAGCAGGAGGGTCAGAACACTCCATGGGATGGAAGGAAAAATGCCTCTCTTCAAGGTCAGAATAAACAAAGGACCCAAAGAGTTTTTATTTTTATTTTCCTTTTATCTTTTTTATCTTTTTTTTTTCCCCTTGGAGTGAGTATTTGCTAGATGTCTGTTAAAATTCATTAGCTTTTTCAGTCCCAGTTCCCCTATTTTCTTAATTTGAATATTTGAAGAAACACATAAGACTGAATTGTTGCTGCAGGGGGCCGCACTGACTTTGATCTTTTAAATGGAAAGCTATGTTCAATAAAATTAAATCAGCTCTTTTGTAAAGACAAAGATCATCACCCTCTGGCTTAATTTAACTAAACAGATGTAGGGTTTATGTAAATATGCAGTCATTGTGATGTGAAACAAAAGCTAGGATACCCTGCCATTAGTGTAAAAATGCATTCTGTGTTACCAGCTAGTCAGTCATGACCTTTTATTCAGGGATAGACACAGTGCACGTCACGTACTCCAGTGCAGGGGAAATATGATGAAAAATGCTATGTCTGCAAATTCATTGCTTATGAAAAGAGCCAGCCAGGTAAAACCCTATTTTAAGCATGTGGCAGGTACAGAATGAGCTCCAGTGGGACAATTTACTTTTTCTGCTGCTCTTGCTGTCCCCGGGGCCAGCTGTACAGGTGGAAGGTTAGTGCAGTCTGTTATTTGCCTGCGCTTTCAGTTTTCCTTTGCAAAAGATGCTGTAATCAAGCAGGCACACCTTTTCTTGAGAGGATGGAAGACACGACTTCTGCAGAGGATCTGGACCACCTCCCACAGCTGTAAGTCTCCTGATCCAGTGACTCTGAGGCTTTGGTTGATACAAATACCCTTGTAGAGGAACGTTTCAAAATATGCCTGCCTTGACTCTAGTTATATTGGTCAGACTTGCATGAGGTTGGAGCGGTAAGTAACAGTGCACCATGCTCATGAGTCTCACCTGCTGACACAAGCAGATTTTAGTGTATTGACACACAGAAGATACTGTGCTGCTGCTGCCCCTGAAGTTTGGTCTGTATCCAGCTGCATGTCCTCCTTGTTCCCAGTCTGTAAGCTTTCGGGGTGAATGCTCCAGTCCATGACTGCAGGTCCCAGAAACTTCCCTTTCCCTCCTCCATTCCAAAAGAAATCCTGAAACATCTTAAGACTATTTTTAGCTTTCACTCCAAAATGGGATGCAATGCTTCTGCGTCAGTTTGGCAAAAATGTCTCTGTGCTAATGTATTAATTTGAGCTTTCTCACTCTACAGTATTTTACTGGAGCTGGTTACCTAAATGGGTCTGTTCTCAAATGACTTATATAGATATTCCTTAATAATGTAGTTCATATGTTATTTTTGTGTACTACGTATGTGTATTGCCCAAACAATATGGGTTTTGCTCTACTTTTCCATTTTCCACATGAGACTTGTTTGGTAAATGGAATATAGGCTATTTTAGCGAAGGGAAAGCACTTACAGTTAGCTTTTATTTAGCAGCTCCCAGCTTCTGAAGTGCCATTGGGTTTAACTGCGGTGTTTGGGACCAGAAGCCTTTAACTGGGTCTGACTCGGCTTGCCTGTAGCAGCACAGCTCTTCAGCTCCCAGCAGCATTCCCATATGACTCTTGTAACACAGCACAGAGTTCAGCTCTAGAGTTCATCTACTTTATAATTACAGCTGCCTCCCTTGGAGGATGCATCATCTGTGGAACAAACTGCTCTCAAGGTACCGTAGAAAGCCTGTCCTTTTTTCCGTGTGGGAGTTTCACTCAGCAGACAGCTAGGAAATGATCTGAATGTGGGCTCTGCATAGGAAATGAAAACTTACTTATCTGCAGCTGCAATTCAAAGGAAGCACCTATATGTAGCATTGCCAGTGCTCACCAAAAATAGATGCACTTTCTCAAAGTGTTTGATCTTAGGAAGAAATGTCTTGGCATTTCATAAAGGTTTTCCTATAAATCTGAATCTGTTGGGACAAAACGTGTTGCTCACGTAAGTGTCCAGAGGCAGTGGATCTGCAGGGTTGTTTTTTGGGATAATTTCACAACATTAAGAAGGGACAGGGGTTGCTATCCTCATCTTCTTTTCCAAAGAAGTTCTTTGGGTAGTTCTTTTCAGGCAAAAACAAAAGAGCAGCTGCAGTACTGTCCTGGCGAAGGGGAGCAGAGTGGTCTGCAGCCACTAGTACACACAAATTCACTGGCCAGAACAGTCCTTGATGTCCACCCTGACCACAGAGCCCTGGGACGCTGCATATGGCTCAGAAACCTGATCAAACAAAATTGCAGGAGGCTGCAGAAAGCCCCTCGGGGAGGACAAAGGAAAACAAGAAAATCTTCCAACACAAACAAAACAACTTGGGAGCTGCTCTGAGTTTGAAGCCCACCAGGCAGAGGGGAGATCTGAGTCAGAGGGGAACTAGTGAGAGCTGTGCTCAGCCCATGCCCTAAGAAAGAATGAGGCAGGAAAAAAGGGGGATATTCAAACAAAAGTCAGGGTCAGAGGAATACACATTTCCCTCCTGAAAGGTCATGCCACAAAAAGCACGGTAAATATTCCATACAAAGTCAGCAATGGAAAAAAATGAAGAAAATGCAAAGGGTAGAGGTATTTGTGTTCCAAAACCTGTTCGTCTATGATGGAATGATGCTGATGCAAGATTGCGAGGATGCAAGGATGCTGGACTGGATGCACAGCATCCTGAAATGTGCATATGTGTATGCGTGCATGTGTGCATGTATGTGTGCACATCCATGCTGGGGGAAGGCATAGGGAATTAAATTTATTTGTGAATACAGAGCTTAGTTATAGGACAGGAATTTTTTTTCAAATGCCACCTGGAAATAGGAAAGACAAGTGTGGTGATTCCATAATCTTTTCCCCACAGGGCTACGAGAGTAAGAACACTCTTACTCTCAAAGCAATTTTAGCCTGACTCTTACCTGAGAAAAGAGACAAGGGATTGACCCTCTGAAGGCAGAGTAAGGATCTGACCCCTGGTTATGTCTTCCTGGAACGTATTTTGTCAATCTGTTGTACAAAGGCAGACCATTTCTGTCCCTGTCTTCTCAAAGTTGGTGGGTGAGCCCTGGCCAATCTTTGCACCTTGCCAAGGTGAGGTTGCACTCCTGGGCAGACCTGAGGAATGCATCTGGTACGGAGGAGGTTTTAATATGGACCTTGTGCTCAGACATTCCACTTTGGTACTTCTGGAGACCTTTAAGCTGTGTGCAATTCCTGTAACAAGTTCCTTGATCAAAGTCTACACTCTGCATATAAAATGCAGGTACCTCATTCAGACTTCTGATTCGTCTTTGGCAGACAGACAGCAAAAACATGATGTGTTGATCAATTTTTAGAAAACATCGGCAATAGGGATGGGAAGAGTATTTTGGATATGATTAAAACCCTTACACCAAACCTAGCAGCCTAGGAAACTTCTCAAGAAGCTTCTGAAGCTCAACTTGTCTCATACATATCCCTCTCCCTGCCTTCACCCATCACTACAAATGCTGAAGTGATGAGAAATCCTGCTCTCAGAGGGGTCTGTAACAATAATACCACAGCAGGCCTGAAAGCTTTGCAGGAAGCTTGTTCTCACCATTGTTTCACCTCTCTGTTTGAGGGTTTGTTTTTGTTTTGTTCTCTTCCTCAGCAGCTGTACTCACTGAGAGAGAAATTAATAAACTGTAGATGGTGTTGGTTCATATCCCACAGGAAAAATTGTAGAGGTGAGTGATTTTAGCATTTCCCATCGCCAGGTTAAGGAGCAAAAAATAGTAGCAGAGCTGGAGGTATTGACATAAGAGGGGGTGAAGAGATGACTAGTGGGAAGGAGTTGAAAGATGTCTGTAATCAAGCTCTTTGTTCTAGTTCCCATTCTACAGAGAAACAGCTTTTTAGTAAATATCAAACCTTGCTTTACCTTAGTTTACAGTATCAGGGAGAAAATAGGCAGGAACATATCACCACACTGCAGGAGAAAAGCAAATAATGCCCTTTGCTTCCAGCCATGCCAGTGGTATGGCCAGTTGTGATCGGGAAAGCCCCGAATCCAGTTTCAGTACATGAAGCACAGCTGGGGCATCCACAAGTGCGGGGTTTGCTTTTGTCTCCTGGGATTTGGGTGGTGTTAACGTTGCACACGCAGCCTGTGGAGCTGGGGTAAGTCACAGAGCTGGGTCTGAACTCCTGCAGAGGTCATGGCTGCTTCGGCTGGGGATTTTGGGTTAGGTCCATTACGGATTATCGCTCTGCGCTCTGATATTCTTTTTCAGTGTGGAATTAACAGGATCCACATGGTGGATTTGGAATCTAATGTTCAGATGCGGAGAGCCGTGGGCACTAAGCCCGCAGTCTTTAACAGGAGCTGTGCACATGCTGAGTGAGGCTCAGGATAGCAGGTCCTGCTTGTTGGTCAGCGGTGAGAAAGTGTCTCTCACCCTGTTTCAGGCGGTGGAAGAGGTTTACAGTCTCAAGATACACTCATTTTCAAGGGCTTCAATAAAAAGAATCAAATATGTGAAGCAATGGAGTTGTATGGGAAATACTTACAGGACTTTTAAAAGACCTCCCTGTCCTCATAATCTGTTCTATAGCATAAAAGGGCATGGAAAGAATGGCATTTCTTTTAGACAAATATCTCTTATTTCTTTTGTCAAATGTTTTCTTTTGTAGGGGCTGTCTGCCCATCCCAGACAGAAGCAGGAATCTCGGATTGCATGCTTTTTCCATCAGCGGCTGTCTGCTGGCGTGCATGACCTATTGATGTCCCTGGTGATCTGTGCAGAGACTCGTGCAGAAAGGAGCACTGCCTCTTGACATTAAGATCCTCTTTTTTAACCTCCAGTAAAAGGATTTTTAGTGTGAATTTGGGGAGTGTATTTTGCCCAAGGCAGGCTCCTGTGCTTGCAGGACCACAGGGGCCCGAAGGGAGATGCAGGGAGCTGGACTGGGGGAGGCAGGGATGTGGGGAGGGAGGGCAGAGCCCCAGAGACCCAAGGGAGGTGACTCTGGTTTTCAGCAAGCTCCCTCAGAGATCTACAGACCCTGGGACTTTATCTGCAGGGCGGCCAACATCTGACAAAACAATCTGCTGGAAGCCTCGTTGAAGAACCTCGCAGATTTTCCTGCCGCTTGCCCAGATTTCCCCACACAGGGAGTGTATCTGGCACGGGCGATGTGAGCAGTCTGATTTTAAAATGCACTGTGCCATAAATTCCATCAAAGGGGGGAGCGCTGCGGATCAGACGGCAGGCTCTGACCCACCCACCTCACTCCATTTGCGTGTCTAAATCTGTTTGGATGCCAGTTCCTTTTCTTTTCAATTTCCTTGCTTTTACTCCTTCTGTTAATCCAGTGCATCAGGCACGCTCGTGCATACAGGGAAATCTGCAGCACGTTAGATAAACGCTGTCTCTTCTGAGTTGCTTGTTTGCAATTGTTCTACAAGCCACCCTTTGGAGTCGGTGTGTAGATAATATAGAGCCACGAGAGGGAGCGAGAGTACTAAGGATTGGGATTTGAGAGGGGATTATACCGCTGGATAAACGCCGTTGGCTTTAGGGTGATAGAAACACATAAAACATAAAGAGAGCTGGAAGAACAGGCGCATTTAGCTCAGAAGGCATGTGGTTGTATTAAAAGGTGGAAACCCAAAAGATAGTTTAAAGCCACTTTGATATGTGGTAGGTGGGGTTTTTTTCGATTCTTGGTTTCTTTTTGTAGAGAACACTGGCTAAGCTGCTTGAGCTGCTGAATGGCATAAAGATGTAGGTTTTACATGTACCTTTCTACTGTCCTTCTGAGAGAAAGGGAAAAGGGGACTATTAAATGAGGTGATTAATATGACCCTCAGTTGCACAGAATTTCAACACAATATCTACACAACAGCACTGCTGGAGCAGGGTTTGCCTTTTCTGTCACTGCTCTCTTGTGTGGCTGTGAGCAAATCACTCAAACCCAGATCCTCAGGGATAATTAGGTAACTAATACTCAGAAAAATTGCAGAACCGAAGTACCTAAATAATGCCATAGTCCTATTTCCCCTATGCCCCATTTGCTCTATATGTCTGAAATGAATGTGTTACAACTTCTTCCCCTCGCAGAAAAGCTGAACGCATGCAATACACTAAAGAGTGTAAGAAGATTTTATGTTGCAGGTACCTGGGGCTCAGGGGCTTTGATTGTTACAACTAGCATAAAATAACTGGATTTTTTTTTAACAATGCTATTTTTTTTTGTTCAAGTGCATCCTGGGCTGGTTTTCCATGCAGGCATGCAGAAGGGGTGCCGCTGAGGCTACAAGCCAGGTATTCTGATTAAAAAGCCAAGATCCCCAGAGCTCTGCAGTGACACACACACCACATTGATCCAGCTGCCTATTACAGACCTGTCTTTTGTGTCTCCTGAGTTTTATCAGTTTGCTTTATTGTAAGGGGTTCGTTCAGGCTGCAATAATTAAAGGCGTGTCAGATTTTTCCATAATATGATCTTATTTTTCAATGAGCTATAAAATTTCACTCTTGGCTGCAACTTGACATATGTAGTTGAGAACCTGCTGCTTTTAAAGCATTTTTGAATGCCTTGAAGCATTCTTTGAACCAAATTGGGCCATTAAGAAAAAGGAGACTGCACTCCATAATATGCTGGTTCTAAAAACCTCTTTCAAGCCAGTAGGAATTCCTCCCCCTCCTTCTTCTGATATCTTTCATGCCACAAATAATGGTAGGAGTCATATGAATTACTGGTGTTAAAAATATTACAAAATTTCATTGTGGAGGTAACATGTTAGTTCCACAGTTCAGGTTGTATTGAGTTTTGATTTTAAAGCAGAGGAAAATTTACTGTTGAAAAACTGGTTGCGGTGCCTCAAAAATGACATATAAGTCTGTGCCTAATCTAAACAGTATAAGTAGTGGTATTTATGGTGAAAGCTGCCTGAAACATGTCCTTTTAAGACTCCATTTTTAGTTTCTCATGACTTTGCCAATCTTTCTGAGTGGAAATATCCCCTGCAGAATGCTTGCCCCAGGGTGAATGCTTTTGGAAAAGGGTTAGCAAAACATCCAGGAAAAACATTGCAAAAATGGTGCACTGATTCCCCAGCATGGCATGCAGGAAAAGATGAGCTGCTTCACCCATATTAGAAAGTTTCAGCAACCATTTTGTTGAAGGACTCTAGCATCTCCATGGTTTGCACTGCATCTGAAACCTGAGTCGTGGGCTACTCCTGACTTGGTATCAGAAACGTGCTTCTAGAGTTCACCGAAAAAAAACCCCTATCGACATCTGGTCAAGTCATAAGCCTCTGGAGACTTTCAATTCACTGCAGCTCAGAGAGAGGTTTGTTAAAGATACCTGATGCTCCTGGTCTGATGGGGCTGAGCAGAGCTCTCCCTGCAGCCTCATCACCCGCATCCAGCATCGGGCGTCGGGCACGATGGCACAGGGCTGCCTCCGCCAGCTCTCTCAGCTCCCCCGCCGGGGCTGACGAGTGGTTAGAAGAGCTCCGTGATATCAGCCTAAGGATCAGAAAAATTGGGATGACCCAAAAGCAAGGAGCTATGTACTCAAACACGCACAACAGAGGATGACTCTATACAGAGGCAAGGGGCAGAGCTTGTCGTCCTTTGAGGCCCAAGCTGCTGGTGAACGAGATGGGACTCACCAGGTTCAGTCCAACAAAATGTTGGACTCTCATCTCACTATAAAAATGGAAAAAAGTGAAGGGCTTGCAGCCACGGGAAGGCTGGCTGGGTCATAAAAGAAGGAAGTGATATTCAATCCTGCCCTCTCTCTGCAAAGCCCTGTGCAATCCCGGGTGGGGGATAACAATTTTCTCTCCAGCCCCTCCAAAGAAACAGTCTGACAGCAGACACAATGAAGGGCCGATTTTTTTCAAGTCAATACCGAATTCAGAGCAATCTGCCCACAGAACGCTTGGTCCCCAGAGCTGTCCCCCGAGGAGCCACCTCCTTCCTGCAACACACGGCTTGTCCTCTGCCAGTCGCCTCCATCCTTTGCGCAGGCCGGTGGGCCACGGCTGGGGCAGGTCTTGCAGGGTCAGGTCACCCTACGTCCCCGGGAAAGTGACATAAATCACTTTTTTTTTCACAGGTGGCAACTAAACTGTGTGTGTTGCTCATTGTAGTGCCTGCCAGGG
Source organism: Balearica regulorum gibbericeps (assembly GCF_011004875.1). Taxonomy (NCBI): domain Eukaryota; kingdom Metazoa; phylum Chordata; class Aves; order Gruiformes; family Gruidae; genus Balearica; species Balearica regulorum. The sequence continues at coordinate 18,679,990 of NC_046186.1, forward strand.
GATGTAATGTGTCTGGTCTGCAGCAGCACAGAGCTTTCAGGGTGACAACTGGAGTCAGTGGGAATCACGGTCGGAGTAAATAAAGTGCCCTATGATAAATAAAGAAAGAGCCACAAAGCAACATTGGCTAGAAAATCTGGGGCTTGGCATTTCAAATCAGGATTTAACAAATGAGGAGATGGTTTTGATGTGAATATTTGTGCCTTTTTCCTTATCCATAGCAGGAGAAGGGTGAGAACTCTTTTATTTTTTTTTGGCTTCAATTCAAGTGGAAACAGTTTGAAATATCAGAAGCTTTGCCTAATTAGAAAAAAAAAAAAAAATCACCAACTAGCAATCAACCAAATAATTATCTAAGAGTTCTATTATTTTGAGAAAGATCTGGGAGCTGTTTTTGTCAATGGCTACCTCCAGATGACTTCAGTGGTCTTCAATTTTGTTCTTTGATCTTGGAAATGCATTCATGGCATCAAAGTCTGTGAGGTCCTTAGTAACAGCATTTCTGCTTTCAGATTTACATAATTCCAGGAAAGAGCATAGCATTACAGCTCAGTGTCAGAGATTAACAAGGTGCCATGTTTAAGCAAAGTGTGATTATTGCTGACCAAAGTGGATAAAGGAATACATGTGAATAAATCAAAGGAATATAAATATTAATAGTGATAAAAATAATAACAAAGCATAATTCTGACAGCTTCTGAGGAATGAGGATCTATGATTCTGCGTGAGATGAAAATCAGGATTAAGTCAAATAAATTAAAATGGTATGGTTGACAAGGGCATCAGACCCAGGTTTTTCCAGACAGGCAAGAAGCAGCTTGTAGCAGGTTTCATTACAGTCAATACTTCAAAATAGTGCAACAAATTTGAGTAAATTCTTATATGAAATATAAATGTGACTCTAGGCAGCAAGAATGAAAACACAGTTTAGAACGGACAGTAGTTTGGACAGGGTGATTTTCTTCAGCTATCTTGCTCTGGCATATGTTGTTTTATTCAAAAGAATACACATGGTTTGAAATCATTGTGTCTTTCATTGAAGACAGATCAGGCAAAATTCCTTACAAAAATATTTCATATATTTTTTAAACGCTGTACTGCTGCCAGAATCGGCAAGGGTGCATTATCTAGAGTGCAATCAAATGTCATGCTAGAAAATCACTAAAGCCTTTTTAATTAAAAACGTCATAAAGGCTTAAGTAAAATTATAACTGCTGGTTACTGTAATCTTCTTAGAGGGGTACTCATGTGTATGTATGTGTGCTTGTGCCTGTGCGAGCGGCGGCACGGGAGTGTGCTGGAGTGCAGTAGAAAATGAACCCTGTACAAACAGTGAAGCACCGTGTCTGCAAGGGTTCATCTGAACTTGCAGCTGCGCACACGCTCCAGCCACACTTAACCCTTTCACGCTCCCACGTGAACGCTGCACAGCTTCGCAGGCTCACAGGCACAGCAAATGCTGTGAGCACGTCGAGCACGGCCATTACACAAGATGTGAATTTTGCAATGAGTGTGTGATTTGGAAACGCACAAGCGGCCATTCCTGTTGGCACCGTGCTACCCACGCAATGTGCCTGTGCCCTCTTGCTGCCGGCCTTGGCAGAGGAAAGGGAAGAGGTGGCACTCCAAAGTCCGTGGACCTCCAGCTGTTTGTGACAGCTGAAATCTGAGGCACGACATCTCAAAATTGCTCAGGGCAGGGTCAGAGCAGGCAGCTGCCCTGAGGCAGGCTAGTCCACCTTACATACTCCCCAGCGCTAGCCTCCACACAAAAGTATATGGGACAGTTACTACTTCAAGGCATGCACTGTTTGCACCCAGATAAAATTGCTGCCCCTCTTTCCATCCCAGCAGTAGCAGGAAAGGAAAGCATTTCCATCTGTAATTTTCTGCTGCTTTTCCATTCTGCCACACTTTTTCCTTCAACACCCTCTTACCTAAGCTCCCTTCGTTGAAGCTTTTCCCCCCTTCAACCTTTGTGTCCTCTTTTCCACTTCCTCCCCCACAGCCTCAACAAAGACACTGCCACCACTCTGCCAACAAACAGCAACTCTGAATTTTGCCTTGAAAAACTATTTTAAGTTATAAATATCCTGCTGCAATATTCAGAATTCCCACTTTACACATGCTTGGCCATTACATTAACCAGCAACACCGTATAACTTCCCAGACTAACCATGGGCATGTTGATGCTGACAGTTCAGGCATAATATAACAATGGAGATTTATTCTTTAAAGGCCGAACTGTGGCTTTGCTGTGAGACCAATGCAAGGGGTTGGATAATGTTACATCGGCCCAGCAGCAAACTGCAAGGCAAGCCGAGTCACTGAGCACTCTGCTCTAGCAGCCACTCACAGTATTATTTTTTATGGGGTGTCTGAGTCCTGTTGTTCCCCTGTGTGGCTCTAGAAGTTGCACCACAATTTGGCCAGAAGGATGTTCACATATTTTGAGAAACAAGTCGTTGAGGTGGCCTGAGAACTGAGCAGTCCTTTTGTTACAAATTCACTGAAATGGACAGTTTGATGTGCCAATACACAACTAATCACACAGAGCCTGGTACTCTCTGATGCATGTGTATTTTGGAAGCAGCGAGACAGAAAAAGTGCACCTTGTCAACCTTCTGCTCTTGCATTTACTTGTATAACCTTTTACTTTTTTCATGTAAAAAAAAAAAAATGTTGATCAGGTTGACTTAATCCAGGTGCCCCACTGGCATGCTCCCCTCAATGCATTCTCTGGTTCATTAACAGACTTTCAAAGCAGAAGATTTAAATTAAACAAACAAACAAACAAACAACAAAAAACCCCAAACCCCAACAACCAACAAACCAAACCCCCAAAATGTCTTTTCCCAACTATACATTCTCTGCTGCTTCATCACGGAAACAACCAGTGGCCAGAATGAGTGAACAAGACAGATTTCACCTACTGCTGTGCAGCAAATACTGTCTCTTAAGCAGTGGTATTTTCCCTTCTACAGGCAACCAATTCTCGTTGTGCCACCAAAGTAATTGTAAATCGTTTTGATCTGTTAAAGCGAAAATATAATGGACATAAGAACTCCTTGGCACTTATATTTGGGTTGTTCACCTATTACAGGTCTGTTTATTTGCAATTAATGAATTCAAAATTATGAACTCCTTGTACTAAACACTTGCAATCAATCTCTTGTTTCACTTTTTCTTGTCTTATGAAGGTAAATGCAAGATGCCATCATGCTTGGGTTCAGTGCATGGACTAGCAACAATAGCTCTTATGGGGCAATATAGCGCTAAGATTTGTAGTCAAAATAGGAAAATTGTTTGTGCTTTGATAAGCAGGAGATTCAGCAGTGTTTCTCCAAGGAGAAACTGTACAAGAAGATTCCAGCTTGCAGAGAACATGCACAACTGTTGGAGGAACCTGCATACAGGCGTCACTGTGGCTGGAAGGAGATCTGTCTACAGCTTGTGCTATTTCAAACAGTCACAGTTTAGGAACCTTTGCAAAGCCCCTGAGTTACAGGTTGAAAGTATCAAATATTGGTTTCTGGAGTGGTAAACAGTGACTGATAACAGCCAGGAGGTGGGATCTCTACAGCTTCTTGAGTCATCTGCTCTTGTCCTGGAAACTGAGCACAGCTGGACTCAGAGACATCTGTATTAGTTTATCAAACATTCTCTGGACTGTGCTAGCAATGTAATAGTATAGGTAAACTGGCACCAGTGCTCAGCTGAACATGCAGATGTTGCTGAGACCTGTAGTCCATTCAGGGGTAGGAGTCTCTGACCAAGGTGTCTTCCTGAGAAACCCATGAAAAAGATCTGAATTCAGCATTTTAGGACACAAAGCCTATGGCAGTCAAACTAAGAATGTGTTTTGGATTATCCCAAGTAATCTAAATTACCTAATTTAAAATTCAGATTTATAAATCTTACATCACTGTCCAGTCTCTCAACAAATAAAAGTACCCTTGAATTTCACAGGAAATGGAGAGGAACCTGAATTAAAACTCATAATTTTTTTCTGTACATGATTAAATTGAAACATCTATGCAGTGTCTGCCATCAGAGACATCTGGCCACTTTCTTGTCATTACAGCATTGAGCGCCAGCCTTATTCTGCAGACTGGAAGCTAATGTCTTGAGTTTTGGGTAGATTCAGTTACTTCCTTTAAGAATTATTTTAAGGCATTAGCAATACTTAAAGTCTTCATCTTAATACATGAAGATAATTTCTACTTTCTGCTCCAGTGCGACTGCAGCCCATATCACACCATTTCATTACAGTAAGCCATCACAGCATCATAAATAAAACAACAAATCTTCAGCATATAGAAAATACTTCTGAGTTTGACAGGACTGAATCTTTTTCACTGTTGCAGGTAGTTGCCCCCCGGAGACAAAGACCAACCATCCTCAGGCCGCTTTGGCTGATGCATGCAGAAGGGCAGGATCAACATCCCTGAGCCTCCATGGGCTGACGGGCTTCCTCACTTGCCAGCTGTCTCCTTGGAAATCTCATGGCAGCAGGCGATGCTCACATGCTGGTTGTAGACTAGACTTTGCCTGAGCATCTGAACCATTTCCAAAACAGTTTACCTAGACCTTGGATTTCTGCCGACAGTGGCCGATCCGATGCAGACACCTACTTTAGCATAGTCTTTGTGCATTTTATTAAAGTATTTTCTGGTGAAAGCTTGGGTTTTGCCGTACAAAGGCTTTTGAGGAGCTGCCTCAGCAGAACTGTGCAGTAGTAAATACAATTGTGACATTTGGTACCTGCTGTTGAAATGGAGGCACAAACATATGATAAAGGGGCTGGCTGATAGATGGGGACATGTTGGGTGCACTATAGTGATAAATTGTTTCCCTGTTATGCCGAGGAGACAGAAGTGGTGCACATATGGCATACTGGCATACTGTCACTTCTGTATTTCCATCGTAGCAGAAAGCTGTGAATCTAACAGCTCTTCCTAATTGATTACACCAGTGCTGGTCAATATTAAAATGACAAAAAGAAATAATACCTTTGCTCTACATTATTAGTGATTTTTAGATGGGGCCTGATTTCGTATTATGACAGTATCTCTTTGTGGCAGCTCTAAACTTTCTAGTCATTAGATAACTCATAATGACTTTCTAGGCATTATACCTACTGAAAATACACAGTGATTAGAAATTGGTACTGCAGGGATCCTGCAGGCAAATGCAACGACCATTTTATGAGAAGGATCTGTAAATTTGATGTTTACCTATGCCAACAGATTAAAATGCCCCTTCCATCCTACATCAAGCAGGTATGAACATCTGAGGTTATGAGGTGGGTAGGACTGCGTTTAACTGCCTCTAACTTCACACCCTGAATCACAATGTAGCATGAGATTAGTCTTTAATGTGAGACTCAAAATATACTGTATCATCATCACCTTCTCCTCTGTGCCATTACAGAATATTAATAATATTCCTTTTTATATGATAATTCAGCACAGAGCATGGATGATTTTCTGTATAAGTAATTATATGTTCGGAAGCTGTCTTCCAGTCTTCCACTTGATTAGATTATAACCAGTATTGCTATCCATACTTAATCAATATCCCAGCTACTGACTGATTGTGGAACAAATACTAGTGATGCTCAGAGTAAAAACCAATGTCGCCGCCTCCCTGCCGGGTGCTGACTCATCAAGCAAGATGAATTATTACTCCTGTACCATAACTCACCTTTGTGCTTCATACTACTAATCAAAAAGCTCTGGTTCTTCACACGTTTTCTGAATGAAATAATAATGCTTTTTTCTTTCCTCTCCCCTCTCACACATTCCAGTGCAGTATCAACGAGGCAGAAATATTTAGCGTATTTCTGGTGCTAGACTAATTTTAATTTTTGTGGCGCACGCACAGTGCTAGGCAGGTGTTTTGAAATGTAAATAAAAAGCAGCGTAGTGTAGGACACACTACACAAACCGCTGCAGAAGACTCCAGCACAATGAGAAGCGCAACATCTATCTGTTTAATAGTGCGGCAGGCCTGCGTAACGAGCAGAAACCGCTCATTTAAAATCTTTACTACAGCTCTCCAACTAAAATATAAAACACATTCTGAGAAGGCAGGAGGTGGAATAGCAGAGCTCCAGCATAACGTGGAGGGTAGCGCACAACAGCTCAGTAAAAAACCCTCGGTAATGCATACAGGAAGGGTACGACAGGCCTCTTAAGCAAGGCAGGAGCCAGCAAAAAGCAGCGGGCAGCGTTTGCTCTAACGGGCAGGATGCCGAGCAGCCCAAAGGCCCCGTACGTCTCTTAAATGCGTGTGCTCTGAGAAGGTTTCTAAGCAAGTTATCCATTTCCAGCCTTATGTGCCTGTGGTTAAAGGGATTAGCCAGTGGTAATCCAGTTCTGGAGGAGATTAACTTTCAAAAATAAGAGAAAGCTTCTGCAGTGGACACATTTTTGTCTCTGCTGAGTTGGCCGGAGTGTGAGGTTGGGTGGGGGAGGGAGAAGGATGAATAACCTCCACCCTCTGTTTATCTCCCCACTGGAGGCCTCTACACAACTGTCAGAAAAAGCTTTTATTGTCAGCATATTTTTAGGCCACTTAAGATGACAAAGTGCAGAAACCAGTTAGGCAGCCTTCTCTGTATGGAAGGTGAAGCCCTGTGCGAACAGAGCTCCAGGCACAAAACTGCCCCTTAGGTAATGCAGATTTCCACCGTTGTCCGGTAGCTGTCCTAGAATTAGTAACATATTTATATTTAAAGCTTGATCCTGACTTCACATCAGGTGGGTTTATGCAATGTGTTCCCTCTGCCTTCAGTGATGTTATTTTAATTGATACTGGTGCAAGCAGGGTGAAAAGCAGGGTGAAGAGCAAGGAGAAAAGCAAGGAGAAAAGCAAGAAGGTATCAGGTTGTAACAAATAATGTGAAGAAGCACATTTGATTTCTCTGTATATTGTTATGTCTTTCAGCTACTGTTATCTTGAAAGCTACATCTGAGCTATGCTACATAAGCTCTTTGGCTTCCCATTAAAACATTATTTCAAATAGCTCTTACTTTTAGAAAGCTTCTTTTCAGTGCTTCAGCCTTTTCAGGCAGAACCAGCGCTGATGCTAATGACATCAGCATCGATGTCTATCCCACAGACCATAGCAGGTCTCTAATTCCATCAAGAGAAAGACTTGAGGGGTTGGCTAATGTCACCAGAAACCCTCAATGGAATTACAGCTGCAATTGTGAGGGTCTGGAGTATTTCACTTGCTGCGGCGCGGGGCAGGAGTACTATCGCTCTGCTGCCTCTCTGCTGCTCTCTGAAGCACAGTCTTACTGAACTGTCCTGAGCAATGTGGAGAGATTACGGAGAGGATACGTCCAGTGTCAGTGGAGGTGGCTCCTTGGGTTTTGCAAGCCCAAGTGAATGAGGGGATCTCCACCCCACCAGCCTGCAGCCGGGGCGAGGGGTGGTTTGGTTGTGAAGTACTGGTTCCCAACCAACGCAGAGTCATGTTTAGAGGAACTTCGCTTTAGGAACGGGAGGTTGAATTCATTGTATTGCCTTGGATGTTAAGTTTAACCCTATATGTGCCCACATTTATATAGTCCATGTATTGCCAATATTTTTTAAGACTTCTTGCAGCTGAGGTCGCTTTTTGCCTGTTTCAGCATCTTGTTCTCTGCTAATGAACTTACTTTTTCTCTCCCCATCTCATAACGTGAACTTTCTGTGCACTACTGCTCGGATGGCTAACGACTTTACTGCATGAAGTCACCGGCACCCTTCTCCTGCTTCTTTCTGCATGGTGGCTGGAAAACTTATTTCATATGAAACCAGAACATTTGTGTGTATACGTATTCTTTGCCATGTGGCAGCTGCAGCTATACACACCTGTGCAAGCCCTGCCAAAACCAAAAGGAAACAAAAAAAACATTCAATCCCAAAACCAGTAACAAAAAAACCCCAACAAACCCCCCAAACAAAACGGTGGATTAAAATAAAAGGCATCAGGGTTATTAAGTTTCATTAAAATCAGCACACAAAGACATATGGGCAGCACCTGGGTCTGTAGCAGTGACCCCACTCCCCCCCAGGAACATACAGCTTTCTCTTCCTGCTGTAGGCAGAGGTCAGTGATAATATTCTGCTTATGTGTTTCTGAAGGTCACCTTCATATAAAACCTGCCTTCTTCCTGCAGATTCTCAGCACACATTCCCCGAAACTTTCTTAGCAATGTTACCTTTTGAGGAGCATTATAATACCTCCTCTGGCCTCCTCCTACCCCCCAGCACCCAGTTCCAGTTAGGCTGGCAGAGATGCTATCACACACGCTCTCCTCTTCTTTCATTGTACGCTCTTGCAGAAATTACTCTTCAAGGTGAGTTATGCTTCCAGGCTCCTTAAAATATCATAGATTTTCAGTACAAACTGAAATCTAATAACGCTAATGAGCTTCTATCTTGCTTTTTTGCCAAGTTCAAGTATTATGGCTCAAACCTTCATAATTACCCCATCATTTTATCTGTGATTGCTTAGCGTGATGATTTCATGAGCTTTGCTGGGGAAGAGGTAATCTAGCCAAGGAACATTTTAAGGCTATCTGGCAGCCTTTCTTTTCAAAAGATGTATTGTTCCTATTGGAGTTTACTCTACTATTTATTTCACCCAATTCATCTTGACATTTTGCTGCTTGCATGGTGAGCTCTTAAGGAAAAAGATGGTTTAGTCTTTGTCCTCTTTATCTCTACCCTCATCTTGTTTGTTGTTGGCCTTGAAAGCAGAAGCAATGGCTATCTATATGCCAAAAGAAAAGACAACTGACTTCCTTCTAGGTTTATCTGGCCTGCTTCAAGCTAATTTAAAGAAGTAGTCCTGGCAGGCCATATAAATGAGGATATAAATGGTCATAACCTGTCTAGGGAGACTTTTAAATGCACCTAGCAGATTTAAGAGCACATATCTAATTGTGCCTAAATCACTTATGTTCTTTTATAAAATTCCTTATCTCCAGTGCCCTCCTGTAAAATAGAGAGGCTGCATGGACAAAAGGAGGGAGAGGGGTCCTGGACTCTGAGACTCTTGAATTTCTTTTAAAAGTTCCAGTCAAGGGAAAGGAAAATTAAGCCTTGAAAAAGGATGGTATCTCTCACAAAGAAAAAAAAATAATTTTTTAGTCATAAGGATGGCCTCTCCTAGGCTGTCCTTTAGGTTTTATTTTTGCCTGGCAGCATCTTTTTCTTGCAGACAAAGCATAAATCTTCAGATTAATATATCTTTTCCAAAGTGATCATATGCACTCCTTTAACAAAATATATGGAAAGCATTATATTCCCATGAGGAGCTGCATCATTTCCCATCTGGAAAACTCTTGCAACTAGCCTTGAGAAGATAGAACTATTTTCCCATGTTTTTTTTTTTGTTTTTTTTTTAAATCCATCTTATGCCAAACAAAAATGGAAATTTTGAATTTTATGACAGACAGGATATTTTTTTTTTTAATTACGTCCCTAAGTTTGGAAATATCAGAGCATTTGTTGCATTTTATTTTGAAAATGACAAAATGTTTCAGTTCAGTTATATTAGAGGATTTCATTTAGACCATGGCAAATCATAGTATAAAATATTAAATACTGTAGATATATGGAGAGTAACATTAATATTTAATCCTTAGGTCAGAGGAAAATGCACAAAAACAATAAAGCCAAATCAATTTATTTTAATACTAGTAAAGCTCTTTATGTTATTTAAACAAAAACAAAACCATATTATTAATTTTTATTTTCTTTTATTGAAAGTGAAAGTAAGTTCCAGCTTTGCCAAAAATGCCATATTTAATCTTGAATATTATCTGCAGTCATGTGTCTCTGTCTCAAAAAGGATATTGTAGAGCTGGTAACGGCACAGAGAAGGTCAAAGAAGCTCAAAGATGTGGAGTGGCTGCTGTGATCAAGTACAGATCTGGTGGCTGGAAAGAGGTGGATGAGAGGAGATCTGGCACCGTGATGGCCTAGAAAAAGCGCGTCAGGATAGATTATTCATTTCCTCCTCCAGCGTAAGAAGGAGAAAGGACTGGTGGTGGAATCAAAACAGATGAGAGAAGCTGTTTCCCTGCACAAGTACATATAAGCCACGAGGCTCCTTGCATATGGACGAATCACAGTTTTACCGAGCAACTGGACAAACTGCAGGGTGAAAATCTCTTGACGGGCTGCTGAACACGGAGATGCTGCCTCTGGTTCAGGAAGCCCCTGGGCTGCGAATGCCGGAGGCTGAGGGAGGTAAGCAAAGTGTCTCTGTAACAGCGTGAGGGCCACCTCGCCTGGTCCTCCTTGGGCTAGCTGGACTTCTGGGCAGTCTTCTTAAAGGGCTTTCCAGGGTCAAATCCTAAAAACATCCATTGAAATGGCCTTGACCGCAACTTTCTAAGAGCTGCAAATTCTCCTTGCTTGCATCAGCCCAAAGCAAAATGATTGCTTGTTGCACCTTATCCCCAAAAGGCCGACAGGTTCCTTGTGGAACCCGTTCTCCTTCCCTTAGCACTGATGCTGCAGAAAGCTATTCTGTTACCTGAAATATGGCTTAAAGATGTGATGCAGAGGGCAAGTTTTTCATGCCAGCTCATTTTCAAGCTGTCATCTCTCAAGCAGCGCGGCAAGCTTGGGATGCACACTTAGGAAAATCTGGAGGGAAGAAAAATGTGTGGTTAGCCAACTAACCACTGGATGACACTGTTGTTCCACACAGCTACAACTGAAAGGCTTCATCTGGCAGTGAAAATGTGCCTTGTAAAAGAAAAGTGCAGATGTGGGGTTTTAAGTGTTTAGTGTATTCTGTGTCTTAGCGCAAGGGGCAAATTCGTTGCATTTGCCTTTGTGTATGTCCTCACAATTAAATGCTGGCTTTCATTCCTTGGCGTTTAGGTTAAACAGCCTGATTCAATCTGGGTTTAGCCACTACTGCCTGAGTTCTCCAGATCCACAGCAATGAAGAAAATAGTAACTTCATATGTCACACAGGGCGGCTTTACTTACAACATCACTTAGAAGATTAAAAATAAATTGAAGCATATGTCACTTCAAAGGGGGCAAAAAAAGGACATCTGCATTATTTGATGCATTAATGAGAAAGTTCTGCCGAGTCTTGATTTGAACTGTATGGGAAATGATGCGATTGGTAAGCTTGCAAGTTAAATGTATTTCAAATGAAATTGTTTCTGAAATTTGTATTTAAGCTAGGTTAAGGGATGCTTGCATTTTATACTTCGCCTTCTGACATCTTGTTCGTAAATTGAGCTTTACCCTTTTAACTTGAGGAGTTTACAATAAAAAAATCAAAGCAATTTAGCTACAGATATCTAAGGCTGCATTTCTGTAGAATAAGCAAGAACAGCTCTCCTGCCTGAGGCAAATCTTATCATCCATGACCATCTGTGCAGCTACAAACTAACTACCTCCGGCACTGCATGATTCTGTAGACATTGGGCTATGGACTAGCAAACTAACATCCATCCATCCTGATTCCCACCCCACAGCTCCAAATACTCCTCCCTGGGATCCTCAATTCCTTTTAAACAGAAAAGAATCATCTTTGTTTTCCTTATGTATCAAATATCCCCAAAAATGTGGAGGACCAGGTCAGTTTTACCGTTCCCATCCTTACCATGGGGATGAGGGTAAGTAAAGGTCAGTAAAGTACGGCTGGATGTTAGAGATGCATGGACAGAAACACTCATGAAAAATTCACGAGCTACGATATGAGCTTCTCCACGCCATCTTGGTGCTTCTGGTTAGTACAGCTCGACTGAGGAAGGCTTCTTGCCTTCTGAAGGAAATACGGCTTCCAGGAGGCTAATGTTCTGTGTTTAATGCATTAGCTTTTCCCCTTGGGGCTCAGTTACAAATGCAGCTCAGGCCAAATTGATGAAATATCAGTTAATATGCGAGTCTGACAGCTTGGAAAGGACACAGCTGCAGTGAGCTAGGACAGTCTTGGGGTGATAGAGAAAAATCTAAATATATGAAGGCCAGTATTTGCATATGTGGATCTTTCAGAGGGAGGCACCGACAGCTTATTAATGAGACTAAGTATAATCAGTCTGTTTTTCCAGAGATAATTTCTCTGGTGTTCTTCCTACGGGGGAATTTGGCATGGTACAAAAAACCCAGGCCTAAACCATAGTCCATATGTTTTATTATTAGTATGACATTTGTGCTGCATAAAGACTTCAGATATGTCAACTTTTTCTGCATGTGTGTATCATGACTTTGTGAAAAATAGGAGCGTGGAGACTTGCCAAAGCTTAAATAAAATGCCTTCCATTTGGTTTACCCTGAAGCCACAGGGATTGTTCCAGCAGAATAGAAGAAGGTCCAGTTTCAAACTGTTTCCCACATAGCTACGTTCACAAACATATTTTAAACTCATGTCAAGAAGCCAACAAAAATTTGTCTTTATGTATGGAATAGCCAATGCAGGTGGCTTAATAACTTATGCAATCAGATTTAAAAATCTTTCCAAACCTTGTTCTCAAAAATGCATTTGGGTAAAAGCTGTGCACCTATAATCAGCTGACGCTGTGGATCTCTGTGAGATCCTAAGCCAAGTCCTCCCATCCGTCCATGGAACGGTGGCAGGAGCACAGACCAGCCGTGTGAGTTATACTGGTCCCCTTCTGCTGCAGTTTATTAACATGGTCATTTGCTGCAGTTTATTAACATGGTCATTTGCTGCAGTTTCCACATGGCTCCTTCAGTGCTGCAGCGTGACTTGGAATTAGGATTCAGCGAGCTGTGTTTGGAGACAGGGTCCCTGGGGGAGGCAGCGGCTGTGGGGACATGCCACTCGTGAGAAGAGCCCGGTGCTGAAAGGAGCCCTGCTAAGAGTCCGCTGTGTCAGGGACCGCTGTGCCCATGTATGCCACGGGAGGCAAGGGACAGATGCGTATTCCTCACTGATCACCAGGTGTGCTCGTATATGTCTCTATCAAGTTATGTGTTGGCCCAGAAAACAGCTGAGATGTCTATAACTTATCTGGAGGTTACACCCTGCAGATGGAAGCATTTAGCTCTGCAGCCTGAATATGCACTACAGGGACCAAGAGAAGCCAGGAAGAGAAAAACCCTCAGACCTGGAAACTGCCTGTGTCCCTTTGGAGAGGCGAGAAAATCAGAAATGTCCTCTCTCCTGTCCGTGTTTCGCAGATATTATACAATGGTATATGAATTAATTAATGAAGTATTGAAGAGAATTTGAATGCACTCAAGTTCCAGAACAGATCTACCCAAAGTTAGCTTTTTTCATAGAGGATGTGATGGAATGAAACAAGAATAGGTGGAAAAAGAGAGAATGAAATGAGGCTTAAATAGAGATTTAAATATATTCCTTTTTTCAGGTAAATGGAGAAGGGCAAGAAAAAGTTCATAGATAAACTCATAAAATAAACTTCGTGCTTTCAAATACTGGGGCATTTTAGTTACTAATTCATGTCTGAAATAACTTACACGCTTTTAACATTTTAGATTCAAACTTCTTGCTAAACAATATTCCTCCTGATTTTCCCAAAGTTTACAGATACTTTCAAATGTTTGGATAAGTTGCCAGCACTAAGGAATCCCGACTCTTTATAAACCATCCCAAACAACTATCAGAAATTGCAAGCAAGATGGCATTGGTGAGATGAAAGAAAAGTAAGTATTTATGGAACAAGGCATTTGATGAGAAGAAAATTAAAACATGAGCCGAAACAATAGGATTTATAAAGTCAGGCTAATTGTGTTTAACTTTTCTAAAGCCCTATTTAGAGAAGTTAGGATTTGTTATTTGATGAAAAAAACTTCTCTGACCGCCTCTGTCTTTCAAACACAAATGTTTTGAAGGTAAAGTTTCCGTAAAACATCTTCAAACAAAGGGATTTCTCAGGTCAGAGTTGGTAGAAAACACAGGCCAAGCCTTCAGTCGATGTAAACGGGTATCATTTGAAGCCAGCTGGAAGGAGTGCAATTCATACCCTCACCCTCCATATCCAAGGTAAAGCAAGACCAGCAGAGCTGCTCTCTTTGATACAGAAACATGTTCTCCTTCCTCAGCTCCAGGTTTTGGTTGCTCATTTCCTTTTAAAAGTTTAAGGTTCTGAGTGAAAGCTGTCTGATCAGAGTGTTAATAGGAAGGAAAATTGTTGCTTGAGATTGGGTGGTGCTTTCAAAACAAGTAGTAAGTGCGCAAGAATTTATTTTTCACTACAGTCTTGTAAAATAAATATTGTTTTCCTATTGTATACATGGAGATAACGAAAACCAGGGTCCGATGGCTTTTCCAGAGCCGGTAAAAAAATCACTGTTAAAATCACCCAGTCCTCAGGAGACAATCGGTGTTTGCCTCTGCTGGTGATTTCAAGTAAGATTAGAGCAGAAGCCTACACTTAAGAAATGAGAGTTTGCTTTTTAATCTCCTTGTGCAGAGGCATAAATCATCGCTGTAGATTACACATTCTATTCCATTTGCCTTGAAATAGAAAAAATTAGTTTCTGCTATTGCAGCACAAAACCGCATTTGAGCAGTGGGTACATATTTACAAATGATCCTGAAAGCAGTCTTTCACCTGTGGTGAAAAAGAGGCCCAGTGCCAATATTTTGAATTTTCTCCCTGTTTAGTTATTTCATTTCCCCGTTTTAGTCTGTACTCAGAAAGGAGGAGAATGAGAGTTACTTTGTGCTTTTGCTAGATGGTGCCAGAGTACACTGCTGTTCTGCTCAGTTCACAGAGCTGGCTGGGGCGAAAATCTAGCTGTTTATTAGAAAATCCTGCACTGAAGTGTAAGCTGTATGGTGCTGCTGATCTGCACTGGTGACCAGGCATAGCAAAATGCAAAAGCTTAGTTATGTATGGAAGAGAGACTGGTTTCTGTTAATAAATTGAGCGAGTAAATAGAACTAATTTTCTATGTTTGAAATCTGAAAGAAAAAAGATATACTAGATAATTTTGATCCATTAGTTAATGTTATGAAACCAGCAATCTAAGCAAATGTTTGTAAAAACAATGCAAGCGACATCTATGTGTCAATAAACTGGTATACATATAGGGCACTACTAATGTTAAGTCATTTCCATCAGGGACTCATAACTTGACAGGGTTGTTTTGCCTTCTCCCTTCTCTCCTTTCTTTCCCTTCTATTGCCTTTTCCACAGGTCTGCAAGCAATTAGCATGGGTGAAGAATTGCCAGAATACAGTTTTTTCTTGATGTGCATATGTCACTGCCATAATATTACTGGAAATGTAATAATTTCAATGGTGAAACTAATTGCCTAGAAAGTGACAGCGCTGAATGTGCTCTTTCATGGACGGTTCATTGTTGACAGTGGCCCATTAGATATGATATTATGTCAGTTATAGTAGCTCTACAACAGAAACAGCATCATTATTACTGCTCTGTATTACGAAAAATCATTCCTTGCAGCTGTGAGTGCTGAAACAGTTTTTGAAAGGTAAGCGCAGTGGACGAAATGCAGATCTCTGTTGTAAGCTGGTAAGTGCATTGCTATACTGACAAACATTTGCATTGATGGAGCAGAATGAAACTTTTTTTTGTTTTTTTTTTGTTTTTTTTTTTGTTCAAATGAAAATAACCAAAGAGGAAAACCTGCTCTGAAAATACTATTCTTCTGGACCAGCATCTTTTTTTGAAGAGTGCTTGGCAGAGTTTGGGAACAGAGTACAAACAAAGCTTTTATGGGATTGGGGTTTTTTTTGTACTCTGTGAAGGTGCTCCCAAGATTTTCAAAGCAGTTAGAAAAAGTGCCTTCTTTCTCATGGCCTTGTCAACCTCAGAGGGAGAGAATAGAGCTGGAATGGATTAAATTCTCCTAAATGCCATAACAAAATGCATAACCAGGAAGATGACCCCAACATTTTCAGATACTCTGTGCGTGATTTACATGGAGACATGGATGAAGAGTGAACACAACACACCTTGGAACTGGAGCCTGTATTAAAACAGTTAATGAACTGCACAAAGGGAAGCAAACCAGGCAGGCACTGTGTACAGGGCTAATGCATTATTACTGCATTATAAATATTTGTATTTATGAAGATTAATGTACTGAAACATTTTAGAATGAAGTCCGTTGTTTATCCATGCGCTGCAAACACGAGAGATAGCTGCAGTGTGAGTTTCCCCACACCGTCCTGTTAATGACCTCAACTCTGACCTTGGAAGTCCTCTTGAGGGAAAAGGGGAAATTTAGTCCAGATCATTTATGGCCATTTCCTGTGTAGAGCCATGCAAGACACTCACTGCTGACATTGCAATGTGAACTACTAGCAACTGCATGATCACAAATTTCTTGGTGCTTGAAACCTGAGAAGTACTAGAAACTGTAAAGTTAAAAGCCCAGAAGTTTTCAAATTAAATGCTAATCCTTGCACCAGTACAAACACTGGGTCATCCTTAATGATCTGAGAAATATGCTATGCAGCTTAAACCGAACTGAATTAACGTTTGGCTGTATCTGTATGCGTAAGTGCTGCAGTGATTTGATTCCCTTGTCTTAAACACTCTGTCAAGAATTTCTACTAAGATGTAGTTCAAAGCAAGACGTATAGTTCAGGGAGAGGCAGAGCAATGGGAGAAGGTTAGGTCTAGTCTGCTGCAGGGAGATACCAAGGAACGGGTATAGTTATTGATTGTAGCTTGTGACTTGTAGTTTGTCCACAGGGGAAGGCTGAATACAAACCAACCCGATCAATACTTTTCATTGCTATCTGAATATGTGTGAAATTCCAGCCTGCCTCAGTCAGAAATGAAATGCATCTACTTTATCACCTTTATGGTTTATTTTTTTAATTGTGGTAAGCATAGTCAGGTACCCTGACTTGACCAACAAGCAATAGTTCATTAAGTGGTGGCAATTTAATTGATTTTCCTCACTAATGCATATCTTAAGATAGACTACCATTACAGGAAGGGTTCAGGAGGCGGTTGATCCCCATTGAAACCATGTGATTATGCTCCCAGTTTCATAGTTTTACAGCGTGATGCCAGCCACTGCTGCATTCAGTTGTGGTGAACCAGCGTACGTTGTGCAAACAAAGAGGCAAGATGCGATGGAGGAATATTTGTAGGAATTCCCAGAGGGTGGTGGGACTAAGGGATATAAAAAAGTTGGAAGGAAATAAAAAAAATATAAAGATACAAAGAGCTCTTGCTATGGCCTCAACACTTTAATATCCAAGTTTACACAACCATTAATAGACTTGTACTTCCTATACTCCTTTGGGAGAGGCAATAATTTTTCATGGTTTTGAGATAAGGAACCGTGGCACAGGGTGGATTAACTCATGTTTCCAGTGCCTCCTTTGATTGACCCAGGAATTCAACCTACAGGTATGCAATCTGCCTAACGAACTCTAATGTCAAGGTAGTTTCTCTCTAGACAGGACAAAACATGGATCTATCTCAGGACCAGAAATTTTGTAGCTGGAGCGTTTATAATATATACTATGTTGCTCTGTTGTGACTTTAATTTTATGATTTCCAGACTGTAAACCTCTAATGAAAGAAGACTGTGTATTTGTATGAATCATTTTAATTTAAATAATATCAAAAGTACAAAAACAGTAGTATAGCTGCAACTATGCATGAACACATAATTGCGATTTGTCTGACAACTATCAAGACAATTTTTCAAGCGGAGGTTCGTATATAAGTAGGTTTTGATCTCCGAGTAAATGTAACCACAGAGAGAGCACACACAGAGACACGTGTCTGGCAATGGTGACTAATGCTGTCTTGGTGGGCAGAGGGGAAGGGGGCACAGTTGCAGAGAGACATCCATCGCAGCCTTCCTGTGTATCCTCCCCAACTAGAGGTATTTTTTCCTGCAAAGACTGGTCCTGGTACATCTTGATTTACCTGATCTTATTTGACAGGATGGGGGTAAACCACATTACCTGCGGATATTTAGCATCTGCGTTTGACTCTTGAAATGTCAAGGTAGGAAATACATTCTGTAAAGAAGCAGTTCCTTGGTTTCCTCCTTTTTGCTTTAGAAGATGTGAGGTGGTTACAAAGTCCGTTGCATCAATAAGAGAGGATTTTTTGTCAAGACCAATAAATGGACAAAATGAAATTATTTCTCTCACAATGTGTTTTAGAGCATGGTCAAATATAATGGTAAAATTAGTGTATTTTTTATTAAAATAATGAAATATTTTATTATTAAAATAATAAAATAAGACAGCAAAATAAATATTTCCTCATCAAGCTTTTAGCCATGAGATTGAGTGAAATGCTGAATGCTTTTGAGGTACTGCTATGAAGGTTGATCAGGTCAGGGCAAAAAGATTGCAATTTTCTAATTCTTTTGAATTTCAATATTTAGGGAGTATTTTTAAACTATTTCTGGCTTGGTATATGAATGAAACAAATGGTAAAAACCAACCAACCAAACAAAAAAAACCAAAAAAAAAATCCTCTTGCCACAAAACATCCTTCCTGACCCTGAAAAAAAGAGTATTTATAGAGCCAGAAAAAGAAAGAGGAGGCAGAAAGGAAATGAGGGGAAAAAAATCATCAGTGAATATTTCTCTGGGTAGGTTTAGGTAGGGTGTTTTAATACTTACTTCTGCCTCCTTCTTTTCCTGAATAAGATGGTGAATTTATTAGATATGTGCCTGGATCTCTGAAAAATGTACTTTAATGTTAATTTAGAACAGGTTTTCAGTTCTTTAATATTTACACATGTAGTAAATAACATAACCTCCTATTTCAGTGCCACGAAATTGTTCTGCACTGTGGATTTTACAAAACCAGATTTCCTAACCTCTTCAATAAAGCATGGCCTTTTGTATTAAAAGAAGAAGAATCCCATGGTATTTAAAATATCTTTCTTCTGACCTTTCTTAAGGGTACATCCGATTTGCAGCACTGTATAATGTGTTAGCAGCAGGCAAGACTACATCTTGAAAATCATTCAGAATTGATAACGGGTCCCTATGCACATGATCCTCATACACAATTTCCCTTTTCAAAGGAACCTGCTAGGAATCCGAGTTTGCCATTTTAAAACTGACAATAGTGGTGCTGTTTGGGATCTTTATTTTGTTCTGGGGCTTTTTAAAGGTTTCAGTGCTCAAAGTATTTATAAAATAACAAATTAAGAAGATAATACTGCTCTGGGCTACAGAGAACAATGCAGGGGCCAACGCTGCCAAAGCATAAAAGATTCCCTAATCTGTATATCTGAGCCTACTGCCTCCGTGACTATATCTGATAGGCAATATACACTGCCTCTCCTTTTCCTTTCTTTTTTGAAGAATTTCAATACTTTCTTAAGCTTTCATATGAAAAATGCAGAAGCAGGGCATATATCAAGATGAAAGGATACGGACGGAAAAAGACACCTTTCCATTTTTATTGCTAGCATTTCTTTTTTCCTTTGTAAACTTTCCCTGTCACAGGCAGTTACGTGAATATACTAGCAGTCCCGTTCTTTTCAACAGTGTTCATTTGAACTGATCTGTGATAGATTTATATGGTCATAGATTCTTCATGCTGAATTTATTCTTTATATTTCTATAAATTAATGCCATTGCTATCAGAGACAGCTCCTGACAATAGGCTTCCCTGTTCAGGACCAGCATTTAATGTTTTGTGTGTACTTGTGAATCCCTCATAAAAGAACTCTTCTCTATACGATATAAGAGCTCAATCCAATACTGAGTTTTCTTTTTCAAAAAAAAAAAAAAATCACTAGAAGGAACAATTCATGATAGAAAAATGACTAGCTCGACAGCACATAAGATTGTTTTATGAAAACATTTTAGCACTGATAACCACATCTTAGATGCAATCCACAGCTGATGGCAAGCCATCCTTGTATCTGTTCCCACTGCATGTAATTAGCTTCTAACACATATCCACATCACGCGTTTTAAATCTTCCTTTCATCTTTCTACTGGAGTACTGATGTCTCCAACAACGGATTCTTAAGCAAGCATTTTATGACAGATGCTCTACATAGTCATTTTATATCTGTGGCATCAATAAAGCAATAAAACTTAATTGGTTACTTCAGCACAAAGCAGCTTATTTCTGACACCTTGAAGCTGCAGATAGATGGGCAGGTTCACTGACGGGGAGAGAAGGGAAGAGAGGGTGGGTCAAAGCCAATATTGCTTTATGAATTACTTCTTAGGGAGCGCAATCACTCTGCTGCGAGAGTTCTCACTCAGTTTGGTGGCGGTGGCATACCTGTGCTGTGACCAGCCAGACCAGCACAGCTGAACACAGCTGGGGCAGAGGTTCAGAGTTTTAGGTTCTGGTTCTCCTTGGCCAGTCACAGAGTCCCAGCAAAACAGTTAAGGCTTAAGCCCATTAAAAAACTTGTTAATATAGATGAGTCAGTGGGACTTCTGTCCTAAAGTGCCGTATCCTGTAGGTCATGGTAAGCAGCAGACTAATTTAATGGTTGATCCTAAAGCCCCTAAATCCCTTAGTTCTGTTTTTTGATGAAGATAAGAGCCTTCCACAGCTCTCTGAAAAGGGCCTGTGTTCCTTCACATGATGCTCATGTTGATAGAGAAGAGCAGTCCTGGCTGTTCAATCAAACATGCGGAAGATGGTTACATGCAAAAATAGTATTCAAAGGCATGCTCTGAACTCCTCCAGATCGTAGAATGGAGCATTGCTGTTTATGCCTCTGTAACATTTGAAAAAACTTTACTCCATAATTCTTTAAAGGGTAGTACAGGTGTCTTCTATATGAAATTAAAGTAAAAGCCCTGCTATAATTTTGCAAATATCCATAGCATGATCTCTGATTGAAATCAAACCAGTGCAAACCAAAGCAAAGCAAACCCAGGAAACGTACTTTCTGAATCATGGAAGGAAATGAGCTTTTCGATGAATGTATATCACCCCATCCTCAACTTTCGTTCTTATGTTAATAAATTACCAGGATTTTATTATTTCCTGTTCATTTATGGAGAAAGAAGATGAAAAAGAAAATGTGGACAGAACCAAGCTGATTTAGAGATAGTGATTAGAAAGTTCAATACACATTGACTTATGACTAGAGTTTATGGCTATTTCTTGTCTCCATTAATCTGTTAAGTCACGTATTATGCAGCAGTGTTACTTGGGTTATGATGGGGCTTCTGCAAAGGTTGAAGTTGGAAGCAAGATTTTCACACTAAGTTAACACATAGCACATTGCTGCTGAACACAGACTTTTTTTTTTTTTTTGCAAAGTGTGCAGCTAGGAAAATTGCTCAAATAGCCCTGAACTTGTATGACACGTAATCCATCTCTGACCTCAAGCGTCATCTGTTTTCATGACCCTCTCACTACTTTTGTTTAGCGATGGGTGCATTCAGTGCGCATGAGCAAAGCCAGAGCGACTGAGCTGTGGGCAAGGAGACCCAGAAGGAAACAACTGTCCTCTCTAGCTTGATAGCTAAGCATGGGCTGGAAGTGCAATAACTCACTTCCCTGCTGCTTGCATGGGCCACTGGAACTACAGGGGGAGGCTGAACACCTAGGAGTGCAATCACTGCGGTGGCCAGCTTGACTCGTTTCTCTCCTGTCTCTCCCTAGCCCTTCCTCCCACCAGCCCAGGCTACCACCTGCTCTGCAGCAGGGAGTTGGATGATAAAGCAGATTGTCAACCACTGCTGGAGCCGCTGCAAGCCCATGGCTCTCCTGGAGGGCCCAGAAGTTCAGCAGATGTTTCCAGTACCATGGGTTTTCTGCAGCTACTGGGTAGAAATGGCTGGCAGCACTTGGCATGACGCCCCTTCTTAATGGTAAGGGCTTAAGGGTCTTTGCACCAGCTAACATTTTTGTGCTCACCCATGTGATGCTCAGTGAAATGACACTGATAGAATGGTGTCTATTGCTCTACAAACCTCTGAAAGGAAATAATTTTGTGAGGCTTGCTGATGGAAAAGGCACATACATCAGAAAGTATTAAAAAGCATATAGATCTTTGTGTAGATCTTTCAATTAGTAATACAGAATTGTTTTGGTCAATAGCTTGTGGCAGTCTGTACTCTTATCCTGCTCCTTAACACTCCAAAACAGGTGCTCTCTTCAGCTGTGCAGTTCTTCCAAAGCAAAACCTTTACAATCGGAAAGCACAGGCCAGGGCTTGATTTCATTAATGTGAACAGGACCAGGGGCTGTGATGTTATTCACCAACCATCTGAATAACTAGATAAAATTGATGGTTTCCTTACAGTTTCATTAGATTTTGTGTCAGTTCTTACAGTGACATATTTAGAGAAAAGTAATAAAAAGACAATGTAATTTAAAAATCAATAAAGTGGAGGGGAGGGAATGCAGACTGGGAAGTTTTGCATAGTGGGTAACATTGTATTGTGATGTTTAGTTTCTTCTTTTATCCTTTTTATATTTTAACATTTAAAGAGATTTCTAGGGATTTTTATCTTTTATAATGACTACAGCCCTTTTGCTGAGCTCATTTCCATTACACAATGTTATTTCAGCTGCTAGGCAAGGAGATAATGTGCCCTTCATTAAAAATAGCTAGGAAGAGGAGAGTAGCGTACCCCCCCCCTCTTAACAAGCATTTCTTGTCCCTTATCTTTTTTTCCCTCTCTCTCTTTTTTTTTCCCCCTTAACGTGCTACTCAGATCTTTTGTCTGTGGAGAAGTTTGATTATGCCTTAATCCAAATGGCCAGTTCAATCTATTTTAATCCAATTAACCGATTCAAACTATGCTGGGTGTCATAATCCATTTCTTAATCCAATTAGCTGTTGTCGGTCTGACTGTGGGTGAGGACTTTGCAGAGCAGAGGCTGTTGTTTGTTTTCAGCTTCAGCATGCAACATGATGTTGCAAGCGAATTTAGACCATTTCCCTGGTAGCCCAAACAAGGAACGAAAGCAAAAGTTGTCAGCAGAATTTGCATCCTTCCTGGGTTTGATCTATTTTATCAATAATTAAAGTCAGTAGGACTTGGTTCTCATGATCAAATTGGATTTGTCTCTTTGATTTTTTTTGCATGAAACTGAATTTAAATATTCCACTTGCCAGAGACTGGTAAAAATGACTTGTAAATTTAGCTGCTTTAGCTTGGGGTGCTGAGCTTGAGATGGTTCAGTGCTGCTCTGTATTTTATGAAAATCAGGCCCCTTTTAAGGAAATGCAAAGTGACTCTCTCAGTTCCATAATCAGTCATGAAAATCTTGCCCTTTGTATTTTCCCTTTTCAAACTAGTAGGCTGAGCAGTTTATCCAGGAAATGCAAGCTTGGATCTCATTGAAACATTTCAATTACTTTCCTGTCTGACTAAGCCCAGAATATTTATAAATGCATCTAGTAATTTCAGCATTATAACCAATTCTCTGAATAATAAATTTCCAAGTAATATAGTTTAATTTTTGCTTTTACCCAACACGGAAAAAATGCTGAGATTTTCAGAGTTCATGTTTTATGGAGCTCAGGGAGATACTTGCTTCATTCACTAATGCAAGTTTCTAGGAAGACGCTATTGACTCCATGATCTATGGTCACAGATACCATAGTGGACACACGGTCTTTCCAGGGCTTCTTGCTTTGCTAAAATCAAATTCACCTTTAAGGCAACTATGCTTTCTGGTCTGATTTTTCTTTAGACAAGTCATGCAATCTGATCCGAAAAGGACTTGAAGTCCTTTTCTATGAAAAAACAGAGGAAGAGTTAAGGTGCTACTCGACTCTTAAAAACTCTTCTCCACAGACTGAATTTATGGTGTAAATCTGTACTTGAAACATGAGTCAAAAACAGCGTGAAGAGCACACCTCAGCAATATATGCTTCTTTTAAAAACATTTTCCTGATTCTGGCATTTAAGAATGTATGCCTGAACTTTTCTTTAGTGAGATTTTAAAAATAAATTTGAATCTTCTTTTTCCCTAGCATAAAAAAAGCAATATTTGCCTTATAAATTATGTATACTCCAAAGTAAAAAAAACCACAAACCAACCAAACTCTAAAACAATAAAAAAACCTTTAGCAAAGAAGAAAGGGATTACTATAAGGAAGCAAAACACAAATTCCATCTCAGAACTTCAACAGACAGGCTGCATTTCTACAGTACTGTCATACTTTCTATAGATACGACATTGATATTTTCTCATCATGAATCTAAGTCATGTGAAAGGGCTGGAGATGTGGAATATTTAATCACACAAAGCTGGCCATGAGACTGGTGAGATGTATCAACACAGGGTAAAACATTACATAAAATCATCAACTTGCAAATAAAAATAGATTGTTTCATCAAAATGGCTTGTGATGTTAATACAGAAATGATTTGGTACTGGTGTCTAAATCAGGGATTCTCCAAGAAGCTGAAGGTGGTAACATGCCAGGCACCTCCATGGATCCGGAATAGTGCTCATGTTTCTTGAGGATCATAATATTGGTCTTCAGGGACACTGGAGACTTACCAGAGTGATAAAGGTTGGAGTTCAGCTCCAGATTAAGATTCATAAATTAGGTATCTGCATAGATGTCTATGGGCTATGGACCTGCATCTGCCTGTAGGCTGCTCTCAACATACATGGCAGAGATGATCACAAAGACTGTTGGACGTAATCACAACATGCAAGTAAGAAGCTGAAGCCCACACATGGAATGGGCTTTTTGGCTTCTGCTTTGCAGTGATGTTTTCATGAAGCTCCTCCATTTCTTTCAGATCGTACAGTATCCTTCTACACTGTTGAAGCTTCATAAACAAGTTATTTTCAAGAAGAATGTGCAAGGACACAGTAATGGAGGTTAGCTGCAGCTATGAATTTTATGAACAGTTTGATGGAAACCACATTAAATGGCAACATCAGCCCACAAATCAGCTTTGCAATGCTCTTACTCCAATCTGGTGTTGAGGGTGATTCACTGTGAATTTGCTTTTCATGGCCACCATTTCATGCAGCATCATTTATCAGCATACCAGCCACTTGTGCTGCAGAAAAATCTGGCGTTACGTTTTAGCAGTGTTAACAACTAGCACTTTTGCAATGCTGCTCGTGTTAGCAACGTAAGTACTGTAAATAACATCGCAAAGCCTACGGTAATTGCCCTTTTTGTAATGTGCCCGCTCACAGTGCTATCACCCAAGTTATAAAGCTGTCACACCCGGACTCACCGCGTATTGTGTCTTAGAACAGTAACACAATTTCTACTCAGATCAAAATGGGTCAAAATGCAACCTAAAGGTGATCCACAAGCAGAAGAGCTGGATGGCACAAGGAAGATAAAAAGTCGTCTCATTCAGGGGAAAAAATGTCCTCTCTTTTTTATGCCTGAGAGAGGTATATGAGGAAAAATAAAGATATGGACTGTTAGAATGTAAAATATTTACTGTAATGAAAGAGAGTGCTTTGTTTTTTTCCTTATTTTGACAAAGTAGTAGTATCCCAGTATCCTGTGGCTCCTGTACTGTGAATGAATGTAGTCCGTTTCAGGTCTTTGGCTGTCCCCTGGCTTGCAGTTCTCCAACTTGAAGGCTGGTCCGAAATCGGGTTGATCCCTGTAGTTCTCTTTTCCCTGCAGCCATGCCAAGGTAATATATGACCAATAGCCTTCTTGAAGTGTAATTTATTTAGAAGGAAAGCATAAAATAAAACATGTTTTAAACCACTAAATGCAGCATATATTCATATGAAGCTTTCCCCTACAGCTTGCTATGCCCTTGTTCTGGAAAGGCACCAACATCTTAGGCTCTTTCTATAGAATCTGTATCTTAGGTTCTTTCTATAGAATCTGTTTCTTTCTGCCTCTCCCTCTGCTTAACCCTTCAGCCTGTTTCCCTAGCCATATTCTGAGAAGCATCCTATCCTTTCTTCTCAGGAGACTTTTAACTACTCATTAGCCTTTACATTTTCAAGTTCTGAGCTTGGAAAAATAAACATACATCTTATTAGCAGACAGGATGCTATGTCCTTGAGGTTAATAATTTTGCCCATTACCTTTGAAGAGCTGGCCTAAGTATTTGTTCTGGGAAGCCAAGTGTTGCTTCCTAATTAGTTTTCTATGCATCCCACTGTAATTTAAATCAATACACTTACAAAGAAAATTCCTGAACTCAGTACAAGTTCGCTGGCTGGTTATATAACGCATTCACTAAAATGCTCTTAGAGTAGTCACATATTTTGTTCAATTCTATAAAATGAGATCAAAATAAGTACACTTCAGTAGAAAACAATGAACTTTTTTTTTTTATCCTTTGAAAGCAGTATTGTATCCCTCTTGTGCAGAGAGAAGTTGATGACCCTGCCACAGCCCCTTGCTGTGGAATAGGGCCCCTTTGCACTGTCAGTAGAAATATGTGTGTTTGGATCCAGAGGTCCCACGTTTAATTCTTACTGTTGATGATTTACCTTTGCTTGCGGTGGTACAGCTTACTACTTCCATACCTCAAGATGAATGTAGGGAGAATTTTTTAAATTTCAAAGCAAACCAAACTGAACAACATTTGTTTTTAAATTTTTTATTCTTATGAAAGCCATAAAAACCACAGGATAATTTTAGTGGAAGAGCAAAATCTATATGATAAGAATAGCCCTAGAAAGAACACCATACTCCACCAGTTCACATGTAGCAGCATACTAAAGGTCTACGTTAGAAAAATCTACAAGACATCTACTAGGACATCACTACAGGATGTTTAGGAGATGTCTAGACTACAAAACTCCTCTCAAACTCAACACATTACATAAATGGAAAGACCAAATCCCATAACTATAGAGTATCCAAGAAGGAAAGCAAAAGATAGGAGGAAAATCTGTAAAATCAACAGTTAAAGTTATTTAATTCCTAGAATTTATATTCTTTATATATTTTTAGAGAGTCTGAGGTTGGTGGAAAGAAGAAGCATGAAAAATAGTCATGTGGTTTAATGAGTATTTTTAGCCAAAGCATTCTCCAAAAGAGTTATCTTTCCATATTAAAACACTCTGAGCTTGATTAAGGTCCCTAGACATTTGTTCCTTCTTAAGAAGTCTCAGGATATAGAAGACGTCTATGGCTGCTGCAAACATGGCAGAAAAATAGAAGAAACCAGAAACTTTTCTGAACTGACATCTGGGGTATATGTAGGACAGATCAAATGACATTTAATAGATATTAAGTTACATCTAGCATCTGTATATCCTTTATATATGTAGGATGCTAGATATAACTGAGAAATGTAATTGAGTCCTTTATGTCCAGCTGTACCTGTGGGTAAAATAATGGGGAAGAAATCATACATCTATCTGTTTATCTATCTACCTCCTGTTCCACTGTTGCTGGAACAAGTGGAATGAGTTCCTCAGATTTCAATAGGAACTAAGCCAGACTTCAACATAGTTGAATAAATAATAAGTAGCATAACTGATTCACTAGTCTCCTTGAGCCATGCACAATGTCCAGATCAGAACTGGTTTTCCACACTTCGCTCTGTTTAAAATTAAAAAATGGTACCATGCTTTTTGCATTGCCATTTTGTTGTGTGACATTGATGCTTGATATTCAGAATTCAGCCTACTGTGTGGTGTGGCTGAGCACTCTGTTGGATGATCAAGCAAGTATAGAAAAGTCAAGTGAGCTCTTAATCTTTCAGGCAGAGTAAATGCAGCAGGTTAAGGAGACTAGAGAATTTGAGCAGCTTTTGCTTGCTCTTAGCTGTAAAGTGTGTTCAGAGACATGGTATTATGAATAGAAGGCTGCTAAAGAAAATACCATGTAGGTGCTCCCCAAGCAGCTGCATCACCGTGAAATTGGAAAAAAGTTTCCAGGCAGTTTAGTTTAAATTTCTGAGGTCTCTGGATGGACTTCAGGTAATGTTTATTGCTAATATCTAAAAACTGAGCTGGCTGGTTTTCCTCTTTAGCGAAAGTATTACAGGCATAAATACAGTACGTGATACAGTACTCTGTTAAAAGGGTTGTGGTTAGGAGCAAAAATAAAAGTCTGCGTATTCCTGTCCTGGTGGCTGCACTCTGGGCCAGGTGGAACCCTCTGAAGGTGGGACAAGGAAGTAATTGCTCCAGAAAAGGAGCCCAAAGAAAGATTTGACAAAATCTTCTGAATCTAAAGTGTGGATACAGGCTGAATATATATTCAAAATAGCAAATTTTAAAGCATCAGGACTATTCTTGGGAAATGGACTCAGTTTTGCGATGTTAAGATGTTAGCCCAGTCTCTGGCATGGTTTGTTAGTGAGGATCAGCCAGAGACCATTCCCAATAAATAGTTTGCATGTGGAGAGTTTGCATTTTAGAGACCAGCAGCGGTGAACAGTGTCAGGGTAGGTCTGAAGAAATGCTGAGTTCAGTCAGACTGGGGATCCATCTTGTACAGTTTACTGTCTCTTTTATATTAATTCAACAAAGACAAGTTGACAAGGGATAAAAATGGATAAAAAGCAAGTAGATATCACACCTTTCACAGGATGTGTGAGAGCTTGGGGTAGGGAGAGGAGAGCATATATGGTTATGTCTCTGCTTGTTTAATGAAAAATCCACAGAGTATAATAAACCTCATTTCCATGAAATTAGCATATGGGTAAGGCTTTGTACGATCTAAGAAAGGCACTTTGTTTGAACACATAGGGTATCAAAATCCTCATTTGAAATCTTTAATTAACTTTTCCCCCCTCTTCATTATCAATCACTTATTTCAACTATTCATAGCCTCAATAAGCTTCCTCTGGTGGCTAAGAGATAAGACATTTAAGAAATAAAGAGTCAAAGTCAGTGTTGCTTTTATTTGTATTGCATTTGAATTTGACCAGAATGCTTTGGGGTTTTTTATCAAAGATTCAAGTGAACAGAGTACTAAAGCTGATTGGGCTATATACTTCCTGGGGATGAAGGATATGAATGTTCACATGTGGTCTCTGAATGAAAGCTTGATAAACATGCATAGACCGAGATTTTAATGTCATATAATGCACACAAATTTTCTCTGGGTATTGTTTTAACAGATTCACATGAAATCTCTCAGGATGTTCCATTAACAGATGCAACCTTGGAATGAAATTGAGGAAATGTAGGAAGTTATTGGCGTATGACTATTGGTGAATCACAGTACCTGAAAAAAACAAACCCAATGTTCACATGAATTTTGGTAACTCGTGCACTCTCTTAACAAGTAAAAATGGTAATCTAAATGATCATTTTTATATACATAAACCCCCTTGTTCACTGTATTATGTTGCCCATTTCCTTACTTGATCCGTATAGAGAATGTATCTTTTATAATTTACAAGTGTGCTTTACTAGTTTACGGTGTAGAGATGTAATTATTTCAGTTCTGAAAATTCTGAAGACCCATTGGAGAACTGAACAAGATTCCAAGTTTCACAGTTAGACAACCCTAAATGGCTTGACTTGGTAAAAGCCTGGAAGATTACAGCAGTGGGATGAAGAGACGTGCAAGTGCGGCAGCTGATCCCAGGGTGGCTGTGAGCTATGAATGTGCCACAGTCATCAGGAAGGCAAACTCCCATCCTGACCTGCATGGAAGTGAGCCATGCCATGTCAACTAACCTCATTTACATATGGTGTATTTACTGATATAGGTGTGGCCGTCTCACTGAAATGAATTCATTAATTTTTATGAAATGCTTCCGATCATCCGCAGTCAAGAAAGATACATTCAGACAGTCTACAGAGAAAAGATACTGGGATGAACAAGGAATATGAGAATTTAGTTTACAAAAGAGATTGGAGGAGCTTGGCTTGTTTAACTTCGCAAGAAGTTTGCCTAAAAATAGTACACATCAGAGAAGTAAAAGATACATTTTCAGTGAAGAATAATATTGGCATAAGAAGAAATAAGTGATAGTGGTCATGAATATAATTTTCACCCTGTGTGAAAATTATAAGAAGGATTTTTTTTTAATTCTCTGCAGGAGTGAATGCTCGTTTGAGGCAGATTTCCATATGGAGTACTGGACAGAAGGTAAACCTCAGGTTCAAAATATTGATATTTTGATGGATGATATTACACAGTTTGATTGGTACTTGCAGTAAGTGTCTGTATTATCCCAAGTGATTCCTTCTAGTTCTCATCTCTGTGTTATTGGATATTAAAACAGTTGGTTAGCATATGAATTTTTAAGACTAACTTTTGAGGCAAAATGCCAAATAATCTTCTTCCACATTTAGACACAATTGTCAGTTTGATTTTTGAGTACTGTAAAATTCATAGTTCCTTTTAATCATTTTAGAAATGCAGTTACAACTTCTGTATGATTTTAAAAATCTGCTTCAGGATAAGTTCTTTCCTTGTTTTACCAACTGCTGAGAGTTTAGTGTTCACCAAGTAAAATACACCAATAAGTTCACAACTGGGAATTTCTCTACACAACATAAAAGTACCTTGCTAAAAATGTCTTCCCTTTCAGTTCTGATTTTTGGCCTACCATTGATTTTGATCGACAGTGTGGTTAAATACTGTGACCAGGGATTATGCATTAATGAAATGGGATTTAAAGTAATTTTAAAAATAGAAGCCTTTACCATGGCCTTCTCTGCCCTCAGATTTTCAAACACTGTCCATGACCAGGAAGTCAAATAATTTATTTATTTTTAAATAAGTAAAGGACATTTTCAGATAGTCACTTTACTCTAGGGGCTTGAACCTTAGGATAAACACTACAGCACTATGAGATGTGCAACAAAATTGTTATGGCACACAGCCCAGTTGTCTTGTAGTTGTCTGAATTAGCTATTGGTAGATCATATTTAGCCTTGGCAAATTTATTAGAACAGATGAATTTTCAGCTCAAACTTAGATTTAGGTCATGAGGTTCAAGAGAATCTCTTTGCCTTGGAGAAAACCTCAGTTGAATCTGTTTCTTACAGACCTGGTATTGGAATGGAAGGACAGTTTTAGCAAAGGAATAAATGAGCACAGTTTTAACTTTGGATGAACAACATATAGTTTTAGTCACAATTACCAAACGTGCTTATTGTTAGAAAACAGAGTGAATAAATCCCTTGTTTATGGAAAATTGGCACATGCAGTGTATAGCTCATGACATAATTTATAGAGTTTTCTGTAGAGTCCTGGTAATTATTACTGAACTATTCATTATTGATCTCATTTGGAATGTTAATGAATTTAAATCCAGCTTGTTGAAATGTAAAAACAACCACAAAAAATCTATTGTTTTCGAGCAATTCTGCACTCACTGAAGCCAATGGAAATGTTCCCACTAATGTCAAGAAATCCTAGATCTATCTGATCCATCTGAATGTGGCTCCATAGTTGTTTTTATGCCTGCTGAGTTACTGTTTAACTCCACAATGTCTTTAGTAGCTTATAAGTGACATGGGCTATGGCAGCATCCCTAGGCCTACCTCATCCATGGGTATCAAAGCTTAAGCAAAATGGAACAACATGTTGAAATTTTTGGTTGCTGTCAGAAGGCACTCAGTCCAAGATCTATGGACAATGCAGCTAGGATCTGGAGAATACCTCAATTTTCAAATCACCTCAAAAATTAAAAGTCTGTGGACAGGACATTAGTCTTGGTGGCTTCTACATCACAGTGAAGTGCAGCTGGAGCATGCGAGTGAAAGTATTCTGTAGCCCCACAAAGGGGTGGTGTACATGTGTGTTTTCCTGAGGGCCTGGAGAATCTGGCAACTCTAGCAGTGCAGTGAGGACCAATGGTCTTTTTTTTAATTTCAAGAGTTACTATCATCCTTGGATGTATAATGAGAAAGGTTTTAAGTGAGCGTCAGGAAGAGGTAGTGTGTCAGGCGCTATGCAAAGCATTGATGAGTGTAATACCTTGCTGTTACATGCTGCTTTAATTTTGTTGCTAGAAAGAAAATATGTTGAAAAAGAAACAATTTGTGTTTTTAAGAAAAGAGCTACAAAAACGGTTTGAGTACTAGAAAATATATTTTACAGTAAGAAACTTAAAACCCCTCCATGTATTTAGCTTGCTCAGGAGGTATTTAAGAGGCAACTTAATTACAAATACGAAGTGCCTACACAAGGATAGGATATCTGTTAGTAGAAGACTCTGACCCTGCAGACACAGGCAGGAAAAGGTACTCTCAACAGATAAAAACCCAAAGGTTTTAAACAATTTCGGCTGAAAATAATGTGCATATTTAGGCTGAAAATAATGTGCATATTTTTTAAAAAAAGAATCTGCTTAACTATTAGGGCAGATTGCCAATGGACATGTAGATTTTTTCTTTCTTCATGTTGTCAAGTAAGATGGCACAGGTCCAAACATGCGTGCTAATTCAAGTTGCATATAGCTGGCACTGGACATGGAAATTACTGAATGAGGTTTTATGGGTTGTTATACACAAAATGGCAGATCCTGTTGTGCTTTTTACCCTTAACACTAATACTCTGAGAATAAGCTTTTTTTCATAATCTGGATGATAACAGTCATATTTAGATCATTTGACATAATGATTGTCATACTTTTATTGCTTCATAATGACATAATTTCAGTTGCCAAACAGAAAAAAAGGTAAGTAAGTAGCAAGAATTCTCTTCCCTTCTCATTTTCTTTGTTACACTGGGCTCAGTACTAAAGTATTTGTGTGTTTTCCAGTGCAGTGAAAAACATGGTTGTCAGCCTTTGAACATCTGTTCTGAGCAGTTTATTTGTATATTCTCTCCACACCAGGATGTTCAGTGTTCAGTGTCTTGTTTTGTTAAGTGATTTTTCTTTTCTTTTCTTTGTTTTTTGTTTTTTTGTTTTTTTTTTTTTCCCTGGAAAGGGGAAGAAGAGGAAGTTTCTTAGTGAGGAGTTGCTTCGAGGGCTTTTTGATTCTCTTTTAGCATTCATGTTGCTTAAGACTGGTGTTAGAAACAGTTTGAGGCTTATGTTGCACATGCTGAAGAAAGTAGTTAGGTTTATGAAAGCCTAGTTTTTGGCCTTAAATTCAATAATTTTGGATCACTCCCTTCCTAAGAAAACTTGACTCTGCCACAGTATTGCCTGCATAATGAATTGTGACCAGATATGAGTGGGATGTACTAGATCAGATGGGACATATTAGATCAAAGCAACTTCACGGAGAAGGACCTGTGGACAAGAAGTTGAACATAAGTCGGGGTGGGCCTTGTGGAGCTGCAGGGTAACACTGTATGGGGCTGCACCAGAAAGAGCATAGCCAGTCAGGGAGGTGATTATTCTCTGTTGTCTGTCCAGCATTTGTGAGGTTGCACCTGAAGTATTATGTCCAGTTTGGGGCTGCCTATTACAAGAAAGATGTTGAAAGAGCAAGAGGCTGAGGAAACTGGGTTTGACCCACTTAGAGGAGGGAACACTATGGGGAGAACCTAACTGCTGTGTTTAGCTAAACTAAGTCACTGGTTACCGAGAAGAGAGGTGGATGGATAAGACTCAACAGTTAAAAATTGCAAAAAATTAAATACTATCTAGTGATAAGAAAAAAAAAATCATCATGAGGCTGGTCAAAGACTCAACTGGGTAGCTCAGAAGGGTTTTGAAATCTCTGTCCTTGCAAATATACAAAATTTGACTGGATAAGGGCTGAGAAACTGACCTAACTTTGGAGCTGGATGAGCTTTGACTTGAAGTTGTACCTGATGACCTCCTGAGGCATCTTCCAGCTTAAATCATTCTATGATTCTAAGTACAACAGTGTACGAACAAAATCATTTTGAATCACAACTGGCTGAAGTCTTTACAGGGTTGGAGCATGTGCAGAGCCAACTTTGTCTGGCGCATAAAATGTCATTTAGATACAGCTATGGGCAAGGAGTATAAAGTCCATTATATTAGAGCAAACTGTTAACAAGTTATCAAATCTGGTTTTCATCATAAAACATTATGTAGACCTTTTCATTCCTGACCTCCAGCTATAGTGTATCCTAAACAAAGGAATCAGGACCTTGAACTTCTTTAGGTAGTCTATGGAAAGGTAAGGAAAAGCCTGAGGGACATATCTGATATGTTTCCAGTGGCCTGCACTGTTGAAATGAGATGTAGCATTCTTTAGTAGCTAAATTTCTGTAAGCACTGAAACACTACAACCATTTATACTGAACACTGAATCACTGCAGTCTAAATGAGAAATGACAAAAGCATGAATATCTGAGGCCAGGTCATTGCCTTCCAGGAAATACTCTTTCAGCCAGCTGGAAAGAAAGTTTTACTGGTGGATGCTGTTATGTAAGCCCTGAGCATCAGTGAATAATTTGATATGCTTTCATAGATTTAAGGCCAGAGTGAGCCATCAGATTAAGTATTTTGAACTGCTATTGGTAGTTTTCCCCACATAACATATTGTTTTTTAGAATAGCATCTGATATTCATTTGAAAATATTAGGAAAAATATTAGAAAATCCATCACAATTGTCAGCTTGTTCCTGTATGTATTGGGTTTGCACGGCAAAGTTTTGGTAGCAGGTGGGCTACATGGATAGCTTCTAGGAACTTCCCCTAGGTCGGATAGAGCCAAGGCCAGGTGGCTCCAAGACAGACCTGCCACTGGCCAAGGCTGAGCCCATCAGTGATGGTGGTAGTGCCTCTGAGATAACAGAGTTAAGAAGGGGGGAAAAAACACCAGGAGCAATTACAGCCAGAGAAGGGAGTGAGAAGATGTGAGAGGAACAACTCTGCAGACACCATGGTCAGGGAAGGAGGAGGGGGAGGAGGTGCTCCAGGTGCAGGACCAGAGATCCCCCTGCAGCCCATGGAGAAGACCAAGGTGAGGCAGGCTGTCCCCCTGCAGCCCATGGAGGTTGATGGTGGAGCAGATATCTACCTGCAGCCCATGGAAGACCCCACACCAGAGCAGGTGGAGGCACCCAAAGGAGGCTGTGACCCCTTGGGAAGCCCACACTGAAGCAGGCTCCTGGCAGGACCTGTGGCCCCGTGTAGAGAGAAGCCCACACCAGAGCAGGTTTGGTGACAGGACTTATGACCCCATGGCGGACCCACGTTGGAGCAGTTTGCTCCTGAAGGTCTGCACCCCATGGAAGGGACCCACGCTGGAGGAGTTCGTGAAGAACTACAGCCCGTGGGAAGGACTCACGTTGGAGAAGTTGGTGGAGGACTGTCTCCCGTGGGAGGGACTCCACGCTGGAGCAGGGGCAGAGTGTGAGGAGTCCTCCCCCTGAGGAGGAAGGAGCAGCAGAGACAATGTGTGATGAACTGACCACAACCCTCATTCCCTGCTCAAGGGGAAAGAGGTAAAGAAATCAGGAGTGAAGTTGAGCCTGTGAAGGAGGGGTGAGGGAAGGTGTTTTTAAGATTTGGATTTATTTCTCATTACTCTACTCTGATTTGATTGTTAATTAAATTATTTGTCCCCAAGTCAAGTCTATGTTGCCCATGATGGTAATTAGCGAGTGATCTCTCCCTGTCCTTATCTCGACCCACGAGCCTTTGGTTATATTTTCTCTCCCCTGCCCAGCTGAGGAGGGCAGTGATAGAGCAGCTTGGTGGGCACCTGGCAGCTAGCCAGGTTAGAGCCCCTCATTCTCTAAGTGCAGAGTTCTTTTCCCTGTTCCTTAGTGACAATGAATTATATGAAAAGAAAAAAAACATTCTTAAGGCAGTTCCCCAAACAATTCAGCTAGCACTGACTTCAGCATCCTGTCCATCTCATTCACTACTGTTCCAAAAAAACATGGAAATTTTCAAGGTCACTTTATAACCAATTGCTTCACAGTAAATTTGAGACCCTTACTGAACAGGTTGATTAGTGTCCTCCATATTTTGGATCCAGATGGAACTCCACTAACACCAAATATCTTTGGTGGCTATTGCTCACTGGTAACTGTGTGCTGAGGCTTGTCAGTCATTAATTTTAAATGAATTAAATAATGTTAATTCATTTAGCAGGTGTTACTGGTGTATTGCATGATGCTCATGCTTTGACAGAATGACACGCAGTCCAAAATTATTACAAATGTATAAGGGAGTGCTAATGTGTTGTGATGGAGTAAGGATATCCTTAAACCAGCACTGAACAAGCTGGCTTCAGAAGAAAAAGCAGTGTGGTCCTGTACCTTGGGTAGCTAGTCCTTCTGAAAGGGGGCCGATCAGCAGGGGTGTGGAGTTGTAAACATATGTCTGTGCAACTCTGGTACTGGAGTGCCTTCGGATGACGTTATTATCAACTCCTCTGGAATTAGGGATATGTAAGAATATGATATGTGTGCATGATCTTTATCAACCAATATTTTAATGCTATCAAAGTTAGATAAATTGGAAAGAACTATTTTATTTTTTTCATACAACCACTTTAGTTGATTAAATCCTGAGTCAAATTTTGTAGGATTTCTGCTGAGACTTAAGACTGACCAATTAACTCGGTTTTAGCTGTATCATTCTGCCTTACTGTTTGATATATTGACATAATCTTGGCTATTTTGAAGCTTCCTGGGAGTTTCTGAATGTATGTATGCATATGTGTATATATAATCTTTATTGTAAATTAATATATGAGCCACAAATTTCCTTAACTGGCGTTTGTATGACCCTCTGATGCAAGTTTTCTAGACCTCCTGATTCCGAAATGTTTATCCTAAGTAGATGAGGTCTAACTTCTTCCTAAGGCTTATTAATAGCCTAGAAATTGCTTCCCTGACCTCATATGGTATGAATGAAGCACTCCTCTGCTTCTTTCCAAATATAGAAACAGAGTATGTATTAAAAACTTCTGTTCGTCCCATATCATCATTGACAATTTTACAATCTCATTTGGTAATAGGCCTTTATATATTTTATTTTTCCCAATCTATTTTCAAAAATTTTTTAAAATATCTTTAGCTCTGCTAGTCTGTATATTCCACTGTTGCCCTAAGCTACTTTTGGCAATTCATAGCTCTTATATTATTAACTATTTGACTTTTCCCACTAGTTATAGTTTCCTTAAAATTTTATGTTCTTGTTCTTGCCAGTGAATGAAGACAAACTGTTAGCTAAAGTTTTTTCCATTCTTAATGGTGGCACTGGGAAACTCTGGAGGTTTTCATTCATTTTTTTCCTGTCAGTGTTTTTCCTTCTACTCAGTTTTTTTCCTTAGTTTCATCAGATTTTGAATATAAACTATTTTGGAGCATTATGAATGTCTTTATATATCAGTGTTTGGGGCAATGTTTGCTCTTATTGAATATGAGGTCATGATCCCTAGTTTCTAGGCAACCGCTGACTCCCAATACCATGGTTATTCAGCTTTATCTGCCACAATGAAGTCCAAAATTGAGTTACCTTTTCTTGCTGTAATTCCTTGTGCATTATAAAATCATCATGCATAATTCTAGGGATTCTGATGAAGTTTCCCTACCAGCTACATAAGACCACCAGTCTGCATTTCTTAAATTCAGGTCCCTATAACAGCATGATTTCTCTTCTTGCACATAATCAACAGATACTTAGGAAGAAACTAATTCTCATAATTTCAAGGACAGTTTCAGGCAATGACCAGTTCTTTCTGCTGAGCTGTGTTATCTAGCACATTGATCTATGTGCCTTCATGATCCTTGGGTTTTGAATCACCAATAAAACTTAAACAGGTAAGAGTACATGTAATGGAGAGTTCAGATTCTTTCCTTTTTATCCATTCTACCATTATAAACCAAATTGTAACAGTTTTCATGTGCCAATTATGTGATGCATCTCCACAAGCTATGATGGTTATATCAAATTTCTTCATTACTGACTGTTTCTAATTCTTGAACTCCAACTCCAATCCAGTATGTAAAAGTTCAAAATATTTTCTGTACATTCTGTACATTCTACACATAACTCTGCTCTTCATTGTGCCCATCTGGCTTGCCTCAGTGATGAAAACATCTAAAAACAGATCATGGAAGCAGTTTCCTCATCATCTGCATCTTAAATCATATTTAGAACCAAGTCTAAAGATGAAATTCCCATATTTTTCCTTCTGCCAAGCTCAGGACTTTGCCTTCAAAACCAGGATCCAATGCATGTGCCTCGATTTCCCCTGTTTCCTTCCTGAGTGCTTCACTCTATTTCAAAGCAGAGTTCTTTTTTTTTCATGGCTGAGCATTCATACTTCTCGGTGCATTTTCACCTTTATTGGAGTAACTGTTAGAAATGAACTTATGCCTGTGCCAATAGACTTGAAAAGCACTATTATCATTCTAGCCTACATATAGCACTGTGAAGCATTGTGCATCTACAGTTTTCCATTTCACAATTGGAATTAAGGGTGCTAGCGCTGCAATAGATACGTCTTCATACAGGACTTCTGATAGGATAAACTGTGAATGCAGAGTGGGATGCTGGTACTCTGATAACTACTGCATCCCATTGAAATCAGTGAAATATTTTTTGTTGATTTTAGGAAAAGCTTGTTGAACTGGTTGGAAATTTCTTAGTCAGAGATCAAAGAAAAGTATCAGCATGACTTTCTTGAAAGAATATAGTCTGTACTACAGGGAATTTTACAGAAGCAATCTACTTGTAACATACTTGTTGCTACTTGCAACACAGAGATCTAAAGATATTATCTGAAATGAGGACCCCAAACCCGTGTTAACATGAAACAGTGTGACTTACCACAGATAGTAGTAAGTTATTAAAAGGGGGAAATGGAAATCAATGGTTATGTTGCATTAAAGCACAGAAGATGGCACTGCAGACTAGATCCTTAAAATGTTCTAATGTTCTCCTACCTTACAGTAATCACTAGTGTTCTCCTACCTTCACAATAATCACTAGTGTTACAAAACCACAAGAATATCCTATTATTTCTCATTTCTAAGCCTCTGTTCACACCGAAGTGAATGCCACTATTTCGTGCTTTTTAAATATGCAGTCCTGAAAAGTAGTGTCAGCAATTCGGAAACTTGGTGAAGATCTGGCATGATGGTTGTTACTGCTTGTTGAAGCTGAGCAGTTATAGGTACTTATGAGGTAGTCACTCATTTAAATAAATAGATTTTATACAAATGTTCTTATGATGTAGAGTAATCATTTTTTGACTGTCCAGGTCAATCTGGAAATGGCTACAGTTTATTTTAGCTGGATTATTTTCTCTACAAAAGAATGGCCAATGGCTTCTTTGGGAATTACAGTCTGCTTCAGCAATATTGTTGGTAAATATTAATCTAGAATAGGTTGCTATTGAACCAGACAATGAAAGTAGATCCTTTAATATGATATTAAAAGTTAATTTCCTGAGGGTATGGAGGAAGAAGTTTATACTATCACCAAATGGAGATATTATAAAATCACTACATGGGAGCAACCCCTGTAATGATAGATGTAGGGCATTCAAGTGAAATAGCTTGATTAAAACAACCACTGAAGTTCAATGAATGTAAGACTTAAATCCTGTCTTTTCTGCTGGCTACTTGACTAAGAGAGTCCTTGAATTGAATACTGAAGGTGATAGGTAGCACTTTTAAAAATATAAATCCACATTCTGTGAGAGGTGAGTGTGTAAATATGTATAGTCCAAAGATAGGGAAGGTTGAGGAGTGTATTGGATCCTCTTGTTTTGTTGCCCTGAACTGGTTTCCTCCTGTTTAAAAAAACCTTAAACTCTCAGCTTACCATGGTGAGTTTTGCCATTTCTGTGGTGGAAAAACAAAGACGGACAATTACGGAGAAAAGTCATTCCCTATTTTTTAATAGATTCCAATCCCATGAAAATGTCCTGATACAGAGCATTGCAAAAATGGCAGGAATTTGTTAGTGTAAACAGCCCCTTGTAGCCTTCCCCTCCATCAGTACAACTTGTTCTCCTTTGGCTGAGTAGAGAACACATCTTTTCTTCCTCAAAGGTAGGAAGGTTTTTCATGCTCCTCCCATGGCCTGAGCCACAGCACTTGCATGAACTGTTTCTCCCTGACATGCACTCCTGTGCCATCCTCCCGTCTGCAGCTAGTATCCACAGCCTGCAGTTTGCCACAGGAGATTTATTATTTGTGCCAGTTCTTTGGCATGGCCCCACTGACTTTGCTGTTTAGCAGTGTGGGTAGTAGTCACGCCACTTTATGCTCACCTCCTTGTTCATGATTCGTTAATGCTTTTTGTCCTGAAGGTCACGGGTCTCACTTTCCCAGCTGAAAGATGGGTGCCACAAGCATTGCCAGGTAATAGAAAGCAGATCTGGTCTCAAAATTCTCTCTGAAATGTGAGGTGAAGAGGCTGAGAACCTAAACAGTGAACTGGAGCATTTCCAAGGGGATAATAAAACCCAAGAGAAAGCAAAAGCAAGAAAGTTGTGTGAGTACCTGACACCCTCCTTTTTCCATTATTGAAAGTCTGCTCATTTTCTGCATGAGGTGGTGTATTTATTGCTAACTATCTGTCAGACTACAGCATAAAAATATCAGCCATAATTACATTCATGCTACCAGCCTTGACATTAAAGTTAATCTGAAAAACACTCATTTTCCTATACTACCTTATGTAACCAGAACTTAGATGCAGCGATGTTTCACTGTCAGGTTTTGTTCTACTGTGTTTCAGTGCAGAGTGTTACTTGACAGCTGTGAAAATGTTGGCTTGCCCTTTGTCTTACAAAGGGGAAGTATTAGAAGAGCCTGACATTTGTCAAACGAAACTCTTATCAGTATGACCTATTTTTAGGTACCCTTTGAAACCTTATGATAAGTACCTGAAAACTAACGATCCTTCTGTTTCAAGAGAGAACATTTAGGAACGGGTTATTAGAAAAGATAGATGCAGGGCCAGAGGGATCCTGGCCGTGCGCTGTGATAAGTTGTAAGCTTATGGGTCTATAAAATGGTTTAGTTTTTAGGAACAATTTTAGGAAACCAAAACAGCACTGTGTAGCAGGTTGTAGACTGAGCGTGCTGTGTTACTGTGGTGAAAATCCTGCCCCACATTTCAGTTTAGGTAAGTTTCTTGCTGAAATTAAATTTATCTTCAATAGAAATCATTCATTATTTTAAATATACACCTCTTTGACTACAGATAGACAGCTCCTAGATTTTGTGAAGCTTTGGGCAAGGCAGACATCCAGCAGAGTGTTTCATAGAATAAGTATGAGAGGGAGGGTCATATCAATTATTATAGGAATTCTATTATGAGACTATTATAAAGATATATAAAATAGCTAAGGAAGTGACATTCTGGGGAATAAGTAGTGTTGGATGTACAATACTGTACCTTTTTGTTACCTGTGATCATGGCACCTTTTAAATAGGATGGAGAGAGGAAAGAGGTTTCTTTTACCAAAAAGAATGGATTGCTGGGAGCGACTTGCTAGAAGGAACCTCAAGTTTAGTACTAGTACCAGTACTCAGGATATTAGATAACTGTACATACACTTGGGGATGTTTGTAGTGTGGCGCAGTAGAAGACTCTACGGTTTTTCTCCAGTACTTGATAGCTTCATGATAGCCATATGAAGTAGGAGGGGACATGTTCAGAGATCCCAAACCATGTCAAATTGTGATCAGAGATCAGTGATCAGTTAGATAAAGCAAACTGGAAGTATATGGCGTGGTTGATGGTGGTCCTGGAGTCAGAGAGAGATGCCTTGTTGCTACACTGCAAATACCTGAGATGCATACCAGTTGCAGGGAACCAGGGCATGGAAGCAAAATTCTGGGATCCAATGAGACTCACATACAAAGCACGTTACTTTTGGCAGGTCAGAATTTGCCCTTGACAGGAGATGGGGATTCTCTCCTGGTTTTACCTCCTCTTAGAGGAATGTTCCTTCTCATAAAAATCTGCTACTTTGGTTTGAAGAGGCTACACAAAGACAGTTGACTATCACCTTAGAATTTACAGATAAACCCACGGCTGACAAAGTACAACAAATGTGACTACAAAGAGTAATAGATTGTTCATAAATTGAAGAATAGACTGAGTGGTCTCACGTTTTCAATGAGTATGATTTGTGATTGCGTCCATTCACTAGCTACAAGACAGATGGCAACAAACTTCCAAAATACCTAGGTACACATTTCCATCCTGACAGGTCCTTTTTTCAGGGATGGATTGCAAGTACAAGTCCATCATGACATGGCTCAAAGTTTCTCATGTATTTAGGCAAGATTCACCTTTGATGTCAAGTCTGATCAAATAGTTTCCTAGGGAGGAATAAAGCCGTGGGGGAGTTGGTAGAATTTTGAAGGATGTGTATAGGAAGGCGATGGATGCAAACATGTGGCTTCACCTGGCTGAGGATCGCCCACATGTAGGGTTAAGGTTGGTGTTACTGTTTGGGTTATGGTTAAGACAGAGACAAAGCTCCTGCTGGCTGGGAATGAGAAGGAGCCTTAAAAGAAGGGGTAGTTTGCAAAAAAGAACTCTCCCTGGAGAAGTCTGTCACCTGGGCCACCAATAGGGATCTATGGTAAAGGCCCAGCCCTCTTAAGTTTAGAGTTAGGGTTAGGAGACAGGCAAAGGCTACAGCCTCAACTGGAGTGAGGTTGGAAAGAACTTCCAAAGGAAAGTGTAGGCTGCAGATCTCACAGCATGCCCCTTCTCCTATGAGTTGCCTAGCTTCACCATACCTACCCTGGAAGCAGCAATCACTTTCTTCTCTCTTTCTTCCCTCTTTCTGGAGCCATTCTTACTCATAATCTGTGTCTCCTAGGCTGCCAGAGTGCAGGGTATGGAGTGGTGGTTGCTGATGCTCCCTACAGCAGTTCACAAACCCACAGTTGTCCCTTGGGTACTCCAATCCATCCTTTTGCAATAAGAATGGAACGCATCAGGGAGAAAGAAGGCTAGAACATCCTTTCTTCCTCTCTTCTATTCGACAGCTTCTACTTAGCTGTCTAATTTGTCTAGGCCTTGAGACAACAATTCCCTTCTAGTCAACAATTCAGACTCAAAAGTAAAATGTAGAAATAGCTGACCTTGTTTTAAACCAGCTAGCTCAGATATGGGAAGAAGTCTGACCATGGCAATAAGGAGTCCCTGTGGGCTAATTTTTTTCTGTGTCTCAGATACCTGCTGTGTCTGAAAGATTGCAGTAAGAAAATGAACCTTTTTGTCTACATATTCACTTCTGGTTGTTCAAGCAGTGACCCATACTTAGTTGTGATGATACTTATACCAGGCCTGTTTGCAATCTTAATTTAAAACACAGATTTATCAGCAGATTATGTCATCTGAAAGTTCAAATTCATATTTGATCACAATTAATTCATGAACTAGGTGCCTCACCTCCTCTAGCTCTGATATGATATGGTTTATGCCATCAATATATATCTGAGATTAATGAGTCAAATCACAGAGTATAGAAAAGTCATTTGTCACCTCAGCTGGCACTTTAATCAGTTGGAAAACTGACCAAGAGCACTTCCAGCATTAAGAGGCTTTATTAGAATGATTGCCAAAGTATAGCCTGAGGTTACAGAGGTCTAAATAAAACTTTTTTGTTCAGCCAGGTAATCTATTTAGGTTCCTGTGTGGACGCAGAAGGTACTTATTCCACTACAGACGAGTT
Source organism: Balearica regulorum gibbericeps (assembly GCF_011004875.1). Lineage (NCBI taxonomy): Eukaryota > Metazoa > Chordata > Aves > Gruiformes > Gruidae > Balearica > Balearica regulorum. The sequence continues at coordinate 18,723,381 of NC_046186.1, forward strand.
GGATGCAATAATATAGGATCCTATGCCGATAAACATGTCGCAGCTGAAATAATTTTTTTCCCTCTTAACATAAAATACTAAATCTGTAACAACTCTGGGTTTATTGTTGTCAGCCTTCCAACAAAGCAGCTATTGAAAATTGCAACAGAAGACTGCTTCAGAAAGTTTAAATTGCTCTCAGGTTGAATAAACAGTAAATGATATTCCCAAAAATCTTAGTGCTGATGACCCACGTTATCCAGTGTGCTTGATTTTTGTTCATTCTACATACAGAAGAATTATAGTTCCTTTAGTTGGTTACATTTGGCTTACTTTGCAGGTGCATAAAGCTGAAGAACAACAAAAAATTCTGTCCCCAAACAGTATCTGCTCTGCTGAAGCCATCTCATTTGGGAGATGGCATCAAGCCATCCAGGCATTTCCTACTTCCCTTCCAGGAGTTTTTTACTGATAGGACTGCTGGATTCTCAGAGACTAGGGGGATAGCTGGTTTTAAGTGACAATGATATAATGACGGGGATAACTGCAAAACACCATCAGTACCTCACTAAAAGTCTAGCTCAAAAGTTTATCTGTCTGTTGAACTATTTTCCATTTAAAAATAAGAAAAACAGTGCTACACTGGGAACTTTTGAAAAGTAGGACTATTTTTATAAAATTGTCAATTAATAAATACATTGTTAAATAGGGGTCCTCCTAGTACCAGAATAACTCTGAAGTAGAATCCGAGTCTCCCATTCAAAGTGCTAATATTGCAGCTATATGGACCTTCTCAGCTTCCAAGGCTGTAGTCGAGGGAGTGATGGTCTCATTCACCATAATGCTACACCTTATAACAATGGCTTAGTTTTCTTTTCTGCAGCCTATTTGAACTACAGTGTTAGTATTTTAAGCCAGGGTTATTGGGCCAGATTCTAGATTAATTTCACTAAAGCAAGAGTAGGGTGTGTAGATTGAAATTAACAGAAATAACATATGTGGTTGGATAGTCATTTTGACAGCTGGGTTGAAAACAAAACCACTAATCACAACAAGAAGTCATGAGGACGAGCTGCTATTTTTCCCCTTTTTGTGCATTGGCTTCATAGCTCCTCCAGGAAAATGCTGCGGAGTTTAAAATGACAAATAGTCAGGACTGCAGTACAGTTTTGTACTTTACCCAAAAGACAGTATCATCAGCAACATAAAGCTCCAACTATCTTGCAAGGGAGATTGACTGTGTATTGCCTGAAGAAAGAATGCCATACACTTAATCACTAGCAGCAGTTCCTACTGGTTCTAAATGTTCCTGACCATCTTTCCAGGCTCAGACAGAGCTACCTTGGCTCTGTCTGACCACATAACAGTGTACTGTGGTATATAAATGATTAGTGATTTATAAGCCATTTCAAGTTAGGATGGCCCAGGCCGTCGGAGTGCTGCTGCTACCTCTGGTAGTAGAACCAGTTGCCACTCCTAATAGTGGTTTTATTCAGTCAAAAACCCCCCCCCCAAAAACCCCTGGACTGGGAGCTCCCGAAATACAGTGTACTCTGAGGTGAGAGGAGATAAGCATTTCACAGTACTTAATGACGTTCGGCAGTTTTCACTTATACTGTATTGCATTGTGATGCCTGGCTTTGGACCATGTTATGACATGGGTCTGTTAAAACGCCTTTACATGTCACCTACATCACATTCTGCCCTGAGGTTGACTCATATGTATGTCAGTCAACTGTAGAACCTACGTGTGATTAAACTACACATACATGTACTACAAATCCATGTAGTCTAACCAGCCTTTAGAGAATAAAGATTTCATATCCATTCTGTATAACTTGTTCCAGTGCTAATCTGTCATTATGGTCAGAAGTTTATCTAACATCCCATATCTCATTTATTAAATATTAACCCATTTGGATCATAGCCAGTTCTGGTGGGAATGTGAACAGTCGATCATCTTTAAAACAGCTTTATGCATATTGGAAGACTTATACCCTATGCAACCTCAGAGTATTAAATTTCAGCAAAAATCCCTGCTTCAGATGTTCTTACCTGTGACTAGCCATTCCTACCTGTCTTTTCAGCGCTGGCATACTGTTTGTATGGTTGTGCTGTGAAACAGGTTAGGAAGTGATAGAACTGAAAAGAAAAAAAAAAGAAAGAAAAAAAAAACAACCCCAAACTCAAAACCTCTCGCAAAGAATTAAACCAGTAGGGAAGGTATAGGTGAGAGAAAACAAAGGATTGGACCTGGGAAAGCTAGCACTTCTGCTAAGAAAAGGATTATAGAAAAAGAGTACATATTACATTTTCTGTACTAATTGGCTTTTTCAGGCTTTCCTCTTTCTTTTCTCTGAGCATAACTTTTTATAGCTCTCATAATGTGGGAAGCTCAAATGATGACACAGTTCTCTAGACATGGTTCCACAAATGATGCATAGAGCAGTTTACCTCCTGTTTTTTAAGTATCACATGCCAGTCAATACATCCAAGAATAACTTAATTATTGTAACAACACCAGCTGGTTGACTTAGTACTAAGTTTGCAACATGCAGGTTCTTGTCCACCGTCTCCTGTCTACTCTGCTGTTTTTCACTTACTCTTTGGGCATTTCTCTCTCTTAAGAAAACATATTTGCACTTAATTTCATTTTCACAGAATCACAGAATCACAGAATCACAGAATCACAGAATCACAGAATCACAGACTGGTAGGGGTTGGAAGGGACCTCTGGGGACCGTCTAGTCCAACCCCCCTGCTAGAGTAGGATCACCTAGAGCAGGTTGCACAGGATCGCATCCAGGCGGGTTTTGAATATCTCCAGAGAAGGAGACTCCACAACCTCTCTGGGCAGCCTGTTCCAGTGCTTGGTCACCCTCACAGTAAAGAAGTTTGTCCTAGTGGACAATATGGAACTTCCTGGGTTCCAGTTTGTGCCCATTGCCCCTCACCCTGTCACTGGGCACCATTGAGAAGAGTCTGGCCCCTTCCTCTTGACATTCACCCTTTAGGGATTTATAAGCATTGGTAAGATCCCCTCTCAGTCTTCTCTTCTCCAGGCTAAACAGACCCAGCTCTTTCAGCCTTTCCTCATACGAGAGATGCTCCAGTCCCCTCATCATCCTCATAACCCTCCACTGGACTCTCTCCAGTAATTCCCTATCTTTCTTGAACTGGGGAGCCCAGAACTGGACACAGTACTCCAGATGTGGCCTTCATCAGGACAGAGTAGAGGGAGAGGACAACCTCCCTTGACCTGCTGGCCACACTCTTCTTAATACACCCCAGGATACCATTGGCCTTCTTGGCCACAAGGGCACACTGCTGGTTGATGCTTAACTTGTACACCAGGACTCCCAGGTCCTTCTCCACAGAGCTGCTTCCCAGCAGGTCAACCCCTAACTTGTACTGGTGCTTGGGGTTGTTCCTCCCTAGGTGCAGCACCCTACGCTTGCAATTGTTGAATTTCATTAGGTTCCTCTCCACCCAACTCTCCGGCCTGTCCAGGTCTCGCTGAATGGCAGCGCAGCCTTCTGGTGTGTCGGCCACTCCTCCCAGCTTGGTATCATCGGTGAATTTGCTGAGGGTATGCTCTGTCCCCTCATCCAGGTCATTGATGAATATATTGAGCAAGACTGGACCCACTACTGACCCCTGGGCACACCACTAGCTACAGGCCTCCAACTAGACTCTGCGCCACTTATCACGACCTTCTGAGCCCTGCCATTCAGCCAGTTCTCAATCCACCTCATTGTCCACTCATCTAACCCATACTTCCTAAGCTTGCTTATGAGGATGTTAAGGGAGATGGTGTCAAAAGCCTCACTGAAGTTGAGGTAGACAACATCCACTGTTCTCCCCTCATCCACCCAGCCAGTCATGCCATCATAGAAGGCAATCAGATTGGTCAAGCATGATTTCCCCTTGGTGAATCCATGTTGATCACTCCTGATAACCATTTTTAACTCCACATACTTAGAGATGACATCCAGAATGAGCTGTTCGCTCACCTCTCCAGGGCTGACTGGCCTGTAGTTCCCTGGGTCCTCCTTCTTGCCCTTTTTGAAGACTGGAGTGACATTGGCTTTCCTCCAGTTCTTAAAAAATGATGGAGAGTGGCATGGCAATAACATCTGCCAGCTCCCTGAGCGCTCGTGGGTGTATCCCATTGGGGCCCATGGATTTGTGGGTGTCAAGTCTGCCTAAATGATCTCTAACCTGATCCTCTTTGACCAAGGGAAAGTTTTCCTTTCTCCAAACTTTCTTTTCTACCTCAAGGGTCTGGGATTCCTGAGGGCCAGCCTTAACAGTAAAGACTGAAGCAAAGAAGGCATTCAGTAACTCTGTCTTCTCTGTATCCTCTGTCACCAGGGCACCCATGTCATTCAGCAGCAGTCCCACACTTTCCCTAGTCTTCCTTTTGCTACTAATGTACTTGAAAAATCCCTTCTTGTTGTCCTTGACTTCCTCTTCCAGATTTAATTCCAACAAGCAATGTCTTCCTCATTGCATCCCTGCATACTCTGAAAACATTCCTATATTCCTCCCAAGTGTCCAGTCCCTTTTTCCACATTCTGTAAACTTCCTTCTTCCATTTGAGTTTTTCCAGAAGCTCCTTGCTCATACATGCAGGTCTGCTGCCTCCTTTGCTTGATTTCTTATTCATAGGGATGCACCGATCTTGAGCTTGGAGGAAGGGGTGCTTGAATGTTGACCAGCTCTCTTGGACCCCCCTACCTCCTAGAGTCTTAACCCATGGGATTCTCCCAAGCAGGTCTTTGAAGATGCCAAACTTAGCTCTCCTGAAGTCTAGGGTGGTAATACTACTTATTGCCCGGCTTCTTCCACGCAGGATCCTGAACTCCACCATCTAATGGTCACTGCTGCTAAGGCTGCCCCCAACCTTCACATCCCCAACCAGTCCTTCTTTGTTTGGTAGTACAAGGTCCAGCAGCACCCCTCTCCTCACGAGCTCCTCCACCACCTGTGTCAAATGTTATCATCAGTGCTCTGCAGGAACCTGCTGGACTCTGTGTCTAGCTGTGTTGCCTTTCCAGCAAACATCAGGGTGGTTGAAGTCCCCCATGAGAACCAGGGTCTGTGATCATGAGGCTACTTCCAGCATCTGTAGAAGGCCTCATTGACTTCCTCTTCCTGATCAGATGGCCTGTAGTAAACACCCGTAACAGTGTCACCCATATTAGCTTGCCCCTAAATCCTTACCCATAAGCTCTTGACTACTTCTTCATCCACACCTAGGCAGAGCTTGACACAGTCCAGTTGCTCTCTCATATAAAGAACAACTCCAGCACTTTGTTGCCCTGGCCTGTCTTTCCTAAAAAGTATGTAGCCATCCATGACAGCATTCCAGTCATGCGAGCTATCCCACCATGTCTCTGTAACTGCAATGAGATTATGGCCCTGTGACTGCACACAGATCTCTAGTTCTTCAGGTTTATTCCACATGCTGCATGTGTTGATGTGCGGGCATTCCACAGAATTAATTGAGAATATAGGTTCCCCTGGAGGGGTGCAAGAGGATCCACCATAGCCATGCACACCCTTGAGGTGATTGACCTTCCAGTTTTCATCTTGGGAGGCAACTAAGGAACATTTTATTGAATGCTTTTCAAGCATTCTTCAATTTGTCTAAATATAATTATAACCCTCTTCTCCTGAGTGTTCACAACCCATCCAAACCTGTGTCATGTGCAACTTAGTATTGGTGCTGGGTGAGAAGTTTTAATTCAGTATTTTCCCCTGGTTTTCTTCAGAAGTGGGGCACTAGCAGGCATGATTTGATTCTATGGAGCATTTCAGTTCTGACAGGGAACTGATGGCTCCATTGAAACTTCTCTGACCAGTTTCCCATGAGTCACATACCTCCAAATGCGGAGCTCTCACAGAAGACAATGCTGCCTCTTCCCTGCTCCCTTGGATGCACACAGAGTTTATTGCTGTTCTGTGAGCTCATTGGTTGACTTTTAAAAGTCTGTAATTATCTCCACCAAGAATAGTATTAATGTTAGAAAACCTCCTTCAGCCTATCCTTTGTCTGCTGCCAGCTGCTATAGATCTGTCTGTCCCACTGAATTAAATTAGCACATCCAAAAGCAATGTCTCTGAAGTGATTGACAAGAATTTTGCCATTGCTTATAAGGGAAATAGGAATAGGAAAAAGGCTAACAGCAGCCTTCAGTGACTGTATTTGCAAGACACACAGACTGTACCAGATCCTCAGCTGTTATATACTGTTATTACTCACTGAATATAAATATAATTGAGCTATGCTAATGTTAAATCAGTTGAGAGCCTGGCCTGGAACACAATTAAATATATCAAGGCTAAAGTAATTGGTCCACCACAAAGCATTAATATAGTGGTTTACTTTTACCATGGACTGCTCATATGCACTAAACAACTATAACTGTGTTCTTATTTAACCCTCATATCTCTGTCATCTACATAACTCTTCTGTCAGACACTGTTAGGCAATAAAGGCAGCTGGGTTCAATTTCTGGGGCTGCCTGCAAAAAGTCCAACAGAAAAGCAACCACTCTAAAATTTTAGTTGACACCAGTTTTAGCATCCACCTCCAATCTTGGCAAACTCTATTACACTGCCTGAATCATGGTGCGTTAGCAGTACATTTGCAATTACAAGCAAAGATTTTAAACAGCAGGATTAAATAAAGGGTAAGTTTTGTTGTGCAGAAAAGGAAAACAGTAAAATATTAGCTTTAGAAACTTGAGACAAAGAAGCACGGTCACTTAGGATGCACTGTCAGTAGTGCTGGATCATCAGCAGAGGTAGGTAGGCTTTGCTAGACAATTATAACGTGAGTTAATTGTCCTCGCTGTGCAGAGGTCGCAGGCTAAGCAGACTGTTCTCTCCTTCCTAAGGCATGAAGAGTTTGGGTAGGGTCTGCTGCCTATCACAGTGCTGCTTCATTTCTGAATAAGAAATAGTGATTTTGACTCCAGGTTGCTGACATCAAAGGTGCTCATCCATTTCAGGGTTACTGAATAGAAGACCCCCCCATCTGCAGCCCAGACCACTGGGACATAATTTCTGAACTTCCCTGTAGCAGCACAGCTGGGATCTCTGCAGCACTCTTGCAGAGGTACGCCTTGCTAAGTGTGTGTAGCTCTCAGGAAAAGCACCAACTGGACCGTGAATTTGAAAAACTCCAGCCCAAATCAGTACTGGTGACCATCCCTTGCTTTTTTGATGCCTGGTGTAGTGCTTGAGCTCCTCTGGAGCCCTCTGAATCTCTGCCCACTGCCTTGGAGTGCCTCACCCTCCTTCCCCTTCCCACGGCAGACTGAAGCACTGACTGCTATGGACCTATTTCCCTTGACTATATCTTTGTACATACAGATACAATAGCCATATTCACTCAGCTTTAGAAAAAAGAAGGTTTAGTTTATTCTTTTGTAAAATATCCCATATTGAGTCATAACTGAAAGGTAAATGAGGCTCAGCCTCTGCCATGAAAATCTCTTGATACCCAAATATGTGCCTCTTCAAAGGGCTCCTGTCTGGAATTTCTGGGGCTCTGAGGAGCTTAAGGCTTTATAGTAAAAATAATTTGATGTTCCTAGAAGGTCAGCTCTGGAAAACAACCAGCTCCTTGACATGCAAAGGTTGATTTAAATGGATCTAGCCAGGGATTCCCCAGCTGTCGGGGAGACATGCAGAGGGGTTAGGAAGTTAGTAGCAAGCTGTCTGGTTTGGATGCAGGGACTCTGAAGGAATATGAGTGCAACCCTCAGAGAAAGGAGAATTAAGAGCTTCTCTGGGCCTCGAGTAGGCTGCAGGAGTTACAGTGGGGATTTCTGAGCAGGTAAACTGCTGTCTGCTATTTATTTTTGTTTTATTCAGAGAAACAGGACTGAGCAAAGACTGTGTGTAAATAAGACAACTTAAGCAGAGGATACATTTGTCTCTACTCACTAGCTTCTTACTCTAAGAGACCCTGAATTTTGGCTAGAATGAGTAATATTATGAGTTGCATTTCTTTGAAGGTTATTAGATTGTGTAAGTGTATCAACAGTTGTTTCTTGGGGATGGAAGAAGTTGTGAAAAAGTGTTAGGTGGGTGTTTAACATTGCATGTACAATTTCCAGCTCATTTCAGATGCACTGCTTTTTTATTATAGCATTAGGTGAGAATGAAAAACAACATCAGATTTTTATGTTACAAGACATTTTAAGTTTGGAGAAAAAAAAAGGTGAATCCTTTCTAAGCTGATCAAATAATAACTTATGTTGCAGATGAGCAGAAGCAGATTTAGAAAGCAATCAGATGTATCCCACCCCATTTTCAATCTCCTTCATCATGTGCTGCAAGAAAGCATTACAGATACTAAAAGAAAAGTAACAAGAATCATTTGTGTGATAGTACAAACCTGTTTAGACCCTACTTGGATAATTCTTTATCTTTTCTTCCTGTTGGTATACCTGTGATGTAATGCCATTCCTTCTGCTCTAAATACTAAATCATAGAATCATAGAATGGTTTGGGTTGGAAGGGACCTCAAAGACCATTCTAGTTCCAACCCCCCCTGCCATGGGCAGGGACACCCTCCACTAGACCAGGTTGCCCAAAGCCCCATCCAACCTGGCCTTGAACACTTCCAGGCCACTGTGGAAAGAACTGATGAGAGCAGTCACCTCTCCTACCTCACGTGATCTAAGTCACCTGCAATAGTCTCTCTGGCTTGTATCATTAATGAAATCTCACTGTTAGAAAATGAGGAAAAATTGACTGGAATAGAAATTTTCAAAATGCTCTCAGAAGTAAAGTTTCAACTCTTGTGCTTTGTTGTTGTGGTCTGGAATTCCTTGAAAGCAAAAGGATAGAGGCCAAAGCACAGCAACCAGAGCATGTGAAACCTCTCGGCAGAGCAGGCGTGTGAGGCAGGGGATGAGAGCTGCGCTGCTGGCACCGACATGCAGCAAGAGGGTTCATCAGTCACTTGTGTCCTGTATGAAATCCAATAACCTGCTGGGTTAGACTGCTTAATATATATGCAGTTGAATTACACTTGCTGTTCCTTTGGCCATTGACGGGTTTGAATATAAAGTGGATACACAGGATTACTGTTCAAAATTTTTGTGTTGTTTTAGAGTAAACTTCTGGCATGACACTTTCTATATTCTAAGTGTTTTCTGTAATTTATTTTATTTTATTTTATTTATTTAATTTAATTTAATTTATTTGTTTCCCATATCTCCTAATGGTGAAAAGTTTGTTTTTATCCAGATGGTCAAGGACTGTAGGAAGAAGCAATATATTTTATTAGATTGCCTCATCCACCCAGAAGAAAATAAACATGCTTTCAGGCACACTATTTCTTCTTCAGGTCAATGTATTTGTATTTGTATTTGTATTTGTATTTGTATTTGTATTTGTATTTGTACATGTGTGTGGCTGTGTATGTGTTTGTGTGTATGTGTATATGTTTATTTAGTTCTTTGTTAAGATTCTCAGTTTACTGACAGATGACCCTCTCCTTTTGTGTACTTGAACCATGTACATATTTTGAGAAAGATACTCCACTGCACCTCTGCTTCATGCTTTGCTGAAGGAATTCGTCTGTATTTCTTCATAGAGCATCCTCTACTCAGTTGGTCATTTAATTGTCTAAAAGGTAGGCTGGATGGGTTTATAATTATTTGTCATGGTTTAACCCCAGCCAGCAGCTCAGCACCACCCAGCCACTTGCTCACTGCCCCCAGGGTGGGATGGGGGAGAGAATCAGAAGAGTGAAAGTGAGAAAACTCATGAGTTGAGATAAAGGCAGTTTAATAGGTAAAGAAAAAGCTGCACATGTAAGCAAAGCAAAACAAGGAATTAATTCTTCACTGCCCATGAACAGGCGGGTGTTCAGCCATCTCCAGGAAAGCAGGGCTCCATCATGTATATGGTTACTTGGGAAGACAAACACCATCACTTCAAACCTACTGCTCTTCCTTCTTCTTCCCCCAGCTTTACACGCTGAATATGATGTCATATGGTATGGAATATCCCTTTGGTCAGCTGGGGTCAGCTGTCCCAGCTGTGTCCCCTCCCAACTCCTTGTGCACCCCCAGCCCACTCGCTGGTAGGGCAGTGTGAGAAGCAGAAAAGCCCTTGGCTCTGTGTGAGCACTGCTCAGCAGTAACAAAAACATCCCTGTGTTATCAACACTCTTATCAGCACCAATCCAAAACACAGCCCCATAGTAGTTACTCTGAAGAAAATTAACTCTACCTCAGCCCAAACCAGCACATTATTGAAGGAAAAAAAAAGGTCTCTGGTAAATGAATCAATATATGCTTGACTGGAAATTCTTCAGTGGAACAAGTGTCCATGGGAAATTACTATTTGAGGAAATAAATTTATTTTATGCCCAAAAATATGAATTTTGTTGGCTTTTTTTGCATAAAGAACTATGTTTTTCAGTATTTCTTATTACAAGTGATTTAAAAACTCTGTTAAAATCCTGTGTTTGAAGTACTATTTTTCATTTTATGAGAGTTATTTTTACACCTGTGCATAACATGCCATTTAACAGTGCAGTAGCTAAAATATTTCTTTTCTGTTTTGCATAAAAAATGTTAATGATGTAGTTAAACTTACTCTGCAGTCTGGAGATACCATAATACTTTGATATAATGTCATAGTAAGTACTAGTCTCTGGCATGAAATACAAAAAAAAGTAACAATCAGAAAAACATAATAGTAAAATACCAATTTTGAATCTGACAATATTATTTTCTTTTTCTACTAAGCACATATTGAAATAATTTAGAACTTGGAATTCATTGGAAAAGAAAATATTTTGTTCTGTTAAAATAAAATATTTTGTCCTAAAAATAAAAATGAGCATTTATAATTTTGTTCCATCTATAGTTAACAACACTGATGGCCTTGGAAAAGTTGGCCAGCTTAACAAGAAACCAACACCATTAATAGATTTGTTTGTTAAAAATCAATACATTGAGTAATAAATACAGATTTCAAATAGCTTAAATAGAGAAAGTTGAAACCAGCACTTTGTACGTCTGTTGCAAATTTTTCATTACTAAAGCCCTGACCTTTCTTCTTACCTCATATTTTTTGACTGGCATTGGAAAATTATAGTTTTCTATATGGAGAAGGCTTACCCTGATGTGAAGGAGAGCAGTCAGGTTTGGGGAATGTGCCCCGGCAAGAGGCCGTGCTACTGGCTTACAGCATCACAGCTCTGTCAGGAAAATTTCTGTTTCTTTTACCTGGAACACTGGGGAGAGCCATTTGGTTAATAATCCTGACCTACTCTAGCTAAGATAGTCTAGTGTCCTTACTGCTTTCTTTTAACCCCACTTTCTGTAAGGAAATTTTCAACTTTTCAGAGAATAAAATTCTTCAAGTCTGAATAGTGTTTACGTACTTTGCTTAGTACACATGAGATTTAACCTTTTTGCCTGTGTGAACAGAGACTTTTACCAGGATAATGGTAGCAATGGTGTTTCTTGTCTTTATACCACAGTTTGAAATGCTAGGCTGTGGGAACCTGTGCGTACAAGTCAAGGGATTTCCTATGGAACATCAAAGGATAACTGCTTTTTAATATGATAAAGGAGTTGAATGAAAAAATTCGGATGTTCATTTCCAGCAAAACATGCAGACCAACCAGGGGCCCTGTTTTCAGTGCTGTGTACTTATGCCACCCAGAAGACATCAGATGTGATATTGATGGAAAACAGAGCAAAGCAGGTGGTGGGGATCCCAACCAAGGTCTCCCAGGAGCTGCTGGAGAAAGAGGCGGCCATCTGTCCCTGAAGAAATAGAGAAGTCAGAACTCTCTGACTTCTTCCATGGTGCCTTGAGTCTGCCCTGATGGTGAAAGTCATTCTTAACAAATGAACTAGGAGTGTGTGGGCAAAACAATTGTCCATTTCTGAACCTAACTTGAACCATGTGGGATTCTTACTGCTCTGTGTTCACGTCCCGCTTCAACATAAATGTGGAAAGACAGCTAGTAAGAAGAAATCGATAAACAATGCGGTAGGAAAAGAGACTTGGAGAAGAGAGAAAGTTTAATTATAAAAAAAAAGGAATGCAGTAAAAACTAGTATGTTATCTACACGCCACCCATTTGTGCCAGCCAATTTTTTAACGAATAACACATGCTTCCCTTTAGCAAGTAGGAAAACATGTCTTTATTTTTAATTGAATTATACTCAGAGGATGTTAGAAAAAAGAGGAATGAGGTGGGGGAGGAACATGGCTTTAGGTTACAGGGGAAATATGTTCAGAAACAGAGCTTTATATATTCCCACACACACACTCTGAGACGTTTGGAAAATCTCAAATGCTACTATGTTCTCACATCTGTATCATAAACAGTTACTAAACACCTTATTGCCCCTAATATTACATTGTCATAGGCAACCGCCTGTGCTCTCTGTACGAAAGCATCAGCTCTGGCTACACATGCAGCTGTTTCTCTGGGTTGGATCTGGGCTGTAAAAAAGGCATGTGGCAATCCACACTTGTGGATTAAGGCTCTGCAAACCCATTAAGACACTCCCAGTGGCCTATGGTATGGACCATAGGCTGTCACCCCTTATAATGGATGGAAATGAGAACTATTGACATTTAAATAGTTTTTAATTAAATATTGCTTATTTGGACTGCTCCTGCTTCTGTGTCATTTCTTAGTGGACACATTCCAGAGGGAAGTTTTGCCTTGAAGATATGTATTTGATGTAAAATGAAAGTGTACATCTCATCCCCATAGGAAGAAATTTTTCCCATCTTATTTCATGTGTCTTTTCATCACTACTATTATTTCCGATGGTGAAACATTTTTTAAATCGTGCATATTTCCCAATTTCAAAACAAAACCAAAATAAAATCTCCAAAATTTTATTTCACTATTTCATGAGGAAATCAATTTTCTCATGTGATAAAACTGTAACACAGAAATGCCATCATCATTGAAGGGATGCTTTTCAGTCTACATTATTTTTGTTAATGATTCTGTAGAGGGCACCATTAATATACCAAGAAATTCTGGTAGGAGAGTGAAAAAACAGCTGACTAGGAAAAAATTTGCTGTGCCCTATCATTTAAATCAATTGGCAGCTAAATACAGAAAATAAACCTAAGTATATACAGAAGTATGCAGAATAATTTAAGTTAAAAATTTAAGTAGTTCAAAAGCATTATGAAATCCATTTTAGTGTGACAAATTTCACATTTGTGTTGGAGAAAGGAGGTTAGCTGGGCAGGAAACAATTAAACAAATAAGAAGAGTCACCGAAAGAGAGGAAGCGGAGCCAGTCGAGCAGGATCAGAGTCAGGGAGCCAGATATGGCTCTGGCCAGAGTGAGTATCTTGAGGGAGAGGCAGCAAGCAGCCAGCTGGCACAGGGAGAGGAGTATCCAGCAGAAACCACACAGTGCAATCAAAGCGTCACCTTCAAAGTTTCTATCATCTCTGCTGTTGTACCATTACTTTTGTCAAACACTTCATCAGGATCCATGTGTTAATAGGAAACGTAACTTTTCTGTATTTGTCTGGTTTTGCTAAGTTAAAAAAAAAAAAAAAAAGGTTTTGTATTATTAGCTGCATTTATTTATGAGGTGTGGGCTTTCTTAATGGACAAAGTGGGAAACAGGGGACTATTCCAACATTCAGCCAATACAGAATCTCCTACCTCATAGTAATAGTAATTATTATTAAGAAAAAACAGACTCTAAGGGCAGTTTTTAGTTTTATTGTGACATAATAGCTGTATAAATCATGGAGAAACTGAAATGGCAAAACTACCTCCTTGCTATATAAACTACTTTAAATTTTTTGGTTTCATGCCATATATTATTTGCAATCAGAAACCTACTCATTTTTGTACATTTCAGAAACCTGTGACAGATACACTCACGTTATTTTACAAAAGTGCAATAGACATATCAAATATGTGACAGAATATATAAAATATATTTTTTCACCTGGAAAGGATTTAAAATAGATATTTTATTTAATTTCTAGAATTTTTTTTAAAAAAGTGGCTCTTGTGAGCATTAGATATTTCAGTTTACAGAATGTCTCTAATTCTACTTATTTCTAGAGTAGTCAATAATTTAATATGTGGTGATTCTGATTTCATTTATATTGATGATAACTGAATCATCAATCATAACTGAAGCCATTCAAATATGCATGTGTATATATATTTTTATTTTTATTTTTTTCTAAATGGATATATGGTTCCCTTTTCTTAAGATTGGAATTTTCATTGTAGCAGACCAATAATAGTCATGCGAAAGTTCAATTGTTATGGTTATGGTAAAGTTTAGCTTTGAGAAGTAGAAACATCACAGTGGTGAATGGAGCAAAAGAATCTGAAGAGAACAGAAGAGCACCGTAATCTTTTGACACTGTGCTGCTGGTGGAAACTCCAGCACTGACAACAGCTGCCAGTAGATGCTTTCCTTGCCTTTGCATAATCCTTGTTCTTAGGGTAATTCTTGCACTTTCTGCTTGTTGTAAATTTTAAAAGCCCAAATTTACATCTACTACTGCTAAAATTCAAGTCACTATCAAAACTCTTATTGTTTTCAATGGTTCAAAAATTTCTTAGAGCTTTGTTGTGCAACTATCTGATTTCAGGTTGCAGAGGTTAGTGTGAATCATTTTAACAGGCCTGAGAGGGTTTACAGCCCATCATTTTGATTTGAATAAACCTCAAAGCCCAATGGGAATTTCATCTCAAATCTTCAGAACTGGATCAAGACTATGCATAATCCATTGTAAACTATATGTCAGCCTACTTTCCCTGCAAACCTCTCATAGCATTGTGAGAGGATTTGGAAAGCTCAGCAAACCTTGAGAAGAATCCAGTTTCTTGGCTTGTGACCAAACCTCAAACCTTAGAAATTGATTTTCTTTTCCTTGCAAAGGTTTTACAGAGTTCTCATCGCCCTGCAGTTGTGTTCAAGGCAATTCTTCGCTTTTCTGTGCAGGTCTCCTGTGCTGCTTCTGAAGTGAGAAAACCCCTTCCTACAGCTAGCAGAAAACTGCCTCCTTCACCTTTAGATAGTTTCCCTAGACCAATCTGCATAAAAAGAACAGACAAATTTTTAAATGTCTATTGTGTATAAATCTCACTATAAAGTTGCTTTCTTTTAATTTTTATATCTTACTTTTATCTCTTCATATATCACTTCTTCTGATGACTACAAGTGCCTTCAGGGTAGATTATATCTTTGTGTTCGTGTAGTCCAAAACACAGCTGGACCATGATCCTGTGTGGGGCCTCTGGGCACCTCTGCAGTGTAAATAAATGGCAACAATAATAATAATAATAGCCTCTCGCACAATTTATGTGCGTTATAGCTATGTGGTAAACCTTTCATGAACAAAGTTTCTTGGTGCCAGACAAGTTTTTGTTAGTCAGGAGTCCCACTCTGACTCAAACAGCCCACAATTGTATGAGCAATTCCTCATGCCAGCCACCCCCCTTTGGGGTTGTAAATTCTCCTCTTTGAACCTTATAAATCCATTGACCTCTATAACTTGGCACTTTTCATCAGAATAAACAACCCACCTGCTAATGAATTTATTGAAACAAAGCATACATTTTGCTGACATGACCCCACATTTTTCTAAATGCTGGCTTTTAGAAATCTTCAGGGAAAGTCATCTGCTTGAAAAAGTGGTTTTCTAAACTAATTCCCTGGCTTTATTTAAACATTTAAAAATACATGTTGAAATACTGTATGAAATAGTGCCAAAAAAGTGAATAATAGTGGATATTATTTTTAAATGTTCATCTGTAACTACATCTCTCTAAACTTAAAATTTATGTTTTGTGAGGGTTTTTTCAGGGAGGAATGCATTATATTTTGAAAAGAAATTAATGACCTTCAGTAAATGTAGAGATGGCTGGCAACTCTGCTTTGTGTATAGTAATAAAAATGGTTTATTGGACTAATGTAGTTAAACACAGGAGCCAAATTATACTCAGGCTCAACCTCATATCTTGTGTGACTCTTGGGGCATCATTTGCTGACCTGGATTCCTCCCCTTCTCCTATCCCACTTCTTTTGCTGCCTGAAAACAAAGCCTAGACAAACTAAAGTAAATATCTTTTCTTTCATTTAGCTATATTTATTTTCCATTGGCTCCTTTAAAGCAGCACTACTAATGTCCCCAGAGCTCCCAAACCCATTTATTTTCTATCTACTACCTGCCGACCCGAAGCAGAAGCTAATTCACCCCAGAAGGTTTAACTCCTGTCAGCTGCAGTATCAGGGGCATATCAGATCCACTGTATGTAGGTGAGGATCAATAAGCTCAGGAGGTATAGAAAGGACATGATTTCAGGAAAACAGGGTTTGGAGGCTGATCAAGAAGAAGCCAGAGGGACATGGTATCTGGGTTTGTCAGGAGAGCTTGTTTTGGAATAAAAAGGCATATTCCACAAGGAAAAAGGGAAACTCAAGCCTATTGTGAAAAATGAGCTGCAGATTAGTTGTTTTCTCTTTTGACTTACAGCGCTATTAAGAAGTAGGTTGCATAGTCAGGTTAGAGAAGGATTTTCAAGGTTCTGAAAGACTGAAACCCTAAAGCATGCCTTAGCATCTAGAAGCTTCTTTTCCCCAGTCTCTTTCATGGAAACTCAATCCATATGTAAAGGCACTTCACTTTATGGACTCTAGACTGAACACCCACTTAATGTCAAAGGTGACAAGAGCTAGTCAGAAAGATCCAAAGCCATATAGGTTATTCATAAAAGTGTAAAACCACCCCCAAAGGAATAATTGTCCGAAACACTTGCCATAATTCTGAGTGGTTATGTAAGAGTAGGATATTTGTCCGGAATTTTTGTGTTGCGATCCCTGATGAAAATTTTGGCGAAGTTTTGAGATACAGTTTATACTTCTACAGTCTCAAATTTAGTTTGTAACCTTGAGCATTTCTCCTAATCTTGTTGCTGGAGGGTCCTCATTAAAAACTGTCTCTATACTTTCATTATATTAATTTAAGAGGACAAGTGACCATCTGATCTTCTTGTATGGCATTAAATTTTACTTACTCTAAAGCCATAGATTGTACATAAGCTAAAGCATTTCTGTGCCGGGGAAAATAAATTGTATATTACAGATACAGAAGAGGGTAATCCATGATGATACTCATTTCTGAACTCTTACTTACGCAGGAAAATGAATATGTAAAACAGACATAGGTTGTCCCAACAGACAAACCACACTGCATGTGAAGGGGAAAGCAGCTTGCACTATCTTTGAAAACTTTGGATTTAGGAAAAGATTCCTTTTCGATCCAAAATCAAGAAATCAGCTTGGGCCTTGAAATCAGCATGGCACAAGAGCAAGGCACACACCAGGTGGGCATCTAAAACCCAGTGTTCTCTGTATTGATTTTTTTCTTTATCTAGGTGGATATAATTTGTCTTTAGTCCCATCTTCAACTGTGCATGTTTCCTAGTAGAAGGCAGAAAAAAGCACAGTCCCTTGAATGCAAACCAGACAATCGTATGTTCACAGAAAAATGATTTCTAACACTTTAAGGCGACTCTTTGAGTCTTGGAAGATGACATTTGCATATGCTATGAATGCCACTTACAACATTAGTAAACCCGTTGTCTCCAAGGCCAAGGAAAAAAGGATGACTAAGAGTATGTACATACTGTTGGATGGTGAGGCAGACAGACTACCCTGATCATCCAGCTCGATCCAAACCTGTCTTACTCAAGATCCAGTCCTTAGTCATCATTACACCATTGTGAGAAAGACTCAACAATCTCTGAAATTGTCAGATGTGTTTTTCTCCACATACTATGTCCAGTCAACATCTCAGCTTCTCTTTGGTTAGCTCAGCTCCTGGGTCCCATAAGCCTTACATCCGGCTGTCCAGTGAAATTCTACCAAAATGTTCTCAGCGTGTGGACGCTAGCATGGACTTATTGCACCTAAGTTTAGACACTTAAGTGAGGCAACTAAGCGAGGAAAATAAATACTTCAGACACCTCAGTGTCAAAGGAGGGTTCTACATTCTTTGCACGTGTACACCCATGTTTATGTATTTCGCAAGTTGTTTAAGCAGCTACATGATTAGAACAAGGATTAAAGGTAGAAGGGTTGAATCCAGATCAAGAACTGGACAGTGGTAGTCAAGAGGAAGTCTTAGTAATGATATGCTGGGGTGTAAACTCACTTCCATCTATATGATCTTCCTCTTCAATGTAAATTCATTCCCTATGCAAAGACTGTATGCTCACACTCTGTACGGGCCAACTTGCTTGCCTATGCTTCCTCATTCACAGTCTCTCAATAAATGGTGAATCTCTCACTCAGTTTCCGTATTTGACAAAAGGGTTGGGATCTCAAATATTTTACAGTCCTCACACATAATTTTTTTATGAAAACAGGTGGCCACACAAAGGAAAGAGATGCAGTAACATTTTCACCTAAGGGATAAGTTACAACATGAACTTGCAACTTGTTTGATACCAGACAATCTACTCATGAAAGAAACATTATAAATAATCAGCTTGGCAAACCTTCAGATGGATCTTAACCATTCATACATATCAAAGTCAAGCAGTCATGAGTGAATGGGCTAAAATTAGTTAAGTACTCCTTATCTTTAAAAAATAGACTACATGGAAATTTTATAACTACATATCATCTTTGTGCAATTTTAGTATACTTCTACAAATGGTGAGAATGCAAAAGTATTTTTCTAAATATTATCAAAATTGGCACAAAACCCCTTAAAAATTCAGTGGGAAGGGGAATTGTCTATGTTACTGAAAAGAGGAGATTCAGGAAATATTTTTATGATATTTCATTCACCAACCAGAAAGTGTTAGCAGGAATGTATTTGGCAAGGATTGTTTTTAACATGAATGTTTCACTTACTACCCACTCATGCACACATACAGATCTACCCCTTAACATTTGGCTTCCTCTTAAACAGAAACTGAAAAGCTTTTTGTCAAGTTTTTGGTCTCTTATTCTTACTACTCAAAAAACCATTTCTCTACTGAAAAAAAAAAAACTAAACAAAAAAACAACCCAAACCAAAATCTTGATTAAAATATTTTGACCAGCCAAAGTGTTGTCCAAATGAAAACTGTATTCAGGTTTTAGTAAATTATGGAAAAGAAATAGATATTCTTGATGTCAAACTCATGTGCCAAGTAGAGAGGATTAGCAATGTGACAGCTTTAGAAAACTTCTGCTGCTGCTGCTGTCTTCTGCTCTGACCTGGAAGACTTTTAAAATTATGTCTGTGACCAGGGGTGTGAGAATGACAGGCAAAGGACCCTAAATCCATGTAAAACTGGGTGATGTTTGGGGTTGCCTTGTAACCCTGCATGGGAGACAGGCAGCTGCTGAAGCATTTGAACCTTTCTAAGAAGTGGTTCTAAGCTACTTTAAAACTAAAAGCTGCTTTGAATCCTTAAAGTAATTTGAACTATTGTGTGACATTAAACTCTTTAAATGGTGTAAGACTTTAAATCGCTTTAAGAGTTTAACATATAGTTGGTAGGAAAAAAGTCATATCCCAGGACTTCGAAAGGGAAGAGCTGGGTTCACAATGCAAAGCAATGCATGCCACAGTGTTATAGAGTGGACATTTGAAGTAGTGTACGGATTTGGAGTGACCATTTTTGTCTGGCTATATATGAAAACGATGGCACTGAGATTATCTGATTTTTTGGAGAGGTTCTTCACAAGGTCCCTTTATTCCCATTTAAATTGTTGGACCTGTGTGAGGCATTTATTTGCTCTATTTAATATTTTTAATATCTTTAATATCTTTATCAATGGTCTGTATGAGGGGATCAAGTGCACCCTCAGTGAGTTTGCAGGCAACACCAAGTTGGACAGGAGTGTTGATCTGCTTGAGGGTAGGAAGGCTCTACAGAGGGATCTGGACAAGCTAGATCAATGGGCCAAGGCCAACTGTGTGAGGTTCAACAAAGCTCAGTGCCGGGTCCTGCACTTGGGTCACAACAACCCCACACAACACTACAGGCTTGGGGAAGAATGGCTGGAAAGGTGCCTGGCAGAAAAGGACCTGGGAGTCAACAGCCATCTGAATATGAGCCAGCAGTGTGCCCAGGTGGCCAGGAAGGTCAACAGCATCCCTGCTTGTCTCAGGAATAGTGTGGCCAGCAGAACCAGGGAAGTGATTGTCCCCCTATACTCAGCACTGGTGAGCCCACAGTTCAAGTACTTGTTCAGTTTTGGGCCCCTCAGTACAGGAAGGAGATTGAGGCGTTGGACTGTGTCCAGAGAAGGGCAACGAAGCTGGTGAAGGGTCTGGAGCACAAGTCTGATGAGGGGCAGCTGAGGGAACTGGGTTTGTTGAGCCTAGGAGGCTGAGGGGAGACCTTATTGCTCTCTACGACTGCCTGAAAGGAGATTGTAGCCGGGGGCGGGGGGGGGGGGAGGTGTTGGTCTCTTCTGCCAAGGAACAAGCAATAGGACATGAGGAAATGGCCTCAGGTTGTGCCAGAGGAGGTTTAGTTTGGATATTAGGAAAAATTTCTTCACTGCAAGTGTTATCAAGCATTGGAACAGTCTGCCCAGGGAAGTGGCTGAGTCACCATCCCTGAAGGGATTTAAAAGATGTGCAGATGTGGCATCTAGGAACATGGTTTAGTGGTGGAGTTGGGAGTGTTAGATTAATGGTTGGACTTGATGATCTGAAAGGTCTTTTCCAACCAAAGTGATTCTATTGATTCTATTTGATGTGATCAATTACAGAAACCTGTCATGTTCCTGAAGGAAGTGCCTGAATGTTGCTGAGTCTGAATATAGAGTTGTTACTTCTTCCTCCCCCGAGCAAAAGTCTATTTCCAAGAGCTAAGTCCTCTCCTTCGCTGTGAGAGATTTGGTAACTGGATGAAAACCATGTGATTCAGTCTGAATCTGATAAGGATGAAGAGTATGTGGACTGGAGGAAGGAACCACTTTGAGAAATTCAGCATTAGTTCAGTTTGACAACCAATCCCAGCAGGCTTTTTGCTAGAAAATGGGGAAGAATTCACTCAAACCAAAGGAGTTTGTGGAAACAAGAATTCAAACCCAGGATCTTACTCAGGTCTGGTGGATATGCAGATCTAATCTCTACTAGGTATTCTTGGTCACCCACATTTGCAGCGTGAACAGGACAGACCATCTTCCAAACCCCTCCTGCCCAAAGTGGGCTCCATGGGCAGCATCTCAATTCCAGGGCAGCTCTCATACTGGCCTTTGCAGTCTGGGGGCTTACATATGTGGATGTATTTTGCCTGGGGGAGAATGAAGCAATTAATATACTTTATAAAGTGCAATAGTTTCTTCTCCCAGGTAACAGGACACACAGAGCAAAATGTCAGACACAGACGACCTACTGAACACAAGTTAACAAGATCTTGAACAATTTTCTGCAGAGGACTGTGACGAACCCATTATAAGAAATGATGTGGGCCCTCTGTGGGCTCTCTGTGTTTCAACTGTATCATTATTTGTCATATTTACAGTATATAACAAATGAGCTAAGAAGAGAAAAACCTGGACTGGAAAGAGATTAGATCATCTGGGATGAAAAACTGCCAACACTGAGGCTTTACACCAAAGGAAAAGTAATAATCATGTCTTACATAAAGCATATGTAAGCTCTGCAGCTACCTTGAAAAAATGGTCCCCTTCAGGACATTTCTTACCCTTTCTTCTACACACAGTTTCCCCATCTCCTTCATCTTTGAGGGAAAGATGCATTTTCCTTCTTCTTTTGTCCTCCCCCACAGAAAACATCATATGCAGAAACATGAGCAAACTGTGGTTTGAATCCCTTCCACCCTTTCAGAAATTATTAAGCATCCAACTTATGAGAAGTCGTATTTCCAGTCACTTTTATGTTCCCTTGACCAAGCTCTTTTCTCAATATCTCTGTCATTTAACACTGAATACTAATGAAGTCTTTGTCAGAAGTGTTCCTCCTCCATCTTGTATTTTTTACCCTTGAGGTGCATTTGTGGATCACCTTTGACATCAGTGTATGCAACCCCATACCAGCACAACCCATTTTAGAAAATTTTGTCCTTACGGGGCTCTACTGAGCTTTCCAGATACTGTTTTGCAGACACTCTGAATGGATACAGAGGTTTGCTGGGCCTTTAAAATTTGACCTGAACGAAACACATTTATGAAAACTCTATGGCATAGAGTGTAATGCACCATATATGTCTAAGTATTTAAAGTGTATACTACAGAATCAGACATTTTACTAGCTGGAATCACATAATTTAACTTGTGGCAATGACCTCCTGCCGTGCAACATATTTTTTTGTGTGTGCATAGACATTACATGGAAGGAAAAACCATACTACAGGCAGCTCTAACAAGACCCAGGTATTCAATGAAATTCAATTCCTGTTTTCTGTAGCACTCCTTTTACCACTGAATAGCTTCTTTTTATTTCCTTTTTTTTCCCCTCTCCTGAGCTCCCTTTCTTGCAGAGTTCATGGCTATGATGCTGATTCCTTTCCTGACACATCCATCCTACACTGATCATAAAGAGCAAGAGGCTGACAGATAATGTCAAACAGCTTTCCATGAGAACTCGGATTATGCAAGTACAGTTTGATCTCTGCAATGGTTCAGAACCACTTAGATGCACATTGTGCACTGGTGCCAAAAGTTTGTCTCCAGGCTACTAGGAGAGATATTTAAGGCACTGTGATGTTTAAACAGAAAAAATATGTCTTTTATTAATCATATTTGCACAACTGATCAGGAAAATTCATTTCTTATGTTTTCAGAATTAATTTTGTGGAGCAAAGTGAAGTCAGATTAACCTACAGACCTAAGCAAAACTATAGCTTCTTTGTTTCAGGCTGGAGAAAGGCCAAATCACATTATAGCATACTTTACTGGTAAGGTTATATCTTAGGAAAGCCCCAATAGGCTTTGAGAAGGAACCAGTATCTAACAGAGCTAATGACTGGGTGTACAGCTCTATCTTGTACTGGTTCCAGATTCTTACATTATAAACCACACAGCTATCAGTTTTATTGTCACTGCAATTCCAGACAGATGCATATATCACACAGACACTATGGCGATACTTTTCACAAATGACAGGGCCATTTTTTGCCCAGACACTCCATGCTTAGAGATGGGGAGAGCATATTCTAGGTAAGATTGTTGGATCACATCAGCTTCTATTTTTCCATTGTGCATCACTTGCTTTTCTATTGTGTTGTGGGTTTTTTTCATTCTCTAGGAATTTTTGTTGCTCTGTTCCATTGTATTTCAATGTAATTAATCTGAATTTATTGCATACGAATTTTATCCAGACATATGGTTTCTAGCTAACAGCCCATTGCCTACTGTATGTAAAGTAATTGGGGTAAAATTTTAAAATATACTGACCTATTTAGCTAGGATGTATTTAGTTACCTAACCAATTTTTTCTGTGTTTTCAGAGGTGTTGAGAAACTGCAGTGCCTACTGAAGTTAGTGGGAACTTTGCCTGCTCAGCATGTCTAAAAACTGGACTTTAATTAACATTTTATTGATTTTTAAACTATCTGCATGTTCAGACAGTAGCATAAAATTCTAATGACTTTAGTTTTCTGGCCATTTTCAATTGCTCTAGAAAAATAACAGCAAGCAGATGGTGTGATAAGGAAGTTGTTGCTTTTAATGCAAATGCATCTCTTTTAACCCTAATTATGCTTTATTGCTTAAATAAAATTTATTTTATGTAGGGTATCCAAATAAGATAACATGCAAGAACTTCAAAATGAATTTTTTTAACTATGCTTTTCAGTCAGAATGACTAACCAAATCTATGTCTTCATTGCCAAGTACAACAACTCTTCCTTCTAGCTGTAATCTGCCCCCTTTCAGCAAAAGGCAGAGGAAATAGGTGTTTCCTGTATATCTTGCCAGTCTCAATGATGTCAAAGGCATTGAGTTGATACCCAGTGAGGTCTATGTGAAACCAGTGGAGCCAATACCTTAATTTTCTTACAAATTAGAAATAAATGTAACTTTGTATTTGCTTATGGAGTGAAAGAGAAAACTCGCAGTCTTTTTTTCACAGTGTCATCACATAGTATTACACTTCCTTTATACAACAAAACCATCTGATGGTTTGGATAAGATCTCTAGGGGCTAAAATAAATCTGCAGTTTGGTGTCCATCCTGGACCACTGACCTTGGTCCAATTTGCTTATATTTTTTTTAGGAATGCCTTCTTCCTCTGCATATTAGTACAATTCTACCTTAGCCCCATTGTGCCTCATTTCAAATGATGTGGAAACAGTGCTGTGGATGTAGAAGGCACGTGTATACCATACCATTGAATTTTCCAACTATTGCAAGGTTCACAGTTAATCAGAAATAGGTGGAACTACTACATTTTAATCCAGATTGCTATTTTGAACATCTGGAAGTCTGAATATATTTGCTTTTGATTATTCCATGCCTAATTCCAGGAAGGTTTGGTCCCACCAAGCATTGAATCTCTTTCACTTGCAATGAAATCAGGAGCTAACAGTTGGTTGGGATCCCTCATTTTTACCTTGCCCTTGAGAATCAGCCAAATGACTTGCAATGGAAGTCTGTTTCCAGAAGAAAAAAAACAACCCCAAAATTCCAAAAAAACCCCAACAAAAAAAAAACCCAACAAAAACCCCCAACCCTGCAGCCATCCATTTCAATGAATATTTTTCATATCGAAATAATAAAAGCATCAAGCTTAAGTATCAGACTTAAAGCTGTCAAGTTACTGGCCAAAAGAGATATTAGCATTTCACATAATCTAATGTATACATTTAGGCAGTTTCATGGTTCACTCAGTTCCTCCAGTTTCTTTTTCATTTGGGATCTATTCCAGCCCCCATCACTGAGATCCAGACTCTTTATTTGGCCATAAAGTCTCCGCAGCAGTGTAGCCTGGGTTGTGTTGAACCTCAGGATACTCGTGTCAGTCTGGGTGATCCAGGAAGAAAAAGCTCTAAAGCTCTAAAGGTACAGTGGATTTTTAAGGCCCATAAATTGGCTGTAGGAAAGAGCTCAAGAAGGTATTATTAATAATAAGTTTGAAAGCCTTCCTTCTCAGCATTTTCAAACCAACATAAACATGAATTCTGCTTTATTTCTCAGCATTATGAAACATTAACAGCTCTGAACTGTAAAAATAACTAAATCTATCTTTTCTTTCCCTCTCCAGAGTACCTCCACATGCTTCCGTTCATTTTCTACACTCTGTCACAGACATATTTTTATATTTCTTTGTCCCAGCTCTGTGGATAAGAGAGATGATCCAATTACCTTGAGGAGAGGATTTCTAATAAAAATTTATAAAGAAATGGTAAGTGGCTGCACCTTGTCTCTCTCTTTTTCCTTTTTTTTCCCCTCTCTGTTGTTGGTAAGGAAAGAAATGCTAACACTGACATGAACATTTTTGTATGTAAATAGAAGCAGAGCAAGGGAAAGAAAGATTTTATATTGTTTCCTGCAAAAACCATTACTGGATCAGATGTTCTAGTAATTGTAACTGGCTAGAGTTTTCCATCACATTGTTGGAACAGACATGGGGTTCATCCAAAAGGGGACATTAAGGGATTTGGTCCCAGAACTCCCAGGGGAGCAGATACACTGATGGGAAAGGCTGCTCTCGAGGCTTCCAGCTCCTCCACCCCCAGTCAGCTGAGCTCCCCTTCCTCTGGCTGTTTCTGCCCCTCGGAGGGTTTTGGAAAAGATTCTTCCATCAGGAGAAGAGTCAATGCAAAATTAAATACAGTCTTTCGTTTCAAACTGCATTAACATCTGGATACATCTGAACATGATTGCTGGATGGGACGTTGCATGTTTCTTGGCACTACATTTTCCTTGTCCCCAGCATTTTCTCCTCCCTGCCACTCACTGCCTGATCCCTTGATGCACAGGGAAATGCAATCACAGTTTGTCATATATGGGCTTTTCTGCCAGCATTTAGGAGTAAGGAATGAGCATTCTCATTTTCATGTATGAGTCCATGGATCTGAACATTTTTCAGAGTTATTCTGGTGTTTTCCCATTTTCTATGGTAGTCTTCTGTCCAGGTGACTGTCCAGCAGAACGTCTTCCTCGCTGTTTTTTTTCCCTCCAAAGTCTGCTCTTCTGTGAGACTTGCAAAATGCTCAGAAAGGGGTTTCTAGTGGATATGCCACATGTGAAGTCCAAGTTTATTTATTCTTTTGTGATGATTTATTAACAGAATGAGTTTGCATATACATTTTTACATGAATGTAATTTTCTATTAATTTATGAATTGCAATCCCAAGCACAGCTACAGGCTGAGTGGAGAATAGATTGAGAGCAGCCCTGAGGAGAAGGACTTGGGGGTGTTGATTGATGAAAAGTTCGGCATGACCCAGCAGTGTGTGCTTGCAGCCCAGAAAGCCAACCGTGTCCTGGGCTGCATCAAAAACAGTGTGACCAGCAGGTCGAGGGAGGTGATCCTGCCCCTCTACTCCGCTCTTGTGAGACCCCACCTGGAGTACTGTGTCCAGCTCTGGGGGCCCCGGTACAGGAGAGACATGGAGCTGTTGGAGCGAGTCCAGAGAAGGGCCGCGAAGCTGATCAGAGGGATGGAGCACCTCTCCTCTGAAGAAAGGCTGAGAGCGTTGGGGTTGTTCAGCCTGGAGAAGAGAAGGCTCCGGGGACATCTAATTGCAGCTTACCAGTACCTAAAGGGGGTATACAAGAAAGCTGGAGAGGGACTGTTTACAAGGGCATGGAGTGATAGGACAAGGGGTGAAGGCTTTAAACTGAGAGATGGTAGATTTAGATTAGATATTAGGAAGAAATTCTTCCCTGTGAGGGTGGTGAGGCACTGGAACAGGTTGCCCAGAGAAGCTGTGGAGGCCCCCTCCCTGGAAGCGTTCAAGGCCAGGTTGGATGGGGCTTTGGGCAATGTGGTCTAGTGGAGGGTGTCCCTGCCCATGGCAGGGGGGTTGGAACTAGGTGATCTTTGAGGTCCCTTCCAACCCAAACCATTCTATGGTTCTATGATTCTAATTAAGAAAGCCATTGCTGTTGTCAAGAGTACATGAAGTAATTTCATAAAATTATTTATACTTTTGTCATTCATTTTCCACATTGACCAAAACAATTTCAGAATTTTTATGATGTAACTTAACTTGTGGACGGGTTTTTTTGCATGCGTTGATAGTTTCACTTGGTCATTTCAAGAGAAGCCTTAAAGTCTACTCTTAAACATAAACTTATGAAATGGTCCTGCAATGAAGAAGGAATAACCAATGGAAACATTCTAGAAATCAGTTTAAAAAATGCCTTGCTTGTTCCTGATTTTTTCCATTAAAGATTTCAAATTCTCATTCCATGAGAAATGTCAACATTTTTTAAAATTCCAATTTAGAAATAAACTTGCTTCTAAGTTTCAGACTTTCCCAAGGAAGGAGAATTCCAGTTCCTGCTTTTATCTGATTTTGAGTATGTTTACCCACAGAAAAATTCTTGACTTTATTTTAACCCAAGATTGCTATCTATTTTGGGGACCTGTGCAGCATCGTTCTCTGCCTCTCTGTAGTTTAAAAAAAATAAAATAGATGGTTATTCAGGCCCACATTTCTTACTTTTATGTAGTAACAACATAATGTTTACATCCATGCTGAATTTCTACCTTTTTGTTTGGAGCACAGTTATTCCCTGCAATAAGTACATATTACAGGCAGAGGAAAATAACTTGATTCTAAGATAAAAGATACAAACCCAATAGCCATCAGACTCAGCAGCTAAGAGAGAATCATAACAGGCAGAAGGAGGTTAATGCACAGAATGTAATGAATTCTCTTACAGGCAGTTTTAAATAGGCTGCACTGAGGGGTTGTATACTCTAGCTGTAAATACTAGGTTGGGAGACTGAAATTCCTGCTGTAAGTGCTTTATATATAAATGTTTAGTTACTTATCAGCCGAATGAAAAAGGTCTGTTTTTTGGTGGCATTTGAAATAAAAAGCAGCTGCCTGATGTTCCGGGAGCTGCCTTCCACCAGACAGTTTATAACCGCTGCCTCAGTTCTGCAAGGCTCAGAAATTTTTGAATCCTCAAGGGCATCCAGAAATTAAATTTGCCAGTTCTAAGGATTGTGCACTTGAGAAGTATACAGTTAAAATGCTTTGTATTTTTTCCCTACCTGCTTGCTTTTCTGTTTGTCATTCAAGATCTTGTAAAATTGTGGTAGAACAAGTGTTTTAATTAGTGTAATTTACATGTACCTTCTCAAAAGAAAAGTATGCTCACAAACTGCTTTGAGTGCTCTTATAATTCGTCAGGATCTTAAATTAAATACAATAAATTGAGCACATGGGTTTTTTTTTTAAAATTATTTTTTATATTTCAGTCAATAGTGTACAGTCAGCATTCTGCACAGACACCCTCTGCTGTGGGACTGCCCCTCACTACATTGAAACAAGGAGAATGTTTGGCTACGTGTGCATTACAGTGAATAGCATCTGGGTGTCTTTGATGACCCTGGAGGAAGAATGATTTTGTAGGTATTTCCACTGAACTGTGATTGGCATAAATGTCTTGTATAGGTCTTATCACATACTTACATTCATCAATCAGTGGGAAACTTTAGGACTCCAGTTGTGCTGGGCACTTTGAGGAAGACCATCCTTGATCAAAAAAGTAGGTGCTAAATTAACAAAACAAACTTCAGTTGGTCTGTTGCTCCCTGTGTTCTTTTCAACTTACTCATCCCTGAGTCCCCTCTGCTTTCTTCTGTATTCCAGCCCTCATTTTCTAAAGAGAAATGACTTTAGCTTGCTTCATGGTTTAAAGTGAGGAATGAGATACTGTACTGCAATGAAAGGGGAAACCCCAAAACCCACACAAACCCAGATTATGTGGGTTTTGCATGTTTGATGAGAAATAATAATAATAAAATCCTCAAAATTGTTTGGAGTTTTTAAAAAGTATTCATTAAACACAAAGTAAATACAAATATCAAATAAACATACTGCAAGTGGCAAACTTGAAGAAGTCTGCCAAAACAGAGTTCTAGTAAAAGAAGAGACTTCCTTGGAAATACTTCCTTATTTCTTAATGCAGCCACTACCGCTGTCTCTTTCAGTGCTTTCCACTCAGATAGTTGTGTGTGTCCTAGTGCATAACGAGAAATAGCAATGTATTTAAAACACCCTCATTTTTTCTTGACGCTAAAGGTGCTAGCAAAGGAGAGAGTGGTCTGGAGAGCTGGCTGTTACACTCCACAGTTAGCAGCAGCTCTTCACCTTTTTGTAAAGCAGCCTCATCCTTGGAGCTTGAAGTTTCTCACCTGCACAGATCATGACACAAGACTCATAATTTTCCACGGTGTGTTCTTTAACAGCTAGGCTGGCAGCATGATCCTTAGAAGCCAGTCCTAGAATTGATTTGACTCAAGTTAATTATTTTGAAGCAAGGAGACCACGTGAGTGAAAGGACGACATCTCATGCTGTCGCCCAAAGAAAGACTGAAGTAATCTTCAAATTATACCACTATGTCTGTTGATGATGCTAATTAGCTCCTTCAAAATGCAGATAGCAACTCAGGTAATGATTAACTTGTGTTATTGACAGACTAATATTGAGTTAAAAATATGACATACTCTAATGAAATCTTTCACATAATTTCATGATATATGTTTCAAAGTTTCAAGGTAATAATGAGTGAAGATGAGATTGTGATTAAAATAGAGTTTCTCTGGTTGGAAACAGAGACAGCCTTCCATGTTTTCCAAATGGAACTATGATTATGGTTATAATGTAAGAAAGGTTCTAAACCTATTAAGTTTTGAGGCAGTTTTACAGCTTTCTTGTTTATTGGATATTTCCTATGAAAAAAATGACAATGAAAAGTGAAGTCTGCTATTATTTTTCATGCCTACAACAGCTACTCTATTTGCTGTCAGATTGCATTGTATGCATTGTGCATCCTTTAACAGCACTTAGACATGCTGACATAAAATACAAAGATGATCCAATTACATTTTCTGCAACTGCATCTCATTTTGCTAATGCTTACAAATTAAGGGTGTCTATCACCCCTTACATGAGACAGAACACAGATAGCATTTTAAATCCTGTGAATTTTATAGTGTACACCACTTAAATACAGAAGCAGCCCTAATCGTAAGCAGTTGACATGTAGATCATAAACTAGTCTAGTCAATATGAAAATGCAACCATGTTGCATACAGAAATGATTCCTCCTTACAGTTACTTATCAGTGGTAGTATTTATTTGTGGCAATTTGCTTTTGGTAATTTATTTACCAAAGACAATATAAATGTACAGCATTAGTGCTTATGATCAGTGTATATTATCTTTTCTACTTTTTTTTTCCCCAAACAGTTTTGCCATGGGTAGCAAGCCCTGAAAAATCCAATGAATCTTTACAGAAGTCAGAGTATTAGAGGATAGTATTTTGGAAGGATGCTATATGTTCATATGTCAGATGTGTATGACATACGAGAACCACAGAGAGTAAAAGAAAATCATAGAACCATAGAATGGTTTAGGTTGGAAGGTACCTTAAAGATCATCTAGTTCCAACCCCCCTGCCATGGGCAGGGACACCCTCCACTAGACCACGTTGCCCAAAGCCCCATCCAACCTGGCCGTGAACGCTTCCAGGGAGGGGGCCTCCACAGCTTCTCTGGGCAACCTGTTCCAGTGCCTCACCACCCTCACAGGGAAGAATTTCTTCCTAATATCTAATCTAAATCTACCATCTCTCAGTTTAAAGCCTTCACCCCTTGTCCTATCACTCCATGCCCTTGTAAACAGTCCCTCTCCAGCTTTCCTGTAGGCCCCTTTAGGTACTGGTAAGCCGCAATAAGGTCTCCCCGAAGCCGGCTCTTCTCCAGGCTGAACAACCCCAACTCTCTCAGCCTTTCTTCAGAGGAGAGGTGCTCCATCCCTCTGATCAGCTTCGCGGCCCTTCTCTGGACTCGCTCCAACAGCTCCATGTCTTTCTTGTCCTGGGGCCCCCAGAGCTGGACTCAGTAGTACTCCAGGTGGGGTCTCACAAGAGCGGAGTAGAGGGGCAGGATCACCTCCCTCGACCTGCTGGTCACACTGTTTTTGATGCAGCCCAGGACACGGTTGGCTTTCTGGGCTGCAAGCACACATTGCTGGGTCATGCCGAACTTTTCATCAATCAACACCCCCAAGTCCTTCTCCTCAGGGCTGCTCTCAATCTATTCTCCACTCAGCCTGTAGCTGTGCTTGGGATTGCCCTGACCCAAGTGCAGGACATTACACTTGGCCTTGTTGAACTTTGTGAGGTTCATACAGGCCCACCTCTCCAGCCTGTCAAGGTCCCTCCGGATGGCATCCCTTCCCTCCAGCGTGTCGACTGCACCACACAGCTTGGTGTCGTCGTCAAACTTGCTGAGGGTGCACTCGATCCCACTGTCCATGTCACCAACAAAGATGTTAAACAGTGCCAGTCTCAATACCGACCCCTGAGGAATGCCACTCGTCACTGGTTTCCACTTGGACATAGAGTCGTTGACCACAACTCTTTGAGTGTGACCATCCAGCTTCCTTTTTTTTTGAGTTTGTCCAGGATCTCCTTGTTCATCCATGCAGGCCTCTGGGTATTTTTGCTTGACTTCGTCTTTGCTGGGATGCATCACTCCTGCGCTTGGAGGAGGTGATCCTTGAATGCTAAGCAGCTGTCTTGGGCCCCTCTTCCCTCCAGGGCTTTGTCCCATGGTAGTCTGCTAAGCAGGTCCCTGAAGAGGCCAAAGTCTGCTCTCCTGAAGTCCAGGGTAGTGAGCTTGCTGTGCGCCCTCCTCACTGCCCTGAGGATCTTGAACTCCACCATTTCATGGCCACTGCAGCCAAGGCTGCCCTTGAGCTTCACGTTCCCCACCTGCCCTTCCTTGTTGGTGAGAATAAGGTCCAGCATGGCACCTCTCCTCACGGGCTCCTCTATCACTTGGAGGAGGAAGTTGTCATCAATGCATTCCAGGAACCTCCTGGATTGCTTATGCCCTGTTGTGTTGTCCCTCCAACAGATGTCGGAGTGGTTGAAGTCCCCTATGAGAACCAGGGCTTGTGAATGTAAAGCTGCTCCCACCTGTCTATAGAGGGCCTCATCTGCTTGGTCTTCCTGGCTGGGTGGCCTGTAGCAGACCCCCACTATAGTGTCACCTGTTCCTGCCCTCCCATTAATCCTGACCCATAAGCTCTTGGTCAGCTCCTCATATCCCCAGGTGGAGCTCCATGTACTCCAGGTGTTCACTGACATAGAGGGCAACACCCCCTCCTCATCTTCTCTGCCTGTCCTTCCTGAAGACCCTGTATCCTTCCATCACAACACTCCAGTCACAGGAGCCATCCCACCACATTTCCATGATGCCAATGAGATCATAGCCCTGCAGGCACACACATGCCTCCGACTCCTCTTGCTTATTCCCCTTGCTACGTTCATCTGCATAGAGGCATTTCAGTTGAGCCCCTGATGAAGCTGACTGACTGGCTGGAGTGGCTGGAATTCCTTTGTGCTGCACTTCAGGTGCTCTCTTGCTGATCTGCGATTCTTCTGCAGGCTCTGGGCATTTATTGCTGGCACTGGCATCAATCTGGTAGGAGTGGGATGGATTGGGGTTCCCCTCCCCTGGTAACTTTAGTTTAAAGCCCCCTTCACCAGCTTGGAGAGCCTGTGACCGAAGATGCTCTTCCTCTTCCCTGACATATGGACCCCATCAGCCTCCAGTAGATCAGGTTTCTCAGAGTGAGTCCCATGGCCTCAGTAGCTGAAGGTTACCCCTGGATGTGGCACAGGTCCTGTAACTCATATTGACATTGCTGACAGTGATCAAGTGGAGTGGCAAAATCTAATGTTATTGACAGAGTTTTGTTAGATGTAGTATTGCAGTTGAAACCCTTGTACTCAAATGGGACACACGATATGGGATTTCACTGAAAGAGTTTCACTCTAGAAGCAAAACAAAACCTGAGTTTTTCCTGAGTAAAAAGTGTTCCTGCTCCCACCTTGTACATCCTTGCTGTACTGGACATTGCCTGCCAGTTTCCTGGGCGTTATCATTCTCATTCCCTCCTTGTCGCTACAGCCACCGAGCTCACTTTGCCAGCACCACTGAGACTGAGACACCAAATCCAAGCTTTTCCTAGGACATCTCTGTAACACCTCGGGGTGAGCATGGCTTGGGTTGCAAGGTACGGACTCTCCTCTTCTATCAAGCTGCACTCCTTTTCTAGCAACATTTTCCATTAACGGTGAACGGCTGCAGATGGACAGTCCTGCCCACTGCCTGGGTCACTGCTGTCTTCCCAGCAGATCTCAGGAGGAATAGAGGGGAGAGAGGAGAAATGCCCCAAAATGCATTTTGCATGGTAGTGGGGCTGAGAGCACTGAAAGTCTCTGTGAGTGGCAGTTGCTGTGACCTTTTTCAGCTGCTTTTAAAAACTTTGCACCAGATGCTGGATGATTTCAGGGACGATACATTGGGAGAGTTTGTTCCTCTGTTTTCCTTTGTTCTTGAAACTGCCTGTTTAAGTGGAGCTAATATTCTACAAGGCTTTTTCATAAAAACAAGTCATTAGAGACTCTGTGACAGGTTCAATTTTTTAGCTGAACAGTTGTTTATGTTTTTCCTGTGCTTTCCATGGGAAGTGTATAGCTCTCCATTTCATTTGCCTTTGAAGAGGAAACTGAATTACCTTAGTGTCAAACAGCTCAACTATCTGTTTTACTTTTTTTTGTTTTCATCTTTATTTTTATTGCCATTAACATGGTTACATATGGGTAACCGTATGGTGGGATACAAGTATCAGATGGTTGGCCAGAAGTCTGGCATCTGCAGAAATTAGTTTATTAGGCCAGGTTTCCAAATGGGAAACTGAATCTTTAGTAAATGAGTAATTATGGAATACATAGAAATCATAGTTGGACAAAATAACCCAGTGTTCCTCTCCACTATGCAGCACCCCAAACTCACCCAGACATTTTGAGAGGTGATGTGTCAGCCTGAGCCAGAGTACCA
This sequence comes from Balearica regulorum gibbericeps, assembly GCF_011004875.1. Taxonomy (NCBI): domain Eukaryota; kingdom Metazoa; phylum Chordata; class Aves; order Gruiformes; family Gruidae; genus Balearica; species Balearica regulorum. The sequence continues at coordinate 18,757,438 of NC_046186.1, forward strand.
GGAGTTTGCTACACAGAATTTTCTGGGTCTGTGAAAAAAGAGTATTAGAAACATATTATAGCAGAGTTGACTTCTTGGTGTCACTTCAGTGCCACAGAGTCATAGTCATAAACAGTAGCCCCGAGAGGCCCCAGCCCAATAATAAAGACATTGTTATAATAAACACAGCACAGATGCTCAGAGCTGCTTACAATACATGCAGTGGTATGTCCTCTAGTCAAAAGTTTTGCTGCTGCAGGATTGATTTTTTGCAATATCTCGTGCTTATTTGCAGTATCCCAAGGGATGGATCTTTTCTCTTTTTCTTCCATTGTAAGTTTTCTTTCTCATATTTGTCCTACATTTCTCTATTTTTAGCAACATAATAACAGCAAGAAAAAGTCTCATTACCTGTAGGCAGACTCCCATCTGTATAATTCCTCTTCAATAAATGTTCCCTCTTCATTTCTCAGCCAAGAAGTAAGAAATGCTTAGCTCTTTTAATCATATAATAAACTTTCATCACTCAGTATGTCTTTGCTGGAGGAACGAATCTTGTTTTCTCTTGAGCAGCAGCTTCAGCACTAGCAATAAACTCAAAAGAATTGAGGGAATAGAAAATCCTGCATGGATCCCAGAGCAAGAGCAGCTTTGGATAGACAAAGCTGAGGTACAGGGAGGTGCATGAGGGATTTGCTTTGCTGGAGAGAACATTTCTCACTCCTTTCCCTGCAGCATCTCCAGTTCCCTGCAGATGTGATTCTCTAGTGACCAACACACCGAGGTAAGGGGTTAGTACCTGCATATTTTCACTTGCTCTTCTCTGTATTCCTCACAATTTTCTAATCATTTGATCCATATGGGAAATCTGATTTTCTGTAATATTTCTGGTTTTGAAGAGGAGAAAAAAAATATTTCATATTTCTGATTGAAAATTGTCCCTTGGGTGTTCATGAAGCCAAGACTGCCTTGGTGTTTTCAGACTCTTGATGTTTCCAGAGCAAACTGCTTTCTTCCCAATCACACACTCTGGATGAAATTGTCATATTTTCTGAGAGTTGCAGTGCTGTCTACCTTTGAATAGTGTTGGGAAAACTGTCCTAATTTGGAAGGTCTGCTGTGCTCATGATGTCAAAGCTGACACCCTTTGGGGTGTCAGGATGGAGGCCATCAGGTCTCTCCCAGGTCTGTCCCACCACCTGCAGAGTTGACTGTCCTGGACACTGGGAATTGCTGGATTTACTCACCTCAGGCAGTTTTCACAGTAGATCTGTGGGTCCTGGTTGTTCTGGAGACCCAGCCCAGAGACAGTACTTTCACTGCACGGCCAAGGATCTGAAAAGTCAATCGTACAGCTTTCAGACCTGCCTGGCAAGAACAGGGCTCAAGAGCTATTGAAACAGGCAAATGCTCCTGGAAAGTTTTGCTTTTAACAAAAAAGCAAAATCTAGAGGAAAACATTTTTCAATGTGTTGTGAGATACCTAGAAATGTGCATATGTAGCTTTCTCTCTGCTGTATGCTAGTGTGCACTTTTTACATGTTAGTGTTGAAGTGGAAAGGGTGAAAACCTAAATAATTCGGGAGGCCTGGCTCAAGGTTCATCTTGCCATCTGTCAATTGCTGACATGAAGATGAGCTTGAACATCTCTGTTTTATGATCAACTACTACAGGAAAAGGCTCATAATAGAAACACCACTTTAAAGTACTATTTTTCATTATAACAATGTTCTTCTATAATGACAACATCAGTCTATAAGCCCAATGTCAGATAGATCTATAAGATGTTGGATTAGATCCATAAATTATTTCAGTCCAATCAAAATCTTTTTTTTTGCTACAAGAATTGGGAAAAAAAACATGAGGGATTTTGCTTTATTAGGAGATGAGGCTTTGTCAAATTCATTGTTTGAATTTGATCCAGTTGAAGAGGAAAGTTGAAATTTTACTACTTCTACCCATGCCAGATGATTGCCATTTTCTGCAGCGGTGAAGTAGTGCAAAGGCTGAGAATTCACGCAGAGAGAGGCATTCAGCGGTGTGCAGAAATATGCTGCAATGACAGAGCTGAAAGCAGAAGGCTTTACCTGTGGAAGAGATCATGATGGATCAGAAGCTGAACTTTTTGACTCGACAATGTGATGTCCTTCCAAAACCAACAAAGGCAAATGTCACTCAGAACAAATTAACAGGATTTTTTAATGCAAGACATAGGAGGCAACTATCTGTCTGCTCAGCACTGATCAGTCGTCTGCTGGAGTACACCAGCGCACTAAAGCACCACATTTACAAAGTGATGTAAAGGAACTGAAAAAAGCCTAAAGGAAAGCAAACACTATGAGACATTTAAAAATGTGACCTATAAAGACAGATTGAATGAACTGGGTTTGTTTAATTTGTAAAGGAAAAGACTATGGCAGGACATGTTTACAATTTTCTAATGTATAAAAGGTTGGTCAGCTAATCATGTCAGCTAATGGCCAAAAAAAAAAAAAAAAAAAAACCGGATAAATGCAGCACTACAAATTTGAGTTATATTTTAGTAAAAACTGCCTCTGTAAAGAAATAATCACATGCTGGAATAGCTTACAAGTGGAGACGATAGACTTTCCCATCAGAACAGGTTGTATAGACATCTTGCAGGGATGATTTGGGCAGGAGTGGAGGACAAATTGAACAATCTGAGACCAATTGCACCCAGCAGGTCCAGGGTTCAGTGCTCCTGACCAGTGTGTCTCTGTTGGGGTCTCTACCAGGGAAAATGGGGTGGAAGAGGGAGAGAGAGCAAAACAAAGATGGGAGGAAGCAAATTCTGTATCTTATCAGCTGATAACAGGAAAAAGCAAATGAGAAAGTCTTATTAGACAGCATTCAGTTGAACCTAAAGGGTTGAACCAAAAATCCTGTTCTGCCACAGCCCTGGCCTGCATCTTGCTCCTGCTGCCTCTCCACAATTCTTCTGCTGGAGGAGACAAGAGGAGGAACTGGAAGCTGACTGACCTCTTTATTTGAACCAGTGCTATTTTAATTGAATCCTAATGTCTCCCACACATGTTTGGCAGCTTTCTATGTCCCCCCCCCCCACCTCACATGTCCAGTTCTTTTTCCCTTTTGGCCGAGCAGGGTGACTTTTTCTACTGTGGGGGGAAAAAAAAAAAAAAAGAAAAAAAAAAGACTGATATTGGGATGCAGCAGTCTGAATTCAGCTTTTCATCCTTTTCTCTCTGCTCTACTTCAGGGAGGTTGACAGTCTGGCCTTTGCAGTCCCAGCTCCAGTATAAAATTGAGAACAAATTTGCAGTGCATTGAGTATCCAGAAAAAAAAAAAAGCATGGTATTTATTGCACACTTGTTCATGAACATGCAGCTTGGAAGTTATTAGAAGATTTGGGGATCTGGTTACTCAAGACTAATTTGTTTTTTTGTTCCTTTTAAGAATCAAAGCAGAAGAACTGTGCTACGTTGATGAGCCACAGCGTCAGGCAGAAGCCCCATCCGCACTAGCCATATCAACTCCTTCTCCTCCTCAAACATGACAGGTAGAGACCTATGACAGATGTATGTAGCTGCCTTAGATTTTTTAGCCTAACTGTAATTCAGGGTAGGAGTGCTGATTTTTTTATATTACAGTACAATGAACAATTTTTTTTCTGAAAAAATACTGAAATACAGTGATTCAAAGAATCCTTACTAGCAAGAAAGTGCACATGGTATGAAATACATAACATTTGCTAAGCTGAGGAAGAATACAATTCTTACTCAGTTTAGCTGTTAATGATTAAAAGAGTGAAATTCTCTACACAAGTATACTGTAATCTCTCTTTTTTATTGGACTTTGAACTTCTAACCACTGTACAGGAGAAAGCTGTTTTATAGAAGTTGTGAAGCTGGAGTTAAGTTCTGATGATGGCACTGCAAGTCAAAGGTTCCCAAACTACTATGTGCATCATTAGTGTGATCCCAGCTACGCAAAACTGCTGTGGCAGCGAGCCAGCAGCACCGGGTGCTGCTGGTGGTATTCCTAACTACTGCTGCCGCTGCTACCCATCATTGCTGATGATGGTATTCACATTTAACACTACTGCTGATGAAAGTACCTGCAATTACTACAACTGCTGATGGCAGAAAGAGTTTGTTAGCCCTGCTGCAAATTACTTCCTGAGGCTTAGTTGCCAACTTATTTTGTATTGTGAGCAAAATGCAGTCTCTTGGCACTTGGAAAGAGCTACATTAAGCAAAAGTTATTAAAAAAGGCAGTTATTAAAAACCATATTGGTGCCATAAACAGAAATTCAGTGTTTCTCTCTTACTGATACTGTGTAAGCCAGCTTGAGCCTAGAAGCAGCATAGTTTGATGCGGTGCCCAAGCTAATCTGCCTTTTGGCAGAGTTGACAGTACAAGGCTATCCTAATTCTGGATTCAATTTGCTTTATCTGAATGGTTCTTTCCTTCACCACAGGAGGTTATGAAGTTGGATTTGCATCAGGTTGGGAATGTCTACATCATGCTCAATACATTTCATGATACAGATTAGAATATTCATAAGAAATCTTCCTTGACCTAAGGCCAACACAAAATCCTTCTCAAAAACAAGGCCAGAACCTGGGTTTCCATACTACATTAAAGCCCTTTTGTACAATGCATTAAGTATTGCCCCTCTTGCAGTAAATTCAATAATCAGTATTTTTTATGTTCACCTTTCAGTAATTAATATTCTCATGCAGATTGACAAAAATATTCTCCAGAAACAGACCAGGCAAAATGTGTTCCCAGGTTGGACTGATCCAGACACCTGCCTTTAGTGAGATAAGAACATAAGAATAGCTGCATCAGTTCAATCCGAAGATTGGTTTAAGCCAGTGCCCTCTTTCCAATAGTAGCTAATAGTCTTGCTTGGGGCAGATTATATAGATGGGGCTTGTAGAACATCTGCAATAGTTGCAACTATCTGTGAGATGCTTCAAAGGCTCAGATGACCATAGTGTTCAAAAATAGTCTAGCATGCTGGCCTTGCACTTGTGCCAGTCAAGGAAAGAGACAGCGTTAGGCCACAAAAGGAAACTTCTGCAGCTCCTTTGTTAGTGGAATGGTTCCTCCATGCTTTTGCAACCAATTAATTGCCTGTTCACACTGCTCGGTGGATCCTAGTAGTCTTTCGTGAGGGCATTGGCCTGTGCTATTAAGGCAGAGGACATTTCTTAGCAAGACTCGTCTTTGCTGATCCTCCCAGGCACCTTCTGAGTGTAATCCTGAATCTTTGAAGTTATTTACCTGAAAGGAGAAGTTGGATTTGCTGTGTTAAAGGAAGAAAGGCGAGACACAGACACTGCTTTCTCAAGATACATGCTGACTGTGCTGCGATCTGCACACTTGGTTCTTCATATAGTTCTCAGAAGCAGTTCAGATGATACATAGATTAAATTTGTAGATTTTTCATAGAAAGCAACTTGCTGCCTTCAAGTATGTCAGTTTATCTTGTGCTCCCACCATTCATCCGTTCTCAAAATGTTGTGGAAATGAGAATTCCAGACTGAGCAACAACTATACCTTTTTGAAAGTTTGTATAAAACAGAGCAAGAAAAACAGAAAGAAAATGGGAATTTTAAAGAGAAAAAAAAAAAAAGGGAATTTTAATTCTTACTCATAAATAGTGACAGGAACAACCCAAGCTATATTCACTTTATGGGGAAGCAAGCTATTAAAAAACAATTTACAAGTCAGAGGAAACTTCTACCCAGTTCTTCACAACAAAAACAGGGATCAGGAGTAGTTTCCTTGTTAACCACTGGAAACAAAAGCAAAAGATTTATGAGGAACAAAAGATATAGGATAACAAGAAGTGCTAGCCCACCAGCTGTCCTCCCACACTTTTTTCTGCCATTTAACAGATCATCTGGAGCTTAACAGTAAACCAATAATTGTGACATATGGGTGCAAGCTTCTTTGAGCCAGTGTGCAGTAAGCAGAAAACTGTAGGTTGTTAATGCAAGTACGCGTACATTTTAATGTCTATGTGAGTGACCAGGCAAGTAATTTGCAGCTTTGTGTGTTTTCCTTAGCACATAAATACAGTCACACTTGAGACACCAGAGCAAAGCTAAATCCCTGCCAGCAGGTGCTGTCTTCTTGGGAGAAAAAGGCCGTACGCTGCTAAAAGATGCTTGTACTCTAAATGTAATGTTTAAATGCAGAGAAATGTCTCCTTGTTGCATATCTTTGGTTATAAGTCTTTTGTGTTTGGAGGTTGGCTAGGAATTGAAATTGCTGTTTGGATAATCACAGCTTTCTTTGGATAGTAATTCAGAATTCATGCTATTAACCCCCTGCATCTCTTTGTATGTATGACATTAAAAACTCCTTGCCAGAAGCAGTTAACTATTAGACAAATGGGCCAGCAAAATGAATGCTTACAAATAAATGTTGGGATTAAACTGCACAGAAAGACAGGTTAAGATTTCCTTTTCATTCTGTGGATTCTTTTGAGTAGTTTATACTTTTCCCAAATGATCATCTTTCAGCTTGAATTTTTGCATATCTGAAGTCATCCAGAAAAAAAACAAAACCTAACAACAACTAAAACATATCAACTACGGGAAGTGTCAGGAAAGCACTTCAGCTATTGGTGTACTAGGAAAGGAGCTGAGAAAGCATTTCTTCCATTATTGCTTTTGGGGTTTTATTAATTTATTTTAAACAATGTTATTTCTGAGGCAACTTTTGTTGGAAACTTGAAATTTGACAAGTGTGTAAACACCAGTTCAGCAAAACATATTTTATCCTACACTTAGGAAACCATTTAGATGTGTTGAAATCCTGTTGCTGTTTCACATATATGCTTAAAGTACATATACCTACACACTGGTCTGAATAAAGATAGACTGTTGCAGTGAGGGCATAGGGTAACATGCACTCCATTGTCCCCATAGATGCCTAATTTAAGCAATATGACTTCTTTGATGTCTTAGAAGTTCTCCTTCAGCTCTTTTGGTGCTGCACTGCCAGATCATATATATGTCAGTTCTATAAATATCAGTTAAAGAAATATCTGTAATGGCTACATTAGGCACCTAAACCGGGGAGTCTGAATATAATACCCTTTAGATTAGTGTGCTCCTGAAATTCTCTTCTGGCCTAGGTGAGTTTCAGGAATTTATAAACTTATTTTGTGCATGCATTTTCCTGCTATAAAATAACATAAAGTGGTGTTTATTTTACTCTATACATTTCTAACTAACTTGAATGCAGCCAGTGTAAGCATAAAGTTCAAAGCATGCTGGAAAATTGAGAGTAAAAATATCAGATAGCCCCATCTGACAAATGTACGCAGGGTAGAGCAAATCATTCTAGACTTCCTTTACAGACATTGGGAAGAAACAAGCAATTTGAGGATGTTATTCATGAGATCTGATTTAGATATTTACTTTATGAAGAGATTGAGGTTTTCTACTGTGGCATTATATCTACATGAGTTAAGTGAAGTTGCATATTCAGTAAAAGACTTCTCAAGCATTTTGTATACATGTGGTTGAAAAAGTTTAAACTGAATTTTTTCTAAAATGTACTATAATCTGTATTAGTGTATGAGATGGAGTTCAGAGGAGCTGCCCCCAAGATTGAACTAAAGCAGGACATGTTCTGTGACTACCTGTGAGAGTCCCCATTGTTGGCTCTGCGATGTTGGGGCTTTGGTATGGTATGTCTGTTATTGTTCGCAATGTGAGCTCTGCATGAGGTCAGGCATCCTGAAAGTCCCACATTTCCATACTGCAAACAAAAGCAAGGTCTTGTCTGATTATCTCAGTCTTCTGCTGTTGCAACATGCATTTTCAAGCCCATCAGGCACATCCCTACTAAAGCCTGGATCATTGACATGGTAAATTGAGCGATGTGTATCTGCCCAATTCAAGACTTAAACTTTCTTCTCCCATGCTTATCCAAATCTTGGGACTCATCATGGGACTGTGTCCCAAAGATATGGTTCATTTTGGTGAATTTGAGCTCAAGAGCATGTGGCTAACGTGTAGCTTCTAACAACAAAAGGTCGTGCAGGTCATCCAGTCTGTCTTCCCATACATAACTATCACAGCATTTAAATTCACTGATTCTGTGCTGATACCAGTTGCTCTAGTTACATTAAATAAACCCAATCTTTAAAACTCTGATTCTCAGGCAGAGTAAGAGCAACAGTGCTGCCTACAACAGCCAAGAGATGTCAGGATGCTGATCAGGTGAGATATGCCCACCACCCCAGCAGGTGGTAGGAGTCCCACGTAGCACAGCCCAGCACAGATCCCCAGTGTCCCTGGCAGTTCCCAAAATGAGAAAAAGTTTGTGAGTTTGTGAGCAAGAAATACCCTCAGTCTTTTAAAGCATGTTCTGCTCCATCCTAAAGCAATGGTGCAGCTTGTTTGACTGCTTTGACCAATCTTTGATCCTTCAAAAAAAAAGAAGCTATCCTGAACGTGCCTTACTAGCTTGCATTGGAATTGAACTGGGAGAAGTGCAAACCATTTTTTGCCACTCTTGTTGGCAGGTTTAGGATCTGAAGCTGGAGATTTGCTTAGAGTCATTGTTTTAATAGAAAACCAAAGCTGTAAGGAGCATTTTGAGGGTAATAGACCATCTGTTCTCCTTTCAGCCTAAAATGTAAGGTTATGAACAAGGAAATTCTAGTGGAATAGGGGAGCTTTATTCAGCAGGTTCAGTTAATACTAATATTCCAGAAGATACTATCTTCTTATTTGTGGGCCAATAATAAGAGACCTGGGACTCAGACTTTAATTGCCACCCAAGTTATAACCATTCTACAATATAGCATGCATTCAGTTTCCCATATGTGTGAGGTGGAGATGTCTTCTTATTTCACTAGGGGTATGGCAGGATAAAATAAATTAATACGTGTGAAATATTTAGGTATTACATTTCTGTAAGGCTCTGAAGTATCAGCTAGAGAGAATCCAAAACGGAGGAGCAAAATAGATGGCATGGTAAAAGCTCTTGCTGTTGCTACAATTCAGATTCTCAGCAGGGCATCCTTACCCAGTGAATTTCCACTCCTCTGTCTCTGCAAGTGTTCAGAACCATGCCATTTTCCTCTTGTTCTCACTTGCTTTCTATTTCTCATACAGAAAGTAATAGAATTTAAGTTTAAAAAAAAAAAAAAAGCCTATATGATAAATGCACAATGGAATTGAAAGTAAAAGGAAGATAAAATAAAAGTCAGGGCTATCCACTCTTAATTCTTTCTTGAAAGTTAGGCAATGAACAGTAAATGAATGAAGGGAAGTGGAGAGTGCCAAATATTCAAAATAGTAACCTTTTAACGGCTGAGACATATTATCTGTGATGCAACCTGTATTTAAAATGAGGCCAAGGTTCATAAACCCTCAGAAATAGCATGCAGTTAAAGATTACCTCTGATAATGCACAAGAGGGAAAGATATAAATACGTACAGATTATTTTAGGCAGGTGAGTTGCAACATTTTTTTGCATTTTTTTGACTGTGAGTTTCCCTGTGCCACTTTCAGTCTATAAATGAAGTTACCAACACACTTGCAGTTGAATCAAGTTTGAGAGTGAATATCCACATCTGCAGTCTCACTTCCCTAGGCTTCGTCACAGGCAATTCCCTACTAGTTGGACAGTAGCATATGCAAATAATTTTGGCTGTTTTTTCTACAGATACTTTATTAATGACTTGAATAACCTGAACTATTTTAAAAGATAAAAGTATCTGTTATTTGGTTAGCCCATATTAGTAGATAAAAATCCACTGGGCCTCTTGAGGTGTCATAGACAAAAAAAGCTGGCCAAGTTGAGGTTTACATGTAAGGAACTCAGGAAAAAAAAGGAGTTTATGAATTTTGGAAGAAGGTCCAGGCAACTCAGGAGATCTACAAGGGTGTCATGAGGTTATGCAGGGAGAAAATTACAAGGGACAAAGCCCAGCTAGAACTTAATCTGGCTACTACTGTAAAAGAGATTAAAAAAAATGTTTCTATAAATACATTAGCAACAAAAGGCGGGTTAAGGAGCATCTCCACCCTTTATTGGATGTGGGGGGAAACATAGTGACAAAGGATCAGTAAAAGGCTGAGGTACTTAATACCTTCTCTGCCTTAGTCTTCAATAGTAAGACCAACAGTCCTCTGGGTACCCAGCCCCTGAGCTGGAAGACAGGGACAGGGAGTAGAATGAAGCCCCCATAATCCAAGGAGAAATGGTTAAGGACCTGCTATACCACTTAAACACACACTAGTCTATGGGGCTGGATGGGATCCACCCAAGAGTACTGAGGGAGCCAGCAGAAGTGCTCACCAAGCCACTTTCCATCATATATCAGGACTCCTGGCTAACCAGGGAGGTCCCAGTTGACTGGAGGTTAGCAAATGTGATGCCCGTCTACAAGAAAGGCCAGAAGAAGGATCCAGGGAACTACGGACCTGTCAGTCTGACCTTGTTGCTGGGAAGGTTATGGAGCAGATCATCTTGGGTGCCATCATGTGGCATGTACAGGACAACCAGGCGATCAGGCCCAGTCAGCATCAGTTCATGAAAGGCAGGTCCTGCTTGACTAACCTGATCTCCTTCTATGACAAGGTGACTCGCTTAGTGGATGAGGGAAAGGCTGTGGGTATTGTTTATCTGGACTTCAGTAAAGCCTTTGACAACTTTTCCCACAGCATTCACCCAGAGAAACCGGCTGCTCATGACTTGGATGTCATAATATTTGCTGGGCAAAAAACCGGCTGGATGGTGTCCTGGTTTCAGCTGAGAGGATTGATTTTTCTTCATAGTAGCTAGTGTGGGGATACGTTTTGGATTTGTGCTGGACACAGCATTGATAATATAGAGATGTTTTTGTTCTATGGACTTATTGTTGAGCAGTGTTTACACGGGGCCAAGGCCTTTTCTGCTTCTTGCACTGCCCTGCCAGCGGGATGGCTGGGGATGGACAAGAAGTTGGGAGGAGACACAGACAGGACAGGTGACCCAAACTGACCAAAGGGATATTCCATACTATATGACGTCATGCTCAGTTTATAAGGAGCTTGGGGGAAGAGAGAGGGGGGGCGGCGGCGTTCGGAGCAATGGCGTTTGTCTTCCCAAGTAACCGTTACGCGTGACGGAGCCCTGCTTTCCTGGAGATGGCTGAACACCTGCCTGCCCACGGGAAGTGGTGAATGAATTCCTTGCTTTGCTTTGCTTGTGTGCGCGGCTTTTGCTTTACCTATTAAACTGTCTTTATCTCAACCCACGAGTTTTCTCACTTTAACTCTTCCAATTCTCTCCCCCATCCCGATGGGGGGGGAGTGAACGAGCGGCTGCGTGGTACTCAGCTGCCAGCTGGGGTAAAACCACGACAGTCTTTTTGGTGCCCAACGTGGGGCTCGAAGGGTTCGAGATAATGACAGATTTGATCAGAATGTGCTAGATTGAATTTATAGCTGCTATTAGCTATTTAGTATTAGCTGTTTAGCTATTAATTGTCAGGCTCCTGTGCTTGCCATGGGGCTTGCTTGCCTTACTATCTATTAGAGTCTAGTGCTCGTTAGTGGCTGCTTTGTGCTTTTGCTGCTCGCTGTACTGCTGTACTTCTTATCATTTTACTGTGCTGTGCCTGGGAACATTTTGATAACAGCAATGGTGATGCGCCTGGGCTGGCAGGTGGCCAGGGCATCGCTGCTGTTTTTGTGCTGCTGTCCTGGACAGGCTGGAACTCCTGTGTGCACTCGAGTCGAAGGGACTGTGACTTGTGGATGATTCCACGTCGGAGCAGGACACCCCAAAGCGTCTGTGGCTGTGGTTGCATCTGTGCCGCAGCAGGTATATCTCGAAGTGTCTGGGGCCGTGGTTGCGTCTGTGCCGCAGCAGGTATATCTCGAAGTGTCTGGGGCCGTGGTTGCGTCTGTGCCGCAGCAGGTATATCTCGAAGTGTCTGGGGCCGTGGTTGCATCCATACTGCAGCAGGTATATCTCGAAGTGTCTGGGGCCGTGGTTGCGTCTGTGCCGCAGCAGGTATACCTCTGGAAGGACTGTGAGTCAAGGATAAGTCCATGCTGGAGAAGGTACACCTCGGAGCATCTGTGGCAAGGATAAGTCCATGCTACAGCAGGTACACCTTGGAGCATCAGTGGCTGTGCATGGGTCATGCTGGAACATTTCAAAGTGTGTGGCCATGGACGAGCCCATGATAGGGCAGGTTTATTTCTGAGAGGACTGAAGCGACTGTGACTGTGGGCAAGGCCACGCTGGAGCAAGTGTATCTATGAAGGCATTGTGGCTCATGGAGAAGGCCACGTTGGAACAGGTGCACCTCGAAGCGACTGTGGCTGTGGATAAGTCTATGCCACAGCAGGTGTACCCCTGGAGAAACTGTGGCTCATGGATAAGGCTCCGCTTGGAGCAGGTAGACCCCTAAGGGACTGCAGTCTGAGGATAAGTTCAAGCCGGAGCAGGGGCAAGGGGAGGTGTTCATTGCAATGGTAAACTTGATGGTCTGACTCGAAGGGACCAGGGGTGGAGATTGTAATGGAAATACCTTTAAATTGTTGTAACCCATGATTTGAGTTGCATGTTGCAGGAATTACTGTAGCAGAAATCACCTGAACCAATGGAGAACAAGCCTTACTGGAGGCAGCGCAAGTGCAGCAGTGGGCCTGACCTGAGCTGGTTTTGGTGCGCAGTAACTCCACGTCAACCACCTCTCCTGTCCTGAGTGACCACCATGGTGGATGGAGCCCAAGGTTGTGGACCAAGTGAACCCAATGGACATTTTGCAGACATTTATGGACATTTTAAAAGGGTGGTCCACAGACTAAGGGAATGATATCAGCATATTATATCAAGGGATGAGAAGGGTGGTGGTGCTTAATGAGGATGTATTGAATTGTGTGGGACCTGAGCATGACGTAAATAGTATGGAATAAGGGGTGGATAATGTCCTGGTTTCAGCTGAGAGGATTGATTTTTCTTCATAGTAGCTAGTGTGGGGATACGTTTTGGATTTGTGCTGGACACAGCATTGATAATATAGAGATGTTTTTGTTCTATGGACTTATTGTTGAGCAGTGTTTACACGGGGCCAAGGCCTTTTCTGCTTCTTGCACTGCCCTGCCAGCGGGATGGCTGGGGATGGACAAGAAGTTGGGAGGAGACACAGACAGGACAGGTGACCCAAACTGACCAAAGGGATATTCCATACTATATGACGTCATGCTCAGATTATAAGGAGCTTGGGGGAAGAGAGAGGGGGGGCGGCGGCGTTCGGAGCAATGGCGTTTGTCTTCCCAAGTAACCGTTACGCGTGACGGAGCCCTGCTTTCCTGGAGATGGCTGAACACCTGCCTGCCCATGGGAAGTGGTGAATGAATTCCTTGCTTTGCTTTGCTTGTGCACGCAGCTTTTGCTTTACCTATTAAACTGTCTTTATCTCAACCCACGAGTTTTCTCACTTTAACTCTTCCAATTCTCTCCCCCATCCCGATGGGGGGGGAGTGAACGAGCGGCTGCGTGGTACTCAGCTGCCAGCTGGGGTAAAACCACGACAATGGCTGGGCCCAAAAAGTTGTGGTGAATGGAGTTACATCCATGTGGCATCCAGTCACAAGTGGTGTTCCCCAGGGCTCAGTACTGGGACCAGTTCTCTTTAATATCTTTATCAATGACCTGGATGAGTACCCTCAGTAAGTTTGCGGATGACACCAAGTTGGACAGGATTGTTGATCTGCTTGAGGATAGGAAGGCTCTACAGAGGGATCTGGACAAGCTGGATCAATGGGCCAAGGCCAATTGTATGAGGTTCAACAAAGCTCAGTGCTGGGTCCTGCACTTGGGTCACAACAACCCCACACAACGCTACAGGCTTGGGGAAGAATGGCTGGAAAGCTGCCTGGCAGAAAAGGACCTGGGAGTCAACAGCCATCTGAATATGAGCCAGCAGTGTGCCCAGGTGGCCAGGAAGGTCAACAGCATCCCTGCTTGTCTCAGGAATAGTGTGGCCAGCAGAACCAGGGAAGTGATTGACCCCCTATACTCGGCACTGGTGAGCCCACAGTTCAAGTACTTGTTCAGTTTTGGGCCCCTCAGTACAGGAAGGACATTGAGGTGTTGGACTGTGTCCAGAGAAGGGCAACGAAGCTGGTGAAGGGTCTGGAGCACAAGTCTGATGAGGGGCAGCTGAGGGAACTGGGTTTGTTGAGCCTAGAGAAAAGGAGGCTGAGGGGAGACCTTATCGCTCTCTACGACTGCCTGAAAGGAGGTTGTAGCCGGGGGTGGGGGGTGTGTGTTGGTCTCTTCTCTTAAGTAACAAGTGGTAGGACAACAGGAAATGGTCTCAAGTTGCACCAGGGGAGGTTTAGATTACATATTAGGAAAAATTTCTTCAGCGAAAGGGTTGTCAAGCATTAGAACAGTCTGCCCAGGGAAGTGGTTGAGTCACCATCCCTGGAGGTATTTAAAAGACGTGTAGATGTGGTGCTTAGGGACATGGTTTAGTGGTGGACTTGGCAGTGCTAGGTCAATGGTTGACTTAGAATCATAGAATGGTTTGGGTTGGACGGGACCTTAAAGATCATCTAGTTGCAACCCCCCTGCCATGGGCAGGGACACCCTCCACTAGACCAGGTTGCCCAAAGCCCCATCCAACCTGGCCTTGAACACTTCCAGGGATGGGGCGTCCACAGCTTCTCTGGGCAACCTGTTCCAGTGCCTCACCACCCTCATAGAGAAGAATTTCTACCTAGTATCTAATCTAAATCTGCCCTCCTTCAGCTTAAAGTCATTACCCCTTGTCCTATCACTCCATGCCCTTGTAAACAGTCCCTCACCAGCTTTCTTGCAGGCCCCTTTCAGGTACTGGAAGGCTGCAATAAGGTCTTCCCAGAGTCTTCTCTTCTTCAGGCTGAACAATCCCAACTCTCCTAGCCTTTCTTCAGAGGAGAGATGCTCCAGCCTTCTGATCATCATCATCATCATCAAATATACAAGTAATGCACAGCGTAATTGCTCACCACCGAGAATCAATCCTCACCTAGTTCCTGAGCCAAACTGTCTCCCAGCCAATCCCCCAGTTATATAAAGAGCATTGCATCATACAGTATGGAATATCCCATTGGTCAGTTTGGGTCAGCTTTTCTGGCTGTATCCCCTCCCAGCTTCTTGGGTGCCCCCCACCTTCTCATTGGCAGGTCAGTATGAGAAGCTGAAAACTCCTTGACTGCTTAGCCACAACTAAAATATTAGTGTATTATCAACATTATTCTCATATTAAATCCGAAATGCAGCACTACACCAGCTGCTAGGAAGAAAATTAACTCTACCCCAGCCAAAACCTGGACAACTCTTTTGGCACCTTATCTTCCACTAGCTAAGTTTCCCCATCTGTTATAAGGTGATATCAAAACTTTCTTAATTTACAGACCGAAGTCACTAATGGCACTCAAATACTGTGCTAATAGCTCTCTATAATTTAATAACAGGTAATATTGTTTTACTCATCTTGTAATTAATATTCATTTCTGCAGCCATTTTGTGACTAGTCCCAGTGACTTCTTTACATAATGTCATTTTTTTCCTTCTAAGTGCTGCAGGATCTTATGACTGACTATAGATTTCAATATATTTTCTTGATGTACAGAAGCAATGATTATATTCCTCCTTCATCTTTTTAGACTTAAAACCAGATTTTCCTTTCAGTTTTTGGTAGTGATTTCGCTGTCAGTTTTGTCAGTCTAGACACTATTCCATTCAGGATAACATAAAATCCTAGTCATTGCAGGTAATATTTCTGGGAAAGTATGACAAACCAACCAATAACATTTCTGTAAATTTTTAAAAATGTATATATTTAACTCTATGTTTTGTAAATCATTACAGTTCTATTGAAATCAATGGTTGCACTAGTTTGCAATGTTTGTTGCTATTTATGATTCAAGTCTCTGTTAAAAGGGAGTAAATCTTCAATAACACATTTATCAGTAACCTGATCGTTAAAGAAGGAAAGACTACCTTACAGAATTTACATCTTAATCAACTTGGAAAAGAGATTAATAGCTTGATATGTCTACATATGCATTATTCATATTTTTCCAACATAAACTGCCCATAAGTTCACCCAAGAAGGTAGAAGACCTATCTACACAGTCAGGAAAGAACATCTTTCTGCCTGTTGTTAAGGGTTGTCTTCAATGCGTATTCTTATATGCAAACAATTGCTCAGACAAAGACCTCACCTGTCCTCCCAGAGAGAAATCTCAAATCCATTTAGCATGGATTGACAGTCTGGATGGATCAAGTCTTGGTAGAACAAATATGTACACCTTCAGCCACAGGCAAATGGCTTGAGTTCAGTTTTTTCTATGCATTATATGCCTACTTTGTTCCAAACTGCAGCCAGTCTAAGCTGCCAGTCTGGAAAGGAAACCTAGGAGCCAGCCTGCCTAACGTTGCTCTTAATCTCACTTTGTAAATAACCTGTGAATATTACAAAATTTACAGACTTAGACATATCAAACATGTCCTTCAAATGTTTGTGATGACCATATATTGCCCCTGTCAATTGGATTTCACTTAGATTTTATGCAGGAAGATACAGGATTTGCTTAAAAAAATGTTATGACTTCTCAATGCATTTGTTGATTCCGCAGTGTAATGATGATAAGTCTAGCTATGTCATTTATGACCATTTTAGTAGAAACATTTAAGTGCTTTGTCAATTAGTAAGGACGAACTGCTGTTTAGTGAGCACTGAGAAGGAGAAATCTATTTAGGCTGTACAGGAAGAGAAACAGGAAACCTTAACAGTCCTGAACAGAGACATCTGGGAGGAGAGGATGAGCAAGGAAGTACTGCTAGGAGCAAGAGCAATAGTAGGAACCAGCACTCTGCTATAGGGGAGAACCTCAAAAATGAAAAAAAAAATTCATTCTGTAATTTGGTAAATCTCAGAATAGATAAAATTTGGACATCAAAAGTTCTTTTGATGTCTGGGGAAAAAAAAAAAAATCTCAGACAATGTACAACTATGTACAATGTTGTTTGTACAACAAACAGGTTGCCCAGAGTATGGATCTGAGATTTTATAGCTGTGAAGGAGGAAGTCACATATGCTTCTGGGTAAATACTGACATTCCCCTAGCATGATTTCCACTGAGGAAGATCATGATGTGGGGTCAGAACAT
Source organism: Balearica regulorum gibbericeps (assembly GCF_011004875.1). Classification (NCBI taxonomy): domain Eukaryota; kingdom Metazoa; phylum Chordata; class Aves; order Gruiformes; family Gruidae; genus Balearica; species Balearica regulorum. The sequence continues at coordinate 18,774,599 of NC_046186.1, forward strand.
AAAGGTATGGGTAGATACATCATTAAAACTCCAGTTTATCACTCCTGGGACACAGGATTCATAGTTCCCACTGTACCTCCCACTTCCCCCGGTTAGGATCTCAGCATCATGTGTTCTATATTTTTCGCTTACCACCCTTCTCTTCCTTCACACCTCTTCAGACCAGGACTTCAGAGTCACAAAGCTGCATCCCCTGCTTTCCTACTTCAGTCTCTTCCTGAATTCTTTACTTCAAGAAAGTAAATCCCAATTGCCTTGCTTCTCAGCCAGTGGCCACCTACTTCCCTCAATACCTGGAGCATTGCTCATCGCGTCCACTCCTCTGCAGACATAGCCACAGATTGTTGCCGTATGCAGGGACAGATTTCACTGCATGATCTCACAGATAACATGGTGCAAGGTAAGAATTGGTAGGTAATTGTGGCAGTCTGTGGTGGATACTGCAGTGATTATTTCTCTTCTCTTCTCTTCTCTTCTCTTCTCTTCTCTTCTCTTCTCTTCTCTTCTCTTCTCTTCTCTTCTCTTCTCTTCTCTTCTCTTCTCTTCTCTTCTCTTCTCTTCTCTTCTCTTCTCTTCTCTTCTCTTCTCTTCCCTTCCCTTCCCTTCCCTTCCCTTCCCTTCCCTTCCCTTCCCTTCCCTTCCCTTCCCTTCCCTTCCCTTCCCTTCCCTTCCCTTCCCTTCCCTTCCCTTCCCTTCCCTTCCCTTCCCTTCCCTTCCCTTCCCTTCCCTTCCCTTCCCTTCCCTTCTCTCTGTTTGTTGTAGCTCATCAATGTTGGCTCTGGTGGAGTAAGAGAAGGACACATGCTGTACTCAGTCCATTCTATTTGGTTTGTGCCTTCCACCTTCTCATTTTCTTCTCATGAAGCAAACAAAGCTTTGGAGCGTAAAATTCAGGAAAATGAAAAGGCATCACTAATTCCAGCTCAAAGCTCTCACTGAATCAGATCCCATTAAACAGGACAGAATGCCTTGCTGGCCCTGCTGTACCTAGTAAGGGACAAGCTGGCCAGGCCTTGGCCAGAAAAATGCCTTGCAATAACTTTTTCATTAATATTTCTTACAGTATAAAGCATGTCATGATTCCCAAGTGAATGAGGCTGTGGCCACCGACCTGTAGCCATGCCAGTGAAGGACAGTCCAAACCAACAGCAAAGCAAAGCTAGCTGACATTTGTGAAACATTTTGGCCAATTGTTCTGCATTTTCCCATGCTTCATTGTTCTTTTACAAATAAAGGCAGAAAATAAAATAGAAACAAATTTTAAAGTCAGAAATGTAATGTAGTTATGTGGCTGTTTATTTATTATTTCATTTTTTAAAAGGCTTTGCAAAAAATATAGAGAGTTGCTTCCAATGATTCTACAGGAGCCTGACAAAAAGCCAATTTATTCTTTGCATGTGACCTGCCCTCTGTCTGCATATAAGCCATGTGATTTGCCAGTGAAAAAGAGCAGCTGGATGCTTAGCAAGATCTGAGGGAGAGGGAAAAACACATTTAGCAAACAATGGCTGTTTAACATGTCTCAGACTTCTGTAAAAGACCACTATTCCAGAAGTGCAATTGCCGTGTGGTATTTGCCAGCGAATCTTCTGTATATAAAGGAGCTAATTTATAATCTCATCAGACATAAATGTTAACCTGTGAGCAAATTGCGGTGCCTGCTAGCTCAACTTGTCCTGGTACCTGGCTCTCCTCTGCCACTGCCCGGCTGTCAGGCTTACTATGACATTTTAGTTGCTCTTATCCTAAAGGAGGAGTCTACTGCAAAAATAAGTACTTTTAGTCAAGGAAATACTCTGAACACTTGGCAGATTATAGATGCTGTCAATTCTCCTACGCTTTTTATGTGGCTTTTTTTGTTTGTTTGTTTAATTAGTCTGAATAAGTGACCTAATCCTTCCTCCTGCCCCACGGCAGCATCAGAAATACCTGACTCTTTCTCGGGACTGTTTGTTTGACCTGTTGTAAAACACCTTCCTTGGCAATAATTCAGTCCTGCATTAACTGTCCTGCAGTTGCAAAGACTGTTGTTTTGTTTTTTGGTTTTTTTTTGGTTGGTTGGTTTTTTTAATAATTTCTAACCCAAATAGCTCTTGATGTGAAATTTATTCCTAATACCTCTTGTCCTGTCCACTCTGTGTTTGAAAAGAGATTTTTTTTTTTCATCAGGCTTTTACATGTTTGAAGACTGTTTGCATATCTTCCCTTAGTATTGTTAAACTTGTTTATCCTTGAGACTCGTAAATTCCTCCAACAAATAATCTCAGCCTTTTAACAAGACTGAAAGAGAGGCAAAGGGATGAAGAAGAAAAAAAAAAAAAGCAGTGAAATTAATCAGGAACTGAGGAAGAAACACTCATTACACATCAGGTTCTTGAAGACATAGTGCAGAATCTTTATCTAAAACTTCAAAAGTTCACAAAACTTGGCTAAATAAGGTTGATAACACTGAATCTCCTTTAATGCTGTAAAAGTACAGGCCTCTGTATCTTTATATTTTAATTATATCTTTACAGAAAAATTATATTTTTACAGAAATAATTTTATATTTCACAGAGTCGGTCAGTAACAACTGCAATGATAAATACGTTTTTCTTTACACAAACGAAAAACAAGAATAAATATTAAAAGCATAAAAATCTTTCTGGAGAAGCCAGTTTTCTTTAGACTATGTAAGAAAGTCTCAAATGACACAAATCAAAGTTTTGCTTTCCTTTTTTAGGATACCGTCAGAGACATAAAATGGGAATATATTTTGCAAATACCTATAGGAGAAAATAGGAACAAAAAAGGAGAAATTAAAATCTAAACATAATGAAAGACACAATCCAGCTGTGGAATATCCAGAACAACCAGTTTCAGGCCTAAAATTTGACCTACAGTAAAAACCACTCTGTACAAACTGATATCCTGGAGTTAAAATATACACTGCAGAAGCTGGTAATGTGGATATAATCTTTACATTGAAAAAAAAAAAAAAAAAAAGCAGCATACTGGAAGTCAAAACATACATTGCAGAATCTAATACCTGGCTCTAACACTTCCCTGAAGAAATTCTTCTGCTCAGAAAACATTATTTTTATTGCCATTGAGCTGTTCAACTCAAATGGAATTTCTGATAGTGCTTGCCCATAGTGAACACTAGTTCTACACTGGGATTTTAGCCACTGGTTTTCTCTTACAAATGCACCTACTCAAATGCAATACACTGATGAGACTTATTTTATACTGATATAGTGTGGTTTAAATTGAATTGTTCTGGTTTGAAACAAAAAGACATTATTTGCGTAGGCGCAAGAGGTTATAAATTACTTTAAAAATGAGAAGAGAAACTTTTAAACCATCCTGATAATGTGACATCACTGATTGGTAAAATCATTCTGAGAACAAGTCCTTGTTCACATGGAAAGATGAAATCTTGTTTCAGTTGGTGTCTTTGGGAGGGAAACAATTTTGCTCCCAGAAATCTTTCAGTTCATTATTTTCTCTTTAATTTTCAGGGCGTCTTTGTTCTATAAATAGCACTTGCTTCATGCTTAATTTTTTTATTCCCCATAATGTCATTTGTTGTTGGTTTGTTGTTTGGTTTTTTTTAATCTTGATCTCTCAGATCGATAATTTTCTTCTAGGTTTTCTCCATGGAATGAATTTACTGTTGAATCTAACTCCTAAACCAAAGTTCTCCGTTTGCCTCAGTCAGTGTAAATAGCCATGCTGTGACAGGCTGATGAGTAGCAGCAGGGATCCATCTATGACAAGAGCTTGAAGCTGCAGGAAAGGTTCGTACCTGTAGGATGCGTTTTGTATTTCTTGTCCTTTTTTGCACTAGAGTGGAGAAATCCATCCTTCGCACAACGTGTAGAAGAGAGAGCACATACCCTGTTTCTTGTCTTTTCTCCTGTTTTAAAATTATGTTTAATTTGGCAGAGTGTCAGAATCAGAGGCCAACAGAAATGCCTGATGATCAGAGGAAAGGAAACAAAGCTAGGTGAAGAGATACAGATACAGAAGAGAGACAGATAGGCCAGGGCGGCTTTGAGCATCCATAATGGTGAGCAGTAATGAAGTGAGCTATGTCCTTGATTAAAGAAAACCAAGAAAAACTGAAATAAGAATTTATACATGGGCGGTGAAATGAGCTAAGCTAGATTTCGCTGGGTAATTAGCTAGTTACACTTGACTGTATTGCCTCCTTGTAACAGGGCATTAACAGATGGTATACAGTGCTGTAAGAACAAAAAGCGTTACCTTCCCCCATCAAGTGCGGTTGCTGCAGAAGGATCAATTCTTCAGTGCAGGCACTGGGGGGCTAATAAAGACTCCAACCCTGGGAACAGGAGTGATTTACAATTGAACTTAATCTATTTGAAAAATTCTAGCAACCACATTAAAAAAACCCCAAATCTCATCACGCACCACCTGAATTTCCTCAGTGCCATCTGTCTGCTGCATTAAACAAAGCCCCAGAGACCCCCAGAGAGAGAGGCAGAGTTTTAATGATTAACCTAACCTGGCTGTCAGAATGGATAGCTGGATATATAGGACCTCGGTTGGCAGTTTCTGCATACCTAGTCACTGACGCTGCAGAGAAGATTTAAGCCAGCAGGAATTCCCCTTCGGTGTGTAAACCAGCGCCTGTTCTCCCAGGACATAGCGCTGGCGTGCAAAGCGGCATTGCCCTGGTGCTCCCCGGATTCATGGTGAGCCGCCCTGGGGGCTTGGTGGTGGAGAAAAACTGGCTGTAGCTCATTTCTGCCAAGAGGTTCTGCAAAGGCAGCGCCTGGCCATCAACCATCAATAACCCTGGCTCTGCAACCGAGGATGCCAGTTCTGCATGGCAAGATGGCACCGAGTCCCTGGCTTTACTTCTGTTGAAGTATTTACACGCTTAAATATCTTGAAATGTTTTAACTTGGATACCTGAGCATTTACCTTGCTGAACAGTATGAAATTGCCAGCCTCAATTTCATGAGTTGAAATGATATATTCATGAGATTTTTATGAAGATTCAGAATTGGATGTGGTATTTTGATCATTTCCATTTGATCAAGACAAACATTACTTTTCCTGGCATCAGTCTCAAACATGGATTTATGGGAGATGTCAAAAGTGAAAGTTTGCGGTTTTATGAGAGCAAAACTATTTTAATTTCTCAGTAAACACTTTTCCTCTGAATAGAAAGGACAGCTTTCCACTATAAAAATAATTCCAAATTACGTATGCTGTTTTTCACTCACTCAGACTTTTCATCTCATGTTGAGGTATTTGAAACATTTAAATTAAATTGTTCTGCTACTTTGGATTTGTGGAGAGGATGTAAGCAATGCATCTTTCCCATTAAAAACTATTTAAGAACAATCAAGAGATTTGTAATTATTATTTAGTGAATAATCATATCTTCTTTTATAGTAAAATTAATGGTTCCACTTTGCAGGTACAGAAAATGAAACCTAAGCCATCATTTTACAATAGATTTTACCAGAGCTAGTAATTTACATGTATGCAAAGTGAATATAAATGGTGAAAACATTCATACATTATATATGTACGGAGGCTTAAGGGAGGAAAATATCAGCTGACAAGCAACTACCAAAACCATAAAGTAATTCAGTGAAAGATTCATAATTAAAATAAGAATCCCCAAATTTAGGTAAATTTGGTATTCATCTAGATGTTTATCTGTAGCCACCATTATCTAAATGATGAAGATTTCTGGCTTTTATGCTCACTGCTAGGTTGACCCAGGAATCCTGTCTGGATCTGTAGAATCTTCCTGAAAAAATTTAATAAAACCCTGTAGTCTTAAAATGTATGTCAATTCTACATAGATAATGAAAACAATTAAATAATGTAGTTACCTATTATCTTATTTTATTTATGAATAATTGTTGGTTTTATTAATTAAAAATCATTTCTGATGAAAATTAACTTTGAAAAAAAGCCCTTTTCTGCCTCCTTACATTGGGTCCCAGGAGGCAATCCCCTGGGCTCGGGGACGGGGGGGACCGATCTCCCCGTAATTACTGATGGACCCAGACTCTCACAGCAGAGCTCGTGTCTCAGCGAAGTCAGGGTAATCCTTCATTACACAGGTTATATACATTTCTCATAGCTGGCCATGCTCTATCAATCCTTCTGAAATATGAGAATCCCAGTGAGGTCCATTTAGTCATTCTCCTTCCTATTGTTAATGAATATGACAAAACAAGACAAATCCTAACGCCAGTATCTCCGGCCAGCCAAGCAGCCCTCTTGCCTTCATTTCAATACATTACTAGTGCTTATCAGTGCCCTTTGATGACTGCTCTAAACCGGGTTTCACATCCAGGTGGCAGGGTCCATAGCCAAGCAAATTTGAATTAATTCTGGGTATAAAGTTTCATGAGCAACTGTTTCGAATGATTTATTAGAAATTCAGATATATATAAAGTTTTATAAGTCTCTCTTTGCAGGTAACAATAATAAAATAATAATAAAATAAAAAACAAGTTTCTGTTTTTAGTACCTCAAGTTTCTTCTGATCCTTATGCCCCGTAGGTGCTTAAAAACGATGTCTGCTGCACTCTGCTGAAACAGCAAGTATGCTCCGTCTTGGTCGTCACTGCATTTGAGAAGATGGGCAGCAAAATGTTTATGCATCTTTTGGATTGGATTGTCAGGCACGCCGAGAAAATTTTCTAGCAGCAGGAAAAGTAGTTTTCTGTCACTTTTTCAGTTCCTTGTTCCCAGGAGCTCTTGAAATTTGTTCTGCTGTGACAGTGCATTTAGGCTGATGGAAGATACAGAAGTAACACATGTACTACATCTATCGTCCATGTGCTGCCCATATTATCTGCTACATCAGAAGGGGACTGCTACTGCTGAAAAAAAGGCTGGGGTTTTTTGCTAGTCTAGCACATTTCTTAATTTCTACTTACATTTGTTTTAACCCAAGGTGTATTATGAACATGATGCTCTCTTCTAACGAAAGTAACCATACAGTGGGTGACAGCAGCGCTCAGTGTGACTGAAGGGACAGGGGGGTGTCTTTTGTACTTTCCTTTACTTGAATCTTCCTATTTCTTGTGAGTTAATTACATTATGAATTTAGGCCATCACTCTGACAAGAGCTGTTATTATACAGCATACCTTGGAAAAAGCAAGGATTGCTTCTCAGGTATGTGCTCTGAAAAAAACCGTGTAAGAGTGCTTTAATTCATGAAAATATCATGAAAAGGTCTTTGTGTGCACATTTTCTGGCAAATAAAGATTTTGATTGAAGAAAATAACTTGTACAGTCTGACTTAAGTTTCTTAAAAACATTTTTAATAAAACAAAAGAGTCTTGAGTCACATGAAAAAGTAGTATGTGTATTCTTTTACCAAAATCTGTTTTATTATCAGAAAGGATCAAGTTTCATTCTCTGACTCAGTAGTAATTTCATCCACTCTGTTCAACATGCCTAGCAAGCATCGTAGACACTAGACTATAATGTACAAAGGCAAAGGGCATTGACTCCTTACTGGTTTCATAAACAGAATCTGTATTGTCAAAACTTTTTTTCATCAAAATAATTTTTTTCATCAGAAGTGTTCAGATAGGGTTGGAATGCATTTGCCTCTGACTATGCCATAACTCCTCAGAAAGGCTGGCATAAATAGTGTTTTAAAATAATCAGCTCCCAGGGACGGGATTCATCTTACCTAATTTTGGTTCCTGAAAGAAAATAATCTGAATTGTCTTTATTTGGGGGAAGGAGGGGGGAAGAGTGAGGCAAATAACCCTGCTGTCTCCTCACACTCAAGGGAGACAAAATAGGCACTTCCAGATACAATTAATTTTTCCCTGAGGAAGGTGGTTAAGACATGGGAAAAATGTTTTTGTTTGGATTGGAAAGCACAGGGAGGGGAGAGTTATTAGACCCACTTTTAAAGCTTTTGTATGTCCATAGCTGGCCGAGACAACTGCTGCTGTGTCTGTTCTCTAAACAGCATGGCCGGTTTCAAGAGCACTGGCTCTGCTTTATGAGCAACCGACTAGTTGTAAGTTGTTGGACCAACTTCTTTCTCCTTGTTTTCTGCTTTTAAACTTCATTGTCATGGTTTAACCCCAGCCGGCAGCTGAGCACCACGCAGCCGCTCATTCACTCCCCGCCATCGGGATGGGGGAGAGAATCAGAAGAGTGAAAGTGAGAAAACTCGTGGGTTGAGATAAAGACAGTTTAATAAATAAAGCAAAAGCCACGTACACAAGCAAAGCAAAGCAAGGAATTCATTCACCACTTCCCATGGGCAGGCAGGTGTTCAGCCATCTCCAGGAAAGCAGGGCTCCATCTCTTGTAATGGTGGCTTTGGAAGACAAATGCCATCGCTCCGAATGCCGCCGCCACCCCTGTCCTTCCTCTTCCCCAAGCCTCTTATAAACTGAGCGTGACATCATATGGTATGGGATATCCCTTTGGTCAGTTGGGGTCAGCTGTCCCAGCTGTGTCCCTTCCCAACTCCTTGTGCACCCCAAGCCTCCTCGCTGTTGGGTGGTGTGAGAAGCAGAAAAGGCCTTGGCTCTGTGTGAGCACTGCTCAGCAGTAACAAAAACATCTCTATATTATCAACACCATTTCCAGTACAAATCCAAAACATAGCCCCGTACTGGGTACTATGAAGAAAATTAACTCTCTCTCAGCCGAAACCAGGACATTCATCAAGAACTAAAAAAAATAAATAAACCTTCTTTATCTCAGTGCTGTTTTTCTGTAATTGCCCTGCATATTACATGTAATATTCAGAGGGCTTGGGTGACAAAGATTATGTGACTAAGGTGTTTTTTCTTAGGCAACAAAGAAGCTGAAAAAACCTTCCTTACATAACAAGGATATCAAGGGTCCAAGATAACAATATCTTCTACTATCACATTTATATGTTCCACTGTTTCATTTTAAATCCTTCTGATCAAATGTTAATATATAATTACTGGGGGAGAGCTGATACCCAGCAATGAGAAAAGGATGGCATGAGTCTGACACAACTTCTAGAGACTCCAGACAGGGGACTGTGCCCTGAGGACCCCTTTTAGCCTCTTCTCCTTTCAATATCCAGCCAATGTGTCTCAGCAAGACCCTTCACGTATTCTCATCCCACTCGCTCCCCTCCATCTATCTGCTTCTGGCAGTGGCAGAGATTCTGGATCTGTTCTACTAAGGGGAGCTCCAATGGGTGCAAACTCATCTAGTTGTGTCAGCCTGACGTAAACGATTGCTTCAGATCATGCCAGTGCCAGCTAAAACTAAGCCAGTGCCCCCTGTAAAGGCACTCCTTTCTCTTCCAACAGTTTGGAAAAGATCTCCTTTGTGAACTGCTCTCAGGGCTCCTCAGCTCAGATGTTTGCTTGCTGAGTAGTTTAGAGGAATTACCTTTAAACCATGACTTGTTAATGAATTTTCCCTTGCTACTATGTATTTGTCATATAAACGTTTGCCTAACATGCAGGACAAATTGATATTGTTCCCTGAGCCAGATGACTAAAGAGAAAACTACAGATAGTATAATTTTAGTAAGAATTTTTGGACTAGTCTTCATATCCGAAACGTCTCAGACTCATAAGGCAGGACGCTTCCCCTGCAGAGGTCTGAATGTTAATGAGTAACAAAAAAATTAACCTGTGAATTCAAACTCCTACAGTGCAGTATTGTTATTCACAAAAGATATATTCAGATAATATTTTAAAAGTTCATCATCTAATTCCAGTTCCAAAAAACATGTTCTATATCTCTTCTCTTTGAAGACTGTTCCTTTTAATGGGCTCTTATCCTTGGAAATTCCTGATTTTAAATATGGCTTTTTTTTCTTTTATTGATGTCATCATTACAGCTCTTACTTGAAACAATCTGGAATGGCCTAATCTATAACTTTTTTTTGGCTTAACATTAAAGCTATGCCTCTGTCCTTGTCATGTACTCCTCTCTCAGTAAATTTAATCCCCTTTTTAACCACCAAACCCACTAAATTATTTTTGTGTTTGAAGAGTTTTCAAAATTAGTTTTTTCCCTTCACTTGTCTGAAGCCTTAGTGTTTTGCTTTATAGCTAATTGTTAAAAAAAAAAAAAAATCCTACATTTTATTTTCCCATAGTTCCATTTCCCCCTCCTTAACTGCATGCTGACAGGGAGCATACTGAGAAAAAAAGGGGCCACACCATTTAGAAGAACTGCTTCTCACTGACCTCTTTCTATCCTTGCATTTTCAATACACTCTTCAGGTTGTTTTTCTGTGTTAAAAGCTGGGTAAGACGCTTTGAATGCTGATTTTCAAATACTAAGTCACACCAGCTGGATTTCACTAGAATAGTGTAGGTTCAGAGGAGTGAAGTATATGCTTATTTTTGCTCTTAGCTCAATAGCTCTGTTCTTTGAAATTTTTCTTGAAACACTGTTTTATATAAAAAGTAACTACATTTAAACATACCCATATAAGTTGGGGTTCGTTTTTGTTTTGTTTTTTTTTTTTAATATAATGAATCTTCTGGATTTGCAACATCATCTTTGGGTAGTCTTAAATGTGTAGGGCTTTTTGGTTTGAGTCTTACCACTCATCTGGGAGGGAAGAGATTGAGTTTGCCTTCCCCCCCCAAAAAAAAAAAAAAGAAATCAATGATTTGGAGTCTGGATATCTACTTATTTTTAGAAGTGTAGGTGCAATTCATTTGATCAAATGCAAACATTTTTCTGTAGATAAACACGTTTCTGCAACCCCTTTTCAATCAGCGGAAGGAAAGGTACTTTTAGGGAGTAACTCACCTCATCCTGCATTAGCCATCTGAAGTCAGGCGGATCATTCCCTAACACTGCTTATATCTCTCCATGCACTATAAAAGGAACCTGAAGTGTTTAGCTCACATACATGATCTGCTTGCAAGAACATGAAATCCAGTGGGTTTCAGAGCAGGATTCATAGTATGACAGAGTCCTACCTCATGGACGAACTGACTCTCCTCTCCTCTCCTCTCCTCTCCTCTCCTCTCCTCTCCTCTCCTCTCCTCTCCTCTCCTCTCCTCTCCTCTCCTCTCCTCTCCTCTCCTCTCCTCTCCTCTCCTCTCCTCTCCTCTCCTCTCCTCTCCTCTCCTCTCCTCTCCTCTCCTCTCCTCTCCTCTCCTCTCCTCTCCTCTCCTCTCCTCTCCTCTCCTCTCCTCTCCTCTCCTCTCCTCTCTTCAGTTTTTACTTTTTTTCCAGATGGACATTTGGCATTTGAGCAATGCTGACAGATATGACGCAGGGCCCAGAGGAGACATGCACTCTTCTGGACTGACAGCCTAAGCCCAGGCGAAGTATTCTAGGATATCTCAAATGCTAATAACTGCCTGTGTATAGGCAGCTGACTTGCACCTCTCTGTGTTTTAGCACAAGAGGTGATAAACTAGGTGCATTGGACTCTCAAATCAGTGCTGCAGCTTTTGCAGAGCCTCATTGCTACAGCTCCTGCAGCTCTGGTCTCCAGTTATCCTCTTCATTGACAAAAAAACCCAAAAAAACAGAGAGCCATGATTTAGCAAGAAACTGTCCTAATTGCGCAGAGTTTAATCTTAACAAACCATGCTGCACTGCAAGCCTTTGACCTCAGCCTCCAAAGTTTGATCTTATTCCTTCTGCATCTGCTGGATGTGGTCAGCGTTGCTTGGCTGAGCAAGCTTTCCTGCTGTTCCTGGCTTGGAGCGCCTGCACATCATGGGAGTGCGGCTGGCTCTTTGGTTAGAAGAGCATGCTTCTTTTAAAACAATCACCATCTCCTTTGCCTCAAAAATCTTTCTTCCCTGAAGAAATTGCTATGCAACAAGACGTTCAAAGTCCAAGACCTTTTCCTTTAAACTTTTTTTTTTTTCAAATTCAAATTAAAAATAGGAAGCCTGTAATTTCAGCTAGAAAAAAATGTTCAATATTAACAACTTCTGATATTTTCTCTAGTCCACTAACAAAGCTGTACTCATCATCACTCAAATCTCTCCAACAAACAAGGCAGAGATTCCCAAATAGTACGTCATTCACAACTGCACAGAGACAGGTGATTCATTGGGGAGGGACATCAGTCTTTGAACAGAAGTAGTCACAAACAGCATTTTACATAATTATCTCTTTCACGCATTTCAGCCAAAATGTTATTAGCAGGTTTACAGGAAGCATCTCTGCCCTGAGAATTGATATTGTTTAGGAAGATTAAAGATCTCATCTAAGAAAAATACTGAAATCACAAAACTAATTGCAATGTATCGTTTCTTCCAAGACTGAACGATGCTTATACCCTTAAGAGTTATCTCCATGGAGAAACCATTGTGAAATAAGACAACATAGGAATTTAACGTGCAATAGCTATTCAACACCAATTTACGCTTCTGTTCTTCACTAAGAACTGCACCACATCGTATCACCTGCACTGAAGCCACCCATCTCAGTGCTTGATCTCTCAGTCCTGTTTAAGAAGCAGGCTGTCTCTGGCAACAGAAATCAGAAGCAAAATGCAGAGAGGCAGGAAAAGAGGATTGTAAGGTTTCAGCCGTTGGGTACCTGTTTGAGGTCTGCAGGGTACAGAGGAGCTCCATGAATATGTGACAGTATGTTATTGCAGGTTCCTTCATAAACCCTGGTATTCAGCTAGGAGCTGGACCTGTGGCTGAAGAGTCACAGCATGCTGAGTTTAGGTGCTCTCAGGAGAGGTGGCTGGAAAACCCTGGCTTGCACGTGACCTTCAATATCTGCATAAACATACTCTTAACAGGAAAGAAAAGTATTCCTGTAGGCTTTTTTTTTTTCTTTTCTAAATAACTATTCTAGACCATTCCTGCATGTCAACAAGTCCTTAGAAAAAGAACTCGCAAGAAACATATCAGGGTGACACCTGGTAGCTCCTGTCAAAACTGTGCTCATCGCTTCCTGCCAGGGAAGCTAATTTCATTAGAGATGAGGTTGGAATTGTCACTCAGCAAGTTTATTAATTCTCAAATACCAAGAGTGAAAAACGCACCAGCTGGGTGATAATCACTGAACATGTATAAACACGCCCCATGCTTAGCTAATCTTCACTCTAATGCTGGTTACAGGCTCCAAGCTTTTAAAATAATGTTTAATAGACCAGATTCTTCCTGTAGGTAAACAGGGGTATGATATTGCTTCAGGCAACTCTCTCCCCATCAAACCTTGTGCAATGCATGTGGACATCCTGCATGACCATAGACCAAAGAAGTGAGGGATTGCTTTTCTTAAGCTCTTCAGGGTCAGTGTCCACAGGGCATTCAGATACATGATTTTGACTATTTATATGTTCTGAGCAGGAGAACCACCTGAGCAAGGCTGTCTCTTGGGTTTGGGAGACCCTGGGAAGAGTAGAGACGTGCATGACTGTGCAGAGTAAATCTGTCACACTACCACCTGTGCCAAGCAGCTCTGCATCTCACCTGTGCACAGAGAGCGGAGACTCTGAGGTGCAGAGAGCTGTCTCACTGCACAGCAGATGTATTACTGCCTTGTAACCCATCCTGTTAGTTCTGTAAATCAACAAGATAGCACAGGAGCAATAGGTCAGACTGGTCTGTGTTAGACATACACTGAGCAGTAGCTCAAAGGGGGCATTTTCAGGGTGGTGGGTGTGTAAGAGAAAGTACCATCGGTTGCAAGAAAGAGATGCACTGTATCTCTGGAGTGGTGCAGCACTTTTGTGGCCAACAGTGACATAAACAGGAGCCCTCCCTTAGAATTCAGCGGCTACAGAGTGAGTCTTAAAGACACACAACTAAGTGCTGCTTGCAGTGGCATTTAGTCACAGGGTCCTCTGCCAGTTGCTGTTTGAAGCTAGACACACAGAGCTGCATATACACACCAGCCATGTGCAGTTAGGTATAAAATGCTATTAATAATTACTTGGTTCCTCTATGGTCAACGATTTCTAGTAAGCCCTCTGTTTTCTCCCTCGTTATATAGATATATCAAAGGCTTTTTGACTGTATGTAATCACAGAATGATTTGGGTTGGAAGGGACATTAAAGACCACCTAGTTCCAGCCCCCCTGCCATGGGCAGGGACACCCTCCACTAGACCAGGTTGCCCAAAGCCCCATCAACCTGGTCTTGAACACTTCCAGGGATGGGGCAAGACCATACAGAAAGAGGCACTGTTCTGTAGTCATGGGTGCTCCACAATCACTAGCTTTGCACAGGTTTTTCCCATTTGCTGCCAGATAAAACCATCAGGATTTTTAACATGCAAGCGTCCAGCAGTAGGACACCGTCTCGTTAACTCTTATAGCTCCATTTTCTGAATACTGCTGCACAGCTCATTTATATTCATGTATTCTTCCTCCTGCTGTTCAGAGCACACAAGGACCAAGAGCCCTCACAAGGGATGTTTGCATTAAAGCAGCACATTAGTTTCCAATGCCCTGAGGATCCTTTATGTTTTAAGGTAGATACAGCATTTTGTCTTTTACAAAAGGTTCTGCTTGAAAGGTTCAGGGTGGGAAACCTAGCTTTGTCCCAGGGCTGACAGATGTACTAGCCAATTTAACAAAAATATTAGCTGCCAAGAGGCTTGGCAAAATGCACATAGTGTCCCAGCTTGATGAAGAAAAACCAGGATATACATTGCTTATCTGTGGTAAGCTTGTTAGTGAGGGCTGGTTGAAAGAGTTTAGACAAAATGTCATTTTTCAAATACTCTGCTCCACCAAAGACAAAATGTTTTGCACAGACATAACATTTTTAATATTTTTTTTCACATGGAAGGTTTCTTTGAGAATCACTATTTTTCTGGTTACTTCTGAAAAGGCAGAGACAGGTGAGGGTAAAAGGCAAAGACGACAGTGGAATGATTTTGAAAAATCTGAAGACAAACTGTCTCAACAAAAGTCTATTTTTGCAAAACTGTCTTGAAGAGTCTTATTTCCTGAAGCAGAATTTGAAACCCCACAAGTCATTACCAAAAGGCACTGCCATCATTTAGTGAGCTTTAGCACTAACTAAATTGATCACGTTACCTGGGACACTAGTCAAACAAAGAGACAGGTTTCAAATAAAGATTTGGAAGCACTTCAGGATTCCAAGACACTGTGGCAGCACTAAAATCAATAGTGTAATATGCAGAAGAGTGGTCATTGGTGAGCTAAAACTAATTTATTTTTCTGAACAGAAAATCTGAGTTCCTCAGGTGAGTTTCTACCCAATACAAGGGAGGGCTAGTGAAAAAAGGGAGAGGATCTAGGTGCCACAACCTCCTGGTAAGCCTGGCCTTTGGACCAGAAGAGCTCTCCCCATGGCTGTGCCTGCCGCAGGTGCTGGCTGCCAACTCCCATAACAAACCCTCTAACATCGCTCCAGAGCTTCACCCTGTGCCCAGGTCAGACAGCACGGTTGTTGTACTTTCATTAGCATCAGCTGAATTGTTCTTCTCAGAATATTTTACACTGATTTGCTTCTCCATGCTATTCTATGCACTGGGTCTAATAGGAATACACCTGTCCTGGTTTCGGCTGGGATAGAGTTTATTTTCTTCCTAGTAGCTGGTATAGTGCTGTGTTTTGGATTTAGTGTGAGAACAATGTTGTTAACACACTGATAGTTTTAGTTGTTGCTAATACTTACTTATACTAACTCAAGGATTTTTCAGCTTCTCATGCTCTGCCAGCGAGGAGGTGCACAAGAAGCGGGGAGAGGGCACAGCCAGGACAGCTGACCCAAACTGGCCACAAGGATATTCTGTACCATATGACATCATGCCCAGCATATAAACTGGGGAGATTGCTGCTCAGGGACTGGGCTGGGAATCAGTCAGCAAGTGGTGAGCAATTGCACTGTG
The DNA here is from genome assembly GCF_011004875.1 of Balearica regulorum gibbericeps. Classification (NCBI taxonomy): domain Eukaryota; kingdom Metazoa; phylum Chordata; class Aves; order Gruiformes; family Gruidae; genus Balearica; species Balearica regulorum. Next base: position 18,790,407 of record NC_046186.1, read on the forward strand.
TGTCACTCACTTTGTATATTATTATAATTATTATTATTATTTACTCTTCCTTTGCTGTCCTACCTATCAAACTGTCTTTATCTCAGCCCATGAGTTGATACCGGGGAGGTGGGGGAGGAGTGAATGAGCGGCTGTGTGGTGCTTAGTTGCCGGCTGGGGTTAAACCACGACAACACCAATTTGTATTTTCTGTATTTCCATATATTCTCTCCATAATATTTTATTAGAGTTCCTTTCACAAAACTTACTCGTCTGTATTTCAGGGCTTTGAATACATTTGATACAAGGAATGGTATTCAGATAATTTTAATGCCCCTGAAGCATGCAAATTACTTTAATATTAAGGCAGAATTTAGTTTCAATAGGAACTAGAAAGGAAAGAAGAAATGTTTGGAATTCATAGGATGGCCATAGTCTAGCGATAAAACACCTAGGCAGCAGACAGGAACACAGATTAGGCTTTGTCAGTGGTGCATATGGCCTAAAACCAAAGTCAGTTTGTCATAATAGCGCGCAGACATGTTCCAGATATTGTTACAAGGGAGAACGGTCTATAAACCCCCTTCTAAAACATCAATCTTTTGCCTTCAGAACTGCTTATTAACTGAGCCGAGAAATACATCAAATATGCTAATAACGTAGTAACCAGCAGCTAAGGAAAAAAATAAAACGCCAAATGTTCATTTACATTAGGATCACAGCGGCAACAGCATACTGATAATTTAACCCCCTCTGCTCTGGATAACAACCTCAATGTGACGTTAACCACAGACTGTATAGAGAATACTGTAATTGAATGACCTCATTGTCAGTTTTAAACAATTAATGATATTGAGATAATTCAAAAGGACAAGTGGAAGCCTGTTTGCTTCATCGAAGACTACTTAATAATCAGTTTTATGCACTGAGATAATGAGACATATTAGCCCCAGAGTCGAGGGGGGAGGGTCAATGAAATATCTCAAACTATCTTAAAGCGTAAGGTCAGAGAGAACACATGGCTTGACCTGCTTACAAGGAGGAATGTCACACTGAAGCATATAATAAAATAAAACAAAACCCAAAACAAGTGAAGGCAATGATTTGCATGCATGTAATTAAAGGAGATTAAATTAGACTTTTTTTCAATCTGCATGTGACATTTTGGAAAAGGTTGTGGCCATTCATAAACAAATCGTGGGGTACCTTGTTTTGTACTATGTTTCACAGCACCTACTATAAACTATTCTATTTTCTTCTATATATTTTTTCATTCACCTCGTGAGTCACACGTGTAATTTCAAATCTTTATTATCATCAGAAACAGCTGCTCATTACAAGAAGATTATTGTTTGAGATATATGCTGCATTTGTGTTGAAGAAATAAGTTAACCTCCTCCATACTTGAGGATGTAAAAATACGTAGCTTTAGGAACAGGCTGTGCGCATAATATTTGTGTAGATTTAGCTGTATCGCCCCAGAACTTTGTAAATTTTTGTTTTATTTTCTGGCCAGGATCACATCCTAGACCTACCAAGCCTCCTCTCACAAACTTCCCAATTTTCCCTCTCTGTCTAAGAAAATATGAATGCCAATCTACACATACCTGTTAGTGCTGGGTGGGTTATAAGAGAGGGACAAAAGTAGATTTGAAATCACTGTAGCCTCCAGCTTTCATAGGATTATTGTAAAAGAATCAATTATTTATATAGAAACAGTATTGCTAAAACATCAAAATGTCAGACATTTCTGAACAGAAACCTGTTCTTTCCATCTCTTCATATTTTTGGCATCTTTTTTTAATTATAAAGTAATTTACAGGAAACTATATATGATATGCAGTATTTAGTGTTCTGCAACCAGCACGGGCAAGGTCTTTGCTACTTTCCCATGTTCTCCTTTGCATTGTAGGCATTTATGCACACTTATCACTCGATAGCAATGGGGTTTACATTACTGGGTCCAGGTGCAGTAGTCAGTATATCCAAAATAAGCCCCTATTCCACAGGCCTCTGTGGTACTCAGCTAAATAAAGTTAGAGTAGACCAAATTCAACTGTAGACCTGATTTTCTTTTAAAAGGATACTGTATATCATATATGATACATCTCCTATTTTGCAATTTGTGCAAAATATACTGTACTCTTTTTAAAAGCTTCAGTCCAGCATAGTATGGGTGCCTAAACCTCATTAGTACTAAGACAGGTGATTATATCCCTTGCTGAAGAGGAAAAGGATTATTTTATCAACTTAAATGCCTTACCATAATGATAAGCATTTTAGGAATCATCATTAGATAATAATAAAGTTTTCCTGACAATCCTGGGAAATGCATAAATGTTATTATCAACATTTTGGAGAAAACTGCAGGGGGATGGATGTTGCCCCAGCTTACATGATGCGTCAGGAGCAGAGCAAGGTCGTGATTCAGCTCCTCTCATCCCAGCTCTTGCAAGGTGCTGTGGGCTGTCCACAGACTCGGTCTTCACACTCAAGTTCATTACACCAGGCCAAAAACCAGTAAATAAATGGGCTTCCACAGAGGGTTAATGAAAACCAAGCATTTCCAAAGAAATACGCTAGATTTTGAGGAGGAGTGAGGCTGAACATGAGACCAGAGATGAAGAAAGCGATACTCCCAAACGATTGACATATTGCAGTGTGAAACTGGCTCCTCCAGGGTATTTGGAGCTGGCTTTAATTTTGAATCTGCCCCACTGCTCTGAATTATGACAGATCGTTATGGAGTCCATATCTGCCTTCCCCTCACGCATTCATCCAATCAAGCAAGATGCTACAGTGTGGCAGAGCTCCAGAACATTGACATCTTTTTTTGGCAAATAATTAATTTAAAAGTATTTTCTCAAATACATGTAGGCTTCTAGTCAATGAAAATATGAGTTTGCCACTTATTCAAACCATCTGTCTTTATTTTTTAAATGATAATTGTGCAATATGTCCATTTTCTAGGATTATTACTTCATTTTTTATAAAGATTACTTTTAGGCAGCTGAAGGTTTTATCTGTAATTAAAATATGCATACACGGTTGGTTAAAGGTACTCTATTCAAGCTAAGATACAAAAAACTGTTTTCCTAACAAAGGAAAAAACCCATTGCAGTGCACAAATGGCATGGCTTACAAATCATAGTGCACCAATAAGTCAGATTTAAGATCCTGACTATGTATCATAGAACTGAAAGAAGTTCATTAAAATGTGTTAGAATGGAAAAATCTTCACATTCAATTCCTGATTTATACTAAAATATACCACTGGGACAATGCAAGGTGTTGATAAACTTAGCAAGTGACAGAGGTCATACCTTCTATATACTACTTATTAAAATATGTATTTTATATTAAATTTTAATAATTTACTGCTTTTAAAAGGAAAATGTAATTCTGGAAAAGCATAAAAAGATGACCCCTTTCACCTGTGGAAAAGATCTGGAAAAATGCATCTTGCATTACAAATCATTTATCATTCATATGATCTTAGCTTCCTGAATACGAGACTAACTGACTTTTGAATGCAAGCTGGTGATTTCTGAATGCAAGGCTAAGTGTTCAGTTTATGGTACAGCTGGGCCATTCTCACCATGCTGAAAAAAAAAAAAAAAAAATCAGCTGAAAGACTTCTTTTCAGACGTCAAGAAAATGAAAATGGAATAATTATTTTTCTTCTCTAACCTAAGACAAATATGGCAAGCATACATTTTGAGTCAAGAGTTTCACTGAATTCATTACCATTATTTTATCATCAATGAAATATAAAGTATTTAGCAATAAATTGAAAAAATTTAGCATTTCTTTTTGGAAGGGGCCACCTTGTGATTTCTGGGCAACAATGGGTAAGTTGCAATGCTGAGTAGGTCAAAAATCTCAGCAAGAACCATCAAATAAGAAAAGTACAGTGATACAAGAAACAGTGTAGACTTATTTTAGTGTCTGCTTAAGGACAGAAGCAGTCAACAAGCTATGAATAGTTTGGGTTTTTTTCTGTAAGAAACTGCTGATTCATAGAAAAATGTGTTTTTTTAAATAACATATCAAATTCAACAGCATATTTTTCATACAATTATTGAATTATTTCATCTTGATAAGGTCAAATGCAAAATATTTCATTCTTGCTTTAGCATTTAGACTTTTGCATTAGTAGTCAAAACAAATAGAAATGAGCTGTTTTTAACATGATGAAAATGAAACATTTCATAAAAATAAAGGGCTGTGGAACATTTCTTTCAATTTCAGAAAAAAAAAAAAAGATACTTTAACTTGCTCAAAATGTTATGGGTTTTTTACATAGCAGAAATTCTGCTTGAAATGTAGCTTATCACCCAGTGAGTCCCCTCACTGACCCATGGAGCATAAAACCAAGATTCAGATGACCAAAGAAGAAGAAACCTACTGCTCAGCATCACTACACTCTGCCGATGCCTACAACGCTGTAGGGTCACCCTTGGTCAGCTTGTGACCTTCCTTGGCACCTATGCTCGGGTGGTGGGCATGCTGAGGTGTGCATTTCACGTTGATTTGTAGGTTAGGACTTGGGGCTGTTCTCCAGCACCCTCTGAGAGCACCCAGCAAAGTAGCAACACAGAGGACACCAGAGAGCACCTGGGCAGGTGATGGCCCAGCTGAGGAGATGCCAAGGACACCAGTGCCCTCAGGCAGGGGGAGATGTGGTTTCCAGATCCTTCATGGCCTGAGATGATCTGAAAGTACTGCAGATTTGAAAGCGCCCAACACTGGTTCAGAAATGACATGTGAAAGGTACGAAGACTGTATTCAGGTTGGCCTCTGTAGCCAAACTTAGCCTCTGTGGCTGGTGTGACATTTAATCCCAAGTCTAACGCAGACCACCTCTAGGTGCTAAGCTGAAATTTATACTCACACTGCCTAGAGAGTTAGTGTGTCTAACTAACCTAGTTAAGACTTGCAGACTTCTAGAAACTTCGGGTGCTCTGTAAATAACTGTTTTTCTTATCTTCACAGGCAGAATTTAATGTTTTTCTGTCCCTTATGAACTAAGAAAATAGTACTTTTAACACACATCAGAAGCCCTCAGATACCAATATTATCTGCCAAGTCTGTTGCAAATGAAGTACTTTTTTAAAACTAAGAATCCAGATTTGAGAGGCACAAGTGGAAATGTGTGGAATAACAGATCCATTTATATCCAGGAGCACTGCTCATTCTCCCACTCACTCAGCAAGCGGCACGTACTCGCCTCTGCCTCTCAGGCCTGGGCGTTTTGTCGAGGTAACCGCAGGGAGCTGGGTTTGCTTTAAGTACTGCGGGGAGAAAGCACACGAAGGGACTTTGGAGTTTATGCACCTTTTTGGGCTCTTCAAGCAAACAGCTTTTACTTTTTTTTAATCATTCATGAATGTACTATTTGTACCTTCAGGTGGTGAAAAGTATCATTACTGTGAATGACAAAGGAATATATTGCTTTATACAATTTTTGCCCTGCTGTAAAAGCCCATGCAAAGTGGCAGACAAAGGGAGAGTCAGAGACATTATTTTGGAGTTCAGTTTATCAGAAAGCAGTATACGTTTGTACGTATACCTGGAATAAGTCGGTGCACATGAATCATTAAGTTATATATATGTATACAGATGCACGCACGCACACTCACCACTAATATTTAATCAAATTATCAAATAAACAGAAGGAGAGAGCAAAGTTTCAAAGACCCGGACTTCAAATTGCCTGAGAGGCTTGGGATTTTCAGAAGCGTCTCTGAAGAGATGGGATTTAAGGCTGCTGTGGGTCCTACAAAAGAGCACAAAGGGAAAAAAAAGAAGTCATCTCCTCCCTTTGTGAAGCCCTGTATGTAGGTTTGTAGTCCTTCTCTGGCATGTAGGGGAGAAACGCGAGTGTGCTAGCCTACAGCCAGGGTGTAGTAGGGGAGCATTGTATTGTGCGTGGCACGTATTCTGCATGGCAGATTGTCATGCAAGTAAATGCTGACAGATTCACTTTATACTCCCTCCCAGTTTCTTCATTCCCCTCTAGAGTTTGAGCCAGATGTGCTGGCAGTGCTTATGGGAGAGAGGAGATGGAGATGCTTCACGCTGATGCTGTCTGTGGGTTTGGGGCCTGCCTTTCCCATGAATCTTAATAAAGGCTCCAGAAAGCTGCGTTTCCAGGCGTTTGACAGGCTAGTGCCGGTCCAGAAGCAACAGGGGAGCACGCTGTGCATACTCGCATACAGCAGCCCTGCTGGGTTTTCACTATTAATTGTCCTCTCATGTGCCTTCATATTCTACAGGGAAAAAAATAGTTTCTCTGTGCTGAAAAGGGATACTTCGGACAAAGTGGAGTCAGCACTGTTCTCCTTTGCAAAGATTTGCCCCTTCAGGGTGTATGCTTTAAGAAAAGAGGCATATTAGACATAACACTGAATTTTATGTGTTTAAACTACCTGGCAAGCACCACGAGTTTCTGCTTTTGCTGATTACTAATCTGTCACCATCATCCATTTCTCATTTCATTGATCATGTTGTGTGCATGATGTTTACAGATGCCGTTTCCTTCTGCCCCACGTGCTGGTCACTTGGAGCACAGTTTTCCCTCGCACGTGCTACTTCAGGGGGTCACTGGCACTGCACTGGTGTCACGAAAATGGGAGCGAAAGGATCTTCTTGCCTGCTCCTCTCTCGTACATTTCAATGACTCATCAGCTCTGGCTGCATGCACTGCAGCTATCTGCAGAGTGATTTGCAGGAGATATAGCTTTTGAAATTGCTGACTTAGCGAGCCTGGAAAAGAAGGCCAGAACAGAGGGCATTTGGGCTGATCGATGGTTATTGAGGTACCTTAAATACTTTCACAAGGAAAAGGCAAAATGAAAAAAAAAAAAAAAGCAGAGAACTGGCATGCTAGAACATGGTTCTGCCCCTTTTCTGGAGCTGCCTTTTCTGGCCAGCACACTGAATCGCTATTCTGAGGCTTTAAAAAATTGGTCAGAAAGTCATATGTATTTTCTCCTGGTTTGCATGACTTTGCTCCTTTTCTGGGAAAAAAATAAATGCATACAAACCCACCACATTTCCCAGCATCATGTAAGATGTTAGCTATGTGAATCCTCTTATAGTAACATAACATTTGGAACAATTCAAAAGTCTACTTTTTTTAACTCTCCCTTACTGAAAATAGAAGCAGCCAAAATGTGTATTGACCTCGGTATTGGGAATCTGGGATTTCTAATGGTTTTTTTATTAAATACAAGAATTGTAGGCCTCAAAATTCAGACTATGCAAAATTCTTCACAGTTTCAAGCTAGAAGCCTGATCTTCCCTTCTGTTATGGTCTGTAGGAAGAGGGACTGTCTTTATTGTGAGGAGAGTTGTCCCTCTAGGAAACTCTTCTTTTTTACTGTTCTCATTAGAATAAGGTTAGTTAAGTTCATAAGGACTAGCAAAAAGTGTAGAAAAAATGATTTCCATGGCCAAACTCTTCCTTTCCAAATAACATGTGGATTAGGAAATCTGAAAAAAATCTTTTCTTTACCAATAAAACTCCTTGGGAGGCATTTGGGCATGTGCCCCATGTCCAGGACAGTGCAATATAAAATTAGCTCTCAGTGAACAAGACTGACACTGGAAACAATACAATTAGTTTGGGAACTAGCTCCTGTAAAAAAGCAGTTATTGAAGATAATTTAAGAATATATTGGAAATACAACTGTATAAGGCTAAATGCTTTAAAGAGGTGTTTTGGATTTCATCATTGCGAACCCATCAGTTGGATGCTCAAAAGTCAAGTGTGTTTTCTTTAGGTGATCTTTTGTGGTAAGGATGTCAGTGGATGAGAAGTTGAGTCTGATGATATGAAAGAATTTGCTTAGTGACCTTGCCAAGTATTTTAGAGTACCTTGAGTATCCTCCCTGTCTTCAGATAGCTGAACCACACAGAATAGAGTATGCATGTCTGAGTTTTACAGTCAGTAAATAGTGCAGAGTTCCCACACAGTTCCTTCTTGCCAGTTTGCCGTGTCAGGGGTAGCAGTCACAAGGCGAGGATTGTGTGTGCTGGATGGGCTGGAGGGTTTGGGGGCAGCAGCAGACTTTTTGGGACCCAGGTTGAAGGGGCAATTTTTTAGGAGGTATCACTGGAGGCTACAGACATCCCCAAACAAATTTTCATGCACTCTAGCTGTGAAATTTTTCTATGAGCTTGAATTATTAAATTAAGGGGGAAAATATCTATTGTGTTCCTGATGATATGATGAAAATGTCTTTCTCTAAATGACTGAGCCTTTATATTGTTTCATAGATGCAGAGCAGGAAAGTGCAGAGTTGAACTTTGACGAGAGACTACCAGGCAGTCCTTTACCTCTCTCCACAGTTACTGTAAATTTTAGGCATGTTGACAGAACTAACTAAATGGGATTACAAATAGGAAATGCCAAGGATGAAATGTCTGGCTGCCTATCACTCTGGCTTTGCCTATACAGGAGAAGTGGCATCACTGGAGTGAAAACAATTTAAAATTTCTTCCTTACTACTTTGGGAACATTTTTGTTGAAACCATGGTCATTTGCCATTACAGAAACTTAAGAATTGCCATATCAGAATAGATGCAGTGTCGATTAAGTCTTTCTTCTGATTTCCATGTCCTATGGACCAGGCTTTAAAATCATATAAGAATATAAGAATTGCCATCCTGAATACAACTCAGTGCCATCTAGTCCAGGTTACCCATGTCACACACTTCAGAGGATGGGAAAGTAATGTGTCACTGGACAGCTGTGACAGAATCTGTGCACAGAGCTTCATTCCAGCTTCTTGCTCTGCATCCCAGGGTCTTTCAGCTGCCCGTGGTGAACTAAAGTTAGAAAGATTTCTAAATCCCTTTAGGTACACACAAATTTATTAATCCTGACCCTCTTTTGTGTATTCTAACAAATACATGGTTTAACTGCTGAGATGTTTGCATGGGTGTTTGCTGGCTGTAATGGACTCAGGCCAAGGTGGACAGCACCTTGAGCTGGCTTGGTATACCTGTATCCTGGTCTTACAGGTGAGCACTCCAAAACATCACCAAGAATTTTACAAACATGACTGAAACAATTGAGAAATATATAAAAATTTAAACTCCTGCTTGAACAAGATTAAATAATGGCTTATAAATAACCTTTCTCACGCTTTCTTATTCCTGTAAAATGGCTCTTTTTCTCCAGGCTTCCGTGACTAAGCAGCTCTCAAGGACTTTCTGGGTTGAAACAATCTCCACCCAGCCTTCTCTGCACTCTTTGGAGAGTCTCTCTGTCCATTGCTGCTGAGGTCTGGCTGTGTGTGTCTGCTTTTTGATTCTCCTGGGACACACAGCTTGGTAAGACAGCCAAGCCAATCTGACAAATGCCTCTCCTTGTCCACCTTGTTTTGTTACTTACCACAACCTCATAGTAAATTGATACAGAGAGCCAAACCAGCAGAAAACTGACCCAACAACAACAAAAAGTGGTTTTTTTTTCAGCAAGTTTAGCTCACTGAACCAGCCCACTGAAGGTCAGATGGATGCTAATGCCATCTCAAGGAGTATCTGGAGTGATGGTGGAGTGGGGATGCCTGTTCTTGGTAGATCATCTCATCCCTAGCAAAACTACAGCCTCCAGGAGTAGTTGGAAACTGGCTGACCACTGTCTGTCCTTCCCCAGCTGTTATAGCCCCCCTCCAACCCCAGATGTCAAGCTGCTCTCAAGGAAGGGTATGCCCCCCCCCAGGACCCTGGGGTGCTCAGCCTGCCCTGAGCACAGCATCCAGGACATGCCAAACCAGCAGCCACCGTCCTGGTTCCTGTGTGGTCATTGAACTGTGCGCAAATAAAACAGAGTTACATCTGTCAGATAGGCTTGTCTCTGCTATGCTGTAACCTCTTGCAGTCATCATCTTGTCTTCCATTACAGCCAGCACGCAGCATGAAAGCACTGTGATTATACGGGTGCTACATCAGAAATCACAACAACAAAATGCAATTTGCAGTCAGCTCTAGCTGTGGTGTGTGCATTCAGGGTGTCTATTCTTCCCTATCTTTGTTTTTGAATGTTTAGCCACAATCCTTAGTGATTAATACAAATTTCTGCTAAAAAGGAGAAATAGGGAAAAAAATCAGCATAAATTTGCCTCAGTGTAAAATTCTTACTCCAATGAATTACTATTATGCTGCAGACAGCAGTAATAACAAGTAAACGATTCGGTATTATTGTAATGCTGATGATAATTGTTCATTTCTGTTCACCAAAACAAAGAAAATCAAAAAATTGCCTGCTGTCTTCAGACCCGCCTCATATCAAATCCCCCGGGCTTCATTCCCGACCTGCACCTGCCTGACATCAGCACGGGCCATTGATTTCCATGAGGAAACACTCAATTTGCACCGGTGCCCACGACTGAAAAAATAGGTCCTGGCTTTTTACAAGGTTCGGCATACTGTCTTGAAATCAGACAAAATTAGCCAGAATTTGTGAATTGGTTATTCTTTGCCTGCTGAAACGAGGCAATGTCTGCAAGCGCTGCTTTGAGAATCTGTTCTTTTTGTGTGAGAACAGATGTCTGGGAGGGATTTTGGCAGGACCCACTCTGTCAAACAGTCCGGCTTTGACAGTTACTTGCTTGAGGGACGGCTGAAATGCAAAGCATTTCTGATCAGAATATCATATTCATCTGGAAGTTAATTACTGTGTCTGCCTTGGTATAAATAATTAATTATGCAAAACCCACACAGCTGTGGCTGGACAGAGTTAAGTGACTTGCTGTCAATGTCTCACGGTTCTAGAAAGGATGAAGGGATTTAGAAAATAAGCTCTTTAACTCTTGGGCCACACTATTGTGGTAGCCCCTTCTTGACAGATGAGAATATGATTACCGCTGAGCATGCTTTTTTACAAAAGGACATTTCCCAGTTTAGCCTGTTTGGGCCCTAATAACAATCTCTCCTCAATGCTGTGGCTGTGTCAAGCTAAGAAGCCAAACACATTGATTGTTTTAGAGAAATGGATTTGCAAAGCCTCTTTGACTGCACAGTCATGCTCAGAGCAATCATCAGCCAAAGCAACGTTTGCATCCGTGCGTGTGTGTGTGCACACGAGTGAGTGAAGAGTGAAGGCACATGGGTGCAATAATCAACCTGTCTCATTTCATAGCCGACAAAGGCAAAGAGAAGGCCAAGTTTACAGAAATTATGAATATTATTGACAGCAGCAGGCCAGTATCTGATCAAATGAACAGTGGGCAGGCTCATGGGTGACAAATAAACAGCAGTTCTGGAAGGTGAGGGTGGAGAAACGCAACTTGCTATGTGCCCCTTTATAGTATGTCGTCTCCAGTAGATCATGGATTTTAAATGTACAAATAGAAGCATCAGCCCAGACTCATTTGAGATAAGTGGTTTTCTGCATGTAACTCTGATTTGCCAAAACATTTTTGCCTGCAGCACTAGTAAATGAAACATAAAAAGAAAAGCTTGGTAAATGTGTCAAATACCTTGGTGTAGACAAACACTGCTGAGATTACTGCAGTAAAATAAACTGCTACAACCCAGAGGACATATTTTGTACCTAGGAAGGATCAAATCACACTACAATTCATTAGGATGAGTATAGATCTCAACACATATTTTATTCTTTCCTTTAAGTAATGCAAAGCTGTGTAAGCATCTATCGACTCAAATGAGCAGGGAGGAAAAAAGTCTGTGAAAGCACTAAATGTAGAAAATATTTATCTGTGAATCTTTCTAGGGCTTTGGCTGTGAATCTCCTGCGATGAGCTTTGGTCTCCTGTTTCCTAATTGTATTATTAAAATTGACTGACTTTTATAGAGAATCTTTCATATTCCAAGGATCCCAAAATACCTTATAAAACAGTGAATAGTAGAGTTGAGAGTGTAAGCAAGTGCAGAAACAATTATGTTCTTAGCTGTAATTCACATACAACCTCAGACACTGTAACGTGTGCAAAGTACAAGGTAGTAGGACAATGTCTTAATCTTTAAACTCAGTGTTACAGGCCTTCTGCCTACCACCTGGAAGGGTATTGCAGACAGACATGACAGGACGTTGGCTCAAAGGAAGCAAAATCCTTTTTGTAGTGTGTAATTTTCCCCGTGTGCTGGATGCGGCATAAGCACTGGGTTTGAGTTCGTGTTCTTGCCACATAAATTCGAACTGTAGCCTGCTCTGCACAAGGATACTGTCAAAGAAGTGACAGTAACATTTGGGCTACTTCTACAGCAAGAAGCAAGGCTCCGGTTGAAGGTCCATGCACTGGCTTGTGATCCTCCATGCCATTTAATTGTTAACTTGCACCCTGGCACAGCTTTGGCCCCGCCAGATAGTGCTTTTCCAGTTCAGGTAATCACCATGAGCCAAGGGCTTTTCATAACAGGCAGTATGCACGACGTTGCTCAGATTTTTAGAAGAAACCTATCTGTGTGATACTTGTCTTCAGGGCCAGAGGATGGGCCAGGCTTGGAGCAGCCGGTGGAAGTTCAGTCACTGACTTCGGTGTAAGTATGGGTGGCTATCAGTAGACGAGTTCTACCATTGAACAGAAATGCTTGTATGTACGTTGTCTTTAGCTTAAGAATTCAAATACAAGTGTTATCAAAAGTAGTGATAAAGCTCAGAGGAGGCATGTGACCTCTGCCAAAGGTTGCAAGCCTGAAGAAAAAGTGCTAGCATTGCTTTAATGCTACCAAAATTGGCACCTTAAAACCACACATCATGTTTTTACATTGAAGAACTCCCTTTCTGAGCAAAACTGATGTGTCTGCATGCTGTCATTTCTGACAACGGCAACACCTCAAATCCCTGGAAGCATTGTTCAGCAATCATCTTCTAATTTATTTTAAATGTCACTGAAAATTACTAGTAAGGGGGACAGGAAAACAAGAAAAAACCCTGAAGTTTGAGGATCCCAAAATACTGTCATGGAAAGATTCTTCTTGTTTCATAAAGATGATCCCTAAATTCCTTTAGGGAATTAAAAAAAATAAGAAAGGGAGGACTGGAAGGAATAATTTTATTATCTGCCAAAACACATCAAGAAACCTTGTTGTCCTCAGTTTGGCACTGGTGCCAAATGTTGCTAACAAAGTTTCTCAGCAGAAGATTATCTTGGAAAGCAATTATTTATCCACAGTTTTCTTGAATCCTAGTAACCTGCTTGTTACTGGCACTTCCTATGATTCTCATATTCTAGGCGGATTCCACTAAGTTTTATCACCCCACACTGTAGTACATTACCAGGACATTCAATTTTGCTGCCACCACTCAGCCCACTCATCTTTTTCCCTTTCCCCCATTCAGTCTGTTCACATCTTTCTTTGTGTACTTGTGCTCATTTATCTGCTTTCACCCATCCCTAGGCAGAGCTCTACCATCATTCCTTCCCCTTGGGGCAGTGCTTTAGCATGGCCTCTGTGTCCTCTCATCCTCCTTCCTGGTTCAACCCTTCCTCTTCTGCAGACCAGCCATACATGCCTAACACCATCCACCATCCATGTGCACTCAGGAATGCTTTCTTTGATCTCACTGTTTAAATCATACTGTCCTGACATCCTTCTAAATGGATCAGCACTTGTTCCTGCACTCAGATCTCACCCAGCTACATTAGTAACAAAGACTGTAAAGGTAGATATAAAGAGAGGGTTACAGCTGCAAGTACTGCTATGCGACTTCTTTGTTCTTATTCTCTGTCATTGTTTGAAGAAAATATGAAGTGTATTTCTATATGAAACATATCTATCTGTAAATGCATATAGATCTCTTTCCCAACTGTATATAAATCTATCTGTCTATCTATCTACCTCATAGAATCATAGAATCACAGAAAGGTTTGGGTTGGAAGGGACTTTAAAGATCACCTAGTTCCAACTCCCCTGCCATGGGCAGGGACACCCTCCACTAGACCACGTTGCCCAAAGCCCCATACAACCTGGCCTTGAACACTTCCAGGGATGGAGCCTCCACAGCTTCTCTGGGCAACCTGTTCCAGTGCCTCACCACCCTCACAGGGAAGAATTCCTTCCTAGTATCTAATCTGAATCTACCCTTCTTCAGATTAAGGCCATTATCCCTTGTCCTATCACTACTTGCCCTTGTAAACAGTCCCTTTCCAGCTTTTTCGTGAGCCCCCCTCAGTTACTGGAAGGCTGCTATAAGGTGGCCCCAGAGCCTTCTCTTCTCCAGGCTGACCAATCCCAACTCTCTCAGCCTGTCCTCACAGGACAGGTGCTCCAGCCCTCTGATCATCTTTTTGGCCTCCTCTGGACTCACTCCAAGAGCTCCATGTCCTTCTTATGCTGAGAGGCCCCAGAGCTGGTGTGGTGGGTTGACCCTCACTGAGGGCCAGGTGCCCACCAGAGTTGCTCTATCACTCCTCTTTTTCATTAGACAGGGGAGAAAAGTACAACGAAAAAAAACTTACAGGTCGAGATAAGGACAGGGAGAGATCATTCTCTAATTATCATCACGAGCAAAACAGACCGAACTTAGAGAGGGAATTCATCTTATTTATTACTAAGCAAAACAGAGTAGAGGAATGAGAAATAAAATCAAATCTTAAAACACCTCCCCCCACCCCTCCCATCTTCCCGGGCTCAACTTCACTCCCGGCTTCAACCTCCGCCCCCCTCAGCGGCACAGGGGGACGGGGAGTGGGGGTTACGGTCAGTTCATCACGCGGTGTTTCTGCCGCTTCTTCATCCTCAGGGGGAGGACTCCTCTCATCGTTCCCCTGCTCCAGCCTGGGGTCCCTCTCACGGGAGACAGTCCTTCACCTGAGTGAGTCTCCTCCACGGGGTGCAGACCTTCAGGAGCAAACTGCTCCAGCGTGGGGTCCCCCATGGGGTCACAAGTCCTGCCAGCAGAACCTGCTCCAGCGTGGGCTCCTCTCTCCACGGGGCCACAGGTCCTGCCAGGAGCTTGCTCCAGCGCAGGCTTCCCACAGGGCCACAGCCTCCTTCAGGTGTCTCCACCTGCTCTGGCGTGGGGTCCTCCACGGGCTGCAGGTGGAATCTCTACACCCCCTCATCC
Source organism: Balearica regulorum gibbericeps (assembly GCF_011004875.1). Taxonomy (NCBI): domain Eukaryota; kingdom Metazoa; phylum Chordata; class Aves; order Gruiformes; family Gruidae; genus Balearica; species Balearica regulorum. Next base: position 18,805,430 of record NC_046186.1, read on the forward strand.
TTCCTCCATGGGCTGCAGGGGGACAGCCTGCTTCACCATGGTCTTCACCATGGGCTGCAGGGGGATCTCTGCTCCGGCGCCTGGAGCACCTCCTCCCCCTCCTTCTGCACTGACCTGGGTGTCTGCAGAGTTTCTTACATCTTCTCACTCCTCTCTCTGGCTGCAAAAGTGCTCTCTAACTGTTTTTTTCTCTTTCTTAAATATGTTATCACAGAGGCGCTGATTGGCTTGGCCTTGGCCAGCGGTGGGTCTGTCTTGGAGTCGGCTGGCATTGGCTCTATCAGACACAGGGGAAGCTTCTAGCAGCTTCTCCCAGAATCCACCCCTGTAGCCCCCCCCCCCCCCCCCGCTACCAAAACCTTGCCACGCAAAACCAACACAGCACTCCAGGTGGAGTCTCGCCAGAGCAGAGTAGAGGGGCAGAATCACTTCCCTGGACCTGCTGGTCACACTTCTCTTGATGCAGCCTGGGATACAGTTGGCTTTCTGGGCTCCAAGCGCACACTGCCAGCTCATGTTGAGCTTCTTGTCCACCAACAACCCCAAGTCCTTCTCCTCAGGGCTCCTCTCAATACATTCTCTGCCCAGCCTGTAGTTGTGCTTGGAATTACCCTGACTCATGTGCAGGACCTTGCACTTGGCCTTGTTGAGCTTCATGTGGTTTGCACCAGCACACCTCTCAAGACTGTCGAGACATGTTGACCACACCACACAGCTTGGTGCTGTTGGCAAACTTGCTGAGGGTGCACTTGATCCCACTATCCATGTCACCGACAAAGATGTTAAACAGTGCCGGTCCCAGTACCAGCCCCTGAGGAACGCCACTCATCACTGGTCTCCACTTGGACATTGAGCCATTGACCACAACTCTTTGAGTGTGACCATCCAGCCAATTCCTTATCCACCGAGTGGTCCATCCCTCGAATCCATATCTCTCCAATTTAGAGACAAGGATGACGTGCGGGACAGTGTCAAATGCCTTGCACAAGTCCAGGTAGTTGGTGTCAGTTGCTCTTCCCTTGTTCACCAACGCCGCAATCCCATTGTAGAAGACCACAAAATTTGTCAGGCACGACTTGCCCTTAGTGAAGCCATGTTGTCTGTCACCAATCACCTCCTTATTTTCCATGTGCTTTGTCATAGTTTCCAGGAGGATCTGCTCCATGACCTTACCAGGCACAGAGGTGAGACTGACCAGTTTATAGTTCCCTGGGTCTTCCTTTTTTCCCTTTTTAAAACTGGGGGTTATGTTTTTCCCTTTTCCAGTCAGTGGGAACTTCACCAGAATGCCATGACTTCTCAAATATGATGGAGAGTGGCTTAGCCACTTCATCTGCCAGTTCCCTCAAGACCCGTGGATGCATCTCATCAAGTCGCATGGACTTGTGCACCTTCAGGTTCCTTAGATGGTCTCAGATGCATCGCTCCTGATTTTGGAGAAGGTGATCCTTGAATACTAACCAGCTTTCTCCAGCTCTTCTTCCCTCCAGGGCTCATCCATTCAGTCTTCCTGGTTGGGTGCCCTGTAGCAGACCCACTATAATGTCACCTGTCCCTGCTCTCCCTTTATATATATATATATACACACACACACACGCATATATATAGGCTTTCAGTACTCTGAGAAGGGCATTTATGTAGTAGGTAACAGGACACTTGTGTTTTAATTATTTAAAGAATTTTAATAAAAGAAATTGAGAAACTAGAGTATTGGGAAACTTGGAGGCTTAAGTTATTTATGATTTGGCATTTCTGCAGTTTCCAACTTCAGCACTTAAATCCTCCCCATCTCTCACAATATAAATCTTTAGTGTTTTGTGGAACTGAGTTTCAAGTTCAAGTTCCTCATTTATATATGATTTAAGTAACAAGGTTGTGAGGCTAAACTAATTCTTCTGACTTACTGAAATGATATGGCAGTAAGGTTGTATAAGCACCTAGCCAGATAAAAATGATCAGTAGATATATAATTCCGTTCTTACATCCTCTCCAATTTGGGGTACAATTTTAGCAGTTTATCCAGATTAACTTATCCATTTCTCAAGCTGCATCCCATTTTACTACTTTTTTTCCTGCTGTGTGTTTAGGCCTAGGGGTAAAATGTATTATCAGTGTCTGGGGATGAAACTCACGCAGCTGCACTGGACACAAATGCAAGTCTTATCATTTAGTGGGATCTCCACTTGCTGATGTAATTGTATGAAAACACTGCTGGTTTGCTACAGGGTTTGGGTTGAGACTGCTTTCTCTCCATGTATTTTAAATAGGATACTCTCAGGTCCTTTGGGATAAGGAAGTATAACAACCTACGTACAGTCCCAGTGGGCCTCCTCCATTATGCTGTTCAAGTTCTTCCCTCAAGCCTTGACCTGTGGAGTTTACAATGCCTATTTCTGACTCTGAGGGAAGTGTTCTTAAATTTACAGACATCCACTGTTGTAACGCAGCAGATCAGTAGAGCCATTGGAATGATATTGTCCATGCATGCGGGCAACGTACACTAAAGACAAGCGTCTTCCCTGAAGTTACGTGAGGGATGAATCTGCCTCGATGTCCTCACCCTCACACAGGATCTGAAGCTTGTGTATAACAGTGTGGGATCTCACCAACACCTACCTGTTTCAGGAGGATTACTCTCTCTTTCCAGGTGCTTCTGATAAAGCGACTTCAGCATGTAATACATTATTAGCAGAGAGGAAACACTGTGCCTTCCCCATTATAAACCTCTGCTCACAACTCCCAGCAGGAGCAATGCAGGTCACTGAGTCACTATTAACCAATAGCTGACAGCTAATTGATTTTGCACTTGTGTATCAGTGCTTGCAAACCATAATTTAAAAGCTAATTTGCTTCACACTTTTAATATCATAGGCAGTTTTGTATCCTATCCTACAAAGCCTGAGCTCATCACAGTCCATCATTTTTACTGCTGTTGGCCCCAAAACTGGTCTTTTGCAAATTCATACTCTATAACACTCTTATCTCTTAACCCAAATGCAAGAAATAGCCCTCCAGCACCAGTTGTCTCATGGAGACATCAAGGGAGAGTTTTCAAAACTGAAGCCACTTCAGGGTAGTTTTAATGAGGCTGTGTTTGCTAAAGCATGACTGACAGAAATAATAAGTTAGCATTTATGAGGGAACCCTCAGAAACTGAGCTACAGCAGGCAAAAAGCCAGCAGAAATTGTTGTGCTGTTGAAATATCTCCTAAAATAGCTCTCCTAGCTCAGCCTAATGCAATTAAAGTTACTGATGTACATAATATGAAAACTGGGAGCTCTTCCTGTTAATAACCACTGTGTAACTGAGGTAATCCATTTCATTAATTTAATATACACTTTCATATCCCCTGATAATAGACATATAATTAAAGTGATAGGCTTTCCATTCCAAAATGAAAGTTTGCAAAGGGCAGTTCTCTAAAAACAAGGAATTTTGCTTAATCATTGCTCAATGTCATTATGGTTTACACTTTTTTAAATAAAGTAAAAAAGTAATCAAATTCAGAACAAATTGGTATTTGGACTGGTCAGCTTTGTCAGTAAGTAAGCATGTTGCCCAGTGAAGATGAATTTTCAAGAAAACAGTAAGTAATTTTAAGAGGTATGACTGTTGTGGCTTAAAATACACATTGCAGTTGGAAAAGGTCCATATTCAATTTAATATTTAATATGCTAGTATAAATATACTAAAAAGATTGACATTCTTTTTTTTTCAGAGTGTTGATCTGGAATTATGTCAAGATGATTATTGTTTTGTATTTCTCAAAAACTTCGACCCAAAGTTAAAATGATATAAAAGCCAAAAAGGTAGATTTTGAGTAGAAATACACAAAATATCTAAAAGAAGACTGAAGCTGATGAAATTATGTTTAAAACTTCAGGAGGTTAGGTGGTTGATTAGAAAATTATAAAATAGAGGGACAATACTGTTAGATTTTGGGAAAAGAGGAAAAGTACGATGCTTGTTTATCAAAATATTTCATATTTTATATATATGTAAATATATAATTTATACAGACATGTAAGACTTACGAAATTGTATGGATAGGGGAAATAAAAATATGCAGTACATGAGCATATTCAGAGATGAATGTAGCAATAGTAAGATAAATGTGTAATTATGAAAATAAAAGGGAAAAATGGACCTTCAAAAAAGCTAAATATTCATGAAACTAAATGAGTAAAATAATTAATTATTAGAGAGGAAATAGGTATGTCAAGATTCAGAAGCCATGGTAGTGTTGGACTGTATAGATTTTAGTTTGTGATCATATAATGTGATATCACAAAGTGTGGTAAGACCTTATGTTGCTCATGAAGTAAAATATCCTCTTGTAAAGAGAAGTGTACCTAAAAGCTAAGCTCATTCCTATACCATCTTTCCAAATGAATAGAAGCTTTTAGTAACTATATTTTAATTTTTTCTTCCTCACAGCTGTGTAGAGAAGTAAAAATGCAGTTCGTTCTTTGCGGTTGTTCACTAGCAATGAGCTTTATCCACAGCTTCTGAATAGCTTTGTGGAAAGATCACTGGGGAAAAAACTTGGGCATTAATGGAAGTATAAAGATATGTAATATATTTAAATGCAAACTGATATGAGTTGTCCTGTAATATAAATCATTTAAGGATCCAGAAGCAGGGAAATAAGTGACTATGACTGTGTCTATGGCCTTCTGCTTTCAGTTCAGAGTATTGGCAAAGAAACTTCCATGTGCCAAGGCCAGGCTCTGTTCATCCAATGCTTGCATACACGGCTTCACCTGAATGATTTGGCAGACCTTTTTTCACTCCTCCTTCATCTTTCAGGGAATTGAAAATTATCTTTTGACATAAATGAAGTAGGAAGAATTAAAAGTACTTCCAAATTTTTGCTTTTGCTTTTAAGAGGATGAGGTTACAAATGCCTTCTGTGAGGTTGTCCCTGCACCCTGGCAGCGATGCCTTGAGGAGGGTGACCCACAGCAGAGGTGCCGCTTGCAGGTGTGGGGAGAGCACCCCGAGGCACTGGGACCCCCAGGCAGCAGCGTACCAGCTCCTAGAGAGTTGCAGGGGTGAGACATGTGCCTGATGAGCAGGACTTTTTGTTTTACAGTGTTGGACTTTTTCAGATGCTGTTGTCCATTCACCACTCTTAATGCTAATTTGATTTTTCATTGCCTTTGATGTACTTGTAGAGAAAAGCTTATGCATGTGGTAAGCAGTTTAAAATCCCAAATAAAAATAGAAGAGAATATCCTGAGTTGGAAGGGACCCACAAGGGTCATTGAGTCCAACCCCTTACTCCATACAAGGCAACCTAAAAGTTAAACCACATAAGTAAGAGCATTGTCCAGACACTTCTTGAACATCAACAGGCTTGGGGTCATAACCACATCCCTGGGGAGCTTGTTCCAGTGCTTGGTCACCCTCTCAGTGAAGAACATTTTCCTAATATCCAATCTGAACTTCCTGATGCACCTTTAAGCCATTTCCTTGTGGTCTATCACCGGACACCTGAGAGAAGAGAACCAGCACCTCCTCATGAGAAAGTGGTAGAGAGCATTGAGGTCATTCCTCAGTCTCCTCTAAGTTGAACAAATTTAATATCATCAGCCACTCCTCATAAGTCACACCCTTTCACCATCTTTGTGAATATTTTTATATCCTTCTTATACTGTGTAGTCCAAAACTGCACACAATACTTGACGTGATGCCGCACCAGTACTGAGTGTAGTGGGACAATCACTTCTTTCAACCAGCTAGCTATATTGTGCTTAAGGCACCCCAGGATACTACCGGACCTTTTGGCTCCCAGGGCATATTGTTGACTCATATTGAGCTTACTATCATACAGAATGCCCAGATCCCTTTCTGCAGGGCTGCACTCCAGCCTCTTGTCCCTGAATCTATATGTACAGCCAGGATAACACCACCCCAGGCGCAGAATCTGGCATTTATTCTTCTTAAATTTCATATAGTTGGTGATTGCCCTCTGCTCTAATCTTTTCAGATCTCTCTATAAGGCCTCTCTACCCTTGAGGGAATCAACAGCGATTTAGTATTATCAGCAAATTTACTTAGTGTGCACACGACTCCTGTGTCCAGGTCATTGATAAAAACATTGAAAGGAACTGGCCCTAAAATTGAGCTCTAGTGAACACCACTAGTGACTGGTCACCAGCCTGGTTTTACCCCATTTACAACACTTTTACTCCAATCTTTCAGGCAATTGTCCACCCATCATATTGTGTACATGTCTATGTGTATGCTGGATATTTTGTACAAAAGGACACTGTAAGAGACAGTATCTAAAGCCTTGCTAAAATTAAAACAAAACCAAAACCAAAAACAAACCCCAAAACCTTCACATCTACGCCTTGGTATATTTTATTCAGTCTCCTGATTCATCATGATTTCTCTAGTGTTTTAACCTCAGAAAAATCAAGATTCAGTTAGGGTTCTTAGGACAACCTGTTACCTTTGCCAATTAGTGCATAGCAGGATAGAAAATTTATGAGGTAGGAACTAGATCTGTATTCAGTCAGCTCATTAACTGATATCAAACTGATACAGGAATCATTAAAAATGTATTGGATGTAAATAGCTTTCAATCTATATTCAGTTGGCTGGATTTACACCCGTGATGTTAATATATACTCTAAAAGTCATCTGTTCCCTTAATGAATGCTAGTAACTATATGCACAATTCTTACTTTCACAAACACAAATTTAGCATAATAGTTAAGGAGATGTAAAGCATATAAAAGCAAAAGCATAGAAATGAAAAGTTAAGGCACCTAGATATGAACACACATTTGCTATCTCTTATAATTCCTGTCAACAGGAGAGTTGTCCTGGATCATAAACTACCTGTTACAATCCTACCTTGTCTCCAGGAGAGGCCAGCCTTGAAGTATGCTCCACTCTAAAGCACAAGAGTCTAAAGCACTATTCACTTCTATCAGACCCCTAAAAATCTGCCAGCCATAGAAGCTGTGGTCGCATGGGATATGTGAGGTTATGGATCAGGATGAAAAGGGAGGAGGGAATGGACCTTCATAAACCAGTAATTCCTTGCCCAAGTCCCCAGTAGCAGCAGAAACAGCAACCCTGCTCCTCACCCTTCTGCTGTCCCAGCTCCATCTCTCCTTCTTCCCAGGGCTGGTCTTAGCTGGGACTCACAAGAAGGGAAACTTCTGTTTGATCTCAACCACTTGGAAGGACCAACCTTGTTCCAGGTCACCTTCCTTACATTTACACCAGTATAAAGAGATGTCTCCTCCTCTTTATTCCCACTCTATACAAAGAAAAAAACAAAACAAAAAACTTGGAATAAATCTGAAAACACAAATCCAAACCCAGAAAACCTCATATCTGGTGCAAAAGAGACACCAGGAAAAGCCCAGAGCAGTCAGAGTTCAGCTGACTTATTTAAATACAGGCTGTATGATATATTTTTGTGGGTAAAAAAAGATCATTGTGTTATTTTCTGCAGCTGGCCTTCTTCCACTTCCACTGGCAGGGAGCAGCTTAAACTTGCCTGTGTGTAGGTATCTTTGCAACTCCTGAACAGTGTTATTACTGTGAACCAAATTTATTTTGTTACACTTGAATGAAAATAATTTACTTCTGCAAGATTTTTCTATTATAGTTGTTTTAATGGCCACGTGCTGTTTGGCTGTCAGGTGTTGTTTTTCCACACAGTGGTACTTAACTGTATAGCATGAAACAAGGGCAGTCTTAGGGGTGTACAAACTGACAGCATACATTGGAATTTATTCATTTCATAGGGAAAAGTCAAAGAGCTGTACTTTGCATGTCCATGTAAGGAGTTGATGAAATGACTGCTTGCAAACTCTGCAGTTTCAATGGATGGAGATAAAGATGAGAAAAAGTTTCTGAAAATTGCATTTTAGACATTTTGGCACAGTTAAAGCCCAACTTTCCATCCTTCTACTCTTCGGATGCGAACTTTCCTTATGGTTATATGAGATACATCAATAAGCTGCACCTAGGATATCACTAGATTTATCAGCATTAAAATAAATATTGCTGCTTTAACTGTAGTAGTTGACTGCAGGTTAAGATCTGGCTTTTAACTGCCAGTTCCTCTGTGCACAGGAACTATATTCTGGGTCAGAGCTATGGTCCCTTGAAGCAGCCAGTGATAAATAGCAGAGGAATCCCACAACTAGGAAATGTGGAATAATCCTTCTCACTTAGCTTTTCCCTCTTCATCTTGAATAGCTAAAGGGTGATATATTCTGAAACAGGAAAATTTATCCTTTAAAAAATTTATATAGGAAACCTCTATTTTCATTTCTCAGTTCTCCTAGATACTTCATTTCAATAATTTCCTGTTATTGTGAGTTCTATTGCTTTATTACCTGGTCATAATTACTAATGATTACTGAGAGATGAATGCACGGGAAAGAGTTAGAAAATACACACAAATAGAACTGCCAGAAATGCCAAAAACTGTTCTGAATTTCTCAAAGAGAGAATTATAGATCAGGTGTGAGACATTGCATTTATTATCTCACAATGAAGAAGTAAATGCCAGTCTTAAGTAATGATGACTCCTCTTATTTTTAAGTAAGTCCAAAATGATTTTATGTATTACACCTCACAGATATTGTGTACATAGGTAAAGTGGCCATCTGAGCATCTGAGTTGCCATGCAGGAGCCACACACAAGTCCTAGCCTGTGTGGTTCTACTTCAGAAGCAAGCACAGTCACTGTTAGAAGATCAAGGTTATCTTTCTTCTCACAAAAGCTTGTGAGAAAGAAGGGGCAAGGCAACCAACACCAAAACAGAGCAATGCTACTTAACAAAAGAATCAAAGATCTGAATCTAATTCACAGCATCTGCTTCTTTATTTCACTAAAATAATGGAAAATGTATTACAAAAAGCAGTCAAGTTCTGAAGAATCACAACAAAATCTCAGACATCTGGTTGCAAGTCCAGTTCTGCAATATTCTCTGTTAGCTATAATACTTTGCCCTGCTTGACTTGGCAAGGGTGGCTCACTGCCTAATTAGACAGCTTGGAAGCAATGCAGAACTTTCTTTTTCCCACTTCATCTTCCTAACCCCAGCAGTACCATTGGCATCCTGATTGCCACCACCTTTCAACTTCACTTCAACCTGGAAAACGTTCCCTGTCGTTCATGTTGGGTTGTTCCCAGGGAACACACAATATTCTCCTCTTTCAGGATGGCTTCGCCCATCCCAAGGTGTGCAACAGAGACAAGAGCAGTTTTCCCTCCATGGCCCACCCACAGTCTTTATAGGAACATAAGAAGAATATACATCAAATAGACCCAATAGAGTCTGCCACACAAACAGGCTTGTGGCCACACTGGGATGAGCATGTGGTTTCAACCCATTTCTGAACATTACCTCTACTTTAGCTAGAAAGGCAGGTACAGACAGACACAGGGTCATTGGCTTGGACTCCTGGAACAAATAGATGTAGTTCACCTTTCTCTTGGAAGAGGCTAAAGCAATCTTGAATGATCTTTTATATAAGGCAAGGTCACAGATAGTACAGACAATCACGGAATAGCTGGTTTGTACTACTTCACATGTAAGGCAGCAACCAATGGCTCCTACAATGTTTTGCTGTATGCTCCTTAGCGTCCATTGTAGTGTGTTATCCTGCACTGAGATGTGTGCTCTAGGAAGCACCAAAGAACTGGTAAAAATAAACAAAGTATAGCCAAAGGTTGGAACAAGTGAGAAGGTAAAAGGCCAGAGTCTTGGTAAGAGAAAAGAGTAGTGAGGAGGCATTGTATGGGCGTCTGGGGTTGGTACAGAAGAGGGGGTGAATTGGAGGATGTCATGTGTCCTGGTGTCAGGGCTTGCTAATGGGAAGTGGGATGTATGGCAAATGGATAACAGGAGTAAGGAACTGGGGAAACTGGGTGTCTGAAGGAGGTCTGGTGCATGGTTTAGATCTCCATTTTGACTAAGCAGGATAAGCAGGAGAAAGTGTGAGAGCTACAGGGCTACAGGTAGAGATGAGGAATGTAGTGGCCTCCTGAATGTCAGGACAGTGCAAATTGTCTTATCCTGATTTGTTCTGTTTTGTTTCTAAGGAAAGCCTTTCCTCTAAATCATGCCTGGCTCATCAGCTTGACTTTCTGCTCAGAAGTCAAACATGGCAATTTCAGCTCTGGAAAGAGATCTTAGAGTCACTGTTTGGTATTTCACTGAAATCAGCAGCTCAGTGTGCAGCTGCAGCCAAAAAAAAGCCAACACAATGCTGGGCATCATCAGGTCAGGTATTGAGAACAAGATGGAAGGCACCATTTTGCTGCTCTACAAAAATTTGGTGTGCAGCTCTGGCTCCTGCATCTCAAAAAGAACGTGGCGGAGTTCAAAAAGGCACAGGGATGGGAAGCTGAAATTGTCAAGGGAATGAAGCAGGTGCCTTGTGAGGAGAAACTGAAACACTCAGAACTCAGTCTGGAGAGCAGAACGAAGGCTGCGTGAGGGATATGAAAGAAGTTTACAGAATCACAGAGGCAATGGACAAGCTGAATGAACTGTTACTCAATCCTCGCTGCATGAGCTAGGGGACACGCTCAATAAAACTAGAAAGGGATCATTTTAAAACAGATAAAAGAAAGTGTGCCTTTACACAGTGGGTACAGAAGTTTTGGAATTTGTTGCTACAGGAGGTATTGAGGCAAATAGTAATGGCAGGGTCAAGGAGGGTTTAGACAGATTTATGGACCCCAGGTTCAGAAATGGATGCTAAAAGAACTAAGAAGGGTTGTATTTTCTAATTTCCCTACTGCCACTGAATGCATATTACGCAAGATGAGCCATTGGTGTTACCTTGTAGGACATTTCTTCTGTTCTTATTCTCTAAACACAAATTTGACATAATACCGTAAAACCCATCAGCTGTCAATGAGGGCTCCAGTAAGGCATGGACTACCTCACAGAAAACATACATTAGTCTTGGATCATACATGAAACTTATCAGATTATGACTCCCAGGGTGCAATGAATATAATCACATTTAGCTGCAGCAAATGTGCACATTAAATATATATATACATTTAAACGGTTTGTAGGTATTTGTGTGCCTGCATTTGTTATTCATCTTGTCTGTTAGCATATTCTCTTACTATTACTCATATGGATTTTGAATTATTATCTCACACTGGCTAGCATGTAGCAAAGTCGGGTTAAATTATACCCAGAGTTTTAGTGTTTGTCAGTTAGTAATGTCATTATATCCAGAGCTACTTGACACAGGGGAAATCATGCTTAACCAACCTGATAACCTTCTGCAATGAGGTGACTAGCTTGGTGGATGACAGGAGAGCAGTGGGTACTGTTTACCTTGACTTCAGCAAGACTTCTGACACAATCTCCATAGCATCCTATAGACAAGCTGACAGAGTATGGGTTAGGTAGGGGACAGTGAGATGGATCAAAAGCTGGCTGAGCAGCCAGGCCCAGAGGGCTGTGATCAGTGGCACAAAGTTTAGCTGGAAGCAAGTCAGTAGTGATGACCACAGGTCAATTCTGGGGCTGCTCCTGTTTAACCTCTTCATTAATGACCTGGATGCTGGGACATATTTCACCCTCAGAAAGTTCACAGATGATACAAAACTGGGAGGAGTGGCCAATACAGCAGAGGGACCTTGACAAGCTGGGGAATTGGGCTGAGAGAAATCTGATGAAGTTCAATAAGTGGGAGTGCAAAGTTCTGTGCCTGGGGAGGAATAACCTAAGCACCCATAAACACGAGGGGCTGACCAAGTGGAAAACTTCTCTTGAGATCTTGGTGGACAACAAGTTGACCATGAGCCAGCAATGTGTCCTTACAGCAGAGGAGGCTGGCGACATCCTGGGTTGCATTGGCCAGAGCATTACCAGCAAGTCAAGGGAGTTAATCCTTCCCCTCTGCTTAGCACTGTTCAGACAGATCTGGAGTGCTGTGTCCAGTTCTGGGCTCCCTGGTACAAGAGATAGATGGACACACTGGAGTAAGCCCAGTGAAGGGCCATGAAGACGATGAAGGGACTGGAACTTTGTTCTTATGAAGGCAGGCTGAGAGAGCTGGGACTGTTCATCCTAGAGAAGAGAAGGCTCAGGGGGCATCTTACTAATGTGTATACATACCTGATGGGAGAGAATGAAGATGAGAGACCCTTCTCAGTAGAGCCTACTGGTAGGACAAGAGGCAATGGGCACAAATTAGAACACTCCATCTGAACACAAGAAAATATTTTTTACTGTGAGGGTGATTGAACACTGGAACAGGTTGCCCAGAGACATTGTGAATACCTCCATCTACGGAGATATTCTACGGACCCGACTGGATATGGTCCTGGGCAACCTGCTCCAGCTGACCCTTCTTAAGCAGGGTGGTTGGACTAGATGATCCCAAGAGGTCTTTGCAAACCTCAACCATTCTGTGATTCTATAAACATATAGCAAGCACCTATTTGTTCTATAATCTGTTCTGTACTAATGTCTTTTAGATTTTATTTATTTCTTTTTTACGTGAAGCACAGATTTCAAGACTTCATTGAAAACTGGTCATGAGAAAAATAAACGTGAGTAAGAAAGGAGAGTGTGACTAAATCCCTCCTGTCAATAAATAAGAAATGATATCCTTAAACAAGCATCCTTGGACTAGTAACTGGGCAGGTGGACGGCCTGGTTACTAGATAGACCATGGGAAAGAAGTCCATAGTTAGAAGATGTTCAGATGCTTTTTTTTCCCCAGACTGTTTCCTTGCCAGTTGGTGCTTATAGTAAGGTTCTGTTCACACTCAGGGAGAGAGGGATGGATGACAAAAAAATGAAGTTCAAACAACTCTTGTTTCAGAATTGTAGTGGTACTCTAATTCAATATGAAAAAAGAATTATTGTATCCCAGCAGATAGATTGTTCCAGTCAAATCTGATCACCAGGGAATCAATTGCATAATCAAAGACCCTATTCATTTTCTCTGGTATTTAACCACAGCCATCCGCTGGACTCACCCTATGAAAGCCATCAGGAAATACACAGATACAATTGCATATTACTAATATACAAGCTGATATATCTCCAGTGTTTCAAACTATTCCAGGATTAAGTTCCTTAAATACATTTTCCTTAAAAATGCAAGGATCAAAATCTGGAATTTTACACATGCAGATATTTTATTTTGATTTTCAAAGGGTTCTGATTCATGAAGGGTCAAAACTTGCTTGGAATTACCTCAAGTTAATCCTGTCCTCAGCTGTCTGCCCTATACCTCTCCTGGAGGTCTATGCTCACATACCAAAAAGACAGCTCCTGAATCAGCAGTTCTGAATTGCTATTGTTTTCAGACTGGAATATTAAATAAAAAAGGCATTGCAGTTTCTTATTTATTTTGTGGCAGTTATAATTTGGTGGCTGCTATGCAGGCATCTGAGCTGGAGGGGAAATCTGGTGGGCAGCTGGAAAAAGGATACACTAAGGTCTTCCCAAGGTACACCGTCCCTGCTTGTAAATCAGAGACCAAAGTCAATGCTGAATGAAAGCTAGCAGGAGGACAAAATGAACAGCACGTCAAAAAAAAAAATGTCAAGCTGTACTCTGAATAAATAGGTGTCTGCAGTTTGGCTGCAGTGCAAGAGACATGTCTTGGAGAAGGCAGTTCCCTGTTGGAAATAGGTGCTATGTCAAATCACTTCCAGTTCTGAGCAGAAAAGATGAGCAAAGAGAGAAAACAAATGATCCAGAAAGCTTTATCATATTACTGTTAATTGGAGGACATGAGCTTAGAAGAATTTGCTGATTCTTTTTCTACCTAGGCAGAGATTATTATTATTTGCAGTCACTGAATAATGGATTATGTTTTCTGATGTTGTCTCAAGAAGTGTTTTGATTTGATGTATGCTTGCATGATTTAAACCCTGTACTCTGTCAGACTATGATAAAAGCTGCCATCACCTCACCAGGAATTTCCTGTAATGTATAAACACTTGACTTCACGCTAACCTTCCCTCCTGCCTCTCCCACATCCTTGCATGCATATCAATGACTGCTGAAAAGGGCACTGCTGTGTACCAAGTCCTAGTCAACAGCCCGAATTGATCAAGGCCTAAGGATTACTGCAGCACTGACTGCTAATCAATAGATATTGAGTGCAATCCCCTGCTCTAAATTCAACAGGGTTAATAAGTGTCTACAGAAAACAATGGTCTGAAACACAATCTCCCATTCAGTGAGGGAGGGGAGGTAGAAATGTTTGCTTCAGCAGCTGCAGATAAAACCTGTGGGAGGCAAAGCTTTAGCTTTTACCCAAATTTGGCCTGAAGCATTCTTGATTTGCTAAGTGTGCTGTGCATTAGAGACAGCTTTGCTGCTGACAAGAGAAATACCACATATGATGACATGTTTCTGAGCTCCCGAAAGTCTTTGTTTGATCTCTTTTACTCAGAGATGGCATGTGAAACTCCTTATGGTCCCATCTATTAGACCTTTGGTTTTGCCTTTTATGCTTTGTATGCAAGACTAAGCACATGCAGAATGGAGGAAAGGAATTCAATTTAATAGCTGGCCAAATGCCCTTTTCTCTTTTAAATAGGCAGCGATGCTATCTTGAGATGAAAGGTGAGACTTAAACAGAAAAGCAAAACTGCTTGTAAAAGGTCTGAATTTCTAATAACTTTGCTTGATGGCAAAAAATGAAGCCAATCCCATCCCCCAGTTTTACATGATTTACGGAGTGAACTTTTAGTACAATTTAAGATCCTTAGTGAAAAACCTAGTGCTGAGAGACAACGTGCCAAACTATCTGACTAAGATGGGGTAGTCGGCCAAGTTCAGTATCTGCTAGCTGATGATGAATGGTGACGTCTCGGTGCTTGCTCAACATCTGTCCGCCTACTTCGCTTCTAATTGCCCACCCGTGGATAACTGGGAAGAGGGGTACACTAGATTTCACTGAGGTAGTATAATGTGACCTATGGATGAGCGTGAAGGATTAGGTAGGTATGTCTATGCTGTGTATGCAAACACACCTTCAGCAGATATCAGGCTTGCTACAGGTGGGCACGCCTGGTTCAGGATTATTGGCTGTCTAAACCTCTTTGTGGTAATACATGAGGGTATGCTTTTGCTTGTCGCTGTGGTTTTACTGAATTACTCAGTGGGAGGAGTCAGCAGAAATGCTTCTTCTTATCAGCCAGAAGAGCTGCATTTGCTAACAGATTATGGAATATGAAGATAGGTGTACCATGACATGCCTTCCACAGACACCACTCTTCCGCAGATTAAGACAAATATATCACACTATCTGCTGATATATGTAATCATCACACAACGCTTTAAAAAAGAGAAACAACATCTATTTATTTTTCTTTAGAGTTGTCTGTAGTTTTCCTTTTCTGTTATTTTGTCTGGTTTGTTTTTTTGGTTTTTGGGTTTTTTTTATAATTTGATGGGGATTCAGTTAATGCTGCTTTTAAATGACAACTTCTGTATTATTTAAGTACAAATCCATTCCCCTGTGTTGGCCTAAAAGTAGAGAACACACTTGGTATTCCCTTATTTCTGTTGTGCTGTACTTTTTCCATCAGTACAGTAGCATTAACAGTCTCCAAATGCAGGCAGGGGAAATGCGTAGTATGAAATGGGGTTTGCTAAAACAAGACCCTCTATTATCTGTTACAAAATCATAGGAAACAGGGTAAAGGGACTTCAAGAGGTCATTTAGTACTCTCATCTTTGTCTCATGCCTTTCACCTCGTCTCTTCCCTTCAGCCTTTTACTCCTTCCTTTTTTACCTGTTACCTCTTTACTTTTTTTGTCTGATCCTCTGCTGTGTCTCACTTAAACTTCAGACTGTACATATCAAAACAGGCACACAAGAAATCCTGACTCACAGTGGTAGCCCCTCTGAGTGTAATGGTAGCAGACAACTGTGTCTCTAGTTTGTAAATTAATGGGGAGACAGGCTTCATCTATGCTTTATTCCCAACGCATAATCCTTGCTGTGGCGTTATAACAACATGGAGTTACAATAAAACAATGATGACAGATTTATAATACCAGTTTTAAGACTTTTGGTTTGCCAGTAGAGCTCTGAGTCTGCAAGAACACAGCTTGGTACTATGGGGAATCGGGGCCTTTGTATCCCAAGACAAATGACTTTCAAATTGGAACTCAGCTATGGACTCAGGCTCCATTGTGAGGGTTAATTTTGTTTCACTCAGAAATAATTATTGCTGGCTTATCTAAAGTAGCAGAAGCTTGGAACAGGAGAGTACTTCACTCCTCCTGGCACAAAGACAGTTGTGATAATGTAAGTTATATAAAAGGTGCCAAGCTAAAACAGAGGGGGAAATAAAACCATCAACATAACAGTGACTTTAGCCACCTTCCCACTGTCCAGATTATTCTTCCTAATTTATTACATTTATATTGACTTTCAATTCTGACCAGTAGCTTGCAGGAAATCTTGCATTGGAGCTTCCCACCAAAGAAGAAACCAGTGACCTAAAAGTGTGGTATACTTTTTATGACAATAATTAAAATTGCATGAAATGCGTTAGTCCTTGAACAGCAGAAATGGCCTGCAGCAAGGAATCCTCCTTCAGGAAACTTGGCCCAAAAGCTAATACCCAGTTCCTCGTCAGCATTAACACAGATTCTTCCCATTTGCCCTAGAAATTCCCTGCTTAAAATTACATGAAAACAGCACACACCTAAAGAACATGGCAACATTTATGGAAGGATTAAATGCTGAGATGTTGAGATATGCTCCTGCGTGTGACCATGCCATCTTCCAGCTCCTACACTGTTGTGGGTACCTCGCAATCCCACCTGGACTGCAGGACTTCCTGGCACTGGCTGATTAACAGCTGGATTAAGGCCTGAATCATTACATGATTAAAGAGATGACATTAAAAAGCAGGATTAAAGATTTAGGAGGAACACAAAGTGTTCCTGGGAGATAAATGGCCCAGAGCCATTGATCTGGGTATCAGGAAGTGCGGGAAGAGGATGGTAGTGGAAATAAGGGAGAGCCCATTAGCCACTAGTTTAGTCCTAAGCATCTTGCTCAGGAAGGCAAATGGCTGTCAACGTGTGGAGGAATGAAAAGCAAGTCCCAGTGAGACAATATTGAACAGTTCGGCAGATCAACCAGGATCCGAAGGATACTATTACTGTCTTTCCTAGGTAGGTTTACTTTGACTAGCTACTCCCAGTCTCCTCTTTGTAAAACACCCACAATCAATAAAATAAAATCAATCAATAATAAAAAAGCAACCCAAACCACCTACACCTCTGAGGGTTTGGTCTTACCTTTCTACTCTAGGCAGACTGGAAGATATTGTGTGAGTCCTCAGATTTTCTTTCCACAATGAAACGCTAATTTAGGATGATTACCTCCAAGATTTGCTCTTTCTTCTTTAACTCCCTTTTTACCTTTCTGATACACCTGTGCTCACAAATATAGGGTTTTGGAGTTTTACCAGGTGGTGGCAGTGATGAACTGATGTTACCTAGTTCTACAAATCCTGTTGATATAACAATAATAATAAAGAATGTAGGCAAACAGGTTAGTCCTTTAGGGCTCAATTTTTAAAGCTGTGCATAGGGATTTAGCATGATATTAATTGGAACTGCTTGGTCAAATCCCTCAGCAATGCTTTGACAGTTTATCCTGGACTAGTGAGGGTTCAGCTCCAGTCCTGAAGTTTGCATAATTTTTAGATAGGTTATCGCCAAAGAAGATTGGACTATATTCTGAATATATTATGGGTATATAATAGCCACAGTGAAGGCTACCCTTAGATATTTCTCAGTCACTTCCCTCAAGACATGAAAACAGTTTCAAAATAAAAGAATGTTATACCAATCATGTAAACGAACAATTTGGTTTATGTTCTGCGTATATAATGCATATATTGTAATTGCATATAGACTATTTTGTCATTATTTTGATTCCAGAAATTAATTTCTCAGCTGAGTTGGAAAATAATAGCTCTGTTCAAATAATGAATACCTGCAATTTTCTTTGAATAACTTATCTTGCAGCTAAAGCATGAAACATGTAGAACAGAAGTGTCAGTGTAGAAGATGGGGCTCCTCAGGACCTCCACACAATATATTATACTGTCCTGAATTTAAACTGAATTTAAAATATTTGCTTTTATTTCTAATTATCAATAAGATTATTTCATTAACCGCTGCAGTTCTGACTTTACAAAATGCTGATCATGATTCACACATTAATGTTGCTATCCCACCTTCACAAATCATAGAATCATAGAATGGTTTGGGTTGGAAGGGACCTCAAAGATCATTTAGCTCCAACTCCCCTGCCATGGGCAGGGACACCCTCCACTAGACCACGTTGCCCAAAGCCCCATCCAACTTGGCCTTGAACACTTCCAGGGATGGGGCCTCCACAGCTTCTCTGGGCAACCTGTTCCAGTGCCTCACCACCCTCACAGGGAAGAATTTCTTTCTAACATCTAATCTAAATCGACCCTCCTTCAGCTTGAACCCATTACCCCTTGTCCTGTCACTACACTCCCTGATAAACAGTCCCTCACCATCTTTCCTGTAGGTCCCTTCAGGTACTGGTAAGCCACAATTAGATCTCCCTGGAGCCTTCTTTTCTCCAGGCTGAACAATCCCAACTCTCTCAGCCTGTCCTCACAGGAGACGTGCTCCAGCCCTCTGATCAGCTTCGTGGCCCTCCTCTGGACTCTCCCCAATGGCTCCATGTCTCTCCTGTACTGGGGCCCCCAGAGCTGGATGCAGTACTGCAGGTGGGGTCTCACCAGAGTGGAGTAGAGGGGCAGGATCACCTCCCTCGACCTGCTGGTCACACCTCTTTTGCTGCAGCCCAGGACACGGTTGGCTTTCTGGGCTGCAAACACACACTGCCAGCTCATGTTGAGCTTCTCATCAATCAATACCATCAAGTCCTTCTCCTCAGGGCTGCTTTCAATCCATTCCTCGCCCAGCCTATAGTCGTGCTTGGGATTGTGCTGACCCACGTGCAGGACCTTGCACTTGGCCTTGTTGAACTTTCATAGCATTGTCTGTGGCAAATGAGAAACACCCCACTTGCATAAACCCATGATTATTTGCTTGCAGAGACAGTTCAGTGGGATATCAGCACACAGCCCCTAGTAGGGTAGCTTGTTGGACTGCTACCAGCTCCCATTACAGCTGCCAGTGACCTGGGGCAGCATCCCCTATCATGCTGAAAGTCTGCCAGCGTGTGGGTCTGCTGGGTTGTAGGGCCTTTGTATAATTTAATATGAAAGATGTGAATTATATTTTTAGTCTCCGTCTAGGAGAGCTAAGTTGCAAGGTGTTCTTGCTGCTGCCTACCTACTCATCCATCCCAGCTGAACATCTTTGTCATGCTCTGGGCTAAAATCCTGCTTGTAATTCTCTTGGAGCTGTATTACTGTATGTGCAAAAGTGTGACCCTCCCATATTGGCATGTGGGTGACAACCAGAGAGACATCTCCCTCAGGATGTAGAGAAAGATGTGCAGGAACTTCTAGAAAACCACAAAGTCTTTAGGCAGGACTTGACAGGTAGAGCTTGAAACATCAACACATTTCCCTGTGAAAAAAGCCAACTATTGTCATTTGTCTTTTCCTTTTATTCTAGCCGGGACAGTATTTTCACTAAAATAATAATAAAAAAACCCACCAAAAAAAACCCCAAACCAAAAACCCCAAACAAACAAACAAAAAAACCCCACCAAAAAACCAAGCCCCTAGATAAACACCAGCAAGCTTTAGGAAGATATGGACCTGGACTACTTTGTGCTGCATAGCTTTGCAGCTTTCCTCTTCATCCTGCCCAGGCACAGCAACATCTCCTTTTTATTTTTATTTTTTTTTTTTTTTTTTTTTTTTTTTTTTTTTTTTCTTTTTTTTTCTTTTTTCTTTTTTTTTCTCTTTTTTTTTTTTCTTTTTTTCCTTTTTTTCCCCAGCATGGCAAAACACTGACAGAAACAAAATGCAATGTGACTTAAAAGACGAAATGCTTGTCTTCCTCTCCGCCCCCTCATTTTGGTAGTAGTTAACTAACTTGTACTATAACCACTGTAATCACAGTGCAGTTACACAGTTCTGCTGATACAGAATATTTCTGGACTTGGAGCCAAGAATTGATTTTTACCTCCCCAGAGACTTCAATTATTGGATACAAACTCTGCTGACACCAAGACTGGCACTTTTTCTGTGGGTGGAAACAACACAAGTGAAGGCTGTTTTGGGTCGGTGGGTGAGCACGGAGCAGAGAGGCAGGGTGCCCAGCCATCAGGGCTAGCAAGGACTCTAAGTTGCTTTACCAGATCACCTTAAAATACATACTTAAAAGTGCTGCAAGGGCAATACTGCATGATGTTTACATCTGCTCTTTGATCATGTCCAGCCCTAAGCCGTGTTTTCAAAATCTATGCTCCATTTTGCTGAACGCCTCTTTTATACAGGTGAACTCTGTCATCCACACAGCATGAGGACTAACACTGGAGATCTATAGTTTCAAGAGAGGCAAGTTTTTCAGGGGAAGGTAGTTTCTGGAAAAAGCAGGCCAGCCTTTGGGCACAGACACTCAAAATTACACCGCTTAGCCTGAAGCCCTAAGGACTTTTTTTCTAAATCCTACTTGCTGCCCCCCACCCGAGCTGCACCCATAAGAGGTGATTTCAAGGCAGGACCTCACCCCACCCCACCCCCTGGGAGACACAAGAACTGGTCTCCCAAAGCCACCAGGAGGAGTTCTGTGGCTTTTGCTGCTGCAGGGGGAAATCTGATCCCCTGACCCTTCCCAGAGATTTAGTAAAAATACACAAAAGGCTGACTGGATCCACCTGTCTGTTTAGCACTTTACCTATTTTTCCACAGTGCTATTGACTGAAACTAATTTACTTGAACAACCTTTCACACAAACATGGCTGTGAACAATTTCAGAAAGAGTAAATCATTGCATCCCTCTGCCTTGATCAGGTTGACATGTGTCATTCACATGAAAACCCAAGGCAGACATAGCAGGGTGTGTTTGTATATTTGCCTACTTAATGCCTTTTAAGCTGTCATTTGCTAGCTATCTGGTTCAAATATCTGGACAAATGTAAAGAAAACACTAAACCAAGTCAAAAGTGCAAAATTATTAATCAAGTTGAGCAAACAAATAAATCTTAGTCTGGTGGTTGCCCACAGACACATTTCTGGGACTTGTGCAAATGAAGCCAAGGAGATATACCAGCTCTGTTCCTTATCAGCCTAGTTTATCTCAGCTTCTTGTTTACTCTTCATTAGCTCTCAGCAAAAGATGAAATTGGATTGCAAAGGATGCACTAGGCCCATCGAGTGCTTTGCTTTTAATTGCTAACACCATTCATTAATCAAAGAAAGGCTAGCTACGCTTGGAGGTACCACTGAGGAGCTAGCAGGTTTAGGCCTACCTAGTTGAGTATGCTGATGTCAACTGGTTTTCTTAATATGCCAGTCAAAGACACTTCCCCTAATCTGTTGTAAACTGTTGTGACAATTGGAGCGTACGGTGACAGCTGGGAGGTCGGCGTGCCGCGTCCCGCTCGCAGGGGCGTGAGGCTTCCCTCGCCTCTCCCAGGGAGCCTGGACACATGGCGCATGGAGCCTGGGAACGCCGCAGCCTGTGCGCTCTCACACCCTGACAGGTTATGGATTTCAATCAATACGTAGTCTCAGTGGCACAGGGGGAGAAAGAGAAAAAAAGCCTATTCGGGAATCAGAAGACCAAGAAATTATCTATGCTATGGCTTAATATGTATAATGAACAAAATTGCAAGTTTTATATGAAATATAAAACTTTATATATATAATATATATTGTTTATATAGAAACAAGGAAATAATGTATATGAAAATATGCATTATTATTTAAGCTCAGTCGTGTCATAGCTCCTTTATCACCTCTCACAGCGTATTCCAGGAAACTCCTAGAAAGAGTACAACTGCTTTAGTGGGCTCATAATTTCTGAAACATTAGAATTTGGTACCTTTGCACATAATACCCATTAATGTTAATGGAGAGTATGGAGCATTTGCAATAGTGTAAGACTCAAACTGTGGCTAACCTATGACCTTTGCATGCTGGCTCTAGGGATGGCCAAGGTTCGCACACCCTGCTGATGAAAGACCTTCCTGGGTAGCGCATTGCTCTTCTAGCATACCCCCAGTGCTACAGGGGCATCGTGTGCTACCAAAGGAGTACCAGGAACAGCTTACGAAATGATTCAGGTATTTTGGTCCACTCCAGTTGCTGATAGGAACCAGAGCCAGAAATTTATTACAGCCTTCATGACTTTATAGCCTGCAGCTTACTTTAGGGATGATGCTGAAACCCAACATCTCCAGGCTTTTGACTGTCTCCAAACAGAACAGGAGCATTTTAAACAAGTTATGTGAATATTCCTACTCTAAAAGCCTGGCAAATATATGACTTAATATATATGAGCATTAGCTGATGAGTTGCGTGGGATTTCTGCAGTCTGAGCTGCCTGGACTGCCATCTTAGAAATAGACACAACCTATAGATTGTTAGGAAAGGTCATTTATTAGTAAGTCTTTGCTTGAAAACACATTGATCCATATATAACCCCCTTTGGGGAAGAGTAGGAGCGGTATCAAATCAGGAGACTTTTTTTCTTTAGTCATTCCTTCCTACTTGTTACCTTGGGTGTGGGGGGAAGTTATTTATTTCATCAAACAGATATTTCTGAAAGACAGAGAATAAATGGTTGAAATTACTGCATTTTACATTATAAAAACTGAGCTCCATCATATGATCCAGGATGGCAAGCATTAATTTTTTCTCTGTGAATATCTTTGTAAGACAGGATGGAAGAAACAAGTGCTTTCCTCACTCCTTTCCTTTACAGTCTCGTATTCCAGAGAACTCCAGAGGAAAGGGGTTCAACCTGCATGTAAGAAATGGAGTACAAATTAGAGGTTTTCAACATCTAACACTGAGATTGTTACAGGCACAGACTGTATACTCTTCTACCTCCCTGCTTCTATTGTAAATTACATTTAATCAGGAAAGGAAAGCAAACCTGGTTTTCTATCAGCTTAACTCACATTATAAGACAGCCAAATCACTCCTTTCTCTGCTAGTTTTGCTGCTTTTTCTAGCAGGAAAAATCTGAAGGTTACTGCTCTTATAAGGTACTGGTGTCACTAGCAATCCATACAACAATGATATGTACTTCATCTCTTCTCCAACATGTACTATTGGTATTGACCTGATATCTGAGGCAGAGCCTGCATTGTTAACATCCTTCTCATTTGCTGTGGCATTATTTTTCTGTCTCCTAATAAAGAAAGAGAAAATTTAGAAAACAAAATTACAGGTTTATTTTTAGTTCATGATTTGCAGGGACAGAGTCAGATTTAGCATGAAAAAAGTTTCCCACCTGAACAGCCAGCATCTTAAGCTCTATTTACAGAGCTCCTCGCGTTCTTTCAAGGTCTAGATTCATTTTTAAATAGCTGCGTTTCTACGCAACGCCTGGGAGCACTGGCTTTTCAAAGGGCAGCCGGAGGTCATTCGTTAGGTAGAAGAGTGATAGCTGGCCTGGAAATCTAGGTTGGCAAGTGATACTTGTCATTAGCAAACAGACATGCTACAATGGCAAGGGGCTACCAGGAGTATCTTTTACAGTGTCATTCTTGCAACCCAGAGCAACAGCATAGGCATTTAGCTGCAACAGGTGATCATCGTCTTCGGAAACTCATCAGCTGCAGAGGCCGTACCTATCTATCTGTCCCAAAAAGTCACTTGCTGCTCTTGCACCTTTTCTGGGAGGTGTCACCTGTCCTATCCTGGTGGAAGCTTCCTTTTCTTTCTTGCTTCCATTGTGAGCTCTTAGAAAGCTGGGAGCCTAGGCTGATAAGGGCAGATCTGATCAGTCCACCTGATGCCTTCATACCATCTGAATACCTTCCTGTGGTATTTGTTGCCCATGCTCTGGAAGCGAGTGCCCACCACGTTGGGTGCCCATCTCTCTCCAGTTTCCCCAGGCTGGAGGGCTCCCTGACTGTTCACGCTGGTGTTGGCGTGCCCACAGGGGACACCCCGAGAGGCCCCTGAACCACTGTGGAGTACATGGTGGTGGCCGACAGAAGCAAAGGCAGGTGGTGGAGGTGTCCGTGTGGCCCCCGCAGCCCCTTGTGAGTTGGGTACTCCCCCAGAAGGGAGCTGGCAGGTCTTTGCCCAGCTCCACAAAGCTGGAAGCCTTCAAACTCTCGTCCTGTCACCATAGTCAGGTCTGTATAATTTCTTTCTTGCTTCTGTCTGCCAACCTATCTCTTGCTGTCTTGGTGGTGTCTGTTGCCTTGTTACTGCTATTGGCACTGGTGTTTTACTTCTTATCAGTGCTAGGAGCTGCCTGTTTTCTTTCTGGTTTTATACAGATCTAAATCCTGCATTTATCTTTCTTTTATCAGCAGCAAAGCTTGCAAATACTTCTGCCATCAGCCTACACTGAGTTTGGCTCCATATTCACTTGTCCTCCGTTTTTAACCCATGTTTAACTTACTCTACTAATGTAAAGCAACAACATTGGGAAATTTGACTTATGAAGTTTTCACAATAGAGCTAGTTGTTCAGTATAATTTTTCCTTAAAAAAAAGATATATCATTAGAGGGATAATAATAAAAACGCTTAATTTTTCAAAAGTAATATAATAAAATATCGTAACTGCTGAAACAATTTTATTTTCTAAAAATAGACGAGACATAGAAGAAAAGCACCAAAATGATTGCTATACAACTGTGCAAACACTGGTTTAGGAAAAAAGCATTTTTAAAAGTCATATTTATAGCTCTAATGTTTTTCAATTTCAGCAAAAACTCTTTTCATTGTCACTCCACTTAGAATCTTTGACATGTAGAGAGAACTTGGAAGATTGTCTCTGGGTATCAGGGGAGGCTTTTTTTGCTGAACAGTCTGCGAACAAGAGACTCACCCTCCTTGGCAGCTGCCTGAAGACAGATTGAATGTTGAGGGAAGCTTACATAAAGGGAAAGCAAGCACTGGCACAGTGACTGATAAATCTACTCCTGCCTCCCAAAAACTGCTGAGCTGAGGGAAAAGCCACCAGCAGAACTGCAGTCTTTAGGAAGAAGAGGCAAGTTCCAACTATATAAGACTATGTTCTTTCACCACCTCTACCTCTGGGCTCCAGAATGCCTGTATGATGGCTGATATTAATGACTCTTCTTTAGCTCATTTCCCTTCACTTTTGATAAACATTAGCCAAACCTCTCTACCTTTTATAGGAAAAAACCCTGTCTCTTATCTACCTTGTTTCTGCAGTCCCTGCCACATGACTCTGTCCACTTTGGTTTCAAACACAGGTGTGTTTCTAGTAAGAAAATAATTACTTTCACCCTTGTTTTGATGTCAGTGCTTCATCATCACCCGAGTGAAATCATTACAATGGGTACATATTTTCTGGAACCTGGGTATGAATCAGCTAAGCAAAACATTTTAAAGAGATTGCATGGACCAAAGCCGACTCCTTTCCTCCTGAGCCGTGACTCACCTGCAGAGTGGATACCTGCCAGAGGCCTCCATCTACCAGGTTACAAATGGAGAAATCTCTCTCCACTGACAGATTTGGCAGTGAGGAGACATCCAACGGTATATTCTCTGTTCAAACGCTATTATTCGTTGGACAAGCATCCCAGAAACATCCCATTCCTCTACAGTGAACCAAGGAGCTGAGTTTGATGTAGCATTCCTTGGGGATGTGTATCTTCTTGTCCTGCAGAATTGTGCTTGAAAGTCCTGACTTGTAAATGGAACATTGTGTTACATTTCCCTTCAACTATTTGTTGGCTAAAGAATTCTTATTTATCAATCACAGATAATTCTAATCTGAATTCCAGTTTTAATCTTTTAGACATCTTTTAGCCTTTCTTTTAAAAAATTATCTGTTCCTCTTTACTTAATGTGGTTATTGGAGTATCTTTTATACTGCCTAATTTAGTTTTCCTTTAATGTATCTAGAAAAGAAGTTGGGGTTTCAGCCTCCCTCAGGAGATCTAAGATTAACTGATTAACAGATAATGTCAGTAATGGAATTTTAAATCCAGCCAGCAGCAATCTAGCCAGGAAAATTTTGATATTTTTATTTGGTTTCATATTTATTTAATCTTTGGTTTTGTTTTTCTTCCTTCTTTTTAAGAAGATTATCAATGAAGTGGTAACTGGTAAGAAGAACTAGTTCAAAGCACCACTGATGTGCTTAAAGAAACACAACATTCTCAATAATTTCTCTGTATAAGGGAACAAGTGTCTGGAGTTCATCAGCATATGGGTGTTCAATGTTACTGCCAAGATTAGCACCCACACACATGCAGGCTATGTCTAATCTTGTTGGGATATGTCTATTCAAAGAGGCAGGATATATTAACTCCAGGAAAATTTCACGAGGAGGTGTCAAAACAGCTTCTGTATTGATTTACCTCTTGTTGACTTAGAGCAGAGACAGCATGAACTCATAGTGCTCTGCACCCAGGCAGGTAGGTGTGTTTATAGACAGCCTGGTCATCAGCAGGGAATGAATGTAACTCTGTCATCATCAGACATATGAATTTTTAAATGGGTTTCAACACAATGTTAATAATCTGGACAGGAAAAAAAATGAATAGAGAGACATAATTATAGAAGCAGTCAATAAATAGTATTTTTATCAGTATTCCTGTAATATCCATTACATTTGAGGTACAAATCTGTGGGTTTCTAAATTCTTTAATATGGCCCCAATTCAGGAAAGTACTTAAATCCGTTAAACTTAAAAAGAGCTCACTTTCATGATTAACTTTGTTAAAGTTCAGTACTGAACTAAAGCACTAACCTGAATGGGATAGAGGAGCCTCAGCTTAATTATCTCACAACATCTGTCACATCTTAAACCTGTGCTTAGTTTAAGATGCTACTTCAGTTGACAATAGGGAATGATGGTGACAAATCAGTGTCCCCTGCATAGCACCTCTGTTCTACACAGTAAAGAAACAGAATGTGCCTTAAAGCTGATGTGTTACAAGTGACCACATATCATCTGTCAGACACAGGTAAAAAGATATGGAAGGACCCACTTGAAATATAAACTCCCCATTAAGTTAAATTTTCCCTTTCAAAACCTAGCTTTGATGAAAACACACTTAAAGTCATGTTACACAATATACTGCAACATAGACGCTAGTTGGAGGTTAGTTTATTGATCCAATTCTGTACAATCAGCAAAATATATTTCTAAGGGTATTAGTTGAGGCTATAGTTTGGCAGCTGTTCGTGTTATAAACCAGATTCTGGGTCCAGGCTTCTCTCCCTCGTACCAGCCCAGCACTGCAGAGCCAGAACAGGGCTGCCCGCAGCGCACCGCTGCTGCAGCCTTACGTGGACTGTGGTATTCATTTCTCCTGGACAGACAGAGGCCATCAGGAACAGGAAAATTGTGCGCTGGTCCCAGAGCACACATCTGCCTTCCTGAAGAATTGATTTAGCCAGTGGCATGTAGAGGAGCCCTCAAAAAAAAAAAAAAAAAAAAAAAAAAGAGAGAAGTTTTACACTAATTAATAGTCAATTTTCAATCAGGTAAACAAACAAAGAAATTATAAAAGAACAACAAAAAGGCATGACATTTCTTTAACGTAATGTTTTTAGGATTTTTTTTGACAAATGAATGAAACTAATGAACTAGACATAATTGTGAGAATGTGTGATATTGCCTTTGATTATAAAGGACACCTAGCCTTAAGAAGGAACACAAAGTCAAATCTGATAACCAAATGCTGGTTCTGAATTATCAACATTTTTTTAAAGACTAAAGATATCATCATTTCCATAGTTAAAGCAAATAGAAATGTCTAAATCTTCAAAGTGTCTTGGGAGGCTGATCCAGTTAAAGGTCAGATGAATTGCACAGCTAAAATCCTGGACCTGACTTTGAAAATATGGTTGGGTCAAGGAGAATGGTGCAGATAAAAGGAACACTTAAACTGAGCTGTACCTTTTAAATGTCACTAGAAGTTGCTTTTTTACGCCCCCCCACCTCTTGTCTTCCCTCTTTGTTTCATTCCCTTGTACACTTCTCCCTCTCAAATAGTAAACATCGTGAAAGTCTTGGCAAGAAAACTTGAGACAGATAAACTATCCATTAAAATTCAGTGGAATGCTTTGATTTTCACCTAGAGGGGAGGAGGAATCAAGCTCTTTTCTGTATCAGAAAAAAGCTTTCAGGTAAAAAAAGAAAATTAAGAAGGACGCCTCTGGCTACCCAGCCTGTAATTTCAGGTACCTTCCAACGCCCACGCATTTTGGTCCTCACAACTGAATAGTAAGATTTTTTTCTTAGACAGAAGCCCCCAACTTTCTAGCACAGATAGTCATCTGGCTAAAATTATAAAGAACAGCACAATTACCCCTTCTCTTGGGCCTCAGCTATATTTTACAGGCATGCATTTAGGCTAGAAATAGTCCACCAGGCTCACACAATATCAATGCTGGTCGTTGTGTTCCTCTTGTAAACGTGAAAACCAATTACTTGCAAACAAATATGAAATGAAGTCTCAGGGTCTAGAGGGAAGAATGAAAGTAGACTTCAAAAAAAAGTTTTCTGTGTTCTAGGACAGGCTTAGATGAAAATTTTCCAGTCAGTATCTATGCTTTGCACCAGCTATACGTTTTTGTTTTCTTGGCTGTAATAATTATCTTTGATCTTGTGTTTTCTATTTAGGATTAATTTGATTAATTTGTGATACTTGTGGGAAAGTAGGAGTTGATGACATAATATAAATTTTTTTACATTGTTGCATTTTTAAAATTATTTTGTGTAGGTATACATGTGCATGTGTGTGTATGAGAGAGAGAATATATATATAAAACATTGAAAAGTTTTTCAGGGGAGGAATGAAGACTACACTAGCACTGTGACAAACTCAACTTTCTAGAAATTGCCTAGATTGCAATTGTCTGAAGATAGCTCACGTTTGTAGCAACAGCAAATTGCAATCATCTGATTGTTCTCAGGTGCTCTTTAGGGATTACATTTTGAGTTCTTGGGCCTATTGATGGTGGATATATGCCATATCCAGGAGCTTGAAAAAATATACGCTACAGAAATAGCTCGTTGGCTTACTGGCTGACCCAAGGAATAAACCCAAAGGAAGAGCAAAACGTGCCTAGTTTTGATTTAACTCTTTGATCACAAAACTGTGGGTGCCTCTTAACTGAAAGCCTGATTTGAAGTCCATTGACATCAAAACTGAAGTAGCCAGTCTGCATAATCAAATAAAGACACACCCTGAGCACCCAGAACTGGGAGGGTTAATTATTTTCATGGAGCAGGAAAAGGGGCTCCCCAAGGACCTGTTGACAGCACCAAACCAAGTGTGAGCTGCACCTGGAATGGCTGGAGTCTGAAATCAGGTGCTGTTTATTAGCGTTGCCTCATCAAAAAGAGCTTACAGGAGAGTCATTTATTTTGTTTATATTAAACAGTCAACAAGGAAAAGAAGAAAATGTGGTGTTCTGCAGGTCAAAATATTACTTATTATTCTAATAAGCACTTAACTCTTTTTGAGAGAGCAGTATGGGCAGACAAGGGATTTTTTTTCTGCAGTGCTTTAAGTCATTCACTTGATTTGTTGCCATTTACTGCAGTTGTGTAATGGCTATAAAACTGGAAAAAACATAAAACATAAAAGAAAGGTGTTGAAGTCAGCCTTAAGGTACTAAATTCCTGACAGCAGCTTGTAAAGTAGTGGAGATTTAGGTGCTGCAAGATGACGCTGGAGGTTGTGGTAGGTGACGGAAGGTGCTGAAGTGATGAGGCTATGACAAACTGGAATTATGTAACCCTGAAAATAGGAGCTGAGCATCTCCTGGTCCCCCCTCATTCCTGGGGGCACCAATGCTTCACAGAAGACTTTCATTTGACAGAAATGGTCTTCAAACATCTAAACCTCCTGGTTCGGGTATGCCCAGAACTACATGTAAATTCAGTGTGAGGCCTGATCTGATAGGCATTTACGGAGCACTCCTGTCAGAGACTGAAAGCATTAAAAGCCTTACAAAGTATAGATGGGCTCTTTAAATATAAAAAGTTTAAAAAGAAATAAAATGGGTGATGTCGTTTCATGTAGTTTTTCAATGCAGTCTTACTGAGTCCCTGAGGCTGAGCTGCAGATCTGCTGTGTAGACAGAAAGGAGCTGAGCTGTGCATCAGGAAAGGGCTCTGCATCACCTATGTTTTAAAATGCCTTGTACCGCCCACGTTCAGCAGTCGCATTCCAGTGACACATATGTTGAGGAAGGAGGAGACCTTTGTTCAGTCCCTCTCCCTCAGACTGGAGAGACTTAGAGTTTTCATTTCATCTCTCAGGAAGATTTTCTACCCACCTGGCTAGAGGCCACTGTGTAACAAAATTCTCTTACTGTTGGATCTAATCCACCACAGAGTAACCAATTTTAAATGCACTGCTCCAAAGAATGAGCTTCACTCTTAAGGCTGGTGTATTCAGGTGTATTTAGAGTCATGCTCATTTTGTGTTCCATAGAGTCCCTGCTCCATGGATTATTTTGCTATGAAAAGCATGAGATTGCTTATTAGAAATTCAAGATAAAACCTCATCTACATATATAGCTAAAATACCTCTAAGGAAGATGTCAGAAACTGACTGTCCATTTTGAATGACAGGGAAAACTGGGAACGATCAGTGACGGCATGGGAGTTAGACTACAGAGCCCACTGCCAACCACAGAGGCTGGGATCAAAACTTGGTTGTCATAACATTCTTGGAAGGGAGATGAAATCTTGTGCAACCTAGAGTTCAAGCCAGATTAGCTGAAGTCTCTCATTACTGGATTCCAGTACCTTAAAGTACGTCGTTTGCCACCGTGAGAGGCTGGGTGCTAGGCTAGGTAGCACTGCGATTGTAATAGCAGGGTGGTCGTGCCTCTACTCCATTAAAATTATGTCTATTGCTATTATTATAATTCACTTGGGGACTATATATGTATATACTGTACACATTTATTCACATATACATGTATATTTATACTTATAAATGGAACAGATTAGTTTTATTGTGTCTTGATATTCGATTTCATGAAAAGCACAAGGCAGGCTGTGGTCAGATGCCAGGAATGAGGGGAAAGGGAGTTATAACAGGTATATGAAGTGGGCTAAGAAGGATATAAACTTTCCCTTTCCTCTCAGTAGCATATTTGAATGCGGTTAGTGATTTCTGTTTCACTACTGGGGGCTACTATGCAACCTTGGCTTTAACTAGTCCTGTCAAAGTCACTCCTTCCACAGGTTGCTCCCCTTCCTGCTGCACGGGAGCTCGAGGCAATGCTATCCTCTGTCTGATCCTGCGTGGCCCCTGCCTGGTTAGGTCAAAAAGGAGTTGGATAAAATAGAGCTATAAAGGTAACTCCTAGTGGATGGGGCCAATGTATGTGCCACATCTTTTTTAAATTCAAGTAGCTGTGTCTTATACTGCTTTAACTCTCAGCAGTGAGTGTAGCAGCTCGTCCTCCCAAATGAGGCTCCATGTCCTGTAGGCAGAAGTGAAAGTCAGAAGTTTTTGCGTGATTCAACCTCTCATTTTGATCATTTTGATCACATAGAATGAATTTCCCTCAGCCTCACTTACTGGATGTCTCTCATATTCCTTGACTGTGTCAAGTTTCCAAATTTATTTATATCACTATTTTCAATTGCTGTTAACTGACAATTCATTAGCATTGGCTCTTAATAGGCTTGTTCAGATCAAAGGAAATTATGTTATTTATATGAGTGAAAAACCACTGGAACTTCAAGACAGCTTCTTTTTGTAGGACCCTATGCATCCACTATCAAATTTGATGCTAGTGTCAATACATATACCCCTGAATAAGGAACTAATACACACAGCACTGCTTAAGAGCCTACTCTAAAGCCTACCAAAGTCAGTGACAGTCTCTCTTGTGGCTTTAGCGGGCTGTGGATTGAGTTTCAAGTGCCAGCAGTTACTCAAGTTACATATAAGTGCTGGAGCAGGGTCTTTAGTAATACGAATGTTGGTTATTGAGGCCAGAGTTAGGTCTCAGGCTGCCTGCTGAATAATTGAGGTAGAAAAGTGAAGTGAAGTCAAGGAGCAAAGTTCTGCTTAAAGGACATTACAGTGGGAGAATGAGAGGGTTAAAGTGGAAGTCTGCACAGTATTTTCACCATGTGAGACTGCTATTTGACTGTCCACATTGTTTACAGGCAGTTTGTCATGCAGTATCTGAAAACAAATCTCTTTTCCACAGACTAAGCAAAATGAGAGCATCAGCAATGCAATGTATCCATTAGCGCTACTCATTGCATTCAGTTTACTACATTTTTTAGGAAAACCTGCCTGACAATATCCAGTCTATAATAACCACCCTCTTGAAATATTTTATTTACTGTATAGCAATACCAAGAGAACAATTTAATAATAAAAATTATACTGAGAATGATGGTCATTTTTAACTGGTATCTCTAAAGCCAAGGACATTTTATCACCATTTTAATTTATGATTATGGAGTGGCTTAAGAAACTAAACCTAATTCATGACCTGGGTGAGAAGTATTGCTACAAATATATTCCATTACCCTCTATCACCTATGGTCATACTGGTGTTCATAATATGTCATCTTTTTTTAAAAGCACAAAGTCCTCCCTATCCTGAAGTACTGTAGTGGTTCAGCTAAAAGCCAGAAGACCCTAGAATGGCAGAATTAAGACAAACATAACAGGATGACCTCAGTGACATCTCAGATGATTCACTATTATAGTGAAGATAAGAAAAGAATATTTTGTATAACAACATCACTACCTGGAGTAAAACAGTGAATCATTTCTTGGGCAGATGAGCTCACACACTAGAGAGGGTCTTTGTTACTAATATTTCTTTTAAATTAATACCTGCTTCCTTTGGCTTTTGCAGTGATGTGTATGGCACTTAGAAAACGGTATCCATCCACATCAATAAACTCTTTAGGTTCAGACAATTAAAGCAATGTAGGGGGTAGGGAATGGAGAGGATCAATTCCAAAGCCAGCAAGGCTCAGAGAGTGGAGATAAGTGAATCTAAGTTACTATCCTGGCTGAAGTAAATTAGCCCAGACGAAGAGATTCATACCAAATTGAAGAGGGCAGTGTGCAATGGTGGGGCCAGCAGGGAGCAATTTTAAGCCTCCATCCTGCCAGCTGTTTTACATGGGTGGTCCCTAAGCATGCCTGGTATGTAATTAACCTGAATCCCTGGGTAGCATCTGTGGCATACACACTGGTATTTCATGCTACCATTTCACCCCAGCTTCCCTGCGGGTCTGACAAATGAATGTTGTGTTACAATTATGGCAGCCTGAAACCAGCCCTACATTTTTCTGCCTCTCTTTAAAACTAAGGAACACTCTTTTCCATTAGCTGCCAATTAAAACAAAATTTACTTTAGAATTTAAAAAAAAAAGAAAAAAGACCAGCTCCAGCTGTAAAACACTTGCCGCTGTCCCTGAAAAGCAATGTCTAGAGTGGAAGGAGCACAGATTTGCGCCCACCGGTGCTTGTTATGTAGAACATATTTTCATCACATTCTTAGAAATCTATTAGGTTTTTGATCTGGCAGATTTCTTAACTGATGATCAGTTTTCACTATATAACTAGTGTTACTGTACTCAGGTGCTTCTAGTTAAGTGCTTAAGTAGACCAGGATGTTAGTCTTGCCACACACAGTTGGGAAGACACTTGCTTCTGCGTGAAGTCCCAATGACTACAGTCAGTGGGGATTAGAGTCCATTGACTTGGGTCTGAGTAGAACCTAACGTTGCGCACAGACAATTATTTGCAAAAAACCCAAAACACCTTACCTTTCAAGACGAAACAGATTTCCTAAGCCAGGAGGGTTATTTTACTGGTCATTAGCTGTCATAAGACATTCTCTCAAGCTGAAAGCACACTGTATATACTGTGCAATGTTGACTTTATTACATTCTGGCTCCACTGGTTGAATTACCATTTTAACTACATTTACCATCTTTTCTTAATTTAAAAAGAATCTGGTTCTCATAGCAATGCTGACAGATTGGTTGGCATCATGAAAGTGTTTGATATGTTATCATAAAATCCTGTGCCTTGTGAAATAATGTGATTTAACCTACAGTTACCTATGCCAATTTCAGTGAGGTCTGATTGACAACAGGCACTTGTGCAAAAAGTGAGATACTTCTAATTAGAAGCACTGTAAAAGCAGCAAAACAGTGACAGTGGGCACTGTGCTATCACCTTCACTGTTTGGCTTGGTCCTCTTAATATCTAAATTACTGGGAAAGTTACTCCTTTGTCAGGGAAGACTCATGAGGCATATCATGTTGGTAAACTCTTTTTCCAAAACATGTTTTGCAGTGCGATTAATGTGTCTTGGCTGCGCAGCATGGGATAAAGGGATTTTCCTGCTGGGAATTCAGGAGGAGTGTTCCTGGAGGACTCTAAGACTACAGGGAAGAGTTCAGCTCTACAGACTAAGGCTTGTTGTCTAGTAATGCTATGTCTAACGTTGGCTTGAATCTTTTTGGCTGGAATCAGACTCACAGAAACAATTTCCAGATGCTGGGCCAGAATTTTTTCTACTACTCCAAAGATGGAAGAAAGAGGAATCCACCTATCTGCATCCCACTGATTGCTTAAGCCAAGCACCGAGCAAGAAAAATCAGCCCTGTGGATCTTCCCAAATTTCCTCAGGGAGTTAAGCATATGCTTTGGCACAGGAAGAGCAGGGACCGTTTGCTCATGGCCTGAAAGACTTATTCCTGACCGAACCTGAGGTGCTCTGGTGTGCTTCAGCTGCATGGGAGAGAAACAAAGTCCACCTCAAAGCACGAGTTTGCCTACACTGCTTTTACTTGTCCTTTCCAAACTATGAGGGGTTTCCAGCTATTATGTGTGTATTGTTGTAATTTTCTGGTCAGCACGTGGATTTACACATGTGTGTACTACATGTTGCTCCCTGACGTTGGCTAAGATCACACTGGAGGCATCGACCATGCTGCAGCCCGCATGCAACGTATAGTCTGTTGGCCCTGGCGAAGGTAAGTCATGGTGATAGCACAGCACAGAGCTTTCTCCAGTGATTACCTTTCTTCTTAGAGATGACAGTGGGGGATCTCCATAGGGGTGGCTGTGCAGTGTCAGGGGCTGGAGCTAGCTTCAAATGAGTTCGCTTTGGTACTGACAATAGCTCCGTGTGAGACTTCTCTCCTGGGTAAATTATGCAGCTGTCTGCAATACATATGTACTCTGTAGAACCGGGGCTGTCTGTTTGCCCTGTTTTCTCTTATTAATATTCCTCCTGCAATAATTCCTTCCCCCTTCTCCCTTTAAATTATATTTCCTTTTGCCTTTTTTTTTTTTCTGAAGGAAGAAGCATTTTCTCCAATTTTGTGCTGCTAGAAAATGGAGCAGACTTCATTTTTCAAAACCTCTTCTTTTTTCTCTTCCTCTCCCAGGATTTTCAATTCACACTTTAAGAAAGATTCATGTTTTCTGATAAAGAAATGACTGGAGTTTGAGGGTTTCCCCCCTGTTTTTTCTTTTAGTCTCTCAAGGTGGGGAAAAGAGTGGTCCTATAAAGTAAGCATATCCCATTATGGCTGGCTGAAATGTATCTTTGTTTCCTAATAGTTTAAGGAGCTCAAACAAAAGGTTCAAGAATCCTTGTCTGGCTTTTACTACAGTATCTTTTTCCTAAGAAACTGTGGAAACACTTTATTTTAAATCATGTCTCTAATGAAAGAGACAATATCAAGTACAAGCTTTTGTATTTTTGTAGAATCTGCACATCAAAACCAATTCTGCATCCATCCTTTTTTATAATAAGCTGGGTTTTTTTTTTCCTCCTGCCATAGCCATTTGCTGTTATGATGTGACAATTTCCATGGCTGTTTTGCATGTTGATTTAGTTGAGAATGACTGTTGCTCTCTTGGATGCTGTCCGCATAATTAATGCCTCCTATCAGTCTCCGGCAGAAGGAAGAAAATCTTTTCTATCTCTGATGGAAATGGTTGAGTGGCCCTCTGGGGCCAATTAGATCACCAAATGGCAGTGACATCCTGGAAGAAACCACCATGGTGCATTTTCATCATTCTTTTCAGCTGAGCAGGTTGGAGGAAAGAAGGGAGGGAGAGGGAAGGAAAATGTCAGGGTCCCTGATCAGAGCAATAAACTGGCATATAGACCACATCTTATTTCCCAGTTGGAGGTGCTGACATGACATCTCTCACTTTTTCAACGTCATTTCTTCCTGGCTAAGTAAATACATTTCACCACTGTTTTGAAAGCACAGTGTCTTGATGACAGTCTGAATCTATACCATTTAATTCTAGTGTTTCGTGTGTCTCTTGACAGCAAGCAGACAGAAAATACTACTTGGGCTAAATGACATTTCTGGTCAATTCCAGTTCTAGTGCTTTTTAACCAGAACATTTAAGACAGCATCCAGTGTTGTAGTCAAATTGTTTAGGGTTTTCTTTTCTCACTGAAAAATTTAATATCGTGTAGGAGTGTGATGCTTTTTATAGCATTACTGTTATTCCTGGCTTTAGTGATAAGACATTTAGTAGAATTATCAGTTATGTCAACAAAGTCTTAAAATTCAAAACCATTTAAAATTTTAAGTTAGATCCCAAAACCAGCTGTATAGTATAGTGGTAATAATCTTTAAGTGCAATACGTTTATAAGCGATACGCATGTTGCGCTGTTAAAATGAACGTCTCTGTTGCCTTGACATTTATAAATGCTAAAACCTTTACTTTACCTTGTTATTCAGTTCACAGCAGGAGACATTATTTAAAACTGTAACCTTCTCATGCTTATAGATTATTGCTTAATTTTCTTAGTCTTCTTTTTATAAAAAGAACCTCACAGTCATCACCATTTCTCCAGTGTCAAGGAGCACAATTGCAAGTTGATGTTGATTGCAAGTTACAAGGAGAGTTAGCATGGAGAAATTAAGCTTATAAACACATTTCTGACGCTGTTCTTAAATATCAGCTTAGGAAGAGTGTCAATAGAAAAGAGAGATGACATTTCATTAAAGGACCGTTCCCAGTGTTGTAAATAACAATCGTTTGATTAATTTCGTATAAATTCCTCTTAACTAAGACAAATTAGCAAGGTGTATTTTTTGCAAGATATTCTCAAGATAGGTAGGCCAAAAATGACTCCTCATGTAGCAACTTCACATGCTGAAGACGGGACTGTCTTTGTGTACGAAGTGCTGCCCCTCACACGCGTGCTGTGCGCACGGTCAGGAGATAGGTGCCTGCAGGGACCTTAGCAAGGTACGGAGGTCGCTTGCTCCTGTCACTCCATCCTCACTCCATTTCCTACCTGTGAAGCTCTCAGGTATCTGCCTGCTGGGGTTGTGAATCTAGTATGGCATAACCTTGTTCGTTGCCCTCTTTTGTCACTCTTTATCGTAGGCTATCGTAAACTCAGCAAATTCCAGAATTTTTCCTAGATAAAGGGCTAAATGCGTCCAAACTGCCATGTGGCAGGAACGTGCTATAGCTTACAGAAAAGGTACGGTGGTTAATAGGTAAGACTGTCCTAAATACTAAATCAAAGGATGTTGCAGAGGATGGTTGTGCCCCAGTGTGTGGGAGCTCCTCAGGCCACCCGTCGCAGTGGCCCAGGCTGAGGAACCACCAGGAGGGAACATGTCCCTTCTCGCCCAGTCCCCTCAGAGGCGGCCGCGTGTGCCCAGCTCCTGCCCCTGCACAAAGCCATACCGGCCGGGCAGCGCGTGGAGGGGCCGGGGCCGCAGGATGCACAGCAGAGCATAATAACAGCTATACATATTTTATTCCAGGCTACAATCCGAAATAAGACAGCCTCTGAAAAGTTAAGACAATCTCTGCAAGGTTCGACATTTGCAACTGTCTGTTGATAGGAATTAAAAAGCTGCGAGAAGTAAAAGCTCAAAGAGAAACCTTAAAGGGATTCTTGAATACAAAGTGGGATCTCTTAGGGGCCGTGGGGCCTTGATAACTCCCAGTAAAATCTTCTTTTCCTCTTGCACGGAATGCAAACCATGCATGTGCTAGCTCCTCGCCTGGCACCACAAGACACCGGGATGGAAAGCACGCCGTGCCTTCGCCGTAGCCCACAGAGGAGATCTCACTGGCTATCCTCAAAGCTGCAGAGGCACAATTGTGGCAACTCTGTCTAAGCACAAAAGGCAGCACACAGGAGAAAATTAGATGGTCCTGACACCCCAGCTGTCCTGACATTTCATTCATGAGCTGAGTGGTGAGAATTCATAAGTTTGCAGTTTTGCACTCCTTTTAATGATGAAGTTGAATGAAATAGGGTTTTTTGTGCTGAAAAATGTTACAGAACTCTGTACATTCAGGTACCTGCACAGTCACCTCCAGTGGTGGTCATATTGGAGCAAATTACAAGACCAGTCACAAGGTAGTGCCCATTTTTTCCAATTTTCAACAGGCAGCAGCTACATATTCTCATCTTGTTAGCATTATCTATATAATGAATAACTTATACTGCTCTTGCCTTGTAAGATATTTTTCTCTCAAACCTCCGTTGTGTTATGCAGATACGCCCAAACCTACACTCCTACAACAGAATTTTCAGTTTGGATCTCCCCAAAGACAAAATGCATTTGATCCGCCATTGCTTGGATAATTTGTTGTGGATATAAACCCTAAGAATAATCACCTTCAAAACTGCACTCTGTTTAATAAAAAAAGCTTTTTTCCATGTTGACTGCTCTTGAAATAGATAGGAATATCACTGAAATAGTTAATCATGGTATGATTTTTTTTTCCAGTGTAATAGTTTGGGGGTCACTTAAAAATCACTGGAAATGTAACCTCCTGCACTTCCTGTAAAACACTGAACTCCGGATGATAATCAAGACCTCTAGAAAATTGTGGACTGCATAAAAATTGCAGATTTTGCAATTTTCTGACTGCTGTGTAATTTTCTGGCACATTTAAATGTGTGTTTGGTTCAGTGCCAGGCTCCTTCCTCCCCCAGACACCCTAAAATTAACTAGGAGCTTTGGGAATTTCATCCATCAAACAGAGACAGAAGTGTCCAATCAGCCTGGAGGAAGCATGGCTGACCAGTGCTAACCCAAATCCCTTCTGAAAGAAGAAAGGAAGGAGACAGAGACAGATGAGGAAAAGTCTAGCAGAGAAAGGAGAGGGAGGACAAGATCAGAATGGAAGCAAGAGAAGCTCTGGAGAAAGGCTGCAAAAGCAAACTTGTAAGAGAAAGAAAGCAGCAGAAACAGTTGGAAGAATGGCTTGTAGTTCCCTATAAAGTTTTGTGAAACTTCATTTGGGGATTGGGAAATGGAAGATTTGTATGGTAAAAACCCCTAGAGTTTCCTCCTGGAAAGCTAAAGCAGAGTCCATATTCTGGCTGGGTTAAGAAGGGCTGAGATGCTTCAGAAATGTATGAAGCACTAAATTTGCACAGTGAATGTTGAGGCCACAATGAATTTACAGCTGAACTCAGAAAAACTGATGAAAGCTGGAAGATGATACCTGGATCAGGGACAGCCTTGATGCTGCATGGCGGAGCCTGAAGAGAAGCCAGGGCATCCCCTGCCAGACCAGCACCTGAATCACCATGTCACCCGCACTGCATGGCTCATTGTCTTTTTATTCTCATTTTCTTATTGGTCTCTAAGACCTTTAGGTGTTGTGAAGCAACAAAATATGGTTTATACAGCCTGCATTTGTCCCATACACCTGCCTTGCTCCTGTTTGATATGCCATCATTCTTAGCAACTGTGCCTCGGTGAAAACCAAAAAATCATCTGTCCTTGAAGCTCAGCTCAGCGCTCAGTGGAGAAATAGCACCTCACGGGACTTATAACTAATCAGCAACAGTGGTACAAAGCTCATGGTCTTCAGAAGCAGCTTTTTTTTTTTTTTTTTCCCCTGAGGAACAGGGAAGTATTTTAAATATGGAAACAAAAGGGTTAAAAGGTATGAGTAGGAGTTTATTAGAAAGAGTCAAGGAAGAAATTACAGACTCCAGACATATTACCTGACTCTGTACGTAGCCTGTGGTCTTGGGATTGTGTCTTTTGACCAGGACCACTGTCCGGAACTTTGTTGTTATATCAATGCAGTAGCTTTGCACTCACTATTTGGCCTTAGATATTTAATCTCACATCAGCAGACACTTTGTGGAAAGTCACACTATTCTCAGGTTGAGAAATCGCAACCAGCATTTGGAAAAAAATACTTTATGATTACAGATGCAAGTGATTTTGAGATTGCTCCAAAATCTGACTCATTCCTAGTTTAAACCAAGGTTAGTAGGTTGAACAAAACCTGGAAGATTTTCTCTAATAATGCTGTGGGATGTGTGGATAAATCCTCAGTTCTCTAGGAATATCTATTCTTTCTGTCAGGACTAGTGTGTTCTGAATCAAAACTTCTGTGCTTGTTTAAAAGCTCTACACAAAACACATCGCATGCTTGTTGTGTACATGCAAGCAAATAAAATGGTCTATCTTTTCTGGAAATTATGCACTCCCTGGTATTATAAAAATTTCTGACCTCAGTGATGGCATGAAAAGTAGTTCTAAATAGCCTCACAGAAATACAGAATTAAAAAGAAACCTAAAAGAAATTTAAACACTTTAAGGTCATAACAAAGTAGACTAAAACATATGTTAGAAACAACAGGCAAGCTTCAAATACTTGGAGATTCTGAGATTCAAGCACTCATGGTTTCATATACTTATCTTAACACTTTCTCAAATTTGTAAATCTCATGAGGACAAGATCTCATGAGATATTCTGTTATTATGTTTTCCAGTTTGGTTAGACATATGGCACAGCATGAACAGCTTTCCTTCCAGTGTTTGGTTTCTGTTACTCAGCCATGAAATACACAGTAAAATGACACTTTCTCCAAACTGCAATGCTTAAAAAAGGTTTTATTTTGATTCCAGTTGTGGTTTGAGTCTGATCTGGTTTCATTTTCAAGATGGGAAGACTAGTGAATTGTAGCATGTGCTGTACATAATCTGAGATATTTCATCTGTAAGAGATAACAGTCATTGAAAGTCACTGATGCTACACATTTGCAGAAGATGAAGATTTGTCCCTATGCAAAACAGTTCCTTTACCTTCCTTTGCAAAGTCTTACTTGTAACTCTGTTGGTTTTAAACCATATGGTTAAAATTCAACAATGTGCCTCAGGCTCCTCACTTCCTTCTTTTCTTCCTTAAGTTTCAAATGGCTGAGTGATTTCCAAGAATGAAGCAAGGAAAAGAACAATTGACCCATTCTTTCATTTTGGGCAGTTGTTTGGTTGAGGTCAGTGAAGACGCAATATTCTACACCTTGCTTTGCTTCTACTGCAGCAGTAGGGAAAGGAATCTGCCTGCCCGATGCCTGCAGCTGGGAAAGGTACATGCCCACTTGCTCTGGAGGCATGGTGCACATGCAGTTTGAAGAGGTAAACTGTAAATCTGCACATTTAGTAAAGAGAGTATACACTGAATTTAGCTGCAAACTTCAACAAGTCCATGCATAAAATGACATCTTTGACATCTGCACAACATACATATCCACTGCCGACTTTGGTTTCGGTCCATGCTTCAAAGCATTGTATTGATACAGCTCCTCAATAAAATGTTGTGAGAATTTCTTTGTGTGGACATAACTATATGTATTGTCTTTACCCTGTTCTCAAAAACATGATCTAAAGCATTTTGTCAAAATTAAAAAAAATAAATTAAACAGGCCTAAGGCAGACCTCTAATATGGGAAATTTCATCTTGGAATATTAAAATTTAACAAAATTATGAATACTTGAAACATGGTTTTCTAACTGACAGTGTTGAACAAACATGACTACACTTAAAGATATTGTTACGGCTGTTAATGCCAGAATATGTATGCAAAAACCTACATAGTATCTAAATTTAATGCTTTCATACCAAAAAGCATCAAACATTTCCCAAGTAATAGTGATTTCACTTATGCATATCAAGTAAGGTAAGGTCTTTCCTACCACACCAGCCAGGAAAATCCTTCTCAAATCTTTTACATGAAAGTAAATTTTCTTTTTAGAAGGTTCTGAAACAGTATTTTTTTTCCTAAAAATATTCTTATGAAAATAATAGAAGGTTAAAAATTAAAATACTCCTGAATACTTCCTTTCATGCAAACCTGTGGTTGAGTTTTACTAGCATGGGTTTCTAGCAACACTGCCTATTCTTGGCCTCACCTTGAGAAGCTGTCAGATTCTCGCTTGCTAAATGTTCTCGGAAGTCTCTCAGCTTGTTAGCCGTGTTGTGCGACTTCACAGGTCTGGTTTTGCAGTGACTACAGACATCACGGTGGCTGTAAATCCCATGTCATACTAAAACACTTAAAGAGTATCCATGCACTGCTGAACTTGCATTTACAGCTTTTTCCTTCATCCAGAAATTGTCTATGAGAACGCTTATATTTGGTCTCTCTGTGCTAGAATAGTGGAACGCAACCCACAACGGCTCTGCTTCAAAGCTCTTTCTAAACAGAGGAATCCTCCTTTCTCTCATACGGCATCTCCAAGTACATTTTCCTGGAGTCAGTTTAAACTATACTCTGAGGAGTTCCTGCACTAATGGAAACTCTGCACATCTCCCCCTGGCCTGCACTGGATGTATGTTTCTATAGTATGTAAATGTATTTTATTCCAAAGGACCAAAAAGAGGCTTGGAAGCATTTATTTGAGCTGTCTGGGAGCAGAGGAAGAGAAAATTATTAGCAGAAATGGGGTGGGGATGGTCAGATGGAGGAACTACAAATGAGTGGTACCACTGTACTATGAGCCATGTGCAAAAAAAGGGACATGCTGGGGTCTCTGCAAGGTTTAATTTATACAAAATATGGAAGACAAGAGAGACATTTCTAGATCTTGCCACTCAGTGGTGGCAGGGATTATAGTTTGTCTGTAAAAGAGTCATATACCCCTTAACAGAGAAAAAACAAAAAAGGCCTCGATTAAACGCAGTTTGGGCGCAGTCCTATAAAGTATTCACACAAATGCACACAGCGATGAAGACTCTCAGCCTCTTCTGTCTCACTTAGCTTCACTGTTCTTGCCTCCTCTAAGAGCAGAACCCACCTTTCCAGAGGTTCAGGAGGGTCTAGAGAATGGCCATAGTGAATGCCCATTTTCAGTTATATTTAAATAAAATGAAGATTTATATAACAGACAGCAGGATATAGTTTCAAAAGTAGGCATATTACTCCCTAGTCTTATATGAATGAAGGTGCACAGAATCATGTATAATAATCTATATTTATTACAAAAGCTAAATACCTTGTATTTTCAATGTACTTT
Source organism: Balearica regulorum gibbericeps (assembly GCF_011004875.1). Taxonomy (NCBI): domain Eukaryota; kingdom Metazoa; phylum Chordata; class Aves; order Gruiformes; family Gruidae; genus Balearica; species Balearica regulorum. The sequence continues at coordinate 18,848,851 of NC_046186.1, forward strand.
CCAGATCATCTCTGCATTGATTCCTATTCATTTAATAAGGGTGTAATTACTGTGAATAGAAAAACTAAATATAAGATTAAAAAAAACCCCAAACTAAACCAAAAACAGATGAAACACAGACATACAGCTTTTTTTGGACTTATATCTATCCATGTTTCTGAGGCCCATGAACTGGAATCTTTTCTGCTTTAAAGTTCTCATATTTTTTTTCCGTTATCCTGGCCCCCAATACTTCTTTTCCCAAAAGAGCCAAGTGAACTTACATATTCTGCCTTACACTAAATTTCATAAACCTTCCCCATTTTAAATGAACTGTAAGCCAGCAAGGTACTGAGTTGGAGACTACTTTTTCCTGGCAGAGCAGACAATATAGCATTCAAATACAATTAGCATACATTCTTTGATTAAATAACTAGATAAGGCTAACTTGTAGGTCTGCAACCTTCTTACTGCCTCTTAAAACTTGGAATGAACTGAAATGGCCAATCTCTGAAGTAATATCTTCCAACAATGAGAATGAGGGGAAAAAAGGAATATTCAGAGATAAAAATAACTTCTTCTTTTCTTTTCTTTTTTTTTTTTTTTTTTTTTTTTACAACGGTGCAATCATATTTTGGTCACCCTTGTGGTTAATATCAGCAGCTTTGCTGGGGACATTCAAACCAAACTCAGGGAAAAAGTAAGTAAACATAGATAAAAATGCTATGCATTTCTTTCTGATACAGAGCTATACATCATTCACGATATCTTTATAATGCAATACTATTTGGATGTTTCAGTCTGGAAAGAAGCCCAAGTGTTTCCAGGCACTCTAAAAGCATATGAAATTATGATCAGGGACCATATTTAAACCACCTACTCTAAATGCCTAATTTAGGCATTGCTACTAATACAATGTTTAAATTTAAGAGATGAGTGATCCAGGCTATGCAGGCCTGCCAGATCTTGCCTCCACTACAGTTGGTGGGAAAGAAATAGCTGTGACTCCTAATTCAAGCACAGGAGGTGGGATTCATCTCACCTAACCTCTCACACATGAAAAATAGTCATTTATATCTGGGCCAACAGCCCTACTTTCAACAGAGAGAGGGAGACACCTCCGCAGTGTCTCTCCTGCTGTCACCTGTTTCAGAAAGGAGTGAAATTTTCTCTGGTGGTCCCTATTTCTATTTGGTAAGCTCAGACATAGGCAAGTCACTTCTGGGTACATGACCTGAGATGACTACTCTTTTGGTGGCCAGTCTAAGCGAGAAGTCACAGGTACATCTTGCCATCAGCTCCACAGGGTGCCGAGCCAGTGTCTGGGAGCAGCAAGGTCTGGTCTGCAGGGGCAGGGAGGCCAGGAGTTGGGGTGACTTCCAGGCTGGACAGGCAGCACCTTGATGTTCCCAGGTAATTTAAAAAGCTGATGAGAATCCAGTTTACTGAGTAGATGCAAGAATTGTAAATGATACTTTTAAATCAGTCATTCACATTTGCATTTAAGGAATATTTGCAGTATTAATTGAATAATTCCTCTGGAAGTCCTGCCACTTTCACCAAGTATTAGGAAAACTCCTGCCTCTGTGAATCATTTGTAACCTTGTCGTCAACTTCTATCACAGATAAAAGTGCGGGGAAGTGAGCAGTCTGCCAAAGCTAACAAACTTTCCCTGGAGATGTTATGATGAAGGTGCACGCTAAATAAATAACACCATTTATTTGTGACCTGCCCAGCCTCGGGCCGGCGTCTGGGCTCTGGCCCCACCTCTGCTCCCAGACAGCACAGCCTGCCTGCGAGCGGGCGGGGACACCAGGCCAGCTTCTCTTTTCCAGCAAACCCAGCTGTGGTGAGAAACCTGTGGTGAACAAGCAGATCGAGCAATCTTCCTACGTTCCCAAGTGTTTTTTGACCTTAGCCACATGTGGATAAAATTTTTTGGAGAAAAGATTTCAGGGAAAAGCAAGTAATTGTGTATTCTCTCTGATTACCAGGCTTGCTATCTCTTACGGCAAGTGCAAGCAGGCAGGTTGAGGATGATAACTTCTTCCTCCAAAATCTACCACAGCTTTAATCTCACATGGGTTACCTTCACTCCTGCTGGTTGCCAGTGTTTAGGCTCCGCTTTGGACAAGCCAGTCCATGTATTGAAGTCTGCTGGAGCCCACAGTTTTTGCAGCTAATTGTAACAGTCATACATAAAAGAAAAATGTTAATAAAAATAATAAATTCAATAAAAATATAAATGTGAATAAACAAAGTGTAAAACAGGAGCCAAATAAATAAGCAGTTAAGAAAAAGAATGTCAGAGCAGAAAAGAGCAATATCCAAAATCCATAAATCACAAATCAGCTTGATGCCTATCACATTTGTGCTTCAACACTCACTTGAACTAAGTTTTGAATTCCTGGAAGGAGGGAGTGAAGGGAATAATCTGTTTTATCTCAGGGAAAACCTCAATGTAATGGTCCATGTTACAAGTGGGTTGTGGCCACATTTCTTTCCTCCAAGCTTCTAAAATAACATCTCACAATTACTTAATAATAAAAAAGAATAAAAAAGACAATTAGGAAGGAAGATGTTGAGGCCCACATTTTATAAATCACACTATGGATTTCTGGCATGCCTTTTTTTTGTTTTTTCCAAGTATTCCAATGGCCAATGAGATTATGGCTTTTAATTTGAGAGGCTTTAAACTCATCTTCTTATTTCCGTTTCTAACGTACTCCTTAATCAGATATTTTCTCTTGGCTGTTGAATATTCCCCTCCTGATCTGAGTATAAAGTTGTGGCTGGATAGCTAAAGGAAGTTCTTATTTTAGTGCTCTATGGAAATGATGGGTTGAAAACTTTTAAGAGACTCTCTCTCCATTTCTGTTGCTTTTATAACCTTTTGCTCTATCCTTTTCTAACAGTTTTTTATAATGTACATGTGTATATTTAAAATGTGCTAACACTAACTTATGCACCTCAATGTGTTATGCTTCTGCACGTTCAATACTTCATCAAAATTACAACTGAAAAGGCTAGCTATAAAAAATTACAAATTAGTTGACTTCAATTGACCTGTTTTGCTTATATGGCACCAACAAATGTACTGCCTGTAAAGCCCCCCCTCGCTGAGCAACTATGACAGTCACTTAAATCTGGACCCTTCGTTAGCAGATTTTGAGTAAAATCCATATTTTGTTCCATGTGATGTTACTAATAGTATTTTGTGCTAAGAGACAGCTTCTGAAAACATGTTTTGATTAGCCATAGTGACATTTTCTCCTGTTACAAGTGTATGGGTGACAGTGATTTAAGTGAAATCTGAAGGCTCAGTCTGGTCCTGTCTTATCACTGAAGCTGTCATTCACATGTACAATGGAGGAACCACACTCTCCAGATGCAGAACAACTGTGAATTGTTGTGATTCCTCCTGTTTTGGGGGAGGTAAAGCAACTTATGACAACTGCAGTTCCTTGATCCCACAGTCTCTGACCATAAAGTGGCAACTTTTAACCTTGGAATTGCAATAGCATATTTAAAACTAAAAAACTACATGGAGCCTCATTAAATTTTGGGAAGGTCAATACAGGCACAGCTGTCAGCTCTGATGGCTGTAGCTTCTGAAGAAGGTCCCCTTTCAGCAACTTAATCTATTGCAAATCAGAGTAGTTAGGAAAGAATAACCTCATGGATGAACTTAGCTCATACTCAGTGGCACTGAACATCATGCCTCAGGGGCCACAGCTAAGAGGTGACCAAGGGATGCAGCACTTTGTGTAGCAGTTTCTGGTTTCTGTTCGAGGTCTTCTGGGAATTTCCCCTAGGAGCTCTTTGAGGAACTTTGGTGTGACTTCTGCCACTGGAAAAGGGTGGCTACAGTGGGCTGGGATGGTTAGCAATCTAGCAGCTTCTAACAAGCTCTGTCAGATGTTCTTGATCAAAGGGTGCTTTCAATTTTCAGTTTCCAGCTGACTTCTGATTTTGGAGGGCCAAGCACCCTTCTAGTAGGTACTAGAGAGAATCTTATATAAGTATTTATGCAGAAGTAGGCACAGAAGGGCATCAGAGGCTCTGTTGTCACAGCGTACGTGTGTGGTGATGGAGGTGATGTGCTACAGAGTATGGTCCTGCCACCACTCACTGGAGCAGTTCTCTCTGATGCGTCAGGAGCTCAACTCAAACCAGGCTCCTAAGAGAGGATGCAGCTCTGGGGCTGCAGGGGTGATTGGGTCCTCTTTCTGGAGCTGAGGGAGATGGGCTCCTTGCCTGCAGCAGGTGTGCACTGGGGAAGGGTCTGTGTAGTCAATCAAAGCAGCTGCAGGGGGAGATTAGCAGACAGTGCAGCAACAGAGATGTTGAGAAAGACACTGACTGAATCTTCTTCAAGAGCCTGAACCCCTAATTGCAACGAGTGAGGGGCACATCAAGTCTGTGCTTACCAAAGACTTCCACAATGGTGAAGGCTGGAATCCTGTGACTTCTCACAATAAGAAGGTAACTCCTGCTCCATCTGCAAGTCTGCACCTACAGAGGAGGTTCAGTACCCAGGTAGCAGATAAGAGGCTAGGAGCTGTGTCCAGTGAAGCATCTGAGCTGGCTGAGCCTAAGCCTTGCAGCAGCATTAGGAGGAAGCAGAAGAATTAGCTGCGGGATGAAGGCCTGCTGCAGATGATGAAGGCCACCATCAACTGGTCTGACCTGTTGTCTAGGGATGTTTGCTGCTTGCCAGGCTTTTAGATCCAGGATGCTGTGGAAAGGTTGCCAAAGTTTGTACAGTCCTCTGACTATTTCCCCCTGCCAATCTTCCATGACACTAATGACACTGGCAGGGGAAACCTGGAGCATAGCAAGCATGACTACACGCACTGGAAGTGGAGGCCAAGGACATGGGGGTGCAAGTGGTATCTCCTTGATCCTTCCAGTGAGGGGGAAAGGCTTGATGAAAATTGGATGGATCTAGTGGGTCAACAAACAGTTGCACAGCCAGTGTTGACAACACTTGGGACCCTCTCTGAGGACTGAGGAAAAGATGACATTCACCTAAGTGGTGCAAGTGCCAGGTGGCAAAGGATCTTTCCAACAGGCTGGCCAACTGAAGAAGGAGAGCTTTAAACTAGGACTGCAGAGGAGGGAAGCTCTCGTACCCCTTACAGGGAATAAACACAACTGGAAGCCCCTCTGAAATAGCTGTGCAGAAACTCCCACAGCATGGGGAACAAACAGGAGGAGTTGGAGGTCTGCGTGAGGTTGCAGGGCTATAGTCTCACTGAGATCACAGACAAGTGGTGGGAAAGCTCACATGACTGCAGTGCTGCGATGGAAGGGTACAGGCTCTTTAGGAAGGACAGGGCAGGACAGTGATGAAGAGGAGTTGTCCTCAGTGCAGGGATGCATAGAGCTCTGCCTGGGCAGAGGTGATGACCCAGCTGAGAGCTTACGGGTCAGGATTAGCAGGCCTAAATTCCTATCCCTGATGCCTTTGTTAATTTACAAAAGTTGGTCCTGATTGTATTTCTTTAACAAAGAAAGGTAAATAGTAATATCTCTTGGTATTTTCCTTCTGCTGTTTTCAGAGAAATTCATAGGAATGCAGTCATCCTTCACCCACAGAAGGATGTGCACAGAAAAATGAGGAAAAATACAGCAGCAAAACAGTACAAAAGGGATTTTGGGGGGGGGGGGGGGGGGGGATAAGAAAATAAAAGAAAATGTAGTTCTTGGTAGATGCAGCCAGAGGGAATAGAAAATAGGGTTTCTGTGGCCTCAGTCACCTGTAAAAGTATAACACCAGCTAAATCACCCTCCATCTAAATCTTCCACAGGGAAATGGAAAGCACTTGCCTCCCTCAGAGAGGATTATGTGTTAAAAGGATGGCAAAGGTGATGATTTCTTCTGCTTTCTCCCACCAGTTAAATCTTGGATTACACAGCAATAGTCATATTTTACTTGCAGGTTTCTGGATGGCCTGGTTTTGTCTCTCTGCTGCAGCTCAGCATTTCAGAGACATGCTGGAATATCCATGAGACCCCCAAAATGTAGGGCTCCCAACGTGAGCAGAAGGCTTGGCATGTCTAAAAGTCTAAGAACAAAGCAGCCAACATCCTTTCTCCAGAGACAAAACACATTTTGTCTGTGACATGCTTAGTCTCCATCTGCTCAGGAGAGGGAAAGTTTCCCATATGGCACTGTAGTGGGCTAGTGAGTCACTCTATTGACTCACTCCACAAAATGCACAATTGAATGTTAAGTAACTTAAGTCAGCTTTAATGGGTACAGCATATGTATAATTCATGAATGCAAAATATGTAAACTATTATTATGCCACCCCTTTTTTGTGCTGATGGTACTGCATTTATTACTAATCGATTACTAATTGTTTATTAATTGGAGTTATCATTCTCTGAATCACTTGCATTTCACATTAGCAGTTTAGAATCAAAATTAGACACTCCCATGTCACCCTCTGGCCAGGCTGGTCCTGCCTGTTCCTGGGAACAGGCTCCAGCTGTACCCACAGCCTTGCCGAGGCAGGAGGTGTCCTGGCCACTTCTAGAGCACCCAAGCGGTCAGCGCAGACACGTGCATTGCAAGAAATCCAACTAACCACGCACCATTTCAGCACACGAGGCAAACAAAACAACAACCTCATTCAAGTCTGGAAATTTCCCTCTGTCGCTAAATGGTCTGCAAGAGCTGGAGCAAAGACGGGCACCTGCTTTTAACACTGCAGGTTATGAAAACACTTGACATACCCTACCTGACTCAGAAAGATAATTTTTTTAACAAAGAAGCTACAGACATTTCTTCGTCTGTAGGTCAAAGCACGTCCCCATGCAGAGGTGTGCAGGGGCCTCTCTTGTTCACTCTAGATCAAGGAAGCCATGAAGCACTGCTGGGGAAAACAAAAAGGGTTTCTGGGTTGTGAGGGTACCTGAATTTAGTCAATGTTTTGCTCTAGCTTTTTAGTAACAAAATAGTCACAGAATTGGGGCTGGGGCAGCGTTTTAGAGAATGGTTGATTAGTTCAAACTTGAGATGAAAATCTGGCGCCATACAGCCAGTTTCAAGAACAATATCTGGAGTATTGAGAAGTGGTGAATGGGGGAAATTTGGGGAAGGAGAGAACAGACTACTTTCCCCCAACTCAAGGTGTGATAGTAAATAAGGGAATTTAGCAAAAAACAATAACAAAAAATTTGTTCTTTTTATTAAATGAGCACTGAAAGCTTTTTTTTTCTTTTAGAGAGACATCTAGAAGGACATAGCTGTTGCACTTCAGTTGTTCAAAACTCCTTCTCAAGTTACAGAAGGTATGAAATAATTTAATTTTAAAATCTTGAATATTAAGCAGCTGTAATTTCACTAGACCTACAATGTACATTATATGTATCTGTAATCCCCTTGGGCTACATTATAATGAATATATACATGGGGATGTCATTTTTGTTTTCCTACTTTTCCCATGGAAATGCTTTTTTTAATAACTGCCTTATAAAATTTGAAGTCTTTCTGATCTCAAAGTCAGAATCTTCTTTTTTGTTTACAAATCAACAGTACTGAAGCTTTCTAATTTCAACTTTTTTCTTTTTTAGAAATAGTGGGAATATGTATGTGTAGATATGTATTGGTACTCTAGAGTGCAGGACTACTCCATTTGTAATACAGATATACCCGTTGTTTAGAAGAGAAGAATTTGTGCTTTGGTTCATAGACACACCTAGCAGTGCTTCCTTTGTAATGAAAATTATACACAATGAGGTTCTTAAGGAAAGAAATAAATGTAGTTTTGATGAACAAATAACTAAAATAGAACACAGCTTTTCCAGGTTTGTTTTGGTTTTGTGTTTTTTTTACCTAAAGTTTCAACATTCCCAGGACTTGTACATCTTTAAGAATATGCAGCAGTTTCTCTAAGCATTGTTGGTGGGTCCTCTTTTTGGATTTCTCTTCCTGAGCATGTGGATTCTCAGTAATGTAGTAACATGAGGGTTTGTGTCTGTATGCGTGTTTGGGCTGTTGCACACCCGCGTGCAGTTCGATGGTGGTGGATCAGTTGACCTGGCTCCAGCAGCACCGGGGGCTCCTGTAGAGGTGGTTGGAAGTCACACGGTGCTGCCCCTCAGCCATGGGCTCATGGGTCCCTGCTATGGGTGAGACCAGGGACCCCCCTCGTCCCCACCGCCCTGGTACCCCTGGACCTGGGAGCCTCCTCACGCGCCCTTCCTCTCTCTCTTCCAATAAGAGGACTTAAAGCATCTTGAGAAAATGACAGCATACTGTGGACAAAGCATTTAGATTTCACCACCCCTTGCCCTCTCCTTACCAGTATGATTTATTGCTGGTTTATATGTTTCTCCTGAAAAAAGTATCACACTGGCATTTTTTTTTTGTTCCTTAATTTAAGCTCCATACACAGATCAACCCAAACCATTCTATGATTCTGTGATTCTATGATTCTATGATTCTATTGCCATGAGTGGTGGATTCCTATCTGTATGTATAGAAAGTTTTTGTTCAGAACACCTAGCACTCATCCTCCCACCCTCCTCACTGCAATCAGAAGGATTTTGTTGGGCTCTGAAGTGCTGCTCTGCACTGGAAAGCACTTACAATTGCACACTTCTATCAATTTACATAAGGTTCAAGACAGAAAAATTGAATAAAATACTGAAATAATGAAAGCTGTTTAATTCACAAAATCTACTATGTTCCAGAAAGTTAGTTATAAGAGTCCTAACATATTCTTAAAAAAACCAAACCAACCAACCAAACAAAAAACCCCAAAACAAAAACCATGGAATAGCAAAAAAACCCCCAACCCAAAACCAACTGAAAAAAAAAAAAACCAAACCAACCAACAACTAACCCCTTCTGTCAAACAACATTGATCCCTTTTAAGGCTACCAGCCCATCTGTTTTGATCTTCTCTCTCTCTCTCTGGTTACAAATGGGTAGAGATGAAGGAGGATAGTGTTCCTCCAGCATCACTCAGGCTCACACTTTGGTGACATTTAAGCCATGCAAACTTTTGAGCAGAGCTTTAGAGAATTAAAGGGAAATTAATGCTTGAAAATTGTCTGTTTAAAACGGCAAACCCTTTGCTTATGTTCTGATGAGGTTTTGGGCTGTGCATCTTGTGTACCAGATGTGGACATTTTTTTTGTTTGCCTGTTTTTGATCTCCCCCCCCCCCCCCCCCCCCCCCCCCCCCGTTTTCCTAGCTGGCTTCAGGTTTTTGATGCAACAACCTTTGGTCTCCACTTAAAAAAAATCCAAACACCTGACCCAGGTTACACTTTAGCAGGCTTGTTTGGTGGGAAGTGAGTGCTGGACTGTTTCAGCTTTCAAAACTGTAAAGATTCAGATTTATAGTCAGTCTGTTTATACTCTATCATATCATGTGTGGTAGCGTAGGATATCAAAGCAAGAAAGCCTACAGGGCTACCACCCTTTCAAATGAAAAATAGTTCTTATGTATGGCATAATGCAGCACAGATGGAAAGTTGTGCTTTTCTGTTTTACTGTTTCTGTACATTAATCAGGCAATAAATACTGGACAAATCAAGCAGTCATTTCTAAGGCTCCATATAACCTATTTTACCAGTATCAGCTGCTATAGTTTTATATTCCCTAGAGAAAAGCTGCCTAGATTCCCAAGTTTTATAAGTCATTTCAAGGAGACCTCACAAATGAAAACGGATGGAAAAAATGGCCTGGCTTTTAATAACTGTATAGTTAACTCTGCATTTTCACATGACACTCAAAGTTCTCACTAATGTTCTGCAGCATTTTCATTCTTCAAAGCAGCATTTATTTAATGGCTATTACTTGCTCATTTAATCTGCTGTATTTTAGTGAATTTTGCATCTTTATTTCAAGGTCACAACACAACAGAAATACGCCTTAACTGTGTCAGTTCAGGTCTGTGCTTCATAAACTGAGAAGCCAAGAAGGTTTATCTAACATCTAGTGTAGCAGACGTGCTCTGACCGTCTCTGCAGAGGTGGCCGCAAAGGTTTCCCAAAGCAGGTTTGCAAAGCCAAGTAGCCTAATAATAATTAAAGTAGTGCCTGGGAAGTGGAGGACATGGCTTTGAGGAGCACTTTCAGCCTTCACTCTGCTCCAAAATACATAAGGTATGATGTGCCTCAGGATAGGAAAGTCTCCTGCCCTCTCTCCATCACCTCCCTTTTGGGTTAGAGACAGCAGACAAAGGGCCAGATCCCCCCGCTGCCAATCAAGCCTCCTCTTTTGTGATACAAGCTCTCCTCTGTTCACCCGGGGTGGTCCACCTCTACGTTTAGCAGTTGACATATCACTGCTGAAGCCAATTCTGGGGGCGAGGATGAAAGAGCATTTTCAGCATCTGATAACAATCACTCTGAAAAATAATTTTTAGTGAGACAGAAAGCAGTTCTTGTGTCATTGGTATATTCCTATGTGATAATTTGAACTTTTTTTTTAACCAACAGAGCTTACAGTGACTCAGTTTGGAGTGGCCAAAGGGTAATTAGTGACTAAATATGCATCTTTAGGTCTGTTTGTTAAGATGCTTCATATAATAGATTTTTTTTCCTTGTTTTCAAAACTGTGCATTTGTTTTTGATCAATTGTCATTTTTATTAATGGATTTTTTTAGAATGGTTGGGTGTTTCTTTTCAAGTGATTTCCAATTTCTAAATTTTAAAACATTTAAACCACAAGACCAGAAAAAAACCCAACTTTAATTGCATACTTAGGTAAGTTGTTTTGTGGTTGTTTTTTTAAAGATAGACTGCAGGATTGTACTTCAGGTAACTTCACATCCAAGGCTGGGTATGTAAAACCAACCATATTTAAAGTCAATGAGCAGCCTATGGAGAATTGGATGTGGCCACAATGGTTACAGCTAAACTAATAAACTAACCAAGGTCAGCACATGGGCCTGAGCACAGTGTGAATGCAGCCATTCATACTGTGAAATTTTTGGCACAGTTTTGGTCTCAGCCATTTAGTGCTATCATGGGGACAATCCGGGAGCCAGCTCAGGCCAGGAAACACTCTCCATGGGTATTTTGAGGAAGGGTTAAGAGAGTTAAGCTGTAACTACGTGAGCGTTTCTGTACCATTTGTCCTTAGGGCCAGTGGAGCAGCCCCAGAAGCTTTTATTTACCACTACAAACGCAGTCGGTGGCGACAGGGGTGATGGGAGTTTCGGGAAGGGGGAGGTTTGGTTTCTCTGGCACAGCAGGTCCACTAAACACATTGCTGGCTTAAGGTTAAAATTCTAGGCACCATTTTGAAAATGTAAAAATCCAGGAAATTCAATACGCTTCTTGTTCAAAGCTGGAGATGTTTTGAAAAAGGTTCTGGTTCCCCAGCACAAAGGATTAACTCAGTCTTGGTCAGCTCGTCCGGACTAAGGCATTTTCAACCCCAGCTTTAAATTCCCCCTTTTCCCACGTTTGCATCAGAGCATTACTGTTTTGCTTTAATTAATGTAGAAGAGTGGTTTTATTGTTGTGGTCTGCTATTTTTATTACAATAGCAAAATTTTTTTAAAAAACAGTTATTGTTTCCAAGCTCCTGTAGTTTTTACAAGTAAAAAACCCTATAAATGGTGTCTGACTAAAAAAACTTGACATGAATAAGGGAGTCTGAGGTCCTACCCAGCGAGGTATTGAGCAGCCTTGTGAAAGTTGGGCCAGATGGCTTCATTAGGGATAAACAAAAAGAGTGAAGAGAGCAAGCAGTAAGAACCATTTAAGGACTACGGAGACAGGAGAGACTGTGACCCCTGGACCACCTCAGACTCAGGAAAAAAATTTTTTTTTTTTTTTCAGGAGTCATTCTGCAACTCAAAAGAAGCAATGATCATGAGAGATACTTTTACCTAGGGCCTTACTATGCCTTTGTGACTTTTAAAGATTTCTCACAATAAGAAATCTTTTTTTTTTTTTTTCCCTTTCTGTGTTTCAACTCCTTCTTTGGGAAAAAATCTGTTTCAGTCTCATCCTTACATCATCCTGCCCTAATGCATCCCAGCTGGAGGGACTTCCCCTTCATAATCATCATTTTCCCCAGTTTGAGGCAGATTGACAACCCCTTCTTGACCTGCTTTAGTTGAGGTTGGAGTCAGCACAGGATTTGGGCACCCCCCACCATGTCAATGCTATGATGCTTACCTTCTGAGCATCCTGAGGCCCCAGAACAGCATCCAGAGCTCTGAATTACTTAAAAGGTAAACCAACAAAAAACATTAATAGGAATTCAGCAAAAGGTCACTTTACTACTAACAAAGAGAGATATTCACCACAGAGCAGTAAAATTCCTCTCCTTTCCAGTGCTTGAATACCCCAGGTAAGGACTTTAGGCAGGCACTTGTATCCTCCTAGCTCAAAATCTTATTGAGGGAAGACACCTACAGCTGCTACAGAGCACAGATCAGTGTTTCCAAAATTACTGCTTTGCATCCTTGTTTCTGCAGTTTACACAGAAAAGCCATCAGATAACATCTATCAGCATCCCCTGCAGCAGAGACCAGATCTCTGGATTACTTCTTTCAGTTCAGACTCGTAGGCTTGAGCGTTAGCCATGTCTGCTGCTCACTTCTGGCCCCTTCCACACGCTGTGGATGTTTTCCTGCTTGGAAGGGCAGTCCCATCAGAAGATCAGGGAGAGGCTCTGCTACAACCAAGAGTGTAAACTTTCTCCTGGGAATGAGAAAGTTGAGCATCAGCCCCTTCTTAAACAAGACATTTTGAAAAGCTATACAGAAGGTGACTCCTACAAATACCTGTCATAATTTGGAATCAAAGTCTTTGCTCAAAACCAGGCAGAAAATGGATTTGCGTGCAGGACATGATTCTCTCAGGTGCACTTTTAAATTCCTGGTGTAAAAGATTCCCCAACTGTTTTTTGTGGAGGGTGAGGTATGCTGTGAGCACAGCTGAGGAGGATAGGCAGGGATGCATCAGCTCAGGTGCAGTATCAGTGCATCAGCGCAGCCAAGTACGTGAGCATTGGCATATGAGCAAGATGCTGCAATGTGAGTGTCGACACATGGTCAAATATTTCTCAGTAGCCCATGTGTGACGTTTAAAGATCCATTTGTGGCTAACTTCTAGTAAGAGGCTATGTTGCTTGGCTAGAACAAAGAGTGTTACCCTACAGACAGAAATGGAACATCTCCAAGTACTCCTGTTGTGCTGTACAAAGCAGCATCTCTCTTAGTCTATGCCATATTCCTTGTGGGGGAAAAGACTCTTCTTGATACAGGGGCTACAGTAAACTGCGTGGACAATGGAATAGCAGAGGGAATCCACAATAAAGTTTTGGCTAAGCTTTGGGCTGTGAAAATGGCTTCGTTGCATTTAGGGCAAGTTTCATTCCCTGCAGTGGATCTTGTGCCAGCCTTGTTACTGCACTGCCATGTGGAAAATACTGGAAATAAAAAGACAGATCCTTTGAAAAATGCTTTAGTGGACTTGGTGAGACAGAATAAAAGAAGGGCCAAGTTATGATGGATAGGGATAGGGGTCCTTGCTGACTGCCTGCAGGTCATTCCCAAATCAGTTAGAACAGCTGCAGAGGGAAAAAAAGCAGGTTAAAAATAAACAAAACAGATTTTCACCCATTGCAATCACTGCCTTTGCCAGACTTAGCGTTGGAGACTGGCTTCCCAGAGAGAAAGAAGAAAGACTTCAGATTGCACAAAGGATTATTAATAGAAGTAATGGATGAACTTAAGAAAGAAAAAGGACTAAGATGAATATAACTTCCTTTTGGTGAGAACAGATGGGTCATGGAATAGTCTGAGGGGTAACTAATGGGACATTGATGCTAACTTGAACAAAATAGACAATTAGCAGCTGAAGAAAAATCTGGAGAACAGTAAATAATGTAAGAGCAGGCCAGTTCTACAGAGCGATCTGAGAATCATTATAAATAGTACTTAGCAACTCATGTTTTAATATATTCAGTTACAAGGGAATGGGTAACATTTATAGGATGAGATTCTATTTTAGCAATCGGTAATGCCGAAGATGATGCAGGGTCACAGTAGTCAAACAATTGAACAACCATTTCCAGCACTATTAAGTGTGGAAAGAACCTGTGGGAACTTTTGAAGTGGAAACAAGGAAAATTATAAAGCGGTAGTAGCGTGGCTGTCCTTGGCATTAATGAGAGCATTACTGTCAGTTCTGGTACCTGTGTTAAAGGGTATTAGAAAAGGCTGACAAGAGTTATATGAATCAGTCACGTCCAGAAAAAACCTATCTTCAGCCAGAGCATAAAGACATTTGATTTCTTGAGTGTATCCAAGGGAGGGCTAAGAGGTGACTTGCTCATAGTGTACAAGTACTGCCTTTGAGAAATTGTTTTCTAGTGAAGAAGGCTCTTCATCCCAACAGGCAACGTACAACTTAATAGCTTGAATTAACATGAAATCTTATATAAAAGTGGTTAATTTTCTTGGCATTTCATGCATTCCTCATCACTTAAGGTCTTCAAATGAATGGCTTTCTAAAGGGCAGCTGCTCTATCTCAACCAGGAGTTAGGGGCTTTATTCAGGTATTATTAAGCAAAGTTCTCCAGTCCGTGTTGTGTTGGAGGTCAGAGGTAGCAGGAATAGCAGTCGTTTCTGGCCTTAAAACATAGGTCAGCACTGGGAAAATTCCAAGTGCATTGCAAATATAAAAGTGGTAGCAATTTCTAAGAATTCTCATCAAGATGTCAGTTGTGCATAATAAGCATCTGCCTCCATTGGGTTTTAATAACTTTTCAAGGGCTTCACTTTCATTTTTTTGAACCTCAGAGATACAGAATGAGAATTCAGATTTATTTTATGCTGAGTAGTTCTCTGCTGAAAAGAAAGTGACCTATGCTTTACCTTTCTGCACAGAATGACACAAGTTTTGTATCAAGTACATTTCTCACATTATTACATGAAATCCCTTGACTAGCCCTTGCAGGTTCAGGAATGAAGCAGTCTTTAAAACCCTTAGAAAAAAAAAAAAAAGAAACTTGGATCCCTATCCTTTTTATCTAGTTGGAAGGGAAAAGCATTCTCTTGTCAATCCATCAAGAACCACGATTTAAGCATTAGCTGTTAAACCAAGTAATGACATGAGCTGAGGTGATTATATACTTGCAGGTACCAAATGCTCATCGTTAAATGTAAGGACATACCTAAGGAGCTGTGTAATCTCAATAGCACCAAGTCCTTATGACCATCCACCTGCCCCATTTCTTTCACATTGGATTTTATTTTTTAATAAAGCTGGTGCCGGAGGTGCTACTTAAGAAGCTCAGAGAGGCGGGAGCAGAGTTCCATCAGCTTTATAATAAATGGGTGTGTAAGAGGAAACCAGCCATAGGGCAAGCATTTGGAGGTGAGATACTGAGAACACCTGCTCCTCCCTCAGCACGGTCATGATTAAACATTTTACTCAGTGTGTGAACTCAAATGTGTTATGTTAAACTGGGGTCAGAAGGCACAATGTAATTATGGTTGTTATTACTATTACAGAGGCCACAACGGATAGAAATCGTATTGTGCATGACTATGTGTGAGTGTAAGAGGGAGTAAATCTCCTGGGGGAAGGAATTACATATTGGGTGGAGATGATGAAGAATGTTTTACCAGATTTCTCCAATTCTATAATAGTTATGTTTCTCTTAAGAAAAAAAAAAAATAATCTCTGTGTTCTTCTTCTAACTTCTGTCAGTAAAACACAAAAATAAATAAAAACCCCCTCTTAGTCTAAATAAGCATTCTTCAATGTATTCTGATTTCTTGACATGATCTGAATAGTTTTATGTGATGCAGCTCATGCTGAAACATTCCTCCATCTTCCCAAGAAGTTTTGCACCTTTCCTTGAGAAGTACCTACAAAGTATTTTTCACTTCAGGGCTGGGTCACCCATGACTACTTGCACCTGAAGAGGGATCATGGAACACACACACAGGCTTTAACTCATGCAGCTGGCCTGTGCTTAAGCATCTTTAATAATCTTCAGTCATTTCATGATGCAAAGTTAAAGCTTCAGTCCATTATTTTTAAAGCAATTCATGGAGCAAGGCTTAAAGATGAGATTTTGTGCATTTTTTACCACAACAGCTGCACAACTTGGAGCTGCTGCTTCTCGCAAAGCCAAGAAGAAGAGTGGGAATTAAAGTTCTGATGTAGTGTTGTGGTTCAACCCTGGCCAGCAGCTAAGCAGCACACAGACACTCACTTGCTTTCACAGGAGTGTGAAAACTTGTAGGCTGAGACAAAGACAGATTAATAGGTACAGCAAAACCTGCAGATGCAAGCAAAGCAAGATAAGGAATTCATTCACTACTAAATGCAACTCAGATAGGGTTTAACATTACAATGAACTCCTCCCCTTGCACCTGTTCGGCATAAACTTAGCCACAGACCGCAGTGCCTTAGGGGTGTATCTGCTCCAGTGTGGCCTTATCTTGAGTCAGATTAGCAAAGTTAAACAAGTACATTAATTTCAAGAATTTTTTTTTTCCATTTGACAAATAAAATAGCAAAATGTAGTAATTGTATCTTCAGTACTGATGTTTCTATACTTTTGAATCTATGGAAAAAAATCCCTTACTGCATTTCCTGTCTTGATTCAAGAGAGAAGGTAGGTGAGTCTTTCACAGTCTTTCATCAGCTTCTAAAGATCCATTTCTGTTTTAATCACAATTTCTATGGACAAATAATTATTGCAGTGAGCCACCTTCCACCAGTGAGAATGGCACCACAGCGTTAGACACATCCTCCAAGGAATTTCACAAAATATGTATCACTTGGAAATTATTTTCTTTACTGTAAGATGAATATTAGGTACAAACTATTAATATTTATAGGAATACTAAACTCTCAAAGTAAATAAAATATAACAAGAAGTAATAACTAAAGCTCTCCATAAATAAGGTCAATAAGTGCAGCTGCTTCCAGCATAACAGTTGTGTGCCTCAGTAAAGCCAGCAATTCTGGTTCCTCACCAGAAACTTTCATCAAAGTTCAGGGACAGATATTGAGTACATTTGTATTCTGCAGCCCTTATTTATCTTGAGCAGCACTTTACACCACAAAATTATTCTATAGGACAATTCTACAGGGACTATTTACAAGAGCATGTAGTGATAGGACAAGGGGTAATGGCTTTAAACTGAAGGAGGGTCGATTTAGATTAGATAATAGGAAGAAATTCTTCACTGTGAGGATGGTGAGGCACTGGAACAGGTTGCCCAGAGAAGCTGTGGATGCCCCATGCCTGGAAGTGTTCAAGGCCAGGTTGTATGGGGCTTTGGGCAACCTGGTCTAGTGGAGGGTGTCCCTGCCCGCAGCAGGGGGGTTGGAACTAGGTGATCTTTGAGGTCCCGTCCAACCTAAACCATTCTGTGGTTCTGTGATTACTGTAAAGGGTGAGATACCACATTCTTTTTATCCTTTAATCTATTTCTTACAGTAATCAGTAGCAATTATTATACAGAAAGACAGGTATAAAATATTGTATGTATTAGACCCCATCCTGAAAGGCTCAAGTCCTGAATCCTTCTATCCCTAATTAATTTTGAGTGTTGATGAGTCTTGTTACTGGAACTAGAAAAGGAAATTTTCTGAATCTTGCCTAAGCTTGACTTTAACAATTCCCTGTGGCAATGTGCTACCCAGTCTAATTGCTCAATTTATAATGTAAAAAATCTTTCCTAGTTTTGAAGCTTAGCCTTTTTAAATTAATTGAAAGATCACTTGTTCTTGTGTTATAAGATAGGTTATGATGTCTACAATCAGTCCCATATGCTGTTGATTGAAAGGCTTGTTTAAAATTTGATGATATTACCTGTTTGCAATTTTCCCTGTCAGATATCTACCACAGTTTGATTTTCCAAGAGCAACAAAAAAATCAGTTAAAAAAGGGAAGCTTTTTCTTCCAGTGACAACAGAGAAAAATACCCTGTTTTTTATATTGTTATTCATATGACTCCTCTTTAAACTGAAAACCCTGTATATTGCTTGACTTTTAAGCAGAAATTGGAAAACTGAAAGGCTGTTGTCTTGCTATCTAAGGTGTGCCTTTATCCCTTCTGTTATTCCAAGTACAATTAGGTTTTGAATTTCAAGTTTTGAACCAGCAACTCTTAGTTAACTCATGCTTTGTATAGCATAGTAGCTGAATTCTTAACATTCCACCCAAAATTAAGAATTTAAGTACATAAAGTTGCAATACAATGTCATAGCTGCAAAAATTCCAAAATGTACAGGAGTTATGCAATGCCAGAATTGATATCACACATCGAGTTAACAGTCTCCTTGTGCTTATGTAATAGTATTTAATTCTATAACACTCTATTTTTTCTTTTTGGCAACCGTTAAAACATGGAGGAAAAGTAAATCAAAACAGAGTAAACATTTAGCTTGTCTTTTCATTCTTCTTGCTAAGGTCAACAAAATCCTTTTGTGTAAAAGTCCCTTACAATCTTCGTTTACACTCCCATCATATGAACTTTTTCCCTGCTTTTCAAATTTCAGAAAGAAATAGAACTAGGACAGTCTATCATGTATAATTGTGATATCCTCACTGAAGAAACATGAAAATTCATAGACCCATCCTGCCCTGTAGAAGGCCTGACTAATTTAGTGGCCTTCTGCGATGGAGTGACTGTATCAGTGGACAAGGGATGTTATCTACATAGATTTCTACAGATGTCATCTACATAGACTTCTGTGAGGACTTTAACACAGTCCCCCACAACATTCTTACCTCTAAATTGGAGACATATGGGTTTGATGGATGGACTGTTAGATGGATAAAGAACTAGCTGGATGGCGATTTCCAAAGAGTTACAGTCAATGGCTCAATGTGCAAGTGAAACCAGTAATGAGTGATGTCCCTCAAGGGTCTGTACTGGGACCAATACTATTTAATATCTTCATCAGCTACATAGACAATGGGATTGAGTACACCCTCAGCAAGTCTGCAGATAAATCAAGCTGAGTGGTGCAGCTGATAAGCTAGAGGGAAGGGATGCCACCCAGAGGGACCTTGACAGGCTTGAGAGGTGGGTCCCTGCGAACCTCATGAAGTTCAACAAGGCCAAGTGCAAGGTCCTGCACGTGGGTCAGCACAATCTCCAATATCAATACAGACTGGAGGATGAATTGATTGAAAGCAGCCCTCACTCCATCATATAACTCTTTCCATGATCTACTTAAACCAGATCTTTTTAGATAGTCTCGTAACAAAAACTATGCTGTTCTTATTATGCGTCTGAACTCCAAACTAGGGATTTAGAGTTCATTTCATCAAGAATTCAGTAGATACCACTAGTGTTCCATCAACATTAGACTGCTAGACTCCACAATAAATACAGAAAAGATAACCTATCATATACAATTAACATGTTCAAAAAATCCACAGATCAACACACTGCCAGAAAGCTAGCAATCCTCTAAATAAAACCAATATTCTCTGGCATTTAGTTGAGCTTTCAGATAATGCTGCATCTGTTTTTAGAACAGTCACAACACCCAATTTACCAAGACAAAACAAACTCTTAGCAGGGGGATACTCCTCTTGTGAAATAAATTTTAATGTAGTACAAGATGCTCATGTCATCATACAAGCTTAGGATAGAAAAACATCAACAATTGTACACATCTGTGGATAATATAACAGCACATAATGCTGAAATCTACACAGAAAATAATAAAGCAATTTTAATTTACACTGGAGGAGATTATACCTTCAAAATTATATTACCACAAATTCCCCTTCTAAAACATGTAAATTTAAATAACCTTCTTCTCTAGAATCTCTAAAGTCATTGTCACCAGAACTTCTAGTAGAAATACCAGGTAGAACCAAGTTTTGCCTAAAATTATGTCACCCCATATAGTTGAAAACTGAGCAGGCATTCTTGGTACTGTTGGAGTGAATTCTCATAGATAATGAATAAGGCACATGAGTGCCCAGTTGCGAATGGGTAAATATGTTTCAGAAAACAACTACTCCATCCCTGACCTCTCTGTCATGCTCTTCCAGGGAGACTCACAGGAAGCAGGAACAAGGGGAGTCTGGAAGCTTGACTTCTTAGCTTGACAGTCTGCAAAAAGCGCCGGACTCAATAGGGACATTGTTCTTTAGACACACCATAGTCAAAGAATACAGTTTCACAATCTGTTTAAGCCAATCTGTAACTGTGCTATGTTGAAAGAATCAGGCCTATCCCAGCTCCTGTCCAAGCCACGTGTTTTTGCTCCTCCTTTGCAATCAGCCATTGGGATTGTATAGCTGTGGATCAGAGTCTTTTGCAGAATTAATTTTCATTGTTGCCATGAGGTGATTTGGAAATATGTGCCTGGATGTTTTTGGGTACTGTTCTGTAGTATAGGGATGAACTACATATCTCTGGGCTAGAAGGCAGGCGGGAACCAGCAGACGGAGGAGTTTTGGTTGTTTCAGACTTGTGTTGCTTCCAACAATGTCATTGCTTCTAACCTGTGGAATTTGCTTTTTCTTCATCAAAGATGGTGAAGGGAATGTCTGCTGTTGCCAGCAATATCAGCTGGAAATTCTCTTTTCCTGCAGAATGGCCAATATTGTACATAGCAGAACAGATGAAACCATGCTGTTTGCTTCTGTGAAGGTATTATCTTATTTTCATCCTCTTGTTACTGTTCCAGTTACCATATAAACATCTTTTGTGCTGCTTTTGCATCTGGGTACACACCTAAGTCCAGAGGTGCACCAAAGATGCCTACCTGACTTCAATTTCTGCTATATCAGAACATCAGAAGGTTCTTAAAATATTTAAATGAAGCATGTAACCTCCAAAAAGAAAAACAATGTCAGATTCAGTTGTGGGTAACATTTTCTATCATTTGGCAAATAATTTAAATACTTCTTTCTTTTTCATTATTTGATCAAGTATATTTACAAGTTTTGGGGTATTTTATTTTCAGATTCATCTTACAAATTGCAAGGCTGAAATAATGTCCCCATTGGAGACTAAAAGAGTTTTGTCTTTCACACTTAGATTTAACTCTCACATTCTTTTAATCTGTCTAGTGATGGCTAGTGCTAAGAAAATTGTAGATGCTTAACGAATACATAGGTAATAGTAGCTCACAATAGTTATAATTAGGGATCCTGAATGCATGGCTCAACCGTGCTTATTTTTATAGCTGGTGAACTATTCTACTTAAATGAATAATCTCATTGAAGCCAGCGAGACTTGGAGGGGGTTAAATTTAGCATATCGCACATGTCTCTGTAGAGCTGGAGCCACAGCTTGTATAACAGAACATTCCTAATGTTCCCCAGGACCAGCATGGAAAAGCAACTTCAACAAACCATTAGATGGCCACAGAAAAATGACTTAAGGATGTGACCCTCACAGACCTGATTTCCTGTAGGCTGCAGAGGATCAGTAGTGCAAGCACTTAGAATAAAAGCTGTCTGTTTCTCTGGCCTTCTGAAAAAAGTTTGGGACGATTTTATTTTCTTTTGCTTGCATTTTTTAGTGGAAGAGGTAATGCCAAAGGATAATTCTCACAAAAATATCCATAGGCTTAAACATTTAAAACACTATTTTGGTGATGTTTATAAGGTCTAGATACTAGAGTAGGATAAGATTAAAAAAAAAGGCTTGCAGCTAGTTTCATTTAGTCCTATTAACAATTTGAAGACTGTGCTATATAGAAAATGCACTGGTGATAAGTCAGTGTCCTTGTAATATTCATAAAGGTGCTGGCTAGGTTCAGCTGCAGTCTGCTATTCGTACCCAGGAGCTATTTTTTTCCCCCTTGCTGTTATTTTTGCAACTCTAATGCATGAATCATGAAGAGAATCTTTTTACAGAAGCACATTATTATCCACCAACAGCAGCTCCTTACATTTGCCACAACATTCCCTCAAACCACCTATTGTTATGAGGGTGCTGCTGTTGGCTAAATGCTATTATACAAATAACATTAATCATATGTGCCTGCAGTTAATGTTAATTACTATGCTCTCTGCTTCTCTTCTCCTTCCCTCTCTCTTTCCTCCAGTAGCTCTCAGCAGAGGAACTGAAGACCCACTGTTTCTGTGCCCTTCCTGAAGAACGAAGGAGGAACAGAGCAATCCCTCTGCGAGCAGTGGCACCAGTTAAGATGCGAAAAATGTGTTCTCAAGTAAGAGAAACGAGAATCCCCGTTAAAAATGGTTTTACGGCAGGAGCAATATTTGAAGTAGTGTCTTAATTTATTAAAGCACCAAAGCTCATGTGATAGCAGCTGCTGACAGTTGGGACTGACTGATGGGTTCAAAGGCTGTTACTGGGGATGTGGGGAAAGGGAATGCTGATAAGCTGTACCATCACACTAAGCCCCCTTCTCTCCAGTGAAGACCTTCAGGCTAGAAGTGGTCTTATTGCTCACATTTCCCCATGGTGGTCAAGAGTTGGAGTCCTTGTGCTCACAGCATCACAAATGTCTCTTTTGAAGAAAAGAGGACAATCAGGCAAAAGGCAAGTAGTAACTCTGCACACCTGTGCAGCACAAGGCAAATGTCTATGCAAAATCACGGTCCAGTATCACCTGGGATATGTACATCCTCCACTTTCTTCCTCAGTGAATGGTCTACTGTGTCCTTTACCAAAATTAGACACAACCGCAACTTTTGGCCTATGTTTTTAATTGAGAGTGACCACAGTTGCTGTTCCTTGTGGCCAGGTGAGCACTTTCAACACGAGTTAAGTACATTCTGAGTATATCTACTGGATCTGACGCTCTTGGGAAACCCAGGCATGCAGACACTGATGGTGTGATTCACTGTGTCTGAGTCAAGGAGTCTGCAATGTAGGAAATGTATGAGCTAGTACCTCTTGTCTCCTTTTATAGTAATTTGTCTGATCAATGTTAGGAGTCTGTTTTTTTTGATTGAATGCTAAAGATGCTAATTTTTACTCTTTGGTTGTGAAGTGAGCCTGAGACACCTACCTTGAGACACTGATATACTATACTAAGGATGTCCACAGTGGGCCAGAAGCATCCCGTGCCTTGTCTGTGAATTCCAGGCATGTCTGGGTGTCCCTCCACAGGCTAATGTACCCAGCACCCAGGGCTATCAATGTGGTGTAGGATTTAAACATTTATAACAGCAGTGAGTACAATCAATTTATTGCCCAGCATTACAATATTACTGATATTGTCCTCTCTCTCACTCTTGGTGCATCCTCTGTTTGTTTCTCACATACTGAGTAGTTGTTTTCAGTATGTTGACCACCGTAACATCTGACCAAGGGGTCAGAGTGAAATCAGGGATCAGTTCCACGCAGAGTGTTTTTTCTTGAGGGAAGACAGCTTTGTGAGGATTCGTCTGAGGATAAAGTCCTCTCTCACTGTCCTGTGCTTTGTTTCTTGCTGAAGGCTGCGCCCTGCATACCCATCTCCCACACTGATTGTTCTAAGTTCACTCTTTGCTTAGAACGTTTACAAAAAAGTAAGGCTTGACAAGGGGGAGATTTATGGATACAACCAGGTACCTTAATTTCCTTTCTGAAGACCGATCAGAGCTACAGTTTCACCCAGTGTCTCCTGCCAGGTCTGTAAGGCTTTCTCTCCATCTTTCTGCTCAGCATTTCAGGGGAGGTGGCTGAGGAGCGAGAGACACATCACCGCCTGAGGACAACATTTATTCCTGTGTGTCCTTGTTGTGTGCAGATGGTGAGCTTAGGCCGCTTGTAGCTCTGATAATGGCTAGCTGCCTCCTTGACTCCATTCTTAAGGTGAGGAATGATGCCAGTTTTCTGGAGGAAAATTCTCCCCCTCCAAATGATCAACGTGGATTTTAAAAGCCTGGCTTTTTTTTTTTTTTTTTAATAAGAAGCATTTATTAGCTGTCTGGGTGATAAGATATGGTTAGGCAACAGTAGTGCCTACTGGAACCAAACTGATAAGATTTTTCAAGCATAGAAGGGAATATTTATTGCTAAGATATAGCTGAGTTGACATAATTGTGGATGAATTAAGGGAGCAGAAGAAACAGACCTGTTTTTTTCAAAGCTCATCCATCCTCACACTCATATTTCCCACTTCTTAATTAGTGTGAGGACCTGCTGTGTGAGGACCCCAACTCAATTTCCTTCACCTACTGTACTTAGATCTATTCCACTCCCAGCTTACCTCCATACTTAGATCTATTCCACTCCCAGCTTACCTCCATCCATTTCCGCAAGTGTCTGTGCATTCGGAAACGGGCATTCCTCCAGCCAAAATGCTCTCTGAAATCATTGTGCCTGTGCCAAGAAAATGTTTGGCACAGAATCATCACAACATTTTTTTACGAACAAGAAGACATGCTGATAATTTCTTCAGAGGATCTGGTCTATTAATACATGAGATGATTGGTATTTATATCTGGAAACAGAATATAACCTGTCTGTATATACATAGTTCCTTCTCTAGATAAGGACAAGAGTCAGCTAGCTCCCACCTTCCCCCCAAAATTCTCTGGTTCCAAACAATCTGTTGAAAATATTGGAGGCCAAACAGGTAATTATTTATTTTACAATCTCCCTTCCCTTCACCTCCAATCCAACAAATTTTTTAAACTGATTTTTAACAGATAATTAATCTGTCAGTAAGGTGCTGCTCTCCCAAACAATGGGCTGCATGAAGCAAAATTGTCCAATAAAAATACACCTTCTTCTGTTACAACTGTATTCTTCTACAGCTTCTATTACAATTATGTTTCTAATATTGCTTAATTTTATATAGGCACACAACATTTTTTTTAACAAATTATTTTATATTCAACCAAAAATGTTAGTCAACAGCACAAATTGTGCATCAAAATAATTGAAATATCCTATAAACTTTCAAAGGGGCTGGAATGGTCAGATATGATCCAGAGCTGTGCCCTTATTTAGTTATTGTACTCCTGGTACTTCCAATTTTGATGTATCAAGACAGAAAAATCTTGAGCTACTGTCACAAATATCCATTCTGCTTAGCATGGCTTCACTTTGAAAGGTGTTCAGCCCAACCTGATCCTGGGAAAAGTGCAGGATGATTTAATGGATATAAACTTTCAGCTAGGTGCGATAAAGTCAGCAGCGTGTCGCGTGCCTCTGTCAAATCTCCATGTTCAATGAAATGCTTAACTTTTCCAACAAGACAGGTGACCTTCCCCTGGCTGGCAGTCTCCAGCCCTTGAACAGCGCTAATCCCTTGTAAAGGGTTCGGTGCGAACCCTCCATCTCTGCTACTTTGTCTCGTCAGCCTGCGTGGCACGCAGTGAATATTAAAGGACCAAGCTGTGGCATTGAGGAGTATGCAAGGAAAAAGAGGGCTATCCTGTTTGTACGCACACTGGTGAGCCTGCGGGTTTTGCATCTCAGCTTGTTTGTTATGGTTTGATCTGTGCTGGTGTAAATATTGTTGTTGGCCCACTGAAGCCCTTGGTGGCCTTCGTCAGAAAATGAAATGCTCTGATACTAGGTTCATATTTATGTTCAAACTGGATGCTCTAGAGATATATCTGCTGAAGAATTTAGTCAGGAACATATGCAGAAAGTCAGACAGCAGCTGCAGCTAGCGCGGTCTCCCTCTCACCAGCTGTGGCCAAAAGGACCATGAAGCCCCAGTTAGCACAAATAAACTCTTGCCCAGAGTATTTCCCCATCACCCAGCAATATGAGACTCACAACTAGATTTCTGAACTAGAGGTGGTGTCTCCATTTAACAGTCCTGACCTGACTTAGCTGGCTTAGGAAGCCACAGAGGGTGGCTGTGGCATTGCTGAAGCATTATGTGAAGTGTCCACCTCAAGTCTTTGGTGAGTGCCCACCTGACTGGCCCACACGGCAGTCTCTGATGTTATCTGTGGTAAATTAGTGAGATTCAGATTGTCTATATCTGCACAAGCTACAAGCACAGTCATACCTCATGTGAGGCAGTGCCAAGGTCCAAAGACAAATGACTTTAAATAGCAATTTTTGAGGAAATGCAGTGGGAATTGTTGGCTTCAATAGCTCATTAACTTACACACCTAATTATGACCATTTAAGAACCTTTTTGCAGGTTCTTTCAGCAGAAATTTGGGGAATGTGGGAAGACCACAGACAGGATTAGTTTCTTCTTTCTTCTTATCACTGCTCATCACTACAAATTTACATCATCCAAAGAGATACCAGTTCATAGCCAAAGGCTAACGTAGAATTAGCACAAGTTGGATCACTCAGCGCTCCCCCACTCCAGGTGCCCGGTTAGGTGAAGCGATGGCTTTTCTGAGTACGAATTCGGCTGGATCATGGCAAGCACCAGCCAGCTGCTGGGCCAGGCTGCCGGGCAGAACCGCGGTCCTTCTTATGCCATCCAACTGCCCAGACTGATGCCATGCTGACTGATCACTGCTCTCCTGGCCTTTTAATGAAACAGTTGAATGCTCTGTGCCTTATTCTACAAAATGAAAACAAAGTCTGATATACTGACATTTTTGGCAAAATGAAATTCTTGTTTCTGAGCCAGGCCTGGGCAGGAGGCCACACAGTTAATATAATGCTAATCTGAAACTTTACCTTTCTACCTTGTGCCATGAAATGCAATTTATAAGTCTTTTGATTCTTAAGTAATAATTAAGAAAATAATACTTGGAAAAGGAGACATTCTTGTTCTTAGAAAAGAGGCATATATTGTGGGTAGGACTTCTGGTTAACATGGCATAAACCATTTTTTTCAAGTGGTGATCAACAGAAACATTAGAAAATAATTCTCTGGCTAAAAAAAATAAATTGATTTCTGAATTAAAGTTAATTTTTAAAAAAGTTTTCATTTAGAAAACTTTTTTTTCATATTGTAATATGGTATGTTAAAATAAAATGCCAAAATGAAACTTTTCCAAAATTCTCTTCCCCTCTTGCTTTTTCCACTCACCATAGAGTAGGTTCATAAACAGTTGCTGACACCATCATACTTTCAGTTAATACAATGCTAATCTGAAACATTTCACCAAGCTCTCTTCATGACATTTTTACAGGCACAAAAAATCAGAGTAACCTGTCCTGGGGCATTGCAATTTTTTTGCACAACTTGAAATTTTATTTACTTGCATTCATCTACATAAGTAGAGACTTGATATATCTAAATCAAACTAAACACATTGATTTTCAGAAGTAAAGATGATCAGTTTTGAATATGAAGCATGTAGAGTCAATGTTCTCTAGTAGTCACAGTTTAGTAACTCAAATATATTTATTTTATTTTAGGAACTAATTGATAGCCTCTCTCAGGGTAATTACAACATATTTATCATGTATCAGTGTCAATTTTTCTAGCCAGTTTAGAAATCTGATCCTTTTATTTGTCACTGGAAACCTGCATTTGTAATGCTCATGCTGCTCATCTATCATATATATATATAAATAAAGGGAAGAAAATATCTTTCCTTTTTTTAAAGGTTAGAAAATTAAATACTTCAGCATTCATATTTTATTTATACTCTTTGAACAGAATATCAGCAAGAAAATTGCAGTATTACATCTTACTATTGAAAATCTTTTCTCCTTTTCCAAGGGCTGTCAGTAATCTACTACTGACTAAAAGCATGTGAATTCCATGTTCATCTTGAAGACACAATATACAATATTTCACATCTACTGCACTTGGATTTCAACAATCAGCTTCTTTCAAAGACACCCTTACAATTCAAATGGTGAATTATTAAGTCTGGATAACAAGGACAACATTCACTTTCTTTGTACTGCTCCAGCTAGAGTAGAAGCCTCTATTAATTATCAGACCAGAAATGAGCTGGGATTTGCTTTGTACACTGCTAAGCAGTTTAACTGGAAGAGATGGGTTATATATGGCACTAAATGACCTTTCTAAAAGCTTGTTTTTCCACCAACTGCTTGTGCTGAAACCAATTGCAGAAGTCATTCAGAATGAGCTGTTTATTGCTTCCTAAATGCATTTACTGCATGCCAGATGTCCATTTCAAAACATTCTGCTGTGTGCCTTTTAACTGACCCTACACCGAGACGCAACTGCCCATATCCATTACTCTGGAAATGTTGCTCACTTAGCAGTGGGCCGCCAGCCCAGCAAGCACTGGGGGAGACCTTCTTCGGAACCACAGAGGTTAGGAGGAGCAAAAGCAACTCCTCAGAGGAGATGGGTCCATGTCCCACTCGGAAGGGCGATTGCAGCCTGGAGTAAACCAAATTGTCAGTGTTATCTAGTGAGGCAGCTGACAATAACAGCGAACACATGGCAATGCAAACTCCCAGCGTGGGATGCTTGTGGGGACTCTGCAATTTCCTCCTCTCTTTTGCTGTAGAGCTGTTTTAACTGAGCTGTGTGTTCTAGCGAGCCTGTTGCCCTGGGCACTTTTCTTCTGGCTCCTCAAACTAGTGCTGCCAGGTGTGTCCCTGGCATTTCTCCTCCTGGCCCACAGCAGCCACTAGTGGCAAGGCTTAAACATGTTTGCCCCCACTTGATGCACGCCGTTAGGTGTGTGCTCTCCAGGAAGGCATCATCCTTGCAAACGCTGTGGTTGGTAGATGTTGGCCAGAGGAGCTTCCTGAGAGTGACAAACGTGTTGGACCCAGTTCCTCGCTCGCTTGCATCAATGGAGCTTAAGTACAGCAATGTTAGCAGGAGCATGGTATTTCTGCCTTTAATGTTACTCAGCAATTTTGTAGGTTTACCTACAAAAGATGCTAAAAAAAATCCAAAAGAAGTTGTTCTCTCCTTACAGGCATCTCTGCTAGCGTCATCTGAGATTTCTTACTGTAAATGTTCTCGTTTCCTTCATGGTACACTGCAAGTGAGACCTGGATGGAAATGAAAAATGCATGAAATGAAAATAAATTTCAATCTAAATTAGGATTTTTAAAAAAAAAGGGGGGGGGGGGCTCCTACAGTACAATAACAAGGAAATTAAAGTCATGCTAATCAAAATTTAGAGTAAATTTGACATACAGCACTTAGGAAGAGAGATTATTTTTATGTAACTGATTTCAATCCCATGTCAAAATGAGCGTTTTTTTTTCTATAGTTGAATGTAAGTATATAACAAGTCAATTTAAAACTATAAAAATAGAACAAGTTTATCAAATAAGTAGGATTTTAATAAATCTGAAAAAAAAGAAAACTTGATTATGCTTTTTCTTTAAGACTAAAAAAACCTTGAAACTCAATCCACTATGAAAACAGTTTTGGTTTTGATGAGTGGGAATTTCCAGCAAAGCTTTCAGCCCTACCCCAAATACTGTTTGCTTAATTTCAGATCAGCCATACTGCAAAGCAAGGATGCCATCTCCTACTTCCTTAGGAACACAGAGCTTGGGTTTGGCGTAGCAAGGCCACAAAGAGCAGCTCTGCAAACCTATAAGATGCTTAATGTAACATTTGTTTACACATTTCAAAATATCACCATATTCTTTGCCATACCTTCCTTGCTCCTGAGAAAATACAAAGCAACCTGAAGTAAAGCATAAGTAAGCAATTAACTACCTCTGCATTTCTCCTGTTTTTCTTCAATATAAATTCAGTTAAAACCTGAATTTGAAATTAATCCTGGACTCACTGAAAATACTTTGGTTTTAATTCAGTTTCATTTGTGGTTACATAGAATGAAGAAGAATGAGAAAAGCATTCATAAAAGACATATGCAGGAAGCTATTGCTAGATTATTGATTTTTCCATGAATGTTAGCTATATGTCAGAGGTAGATTTTTTTTATTTACTTAAATATAAGAATACAATACCCATCTGCATCAGTTATTCCTTAGCTAATGGTAGCACATGGAGTCTACTTTTGCAAAGATGAAAATCTGTTTAAATTAAATGCTCAGAATAAGTTCGCGACTGACTGACTTGACTTACATAATTTTAACTTCCAATTTCTGTTAATCTCAGTAAATGTGCAAGAACACAATGCATTTGGTAAATCAGCAGTGTCGGAAAGAAAGCAGTTACACCCACAGTGGTAAATCAGTTGTTCCAGACTGCTAAAAGGAAATAAAATTGTCAATCACTCAAATCAGGCTGAAAGGGCTTAACATTGTGCTGGCATGCAAATAAGAGGAGCCGTCTGCTGAGAGAAGATCTGTACTAAAAGATTAACGAAAGTACAGGAAACGGTTTGGAGCTATCATTAAAGTAAAAGCCTTGGAAAGTATATCAAAAGAACAAGGAAAAAAAGCACATGGGGAAAATAGCAGTGATTCCACGTGCTTCACATTGGTTTCACCATGGTGGGTGAAAGGAAAAGAGGGATATATGGTGGACAGAGTGACAGGGAAAGGTCTCACATAGAAATGAAAATGCAGCTGGAAATGTCCTTCAAAATAGTGGCTATCAATATGCACTTTGACAGTCTGATGAGATCTCAGAGCTCTTTCCCGATGCACCCTTAAGACACCCAAAATCCAATGCTGGGGCAGGCAGTGCTTGTGCTTACCTTCAGGCACACTGAAGATTTTGCATGGTGACTAGTTCTAACATTGAGTTGGCAAAAACATCTTTACAGCTCAGAACCAGACTGTAATCTCTTTGCATGCTTGAACTACTGAGGTTCCAGTTGAGACTGGAGTGTTTTATGACTTGATTGTCATTTTGGTTTCATTCAGTGTAACCTATTCTAAGGTCTGATCATCACTTCAGCTGCACACGGTTCTCCCATTTTCAGGCCAGACCTGGAGTTTGAAATCCTATGTACACTGACAGCAATTACCCTAGCACCTCTGGCATATCCATCATCTAGATGTCTCCTCATGCTGGGAGCAATAGCAATTATAGCCAGAGATGAAACAATCTCCTTAAAGCAACATATTTGGAACAGAAACATTTTGAAAAAATAAAAAAGTGTTAAAATAATAAAAATCTAGCTTGTCAGATATCTAACTATATTCCAGGGAGATACTGGTAGTGCTGAGGTTTTAAAGATTCTTGAAATCTCAGCTGGTATATGCTGTTCTTTCAACTCATTAATCTGTTCTCACTTCCAGCATCTAAGGATGAGGCTTCTAAGGGTCACCTTCTTTTTATCATGTTCATACTTTCTTTGCCAAGACAAAGTCACTGTTTTATTACCCTGACTGCTTCTAGCCCCCAGCTTTAGCAATGAAGCTAGTAATCCATTGGAAATGGGAGGTAAGAGCTTTACAGAAGGTGCTTTTATGGAGTGGGATTTTTTTTGAGCACTTCTATGTGAAACCATTTTCTTCCCTTTTGTTTTTACAACAGTCCCCCACAGTCCAATAGATGCTAATTTTTCCTCTTAAGCCGGTCACATAAAGTGGGATTTTCCTCACCTAATTTTAGCTGCCTAACTTAGTCGCACAGGGCTTGCTTTTATCATGGTCAGAAAGAAGGAAGTGTCAGCAGAGATTTACCTTAGACTTGAACAACTTAACTTTTAAATATCTAATGTGGCTGAGATCCATCCCATCTGTAGTATTAATGAATTCTGTTCTATTTTCATATCCTTTTACTTACTATTTACACGTATCATATCATTAGACACTTCAGTAGTAACAAAGCAACAAAATGAAACTCAGATTAGAGACAAAGTTCTACAGGCCTGCTGGAAACTTAATTATTACTTAATTATTAACCTATTTTTTTTGCTGGTGTCCTACAAATTAACATTGTGATAAATGTAGGTCTCAGTCCTGCTAGGTGCCGTGCACTTGCAGCTTATTCATTCAGCTGCATTTTACAGTGAGCAGGACATATGCCTTCATTGGTCACAAATGCCTTATAAAACAGATGATTAATTTTCAGATGGTCTTTTGTGAATAAGCTTTGATTTGTAAAACCCTCAAGTGTTCAGGTAACGCTTTTATTGAAGACGTTCCCCAGGTCCTTAGACTGGTAGAGGTACATCTTCTGACACCAGCTGGTGCTTTTCTAATTTCTCCTTCAGATAACAGGTCAGCAGGCTGCTGCCCCTTTCTTTTGTTGTAAATCTGGAAAACTGGCAAACGCTGGCAATTGCATTTCGCACTTGGGGATAGGATGCATTTTGAGAAGCTGAGACTGCAGCAGCCAAGAGTAATCGCCCAAAACAGGGCATGTAACACTCCTGTGTAGAACTTGAATCTATTGCAGAAGATATGTCTTCATCATTAGTCTAAAATCTTACATAAAAATAGGATTGATTGAGGGTTTTTTTTTTCATCCCTTTTAAGTGTCATCTACTTAAAAAGGATGATCATGCATATGGATGTATTAGAATAATCCAGTAAGTAGAAATATCAAACAAAACTGTCACATTACTGCTATTAAAGTACAAGGAGGTGCAAGCTGGAATTTTGGCTCCATATTCAAATTCCTCCAGAATTTAAATATGTTTCAAAATGCTTAATTAGAAATCATCCATTGAAAAGAAGCTGTTACTATCTGTTGAAGTTCGTGGCTGAGTACACAGACTGTGGGGGTGATGGGGTGGAAGTGTCAGGAGGTGGGATTTCCAGTATTGCTGTCAAGCCTCCAGCATTTCTTTTTTTAACTCGGAGACCTTTCTTCCACTTTCTCTGTACTTCAGACTAATTAAGTGTCCGAAGTGACAGCTCCTGCAACACTTCTCTCTTTAATCCACTGCTGGTTTATGCATGTAAGATGAGAATGAGCAGGTACAGGAAGCCCAAAGCAGCTATTGCAAATACTGAGGTAAAAATCTTAGTCGCATGGCAGATCATTTAATTGCTTCTTTGCAGTCAGGAATTTATGGCAGTAATCTGGGAAGACAATGAATCTTTGGAATATTTATTTGCTGGAGCTGCAGATCCCCATATCTGTCAACAAATTGCTGGTTTGTGAGGAAAAGAGCTGGTTTCTGCTGCAAACTACCTGAGCACACACGTTCCCTTAAAGCAGCAGAAGCTATGCAAGTGGTGCTGCTCCAAGGGAGATTGCTGTTAACTCCCTGTGACCGCTCATACTTTGGCAGAGACTCACATCAGTTGGTTGAGGAAGTGAGAGGGAACAATGGAAAAATAAGCAAACACTCTAGGAGTCGGGGGACTGAAATATAGAAATATAACTTTTCTGGTAAAGTAAGTGCAAACGGCTGAAGATTTATTGATTGCAACCCATATTGCAATGGTCCCTGAGCTAGCACTTTAATAAAACCAGGGAAAATGACAACCAAAAGGAGACCCAGAAATCATAAATCTCACTGTATGTGCTGAATGGTGTGGAAAAAATAATCAGCAAAAAACAATCAACTCCATCTCAATTTGGAAGCACAGAAAGTGCCATTTGGGGAGGACAGAGGGGCAGAAAACCTTGGCTTATTCAGCCTCGCCTATTTGAGATGGCAGCCAGCACCAGATGCTTCGGAAAAACATGTAGAAAATTCCACAGCAGGCACATGGGGGATAATCTGTCCCCATCTCCTTGCCAGGAAGATCTCATGCTAATCCTTAAAATTTAAGAATATTTTTACAACTTGAAACATCAGGTTTTATATTGCTCCCAATGTTCCATTTAAGTGTTAACCAGTACAACTGCATAGTCAAACTCTTGTTTCAAACCTGCTAAACCTAATTTTTCTTCGATTTTTTTTTGCAATGTATTAAATGTCCTCTTAGTTTTAAGGAATATTCCAGATTTATTACTCTTACTTTTGCAATGACCTGAGCTAATCAAGTTTTGACCAAGCAGCCATTTCTCATTTATAAAATACCACGTACAAGAATTATAAAAAGAAAGCACTCCCCTCATTTTTCAGATTGCAGCCTACACATCTTATTCTTGTCTCCCCTCAGTTGCCAAAGAGAGTATCCATTTCAGAGATGTGGCTGGGGGTAGCCTTTCTGCATAAGGTCCAGTTTGCCTAACTTGCTCCTGGTCTTTGAAGATGTAGGCTGCATCTATGCTAGTAAGTTCATAAGTCTGGGACAGGAACTAAGCACTGGGACTTAATTATTTATAGTTTAATTGCTGGAACGATCCTAGAAACATTTTCTCCAATAAGTAGCACTTTTCCAAATAGCTCCCAGCAAGAGTTTGCGTGACAGTATAGCCTAGGTGAGAAAAACCTTTGCTATCAGTGTTTTAAAGAAAGCTACTCCATTTTGGAGGGTAAGAGAGTTGACTGCAGCATTCACGCAGGCTGCCTCAGTGACAGAGAATTGTCCCAAACACATTCAATAAACTGGTACATATGTAGCCTTGAGAACCCATCTGCCACAGGTAAGTACATCCGATATAGTAAATGGAGGCGAGTGCTTTTGAACTCTCCACAGAGGGGCTGTCACGTCTAAATTGTGCCAACAGCTTTTTTTCTTGGGCATATCTACTGATTGGACACAGAGCTTCATCTGCTTTAGCCCTGGCACTTCGTTAGCACCTGAAATTGCAGTGCAAGTCCAGTTAGGCAGCGTGGATCCCATGCTTGATTGATTAACTCCAATAAACTGGGGACTAGGAACTCTACTGTTATATTTTCCTTTCATTTTCGATCACTTTGTATTGAAAGTGATAGGGAAAAAGTAAGAACTAAACCTGAATTTGCATACTTGTATCTAAGCAAAAGTGGAAGAATGCTTTTTAATTAATTTCC
Source organism: Balearica regulorum gibbericeps (assembly GCF_011004875.1). NCBI lineage: Eukaryota > Metazoa > Chordata > Aves > Gruiformes > Gruidae > Balearica > Balearica regulorum. Next base: position 18,883,374 of record NC_046186.1, read on the forward strand.
TATTTTAGAAGGAACCAACACCGGTGGGTTTGTGTTGTGGTAATACCTAGAGGTTTCAGTCCGTATTTGGGTACCCCTTTCAAATTCAGATGCCTCTGAGCAAACATGTACAGTAAGAGAGTTCATGTCCCATAGAGTTTATATTGGAAATGAACCAAAAAGTCAAAGAGGGAAGAATAAAACAAAGGCATGGAAAGTACAGTGATGTGCTTAAGATTAAGAAACTGACTAAAACGTCCTTAAAATTAAGAGATTTTGAGCAACAGAAGACTTGAATTAATCAGACTGTCAGAACTAACTGCCAGGTAAAATATATCTGCTGATAAATATATAACTGCTGGTAAAATATGTCCTTTACTTCAGCAGCAGAAAAGGAAAGTAAAAGAAGCTCTGGAGGAGCAATGGCTGCAATGTGCTCTTAATTATGCTGCTCAGGCACTGACAATTGCCTATCATATGCTGTACATCAGCATCACCAATGACAAAACAATTGTTTAATTAATATTTAGGGGGATGCATATTCATGTTAATTCTGCTCCCTTTGTAGGGGGAAACAAAAGCTATAATATACCTCAGTTTCCTTGCCACTACTGCAAAACACTGCTACCACATATATCATGCTTGTGCCAATGCATAAAATCCCACCCAACTGCCATCTCCACCTTCTGCATCACCTGTGTCTCAGTTTGCTGGTTTTACTTATTTCCATTCTAAAGATCTATTAGGATTTTGAAGACTATGTTCCTCTCACTCTGTGTGTTGGGTTTGCGTGGCAAGGTTTTGGTAGCGGAAGGGGCTACAGGGGTGGCTCCTGTGAGAAGCTGCTAGAAGCTTCCCCTGTGTCTGACAGAACCAATGCCAGCCAGCTCCAAGACGGACCCGCCGCTGGCCAAGGCCAAGCCCATCAGCGCCTCTGTGGTAACATATTTAAGAAAGAGAAAAAAACAGTTAGGGAGCGCTTTTGCAGCCAGAGAGAGGAGTGAGAAGATGTAAGAAACTCTGCAGACACCAAGGTCAGTGCAGAAGGAGGGGGAGGAGGTGCTCCAGGCGCTGGAGCAGAGATTCCCCTGCAGCCCATGGTGAAGACCATGGTGAAGCAGGCTGTCCCCCTGCAGCCCATGGAGGAAGGATGAGGGGGTGTAGCGATTCCACCTGCAGCCCGTGGAGGACCCCACACTGGAGCAGGTGGAGGCACCTGAAGGAGGCTGTGGCCTGTGGGAAGCCCACGCTGGAGCAAGCTCCTGGCAGGACCTGTGGTCCTATGGAGAGAGGAGCCCACGCCAGAGCAGGTTTGCTGACAGGACTTGTGACCCCGTGGGGGACCCACGCTGGAGCAGTTTGCTCCTGAAGGTCTGCACCCTGTGGAGGAGACTCACGTTGGAGAAGGTCATGGAGGACTGTCTCCCGTGAGAGGGACCCCACACTGGAGCGGGGGAACGATGAGTCCTCCCCCTGAGGATGAAGAAGCGGCAGAAACACTGTGTGATGAACTGACCGTAACCCCCACTCCCCGTCCCCCTGTGCTGCTGGGGGGGGCGGAGGTTGAAGCCAGGAGTGAAGTTGAGCCCGGGAAGATGGGAGGGGTGGGGGGAGGTGTTTTAAGATTTGGTTTTATTTCTCATTCCTCTACTCTGTTTTCCTTGGTAATAAATTAGATGAATTCCCTCTCTAAGTTTGGTCTGTTTTGCTCATGACGATAATTAGTGAATGATCTCTCCCTGTCCTTATCTCGAGCTTTTCGTTGTACCTTTTCTCCCCTGTCTAGAGAAGGAGGGGAGTGATAGAGCGGCTCTGGTGGGTACCTGGCCCCCAGCCAGGGTTAACCCACCACACTACAGACGTAACTGGCTGAATCATCTGACTCTTTTCACCTGAGGTTTTATTTTGGTTGTCTTTTGTATTCGGAGGTTTTCATGCACAGGTAACCATGTGGCAAAGTTCGTTATTAATTAATCAATATTAAAAAAAAAAAAACCACACAGTGGCATATCTGACATTGAAAAGTACAGATTCTAGAGTGCACTTTTTTTCCCCTTCCTAGAAGCAATATTTTAAACTTTTATAGCATCTTACCCTTGGACAGAATCTGAGGATTCTGCAATGGTACTGAAATTAAGAGTCAATCAAGCAAGCAATGTTAATAATTACTTAAAAATGCTTAAGACAGAGAAAGCCAAGAGATCTCAGGCTTAGACATATACAAGAGGAAAATTTGCTTTGACTAACAGTTAATGCAGAGAGCAAGCTTATCTGCGAAAGCTAAGTTAACTGTTTCTGAAAAAATGCATATTATATTTTTTTAGCCCCTTTCACACATGGATTTCACAGCTACAGTGAGAAATAAATTTAGCATCTCAATATTTCCACTGTACATGCAATTGATGCTGATCATAAATTCACTGACTATAAACTCTGAAAAGAATCACTGTTTGACTTCATGAATAAAAGATGCTGAAGAATGGATGACACTTCTTTTTGAAAAACTATTGATCTTGAATTTGAAATTGGCAGCAAATATTACCAAATATCTCTTTTTCCCTACAAGTATTCCTTAGAGGCAAACATCTTTTTCTTATTAAGACTAATTTCTTTATTTTTTTTATTACAAGTCCTGTTGTCTGATAATTCTCAAGGTTCTTCTCTGAATCTTATCCGATTTGTCAAGGTGTTATTCCGGTTTTAGCCAGTGTTCCCATAGGTTATTCCAGTTTTAGCCAGTGCTTCCATACAGAAGTTACCATCTTCTCCAAGTTCCTTTCTCCTCACCTTCAAGAGTTGCTTCATGTGCAGCATCACATGGGGAGCTGATGTGGTGGCTCACAGCCGGCTCCTTAACATCACCTCTGTGTCCTTTTCAGGATCACCACTTCCTAGGGCAGAGTTTCTTTTCATAGCGGTGGTCTATATGTTTTGCCAGGCACTGAAACAGCTTTTAAGGCTTTAATTGGGGAGGTGAGCAGAGACAAAGCTCTGTCCCTTGCTTCCTGGGCAGTGCATTTTCATTACCTATTCAACAACCAACAAAATGGAAATACTTCAAGGAGCAGGACTTGGAGATTCCAGGTCTCCTTCCAGCTAAGCAATCTTGCTACTAATTTGTGGAGCTGGGCTAGCTTTTGTTTGTACTTTCTTCTACACCCATAAATTTTCCATTTCTGGTCCAGCAGCTCAGCTTCTGGCTGAGAGACGATGGGTGCTCAGATCTAGATTTACACACACTTAATCATTAGGAAAATATCATGTAACAAGGGATGTGATCCTCTCTATTTATAAATACACTCTTAACTGTTACCAAATGTTGGCTATGTATAACAAAAACAGGTCACAATTAGGGTCACAAATTATGTGAATTGCCTGAAAAACATCAGTGTACTTTGTACTGATTCCAGCTTATTATTTGAAAAAGATGAAACACCTGTAAGAAAAGTAGAAGGTTATGATAATTACCTGAGATGAACAGCAAGTCATGGAAAGTTTCTGCAAAAACTGCAACACTCTTCAGCTTTGAGAATGCTCCCCATAAGAATAAATTTGAATTCAGGCTACAGAGACATCGGTACCAACATCTTCATATCTTTAACTGTGTGAATGTTCTGAAGCTGTTAATGAGATCTGGTTGCTGAATATCAGAAGTAGAGGGAAATTGAGTGAGTGAAAAAGAAAGTAAAACTGAGAAAAGACTTAAAGCAGTGAACTTCTGTCCTGCAAGTTTCATTGCAATATGTCAGACAACCGAAGTGGATTACATTATACACCAATTGACTGTAAATAAAATCAGATCCTGCTTCCCCAAGAAAATTCCAGCATCAATACCTTGAAATGAAAATTACTTTATCATTAATTCATGATAAAACATAAAAACAATGGAATCATTGTATAGTAACAAATTATGAATATTTACTCATACAGAAAACCTTTTTCATGGGAAGCACAGTATTCCCGAAGTTAACTGTAAAGGTATACATATCAGGCAAAACAGATGGCAAAGCGATCGTGGAGGAAGGCTGTATCTGCAGTCCCCTGGTTAGAGCTCCCGCTCTCTGCACTCCTGCAGGGCAGGAGGGGTAAAGCTGAACAGCGCAGGGCAGGCAGGATGGGCGCTGAGCTCAAAGCCCTTGCCCTTGTTGGTAGCTGGAGAAATCGGAAGTGTCCTTTTTCAGCTGTCAGCTGGCAGTTTCCTGCATGGAGAAGAAGACTTTAGGGGCCTCGTAGATGGGCTCCTGCAAATTTCTCCACAGTGTTTTATATCTCCACCTGATTGTTTTGCTGGCTTGCCAGAAGTTACCATCCCTGTCACAATGGTAGCATAGAAGGATTTGAGTTCACATTTAGCAAGTCCTGTTTGTAATTCTGTGTCTTTGTCCAGACTGACTTTCCCAGGCAACGTAAGTTCAGATATTAGCTTGGGAATCAGTGCTGCTACTCCTAAAAAGACTGAGATAACCTGGGATACACAGGTGGGATGGGCAGAAACATCTAAAACAAATCCTCAGAGCTCATTCTTTCAGCTTGTTTCAAGGCAATTCTCCTTCCTCTAAGCAATCTCCAGCTCTAGTAAGCATCAAGTGGATAGTTTCAAACCAGTAGCTGAAGTTGATATGACAGCCTTGCTTGTACTGTGATTGTCTTTGATCCTTAATACTTATTTATACATTGTAGGAGAGTGCTGCTACCCATTGAAAATAGATTGCTGTGATTCACAAAGGCAAATAGTATAGAAGTAGGCAAAACTTTTGAAAATGGATGAATGCAATAGAGGTCAATTCTCAAGCATTCTGAATGCATCACTTAAAAGACAGTGACATTGATTTTTGCTATGTATATCCCATTAGGAGTAATTGGGTCAGGAAGACATTTAGGCATCTAATATACTTGTATGACTTTCAGTGATGAAACTGGGAGTTCTGTTCAGATTAGAGTATTATTGGAAGTGCCTCTCCACCAGTTCAACTTCTAATAACAGCAGAATAAATGTGGATTAATGCTTTGCAGTAAATATCATGACATCATTTTATTGATTCTACAATACTAATGATATCCAGGAAACGCAGATTGAGAAAAACTGCTGTGATGTAACAAAACCTCCTTCTATAAATGTTATGGAACACATATGCATTAGTATTTCTGAAGGGTTTTTTTATTATGATAAAGATGCAGAAATTCTAATATTCTCTAAGTAGATTTTAATGGATCTTTGAAATTCATTAGAGTGTTTTAATCATCCAGTCAAATTACAATTAATATCTTCTGCCTAAGGAACCAAATCCTGGTGGTGGATCAAATTGCAGTAAGAGTGTGGTAGGTCTTTCAGCTGTGTAAACCATCTGTGCCCTGAGTTCAGCGATACAGGAGACTATTGACCAGGTGCACAAAGGAGCGAGACGTATTGCCTGACCATGGTAGCCTTGGTTTCCAATTTCCAGAATGGTGGTGTAGCAAAAATGCCAGCAACAAAAGGTGAAAGGCAGGAGGCTTTCAGGGGGAAGAGAAACCTGGTGAAAGGAGTTCTCTGTCTTTTCCCAGACAGTCCTATGCTGATCGTGATAATATCTCTTTCTTCAGATGAAGCTATTCCCTGAGAAGCTCTCACCACAGCTCTCATGCATCTGGGCTTTGACCTAGAACAGGATAAAATGTTTTCAAATGCAATAAATTCAGAAAAAAGTAGTTTCAGCATAATTAGCAGCTGCCCATCAACAGCTGAGAATCAGACCTTCAAAATTTTCTCTCTTTTTGTAAACGTTTTTAAAAGAAAAAGAACAAAAGAAAATTTTGAAAATATTGGAATGTTTTGTATAAATGCTTTCAAGAGAAAGAGCTCTTCTTTGGGTGAGATATTTTGTTTCAGCTTTTCACAAATATTAAAAACAGTGTTTGCATTTTGAAACTGAAGAGCTTTAAAAATAGAATAAAGAACTTCCAATAATCCACAAGTGAAACAGAGTTATTCAATATGAAGCAAAAATGGGATTTTTTTTCATATCAGTCACTAAATATATCTATAATAACTATAAAACTATTGCTACTAATACTACTATATTATTAAATAACTAAAATTCTTTTTTAATTATTTGGTCCTAAATCTGGAGGGTCCTAGGTAAAAATATTCTGGTTTACTCAGGTCCTACACAGGAAGACCTCATAAGAGTACTCCTTCAGCTTGTTCCCAACATGAGCAAGAACATGTATTTTAGAAGTTTCTAGTCCTCTTCCAAGTAACATAGATAATAGAATGTGTTGGCCCAAAACTTATGTTTCCACACATGGCCTGCTAATATCTGCTTCAACTATTCCATCTAGTGGAATTTTACCTCTATTGTCTTCTCCAAACTGAAATGTCATTAAGCCAGTGAGGATTACTTGTTAGTACTTCAAGGTGGGATTTCTGTTGTGTAATTCCATACATCCTGCTCAATCTGCAAGACCTGTCCCACAGCTCCTAGGCTAAACCCTTCCAACTTTTTGTCTCCGTAAAGAAAAAATGAGAAAAATTATGGATTTATATATCTGTTATTTTGATACTCCTGTTCATTGGTCAGATTTTGTGACTTTTATCTTCACATGAGATACCCCATCCGGGTAACAGCTGAATGGCAGTAGAGGTGATTACAGCCAGGAACTGTCTTCCTACTGGTGACCCTTATCTTTCTGCAGAACTTAAAAGTGCTGTCTGAGGCTGCCAGCCTTCCAATTCTTTCTTACCCTTGTGTCCAGATTCCTCTGAATCAGGTATCCACTTTCAAATGTAATGCCAAAGAAAGTGTAAAACTAGAGAGTGCAGTCATATCTAGTGCCATTTTAATATTTCTGGGTTAGCAGCTCATCTTTGATACAGACCAGAATCCCCTTAGACCAGTCCTCTCATAGTCTCAGTCTCCTCCCTGATGCTGTTAGTACCTCACCCCCTTCATATTCTTTTGTCACTCTTCCTCTCATTTCAATGCTTTTGTTTGCATTGCACCCATGTTTTGGACCCTTTTCCCATCTTGTGTCAATCACCAACTCTCTTCTCTGTCTTAGGAGAGTCAGCTGTGTTCTTAACTCAATGAACACACACAGCCTCTGTCAATGAGAAAACCCCAGGCTTGTGGTCTGCTCCTCAGGGCAGAGCCTACAGCCTTTCTGAGCCATCAGCATTACAACCATCTGAGGGGATTAATAATAATAAATTTCCAATATCGAGTAATTTCTATTAAGAAGAAGGCTGGGGTTTTGGGGTGGTTTTTTTGTTGTTGGTTTTGGGTTTTTTCTCCTGGAAAGGTGTTAACATATTATTGCTGTTAGCACGTAGAAGACAACTTGTTTATTGCTAATTAACCACCTACAGAGAAGATGCTTAACCTGAACTACACCTTTCAAGAGGCTGAATTTACTGGGCATCTTTATAGGTATTAAGTACCTATGCTTACTACTGAGCAGTAGCAAATTATTTCAGAAATGCCCTTGGTGAGGGAAAATAGTTTTGGGAAACAAAATGTTAATTAGAGTCAGGAAGTTCAGTGCCAGACGTTTCATGGCAGGGAATCATGCTGTGTACATGGTAAGGTATGGGAGGTCTGTGCTGTGAATCTGTTTGTGTAAATGGAAGGATGCGGAGGCTCGTAGAGGTGATCTGCTATCTCAGTAATAATAGCAAATCCATTCTCCTTAGCTTTGCAAGTTGCAGAGTGTTTGGGTTGTCATTCAGGTGGAGTGACCCTACATGGGGGATGTTGACAAAGGCATTTCTTCTTTTTTGTAATTTCTCAGGGTTTTGACATTGAATGAAGACATTGTAACTATAACTTGTATAATATTATCTTATTGGAAGAGTGGCTAGTATTGATATTCAGGAACATGACTGCTAATGTCAAAGCCTAACCTTCACTTTTTCTCCAGCTACAGAATATTAGTGATCCTCATAATCAGGAAGACTTCTCATAATCAAAGGTTTTATAGTTCAGTGTTGTCCCACAACACTGTTGTACCTCACTTTTGTACCCGAGTGAAATCTTTCTTACACCTGCTGTCTTTGCAAGGGTCATAATTTAGATGGCAGAATGCAAAATAACAGCACTACTCTTCAGTGCTCTTTTATAAAAGAGAAGAATCCTCTTCCAGCAACAAGGCTCAGTGTCTTGAGTTATATTTGCATGTGTAATTTTGTGCTTCATTGCCCCTAATGTGCACTTACAAGGTATTATTTTTGAACACAGCTATAACTGATTGGAACACAAACCACTGGGTTTATCACCTCTTGGACTTGGATTTGTTTCTTATCCTTAGACAAATGCATATGGAAAGCTTTGCTCACTGCATTGCATATTGCAGCTTACTCCCCAAATGTACAATACATAATTCAACAGAGTCTGGTGTAGTTGTCAGCTTTTCCTCAGAAAGAAACCAGCTGTTTAGAAGGCTGAAGCAATAAAGCATTTTTGGAAGAGCTTCCCCTCATGGATTTCTACAGCTCCTCTCAGCTCATACTACTAAGACAGATACAATAACATATTTACAGAAAAACTGGACTTAAAGCCAAATGAGGGTTTCTGCCTCCACTGACTTTCCCCAATCTTTGACTTATGGTTATACACATGAAACGGGGCAGAAAGAGGGCAGCCTAGTGCTTCTTATGCTAATGATCGCTTTTTGTGTCTAAGGCAGTTTCCATTTTCTCAAGGATCTCTGTGTGATGCTGAGTGAGAGACAGACCTATAAAAGGCATTTCATACATCCATAACATGCATACCTAGAAGGCATTTAGGATATACCATCACCATCATACCAGGAAGGAAGCCCTGGTCCCCAGGGCGTGGTGTCTCATGTCTGTACTGTTCAATGGCATTACCTTCTGGAAAGGACTAGCTTTGTTCATGTGGCATATTAATGACAATTAATGAATTGTTTGATGGCTTCAGCACAGCCCTTTTGTGTCTCTTTGCACATAAGCCTTCCCAGCTCACATAATTTTCCACATTTATGCCCTACCACAGCGTGTGGTGGTGCAGTGTCCCATGTATGTGTTCCATGCTGGGTTGTCCTGTATTAGGGTACTTTGTGCCAAACATACTGATAGACTTTCTTTAGTGCTCTTCAGTGCTAAACTATGACTTTAGTACAGGGCTAGCAAAGTGTAGCCAGAAGCATATTGCACTAACCTTCATGGCCATCAAATCAGCTGCTAAACACAATGTATACAAATATGACATATAAAATACAAATAAGCCTTTCTGAAATCTTCCTCACAAAGTCTAAAATATTGATAAACATCTTTGCCCTCCAACTCCTCCTCCATAAAAAATACAGAAATATGAATTATGTTTCTACCAAGTCCTCCTCTCACATCTCCCTATTATAAAATACCACGCAGATAAAGTGTAAATTAGTTCTCCCAATCCTCATGGAGGATTAAAAAATAAATACATGAATTCACATTTCTCTTCCCTCACACACCTATGCAATAAACCATGATATCTCTTTAAAGCATCCATTACTCTTGTGAGCCCATTCTTTCTCATCTACAATATCTGTGGGGTTACAACAGGGTCAGGCATGCAAAATGAAAACCGTCTATAAGGCCAAACAGTTAAATTTCCTATGCAGGCAGCCAGTATGTTTCAGCAATTGCTTCCCTCCTGTATGTTTTTTACCTAGATATGAGACTCTAGACAGTCTGTGTCCTCCATACTGTGCCTGTGAGAGAGAAAAATATGCAAGGACCTCAACCTCTGATGGGCACATTGTTTAGAATGACCAAACTATCATCAAACTTAAATATATTTTAAAATATGTATATGTGGAGTAATTTAAATGAGAAGCCAGTCTGGTGTAGAAATAGAAGTGATCAGCCTGACCGTAGTTTAAAGAAATGCCTTTCCTGCTCATCACTGTGCTGAAGAAGTGTCTTGTTAACACAAAAGAAGAAAACAAAAAAGGGTGCATATGCCTCCACTTGAAATAAGAACCCAGTTGTAGTGTTGTTCAGAATAGCAGTTGCCCTCTGTCATGGAGTACCAGGTGAATCCTCTCAGGCACCACAGGCAGAGAAGACCCTGATGCAACCTAGGCACTAAATGAGCTGTTTGACAGCATTATGGTTTGTATGTACATGGGGCAAAACTTCATGCACCTGGTGAGTCCTAAGTCAGAAAAGTAAGAAACCTACAGACTTCATAATAGAAAACAAGGTCAGAGGACAGTAATGTCACAAATCTACTTTATGACTGTCTCAGGCACCTGTATAGGAGAGTAAACAGGACTGAGAGTGTAGCTGCACGAACTCCTCTCTTCCATGCTCCAGGTGAACTTGCAGCAAAACCAGCCTGAAATCCATTGGTGTGGTATGGGGGTGAACAATATAAAGACCTTTCATCCAAAGATAATGGAAACATTTGAGTCATGCAATGCTGGGCATAATATATGGTTTGTTTGTTTTGCTTTTCTCAGCTATAAATAAACAAATACAGTTGAAAACTAAATGCATAGGACTTACCAAGCTGTAGCATCACTGCAATGATAAGTGGTTAATGTTTGTGCAATGTTTTGACTGAAGATGCAAAATATCAGTTATGACTTGAGTGTTGGCATGGAAGGATACAGGGTCTTCAGAAAGGACAGGTAGAGAAGATGAGGAGGGGGTGTCACCCTCTATGTCAGTGACCACCTGGAGTACATGGAGCTCCGCCTGGATGAGGAGCCAACCGAGAGCTTATGGGTCAGGATTAAAGGGAGGGCAGGGAAAGGGGACGTGATAGTGGGGGTCTACTACAGGCCACCCAGCCAGGAAGACCAAGCAGATGAGGCCTTCTATAGACAGGTGGGAGCAGCTTTACATTCGCAAGCCCTGGTTCTCATAGGGGACTTCAACCACTCCGACATCTGTTGGAGGGGCAACACAACAGGGCATAAACAATCCAGGAGGTTCCTGGAATGCATTGATGATAACTTCCTTCTCCAAGTGATAGAGGAGCCCGTGAGGAGAGGTGCCATGCTGGACCTTATTCTCACCAACAAGGAAGGGCAGGTGGGCAACGTGAAGCTCAAGGGCAGCCTTGGCTGCAGTGGCCATGAAATGGTGGAGTTCAAGATCCTCAGGGCAGTGAGGAGGGCACACAGCAAGCTCACTACCCTGGACTTCAGGAGAGCAGACTTTGGCTTCTTCAGGGATCTGCTTGATAGAATACCATGGGACAAAGCCCTGGAAGGAAGAGGGGCCCAAGACAGCTGGCTAGTATTCAAGGATCACCTCCTCCAAGCTCAGGAGTGATGCAACCCATCAAAGAAGAAGGTCAGGCAAAAACACCCAGAGGCCTGCATGGATGAACAAGGAGCTCCTGGACAAACTGAAACACAAAAGAGGAAACCTACAGAGCATGGAATCAAGGGCAGGTAGCCTGGGAGGAATACAGAGAAATTGTCTGGGCAGCCAGGGATGAGGTTAGGAAAGTCAGAGCCCTGATAGAATTAAATCTGGCCAGGGACATCAAGGGCAACAAGAAAAGCTTCAATAGATATGTCAGTGATAAAAGGAAGGCTAGGGAAAATGTGGGCTGTCTCTGGAATAAACGGGAGACCTGGTTACCCAGGATCTGGGGAAGGCTGAGGTACTCAAAGACTTTTTTGCCTCAGTCTTCACTGGCAAGGGCTCTAGCCACACCACCCAAGCCTTAAAAGATAAAGACAGGGACTGGAAGAATGAAGAACCACCCACTGTAAGATCAGGTTTGAGACCACCTAAGGAACCTGAACATGCACAAGTCCGTGGGATCTGATGATATGCATCCGCGTGTCCTGAGGGAACTGGCGGATGAAGTGATTAAGCCACTCTCCATCATATTTGAGTCATGGCAGATTGGTGAAGTTCCCACTGACTGGAAAAGGGAAAAACATAACCCCCATTTTTAAAAAAAGGGAAAAAAAACGGAAGACCCAGGGAACTACAGGCCAGCCAGTCTCACCTCTGTGCCCAACAAGATCATGGAGCAGATCCTCCTGGAAACTATGCTAAGGCACATGGAAAATAAAGCAGTGATTGGTGACAGCCAACATGGCTTCACTAAGGGCAAATCACACCTGACAAATCTGGTGGCCTACTACAACAGGATTGCAGCATTGGTGGACAATGGAAGAGTGACAGACGTCATCTACTTGGACTTGTACAAAGCATTTGTCCCACACAACATCTTTGTCTGTAAATTGGAGAGACATGGATTTGACAGATGGACCACTCAGTGGATAAGGAATTGGCTGGATGGTCACACTCAAAGAGTTGTGGTCAACGGCTCAATGTCCAAGTGGAGAACAGTGATAAGTGGCGTTCCTTGGGGGTCAGTATTGGGACTGGCACTGTTTAACATCTTTGTTGGTGACATGGACAGCGGGATCGAGTGCACCCTCAGCAAGGTTGCTGACAACACCAAGCTGTGTGGTGCAGTTGACATGCTGGAGGGAAGGGATGCCATCCAGAAGGACCTTGACAGGCTTGAGAGGTGGGACTGTGGAAATTTCATGAAGTTCAACAAGGCCAAGTGCAAGGTCCTGCACATGGGTTGGGGCAATCTCAAGCACAACTGCAGGCTGGGTGAAGAATGGATTGAGAGCAGCCCTGAGGAGAAGGACTTGGGGGTGTTGGTGCACAAGAAGCTCAACATGAGCTGGCAATCTGTGCTTGTAGCCCAGAAAGCCAACTGTATCCTGGGTTGCATCAAGAGAAGTGTGACCAGCAGGTGGAGGGCGGTGATTCTCCTCCTGTGCTCTGCTCTCGTCAGACCCCACCTGGAGTACTGCATCCAGCTCTGGGGCCCCCAACATAAAAAGGACATGGAGCTGCTGGAGTGAGTCCAGAGGAGGGTCATGAAGCTGATCAGAGGGCTGGAGCACCTCTCCTATGAAGACAGGCTGAGAGAGTTGGGTTTATTCAGCCTGGAGAAGAGAAGGCTCTGGGGAGACCTTATTGCAGCCTTCCAATACCTAAAGGGGGTCTACAAGAAAGGTGGAGAAGGACTGTTTACAAGGGCAAGTCATGACAGCACAAGGCATAATGGCTTTAAACTGAAAGAGAGTAGATTCAGATTAGATACTAGGAAGAAATTGTTCACTGTGAGGGTGGTGAGGCACTGGAACAGGTTGCCCAGAGAAGCTGTGGAGGCCCCCTCCATGGAAGTGTTCAAGGCCAGGTTGGATAAGGTTTTGGGCAGCCTGGTCTAGTGGAGGGTGTCCCTGCCCATGGCAGGGGGGTTGGAACTAGATGATCTTTGAGGTCCTTTCCAACCCAAACTATTCTATGATTATTGTTGTTAAGATACATTGACCCACTTACAGTGATTAGTTTTTATCGGTCTTCAGTAAAAGATAACCCATTCTGAGATATTGCTGTCAATTATATCAGTAGTCAGATAGGCTCATCAATTACCTCAAAATCAAACAGCTTAACAGAAAAAAAATAGAAGTAGCAAGATTAGATCTGAATCCATCCAATGAGGCCTTACCCGGAAAAGACATACAGCTTTAATCTCTGCTGGGATTTCGTCTCTGCTGCTGGCTAGGTTGCTCCTGGAGGGATATATATAAGGACAAATTTTGCTTTTTGTTGCTCCATGCAGTTCCATTGGCTTTAATGGGATTGGAAAGATTACTTAAGAGAATGTGGTTTGCAACTTTACCTTGCTTCCATTAGCAGTCCATACGACTTTAATAAAATATAGGCTGAAAGTTCTTGACAAAGCACCTGGACATTCTCAAACTGTTTTCTCTGCCTGGTTGATTTTGTCTCTTCACACAAATAATAGAAACAATGATGGGATGAATGTGGCACAGCCTGTGCTCTCATGATTTGCAATGTCTACTACTACCTTGTTCATGTTAGAATTATCACTTTATGATAAACCAACAATTTAATGGTGTTTTTTATCACATCTCTTTTACATCAATCAACATGATAGTGCCAGTTTCTCCTCTTAAATTCAATTTTTGAGATCATTACTGCATTTATTCTAGTTCAGATTCATTATTTGCATGCTTGCTATCTCTGTATATAAATTTTTGTACTCCTTTGTACTGTGTATGAAGCATGAAACACCCTCCACAGCTCTGGAGAGTAGCTTGTACATCTTACTATCCACTTACTAACATTTCTTTTTCATTAAGGCCAGATTAAGCATGGATTCTGTGAAATAAAATTCAGTATCAGAGTATAGTTTATATATAAAGCTATTCTAAATCAAATCTACAGCAAGGATACCATGTTAATACAGATGCACTGAGGAATTAATCATACTGAAAACTGAAATATGCATTTGCAGTGCAAAGTTTCTCTCTCTTTTTCTGTTTTCCCCTCCCCTCTGCTCCCTGCTCTGCTTTAAAGAAAAGTGCCACAGAAGAATTTTCAGCATTCGGTTTGTAGAATCTCATAAAAATGATGTGATTGAAATTCTCCAGACACAGCTTGGCTTCAAGATGTAAATAATATTCTGATACTGATTTCCAGAAGCTCACTACAAGTGCTAAAATTGCAACATAACTATTCTCTGGGAGAAAAAAAAAAAGAAAAAAAAAAGAAAAAAAAAGAAAAAAAAGGAAAAAAGGTGGAAATATAATTCAAGAAGGGACGAATTTATTACTGCCAGCAAGTTCAGTCTTGTAAAGCTTCTTCCCTGAAAGACAAGCTTAAGCTTGCCTGAGCATTTCCCCAACCATGATTTATGTTTGAATTTACTACGTGTTGGCAAGATTTTGCAGTCCCTTCAGCCCGAGCTGAAAGCAAAATAAATACTGCAGGGTAAACCCTATATTTACTGGAGGTCAAAGTAGTGTGAAAGAATAAAAGTAAATTTGTTATGTTATTTGTTATATAATTATTTTTGCTTACACTTGCTGACCATTTATATTAAAAGGTATCCATTTGTACAGCTGGCATGCACAAAAGGAGGCTACATGGCTTCAAATATCTGACAGTTCTGAGGATTAAGAGAATAATTTGGTTTATTATGACTGTCTGGGTTGCTTGACCTAGCTGAGATGTGAAGAAGTATGTGTCAGGTATTTTATTTTCCATAGAAATTGCTCTGTGTAGGCCAACAGAGCAGCAAATGTTACTCAGTAAGAACATTCACCACCATTCTCTGTAGCAGAGGGAAAGGAGAATAGTGAGGAGAGAAAAATGAAAAAAAAAAAAAAACCCCAAAAAATCTTGTTTTTAAGAGAACTGCATATTTCCTCTGTAATAGATCTCCAGGTACTAACCAAATCTTTTCTGAATGTTTTCAGAGTCAGTGTGGTTACCTATAGGGTTGCCAACATCTGTCTCCCAGGAGCTGAGATTTTTGTATGTATAGGCTTATACTGGTGTAAGTCAGTCATTCATTTCACAAATAAGGAAGAAGTTAGCATCACATAAGTGCCTTTTTTCTTGTAGGGACTGTCCTCTCTCTATTGTTGGAGTACCTGTAGTTGTGTGTGAAGAGGTACACATTTTGTAAGCAGCCATGCTCTGAGTCAGCAGCAACTTTTAAACTTGGAGAAAGAAAAAAAAAAGGTAAATGACTAAAATTACTGTTTGCTAAAACTGGTAAAAATTATTGCCACATTATATTAAAACCATTCAGGAAGCTGAATCTTTTCCGAAAACATCTCTGAACAGCATTGCTCATCAGAAAGACCATGGGCACTCCCACAGGTTTATTCTGTGCCAAACCCCCCCCATCTATAGAGAAATCTACCCTTATAGTAAATGGTGCTGGGCAAGCTCTCTATGCAAATAAATACATATATTTACCAATTTCTCTAAATACCTAGGGGCTTTGCCCATTAGGAACTTGCCTGTTTTCTCTGGTCTTTCCTGCAGCCCTACTATCTCTAAAGAAGTCAATGTCATCCAAAGTAGCTCTCTATAGCAGATTAAGAGTTACCACAATTCAGCAGTCCATGACTGTCCTTCAGTTAAAATGTAGGAACTGGTGATGTGAGTGATGACAGTCCATTCCTGTGTGAAATAAGACAGATTTTGTTCAATCAGTGCTGCAGGACTGATTGTGAGTGCCTATGGGTGTTCCTTTCTTACTTTGGTAAGGCAAACTGACCCAGCTTTTCATACTACATCTTTCCGAACAGTGGAAACCTTCAGTGAATTTTGTCCTTCCTTTTATCCCCTTTCACACTGCTGATTGTTCCATGTAACTCAAGTGAGCAGCAAGGGAGAACTATGTGTAATGATGTATTAAGGCTGTTTTCAAATACGGTGTATCCTGGCAGTCAGTAGGATCTGGGATGCACTGAGCCTAGTGCTTGACTCTGAGGTCCCAATTTTCTGTCACATATAATCTTGTTTTGTAATTTTTTAACCAGTGCAGTTGAACATCAGTCACTTGCTTTCTTGCCTGGGAGTACTCTGTATCCTGTTTTCACTTGCTCTGTAATGACTAGCATCACTGATAGGACAGTAATGATCCATGCACAGAGACATTACACTGTTAAACCTCTCTCAGTCTTTGCTTCTACTTGTGTGGCTTAAACTGGGAGGTAAATCTCTGCGATTGGCTACATCTACATTTGATGAAGATATGAATTCTGGGTTCCTCCTGAAGCCCAGCGTATTGTGTAGGATTCATCTGACCAATGATAAAAATTGACAATGTTGGTATTAATTTCTAGACAAAACCTCCTTGTGATACCTTCAGAGTATATTATTTCATGGTGTAATTCACTTCATCTTAAACTAGACATCTAAAATAGGTCAGTTGAGTCAGTGCTCTACAATCAGCTGTTTCTCTCCACTGCTCAAACAAGAGCCGTCTGCTATGAGCTCATCTGCTTTGCAAGAGTTCAAGGTTACACTAATACAAATCCCACCAGATCTGTTTGCATCTTCTGTGTAGGAAGGCTGAAGAAAAGTTTCCAGAAACCCTGCCTGTCCTTTGGTAGGTAACTGGGACTTTTCTAAGCAGGAATTCAGACCAACTTGTGCTGAGCAAGTAATAGAGCTGACATCAGATCAGCCACAGAATAGCAGGGCACACTCACAGAGTAAGTGGGTGTTCATAGAATAGAATCATAGAATCACAGAATGGTTTGGGTTGGAAGGGACCTCAAAGATCATCTAGTTCTAACGCCGGTGCCATGGGCAGGGACACCCTCCACTAGACCAGGTTGCCCAAAGCCCCATCCAACCTGGCCTTGAACACTTCCAAGGAGGGGGCATCCACAGCTTCTTTGGGCAACCTGTTCTTCAAAGTGCTCTACAGGAGACAGTTGCACCTGAACTTTTCCCTTGGGACTGTGAATCAGTCTTCATGGTCAGCCCTGGGGCTGTCCCAGGAGATAGGTAGTGTGAAGACCCTCCGGCTGGCCTTTGCTCAGCAGTGTGGACCTGGGTGTTGCTCCCCGGCAGGGCTCTGCTGTTGTTAGTTTCTTCCTATGCAAGCATGATGAGGAGGTTGAACAGAGAGGACATTACTAGGGATAAGGGGTTAATACAGAGTTTCTTATCTTTTCTAAGAACTGTTTATCCCATAAAACTAACGGGTTTAGCAGAAGTTAAGAAGCAGATATCATACTGTAAACAAATTGTTTTAATTTACTCTAGAAATTTTTTTTGGGGGGTAGTATTAACAGACTGGAAACTTTCATTCATATTAGAAACTGGAACAAGGTCTATGGTTTTATTTCTTGAAGCAGATATGTTTTACAATTAATTCTTTCTGAAAGCAAACATCACTGTAATTAAAGAAGAGAAAAAGGATTAAAAGTTGCCTTGCAACTGCTCTTGACATTTGTTCATTGTAAAGGAAGAGAAGAAGAAAAGAAGGGTCTTGTTCTCTCAATATCCTTCAGTTATATCATTGATATTATTTTTCTTCCTGCCATTGCTCTAATATTAGCATGTGTTCGTTGCTTTTTAACAGCCTATCAATACAAAAGCAACAGCCTTCAGCATGTGCTTCAGTCCCTCACAGCACTGAAACCAAATAAACCTTGAAAACTTAAGATATTAGCAGAAAAAGTATGCATATCAGCTGAATGTGTTTATTGTGGGTGTACTAACTTTTCTTTTTTTTTTTTTTTTCTAGTCTGTATTTGTGGTTTCTGCACTGGACCACCAGCATACTTCCTCTTTGTTTTACTTAAATTTTCTTTCCCCTTCCAGTGGGCCCAAACATAATTCTTTTCAATAATCTTCAAGTACCATTCTTCTGCAGTCTGAAATTCAGTATCTGAGTTATATCCTGGGGATTGCAGTGGTATTATGCTGTCAACAGGACTGCAGCTGTTACTATCATGTATAACACATGTTTGAAGTCCTTTTGGTGTTTTGCTGGGTTGTTTTCCTGTCCCAGTTTTTTTTTTGTTTTGCTTTTGTTTTTTTTTAATCTTTTAATGGCTTCTTAGGAGAAAAGAAAAAAAAAAGGAATTTACTGGAATCTCCAAAACACTGAAAATGGAGATACAGGGCCTTTGGATGAAAATAAATGGTACTTCAGTCCAGCTCTCAGTGGGCAAAAGTCCACATTAAAAAAATTCCACCATCACCATAATTGACCTACTGAGAAAATGCAAGGAAGACTAAATGAGCCTGGAGATAAGCTGTGGACATATCATTAAGAAATCCAGCTGAAATGCCCAATCTGGAAGCGTGTTACAGCACTCGGATGTTCATACTTCAGCTCTGTCTCTGAATTTGTCCCCTCCTGCTTTTCAGTCCAGCGCAGTGAGCATGCAAGCGCTGCCCATGCCGTGCCACCGGCCAGCGCTCCTGTGACAAAGTGTTTGTACCTGGGAACTCGCTCACTTTCAAATGAGAACTAGTACAAGTGGAAGTGTCCTCAAAGCCAGGACAAGGCTTCATTAGAACACTGAGCATGCGTGAAACATAAAGAGAATGGCAGTGAAATTCTCAAACAGCAACACGCTGCTGTTGAGGTGTCTTTATCTTTCTTATAGCAAAGTGGTTTTGAGTGTATGGACTACTAGTGGTCTGGGAGTGATTTCCTGAGAGATGTGAAAAGTAACTAAGAAAAGAAAAGGACATTATCACGAAGCTTAAATTTGTTTTTCATGGATTCATGCTTCAAAAATACGGGTCTGTAAGTTGACAAAGGCTGAAAATGTCTGTTACTCAGCAAAGTAAAGCATAGAGTAGAAGCACTGCTATTGTGATGCACTGAAATGAAGTCTCTGGTCAAATTTCCCTTTATTTTCCGATGTGTTTAGTTCTGGCAGCAGAAGTTTCTCCCTGGCGTGGAGAATGCTTTAGCAGAACTGGTCTGTGACTGGTGAAAGATGCAAGAAATAAATTATTAGTTTGCAGAAATGTGATGATAGACTTGAAATCCTAAAGCCAGGTGACTGAATGATAATAAAACAGTAGTGGGGATGTGACTGGAACCCATGGCAACTTGTAAAAATCAAACACAAACTAAAAGGACATCTACCCTTCCAAATTCTGTTTTTTGTTTAAACCAGAGTAAAAATGTTAAAACTGTTAAAACCAGGTATAACTGTTTTATCACAAGTCATATTGGATATCAATCTAAGTGTACAGAACCAGAGTCTATCTCCCTGTATCAATAAAAGTACACATTAGAAAAGAAATACTGTAACATCTGATTTCCTATTTCTTTTCTCACTGTTAGGTAAAATGGCTGAAATTACAGTAGGCAGTGCGAGAGTTCTGTTGTGATCCCTGACTTTCCAAAAGCAACCAAACAATATCTTTTCACTAAGGAGGCTATGAGGAGGAAGACTTTAACGAACACTAAACCAATTTTTCAAAGGCTTAAAATAGAGTGGCGGTTCCGAGGCACTTAGAATTATAACAAGAGACTTAGAAGCAGAAGCAGTTATTTTCAAGCTATCCAGATGGACAACTGAAACTGCACAAGTGTAGCTTTATTTTAAAGAAAAGATCTAATCATGGATCTAATCCATAAGTCTGCTCTGTTTGGATTCCCCCAGAAGACAGTTCACTTGTGGTGTCTACTCCAGGCCCACCAATGCACCACAGAAGAAATATACATAGGGATAACAAGCATGTACTTATTAAAACAAACTCCAACATAAAACAAAAACCTAACATTATTTGATCCATCAAATTGCATACGAAATCAACATTCTAACCACAGGTTTGTGTTTTTGATGCTCTCCATCACCTTGAAAATTCACCTTCAATTTATGGACCCCATCTGTCCCAAACTTTTGGATTTTACACCAGTTTGCAGCATCCTTGGGAGAGAGATTTTGCCTTTGTCTTTGCTGAGATGGATTAAAAATCCCACAAACTGGGACTCTGATTGGGCTTTTGTAGTCAACAACAGCATTAGTAATAATAGTAATGTATAAGTTACAGGAACTGCTTTGGAAGCTAAAATTGTTTGTTAGTGATTCCTTATGAGAGAAAAATTGAAATAGTTAGGAACCATGAAACTGTAATGACATATATTCACAAAAACCACATAGAAGAATACTTAGGAAAATGGAGATATTGTAATCAGTTGGTAATTAATATGCATTTTACTTTCATTGCAGTACTGATGATGGCAAAATTGGACAAGGACAATCTTTCAGACAGCAGACAATGTCTCCTTATGGCTCTGAAAGTTGGAGTCCAGAAAATGAAGTTAATGGTTCAGCAAACTGAGCTGTCTTAGTCTCCATCCACTTCTCAGCTTTTCCAAAGAATTGTCCTGCCAAATAGGTAAGACAAAACTAATATTTCTGAAACCACTAACAACTAATGTTTTAATGTAAGTGTAGTAACAGATTCAAGCACTTTATTTTTTTCTTTCACATTTCGCTTTCTGCATGCAAAGTAGTTCACCAGGAGAAACGGTCGAAACAATGGAAAATGAACATCAAGGAGCAATCCCACACTGAGCCTGCCTTGCAGCCAAAAACATAATTGGTCTTTTCCATCTCTGATTCTTTGAAACTTGGCACTGTCTAAGTGCAATCTGTGATTTTTCCTTGCAATTAATATTAATATAATTTCTGCAATCATGGTAATAGAGGAGGTGCGTCTTTCTTCCAAGCATGATACATCAAAGTATTGTTCATGTCTTTACTGACATAGCTAGCAAATGATCTTTCCAATCAGCTTAGGCTAGAGCTTGTATGTAAAGACTTAAATGGACAGACTGTAAAATGACAACAAAGGGGGAACTGGTGAATTGGAATAAAGCCAATACATATTGTACATATGAGGTGTTTTCTGCACAGGTTTAAACCCACTAGGGTCTGTCTGGAAAAATAGATGGAAAAGAAAAGAATGGCTCAGGATAGCCATATTTTATCAAACACCTAAGGGACTCAAGAAAATAAGACTGGCCACGCTAGGCCAGAACAAGAACCCATCGACTCCAGGAAGCTGCTGTTGACTGTTGTCAGTAGTTCTCAAGGAAACGTCAAATGTGACCCTTGCATTCCGTAGCCACTGATGAACTTGTCCTCCATAAATTTGCCTAGTTCCTTCTCAAAAACATTTATTCATTGGGCTTTCACCACATCTTCTGGCAATGAGTTCCATGATTTAATTATATACTATGTGAAAAAGTACTTCCTTTGATTTGTTTTCAACCTGCTACCTGATAATTTCATTGACTGTACCTGGGTTTTTTGACAGTGCCAAAACTATTAGCTTTAACAATTTTTTTGCTGATGTCAGCTTTTCTCAAAATCACTTTGGACCTGGGCAGGAAAGGTGTTTCAACACAGACAAAGAAAATAATCCTGCCTGGACTGGAAGAAGTGCTTTTTCAATCAGATAACAATTTGGGGAACGAAGGGATAGGAGAGACAGAGTTACCTGGACTAATAACCAGGTTAGTATGGAAGGAATTTGGCAAGACAGAAATGCCTTCCAGTTGCCATTTTGAATTCTTCATCTTGTTGCATTTTTCTTTAAGAACTTAATTCTTGTTAGTTGACATGAACGATGCCCTTTAGTTCCAAGGACACTGTGTGATCACTACGTACCATTGTTACAGACTTCTGAAGAGTTGCCCCATACCAGAAAACACAACCACTGAATATCATGGTTTCACATCCGATATGAGTCCAGTCTAAAGGAGAGAATTCAAATGGTTTGACTGCCACAGCATCTCCTGGCATTTGACAAGATTTATGGAGAGGAACCAAAGGAGAGAGAGAGAGAGAGAGAGCAGCTAGATTTGCTAGCAGAGCAGCAACATGCAGTGAAGTGTAGTGTAGACTTATGTCTGTACTGTGATAGAGGAAATTTTTATCTCCACTGTGGGTTACTGTGAGACTCAACACAGTTAAACTTTCAATTTACTCTTGTTTCCTGAGATACAGTAAGGAAGAAGTACCAGATTCTAATGAATTTGCTGCCTGATACATGTTGAGATGTAACATATGATGGGATTTTTCATACTTACTCTTTTCTTTCATAGTCCTGGAGACGGTATGTATTGAAATGAACTGCTGAGTACAGCAAATGCTGCTCAGAGAGCTGTTCTGTTTAAAACAGAGCTCTTGGATTTTGCTTAGTCTGCTTTTTAAAATAATTTTGAAAGGAATTATTTTGCAACATTTGTTAATTTTTATTTTGATTTTTCTGCTTGGGATACTTTTCAAAGGACTTCACAAATGTTCACTGAGAGATCTTCATGTATATTATTATCTCAGGAATATATAAATGGCAGTGATATGAGTACCTGGGTAAAGACAGGACAGCTAAGTTTCAACACTGATTCTCACTTAGTTGCATGGGGAATGCTCTCTACATGTAAAATTACCTGCTGAAAAGTTAAGTGTCTAATCTGTGCTTCTTATTCAAGATGAACACAGTAATCCTTGGAGAAAGACAGGCATCTTTAGAAGCAAATTCACTCATCTGTTTTAGGCATGTATCTTAGGATGGGATGAACTGCTTGTTGAAAGGGCCTGTTTCTTATCACTGGCAGTATGGTGAACCAAGGCCACCAGCTTTGGCTGCAGTTAAGCAGCTAAAGGTAGTTAAGGTGACTTGCTCTAATTTCTCCCAGCTCTAATTTTCCTTACCAAGGACTCTTTGAAGATGAGATGTTGAAACCAAAGCAGTGAAACAAATAAGGAATTAGGTTTGTATACAAGTCTCATGTCAACTGCCTTTAAGAATGTCCTTTATATTGTCTTTTTTATCATGAGGTCCAAAGATTAGGAAGCAATCCACAAAGAACTAGATACCAATTTATTTTGCATATGACACAGGGTAAACAAGCGGCAGAGTTTCAGTTCTGTCCTTGTGCTGCGGGACACAGCTTAAAATCATGACATGTACCACTTCAAAATCCATAATGTCTTCTCAAGAGTTCACACCTGAGATTTTGAAAGGCCTGAATGATCTTTGACTCATAAAATAGATGACCTGTGCATGTCAAGGTGGAGGTCATTGTAGAAGCCTTCAAGGAGAGTACTAAAGATAAAGGTCTATCTATAACAACCTCTACCTGGTTGCTCCATCACTGAAGGACGGACTTTCTCTCAATAGTCGATGGAAAAGGCTAAATAGAAGTCTTAAAATGCTGAAACGATACCTTCATTATATATGTTTCTCATGCATTCTATCTGGGTCTAGTTTTCTTCTTTTCAAAAGGAAATCTCTTAGAGATGTTACAAGCACAGTGATGTTGACGAGTCTGCCCAAGGCAGGTGTACTTCTGTAAAAATATAAGAAAGCACCATTATCATGGAAACACTGCGTCTGCATTTAGCTCTACTCACAAGTCATAATTCTAGGAAACTAATGCAGTATCCTGAAAGAAGCCATTTATATCTAATGACAAGGCAATGTACCTTGAGAGTAGCCTTATTATATATTTTTCATCACAGATCTGAAATGGTTTCTCTCCTATTTCTGTAATTCCATCTCTCGAGTGGAAGGCACAGACACATTTCCAGGGAAAGCAGTCTGGTCGTGTAATCTATGCAATTGTTTATATTTGATTTCTGTCAGCTCAGGCATGGTCCCCTCCCAGACAAAAGCCGGTGTCGGGCTCCTGCTGCTTCCCTTCTCGGGGAGCAGAGGCTGCCACACGGACATCGCCACGCAGCGCTCTCCTCTGCATCACCCATCCTCAGCAAATCCTAGGAAACTGCCGGCTGGAAATGTCTGGAAATGTGCACTGTGCGCTATTAAGAGCAGGACTTTTAATCATCTTAGCATTAAAAATGGATTCTGCAAAGCAATCCCAAAGGGAATAGGTTGTATACATTTTGTTCATCACTTTGAAGACAGTAATATCCTTACTGTAACCAGCCCTTCACGAGCAGTCGAGCAGGAAAAGAAGAGGGGGTGGGGACAGAAAGAAGCTATGCAAAGTGTAATAGTTACAGACTGGAGCAGACTATCAACAGCTGCAAGGTTAATTACAGATCTTACCAAAATATATTAAAAAAAAAAAAAAGAAAATTAAAAGAATGGAAAAATCTAAGCTTCAAAAATAAAAGATAAGAAATTCTGTAGAGTAATTACAGGCTGCTGAGGCCTTATGGTAATAATAAAGAACAACATCTGACTGGATTGATGCTGGAAGAGACAGTGACAAGAGGAATACAGGTTGAAAAAAATAATTAAAATCAGCTATCTTGGGTAAGCTGTCATTCAGCCTCAGGAAGAAAAGAAATGCTAATAAAATATTAATAGGATCCTTTTAAGATTTTTTAATAACATTCTTTTATACACAGGTAGCACTCCAGTTTGTCAGTCAAGGGCATCAGACGCAGAAGTACCAGGCAAACAAATGCAGTAAAAGCAGGGAGAAAAGAAAAGCTTTTGGGCAATAGTGTTTGACCTCAGAAACAAAGCACCAAGCATTCAGGCAGGAGTTGTTTGGAGAAAGCTTTGCAGAAAATCACTGACTCTGCTTTGCTTTTTAGAGGAAATTATAGCAAGGAGGAAAAGTTATTTCAGACTGACAGACACCAAATGTCAGCAATCATGATATAATCAG
This sequence comes from Balearica regulorum gibbericeps, assembly GCF_011004875.1. Taxonomy (NCBI): domain Eukaryota; kingdom Metazoa; phylum Chordata; class Aves; order Gruiformes; family Gruidae; genus Balearica; species Balearica regulorum. Next base: position 18,908,294 of record NC_046186.1, read on the forward strand.
TGCAGGCTTTATTATATTTAAGTGGTTTGAAAGTCTGCAGATTTCAGACAGCTTCAAAATCTAGAGGAAGAGTGTGTCTAAAAGACAGTCTTATGAATATTACATATACACGCTCTGTGTAGCATCGCACATATTTTTATGTGCTAAATTCTCTTGCAACTGTCTCTGCAGCTTCTTCTTCACTGGCCGCTTTGCACTGAATGCCTTTCTTGAGCTGGTTTGCAAACCCTCTGCCCTCTCTTCTTTCAAGTCTTTACATAAAGCCACTTCTTTTGTTTCTGACACAGCCCAGCTCTGTAATGAGCTCCAGAGAAAATACACTTAGTCCAGGAAATCACTGAAGTCACTGTGCTCAGACAAGTTCAAGGCAACTGCTAAATATTAAAAAAAATGTGGGTTTTTTTTTCTTCCTTGTAAAGTAAACTAGACTTCGCTAGAAAACTGTATTACCTTAGGGGTGGTTCTCAAGCCTTAAGGGACTGCTGGGACAGGCTTACTGTCAGCCCTTTTTCTCTCCACAGGTAAAGCTTGCTGAGGATGACACACACGCCGGACACGTGATGCGGGGTGACTGTACCGCCGTGTAATATGCAGCCGCGCCACATCTGTCACAGCTATCACTGCTACTGCACACCTCAGCGCAGATGCCATCAATTTTAACTCTACACCCGCAGCGCATCCAATCTCTTAAAAGACCCTTTAACAAGCTCTTTCCTTCCAAATCAGCAGACTTCCAACTCAGCCATAACTAATTACATTGGCAAGTTTTCTAAGGAGATATGAGGGGAAACTGAGGGAAATAATTAAGGTCCTGCCCACAGGAACGTGTCTCATGGTTTGTGATAGTCACTGATGGCAGGTGTGTATATGTGGGTGGAAGGAGAATGGATGCTTATTCATTACTAGAGTAAGCTGCCTTGGATATAATGGCTGTCAATAATAAGGCCTATTTTAGGATTGTTTGACAGTTCCCATCAAGCACAGAAAACAGTAAACTCCAGCAAGTTGTTTCATTTGAAGGGAGTGGGGTGAGGAAGGAGTGAATGTCAGAGCAGACTTTAGTCATTTCTGAGAATAAGGCTGGGGGGAAATATGTTGTGTACCCCATGCTGAAAATCAGTGGTGAGCATCTCTTATACCATCATGATTCAGAAATTTGACAAAGCCATCTTTGTAAAACAAAAATTACCTGTACTGTAACCCTGGGAAACCAATCAAATATTTGCAAATCCTAAACCCCCATAAAATTCTCAGCTCAGTTATGACCTGGGGCTAAATATTTCTGAAAATGATACCTTCATTCAGCATGCTTGACCAGGCTGCTTTAGTGGTGACCAGAACGTGTCACCATGTGAGTGTGGGCTCCCCCTCCACAAGCACGGGCTATGCATGTGCACCATCCCACAGCTCTTGCCGAGAACAGGCTGCCTGTGTGCCCTCCACACTAAGAGGTGGAATATATTTCCCTTCTAACCAAGAACTACAAGTATGGCTGTATAGGAGAATGCTCATGAAATAAGTTTTGTCATTATCTATTTTTTTTAAATGAAACCATTTTGCAGAGCTCAGTGGAACTTGCTCACTGTGTGGGAGTCAAGACCTGTGTTACTCTGATCTCCATCTCTCTCTGGTGTGGGAAGGAAAATGCTACCCGACTGGTCTCTCGTCTCCTGCACGGGAAGGTGCAGAGGGCTGCAGTTGGGCTGTGACCCTCTTTCCCTGACCGGCTGCATCTTCCCTCTTCCCAGCCAGGCCCAGAAAACGAGGCCATATATATGGAGGTCAGAGAGTCCTGGGGGACAAGTAGGTGAGAGAGGGGCCGTGATGAGAGCAGGTGTTGTGTGCTGCAGAACAGAGAAGACAAGGGTTCCAGAGGCCCCGCAATAATTCTACATGGATGGGACCATGTCTGCCAGGGCCATATGCAAGACTCCAGGGAGAGTAAATCATTGGAGGAGCAGGCACTTGGTGTGGTGATAAACCCTTTCCAATCTGTGATTTCCAAGTGGCTTTAGTGCGTCCTTGCCTAGAAGGGTAAGCAGTAAGGTGGCAACTGATAGTATTGTGCTACATTTATTTTGGTACTGGTGTCATCAGTGGTTCAACTGACTCATTGACCATTGCTTTTGGCTGGACTGTTGCTGTAATGGTTGTCTTGGGCTGGACAAGGATCCACTGCCCTGGCTTCCTCCTACCCTGAGACAGCACACTGGAAGTAACATCATTTTTGTAGTCTTTACCCCAGAACTCATAGTGATCATAAAGGTGATCACAACTGTGTTTTCCTCCTGGGTCCCTGATTTGTGGGCTAGTGTACTCTCAGACCTGGAACTAAAGTCAACAGGAGCTGTGCTTTGAACATCTGGAGTGTTGCTATCCTGTGCTAAACCTGCTGGGGAAAAAACTCATGTCCTCATCATACCTGGACACCAAAATGCATGTAAACCTTGTGCTCCAATCTCTATGACTCGTTTCCTCACTCTGTAAAATGAGACTAATAGCATCCTTTTCTGCACAACTCAACAGCTGTCATGGCATACTCAGGTCGTATAGGGTAGCAATAACTTTGCACTTTTGGAAACCCTGGGAGAAAAAGAGGAAGGCCTAAATTCACAGCTGGATCTGCAGAACATACAACAATATGATATTAAGTCATTGCACACTGAAGGATGAGACAGTAATCATAATAACATATTGATAATATATTGACAAAAGATTTTAGAAAATTTAACAGAAATGTATACAAGTTTTTGGAAATGTTGACGAAATGGTCCCAGTTACTCTTATAGGTAAAAAATTACTATTAGAAACACAAGATGAAATGAAAAGGCTTCAAGGCAGCAAAGCACAGGCTGAAGGACCAAGCATTCATGTGCAAGCAGCGGGGTAGCAGACGGTGGGGCTGAGAAACAGCCCCCACAGCTGCTCTCCCAGGCTGGATGCCAGCGCAGCAGACCCCCGGCCCCGTGCGGAGGCAGCTCCTGGCACCCGAACTGCTTCAAATGGCTCCTCCAGCTGTGGCCACACACTGCGCCAGTCTATTTGGAGTTGACACACAGTTCTTCCTCATAATACAGTGAGGGAATGGAGGGGCCATCTGTCTGCAGGCAGCTGACAGCGAACTGGCCTTCTGCAGAAGGGTTTGTGGTGGCCTCCATTTCCTTGTGCACAAAAAGCAACCTATGCACAGCAGACCCATGCCTACTGCTTAGAGGTAGCAAAAAATATTAATAAAGGGAGGGGGACCAAATTTGGAAAAGACAGTACTGAAAAATGTTGTCTTCCTGAACTATCATGTGTCTTAAAGGTGAATAGCGGTGGAAAACCATTCCAAATGCAGATGGTAGTTTGGTCAAATTAGACATCAGGCTGTGATTGCTTTGATTTTTGAAGTGTATGATGTGCTGAAGTTCTACATGCAAACCGCCAGACTGAATCAAACCAGTTCAATGTCTTATTCAGGGTCCTTCCACTAATCCAGCCCATTTCTTCCTGTTTCAGATATGGGTGTTAAAAAGATAAAATCAAGTAAGAGATTCTGTGAGAATCTGATACCAGGGACGGGGTCTCCAATGCCTGTTATTGGACATTATTTACCCTTTGAAGCTTAAGAGATTAAATATTTTCCAGAATTAGTAGCCTTTACTGTAACAGTCAATGATGATAAACAAACAACTGACACAATACTTAGTCTTAGATAAGCATATGTAAGATTTTTTAAATGACAGTTGTAAAACAGTGTTTATGCCATTGGATAAGCTGACATCCAGGAATAACCTGTGCTGTAGACAAAGCTCTAAAATATTCTTGTCAATTTTTGTAAATGTACCTCTATAATTTAGAATTCTGCTTGACTTAATTGCTATAGCTATGAGAAGCTCAGATGTTGCTTCACGATAATTTACAGTGATGTTTGGATAGATCACAATAAAGCATAACATTACTATGATTATCTAAGCAATTAAGAAAGATGATGTTTTGAAATCACCTTGTAAATAGCGTACATATATCATCTAAGTACCCACATCTCACAGTTGTGAGCTGTGAATTTGATTAACACAATGCACTGGACTCTGCAGTGAGGATTCATCTCTCCATGTGTAGATGTTTACAGAGTAGACATCTACATCTTAACTATTCACCCTTGGCAAATTTTGAGGCAATGAAAAGGAAGTAAAGAATGACTGACCTCATCCTTAAGCATGTATCTACAGTAGACAAAATTAATAGGTCCCTCAAAATACTTATTTTTCTTCCATGAATTTAAAGAGAGCCTAGGAAATATAGCTCAGATGTCGACATGTACATTGTATGTGTAGATCAGACAGTGACCATCTGAAAATAGCCAATCCTTATCCCACTTCAATTCCCCATACATTTCCACAGCAATAAGGTTCATGGTTATAAGCTCTATGAAAGCTCACAGTTGTTTGTGGGATTGGGTCTGTGAGATATCTATAAAAACATGCTTTACAATGGGCATATGAATGCAAAATGCAATATTTACTTAGTGAACCTTACAAAAGCGGTACTTATCAGACATTAGATGTGGAGCAACCATCAAACTAGCTGAAGGTAGAAACTTGCTCCAAGTCAGGAGACCTTCTACAAAGCATGTCAAAGCTCAATACTATCTGGTGAACTAAGATATGCGTGATGGCTTGAGGTTGCTTGAGAATAGAAACTATGTGGTTTTGCCGGTTTTGTAATGTCTTGCCTTTCATAACATAAAACATACCTGTGGGTTTTCTTACTTAAGTGACATACAATGTCAGCTAACTAATTACTGAAAACATCTAAGGATCTACGAAATTTCTGTTGCAGGAAGTGGACAGCAGTTTCTGAAGCTTTTAGCCACAGGAACCCCTGATGTGCACCCTTGGAAGCTTGTCTTCGATACAAAAGGGGAAAAAATATTCCAGCCCTCTATGGTAGCCGCAGTGCCTCATGATGAAACACGTGATGACCGTGCAGAGCAAGCCCCCTGTGACTGCCAGATATGTTTTATTCACTAACAGATTCTCTTTCAATTCAGTTAAAATGGAATTTAGACAAAGCAGTTACAGGTTTTTAACACTTCTTTTACTTATATGCTTCTGTCTAAATAGTGATCGAAGAGAAACAATGAGGACAGTGAAACCCAGTGGACACACCGTATTGCCCTCAGGATAAAAGAATTTCTTCATCAAATAAACTATAAAGATTTTTTTTTAACCTCTTCTATGTCTTTTATCCAAAATTCTCAAAGCTTTAAAAGAGATAAAGCAATTTTTGATTTATAGCAGGGACAATGAGTCATAGATTTAGCAATGAGGTCAACAGCAGTACCTGAGTCTTCACAACTGTTATTCCATATTGCTTACTTCTACATTGTTTTCCTGTCCTGATCCTCTGCTCACTTAGGCTGATGGACTTGCTGAGTGTCTCTTGGCTCTGTGTGGGAATGGCTGTGCCTCATCCTGCTGCCAAGTCGCAGTGCAGACCCAGCCAAGTCCCAGCTCCACTGTACAAGTAACTGCACCCTCTATAACCCAAGGTGATCCCAGGACTCAAGACTGGCAGAGCACAGGAGATCCTGATTTAATATTCTCTGCTGTTCTTGAGTGGAAGAAAATTCTTCTACACAGATATATTTTTAAAATATCAGTCAAATTGACAGATTAATCACCACCACAGTTATCTTCAGACTTCCACTGAACCCTTGATCAGAGGAGGTTTTACAGATATATGAGAACAAATTCTGGTGTAACTAAATTCTATGGCATTTCTGTCCTTTTTGATGAGGGCAAGTTTTCAGCTGTGATCCAGAGAGGCATTAAAACACCACAAGTAGTTGTGATATTCATATAGCACAGAGAACTTGCACACATAAAATATGTCAGAAGAGATGCCACCAATCTGTTTTATAGCTGCTTAGATACTACAAATGACTCTAACAGAATTTAGGAAGATGCATGTTCAAAATGTCAAAGTCATGCTTTTATCCCTGTTAGTAATTATCTCATATAAGATTCTTTCACACAGTGTAGAGTTTAAGTTTAAACAGAAGTGAGCACACTTTATAGAAGTTATTCCACATACATATTTGTAAGGCTTAACATGTACAGAAGCCATAACAATCCATGCACAAATTTCACAACTTGCCTAATTTTCCATCAATCATTGCAAGTATTGATTGTCTCTAAGTTGTGCACTTTATTTTCAAATGGAAAGATACTTATATGCAGTGTGGCATTGCATTTCTTAAACAGAAAATCAACCTGTGATTCCAGATTGTATATTCTGGATGTGGTAATAAAGCTGCAAAGCTTAATAGATCTGGGGCACAGAATTCTGAAAGCAAACTGGGGAAAGGAAAACCTTACATAAACAAACCTGGAGGAAGCAGATGTGAGAGAGGAAATCTTTCTAAAGATTATCTCCTCAACACTGATCTCTGGAAAACTGGGGACTGCAACCCAGGAGGAAGAAATCTTGAACCATCTGCAGAACCAGGAGGTTTCCAATACCACCTATGATGTTTCTGAGCTATGGCGTTGCTGTGGTTTAACCCTGGTAGGCAGCTCAGCCCCACACAGCCACTTGCTCACTCTGCCTGCAGTGGGATGGGGCAGAGAATCAGAAGGACAAAAGTACAAAAACTTGTAGGTTGAGATAAAGATGGTTTAATAGGTAAAGCAAAAGCTGTGTGTGCAAGCAAAGCAAAAGAAGGAATTCATCCACCACTTCCCATGGGCAGGCAGGTGTTCAGCCATCTCCAGGAAAGCAGGGCTCCATCACGCATAATAGTTATTTGAGAAGGCAAACACCATTACTCCAAACATCCTCCCCTTCCTCCTTCTTTCCCCAGCTTTTATCACTGAGCATAACTTCATATGGTATGGAATATCCCTTTGGTCCATTGGGGTCAGCTGTCCTGGCTGTGTCCCCTCCCAATTTCTTGTGTACCCCCAGCCTACCCACTTGTAGGGCAGTGTGAGGAGCAGAAAACCTTTGACTCTGTGTAAGCACCACTCATCAATAACTAAAACATCCCCGTATTATTAACACTTTCAGCACAAATCCAAAACATAGTGCCATACCAACTACTATGAAGAAAATTAACTCCATCTCAGCGAAAACCAGAACAGGTGGAGAGACCCTGTGACTTACCAGCCATATTTCCTAGCTCTCATGAGAGACAAGTAATACTAAGCATTGAGGACAAATAATACTAAGCATGCTTTTTGTGAAGGCAGATGGGAGATGATATGATCCTGCCCAGTCCCCACCTTTCTCAAGCTCTCTCTACCTAAGATGTAGATTTAAGGTATATCTACAGTACAGTACAATGCTGTGTGGAGGAAGTTTGCAGTAAGATAGTGTGGACACCATTAAAATTAGTATCCTTCACCAGACAATTTCACCTAACTAAGAACAGAGTTTATCAGCCTGGCAGGAGATCTCTACTTTGGAAATCACTCCCTCTGGAGGACTTGAGCAAACTCTTACAGCCTACAGAGCTAAGCTGTGGAAGTCCACCTTTCTAACGCACCTCAGGGGAGAGCACACCTCTCACCTCACCATCCAAGAGTAACAAAGTCAATGTTTTGGGGTTTTTTGTTAATTGTTATAGTCTAGAGCATTCCTTCCTTTATACCTTTCTGATGGCAGTTTTTCTCCCTCCAACAAGAGACACATTTCACCTCAGAAGTCAATGCCATTACTCTGCTGGTGGTGGATGTTTTAAGTTTCTCCTTAAGGGATTGATTAGGAAAATCCCTGCTTTGTTCCTTTGTGAATGAAGTGCTAGAGGATTTCAGGATATTTGTGTCCAAGCCAAGACACTTGCCAAGAGAACTTCAATGCTTTTTAACTGATGGTGGATCTCAAAAGAAAATTTTGCAGTAGACTGGCATGTGTATAAGCGTGTGTGCACTTTTGTGTGGGGATATTTTTCTGTATGCCAGAGCATATAATTTGATGTGTTTAAGAGAACAACATTGTACAAAGCAACAGTGTCAGTTATTCATTATCAAGATAATACTAAAAAATGAGAATATGTAGTTCTGTTACTTTAGAAAACATTAAAAAACTGCCAATACCTTGTAAAGGACCTTTTACTTTCTCTTTTGTACCCCTTTTCAATGCTTGACCTAAGCCAGCCCTTCCCTATCGCTGCATTCCTGGGTCAGCCAGCACAACTGCTGCAGTGCTGCTACGTGGGCACACAAATGCACAAGAGCTCTGTAGAGCATTCAGTTAAACCTTACTGGGGGGAGAAAAAAACCCCCAACAAACCCCAAACCCAAACCCCAACAAAACAGCAACTGTTGAAACTCATTAAGAGTTTTTACATTACCTTACAGTTACATGTTACCTTCTAGTAACCGTATAGGTTGCCTCTCTAGTGTTATACTACTACTGTATTTCACTGTTAAAACAGACAGCAAAGAAAGATTTTTTTAGCAAGTTTTGTAAAGTTCTGATGGGGACAGACTCCACTAATCCCAAAGTAAAGGGCTTCCCCTGCTTATATGGAGCAGGCTGTCCCTGCTTATAGAAGTGTTCAAGAAGGAAAAAAGGACATTTCTACCTTATTCGGCCAACACTAATTGTGACAGTTTTGATTAGCTCCAACATGTGTACATTTTCCTCACCAGCAAATCTCTTGGTACGTGAGGTCTTCATGATGGTGTTCCTGGTGTTTCCACAGCCTGATCTCGCCAACCCTTTTATTGATGACCCAGATTGACATTATGTCAGAATAGATGGCAAAGAGCACAAATATTTTGCTGAGGATCTCATGTGAAACACCCCAAACACAGCAGAGACTGCAGTACATTTAATTTGCAGGCTCTGTAGGAAAGGATTGGAAAACTGCCAATAATAATACCAGAAGAAGTGGCTGGGGCCATTACTGTCTTCACAGCAGTTGCATGAAAATTATGTCAAGCAGGGATGAAGTACTGGCACTTTTCCTTGCTCCTCCCAATGCACCTACATGAGAAGTTGGTACCAACAACAGAGAACTGGACAGTGGGGCAAAGATTTGGAGATGCAGGGTCTAACAGCTCCTCTGGCACTTGACTTCTGCAATAGAGTCTCCTACACACAACAGCCCCACGTGGAGGAGGAATTACTGGAGCTGCCTCATTTCTGTTCTTACAGCTATCACTATGCACATCCCGACTGGCCAGCACACCTCCAGTTTCTTCTTTCCCAGCACTGGGAACATGTGAAGCACAGGCTTATTTGGGGAAAGCATGAGGCAGGACCACACCTATCGTCCTCGCTGTCCCTGTGGGGGACTTAACAAATTTTCAGGTCTGATTTATCAAATAGTGAAACATACAAGCCATCTCCTGTCTGTGGTCAGCCTGTTTCAGTAATGAAGTTGTCCAAAAGGGCCTATGAGATAATACATTAGGAGCTGAAACAATGTCCGAAAGACACCTGCTTTTAAGAGGGTGAACTGACACCTTGCTCTTAAAGCTTGCCAGTGCCACTCAGACCACATGATTTTTACTCCTAAAATCTATAGGCATATAAATTCTCACAGAGAAAATAGGTAAAAGCAGTAGTTGTTTGTTAATTTTCTAAAGATGGAACTGTTAAATTCTATCAGTGAATCCTTACTATTCTGTGATGAGTTTATTGTAGTTTATGTGGAGTAGCTGAAGTATTCCCACTTGCCCTCACCAACTCTAAAACATGCTTCTGTCCCAAAGATGGCAAGGGAATCAATTTAGGTCCCTTTCTTAGAAATGCTCCAGGAGATAGAGTTTCGGATTTGTTCTTATTTTAATAAGATTTCTATTTTCTTTTAAAATAACACTTCTTATTTTTGAAACTCCTCAAAGTGCCAGTCTTGTCTATCACTTGTCTGTCCCTGCTCAGAGCTTAATGCAAAAGTCTAGAAACCCTTTGTATGAAAATTTCATGCCTCCAGGTGCTCCATTGATTATTCATGAAGCTTTTGGAGCTGTCACCATGGGAGCCAATTGGCTACAACTTATTTAGCATATTAATGACCTATATGAGTTAGTGCACGAGGAGACATATCACGCCACCTGGAACGCAAGTGGCAAGCTGCTGCTGACTCAATCAGCTTTGCAATGGGAAATAAGAAATTGGAAACATTTTACACAGAAACAGCAAAGCTCTTATATGTCCAAATGCATTCGCTCAAATTAGCATGCACGCTTTCAATAGCTTGTTTTCATAATATGTTCCTTTTATTCTCTGTGAGTTTGGCCTCATTACAAGCTCTCTCCTACTGCCAGAGCACATGCCCCTGAAAAGGTTTAATAGGTGAGTCATGTGGTTTGTTAGACATTACATCAGAATGATTTAATACACCAAGGGCAAGGCTGTATGTCAGGTCCAGCTGCTGTTACTGCCGCTATAGTTTGTGTAGCAGGTAAGTTGATGGTCTCCAGAAAGCAGCTAGATAATGATAACAATTAATTTTACGGCGGCAAGAGAGGGAGTTCAGCTGAGCTAAGCACCTTTTTTATTTTTCCCCATTCACTGTAGCACCGCTACACCCGGTCAGCAGGTGAAGCGCTGCCTTAACATTTTGGCAAAATTAAAATGTAAAAACCAAACAAGGAAATCACTGAGGGGGGAGCTGGGAAGCGATGGCGTAAAGAAGCTCTGGCTAAAACAGAGACAGCTCCATTAAATCTGCAGACAACCGGTGCTAGCAGCATGCTCTGGCAGGGCTGTGCTGGAGCCTGTGGGAGCCTCCTCTCCCTGGGCACCGTGAACCGAGCATGGCTGGGGAGGCACCGACCATTGCCTGGCACCAGCAGAAGGACCGCCTGGTCTTGAATGGCCAGGCTGTGCCTCTCATGTTCACAGCTGCTGTATATTACACCCCAAGCAGTCCTGCTGCACTCACAGAGGGAACAACTATGGGTCAGGGTCAGTTGGAATAGCACCGTCTGACCTTTACGTACTGGAGATACAGAAGATACATCACTAAAGATTTATTAAAATTGTTTGAGGCCACCTTTGGAGATGTAAGAAATTTGTTATACGGTGCATGGCTTCAACTGGCTGACAGGGATTTAAGGCTCTTACTCTTATTCTGGAGGACCCTGAGTCCCTGGGCAAGGGCAGGGTGATGAATGAGAGTGATATACACATGTGGCTGTGAAACACCAGTCTCGGCAAAAGTGGCAAAACACTTAAGCACGTGGTCAACTTATTTTCACTTCCTTCGTACTTTCTGAATATTTTCTCTGATGTGGCATGTTAACTGCTTGAAGATATTGCTTTCTTTTCACAGTTAATTTATTTAGTAATTAAAACAAGTAAGAAGCAAGACTCACGGGGATGTGCATAACCTGCTAGGACAATGCATGACCTGGTACTCATGTAGGTTCTTCCTCATGACTCCAGCACAGTTATAATAATCATTTTGCCATGAAAGAACCAGTACAGAGAACCATACACTAAAGTATAACTATATCTGGGAGACAAACAGGAGGAGGTAAATGCAGAGCTGCTCAGACTGATAAAAAATTCCCAGCTATTCTGGGCCAGACTAACGATACAGAGCACTGGGTCTCTCTTGCACTAAAGTGTGCTGGACCCTTTCAGGGGGTGGGGAGGAACCCATTGTGCAGAACTCCCAAAGGGGAAAAGGGGCATAACTTCTTCCTCCCCCTATAAACTAGTAACCAAAGGCTTTATTTATAGGCAATGAGGAGAAAAGCTTACTTTCAGAGATTTGCCAGATTTAGTTGGACACCTGTTTCCTAACCTTGGGAAATACCAATTTTTATACAATTACTTAAGTGAGCTTTGTGTGATTAGTTCACACTTTGATATCTAATTTTTAGATGCCTATATTGGTCATAAGCATAGGTCCCTTTTAGGGAATTCAAATTTTGCTTATCCAAAACTAGGCAGCTACACACCTTTGCAGACAGTGTCACTGATTTATTAAGCACAAATGACCCTCAGAGAGGAGGGAATGAACACAGACACCATAAAGGCTCTCATGCATCTAAGTTTTTTCACACACATCTTTATGAAATGCAAGAGAGAGATTATAATTTAAAGCTCCCTTCTGGATTTTGAAGGTTTTATGCCATTGTCCAGGATTCTGGATACCTGCTGTCCCAGCAGATTGTGTGTGTGCAGCACAGGCTACGGCAGACCTGATGTCCCAGCTGCCCATATGCACTGTGCTCTCCGGTTATGCACATTTCATCCAAAAACACTGTGAAAACTTCACTCATCATAAACCAACTGCCCATCTAATCAGCCATCATTTCTTCAAAACAATAGGGTTACTTGCACAGAGAAAGAAGCTCAGGGGAAAAAGAAGGGAAAAAGAAGAGACACAGCAACAAGAACCCACAATCCATCAGCCTCAGCCCTTTGTTTTACCTACTAATCTCACCAGTACCCTGCTAGATGGGAAACATTTGCTGGGCATACTGGAACAATGTCACTGCAATGAGCTATTGGTGGCCCACCTAAAGATTAACTGACGGAATTGAAGTGCAAAATTATTTGGGTGTTAGAAGGCTTATGGATTAGGAGTTTGAACTGATGTAGCTATGCACATTTTGTAGTTATTTTAAATGAACTATTTAAATGGATTACTTGGTGTTCTTAATTGCTGTTGTTTGAACTTATGTAAAGCCTGCATGTAATCGTATTGTTGAATCCCCAGAACTGACTTTGTTCCAGAAGAATAAAAGCTTCCATTTTAATGCTTATTCAGACCTCAAGGGAGATGAGTTAAATTTATGTATTATCCAAAGAAGAATTATTTTGTCTTTTTCTGGTGGTCTTTCATGCAGGTGTTAGTAATAGCTACAGGTACCATGTAGAATCAAATGGAGGCAATGAAATGACAAAAGACTTTAAAATAGCTGCATAAAATGGCCTATGATGGTACTGATAGCAGTATGCAGTTCAATATTGAAATATTAGCCTGGCAAATAACCCTTTATGTCCAAATAAATTCTGATTGCCTATTCACAGCTTAAATTTCCATGAGGCCTTCTTCATTACAAAATGAATAGCTGCTAATTTGTTGCATCTCTAAGTAAAGTTCCAGTAAATTATATTTAAAGGAGGGGAAAAAAAGGCCTTGTTATGAAACAGTCACCAGCTGGCCATAGCACTGCAAGTGCTATTTTCTTCTGCTTTTTGAAATTCTAATTTTTTGGTAAGTAAGAATTCAACTCTGAGCTTGTAGTGATGCATATAAAGATATATGGATGCTGCACTCCCATATATGTGGATTTGCATACTCAGGGCTTTGGGCTGAGGCGGTCTACAGAAGAGATAGTTTTCCTGAATTTGTACAGTATATTGCACAACAGGGTCCTCACTGTGAATATTGTTGCAATATCACCATAAAAGTAATAATTAAGAATAAAATGTTTAGAAAAAAATGACCTTGACACCCCAAATATTGCCCTATAGTGACGTCTTGTTGACTCTGAATGTTTTTCTCTTTAAATTTCTCTATCTAAATTTCTGTGTTATGTCAGTGTATCTTGGTGCCTGATTCAATAGTACAGAGAGCCGTTGACAGGGGCTGCCTGCTCCTCGTCACCCTGTGCCTGCAGACCTCCTTGTCTTGCTTTTGTACTGGAAAGGTGGGCTCCCACCCCTCCTTTGAGCCAGTTCTGCTATCTGTAAGACCTTTACTAAGTCGATTCAATTTGCTAATTTAGCAGAAATTGGCTCAATGCACAGAACCAGGAGAAAATTCTTCTGTGGCACTGAGCCATTCAGCTATCACTAACCTCAGAAAACTCACCTTGGCACTGAAATAAAATCATCACGATCTTACCTCCTTAATCCTGTTCAAATATACTTCTGACAAGTTACCAAGTGATAGAGTTGCCACATGGTATATGTTTGCTATCAAATATAATGATTTATTTACTTGTCTAAGTATCTTCTGTTATCTCTGTTACAGACACAAAGTCATAATGCATGCTTCAGCCTGCAGCTGCTAAAAAGGCTTGGATGTCAGCTGGCAGTAGGGTTTCTTCAAGATTCAGTTGCCTGTACATTCCAGTAAAAATCTGGTCTGAAGTCCTACATGTGGGGAACAGGGAAGCATCTAGGCCTCAGATGAGCAAAGACATTGAGAATAATAGAAGTAAAGATGAGACTTGGATTCCGTTGAGGACATCAGCTACAAATGCTTAACTCATTAGTCAAGGAGGGCACTGAACTGTGCAGTCTGTAGTAGGTGTCCCATCTAGAATGGCCTTGTTTTCAAAGGAGTTCTTTTAAGTAATACATTTTCTAGATGCAGATTTATGTAATGACTTTTAGTCCTTCAAATTACTTTCCTTGCAGTATATGTCCTTCTCATGTCATCCTACAGGTCCTGGAGAGATGGAGGGAAAGATCTTTGTCTCTAGGAGGTGAGAAATTTTTGAAGCCTCTATAGCAAAAGCTGTGTTAAAAGAAACTCATTTTAGCATTCGGCTGGGTCATTACAGGTGGCAATTTCTTGCCAGGCTAGTGGAAAGATGCATCTTGAGGAAAGGATCTCAAGAGGGTGTGTGGTTATTTTCTGGGCAAAGGTTAATACAGAAGACTGTAGGAGAAAGGGGATGTTGGCCTGAACAAGGAGGGCAGGGTGGTGGGACGAAACAGCACTTTCATAAGCAAGGTCAGAGGAAGGAAAGTTCTCCCCCAGACTGCACACCTAAGGAGGGCTGGTGGGGATATCTGTGGGAAGGGCATGGTTGGGGCAGGGAGGGAAGACAGGAATTCCTGCTCTGCCTCTGGAATGTAGGTGATAACGAGGAAATGTCAGAAACCAGCTGAGAACCTGGGCTGGTTAACAAGAACAGGTAGGATTTGTGAATTGTGGGACTGAAGATAATAGTTGAAACTATGTGAGTGTCTAAGCTCACCCTTAGAAAGGAGGAGAAAAGAGGGGAGTGTGCCAAGATCATCGTTTATGTGAGCGGAAGTTTTATAGTTTGCAATTTTGCTGACAGTGATAGAAAGCCTTGTGTCAGCCTCACCATACTAGGCCTCTTCTGTAATGAGTTTATCACCCATACCAGGTTTATCACTATAATGAGTTTATCACCCATAATGAATTTATCACCCACACTGTTTGGTCAAAGCATTCATAAAACCTGGTAAAGATACATCAAAGGGGATCAATTTAATCCTTTTAAAACAATCACACACATTCATCTTTAGAGGAAAATTGAACATGCCCAAAACACTTTTTCCCTGGAGAATGTCTCTTGGCAATTATGGGAGGTGTCCTATCAACCTGTACTCACCACCAATAACACCCAACACCATACGCAAGAGTAATAAAATGTCCTTCAAGATAAATAATAATACCAGACATTATGGCAGGTTTTCTGACAAAAAAGGGCAGAAAGCATAACTGCCCAGTTCCTGCCTCTCTGCTCCTGTTCTGTTCCAGTCCCATTTCATTCAACAGTCTCACAGGTGCTGTCAAACGGCTTAACTGATCAATGTACATTTTTGAGACAGTATCTTGAGCACAACCGGGCTGCTAACGGCAAGCTCTGACATGACCTTGTGCTAGGAGGTTGACGTTCTGTTGTCTGTGACAGCAGGTGATATTTGACGTGCTCTGGCTGGGGCGCGTGTCCCCACTCCACGGCATTTGTCTCTGCCCAGCTGGACATCGTGGATCCCTTTGCACAGCCAAAGCAGAATGGAGACTTAATACAGGCGGCAATGTTGCCTGCTACATCAAGTCTCGAAAACTGCTCTTAAGGCCATTACAACTTGCAACAGTCAATCTTTGGTTTATTACTTACTTGTTTTTGTTAGGGTTTGGAAGCTTTATTAACACAGGTGGCCAAATTCGTCTGTTGTGTAACTAACTCCCTGGATCCCAATTTGGCCCACAAACTTGTGCACATTAAAATTTCTCACCTGAACTTCTTTTGCTGAAGCCATTTTTACCTATAAATACTGAGCATGCAAATAAAGCTAGTTCTGCATTTCATCTACTATATCCTCCCCAGTGCCATTTTTCCGAAAACAGAGAGTTTCAGCAATGCGCTCCCTTTATTAGATCAAGAATAATTAAAAGGCAACACAATGTTCTTTTATGATTTTTATTGCTTAGCTAAAATCTAAACTGCACTGGCAACTGATTTTTCTGTTTCAAAGAACTACATAATCACAAATAATTCTATAAAAAAATGATCCATTCATAATATAAAATATATGAATGTACATGCCAGCCTTCTTGGTCTGGTTTGAGGGGTAGGTGTTAGAACCTAATGTATCTGTATTTGGTTATTCCATGGCTGTATTTGACTCAGGAACTGACATCCAACTGTGATTCCTCAACTGTCAGCTTTTATTACAAGTTTTGTGGTGCCGACCAAAATTGCTTGCTAGCTTTACCAAGGACACTACATTTTTTCATATCTTTACATTCTATAGCTTTTAATAAAGAACAGTTCATTATAGGGGTAATTTCATAGAGGGAATTTGCACAAAACCTTTAAAATACTTGGGAATTGCCCAGCATGCAAGAACTCAGAGTAAATAGGTTACCCAAATAGCTGTTTTGGAATCTGGGCCCCCCCAATATGCAATCATTTACTCCTCACCATTCTATCACCAATTTTCAGCTGGCATTTTCTCTGCAAGTAATAACCTGCAAGTGATGTTTGCAGCAGATCAAAACAGCTGAAAAAAAGTGAAAGAAAGAGCAAAAATGAAAATAATAGTTGGTAGAAATGAGAGAGAATAGTATAATTACTTGTATTTCCACAGCATCATGTCTTCCCAGAATTCAAGCTGTGCATAATAGCTTTAGTGCAAGGGCAAAACAGAGAAACCCCTAGGAAAAGGGATACAGATAGTATTTTTTTAACCTTCCTGGGGAGTCTTACTCCATGAAGATTTAAAGCTTTTTAATCTTCAGCAGGACGTGTTGGCTGGAAAGTAGTGCATTTCAAAATGAAAATGCATTAATTAATGTCTCTTGGAAGAGGACAATCTGAAATATCTTTCTCTGTGGGAGTAACTTGCAAGCTGATTATGTGGGCTGATAGATATTCCATCGGAGAACATTCAGGGAATGTTAAGGTTGAACAGTTAAGCACACGGAAGTTAGGAAATGCCACATTGCAGGATTCATGCGCATCCTTAATTCTGTCTCTGGTGTGTATGCGGTATAATGTATTCATTACATATAATCTCCCAGACACTGCTATAAATATACACCCTGATCTTATATTTTACACACATCAGAGCATGCATTAAGTACTGTGTACAACTCTCCGCCTTAGCCTATTAAAACCTTGTATAAGAAAAGTACATAATAAAATTTGTCTTGAGCGACTAGTGCAGATTAAATATTATATTTATGATATAGCAAATGGCAGGCATTTGTTTCAATAAATTATCCTCTAAGCTTGAAAGACTGCACGCTACATGGGTGCATGCAAATTGGCCATGTAGTTAGCTCCTTCATTTCCTGCAAAGCTCAGGAGGGCTGCCTGGTTTTTCTGCTTAAATAGACACAGCACAGGTGCTGCAGCAGACTGAAGCTTTGGCCATTCCCACATCAAGCAGGAAAAATAATGAGAAAGGGTTCCTATGTCCTCTCATGGACAGTCAGCCTACCATGATTTTTCTCCTGATCCAACAGGGCTTCATTTATCTGATGAGTGCAAGAGAAAGTTACTGGTTTAATGTGACCGAAGTCAGAGCAGGGGATGCTCTGAAGAACTAACAGTGTAACATTTGCACACATATGCTACATGACATTGGAAATGAAGGAGTAAAGGGTGTTTGTGAAGTTTAAATGGCATTCATAATGAAAACAAAGCACATAATTAGTAAGGTTAAGGATCAGAGAATCCAGAGAGAGTTGAGGTTTCACAAACCCCTCAAAATTTATAAAAAACATGGGTTTTTTCCATTTAATTGACTCAGAATGCAATGAAAGCATCTTTCTCTAATTAAATAAATGTATTGTGGTATGCAGAAATAAATACCAATGATTCCTTAATCATGGCCTTTGAGTCTGGACAGAATAGTTTTGCTATTTGAATTTTAAGGGCTTTTTTTTTAACATTGTTTTTATTTTATTTTAGTGAGTATTTCACTTTGTTCTGCCTTTTTCTTGCTGGCACAGTGAAGGATCAGTTCTTTCCTCCATCTCTGCTTGTTCCCCTTTCTCTCAGAAAGCATCCCTTCTCCACAGGTCCCTCTGGTCGAAGATCAGTTGCCTGTTTGGCATACCACTCTTCTGTGTGAATCTGCTACTATTTCATCTTCTGGACAGTGCAGGGAAGATCAACAGATTCTTCTGTGTTTAAGGAAAGATGGTTGTACTCAACAGATTCAATAAGTTTTATGCCAAGATGCAATAATATTTTCCTTTGCAGAACTTGCCAGCTCTGTGATCAGCGCAGGAGTACAATGGAAGCCACTGCCTTTACATCACATTTCTCCTCCTACAGAGGAGCTGGAAACAATTTTAATTTGTTCTGAAGAATATCTTTTTATTCAGAGGAGTAGGTAAGTACAGGTGTGGAAGGGTCTGCTTTCATCATTGAATGGAATTCCCAACAACCTAGGCTGCTACGTAATGCACATTAATCCCAGAAAGGTCCTCTAAAGTTCCTCCATTTTGCACGTCACTATCCCCAAATACTGTAAACACTTACTGCACCTTCACTTCAAAAGAATAAGATTTAGATTCATTTGACTGATGATAGGAGTCTGGAAGATTTTAGTAGTGCCTTTTGCCTGCTTCCTTTGTGTAGCACAATGAAATGAATGTCATTCATTTCAGCATCTGCAGTGGAGCTATCTGAATCTACACTGGTCACCCCCATGTCTCTCTGCAGTCAGTGGAGGGAGGTAAGTGCTTTCAGGGTGTGATTCATCTCAGTCTGAGCAACTGTAAAGTAGAAAGGTTCACACCTGACTGATCATCTCACACAGTTACAGTTAGCATAGAAAAATTGGGTCAGGTACAAGTCATTAATTTTCACAGAATTTGAATGACTGCCACAGTAAGAGATAAATTAGAAACAGTGAAATGCAAACTCCAAGTTACCAGAAATGTCACTTTAACCTCTGCTTTAGAATCTAATTGGGTTTGACTCAGATTTTTTCTTTGTTTGTACACTCATGTTCTTGGAGACTTTAATTGCTCAATGGTTGATATTGTTCCAGTTTACATTAAAAAAATATGCTTGAGGACCAGATGTATTGCAATGTAGGACAGAGAGAATTTTTTTATCTTTACTGCATCGTATCGGAACCAAAGATCTGCATCATTTTAGTACTTGCACTGAGAATACACATTTTAACACAGATTAAAAAATCCAATTTATCAAATTAATTTTAAGGAAGGCTAATGAAACATAGGAAAGAAAGAAATTTTCTTTGAGGTAAACCTTTGCTGACTTAATTGTGTTCACGGACATCATTTGGATTTTCTTTGCCCTTGCAATTCTCATACATATGTTAAGTATCCATTAAAAGGCTTGCTGCTAATAATGGTCTTAGATCCCAATGGTGATCTTCTTCATAGATTCATCCTCCATACACATTATATAAGCTCTGTTTGTAGTAACTCACTCTATAGCCTCTTGTTGCACCTATTACAGACAAGTTCTCCCAGCCTATGCTCAAATGGAAACTATTTTAGGTTGACAGAAGTCCAAGTAAAATACAGTAGAGAAATATAAATAGCTACAATATTTTCAATTTATTAATTTAATATTTAAATGCTAACTTTGATGGCTTATTGTTTGTCAGTTCCTTTTCTTCTTTGGTGAGGAAAGTTCTTCAGCTTAAACCAAACCACTGTCCTCTTGCCCTTCTCTAGCCACCTTTAATGTCCAGAAAGCATTCTTTATTCATGATTAAATGTAAGTTTTCCTCAGGATCTAGAAAACCATCATTTGGTTGGATGGAAGCATTGTTTCCATCCCAAACACAGAATATACAAGACATTACATTTTCTATTATTAGTTCAAAAAACAGAGATCCTGCTCTTGTAACACGCCTTAAAAGCAGTTCTGACAAAGACTCCATTCTTTTAATAGCAAAATGGAAAAATGTTAGAGTTGATATCTAACGGAAGCTAGAAAGAAACAACTTAGAAAGACCTAGTACACAAAGCTAATTGAAAAAAATTTTACAGTGGAACAATTTGGTGGACAAGGGAAGGGGAACTGACATCATCTACCTGGACTTGTGCAAGGCATTTGACACTGTCCCACACGACATCCTTGTCTCTAAATTGGAGAGACATGGATTCGATGGATAGACCACTCGGTGGATAAGGAAATGGCTGGATGGTTGCACTCAAAGAGTTGTGGTCAATGGCTCAATGTCCAAGTGGAGAACAGTGATGAGTGGCGTTCCTCAGGGGTCAGTACTGGGACCGGCACTGTTCAACATCTTTGTCACCAACGTGGACAGTGGGATCGAGTGCACCCTCAGCAAGTTTGCCAACAACACCAAGCTGTATGGTGTGGTCGACATGCTGGAGGGAAGGGATGCCATCCAGAGGGACCTTGACAGGCTGGAGAGGTGGGCCCGTGTGAATTGCATGAAATTCAACAAGGCCAAGTGCAAGGTCCTGCATGTGGGTCGGCGCAATCCCAAGCATGACTATAGGCTGGGCGAGGAATGGAATGGATTGAAAGCAGCCCTGAGGAGAAGGACTTGGGGGTATTGATTGATGAGAAGCTCAACATGAGCCAGCAGTGTGTGCTTGCAGCCCAGAAAGCCAACCATGTCCTGGGCTGCATCAGAAGAGGTGTGACCAGCAGGTCGAGGGAGGTGACTCTGCCCCCCTACTCCGCTCTGGTGAGACCCCACCTGGCATACTGCGTCCAGCTCTGGGGGCCCCAGTACAGGAGAGACATGGAGCTGTTGGAGCAAGTCCAGAGGAGGGCCATGAAGCTGATCAGAGGGCTGGAGCACCTCTCCTGTGAGGACAGGCTGAGAGAGTTGGGGTTGTTCAGCCCGGAGAAAAGAAGGCTCCGGGGAGATCTAATTGCGGCCTTGCAGTACCTGAAGGGGCCTACAGGAAAGATGGGGAGGGACTGTTTATCAGGGAGTGTAGTGACAGGACAAGGGGTAATGGGTTCAAGCTGAAGGAGGGTCAATTTAGATTAGATGTTAGAAAGAAATTCTTTACTGTGAGGGTGTTGAGGCACTGGAACAGGTTGCCTAGAGAGGTTGTGGAGGCCCCATCCCTGGAAGTGTTCAAGGCCAGGTTGGATGAGGCTTTGGGCAACCTGGTCTAGTGGAAGGTGTCCCTGCCTGCAGCAGGGGGGTTAGAACTAGATGATCTTTAAGGTCCCTTCCAACCCAAACCATTCTATGATTCCATGATTCTATGATACGACAGCTCCAGAATTTGTATTAAAAATGTAGCATATTTGTCTAATATTTCAATTATACTTCATCATAGTAGAAGAAATGGCTAAAGAAAAAGTTGTGCAACGGTTACTATTGCAAACCTTGAACAGTTTCCACCCCAAGCTGCTATGTTAAACTCAAATTCATACTTTTTTGATGCCTTTCGATTTGCTGGACTCTAATTGAGTTTAGGTACTGACTGGGATGATCTGGACCTGTTAGCATAGCAAACCACATACTTGGCACACTTGTTGCCAAAAAGACCACCCCAATATGGTAGGATTTTTTATGTCTAATTTACATCAAATTACCTTTGTTGCTGTTTCTTTGTTGTTTCTTGATGACAAGTAAAGAGGTGTCCACACAGACACATGCAGGGTAGACTTAAATAGCTCAAAATATATTTAGATCTGCTGAGGTGGGGTGGGATGGGGGAAGCCAAAACCAGCACTAAAAACCTTGCCTGAGTTTCCACATTGTTCAGATAACCTTTTACGAGTTTTAAGTGTGTTTTCAGTGATTCCAAGATATTTCTCTTTCTCAGCATGCTTCATCTCAATCTCAGTCCCATATTCTCCAAACATTCACAAAGAAATCCTCCTTCTGATACAATTTCCATAGATGGCCTTTCTCAGATGATTCTCCATTATGATTTCAGCCTCATTGTCAAGTACTCCATACCTAAGTTAAAAGCTTACCTTTATTAAATGGTTCCTCATGCTGGAGGCAGCAGCTTGTATAGGCTTCCGGGTACCTTGTTAGAGAAAATCCACCTCTTGCTCCTGAGCTTTCACTATTTGGACTGGTGAATTTTATTTTATTTTATTTTATTTTATTTTATTTTATTTTATTTTATTTTATTTTATTTTATTTTATTTTATTTTATTTTATTTTATTTTTCATTATACGACAATTTCTGGAAGACTGAGCAAAAAGACAATTGTGTTTGGGCCCTCCAATATTACAGTACAATCAAAACAGTGTAGCTAAGGAAAATAGAGGTTATGGTTTGATGCAGATACATATAGAAATAGATCGATTTTCAATTTTAGTTTGTTTTACAAAAAGCTTAAGCAGAAACTCTGAAGTGTGGCACCTTATAAAGTGGACATTCTGTGACTTTTTAGGCTTAAGTAGTTCAGAATATAAAACCAGGAAAAAACCCTATTTACTTCAAAAAAAGAAAGACTTTGAGGAGTTTTATGACTAATTCTAGCACAGAAATAATGAGGGATGAAGAGGTGATATTTGTCATTTGAACAGCCTGCATTGCATTGTGACAACTGTGGAGCTGGGAGAGGAGGGACAAGGTGGTATATGAACTCAATTTCTGATCTGGTTTGGTTTTGTCTTTTTCATTAGTCCCCCCATGATTCTTTTAGCACTGGGTGCTTTGCCGACTGGCGATGGTAAACCTCCCTTGCCACTGGTTAATACCTACCCTTCGGGCCCATTGGGCACGTTTGCCTGGGAGGAGGATGGATCAGGTCCTATATGTCACTCAATGCCTTTTGATATTTCAGTGCTTATAATTTGCTCTAGTTTCCTCCTTTAGGAAGTGATATGATTTTAATATTCACTTATTGTGACACTCTAAATAGTCTGTTTATAATTAGTATAAATTTGTCACACATAACAAAATTTGAACTTTATATTCTCAGTGGAAAAGGAATGAAGAACTGATTTGATTTTACTTTCTGTCTTTCGTTCTCAATATACATGTTGATCTGTCACCAATAATATAAATGGCTGGGTCTGAAAACAATTGATCATGCATTATCTTTTGGTTCAGCTTGTAACTTCCAAGAGTTATATTTATTATATGTTATGACCTTGATTTTTACTCGAGATCTACTTGCTGCTGAAGGATGTGGAAACTGCCAGGCAATGAGGCAAATATCTTGAATTCTCATGGTGCCATGTTCTGCCCATTGTCAATACCACAAGTTACTAAAGTCATTTAGGGGTTTTCATAGATTTTGCTATTTTATTTTTATGGGATCTTCTCTCTTGTGTTATTGTATCCCACCACATTGATTCACCTCGTGTGAGACAAAGACAGCTGATGTAGACTCTCATTGACTAACTTCATCCCATGGATATTTTCTTATTTTTATGAATTTTCAGTTGAAAATTTTGCAGTGGTTTGTGCCAGATAATTGAAAGGAAATCTAACTCCTCTACATTCCTTTTTTCCTTTCCTTCTAATAGATTATTCATTATGTCACTAAGAAGAAAAATTTCTCAAGTTTGGAGCACAGCTTGTGGAAATTAACTTGTGCTAGCTTAAAGTAGTTGGCATATGTACCAGGGCAGCCTTGGTGTATACCTGGTGGACAGGTGCCTCCTGAGCTCAGCACTGGAGTCACTGCACCAATGGAGGAATGAAGGCACTCAAATTTATATCCAACTTGAATCCATCTCCATGCAGTCACACCACTGATAACAACATGGATATTAACTCTGATGTGCATTTCCAGCTCTTTTCCCTCTCTCTATAAATATAACCATGTCTTTCTGAAAATTAATATCTAACAAAGAAGTATGAAACAACAAAGATGTACGAACAAGGCTCTGTATGTCTGCAGTTCCTCACAGAATAACTTATTGGAAAAGGATGTGTGTGTCAAAAACATCCATATAAACATTTTATTTCTCATTAAAAAATTGTCTCAGAAGGCAGTGAGAACTAGAAAGAAATAATGTATCTATTTTCTTTCCATCTTTCTTTTTCCCCCTTTTTCCTCATGCAAATTTTTTTCTAAATGGTTTTGTCTCTATTCATAATATCCTTTCTGTAAGACTTTTAGCATATCCTCAGCTTAAGCACCTCAGTGGCTGATGAAGTCAGTCAGAACTGATTTGCTTCAAGTCAGAGACACTGTTTTTGATCTAGTGCCACCACCTATTTATAAAGTGATGTGGAAAATGTCACAATAACATTAAAGACATTTTTTTTCCCTCTCAAATGTTTGTAGGATTAAATAGGATTTACTTTGTGAAAAAGGGTCAGAAGGTAATGTTTCGTCTCAAAATTAACTTTTCAAGGCCTTTCACTGTTTTCTCACAGGTAGAGATACATAGGCATTCCCTTCATCTGGGCTGCAGATACATACATTTTCTCCATTGAATAGGAAAACTGCAGAGAATCAATGTAAGTATTACATTCCTCAGGGATCTCCTCCTGCATATAGAAAGGCACCCACTGTCCCTGAAATAGTATGAATAAGGAGAATTTTGCCTCGGTGGATCACGTCTGCAGGTCAACGGTATATGTCCATAGATTTCTGTTTAAGGATTGTACATGCACATTTCATGTTGGTTTCACAGGGTCAGGCCATGGAGGTGAATTAATTTTCTCTGGCTCTGTAAGGGTGCTAAGAGGAGTGCAGGGGCAGAGTTGTGCGGAATGTTCCTCTCTTAGAGCTCTGCTCCTCCCTAAAGCTGGCATTCTGCCTTTTAAAGGCAAAAATAATGAACTTCTGGACCAGACTTCTCTGCCAGGTAAATTATTACAGACACTTAATCTTACTAAAACCAACTCTGGCAAGGACTATCAGGAGCTTATAGTTCAGTTTTCCAAGGAAGAAGATCAGTGATGGAAGACACCATGAATAAGCCAAGTATGAACCTGGTGATGTGATCCCACCATGCCTGTGTAAGAGGAAATTGACTTATATACCTATAAACAGCAGTCCAACAACAAAACAAAAGGTCACAAAAACCATTCAGGTCTATCACATTTCCCCTAGGACTCCGGAGATCAGGGAGCAATCCTGCTATGAGGACTGATTCTAATTAAAGAGCAAAGGGGAAAAAAAAAGCTTTCATAAAATAACTCCTTCTACCAAGGACTGGTGCAAACACAGACAAGAGCACCAGTTGACACTTCCCAGTGTTCCACAGTTTATCAGAATGTAGGAAGAAGAAAGAAATTAAAAAAGACATAGGACCTTGATGATGTCTGCCAAACAAGATCTTTCATAATTGTTATTGTATTTTATTTGTTATTTATGATTCTATTTTACTGGAATAGCTGTAGGAGTCCCAGTTGAGCTCAGGTGTCAGTGTGCTGCAGGCTAACCCAATCCATAGTCAAAGACTGCTTGAAGATCTTGCCTGTCTGAGCGAGTTGATGCTGGACTCTAACTCAGAGGGTAATGTTTTTATGTGCTCTTGGTCTTCCATCAGTTCAATGCACAAACATTCTGCATGTGTCAAGAAAAGAAATAATAAAGATAGATCATGTTCTATACAAACAGGAAAAGTCAGGAAAAAAATCAGAAGAGAAAGGAAACCAGAGAAGTAAAGTGAATTGCCCAATATCACAATGGCAGTCAGAGCTGGAAGTGAAAATGCCTTTCCCTTCTTTGTGAATCAGCTCAAAGCATTGCCAGAGTCCTCAGCAGATAAAGCAGAAATCTCCATGTAGTACACATTTCTCTATTTTTTTATATATGCTTTGTTAAAGACGCCTAAGCCTTGGTCCACTGGTTTGCAAAGGCTCATGTCTTATTGATACACAAAGCTAATACAGTAGCTCAAGAAAGATTACACACAAAAAGATGAATGAAGCTAGTTGACCTCAGCCTTGAGTCAGGTGGCACACAGTGTTCAGCATTACATCTTTCCTGTTTGAGAAGTACAGAGGCCCATTAGGCTCCAACTGAAAGATCTAGAGCAGTAAAAATTTGTTTTAATTAAAAGCTTGACATTCAGGTTGATAAAAGGATGTGTGTAGAAGCTGAAAAGAACAAGGACAATGTTGTGCACTACGGTGCAACTTCACTGAAGCCCAAAGAGATATATTGAAGGTAAATTGGACCCAAAACATGTGCATATGGAAACATTTGGCTTCTTTTATTTTTGCAAGAAAAAAGCATTCAGTGAATTGCAAAACAATTTTTATTTTAACAAGACTGAGGTAAAGGGTAGCAGTAGCTTTCCCTTGCCAGTCTGCAGCTCTTTACTCAGACTTTCTCAAAATCTTCAAAGAGATATATTAGGTGCTTTTACAACCTCTTTGTTCTCTTATGGGAAAATAATTATGGTACAATTTCTTCTCATTCAGATTTTAAATCCTGATTAGAGTCATGCAATCTGGCCTTCAAATAAAATATATAATTTTGTGCATCACATTCGTCTTTCTAAATTACAGCAAATTGTCCAATTTTTATTTTGTGGACTGTGTAGTTACAGCAATCAGCTTACCTGCTCTTCACCTCAGCATATGCTATAGCATCCTAAGTGATGAATGTCATTTTAATCAAAAGGCTTGGAGAAATCTTCTGAGCTAATAGAACACTTCAGCTTAGAAAACATGTTGCCTCAGGAAAGCAGTAAGAATTCAGAGACTTTCTTGTAGAACTTCTCCAAATCGGGTTTAACTGGAGGTGGGGGGCAGAGAAGAAAAAAAAAAAAGGTTTGACTTTTTTTGGACCAAGAGAAAGTGAGAAACTTTGATTATTTTTTTCTTCATGATGACATGAACCTTCAAAATACCAATGTTGTCCCCATCAAAAAAAAAAAAAAAGGAAATTAAAGTTAAGATCTAGGTATGTTCATTCATTTCTGACCCCACAGGGCGAGGTTTAGATACAAATCAATGAAGAAAAAAACCCCTCAGAACTACTTAATAGTTAGTACATTTCTGGTAAGATGGGCTTTCTCAGACTTCAGTTCTGAAGGCAGAAGGAGAAGGGGAGAACAGCCTCCAGCCCTACTGTCTGAATATCTGGGGATGGCTAAATGGGGCTGTGCCATACTGAATGAAAAGTTTATCTCTATAGAAAGGTAAACTCTACGAAAATAAAAAACAAAGGACAAAGAGTCCTGAGAATATACTAATGGATAAAAAGTTTTGAGAGTATGTTGTAGCATGGGAGGTAAACCCAATTAAATGAGGGATTAAAGTCATGATGTGGCAAGGCTGGCCCAGTATACAGAATACAGCGAATCACTGGCATGGTAAACTCCTCTGAAAACTTTGGAGAATCCAAGTTGTGGGTAGAAGTCACAAACTCTTTAAGCCATGAAGTGTTGATATGTTTTCCTTCCCTGTCTTGCCTTTAAAATGGCTAAGAAGTTAAATGTAACAGAGTATTTTAAAACAAGGTGGAAGTTGCAGTGTGAAGCACTGAGGACCATATTTTCTGCTGACACGATCCCACTGAAACCACTTGAATTATACCAACAGATTTTGGCTCTGAAAGTCAGGAAATGCCAAAGTTAGGTTGAATGTAGGGCAACATGACAATATTTTTGCAATACAGAAAGCACACTTGTTTTCATTCTCAAACAGCTTGGGTAAGCTGTTGAGGAATTTGAAAGGGTTCACTCAGCAGTACTTCCAGCTCCCAAGATAGCCAGGGAATATCTCATGATAATGCAAAAGTCACCAGTGTGCATGTATTTAAGTGAGTACATCATTAAAGGATGAAAATAGATTTATGCCATCGAAAAAGAATGCACTGAGAAAATAATCTCTGGGGTTTCTACAAACATATACATATGTACTCATCAATATCTGTCTTCAGCTAATTCATATCTGTTTCATGAACTGGTGTCACTGCCTTTAAGTCAGTAACCTTAAGCCCAGGGACTTCCAGCTTGTTGGAAATCAACATGTTGTAGCTACATAAAAGATGTCTTTGTAATTAAAAAAAAATCTTCATTTTAAAAATGAGAAACTGCTAGAAATATAAAAATAATTAAAACAGATTTTTAGGGGTTTAGGCAATGTCCACTAGTATCTGTGAAAACCAGTACAAGAATTACTTCTTCCTATTGCTTCCAGTTCCTTTGTTTGTTCCTTTCTTTGGTTTTGATTTTTGAAGATTTTTTTTCTCATAGGATCATCCCTGAGACAAAATATCATCAATAAAAGCTACTGAGGCCTGCTAAAGCAACAAAGTTTTTGCTGTCAATGCATTCAAGTATTACTGTATATAACAGTTTTTCTTGAAGTATGTCCACCCTGCTATCTCCAAAACCATGCCTGTACTCATGACTGAGGTGGCTGTAAGCAAAACACTTTCAATACCAGAACAATATAGCTGTGATGCTTCAGGCAGTGTAAGCCTCTTGAACTTGCTCTATCAAAGGGATCATGATACCAAAATCTGAAGCAGAAAAGCACATTTTCAGTCACAGGCTCCTGATGTGAACATAGAAAGGACACGGGCAGGAGAAAACCTGGATTCTAGCACAAAAGCACTCCATTGAGATGCTGAAAAGCAAAGCACGAGACTTTCTTCCTCACCATAGTGTGCGTGAAGGAGAAAGCACAAATGCATGTTTCTGAAAAGACTAAATGGTGGGTAAGGCCTAATCGTTCAACTGGAGATGCAAGTCATCATCCTACTGCTGAGGATGGAAAGTAGGGTGGAAACTGTGAAGGACACTGAAAGCTCAGACAGTTGACCGTGATTTATGTGATAAAGGTAATATGACAGGAGACTTTATCTCTAGATTTGTCCAGAAATGTCTTCTTGTTCCATTTTAAAATGAGCTCTGCTTTGTGCCTGTGGGAAAAAAAAAAAGTCCAGGTCTCAGACACCATGTTTATATTGCCTTTCCTCATTCCATCTGCTTTTATTAATTTCTTATGCCAGCTGCAAATTTTTCATAAAGCCTATCACAAAGAAGATTAAAATTTGCCTGGAAAACCCAATCCGAAGAATTTCCATTGTTAATTAAAATGTCATCTTTCTAGCAATTCATTAAACAATTTCTATTGAGAATGTAGAGGGACAGCAGATCTCGTGTGAGTAAGGAGACATCACTTTATAACAGCAGTTTAAACTACCTAATCACTGCTGATTAGGTGAGCTGCTCAGTGAAGAACCCTTGTTTTCTTCAGTATTTCAGGCTAAAACTCTTGTCATCAGTCAAAATTCTCATTTATAAGGATGTGTCAAGACCTTCTTTATGATTCCTTCTCAGAATTTTTCCCCAGTCTAGTGTGAAATCAGTTTTCTTCATTCATGATCATCCCTGCTGTTATCCTTTCATCTATGTGAGCCTGAACATAATTAGAAGAATAGATTCATTCATGTCATTTAATAATATATGTAATTTAATTGCATTCCCACTTGAACTTCTTTTTATTTAGAATTTATATTTACAGCAGCTAGCTAGCAGTATCTGTTTCTCATCTTTGTTCTACTGATACACAGGCACCTACTGCCAACGGATACTATTATATTGCTATAAACTAGCCTGTGGAAGCAAGCAGTAATAAAAGTATAGGTCTTTTCAAGACAGTAATGCAGCATCATTGTGTGTATTAGATGGCCAGAAAAAATCTACCATTTCTTTCTAGTCTCTACTCCTTAACAATCTGTACAATTAAGGTAATCAGTCTCAGTAATTAGTAATTAGCATTCTGAAATTCACAGAATTCATACATCTGAATCTAAACCTAAAATGTATTCTTTGTCAACTGGGAGTTTTCATCTCCGACTACTATTTTGGTTGTCTCTGAAGACTGGAACCAGTTTTTTTTCTTTCTTCCAGATGAGATGTGACTCATAACCCCACTTGGTGTTTGGCAGGATATGGGCCCCAGTCTCTCCTTTTACCAATGGATACAGGTCATTTCCTTGGTAGCCCACTTAGTCTGATGGAATTTTTGTGGGTTGGGAACCTGAACAATTACTTTGGATGCTCATCCCTATACTATCTTTGCTCATAGATTCTTGCTTTTTCTGACAGTCAGTTTAGCATTTTGTAACCAATTATATTTTTCATTCATTGTTTCTATCAACTTTTCTAAAATGAGTTTAACATTGCCAAAGGAAAATGAGATAGCAGTAACAGAATGAAGGGAAAAACATATTTCTCTCAAGTTTTAATAGTCACGTATTTTTCTGACAATCAAACTTTAACTGGCAGGTTAAGTCAGCAATCTAAGAATCTGACCAGCATTTCTGTTCCCACAAGTTCTTCCCATAGGAAGGCTAGCAAGAGTTCTGCCTGCAGAGCACCAAACAAAACTGGCAATTTGCAAGTCATTACTTGAGACACTGGTGGAAGTCTTGGAGAGTACTTATAGCAGCATATTCTTGACATGTAACATTTCAAAGGTTATTCTACCTCAGCTTCCTATAAAGGCAAAAGAGAAACAGTGGGGTGCACATTAAGTTTAACAAGGTGAATATCCTTTGGTTTCCTCCATAGTCAAAGGTGAGAGAGAAGCCACCGTTGAGGTGTTTCTGGGCAGAAACTTACCTTGAATATTCGGAATCACTCTTTGGAGGAGTCTTTCCCAGTCACAACACAGAAAATCTTGGGCAAACAGCCTCCTTTTTAAAGTACCCCTTTATAATGAAATTTATGATGTGGTGAGAATGCCCACAGTTTGCTCCTCCCTGTTCTTTTTAGTGGACTTTCATTTTTATAAAAACATACTTTTTGCTCAGATGCTCTGAACTATGATTTAAAGGGCAGGGGAAGACACCCAGGAATTCTGGTTTGAATTTCACTACACATTGTAATCCATATGCATAAATATTTTTATTCTATTCTGTGCTTGTAACCAATGACAGAAAATCCCACTATAATAACTGTAGGTCCTGAATCCTAACTGTTTTTCAACATCTTAAGCCAGAAGACGTTTTTCCCGCTACATTTAATCAAGCTTCACTGGTGCTGAGCCAATATTAATTATATCAAAAACAAATAAGTGGTCTGTCAAAGTAATAGAGATAAAATTATCTCCTATTTTTTTCCAATGGACAAACCAGATGGCCAAAAAAAATCTTCTGTCAGGGTCTCTGCTAGTCACTGAGAATAACCATATTACTGATATTTTGTCAAAACATCCAGTTTAAGATGTCTCCTAGGAATAGCTGATGAATTGTGACTGAACTGTTCGTTTCATTCTTGAAGGACAGCATTTATAACTGCTTTTTAACATCACTTTATCATAATTGTGTCATAATATCACATTCATCACATTTTATCATAGTTTTTCAGTCACCGTTTTGCATGTGCAGTTAATGTCCTCAACCCAAGTCTCAGCTCACGTAGGTCCCAATGGCCTCTGAGGGGCTTCCGTGTGGAAGCCTGGAACATGCCAAGGTCCTTTCTGCATGGGGGCCAGAATCAGGCCAGAGTGGCAGATGGACGTCCACACCATGGGCCCCACTTTTTTTTCCGGGAGAAATTAGAGCACCGTGGATATCCTCTTGGGTTTTACACTGAGATGGATTTGGTGTTGGGAAGAGTCCATACTGAGAGGAAAGGACTTGGAAGACTCTTTAATATCCTTTCTTATTTAATAGAGCTGGCCAAAATATGTTCCCAACTATGGCATTATCTAAAGTGTCTCAAAATTAGAGAAAAAAAAAATCTAAAAAAGCTATGTGAATAATTGTTTGCAAATAAAAATAAGCTAGATTAAATGGAAAGTTTTGACATCCTTCATAATTGATTAAAAATAATCTAATTTTATCTTTTTGATAGTTTGATTCTTTTACAGCAACGATAAAACTAGACATAGTCATTTTGAATTGAGAATAAGAAACTTTTCATTTTAATGCGTAGTACTTAGACAATTTACAAGCTTTGTTTACAAAATTTGCATTTGCAAGTTTATTAAAACTGCCAAATTTTGCTTTCAATCAGTTCATTAAAACTGCCTAATTTTGCTTTTCATCAGTTCACTAAAGTGACTTCCTTCAGCAGAAAAACATCCAAACAAAAATTCCCAATCTGACAGGAGCCGCCAGCTCAGAAAAGGTACCAGACAAGAAAGCTCCCACCTCCTGATGCCTTTCCAGCTTCCTGGAAAACACCAGTGACTCTGCACTGAGACCTCCCCTGCCCTCAGGAGATTGCTCTGGCAGGGCGAGCTGGGAGGCCATAAGGGAGGAAGAGTTCCCCAGGACATTGGGGAGCAATGTTACACCAGCCATTAAGGTTTCAGCATATGGCTTGTAGCCCAGCTGAGGACAAGAGGCAATGGAGAAGGGCTCTGTCCTCCCTCGCTCCCCTGCGGTCACCAGGCACGCCGCAGCATTGTGGCTCAGGAAGCACCCACAGCAGGATGCTGACAGCCTCTTTTGCAAGCATGCAGGTTTGGGGGCAGATAGGAAGCTCCTCACTTCTTTACTGTCCCTTTGCCCCTTCAGCAGAGGCCAGGATTTGCCCGTTGTAATGCTGCATGCTGGACAATAAGCCCCGTGCCTGTAAATATGATTTTTCCCATAATCTTTACATTCTCTCTGCACTCATGCTTGCTCCACTAAGAATCACCTTCATTTGCTGTAACAAGCAGAGAGTAAATACACCCATAAATTCCATAAAAGAAAGAGCACTGCAGAAAGTGCGTTTCCATGAGCTAACTGCATTTCTCCACTAGATTAAATCATTTTCACTTCAGATTTAAACCTTACACACTGGCACAACCTAAACCCCAAAGACAGAAGTTGCTCTGTAAGAGATAAGTGTTCTTATTCTTATTCTTATTCCTATTGATTATATAATTTTCCAGAAATGCACCACCACAAAGTCCTAAAGGTTTAATCTATGCCACATCAGAGCTTTATTACTATTGCAGTCGCTCTGTGATACAGTCAGACTGAGTAAGCATTTAATCAGAAAATGATATCTAGTTTCACAGCAGGGTAGGTTTGTGAGTGTGCATGTAAGCGTGAAAGTTTTTTCATTTGACTTAAGAGGGCCAAATGTTGCTCTTGGATATGTACATGCTGCTTCTACTAACATCTGCATTTTTACATACATCTAACATTTCTCTCAAGGGCTCTAAAGAGATTGATTTTCAAGGCCTAAATGCTTAACTTATTGTGTTACATCATAAATAGTTCTTTAAAAATACTAGCTTTCTAAGCTTCAAAGCCACCCACTGCATGAGCTGTTGAAGTAAGTTTCTGAAGGAAAAAAAAAAAAACAAAAACAACAAAAAAGCAGAAGTGTAACTGAGAAGTTAAGTAGCTTGATCGAGGTCTTACCAAAGCTAGGATCAAACCTCACATCTGATATTAGAGTTCCTCTGTATAAGGAGCAATTCTGCAATGACCAGACGTGACTAACTCTCTACATGTATTCTCATATTTTACAATAAGCATAATTTATCTGGAGTTTGCTTAATTTATTTTAGATTTAATTGCAAAATATACCCTTGCTCTAAAGTAAGTGCATCAATTCAGATTGTTATTCCCCTTTAAACTACTCTGCCCTAGTCTGAATTTCTTTCTCTCCATATATAAACTGGTAATGAAATCAGCAGAGTTGCACTGAATTTGGATGGCCCTGTAGGGGCCACATGGTCCCAGAGTTAGTTTAACTTAACTTCTTGCTCCTTCAAAATCTACTGACATTTATTTTTATGTCCACTAACATTTCAAATTAAAATCTCAGTGGTACTTTGACATATGTAAATGAGCTCGCTGTCCACACAGACTCTACGCACATAGCTATAGCAGTCTCATGGCAGATGTTCTGGGTTTACTCCACACCAACTAATAGGCTCTAAGTCCCATGCACAGTGGGGCTGACCTACCTGCAGTGTGATGGCCCCACCGCATTTGAGCTGAGCCGAAATGTAAGCAGTGAGTGTGGGGGACAGTGGAGCCCCTGGACCCTGCACAGACAGCACTGCCCTTCCAGGTCTGAAGTGACTCTCTGAGCTGGCACTTGGCACTTTCCAGGCTAACGGCTGGAGAGGGGACTTATTCAAAAAAAAGATAGATTTGACAGATCTTAGACTCCAGAAGAAGAAAATTTTCCTCTTAGAATTCTTAAAACTCTCTTAAAATTTATTATCATCTCTAAGCTTATAAAGTTTGAATAGAGAAGAAGCTAAGGTATCTGCCTGACTGGGCTTACAGGGTAAAAAGTGAAAACAGGTAAACAGTGATATGAAGAGACATAGAAGCAGGATATTTAGGTTTGGGGAGGAGGGTGTTTTGTTTTGCTTTTTGTTGTTGTCGGTGTGAGCTAATTGCAAGTCCTTTTTCTTCCCATATTTATTATTTTCAGCCAATCAGTAGTTACAATCTTTCTTTTAAGCCCTCACAGCAATTTGTAGAGAAATCTGAAGCCAAAACAACAGTTCAAGGAATCAAACCAATTGCTACCAGCTTTAGTTTTTCATTTTGGACAACACAATCTTTTTCACTTTCCAGACATGAGCTGCCATGTGTGTAGGTGATCCCTTCCCACAGGACTCAGTCCTGCGACTCATTCTCCTGTTATCGGATCAAGTTGGGTCGCCGGCAGCCAGCAGCCAGTTCTTTGTTTGCTTGATTAGGGACAAGTGGTAGGCAGGTAAATAACTCTAAGACAACTGGAAGAGTTGGTTGGGACTGTCACAGCAAGTGTCTCAATGGCAGTGAAGGGTCTGACTGAAGGGGAACTACCCAGAGATCCCATTCAGCTCCAGAATAGACAACGGGACTATCCAGGAGACCCAGAGCAACCTCGCTTGGCACCTCACCATGAAGATGTGAGCCGAGTAGTGCAATGCAGGAGAAAGTGGACTGATTCTGTTTCCGTTATGGAAAAAAGGTTTGCAGAGAATAGGTGGGCTTGTAAATGCATCTCCTCATTTTAACTTTTGGCTTGAGAAAAGGAAGAAGTGTGGATTAGAGCTGAAGCTTGTAGAGGTGCTTATATCAATCAGGAGAGCTTGCTTTGCTTTATTATTATTTTCTACCCAAATGGGCAAATTGAATTTGGTTTGAAGAAGTCAGTCTGGGAGTTCACTGTTGCTGTAGCATCTATTTTTCTGATGTGTGTTGCCGAAAAAGAATCAGTTTTTCTTTATAAAGAAGGAGGTTTTTTTATGTTGTGCCCAGTGTAAAAATCAGGAAAGTCAGTGCTGCACTTAGTGAAGCTGTAAGTAAGGGAAATAGCGTCACTGATACAAGAGCAGCACAAAGAACCCGAGTAAACAAGCATTAGTGACACTCTCCAATCACTGAAAACAAACATGAAGAAATCCAATTTGTACAGGCAGGAACAAAAGGAAAAAAACCAAATACTGAGTCCACATATGCCACCCTGGGCATAAATAAGAGAAAACAATAGCAAAAATTTCTAATGGAAGTATAAAGAGAAAGGGGTAAAAGACATGTCCCTGCTCTATGCACTGCAACAGAGGAGATGAATACTTAATGCTGTAACGTTGTTGTCAGCTTTTTCCAGAAATGAAGAAAGACAAGAGGAAAGATCTTCCGGGTATGGGATGAATAACGGTACCATATATGTGTTATGTCATAGACTAAGATTCTACATTTAGGAAAAGGAACACTTGTACAATTCTGAGCTACAGCTGGAGAAAAAGGAAAATAGGAAGCTGAGCAGAAATGGGCAGATAAAGATCATGATGTGGCATCATAATCTCTAGTCTGCAAAGAGGCTGCTTTGAATCAGCAGGCAAGCATTGGTAACAATGGACAAACTGAGCATCTGAGCTGGCTCCAAACAATCAAAAAACACACTGAGGAAATACTCATTACAAGAGACTCCTGCTTTATATCTTAACTTTATCTTTTAAAGTCTACCTGCTATATCCATGGCAAAAGTATTTTTTTGTTCATGATGTCAGGGTGAACAGCATGGGCCATTTAACCCCAATAACGTTTGTCATATCTTTGGTAATGCACTATTTGGTTTGGATGCTTATCCCCAGAAAAGATCTATAATGACCTGAATAAGGCACTAAAAGGATTCCTAAACATCAAGGTGGTAATGCTGAGGAGACAAGTTTTTGTTAGAAAGCAAAGACTCATCAGAAGTTAGTGTGTCCTGGAAATTAACTGCTGTGGTTTGGTTCCTAATCAGACACCAGGCAAACTTCATCATGAGCGTCTCCTGGTGGTGCCTGGACTCCCCACGGTGTGGTCCACCTCTGGGTGCCTGCAGCATGGGTGGTTAACACAAATCACGGCCAGGTGTCACAGCTCTCACAGGCTGCCTGCCCCAGGGCAAAGGGAAAAGCTGTGCTCTGTGCCATGAAGCAGCTGGGCCAAATTGTCCACTACAAAATGACCCAGGAATCCAGAAGCCTCAGCAACTAGCGCAGAAATAAAGAAGAGCATTAATTTGTATGTAACCTTTAGGATCTAAATATGCTGTACTTCTCACTGCTTCCCTTTCTGAAAGAAATCTTAAAAAATATACTACTAACTTCAGTTTACCCTACATATTCCCCAGGATAAAAACACCAGGTGTCTTCATCTCATAAGTGACTTCCTTCAGATCCCACGCCCACCTACCAGTATCCTAAAAGCATGCAATGATATAGTCTGAAAGGTTGAGACACTCCAGAACATATGTTTGAAATAATAAAAAATCAAACTGTAAGTGAGGCACCATCCTCAAGCTTCACTGTCCAGGCCCTAAGGCTTGAGGGCTAGAAAGGAAGCCTCAGAGCCACACTGATGTGAAGCCATCAGCCCACAGCATTTACTAGTGCAAGCATGACCAGGGAAAATTTTAGGCATGAAGGAGGTGCCAAGCATGCTCTTTGGGATGGAGAAACTCATCAGTTCCCCTTCAGGGGAGAGGAGCACTGCGGGAGCCACCGTCAGACAGCATTAGGGACAAGCCACCGCTGGCTGCACCTGAGTGACTTCAATTCCAGCCCGTGAGGCTCCAGTGCTGCAAGATGAGGATGAGAAAGCACCCAAGAAAGTCACTGCCAGTGATAAATATACAGAGCAGGAGACATGTCGAAGCATGGTATAGGTGGCTCAGTGGAACAGAAAACGAACTTTATCAACAAGGCACCATCCCCCTGCATTGCTCATGGGAGGCTTGAGGTGCTACAACAGGGGAAAGAGTTGCTCTGAGATTTCCAGAAATGCGTATTCAAAGAGATTACCCCCTGCATTATTCTGTGTGTCATATGTTTTTTGTTTTATTTAGCCCAACAGATTAAAAAAAAATGTGTCATGCCATAGAAGGATGGAGAAGAAGATAGGAAATTTATTATTTTGGACTTGTATTATAAATTACCTAATGATTAATATCTAACCAAAAATGTACTTGGAACAGTAAGAATATGCAAAGAGTATGGGACCCGATAGCAAAGACACTGAACATACCATCAGTCATTGGAGCAGGGATTTTTTAGTTATCTCACACATGTATGATAAGTTCTGTTGAGAAGACATTCTGTTTCATTGATTGAATGTGTGCAAGCTTAGCAGTGAAATGCAAAAAGTTTTATATAAAAGTAGTTTGCATATTTTGGGTAGAAATTTGTGCTCAGCCCCAGTGTCTCAGGGATACTGGAGTGAAAAGAGCTTTTCTCTTCAAAATCCACCTGAGTCTTTTTAATTACATGGTAGGATGTGTTATTTTCCACATCATCTTATTGACCTCTACCATTCCCACCAGAAGATAACAACCAATCATCTACTCTAGTATATTAATGTCTGAATTTCAGGCTGCATTGCAGTTTCAAAAAGTCTGCTGCAATCAAGATGTGAAATGGATTACCTCATAAAAGTAGTCATGGCAGTACTCTCCATTCCAGGTTTGGGACAGCAGTTACACGGTATTGACCCCTCCCCGTTGCATTTATGGCTACCTCACTTTTAAAGAAGTACTGCAAGAATGTGCTTCAGGCAATTCTGAAAAAAAGATGTATTGCAGAGTGCTTGAAGAAACTTAAAATTGGGGAAAAATAATGAAGAGATTTTGTGGTCCTTCATTTTCTCACACAGAACAGAAGATATTGTATTTTATTATAAAATAAAGGCACTCTTTACAATAAAATTTTAATATTCTACTGTAAATGTGGGTAAATAAAAACAAGAGGTATATAAATAAATATTGCATAAAAGAATAAACTAGATGTACACATTCTGTAGCAGACTACAGCCACGTGGTAGCATTGCCTTAAGCCATCCCTGCTGTTGTATAAGCAGAGAAGATTTTCCAGGTAATCCTATAAAATGTAGCTACTATACTTAGTGAAAAAATGCTATATATTTTCTTTGAAATGTTGGAGTAGAGTAAAAAGAAGGTATGATTCAATCTTGTAAGTATTCCTGTGTCTTTTTTAGCATATTATTAAAAAACCAAAATATTTTCTGAGGGAAAAACCATTTTTTTCCTATTTCTCTATGTATTTTATTTTCACATGAACAAGACAATACAAAGACAACTACAGGAACTGGTTTCTATTTTCAATTAGTTTTTGTTTAAAAAAATAACTGTTCAACTAGGTCAAAATATTTTTTCCCAGTTTAGTCAAAATGTTTTTCCAATAACTAACTCCAGACATTTCAGTTTTCTACAAAACAAGCCATTTTATATAAAAACCTTTCATATAAATACCTTTCAGTGAAAAAAAAGATTCAATCAACCCCAAAGCAAATTCTTTGCATTACATCTTTAGAACACAAATGGAAGCTGCTTCAACGTAGGGTTCAGGAAATCATGAGGACATGGGATCCCACTAATAATTGAAAAATAATGTCATGTCAGCTGTCTTTCTGAAACAAGCAGAAAGATTGCCTCATAGAAAGAAAAATTTGGTAGCCTTTCCTTGGTCACAAAATGAGCATATTATGAGAAAATTCCTTAAGAACATGAGGTATTATAGAACAAAATCTTTATACTTCACATTAATAACATTGGCTCTGCTTTAACGCAATCTGCCTACTGAGAATATTTAGAAAATCAGAAGCTGGAAATGAGTTGAAATAACCACAGGTGTAGCTTTCAGTTAGCTAGAGATGTAGCTATTAAGATTTATATTACATAGATTGTTATGATGGTGTCTGACCAGAGTTCACTGGTCTGGCATATGGCAATTTGGACATAGGACAATCAAGGCACTTTTTCTCACTGCATAAACCCCAAAATTTTCAATGGACCATCAGGAAGGACTGACAGTGAGGATTCTCTGTCACCAGTGGTGGCAATCGCAAGAGTTACTTCTCAGCAATCTCCTTTTTTCTTTCTGTGCATTTCCCTTCTAAGTGTGTGTGATGTTTCATGTCCAGTGGTACATTAGCATGTGGAAAGATTTCAAAATATCCTTTCTTTTCTCCCATGATTGTTTTTCTTTCCAGATAGTCCTTCATTCTGTGCCTTCCAGTCCAGCTTTTAACTTTACCCCCCATCTGCCTAGTAATGTTTAAGTTTCTTCTTCAATGGCATGGCTGACAATTTCTCTGTTTATAATTACTTTCACAATGGCCAGAACATGGAAAATATATTAATGTCAATACTATATTTCCATTCACAGATAGAATGGGTACTGGAAAGACGGTTTCCATGCTTACCAACTGCTGGCTCACACATTAGATTGTTTATACTTGCCCTGTCTATATTAGCAAGGGAATAATCTCTGGTTTATTCTACTGCTCTATTCCTCTTTCCTAATGTTAGATAATTGGTTGTTATCTTCTGATGGGAATGGTAGAGGTCGATAAGATATTATCTGGCCTTTTAGGCCTTTTCTCAAATTTTGCATAATTAAGTTAACCTTTTGCCTTGGAATTTGTCATTACCCTTTTCTGTAAAATATAGCATTTATGCAACGCATTATGCATTTTACCAGCTCTCACCTGAACGTGCTTATTATCAGCCTTGCCTATGTCTGCTTAGGAATGCTTCAGCAGTTCTTGCTCTGAGCTCCTGATCCCGATCCTACAGCGTGTTCTTTGACTGCTTCGGCTGCTCAGGGACGTAACTCCGCAGCAGCAGCCGCCTAACCCCATCCTGGCTGTTCGTACGTTCCTTCGGGCAGTGAACCGCTGCCTAAAGCTCAGCTGCACCTACGCCGCTGCCTCAGTAAGATGTAAAGGTACGATCCCAGAGGTGACTCTGTGCAAATGACCTCCAAGCGTTCAAAACCTTACAGCCAGGGCAGCACAGTGAAATAAAAAGTTACTCGGAGGTAGTTGGGTGGTGCTTTTGACAATGTGGCAGGGTTGAATTTTCAGTGCCCGTCCACCCACTATAATTCAGATTTCATTCAAATAGCACAGGACAAGAAAGTACAAGCTTTCTGAAATGCAAGTCTCAGAGTGTAATAATTACCCCCTGAGCCACTGAATTAAAATACGGGGAAAACATTTTTCTTTTAAACTGCAGCTTTAAAGATGGAAAGCATTTTCAGTGTATGGAAATGTCTTTTAACCTAGCTCTGCTGGGTATAAAATGAACTTTATTTTGAGTGACAGTCTGCTATTTTATTCTCAGAATCTTCAGTCTAACTCTATTTCATGGTGTGTCGACTCTCTATATGATTACTCCAATATTCAGGTGCAGAGAAGTAAATGTTTCATGAAAGTGATGTCCCTGTCAGTAGTGTGCATATCATCTGGCCCCCTGAGCTGTCAGTGAACAGATTGTAGAATTACCATTAGAATACAGGAGCCCATAGCTGCAGGCAGTAAATGGAGAGCCGGTAAGCATATGTCACCAGCGTGATATTTTAGCTTCGTATGAATTTGTAAAGTGGAAATAAGCCAGCAGTACCACTGCAACTGCTAACTGTTCTGACTATCCATGTTTCCACATTACACCATATGTTCACAAAATTTGCAGCAAAAAGGAATAGAAACTGCTTTCCACTTTTGTGAAATATAACTTTATGGGATGGGGTTTAAAATTGCATTAGTCTAATGCTTTAGATCTGTGTTTAGCCTGATGAAATTTACTTTTTAAGATATCACAGGATTTCTATGGATGTCTACCTAGGAAATTACATTTAGCTGCCAGCAGGATAAAAACAAGGCACATCTGGTTTGGTCCTCCAGGGAGGAAGGTGCTAGATACATTTGGATTTCAAAGTCAAAATATATTTTTAATCATATTCAAGATGCGGTTGGATAGCCGTCCATCCATGCAGGCAGATGCAGAGTTCGGCATTGGCTATCATTTTCTGTTATTAACCTTGGTGAATTTTGTCTCTCAAATTTGCTAGGATTGCTTTGAATCAAAGAGAAAGGCCCGGGGTCAGTGAAGAGGTACTTTTACCTTAAATGTCAATCCTTTACTTTTAAATATTCATTTCACAAATTATAGGAAGACACAGTAATGCAATCAGGTCTGAAGCCACCATCCAAAATTATAGGCTGGTTACATTGCTTTCTGTGGCGTGTATTATACTTTTACTTATTAGTAATAGCATTTATATTGAAGAAACTCCTAGCACCTAGTGTAAAACAGTCATTGACCAAATTCCTGGTATTTGGACACATATTAAGTCTGAATTACATTCTGCAGGTATCTGTGCCTTGCCATCTACTCGGGGGTAGAGAAAGTGCAACGGGAGGGACACCACATCCAGAGGACATTATGCTTTTAAGAGCTGCAGGACAGCTAGACCCTAAACCAAGATGGGGAAGGTTTGGAATCTAGAGGCCAACCACATCAGGGCCCTGTTTCTTAGGTGAATAAAGCAAATGATGGGCCGTCCCTTCACCCAAGAGCTTATCTGGGGCTACAGCAAGAACTTATTATTAGAGAGTGAGAAAAAAATTTTTTACATTGTGCTTT
The DNA here is from genome assembly GCF_011004875.1 of Balearica regulorum gibbericeps. Classification (NCBI taxonomy): domain Eukaryota; kingdom Metazoa; phylum Chordata; class Aves; order Gruiformes; family Gruidae; genus Balearica; species Balearica regulorum. The sequence continues at coordinate 18,950,171 of NC_046186.1, forward strand.
GCCACAGAACATTAGCCTTTGGTCACTCATTCCCACTTGCAATATGTAATTACTCATCACCCATTGTCTTGTAGAGGCTAACAGGTAACATTAGCACAACTGTAATTTTTAATAATGACTCAACCAATTAATAAATACATGGCTATTTTCTTGGATGGAACATGATAAATAGAAGCAGTGACATCAGAAAATTTTCAGTCTTGATAGCTCACAATGTCATACCCACTGGGACACATAACACATACTAAAAAAAAAAAAAAAAAAGAGAGAGAGAGAGATGTGTTTGATTATTCTGTTTATGGTAAAACAAAATCCCAAACAAAAAAAAATACATCCCCCACCCCCAGTCAAACGCCATGACCTTCTGAGCATCCTGGAAGAGCCATTTATTTGATAAAGCATTTGGGCAAGCTCAGATTCTATTTCTTGGAGGTAAAAAAGAAAACACAGTTCTCTGTTGTTCTGATTTATTGGCCAGCCAAGTTAATTTGTTCTCTCTATGGGATTATTACTATGCTGTTTGGTAGCCATCATTTGGAATTGTAAATCTAATTAATTTTATGGGCACCTAGAGATTTTCTATGGGTGTTTTTATATTGCTCAGATCTAGACAAATAAGCGTATAATAATAAAGCAAGGCTAGGGTGAGGTTACAAAATAAGAGACACCGAAAGACTAAAAAGATGAAATGGCAAACAAAACAAAATCCTCAGTCATTGACTGCCCTGTGAGTGAATATTCTCATTCAAATCTGGATTTCCTGTTTTTTTTTCTTTTTGTCCTTTGTGTGTGTGTGTGCGCACTCAGGTCCATGATCTATGACTGCACCAGATTTCAAGGTTCTACTCAATGGCATTGTGAAAAATCACCAATGTGCCTGCAGCATACTTGCTTGCTTTCAGCAATTTTCTTGGCTACAATCAGATAAAGAGATCTGGTGACCTTTATTCACCTCCATTTTTCCAAACGGAAGGCTTGCTGCACCTTAGTATAGATAGAAGGGAACTGGTTCACACATCATGGCTGACAAATTGATGGTTCAGATTTGATGAAAATAACTGAAAAGTCAGCTTTCAGTGTCAGGAAAGTTTACCCATTTTCAGCTCATAATGATTGCATAAGCGAATATACCAGATCTCAAGATTATAACTTGGAATATGGAAACTAATCACCACGAATCATCCACAACAAACATCTATATTGTATAGATAAAAAATAATGTGTGTTTGTTTGTGGTTTTGTTCTTGGCTACAGTTTCAAAGTAAGGACTAGCAACTTCGATTATAATCTCAAGAACATAGCTGTGCTTTGTTCTTCTTGAGCTAATCAGAGCAAATTTGTGGTGTTGGTTTTAGTTAAAGGGCATCAGTCCTTATGGATTTCTCATGCTATATGACATGAAAACCATTCATTCAAAAAATACAAGAGGAGACTGGTGCCTTCTACTCCTTCTTTTCAATTAAACCTTAATGAAGAATGAGAGTTTTTCAGTGCGTTAGATGACAAGAAAGAAACTATAAAATCTACACTTTGAATCTTAAAATATTCTGTTCTTATTACATTTATATATAACATGGTTATATGAAGGCTGATTTATGAGATTTTTTTAAATCTTTTAGAGTGTGTATATATATATTTATGGTAAAGAATCACAAGATTTTTGTGTTATCCTCCAGTGTTTGAAGTATTCATCATATAGACATTCCACAAAACCCTGGCTGCTGTTGGACTATTGGTTTATCATTTAGTAAACCATCAGTTGTCATCAGTACCAAAAGTGACAATAACATGCCAGTCTCAAAGGCCCTTGTTTACTTACAACTCCAGTTTAAAATATGACCGACCTCTCTGATATGATGCTTCTCTCTGTATAGATAATTGTATGAAAAGGGATAGAAATGCTGACACTACTTTTAGATCAGCCTGGCAATAGCTACTTGTAGCTTTGCATTATCTTTTCTGACACATTTCTATTGCCTTTTTTCTTTTTAGATCGTTTCATCCACATTGAGAATAAAATTTATACTTAGTTAAAGCTCATTGGGTTCAAACTTCAACTCTGCTAAGTATGAGCATAATGTAATTTATTTCACCAGAATATTTTAGGTGGAACTCTTTTTTCCTTGCTGAAACAAAGATATTTGAGGAACTAGATGTAGTTCTTCAATATGTATTGTTTAACAAATTACTTTTTCACTAAGAGATTCAACTAGCAAAATCTCTATTTTTCACCACTTCTGTCTGTCCCTAAAGTGATGTCTTGGATACTTTCCTTTGGTGGCTCTTCAATCAGACAAGTTCTTTGTGTGCAACATGACATCACGGGCTTCTGGTTCTGCCTGAAAAGTCTGAGAGCATCTAGATACTTCTTTCCCCTCCAAATGTATACACAATTCCTTGTGTTGAACCAAGCAGTGGGTTCAGAGATATCTTTCCAAGTAGGTTAAATCAGGAAACCATGAAGAACTGGGTGTCCACCAGCAGGTCCTTGAGTCTGTACAGCTGCAGAACCAGGATTAAAGGGAGCTCATCTGCCCTTCAGTGAGAGCAGGTTCCAGCTAGCTCAGTGAAAAGCAGGGCTGAACCGCCCCGCCGTGCCATAGCTAGTACTCAGAAAGCTATTCTCTATATTTTCCCACTTGCTCTGAGCTGAAAGCGCAACAATCATCAAGGTGGGAGGACAAACGTTCATCTAAATTTCAACAGAGTTCTCCTATAAACTTTTCCACAAGCCACCTCTGGCTGAACGAGGGTATTTCTGCAAGCTCTGGGAACACCAGAATAAAGCAGAATCTGACCATATGAAAACAAGTTCCAACAGCAGCAAGTTGCATTCCCTGCAATGTCCGCTAAGTGTTGAGATGTTCATGAAACCAGATCGCTCATGCGACTCCAGCATCACTGAGGCTTGCGGAGCTTCAGCTGGCGTGCGGTTCTCTGTCCCCTGGAAGCCTGGAGCAGGGTCCCGCACTTGAGCCAACTGAAGGAGAGACCGGTGGACGTGATATTTCCACACTCTCATCAGAAAAATACCTGAAACACTGAAAAGAAGCAGACTATGCTGGGCAAGATGAGTTCTTTCTTTTTTTTATTTTCCTTTGTTTTTTTTTTCTTTTTTTAACTTCTCTGACGCTTCTCTGAGGTGAACTTCATCTTAAACCTGTGCTGGTTTTTAATTACACCAGCACAAATAAAAACTTTGCAAACATCTGTTTCTGTTTGTGTTTGTATACATTATGAAGCATTTTTTTTGAAAAAGGAATCTGTAGAAGAATTTGCTACCCTCGCTGAGGCCTCATTTGCCAAATTCTATCTGGGATCTAATCCTATAGCTGTGTAATAAATCCTGAAAATGATGTTTATACTGGAAATGCTGACAGAACTTTCGCCATAATTACAGCATGTAACTATAAATACACATGTCTGTGCAGCATATACATGTAACTTATCCACATACATATGCTGTATGCAGTGTTTTTATTAGTCACGAGGCATTTCATGTTTGACATTTTTTCAGAAGTAGAGATGTTGCAGCCCTGAACATATTCTAACAACACAGACAATAAAATTATTGCTATATTTATTGTGACAGCTTCACACAGCTGTCACCTATGATGATGATGATCTATTGATACAAAACATTGCAAGAACAAGCAACTGGCCATTGTATATTGCAAAAGATAAACCTGCACCAGTAGGAATTTTGCTTTAATCAAAGGAGAAAAAAAACAAATGTGCAGGTGACAGAACTATCTCAATTACACTTTTTCTAGCATTTCCCAGCAGTCTTTCCAATGCAGGTTTTAACAGCCTTTGTGCTTTCTAGAAATTCAGAGGAACAGAAGAGGAAAAAAAAGAAAAACAAAACCAACCAAGCAAACAAAAGTTATTTGGAAAGAAAGGAGCATCCACCCAGGTGCCCCAACACACACTGCTCCTGTTCTGTGTGAAAAGAATGCAATAGCTCCATTACGGTATGATGCAAAATCCCTTAAGGGTATTGTCACTGTTGTCAATCAAAACAAGATTTTCCCAAACACGTTTACTAAGAAAACCTTGTCTTTTTATAAAGGGACACTGTCAAGACTTGTTAAGACTAAACAAGGCAAGACTGCTTCCGTTTACATTTGACATCAGAAGGATGCACATTTGGCTGTTTCTCTGGCTCAGCCTCTCCAGTGGGCACAAGACTGGAATATGCTGAAACAGAAAAGCCTGATATGTAAGGACAGGCTTGGAGCGAGTCAGTGAAACATAAAGAGACCGTACAGGATAAAGAAACCACAATTAGTGTGGGTAGGCAAGCAAGGGGGCTTATCTGTGATGTTTTCTGAAATACTAATTGAAGTTTCTCTCATGAAGATGAAGACATGTCAAAAGATATACTAAATAATTCTATATGTACAAAGCCATAATAATTCCTACTAGCTAATATTCAGCTTAGCGGGCTTATTTCTGTAGCTCTAGAAGGGCAGGGTTGATTCCAAATCAGCAGGATTGGTTTTATCTTGAGTTCTAGTAATAATCAGTGCTTAGTCTTAAAGACTAAATCCCGTGAGTCACGAGTTTCTAAGATAATCTCAGGCTTTATTACAGTAAAAAGCAGGATTTTCTTTGTCATGGTCAAAAATCAGCCTTAGAGTTTCCCCAGGGCTCTGCAATAAGAAAGCAAGTAAAAAGTGCCAGAAAGCTTCTTGCAGTTTTAAGCAAAATAATGACTTCTCTCATCTTTTTGAATAGGCAAACAAAACCATAACTCAGACAGCAAAAACAGAAGAGAAAAATAGCAGAAAGCCATGGGAAAAATGTGAAATTGAAGTAATTTTTTTTAACTATCCTACCTGTAGAAAAACAAGAGATATGAGAATGACATTGCTGTTGTAAGTAATGCCTGAAGCATGGAACAGCTGAGCAAGATTTTTGATAACTCCAGACAGAATGAGACTACAGAAATATTGACTAATCAATTTCTTACTGAATCAACTTGCTGCCTTAGATCACAGCATGGTTATTTACAAGGTCTGACCTCTGGATCTCATTCTTATCTATGCAGGTATCTACACATTCTCCCCTCTTATTGACGTAACAGCATTATTTCATGGAAAAATACAGGAAAAATTATCATCATAGATGTAGAAGACATATAAATGCAGAACAGAAAAAATCAATGCTATAAAACTAGTCTTATATGTATATTCTTCCAAATTCATACTCCTAATTTTATAAAAGAGGTCATATCATCAATAACTACTATACTTCACCTTCAGAAAAACCATCCCTCATAAATGTTTTCCATACTCTTTTTTTTAAGCATACTTACACTGGAAGTACTTCAAATACTTTACTTAATTATGTAGATCATTATAACTTCATGGCAAGCTCTATTTACTTAAATCTGCATTGATCTTTTATCAGTAGATAGCTAGGGCACTATTGCACTATTGTAATTGTAACAATTATTATCGATTCTGTGTTTCTTGCAAAATACCTTCAGATTTTTGTATCTCATCATTAGAATTAGTAAATGGATATTGTATTTGCTGATTATAGCAAACCTAGTACCTTTCTATCCCAGCTATCCTATGAAGACCATTACCTATAATAAAAGAAATGAGCAGTCTGAGGTCTAGTTGTCTTCTATTTTTATTACAAAAATTTATAACATGACTAGATAAGAATAGAGTATTACTGGGATATTTTTGCTTTGCTTTGTTGTTTTGTTTCATTTTACCCAGAAATTTGAAAATCAGAATAATGACTGAACACATATTCAGAACTGAAAACAATATGTGTAACTTTATAGACATTAAAGATTCCATAATTGAACTTAGGATTGTCTCTGGGACAAAAGAGTCCAGTTTGCAGGAGGCATCCTTGAGGGAGACAGATCTGGAGAAATGCCTCCAAACAGCAAGGACAGTTGAATTGTTCGAGGAAAAAAAGGCCAACATAATAATAGCCATTAGCACAGACCAAGTACACTACTGGTTTGAGCTGAAGTGGCAATGCTGACACGGTCCTGTATTGTAGAAAACTGCAAAAATTAAAAAGCTTCATATATAGTCTATGGGGGACTGGGAAGAATTAGAGGTAAGAGAATTCTTTATAACCTAATCCCATAATATTTCTGAAAGAAATTACTTAAAGCACAGGTCATTTCTATGCTGTTAAATAAAACAGTGCCAGGCAATGAATTTGAGCACTGGAAGGGACCGCTAGTCTTCTGCAGTGCATAATTGTTAGCATACTCCTGGCAGGGTTTTTGCCTGTCCCAGTTAGTGTTCTCCAAGACAATGCCTGGGCATGGTTCAGGGGATAACATGTGCCAGGACCATTCCCAAAAGGCCACTTGGAGAAGAATGCAGTGGTTTGGGTGTCCCCCACCCTACACACTCTAACTTTGCAGCAGTCAGCACTATACCCTCAAACACTCCTCATGCCACAAGACACTCCATGCAACACGCCCGCAGCTTCATGCTATGAAAACATCACTGACAGATAACAGTCTTCAAGTTATCTCAGACCCTAAAAGCAAAAAACCAAACCAAACCAAACCAAACCAAACAAAACCCCAAAAAACCAATAACAATAGTTAAAAAGCCCAGGAGTTATAATGGTGCCTTAGGGCTACAGGGGGCAGAGGATAACCCTAGGGACCCTCAGGCTCTAGGACTATACAGTGTGAATATAGTCAATTTATCCCATTTTGGGCCAGACAGTGGTCTCTGGCCTTCTCTTATTTATCAGTATAGACACACAAAAGAAACTTTCATGGATTTCTATGATGCATGCTACCAGATACCAGAGCTCTCAATACACCCGCAGCACTGAAGATACTGCCAGACATTTTATTTTCATATTTGCAACTGTTCAATTGCATCAGTACCCAATTCAATAAGACAAATCAGCAATATTTGATGGGAGAAATTTGACAAAATATCAATTCAATGCAAAAAGACATTCTGAGGTCCACAAGCTTTTAGTAAGAATCCCACATAGTTAAAGTCATTATCACCCGAGATCCCTGGCAGCTGACAGATATAAGGCCATCTCTTCAAGGCAGCATGGTAATAAAATCAATACACAGACTCATAATGGTGGCTGTATGTTCACCTGAGGCTACGTGGCCTGCTGTGTTATGGTGCATAAGATATCCAATTTTGGTAGCCACTGGCACATAAAAAACCAATGTGGCTAGCAAAAAAATTCAGTCCTCTCTGATTCCCCAGCTCAAATGAAGAAGAAAGCTTTTCCTAGCTGGTTCAGTTAGGGAAAAGGAAGCAAAAACTCCTAACAAGAACTCAGAGACAGCAAGGAGCAGACTGACGTTGCTGAATCTATTGCAAATTTCCTTAACTGCTTAGCCACAGAATCTCATTTCACTGTAACACAGTATCAAGCTATTTTCAGCATAAGAAATGCAGGCGAACTGGCACCATGGGTCTTCGTCAGTGCTGTAACAAAGCATACTGATGTGTAAAAAGAAAATAGACACTGTTGAGAAAATATTCACATTGCCTAACTTTAAGTGTACATTTCCTGACTTTCATACTCTGGAAATTTATATAAACTATCCGCAATATCCAGGGTCCTGAGATAGCTCTCTACAATAAGGCAAAATACTTCCTTTCAGCATCATCTGAGATTAGAAGACAACTTCACCTGCTGCCTATGAAATTGCAGGAACATAACTCTATTATCCTTAACAGAAAATGTGGTGGCAATGATTAATACCGCAGCAGAATTAACATATTTTTCAGCTATTTCCTAAACACCAAAGGAATACGGCATTATCTGAGAAGAGTTAGGGATTTTTCTGTCCATTGCAGGATCTAGACAAGAACGTCTACTGCTTATAAACTTTCCTGTCACTGTTACTTCTGGCCTTTGGCATTACCTCCCTGAATTTCTCTCACCTCTGTTCTGTTGCTTTCCTCTTCCTGACCTTCCTTCTGCCTTTGGACAACTGCTGCTCCTGTATCACTGCATGCATCCTTCCTCCAAGCTCTGGTTCCTAATTTTGCCCCTTGCCTTATTCTCTTACTACCTTCCTTCCCTTTTCTTCCCTTTCCTATCTATCCCATGCGCCCAAGGGCACTGTGGGCCCTTTCTTCAGAGAACGTCTTATTCAGGCTCAGAAATGCTGGGTGTCTGCAGGGCGGGGATGATCCAGGGACAACCTGGCAGACATCAGGTGTGCATGCTCAGAGAGTACACAGAGACAGCATAAGACATAGTTTTGGTGCTTTCAGTCGACAGCAAAGGCAATGTTTCCCAGCACCGAGGATTTCTCCGTTAAAAGACGGTGAGAACTGCTTTAACACAGTTGTTGGAGTGAGGGACAGAGCCAATCTCACTATGAAAGTGGGGGACATACCCTCTTTCCTCGACATAAGTCATGCGGTGGGAGTGCAGCGAGTTCCTTGGAGCTGAAATCCAGGATGGGCAGGAGCAGTCAAAACTGCGCTCCAACCTCTGCAACCTCCAGCTCCTACCTGTTGGGGTGCCTGATCCCCTGCTGCTGTTTAGGGAATCAAGCCTCTGTCCTACTCGCTATCTTCATTTATCCCAACGAACCAGTCTCTCTTCCACAGGCTGTGCTAACATTGCTGCCACAGCCTGGTAAGAGAGCACAACATGGAGACTAATGAAGGTGAAAGAGACTGCTAAAATTTTCATAACACTACTTTTTCCATCTTCCTCTCTCACAAAGAGCCACTGCAATTCAGTAACATGTTTGCATAACAGTGGGTTCACAAATAACTGAAATACTTTAAAAAATATTTTCCATCTAAAGGCAAAACATGGAAATTTTCAGTGTAAGCTGTTAAAAGTTGGACGAAATTATATAGGGATGCAGAATGGAAAGTTTCTGGTTGCTTTAATCTACGATATACAGAATCATAGCATGGTTGACATTGGAAGGTCTGGAGGTCATCTGGTTCAACCTGCCTGCTCAGATCCACCTAGAGCCAGTTGCCCTGGACCATGTCAGGATGGCTTTTGAGTATCTCCAAGGATGGAGACTCCAGCACCTTTCTGGGTAACCTGTTCCAGTGCTCAGTCATCCTCACAGAAAAAAAAGTGTTTCCTGATGTTCAGGCAGAGCCTTCTGTGTTTCAATTTGTGCCCATTGCCTCTGGTCTGGTCAGTTAAAGAGGATGTAAAGGTCTGCAGTGAACCAAGCAGACGGAAGCTAATTTATGGATTTTGTTCTAGTGTCCAACCAAACTGTGTAGCACAGGATAGTGTCTGGCAAAATCTTCAGTTCATTTTGGGGAAAGAAAGACACAAGTCTTGCAGTTCATGCTGAAACATCCTCAGCACTGTCAGCCACTCATGGGTTCAGGGTTTGGCATTGGATGTCTTTAATTCCAAAGGTGTGAAATATTACCTCTAGTCAATTCAACAAGCATTTTTCTTCCACAATTAACCTTCATACCCACACATCTCAGCATGAATTACCAGAAAGAACTTTAAAATAGGGTAGTGGGTAAGACTTGCAGCTTTTAATTCTCTTCAATCTTTGCCAAGCTGTTCTTTAAATTGCTGCTACAGCTACTTAATTTCCCTCCCCAACATTACCAGTTGTTGCTTTTGTTTTGGTTTATATTATCATTTTTTTATTTGTTTCAGCAGCAGGCAGAATGTTGGTGGTGCCCCGGGTGGGTACAAAGAGGCCTGCACCAGCCCAGTCTGGCAGTGGAGGAGAGGGCTGGGAGGGGAGGGCAGGGAGGCAGGGACTGCCCACGGCAATGGAGGATGGCTGCTCCTCCGTTGCTTCTCCTGTGCATTACAGATGGACGTGGCCAAAGGCATGCTCTTATCTTCTTCCTCCTCTGCCACTCAGCTGGAGAGTTGTCAGTGCTCTACAGGACAGATAAGATATCACCCCGTCACAGTCTTACAGGGAGCTTGGAAGCTTCCCACAGCCATGGGCGAAGGCTCTTTGCTCCACACTCTTCTTCCCTGGGTGGCTGAGGGCTGGGCCCCACATGAGCTCCTGGCACCAGCCCTAGCAATGTAGTGGCCATGTCACAGCGGGCAGAACGCTGGTGGTGGCCCCTGTTACAGGGGAGCTGGTGACATGACTGGCCCAGGACAGGTGTCTCCTGGCTCTCAGGGAGACATGGGATGGACAGTCCTGGTGTGAGGCTGGGAGAGCCCTGGGCAGTGAGGAAGGGGCTGCCCATGGCAACAGAGGGTGGCTGCTCCATTTGTTGATTCTCCTGTCTTTGACAGCCACAGCCCTGGACAGAGACACAACCAGATCATGGCACACTCCAGTCCTCTCCCTCCACCACTCATCTGGAGAGTGTTGCAACTTGTACATGGACATTGACCTAAGCTTAAGGAAACACACATTGCTCATTTCTATACCATATCATGGTCCCATAGGCGGAGGGAGGGTCCCCAAGCTGTGGACGAAGGGAACTCCGCACCACTCACCATCTCTGTACCCTGCCACAGTCCTAGAGGCAGCTGGAAGGTTACCAGAGCCATGGGCAATGGGAGCTCCACACTACTCTCCTTTTCTGCGTGAAACATCTCTGTGTCTCCTTAGAAACATGCAAGAGAAAACTGGAATTCGCCTCGTGAAAAAGACAAGTCCTGAACTTCATCGGCATTATTTGTCTTAATAAAAATTTTTAATGAGAGCATCTATGAACCATATACTAGCACTAAAATATGTCTTAGCTATTTCCTGCCTATTTCCTAGATGTTTGTTCTCCCAGAGAGAGCAATGGCAATTTATTAATATCCATTGGCAATTTATTAATATCCATTGTTCAGCCCTGAGGACATATTTACACTTCCCAGGAGGGAATGTATATATATGTGTATATGGATAAGTGTGTATACATAGAGATATACATTTGCATATATATGTTAGGTGCGTATTATATGCATAAAGAGAAAGTCACTATATGGAAACAATGTCAGATTTTGAAAGCAACTCACCTAACAATTATGAAATGATTGTCCCTGCAGCCTTACCGCTCCCCGCTGTGTATGTGGATCAGTAAGCTGAAAGCACGCACAGAATGAGAAAGACTCCACGGTCTGTGGCAGTGGAGATCAGTTGTGCCTGTTTATTGAAAGAGAAGATTTCTTTTTCTTTTACTCTTTAATTTTTAATTTATTGATTTTTTGCTTTTTCTATTTGATGAATATTGATTGTACTCATGCAGTGTTGCACTCATACTGGCTGCTTTATTTCTCCCTTTCTTGTTTATTCATTGTGGTAATTTACTGGGGGATATGAAAACTGCTGAGTGTCACAGAATCACAGGCTCGCTGAAGTTGGAAGGGACCTCTGGAGATTGTCTGCCCAGGGAAGGGTCAAATACGGCAGATTGCTAAGGGCCATGTCCAGACATGTTCTGAGTATCCACAAGGATGGAGATTCCATACCCCTTCTGGGCAACCTCTTTGAGTATTTGACCACCCTCAAGAAAAGAAAAAAAAAATACATATTTAAAAAGAACACACTGTATTTCAATTTGTGCCCACTGCCTCTTGCCCTGTCACTGAATCCCCACATCAGATATTTATACACAGATATTTAATAATCACAGCTCTCTCAGTGTCTCGTCATAGTTAGACGATCTAAGCATTTAATCATCTTTGTGCTGGGCATACTCCAGGATGTCTGTGGGGATCTAAGCACTGGACACAGCACCCAGATGTGTCTCACCAGTGCTGAGCAGAGGTATACCTTCCCCTTCTTGAAGGCTGGAGTGACATTTTCTTTCTTCCAGTTCTCAGGAATCCCCTCAAATTGCCATGACCTTTCAAATGGAGAGTGACCTTAAAATGACATGAGCTAGCACTGGCTCCCTCTGCATTCACAGGTGCATCACATCAGAGCACATGGACTTACGTATGTCCAGTTAGTTTAAATGTACCCTAACCTGATCCTCTTTCACCAACGGCAAGTCTTCCTAATTCCAGACTTTCCCATGTTTCAGGGACCTGAGATTCATGTAGTCCAAATTTACCAGGGAAGACCAAGGTGAAGAAGGCATTGAGTACCTTGGCCTTTTGGTTACCTAGCCCTTTGTCACCAGGTCCCCAGCCCTACTCAGCAGTGGGCCCACATTTTCCCTAGTCTTCCTTTTGCTGTTGATACACTTGTAAAAGGCCTTCTTGTCACCCTTCATGTCCCTTGCCAGATTCAACCTCAGATGGGCTTTGGCTTTCCTAACCCCAGCCCTGCATGATCAGTGTCTCTTTATTCCTCTTGGGTCATATTCCTCCTAGGGAGGCACTATTCCTGCTTCCACCTTCTGTTCACTTCCTTTTTATGTTTAAGTTTAGTGAGGAGCTCCTTGCTCATCCATGCAGGTCTGCCACCTTTGCTTGAACACTCATCAGGATGGACGAATCTTGAGCACAGAGAAAGCAATCCTTGAAAACCAGCCAGCTCTTCTGTACCTCTCTTTGCTCCAAGGCTGTCCCCCATGGGATTGAGAAACTGTTGATGTATGGGCTGGATAAGCAGACAGTAAGGTGGATTGAAAATTGTCTGAATGGCTGGGCCCAGAGGGTGGTGATCAGTGGTGCAAGGTCTATTTGGAAGCCAGTGGCTGGAGGTGTACCTCAGGGATCAATACTGGGTCCAGTCTTGTTCAACATCTTCATTAATGATCTGGATGATGGGGCAGAATGTACCCTCAGCAAGTCTGCAGATGACATTATGCTGGGAGGAGTGGTTGATATGCCAGAGGGTTGTGCTGCCATCCAGAAGGACCTCCATGTGCTGGGAAAACAGGCTGACAGGAACCTCATGAAGTTCAACAAGAAGTGCAAAGTCCTGCACTTGGGGAAAAACAACTCCATGCACCAATATGTGCTGGGGGCCACCCAGCTGGATAGCAGTGTGACAGAAAGGGATCTGGTGGTCCTGGTGGACACCAGGTTGAACATGAGCCAGCAATTTGCCCTTGCAGCAAAGAACATTAATGGTATCCTGCATTAGGCAAAGTATTGACAGCAGGTCAAGGGAGGTGACCCATCCCCTTTATTCAGCACTGCTAAGGCCACACCTGGAGTGCTGTCACTTTGTTACGGTGAGAGTGACCACGCAAGCACTGGCACAGGTTTCCTAGGGACACTGTGGACTCTCCATCCTTGGAGATACTCAGAAGCCATCTAGACGCAGTCCAGGACAACTGGGTCTAGGTGGCCCTGCTTGAGAAGGGGATTGGACCTGATGACCTTCAGAGGTCTCTTTGAATCATTCTGTGATTCTTCTAAACATATCTTCTAAACAGGCCAAAGTCTGCTTTCCTGAAGGCCAGTCTTTCTGCCCTGCTCCCTTCCTGTAGGATCTTGAACTCAACCATCTCATGGTCACTGCTGCTTACCTTCACATTCCTGAACAGTTCTTCCTTGTTTGTAAGTAGGAGATCCAGCAGAGCATCTTCCTTCATCAGCTCCTCAATCATCCATGTCAGGAAGTCATCATCAAAGCCCTCCAGAAACTTCCTGGATTGGTTGTGCCCTACCGTACTGTCCTTTCAGCAGATAAGAGGGTGGTTAATATCTCCCATGAGGACTAGCACCTGCAAAGTTGAGGCTTCTTCCAGTTGTCTGAAGCAGGTTCTCAGCTGGGTGATCGCCCATCCTCAGTAAGAGCTCCGTGCATCCCCACTGCTCTCTCACATAAAGGGCAACTGTTCCTCCTCACCCTTCCAGCCTGTCCTTCCTAAGACCCTGTACCCTTCCATCATAGCACTCCAGCTGTGTGAGCTATGCCACCACTTCTCAGTGATTGCAGCGAGACCATAGCCCTGCTTGTTCCCCATGCTGCAGGTGTTGGTGTGTGGGCACTTCAGAGGGACCCCACTTGTGCTGATTCCCCATAAAGGGTACAAGATCACATAATTTTTTTAGTTGGAAAAGACCTTTAAGATCATCAAGTCCAACTGTTAACCTAGCACTGCCAGGTCCACCACTAAACCATGTCCCTAAGCACCACATCTACACGTCTTTTAAACACCTCCAGGGATGGTCACTCAACCACTTCCCTGGGCAGCCTGTTCCAATGATTGACAACGCTTTCACTGGAGAAATTTTTCATAATATCCAATCTAAACCTCACCTGGTGCAACTTGAGGCCATTTCCTCTTGTCCTATCACTTGCTATTTGGGAGAAGAGACCAGCACCCACCTGGCTACAAGCTCTTTTCAGGTACTTGTAGAGAGCGATAAGGTCTCCCCTCAGCCTCCTTTTCTCCAGGCTAAGTTCCCTCAGCAGCTCCTCATAAACCTTGCTCTACCATGTGCTATCCTCTCAGCAGGTACGTGCACATGCTGCAGGTGGGGCCCTTTCCACCCTGCTTTGTTGCTTCCAAGGTGTCTCCCGTCCGCATCACCCTGCACTCTTTGCTTGCAAAGCCGGTTCACAACCTCTGCACTTAATCGTTGGTCTTCTCTTCCCCCTCTTCACCTTCCCCATCATTCCTCGTTTAAAGCCCTCCACACCAGCTTGGCCAGCCGGTGGGCAAAGATGTTTTGCTGCCCTGTCCCGGTGGATCCCGTCTCCTCCTGCCAGACCTCCATCCCCAGAGACCATCCCACCGTCTCAGCGGCCGAATCTCCGTCGTCCACACCAGCTGCGCGCCGTGCTGCTGAACCGCAGGCTCCCCTGCCGCTCCTCCCCGAGCCCTTCCCCCTCGCCGGTCGGACCCCGCCGGGACCCCCCGCCCTCGGGCCTCGCACCCCGGCCCGCGGAGCGCCCTGGGCGCCGGGCGGTGCGGCGGCGGAGCGCGGCTGCGGGGACGGGCACGCCCGGGCCGGGGCTGCGGGGGCCGCCGGCTCCCTCTCCTGGCCCTGCGGCGCTACGGCGGCCGGGGGCGGCCGGCGGGGGACACGGCAGCGGGCGGGGAGCCGCGCTGGTGCCGAAAATATTTTTTTTTTCTTTTTTTACAAGGAATTCGTATTTCCCGTTAATCCCTGGTTTACCAAAACACAGCGCATTTTAGTTTGCATGTGTTAATTCAACATAGATACATTTAGCGTTGAATGTATGCTAATTCTTGAAGGAAAAAAAATCTGCTGAGTTGGGCATTCTGAGCAAGCAGAAAAATTGGGTTCAAAACCTCTCATGAGGAAGAAACAAATGATTCGTTGTCCTACGTTTTCTTGATATGTGTGTTAAATGCTAAGGTCCAATGGGAATGTGAACAGCTCCTGCATTTAAGAAGGCTGAACCCTGTTTCCGTATGACTGGCCTGAGATTAAGCTCCTGCTTCTACATCACAAGTGGGAGAAGTAATATTCAGTCTTAAGGAATTGTCAGAGGTACAGAGAGGGCTGGCAATTCAGGGGGGAAAAAAGTGCATGTAAATAAAATATATAGCTTATTATTTTTAAACAAACCATTGAAAAGATATAGAGAAACAAATTGTGACAGAAGTTTGCACACTCTCAAAAAATGTCAGCAATGTTCTCACCCAGCTCTAGTGTAACTGAGCATAACTGAGCGGCAGATAGGTGGACATTATTTGGTGCATTGAACCCATGAGCTTTATAAAATTTATGCAAACAAGAAGAGTAATAGTGAATTTATGACAAAAGATTGGGGGTGTGTCCACAGGGAAACTCAAGAAAGAGTCACTTCTTTAAGTGGATTAGCAAAACCTCATTAAGCTCCTTTGAGGATCCCCTTATTCAGTATTAAATTGTCTTTACACTTACACCAAAAGTGAGTTTTAACACTTTAAATTTATACCTTTAGTTAATTTGGATTGATTTTCTGCAGTGTCCCTGTTTAGGAAGGTCCCAAGCAATTGGATTTTAGGCAGTTTGCAGCAGCACAAAAGAGATGTTAAAGACATTAAGATTCATCCTCTCAATCCAGGACCAAGGTCATTACCGATAGTGTGGTGAGGAACCCTTCCTGCACTGTCTGCATAGTAATATCAGGTCCTGTCTAGAGACGCAGACTTGAAAGCAGGCTTTCTCTCTTGGCTGTATGAGTCCTTAGACTGCCACGTGAAAGGTAAGTGCCATGACTGTTGAAGTTAGCCAACTTCCCTGAACTTTTTTGGAAATATAGGAGAATGCTGTTCAAAATTAAGACACCTAGGTATAGAAGTCTATAGGGACACACATTGTTCATGGTTGTATTGACTGCCTGAGCCTCCACTGTAGTTCCTGGAGCCTCCATAAGAGTTTCAACCTCTGCAGACTGAGTCCAGCTGCCTGCACGTGGGGTGTCTCACAAGACAGTTGATTTTGAGACTTATTCAATATATCCACATGAGAACAGCAGATAGGACTGACACATCCTGCTTCAACAAACACCATGAGGGCACCCCAGGTGGAAATACATACCTATGTTTAGGTAAATAAAATGTCCCCTAAGTCTTCTATGCTATAAATAGCTGATTGTTGTTTCACCTTTATTGACCATGATGGGAGGTTAGACACATTCTGTGCTTTCAAATAAATATGTTTAGAGGTCTTAATTTTGAATTTAGTCATAAAACTAAATTGGTGGTGGTTTGGGTGTTTTTATTCCTGAACTGAGTTGGATATTTGATGTGTGTTCAGCTGAATTTCATGTATAGTGGAGTTTTAGGTAAGACATAGACACCCATGTCCCCTGAACTTGCGTGACCAAGTAAGGGTATGCAGTCTCAGTCATGAAGAAGAGCCTTATGAACTTTGTGTCTGCAGATTTAAGCAGTTTGTAACCCTGTTCTGAACATGAACTAATTTCAGGCACTAACATCCCAGTATAGACGGGATCGCAGAGGGCTAGATCCTCTTTAGTACATCTGTCTTTCAGGCTGGCACACATGCCATAGGACTTCTCATGACAGTCCCTGATCCAAGACTCATTTTGCCATTGCTAGACTTTTGGGGGTGAATAGAGGCTTCTAAGCACTTTTAAGCACAAAAAGAAATTGTTGAGTGATTTTTTTACTGTCTTGTTGCTCAGTTACACTCTTATGTCCTACATAAGCAAATTCCTACATGGACAATACCTGTGAGACAAAGCCAAAATAGCCTTTCTGAAAGGACCTTCTTTTCCTGTGCGTTCTTATTGGCTTTTCAAAAACTCAGCCTTTTCTTCAGAGACAAAAACAAATATGCTGCATGTCCCTGGATGGTTTTGGGAACAGCTTACAACGGTGGAAAATTAGCAGAAGAGGCGGTGGGACTCTCCCCTTGTAACTTCCAACAATGCCTCGATTTTGCGACAAGCTACAAAACACAAAAGTGCTGCTATTTTTCTGGTGGGAGGGGGGACGAATAAATAAAAGCATGAAAAACGCCCTTTTTCTGGGTTGTCCTTGCTCCTGTGAGTTCGTAGGAGAGGGCAGCTGCTCCAGGCGGAGCGGGCGGGGAGCGGATGCCCGCCGCGGGGGTGGGCAGGCGGGGGCGCGGCCCCGGCGGCGGGGGCGGTAGGTGGCGCACGGCCCCGGAGCATCGCTGGAGGGGCTCCCGCCCTGCTCCCGGCACCTGGGGGCTCCACCGAGGATGCAATCCCAGAAAGCTGGATGCTGGACAAATCTGCGAGCGTCTTAGCCACGAACAGTTGCAATCGTTGGCTGCCATCCCACGAGTTTTTTTGGGTTTGTTTTTTTTTTTCCTTGCAGGCAGACTTTCCCTTGAGCTCCTGGAGCTGCCGAACGGCGCTCATGTAGATCAGGTTTCAAAATTAGGGTCTAATTTTAAATGAGATGTCAAAACCCGAGACTGACAAACAGTGGGAAAGAATGGAAGGAGGCAAACCACAGGTAATCTATGTGAACAGCTCGACAGCCATGCTGACAGCTGGGAACGGGAACCCCGGAGCGCTACCGTGAGCTTTCAGACTGGCTCCCCTGACCTCGGACAGGCCACTCATGGCTTGTTCCTTCAGGTGTTGAACTCCTCCTGCAATGCTGCTGAATAATTTGACAAGGATTGGTGGAAGCTGGGAATGTTATTCTGTTTCCTTGAAGCACTCACTAACCTGTGGGACCCATTTCTCTGCCTCAGTTTCCCTGTGTCTGAAAGAAACTATTTTCATGAAATAAAACCAAGACTAAAGAGCAAAGTATTGCAGTACTCCCTCACAGAAATAAAGCACTTCAGTAGCATCACTGCACTTGTATTTTCTTTTTCTTGCTCTCTTTGGAACATTACAGACCCTTGGGAAAGTCTCCAAGCCAGAAGAAGAGGAGTCTGGTGACGCAGAAAGGAAGAAAAGTGGCTAAAACCAGGCAGGCAGCCACTGTCTTGGAAATAGAAAAAGTATTTATGAAGGTATTGAATTAAAATAAACAGTGTCCAGTATGTTTTATGAGATTAAATAATCTGGACAAATGCAATCATTGGACAGATGTAACTGCACCAGCTCAGATCAAGCCAAATCATCTGCTGGTTAGAAACTCGGCTAGCAACCTTCAGCTCAGTGGCTATGCAGCAAAAAAAAAAGGAAAACTCATTTGTCAAGGAGGAACCAAAGACTTCTCTTTTTTTTTTTTTTTTTTTTTTTTAGAAATAGAGTTTAGGAAAAATATAACAGCAGGGATAGTCTGCTTTACCTGACTGCCTGAAAAAGGGTTGACTGAATGTTTCTACTTGAGTCCTAGAGCAGGGAAGGTAAGAGCAGAGTGCTCTAGGGAGGAGATTTTTGACAGAGAAATATCTCTCCTTGGACCTTGCTTCATCTATGATTTTTTTTTTCATAGGCAGTGCTTTTAAAAATCTAAAAAAAAAAAAAAAAAAAAAAAAGGACATTTTATTTTCTGGCTTACTAAAGAAGATGCAGACATCTTAGGAGGCACTAAGAAGACCCAGTCAGGAATGAATTTCCTCTGCATCCTCAGCTCATTTCCAATTGCCAGTGTCAGTGTGTCCTTCCTCACCTCACCTCCTTCTAGACATGAGACTGAAACCCAGATTTCCTTCACACATAATTTCCCACTGTACGTTCAACTCCATTTTGGTCCACTTTCTACCACCAGATTATTGGGTTATGTCTGATCCATCTTGGTTGTTTTTTCTTGCTTCTTTGTCTTTGTGTAGCATGTTTCCATCTCACCGAGTGCCTGAATTGGAAACTGACTTCCATAAACCAGGGAATAGAAATCTGGACTCAGGCTGCAATCCGAGAAGGACTCTTTAAGCATACAGATTTTCCCATTGTCTTCATCCGTAACACTATACAGCACCAGCACACCACAAGCACAACCAGCTCACAGGTTTTAAGATCCCACATGTTAGGGTGACTTGCTGAATTAGAGATCAAAAAGTATTCAACATTTTACAGGTCATTAGAGTATCTAGAGGTAGAAGCTGTTAGCAAATAGTTAAAAAGAAAAGATAATTGACAATACTTTCATTAGAGAGAGAAAAAAAAACAGAGTGAAGCTGTTATCAGTGCCAATCAACATTGGAGACTGAAATCTTGGGCAATTCTGAAGAGAGGAATTTGTTTTCAATCCTTTCCTTCTAGCAGTATTATAGAGACAGAAATCCAGGTCCCTGATTAACCCCTGAGTAAAGAATAACCTTCACCTAGAGAGCTCTGCTTTCAAAAGAGTTGGCCCCTGTAACTAGAGCCTGTTCAATTATTCTTCTTCAAAGAGAGCAGGCAACCAAGAATGTCAGCTTCATAGAAGGAGCTATAATTTCGAAGCAACTTCCTGTTTGTCGAATTATTTTTTTGATCTCATGGTGTTGTAAGTGGGAGGAAATAGCACGAAGGAGATTTTTCCCTTTTTTTTGTTCCACGTTACATTTTGCAATTGCATAGGTTTACAAATGAAGGGGTTTTTCTGTCTTTGTTTCTAGATTAAAAGGGAGCAGACTCTCCATACATGTGTAGCTACCAAATACCTGATGAATTTAAATGTGCCAGATAACATATTACAGTGTTCCTGTCCAAAATCAAACAATGGCCTTCACTCTAAAAAAAAAAAACAACCCAACAGCAACAACAACAACAAAAAGAGAAACACCAACCCAAAATCACACACTAGCTACTATTCAGAAGAAAAGGACACATAGCTGAAGCTGGATTTAGACATGAAGTATCTCCCTGGAAGAAGTCAGCCTGTCAAAATCTCTCTTTCTTGGCAAGGTCCCAGAAGGGGAGTATTTTCACAAAGATGAAAAGAGTGTTAAATGCTAACATTCTTCCAGATTGGATACGCATTCCTCCTTATACATATTTTTGTTATGAAACAAATGCATTTTGGTAAATTTAGGGAAGTGTTTCTGTGTTTCCTCCTCTACTGTATATTTTGTGTGATAATATGGCACTGATTTCCTACCTAATTTAAAACAGTTTAAAATAACATGTAGTAACATGTAGTAGCTTTCTGTTCTTCCAACCTTTATTTTCTCTTCTGCCTATTTTAATGTGGAGTGGGGAGTTGGCTGGGGTTATTTACTTTTTGTTACTTTTCTGGTTTAGAATAAGAAGACACAGGCTTTGACCTTCTCCCTTCTGTTCCTGACTGCCTCACCATCACTAAGCTTTTTTGTTCAGTGTCTCACATTAAATGGTGGAAAGAAATGTTTGGATTTAAACTCTGATGTTTTACAGTCTGAGATTCAGTTCTTGAAGGACAATAAAAATCTTCATCAAATGGTATGCTGGTTCTTTTCAAACATTCCTCTAGTATTTGGACACCAGAAGATACTCTGTTCTCTCTTTCGCGGTCCGTTATATTTCACAGTGTTATATTCTGACTTGGGAGGGCCAAAATTAGTGTTTGTCCATTATCTCAAAAACAATAAAAAAGCAAAACCAACAACAACAAAGAAGGGGGGAGGGGGGGAAGGAAAGAAAAACAAATCTATAATCGTCTCCCAAAATACATGTTCTTTGTAACCTCAGGCCAAATGAGTAGGTGAATGGTATTGACATGGACACTTTCACAAATATCCCTATATTACATGCTCTCTGGGGTGCACAGGAGCTGTGCAGTATAGGCAGGCTTAGTCTTAGAGGCTGAAAAGCTGCAGCCTGATAACCTTCAACACACTCAGATGGTACTGGATACACGTAATATACAGATATCAGATGCTACTCCTATCTTATTAGGAGATTGGACCTTTGTCTCATCTTTTAAACTACGTTTTTTCTTTCTAGCAGAGTACCCTTTGTCAAATACTTATGCTTCCCAGGTTGTTTTATTCAGCTTGTATCTTCATGTGTGTTTTCCTAATCCCTTTTTTCCTACGTGTTATTGCCATTTTAAAAAAAGTAATCTTCACAAAATAGTGTCACTCAGACACATTAAGATTTCACAGATCACAAATATTAGGCTACAGAAATAGATAGGTGGAACATGGTTTGGGAAAAAAAGAATACACTAAGGAAATTAAATTATTATGAAGTCTTACCTTTTGATCTCTGTCTAGAAAATATGTGCTTTGTTGTAAACACATTCTAGCATTCACTTCCTAATCTAGGAAGGGAAACCCAGCCTCTACCGTGCATAAGCTTCCACTTCAAGCAAAGCCTCCACCAAGGCAATAGTAGCTGACATCCCCTCAGGATCACTTCTAGCATGTGCAGCCTGCGAGTTTCCTTGGAAACTGCCATGCAGCAGGCATGAGATTATGGCACATGACTGCTAAGCTGTATAGCTTTACCCAGGAAAATAAAGGAATTCAAGAATGGGGACCAGGACTGCAATCCACCTCTCAAGGATGGTAACTGCTGATTTTCAACCTGAGGTTTCTAATGGCCAATGTATTACTTCTATGTGGTCGCAAAAGATAATGAAGTAAAGCAAATCTGTTGTTTATAACCTCATGTTCATTCCGTAACAGGCTGTTTTTCTGCTGGGAGGGGGGCAACACTGAAAAGCAAATCTGAAAATCACCACACCTCCAAAGAGCTTTTGCAACAAGTAAGCTATGAGGCCTTATAACATTTTCCTTAGACTGAACTAATCTGGATAAGATACCACATAGGGACCCTTTTTAAAAAAATGTTCCCTCTCCAGATTTCTGTGGTTATACAATGCTGAAGGTGAGAACTTCAAAATGGTTGTAATGGCCCAAACCAAGTATCTGCCAAGCTCACCAGCCTGTACCTGGCAGAGCCTATAATAAATAACCTGGAGAAGAACTTGTGTACAAAGGAAGCACATGATTCTTTGTGTTCAGGCACCCTTGACAGATTTGCCTGCCATGGACTTACCCATTTCTGAACCTCCAATCCCATCCTGATCCTGCAGGGTTACCTCCATGCTGTTTGGGGGGTGGGTCCTTTTGTTTATTATGAACCTGGGTTCTGCTGGTTTCCTTTGATGATTCTTAGCTCTTGTATTGAAAAGACAGTGACCAATTTTTCCCTATTCACCTTCTCCTTTCTACTAATGATTTTACAGCTCCTCATCAGATCCCCCTCCAGTCATCCCAGTTTGAAGTTGGAGAGCACTAGACTCGTTGTTTTACAGTGCACTTTTACATGCAGTTTGTCTGTGGTGATGTCAGCTCGGAGCGTGCATTTTCTTGTAGTTTTATTAGGCGAGACTGATTAGCTGTGTCCTCAAATATATAATTTAGCCTGTGGGCTTTGTAGTCTCCATATGAATTTGACCTAGGATATACAGGTCACAGGAAAGTTTAATGATTTGGGTATTTAGATATTCTAAGGGAGCCTAACTTTGCCGCTGCTGTCTCCTTGCAGAAATAATTATTATACTCGTCCTCAAATTCGTTCATATTAACTTGTATTGACTTCAAAGGTTCTGATTTAAATCCCACCTCTCCTGGCCGATATCTTTCCGGGAATCTGCTGCCCGCCCCCCCCCTCCCCGAGCCTGCCAGGAGCCCCTGGCCCTGGGGGCAGCCGGAGCACCCACCCGGAGCCATCTGGCGTCTGCTGGCGGTGCTCCGGGGCACCGGCTCCCTGAAGGACAGCTGCCCAAAACAAATGGCGACCTCTGTCATCTGGGCCATCAATTGTTCCAACATCTGGCAACTGGCTTTCTTATGAGAGCTGACATTTGGCTGCTTTGGACCAAGGATTTTAGGATCCACGGGCCAGAGCAGAAAACGGGACAGATCCCAATTTTTTTATGCCACCAGAATCCAAATTAGCTTTTCTTTTTTTCTTTTTTTTTTTCTTTTTTTTTGATATGTACTTCAGATGGATTGCAGTGATGTGGAATTACAACATAAAGAACTCAAAGCAAATAATCAAATTATCACAGTGAGAGAATCCCTTTGACAAATTTTTGCTGGTCTTATCCTATTCCTGCATTGAGTTAATACCTTATTGCAGCTGCAACAACTTCTTTATGTTCTGGTACAGAGAGTCTCCTAAACCTTAGTGGTGCATTTAACCAAATACAGTTACTAGCTTTACTGCAGTTGTCTTAGGTGTTTGGCCAAAGGACTTCCTATCCAATCTTATATATGCACCCATGCGTACAGTAACAGCTAGCTGGTCTGACTCCTTGTGTTCACTCTCTCATTTCATAACTTTTCTCCACAAACCAAATACACCAAAGACAGATGTCAGGCTGCCTCTAAATCTGAAACATTTTAATGTGCTGAAAGTGCCTTTGGTCTTTAATGGCATTCATAAAACAATTTGAAAAAAAAAAAAAGTAAAATTCTTGAAATCTTAGCAAAGCTAATAGTGAACTCTTGAAAACTGCAGGCAGGTATTCTATATGTTTTTATTGTGTTACCTCAGTTTCACAGATGGCTACAAATAAAATAAATGTTTAACATATAATATTTATGTCAAGATGCAAAAACTGTCTTTAAAAGATTCCTTCCTTAAACTCCAGGCAGATTTGACATAAAACAGAAAGAAAAAAACAAACAAACAAACAAACAAACAAAACCTAACAAATAAGCAACTAAAATAAACTTTCAAAATGAAGAAATAAATGTTATCAACCACTAAAAACCAGAAATCCAAATAAAATATACATGTGACAAACATGTAGTTATAAAGAAACACAGTTATTAAAATGCATAGGACCAAATGTATTATTTAAAATCTACTAACTACGATATCTAACACAGACTTTTAGATCTAATTGAACTAATCAGCATGAGCAGATACTAAGGTACCGTGGCTGCACTGATTTATCAAAACACCAAACCTTCAAATAGCTGACTCCAGAGGAAGATAAAAAAAATCTAAGTGGAAATACTTATTTTTCTCTGTGTTGAGGTTTCATCTGGTCTCCCTGTGAAAAATGGAGACGGAAAACAATACTGTCGAGCTACACTACACAGCCCCATTTCAAGCACCTCGCTGCAGCAGTCAATGACGAATTCTGAAATGGAGTTAGGCTTGTTTAGCATGCCTGCAGGGTCACGCGGAGTGACCCATTCCCCTCTGGTTTCACTTAAAACTCAGATTTTCTTCATGAAGATAACATGTTCCTCTGATATTTAGTTTCCTGGTCTCCAGAAAGATCTCATTTTTCATGGTGTAATTTTTAACCTTTGCTTAAGATGTCTTTTTTTTTTAACGTAAACTCTTTTAACCTGATATATTTCCTCAAAGAACATGTGCTTGAAATGAAAATGTTTGGTCATTGAAATATCATAACAAATCAAAGTTCACTGTGATTTTAGCTTGCTAGGTTATAAAGGAATGTTAAGGCAATCATTAAATGTTCTTGCTTTTATTTCTTTTGATATTTTGTGCTATAAACATATGAATATTCATATAGAAACTGATTCTGTACTTGCTTATACTGAGAGCTTTTGCACTGAAATAAATCATGAGCTAGCACTTACATTACTTTTTAATTCAGAAATACAAGCAATTCGTGATATACATGCAAATTAAAAAAAAAAGTTTGAAAATAGATTAAATTATGACAGAAATTTTCATGAAAAATGCCAACAAACAGCTCAACCATCTTCTGAGTGTGAAATGCTCCAAAGTATTGCTTTTGTATCGAAGGTTTTCTGAGGGAACTGGAAAAATATCTGGCCAGATCCTCCCTGGTGTAAACTTGTATCAGGTGAGGTATAGACTGGCACTGGGAGAAGACCTGGCTGAGCGTGTTCGGCTGGGAACACACTCTGTCTGACAGCCATAAGGGCACACTGGATACAATATCTGTGCAAATACTCTCTGCTCATGGAGCAGGGGAATGGGGAGTCACAGACCACCTCCCTGCCCAAGTGCCCCCTTAAGAGGCCTGACTGGCATGTGAGGAATGCGAGGATTAGTGATGTAAACTGCAGCAAATCCGGAGTTTAAGGAGGGCAGAACTTATTTAAATATGTCACTGGGAGTTTGGAATTGCATTTTCCTGTTTCGGTTTCTCCAATCTTCGCTTCTTAAACTTCCTGACCTGTACTTTGAAAACTCTGCTTGCTGTCCCAGTTGCGGAACAACCTCCCCCTGCAAAGCTCGTTAGAGTCCCCTCTTTCTATGCTCTATCTCTCAATCTGTTCCTTTATTTTTAAGAAGGGAAGAGTATAGTGTGTTGTTTATGTTGCCAAATAGATGTTTCAGGCAGCGGGCCTATCCCTGAGAAATCACAAACAATTCAGAGCATCATTGCCTGCACAAACATAAAACCTTTCAACCCAGGAACCGCCTCCCCCCCCTCCCCAAATCCCTCCCACCTGCAGAATCCCTCCCTGAGAAAAGCACAACTGATCAAATCAGTGCAGCTACTCATCACCTCTGAGACCATGGTTTCACATGAGGATTTTGCTGGTGGAAAGCCAATTTTAGAAATTTCATCCCCTTTTTTGCTCTCACCTGCTCATTCCTTTCTCTGCTTCCCCGCCTCTGGTGAGGGAACCTTATCAGTCCTTCAGCAGGGCTAATTCACTCATTGGTATTGCTGCTGACAGCCGGAGTGATGCAGGTTAATAAGCAAAGAGAAGCAACATTTGAGGAAGGGTGGGAGAGAGTGTCTGTTAGCTTAGATCATTTCACTGAACCAGTTTTGAGTATGGTCACCCAGAGAGTTGAATTGCCACATCTGAGTACCAACATGGGAGGGGAAGATTGCTCGTAAACTAGCTTTGCAACTTGAAAAATTATAATGTGGAATCTCCGCCTGGTTTCTTGGGTGTGTGGAGTAATATACATTCAGGAATCACGTTACACCTGACTGAAAGGCAACCAAATCTGTTGCACAATTACTGCTTTTGGGAACATAAGATAACAGATTCTGATAGAACCTGTATGAAGATGTTGGGACTTGTGCAAGGGCTGATTCCTCACTTTCTGTTCTCAGAAACATCGAGGGATGGCAGATTTCATATTCTTACACAGGCAGTTCTGATGCTTCCCATCTCAAAAGTTGCCAGAAAAATGTAAAAAGTTTAGAGAGGAGCAATAAGGACAACCAAAGGAGTGGAAAGGCTTCCTCAGAGGCAAGAACTAAATAAACCAGGTGTCATAGCTGTGGAAAAGGAACAACTCTAGAGAAATGCTAAGAAATCATGAGTGGTGTGGAGATGGTACATAAGGATGGCTTGCTCACTGTTTCATCCCAGTACAAAAATAGTGGGGCACCAAGTACAATGAGCAAGAAGTAAGCTGAATACAAACAAAAGGAAGTATTTTTTCACACTGTGTGTAACCAAGGTGGGGAACTTGCTGCTACAGGACGTGATGGGTGCTCAAAGCTCACTTTGACTCAAGGGGAGAGTGAACAAGGAAGATAAATCTATAATGGAAACACCTAGAAAGCAAACTTGGCACAAGAAGCCTTTGCAGTTCAACTAGTGGAGGCTGTTTGGGAAATATCAGTGTGTGCCTCCACCTTCTTCTATACTTCCCCGGGTACTCACCTTCAGCACTGCCAGAGACAGGACACCAGGCTGGATGGGCTTGGACCTGATCCAGACCATCGGTTCTGATGTACTGCAACACTGTAAAACTGTATAAATTTGAAGAAGGCCTTGTGTTCCTACATGTTACATGTTGTGATGTTCCTGCATGGAAGCAAAGGCAGCAAAATGACCCTCCATTGTATCTACAAAAGAGTGTTGCGGACCTGTGCCCACATCCCAGACTGGGGAGCAAAGAGGGGTGTTTCCCTGTCCCTGGAGCCAGGGTAGGTGGGAACCAGTGAATCCTGCGGTCTGATCCTTATCCTGCCCCACACAGGGAGGTCTTTTAGGGCTTAAGATAACAATCCAGGGCTCAGTTCTGTGACTGATTGGGAGCTGAGGGCATTCAGTGCTTGTTAGGAGACGCCACACGCAGCAGTTAATACATCCAAATAGCTAATGGTTGTGGTGTGGTTGGTTCCAGCTATAAAACCTCCAGTGCTTGAGCACTTGTGTTTACAAAATACAGATCCTTTAGAGCTTATTTTAAAAGACTTCTCGTTAAGAACATTTTGTGACCTGAAATTCAATGTATTTAATAAACGTACAGAGATGCTAATTGTCTTAGTCTATCGAGACTGGTAAAGTAATGAAGAAATGGATATATGCAGGTGTTTGACTAAAGCTTTGGTTCAAACTCCTATAAAAGGAAATATTAGAAGAAAAGGCTTATGTTCATCTGTATTTTCCTTTTAATAATCTCGTCATGTTTAATGTTACACTATTACATAGTTCTTATTTTGCATAAATACATGATGATTATAGCTGTATAACCTTGGCAACACAGTGTCCTCTTGAGGCAGCCTGAAATAGAAGAGAAATGCAGATTATACTACACAACTGCCCTTTTGGGAACAATATTTTATTATGTTTTATTTCCTTTCCATAAAATTCAAAGAAAATGAAGGTAATTTGGGTTCTACAAAACCAATGATAAGCTGGTGGAGGGAATTCCTAAATCACCCTCAGGCATAGCCATACACACAAGTGTAGGCAAAGATGAGCGAGAAGATCAGGCTATACTCATGAACACCTCGAACCCGACCTTCCGAACCTAGAAGTTTGAGATTTCAGGCAGGAACTTGTATAAAAATGATTAATTGTATGAAAATTGTAAGGCCAAATCTCAGACACAGGAAACAACTGTAGGTTACTACTGGGTGGAAAAGGACACATGGGGAAAGGAAGTACTAAAAACGAAGGGTCCGGTTGTTCATTAGTTTATACAGCCTGAGAATGTGGCCCAGGGAGTCTCTCAGGCTGGCCATTAGGGCCATTGTAAAAGCCATTAGGACTAGCCTGTGATGTCAGTGATAAGCTCAGCTTTCATTTAATAACACAAAATAAAGGCCTTTTTGATGGTGCAGATTGAATCTCAGTCAGCTTGCCTACAATTGAAAGAAAACAAAACCAAAAACCTTTCATATAGATGGGCAGCTTGCTATTTTTTTTGACACTAAATTGACTCTTGGTCAACTATCTGGGGCAGACTGAAATGTCACTTCTTATAACCAAGCCAGTATTCATTTGTTTAGGGGAAGTGTTTTCTGTTTAGTGCCTCATCAGGAGCAGGATGAAAATGCTTCACAGAGCAATGGTACTATATACCCTAGGCGTGCAAATTATGAGTTTTGCCTATGTGAGGAGAAAAGGGCTAAGCCCTTCACTATAGCATGAAAAGGATAAAGCTAAAAAGATTGTTCGATGAATCAGTGAAATAATCTCTGAAGAATCCCACAGGAATAAACCTTTGCAGCTAAGGAAGGATGTAGCTTCAGCTTCACCATTGAAGGGCTGGTGCTTTTATTCTCTGGCATGGAAAGTGAAAGAGTGCTTCATTAGCATGTGAGCCCATTAATCTTGCATTTGGCATACAAATTCCCACGTGATTTGAACATCTGCCTGGAAGATACCTCTCTAATTAGAACAGATATGTTATTCTGGAATTAAAAAAAATATCAAAACGTATTTCTGTCTTTCAGCTTGCTTTCTTCATACTACCTGTGCTGAAGTAATCATGGATGAAACTTGTCAAGTCCCAAAGGTGCTAATGTTTCATTAAGAAAGCACATGGCAGTAGGGTAATTCAATACTTCTCTATGGGATGTGTCTCTACAGGGTTATATTGCTGCTAGATCACGGGAACACCAGATACGACTGGCAAAACCCTTACCGGCAGCTTACAACACGGGCATCTTTAAATAATAAACTTCTGCTTAATGCCATGCTGTTTAGCACAATGGTTCCTTCACTGCTGTTAAAGACAACACTTGCAGCATAAAAAGTGGTAATCGAGAAGTTGTGGGAGGATTTGTCCCTGCAGGCTAGCCTTGAACGGTTACAAATCAAGCATCTAGATTCTGACTGGAGCTGCTTTGTCTCATCAAAGGACAAATCAGTGATTGACCATCAGATCTCTCATGAATGAGTCCTGGCAACTTCAGTGGGCATCTTCTATTTGAGCATAAATTTACTGTATGGTTGTCAGCAATCTCCTTGCAATGACAGAGACTAACTGGAGCATGTATGAGATTGCAGTATTTGGAAGAGATAAAAATGACACTGAGTGGCCAAGAGTGGCTTCCTGCATGCACAAGTATTTCTGGAAATTGCTGTCCTTTATTACAGTTTGTGAGGACTTTAAGAGCAAATATAGGCAAAGATGGGACTCCAGAACAAACGAAGGCATCTCTCTGTGATGTCTGTTTGAACAGAAGCAGCATGGCCTCATACAGGAAAATCATCTAAGGGGAAGAATGTGTCAGATGCTGCAGCCACAGCCGCACTGGCAGAACGGAGGTGAGGCTGAATCATAGAATAAAAGGTGTTTTGTGCACAGAATCACAGAATGACAGGGGTTGGAAGGGACGTCTGGGGATCATCTACTCCAACCTCCCTGCTAGAGTAGGTTCACCTAGAGCAGGTTGCACAGGATCACATCCAGGTGGGTTTTGAATACCTCCAGAGAAGGAGACTCCACAACTTCTCTGGGCAGCCTGTTCCAGTGCTCAGTCACCCTCATAGTAAAGAAGTTTTTCGTCATATGTAGATGGAACTTCCTGAGTTCCAGTTTGTGCCCATTGCCCCTTGTCCTGTCACTGGGCGCCATTGAAAAGTGCCTGGCCCCATCCTCTTGACATCCACCCTTTAGATATTTATAAGCATTAATGAGATCCCCTCTCAGTCTTCTCCAGACTAAAGACCTAGCTCTCTCAGCCTTTCCTTACACAAGAGATGCTCCAGTCCCCTAATCATCCTCGTAGCCCTCCGCTGGACTCTCTCCAGTAGTTCCCTGTCTTTCTTGAGCTGGGGAGCCCAGAACTGGACACAGTACTCCAGATGTGGCCTCACCAGGGCAGAGCAGAGGGGGAGGACAACCTCCCTCGAGCTCCTGGCCACTCTCTTCTTAATGCACTCCAGGATACCATTGGCCTCCTTGGCCATAAGGGCACATTGCTGGCTCACAGAGAGCTTGTTGTTCACCAGGACTCCCAGGTCCTCCTCAGCAGTGCTGCTTCCCAGCAGGTCAACCCCTAATCTGTACTGGTGCTTGGGGTTGTTCTTCCGTAGGTGCAGGACCCTACACTTGCCCTTGTTGAATTTCATTAGGTTCCTCTCCACCCAACTCTCCAGCCCGTCCAGGTCTCGCTGAATGGCAGCGCAGCTTTCTGGTGTCTCAGCCACTCCTCCCAGCATATTATCATCAGTGAATTTGCTGAGGCTACACTTTGTCCCCTCATCCAGGTCATTGATGAATATGTTGAATAGGACCAGACCAAGCACTGACCCTTGGGGCACACCACTGGATACCGGCCTCCAACTAGACTCTGTGCTGCTTATCACAACCCTCTGAGACCTGCCATGCAGCCAGTTCTCTACCCACCTCACTGACCCCTCATCCAACCCACACTTCCTAAGCTTGAGTGAGAAGAAGGAAAAGCTAGTATTTGTAGGATTTTATTATAGCTTTTAATAGGTATGTGAGCCTATGTATGTTATTGGCAGTATGAGTATCCCTCACTCATCCTGGCCATGGTTTGAAATGAACTCATGCCAGAATTTTGTATTCCAGAAGTAGAGTGGAGAAAAATATCATTGTTAGTGCACAAAATAAGAAAAGGTGGCGATCAAGTTTAAAAGCGGAAATTAGATATCAGTGGTCTCCTGTCTCCCTAAGGAAAAAGGAAATAAGATATTTGAAGCCTGGCACACCGTATAACTTTTGGTTCAGAGGAAAATCTGTCAGACTTATGAATCAGATTTCAGAAGGACTACAAGCATGTATGCTTGTTCCACCTGATATTTCAGAGGAAATACACCTAATTCCATGGAGTGACTGGGCTGCAGTATTCTCAGCCAGGGGAGGACAGTGTCAAACATGCAGTCTATTTAAGTTTCTGACTCTTATTTAGTGAGTGGGAGGGAGAAGGGATCTCCTGCATATTCTACTCATTCTATTCATTCAGAAATTCACTTAGTCCTAAGGATCTTAAAATTTCTTCCTGTCTTTTGGAGGATTTCTGCAGAATTAGAATGCACTCAGAGATGAAGGACATGCTCTCCATACAGTTCAAGTACAATTTTAGATTCTCATATAACACACATTAAATAATGTGCACAGCTAAAATCTGCTCTCACTTATCAGATGGGACACTTGGCCACCACAATTATCAGCAGTATTGGTATCTGTGCTGGTGTCAACAGTATACTTCAAATCACAAACACAGCAAAAGGTCCCACTGATGACAGTCAAAACATGCCTCACTGTCTGTATGAAGGACACTCAATTTTTCTTGCCACCGTTTAGAATTAATAACAACAATAATATTAATAATTCAAAGTGTCAGTAAAGTGCTAATTGCTTTAGAAGCACATGGGCACAAGCAGTTTATAGTCTGAAGAAATTAGAAATACAGATAACTAACACTATTGGACAAAGTTTAATAGTTTAAGCAGAGCTATATGCTTGTCTGACTCTCATTCCTCTCCCATCCACAAAAAGCTCATCTCTTTTTAGGGAGGTATTTCAGGCTGTAATGTTCCAAGATTGGATGTCCCAGAAATAGAATCTGGGTCAATTATGATAATTTTCTTTATCTGTATTTAAAATTAATTTAAAGGAAATGGTGACACTTAAACACACCTGGCTGATTAAAGCATAGTCTGTAGCCGACTGAAGTTAGCAGAAGTCTTTTATTGATTTCAGTGGAGTTCAGAACATGCTATTTAATCCATTTTGCTTATAGGTCTCATTTATCCCATGAGTGAACATGAGTTGAAAAAAGAGATTGAATATAAGTGAAAAAGGGCCCAGTGAAACTGTATCTCTGATTCTTCATGGAAGAAAAAAGATCATCTAAATAGTAGTAGAGCTATCTAAGAATAGATAAATCTCTCTATTTCCTTCATCTTCTCTTTTCTTAGTCCTTTCCCTTTTTTTGGGTAAGGACTGCCTGTACTGTAGAAACATTACAGCACATTGTGGATTCTTCTGAAATCTAACTAATAAGTAATGATGATGCATCATTCTGAAGTCTTATAAGTAGCTACAAAGAACTAGTAAAGGGATCACAGAACATTATTAGGACATTTTTCTGGTAGCTGTTACTCTGAAATCAATAAGGTGCTCAAAAGGACATTTGACTTCATTTTCTTTTAGGATTTCTTTCACACAAGCATTGCTGCAATCTGGCAATTGTAGAAACATGTAGGAATCAATGAATGTGTTGATTTAATAAGTGTTAGTAGATGAGTTGAAAAGTTAATCACATACTGGACAGACAGAGCAACGCAGTATATGAGCTATACCTTCCTGTGAGGTTCTTCAATACCAGACACAACAGGACCCCAATTTTGTGTGAGGACCTCAGGGCATGGTTGAAATCCAAGCAACATATGAATGTGCATTTCTGAGTCTTTTGAAACTCCCGTGAGAAACTTCCCTGGATACGTCATTCTGCAGAGTTATGGAGACCTGAAAGTTGAGTTTCCTTGCATTTTTGCAATTCGTGTTCTGTTTAAACCCAAATGATGCGGACAGGTTCTGGTAAACCTGGTGAAGTTCCTGCACTTGCTTGTAACTACCTTTTAGACAACCAGCCTATACACCATACTAACCTAACATTGTTCTCAGTTTATGTATAAACATCTAGTCCTTTTTATGAAACCCACTGTGTATACCATATCTCAGGAGCAGAGCTTCAGTCAAGAAAATGTTTAAAAACGTTCAAGAAATTGAACTTCTTACATAGCACTTGAAACTCACAACCTTTTCAGGTCTTTTAGGCAAGCAGTATTTCTCCCTGTTAGTTACCAAACGTTTCAAAACACAGCTGCAAAGGCAGAGTGGACCTCAGTTCCTCGGCTCTCTGTTGCTCAGCCTTCCCCAAGGCCCTCGGCAGACAGATTAGACCAAGCAGAGCACCACATTGTAAAGCTAGATGGTTTCCAGAACTGGACAAACTTGCTTTGACTTAGTATTACTCTCTGCTTTGTGTAGTATTTGTTTTATTTGATTCTACATGGAGTGAAAAGTGAGAAATTGCCGTGATTTCAGCATAGCAGTAGAAGATACATAGGACACAGGGATGGTTTTGGAAGGAGAGGTATAGATCAGGGGCCAGCCTGTGGTAGATGTGGATTATAATCACCATCTAGAGCCTACACAAGTGACTGAAAAAACTCCCACTGTTTTCATCGGTACAGGACTGAGCTGTTGATTTTACTCTGGCTGTTAAAGCTGGAGCAGGCAATAACATCTTTTGCATCTGACATCACAAGAAAGGGAATAAATTTTAAGTCATTCTGATCTGCAGTCAGAGTTAAGGCAAGGAGACAGAAAGGATTTGGGAATCACTAAAGCACACAGACATTGTTCACAATAGCATGTAATTAGAATACAAAGGAAACAATATACTTTTCATTTTTAAAAAGTGATCTCTCTCACTCACCTTTATTTTCTCACAAGTAAATGCCACAGGTTATTCCTCTTGCAAGCAGAAGCTTCACAGATGCCAATAAACATACAGTTCCAATACAATTCCATGAGAAGCTAGCAATGATAATACAAGTGTCTGTCTGAAGAAAGTAATGTCTTGTTACGTCATTAGTCAAAAGCCACAACTTCTCCACAAGTTCATTTTTTATTATTATTATTTTTATTTTAGTTCAAAATTACTTGGTTAGAAAGTTTGAGAGTTTCTTTTCATTTTCATTTAGGAAATATAATCTTCTTGGCAAAAGGGTGCAAATTGATTGTGTTTCCCTAAACTTCTTTCAACACTGCTACTTCACTGGTTCATTGACCTTGTGGCACTGGGGAAAACATACAGGTAATTTTAGAGAACTGTCAGTCCAGAAAGAATGGACAGATAATAATATGGAGCACTCTTGTTTGGGGGGACTAGAATCCATTCAAAGCTTTGTTTGCTTTTCTTGCATTTAATTTTAGACACTTAACCGAGGTTCCCCACTCACCCTATAGAGGCAGAGCAAGAGAGAAAAGCACTTACAAGAGAGCAATGCAGAGGGCAAGATCTCCAGCTGCCTACTTCCCTCCGCTGACTCTTCAGTGAACCCAAAGCAGCTCCATTCCTAACTTGGGTGCCTCAGGTGCTGAAGGTAATGATGAAAGATTCCAGGTTTAGGAACAACAGACCATTGCAACGCTTCTCAGATGACAATGCCACCTTCCTTGTCTCTGTGAAAAAGTTTCTAAAGCAACTGAGTTCAGGGATTAGAGAAGGATATATTATCACCCGATATGCACTGCAATGACTTTGTAAGTGTATCTCTTCTGAGACCTTGCAGACATATTAGTCTTGGGCTCACTGCTCAAAAGGTATGTGTTTTTCACCTGGATCAACTAACATATTACCTTGCTCTAAAGCAAAACTGCTGGGAAGACATGGTTTAATTTTTTTTATAATCAGTCAGGCAACATGAGTTTAAGTATAGTGTAACACTGGTGATCTTGTCTCGTGGTGAAACTGCAGTGTCTCATCTTCACAGTGTCTTTGTCCTGGAACAGTTCAAGCATGTTAATGCCTCTCAAAGGAAAACCCACTTGTTTTTGACAGTATAGCCCATGCCTTTGCATATAACAGTCAGCAATAACCACAGCTAACAACCGTTGATTCCCAGATTCTCTGAAACCTACTAATATTTCACTGGCAATGTTACTCAGGTAAAAAAGACATTAAAAAATTCATTGCATAAAACTAAAATTTATTATCCTTAGGAAACCTGCAGGAATGGTGATAAGAAGCATAGGAACAGAGTTATCTTGCATTATATCTCAAAACAGTTCCTCTGCAATCTTTCTCTTTCATACTGTTTTGCTGCCTGTCATACACCCTGCAGGATGTGCCAGTTTACGCAAAGGATCTTACCCTCATCCTGTTTGGGTCTGATCTTCCCTAGCAGAATACAAGGGGATCCCCTTGACTTCAGAAAGAATTACTCCCCTCATAAGAGAAAAATATGAAATCTCAAAGCTTTCTTGACATCTACAGCTACACTTACACAACTTAGGAAGTTCGTATCAGTCCTTGATCTCCAGACTATGTGATTCCAAATGGCTCATGTCCGTGTAGATTAGAGCTAACTGCTTCAAGAGCAAACCAGTTGCATCTAAACTGCATACTACTTGAGGCAGATTTCTGCTAGCACACCTGTGTGTGTGTGGGGGGTTGTTTGGTTTGGTTGATTGGTTGTCTTTTTTGTTTGTTTTTTGTTTGTTTTCCCAGTTCAAAATGCTTGAAATAATGTGTGAAGTGTTTTACAGCCCACCAGAGCCAATGTTCTCAGAATTGCAACCAAATTTCATCCCAGAAAGGTCTTACTGCTGTACTCTGAAAGAGAGCTTGGGTGTGAAGTTGTATGTACACAGTTATGATGAAGAGATTGGGACTTGGAGTAAACAAGGGAGCTGACTTTTATGACAGTGCAGACACTCATGCACTTGGAAGACATTATAATAGACCTTGTAGAAATATCTAACAAACCCCAAGTAGGTGTTTGGATCAAATCACAGATATTACTATAATTTTCCTTTTACAAATCTCTCATATCTTGGTCCAGAATATACTTCCTCTTAGATTACAGTCTTTCTACATTCCTAATTCTATTGGACTATCTCAAATGCAGCTATTGGGCACAAGCTGTAATACAAGAAATTCCATTTCAATGTAAGAAAAATCTCTTTTTACTACGAGCATGATGAAGCACAGGTTGCCCAAAGAGGCTGTGGAATTTCCTTCTTTGGGGATATTCAAAACCTAACTGGACACAGTCCTGAGCAACCTGCTGTAGGTGGCTCTGCTTTGAGCAGGGAGATGATTCTGTCATTCTACGATTTTATTTTTTCCTGGAGAAAATTCAGGATTTTCATACTCTAAGGCTCATAAACTTCTTAATGTAAACAGTGGTCAAAAAATCTGTCGGTTTATGCCTTTATGCTATGCTAGGATTCAAACAGATCAATACTTAACATAGCAGAAAAAGAACAAAACTGGGCAGCACATCAGGTCTTTTTCCGTCTTCTTTCAGATACTTATTAACTCCCATATTTTGTATGCAGAAAAGTAATTCACCAATTAAGCTACACTTAGTCTAGATGGTCTATGTCAATTTTTCTACTAATGGAAATAAAACAATGAAATTACATTACTAATTGTACACATGGATCACAGGTCTCTAAATTCTGCCCTGCAGTATTGGTAAATGTCCCTGAACATTCCTGTGTTATGCACTGGTTTGCCCTCTGGTGAACCAAGAGTGAATGTGGACTGTCAAACGCTGCATGAAATATTTTAATTGCCATAAATAGCTATTCTTTTTTTTTTTTTTTCCTTCTCATAAACCTTGGAGTAACATTGATATTATGCAGCGGACTTGCGATATTTGTGACAGATTGGAAAACTTTCATTTCTGAATAACTTCAATATATGACTTTTAGTTAGTTAGTTTTCCTAAGATGTATGTGTTGTGTCTACAAATTATAGATTTGACAAATAATCAAGAAGTATTTTGTATTGATCTAGATGGATTGAAAAACTTATAACAAAGAAATAGAACAGTAGTTTTATTTTTCCCAGAATTTTAAAGACATTCAAATGCAAATTCAGATTTTATGGTCCTAAAGACACATGGATTCATTGTTAATTTAAAAAAAAAAAAAATTAAAACAGCTTCAGTTAAATCAACTGGAAAAATTAAAGAGCACAAAACTGGATTAGTGATATCAGAAGTCAAATTTAACAGTTTAAAACTGTCTTCTTAACTTCATACAGGTAGCAGTCACATATAAAGGGCAAAAGTTCTTTCCTACAACTGATTTTGTGATCCATACGAAATAGTAAGTAATTTTCCTTAATTTTGCATTGATTTGAAAACAAATCTTCTTCAAAGTCTAGATTCACTAGTAACTTGGAATATCTTCATGTGCCCTAGATTTTAAAAATAACACAGTAAGTTGCATCTTGATTGCTGAATGTGAGAAGCGTTATTCCAAGTGCCCAGGTCACAACTGTGTGTCAGAAGTTCAGTATGGCCTGAGGATCACGTCCACCCCAGCATGTGGAGCAGAGTAGGTGGTGTAGATAGAATGAGCAGAAGGACAAGCCTTTCCTCACAGGAAGAAAAATGAGTTGACAGGAGATGTAACAGCTAAAGATAATTGAATTTATTTGCAGCTTAGATATTCTTTCACAGAGTGTGTAAGTATATTGCAGACTAATTGCAAAACCAAAGCCTTATTTTAACTCTGAATTCCGGGAAACATGTCTTTTCCTCATTCCCACCTGATCCATTGAAATGGTTCGATTGCTGTCCAGTGGTGAAAGCTCCCAGTGGTGGGATCATCATTTCATATCATGTCTTCGGGATGCAGAGAAACACTTAAGTATTAATCACCCTTTTCTTTAAGACAGGGGTTGAGCGTCTTCTGCTAATGGCTTAGTAAGTTCAAAGGCACTTATTTTCCACAGCAATTAAGTGAAATGAATAATGAACTACATTTATTGGGGTTCTTTCTGCTCTCATGCTTACTTTTCACAAGTGTAACTTCATTGATTTCCACACAGATATTCCTGATTTATTTAGTCTTTGCTCTGATTGTTGACCCTGCTAGAAAGAGAATTAATTAATGTCAGATACAGTGGAGAGTCACTGCCTATCAACTGGGATTGACGTCAGCAGCTCCTTTCACCTTGAGTGCAAAACTGTCAAAGAATCAAAATAAATTTTGAGAACTTTCAAGCAGCTCCATTTTCAAAGCAGTGACCCCTTCTGAATCCAGACCAGAGCCATCTATTTTATTTTTTATCATGGGGGGGGTGTGTGTATGTATGTTAAGTATTTTCATTTCTAAACCCTCGGCTTTAAAAATTAAAATGACAGTATGATATGGCAGGCAAAAACAATTTGTATGTTATATTTATGATATTTATGATTGAAAGTTTTAAACTTGCTGCCACTCTGATAGAAAAATCAATGAAAAATGCTGGCTACTCACTTATATTGCTTTGATTGCAGCAAAATATAGTTTCTGCTTCTAAAACTTTTTCCAGTAGGTACATAACTGATGTGACACTTTCATAATCAGTACTCACATTCCCTGGAGAAAAAAACAATGAATTCTTAGTGTCTCTAAACAATGCAACTGGCTTTCTCTTTAGGGTTAAGTACAGACACACTGAATGATTAACATTTTTAATATGCCATAATAGGGAATCGTGTTCATGAAACCTTATTGACAAAATTTGATAATTGTGTGGTTGTTGGAATCCCCTTATTGGTTTTTTAAAAAAGAAAAATGGCAAAGCCACCCTTTTGAAATCCTTCAGAGCCTTCATTAATGATGTATGCTTTTTTTACCTGTGAGTCTCTTTTTTTTAATTTTTTTCATGATGCAGCATGTGCAGAATAATAGAGACAAATAATTCCCATCCAATGTTTTGCTAACAGTTACCAGCCTTAAAGCAAGGCACAAATTCTGCACTTGTGCTGAGCAGTAAAAACCTCATCTGTAAAAAGAGAACTGGGATGAAGCATAATATAAAGCTCAGTGAGCAAAGTGAGATTAAAATAATGAGAAATACAGTTCCAAAGGGGTGGCTTGTGTGTATGCGGGTTATCCTCTAATAGATGAAGGAGTGTAATTTGAAATTTTTGCTTGGAAAGACTGGAAGGAGAAGAAAGTGAAAAACAAAGGGGGTGACCTCTGCTGAAAACGTCTATGCGCTGACTACTGCTTGTTATATTGCTTGAGAGCTTTACCTCACTTTTTCATTCTGATCCTATTTTGCTCTTGTACCTACTTATTCAATAGGCCATGTATGTAGCTTGTTACACACTTCAGCGTATACAGCCCAGTCAAAGAATTTTTTAAAAACCTGAGTAAATTCCCAGATTAAAGCCTTGATGTGGCAGATTTTAAGGCAAAGAAATATGGTTTTATTTCTTTCAACTAAAACCAAATAAAATAATATAGTCATTTCCTTTATAAATTTACCAGTAAATTTTACCAAAATTTGCCTGTAAATTTAGATGGTCATCTTTGACCAAAAAAAAAAAAAAAAAAAAAAGATAAAATTCAGCATACTCTTTTCAAATTTTAAAAACATAGTAGCTCTGACACAAAAAGCTTCAGCCTGCCCTCAGTACAATAATACGTGCTCATGCAGAATGGAGAAATGTTTGTGTCCACTACGCTACCTCCTTTCATTAGTGACATTTTGACATTATCATGATCACAATTGTAATACACCAGTGCATCCTCTCAGAATTTCTGCCTGAGCTTTAGATAGTGGAGGGACGACTAGCATTAACATTGTTGGAGTCAGCACTGGAGCTAGCCATTGATAAAAAATAATGTTAATCATAAATATCTTCATGGAAGTTTATGTAAAAATTCTTTTTTGCTCAAAGAATCATTTAACAGTGGTTTGTTTTTTTGCTTTTTTTTTCTCCCTTTCATCTGTTCTGACTTATTTCTCTTTCTTCAGTTGGCCTATTTTAACAAACTTTTTATTAGAACTAGCTGTAGATAAAATTTGCATATCAGAAATTATTGATGAAAAGCTTGAAAAAATCTTAGTCTTACGTAATTTTACATAAACATCAGGCCAGACTCCAAATATTTTCAACCTAGAAATTCTGTCTCAAAAGACATGTAATGTAGATGGTTTATGTTTCTGTTTTCCAGCGAGGTCAGCCTCTTTGGTCAGATTTTTTGTGTAATCTCGGGATTTTGGAGGCTTAAAAGTATCTCACAGAGGTCAAGATTCTGAAGCCCCACTGCATGCTATAGTTGACATGACCCACAAGGAACAGGGAAAAAAGTAGCTCATAAGTGCCTCCTCAAGCCTCTGAAGCAGAACAGATGAAAATAATCAACACACAAAGAACATACTAGAAAAAAAAAATACAAATTCTCTATTTGTTTTTCAATGTAAAAACCTGTTATACAGAACTAACACTCTCTTTGAAACTTAGTCAGCAAACAGCTTAACACCGAAAAAGTGTCAACAAAGTGTTTTCAGACAAAAATCCACAAGTATTTTGCCTAGACCCCCTTCAAGACTGATTCTTTCTTGGTGCTGACTGCACTGTGGGGTGGTGCTGGATATTGTGCTTGACACCATGATCTTCTCACACAGAAATGAAAGTACTACCAACCCGTCTGTACTTTGTAGGCAAAAGGGAAGTAACCAGTG
The DNA here is from genome assembly GCF_011004875.1 of Balearica regulorum gibbericeps. Classification (NCBI taxonomy): domain Eukaryota; kingdom Metazoa; phylum Chordata; class Aves; order Gruiformes; family Gruidae; genus Balearica; species Balearica regulorum. The sequence continues at coordinate 18,990,691 of NC_046186.1, forward strand.
CCTACAGTTTATTCAATAAACTTATAATAATAAGACACAATTTTCTCAATGAAAATAAATCCACATTCCCCAAACCAGTCCAACAGCCTGCTTTTTTCTTCGGGACCGTATTAGTCATTACAGTTTTATCTCACCTCATTTCTGTGACAGAAAATTACAGTAAGAACAAAAAGAAACAAAAATGGGAATACATTAATTTATTCCCAAGATAAAGATTAAAAGGACATGGATTACATCATTTTGGGAGATTATTAAAGATCCAAAATGGTTAATTCTTTTCCTTATCATTACCCGTTGAGTAGATTCTTCAGTTTTCCAGGTTTTGGCAGCCCTCTCCTTTAATGCATATTTGAGCAAATGCCAGCTTGTTCCTCCTCCCCAAAGTCTGCCTGGAATCACAGTACTTCATGACCATAGAGACAACAGGGCCATTGCTTCCTAGATTAATGAAGTTTTGTGCTCTATCACGAAATTTCAAAGAGAGAAAAAGCCCGTCAGTCTTATTTAAGTTTTCCCTTCTTTTTAAGGTTTCTTAGTTGTTTATTTGAAACAGCATTTAAACAAGAATTAGAGGAATGCTAGGAATATTATTCAGCACTCTTCAAAATGCTGAGGTAGGTTTTGAATTTCAGGTAAAATGTGTCTGAAGACATTAGACTCTTGGAGATTAATTTTATCGTTCAGCCAAGCATCAGGTTGACATATATCCTGCAAACATAAGAAAAAGGATATAGTGCACTCCCAAAGTCAAAATAAATTTTTCATTACTCAATGCTGACAATCTTAAAAAAAAAATTATATATATAGTTCTAAGGTCGCAATTTCTGGGTCGAACCTAGAATAAAGAATTATCAGAGAAAATTTGCCAGTAAACTGCTGAACTGTCAACATTCTTGTTAGAAAGTTAAGCTTCAAGTCACTGGAATTAGGTTGAACAAGCCTTGGTGTTTCATTCCCCCAGATCAGCTCCACTGAGCATCTGATTTGCTGGGCTACTGGCTACTTTGGCATAGCAGCTTTCTTGGTTTCTCTCCATAAAAGTTCTGCAGGGATTGGGGTTTTTTGTGCTGAGAAGACAAAAACCAATAACACTTAAAAACAATTTTTCAAGATGAGTAAACCCAATCCTGTTAACCCAGCTCTAAGCAAATTGTCTCTGCCATTTCTCATATTTAATCTTGCATAAGTGAAAAACCACAGCAGAAGAATCTACAAGAGAGAGAAGTAAGAGACCAAAGGAGCTGTGAACTAGGACCAATACTACACCTACTCTTACAGAATGATAAGGGGAAGCATAAAGAGTTGATGAAAAAGAAAAAAAAATGAAATAGAGAAATAGAAAAGGAAAAGTTGTGGAAGACTAATACATGAAGACAAGAGTCGAGATAAAAAATTTCGAAAAAGGAAAAGTGCAGCCTTTTGGATTTGTACTTTTATCTTCGCTTATGTAATCAGGTATTTCTCTTCAGGCTTTTGAGCAGAACTGCTGTGAGAACAATTATATGTTATTATCACTATCAATTATAATAATTCATGAGAGATGGTAGAGTTGGAAGGGACATTACACTTTCTTCTCCCACATGAAATAATAGCTGAAAGCAGTTAAGAAAACAGGAACATAAAAGCAGCTTATTGCTGAGAATTTTCACTCACAACTGGAGAAGACAGGGAGAATGAAAGAGTTATCGTGAAAATAAATAACTTTTAATGTATGCGAGTATGGGTTTGCATTATAAGACCTACAAGCATTTCTTTTTGCCAGACTTTTTAAAAAAGGCTGATTTGTGGAATCAATAAATACTTCAGCCACTACCTTCCTGCATTTGCTCTGAGAGTTCTTTGCAATTTTCTGCCATAAATGGGCCTTAATCCCACAATTTTCCCAGCAATTTCCTAGTCTCCTTGCTCATTACAGCCAGAAAATTGTTATCTCATCATCTTCATCAGATTCTTTTACACAGACACTAACATATGGTAGGACAGAACAATTGCAAGCTTCAATCATCTTAACGTTTAGGCTGACAACTAGCAAATGATTCTTATTATGTTTTACCCTCCCTGATCTTTTTCCAAATGCCTCTTTATTCACTCTATTAAAAAAAAAAAAAAGACGAGAGAGAGAGAATAAGACCCAAACCAGAAAACTTGCTTTAATATGAGCTTAGATTTCAAAATCTTTTTATCTGTCTCCAACTTTTCCACCTCAAATTTGAAGATTACTTTTTAACTTATGTATATTGTCCAATATCCACATTTTCATTTCTGTATAAAGTGAGGCTATTTGGTGGTTTGTTTTGTTTTCTTCTGCTGCTGCACTTTAAAGTTTCTTGACCAACTTTATTTGAATTCAGATACTTAATTTCTAGGTGGTTTTTTAATTGCCTGCATCTTACATTGACATATGAGTATGCATACATGTATGTGTGTGACTGCATGTGGCATTGGAGGTACAGACAGTCAAGCCACTCTTTTCAGCCATGCTAGTCCAGAAGGACATTGCAGGAGGTTGGAAAGCTGTAACATTGCAAGACATTTCATTCTTCATTAAGGCACTAGCTGCTATGTTATGCAAACTGAAGGTTGAGAGATTTCAATTAATGATGATTGTGAGGTCTACTAATATTGACTGCTGTCTCCACTATTGATCTGGAGTGCTAGTAAAATTCCCTTAGCCTACAATGCAGGTTTTTGAAAAGTGGCTACATTCTCCTCCTTGTGCTGAACTGCATACTCCCACATCTCATTAAAATTAATGATGATTGTGTGTCCAATGACGGCAGGTTGACTTGCAGTTTTGCTGGCTTTGAGGGTCATTTTCCCTACAATGCTTCCTGCAATTATTTCTTACCTAAATAATTCATAGTAACTTTACAAAAGTAATAAGGATATTTATTTCTTTTTAACTGATATTAGAAAAGTAAAAAAAAAAAAAAAAAGGAGAAAGAGAAAAGCAGTGTTTTGTGTTTATATAGGGTGTCTTGGTCTTTCACATCATAATGCCTGGTTGTTGCTAGGTTGCTGTGTGTTGGTCTTGAACACATTATGAACTGTCTCCTCACCCAATATTACTACATATCTGTAGATTTCATGAAGGGAAGGATTTTGGATGTTCAGTGTTGACAGCCCTCTGTGCCTGATTGTGTAGTTTGAAGCAGATGACTGAAATTAAGTAAGGCTGGAATTTTGGAAATCTTGAGGGGGATTAACAAAAATAAACCCATTCAAATAAAACGACATTTGTAACAGAATCGGCCAAAAAGTCTTTTGGGGAAAAAAAGAAATATATATTTTTTTTTTCCATTTTTATAAATATTTTTTATATATAGATATATATAAATGGAAAGGATTCACACAGCACATGTCCAGTAAGGAACAGATATGCTGTAGGCATGACACGCAACACTTGGAAGCAATTTTTCAGATTCCAGTAGTCCTTGGATCTGGCTCAATTGATTCTTTAGAAAGAAGATGAATCTAAAATTTTTACTTTCGTTTTACATTTCTTTCCAAATTTACCTAATCTAACTGCTCATATATGCACGTGCACCTATGCAGAATCCTACCTTTTTTTCATGTCATTTGCACAAGACATGGCTGGTCTTTCCACAGGAGACTGTGACCACACAGGGGGACATCAGTGATGGTACCAGCGGTATCAGAGAATAGCTGAGCAGGGACATGCTCAGGGACTGTCCCTCCTGCACCTTCATCGGTGCTCCTCTCAGTCCCCAGCATTCGCCACAGGGAAGCTCTCAGAGATACAAGATTTCCCTGACTCACAGCTAAATATCAAAGGTCAAGCAGAAAGATCTGTGTACGACATGTTTTCTAAAGACAAACTACTTTTTTTCAACTGCAAAAGACAGCCAGGTACAGAGCGGGTGATTCTTCAGAGCAATCTTCAGCAGAAACAGCTTTGGAGGAGGTCTCCCATCTTTAGACACTGATAGAACAGATGTTACCTCTCCTCAGCACAGAAGTCAGTCCTGTACTTTTGAGCAAAAAGACATATCTTTTTCATAGACACCAACGAGTCCACCAGGCTAGGATTTGCACAGTCCTTAATCATACAGTGGGAGGAATTATCCAGATATGTGTTTCCTGTAGATATTACACATTTGGATGGAAACTACCTGGCCTCATTCTCCTACCTTCTTCAGCTAATTCCAAGAACAATGCTCCACAGCCTTAAAGTGGAATTTCTCTTGGGTTCAATGAGAATTTTGTCAGTACAAAGAGCAATTTGTACAGGGGTGTATTATCAGGCCATCCTCAGCAGTGACACCACTATAATTGGAAGAAAAATGGATAAAGAACAGAGAGCCAGAGAGTACAAGTAAGAGCTTTTTTCATAATTTTTCTTCCTTTCTTTGACAACTTTAGAACTCCCCAACTTGATTCTGAGATCTTAGAACTATGGTTTTCTTCTGAATTCTGTGTTAAGTTACATTTTTCTTTTGCTGAAAATCCTGTTGTCTTTTGTCATTTTGGCTCTAAAGATTGTATCTGGATCTAAACTATTGTTTTCTGAAATTTTGCAACAATAAGTTTGATCTAGGTCCCAAAATTTGGAACCTAAAATTTGCTGAGCTTAAATCTGGAACAGATTTTTGCAGCTGAGAGGTTGAAAACAAAAGCCTAGACAGTCAAGATTTTACAATGGGAATATAGCTAGAAGCGCTACATGGTGCACAAACAGGAAGATCTGAACCCGTTTATTAATTTTAACAAACCCAGTGACTCACACATTAATTATAAAGGACACATTCCTTTACAAGATTCTTCAGTGTCTGTATCTGATTTAGACAGAAAGGTAATTGTCCTATTTCTTCAAGACACAGAAAGAGTATTTGGCAGAACTTGAGCAGAAACAGCTCAGAAAGTTTGGTTTTTTATATTAAGTTCCTTTCTGTTCCCTTTCCAATTAGGACACATGAGAATTTTGCAAGCTCTGAAAGTTAAAGTAGCTTTGTTAAGAAGTACATCTGTTAAGGTTCTCTGATTTTGAACACCATAATTATTTTTTTCAAATGTTCCTTGTAAAATTGTCTTCCACATTGTTTAATTGGGAAGGAAACTACTTATTTCATTACATTAATCTTTTAAGAAGTGATATTTCTGTACCTGCCCTTCTTCTTACTCATAATTCTCACTGCAGTGACTTTGCTTTAGAAGCTAGTGAAACTAGAAATGCTTGTTGGTAAAAACCCGTATGAAGTTTGTCTCTCAAGGACTATATTTTGCCCTTTTGTAGCCTGTTCACATAAGTATGAATGTTATGCAGAAGTCTCCATGGCTTAAAGGGCTGCATAATTTATTTGACCAGCCTTCTTTTTTTTTTATCAAAGTTACAAGTGTATGCCTTTTCTCCAGAAAGGTTCTTTGACTTTTAAGGTCGTTCTGACTGACATCCTCCAGACTCCCTTCCTCAGATGGGATCCACAGCAGTCCCTCACTCCTGGAGATTGATGGTAGTCTCTATAGCAATGGTTCCCTTTGCACCTTGCAGCAGAACTTTAAAGCCAATATAGAGGAACAAAATGTGAATTTTCCAGGCAACTTCTCTTTGCATATCTTTCCATATGCATATATCACCATATTTTTGCATGGTGATTCGGGAAAAGATTAATTTAACTGGGTGCCAAGGAGGAATTCCTGCCAAAGTAAATAGGTGATCCTGGAGGAGCTCTGTGGCCAGAGAGGCAGCTCAGGCAGAGAAGCCATCTCTGCAGAAAGCTCTTGTTCCACAGGTCTGTGAATGTCTTGCCCTGCAGATGGGAGTCACCCAAGAAATCCTGAATGTCTCTGTCTCCTTCATCTCTGGTGGATTATCACTGATTTCAATGGAGTTACATGAGAAATTAATGTGGTCTTAACAGATGGATTTTCCAGACTCACATGCCTTACATTGGATCAGAAAATGACGATGAATTTTAAAAGTTATTCAATAGATGCCTTGTGTCTAAGCTGAAGGAAGAACACAGTGGACTCTCAAAGCAGTACTTGGAAATCCTTGCACTCCTCGTCTGTCTCTTACCAGGCAAACTGTGCTGTGATTACTGGTGAGTGTATATTGTATTGATGGTGTAATTACAACACAGGAAATGCAGGTCGACATCTGACTTTGGAGGAAAATGATGATGATCAAAATTGTTTTAATGTTATGTAACATTATTGTTGTATGTACATTGATTAAATACAAGCAAATACTGATACCGGTTTCTTATTTAACAATGATTACCTACTTAATATTTACTTGGGGTTTTAGAATGGAACGTTTGTACTAGCATTTATAATCATAGTACCTCCCTAAGAATTAATTCCAATTTCATTTTAGAGAAGGATTTTCACCTTATTTTTTTTGCAAAAGATAAAAAATAAACTGCAGTATATACATTATTTTAATCAATTCATATGGAATTTAGGAAGCACAGAGCTAGCGCCTTCATTACAGTAAAGTCATTTTTTGTTGCTGCAGCACAAAGGCATAGAAACAAAATTTTATTGAGGTGAGCAGAAATGACAGGAGGGGGTAGAGGGACACTGCACTGAATGTAGTGTTGAGTATCACTGAGCGTCACTTGCTTTGCTTTAAGAAAACATGAGCAACTTATTGAAGATTTCCCATGCTTTATTGCGTTGAGGGGTACAAAGTATCTCCCACAGCAAGACAGGTAGGAGATAAGAAATTGTTAGATTTTTTTCTTTTGCCTTTTGGATCTTCCCATTCAGAAATTAAGAATGTAATAATAAGAGACTGAACCTGCAATGTTCTTTAATTCATCTCTTGTTTCCAGAGCTACTCAGAAAACTGTAGAAAATATGTTATTTCCTTACTAACAACCACTTTTCATAGATGAAGGTAACAGCAGCTTTCCATCAAAACATCATGGCTGATAGCATCTTGATAATCTCATCTTTAAGAAAAGAAAAGAAAAGAAAAGAAAAGAAAAGAAAAGAAAAGAAAATAAAAGAAAAGAAAAGAAAAGAAAAGAAAAGAAAAGAAAAGAAAAGAAAAGAAAAGAAAAGAAAAGAAAAGAAAAGAAAAGAAAAGAAAAGAAAAGAAGAAAAGAAAAGAAAAGAAAAGAAAAGAAAAGAAAAGAAAAGAAAAGAAAAGAAAAGAAAAGAAAAGAAAAGAAAAGAAAAGAAAAGAAAAGAAAAGAAAAGAAAAGAAAAGAGAAAAGAAAAAAAAAATCCACAAAACCTTAGGACTAGGTTGTTTAGCTTAAAAAAAATAAACAGACTCTCCATGAACACCTCAATATCCACCATGATTTAGCGGCTGTGCTGATACACCCTCAAAAGTCTTTTCCAGCTCCCAGGGCAGAGCTCCCCTTTGACAGCTCTCTGAGAAGCACCGCAGCCCTGGCAGCCAGATGCACAGCAGGTGGAGAAAAATCTTCACACTGGGAGCTGGTAGGTAAAATGCACTTTTTGTGCATTTTTGTGTCTGTCAAAAAATGTAAGCAGATAATGCAGGTAACAGGCTAATGCCATTTCAGCCCAGCACTGTGATGGTTCATGGTCTTACCTGCATATGCTAACAAATGATCGCCAAACTCTTCGGGTCTGAGATTGCTGTGGTATTGCAGTACCCAGGGCAGTGAAACACTGTCCCATCCTGGCCTTATCCAGGCCACGCATTGCCTGTCTCTGCTGCCTTTACCTGAGTCGATGTTATCTGCATGGTCTCCTTGATCTGTGAGTAGGAAGCGAGTATGGTGAAGCTGGACAGCCTCTCCAAACAGAGCTGAGATGAAGGATGCACAGGATCTGCAGGTCGAGGAATGGTGTGGTGAGGGAGAACTAAGGTAGAGTCACTGCAGGATGAACAAGGACACCACCTTCCTACAGCTACCTATACCACCATGTTTTATGCTTCTACAATGTGCTGAGGTCCTTCAGGGAGAACTTCTAATCCCAAGAGCTATGTCTATATGGGTAAACAAAACAAGGCTGGGAGACAGGTTTGAGCAATGGTAGGTAATTTTCTGTAACTCTTTAATTTTAAGCATATTCCCTTGCATGATTTTAACCCATACCAACAAGCACTGTCCTAGACATTGCCTGGTCATGGGTCATGGGTCATGTTACAGTTCAGGCTATAAGAAAGAGAAAAAAATTTACCAGGAGGATGAGAACATCTGGGAAGAGTTACAGAACTTTCTATGGCATACCCTAAAACCATAGCTGCCTGCTATGAAAGTTGTGAATTTAGCATCAAGAAATCTGTATAGCTTGCATTCAGGAGTTCTGGAAGAGTTGACACAGCCTAGTGTCTCCAGGACACTACAACTGTTTTAAAATAACTTTTGAAATCCAGATGCTTGGAACAAACCCAGTGATGTGTGAATATTTCGAAAAGGATAAATGAGCAGATCCAGGTAATTACAGGTCTGTCAATCCAGCATTGATCTTTGGCAAAATAATGGAAAATCTGCTATGGCGATTGATTCATAAAGAATTAATGCAAGGAAACACAACTCCAATAAAGATGGGAAGCAGATGCAATCAAAGTCACTTGATGATTTTTTCAGATCAGACAGGAAGTGTGGTTAGTAGAGGTAAAAAAGGCTGATAGAATAGACTTATGTCCAGGATTAGTACTGCATGACATTTTATTTGCCAATAAAGTCAGAATTATATAAAATTGAGTTGGCATGCACCATATAGTTGGAAACAAGCTATTGATCAATCTTAAATTGTAATCTTACTTGAAGAATTATCATTAAGCAATTATGTTTCTTCTGGGAGATCTACACTGCTTAAAACATTGTCAACACAGTCTGTATAATAACTTTAAAAATCATTACTAATGAAGTTTGCAAATGTCATCAAAATAAGGTTAGCAAAATAGGAAAAAAGGAAGAAAGGAGGCCAGTGATTAATTAGTGAAGTGCAAGCCATTTATATAAGAAAACTCTGAAAGAACTTGGGAGTCACCAAGGACAACCAGGTGAACATGACCTCTGGAAGTAACACCCTGACCAAAAATGTTAACACCGTCCTTGGCTAAAACTGGGGAATATCCATTAGGATTATTCAACATGGCGCAATATCTGTGGAAAACTCTGTCGGTAATTCACGAAATGGGAAAAGTTTGAAGAAGTGTTGCTAGAATGATATAATAGATCGGAAAGCTCATCTCCTTTTTAATACCATGTAAGTTGGTCTAATAATGGATACTGCTTCCTCTCATGAACATTTCTTCAGTTATATAGTGAGACCATCACAGCACCAACACTACCTTATGACTTATAGTTAAAACTCAAAAAAATTCAATCATCTACTTAGTTTATCAAAGAAATGTAGTTAACCCAAGAGAAGGATGACATGTGATGTGTTTAGTCCAGAAACATCTTTATGGGGAACAAAACTTCAACAATGTTGAGAAAGGAAAGGTTAATCAAATTTAATGTCTAGAAGGCAAAAAGAAACGAATTGAGGGCAGCTGTTGTTGCCCGCATTGTGGTTGCTGGAAGAGATGACTGCAGGGGTCCTTCAGACCTTAAGCTTTATCAATCTATACAGACCTTTGGTTTCAGTGTAGCAGGGATGCTGAGAGGCCAAATTCTGACATAATTGCTGCTAGTCTTAACAAAATGCAACATATGGTTTCTCCATAAACAACAGCTTATATTCATGTTCTTGGATTATTATTCTTCAGACCCTGTTACATTGTCATGATATGTCATACTATAATGTCACTGTCTACTGTGACTCTTGTGCCCAAATATATTGTTAATCTGTTATTTACACTGTTCTAGGACAGTGATGAACAGAGAGATTTAGTTTATTTAAGCCAATCTTTATTCACACTCTCCTATACATAGACTGAGATATTGGTGACCCACCAACAATATTTCAATAGCTTTTAAAAAATGTTTTACTATGAGCTGATAGCTTATTTTTTGTAATATGAAGTGTTATATTGTTGAGGGGGAAAATTGCTGACTATTAACTCTGCATACTTTAATACGAACCTGCCGACATAAGTCAACTCTCTTTGCAAATGAAACTAAAAGCAATAAAGTTGCCATCCTCACTGATTGTCTTTCAGTTCAATTTTTAGAATACTTGTAGGGAGTTTGTACATAAACGGTTGTTTTGGGCAAACTAATACCCTGTCTGGTAGTCAGTCCAGGTTATTATCATACAATCATTATTTGTTTGTACTATGTCACCTAGAGGTTTCACTTGAAATCAGAGAATCATCGTTGTAGGAACTGCCTTTGCCTGGACAGTTTATGGCTTAACAGTTGAGACAGATGAATGCACTTCATCTCTAGTAATGAGGATTTTGCAGAGCAATTTACTTTCTGTTATGCTTGATTAAACCTATTATGCCTTTACTGACACTTGTGCAACCCCATTACCCTTCATAGGTTTACGCAGGTGTAACAGGTTGGACCTCTAACAGGAATTAATTCTGTGATTTCTGCATAAGAACAAGTAGGACTCAACTCACTCCCTCTTAGCTGTATTAGCTCAGCAGGATGGGCAGCAGTGAAAATTACCTGCAGTGAAAATGTGTTTTTGGTTCCAAAGTACAGGTATGTGACTAGATATGCACAGAGGGAAGAGATCTCTGCTGAACTGAAAGATGCTTTGGTATACCTTTAAAAATAAAACCAGATTTTAAATAAAAGGAGAATGCTTCAAAAATGCTAAAGTAGTTTCTCTGAGTAACATAAAGTAAAATTGCTTCTAGTAGACTAAGGAGTGAACTAAGGAGGAGCTAAATCTGAGTAGGTAGAACTGGTATTACAGGCATTGTTTAAACTACAGGATCTATTACATCTACAAGTAGAAATTTCAAGATCTATTTTGTTACTGACTCTGAGAAAGCTGTTTTCTTCCTTGCCAAGGCACTTTCCACAGACAGGAAATACAGATTTAATTCACTGACTATTTCTGCTCGCACAAATGTCAAATGCAAAACCTTCATCTGCCTTCTATGGGACAAATAGCAAGTGGGCAATGTTTAATTATGTAGGATTATATAGGTAAGAATAAATGTGGATTTTTTTTAAATCTGTATCTCACACTCCCAAATCCTTGTGTGCAAGAACTTAGTGAATGAACCTTAGTTCATCAGCACCCTAAGGCAAATGTTTAACCAGTATCAAAAATTACTTGACCTATATTAGCTTTACTAAGAAAATGGCTTTTGGGCCATTATTGTAAATAATCACGTGTCCTACTTTGGAATAGGCTTAGGGACACTACACTAGCACTGGGAAACATAGTAATATATATCTGTCTAAAGTTTGTTCAATGGGAATGGCACAAAAATTCGCAAGTTCATACTGAATTTGACTTATGTTACTTATCTCTGTCTCTTCTTTCTGCAAAATTAGTAGCACATGTGATGAAAAGAGCTTTTCAATAGAGAAACAACTGACATGAACAGGTATTTTGTTATTGATTACCACATGACTAACATTTCTGCCACGATATTTTGTCACCTGTTCAACACAATCGGTATCATATGAGGCTATGTTTGCCGTAGCAAGCAGAATGGACCAAAAGGAGCAGACTGTACACAGAAATATATGGTTCTCAGGACTTAATATCCACAGTTTAAGAGCTTTTTATTTACTATTAGACTAGCTCTACTCTGGTCCCATAACCTGAATACTTATTTGTGGCTGGAGTGCAGTTGGTGTGCCTCTAGAGCACATTTTCCAGTTTAATTTCATGCAAAATGAATTCAGCCTGGCACTCAAACCTCTGCATGCAGTAAACCAGAGCAGGGACTACTGGGACATGTACTTCAAAATACTTTCCTGATCTGAACTAAAACACTAACATGTAGTCAGAGCATCTCTACTCCAATGCCGTTTCTGGTCTGAATCAGAATGAGAAAGTGAAGGAACACACAAAAAGTGAAAAATAAAAAACCACTCAGACATCAAAGAACACTAAAATGTGCTGTTCACTTTCATCTCAGGTTTTGAAACTGAGGGATCGGTTCTTATTTATCAAAACTTGTATGTCAGTTGTTGCAGGAGAAACATAGCTGCAAAAAAAAAAATCTTTGCTTCACTCACATATGTCAGCTCAAATTGACCAAAAATATTCATAAAAGAACAATTTAAATTTGTAACATGTTTTAGGAAAGAAATCTGAAAAAAAAAGTAAAGACTATAAGCATTTAAAACTTTGCAGAATAAAATTTTTTAAAAAGTGGGTTCTAAAAAAAAATAATTTTTGTTTTTAAATATATCTGTACAACTTTTTAAACAGCTATTAAAATGGTTTGGGTCTGGTACAAGAAATATTTTCTTAGATCTGTAAGAATTTTTACCTTTTTTTAGAAGCATTTATTATTCCAAATACCAGTCTTTTAGTTTAGCTCAAAAAAACAACCATAAATTAGCAGATCTTTCTGTCATTTTTCATTGTGCTAATTCACACTGCTTGGTAAAACCAAGAGTTGGAAACACATAAATAACTCAGAAAGAAAAACATGGAATGGTTGTTGTAGAACAGCGATTGTAGCAGTGTTTTGATTATGTACAACAACTTTGCCATGAGGAAAACAAAATCCAAGAAATAAAGCTAATCAAAATCATCAACAACTGATTTTTTTATGATATTGTTAAGAGATTTCTGGTTTAACCTTTGATATTAATGTGCAGCTCTCTGTGTATTATATAAAAGGCAAAATATTCTCCAGGATACCTGAGTACAACCAGGGCAGTTTTTGGCAGATAGACAGGCCTTCTTTGTTCTTTTTTTTTTTTTCGACATTTTTTGATTAGAGGAACTTACTATTAGACAAATCACATTGCCTGTTATCTGGTCCCTCTTCTCCTATATCAATGATTCATTCTGACAGGGGAAGTTTAAAGCAACAAGTAAAATATGATAAACAATATCCATCACTATATAGGGAGCTTGGCTAAAAGCTTTCTGTCACCATTAATAATACTGTTTGGTTTTCAGCCTCCCCATTTATTGCATTAGTGGCAGATGTAAAATACTGCAAGAAGTAAACAACTTTCAGTAGGTGCTACCTGTGAAAATTTGGCCTCTAAGTGAGGATACTTTAAACTTCCTCCAGATAGTTACGTGTGTAGTCTGATGAACAGACCTCAGAGGGACTGCATGTGCAAAAAAACTCACACTGTTTCTGTTGCGTTGTATTGTATGACAAGATGCCTCACACAAGAAAATATCACTTCTTGCCTCCTAAGTTTATATCATTTGTCCAGAAGCAGCTATTTTATGCATTACTCTTCCATCTTGCAGATGCTTTGAGCCACATACAGTTAAAAAGTTTTCAGCTACAGACTCAAAAATCATAAACAAGTATGGAATATATTATTATTATTCACAAGCTAACCTGGATTCAGGAACAAAATAAAAGCATATGGTTAATTTTAGGCAAATAAACAAGTCCATTGTAGTATACTCATTATTTAAGTGAAGCATGAACTAATGTGCTCTGGTGGAGAGGGACCAGTCTGAGTCCCACAGACATGTAAAATAACTAGTGTCCACATTCTGCACTAACACAAAATCTCTAGAAAATTTCTACACAAACAGTCTTTGGCCATTTTTTACCAAGCTGTAAATACAGCAGTGCAAGTAACCAGATTTTTTTTTTCATTTGTTGGCATATATGAAAAGCTTCACATGACTTGTAACATATTTTTCCCCAATTATCTAAGGAAAAAAAAAAAAAGTAAGACAAAAAATAAATATATTTTTAAAGTAACTTAAATGTATAGATAAACTTCTTTAGATAATGTTAAATAACCCAATAAATTATTTAAATTAATTTTAGTGTTTTTAAACTATAGTAGAAATTTACATCTACACACATTTTCAGGGAAAAAAAAATTCATTTTTTCAAAGCTTAAAAACAATTCAGACAAACTAATGACTGAATTTCATGGATAAGTTTAGTACCTCCAAACCCATATTTTTTTGCAAATAAGCTATGCATCTAATAAAATATGCTCCTCTATGACTAGACCTGCAAATTTCAAAAATGTGTTGCTATGTCACCACATAGCTTAAGAGTTATTTTATAATTCTTTCATATCTTTTATAGATAGAAGTTACACTTCCTATGAAAATGACTACTTTATCTTAAATCCATATGGCTTAAGAGGGAAAAAAAAAACCAAAACCAAAACCACCAAAACCCCCAACAAATCCAAAACATAAGACATTTCTATAATACCTAAAGCTGTAGATATTCTTCATTTGCCTTGACAGAGATCATAATAAACTAAAGATAATTTTAGTATGCTGCTACTTCTTTCCTGTGGAAACTTTCTTTGGTAGTTAATATTAATTTGTTATCGAGTATTTTGGGAAATTGCATATCCATTTTAATTAGCAGTCACAGGACTGTTCCTGGCTATTTTAATCCGGAGCATTTATGCTGGACCACTTTCACATCGTGCTTTCAGCAGTCTCTTTCTTTCTCTTTATCTCACTCACATACTCATGTGTACATGCATTTGTATAAAGCTAAAAAGACATGCCAAAATTAATTCCTTTCTACAATTTAACTGAATTAAAAACACCAATGTGTCTTTTGAGAGCACATGTTAGCACTAACCCAGGAGTGGGGATGGTGCCATTAAAGTTTCCCCTAATACCTATACATGTTTATGTATATGTGTGTGTGTGGTTTTGCATGTACATTAATATAGAGAAGTAGAATTGAGACAAACATTTTCATTTATACAAAACTGCATAAAGCAAACATGGGGTCACAGAAACTGTACTACTGCAGAAATCCTCAGTTATTTCAGTATTATAGACATCGCTTAAAATTTGACTTGTTGGGTTTTGTTTTGTTTCCTACAGTAACAAAGTGTTTCACCATATTAGCAGAGTCTGTGTTTTAGCTAACAGCTAGACTTCCCTTTGGATGTTAAACTAACATTAAGTGATTTAAGTCCATCAGCAAAACTCACATCACGAGCCTAAAGCCTAGGTCTGGTAGTGCAATCCTACAGTAAAGTATTAGTGAATGTGGAGAAAAAAATATGCATGGCCTTGCCTTGGAGCCAGGATGGCTTCTTATCTGATGTTTTGTGTTGTTTATCCATCTCATTTGTTCTGTATCTTCTTTGTGATACACATACTTCATGTATGCATGCAAAAAATAGGTCTAAAAAGTCCCCTTAGCTAATACTTCACAATTCTTCATTCCCAGTTACATAAAGAGAAGTAGAGATCCACACTGTGATTTGAAGATATAACATTGTGTATTTGGTAAGAAATATATCTGTCAATCTGATGAAAATTTAATTCTTCATTAGGCCTTGGCTAGCCTTAGAAGCTGGAGAGTAATTATTTGTAAATAGGTGTTTCTGCAGATTCGACAGCTCACAACAGCGAAAGAATTCAGATTGAGAATCCCCTTCACAAGGTGCAGGAGCACTATTTTCTTCATGTTACCCATTCAATGGTGGAGGTCTTAACTCCTTTAGTCAAGGGAAAGGTTAATATCAATATGAGCAGCAGGATACAGTGGGTAGAAAAACTGTGCCGAGTCCAATTTAGATGTAGAATTAGGTGCAGGTGGTAAGATGCTCTTACTCTAATGAAGAAACCTGGGAAATAACATGGAGGAACTTGAATTTTTGAAGCACTGAATGAAACTTCAGTAATGATGACTGTAGAGGTGGACATAATATGCTGACAAAAGATAACATTAAAATAAAATTGGTTCTCCAGAAATGTATATCCATAATGTGTAAAGAAACAAGAAACAATAAAATGGAACAATACTTGTTTGGGTAAAATCACCTGTGGGAGATAGGATGAAATAAATTCTGGGAACACTGGGTAATTGATAGGAGTCTGTTATTGATCCCAGAATCAAATCTGGACACTAATAAAGACTATTGTGCTGTCATTGCAAAGATACAGACAACAGAGAATTATCCTGTTGTGAGGAAAAAGAGTACTACCAGCTCAAACAGAATTGATACATCCAGCTGAAGAAGTATTATTGTTAATTAGCAGTGCCTTCAGTGCACAGCATTTAATTTAACTGAAAAAAAAGAATGCGGTTAAAACTCATTAAAGTTCCTCATTTCAAAAAGACAGAACTTCATCTAAGCTAACGACAGCCGTGAGTACTTCTGAGCTCCCAAATCTGGAAACAGGCCTTGGCCATCTCCCAAGCGTATGAGGGCAAAACCTTGGCACGCGCCTGCTCCCTTTCCTTGCTGAACTTTGATTTCGATGAGAAGGAAATCTGGGCACATGAGTCAGGAGGGAGAGGCACCTCGCTCTGACACCACGCACTATCTGGGGATCAAGCAACTGGGACTGCAGGCACTGCGCCGGGTGCGCAAGCTGCTGAGTTTGGATGCAACCCAAGGTAACTATTTAGGGAGGCCGCCTGAACTAAGGAACTTGGGGATTTGATTTTGGAGGCAGCCTGGAATGTCTCCATGTCAAACCTGCTAAAGCTATCTGGAATCTGTATGCCAGGCAAGGAGAAAAAAAAAAAACAACAAACCAACAAAACGTTGTACAAGAACTTTCCAGACCTCACTGGAAGAATAACCATCTTGAAAATTACATTAAGCATAAGTAGGGAGCCTACAAGGAATGGAAAAAAGGACTGATCACCAAAGAAAACTATGACTTCGAAGTCAAGAAATGCAGGTCTAAAGTGAGACTTGGCAAAAATGGGACTAGCTAAAAGTCAAGCTGAATCTGACCTCAGAAAGGAAATCAGACTAAATAGTTAAAGTTTTCTTTAGCTGTGTGCTTAGATAGAGAAAAAGGCAGGAAGTTGAAAGACTTTGCAGTGAGGATGAGATATACATGAAAGCCCCACATTTGATTTGAGTCAGTTTATATTTGGCCAGAAAAATCTAATGATTTCAGTTTTCAATAAGACCCATGTTTTTGAACGTGGGATGACACACTGGGAAGCAAACAGAAAAGGAGACATCCGCAAGCAAAGTGAACTATTTGCCCAAAATAGTTTATTAAACTCAAATTGAGGTTACTCAGATGACCTGCAGTCTCACAGATTTGGTAGAGTAGGTGTGTGAAACCCACATTCCCATAGCAATTGGCTAGAATAAACCCATCAACCTGGTGGCAGTCCTCATAATGGGAATACACAAATACAGTGCCCGCATAAAGAACAGTCATCCTAGCACCTACAGGATCCTTTAGCCTGACCCCAGTGTGCAAATTTCAGTGAAATTAGGCCTGAAGACTTCAAAGACTATGTAATATGGTGTTGTCATAGGTAAATTACGCCACACTAGATACTGATGCCTGGTTTTTTTTGGAGTTTTTTTAATGTCAACCTCAGCACACCAGTTGGTACACTACCACTGCAAAACGAGAGTACCGAAGACACTGGGATCAGCAGAGGAACAGTACGGCACACAAGGGATCACCTACAGGGTTACCAGCACTGGGCTGAGACATGAAGCGTGGGGCAAGAGGAAAGCTACTGCAGAATCGCCTAAAGTGTGAGTGTGTGGATTAATCCTGTTTAATATTTCCAGAACGACTAAGAAACAAACAATATGAGCTTACTGGTGAAGAAAGTAATTTAAAGAGCTGTTGGGGGCATTCACAAAGACTGACTTAACTCCAGTGGAACTAACTTCTCTGCGTTCTTCCTATGGCAAATGACGGATGAACTCCACCAAGCATAATTCATACCAGGTAATGAGGCTTTGGCTCCGACTCGACTTCTGGACAAGCTATTCTCCTTCCCTTGCCCACAGAGGCATCCTGGCAAGACTAACCTTGACAGACTAAAGCTGGTCTCTGCACACACCTCCTCCATTGCTACACTTTATTTCTGTGCCCTCCACTTGCACTGTCAATACATTATTAGATTACTATACAAGAAAAAGAAAATGACCTTGAAGATTGAAGTAATAGAAATAGGATGAAATTCAATGGTGCAAAATTCAATAGCTACATTGCTTTTATAAACTAGAAGACCACTTTTAAATAACCAAGGCCAGGAGGACCTGGGAGACCAGCAGGGAGGCAGCCTAGCAGATGTAATCTTGAGATGTATAGGTAGAAGTATCCACACAGCAGCAGACACTTATGAGGTGTCCTCTGAAACACTGTGTACAATTCTGGACACTCACATTAAGAAAGAAAAATTTAAATAGAAAGAGGATAAAACTGGCTCATGAGAAAATCAGGAAGATAGAGAAGTAGCTATGTCAAAAGATTCTAAAATTTTGGCTTATTTACCCTAGCAAAACAAAGTTTGAGGCAATAAGCGATTGCCATGTATAAACATGTTAGGGAAGTAAACAGCAGGAAAGGGAAGGCATTATGCAAACTAAAAGACATTACTGTCAAAGGAACTAATGGGTATAGCCTAGCCATTAACAGCTTCAAGACTGAAATTAAAAGGCCCCTGACCATTAGAGCACTGAGATCCAGAAACCAAATTCTGATAGGGGTAGAGGAAAGAAAAGGTACAGCTATTTCTGAGAGGGTGGCTGGACACTTCATGAAATGATGGTACGTGGTAACTCCCATGGCAAAGGCCTGACTCAAGGACGCAAGGTGTCTGCCAGCCCACAGTTGCTCTTCCCGCCTAGACATCCTCTCTGTTTTAAACAGAAGATGAGACCTGCTCCAGCTGAGACAGGAAGTTTGGTGTAACTAGAACCGAAACCTGGTCTTGAGACCCCCATTCCCTGATACAAAGGAGATTTGAAAGAAGTAGCACGAGAAATCCCAAGTGTTCCTGGGAAACCTGCTGGGTCTGCTGCAAATCCACCCGAGTTTCCAACCCGTGCTACGGCTTTCAACCTACCTCTACTGCTTACCAAGTGGCACTGCTCGCTATGCTTTATTTTATCAGTAAGTTCTGTAATCCATTAAAGGATCAGTCTGAGTGCGCATAAATTTTGTGGTTATTGTACCAAGAATTTCCCAGAACTGAATGCTCTAACAGAAAGCTACGGGCCTTAAATAACTTGAACTGGAGAATTCTTCACACTTCATCCTTGGAAGAAAACAGAGAAAGAATAATTCAAAATAATTAAGCTTTATAATTTTGGTTTCATTTTAATTAATTAAAATTAAGACATAAAATCCCTAGGGCCTCTGAAAAAAATTTTATTATTATGTCAGAAATTATCTTTAATTATTCCAGGTAAATAATACCACAATTGTCTCCTTTTCTTATGGTTGTAGACTGCTAGGCAAATTGGCTTCTAGCCAATAGTAAGCATTTTTATATTACTCCAGCCTCTGAGTGGTAGAACAAACCAAGCTTCAAATTTTAATGTTATTCTGTTTGTTCTTTCAATTTAAATTTCATGTATGGCATGGTTTTGGGTTTTTTCTCCTTGACTACCTTTTTGGCAACTCTTAGAAGTAATTTAGGTCTTTTTTTACCTTATAAGATGCATTGACATAAATACCACTTACAACACCTGCCTTTAGAATGTGTACAAGAGACATGTAGAATAAGATTTGAAAATTTGAAATTATTTGCAAACGAAAAAAAAAATCACATTAATGTATTAATTATGTCTCCCCAAGACTGTTTTCTTATGTAACTATTATCCCATAGGCTAGCTTGATTTCTTATAGTTCATTGACCCATTCGGTAAATTCGCAGACAAACTTTGGCAGAGGTGTAACTTGATAATTAAAAAGTATGTTATCTCTTGCCAGCTTGTTATAGCCAAGTGTAAGCTGAACGCTAGCTTTCCCTAATCCCATCAACCCAGTCTGTAGGAAGGGTCAGGGGTCAGTAACTGCTTCTAAAAACACTGTTCAATTGAATCCAAACAAGCTCTTACCTACTAAGCAGCTGCTCACAAACAATTCGGAATGTGTCCTCATTACCAATTGTTAGGGGCTCCTGTTGCAAGAAAAACCCTGTTTTGAATAGGCCTCTAATGCACCAGTAAGTCTTCAGTTGATTGGCTAAGATCTAAAGTCAGCAAATTTTTTTACTTCCCCCCCCCCCCCCCCCCTCCTAGCACAAAGAGAAAAAAATTAGAAACCAGCTAATACTGGCTGGCATATCTACTGGCTCTGGCAGGAAGCAAGATGCTGATTTTCAAAACACAGTGTTGTACGTCAAGGAGGACTTCTAGGAACTGGGGAAAAAAAAATGACAATATACAAGCATAAACTGTGAAAGGCATAAACTGTTTTTCAGTGACTGATAGAACAAAAAAATTGTCTGTGTTAGGAGAAAGCTTTAGAATATTACATGAGGAAAATTGTATTCCAATATTTTAGTCACTATTGAAGATGCGAGCAACATCGTTATGTCCCATGGTCAGATCTAGTCTTGCTAATTATCGAAGGGATGCTGGTCCTGGTGCCAGAACTTGCAGACTTTTTGGTTTGTTCTGCTGTGTCACATATCTAGCAAGCTAGAAACGGCCTTGGAAGGAATAGGTGAAGATGTTAGATATCTGAAAACTTGTAGAAGGAGAAATTTTACTTACAGTATAGCTTGATGCCATGTATAAAAGCAGATATATGTCCTGATTTGAACATGTGCAGATTTATTCCTGGGAAATTTGTTAAAGTATGTCTCTTCCTTTATTAAAAATGAAAAAATCTTGCACGGGTGACCAGCTATTGTAACAGATGGTCACATCCTGAAACTGTGGTACACAGAGTACCTCCGCAGCTGTAAACTGGGAGCCTTGTAGTAGTCTCACTGGTTTCAGCGGGGGCAGAATCAAACCCTCTCTGACTGCTCTTATTTTTTATCTTTTAAATACAGTTGTTGGTTTTGAAATCTTTTTTAGACAGCCATGAAAAATAATTACAAGACCATGAGAAGCTTACAAATGAGAGGCTGTACAGTGGTACCTTACTGGCACCAAACCTCTAGTACAACCCGGTCCTGACACCGGCTTGGTGCAAATGCCTGCACCCCAGTGACTCAGAGAAGGAGGATGCAGTCCCAGACTCCTGA
Source organism: Balearica regulorum gibbericeps (assembly GCF_011004875.1). Lineage (NCBI taxonomy): Eukaryota > Metazoa > Chordata > Aves > Gruiformes > Gruidae > Balearica > Balearica regulorum. The sequence goes on from NC_046186.1 coordinate 19,011,626, forward strand.
GATTTTTCAGTCCCCTCCTCTTATTCCTGAGGTCAGTAGCTTTTACAAGCCTGATTCATGGAGTATCTTCTCTCTCTTTCCCTAAGGTTGACCGGCTGTACTGGCCAGGAAAGTGAAGTGCACAGCAAGATAAAAATTAAGGAAGATTTCCCAACTCAGGTGCAGAGTTCTATTACGGCAGCCCGTGCAGAGAGCTTTGGTGCCTTACACCCCTTCATGTCCCTGTGAAATTGCATGAGAGTTCTCCTAATTTTATATCGCAGTTCTGGAAGCTGTGAAGATCAAGTTTCTTTTTTTGTGCTGTTTCTTTTTTTGCTTTCTGCTGTGATGTTCAGAGTTTTTCATGACAGCAGTTGATTCTCATTATTGTTCCAGATGGAGAAACAAATATTTTAGGTAACTTTACCAGGACAGCGCTAAGAAAAGAGAGTTGTCCTGCAGAGCAGCAGAATAACTCTTGTGAGTATTCTTGCAGTAGTTTCTGCACAAATTTGAACTGCACATCAGACACTAGTAGAAACATTAGGTTTCGAATACATGCAACTTATTAAATGATAAGTGAAATTGCTATAGAAATGAACATTATTAGAAATATGCCACGGAACCATATTTTGAGTTTTATTTGAAGCCTTAAGGATATACATATTCCATTTAAGTGATATAAAATTCTCTGACTTCCAGAAGCAGTAGTCATATGCAGTACATAAAAGGACTCAATATATTAGGAAAATATAGCTAATAATTTAAACAGTAAAAACTGAAGGTGAAGATGAGATTCACTGGTTTTCAGCAGCTATGGGCTATGCATGTTTGCACTACTGGGTTGATCATCGCTGCACTTTCAAATTCCTCCAGCCTCCACAGAATCCTTTCTACGGGTTCATTCTATGGGACTCATTAAAGGCTATTTTTCTAAGGGCTTTGGATGTTGTCTTTTTTATGCACTCCCTCAAGAGCAGAGATGAGAGTGATGCCAAGGTCTGAGCTTCCCTCTATGCTGTTTTATCACTGTCCAGCCTCCCTTGCTGACTCCCCTCTGACTCACTGGCGATACACTCATTATCCACTTTGGCAGGCAGGCATTCAGCTATTTCTTCAGAAATTAATTTGCCCAGTGGACTCTGCTTCCAGAATAAGAATACCATAATGCAATCGAAACGATCACACCGCTAACTTTGAAAACATCAGCGCTAGCAGTCAGTCTTTGTGGAGCAAGAACGTAGTCTCAGCGCATTTCTCAAGGGTAGGTATTTACATACCCAAAACATCATCCAAAATTGGCAGGCTTTTGAGGCTGAGGATGAAGGGGCTGGGAATATCGTCTCCCCCTGCCAGGAAAGACACTGTGGAGCTATGGTTCATTTCTGCTCCCCTCTTGGTTAGCTGCTCTTATGCAGGGTGATGGGAAACGGCTTCAGTCACCGGGGTTTCAGCCCCACAGTGTCTGTCCCAGACAATTCCTCCAGTGACCTTGCATTTATGAACTGGCTCCTGCTTGCGTTCTCCCTCGAAAGGATGAGCGCTGCAGAAGATGCAGATTTTGGATGCGGCTTAAGATATAAATTTTTAATTGATCTTACCTACTTAAAAAAAATTGCAGAACAAGTAATTTTTGAGTTTGGATGTGAAAGTCTGAGATTCAAGAATTCATGGGATTATTTTCTAAAAAAGATTTTTGGGATTTCTTTCCTTTTTTTTTTTCCTTTTTTTTTTTTTTTTCTTTTTCCCTTGGGTTTCTAAACATGACTGCATTCCCTATTCTTAATTGTCCCCCTGGAAATGTTCAGCCAAATTCCGCTTTCAGTCACACCGATATAAATCCAGAGCAGCTCCAGTGAGTTTAGAGAAAGAAGGCCTTAAGAACAAAATTTGACTTAGGGCTCTGGTATACTGTTCCACTGTTCATATGAAAGTTCTGATCAAAAATACAAGTGAAGTTTTCCATAAGATTTTCTTCATAAATCAATATCCTAGCAAGTCTAGTTAGTTTTAAAAAAGAGGCAAAAAAATCATACTCCACTATATTTTTCTGGCTCTGTTAATCTCTTTTCTTTGAGTGTTTCTCTTTGTTTAGTTTTGAGTCCTAAATAACAGCAACTTGCTAACAGCATGGACTTGATTTAATACTAACAATGACAGTCTAAGGCCCCCTGAAAAAGGGTTAACCAGAGACCATACACTAAAGTATCTGCTTAAAAAAATAAGTCTTTAAATCATTTTATGTTTAAGAGAATTTCTTTGCACCCTTCCCTCTTCCAAAAAAAAAAAAAAAAGTGAGACCATCTTAACTGTAAGAGCAAGTTTATTCAGGTGGTATGAATCAGACAGGGCTCACTGATGCAAACTATAGCCTCAGAAAGCACAGCAGGCTCTGAGTCTCACAGGGCTGCCCCGCGAAAAGATGCATAACAAAAACCAGAGAAGAACAGGCCTGCAGTAATCTCCTTGCCCTGGCTAGAAAACAGGGGTGAAGGAAAGCTGCCCTCTCATTATGGTTTTGGTCTCAAGGTTAGAATTAGACCCTTAGGGTAAGCAGCTGTCAATTAGAGATAACTCCGACCAATGCTGTCTGAAATCTTGGACTTATCTCCTAGCAACTCCCCTTCTTTCAGGGCAGCAACCCTCCGCTCTGCCTTCAGCTCAAGAGTCATCCTGAAGACAGTGAAATAACCTTTTCAATTTGGGCAGATGCATAAAAAATCTAGCCTCCAGAGCCTGCGTGAAGCCTGCGTGACATTTGACTGAAGCTGGGTTTTAGTCTAAGTTGATTATATATTTGCTTTGTTTTCCACGTGTCAGATGTTGATTGAGGGTTAGGTGATTTTGCTAAAAGAGTTTTCTCAAATAATACCCAGAAATTCGGCAGGTTTTAGGCACGCGGTCGTTTGCTCAGAGAGAGATGCGGGACTATCGTGTTTGTGCATCTGCTGGTGCATCTTTCGCTCACGCTGCCTTTTGCACGGGGAGAAATTTGCCAAGAGTTGAGAATTAGGAGTGGCCATGGTTACAGCAGCAGCTCTGGAGTCCTCTATCTAGCGTGGCAGGGTATACAGAGAGCCGACAAGCATAAATCCTATTAAGGAAAGCACGAGGTTATGCACCATTTGTGTAGGAAACATGACAGAATTTGAGGGGGAAGTTTAAACAACACCAAAAGACACCAAAAGACAGCTCTACCTCTATCTCCAGGGTTTACCATTCATTAGATTTTTTTTTAGATCCACAGCAGCCCCTTTTCCTATCCTGGTGAAGGGTCTGAAAGGAGAGAGGGAGAGGGGGATCAGGGAGAGGAGGAGCAGAGAAAGAGAAAAGGGGTGCTTGTGGAAAAATAAGGGGGGGGGGGGGAAAGGAGCTCGTCTTTGATTCAGTTGGGGTCCATATTCACAAAGAGATCACTCAGAAATTTTGTACAAATGGCAGGAGCAGAATGTGAGCGCAATGAGGGGCCTAATGCAGGCACTTGTCCTGTAATCAAAGATTCAGCTCAACATGAGTCCTTTGTGAGACAACAGCATCATTCTCCACCCGGGCTAACCCCTGCATGCAGAGCAGCTCTCTCGAGCAAGGCAGGCAGGACGAGCCTCGCGCTTCTTTGTCTTGTTTGGAAAATATGATAATTTTTTTTTTTCCCCTATTCCTCATTTGTTGCTCTTCTAAAGAAAACATTTTTCGATATGCCTGTAGTAAGCCAGAGGATGTTTGCATGAGTGGAGGCACTCTCGGGGCGAGGAGAGAAGCAGCTGGGCTGACATGGTGGAGCGAGGGCAGCTCCAGCCTGCGCTTGGTGAGAGTGTGCAGAAAAATGGCTGACATTTCCACGCTAGCGAATGCATCATGGGCACCTTCCTCTGCGTAAGCACAATTCCCCCTTCCTCAGGCTTTACCAGCCCTACAGAGATGAAACGTACAGGGATTCCTTTTTTTTCCAGCTTAAAGCCATTTGGCAATAGAATTTCTCAAGCTTTTGAAACATTTTTCTTTAAAAAAAAAAATGTTTTACAATTTTATAAAAATGTCAGGGAGAATTTCAATCTGGGTAAATAGACTTTTTCAACTGGGTTGCATTAGAAATCCCTTTTTTGAGTTACAAATGGTATTTCTGCATATACTTATTTAATGCCACTGTAGAAAATTATTTCTAAGTGAAATAGAAAATATAAAGCAATGTTTATCCGCTTCCTGATATTTTTGCTCAGTCTGAACATTACCTGATGTGACGGGTATAATCTATTCTTTGCAGAATTTGGCTCTGGAGAACCGGAAACAATATGTAGACAGTAAATCAGATTTGCAATCCTTAAAGCTTTACACAGAAACAAGACAAAGGAATACAATTAAAGAATTGCCACGTGGAAAGTGAACGTAAAACTAAGCAGCCCAGTTGAACATTTTGTTATTCTGGGGTTACATCAGCGTAAACCAGTGTGGCATTGTGGCAAGGAGGCAGGTCCCAAATTCTCAGGAATCCCATTAATTCTTTGCTTTCTTCATTTGTTAAGTGCTTATCTCTATAGAGAACTGACTGCTACCTCTAGCATCGCTAAAGGTATTTGCTGAAAAGGCTACCCAGAAATGGGCTCAAGCCTACATTCCTCACTGATATCACAGGGAGTCTTGGAAGCAAAAGGCCGAATGTTTAAATTTCAAACAAAAACAGGCTTATTTTAGACACGAACCTCATATGAAATAATCAGGAATGGCAATATTACTATTTTAGCATGCAATGTAAAGTTTAAAATATTGCTGAACACCCTGGGGACAAAGGACAAAGGGAAAACATAGTTTTGAATAGAATTTTTGCTATAAACTTAAATGTAAAAGAAAATATTACTGATACGATAATCTTATTGTTAATTTAACTGAAAATTTATTTGTGACATCTGTTTGATATGTAGCATTTTTTTACCTGATTCTCCAAGACACTGTTGCAATTCACCTGCGTGCTGTACGCCTGTGAGTGTGTGCATATATCTGCGCGGGCAGATATCCCTCAGGTACCTTGTAGCTGAAGATTTTGGAAGCCTAAATTGTGTACTTTTCTGTCTGGTTCTGTATGTCATTATGTTTACCTATGTTTTGATATCCCATATATGCAAAACACAGCGAAAGTCTAGTTGCACAGTTATAACGTAAGGCTTTATCAGATTGTTATTTACTATTTGTACACATATTCAAATTTGTTCTTGTCAAAAATAAGAAAATATAAATCCCCAATGGATTCTTTTTTTTTTCTTCCTTCATATGGCAGACGTGTGTTTTCAATTCTGTATTATAAATTTGCGCCATGATATAGGATTGAAAAAAAAAAAAAAAAAAAAAAAAAAAGTTTTGCTTTTTCAGACTAGGCCTGGCTTTAATTCTTAGCGTGATGTAATCACTACCATACCCCTTCTTGCTGGGGGATAAAATCAGAGAGAAGCTTGCAGGCTTTGTGGCCTACCAGGCTGCCCTGGGCTCCGCCGCGAGAGCTTCCAGTGTGATTCAGCACTCCCTCCTATTCAGGGACCGAATAAGAATGTGCTTAAGTGCTTTGTGCTTCGAAAACATGCTTAAACGCTTTGTTGAATTGGGAACTAATTAAATGACTGAGAGTTCAAACTTAATATCTCGGTGTAAGGAATGTGTGAATTTTCCCACAGGAAAGAATAGCATGCTCTGAAAATATGGCCAGAAAGATTTCGTTTGTTTCTTTGGTTTTGTTTTTTCCTTAGGAAATAGGGTATCATTAATTTTCAGGGCCTTCCCTTCTAAATAATTTAATATATTTTGTAAAATTTATGCAAGAAAAACTGAAAGCAAAACAAAAATTTACAATTTCACCAAAGTAATTTTGTAATTAAAGTTTTGGTTTATATCTGAAATCTAGAAATGCTACTTTGTAGCTTTTTTATTTCTCTTTTCTTAGATGTTAATTTTTACATTTTTTTTCCAAGTGCCTCACAGAAGGTTGGCAAAGTTTCAGAATAACAGCTGGAAGTGAGAAGGAATGAAAAAGTGTATCATAGAAATTCAAATGAGAAATAGGATATACATTTTTAATGGGTATGGTTATCACTCATTTGAACAAATTATAAAGGAGGGATTGTTTTTTAGATTTCCAGATGTCTCCAGCTCAACGTTGGATTCCTTTCCAATAGGCAAATACAAGCGATTAACTTCACCGAACGTCTGTGGGTTGAAATTCAGGCAAAAAATGAAATGGTACATTCTGGCCTTTGGAGCTCAAAGCATCAGAGATGGGAAATTCCGGAATCCTGGACGTAATCTCATTTGGGTATGTGCAGAAAAAGGTACTTCATTTCATGTCCTGAAGAGTGACTTTTTTCTTTTTTTTTTTCAAATGTATTTTCTTTTTTTTTTTTTTCCTCCTGTTGGCTACGTCCAAGAAACCATATACATAACATCAGAAAGGGTGGCAGTTAAGATCAGATCTATTGACATAATTAACTTATTTGCAAACAGTTTCATGTATTTTTGTCTGACTCTGCCTTCTTGCACGCACCAAAACTACCCTGATTCAGCTCCTTGTGAATTAGGGTGTACAGCAAATAAAGGAACAATCATCTAGTCCAAACATATTTGCATTCTTAATATGGTGCACACATTCAGGCAAGCGGCAATTTGCATGAAGACCATGAGCCAAATTCAGTTCTGACAGTAGCAGGCATAACTTTATTCAAATCAGACAAGCAGCAGGCATTTACAAGGGGCAAGAATAGGTGCTGTGTACTTGCTGCATGTCCGTGCTCCAGCATAATGCATTGCTTTTGCTCAAAACTTCACATTTTCCGTAGATGGACCAGAGCTTATCAAAACTAAATGCAAGTTTCAGCTGCAAGTTTGGATATATATGCAATAGCTGGCAAGATATGTAGCTTGCTTGTATACCTAGGTTTCAGTGTGACTTGTAAGCATACTTTTAAAAATGGTTCCTTTTGCAAGCTTTCATAACGGGGATTAGCTGAGAAGCAGCATGCCAGGATGCCTCTGGCCACCTTCAAAGCATCCTTGTAAACTCTGCCACCAGCAGAATCAACTTCATTTTGTCCAAAGTATTAGCATTTTTTTAAGCGCTCGCTTTCGAAGTGTTCTTACTAATACTTTAATGGTGGTTGTATACCCCAGTGCTGTGGAGCTGGCTGATGTGTCTTGCTGTGTTTCAGCGAACCTTGTGAGGAATCTACAGCAATTAGCTGTTCATGCCTCTGCTTTCCTGTTTTGTGCCTTCCCTTTCATGTATCAGATGTTTGTAAGTTTTCCATTAGACATTTCCTGCTTCTAATAGATGTTTGTGAGGCTGTTGCTTTGAGCTATCAAGGCTCCAATTTGTGCTGAGATGTTTGGTTTTGTTTTAGGGCTGAGGGGTCTTTGTACTCTTTCTTCCTAGAAAACATTATAATCTGGAAAAAATAAATAAATTGTACTTTGCAAAAAGTGAATATGACTCCTTCATCTAAATGGCATGGTTTGCACATGTGTCTTTTGTCAGCAGATCACTCCTAAAATAAAAGCACTTAAACTGCAGTTTCTGCCAACTTATCAGACACCAATTGGTGACAACATATATGTATTGCAGTTTCTAAAGGCAGCTTTGTACTCCAGTGTTTTCATCTGCTTTGCCCTGGGTTTTCTTTTTTTTCTCTTTTTAATTTGAAACGGTGACTGATTTCTTTTTCTGTTTCCACCAGCTTGATGTGCTGTACTTAACAAGTAAGTAGCTTTAGCTGCTTTTGAAAGAAGAAAATACCTCTTAAAAAGTGTTTCAAATGAGCATTGCCCACTGTGAAGTGGCTGTCAAAATTAACAGGAAAGGCATAATTGATTCCCTGAGAGTCATACACGAAAACTAGCTTAAATTTTACAAAACCGCTTCTGACGTGTTTAAATACTTAAATAAATGTGGTGCTGATCTTTTAATCCCCTCTTCCATGTTCCAACAGCGGAGCAGCATACCCAGGCACCAAGGCAGCCCCTGCCTCTTGGAGGGTGTTTTTGCAGCGAGGCGCTATCTATCATCCCTCCATTCACGTGGTACCAAGGTTTCTGGATCTGTATTTTGCTTATCGAGTCACCAAACCAATGAATCATCAAAGGAAGCTGTCAATTCACAGCACATCACCCGCGCTTTGAACTTAGAAATGAGTCGAACATTTCGGAGTTTTATTTATTAAGGTCAAGACTGGATTTGAATTGGCAATGAGGGAAGGGGAGTGGTGAGGGGAGCGGAGGATGGCTGCTGACTCAAGAAACCTGCTGGGACTTTGTGGCCTACTGCTAGGCAACAGCCCATCCCCACCACAGCAAACATACGACCACAAAATGAATGACCTCATCTACAAATCAGCTATTTGATATGCAGATCGGACTGCAGTCCTCTTCAATAATACAACGCTGCGCAGGCAGCAGGTGCAGCAGAAATAAGTACGTGGCCTTTCCACGTTTTAAAAGGCAGGGCTGGTTTGTGCTCGCTCGCTCCCTCTGGTCCGTTGCAATTCCTGAAGCTCTGTTACCTTCATTTTTTATTTAGACCCTCCATTTAAAGAAAACATGGCTACTCCTTTCTGTGCCTCTCGGCGCCCAGTCTTAGGCCAAGAGAAGAAGCAGGATTAGGAATGCCGTTTATGATTCCTTCAGCATCTGAATACACAGCCTGAATAAACACGGCGCATTTTAGGAAGGAATTGCCGTTTCTGAGGTTTTTCCCTTCTCAGATGTCACGTCTTTGCAAATGATTATCAAAGTGTGGTTTGATTTTGTTTTGGTTTGTGGGTTGTGTTTTATTTCAAAATGGAGCTCCTCTTTGTGCAGAGAGCAGCGCGTGCAGAAGAAGGCATTTCCTTCTGTGCATGCGTACTCCCCTTTAATTGTATGGAAGGTGCTGTTTGCATTGTACGGCAAGTGAACTACGTGCAGTTTTGAGGGCAGACTCGCAAAACAACAAACACACCGTTTTGTAACAGAATCGAAGTATTTTTCAACTGTGTGTTAAAAAGAATAAAGAGCTGCTACTCTGGACTATGAAACAGCACTGAGCCTCTTAGTGGGCCTCAAAGAGCAATAAAACACAGTGTAATATAATTTGTATTGTCTGTGGTTGCAGGTTATGTCCTGAAAGTCGTAAACTATTACAGCTTTATAGCTATGCTGCTGGTATTAACTAAATGAAAGGGTTATTTGTTCTAAATCCATAGTCTGTATGATAGTGAATCTTAAATTCATCAAGAGCAATTGATGAAAAAGTAGGTAAAAACGCTGCAGAGCCAACAGAGACAAAGCTATAACACAGAGGCAAACAACAAAACAAAAGTTTGGTGTGGTGTCTGACCCCTCTGAGCTTCTGCCTTGTTCTTCTGGAGGGCAGAATTGATCAACCCTGAGACTACAAGGTACATTCAGCTGATGGGCCTGAAGGAAGCCTTGGGCTGCTTGTTACAGGAAGCTATGAAAAATTAGATATTTACACTATTGTGTTTAGATCATTCTGGGACTCTAAAGAAAGATCCTGGTTTTGCTGAAAAATAAAAGCTCCTTCTTTTTTTCCCCCTTAAGAGGGTTTTTGTTGAAAAATGCACCTATGAGTAGTGAAGACAGTGATTTAGAGAGTCAATTTAACAACACTGTGTCTTTTTCCTGAAAGCTGTGAAAATGTTTAGAAGGTTTTTGTCTGAAACCTTGGAATTTCCTGTTAAAGTGGAATTTTTGTTTTCCACTTGTATCCCATTGTAATGCTTTAGCTTGATTCAGACTTGAATTTAAACATGGATGAGATGTATGTCATTAAACTTGCTCAAGCCCATGAATTATTTGTCAGATAATTCTGCAGCTGGTTCCTCGTAACCTTCAGCTTCTGCGTAAGTCGTTTGTTGTGGTGCCGGGGATAGGGTCTGGCTGGTCATGGACTCTTCGCCACTATGAACTCCTTCTGTCAGGCTTATGTGGGACAAACAGTTAATTTGAGTTCAGAATGCACATCGAGTTAACAGTCTCAAATATTTGCTTAAAATTGACCAACCTGGAAATTGTTTTTGACTATAAATTCACCTACAAAAATGCTCACAGAAAATGAATGCTAATAGGAAGGATGCAACAGCACTCAAAGGAAATGGGTTTGGACACTCAGATGAATGTTGATGATGCAATTGTGATATTGCCCCATTTCTTTCAAATGGGCTTTGCTGCTAGAAGACATTTTAGATGTCTGACTTTTGAACTGATGCCTCAGGGTCCCCAAGATGTTGTCTTCAGGGCTTCGTTCATGGCAGAGCCAAAGTGCTGCCAACCTCCACATCTGTCCCTTGCCTGACGGAGAACAAAGGTGGCAGTAAAAAACACCTTCGCGTTTGACATCAGCGAGCTTGAATGAGCTCCTGAAGACCGAGTAGGCCCTGAAGAGGATGTAGTCCTGCCCTCCTGGTGTAGTGCAGGTGAGCAGCAGGTGAGGGAAGGGAGGAGAGGGACGGTCCCCTGCCCTGCCACAGCCGTGCCGAGTCGGCGTGGTCTCGTGAGGTGTTATGGTGGTGCACCTGCTTTCTTCTGTTTCGCTGAGTACAACCCATGTTGCTTAGCTGGGAGGGTGTGGGCCATTTTAGAGACCAACATAACTGCCTTTTGCCTAGGGGTTTGAGGCAGATTTTGTTACGCTGGGGGTATAACAGTGAAAATTGCCTGATAGTCTGTTTTCTCAGAGGAGGCTCCCAAAAACTCCTCAACTTTGCAAAACCGTCATGCACTTTAAAGTCCTTAACCACTCTTCTTTGCGACATCTCAGATGGTTGGCTGGATGGTTACTTGAATGTATTTTAAGTCTTGAAAGTATTTGCTTTCGAGAGCGCTAACCTCAGTGCTCCATTGGTGACCACACCAGCAGAGCAGGGCTGGGGAGCCGGGGAGCCCCTCCAGGACCCCGGCCACGTGCTGACACCTCTGAGGCCTCGGGGTATATCGCAGGCACCTTCCACTCCCAGCTATGGCTCAGCTCACCAACAGCTGCTCTGCAGGCAGCATCCTATGTTTAGCATGAGTGCAAAGGTACTGTTAATTCCTACATTTTAAGGACATACCATAAGATAGGGAGATTTCCAACTCAAGGCATTTTTTTCTGAGTGATAAACATTAGAAAACTTTTGATTACTGTAAACACGGGAATCTCTGGTTGTGGTTTTAACAGCAAATTTAAGTGCCAAGAAGCTAGAGCGGGTGTGAGCGCGGTCCCAGTGGGGAGCTGCACGTTGCACGAGGGACTGGCATGTCCGTGCATCCAGGTCTGGGGCTGGCAGAGCTTGGTGGCACAGCTGCAGGCCATTCCCTGCCTGCAGGACCCAGTGCTGGGGAATGATCCGAAGCATTTTCATGTAGTATTTGAATGAGGATTTAAATAAAGATGCCAATAGCGTGTACAGATCACAAAAGGCAAATCCTTTGGTATGGAAGCGATTTGGGATAACTGGATGCTTGGACAGACCGCCTGGGCAATGGTAAGCAACTGAAGAGCCATTTCCGAGCCAGCTAAGTGGCATCTGTTCAGATTTCTTGCCGAGCGCAGGCTGCCCTCCCCTGTGAGAAGGCGAGGCACGTTCTCCCTGTCCCGCCTGGCAGCACAGAAGTGTCGGTGGCTGCTGCTGTCCCCAAGCCAGGGCCCCGCAGGGGCAGAGTCTACTGATGTGGAGCTGCTGCTGGGACAACATGAAAGAGTGAGATTGTTCCTGCCCAGCCGAAACCAAGCAGGGAGCATGCTGAAGCCCTGCTGCCTTGAAGCCAGGGAGAAGAGCAAGGGCGCTGGTGGAAGGAGGACAACAGATCCCACAGTGTTAAGGCGGCTCTTGCTGAATGCATCCCACTAAAGAACAAAGCAAGGAGAGAGAGCTCTTGCAAGAATTTGATCCACTGAGCAAGGCTGCTACAGTGTTAACCCCTTCGTGGTGAGCCGTGTGGGCCATAATTTAACTGGAATGCCATTGGAAAGCAGCAGATTGCAACACTTTACAGGCGAGCAATGCCACCAGCCCTGGAAAGGGATCACTGGCTCTAACAAGTAGGCCTTTGCTTTTGCACTTGATTTTTTGAGGGGAGGTGCTAGTGAAGCAATTGTGGCAGGCCCATGGCATCGAAAGAGTTATTACAAACCAGAGGATAAAATGTCACTGATGCCTGATGCAGAGAAATGTGCAGCGTTAGCAGATATATGCTGCTGATCTGGTAGCAGCTAGCCCTCAACAATGTGATATTTCTGGGTTTCAGTAACCAGCCCCATAGGAGGTCTTCCTTGATATTTTGAACCAAATTGTGGCATTTGGCTCCTGGCCAGTGAAGGGAAGCGAGCAGAACTACTGGCCTTCAGTAGTCTGGGGAGGGATTGCATCTGAGCTGGCGAGCGCGCGAGGGCAGCGCACAGGCTCCATCAGGCACTGGTAGGACATACTAGCCTGCCTGTGCCAAGGCAACCCCTCTACACATTCTCTAATCCCACTAGAGCAGACAGATTGCACTCAGGAAAGAAATCATTTCCATATCCTTCGAGCGTGAGCGGTGTGGTTGTGCCAAGCGCTGTTTTCCACCATGCCTATGGGACTCCGTTCAGAAAAATAGCAGTGTTTCACGTTTCACGTGCTCACCCTCCCCTGGCTGCTCTCCCCCTGCAGATGCTCCGCTGCCAGTTCCAGCCTTGCTGCACCCCCTTTGAGCCAATAAACACCGGAGCCTGCAGCCATGGTCCTGGCTTGTTTCCGCAGCCGCAGGGTAACAAGCAGAGGTGCAGAAGTCTCCAGCCTCGCCCTGCACAAGTCACAGCCAAAATTTTTGCTGTGGTACTTGTACTGAGCTTTGCCAGTTGAGTATGGCTTTGGGATTAGAAATCACTGGACTGTAACTGCCTTGCACCATGCTCTGCACTCATCCACGGTGATATTCCTGCTGCTTGTGGCATCCTCGTTGCTAATTCTGAACTAAAAAGGTCACTCCGAGGCTCCATCTGTGCTGGATGTGATTTGCTCCTCTTGCAATAGTGTTTGCCAGTACACAATACCGACAAGTCATGCTGGTAAACATCAGGTTTATACCAGCAAGAGACCTCCGCAAGTGACTAAGTGCTATTCCAGGAGCATCTATGTTTACACTGGAGGTTTTGCCAGTCACGCCCCTGACAATCAGGGGGGTGACTTCTCTTTCACTTCATTCTCACACGCAAAACTTTTAAGAATAAACTAGATTAAAGCTGTAGCTGAACAACTGCAGACAACAATACAAAAATTTGCTTCCAGGCCTGAAAATACTTGAATTTCTTTTTGTAATGCTTTTAATGCTTTTTCTGCAGATTGCATTGCTCTTTTTTTTTCCTTGGTTTTTTTTTTTTTTTTTCTTTTTTTCAGAAAGACCCATATTGTAGCACTTTAACAGAGGAAACTGCCTCTGCCTCTGCTTTCCTGCTTGGTGTATATTTAAATAATTGCTGCATTTTAACAAGCTAAATTGCATTCCCACCAGCTGTCCCTCAGACCAAACCTTCAAGGATATGCTAAACAATAATGACTGCAACAACAGTAAACTCAAAAGGCCTCAAGATCTCTTCAAAGATAAGATGTCTTGCTGTTTCCCTTCCATACCCAGGCACTTTCATGCAGATTAGCAAAACAGTATGCATTTAGCCTACACAGGCAGAGCGATGCAAAGAATGGGGGGAGTTTGGCCCTCCGCGAACGCAGAGGAGGAAAACATCATAAAAATCAGAGGCTAATGCTCCAGTGTAGAGCCAGGATAACTCTGCTGAAGCCAGGGTGCGCCACGTCACCCATGACCTGGCGGACATTAGCATCTCAAATATTGCTCCCGCGACCACAAATCACAAGATAGATGCTCTTCTCTACGTGTCATCTTTTGTCCTGCAGAGCTCTGACCTATGACTGTCCCGCGGCTGGTGGCTTGGTGCCGGGCATTGTCAGGGTGCGCGGGCAGGCGGCGGGGGCAGGCAGAGAAGGCAGGCAGAGGGGGCAGGCAGTGGGTGCAGGCAGAGGGAGCAGGCAGAGGGGGCAGGCAGTGGGTACAGGCAGAGGGGGCAGGCAGAGGGGGCAGGCAGTGGGTGCAGGCAGAGGGAGCAGGCAGAGGGGGCAGGCAGTGGGGGCAGGCAGTGGGTACAGGCAGAGGGGGCAGGCAGTGGGGGCAGGCAGTGGGTACAGGCAGAGGGAGCAGGCAGTGGGTACAGGCAGAGGGGGCAGGCAGTGGGTACAGGCAGAGGGGGCAGGCAGAGGGAGCAGGCAGTGGGTACAGGCAGAGGGGGCAGGCAGAGGGAGCAGGCAGCGGGCGCTCGCCCAGCGCCCGATCTGGCTGGCGGCAGATGGGGGGGTAGGAGCCGGGATTAGCAATTCCTCCTCACCTACCCAGCCCTTCCCCGGCCCCAGCTGGCTGTTTAAAAAGAAAGCCATAAACCCATTAGTACAAAGACAAATGAATCTCATACCCTGAGGCATTCCTTCATTCACAACTGGCCTTAACTACTTTTCCAACCTTCCTCCCTTAAAACCCTGCGTCTTTTGGGTTTTCTTATTGTATAATAGCAGAGTTCGTCAAAATGCTTGATAAGACGGTTAGGAGATTTTTAGTAAAATTCTAAAACCTGACTTTGTATGTATGCAGGTATATACTCATATATACATTCATGTTCAAATTGCTCTATAAACTCTGTCAGCATGTATATGTTCAAATATATGCTTGGATATGTCTTCCGCTTTATTTATATAGATACATATAATTTTTTTTAAATACAATTTAGGCATATATTGTGTCAATTAACATTGGAAACTGACTGCATGTTATAGCTAAGTTTAATATGATATGATTTTATGTGTCCTTGATTTTACATTAATGCTAAGCACATGTGAGCCTGTGGATCTGCAGCCAATGTGAATTAGTTCCCCTTGCAGCTACACGGGATGTAGAAAATAACGTGGCAATACTGTGGTAACTATAAAGGACTTGCCACAGCAGCATGGTGGGAGGACTTTGAGGAAATTGCAAGTGAAAACAAAAATAAGGCTTTATGGAGTTTTTGTTTGTTTGTTTTCCAGAAAAAATCCTGCCATAGATACAGATGAGATAGTACAGAGGAAAGTACTATGTGCTGAATGATATGTATGGTAATCCATTTAGAAGATGCAAATGTTGTTTCAAGGTAATCCAAGTGAATTAAATATGTCTGGTTTATACTTAAGATCTTTTGGAACTGTGCATGTTTGAATGTGCTACTAAATAGTGAAAATAAAGGCAGAGGGACACTGTTTACGTCGCTTGTTTTTAAACTTTCTGTCACAATCAACTACTTCCTATTCAGCTGTGATTTGCAATTTCCTGCTGTTGATTATATACATACATACATATATATATAAATGTGTTAACTAGCCCATAGTTTAAAAATGTGTATTTAAACTGCGTGGAAGACTTAAGCTTCTTTTGTATTAATTTCATCCGACTTACTCTTGGCAACTCACACCTCTTCCCACCAGTTTTATCACCTTTTGATTTTTCACTTTTTTCTTGGAGTTTTTTACTTTCTGCATGCAAATAAAATTATGTCCTGCATATGGTGGGTTGTGTTCACAAATCACACACAGGACTTTCGATCAAAATCATATAGATTATAGGTTAAAACACTTTTTAACTGGTAGGCGCCTTTAGTACACTTGTACCCCTGAAGTCAAGCAGCCATCGGCATGACTGCGTAGTCCATCCCTTCAGAGCAGGCAGCAGCATCAAGGGCCAATGCTTGATAGTGACTGCTTGGGTTTTATGAATATCTACTCCATTAAAATCAGATGTAGCCGCAGAGACCTCCTTATATTACAGTTCTTTCTTAATCAAGGCTCACATCATAGTCAATGAAGTTATAGATTAGTAAAGATTTTGCCCTTAAGTGAAAGTCCTTGTATTCAGTTTATGTAATTTATAAAAATCTGGCTGGGCTAGAACACATTAAGTATTCTTCTCCTCTGTGAAACCCATCCAAGCTCAGGGTAGATTAAGTTAGTTTTGCTTTATATCATGTTGCTTGTCATGAATAATCCTGAAGTCAAGGCTGATAGACACCTGACATACTGTTAAACATGACTGGAGGCTTTTCAAGCAGCTGGTGGACCAAGAGCCACAACTGCTGTAAAGGTTAAATGGAGTTCTCTGAGTAAGGATGTGATCTGCATACGCAGCTAAGTTATCTAGGAGTCTAAGTCTTGATGAAAGACTTCTAAATCTCTTCTGCGCTTTGGAAAATTATGCCCTATATCCCTTAGTCGTCTATGGATGTCTCCAGCTGCATGTTTGAAACAGAGGGTATGCCAAGTTGATTATGTTTTCTAAAACAACCTAGCTTTTCACTGTAAAAGAGGCCAAAGAGGGCAGTGCAGCACAAGGTGACAAGCTTCAAGCCTCAGAATAGTCACAGATTAGCACAAATTGCTTTCGTAAACAGGATTTTGCAGAGACTGGAGCTGTTAATTGTTATTGTAATGCACAACATTTTAATTGAGTTAATCGGCACAAAATGTTTATCTCTATTGACTGAGATAAAATGTCAAAAGCTCTTTGATGGCAATTGGAATTACAGTAGGCAACCTTGACAATAGAAGTCAATGTTTTACAATGTGCTGCTATTTAGACGTGTTTGCTGGTGAAATGAAACATGATGTTGCTTATCTCCAAGGTATCCATTTTGCCTTGAGAAAGAGTGTGCCAAAGCACCACTGCAGGTTTTTTTTTTAAGTTACAGCTGGTTGTAGGCAGAGGTGAAAGGTAGGCTTACTCAGGTTAATTCCACTTCTCCAGGGAAGCCCCATTTGCACACTTTTAGCACAGGCCTAAGCTTTCACAGGAACATGCAGGGCTTTGCATATCACCCATAGCTGCGTGCCAGAACGCTCTCTCCAAGGGGACAAACAGGCTCAGGGGAGCAGCAGAATGGTCAGCAAACAGCCAGGTCCATCCCTCCTCTCCCTGCTAAGGCATTGCCTTCTGGTGCAGGGAAGGCAGCAAAGAGATGTGAAAGAGGGGGGAAAAAAGTTGAAGTGCCACGCCAGAGACACTGGCGTGATCCAAAACCGAGAGTCCTAAGGCCAAATGGGAATTTAGCCAGAGACCGTGATCTGCTGCCTGGCTGCCAAGTCTCAGGGCTGCTGAGAAAAGTCCAACTTTTGGAGGTGTACGATGTCTTCCAGCTCCCAGCTCTCTAACACTGAGTTCAAAGGAAGTCCTTATGGTCATTTTAGCCCAGCTGCTACGTGTCCATCCAGTGAAGGCCCTCAAGTGATAAATAAGCCAACTCAATCTGCAGCAAGTAGAAGTGCAGCTCCTGATCCCTCTGCAGAAGCATGTTCCTGAACACTGAAGATCCCAGGCAGCTGTTGCCGGAGTCGAGTCATGGCTGAGTGCAGGTGCCACCCTGCCAGATCAGGCCGGCACCTGCAGGCAGGGGAGGGCATGTGGGAAGAGCAGGCAAGGGCATTCCTCCTCCTCCTCGAGACCGTGCTCATGGCGGCAGGTGGCCACCGGCACTGGCAATACACACAGCCTCTGCTAACGGCGGGCGAACACACCAAGCCTGGGAAGCTCAAGCCAAAATGTAGCCGTGTCTTTCCCTTCTTATTACGGCCTGTCTTTTTATCAGCCCCAGGGGGTTCAGTTCTCTTCAAAGTTATAGTTTGACTTCCAGGAACATGGCCCCCAACTTTGTTCAGAGGCAGAAGCTTCTCAGCAGTCCTTCAGTATCGGAGAGCGCTGGAACGCAGCCACGGGTCAGAAAATGCTGCCCAAGAAAGAGGGTGATGAAGTACCGACACTTTTGTTTAAACAATTTGCCTTCCTTTTCCCCTCGAGGAATAGTTTATAAATCGTATACCTGTCAAAGCGGTGCCAACACACTGCTCAGACAAATTTCTATTTCTGACATGAGCATGTGTTTGGCTGCACTTCCGATAGCTGTCTAAAGCTGTGTTATTATAAGATACATACAGACGGAGCATCTCTGCGTTCCAGAGACCACCGTCTGTGACTGGGCAAGTCACCCACCAAAACTAAAAATGCCGAGGCCTAATTCCCAGTCCCTTTTTAATTAAACATTAGGAAGCAGCTGAAGTTTTGTTTTGTTTTGTTTTGGTTTTTGGTTGTTGTTGTTGGGGTTTTTGGGGTTCTTTTGGTTGGTTGGTTGGTTGGTTTTTGGGGTTTTTTTTGGGTGGTTTTTTTTTTCTTGTTGGTTTTTTTTTGCCTGCTAACAGCTTGCAAAAGCTCTTCCAGAGTAGACTGGAGGGAAGGAATGGACCGGAGCAATGAACTGAGGCTGAGGTTGCTGCAAGCAACAAGCACAAGACAGGTCTATGCGGCCAGACAGTCCAGTTCCTCTAACTGATGGTGAGAGGTGGAGAAGCTCTGAGGCTACTCTCATTATATTTGTTCCTGGAACACCTGCTTTTCTTTACATATTTTTCATATAGTCCATCTGAGGTCACGTCTGTTGGTTTGGACACTACCATCTTGTAAGAGTAGGAAGAAAGAAACAGAAAGGTCCTATAAAGCCATCAAAAAACTATTTTCAGGAATCAAAATCCCCATAAAATATTTTCATAAGGTTGTCTGAATCACTTGCATCTGTTCTACCTATTATTCATTCTTCTATCCTAGGGTGAACTTTTCTGAAAGAGGCGCTCCTGGTGACATATTTCATTGTGTTAGCTAGTATAGCATCTGATAAATGAAGTGGTTTAGTAAGCAGAGTGCCTACCAGGCCATCAGTAGTAAATCCACAAAAGGTTAATGAAGCCTGAAACTACAGTCATTTTTGTGTGATGGCCTCTCTGCAACCTCTCTTTGAAGGAGACGTCTCTGTGGTGTGAGCTGCAGAGAAACCACTCCAACGGAAACGAGCTCTGCCTGGGGAACAGGGGAAGCAGGGAGAAGTGATGGTGGGAGCAAAAGCAGGATGTAGCTCCAGGATTTCTATTTTAATGTGATTTGGGGTTTTAAACTCCCATCTTCTGCAAAACCCTGTCTTCCCACAGCAATCTAGCATGGAGAACTTTGGTCTGCTTTTGTTATTTCTTGCTTTTAAGTTTGATTCACATGTTTATCTGTCCCTTGGAAAAGCTCTGATCTTCTTTCAGTATATTTTTTTTTTTTTAATGTCTGGGAATTAAGGTGGAATCGTTTTTCCATCATTGGAGTAACAGGCAGCTCCATAGGCAGTTTCCTAGGATGCTTGTGATTTGGAGTTACACCAGAGAAATAAGATGTGTGATACAGTTGGCTGTCACTCATATTGTCGGATATCGTGTTGGCGCAAAGGGATGTGACCAGGTCAGCTGTAAAAGTCACTGCAGATATGGGCTCAGTTTTTTATACAGCTTTTTCATTGACCATTTTCAATTATTCTTCTCTTGACCAATACTTTTGATGCTGACTATACAGTATTCCTTTTTTTTTTTTTTTTTTTCCAGTGTTCTGTGTTGCTGAATGATTGCAATGATTCTTTGGTGCACATTACTACAGAGCGGAAAGAAATAGTTTCACGTGGAGTTAATTGTACAGGACAGAGCCTTGCCACAAAGCTTTGCAAAAACTAAATTGATCTGGTGTCATAGCAGGAGAGTCACTTGAGAGCGTTCGAACGTTAAAGGCTAGCACAGAAGGGACAGGCAGTTATCCGAGTGAACTTATGTTAGCAAAGGGACGTTAGAGAAAGAAGAGATGGTTTTGCAAATATGTGACGGGAACACACAATGGAGAAAAATATGTTAATTTTTTTTTTTAAAAAAAAAAGGAGGCGGTAAGATTTTGTCAGCTGAGACTTCAGCCTCTTTGGAAAGGAGGCTGTCTTCACATGTTGTATTTTTATGTATTTATAAAGCTGGTTCTGACCTCAGACAAAGGTCTTTTCGAAGTATCACCTATCTGTATCTTTAATTATCTAAATACCTTTCATAAAATGACCCAAAAATCATGTGGATTTAAACCACCTCAGGTCTCTAAATAAAGAATGATGATAGATGGCAGAAAAATGAGCTGTGGCAGGTAGATGTGCTGTGACAAGAGGGACTGGGCTGTTCTTATTTTGCATCCGCATTAATTAGCTAGAAGTGGGAGTAAATAGCATCTTCATAGAGAAATATTACAAAGGGACCTGGAGAAGTTGTAGGGATTAATTAGATAATCTTCATAAGGCATTTTGAATATGAGTACTTCTTTGCATACTTTCACTTAATTAAACATTTATTTCAGCTAAAAAAAGCTCGCTATAAAGAATTGGTATTTTTATCAGTCAAATAAGCATGAAAAAATTTATTTTATACCAATAAAATTTTTTCTTTCATTCTCATTGTACATAGAGGATGCATCTCCATGGTTATATACCTGTCTGTACATATGAGTGTATATGGGAGTAATAAAATATGTGCGGAAGTATAAGCACCCACACAATATCCCTATTGGGACAGAACTAAGAACAGTTTTCTTAGAGAACCAAGAGTTTCCATCATCTATTTTTATATTCACAGAAGTAGTAAAAGAAATGAAGAATGGACTTGTGCAGTTGAAAACACTTTCCATTTTACAGTGCTAACTCCTCTTTATTAGAATGTGGATGGGAAAGAAGAAAATAAAAATCTATTGTTCATTTTTACTTTGATCATCATACCCATCATTTTACATACCACATGGTTTCCTCTTCCAAGGGCATATATTGTATTTATTCTGCAGCTGCAGTATATTGATTTTGGACTACCGAGTTCCGTGCAGATGAGTGACAAACTAAATAAGCTGCTGGGTGACTGATAAGTAACCGTGTTTAATCTCTTGGCTCCAAAATGAAATCCCATAACTCATTTCAACAATTTTAGTTTTGGTACTTGGTCAAGAGCATACAATTGTATTATTATTTTTTTTTCTTATAAAAGTATATTCTTATAGAATAGAAGCTTTCATGGAAACTACTGCAGTTCTGCATTTTACCTCTACCAAAGTATATATGTAATTATTCCAGATTTACACTAATGCATCTGTATAATTTCAGTTGATAGTTTTAATTAGATGCAAATATTCATCTGCATTTCTTTTGCATTGTATTTATTGTTCAGTAACTGAATAGATTGTTACTTCTTTTTAACAGCTGTGGTGTTTCCTAAGCCTTCATCCACTGAATAAACAACAGACTACACAACTTCCTAATGCAGTACTCTGGGTTTTAAAATATAGATGTCAGATGTGCCTTCTTGAAGAAACTTATTATTAATGATACTAATTTATAAATATATTTTATAAATATTATATAGTGTTATATAAATAATTTCTATTTTTGTATTATTATTTTCTTAGCTCTCCTATCAATAGAAACAATCCAGTTATCTGTAAGTAGCGATAAACAGTGCATATCTTACAACATGCACACTGTAATCTTGAGGCAGTAAAAAAGTGATTCCTTTTGAAATGCCAGCTACAATATTTAACCCAAAACCTCATTGAGAGGAAAGCATTAGAAGACCGGAAAGTTCTCCTCTTTCTTGGCACAGCTGGACAACACACCCAAGGAGAACTTACAAACTGTAACACATCACAACGGTATCAAATGAGTTGTGCCATACATACTCCAAGGCAATTGAGAGCAGAGTATGTTCCATAAAATCACAGCTCATACAAGCTCGTGCATTGCAAACCATTAGACTGCTTGAAGCCAGGCTGTTTCTGGAGGGGAGGTGTGACTGCGACGTGGCCAGGCATACTCCAGCTCATTTTTTCCCTAACTGTGGTAGCTACCAGCACCGGTGAAGTCCTCCAAGAACCTAACATCTCTGATACAACAAATTTATTACTGTCAAAACCTGAACTGGCGGAAGTGCAGTTAGAGCTGACCATGGGCACTGGACTTACCCTTGAGTTGCAGCAGCAGCAGTGGACTCATGGCTTTTTTTTTACTGAAGAGGAACAATTGTAGTTCTCCTGCTTGTAGGTGTTTGTATAAATACACATTTTTTAATGCCTTTTTTAACACATTAACGTTTTTGGAGTATTGCTGAGGTCTTTCACACAGAAATGCCTGAATGCGGTAAAGGAATAAAATTGGCGAAGAAAATAAAAATTTCCACCTGTAGTTGGGAGTAGGAATATGTACAATCCAACAGCGTAGCTGCCATCTGACTGAATGGCATGGGGTGCAAGGAGGAGAAAGTGTGGTCTTTTTGAATGACATATTCAACAAAATCCAGTAAAATGGGTTTGATAAAATGTTAGCTGAACAGTAATTAGCCAGGGTTTATTCCCACTGTATCTGCTAATGGAAAAGCAAGTTTCAACATGGAATGGCTGCTTGAAAACCTCTCATTAGGCAAATGTGCAGGTTGTTTTAGTATTTTCTGGTTAGATAGACTGTAGGTTATCTAAGCTGAGGCCATGGTAAGCATGTTAAAAAATTATCAAGCCTTCTAATAACCTCGGGCTCAACTTGAATTTGTTCCTAAAGAAGGAGACTATGATAACAGCACAGTTCAGACAATTAAAATACAGTAAGGCTCACAGCAGAGGTGACTGGCTGTTTGAAAAGTGCTGCAGCACACAATTTATGACATCCTTTATTTTAACACTACTCAGTATATCCTGTAAATGCTTTAATGTGCTTAAGCCAGTTTATTCCTTTGTTAATGGTCCGTGATTGCAATCAGGCATGCCCCATAGACAGCTTCACACTTCCGTGTGAGGTATTATTTGATAAAACCCCTAATCAATAAATCTAATTTCTTCTCTTGCGAGATACTGTTACATAATGTGTTTCCAATTTGGGCCTGGATCAGTTTCCTGGAATGCTGAATAACCTGTGAGAATTTGTAAGCTTTATAGCAAGCTGGCATTCAAAGTCATTCCGACTGGACTCTAGACCTTTCTTTATAGAAAGAAAATAGGACTGTCCTTGAAACAATCTCATATTTCCACCAGATTTTAAAGATAACTGAAAAGGTTACAGAATTAAATGAGGATAGCATATGTAATGCAGAGTGTAGCTTCTTGAGTTTCCTCTCTGACCCTGTTTTTAAGGTGTCATCATATATTATGGAACTACAGAATCATAATCCAAATAAATAGTATGTTTTGGTCTAAGACTGAACAATTACTAGAAGCTGGACAGTTGGATGGCACATTATTTCAAAGAGTATGGATTGCGACAAAAAACTTTTCTTACAAAAAATATTACTGTAAATCTTGTGAATCTTCCAGGCTTTAAGGAAATGCCTAGATTAGCCCAGATCTTCATAGGATAGATACACTGTAAAAAAGAGAGCTACTGTAAGCTGAAATTTCCATCCCATGGTAATTGCTTCTATTTATTTTTTTCACAAAATCAAAGTTCCTTTACAAATGCTTTTGGAAACATAAGTTCATTCAATAAATGTGTTGAATCCTTTAGGTTTGTCTTCTGCTAATTATTGCATCTTTTCTGTGTCATAGTATCTTCTAAAAATTGCGTGTCACTTTCCTTTCCAGCTGAATGATGGGAATCATGGTGTCAGAGGACAGTGATAAAAGGGTATTTCCTTTATGTAACACTACATTTAGAGTCCAGCCATGAGGATTTTGTATGCTGCCCAATGGAAGAGGAGGATTCCTCATTTTCAGAGGATACATCTGGGCCTGTTCTTGTAGTTTTTTCTAATGACTGCCTACTGTAAAAATACAGAAATAGTCTTTTTGCCAGACAGATTGTCTGCTGGCAGCCCCTGGGGGCCCAGGGTTGGCAGCACAGTGCAGGCTGTCTCAAAGCAGTAGCTGGAGAGTCCAAGAGCATCATGGAATCATAGATTTATAGAATGGTTTGTGTTGGAAGGGACCTTTAGAGGTCATCTAGTCCAATCGCCCCTGCAATGAGCAGGGACATCTTCAACTAGATCAGGTTGCTCAGAGCCCTATCGAACCTGACCTTGAATGTTTCCAGGGATGGGGCATCCACCACCTCGTATGGGCATCTTGTTCCAGTGTTGCACCACCCTCACAGTGAAGAATTTCTTCCTTACATCTAGTCTGAATCTACCCTTTTTTAGTTCAAAGCCATTACCCCTTGTCCTGTCACTACACTCCCTGATAAACAGTCCCTCCCCATCTCTTCTGTAGGCCCCTTTAGGTACTGGAAGGCTGCAATAAGGTCTCCCCGGAGCCTTCTTTTCTCCAGGCTGAACAATGCCAACTCTCTCAGCCTGTCCTCATAGGAGAGGTCTAATACTGGGTGTCACTTCTGATTCAGGGACTAGGTTTCTAAAAATTAGGTATTTCATCAGTTCACCTGAGAAAGAAATAAATATCAGAAAAGGGTGATTCATCTTACACTTAAAGAGGTACCTCAGACAAGTGAGATTAGTGATTGTCCAGGGATGCCCATCTATTTTAGCTGGTTGTCAGGGGAGTTCAGCCTGGTTTTAGGTAAGTAACTTTTAATCTTTGCAGGTAAGTAAGACCTTGTTCATCTATCTTAATCTTCATTCAAGCAAACAGCACAAGGGGAAATGCTAAGAGTTTTGGGGGTTTTTGGTTGTGGTTTTTTTTTAAATTGTTGTAGTAGTACTAGTGGTGGTAACTGTTGCTATTTCTATTACAGACACACTGTTACAGACTATTACTGTCATAATCACATGAACAAAAATGAACAAAAATCATCACTGCTGTGCCCTGGACTAAAGAAAACCTGTATCTGTGGTACTATTTGAAGTCTTCTGTTCCTTGCTTTTTAAAATTACTCCAATGAGGTTTTAGGTAATGTTATTAGACAAACAATTACACAGTGAAGAAGCATTAAGACTAACATTTGGTTCCAACCATGTTCCAAACACAAGAGTACAGCAGATCAGTGTGTCTTCAACACACACAGCAGATACCCTTGTCCAAGGCATGCAAATGAAGTGGGAAACCCTACACAAAGCTGTTTCCATCTGTGATCTTAGTAGTTGGCCAGAAGTTTGAGGGTCTTGCAGGTTATTCCCATTGGAGAAAGATACTGATGTTACTCTATCAATAAAAATGTAGGCAGCACTGTTTTTGGTTTTTTTTTTTTTTTTTTTTTTTTTTCAAAAACACACAGTTTCAAACAACTAGAGGCCATTTCCTTGCCAATGGTATCAAACCTCTTTTCTGCCAGAACCCTCCAAAGACTCTTTCAGGGTCGTTCTTGGGGGCAATGTTATTATGAATAATCAGGATCTCTTGGTGATTCCTCTGGGGGCTATTTTTGAGCTGAGATTTGCAGCTCGATTTTTCTCTCTTGCATGCACATATTTGCAAACACACATCCATTTATCCTGCTGGAGAGTTTAAAATCCCAGGAAACTACAGTTGGGTTTTTTTCTGCCTGAGGTAAAGATCTGAGTCAATACTTCAGATTTGGAAAATACTGTTATTTCAGCCACCTGCATCCATAAAGGACTTAGTGGAACTTAAATGAAAGGTAGTGAAGACTATTTCAATTAGATTTAAGCCATTCTATAGCAACATTAAACTTATTTCTTCATAGCAGTCTTCAGAGGCCATTCCAGTGGAATGAGTCATCATTTTGAGCTATATTTGCTCCTACATCATTCTCAGAAGACAAACTACACCTTTGGGTGATGAATGCTTGCTTATTAGAGAGAAACAATGCTGTAAAGCTCCAGCAGCTTGCCACTTAAATATCACATGGGGATGGAATTTTTCTAGATGAAAGCCTGAGATTTTCTGTGGATAATAAGTGTGTCCTTGGGAGATTCAGATGTACCGGGAAGAGTTTCTGTCCAGCATGATAAAGATCAGAATTAATAAGGATCAAGGGTCACCTCAAAAACTTTGTATTTCAAGATATGGAAAGCACCACAGTTAAATTCACTCAGTAGATATCATCACTAGTCTCAGAGCGCTTAAAACAGGAGAAAAAAACATCCCTCTGCAGTCAAGTAAATTACCAGTATAAGCACACTATTTTGCAACAAAAATAGTCTATTTTAAAGAGAAAAATAACCTCCTGGTGCTTATGCATATGATTTTATATCCAAACTGCCAGTCCTCAGACCATTGTACAAATGATATAAAATGAAAAAATGTATTGCTACAACAAGGTAGCAATTAAGATTGTGTTTCTAATTCAAATTTTTCTTTACTGATGATAGATATTTTGCAAGCCCAAACTTTGTTTTCTGATTTAGTTAAATTCTATTTTATACTGATCCTTATACCACCCTTGTTTCATAATACTATGCAACTACATACTAAATATATCTATAGAATGCTATAGGGTGGTAATAAAAAAAAACCTCTAAGGATAGTTCAGATATTCAGTATGATTTTCTATTTATAGAAAATTTTGGAGTAATCTCTTTCTGTTCAAGAACACTATTGATTTCCAGGTATCTACTGATTTCTTTGGGACCTTTCCACAGTGGAAGATTTGCTTAGTAAGATATAAAATATGGACTACAATAAATATTTAGGTCTGCAGTGTGAAAGAATGGCATACAGACTCACTTTGGTTTAAAGTGATGACATTAGAGTTAGATCTTTCCAGAGTAATTTCCAGTGTCATTGCTTATATAAACTCAGTGTATATGCTAATAGGTCTCCACTTCAGCAACACTGATGATAGGAAAAAAACCCCGAACTATTCCTTGTCCAATATTTTAGAGGGAAGATACTTTGCATGACCAATATATAATCAGGATGCATACACATGCTTTGCCAGCAAATGACGTTTCTGAGAGCAAAGACCGTTACAATGAATGTCATACACCATGATATCAAGTTAGAGATATTTTCAGTCTACTTAATTCTCCCTTAGAAAGGCTGATGCATATTATGAGAAAAGTTGTTTGTATGATGTAATTGTAGTTGCAAGCACACCAATAATATGTAATAAATTATATACCTTCACATACATCAAGCTTTGGAACAGGCTCCCCAGGGAAGTGGTTGAGTCACCATCCTTGGAGATATTTAAAAGACGCATACATGTGGCACTTAGGGACATGGCTTAGCGGTGGACTTGGCAGTGTTAGGTTTATGGTTGGGCTCGATGATCTTAAAGGTCTTTTCCAGCCTAAGTGATTCTACACTGCATATCTTACCACACTACCACTAGTTGTGTACTTCTGGCCAGTCTCAGAAGCCTCAGAGACAGAGATAAAAGAACTGAACCTCCAGTAAAGTTTTTGAGCCATATTAGGGTGACACATGTTGATAAAGGGAAGCTAATTTATGGGCAAGAGGTACCATCCAGTCTCAGAAGCGAAGGCAGATAAGAATCTTATCAGTCATATGAACAACCTTAGACTTCCTTGCACGATCACTCTTATTTGCTCTGTACTCTCCCAGATGCCAAACGTATCACAAAGTATCTCATGTAGCAACGACACTTTCCCAAATTACTAGGGCCATAGCTGAACTGCAGAACTTAGGTCCCAAACTATTCACTCTAGATTGTGTCTTATATATCGTATTGCTGCACTCCAGTGATCAAAAGGAAAATGGGAGGAAATCTGGTTAAAAGCCCAAGCCTTGTACTTGGTAAGTCTTCTCTTTCTACCAATTTATTACATTTTCAGTTATATCCTAGTAAAAGAATAATATATAATATGCATAATATATTGTCTATAAAATACATAAAGGTATAAATATATAGATATGTGTATATACATATCAGATTAAAAATGGGGTCATCTATGAAACCCAAGCCTCAAATGGCTTATATTCCACTTAGTGAGAAATTAATTCGCCTAGGTTTTGTGTTGTTTGTTTTGCCAATAATCTGATTGGTACCTAGTGTCAGTGTATCTATCTAACTCTTTTCTTGGAAAATGATTTCTAGAAATCAATTTTACTTGCAGTTCTTTGGCTTTCTAGACATGTGAGCCTTACATAGAAGTCATTAGCATCCTTGACAAACACTTTTCCATTGCCTGTTGTCCTCTGCTCAGTAAATTGAGAGCTTGCTTTTAAGTTACTTGATGCTTACAGTAACATGAGACAATCAGCATCCATCTAGCAGCAGGACTTCAAAGAGAAATCACTATTTCCCCTGCCAATCCTGCCCCATGCACGGCAGCTCCTGGAAGCAGCTGGGTTGCTTTGAACTCAAGTTTAACTTTACTTCAGAGCCAACTTAGGGCTGTGATATAGGATGTAAATTGGTGTAGCAAGGTGGTGTAACCCGCTGGTGAGTGGGTGTCGGAGGGCCCCCTCTGTGCAGACCTGTAGTATGTGTGAGTCGCTACAATGCCTGACCATAGCTACCTACTTCTTTAGTTCATGCTGGAGTAACTTATGCTTTTACTTCTTCCCATCCCCAGCTGAACGTCAATAAATAACTCTTACTGCAAACTGCTGGGCCACCTGGGGTTCAGATCTGGGGGAGCCTCACTGATCAAATGAAAGTTCTTTGAGCAGAGGAAATGCACAGGTATGAATAGCAGTGGCAAATAATTTCCTTCCTTGCATTTTTTCCCCATGGGTACCAGTCCCCTGACCATCCAGGCTCTACATCTATTGATTCATGCTCCTCTTGAGCTATATTTAGGATTAAACCAGCTCATTCCTTCTGTGAGGAGACTGGCTGTGGTTATATAGATTATTGCCCTGGGGGCTGCAATGCAGTCTTCACCTTACTTCAAGCACTTTGAACTGAGGAAACAGATGGGTGCCAAATGGCAACCAGAAGCGGTCTGGGTCAAGTGATGTGTTAGATACAGCTGGTCCAGTCTCAATGGGGACAGCCATGGGCAGAGCCAGCGCAGACCTCCCACGGTCAGGAGACCAGAGGTCCCTCCTCAGAGGGAAGACCTTTAGCAGCATATACACTCAGTTTATGTTGATAATTCATATGGAATCCTTATCTTTTTGAGGCAGGGCTCCTCAGTTTCTCCTGTGAATGCCCCAGGGACAACCTTTCCTTGTCAGCTGTGCCTGGTCCTTCCAAGGCAAGAAGCCTTTGAAAGGATCCGTATGGGATATGGGGCGGGGGTGGGGTGGGGTGAGGGCAGACACGACTGGACTGATAAATATCAGTTGATAGGAAATCATGAGCAGAGGAGGGAAAAACACTTGCTTTATTGGCTTCTGAGGCCTATAATTAAATTCCCTACAACTGACACAAGGAGAATTTTCAGTCAGATCCTTGCACAGAATTTTAAACTGGGTATACTGGCCCAAAGCTCATGGTCTTCTTATCAAGTCTCCCTTTTTTCACCTTGCTCCTGAGTGCATATCTTTACTAAGTCTGAAAGTAGATAGCTATGATTTAGGCTATAATTGCCAGCAAAAAAATATGTCCATCTGACAAATCAGAATATGATTTTAACAGATTTGTTCAGAGGCATAATATGATATTGGAAGAAAGATCCCTTTCTAGCAGAAAATAATATACATGTTTTATACACTGTGTATACATAACTCTTACTATCAGTTCCCACCAGCCCAGTAAGTGGAAATCACCACATGGCTCTTTAATGAAAAAGATAGCATTGCTGTCTGACTGAAGCCCCTTGGGATTTGTTTGTGCAGGAGCTCCAAAGGCTAACTAACACCTTTCTGGAGGCCCTGCTAAGACAATACAGGACTGTTGTGTAATTTAACTGAAAAAAGAGAGAGACCTTTTCTTAAATAAATAAAATAATCTTTTAAACTGGAGAAACCTTAGAAAAACAAGTTAAGTCCTTTTCTGTATGTCAGCTGAAATGAACACAGATTCCCTTAGAGAATTCAGTGGGAGAAAACCAACTTGCAGGAGGCATCAGGCAGCTTCCCCAGGGCTCGGGCTGTGCCAGGGCTGACCGAGACACCCAGCAGCAGCCAAGGAGGTGCTTGGAGGGGATTACCTACCTTGCAAAGCCCTCCAGCAACACCAGCGCAGAGTTTGGAGCCAAACGACTGACAAAGAATAAACCATCATGTTTCAGCAAATTAATGTCAAGCAGGAAGACTCACAGGTTGCTGAGAATCAAGAAATGGAGGTCAGCTGAATTTGCTCAGTGTCTTGAATGCAAGGGGTAGTAGGGCATAAACAGAAGTGTGAGTAAGTAGCAAAAATAAAGAAAAGAGGTGGAAAGTCCAGAGCTGAAAAGATCTAGAAAGCTAAACTAAGGTCTCCAGTGCACATGGGATATTTGATTTGCTAATTGATCAATTTACTTTTACCTACCCAAGGAAAGCATTATTATTTTTCACATTGTGGACACAATCATAACTAAGCAAAGGTCCCACAGGCAAAGGTAACTTTTCATAAGCCTTTTCATTTGCATTGCTTTAATTATTTACATACCATTCAAACAGATCCATCAGGCCCTCCCTGAACATGCAACCTCTGTAACATCTCCCATCTTATATTTCTTGTAGTGATGACCATAATTTCTACATTTGCAGTGTATTCCTGGTTTTTGAGGCCCTTTGATCTGCCAGGCAGCAGCTTGCCATGGGGGTTCACAGAGCAAGGAAGATGCTGTGGTGCTGCAGGGCAGCCCAGTGAGTTGCACCCACTGGGGCCCCAGAGGTCCTGCTCCATCCACCCTGTGACCCAAAGGGCCAAATTCGGTGCTTGCACACCAGGCAGCACAGCATGATCTAGCGCAGGGAAGTGGGAAACATTGGGGAGGTTTGGTTAAAATGGCACAACTTCTGTGGGTTGACAAGACCTTAGTTGCTTCGATGAAAGGTAATTAAATGAATTGCAGTCATGAAAAAGGAAATCTGTCATCTAGTTTTTATTGCTTAACCCAGTTAGGGGAGTGGAATGGCTGCATTGGTGCAGCTACATCATTTTACACAGACTGAGGATCTGGCCATTCAGTATAATTTAGCAATTTTCCAACCTCTTATTCAGCAAAATGCAGTCTGAGGTGACCTTTTGCACGAACCTCCAAAGACCACAGAAACTGAATACTTCCCAAGCTGACCATCTGACTTATCCTTGTGAAAAGTTACTCTGTATTAGAAGGTCAAAAGAAAAAGAAAAGAAAAGGCTCCTCAGCAGGGAGCTGCCCTTTGGGATGTTAGGTAATTTAAATTAACTGGCATCATGCTGAGTAGCTTACATTTCTATATCTGTATGTGAGTGGGAACAGCTAAGGTCAAAGGGTCAGCCTCTTCTTCAGCAGGAAGGCATCCCTTTGCTGCCCCTTCCTCGGTGAGCATGTTGCTGAACATCAGTGGTTTCCTTTGGGGTCTTCCCCTGCGTTCTGCACGTCATGGCAGAATGAATGAAAATGTTAATGTGACAACAAAAGTCAAAATAGATTTCTCTTTCCCCTGCCTGTTACCTTCCAGGATTCCTTGTCAGAGTTGCTCAGCATCCTCACATTTCCACTAAGGCTATAATGCCTAGTCCCTAGAGATACGAGATTTTGTAGGAAAGCTAGCATTAACTTGTGCGACTACTTGAATGGGGAAGTTTGTGATAAATGGATAGAACAGAAGCTACTAGGAACTTGTTTAAACATATGACCTCTAGCTCTTAAATTAGAAAAAAAATGCAGAAAGTGAAATAAAGTTTCTGCTAGCAGCACAGTGGGAGTTTAAATGGTCCTGTAGCCTATCCTCCCAGGTCTAGGAGCCAGAGTCTCTGGCACTATGTCAAGCTTTCTCTGTGACACTGAGTTTCTGCAGGCTCTGCCCATTATGAGTAAAATGGAAGAAATAAAAATTCAAAGGGATTTTGTAAAAATCCACTCATTTATTTTTGGAAAAGTACTTTGATGTTCATGTATAAAATCAGCATATTGCTTCAGGAGTATAAGCCATTCCAAAGGTTTTGTTCTCACTCAGATGCAGAGGTTGTTTTCTTTTGATTTGATTCAGTGTGATTCAACTGGATGCAGTTCTATTCCCATCAGCATTGTTCCCTGCCTAGAACAGGATTTTTGCCTGTGCTTTTTCCTTACCTCTCTTCTTTCCTGTGGGAGAGAAGAGGGAAGAGTTTGCATGAGTTTTTGAGATTTAGGGATTTATTTGTTTTTCATTTAATACATGAATGATGTGCTATGTGTTTCTCTGAGGACAATGAAGCTACAGAAAAATATCTTTCACCTGGAAGGAAGGACAGGTTGATATTCCAAGCCAGTATCAGTGAAGTTTGTGATGCTTCATTTCCCATTAATTCATTTATTCATTGAAATTACCACTAAGAAACAGAAAAATGGCTAAAACTTTTTGAGCAGAACACAGCTGTTATTACAGCACATGAGGTAGCCACAAAATAATCAGTAGTGTCTTTACATAGATTTTGTAATTTTAAAAATTTCTTTTAAAGATTTCTCAGATTATTCTTGTTTCAATGCACTGTCCAAGATCACACAACGCAATATTGCAACTCAACATACTTTTCAGGCTTTTGAAGTTACTTAGTTCCACTTGATGTTTCACACTACATCAGAGGTGTGCATTATCTCACTGTAACACAGTCTTGCCATGTCTCGTTGCATAATTAAGCTCCTGCATACCAACTAAATCAGTTAATGGATATATTACTGATAAGTTTATTAATAGAAGAACAGGTCAAACTGATTCAGAGGTGTTAGCGTATCTCTAAACAGAATATTGCTTTAGAGACTGAAGGCAGGACTGTTTATTTGTGTAATTGCCCTATCACTGAACTATTGACTAGTGCTTTTTTGTAACTCAAGAAATCTTCATATTATTCTTGCCAAACTGAAGACGAGGAAATGTACCAGAGACTTCAAAATGGTATATAAATTAGGATTCCTGCCAGTAACCAACTGCAAATGGAACTGGGGGATAGGGAAGTGAGGTTTGAGGTGCACCAGCAATGAAATTTATGCCACAACTTTAAATATCTAAAGCCACTTGTGCCAATCATCTCTGTTACCCTTATAGTCAATAAGTTGAAGGGTGATTAATTTCATCTGTTTCTGACACCTATTGTGGAGATGAGGTGAATCACCCTCCAGGGTTCCCTGTTTCTTGCTATTGATTAGATGAGTCTTGAATGGCTAGTTTAGGTTTAGACAAGTAACATGTAGATAACTCCTCCCTGTAGATATTCCACCCTGTATAGCAGGAAATTATCCACTAAACGTGCTTCTTCCCCATAGTCAAAGGTCTACATAGAGTAGGGAAAGGCAGACCTAGGCTGACTTTCACCGGTATGCTGAGCCACAGCAGAGAAGGCACATCAGCACAACTACTGCTTAGTTGGGACACCTTGGGCAATTAGGTGTGTGCTTGCTTTACTAGCCTGACCTGAAACCCATGTCACAATTTCTTCATTGTCATTGTTATCCACTGTTGTTGGATTAGCAAGATGCACCCCCATGCTTTAGTCATGTCTTCCCCTTACCAATTAGATGGAACCTAAATTTGTGACCCATGAGATCTACACGAGTCAGGGAGCATGGAAAGCTGCTTTGTCTTCCAGTGATAACTACTGATTTTGGTAGATTATAATTTCTTTCCACACCAAAATATATCTACTGAATTGGAAAACAGCCTACTTAACAAATTGTGCAAGAGGATATCATTCCCACCAGTCTCCCCAACCACGAGGGGACAGATCTGCTGTTTTCCTAAGTCGTGTGACCACCAGCCCTTGAGAGAAGTTCAAATCTCCATTGAATATGTGGCCTCTTGGCCAAAGATGGCTGATTTCATTTTTCTGTGACATTAGACCAGTTTACCTGAGGACTAAGATGGAGCCTGAGACCAACAATAACTCAGTTCAAATAATGCTATCACAGACTAAACAGCTGCCAGCAGTTGCCAGACGATTACACTGAAGTTCCTATCTTGATTTGTACATGAAAAGAGCTAAGATAAGCGTCTGAAATGTTTATGTAAACCATCACAGGGATCTTAGAGTAAATCTGATAGCCAGACTTGCTAACAGCCCATCTGAAGCCATTAGCAGATTACATTTACCTGATCGTTGCATCATTGTATTAAAATACAATTAATCAAACTTGTAACACATTCTTTTTCTGGCAGGAGGACAACACTTTTACTAATTTATCCAAAGCCTAGCATGACAGTACTCCTAAGCTTCAGCCATCCAGCCATCAGTAAGGCGCACTGACAGAAAGTAGGTCTGTGTATTTTTCTGTAATTTTCATGCACGCGGTAGCAGAAATTAGGTTGCAGAGCTGTCGCATTCACACTGTGGCCTGAAGGAGTACATAAGTCAGCCATTAATGAAGGGACTTACTGTTCACCTCATCTTGCTGTCTCACACTACCTCTCCCTTGGGATTTCATAGACAGATGGTTAATATGTATTAATTATCTTGCTATAAATGCCCTCTCACTTTTCTTGCCATTTTTTTCAAGTGAGTCCAGAAAACACTTTGAAAAGGTTGGGTGAAATCTAAATGAATCTGAACACTGGAGGAAAATCTTCCTTTTTCTCTCTTGCCAACTTTTTAAGGTTATTTAATTTATGCTGTTGTAAATAAAATAAACTCAATGAAAATTAATTTCTCCAAAGCAAAAACGATAGGAGTTCCATTACACTGTCTGTACAGGATATTGAAATAATCAGTTCACATAAGCTATGTTGATTGTGGAAAACTAAACAAGAAAAAGCACACATGATGATGAGAAATAATCACTTCTTTTCACTGATTCTGATTTTAGACAATTTTTATGCATTAGTATGGGGCATAGGCAGCTTTTCCATTTACTGTGAATGAGTCCTATAATACTAAACGACAAAATTACATACATGCAAAAGCAGCACACGTGTTACATAGCCATTTAAACTTTATATATATTTATACTCAACTAATTAAAATCCCAGTCCCAGGACATCATGATTTCTTTATCTCTTTTCCATCATTTGTGATATTACCTGTGCTATTCATTACATAGAGTAGAAATGCTTGTAGTTTAAGAATATTGCTTGACATGCAGAGTACTAGTGGAATCAAATATGATCTAGAACAGGAGACATATTGTCACATATGCAAGACTCTATGTTCACTGAATTTGAAGGAATTACAGTCCTCAGTAGAGAATCAGGTCTTTGAATACATTTTGAATGGATTTTTCTTTCCAATTTTATCTGCAATAGGAAAGGTTTCACCCTTTCAGGACTTGAAAACATTCTTTATTCTTATAAAAATGGAATCACTGCACGTGTTTTGCATCCTTTCACTGCCAACGGGAATGCAGCTCTTCTGTACAGCTGTGCTTACCAGAAGAGTTCTGTGTTCATTACAAGGTACTGCCATGAATAATGGTCTCTGAGGGAAGATGTGGATGGTATGTCCATGAATGCACAAATGACTACGTATATAAAGGGAGAGACATACAGACCTATTGCAAAAGCTTTACAATTACCCTGACCTGCATGTGGATTTAAGATATGCTTGCTGAAGAAGCAAAGACAAATGTGCTCATAAGTTAAAGCTAATTTATAACCAAGAAAAGATGTAACCCCACGGCCCCATATGGAGATGTGCTGACCATGAAAACCTTTTCCCTAATAGTGAACATTTTGCTATGTTTTTAGAGAGGAAATGGTGGTACATAGAGGAAATAAGTGCTCCTGTAATCTACTGAGTATTCATCTGTGCCTAAAGTCTCTGCTCTGCTCTTCCCAGAAGTGTTACACTGTTCTTTACTTTTCATATTAAAAAAATACCAAATCCCCAACACCTAAACCACAGAGGATGAGAAATGTGCAAAAGAAATTATTAAAGGTAGTGTCATATTTGGGAAATTATATTTTGAACAAGGTGCTTTGTATCTCAGATGTGAAATATATCCCAAATGGCAGCATGGTTTGAAATATTCTTTTCCTCTTCTGTCAAAATGTCCATCATTCATGGCAAATTGGTGTAAATTCTAGGAGAATATGAAAACTGTTTTTTGGGGCAGTCTGGACTTATATAGGACTGAAGAGGCTGACGGATTTTTTTATGGGCAGTTTACAGTTTGTATATTTGAAGATCTTTTTCCATGTATTTGTGTCTCCTCATCTGACACTTTTTCTCATTCTGATTCTGTTTCAGAAATGATCAGCCTTTGGAGGCCAGTCCTCCTCTCCCTTTTTTTCTGCCAAGAATGCTCCTACCAAATCAAAGACGCTTCTCTTCACTTTGATGTGTTTCCTGGAAGTGCAAGGGTCTGCAGCGGGACTTTCTCCTGTCTTTTTCACATGTGTGTGACTCAGTGTCCGCATGTGTGTTTTATTGAACATATGTGGGTTTGAGACATCAGAGACAATTTTCCCCACTGTGTATCCATGAGCAAATTACTTCAGCAAAAGTTACAGGCAGGGAGAGATGAAGGAGAGGGTAGGAGAAATAGAAGTGCAGCAGGAGTTACTTTGGTAGCACGCACATGTGTGGGGCATGGGTGTATGTGTTACAGCACAGATTTACTTGTACCACCTCTGGGTGTCTGGGTGAACCATCAGCTTCAGTAAAAATTGCACATGCACACCAACTCAGGTGAGTGATCGTTCTGCAGAAGGAATGTGTTGCCTCTTAAGGAGATTAGAGCCTTTGGGCATAAAATGTAAGATTTGGTTTTTCTTTACAGAAGGTGATCAGTTGGAAAAACTGAATGCTAACGGTATTTTGGGAATTAAGCCTCGTATGAGCACTTGTTCTGAATGAGAATGAAATGTGCAGTCAATGTTTTACACAGACACCCAGGATTCCTGCTCGGTGTCCTCTGTCAGCAAGGTTTCCGCAAAGCTGCGTCGGTCTGCAGACTTTGTTAGTGTTGGTCACCATATGTGACGTGTTTCTGCAGTAAAAGCAGTTTAAAATTAAAAGTAGTTCATTTGCCTGAAGCAGCAGCCAAAATAGAAATACAAGAGAAGACCTGATTTTTTGGAAAATAGTTGGGGGATTCTGTAATCCACCCGCCTGCACGTTGCAATGGTCTGATAACTGTGGGGAAACACACGTCTGGATCCCAAGCCTCGCACCTCACCACCCCACTGCAAATTGAATTAGGTTAATGATAGTTAGCTTAAGCAGATAGTGTGGCTGGAACATAAGTGAGTGACTGACTGTATTCAGATGAAATAAAAGAAGCTCCGCTCCCCTCTAAATTTCTCCTAGTGATTCTTATTTTCCTAATAAATGTGTAATGGAAATGCTGAGCTATCAGGAAAAAGGAAAGGAGGCCTCTGTGGAGAAAGTGAGGAGAAAGAAAAAGGAAACATAAATTTGGGAACCCTGAAGATGCAGAGTTATGATTCAATTCTTGGACACCTCTTATGCTATATAACCTGAGGATATAATACATTATTACAGGGGTGAAAATAAGTTTAGAAATCCAGTGTATAGGTGGAAAAAATTTACTGCAGATTTCACAAATCTAAAACTAAATTCATATCAGATCTATACGCATGCAACCCAAAGTAACAAGTATAGTTGCACAGATGAAAGTGTGGCAGTATTTAAATTAAAATAAGAATTATATTCCAGTTGTGTCACTGATTTTCAAACAGGTTCTTCTGTTTAGGAAAAGACTGTTTCATATTGCCTGCTATTTTCACAGTAAGCATAATAAATTAATTTCTACAGATTATAATAATTGGGGCACGTATGGCTAAAGACAGAAATATTTGCAGTTATAAATTCATTCATCTACCTGAGGCAAAAATCCAGAAAGTTGTGAAACATCTTCTTGCCTAACATCTGCACTGAACTGTGCTTTGGAGAGAAGTGTCAGGCATATGGATGGATACATTTGGAAACTTTATTGTATGGCCCACATAAGAGAGTAAGGCTCCACTGACATACATGAAGGCGTATGGCCTTCTAAACCCAAACCTCATGAGCTGCTTCCTCAGAAACAAATTGGAATATTTCTTTTTGGTTCCCACCGAGAGTGGTCAGTTCTGTAATCTTTATCTACAAGGGTAAATCCTTGGCTCATACTATCTTATCTGAGCATCTCAAATATATTGCAGAATCTTATTGTCACAGCAGCCTATGAAGCAGGTAAGCATCATCTCTATTCTATAGAGGCATCGGGTGACAAAATAAGTGAATCTCATGAATATGCATAAGAACCTGGAGATAAAGCTGAGAGTAATTTGGGGTTTCTTGTGCCCCAGTTTGGTGTCTTACTCTACTTAGTTCATATGGGCTACTGAGTAGAGTGAGGCAGGAAACATTTTTATACAAAGCATAGTTTATTCCCAGTCTATGTCGGATGAAGCCAAGCACTTGTACATTACTTTTCAGAAAGAAATCACCCCATTCCAGAGAAGCAGTATTTTGGAGAACTCCATCCTTAAGCCGGAACCTCAGTCAGTGATAGCTGGAAATGGTGAGTTTGGGTTTTGTTGAGCTGGCCTCTCCTGATCAAAGAGCGCATCAGTGGAAACCCCCAGCCAGCGCTACTCGGGTGGGACTGCACTCCGGCCGGCATGCCGCCTCTCACCCAGCCAGCACGTCCCTGGTTCATAGCTAGTTCCCTCGCGTTTCCCATCTGAGCTTGCGGGAAGCACATTTCTATTCCTGTCATTTCAAGTTCCTCTCCTGGTAGTTATTTCTTTGCTAAGAACCATCATTATGGTCCATGATGGCACTAGCGTATTTAGAAATCAGAATGAAATTAGTTCATATGGGTGTGAGATTATTAGGGTTATTATTAAAGCACTTTTTAAAAATCAGATAACATGTGATGTAATATGATAAAGTGAAATTATCTCGGTGACGACTAGGCAAAGAAATAAATAGCAAAGTACCTGAACTTCCCAAAGGATGTCACATGTAAAAATTTAAGAGCATGAAAAGATGCGAAGACAGATCTGCAAAAGGACATGACATCAGTAATAATGTCCATAGCTTTGTGCGTGTGCTGTGTTAGTATCTTTCAAATTTCTCCAATCTTGCTTATGTAAGGCAAGGAGCAGTGCTCTGCTAAAGCACTGCTCTCCTAAAGCACTGCCATGATTTTAGGAGATTTAGTTAGAGGCTGAAGTATTTCTTAATACACTTAAGAACCCAGATGACAATTTGTCATCAAAGCAGAATATAACTTCTGCGCCCAATGCCTTGATTTACTCATAGAAAATTCCTATTTACTTCACTTGGTTAAGAAAGGGTAAAAAAAGCATGAACTGGACCAACTAATTTACTTTGGGAAAAGTTGTCTGTTTAAATGGTCAGCTTAGACAAGACACAATTAGAATTATATTGGTCTTTTCTCTTTACTTTCAGTCTCCCATGAGTGTATTTATGAATCTCAAGAGGGATGCTTTTTGTCCTGTTAGCCTTAATTGCATTTTGTTTAGCTCAATGTTTTAAACAAAAAGCTCTCTCCAGCGTGGTTGAATTTATGGATGTCAAGTTTCTGTAAGGATGCACAGTTTTTGCTCTAAGTTGGCTCTTTATACATGTGAACTTTTTTTGCATCAATTATATTTTAACCTACAAATAGGAAATCTGACCTTGCAACTAAGGGGAAAATATCCCAAATGATCACTCCAGAAAAAGTAGGAAAATGTTTTAAAGATACAGAAGTAGAATCCAAGCTTAAGTAACATTTTCTATCACTTTAATTTCATAATTCAGCCTAAGTATGAATCATAAATTAAAGTAATAAAAAGCAGGACAACATCTGTTCCACACTATGTGGATAGGAGGGAATTTGGACATTCGAGAAGTTGTTATGCAGACATTACATTCTACATGGGAACATACGAAGAGTGTTTACAGTAAAAATAACTTCTGATGCCTACTTGTATTTCTTTTTAAACGTACACATATGCCTTAAGATTTTAGTACACAAGTACCATACCTTTCATTCTAAATTTAATTTTGAAATTAGACTAAAATAAATGAAGTAATGAAAAAAGACCCAGGTGTATGCTTTTATTTCTTAAATACTTTCATGTATCCTATTTAATGAAATAGCTTTTGCATATCCCCGCAGTACCTCCCCGATTAGAAATCCAGGTTTCCTCTGTGTAATTCAGATAATATATGTGAGAAATATGTCCCAACCTGGTACTGGTTTTTAAAGCTTCCCAACCTTGTATTCATTGCAATGTTAACCACTAATTATTGCTACTAATAAAATCCCATGGTACATTGATTTATAAGTAGGGATTGCTTAATTCAAGATCAAAGCCAAACCTTTTTATTCATATCTTAAGAGATGAAGGATGTAATTGAGTTCATATATGGGCTGTTAAGTAACTTGCATATTTACCTCATACTTAAAACTGCTTCCTGAGCTGGTGTGCTAGCCCTTTTATCCAGGGGTATGAAGTTCAAACAGTAACACTACTGAAAGAGAGCTATAAAGAGGGATAGATTGGGAATCCCTGCATCCTGATTACCCAAGATAAGAAGGTACTTGGGAGTGGAAGCAAAGGTGGTGAGAGCTAAATTAGCTGTCTTTGAGATAAAAAGTTAATTTCCTTAAGAGAAGAGCCCATCTAAGCAACTATCCCTTTTAAAACTATGTGTTCACAGTTAAGGCACCAGACAACTTTTATGTTTACTGGAGATAATAATTTATGGTTCTGGTGGTTGCCTCTACAGAGAGGATGGGAGGCAGTGGTATATACAAACACCTTAAGAGATAAACATCTGCGGAAGAATGCGGTCCCCCTGTAAAGCAGTGAGTATCGAAACAGAAAAAGAAAAAAAAAAAAAAAAAAGCAATAATATGCAAAAAACTGCTTTTACCATGAAGCTAAAAATATGCAGGATTTTCTTATGGAGCTTCAGGAATGATTATAGCTGATCAGAGCAGTAGCTCAGAGAAATACCAATTACTTGCTGCCCAGATTGCTCGGCATAAGTGATCAAGTGCATGCGCAGCTGATAGAGCTGCACAGAAACATTTTGCCCGCATGCTGCAAAATTCAGACGCTGAATATTGAAACCTATTTGTAAATATTTTGCTCTGATTTAAACAATGCATTTGTCTTTGGAAGCAGCTGGTGTTTTACTGTTATACTGATTTTAATGTTGAGAAAGAAAACAATTTATGATTGATGTTAGCAATAGTTAGCTATGCAGTCTCGTGCATGCTTAAGAAGCCCTTCATATTATGGTATGTCTTCATGCAGAGTACAAGAAAGGAAAAGGCAAGGAGGCTTGGATTTTTTTTTGGACATTGCCCCTTCTCTCTGGTCTGAAATGCCTTCGTATGGATGGGCCCAGCAGGAAGGCTAAGGCAGGATCCCAGGAACAACTCCAGGCATTTATTCACACTCACTTTTGTTTAGAACTGACTTGAGGTCTTGAGCAGCCCAAGCATTCAAGACTAGTTTCAAACACCATTGCATCCTGCATCCTGTCTCCTTCTCTGCCATCTCCAGCTCCTCCAATGAGTCTCAAACCCCTTACCCATTCCACTGTTCTCCAGTTCTTCCAGCAGGACCTGATCAGCAGTTGTGCTGGGAGCATCCCGGGGTGCGGCCGATTCCGCCTGCCTTGGCAGCCTGCTGGGGTGCCTGGGGAGCTCTCATGGTGGACTGGCCCTTGGCTGGGGTGCTGGCTCTAGTGCTTCTCTGTCCTTTAGTCATTGAATTGTTTGTGGGGTTTTTCACCTAGTTCAGAGGCAATTGCATTGCTCAATGTTTACAGACGCATATCTTAGGAAAAGTGTTCAGAAGCTTACTTTCAAAGCCACAGAGATGCTTGAAGAGCTTTATTTATAAATAAAAGAAAGATCCTTCAATTTTCTTTTATGTTTGATTAAAAAAAAAAAAAAAAGCACTTTGATCTGGATTGAAACTCAGCATTTTCACATTTTCATTTTAGTCTTGGCTGGGATGCTGTTCCTCTTGCAAACGCCCCGGTGTAACTCAATGGATATTTGCCTGAATAGAGACTTCACTCTGTGCCCTGTCATGTTTTAGAACATAATTTTTTCAATCATCTAATTAAGCAAACTGGTTCATTATAAGCAATGCTAAGGTGTTAATTCAATTCCTGCTTGTTATTTTTTTTTTTTTCAAGCTTGTTTACCTGTGAAGCCATGTGTAACTAAAGAAAATCCCCACAGCAAGTGGTGGAAGATCGAGGGAGAAGAGGCCTCACTACTGCATTTCTTTAAGCTTTAGTCCAAAATCTCCAAGCCCCCAAGGTTTAATTATCGTGTGCAGTCTAGTGTTGAATAGGAAAAAGGGACTGTAGCACGAAGGAAAGATTTTCACACTGATACTCACAAAAGAACAGGAGCATTAAATGAAAAAAAAAAAAAAAATGTTCTAAGGTCCTAAATGCATTTGAAGTGAATAAAAGGGAAATAAGTCGCAGAGACCAAGCAAATTATGAATGGAATTATAAATATTGAATATTTTTACATGTCTCCATCATGAAATGCATTTTTGCGCTTATTGCAGCAGAATAAATAAGCCAAAAGTGTACACGTTTTTCAAGCTTTCTTAGGCCTTTTCTTTATCTCATTTCAAGTTAGGTTACTGGCTTAAAAGAACTCAAAAGGTGAAAAAGACCTCACACTATTATTCACTTTAGCACATGTGTGACCTGAAGAGGATTAAAGGTTTGCTCAATCTCTATTCATAGTATTCTTAAAGAGTTTTCAAAGGACCTTTTAAACAAAGGTTGCCAAACAAAGCACTTCTTTTGTTGCTACTTAGCTGAGGCCTATTGTCAATTAATAAGCAGGCTTTCACTGCAGTGTAATTGGGGCTTTCAATTCTAATTATGTTGCATATGTATAGAAAATGTGAATGTAATATGAATAACAAAATAAAATTGTACATATATGTGTGTGTGTATACATACATACATACATACACACCCTCCACAAAGACAAGCACACAAATCCCCATGTAACACTACACAACGCAGTGTTACAACAGGTGCTATGTTCCACCACAGGCTTGGCTGCATTTCAATAGTACCTTTAGTCTGTATCTCCAGAAAATGCTTTGATGTTTTACAAATAGCCTGTATAAATAATAATTATAGTTAAAGCTAGAATAGGTACTATGGCTACATTTATTCCAGCCACAAATATATATTTAACATTTTTAATTCAGTAAATTTAATTTTCTAGACTGAAATTTTATTGAGGATTGACTTCCTGGACAGGTTTGAATTAAAGATGTTCCACTCCATTTTGATGACTTGAAAATGAATGTGCATACTATCTTTTCAACCTTTTCCTGAATAAGCATTTCTTGAGCTTATAATAAATAGCCTTGACCATAATAAACCAGAGTGGGAAGGAAATTAGATTTTGATATGACCACATTATGAGATTTTGAAAAATCATATATTGTACTTACACACTGCAATCACAGCAGACATCTGGAACTCAACATAAACACACTTATTTTTATGCATTCACACGTATGTATGCTTACACATGTATATATATACATACACATTATGTATATATGTGCATATGCTCTATTGCATGTGAAGATAAGTAGACAGATAGATGTGGATACATAGATCAATACACTCACAAGGGTTCTTGTGGGATTTTGACCCCATTAAATAGAAATTATTTATTATCAGAGGAGATATCTATGTGATACAGAAGGATTCTATCCTTATTTGCATAATTAATCTAGCTCAAAACAGAAGTGCATAGAGGAAGTAGAATAAAGTGAGTGCCAAAGGAAGCAAAAGTACCATGTGCAAGCATGTGAGATGATTGTTCTAAACTACAGCCTCCCCGTAAAGAAGGGAGGGCAGCTTACCTACCAGATGTGCTAAACGATACGGCTGCACTTCTTAAGCATTTACAAGAACCAAGCCAATGATCTGCAGGTACTTTGGAGCATCGAAGGCTTAGGGAGGGTGGACCGCAGAGAACTCCATGCAGACATGGCCTCAGTCTGGGTGCTGAGTCTGTACATTTTCTTCGCTATGGACGCACCATACGGCACCAGATCGGCCTCCGCTAGTGGAGGGAGAGGAAAGTTTCTCACCATGTGTCTTCTTTACCCTTCAGAAAACCTGCCTCTGAAAATTAAGATTGGAGGAAGGTTTTTTTCCTGTCTCATTCTAGACTCCTTAGTATAAATCTCATCTTTCAGTATTTATCCAACTATTTCTAAGCTGTGGAACTGATTCTTTATTTATATCCCTAATTGTTATTCCTAATTTATTATGAGATAGATAGAAGAATTTATAAATCTTTGAAAAGCAAACTCATTACAGAAATCTTTACTCCTTCTTTCTTTCAAATCTCTAAGAGGTCATGTGTATTCCTGGGATCACTGTATAGGGGTAGCTACAGACATTTTTATACATACATGCCGTTACTGATATATATGTGTGTAATTCCTGAATTACATGCATAGATATATATTGTGCTAATGTGGAACTTTTTCAGAAGTCCATAACTTGATGGCATAAACCCAGAACACATTTGTCGTATATAAGGGAGATGTCTATATTTGAGTGGTTCATACAGATGAAAACTACATGAACGGAGCCCTGTGTTTATATAGTTAGCCTAAAGGATTTCTTAACATTTAAATGAAATACCAGTATATAATTCTGTTTGACTTCTTTGGTATGATGCAGCTCTTGTAAAATGTAGCTCTGGACATAATGTAACTTTGCCCTGAAGATTTTGAACCCATTAGAAGAGCACTGTTTTTGTATAATACTCTTGCTGAATATACCAAAGTACTCAAACTGAGTATAAATCTGACAAAAATCCATACTGCATGTGCGGAGGCAGGTTTGCCCAACAGATCACATGCTGCTTCCATAAAAATTCACTTTCCATACAAATTCATTTATTTTTGATTAACATTAAAATTCAAATATATTTTCTAACATAAAGATGGACTCACTTGCCTCTAGGTCTGTGCAGGTCCTAATGTCAGGACTACCCCTGACAAATATCAGTAAGTAACATGAGGTCATTTGCATTAAAAGATGACAAGATACTCTGGATATAGCTCCCATATCAGACCTAGAAATGACATAGCTCCTACTCAAGAATTCATGATACAACAGGTAGTAGTAATGTCCTATAGCTACTCCTTAAGATT
The DNA here is from genome assembly GCF_011004875.1 of Balearica regulorum gibbericeps. NCBI lineage: Eukaryota > Metazoa > Chordata > Aves > Gruiformes > Gruidae > Balearica > Balearica regulorum. The sequence continues at coordinate 19,056,557 of NC_046186.1, forward strand.
AAATGGCTTGAGTTAAAAATGTGTCAGTTTTTGGGCCACTGAGACTGTGTACTTTTGTTTGTGCTGTATGGACTCAGAATGATCACTTCTGATAGGAGGTAAAAAATATAAGTGCTGAAAGTTATTTTCCTCCATGGGATGTCTATAGATCTTGCCCAAGAATGCCAGATGAAGCTTCTAAAAGTTACAAATGTGATATAGTGCTTGACATTTAAGCTAAAAAACTAAAAAATGACGTTAATGGCTTCTTCAGAATGAGAAGGAAATGGTGTATGATGAGCCGATGTTTTTTATGGAAGACATATCTGTAAAACAGGCACTTCCTTTGCCTGGCATCTTCTCTGGGGTCCTTCTTGCATGGCAAGGAATACCACCAGGGAAAGAATATCACTGCTGCTGACCTTTTCTGAAGTCTTCAGATCTTGCTTGCAAACCTTTGGTTTTGAAATTCAGAAAAACATCCAAAATTCTGTTTATTCCTTTTCAATATGATCTAAAGCCAGTTGTTTCAATGGGTCTGTAATTATTGAAATCAGCTATGTCTAATGACCTGCAGAAGAAGAGGTTTGTGTTCATGCAACCTGTGAGAATGTGTGAGCTATTAAGAACTGCAACGCAGGTCAGGGAAAGGTCCAGTTAGTCCAATATATTCTATACAGAAATATAAGAGTATTAAAAAAAGAGGAACTGTAGACTGATTCTTAGTAAATTAGATTTTGAGAATCAGCATGTCCAGGCATTTTTGAGCTAGAATCTATATCTACACCTTCATTTAAGCAGTCCACAGAAGATCTATCTTGTGTGATATTTTCTTGCCTCTTTACCCTCTGTTTGTTCTTTTGAACCTCGCAACATCATGCCACAATGAGTTCCATAACTCAGTGCATTTGCTTTTCTTTCCTTTGTTTTCAACCCGCCACCTGGGAGCCCCTTAGTTTCCTATACTGCTGCTCTTCAGTCACATTCTTCATAATGTCAGGATTTTATTTAGCTATAATGTGTCTCCCAGTCACCTTTTTCCTACTTTCTAGCCTTTTCTAATGTAGAAATCACTACATACCTTTGATTATCTTTGTTGCTTTTCCAACTGCTTCAATATTCTTTCTGAAAGCGAATGGCTGGAGACACACACAGTGTGTGAGACATAGGCAAAAAGAATGTGTAAGGCAGTCAATTGATGTTTTCTGCTTTCTCTTTCTTTTAATGGCCAAGTTTGTAGCCTTTTTGGCTACAGCTGAATACTGAGTCAAAGCTGTCAGAAATCTGTGCATCTCTGTCCTAGTCTAGATTACAGCAGTCATACTTCTATAAGGAGGGTTATTCCTTCTCATGCCTACATCTATTCATCTGCTATTTTGTTATTTAACCAACTGTTGTTTTGTTATTTGTTTTGTTTTGTTAACGGTTTTGTTACTGAACTGCAACTGTTTACAATCAGCTTTATGTTTGACCATTCCAGGTAAGTCTATATCGTTTACAGTTTTGTTGGCTCCCTATATGCTGTCTTTTCCATACCATTGGCAAATACATTGGATGGCATAGATCACAGCAAAGATGAGATCTCTAAAAGTGTAAAGCAAGTGTCCAAGGCGAATTTCTCTCTTCTGTGATTTTTTTTTTTCTCTGTTGTGGCTCCAAGATAGAAAAGTCAAAGCAAGTCCATCATCCTTTAAGGTTTAATTCTACAGAATCTGAAAAGAAAACAGTGCTCTGAAGATCCACATACCTAAAATATGGGAAAATGTGGCTATGTGGAGTATCTTCAGTCTGTTTTCTAGAAAAAAACAACAAACTTTGAGACAACTGTCTCTATTCATGGGGAAACACATTTTTTGTGCATTATATATTACAGATATGCAATTATTAAATACTTTGTAACTTGATAGAAATTTCCATCTTTTTTTTTTTTCTTCTTCCCCCCCCCTATAAATCAGACTGCTTTGCAAGAAAACCCCAGTTATGACTTTCTGACTTTTGGATGACTGATTTCATCCTTCTAGCAACCAACTTATAAGCTTATTTATAATGGCAGGGGGGTTGGAACTAGATGACCTTTAAGGTCCCTTCCATCCCAAACCATTCTATGATTCTATAATCTTAGCATGATACTTTTTAATCCTTAACAATATAGAGAGTCTCTTAAGTTTAGCTCTGACTTAATAAATTTGTTTCCTCATCAGAAGAAGTTGTGAAGCATTGGCAGCTGCTGTTGCAAGCAGTACACATGCCAATTTGATTGCTACTCTGTCATTAGACTCTGGTACTCCAAAATGTTTAGGAATATAAACACCTTCCATTTCATGAGATGTACTTCGATGGCTAGACACCTGGGATGGAGAAAGGAGATGGATGTCGCTACTGCCTCAAGCCTTCTGTTTATGAAAACAGCCTTCCAACAGTTTGCAGCACGTCAGCGTGGAGTCAAAGTCGGTTTTCCAAACTGCCCTTGTGATATATGTGTTGGATATCAGCACCAACATGCACATGTTTTTTGAACAAGCTTCTATAGGTTCTGGAGGATATCTCTGAGTTGCTGCCAGATGTTTTTCTTTCCTGCAGCTGGCTTTTTGGTTAATAAGAAAAATAAAATAAATAAAAAAAAACCACCTCCAACCCAAACGTATCACATACTAAAAAGCCAGAAGTGTAGGTACCTGAAAAATGGTAGTAATACCTGTTCCTGGCAGTGGAATAACTGTTTCAAGAAGAAAGAGCATGGTGTCCAAGCTGGCAGTGAGGCTGCGGTGGGTGGAGGCGAGGACAGCAGCAGCTTTTCGCATCTCACTTTTCCTGTGCTCTCACGTACTGCTCGCGGCTCTTGCAGGAGCCTGGGAAGTGCACGGCAATAGGCTTGAGCCAAAGACTGGACAAATTGTTTGCTAACTGCAGCTGCAGAAGGGATTTTCAGGGTCCTGTCAGAATAGCCAGCATCAATGGTAAGCTACATGTTGCCTTTAAAACATTGCAGATGTTTCTCTGAGTGTTCAGAAGGAGAAAAGCTTCGCCCCCAGTTAAATCCTTTGCTGCCTCTGCTTCTCCTGCTACAGCATCTGGCCAAACTGGTACTGGGGGTACTGTAGAAACAAGCAAGCCTGAGGGTGGCTGCTGAGATAAATTAAGTCATGGATGCTGTGGGGTTTTTTTGAAGAAAATCAGTCTACATACATATTATTTCTTATGAAGTCAACTCATAAACTATAGGAGGGAACATTGGAATGATCTAAATGTAGCCAACTGGCCAGCTCCCGTGGAAAATGTCAACTATATATCCTTATATCCACTCAATTACTCTCAAAGAAAGGATTGATGCCTATTAAATAACAATCATATTAACATGCAAGTGAGCTGGGATGCCAGTATACCATCAGGCACTCATATGAGCAGTCTTCCCATGCACTGTTGTGCAAATTCCAGGAGGAAATGGATTCCAGGAGGCTAAATTCTGCCCTTGGAGGTTTGCAGGAATTACCCACTGACAAGTAGGCATTTGTTTAGCTCTTTCCTTAGATAATGTGTTACTTCAGTGAATCATGTTCCTTGTCTTCCACATAACCTTCCCCTTGTGCAAGCCAAATTTCTGAGTCATCATTTGTTGTGGATGCAGAGGTCCAGGTCCTTAAACTGGTAAACCAGTATAGTGAAGCCAGTAAACCAGTATAGTACCTTACACTGGAGCATTAATCTGCTTCCTGAGGTTTATTTCTTGTCCCTTGGCTACCAAGCATAGTCACTTTCAGTGCTGTATATGTCCCTATTTTATTATTATTCTCTTTAGTTAGTTTGTCAACTTTCATTCATATAGTCATCATTTTATTAATTGTGTTTTCTATTAATTTATCCTTATTCCTTCACTTCCGCCAGTAAAAATAATCTGTGTTCACTCTTCAACCTGTCCCAAATATCCCATGGCTGAAGAAACCCTAAACTCTTTGCACTAATTTCTCAGCCGCATAGTAAGAACTCAGTGACTTAAACTCCTTTCCACTGTATTTGTTGCAAAGAAGTAGCAATCACTGCAAAGAAGCCCTGCAGGACCCATTTTAGCTGTAGTAATTATTTCAGCAGAGGATGAGAAAGCCCTAATCAAGGATCAGGGATGGAATTTTTTAAGGAGAACAGAAGAGTATGGATGGAGGAAGTCCTTGGGAAATGTTACAACTGGAGCATTATATTGGAAGGAAGAGGAAAAATAAACCTGATGATGATACTGGGGCACACAAGTGGGTGGGATGGGGAGAAGTAAAGCCCCTTCTCTCCTTTCTCTTTTCCTTCTACTCCCTGTGGTGCATCTTGCACTTGCAAATAGATAAAATGTGATGAAAAATTTGAATTGAAGCAGTTGAAACAGTGATAATGGTGTTTAGAAACCTGAAGAAGATATTTTCCAGGGTTAAAAGACTTTGGATATGACAACAGGCAGTTAAGGCTTGAGGAAATTATATGTAGAAAATGAGAGGTACCTGGTTAAAAACAAGGAAGAGTAATCATAATGTTCTGATTTTAAAGCCTTGTAACTTTGTTTTACCTGAAAGTTCTTACATTTTTATCTAAAGTTTTATATAACACTATAATATAAAAAAGCGTGGTTTGTTGGTTGTTTTTTTTTAACCAAATTCAAATTACACCACAATTTAAGAAAACTTAAGAAACTAAAAATTCTGAATGTTTATTCAAAATATAGATTTCACCCTGAGGAGAGAGAAGCTACAGAAATCCTCTAGGTACTCCATTATTTTTAATAAGCTGGACAAGGAAAGCACTCAGCTAATAATGTTTTGAACAGCACTATAAAAATGAAATGAAAAAAGAAAGGAAATAAACACGGGAAGAGAGCCTTTTTACTTCCCCTTGTTACAGGAGCAAATGAACATTCAACTAAAACTTAGAGGTGACATATCCAAAATTGATGAAAGAATCGTTTCTCCTCCTGACAAGAAGCACTGTTAACTTGCAGATTTTATTACCACAAAATACAGTTAAGACTAAGGCCTTGGGAGATTTTCTATATCAATCTGAAAACAGACTGAGCAAAAAGCCACATTAAAGATCTGCCTGGAGAATTTGATTCATTCTAAGCATGAGCAGAAAGAAATTACCAGTATCTCCATTTATGATTGAAGTGGAATCTGATGAAGTGAACTCTCTAAGTGGTTGCTCACACTGAAGATCAGAAGGAATGGATAAAAGAATAACAAATATGAGATCTTTCCTGAAATGCTCTTTTTATAAAAACAGTAAAAGCAATGGTATTTGTGTGACTGACTCCCAAGTTAATTTGGAAAGCCTTAATTAGTGGCTATAAAGAATATTATTTTCCTAAATTGGAAGAACATCAGTTGTTCAACATTAAGAGAAAATCACTTTTTCTGTGATTCTTTACCACTGCTATATTAAAATTCAAGTTTATTGGGAGCGTTTCACTCCAGCTGTTTATAATGAATGGAGACAGAATATGTGGATCTTGCAAAACTGCCAGTGAATTGCCATGGGTTCATTTTCAAAGAATCCATCAAACCACTAGGTAAGGTGCAAAAATACTGTCAGCTGCTGAGTTAGAGAAATACCTTGAAAGACAGAGTTTTTGAACAGTAGAAGCCATATAGTATTGTCATAGAACCATACAATCATAAAATCATAGAATCACAGAATGGTTTGGGTTGGAAGGCACCTCAAAGATCATCTAGTTCCAACCCCCCTGCTGTGGGCAGGGACAGACTCCACTAGACCAGGTTGCCCAAAGCCCCATCCAACCTGGCCTTGAACACTTCCAGGGATGGGGCCTCCACAACCTCTCTGGGCAACCGGTTCCAGTGCCTCACCACACTCACAGGGAAGAATTTCTTCCTAGTAGCTAATCTAAATCTGCCCTTCTTCAGTTTAAAGCCATTACCCCTTTGTCCTATCACTCCATGCCCTTGTAAACAGTCCCTCTCCAGCTTTCCTGTAGGCCCCTTTAGGTACTGGAAGGCTGCAATTAGGTCTCCCCGGAGCCTTGTCTTCTCCAGGCTGAACAACCCCAACTGTCTCAGCCTTTCTTCATAGGAGAGATGCTCCAGCTCTCTGATTATCTTCATGGCCCTCCTCTGGACTTGGTCGAATAGCGCCATGTCCTTCTTATGTTGGGGACCCCCAGAGCTGGATGCAGTACTCCAGGTGGGGTCTCACCAGAGCTGAGTAGAGGGGCAGAGTCACCTCCCTTGACCTGCTGGTCACGCTTCTGTTCATGCAGCCCAGGATATGGTTGGCTTTCTGGGCTGCAAGTGCACGTGATGGTTGGGATTGTGCTGACCTATTTGCAGGACCTCGCACTTGGCCTTGTTGAACTTCATGCGGTTCGCATGGGCCCACCTCTTAGCCTGTCAAGGTCCCTCTGGATGGCATCCCTTCCCTCCAGTGTGTCGACACACCACACAGCTTGGTGTTGTCAGCAAACTTGCCAAGGGTGCACTCGATCCCACTGTCCACGTTGCTGACAAAGATGTTGAACAGTGCCAGTCCCAATACTGATCCCTGAGGAACACCACTCGTCACTGATCTCCACTTGGACATTGAACCATTGACCTCAACTCTTTGAGTGTGACCATCCAGCCAATTCCTTACCCACCGAGTGGTCCACCCATCTAATCCATGTCTCTCCAATTTAGAGACAAGGATTTTGTGCGGGATAGTGTCAAATGCTTTGAACAAACTAATATTATACAACGAAAATAATTATTTGCCTTCCCAGTAGCAACCACTTGCATCTCTTTCCAGGGCTCCCAAAACACAATCCCTTCACCAGATCCTAAATGTACTGATGTAATGAGTCCAGACAAAGTAAACGCTATTGGTACAAATTCATCACAGGGAAAATGTCCCACAGGAACTCTGCAGTGCATAGCCTCTTCTTACTTTCTTTCCCTCAATGTTTTGTGTTTACACAGACTGGGGACCAAAGAGGATTTTTATCCCCCCTAATTTTAACCATGTGGAAATTAGACATGTAATTTCATGCTTTGTGGTCAAAGGAGATCAGCATCACTAGAGCATAGTTTATCCCAGCTGTCTGACATATGTCTTTGGATGGGACAAATAGCCCTTTGTAGGTACCTGCGTCTGCTCATTAATTATAGAGGGGCCCTCAATGAGTAATTTAGACTAGACATATCACTTTTAGAAGACAAAGCTAGGTGAGATGGATAGAACTCTGGCTTCAGTGATCAAGACCCAGTTCCATGTGCAAGCTTTCTATTAGTAACAAGATTTCTAGAAGTCCTTCCGTGCTAGCCGAGATGGTGCACATTATGGGCATTCAGCCATTTTGGGTATCAATGGGCAATAATAGAGAAGACAGCTGACAAAAATATTCTTACAGATTATAAATAAATCACACTGCAGAAGGTTAGATAAAGTTGAACAAAGAGAAACATTTTCATGTTATTAATGCTATTTCATGTTAAAATGCTATTCAGTTTTCTAAAACTGCAGAATTATAATTATACTTTAAGTCTTGCTTTATCTCATCTTATACTTTATGGAACTACAGATCTGCTATATTAAAATCACTCAGAATAAATTCATGAATATTTTTGCCATTAGAACATTTCTACATATTTTCCCCTGGAGAAAAATGTATCTGTGGGCAAAAAGTTCATATTTTCTGATGAGAGTCAAAATAAAATCTTGCAAACATTTCATAACAAAATTTCATAAGGAAGCTTTTTGCCTTTTTTTTTGTTTTAAGCCTTGACTCAGAATGACCTTTCTGTACTTCAGCGCATCTATTTAGACTGACAAGAAGAAGGTCTGGAATATTATTTCAGAATGTCCAATTATCTTGGTTGCAAATACATTATTTGACATTTCTAAACTGAAATTTAAAGCATATTTCTTCAGTGAGAAATCTATGCTCTTTGGCTTCTCGTCCCTGCTCAGAATTCAGAAAGCAATTGCAAAGTGTCAGACGACTTCCTACGAGAGAAAAGATCCATTTTTAGAAGAGAGGGTCTTAGTATGTTACAACAGGGTTTAGAGTCCCTCATTACGATGAAGGCCCCATTATATTGCTTGCTACAATAGGAGAAGACAGTCCCTACATGGACAGATTACGCGTGAGAGGATTGCTGGCTCCCGCGTTATTTAGCTGTAGGGTGCAGAGGGATACCTGGCTGCTCAAGGTCACACAGGAAATATGTGGCATCCCTGGAGCAACGCTTCACTGCTTCAACCACAAGATCATTTTAAGGTTATGTGGAGTGCAAATCACAGTAGAATTTGGACTTAAATACTATTATTATGTTTTAAGTTGTTGTTTGTTGTGTTTGATTGCACAACCATAAGTGGTTACTTGTTTTCTAAGAAGGGCCAGTCCCTTGGACTGCTATGAACAGAAACTTCCGAACTCATGGTTAAATGGAAGATGCTGAATAAGGTAATTTCTAGATGCTTTCTACCACCTGATAACAGTCTTTAGAAATACATGCTTTCAGTAACCTCAGGTTCAATTCTGGTGGTTCCCTCCTTTAGGAATATTTTCTTGCTGATAAATTAGATGCTGACTCAGGGCACCAGAAAGTTGTTTACCACTTCTTGTAGAGAGATATATATCTATATATATACATATATGTTTGCAAATGATATATGTAGTTAGGGCTTTAGTTATATATTTAGAGTTATATATATACACATATATATATTTAGCAAATATATTTTTCAAGTTCTATAATGGTCTAGGAAAGACGTCTGGTTAGGTTTTTCCCATAAAAACAGTGGTGCTTGGCAGTGCTGGGTGTGGGAAACCACATCTTAACTCGAAATCCAAAATGCTGACCTGACACCATTAGGGTGTAGCTTGTGCTTGGTTGCTGGCTTCTTTCACATGCAGATTTTAACTCCATCCCTCCTGACATCATGCTGGAACATAACCTGACTTGCTTACTCAAGGCCAGGTTTCGCCTTCCTGACTCACATCGTCTTCAGCTGGGCAAAGCCCTTAACATTAAACACATGCTGGAAACTCAAGCTCACATTTAAAGTTCACCGCATGCTTATGTGGGTCTCCAAATAGGCCATTGAGAAATGTCTGACTAGTTTGGGTTTTTTTTCTTTTTCTTTCTTTCTGCTTTTTAACAGACTGGATTTGGCAACTCACCAACAGTGAGGTATGCCTTACCTGAAATTTCGAATGAATGCAGTCTATTTCCATGACAAAAGTGTAAATTCATCGTACATAAATACACTGGAGGTAGATTTATTGCAGTCACTAATATTGCAGTCACAGCAGGATTTTTCTATGGGTGCTTGAAGGTCTCTTGGGATCCTGAATATGCCCCAGAAGCCCAAATTTTGGCTTCACTGTAGTCCACAGCCAGACGAATCAGGGAAAGCTATCCAAGGTGTATTTATCCTGCTTCAGTTGTACTTCTGACTGCACTGTGAGACATTGCTGCAGGGAGCTTGCTGAACCAACCGCTAAGAAGGATTTCAAAATTTTCCTTCATCCTTGTGTCATATTCAAAGTGATACTGCAGCTCTCTTCACCTTTAGGAAGGTTAATGCTCCTGCAAGAAGCTTAGATGATACATAAACCAGCAATTTTAGATTCTAAAAGTATTTCCTAATATATTTTATATTTTCAAATTGCTATCCAAACTAATCCATGCAATCTTTCTCTCTCAAATATGCTATTAGCAAACCCTCATGATTTTAAAATGCTGAACTGTTGCATAAATGTATTAGTAAAAATATTTAAACTACAGTTTCACCCTCTCTTCCCCTTCCTTTTCCTCACGGATTTTTATTGGGTAAAACATGAGATTTAAAAAGTCCCATTAAAGAAGAGGCATCCAGCTAACTGTGTAATTATATACAAAAGAAAAAAAAAAAGGTAGGTGAGTGGGAAATATTTATTTTAAAAAACAAAATTCAAAATTGTTTTTTCATTTAAATTATTCATATTTTAATCATTATTTTTGTTTTAATTAAAAAAAAAAAGCAAACAAAACAAAACAAAAACCCAAACCAAATAACCAAAGACCAATAATACTTGTAGGACTATAGTTTTCTTCTAAAAAGCTGGTATGCTAAAAAGGGTGAGGGAGGTATTCGGATCACAGATGATGAACTGGTGAACAGGGAGATGCAGTGACGTGACAAGGTCACACCAAATTTCTGTGGCAAGGCTCAAAGTTCATCACAGCTCCCAGAATAAGTCCAGTTTTAACCAGGAGGCCATACACCTTCCCCTGTGACAATCAGTGCCTTCATGCTATGTAATGCATCTCTTCCATTTAAAATATTTGAATATGATATTCTCTGTGGACCTGAGCTTGCAGCTGCTCTGTTCATGGAAATATATTTGAATTCAAGACGAAAATTAACAATCCACTTCATATTAATAATGAACTCTGTTTCTCTTGCACTGTTTAATTTAATATTTTCTGTAATTTTTCACATTCACGCACACACTCATTGGAGTTCTCAGCTGCCCCATGCAGCTTTTCAGGGATCAGAAGAGAACTCCTGGGCTCTGGTGAGGGACTTTGCAGACTCTTGACAAAGAGACAGAGGAAAATGATTAGGATTGTGAGGTAAGTACATGGCCTAGAGAATTTTGCTTAAATGGTCAGCAACAAAATTAGAATACTGTTATTTCAAGCCTGAAGGGACAGTAGAGGATACACTTCTCAAGAAACTCTTTCTGAGCTGTCTGTAAGCTCAGGCAGATCATCCCATCCTGGTGAAATCAGTTCACGTATTTTCAAAGTAAAGTAGTTAAATCTGGAATCTACAGTAAATGCCATGACTGTACATTACATCAGCTGTGGATATGAGTAACACTAACAATATTCATATTTTATGTTATCTAAAAGCTCTTTGTTTCTGGACTGCAGGACAAACAGGCATTGGGCAAATGGCATTATATATGAAGAATTACAGAAATCTAACCTAAGTAATGTTCCATGGTTATTATACAGTTGAAAGATCTACCATTATTCGCTGCAATGTCTAATGGAAGATTTTTAAAATAAGCACTTCATGCAAAACTTTAGCACCCCAAAATTGTATGTATTTTGGCACTAGTAAACTTAGCAATATTCTGGCTGCCGACTTCCCTGGGTCCAGAGCTTCACTGTTGTACAAATAAGGGGCCTGTTCGCCACAGGAGTGCAACTTGCAGACTCGGCTGTGGTGTTCCAGCATCCCTTGACCCGGGTTAGGCTGTCCCGGGCTAACTGATTAAGATCGTTTTATGACAGTGAAAGGAGTACAGTTGCACAGAGCTGTGATGTCTCTTTTTTCAAAGTTCCTTTTCATGTTTATAGGAATCAAGGCAACATTAGGAATGACCCAGCCACTCAGCAACAATCACGTGTCATTCTGGTTTTGATTTTACAGCACACCAAACTAATTTCTTCTGAGAAAACTCATGCAGGATCTTTTCTTAGAGTATCCTCTAATTCACCACAGATGGAAGTTGCTATGCTAGCTGCGAAGGAAGGCTACTCATTACTTGCTAAATATATTTTCTCCTATGTGATCTTCTTTGCGGAAGGCAGATGTATTGCGTGTAAGTTGTATGCATGCACGTGTTTGCTTACAAATACAGCAGTGGATACAGGAGGCATGCAATAAGCATGTATACACTTGTCTTTTTTAAGGATGTTTGATCTTTGCTTGTGTCTATAAAAATTGGTACTTGAGAAAAGTACTTGGGGCAAGGATGACTGAAGGATCTGGCCAACCCCCAAAAATATTTATCTATGTAAAGATAATTTACAATGAAACTGTTCAGACCCTAGATTTAAGTTTGTGCAATGTGCATGAGAATTTTTTTTTAAGTATAGCAAAGATAAAGCACAGGGTTAATTAGAACCAAATGTTGCTTAGATTGGCACCCTAATGTTCTCTGATCAGTGTGATGATTAGCCTCAGATATTTTGAACAACAGTTACTCAAAAGATATTACATTACCCTCCGTGTCTAAAGGGGCTTAGTAACAATAAATATTCTCTTCAAGATGCTATTATTTTCAGTGCAGATAGGAAGGCTTGACCAGACAACAACTGCAGGAGTGTATCTAATTCCTTGTGCACAGAAGTAAAAATTAACACTTTAGCTCTTACAGGGAGACATACATATTTAATTTAGCATATTACTCCATTCTCTTGTAAAAAAACCCAACAAATTATGATGCACAGGAATTCAATCTTATGAATATTCCCATTTCCCGAGGATTAGCTTATCATCAAATATCAAAATGGACCAAAACCTCTCCTCCGTGAAGCAAATCCTCTAAAAATGAAGTAAAGTTATGATGACAGTTACCTGGAAACCTATGAAAAGAAAAGTATACCTTGTTTTTTAAGCTGATAGAAGCTGCCTGTTAGCTGCTGACACCTCTTCGATGGTTTCAAAAGGGCTTTTCATCCTGGATGTCAGAGAAAGTGTCCAACCAACACCCACCACAGGTGAGCACTCACAGCAGTGACGGGATCCTCTGCTGTCAAAATGAATTTCTTTTAATTGAATTTATTTGTTTGTTTTCAGGGCTACAGCGAGACATAAGCACCATAAAAATAGCTCCAGACTAGCCTCTCGGCCGCCTGTAGCTTTACTAGTAAACTAAGAAGCAGGGATTTAGCAAGTGGAAGGCCTGGGCTGAGAGGTGTGGCTTGCAGTTCTTTTAAAAGTAGCCAAGTACATACTTAATTGCATTTCTGCAGGGAATGCATTCCAGAAATACGGGCTTGCTACCAAGAAAAGTCTGTCAGCAACAGAACTGGCTTGTGGTTAAGGCACTGGACTGTGACTCAGGATATCTGGGTGCTAGTCACAGCTCAGCCACAGGCTTCCTCTTGACTCGGAGCCAATTATTTAATCTTATTTTCCCACAGGTAAATCGAGCAATAACTCTCTCCTTTCTTGCAGGGAGGTTGTGAGGAGAAAAATTCATTAGCGTGTGCAAGGTATGCAGAGTCTACTTCTTAGATAAGCATTTTGGGAGAGGGATCATACGCCATCTAGCAAAAGGAAGAACTCTATTGGAGTCTCAAAGAATTTCCATAATATTAGATTGTATTCAAATCCTGGTAAGTGGACTAGAAAAGCCAATAAATAAATAATGCTTCATTTAACCTCACGCTAGTTGGAAGATCAGACTTCTCTAAATCATGTTGCAACTGTTTTGCCATCTGCTGGATTACTGTGTTTCAGGGTTTTGGTTTGTTTGAAGAGGGCAAAGAAGTTGCTAGGTGTATCAGTGCTGATCTTCATCTCAAAAAAAAATAAAAATAAAAAATCCCAAGAATACTTTCTAATGTGAAAATTATCTTCAGATGTGAATAATATATTTTTTACATCATTTTCACAGGTGTAAAGCAGAGCAAAGAAAATTTCTAGGTACATACCAGAAAATGATTGGTAGAAATCATGGTACCCAGCTTTATCATAGCCACATCTCTTTGTGAAGTGGTGGTGGAGAACAAAAATAGCTTATTTGAGTGAATTTTCAACACCTTACTTTGTGTCTTGGACTGCAAAAATTGGCTAGTTGCCTGTCCTAGCCTGCTGTGCTGGGCTATATCTAACCAAGGCCCTGGTCTGCATACACGTAGAGCTCGTTCTGGGTAAACTGAGCTCCCCATCAGCTCCAACCTATCTTGTAGCGCACATTTTTTACCCAGGTAGATGTGCAGCACTTGCGTAAGACAAATTCACTCTGATATGAGTAGCCAATGCCAAACAGGCTGATAAATCACAACAGCACAAACTCTATTTTGCACCCCTTCTGAAGGTCTCCACCAGAGATTTGTTCAGGTTGTAACTAACTCCATCAATGCAGAGAGGGTGATGGAAACTTCCTTAGTCCAGAAAGACTGTAACACCCTGAGCAGAGGAGGGGAGTTTGCGATTATCAACACTTACCTTTTACCTAATGCATCATTTTGATAGCTGTATCATCAGATGCTGCCCTGGTGCTGTGTCCTCCCCAGCCTGCTGGCAGAAAAGGCAGGGAAAAGGCGAGGTTGGCAGTGACCCTGCAAGGAGAGCATTGATTGAGGACTCGGAGCTGAAGTGCCAGCTCCTGGGCAGGCTGCACGTGCCCAGGGAACAGTAAAGGACGATGAATTCATTTCAGGCACCCAGATGGAGATAGTGATTCAGACTGTAAAGCTTAGGCAGGGTGCTGACTTTAAGGCCAAAATATTAAAACCAAACCAAATCTACTTTTGTTCCTTCTGCCTTTCCGATTTCTCAGTTTCAGAAACTGAGTGTGGATCTCGTCCTGTTAAGACCTTACTTAGATCTACTTTGCTCACATCAATAAATCCAGAGAGCCAAATGCTACAGAGCTGAACTGCTCTAGGGGGAAAATGATCTGGGTTCGGTGTATTCAGAGCAGGGTGTGAAATTATTGGTGTACATTTCATTCTCAGTGACAGGAATAAAGCTTTCCTAAAACTACATTGCACTCTAATAACTTTAAGAGGCCTGGCTCTGTTTCAGTTTTAATGCTCTTCATTCAAAGTCTATTTTTTTTACAGCATGCCCCTTAAACCAAATGTGCCGTTCTTGTGAACCAGCAGTGAACATCTGTCCCACACCACACACCTTCCTGTACTGGTTTCCTTGTTCTTTCCTTTTGTATAACCAGAAGGAGCCAAGTTCTGACCACCCCAGTCCCCCATTGCGTGTCCCAGCTCCTCAAAAGAAAAAATAAAGGCACTATTTTGATTTTATTGCAACTACTTGAATAGAAACAATGCTACCCTATCAAAGTTTTCCAGAATCTTAGCCTAGGAAAAACAGAGCCAACAAAACTTTGATGAAATTGCCTTCTCTAATATCTTTTCTGTTCCTAATGGAATATGTAGAGAAACAGAAGACACCAACTAATGTTGCTTTTATTAACCTTATTTTTGCTGGTTAGCTGTCTGTATGGCCACAGTGCCTGGGACACCAAGCAGGATTCCACCAAAATTCCTTTTTTTTTTTTTAAAAAAGCTTGGAATCAGCCTTGACTCAAAGGACAAGTTCATGCCTACCCAGGCATCTATGGAGGGATTCTTCTGTGTTTAAGAAGCAGTGTGGAGAAGGACTTCAAGGTGTTTGTTTGAGAGCTTCACAAGTGAGCAAGGGATATTGGCAGGTCCAGGACAGAATACCAGGGAAGCTGGCTCAACAGCAGTGATGAAAGTTAAGGAGGTGATAGGTAGCACAGAGCCTTGAAAATTAAGATACTACAGTGTGGTGGAAAAGCAGGAGACCGAGGAAAAAGGAAGGATGGGGAGACACAGGTAATATATGACTAGTGAAATTAATAGCCTGAAAAAATATGGCTCAGCCAGAATAGAATCAGAGCAGGACAGGAAGAGGGGAGAGCTCTCTCACTTACGAGTTTCTCTATTTCGAATGGGAGCATTAAACTACCTAGTGTGGCATGTTAATTAATTTTTACATTGTTATTTCATTCTACATTACTGTGCTATTATTCAGGCCTGTATATAAAAAAAACCTGTAAAGAAATATGACTGATTGTGTGTTTGAACTTTCAAACACCTTGTTTGTTTAGTTTTGATTGTTTCTTGCCAGATGGTTAAGCATATGTTTAGCAGTTTTACAGGGGGAGGGGAAAAAAACCAAACCCACAAACCAAAAAAAACCTAAAAAACCAGCACATGTAGTATATAGTTAGGAGTTTAAAAGGTTCTGGCAACACTTATTAGCTTCTAATGCAAAACTAATGTTAAAAATAGTCATAGTGACAGGATACAGTTTAGGGCTAAGAAGACCTACATTTAGTTCCCTGTCCCTCTAGAGATACAGGATCCACAGACTTGGAAAGGAATTAACGTGCTTAACTTCAGCAATCTAAAATTCAGCTGAGTAGTCTGAAGTAGTTGCCTGTGATAATTTTCTTATCCAGTGATGACAGAGTTATCTCTGAGGAGTTTGTTTGCCTGCCCTGTCTGAAACACCTACCTTCAAATGGGAAAAATCACCTTGGGGAGGTGTCTGTTTCTCTTCTTTGATTACTGACAGAGCCTAAGCCCTTAAACTGGACTTGACACCCACCTTTTAGATGACTAAATTTAGGTGTAATCTAAACAATCCCATCTCATTTTATAACACTGTCCAGGATGATTGCCAGATATGGCACAATTAAAACAGAGGAGAACAGAAGCATTCCCTTGTCAGGAGTGAGACACTGGACTGGTTCCTGTTGCTTGTGTTCCCCTTCTTGATGTGTTTTGATTCTGCTTTTTCAAGTTTTTACACTCATTTCCAGCTAGAAACCATGGCCTAGATTAATCCCACCTCATTACAGACACTTAAGCGAGGTACCTAAATTAGGAGCCTGGTTGGCCTCGCTTCCTGTGCAGATGATCAAAAGAAAGAGGCAGACGCTCACGTGGGGAAGGCAGCTGGGAGGTGCCAGCCTTGCTTTGCAGGCTACGGGGGGGTCCTGGAGCAATCCCCGCAGCTCAGGTGCTGCAGGTAATTGTTTGAGGTTAAACAGGAAAATATGAGCTTAAGTGACAGCTGCTTGTAACAACCGGAATTCATCCTCCTCTAAAGGTCTACTCTAATGCAGGGAAGCAGTGAAAGAAGGCTTTTAATCCTTGAAAGAATTAGACCTTTCCTCTAAACTCTGTCTATAAATAGTGAATTAATTATTTCCCAAAGGGAGACATGGTAGTTCATGCTTGACTATGATAACTCAAGGTAATCATCCTGATTTTGCCCTACAGTGTCTAATAGGAACATTTGGAAGTGTAAACTGATGAAAGAAGAAAAAAAATCGATAATACCACAGAACACAGCTTGTCCCTCCTCCACTACAAAATGTGGACTTTTGTATTCAAAATGTACACGGCATGGCAGCTAGGTTGCTATTGGCTATTTCTGTCCTAGGAGAGTTCAAAAAGGGGTGAGGATGCTTGAGGACGAGGAGGTTTGTTTGATGAATGTGTGTGCGAGCTTGATCTTCCAGTGGAATCGTCAGGAATTAAAGTGCACTTTGAGGTAGGCTGTTGCAGAGGAAATAGGTGCCTGGTGTTTGCTAACCCAAATGAAACCTTTCCCTTTTGGTGTGGAGATAAAAGTCAGAGTTTCATACCAACACTCAGCTATCAGGAATGTGCCTTTCACGACTGATAAGTGATGGTTTCTACACGCAACGTACTGCAGGAGAGCTCAGCTCTCCCTCTTTCAACTCTTGTGGTTTCGAATCCATAACGAAGCACTTGCAAATGGCTCCGCAAAACTGCACAGGGGTGAGAATTATGGAAAAACCTGGACAGTGTTCAAAAAACTGGCTTTGCCAAGCAACCAATACAACCAATACAGTGTATTTTAAGAGAGAAAGAAAGGGGCGGGGGAGGAAAGATGGAAAAAAAAGGCTTTCAAAACATATCAAATGAAGCTTGTTTGATAATAATCGCTGCAGGTGGGGAAGCTGATTTTAAGTGTGAAAATATTTAACATTTTATTGCACACAAATGCTTTCATAAAGTAGTTGTTTGTGCATGTGTGTGTGTGTGTGTGTGCACGCGCGCACACGCAGCGAACAGAAATCTATTGAGTTCCACCAGACCAGACGTCTGCATTCTGGAGGGCTCATTGCAGCCAATAAATTTGACTAAAACTTTTTCTTTTTTTTTTATTTTATGAATTCTGCTATAAAAGCTAATCCTCCTTTCTAGACTTAGCATAATTACAAGACACTATTCCGAGTGCCAAAAATGTCAACTGTAGGTTGCAAACATGGACACGTTTAAGCAGAACCATATGTTAGAATGCAAGGCAAGACCTGAAGTAAGTGAATCAGTTTACCTTTTTCCGAAGAGTCAATTTATAATGCAACTTTAACTCTAAGAAATAATAACACAGCCAGTGATAAATTATATTGCTCAATCATTTATTAATAAGCTTCATTGGAAAGAAAGATTTTATCGGTGCTCAAAATTCACTAAGTTACAAAATCACAGATGTTCAGGGTTCTGGAGCCAGAAACTTAATATTAATGAACTCTCATTAATACCTAATCAACTTGCGATATTTTGATCCTGTGAGAAAATTGATGGCCAATAAAAATAAACTCAAGATGTCTTCCTATCTAGAAGAAAAAAGTTATAAACCCAGGAATGCACACAGTAACCAAGATGCAGTAACTAAGATTAAGCAGCTGGAGGTTAAATTTTAACTTTTTTTTTGGTACAGGATGGATTTATTCTGTCACCTAGGCAATTTCAGAGTCTTACTTTGTAAGATTTATATAGGCATTCAGACTTAGCAGATGTATTCACGTGCGGTACATTAACTATGCAAAACTACTTTCCAGGCTATTCTGGATTAGGGTCTTAAAAACAGACCTCTCTGGAAATGAAATCCTTCAAAAATAAAATCCCTGTTCATCTCTGAACGTGATTCTGCTGCACTTCAAGTGTGAAATCTACTTAAACACATATGGCATTTGAAATGATATCGTATGCATTTCTGTGTAAGAAGAATGTGCTGGGTTTTAACCCCACAGTGATGACAAAATGAGGAATGCAAGTGGATTTTGGACTTCAACTAGGAACACAGAAATTGTCACAGTAGATCAGAGCAATGATCCATCTGGTCTACTACTCTTTCTCAAAGGTGACCAGCACCAGGTGGTTCAGGGAAAGGCATGCCAATAGGTAGAATCCACAAATAGGAAAAAAAAAAATCATACTTAGATCAAATGTATTTTTTTATCAAATAAATGTATGCCTTGGGCCTACATCTTTTGTGAAATTCTAAGCCATACCATGTAAACGTGCAGAATTGCACCATATTTATAATTATCTAATATGATTTTAAACCCCTTTTTTCTTCTCCTAAACTCTGAGACATTTAGAGAAAGGCCTTGTGGCAGTGGATCCACAAGACACTTATATGCAATACTAGAGAAATAAAGTCCTTTGTTCCCTTTCATGTGAGCTAGCCATCAGATTCCCTGAACATCCTCATGTTTGTATGGGTAAATGGAAGTCTTGACTCCACTACATATTATTTTCTTATCACACATTATTCATTTCCTCTCTTTGGGTTTCATTCTTTCTCTTTGTTGATAAATTCTTCACCAGCTTTAGGCATATCCCATTCAAGATCCCTCTTTCCCCTGTTTTGTTGGGAAGCTCCCTCAGGGAATTACCTGGGGAGAAGACAGTACCACACCTTGTCGTTTCATGATGTGGTGGTGGCCATGCGGACGCGCAGTCCCACCTCTCTTCTGGGCTTGCCCTTCTCCACCTCAAGCAGTCTAGGGCTGCGACTGCCCAGCTACACCCTCACCTCCCAGGGCAATGTTCACCCTGTGGTGAACACCATTGTTGGTGTGATGGTTTTCAGCCACTTTTGTCTCTGAAGCAGTTTTCACCAGTGTCACCACAGCAATAGTTCACTCTTTCCCCCAAACACTCACAAGAAACTCCTTCTCTGATATCTCAGTGAAATGAGTTCAACATAAACCTGTGCCTGAGCTTCTGTGCAGAGTTGCAGAGCTGAAATGATCACACATGCTGAGCACAGAGTTATAAAAGTGGAAGACTAATGTCTTCTTTCATTAGGATAAAGGGATGTGGCAAAGGCTACCTTTTCAATTGAATTAGAAGATGATATGACTATTGGTCTACAAAAGTGATAATAAGTTTCATGAATTTTATGATAACTTGTATCAATTTCAGGTGCTCATGGATAGGGACATGGCATTTTCTCAAGATGTTGACCTTGGAATATTATATTAAATCAATAGACATTTTCCAGGTGTCTCTAATAACTGAAGAGAAAATTTGTTCTGAATAACTGCACAAATGGAAGTTTGTGACCTGTAAGAGTTTGAGAAACACAGAGAGAAATAGAGAGAGATGAATCTCATAAGTTTTACTAACTTGGACATAAAGAGCTCTTTCTGAAGATGGTAGGGAATCAAATGATTGAATTAAATTATTGAAATAAAGAGTTGAGTGAGATTGTACAAAGCTCTGTATAGAAGTCTACTATCGTGCTATTCAGAGAGTGTTATTTCATCTCTAAAATAAACCCCAAATACAGTAAATAATATGTATATCACTACAGCAGAGGAAAAAAATCAACTTATTTAACTTTATTCTAGTTTGTATGATCAGTCCATTGCCCACCATTACAGAGGGACTGGCTGACACCATGCACACATGGCAATGCCAGAAATCTTTCTCAGTTCTGCCTATATGTACCTATATTCATAGAATCATAGAACCATAGAATGGTTTGGGCTGGAAGGGACCTTAAAGATCATCTAGTTCCAACCCCCCTGCTGTGGGCAGGGACAGCCTCCACTAGACCAGGTTGCCCAAAGCCCCATCCAGCCTGGCCTTGAACACTTCCAGGGAGGGGACATTCACAACCTCTCTGGGCAACCTGTTCCAGTGCCTCACCACTCTAACAGTAAAGAATTTCTTTCTAACATCTAATCTAAATCGACCCTCCTTCAGCTTGAACCCATTACCCCTTGTCCCTGATAAACAGTCCCTCACCATCTTTCCTGTAGGCCCCTTCAGGTACTGGAAGGCCGCAATTAGATCTCCCCGAAGCCTTCTTTTCTCCAGGCTGAACAATCCCAACTGTCTCAGCCTGTCTTCATAGGAGAGGTGCTCCTGCCCCCTGATCAGCTTTGTGGTCCATAGGTATTCAAACCTATGTAGTCCCATTTAATAGGGGAACTCTGCCTTGAAAGCTGACAATTCTCTGCCACAGCTGGGCGCAGCAGAGGCTGAGCACTGATTGCAGCCTGCATGAGGAGAATTTGCCCTATTGCATCTCTGGGCCACCTCCAGAATGGAAATGCACCTACCTGGCACAAAAGGTGTGAAAGAAACTGTATAGTGCCTTTATTGGTAATGCATACCATACTGATATGTATTTGCTATAGAAAATAAACAAGCGTGTCAACAGCAAAGGCCCTGGAAATTACACAGATGCAATGCAAGGTAACAACATGCGGCACCTTAGACTTTTCCATTTTGTGTTTAAATGTACTAAGTGAATGAGATGATTATTCAGATAAATTGTTGCCTGTTGCAGTTGAACCTCTGTCTGTTTATCAGGTGAGATCCTGATGTTTTTGTCAGTATAACTGATAGAGCTTCAAATCTATTTTGCCGTACCCTTTGGAGTGCCTCCAACGAATATGAACCATTCTGATGTTTTACAACAGTGCGGCAGCTTGTCAATGCTTTTGTTTCTGAACAGTGTGAGAGAAGTGCCAAAAGATGCTATTGTAAAATATAAGAGCGCTTCAGCATGTTGGGGAACACGGAGTGGCTGTCGCTGTGACATTGATTAATGACTGTGAAGTGTCAAAATGAGATATTGCACATTCAGTCATGGATTTTGCATTAATCCAACAAAAAAACTATGCCTTACAGGTGGCCCCAAATACCAACCTGCTGCAAAATGGCATCGTGTTTAGGTGCCTGGTATTTTGTTAACTAATTCTGGCCTGGTTCTTACTAAGGAAAAAAAAAAAAGAAAAAAAAAAAATTAACAAAGTAGAGTAAAGAAAGCCAAGATGGCTTATTGGTACGGAGATGTAAAACAAAAGTCATAGCTCATGTGATACACTTCTGGCTTTCTGTTTAAGTGAGTCAGATATTTCTTCTATCTGTGTCATAATCTTCCAAATTATACCACTAAAATTTTATTTACCCACTAGACAAACAAAATGCAATCACACATTAGCTAATGTTTGCAAGGCTCTGGGAAGATACTGTATCTGGTTATGTTTGTTAAAACATAACCTAGAGAAAAATAGACCCAACAGCACTTTCAAAACTCAAGATTGGAGATGGAAACAGAACGAGGAGTGGCAAAACAGAATATTTTATCCGATGCATGTAAGAAGATTTTCAAATGTAAACAAAATAGCACCATGCACTTCCAAAGAAGTCTGAAATTTGCATACTTAACTGTATAGATTTTGAAATACAAGTTTCTTTTCATTTCAAAACACGTAAAAAAAAAACCAACACAAGAACAACTGTTGAAAATGCTCATTCAGTGTGGAGAAGGTTTATTTCAGTATAGTAACAAGATATTGTTTTGATACTGTTGCTTAATTTTGTTTTGAATATTCAAATATCACACATTTTACAGTATATAAGTGATACATACAACCATTTACAGCAAATATCATACTTTAAAACTCTGAAGGAATTAATGAAAATTATAAAATAGCTGCACAATATTTAATTTCCACATGTTGGTATCATTGGAATGAAATAAGAATGTCTAATTAATTAATTTTTACTTTGTCTCATTGAATGTTTTATTGACATAGATACCTCCCTGTGGTTTATATGGTCATTATGCAATTTCCGTGCCCAGCAACAATTGCAGACACAAATTCTGCTACCATTACTGTTAGCTCCAACTAAGACAATGGCCCTTTGTTCTAGGTACTGGATATACAGGCACACTTTATTCCAAAAATGTGCTAAATTATGAAAGTAGAAAATTATGAAAAAAACAATCATCACTGTCCCCTTTCTTTATATGTAAACTAAAGTTAATGGATTATTAATTTGTTTCACCTAGATCATTAAGGCATTTTGTGGCAGAACTAAGAACTGATATTACCTCTCAGTTGCAAACCAGTTAAGACTTTCCTTTTCTTATGCAGAGGAAATATAAAAGTGTAAGATCAATCAAAATATGATGAAATGGTATAGTTTTAGGTTTGCATGCAGAAAGTGCAAGGTTTGAACAGAACCAGCCTTCTATATGCAGAAGTGGAAACTGTTTAGTAGATACCCAGTTGAAGCTATAGCCATTTATGTGTGTTCTTAAAAAGAAGTTAATACATTTAACTGGCAGGTCTGTGAAATATGGAATTTCTGTTAGATAATTATCACTAGCATCAAGAACTTGACATAATAGTAGTTACCAATTTAGTTTGCATTTACTGATTTAGTCCCTCCTTTTGTATCCCTAACTCAAAAAAAATAAAATGCACAGGACTGAGAATTTTAGGAGAGATCAATTTTATAGGCAAATTAGCACATCTCAGTTGATGAAGAATGATTTAGTTAGCAAACATGTTTCTGCAGCAATGAATAAGTATATAAGGCAAACAGCTTCTTCTAATGATCAGTGAAATATAAACTCTTAATTACTGTCCAAATTAAGCATATTAATTTTTTTTCCAACTTGCCTAATTGTTTTAACATGCTATTCAGAACAGCAAAAAGTTTTAGGGAAAAATGTTTAGAACAGTAAAAGGTTCATAGGCACCAGAGTCTATCACTGGATTCCAGAAGACTGTGAAGTTAATTTGGATGATGAGAATAATAAGAAGATGACTAATTTGAAAGTCTCTGCTGAGATGAGAAACAGCATAAATTATTTGGCCTGACTTAATTTAGAAAAAGAATACTTCCCATAAACATTTGGATAATAAAGTATGAATTAAACCATCACATTTCTGAAAGACATTTTTAGAATGCAGAGAAAAAATAGCCATGATTTTGTAGATTAACTGAGAGGTCTTTTGCAGAATATCTTGCATGTCACTGTAAGCTGAGAAGAAATTGGATCATATGTGTACCAAGTAATTAGCTATTAGGTTGGACCTTAACATCACAGATTTTACAGGTGTACAAAAATGCTAGAAAGGAAATGCTTTGCATTTCCTAGGAAAACAAAAGAGAACAAAACAGAACAAAACATTTCCTCCTTGTCATCTGAATTTAACTATGGCAAAACTCTGACAAAACTCTGATTAGGATGATGCAGACAGCTATGGTGAGGAGCATGACACCGGGTCTATTCCAGTAAGCTCAAAGCATTCAGGTAATTACCAAGATCGTTCCTGTTGTTCAGTTGTCAGTTTTGGCATGAGCTACCCGAGTGATGCCCGGGCACTGGGGATCACTCCCAATACCTTGCCTGGGCACAGCGCTCCCTGGTCCCTCTCATTTACTTTTGTGGGGAAAGACTGAAAGACACGGTAGAGATACTGCAAAACCTAAGCAGTTTTGAAAGTTAGAGACACAGAAAAAAGGCTGATGTAGGAGAAGCAATACAGAGAAAGATGAAGAAATGAGGTCCAGAAACTGTTCTGGGGGAGACTTCAGAGAAGAAATACTGGAAAATGAAGGAAAACAGCTGACGCTTTTGGAGGATTAAAATGATACATTTCTCTCTCCTTGGTTTCTGTGAGGCATTTCATAGTAAATACCATATAGAAGGTGGAATTATATGACTCTAAGGATTTATGCTGTACAGTCTACTGCTTTCAATGAGTACTGCTTTGTTAAGAAAATATGTTGACCCTGGAACAACACAGAGAAGTGGCAATAAGGCATTTTAAAAACCTTTCTTCTGAGAACCAGTTGGACTGAATGGATTACCTTGGACCTGAGCTTAAAAGTGTTCATAAAACATCCCATAGCTATAAATAACAAAATACCCTGAATTTTGCTTTCTATAGGCAAAATGTTAGAGCGCCGTGCTGCAAACGAAAGAAGACGGCGTTTACGTATGCGCTGTGTCTGCACGCTGCATTTTCGTAGCAGCACCTGAGGCAGATGAGAATCTAGATCCAGCACAGAGAGTCTCTATTGTAGCCGGCTACAGAAAGACTGGCAGAGGGGGCCAGAGGGGCTGGCTAGCTCTGCTGTCAGGGCCTTCGCCCTCGTCAGTAATGAACTGACTGCTTAGAAATGTATTTGGCTTCACTGAGTTTGAAAGACCGCAAAACATTACAAAATCCTAAAGAAAAACATAAACTCGAATCCCTCTGAAACATAATTTACTTTTTCTGCCAAATCTCCACTAAAAGCACAAACTGCAAACTGACGGATTGACAGATTTATCCCCACAATTCATTTCTGCTCCATGGCTTAAGAAGAATTAGCATTTCTTAGCCAATCAAACAACCTGTAATAACTGTTTCTGTTTCAGATCTGGTATAGCATTCAATTCTTTTAAATAGCAGCATTTGCAGTAATATCTTTTAAAGTCACTTCCACTCAACAAGTATTTATTGGCAAACAGGATCTTTATTTCTTTGTTATTGTTGTTTTCTTTAACGAGTAATTAAAATCCGATCTTGAATTCCAAATAGATCTTTAACCAAGAACTTCTGTTTTCAATTTAAAATTTATTTCAGTTTGTAGATGGTCCTATTCACATTCTATGTTGTAAAGATATGGAATGTGTTTTCTTTGAAATTATCTCCACAAAAACGAGGGGGAAGATACCTCTTAAAAGGCAAAACGGCATAGAAGAACCAGCTCGTTGCATCACCTGAAATGGGTTTGAATTACCCCTGCCATTCACACTCTCACAGTGCTGAACGCCCGCGTAAAACATCTCTTTCTTGGCAGCGGTAACCTCCTTGGTGCGGTAACCTCTGCCAGTCCCCTGATGCAGCTACAGGAAGCTGTTGGTGCTGGTCCACAGGTAGCTGCCATGTCGGGCTCCACACCAAGGAGCCGTCGCTTCCCTACCGATGGATGCGGGAAGAAGTGCCAGCTTGTCTGGGCCCGTCAGCCGAGGGAGATTTCCAACCACCTCCCTGTTTCATACTACCCATCAAAACAGCCCAGGAATTAAAAGATCAAAATTAATCATCCCAACAGCAGAGGAATGTTTTTTTGCTGTTGCACATCTGCTCCTCTGCCAGGTAAGGCCTACATTTTGTCAAAGAAAGGAAGGAAATGTTTTCTTTCTCCATATTTCCTTCAAAACTTGAAAATTTTCATCTGATATGTTTCACAACAGTTCTCAAAGTGAAACTTGAAGGAAAGAAACAGGAATTTAAAACAGTTTCAGTTACTAAAAGGTCCTGGTCACAAATTCTCCAGTTCTCTCTACAGTGGTGGTTCAGTCAGAATCTGATTGTGCCAAAAAGGGTTACTGGATTTTCTTGATGCATAGATAAACTTCCCCTCTCTGGCTTGTGAAGTCATAATCCTCTTTTTTCTTCCATAAGGTTTTTGTGAAATAAACACACAAAAAATACCTCTACCATGTTTAGAGAGACAGTAAACATTGGTTATGTTTATTTGTGTTTAAAAACATTTATGTATGTATTATGATTCAGAAAATGTTGGAGGCATTGGAGAAGCCCTCATGACTTCGGTGGGCTTTCGCTTGGTGCCATGGCTTGCTTGTGTAAGCACACGTTCATGCAAATTGTCTCTGTTTTGATCTTGATTGGGAAAGGGACTACTCGTAGGGTGTCACAGACACTAAGGGGGTTGCAGCTGAGGTGTGAGATAAGTCTGAACCACGCTCATGCAGAAACAATGCTTGGAGAAGGAGAAACACATGAGAAGAAAAGACTATGAGAGATGGGTTAGAATAAATGCATTTTAAATGAGAAAATGCAAAAGTGGGGAGGGAGGTATCAAGGGATGCAGCAGTAGTCAGAGAGGTGAAAAAGATGCAAATTTCTTGATGGAGTGGAGGAGATTTCTGTTTGCTACAGTGGTTCAACACTCAGACCGAATGAGATCAACCAAATGAGGGAGAGAAGAGCCCTGCTCGGCTGTCTGGGAGAGAAGAGGACTCTTCCAAATCCCTTCCTCCTACAGCACACTGTAGTGGAGACAGGACTGACCTTCAAACAAATAGAAAGCTCTGCTTAGTGTTACCCAGAGAAGCTCTCCAAAGCCAGAGCTTTTGAATCCGTATCACCAGTTTAGAAATATCAGAAAAATGGGAAGAAGAAGATAGGGGCTGCATTATTTCAGGTATTTTCTGTGGGGGTTATAATAGATTATGATTTTTCCAACACCCAAACACATGCTGGTTGTTTCCTGCACAAATAAAGAAAATACAATTTTGAAAACAGCCTCTCTCTTGTGCTTCCACTACTAGTCAGGGATTAAATATTAACTCCCTGAAATAATGCTCCCCCCAGCCATTCTATTACAATTTAGTTACACCCCAAGTATGATTTTACATTTCCCTTGTTATATGAAACTCTCACTCTGCAGATTCTATATGCTATATTTGGCAATATAATTACTGTTGCCTTAAGCACTTTTTTCCCCATAGAATATTTCCTCCTCATTTATATTATTACATTCCAAGAGAGTTTTCAGGAGCCATAGTGGGTTTCCTTGTATTACCTCCAAAAAAAGCCTCGCTTAGGCTATAGCTTCTGGACTATAATAGTGACAAGCCACAGATGTTTCAGAATTGTGTTTAGGCAACATATAAGTATAATTATTATTGTTGTTGTTCCTATTGAGCCTCTTGGCTACAGTTAGGGACAAGGTCCTATTGTGTTAGACTCTGCATTCGCATGTAATAAAAAAGACAAGAATACAATCCCAGACTAATTAATTTAGGGACTGCTCCTGGCAGGTGCTGAGCAGTCATGCTAGCTAGATGGAGCATTAAGAACTACCTTACACAGCAATAGCAAAGACACATGCCACCCACAGCAATTTGAGGTTACCCAGTGTTCTCCTGTGCTAATGGTATCTAGCATGTATGTGTACACTACTAACAAGTAGTTTTGTGAAGAGGAAAGTCTGTTACTTTTTGAAGTTCTTCTTTGTTGTATTATTTACTGAGAGCTGGCAATATCCTTGGTCTACCCAGAAGAAAAATTCTGAACGCATGCAGAGCCCTCCAGGAGGACGTGACATCTCATCAGGTTGGGATGGGGGCTGCAAGCCCCAGATGGCATATTTCCATTCTACTCTTTCATCTCTCTTTGGGAAGATATGTGCATCCAGTTGGCCACTTTTCTAAATTTGCATTCAACTTATTATAGGAACAGTTGATACGCTTTTTCTTTGGCATTGGAATATCAAAATGAGAAATGGTTGACAGTCAACTCTTTTATTTGTAAAATAGACCCACATGGCTAACCAGTGTTTCCCGCTCAAGGGAAAATTAAAGAATGCTCTTCCTTGGTGTCATGTCATGTCTTTCCAACAAAGAAGGTCTCAGATTAACTTTTTGGCCCTAGATCAGCTATGTACTTGAAAACGTGCTTAACTTTAAGCACTTCCTCAAGTTCCATTGAAGTGTACTGTCAGCACTCAACATATAATAAATCATAGCAACATTTGAAGCTAATCCACTTTCCTTTCAGAAAGCTACATGATAATGCCATAGAGCAAATATTATATGCAAAAAATATTTCTTTGTGAAGTCACTCAATGGTACTTCAGCAAGGGCTTAAATGATTTGCTGAATCAAGGTTTCAAATGGGTTTATATAATACAACAAGATCAAATTGCAATGTGTGTTTTTCAAAATGTCGGCCTGATCCTGAAAATTACTAGGTGAGTAATTTAATCAGTGTTTTCAGAGTATAAGTGTAGGCTGCAGCTGAAGCCAGAAGGCAAAGGTGTCAAATCCCATTAACAAGTATAATAAGTAGTATAGGTGATTACGGTAGCTCGCTGAGTACCTGCTGAGAGATGCTGACCTCGAGGGATTGAATGCTCTGTACTTTGCAGAAGATACTTGCACCAGGCAGAATAAGAATAATACAAAGAATTATCCTAGTCACTAGTCAAATGGATGTTTATTGTTTGTGGAGCTTATAAGGCACAACTGGAGTTGCGGCTCTTTGCCTCAGCAGGAGCTGAAGTTCTCAATATGCTGCAGTGCTGGAAGTTTGGCTGGATGGCCAAGCATCTGGGGTTTTTTCATTTAACATAGTCAGATGACATTTTTAAGGTAAGCCTATACTAAATTACGAAGCAGGCTAAATTAGCTCCTCTTTTGCGCTCGCTGGTGCAGCTAAATTGCTAATGGCTCTCAAGCTCGCTAGTCTAAAACTAGACCAGGAAAAAAACCCCCGACAAACCTCGCATGGTGGTGTAGAGTTTTCCTCGTTCTTCAGTCTGAAGGACACTGGTGTGTGTGCTGTGAAGCTCACTCTGGGAAGCTGATCCAAGCAGCAGCACTGGCTGCTGCCTGCGAAGAGCATTTGCTTGGCTGCCTGTGCTGCCCAGCTGCTCGGGGAGTGGGGGGGGTCCCCATCGTCTCTGTGCAGGCACCGCTCGGGACACTTGCACAACAGCAACCTGCAAAGTACACTAACAAGAAGTTTTGTGACCTTGCTGGGTTGCATTTGCTAGGGAAACCTTTCTCTTTGCTGAGTTTCGAGCACTTTTGCCACACAAGACAAATTAGACCACATGTGCCTGTGGCACTGGGAGTTGAGCAGAAGAAAGGGAGAGAGGAGGGATAGGAGCAAGGCGAGGGAGGGGAAAAGAAATCAAACACTGTTGTGGTTTTCTCACATGGTAATTATTTACTTTTTAACAGCAATATGAAAAGCATGCACAGCTGGAGGTTTGGCACTTCCAATAGCATTCAGGGGCCACTTTGGGTTCCTCTGCTTTCCTGGAGGATGTAAAAGAAAAGATGTAAGAAGCGTGTGGGCAAAACGCCTCCTCCTCAATCTCTGAGCCCTTTCCCTGCAGCAGGCCAAGCGCAGTCCCCGTACGCTCTCTGGGGCAGGGCAGCTCGATGCAAAACTCATTGCTCTGCAGACAGGCCAGCGAGGACCACAGCACACTCCTTGCCCCCCACGCCAGTCGGCTGCATCAGCTGAAATCACGCTGTGTGACACAGTCATGCTCGGCTCCTGAAAATAAAGGAGGGCTTGCTGGATTCTTTTACATTTTTAATAAGGCATAAGAGAGAGCCAAACGATGTTAAACTAACTGCTTCAAGTCTCCACTGTGCCGGGGGTGGCAGCCATTCCTTGCTCCAGAGTATAATCTGGGAATGCAGCTGCACCCTTCCTCCAAGTAAGTGTTAGGACATGCTCTGTCAGCTGTGTCCCAGCTCTGTCCCTTTATTTAGCATAAGAGCATTGTCTGATAGCTCCCAGACGCAGTTGTGGATGTCTGAGAAAGGCTTTGGGGAAGGCAGGGTACTCTGGCAACCCATAGATGTTGCTGGGAGTATCGGTAGGGCCATGCCAGACACTGCTGAGGATGGCACTGCTGGGTTAGGAAATAAAAGGAGCACAGATGTAGAAAGAGCAGAGCTCAGCTGCTTTGCACGGGCTGAATATGGAGATTTGGGGAATATTAGGAATTATGAGCTATCCATAATTCATTGTTACTGAGGATAAGCCTTCTGGATACTCAGCTGATAAAAAATACATTATTTCAAAGATGTGGTTTGCCATGTTGTGTTGGGTTTCTATAAGCAGGAAAAAGCCAAGCTGCACAGAAAATGGCACTTTTTGCTTAATTCGGTTCTCTTGTCCGAAGCCAGGAAGCCCTAAAGCTGTTTGATGAGTTTTGTTTTCAGAAGTTTTACTATCATCAGCTGAAAACATTTTCTCTTTGGATTTCCTCTCAGAGGAAAACTTGTGGGGCTGAAGAACAATATAGTAATTTTAAAAAGTTAAAAGATCAGCTTGAAGAAGATGCCTGGTATGTAAAGACTCAGTCTAATTAATCAATTTTTATTATAAGCAAATGTAGTTATTAGCAACACATAGAAAACTCAGATGAACAAACAATACATGCTTTGCCTTAGTAGTAATGTCAAAATATTTAAAAACATAGTCACTTTGAGTCAAATGAAATAGTTTTCTGGAAAATATATAGTTTAACCACCTCCTGAAATATATTAGTGAGAGTTTGAGCAACCGTATTTCATTTTAAAGAAAGAAAATAGAAATATTAATATTTCTTAATTTCTAAAAAATAGAAGGCAAATAATAGAAAAATAATTTCAAAATAACAGTTAATATTTTCTGTTTTTAAAAAAAAAGCTCAGTCTTTCTTCCTTCTCTTCCCTTTCATATTCCATCTCTCAAATTTAAAAAAAATTAACAAAAGTTTGTAGAAAGGCTCATTGTCACTGAATGTATGTTTTCCTCTCACATAAAATCCGGTAAAAGCACTTGCCCATCTTTAGGTAGAGAGAGTATCTTCTGTAGAGCACGTCAGAGGAAGCAGCTGAGCCTGCAGGAATTCCCCGCCAGCCTGGGTGCAATCAATAGATGGAGGGGCAACTGCCTTGCAGTTTTGGCTCTGGGTAACTCTCTGCCCACTAGTTATTCACACATGTCTACTTTTAACAAGTACTACATTAGGAGAATCTAAAATATGACCCTCAGAACAATCCAGAAGCCAGAAGAGCCTGTGCTGACACATATAGAGCAGGGCAAGGCCACAGGCTCTTATTGTTGCAGCAAAGCCTCCAGTCTCTTACCCTTACTTGTTATGGAAAAATCAGCCCAGATTTAGATTTCCCAACCCAGCATTACAGGGTGGGGGAGATATTGTATGAACACAGATTCACTCTCAACACAATGAAATAGGACTGCACTTTAAGACAGAACTATCTTTTTGTTCTGCATCTGTATAGTCCCTTGCACAGTGGGAGTCCCTGGCTGACTCCAAGCCCTACTGTTTTGTGAATAATATCAACAACAATAACCATTCTGGCTATTTCTAGTAGGAGCTGGGAGTGTAATTGCCAGTTGCACATTTGATAGCACAAAACTGTTTTGAAAAAGCATAAGAAAAAAACCCAAAACCCCCCCACAAAACAAAGAATAAACTCAATTAAAATCAGCTCTACACCCTCCTGAATAGGATCTCACCCATTGCTGGCTGGCTGTTCCTCTGCACGATTCCTCCATCTGTCTGACAATTCTGCATTTACTTTCAGTCTTTATTAAGATTCTTTCTAGTAAAATGCTTTAGCACTTTTGTCAAGAAGATGAAGTCTTAGAAGCAGGCATCTTAAACAGATTTTTATGCCGGTAAATCTCTGCCTCATGCTGAGATATGATGAAGAGGCCACCATTTAATTTACATAGGTGTATAACTTAGCGAAGTGTGAACAAATACATTTTCATTCTATACTCATGGGTATGCATTAGCTTTGAATACGGCATTTATAAGATACAACCTAGATTTCTGGTGGTTTCTATACCATTTCATAAAACAAAGTGAAATATTTTATTTTGTTAACTTGTGCTGGAAATCTTGTTTGCTACCCTTCATTCACAGTCTTTGACTGCAAATGAGCAGCAGTTGTGGCGTTACCTTCCTGGGCCATTTCAGGGAGTTTTGAAGTCATTTGTGTGAGACATTCTGTGTCCCCACCTCAGGCTCAAGCTGCAGTGTGAAGAAATGCACTGCAGACTAAACCTAAATATTCACCTAATTCCTCTGATTCAAGGGAATTAGACTCCTTACCTGAGTAATTACTATGAATTTTTAATTAATGATTTTGCTTTCACATGAGTTATTTTTATTATATTTTTTTCCTTCAGGAAATGAAAAACTTTAGTAATATTTTCAGACAGACCAAAATGATATTACTTTAAACCTATGCTTTCTCAAAGGATCCGCTGATTTAAGGGTCTCCCGCTGACCTCTCATTGACTTTCTCCAATGTTATATTGTTATGTCTAATAAAAAGATAAAGACAGATTAATAATAACCAATGACTGGAGTACTGGTCAGGACCGAAAATAGCAAGTGCCCTATGCAGGTCATGTCATATATAGTGTATGCAAACTGCAAGGAGACAAAGAAGATTAGAGAGCTTAGATAATAAATAAAGAGGAAATGGATCCAGTCCTCTACTTTTAAAGTTGGATTCACATGAAAACTCACATGTACCAAAACTTTGAAGCAAATCATATATGGATAGTTGAAATAATCCCAAGTTAGTTCAGGATGGGGTTCAGGGTTAGTTCAAAGACAGTTCAGAGGAGTTTCCAAGCACAAATTCCCTTTTCCCTTTATCCAGATACTCCCGGCGGGGAGCTCCCAAGCAGGAAGGTCACCAGTCCTAGTCAGAGCCCAGATGAATCTGGTGAAAACTCAGTTCACTTCCTCCGTGAAGGTAATACCACTTTCTTATAAACAGGATGAAGAAAATGTCCACGTCACTGCACTGAAATGCGCCCAGAAAAAACACAACATTATTCTCACAAATATTTTTTTATATGAGATTCAAATTAAGATATGTTGCCTGAAAGGCTTCCCAGCAATTTTCCGCAGCCGAGGGGCTCCTGTGAAAACACTGCGGAGCTGCTCCGAATTTGTGCAAGGGGCTGGTGTTGACTCCCTGGCAGGGAGGCAGTTCAGGGCTGGTTAGCGAGTCCCTGGGGTCAGGCATCACCAGCACCCCACAACTGCCTCTGCGCAGGGCACAATAGCTTCGTTTTCCCATTCACGTGCACAGTTAGCATATGCAGAGTGTCAGCTGTATTTCTGAGTTTGTCAGCTGGAGTTTCTCTGCCGAGAGGGCTCTAACCGGAGCGCTATGGTGTCTGTAGATACGCCTGCAGTGACAGACCCGTAGGCTGGTTGAGATTGAATACTAAAATGTGATTTATTTCCCCTGGTGGGTCTGGCATGTGTGTTTCAATGTCTGGAATACATACTACATTATTATTAGTGCTCAACTGTGTGTTTTAATAATCTCCTAGGAAACAAGGAAAAGGGGGGGTGGGGTGTGAAATAACCATAATTGTCTAAAGACAAGTATATACAAATTACAAAGTATTTTGTTAATAGTGTGCAAGCAGCTCTAATTATAATGAAGCATAAATTCAATGCTAAGGCTGTCAGACCTCTAGGAAATAACAGGGTTTTGACTTCCCAAGAAAGAGTTTTGCTCAGTAGTTTCTGATCCTTATACTTACTTGGGTTGTGTGCAGGAAGTGCATGAACAAATCCCATTCATAAATAAAGGGATTTGCGTGCCTGCCTGCTTTCCTCCCCCCTCCCCTGCAGATACCCCTTTTTCAGACTGTGCTCTTCAAAGTTTAGCAAACATGAAAGGAAATTGTTAAACTCTGGTAATTACCCAAGGATAGAAGTGATGTATAGTTTCAAACAGGATTTCACTCAGCATTAATAATGACAACCCACGTCATTATTAATGGATATGAGAATGGACTGGGGAAAAAAGATGTTGAGGGGTTTTTTAAGCCATTGTAAGTTTTTATCACTTTCAAAAAACAAACAAACAAACAAAAATGAATAAAATAGGGAAATGCATCTACATTTGTGGAGGAGTTCTCATCAATCCACTCTCCCCTCTGTCTGAAATAAAGAAGTCAATCTGCTTTTCCAAAATTGCCAAACTAATTTAAACTCATTTCAAAGGTCATAAACTATGCCATCAATGACTAAAATACGTATTGATCACAAAACCCAAATTAACACAATAAGTTGGTTTTATCATGTAAAAGTCACTAACAAGGTTACTTAAAAAGATGGTGGAGTAGTGCAGAAACATTGCAGGCAAGCAGTCGTCTCTACTGAGAGGTAAGAGTTTCAATAAGGTCTAGAAAATTTGGGTCTCCTATTCTTATTTGTGTCCAGTGAGGAAGTACCACCCTAATCATTGAAATTGCTTTGAAAATACTGCCCAGAATAAGAGTAGTTGAATAACTCTGTAGATGAGGCCAGCAGAATCTGATGTAAAACATATAGGGCTCTGATCCAGGAAAGCACATAGGCAAGTGCTTAAATCCATTCCTTTTCAGGAAAGAATTTCAGCACATGCTAGATTTTAAGCATATGCCTAAAGTTAAAGTTAAGCATATGGTTAAATGTTTTCTTGAATGGAGGCTTTCCTGATTCAAGGCTTTATAGGGCAACGTATGGCATTTCTGAGGAAACCTAAAACATTCTCACTCTTCACAGAAAGACAGAGAAAATGTACAAATCTTTTTTGAAATACCTGATTTATTGAATTCTATCAAGAAAGGATAAAGGTTTAACATAAAACCTATGAAGTGCAAGAACAACAAAAACAAAATATTCATCTAGTAGGCTCATTCAATAAGCAGACCCAGATCCCTAGAGTTTTCAAAGAAGAGAAATTAGTCCCTAATGCACTCATCAAAGGGAACAGCAACGTTACCTAGTGTGTTTTGTATTAGTCTTTCACTTTATCTCTTTTACCAGAATTTTTTTGTCTTACCTTTTTTATGTTTGGTGAGAAATTAGGTCATGACTGTAGACAGGGTGCACACAAGACATATAAGTCATAAATATCCCTACTGCAAGCCATTTTCCATCCTGTTCTCAATTTATTTCTATTTTGTTAATAATAGCCCCACAGCCTATTTCAGTGAAATAATGCAGCGCTTGACTGTGACTAGCCTTGAATGGACTCACGTGATGAGCTGCTTAGGAAGTGGAAGGAGCCTTTCCTTCCAGCTTCTTCCAGTTCCCGGTGCCGGACGCTAGTGTGGGCTTACTCAGGAGCACATATATTGCTAGACTGTGGGTCACGTATGCGGATGCTCATGTGTGCAGGTCAGGCTGTAGGTCCTACCCCGCGGATGAAGCATCGTGACCAAGCCAGTCATTCTCCAGAAATCTCCCTAATGGAGGAGAAAAGGGAGGAAGGGGCAGGGGAGAGGTAAGGCAGAGCAGAAGCAGGAAGGATCTGCATCACTACAAGTCTTCATAGCCACAGGTTTGCTATTATGTCTGATCCTTCCTTTTCCCTCCTTCCCAAATCTCTTGGACATGGCCCTCATACATCCTGATCCAGAAGGTTTGGCTATTGTTACATTTTTACATGCCGTTCGTTAGATTCCCTTTCAAGCTGGGTCCTATTCAAATAATAATAGCTTGGCTGTAAGTCGTGGGCGTGACTGTGCTTTGGTTGAAGAAAAGAGTTATCTCTTAAAATGCCAGTCCTATTGGATTATTCAAGAGGGCGCAGGTTTATTATGTGTATTCTGTTCATGGCCACTCCAGCTAGCAAAAGGATGCTGAAGTTTACAAGTCAGAGATCTCACTTCCAAGTCAGCTTTTGATTCATCCCAACTCAAGCCAAAAAGTGCCACTGAAGAAAGCAGGGAGATTCTCTAATTATTATCATTGTAGCACAAATCTAACAAGAAATTTAATTTCATTACTACAAATATCATTTTTGACTTGGCCTTTGTACATTTCAGCTGAGCCATTCTTAAAACCTATTTATCCAGGCTGCCTCTCTATGTATTTATTTCATATCTCTTTCTTTGTTCCCCTCAGGAGATCTATAGAGGTCTCGGGAAGCCTGAGGGACTCAGAGCCAAAGATGGCTCAGGGTGTTGTGGGTGGAAGAGGAAGAGAGGAGACACATGGATCAGGTGTCTCAAATATGCCTTTCAGTACATAATTGTGTAATAATGAAGTTTTTCCCTTTCCTGTGAAACTTACCAACATAAAAAATACATCTTAAATCCTCACTGCTGTAAAATCAAGGTCCACTACGAAAATGAGAACCATTACCTCACTAAAGACAAGTCAGTACTGTTGTAACAGAGGCATCCACCTTAGTTATTAAGTATGCAGATTCAAATCAGTGTCTCAATTAGAAAAAAAGAAGGATTTTAATCAGTTCCCTCTGAAATCTCTAACCAAAATAATCATTATACTGGGACAAGATGCACTTTTTGAGGGTTTTGTACAGGAATCTCAACCTAGATTGGAAAAGCTTTCCCAAAAAAAAGTGTTAGAAATGGCTATATTCCTATGAAAACCCCTGGTTTTGCTACCACCCATTAGCAATTTCTGATGAAAACAGGAAAACGTTTAATCAAAAACCACCCTGTCAGCTTCAGCTGATAATCAACATCAATAAATTACTGTTCATCCCTCTCTAGCATCCCTCTACCACCTCCACATCTGCAGAGCAAGGTACTGCCTACAGAACAGGTGTAAGAATACAAAATACACCCAGCAATGTGTCCTCTCCCACTTCCATCAGTGTGTGGAGCAAGAAATTTGCCATAATTTCTGACCGCCACTTCGCTCACCCTCTTTCAAGCCTGTTGTCTGAGCTCCTTCAGGCAGCGGTGAGGACGCACTGATACCAGAGGTATTTTTTCCTTGCGGAAGAGGGAACTATAGCAGGAAGCGCAGACCCGAGGCCAGGGAAGAAAGAGGAAGACACTGAAGATCATTGTCACTGTCGTTCTTCCTCTGTCAGCACTGACTCACACGGAAGAGACACTGCTTTTCCTTTCCTTTCTCTCTCTGAATTGTGGGATAGTCCTATTAATGCAAATGGTGGGGTTTATTGTTGCTGTTTGGGGTTTTTTTAATGTTCAACTTCTGTCCAACTCTACCTGCTTTGCTGCAGCTTGAGGTGGCTGATTTTTCTAAAAGAAGACAGGCCAAGCTGCTTAGAGATAAAGAACAGGGAAAAAGGAGACTGTAAGGAAAGGAGAAAGGGAAAAACACTACCAAGAAAAGCACCATAGAAAAAAAAAACAGGGCCAGGGCAACTCCGCGGTCATCCCAGGGTCAGAAGGACAGAGATATAATCAGGGGAAGGAGCAATCTGAGGAAAATGGAGGCCAGGCAGAAAGAGGCAGACGAAACTGTGCTGAGAGGTCTGTGAGGGGGAGGAAGGGTGGCAGAGAGAGATAAAAGGGAGAATTAGGCAGGGAAGGAGGTCTGAGACTGAGGGAGGCTGCTGGGGGGTGAAAGCTTGGTGGTCCTAGGACGATCTCCCCAAACCTGGGGCATGCAAAGTGAGGGATGCACATGAAGAGAAACTGGTACAGTAAGGAAATGCTTAATGCTTTTCTGTTCCTTTCCAGCCTATAAACAACCCAGCCCTTCAATACTCTTTATTACTGGCATAAATAATTTTCAAACCAGAATGGGCAGGAGATGACTTTGAAACCAAATACGGTATATTTCTCAAAAGAGGGATGCTTCCTGGAGGTGCAGAAAAGGGGGAGGGGGGGGTGGGTGGGAAGACTGTTAAAGAAAAGCAGTTACAGGAGAAAGAAAGTAAATAGTAAGAGGGACAGATAAAGGTAAAGGTAAAAAGATGAAAAAGATAGAAGTGATGGATGAGAGGAAGAAAGGAAATAGAAAGAGCTGAAATAATAAGAATGAGAACAAAGGAAAAGAATAAAAAGAAGGAAGCTGAGAGGAGAAAAACATACATCCAAATGAATACCTGGAGGTCTTCATGATTAATATCTTTTCTTTTACTGAGAATAAATTTATACTGCACTTACTTACTTAAATAGTGCAGTGAGTCACCATTTATACCTTTTCAGAGGAAGATGCCAAATTTGAGCTTTTTAGGGGTGAAGTCCACAGACTAAGATCCGTTCTCAGCAGGCTATGTGCTATGACCCAGTCTCAAAATTAATACTTTCCTCCACTTCAGTGTACATCAGCAGACATTGGAGTGAGTGGAAGGAAACAAATCTGCTCTCAGTTGTACCTCTTTTTTTTTCAATTGGAATTTCAGATTAATTAATACCATGATAATATTTCACAGGTATAACTAGATTATTGATTCCCTCAAACTAGAATTTGAGGGAATCTAACCAGCTTTACAGTTTCCCATTAAGCCAAAGAAAAGGAAAAGGAAAAAAAAAAACAAAACCCAAAACCCAACCATAAAAACAGAAAGAAAAAAAAAGAAAAGGAATTAATTATGTGGTATCTTCAGCTATCTATATTGCCCATGGCATGGCTGTTAGTCACAAACAATGTATTCAGACTTTATAACCTGAATGTTCTCCAAACAAATAACACCTTAAAACAGCAAACCAAACAATAGAACAAGCTTTATCCTGTCCTTTCCTTTTCAGCAGTGCACACAGCAAAGGAGACATAGGAGGAAATCAACTGTAAATGGCATCTTCAGTAATGAAGGAAAAAGCTGGATATCCACAAGTCTGTTTCCTAGGCAACTGAATGGAGGGACAATCAGAATCTCTCAATTGCACCCCATTATAGGTATTTTCTACACAGACCAGTAAAAGGAAGAAAAAGGTGATTGGAAAATCTTCAGCAAAAATCCTCCTGGAGCACTTTGAAAGCATGGGGGAAGTGAACAGATAATACACAAAATGGCTGCCTGCATGGAGCTCCTGATTGCAATCATCTTCAGAGCAGTAAGAAGAGGGATGACAGGAAAATAGCGCATTTAAACATTGCGTTCCCAAAGGTCCCAGATTTCATCCCTGACTCCAGAGATAGGACTGCACTGACAATTATATTTTATAGGAATATCTCACAAATGGACTTTGATGCTGTGTAGAGGAGGATTATTCTGAAAATCTGCATTGTAAATGCACTGTCTATGTTATACTTTGGCATCTTACCAACCTAATGGTCCAAGACTGTTAATGTGACCTGATGAACCAGAGCTGTTGTTGATCCACTAATATCACTTCTCTGAATAATTTATAGAATGCACAAACTTAGGCAAATGAAATAAGCATATGCCAAGGGAGTTCACTTTTTTCTGCACTGGGTAATCTCTTAGTACCAAAAGTATCAGTATATGCTTTATTCAGGAACATACTGGGGAAAAAAAGCCACAGATATGCAAGCACTTAGAGGATAAAAATATTACAAGGTATCAAAGCTAGACAGATAAATGAATTAATCTAGATGAGCCATATGGACTTCTTCCATCCCTAAATGTTAATTTTGCAATACTAAGTATCACAGTTACCCTGGTCATCCAAAGGAATGCTCTGGGTATAACCCAGCTAAGGAAAGCTTAAGTAGCTTGGTACTGTGTGTGCCCTCCCTCTTCTTTTTTGCACTCAGATTTTCTTTTTTTGCTTCCTTATTTCTTTTATTTATTTATTTGGGTTTTTTACTCTGAACCAGAGGCCTAATAAGCGTCAAAGCAATTTGCTAAGGCTGACCACATTAACGCAGTCTTAATTTTAACACAGATAGAATAAGTAAGTATGGTGCACCGAAATAAGATGCTCCCTATCATCTAACCTGCCAACCTTTTCCTCACTTAGTATGTTCTAAAAAAAGAAAAAAAAAAAAAAAAAGAAAGGAAAAAAAAAAGATAAAAACCCACTGCTTCATTTATAACCAAAACCATTATATTTCTCATTTGGGCTGAGACAAAATACGTCTTTCCTGCTGCAGCAAGTATTAGCAGAGTAAGCACAGGAAAATCATTGTCAATCCTGACTGAGTTCCTTTACCAAGGATTGCAACGAGCCCAGCAGAATAAAAGGGCAGAGATGGGAGGGAAAAGCCATCAGAGAGGGCTTCTGGATAATGGGAGGATTCAATTTTTCTCTAGAATTTCAAGTCCTTACACATTTGTGCTCATTTCTTGTCTGATCCGATTTCTCACAGAGGTGTGGTCTATTTGGCAAGGGACCAAGTTAAACCTCTTTACTCCCAACTTGTCTGAGGCTCTTCAGTTGCAGAGGAGATATGTTTTCGTTCATTTCCAGGGATTTTTTTTATTGCTCTGTAGTTGATTGGTCTGCTTTACTCAGTGGGTTCAGAATGTTCATATGTATACAAAACTTCATGAGAAGCTGGGGACAGCAAGGGCAGAACACAGAATTGTTGAGGCAGAACTTATTAAAAATATATGCAGGGAGAACTCTGAAGGAAACAAAATACAAGATGTTTGGGAAAGATATATATGGACCGTAGCTACCTACATCCTTTTGGTGTGGGGAATGGGAAAACTTCCTTAAAAGTATCAATTTTTAGCCACAGTTAGAAATGAACACCAGTTTTAATGACTAATTTTAAATTATTATTTTCCCTTGGATGGCAAATCCATTGGATGGTTAGATGAATTCTGGCAAAATAGCCATCTTCTGAAATGAGTAAAAAAATCTTTGTGTGAGAAACTTTTAGTCTGAAAAAACATTCCAAAACAGAAGTACCCAATTGTAGGATTGTAGCTCGACTGGTGTGCAAAACTTCCACTACTTTCTATCTTCACTACAGAAAAAAACCCCTTATTTAATCTGAAATATGTGGTAAAAAACCCTAGCATTTTGGCAGCAATTCTATCAGCACCAGCACCATATCATACTCTAAAAATAGACAAAAACAACTGATTGAACCAAAACTGAAGCTCTCCTCCTGCAAGTAGACAGACCTTCTCTTGAGTTCTCTGGAACTGCAAAATTCTCTGTGTTTAATTATCTTCTCTCAGTCACTGCTATCTTAGTTTCTTTTTCATCTTGTCTAGAAATCCCAAATGTGTTTCTGTTTAGCAGTTTTCCAACATCACTATGCCAATGTTGGTACAGTTCAGACATGTTAGTGATATCCCCATGAAGACTCATGGAGAGAAAATTCATGCTTAGGGAAGTCCTTCAACCCTTATTATTTCCTGCTCTGTCTTGTTATGGCACAAACGAGATGAAATCTTGAAACTGAAGGGAACAATAGTTCATTCGCGGGGGGGGGGGGGGGGGGGGGGGAAGTAATTAGCTTACTTTTAGAAGAAAAATAGATGAAAACCAGAAATCCATATCCTAAACATGGCCACGGAGCATGGAGGAGACTGGCCAAACCGCCCACAGCTCTGTGAGTGGATGAACTTTCTGTAGGTTTTCTCCAGAAGTAAA
The DNA here is from genome assembly GCF_011004875.1 of Balearica regulorum gibbericeps. Lineage (NCBI taxonomy): Eukaryota > Metazoa > Chordata > Aves > Gruiformes > Gruidae > Balearica > Balearica regulorum. Next base: position 19,097,907 of record NC_046186.1, read on the forward strand.
GGGCAGAATAATGGTTGTGGAGGTGTAGAAGCATCCAGAGACCATGTAGGTGGAATAATCCAAAAAGCCAGCTAGAAAACACTTGTGCTGCGTTCCTGAGAGAAAATCAACAGAGGAAGCTTTTGGGCCATGAAATAGCTGGAAAGAAGTTTCAGAAGAAAAGCGAGAGTTTTCAAATGCTGTTCCTATTATAAGGGTGAAAACCACATTATGAACATTATTCATAAATAAATAGCTTTGCTGCATGCACATCACTGATTCACTGAAATCATCAATAGATTTCCCTTAAAAACCCCTTCCAAGCTCCTTCAAGCTGGCCAGGGTTCTGCTCAGGAAGGATAGTATTATTAGTGCAGCAAGGAATGGATTTGTTTCCAGCGTACCTGGCAGGCACTTGTACAGACACACGATGACATCAGTCACAGCCAGGACCACACATGTACATTCACATGTAGATGTAAGTCTGTTGAACAGCCAATACATATGGTTTATACCCTTCTCCCTCTTAGTCAGGAAAGAATCCAGCTATTTTTAAGTCTGGATATGCATATGGCCAAATATAATGATATTCCTTGTGCAAAGGAAGAAAAGGAGACACTTAAATTTTTCAACATGCTCCCCTTATTTCTGGCAGTTTTCCTTTCCTATTGTGCTTACTCACTCTTTCCCTGGAAGAATGAAGGGCCCTCCAGGAACTTCTGTTCTTGTAAAGCTTACTTTAACACCCACAATGTCACAAAGTTTATTCATTCATGTAAATCGTTGTGAAGTGGACCGGCTGGGACAGCCAGCTTGCATACACGCAGAGGTGCACACCTCTCAGGTTGGCAACCCCTGCTTAGACAGAGCAATCGGAAGAAAATGCCTACAACAAGTAACAAATATTTGCACCGGACAGATTGCAAACAACCTTCAGACTATTATTCACTCACCCCAAGAATTAAGCAATAATGAAGAGTGAGCAAATTCATAATTCTCATAGTTGTCTTGAAGCTAACTTCTAAAAGAGAAAAAGTGGCTAAATCTTCTGCATAAATTATTACCAATTGTCCATCTAGCTTTTGTTAAAATAGGAACCGTGACAAAGACCTTGGAAACCATGATTCATGAATTTTCCAGGAGCAGCCAAGTGCATCATCCTCTGAAAAGAATATAAAGGAGGAAAGCTTACATTTGTCAAAAATTCTGGCTGTTAGCGTGCACTTTTCTTACTTCTTTGTAGGAAAGTAGTGGTAAAGCAGAAAGTATCTACACTGAGGAGACAGTGACAGTCAGTCATCAAATGACTGCCTCTGGTTGTGTCAGTCTCATCACTGTATATAACTTTGAGCACCAAAAGAAACCAGAGTGACAGTTTCAACATAACCTTTCCTTTAACAAGACATAAGTGTACAATATGGAAATCCAGGCTTTGACTGCTCTTTTTTTTTTTTTTTTTTTTTTTAATGAAGTTGAAAAAGGGGAAGAGAGTGGAGATCATTTAGCTTCACCCAGGTTACCCTTCCTGATAGTTTCCAAATTGCTGAGAAATTTTTAGAACCAAATATAACCATGCAGAAAGGAGAGTACTAGCTGGCTATATTTCCCATTTGCCATTCTCAAGCAAAACCACAGTGCTTCTAGGCCACCTATTTGAATTCAGATTCGTTTGTTTCATTGCCTCAGGGTGGGGGTTTTTTTTGTTTTTAATCAAGCACTCATATAGCGATATAGAGTTGTGGCTTTGTATTTGTCACAAGGCAGGTTGATTTACATCTCTACAACTCTCCCTAAGATTTGAAAAGTCAACCATATAACATGAATAGTGAAATTATCTGTTGGTAGAACCTAAAAACCTAAACTACTCTTATATTCTAGCACCAGCCAAATGGCATAGGCTGGATTAAAAAGGAGGTCACACGACAACCCGTTTACCGAATCCGCGACTATTTCTGTTTGAACCACATGCCCATAGATTTCTGTTACAGGTGAGGTCCTTCAGGCTGGGCCCTGTACAGATGATTTTGCCGCTTTTAAGAAAGCTCAGGAAGCTTACAGCCACAGTGACACTGCTGAGAGTCCCCCTCAGAGATCCATAATCATATTCCAAACTGTGTTTGGTTTGTGCTTCCCCCCAGCAATTAATCTCTGGGTAACAACTTCTGCCCTAATTTCTAACTTCTAATGTTCCAGAAGCTGAATATCTTTAGAACAGCTGTTATTGTTTCATTTTACTACAGTGTGGTAACAGGTTTTAAATGCCATTATTATTTATAGGGAAATGGGTTTAGATATTTTATCTATCTATAAAAGTGCATTGATTTTGTCATTTTCTTCCTTCCACCAGCCCCCACTGTTTTGCAGCTAACTGTTAAGATATTTAGCTTCCCACCCACACATTCTACTCCACAGACCCTATAAATTAATGAACGTTAGCAGCTTTTCAGAACTAAGTCTGATTTTTCTTTCCCAAGAATTCTTAAGCTAGCCTTGTATTTTATTTACCTGTATTTCTAAGTAGCTGCTTTAATATGCGTTACACATACTCAAACACGCTAGGTGAACACTCCTCCAAACGAAATAAATTGGCAGCTGCTGTTTCTACATTCGGGGGCTTAGTTTTTTTATGTACATTTAAGACTGCTGTCTTAGCAGTTTTCAGGACAAGCAGCCATTCACCTCCAGAGAGGATGAATGGACGTGCACCGCGTTAGGTGGCTGTGCAGTGCGTCGGGGGTTATGTCAGCGCTGTGATGTGTGCACAGATCAACTGCCGGGCAAGCCAGCTCTGCCAGTATCTGTCTTTGGCATCAGTTCACGCTGCTCTGTATTTGTTCGTGAGGCTGGAGCTCTCGTGCATCGCTAAACCTTTTGCCAGATGGATGTGCAATAGCTCCGACAGATCCCAGGGCAGAGCTATTACCCAAACACTGGCAGAATCAGCGGCTTCTCCAGTGAGTGGCAAGACTAATAAAAGCAGCTGGCTGCTCAGAGCCCAGCAGAGCAGCAGCTTATGGGTTTGTTGTTCTGCAGTACAAGTCTTCTTATTACAGAAAGCTATCCTGATATTTTATAAGAAATTAAGACACAGGCTATTCACATATCTCGTCGTGATCCTTTACACAGCAGATTTTCTAAAAGTTCATCCAGATCTGGGACAATATCTATGTGATTGCAAATCATTCCGTAGCTTTGTCAGCGAATATGCCTCTAAGCCACAGACAAATATAGCCAGGACAGAAATGAAGCATTTGACTAGCTGGAGCCCAGGGTGTCAGAATTGTATAACAGTCTATGAAATACTGCCAGAGCAGGCTTCTGAAAGATAAACAAAAATTGCATAGAGTAGTGAATAAAAAGAGTAGCAAAATTAACCTTTAAACACGGAACTGAAAAGCAGATACATAAGATATTACCAGCTGAGAAACAAAGTCTTCCAACAGGATTGGGGTTGAACCATGTCAGGCTTTTAATTATAGTGCTGTGGAACAATAGCTATAAAAACAAATCCTGTCTTAGAAATTACCCATTTTGAAATGTTTCTCTTGAAGATCTTAGTGTATCAGTATCTCATTTGATATGGTTTCTGTTAACTATATCTAGGTCTAATGTGAATCTGTCATAATGATCTTTAAAGGAATCTACGTAATACAATTACTGCTATGCTAGCTGAGAGTAGAAGTTTATTTAGACTAATGCCGTAAATGCAACTATGGTCATTTCTCTATATTTTAAAACAAAAATTGCAAAATTGTCATCTTCACATCATTGATAGTCTGCAAAACCATGACAGATGAACTGTAGCTGATTCACACAGTGATTTGAAAGAGTATGTCATTTACACAAAGAACTACATTCAGTACAATTTTAATGCAGGCAGACAATATTGCCTGAGAACGGAAAATTTGGGAACTACTGTTTGGGGTGTAAAACTCCAAGACTGAAAAAAAATCACCTTTTCTAAAAGAATAAGGTGTAACTCTAAGTAAATTTTTAATTCTGAAGTTAGCCTGGCTTGGAGAAGTAAGCTGGTTGAGGTGACCTCCAGATGTCTCTTCCAAATGAAATCTTTCTCTGGTTAGATCCTGTGAATGATCCTGTGAATGCAAGAGCTCTACCATATATATTCTGCTAAACAGAGTGGAGATGTGAGAACATGATTGAAGGCCAGATGTGTTAGATGCCAAAATAACTGCTGCACAGTTTTGGAAAATGAAACTTAGAATACGATTCTTGCAGCTATTTCCAAGGTATGCCTACCATTAAAAATAAAAACATAAAACTTACCTAGCCATGTGTACACACCCAGAGTGTCCTGCTCTTGGCTGGTGACTGTCACTGCTATTCTGTATGAGAGTGGCAAGCAAGGGACCCTGCTCTGATCCCAACAAGTGCCCCACAGAGAAAAAGCATGAGCGTCTGCATACAGTTCCAGGAGGCTAAAAAAGGTTCCTTGGGTAACTCGGCGTAATGCGTGAATTGCTAGCTAGATCACTTTATGCGACTTTTTTTTTATTATTATTATTATTAATTGAGAAGTTGGAAAAGGACTGACTTGAATATATTTCTCAAAATTTATTAATTGTAATCTTTTTGTTTTTCTTCATGGTCATTCTCAAACTTGCAGATCTGTGTGGGAGTTATCTTTGTTTGCATGTTTTCAAGCATGACCTCAAGACATTTGTATTTGTATGCTGCAATCAACCATTAAATAAATCATGTGGCTTTAAGGGCCTGGTCAGCTTCTACTGAAAATCCTTCAAAAGCGCATTTTTTAACACAAGTGGATTTACCTGAAGGGAAAGGATTGAACACCAGGATCCTCTAAGGCACAGAGCATGCAGGTCCACGACATGGCTGCAGCCATGACTTGTAACTCTTTTTACATGAGGGCAGTGTCCACTCTTGAATCTCATGCGACTTGAGCATCCCAACCTGGCTGCCACCTGTTCTTCCATTAAAAACCAAAGTGGTTTTTGTCTGTTATGCTTGAACATATGTAACTTTGCAACCCTTCCATTGTTTGGTTTTTTTAATGTTTAATTCCTGTTCTTTGATTGGTTCAAATAAACATCTTTCACATGGGTCTCATTAGATTGTTATTTACTCCTCTTGTAGTTCTCAGTTAGCATATTTCTAAAATTAAAAAGAAAAAAGTTACCTCTGAAGTGATTGTAATCTCAAATAATCTGAACTGGCGATCATCTCAACTGTAATTATTCAAATCTGATGTTCATACCCCACTGTTCTGGTACAAGGATATCCTTCAAGACAGGAACTTCTAGATATATTATATTCTCTCAAACCAGTAATAGAAAACACCAACATTTTGATTTTTATTTTTATTTTGCTTTCAGTTGATCTCTGTTTCTCTATTCCGTGGTAACTTAGCTCCTTTTTCTCTTTCTTACACTTTTCATTGTTTTCAGGGGTAAGAATATTGCCATTGTTTTCATTGCTCTCCAAGGCTAAAAAGCATACCCAGGTTTCATTGATACTATAGGCTCCATTGATACTGTTTTTACTGGTTGAATTATGTTTTAATGTCTTTAAAAAAGAAGACATGCTCTAACTGACCTGGAAAATAGACACCTCCTGCAGTAATTCCTAGATGTCATTCAGTAGCCTGCATTCCCTTATTCTGAAATTCTAGCTGCCATCCCAAGCCACTAATCATCACCCAAAGAGCAGGACTCAGAGATTATAGAATCATAGAATCACAGAATGGGTTGGGTTGGAAGGGATGTCAAAGACCATCTACTTCCAACCCCCCTGCCATGGGCAGGGACACCCTCCACTAGACCATGTTGCCCAAAGCCTCATCCAACCTGGTCTTGAACACTTCCAGGGAGGGGGCAGCCACAGCCTCTCTGGGCAACCTGTTCCAGTGCCTCACCACCCTCATCGTAAAAAAACCTCTTCCTTATATCTAATTTAAATGTACCCTCTTTCAGTTTAAAGCCATTACCCCTTGTCTTATCACTACATGTCCTTGTAAAAAGATCAAGTGATGCCAGAAGGTTCAAGAAGAGAGACACAGTGCTGTGGACACTGGTGGTCCTAGCTGTACAGATACTGACACTATTGGTTCTTCCACCTATTTTGTTTCCAAATAGTATTGACAATACCTATTGTTTTTGCTCTTGTCTCTAGTAAAGTCATAACAATCATTTTACAGGACGGATTATTTTTCCACAGAAATAAAATGGGCAGAGAGGAAATAAAAATATCCTGGTTTTCACAGGAAGAAAAATATTCAAAAATGTGTGCAGCAATTGGCCCTTCATTTGGTCATCTGTCACTCAGGAAAGTCAAGGTTGTTAAGCAGCACCAAAGGATTCTTGTTCAGTGGGAACCTTTTGACTTTGTAGCCTCTTGACTTGCCCTGACATCACACTTCTTCCATCACTCTCAAAGCCGTGAGCTATGTAAGAATTTGTTGTCTGACAGTAGCATCTCTTAGATGAAAGGGCCCCATGTTAAGCTTTAAAATGTCAATCTCAGTAGCCCATGTGTCTGGGTGGCTGATAGGATTGCAAATAGCATTGAAAGTGATTGCTAAAACCCTTCCTCTCAACTAAGAGCAAGACTAGCATGGTTTCCTTCTCCACGACAGTGCCCTTATTTGCTCACCGAGCGTGGGTGGAAACTGGGCTTTCTGTGGGCAGAGTACCGAAATGTATTTCCACTGAAGAAAGTAGGAAGCAAGAAAAGAATTTAGCTTGAATCACAGTTCATTTCCTGACCAACTCCTGGGGCAGTGCTCACACATGCTACCCTTTATTTAAGAGAGACTTCGGCGTTACATGTTAGTCTTTTATTCAGAATGGCAAGATCACAGCCAAAAGTGGTATGAGATAATAACAGGTATCACACACTGCTCGTGGTTTCATAGTATCCAAACTCTGCCAGACTAGTTGGATTATGGGCAGTTTTAAGTTAATAAAACCAATTTGTTTAAAAAGAAATTACCCATTTGGCTCTCGTTGATCATCCAGTTGGTCTTATTTTTCCAAGAGGCAGAACACATCTGCATCCAATTAGTATATTAGTTGGAGCGCCTCTGCACTGCTACATTACAGTTCCTGTGCGTGGCTTGAAAAAATATGTAGGATGTAAACTCTTCTCTCATCCTGTTGCAAATCAGGAGAGGCTTTAACGGAGCCACAGAGCCCAGGGGGTGAGGAGAGAAAGAGGGGAAGGAGCAAGGCGGTGAATACCAACAGCACTCAGCACAGCTCCTTGAGCTCAATGAGGGTTTTGTGTATTAAAGGTAGATCTTACACTTGGTTTCTGACCTATCAAAGTAAAAAGAAAATCTCTATTTATTTTAATGAAAGTTAGTTTAGGCTTCGCATGATCATAAATAGAGCACTGTTAGTAGAAAAGAACGGTACATTAGTGGCTCTGTGCTTGCGTCTGCCTTTTCTTTGTCCCTCCTAATTCTGCTGTGGCAATCAGAGACACATAAATATCAATTAAAGATACAATTAATACAAGTAAACCAATGCAACAGGCTACTTCGATGATGGTTTGTATTTAACCCTCTTATTTATTGTATGACCACACTCTCTCTCTTTCCAAAGGCGTGTTGGGTTTGCGTGGCAAGGTTTCACAGAAGTCACCCCTGTAGCCCCCCCCGCTACCAAAACCTTGCCACACAAACCCAACACACAAAGGTCATGGCCAGCCTCTGAGCCATTGTTGCAACTGCTCCGGGCTGAAGGGGGGGTTTAACAGGAGTTGGACGTCTCGTAACCATACTAAGGGATGAGCAGCGTAATAACAACGGGAGTTAAGAGAGTTATAGGATGAGGTAAGCTTCATGCTTCAGAGCATGTTTGAAACAGAGGAGGTTGAAATGATAGCCCTCGGGGGTTTGGCAGGGGACGAGAAAGAGTTGGAGAGGGGGGCAGCTTCCTTGCGTCGGGTGGGTCTGCTGAGCGCAGTAGATGAACTGCCTGGCTTTGCCCAGCAGACTGCAGTAAGCTATGAGCTCTGCTTTTTGCAGGGCACGTAAAGAGACCGGCAGAGCTGGCTGTAGGGAGTCAACTTGCCTGTAGGCCGGCGGGACCTGGGCACCGCCCCGGACTGGGTGAGGACTTGATAGAAATGCCGTCCCCCCACCCTGCTCCCCTCCTCTGGCCTCTCAGTTTGGTGATTCCCCTTCAACGTCGCTCCCTGGCACTTAGGCCTCCCTGCCCTAAGATAAGTAAAGATACATCATTGCATAAACTAGACATCAGAGTTCCGTTGCTGCCTGACTGGCACTGAACCTCTACACGTGCTCTGGGAAGGGAGGCGGGGGTTGGAGTCATCGTCTCTCCTCTGGTAGGGCCCCTGTGTGCCCCTTGCCCGCGCACAGAGCCAGGAGGCCCGTCCTTGACAGAGCCTGGCAGTGCCACTCACCTGTGGAAGCCTGTGAATGCTTGATGTCCACTCACACAGAGCTCACAGGCTTTTATTGGCAAAGGTCTCCTGAAGGCAGCCTCCTTCAGTATGTGGCAAAGAGAAGCCACATCTTCAAGAGGTTCTAACTAAGTTTTTGTGTTAGGCTAAGACTGGTGTTACTACTACAACACCTAAAATTCAGATGCTGAATAAAACTTCTATCACACTTCTTAGCTTTCGGTGATTGTTGAATGGCATGCTTTGTCAGGAATAAAAAACACCGGGTATGCCCCGAATGGTTGAGACTTCTAGGAATGTGGAGATCGAAACACTTAAACAGATCTGCACTCTGATTGTGCAATCTGAATGCACATGCAAAAGAAAAGTACCAGAAGGTAGAGCTGTTTCTGACAACAGCTGGTGCTACAAAACTTTGGGAGTAATTCAAATGCTTACACATAGGTACTTTGTGCCATTTTAGACACTGTAGGGTATCCAAGAGTGATCATTTCATGCTGAATCATTCCCTTGGTATTTTTAATATGTTTCAGTTAATATTGGTGAAGGAGGCCAATAATGAAATTGCTAGTAAGGTTATAAGCCCAGTGCAGCTAAGCCATACAACATGGACAAAAAATTACTACCTCACTTTACATACTCATTCTAGCTCCTAGAATTTATCACTGAAATCAGAAGAGTAATTCTTTCTTCAAGCCTAAAGAGGAGGGATGTAAGAGCATCTGTCCTCAACAGACGAACCACAGAAAGAACAGATTTAACTGCTGCTTCACAGAAGACCAAGAGAAACACTGAGGTGCACGTAGCAGCATGGGGCAGCAGAGAGATAAAGAGCAGGTATTTTTGAATGGAGGTAAGTCTGAAGATGGTGATCTTCCTCTAGTGACTGCAGACAGGCTCACAACAACGGGCTTAAGCTAAAAAATCCGACTTTCAGATGGCTGACAGTGCTCAGGAACTCTCCCACTAAAAGAACACTACTGCACTTTAAATTGCAGATATCAGACAGGCCACACAGTTTTAGCATTGTTCATTTTTTCCTTTCTCTACTTGAAAGAAGATGATGTGAAAGGCTATAACTTTGAAGGGCTCCAGCGTGAGGCAGCTGGACCACCTGTGCTCCACAGAGGCTCGTGTTCTCCAGGGCTGGCTGCCTGGAAAGCCGCCACTGCAAGAAGCCGATCTCCATCAGGCTCCTCACCTCTGAACGGTTACTGAACACGAAAAATGAAACTGAAATCTTGTTCCTTTTGGTTAGATGAATTTCCTGATAGGTGTCAGGAAATGTCTGAAATGTAAAGTAAGCTGTTGTCCTTTCTTTTCTTATAGTTTTCATAACGGCCTGTAGCAGACAAGGGTATTTAAATATTTTTATAATTACTTTCTTTTTTTTCTTTCAGTTCCCACAGGTATTCACATAGAAACAGGGCCAAAAATTCATTCAAACAAGTTTTCCTGTTCTTTACATGCCACCTGACATGCATTAAATTGTGCAAAGTAGCTCATGTTTAATTCTGTATCTAACCAAACTGTGTTAAGTGTTGGGTCATGCATACCAGAGTCTATTAAATGTGGTGGTTTGTTTCTTCCTGAATTAAGGCAGTCTGGGAAGACTGAACACAAGAAAAGTAAACTGATTCTTGTGACCCGCTGTAGGCATTTCCTCAGAAATCCACCTAACCTATGTAATCTAGATTCATCTAATGAATTCTAAAATTGCAAACACCCATTAAGTAAGATGGGAAAGAAAGAACATTGAAAATGAAAAACCAGTAAAGGAACATTTCAACTGCTAGATGAAAATATCACCTGCCTCAATCAGCAGCTATTTGTTTGATGGGAGAAATAGATGGAGCAAAAGCCAAAAGGAGAAATTTTCTAAGGTTAAAATATAATTATTCATTCAGTTTTTACTGTAAGAAACTGAAGATTTGGCACTTGCACCCCAATTGCACCTATACATGTCTTTCCCGGAGTGGACAAGATGCAGGCTAAGGGAGGAGAGAAGGGTAGTGATGGCATGAGCATTGATATTAAATCACATCGGGTGTTGTTGCATTGTTTCACAGCCTCTTCTGAAGATCATTGGTTTCTGCAGTCCTAGGAGGCTGAAATACCTACTGGAAGGTCTAACTTAGCTGTTCTTGGGGCAGAGACCTTAATGAGGTCTCTTAATGAGGTGGTGGCTCCCTCTCTGCCCACTCAAAAGATGGCAAGGAGTAATAGGCAGTAAGAGGATTATAGCCAGGTCCCTTGTAGTAAGATTTTTAGCACTCTAAGACATGTAAAGTACAAAAAGTACGAACATCTTCTGTACCTTTCTGTACCTTGGTGGCTCTCTGTCCAGTAACTGAAGGAGGAATAAAGGTGCAGAAGGACCATTATTTCATCTCTACAGCCCTGTTGTACAGAGGTGAGATGATTCCATCAAATTCCAGGATTATCTCCTAAATCTAAAAAATATCTGTCTTGCTGTTATTAATAAAACATATATCACAAAAATAAATAAAAAACAAATAAACAAAACCAAAATTATAATTCAGAATTTTTTTCTTTTCTCTTCTTTCTCTTCTTTTCTTTTATTTTCATCTCTTTTCTTTTCTTTTCTTGTTCTTTTCTTTTCTTTTCTTTTCCTTTCTACTATTTTCTTTTCTTCTCTTTTCTTTTCTTTTCTTCTCTTTTCTTTTCTTTTCTTTTCTTTTCTTTTCTTTTTTTTCTTTTTCTTTTCTTTTCTTTTCTTTTCTTTTCTTTTCTTTTCTTTTCTTTTCTTTTCTTTTCTTTTCTTTTCTTTTCTTTTCTTTTCTTTTCTTTTCTTTTCTTTTCTTTTCTTTTCTTTTCTTTTCTCTTCTTTTCTTTTCTTTTCTTTTCTTTTCTCTTCTTTTCTTTTCTCTTCTTTTCTTTTCTTTTCTTTTCTTTTCTTTTCTTTTCTTTTCTTTTCTTTTCTTTTCTTTTCTTTTCTTTTCTTTTCTTTTCTTTTCTTTTCTTTTCTTTTCTCTTTGCTTTTTCCTTTCCTTTCCTTTCCTTTCCTTTCCTTTCCTTTCCTTTCCTTTCCTTTCCTTTCCTTTCCTTTCCTTTCCTTTCCTTTCCTTTCCTTTCCTTTCCTTTCCTTTCCTTTCCTTTCCTTTCCTTTCCTTTCCTTTCCTTTCCTTTCCTTTCCTTTCCTTTCCTTTCCTTTCCTTTCCTTTCCTTTCCTTTCCTTTCCTTTCCTTTCCTTTTATAAACCTTTATTCTGTAGTCTTCCTTCTTAATCATAGGAGACTGCATTGTGTTTTTAAAAACTGTCTGGCAGGATGTTCATAGAAAATTGTAGTTTGCAGTTCTACATTTAGAATTTAATATCTTAAAATTATACCATCTTTTTGCTGTTGAATCCTTCCTAACTTCAGAGGAATCCACCTAATGAGAAAGAATGGTTTTAATTAGTTTTAATAGCACTGGAATTTGTACATAGCTTTATTAGTATACATGGAGATTGTATTGAAATTCCCTGGGCATAAAAGTAAAATTGCAAAGTACAAACCAGAGGTTAAAAATAAGTTAAAAGTGCCCATGTAGAGGACCAATTTGTTTTCTGTTAGCACCAATGATTCTTCAAATATGAGCACTTTCCTATTAGTTGAACCAGCTGAAAAATACATGAAATTAAAGAGCAAGATAACATATTGATTTTTTTGTCCAGTGATCCTCTGCAGGAAAAATTGTTATGATAACCCACCATTGACCAAAACACATGGCCTTAGTGGGGAGGGAAAAAAAAAAAACAAACAAAAAAAAAACAAACAAAAAAAAAAGAAAGAAAGAAAAAAAAAGAAAGAAAGAAAAAAAAAAGCAAATCCAGGTTTTCACAATATATAGGAAAGGAAGGTCTATTTGACCAGGTCAAATAACCTTTTTGATATCTAAGAAGCAGATTAGTGACTTTAACTGCATCAAGGCGGACAAGTGGATTTCATTACATTTTGCTTTCATCATTGTCAGAAAAGTTTCACCCTTTAATAAAAACACTGTGATCTCATTTTATTATTTCCAGGAGCTACTTCTTTTCTAGTGGCCAAATTTAGGGGCAGAATTTTAAATCTGCTTTTCAGTAAAAAATTTGGCTAGTGTATCTAGCTGCACAAAATGTTTGTAATGTTCTTATATATACTGGGCTGCCTGGCTGCTCTCTAGAAAATTTTCTCATTATTTGGCTGTTTTATCTTTTCCTACAGATGCTCTGAGTGGTGTAGCATTATTGCATTCTGAAGAAAGGATCTTTAGGAGGTGAAATCAATGTAACATGACTTTGAGGGCTATTCTAGTTTTTAACCATGGAGGATATGGTTCAAAATGTGGATCCTTATTAAAAAACAAACAAATAAACAAACAAACACCCCCCAAACTTTTAAGATTAAATTATCAGTGTTTATTTTCTTTCCTGGTGATTACTATATCTGATGGTAGATCATCCAGATAGATCATCCATACAGATCTGCTCTTTAGCAGAGTGGCTGCAATTATTGTTGTGGTTGTTATTATTGTGTTATTGTTGCTATCAGCAGGGATTATAATCCAAAGTCCCCTAACAAATGCAAGCACTAGAGAAGCTTAGAGTTATTTGTACGTTTCCTGAATTTACTATTGTTCAGCACAGAAGAGAACTGAACAAACCTTCTCTCACAGTCTTAACAATTACAGCAGTCTCTTAGAAAACAAAAAATATGGCTTAAAATCATTGCTCTACAGAAGACTTGAATGTGAGTCTCCAGGTGCATGTTTTAAACACTGTAGCTGGGGGAGCCAGTCCCATCTCCTTCTTCTTTCAGTGCTAAGCATGACTAAAAGGGTTTAGTTGCCTATTGCCAAAGGCTGTGAAACTAGACACCAGACTCCTTCCTGTTGCTCAAGAAATTTATCCAAGTATTTCTTAGATTTGTTTTAATGGCAAGAAGATTAAAATCATAAAAATCCCCAGAGATGACCAAAGCTGTCTGTCCTGCTTCTGGAATATTACAGACTGCCCTAGCTGGGCAAGTGGATGGCTTAGTTCTGATGGCCTGTAGCAACATCAGGAATTTCACATGAAGTAGCTTATAGACACAGATGTAGATATGTATGTATATATATACACACACATACACACACACACACATATATATATTTATGTTTAAGAGGAAGGAGCATTACTGATCTCTGACAATCTGGCTGGAGAGCACCCCTGCAATGTGCAGGTGTATTTTGTGCCTGATCTAGATGCACGGTGTTCAAGCTCACTTTCCAGGTCTACTGTAATTATGCACCTTCAGTTCAGAGCAGGGAAGGAATAACTTCCATCCTATGAAATCCTAGATGTTCCTGCCCATGGTGAGGAGGTTGGATAAGATGATCTTCAAAGTCCCTTCCAATCCAAGCCATTCTATGATTGATTCTATTACCCATGCATTATGCAGCCTGAAATGTGAGAGTCAAGGCTAAGACAGAAAAATGGAGAAAGTTAGCATTTGTTGCCAAGTTGTTAGATCAATTGCCTGGATTTGGTGCATGTTGATTTCAAGCATCTTCTTCCTGTATTGGGTGTGATGGTGCTGCGATGCTACCTGATGGACAATACCATAGCTTAATGTCAAGGTATTCACTCTCAGTAATCCTTGCTCCACATGTGATCTCTCTCTTACCTTTCTGACACAGCCAGTTCTCCCAAGTGGATTAAATCTGGGTTGTCAGTCCCTCACAGGACACACACTCTTCTCATATCGGGAACTAGAGTTTCAAACTTGGGCTGGGGACTCCAGGAGGCAGCATTTTTGTCCATGGCAAGATAGAAGCGAAATTCTCTTTGTGGATCCAGAGGAAGATTTTCAAAGGTGAAAATGTCAACTCCTCATCTAGCTCCAACTGAAAGTCTGTCTTTGAGATGCCCTGTTATGAAATGTTTTCCATTAACAAAAATAAAAAGACCACATTAAAAAGGTTTTATTCCTAGTAGTAGCTTTCATGTACTGAATATGTTTCTAGGCACTTTAGTCAGTGAGGAACTATTTCCAGTAGTCTTATAAGATTTAATAAAACTGATTGTCAAGACCAGAGCAGAGGGTTCCTAAACACCTTTAATCTTCTGTATAGTTTTATGGTATGCCACCACTGGAGTTCTAACAGTGAGGACCATTGTCACACTGAGAGAAGAGTTTGACAGCAAATTGATGGTTCATCACAGTTGCACAGTCTGTTTTCCATCCTGTTGATAGAAGTTTTTTAGTTGTCTGAAGTGCTGATATATAATGCAACCACCTTATTGCTGAACAGACCAGCAATTCTACACTTATTTTCTTGAATTTCAATATTTTAGCAATATTTCAGCTGATATTTTCCAAATAGTGTTATATGCACTGTAAATCACAAGTGCATATAATTTTATGATCTATATGGGAAATGTTAGTCCCTACATGTGCATGTACACACTTACTAACCTATGATGTCTTGCATGTATTTGAGTTTTGCTACAGAAAGCATTTTGTCTCTGAGTAAACAAGTCATGGAGTTAGCATAGTGCTTATAGTTTCAGATGCCATTACAGTCAGTTTTCCAAAAGGCGAATAAAGTCCCCAAAGATGCTACTGGCTTCAGGATGATATTTTTGTGCTGCTTGGATATTGCTTTGTGGGATAATGACTGTTGCTAATAACAAACCAGTGTTTCTTCTAAGCCTTTACTGATTCTTCAAAAGCATTGAGTAAAAAGCCTGGGGAGCACATTTGGCATTTTTGAGGCTGCTGTATAAAATCAAAACTTTTGTGGAAACTTTCTTTTCTTATATATTCTTATTTCCAAAATGGTTTAAAAAACCTCTTGTAACTCTTCACATGCACTTACTAATGCCTAAGGTACTTGATCAACTCCTATATCCCTCATGTTTATAATTATCCCTTCCATTACTTGCTTCATCTCAAGTAGGGAGACACACAGGAAAAGGACATCATCTGTCATTCATCTGTCAGTGTAAACAATGTGTGTATGCACCATAACAAGGAACTATTAAATATGTATTGGGTTTGCATGGCAAGGTTTTGGTAGCGGAGGGGCTACAGCGGTGGCTTCTGTGAGAAGCTGCTAGAAGCTTCCCCTGTGTCTGACAGAGCCAATGCCAGCCGGCTCCAAGACGGACCCGCCGCTGGCCAAGGCCAAGCCAATCAGCACCTCTGTGATAACATATTTAAGAAAGACAAAAACAGTTAGAGAGAGCTTTTTGCAGCTGGAGAGAGGAGAAGATGTAAGAACATCTGCAGACACCCAGGTCAGTGCAGAAGGAGGGGGAGGAGGTGCTCCAGGCGCCGGAGCAGAGATCCCCCTGCAGCCCGTGGTGAAGACCATGGTGAAGCAGGCTGTCCCCCTGCAGCCCATGGAGGAGGGATGAGGGGGTGTAGAGATTCCACCTGCAGCCCATGGAGGACCCCACGCCGGAGCAGGTGGAGGCACCTGAAGGAGGCTGTGACCCCGTGGGAAGCCCACGCTGGAGCAAGCTCCTGGCAGGACCTGTGGCCCTGTGGAGAGAGGAGCCCACGCCAGAGCAGGTTTGCTGACAGGACTTGTGACCCTGTGGGGGACCCGCGCTGGAGCAGTTTGCTCCTGAAGGTCTGCACCCCGTGGGAGAGACCCACGCTGGAGCAGTTCGTGAAGGACTGTCTCCCGTGAGAGGGACTCCACGCTGGAGCAGGGGAAGGATGAGAGGAGTTCCCCCCCTGAGGATGAAGAAGTGGCAGAAACACCGTGTGATGAACTGACCGTAACCCCCACTCCCCGTCCCCCTGTGCCGCTGAGGGGGGGCGGAGGTTGAAGCCGGGAGTGAAGTTGAGCCCGGGAAGATGGGAGGGGTGGGGGGAGGTGTTTTAAGATTTGATTTTATTTCTCATTCCTCTACTCTGTTTTCCTTGGTAATAAATAAGATTAATTCCCTCTCTAAGTTTGGTCTGTTTTGCTCGTGATGATAATTAGAGAATGATCTCTCCCTGTCCTTATCTCGACCCATAAGCTTTTCGTTGTACTTTTTCTCTCCTGTCTAATGAAGGAGGGGAGTGATAGAGCGGCTCTGGTGGGCACCTGGCCCCCAGCCAGGGTCAACCCATCACAATATTAAACAGTGCAATCTTCAAAAGTGGCTGACAGAGTCATCTTGACAACAAAATTCTGGAACTGGCATTTTACACTAAGGGATCTTCTACAGGAAAAGTTTCTCCTTTGAATACTCTGCATTGATTTTCCATCCTGTAACTGACAACAAATGGTGTTACTTAGGTGCTTATGTATTTGTGCCTTTTACTCTTGCCTTCACATTACTTACCTGGGAAGCAGTTCCCTTTTCCCAGGCCAATGGTTAACAGCCAGTTCCCCGTTCAGACTAGCCAGTGCTTTCTGATTTGCTGTTATCTTCCAGCACTGATTTGCTTTCGTGGTAAGCCTTGTGTCTTTATCTGTTGTATATCAGCATTAGGATCCAATCCTGTAGGAATTACAAAGTTTAGTGACAGATTTAGGAGACTGCTTAAATTCTCGCCTAACTTTAAGCTCATTAGTTCTAAGCGTTCAAGTGCTTAGGAGCAGACGTATGTTCAAGAACTGTACTGATTCTTGGTGATAAAGCCTACAACACTTAGCAGCTCAGTTGACTCCAGGAGCTTAGCTTCATCAAGGCTGTGGAAAAGAGCTCCAGAACAAGTGTCGGATTTCTGTTCTGGCTTTTGCCCAAAGTCACCCTGGATAAGGTGTGACACCTCTGTTTCCCCATCCTTTAAGGAGAGCTAAGATTATATATACATATACATATAATGTGTACATTATTTAGTATTTGTAATTAAATCAATAACACATTTGATTAATCCTCTGATGGACTGAGCAGAAGCAAATCTGACTGGAAGTATAGACCTCTGAGACTAAACTGAGTTGTTTCTTTCATTTATCATCTATTATTGACAAAATATAGTTGTTCTATACTAAAGTAAGGATTATCTGTGGATGATAAAGAACATTACAATTATGGATAATAATTAGAATTGGCGTTTTACTGTTCAAGCTGGCAGCAGAAATTTGAAGTGCAGTTATCAGTAAGGAATTTAGCAGCAAGGAAAGGATGCATCCACTTATAAATACTTGAGGCCATGAAATACTTCAGTCACTCTTGAGTCACATACTAAATCTTGGAACATTATCTTTACACATTACAGCCAAAGTCAAAGTGGAAGTTGATGCCATTCTGCTAGATAAATGAGCAGAAATTTCATTCATATTATTTTATTTAGTGAGATTTGCTTTTCAGGAATCTAATTCAAAGAGAAGTGGACATTTGAAATATGCCCTTCTTTGCCACTCTTGTTATTATAATTGCTGTAGATTGAATTAGAGCTCCAATCTTATCAAAAGACTCCCAGCAGCTCCTGCTGTGATAGGAACATTGAACAAAGTTACTACAGAATCATTGCATCTTGGCAGGAATATTAAAAATAAATCTGTTCTTTCTGTCATGCGTGACCTTGATATTGAACAATGAAAATGTGCTAAGTGACTGACCAAAATGTCAGTGTGCTATCTCTTGGCAATATATGAGGGACAGAAAAATATTTCTGTCTGTGTATAAAGTGGTTTTTTAACTACTTCTGAACCAGGTGTGTAATATTTGTGCCAGAAGGTTTGGTATGTCAGCACAGGTATGGCTGACAATGAAAATGCAATGCTAATAATTGTATAATGCTGGCCAAAATATTATTTAGAGGAGACAGAAGCAAAGGGAATGCTTTTTTAAGAAAAGCTTTGTAACTGCAGTTGAAGCTAGAACAAGACCCAACTTCAGAAAAAAAGTAGAACATGTTTTTTGGCATGATCACAAATATTGACAAAGGGGAAGAAAGTGGCACTGTGCAGTATTCAAGGTACATATTGGGATTGGTTTCATGTAAAAAAAAATAATTAAAAAAATAGAGTAGTATCAACAGTAAGAGGAAAATGAACTCTATTGTTCCAAATGTTGTTGGGTCTCTCTCCCACATTTTATACTGTGTTATTTTCTTCCTCTTTGATCTTGATTCAGCTTCTATTAAAGATAACGCAAACCAATGAAAACTGGATCAGGCCAGGGTGGATAGCAGGGTGTTATTAGCACCAAATTTCCTCCTTCATTTGCAGCTCCCATCATTTGTATACTGAATGTTTCCTTGTCGCTTTGTAATTTGAGGGCACCCATCTGTTAATTTGCTCCCCAGATGCTGTTTCAGGATGTTATTGCTGTTGCATGCAGCCTATCATTTCAGAGATGCTCAGACTTCATTTTGGCATCTAAGGAGCTGGAGGAGCCTCTGGAAGCTGTGGAGGTTCGCAAACAGAAGAGAGCCTGAGGGCAGGGAGTGTGGTTTCTGGGCAAGCTGGAGGCAGTCAAAGGATGTGGTTTTGTGGATGGAAAAGAAGCTGGATGGAGCTCAGGAGATAGTCCTTCAAAAGAGCTCTGACAAAACCCAGAGCCACGGCTATTGATAGTGCTCTAGTTTTGATGCTGTTACAAACTTAGGCATAGTGGTACTGGTTTTGTACCAAAGGAACTGCTTAGTAAAAAAGGAAGAAGTAGTAGTGGAGGGATCCTTTCATGAAATAATGAATAGAATAAGTTGGTCCAAAATATTTCTGAAAAAACTCAGGCTTTCTGGAATCTCAGAAAGCTTAACAAAATGACTGTTTGAAATTTGTGTTGCAATAGAAGCATCCAGTAAAATGAATCCTACACAGAAAGTGCAGTAGAACTTAAAAGATAAAAAAAACTCACAGATGTCTAAAAACTGCTGTATCAAAAGCAAGCTAGCTCTATCCACAATAAGATAACTTTCCTGGCCCTTGGCTCAAGCAATAAGCATACACTTTTTTCCTCCTTTTTATATACTAAAGCTGCCTAGCTATCTTTAAAATCTGTTTTAAATCTTCAGTTTAAACAATAGAGCAATGTATTTTCTTCAGAGAAGACATGGCACTTTTAAAAAGGAAATGAAAGCAGTAAAAAATGAACAGCGTTTGTAATGTCCACCCTTGGTCATTCGCATTAAATTACATGTATGTGTATTAGAATCAATTAAATGAAGGCATGCCCTCCTTCCAACACAGAAAAGAATTAGGTAATATATTAAAAGTAGATAACCTTGTTTGCCTCCCACTCAACCTTTCTTCATCATTCTTAATAGCAAACATCTAGCTATTGATTAGTTCATTTTAAATGCTACTAAGGTAAATGCCACACTGCTTTGAACTGATAAAAGAATTGAACGGAGACGAATCATAGTAATTGTGGCACGTTGAGGAATGCAGATCACAGAACTGAATACAAAAAATGCCTAATGTAACCTTTTCTTTCATGTAAAATCTTACAAAAGAAAGAAAACGCATGTTAAGGCAGTCAGAGAAATTTAACTTAACTCAAGGCAGATCCCTCTCATCTCCTTCATTCTGCCTTTGTAGTAAGGACTGCAACTTCATTCTAAATCAATACATTTTCTCAGGCAACAAGATTCCATCATAAATCATCATTTGCACAACATGTTTCTGCTAATAAATCTGCAGCTAGAAGGGATAAAGAGGAAACTGGTTAACAGTAAACTGTGGTGTTAAACCAGGGAAGAAACAATATAAAACACGACGTTATTACTGACACCTGTATCTACAATATGCTCTCTATCTATGTCAACTGTTGTGGAATTAAATGTATTTTCTCCTACAAATAGCTGTCTATAAAGTCCAAGTTGATGCTCAAGACAATGAAAATGCTGAACCCAAACTATTCATGAAGAGACGAGGTTTAATGTATATAATTTAGCTGCAAACCTGGCCAACTGCATTTCGAGCAGATTTTTCAACAGCTTCTCATAGCAAGGCAAAATTTGACACAAATACATATTTTGTGGCTTGGATGTAAACCTAAGGAACTGATTACCCAATAGACTAAAAATTTCCTTTGAAACCTCAAATGCATGCTCAAAATAATCAGTTAAAAAGCTAAAACCACCAAACTGGGTTAAAAAAAAAAAAAAAAAGAAAAAAGAAAAAAAGCTGATGATAGTATAAACTATTGATAGTTCATAGAAGCTAGAAGTTTGGAGGTTATACATTTCTATCTGGGGCACAAGCGAGATGTTTATATCTTGACAATTCCCCCCCACCCCCAATTAGGAATCTAAAATAAAGTTGCTAAATCCTAATTTAAGAAAAGATTTTTGAAAACAGAACTGAAATTTATATTCCACTGGCTTTTAATGACAGCTGAACTCCAAACTGCTGGCAAGAACACATTGAAATTTGTGCCATTGGACAGGATGGCTCAGAAACCCAGAAAATGGAAAGAGGTAGGCACAAGTCCTTCGACTACACTAACTTCTCTTTTTTGCCTTTGAAAACCTGCCTTGTGGGCTAATGTATCCCAAACAACTTTGCTCCATGCCTCCTCTCGAAAATAAATTCCCCTTCTGACACCTTCCTTCCTGATTATTGCCACCCTCACACACTTTCCTGCTTCCAGAACTGTGAGCAAAATTATGCGTCAACCATGGACGCCAAAGCAGAAGATGTAACTTCTAAATAAATGGGTCCATTTTCCAACAAGTTCAGTGCCATTCAACCCTAAATTAGTAGAAGTATTTCTTGCTTATGAGTCTGAATAAAGACTTGACAGGTTGTGTTTTATTTCAGTCTTGGAAAAAGTCTTCTGTCTTGGTCTTTCGATCTGTCAGTTATAAAACTGTGCACATTATAAAGTGGGTGTTGCTTAAGAAAGACCAGATTCTGCCAAATTTATCCATCTAGGGGAATGGTATTGCACAAGTAAACAGAATGTATTCAGTTTTCTATATTAAGACTTCTATAGTAGTCAGTGAGCAGAGCTCCTAGATTTATTTATTAGCGTTAACATATCTATTGAGCACATTTCTGTTTTGTTCAAACATTAGGAAAACTCTGATACTTTTGTGTCTACTGTCACTGTGTCTGCCTGAAAAATCTCTGCATCCAGGAAATTCTGTGCAGCCCCTGCAAACAGTTTCTTTTTCCTTATTCAGGAACCGAACAGAAGTCCAGTCCTGGGCCAAATATTGTCCTCACTTGATAAATTTGTTAATCACCTCTCACATCTTGTTGATTCAGTGTCAATCAAAGGCAATACTATTGCTCACATACTTACAGCTGAGTTGCAGCTCTAAGCGTATGCGTAAGTGCTTTTTTGGGTAGATGCCAGAGTTGCTTGGGCCCTTGCCATGTCAGGCCCCTTGTGAGTACATTTTTCTCACGTGAGCCACATTTTCAGGACCAGACTTGCATCTTTCAGCACACTGACAGCCATGCAACTCAGAGCGCAGGTGAGTCGGAGCTCTCCTGTGCTGAGCACCTTTGGCTTCTTCCTGTGCACAATGTTGAGACAGGACCTACAGATATTTCAGGATTCAAAGGTTAGTAAGACTGGAGAATCTATCCCCAAGTTAATACAACTGTTTATGTTACCACTAAATATCCCACAGATGCAAAAGAAGATGCATTTGAGCACTTAGAGGAAGAAGCTAGACATGGAGATATTAAAATGGAGGAAAATGTGCAAAAAGTATTTTGATGAATAATTTAAAAATTGTCTGGGTAACAAAATTTATTAGGTTAATGTCACGTTAAATCTTATCCCTATACTCAGACTATCCTACTGTGTCTGTTTTGGCAGTAAATTATAAATTTATCAATTATCTACATCTTTATAGGTTTCACCTCGTGTTTTCTATTTTCAAAGGTCTGGCAGCCTTCCCTGAGCTCCTGAGCAAACAAGCCCAGATCATCTGCAGCGGGACTGCACTGGGCTCCTTGTGCATATGGCATACAGTTGCCAGCAAGTCTGATATACCACAGAGTTGATCTACACATGCTCCTAAGAGATATTCAGGACATGGTGGATTGATTTAGTGCTTTGCCCAAACATCTGGACATATCAGGTATCCCTAGCCACCAGCCCTATATGTTTTGGGAACTGCATCTATGGGCAATGCATAGATGCAACGTATAAATAATGGAAGGAACAGTTAAATCTCAGGTTTCAGATCCTGAACCCCTGTGGAATAGGTTCTTTGAGCTTCTGGCAAAATATTCCTTCATGTATATATTTCTTTAATACAATCTGCAAACTTAAGGCTGTTTAAAATGCAGAAAGCTTGGGGGATTGCCTTTAGTAACAAATCCTAGGCAGTGGGTAGTACAACCCATTCATTCTATTGGTGGAAGGAGAAGAGTCCAAGGTAGTCTCCACCTGAGGCATGAATATCGTGCTGTCTTGGAGGGAAGGCCCATGTCCCATGAAAAATGCAGAAGAAATGGCTTTGGGGTTTGAATGATTACCGAAGAAAAAGAGTATTAACATCTTGCCAAATACTCCCCTCCTAGGAAGCTCACCTTTTAATCAAAATGGAATATTCTGTAAAATATTTAAACTACTTTCAGTTGAGGGAGTGATGGTTTACTGATGATGCTTTAATTAAGAGACAGCAATGCCATTGCAATATCTTATGGAAATAGCACTTATTTTTAGAAAAAGGTCAATATAACTGAGGCAGTGGTATTTCTTACAGTTTAGGAAGATAAATTTATGCAAATATTGATGGCAATCTTCTTATAAAACATAAAATGTGTATTAAGTTGTTTTGCCTACTAATATGTAGGCATTTGTTTCAAGCCAAATTTCTTCAGTGTGCTTTGGACTCATAGGATTCCCTGTTTATTCCACTTGCTCATGAAGAGTTACCAATGCTAGCGTATCTGGCACAAATCATAATACTTATTCTCTGTAGTAGAATAGTGTCATGAAAGCAAAGAGCACTGGAGGGCTCTGGAGCTTAGAAAAGTAACACCTCACAACAATCTCATTATTTATTAACAAAATTTTTAATTTTAATGTTAATTTTAATGACAGGTATGTAAAAAATGACACACACACACACACATACACACACACACACACACACACACACACACACACACATGATCAAAAGAGGACCAGGATACAGAATATTTCGTTTTCAGGAGTACAAAATATTCACTAGCTTCCATGTGCTATTGTAAAGGTACAAAAGACACATATGTACTGTAAAAACATCTATGTGTTTATAGAGTCTAGTGTCTAAAAATTAATGCTTCAGACCCCATCCAGATATGCAATGACATCATGACACTTCCTTCCCACAGAGATAAATGCAGCTCTAATGGGAATGAGAGGAAGGCAGGGCTGCTTGGCCAAAGCTCTGTCACATGCCGTACAGTAAAGGTGCCACTTCAAAGCTCACCTAAACCTCCTTCTTCACGAAACCTGTGTCTGTACTGTCTGCTGAAACTAGTGGTTAACAGACTGAAGTTTGGGAGTGAAGACTTGCTGTTAAGTTATTTTTTATCTTTTTTTTTTTTTTTTTTAAAAGGTACAGTACTAGCACGTGTTAAACAACAGTAACTTATTTAGGAGTCTGAGCTCTGACTCCATGTCCTCCACACTAGGAAAGTGGCATTCCTGCACTACAGGAGGTAACATGTTTGGCAGAGTAGCAGCAAGTTGGCTGGACATGAACTGCTCAAACCCTCTTACTGGTCATCTTTCATCAGGGCAGAAACGTGGCAAACTCCGCCATGCCTCTCTCTCTGATCTGTAGAGGACCTTGCCCTGTCAGCCATGTCAACTGGGCAACCCTTCTGAAGGTCTGACCTGAAATTTTTGCTTAATCTTTGATATATTTTGTCTGATCTTTGACAATAAAGGTCATGCTCGATATAATTGAGATGGGGGGGTGTGGTTTAAGTGTCAAAAGAAAGCATATTTGAAACACCTCAAAATTGTTTCAGCATGTTAAGGAAGTCCCTTTTGTCCTGTTCATCCCTTGAATCAAAGTTGCCTTCCAGGAATTTTCTGCTTTACTAGCAATGACATCCCACATACTTTTAATCAACTTCCAAGGTCAAAACTGAAGTAGAACAAGGCTTCAACAAGCATGAATTAAATATTATGAATTTATTTAAATTAGCTGTAGATCTGCTAAATGAAATAGAAAAAAACATGCTCATTTCTCTCTTAGCAGGAGGGGGGGAAGCTAAGACAATGTGGGATTTAACAGTGTTCCTTTGATAGAATGAAATATATGCTAATTTCTCTGAGCTTTTATGTATTTTTCATTGCTCTGCTGGACTTTAATAGGGATTGTCTGTCTTTGCCTCTTGTACTGGACAGTAATACGCAGCATATAACCTCATTCAATAAGCCAATGATTCAAGACTATTGAGATTTATTTTGAGATTGCATTAGATCAGACACAAATTTTAGCTTATCGTATATTTTCTTCTTTTTGACTGGCTCTTCTCTTCTTTGACAGCACTGCTATACAGGAGAGTTCCACAAAAATTGCTTTCCAGGTTCATGCAGATTAACTGTAACAAAGGAGCCTCCCTGACAGGTGCTGGCCCTCCGTTCTATTCAGAAAGTTCTTTTTCTCTTTCTGGTATAACACACCCACAGAGAGGGGTCTGAACCACAACCATGAATCCAAACACTCCCTAGTTTGGGGTGAGCTTGGATCCAAACCAAGATTTGCAGCTGGGACCCATCTGTAGTTCTAACACAATATTGAACAAGTCTGCAGTGGTGTAAATTGGCACAGTTTCACGGACTTCAAAGGAAGCGTGCCAGTTCGCAGGAGCAGAGGGTATGGATAATCTTACCTCTGTGAAGAAAGAAATAATAGATGCTGAGAAAATAAAAGTAGATAGAGGAAATATGAAAATCCAGATCAAACTGAAAAACTAAAGCAGGCCTTGAAAGTTAGAAGCCTAGTGTGATGAAGAGATGCATACATGTTTGGGATACATTTGTGGCTTATAAATGCTTGGTCTTGTCTCCTCCATTGTATTTTGCGTCACGAAGTCCTCATTTCTTTTACTAAATTTCCCATACAATTATTACTTTATCCATCATCTTTCTTTGAACAAGAAAAAAGGTCCAAAGCTTCTTTGAGAATAATCCCTCTTCAGATTAATAATTTGGTCATTGCTTCAGTCTTAGAGCTGGAGTGTATGCTAATACTCGCTGTGATCCCCTCCTGCTGTAGGGTACCACAACACTCAGTAATTCTCATTCTTTAAGTAGTTTTGAAAATATCAACTAAATTCCTATAGAATTTTTATAAAGAAGATGAATTCTCTTATCCACATTTTTATAGTCATTAAGCCTGATCCAGGTTAAATAACTTGACTGAATTGAGAGATACAAAACAGTTCCCCATCAGGGATAGAACTCAGGGGTTTTGTCTCTTAAACCTCTTCTGACATCACTGAATTATATTTTTCACTCTATAGGTCTGAATCTCTATACATATTTTTGTGGTTGAAGATGGATATGTTTAATTATTTTATTTTAGTTCTGAATTTAGATTTGGAACATTAAAAAAATATTTACTGGAATTCTAGGTTTCCCTTGCAACAGAACTACATCTTTGTAGGGATAAAAAATCCTGTATTTTCTAAAGAAAACTGTATAATTTTCACACGTGCTATTTTGCCATGTTATTTATCATGTGTTGTTTGAAATGAATAGGCATGCTATGGTTGTCCCATTCATCTCTTAGGATATGCTTGGATACAAGTACTTTATTTCTGTGGGAGTCCCTTAGTAAAATTTGTTAATATAAATGAAATCACTTTAAAATAAACAAACCTCTTTCTATTTTTTACAGTCTTTTTAAAGTCCTACTGTAACAGATTTTAGTTCTCTCTTAAATCTTTTCTCCTAGTTTGCCAATTTTAATTTCAATGAAAAATAAGGAAAAAATAAGAAAACCTAAAACCCCCAAAAATGCTTTGGAGTCCCATTAAACCAACAAGGAAGGGACATAAACTGCAAATATAAACAGTAGCTATATTAAGCCTGACAGGGTTTTTTTTCCAAATTTTTTTAGAGCTTTGCTGAATATGAGCTCTCTTATTTCCTCAGTTAAACACTGCCTGCTTGGTTCTTTACATGACTTCTGCCTTGTACACTGCACCCAGCTGCCATCCTCCTGCCTGGACCATTGCATGTGCTCTGCACCACAGTAAAGTTCACGTGCAGCAGGGATGCCTCGGAAAACACTCGTGCCTGCTGCTCGTAGCATCGGTCCTGGTTAGGTCCCAGAGCACACCTTCCGTGCACTCATTTCCTTCATGCGTGATCCCAGCCACCATGAGAACGTGGCTGTATTTTGGAAAGAAAACAATGAAAACAGCAGAGTGATCCATGCTCAGGTGCCTGCAGGCTTATGGCTGAGAGGAGGAATAGTCTAGAGAATCATTTAAAGTTAGACTTGAGTTAAAGGTTTCATGCAGGCAGTGCTCAGATACAGTGATATTTAGAAGATGATTGCTGCTAGGAGATCACAACCGAGTTGGCAAGCATGTTGGCGAGCATCAGTGAAAGTAGGCAAAATAAGCATTTCCTGCTCAAATAAGTCAATTATAACCTTTTCCTTGTCATAAAACTGCCAGTTGATCTAATTAGGTAGAGACAATGAAATGCAAAGCTGGGACCATAGATCTATAACAATATATGCCATAGCCTATGTGTCATCTCTTCACTCTTTATAAGGGCTCTTGATCTGAAGCATTTAAGCATTGGCAAGGACTAGTTTGCACAAAGAGCAAGAAAACATGCTTACACATCTTAAAATGCCATTTTACTGTGAATAGAATGTTAAAAAAAAAATTAATCATATATGATGCTTTCTTACTCTATAATATCTGCTTTCAGGAAAAAAAAAAGGGAAAAAAAAAGTTTCTGTCGAACTCTTGAACTGTTTCCCAGACACTCCTTGAAATGTGGAGACTCCTTCACCCGTTCATTCCTCTTAAGTACATCCAGCCTGGCAGCATAGGTAACTTCTGTGCACCTGCTCGAAGCTTAGCTTTTCAGGTTCCCCTTTTCAGCCTGCTTTCCCAGGTGTGTCTGAAGCAGTGTGCATGTGCATGTCCATGAAAGAGGGCTCCAGGCAGCAGCCTTGTGACACAGGTCTACCCCAAATCAGTAGGGAGAATAAGCGTTACTTCATTTGTGGCATAAACGAAACTGGATAGGGTGCTGTAACACAGCCCGTGGAGCCAAGGCTGGGTAGGGAAAGATGAACTGGATTTTTTCCCTTGTTGTGTACCACCTAGACAGTTTTTCAGCAAGGGCTAGATCCACCCACACACAAAAAGACTGGAGACGTATAGCATCCATAGCTGTAACAAATACAGTTGAGGTGCCAATTCTGTTTTAAAAATAAAGGAATTTTAGATTCCCAAGGAGACTTAGACATCTAGTTGTTACTTTATCTGCCATTAAAAGCGCTAACCCTTAGAAACTCTTATATAATCCTGCCTAAAATTACGTAAGCAAAACACAGACACCAGCCTACAGCGTACTCTGGAAGCAAAACTCTCACTCTCAACTCTGCTGAGGCTTATGTATCAGGAGGAAAGATCCCCTGCTCTGCCGGGTGTTTAGGTGAATATAACTTCAGGATTCTTAGTAGCTGGGACTAACAGTGCAGTGATAAGCACGTAAGGAGCCAGTAAGTGAAATGTGTGGTTTGTAAGAACACAGTCCCTGCCCCTGCAGAAAATAGGACTGCCCCATTGAAGGAAATGGGT
Source organism: Balearica regulorum gibbericeps (assembly GCF_011004875.1). Classification (NCBI taxonomy): domain Eukaryota; kingdom Metazoa; phylum Chordata; class Aves; order Gruiformes; family Gruidae; genus Balearica; species Balearica regulorum. The sequence goes on from NC_046186.1 coordinate 19,125,957, forward strand.
AATTCTGGCAGACTACTGGATGCACCAAGAGTACAAGCACAAAAATATTCCAATCTGTTCAGTAAATTGTCTAGCTAAAGCAGAAGTGGTGCCATATGAGCGGTACTGTATTAAGAAAGAGGAAAAAGTGACTACAGGACTTGTTAGTCACCTAACTGATATGCAGAGCTTAAGAAAACAAGCATTGAGGAAAAAAGGAAAAAAAAATTAAATTCTGTATAACCATGTAGAGATAGATGATAGATGATTGCTAGATAGATAGATGCATACATCTAGATCTATATATCTGTTGATTCCACATATGTAGCCTGTCTTTGAAAAGGTGGCTTTCTCCTTAGAAAAATGCATGTGGCACAGCTACTTTGTCTTGATCTCAGTTAACCATGTGAAACTGTAATTAACTGTGTGATACTATGTTACATGAGAAATTTTTGGTTAACCTGGAGACAACAGCGATCACTGACAGGACGAGGGTATAAAAGGGAACCAGCCAAGTTCTAGTGCCGCCATAAGAACTAAGTACGGGGTGGAAAATATTTAACCGCAAGGACGTTCCTACTGCTTTTCCCAGGCGTGGATTCTTGGCACTGATTTTGTGTGCATTTTTTAATGTCCTGGGTAAAAAAGAGTCGGTGTGGTGATACAGTGTTGGGAGGGAATATGACTCTAAAGGATGGCTGGAAAGAAGCACACAGGAAGAACTGTGTGACGTTGTCGGCTGGAGTAATTGAAATTCAATACTACAAAATGCAAGGTCATGCACTTACGGACTAATAACAAAAGCCTCTGCTACAGACTAAGAGCTCATTTGTTAGAAATGACTGAGGAAGAGAAAAACCTGGGTATATTAGCAAGTCACAGGATAACTATTAACTATCAAAGTAATGCAGTTGCAAAAAGGCCGATGTTAACAGGAGCAGTATTTCTAGAATGGATATGGAAAAATGAGTGCCACTGAACCAATGGAGATATGGGCAGTTCTAGTCTGGGAATACTGCATACAGGTCTGGTCAACTTTAAGAGATAAACTAGAACCAAAACTTGGGCACAAAGATGCTGTGGTAGGGGGAAGAGTTCATGGCTATGTGCAACGGGGAGCAGTGAGCAGGTTCATGCCGTAGGGAACTGGCTCCAGATCAAAGACAGTGCCAACACAAAACAGCAGTAGCACACATAACTTCAGGTTGAAATTCAAATATACTTAAAATCAGTAGAGCAGTGAAGTGCTCAAACAATTTCTGTCAGTAGCAGGATCTGCTGAGGTGGAATTTGACCAAATAATGGAAAGACTTATGTAATATGTATATATAGGGTCAGTTGTAATATGAGGAACCAGGAGCTGATAGCCCAGCAAGCCTTTCCCAGCCTTCAGCTTGGAAGGATTGCTTTTTCTGCAGCCCTCACGAGACCTGCAGTAGCTGCCTTCCTTTCCTGTGCTCCTGAGACAGGGCACACTGAGAAGCAGTGTTGGCGTAACATGATGCAGACCTCCATGGCTCCGTGCCCAGCGCTCTCCCAGGACAAACCCTCGAGCCATCTGTGGTGGCTGCAGCCAGAAGGCTCAGTGCCACAGAGGTGCAGGCTCCTGCTGCGATGGGGAGGGGAAGGTCCTAATGCAGGAGGAATCCTCTGCACGTGGGATGCAGATGGAGAGACTCCTCACAGTCGAAAATAAATGTTCGCTTCTGTAAAGTGCTTGCAAAGCTGTGAATCAGACCTTTCTGCTGGCTACTTTACATATATACTTAGTTTACAAGTAATTTATAGCATCAAAACAATTATAATTGTGTATTAGGGTGATTCTTGTCTCTGGTCACAATATTTTCAGAGCAACACTTTACTACTGCTTTCAGTGTTTCCATTCCTTCTTCATATTTACTGCTATATGTGTGTGTGTATATATATATATACACACACACACACACACTTTTTTTTTCTTTACCACAAGCAGCTCAACTGAAAAGTTGTTGGTATGTAAGACTAGACATGTTGCTGTAGATACTTAATTTCTTGCAAAATAATAAGCATTCATTCTAGGTTGGGTAGGAGTATGCAGACCTAATTCACTTGAATACGTCATGAGTTTTCATGGGATTAAATGTATAAGGAAGTACTGTTCAGAGTAGGCGAGGGTTTTAGGCTTGAAGTCATGATGTGATGTTTGACAAACATCAGCAAAATAAAAGTGATTCCTCTGATACAGGATAAGGTTAGATGCCAGACACTGTGAAACATGATTGTACTGCCAAGGCATTCAGTGCAAGGTATGGTTTATATGCCTCCAAAGGCAGTTTGTTAGGAAGTGACTGGGGGGGATTAGCGAAAGGATATGGAACATTTTAGCTGTAAGTCACTAGTTCAAATCCTCTCCAGGGCAGAAGTGAATAAGGACCTAAAGCGCTGGAATTGATGGAGTTGGGGCTATGGCAGGTCTTAAAGTTATGTATGTGCTTAACAGCTTTGTTGAACTGAGGCTGGAAAGTCAGTGTTATTGGTTGGCCCGTGTGAAATAAGTTGATGTCCCTGATTCAGTCCCACTAAGTCAGCACCAAAGGATTAAACAGCAATGAAGTGCTTTTGCACATCTGGTGCTTCTCCCACTGGAGCATGGCTGAGTGACAGGCGGGGAAAAGCTGTACCTGCCTTGGGTAGAGAGGATTTTAGTCTCTAGCGCTGTAAATCTGGCACCTGTCACGAGCACTAAAGCTCACATTACATAGGACAAACCTGGAGCTTTGTTTTTTCTTAAATGTTTTCACAGCTACATCTAATCAATATAGTCTTCTCTTTGTTGTAGGAAGAAGTAGTAATTAACTCTCTGTCTAACACAAGCACACTCTCAAGCTGGCATAGAAGTCTGAAGAAGAAGAGAAAAAAGAGTTTTGCCTAAACTAATCACTGTCCTTTGCCAAATTCATGCAATTATTGAGATTACAAAAAAAAATCAAAGTAGCATATCTTCATTTTATTACAAAGAAATACTGAGGTAGTAACAGAAAGTCCAGAGAGACCCTGGTCAAGCATTCATCAAGGTAACACTTTCAGGATTACATGGGTGGAAGTATGTACTCACTGTAGGATTAAACAGCAATGTCACAGTTTTGTGATTTGCCTCTGGAGAAGGAAAGGAGATCAAGAGCTTTTATCGTGTTCAGGTGCAAGCCACAGGAAATTAGGCTTGCTTTATAGACCATGATTTCCTGACTACACAAGCATAACAATAATTAGAAATCTTACAGAGGAGATTATATACTGCAAATGTAGTTGTTTACCTCTACATCCCTATTGTGAGATGAGTTTTCCAATACCATTAGTTACCCTGTATATTTTCCCTAGCTGAAACAGAAAGAAAAAAAGTCTACGTTATTATGAGACCTCATACTTCTAAAGCTATACAGTTCATGAAGAAAATAGATGTCACAGAGCAATAAAGGAAATTAATTTCCATACAAGAGGGGGGAAAATCAGCCTATAACTTAATGAAAGTTCAGGAAACAGTATCATTCATATGGATAAGCCTTATATATGTGTGTGTGTGTGTGTGTGTGTATTAAACTTGTACCTTTATACCATTTTCTGTAGCTGTTTGACTGAAAAGTTCCTGTAGACCAGAGCCATCATAACATCCCAAACTCATGCTGTCTTTGGAAGACTAATCCAGAGACATTAAAAAAAAATCCCATAAAAGTCAAAGAAGATATATATGTGAAATTATATTTGAGTTATAAAAAGACTGGGCATGGAGTGGATTTTAAGGTGATGTTATTTGGTTGTGAAGCATCTGAAAAGCTTTTTAGTGACAACCAGAAATATTTTTTAGAGTTGAAGAGATAAATCAAGCTCTGTAGCACCAAACTCGAAGAGATTATGCAAATCATTCACAGATAACTGAAAGGTAAAAATACCAAAGACATATTTCCTGTTTAAGTAGTAGCTACCAAAAGTTTACTGATGACCATAACACTTATGTGTTGTACCTACCACACATGGGTATTTTCAGATTTTCATCCACCATGTGGCATTGTGTTTTGAAAATATGCAAATGTAAAATATCCTTACTGCAATACATCGTGTCCAACAAATTAAGACAGCCTGTCAGATTCACATGTGTTACCTTGCAAGCTTGCTTTAATTCAGCTGAGCCATTAGATTGTTTTAGAAACACATTGTGCATATTATTTAGACACATGCCACCAGCTATAAGACACTTAAGCATAATTGACAGCTGCCTTATCATGCAATGGCAAGGTGTGTGTCAGACAGACAGTCTTCAACAAACGGAAGTCATTGTACAGAGTAATGATAAGAAGATTTCCACAGAATAAAGGGTATAGTTGTATTAAAATTCTATCTGATTAGATTAAGCTCTAACAGTTTCCTTTCCTTTGATTAATATATCGTTAGTTATTTATCAGCCTTGGGTTTTATATTTCACAATACAGATCTCATTGCTCACTGTATTTTTCTTGACTTTAATATTAATTATGAGATAATAATGATATATATAAGATGGGATTCATCTCACCTTCTTTAATGATCTAATATCTAGACATCCACTCATGTCACCTCAGAGTTCATTATCACTCTCTGGAGGACAATTTAGGCTATCCACTTTAGGTATCATTTTCTCACATGAAGCAACCTGAATGATGCACTTTGGTAGACCCCTAACTTTTAAATGGCTAAAGTGAGATGAATGCTACCCATAGGGACAACCCCTTCATCCTCTGAAGGCAAAGATGAGGTGACCTCTACAAAAAGAACTCATTAAAGTGGTTTCAAGAATAAGGACGAAATAAATACTGGTACCTTCCAAACCATTGGGAGTTTTACTACCATCCTCACTGGAGACAGGAGGTCACCTCGAGCCTCTGTATGAAATCAGTGCAGTTTCTATGTGTTATTTCCTCAATTGGATGATCACTTATTGTATGCCATCACACACTTCCCATCTTTCCTGATAACAGCATCAGACATGAAGAGGAACGTGATTGTTGAATCCATTACATTACCTTGGAATCGAATTTTTGATCCCTTTTTGGCAACAACAGTTTGTAACAAATCTAGAAGTTGGGCTGCAGGGTGGAATTAGCAGTGGTAAGGACTGAGACCTCCCTGAGCTTAATAGCTTTCATGTGCCCTCCATCTGTAAACAAAGATACATTCATGATATTAAAACTACACAGAGGGTATACTGAACACTGCATTTCTGGGAGAAAAGGAGAGAAAAGCATAAGCTCTTATAGTGGGTGTTAGTAGCTGACATAAAGCTCCATGCTTGATTTGGAATTTAATTGGGGGGGGGGGGGGGCATGAAAAGAATGCAAATGATGCCTCATGAACTCATAGTGTTTTAGGATGAGACAAATAAATAAATATGCCTTGCATATTTATTATTACATTTTTATTTTCTTTCAATAGCTCCCAAAGCAGTTTTGTATTCTTCAGAAATAATAAAATTATTTTCACGTCGGTCAATACTGCAAGCTGAGAGGCTCAAAAATACTGACCACTGTGAAGTACCTGCCTATTCTCTCTGCCAGGAGGAGATCTCTTTCAGTGACAAATCAAATGAATTCAGCTGATTTTTTTTGCTGGATAAGACAAGGAAAACTAAAATGATCTATGGCAATATTGTTGTAGTGAAGGTGGTAATCTTCAGGTGAGGGATAGTAACAAGCAGTCAGGTCAACTTTTTAACAGTTGCAAGTAGATGCACAAAAATACTTTGTCCTTGCCTTGAATTCACAGAGGAGATTTCCAGCTGTCAAAGGAGCAAGTCGTGGAAATACTGCATATTCAGGACCTGTTTTCCTGAGAAGCCTTGAACACAACAATTAAAAGTCATGTGAGCAGGACCCTGCTGTGGTGGCTCTGCATAGAGCGCTGTGGAACACTCAGCACCTATAAAAAGCTATTTAGACCTTATGGCTAGGGAAATCATTCCTACTTATGAGGAAATTCATACATCAGATTCATTTCAGTGAAAATCTGAAAGTTAGTATTTACAATTTGTCTCTCTCCAATTGTACCAGGAGTTTTGTACCAGCAGTTTTGTGTCGCAGGAAAGAAAGCAAGAAAGAACAACCATTGCTGCTTATTCAGTTAACCTGAGGTCTGAAGCATACCTATAATTATCATTTCATGTGTTTTATGGATATTTGTTCAAATTATTGTCATGATTTTTTATTTGGATACAGTATGTCCAATCTGGAATAGATTAATTCTTAGCTAAAACAGAAGGACAGAGATCAAAAGGGAAGGAAGCATTATCATGTTATCATCAGTATTAGTGGGTTTAGTCACTATATGAAATTCAGTATTTGTTTGTTTTAAGTAGAAAGAGAAATTAATGATGAAGGCAATATTAGTTACCAAAAAAATGTACATAATCCTGTTTCCTTGAGCATGACAAATCAGAACACAAATTTCACCATTCACAGTCATTATGGTTTTTAGCCAGCTTCCTACCAAACCCCCTTATCCTACATCCTATCTATGGAAATGTGGCCCCCAGGACCCCAGAGCAGTGGCCATTCAAGCTGTGCCAAATTTTCTTCCCTGCCTCTCTCTGGGCACTTCTCCTCGCTTTTCAAAATCCAAACACATGTAGTCAGATAAAGCAGATTCCTGAGCTGCCTTGCATTTGCCTCCAGCTTGGACAGAGTTTGGTGTCTATGTTTTACTCTTGGAGATTTCTATTACTTCAGCTTCCTTCTTCTGTAACAGAGGTTAATGACTTTTTAAAGTTATCTTAAATGAAAGGTAGTGGTTAAACCTAATAGTTCCACTGAATTTTAATCCAGGCTATAACAATGTTTTAAGACTTTCTGAAAGTAAGTTTAAAGTTTTACAGGGCTATTAAATGTTAACCTGGCCTTTGACAGCAATAGTGTGGTTTCATCAGCTCACACTGTGAAGAACTAAGGAAGCTGGAGCGCAGCATGATCTTCCCGTTCCCACTCATATCCACCAGTACCCCATTTAGGATTTAAATACCGCTTACATGTTACTGTGAGATCATTGGAAACCACAGGGAATCCCACTACCAATCCTGCTGACCCCCAGCACCTCTTCCCCTGCTCTAAAAAAATTGTTAGCAAATGTTTCCCCATCTTTCTGATAACCTTGACAGGTTCATTACCCCTCTTCAGGTTGCTAAAACTAAGAATAAAAGTAGTCATATAAAATTCTTAAGCAGACCATACAATCTCATTCATACTACCATACAGTACTATGTTAACATACATAATATAGCACAAATATGCTAACATTTTTTCAACTTGAACTGCTGCAATTAAAACAAGGAGAGATGTATTTGGACATGGTTCATGCCAGCAGAGAATGTTCTCCTAGAATAGTTCTCTGTCAAACCCAGCTTTTAATAGAAGTGGTTGTAGAGCTCCCTTCATCTAGTAGGTTGACAGGTCTGGTGTTAAGTTTCATCCTGTCATGCTTACTTATAATCCTTGTGCCAAAATAAACCATTCCTTTCAGTCATGGTATTTCCGTTTTGCAAATAATTGTGATCTGTTACTGTACCAGTCTTAAGTCTTATGTGGTCAATCGAAATATATCTAGATTTCTTCACCTCTTACCTCGTAAAGCAATTTTTTCCAGTTTAATTTTCCTCTACATTTTATTTTTCTGAATTCTTTACAATTCATCAGTACCATTCTAGTATTAAGTTTGCCCAAAGGTTTACACAGTTTTTATTAATGGCATACATAGAGACATCCACAAATTGTTCAGATATCAAGTAGGATGAGAATTGTTTGTATGGAGTATATATAAGGAAGATGTGTATAGTACAAACAATAATGGAAAAGAATTAAATTTTATCTTAAATCAATAATTTATCCCAGAATAGGTAGATAAACTTATTTTCTTGAGTATGATACAAGAAAAATGTTTGTATCTGTCCAAGCCAGTGATTTCCAAACTCTAGGTCACAGCTGTGAGCAATTAGGATTAGTAGGTTCCTGAGCCCCATGGAAATGTGATAGGCAGCGGGGAGGGTGGTAGGTGCCAAGAGAAAAAAAGAGCTTAGAAATCATTGATCTAACAGATAAATACCATGTCGTCCAAAACTCAAAGGAGCACTGCCATGAACAGGGAGTGCTTCTCATGGGTCTCTGTTCCCCACCAAACCCCAGCCTGAATTAGGCTGGTCCAGCTCCTTCCCAGTGGCTGCAGTACTTGAAGCATCCTTCTGAGCACAGAAAGAGCATGAGGGTCACATCAGCCTTCTTCCACTTCTCGTATGCTTTCATCCATCCCTTTTTAACACTTTTCCTCAGACATTTCCTTTCCACTGTAGACCACGACACTGATTGTCTAGGAACCACCTACTTCGGTCTCTGTTCTGTCCGTCTCAGAGGAGGGACAACAGGATAAAAATATGTGTGACATACAGGAAAGCCATCAAGCCTCAGAGTGCCTCATCCTAGCTGTTTCTTGGTACACAGAAAAAAATCTGCAGGGCACTTTTATCACTTTTCGTGGTATCTCTTGGGGAACAGGCTCTATTAAGTATGTGAGGTTTTTGCCTGTATAATGGGTCTTTGAGTCCTGCCCAAGTAAATGGTAACGTGCATTCCCTCTTATTTCTCTGTACTTATGATTCACGTGAGCCCTGAAATCTATCAAAACCTGCTTTGTTTTAATTTTCTCTGAAAAGTAACAGGAATCTTGGAGAGGAAGGATTCTTTGCCTTAGCATTGAGCTCCTGTCCCTTCATAGAGCTATCATAGCCACACACGAGTTCATATAACCAGGATTTCTCCAGAGCGATCACATGCAGTGCAAGCTCCTGACCTTCGTCCTTCTCCCGTTGCCAGGCTCTCTCCAAATGTCCTGACTCCTGCGTGTGCATCAGCTCTCAGACCCTGTTCTCCTTCTCTTTCTACAACCCTTGCCTGTGACTTTGTTCCTCTCATGCTGACTCTTGCAGTCTTGCCCTTGTTGTCATACACATAATTCATCTTGTCTTTAAAAAAAAAAAGGTTATTCTGATTTTTTCCTTTTTTTTTTTTTTTTAATTCTTTACCTCCCAGTCATCTTATACGTCAGGTTCGTCTTTCTTTTCATTACTTCTAAGTTTATAAGCAAGTCTGCTTCATTCACATCCTTTTGCTTTGGTTTTCTAGCTATGCTTAAAAATAATAATAATAAAAAAGACTGGTACATTATACGTGGAGTTAGGGGCACTTAGAAAGGGCTGGATGAGAGGAATCCTATCCAAAGGATAGTATTTTGTTGCAGGAGAGATCATATCTGTATTTCCTTACGAGCATTGCCTAGCATCACAGAGACCACTTAAAGCTTGACAAATATTTTCATTTAAACATTTTACAGTGAAAAAACCTACTTGTTCTTAAAATAAAACATTTGTGCTGTTATTATGTCCTTATTTGTCCAGATACTTTAAAAAAAAAAAAAAAAATTGGTGTTTTTCCTCTTTTCCCTGTCTTATTTAATTTTTCTTTATTTATTTCATTTTTCTCCTGGGTGAATGAATGAAAGAAAGGGGTCTGGGATGTTTTCTCACTTTTTCCATTTTCCTTCTGACACTCTGTAACTTTTCAAAACTTCATCAACTTCGGAAAAAGTAAAGAGAAAATAAGTAAAATGAAACTCAGTAACTTTGTCACTCTATAACTTTTCAAAAAGGTTAAAAAGGTTTTTAAAATGTAACAGAGAGACAGAGTTATAGAATTTCAATTTTCTGTCGCTTTACACTTTTCCAGAGCTAAAGAGGTTTTTAGATTTACAGAGGTACAAAAAAGCAAAATGAAAAAATAAGGAAGAGGGAGAATAGAGGTCACCATTTTTAATGCATGTCTTGTAGAAAGGGAAAGCTGAGGGGTGAAAGAAAAGGGCAAAGAAAGGATGAAAAGTCAGATCTGAAGCTATGTAAAGAAAATTGCATCACTCTGTGCACTATATAGTAAAAAAAAAAAAAAATAAATAAAAAATCCACTTTTAGTTTGTTATTCATGGATTTTCTTAGTAACTTCAGTCTCTAGTACTGGAGGACCGGGATCTGAGGACCAAATTGAAAGCAGTCTACAAGGTCCCAATTCAGAAAAGTGCATATCCAAATTTATCTTTACATTTACCAGCTTGCAGTCTCTGGCACTCGGTCAGAGGCTGTAAATAGCAGTGAAGCTCATTTGTGAAGGAGACAGAGCATTCTCAGAGGCCTGGGCTGTGAACGGGCTTCCCCAGGCACTAAATTTAAACAGGAATCACATCACCCTCTACCCCAAGAGGAAGACGCGTTTCTTTGATGCTGCCATGATTTATACAAATAACTGTAGGACAGCAAATATTGCCACACGTATTTTTGCTTCGTCTGCCCCTGTGAGTCTCGTGCTCGGTGCTGATGCCAAGCTGTGGCAGCAGGGAGGGGGATCTGCCCCAGCCCCCCGGGGCAGAGCATCTCCAGAGGCTCCGCTCGAGAGCTGCAGCCTGAGAAAGGCACCGGAGATGGATCTCTCACTTAGAAAAGCAATCTTGCCAGGAAGGAACTATATGGATGATGTAACTTTGTGCTAAACATAGTGACCCGGTTGACCTCTTGTTTTTAACCTTTCTGAATTACCAGAAAACCCAGAAGTCTGCTTTCCACGGTGCTCCCTCAACCAGAGCTGAGCACGTCGTACGGCCTGTGCGTCGGTGCTGGGGGAACCTCCTGTTGCAGCGTGGGATTTTAATCACCCGCAGCGATGAGGGCTGAATGGCCTGACACCAAAAGCACTTAACCTTCCCAGCAGGGACCTGGCTGGGTGTAGAGTCTGAATCCCACCCCAAATTTGGAAAGTCCAAGAGATGCAGACGTCTAAATCCTAAAATGATTTTTGAGGCGCTTCTCAGGAGAGTGTTCATGAGGCGGGAGGGCTGGTTTCCCAAGGCTCGCCCTGTGGCCTGGGGGTTGGAGGTGGTGGCTTCATACAGAAACCTCCCTCTTGGGCTGATGGAGCCCGGCCACATTCAGCCTCTGTGCAGCAAGTGCTTACAGCCCACGAGTTATTCCATACCCACTGGGACCGGGGCAGTCTTTCCATCTTCTATTTGAAAAAAAACCCAACAAAACCATAGTCATGGTATGTTTCTATAAAAATGATATATGAAAGTGACTGTATAGAGTTGGATTTATTTAACTTCATTGTGTGTACGTTAGCTGTAAATCTAAAGGAAGATATGAAAATAATTATATAAATATATAAATAATAATACAAATATATTAAATATATACTATAAATAACAAAATATATAATAGAAATAATAATTTGTTTTGTTCATTTTTTCAGATGAGAATCTTTATTGTTTTTACCTGTGAAACTGGAAAGACCGTAGGAGATGATCCAGATTATTGGGTAAATAATGCATGTTTAAGAATATGACTCCGGCTGTTCCTTTTACTAGTTCTTCATTTTGTTGAATGATTTATTTATAGTATGTCTGTGAATCCAGTCCCTTCTGTGGATGATGTCATCTTTCTTGTGTATTACACGTGCTACACCCCCGGGAAAAAGGCAGCAATGTGTCTCACCTTCTACTATTTCTCATTCCTCTTAGTGCATATAGTTTATATACATATTTGTTGCAGCTGTCACTGAGGCATCTATTTAAAAATATACGTTTACAGAAAAAGAGAGGAAAATTAGGGATACCTGTTCAAATTTGTTTTCTCTATTACCGACATTTCAGATGATAGCAAACTATTCTGTTTGTGTCATTCACTTAAGCCTTGTTTGCAACATATTCCCATAGTACTTTACATATCTGATGGCTAACGGTTTTGGAGAGGTTGATCAATCCAAGGCTAAATGATGACAGCATGAAATAAAGTGAGTAGCAAAAAGATTGGAGAAGACAAGGAGTCATAAAAAAACCCCACAGCTTCTCCTGCTGCCACTTTCCCAAAGGAAAATAAAAAGAGGAAAAGAAAGAGGGTTGTTAAATATCTGTCTGATTTTCTCAGTAAGAGGTCAATGGTTACATTTTTTTACTTTATTTACTTTTATTTCTATTTACATATGTGAAATATGTAAATCTTTGAATCATATTGCAAAGTTACCAGAAAGGAGAAAGAGAAAAAGCAACTAGAATATCTTTCTGTATTGTGGAGGCCACCTATTTCTCCACGGTGCAGTGGGAAATCCATCCCACGCATTAACCTCCCAGCTGAGCAGGTTACAAGCATCTCTCGGGAGGCAAGGAGAATTTCCAGTCCCTGCTAACTTTTGTGAGCTGGGAATTGGTGCCTAGCCCTTAGCAGATAAACTATGGTTTTCCTTGGAGAAAATATTTCTTATTTCATTGCCACACTGCCAGTCCTTAACAGATAGTCCCTCTGTTTCAAGGCTTGTCAAAATTTATGAAGGACTCAAACTTTTTAATTATTTTTTCTGCAGATGTAACATACAAGGCACCACATATAGCTGGAACTAAGTGTCTGCTTTAAACCACAGTTCATATGAATTAAATTGAAAATAACTTTTATAGTAATACATTTATATGTGGCACCTCAAGTAGCTGCTTTATGTTTCCCACAAAGGACAAGAATTCTGAATGCCAGGAATCTTTTCTCAAAAATTCTTTTTGATAAATATCACCTCCAACATCCCAGTTCTCTTACATGCAAAAATGACGTTAATGTGAATGAGAGTGATTTGTACAGAGAGGAGAATCTCAGAATTAAGATGTATTAAAAGGTTCTTAGAGGACAATTTAAGACAGGGAAAAAAAATCATGGAATTATTCAGTGACTATGGATTTGACAAGACAGTATCCCAATATGATGTATATAGTAAGTAGTTTCTGGTTATTAATACAATATCCTAAACAAATGGTTGTTGGACCAACTGGTGAATATCTTTTTAAAATCTTCTTACTGGAAATATCTCAGTTAAAATTAGTGGTTTACTTCTTAAATATTCATAACATTATATGTACATATACACACACTTCTAATTTTATTAAGTAAAAATATGTGTGGCAGAAAAATGCATGTATCATCACTGAGGAAAATAGCTAGCTAAGCTTCACATAAATGTATAAGTTTCTGTCTGGGAAGCCTGAATCCATTAGTGAACTCAACTAATAGGTCAAGAAAAGTAATAGCCAAATAAATATTTTATCAGCATTTTGTGAAAGTTGCTAATGGTTAAGCCTACTAATCCTACACTAGTGGGAATCTTCATTCAATATCGGGTCATTATTCAATGGATATTGTCTCCAATTTCATACAAAGTGACTTTCTAGGCGTGACTGTAGAAAGGTATTTTCACATCAATTGAATTCTTTACAATACAATGGAAGAAATCTGTTGGAGGTGCTGCTCTAACTTTTTTGCTGGTTAACTGATCACCAGGAATCAAACAGAGGTGTACCATGCTGCATCAAAAAAAAAGTCACACTTATTTTTAATCAGTTTTCATAACTAAGTTTTCTCTTGAAATGGCAAATAATGAAAAGGCTGGTGTTGGGAGGGAGGAATATACCTCAGCTCAAGATCTCATTCTCCACAAATGCAGTGTGGAGACACAGCCCTCCAAGCACCGCCAGAAGTTTAGGAGAGGAGTTGTCTGTGAATGCCAGCATGGATGTGGGATTGCATATCCCCACCCTCATCCTTTGTAAATCCAAGTTTTAACTTCCATTTCCCTTTGGGGTCAAGTGTCACCACAAGAGACTGGTGGAGACTGGAGTTGCCATGCGCCCCATATGAAGCCGGGGATGACACCAGGCAGCCACAGCACGTCTTGCTGGCTCGTGCCCTGGGCAGGCTCATTTCTCAGAAATGTCATTTAACTAGGACTGGTCCTGAGCTCTGGACCAGTTAGGTCTCAGGACCTAGCAGCAGAGGCAGCTCCTCAGCACTCAGGGCACTTTGGAAATTATCCTGTTGAGGAAGCCCTCTCATATAGGTTCTAAAAATCAGAGTATAGAGCTCAGTGGGCAACTCTTCACAGGCAAGCTATCTGTCTTGCCTTTCTCTTTTAACTTTGTTGGTTTTCTTCCTTTTTTCCCAAGTCAAGCCTACTCTACTGTCTTTTTCCTGCCATCCACAGAGGTGTCTGTGTCTAAGTTCAAATTTAGATGGCATTTATTCTGTGAATAACACTGTTAACTTCAGCAAAACGTTCATGGAGCAAGAAACCATTGAATATCAGAAAAAGCATGAGATCTGTTGCACTGCAGATGTACCATTTTGTTTCAGCACTGGTATAAACCAAATGAGTCTGGAACTTGTATCCTCCTTTATGCTTTTCTTGTTTTAGTTTCATCTCTTATCTTTAGTATTAAAAAAAAAGAAAGAAAGAAAGAAAGAAAAAATCATTCATGTTTGAAGAAAGAACTTTTTGTGATTCAGTAATCACTGAGGTTAGACTGTAACACTGATGTGCTGATCAAGGGAGCATTCCCTTCTCAGGACACTAAATCAGTTTTACTAAATTATGTTAATATTTAAGCAGGGAAAATACTTAATGATTTCCTCTTATCTAGTCCAGATAGATTGATTTCTTTTCCTAAGAGTGCAGTTTATGAAAATATTGTCTAAACTAACTGTGAGAGTGCTAGAAGAACATACACTGTATAATTCTTATGTATAATTTAAATAGCAATTTCAAGGCTCCAGTTCTACAGCTGTTCAACATATAAAATTCTCACTCAGCTCTGCAGTTGGAGGAGATTCAATAGAAGTGATTCTACAATTGATTTCAGTAGGTGTTTTGACTACAAGGGGAGAACAAAATTGGCCAACAGTATTTGTAAAGTGCTTTTGGATTCTTGGGAATGAAGGCACTGCAGTGTAAATTGTTATCATTTTTATTAGCTGGAGCACTCTCCCCATCCCAAATTCTACAAGAAATTTCCTATTTTAAAAAAAATGTGTAGCCATAGTCTCAGCATGTGGTTCTCCTGTTAAAGATGAGCCCCCATGTAAACAGGATTGCAACAGTTGTAGAACTGACACCGTATATAACAAGAGGCAGTATAAATCAGTAATATAGCAGAAAGGGGGTTAGGGCAAATTCCTTTTTGCTTTGCCTTTGGCCTCATGACTTTTGCATTCCAGTCATAGACAGTGGTGACAGCTTCTCTCCAAGACTATTCCATAGATTGAGGCTAAGGTATTCTCCAAAATTATAGGGGCTTTATGGTCAAAGTCCTGCAGAAGTAGGGTTTATAACTTGTAGCTACATCTATGCTAGTAAATTAAACCAGGGTCTGTTCCCCGGCTCTGAGGCCAGCTGGCATGATCTGGCCACATCTATGCTATTAAACACTCTTACTTTCCAAAACAGAGTGGCTGAATCCAAACTGCCTATTGGGAATGATCTTTGGCCCATGCTAATTTCCAAATTGTTCCAGTGATTTTTTGGAAGAGTGCTAGCATTCACCAGCCAAAACCGTGTCACGGATTTTTTTCTAACAATTTAACAATACAGACAGCTGAGTTCCAGCCCCTGGACTATGTGCTGACTCTGTTTTAATTTCTTAGTCTAGCTGTGCTTTCTATCTCTTCCCTGTGCTTTCAATTTCCTGAGCAAATGCTCTACCTACAGGATACCGTAACAGTGGAAAGAGTTTGTCATCTGTCATCGGAATAAAACTATGAACTCACTTGGGGTCTTGAGTGGGCAGAGATGTCTACTGTGAAATCCCGAGTCAGGTGTCGGAGACACCAAACACATCCCATTTTTACAGTCAAGCTGTAGGCATGGAGGCTGAGTTCAGAAATCTACCATGGACAGACAACTGATGCCAGGTGCCTAATAACTTCTAGGTACTGCATCTCTTGATACACATGCTCTCATGTCCGTATATTTATTTAAAAGGATTTTAATAATGTTGCAAATGCCATTTTTCCTACATTGTTCCTTAACTTTGCATGACTGACATAGCAGCTTTAGTAATATTTGTTTAATTATATTTGTGCGTGAAAGACGTGATACATGTCAATATTTACATCGGTCCATTTATATATAAAATACATGCTCAAGAAAAGGCTGGAGGGAGAACGCGTGTGAAAGAGATTGACATAGGGAAAGCAAAGCTCAGTATTTTTGAAAATCTATTGCAGCAGTTTTCTCAAATGTTTTTAATATTTTAGTAAATACTTTCCAATTTTATGTTACTTTGTATATATCTTCGCTTGTCTTCCAAATGCATAATACATTTGTGGAAAAATGCAGTAATTTACATCTGACTGACTGATATAGTGAAAATATGCAAAAATGTCTAGTTACAAAAGCTCTTCTTTGGGGCTGGAGAAGACTCAGGCCATCATGGCTACATCAGGATTCTCATTTCAAACAGGCAGTTATCTGAGTGGGTTATTTTGGCTGTTGTTATTGCCCCTCTCACAGACACTAATACCCCACTATTCTGCTTATGTAGCACTTCACATCAACTTCAGACAAAATCATGATGGATAGTTTTAACAGCTTAAGCAGGACGTTTTCATAAATGTAGTTGACTTCAGCTGAATCTTTCTGTCTGCAGAACTATTGGCTTTGATAACCCATGGCTGATGAATGACCACATGCAGCTGAGGAAAGCAGAGCTGATTGTAGGCTATGGCTGTCCATAGCCTGAAAAAGAGATAGTAGTAGAAGTTTCCAAGGACATAAATGTGTGGAAGTTGGGCAGTTCTCAGTGATTTTCTACCCTTTTTCTATCCTTGAAAAGAGAATGAAAGGCAATAGACAGCAGTGCTACTGTCAGGGGAACAGTTTGGTTCTGATCTCTAAAGAGTATGAGTGCTGAAACTCAACGAACAAGGTGAATGAAACTAGGTGAATGAAAGGCAGGCTTTACAGAGATTTAGGGAATATTATTACAATAAGATTATACAGACAAATGAAGTCTCATCAAGTAAAGGCTAGGTGCAAGTGTAAGCTACTTTGCAAACAATTAGACACAAAATAGAAGTTCTTAGTTACAGTACTGACTTGAAAGAAGTAATCTGAACACACTAATTCATTGCAGAGTTTTAACTTGATGCATATTTGGTGTCTTAGAGAAAAAAAAACTACTTATGCATATGAAATGCCAAAATGCCATGTTAAAATGAAACTTAATGGAACAATTATAACTGAGATCTAGATTTTCTTTTTTGCTATGCATTTCTTGGACTGCCTGTTGTGCTTGCGTGCAGATGAATCCTGCCTCATTCCCTATGTACCCTTCAGTATTTGTTAACATTATAATTTGAGAAAGTAAGACTTGTATTTTAAAGTAGATACATGAGTCAATTTTGGTTGAAGATAATAATAATCTTTTAAGTGAATTTACAGATTGTAGAAAAAGTGATCTATCATAGACATTTTAGCTTATGTAAATGTCAGAGTAATGCCAATAAATGTAAACATCAGATTTCAAGGGAAAGGGCCAAGATCCTTTCACACTGACTACGGTGGGAATTGTTATTTCTAGAGCTGGAGATATTTGTGTGGGCATTTGGTTTTTGTAGGGTTTTTGTTGGGTGGATTTTGTTGGGGTTTTTTTTACTATTGTACCAAAATGTTAATAGGCTATGAAAATACCTTAAAACTTATGAAACTCCAAGGATAACAATTAAGTCCAACAGATTAAAATCTTCTGAAGTTCTCAGGACCTTAAAGTATAGATCTTAATGGACACTACATTCCAGCCATTTAGAGTGGTCCAGCCAGCAAGCATTTAAATGAAAACACTACATACGTATGTGCTTGTGTTAACTCTGTAATGATGCAAATGTGTTTGAGTATCTGCGTGGGTCTATGTTACCTACACTCCATGTTTTCATGCATTTCTTCTAGGGTTAGACCTAACATTCAAACCTGAGAACATATTAATCAAAACTGAAATGCCAAGTAAATGTTTTTCTTCTTTCCCCCAAACACACGCTTCTGCCCTTTCTTTTATATAAAACTGAGCCAACACTCAGGCCGCACAATACCTCCAGAAAGATAGTTGTAAGATGCGATAGCTTGTGGTTTTACCAATTCAAAACCACTTTCAAACACTGGACAGGAAAGATTCCCAATGTGTCATGCAGAAATTCCCTCTGGCAACAAGACCTGAGATGATAGCAGAACTGAAACTCAACTTTCCAATGAGGTAATGACACTTCTCACTCAGGAGGAACCAAACAGAAGACTTCAGCTAGAGACATTTGAGATAGTATGGACATGACCTTACTCAATTCTAGACGATTTCTAGTTTGTCTTTGGTTATATACAATGGGACTTGAATAAACTAACTCTATGGTAATTAAAAAAAAAAAAAAAAAACCCAACCCAAACCAAAAAAACCCCAAACCCCACCATGAAATACTGTCAGTGCATTGTTTCAAAACTTTCTAAAATACCTTAAAAATGCTTTTTGAAACTTTTTCCTTATGTACAGAAAGGATAGTGGTATGATGGCTGTATATAAAGATTTTATTTCACTGATTTACAATGACCAGCTTAAACTTCCTACTTTACTACGACATGTCACATTCAAACCCTTACTTCACATCAGTTATACATCTCCATTCACACAAAAAAATACTACTACAACAGACTTTTGAAATTATATAGATTGCTTTCAGTGTTCTCAATAGGTTTGATAAGTTAAACAGAAATCATTACTTATCCAAGAAGTGTTTTTTTGGAGAAAGGAGCTATTCAGCTGACTCTGTTGGGATAAGGAAAGAACAGGAACAATGGGAAGAGCTGTGCTCAAGGGTCATACAAAATTATCTGGAACCTTTTATTTGGTGAATTGACTCTTCCCAGGTTTAAAGGCTTGTATCAGCTACAGCTGAAGTTGATTAGAATTTTTCTATTATTTCCTGGATATTAGGAGTAACCAACAACTCCCCTGGTGGGAAGGAAGGTATTATTAGTTGATATTTTCATCCCTATGTCAACTTGCAAAAGTATAGACTTTAAATACAAGCAAGGGAGAGATGTGCCTTGTATATGTTTTTGGATATGGGAATATGCCTACAGGCGGGAGCTCTAGGTGGTTAATTTCAGCAATAGATGGCTTGTGTTAATTGCAAATTTTGAATTTGTAACAATATAATTCCATCATTTCTATAAAACAATATTTAATATACAACAAACTTTCACCACATAAACACATTAAAAACACCTTTTTATAGTTCCAAGAATTGATTACAGGGTTCTCATAAAAACATTTTCATAACTAGAATCTTCATACAGAATGATTTTTTTTTTCTATGCCAAAATACATTTAGATGGTAAATTGTTTGTAGAAAAAGATACAGAGAGAAATGGGGTTTGCTGGCATATAATCCATCTTATTTCATTCTTTCATGGTCAACTTTAAAGCAATATCTAAAATGTTTATCATAAAATACTTTATTGTTTCATCCAGAGACTTAACCAGAAAAAAAAAAAAGTTAATTGGCTTAATCTGTTTCAGAGTCTCTCAGGCGTGCCCAGAACAGCACTTACCCTCTGTACATACTACCTGGACCATAACTATCTGTCGAGGGTTTTTTTTGAAAGACATAACATTCCCATTGACTATAAGCTTTGGGTGCCCACAGAATGAAGAGTGGATTCACTATAATAGCTGAACTGCATTTATCAAATGCAACAGTGGGGGGAAAAAAAAAAATCCACATAAAACCACGTAGGAAGATTGATCACACAATTTTATTAGAGTCTTTTGAACAATTGTATTATGTTGTTCCTTTATTTAAAAACTCTTGCAAAAAAAGACATTGGAGTGGACTGGTTTCAACCCTGAGCATTAACACTGCATATCAAGTACTGTAGTAAAGAAGCTGGTTAAGTTTGTAGCACTAGCACAAGTCACTGATATTAATCCTCTAGGTGATCAGGTTTTTACAAAAAAAATACATAGTTTTCAATAAATAATGCTTAATTTTACAACTTTGATACAGCAATGTCATACACTGTTTTGACACATACTAAACTCTGCATGCTATATAGTCTACTAGAAGACAAAACTTTGCCATGCATTTTTTTTTTCTAGTGCTAGAAAACACTTTGTCCTCCAGTGCATTGCCTCAAGCAGCCTTACCATCTTCCTTCTCTCACAGCAATAGGCCGTGCACTGGCATGCAAAAACCTCAAGAAAAGGTTTCCCCCCCACCATCACTCAGACTTCTAAACAAAAGTACTTTTCAGCTTTTCCCCCCAAGACCTGGAGTGGCTATGAAAACTAATTTCATGTGGCCTTGAAAAGTCTTTGAAATTACATATTTTAAAAGTGTCATGCTTGAAAAACTGCTCTAAAACATTCAATTTCCCCCACCTGTGGCCATCATGCAACATCATTGAAATGTTGTAACCATCAAAAGTCCCACACTGGAAAACAGGCCTCCATTTTAAAACAGCCCACCAAAAAATTAAAGGAAAGAAGAAAAAAAAGTATCACAGCATTTATGTAAAGACTCCAAAACGCCAACATATGTACAAGAGCAAAACCAGATACAAATTGTAAATGAACTAACAATGGCATATAACTCTTCTCCCTGGCTTTGCCAGGAGTTGAGGCAAGTTGGTTTTGGAGATAAGCAGGATGATGGAAATAAAAACAAATTGTGACAATGGGAGTTCCTGGATTAATCATTATTATTTGATCAAATTTCTTCAAGCGGTAAATTGGTGTCTTGATTTTCTTGGAAGCGGCAATTACCCAAACCTAAAGCCCTAATTAATAACCTATAATTCTAAATCAAACCTGCTTCTGAGTATTTGCAAATCTTAGAAGTTTGGTGCCCTTGCGCTTTTTCATCCTGTAAGATGGCACTTCACAGAAAATCCAGATGTTGTAGCTAACCACAAAAGAAGAAATTTGATTAATTAATAAGGATTGAAACCTCCATTCTCACACTTCCAGGTTGTTGTTCATCATTGAAAACCATTCACCCCTTCTTATCCATATTGCTTTAGGGGTTTCCTTGTATCTACAGAAGTCATTCCTTTGAAATTGCTGTCAATCACAATTTTCTAAGAGTTTTTAAAATATTCCTATCTTTGCACTGGCATAAGTATTGGGTTTTCTAAGAGAATCTCAACCCAAAGAAGGTATTACTTTTATACATGAAATATTACGAACTTTTGTTTCCCTTTTTGTAAGTCATTCTACACTTTCTGCACATTTGTGCTTTATATTGAATATAAAAATAGGTCTTTAAAACTCTATTTACTTTAAACTCACTAAAAAACTACTTGCTTGTGAAATTCTCTTACAAATTCACTGCATCCATGTAGAGAAGATAAAACTAATTAGGCAGTTAATTGGTATAGGTAGTGTGCAAAAAAATTAAGAAAAACAAAAACAATCACAGCCTTCGATGTGCGTGAGGGGAAAGGAAATAAATCAAAGGAATACAACTGTATAGTAGGGGAAATGTAAGGCAACTCATTGTATTAAGTTTTTGTTGTTTATTTTTTTCCTGGCCATGCTTACAAATGAAGGTTAGGAGGAACTAAGACACCTATCCTGCCAGCAGCCCTTGAGGCAAAAACTCCCATTAAGCTCAATGAGAATTTTTTTTTTTTTTTTTAACCAGTGCAGGTTTAAGGCCTTACTAGGCAACAGCTGTGAAGATGTAAAAAGGAACTTCATGAACTGTGTTGAATATTAAACATCTAAAAATTATATGGCCCTGACTTTGACCCCACACCAGTTTTACCTTGGTGTAACAACAGAGTTGCACTTTCCTCAAACAGGCATGAGTGAAGGATCAGACTGCACGCATGCAAATCACATTCAATAGACTTGAAGAAGTTTCATCTGAACAACAGTGAATGCCTAAAGAGCATGTAGCACTTAAAGGATGCTTGGAATGAGTCTTTCTACCACATTTGTAAAAGACTGCACGTAAAGGAAGAAAATATTTCTTAGTTGTGGTTCTTTTAAAAGGAAGAGAGAAAAAACATAATAAAAACAACAAGAGGGGAAAAACAGCAAGTTTACAAAAACGTTCACTTTAAAATTAAAAAGAATCATCATATTTGATTAGTTTTTACATTGAGTTGACATCCTCAGTGTTACCAAGTAAATTGTCTTTCCACATAAAAAAGTTCAGTTTTCTCCCTTCTATCACTGAGTCCTATTACACTTAGAGTAGTATTGTACAGAGACGAATGCAAAGAATGTGGAAAAAAAGGCCACAGGAGATACTAAGCCTGCAACAGGACTGCTCTACCATGTCAACAAGGATTCCTATGTACATTAAAAAATAAAAGTAAAGAGAACCAGAAGGTATGAATGTTATTAGACATGTCAAAAGCAAAAATATGAGAGTAGCTTAGCAGATGCTATTTTTCATGATTAGAAGATTGTTTTCTACTCTCACTGAGATCAGCAGGAGCTTAGGCATTCAACAGCATCAAACTTCAGCCCCAACAGTGTAGTGGCTTAAACTGAACACTACCTAATTTTTTCCTTGAGCAATATGCAACAATAAACTCTGAAATAAAAGAAACTCAACTGTCTGGACAAAAATTGTCTCCCTGCACCATATACCTTCACTCAAAATATTCCTCTGATATAGTATTGTATCATTCCCATCTAGAAGAAAGAAAAGATATACTTCTGAGTGGGTGTTATATTCTTTGACTAAAGTAGGCCTGTTGCTCTTTTAAAATATGCCTGACTGCTCTATACTTGGATCTTTTAAATCAGTTATCCTTGACTAATATTTTAAACAGTAATTTTAAAAACATCTTCCAAAAATATACGCAAGTCAAAACTTTTGTAGGCTGAGACACAGACCTTATTACAATGCAAACTAAATGCAGCCCGTATTTGACCATAATCATTCATAACTCATTGAACATCTGTAAAGCACAAATGTTTAATGACACTGCCTATTATCACTTTAATAAACAAGGATGCATATCAGAAGAAAGGGACTGGAGGAACAAGTCCCCATACTCTCTTGATAGCTTGAAGAATTACTAAGAGAATTTTGGCTCAGTTTTAAGACTTAGAACCTGATCGACTTACTCCATCACCCTAGCCCAAAAATGAATTTTCAATAGCAGGATAGCGAGTGGCTAGGCTAGAGCACTTCAGTGTATCTTTTTTCTTTACTCTTTTGCCTTAGAAGAGATAAATGTCATTTGTTTTCAATCTGATTTCTAAGTTATTACATGGAGAACACACTAATCATTTGAGACCAAAAACTGAAAATTCAAGAAACTCTGTTTTATTGAGGACTATCCATTGCCAAGGATATCTTGTATATTGTAATTAAGTTTGTTTTAAAACACAGTTTCTCATAAAGAATTATCACAATGCAAGACATAAATTTGAGTTCCCAGATATGCTATATCTCTTTTCTGATAGCAAAGATTTAGGCCAAACAACTTTTATTTAGAATCATGAGTGTTTTATTATTATTATTATTATTATTAGAAAGAGATCAGATTATATTAATCATTTTACTACCAGTTTAACTAACCTAAAGTAAGATATCTCACCACTTAAATGCCTAAGAGTTGTCTTTGATTAAACATAACATGCATGCAGGTTTTAATGTTATGTTTTATTATGCCTTACAAATGTGTATGCAGGATTTTCATTTCAGCAAGTCTGAAAGCCTGTAGCAGTGGTTGCCACCAAAATACCAGCACAGTGAATTGTCCCTGTAAACAGCTGGATCATTAATTAGTGGAGAAAAAAAAAAAAAAAGAAGAATTTACCAATGCCTATCAGATAAAAGTAAACTCGAGAAACAAACTTCCACCTTGTGAGTCAGTTTATTGCCATCAGCAGTTATTTCAGAGCGCGCAACTGAAATCTGATGGCTCCTAAGGTTTAAAAAAAAAAAAAAAAAAAATTCCAAATGCACACTGACAAAGTCTGCCCACCTACAGCAGAAGCTCGTACCCCCCTTCCTTCCCATGCCCCCGCCCGGGGCGGCGGTCGGCTCTCCGGAGAGGGGCCGGAGCCGCCCCGCCGGGCCGAGCGCTGCCCGAGGGCGGAGGAGATGCAGCACCGCTCCTCCGAGCATCTCCGCGTCAAGTCTCGCCCGGGCTATTCATTAAAAAAAAGGGAGACGGGGAGGAAAAAAGCGCAGCGGGCAGAGGACCGGGGCAAAGGGAGGAGGGGGGGAAGGGCCAACCGCGTCCCCCGCGGCGGCGGCGGTGGGAGCGGGCACCCGGCCCCGCCGCCCGAAAGGGCCCAGCTCGCCGCGCCCCCCGCCCGGGGCCCGCCTCCCTGGAAAGCGGATGGCGGGGGGGGGGGGGGGGGACGGGACACCGGCGGGGAGCCAGGCTCATTCACCGCCGGCTGGGGGGTGGGAAAGGCGGGAGAGCCGAAAATACCCGGGGCGAGCCAACCTGCCGCCGGCCGGCCCGGCCCGCAGCGAGCGAGCACCGGCCCCGCCTGACACGACCCCCCGCCGGCGGCGGGCGGCCACCGGGGCGGAAAATAGCGGGGAAAAGGCGACGGGAGAGGGGGGGGAAAAAAAAGAAAAAAAGAAAAAAAAATAAAACAGAAAAAAGAAAAGAAGCAGTCCTTACTCTCCTTCCCCCTAGCTATGGTCATGCACAACAGCCTACAGCTACCGCTCCTCCGCGGGCCGGGGGTGACAACATGGTATCTCCAGCGTTACTTCTACAGACACTAATAGCGATACGAGTTTCTATCAGTTCCAGCTGATTTATTAAAATTGTCAAGATACAGACTTTCAGCATTAAAAAAAAAAACAGGCTATGATGTTGACAGTGCACAAGTCTGCTTTTGCCATCATTTGCTACAAAATATGCAGATGGTCTGTACTTTAGATTATATTGCACAACATGAGAAACTTCTTTAACTATGTGCCTTTTTTCTTTTTTTTTTTTTTGCTAAAATCGAGAATCCAGTTTCATACCTTCCATCTGGGGCCCCATCCACATATCACAGCGTATGAGATACATAAAGTCCTACTATAGTACAGTACATATACAATCTTTTAAACTAAGATAACAGCTCTGAGGTCTATATCACCATTTTCAATAAATCTTTACCTACAAATATTGAACAAATCTGAACTATAGCTGTACAAAAAAGTGTTTGTTTTTTTTTTTTTAAAACCACAAGGCCTTTAGATGCAAGGATTATTTTTTTAAAATTTTAATCCTTTTAAAACCAGGACGTAACGTACCAACAAACTTGCATGCTAAAAACAGAGAAAAAAAAGAAAATAAAAGGGAAGAAGTGCCTGAAAAGTCTTACTGAAAAAACACAGCAAGAATGTTCCCTTTTCACTGTACAAAAATACGCCTGAAAATATATTAATTTTTAAAAAAGACTGAGGTCTGTTATGTATCAAAAATGTTTCAATACCTTTTTGTACTGAGGTCTAGGCTGTCTGGTATTCAATCAAGGAGGTATAAGGGAACAAGTTACAAAAAAAAAAGTTGGCAAGTAGAAATCACATTTGTAAAACCATAAACAATTTGATCTGAAAAGTAAACTCTGATCTTAAGTCAGTTCAGTTATTTGTAAGCGTTTGTACAGTCTGCATTTTTTCAAGCTCCCTGCAGCTTTGTTAAGAATCGGATGCATAGAAGACATCAGTTTTCTCCCTCCAAAAAAAGTTGCAATGGTCCCTTTCGGAAAAAAAAAAAAAAATCAGAACAGTTCTTTAAGATCTCTCACGGGAAAAAAAAAAAATCCACAAACCCCCTTGAGTAACAGTTGTGCTGCCAAAAGACTTCTTTGCAGACCATCTTCCAGACTTCAATCAGAGACCGACAAGCTTCAAACAGCGCCTTCTGTATCATTTTTTCCCCCAGTCCCATTTGCCTTTGCTGTTGTTGTTGTGATCACCAAATGCAATAAAAATTAAAAAAACACAAAAATAATAAAAAAAATTAAAATCACAACTCCCGGGCTCGGAACTAACTTCGAGATTTTTTTTTTTTTAAAAGAAAACAAGACTTTTTTTTTTTTAATCATCAGCATCATCATCATCAGCATCATCATCATCACCGGCGTCGCGTCGCTCCAGCTCCGCCGCTGCCTCGCCGCCCGCCCTCGCCGCTCCGCCGCCCCCGCTCAGTACGTGAACACCAGGTCGGAGAAGTTCGCCTCCAGCCAGTCGCCCGCGATCATCTCGCTCAGCTCCGGGGTGCAGTAGTCGGGGAACTCGAAGTGGGAGCCGAGGCTGCCCTCGCTGAAGGAGTCCAGGTCCTTGTCCACCAGCGAGAGGGAGAGGTTGCCGGCGGCGGCGCCCGCCCCCAGCTCGGCGGCGGCGTGGCCGTGCTGGGAGAAGTTGAGGCTGAGGTCGAAGAGCAGGTCGTCCGCCTCCTCGCTGCCGGCCGACGAGGTGGAGATGGACCGGGAGGAGGCCGGGGAGAGACCGGGTGGTTGCTGCGGCGGCGGCGGGCCCTGCTTGGTGATGTTCTTGAAGCTGTAGTAGAGTCTGCTGCCGCCGCCCGCCGCCGCGGCGCCGCCCCGCACCTCCTCGTAGAGGCTCGCCCCCTCGGTGGACTCCGCCGAGGAGCTCAAGGTGGGACTCGCCGGCACTTTGGCCACGTTGTACCGCCGCAGCTGCTGCGGCCCCGGCTCCTCGTCCTCCTCCTCCTCCTCCGCCTCCTGCTTGATCCGCAGCTGCAGCTCGTCCTCGTCCTCCTCCTCATCCTCCTCCTCGTCCATGAAGACGCACTTGACCGTCTTGCTGCTCACTTTCAGGGTGCCGAAGACGTACTCGTCCCCCGCGTAGTCCCCGTGGTGGGCGGCTTTGGCTCCCGGCTTGGGGGGCGAGGAGGCGGAGGAGGCTTTCAGCTTGCTACACTTCTTGCTGGAGCTCTTGGCGCTTTTGCTGCCGCCGCTGCTGGTGGGTGCGTTTTTCTCCGGACTTTGGCTGGCGTTGGGCTTGGCCGACGGGTCCATTTTGGGCTTTTTCCTGGGCCGGTATTTGTAGTCGGGGTAATCGGCCATGTGCTTGAGCCGCAGCCTCTCCGCCTCCCGGATGAAAGGGATCTTCTCGCTGTCCTTCAGCATTTTCCACCGCTTGCCCAGGCGCTTGGAGATCTCCGCGTTGTGCATGTCCGGGGACTGCTCCATGATTTTTCTCCTCTCGATCTTAGACCACACCATGAACGCGTTCATCGGTCTCTTTATGTGCCCCGACGCCGTTTTGCACCAGTCCGGATCGCTCTCGTCCAAAGCGACCGGGCTGCAAGCCATGAACTCGCCCTCTTCTGTGTCCATCGCTTCCCGGGGCAGGTTGCTCTCCGCCTCCGTACTTTCCGCTTGCTGCACCATGGTGGGCTCTCGCCGAAGCGCCGCTCTTCCCGCCGCGCCGCTCCCCTCCGAGCCAACAAAGCCGCTCCGCCGCCCCCTCCCACCGCCGCCGCACCTTGCCCCTGCTGCCAGCCGAGCTCTCCGCCGCGCTGCAAGGCGGAGCCCGCGGGGCGACCGGCGGGCGCTCGCTGCTGCCCGCAGCCCCGGCGGAGCCCGCTGCGGCCGGGCCGGGCACGGCTGGGGCGCGGCTGGGCTCGTGCGCTCGGCGCCGCGCTCTGCCCGTGCCCCGGCCTCGCGCCGCCACCCGCCCTGCCCCGCCGCGCGCGCTCCCCCTTCTGCAAAACTCCCGGCTCCTCGCCCAACTAGTTATCAGCGTTTCATATGGGTGACATCACTCCCGCCGCCCGCCAATGGCGACGCTCGGCCGCGCCCACTGACACGCCCACCGCTTTTATCAGCTGTCCCTCCCCCCCCAGCCCGCGCTGACACACCCCCTGCACAGGGGGCGGCCGGGGGGGGGAGGGGGCCCCTGGCTCCCGCCGGGCTCGTCCCTCCGCCCGGGAGGCGGCGGCGCTGCGGGGGGGCTTCGGCCGCGGGGAGCGGAGCGGAGCGGAGCGGTACGGAGCCAGGCGGGCAGGGAAGCCGGAGGCGGCGGTGGCGGCTCCCCCGTGGCCCACTCCCCTCAGGAGGCCGCGGAGCCCCGCGCGGCTCGGGGCGGCGGGCGGCAGGGGGCGCTGGCGCTCCGCGACCGCCACAGCGGCGGTGCGACGGCCCCTCTGGCGGGAGCGGGGCTGGCCGGCCGGTGCCGTGCCCGGGGCCGTCCCCGCCGCCTTCCCTCTGGACCGGGCTCCGCAGCCTTCCCGTGCTCTTCGCCGGCGGCTGCGTGGGACGGACCTCGCGGGGGAAGGGTGCCTTCCTCGGCGCGGCTGCGGTGGTCGGCGGCGCGGGTCCGCCCACGGCCGTCTCCCCCTCCGCAGTGGGGCCGGGACCGTGAACCCCCGGAGGAAGCGCCGGCCGCCTCGGCTCCCTGCCCTCATGGCCCCCCCCCCCCCCCCCCCCGGGGCTTGCCTCGGTGGCTTGTTGGCAGCGAACGGGGCTGCGAGGCCGCAGGGCAGGGTCTGGCACGCTCCTGGGGCGGGGGGGATCCGGTTGCCTCGGCGGCCCCGGCCTACTGGGCGGCGGTGCCCGCTGCTCCTCGGGGCCGGGCCAGCGTGGGGGGGTCTGCCCGGGGCGGGGGGGAGGTCCCTCTGTCCCCCAGGGAAGGCCCAGCTATCCCGCAGGAGGTGAGCCGGTAAGGGAAGTCATCGCAGCCACCTGGAGACATCCCCCGCGTGGTGTGGGCAGAGGGTAAAGGCAGGTTCTCCGAAGTAAGGGGTGAAAACTTAAAGCATCTAACAGTGCTGATTTTTTTTGTTTGTTTGTTTTCCAGAAAGCATCCAGTTATTCAACAATGTTGTGATTATTGCAGAACGCCTGTAGTGGATCCAGCTATTGCGGATAATACCATGTTTGTTTTCATCGCAGAATTTATGAAACCCAAAGCCAGCGGTGTACTCATCTGTGGTCATTTTGCTTTGCAAAACGTGTGCTGAAAATGAATTCACATACTGTTCTGTGGGTCCCTTTGTGTTTTTCTAGCTACCGTTTACAGTTATTAGCAAGACAAAAGTTTAATAAGTTTTGTGATGGTTGCTGGCTGGATGCAGACATGACGGCAGTGAGAGGGATGAGCCCTGGCACAGCTTCTGTTCTGTCAGAGCACATCCTATGAACTGGTGCTAATGGGGCAGCAGGTCCCCTGGTACATCATCCTCTAATTAGCACAGTGTTCATTTTCCTCAGACCACAGCAAAATTACTGTGGATGATGTGACTATGATATCATAGGACTGCAGAGTGACTAGTGCGGTTACAGGAACAAAAAAAAACCCCAAGAGTCAGTCACCTCTTTTAGCTTTATGGATACATTAGGGCTACCAGGTCTCAGCTGCTCTTGTTAGGAGTCAGGAGGAGTTTGAAAGAGTAGACAAGAGGCAGATACATAGTGTCATGTCACTTCCCATGCCTGACCCCAGCTGGGTGTAGAGGAAAAGGAAAGGACATAGCTTAAGAAGGTTCAGTTACTTCATTGTAAAGTTGTATTTTGTAAAATACCTCTCTGCCTCTCCATGAGTGCTCTCAGGAGGGATTTTTGCTCTGAGGTTAGCTGCCACCTCTCTCTCTCTCCTTGTCGTTGCATCTGGTGGTACAATCTACCCCCACAATAACGCTTGTCCTTGTGGGAGATAGGAGGTAAAATGGAAAATTTGCCTGAGAGGGTTCTCAACCTGACATAAAACGTTACAATTCAGAGAAACCACATGAGGAGAGGGTGCAGTACCTTCAGGAGTGCCTGAGTTTGTGCCACAGCTGTGGTCTCTCTAAGGAGGGCTGTTGGCAGGGCATTCCTTCTGAGAGGGCAGTGAGTTTGGCACTTTTCACCCCATCGAGGTGAGGACTCGCTCAGATCGGGCACGCTGTAGAGCCATCTGTGTCGCAAGGGTTTCAGAAAGGGTGAGAATGCGTTTCTGCTAATGATGGCGTGGACAGGAGTCTTGGGAGATACGTAGCTGGCTGGCTGCCTCCAGGGAAGGCAGCTTTATTGCTGCTGAGACTCTTACTAAACCGACACCAGGATACCAAGCGTCTCTGTTAATCCTATTTCTTAGTATTTTTCTGTAAATATCGGTATCCAGAAAAATTGCCCCTGTGAGAAGTTCTGAGGTTTTTACATGCGTTTTGAATCTAGATAGAAATAGTGGTGTAGTTTTGCAAAATGAAACACATCAAAATGTTTTAATTTGTTGTCGGTGTTTCAACTTTTATGGGAGATTTCATTATGTCATACGACTGCATAAAATTCAAGCTGATGAAATGAAAATTAAATGTTTCCTCAATTTCCAATGAAAGGAACAGAAAAGAATTTTCATAAAATACCGTTATTTTGCTGAAATAGCGTTTACTAAGAGCCAGGAACCATTTTGGAAAATTTTGAGTCAACTCCAATGGAAACCACATAATATCAGTAAGACATTTTGGTGACTACAACTCTGTCCACTAGGATGACAGAATCTGACATTTAACACGTTAAAATTGGGAGAGAGAATTTTTAATACAGCTTTGGTGTAGGTTGAAGCCACTATGGTTACCACAGCCTTTGTCTGGGATGTTTCTACTCCTCCATTTGTGTCCCTGTGAAGAAGCATGTGTCCATAATACTAGTGGGCATCACGTAACTTTTGTAAATCCCATTTTTCTATTTTTCTGGTATATCTCATTTTCTGAAGTGTCTTGGCAGCATTTCAATTTTTCCTCAAAGTGATCTTTTAAATATAAACAGCATTACTGTTTTCATGCTTGTTAGTGTTATGTTCTCATTGGTTTTTTGTTTTATTTTGGAGGGTAGTGCTAGGAAGATAATGAAGCTGAAAACAGACTGATAAATAATAGCCACACTCAAGAAAAAATTATCTTGAGGATTTTGGAAATCTGATTAAAACATGTACATGAATAAGTAGATATTACTGTTAAAATGAAATAATTTACTGTTCTAAAAGCAGTTCAATAATTGTATGTGTGCGTGTATATTCCTATTAGAGTGCAGCAGTTAGAGCTAACAGCCCACTACTCATTCTTTTGAAATTCAAATGCATAATCATCTTTCCATTATCTAGGTCAATAGAAGGCTGGGCTACCCCAGAAAGTGGGAGAAAACAGGTAAAACAGGATTCACCAGAGAGTTTAATGCCTGCCCCCTTGGATGGAGGCTGTTTTTTGCAGGTCTACATTTGCACTGAACTTCCTACTGCTCCAGTTCGGGGGGGGGGGAGGGACGCGTTATCCTGAGTGCAGTGCAGCATGAAAATGTACTACGAGTGAAAATACCCGGGTCTGTGAGTCTAGAAGCTGGCGAGATGCCTCCAAAGCCAGCAGAAAACGCTTCACGCAGGAGTATAGGTCCTCTGAATGTGGAGCTGTGTGCTTACATCTGCCCCCATCAGTGCTTAATGTGATCCATCTTTTTAAGGGACTGACCTTATGCTGTTCTTGCAACACTTTGACTGCCAAACAAGAATTGAATATGGGCAAAAAAAGTTTGTTGTTGAAGAAATAGTGTTTTAGAGAAAGTGAAGGATATTCCCTCTCCTTATAGTGCCTGCTCACTGTGTTAGATTTACATAAACTGAAAAGCCAAGATTTTTACTGCGCTAAGTCTGAAGACAAATAGTACTGAGTGCAGTGTTCTCTCGGTTATTTATTTCATGCCTGTTCTGAATTGTGCTGCAGATTTTTGTCTGGAGAGCCCAAAATGACTTCGCATGGGGAATGTGTGGGAAAACTGGAGTTACGCACCTTCTGCAAGGTGTGGGAAGTGGTTTCAATCACAAGCTGTAGATTCAAAATGGAGGAAGAAAGAATTACAGTGTCAAGAGAGTTTTGTCTTAATGGGAAACATATGATGGATTCTGAACGGAGGGGTCACACCCGAGGTTAGATCACAGGCACATTTCCTAGGGATCTTTTCTGGAATAAACATAAGTTCCTTGAGTCTTGAGTTCACAAGGAAAAAATAAGCTGTGGTCTTACGTCGTGTTTGCTAACACAGGGTAAAATAGTGAAAAGGCACACTGGCTGTGCTTTTTATGATTTGGTGAATCTTTCTGTCCCTAGAGTTTTTTACCTTAAGCTGCTAATTCACGTGAAAAATTCAACTTCCTTGTCACCGCTATGAAGGTAGCATCCTCTCCTGTCTTCTCAGCTACCGTGTGCTAGCTGCTGCATGTTCTTGGAGTTGAGATTGCATAAGACTCTGGTTTCCACAAAGCCTTTGTTTTGAAAATAAAAGTATGTGGGTGCCTGGAGCTGACACGCGTAAGAACTGAATCTCAGAGAGGTGAAGTGCTCTCAGTTAACTGAAATAGAATAATCGTTCGAGAGGATAAAGTAGTCAAAATCCAGAAAAACTCAATTAACCTTGATTTTGTGTGTCGTAATCTTTATTTTGCCAAAAGTACGAGCATCAGCTACAGCTCTGGTGAGGGCAGTGCGGGGTTTGCTGCCCGGCCAGCACAGTGTGTCGCCTCTTTCCAGGCGGTGCGGTCCTCTGCTGCTGCTGGGGCTGCGGGAGAAACTCTCAGTGGGAGCAGGAGCAGCTCCTCCTAGCTCACTTCCTGCCAGAGCTGAGAACTTACTCATCGGCCGATGCGCAACTCTACTCCTAGTTGCCTAACAGAAATCTGACAAAAGAACTGCCCTTGAACTGCTCGCTGCCCATAGGTTGCTCTAGAAACGTTTGACTATTGTTTGTAAAACGTAATCAGCGAAGACATCTTGGGGCACAGAGACTGTGTGCGTTTGTTGTAAACTGAAACAATCCAGGAGTTAAAAACTGAGCATCGAGCAACCTTATTCTTGCAGTGTAAGTTGTGTGCAAGATGCGTGGCTGGGATTGACTCGAGGTGTCTGAGCCTGGCATCCTGAGGTGTGGTGTTGCTCCACCATCCTCCCCGAAGACGCTGTAGGACGACCGTGCTGTCTCACTGGGACAATATGGATGGGCCACTTTCTCTCAACCTCGACATGTTGATCTTATTCTAGGAGATGTTTTAAGATACCAAGATGTATCACCATTTTTCGTAATATCATCCTGATAGCAAAGTGCAACTTATTAAAAAAAAAAATTCCTAATGTGTTTTCTGGGCATCATGTACACTGCAAAACCATTTCATGCTTTAAGAAACAGCATAAAAAATAGTGTTGGGATGTTCCATGTACATTGCAGCCTTCTCAGAATTTTTGCTTGCAAGACAAAATACTTCTTTTCTTCCTAGTTGTGAGACTAAAACCCAGCTCTGCAAGTCAGCCGGGGTCCCTTCCATCCCACAGATCATCGTAGTAGTAGTAGTACTTCTGTTTGGCAGATAATTTCCTCAGCCACTTGTGTGTAACCCTATTGATTTGAACGTCTGCCCCCAGCAACACCTGTGCAAATTCATGGATGGCACTGGGATTGCACAGATGCCATGGAGGGCATATTCTGGCATACAGGATATTTATTACTGGTGGTGATGCATGAGATGGAAGGGATCCAGGACTCGGGCTGAGTTTGTGCAGCTGGCAGTTAGAAATGTACTTGCAAACTGAGCTCATTGGGTAGGAAAATCAGTGTGATAATGAAGCCAGAGCCCCCAGTGCCATTTTTACCAAATCACGTTTTAGGGCAGGAGAACAATTTAGAAGAGATGTGACTCTTATTAAAAGTGTCTGAAAATTGTACTTGGAAAAAAGTGAAGGGAATCCCATAAGAGATTATACTGCAGTTATTTGATATCAGAAATTACTGTTACTAAGCTTGTTTAAATAGAAATGTTTACTTGTTTCTACTGAAAACTTGAAATATGTAAATTCAATGTGTGAATTTAAGACCAACAATTTAATTTTACCTTAATTTTAATTAAATATTCAGTAGGTGGTTACATGATATTAAGAAGAAAACAATTATTTTTAACAGGTTTTATTTTGACTGATATGAAATCTTCTACAAAATTCAAACCAATTCAAAGTGACAGAGTTTTTTTCATAATACTATACATTTATGTTGTCCTATAGACATTGAAATCCATAGTGTTTTAGCAGGTCTCTTAGGAAAAAGTGTTGTACCTTGAACCAATTATAGGCCATCTCTGGTTAAATTGCAGACCCAGTTTGCTTAATATGGGTAATTTGATGTTGTAAAGTATTTGTCAGTACCCCAGGGTAGTCTCTCAGGGCACACAGGTTTCACTGTATAATATTTCACACTAATATGTGTGCCAGTTAATCTGCTTAGGTGGAGACTATTTACGACTCTTATAGGATTTGTTACATTATGTACTTAATTTATTAAATATGCTTAAAGCTTCTCTTTATCAAATCTAGAATGATAATGATAGTTATTGCATTGGATTTGCTTATTATTTTTAGGGAGGTGGGGGGGAAGTCTATTTAGTCCTTAGAATGTGAAAATTTAACTTCTTAGAATGTGAAAAATTAGCAAGGACATGCCAAAAAATGCAGAATGGTATAGCACTAGACATCACACCAATATACCCGCTAGAAATACAAAGCACCTTCGCAGCTGAATAGGTGCAGACACACAGATTTATCATTTACCTTTTCCTCCCTCCTAAAGAACAGTGGAGGGCTGCAGCTGGCCCCACTATCACACCAAATAACATGTGACCCTATAAAATGGACACGGGGTGTTTTCTTTGGCTCCGCTGCCTTGAAGGAGGCAGCAACATGACCTGCAGGAAAGACACCAAGTCCACGTCCTCGCCTGACTGGGGTCTGCTGATCAGCTGCCCTTTGTATATACCGTTCTAGAGCAAGTGAAAAGGCGCTCTGCAGCATATGCCTGAAAGATTCTTAATTTACTGGACTCACGCAGTGAGCAGGATTCTGCAAAAATCTGCAGGAGTTTTGCTAAGAAGGGCCTTGCCCTAAATGCCCCCTAGTCCCGTGTCATTTCCTAATCACAACACTGAAGATACCCAAGGACGTGGCCATAATGGGACCCGTCCCGTCAGCTCAGCCAGGAGTCACCCTGGGAACAACTCAGAGGTTTGCTTTAGCCGTGCTTTCTCATCTGCGAGCTGTGAAAGCATTGTGCGTGGCGCGTGGAGCCCAAGCCGATGAGCTCGGTGGTGTGCGTGCTGGTTTTGTGCAAGGTAATCTCCTTCCTCGGGAGCTGTGAAGCTTTATAGCACAGGCAGGAACTGCTGGGCGCATCGAGCCGGCGCATCCCCCACGTGCCCTGACTGTGTTCCCGTCTGAGCGACTTCTGCCCGCTTTTGGCGGGGCTCGGCCTGGAGGAGCTGGGGATGCCGGCTTCTTGCGCTGCCCTGGCTTCGCCCTCCAGGCAGGCTTTTCTTGCCGGCAGTCCTGAGCTTGGGCTTGCGCTGGCAAAATCCGGGTGAGAGAAGTGCAACAGCTGTGGAAAATGGAAATTAGAGCTTCATTACTGAACAAAGAAGCAAACCACATAATATTCCTACTGGTTGTATATATTTGGAGAAAAAAAGGATATATGAAGATCTTTATAAAGCTCTTTATGTCCTTGTTTTGTTATGTCCGTGTAAATCTTTCTATTATTACCATTGTTTCAAAAAGAAATAAATTTAACAAATGTTTCATTGCCTATTTTTTTTTCCCAAATGGAAAACAAACAAACAAACGTCCTAGTAATAAATAATATCAGCAGTCACAAGAAATTGTACAGTAGCTAAACAATGAAGGCACATAGAAATGCTGTTTGTTTTATTCCTACACAAAGCCCCGCTGAATTCACAGGAATGAATTAAATATGCCGACTGGGACTGGGACTCTGGGAAAGCAACACTTCAGTTAATACTGGTTTTAATTTTTCATTTTTATTAATTTGTTGTAAATTTGGATAATAGCCTTAAAATAAAAGCCACTATGGAACTGCAAATGTATATGCATACGAAAGTACATTTCTAATTCCTGTGAAAATCACCTTGTGTTCTTTCAGGAACTGAAAGAATATCCAGCAAAATTACTAAATATTCACCAGAAGCAGGTGACTGCAAAAAACCAACATACCGTTCCCTCTAATAACTTTTGCTTTGTAGTAAAAATGAGAAACATTTTCTTATTTCATCCACTATTTCATATTTATGAAATACACTATGAGGGATGTTCCAGGTGCTTGCAAACCCCTGACCGTACCAGTCATTTAATGATGGCGGAAAACACATTAATTTCAAAAAGATTGTTCATCCTAAACCAAAAGCCCGAACTGTCTGTCCTTCTCCCTTCTCCTTCCCTTACGCTGCAAACCGTACACTGTTGGTATTAACAGCACCAAGACATTCAATAACATTAGAGGCTTGAAGGTTTCCTGATGCTTTATTACACAATGATGAAAATATCATAACGCCTCTAACTTCATCAAATCAGGCATTTCATTACAGCATCCTGCAAGTATAGAAAACTGATTGTCTTGTGTCAGCATGGCCCGAATCCAGTTCTTGCATACAAGACATGGTTACTAATGATCTTTGTAAGTCAGCTGAGACTTGATCTTTTTTTTTTTTTCAGTTTTGCCACACTAGAAATTGTAAGTCAGAGCAGCAGATAGAAAGAGTTTATTACAGC
Source organism: Balearica regulorum gibbericeps (assembly GCF_011004875.1). NCBI lineage: Eukaryota > Metazoa > Chordata > Aves > Gruiformes > Gruidae > Balearica > Balearica regulorum. The sequence continues at coordinate 19,162,391 of NC_046186.1, forward strand.
TTATCATATAGTTTGACAAAATGGTCAATCAATAATAAACCAAAAATTAATAATTAATTGTACTTGCAATTTGCACAGCGGTTTATATCTCGCAACAAGGTGAAGTCTTAGGTAAGGAATTATTATTATCAGCAGTTTATGGAAGGGAGCTGCAGTTTTGGGATTCTCCCTGCACCATCAGTACCGGTCGGAAAAGGATGGTACAGGGAGCTGGAAACGTCTTCCCGATTTCTGTTTTCTGCTTTACCTGGAAAGGTCTGATTTATCTGACTGGCTGTGCGACCCAGAGGAGTATCTGCACTGCCAGTTAAGTAGTGTACGGAGGGAACCATTTTTTAAGCACAGACTTGCTCCAAATAAGCCTTCATTCAGGTATGAACTTAGGCCAGTATATTCCTCACCTTGCAGGGTAGATTCACTTTAAAGAATCATCTCTTTGGTGAAGAACATTAGCAGAGGTCTGCTCAACCCCTTCCGCATCCCTTTGTGCCTCCTCTCTTCGTCCCTTCCCGCGCTGCTGGAGAAGAAAGGGGGCAGCTGACCAGCCGTACACAAATTCAGAGTGCTCTCCAAGCTCTTCATTTGGCAATTAAGGCATAAACGAAGCAAAGCAGGAAAGGAAGATCTGAGCCAGTGCTAAGGTAATTTATCTAAGGCTACACAACGGGCCTGGCAGAACAGGAATAGCCCTGAAATCCTGCCCATTACGGTCCTGTGGACTCTTCACCACACAGCCGTGAGACCAAATGAATCAGTATGCCGAGAAGTCACGTTTGAAAAGACAGCTTCTACAATGCAATTGCTCCCATTTTGGGCCAGGGTAAAGATCAGAATTGGAGCCAACCCAAGGAGAGAGGTATATGAAATGGAAGCATGCTTTTTTTTTGCATGTGAACAGTTTTCTCTTGAAACAGATAATTACTTGGGAGAACCATCTACTTCTATTCTCAAGCAGAAAAAAAAAAAATATTGTCACATCATTGTTCCATTTCTGTGTTATTCTGGTAATGTATTTTAGTGACTGTACGCATTTCTGACTATTCAGAATCACTTCGCAGAGAGATTGAATTTACATTTTATCTAGACACCAGTCTTACCCAGAAAGATCTTTTTCATTTCAGTGCTAGTTTGAAAATCCATTATTTGGTGTTCATTGTATGCAGGTTTTCATTTCCAGCAAGATTGCTGTGGCAGAAGAAATATAGACAAACTCAATGGCTTCACTAAGTATGAGTTTTCTGGTAATATAGAAGAAGCCTTTCTAGTTTCCCTGAGCACTGAGCTTGGAAAATGTGGGCCTGATTCTGGAAAATAGGGTTTGTTTTTGGAGAGCAGTTTAGCATCCTCACTTCCCACTTGGAATCTGACTCTCTACTACCTGGGCCCCTCCTGGCTTTCAGGATAGCTGATATTGTTTCCCCTGAGAAAACAAAATAATTTTGTATTTAAATTGTATTTAAATGTGGGATTATGAATCAGCTGGAAGTGATGGTCCTGCAGTGTAATCTCAGTGATGAGAGCTGCTTTGCCAACACTGATCCTCATCCGGTCCTTCTAGTAACACTCAAGAGTTAAAGTTGTTTCAAAAAAGACATTTTTTTCCTGTAAGAAAGTTTATCATCAGTCAGTTCCAGTGGCCATACCGGAGCGCCAGTCCGAGTTATACTGTTAAGCCATCTAGCCCAAGTCACGTAAAGTCGCTATCTCTCTAGGGAGCCCAAAATATTTATGTACAACCTGGTGCCTCTGTCTGGTTCAGACTTTGGGTAACACCTAACGCAGTGATGCTTTGGTTCAGGTCAGGGGTCTTTTGTTGTCCCCAGAATGCAAATGCTTGTAGTCACCATGAATTTTGAAAAAGTACCCGGACAAAACTGGAACCGATGGTTGAAATGGTGCTCATGAAGAGTATTATGAAAGCTTCTGATTTAGAAATGTCAGCGTGAGAACATAGATATTTCGATCTGAATGTAAGTGATATAACTTTCTGTCGACTGTTCTATTTGAAACAGACCTTTACATTAAATCAACAAGAAATGTGAATTTTAAGTTTATTCAGATTTTCTTTGCTGAGGTATTCTCATTTGTAACAGTAATTTCTCACTGCTGTTTAAAGTGATGCTTTTCCAGTAACATTATGATTTTGACAAAATCACATATTTCTGGATTTTGCTTTGAGAAGAAAATGTCAGTCATTCCTATTACACAACAATATTAATTGGTTCCTGCCTGGATGCGATCCTGTGCAACCTGCTCTAGGTGATCCTGCTCTAGCGGGGGGTTGGACTAGATGATCTCCAGAGGTCCCTTCCAACCCCTACCAGTCTGGGATTCTGTGGTGAGCAATTGGACAACACTCCAACTCACTTTGGAAACCACACTAGTGTTCCTATTAGGCATTTAAATGGTGAACTAAGGAGAAAAGAGAGAGCAATCACAAGCTGATGCAAATGGCAAAGAGAGTGAGGAGAGAAGGTGCAACATGGAAAGAGGGAGGGAAAAGGGAAAGAGGGTCAAAATGTGCAGAAATAGGCGTTAATTTTCATATTCCACTGAAAAACGCTGAATTTTTATAACAAGGCACAGAGCCGATAAATCACCTTGATAACATTGACTGTATATAGATTGCTGTTTCTGATCTTTGTGCCAAGCTTCCCGTTAGCATCAGCACGATGACTGATGTAGACTGCAGGGAACATGAGAAGCGCACAGATAGCCGGGCCATACGCTGTAATTCCCAGGGGAATGCAGTCCTCTCTTTATACAGGGTTTGGCACTTACAGGCTGGAAACTAGAGGAGGAAAAAACCCTGAAGCACAGCAATGGAAGTGAGCTGGCGTAAATTGGTCCCGTCTGACCTCTGCTTTTAATACAAAAGGTTTCTTAACCATAATGAGAAAAAAAAAAAAATACTGTTCAAAATGTGTTTAAAACCCATAGAGGGTCTGAGCCATAGTAACTTTTCCCTTTGGAAGGCACAGGCATAAAGCAGTATTTCACAGCATTTCACTGCAATGTTGTCTTCGGGCTTAATCTGGTAGTGAAATGCTTAAGCAAATAGTTACAAGAAAATGAGTTCTTAGGGCAGCTCCAGTGTCACCCACATGTGCAAGATAAGGTTAGCAGCTGCTCTCCTTTTTTAAGTGAAGACACTCTGCAGCTCAAATACGAAGTTAAAATGTGAATGCTTCAGCATAGGCCGTAAGTACTTATATTTACACAAAACCAATGTACTATTTTGAAATACCTCTCTTCCTAGTGGCTTTTTTCTCCCTGCCCCCTCCCCCCCCCAAAAAAAAGAAAAAAAAAAGTCCCTTTTCTACTTCCAGTCCTTCTGCTTTTCCTGGTTGTGGGCACTTGCTGACAAGGAATGAAATCTATCGCGCTCTCTTTCCAGAAATGCTTCCCCTTCTCCCCGCTTCTCTCTACTCTTGACAACAGAGCACAGAAGAGTGGAGCCTTAAACCAAAATTTTCTACAGTGTGTCATGTTGCTGCTGAAATTTAATGATATTCAGGGCTAGGAGAAAAGAGCAGCTGCCCTCCAGGTGGTGTTCCATAAATGCTCCCCAGAACCCAGCAGGAAGCTGTATAAGTTCAATTCAGTGAAGCAAATTCAATCATTTGCCCCTTTGTAAATGGAGCATAAGCAAAAAAAAAAAAAAAAAAAAAAAAAATTCTTTGAAAGATCCTAACACAACAACTGCATGTACCTAAAAACTCACAAACACATATTTTTGCTGGCGTCGCTCATATTTCAGGTAAGCTTAATAAGATCTTAGCAGCAGCAATTTCACTTTAGAGCGATGTGGAAATGTGTAAGAAATTCCCATAAATATCCAATATTTGTTTCATGCAGAACTCAACAATTAGTGGTGACTAAAATGCTATAGGGTTAAGAAGTTGTCTTCGTAATGCCATTTTACAAATATTAAACAGCTTTTCCAAGGAATTAATTTTTTGTGACAAACCTAATTAGTGCAGCATTGTTTGATTAAGTATGAACACTGTTGTGGATTTTCAGTTCAGGTTATTATTATTTTGTTATAGACTCTACCTACAAATTAAAAGTACAGCAGTAAATCTTTTGAGCCACAGATGCTTTTAATACTAATTATTGTGTTAATGCCTAAGATTCATAATTATCCTTCTCAGTAAATGGCATAATTTACAACTGACTTTATTAATACATTATTCAAAATTATATGCAACCATCTTGTTATGGTAGTCTGCCCGGACTATTTACTAGATATTACTGAATGTCAGTATTTTTACCTTAAATTATTTTAGCAGGTTTGAACTTCACCTTGTAAACAACATGAAAGTGAATGTTTTTCCTCTAATTTGCTGAACATTTGGCCTGATCTGCTTTTTATCTTAAACAGGTATGAAATATATTAGAAAGTGATAAAAGACATTCTCTGTCCTCATGCAACTAAATAACTGAAAAAATAAAAAATAAACAGCTTTGATTTGAAAACAGGAATTTGGCAAATGATTAATACATTATCTCTTGTGTCACTTTGAGGGGGAAAATTGCAGAGCTGAAATTCTGCGTACTGGAAACCTTCTGAATTTCAGAGTGCATTTTCTGTTGGTAATCTTTTAGAAAGGTTTTCAAATTCACCCAATGTATATATGGAGAGGAAGCAGCTGGATTAACCTGATATCAAATTAATGATCCACTTTCAAAGAGTGCTTTTAGGAAGGAAGGAGGCCTGGTCTCATATCGTGAAAGACCATTCAAGGTCGCAAAATCTGATTTTGGTATTTTTTGAGTGCCACTACATTAAGATGGCAAACCACAAAATCTGTAGTCCAGTTCTTGAAACTTTTTTTGCTTTGTGGACTATTACGCTGTCAAAACTCTACTTTTATAAGGTGCCCAAGTATGAATTTATACAACGATAACATTTCCAAAGAAGCCATGAATGTCTAAGGGATAAGTAATGATTGTTATCACAAAAGCATGCATACCAGAGTGTGTATTTAACCAATACGCTCCTTTCCTTTACCAAATCAATAGTCATATATTCTCACGGCCCTTTTTTTTCATGCTGCACTATTTTTGCGATAACATTAACTCTGCTAGCCAAACGACCAGATGCCGAATTCAAACTGTCGCAGGGTATGTGCAGACTACCAAATCACTCGCTGAGCTCCGGTTCTCACTCAGGCCCCGGCTCCCGCACCGTACCCAGGGAGAGCAACCAGCAGCCCCGGCAAGGCGGGAGGATGGAGTAACTGCTTCTGACTGAGCTTCCCGTTACCACCGTCTGAAGCCAAGTGCCTTAGGAATTCACGTCTCCGTTCAGCTTGAGTCACGAAGGTGGTACAAGATGACAGCACTGGATGCTCTGACTTCTTTGTGTAGGCTGGATCACGCACGTGCAGAGGAGTCGCACAGTGCTGGGGATGCTGCAGTAAAGTGACGTCAGACACGGGGATGCTTTCATTAGCTCTCTTGCAATAGTGCTGGGGTTGTAACTACTTTACTCCGTTTCACAGAGAGGGACTTTCAACCCTTACTCTGAATTTCCTCACCTTTTTCCCCCAGTTTATTTCCTATTCATGTGTTGAGGACATCTGAGTGTACACTACTTTTAGTTGGTTTTTTTTTTTTTTTTTTTTTTTAGGAATTCACTTTTGCAAAGCACACAGAAACCCGCCAACCGGTAGGAATGCTATCCAGCCTAAAATTGCTTCTGTAGCTGCTGGACCATAGAGCTTCTCTTACCTTTGCTGCTAGGAAAACAGCCCCCTTTCTTAAAAGAATATTTCTGAGGCTGTCATAGAAATCACAAGTTTTCTGAATTAAATGGAAGATATTTCTCCAATTAGCTGAGAACACTAAGAACAACTGTTCAAGCATTAAAGCTATGAACTGGTAACTTTGATACAAAATTCATGATCATTGGACCAAATACTCTTCTCTTACAAATAGTTTTCTTAGAAGATGAACAGTACGTACCAAGAGCAGGAATAAATATTTGATAGGATCTTTCCCTGTTTGCTTATGAAATTGAGAAACTATCATAACCCCCACAGAAAACCACTGCAGTTTATTATCTGGTCCCCTACATTTTCCATCTTTATTGCATAAAACTGGTAGAGATATCTCCAGTTTGAGACTTCCCCTAGTAGGAAGAGGAAGAAGGTAGAACATTCAATGTAATAAGTAATATAGTCTGGATACAAAGATGTGAGCTGTGGCTCTGTGTCTGCGTAGCTGTATTAATTTCTGTGGAACAATTCCTAATTTAAACCATTTTTCAGGAAAATACAATGCTTTGAGTGTTTTGAGGGTGGGTTTATTTTCTGTGTTATCTAGGAAAGCATATGCTCAAAATAGGGATAGACCCAGCTAGAGTTATAGGAAAACAACTGTCTTTTGAAAACTGTTTTAAAACTCTGAAAGGTAAGCATCAAAAGTAGAATTGGTCAAGCAATATTATTTTCTGAACCAAAAATTGGATAAATGTTAGCTTTTGAGGAATTTCTTATTCAGCCAGGAAACATTCCCCTTATCTGGAATGTTTTAGTATTTGCTAACTTTTTTTTTTTTTTTTTTTTTTTTTCTTATATGGCATTCCTGACTGAATTGCCTACTGTTTAGACTCTCCAGGATGGTCGACTGATCATTTCTTGTACTCCTTGACTGCATGACTAAAGCTGCAGTTGGACATTTGTTGGTAAAATACACAGATTTTTTTTTTTTTAAAGCAAATTTGCATTGTTTAATAGATTTTAAAAGCAAGGGCTTAATTTCCCATTTTTTTCCCCTCCCATGAAAATCATTCTTTCTGCTATTTCCAGCACCGGTGCAGGATATGGAGACGGTGTGTGAAAAGCAAGGGACTATTTATATCAACACCTCTACAAGCAGCTCTTTAAACCAGTGTGCAGAGCTAAGTACGCCTCTCTCTTTTGACCTTCTGCACCGTGCGCTGGCTCGCTCAGCCTTATCTGCAATCAGAGTGCCTGACCCTCCACATCCTGACGGGTCACAGGTATTTCCTTCCACGTGGGACCTGAAGGGTACTTCTAATTCTAGTAGCTAAACCACATTTTTTTCCCCAGTGGATTTCAACAATGAAGTTGTATTGATATAGCTTTTTTTTTCTTTTCCCCCCACTGACTTTGTTGCTATTTGACAGTCTAAAGAGAATTATTAAGCCTATCCTATTTTCTTAGTTTTTATTGCAAATGTTTTCCTAGTTTTTGTACTATTTATTAAAAGGTTGCATGAAGCCAAATATTTTACACTAAATAATAGTTCTGAATAATGGATATGCTAAAAACATGTCACCTAAAATACTCATCAAATTCCAAACAAAGAAACGTCGTATCATTTGTCTGAAACAATCCAATTTCGATGTAACTTGTCTGAATTCCTCTGTTGATTTTAGAAATGACTCTCACACCTGACTAATTTGCTGAAATTCTCTTCCCGGGAGTCAGGTTGATCAGAGCACAGACTCTTGTTCCCTGCACTTCTTGGGTTCCAGTGTCAGGACAAGTCATAAACAGAGAAAAATCTCATTGCGTTTGGGCAGTGAACATCATTGCAGGAGATCTGTTTGCCTTTTGCACCACTTTATTATATAATCCATTGCATCCTTTGTTGCACCTAGCAAATCAAAATGCCATTGAATGACCTTTTAATATGTCCTCTTTTCTTTTTTTTTTTTTTTTAATTGCATTTACTGAGCAGGGTGCAGATAGCAGGCTGAGAGGGCAGTAGTAAGAGAGGATGAAACGCTAGTCCCTGTGAAATCAGAGGCAAAGATTCAGTTACACAAAGAGGAGCTCAAGCAGGAACAGGAGAAGAGAAAACATGAGCGTGGTAGCTACCATCTCCTGAGACCTCTGCGGATGTGTGCTGCTCTCAGGAGATCTTTCTGCAATCCCCACAATGACTCAGGGCGTCTTGGTCTGAGATCTGAGCAGGTGTTGAAAGCCCTGTTCCTCCACCGCCCGCGTGGGTGGTGGTGCTCCCGTGCCGGAGGCTCTGGTGAAGGGTTTGTCCTGGCCACCATCCGGGCTGCCGGACCTTGGCTTTCTGTGCAGTCAGGGGAGAGGGAACGCCGCCGTGTCCCTTACGGTAAATATTCGCACTAATTTAGAAGAATGGATAGATACAAATCCAGAGATCCTAATATGCCCTTTCCTTTTAAAAACAGTGGTTTGGTTTGAATTTTCATACCTTTTCTGTAGCACCAAATCTCTAAGTATAGAGAAAAATTACACTCCCGAGCCTCTCTTGCAAGGAGGATAACACCCAGTTACACCCTGTGTAATCTCTAACATTAATGTAGAAACATCGTCTCTAACGTTAATGTAGAAACAGAGTGGACAAGCTCATTTGTATTGTGACCTACAAAGCAAGTACCAAGGAGTTCCAGGTTTTCAGATGTAAGAAAATGTTTTGGTTTTTAAAAAATGACACCGTGACTTAATATGTAAAACCCCCAAATTTCCAATACTGAATTTTCCTCTTAAAAACATTACTGAACAATTTAAGTCTTCTCTCTGATTTTAAAAATAGTTTCTGAAGCCAGGACAACCTTTATTTTTTGATAGGTAGATAGAAAATTATGAGTTTACAAATAGAGATTTTGTACATATGTCAAAGTATGTACTCAGTAAAGGCATTTATATCCAAATTTAGTATTTTTCTAAATGTCAGCTGAGAGGAATTTTTTTTTTTTTATATCCAGGTTATAAATTCCTGGAATTAGGGGTTCATAATATGGAATTGTTTAGAAACTTTTATTTATAGCAACACTAGCAGATGCTGCAATAATGAACACTAGCATCTAAGCTGTTCTGGTATTCCAATCATTCATACCAATTTTTATTATGAGCCCTCTAATGCAATGTAATGTACGGTGTCTCTGCCACACAATCAACACACACGTTTTTCACATGTCCCTGTCTTGTCTTCTGAGTAGAGAGATGTAATTGAAAGCATTTTATCAGCTCCAGAGTAAAAGACATCAGGGGTGGGAGGGAAGGGATTTAGGTACACAGCTCTTGTTGATAATGAGAGCTTCACTGTTACTAAATGTTTACTAAAGATAAGAACAAAATATATTTGTGGCATGAACTTCAGATAATATTTTACCTGCTCTTTGAGCAGGTAAGCAAAACAAACACTTCACTCTATCATTTTCAGTAGTGAACTCAGCAATAATTTGCAGAGAGAGAAAGAACGGGAAAAAAAAAAAGAGCAACCTTGACTCTGCTTATGCTATGGTAAATGGTGCTATTCAGACAGGGGCTAAAGCAGGGGCAGAGCCAGACTTCCTCTAGGAATATTTGGAAAAAGACTGCACAAAGTGCCTGTCACGGCAGAGATTGCTCCTTTGTGTGTTCTTGACACGCTTTGGGGTGGGTGGGGAAGGAGTCCCACTACTCCCTTTTTCTTGCCCATCCTCTTTTTGAGTGTATTTCCTTGGCGGTGCCAAACCCTGACTCCTCTCTTTGCTCAGTTGGGCTCTCAAGTCCTTTCTTCATTCTGTGCATCCGTGACAAAAATTCACCACCTAAACAGAAGCATTATTTAGCCCCTTAGTTCTGACACTACCTAAGACAGTCCCTTAACAAATGCCCCAGTCTCCAGTCACGGTGTTTCCAGGGAATGTCCTGACAGCTGTAAAGCTCCCGTGTCTCAGGTGCCCCCACAGGTGGGTGAACACCAGACATGAGAGCCTTCATCCCGTGGAGGCAGAAGGGCTAATTTGTCATTGCCCTAACACCATCTATGCTGGCACAGAGTATTCATAGACCAGGCTTGGGGGCACCCCAGCTTGCTCTGAAGCCAGCTTGCTGTTTGAGTTGAGCAGGATGGTCAGGGACCACATTGCTGGCATGTCCATGAATATTAGGGGCGGGGATATGTCTCTTCTTTTGTGTCATGTGAGCATCTGAATTAGAGGTAACTAACTGATCTGTAAAGTCTAGTTTCTAAATTTACTTTAGTCCTTACAGTAGCCCTTTGGAAATGTGGTAAAACCACCAGTGATGAACTTCTCTGCCACTTTAAGTCTCTGGGGAGCCTGACCTCCGCGTTAGCTGTAGAGGGTCTTCATCTGCATCCGGCTGAGATAGCCACCAGGGCCTCCGCTGGGCAGACTTGTTTACTCAAGCATTTACCTGATTACTCACATGACAGCGATAAGGAGTGTATTTGTTGGCAAACAGGTGTAACTCATCAATAATGGTAGCAGGAGGTCATTTGATGACATATTTGGACACCCTGTGTGTTTGTTTAGTTTTAAAAGTATTCATCTGTCAGGGGAAGGGCAGCTAAAGATGCACGCCACATAAATCAGACGAAAGCCGCTTCAGCACATCCCAAAATCTGACAGATGCTTTTCGGCACTTGTACTAGCCATAACAGTCACCTTCCCAATTACCAGTCATGTTGGTTCGGTCTGGAGACAGGCTTTGCTCTGCTGTCGGGAGGTTAGTGCAGGTGTGGCTCCTTGCCCAGGGCACAGGGACACACAAGGGCTGCGCCCGGGGCCGGCAGAGCTGGGAGATGCAGGGGCAAACGCCATGGACCATTGGAGGAGGCCAACGCCTCGGAGCTGGCCTGGGTTCAAACCTGTGTTTTCTCAGAGTCATTTTTGTGGGCAAATAGGTTCGACTGTGTTTCTCTATAGGGTATGAAAACAATGAGTTCATTATGGGTGGTGGTGTCCTATCAGCTATTCCAGAATCATGGCTCTGTAATGGCATAATTTTGACCTATGATGAAAACAAACTCTCTAGACCTTTACAGCCCTTCCAGATAAGTTATATTTGTTCTGCTTCCAAAATTCTTGTATGATTGTGATGAAGTGGGCAACTCTTACTCCACAGGGCTGATAGAAAGTACCAGACTTTTCCTTGCCGTAGTATAAAATCCCACTCATTTCCATTCTACGGCCAAAAAGCGTTACGGCTTTGCCCACGTATGACATTTTTCTCATATATACTGACAGTCGAGTCCCACCCTGATTCTATAGGCAGCTGCATATTTAGGATGCTCTTTCTGTTAAATGCCATTGCACACTCCCTCTTCCGCATCAGTTTTATGCAAAACCTGTAAGATCCTGAAATATCCTTTGGAGACCAAGCCCAGTGCTGGCATTTGCAGATATAAAGAGGTTATCACAATGGTAATATTTGTTTTAACCTTGGCTTTCTTTATCATAAGAAACTGAGCCCTTCAGATTGAATACTAGAGATTCTTCTTGTTTTGTTTTTGTCAATACATTATTCTCCTTCTGTATGAATATGTATTATTGTAGGGCTGTGATGAGGATAATGAGATACTAGCACTGACTTATTTACAATATATACATATGTGTGTGTTTGTACATGCGCATATGTAAAGGAAGGCCATGGAAACATTTCTATATTGGTGCTGTTTAAAAACAACAATGAAAAAATAATCAAGCAAAAAGCAACAAGCAAAAATAATCAAGCAATTGAAAAGGGCATGTGTGTGCAAGACGAGAGAGAAAAAAAAAAAAGCAAACCCAACAAGGGTTTGAAGTTATATTTTTGGTCAGTATCTATTTTTAGCATTTCCCACTATGGTTTGTTATGTCAGTTGTTCTACAGTGGGGATGAAAAGAAATTATCTTACTATGTGATTATCTTGGAAGGATGGATGTACCTGAAATTTAAGGATAGGGAATCTGTATCAAGATGGTACTTGACTAATGTAAGGGAATACCATGGGACTAATGTTTAGTATTTGATTTTAAATGTCTTATTTTAGTATTTCTTCCTTCCTAAATTCCCCTCTCCTTTCCTCCTGCCCCCTCCAGTTCTAGATAAAAGTAACCCTACTATACCTAAGTACATTAAATCCACACAGAAGAAAGAGTATTTCGCAGTTTGAGACATTTTTCAGTAGACGTAAATTGAAATAGGTTAAAATTAAAATAGGTTAAAATTAAAATGTGCAATAACAGAACCTTGAAGGAAATACTTAAATGTTTGTGCTACCTTCCCTAAAAGGAAGATATCTTTTTGCTTAAACATTTTTGTTTTAAATTCACTTTTTCAAAGTATCTGTCAAGCTTCCTATCAAAGTTAAAATTCCTGCAAAAAAGTTTTGACTGATTTTCATTTGTGTCTTTCCAGCCCTTAACCATGTATTTAAGAAGCCCTCTTCAGAGCATGCAAATATATAAACATGCACACCTATATACCTACAGAGAGAGCGAGAAAGAAAAAGGGAGAGGGAGAGAGCATCAGTAACTGATCCCATTCAGATTTGTCAAGACAATTATATTCTTTTCTTATTCATGAAGTCCATAAATTTGTGCAGAATAATTAACAGAGCTGCAGTAAGCAATTCACCGTTGATTCGCAGAGCGGTAAACCAGCATCTCTTCCCACCAGGGAAAGGTCACAAACTCGCTGCCATTCGTTCTCGCTTAATCGTGGGAGGGAAACCCAGCCTCCCAACTGCCAGCGCTGGGTTATATGTTTGACACAGTTGTTTTAGCTGAGTGAGACCAGCAGCCAAGAAAAGGAAAAGGCTGTGAGCCCGGAACAAAATTCGTGTATTTAAGTGTTTAATCTTTTCTTCTTCTGGATATTGTCATAAAATTTTATAAGCTCTTCCTGTGCTTGTGACCTTGAAGGGAGTTCCCTCCTTCATCATCTTGGTTTTTTTTAAAAAAAAAAAAAAAAAAAAAAAAAGATGGACTACCTTGCCAGGTGTTTACTTCCCCCCCCTCTGCCCCCTGAATCCTACTGATTACCTGAAGTTAAATGATTGGCACTATGCTTTTAATGTGAAAGCAGATAGTGCATTCATTAAGTAAAGCAATTAGCATACTTCTGACAACCACTTGCCTCTTCCTTGCTCAGTCCGTGCATATGCATGTTTGCGCACCTTGCAGCAGCAGAAGGTTTGTCAGAAAGAGTCATGATGAAGCCAGGAAATTACAAGCAATGACGAAAATTTGAAGGGAAAAAAGATGAACAGGAAGCCACAAACAACAAGAAACCCTATAAGGATTATAATGTAGATATGCATGGATATTGTAATTTGAACACCACCAAATAAACTGCTTGGATTTGTTGTAATTTTCTCATCCTTTTGCTTGGATAAAATTTACAGAGTAAAAGCAGTAGCTTTCATATCACTCTTCGCCGAGTGCAGTTCAAATTCTCTTGTCTTGACCTGTAATTAGAAAATGAACCAGGACACTGCAGCCATCCTGGTTGCTAACTGCACAATCAATACAAATTTTTTTTTGTAAGGGAGTGGATGTAATTGCCTCCAGCCCTAAACGAACCTCAGGGATACTATTGCCAAGTTCATGCAAGTTCAGGAAACTCAACAGTGCCACAGCTAAGGAGAAAACCTTATCACTCGTCAGACGTCTGTGCACAGACCCAAAGCATTTGCTCTGAAGAGTCAGTTGTGATGTCTCTGTTGGTTGTGTATGAAGTGTATGTGTTATCGTTTTCTTTGTTTAGCAAATATAATGGCTGGAATAGACTGCTTTATTTACAAGGTACAGGGATTAAATTTTTCTTCCTCTTGAGACCTAATTTAAAGGTCTGTTTTTCCCTCAGTTCTCCATTTACTCATGTTTTGAACAGCAAATTGAAGAGCCATTATGCTAATGCATGAAATTCCTAATCTTGAATTAAAACCTTCTCCTCGTCACTACTTTGCTCACCTAGTAACCAAGGGGAGACTAAAGAGTGGAAACGAATTCAAGATCTCTGTCCTGCTGTTGTTGGAACAGAAAACACTGCAGAGGCAATTCGCTCGGTCCCACCTTGCTAACGCAAGGCTCTCTAGCAGCTGATCACTCTCTGAGGAGACTGTTTACTTGCCCTTGGATAGCATAGATATGAGATAAAAACAAGAGAAAACATAAGTTACAATTTTAATTCCCTTGATTCTTTCACCCACAGAAGACATTATTTGCTGGCTGGAACTTATTTGCATTAATGGATTTTTGTGTTTGAGGAAGATGCCACCTTGACAGGTTTGGTGACTGACATCTTTCCAGAAGAGACACAGTGCTGGTCACCAGAGTGCACATTTCCTCCCTTTCTGGCTACTGTGTCAACCATGCTCTGCAAAGGCTCTCCAAGGAGCCATTTAGTCTCTGTCTTGGTTAAAGGTAAAATCTGCTGTTGTGCAAAGAGGACTCATGCACCAAAACCAGCATTAAATGATACTTAAATATCTAGTTTTCTATGAGGGATCAGTTTCACCTTTGGTCCTTATATTTCATTGAGGCAACCAACAGGGATGACATTGCACCACTGCCTGTTTTTTTCAGATGTAGGTTCAAACCCAGAAATCCAGCTCCAAATTTCTTTTGCTTTACTACATTGATAAATACAAAAATCTGTCATGGAAAGGATGATGAAACAGATTTGGAAGGCTAAATTGAAATTACCTATTTACAAAACACTGATCTGATTCTACAGAAAACCACTGTGATTTGCAAAGGCTCAAGTCAGTCCATTTCTTCTTTCTCAGGTAAAACAGAAATGCATCTCAGTTTATAATGAAAGAAATCTAACTTTTCAATTGAGAAGATTCCTAGTATTCACGGGGAAGATTCTCTTTTCTTGTACATATTTGTCCAGAAATTCTTAGGAAACAGCAAAAAGAGTCAACCACAATACAATCTACAATCATCAGCATGACACATGGCAGTTCTGATTCTGCATTAAAAATGCTTCTGCAAGAAAAGCTGTTAAATTCTGATTGATATTGGCCCTTTTCTCTCCCTACCTTATTGCTGTAACATTTTTGGGAATGTATTTAGGCAGAAAAGCATTTTCTCAGGAAAAAGCTAAACTTTTATGGTCTGTGCTGAAGTAGAAAAGGTGTGATGGAGACCATAGTAACAGATTGTACTTTGTACTATTATTGCATCTTTCATCTGATGACTTTAAAGTAGCAGTCTAATAGTTAATCTCTACATTGCTCTTTTGAGACAGGTTGTATTTATTTAAACCACCTTACTCACTACTAGAATCCATCACGGGTACCTTCAGCTGTATAACAGTATATAGAAACAAAGCCCAGTATTCTAAAGTAGTGAAGAAAAATGGATGACATAAAATTGAGACTTCAGGAGGCATTTACAGAAGTAGAATATAATTACAAGATTTGGAATCTGGCCAAAACATTGACATTAACGCCAACTCTTGTGAAATGTCATGAAATATTTAATAACAGGTTGCTAGCCCAAAAGAAGTAATCCTAGGACAAGTATCTAGTCTTCTGTTTCATTTTAAAAAAATTGTAAAAATATAAAGACAGAAAGGAGACTTTGATATAAAGAATATATTTAGCACATTTGGGTACAATGTTTGGAACTTGTTCCTGCTGTCTCTGAACTTGTCTATGCAAGGAAATGGACTGGAATAGCTCTAGTGGAATAAATTAGTCAGCAGTAGTTACTTTGGAATACCTCCTTTCATGGGCAATGTATTTTAGAATAGAAATTATTTTATTCCAGAATAATTGTCACATTAATAATATTCGACAAGTGTAAAGAAAAAAAAATAAGAAAAAAAAAATAAAAGAGCTTGTAATCCAAAATAGATTGTCCACAGAGGAAATTACAACCAACTATTCCAAATAGATATTGTAGCATAAATTATTGCACAACAGTTATTCTGGCCAGTGCCATTATTGGCAAGAAGTCCCCCAAATACACTGTAGAACAGGCAATGCAGATGCTGCAGCCAATGTAGCTGTGTAAATTATATTGACTCTCAGGTTTAACTAAATGTTCACATCATCTTTGGTTCTTAGAGATTGTATGCCAGAAAGCTTCTTTTAGTATTATCTCTTCTAATACAAGATATTACATGTATATATAACTCTTTTATTGCCACCAATCTTACACCATTACAGCTACAGCAAATTACCACTAAAGGGTTAAATATAGAGAGATTTAACTCACCACAAACATTGTCATGGGCTTGACCGTCCTTCAGAGTATGCTCTAATCCAGAATAATGATTCATAGTAAAAGCAATAATTCCTAGTCTGCAAATCTTTTTCTCAAAAAGTTAGTGATGACTGAAGTGAATAAAGTGAGGTTCATAAATATCTTAACTCCACTATTTACGTACAAAAGAATTGTTTCATGTCTCAGCCAAAGATTCTACTTTCTAAAAATGTAACTCCAAGGTAGCTAATTGAAATCAATCTTAATTGTTTTGGGTTTTTTATGGAGCCTCTCACCTGCTGTCTGTGAGCAGTTTTAGATACATACGTACCTTAAAAAATCTACTGCAAAATCATGCCTCTCCACTGAAGAAAGCCACCAGTTGTGTGCAGCTCAGACTGTCCTACATGCAAGAGTAGAAGGTGGCAGAAACTTGTGTGAGCAGCGTGCGCACTGACTGCAGAACGACAGGTGTACATGTAAATGTCAGCATTCAAATAAATCACTTAGCTACATACACCCCACTTTCATCTGGTTCCTGCTACTGTTAAGACACAAATTCTCTGCCATCTTATTTTTAATACAGAATCACGATCCCTTATTTTGCTTACCCTGATAATCACTGTAGATGCTTCAGATGTGTGCTGTACCAGAATGCTATTGCTTTCCTTGGGTGTGATACACAACTGCCATTAGCATTTTCACTTTTTGGAAAAAAGGCTCTGGAGTCTTCAACAGCCACAAGAAACCAGGATCTCAGTTTTATGTCTCATAAAGGAGATAGCTCCAGCAGCACGCTGACTCTTGCTATGGTGCTGCAAATTGACTCAAAATCTTGACTTGTTTTCCTGAAGTCACGACCCATCATTCTCACATTCTGAAGAAGTTTTAAAGAGTCATTTTAGTGCAATTTTGAATTACACTGAAACAGAAAAGCAGACTACTTTCCTTTTAGTTCTCTAGGTCTCTTGGTCCATAAAGACCTGAAAGCCCTCAGCAGCTTCAAGAAGGGAACTGTGCAAACTACACCAAGAAAATACTCTCAGCAGTGTGGGAAACAAGCAGTGAATATTTAGCTCAGATCTTACAAGGCAAATCTTAACATCATACCAATCTGAGTGTGAAATAGTCTCTTAATGGAATTGATTGAACTTCTATCATCTCATTTATAATTAAGCATCACAAAGCATCTAGGAGTATACTATCAACAACAGTCCATTGGAAAGGGATGAATTAGTTGAGGCAAGAAAGTTTCAGTTGAAAGTGCTTGACTTCTGAGAATATCTTTCAATTATTTTAGAGACTCACAGTATAAATGTCTCCATTGGAATAATTAATAGGCAGTAGAAAGAAGTAGATGCTTCTGGGATATTATTCATCAAACACTAAAGTTTTTGTACTAAAATAGATATATAAAATACATTGGATGATTTGTGTCCAATAAACGAATCTCTCTCAAGTATTGCATTGAGTTCATGTGGGAAGGTTTAGATAGCAGGAGGGCATCATCACTGAAGTTCAGCAGAAAATAAAATTCACTGTAAATAGTGAAGTTAAGTAAGACGAATCTCACCTGTTGTGCCTACCAACTGTGTGGGTATACGGAAGGTGGGAAAGTCTGCCCCTTCTCTGTTACCTGCAGATGAGACAGGCACAACTGGAATTTGGATATTGTAGGAACTTTTCTCACCAGAATGAGAACAGACGTGGCCCCATCTCGGCTGGGGAACCTACCAGACCTCTTAGCAGCTGCATGCTGCGGGAGGAACGGAGCTGTTGATTTGCTCAACCTACGTGCAGATGAGTTTCAGGATGAAATTTTTCCTCACCCTGTCCCAAAAGAGAGGATACTTTTAAAAACTTTTAACATACACCTCCATGTATGCCATGTGTATAACCAAAACACAAGTGCAAAATAAATAAAATAGATCATTTACATGTGCATTGCTATCTTTTTTGCATCTTCTATTTTCCCATTAAAAAGTCACTGGTTTTGCCTTAAGATGGTTAGGTAATTTTAATCCTGTTTCCAGTGACATAAAACATAAATAATTCAATTGTTGAATTTCATGTAAATAATTTCATGAAAGAAAAAAATCATAACACTCGATAATTTTGTCAAATATTTTTCAGAAAATGTTCTTAAAGTATTTTTTCCCTTTTTTGTATTGAATCTACTCATATGAAACAGGCCTGATATCTTTTGAGAGGGGCCTTTGTATTTTGGGGGGGTTCCCATTTTTTTATGTTCTCTTTGTACTATTGAACATTAATTCAAAATTTTCTTAACTTGCAGTGGGGTATGAAATGAAGAAAGATATAAAACAGTAACTGAAATGCTCTAACTTTTCAGAATTCCATTAGCTTTTGCAAAGGTAGTTTGGCCAATTTACAGTGTTGGGTTTTTTTCTTTTCCATAACTTTTTCTAAGTGAAGAAAGCATGTGAACAGCTGACAGTGGTCAAAGGAAATAAAAATGAGAAGTGAGGTGGGCGAACGTAGCCACAACTAAACACAGTTGAATACAGTTCCTTGATGGCAACCTAAGAGTAATAAATGAAAAAGAAAAAATAAAAGTGAACAAGTGTGTGACAATTTAAATCTCTTCAGACTTAAAATCAACTTGTGAAAAGTGGCAAATTCACCACGAAAGTACAGATCCACAGAGGTCAGTTATTCAACAGTATTTTGGAGAAGAGACCATTCTGTCGATGCAGGTACAATTTTGCTGACTATGGCAAAACAGCATTCAGTTCAGCGTTTCACCGATGAGGCCAGGTTTAAATTTAGCTTTAGGGCCTTCAGGAGGATTATCAGGAGGGTGAAGCCTTCGGGCATTTTCTAGGTCGTTGCTGGCCGTTTTGCACTACTGCCTGTTCTCTTTTGCAGAGGGTGAGTGTCTCTTCACAGGTGGTTACTTCTTGTCTGCCTTATTTGAAGAGAACATGCTCAAACAAGCAAACCACTAGTAACTTCTTTGCTTTGGGGAGGTGTCTGGAAAATCTGTTCTCTTCCCTGGCTTCATACTTCTCTGGGGTGGTATTGCATGAGTGGAGAAATGCTTGAGGGAAGCTCACACAAGGGTGATGATCCACAGGATGGAAAACTGCTGTGGGGTCTGTTTAAAAACACCACCATAAACTTATGTGTTTTAAGTTAATTATCTGCTGAATGCCCATCTTAGCCTGGTTATTAAGGGCATTCAGAGCATAATTGCAATCTTGATTGATTCACTATTTTCCCCTTTGCAGGTCACAGTAAGCACCAACACATTTTTCTAATAATCATCTGCAATTAGTGAAGTGAATGGGGTTTTGAGTGTGTCTTCTACGTTTGTCTGTTATAGTTGTCTATTTTCATATACCTGTTCATAGAGTTTAGTTACTGTGAAAAGCAAGAAAATACAATTAGTGCTATTTTCACTGATGGAAAGGAGAAATGGCCTTATTACAAAAAAGGCCAAGTACTACAAAGTGAAAAACATTCTGCATCTTAAAGCATGGAATTTTTTTTTTTTTTTTAGCACAGCATTGCCTACTGGTTTTCCATGGTGGGGAGATGGGTGGGGATATGTGTGTGTGTTGCCTTGTGACATTCTTAAATTGAAATTTTTATATAACTACTCTGCAAAATTTCTTGCTTGCCCTGAACATTCCTGTGTTTAAACCATTTTTTTCTAATTATCTGGAAAGCAAATGCTGCAGAAAAGTGTTGCAGAAACTCTAGCAGCTAATTTTCTTTTGAAAGGCCGTTTCTCAAAGAAAAAGAAAAGTGGTGTGCGTAAATTGTCCATCAATTCTAACTCCACATGGCTAGAAGACCATGTCAAACTCTGTCTCCCTAGGAGACCTTTAGCAGTAACTTTGCTGAGGCAAAGTGTCTGGAGTTATGGAGTAAGACATACACCACCGTAGTCATTCTGAGTACGTTCTGCATCAGTGCTGCTCGGGGCAGGGGCTGTGGCAAGTCACCGATTCAGGATCTCTGTTGTACAAATGGGGTTGCAGTTTCTGTCCTGGCCACCTGACGAGAAGGCATGTCCTCCCCACGTTGGGATAGGCGTCCACCAGAGGAAATAACTTTCCGCTTTCAGCCGGACGCACGAGCGCTGCTCCTAGGTGGATCTGAACAGCCTGAAGGGAGAAGGGAGGGAGTGGCTGGCAGCTCTCAGAGGTTATTTGTGCAAGGGAAAAGCAGGGGAAGAAAAAGACATCAAAGCCCTCATCTTGAAAAGTGATGAACGCTTGCTATAAGGCATTGAATACCTCTAATTTACAGGACTATCTGCATGGATAGTTACACACCCATTACAACTCTCTCTGAGTTCGTGTTAATTAACATTCAAATTATGTTTGTAACATTTGCAATAGTTGCAATATTTCTCATTTGCAAATAGGAAACTGAGGCCCTGTAAGATTCAGGACTGGATATATAGAAGAATACAGGTCTAAACCCCCCACCTCTGCGCACCTCTGGGTAGTTAATCAAAGCCTCTCCCAAAATAAGTTGCTTGCAGTTTCTAGTGGGTGTAGCGCACTCCTGTGAGGTTGATGGACACGGGGTTCTCCTCCAGGGCCAGGAGCAGCCTAGTTTCTATGGGCCTATGCTACTTCTGTTCTGTTACTTTAATATACAGCCATTGCATCTAAAAATGAAATATGATTGAAAAGAATGACTTTGACCTACATATGTTCAGCATTTGCCAATACTTAAAGTGTGTGGAGAATCAGCTAGAAGAAGGCTATAAAATCACGTCTCATGAAAAGCCATAGAAAAATATCTAAATACCAAGAAAAAAAAAATTCAAACAGGTTTTTTGTGGGATTTTTTTCTTTGCCAGGCTTGGATTGTTTCCATATAAAGTTATCAAGATTGTAACCTGTATGGAAGTGTCAAAACGCTTTTTATTGCGAGCCTGTTTTATATAAAGCTGTTATATTTTCCACTAATTATGAGAAATTCCACCTCTGCAAACATGAGGATGTGATTAGCTGACTTGAAAGATATAATGTAAGCAAACAAACACATTAAGTCCCTCAAACTGGGCTCAGCATCAGTGTTAGTTAACACTGGCCACGTGCAAATCAGCTTTCATTTGCCCTTTTCTCACATTTGCACATTTTCTTACTTTTAGATTAACTTCTATATTTTTCAAAGTTTCACCTTTTATTACTTCTAAACTGTTTAAAGGTTTTCTGAAGTTGCATGTAAGGGGGAAGAACGCCTCATTCCTTGTCTTCCACCATTATGTGGTGGCAGTGGCTGATGGTGGGGAGTTATGGTTACACTCTGTCCCAGAGGTGACCGTTAACCCTTTACAGGCAAGCTTTTGGAAAAAAGCAAGCTGTGTGCCCATGTCCAATGTAAGTTAAGAATTGAAGCTGCTGTTCGCAGCTTCCTGCTAACTTAATCAATATTACGGGATCCCAGGAGATTGCAGAAGTGGCCATTGCTCATTATGAAATTTGATAGATGAATCATAGTACTTAATGTAAACTGGAACGCAATTCTATCAAATGGTCATATACAACCACTGCAGTCTATTACTAGGTTTTGGCCCAACAGTTTTTAAGTCAACAAGAGGTTCTTGGCTGATTTGTCCTTGGATGAAGGTTTTCTTCTTATGGATATTTGCTGTCTAAATCAAAACCTCATGAGCCATACAGAAACATATCTTTGCAAGATTAAGCTTTCCGGGAAAATGTTAATTCTTTGCTGCAACACAGGAAATATTTCACATCTAAGATTTATTAGTGGAGGTGGATTTTTTTTTTCCAAATTATATCATACCTGTCAAATTAAAGATAACTTTTTTTTTCCCCAGAGGTGTTAGATCAATTTGATTTGCTTATACTTCTATTTAAACTCTTTGCTCCATCTTAGCAAAGGCAAATGGTAGGCGCTTAGTCTTTCATTTTGTTTTCAAATAATAATAACACTTCCAACTGTCCTTCTGAAGAACTTGAATAAAGCTGCGATTCAGTAATTGAATACTTACTACATTTAGCTTTGCCTTCTAACAAATTATACTGCTAGCCTATAGAGCCTTAGAAACAGAATTAAGGCCCCTGTTCCTGTATTTCCCACTGAAATCTCAGAAAAGCCTGGCTCTTTGTATGGCTGCATTGCCAGAAGAGATGAACGGTGGTTTACATATCTCCAGATATCTGGAGGGGGGGGGGAGGTGAGCTAAGAGGAAACGGCAGGATTTGCTGATGGGTTAGGTTGTCATTAGGACAATTAGATGTAACAGCAGCATGTCCCCAGCTCTGCAAATACAGCCATGAAGAAAAACCCTGCTGAATCCATGTTACTACCAAAAAGAATCTAGCCAGGTATAAATTCAAATTGTAGGAACGTCAGGGTGACTGTATGACCTGTGTTTACATTTTACAGAAAAGAGTCCCCACAGCCTAAAAACACTGATGATTTTAAATAAAAGAATATTTTAAAGCCTATTTTTAGTATTGAAGGACTCAAGAAGAAAGGAGTAAATTAAAAAAACCCAAAATGCTTACAGCAGTTTACTCATCTTTGTGAAATTAAGATGAGTTCCTGTACATGCAAGCGAGCAGTTTCTAGATACACCAGGAGGTCACCGCACAGCATTTCTGGTACCAGCAGATGACAGACATGATAATGTCTGATAGCAGACATTCTAATAATTAGCTTTTTCTGTGTCTTTGCAATACCGCCTTTGTAGATTCATAGCATCTTTTCCTTGCTCTTCTCCTTTTTCCCTCATTAACATTTCAATCGACTGTACTTTTCATTGGAAACCAAACTGAGAATGTGAGGAATTAATATTTTAATGTCTTTTTAATAGGAAAAAAATGTACTCTGGATGACTGTGAGCTGTCTATTGCCTTTTGTTGTTGTTGCTATAATTGAAGTTGCACAGTATGGTACAGAGCTGTATGATTTTCTTCCTCTGAAGGGACTATGTTTTTTTATTGAGTCTAAGGTAATCAATCTTAAAAGGAAGATCGACACCAAACAGCACTGAGAATTCAAATAGAAGAAACGTGAAATCTCCTCTGCATAAACAGTAGGAGATTATAAAGCCAATGGTCAGGAGTCTGAGATTTTAGGTGCAGCATACAGGTATATTTAAAGAGAGAAGTCACAGTTTGCTTTTCATACATGATAACTTTGATCCATTTTTTCATGGATCAATTTCTCACATAAAATCTGTTTCTAGATTGAGCAAAGCACTTCTCTAACACTTTTAATGGCATGGCTAGGAGGATCGAGACCTCCTCCCGGTGCCATCCAGTGCACATACATCCTTGTCGCCACAGGACTCCGCCATAAACTGCTTCCAATACTCAGGCCACCGTGTTGGTGAGTACGGCTGCACGGTCTGGTGTCTGCCTACACGCCAAGTCAGGTATTTCTGGCACACGTTCACCATAGGGTCACAGCTCCACTTGGCAAGAGCCAAGATACTGGAACTTTCAGTTTTGGCAGATTTCATACTTAGTGGGTCTCCCATGCTCTTTTTTGTCTGCTCGAAGTGAGTTGTGTGTAAGTGAGGGAGATGAAGAAGAGCTCGGACATGATGGGAGTAAGTCTAAATAAATAAATAAGTGTAAATACATACTGTCAAGAAAGAAGAAGTTATTTCAATTCTATTTTTTCACGAAAACTCAAGCTGTTAATTTATTCAAATTGACCCAACAGGGGTCTTGGCAAGGTAGGTCAAGGTGGATTTTCTGGTAGGAAAAAAACAGTTCTGAAATTCTTAGTGGAACAAATCCCCCAGAAAATGAATTACAGTGCTTTCATATTCACATTAGACAACTGAAATGCAATGGAGAAGGGACAGTGGCACATTTATTAGAGATCGGTGGGCCATCTATTAGTTTCACACCCTACTAATTAAAATGTGTATTTCTCAAAAGAAAAATTTGGATTATTTAAAATAAGTCAGTGATTTAAATCTGCCAGTAAAGGGAAATGCAGAATCTTGATTTAATCGGTGAATGCATTATCATAACTACATACATATAAGTTATATGACGTATAATATGGACACTATGAAGGAGGCGGTGGAAACCATTTGTGTTAATTAAATGATTGTAGGACTGTTGGTTAATTTTAAAATAGTAATAGGAATAGCAATTTTCCTCATCTTTGGTAAAAGGTGGCTGACTGAAGGGGTTAAGAATGTAGAAGATACAGTAAAATGCTAAAATAAATGTGTGTCTCTCTCCCTGTTTGGCTGTTCCAGAACAACTATACAAAGAATATGAGTGGTAAATAAAACCAAGTACGGGGTCCTTAAGGAGCATGTGGAATTCATTGCCACGGGAGGCTGTAAAGTGGTTGTAAGGTGGTTGTATTTAAAAGAGGATTATTTTACAAGCAATAACACTGAGCTAAATTGTATGGAGCAATGGAGCAACATTCTTCACAAGACCCCTGAGGCTGGCTCAGCATTTTCAGCTATGGCAGCAGAGCATTTCGTGCCAGCGGAGTAGAGCCAAAGTGTACGCAGAGGTGACACAACAAAAAGCTAACCAAATGGCAAGGAAAAGCCAAGAAGAGTGGAGAAGTAGGAAGACAGCGTAATAAAACTGCAGCTTGTCCAAATTCAGCTAGGCTTCTGTCCGTGTTCATCTCTTCTCCCCGTGTTTTCTTGTTAACTGACTCAGTGCTGCAAAGGCACTTGGCCAATGGGAAATCAAGCCCAGGAGCTGAGGTGGAAGCCAGTCTGGCTGCATCTCGCCAGGGTGACTCAGCTTTGGACGGGGAATGTTTTACTGATATATTGTGATATTTTATAAATATTCTTTTTTCGTCATTTGCTATTTTGAACTAACTGACTTTTTGCTGAAAACAAGGTGAAAGTGGCCACTTGGGGAATGGGGCGTGGGAGGGCAGAAGGCATGTATGCAGGGGGAGGAAACTATGTGGACACGAACAGTGAGCTGCATCTAGGGCAGTAAAGCCCACTGCTAAAAGCCTTTCAGAAAATTTGGCTCCATCTCCTCTGGGAAATATTTGCCTGCTTTTTTCTCAGCAGGTTGCTGCTCCTTTTTGTCCTCCATTTCCTCCCTCTGTTTGGGCTTAGGGGCCATAAATCTCTGGTTTGGCCCTTCCTCCAAGTCTCAGCCCCATAGCTGCTTCTTAATAACCTGTTTGGTCACCCTTGCGCTTCCCAGCTGGCTTCACATACTAACTGAATGTATGTGGGTGAGGTGAGAAGCAAAATTTGTCTGGGAAAGGAACTGGACAAAATCTTGGAAACCCAAGAACTTTGCATTCAGTAGGCAGGACCACAGAGAGTCAGAGAAGAGATTTGAGGTCTGGGATGGTGTGGGTGAGGAAGATGCTTACTAAATTATAAGCAGGCTTTCCATTGTGTTTTATTGTCAAAAAACCTGTAGTAATTGTAACTGTAAGCAGACACGCTTCCTCAAGGAAACTAAACTAAGAATTGCTGGCTAAAGAGTTGCAGCATTTTCCATGTGGCATATTTTACCACAAGGTTAAGGGGAAAAATCTAATAACCAAACATACTAGCTAGGGGTATGCTGATTTTCTTTCATTATGAAAACCAGTGTTGCAAACCCTCAGCTTGCTAGATATACGGACTTAGGGAAATGAAACTTCAAAACGCATAATTGTATTGTCAGTTACCTAAATCAACCTATTCATTTTTAACAATTGCCCGTATTAAGATTTGCTCCAGTTTCTTGTCATTGCAAATATGATAGTAAGGTGGTATGATATATGTTACCAGTTAAACATCTATTTTTGGTAAATATTCATGAGATCATTTTACGATCAAATTCTGTTTGAACAAGAGTAAATTTTACATCCTCACTTTGCTTATAAGGAAGTTGGGAGATAGCAGGTTAAAAATTCACATGGAGAAAGTTGCATATGCCTTATTCCCACTTTACAAAAAAAACTGGAGCTATTTTAATGTTTTGGCATATGGAGTTATTGTAGCTCACTGAAAAAAAAAAAAAAAAAACCCACCACTCAGCCCTGTGTTAGATACCAGATCTCTCTTCCTATTACGTAATGCAGGGAAATATACATACACAGTACAGTTATTTTAAATACAAAGTTTAGCAAGAATTATTGTAACTTATATGGAAATGGAGAGTCTGAGAAGTTTTATAAGTTTCAAAGTTCTGTGGCTGATGGAAAAGCTCAATTCATTGTGAACTTATTTGCAGCTGGGGGATCTGCAGGAACTGGAAGAGACAAAAAACAGTGAAAATGCAGACTGACAACATAAAAATATAGGCAAACTCTTTGTGATCTTCCGTGGCGCTGATGTGTAAGGCTAATAACAGCAGCTCCACTCCACTCTTTTCCTGTACTTTACTAAGAACAGATCCAGATGTTGCAAGACCATCACCACAGGGAAGCAGGAAAAGGAAGGGTGAGTTAAACAGAACGTGTTTGGGCTGAGAGTGCGCTGGGTCAAACTGCTGAGCGACGTGGGGGAGGTAGTGAGCCGGGCTCAGGCGGGCTGGGGCAGCTTTGCTCTTGGAACACTCTACTGCTTCTGTGTCTTTCCTTCAAACAGCCGATCCGTCCCTTAACACAAAATACTTCTGGAGGGCTTTACTTTACAAGGATAAGGACCGCTGAAGTCCCAGGTCAGCCTTCATTTGGGCAAGCTGGAGAGGTCTTCCAATGCTGAACAAGTCAAAGCCAGGCTTTGAGAGGGCTTTGCTCAGGTTGGTGTGTGAGATACGGCTCGCTCTTAGACGTTAGCCCTAGCTAACCTCAATTCAGAGGGCACCGACTACCATCCAGCTAGATTCAGGAGATTAACATCCATGCATTTGCCCCACTGCCAGTGTTCTCTGATTTATTAGGAAACTTTTCAAGAGTGGACATGTCATGCAGTGTGCAGTCTCTCCTAGGGAGCTGGTGACTGCTGGCATTAAACACTGATGACAGTAACTCTTGCATCAGACTTATTTCCAGATATTGTGAACTACAGCCTGGAATTAATCTTGGTCCTTAAATATGCTGACTGTAACGCTATAAGGACACAGCTGGCACTGAGGGGCCCCGTGCTGTTTCTGGTCCATACATGCCGTTACTATTTCATCTTCTGTGCAAATCTTAAGCACTACTGCATTTTAAATGCAGATGGTAAAATGAAAATCCTCTTTACTCAAGATGAGTTGATATTATAACACTTCCCATTGTCCCAAGATGTTTCATGCCAGAGGTGAATATCTTTACACATTTAGGGGGTGCTAACATATGGCAGGTTTCACTGTGTTGGGAACAGTGCCCTTGACACTGTTCAAGTGTTCACAAAAAGCAGGCAGGAGCTGAAACCTTCTATCACCCTTCTGGAGATTTTTTTCCTCTATGAGTTCTTCAAACCTGTGAGTATTTCCTGTGGTCCAGAAGTTGGATTATTTGCTAAATCCTGTGATCCCCTGTCAGTCCTCACTTCATAAAGATCATCTCTTAATTCTGCCACTATATGGATTTGGCTATGGTTGATTTAGGCCATCAACCTACTCCTTTTTAAGATAGCTGTAAGCCCTTTTGGGTCATATATTTTGCAATGATATTTTCTCTTTTTGTAAAAGGCTCCTTTTTATACAATCTATTCTCCCTACTGATAACAGCGGCTCTGTTCTTGGTTAGCCCATGACTGATATTAGTGGATTTTTGAGAGATCATATACACAGGGAGATGAACAAGTAAAGACAAATCAATTCAAGCAAATTAAAAACACAACAGCAGTTGTAGAGCAACACTCATCATCCAGTCTTGCACAAGAGACACTGATTTCAGTTCTTGTCTTGCAGAGTTTATAATGCACTATAAAAAAAAGTCTAGTGGAAAGTATTTTTATTTTAACCACAACAGCCCAGTGGCTGAATTTTGTGCGGATGAATAAGTAAAGATTTTTCTCAAATGACATCAGCATTCATTATTTGAAGTTATCATCTTCCACTCTGTTCTCATTCCACACTGACTCATGAAAGTTTTGCAGAGAAATACTGTATATTTAGCTGTTAGGTGTGCAGGTAAAATCAATTCCATGAGTCTAAATGCAGACTCTTTTATGACTTTTTTTCTTTCCCCAAGGTGTAGTCTCATTTGTTTTCTCCTTCCTGATCATTTTCTGTTAATCGACACCATCTTTTCTCCATTTTGTTTCTTCTCTTTCCCCTTGTGCTTTCTCTTCTTTCCTTGGAAAGGTTTTTTGTTGTTGTTTGTTTGTTTTTATTTTTACAGGATACTATGTTTCCTTTTCTTCTTTTGCTTTTCCCTGACTATTTTCTTGCCCTCTGATCACTTCCCTTTATGTTGCTTTTTTGTAACATAACCGTGGTGATTTCTCTATAAACTGGAGACAGCACACACCTTGTCAGATACACGAGATCTGCTGCCATGTCATCAGAACTGACTACTATCGGATTTATATATTTCATGCTCACTAAAAGTAATTTTTTGTATTTAATGAGAATTTGGGTCTGCTATTCCTAGAAAACAGTAAAAAAAAGCCCTCAGTTCTTATCCATTTGCTATTGACGTCATATTTACATTGTACATGTGAGGGAGACTCTGCTATTAAAGGATGGCAATCACCTTTCCCTGGTGACTTTGTAGGGACTTGGTGTTGGATAGTGTAGCAATGTCTGTCCTGGCACCAGCGCATTGGTACTGGCTCTGGAAAGCAAGTGCTGTACAGCTAAACTGATAGAAGAGTCTCTGGCAGGCTTTCCGCCTGGAGCAGCAGACCCCGTACACGTGAGAAGTTTGCATGTGGCCAGCCTGGTTTGGAGGGCTGCAGGGTTTGAGAGCGCGGATGTGGCCAGGCTGTGCTAGCTGAGTCAGGGTGGCTTTGCAGGCCTTCGTTTCCTGGAAGAGATGGAGACTGTGGGGGAGCAGACTGAAACGAATGTTGCAGAGCCTCTGAGTGCCTCCTGGAGATAGGCATCAGGAGAAATACCACCATCCTTCCCTGCAAGAGGTAGCACTCACGTGTGATGGAGCCAACCTTTTCACGGCCACGCTGACTCCCAGGAAGAGCATTTCAGAACTCACCCCATTACTAGGAATACAGCGAAGGTCCCCACCCGTGTGGCTCTTCCCTGTAAATTTTCAGCGCGAAAAGGATCACACCTAGAATGCTATAGCTGCTCACTTCAGCACGCACCTCACCAGCAATCTCTGAGTATTCCTTCAGTCAGAACTCTTGAAGCATTTCCTTGAAACACTTCAAGATTGGGATTTGTTCCCGTGTCTGATGTGAGACAGCTGTGAATCATCACACGTTCACCTCCCCAGCATGTATCAGTAGGATACATGTGGTAGGCATCAAGTAGCAGATGATCAGATATGGTAGCTTCCTTAGGCAGTTGTCCATTTCTCAGTGTTAGAAAGCCAAGTTATGTTACACAGTGACTTATAAACAATATGTACAGAGACTTAGCAAGAAGGTGGGCTACCACACTCTATTCATGGTAAATTGCATCTTAATCAAATGTGCTTTTAATTAAAAATACGTTTCCAAAAAAAGTTTTTCATTGAAAAACCTGCTAGCCTTACTTTCCTTTTCAAGACTTAACGCATACGAGCCACTCGTGTTTTGATTTATTTTCACTTTGTTTGCATTTAAGAGAGGTGTCTTGATTAAGAGACATTAATAAAACTGCTTATTTGTCTCACAGACTGAACACCTTATTTAATAACAGAGAAGGGACTAACTAATGTGAGCAGCTCAAGATCTTTTTATATGACTCTACCCCAGAATCCTGAACTGCATGAATTTCTTTTAAAAAAAGACAAGACCTCTTCTATACCCACGTCAGTTCAAGTCTGGCCTGGTCTTCTGTGATAGGAAGCATAAGATTTTTTTTGCGGTGGTTTTCTGATGTGTATCCAGTTTGAAGTCAATGGATCATGCCATTTGTTTTAGGCAGTTTCTCCTACAAAGTAAAATGACTGTTATTGTCATTGCAACTGGTCTGCATTGGTAAATAGTCCCAGAGCTGGCACATTGTTTTCTAGTGCCTAACGATGCATTCAGAGAGATCTGAAATCAAGGGAATATTCTCATTTTAGAAAACTTCTTTGCTTAATGAAAATCTGTGAATAGAAACAAATGCACTTATTTACTGATCTAAACTTGTAAAAAAAAAAAAAAAAGTGATTGACTTTTATATTTAGGGTAAATCTGACTGGAGGAAGATGAGATCTGTGACTTGAAAAGGCCATTGAATACTGTCCAGAAGAAGGGCACTTGAAACCTACAATAACAAAATGATGATGATGAGTGCTGTTAATTGTTCCCTTTGCTTGTCTATTACTTTCTCTTTATTGTTTTGACTTCTAGACCTTAGTGTCCTTCTGATTTTATCTGAATCAAAGTCCCTCTTGCTGCTTTCAGTTTATTTGCATTTTCAGGTGTATAATTCAATGTGATACTGATCTTAGTGTGATTGCAAACACAGCTTAAACAATGAGAAGACCACAGTTATAAGTTATCATGACATATCTCATAAAATATATTTCAAATGTTATAACATGTCTCCATATAGTCTAGTTAAACTCTACAGTTTTATGACAGATTTAAAGTAATTGCATTTATTAATTAGGAGTACTGTTACATTATCCAGGAGAGAACCTTGACAGTTGTTGTACAAACTGAAGCAACAGATGTTTTGTTCTGTGTTGGTTATGAATAAGATTTTTATAAATACAAAAGCTTTTATAGGTCTTATTATAAGCAAAAGATGTGTTAGGTCATTATTATACAGCCATTACTAGTTTGAGAATCATTATCTAGACAGTTGCCTTTCTACTTCTCAGTGACCCAACGCAGGTTGGTGTTTGCCTCTACCCGCCCCCATTTGGCAGCACTGCTTCCTGAAGACTTTACAACCCTTAGAGAAAGAGAGGTACCAGTGGTGGTGTTAGCTACTTATGCTATACTGTTGCTCAGGCTTCAGCTTGTTCCAGGAAGTTTAAGAAAATTATTACCATCAACAGCTGAAATATTCTTTGCTCTTGACTTCTTGCAGGAAGTTCTCCATTGCCAAATGGCCATCTGACTGCAAGCAGCAGAAGTAGTTTTCATGAAGCAGTCCTTCATGGTGCTCCACAGGAGCCAGAGGTTCTTGGTGCTTGGGACTGTGACATGTCATCAGTTTGCAACTACAGTAAATTATGTTCTAAATAGTTTTTTCTAAATATAAATAAATTTTTTGCCGGCCAAGATGTAGCAGCTGTCACCTTTATATCTACAGACCTTTTCAAGTCTAGCTTCTGGTGTGTATTAGGTCAGCCTCTACTACCTTATGCAAGGACCAACCACTGCAACAATTATTAGTCCTTGAAATATTAGAAAAGATCAGAAAATCTAAAAAAAACCCAGACCAGACACAGAATGGAGTTAAGATAATAAGCAATAAAATGTGTAACAATAAAACATTTCATAAGCACATTAGCAGCAAGTGCAAAATGAAGAAACCAATGGGCCCACTATTCAAGGGGACAAGAACGACAGTTGCAAAGAAGCAAAAATGTTTAATGCTGTTTTGCTTCAGTTGGATAGCATAAGCCTCATTTGCAGTTACAGGGTAAGAATTCAAGCTAGAATAAAGCAAAACAAATGAGAGAGTACCTAGACAAGTTGGTTGCTTTGGGCCTGATGAAATCATACGGCACTGCTTGAGCCCGTTTTATGCATCTACCAAAGTCAAGTGGTCAACTACACAAATACAAGACAGGGACCACTGATATCCTACAGTTGTGAAAACAGCATTACAAACCAGACCAAAACCCCAACGGGTAATACCTAATGTGTAAATGGGGCTGCAGTGTGTAAAACAAGTGAAATGATGCTTCTGATAGGTTTACCACTGATGTAACTTCACAGTTTTCCAGATTGAGATATCAAACAGGATAACACCTTGCATGGGTGTGAGGTGCAATCGGTATCAGACTGATTTGGCAGAGTAATTCAGGCATCCCATCCTGCAGCATTCACCTCTCGGGATGGAGAAAGCATCGTGAGGGCTTTGGAAATATGGCAGCTAGTGGATGCTTAACACCTACTCATCCCATCCCACAGTTCATAGTTACAAGGCCCAGGAGAGAAACAAAGCTTCAAGCAGCACTCTGCTGACCTGCTGAATCCTCTGGAGGGCTCAGGCAGCCTTGCTTTGATTTTGGGGGTTTGTTTGTGGGGGGGTTTCTTTACTGTTTCTTCATCTTTAGTCCCTGTGTGAGAACACATTGGTGTCATAGAAAAATGTATGGCCTGGTTCCTGTCATCTGTCCTGGGAGAAGGGAGGGAAACCTTCCCCTTCCCCCTTTTATGGGATGATTTCATCCACCAAAATTCCACTGAGCAATTGCATCAAAATGTAAATAATATTTTAGCTCATTTTACTTCTCTGTGGTCATCTGTTTACTTTCTAGGGCTGCGAGCTTGCTCTTAGAGTCATCATTAATCTTAAAATTAGGGTAATCTCTTTTAAATGCACAAATATTTTTTTTTTTTTCCTGTCAAATTCATAATTACCAACTCAGAAATGAAGCTATTGAGTAATCAATAATCTTGCTCAGTAGGAACAGCTCTCTTTGCAATCTAATGACCAGGTCCTGCTATAATGAAGGCAATGGCAAATCTTCTGTTCACTTCAGCAGGAATCATATTGGACCCTGTATTAAACAAGTTCACCTGAGGCAGGGTTTGTAAGGAGAAGTAATTTATCATTTTTAGACTGATGTATGGCTGGAAAACCTGACAAACTTTGAGACACAGAAGCTCTTCTTTAGATCTGAAAAAGATTCATCAAACTTCAAGTACAGGTTAGGAACTGCTGTTTGTTAATCTGCTCATAAATTTCTTTTTGTTAAACTTTTTAAGACAAAAAGGGTGACAGGCACCAGGGAAAGGAGGGGTAAACTAGTAAATCATAGAATCATAGAATCATAGAATGGTTTGGGTTGGAAGGCACCTTAAAGATCATCTAGTTCCAACCGCCCTGCCATGGGCAGGGACACCCTCCACTAGACCAGGTTGCCCAAAGCCCCATCCAACCTGGCCTTGAACACTTCCAGGGATGGGGCCTCCACAACCTCTCTGGGCAACCTGTTCCAGTGCCTCACCACCCTCACAGGGAAGAATTTCTTTCTCACATCTAATCTAAATCGACCCTCCTTCAGCTTAAACCCATTGCCCCTTGTCCTGTCACTACACTCCCTGATAAACAGTCCCTCACCATCTTTCCTGTAGGCCCCTTCAGGTACTGCAAGGCCACAATTAGATCTCCCCGGAGCCTTCTTTTCTCCAGGCTGAACAATCCCAACTCTCTCAGCCTGTCCTCACAGGAGAGGTGCTCCAGCCCTCCGATCAGCTTCATGGCCCTCCTCCGGACTCGCTTCAACAGCTCCCGGTTACAGAGAATTGGAGATCAGGATTTTATTTTTTTTTTCTCTGCTTTGCATTCAGCAGAATAAATGCTAATTTAGTTCTTCATACTGGGTTTACAATTGCTAGGCAGTACTATAGTTTTCATTTTTAGTTTTCTCATAGCCACCGGTTAAGTGATGATGGGAGTTAAATATGTGGGTGTGGGGTCAACCTTTCTTTATTTGCTGTTGCAAGGACTGAGGTGCTACCACTACTTTTCTGAAATAAGGAGATGTTTAATTCAGAACATCCTTCCATTGAAAATTATAATTTCTCAATGAAAGAAAATCAGTATTGTCATCATTGTTGTTTATGCTTATAAGCTTTATAGTTGTAAAACTTTATCTTACCTAGCACAGATAACCAGGACATTTCATCTGTTACTTTGTGACTCTTATTCTGAGTAGAACTTTCAAAATGAGAATCTCAAAGACTATTTTGGGATGCAAACTATTTTGCACAATGGTTTGTTCGGTGTGTCCCACCCTTTCTGGTGCATATGTAGTCCCAAAAATATACTTTCAATTGCTCTCTATATTAAATACCTTAGCTTAAGCCAGCTGAAAATTTGGCCCCTTCAGTTTTGTTGTTGGTGTTATTATTCAAATCTGTTTGGAGATGTCTGTAATGACTTTGATATTTTTAAATGATTTTCAGCACTGTCTATATTAAGATTTCCTGAGGAATGAACATTGACTTGAATGAAGCAGCCATGTGATGGGCAAGATCTTCATATCTGAGAGGAGGATTAGACCAATGTGTATTTTAATATCATTATTCATAACTTACCAGAAGTGAAAATTCTCCTGCGGTAAAGATAAAATCTTTCAGCTATTTAAAAAATGTGACTCAGACTGCAGCTCCTTTATGCGATTTAGCCAAACGTGTTCATAGCTGGGAATCCAATGTGTGTCGGGAACATCTCTCGCCACGGAGATTGCTGATCCCATGGTCGACAGCTGTAACATGCACAGCACGTTAGCTAGTAAAATAGCAGCAGACGAGTTAGTGACACGGTTTCATTTATATATCCCTAAAGGAATACCCGAGTAAGCAAACATAAAAGACTGGGTTAAACAATAGCTGGTACCTCAGCTTAGCCAACAGAACCTGTTCCCCTGAGCGATGCAAACCTGTCCTGGCTAGATGGGTTTGAGATTTGCCACAACAGTTTTAAGATATATAAGAAGCGTGAAGAGTCCTGCGAGAAAGGAGATGCTCTGTTTGTGCGTTTCAGAAACCTTCAGCTCCACATGGTGCTGAATCCAATAAGTAAGTTTACTGAGTGATGCACCAAAATGGGAAAGTCCCCTTACATCAACCCTGCTGGGGAGGGAGGTGCCACAAGCGGGGACATTTCAGGGAGGATCTGTGAACAAGCTGATAAATCCCAACACAGAGAGGAGATATAAATGAGCAGTGGAGTGTGGGAGTTCAGGGAATCAGCACAGCACCCACGCCGTGAGCATTTGGAGGCACTTTGCCATGCAACACAGCTCTGCGTTTCGGGCGCAGGTTGTGAGCCGTGCAGGGAGCCCAGCGGGGCTGCTGGGGAAGGGAAAGGCGAACGTGAGTCAGGCTGACGGCAGGGATTCAGCTGATCAAGGCATCGTGTCTACAAGTCGGATGTGGATGATTTCCC
Organism: Balearica regulorum gibbericeps; assembly: GCF_011004875.1. NCBI lineage: Eukaryota > Metazoa > Chordata > Aves > Gruiformes > Gruidae > Balearica > Balearica regulorum. The sequence goes on from NC_046186.1 coordinate 19,197,404, forward strand.
CAGTAAAAATTGGTTTTGCTGGCCTTTAGTTCAGTTTAAAAATGAGGCCCATGTCAAGAACATAAGATGTTTTAAGAAACAGGAAAAAGCCATCTGGCCTCACTCGCATGCTTTTTTTTTTAGTATATCTTAAGCCTGCTTCCCTGCTTTTTCACTGTGCGTCTTAATCCTTTCCCCCTCTATGAAAATAAAAGAGAGAAAGGAGAAAAGAGAGGAAAAAAATCTGCAGAGGTGTGTCTTCAACTTGTTTCTGTGCTTTGCTGCAGTCACCTTTCCTGCTAACTTATTCCATATGTTTATTATCCTTCATATAAAATAGTTACCAGTGATTTCTTACTTTCATCTTTATGTGAAATAATTTGTCGTATTTGTTTAATGCCTAACCAGTTTGGAAACCATACATCAGTTTTACCCATACTTATATATGAGTTATATATATGAAAATGTATAAAAACTTATGCATATATAAACATGATAATATTTCCAGTTGGCCAGGCATTTGTTTTAAAAGCGACAATAAATGTAACAGTTTTAACTTTTTGTTGTTGGCTAGGTTAGTGAAACCACCTACTGCTCTCTTCATTTTGAGAGTTATGTGAGAAAATCATTACCATTATTAACAGAATATACGGTACCAATATTTGATGTAAACATGATTTGCAAACAATATACAGATGATGATTCAAGAAAAACACAAGTGAATCTGAGAGATTCCTGTGGAAAAGCTAGATTTTGAAATAGCACATGTCAGGTTTCAAGGCAAGGTTTTGATTTTGAAGTTGCAATAGCAAAATAATGAATGGAACTCATTTTAGTACGTTACTCAAAAAGTGCCTAAACTAGTACTATGTAGAAAATGATACTTACAATTTGGGTAAGAAAAAAAAAGAATGAAAGCAGCAAATATGCATTCTGCTCACAGACTTTTTTTAGGTTTTGTTCCTTGCTTCTTATTTCATCCCTTAGAAGAAAAAAAACTAAAAAGGCAAAGCAGTCTCATTCCTTCTGAAGCTGGAAATTAAAATTTTCCAAATATTTTGATTTAATACATAATTTCTATTGTGAAATAAGTTACTGTATCATTGTTGGCCAAAGCGCTTTCCCCTCTAGCATACTTCTTGCTATATGAACTGAGCAGAATGCTAACTTACAGGCTTCTGGTGAGAGCAGTTCTCTGCTCCCTGCCAGCAGGCGTACAGCAGGGTTCTCACTCTGTAAATTACTTCAGTTTGACAGTAGTTGTGGATTTCTGAAACCAAAGACAATCTTTGGCAAACCAGGCACAGGCACAAATGGCTCTAAGAGAGACTTTCTGACATTAGCCATTTTGCTGATGGACAAGGATTATTTTCAGTGTTTACAAGTTTCCCCCCACCCCCAGTGAACACATATGTGTATCTAGGAGGAGTTTGCCAATGACCTGCACCAAAATTCTTTGGAGAGCTTTATATTCAGCTTGTACCAGCTGATGAGGTGAATGCATTGGAATGTTATACCTAGTGATTTATGAAGAAAATGAGTCTGTAATCTTTCCTCTAGGTTAGAGCCACCTGGCAACTATGATGTGGTAATCTGCCCAGAACAGAGTCAGCAATGCTTACCCACTGAAGGCATTTCAGCCCGACAAAAAACAAGCGGATCATGAGTAACCTTCATCTTTTGGAAGCAGAAACGCTGTATTTGTGTGGTAGTTTCTTTATGTCTCTTGATATTTTTACTTCTCTTCCCATCATTACATCATACATTTTTTGTTTAGCTGGGTTTTGTTTGCTTGTTTATCTTGGTGTCTACGAGTGTGTGTGTTGTGTATATAAGGAGATCTGAAGTCTCCTCTGGAAACGTCTTTCCATTGACTGCATGGGGAGCCTAGCATCATTACACTTTTAACTTAAGAGAGCCTAAAGCCAGGGAAGCTGAATCTAACATATCAAGACCGTTTGTGAAGGCTAAATCCAGAAAGACCATGACTACATTAGTGAACTGAAATGAGCCAGGATATGGTTCCATGCCCTGGCACCCAGTCGTCCGTACAGTTTACCTTTTAGCGTCGTCCCTGACGTAGTTTTGGCCACGGCCAGCTATCAGTCCCAGCCAGCGCCTGGGCACAGCTCAGGGGTTAGCACAAGCCAACGGGCAACCTGAACAGTGTCTCCCTGTTTTGGATGAAGGTGGTGGTGGGGAACAGACAAGACAGTTTAACTGTATGGATGTGAGTGATGACATGCCAGCTGGCCTCGGGGCTGGAGAACAGTTACTGGTCCATTGTATTTGCTAAGGCAGATGTAGCCAAAAGGACTTAAGTGTTTCAACCGTTAATTATGTGTGCTCTGTCACCAAGTGGAAAACAGCAAGGCCCTCTCTTCAAAGCAAAAGGAGTCTTAGCAAAGCGAATGATCAAAGAACTCCTAGAGCTATACAGCAGGACATGCTAAGGAGCAGAGTGAGACTTGGGCCAGATCTCCAAAAGTAATTAGCTGCATGTTTTCACTTGGGGTTTTCAGCTATGATCCCTCTTGCTGAGGTAGGCCCCTTAGGACATATCTTTTCTTACAAAGGGTCAGGCTGAGTACTTTCAAGCAACAATTTGACTCAAAATAGTAGATGAACCAGGAAGAAGACTGAGAATTCAGGTTAGTCTCTCAGTCCTTAATTAATACTCATTTATACAGAATGCAGATGTTTGGACTGAACTACAGTCAGAACAAGTTTGATGCGGTAACCTGGCAGTTAGAAAAGTCACTAGGTACACAGTCAAATTTCGTCCCTCCTCAAATGCACTGATGCAAAGGGTCAAGAGAACTGTCACACTGGATTTCTTGGTTTTCCTCAAGTTTTTTTTTTCTCTGAGAAAATAATCTATCCTATCTAAATCAGATTATGTAAAGTATCTCAACCTAAATGTAAGCTGATCAGTGCAGTGGAATGTGCTGTTCTGTGACTGATCCAGACTGGAGATGTGGTAAAAGGGCAGCAGGACTCCTTCACCTGCTTCATCCCATGATGAGTTTTCCTCTGTGGATAATGGGGAAAGGAGGACATAACTTGGGTGCTCGTCTGGGGTTTGGCCCAGCACAGAAGCAGAAATCATCTCAGACACATTCGTAGTTGATGAACTAGAGCGAGTTATGCTAAGACAGCTCCTTTTATGTTCAACCTAAGTCTTGTTTCATAGGTCATAGTATTGCATTTCTGTGCTTGTCCTTTGAGATGGGTACCTTTCAAAGCAGAGAGCATTTTTAGGCCTATTATTTTGCCCATACAAGACATCTGTAAGATGATAGCATTTATTTATAATGTTAGTGCTTTATCCAGCACAGAGCTAGCCCATGCCGGTACCTTTCTCTTTAGCACTCTGAGTATTTCCAGCTGGTGACACCAAATAGCCTCCATTTCCTCATGTGGAACACTCACCAGTTGTTTTACCCCCTCCTCCTTCCCTTTTTATTTTTGCTGCTGGAAGGATGTGGGTGATGATTTATAGAGCATGTCCAATTGGCTCTGTTTGTCTGTGCTGGCCTGCTTCATGCACACTGAGGTCAGTGCTGTATTTGTAGGTAACCATCCAAGGAAAACACCTCACAGCAGGCAAAAATGCTAACTAAGTAAAACAAACTCAGGAATGTGATCATCTGTTTAGCAAAGTTTTCAGCAGTCTTTTCCATTACACTAAGCTTTCGGTCTGGTTCTACAAACTCAGAAGTGAACACGGCACTGAAATACCTCAGACATCTTCAAGTATGTAGGAGACTTGATTTGTTGAAGAGTGTTTGGTTGGGGCAACAGAGAAAGCTCCTTTTAAAAGACTGGATTAGCAATATATATATATTGTAGTCCAAAATGTCCAAAGAAGAAAAAAAGAAGAAAAAAAAAATTGTTCATTAGAAGCTATGGGTTTTATTCAAGTTTTAAAAGGCAAAACTATAATCACAGAATAAAATCATCTCCTGTTGCCCCATTGTTAACTGCATAGTGGGCCCCATTACCTGCTTCTGATGTGATCCCCGAAGAGAAATTCTGCTGACATCAAGGGGAATTTTGATCTCATCCACAGAAACGCGAACTGACCCCTGTCTTGTGTTTTCTGCAGTTGTAAGGTCAACAGTATCTTTCATCATGATTCAGTGCATAGCGAGTGCAAGAATCCCCACTTCTGCACGAGGGCAAAATGTAATTGCAACCCCTCCGCCAGCATGCGTGCAGAGACTGCTGCTTGGGGGAGCGCCGGGGTGGACGGGGGGGAAGAACTGAAGTCATGGTCACAACTTTTTTGGTGGAGCGGGCTGGCCACAGGCAGAGGAGCAGGCTGTGTTTTTCTAATGAGTGGTTTCCTTGAATGGGTATAAAAAAGAGCACATGGGAGGATAATTATGTGGAAGCATGTGATGCACAAGAGTTTCTCAGCAGCCGATCTGCTGCCGAACCCCCGCAGCATGGAGTTACCGGGCCACGCGGTAGAAAGACCGACAAAAATGACAGGTAAACTGCAACAGATACATACCCCTCTGAATATCAGGTGGCATATGCTGTGCTCTTTACAAATTGCCTCCTCCAGCCCAGCCAGGCTCCTGGACCCTCTTTGAATACGAAGTCACACTGTGCCCATCTGGCAAAGCCTGAGGCTGCGCCTGGCAGCTTGCTGCTGCAGCGGCTGCGCTCATGTTTGCCTCTGCGGTAATTGGTTTGTATCTGATTTCAGCTCATATGGAAGGGTAGAGGGATAGCAAATTACTTGCAAGTGGTTCATAGACTCTGTGAATGTTTTTTGGGTGTGTTTTTTTTGCCCAGCTCTGTTACCCAGCTGAAGATTTATCCCTGCAAAAGCAGAGAGAGACTGCTTTTTTTTTTTTTTTTTTTTTTTTTGTAGAAAACTATACAGCTGCGTATATTCCTCACTGTCATCTCCACCCCCAACTGATTTTGTACTCTCTTCCAACCCTTGCTTTTCTCAGTACACTTGCTTGTGAGACAGGAAAGGCAAACACATTTTCCCAGTTTTATAAAAGCCCCACTGTTTTTTGTGCAATGAAAAAGTTTTGACAGATGAATCCGTACCAGAGAGACCATGTACCATCACCTCTAATTCAGCAGCCCTCAGTTGCAATAGTGTAATTCTTAAAACCCATACGCAAGGCAAACTCCCTCCAATTTGGAGACAAAATAATTCAGAGGAACTTGATGTGATTTGTTAATACCATGCTTATTTTTTATGGACATTCAGGTAAAATGAATCTATCAGGTCCAGCTCTGCATCTATGTCAACATTATTTAGGTCCCGGCTATCACAGAGGTAAACTAATGTGGCACAAGCCAAAGGAATGAGCTTTGCTTTAAAGGAAGCTGTGGACCTACATAATAATAGGAGAAGAAGCAGGAAATTGGTAGCTACTGTCAAAGTCCCCCTCTTTTCTGCATTAGCTGGCGGTTACACAACAAGAAGTCTTATTGCCCCTAAATGTGTCTGTGTCCCAGAATCAGGGGGTTACATCCTACTTTCAGGCTTTTCATGCCACCGGTTCTTAGGTAGCTGGCGGGCATCTGCTAATGAACACATGGCTTTATAGAAGTGTTTCCATAATCCAATCAATCCTTTTTAAACTTCATTATTTTTGGCCATAGAACTGTAGGTGCTATTGTGCTCCATGAGCCAAGTCTGTTACCACTAGATAAGAAAGACATGGATCAAATTTGCATTTTTACATGTGCAAATGAGATGTCCCTAGCTTCCCCTCCCCCTCTCTTTCTAATGGTTGTCCTTGTTTTTTCAAATCTTTTTATTTTCTGAAATACTTGCCAGGTGGTTAAAAAGCTTGCTTTTCTCTGTAAACACCATGAAATACAACACAATGCATTGCTTTATTTTCAATGATATATTGGTTTCTGTGTGTTTATAAAACTAGTTAGGAGGCCAGAAAAAGCATCTACATGCTGGTGATTTTCTCCAGATTTATTGCATATATTATACTTTTTCTACTTCAGTGGGCTTCTATCTCTGTGCTGAGCAGTGCGAGTGCCTATATGACAAAACCCCTCCTTCTTTTGCACACATGCACGTACATATGAAACTGAAAACCTGCTTTTCATTAGCATAGCCAGCACAATGGAGGCAAGAGTGGAAGCAAGGAGAGAATTTGAGATTTATGGCGTCAGACATCTCATGTGAATGAATGTTCATGCCTTAATGTAACTAGTCGCAGATAGAAGATAAGCCTAGCACTGAAAAGAAAAGCTGCCGTTCCACATTGTGAATAAAAACACTTACATTGAATTCTTTTTTGGGTAGCTTCTTATTTCAATCTAATTTACTACTTACGACATGAATCCCAAAGCACATTGAATCATTCACACTGGATGCAGATGTGCACACACTAGGCACACATGTGGAAAGGTAAAACTTCTGTTATAGATGAGAGGAGCTTTGTCAGCATAATGGCTGCAGAGTTCAGGGCTCCAGGCTAATGCACAACACATACAAAAAGCCCTCCACACATCTTACTCTGTTTACAAAAACCCGTGTATGATAATTTGTCTTCATACCAAGAAAATGCATTTTTAACCATATTTTTTCTTCTCCATTTTATTTTCATTTTAATTATCGACTAATAACAGCACAGTATAGTCAACAGGAAGAAAAATTTTACTACTATAAAAAGGAATATCATTAACAGATTATTTTTTTCACATTCAGCTACAGAGTAATTTAGAAAATCTCTGATTTCCTGCTGAGAAATTGAAGAAAGATACGGTTCAGTTATCTGAGCACAGCGTCAGGAGTCACTAATTTTTGAGGATTTTTTTTTTTCTTGTGCTGACTTTCCCTGGAACTGTGACCAGGTTGTGTCTCCTCTTTGTTCATAAATGGTTTTTATAATACAGTAGATTGCATCCACATGTTCTGAACATCCATGCATTATAGGTATTAAGGAATCAGATCGAGTCTGCATGCAAATGGGTCCAAGCTGATGAAATTCAATGCAATTCATTCAGGATTCAGTGGCATATCCATCATATTTAAGTTTTTCTCAATATTGGCAAAGCAGCTTTGAAGATATATATTGTTAAATACGATTCTTAGATGAAGCTTACAGGTCAGCCAATGTCCATTCTTAATGAACCAAATTAATCACTTGGGTAAATACTGTGGTTGTATTAGAGTTAACCAGCAGTTAATTTATTTTAATAATTTTCAATGAATTAAAGTTATTGTGTGCACTTCAAAACTCAATAAAGATGTAGAAAAGCGGGAGAACGGTCATATTTTCCCCGCAAAAGTCAGTGTTACTAAGCTGAACTGTTGCGGGTTTAATAGCTACATTAAGAATTGTCTGCCGGACTCTTTCAAAGTTTTACCACTACAGTATCCTCCCGCTGAGGCTCCTTAACCGCACGGCTTTCGGTGGAGCATGAAGCAAGAACTAGTCTGTGTGGTGAACAAAATGAGTGAGGGGTTTGGCATATTAATAGAACTCTGTAACATTTGTAGAAAATAGCATATTCAGCTAGAAATTGATTGTTCGTTATGAATGTGAGTCAAGCTCTCAGCATGGCTCCAGCTGGCCGAAGCTCGGCCGGCTGACCCCCAGGAGAAGTGAAGTGTCACGGAAGAGGTGGGAGCTCGGGTCATCTCCTTCCCTGCCTGTGGCTTGGAGCATCTTCTAAACCACCGCATGCTACAGCAATAACTTCTTTCCCCGGAACTTTTCTACTTCTTATAAAACACTGAAAGGGTCTCGGAGACAAATTAAAAATACCATGAGAATGTAGTAACCATAAGAAATGAAAATCTGCCACCTCCACTTGGGCTGCTTGGGTGCCAGCCCGTGCATTCGTGAGCTTACTCTAAGTGTAAGGGCACCAGGGAAGGAGGCTGAGAACGTCCTGTGACAGCACAGGCCCTGCTAGCCCAGGGAGTAGAGCAGTCCCAGTGATGGGAGATGGATATTTAAATTTCTCTAGGAGCCAATGGAGAAGTTTAGCCTGAATCTTTTGTATCCTGAAGTTGACACAGGGAAGCAATCTCTGTTTTCTGCTCTCTGTTTTCTGTTTAGTTTTAGGATTTTAGAATATTTCTTTTGCTTTTCTGAAGCAAACTTGATCCTTTCTGTTTTAGGTAGTCTGGAACGTTTTTCTTGAATGCTATTTTAAGGGGAAGGGAGAGTTAAGAAAACAACAATTGGTTTGATCTTATTTTATATTTTTTTCTTTCAACAACCATAGTGAAAAATCAATTGTTTACACAGCACAGAAGGTTAGTGACCCTGACACAGATCCAGGGCTGGAGCAAAACCAGTGCAGAACATGGTGCAATCCATGCAATAGCATTAGTTTATGCTATTTGACAAACACATCCTGAACCTGTGACATACATAGAAATTGGGTCTTCATAGGCAAAGTACACTACTTTTTTTCCACAATTGATCCTTGAATGAAAAACACAGTAGAACTGTAATACATGATTATTTCTATTATAATATTTATGTACCAGGCTCATGTTAATGTATCTTCTTTGCCTTATCTGCTCAGCTTCTGTCTATAAGTAGGAATGAACTAGCACTACAAGCCTAGCAATCAGACTGGCAATAAGAACAGATTACCGTGAACATGGAAAAAAAGACAGCATTCTCTTTCTGGTCCTCTTTATACTTTTTATTATACCTCATGTATATAACTATAAAAGAAAGATATTCAGAAGATTTGGAGCAAAGAGAGAAGGGAAAAGGAATGCCAGAAAGGAATTCACCAAGTCTTGATTTCATGTGGTTTTGCAATACACACATTTTGGCAGAGAAAGGACTAAGTCAAATGAAAACTAACCACATTCTAGATATGGCTACATGGAAAAAAAATTCTATGAGGAAAAAAAATCTGATTTATTTATAGAAAATTAAGACATCTGAAAGATGGTGTCACCTTGAAACATTTCCATTTCTTCTTTTAAATATGTCATTTTACAGTTCACGATAATATTTCATTTTGATCTAGTTGTATCAATCAAGATTACAACCTGGTGATGGAGTTGAATAATCTCTCATTTCTTTTGTTTAAAAGGCCTACTTTTTATTTATAAATAATGTTGAGAATGACTCTTTGCGCTCAAACATGGCAAGAATCAAACAGCAGAATGCATTTTCTGTAATCAAATTTCTAAACCTCTTCTAACTGGCAGTTTGCCCCTAAATCCCAACATAGCTGCTCTTCAGAGTCATATCACAGGCATCTCCTGGATGCTCTCTGGTCTTCTTTGACTTCCTCTCATCATATAGCCTCAGCAGAAGTGGTTGTAGACCAGCCCCACTGATAACGTGAATAATCTTATACTGTATAAACAAGGAAAGGCGTTCTGCTCTTCTTCATATTGTAAGGTTGGAGACATCTCGCTGGCACCTAAACCTAAGCATCTATTAAAGTAAGCCTTTTAAATTAATGCCTATTCTTCTTATGTAGATAATGAGGCTTGTTGCATGTCTTTGAAGATTTCTAATCTGCCAAAGTTTAAGCAAAGTCAAACAAATATGATTTATTTTTATTTTTATTTTTTTCAGAAGTCTTCCAAGGCCTCCACCTCTTTCTACCAATAATACAAGACACTAAAGTAGACACTTCAGAAGAATTGCTTCACTCGACACCTGAACCTGAGGTGTAAGCCAGTGGCTTGGTTTAGGCATCTTGACTAAATATATGATTTCAGAGTCATATTTAACCTCGAACCATAGGCTCATTGTAAATAGTATCGAAAAATTATCTCTAAAGTTTAAACTATGGTCTTACAACATGATTTGGTTATTCCGAACACAGACTCTCACTTTGAAAAATGAAGCCCTGGCATTTGTAATTTGTTACTTTTAGTTCTATGGTAGCTGTAACTGCAAATTAAAAAAGGATATTCAGCTTTCAGATCTGTCTTAGACTTTATTAATATGATGTTGCAGATAATGAGCTCTGCCAGATTAGTACTAGCTCCCTATATTTGCCTGCTGAAGTGTAAGAAATACCTCTCATGATTTACATCAAAATACTCAAGTAATTATCATATTTAGATATGACAACTAAAACTAAGGTGGAAGTAAGGCAGAATGTGTAGTGGGAGAAACTAGCCTCCTGTTTTCCAATGATTTCGGTTCCCCAGTATGAAAATCTTTCTGTTAGATAGGAGAAAGAAGCATAATAGGGATTTAAAGAGTGCAAAAAGAGAATGTGGTAGAAAATTGGAAAGTCAAGATGGCCCTGATGGTTGAGCGATGACTGCTTTGCTCAGACAGCATTGGGCACAGCCTGCTCCTTGTGGGAGCCATGTCCTCGGGGTGCTCAGCCAGATGAACTGGACAGGCTGCTGCTTCTCCTCTCCTCAGCAGCAAAGTGCACAACATATCACGGTAAAGTGCTCTTGATTAACAGTTCTCATGTAGTGTAGTATCTTACAGACAGTGACGACAGGCCCTGAAGTTCCCCAGCATGCTCCTGGCAGGCACTGGTTTGTAGCTGAGGATGAACTCTTTGTGGAGACCATTGTGGCTGCACGAGGCCACGTGTGCTGAGGCAGCAGAAGTAAAGACATCATGGGCAGCGTAAATGCGCTGTTGCACCACTGATGTCAGTGCTGGCAGGAGGACAGCTCAGGTCACCTCTGAAGACATGTATGCTACCCATGAGAACCAATGCCCAGCTCTGTCACTGTGTCATCTTTAGTATCCTAAAACTAATGACCCAACGCTGAGGACAATTTGAGCTCATCAATGGTCACTTGTAGTATGTGCCAAAACAAAATAGGTCTAGGATAAATAGAGATGGCCTGTGAGAACCCATTTTTGTTCTCAGAGGTGGCTGGTGATGACACCAGTTGGTACGAGCAGAGTCAGCTATTGCTGTCTAGCCTCTTCTGTTGTGGACTAACTTGGAAGGCAGAGGTTCGACACTCCCCAGGCAGAGGGCAGAACTGAAGGGAGGTTTTCTACGTTTTGAGAGTATGCTCACTGCTGCATAAGATAGTGGATCTCTCTCTGAAAGAAAAATGTGAGCCCTGCACTTCATTTGAAATATTTGGTCAACTGTACTAAAGGTGGAATGAAACCTGAGAGAAAAGATGCATTTTCTGCTTGAAAGCTGAGAGGATAAGACAAATTCTAGTCAAGTTTTGTTTTATGAATCTTGCGTTGAGGTGCCTGATTTTTCTCAGGCATTGCCTAGGAGTGAAGGCTTTCACCCAGGGCTGCAGATGCTGCCATGAGGGTGGCTATTTACCAGCTGAGTGCCGTGGCTCTTTCTTTAGATCCTTCTTTGATCTGAATCTTAGTCTGAGTCTCATATTTATGGAACTTGAATTCACTGATTAATACAACAATTTCTGTTTAATTATTCACACTAAGGTATTTTGAGTCTCCTGATGCTTCATTCAGCTGAAAAGAGAAAATAACTGTTACTGAGACGGGTTGATACAAGTAATAACTGTTGATAGATGTTGACTTTAATAGCAGTGATGATAGGCTAGATTATAAATTAATGGTCTGTGTTGAGCAAGGAACTAAGTCACAGGCTGCCCTAAATGAGACACTTTTCAGAAATCATCTGTGCAGCCTGACTTGACGGGGCATCAGCAGGGGCCTCATGAAAATCTGGCTCCTGTGGTCATGCACAAAACTGATTGTATTATACTGTCCACAGCCATAAATGAGGACACCGTAAGTACATTTGCATATCTATATCATGTACATAGAATAATATTGCCAAATTTCATGACTTCACTCTAAGTCTTGTGATGTTTGGAGGTGGGGCTTCCACTTGGGATCTACATAAGAATCTTACACTGCGTATTTATAAAAAATAAGTTGTGTTTATCAAAGTCAAAGAAAGAGAAAAGCTGGAAAAAGCTTCCTCTAGGTGATCAAATGCTACAAGTTGATAAAACCTGGAATGGAAGAAAAACATTTTAAACCAGTTTCAGAAATTTTGGAGACCTAATTAATAATTTTTGAATGTTTGAAATGACAGCATTGATACATAATGTTATCAGTAAAAGACAGTCGGGTGTGTATATATTTTAATATTTTGATTTTTTTATTTGTACCTACAAAAAAAATACATACAGAGTTTGAACTGTACATTCAATTTCACATAAGAACTAGGAGTCCACAAATTGATCTCCACAAAAAGCTGGTTTACGTCCTTATTGAATAAGGTTTGTATCAGTTGCCTCTGTGGAAATGGATTGATGTGCAATGATTTACCACATTTTACCTTTATTTAACCCTATTGATTTTAGGTTCACTTACTGTTGCACAGTCCTTGCAGTCTGGCATATTTTCTTTTGTAACTAAACCCCATATCTTTCTCACACATATTCTTCCTTATTCCATAGTTGTGATTTGGGAACAAAACAAAACAAAACAAAACATTTTAGAGCTATTGAAATTATCTGGAGATTATTTGCAATGAGCTTGTTTGCAAATTGCCTGCTGTAGCTAGTACCACAGGATCCGCTATCGTGAGAGAGCACAAAAAGACATGGTTTTGGGGCCAAGTTTTTTGACAAGGCGGGGACGCTACCAGCCCACCGCAATTGCTGCCCAGTTTCTGTAGTTCTTGGGAGCAGGCAGACCTGCCTTAGACGTGGCTTCTCAGAGCTGGTTGCATTTCGTGTCTACAAAAGTCAGGGCTCCTGAAGCTGTGAGACCCCCTTGTACTGGGGGGCAGTCCCCCAGCGGCAGGGTCACCTGGCCCCCCTTTAGCTCTAACTGCTGGACTGGGAGGGAACCGAGCCCCACTGGTTGCTGCCCCCACTCATCTGACTGGAGACATCTCAGCGAGGCAGAAGATACCGAACTCCAGTAGCTCAGTCAGACATAAAACTGGAATTTGTGGCTACTCAGGGAGTTAACAGAGCCTTGTACCAACTACAGACACCAGACCTTTTCTGAGGGGGCAGCTATGCCCGCTCCTCAGTTCCTCAGCTCCTCAGTAGCCTGCTTCTTGCTGAGATCGGCGTCATAGCACGTTATTCGGAGCACTGCATGTACACGTATGGAGCCAGGTTTTCTGCTGCTTTACATCTTGTGTGCTGGCTTACACCAGCGCAGGGTGGATAAGGACTGCTCCTCTTTATGTTTCAGTAGCATTTAATATAAATGAGTAAGATAGACACAATATATAAGCAGTAATATAAATGAGCACACAAGATTGAGGGCGATGGCAAATCCAGTCTGGACGCTTTCAATGCACACCTGTTATGTTCACAGATATTAGTTTGACTGGACAATATTAATACTTTTTCTTTTTTTTTTTTGGTAAGCTCTTTCATTAACAGTAAAATAGCATAAGCAGTTCCTTGAGGAATTCAGGGTTTACCAAAGCTCCTTTGAAAAATGGCAAAGTAGTTTTGAATTTTAGAGCTGCAATTAGCTTCACAGATCAGTCATGAGGCTGATTTACACAAGCACTGAGAACAGATATCTCCTATAAGCTATAATTGGAGCCATGGGTTCTTAGTCTGAAAAGTCAGTCCCTCAACTTCTCTATATTTTGAATATCTAAGAGGTAAAGATCCAAATTAGAGTATTAACATAATGTTTAGAAGAATGTATTAATCAAGCAATAGGGAGAAGCAAAAATATTTCCTCACACAAGGCAAAAAGTAAAAGCTAGGTATTACACTCATGAAGATGTAAGAGGGTCCCCCGCTGCTTTTCCCCCTCAAAACTATTTCAAATTAAACTTAAAATAGAAATGAAAGGAACTGAAATTAAAAGCAACCAAAAGGTTTGAATCCCCTTGTTCACTCGGTTATTGCCTTCATAAATCAAAACTAGACAGCAAATGAATTGGCTGTACTTACATTGTTGTTTATTTGCCATGCAGTTATGGGGCCATGGCAAAGCAAAACAAGATGATCATTGTTTCAACCAGACCTAGAGCCTTTAGGCTTATCCCTCGCTGCCTGTTCTAGCTCTCTGGTCAGACTAGCAAAAGCAAGAAGTAACGTGTTATTTGGCTGCCGCTTTATTTTCCCTCACTCTCAGATCCCCAATTGACTTGACTGTGATGTAAAGGGATTCAGTTCTGTTGTGGCAGTTTCGGGAGAAAGTCACATAGTGAATGGCACCCTCGCTGAAAACGCTAAATGCCATGGAAATCACAGTTAAGAGCCAGAACTTGCAGATATTTTTGGAGCGTAATGTATTTTTAAACATTTTCAGCACAAATAATAAAATCAAGACTAGCAATAGGCAGTGTTATGCCTTCTAGGACCTTTTTATGACTTCTACATAATGGTTGCTTGACACTTAGTGCTGAAATGAAAGATGACATGGGCAAGTTAAACATACAGGCAGATAAGATGAATTGCCCTGTCAGAGTGTTCCTCTTCATCATCCCCAAACAGCTCTGCAATTAAAAAAAAAAAAAAAAGAAAGAAAGAAAAAAAAAGCCATTGTAAAAAGCCATTGTTTACCTATGTGAATAAAAAAAGGAGAGACCTTCTGATAACACCATGAAAACCTCTAGTTTTTGTTATGGCTCCAGCCTTCTGCCTATCCACTCTTATGGGCCCCTGAAGTTTACTGAGCTCTCAGTGCAAGATCAGGACCTCTCACGAGCTGCCCTTTTCGATTGCTAGCACCAGTGCGTTTTCCCTTTTCTGTATTTGGGTCTCAGAAACATATGGATGGTTTTACTTTGCCATCGGTAAGACCCCACCATGAATGGTAGTCCGTTGCTGTCATAGCTGCCAACTTGCACAGAAATATTCCCAAGTGTCAAATTGTGGCTGCTAATATAAATAAACAAATCGAAGAATACAGACTATTCCCCCTTGCCTTGGCAATCCTCCTAAAAAGGAGGATCCCCCATGCCTCAGTTGCTCTCCTTTCATGATTCCTTCAATTCATTTTGCTGAGGTTGTGTACCCAATGCAACTATTTAAAAAAAAAAAAAAAGGAAAAAAATTATCGCCACCAAAAATTGCTCTGAGAGTGCCTCAAGTCTATCTCACTCATTGTGTGATTTCAGTATTAAGAGAAAATGTAATTTTCATAACTGGGCATCTTCAAGCAATGAAAGATGTATTGGAGAACTGAGAGAGACACAGGACAATGCTGTTATTTACTTATTTTTAAAGTACAAAGTTAGAATGACATTTCAGGAGTAGGTTCTTCACCTTTAACATATGGTAAATAATGCCACTAACTTGAATGGATTCATTGTGGATTTGCAGGTAGTTTAAGTGAAAACACATTTTTCCTTAAATATTAAAAACATGCTCATTAAACTTGCTTTTTACTGTGTTTATACCTCTCCCTTTAGCAGTGCTGCACTGTCTGGTGTGTCTTTTTTTTCTCTCAAACAGCCAAACAGCTATGAAAAGGCAGAAACCAATTTTACTGTTCAAAACTCCATTATGCTCGAAAAAGAAAAATAAACAGACCTAAAGACAAAACCATTCCCTCTGCATTCAATCACCATGATGAGAGAAAATGCACATTTTTGTAATCAAAGCTGTATGGAGCCTTCAAGCTCTGTGACACGCGGATGGCAACAGATTACTGGGTCAATTCACATGATCTGTGTTGATATTACTCAGCGTGATATCGTGCAAACATGTTTTTCTAAATATTTCCACCGCTTGGCAATTTTCACTGGGGTACCTGCCTATTTTCACCTGGTTGGAGTTACTGTGGCAAAGGAACAAAACTTGCATCATCTGGAGTCTGCAGCGGGAGCAGACATCCTCTTCTGGATCCAGCCTCACAAGTGGTAGAGATTACCCTTTGTGTGAGGTAAGATCAGCTGGGCTCGCTCAGATCACCCATGGAAGCTCTGGGAGCTAAACCCTTCAATTTTGTCTGAAACAGATTAAGGAACACTAAAACCAACTGCTCTGCCAGCAAAACTATGGGGCCAATAATGCTGGCAGGCAGAAAGTGAAGAGTAACTGGGAGGTACTGGGGAAAAGAAATCTCTCCCTTGCACGGCTGGACCTGGAGGAAGACGTCTGCCAACAAACTGAATGACTCCAGAGAAGAGGAGCAGCTCCGCGGCGTCAGGAGCGGGAGCTTGTGCAGACGGACATAGAGCAGAACAGTCTTGTTCATTCCTGGTCTGAGACAATAGCCATTCAAATATATGGAAATATTCCCACTAAGGCAGTCGTGCTGAGCAGCCTTGGGCTACTCCTCTAAGACTGTTGACAAGGGCCAGTAGTTGCTGTGGGATCTGTGGTTAAAGCTGAAATCATTTCACTGATTTCGCTGGGGAGAGAGGCAGGGAGCAGGGTACAGCTGGGGTTGGAAGCGGCTTCGGGCCCTGTCGGATGGGATGAGGAGTTTCCCTTTGCTCCCGCGGGAGCAAAGTCCTGCGGGTGATGCGCAGCAGCTGTGGTCCCCTTGCACCCCGCGGGGCGGCTGGCACCGGCTGGGGAAGCCAGCCCGTAATCGCTAGCACCTGACATGCACTACATTTAATTTCTGACTTGGAGGTGAAATGCAACGCAGTTACCCAATCTGGTTCGAATCATAACCCAGCCTGCAAACTACAGTCCTCTTTGCTAGGCGTTGCTCCATGAGAGCTAGAAAGGCTTAAATAAAGTCGCTGCATTGAAGCGAACCCAGCAACTGCTCGGGAAAACGCTGGAGCAAGGACAGCGCGGAGTCCGGCTATCGCCTCCTCCCAAAAAACCACACGGCGGGGCAGCGGTCGGCTGGAGACTTGGCTGGGGGAAGCGTCCTTCCCACCCTGCCTCCCGCGGGGCAGCCGATGAAACCCTCCCCACGGGCAGGAGGCACACGGGGCGCACGCCCCGCCGCAGCGCGGGGGCTGCCCGCTGCCGCTCCTCCGCTCCCCCCGCAGAGACCCAGGGGAGCTTCGGGGCTGGCTCCGCTGGGCACGGCTGGGCAGGGCGGGGGAAGCGGCCTGCCCTCCTCTTCCTCGCCGTTGGCACTCTGTGCCTGTCCTCCCCGGGGCAGGCCGGGGGCTGGCGGAGTGCCGCAGCAACCTGGGGGCAAGCGGCCGCGACCCCCCGGCCCTGGGGCCGTCGCAGGGCCGGGCTGGACCCTCCGGCGGGGAGGCGGGATCGGGAAGCACTGGTGCACTGGCAGCTTTCTCTAAGCGAAACCCCCGAATCCCAGGCGGCGTTTGCAAATCCTGCCAGCAGCTGAGGCACCGCAGTGTGTTTATTCCCCACCACCGCCCCGCTGGCTGCTGTCGGCTGGTACCGTTTTGGGGAGGTACCCCAGCATCTTGCTGCTCCTTGATGGAAAGGCAGAGAGGCACAGCTGTGCTCGAGTAGTAACGCTCTCTGCAGCAGAGGCCCCTCTGCTATTGATTTCTACCCGTTCAGCCCTGCTGTGGTATATAAAGTAGGCTTAGCGTGAGCCGTTTGCACCAGGGCTAGATTTATTCTCAGTGAGCACAGTTGTGCCTGACATTAGAAGCACATCTTGTGCGGAATCTCGTTTTTAACATCCGCTATAACGTGCTTTATAATAGCACGTTCAACAAAGGAAAGGAGGATTTTTGGAAACAAACAAAAAATTAACCCAACATGTTACAGCAGCTTCTAACGTCGGATACCTGCAAAACCAGAGCTCACCATATGCTAAAAGTATCGTATATTTCTTATACCTGTGGGAAAGATTTTTCTCTTATACATGAAATGGACTGTATTACAAACAGCTTGTTAAATGTGTGACAGATCGGCTTGAAACGATGGTTCTTGTACTCTACAGGCCTGCACATTTGCTAATAAACTGACTACATATACAAACAGTCTGTTCCAGGGTTTAAGCTCCTATTACACTGGTTCATGTTTCAACATGCAGCCACTCTGTAGTTTGTGTTTTCAGCAGAACAAGTAAGTGGATGCATATGCATTACAATTCCAGACATCATTCCATACCAGATGTGGTGCCTTTATTTTTAGTACTGCAGGAGTGTCTGCTGACCCTTTCTCACCCCATGTCTAATGAAAGATTGACTGCTCTGGGTTTTCTTATGGTGAATTATATATTAGAGGACAGTGGATTTAAAAATTAATTCAAGATTAATTTAGGGATGACTGCACATGGAATTATTTGGCCAACAGATGAAAAATGAAAATTTCACTACAAAGAAAAAAAATTGTAGAAGTGTCAAATTTTAATCCAATTTTCTATAAAGAATGATCATGTTCTGAGACCCTTCTGAGGACTACGATTAATCATTCAGAGTGATACCCCTTTTCCACTTGCTATGCAAGCTTCCTCTGAGCCAAAGCACCATCCGTGCTCCTCTGAAGCGGGGATTCATGTGCTCAGTCAGTAAAATAAATTAGCACTGTACCACATGGCTTCAAATTCGGGAAAACACAATGGCTGAAGCACACACTTAGGTGAAAAAAAGCACAGCTATTACATGGACTAAAAGAGAAAAAAATGCAATACCACTTCTAGCCAGATTTACAGCTTCTACAAAGGCTTGTAACTTTTTAGGCAAATGAGAAATGAATCAAAAGCCAGAAAATGGATCTCTTTCATTTGAGTCTCTGTTCAATTTTAATGGCAGGGCTAGATGTAATACAGACACCCCTGCTTCACTAAATCAAAAGGAAAACACAAAATTGACTAAATTTTGTCTTACATGTTTAACTGTTGTGGGATTTTTATATTAAATAAAATAAGAAGAGAAGAGTCTAATGAAAAGCTGGCTAAGAAGATGGATGCAAGGAGCTCACCTTACTGAGTAAGGAGACAAATGTTGCAAAAAAGAAAGAAATAATGCATTTTAACTAGTAAAACATATTGCTGTAAACAAGACTGTACTAAATAAAACCCTCCAGTTGTCATGAGTTCAGTGATGTAGTCCCATGTTTATTCTCTTTCTGCCTAAGCATGTCAATGTTACATATTTTTTATTGTTTTCAGCAATGTGTGTTTAGGAAAAAAAAAATAACATGCATGGAGGATGAAAAGAGGAAAACAGAGAAAATACACTGTGTTCTTCAACTGTTAGAATGATTTCTAGAAATATTTTTTCTGTATTCTCATATCCACAATTCTTTTTTTTTAATATCAGTTCTTAAAAATTAGCAATGCCTATTTTTCAAAAAGTGGTGAATGAACTGTAGAGGATGAAGCCTCACGCAAATGGAACCGTAAGCTGAAAAGAACTGAATAAAACTGAATGCACTGTCCATTGTGGAACACAGAAAATTTAAAGGCCTTGCTGCAATGTATGAATAGTACTGAACACATAGAATATGTTAACGACAAATTAACTGGGCAGCCATGGATGTAGGATAAAAATTGCGTCAAATCAAGGGTTGCAGCCTGCAGGAGCGGAGCAGCTAATCTGCATAAGCTCTCCCATCCTCCCTGTCCATTTTTTACCTTTCTCTGGCTTACCTTATTAGAGAGGAAAACATTTTAAAAGGGACTCCTGCAGGCTGGCTGATTTCTTGCTGAATCAGCCAGCTTGCTACTGAATTGATTTCTACATCTTCTGCCTCATGAAAGCTAGAAAATGTTTTTAATTGAACATGCCCTTAATTTACGGGACATGCTGGTGCAGAAGAGAAAAGGCTGAGAAAGGCAACAAATGCATCCTGTATTTATATACAATAACGATGATGAGGTCTTTTATATATTGGAAATGAATGGTTATTTAGTATGTGTTATTTATCAAAAGGCAATGTATATACCATTAAATGTATGTAACAGAAGCATAAATGCACTAGCATTTAATTCTGAAAAATAAATAGAATCTAATATGGGGGAGGTATTGAACAGGGATGTGCTGTAAGTGTATGGTGAATAAGGCCCTGCTGTTCCCATGATCAGACACCAATGACACTGGAAATTGTTTTGACAATAAGATCGCTAGCTTTCAAATTGATCTGCTGAAGTCCAAATACATGTATTTTCATTGTACTAGCAGGAGAAAGGTAATTTTGCTAACACTGTTTTAGTGGATTTTTTTCAGCCAAAAATTATAGCCGAAAAAAAGACTCGAGTTTTTAAGAAAAAAGCACGTAAGAAAAATCTTTTGTCAGGTTGTATAAGATGTATGGGAGGTCTACTGTTTATAGTCTTATGATAGTTGTGTTGAAATCAAGACTTTCCCTATGTATTCAAAGAATTTTCTACTGGGAGAGCTGATCTCCCATACTGTCCTAGTCCGAAGTTAACATAAATTTTAACCAAGAAGTCCTACAGTTTCAATTTATTACTACCAAAATTAATATCTTCTATCATTTTTTGGAAGTTTAATATTCTTGGATGAAAGCATAAGTACTTATTCAGGAATGTCCTGACCTCTGCAAAGTACTCTGGAAAGAAAAAGATTGGGTAAGTGGTCAGTCCTACAAAATTAACATTTACCACATCTTAAATGCTTTGAGACGTAACATCATCTACTAAGACGAGCTCAGGGCGAGGAGCCAGGAGTTCCCAAGTTTTATTCCAGCCCCCACTACCAGCCCACTGTGTAGCCTTGGGAAAGTTTGCAGCGTGGGGGATAATGATCACTGAGCTGTTGCCTCACTGACCTCAGCGTTTGTATTCCTTTCTTGCCTTTTCAGTTTTTATCCCAATCCGTAAGTTTACGAGGCAAGGACAGTACCTGACTTCATAAGCAAGCATTCTGGGAGGGATATAAATCTCCAGGCTTCAGGGCATAAGCCAGCCTGAAATGCTAAACAAGGGAAACTTAGCTTCCAGGCAGATTATCTCCAAACTGCCAGCTGTAGTGTTTCTTTGTCTGGAGCAGCTGGTACTGACCACTCTTGGAGATAGGGTGCTAGGAGAGATGGATCGCTGGTTTGATCCAGTATGGCAATTCCCAGGCTCTTCTGCAGTGCCAATTATATTACTGGCAGTCAATAACAATAATAAGATTACTGAGAGGAATTTAACTAATGAGATCAAATAAAGAATCAAAATTTGGTGGGGAAGGGAAGGTCGTCATATTGCCAGATGTCCAAAACATATCAAAGAAGGGCTTTTTCCCCCACCCCACCCCGTGGTAATTTTAAATACAGCTTTTCAAAGTTTCTACTTTCGAAGCCTTCTAACATAATTTTAGTGAGATCAGTGGTTGCATAAAATAAAGCTTGAGAAGCAGTGTGACATATAATTAATAGAAGTGAGGGAGAAGTGGGAGGAAGGAGTAGAAAGTTTGTGAAAGTTTGCAGGGTGGAAGTGTGCAGATTGGGAAGTGACGGATAACACTGAAATACGTAAGAAGCCACAAATGGGAAGGCAGGGGAAAGAGGAAACCTTGCTCCGCTGTCCTCAGAGTACATTGTACAGAGTGTTTCCCGACAACAGAGTCTGGGAATCAAAATGATGCCAACACTTAGCAGCCAACATCTGAGAGCTGCAAAGCACTGAATTCCCTCTGATGGGAGTGGACGTTTGGAGGTTGTGAGCACTAGAAAGATTTAAGCTTTGATTAGGGGCAGTGGCTTTTGCTTTGCTTCACTTTCCTAATAAATTCTGTTTGCAGAAAGGATAGGGAGCCCTGACTCTGCTGGAGTTGCGTTAGTCCGTAGGTTAGAGTACTGCGATCCCAGATGGCTGAAGCAACGCCAGCTGGTAGCACTTGGACAAAGAGTTCAGTCTGATGAAACACAGCCTGACAGCTGGTATCAGATGCTGCAGAACTGTAAGTTTCGCTGAACGTGTTGCTATTGGAGTCATGACAGAAATTTCAAGGGAGGAAAAAAAAAAAATTAAATTTGAAAGGCATTAGTAGAAGATCTCGTCTGCATTGAAAGGAGAGCTCAGCCATGCTTTGCTGATGTTGTCAGCTGAGGAATTGGCCTGATGTTTCTAAGGGCCTGTTTACACTACCATACAGTAGGAACTTAGTATGATTTCTTGTTCAGAGGAACCATTGGCAGGTTCCAAAAACAAGCCTAAACTTGAGGCCATTAGCTTGTTTGCTAAAAGCTGGATCCAATTGCATCACTGTATTTTGGCCATGGTCCCTTACTTGCTTTCAGTTCTAGTGCTGAAGGGACAAAAAGTCGGGATTCAAATTTTATAAGGATTTACAAATCCAACATTTTGGACCGCACATACAGGTTGACCAGAAGAGCAGGGACTCAATATTACAAAGGGACCCCGCTGCATGGGGGTGCAGCTGCATTTTGCGGCAGATGAAGTTTGGGCCTCCATCAGATGTAGACTTGAATAACCTGCACTGTGGATAATGAAACTTAGACATGTCTGTGAAACAAAAGACAACTTTGAAAGGTAAGTCTTCTGGCTAGGCATAGGTGAAAGGCAACCTCACATTTGGCTGCCACTGTGCCCTGACCATCAGCACTGAGGAATCCAGGGTAACCTCGGGTTACTTTCTTTGCCCATCTATGTCAGTAGTTTCTGGGTACCTCTCACTTAGAGGTCCCCACCCCAGTGCCAATATTTCTGATTTTGGACCTATCTGCAAAGACTCTTTGTCTTGCCTAAGCAGCCTATTGCGTATTTAAGCATATTGCTTATTCACAGCTGTGGGGTTGGGATTCTTCCCACCGTATTTTTGCAGTCTAAAAGTTAGGCATCAAATCTAAGCTTTTCATCTGGGCTTTCTCAATAGCTAGCGGAGATAGTAAAACATGATTATAGTAGATGGTATGAATTGTTATTGACAGATGCCAATTGCCCTCCTTTAGGTATAGAAGAGGCCTATGTAAATGGCCTTCTCAGAGCATATGTTGTTAGCATTTCTTTAGGTAAAGTCTAGGCAGGTCAGTCCCACTGTGTTTGAGATTTTAAGACGTATCCTTCTTGGCATGATTTGTTATCTGGGTTAGGTGTGTCCCTGTTCATCACGTCATTGAGGTGACTCCTGTTTGCCAATAGCTAAGTCTTTCCTTGCACTGTAGGAAAACCAGCATCTTACTTAGGACTGAGAATCTAGTGGCAGTTCGGAGCCCTGAGATATCTCTGCCCTTTTGTGGATTTATCTCTAAATACCAAACAAACAGAGCAGATTAAAAGACTGGATGAAAAGGAAGCCATAAAAATGGGTGTCCATACTGATGCACCAGGTGCCTCCCGGTCACACGCGATGGTCTTACATGTAAACTCAGTAACAAAATTGTTTAAAAAAAATGGAGTGTGGTGGGTTGACCTTGGCCGAGGGCCAGACACCAATCCAGCCACTCTTTCATCCCTGCTCCTCAAAAGGACACGAGGAGAAAACAGGATGAGAAAGCCCTTTGGTCAAGATAAAAACAGGGGCATCACTTGACAATTGCAATCATGGGCAAACAGACTCAACTTGGGGAAAAATAACTTAATTTATTGCCAATTAAAATAGATTCAGGTGGTGAGAAACAAAGGCAAACATTCAACCAACACCTTTCCTCCCTATTTTCTCAGGTTCAAGTCCAGACTCCTATCCCTTCCCCGGGGGCACAGGGCGGGTGGGTGGAGAGGGTTATAGTCAGTACACAGTGCTTCCTCTCTGCTGCTCCTTCCCTCTCCCAGCTTTCCCCTGCTCCTGTGCAGGCATTCCCCTGGGCTGCAGTCCTTCAGGGACAACCTGCTCCTGCATGCGCTCTCCATGGGCGGCAGCTTTCTTTGGGGCACATCCACCTGCTGTGGCATGAGGTCCTCTGTGGTCCATTGTGTGGATATCTGCTCCACCATGGTCCTCGATGGGCAACAGGGAAATATCTGCCATGGAGCTCCTTCTCCTCCCGGGCATCAACACCCAGTGCAGGGAGCAACAATGGAAAGACCTTCTACCTAGTAAGTGTAAACATGCTTCTGTTTACATGTTTGGCTTTCAAAATTTCCCTTTTGAAAGGTTTTTTCTAATTCATTCTTTCTCTGCTTTTTCATCTTTTATGTTTGGCCTCAAAAATAAGGGGTGGAAGACAAATGGCACACCATGAAAGGAGAAAAGCAGGCAACTTATAAAAATGAAAGCCTTCAAAAGCAAAGTGTTTTGTTTTACAGTTTTGCCTAAAAAAATATAAAAAAATTTAAAATTTTCCCAGAAAGGATTCTATATTCAAAAGGTTGTTTTCAATGTGTTATTCTAAAGAAGCCAGCAAACCAGCCTTACAAAACAAAATAATGGATGGTATTGGGGAACCTTTTATCTCCTTCTTTAAGAGCATCGTCAGACCAAAAGGGCAATCTCATTCTTCTTCCAGAGCTCTAAGGACAAAGATGCTTTAATTTTCCTTGATGGCATCTAAAAGCAATGAGATAGTATCCAAGAGCCAATCTTAGAAAAGCAACAGCAAAACACTTGCTCTCTTTTCTATCTATATTTCATAATTACTCAGAATTACTCTAAGTCAATAATCAATGCCATTTATTCCGGTGAAAATTATTTAATGGCGTAGAGCCATCAAGTCATAACTCATTCAATAAGTTGCATGTATTTCCTCTTTCCCCTGTCCCTCTCACTGTTTGTCACATACACCCGCTGTGTAATGTTTCAAATTAAAAGGAGAAATCGAGGGCAGGAAGTGTGTTACTTGTACATCAGTTTATTAAAAACCTTATTTTCATTGGTGCTTTCAAATGCTGTCCTGATTGGAATAAAGAACTGTGGCATAATTTTTGTTCACTTAAAAAAATGAAATATTTATTGCTTTAATTACTGGAGTTATTTAACTGGATTTTCCTTATTTTTCACCTTTCTTTTTTTGTCTAGTGAAATATGTTTATTTCTTTATTAGTTTTTTTTATTATTTTGTTTTTCTATTTTTACTAATCGCAGTGACTGTATGGGAACCCTTGTGTTACACTACACAATTTTATCAGCACAGAAGCCTAGCTGAAAAAGCGGTAACAAGAAATGAGGTCCTAACACAGCAAATCCACGCTTAGCAGAGCTCCTTTATTCAGTGCAATTAAAAGAGCCATCGTTTTTCTTACCACTGCTTGGCAGTGGGCATCAAGCTGCCGCTTGGAGAGGTGCCAGCAGCACGCACCATTGACTACCCTTCCAGCAGATGCGCAATTTACCAAACTACGGGGCTGAATGAGGTGAAAATGGAAGCAAAAGCCGAGCAGACCAAGAGAAATCAGCATTCACCTTTTGCATTGCTAAAGTCCTCGGCATTGAAAGGTGGGAAGGACCCCCAGATCCGCCGGGGAAGGGGGCAGGGAGCGTGGCACTCTGGAAGTGCATTATCGGAGAAAAGAGCAGACTGCAAGCAACAGCAGGAAATTCAGCTTCAGGAGATTTATGAGCAGCGGTGTCCAGAAACCCAGTGAGGAGCCTCTTGAACTGCAGAGCTGTGTTAGGAGAAGCTTATTCCCTCCCTCTTCCCCAGCATGAGCACGCTAAGCAGGTGCTAGGACGTTCTGATGTCTCGCCTTGATTTATTTATTTGATGAAAAATAATGAAAGGGATGATCCTCAAGAGTCCTTGGAGATTCCATTAACTCTGCAAATTGAGCATATTGATAAGTTGGTGATTATTTTGAAATGAACTAGAGAAAGTGAAAGGAAAAATGCTTGTAGGAAGGGCCTGTTTAATACGCAGAGATTTTAAAGTGTAGGTAATATTTCAAGTGTATCAAAATACAGTAAAAAGACCAGGGGTTAATTATACTGGCATGATAGTTGGAACCACATTATTATAATTCTCTTGGAAAGCACTATGGAGCATATGGAGTGAATGAGGGGCCTATGTGTGCATAATAAGTTCTGTATGGGGATAAGGTGAAGGAGCAAGAGCTCTCTTGTGTGTAAGAGGCACTAAATAAGGGGAAGAAAATGATTTAACTACTTGATGGACTAACTTTGTACGTAGCAACACATTCAAGGTGCCCTCTCCTTTAAGCAGCAACATACATAAATTCACTCACTGCCATGATTCATCTTCATTTCACACAGCAAATACCACTACAAACAGTCTACAGAGCACATGCTGGAGAGCTGGCTGTTCATAGACATGCTCACATTGCATCATAAACTTGATATTTTGTGCTGTGCAGAACTATTAAACATTTACATTACAAGTTTGCTTCCCTACTACTGTATTTTTCCTTTGTCATTTCTGAATAGGTTTTAGTGTTTCCTGTTCTCAGCTTGTATTTTTTGTGAAGATATCTGACAATCTCTTAGAGGATCATCTCAGTAATGGAGAGCAAGAGAAGACAAAAGACCCCCTTGAAGATGCTCTTCAATTCCAAAAGATTCTGCTGGCGGCTTTGAAGGGTGCGTGTTTGCTCAGTTAACTGAAAACTAATGTTAATCGTCTAACAATAAAGTTGTAAGAAGAAGTTTAGACATCAAGCTTAGACTAGGGGACTAATTTTTAAACAGCTAAAGATATATGTAGTGAATCCAACCCAATAGACTGTTGCTTATTTAAAAGAAGAGAAATTACACTGGAAAAAGAATGCAGAGAGAATTCACAGGAAAAAAAACAAAACCCCACAAACCAAACCAAACCAAAAAAAAGCCCCCAAACCCCCAAAACCATAAAGTGAGTCTTCCGCCTAATTTCCACTCAGTATGTGTTCCACTCGGTATGCATTCTGCTCTGTGCTGAGCAGAACAGGGCCTTTAGTTCATGAAAAAATTATGCTACTAATAAATAGTAAATTACTCAGGAGATAAGAAAAGTAGCCCAGTTCTGTAGGTGGAGCACTGAGCTAGGGTCCAGTTCTACTTTTAGTCCAGTGCACCTAAAGGTTTTGAAATCTTCCAGGAGTGGGATCATATAATTAAATATTCCATGGTGTGAGATACAGCAAAAGTGTGGAATTAAGGTAACAAAGACCACCTGGATTTTTTTTTCCTATAGAATGACTGGTATTGTTTCTCTTATATTGTTTTAGCATAATTGTTGCATGCACTGACTAATTAGAATAAGGTGTAGAAAGGCAGTAAATGCACAGTGTTTATTGAAAATATTCACTGAGCTTTGCCGAATTAATCTCTTATGCCCAATTTTTAGAATTTATAATACATTTGGGACTATATTTCCATTTTTACTTTAATGTCTGCATTTGCTTTCACCTCTAATAAATTGAGGGTACCAATATTAATACTGGTAAAATTCTTCATTTACAGCATTTCTACTATAAATCAGAAAAAAGCCAAATAGTTTAGAAACCAAAAACTGGTACACAAACTCACTGTGTAGCTAATGTCACTGCTAGGAATCTATTGGTGATGCCTACCTGTAACTGACTTAATCATCCATTAAAAAAAAAAAAAAAAAGGAAGAACAAGAACTTGAAGTTGTTTAGAAGGGTTCCACATAAAGGAACCCTTTTCAGCAGTTTATTATAGTTGCATTTGGGCACAGGATTCCAACAGCCATGAAAAAGCCATTTTATTTTCCAAACTATGTAGCACACTTTCACTTCAGTAATAATATTCTTCATAAAATCAGTCTCAGTACAAGCAGTATATATCCTTAATAAAAATTCTTTAACAGGGAGTAAAATAACAGTCGCCCCTTGGTAGAAGACTTTCAAGGCTCAAGAAATAAAAGTCTTCCTCCACACTCAGTCGTGTCTCTTGCTGAGAGAACAGGTAAGCAGAAGATAATGCACAGGGAATATATTTTAAAACATTTAGGTATTTACAAACTTTTAAAAGCTAATCACTGACCTAAAAGTTAATGTTGTCTAGGTATCAGCAGTTACAATAATGGATCATTATTTTGTGTAAATAGGTCATTATACTTAGAGTTATAGCTACTGCATCGCATCAGTACTGAAATACAATGTCCACTGGAAATACTATAATGAATTCAGCAACAGATGGGCAAATAAATTAGAGTCTGGAAAATCAGGGGGTAAATAAACTCAACCTGTTCGGCTAGATGAAGAGAAGGATGAAAAGTAACTTGATCAGAGTGTGTATGTACTTATGCTTGGAAACTGAAAATAATTAGGCAAGGGTATTTCGGCCTTACTGACAAATGTATATTTATCTAACCTCAACTTTCAGCCAGTGTCTGGAAGCTGTTCCTTTTGTAAGTCAGAAGCTTTCCAGTGATTGGAAGCCGAAGTTAAACAAATTCAATCTTGAAATAAGACGCAATTTCTTAACAAAGTAATTAAAGATCAGAACATGCTGTTGTTTCACATGAAGATGGTGAATTCACGATTAGTTTAAATACTGTTGTAAAACAGGGACACATTAATCCAGCTTCTGAAAGAAATTGTGCAGCCTGTGGGAAAGAGAGAGGACTGGCATGTGTATTTGCTACAGGCTCTCTAATGGATCCCTTGTTATTGCAAGGATACGAGGCATTAATGGAAACTTTAGTCTGTTGTTCCTCTGAAATGCTTTCATCTTACTCAAGTTCTCAGGCTCAAGTAGATAGGCATAAGAGGATGAAACTCAGTGGCTTCAGAGTACTGAGTTTAGAGCACATCCCTCTGGACTTGCACGCAATGAAATGACAGACATGAGAGGTCTGCAGCAGCTCTGCAGGGAATCCCTCTGTGCCTGAGCCTTTGCACGAGCCGCGTGGTGCACTGCTCCAGTAGGCCCACCACTGGTGGTGTTGCTAGATGGCACCTGGACCTTCCAGGTAGAACTGCATTCTGGGGTGCCTACGTTTGTACTGGGTTTACATGGAATTGGGAGACCTACCATTCCTTACCCCGCCCATCGACGGACATCTTATGGGTACCCAGCCAGAAACATGCACCCTCGGGGATCAGGGGGGCACATTTTCCACAACATAAAACCAAAGATAAAAACAAAAGCAAGGGGTTGGAGAAGGAAGCTGAAGTTTGTTCTGTTGTAACAACAGGAGGCCAAACGGGAGGCACCCTGTTACATACAGTGAGACTAGTGCTTAGATAAGCAAAGGAAATGGGGGAAGAAAACAGATGTGAAGTGCCTTTCCCAAGATCACACAGCCGGCCAGCTGGGAGCTCGGCCGACCAGCTGGGGCTCTCCCTGCTAGTCCAGAGCCTATGCATCCTCCAGCATCTCTAGTGCAAGCCATTGAGTTGAAATATATTTATAGTCATGATTCTTGCAAACAGTCAAGGAGAAAATTTCATTGTTTGCATCAGCTAGTTTCCATACCTGCATAAAACAGTCATTAGAGGCCTTGGGAAAGATATCCTGAACATTATTAATTCACAATAATGGTACAGTGATGGCATAAATACAGGGAAATAATTGATAGTATTTGTTCATATTAAAATTTTGTCCTCCCTCCTCCCTCTCTCCGGCATCCTTTGTTTGGCTCTTAGTGTAAATAATTGGTTCTGTTGTCTAAAGCATATACCCTGTTTATTGGGTAGCAGTATAAAGCAAGGCTCCAGATGTCAGATCAGGACCTCCTTGTCCTTCTCCCTCCCTGGTTAGCGAAAACATTGAAACAAAAAAAAAAAAAAAAGGCAATACCAACAAAAGAAGAATCCAGCAGAGAGAGCGTGTTCAGTGATCCTCTGTACGCCCCTACCGCACACCCCTCCTCTGTACACCCCTACTGTAAGTCAGATACAAGAACATTTGTAACACACGCCCTTAGCCAAGGGTAGCGACTGGCAGGCGTTCCCAGTGTGCCGTGATGGGCTACAGCTCCCTGGAAAAGTGAGATTTCATCTTCACAGCTACACTGAGCCAAAGTGAGAGCTGGAATCAGAAATGCTGTCAGCCACTCTGAACTCCTCTGCTTTGGCGTGGTAACACGCTAACTGAAGGTATTGTGAAAATATTACTTTTAAGTATAAAAGCTTGGTAAGTTGGCTAGAGTAACAAGCAACATGGCACTGTCTCACTGTCTCTTCTCTCATTATTTTTAGAAACCTCATTTTAGAGACCCAGAAAGACATCTTTAGTCTAAACTATGAACATTCTGCTATACTGTCCTGTTTGGCACCCAAGCCTTAAGGACAGTCCGTTCCTTAGCTTTTCAGAGGTACATTTTAACTCTACTGTTCAGGTTGAGTAGGAGCCTCCATAACCACACAAAACCCGTCTAGGATTTGATCCATACAACCCCCTTTCTCTGTGACAGAAGAAGGAAGAGGGAAGTTTAAGAAAGTAAACTTCTCAGCCTATATTGAAATATTAATCTATACCTTCTTGGCTCCTATGGTCTCACTAATTTAGTACCAAAGCATCCTTGATGCACCTAGAGAAACGAGTTTTGCTTCCTAGAAGCAATGAGGGCAGCTGTAGCAGCAGTGTGAGAAGGGGACCGGAGCATCTCTGTGCTGCTGCCTGGTGCCACCCGGATGGCTCCTGCATTGCTTTGTCCCAGTGGGCTGTGCTGGGCTGTGCTGGGCTGTACTGGGCTGGGCTGATGTGGGTTTGGGGAAGGAGGCTGCATTCCTGCATGCCCGACCCCTGCCCACTGCATTGCAAGGGCCTGATGGGAGCTCTGGAAAAGGTATTAATAGGCTATCTTGGAGTAAGGGTCAGCAGAGGAGCATCCGTACTGCTTAAATTAGTGTGCTATATTTACAGCAATAGTTGCACCTTTCAGTCACTGAGAGCCTCTTGAAAAGAAATGTGGCCTCTGTGCCCGTGACAAATCATTATTTCTTTCCCTGAAGTTACAAGCATGGACAACCACAGTAATGAGTTATCAGACACTTTAAACTGGGATTATTTCTGTTCCTCTTTTTAAGGATGTGGTGTAAAATGCTGACTGATCTCAGTAGGAAATTAGATAGAACAATGCAAAATATTCTAAAAGTTCTGAATAAAGTCATCCCTCAGTCGTGAATAAGCATGCCTAAGAGAGCAACTATTTTTTCATACATGTGATGGAAATAAATTGTGTTAAATGAAACAAGTGGAAATAGATGTAGATAATGAGAATTCAGCATGGAAGTAATATCAAACTTTTATTTTTCAGATTCCCACAAAAGCAAAACTCTTCTAATTCTACTGTTTTAACACCTAAGAATCAATACTAGAATCTCAATGGACCTTGTGGGTTTAGAATTAGCTAGAGGAGTGCAGGCTCTGCTCTTCATGACAGGGAACACCAGCATCCAAACTGGCAAAAGTTTCCACAGCTGGGTGACCAGCACCGTGGTGAAAATAAACACAGGCATTTGCACGTGAGGAGATACTGTAGCTACAGTTTTGCAGGTAAAACCTCAGTATCGCTCTTCTATGGCTATTCAATAACCAGCTCTGGAGGATATGTTTCTAGCTGCATAAATAAGTTTTTTTAGCTCATGGGAGAAAACTGCCACTTTTAGATCATGGAGAGAAAATAGATTACTTGAGACAATCTTTGACCACACAAAGTGTAGCTAAAGGAGAGTAAATGAAAATTAAGATGGAATGGTAGACAACCTACAGTTTAGAAAATTTGAGCTCCTTTTATTTTTACAGAGGTAAGCTGTCACTGGAATTTCATAAGATAGCTTCTCAGTTCTCTAGCATTCTCCATCTGGACATCTCAAACTTTGTCTATTTTATGGTGTAGAAAAATATTAATGTCATCGTTTCAAGGGCTGGTAAACTAAGCTCCAGATACTCAGATAACGTTTGACTTTTCAGTCTTTGGCAGGATGTGGAAACAGAAATATAGTGCCCTTATGTGTAATTTCCTGCTTCTATAGCTTGGCCTTTCTCAATATAAACCAAGAGAAAACCAAGCCCAAATTTCCTCCCACTAAGGAATATGCATGAGCTTATCTGAGAGCAGACTATGCTGCTGTTCTTTTTATAAGAAATAGCTCAGGCCACACCTTAATACCAAGCAATGAACATTTGTGGCATTTGAGCAATTAATTTCCCAGACAACATTTCTGATGGTGAATGGCAGAAGATGTTGTGTGTGGGGGGTTTTCTCCCTCTCGTCTTTCCCCACCCCCACTGATGGACTTGCTGCTGTGTCTTTATCATTCTTTGTACGATGGCATGTCTACTTTGGGAAATGATGATTCCAGTGTGGGTGGATGGAAAGAGATCTGCCAGAGGGTGCAAATTTCAAATTGCTGCCACGGATACACCCTTCTGTGCTGTCTTCTCAAGATACCAGAAAAAGTCTCTAAGGAATGCCTGGGGCTTGACTCTTGGAGTAAAGATAGGCTTCTACACCACACGTTTTTCTTTCAATATGAAGGAAGTAGTGTAAATACAGCTAATGAATTCAAATTGACTTAATCACTTATTCATAGAGGAAGCCATTATGAAATCCTTACTGGAAGTGGCGAAATGTTTATCCCAGCGATCCCATTATTGGGCTTGGAAAATTGTTTAAAATGCTGCTTCCTAGTCAAGGTGACTCATCATCATTGGTGATCTTTACACTAAAGTCAGAGTACATAATTTTAAAATATCAATAAGCACAATGTGTAAGAAGTATTCCAAAGTAGGGTGTAATGCTTACCACCGTAAATGTGAGACTTTGATATGTGAAATATATGAGAAATGGAACCACCAGGGAAGTAAAAAATTTGTGTCTAAAATAATGCTAGTAATGATGACATACCATATATACCTCAGCAAATAACATGCTTTTCTCAGACAAGAAGAGTGCCTGTTTCTAACTGGGTAAACTGATTACTCATTTTCTGGTTCCCTGCATATCTGTCCTTATTAAAAGGAAGTGCAGAAGTTCAGCTGGATATGTGCTGTAGCCTGTGCTGCTGACTCTGTTTCAGGAGCTGGGGGGGAGGGAGCTGATACAAGGAGGAAAATGAAGATTTCAGAGACAGAATATTTATGGTAAAGTGCTAACTCAAGAAGTCACTTGCTTGGGAAATGTTTTGCTTATAAAAAGAAAAAAAGAAAGAAAAGAAAAGAAAAGAAAAGAAAAGAAAAGAAAAGAAAAGAAAAGAAAAGAAAAGAAAAGAAAAGAAAAGAAAAGAAAAGAAAAGAAAAGAAAAGAAAAGAAAAGAAAAGAAAAGAAAGAAAAGAAAGAAAAGAAAAGAAAAGAAAAGAAAAGAAAAGAAAAGAAAAGAAAAGAAAAGAAAAGAAAAGAAAAGAAAAGAAAAGAAAAGAAAAGAAAAGAAAAGAAAAGAAAAGAAAAGAAAAGAAAAGAAAAGAAAAGAAAAGAAAAGAGAAAAGAAAAGAAAAAAGATTTACAACCCTGTTTCAGGTCTTTATTCCTTCAGCGTGGTATAGTACAGACTCCCAAGTGGATGTTTCACCAGAGTTCTGAGTAGCCTACAATGTCTGTGTGTATTTAACGTTTTGTAGATGAAAACTGTTGGCTGATGTAACTGCTTCATCTTCCTTGAAGTATGACTGCACCAGTAGGTCTAGTCTGCTTTCCATTAGTTTGTATACGTGTGTGTGTCACCTAACATAGTACTTACAGGAAAACTCAGCTAACTCACAGTTTCTGTTCATCAGAGCAAGATGTAAACAGTAAGGGGGTAAGCAGGTCTGTCTGCTTATCCTGAACCCTATTGCACACCCAGGCTATGTCACTTAGACCCATCAGCATTCTTTTCCACGGATACTAACTTATATTATGCCTTCCTCCCAACAGGCACACTTAATCACTGCATGTGCATAATGATTAGAAATCATGGGACTTGATAATAATATAGGATGCAGTTGCCTCCACAAATTACTGCTTGGAGTAGTGCACACTTCTCTAGATCAAGCAGTGTATTTATGTGATACAGAAGAAGAAAAAAAAAAAAGCAAATGCATGATCTATGTCAGGGATTTAAAAATAGCATTCTTCTTCTATGAAGAAATCATAGAAATGAAATTTGTCAGAGCTTACACATCAGTGCTCTATGTTTGTTAGCTGAATTAGTCTATATGCCGGTTACTGAGAGAGAGGGAGAAGCTATATTATTTTCTTTCCCAAAGAACCCAAGATCTTCTGATATCAGGACAGTTTCAAGGCTGTGTTAGACTCCAGGAAGTCTCAAACAAGTAAAAAATCCATATTCATGTGAATATGGTGTTCCCCTCCCAAAGAAAATACCACAGATTCTGATACTACAATTGGTATTGTGTGAACAATGTATTAGACAGCTGTATGAAGTCTTAATGTTTTACTGACACTTCTTTTTGCTTTACTCCTTTGACATAGACATATTTACGAAGCTATAAATTCTTATGCAGTTAAAAAGAAAGCAAACAAAAACCAAACCTGGAACAAGAAAACTAGTGTGATGTGACTTATGCAGCTACAATCACACCTTTGTTACAGTTTTTACCGGTGTAACAGGTACAGAGAGAAGTCCTCTTTTATACCTAGTTGTACAGTTGAAGATGGTGCTGTGAATAGACACTTCCTGGTGGAAGAATCACATCAAGCAAAGTCAGACCATTGAGCTCCTACAGACCACTTAGCTCCTACTCTCCTCATCCCTGGAAAAGATGTACAGATCTTTGAAAAATGAGAATTGGCTATGGCTTTTATTTGTAAAAAATAAATAATATTAAAATAATAAATATCATCCTTCTGTCTTTCACAGCTGTGAAGGCAAAACTTTTGAGGTGTAGTCAAGTCTAATACAGGTATGTGAGCTATCGACAGTGGAAGGGAAAAGAAAAAAAAAAGGATAAGCAGACCTGATGAGGTGTTGAATGTTTTAAGTGATTACTTAAATTTTTTGTTTGGGAGTTTGTATTGGTGATGAGGTAAAATCTGTCAACATTATCTCAATATTAACAAGTTGTATGTGTGCAGAAGGAATATATCCGTTCATCACACATATCTTTCACTTTGTGTGCCCATGTAATGTATATGTAGATAAAGATGTACAAAGTACGGTATCTCGGTTGCTATATGTCGACTCACCTATGTTTGTAAGTATGTATATATAAGTATACATATACATATGCATATATATACATGCAGCAAGAAAGAGACGTATATATTTAAACTGCTAGAATCAGATTTGACAGTGTCAGTGATACAACACAGCTGTTTTAAAGTGGTTAGCTCACCACTTATCTATTACAGCCAGGAACAATATCATTAGGAACATTATTATTGTATTATACTAGCTCTAGAGTTTCCAAGTAGGAAAAAAAAAAAGGAAAAAGAAAGCAGATGCAAGTGGGTACTGTTTAGGAATGACAAATTGTATTATGGTTTTTAAACATGACAGACTGAACCTGAAATCTCAATGGAATGAGGAGACAAAGATATTGATTTTTCAGCATCCCGGTACAAACATTTGTAAAATACTTGTTTTCCAGAAACTATTTTTTGTCTTCACTGAATAGCCTGCTGTTGAAGTGTCTGCTCCTCTTGCATGGAGATACATGAACCATGAAAGCAGCCTGCTGGAATGTTGATTCTTTGGTGTTTAGAAGCTCTCACCTTGATAGACTCAAATTTCAAGGGTTTGGCACATATCTAAGTAAACAAACAAGCCTATATCTCATCCATTTAAGCAAAAACCATGGGATCTTAGGAAAGGCAAATGGACAATTCAAAAGTATTTAGAGCCTTTTTGAAGGACTTCAGTAGGTGTTTGTGTATCTTCTTACTAAAAGCATTTAGAAAGTCACTGCCAGAAAATCAGATAATCCAAAGCTGATGGAGCTAAAACTAATCTGCTGCTTAAAAATATTTACTGTTGACACAAGAGAGAACTGCTTCAAGCAGTCACCTGAGTTTGGGATCACTAAGCTTTACTACATGTCCCTGAATCTTGAGTTGGTGAACCATCTGCTTACAAGAACTTTAACCACAGCAAAATGTGAATCTAGAAGGAGCAATATGTCAAAGCACTTTTGAACCTTCATGTTCAGAAGCTTTTGAATAATTAGGTTGTCTGAAAGTCTCCTTACTGAGTCTGAAATAAGTATAATACTCCAATATACTGATAAAATCAAACATACATAATAGCATATGTTCTTACAATTACAAGTAATTCAGTTACCACAAGTTGGCAAATTATTGCTTATCAGACATCCACAGAACGTGAGTCTATGTGAGCTGCTTGCCTTGTGCCTGCCGCACTTGTGAAATAAAATCTATTAGCATAAACTTCCTCTTTGGTTTCACTATGTTTTTTCAACGACGAGAAGCATGCAGATGAGCCATTATTGTAGCTCAGATGACAAGTGGTAACTTGTTAAGTTCTGACAACTGGATCACTCACAATGGCTTGAACACATCCCAGATATGTCTCTAACAAATCCTTTTATACTGCAAAATTATACTTAAATCTTTTTTTTTTTTTAGTAGAGAATTAACTTCCTGAAATTGTAATCTTCTTCGAGTGAGAAAGAAAGAAGGATTTTTAACCTGTTGATGGAAGCATGCTAAGTATTGCTTTTGCTGTTTCACATGGAAGCAGAGCTTCTGAGAATGCTTAAGAAAGCAGATTTAGAAAATTTAGTGAAATTTCACAATCCCAATCAAAAGTTCCCTTTGTAACGTATGGTACAGCAAACTATTAAGTGAGATGCTCAGGACTATGGTATGGAGTTCCTTGCTCTGGCTGAAATCCAGTGACATGGCCACATGTTACACAAGCAAAAGTTAGACATAATGCGTTAAATTCTTCTTGCACTAGACAACTACAGGCACTGACCTAAAGAATCTTCTTCTCCACTGGGACATCTTCATAGAAAGAGTGGCAGAAGTGTTACAAGAATATCAGCTAGCTACTGAGTAAGACTTTGCCTTGATACTGAAATTGTCATTTCAGTATAACAGACCAGGCTGTTATAGCATAGCCTGGTCTGCAAGTATTTGCCAGAGCATTGAGCCCACCAGGAGGCCCTGTGTCCTCATCCCCTCTGGCATGGTCAGCTTTGATACCATGTAGCTGTGTAGCACTGGAAAAAAGCTAAGTGTGAGAAAGGGCTATGAGGAGCTTTGTCTAGAGCTACTCCACCTTGGCTTCAGAGCTGCACAGCCCTCACCTGGGTCCTTGCCTGAGGAATCTTAGAATGGTTTGGGTTGGAAGGGACCTCAAAGATCATCTAGTTCCAACCCCCCTGCTGCGGGCAGGGACAACCTCCACTAGACCAGGTTGCCCAAAAACCCATCCAACCTGGCCTTGAACACTTCCAGGGATGGGGCAGCCACAACCTCTCTGGGCAACCTGTTCCAGTGCCTCACCACCCTCACAGGGAAGAATTTCTTTCTAACATCTAATCTATATCGACCCTCCTTCAGCTTAAACCCATTACCCCTTGTCCTGTCACTACACTCCCTGATAAACAGTCCCTCACCATCTTTCCTGTAGGCCCCTTCAGGTACTGCAAGGCCACAATTAGATCTCCCCGGAGCCTTCTCTTCTCCAGGCTGAACAATCCCAACTCTCTCAGCCTGTCCTCATAGGAGAGGTGCTCCAGCCCTCTGATCAGCTTCGTGGCCCTCCTCTGGACTCTCTCCAACAGCTCGATGTCTTTCTTGTACTGGGGCCCCCAGAGCTGGATGCAGTACTCCAGGTGGGGTCTCACCAGAGTGGAGTAGGGGGGCAGAATCACCTCCCTCGACCTGCTGATCACACTTCTTTTGATGCAGCCCATGTGGAGTGGTGGAGGCATGTTGTGCCTAGCTGTGTACCTTGCTGATTTTGCCCTGACCTTGCTCACTTGGCTTCCTGGCTTATCTTGGACCAGTCCTGCCACTACAGATTTGCTTGGACATCACTGGGCTCTCTGCTGACCAGGGTTAATGTAACAGTACTGTTCTGCTCACCTTGTTTGAGGGCTATGAGATGGGGCTCAAGTCAGTGAATACCCTACCCAGTTGGCCTTGCTGTCCTTCCAGACTCCTGGTGCCTCTGCTCTTGCAGGGAGGCCCCACTCTTACTGCTCTTGGACAGTACTGACTTCCGGACTAAAAATAATTTTTATTCTGATCTGCATTGTGAGTAGAATAATTGTTCTGGAATAAAGTCACTGTGATGGCCAGTTTCTTCATGTAGACCAGACCTAAATGGATTTCCTACTTTTAGGATTGGAGATTTGATGGAGGTCACTGTCCATAACCTGGAAAATCCTTTGCAGTATGGAAATGACATGTAGAGAATTAGGAATAGAGTTGTGTGAAGCATTTGCAATGAAGCCAGACAGCACAAAATTGACCTCTTTGGAGATTTCATTATGAAGTCAAAAACTTAGGCCTGTGTTGCCAAGAGTTTTCTGAGTGTTTGCTGGCATTATGGGTCAACCTTGCCACCTTATGTTTTGCCTTGCAAGTCAAGCAGTGTTTGCAATTTCTTGTGGCTTTTATGCAATGTCAGATATAATGTGTTTTTACTACATTTTGCTTTGCATTGCTGAACAGATTTCAACCAAGCGCTTAGGAGAGAGAAAGTGAGTTTAAGTAGATTGAAATTGAAGGAAAAATTGGCAAGAGTCTCAGTGAAGAAATATCAGAATGTTTCTCATAAAAAGTACAAAAAGCAGTCAGTATTTTATCAAAGACAGTGAGCAGGATAGCACAGGTGACTACTAGTCTGATCTCTGATACCAGTGAGAGCAGAATAATGGACAGGGTTGTATGGAATTCAATTAATAAAGAATCGAAGGATCAGAATATATTTAATGCCAACCAATATGATCTAATGAAAAATAGGTCTTATCACAAAAACCTGAATTCATTCTTTGATGAGATTACAAGTTTGGTCGACAAAGAACCTATGTAGACATAATGTGCTTAGACTTATGCCAGGATTTTTTACTTCCTGGGGTAAAAGAAATATAGCATTGAATTATGTCAAGAAGGCACACAGTAAATGAATTCATAATTCGATGACATTTGAAAAAGTAACTATCTATGGCGAACCATCATCAAAGAGAGAGCTTACTGGTAGAGTTCTGCCAGGATTAGTGTCAAACTTGTTCTGTAGAACAACTTTGCCAGTGATTTTAAATATACAGTTACTAATGATAAAGTTTTCCACAAAGATTAGTGGAATAATAAATAACAATGAGAACAAGGCATTCAAACAGAGACATCTGTTCTGAAAGACCTATGGTTCTGATTAGCTTATTGAAAGGAAGACTCAAGGTGGATTGAGTTCATTGCAAATGAATCTTCATGGGAGAAAGATGATAAATCCTAAAAGACAGTTTAATCTGGGAAAGGAAGGTAAAACAAAAATCAATGATAAGTCCAGAAAATTCAAATTAGAAAAATTAGGCATAGACTTTCAGTAGTCAGGTTGATTAACATTGAAATAAATTGCCAAGAGAAGTATGCTTGTCAAATACTTCTTCCTTGATTAAGTGTAGAAGTAATCCATAGTACCTTGTAATGTATAGGAAATCAGAAAAGATGTTCTAATGTTTCCATAAACACAATAAATCTCAGAAGGTTGATCTAAAATTGTATCTGTCTAAAAAAATCAGATGTGGTCTGAAACTCCACTGTGTAGATGGCAGATCAAAAGGGTTCCTATTTTCCTCTCCCTGAGCAACCTTCTCCATGGACAGAAATGGCCATCCTTGGAGGTGAGAATGAACAGCTGGGATGGATGGACCAAAACCCTTTTAGTCAGATCCTCTGCCAAAAGAATGGAAACATAGCCTAAAACTCTTCACAGGCATTCTTTATTGTCCTAAATAGGACTTACATTATGTTTCTCTGTGCTTGTTCATGCAGGTGATTTTTACTGGCAAAAGTCTGTGAGCTCCTTTACCTGAGCCACAGCTCAGAGCAGTCAACAGGAGTTTATGATCTTTAGATCAGAATCTCAGCTAAGGAATCAAATCAGTATGTAACTAATCTGATATACATTGACTCCAAAATATCATGAATTTACAAATATTTATGCATGAGCTTAACTTCACATACTTTAAGCATTTCCAGGTCTTTCAACAATGACAGAATTGCGTAAATCTAAGTGTGATAACAAATTCCATCATTAAAATCTCAGACACTATCAAGATCCACTATGGGACCTAGTAAATATACCCAAATAAATAACAACATAGTAACAAGATATCCTGATGAGATGCGTGTAGACTTTTATGAAGCATTGGAATATAATACACATTTAAGACTAAGATGAACACTCCATTGTTCTAGACAACATCAAATTAGAAAGCTCATTCTTTACTGTGACATTAGAAACATAGTTAATGTGGTAGATGCCAAAATTATGATTTTTAGCAGGAAGACACCAAGTTCTGGTAAGCAGCTACCCTGCAAGGTTTTTCGAAGATTTACTATGTTGCACGTCTACTTTTAAATCGTATTTTCCCTTTTGTTTCTGATTTTCGTAAGATCTGTGGCAATTAAGGAATACAGATCTATTGTCTGATGTTTATTTTCTGTTACAACTTTTGTCACTTAAAGAAGCCACATAAAAAGACTGAAGAATGCAATCTTAATCTTTGGTCTTTCCATGCCTTCTAAGAAAGCGTGATAGTCATTGAGGCCCTAGTAGTTTATAGTTGAAACCTCTGTGGTACATATACTGCAAAAAACTATCTTCAAGGGTTCCCTCCTAAATTCCTGTGCCAACACATGCTGATAGTAGGGTGCAGAAGAGCTTAAGAGATTTTAAACAGCCAGGGAAACAGCTGGCTCTGCTCTGCTAGAGAACAGATGCAAATTTGGAGAACTGGAAAGGTGGCATGATTCCTAATGGATAGTCTTAAATTGTATCATCTGAGTTAAAAGAAAGGTAAAACAGAGTCAAGCATTGCCAAAGCCTACCAGAAGCTAAACCCACAAAAATATTAGGACGGTTCTATTGGTCCAGACCAAGGGCTCACTTAGTCCCATGTCCAAGTCTCAGAAGACAACAGGGCCATCCTGGCCATTGACTGCAGGCACCTCCACATGTGAGACACTCGGTCTCTTTGTAGGGGGCTGCTCTAGTTGCTGCACCCCTCTGTGCAGCATCTGAGCTCCTGTGGTTATGTTGTCGAGGGAGCCACGGCGAGCTTCATGAGTGTCTCCAGGGCCTGCCCACTACGATATACAAGGTAAGCAAGTCCAGGATGTAGCACTTCAACCTTGTCTGTACTTGAAGAGACTGTTAAATGCAGGAGCAGAGAAACATTGGTCAAGAGCACCCTGCAGAACACACAGTAAGTGTTAAAGGCTTAGTGTTGTGTGGCCAAAAGGGTTATCCCTAGGAAGGCAGTGCTGGAAGCAGTACCCAGTTATCCCCAGGGATCATCTTGCATGTGAAGCCTCTGGGGTGCCAGGTTGGTACCATGTGTTCAAAGCATTCAGAGCATGGCTGCTTGGAAAGCAGAATAGACTCTAGTCTTTCCACTGAGTTGATATGAAACTCCTTGTTTCAGAACAGTGGTGGGCTACATAGGAACTTGTCATGACATAGAGAGGACATAACCAACCATCTCATGTTCAGATAAATAAGGCTGTGAAGTTGCCCATTGCCTGGATTTTACAGGACTAGGTATTCTTACTTATACCAATACTTTGCTTAGCATCAACTGCACTGGAGGGATTGGGTGTCTCATTTTCAGAGAATACAGAGCTTAATCCAAAGGTCAAAAATATATGGTCCTTTTTTATGGATACGCATGTATTGTACTTCTAGGCTTGTAGACAACATAACAAAAGTGATCAGTTACAGCTTGTAAAGTAGAATAATTATAGCATAGTATTAATGACTACAAAAATGCCTGAGGAAGAGTAAGAACAAGAACAAAAGAAAGACTGAGCCTACATAAATCTGCCCGCTAATATTATCCTAGCTTTTGACTACTCTTAAATTTAGAGAGTGTCTCGAGCCCACTATAGTTTGCCTGTTTAGTTACCCTCAATGAATCTTTCTGCCAGGTACTTGTTCAGTTTCCTCTTCAAATCCTATAAGCTACTTGCATCCACAGCACTCTTCAGCAAGGAGTGTCATGGGTCTGCTGCCTGTGGATCAAAGAGCTGACACCCAAGGCTTCCTTAACTAAAGGAAAAAAGAAACCACTCAAAACTGACAGTATTTGAAACTACTCATGCATGACTCATTTGAAATTTGATGACTTAGGTAGTCCTGTTCCTTGTTTATATGTGTATGTATAAGTCCAACATGAATGATTCCTAGCGTGTAATGTGGCATTCATGGCTGCACCATGACTTCATTTGGTAGATTGTCTTAATTATAAATCTTCAGGAAGTGAATTATGCTGGAAGCTTTTCCAGCACCTTACAGCCATATTCACATTCAGCATGGCCAATGGACTTTAAGGTTTTTTTAATCTCAGAGTGCTGTTTACAACCAGTTATGCCACCCATTCACCTGCTCTTTCTTGTCTCAGCCTGCTACATGGATATACAGTATCCTTAAGAAATATTGATAGAAACCTTGCATTTTGATAGAAAATGTTTCTGAAGTGTTATTGAGCACTCTTTTTTCCTACATTAATGTAATTGTTTTCCCTCTGCCTATCAGTGGTGAAAATATGTTAAAAGAAAATTTTAAAAGATTGGCTTTGAAATTCTTGAAAGCTGTATAAAGACTTTGACACAGCACCTGTTAAGTTAATTTTTCTTTATTAATTTTTAAGCAAGAGATTATTTCATTCTGGGATACATGAGGACACTTTCTTCAAGACCTTGAAAAAAAATTGAATGTTGGGTCTCATTAGTGCTGTCAGGAAGCAAGATAATGATTTGAGAAGTGGCTCATGAATGGGAACCTTTTTAAAGTAATTCCTTTGTTTCATATTTTAAAGATTATTCTGAACAAAGAAAATGTGCAAACTCTGTCTTTCACAAAATGTATCAATTTTAGAATAGGAGACTGCTTTGCAATTTAAACTAGAATAATTGGTCTGT
This sequence comes from Balearica regulorum gibbericeps, assembly GCF_011004875.1. Lineage (NCBI taxonomy): Eukaryota > Metazoa > Chordata > Aves > Gruiformes > Gruidae > Balearica > Balearica regulorum. Next base: position 19,239,984 of record NC_046186.1, read on the forward strand.
CAGCCCAAGAGGCCATAGTAGAGACCTGGTCTCAGCTGAACTTTTATTGAATCCTGGTTTCTTAGCTGGAGAGGAGACCTCAAATCCAATATTGATTGCAGTCCAATAACCTTTGGACCCCCAAAGTCTCTTCAGGTCAGCAATACAGTATATTACTGTAGTAGAATTAAAGAGTCAGCACAGAGAGGAAGTGTTCCCTCTCCTGTCACTGCTGCTCTGCTCAGTTGTGTCTTGAGGCAGTGGGGAAATGAGCCCCTCCATTTTAAGCATAGCTAGTTCAGATACGTCATGATAAAAGCATGGACAAAATGATTGTTTGCTTTTCTGAAACATTATGCAAATTTTTCATTTTATATTTTTTCTCTAGCAACTATAAGGAAAAACCCACCAATACCTGAACTGAAAAAAAAAGCCAAGCTATGTGATGAGACCCTACATGTTAAAAAGCAACTAGTAATTTTGCTAGACTCCCATAATATCCCTTAAAGAAACCTAATTGTTGAATACATGTTGCTAAGTTTGGTCTGAAACTCAGGAACCTCTATAGTGTGTTCTCTGTAGACTCAAAAATGCAGAATTGCTAGCAATCCTGAAAATGTAGGTCAAGATGTTTATGTCATATGAAGTTGAAGATTCATTCTTAGTTCTTGATAATAATAATTATTATTAATCAGGATAATGAAATCATTGAGATGTCTGATCTCATACCATTTGTTGAATAAGGCAGTTTAGGAATACTGCCATCTGTTATTATGTACTACAGTGATTAGAGACAGGCAAAACTGAAGTCCTCCTTTTCAGCAGTCTGGAGATCATGAATATAAGTCATCAAAACATACTGAGCCAAAAGAACTGCATTAATGGGAAGAAAGCTGCTATGTTCAAGTAAATAATTGTATAGCATCTCAACACTTTAGCTAAGACTAAACAGCTCCAGAATATAAACCAGAATCTAATATACAACCCCCTCACTTATGACAGTGCCATACAGAGTTATGCCAGAGTTATGGGGAGGTATAAAAGCAATGTATTGTTTAAAAAAAAAAAAAAAAAGTTTAAAAAATTTTCATTTCCTGCTACTACTCAGAAAGTTTTCCCCTCACATATTTATCTACATTTAGTTCTCTGTTAATTAAACTGTGATATATCCAGATGGGAGAATGGGTGCATTTCTATTTTAAATTTCAGCCAAGGGAAGGTATAGCCTGCAGTCAGGTTTCTCCCCTGAGATATTTTTCAAATATGCCATGGTGGAGGTCCCTGGATAAGGCTCAGCCCAGCCCTCGGGTAGTCTTTGGGAAAGGCTTAGGGCTAGGAGGGAGATCAAGCCTAGAGCCCCAGTGGAAGTGGGGCTGCAAAGGGGTCACTTGCGATCTGTTTTCTGGGAATACAGACCTCCTTTTTCTTCCACATCACAGCTCATCCCACAGACTCAAGCTCAGCAAGCCATTCCCAGGTCTGCAGAATAAAGCTTCACCCCACAGCAGTGCCGCGTCCTCTGTGCACAGGGGTGTTAAAGGGTCTCAGCGCTATCTCTTTCACTGCTGAGTCCCAGCAGAGACGGAGCAGCATGGCAGAAGATCATTAGCCACAATTTTTGTTTAGATGAAGGATTGCACAGTATTGTTATATTGGTGAACTACTAATTTTGCACTCCAGGCCTGTTTCTCCCATCATTTACACCGACTGCCAGGGGAACTCGAGTGCAGTTACTATATCAGCATGGTCCCATTAAGCACAGAAGACTAAACCTGAACCAAATACATTGCCTGGTTGAATGAAAGAAGCAAACCGTAGCAGATTTAGAGAATATTTCTATGTATTTATTGTCAGTGACTCGAATTTTCAATGTAAGATAATTTCTCATGAAAATACCATGGGTTTGGAATCATCTTTTAATTGCAAAATGTCATCTCTCCTGAAATGCAGCCTTTTCCCATTTAAAAGTAAACTTACTAGAAACTCTCCACATGACAATATTTTAGTATCTTCTGGGAGATTTTGGTTCTGGGATAAGGCTAGACTGTACCTACACACCCGGTTTTGGGGCAAACACAAAAAATTATATCCGGCTTATTGTGCCACTTTTTATGCAGTCCTCAAAAAACAGACTCACTGTAACTGTAAGTGCTCAGTTTGAATGGAGTGTCTACCTGTTTGGCAAGACCCTATTATGTTCCAAATACATTGTTGGCCTGGTCATAGTCTCTTCATAATGAACTGCATAAAACAAGGATTAATTCATTGTTAACTGCTTTATCTCAAACTATGCAGACATTGCAAATTCATTTGCATTTCAAAACAGGGATTTGCTCAAAATATTCAGATTGGCTTGAGAACACCTGCTTTTCAGATGCAGCAAATAATATATACACACTGTTTCTGAAAGGCAAGCTTCAATCTTATCATGAAATTCAGTATATCAGAAACCGAAGGATGGAAAAAGGCAATAGTAAATAAAATCAGTTTTGAAATGCATAAGCAGCATTCTAGAGCTTTTTTTTTCCCCCTCTATACTAATGCACAGGCATATATTGGAGGCTGAGGCTTTTGCCAGGCATTTCTGTTCCTTGAGTCACCTCAGCAGCGGGACAGAAGCATCAGCAAGAGGGGAGAAGCGTGAGGTTTACAGTGCTCTCGCACATGACTGGCATCTCATTGTGGAGCTGCACAAAGAGCAGCTGCAGAGGGAAGTAAGCGTGCTGCCTCCCAGCTCCTCATTCTAGCTCATATATGAAGACAGCACATTAAAAGAATACTAAAGGAAAAAAAAACAAACCAAAAAGCAAGCACAGTATTTCAAGCAGTGCCAGCTGAAATGTAAAAAACAGATGAAAACCTTAAATCCTTCTACACAGTATGCATAGGAAGCACAGAGGGGAGGTGTGCCAGGGGGATTGGTAGTGATCTGGCTGAATTTTTAAAAGCATGTTGGTAACCATCGGGAAATGTTTGACTGTAAAATGTAGAATGACACAGTGGGTATTGCATGTTTCAAGGATCCAGAAAACTTACATTCTGTCTTTTCTGAGGGGTTTATCTGACCGAACATTGCTATCTATAATGGAGGCATCCGAGTTTGTTATCTTAGCAATGGAAAAATATAGGGGTCTTTTTATTGTGATTAATTTGATTTAATTCAGATATGTGTATTGGGAGGCGATGACTGACCATGAAGAGGTGACCGTAGCTCTGATATTTGGTCAGAAGAATCCTACCTCTGTCTTACTGAGACACTGCTAACCTTTTGCAGTTAACCCTAACATGCTTCATTTATCCGTTGCTCAAGTACGGATATTTGTCTCAAGGAGAAAAACAAAGCTTAAACATTTATTTTTAAGGAATACTTGAATAGAAGGTATTACATGTATCTACAGTTCTGCAAGTATAGAGTTGACATCATTTTTAATAATCAAGGGAATGTTACAACAGTCACTGCCAACCAAAAGAAGCTACCCACAGTGCAGCTGAAAAATCATATGAATGTTCATACACTGAATGACATAATCCTTTGCAATAACTTTACTGAATTGAAGATAGATTTCTCTGATAGCTTTCTTGCATTGCACACATGAAAAACATTAATTATTTGGCCTTACCAACTTAAATACTATGCATGTAGAATCACAACGCTTTTGGGGAAATTTTTGCCTTTAAACTGATAGTTCAAATCTAAGATGGTTCGAGAGATATTTCGGCTGATGCTTGGTTAGAAATTGGAAGGAAATTTTAAAAAATATTTTTAAAATTAAAATCTTAAATTTGAAATTTTAAACCTGAATTTTCCTGGCCATTAAGAAAATTTCCCTCATGGGAAATTCTCACAGGTGTCGTTCATCTCGTTCCAAGCTTCCACTTGGGACACAAGCTGGCAAGATGCTTGCAGCTCCAGGAGAAAGGCTATGGGCATAGATTAGATTCATCCCATCAAAACTGAGGCCAAAGGCTAAGGCACCTGTGTTACAATGACAGTCGACCATGGCTCTCTGGAAGCCACAGGTCAGCTGCGGTTCTGTATAGCCTTCTGGAAGAGCCTATTTCTTCAGGTATGAGACAGAGACACCAAGCTGACCATTTCCCATTATTTCCCATAATCCACCTCATTGAAGGGCCCAAATTTTAATGTAACAATTCCAAATCTATATTTCCACAGATAATCCCACAACCACTCTGACCTTCTGAATTTGGAGGCATGTTAGCAGACAAACATGAAAAGAAATATTTCTTCAGTCATGAAATACATTTGTATTCTAAAGGAACAAGGGGCTTGTTTGTTACTTTTTTTTCCTTTAATCGCAGCAGTGGGTTGTAGATGGCCTCCTGAGGTCCCTACCAAAATAAATTATTCTGTGATTCTGTGTTTCTATTAATAATCCCTAGAACTAGATTTCTCAGAAAATTATTTTCTCTCTTGTGAGGGAAAAAATAAATTCAAAAAACTTAGTCACAAAAGTTCTAACAAAAAGGACAAACAGTCAAAAGTATTTTGTGGGGATTTTTTGTTTTTTCTTTTTCTTTTTTTTTTCTAAATGATACGTAGGAAATAATTTAGGATTGCTTAATAAAATCCAATGAGATTTAAAAAGTTTTTCAAGGTAAAACTGTAGTGTTCAGCATTGTTTTTTAAAAAATCAATTACCATTGCATTTTTTTCAACATAAATTTCTTTTTTTATTTGTCTTAAACTTGTTTTCCACTGTCTGAAACTGGAAGAGTTTTTAGCTGGGATGAGGTAGACTGCTCATCACATGGAGATTTCACATCCAGATTGGAGACTTTTCTGAAAGACAGCCTGCAGTTCAAGATGGCATGGGTGCTAAAGAAGGAGTTACTGGGTGAAATTGTATCGACTGAGTCAAGCAGGAGGTCAAACTATATAATGATAATGACACCTCTGGCCTTAAAAATCTATCTCTACCTGCATAAATAAAGCATCAAGCATTATACAAGATACACAGTAATGATATGATTAATTATCTCTGATTTTCATTACATGCGCAGCTGCTAGTCTATACTTATCAAAGTTACTTCTTCATATAGGTATGATCTTTGAGAAATTGAGGACATCAAGAAGAGTTGATGTGTTGCACAGGATTCACATTCATGAGCTAGTTGATAATTTTCTGACTGTTTTCTCTTTTTCAGTTGTTTTTATCCTTTTTTTTTTTTTTTTTTTTTTTTTGCCTGGCTACTGCTAAGTAGAGACTAGAATCAACTAATAAAAATTTGTTCATGTAGAAATTCTTGTTTCTTTTCCTCTATCCCAGTCTTTCTCCAAGTTCTTAAAGGAACTCAGCATTTATCCACCAATGTAACTACCCATGTCCTCAAAAGAGTTCAGAGCTCATTTAAGCATGAAACACAAGAGTTAGACTTTCAAAAATGTTCTCTTTGCGTAACTCATGTTTTGAAATTCTTATCTTTATAGACACGTCTGTGCTTTGACTCCAGTGAGGGTAAGGATTAGAAAGACAGGAATTCAAAACATAGATGAAATGCTACTAACAAGAAATAATGATTGTTTGAAAGTAGCGGAGGAGGAAAGCTCTGCAGGGAGACCACCCCACCAGCAGACTGAAGTGCAGCAACTGGGAGGTAGGAAAAGCACAAGCGAGGCTGCTGTGAGCACGCGGACTTGTTTGGGGGCTCGGTTTTCTGGAAAGAGAGTGAGCGGCCCTTCAGAGGCATTCTCCAGACTTTTCTGATATGTCAAAGCCACATTTAGCGTTGCTATTGCAGGTGAAAAACTAAGTTACAGAGAAAGGCTGGTCAACTCACACAGTCCAAAGTGGAAATCGATGGTTTCCATTAAAGCCATTGGCAAAGCTTGGGTAGATTTCAGTAGGAAGGATGTCAGAGCTCACAATATTTCGATACATACTTCAACAGAAATAACCCCTTCCAAAGATATTTTATTAGAAAATATCTGAAGCCAAATAGAAATACCTGCACAAAGAACCTCCTGGAAAATGCAGGGAAAAAAGAGTCCAATAAGATAATTTTAATTTTTTTTAAACATCAGTCCACATTACAAAAACATCTGTTTCTTCTGGAAAAGTATAGAATGGCATCTCTCAGGAAACAAACAAACAAACAAAGGAAAGCAAAGCAAAGCAAAGCAAAGCAAAGCAAAAGAAAACAAAGACCCAACAAAAAATAAAAGGAAAGCAGAAACAGACCATGCTGCCAGGAAATTTTAGGAGTTATATCTGGAATTTTTAAAACAGTCAAGAGGGTGCTTGACGTATCAGAAGGGTGTAACATGGCATCTGGTATGTGGCCTTCCATGAAAATGAGGTTGTAATCCTGCTCCAGAGATGTCACTAAAAGGTTTGATTCTGATTTCAGTGGGAGTCTGGCAAAAAAAACAAGGTCCAGGCCTCCTCTGTTCCACCCACATAATTTAAGCACCTATCTCCAGTTAATGGCACAGAGAGACAGATGCTTCTCCCTGATAATTCCTAACCCTGGAGATGGCTGAAACTTATTGGTACCTTCCTGCTCAGCCTGAAAATCCCCCAAGTGTCTCAGCTTGTCTTCCTGCGCGTTGTTGGGGGCACCTGCCTGGGGACTGGGCACTGACTCCCGCTTCAGGCCCAAGGTGACGAAAAGTTCAGGTGGAGAAGTGCCTGGGGCTGCAGCTTTGTATAGTTTGTTGTTTAATTTGGTGGTGCAGCTTGCTGATGAGATTCCTCCCCCATCTGTCATTCCCACCTCCACATCACAATTTGCTTTCTCCTCAGTTGCATTCTTGCAACTGTCTGTGGGGCTTTGCTGGAGATGGGCCTTTTAAAATGACCCATCTCTGGAAAAAAACTGTAGAAAATAACTGTGTTTTGATGCAGCTCACTCTTGTGGTCCGACTTGGAGTTTTGCTCCATGCGCAATTGCATCAGAAAAAACTGAGCAGGCAAAAATCTGTGATGCTAAAGCAGGAACAAGGTGGCAGGAGGGATGCAACCACAGTGAAGAGGCTTTGCCATGGGAGGGAACCGCAGCCCCGGTTCCCTGAGGGACGCAGCCCACCGGCTGTGCTCTGAGCATGCCCAATTCCTGCTGACAGCACTGTGGTCATTTCGACCCAGGCACACTTTTTGTGTATTCATTGTGAGGATTGATTTTGCAGAAAAGATGTATCCATGTATGGATTTTAGGCCTTGCCTAACGTGACGGGACTTAAGACATATATTTTGAAGAATACCAGAATAACTAGGTACAAAGGCATGTCCAATTTGTTGAAGCAAAGCTTTACTGAACTGTACATTTGAATGCTTCTGGTTTTTAACAATGGCAGTGCAGTGTAAAAGAGGAGTAACAATAAAACATTGGTCATATCATCAAACCCTGCTGGAACTGTAAAGGTTTGAATATTGGGGTTGAGATAATTTACTGGGTGGATTTTTTTTTAAAAAACCCTAAGATTCACCTCTGTGAATCATCATAAAACAACCTCTGCTTTCTGAGCTATTTTCTCCTTGTAGAACTGCTTCTATGGTAAAATTTAAGCCAGCACTATAAGCAGAATTGCTGGGTTTTTTTTTTAGGTCTGGAATATGAAACTCATGATATTTTAAAAATTAGGCTCATTAATGTAGTTCTGCTCTTTCCAATGATCTCAACAGCAGTAAAATATCACAGCACATGTGAGGGCTTCCTTACTGAAAACTCAAAACTTGCTTATCTTATTGGGGCACAGAAGCAGTGGAAAGCAGGAAAGAGGACTTGCAGAGGCAGTGCCTGAAGTCAAGTTCTCTGGTGAGTTGCCCTACGCTGAACACAGTCTATAAATCCCTTGCAGCAGACCGATTTGAATGTTTTCATGCACTACTGACTTCCAGGTGAATACTTTCTGGCACAAAAGTAGGTTAGAAAGAAAACAGATTTGAGGAGCACGGCCTGTGTGTTGAGCTGCACGGCTGAACATGCCAAAGCGCGTTTTCAGGCGAGCGTTTCCAGCTCCCTGTTTGGTTCACTTCAAATGGAGATGCGCTTGCAATTGGCACAGCAGATGCTGGCACAAGGTGATAAGTGGTAGCCAGGAATGAAGTCAGGAATTTGCGAGCAGAGCCAGCAGCACATCACGGAAGAAAAGCGTTCACCTTAAGGACCAGCGAATTAATGCGACTCACCAGACCTTGCAGTGCTGTGTATCTCTGACAGTTATCTTCTGTGCCTCGCGATCGCGCACCACGCAAACATCTCTGAATGTCATCCTGCTTGGGTTTTTTTCTGCGGTGTTTGCCTAAGATGTATAACGTGGGATGAGAGGAGAGAAAGAGAGAAATGACCCCACTTTTGAAATCATTGAAAAATCCTCAAAGCTCTTCAGGATATTGGGTGATGTTATCCGCTGTGTTTGTCTGGGGGGTGGTTGTTTTTCTCGGAGGAAGCAGGGAAGTTAATTAGACTCTACTGAAGTAACAATGAAGATTTAAATCTCCTTCCTTTGCTATTCATGAGCAAATAGACTAAAGATGCTTGGACCTGATCTCACTGGGGCATCTCACACATGCATGGTAGCTTTTAGTGCAGCAGTTTCTTACTTAAGGTTTTCAGAATTCTTTCAGAGCCTGCTACTCATCTGGATGATCTAAATGTTTATTTACATGTGAATATATGTACTTAGGAAATAATTGATTGACTGATGGAATGACTCTATGTATTTGTATTCTGTGGACATATTACAGTATTTTGGTTTTAGTTATTTCAGATTGGCATTACATATTAAAAAACAGCCAACCAAAATAGAAAGTACTATACAGTATTTTATTCTTTTCTTTCACATCTTTCTTACAGTGCAGAATCTGATTCTAGCCTGGGAAGGAGCTTGTGGGTGACCTGCGCAGCATTTCCCACAGGACATGAGCCTGAGTCATGACATGAAGGTGGCAGAAAAGGCCCCCACATCGCAGAGGCACATTAAAACAAGTCACCCTGCCTTAATTTCAAGCTAGGGTGCTTTGCTAACCACTGAAGTCCTGCTTCATATATTCAGTGTCTGGAGAACAAACTGTCATGCAATGTACAAATTACCCCTTTCTCTAGCCAATACACACAAAGATAATCACTGCTGGCTTGGAGAGGCTGGTTACTGATGCTCATGCTAGTAACTGGCCAGTCAGAAATTTTTCAGGGAAATATTTTTGTGTCAGAAAAATGATGATGCACCGAGGTGGAACCTCGTACAGGGAAATGCTGAGCTAGACAGAAGTTTTGGTGAGAAGGGATGCTCAGGTGCACTCCCTAGGGTCTTGTCAAAGCCAAACCTAGAGAGAGAGGGAGAGGTTTTGTCCCTTCAGCCTCCTTTGCCCTCAGGTCACAGGTTGGCTCCTGTGAGTCCTTGCACCTGCCCTGGTCACTGGGAACAGGGATGGAGCAGGGCCCACGGATGGAGCAGGGTTCTACCTCCTCCATCGATCTGCAGGGTCCAGCCGAGGGCCTTCCTCCTTGCAGGGCAGCTGGATGTGGTCCCAGGGCTGCGGCAGCCTCCTGCACCCCCAGGCACTGACCTCGTGGGGGACTCCGGCAGGTCCGTGCAAAAATGCTGTGGATGTGGCATACGGACGAAACCCTGAACTTTTCCAAAATATTTATAAAACAGGGAACTGGATTCTTGTTCAGCTGTTACCCATAATTTATGGGACAGATTAGCCACTGCAGTTAGTATCAGACAATCGCTCCCAAGACATCCAGCCATGCAGTATCACTTGGCACTGCCTTACATTTAATGAACGTTTTGCACAGGGCTTCTTAGGCAAGCTAGACTTTTAAAATTAGACTTTCAGTCCGCACAGCAGATGATTGAATAATTCATTTTGCTGCTACATAAATGGCTGTTTACTAATTTCAGCTCCTGAACTTGACTGTCGTAAGGAACCTTCTGGACCATTTCTCAGCAGTCCCTCCCCACAGAGCTCTGTGGAGGCAGGAAACTTCCCTTCCCTGGCTGCAACCATCACAGCCATTTCTTATATACATGTGCCTGTGTATTAATATAGACTTACAGCGCACAGGCAAGCACACATCACTACACAGGAACAGCTTGGCATACTCTATGCGGGTGGGGAGTTAAAGTAGCAAAGGGATGGTATGAATATACAATTTGGGTCCTTTTAGGAATATTCCAGAGTAACAGTTTTAAATGCAGAGCCTGGCTGTGATTTTTGTTTAATTATTTTTTTTTCATTGTTACCATACTTCTAGAACCACACAAAGAATCGCAAATAAAAAAAAAAAAAAATCAGAAAGGTGTGTTTTGTTAGAAAATGGCAACCTGATACTCCTCATTCATTCAACACGACTTTTCTGAAGCTGTAGAGCCTGTAGAGCGAGGGCTTTTTCACATTTCCTTCCCACAAAGGACCCCTTTGCTCTAAGATCTGCAGCGTTGTGACATGGACTTGCAACTGGGTCACTGGCAAATCCTCTCTACACCCAGGCCCTCAAGGCAGCATGCGATGCAAACTCGATAATTTATGAGCCCCAGATCTGACTTGACTGTAGCTCCTGGATCTTTAGCAAGAAGGTTAGACCCCCAGGAACCCCTGGGCTGAATTAGGGCTCTTGGGAGTTTATAGTCTCACATACATGGTCGGGAGCTTGTGACCTCTGTTTTTTTCATGATTTTCAGTCTCCTTCCTACGTTTGGAAATCTTGTGTCAGTCTTCCAAAGTTTACAATGCCACAGAAAATCTGGCAGGAAGATTTTCCCTCAGTGGGGACTATAGTGCTTTCAGACTCTCCGACCAGCTGATCCTTGCCTTTAGTAGCAGCAAAAGTAGAAATGCAGTTTGCAGCAAGGTTTCAGTAGCATGCATTCCTTCAGAACAAACAGGTACTTGGAAATTTAGGTGGAAATTATCAGATTGCTGGAAATAAGCACATTCTAATTGCCTAATTGCAGATTCAGCTGATGGAGCTGCATCCCCAGTAACAAACTGCTTTGGAGCAGTGAGGTTTTGAAAGTGAAGGCCTGGATCAGGTCCACACAGTGCACACTGGTTCTGTTTCCAGGTGTGCTGGTTTTGTCTGGGATAGGGTTGCTTTTCTTCATGGTGCCTAGTGCAGGTCTGTGTTTTGGATTTGTGCTGAGAAGAGTGTTGATAACACAGGGATGTTTTTGTTACTGCTGAGCAGTGCTCACACAGAGCCAAGGCCTTTTCTGCTTCTCACACCACCCACGAGCGAGTAGGCTGGGGGTGCACAAGGAGTTGGGAAGGGACACAGCCGGGACAACTGACCCCGACTGACCAATGGGATATTCCATACCATATTACTTCATGCTCAGCATATAAAACTGGGGAAAGAAGAAGGAAGGGGGGGACATTTGGAGTGATGACATTTGTCTTCCCAAGTCACCCTTACGTGTGATGGCTGAACACCTGCCTGCTGATGGGAAGTGGTGAATGAATTCCTTGTTTTGCTTTCCTTGTGTGTGTGGCTTTCGCTTTACCTATTAAACTGTCTTTATCTCAACTTTTGCTCTTCCGATTCTCTCCCCCATCCCACAGTGGGGAGAGAGTGAGCGGCTGTGTGGTGCTTAGCTGCCGGCTGGGGCAAAACCACAATGCCAGGGCAAGCCCATGAGATTCTTTAGGAGGAAAGGACACAAGAAGCTCTGCTTGAGGTATGCACCAAGCCTGCTCCAACCTCTGATGGGTCATGAAGGTCCAAAGCAGTGACTGGGCCTTTGGACAGCTTCAAACCATATGTATAGTGGTGATATTCAGTCTAGACTAAATTTAGTCCAAAGTAAAGCCCCTGGACCACATGTGGTGCAGATGTAGGGGCCTCAGCAGCAAGGGCTTTGATCCACTGATCTACTTTTATTGTGCTGAAATGCATACAAATATAGATAAAACCTTAGAGTATTAAAACTTAGCCTGCACTGAAAATCTCAAGGTTTGGGAAATCTGATCAGTCGTAATCCATCAGTCTTTCAAAGCTCATTCATGAAGTGTAGCAGAGAGGTCACATATTGGAAAAAAATATTAATGTGATTTTTATAACCCATACTGTCATTTATTTTTTTCTGTATGTCAGATGAATAAAAAGGGTCATTCTCCTAGTGACAGTGTTATCCACTCAGATAAATCAGATCCAGATTCTCTCTAACTTCAGATATAGAAAATTTTGGCCTTGTTTTTTTGTTTCCATTTAAATCAAACTGCTCACCTATCATCTTGGATAAAAGTACACATTTCTTAGTAGAACATGTTAAGTGTGAAAATCCCTTCATGAAATGGCTGATTTTCTATATTTATAATGAACTATATTGACAAAGTGAGTTTTGTTTGTTAGCTTTTGGGAAACCATGTTGTTCATGCAATGTACTTGTTACTCTTTACTTACAATCCCTCTATTTTAAGCGCTTCATCATCTGTTTAAGAAACATAAACAAATGCACATGAATCAAACTGGAGACTGTACACCTTTGAAAGATTAAATTAAAGAAATAAAGAAGAAAGAAATGCAAGTACCAAGTCCCACAACACTTCACTGCCCACTCAAATTCCGGGGAGTGGCAGTGGCTGATGATAGATTTTTTTTAAGCACATGCCTTGAGTTACTGACTTTCCTCCATCCTTCCTTCTCATGCAGGATGCTTTGTGTAGCCCAGATACTTGGTTATCCCACTCTCCAGAGAGATGGTCGAGACAGGGATTGCAATGGCTGAGGCCAAGCGCTTAGTGCGACTGCAGGAGGCAAGAGCCGCTGCTGGAGGCAAGTCTGGTGTGTAAAAGTGCAGCATGGCTGTAGCCCCATTCTCCTCCGTGGGGGCTGGTGTGTGTCTGATGTTCTGTGTGACCACGTCTTCCAGCTGCTTTCAAGGCCACTGAAGGGTTCTTTGTCCTCTGGCAGAGGCAGTGGGAATAGGGATGTGGGACTGCCCCAGGAGGTTGTTCCCTCACACCCATCCTCCAAGGTTTGCACTGAGCATGCCAGGTCATTCTCAGATTGGTGGTGGGATATGAAGAAAAATGTTTAAGTGCTACCTGAGTTGTGAATGAGTAAAAAAATATAAAAATCTGAAGATAATTAATAATTTGCAAATTGGTCGAAGTCATTGCTACATATTTCTGAATAGCAAACATTTTTGAAAAGATTTAGAACTCTGAGAAGTAAGTTATTCACACAACCCAGAAATTGTCCATATTATTAAAGAGTATAACTGCAACAGCTACTCTAGTCAGCTGAGTTTATCACTAAAGCAGTCTGTAGGCATAGTTTTGCAGTGTGGGAACAAGTACAAACAAATATAACATGGACAGGGTCAGCTAACATGTTAGTAATGTGATTTGGTCTCTGAACTCCTGGCAACTTGGAGAACTTTCCAGCAGAAGACCATGCAAAACATAATAAATCTTTCTTATCTGAATTAAAACATGGGGAAACAAATATTTCAACTATAATATTCCAGGGAAAGATGAGGACAATTAGCCAGGCAACTTTTTAACATCATGATGTTGTGAACAAAACTAGTGTTATACTGGAGTCTATAAACAGAAGCATGCACAGTCTGTAAGACAGATGAAATCCTCTGGTACTTTCTGTAGAATTACTAAAAGTTCAGCTGAACAGCTGTTCAGATTTGGCTGCAGGACCACAAGAAAGACAGGTACCCATCACAGAGAGCTCAGGTGGGAGCAGCAGAAATGATGAGAATTATGACTATGTTGCATGATATACAACTGTTTCCTGAAATAAATGGGGTTTCTTAACCTGAAAAAGACCTGCTAACAATTTTCAAACGTGTAATAGGTTGCTGTGAAAAGAAAGAGAAAAATCAATTTATTTGTGTCCTTGGCAGAGTAAAAGGGATATAAGGTTAACCGTTTGGAAAAAAACTTTCTAGGAACAGCGCATTAATGCATTAAAAGCGATAGGCTGGAAAGATTGCAGAATATGCATCCAGCAAAGGTTTTTAAGAAGGTATTAGGCAAGTGTAGGCTAGGAGTGACACGAGAATGACATCCTGCTTTGGGACGGGTGAATTGGCTAGATGGTTTCTCAAGACCATCTGCAGAATCGCTGTCTACGATTGTATCTTTCCTTGATTCTTTTCCTTAAGCCCACTGTAATCGATGTCTGCTATTTCCTCTATCAAGTGCTACTAACTTTTGCACTAGCTGCAGTCCAAAGAATAATCACTAGAAAGGTGACAGCATTAGAGCAGCAGCATTTATGACATAAGCCACAAGTCCTGTAGAATGAAAATCCTCAGGCACACGTGTAACATTTTGCAGGATGTTTTTATCATGAGAACTGAAAAGTGTGTGGTTTTATTTTATAAGTCCTGATCTTTCAACTTCTCTATCTTGTAAACAAACAGGGCTAAAACAACATTCCCTGCTTCCCTTTCCTCTTTGGGAAAGGAGACGAAAGCTTAACGTGATGCTGCCGCTTTCAGGTGAGTCTTTGGCTTTCTGCAACTTTTGGCTTGAAAGCTTTGGGAAGAACACCTGACTTCAAAACAGGTTTATTGTCATTCAGCTACGAGGTGAAAAGTTCAGTGCAGCAGTGTGTACTACACAGCACTGAAATCTTTGATCTTTTGTATTTCAGTTCACATTTCCAGTTGTGGAAGTTATACACATAATTTCTTTCAAATGCTTCTGAAACGGTTTCCTTCATCCTTCAGGGATGTTTTATTTTCCTAATGCAAATGTATTCATTTGTTGCCGTGTTTTTAGATTTGGAATTGTTTTCCACAGACTGTTTCTGAAAAATAATGAGCATGCAGATTTTATTATTGAAATAAGCCATACCCATTACAATTAGCAATGGAGGTTAGTGTCAGGGTTTTCTGACCGACAGTAATGTGTGAATTCATAACAAGATGTAGTACAGCCAGATTTTAGCATCCTGTCAAACATGTAAGTAGAATTTAATGTATTCAAATCCATGTTTTACAGTGCTGAAGTTTACAAGCTTATTAGCATTAATGGTATGGTTATATAAAACTTTCCCGCTATTTGTACTGTAAAATATGAGAAAAAATTATTGGATAATTAATTACATATTCTTTCAAAAAGCTCTCCATCTATTTTCATTTCTCTCTCTCCTCCTCCTTCTGGATAAGATTAATTTCTTTTTTCATGTGCATTATTATTATTCTGTTCCTACTATATTGCTACTACCTCCACCAGTTACACTGAACAGCTGAACCCGAATATGAAGTGACATATTTTTTCTAAATAGGTAAGAGTGCAACTCCAGTTAAGTTTCTTTGAAGGAAAAATACAGTCTGTCCACCTCCTTTACCAGCTTTGTGGATATTCAGGTAGTAAATGTTGACAAGTTTGTTTCTTTTAATTATGTGTTACTTTATGAAAACTGGAGCTTTTCCTGTAAGATGTGGAGCTTGTGACATGTTTTTATTGCCTCAAATATGGATTACTCTAATATGCTGCCCTGGTGCTTAGTGTAAGAACATTTGAAAATGGCATTTCTTGTTGGATAAGGCTCCTTTCTTATAACATGATGTCGTACAGGGCCAACGTTTTTTATCTCTGCTCCATGACATGTACTGCCATCAAGATGATTTTTAGGTAGAGCTTAAGATGACAGTTTAGTTTTGTTGTATCCAGTCCTACCTATCTGAAAGATTAATTTATTTCCATGCAGTATTTCCATTGCTAATAGAGGAGTCATCAATGTACCTGCAGTTACATCCCTTAGTTTAAATGAGAAAAATTCTCCCGTCAGGGTCCTGAAGGCTGGGAGGTTTTTTTGCTGCAATCCAATAGAACGCTTTTTGGGTGATCAGAAGCTTTTACATATTTTTATGGGGAAACATAAGAAGAATGTTGAATAGTCTTTGTGACAAAAGGGAGAAGGGGAGCTTACATGTTGTGGGATCACAGATATTTGGACCTGCTTTTCGAGAACTTGATTTTCCAGAAATCAGAGTTTGACCTGAACAACCTCTGTTGCAGTTAATATGCAATTTAGCACGTTTCAAGCCCAAGTAGACCTCTCTACAAGATGCCTTAGAGAAGAAAGATACTCTGCCATCAAGCTTGTAAAATCATCCTGTATTTTGAGACATTTCTTAAACCTGGTGAGCGATTAGTTCCAAGGCACAGAAGGAACATATCCCTAGCAAAGAGTGAGCAAGACTCAAGTTTTCCAGAGTGACATTCGTTACAGTGGAAGGACTGGGAATAGCGTTGTCCCTGCTACAGGCTGTTCAGCTCTGACAAGGCTGTGGTAATGTCCCTTTATATGATTAATGCTCTGTGCTTGCGGTACCAGGTTGACTGTTTTGATAAATACAGAAAAATCAATCAATCTCTCAATCTCTCTTCCTTACAGTTTAGATTTATTACACCTAAATAGGAACTAGAAAAAAACACTTTTCTGTATTAATGAATGACTTAAACAGGCCTACTAGAAAATCTTAAAATTGGCATATTTAAGACAGAAACTAATTTACCGAGAAACTACTGGCATCTTTTCCATTTCCATGTCTTCTAACAAGTTAAGATATTTAATTTTCTCTACAGAAACAGACATTTCTTTGCATTCATGTTTTCAATAAGTGTGAACACGCAGAACGCAGGAACTGCAGATAATTTTGAATAATTTATTATTTTAGAGGAAACTTCTTTCCCATTTCAGGATGCAACTTCATTTTGATCACCAGAACAAGCTCACAGTCACATTTCTTCAAATACTTCGCAGAAGAGTTGACTAGCAGATCTCATGATAAATGAGCAGCTTTTTTAGTGCGTGTACCCACTGGCTACATCTCTACCCTTGTTGTTTCTCCTCATTTGTCATTGCGAGTGATGTGCTTCAGTACCACCCTGACCAGCAGGTCGCTGGGGTAGAATGAATTCGCTGACAAATAGTTAGGGCTGGTAGCTCTAAGGAAAGCAATGCGTTGGTCGCATCCTTCCCAGGCTTACAGCTGTCATAGTTGCAGAAGCTGTTGCATAAAGTCGTCATGGAGCAAAACACTTTTTGTCAGGCTGAAGTAAGTAAGTTGAACGGTAACAGTTAAATGTATCATATGATAAACAATGAGTTTAAGGGACTCTTAGCACTTAAAACACAGTGGTTTAGTATGTTCCTCCCTGTAATGATTATTTAATGTCACAACTGGAAAATTCTACACATAAAATATAAATTAATTTTAAAAAATACAGTGAGTCACTGTATATATGAATAGCAGAAGTTCAGCTCCATTGATCAATGCGAGGAGGTTCTAGCTAGAAAAAAGGGAGCAATGCAAATGTCATTAAAGACCTTTTTGTCCTCAATTGATTATATCAGTGATGCAAGTTTGCAAAATAGAAAACTTATTTTTGTCCGCAATAATTTTGGAGACCAGGGCCCCAGAACTATAAAACAGTTCACAACAGTGAAGACTCCTCCTAGAATAAACTGATGTTTTGTGTTTCTCAGCGCTGCTCTCGTTCTCAGCTTCTTCAACTGAATGACATTTTTCTGCTTCACAGAACTGGAGAAATTAGATGTGGAAAAGACCTTGTAGATCCCTTCATCCACCTCCATGACAATGCAGAATTGTCCCCTCAGAATATTTATTAGTGCATTGTCCAGTCTAGTTTTAAATGTCACAACTGATGGAGCTGTTCCATTTCCCTTGGGATATTATTACATAGCTTAATAGCTTCTGCTTTCAGGAAGTTTTACTTAGTATTCAGTCTTAATTTTCCCTTACTCAGCTTGATCCCAGCTGTAAGACCTTGTAACAAACAAAACAATCCTTCCACCTCTTTCTAAAAGTGAGAAATAGGGCAATAAAAATGGTGGTGCTTGATATAAAAATATTTTCTTACTGTTGATCTGGAAGAAAAAAAAAAGTGTGTATGTATATAGCTTTTTATAATTATAATCCCAACTGCTCTGAAATCCGAGGGTTTTTTGGTCATTGCCTTAAACTGGGCCAAGGTTTAATGACATATGTGTTCAGAGCTCCACATAAAAAAGGTAAAAAGTTCACTGGTGTCGATGATGAAGGCCACATCCCTACAGATGCTTAGAATTTGGAAAAATAATGAGCAATGCAGAGAAGATCCCCTTTACTGCAAGACTCATCTGGAAGTCTGTTATCCTTGCAGTCCATGGCAATTTCAGGCAGCACCATCAGGGACAAAATGTGAGCAACAGTGGTGGCGACGAGAGATCTCCCAGCCTTTGTCTTTCTCCGCTGGATGAGCAAGTGGATGAGGCTGGATGAGGCTGCACCTCAACATTTTTTTTTTCCGTCCATGTCCAAGAAGGCCCATGAAGGACCATGACCCTCTGAGGAACAGCCCATCTCCTGCCCCATCCTGATTCTGAACTGCTCAGCTCAGACCCATCCATCGTGTGCACCAGGGGTCATTGAGACAGCTTAAATAAGGACTTCCCCATTACTTCTCTTATTCTTCTTTATTTTACTCACCTCTCCTATTTTACATCTCGAGTGAAGACAGAAAAGGCAGGCACAATCTTTTCCTGTCTTTTTTTTTTTTTTTAAATTTATTTTCTCCATCCATTTTATCTCCTTTTTCCCCTGCCTCAGGTTATTTTCTGGTTTGGTTTCAGCTTTCCTATTTCCTGCTGAACCAGGAGAGAACTGCACTGTCTTGGCCAAGAGTCTGAAACAGAAGTTGGTGGAAATAGGAAGAACTGGCTTGCTTTTATATATGTATTTTTTACTGAACCAGCCTAAACATTGGCTATATGTTTATTCCCAAACAGAATGATGTCAGAGAAAAGGGAGAAATTTTGTATTTTTTAAAATTTTTTTTGTTATTCCAAGCATTTCCTTTTTTTTTTTTTCCCCTTTAAAGTGAGATTGAAAGATTTTGTTTGAAGGAATGCCTTTTTGATATGCAAATTTTCCTGGATATATGTGAGAAAAAACAATACATTCTATGGAAAACAGGAAGGAAGATACCTATTTACAAAATGTATTTTCTGTCAAAACCAGGTTTTGATGGGATGATTTCGTTGTTTCATATTAACACCCAAAAAACCATTTTATTGCTGCTGGTGTACTTAAATGCTGCTGAGTTATATCTGCTAATGTTGACTGTGAAAAGAAAGAAAAGCTTGGGAGAATGGCTGGTAGGAGACATTTTTCATACATTTACATTTATTACTTCATTTTATTGGTAATTTAATTAATGTTTTTTAGCTTTCTAAAACTTTCTGAAGAACATCAGCTGAGCCTTACAAAAGACTCAGGCTCTCAGTTTACTGCCCCAAAATTCTGGACTGATGATTGCCATTACTTTACTTTCCCTGCAAATCACATTAAGACAACAAATCCCTTTATAGGAATATTTATGGTCAAGATTCGTACTGGTAAGGCGTCTGCAATGTGGTTCCAACAGCAGAAGTTTACCTTCGTAGCTAGATTAACTGATATGAAGTGGATGTAAAATTTCAGAAGTGCCAGCAATGAAATTTTGTTTGAATTTTGACTGGAGCACTCTGCTCTCCCCTTTGAGGAATTTGTTAATGTGGAGCTCACAAAGGGACTTAAGTACAGAAGGACTTGTTTGAAACGAAGCAAGGTAAATCATTTTAGGGAGAGGATGGAAATGGCTTGCTGGGTTTTTTGAATCCATATAAAGATACTATACTTCTGGAATATGAAACCCATGAAAGGTTATCTGAATCATAAAAGTTTGTGCCTCTCATGTTCAAAGGAATGAAACAGTCTTAATAAAAAATTGGCACCGCACAGACATCACAACCAGCTATCTGCAGGGGCTGCAGCGAGCTTCACCTAAAGCGGAACAGCTCAATCTTTCTTACAGTGCCCATCTAAATATGTTGTTTGGCCAGGGTTGGGGTTTTACATTGAACACACTTTGAAACCCCCACGACATGTGATAGCACTTTGCTCAGAGGCAAATTCTCACAGGAACCTTACGTTACATATTTTACATCCCTAATGTAATTATCAGGCCAAAAAATATACATGAGAGCAATGAAGCTTGACCACTCAAACATTGCATTTCCAGTGCACGGTGTTATTCCTGACAGAGCCAAGGAGGGAGAGGAAATCCAGGGAGTGCTGAGCGGAATTTCAGGAGCAGATTCAGATTAATGCTGGATCATGGTTGGTTAAAAGTACTTAGCTAGTAGTGGTCTGTCTGAGGCTACAGCATGAGGACTGCTTGCAGGGCTGCCGGGCATTTTCTGTTGCTAATTTATGGTTGCCAGGGATCTTTTGTTATGGCCACATGTTATTTATTTATCTATCCTTATTTTATTTTATTTTATTTTATTTTATTTTATTTTATTTTATATTTTATTTTATTTTATTTTATTTTATTTTATTTGTAAAATTCAAGAGGAAAGCGCAAGCTAGTGTGTACTTTGCAAAATCACTGCAAGCAGGCTGAACTGGAGAGAGGATGTACCTAATAATCACCAGCCCTGACTGAAAGGGGAAAAAGGAAGAATATCATTGTGGCTTTTAAATATGACTATCAGTAGTGAAACTCTCCAGCTAGACTAGATAAAACCAGAAACAAAAGGGAACTGGAGTTATACTAGCAGCAGGTTAATAGCTGCAATTATCAGCTGGGCTACCAGTTGGAGTTCCCACCCATCAGAGCCCGAGGTAAAAGATGTCAGAGGGACAGAGTGAAAGGCCTGCCTGAAAATGCAAAACCACGGAGCATTCACTTGCTAAAAGACTTGGATGAGCTACTCGTTCTGGTCTTTGTGCTCTTTTAAATACAGCCATCTAGTTGTCTTGGAGACAGGCATGGGGGGGGGGGGGGGGGGGGGAGCCACTCAATATTCCTATCCCTGACTATAATCCCCTGTTATGGATCAGCTAAGTAATAGTCTAAATACAAAATGTATAAAATATTAACCTGACAAACTGCTCTGCTTAAGTCAATGACATATGGATAGAAGATGTGGGTAACAAGAGGTTTATTAAAATGCTCCGGTCCAGCTGCAGCAGGAATGACAGAATAAAAGCATGACTTGTAAACCAGAAAGGGTGGGGAGATATTAACACTGAAGTGCAGTTGAGCAGATTCTCCTGGAAATATCAGAGAAGCAAACAGTAAATGAGGTTGATTAAAATTACTATAATTGTGGTGACAAGTTGTATGCCACTTGAACACCCTACTGTACATAGTTCCAGATGCAAATTTGGGCTCTAATTTGCCCATCCTTGAAGACAGTGATAAAACTCCCGTTGACTTGAAAGAAGAGCAGGAACAGACTCTTCAACTCATAGGAAAGAAATAAATGTCTGACTTTAACACGTAAGATCAGCAGCCCTAAACTACATCTTGAAAGCATCACTGGATTTTATTGATGATAAACTGATATTAATTGCTTTTAAGATCTTGAAATAAATTGGAAAACTTGAGTTACTTCTTGTTTGAATATGGTAAGTTTGAATACGTGTAACTAAATAACAGCAAACATTCGTATAATGCTTTTCAGGAAGAACCAGTAGTAAGATCAGCATTTTCACAGGTAGTGGCTATGGAAAACTCAGCTCAAGCACAGTGATCGCCTTCAGATATGTTAAAACTCTCACACTGAGCTCTCACCTTTAGAAAATCAGTCCTTTTAAAAGGATTTAAAGCAAAGTACTTAGAAGCCATCCAGAACCATTAATCACTTCAAAAAATCTTGGCAAAAGCATTTGTTTTACCAATTTACGCTAATGATGACATGCTGTGTCTATGTTAATATACTTCTATTTAATTCTGAGACAGTCACTGTATGCTTCCCATCCGTAAGTGGATGTATCTTAACCTCCCTGAAGAGGACAAATATGTTTTAACATCTGGGTAACTGAGGTAGAATTAACAGAGCTGCTTTGCCCATAGCTCGTACTATTAGAATTGAGTCCAGATTTGTTACGATCAACTACCAGGATATTTTTCTCCTTTATATCCTCCTCCCACGGAAGCTGTGTGCATCACCCCAGCCTTTTAAATAGTGTTGTGAAACCAACTGTCTGTAGTCTGCAACCTGTCAAAGTTCTCTTAAAAAAAATATTCAGCAAAGAGTTTGCTAGGATATTTTGCTATCACCTAACACCAGAAATGATTGCATTAGTTGCAAAAGTTTGTACTGTCAAAGTTGTGCTGAAATGGAAGAAAAGAAATTGCAGTTAGGTTACTGCTTCTGGATGGCGTTTGTGCCTGATCTATTCACTACTCGCAGTGCTTTGAAATTAGTGCACTTCTCTCAGATGTTGTGGCATAACAGGGTATGTTTAACACCAGTTTGTCTACTGAAATTAATGTAGATGCAGTTTTGATTTTTTTTTGTGATTCTTGAATGACATAAGCAATCTTAATCATGTAGAAAGAGTAATAAAATCCTGCCTTCAGCAAGGCCTATAAGATTTGAATGTTATGAAAATATGCTTACAATGACTGTGATTTCAAAAAAAACCCCAAACCTGATTGCTAATGAAAAATAGGCCTGAACACAGTTGAAGAGGTATTCAAGCTTGTGGTTAGGTTGATGCCAGATGTTGATGCAGAGGAAAGGGAAGTTGAGGAAATTTAAGAAAAATAGGTACATGAACCCTTAGGATATTGGGTTACCAGCCAGCTGGGAGACACCTGGAAAGCAGCTATTTAAATCTGTTTGAAGTAAGGGTCTCTTGTAGAGGGATTGGCCAGAGGGTCTGGAGAGCAGAGAAGGCGGATCTGAAGCCCTTTCTGCTCCTCCTAATGCCTCCTGCCCCCCTCAGCCTGCAAGGGGCAACTTCCAGAGCCCCCCGGGCCGGGAGCGGGGAGAGCTGGCGGCACCGCCTGCCTGCCAAGGGCACGGCACAAGGGCGGGCGACGGAGTATGTGCAGAGGTGGGGGGACAGAAGGAGGGGGGGATTTTATCAGCTGGAAACAAGTTTGGGGTTTGGGGGGCTTTTTTTGGTACATTAGCTTTAATATTTTTCCTTTTTTACATTATCTTTACATTGACACAAACTTATTTTTGTGATGAGTTGCTGATTAATTGGCATTTATTTATGTAATTACCTCAAATGTCATTCCATTCACCTATATCCAAAAGACTGCTGCCAGCTTTTACAGAGTTCTTTTTTACAAGGTCAGAATCTATACGTACATAAATACACAAAAAAATAATTCATTTCTACTTATACTATTTATATACAGATGTACAATTAAATTACATTAATCTCCAGTTGCCTGAATTGCAATCTTGCATAGGAATATAATCTTTCGTTCAATATGTGTCATATAACTTATATGCATTATATATGTATATCTCCTGGTTTTCGGAATTGCATAGAAAACATTGAAAATGGAAAGCAAATGCATTTTAAGGCCTATGAAAGTGAGAGGGCGAATAAGAATCCATTATTTTTATTCACAGAATTTGCCTAAATTTGCCCAAATTCTGTGACGTTAAACCAATTCAATACTCAAGTAGGATTTATTTTGTCTCTACCAGTGACAGCCATGAAGCATAAGAAAGCCAGTCAGTGATTAGGGCTCTTTTTGGAGACTTTGCCTCTCCAGGGCACTCATTCATGTTTTGATCACAAGCTTCTCTTGCCTCAGTTCTCCACCTGTGAAATGGGCATAACCACCTTTTTTCTGCCTGGTGTGAGGTGCTCTGAGGAAATGTGCATTCGAGGATATTTGGATATCAGTGCAAGAAATTTGTATAAAGCATTTCAGAGGGGGGCAAACAGAATAATACGAAGTTAAAGTGAATTAAACGATTACTTTCTGCTTTGCTTTGTAGTTTTACATTTTTGTATCTACTGCTTGCTTCTGTCTGTAATTTTGCTGAAGGGGTATGTTTCTAATTAATAAGAAGCTGAGTTTTCTGGCTGTGGCTCAGCATTTTAAGCCAGGCTGTTGCTCTTACTATTGTTCAGAAGCACACTACACCCCCTTGGGGAAAGTCTTTAACTGACTTTAAATCGTCAGTTCAGATAGAGTTCATTTGAGCTTAACTCATTTTGGTCACTTCTTCACGAGAAGGGCTTGGCGTGTACCCAGGGAAGCACCCCAGAGCCCAGGTAACACAGCCTGCGTGGAGCACTCGCCTTAGGGAGGAGGGTGTTCAGACAACAACAGTCGCTCCTTGCTGCTTTTTATACTTCTCTCCCTCCAGGGCATTATGTATTCAAAGGTAGCAGGAGATACCGGGTGACTCAGTTTTGGGATACTCTAGTAAAAGGACTTCTGTTTTTGGAAGTCTCCGCACCCTCTCCCAGTGAACGTTCCCATTTCCTTAAATGCCTTTGTTAATCTGGACAGTAAGCACATGACTGAGCACTGCACAAAGCGATGTTCGAACCCTCCTTCCTGCTTCAAGACCCACTGGCCCCTTCACGCACTTCCTTGCCTTACACTCCAAACACATCCTCTGTCACAAACCTGTGCCTCTGCCCCCAAAAAGGGCCTCCACGCGCAGAGTCTCCAAGCTTGGCAACAAGGCATTTATGGCATTTTTGAGATAGCGTCACATTTTGATACTAAATGCAATGAATTACAACCTACTTGTAATCTTTCTTTTTCTTATGGTAGATTTTGTGTAGGTAACAGAAACTGTGATGTGTTTCATTCTCTACAGGAAGTATTTTTTAAAAAACTGCTATAGCTGATTATATCTGCTTTCTGTAAGCCTTCCTGATGAACACTAAAGGAAGATGTGGCTCTGCTGTAAAGCGATCCAGTTTTGAAAAAGAGCACTCTGATATTAGTGCATTTTTACACTGCTTAATGGATTTATGATTGTATTCAGCATTTTAACTGGAAAGCAGGAATAGGAAGTAGGTGGGAAAATATGTTCGTGGAACACTCCCTCTTATTGATCATTATGCACCAAAACCCCGAAGATGAGCAGAGGGGTGGGGGATCTGGTGTCTGAGGACAGGTAGGAGACACCAGCACATTACCGATCATTCAAAACTTGCATTTTGAAACCAAAGCAGCTGTGAATCTGCTGAAAAGACTGAATATTTTAACACACATATTCTGCTCATAAAAACACTCTGGCTTGCCAGTGCTGTCATTTTATGTACATTAACAAAAAATATTATGAATACAAGTCAAACTGGCTATTGCAATAAATGAAAATTGCAATTCCATTTCTTTAATTGCTAGGTACCCAATACCTTTTCATTCTTACAAGGAAACAGCTGAGATCTTGTGAAAAGTAACAACTATTGTGTAATAGCTGCTACATGATATCATAGCTTTCATAGGAAGAAGATAGATTCACTTGGCAGAGAAGAGATGGCTAATATATGCATCATTAAAACATAAAATAAAAATCAACAATGTCTTTTGTCCTTCCTACTCCTTGGGGAATAAGTTTCTGGGTAACAGAGTCATTATTTCAAGTAGGCACTCCAAGATCCATTCTGTTGCTGTTAGTCCTGATGAATAATATCTGTTCCATAAATAGCCTTACTGGTGGAGTCTGGGGTCTTTAGTCTTTTCACTTTCCATACTGGCTCATTATTCATTACAAAAAAATGCCTTATTGATCAATGAAATTATTTGTTGAGTAAAATTCAAAGTTCAAAAATCAAAACCTCAAATTAGCAAGCAGTGTATTAGAATTTGTTTGCGTTGGTTAATCTTTTTGTGTGCTTAGGTCCCCAAGCTTCATGACCCCGCTTCTGGTTTTAATGGGATAACTAGAACTATTTTTAGCAAGGTTGCAAGGAAGGATGAATACCAAATGCTACATAATTAAAGGTACTGGTGTGCAGATAAATGCAATGTATTTTCATTTTCTTCTTGATATCCCAGCCCCCCTTAAATCCTTCAAGGAGGAAGGATTAGCAGGTTGCAGAGGAGGCATGAAGCACAGACTAAAAAAAGTCCTGGAAGATTTTTCTCCAAAGTCTTGTGGCATTTTGGACAGCTGCTGAAATATCTGCCATGGCCTTTGTCCAGCCTCACCACATCTTTCTTGATTTGGAAGCTCTTTGGAGCATTTGGGGGTCTCTGCTCTAATAGGGCTCTGGCCAAGGTATTTGTGTACCCCCCATAAGTAGCATCATCAACAGCAATAGGTAACATCATAATGCTTTCTAAATACCCAGCCAGAGTCAATGCTGCAAGCACTGCCTGCCAATACATTTCTGTTGATGTCAGACTGTTCTCTGGCAATGGTTATTATTCACGTTAGGATATTTTTGGCCCACCTGTAGACCCCCAGGCACATGTGTGTTAACAACAATAATATAATGAGAAGTGACATTTTAAATAAATTCATAACTTTTAAGACCAGAGAGATTGTAAGATTACATGGTCTGATTCTCTATGCATTAGAAGCCGTAACACTTTTCCTACACTGTTCCCTTTGCTGAGCTCAGTCACTTGTGTGTGGACAAAGCATATTTTGCGTAATTTATTTTTTCATGCCTTTAATAGCCACATCTGCAAAGCCAGGTTGATTTTTTTTTTTTTAATATCTAATTTTGACATCTACAGTTGAACACCAGAACACCTAAAATGTTGATTTCTTCCATCATTACCAAGCGTTGCAGCCAAGCAGGATAGTATTTGCAGAGCAAAACAGATGGTGCAGAGGACCCTGCATCTGTCCCGTACACATTTTGGATGGTTACTTTGGACTAGCTCTAATCAGGTTGAATGAATGCTCCTTGGTTCCCGCAGCACCTGAGGTGTGCTTGTTGACCACATCTTCCAGATTTGTTTTATTTTATGTAAAAGAGGGTCCAGTTTTGTGCTCAGAGACTTTCCTGCTAAGTACAGTAAGTGCAGGTGATTTGCTTCAAAAACGCGCTCCCGAAGTGAAGGAGAGGGAAAGTGATTGAAGTGACAAGCTTTAAGACCAGTATTCAGCAGCATGTGTCTCTGAAAGAGACTTTGAGAATAAAGGAAAAAGAAACAGGTTGCCAAGTTACCTAGTGCCTGAGCCTCCTGTTCAGGTTTGCATTAGTATAATTGGGTTGGAGCACAGAGTTTGATGACTGACAATCATTTAGGTATGATCCCAAACATCATGTGGAATGAAATCACAAGAAAAAAGTGAATTTTCCTACTGCTGGTGTGATCATTTTATTTTTTAGTGTTAGATTGTCTGCCTGTTTTCAACTATATAAAAGACTCCAACAACAAAACTGGACACAGGCTATAGGAATCCATAATCAATATTCAGCAAGTGTTTTTAAATCCTGTACCTCTGTATGAGAGCATCCAGCTCAAATTTTTAAAAAAGGAGGACTGGTTCATGGAAATGCCGCAGAACATGGACAAGCAATTAGGTTAACATTTGCCAAAGTCAACAGAATGAATGGAACATCTTCCAAAACCAGATAACCACACAAATAGCAGCAAAGCCAGAGAGTTGCTTCAGTGGGAAAAATGTATATTTAACTGCAAATAACTCTATAGCAGAGGGTACTGGGCCCCCTGACAATTTGTATATTCCCAACTGAGGTGAACTAAATAATCTGTCAGATCTACTCTGCTGACAGAAATTGTATTAAACTATCTGAGTGCTACAAGTAAAATGTTACACTCCTCCCTCCTTCAGGGTTTGGACACAAAATTGAGTTAAGGAGGTAAAACAAGTTGTCAGCCAGTGGATGATAACCATAACTGCTCATAAATGTCTGTACAGGTTTTAGTCAGTTTTATTTGTGATGTAACGGGCCTTAATCTAAACTTCAGAGAAAGAGGCTAAATTACATTAATGCTCATTTGGCCAGGCTAAGAGCACAGACACAGAAATTCGCTGCAGTGTGTTTCGTGGGCAGTAAAGCCTCTTTAATGCTGTCTTCTGCATGCTCCCCTGCTGTGGAGGAAAAAATCCTCATATAAAAATAGTTGTGCTGTAGAGCTACTGAAATAGCTTATTCCCACAAGATGGCAAAAGGCTAAACTTTGATGTTAATAAAACAAAGTTAAGAAACCTGGTGACAGCGTACAAAATCAATGAGAAGCAGAAATATCTGTGCGAAGAAGGCAGGTGATCCACGAGCTGGGGGAAAGGCGTTTGGGTTGCGCACGCCCAGCCGCGCAGGCTTGACGAGGGTGGGATTGCAGCACAGCATCTGTTTGCTCATGAGAGATGCCAATAACGTTTTGGGAAAGTCTCTCCTCTTGCACAAGAAACTGCAGGAAAGCAGCCAGAAGAGACTCAACATTTGGAAGGGACAGGCACAGCTGATGTGACGTTTGTGGGGGAAGTATCCTAAGCCCCAGAGGAGAACAGTGAAGCCCTGTGGAGGCTGTGGCGTGTGCCAGGAACCGCTGCAGCCCCAGCCGGGCAGCCGGTGGAGAAAACAGACGGCCAAAGCGGGGACGGGGCAACCCGCAGCCGGGAAGTCTGAGGAAAAGCACTGCCATTGGACTCTTGCAGGTCAGAGACTGCCCTTCTTCCCCAAAACCAAAGAAAAGCTGCAGGTTTGCAGATACGTAACACCACAGCCCCTGACATCACCCCGCGAAGGGCGTGCAACAGGCGCGGGGTGAGCGCGGCAGGAACAGATGCTAACGCAGCAGCACGTCGCCACGCAGGAGGAGGAGGCAGGTTCCTGCCTCAGCACACACGAGCTCCGTTTCTCTGTACTAGTTCCTCTTACCTGTCACTCTGTCCCCCAGAATTTGCACTCCACATGTTTATATTTTTTTCCTAAAATAACGGTACAACAGTGCATCAACATCAGTAATATGAACAGATGCTTTTTTTTTTTTTTTCTTTTTGTATTCGTAGCTTGATATTTTACGCTTGCAAGTATTTGGTTTCTCTGATATCGTTGCCTACTTTAAAATTTTGCCTGAGAATTTTGTTCATTCTTTCAACATTTACTGATAGCTAGGAGACAAATTAGTTTTCATCTCAAAAGCTAAAGTAAAACAAGGAAACAAAACTTGTCAGCTTATTAATTCTTGTATTATTTTCTCATTCAAAGGGAAAAAAGGAAAAAAATCATTCCCGACCCCCCCAGTAAAAGACATCAGGCAGCTTAAAAAAAGTGAAACATTTTAGTTAAATATATGTCAAAATGAAGTTTCAACTTTTCAAAAGTTATTCTCAATTTCTTTTACTTAAAATTATGCAAGAAAATAATTCTACTCCAATTTTGTTAAACTCTTCATTTACTGAGTCTTGATAGAGTTTTTCTAATTATAATATTTTAGACATGTTTCTGACAACATTAAATTTATAAGGTAGGCAAATTAAGAGACATTTTTCTCTGAGAACTTCATGTTGTGGAATAAAATTGAACGTAGTGCAAGTTAAATAGCTACCTTTATTTGATCTGGTTTAATTATTGGACTGACTTAGAAAAGACCTGGATTAAGTAAATGCCTGCTGTGCCCAAACAACTCCTTGCAGCAGCTGGGAAGTGGAAAGTGAGCTCCACATGTAGATTACAAAAAATACTAGAAAAAAAAAAAAGCTGAGAAAGAGAAGACACTGCAACATAAAAACTTAGAAGGTGAAGTTCAAATGAGATGGGAGAGTGGCCCATAGACAGTGATCAGGCTGATTTTCAGTGATATTTTCATTGTAAAACAGTTGCCTAAGTCTTCTGTAGACTGCAAGATCAATTGCTAGATCAGAGCGGTGCATAAAAAACAATTAATTAGAGCTGGTGTTGCAGCTTGGGGAACAGTGCCGGAAGGGCAGACGGGTTTGAAAATAGCCCTGGAGCTCCCCATGGCACGGCTCAGAGACAGGAAGGTCCATCCTGCCTCTTGTCCTTCACTCCCGGTGGCCTTCGCCTGTGCCAGGACAAGTCAGTGCTGCCAGGATGCCGTGCTGCTGTTGCTGTTACAGTTGACGCAGCCCTGACGGTAAGGAGTGATGCCGCTTCCTTCCCTCCCTGTGGGTCACATCCCCCCACCACGTCATACGATGATGCCCCATTTCCCATGAAGGTCCCAATTTTTTAAGCTGCAAAGAGAAGGCCACACAGACGTATGCTCACCCGGGCCTCTGCACAGGTCTGCTCCTTCTCTCTGCCTGACTGCCTCTTAGCTAGCGCTACCTGTTTCTGGGCTTAACATAGGCAGAAGCATTTCAAGGCATGATGGTACAGAGGCACCTCAACTCAACATCCTTAAGCAAAAG
Source organism: Balearica regulorum gibbericeps (assembly GCF_011004875.1). Classification (NCBI taxonomy): domain Eukaryota; kingdom Metazoa; phylum Chordata; class Aves; order Gruiformes; family Gruidae; genus Balearica; species Balearica regulorum. Next base: position 19,270,038 of record NC_046186.1, read on the forward strand.
TGAATGTTTTTTGGTGTCTTTTGGTTCAGCTAACTATCTACACATAACCATTCAGAAAAAAAACCCAAACAAACAAAAAAAAAACCCCAACCCAACAAAAACCCCAAACCAAAAAAACCTCCCTTCCTCCTTCCAGCTTTTGAAAACCCCAATCCTGGGCTGTTTGAAAGGAAAGGACATGTTGACAGAAGCATAGCCAAGAAACAGCCGTGCCAAGAAGGGGAACGTCACAATATGATGATTTCTTTGCAGCAGAATTAAAGGCATATAGGTGGAAATGCTTCAGGATGGCTGAGGAACCCCCCCCGCCCCCCCCCCCCCCCCCCCCGAGGAGATATCTGGGCTGGAGGGCAGGCTGTCTAGAAGATGCAAACACCCTGCAGAGAGGGCAAATCATCTGGGCTGAGATGCTCACAGGCAAGTCTGACCTTGATGAGATGAGAGGTGCTATAGAAAAAGCAAATAGGTCAAAAGCAGAGGAAATGTTATCTGTATCTCATATTTTCATTCTATTATGAATGTTGTTACCATGGCAGCAGCAAGTAGTTTTGGGGTTTGAGTTTCTCTACAGATGTACAGGCATCTTTTGAACTTCCCTCTTTTTCCACGGTCATATCTGTCCCCAGGACAGGCTGAAAACTCACTCATGTTTGTTTCCATGAGCAATGTAGTACTAATAAGAACAGCAACAAAAGTAGTATAAAACCTCCCCAAAAGCATAATGATAGTATTTTTATCTTTTCTTCTGGAACATCCAACCCTCCCACTTCAGCCCTCCGATGTTGTCAGCAACAGAATGGTGTCTGCAAGGTTTCTGCTACATCCCCTCATGCTGTTCTTATCCTCACTTCTTTTTAGAGAAAGAAGAGAAACCCGTCAACATCCATCCATATGTCTCTCAATTCACAGCATTTAACCATTTTTCTCACCCAGCAGCCCTCTTCTTCAGACTTCTCTTTGGACATAGCATAACTCAGGACCTTCCAACTCTTATGTGTTGGGCTGAACTGTAGGAAAATGCTGGACTGGAAGAAGAGAAATTCCTATATCGAGCTATGACTATTCGAGCCCAGCTGTGGGAAGGAGAGAGCAAGCTTTCATATTGAGCCACCCAATCATTCTGGACACCAGCAGGTTACGGCTGTGAGATGTGGGGTATGAATCCCAAACTTAATATTTAACAACAAGAATCACTTTAGTTGCCCCTAAAGAATACTTCTTCTAGAGTAAAATCAAAGAATTGTAGTCTCAGCTGCTTTTATCTGAGAGTAAGTTGAGTGAGTAGCAAAGGAGAAGTAAAATGTGACAGAGTCTGCTTTCTTTTGTGCTACATCTGAACTGACTACAAGATAATACAATAAACAAGATAATAAGATGAAAGAGAGCTTGAAAGGGCTTCTTCTCCATTCCCTGGTCCCAAAGGAGAATCAATTATTTCTAAACCATTCTTGAAAGATGTTGGACTAATCTGATCTTTACTGTGGATGCCTGGCTATTCTCCTTACTGCCCCTATGGTTTCTAGGTAATTGTAGGGGGTTCTAGGCAATTAAAAGCAAAGAGCAAAGTAAGAAACTCAGAGCATATTGAGGACAGTTCAAAGTAGCTAAGTATTTTATTTACTTAGGAATAGACCTAATTTTCAAAATATTTTCAATTGATTTATTTATTAACTAGTATGGCATATTAAGGCCATGGTGTTACCCTTGCCTTATGCTGAACCGTAACTTTCCAGGGCTTACACCGTTGTTCCCAGGAAAAACTGTTTTTCAGCAAAGCCCACTCAAAAAAGCACTACTCTCTTCTTTTTGAAGATTCATTTTTGAGTGGAATTACTTTATTTATTTGGTTTACAGATGGAAAACATTTTATAACGCATACATCAGCAGAAGAGGGTGGGGATTGTGGTAAAACGCAGCGAATATATGGCTGGAGCTGGAGCTACGGGAAGCCACTGTGTCCCAAAAGAGCAGCTTCACCAAGTGTGTGGGTTTACAGCGTCCGAGAAACTGGGTACCACCTCCTAGGTGAGTATGTACTATGTAGCAGAGGAAAGATGACTAACTCTGCCTTTAAAGCCATGCAAGCTGGTTTTGCAGTGAGCACCCTGCCTTCCTCCTCCTCCTGCACAGGAGGAATGTTTCTCCAGCACTTTATCCCTCTCTACACTGCCGAGTGTTAATTTCTCGTGATACACACACCCATAGAATCCAGCCACTATTAAATAACTGTAAATTGGTAACCTTAATTGCTGAGGACTCAAGCATTGTAGTTCTCAGTGTGTTAAAAGGAAAAGAAAAAGGAAAAGAAGTAAATCAGCTCTCCTGGGGTCTCCCCTCCCCAGTCAACAATGTCAAGTTTTCAGGAAAAGGAAGCGTGGCATTTGCAGACTCAATTAAATCAGCACAGTTGGAATTCCTTGTCAAGGTGGTAGGTACTTCTGAGGCTGCAACTCATTTTGAGAAACCGCTTTGGACTCAGAGGAATGCTCACAGTGCTATTTTACAGTATACTGAAGGTAAGGACCTAAATGTAGCTCAAGGGTAACTGTAGCTGGAAGGCTGGTAGTGCTTTATATCGTGTGGGCTCTGTGTGTCACACCAAATGATTTACAGCTGTTGCATGAGCCATACATGTTCACCGCATTATCCTTCCATGATCAAAATATTCTTACCTCACAGCTTTGCAGCCCACAAAATATTTCTACGCGTTTGAAAAAAAGGAGGTCAGATATCCTGTGGCATTCTGCTCCTCTACTCTTCTAACTGGAATTCTGGGTTGGTGGTCACCTGAAGACATTTGCATCATATTGGTTGTACATGTATCATTGCAATAGCTATGATGTATAACTGTGGTGCCATTTTTGCTTCTTTCTGACAACTGTCTAAATCGCATCCTTCCTCATCTTTATATTTCCCTCTTTCTCTCTAGATATGTTCTTTGAAGATAAAAACTTCTGAGCTCTTTTTTCCTCCCACGGAGATGAGTTAGTTCCTTTAATGAAAGCACCCAGCCCATGGTACTGCAAGGTCTCAGCTTCCACAAGGAAAAGAAATGTGACAAGCAGTATTTCAACAGCATTGGCATCAGGCCAACAATAATATGTCCATAGTTCCCAGTGACCTCTCGGTGAGCTCCTAAGATGATTTTATATTATTCCCCTCTCTATGTATCCTTGATGAACAATGCAATGGAAAGGCAGGGATTTAACTTTGGGAAAGATCTTGTAAATGAAAGGTGAAATAGAGGCTAGTTATCTAACATTTGCTTCACAGGCTTATGGTAGAACTGACTTTTAGAAGATGGGGTAAAGTGAGGGGCAGAAGTTGTAGGCTGCTTATTTGAACATTGCATCTAACTTTGGAACTTTATACAGCTTTTAATCTGTTTCTGGAGTGCTGGGAAGTGTTCTATGGATGTTGTGAGTGAACTGTGCTTTTTGTATTAAACATTTATTGCATGGCTTTCTGTGTCTGCAAGCAGCTGGATCAATGATTTAAGCTATCCCCTCCAGATCTATGTTTCTATTGACTGATTTTTTTTTTTTTTCTTCAGAGAAGATATCTGAGCTATGGTTTCAAATGGGGATGAATTCTGTTGAAAAATGCATTAGAAAATCTGAAATACTAATGTGCAAGTACATTCCACTTCTGACAGATGCAAGGAAACATGCACAACACTAAACATGTAAGAAAAACCTGCATTGTTCTGTAAATTCTGCATCTTTTTGAAAACAAAATATAGTATTTTTAATAGATGTAGATTAGCGTGAAGTTTCATCGTCTACCTTGGCCTTGTCTTCCTCTGTGCCTGTTGGGATAAAGAGGTCACATCACTCAGTGTCACTGTTGTCCTGGATGTGACTGCACCATGGTATTCATTGAGCGCAGTAGTGGGATCTCAGAATTACGCAGTCGGTCTGACAAACATCCCCGTATCGCTCAGCCACTGCTCTTTTCCGCTAGAGCGGGGCTCCCCTCTGTCCGTTTTTCCCTCCGCTCCTTCACTGAGCTGACAGACGTGCGTCCGCATCCCGCTGGTGGCAAGCGTGGCTCTTCCCAGCAGGCTGGAATGTCAGGGACCTCAGCGTGAGATCATGCTGATGCGTGACGCACGAGCGATCAGTCAACAGCCAGGAGTACGATGGGATGCATGAACTTCGTGTGCGCCGGACTCACAGAGGACAGCGCGTGGCGGCGTGCCAGCATCTGCATGAGGCTCTTGTGTCCACTCAGGATGACCCCGAAGCGGGAGCAAACAGACAACCCGGTTATCGGGCAAAAGAGTGCGACGTGCCAGCAGAAGAGCTTGACAGATGCACTCTGGTTCCTATGGGGTAGGGATGCATATCTGTATGTATCAGTTATGCCGTGGGTAAACACGTTCGGCACCTCAGAAACCTCGTTCCAAAGAGGATTTGAGTGCCACGTGAGTCACAGCAGACACTGGCTGGGGAAGCAAGGCATGCTAATGTGAAGCATCTCCAGTTAACCTTTCAACAAGTACCAAATGCAAGCGAATCTTTAAATATAGTGCATAGTCACCTTCTCCAGAATGAACACAAAGCCGAGAATATCGTGAATGTAGATGACAAGAATATATTGAACTTTCCAGAAGAAGGAAAATAGACATTAAAATCAGTGCATCCTACAAGAAGTTCAAGGTTGCCGTTATCCTAAATGGGGGCATGCCTTTCATGAAAATGTTTTCAGTCTTCGACTATCTCTAATAATCGTTATGTGTCTATTTTTATGTAAGAAAAAAGGAAACTAGGTTTAATAACAAGAAAACTAACTACAGACCTGGTTAACTGTCTTCGATGCCATTGATAACACCTATATTGGCAAAAGTGTAAGTGTCCCTCCCCTATTCTTGAACTTCAGTGATCTTCTGATAATGTATAAATCCGGTTAGCACTTTCCCCAGGACTCACGAAGACATTCCTGCCCATATCCTCCCTGTATCGGCAAGCTCAGACAGCCGGCAGCTGCGTTAACGAAAAGGAAATGAAATTTTCCTGTTAGCAGCCTCCTCTAATTCAGGGGAACAGGGACAGGCACCGAGCCTGCCTGCCGTACTCTCAGGGCTTCTCGCATGTTAAAAGTACTTTCTTGGAGAGAGCGGTTCAATGTGGCTCTTAAGTACCTGGGTGAAACCATCATTCGGGCTGTGCGGCTGGACCTGTAATATGTTCTTTTTTGGGTGCTTTAGCAGTTTTTTGATATTCAGGTCTCTATTGCTAGTTGTAAAGAGACAGGAAAAGGATTCATTAGCTGAAGTTCAGCCACTACAGATACAATGTATAAGACCAAGTCATCAAAAGCAGCATGATTTTGGAGTATACTTGTACATTTCAGAAACAAATAGTCAATCTCTCAGTACTAGGATGATATCGTTGATATAAAACTTTGAATAATTCAATTAAACTACAACTCAATGATAGTTTGAAATCATTTGTAACAGAAAGTTTGTCATTTAAATTAAGAAGCATGTAATAGAAAAATGAAATGTAAACCAAATAAAGAGGAATGTTTTTTATTTTATTTAGGACTTTGATAATTAATAATAAAATTAGAAATATTTATGCAACTAGGTCTTGTTTGGATCTCACTGAGAAAAATATTAACAGCTTCCAAACAAATGATTTCCTTCCTATCTTATGTATTTAATCTGTCCTGGGTTAAACCAGTCCAGTTTAAAGTTGAGTCATGACCCTGAATACATCTGTGAAAATACAATGCTGGAATATTTCATTTAAACTCCTTGACGTTACTATGAATTTACTCTAGATCAAATGAGACCAAGATCCCTAACGATAATTAAAGTCCATTGATAACATAACGCTGTGATTACACTACTCATGACAGTCTAACCCTTGATGTAAATAAAAATTGAGTTATAAACAAAACAAAACATGGCTCAGATGTGGATTTAAATGTAGATGTTGCTCTACTGTGTCTGCCCACTGGAAATGGATTCTGGGGCTGGGACTTATTAAAAGATGCTCCTTGTCCACAACCATTTAGTCTAATGGCAAATCAGCTCCAAAAATGGCAGTCACCTATAGGGAAGAAGGAGAACATATGATCGTTTGGTTTTAGGATGCTTCCTTCTCTACAGTTATTTAATAATCTTTCAAACAGCTCTCCATGTTTTCAGATTGCACATAAGATATGACCAACTTATCCTGTAACATTTTTCAGGGTAGCATTTTAAGAAGCTAAAATCTTTTCCCTGTTATAATCTTTCTCAACCCAATTTTCCACCCCCCCATAATTATCTTCAAAACTCCTCATTCTGAAGGATTGCCCCCTTACACATGTTTCAGCCAGTAACCATACCTTCTTCTCACTGTGGCTTCAGGCTGTGCTAAGGGCCTGCATAATCTTCTTTTCCAAGGCTTCTGCCTTCTCTGTGAATGACAGGAGGAAAGGGAAAGCCAGGGAAGATCCAGAATTTCTTCGAAGATTAAAGCTCTAGAAAGCGTGCGGTAATCTAACATCTGTTACTTTGGTCCTGGAGCTGTGAAGCTGCGCTGCTGTTGTGCCATCTGCCAGACAGTCCAGGAGCAGGGGAGGCTGCTCCTTCGCCAGTCGGTGTGATTTAAGGTTGCCTATGCGTCTGTGTTTGTATGCAGTGGGGGAAAAAATTGATTGCACACTTTGTGCTTGGGCAATGCCACGTGTGGTGTGTCAGAGAGGAGAATGCGGGTCACTTTACCTGCTCACATCTGGGCAAAGCACAGGGAATAAATAAGAAAAGGCCACACAGTTATTAACATACAAATAGCGTCTATGCTTCATGTGCAATTCCCACAGAAGTCACACTCTGTTCTGATTTTATACTGGCAGGTGACGAAAGCACGATTAATTCACAGCTGAGCTTTAAGGGACTTTTGGTTTGCTCAGCAGGTGTGATGCAGACCGCTGCACCCCCAGGACATGTCCAGTCTCAGAGGAAGGCATGCGGTCTTCACGCAGGTTACTAAGCTTCAGCCTAGGAAGATTAGTGCTGATTTCTGTACCTCTCGATGACTTTTCTCTGTATTAATACACAGAATAAACATTTTTTCTGTATATGCTATTAAGGCTTATCCTGTTTCAGCCTCCATGCTAAAGTCTGTCAGCACACACTGCCTGCGTGCGCAGTGACTGTGCAAAATGTCCTCGTGTCGGTGCAAACTTTTGGGTTGACTCTGGGAGTAACTGTGTACCCCGAGTCACACAATGTGGTATTGGAAAGAATTTAGGACATCTTACATGAAGGTGCACTTGTACAGGGGACGTGGGAGTCGATCTTCAAAACTGGGAAGAGAGAGTTCCTGCTCGAAAGAAGTGCTATCTAGACAAGAAGTATTAACATGCCCAAGTTATGAGCACTTTCACAAAGAAGGATCTGATAACAGACTTGATTTCCAAAGTGTCTTTGGCACAAACCTTTATTTATCAGCAGGAAAAATCCATGGCTTACATCAGGAACCCGTCCAAGACGTACGGAATTGGGTTAATTTCTCTCTTTTGCTTGAAGATAGGGATTTTAAACTTGCAGATATTATTGGCTCATATGTATGAATTGTTCCACACCAGAATTACATGGTTCTAGATTTTCCTCAAAACAGATGTTTAAATCTTTAGGGAACTTCCTCTCTGGAAGTTTTGGCAATACCAGTAACTGGCACCTGAGTCAGGGATCCGAGCTTCTGCACCTGGAGAGCCTGACGTGACGGCTGGAAGGGACACCGGGCTGTTAGCAGTGCAGCCCAGACATGCGATTGCTGCTCATGGAAACATTCGCAAGCTGGTTTTAAGCTAGCTAGATCCAGTACCAGTACCAGGGTGGTGATGGCAGAAAAAGTTTCGTGCTCCTCTAGGACACCGTTGGCACGTTTAGTAGGCTAGAGAGAAGGCTACTCTGTGACTAGCTCTCAAAGTTGCCGGTTTAAGACTGTTGTACCGTGTCGATAAAGCCACGACTATGGGTGGATTCTGCAGTTCGTACAGCCAGCAGCGCCTGCGCACAGCAGACAGTGAACTGATTTCAGCAGGGCTACTGACAGTAACAGTCCGGCTCGCGGCAAGCGAGGGTGAGAAGTGCCCTCCACACCTGTAGGTTGACGTGGGCGGGCGGCGTCTCTGTGTTTTGTTATCGCCAGAGCAAAAGAGAAAATAAGGCAAGGCCTAATTTGCAATTTTTATGTTCTCTTTCTATTCTTGTGAATTGAATTGCCAGTACTCCCTTCACGCACCGGCTCACCGTTTTTGTGTGCGCAGCCATACTCTCTGGTGTTGATGAGTCGAGGTTTGAGAGCCCAGCTCCTCCTGCCGACGGATCCTCTTCTTACGGCATATCAGGTGAGCAGGCTGGATCCTACCTCCTCTTGCCATTTGCTGGCTGGCATCACCCAGGGAGGGGCAAAGAGCAGAATAAAACAAGAGGACTTTCTCCCTTCTGTGGCTGACAGCCCTGACAATCTGGCCCTACACTTAAAGAAACACGAGGCATTCAATTGTATGTCATTTTGATGTTTCTGAATAGCATCTCTCTGGAGATGAAATAGTAATCATCACCAGAGCTACAGATTAGCAACTCATAGGAAAAAATAGGCATATCATTAAGCTTACACGCTCCCTTGTTATCTCACCACTTCTTATTCAATCCTTGTCTGCAAACACAAGAAGGGAATCCCTGCACGGCTACACTGCTGGGTTTGCTTATAATCAGGTGTCAAAGCCTGCCTTACTTAGACCTTTTGTTCGGTTGTAGTCCCTACTGAATTTTTTTCCTAAGATTTGTGCTTTCACCTCTGGATAATAATATAACAAATAGCTCTTTGTCTCTTTAGGTTTGTTCATATAACTTGTATTAATATATTGACAATGTAATAAAAGAGACATACAAAGAATCCTCTTGTCTTCCCCAGCTACAGCAAAGGCTGTGGCAATTACTGCCTGATTTGAAGCACAATCTAAGACTCCAGCGGATAAATGTGAAAAAATGCAATTTTGAAACTCAGCTGTAGGAACAAAACAAACATCAGTTTAGACCTATGAGGATTTGCTTCCAATTTAGTAAACCCTTTTTTATTAGGGCATTTATCAGGTGGTCTGGTAGTTAAAATGAATATTTTTAAAGGCATTTTGAATACAGCAGTGATGACATCTTGAAAAACTAAACAAAACCTAATTGACTTCCAGTAAGTTTTTTACTGGATCTTAATTGTAAAAATAGTATACTTGAATGCTTCAAACACTCTTATTAAAAAGGTTGCTTATGAATGTCATTTTTTTCATTTATTTTTGTGTGTGGGAACTTCATTCTGGATACGAGGACAGCCATATGCTTTAAATCTTCCAGAGTCATATTGTGCTGCTAGCCAAAATCCAGCGTCCTTTATGCTGCTGCAAGTAAGAAGAAAAATGTTGATAGTCCTAGTATTTTCTGCTCACAAGGAGTGCAGGATCCTGTCTCCCTGGGACGACATAAGCCTTTGGTGCAGCACAGGATGTTCCTTCTGCAACTCTCTCTTTTCTTTCGTTCTCTGTTTCTTTCAGTTATCTTCCAGCCTTTTCCAGGTTTTGCCTCAATCTTCCTTTGTCAAATCTTTACTGTGCTTCTCACTCTAACACATAACTACACCCACTTGATCATACTCAGTGAAGCTGTCTTTCCAAATGGGTCAAATTTCTAAGTATATTCACATATGCCTTCAAATTCTGATGGTGAGGTACACCTGTATTTTTGCCTCAAAATTACTGTAGATTCTCAGGAGGAACCTAAATCAGAGTTGACTGTTAATCTCATCAGTTCCAACCTACCATGACGTGGTACCTGGTAGGGAAAAGTTCTGTAAAACTGGCTAGAAAAGTAACCGTGTAGAAAAAAAGAAAAAGAGTCAGCAGCTCAGCCTTAATAAATCAAAAGCAATAGTGTTGACATGTAATAGTTCATATTCCCTTTTAATGAGGGAATCTGGAATTCAGTTGTTTGGAGCTCTGTTTCTGTTTCTGCTGTGAACTCATGACACACAACAGTTTTTACAAGCTCTAAAAGACCTAAATAGTATTTACCTGCATCTCAAAATTACTGTGAAACATAGTTACCGCTTTGAAATGCTTTCAGATTCTTGTCTGAACAAGAATAGATGTGTAAGGAGTAAATTTCAGTAAAATTCTGATTTTACTGAAATCAGCTGGAAGTTTGCCGCTGAGTTTGTGGGGCTAAAACTTTACCTCCTTTGTCGCTTTGATGTTTGAGCAAGAGAACAGAATTTGCCCAATAATTGTCACTCTTTGTGCGAGGCATGTGAAGAGCTTAAGGCAGTATAGCAGCCTCCAGGGTTAATGCTGTGAATGGTCACTTCTGAAATGCCAGGATTTGTGTTTTCCCTCCCAGACACATCTTGTTATGAGGCAAGATTATTATTGGAGGCAACTTCCATGGAAGTTAGCTCGTACAACTGGTGTTTGTGCATCGAACACCTTTAAAAAACCGATTGGGGTTGAGGTGAAGAATGCTGTGCGTATTACCTTGATGCTTCATGTCATTTTAAATAGCCAGTATTACTGGTCTTGATAGTTCTTAATTTCTTTCATACTATTTAGCTTATTATTTATTTTTTGGTCTGTTAAGTGACATGTTACTTTTAATTTTTAAAGTATTCATTTCAGGAAGAAATATGTTTACCTTAATAAATACATATAAAGACCCCTAAGAATTGTACAAGCTAATCTCACTTCCCTTCTCTTTATATTGGCATCATTCAAGGACAATAAACTCAACAACTTCCCAGTTTAACATTCACACGCCAATCCTCAAATTACAGCCCTAGTATATCTTCACTGATTATTATGAAATTCCTTGCATCACTTGCATCATCTGTAAATTCTGACAAAACCAAAACAAAACTGAAAAAAAAGAACCCCACAACAAACCTCTCAATAAGTTTTGAGATAATATTAGTGTTATGTGGAGATCAAACATTATTGCTAATGCAGACAATTTTTAAGTGAATTCAATTTTTCAATATTCTGAATAAATAAATTTTCAATATTCTGAATAAATAAATTTTTCAATATTCTGAATAAATTCTGTTCTCTCTCTTTTGCTTTCAAGTTTTTGAGAGTTTCGACAAAGTATGTGGGGAAAAAAGTAAAGATTAAAATAATCTTAATGAGTTTTGCTTATCACTAAAAACTTTAATTAGAGCCAGGCATTTCTTGGTCCTTTTTTTGAGTGGGGTTTGTTTGGGGTTTTTTTTAGCAAACAGCAAATACTTCGAAACTTCAGCTGGAAATGGCTTCCCTCAATTGTCATTTGACATGAGTTCATTTAAATATCTTCAGCTGGAAAAAAAGTAGCAGGACATGATCCACAAACCTAGTGAATCCCTGTGTTTTTATCTACTTGACAAGAAGCTTGGGGACCCACAGAGTTCATGGTGGCATTGGAGGAGAGGCACAGCCTCCTGCCTTGCGGGGTGGCTGGAAGTGAGGCGTTTGCAGCTGATGCTGTGCCATGCTATAGAGGTAGGTATCTGCTGGCTCAAGGTCCCGTTGACTTGCCATGTTCCTGTCTGGGCCTGTTGCAACTTCCAAGGTATGGGGAGGGCTTCTTCACTCTTCTGCTGGCATTGTCTATCTTCCCAGGAAACACACAGATTTCCCGAGAAAGACTGGACTCCTCTGGGACTGAAGGTTGCACAGTCACTCTCCCAGACCGTGGAGGTCCCAGAAACGAGGCTCATTTTGAGAGAAAGCACCTGCTATGTGTGATTAGTATGTCAGATCTCAGAGGTACGCTTTATTTAATTAATTTTGGCACCTAACAGATATGGCTAAATTAAAAAGACGGAAAATCAACACATCGTTTCTGCAAATCTATTGACTGATTAGCATGGGTAAATGAGTTGCAAAGTAAATTTCAGCTTCAGGGAGGACATGTTAGCTGCCTCTTGCACTTCATAATTCAAGCTGAAACTCTAGTTGTGGTGTATGCATTTCTTTCTGAAGCAGTGATAAGCATTTCATCTTATTATTTGTTTAGAGTCTTTCTGAACACTAGAAAAGGTTTTCCAGAGATTTTGTGGTGTCTCTGCCACCATCCCTAGCTGATTCTGCTGACAAGTCTGAGGTCCTTTCTGATGTCAACTATTCTGTGATCCAGTAATTCCAAGTACTGCTTCAGAAGAGAAAAAATGAAATTACAGTGGTTTAAAGTAACTAAACTGAAGATCCTGACTGCATTTTTGATATGACAATTACTGGGGCAAGAAAGTAGTTGGTGGACCAGATTTTATAATATTTAATATTCCAAATACAGAACAGACAGCTACTACCTGAGTCAGTGCTATCCTGTGCTCTGCCAATATATGTAGAACGTGTCAGTGATGATTTCCCTACATCTTACTGCAAAATAAACCTCTTTATCAAACAGTTTCTTCAGACATGGTTTCTTGTTGTTATTAATGGCATGTGGCTATTAAGAGCCTGACCACATGAAGAATTTAATGTTCTCATTGAACCCAGGGCACACTCAGGTCATGAGCTAGTTTCAGCAGTTTTATAATATTTTATCATATTGTTAATTCCCTGCTCTTAATGATAACCTTGCACTCTAAGTCCCAATATGATCTTGGATGGTTTGTTCAGCATTTGTAAAAACATAATAAATGCGAGTGAATGCTTGGCAGGGAGAGTTCTGTCAACAATGCAGCATTGACTTGTAACATTCAAATAACATTTTCATTTCCTTAGAGAGATTTTGGAGCTTGTTACTAACAAGCTTTATTTTTTTTTCCTTTTTGTGTTTGGTTTGCATGGCAAGGTTTTGGTAGCGGAAGGGGCTACAGGGGTGGCTCCTGTGAGAAGCTGCTAGAAGCTTCCCCTGTGTCTGATAGAGCCAATGCCAGCCAGCTCCAAGACGGACCTGCCGCTGGCCAAGGCCAAGCCAATCAGTGCCTCTGTGATAACATATTTAAGAAGGAAAAAACCAGTTAGAGAGCGCTTTTGCAGCCAGAGAGAGGAGTGAGAAGATGTAAGAAACTCTGCAGACACCAAGGTCAGTGCAGAAGGAGGGGGAGGAGGTGCTCCAGGTGCCGGAGCAAGATCCCCCTGCAGCCCGTGGTGAAGACCATGGTGAAGCAGGCTGTCCCTCTGCAGCCCATGGAGGGAGGATGAGGGGGTGTAGAGATTCCACCTGCAGCCTGTGGAGGACCCTGTGCCGGAGCAGGTGGAGGCGCCTGAAGGAGGCTGTGACCCTGTGGGAAGCCCACGCTGGAGCAAGGTCCTGGCAGGACCTGTGGACCTGTGGAGAGAGGAGCCCACGCCAGAGCAGGTTTGCTGACAGGACTTGTGACCCCGTGGGGGACCCACGCTGGAGCAGTTTGCTCCTGAAGGTCTGCACCCCATGGGAGAGACCCACGCTGGAGAAGGCCGTGAAGGACTGTAGCCCGTGAGAGGGACCCCACGCTGGAGCGGGGGAACGATGAGTCCTCCCCCTGAGGATGAAGAAGCGGCAGAAACACCGCGTGATGAACTGACCGTAACCCCCACTCCCCGTCCCCCTGTGCCGCTGAGGGGGGCGGAGGTTGAAGCCAGGAGTGAAGTTGAGCCCGGGAAGATGGGAGGGGTGGGGGGAGGTGTTTTAAGGTTTGATTTTATTTCTCATTCCTCTACTCTGTTTTGCTTAGTAATAAATAAGATGAATTCCCTCTCTAAGTTTGGTCTGTTTTGCTCATGACGATAATTAGTGAATGATCTCTCCCTGTCCTTATCTCGACCCACAAGCTTTTCGTTGTACTTTTTCTCCCCTGTCTAGTGAAGGAGGGGAGTGATAGAGCGGCTCTGGTGGGCACCTGGCCCCCAGCCAGGGTCAACCCACCACACTCTTTTTTTCCCCTTTTTTTTTTTTCTCTCCAGTTTTGTCAGTGAAAAAAGTTATCACAAAAGAATATGGGTTGTCATTTTTGATACTAGGTTTTATGTCTCAGTATCATGTCTCTGTTACATCTCAATTCAAATGTCTGATTTGTTCCTTTCAAATTTTGGGTGAAAAAGTAAAAACTTATCACCAGGAAAATATAATTCAGCAAGGGGTGCATGTTTCTGCAAAAGAGGTAATTCTAATAGGTGAGGTTCATCCTTCTCAGCTCAAGTATCAGAAAGTTGTATGTAGTTCTCATAGTGCCACTGCAGAGAAACAGGTGCTCATTTCAACTCATGTTAGGCATCTGAGACAGGTGACAAAAGTAATGATGGAAATTCTTCTTCCATAAGAAGAAGACTAAAAGAATGATTGGCTTAGGCATGGAAACTATTCTGAACTGAAGTTGAATGAGGTAAAACCCTCTTCTGGAGGCTAAAACAGTGATTTTCAGCCTTCTCAGAATTTCATACCAAAGCAAGATCCACCTCTTCATGGTTTTTAGCTCAATTATAGAATCACAGGAAAATGTAAACTGGAAAGGGCCTCTGGATGTCGTCTGGTGCAACCCCCTTCTCACAGCAAGGACAACACCAAAGTTAAATCAAGAGGTGGTGTCATGGTTTAACCCCAGCTGGCAGCTAAGCACCACCCAGCCCCACCCAGTGGGATAGGGGAGACAATTGGAAGGGTGAGAGTGAGAAAACTCATGGGTTGAGATAAAGATAGTTTAGTAAGTAAAGCAAAAGCTGCCTGGGGAAACAAAGCAAAGCAAGGAATTCGTTCACCACTTCCCATGGGCAGGCAGGTGTTCAGCCATCTCCAGGAAAGCAGGGCTCTGTTACGCGTAACGGTGGCTTGAGAAGACAAACACCATCACTCTGAACATCTCCCCCTTCCTTCTTCTTCCCCCAGCTTCATATGCTGAGCATGATGTCATATAGTATGGAATATCCCATTGGTCAGTCGGGGCCAGTTGTCCCGGCTGTGTCCCCTCCCAACTCCTTGTGCACCCCCAGCCTACTCGCTGGTGGGGTGGTGTGAGAAGCAGAAAAGGCCTTGGCTCTGTGTGAGCACTGCTCAGCAGTAACAAAAACATCCCTGTGTTATCAACACTCTTCTCAGCACAAATCCAAAACACAGCCCCATACTAGCTGCTATGAAGAAAATTAACTCTATCCCAGCCAAAACCAGCACAGGTGTTTTATTAAGATAAATGAGGTGACAAAGGTACTAATAGGGATTACCTTCTCTTCCCTGGTTAATTCTGTTCAGACCATCATAGTAGAAGCCTGTTTTCAAAGAGGGAAGTTACAGAGAAGACAATGGTCTTTAAATCTAGAAAATAAAGAGTAGGAAAGGGACAGCTAGGAGGAAGGCACAAATCTGCCTGTCTATCGGAGAAGTGGCTGAGTGCAAGTGTGACCAGCACTATTGGTAGGATATAAACGAAATATGGCCAGGAGTAGAGATGATGAAGAGAAGCAACTCATCATTTCAAGAGCGGAGGAAAGGGAGAGGATGCAATCACAGTGCACAAAGAGCACATACACATTCAGTCAGAACCCTGTGCACAGTACAGCAAAACATTTGGACTTCTTGTATGAAAAATTTGCTTTGAGCAACATAAAACTACAATGGTGTTGGTTTTGCTACTGTTGATGTTACTGTTATTATTACAGATCCGAGAAGCCTCAGATTTGAATCAGTGCCTTGTTGTCCTAGTTGCCGTACAGATACAAAGTTAATGAAGGTTCCTCTCCTGGTAAGCTCACAAGGTAAAAGTGTAATACAAGAGACAATACAGCTGCATGGAGGAAATAAAATTTAAAAACCCAATATCATATTAGGCAGTAGTTTCAACATACCAGGAAGCTGTCAGTTGCCTAAGTTTGTTTGATTTTTGATTAGGACATTAGAACAAAGTAAACCAAGAAATGAAGTTTAAGAATACTAATCTCAACAGAGAGAAACATCAGAAAAAGCACAAAGGTTATTTTTCAAAATATAGCAAGGGGTGAGATTGGTGCCACAGGCCAAGTGGAATGAAGCTTAAATGGGAATAAGCTTCAAGATTAGTTAGGGATGCAGCAGAAAATGCACAAGGATTTCAGCCTCCTTGATGCAATAAACAAGAAGTTGCTGGAGAAATTCAGAAATCTGAGTGCCATGATGAAAAAGGCAGGCTAAATAATGCACAATTTTGGATCATACTTTCAGCTATGTGAATGGACAGAAAAGATTTGCACTTGAGAAATATTTGGGAGCTGTAGAGAGAGAAAGAATAAAATTTGCAATTGAAAATACCCAGTATACTGTTTTTAATCTGGTAAGTACCTGGTATACTGTCCTTTAGTCAAAAATATGTGATTATCCACTTTTAGGTTTGTTGGGACACATCTTCATTGCTTTTATGGTTTCAAAAATTCCTTGTGCATTTTTTATGGCTAAAAGTAGATATAAATTAGGTTTCATGCTTTGTACTGTACATAGTCTGTTGAACAGGATGCTTTTAAAACTGAGGTAGACAACTGATGATGTGAAGGGAAAAGGATAAATTGAGGAAAGTCACACCTCAAGCTCTCAACCCTGGATTATTCCAGTTGCTGTGAATGTGAACACTGCTTTAGTAAAAGGGACATCAGACATCCACCAAACTAACCCACATATGTTCGTTACATATCAGACCAGTATTTCCCTTGGAAATCTTCTCTTCAAACCTGAATAAAGCTTAATGTTCTTTGCTAGGGAAATTAAAACACGTCCTAGCCCCAAGTAGCATAGCGGCAGCCAGAAAAGAAGACAGCAGCAGTCATGAAGTTTTTGGGATCGCAAATGCCAGAGCTGGAAAAAAAAGTTTGCAAACCCAAAGGCAAAGTGCTTTAAACTTACTCACAGGAGCACAAAACCATCAACAATGTCATAAATATGTTCTTACTTTTTAATAACACTTCAAGGTTCTGTAGTGGATAACAGTTCCACGTTGTGTAACTGCAATGCAAAAGTTTTGGTTCCTGCCCCAAAGATCTTACATGTGACAGAGCAGCGACACGTCATGCAAATGCCAAGTGTTTCTGAAGGCAAAGCATGATTACATTTAAATTCTGAGGAGGCTGAGGAGTTGTATTCTGTGCTCGAGAACCTTGGAGCTGCAGCACTGGAGGGGAAGACAGCCAGAGCTGAACTGGAACAATACAGGGATGCAGACAAAGTGGAGGCAGTGAAGCCCAAAACCTGGGGAAGGGCAGCTGGGAGCGGAGAGGGACTGTGGTGCCCATGGACTGTGACAAGACAACCCAGTATCTGCACAACAGAGCGGGAACCTGCACCCCAAAGTGTTCTGGTGCGCCAGCAGAGCAGGGAGGCTCGATCCCAGCTAGGGACCTTTCTCTTTGGAGGGGTATGAGTGAAACCAATACTGCACAGTCTGTAATTCCAAAAGGAGAGGTGACATCTCTGAAATCAATGAATTTGAGACCCAAGGAATGCATAAAACCAGAAGATTTCCTGACAAATGGCTTCTTCAAGGATATTATTTTATCTGGTTTTAGGAGAATCAAATGAAAACAAAGGAAAGATTCCATCCACACAGAAATTCACATTTGTATGGAGACTGGAGAGAATATTCTGCCTTAAATTATCAGTTGAAAAATCAGTTGAAGGGTATGGAGAGAAATACAGTTAGCCATTTAGCTTCTTTTTGGCATAGTGAAATTGTGATTTCCTATGGATAATGTCAGCTAGAAAGGTAATTATCTGAGTTAAATATCATCTAATGAATGCTCTTGGTAGGGTAGGAATACTGATGTTGGTATGCAAAACTGGCTTCCTTTTCCCTATATGATTTCTTATGTTGTGTTCATTAATGTTTCAGTCTTGCAGAGACTTCCCCCCAACCCACCCCCGCACCTCCCGACCCCCCCATCCCACCCCCGCACCTCACAGCTTCAAGGAGACTTGACTACCACATCTAGATCTTGAAGTGTCTTAATGATAAAAATAAGATGAATGCTGGTAACCAATCTGCATTTTATTCGAGTTTCCAATGTTTACATTATTAAAACAACCTCACTGAAAATAACGCTGATGTTTCTGTGCAGCTGGAGATGAAATTCAGCTTTGGCCAGGCTTTGCGTGTCTGGGTATTCAGCGCCAGGAAGCTCTATAGAAACTGTCACTTTTGTGGAACTGCCACAAAGAGAGGGAGACTGCGCTAAACTATTTTTCATTCTTAAACCATTCCCGCTAAAGTAAGCAACAATCAAATACTTATAATGATATTGACCTACTTGTGAAGTGCTTTGGGATATGTATTGTTATTCAAATGCTGTGGTGTTATTATTTTTATTTCATTTTAATTGCATTCTGTCATGTGCAAAACTTTTAAAGCGTCTATCTCCTCAGCATAACATCTCCCTGCTTGTTCTCTGCAGAACAGCACTTGATTTTTGTAAAGGCAGAGCAAAATATTTTCAATCACTTCTGAGTCAGAAGATAATAGAATGTACTCACAGTAAACCAAAGTATCTTTTTTTCCTCACTGTTAAAGCTAACTGTGATCATATGGATTGAAAGGAGACAGAGCAAAAACTTGTGAAAATTGATTTGGGAATAATTCCCATTATGATGAAACACCTTTGCTTGAGCTCGGCAAGGGGAAAACAAGGTTATAGGTGCTCAATCGCATCAGCTAAAATCCAGGTAGAATCCCTTCAACACACTTGCTGTGCCCTACGTGATAATCAGGGTTAGCTGGTTTTCATTAATTAGGGGTTTGGGCAAGGACTGGGGTTTGTTCTTGGGACAATTTGTGCAAAAGACACAGTAAATGACTCATATTCGTAATTCTCCAAGGCCTGAAGCCCTGTCTAAACATAGTTTGTATTGCTTTAAATATGCAGGTGCATTTAAAGTAGTAAAACTGCAAGTCACATCCCATCTTCCCCTTTTCAAACCCAGCTATAATGACATAAAGTGATTATATCAGGAAAGGGAAATGAACAAGCTATACTGGTATTATCATATATATAATGGTATGATTCTACCTACACCAAAGGTTCAAATGGTCTGTGCATAATGTTTAAAAATAAATCACATTCTTAACTGAAGCAGTTGAACTGATAGGAAAGCAATTTTGATAGGAAATCTATTGCAGGCTCGGCTTTCTTTGCCTGAACACCACCACCAGCAGCAGCAAAGGACCATGGAGGGGATCAAATATGGGACAATTGCAATACCATTGGTACTTCTGGTGAACATACCCCCAAATTTAAACTCAGAAAACACTTTGAAAAGGTTTAAACAAAATAAGAAAATACTTCCCTCCCTTCCTGACCCTCCAAACAGTAAAGATAGGCTACTAGTGCTGCCTTTAAGAGATGAAACAATTATTCTGATTTTTTTCAGAGCTTCTGTGGACATAGTATTTAACTTACTGACCCATTTCAGTCACCTCAAGACAAGTTCAATATTACAAGGAGTTGTGACCATTTCTCAGCACACAAGATACCGCTGTAAATTTTTGGAAATCACATTGCCACTGATCCTTGAAACACCTAAGGAACGTGTATTACATTTACTGATTTAATAAATTATGACCAGCCAACATGACCTTCTGTAGACCATAGGTCAAAGAATTTCATCCTTGTCATGCCTTTTTCTCATTCAGCAGTTTCTTCTTCATTAGAGAGCACTGTGAAACAATGAAATAGTTCCAGAAAAGTGATACACTAACAGGCAAGTCTAAGGCGAGCCGGCAGCAGAAGCATCATAAGATCTGCAGGTCTGTTTTCTTATATTCAGTCCAAGAGGCCATGTAGTTTGTAAAGGTACCACAACATCTTCGTCTTGTTATTTTTGCAAATTCTGACTGCAAGTGATTCAATAAAAAACTGTTGTCTTCAGGGTTGTGATTTTCAATTAAAGGAAATTCTGGTGTACTAGTTTATACGTTTCCATATTTATTTCCCTAATATTTTACTTTATCTCTTTTTTTAGCCTCTGAAATGTGGTGGAAGACTAATTTGTGTGTGTTTATTATTAAAACTTGGTACTGGAAGAAAGAACTACTCATATTTTAATGGAAAACTTGTCCTTTGTCTTGATTTTTTAAACATCTTTTTTCCACAAGTGTTGCTTTTCTGAGGATGTTTCTGTGCCTGTTTTTCTATGGAGATACGTTATTAATATTTTTTCTGTCTAATGAAATCAAGTTAACGTGGCTGATAGAACCAGACAGACAAATTCTGATCTTTTCTGTAATGACTCTATAGACTCTAATGAAATTTCCTTGTATTTGCACTATGAGAACTGGGAGCAGCTTGTTTCCTGGTTCTTGCTGCTCAAGTGTATGCCCTCTCAATATGGGGCAGACAAAGCTTTAACATTTAATCAACTATTAGACTTGGTGTTTCTGTCGGTCCCCCTTCCCCCTTAATCTATTTAATTTGCTTTTGTTTTCTTTATTCTGTTCATCTAATTTAATGACTGATCTTTTCTTTAAAGCTTCTTCCCCAGCTGCTATGCAATAAATGCATGGAGGTATTGCAGGTGAACGGCTTCGTCTTTTTCAAACCTGAAGAAATAGATTGATGGGGTGAAAACCTCTGATTAAAAAATTGCTCTAGCTTTGCTTTTCCTAAACAGATTCACTCACCTGCATCTGCTAATAATAGTCCTGGTTTTCCCATCATGCCTTCTTACTATTCCCACCTCTTCTTGTCTTGTATACATGTAGGGTTTTCATCCTGAGAGATGGGACTGACACCAATCTGTGCAAAATAATTTTTTCATAAACCCCCCCAGATTTCATGCAGAACTCTTTAAGGAAGCGGGAGAAAGGCAAATCTAAGTGTTGGATGATACTCCCTAAATACAGGGACATTTCTTATTGTCTGTAATAGTCTTATTAAGAGCCTCGAGTCACTCATGTAACCAAGATTATATGACCAGGCCCTGAATAAGCTAAAACATCAGGACACACAATAGTTTTTCATTTCAAATATACCACTGGGTACTTGCAAAATATACATTTTACAAATACCAAATCCAACAGATAAAATGTACAAGATGATAGCTATTCGAATAACAGCTTTTCTACTGTTTGACCTAAAAAAATGTCATGGTAAAAGACATCTACAAAACACACATTTTCACTTTACATTTTTAATGTATCCTGCTGGCTGCGTGTTGCACATCCTGTGATAGCACTTGCATTCAAATCAACACAATGAAATGTGACGTGTCAGATCAATGAAATGAACAGCACTTCTCCATGTGTAAATTGAAAAGGCACGCAGAAAGTTTATGCAGAAAGAATTGACAAAACAGATAAATTATATTGTTTGGGGTATCTTTTTCTGTCACTGATAACAAAAGAGTTGGATGGGTCATCAAACTGCAATATGTCTTTTTATTTCTTGGTCATTTTTACATCTTGCAATAGCCATTACCAGGAAAAATAATAGAAAAGATAAATAATTTCTTGGCAGAGTAAACAATTGTGTATTTATTTTTTTCTACTTTTTTTTTTTTTCCCCCATAGCCATTTTGCATGTTATTCTTGTTTGCTGCATTATGGTTTTATTCTCTGGCTAAATAACATGGGAAAATATATTCCACACATAAACACTAGCTGTGTTTTGATGTACTAAAATGAAATGGAAATTCCATTTAATCTATTAACCACATTTGCTTGCAATTATAAGATATATATTGCATACTTTCTTGCCTTAAAACCACTTCACAATCTGTTACCTTCTGTTTTCAGAAATGGAAATGCTACAGTTATTCTTGCTCTCTGCTTACACAGGATTCCTCAAGATATCACCAGTGACATCACACTTTCAAGGAAAAGGTAATGATTTAATAGGCATTTTCAGCTGGATATTGTTGTTATTTTGAAATCTGATATTAAATGTACTTCTTCCTTGGAACACTAAAATAACATCAAGTAAAATGAAGCCTAGGAGCACATTGCTGCTTAAGGCCTTGAAAGCTCTTCTATACATTCTGCATACTTGAGAAACATCAAGTAATTAAATGGCTCGCTCCTTCAAACTAAGCTAGTCTTTAAAAAAAAATAAATCACAAAACAACAGCCCACTCTCTCACAGTAGAGTCTTTTATGCCTGTGCACAAATACAGAACTAAACATTTTTAAAAATACTCCTTCCTGGAGAAGGCACATTGGGATTTAATATTTGCCCCCAACAACGGGTTCACTTGGCTAAGCATCACTGAGCATCAATGTATAAATCCTGCGCTCTCATTCAGAGCCACTGCATTTCCACAATAGAAGTGCATGAGACCACATGCTGGTATTCTCCACAAAAGTCACTTGTTATTTAAATCAGAACTACAAACCTGCTCCCTCACCTCCCCCTCTCCAGCCCCTAGAGGGGCATATTCTCATTAACATTCTTAATGTTAATTGGAATTACATGTGCACATCAAGAGGAGAATACACCTCCAGATGCGATATTTGCAAGCTTCATATTAAGCCAGGCTGTGTTGAAATAAAACACATCACTGAACATACAGTCCTATCTTGATTTTGAACAGTAATATATGTTTTATATGTACAAAACCAGGTCTTACACACAGACAAAAATGAATTCAGTGTGATACAACCATAGCCTCCATTACTGTAGGATCTGAGCTTGCCGTTTCTCACTCATGTGAAAAATCCTCCTGCCTACAAGGTACACATAGGCTTATGACCCAGCACATTTTTTTTTGTAATAGAAATTAGTTTCAGATCTGAATCATTTAAAAATGGTGACAAGACAGCATGACTTAGACTCACTTGTTCAGAAAAGAAGCTGTAAGGTTCAGCGCAAAAATTAATTTTTAGAAATTACAGGCTAGTGCCCGTATTTTCTAACTTCATAAAAATAATGCAATTCTGTTAATAAAAATCATCAGTTCTCAAAATATAATCCTCTCAGAAATAAACCTGCAAAAGTATAAAAAATAGCCAACACCAAACGCACTTTCAAATATTCTTTTTAAATTCACTATAATTTTACAGTTTCAATAATATTCACACTAAGTTCCCTACAATTTCTTTTTGCAAAATGTAAATGCAGAGTAGAAGACAGTGCAATCTGAAATCTGGAAAGCTCAAACAGATCAGTTTAATTCATTCTGGACTAACATTATCTTTAATGAGCCTTTACACTTCCATGTAATGGGAATTTTTCTATTGTTATTTTTAGCAATTCACCCAACAAATCATGAGCATCTCCAACAGAATTAGATAAAAGCTCAGTCCCAGAAGCAAGGGGCAGATTTGACTCAAAAGGCATAAATTGAGGTTTCATTCCTTTGAAGAAACTCTCCTAATATTGTTACAGAAACGTGCATTGAAATAATGTCAAATTCTACTAGAAATCATAATAAATAAAACTGTATGCTGAAGTATCTCAGTTAGAATTCAGCAAGGCTATAAAACAGATACATGCAAGTCAGACAATATCAAGGAAAATGGGTTTAGAGCTGAGGAAAATATTCATTTAGTAATGATCTTTCTTCATTTAATGACATGCTAGGCTTAAGCCCATGACATCTTGGAAGCGCTCATGTAAAATCTCATTTGCCTATTCTTCCTTGCTATCAAAGATGGTCATCAAAACAAGACTTGCTTGGGAATAAGTAATGCAAACATCACATCTACCTTGCTAATATTAGAGGAACACGGAAGACATTTTTATATGTCTGCTGATATGACATATCGGAATATTTTTATAAAGGAAAAAACAGTCCCCTCCCCACACCGAAACAATATCCTGAATGCCTGGTTTCAGGTATGTTGCAGTCACAAATGCATAGAAATGAGAGAGAGAAAAAAAAAAAAAAAAAAAAGAGAAGCCTTTCTAGGTCATCTATTCCATCCATCTGCTGGAGCAAGATCACTCCCTACAATATACATGCTAGAGCTTTTCTCAGTCTGATTTTAAATGTCTTGTTTCCATCTGTTCAATTTGACCTTACCTATTTCATCTTGGGTAGTTAAAATGGCTGCTGTATAGTGCAATAATTCAGGGCAAGATCTAAAAAAATTAAAAAAAAATCAGCATGCAAAAGTCCTCTTATCCTTAGTGCAGCTAATTTTGAAGATAATGTTTAATCACAAAAGATCAAACTGGACAAATGATGCCTATAAGAATGTGCCGTCTGTGCGAAGCGTCATCTTTTACTGTATCATATGGATTAGATCCTGAGCTAATCAGTCAGATTCAGAGCTGAACTGCTTTGGGTCCATCTTACAATGCAAATATTGGGGGGTGGGGAATGTTCAACTCAAGTCTTCTGCATTTAATGAGTTGCCTTTTCCATTCTTATTAACTAAAATACTTTTACCACTTCGGTTTTTTAAACTTAAACAATTATATTAGATGTAATCGTTATTTTATTAACATTTTTCTCCAAGGATTTTTCTTTCTGATTATGAGTACTTTGCAATTTCAGACAGTATGATGGATGCTACTCTTCTATGACAAGAATTTTAACAGCCCTTCTTCAGCACTCAATGCACACCCAATTATGCGTCTGAGCTAGTAACCTTGAATTTATGTTGCCATGGCGACAAACTGGTCATGCATTATGGATTATCATTGAAATTCTACACCCCTACCTAGCATAATGAGAGTTGGGGACTTAATCAAATCAGCCATTCTGTGTGACACAAAGTGAAGAACTAGCTCTTATTGTTCAGCCTGGAGAAAGGAAGCAGGCCTGATGGAGTGGCAGCTGCAGTGCCGCAGCCTGATAGATTGCCCTTATATACATTTGTGAATGTATAGACAGATGGTTTTCAATGCCTGGAATTTCTGGCTTAGGAAGCAGCTGTTCGGGTAACCTCTGCCGTCTCACCTTGTTGTCATGGAGCATTGCACCGAGACTGAGAATGCGGACGGGTACACTGGCAATCTGACCGAATTTACGTGGCGTGGCACCCCTCTTTCATCCGGGGCGGCAGGGCGGGGAGGGAGGCAGGGCTGAGGGGGGAGCGCACCCGCGGGCTGAAGCTGGGTGCTCGGGCATCCTCCAGCCCCTCTCCCACCCCGTCTGCACAAAAAAAGATAGGCAAAATTGTTGTGGTTATCGTTCCTGGGGATTTAATCTAGTTTACCTCTTGAAATCATGGTGCGACGTGCTATTTGTACGCATTTCAGGCATCAGTAAAGGCACACAGGTTTCAGGTTGCCATACCGTATTTTGCTTGTTTCTGAGAACACCAGCTTCGCTAAGGTCAGAGCTGAAGAAGGTTCAATGCCAGAACAAAAATCAAGCCAAATGGATACGAAAAATCAACAACCATTATGTACTTCTTACCTGCCAGACTCCTTTTCTGCCTTATCACTGAAATTTCTGTCTCTAGTCTGAGATATTGTAGGAAGCTACAGGAACTGCTGGGAACTCATTAACTTCCTTTTTAATAAAATAATAGTAAAGCTGTAGCAATTTCTAGAAGAATTGAGCCATAATAAACATTTATAAATCTTAAATCTGTTTAGTGTAAGTACCTGAGTATTTTGTTCTACAACAAAAGGAAGCCGATCTACATAGTATTACTCATTTGTTCTTACGGTTATTTTTAATTATTATAGCCATAACAGCATTATTTTTCTCCACTTAGTTCTCCATCCCTAAAATCTGTAAAAGCTTTGAAGCTTCAAAGGTTCTGATTCTTTATAAACATACATCTATTAAAAAATCCTTACTTTCCAAAATCTTGATTAGCCAATTATTCCGTTTCACCCTTATATTTTGGAAGTCTGGCTGTTGTTACTGTAATATAGTTTATTTACTCATTCATATGTATAAGGTGACCATCACCATGGTTTCTGCATAGGGAGCGCTATGTGTCTGTCAGCCTTGCCATTACAGATTCACTAGACCTGTGATTTCAAAGCATGCAACGTTCTCCCAGAGTAAAACCTGATATGACAATATCTTTTCAAAGAAATACTTTATTTTAGATCTAACTGCTTTATTAACACCACTTTTCTTTCCACCAGACTGTCCGTGTTTGTGTTTTGGTGTATAAAATGTATAGCATGCATATGCTATAACGAGATTTAATTTTCAATGCATGTGCAGGAAGTGAATATTTCAGCAGGTTTTTAAAACAAATCAATATACAGGTTATTCAGGAGCCTTGAGTAATCACCCTTTATCTATCTATCTATCTATCTATCTATCTATCTATCTATTCATAAGTATAAGTAAAAACAGTGCCTCACCTTCTGTGCAGCTTTTTACTTCAAAAAGAGCCATCGCTCTCCTGTATTGCCCCAGGAGATTGCAGGAGCTCCCCAGAAGGCTTTGCAGTCTATCCACTAATGATTTGTGAACTGAAACATTCCGGGAAAGCCCGGGGAAGGGGAAACTGCACCCACTCAGGGGCCTGATTCTGCAAGCCCTCTTCCAGCTGGAGCCAAGGAAGTTGCTCATGCCCCCCTTGGGGGTTCATTCTCCCAGGTAAAGATCCCCTCATGTCAATAAATCTGTCTCCTAAACACACTCCGATCTTGACAGCGTAGCAGATTTCCATTACTGTTTGGTTACTAAAGGACATCAGGGGCCTTTCAGAATTTCTCGAATTTAAATACCTTAAAAAAAACCCCAACAAACTTCCCCAAAATGATTCATTCATACAGAACTGTCTTTGACAACACTGACTGTGTAACAGACTAAGGAAGAAAATTCAGAGCTAGGGATTGATGGGCTAAATAAACAGACTGATATAATTGTAATCTTTCTCAATGAAAGAACGAATGAACCTTTTTCAACTTTAACTTACAGTGCCCGGAATTTCCTTGTGTTTATAAATTTAAGCCAAACCCTTAAATCTGATGTTAATGTCAACTTTACATTACTTAAATTAAATTTTTTATGGTTGAGTAGCTTTTATTGTGTGGGCATTTTGGAAAAGGATGTTATAGTTGGGTCTAGCAGAATGAGCCAACAAAAATAATAGTACATGCTTTAAATTAAAACCTATGGAGAAAAAACAAGAAATAAAAGAGTAGTAGCATGGACACAGGGAATTAAGGGACAACTTCTCTTTAAAAATGTTCCACAAGAAAGAAGGGAATATTTTCGGAACTTTTTTTCATTAAGTGTTTTAAAGAAACAATTTTTAATGGGGTAGGCTAACTTCAAAAACAGTGTAAGAGGATGGCAAGGAAACTTGCATTAGGCTAATATTAAATACTTGGCCCAGTACTTGATTTATGATCAAATTGTATACCTGAAGGAATAAAGAAGTGTGTGCAATACACACTTAGTGTGTTCCTAATATTAACAGCAAAAAAAAGAACTAAATTTAGAGCCTATTTTTGCAACCTTTATTTAGGTTAAGTAGAAGTTTTTCAAGGAAATACTTCAGTTGATCTCAGTAAAATTATTATCAGGAATAAATTTTTCCTTAGCATAACTTATGGTCCCAGAGAAGAATCTGAATATCAAAAAGTATTTAAAGTTTCTGAAACATAACATTTTCATTAGCGGAAAAGCTGAAGAAAAAGCTTCTGAGTTATTGTCTCTTTGTTTTTATGCTAACTTGTGGCGGGCGTTACTGACAAACTGTAGCTGGAAATAAGATATAAGTTTGGAAACTTTAACTCTGTCATATTTAAAAGACTGTCTCTTGGCCTCTTTAATCAAAAAATCATCCAGCCTTGCTCCCTCCTCTCCCAAGAAATCAAAGATTAACTATTTCCTTAAAATGACCAGTTGCAGACTGGGTAATTTTTCTCTTGCAATTTACAAAAAGGAGACAGAACTGTAAATTTTAGTTTACTATTTTTTTGTTGTGGTTGCTTGTTTTTCCCATGTTATTCATGCACTTTCTTGCAGGTGTAAGAAAGTCTATATAACTGTATATTGGGAAGGATTTTGCAATGATTTTACACTACCAGCCGCCGCACGCCGGAGGCTGGGAAATCTCGCTGGCGTGTGAGCGTGGTGGTCGCAGTTCACCTCTGCGCTGTCTGGTCTCCTTGGCTGCGGGTCCTCACTTGGTGTAAGGAGGCAGAAGAAAGGATGCACTGCTCGACTAACTCCTGTTCATTATAGTGCGGTGACAGCCGAATTGTTAGTATTTTAGGGACTTAAAATCTGACTTACTAAACTCTTAAAAACTTACAGGCTTTTTGAAGAAATACAGGGGGAAAGCTGCATTTTAGCCGTTTTGGAACAAGGACATCAGAGCTGCAGAGCTGTGTAGGGTAATACAGGATACAGGTAGTCTCAGAAATTCAGGTTTTGAGCAAAATACCATTTCCATTTCTGAGAGGTTATGCCAGTTAGTGTACTAGTAATTGCAGGTTTGCTTAAAGACACTCAGTCTCAGTATGTAAACCCTCCCATTTTGCTTAAATTCACCCATTTTGTCACAACCAGTGGTGCCAGATGATATGTTTCCCTTCACTGTGAAATGCATTTAATCACAAAAATCGAATGCCTGGGTAGTGAGAACATTTCTATAATCCACTGTACCAGCTTGCTCACTTCCAGGATCTGACTGGTGTGCTCATGAAATCTTTTCGCTGTCACACTGAGATGTATCATTTCTAACTGGAGCTTAGCTGATGAGAAACATCAGAGTTTATGATTACCCTGACAGCAGGACTCCGACAAAAATATAATTAAAATTGTCTTCCTTTGTGGATGCATGTGTGCAAGACATTTAGGATGGTCACCTGAAAAACTCACTCTCTCCATGTCTTTTCAAGGGTAATTAAAAAACTAAGTATTTACCGGTATCATTCAAACTGCTGCTAAGAGTCCCTGCTACTGCATTTTGCTTGGATAATTGCTCAAAGTCACATAGACCCAGTCCTGAAGGCACCCAGAGGCCTGACTGGTCCTGCCCAGCCTCCCCCCACCCTGCCCGTGGCCCCAGCACCCCTCCCCAGCTAACCTCGGGGCTCTCAGTCCTTGCCCCAGCAGCATTTGGTCCAGGGCTCTGCCGCTCCCTGAAAGCCCACCATCCCGCTCTGCCACAGCTCGGCATTCACAGCAATACAGAAAAGTAAAACTTTTTTTTTTTTTTTTTTTTTAGCTTAACAGAATCATTTCATATCTATATGAAGTCCTATGTTGCATATTTACTCACTTCTAGTTTATATGGAGGTGTGGCAAATTGAGACACGTGAAATTGTGCATAGACATAATTTACTATTTTGGGCATCCTGTGCATGTATGCGTGTGTACGCACATCTCACTGGTACACACGAGTGCTCTTTTGGACACTTTTTCTTCCTCTGTGAATACTCAGACTTGTGTTTTATATAAATATTTGGGAGTTTTATTCTTCTTTTAAGGCAGTTGTGTGCTAAAGTACAAATATATCTATGTAGTTACATACACAGTAAGATGCTCCAATAAAAACAAGCAGACAGGGAAAAAAACTTAAAGGAGATGCCGTTCCATGGCGTACCCCTGCCTGAGTGCTGGGCTCCTCGTGTGGTGGGTGAACGGCTCTGCCTCCCCGAGGGGGCCTGGCTAACACCGCTGGCTCAGCACCGGCCACCTCCACCGATTTACACCCGCTCAGCTTTTGATCCAGAAGGCCGAAAGCTGATTTTCAGAGAAAGGATATCAGACAGGAGGTAGAGTGTTTGCAGCTTAGCAGGCAACCTCCAGAGGCAAGAGGCTGCTCTTTGTAAAAAGCAAAAAGAAAAAAGTCATTCTTTCGGGAGCTGATTTGTGGCACATGAGTTTTCTGATACTGGAGTACATGGGACAACCTGGATATCAGAACGTGCACTGAACAGACGGTATACCCAGACAGGCTCTGCACATTTAGTGACGCTAATTGGGGTAGTTGAAAGTTTGCAATGATGCTGCAGAAAAGGGGCAGCTTGGGATGGTCACTTAAACTGGAAATAGCTTTAAAAACAGAAAGACATGTGTCCCTGAGGGCAGCATCTGCCAGCTGAACTGCAGCCCTCTCTGAGGCAGGGTTATTCTTTTATTTTAAAACTTGTAAGAAAGAGGAAGGCAGGCAGGACAAGCTCAGGGATGGTCTGAGGCAAATGCTTTACAATGAAAGATACAGCGAAGGCAGGAGAACAGTGTAAGCTACTCTACCTTTTACTTTAGGTTCCTCATTTAACATTAGGAAAATTAGACACACAATTATTTGACTGTGGTTCTTTATTTAGCAACTCTCCTTATATTACAGAGTAATTTGATAGGAAACACCTATTTCAATAGTTGTCAAAACTTTTATTCTTAGGTAAACTTTCTTCCTATGAAAAAAGGAGAAACTTTCAAAATCACTTCTAACAAGGCACAGATACAGAGTCTAGCCAGTTTTAGCACCAGTACATACCACTGTGTGATTCTCTGGCATACAAGTGCACTCAGATAAATACATTGACACTGCTAAAATTCAGCGTGTGCAAAAGAGACCCCTTGGCACACTAATAATGAATAAAGCAGAGTGGCATTAAACATGTCACTTCTACCAGAGGTCGGCGTGTGACAACCGTACACATTTCTTTTCACACTGTATTATTATCCCTTCTTCCCCGGGAAAGCTTCTCCCAAACAGATGTTAAGTCAAACGGTAAGATACTTTCATATCTCTGCAAAGTGTAAAGCAAGCATTAAGAAAATGAAAATAACATAGACTGTAGAATAAGAATTACATGGTAGACTAGATTTTAAACATCAGATTTATACAAAAGCGTTATTGTTTCATCTGAATAGGCAACTAAATACGGTGATGCAATGAATGAACAAATGTAGATACTGGACTTCTTTTATACACTCTCACTCCTACCTCACCATATATGTAATGTGATACAATAAAAGCTTTCATTTCGTATACAATGACAGAGCTTAAATAAGCAGGCCAGTTTTTTCTTATAGACAACTATCACCAAGATAAAGTTTGGAAACAGATACACAGAGCTTTTCGTGGGGAAATAAAACAAAGAAGGTTTGGGGAATGATCTGTGAGAAATGATTTTTCATTCTCTGAGTAAAATAAATGAAAATTTCTCTCAGATATAAACATATTAAGGGTCTTTTCTTTCCATAGATACAGATTTCCTCCAGGAAAAACAGGCAAAAAAGAATAACCCAAACATTGGCTGAGTTACACACTTAAATGTTTCGGAGAATGAGTAGAGATGAGCCTTTGCAGTGAGAAGGAGGAACTCCTGGTGTTGCAGGGCTCAGAAACTGGCTGAGCTCTTTACGGGGACAGAACTCACCCTGAGGAGCCGGACAATGGGCAATCCTCTGTTTGCCGGCAGTGGGAGAATAAGAGAATGAGTCGTCAATCGTTCTCCTATTCCAGCTACTTAGCTACAAAACACAGCTCTAGATAATCTGGGAAAGGGCTCCTGAGTGCTAAAAGAGGGTGTAGCCAAAATCTCTTACCCAATCGCTGAGCAGCACTATGAAGTATGTGGAATACTCAGTGAAGAGGAGACGCAAGATCCAAGCACTCACAAAACACAAGAGAGAAAGGAGACCGCAGACTTCACCCTTGACGTACAAGTTCGTGCAAGGGCTAGGCCAGCAAAATGATGGTGTTGCATATATAGAATTCATGGCAGTGAAACCAGCAAGTTAAGAATCTGGGGTTCAGATTTTACTCTCCTCTGTATGAGTAATGTGCAGAAAGTCTGTGCGGAGCAGCCCCGCATGTTAGAAATATTTGAACTAGTTGGAATCTACATCAACGTCCTGCTTAAACCCATCAGGCACGCTGTTTTTGAAGGCATGGTAATCCATTGGAATATATAGTCCCCTCAACAGGACTATGAAATGCAACTTGGCATTGTATAAACCTACAGAGCTGAAAATGCCTCAGACTTGCTGCAGGACCACACTGCATGTGTACTGTGAGCACACGGGCTACCGGGTGCAAAGTGGGTAGTAAAGAGCATGTGCACAGCCATCGCATTGAAAATCCACAGGAATTTTAGGACTTTTCAACAAGAATAAGACTACTACACATCAGGAAATCCTGGCTGTAACTCCTCAAGATTTACCCAGCATCCATCTCAGGGGGGAAAACAGGTGCTTGTCCAGAAAAATAAAAAAAGCAGTCAAGCAATAATCTTACTTCTCTAGTCAGTAAGTCAGTCAGGGTTTATGGGGTTTTTCTTAAGTGAAGAAGCATCAAGTGTTTGAACATTTTATGTTTTTATATAATAAATGTGATAAAATAAAGAATCCATAAAAGGAAAGGGTAAAGTTTGAGAAATATAATGCTAAACTTTCTTGCAAACAAGTTGCCTGTGACTTGGCTCACCAGTGGTGCCTCTGCCTGGGTGGTGTGTACATCTCCTTCACCAACTGCAAGAGCTCCTGTGCAGCGATGCTGGAGCACAGCATGTGCAAGCCTGGTCTAGAGGGACCCACGGGGAGCGAGAGCTGACCCAGACCTCTCTATCTTGAGTTTTAAGCTGCTTTTCCTAACTTCTAGGTGGAGTAGTATTTATATTTCACAACAGCTGCATACCCTACATAAATAAAACTCTCTCTTTCACACCTGGTTGTCCCCTGGGAGAGGGGAGGAACCACAGGCCTCGGTGGTAGCAGCTCATGGCAGGTTCAGGTCAGGACTCTATAAAAAAGATAAGCAGACAATACCTCCAGGAGCAATCTTTGCTCTCCCGAGGAAAGAGACACACGTTTACATACCATATTCTCTTCCTGAGTGCATTTTTTAAAAATAAGCACAGAACTGTGGGATTTCTTGTTTCCTTCCAAATATGAAATGTAGCACATAAAAAACCCACAGGTCTTTAAACAATGCACTTTGTTTGCACACTTCAGCTAATTGCTACTTATCCTGTCCTGTGAGGAAAAAAATCTCATTTTACAGCCTCTTTCCACAGTGTTTAACTTTGATATAAATATGTGCAGTCCTCATGTGAGGGGTTTTTTCCCTTAACCAGAAACAGTTGGCTGGAGCATAACTTAAATTGATTTTTTTAAAGACATAATATAACATTATGTACTATTATACAGTAAAAGAATTGGCTTGTGTCTCCTGCCTTACGTTCTTTAGAGCACGACCATCTTACTGCCTCAGTGAGTCTATCTCACTGTGTGACCTGTTTAACTGCAGTCATACCTTGGAGTCTTTGATTACAGTAAAAGCTGATGCCATGGTGAAATTCCCTTTAATATTTACATTGTGAGACCTGTTGAAATGATGCAATGTCCTCCTTCTCTGAAGTGCATTACCTCAGCGTGTCTGTGAATCAGCATCATTAGATCTCGATGAGTTCATCCTTAAAAAGGATTTAAAAATATTCCCTGTTCTGGGAATGGGGAGAAGAACACTGCTAATAGGAAGTCTCATTTCACTCAGGGTTTATGATATTTCTGTCCTTGTTCTGCTTTTCCTTTCACTTAGGGTGTTTAACAGTTGAAAGTAAAACTGGTGATGAGGCAATGGATGGACAGATTTTTGGTGTACAATGCTGGTTTTCTGCAAGAAATTCTTCAAAATTCTCTGTGCAGAAGGGAGTCTGGAGTATATATTTCTTTATTTTCATCTTTCCCCCCCCCGCCCCCCCCCGGTCCCTTCTTATCAAAATTGCTTAGACTGATTTACCTATGTCTGATGTCTGAATGTGCAGGATATGAGGATATGCCCTCTGTGGATAGTAGCTGACTAAAAAGCAAAAGAGGACAGCAAAAGAATAGTAACATCTACTATGTTAAAGAAATGACACTAATAACTCCAGTTAAATCTATGCTGGAGTTTGTACTGAAACAGGAATTTAATTTTCTGTTATGTTTAACACAAATTGTTTGGCTTATAATATTTTATTTGGACTACCAGCAAATGAATATAATGTATTTTCAACTATAAATTACATTTTGTCTTATTTGTCTGGGTAGAATTTTAGATCCATATTATTTTATATGGCTTTTCTGGAGGAAAAAAGAAAAAAAAAGTGATAACCTTTCAGTATTGTAGGTCTACTTTCAAAAAATCACAGCTTTTATTGTCCTGTCCACTTGTCCCAGCATCCAAGAGCATGAAAAAAAATATTATTGTACATTCTTCTGGGATGAATATCATGTCATATATAGAAAGGCTGTCTTTGTGAATCATAGGTTAAAACAAATTTTATGCCCACATTTGAATTCATCATTACTGGTCATTGTGGATGAGCCCAGGAAAAGAAGTGTATGTAATTCTTTACATGAGCCCTAAAAGCTCTTGCCAATGCGAACTCTATGAATAGCTCTAAATTATTCTTTCACATTGATCAATATAACAAGAACCAATTTTCCCCCGAAGCATTTTTATGAGACTTTGTTTCTTCTAATCAACATTTTTCTTCATATCCTTTCACTTCGATTATCAGTTTTGCCAACATCTTGGAGTTTTGGCTATTAAAAGTATTAGCGCTTCAGTATTTCTCTGAAAGTAAGAATTTTTCAAAAGCATTGCTATTATTGCTTATTTTTCAATTAATAAAAAAAAATCTAATATAACAATATTTTGTCAGCATTCATATGACAGTGTTATACAGTCAATGCATTTATGTCAGCCAGAATGTTAAAAACTAGATGCAGTCATCAATACCAGTTTCAAATCTGGATTTCACATAGACACTGTGATTATTGTACGTTTAATCTATTCTGAAACAATTTAAAAGATTAAAAAAAAAAAAGAAAAAAGACTTTTGGCTATAATAGCTAGACATAGGTTTTGATTCTAGTGTAGTTTTTTCTCAAAATCAAGTTACGCCCGATTGAATTGGGTACCTCAACATTTGCTGCTTGACATTATCACATGTAATCTCATTCACATTACTGTGAGACTGATAATGTCACTTGCCTGGACTGGCTGGTACTGTAGTGGAAATCCAGTGAAACTACTTGTGGAAGCTGTTCAGGAACAGAAAACTGCACTGGCAGTCTGTATAAAACACCATACATACTGAAAATGTATATACGTGCATATAGAGATATGTTTACCTTTATTGCAATTTGCATCAGTTCTGCTACTATCCATGATTTTTTTTCCTGATAAAGACTCAGAGTGAAATATAAAAATGTAACTATGCAGATGAGAAAATTTATTGTACAAGGTGTGCATTTCTTATAAATGGGGTTACATGCACATGGAAAAATGCAGAAAATATATATAAACACTACTTGTATTCCCTACACCTCCTCCCTCCTCCCAAAACAGTGATCAAGCTGCTAATGCTGTAAGAACACAACCTTCTAGGCTGACCAATATTTTATTTAACCTCTATTTATATCTGTAAGTCACTTATCTGTCATATTCAGATGAGATGTCCTTGCAGCAGAAACCATCTTTTTGCTCTATATTTGAATAGAACATTTTATATTGGAGCTGTGCTATGTGGTAAGATCTCTGCACACTGATACCTAAAAATAGTATCATTACAAGGCATTTGGAAGCTAACGAGATAAAAAATGACATTATGAATGCTCTAGATTTCTTGGCAATGAATGGTTATTGATACAGGTTCAGACAGCCATGCATGGGCTCTTTAGCATTTTATCTAGGAATTACCACAGCCAGAGCAGCTTTGAAGAACCATCTTTTTAGAGGAAAAGAGAATCCGATGCCAAGACACCTTTAAAAAAGTCTGAGGGACAGATACTGAAACCCTCACTCCCATTACACAGTACTGGATTTTACATCTGATCTCATTTCTTCTGCTAGAAACGAGATCTCACTGCCGGCAGCACTCGTGTCTAGTGAACTCGTCTAGAAAGAGGAACAGAACCAGGTCCTGAGCAGGATGGACTGTCAATACCATCAGGTACATCCATTCCCCACCAAGACACCAGAAAACACTGTAACCTGCTTGTCTTACTGACCATATAGAAAATCCAGAGAAATGTTCTAGGGAAAGGGGTGCTATGCTTTAAAACATAATAGTACAAAAAACTGTTAAAAGACACAGTTTTCTTTATATACTTCCCCAGTGTATTAGCGCAGATATTAGTTCATCCACATGGAGCTTGAATAAACTGAAAGAAACTTCTGTGCAAGTTTTCAATGAGTAATGCAAGGTTTTTTACTCTTCCTTCAAGAAGCTATATTATTCATTTCAGGGCCTTACTAAATCAGGTATTTAAACTTGGTCATGCTATATAAACATGATATGAGAGAAAGTAATTACTTATTATAATATAGCCTAGCTAAAATTAGACACTGATCCTGCAGTATCTATTTAGCATAGGCCATTAATTTTTAAGAACTGTTTTCAGCTTGATATTGGATAGCAATAAGAAGAAAATGTCACTTCCAGAACAAGTATTACAAATGTAAGGCCATATATTTAATACTTACAGAGTTTTATATCTCCTGGGTGTAAATGCTATATAAACTCGGCG
This sequence comes from Balearica regulorum gibbericeps, assembly GCF_011004875.1. Classification (NCBI taxonomy): domain Eukaryota; kingdom Metazoa; phylum Chordata; class Aves; order Gruiformes; family Gruidae; genus Balearica; species Balearica regulorum. Next base: position 19,306,333 of record NC_046186.1, read on the forward strand.
ATGGTCGCAGAAAACAAGATGCTGTATTGGTGCTTTTTCATTCAAGAAAACTGAAGCACAGTGACTCTAAAGCGCTTACCTAAGTTAATCAGAGAGGCACAAGAGATAAGTGCTATTTGCAAAAATTCCTTAGGTGGAAAAATGTTAATTAACTGAAGACAAACTTCCTCTAGGAATTTGACAAGTTTTGATAATCTTACTATTTGGAAAGACTGTTTAAAGGTGATGGCACTGTACAATAGCGACCAGCTGGAATATCTACCTGGAAAGTGGGAAAGGAGCACAAGAACAAGTTGCATTTGAAAGTGTTTTCCTGCCTGGATTTCCATGGGCAAGAGGCAGCTGGATCATTCACCACAGGTACTGTCCAGAGCTGTTCTCTTTACAGGGAATTGTTTCTAACTCCACAGTCCCTGGGGAACTGAGGTAACCTTGCCTCTTTGCCTTCTTTACTCAGCTCCCGTTAGGGTTAGTTGGAGATACAGAGTGGGCAATCGTTTGCTTGTGGAAAATGCCACAGCTCCTCTCTGGAAAAACAAACAAACAAACAAACACCCCCCCACCCCCCATTGCAGGCACATCTGGGGACTGTCCAAATGTCTGTTAGCCCAGGAAGGAAATGTGGGTTAATTTCAGCTCACCTGGCTGAACTGATTGGATAAAGAAACTTCAAATGGCAACATCCCCATAGCAGTGTTTCTTTCCCAAGAAGAAATCCATGCTGTCAAATTGGAATTTATTCATAGACAGCCAGAAAGTATCCTCATGATAATAATGCGTAAGAGATATAACGCATTAGGAAATTGGTCATGCACACCACCAGGAAGAGTTCAAAACACCTATGAACAGAGGGAGTTGCAAAGATCCAAGGAAAGTCTCTATCTTTAGTGAAGTCTGTGAAAATACCTTTCTGTTAGTATCACTCTCTTGCTCTCATTCCCTCCCAGACAGTGAAGATTCCTTCTAAGCTTACATTTGTACTTATATTTTTGCTGTGGAAGCCATGAATGCTTACCATGGCTGGGGCTAGAGGCCATGGCAGGAAGAGACTCAGGTATGTGCTTGTACCCAGGGCTATCCTGAGCCTGATGCAAAAGAAATCCACATTTGTGTGCCAATGTGCAGCCGTGCTACATTCTAGTCGATCTCTGTATTGCTACAGCTGGGGTACCAGGTCGGTGGGACATGCTGGAGAGAGCACCTTTCCTGCGAGACAGACGTGAATGCTCTACAACAGACCATGGTCTTTAGCTCTTCAGACTGAAAGGACCATTGATCTGCCTAACGCCCTCCTGGCTGTGAGTTATTCTGAAAGTTACTGAAGGTATTATAATCAGGAAAGGGCAATGCTGTACCATTAACAAACAGACATATAGGAATTGCATATTTAACCCAGAAAAACATATAGCTCTTCTTCATTGTTATTCTTTCCCCAGAAAACACTGGATATTCTTCAGGTGCCCTGTTGCCTGAAACAAACTCCTCTGAAGTTAACAGAAAGACAAGCAGAAAGAAATCTGTACTGGTCCTAGTCTTGGTATTGAAGAAACTGACTAAAAAGCCTCATTTTCTATGTTCAATCAGAAAAACAAACAAATAAGCAAAAAATTGCTTTTCTCCTCCTTAAGCTTCCTTTTCAGTATCAAATTCATTGATTTAAAGGGCCAAAACCAGTAAAAGGATCACTTTGCCACACTTCTCAAGGGGTAATGAATGTTCAAGTACTTCCACCTTCCACACTGGGAGCTGTGATAGAAGAAAAAGTTGCTCCATGGTGCTTTCGTGCCTTGGCTGCCTCCTGTTTCCCTCTGCTCTGCTCCATCCTCCCGTGTGTTGGCTGTGACTCCATCAGCAGCTGAAGTGGTGGAGAGCTTGGCGTGCTTCAGGAAAGGGGCTGATCTCCCCCACCGACACCGCTTTCCACGGTCACAAGTTCACGAGCATTGCTAGAGTTTCAGACTCAGAACCGAACGTCTGTGGGACTTAAAAACAATTTCCCTGTCTGCCTCTGCTGGCTGCTCCCACTTGTTGATTTATGCTCGCGATGCTCGGAGCTGCGGCGTAAATCTGGTTATGTAATAGAAACTTGATAACAGAGAAAGTCAATACGGGAGGGCAATAGAGCTGAAATTACACACTGGCACTACTTTTTATTAACCCTTTCACAGTTCACCTCAGCTGCTTCTCACAGATCTCTGTCTTGCTGGAGCCAAACAGAATGATTTTCTAGAAACACCACCCTTTTGCAACAAAAAAACCCTTTATATATTTGCTTCAGTTAATTATATGATGAAAAATGACCATTTTTTTGGAAATCAGGCAGAATATCTTTATAAACACGTTAAGTTATTTAAATATACCTAGATATTTTATATCATCAGAGTGTTTGCAACATGGGCAGGTTTTCTGATGGAAAGCTTTTTTGTCCATTTTTTTTTGCTTTTTTGATTTTTGTGGCACTTGGTTAATTTCTTACCCACAATTTTGCAGTTGAGCCCTGGGCTCTGTGAAAGCAGGAGGTTTGGCAGGTCCACAGAAGAACCTCTGACAGCTACAGTCTGCATCATTCCTCATTTTAAGCAATAAAGAAAACTTAAGGTTGTAGTTCTTTAAACCATTCATAGATGAAACTTCCACTTTATGTTCTCATAATCTGATTCCTGCTGTTATTAGAAACCCCGTTGTTATTAGAAACTCATTTATCACAGATCTTTATATTCATGGCTTCATTATTTGAAGTCCTGATGGTGATACAATTTCAGTTTTTCTTTTTTCTTGACTGAAGCTAGGGGATTTGCATATTTGATATCTGGGATTTAGGGAGAAACATGGAGATGAATATGAATAAAATCATTATCTGTTCTTCAAGGTGAGCTTTGCTTCTCATGAATATAAGTAAAATATATTTGGTTTTATATGCATATGTTCTTTATAAAATTCTGGTAATAACATGATCCTTCTGTTACTCAGCATAAGATGACTTGAATCATCAATAACTGAAATATATGTGAAAGACATTAACAGAGTTGACATAAAGCAATATTTAATTAGTGTCCCAAGAGCAGTATTATGAAATATGAAGCTAACACTGTTATAAAAACTTGTCTGGAAACCATTACTTGAAGATTGGAAGAAGTCTAAAAATCCCACTTTGTCCAGGTGCTCCTGAAGTTGCTTAGCAACTGCCTCCTTAATCACCTTCTCCAAAACGGGAGGTTTGACAGAGGATAGTAATTAGGTGGTTTCTTGAGGAGGGTCAAGACCTCAACATACTGCAGCCAGGATGTCATTTTGCCCTTCAAAAAGAGGTGTTAATGGAATGCCCATCCACTGGGAAAGTGCTTCCTCACTGACTTTCATAAGCCCTGTGGTCTCCTCACTGGGGTTCTATGTCTGCTCCTGGGACAAGGCACTGTCAAAATCGGCCCTGGGTGTGCTCATGACCTCTTGCTCTGCCATCCCTGGTTGATGGCTGACAGCTTCAGATATGAATGATTTTACCCATCAAAAATATGAAGATGAATTCACTAATTTCCTATTTCAGAGAAGAGGAGCCGACAGGGAACCCAGGTCTCCTTATTGACTTTGCCAAGCAGCTCTTAACTGTATGCATCACAAACATAAATAACTATTCAGATAGGAATTTGGGTAAAAGAACTCATGAAGTACGTAAGGGAAGGGTGATTATTTGGGGGGGTTAACACTTTGGGAAAGAGTTTCCTGTCATCACAAGAAATTCCAAACTGTAATTTTACTAATGAAAATACAAATATGGTCTTTGTTCCCATGGACATGAAAAAAAAAAAAATACTGAAGTCCTCTTTAATAGTTGGAGAAGACTGAGGCAAAGGGAACACTGAGTTCCTTGGCTTTATCAGTGCCCTTGGCATTGAATCATCCTTCCCATTCAGTAACAGTTCCACGTTTTCCTTGTTCAGTCTTTTACTATGAATGTACAAGCTCTTCTTCTTGCGTACCTATCGAGTCTCGAGGCCAGCTGATCTTTGGCTTTCCTGACACCTCCCTACATGTCCAGGCGATGTTTCTGAATTCTTCCTATGCATTATGTCCTTCCTTCCACCTCTTGTCTTTTTGGGCTGCATCTTGCTAGATATGGACAAACCTTATCAGGTCTAGGAAGGGACAATGCTCATTCAAGAATCTCTTAAAAAATTATCCTTGTTGTTTGTTTGCTTGTTTGTTTTTAAATAATCAGTTACGTTATGAGTGATTAATTGATTCCTATCAGTTTTGTAAAAAGAGTTGGGCCTAGCAATATGGTATTTATTATGATATTTTCCTATCATCCAAGTGTTCAGTCTTGCACTTTTGCATACGTACCTGCTGTAACTGCTGTTCTGCATTCCTTCATCTCTTTTTTTCATCTTGTTGAAAAACCTGTTACTTTTTAATAAGCAGATTTTAGTTCATGATGTTTTTTCTTTGTTGCACTTCTGTTTAAGACAGCATATGAACTTTTTAAAAAAATTCTTTATTAATTACAAATTAATATTTGTTTCTAAGTCACTCATAATACTTGAGAGCTTTTCCTTCCTTGAGTTTTAAATGTACTATAGAATCAGCTCTGTTTACATATATACTGGAAGGCCATTCAGAATATTGCAGAATATTACTGATTCACCTCCAGACTTTAACAAAGGCATTTTCTAGTTTACCTGAGGCCTAAAACTTCCATATCTTTCTCATGTTGCAATTATATTTATATATTAGACCTCTCTCCCAGCCTTTAACTTTTCATTTCATTTACATAAATACATATTTTCAAAATGCTTTTGTGGTCTAGGTGAGAAACGTATTTTTACCTCGAGTAGCATTACAGTAGAAACTAGACTATTTTTAACGGTGTGCAAAGTAACAAAACTAAAGCAAAATGTGGTTTTCAAAGTTGTATCTGCTTGTACTTTTTAAACTTAGCATGTGTGTTTATGCTGGTTGATCAAACCTCGAATATAATAAAAATAGCCAATGGATTTAAACCCACTATTGTTTACTGTAAAATAACCCTCACATTTAAACTCTTTCCAACTTTCCTAGGTAAATGACTGATCTGACCTCAAACATGTGTAAAACTGAAAGTTTCAAAGTAGACCTGCAAGATACTCTTCATTATCATTATTTTTACTATTGCAACCTCCTCCTTTCCTCATTCCTGACTGTAAAACCCCTTGGAGCAGATAAGCATTGGCAAGAGGATTAATCTCCTCTGTTTGAGGAGAAAGGTTGTTCTGTGGCAAAGTCAAAATTGACAGCTGGAGCTCTGAGCAGCCTGTCCTGCAATGCAATCAAAAGCCTTGAAAGTTATTTCGTAATGGTGCTTCTATAACCTCAGTCAGAACCATGATTCTCAAAACAGATGAAGGGAAATAATGTTTATTGAGGTTTTTTTTTTTTAAAAAAAAAAAAAAAAGAGATGAATGTTTCAATGCTTTGTGTGATTTAGGATATAATTGTTTACATTAAATTAAAAAGCCCTCTATATGCATTGGTGTATCACTGCACAGCATTAACTTATTTAATGTGTACAATTAAATGTAATCAAAATGCCAGTTCAATTAATCAACAGAGGGAATAATATGTACTCTAATCAGAGTTCTTTACAGAAAATGTTTGTAGATGTTGATGCTGTTATTCGGGATGTTTTTGAATGGAGGTTGATTTTGTAGTTTTTTAGAGTAAGAGATTTTGTTGTTATATGAAAATTGTTCTATGCCCCAGTTTTTTATATCTTTTTGTTGTGTTTCCTGCTGTCTAGAAATGCTGTATTCCTTTATTTGGGACTTTTGAAAAACTTGATTTCATTTTTGCCTGGGTAAGTACTAAGCTTATGACACGGTCTTACGAATTTGAAGCTGAGGGAGGCACAGAACAGAAGAGCAAACAACACTGGGAATGTTTTATCCACTAGCTAATTATTAAGAAAATATTCAAAGATATCAAGTAAACAATGTTCTGAATTAATTTCTTTTCTGTCCTTTGAAGCACTGAAGACCTCTTAAGTCCATTGCAAGGATTGCAGTACTAGGTTACAGCTGACAATTCTTTCTGGACATAAGAATTCATGGGTAGTTAAAGGAAAAATGAATGGGGAAGAGACACTGGACGTTCATCATCTACTCAACCTCACCAGAAAAAATACAGACAGCTGTTTTCCTATGCAGCCTTCTTCCCCTCAGTGTCTCCCTTAAAATGGCTGATAGCATCATTTTTCCTGAGATTTGATGGGATTTCCAGCACCTGCTGGAGACAGAGGAGATTCCTACCAATGACCACAGTCTTTTGCAAACCTCAGGTAGTTTGCATTGTGGGGGAGTCTTCTGTCTCTTCTCCAGGGAAGGTGGCCAGCTGGAGCTGACAGTTTTGCATTTAAGCTTTGTGCATCAGATCGCTTAACATTACATCAGGAGCACACTTACTTACCCATCGCAATGAATGCTTATGTGGTTGAGGATCATTCACTCATTCCTACTAGCCAGGGCACGATACTCAGAAACGGCTGAGTCAAGGTAGGGCTTCCATTTTTAACTTTAACATTTTCAAGGTCCCTAAAGTGCATGAGCTCACTCGCTGCATCTCTCACCCCACAAAGGTACTAGGGCTCTCTGCATGGGTCAGGGAGGAAGATGAGGTAAAGGCTTTCACACTCATTTCTGGAGACATCTTTTTCTCTACATTGACTGAATGCCTGAGTATCTAAAACAGGTGCCCTATTTCATCTGCCTTGTTGAGATTACTCATTCATTGGGTTATTTAACTTAAGCTCCTACTGTTAAAAACATGGCCTTGAATCTCCTAGTTTTAGACTATCTTGGAGTTGGCTTATTCTTAAAGAATTTTGGAACTAGTACTTAGTATACTATAAGCATGTTGTTTTTCTTCATTCTGGTCTTCATTAAGACCATCAGTAGGCAGAGCTATCAGCTTCAGGAGGAAATCTTTCATGATAACAATCTAATCAAGACATACAGAAAACTCTTCAGGCTAAAAATGTAAAATCTGTCTTTTATTATCCCTGCTTTTCAAAGTTTGAGATACTGTATATGTATTTAGTTTTGTTAATAGTTGTAAGGGATTTTGTTGGGTAATGTGTTTACCAGTAATAATTAATAATAGATGATAATTTTGATTATGAATATGATAATATTTTTCAAGTTAGAATTAATTCCCAGGAAACACTAGGAATATAGTAATTACACACTTACATTGGTAGACATTTTGTAATGAGTATCTATGAAACTTCAGAGGTCTTATATTTTCTGTTGCATTATTACTTTACTTCATTTGTGGAAAAGCAGTATATTCTAATTATCTGATAATTATCTTTCTCACACAGAAAATCGTATCTTGGAACATATATCCCTTATATTTTATTCAAATTTAAGACTCACCAAAAACACTGCTTTCATATAAGTTTAAGAGTTTCTTTTGGGATACAAGTTACTTTGTGGTATTCTAGAGTAAAAATTACCAGTGGATCAGTTGCTCTTTGTTAAATGGTTGAATACTGAGACTATAAGTTGATTATACAAAGAGAGTATGCATATGATCAGACACTATTGAGTAACTGACAGACAACCTATGAATCTGTAATGTTGTCTGCCCTCTTGTGACTTTTTATGTGTCCGTAGGCTTATTCAAAGGAACATTTAACAGCATGATTAACTTTATATGTGCCTGCAATCCAGTGAAGTTAATGAAATCAAATATGGATGGAAATTCACTGCGTTCAAGCACACAAAACTTAATGCAATAGTTAAGGAAGTTATTGCTGACTTACTGGAAGTAGTGCAGCAGACCTAAAGTGCAAAAGCAGCTAAATAAAAAAGGTAAAGTTAAACAAAGTCAAAAAAGAAGGAAAAAAAAAACCCCAAAACCAAAAAAGAAAGAACAGAAGACAGGCCAATGTTGCAGACATAATGAAAAGGCAACAAAGAGCAATACACATTGTGCTTAAAATTCCTCAGCTCTTAATAGCAGAACTATATGCTCCACACCATCTGCCAGCTGTGAACAGAAAGAAAATCACACATACAGGTACTGTAAAGTACAATCTAATTAGTGTACTAAAGCTTAATATATTTGAGATTTTTTTTTGTAAATATAAAAACAATTATAATAGAACAAATCTATTCCCATGACAATATAATGAAGAGGCTTATGTTTCTGTAATGAAATGTTTCATTATTCTGCATCATGCCTTACTGAATATATTATATAGTCTCATGTATGGCAATTAAAATGGTAATATACAGGAGCAGACACACAGAATCTGAATCACTATAGGGTACTGAGCAGACTACCAAGACTTGCTAACATTTTCATGGATCTGTCACTCTGAGGTGAGACTTTCTTGACCTTTGTGACTTCAGATAGGACTTTTCAACAACAAGCAGCAGCAAAACTTTCTCAATATATCCAACAGTAATTGTTTCTCCAAATTAAAGAAAAAAATATTTAGCAAATCCCTTACACATATAAACAAAGGTATTATTTTTCCAGCACTTAGACCATCCGCTCCACAGCCTGGAGGACAGAGCTGCAAAGCCACAGCAGGGAAACAGCAGTGCTGCAGAACAGCTATGCAAAGCACTAAATTTTATGGCACAACTCTCATGCACAAAAGCACTTCTGTGACTTTGAAGGATTAACTTCTTTCCCTTGGCCATTCAGGAATTATGAGAAACCCTGTGAGATGGTTCAGACCGTCCAGGAGCCAGCCAACAGGCACCTCAAGGAGGAGGGCTATGCCTAAGCAGGATTCAGTCTCCACGTCAAGCACCACCATCCACTCATTGTTTTAGGAGATCGGCAGGAACACCACTTCTCCTTTTGTGTGGTCGTCCAGCACAGTGTTTCTGAAACTTTTTGAGAGGGCAGCCTTCCCCCGGACATTTGTGTTATCCTTTAAGTTCAGTACCTTAAGGGTGGCAAAACCCAGCTATAGTTACTGTAGGGAAATAGTTACTCTTAGCCTCTTGTTTTAGATGAAAAGTACCCTTGCTGTCAATTCAAGATAGCTAGTGACTATCACACTGTCTGCTAGTGGTCACTATTCAAGATAGCTAGTGACTATCACACAGCTGGAAAAAGCAGCAGAAAGCCACTTTGACTTGATAATCTTAAAGGTCTTTTCCAACCTAAACGATAATAAAATAAATAAAATAATAAAAGCGAGAAGGACCATGGGTCTTCAGCCAGCACAAGGTATGCGTTGGTTTCACTTAAGTGTTTCTGTTCTCTTTGCAAGCAAAATGTGTAAATACTCCAAGGACTCATAACAGGAACATACCCCAGAGTACCATATTGTGAAATCCACGTTAGGGACATGCTGTAAAACCAGTAACAAGCAGTTCTAGAGGAAAGCCTTTCCAATGGAGAATTGCTTGATCCCAAGAGAAGAGCAACAATCCAGTTTCCTGGAGCTGATTTTTAATAACCATTTCAGGAACATACCAAATTGCCTTTACAAATACTACTAAAAAGTTTTTTTGGGTTTGGAACTTAGTCATAAAATTTAGACAATTTCGGCAGCCCTGCTGAGTTGAAGGAACTACATTTCAAGTGTTGTTACATCTGACTTAGGTCTCTAAAGTAAATGGTCTGGATCATTTTGTGCACGGTGTGCTCTCTTGGTGCCAAGAGGTACAGTGGCATATCAGCTGAGACGACAGAGAGCACACGTTGCGTACTGCTCCTGTTGAAGCATTTGCCTTGGAATTTAATCTTGTCTGCTTGAGGAGTCATACTAACACAGCAGTACAAAACACGATGTGTTTTAAACAACACTCACCGCAGTCGGTAATGCACCATTAGAATTACCATGCTTATTTGCACAATATACTGTGTGAGCAACCTTCTGATTACTCCAAAAGCAAAAAAGAACACTGTGTATTATAAGTCATACTATATATCTTATGGCCCTAGTGACCAATATGAGACTGAAGCCACTGAAAGAATAAATGAAACACATTCATACCCATAATTAAAATAAAACACTACCATTGTTTTGTTATAGGCCCAGTGCTTGTAAAGTCAGTCATAGTTCTCCTGACAGCCACCTCTGGGACATACATGTGGTCATGCCACCTTGTTCTTGTTGGTGCATAAAATGCTTTGCTATGTTTGGGTTTTTTGGGTTTTTTTGGTTTTTTTTACTTTCCTTTCTTAAGTACCCTGAACATGTACATTTGAATGTCAATATATCCTCGATGCTGTTATGAAGAATAGCTAGGACAGTGTTTGAGACTGCTAGAAACTTTTCAGTCGCTCATGCCTGCTGTACTTGCCAGCTGCCCCAGAATAAAACAGATTGCCCGTAAGTTATTTACATTGCCTCACTACTAATCACTGCAAATCAAATTTCTGGGAAAATTTTGTTCCAAATTTGAAAAGGATTTTTAAACATTTCACAAATTCCTTGTCATTAAACTCTGTATCTTATTTTAACTCTGTATCTTATTTTAACTCTTTGCAAGCACATACTATTTGATTAATTTCTGAGAATTTAGTGTGCTAATTGACATTTAGTGTGCTAATTGACATTAAAAACATTCCCTAGGGAACTGTTGGGGAAAGAAGCAGGGAGAGAAAAAAGTGTTGTAGAAATATATATAGAGGCATCATTTTCTCATTCCCAAAATTGGGCAATGCTGAAGAAGCAGCTGCGAGTGTCTTACAGTGTTAGCAGCCATGGGCCGACAGGACAGGGACAGAGAGATTAAAATAGGACTGAGATAGAGAGGGAACACAGGGGATTTGAATGACCTTGATGCGAGGTGTCTGGGAAGGACACAAGCTGAGATCACATAGAGGTGGTGGGAAGACACATGTATTGAAAGAGAAGTAGAAGGACTTGGGAAAGACAAGTCTGGATCACCATGAATGTTCTCCCTCTGCGAAGCACATGTTTTCCGTGTCGACAGTTCCCTCCTACTGCCAGATCTATTCCCACTTCCGCTGTCCTTACACTCTGTGCAAACACAACACCATATATATGCCCAATCCTAAGAGGGCAGTTCTGTTTCAGTAGCATTTTGTAAGGTCTACCTAAGAAAGATTTTTTTTTTTTTCCTAAAAGGTATAGCAACCTGGTTACAACAAAAACAGCAACAAAACCAAAGCCTCCCTCAAGGAAATTATCAGAATATAGACTCCTTCAGAAGACTTTTGAAATGTGTTACTCTTGAGAATACTATTGGAAAAGTCTCCATGCATTCTGTATATTAAAAAATTGTATTGGACATACATACATTTATGGAATGTATACATAATATCCATTTTCAGAAAAAAGCAATTTTTTTGAGATTTTGCTGTTGTTCTGTGTTCTGTTGTGTTTGTGGAATTTGGCATAGATCGAGAAGACAAAGTTGGTTTACTTTTCTCAAGATTTGACTACATAGAGGTCATTTGAAAATATGAATACGAATGTACATTATATTAAAATACACTGAGTCTCTGTATGGATAGGTTAAATTGTCTTAGTGTGTTGAAAGTGGGTTAGGTTTATTGAAGCGTGAAAGTAAAAAGAAACCCAAAACAGAATAGACAGGACTCTGAGTCTTTCTAAACATAAACAGGTCTGTAATATACAGCTTGTTTTAGCTTGGGGTGAAGGAAGAGAGGGTAGTGGTTAGGGACAGTGATCACAAGGCTTTTGTGGAAATGAGGTACACCGGAGCATGTTAGAAAGAAGAGATCCAGAGCATAAAACCATTGCTCGGTTTCTCCCATTCCCCTCTAAATGCAGCCACTGCATGAAGTCTCATCTCACTGCCACTGTGGCTTGAATACTTTCCAATCTTTGATATGTTCCAAATTATAATAAATTCAACTTCCCATATAAAAGTCAGAGCAATGTAACATGCTTTTGGTGTGAGACTGAAAGCAGACATGGCTACGTCCCAGCTGGTAGAAATGTGGTAATGAATTTCAAATAAATTTCAAACATTTGTTAAACTCCTCCTGAACAGTTTTACTTGCTACCAGTAAAATATAGATGCCATAACTGAAGATTTTAATTACACTTAGACTGAAAATAGAGTATAATATTGAAATAGTCTGTCTTCTGTTCCACTAGCCTGCTGCCCTTAAAAATTTCAGAGTAAACTTTCTGTTTCTCTTCTTTCTCTATTTCTCACTTAATTTACTATTAAAATCTACGGTTTCACAGTGGTCATTGAAACCAGGCTGATTTATATCTGATGATCTGTCTCAGAGCTTAAAGAATTAACTTACACACATTATAAAAACGCCTTTGTTTTTATTTTAGAAATCTCTAAGTAGATTTCTTTGAAAAACAGATTTCACCAAATCTATTTTCATAGATTTATACACTGCATTTGGCTGTCTTACTGATTTACGTTAATAAAAAATTTAAATAAACATGTGAGGATCAAACAACAGTAACTGTTTAGCAGAAGAGGCCCTGCCATGCCAGCTCAGTTTTCAAGAGGGGGTCAGAAACTTAAGTCCTTTCACTTCAGTGGAATTAAGCTTGTTCCTCCCAAAGGAGGTTTTCCCTCTGCATAGTCAGAGCAAAGTAGCTATCTTAGTAGTATGTAATTATACTAAGTTTATTTACATGTAAAGTATGGAAGCTGAAACATCTGCTTTTGACTTGTAGAAATAGAATCAGCATGTCCTATTTTCAGTTGTCCACTTAAGTTTTCTACTTCTTTCCTCATTGTCCTGAAATGAAGGACAGTCCATCCAACATCCATGGGCACAGGAGGAATGGAAGATGCGATAATGTATATTATACATTTGAAAAGTCAGTACATTGCACTAGCTGCCAATGAGTGCAGAAAAGATTCTGCTTTTCCTTGCTTCCATCTGCTGGTTTCCTTTTGTGTCGAACTGGCAAGGCGAGCAGCATCTCATCATATGCAATTGGTGAAAGGCTATCTAACAAGAAAACATCAGTTTCCTATTTTCCATCATAACCTGCTGTATTTTGTCACTCTATGAAGTCAATATATAGCAAAATGCAAAGACAATTACACAACATTGTAAGTTGCTAGAATGTAAGTTTACTAAAATTTAGCATGGCATTTTTTTCACAATTTCCTCAAATTTGTTAGCTAAGGATCTCTACACAGGAACCTAATAAATTGGCTTGGTTTTCAAAAGTGTGCTTAAAAGCTTTTGTATTATTTGACTATAGTCAGCATTAAAAAAATAATAATAATTTAAGACACGAAATAGTTGATTAACTTTAGGCATCCAAGTCTGAGACATTGCAGCATTTTCCAACAGTTGCAAAAAGTATTTTACTGAATGTGCAAACATACCAAAATGTCAGTGAAATCCCATATTTATTTAAGTAATTTGTTGACTGTCCAGAGCCATTTCCATGTGAATAATTTTCTTTTGCATTGCAACATATACAATTAACCAATTTCAAATGTTATTTTTTAGAAGTTTGCAAAGTTATTCTTTAGTGCTAAAAAAATCCACTCTTTTGAGACCATGCAATATTCTCAGCATGCAGACATTTGAGTGATAGAGGTATTCTCTTTAGATGAAGCTCATAAAATTTGAATGTCTGAATATCAATTGGTTGTGATGCTTATCCATACACAGCGAAGATTAGTTACTCTATAAATTGGCCACTCTGGGATGCCTCTCTTCCCCTCCCTTTCTGCATTAATTTCATAAAGAATAAAAGCAGATTCTAAATCATCCACATTTTTTGAAAAGTAGTCTGTAACATATAAGATGCAATTCATTTGACCTAACTATAAAAGTTTATAATGCAGATGTCTACATGGGAGATAGTCACCTTACATTACTTCACATGTAAAGAGAGGAAAACACTTTTGGAGAATTTGTCTTAACTACTTTAGATACTTGTTTTAAGGCAAAAGAAATGTTTCTGAATAATGCCACATCCTCTTTATTATCTGCAGAGAGGTTGTAGACAACTAGCTCTGATGTACACACCTATCTTTCAAGCACCTGAAATTGGGAGACACATCTCATCTGGAAGCAAGGTGATACCTCTTAAATCTTCTGTTGTTGCCAATAATGGCGAGAAATGGAAAACCAGCCACGTGTGCCATTTAAAATGTCTGGATTTTGAGACGCCAGCACAGTAAATGGGTCATAGTCAGAACTGCAAAGAAAGATGGTGGTAGTTTTTCAGCAAGCTTTGCTTTCACGGGTTCATGAAAGCATACTGCTGTCCGGGCCATGAGAACTTCAAAGAAAGTTGTCAAACACAGGAGAGCAAGGACAATGTTTAGACATATTACACAATGTAGTCAATTAACTGACCCAAAGAACCTTCAGGACTTAAAATTAGGATAGAGTATGGGTTTTTTTCCTCTTTTCATTAAAAAATATTAATCACCAATTTAATTGCCAAAATTTAATTTCGCTATATAATTCACTATATGTTATAATGAACAAACAAGCAAACAAAAAAAGGAATAAAAAAGCCCTAAAAGATATTTTAGAAAGATGTTACCAAGCCCATTCATACCCCTTAGTAAATTCTTCCCATTCCTTTCACAACTATTTCTATTTAATTTAATTATATCCATGATCTTGACCTGTTATTCACCTCAGCCTCATCTGAGCTAGTTATGTTGCTAGATGGGTCTAAACTAAACAGACAGGTAATAAATCTCAGTGTACAGGTGTACCAAAAGCCTTCATGCAGGTCTGGTCATCCTCGAACTAGCTTGTGTTATGGAATCCATAATATCTTGCCTCATTATATGGGAAGAAAAAATCACCATTCTCAAGAATTCACAAGAAGAACTTGCCTTTAAACAGGCTGTGATGGGGAGAGACTAACCCTGACAGTCTGAACAACAGACACCGATCATTATGCTGTGGCAAAACTCTTCCTGGATTCTCAGAACCCCAGAGGGACATTACCACAACTCAAGAAGCCTGATATGAATATTTAATCTCTCTAAAATTGGATGATTATGCAGATACTGTGCATCTGGGAGAGTTGTTCCCCCAGGGGCTTATAAAAATAAATACTACATCTAAAATGTAACAGCCAAAATGCAGGTGGTGAATTCTCTCTCCACTGCTTACTTGCAGCCCTACTAGATTTGTCCTGATGTGCCACTGAAACAAATGGGCCTTCTCTGAAAAACAATTGCCAAGACACATGCACCGTCACAAGGGATGAAGGGGCTCATCACTGGAATATGAGGTGTTCCTCCAAGCCATCTACTACCGTATGGCTGATGGGTTTGATGATACGGAGGAGAATAGTTTATAGGATTTCTTTTTAGTGCGTGGTATATTAGCGTCTCACATTTTAATGAATTCCATAAATAAAAGATGATGAAATGCCAATGTTTTGCGAACTACATGCAGTAAGTTTCATCTTGAAATCTGGCTACATAAACAATGTTGTAACCAACATTTTTTACCCTGTCTTCTGTGTTGATGTTCTTGGGATTACTGGTTAAACAGCAATAGATCACTTTCATTACCAAAAATGAAATATTGAGCTAGCATCGTTCTGGTTTTTGTACTTTCACCTCAGCTCCATCAGTCACACAGAGCAATTGATCTGTTCTGGGTAATGGAGACCTGTCTTCATGTGGGAAGCGATTTGTTGTTCTAGCTGGGGCCTTTGGCACATTTCACTGTAGTGCTCTAAAACAGTACCTAAAGTGGGGACATTAGGCTTCGCGCCAGTCACCTGGTCTTCTCTACAACGTTTGGTACCAGACTTCAGAAAGGTTATACTGGAGAAGAGAGGAACTGAGACCTAGACAAACCTGCAACAAGAGAGTTCTAACAGTGTCATTTAAAGGAGTGTAAGCTCTCCTGAAAATGACCTTTTTTTTTTTTTCCTCTTTGGATGAAAATAATAATGAAACATTCATCAGAGATTCTGGTTCCATCAGGAACAAACAGCAGCTTGATGAGCTTCTACAACTGCTGTTCGTGCACATACCCTGAGGAAAAACAGAGAATTAATAGCTTGTTTGCTTTGCTTAGTGAGGGAGAAGCTGGTGCTTGTAGGAGAATATTTCAGTCAGAGAAATTGCTAATAAATACATAATTTCTTGCTTATTTTCAGAGAAAAAAAAATCTGCTCTGACTTCAGATAGACTAATCTTTGTGAGACATAAAACCATGCGGTGCAAAGAGGCTGCTGGTGGCAAAGGGCCTTAATCTCTTTTAAAAAATAATGCTTGCGCTGCAGAAGCATTTAGCATATTGCCATGGAGAGGGTAAAAAGCTCGAACAGTTTTCTTTGCCCCTCAGGTGGCTGGGCTGGAGCGCAGTGTCGCACTGCTGATCAAAAGCACACTATTTGTTCTTTAACCTCTCTGCACCCATCCCCAGTAAAAGAAGCAAAGGTCACAGAGCAGAGGGGTTACCCTATCTGCCACCCCAGCCCAGCAACTAAGCCTCTAGCAAACACATTAGTGTTTAATTTGTCATTCCTGCTGGTGTAGCACCGGTGCTTGCTGTCCCACCACTCCCTGCAAGTGGTCGGTGGGGGCTTTGTGCAGGCAGCGGGGCGAGGAGGACATGTGCCGGCCAGGAAACTCATTAGCGCCGGGGCTGGGTCCACATTCTTTGAGCTTGTTGCCTTACCTTGAACACTGGGTTTTTACATGCAGCTTGAGGGGCAGCTGGGAAGGGACAGGAAGGCAGTGGCCACGCCAATGACTGGCAACCGCTGGTTCTCCAAACATCTCCCCCTCTCCTCTCCCCTTGCCTCCATCCTCCACCGCTCTGCAAACAAAGAGTGTTTTGATTGCTTGGATGACAGCACAGGAATTTGCCTTTTCAAAGGCACTCGCTATATATATACGACCTAAGTACTGTAACCAGAAGCACCTTTAAAAGCCATCACAGGATATGGAAGCTGTAGCAGTGACCAGTTGCATTTCGAACCAGAGTTTCTAATGAACACAATAAAACACAAGAACAAGCCTGCATATTAGTCCAATGGCATGATGGGCAACAGTAAGTAAAAAATTATTTAATAGGTTAGTGGAATAGTTTCTATTGCTTTTGGTTATGTTTGATTCCCTCCAGTCTCTCTGTTTACAAAGTCCCATGTTTACAAAGCTGTCTCAAATACACCATTTAAATTCATTGCATAATGCACAAAAATCAATTTTCTTGTTCAGCAGCCAAAGGGTAGGAGAACTAATTTTTGTGCACTTATAGCACTATTTCAAACTGGCCCATTTGTGACATATTTTCAAATGTACATTATGCCATGTTAGATGGAAGGCACTGCAGCGTGATTACGTACATTAAGGGTATCTGGGGAGGTAGTCATCATAGCTCTCCAAAAAGAGAAAAGATTTCTGGGAAGTCTGAGAAGCATGAAGGCAGGTGAGGAAATCTGTGTGCTGCAGAACTGCTCAGTTTAAATACAATTCTCAAAATTAAACCATATTTTAAAAAAATTGTCTCCCTGCAATGCTTTTTGGCTTGCCCACCTCCTACTCCATATGAAGATCTTGCCTGTGATGTACTCTGGTTTTTCCATCATAGAGTTTCCCCTGCCCAGTCCTAATCCTGGTGCTCTCATGCTCTGCTTCTCTATCCACTTGCCAAACTTGTTTTTCAATCTGTCAATCATTCTGACTTTAACCTGTTCTAAACTTAACTCCTGCCCACCCAATACCCCACCTTCTGAGGTGCTACTGCCCAGAGCTCTTCCCCAGGCTTCATCTGACCACATGGGCTTTTTGATCCACCTTGCTATTCATTGCCCTGCTCCCTTTCTTAGCTCTGCAAGCATCGCCTATTCCAACTTTTGATCTGCTCAGTGTTCTGGAGAAAATTCCTGAACTCTAATACTCTTTGTGAATACAACCTTTACAATTTCATGCCTTCTGTCATCCAGAGTAGGTCTTCAGGTTTCATATATGTCCTCTCCCAACTGTTGTTTGCAAAGAGTTTACCTTTCCTTAGTCTAAGATCTTGCTGGCATCTCAAAAAGTAAAACCAACAGGCTCATGCACAGCCTATCTGTGCCTTTGTTATTTATTTCTCTTTACCACATCCTATTCGGTTTCCAGTGCCCTTCCCAAATGCCTCAGCTCAAGCCTAACTCCTTGTTTCTCAGTTCAAACTTCCTTCTTTTTTTCCTTGATCCTGACATATTATCAACCACTTCCTTTATCTATTCATTCTTCCTCCCTTATCTGTAGCTTGTTGGACTCTTTGTCATTGCTGCACCTCACCCACCTCTCCTTGTCCCTTGTCCCTCTCTCTCTGTGCTGGCTGTCAATGGGCTCTCTCTGCCCGAGGACATGACATGATGCTCTCTGATTCCTTCCTCATTCCCCTCTAGCCTTGATTCTAATCTATGCACTATATTGAGTTTGCCCTTATAAAAAGTAAAAAGTTCCTTTTTATCTACCTGTAGTAGTCTTTTCCATTATGATTATCTTCAATCTCTCTCCTGAGTTCACTCCCCAGCTCCACTTAACTAGATCTTTGTGGAGTAAGTACCTTTTCAGGTTTTTTCCTACTTAACATCACATTTATTGAATCTTCTTCCTTCTCTTCTCTTCGTACCCACTACTCCTCAGGTGATACTGGCTTATCCTTTTGTTTATACTGGTTCCTTCCAGACAGTGAGGTCTTACTTATGACATTCATGCTAGCGGTTCTCATATGACGAGCTCTTCCTGGCTCGCCAATTTTTTCTCACAACTATCTCATGTCAAACTGAAATTAGAGGGACTTTGGTGAGTTGTTTCAGTCCCACTATGAGAGCTAGGGACAGGAGATTGACCTATGTGGGTCTTTCATCTTAACTTTTACTGTTTTGTTTAAATACTCTGCTTGTGTCTTAAGTCTCCATTTGTTTTTCCTCTTCTATCTTAGCTGTCTGCTGCAGCAGTGTTGTGTCTCAGATCCTGACCGTTAGGAAAAATTTCAGTAGCATTCCTTTTCTGCAGGTGGATGTCTTAATCCTAATGCCAAACACTAAAGCCAGGATCCTACAGGCTTCTTCTTCCCACTGATTCTCCAGAACACTAGACAAATAGCAATTAGACAGCTAAAAAACTTTCTGGTTTTGGCTGTAGACCAGAAGACATCGATAACAGATTAAGAAATGGTCCAGGAACTCTTGAAGTCAAAGATGGTATGGCAACCGCTAAAAAGACTTCCACATCTGTATTGTGTTTCTCTAGTTTTGATTGCAATATTTTTTTTGTATTTTCAAAATGTATTAACAATATAATTATAACATAGCAATTCTGAGGGGACAATTAGGCATTATTTCATTGAGTGAAAAAAGAGTCTCAAGAGCTTCAAGAATTTAAAAGTGTTTATTCCGCTTTATGGGGCTTCTTTTAGATGGACACATAAACGTTGGAGTGTTACTTAATTCTTTGTAAAGGAGATACCATCACATCTCTTTGACCATCAGAATGTAAGCTGGTGTCAACTTACCCTATTCAGATCACATTCAAAGCCCTAATTACCCTACTCTAAGAACTTTATAGTCATTTGAGATACTGATCTCAGCACATGGTTACTGTATATACTGATTTTATCCTATGACTGTTTTAGTAAAAAGGAAACCTGTACTAACAGCTGACTTTATTGATACTGTTAGTGCTGCTTAACTGTTTTATTGGTCTTCGAAGCCCAATAATATGAAATATTTTTATTATATAATTTATGGGGTCTTCAGCTATTATTCACTGTATTCACTAGTGAATGAGATCTGGTGGTACACCAGTGCTGTGGTATATTACATGGTCTCCCAGATGCAGATAAAACCAGTTTAGTTATTAGAAGGTCAAAACTAAGAAGACAGTAAAATCTTTACTATGAAAATCTGGTGGCTTAATTAACAGACAAATTCTGATTTCACCCTGCTGTTTCAAAATGGAAGTGCTTTTAATCTAAACTAATTTATTGCCCACAATAAATAATAATTTAAATTTCCTGCTAATCTTACATAGATAGCAATCTAGCCTTTCAGTTGGCATTTGGAGGATAGGGACGTCTCGTGTTTATAATTGGTTTACTGTTTTTTAAAATATTAATCTTTTTTGGAGGGACTATATAGCTTGCCAGCAGGATATTGAAGGAGAATTTGGGGGATTTTTTGTAATCATTCCCATGCAGGATTTGTGTTTCATTCTCCCCATGATTTCTTTCAGCTAAATAAAAAACCAGAGTTTAGAAGATTTGTTTGGTGTTTAACTAACTTGATTATTTAAATAAGAGATAAGCAATTGCCATTACAGCAGCTAGGCAATAATTTCCTGGGGTCAGGGTCTCTCCTGCCCAGCATACACCCTTATTGTTAATGGAGCTGAACATGCACACACACATTTTTAGAAGGGAATGTTACAGTCCCCATTTATTTTACGGTGCAAATACTTACATGACAAAACACAGACAGACTTCAGGAGTCAGTCTGAAGACTTTAAAAAAAGAGCTAGAAGAAGAAAGAGATTTAACTACCTAACCATTACTTTTCCCTCCTGAGTTCAAACTTTAGAACTGCAAAACCTTACTTAACCATCATAGCCCCACTTAGCCATCACCTAATCCTAATGAGGTGGGGCTCAGACATCAACGTTTTTCTCAGCATTTCTTCAGTGGACTAGCTGAGCTCTCCTTTTAGAAATGTAGTACATCTCACTAATTGTACAGGGAGCTTAGGTACAGGTGCCTGTCAAACAAAAATTAACTCTTACCCTAAAATCCCTGAATTGACATTGCCCAGACATGTTTCTTGTTCAGCTGGGTGGGTATCTGTAGCAGTATTCAGTGTTAGGGGTCAAACCGCGACTGCTGAAGAACCTTTGCAGGGTGCAGTGGGAGCCGAAGAGCAGGAGTCTGTATCAGTCAGAGCCTTATCATTATATCACTTCAATGATGTAATGACAGTTTTTTCTCTTTAATATTGGTGTATGCCACTGGTTGCCTTTTAGCTACCTTTCAACTAGCACAAAAGTGTGCTTTTCCTCACCTTTCTTGACTGGGTTGGCTTCTGCAGCTGCCACTGAGCCAAAAGTCAAAGTGCAGCAGGTGGTGGACACCATTAGCAAGCCAGAGTGCTGCTCAACCCCAGGGTTGAAAATCTCCCACCCCACACTATGGTCACCTCTTCAACCAGAACAATACACCCGACAAGGATTTATTACCTGTGCCTGGGGCCTCACTTGATATAGCCCTTTCCCTATATCCCTCCCCCAATCTCAGGTCAGGAGCAGCTTAGCCCTTCTTGCTGCTGGATAGAAAAAAATATAAGAAGGTTTTGATTAGTTCTGAAAGTAACTTTTACATTTTTTATCACCTGTATTTTCTAGACCAGGATGTATGGTTCTTTATTTCAGGAAGGACAGGTGTGCAAGTTGCAGTGAGTGAGTCCCTTAAAAATGCTTTGCAGACAGTTCTTCAAAGCTCTGTGACCACAGCAGAAGGAGCTTACCTGAGGAAGTCAATTTTACAATTACTTTATAAAGAAAGAATATTGCCATTTATACCTTTATCAGTAGTAAAAAGTATGTCTCAGGGAGGAAAATATTGTGACAGCGTTCAATCTGCTCAGCATTCACATGACAAAGATTTTACAAGTGTTCCCTGTTTATCAAGAGTCAAGGTTCTGCAGACTTGTATTGCTAAATACCTGAGAAGTTCTTGGAAATTTCACCCTGGTGATTCTTGAGGACAGTCTTTATGAGAAATTGCTTCTGGAGACTGGAACTCATGGCTAATCCAACACAGTTGGCTGTTCCTGCTCCTAACCATTCTCTTCAGCCACTGTCCAGAAGATGTACAAGCCCCTGGCAGGCATGGCTGAAGGACTGCCTGTGCATGGCAAAAACCTGATGCCAGTTTGGTCTCTTGGTTCCTTCTTGTTTCTTCTGATAATTCCAGAGAAATCTGTGTAACTGACAAAGGAATGAGCTGTGTAGCTTGGCAAGATATAAAAGAGAGAGTAGCAATACTTGGTAATCAACCAGGAGCTATTTGCTATGAGAATACAGCAAGACTCTGTGTGCGATACAGTGATATTGTTTATTGTTAATAATGATCTAGAAGAAGCAACAATATGCTAATGAAACTTCAAGTTTCATTGTGAAAAATGTTCCCCTGTAAATCATGTGAGCTGAATAGTTGCTTCTGAGTGGTAAGCAAAGATAGAAAGATACAGTAAGTCAAGAGTCTCAGGGCATTCCCTCCCATCCACCTCTTAGAAAGCCAAAGCTTCAATTCCTAAACTGAAAAGCATGTTAAAAGGCAAAGAAATACTGAAAGGAGTGCAAAACCCCAACAGTCTACCTTGAAAAAGCTGCTATTCAAGAGATACAGTATATCAAGACATAAAGACTTTGCAGAAGCTGTGTTTCACCCTCAGAGAATGCATATTGTTAGCTATAAAATGTCATATACCTCAAACATAACAGTAAAGTTTCTTACCATGAATACAGAGGTGTTCATCCTTTGTTATGGGACAACTTTAAGATGCATGAAGGTCCAGCTAGAAGAGATATGTTTCATTTTGCATATAGAATATATATATAAAGAGAACAATGAGAGTGCTTTATTTGTCAATTAAAGTTGATCTAGAAATAGTGTTGAAGTCCTGTATGTATCTGTGGATTGCTTATCTCAATCTCTGGACAGATTTTTGTGTGAAAATTGATATAAAACTTTTCCACAGATTCTTTTTTAGATATTCCAAGCTCCCCTCACAATATGCGAGCATTGCATTTAAAGTTATGAAGTTTTCCAAGTGAAGAGATTCAATGAATAGGATACAAAACATATGAGTGTATTTTGCCTAGTATCTATAGCCCATTGTCTGAAAGATCTTATATCTTTGACATAATAGACAACGAACTTCCTTCTGCTTTCAGTTACGCTCATATAAATCTGGACTAACACCTTTGGAATCCGAGATGAGTTCTGCCTCAATCTCCCTCTTTTTAGATACTGGACCATGGCCAAGCTTTTTACTCTGAATAACTGCCTCCAGTGCTGGGATTCTATTCACAACTAACCCGTAGGAGGTGCATTAGAAAACACAGCTCTAAACTTAGGGAAACACTGGGCAATTAAAATCTGTGCCACGTAAATCTAGAGTCTAGATAAGGTACCTTATTAAGTCTCAGGAAAGGTACCTAACTGTGTGTCCCATGCTCCCAGCCGAAGAGCAGACGTGCCTGCACAGGCTCTGCAGCTTGCAGACTGGCTGGAATGCGAGGCTGCTCCTGGTTCGCAAAGGGAGGCAGGATCCCTCTGCTCTTCCCTTTTCACATGTTCTCCATTTATTTGGTTTTAATATACTTCCTTAAGTAAAATTAAGAAAGGTATCTCAACCCCATTTTGACAAGCATTTAGGGCTTTAAATGGCCTTGCAAGCCACTGAAGGTGATTGTGCATTACATTCGTTCATTCCTTCATTCTGCTGAGAAGTGACACTGCCACGGTTTTCACAAATCAGTTGGGTTCATTGCTTTTGAAACCACGCTGTAAACCACGTTAATAAAATAACCCAGGTCAAAATGAAGCTGAACAAAGTAATAGAAACAAAAGTTTTGGAGTTGTAATTTTCCTGCCAAATTATTTTGTAACCTGCAATAAATTTGCTTAAATTATTGCAGAATCTGCTGGTCTGCAACTAATTGTTCAAGAAACATCTATGATGTATTAATCCACTGATATCTGCAAGTCTAAAATTGTGGTGTAGAAAGCTGACTAGACAGAGATCCAAAAAAAAAAAATGCTTTAAGCTCTTCATGTCAGGATCAGAAACATCCTTCTGGCCTTTCTTGTGCATGTGTGTGGATGTGTATGCGCGCTCAGTTTCTCTCCATGTTTGTTTATGTTTTGTAGGAAAAATTCACACATCAGCATCATTTTCTAACCACATGAATTTTGACTAATTTCAAATGTTTTTAGGAATACTTCCTGTCTTTACTTGTATGCAGAGTCTTAAACGTCTTTTCTTGTATTTGAGACAAGTGTACAGTAACTGCATCTCCAGCTACTTAACAACTCATGTGTAATGTGTTTCTCATTTCAACAATTCCCACCACTCAGCTCACAGTTTCATTAATTTTTCAGGTGAAGTTTTGCTGATATGTGGTTAGGGGATTGAAAACATTGAAATCCATTACACTGTATTTCTCCGCTACAAGCTGCCCTTGGAGTAATTTACTTACTGTTAGGACAACATCACTCCACACCACTCTGTCAAAAACTGAAGAAAAACATCACACTTCTGAAGACAAGAGTTGGTAAATCAGTTTTTGCACTAGCTCAGACAGATTTTCCCAATAATAAACTTATCAATAATATTAAAAATTACATGGGTTAAATTCTCTGCAAAGGTTATTTTTGCAAAGGGAACTGAAAGCTTATTGAGCTTCTGTTTCCGGGAGAAAAGGGCAAAAAGTAAGATAACAAAACTGGAAATGTTATTTTTTAATTGATAATGATGAAAATAGAAGTAAAGGACTTTGTAGTGTCCAAATCATGTTAAAGCAAGGTATGACAAAATCCAAAGTCATGCAGACAGCGAGGGCTGCCTTGCAGCATAGGGCAGGGCTCCCATCGGAGACCAGCTGCCAGGCTGGCTGGCCAGCTGACCTGGCCTGGTCTGGAAGCACTTACCTGGGGATAGAAATCACTACAACTTTAAATAGTACTTTTTTAAAACAAAAGTTGTTTTCTATGAAGTAAACGATGTCATCAATCCTTCTAGGCTAGTCAGATTCACTGGGCCTAGTCCTGACATCCATACATATCTTAATTCATACAGGATTGTGAAGGAATTGAAGAAAGAAAAGAGAATTAGCCCCAGAATGTTGCCTTAAGCCCTACACTACCCTATGAGCTTAGATTGAATCTCTCTGGAGTAAACTGACTTATTTCTATTTACTTCATGATGTTCTAGATGAGACCCAAAGGGCTATAAAATTTAAATATAAGAGTAGACCTTTATTTTACAGCATGCATGCACCTGCTGTGGAAACCTGAATTACTTCCACTTAAGAAGGCAGCAGTTCCCAAAATACTGTCAAATAACAGAAAACTTGCAAATCAGCCGCTCTTACCATGCAGACAGGTGCCTCTAGGGGACAGAGAAATGCCTGGATGAAATATTCTGGGACCAAGGTTATACATACAGCACCAGGGAAGGTTTGAGCTTTCCAACGCCTTGCAGTCAAGAAAAATGGTGAAGATTAGGCTTTGCTCCCTCAAAATGCCTATACCTTGAAGAAAGTCTTGCTGCAAAGATGTCTTCTGAATGACTGAATTACGTACCCTGTGTGCTAAAGCTTTTGGTGCCTGTAGTGCTTGTGATGGGGAAAAAACCCAGACTATTCAATTTAAAATATTGTTGAGAGGTAATTTAACAAAGAAACCCCGACTGGGACAGTCCATAAACTGTTGGAAGTTGCGGGTGTTTTTTTTTTTTTCTTTTCTTTTAATATAAAACCAAGGGCTGAATGGCAGATGTTGCATGTGTGCCTTGGCAGCAGGATTAAAATCTTCCATTGAGTTTGGGGAGGTTTTCAATTTCAACATGGGCATGGCTTCCCTTAGGCTTTCCTAACGCTTCCCGGGTGAGGCCATCCCTGCCCACCTGGGCAGCTGCCTGCGAGGCCGCTGCTCTCCCGCGCCCGGGGAAGGAGGCAGGGCTGACATGCAGATGGGGACTGCTGGATGCTAAAAGGGTGCATTACCTGACCAAGTCACAGCGCAGCCCCAATTATTGCGGGGCGCTGGGTTCATTGTCAATTAGAGTGGCGGCGACGGCGAGCAGCAGCTGTGACAGATGGCTGGGCTCCAGCCACCTCGTAGCAATGGGATTGGAGCCAATTCAAATCTTTTCTTCCCCCTTTAACAATAAACAAAAAGACAAAAAAAAAAAAAAAAAAGACCCCCAAATCCCAACACAGAGTTGTCAGTTAGTTGCAACATGTAAGGGGGAAGTATCATATCTATAAAGGCATTTATCTGTTCTCTATTAACCATTACTTTCAGCTTTTTGAAGATTTTGTTTATTTATTACTTACTTCAAGCATGTTTTAGCAGAATGTTCAACCCAGAAGACAGTTTACATTAAACTTTTGCTCTGAGGGGAACTTACAAGAAGCTTTACTCATAGCTGAACCTATTTAACCCAGTTGTTAGGTTCTTAATTGGAGAAATCTTTCTCTCAGAACTGTATTGGCTCTGTTTCTCAACAAAGCCCATTGAAATAAATCCAAGACTGAACCTATTGTCTCTGGTGAAATCTGATTCCATTTATTACCTTTAGATTATATTTACTTCATCTTAAAAACTAGAGTCATAGCACCCTTCCCAATCTCATATAGGCAAGACTCAAGGTGCTCTCTGAAGGGCTTTCATTACTTCATTTCCAGGTGATTTGGGGTGTTGGGTGCCTCTTTGTTCTTCTCTAGGGTAACCCACTGCCAGCCTAAACCTGCTCTTGCAGGCATCAAGGAAATGTCTGAAACTCTAAGTAACCAGTCTGGATCAATCAACTCAAATGCAGCCAGCATGGGCCACATCTAGACAGCATTCTGCACCAAATTAGACTTCCTAAACAATTCCAGCCTTTGACCACAGAGTAAAACACTGATAATCTCGTCAGATATGTACTTGAGGTTTATGGATACCATGTGAGCCACAGCAGTAGCAAAAGTGTAGCTCACTGAGGTGTACTATCAATGCTCCGTAAGGAGGTGAGAAGGAATACACAAACATGGATGGTGGGATCCCATGAGAGGAAGTTCTCCTGTTTCATCAGCAGCCAATTTGAAAACACAAATGCAGAATATAGTCTAGAAATTGAGTGAATGGAGATTGTTTCATATTGAATAAAGGGTGTTGACAGGTAGTAGGTATAAATCAAAGAAGGAAACACAGATTCTTTGTCAACTAATTCAGTGATTTTTTTGAGAAAAAAAGGAGAAAGAGGAAAGCAAAGAAAAGAGTGGATTGCTTTCATGCTGACTTTAAACTAGTTTTTCTGGAAGTGCTAGGACAAAAGGCTTTTTCCCTTCAAGATCCAAGCAGCCCACTAGAGATTTCCATCCAAAAGGCAAAGCATTTTCAACTATCCAGAAAAAAGGAAATCTCTTTTCATAGAAGAGAAAAGTCTGGATAGGCTAAATATAAACAGAGCTAACAGGACCCAGGACACAAAATTAGAGCAATCTGTCACAGATGAAAGACTCAAAACAGACTTTCACCAAATACTGCAAAAGAGAAGGAAAGGAAAAATTAAAGTAGAGAAAGCTGCAGCAGCATTATTAATTACTATATATTTTGTTACTTATATTATAAGGGTGTCTTGATGCCCTTATCTATAGTTAAAATTTAAGCCTGAGATATGAGCTGTTATGTATCTGGTTGGTTAGAGCCCCCAAGGGGATGGGAGAATTGAAAGAAAACTTAATCTCTGGTTGTTAATAGTGTTGGCAATTGAGTACAGTCTTAGGAAAAGACCAAGGCAAAATGTTGCTTGGTTTTGGTTTGTTTTTTTCTTTTTTTTTTTTCTCCCCTACTATTAATTTGAGCTTTGTGAAAATTTTTTTAAATAATAAAAAATTTCCTCAAGCTGAATTCAACAGTGGAAAGGGGGGTTAATGAGCTGTCACTGCTTAGTGTTTGTGCTGCAAAGGTTTGATTGACTTACTCAACATTCTCCTCATTCATTAAATAAATAAATGAAATCAAACCAGGTTGTTACCCTATTTATTAAAGCTTTTGTTGTTTGTCTGTGGGGAAAGAAAAAGCTTTTCCTTTGCTTAACCTTTGGTGCAGAGGTTGTTTTCTGGAGGATGGCAGCACAAGAGAGCATCTTCTCTTCTCAAGTATGTTTAGAATTCAGCTCAGTCTGTCAAAACCATAATTGCAGCTGGTAAACACTCAGCAATCAGAAATCAGTGATGTATGCAGAGCAGATGATCCCTTCTGGATTTATTTTTGTCATTCTATGGACTATTCCACTCAACTGTGCGAACTGTCACCGGCCACTGTTCCTTTTCTCAAAATCTCCAAAAAATGCTTATACCACAGGTAGGTAGAAAAAAAAGCAGAGATGAGGGGGTGAGAGAGCACCTGCTGTTTGGGTTTTTCAGGTGGAGACCTGATACACAAAGAGAATAGAGGAAGTGTCCATGGTCGCACAAGCATCATGGACAAAACAGAAGAAATGTGGTTCTTCCAGGTTCCTTTTAGTCATCCTAACCATATGATCAGTGCTCATATTTTGAAGGGCAAGCAGGTCAAAATAGGGATGGAGATATGCAAGGCCTTTAAAGAGAAGTAAGTATTTGCATTTATTTGTACGGCCCACGTCTCATCAAGAGATTAATAAAATGATTTTAACAAAAATAACTTGTGATGAAAATAAATCATTCTAAAATGCAAAGCTCACTGAGTAGCTTTGGATGCAGTTATCTAGATCAGATAAAAGCTAAATCAGAAACACCTTCTTTAACCCCAAATAATAACCCCTGTTCTGTATTTCAGTGAAATGCCAAAAGACATATTTTGAAATGTATTTTTAAAAATGGCAACACATTGTTTGATAATTATTATTTAATCTACTCTGAAATCAATCTTTTGAAATTGTACTTTGCAATAATTTTAAATGCATCAAAGAAGTTCTCCATTGACTAATTCTATCACACCTGCAGTTTCATGCAGAACAGAAGTTGAGATCTCTGCAAAGGTTAAAGTCAGATTTAAAATGGAAAGATACTTTCAACATTAAGCAGGTGAATAACTTTACACATGAGAACCATTCCATTTGGCACTATTCATCTGTATAATCACATATCATTACACTGGAGTTCAATTCTGCTAATCCTTATTTTGGGCTGGATCACACTGCTAATTTTTAAAAGACTGTTCATCCGTTTCAGTGCACATTTCCGGTTACAATGCAAAAGAGCTCTTTCATTTAAAAATATTCTCAAGAAAAATATATCTGAGAAATAGCCCTTCTCTGACACTAAAGTCATTGTTTTCATTACCAACAGATAATTTAGTAGTTAATTGATACAGATAATATGCAAATGAAAAATCACGCTCTGCAGCAAGGAAAAAAAAAAGCCAGCTTTTTTATACAAGGCCACCTTGTAGCCTCTGCAATATCTTGTATGTTGTTGACATTCCTTAGCTTGGGCTAACAGTAACATGCTTACAATACTCCCATCACACCCTTCGCTAGCTCAGTCAACCCTATTCATGTGTCACACACCTGTGCATATTTGCAGTCCATTTAACTGTGGTGTGAGAAATATTAGCTTTCAAGGTGGACTCAGTAAAGATGTGTCGTCCCCCCCCCTTTTTTGTACTTCACAAGCACTAAAGGAATCTTTAGGAAGTCACAGGCCCTACATCTTGCATAATTCTTATGTTTGGTGCTATCATGGTATGGTATCAGTTTCACCTCATGAAATAGGGGTAGAAGTACATTAACAGAAACTCCACACTAGACAGCATTTGGTTCTCTGTCAATTGTACCAGATGATCTAATGAGAGATAAAGTTTCTTCCTTTTGTATCTATCTGAGATGATCACGCATATTAAATTGTCACCACCCTGAATGTTCGAATCACGTAGGAATATCCCAGTACCTTAGGGAGATAGATAAAACTTTCAATGGTTCTACATTGCAAGATTGTGCCAGAAATCATGGAGGATCTTTTAAGGAAATGATGAGATTATTAATGATAGTAATTTAATAATTTATACCAACTTTTTACAGTCAATTCAATTATCTGTATTTGGTTATGGCAGATGAAATGCACTGTATTTATCTTTCTGCACTAAAGTCCTGATCTACATGGAGAACTCAGCGGATGGAGGGAATGTCACTACCTGCACTCTATTGCAGTCTGCACTTTTAAATTTAAAACGTTCTTATTCCCAAATGCCAGGGTCTCCTGCTGTACAAATATGGTGGTGCTGGAAGTGTTGGAGTTCAGGCAAAATTTAGTCCCAGGGCTGAACTGAGATTGAGGTTGACCTGAAGTCTGTCATCTGAGTGCTGTAGTTCTAGCCTCTTCCATCATTAACAGATTATTTCTGCTTGGCCTGAATGAGGACACCTCAATTCCAATTTATCTGGAAATTCACCTCAGCCAGAGCCAAGAAAACGTTCTCAATTTTAAAAAAAATGTACATAACAATTTTTCTCTAACATAAACTACTTTCAATTGGCCAGGGGAAGTAAATGTCATAATTACTCAGGACTAAAAGAAAGTTAATGAACAGGTAAGATATTTACTTACAAAAATCTTTTACATAACATACCCACATGTAGTACAGATGCTGTTTAGGTGTTAGTTCTGGGGGAAATAAAATTTCACCTTAAGCTTTGGGTCAAATGGTAAGTTAAAAATTACTCTAAAAAAAAAAAAAAAAAGAACAATTGGTAGCATCCTCTCTATTGAATGTTGAATTATCCTTTCTTATGTTTGTTCTCAGATGGTTCAAGGATGCATGCTACAGCTACTGAACATACACAAAAGCCCTAATTCATGTTTTAAATGCTTGTCCTCATCTGTTTTCTGATTTAGCCTTGTGTTTGAAGCCCTTTTTGTACATCTTACTGCATCATCAGGGGATGCTGTGAATGGGTTTACTATTGAATGAATAAAAGTGGAGAGTTAAAAAGGTCTAAATCCTGCATGACAAGCACAGAGAAAAACTGTAAAAGGTGGTAGCTCCTGAATAGTGAATGTACTTCTTTTCTGATAACTTTCCAAGAAAGCAGTGAAATGCATAGTTTTTAGGACTTTTAAAACAATAATTTATAAGTGGACAAAACATTAGAAAATTGATTATAGACATAAATTCATCACAAGCAAGTGTTTCACTAAATGAATAGATAAATATTTTAGTATTGCGATTTCACTGAATCATACTATAAAGTCATCAAAAGAATTGTCAGAAAACCACAGTGGGGGATTCTACTGGGGAGATGATGGCACATGAGGCTGTGACATTATGATTCTGCCTGCCTTAAGAACTGATACAAAATGAATTATTTGCACAAAAAACCCCCTTTCATTTTGCCTTGAATTGGTAAAATGGTTATAAAATTCAGAAAGAAAAAACAGTACAGAAATGCTGTATATTTTCTTCTGAGATCCTGGCTGAAATTCATCCACACCTGTAGGTTTTAGAGAGCAGTGGTTCTCCAATCACTCAAGGGAGAATCACCTTTCAAGCCTTCTTTTTCTAGACCACTTATTTCTGTCAGTAAGATGATGAAAATTAACTCAAAGAACCAATTTGAAAATGATTAATTTCCCCACTGCATATTTGTAACATTACCATAAGGATGCAGAAAGCATAGGAGCTTACAAAATGAAATACTCAGGCGTGCCTAGTTAAGTTTACAGGGAGCTAATAATTTTTTTTTTAACAGACTTTTCTACTGTGTGCCAGTTCTGAACAAATCTGAGGTCACAGAATATATTATTTTTAACTATCTATAATTAAGATATTGTTATAACTAAGTAACTGGAAAGATTTTGAAGTATTTGTGTTGTCTTAAGCTAAGTACAAACAGAAAAGGTGTAGTGTGGTCAAAGAATTCACTGATTAGTATAACATCTAACAGTGTGAGACTACGCCATCCTCAGATGCTTTCCTTCACAGTCGTTGGTGTTAATTGAGTATATCCTTACAAAATCATAAAGAATTGCTAGTTATGCTAGCTAGGAATTTGGCTGATAATTTTTAATATTTTTTAATGAAATGGAAATATTTTTACATCAGAATTTTAAAACAGTTTTATTACGGTCTAAAAAATATAGCTAATTGCTGTTGCTATTGCATAAATAAATTAAACAGTCACATCCTGGAAGGTATCACAGGATTTAAAGCAACTTTAAAACCTGTTGGATTCGACAGTGTAAATGGCACATCTGACTTCAATGAAAATACCCTTTTACAAGTAATTGATGCAGTAATTGCAATGTGTAAAGTTGGAAACCTGAGGCAGGATTTATAGTCACCTTATTTTGTATTTATAATGTGGGAGTATACCCCAGAGGTAGTCAGTCACCCGAGGATTCTTTCGCAGGCAATGGGTTTGGCACAGTGTTCCATTCATCAAGAAGAGGAGTCTATTTTAGGGTGAGATGTACCACGTCGTGGGATCCATTTATTGTCTTGACTCAATCTCCAGCTACCATTTCAGCAGCCTCAGGTGACTAACTCATGGTTTGTTGGCTATTCTGTGAGCAACCGCGGTTAGTGATATGAATCTCACCGCTACTATCCATACTCAGTTCTGTTTAAATCATTGCCATTAGAAGTGAGTAGTTTGAATTCCATTCATACACAAACAAACACATCCCCCCCCCCCCCCCAATCACGTTTTTTTTACACCTCTGGTGTCAGAAGCAGAAATCCATTGAAAAGTGCCTGTGTTGCAGCTCGAGTGCATGTACTTTCCTATAGAAATTCCCAACGACATTGATTTCCTGGCCCCTCCATCACTTAAGCCAAGCGTTACTTCAGGTTGCAATTGGAACTCCGTGTGTCTTCAACTTCAGCAAAGCACCTAATCGCTGATTTCAAATGTCTTCACCTCATGTGAGCTCATTGTTCTCTTGCCAGCTAGGATCATAAATTCTAATTTATTCCAAAGTTAAACATATCCATTAGTCTCACAGTTAAGCAAAGTTGCAAAACAACGAAGGAAAAAGAAAATCACTGAAAATGATGTTGTTAAACTGGCAGGAAACCCAAACAGCTCCAAGCATGTGATGCCGTGAAATGAAAGAGAATAGCGATCTAATTTACAATGGGCTTGCTCCAGCAAGACTGAGTTTAACAGGAGCTATTGACATCTGCAGGAGAATCAAGCCTCCTAAAATGATCTATTTGATAATATTTAGAGAAATTGTACAAAAGCACCTGCCTAGATTTTTAAGAATACCCTTGATATCTTTTAAAGAGAAATCCATGTGTAACAATTTAAGATAAATTATTCCTTTCCCTCTAAGCAATTCTGAAGTATTAGGCTAAGAAAAGCCCTATTAGGTCAGAGTAAATGTCCTCGAATCCTGTCTTGGAGAGGGGCCAAAAGCAAGCAAAGAGATTAAGAACAGGGCAAACCTGTATCAATGCTTCTGCAGTGATTTAGGGCTCAAGGACCCCCTGAGGAAAAGGTGTCTTTGCATGTAACAATTTCCAATAGCTATCGCTTTCTTTAAATTATGCAGGTATTTTTGATTGCTTTTTTTAGCCTTTTAGCTGCCACAGCGTACGGTAGCACAGAAGCCTATACAATGTGAGATTAACAACCTTTTTTGTTTGTTAATTTTGAGTATACAATCTACAAGTTTTATTTGATGCTTCCTAGCTTGCTTGCTTGCTTTTTTTTTTTTTTTTTTTGATAAAAATGGAAAGCAACTATTCTATATTGAATGTCTCTAGGCCTCACATGATTTTATATTTCTTCTGCCATTTCTTTCTTTTCCTCATAGGTGTTAGTCCACTTAATCTTTTCGTATACAGAAGCCAGTGCATAAATTTGGTCCTTTGCTGAAACTTTTCCAGATAACCTATATGCTTTTTGAGTCAAAGGAACCAGTGCTTCCAAAAGTACTTGTAGCTGTAGCCGTACTCTAGACTTATTCTCTGTTTTGTTATTACTCTCCTAACAATTTCTAACATTTGGTGAGAGCTTATTTGGCCATTGCTGAGAGTTGATCTGATGTTTTCATAGAACTATCATAAAGTATACATAATATACTTTAACATATAATACAAATATCTACCGCAATATTTGCTGATGCTACTTATTTTAGTCGCCTATTTTTGATGCCCTAGGAGCATTTAACAACATTTATTTTAATCCTGGTTTCCCTCCTTAGCCAAGTGAGAAAGCTACATACTTCTATGGAGTAATCCAGAGCAGAGACCAAACCACCTCTTTCTCTCCACTGGCTGCAGGAGGAATTGAAGGAGATTAAAACACTAATTTAGCTGATGTCTAAAACTGTGTAACGTGAAAACCACTATAGTCCTTGGTGTGCTGATGGATGAAGATCCCTTTGTTTGCTAGAAAAGCACTTCCATACTTCTCACAGCTCTTTCTCAGATTTACGATTAAAGATATATCAAATGGAGAGAAATAAAATTGCAAAGCCTTCGGTGAGTCTTTTCATAATTCACACACAATCATGCAATTGCAGGGTTCAACTCCGTCTCCATCTCCTCTGAAGGAATACAGATCGACCTCAGTCCCTTGTTAATATTTAAAACATTTTCCCTTGCTTCTCTGAGGCATCTAATATAGTTATCTTTGACCTATTGACTGGCCTCATCCATACCAAATATTGGTCTTGCTGCTTGAGTGTTCTTGTTCAAATCAATAAAGGTAAAGGTGGCATAATCTGCCTATAAATGGAAGATATCCTTACATATTATATGCTTTGTCATGTTGGCTACATAAACTTTTGCAAAGAAATTACGAATGCGTTTTAGTGGAAACCCACTGCAAGAGACAGTTTTGCCTGTAAATTAAAGTATTATTCATAAAAATAAGCAGTTCTCTTGATATTATCTTTAATCTACACATAGACACGGTATCATGCATCACCTGTATGAAGTTTCAACACAGTAATGCTATTTGAGCACCTCTGATTATAGCTTCAAAGATATGTGGGGGTGCATTCGAACTCAGTTCATTTTGCTACACTTTAAACAGCAGTGACGACCACTATTGAAAAGGAGCTGCCTGGAATCCATGCAGGGTCAGATTTTCTTGCTAGGAATCAGTTTTTAAAATCATATAAAACATCTAGAGATGTGCTCCTGGCTGAGAGATTTTTATTATTTCTTTATTACTAGCTGAAATTATTTTTGCTCTATAACCTACAATTTATGCCAGAAGTCAAGAAAACATCTAGCAAAAAGTGATAATTTTACAGCTATGTTATCAAAAGGCACATGTTTGTCGAAGTCAGCTTGGGTAGGAAGAACCAGCTATAGTAAAGGTGCCACAGCCCAGCAACAAATTGTGAAATCCCTAGAAAAATGAGACAAACCAAGTTCACTGGTGAAGTGAAGCCTTGAGGCTAAGATTGTGTAGCCTGCCATAAAATGGATTGTCCTGTTCCTAAGGGCAGCAAGAAACTGTTCTGGTCTCCCAAAATCAAATGCCGTGTCCCTGTGGCGCAGTAAACAATTAGAAGAGAATTATGAAAGTAAGGAGTGATTGCTTCAAGGGTGTCAGTACATTTTTCAACCGGTCTTATTCTTCGGTTTTCCTGCTTTCCACCTGTAGTTTTTCTTTTGAGTCACAGGCATTCCACTAAAAGAGATGCCAGTTCTAATTTGTCCTTGTACTTATGCAATACCTTTTTTAATTTGTTAAGGTATTGCATAAGAGACTTGAGGGGAGCAAGGCTCCTTATTTCCTTCTCCAGGTCAGGATTATCCTCAACTTTAATAAAATTTCACTTCAACAAAAGCAGCGGGGTTTTGGGGTGCTTTTGGATCCTACAGGCAAGGGCAGGGTCAAAGAGCAGTGACAGCACTGGATGGCATAAACCTTGGACAAAAAAATGCCTCAAGACTCTGCTGCACACTCACTTTCTGTCTTCTCTCTGTTTTTTATCCCTTTCGTCAGTTCTCATGAGCCTCTATGATATTTTCCTGCTTGCATGCTTGACAGAACTGTCCCTATTAAAGACAGAAAAATTGCCAAACTCATTGAAGACAAGTTACAATACCTTGGACTGAACCTACTACTTACCTATCCTTGTTTTCTCTGAAAGAAACACAAGGATATGAACTGATCCATTGTTCCCAGGATACCCTCAAGGAGAGGTGGCTCAGATTGCTGTAAAATCCTGCCCTAACAATAGCAAAGTTAAATTGTCAGCCACATGCTTATCCCAGGCAGGAAAGAAAAACATCAGAGATGGGAGTGGAAGTGTGCGGGTTACTAGTATAACACAGGGATGGGGAGATCACCGTATGTAGTAATCTGCACGGTGGGACTGGGTGATGACCTTCAGGTGTTGGGAATTCTTTGGATGAATAAGTGAAAACCTGGCTGTTTATGTATCTTAAACAAAATCCACAATCTTCTCAAATAAGGTTTTGCTAGCTATGCTTGCTTCATGCACACAGTGCAATGTCCTGCATAAGAAAATGATAGCCATACATTTTATAAACTATTCATTTATTTTACATTACAGATGTACATACGCGTACAGATTGCTTTGACAGAGTAGCAATGGTTACACCTCATCAAGAAAGCAGGTGTAAAGATTTGTTACACACATGTACCATATCCAGAACAACAACCGTCTCTCAGCTGGATCCTCTTAGAGCTACTGTCAAATAAATAATACCAGTAAGAGATACTTAATTTATAAGAAAGGGGGTTTTCTGTGTGTGTTGTGGTCCCTAGATCCATAAAAATGGACAAATTCATCAATCGGTTGAGAAGTATTGAATTGCATTTTATACAAATGAGTTAGTTCATATCAAATTTCAGTGTAGCTGTTCAAAACATAAGAAGATTGTATTATCTTTATAATTAATAACTGCTCCAGTGATTTCACTCTTTGGGAGACTAATCTTACTTGAAGCGTTTTGATTAAAATCCCAGATCCACCCCGGACTCTTTACATCTGTTTTAAATAGCAACAGCACTATTTCAAATAAGTGGATAATATTAGAGGGCAACACAGATTAAAGTTTCCTAAAGTCATTGTCCCATGAGATTATCTAAGGTTGACTCTCCCCTGAAAAATTTTTGGAAGAGAACAAAACTCTGTCAATCAAACTCTATTTGCTCTACAAAGATGTAAAATTAATAATTCCCTCCTGGACCTTAGAAGTGTCTGGCCGGACCTTAGATATCAGGCCTGGCTTTCATTTTATTAGGATGAACTAGCTTTGAAGTTCTTGGGCTTCCTACCAGGCCACACTTTCACCAGTTACATATAATTACTTATTTACTTTCTCCACCCAGTCTGCTTTTTCTGAAGATAATGGTAACATACTTTCAATTCCAGTACCAGCTTCTTGGTTTGCTTTACAAAAAATTAGGAACAGCCATTATCAGCACAGACAAAAAGGTTCAAGGCTGCAGAGTACATGGCCGTAGCAAAAAGTCAGTCCTGATTATCTCATCAGTGAAATTGAATTAGAAACATTTTCTGTATTCTGTTTTAAGTGCACCTGCCTGCAATCATAAGATCAGATACTGCAAACTTGCATAGTGGCTTTGACAATAATTAGATATCTGCTCTTCAAGAACTACTTTTATGAAGCAGATGCGAGGAGTTCTGGCCTCTGCCAAAGTTATGCATCTCCTCGAGGCTGGCGAGGCATGTTTTGAACACCGAGACATTGGTTGTCTCAGCGCATGTAACAGTCTAAAGCTGCAGGATCTCTTCCTAACTCTCACTATTAACATCAAAAATATATTTACGAATATATAAGCAGAAAGTACATTCAAGATTTCCACCGTCCACAACATCTTTAATACATTCCTTAGTTCCTGCTCCTTTTCATCATCCTTCTGATTTTTAATATGTTTGAAACCTAACCCATGTCTAGGAAGTCTAGAAAACAATCTTTCTAAGAAAACACTTTCATCTGAAGTCAGGCATATGAAATTAAGAATGCTCAACTTTACCAGATGAATACTTCACCTTATTCAGTATCTTGCCTCCAGCCATGGCCAGTAAAGATAATTCACAGGAAGAGGAAAAATGTCTTGAGAACTAAATGAAGGTTTCAGTTCTGCTCTGAATGAAAGACAGTACCTATTCTTCGTTCTGTATCTATTTCTTGTTGCATTTCGCTGGAGGCATGATTTAGCCTTGAAAAACAGCTTTTTTAATTAATTGCCTCATTGTATTAATTTCACCTTGTTCAGAATGGGAGGATATAATGAGAAATTTCTGGTTCTCTTTTTGAGGAAGGTCAGGAGTTCACTGAAGCTCAAACAGACTAAGCATTTTAAGGCTCACAGGGGCCAGCAGCATGCACACGAATCATGCAGCTGACATCATTACCTCTCACAGCCCCAGCTAAAATGACTCACTGACAGTGGGGTGGGGGGAAGGTGGTGAGATGGGGAGACACTCTTTGGCAAAAGTCCATAAAGATGCTGGAAATTGTGGCTCTGTAAAACAAAGACTGCAGCTTTTCTGCTTCCACATCTTATCTTTTCTTATGATCCTTCTTGTTATTTTAATATTGCTTATATTGCGCATCTCCCCTTTTGTTACTATCTGTTCTTCCCACTTTGATGTCTAGGTGTTATGCAGCGAGTTTTAGGAGGGTGATGAATAAGGCTCTGTAAAGTGTGGAATATTCTTTGCACAAAATGAAACAAATGGATGATGCATGAGAATTATTGGAAGCTAGAAGTAACTCATGTTAAAGACCCAATTTCAGTGTTAAATGTTTTCTATTGTATTGTGTTGTATTGCATGTTTTCTACCTGTTTTATTATAACTGTACTCTGTATAACATTATCTAATGCTATTCTCTGCGACACTTAGCTGTCTTCAGTCTATGGCCATAGATAATTTAGGACAGCTGGATTTTATGTCAGCTGGATCCTTCTTCAGACTCTCTTGGATTAATATTTTTTTCCCACATATATTTTAATTCAGAGCAAACTAGACTCCACAAACTACTGAAAAGTAATTCTAATAAACTGAAAAATCTTTCATTGATGATTCTAGTGTCCTGGTTCTGATGCTAAACCACGTCGTCTAGTAACTGAAACCTGTTGGATTGTAAATTGTTATACCGGTAGAAAATCAAGTTAAAGCATCTGAAGCCATATACAGTAGTCCAGCTGCAATTTATGCAGTGCAGATCAGGTTCTGGACTAACATATATAAAATATGTAAGGCTAATCCTTACCTGCTGTGTATATGTCATTGATACCACAGACATATCTTGATAACATCTCTTGCACTGATTAAGGAGGAGTATCCTGTCTGGTTATATAACCATCCTTTACATCCTTGCATACTGACATCTTAGTCACGGTAACCTGTAAGATGATACAAGGTGGATTTTTCTTGTGTCACTCATCTAATTCTGCACTGCTAAACTGAGTTGTTTAAATCATGTATGGGGAAATTGGTTAACTGGTCTTCATGTTCATGTGTTGGTGTAACTTCCATTGGCTCCAATGCTGTCTACACTTAATGAAGAGATGTGTTTTGCCTGCAAGTCAGATCTAAATCCTTAATGGAATTAAAATTACCTGAATAGAAATGGTGTGCAAATTTGGGTCCCGAATACTAGTCATTATTACACTATATGTCTGATAAAGATGCAAGCCTTCATCCCATTTCCACCATTTCTGCTGAAGACATTTCAGTTTGCTTTGGTGTGAATCTATGGAGAATCAGAGCCATAGTCACTGATTTATGTAATTTCATTGGATGCAACATACCCCTTCATTGCTGTCTTTTTATTTTAGGGCACTGTGTAGCTTTATGCATAAGTGTGTTTGTAATCCATACACATTTAAAACTAAAAAAAAAAAAAAAGAGTACTCGATTTGCAAAGAAAAAAAATTGTAAAAAACTCGGTTATGTTTGTACTTTTAATTTAACACTGGTTGGGATATCTGCCAATGTAATATAGGCACTTTTCTGTGCACTGGAAAACCCAATTAGGACTTGTTCTTAGTTTGATTATCAGTCAGAAACATGCATACAGAAATATTCATTAGAGACCTACTGAGAGCTGTGATAAAGCAGCAGACAGCTGAATTATAGAGTCTGTCAGCATCCACACTACAATTTTACATTTGCTTGATAAAGGACAAGTAACAAAATATCTAAGATGTAATTTGGTGCCCACTGGAACTGTACTTCATTATGGTAGATATTGTTCTGACTCTCTTCAGGAGGTTGGTGAGTGTTTCATGACATGATACTGTGCACGAATGATGAATCACCAGGCTAAATGTTGCACCAGCCTTCCGTGCACATAGAGGTAACGCGCACGTCAGCTGGCGATCGCCTCTCAGTCACAGCCAGTAATTTGGAAATGTAGGACAGATTCCAAAAGCTTGAACTCAAAATGATTTTTTTTTAAAGGATGATGATTCCACTAACCTCACTCACCCACATTAAACAATAGTTCCATACAGAAGCTAGACAAAAAGGGAAGGAAAATAATTGCTTTTGGGTTTTATGAGTTAAATTTTTGTAAAATATTTCATTTAATGTTAGATAGCTTTTTTTTTTTTTTTTTTTTTTTTTTTTAAGCTTACAAACCCTTTGCTATTGGCCTTAACTTCTAGCAATCAAACCCATTGGCAGCACAACACATGATCTGAAATGGTAATAGGGTTTCAATAGAATTGGGGAAGACATATGCATGGAACTGTGATATCAGTCAGCTAACTAGATCAAAGTCTCTCATACGGTTTATTTAAAAAGCACTTGGGAAATCTGGTTCCCATAATGACTTCAGTGTGTTTTCCTTTCTAAACAGAAATAATATCACATTGGTAAATGAAAAAAAAAAGACATTTGATCCCTTTATTGAATGTGGCATTTTAGTAACAAAGTTGTTCAAGATATATAAACTCCCAACTAAAATTAAATTATTTAAATAAATATTCAAAAAACCTAGTAAGGATGGAGAATAAAGGTCCGTTCAATATTCTCAAAATTAATCAGAACCGCTAGCAGTGTACTGGTTGCAGCAATCCACAAATTGAGCAAAAATAGTAGTAGTGTGTATTCTTTATTTTGTGATTGAATTTTATTTAGACTAGGATTCCTTAGCAGTCTTTATTATACACCATGCATTACATCAGCAAGCCTAAAATAAACACATGTTAAATCACGTTACTAAACAAAACTGTTGAAAGATCAATTTCCCTAAGCCATTCTGTCTGTGTGTGTGTTCAATAATTGTACAGTATTCTCTGATGAAGGATTAAAACCAGTTCACCACATGAAAATAAGACAGACACCCATGCCTAAATGAACCACTTTAAAACATGCAGAGTCTTTGAGCAGAGCAGGATACTAAAATATAAGTATTCCCTTCTCAGTATCTTAATCATTTTCTAATTGGGAACTATATGCATATTTTTGGCA
The DNA here is from genome assembly GCF_011004875.1 of Balearica regulorum gibbericeps. NCBI lineage: Eukaryota > Metazoa > Chordata > Aves > Gruiformes > Gruidae > Balearica > Balearica regulorum. The sequence goes on from NC_046186.1 coordinate 19,347,438, forward strand.
TAGTTATCCAAGATGCTTGACTGGCGCATCTTACTTCAGTGCTTGAAAGCCTCACAAGCTGTGAAAACGTTTTCCCTCAGAATACGTTTCCCTGTCATATAAGGTAATACAGTTTTCCCCAAGTTTCCAGACAAAGAGCAGATGCACAGAAGCTATGTGTAGGTGTACATTAGCAGGTACAGGCAGAACTGAGCTCGGTCTTCCTGTGCTAATATTGGAATTGGAAATATGATGGGAAAAGACACCAATGTAGGCGTCTGCATCTAAATTTTTGGGCCAGACACAATTCTAGCCACATGCTGCACCAGAGCTAACATACTGTGCTGAAAGCCTGGGGGGTGGCTTTCACAGCAGAGGATGTGGCTGAAAGGGCAGTTCAGACCTCCCCCTTTTCTGCTTGTGTGTTCCTAACAACTCCCTTTTGCCTGGCCTGAAGATAGCTCAGCTGTGTGGAAAAAGAACTGAGACATTACTCAGCTAAAAGTTTACCCAGCAAAGACAAATGGTCAGTTTTCCATGAGGTCAAGTCCCTTCTTCAGCTCACTGTGCAATGACATGTTTCCCAGCACTGGTGCAAGGCAAGTCATGGGGGCTTCCAGCCCTAGCAAGGTGGAGAGAGCTGGGCTACCTCTTTTGGTAGCACCAATGGTTAAGGATCCATAAAAAAAGACATGAACACCACCCATAGTATATTAGCATGTGTGCAGTACTGGAGAAATGCCTAGTGACTTGCCCAGAGGTAGAGAAGATTTCTTTTAGAGCAAGACTTGGAGCCTGGAGATGAAATTTTTGTCTTCTCCATTTTAGGCCACCCCTCTGCTGTCAATGATCTCCATTGTGTCTTGTGCACACTTGCTTGTTGGGAGGTATCATGATGACATCTCCATATATAGTTGGAAGTTAACGAGGTTTCACTTAGGCAAAGCACTTCTGATATATTTTTAAAATTAAATGTTGTGCTGAAGAAGGATAGTCTTAAGTCTGTGGCCATTGGCTCTGCTAAATCAAGATCTTCGGCCTTGATGCAAATTCAGGGAACTAATAAAGTGAGAAAAGTCCTGTTGATTTCTGTGAGTCTTGGTTCAAAACAGCTCAGTTTTCCAGCACTTGGACCCATTTTTAAGTATCATATATTTAGAGCTCAGGAAAATGACATATTGCCAGTAAACTGTTTGTAAACTGTGAATCTACCCCAATTCTTGTGGCTATATTCAGTCTTCTCGTATAAAAGAATCATTCTCAGGTTACACATTTAAATGCACACCTGATTATGTGGGGCTTGAGTGGGACTGATATTATGGTTAGATACATACTAAGTAGAATTTAACTTTTCTGTCCCAAATTGGGGGGTGTGTGTGTGTGCGATCTGACTGCTGGAACCATATGGAGTCTGTAAGGATATTTGCAAACATGGTTGCTTACATACTCGGATAGCCCAAGTTTCTAATATTTTAATGTCATTTAATTCCTACTCTGGTTTTATTTTCATTTTAAAGAACCATATACTTTTATAGTACCATAAAGACACATATACATGTATATTAATACCATATCATATTTTTTTTTCCAGATGAATTTCGTTCTGATAAAAAAACCAAAGCTACAGCTGAATACCACATGAAAAATATTTAGCCTTGCAAGCACTATTTATATATCAAAAATCTTTATTAAAATCATGGGAGCACACTGCTGAGTAAAAACATCTGTCATTTCCCCTCCATCTTCTTTTTTTCCCCTTAAACAGTAACACCCACATTTCAAATGGCTGAAGAGTTTATTTAAGTTATTCTGAGCATATGGAAAGTCCCTGTATCATCCAAAGACAGATAGCAGTGAAACTCTGAGATGAAAAGCCCTGAAACACTGAACATGAAGGGAAAAGAGTGAAAGAAAACACAATCGTCATATGCCAGAGCTACGCTGGATATGGTAGATTTGGTGATATGTGTTCAGTATAGTTCTAGGAACTGACCTTTTCCCCTCTGTCATTACTAAAGATTGGGTGGGTGAGCCATCTTTCTCCAAAGATATATTTATGCTTTGCTGACAATGTTGTTTTTCATGTTTAAAAATAAAAATGTTCCTTATAATAGACATATAATTATTCATACTCTGGAGACTCCAGTCTCAGTATTTGGAATACTGAAGAAAAAAAGGATAGTCCCTGCCTTGAATAGTTTATAATCTACTCCATAAATCTGTCATTCGGTATAAATTTAAAATGCTGGCCAAAGTTTTTACTCTTGTTTGAGCCTGTTTTTCCTTATGTTGCTTATATATTGATACTAACCCTCCAGCCGCCATGGTCTTGCTCCTGATTTATGGCAGTGCACCTGTAAAGGAACATGTCCTGTCAAATGGTTGCTTGAATGAGGTGGGCTACTCGAATGAGTGCGAGCTGAACCACAACACGATGGCTGTAGAGGCGGGAGGACTTAAGAGATAGCGCAGCAGCAGCAGCAGCAGCAGTAAGAACGGCAGACTGGGCTTTGTCTCTTTGCTGATGGACAGGTTAGGTCACGCAGCTTCCGAGACTCTGCAGTCATTTCTCATGATTTTTAAGGGGAAAATCTTCTTATCTTCAGCAGCTGCATAATTCTTGATCAGACATTACATGACACTTCTTTTTCCAGAGCACAGTTAATGACTCTGCCCTGGCCTGCTGCCAGGTATGCATTTATACGCTGCTTCAGCCTTCGCTTATCTGGAGAATGAGAGCGAGAGAAAAATACTGTGCATGTAACATATAGCAGAGTTCCCATAGGGCAGTGCAAATGCTATGTATATCTTATGCTGCTAGGCCAGTTTTGCACTGGAAATAAAGATTCTCCTTCACATGTTTTTCTCCGTTCTATTGTCAAGTGAAAGGTTTTAGGTTTCTTCTTGTTTAATTTTATTTTAAAAATCTATTTAAAAAACATTGTCTTTTTTCCTTGAATGAGAAGTGCATGAGTAACTCCTCATTTCCTTACGTTGCAGAGGTCTCCGCAGGAGCTGAAATCACCTCTCAGACACACACAGGACTAGTTTGTCCACTGGAGTAACTTAGTCCATTCCGTTAAGGAAGCAGTCTAACTTTTGTAGTTGCATGTGTTGAAGTTTTAGGAATGTTACTGTTTCTACTCATGAATCTGGCTGTTAGGCTTAAGGTCAGTAAAATGAAGAATAGTTTTAACCAGAGGACTTCTCTAGATCTCAGAAGCAAGATATAGGTGAAAATGAATTTAGACTGAATTAAATTAGAGCAATAATTCAGCTACAGCAAACAGTTTTCAATATTTCTATCAATCCAGAGACAGTGAAAAAAACCTGTAGATTTTGACGAATGTTGGAGTTTCATAAATATGCCAGATAGCAAGGTAGTTTCATCTGGTTAAAGTCTGCTGTGAAATTTCTGTAAGCCTAGTTGATGAAGTTTGTGGTTTAAGTCCCCAAAAGTCATCGTCTTTTCCCTCCACAGCTGTTATACAATAACATCCAATGTTTGGAAAAGAGGAGACACAGCTGGCTGCTTCTTCAGTGCTGTCATTGACCCTTACCCCGTCCATTAATTGTCCATCACTGGTGATATCTGCTCTCCTACCTCCTCATCAAACACTTCCATATCCAGATGTGCCTAATCAGTTCTCAGAGACATGATTGATGGAAAGTCAGCTACAAGTCCATGGCTACTAGGCCATGACATGGCAAAGGACTTGTACAGAGTACAGACAACATGTTGTACATCCACTTAAACTCTCCAGCTGCAATAGCTGGCATCTGTGATGCATTGAATCTGCAAAAGTACAGGATGGAAGGGGAGGGAGTGGTTATTATTCTTTGAAAGACATTGACAGGGGATGTGCTTTCTGTCTTAGAGTGACAACCAAAGTGCTAGTAGACAGGAGCCATAGTGGAGAAGGAGATAGAGAGCTGTCTGCACATTTGAGGAGAATGAGCTGGTCTTGAGAAGAGCCTTATATCACCAGAGAGGAAATAAATCAGTCTGAAACTTCTGAGACATACAGTTTTTGCTCCAAATAGTTAAATGATAAAAGGCTGCATCAAGTAAAGTAAAAATTGCCAAAGGATCCTTCCAAGACTACAACTCTATTGTCTGCACTTCTGTTTTTAGAACAGCTCTGGCACAGACTTGGCCCGGGATAACGAACACTTTCAGAAACAATGCTTGGGTACAGTTCAAGAGTCAGCACTGGCCAGGGATCTTCTCAATATGAGACATGAATGCAACCATCTTACTCTGAAGGCCAAGAAAGTTTACTAGTGCAAATAGGACGTACAAGGCAGTTGGTTTCAGTTCCAGAGAGCACATTTAATTTATCAATACAGATTTCCAGGTTCCAAAGTTGAATGGTCCTGTAGTTGCCAATGGTTCCCAAAAAGGACAGAAGAAAATTTCTTCAAACTGAAGTGCTTCTTATGTCTCCTGCAAGCAACAGAGCAGCACACCTCTGGGTATGTCTTAACGCAGATTTTCACTGGTAAGGCAGCATCTAAAACCAGGGCGCAAATTTGTTTGGATCCTTTTTTAGTGCCTCTGAAGAGGCTTAGATTTTAAATCAGAGACATAGGTAGGCACTGCCACTTGCAATAGGCAGCAGCACACAAGGAGGTGATAAACCTGTGTTCAGATCAGATGGCAAACTAAATGTCCAGTGAACCATTCATAGCCTGGTCAGACTTGGACTTTGTAATTTCTATATAACAAAATTTAAGCTTGTATCACAGAGGTTGTTCCATAACAATATCCTGTTTAAACATTGAGGCAGGCACACTTTCTTTTACCTTGTATTAAATAAGAGTGGATTTAAGAAAATGTAGGAGAACTGATTCCTAATCCAAAGTAAAAACCTCCAAAATCTATGTAGTTGCTGCTCCTTGAGCAGCCGGTTTTTCCTGTTTCCCATTTCCCATACAGTTGTCACTGTCAAAGCTGGTCTCTGCAGGTGGCAGTGCCTTGCTGCTAAGTGGTGAGAGAGAGAGGAACTCAGGGCTGCTGCCAAGAGAGGGGATTTGCTTGCAGGCTCATGAAGATGACAGCCAGCAGGATGGATAGTGGAGGATGCTGGCAGCACCGAGAAAAGGAGACTGGGGACACATAGACTGCAGGGGTGGGGGAACAGAAGGGATACATTTAAAAGCAGAAGAGGGAAAATCCAGATGAGGAAGGTTCCATTATGGTAGCTGCAGAGGAAGGGAAAGAAAAGGAGGGGAACAAAGTGAAGACTTACATGAGGGTGAGGAATATTTCAGAGTATTCCCCTATTCCCCTGCCATCGACTCCTAAAGAAGCAAAGGGTGGCAGGAGGCTGATGGCTTGTTTTGCACCTACACCAGTCATCTGTGTCTCTGTGATTCATTAAGAATATACCTACTGCATATTTTATGAAGATGGCAAATCCCAGTTAGATTTTCCCTTAATGGGCCATCTTAAGAAAAGCTTACAGATTGTTCCTAAATACCTTCATAGTCCTTCAAATGTCTTGCATTTTCCAAAGAAATGGAGTTATTTCCTCTGAATTCACGATCAGCAATCTTATCACTTTGTTCTTTGTTCCTCCACTGGTAAGATAAAGCTTGGCCAAACTTTAATATAATTATACAATTACTTGGTCATTCTTTGCTGCAGAGTCTCTCTTTTAGGCTCAGGGAAAGGAAAAGGGACCAAAAGGAGAAGGTGAGAGAGTGGAGAATGAGCTAAGCAAAGGAGTTGGTGAGTGTTTGCAAACTTGAAAGTTAAACTAGAGTATTTCTCACTGCAGATTTAAATTAATTATATTTCTAACTCTTCCTTATGAAAAAATTAAGGGTCCAAATAAATGGATAGCTGCATTTCAATAAATAGCACCTCTTCTTAGGTCCACAAATTGTCTTTTAAATATATTTTTTTTACTAAGTATTAAATAATTCTTTGGGGAGGGAGTTGTCCCACAGACTGTGTATTATCTATTAGTTCATGACATTTTAGTGGTCAACTATAAGTTAATATCACTTTGTTTCTTATTCTATTTTTGTTTTATATCAAGAGTTATTATTAAACATTTTAAGCAATTATTAAGCAAAATTCTTTTGCTAAGAATTATGAAATAACTCTTTGCTTCCCACACTAAATGGCTAATTTCACAGCTTCTTGTAAGGGTGAAGCAGTGTGTATCTTTCCCGGTGAAGACAGGGAATCCTGGGACTTCGTAACAGACCTTAGGGAGCTGGACAAATTGCCAGGGTACAAAACAGTAGCTCTGAGAACAATCGTGTCTCTAAACCATCAATTCTCATTCATATGTAATGTCATGATCCTGCCTCTACTGAAATAATTGGTAAAACCTTTCCTAATTCCACTGGGACTAAGATTGGTCTTTTGGGCTTCCATTCTGCAAACACGCATGCACATACCGAACAGACCTATTCACATGATTAAGTTAAGCATGCAAATAAGTCTTTTCACTTGCAGTTTGTACATTGCTAATGTTTGGAAAATGGAAAAGTTACTTTTCTTCCTGAAACCTTTGGTGTAAAAAAATCCACTATTTCCATTGATTGTAAATGAAAGATATTGACTCAAGAGCACAAAACACCCCATTTTTTTGGAGTTTGTGTGGGTTTTTAATTCCTAAATATGAGAAACAGTGGTTACAAAGGGCTTTTGTCCCCACACAAGTTAGCTACAGGAAGAATTTCATTAAGTTGTTTACTGGCCATGGCCCTTTTGCTTCTATGAGTCTTGAAAATCCAGACAACCCTCGAGGAAATATATAAATCAAGAAAAATATATTTGAACAGAATAATAAAAAAATATGTTCTACCAAGATGACATTGTTCAAAATTACTTGGTCAAAATTAATATCCTTCCAGGAACAGACTACTTTGTTGAGGCATCATGTAATATAAAGAGGGGAAAAAAAAAAAAAAAGAAAAATGATGAAAGGATTTCCTTGCCTTTATATCTCATGCTACATGCTCTTTTCTTATGTCTCTGCTCACAAACCACTCTTCTCTAAAAATGACTCACATCCCGTTTCCTCACTTTGAAACCTAGTGAATCGTACATACTAAATTTCTTGAATTACATGAGCACGCTGCCCACTAATCCTGCTAAAATAGGAGGATTTATGCTAGCATTCCAAACCTCGAACGAATGTCAATATCTGCATTTTATCTAAGTAAACAAGGTTGTCAGGGAATTCCTTTCCCTTTCCTGCTTTCCAGGAAACGTGGAATTCCTTTCTTTCAACTGATAGACTGGCAGATATTGGAGTGGCAAGCTAGTGGGAATTAGTACAGTATTATTGCTGAGGAAAAGGTGTAGAGCCAGGATAGATATTGTGCTCTCAGCGATAGCTGGTGTTGTGCTACCTGGTATGAGGGGGACCGAATTTGCCACGGATGCTCTGGAGCCTGCATATGACTCTGTGTGCGATGCAAGAGGGAGCAGGGGGTTACGGAAATAAACCTTCCATACCCTCTGTGAAGGTCTGGGGAGAGACCACGAGCTTAAACATGGACCTGTGTGCCCAAGCTCAGATGTGGGACATGAATCATGGATTATCCCCTCCCAGTAAAGTTTTGTTGATACGTTGTCTATATACCTAATGAACACTGTATGTACAGGACTTGGATCAGGGGATAAAGCCATCACCTCCCTTGGAGCACTTCTTACATATGAGCCTGTGATTATATTTCTGGTTTTCATATCTTCTTTCTCACTTTTCCATTGAAATTAATCTTGGATTCTTTTCTGCAAGATGTCTCAGTTTTGTTGTTGCCACAGTAACATACGTGATGTGAACAAATATTTTCCAAGATCACAAACTTCAGCTTATTCAAAGATGGATTTTAGGTTTCTTTTGGTCTAATACATATTTGGTCAGATTGGGCTAAGCATCACACAATTTCTTTCTCCTTTTAGGCTTTATCATTCCCCAGAAAATCTGCTTGTTTCAGTCTCTGATCTTCATAGCTATATATGAAGAACAGCTTTGACCTGAACTTCAGATGAGGTGTCCTTGAACTTTAATGATAGGACAATAGGTACAATTTGGGTTTCAGGAAATGGGGAGTCTTCCTCTAAACATGTAAAAATGAGTTACAGACAGTAGCAGCATAGAAATAGCTTTGCTTTGCTGCCACACATTGAGGTAAACCACTTTCCAACAGTAGGTACAGGTAGAGGAGTTCTGTAAGATCAGCAAACTTACTATGATTACTGTTGGTGTGCTTACTTCTGTAGCCCAGGGTATGGACTTTATACTGTGGAGAGCCTGAAGTATCTGGCTTAGTTTCCTAGGACATCAGTCTTTCCTGTTCTCTGCTGGTGGCACAATAAAAACTACTGCTTTATTTATTAAACATAGATTTTAAGAGACTTCTGGGGAAAGTTTTGTTGCCTGTGGAGTGCATTGGGAATAGCTGTCCTTCCAGCGTTTCTGAATGAAACAATCCTAAACAATTTTCTAAGTTTCCAGAGTACTTCAGTCGATGACTTGAATGGCCTCACCTCTTACTGTGCTGCCCTAGTCACTTAAACTCAGCTGCTGGCTGGGAACTAAAATAAAACTTTAAGATACAATTATAGCTCAGCTTACAAGAAATTGCTAAGTGATAAGAGTCAAGGTGGATTTATGAAAAATTTTAGCTGTAGAACTTTACTTCCTGGACTTTCTCAGTACTGTTCAATACTCTTCAATAAATGTACAAAAAAGCACAAAGAGAGTCAGAAGTAGCTGTTTCTTGGGAAAGAAAACTAATTAAATATATGTAGAAAGAACTACCTTGGCTACCAAATGGATGATATTTTTCCCAGTTCATTACATCCCAATAAGTGGGCGTCTCCAAAAGGTGCCCAAGACTCATGCATGGGCTGATGAATTCCCAGTCACTCCAAGGGAGCTGCAAACAAGTGATTTGCCAGGTCCACTTCAGGAAAAATAAGACTTCTAGACCTAACTTGTTTCTTTGACTGCAAGTTAGCATAGATGATTAAAGACAGCAGATCTCAAATACTAATGTGTTATCCTCCAACTAAGAAACTTAAGTCTCAAAAAGTGTCAGAGGCCTATTGGGCTCAGGAATTTTGTGTTGGATCTTTCTGCTGTTATTAAAACCATGTAGTCTAAAGTCAGTCAAAAGTATGCAAACACTAAGGGTTTTCTGCCAATTTTCAAAACAAAGTTTTAGAGTCCCTTTGTGTGCATTCCCGATGTGATTAACAGGATTGCAGATGCCTGATAAGTTTTTAGAGTAGAGGACTTTTTATATGTCTGCTAGGATAAAAAAATAAATTCTGTTCTTCATTTTTGAGTTGTTAAGAGACCAGGTGGTCTTTTTTACTTTACTTTTTACATGCCTTCATTGATGCATTTGTTAAAATGAAGCAGGAGACTTGGTTACCCAGTATATGGAGAAGACTGAGGTACTCAACAATTTTTTTGCCACAGTCTTTACCGGCAAGTGCTCTAGCCACACCACGCAAGCCTCAGAAGGCAAAGGCAGGGACCGGGAGGATGAAGAACTGCCCACTGTAGGAGAAGATCAGGTCCGAGATTGTCTAAGGAACCTGAAGGTGCACAAGTCCATGGGACCTGATGAGATGCATCCGCGGGTCTTGAGGGAACTGGCAGATAAAGTGGCCAGGCCACTCTCCATCATATTTGAGAAGTCCTGGCAGTCTGGTGAAGTTCCCACTGACTGGAAAAGGGGGAACATAACCCCCATTTTTAAAAAGGGAAGAAAGGAAGACCCGGGGAACTACTTTCCAGATTTGTCATAAAGAACAACAAAACACATTTATTTATAGCATATCAACCTCTTTCCCTAAATATCTAACCTCATGAATGTTATCAGATGAAGTATTTCATTACTCAGTGTAATATTTACACCAATTTTTGAACTGAAGCTCGACAAGCTAGAGTTTTAAGTGGTAATCAGCAATAATGTATTGCTTGTACCTTAATGTCACTATTGGTGATTTAGTGATTAATTATCTGACTGCCATGTAGTGGTTAAAATAATCTAAATGCATAGGGTAAATTAGTTGATCAGGAGAAAAGTCTGTCATGCAAATTCAGTTCTTACAGAACCTTCCTGTCACACTCATCAATGACAGCCTAAGTGGGTCACCAGAGTGGATGGCCCCTGTTAATTTATTTTCTCAGACATGCAATACATATTCATGATATCCTGCTGTTTGTCTGTCACCTCAAAGAAACTCTCCATCTCCTCCAAATTATAATTAATGAAAATATGCACAGTTAGGCTTAGGGGCTTGGAAGAAGAGATACTGGTATTATACTGTAGGGGGTTGCAAGGTATTGGTATCAGCAGTTGTTTGCTAATGTGGTAAAGGAAAAATGTTACTTTGCCTGGTGCCTTCTCTTTTCCTTCTTCCAAATAACAGATGTAAAAGACCATGTAAGAATGACAAAAAATTATAAAAAAAAAAGTATGTGTGTGTGTGTACATATATGTATACAGACGCATTATGCACGGAGCAGCTTTTAGTGCCATACCATTGTAATCCAAAGTAATCTTTTTTTTCAGGCCACCACAATAAAAGATCTTTATGGAAGCTATCCACACACACTCATATATTTCAAAATTGTACTTACCTAGGCCAAGCACTTTTTGACGAGTATGCCTTTTTTATCCAGAATTATCCATATTAATAACAGTCATTTCCTGTCATCACCATGGCATTATATGATATAGGAAAAGATACATTGTGTGCGTTTTTTATAATATCTTACAGACCTAAACAAATGCACCTTGTACCCAGACTAGTGAAAAGACAGAGGTAAAAACATGCAAACAAATGCACATTACTACACAAGTAATGGCAATAGCAATGAGATGAATTGTATAGTTATATGATAAATTGCTAAACCATGCTATAAATAAAATTCATCTCATGCTTCTTCAATTTATCAGTTACCTTTGACTGTCTCATCTTTTTCCTGCCACTAATCCATCTCCTCTAAGACTGGCTTGAATATTCCACACCTCTGAACAGCTTCAGACAACTGTCTGTTAAGTAAGAAAGAAGAAAATCCTAATACCGAAGAAGAGATTGTTCCATATGGAGCTTTTCCAGCACTTACACCTGACAAAAACACCAAATGTGTAACTCTGTGTCCTGGAAAAGTTGTTATTATTGTGTTGTATTTTGCTCTGCATTGGGCTGTGTTCTTCCCCCTGTTCTTATCAGAATCACAGATCTACTTCCAAAATGTTATAGCTAATACGGGTGTAATAATGTCTTTGTTTCGGTGCTGTCTTTGCTCCCTGTTAATGAATGACAACTGAGTTTAATTTTACCAAAATACAAAAGTTTTAAAATGTTACATTTATGTACATGTTTGTAGTAATTTTGAATTGTTTCTGGTCATAAGGAGGGGCATTAACACAGGAAAATAACAGAAACAATAATTTTTTTAAACAGTTCTACACATTTGAAAAATAGCTCTTCTGCTGATAATATGTGAGAAATTCATGAGAGTGAAGTGGAAGGATTTTATAGCTGACCTGCATGACTTACTTGTGGCTTTGTCACTCATAAATAATGTATTCAGCCCCAACTCATGCCACTGAAACATTTATACCACAACACATCATTGTGTATGTTATATAAATATTTATTATGATGAATTATTAAAATGAGTAATGAATATTTATTCTTCTTGCAGCATGAGTATATGCATGTATGTATATTCTGTGTTTATATAGATATGCACATACAAAAATATTTAGGTAGCTCTATACACATGGATATACATGTATATAGGTTCTCCCATATATGTGTACTTTCATGTATACACATCCATCCATGCACATATGCACATCCGGATGTACACACAGAGTTGTAATTCTGGAAGGCTGTAAACATGCTCTTTATAGATGTGCATTATTTATAAATAGAAGCATCCACATGAAAGGTGGAATTATGTACATTTAATTTTTTTTTTTTATTATCTCTGATTAATTCTGACAGGATCATGGCTTAGCTGCAACTATCATAACAAAGGCAGGGCAAAGGCCTCAGTCGAACAGTATCCAAGTCTCTGAGAACACGACATCTTTCATTAGCCAGGATTTACAACACAGGAGAACTCTTTCAGCCACTGGTTTCACACATTTGTCTGCTTATAGCGGGGGGGGGGGGGGGGGGGGGGGGGGGGGGGGGGGGAAAGTTTACTATATAGCTTTTCTGATACCCAAAATACATTTAAAGGAACAATGTTAAATTGTGATTCAGATGGCTCCCCACAACAGATGCCTGTTGAATGCTGGAGCCTGTCTGGGTACATCTATCTCATCATATCTGATTTCATAGACTGTTGGCACATTTTTTAAAAATTTGCCAGGAAATTATATGACAGCACAGAGAGAGAGAACAGAAAGCTATGACCAGTGCTAGGGGAACACAAGCGAGGGAAAGAGCTTGGGAACCAGACATGAGATGCATTTTCCAGTCTCTGAGAAACTTTTCATTGCACACCATGACATAAAACATTCCAAAGCGGGATGCGGATTTGAAATATTAATAGGAATGCTTCGAGCTCCATAGACAGCCGCTTATTTCCCCATTTGCTATGTACAAAGCAAAGGATTAACACCACTGGCAATGTTTGTGTCAGGCCATACTGATTAATTTAATATTCTGATTGGATGAGCAGCAGAGCTTTAACGGCTGTTAACTTTCTGGCAAGCAGTGCTGAGAAGGTGATAATGAGATTAACATTTGGAGGACCTGATTTGCTTTTGCGCTGTATTTAATTACTACTTTGACACCAACTGGTATGCACTATGGATTGTGCAGATATGCTGATAGATATCCATATTTGCTAAACTATAATATTGGCTTTAAAGAAATGTGTTAAATTCTGTGATTTCAAAAATACTTTGCACAAGACATTAAAAATATGTAATCTTATGTGCAATTAATAGCACCTTAAAAAGGATATTTGGAGTAAGCAGAGTGCCTACAGAGAATGAAAAAAAGGACTGATCAGCAAGGAAAGTTGTACATTAAAGGCTAGGAAATATAGCAATAAAGTAAGGGTTACCAAAAGTTGACTGAGCTGATCAAGCTGACTTAGATTTTGCAAAGGAAATTAAAAAAAATCTTAAAAAAAATCTGAGCTCTATCAATAAAAGCGGAACAGAGAGGAAAAGGAGACATTAGTGCAATCAGATCTGGATAAAGATTTTGGTATTTATTCCTCCAAAAAAAAGAACCATGGTTTGGCTCACTCTTCAGGAAGATTCTATAGGAACTTAATAATGTCATGTAATGCTTAGGCTGAATTTTGAATTGCAAAGTAATTAAGAACACAGGCTAAACAGCACAGAAAAAATGCAGCCTTTCCCTAAACCAACTCAGAATTGCTTAACCTGGTTTTCTGAACAAGTGGAATGTGGTATTGGCCAGCCATGAATGAAAGGAGAAAAGACAGGTAAGGCTATCAAGTTGGAAGGAATTTTTACAGAGATGGTCAACAATTGGTCTTGGGACTAGTCTTAATGACGGTTTTAATAAGATGTTGCTAAAAGCAGGAAGATGACATTTGCTGAAAGAATATTTGAATTTATACATAAAAACTCAAGTCATTGTTACTTGGTTTACCACAATCTTACTAGGACTATAGCCCATTTATAACCAGTCTGGAAATTTGAGGAAGCATAGTGTTTTAAATGTATATCTTCTAAACACACAATTTGCACTTGTTTGTACAAAACCATACACATTGTTCTCAGTTTTCACTGGCTGAGCAAACCATATATTTAATTATCTTGAACTCCATGAATAAAACTCAGTAGAGGCCTCCTTTCAGACAGCTATTTTTTTTGGACCCAACTTCAGGCTGAAACAATCATTGTGGAAAAAACAGAGCACACTGGGACTGTTAATACATACTAGGTATGTCCTTCAGGACCATTCTCATCTCAGTAGCAGATGTGCTGGAAACCAGGAAAAAGAGAATCCAACTGACGTATATACAAAAGTCCATTTTACTGTTCTGCAACTGCAAATGCAATTTTCACACACTGTGTAAGTTCATTTACACTGTTAGTGCAGTGAAAAAGGCCTTAGGCTAAATGGGAACCAGGTCTTAATTTCTTCAGGTACTGCTGTCTCTTTGTAATGACTAATTGATATCCCTTGCAGCTCTCTTTTGCTGATGAAGTAAGAGTGGTCTAGGCATCAAAGGTCAGGCTCACCAAAAGAGAACCTGGGATGATTTTCTTTCTCTTCTATTGATTACTTGTGCTATATTAAGCATATTATTTATTAGCATCTCACATTTATAATATTTTCCTCCCTCACAATGCTGAAAAACTTACTCACTGATTTGGGACCAATTATATGAAATGACAGCACTCATAGTTGGTGTACTAGATAACAGCTAGTAGTGCTGCTGTGAATTGGTGATTTGTAGATCCCCACTACTTTCCCATCAGTTTTGTGGAAACCGATACTTTCCAAAGAGATCATCCAGTTTCAGCCTTTGCCACTGTTTCAGCTTTGATGTCAACTTCACAGAAGCCATTTGTCATAACTTCAAAGCTAAAACAGTCAAATAGGACAGACAGCCCTGAGACAACTGAAGGAGGATCTATTGAGCCGCTGTGACTAGATCTGTAACACAGGAGGTTGTGCTAAAGGCTTCTACGGCGTTGTTCAGGAAATCTGCCATCATCCTGGCATGCTGGGAACACCATGTACCCTCTGCACAATCCAGCAAAAGGGCGATAAATCTGATGCTTGTGGGATTCCTTAGATTTGCTGAACATATGTCATGGTTTACATTTATACAAATACAATCACGAATTTTTTAATGTCCATGAGGGTAAAGGATGTCTTAAATCTGAAACTGATTAAGCCATCACTTCCTACACTTCCTTCAAATTCCTTTCTGACTGACTAGGGCTCAATCCTTCTCCAACTGCAAACCTCTCAGGACCAACAAGAGAAATAAATTTCAGCAAGGCAAGAATGAAATTAACAGTCAATGATGCTTAAGCAGTTGAGTCCACTTTGCTAGGTCTTGAATTTTTGGTTCAAATCCATGGTGCATTTCCAAGAAATCCTAAAACTGTAAAAAAAAAAAAACAACTTAGGGAAACATCTATAGTACAGCTTAAAAGTGTCCAGGCTGAATTGTCTAAATTTTTTTGAATTACTTTGCTAAATGATGAGAGGTAGAAGTCTTCCTCAAGTTTCTTCTACTGGAAAACTTGCCCCAGACATTGCAGAGAGATTTTCTGAGTTGTTGAGGAGATCGAGTAACTGTTTAGTGAAGGAATTGTAAACACCACAAATCTGTATAGACTTAGCAATCAAACCAAGAAATACTATAAAGGCCACGATAACAGTGTTAATAATTTTAAGAAAAGATTATTACTCAATAATACACCAAAGATGGGTAAATTTGCATTTAAGCAATAGTATTAGTTTGCGCTGAAGTGTCCGCATTGTAGATTTATATTCCTAACAGTGCTTTCCAGTCACAGCCTGGACATTACACATCTGTCTGCCCACTATAAGCCTTTTTTTTTCCCTGTCTTTTTGTTTACTTCACTAATATTTGAAATGCAATCCAAGGCATCTTGCTTATTAAACTGGAGAGACTTCAAATTTGCTTTTGTACAATTGGAGCTAATTGTCTGAGACAATTTACATCCATCAGCACAGTGTTTTATGGCTTTCAGACTCAGTGTAAAATGAATAAATAAGAGAGCTGAAATCATTATTCTCCTTTATTACTGGAGATGTGCTGGCTAATCTGAGAGTAATTTGAATGCTAGAGGCCCATCAAACACTGGACATCTGTCAAGCTCTAGCTTCAGCCACTAGTTCACAATCTGTGCCTTTTAGTAGCCTCCTCTTTTTCTATCCTGAACATTTCCCAGGCAAAACCAGAAGTTTGAGTTAGTAACTTATTTTCTTGTTTGAAGAGTTATTTGGAAAGATTTATAATTTTACTTTTTGGTTAAGCCTGGTTGACTTAATTTTCATGCCGTTGGAGAGTGATGCTCTGGTAAATTTTTATGAGAATTCTAAGATTTCATTGCTATGTTAGCATCATGATCAGATAGAAATCAGAGATAAAAAAGACCATCTGTCAATTGCCACTATCTGTTTCCCTCACCTTCACACAGGTTGTAGCTGCTGTACACAGAGCCACAGAACTGTGCAAGGAAACAACAAAAGGAAAATAGAGGGTGGAGGTGGGTGGGAAAGGGATACAGGTCTAACAAGGAGACCGGAATAAATAACTGTGGGGGACAGAGAGACTTAGCAACAGAGGAAACAATATTTGAGAGATATAGGGAAAATAAAGGTGCAAAATAGCATGGCAAGAGAGAAAAAGAAACCAGAGAGAGACAATGTTTATAAGTAAGAAGTAAGAATTTGGAAACACTTGATGAAAACTAGGGATAAAAAAGAGGAGATCTGGAAAATTGGGAATGGAAAAGGAAACGTGTAGAGAAAAGGAGGTAGCTGGGAGTGAGGCATCATAAGAAGGGAAATGAAAGAGCACAGGCTGCAAATCCATACCAAAGATGTAGAAAAGTTCAGGTAGGGAGAATAATATTATCTGTTACATCACAAAAAATTCTGATTTTTCATTCAGAAGAAGATAAACTTGGCATTATACTCAAGGAAATCTCTGAAAAACCACAGCTGCAGATGTTACAGTCACTTATGTAATGCTTAACTGGATCAGAAATTCCATAGCAGACATGCGTATGTCGTATTCTCTGTACTTTTTCCCCTCTTTCTCCAGGGCAATAGATGTCTATACATTGGAAGATATCCTGACAAGAATTGCCACTTGTGTATCCAACACTTTGGCATGGCGTTGGGCTACAGCTGCAGAGTTTGGAGGAGGAGCGAGCAGTCAGGAATCACCTGGAGTCAGAGGAAGCTTCCTTCCAGGGCCACAAAACCTACAGATTTCCTCATGTCTGATACCAGACAGCCTACATAAATCCTGAGGTTTCATGCCAAAACTCTGGATATTCTTACCATACAGATCATTTATGTACTGATTAACTGAAGTGTGTCTGGATCTCAGTATCATATAGCAAGGAGACCATATCGTCATACTATCATCTCATGAGATACACTGAACAGGAAGTCACAATGTGTTTTTTAATTTCACTAACCTGTTTAATTTTATCATGCCCCCTTCTATTAATTCCCATCTAAAATAAGCCATCTAATTCTTTTTATGCATGTTATGAATTTCTTTGCATAGCTTTAATCATTCTTGCTGTCCTTCCCTAAATTATATTTTATTCTTGTCTGTTTTGACCAGGACTGACCACGGTATTTTGGATGCAGAGCTACCACTGAGATAGATGCTGTATTATTTACAGCTATCAAGTATTCCTTCTTAAGTAATCCAACTAACCACTTGGAGAATCTGTGATGCAAATGTCCATGAGGAATTTTCACTCTCATGGGTTATGAAAGTGCCTTCTGCAGGTTTATTCATATTAGCAAGTTTTTTCATAAATGTCCGTAGGGGCAAACAAATGTTCCTGCCAATCACCAGCTTTGAAACACAGGTTATTTTTTCCACATTTAATACCATATGCATGTTTTACTCCTCCGTCTAGCAAAGTTTACCTATGCCCAGTAGTCATAAATTTTACAAAATTCAGCAAATTTGTGAAACTGAATTTTCTTTAGAAATACGCAAACATGTCTATAAAATGTAAAATGAAAAACTAAATTAAGCTGTGCTAGAAACCTCTTTTTGTGCTTAATCTTATAGCAGTTAAAATCTAGTTTGCTTTGTCTTCAGTATACTTTGAATGCAGACTTCTCCCGCAAACTAGAAGATGCTTTAGAACGTAACTACTACATTTATGTGCCTTGTTCTTAAGGAACTGTAATTGGGTTCTTTTGAATTAGGCTGTGCATTTCTGAGGACCAATGCATAGTCCGAAATCTAGCAACTCGCCTGGAGGTTCTAGGTCATATGTTTGCATCGTTATTATAAATAGTAATGCATTACAGAGCCTAATTTACACAACTGTCTCATGTTTCTCTATACATGTAAACAGTACCAAGAAAGTTTCCTGGTGCTGTTCATCCACGGTCTGCAATGTGGAGGTGTTGAGATGGTAGAGCAGTCACTGTGTTTGGACTGAAGCCACCTAACGTTCTCCCAGCCAATTCTGTTGTGCAGTTTGGGATCGTTTCCTGATGACAGTCTGCATGATGCTACTGTCTTTTGGAGGGTAATAGAAGGTAGTAGTATGGCTGCACTACATGTCATCCAGTTGGCTGCAGCACCAGGTATATCCAGGCATATTACACCTACTAGTATACATGTAGCTTGTGCACTGGTTGATATACTACATGAAGCAATAAACAGCTATTTCTGAAAGAGATTGTCATGAAAACGGAAAGAAGCAGTAATATCTCCTTATAACTACTAAGGAACTGCGAGATGAGTGATTGACATGTTTTGAAAACCAATTAAATGCATCAAAATAAATCACTTGATTTTTACAGACCTAAGCTTACAAGGTGTATAGCCCTTCTCAAAGCTCATCAGTAAATATCACAAGACAGGAATAGAAAGAAAAAAAAACAACTAGATTTTGGATAATCTTGAAAATAAACAGTTTTGTGGTGAAAATTGAGTTGTTCTGATAATATGGTCCCAAATTTCTACCAGAAATCATCAACCGAATGGGGAACTTAATCCTGCTTCCTGGATCCCACAGATGTACTGCTGACATTTGCAAATACAGTCTCTCCTACCGGGTGAAGGGTGTATATGACTCAGATTATCCACTGCTAAAATATAATCCATATATATTTTTAACATATTATAGTTAATGTGCCATAAGGCTTAATTTACAAGATGTAAAATGGTTTGAGATTTTGAAAGATTCAGAAGTGTGACGTTGCTTTTTTAACTGCACCTGTTTAATTGCAATCCTTCAGCATTCAAATTATAATACATAATACATATGATTTTTTTGTGGTGTCTTTTATTTTCAAAAGTGGATTGCTCTATCTTTTGTTGGAAATTAAAAAGAACAAGGGGAAAGGAAGAGCTTAGTAAATCTATTTTACAGATTATTTTCCACTGAATTCAATAATTTACACCATTGTAGCTGTGATTAGAATATGACTCAGACTAAAATTCATTTTAGCACAGATATTGATGCAACTTTAGTGACCTATGCAAAGCACAGAAGAGAGATGACTAATAGTAATCTCTGTTTGAGAAATTATGTGTCAGGTACAGTATGAAGCAAATGATCCTCTGAGGTTGTACATCAATTAGGTATGTACAATAATTGTGCAGGGATAAGGATTTGTGAATGATTTTTAAAATAATCAGGAAATCTTCAAAACCTGTACAATAATAGACTAGATGCTTCAGTTCTCAGTGTTCACTGATCCATATCCTCAGGTTACGATTGGACTTTAGCGGATCTGCAGATTAAAGGTAGCTGAGGGTCTGGCCCCTAAACTAAACCTGTGCATGTTTTTTTTTCCTGCATCAGATACCAGGGATTATACAGTCCTGTTTTAGGTAGTGGTTAGGAGTAGATGTTTAGGGAAAGTGTATACAATCAAGCTAAATGTGATTTCCTTCTACCTTCTGGCAAACAGGGTTGCATCTGAAAATGGACCCTGCAATAAGACTTCGCTGGGTGCCAAGCAAAGGAGGGAGATCTGTCTGCTTGGATGTACCATACAATCAAACTTCATAATGCTGTTAGAATTTAACTGTGCAATTTAGTTCCAATTCTGGTCTTTTACTTGTCCATATTGCAAAAAGGTTAGCTTATTCCTATCTCTAATATTGAAATGAACAATCTAGTTCCCTCTAAAACAAATCCCAGATTTTTACTCCTGGAAATATTTTGCGTTAGGTATTACCCAGTATGGAAAATACCACACCTGTTTTAACTCCTCTCACCCTACACAGTCCTCTAGAACCATCCCACTCTCCAAAATTTCCAAAAACTTTCATGCTACATACTGGAATATTTCACACATACTGGTAGTTTTGTGTTGTAAAGACAGTACAAGTGGAAAGGAAAGTGGTGTCAGCAGCGTCTCTGCTCCTCTGTATTCGCATCTAATGCAGGAATGTGTCTCAGCTATATTTCTAATTCCTTTTAGAGGAGGAATATTCAAATCAAGATTGCATCTAGGGAAATACCAAGAGGCCACCTTAATACTGGATTCTTCAGCAGCTTGGGTTAGGCCGACGTCTTTTCATTATACTTTATTGCATAGATTGGTCTTTTGGTGATAAATAAAGCTAGGGATTAAGGGTCTGGTGTCTACTGATTTGAGATCAAATCTATAGCTGGATTTTGAGAGGTTCAAGGAGTTAGAGAGGGAGCTGGTGGTAAAAATTCATTAGATTCTCTTTTTGTATAGAGATTAGTCCTTATAATAAGAAGTTTCCAGGTTAGGCTAGAGTTTGGGAATATAACCTCTAATTAATCTAATTCATTACTGGATTCTCCGAGGCCCAAGAACTAGCTAGAAAGAGGTGTTCAGAATTTCTAAAACCTTCTGTTTTCCTGTAATCTATTGCTAACTTTTACAGGCCCCAGAGAAAGGGAGTGGGTTATTGTTGATGAGGATCAAAGCTTGTCTTTTCTTTTTTCTTTTCTTTTCTTCTTTCTTTTCTTTTTTCTTTTTTCTCTTTTCTCTTTTCTTTCTCTTTTCTTCTTTTCTTTTCTTTTCTTTTCTTTTCTTTTCTTTTCTTTTCTTTTCTTTTCTTTTCTTTTCTTTTCTTTTCTTTTCTTTTCTTTTCTTTTCTTTTCTTTTCTTTTCTTTTCTTTTCTTTTCTTTTCTTTTCTTTTCTTTTCTTTTCTTTTCTTTTCTTTTCTTTTCTTTTCTTTCTTCATTTCTTTTTGTTTCCTTTAATTTCTTTTCATTTCTTTTTTCTATGTTCCTTTCCTTTCCTTTCCTTTCCTTTCCTTTCCTTTCCTTTCCTTTCCTTTCCTTTCCTTTCCTTTCCTTTCCTTTCCTTTCCTTTCCTTTCCTTTCCTTTCCTTTCCTTTCCTTTCCTTTCCTTCTCCTTTTCCTTTTCCTTTTCCTTTTCCTTTTCCTTTTTGGCATAGTTACCAATCCATATGGCTTCATAATGTTTGGATTAGGTCTGGGGTTCAGGCTTAGTAAGAGCCAATCACTCTGCTACAATTAACTTTAGAGCTAGGGCTGAGATTTCATGTAGAATTTGGGAATATAAAGCTTCAAAAGTTCAGTTCATTACTGCAAAGTTAGAAGTTAGGAAGAGGGAATGCTTTTCACAGAAGACAGTACCATGTATTTTATCCACTATAGGCTGTAAGTAAAGACTGGAGTAGAGTGTGAGTTTGGGGAGGGATTTGGGAATAAACCTTCAAAATTCCATTATATTAACAGTCACTGAAGGGCCCACAGAATTAGGGAAAGGTCCTACGAGTCATGTTCTCTTTTAAGGTACAATTGGTCCTTCAATAATTAAAGTTAAGTTTAATTAGGGTTAGAATTCAGGGGTGTTGTTAGGGTTAGAATTTGAGAATGCACACATTCAAAGCCGTGATTACTTCTGGATTCAGAAGTGCCTGCAGGGCTAGGAAGAGGGCATGGTGTTAATAGGATCGAAATAATAGGATCTCATTTAGTTCAGGGATTTATTTCCTGGCTCTAATTACCATTATAGTAAGGATAGGGTTAGGAATTAAAAAGGGCTTGAAAAATCTGTATTTTCCAGCTTACTAGTGAGACTTGCAAGGACTGCAGAGTCATGCAGGAAGTTGGTCTCTTCACAGACATGGGTGTTTACATGAACTGTGAGAGTGGTTAAGGGTCTTATGATTCCAGCTTGATTATTTAATTCATGTGGGAGCTTTTATTTCAGTGCATGCTGCAGAGTTCGATGGAATAGGAAGCCATTTTTTATCAGACCTATCGTCTTCCTTATGGGCCTTCCCACTCACAGGATGTGAGGGCTCTGCAAAAACTTTTAGGGTTTGGGAATTATAAGCTTCATTGGTCCGCTTTTAACCAAGATACCTGCCAGAATGTGCAGAGTGAAAAATAGGGTTAGTATTCATAACCACCATGGCTTCATCTTTCTTTAAGACCATGGATAGATACCTTCACCATGTGCTTAAGGTTAAGGTGAGAGTAGTGCTAGCATTCAGTCTGGGTGCTCACAGTAGTGCAGAAAGCACATGAAGACAGATGATGGCAGTGGCGGTTCTTTTACAACCCTAGTACTATCAGTGACCATCATCAGGGCTCATCCTGGTGGTGAAAGTAGTGGTGACAATGGTGGTCTCCTTTTAAGGCTGGACAGAATGCTGGCAGTGATGTTAACCATAGTTGAGGGCGAGGGTTAGAAGTGCAGTACGCAGGCAAAAGTGATGATGCAGGGAGAGAACCCCAGGCTCCCCTGCTGCTGTTCCACATCACAGAAGGTGGGACTGGTGCTCCTTCCTCTCCTGACTCTGCAGCCTCTGCTAAGGCCAGATTTGCTGCCATTTGGGATAGTTCTGAGGGTGATTTAGAAGTTAGTATCTCTCAGTTCACCTCTTAATGATAGTCAACAGGTCACTTTATGTTTATCAGATCTTCAGAAGATTCTGACCATCTCTGATTAAGATTAGGATTCAGTTCCCTAAACTTAAATCATATAAGCTATTGCATTATCTTTAGACACTCTGAAATAAGAAGTGGGTAGAACTTTATGATGATCAGGGTACTACTGTTCAGTTTGCTTGTGTAAAGCTTAGTTGTGAAGTTAGGAAGAGGCAAAGGTTCCAGGGAAAGCTGGTACCTTGTAGCTTTAAGGGAACAGTGTCTCCTTCACAAAATGGAATATATTGTCTGTGGTTTCAACCATCCCCTCTACTGAGCCAAACACTTGTCTCAGGTTGTATTAATGGCATCTGTCACTTCAAAAGAGTAGTGTTTTGTGGTTTTTTTTGAAACTCAGAGAGTACTTACAGGGATTTAGAAGACCAGGGTCTGTCAAGCCACTTATCCCATCTTCTCTTACGTGGTTGACATGCTATAAGGTTTGAAGGCAAAATTCCTATTTGTGTTATGAGTGGGCAATAGAAAGATATAGCAACTCAGTGTATTGGTATATTTTTGTAAAGGATTTTTTAGGTAAGAAAAGGGCTGATCTTGAAGGTTTCCATTGAACCATCTTTCAGGTAAGGGACCCATCAAATCTGTATTATAAGGTTTAAACACAAAGGAGACATAATTAATGTAATCCTTTAGGGAACTGGTTCTCAGGGTATGCTGAACTCAGAAAAGGAATCACGTTACACACCATCAGAGCAACGCCTGCACAAGTTCTGGCAGATGGGACTTTCAGGAAGTTTAAGACTAAGCTGAGGATTCAGCTCAGAGTTTGAGAGTTTTTGTATGACACCGCAGAGGGTCTTGAGATTGAGTCAGAAGCTCTGTGTACATCAATATTCTGAAAATATCTTCTATAAAGAGCTAGTTTAAGTAAGTGGTAATAGAGTGGCCAAAGCCAGATGAAAGAGACAATTTAATAGAAAAATATGTTTGATAATGAGTAAATGTGTCAAAACATCTTACTAGATGCCTCATAAGTCCATAATTACAACTTCACTGGTCACAAAACAAAATTTAGTTAAGGAACAGCTATAAAACAGAAAACTCTAAGTGTTGATAGGAGGAGAAAGTAATGCAATTCAACTGATAAAGTTATAGCACATAAGAAAATATTTATCATCAGCAGGGTGAAAGATAATAGCTTTAAACAAATACTAATACTAATACTAATAATGGAATCTTTAATATGTGAAGCAATGGAAGAATTTCTAACAATACAAGAAAGTTCTCTAGGGAACAGATATTGTGGACATATCAAATTAAATACCTTTTATGTCAGTATTAATCTAATAGGAATATAGCATATAGTAAATGGAGTAGAAATTAACAGGGTGAAACTATAAACAAGGAGTCATCGTTGAGTTGCTGCATTTAAAATTGGGCTCTGTTGGTGGTGCTATGCTATATTTAATGGCTTGGAAGAAAACATGAAAATTATCTAGTATTACAGATGATGCAATGATTGATGACAGGTGACCATTTCAGAATAATCTGAATCACTTGGACACCTGGGAAGAAGCAGAGTGCATGGTGGTATACCCAAACGTAAATTTGTGCAGGTAACAATAGAAAGGGTAGGCTATGCTTGGAAGGACTGGGGGTGTCTCTCTGTGAGACTAGAGTTTCCAAAAGGTCTTTGGGGACCGTGGTAAAAATTTAAGCAAATACATGCACCTGATGCAGCAGGGCCAGCAGGGCTAATGCCAGACTCACAAGGGAATCTAAGGAGGAAAATGTCTTATCATAGAATCATAGAATGGTTTGGGTTGGAAGGGACCTCAAAGACCATCTAGTTCCAACCCCCCTGCCACTGGCACGGACACCCTCCACTAGAGGGTCTTATTCCATGCTTGTCACACTTTCGAAAATTTCTTGCAAAATGTATTAGCTCCCATGTTATCATCATTATGTTTTACTTTTTAAACTTACCCAGTTTATATATGTTCATTTTGAACATAGTAAAGTAATACCAATGAATAATGGAGCTTGATAACTTCCCCTTGCTGAGATAATTTCAATATCACTGATAACTTTCTTTAATAGTGTATTTTGTTTTTCTTTTACATCCGACTTTATGAATTTTGGCAACAGAAGATTGTTCTTTTAGTTAAAGGACAATCACGTGCGTCTTCATTCTAACTGAACTAGAAATCCAGTCACAGCTGGATTTCTAGTTCCCATGGCTGAGGTTGTAAAACATTGGAGGCCCTTCCCTTCTGTAACGAGGGTGAGCTTATCAGCTTATAGAATTGGGCATATACCTGTGCAACTATTTCTAGTATTTCTAAGTACAGACAAGTTGATGCTTTGCAGAGAGATTCTCCATCTCTGCTCTCATTGACTGTTTTGATAATTTCAACGATACGACTGTATTTCTCCCTTTCTGATTAGAGAAGTCAACCTAAAGGGAAAAAAACACAAACCACACAACGTTTCCAAAGGAGGTAATTTGTCTTCACTGTTTATAGTCCACAATAAATACTGACTGCAACTATTGAGAGGATAAAATATTATCTTTCCTATTTCATGGAAATAATCATTGCTCTCCAGTGCTAAACCTGAGATATTTACTTTCAGGAGTGCAAGTAATGATAATATTATTTTTTTATATTATACTAAAGTCATATTCCTGCATACAAGCTTCATTTTTCTTATAATTAACTGTCTTCAAGTATTTAAGATGTATCAAGAAGGCAGCTGCAATAACAGTTTTACTGGGAGGAATGTTTCTTCAAAAGGATTGCCATCAAGTGAGTTACCATCTCAGGCTCTTGCAGCATTCCTTAAACAAAATGTATAGTGGATGTAATATTTTAAACAGGGTTTAACAGATCCCATTCAGGTTTTAAGTGTGATTTCCTTTGTATTAGATGTGCTGAATTTGTAGGAGAGCTTATTACTTTAGATATTCTCAATGACTTTCATTGAAGAGTGGTGAGTACCTGGCAGAACAGGTTCAGGGAGCAGTGCAAAAGTTTTTGTATGTATGACTCACCCAAGAAACTAAGAGTAACCTGAGAATACACTGACTTCAAGGAGTTCTGACATCGCTGCATCCATGCCATGACAGAGGTGAAACTCTCCAGCCCAGCACCAGTATAGTCAAAGGGAACCAGAAGTTATGAGGTTGGCAGGATCCCTGAAACTAGTGGCACTTGAATTAAAGGGGAGACAAGTCTTACTTTTAATAAGAAGACGGAAGCTAGACAGGTGAATCATTTCAGGCACAGAAGCTCCTTTTCTGTAACTCCTTCCATTTCTAATGCTGAAAGTGAGCAGATTTCTCCCTGAGATTATGACCAGATGTGCTAACCCCTGAAGACAGAGAAAAAACTCACTATTTTAAAAAAGTTTATGTCTCACTATTCCAAAGGCAATATTTGAAGCACTAACAGTAGCAAGCAAAATGAAAAGACTTTCATGTGAGATTTTTGTCCATTTTTGTATACTGTGAAAATGCAAACAAGCAATAGTCTTGGGATGAAAAAGGAACAAATAGTCACACAGGAGAGCATCCTGCTTTTGGAGATGTGGGCTTTTGAGCCCTATTTCTTCTAACCTTGGGTCTTGGATTTAATTAAACCCTGAAGAATTATGGTGCAATTGACTTATATATTTGATTTTACCCATTTTATTTTGATGGAGTAGTGAGATGTGAATAGAAAGCACAAATATAGTATCCCAATTATACAGGAGTGATTGTTCCTCTTCTTTTCCTTGTCTTTGTACAGCGTCAAACCCAGAAATATCTGTTATTTTGCCTGTGCTAGGGACTCTGCAGAAGATACTGACAGTTTGGTATCCTTTGACATTAAAACGAATAGGGCAAAAGCAGACTTCAGTGATTTTTGCTCTGGCTCTAGACTTGACAATAGGAGATCAAAGAAGTTATAGAAGTGTGAAATGAAGGAGGTGGAGGGGAAAAAGGAAAGGAAAGTCATGAGTATTGAATATTCAGTCATCAAGCATGATTAATACAAGTGATTTAAGGGCAAAATCTACAGAATAATAAAGCTTTGACTGTTTTCCTGATATGCCTGTTATTAAACATGAATCAATAGTTGAAAACATGCTTAGATCAGTCAAAACTTTGCAAGTAATAATAGAGTGTAAGGTTGATTATGGCAACACATTTAGACTGAATAAGACTTCAAGTACATTCCTTTTTGGCTAGTCATAAAAGGAGATCAAAAGCACGAGCCCAGAAGGACTGATAGCTAAATGTTAATATTACACTCAATTTATTTGTAGGGAGGTCAACGTTATTTTGAAGTTCTTTATTAGTGATATAATTTATCTAGAGCAGTACAAAAACATTTATGTGGAGAAGTGAAAGGGTAGCAAGTAGCCTCACTGTGCTTTAATCAAAACAAAAAGAAGGCTGAGCAGGGAATGTGTCTGGAATGTACCAAAGGAAACCAGGAAGACCATGACAGACCACATCAAGCCTCCTGCAGATAAAAAGACCAGTTTCCAAAAAAAAATCCCCACCCTAAACCCAAACACATAAACCAACCAACTTTTGTTTTGAAGGTTACATTGTTCACCTTACTCTCCCACAAGGCTATTTCATTCCAAGGATGAAATTTTCTTGAAGCTAAATGATTTTATAACTGACTTTGGTCTAATTTACCTTTTAATTTTCATATGGAAATAACAGCTGCATCATACCAATATGTAAATACCCTTTACAAGCAGAATTATTCTCTTGCAATGAATCCTACCCATTATGAACACAAACACCATCATTCTCACCCCCACTATTCTGATAACTGACACAGATCCTGAACTACAGTTTGCATTGCCCAAGTGACCCCACAGAGAGTGGAGGAGGGAGCCGTATATTAAGGTGAAAACCCTACTATATCTTTACTGTTGGGGTTTTTGGGGGTTGGTTTTGGGGGGGGGGGGGGTTTGTGGGTTTTTTTTGTTTTTTTTTTTTTAAGATTCTATTTTTGTGGCATGCTACAGATACTTTGGATAAATGCCCAAATAACTTGGGACAAAATTACTCATTCAGGATTGCCACCAAAATGTACTTTTTTTAGCAAAAAAGAAATTATTGAATTGTTAGGAAGGTGAAAGGAAGGAGACAAAGTAAAAGGAATGAAATGGAGTGGACATGCTGGACCCTGTTGACTCCTGAGTGCTGTCACCGAGGATCTGTACAGCACACGTGAATTCAGTTTGGTTTAAAATGTTCTGTATGTGTGTAGCAGAGAAAATTGTGTTCTGCAGGTATTCAGCTTGGATCACTATTTGTTCTGCTGTAAATGATGTAAAATGCTGCCGAGTGAGAAAGTAGCACTTAACCTTACTAAGCAGCCACCTAAACGATGGCAGAAGATGAACGATGACTGGACAGGTCTGAGAAAGGTGGAGAGCTATTGGGAGAACACAAAAAACAGCAGAATGGAGGGAGAGACTAGTGAATAAGCAAACACGAAAGACTTCAGAGTGACTGAAAGCTCCCAGTCTGTTTAGGGGACAGGACAAGATAACAACAAAAGCAGATATGAGCGGGACAGGCAACAAGTGGGAACAGTACACTGTGCTCAGAATAGTCACATTTTGGGGCATCTAGCAGGAAATATTGGCATTTGAATGTTACCCTTATTTGGGAATGGTGAGCTCTGATTTACGAAATCCAACTTTTCTTATTTCTGATTACTAAGAATACTGTATTAGTATTAATCAGGTAAAACAATTATAAGGTGTATAGTTTTTGCAAAAAATAAAATAAAAAAAAAATTAGAAACCAGATGCTGAACTAAGTTTTTATAGTTGCTTTTTAGAACCTACTAATTTTAATGTTTTAAAATGATATGGATTTTCTAAGACTTCAGGGACATTGCAATAGCAAAGGATGAACATTATTATTTTTTCCAATTTCATTTTAAGTTAAAGCCTTAGCAAAAATATAAAGATAACATCTTTTTATTCAAAGTTGGAAACAGATAGGCCTTCAGTATACACTCAGTCATACAAACTTCTTATAATCTTACAATGAGTTTTTTATTTTATTATTATTACTACTGGTACTGAGGTGGATTTTTTTGTTTCTTTGGGGGCTGGGTGCTTTTGTCCTATGGCTATTTTCAGAAAGAATATGAATCTATTTTGTCTGTCATGTTGCTTATTTGAGAGGAGACTCTAATTCATTCCAAATCAGTACAGCTTGGGGGTTTGGTTTGTTTTGTTTTGTTTTGGGTTTTTTGTTTGCTTGGGTTTTGTTTTTGTTTTTGTTTGGGGGGGTGTTGACATACATTGATGTCTGTTTAACTTATATGGGACCAACCAGAAGCATCAAACTTCTATTCTCCTCTATCGGTACATCAGGATCTCTGCCTGCTAATGAAAAACAAAGATGTTCACTGGGAAGCAGTCAGCCAATATAGATAAAAGGATTTCTGGGTGACCTCATCCATTAAGCACTTTCTAGGTATATTGCTCATACCATCGGTGGCAGTGGGAACTCTGCATACAGTGACAAGTTGCCATGTTAGTGGCTAATATATTCAAGTATGTGGACAAAAGGACAAATAATTACTTCCCTAAAACTAGCCAAATGTTTAAGCTCCCAAAGGTTACTTTTTTATTTTTATGTACACAACTTTTGCTTTATAAAACACCTGTGTTTATGTCATTGTTTGGATATAAATGCTGCTGAATCCATGATCTTGAAAGAAATATGTCTGCACAGATGTTTGTATATAACATAACCTGCACACCTTTTGCCTGAAAAACTGTTTGGTGAGCTAAGTACTTCAGCCTATTCGTGGCTTGCACATTAAAAGGCAAAATATTTGAGCTATTGCTTCAGAATTAACTCAAAACTTGAACTCTGCATAAAGCACAAGTTGTTGGAAAATGCTTCATTTCAGGATACAAAAGAAAGAAAAACAGAGGAGGTGCGTGTGCTCCCACGGGCTGTGAGGGTGAGAACAGATTTGTGGTGCAGAGCAGCAGCAGAGCAGAACCCGCAGCAGGGCCATGGCTGGAGCTGGCTCCTTGCTGTCAGTGCATGGGGGAGAGTCGAAAGCTACTTCTGCTGTGATGAGAAAGGGTGAGTTAGCAATGCTGTGTCAGGGGAGCCAGGGCTAACCAAGAGGTGCAGCTTTGTTAATGAGCCCTGGAAATTTTTTTCTGGCAGATTGATACTTTCAGAACAGCAAAATCTGAACATTTTGGTCGGATGTTCCGACTGACCACTGTGTCCCAGACCCTGTCACACGCAAAGTCCTCTGTGCCCCCAAATCCTTTATAAATAGACAAGTGAATTACCTATAGGCTATCTTTGGAAGTCATCCCAGTGAGCATGTGCAATATTTCTCCCAGATGGATCTTTTCTCTTGCAAGAAGGCAAGAAGTCGGTGCTGTGCTGGTTCAAACTGTGGAGCTCGGTAGCCCGTTATTGACAGGTAAAAAAGAAGGATACAGAATTCATTAAACAACTCGCTTCTGCTTTGCTTCCTAATTAATCAGGTGATAAAAGCACCTAGTATTATAGTTCGAGTAAGTAAGACCATGGATAACAGTGACTCAAAGTCTTAAAAGGATTAAATGAGCTGTGCTCTGCTAAAACAAAATGGGATAGTCTCTGCCAACAGTTACGCTCTTGCAGTTGCGTGGAAGCCAAGGGGACTGTGTGATGTTACTGCCACCATATTTAACCCATTGTTTATAAATCAAACAGGAATTTTCAGATAATGGCTAAATATCTCAGATGGAGTAAATCCACAAAGCTCCATAGGAGCCAGGAAATGTGAGCAGTTTTACACCCCATAGGAGTGCTGGCAGCAATGTTTCAAAGGAAGAAAAGGATGATGTCTGGACTTGGAAAAAGCTGGGATAACACCCTCAATGAAGATGTGCAAAGGTTGTGCTCCAGACAAAACGTCTTCTCTCTTTTCTCTCTCTCCCATCTTTCTTTCTACTCTCCTTTTTTTCTTTATTTCTTTCTAGCCTCTTCACATTGTTTCAACTCAAAATTGTTTTAAAGAAGAAAGAAATTAACCAAGAAATTGGGACGTGGGCTGCAGAGTGAGCAGCAAGCTACCACCCAATGAATCCTTCATTTATATTTCTACAAAGTCTTTAACCATAACATCTCAAAGCCATTTGCTATGACAGGTTTGTGAAGAGACACAACAGGTCTCTGAGGTAGCTATGTTATGAGCACTGTTTTAAATCTACATAAAGACACATAAAGTTCAGGCTGTAGCCTATACATTAAAGTCTCAGCATGGTGTTCCCCAATGGCTCTGCTTTTTACCTAGATTTCTCTGTGGTTAATTTGGATCTAAATGCTAATCTAGTTGTGTAATGTGGGGTTCCTCATACTTTAGACACCTGAAAATTAGGCATTTAAGACAAATTTATTATTCATTCTCCCCCTGTGGTCAAGGAAGAAAGACACACTTTCAAAGGAATGATTCCCATCTTAAGATAGGTATTATGTATCTAAGATTTGTAGGGTTAATTGCCCCAAGGAGATTTTTTTTTTTTTTACTTTAACTACAGATGGAGCCTTAGAAAGCCAGCTTAGATTTGGGGTGCAATAAAAATATCTGAGGCAGACTTCATCCTAAAACTCATCAGTCAATGTCTTTATGATGCCCCTCTCCTAAATTTGGGAATGAATCTCATAATGTAAAACTTCAACTTTGTACTGCATTTTGGTCATTGATTTCCAGTATTCTGTGATCACATTGCACAACTCTCTTTGCTTCTCTAGCAAAATGGAAAAAATAATCCAAAAGTCCAGTGCCTCAGGAGCACTAGGAGTACTGTTTTATAAATACCAGAGTAGTTTTCAGATCAAATAGTGACAGTAGCAAGACTGCCTGCCTAACACTGTAGACCAGTGTGCTACAACCTGAATATGTATTAGTGTTTTAGCGCAGGTACTGGCACCTCCATCCACACGAAATTAGTTCTGGATAAAAGCCATGCAAGTCATTAAACAGAAAAGTAGCAGCTGAAATACAATGTTGCATGGGACTGAGTTGGTAAATTCTGCAATCTCATTGCTGTAAGGTGATCATTTTTATCAACTTTATAAGGCAATGGAGGAAAAAAAAAAGTAGTGTTTCAGAGATTGACTCAGCTGAATGAATCAAATAGCATATATTATTTATTGCAGGTCTTGATTTGTGAAAAGGTATTGCTCAGACTGTGCTCCCTTCTTCTCTGTTCTTTTATTCTCTTCTCAATTTCTTCAACGTATTTTAGACATTTAGATGTGAATTTCAATATCTTTTGTTTACATAGTATATATCATCATCCCAGAGCACTTCACAAATTTAAGAACGGAAAGTAGAAATTCTGAGCCATATTGCAGCTGGCTTTTCTTACTTATGCAGGGCCAGACTTTCCCCCTGAGCATCCGTCCTCCCAGCTGCAATCCATGCAATCTTCTGACTGCAAAGAATATTATACACAAATACCACCTGGACAAAGAAGTGGCGAGAAAGAGGAAATGTCATTGTATGCTGCTTTATTTGACATCAAGTGAGTGCTTCCTGCACAGGGGAGCATATAAACAATTCTCTTTGCTCTATACTGGTATCATTTCCCTTGTAACCAGCTCACAAAAAAACCCCAAAACAAATCACATATATGTCTGTTTACATATGTGTGTGTATGTGCATATGTATATACAGATGTGTGTACTTTATTCAAAGCATCATTTAAAATTAAAAAAGTAATAAAATACTGGAGAATTTTCATCAAGGTCTGCTGTCAGTAATGTGTAGCAGTAACACACAGCAGTTTAGGAAGAGAGTCTTCATTTACTGTTGAAGCAATCAGGGGGGATTTAGAGAGGTGAAATGTAATTACCTCTTACAAACTGGATAACAATGCTTTCATTAATTTCATTTGAATATTATCTTTCATTACAACAGTTCTGCAGACTTTTGCAGGTGTGAATTTTGAATTACCCGCTGGCAGGAAAACATAATTTATAACCTTTTAAGGTTAACCTAAACTAAAAAGAACAATACATATAAGCTTATGCTTATAGACTTGTAGGGGTTTGAGTCTTTCACTGTTGAATAAGTGAATTAGTTCTATTGGCTATGAGGTATTTTCAGTGCTCATTAAAGCGACAGCTAATAGCAATGAAAATTCAGGAGATTGTATGTGCATACAGTGTGCTATTCATGTGGTTTCTCTGATACAGAATTTGGGCATTTCCTATTCCTTTGAACAGAATGAACAGATATTTCTAAATTAATGTATCAATGGAAAAAAACCCAACCAAACCAAACGAAACAACAAACCAAACCCAACCAACAAACAGATTCCTTGTGGAAATGAACTTTTGGAACTGGTGAAGGAAATATTTGTTGAATTTGAGGATATGTCTTTGTGGAGCTAGAGCTTTTACATGCATTATGCTTAAGCCAGCTTTCAAGAAGGATAAATTTTCTTTCTTTTCATCTGCAAAACTAATCTGAAATGCATGTAGGCTTCAAAAATAAATAGATCACTCACAGAGAGTGCTACCACTGCCTAACTGTGAATTCTCTCTACTAAGAACACTGCTATTCTTGGTGAGATTCAGGGGGGAAATGTCCATTTATGCCACTAGGATTTACATGTCTAAAAT
Organism: Balearica regulorum gibbericeps; assembly: GCF_011004875.1. NCBI lineage: Eukaryota > Metazoa > Chordata > Aves > Gruiformes > Gruidae > Balearica > Balearica regulorum. The sequence goes on from NC_046186.1 coordinate 19,380,686, forward strand.
GCTTGTTGACATGTACAAAATACAAACTGACTAAAAACTAAACTCAGAGGTGAGGTTCTACACACAGGATTAAAGTAATGGGAGCAATCTGAATGGAAAGCATCTGACACATTTTGGGGCCAGCTGTCTGTAAATTGCCCCTTCTGTGCTAAGGTACTGTGTGGTCTCTGCTTCACTGCGTCATGTTGCAGCCATGCTACAAAGGCAAAGCTGAAAGCCAATATTCAAATGAGGCCCGAAACCGAAATACTATTTTTCTCCATTAGAGGGTGGTCCCTCCTCATCATGGTTCAATTCCACTGGCAGCAGGAGAAGACCTGCAATGCAGTCAGCTGCGTCGTAGATGACACATGAATCAGGAGATGTCTGCGTCCTTCGTTCTCACGCCTTATGCTCCCTTTTGAACATAGCAATTAAAGAAAAGAAGTGTACGTGGGCACAGGCCAAAAATGCACAAACATACATGCAGAACCTGTCTTCATGCATATATTATGTATGCACACAAAGGAGGGCACCTGCACATGCATGTATTTGTACCAATAAAGCAGCTTAAATACAGTTTACAGCTTTGCTGTAGCAGCCGTAGTGAAAGGAACTGAATTTACCATTGCACAACTATTCTTCTGTCAGTAACATCTACTTGATTTCAGCCATGTTAATGAACTGAACATATTTTAAAAAAACCAAAAAACATTCAGCATATGTATATGCGTGCACACAAATAATGTATTAGAAATAAAACCTTTACATTAGGATAAAGTTGTGATTAGGAATTTGAAAGCCAGAGAATGCCAAAATGCTACTTGCCAAACAAACCTTGCTGCACTCTCGTGTGAGTCTGAACAATATGAAAAGCCTTTCACAATATGATTGCATTCATTATTGTAATACTCTAATTCCATGCAGGCAACTCTATTCATTCAGCATGTTTTCAAGATTATATATACATGGAGTAGGATTTTGCAATGTCTTTTTACAGCTCAAAGTTAATAATAAGAAAAAATTTTGAATAGAATTTCCTACTGTACAACATACTATGGAATAAGTATTGCAATGAAATGTAAGAAAGAATTGCTGCTGGCATAATGAAACCACTTACACTTTGTATTTCATTAGCTTAATAGTAGTGAACTGTCTCATTCACAGCATTTCCTATTACGAATTGTACATGACATATAAAACCCACAGAAAAGGGCTTTGAAGAGGTTTTTTTGGTAACTGTAAAAACCCCAGAATCTCCTTGAATAAGGGCCAAAATAGAGAAAGTTGATCCGCAAAAGAAATTTGGACACTGAGCACTCACGAAAGCAGATTGCTATAAAGAGATGAAGATGGAAGTGCAGGGCAACAACGCTTCTGTTGTAAGTTGCCATTGCTCCATTAAAGGCACTTTGAACTAGCAGCGGGTCTGGTCCCTCGTCACAGCCTGCACCTAGAAGGCATTTAATTCTGCAAGAGTAATCTGGCAATGGAACCAGTGACATACTGAAATGCTTCATATTGTACACATATTTAAATACTTCTAATCAGGAGCATAGTATTTATCTCCTCCCAGAAACAAGCTTAATTCCCATGCAAACAGATCTATTTTCTGATTGTCAGCTTTACTGTCTAGTCTACATCATATGGCTGCAAGTCCTAGGAGTATGTCCCCTATGAACGCTTACATGCAAGGATTTTTTGCAAGGTTGTCATAATCACCTCACCTACAAACAGAGAAGCAAATGTCAAAGGTTTTGTTACGCTTAAAAACACCTATTTGGAAAATATAGCAGTGGAGAATAGACATTTCTTTTACCACTCTCTCTCTTTATTATTCTCACTCGTGTTACTGCTAAAAGAGAGCATTGCATATGAAATATTTTCTAGATCCCTACCAGCAAAAATAAACAAGAGATATAGATTTGCCTCACTGATTCTGTTTGGTCAGGTTTTTGAGAACTAAAGCAATCCCTTCAGGATTGTTATTCAGCCCTCAGTTTTCAAAGATGCATGGCATATGGGCTTGCTATCCATCAGCTCAGCCTGTCTGTGAGCCTCAAACCTAACAAGACTGCACTTTAGAAACAGCACATGAGCATTTCCTTGAAGAGAGTACGGCAGAGTAGCAATAATTTGTGAAAAATGTAGATCTGCACAGTGCATGATACAAAACAATTTATGCAGTAGAAGTGTAGAGCAGTGATCTTATTAGAATAAGGCCATTCTTATTCAGTGAAAGACTCAGACAGCTGTTGTATGGACAAAGCTTAATATTCCTTCATTTCCCATGCAAGCCTATTTTTCAAGCCCACTGTGTCCCCACTCCACTGAGTTACATTTAAAACTACCTGGAGAGCTTTTTCACGGAGAGCTTGTGTTACTCATTCTACATATGGTGTGAAGTTCACAGATGAGAAATGTGAGTGCCTAAAATAAATACTACATGAACCCTGAGATGTGTGAGGGCCCTTGGGAGTTCAGCAAATGAAATGCCTATCAGTCTCTGACACAGCAGACTCTCCCTGCAATTGGCAGCTTCATGCTTCATTATGCATGGATCAGATATATAGGTATGGCCCCAGGCAAACTCCCTCGTTTAATGGAGAGGTGCATGCTGGGGAAAGGCAAATGTCATTTGCCCATGAATTTGAAAGATGAGGGGAAAAGGGGAATAGAGTTGATTAATCAAATGTATGAGGGGTTTATTTTGTACCATTTATCCTAGAGTTTCCTCACTGAGAGTTATTTCCAGCATTATACGTATTGCACCTTTTATGTTTTGTGGCTTTGACAATGTTTAAAAATGCAATTATTCTTGTCCACCCAGCTGAACAGGTCCACAATAAATAACAAGCAGCCAGGTTTGTTACCTGCAGGAAAAAATAAAATAAAGATAAAATTTTTCCTGCCTTTTGTAATCCTTGGAATATGTCCCATGTTTACAGCACAAGGTCAGCAGACAGACTTGCTGAAATTGTGCAGATTCTGTTAAACATCATTAAAACATATCATGCTGCCTTAATGAATAAAAACTATTCTAGAGTCTCAAGTACTGCAGGACGTTAGTCATAGATATTCTCTGAACAGGAAAAAAAACCAAACCACCTAGTAACACATCAGCTTGCTTCACATACGTGTACTTCTAATTAAAAGAAACAGTGAAAATGGCAAATCCATCCTGATCCACAATTAAATGAGGGGGAAGGGAGGAGAGGGAAAGAATAAAGGAGAAACTCATTACCGACAATTTCTTACGAAAGCAAAAAAGCTTAAAATGTTTATGGAAAAAGGAAACTGTATTTCATCATTCCTGAGAAAATTATGACCCCAAGGGATCAACTGAGAAAAAGTGCTACTGAGTATTGCTGTGTCTTAATGAAAACCCTTCTTTCCTCCAGCAGCATTTTCATTCTGAGATTTCAATCACGATATGTTCTGTCACTTAAGCTTTAAAATATCATTGCAAAGCTTTTTTCCACCACGCCGGTAACAATCTTGTCAGATTTTCTTTGGGGTCATTTATATACACACATACATACATACATATATATACACACACATATACACCTACATACATATATATACACACATACATACATATATATTTGTGTGCGTGCATTTTTTCCACTGCAAACATTTCACAGAAGAGTGGCATGGAATTGTTTGGAGCCTAAACCATGGATGAAATTAAAGCAAACCTAGTCTATAAAACTGAGGGACTTAAGATGATAAGCCTTTAGCAGTTGTAAAAAATAGAGTGACAGAGAAAGAAAAAGAAAAGGAATGCCACTAATGTCTCTCAATGCTCTTTCCGTGTGTTCAGACAAGTTATGGCTAGGAATGTAAAACTTGAATTTAAAGAAAGTGCATCTGGTGGAGATTAAAAAGGATAAAGAGGAGAAAATCAGTTTGATGTACACTTCAAAATGCTGCTCATAATATAGTTTGTTCTATTACTTGAAAAGAGGGTATCACTGTTCTTTTATGTCTAGTTTTTAATCCTATGCTTTTAAAGTATCTTTTATTTGCTCCTATTTGAGGTGAATTGCCTCACTTCAAACCTTAAATCTAGTTTGAGGATTTTGACTTTAGAGTGGCTTCCTTTGAATATTCTTCTGAAGTTATATTTTATCCTCCATTTTACCAGTTCTCAGGTTTTACTGAGTAGTTTTGAATATGTGATCTGCAGTGAGAATCAACTGCGGGCTCAGGAATGCACGTTTCATACTAAAACTGCCAATGTGTTGTGTCAGGGTCAGGAGAGAGGTATTTTCTCAAGGTTGCTGAATTGTAAACATTAATATAGTCACACTGAGTCATATAAACACAAACCCCACTTTATTGCTATTTTTATATCCCACACCATGACTCTCATTAGCTGCTGAAAAAAACCCAACCCAAAACCCACCCTAATTTTGGTCAGTTTTGGAGCTTGTTAGAATTTAGAAACTGAACTTCACTATCTAATTATGAACCCATAAATCACGCTGAAATCAATTAGAATGTTTATCTGATGGTAAACTACTTTTAGTCTTTTATTAATAAGATGATAGAGTGAAAACTTGCAACTCTACTAGCACATCAGTAAATGAAGATTGTGAAATCTTACGATCACGAAGATCATGAGAAATAACGGGTCAGCATAAAAGGCAGAGCAGGGACAGGTGACATCAAAGTGGGGATCTGCTATAGACCACCCAATTAGGAAGACCAATTGGATGAGGCCCTCTATAGACAGACAGGAGCAGCCTCACATTCACAAGCCCTGGCCCTCATGGGGGATTTCAACCACCCAGATATGTGTTGGAGGGACAACACAGCAAGGCACAAGCAATCCAGAAGGTTCATGGAATGCATCAATGATAACTTCTTTCTCCAAGCGATAGAGGAGTCAAAGAGGAGATCTGCCGTGCTGGACCTTGTTCTCACCAAGGAGGGTCTGGTGGGGAATGTGAAGCTCAAGGGCAGCCTTGGCTGCAGTGACCATGAAATGGTGGAGTTCAAGATCCTCAGGGCAGCGAGGAGGGCGCACAGCAAGCTCACTACCCCGGACTTCACGGAAGCAGACTTTGGCCTCTTCAGGAATCTGTGCCCAGCAAGATCATGGGGCAGATTCTCCTGGAGACTATACTTTATCAGATGGAAAATAAGGAGGTGATTGGTGACAGCATCATGGCTTCACTAAGGGCAAATTGTGCCTGACAAATTTGGTGGTCTTCTATGATGGGATTATGGCATTGCTGGGTAAGGGAAGAGCAACTGATGTCATCTACCTGGACTTGCACAAAGCATTTGACATTGTCCCGCACAACATCCTTATCTCCAAATTGGAGATACATGGATTTGATGGATGGACCACTCAGTGGATAAGGAGTTGACTGGATGGTTGCAGTCAATGGCTCAATGTCCAAGTGGAGATCGGTGATGAGTGAGGGTCAGTATTGGGACTGGCACTGTTTAACATATTTGTTGGTGACATGGACAGTGGGATTGAGTGCACCCTCAGCAAGTTTGCTGACAACACCAAGCTGCATGGTGCGGTCGATATGCTGGAGGGAAAGGATGCCATCCAGAGGGACCTTGACAGGCAGGAGAGGTGGGCCTGTGGAAATTTCATGAAGTTCAACAAGGCCAAGTGCAGGGTACTGCACATGGGTCAGCGCAATCCCAAGCAGAGCAACAAGCTGGGTGGAGAATGGATTGAGAGCAGCCCTGAGGAGAAGGACTTTGGGCTATTGATGGACGAGAAGCTCGATATGAGCCGTCAATCTGTGCTTGCAGCCCAGAAAACCAACTGTATCCTGGGCCGCATCAACAGAAGTGTGACCAGCAGGTCAAGGGAGGTGATTCTGCCCCTCTACTCTGCTCTTGTGAGACCCCACCTGGAGTACTGCATCCAGCTCTGGGGCCCCCAACATAAGAACAACATGGAGCTGTTGGAGTGAGTCCAGAGGAGGGTTATGAAGATGATCAGAGGGCTGGAGAGTGTCTCCTCTGAAGACAGGCTGAGAGCGTTGGGGTTGTTCAGTCTGGAGAAGAGAAGGCTCTGGGGAGACTGTATAGCAGCCTTCTAGTACCTAAAGGGGGCTGTTGCCATTTAAACCCATTTGGCAACTAAGCACCACACAGCCACTTGCTCACTGTCCCCAGGTGGGATGGGGAAAAGAATCAGAGGAGAAGAAGTTGGAAAACTTGTGGGTTGAGATAAAGACAGTTTCCTAAGTAAAGCAAAAGCCATGTGCACAAGCAAAGCAAAAGGAGGAGTTCATTAACTACTGCTCATTGGCAGGCAGGTGTTCGGCCATCTCCAGGAAAGCAGGGCTCCATTATGCGTAATGGTTACATGAGAAGACAAACACCATCACTCCGAATGTGTCCTGTACCTTCCTTCCTCCCCCAGCCTTATATGCTGAATACAACGTCATATTGTATAGAATATCCCGTTGGTCAGCTGGGGTCAGCTGTCCCAGCTGTGTCCCCTCCCAACTCCTTGTGCACCCACAGCCTACTCACTGGTGAGGTGGGGTAAGAAGCAGAAAAGGCCTTGGCTCTGTGTGAGCACTGCTCAGCAGTAACGAAAACATCCCTGTGTTATCAACACTGTTTTCAGCACAAATCCAAAACACAGCCCCATACTAGCTACTATGAAGACAATTAACTCTATCCCAGCCAAAACCAGCACAGGGGCCTGCAATAAAGCTGGAGAGGGGCTGCTTACAAGGGCACGTAGTCATAGGACAAGGGGTCATGGCTTTAAGTAGAAAGAGGGTAGAATTAGATTAGATACTAGGAAGAAATTCTTCACTGTGAGGGTGGTGAGGCACTGGCACAGGTTGCCCAGAGGAGTTGTGGATGCCCCCTCCCTGGAAGTGTTCAAGGCCAGGCTGGATGGGGCTTTGGGAAACCTGGTCTGGTGGAGGGTGTCCCTACCCATGGCAGAGGAGCTGGAACTGGATAATCTTTAAGGTCCCTTTCAACCCAAACCATTCTATCTTTCTATGATTCTATGAAACTAAACTCAAAGGGCAAGAAATCATAAGCAAAACATAGCAACCCTTACGGGATGCATGAAATACTTGCAACAAAAGCTGAAATTCCCTTGGACTCAAATGGACCTTTGGTATGTTAAAATTTTTCATAAAAATTACAAGGAAATTATGAGTTTTCCTTTCAGGACGTTGTGTCCAACTATTGTGGAAGGTCTTTGTGATAGTTCAGATATCTTTTAATCTGTTTTTTAACATCATTTTGCTTGGCGAGGCATTGATGGATGACCACTGCCTGTAGTTCAGTGATAGAGATAATAAAACATTAAGAAAAACTATGAAGTCATTGAGGCATGATCATCTGACACTTGGTGTTTCTCGCTGCATTCATTTGTAAGGAAGTTCAAAATTCAAGATATAGACATGTATTGGATATGTTTCTCATTCACATTCAAGCAGAGTGGTGCTTGTCTTTCAAGGATACATAAATTGAATTGAATTCAACATAAAACCACTTTACACTGCCAAAATTATATAAAACAGCCTCAGTGAAAACAAAAATTCAGGCTCTTAGAAAAAGAATTTTTTTTAATTTTTTTTATTTTAACTGAAAAAAAAATTAACTACCTGTAGTCACTCGAACTCCTTTGGCATGTTTCACGTCACAGGTCTATATATTAGTAGTGTACAAATCTCACTAATCAAGTGAAAAAACACAGATATTTCTGGGCTATATAGATTACCTGACTTGGCTCAGTCAATCAGCTCTACCAGACACTGAGCTAATAGCCAAGTGCAGGATAAATTATATGGACCTGGTGATATGAACACCAAGTAATTTATGTGCAAAAAAAATACTTCAGATTTCATATATTTTAGAATTCTTGATGGGAGAATAAAATGTCCATTTAATATTTAATCTATTTTTTTAAACAGTAATATGTTTCTCAAACCGAATCTTACCGTTCCAGTTTTGTCGATGCAGTCTTTTCCTTTATAACAGAGAGGTGAACTGTAATGGTTTGTTTAAGTGGACACAGCTACAACAGGACACAACTGTCCATGCCAAATACAACACAGCAGGTTTATAAATTTTAATGCAGATTACATTAAGACAATGAGAATTGGTTTGTGGAACAGTGCAAGATCTTTGCAACTCCTAGGCTGCCACAATTAGTTCTCCTTTTTGCATCTCTTAATGATACGAAGGAATTATACTTCTTCTAGTACTGGAAGCCCGGCTACATCTCACTTGTAGGTACCTGCAAGACTCAGCCACATATATGAAAAGACAGGATCCTGTAAATAAAGCGCTCTTAGTCTTTACTGAGTCTTTACAAAAAACCCAAATTTGGTAGAAAATGCAGACTCCCAGCTTGATAGCTTGACAAATTTTAACCATGACTCCAGCAGAAAATGTTTGAATAGATTGCCCCATCTTGCAGAGAAATCTGGGGCTTGTCCCTGCTTTATGTCCCTTCTGCAAGCAATATCTCTCCTCTTGTCTTCCTCTGTCGTTCTCAGAAGTCTTTTTCTTTCTTTTTTTCTGACTCATGCTTTTTTTTCCTTGAGGTTTAGAGCGCTACTTGTTCAGACTGATGTGTGTGACTGGTGTTGGGAACTGAAATGAAGGATGGTTACATGCTAACGAGAGCACCCCTCTCGCTCTGTGCTTCACACACAGCAGCAGCAAGTGATTAATGGAGTGACTGGAGGAGAGGTTTGTGCGGGTGGGTGAAACTGTCCTGTGTTGCTGTCAGGATCCAGGGAGAGCAGCAGGAGAGCATCCACCTGTATTTACATCTCTCTGTTCTGCCTCAAACATTTATTGTGTACCCCTTGCCTCCGTTTAGTCCTACTCATTATTTTCACCCTCTCCTAATCTCACTTCTCCTTCAAATATCTGTTTTTCTTCTACCTCTCTCATAAATTGTAACCTTGTTGCCGTTCTCCAACGGACAGATATATATGGTGAATTGTTGGAAAGCTTCCTTTTGTCTATGAGCCAACAGCAAGCACTAACCAGGGAAAATGTCCAGAACTCTTATGTTGTGAATGCTTTTGATTTAGGACTCAATGCAAATTATTTTACTTGTGCAATTGCTTTAGCTGCCCTAGTACTACTTGAGAAGAGGAGTAGAAGGGGAAATGGAACAGCACAGGAGACCATGCATGTGGGGGAATACTTAGGCAAGATATAATGATACTGGAGATACTTTCAGCTCAAAATCCAGCTGTTTTCCTTGTTCGAAGCTGCAGCTGGAACCACTAAAACCTGCTATCCACTATGAAGGACAAGATACCTCCTTTTTTTTATCTTCTTCATACACAGTTTGAGAAGTACAACTCATCTTTTCATTTAGCTGTCACCATCAATCATGCTGCCCCTGTCCTGTCCCCTATCCCTATCCTGTTCCCTTTGCTCTGAGCTCAGCTCAACAACTTGTTATCTCAACAGCATGCATAAGCAAATACTCTGCTGCTCCATGACTGGTGACCACAGCTCTACAGTTCCTGATTTGCGTATTGCACCACCTCTTTATAACTGAATCAGAAGCAGTTAAAATGAAATTATGAATTTTCCTAATAAGTAGAACGAACTTGCTTGAGTGGCTCTAACAGCTGGATTTCCATTTAATGATGTTTTGTACAAGACAAACTTCCCTCAAACTAGAAAAGTACTTATTTCCATCCCTCAGTGTAATAACCTGAGTCACTCTCTGAAATGGCTAGTTTCACAGTGCGACTAATACTTATACGGGGGATCTTCACGCAGGACATATAAAACAATGGTCACAGAACTTCTGCTGAGGAAACTAGATTCTACAGAGAGGACCTTGCCCTGAAACATCTTCAGCCAGCCAGAATTTTAAAGAATACAATTAGAGGTGTCTTGCCATTGTCTTTTTGCAGGCTGACGACCCTGCAAACTCAACAGGCTTCGCAAAATTTCTTCAGGAACTGCAATAATCTTTGTTAGTGATAACTTCTGTCTTTCCTGAACAGCTCCAGAGGAAATGTTCTCAATGTACAACATTTTGAGACAAATAAATATTGTTTCTACCAAGTGATATAAATAAAAGCCACTGTTCTGCAGAGATCTACATTCCCAGGATATAAAAATGCATGTATTTGACATATATATACTATACCGATGCTTTTTCATTCACCGTAAGAGGCAGAAGCCATCCTTATAATACTGTTCAAAAGGTCCTTTCACAGGTTTCGTGATTCTTTTCAGATTATGTATCAAAATATTTTAGCTGTTAGTTTCAACCTTGTTCTAGTCGCATTGACATATGATCCCAAGCCAGCACAATTCGGCATGTTTTGAAAAAAGTGCCATTCAGTTAGACTGTAAGTGTGGGGTATAATTGGTGAGATTAAAAGAGAATGGAAAAAATTATATCCTTTGTAATGAGGTGTTGTTTTTCTATACAAATGACAAGGGTCTACCGTGGCAGCTGACATCAGCAGAAATGTCAAACCTCTCTGCTGAGCAAAACTCAGTGCAGAAAACAGCTTGCACTTCTTATTTACTAGCCTTGTTAAACCTCTCATCAGTGACACACACGCTTTCGGTAATAAGATAACTTCGCAGCAAAAGTTAAATGTCTGCCTCTAGAATGCAGTAAAATACTTTTCATTTCACCAAGTATCAACATCAGTATTATAAATTTAATTTACACAGCTGCTGTGAGACACGTGCAGGAATATCTGCTTCCAGGTCTTTAGAAAGAGCTTTTGTCTTTTCCCATGATATGACATTATAGTAACTGGAGTTACACTGTGTGTAACATTAGAAATGGATGAATAAGCATTAACTCATTAGATCTCCAGAAGGATATAGCTTTTCAGGGTAGTTTGAGGCTGTTGCTCATGAAATTGTTTCAGAGTTCCTTACTATGAGAATGCCACTGCCATAGGAAATCTCAGTGTGGTTTTCCTCTTTGTTAATACATCTATTGATACTTCATTAATATAAAAGAAGGGTGAATGAAAAGGTTGATGTAAAAGATAAATAAATGCTGTTTATCTACATTCTGACCTTGCAGACAGTTTTCACCTCTGCATGTGTAAAAGATTAATTCCCCAGTCACTACCTCTGATGTGATAGAAGGTTACCCATGAAAACAGCTAGTCTACTCAGGTAATTTGAGAACCTAATGGACTCCCTTTGAGAAGGGATTTGCCAAAGCCTTCCCTGTAGGCAAGGGTTTTTTTCCCACAGAATGCAGGATAAGATAGGTTAATTTGTCCTGTAGTTTGAATCCCCTCAGAGTCTGGGGTGGTGTTGGAGGTGACCTGTTTTTTTCTGCAGAAACTGTCTGCAGAGACCTCCTGACACTTTGTTAGTGCTGGCATGTCCTGGCTGTGCTAAAAGCCAAGCAAATGCTATTAAAGCACAGGGAAATGGGTGAGACACATGAAGGAAGTTCCTTCAGTCTATAACTTTCCAGCCCATCCAGGTCCTTTGAGGTGTTTTTCCTATCTTACCATTAGTAACAGTACTAGCTACTAATAGTTAAAAGTCAAATAAATGAAAGATACATGAGAAAACATACCTGTGATAGAACAAATATGTGCAACTGGTATAAAGGAGTATTTGTGGGACAGAGCTGTTCTGCATTACTATTGAATTTGCCACAAACTCCTTTCAGTTACTCACTAAGCAAAGACAAATCTGGCAGCCCAGGTTAACTCTGAACCACAGACCCTTGATGAGGGATCTTCCTCATCCAAACACAGTCTTGGAACCAATATCAAAGATATTTGCATTGTGTTTTCTGCTTTTTGAGCAGAGATTCAACTGCAAAGTAAAGATGTGGTGAGCGTGTATCAAATCATTTAACTGGAAACATAGGAGAGAAGCAATACCAGTCAATGAGTATGTCCCCACCTTGAAACTGGTAGGTTGCTCACCACATGGTAATGGTGAGCTCCTTGTAATCCAGGACATTTCTGTTTCCTGATCCTTCTGAGCATAGGCTGTCTGAAAAATCAAATTCCTTAGACAGAGCTGTGATCTCTCTGGTCTCCCCCTCTGATTGTCCCCAATCTCTGCCTTTGGCTCTATGAAGTCTTTAAACCCAACTTTTTCTTTGAAAACCTTTCCCATGTTGTATCTTCCATGCTCCACCTTATGGGTTCACTCTAAAACAACTGCTACCCCAGAGTCTTATATCTTTACCAAAGGCACTGCTTCCTTGCTTCAGATCTTTTGCATTCCACCTTCCTGCTTCAGTAACATCATCCCTGAGTCTACCAGGATCCCCATCCATATCTGCAGATCTGTCAGACCCTTTCTTAGCCTATAGGATTAACTCTGCCTCGTTCCTATAGCCTAATGAGGCTTGCTACCAGATACCCTTAAGGAACACGCATGGCCTAACCCATTTCACTCATCCAGATGCTGCTTTCTCAGGAGTGTGACCTGCAAAAGCTGAGTTCTGGCAGAACTGATGATCTTGTGCAAACATAACCTTTTTAGGAATTAAACTTACATCTAAGTATCAACAGACAATAGAAGAGTTAGGATGTAAAAGAACACAAAATCAGGGAAATGAGGCTGGAAATGCTGGCATGGGTATCTCTGTCTACTTGCCTCCACCACCATGCAAAGGAATGCTGTGCACAAAGAAGGAAGAAGGGACAGCAGGCTCATCCGCAGACCCTGCAGCTCAGTGGAGTGCCTCTGCTGAAGCTGGACCTGTGTTGGAGGCCACATCAGAAGGTTTGTGAGAACAAGGCCTCAAAGGTCCTGAACCTTGGTAAGGTCTTGTATGAAACAGTTCAAGGCTCAGGCTCACAGAAATGTTTACAGTAAGCCTGAACGCAGATGGGTTACTATAGCTCAGCTGACGTGCAGTAGCTCATTTTCCCAGAGCATTAGGCCCTTAATGAGCCTAAGCGCTCACTTTGGGTACCTCTCTTAGGCAAGAACTATTGTCAGACCTTTTATTAAAAGAATTATTGTTTCAGCACTTGAAACTCTGGTAGTTTTATTATATTTTGGATGCAGTTAATATATTTTCCTCAAAGCTGGATGAAGTCAAGAAAGAATAATTGTGAATATTTGAGCCAGATTCACCAATACTCTTCATCTACCTTGTGCTAGCCTGAAGCCATAAAGCAGTTATTGACTAGCCACAGCACAACAGACAGCACAGATTTACTATTTCCTTGCATCACTGGAGTGGCACCAAACAGACAGGACCTGCCAGTGAATCTCACTCTTTTGTCATGTTAGCATTTCAGTTCATCTATACCACGTCTAATATTTCACTATTCACAGAACTGCAAAATTTCAAAACTGATTTTAAGACATTCATATGACATACAGATGTCTGAGGTACCCAGGTTTGAAATTCAGATGACAAATAACAGTGCTGAAGGCTTTTCAAATATCCTCATTTGTGTACAATGCTGAGATACACTTCACTTTAATGAATTTCTAAATTGCAGAAATGCTCTATAAAAGTGAAAGACAAGAATAACAGCATTCTATATCCATAAGTACTATTCAAACAGCTCTAATTTCTGTATAGCTCATATTGTGGTATTCAGGCTTTATGGGCTTCCAGAGAGATCTTCAGTTAGAATTATTGTTGATCTTTACAGTACGTCTCCTGATGCTGAAATTTATGTGTACTCATATTTAATTTTAATGGCATTGAAGATGATACTTATGTTGTTGTAATAAGTATTGTCTTCAGGACTCACAGAGCTTAAGGTTGGATCAGAGCTCCCATTTAAGTATCAGTGCTAATGCTGCTAATACTGATCCTATTAAACTGCACATAAACTTCTTTAGACACTTAAAAGATACAAATCTCTTCAGTAATAGAGTTCAGTATTCATTTGGTCTGTTGTGTCCAGGAGGACAGTAATATCTAGGTTGCTAATGGAAAACAATACATTTGTCCTTACTTTCTCCTGCTTTCTAGGAAAATATTGTAAATTATTATTTCTTATAAAAGAGAAGCTTTCAGGAAATGGGATTGCTAGGACTGACACTTACAGTTCTAGATAGCTGCAGACACTTCCCTACCAGTTAGCTAAACCAGTTTCAGACCCTATCAAGCTTTCTGAAATGAGGTTGATAACATTGTAGCATCTTATAAACTGTGGTTTCATAGTAGATTATATTACACTCGCTGCATCTGTAGATGGGAGACAACAATTCTGTAATGCTTCTACTGCAACCTTCACTAGTTTATGGATTGCATGTGCCTTCAAGGACAACTATTTTCAGCACTTGAAGAGGAAGAATATGCAGTGAAAATATGGAGAAAAACCAGCTCACCCACCCTAACATTTCTTCAGGAAAAGACTGCATTGCTAATACCCACAGGAGCTTAGTGAAAGCCTCTGTCTCACACAGAGGTGTGATATACCTCATTGCTTTCCACTAAGTGCCAAAATGGCAATATCTTGTTTGGCTGCGAGACAGCGGTTTCAGACTCCCCCCTCCCTTTGAGTGCAGACCTCAGTGGTAGCCCCGACCTCTGCATGATGGGGATCAAGAACCAAATCCACCACAGTGCGATGCAGTGGCTGCTAGTCTACGAGGTTTCCGCATCAGCCACGTCTTGCTCTATGACTGCCTTGACTTTGGAACCAGCAGTTCTCCGTTAGGATATTCAAGCCCTGGCCAAATTAAATGAAACTTTGCAGTTTTCCTTCACCCACCTTGAGAAGAATATGAACAAATGACAGCAATTGGGCTGGAAAGGCCAGCTCTAGTTTCCTCTCCTTTTTAGCTCATCCATTTTGTACCATTTCAGCTGTGCAAGAAAATTGGCTGGATAGGGCATGGCCTGAGCAGTCCCACCAAAACCGTCAGAACCAGAAAGCTGAAGCACAAAACAGCAGACAGATATGCTGGCTGCATGGACCAAAGTGAAAATAGCATGTGGATGGTTCAGACTGTATTTACTGACGTCCTGAATCTTTTGTGATTACATATATGAGTGCAAATTGTGACTGAATTCTTTCACACTTACTGGGCCTGCTTTGGTTGTCTTCTTAAGATTTCTGAAAGATCCAAATTATGGTCCCTTCTTACTTGTTTCAGAAGCATAGTGAAGAGAAAGCAGTTCTGAAAAACATGACGGCACTGTAGTAACAAAGTAAGGTCGCAAGACTGGTTAGCATTTCTGTCCCTAATTGGGAAAATGTCAGCTGCACTAGTGTCTGAAACTCCAGGTGACCAGGGAAATTAAAGGTGTCTGCTATACCAGACTGAGGTTTCTGACCAGATTATTTTCTGACTATTTTGCAATGCAGTTCAAAATTCCCTCTACCTGTTATCCCACATTCAATTATTAGAAACCAGTGATAATACTGAAATGCAAAAGTGCGTATTCAAAGAGCCTGTTACCTGTCAGCAGTGCTGTATGGAACCCTTAGGAAGAATGATGTAAAGGGAATTGTAAATGCATGGCACACCAGGGAGACTGAGACGACTGCCATCCTCTGCCTATGGGAAAGCATTTGAAGATCATGTGTCAGCACCTTCTGTACCTTTCCAAAATAAGGATACTGAACAAAACTGAACAAACTGCTAGTCTGGGCATTTCTAATTAGATGAGAAGCATGGAAATATTCCACATGAGAAAGGGCATCTGAATCTGACTCACAGCAAGCTGCACATGTTATTTAGCGAAACTGCTTAGTACAGTTAGCTATGCAATACAGTTATATAATTTCTCAAAGTAATTTGGTTGCAATGTCTCAGATACTCAGCAAAGACGCTGAAGTGTAGCAAGGACAAAAGTATTAAGGATTTAAATCAAAGAAGACTTCAATATCTAGAATAGAAAAGGAGATGTACGGAAATTTTAAAGTGAGGTACAGCCACTTAAAGTCTGAGAAGTCTGAACTCCAAAACCAATTCCACTTTTCTCTTTTACTTTGAATTTCTCTGAATACGTAGAGGTACACATTTGCAGATGCTCAGAATTTGTTTTGTTCTGGAAAGGATGATGAGAAGGCATTTGGCACATCCTTAAGCCAGCTAGCTGGGAACCAGAAGCTACATGTTCCTCCCTCTGCGTCCTTGGAGGGGCTCACATAGAAAAACACAGTATCTAAGAGTCTGATGTAACAGGGAAGCAGAGAACTTAAGTGGAAATGGAAAGATCATAATGAAGTCCAGTTATCACTCCCAAAACTATATAAATTTTTGTGAATTGTGTATATACACACACACATACAATATTTATATGTATTTTTCCTCATTGTTTTCTAATATTAAAGTCTAAAATACCTCTGGAATCAAAAATCAGAAAACACAATTCTCTCAAGCCTCTATAAGCACACTAAGCTGATAATACAGTTACAGTGATATCTCAGCATGCATACATACATTCCTGTCTGGATTTTGCTTGTTTCTTTCTTCCTCTGTGGCCTAAAAACTGCAAAGTGAGCATTAAGAATGATACATTTCTCCCCTACTCTCATAAAATGGCTTGCCAAATGACCTGTTAAAACTACTACTGCATGGGTTACTGCATTGCAGGTTAATGCTTTTAGATGGTTCTTCATCTGGTGCAACAGATTAAGTGGTGTCCCACCACCAGAACATGGAAACGCCAGTTCTAGGAGGGCTTGGGTGGAACCACCACTCTTACACCCTATCCTCCTTTCACTTCCCATAATTGCAGAGATCAGAAAAATGACCCAGAATGAAAAATAATCTTCCCTGCAGCCTCAGCCTGGTGCCAAGACACTATGAAGATGATCCTCCCATAACTGCAGTTGTTCCTACCCACGAGCTGCAAGTGGCTGCATGTTGGCTATAATAAAGCTAGGCATCTCCCTACTCAGAAAGTTGCTTTACGTCGCTTTCAGAGGCACATAAATAAGCCCATAATCCAATCTGTAGAATCCCAGACAGCTACAACAGGGCTTTTCTGGTGTGAAAAGGAGCCTACAAAACTAAAATTTTTGGAGTACCTTCAGGGTGCCCCCTGTGCTACGGGGTGTCCCTGTGCTACAGAACTTTCCCTAAACCTCTTTGGTCAGAAATGAGATATTTCCCAAATATTATCACTGAGATAAATAACTTAGAAATGTTATTGCATTGTTATTTTAGAGCGAGAAGTTGGGCAAGGTGCTGTTTGCATAACCATGTTATTTCTAGGAATGATACCTTTCATGCCTAAGTAAACACCATTCTGAAAATGTGTTTATGCATTAGACTGGCAACAAGCAATTTGTAGCTGCCATTTTGTCCTAAGTTATCAGTTTTAGACATCAAAATTGCCTTGGACTATTTTGTTTTGCAAAAAAAAAAAAAATTATTACATTTGTTTAACATGCAGCAGGCACATAAAATAATCTGTCTTTAAAAAGGCACATGTTTCTCAATTTTCAATTTTACTGCATTTCCATTCTAGTTGGAAAAAATCTGAAGCAACAGAGATAAAAGATCCTTCCTGTGGGAGTAAACTATATTTACACCCTCTATCAAGCCTTTTTACTGTGCCAGAACAGTCTAGTGTAATCAGAATCAGGTGTTCTTTTTGCCTACTGGTTTTGTACTTGCTCTACCATGCGATTCTCTTTTGCTTTTGTATATTTTCTGTATTTTCCTACTGATGTCTTCTCCTACCATTCCCAATTCTTTGTTTCTTTATTGTTTAAGGCAAAGTTTGCCTTCCTAGGGCCCAGTGACATGCAGAGAGAATGAAAGGGGCATCATAAGAGGAGGGATAAACTGCTGTCTGAAAGTACCTGCCTCTTTTTGTAATCTAGAGTAGAAACCCATTAAAATAGCTTAGACCTGACACCTAAATTTCAGATGGTTGAAATTTGGTGAGATGTGCCCACTCGTGGAATTTCTCTACAACTATTTAGCAATTATAAAAACAATGAAAATGAACATAAATTTTCACCTATCCTAAGGACCCTAAGTATTGCACTCCTAAAACTATCCTAGGTATCCTCAGGAAAATTAGTCCCCATGTCAGAATCCACATCCCTCAGAGCTAATGCAGTTCTCCCTGCACCATCTTTGGATCCCTGGGGCCATGTAATAGGCTGAACCAAATTCAAAACTCAAATTGTCTTGCATTCAAGCTGCTCCTATTTACAAGAAAAAGGAACAGAGATTTAAAATTAGGAAAAGAAAATTCCTCTTTCAGTTAAAGACCAGCAATAATACAAGTACAATTATGGAAACATCTGAGGCTAGAGAAGAGACCATAGGACTGGCTGGAGAAAGAGACAGGCTGTGACTTCAAACCACTAGAGCACAGGGAACCATTAAAAAAGGAAAACGTCTATTCCTTTCATTAAATTAAATACTCTGCAAATATGCAAAGAGAAGAAAGACCTTGTAACTAACATAAATGTCGGAAGTAACTTCAAATGCAGTGAAAAAAAAAAAAATAGTCCACATGTGGCCCAGCACCAAAATTTTGAAAGAAAAAGCAAGTGGGTTTTGCACTATGACCAATCGATTAATAAATTTCAGTCCTGGCAGGAAAAGGTGAGGGAATAAGATCAGGAACTACTGATCTGCCACAAAGATAGCCCCAGAAATTAGCCCTTTCTTCCCACTTATGACAAGAGATCTCCAGCTGAAGCACTATCCCTGATTACAACAACGGGCTGAGTTAAAAATGGAAATTGAACTGGATTTAATTTTCTTCATCAGCCTTCTCCAGAATCTGCTTGGGGAAATGTATGAGACTGCCTATCTGTCTGTGTGTGAAAACTGGCAGGGTAAACAGGCTAATCAGCTCCAACCATGCCTTTTGCAATCAGACTCTCCTGAGAATTGCACACACTTTTTCCACCCTGTTTCTTTTGAAAATAAGCACTCATATTACACAGACAATCTGCATTGAATTAGTGACAGCTCTGGGCGAGCACCAACCCACCCAATTTAGGCAAGTCTGCTTGTCAGCTTTGTTTTTTAAATCTGTGCAATAACACATGCGTGCCCCTTGCAGTATTGCCTGGGGCTGCTCTCTTATGTTCCTTAGGCTCTTTGCAATACTATGCCCACAACATGATATATTCAAGTAAGGAGTTGTTTAGCTCAAATTATTTTTATATCAGCATTCAAATTCTGACCTTTTTCTTTTCCAGGTAGCAGAACCTGATAACTAAGAAGATACCATGGTACTTTGACAGTGTTTGTCATTGGAAGAAACTGTGAATCTCTGTAGCCAAGACCTTTACCTACAGGTGGACAGTTGCCCAGGGTGGGACATATGGGGAGCAGCAAGATCCCCTGACAGCAGAACTCACTTGTAGGGACTCCACCTCCACCGACTAGCATCCTAATGTGTGGCCACATCCTTTGCGCACCTCTGCCTCTGCTCCATGTTGCTGAGGGACAAGCTTTGCGGGGCCATGACATGAAAGGGATGCTCCCCGTTGCGGAGCTCCACTGAAATACTAGTTTTAGCCATTTTAGCTTTATTGACGGTGTCACAGAATTTTTCCTTCCCTGCCAAAAGGTTTGAAGTGATTTTCCTGTGAGTAAACCCTGCCTGGGAAGACATGCAATTTTGGTGGTTACTTCTGTGATAGAGACAAAATCCAGATCATTCCCCCCCTATTTTGCTAGCTTGTATGTATTTTATTGAGTTGTGTTGCCTCCATTCTGTGTTCTTAGTTAGGAATGCTAAGTATCATCCTGGTAAGATTTACAAGAGAGCAGGAATGCCTCAGGTGGCTCCCACAGTCCTGCTCCCAGGACCCGTACTCTATCCATGTACAAAAGCGTGTTGCATGCTGGACAATGCAGCCCTGGCCTTGCCTGTTCCCAAAAAGGGACATACTGGAGTGCATACAGCCTGCAAACGGTCCACATCTGCTGTTCCTCTGTAGGGAAATCCAAGTGTATGGGCAGGTGGAGCCCAGTGTGGATCTGAGCTGTAAATAGGCTGAGTCAATAGGGTTGAAGGCACACCACAGGACTGGCACCTCATATTGCAGACTCTGCCATATGCATAGATGTCTTGCCTGCCAGTGTAAACCCTGCTCCTTTTCTTCTTCGTTCCTGATTAACTCAGATGTCTTTTCAATCAACTGGGTCATGAAGATCCCCTTCAGAAGCAGCCAGGGTGTACCGGGAGCCTGGGCAATTAACTGAAGTCGCAGTGGGGTGATTTGGTGAGGGCCGTTACAATGCCTGGCCATCTTTGAGGCTACAGTAGTCAGCATGCAGCAGTGTGATTTTTAATTTATTAATCAACTCAGGTATACATAAAAGCAAAGTGTATTAAGAATTAGAGAGCCCTATTTCATCAGGGCTTTTTCCTATATCATAATTATGATGATTCTGTGTTGCTAATAAATCCTTAAATAGAGCTTGCTTTCAACAAGGTTTGACTATCTGTGTAATAATGTTGGTTTTGAATGAATGTTGTGACTGCAAGCTGACAACATTGCAGGGCCATCACAGTAGGTGGAGGGATGCTTCTGCACACCACTATGCTAAAAGGCACCTTTTATATTTATTTCCACGCTGCCCTGTTATTTCACATGTTATGGTTGGAGGCATATATTGAATAAAATGAACAACAAGATTTGAATGAAGATGTTTATATCCCATCATTACTCCAAAATCTGAGTGTGTATATATATACACATAAAGACATACAGTCAATCTGTGAATGGCAAAATGTGTCCCTCTCTTACTCGCTCTTCTTCCATTGAGGAATCACAGCCCACTCCGGACAATATCAATGAAAACTCTACAAGCAACTTGCAGTGAAACTGTAAAAGCTACAAACATATCCTAGCTGCTTTTATTTATTTATCTTAGGGAAGAAATTTGCAGTAAAATGACTGCATGGGCTAGCAATCTTTAGAACATGGCTAGCAGGGATCCCAGGAGGTTTTTTACAGGACATAACAGATGCCCCTGCCAGCAGTTCTTCAATGTCAGTCATGCTAGCAAAACCAAAGCTGTAGAAGACTTCCCTACCTGTACTACTTTCATCTGTTATGTGGATATATCCTTTAGAAAAGAACTCAGAAAAGAGCAAAATTGAGTCATACTGAAGAAGAACTGCTTATCTGTTAAGACTACATATGAGAAGTGTTCTTCAGCCAAGATGCCACACATATTAAAATGGTTATGCACAGAGGCTGGTGATAGGTACCCATTTGTGAGAGTGAGATAATGTATTACTTTCCCAAAAGTAGGCAGACTGCTTATTACATTTAACTTGCCGTCTGTGTCTTCTGGCAGTGCCAGTGACAAAACAAATTGCTTGGGCTTGGGCCATATTGGAACAAGAAATGAGGTAAACAATGACATTAAAAAGTAATTCTCTGCAATGGCTTTTCTTTTTACTAAGTCATTTTAATATAGTATTGTGTACATGTAAATTATGTGTGATAGTCATAAAAGGCTCTTGCCTTGAATTACTTACATTATTTGCTGGTCCTTTCACGCTGTTAGTATAACTGGTATACAGTGAAGCTGGCAAGCCACAGCCATTTAAGTTGATCAATAGATCTGTCAGGTAAAAGACCCTGAGATTTTGAAACTTCTGGTATAACCAGGTTCAGGGACCAGTTAATGGTGGACATTCGTACTACTAGAAAAATACATACTAAAGTAAAATATATACACAATTAACTTTAATGCAGCATGAGCTGAAATCCAAGCAGGTCAAGAAAGGTATCAACAACTTTTAGGAAAGTATCACTTCACAACATAAGAACTGGGTCTAAAGCCTTTGGCCCCTGGCACAGTTCAAACAGGTTTCAAACACCAGTAGCCCGGAAGACTGCTCTAAGAGAGCTCTGGGGACTGTACTCACTGGTGCAGAACTAACTGATGGACCACGTACAAAAAGTAGGAATTAAGCACCTAAATCCAGAATTGGACTTTTGTCACTCCAATCCAAAATGACATGGTTCTTGAAGACCTACCTGTATATCAGGCTTTTCTGCTTTAAATAGAGCAGGTTCATGTAATCAAGTGACAATAATCAAAAGATTTATGACTTCCTGTGACTGCACTTCTCACCTCCTAATCTTAATTGGGAAACTCAGTAGAGAAATGCTGTTGATGAGGGCCTTAAAGTGATCATTGTAGTAGATAGTTTTGAAAATATATCATTCCTAACATGAGATCAAAAATCATCATAAAGTAACCCCTATTGTTTCTTTTTAAAATGTTGGACCAGGGTGTAGCTAGTATGTAGTGGCCTAGCTGTTGCTTTATTTCCCTTCTCAAATTGAGTCAAATCTATTATACTGTTTATGTCCATTACCGGAAAAAAAATAGACACAGCTTCTTCCACCTTTCTGTGCTTCTCCCTGTTATAATAGCTATGGCAGGACTGTGGGGAGCAAAGCACCAATGGCTCCACCAGCCTGACTGCTTGACTACTACCATCAGTGAGAAATTAATAAAGCCGTAGCTGAGAAAATGGGAGAAATTCTCTCTCACCTTCCCCTTCCCAAGCCCCTGGTGTAAAAGAAGTGTTAGGGTGGCCTGAGACTCATTGAAGTAGTAGTGCATCTGGCAATTCAGCCTAGCATTTATAATTGGACTCATGACTCTCTCTTCATGCCTGAGAGCAGCACATTTTGCCATTTGTGCAGTCATCTACGCTAGTCCAAAGAGGTAGATAAATCAACAGTCTGGAAAATAAGGCTTCATGCCTGTTTTATATTCATTTTGCATAGGTACAAATGACTGTACAAGTGCCAAATGATAAAGCATCAGATCTACATAGGTGTTAAATAAACAGCAAATAGTCCCCACTTTATTTCCAAGTATAATTAATTTGATCTACTAGAAGAAACTTCAGTATAGCTCATAGCTAGTAATATATGAAAATGAACAGCATTTTTATTAAATATAAAATACATACATTTCTATAATGTGTGAGTTCAATAATGCCTGGGACTGATATAATTTGTATTAATCATAAAACTTTACAGATATTGAATGTTTTTCTGCAACAGTTAGAATATAGTATTGGTAACTAAAATCAATAGTTAATTGAATTATAACACCATGATTAGATTACATGACAGCCATGTACTTACTTGTCAGTCAGCTGTAACTTGTGTTAATAAGATTCACTGAGCTCATTATCTTTTGTAGATTGTTAATTTCTGAAAAAAAGACCTGTGAACAGAAAGGATGTTGTCTTGTTAAGCAAAGGCCAGATTGTTATTGAACACTCTACAGGAATAATGAAAAGAAATAATTTCCAGAGAGAACCTGAAATTATTTGATTGACCTTCATGATTTCTACTCCTTAAGACAGACAAAATTGGAAAAGGAAAATCTCTAGATCCAGGTACTACTAAAAGCCTTTCAGGCTTTTAATAAAGTGAGGAATAAGTAGTCTAGGAAATTGCCTATGACATACGCAGATTTTCAAATTCTTAATGAATGACACCCACCTTGATAATAACCCCATCTCAACTCATGCCCACCCAGTAATGCACATGAAGTGCCTTAAATCATATGACCCAAAAAAAAAAAAAAAAAAGCTACCTGAACCATGTATCTCAGATTGTTATTATACAGGTCACTGTACCATGGTACGATAAACTTTTTTCTGCCGTCCCATGCCACAACAGACAAACAGCATTCACCATGTTTACAAACTTATGTACTGAAGGACGAAAGTCCAAAAATCTCATGGTATGCCACTGAAGAACAGCAGATATGATTGAACACATGAATTACAGCCTGTAGTACTGAGGAAAAAAAATGATTCCTAAGACTCTGACCTTGGGAAAATAGCTTCCTGTTCCAGCATCTGGCAATCACTTCAGCGCTGAGCATTGGAAGGACACACCAGCTAAATGTGAGTTTCTCAGCACTGTGAGGTGCTTCAGAGCACTCCACCCAGCACATGGTCTTGTGGTTAATCCCCGCTGCACCTGAGGAAGGAAACCAAGCTATGGGGAAAGGGAAAAGTATTATTCTCTTCACTTTTCTTCACTTTCTTACATGTGACCTGAAGTATATAGCTATTTCAATATAAATATATGGCTAAAATATATTTTCAGTATAAATATATGACTAAAAAAGTGTTGATTGCATTCCTTTCAACTCCATTTCAAGAATATTAGAAAGTCTCATATTCAACCTTTTATTTTGAACACCAAATCACCTATAGTGTGTCACACAACCCTTTGTATAGACTTATCAAGCTTCATCTTGAAACAATTTAGATCCCCACCACTCTGAAAGATTACTAAAAAATTGTGGACATGTTATGGTTATGAAATTTAATTTCCAGGACCAATTTGCCAACCAATTTTATAGTATTTGGGTTTGTTTGTTTGTTTGTTTGTTTTCCTTTCTCTCAATATTAGAAATGGAAGGCTTTCTTGTACTTGATCTGCAGAAATATGACTTCTCATTTTTCTTCTGTAACATTTCACCACAGGTCTGTTGCACTGGCCCACAAGGTGGTCAAGCTCTATTTTAGAGGGTAGTCCATCAGATTGCACAAACACAAAGAGCAAGCCATCATTTTGGTCATGATCTCTCTTCCAACCAGTGGGCAGAGCCTTCCCTGCAGCACTGAGTTAGTCACTAACTGCAATATTAAAAAGTATGGGGCCCAGAATCCTTCTCTGTAGGATATCTCTCTTTTCTGATATCACCTTCTCAGTACAATCCACTGAGACCTATCCTAAACAGTTCTTTGTCATTTTTGTGATTCTTACATTAAACCTCATCTTCACCTTAGACTGACTTAATCTTCATCCTAATCTGAATTGCTCAGGCAATCTGATATGAAATGAGAAACACTAAATCTTACTGAGATCTAGGGGCACCAAGTTTGCATACCCTCGTATTATTTTCCATTAGTAGATTTATTACTTCTAAGACTAATGTCTCAACTATATGTTCATAGAACATTATCCACTGGTCTTTCCTAGAGAAGAATCAACTGCTGTGTTCAAGCACAGTTTTCCAATGCCTGCCAACATCTACGATATGCATTACTGCAAAGTGATACAATCCATTATGGTACTTTCACCTAATTCCAAAGACTTGGGTTTTTTGCCCCAGGAGGTGCAGTTCCACATACTGGTTTTATGTCATTTAATGAATTATCACTCTGAGCTCCATATGTCTTTCTGTAGCAAATCTTTTTTCATTAACTTCTCACTGTGGAAAGCCCACAGTAGTAAAGCTACTCACAGAAAGCTTTGGTCTGGACTGCTCTTGCATGGCAATTTCTAACTGAGGTTAGGACTGGTACATTCTGCATCCTCCAAAGTGCTTTCCTCAAAGTGTTTTGTTTCACACACCAACCATGATCTTATCAAGGCCTCTATAAATTAATGGAATTGCAAAGTACACTCTTCAGCTTCAAACCATTCACAAACTCTTCTATATTTTCAACTGTTTTGTGTACCTCTTGGTAAGAAATGTCTCTCTCTCACATACTTCATTTCTACAGAGAGCACCGTACCCTTCAGACTTTAATACAGTTTCAGAGTTGCCTTCTTATGACTCAATTAAGTGAAAACCATGAAAACATCGAGTGCTTCAGAACAACATTTTGGAAATAGGGCAGAGTGTCTTCCTTTTGCTTGCAGTTGGGCAAACAGAAATGCAAACGTTGATATGATCGATCTGTGAAACAATGGTTGAATCATTTCAGCTGCTAGTTCACCAAAAGTCACCTAATTTCGCCCAGTATCAGTATGGTTAGTATTTGGCAAAGTTAAAAAGCGACTGAAAGCAGGCTTTGACTGTAGTAAAAAAAACAGTATTAGCAATGTTTTTTATATACCCAGTGTAACTAAGTTTAGAATCTCAGTCTGAAAATACAAAGCATTACTTACAGCAAAATGAAGTTCAAAATCTGTCAAATAAATCAACATTTAAAAATTTTTCTTTAGAACTTCTTAGCTTAATCTGCACACATCTGTCCTACTCAGCCCTCTGGAATAGAATATCTAAGAAACAGTCCATATTTATAATCAGAAAGTTATACTAAATTAATTATATATTTCAAATTTAGCACTCTAAATGGAAACAATGTAAATTAAAAGTTTTCAATGTCAAATAGATCATTCTTCTTTTATATAATTAGCCATTTTTAATTGACACAAACTTGCCATTTATAGCAAGAACACCTTGTATATATTACTCTTTATAGTGGCAAATGGGAAACATAATACTTACTACTGCAGCAATAATTCAACTTGGCTGTATTTTCTTTACAAATTCTCAGGTGATTTGGGGGTATTTAGTCAGGTCACTGTAACAATCCATCCCAAGTCAGGTCATCAAGTTGCCTGGCAACCATGTTCCAGATTGACAAAGGCAAGCTACCTTCCCATTTTTTTTTACCTCCCCTTTAAAATCAATATGACAAGCTTGATATTGGTGATGTGAGATTAGCTGAGAAAATGCATGAAATTGCTGGAGAAGTGCACTGCTCAAGATATTCAATTTTGAAGGCTAGGTCCAAGCACATCATTCTCTTACAGCTCTGTCATTATGGTTTTCCCTACCAGCAGCATTTGTTAAAGTATTATTTACAGAGATGCTATTTCATTTAGTACATGTGCTTCATCTCAACACTGGCTTTTTCTTTTTCTTTTCTTTTTATTTTCCTTTTTCTTTTTCTTTTTCTTTTTCTTTTTCTTTTTCTTTTTCTTTTTCTTTTTCTTTTTCTTTTTCTTTTTCTTTTTCTTTTTCTTTTTCTTTTTCTTTTTCTTTTTCTTTTTCTTTTTCTTTTTCTTTTTCTTTTTCTTTCTTTTTCCCTTTTTTCTTTTTCCCTTTTTCTTCTTTTTTTTCTTTTTCTTTTTCTTTTTCTTTTTCTTTTTCTTTTTCTTTTTCTTTTTCTTTTTCTTTTTCTTTTTCTTTTTCTTTTTCTTTTTCTTTTTCTTTTCTTTTTCTCTTCTTCTTTTTCTTCTTCTTCTTCTTTTTCTTTTTCTTTTTCAGCTGTTTCATTCAGAACTGAGCAAGATCAGCCTGTGTTTTGTAACAATATTATTAGGATGTTTTGTACTGAGCAGTGGAGTTTAGTGTCATTAGGAAGAGAAATTGATCATGGGGTGGGGTAGCTCAAAGGCAGTGCTATTTACATTCAAGAATGCAAGAATGGACAGTATTTGTTCATGAATCCAAATCCCCTTTCAGCCATGGAACTTTCTGCTTTTCCCAGTTGCTTTGCTAGGGCCTGTTCAGTGTTTTCATCTAGTGCTCATGTCTTTATCCTCCCATTAAGCTTCCCCAGTCTCTCTGCTATTTTCCATAAGAACATACAAGATACCACTGAATGATGGCCACCCCTACCCCCCTAAATCCTCTCATTAATTTGAAATTATTTGCATATGCATTTGAAATCAATATTTCTGTTTGGGCATGCCAGTGTGCATTGTTTTGGGCACCAGAGTTAGAAATAAATCAGGGTCTAAGCCAAAGTCCTAGTCCTAGTTCCAGTTTATCATAGTGCCAGCCACATACCTCTAATCAAACAACCCGTGTGGCCCTGACAAGTAAGGGCATCCACTGCTACCTTTTTGTATAATGAGATATGACCTTGAATATCTTTACCTCCAAACCAAGGTGGAGCTATTTTAAATTGGTTTCCTTTCAGGAAAATAGCAGGGAATAATGATGTCCATGGGTTGTATGAGTGTAAGAAAACTAAAGTGTGGCAGGAAGAGATTGCAAAAGTCAGGATTTATTGTAAGGATTTCAGTATCACAGGATACTGTAGAAAGGAAAAAGAAGGATAATACAATCTCCATTTTGACAAAAATGAGTTATGGTATCTAGGCTTTTGCTGAATTTCCCTGTGTTGAGGATGTAGGCTGTTTATGTGTGAACTATGGACTGCTTACCACTTAGTTGCATGATTGGTTATCTTGGTAATTTTGATATTTTTTTCTGCTTTCTAGTCTGAAAAATGAAACTTGTAAGATAGGAGACAAACAGAAGAGAAAGGATCAATAGTGAAGTCCTCATGTTTAATACACCATTACCCAAGTCTGTACGTAAAGGTGGGTGTAAATTTGCTCCTAATATTTTGCGTGAACAAAAAATCTTTTGTGAAAGCTTTTGGCAGTTAGCAGAGAGGCATAAACGTAGCCCACATGAGAAGCCATTTAGATTTCAAATCAGTGCTCAGGAATGTTTTTTAAGGGTTTGAGAAGCTGAGCTGAACCCAAAGCTTCAATATAGGTATTTTTGATAGAAATGTATATTTCTTTATGCTCCAGTAGTAGCTGTGCTTATATCTGGCTGTCATATACTTTCACATTTCACTTCCCTTCTGAGAGACATACAGTGTGTTTTTCAAAATTCTGACAGAATATAGCTGCCCATGCAGAAAAAGTGATTTCTAGGCTAGTTTTCTTTTCGCAAACTGTGTGGAAAAAAACCCCAACCAACAACCCCCCTAAAAACCTCCAGGAGGCCCTTTTCAGGTCCTTCTGTCTGGCTTCTGTAACCAGAGCTCCCAAGAGAAAGGCTTTTGCTCTCCCAAGAAGACTCTCTGCTCTGAATTCTGTCTAATGGAACCCAAATCCTTCCGATAGCACTGATAAACATTCAATAGAGTAAAGAATTAATCAGGTAGAGAATTAATAAAATAGACCAAAGCCCCCTGGTTAGGGCTCAGCTTTGTAGTATAAACAAAAGCAGGATAATGTCAGCATTATATTTGGACATTTCTGTTGCAGCACATGTATTTTTGTAGTTACAGATAAAACCCTTCAATTTACAGTAATGGACCATTATTATTATTTAATTTGTACAAGCAAGAATGAACCATGTTAGACACCAACTTTTGATGCAGAATTGTTTTGTAAATGTGTTCAAATTCAACAACTTTATACCATACAAAGTGTTTAGTTTGGTGAGCTTAAGTGATTTAGCTAGAATTATTCCCTCATGTGAAAAGCAGTTACAGAATATAAAATACTGGTGAATTTTGAAAACCAGAAGTTACTTCCACACCCCTACTTACTAGAAATCCCAAGAGAAATCTGCCTTGTCAAAAGAAAAAAAAAAAAAAAAAAGGTGGAAAAAAAAGTGACTAAAATATTATGAACCTATTTGTTCTTTCTTATCACCCTTCTTTTCTGGAATACATCTACTCACATTTTCACATTTTGAACACATTCATTAGATATAGATAAATTCAGCATATCGCAAAATTTGCTGCAATTTTTGTTTCATAAAACAAAATTAAATAGAAACATTTCAATCAACCACTCTTTATAGAAACTATGTAACGAAAGAAATAATATATAAAGTTGCAATTAAAGAGGGGAGAACACTGCCAAACTAAATAGAGTCTCATGCAGTTGTATGTATAATGATTGGTGACTGAGATTGAAACCTTTTATCAAAGACGATGGTGAAAATCATATGAGTTATAATCACAGATTTTCCTTTGATCTTTAATCCAAGTGAAAGATTTCTTGAGAGTCTCACAATAACCACTGGAAGTGAGGACATTCTGTTTCTACCAAGTGCAGAAATACAGGGGATTTAGCTTATGCCTAAAATACAAGGGGAAAAATGCTCACCCATACTAGCG
Organism: Balearica regulorum gibbericeps; assembly: GCF_011004875.1. Taxonomy (NCBI): domain Eukaryota; kingdom Metazoa; phylum Chordata; class Aves; order Gruiformes; family Gruidae; genus Balearica; species Balearica regulorum. The sequence continues at coordinate 19,410,180 of NC_046186.1, forward strand.
GCAAAATTACATCCATGGAGTCACTCAGTTCTCTGTGATGTAGCCAGTGAACTACATACTGAACTCCCATTTATACAGAACATATTACCCTTTAAAGATAATATTCAAACCTCACATGGCAAACAGAAGTTTTATCAGCTTTCCATTTAATTCTGCCTTGTGTTATTAACTCAAAATGCAGAGATATCAATGGCATTTCATGGTAAATTAATAGGTATAGATAAAATCTTCTATAAATATTCATTACACCTCATTATTGCAAATTAATGAGTAAGATTTTGAAATTAAGGGTAGTCACGTTTGGAGATATGTATCACTTTTCCTGCATATGAGACATAAGAAATAAATTACGCTCTAAAGCGAAGTTCTAGCTTACTCCAAGGGTGGCCCTGAGAGTCTGACAGTGTATTGTAAACGGGGTAATCTGGCTGACTGGAAAGCAAAGAGAGAATTGCTGCTTGGCTTTAGGTATGACAAACAGCTGTCCAGAACATTCATTTTTAATAGCTGGACCGTTTCCTGGATTCACAGTGTTCGGTGTTCCTTTGGGCCCCCCTGGAAGACGCAAAGCTGTTCTCCCCACTTCAGAGCTTGCCATGGACTAGCTCTTGTCTGTTTAACTGGTTTTGCCTTCCTCTTTTCCTGCTTCTGTCACTCAGCTGACAGTGGCTTTTCTCCATCTCCTCACTGCACATCACTGCTTTTGGGTGGACACTTCTGTGGTCTGCAACTTCTGCCATCTGAGCGGAAAAAAACCCACCTTTCTCTGTTTTATAGACCCTCTGCATGCACTATTTTCAAAGATCTGACAGAAAGATTTCTCTTGCCGGTTTGCTTAATACTATGTTTATTTCTTCTTTCTGCCTTTCAGTTTTGAGTTCATACTGTTATTTAAGTCCAAAGCGTTCTCACAATTAATTTCTAAAAAATATAAATAAAAGTCCCTTTCCCTGAGTAAAATAAATTTCTAGTATTGCAAGGACTCATACACATGATAAAATTAATATAGAGCAAATACTTGCACTCATTTATCTGAGATACATGTAAATAAAATTTGACACGTGTTCTAGGAATGTGGTTTACCTTTGCCACGCAGTAAGAAAGAGGAGGGCTTTAAAAAATGAGCTTCATTTGAAAGTGTCCATTTAAAACCTGGAAACCAAATTCTGTGACCTCTGTTGATAGGATTTTTGCCTGATTAATGAAAGAAAAAAAAAACCCAACCCTGAAATATTTCGCACAGATTAATATCAGCACAAGAGGTACATTCATTCCATCCTCTGTTGTCAGTGGATACACAGTCAAACCTTTGTTAGACAGTACCCATCCTCCCTTCGTATGGGTGATACAAATCATGCTTTTCTCAGGAGAAAAAAAATCTTCTGTGCTCTCTCAAAAAGAAAATTCTAATGCTTTTGGAGGGCTTTCTTCCCTTTTTATAGATACTGCTGGCCAAGAAAGAAATATAACTTAGGACACAGAACAGTTTTAGTGTGTAAACTTGTAGTGCCATACAATATGTCTTAATATTACAGGTTTAATACTAACTGTGCCCCAGTAATTTAATAATTCTGTGGGAAGACTGCCGGGTTATAGAGGATATTTGTCTTGTGATTTCTTTGTGGCAAATCAGAAATTACAGCAGTGCTCAAAGGAATAGAATTCTTAGATACTCATGACCTTCACTGAAACCCCTTTCGTCACTTGTCAGTTCTTTAAGGGGCAATTTAATTGCAGCTCTTTGGCGGTGACAAGGTAAGTGCTGGCATTTTGGCACTGTCATTCATTAACCTCATGCAATGTCAGCAGCAGTGCCTCAGACATGTCACCATTTCCCCCGTGATGGCAAGCTGACTTTTAGGACATATGTCATTCCAGAGATGCCTACTAGACAAGTCTGCATGCTTCACATTCTCATGTATTGGGCATCATTTGTGCATTGTTTATGCAGTTAAATAGTTTCAAGAGTAAAATCAACTTGTCTATATGCAGGAGAAGAAAATCTGCCATTTGCCATGAGCAGAAAACTACCTAAATAATTTATGTTGCTCAGAAATTAAAAATAAAATAAAAAAACCCCACTAAAACTAAAAGAGACAAACAAACAAATAGAAAACAACCAAACAAACCCTTGAGTATAAACTTATAGGAAACAAAAATCTATTATCATTATACCTGAAGGTTTAATAAAATTCTTTCATGTACAAATTTTTAAAGCATAATTCAATAAATAAAATGCCAGAATGCAAGGCACACAATATACTTTATAATTATTATTATTTATTTTGCATTTCATATTTCTGCATGCTTATAAGAAGCCAAATTATTAATAATAAATAGATTGAGGAGAAGAATTGGTGCTGAGAACTATTTGCCAATAACAACAATAATTGCCAATGTCTAGAAAAATGGTATATATTTGATTGCACTTTTCCTCTACTCCTTCTTCATTTGGGTGTCAGAGTGACTGGGAATTCTGTGCAATACTGCAATATAAATGTTAATAATGACAATAATAATAATAAATGAGCTTGATTCTCACTTTGCAAAATGCACAGTAGCAGAACTGCAGATCACTCAAAACTGAAGTAGTTGTTATGCTGATTTTATGCATGTCTCCAGATGTAAACACTTGAATCTAGATAAAAGTCTTTTGGGTCCATCTATTCTTTAACCTGTTTTAAAATCTGGATCAGGTTGAAGCTGGATCTCGAAGCGTTCCCATATTTCTGTTCTATACAAAAGCTCATTCTGACTAGTCTAGAGCTTGAACCAGCACCCAGGTATCCCCGGTGCCTGAAATTAGATAGGTGAGAATAGCCAGTTCTGGAGTTCATTGCCTTGTTAGGAAGAGTTTAACAATAATCTTTTCTTTAATCAAAATGAAAAGATTTACTTCTGTCACTGAAAAAAAAACGCCCAAAAGAGAAGATAGGAAGATCATGAAAAATTGATGCAATCAGGTTTACGAGGGATGTCTGAGGAGAAAGTTGAAAGAATTTCTATCAAAATCAACACACAAAACCTATGAATACATGAGTATTTAAACAAATTTTACTCTCTTTTTTTTTTCTTCCCTTAAATAGTTTCCATTTTAGGCTACTTAAAATGTATCATATATGAATATGTGTGTGAGAACACAGATAAAAAGATATGACAAAAAAGAGAGGTAGGACTAGATAAAGTGAACTTAAGAAAAAAACCAGTAAATGACTGAGGTGACTTTCTGCAAATGCTATAGGAGCTTTTGATAAGAATACTAAACTTTCCCTTTCAGCAGAGACTGCCTCATGAAATAATGTGTATTCCAAATGTAGAGATATCACAGTTCAAAAAACCCATACAGGTCTGGTATTGAGGTGAAATTGCAGGGAACAGCACCACCTAGATAATTATTATTGTGCAGTTCAGAAAATGAAAATTCTATCTTAGAAAATTTTTGTAACTTTTATATCTAGCACTTATTTCAGATAAAATAGCAAACTTTTGGCAAAAAAAAAAAAAAGCAAATTTCAGGCAAAATAGCAACACTTTCCTAGGATAATATTTAAATATTTTATTTTGTTGAATTACAAATGCTGCTTACTGATGATTTCTTAAATATTTTTTAAATTGTAGCTAAGATTAAAAATCTATCATTGTTAAAATGTTAAAATGCTACTCTTTAATTTTGAAAATAGTTTCCTTCTATTTTTAATATATATTGATTATATCAATGTGATTTTATGAAAAAATATTATTTATTCAGAGCAGCAGTTTCCAGGGAAAAAAAGATTTCAATGACTTATTTCTATCAGTTCTACTACTAACTCGACTGGAAACCGTGTAGGTGAAAGCAAGGGCATTGCTGAGAATGTACGAGAGTGGTGTGTAAGCAGAATGACTGAAGCTCCAGGCAGGTGAAGTTAAATGAGTTGCAGTACAATGCTGAGGGCCAAACTCGGATATTTCAGTGCACCGTTACAGTATACCTGTAAAGAAAAAATAATCATTTCCAAACATTTTACTAGATGCAATGGTGTACATTGTATAAACATGGTTCTGCAAGTAAAAAGCTATCCATGCTAAAGAAATGTTAAATCTTTAGAAAGCCTTAATGGCATCAATAGAAAAGCAGCGGGGACTGTAGCAGGGACTTTTCCAGTCAAAGAAGTGATGGTAGATGTCAAGAGGAACCAAAACAAAAAAAAAAACCTCAGAAAAGTTCAGGTCTGTCCTGTGAAAGCAATTTCATACTGATACACCTGGCAGTTTAGTGTCCTCTTTTCCAAGAGCATCACTGCACTACAGAGCTGCAGCTCAGACCCAGACTGAGAACGTCATTTTGCCAGGAGGACCCATTGCACTTTCATGCCAATCACACTAATTGATCCAACAGTATTTGCTATAGCAGTTTAAGAGCATTTAGTTTCTCTCTGGTTTTTATTCTCCCTTCCCCCCAGGGCTGTCAATACACGAGTGATTTCTTTTTGTCATACATAAAGATTTGGAGACACAACATTAATTGCTGTCCTGACAATTTCCAATTTGATGACCAAAAATTGAACCAAAGCAAAAACAAGTGCAGGAATGATTGGACTGAAAAATTATGATGAATCTGAGCATTTTTTTCCCCTCAGTTTTTCTGACACCTTTCCAGAGCCAAAGTCCTTCTCACATATTAACCATAGCATTACAGAATTGTAACATTTCCTAGTGGTAAATTAAAGGCATTTCTTTCACTGCACAAATAACTAAAACCAAATTCTCAGTGGAAGGAGCAAGTTATAAATATCCTTATAAGAAATGGATACGTAAAGCTGATATTGCATTGCCTTGTTTTCTCTTCTTCTAAGTAAAATGTCAAATTTTGCTCTACCTTGCATTTGTATTGGTCCCCACTTCCATGCTATCTCACTTAAGGGGCTTCTCAGATGATTAATCCTGAAGTAACAAAGCATCAGATGTCTTTTATCAAGTCCTTTTCTCCTTTGAATGGGAAAAACGTGATGCTACTCGCCCTGGAGAGCCAAGCAGGTCAATGCGAGGGCAGAACTGACTCATTATCTTTACTTTATACATGTTTAACCAAAAAGGTGAGAGAAGCTAAATGAGATGGCATTCTGCCTGAGAGAGCTGGAAGGATGGAAAACAACAGATAAAAAGGCTTGCTCCATGGGTTCCTGCCAAAGAGCAGTACCAATCTTGCTTTGCTTCCTTTCCCGGAAAGATCTTGAAAAATTTAGTAAACTTTATTTAGTTATCCAGGCACGTCCACAATAAAATAGAAATTTGTATTAACTCTAGGACAAGGAGAAACAGGAAATAGATGTGAATTTTGTCCCCTTCATTTGTATCAGAAATAGTGTGGCCAGCAGGACTGGGGAAGTGATCGTCCCCCTGTACTCGGCTCTGGTGAGGCCGCACCTCGAGTGCTGTGTTCAGTTTTGGGTCCCTCACTACAAGAAGGACATTGAGGTGCTGGAGCGTGTCCAGAGAAGGGCAACAAAGCTGGTGAAAGGTCTAGAGCACAAGTCTTGTGAGGAGCAGCTGAGGCAACTGGGGTTGTTTAGCCTGGAGAAGAGGAGGCTGAGGGGAGACCTTATAGTTCCCTACAACTACCCGAAAGGAGGTTGTAGGCAGGTGGGGGTTGGTCTCTTCTCCCAAGTAACAAGTGATAGGACAAGAGGAAAAATTTTTTCACCAAAAGGGCTGTCAATCATTGGAACAGGGTGCCCAGGGAAGTGGTCGAGTCACCGTCCCTGGAGGTGTTTAAAAGACGTGTAGACGTGGTGCTTAGGGACATGGTTTAGTGGTGGACTTGGCAGTGTTAGGTTAATGGTTCGACTTGATCTTAAAGGTCTTTTCCAACCTAAATGATTCTATGATTTCAACAGAATTAAGTTCAAAGAAATTAAAGCACTTGGTGACAGTCAGATAAGTCGTGGAATTTCTCTCCAGACTCAAGTGTTTGATTGCTTATGATTAGATTGCCTAAAAAGAGAAGTCTATAGCCATAGGGTGTTTCTGAGGGTATCTGCAGGGGCTGACAGACATAACACAAGACCTGCATGAGACTCCTGCCTTCTGGAGCAGCTCCTGAAAGGGCCAAACAGGATATCCCATGCTATCTCAAAAGATACCAGACAACTTAGCGTAGGTAAGTAACCCACATCCTTATACTTAGCTGTTCATACCATGGTTTTCTCTATGAGGTAGAGTAAAAACATCAGTTGCAGACAAGGGAAATACAGTCAATGTAGTCAACGGAGATGAAAGGGGAATTCAGCTCACCCGAAAGTACTGGCTCATCTGAATTGCTCTGTAGGCTTCAGTGACTGTAGTGATCAGATCTTTATGGATACTTGGAGGGCTCTAAATATATTCTAAACTCTTCTTAGGTGTCTTATAAATATTCTATTCAGACTTTTTCCCCAGAAAAAGCTTATCCTTTCATTCTATAATACCAGGCCTCATTTTTCACCAACTGAGCAATAAACTGATTATTTGGAGATATCATAAATATACCAAATACAACAAGAGACAGAGTCTTCCTTTTACAGGAAGTAACAAAATACACAAATTTTGGTTTTGATTATGAAGTTACTTCACCATGGAACAAGACAGTTCCTGTAATTGCTGTATCCAAGGTCTGGAAGAACAGGGTAATATTTAGCTTCCTAACATCTCATTTTGATAGGAGTACCTTGAACTGGGCTAGGAGAACCAGTAATTCAAAATTTCTGCTGAAAAAGTTGAGAGTGGAAATTCCCCAAAGGCTGAACAAAAGAATGATAGTGCATATAATTTTGAGACACTCAAAGAGCAGGCCAGTAAGCTTTAAATGGGAGACAGGAAGCTCAATGTATGTTTTCATAGCAAAATAATCTCTTGTAAATGCTGGACCAGCCAAAATCATAGAAAAGTAATCTAGAGCAAAGGGAGGGAGTGAAAGAACATGATTCAGCGGAAAGAAAAACATTTATAGGAAAGATGAGTCAGGGAATCTTGAAAGGATGCTGTCTTTGACCAAAACTAGTGTGAGTGCTGAGAGGAAACCGTGATAAAGAAATGTCTGTAAGTGTGCTCATTATTTTCTATAGGTCTGTGCGTTTCTTATGCTAAAAAGGTACAAAAACCTCTCAAAAGATACATGCTTGTCTACATGTCATCTTAACCCAGGTAGGAATTAAGCAGTAAAAGTGAGTACCTAGAGCTCTGCCTGTGCTAGTAGCTCTACTGGGCCAAGGCTTGTTCTCTGGTCCCAAAGCCATCTGGCACAGCACAGCTCACTTCCACGCAGATAAGTTCTTCTCAGCCCCAAAGTAGAGTAGCCCCCAACTCGCTCTGTCCCCAGGCAGCATGAGGTGGCCCTGGCCAGAGCCATGGTACTGGTCCAGCTCAAGTTGCTGGGCTTGGCCCTGCTTCGCTCATGCCACCCAGCATGATCAGATGACCAGGAGAGTCATGGGAAGGTGTTTGCTTAAGTTACCAGCAAATGCTAAGCCTTGAGTGTGGGTGGGTGAAGCAAAGGTTGGTTGGGCTTGTGGTGTGGCCCACAAGCCCCGGCTGCACAACCCAACGTAGGGCATGGGGGGGTCAGCCCAGGCTCCTGCTGTGCAGCAGAAGCCTGCCAGGGCTTACGTTCAGGGGGTCTGCCTGTTCATGTTAAAATACTCTGCTCATTTCCCCTTTTCTCTTCTGCTTCCCTCCCTCTTAGTCTTTTCAATATTTTAACTGACATAAAAAAAATTACGTAAAATTGTATCTGGCACTCTTAATTTCTTCTTATTCTCTAGTTCACAGTCAAACTCAGCCAAGATCATATTTTATATACCCAAACAGATGTGCAGACACTTTCAGGAATCTCTAATGCCTTTTCATAGATTTCATTACTGGTCATTCTTTCTCATAGTTATAAAAATCTGCACTTAATGTACAAAAGTATTGCACAAGACAAATAAATTCAACTTAAATGTCAATGACTTTTTGTCCCCATATTTATAAAATGGTTTGAGAACCCATATTTCTGAATATTTGCAGGCATCAATGTATTTTCATAAGTTTAATGAAACAGTAGTCCTCCCTAGTTTACCTGCAGTGAAATCGTCAATGAAGATTATCCAGATTACGGAGTGCAGAGCGACCTCAGGCCTCAAAGTGTTTCTGCTTAAAGCACAACACCACATAAGCAAAGCCATACTGCCTGGAGAGCTGAACTGTCTCTGGTCTGGGAAAGAAGACAGGATGAAATCTACTTGATTCAAGCTACTTTTACGCAAAGCTCTTTATTCCCAGAATAAGGAGGGCAAGCAAACACAGTGCAATATCATTGCTGACTACACTAACTAAGCTCAAGTCCAATTAGAGGTATGAATTCTACCTGCGACAAACTCTTCATGAGTAACTCTGACATAGTGTTTCAAAAATATCCTTTTCTGGTGCAGAAATAGACATGGCTCCATGGATGATAAGGCAGACATCTCGGATCCAGTTTTAAACTGAAGTTTGTGGCTACACCTATGATGGTAAATTAAACAATGCCAGGGCACAAACTTGGTCAAAAGAGCTGTCATCTACTTTCTGAAATTGTTAGACTTGCTTTCTAGAACAATTTGACCCTGGTAAGTGACGCAGTCCCAGGTGATATTCAGGCATGCTCACGAACCACCTCAAATAGGCAATTTAGAGGTTCACTTGTTCAGGAAAGTATGAAGCAAGATAGTATCAGCTAGCTTTTGGGCAAGAGAACTGGACAGAATGCTGTTTTGTTTAGTAGGATATACTTAGAGAGTAAATGCCGATGCACCCAAGCCAATTCCAGCTGAGGCTATCTCTAGCAGAGTTGTTGTAGTTTCTCCCTAACTCCTTGAAAGCCCTGGTTTCTTCAGGGTTTGTTAATTTGGGCTCAGGCGGAGACCCTGGAGAACTTTTCCCCATGCATCTATGCCCTACCATGCTGAATCTAGTGAGCCTTTGTAGAACCACTGTACTGAGTAGTGCTCCACAGGGAACCTCGGTGGCTCTGCCAGAGCTAGCTTGATTTGCACGGCTGGAGCTGACCTAGTACTAGTAAGTCCAGCCAGACTAACATTGGCTGGAGTTTTTCTGCTGCTTTCTCCAACAAATATTTATTATATTTTTTCCATCTCAGATCTTCTGTTCAGGAATTGATTACGCATGGCTTTATATCAAATAAAGATCTAAAGTAATATACGTAGCAGATCTGGAATACCACTGTAAGCAAAGTCCCAATCCAACCTCTACACTATTCAAACAGGTAGATAAAGTCATTGTGCTGCTAACTTCTTGGTACAATAGGACAGGTCTTTGCTGTAAACAGAGTTCAGAGGCTTTCAACTGTCCTGTGTAAAACTTCAACACATACCCTGACCGCACATCCCAAAGAGTACAGTACTTGACATGGGTTTTTTACCATACTAGTATATTTTATTTTTTTAGTTAATAGATGCGAGCATCTTACCTGTCCACTAAGCCACAGTATACTTCATTCTACAAAAGCTACAGGAACCATAGGTATCAGCCTTCTTTTTATTGCCATTTACCTCTGTGCCAAGTGTAGATGAAGGTTGCATGGGAAATCCGGCAGCTGCTCAATCAGTTGGCAGTTTTTTCCTGGACTTCAGTGAGGGGAGTGTCTCATTTTGCAGAGGAGTGCAGTGGGAGTTCTGACCAAATGCTGTTCACAGTTACAAACATCAGCAAGAGAGAGAAGGCAGTAGAAAAATCAGTAGAAGTAAATTAACTTTTGTAAGGGCACCCAAGGATAGAACCTAGGAGTTCAAACCATCAAGTTTCCACTATAGCTACAGCAAACCCTGGGTATTTACCAATCTTCCAGTAACTGGTGCTTCAGCTGTCCTAGCTGTCTTTGGTAACATTAACCCTGTGAGCAAATGAAGAATCAGAAGCAGGGATAGACATAAATGCTTTCATACAATTTCAAACACTGCAGTGAAAATATATACTTTATTATTTCTTCACACTTTCTGTTCATTTCCTTCTTATTTATTCATTGTGTTAGAATAATAAAGAACTTGATCCTTTTCATTTAAAGAAAACTGTATTATAATTTGCTGTCCCTGTATAGTTTCCATATGCACATTGAATAATGTGTTTAGAAACTAAAGGAAATAGATCTTTTAAAAATAATCTGTCATCTTGTAATATTCTCTATGGTGTTTTGATTCAAACTCAGTTCTTCCTGATCTCTCTCATTATTCACTGTTGAACTGTTTAATGCCAGAGTTGCAGGCCAACTGGCAGGAAGAACGTAGGGAAAGTATTATTTCCCTGCAACATAAAATTGGATGTCTCTCTTTCACACCCAAGACAAATCCCAAGCCCTGTCACAATGGCCCACATTGATGAAAATGCCAAAATGATAGAAAAAGAAAGCAAATGAAAGTCTTCTAGCAAGGTGCATTAAGAAAATCAAGGTGATACTTTTTAACCTTTTTAAATCTCTGCATTGTCTCCTTTCTTGTACAGTTAGAGACATTTTTTAAGAAGACAGAGTGGAATTTCAGTTCCATTGAAATAAATGGTGAAATTCTAAATAAAGTTGCCAGGGGCAATACTTCTTGCTTATTGCTTTTGCTATCAAACCTTGTAAATTACCTTTTTGTTAACCAAGACCACTACCTTCAGCAGAAACAGCTTTCTAGAGTTCCCCAGTGAAAGAAGTATTTTTATAGAGAGAAGAGAAAAAGTATATGCATACTTGGAAGCTTCACACCAATTTTCGATAAAATCTGCTTTTGATTAAATAAATAAATAAATAACATCTGCTGAAATCTTAGAACAGACATGATAAACTGCAAGCTGAAACACTTGTGTATATTTGATTATTTGCATCAGGCATATGTAAGCACTACTCTATCAGTAGTTCTGAAAATAAGGGTCAAATTCAGCTGTGACGATCACAACCAGAAGTGAGGATTATCACCAGAAGCCTAAAAACCGCTGCTATGTATGTTAAGCCTGGCTTGTATTTTAAAGATGGTTTTGCACGCTAACCAGTGTAGCGTTCATTCTCCAGACTCTTTCTTCTTTCTTTCCAATTTTTTTCTACAGTTCTTTAGTTCTGGGCTTTTTGCTTACAGGCAACGCTTGACTTAATAGATTCAGGATGTAACTCAGCCTCTTCTCCTCCGATTCACCCAGTTCCATCCTCCCCAGATAACCAAAAGGTAATACCTTCACAAAAGCCTCACCTTCTACACTCCATCTAACACTAATTATCAATTTTATCCTCTTTGTTACACTAAAAAACCACATTGCCTTTCTTGAATTGTATCTCACTGTTTTTCAGACTTTTTGCGTATATGTGAGAGGAGGCATCTCTATTTTTCTCTTTTGTTCCCCGTGTATTAGAACATAAAGATGAGCAATACTGGCCTATTCATCTGGATCTATCAAGTTCCAGTTACTGGTACAAGTCTTCTGTTGTCTATAGGATATCAACATATGCTATAATTATTGTTCCGTCACTGCCCTCAAGAGTGAACATCTGCTCCTACCCTATCATCACAGTCTTAATCTTCTTGTAGCTCCTGTTTCCTTGAAGAGCAATCCAAATGAGACAGACTCTGTCTTTTAGTTTTCTCCAGTTTTTGAACAGCTTCCAGGCTTTCACCAGAGAGAAGTGAATACCTCGAGCTCCCACCAGCATTCATTTAAATGAAAAACTGAATTCCCTTTAGCTGTGCTTGTGCCTGTGAGCAGATGGAGTGAGGTGGGAATCCAACTTGCTCACAGGCATAAACACAGTAACAGCAAATTGAATTTGCTATTCAAGAGATGGGGGTCACAGTGCTCAGAGAGCAGCCACAGTGGAGTGCAAAGTGCCTGGAGTGTGGGAGCCGCAGGATTTGCGTCAATATGAAGTGTCCTCCCACCAGCTCACAGGCACCGTGCTTTCTCTCAGCCTTTCCCAACAGTGATGGAGAGCCCCTGTTTGCCCGTTCCACCCTGACTCACCTCTGTGGTTTATACAGTTTTAAAAATTTTTTGTCTGTACCCTCTGGCCAGGATAAATGTTACCCTTTGAGAGCACTAAATGCAGGAACAAATATAAAATATTCCCACAGCAGATGTTAATTCAGTGGTTAAGAGTATTCACAGGTGTATGAAATAATGTTTTTTGCATTTGTTTACTATTGGACTCAATGATCATAAAGGTCTTTTCCAACCTAAATGATTCTATGATTTCATCGTCAATAAATTTCTGTGGTGACAATGTATAACCAAACATGCACATTCATCTTGGTATTGCTAAGGAGCCTTCACCCTTCCAGCATTTATCCCCACCTGAAGAACACAGAAGATACTGCACCCATGACACAAAAACCCCATAGTCTTTAATAGAATGAGTTATAACTTCAAGCAATGCAAAACTGAGTTGAGTCTGAGTCAAAATGCTGAATGTGAAAACCACATCACCATCAAGCCCTTAAATTTGACAAAATTTTTCTATTTATTTGAATAAACCATAACTTGGATGAAAACACCCTGACATATTGTGGTGCATGAAACCCACATCTGAATCCCCCTTTCTACTTTCTGGTCTGACTCTCCAGATTTTAAAGCTAGACCAACCAGTGTTGTCTATTAGCATTTTCTCCTTTTGTTACTATTCACCAACCCCATCTCCATTGCTTTGGAAGATGGTTTTGGAAGCAGTCCACACAAGAACTAAGTCCCCTATGCAAATTTCTGCATTGTAACTTTAAATTGTTCTCTCATAATGAACCTCACACTAGCAATGAAGTGAAGCACCAGTAACAATTTCAATACCATATATTAATCTTTCTGATTATTTGAGGATGACAGCTGTCTGTGCTTGGCAGGTCTTTTCAATGCTACATTACATTTCACCATCCTCTTTGGAAATATTGTTTGTCTCTTGCTTTACAGTAAACATTTCATGATACATTCAACAATGGAAGAAATAATTCCTTTGAATGTTTTGTAATTTTTTTTTTCTTCTGATGGTAAAGGTTGAATCACGAGTGCTTGCAATTTTAAATCATCAGGGATAACTGATATTATCTCAATTTCTGCTGCATTTGGACCTCAGTTATACACAGCAACATTTCCAGAAATGTCCTCACCACCTTAATTTAAAATCACTGATTTTTTTTTTTTTTTTTAACAAAATTAAGAAGCTGATTTTAACCTGGTTTTGGTTTGGTTTGGTTTTTGGTTTTTGGGGTTTTTTTGTTTGCATTTTTTTATTTGTTTGGTTGGTTTTTTTAGGAAAAAGGCATATGCGATTACAACTTTCCAAGTCAACCTCTTAATTTGTCCGGTTGGTTTTTTTAGGAAAAAGGCATATGCGATTACAACTTTCCAAGTCAATCTCTTAATTTGTCCCCTGCGCCAAACCTCTTGGCTAATTTCAACAAACTCTGACAGACAAGTAAAAAGCTTGAAGGTATTAAATTCCTACTTAGTTCCTAAAAGTAGATACCATATAGAGAAAAGACATCCAGATTAAAGTGATGAGGAAAAAGCCATGAGGTCAGAGACCAGAGCAGCCACATGGGAAAGAGTCCCACAGCAAAGTGCCTAAAGTTCTGCTGCTCATGGAAAAATTTGTCTTTCAGAAGAACCCAAAAGAGTAAAATGCAGTGCTTTTTATAGGCTTTTGATACAGTAGATGTCATCATGCTCTTACCACACCCAGCACTGAATGCAGGAGGCACTGAGAAATTAGGAACATGGTTGAGTGGCACAAGACTACATCTTGGAGCAATCTCAGAAAGGTGTCTGCCTCAACCTTCCTCTGCTCTCCATCAGAGAAAATTACAACAATCGAAGGCTGTACCTGCCTTACAGAAGTCATGTCAGCCCTTCCCCTTTGGGCCCCATCCATGCTCATTGTAGATGTACATCAAAACATGTCTGAAATAGGACTCCTCAGGTCATTTCTTTGTTATCTGCAAATGGTTGTTAACTGGTGAAGTAAGAGTACTTGTCAACTCAAGTTTTGATATTCAGATCTGGTCACACTGAATTAACATAGCTATGATACATGTATAGTACAGGACGCTAGTTTAGGTCACAACAAAGCAGGCAGAGGTATGATGTGGTATAACCAGATACAACATGAAACCGTTGCGATTTCCTAATAAGAGTCTGAATGTTTTAAAAGAAGCATTTAGAAATTAACGTACTTCTAAGAGAAATGTTTACAAATCCTAAAGAACAGTCATGGAACACAAATAGTCAGAAAAAGTTGCTGACTAGCAAATTTAAAATTTTTAAATTTAAAGTTTTTAAATTACAGAGTGAATTCACTGCTTAAATACAAAAGAATGCATTTCAAGTAACTCCTGTGTGACCTATATTTGTTCTCTCATTATACCCGTGCTGCATTGGTTTTCAAAATAATGATATATTTGCTTTTCCTTAAAAAAAACTCTGAAATGAAGAATAATTTGCAGCAAATATGGCTGGCTAGACTAGTCTTAACTAGCATAAAGGAATAAAAATGTATAAAGGATTTATTGATAACAGGAAAGTTGCTGGGTTCCCTTTCCTTCCCCAAGAACAGGAGTCAAGAATGTTCAGAGCAGGGTAAAAGTATCTCAGTAATTCCTTGCAGAAATTTCATATTCCCTAATCCTCAGACCCCCCTTGCTTTCAGAGAAAAATCTGTGTTTATCATCCTAAACCAAATAGTTCACAAATGTCTGCATATGACAAAATTCTGCCCTCATTAATACTGAAATGGGAAAATGTTGCTGGAAACCCATATTTTTATGGATTTACACCAGTTGCATATTAGTTTAACTTGAACATTAGTTGTCCCAGTGGAAGAGAAATAATATGATTCAGGAAATTTGTTGGAAAGATAGTGATTGCATGCACTTTTAATATATTAAAAGTTTTCATTTTGAACCAGAAGGGAAAATATATTATAAGCAAAACCAAACAAAACCAAAAAAAACCTCAAACCCAACAAAAAAAGCAACATTCAGCATCCTCTGAAAAGGCTTTGATTTTGGCCTGATTAAAACACTGTATTTTGATGGACTATTTTCTTGGTGTATTTGTACTTTGTTGGTTATTTAATTCATTCCTTAAAAATAAAATATTTGCAAATATGAGAAGTCTTAAAAAAAAAAATATGCAGGATATTTAAAAGGTACTCCACTTTAAGATTAATCAATAAGCCTTGTAGTAGACTTATTGCATGAAGTTCTACCTGAGTGATGAATCCATGACCAACAGCACCAGCTTTCACATGGTACATGTGCACACCTGCCAGGAAAACGGTGGAAGAGAGCCACAGGAGCACACAGCACAGAGGATGTTGTCACCAGTGATACCTACTACAAAAGACAAGATATTGCCCCACCCACAATTCTGAGGGAGAACTATCCCTGGTAGCTGTGATGACCTGTCTGAAATTGCATGAAACAGATCGACCTTGATGATTCCCCATGTAATGTTGCAAAGTAAGAAAAAAAAAACAAAAACCACAACAAAAAAACCCTGCACAAAACAAAACCAAACAACATCCAAATAGACCAACACAAAATTTGCTTATGAAGTATTTTCCAGCATGTCAAGGAAAATATTCCTTTCTTCTTACCTGACTACAAATATATAAACCAGTATAAATTGACATATCTAAGGGATTAGTAAAAGCTTACATATTCATTAACTTTCTACTAAAAGCAATAGACTTTTTAAATAATAAAAAGACAATCACTTCAAGCACAAAGTCTTATTTTTAGAGAATATTTTAAAAGCAAAAATAAAAGAAAGATGGATTTGGCTTAGTGACATGTTAGCAATAGTTTCTGGAGAGAAAATGAAATAGCTTGAGTCAGTGACACTATAGAATTTAAAAAAAAAAAAAAAAAAGAAAAGCTGAAAACAAAGATTAGATTTGGCAGTTCAGTTCCCACCCATCATTTTTTTTACAGTTCACATTGGCAAAATGCTTTATGCAAGAAAAAAAAATATCCACAATATGCTGAAGCCATTTCATGTTGAACAATCTGGAGATAATTTTTTACATAAACAAGCTGGATTGCTCTTTGATGCTACCTAAATTATAAACTGCTGAAGATTTGCATGCTAAAGTTACTCTAGCTATCGGTGAGCTTTCATGTTGAGTTCTATGTAAAATGACTCCTTTATAGTCTGGATGCTTGTTATGACTATCTTTTAAAAAATTGGTTGTATTGTAAGAACAAACACATATATTTCAAAAGACTATGTGTTGGAGATGAACAGTAAAGATTTGCTAAATTCTTCCAACTAAGACCATTTGAATTTCACTTACACTGTTAGTTGTCCCTGAAAACTCTGGAAACTGTTTCACAGCCTTGATATTTGCACTCAGAAATCTATTGGATTCTAAAGTTATTTATTTCCATTGTACTGGTAGGGTCTTGGGGCAAATTTCATGCTGGTGTCAATGTTATGATACAGTGTCCTTTTCCTAGCTAATGATTAGAATTTCATTCTGCCAGGAAGTTCAAAGGATGGAACTAAACAGAAGTCTGACAAATACCTAAGGACAAGAAATAAATACAGTAGTTGGTGGGCAAATATGAAGATGAGAATAATTCTAGGGCTGAGAACCTGAGTTCTATATGCACACGCACATAAACATACAAACACGCAAACATACAAAAAAGTTACATCTTTCTTTGCAGATGCAAAACTTTTACAGGAGCCTTTTCTGGATCTTCTGCAACATAGGGCTTCAAGCATTTAGATGGTAAGACTACAATGCAGTATAGAATATATGAATAAAGTTCCCAGAAAAGCTGTTTAAAAAGTTTCTTTTTTTCTTTGTTTTTCTACATGTATAAAGTAAATGTACTTTAATTGCTCCACGAACCACTCAAACTGACTACAAGGTACAAGCAATATACAAACAAGTGTTCTCTTACTTTAAAACCCATCATAAAATGTTTGTTCTGTAAGCTGAAGGATCTCACAATTCAGAGATCACCATGCATGCCAATAAGGTGTAAGTAACCTTATTGGCAAGAGTAGCAAATGTAAACTGCAAAAATTCTCAGGCTCATGAAAAGTGCTAAAACATTCTCACAGGTCACTGAGTTGTCCTGCACTTCAATTGAAATCTAAAACTCACCACCTGCTTCCTCCTTTCCCTGTCGTTTTCTCTATGTGCTTCAATAGGCCCTGCTCTTTTATCTTCTAGAGCATTTCCCTTTTCTATGTTCTTCCTACACTTCAGAGGATTAACTCCCTTCCGTCCCACATTCCCTTTTTACAATGCCAAGGCTTGGTTTACATTAAATAGGATGAGGAACACAATTAACCCTGTATTTGCTATAATGCTTGAGCTAACTTGTACCTATTATTTGACTGAGCGAGAATGTCCTCTTGGCTCAAGCAAAAAAATGCACTGAAAGCTTGGAACATGTTTCTGTGCTTACCTTTATTTTTTTTTCTGGGTGTTCTTCAAAGAGGGGTATGTTTGGAGAGGTTGTCTTGCAAAACAAGGAACTTTAGGGTTGTAAAAGTCATGACAGATTGAAAAAGACCTGAAAATAATGATAACTGATTAACTTTATGGCTTACAGCACCTTTCATCCAGGAAAAGTACCACATGCTTTGAGAGCAATCATTTTATCTGTCAGTGAAATGCAGCTGTTTTGAGGGGAAAATGCATGTAGTGTATTTTGTGAGTGTTTCTGGCCCAATCAATAGGGCTAGTTAGGGACCTGGACTTGTGCAAAGCATTTGATAATGTCCCACATGACATCCTTCTTTCTAAATTGGAGAAACATGGATTTGACCATGGCTCACTTAGTGGATAAGGAATTGACTGGATGGTCACACTCAGAGAGTTGCAGTCAGCAGCTTGATGTCCAAGTGGAGATCAGTGACAAGTGGCGTTCCTCAGGGGTCGGTACTGGGACCAGCACTGTTCAACGTCTTTCTCAGCGACATGGACAGCGGGATCGAGTGCACCCTCAGCAAGTTTGCCGATGACACCAAGCTGTGTGGTGTGGTCGACATGCTGGAGAGAAGGGATGCCATCCAGAGGAACCTTGACAGGCTGGAGAGGTTGACATGGTTTAGCCCCAGCCGGTAGCTAAGTGCCACGCGCTGCTCGCTCACCCCTCCCCCGGCGGGATGTGGAGGAGAACGGAAAAACAACGGCAAAGCCTCGAGGGTTGGGATAAGGACAGTTTACTGGGACAACAAGGGAGAGGGAAAACGATCAACGACAGTGCTGATAACAGATAGTAACAATGGGTGATAACAGAGAACGATTTACCGATCCCACAACCTATGGACAAGACACTCAGCCGGTGGCCGAGCCACACCGAGCCCGCCCCTGCCCGCCTAGCCCCCTTTTGTGGTGAGCATGACGTCCCATGGTATGGAATAGCCCCCGGCCAGCTTGGCTCACCTGTCCTGGCTCCTTGTGAAATTAACTCTATCCTTGCCAGAACCAGGACAGAGGTGTATTCAATAAAAGTTATATTGAGGAGCTCTATTTTATAGTTATCTCAATGGTTTTGGTTGTCAGCTAGATACACCCCTAAAATGTACACTAATTAGAAATGCCAAGAGTGCTTTACTGTCTCACTTTAGAAGTATGAGAAGTTGTGTGCTGTGTAGAGAGGTGTACCCTAGAATCAGCCAAGAAAAGAAGCACTTGAACTGTAATTCTAAAATAGAAACCACAGAACAATTTAAATTAAAAAAAAAAGAATAATTCAGTAATCCATATTTATTGCAAATTTCTTTTAAGTTCTGCTCTCTCTTCCACCCCCCACCCCCCCCCCCCCATTTACTTATTTTCTAATCTCTGATTATTCAAATGTAAAGACAATGACAATTGCAAAATTGTATGAAAACTCTGTTGGAGAAAAATCTTGCCCATGTTAATAAGCTCTTCTAAATGCTGCACCACACTCAATGACAGAAAAATAAATAAGAATTTCTCTTCACATCCACAGGTCACTAAGAATAGCCTTCTGTTGCGTAATACAAACAGTTTGACAAAGTTATATTTGTAATTCAAAAAATAATCATTTTAAAGGTTGTAGTAACTGTTAATAGAACAATAGATATGTTTCATTATAGTATAATAATGTGACAATACTCTCACAGTTTTAGAAATAGAAAACAAATAATGTTGTAATTTAAGTTGCTGCATGAAGGTCTTTTAAATGCTAGCCATCACAGGTCCATGTGGCTTATAGGAGAAGGTGATGACAATCAACAAGCCAGTGCTGGTAATTACCAGTGCAACCTTAGTCAGCCAAATTGCCATGCTTTCACTGTTTTATCATATACTGCTTTACAGTTTGTTCTTTCTGTCACCAAACATAATACATGGTGAACAGATGTGATTTTGAAAAACTCTGCCAAATTTGTATTGTCCTTATGTTACATAAATTATTTTTTCCTGTGATGGAGACAGCCCAAGCTCTTCACTTGAGATCATTAAACTTTTGGCTTTGGGAATTTCTGGACCACAACCAACTTTGTCGTCTATATATTCCACTGGTGGTGGTGGTGAGGAGAAGATCCTTGCATGTTCTTTCTTCCTCTGGAAGCTAATTTTCCATTAAAGACAAACACAATCCATTTTCTTTCTTAGCAAGCCTTGAACTACAGTTGACAGAAAAACATGGTGTGCCCTTCTTGTTCTATGTATCTGCTTTTGGACCTCAAGAGTAGGCTAAGTGCCAAGAAGGTGGAAGAGCGAGCAATTTTACTCTTCCCACCTTTTCCCTAGAATATTTTACACTGATGAACTGACCAGTGACACAAAGAAAGCTTCAGAGGATTTGTCTACTGTTCTGAGTCCTTGCCAAGAAAGCTCTCCAAGTTAAATAACTTAGTCAAAATATTTTTGTCACCTTGGATGTAACTGTGGTAATCAAGAAGCTTTGTAAGTTTATTTAATGTCATTCCTGGAGGTGATACAGCTTTATCAACTACAACATTTCTTTTCCGATACACAGCATCTTGTACTAAAGAGTCTTGTTGATCTTTTAACAGCAGCAATGCTTCTCTTGCCTGAGCAAGCAGCTGCACTGCCTCGGTGACAATGTCAGCATATAAAAGACTCTATCTTGAGTTCATTTGGAGAAAGAATAGTCTTTGTTGGCCTTTATGATGTACTCTTGAATCAGTATGTCTCAGTTTGATCCTTGTAAAGCTAGATGAACTTTTATTTTATTTTACTCCTAATTCCAAAAATACATGGATAAATCTGCAGTAACTTTGAGTCAATGACCTGTCTTGGTTATTTAAAACTATACAACAGAGAAATCAAGACCAATGACATTGTGCAAGATTATCACTACCATAACTGAGATCAGAATCTGGATCTTTGTGTTTTCAATGTTCTTCACTTTTATTTCATAAAGGTTTATAGGCTGGATTTTCAGATGGCATAAATCTACATTGATTTCTCTCTGGCATCAGTTCTAACAGATCCTGCAGTGTGCTGATAGCATTCCCGCTCTCTGCTATGGAACTATCGTGTCAAGCATGCGTAGTATCCATTTTCTTGAAATGGAGTATGATTTACAACTAAGATATAGAGATAACAGATTTGAGGATAATGTATTCTACACAGCAGAGTGTATGTATTTATGGGGTCAAATTCTGTCATTCTTTTGATCTAAACAGTGCTTAACTAATGCTTTAGACTCTGAGAAGAGGTTTATGGTATGCAACAGAGCATGAGGTAGAAGTCCCTGAATTAACACGAGTGCAATGCTCAGAACAGATGTGTGGTAGGTAACATAGGTAGCAATTCTGCAGAGCTGCACATCATGCTCCATACAAGGGCATGCTACCATTCAGAGATGTTCTGTTTATGAATCTACCTGTTCTCTGCTTCATTAGAAACTCCTGCAAATGAAGACGACGACCTGCCTCACGTAGCCAGTTAATGATTTATTGCAGTTTTCCCCCTAAACTTTCCACAAGTGACCAAACTTGTCACAAGTTCATGTACGAAAAACAGAATAAAATCTCTGCTCTGCAGACTTCAGAATCTAAAAGAATAAATTTCAGATATCTTTATCATGTACTGAAGTCCACAATGTTCCACGGATTATTCCAACACACATTTATATTGTACAAGGAATCTGGTTCTCTCTACTTTGACTTTTCCCCATAAAACCACATGGAGAAATGGGTGAACATTCTGCAGGACTGTAAAGAGTTCATAATCATAGAATCATAAAACCATTTAGGTTGGAAAAGACCTTTAAGATCATCGAGTCCAACTGTAAACTTAACACTGCCAAACAAGTCCATCACTAAACCATGTCCCTAAGCATCTACGTGTCTTTTAAATACCTCCAGGGATGGTGACTCAACCACTTTCCTGAGCAGCCTGTTCCAATGATTGGCAACCCTTCAACTGAAGAAACTTTTCCTAACATCCAATCTAAACGTCCCCTGGCACAACTTGAGGCCATTTCCTCTTGTCCTATCGCTTATTACTTGGGAGAAGAGACCAACACTTACCTGGATACAACCTCCTTTCAGGTAGTTGTAGAGAGCAAGAAGGTCTCCCCTCAGGCTCCTCTTCTGCAGGCTAAACAACCCCATTTCCCTCAGCCACTCTTCATAAGACTGGTGCTCTAGACCCATCACCAGCTTTGTTGCTCTTCTTTGGACACACTCCAGCACCTCAATAATGTAAGTCACTGCCTATTTTCAAAGGGGTAAGTGCAACAAAACCCCAGCTCAGAGACTCTGATATTCAGAATTTGGATTTTGCTGCCTGGTCTAGTTCTGAATCGATCATCATTGTACAAGATGATCAGTTAGGACAAAGATGGAAACAACTACCCACTGTCTCATTTACAGAGCATTGACGCTTTGCAAAAGAGACATTCTCCTATGGAATAGGTTTCTTTTGGGACCATATGCCATTTATTATTTACAGCAGCCTCAAGGCTTTTCTAACTTGCACCAGGCCTTGATCAGTCATAGCTGGGGGAATCTGGAAGCAGCAGAAGTCATTGTATTAACAGATTCAGAGCAAAGGAACCAACTAAAGAATATTGCAGCCCTTTGGTTTCCATAGTGCACACAACAGCACTCTTGGGCTGCTGCCCAGTACTTTATATGGGAAAAACTGGTAAACTGTTCTTCACAGACAAAGATGAATATGCTCTCTTAGCATAATTCATCTGTTACTGTGCTTCTAAATTATTCATTTTTTTGATTAATGAAAATATGCTAATTAAGAAATTGCTGTTAAAAAGGTATAAATATATTTCATTGCCTAAAGTAATTAGAATAAGTAATTACTTAAACATTATGATTTAAAATTAAATAATTTCTGTGAAAGCAAACTGAATAAGGACAAGATGCCTAATATGCTTGATATAAACTGCTTAGCCTAATGACAGTCCTTTAATATTGTTTACATAAGATATACATATGCTTCAGAAAATCTTAACACTGGTACTAGTATTTTCAGAGATTTGCTTTGCTATGACTTTGTTCATTCATTTTTTTGTTTGATCTTGTAAGAAACAGAGCACATTAGACTTAATTCAAGAAAGCAATTAGACAGACACCTGTTTAACATCTTTATCGGGACATGGACAGTGGGATTGAGGGCACCCTCAGCCCTCAACACCAAGCTGTGTGGTGTGGTTGACACGCTGGAGGGAAGGGATGCCATCCAGAGGGACCTTGACAGGCTTGAGAGGTGGGCCCGTGCAAACCACATGAATCTTAACAAGGCCAAGTGCAAGGTCCTGCACATGAGTTGGTGTAATCCCAAGCACAACTACAGGCTGGGCAGGGAATGGATTGACAGGAGCCCTGAGGAGCAGGACTTGGGAGTGTTGGTGGATGAGAAGCTCAACATGAGCTGGCAATGCACACTTGCAGCCCAGAAAGCCAATTGTGTCCTGGGTTGCATCAACAGAAGCATGACCAGCAGGTCGAGGGAGGTGATTCTGCCCCTCTACTCCACTCTCGTGAGACCCCATCTGCAGTATTGCGTACAGGTCTGGGGTCCTCAGTACAAGAAAGACATGGAACTGTTGGAGCAAGTCCAGGGGAGGGTCATGAAGCTGATCAGAGGGCTGGAGCACCTCTCCTACGAAGACAGGCTGAGAGAGTTGGGGTTGTTCAACCTGGAGGAGAGAAAGCTCCAGGGAGACCTTGTTGCAGCCTTCCAGTACCTAGAGGGGGCCTACAAGAAATCTGGAGAGGGACTGTTTACAAGGGCATGCAGTGATAGGACAAAGGGCTATGGCCTTAAGCAGAAAGAGGTTAGATTTAGATTAGATATTAGGAAGAAAATCTTTACTATGAGGGTGGTGAGGCACTGGAAAAGGTTGCCCAGAGAAGTTGTAGATGCGCCATCCCTGGAAGTGTTTAAGACCAGGTTGGATGGGGCTTTGAGCAATCTGGTCTAGTGGAGGGTGTCCCTGCCCATGGCACCGGGGTTGGAACTAGATGATGTTTGAGGTCCCTTCCAACCCAAACCACTCCATGATTCCATGATTCTAGGTTTACAATGGTATATTCACTCCTTCCATAGCTGCATTTACAATTTGTTTCCACGCTTTGCTGGACCATAGCCATATGGTGCAGGAAGTTCTCTGTTACTCAGAACAATGAATTTTTCTCATTCCTTCCAGGAATCAGCAAAACCCTTCAGATCTTGTTAGGATCTTTTCCTGCAGACAAGCATATACACAGCACTTTGTATCTCTGCCCTTGACAGGTCCAGATGAAGGGTTCAATCTTATCCTCAGCAAGATGTGGCAACTACTCCAGTGTTCTGGCTAAAGTGTCTTGTTTCTTCTTTCCTCCTTCTACTTCCTAAGAAAATGAATACTGCTTTATAAACATAGACTCCCACACTTTCATCCTCTCTTCTGGTTTAAATGTTTTTATCATCTCTGGCATTCCCTATCACTGATAATATCATTCGCAATGGCTATGTCTTTCAAGCTCATAGACTTTGTCTAAATACTCCCACTGTGGTGAGGATAGAAATTTCCTGCTGTCAGGTCTGTCTGGTGAGAAGATGAGAGACTTCCTGTGAAAACCAAGGAACATAGAAATACAATGTAGGAGAGAAATGAGCGGGAGATATGGATCATTTCTAGATCAGGCATGGAAAAAAATTATTGTAGTAATAATCAAAACCAAGAAAGGCGCTCTCATTAGTTACACTGTTCAGTAATAGCCCCTTTACTGATAGCTCTGTATTTTCCATAAAGCTAGGGTAAGTTTTCTGTCAAACTCACAACTTTTCATGCTAAGAGAGTACAATCTCTAGGAGTAAATCCTGTTATAAAAAAGTCAATAGGAGTATCACTTCAGATGCTTTTGTAGTCACCTACTTGTGTTTTAGGATAAAGCTACTGCCCAGGAACGCATAGTCAAGTATCAGCATGAAGAGGTCTGGGTTATAAAAGTCAGCAACAGCTTGAGTGAGCTGAAGAGCAGCAGAAAACAGGAAGGTTTTTTTCAGGAGTTTTCAGCTGTGACCTGTGGTTGTGTTATCCTGCAAGAGAAAGACTCGGACGGAGGAAGCGTAAGTGTTTTCATTGATTTTAGGCAGATGGCTGGTGAAATATAATCCTGTAGGGAACAGAGGGGCCCCTGAAGATCCTGGGTAAAGAAAAAGGCATGATTGATGTGTTGAACTTACTTTGGAAGAAGAAATCTTGGCAAAAATAGAACTTGAATTCTGTGGTTAGAATTTTACTGTTAGATATGCAGATTTAATATATCACCTTATGCTCTTCCACTCCATGGATTACCATTCCATAGGTTTTGGACATCATCAGGACTATTGCCAGGGGGCAGGTCAGAAGAAATGACTATGGCTATCTAATAAAACTGCCCTGAAGTACTAATTTATGCACCAACAAGCAAGGTGCTACAGAGCCTGAGAGTTAAGGCACTTAATCAGCTCAGTCAGTGAGTAAATGAAATGATACATTCAAGCTGGAGTATCAGAGACATTGCAGCAGAATTTTCATGCTCCATCACTGACTTTGGGCAGTCAGTCAGTTCCCAGCAATCCACTGCAAACTATCCCTGACTTGGCTGCTGGCTCTCTATTAGAAAGACCCATCATCACTTCTCGCATAATTATTCTCTTAAGATTATTTCCGCAGTGCCTGGTGCGAACAACATTCATAAGTTTGCACCTGTTGATTTGTGGCAACAGAGTCTGATTTTCTCAAGTAATTCAATGAGGTTCTGCCAGCACTAGGATGTCAGAACAAGTAAAAAAACCTGAATAGACACATTTGTCAATCACATTAGGTGTCCCAGTGAAATGAGTGAATAAATGAAAGCCATTTTTCTAGTGAGCAGCTGCCCTCATTACTAAAGATCCTGTTAAGATTAAAGCTGTGCTGCCAGCTTCTTTTCTTCAGTTAAGGAAAATAAAAGTAAAGTTAATTCTAACAGCATTTAATTTAGAATAAGACAGCTGAAAATATCTTATATGAACTAAATACTTAAAAAATAATCTTTTGCTTCACTACAATGTTTGCATTGAATATGAGAATCTTGTATTTAATTTTTAAAAATAAAATCAAAATAAATTCCTATAATAATAATAAAGATATTTTCAATTGCAAAATTGAAATGCTATGATTTTATTATACTTTTTGAAACTTATTTTCAATTCAGACTAAAGAAATAGAGGGACACCAACAAAGCTTTCTGAAACAGCTTGACACCGCTAGAGGATTCACTGAAAAAGGTGCCAGTCCAGAATGTTGCTCAGCTTATATCATCTCGCAAGGCAGCTGAGCAAGAAACCTATTTTCTGTGAATGTGCTTAGTTACAAATGGTGACATCTGCTGAGCTTAAAGATTATGTTTAAAGGTGAAATATTAATATCCTCTAGCAGTGTAAATATTTCTCATTTCCATGAGGCATCAAATGTGGATGAAATTTAGGAGGGTAGAACAGGACAGATCAATCTAACCAGATGAAGTTTTCAAGAATAACTATAAAGCCAACAACAGCAATACCCATGTAGCTAATGAGGAAACACACCCAAATGATGGATGATACTGGCTTTCCATGTCGACTTGCTATGAACCATACAGAAAGCTGACCTTGCTCTATAGAAATGAGAGATGAAAGGAAGAAACATGTTTGTCATCTATTAAATGTAAAAATGTGCAGTGAAAATTCCTATGAAATTAATTTATAATGTTAGTAAGGGCCAGATTTTTAGCAGGAGTAAATTGGCAGATTACTAATACTACACACAAAATTGTTATAATAGAACTCTAGTCCTGCATTTTGGGTTGCTACAAAGAGTGACAGTGCAAGGATAAGATGATATACACGTATTTACCTAGTCACCTAAACCACTTTAATCCTGAATGCATCCACTTTCTCCTTTGCATGTACTCTTTCTCTGCATTTTTTTTCACACATAGACACACTCACTTGCTTATTTACATTTCAGAAATGTATTAAATGTGAATGTGGCACCAGAAAAGATAACTTTCTGCTTACAGAAAGTATGAAGACTGTGGTGATTAAGGACTGGATTCCTTCACAAAACTCAAAATTTGTTACCTGCCGGGAAACATGCCGTGGTCATGCTGTGGTGTGAGGCCAGTGCTCTTGCAATGCTAATGACAGCCAGGGACCTGTTAGATCCCCTCATTTATCTGATGAACCAGTGCCTACACTAGTTGCTGTGCTTTTCTTTTCATTTTTTACTCTGAGAAATTTTCACCATCTTCCAGGGCCACCTTTAAACTTGAGCTTCTCCATGCTACTTGTGGGAGGATGAGAAGCCCATTTAAATGAAGTTCAAATGCTTGTGAAGCTGTTGGAAATACCTTGCTGTGGTACCCGCTTGGCCTGCTTTCTGCCTGTGTGTGTGTGGTTCTCTTTTATCTTAACAGTTATATTGCAAATTTGTTGAAGGAGAAGCCTTTTCTTTCATGTTCCCCTTCTTTAATATTTTCATTGATTTAATAAAATAATTTTTCTCAGTGCAGCTGCTGTTGTATGCTGGTAGCCATGAAAACCTCTGTGGGATTAATGGCTTTGACTAAGAAGCAGAGAAAACATTGTAATTTTCCTTAATCTTCCTTTGAATTTGGAGTCTGCTGAAACCTGAAGCTCAGGGCTTCAAGGTGAAAAAGAAATTCATAGTGTGTGGCGTCAAAACTACTAGATCTCTCTGAGGTCCAGCGTAATTTTCCAGCTTTTTGGGTGTAATTTACCTCTTAACATATGTAATTTAAAAACCAGTGTTGGTGTGTGTCTTCCCACAGACAATATTAAATAGATTCTGGAGTCAGTAAAATGCTAATTGAAGACTGTTTCATCTAGCTATGTCTATATCTGGATGACTTATAGAAATTATGGAGACATTGAATTATTAAGGCCAGGATTTTTTTGTTTCTAAATGAAATGCAGAGAGTATTTACTGTAAATAAAGCAGATTTGAAAAGGATTATTTATTTCTATTCAATTATTTATTTTTTATCTCCCTTTGCTAAGTTTCTATAATTTCTTAAGATTAGAATTATAGTATAATTAAGGTTTGAAGAGACCTCTGGAAGTCCAACCTCCTGCTCAGAACAGGCCAACTTCAAAGTTGAATGAAGAGAGTGTTGTCCTGTCAAGTTTGGAAAATCTTAACAAGCAGGGACTGTACTGCCTCTGTGATCATCTTGCTCCTTTTTTGTAAATATCCAGTTGGAACGTCATTCATTTCAACGTGTGACCAGACTATGTCCTTTTTCTTGTACTCCTCAGATGAGAGTCCATCTCTAGCTATGAAGAATTGCTGTGAGTGAAACGATTTCTCCAGCACTGGGGAAGCTGTAACTAGTCAACCTGTGCTAGCGATAGCTAGAAGAGGCATCAGACAGGGCTCTATCACAGCATTGAAGCTAACAGAGTCTTTGCTAGCTGCAGGCTTTGTGGCTGTCATTCCTTCTGGAACTGCTGACCCTGTGCCCAGAGCTGTGGAAAGACTGAAAATTTTCTACTAGAGTAGCTCTCTGAAAAACATTTGAATAGATCCATAGCTGGTTTAAATAAAAAAGGTACTGACCAGAGATGTGCACACTGCTCCTTTTCACCCGTGTCATAGGACTATAAGTAAGTTTAATTTTTCTGGGGAAAAAAAAAAAGAGTCACTCAGTCCATCAGACTTACTGTAGAGACAGACCAATTTGTCTTTCCTTGTTTCTAAAAAAAATTAAACTGTAATATATTTTTTTTCAACAGAAGACAGTAAAAAAAATGTACTATATCCATTAGGCCTTGGCTGCTTTTGCATGCAAAAGCAAAATCATGTTTAAGTAAGTCAAACAAAATTCAGAGCAAACTACAAACACAAAGCATTCTAGCCGATGAGTACCAAGGAAGCTACATTTTCAGGCAAATGTTTTGGCTGCCTGCCTCCTCCAGTGTTTTGAATTGATTTTCCATTTTGCTCTTGTTCACATTT
The DNA here is from genome assembly GCF_011004875.1 of Balearica regulorum gibbericeps. Classification (NCBI taxonomy): domain Eukaryota; kingdom Metazoa; phylum Chordata; class Aves; order Gruiformes; family Gruidae; genus Balearica; species Balearica regulorum. Next base: position 19,438,646 of record NC_046186.1, read on the forward strand.
CTAGTTCAGTGTTTTAAAATAAAAGCTGGCATAATTGTCTTCTTTCTATTACCCTGGTGCCTTTATCTCTCCTTCTCAGGAGATTTTTCTTACTCTTTGCACATTCAGAGCTCAGTCCAGGAAACCACTGAGATTCTGTTTCATATAGTCAGATGCAAACACATTGAACGCTGAGCATGTGCTCAAGCGCTTTCCTGAATTGCAGGCAATGGTCTTCCCTGTCGACTGCCTTGTTCTCTCTAATGGGATGCTCATTGCCTGGCACTGTGCTCACCTCAGCGGTGTGAGAGAGCGGGCATTGCCCGACTTTCATCCCTTGACGCTTCAGCGTGCCATGGCGCAGCCTGCAAGACAGCATGAATGCTGATACTACCAATGGGAAAGTTGCTTCTTATCTGAAGTAGTGAGTGAGCAGGGAATGATTTATGTCTTGCACAGGGTGTATCTGTACTGCACTGTTCACCTCAGTGCAGAAACACCTTAGCTAGTTCTCAGCAAACCCATCTCAGGACCATTTGCCTCAGCATGAGCTCCAAGCAGATCCACTTGCCTCTTTTATTGCTTCTCTTCTTGTTTAAGGGTTAAAGTGCAATGAAAGCCAAGCTGCATTTAGAAGCCTGACTTAGATTTCACAGAGTCCCTTAAGAGTGTTTAGAATATTAAAAATAAAGGTGTTTCTAGTAAGGCTAGAGCTCTGTGGGTTTTAATTTCTCTTTATCCATTGTTTTTAGCAAGCTTTTGAGGGCATCTCATCTTTCAGCTACATGACATGAATTCACTCCTTTGTCCAAAGAGGTGCTGTGAACCAAGGAAGTGTTTTATTTTGAATATTAGTGTTCAAATCCACCTTCTTTTTTATTCTGAGTTAAAAGTCCTAGTAGTGAGCTGGAACTTGAACAAGTGCCATGAGCAGTTACCACAGCCCTTGATCACTGATTGCGCTGTGAGATCAGTTTTCTGTAGAAATAAGGCTGTGACTATACTAATAAGCAACAAAATCTGTGGAAGGACACAGAAGCATCCACCCTGTTAGCACAGTTCCTGGCAGACTTTTGGATGTAAACCAATTAACACCGTCCCAAACAGTTCTGGAGCATGATTTGGGGATGGCGTGCTCTAAGGATTGTTCCCAATAGGCAGTTCGGATGTAGTTACCTTGTCTTGAGAGTTAAGAGAGTTTAGCTGTATAAATGTGGGTTGTGCCGTATCATTTGTCCTCAGGGACAGAGAATAGTCTCTGGCCCATTTTATTTACTAGTATAGACATAGGTTTTAGAAAAACACCAAACTTGGCAATAATCTTTTTATTTGTATTGTGGTTCCAATAAATCTCTTTTTCTCTGCACTGCATTGTTATTTTTTACTGCAAAGCCATTAAGCTGAACAGTACTTTAATAACGATTATCAAAACCAGGATCGCAAAGGGAATAAAAAGAACCCAAACATTGAATTTTCTCATAAATTGCCTCTATGACATGCTTAAGGTAATAAAAGTCAGTAATCCCAAGAGTAGGCAGGTATGGATATTTTGTTAAATACCTTTAAAGGAACATTTAATTAAAATATGATGTAAATGTAGTGGCTTTACAACAAAAAAATGTCACATGGGTATAATATGTGCACAATAATTAAGAAACTTCCCAGCTTGTACCTAAATATTTGACTTTCATATTTTCATGTTGCACAAATGGGTTAATTTGACGCAATTATTTTATCTTAAGAAAAACAAAATAAAATGAAACAACAAAAAACCCAAACAAACCCCCAAACCAAAAGCCACATAAAGCAAGAAGACAGATAGTTGTAACATGAGGTTTGTGTACACAAGGCATGTTGTGTTTCACCTTAGGAGGAGGCCTCAAGCATAACTCCAGTACTTTTTTGCTCCATAGCAGGCCGATAGCCTGAGTAGCAAATTATTTCCTCTCCTGCTCATCCTTGCAGAAAATTACTTCTTCTGTTGTCATTGTTGGACAGTGTAGGATGGAGGGATGTGCAGAAAGACTACGCTTTTCTGGATGCAAGCTACACCTACACTGGCAAATAAAGAGGAGGGAGGACAAACTCTGAAACAAAAGTGGCATGGGAAATGCTCTTTTCTTCCACCCTCCAAAGAAGGGGGACTTTGTCCATATTGCCTTCCGGGACTAGTGTCCTTATGTCAGGTCTGGCCATGACCTAGGAAAATGCCAGCTGGTATGCGTCAAAAATCTGCCATGAGCATGTTGATAATCAAGCAGTACATACAATCACAGACATCAGTCAGGCTCAAAACTATACTTTCTCTGGCCCTATTTAGTTTATTAATATGGATATATCCGTTGGCTGAATGCCAAGATGAGGGCTTGACCCTAAGTCTGAGAGCATTTGCCTTTTCTGATGTATTTCCCATGTGCACACTCTAACCTCAAAGGTAGCTGTTGAACTTTGGGGCCTGATTACAGCACAGTTACTGCAGGGCGATAACTTTGTCTGTAGGTGAAAGTAGCACGTGCAAGGGAGTCGCTCATGCAGCGAGGCACAAGTGGGTACTAATGAGACAGTGTGCCAACCTAAAGACTGAAATGATAAATTAAAAGAAATGGGAAGGAGGCATTGGATGGTGGATATATGATATGACAAAGATCATAACACTATAAATTATGTCAGATAAGGGTATTGCTTGCTAGTATAGTTTAGGATAATATACAAGGAAGTCTCTTTTGAATAAAAGGACACCATTTACTCCTAACATGATTTATATGGTTAATGTTGTCATTCTGTCCTTTGAGCAAGCTACATTAGGTTTCCAAAACTCTTTGGATTGTCAGTTTTAAAACTTGTTATAAGTATTGTGGAAAGGATTACTAAGGAGGGATTTAAATGCATTAAAAATTTAGTTTTGGAAAGAGCTAAAAGAAATCTTCTGAATCACTATTAAAAAGACAAAACTCTACCAATTTTCTGGGACAAATCTATTATTTCTTTTTATTTCTTAACATCATTTTTTAATCCAGAAAAAACCAAGATGTTTGTGTAAAGATTTTTTTTAAGGTACTGACAACTGTTGCAACAAAACATTTCAAATTTCATAGTAGCTTTTTACGTAAAAGAATAACATTCTTTTGAGATAAGAAAATAAATTGTATCCCTTCAATCTTTTTGGTCTTCAACTGCAATGTCTAGGAAAAAAAAAGAAATGAGACCAGTTTGGACAGTGACTGGACAGGAGAATTATCACACCAGTTCTTAGGGGAGAAAGAGTATTAAGAAAGCCACTCTTGATCTTTGTAAATATCACTCAGACCATAGATTTCAGTTATACCCTTAAATACAGCACAGAGGGTGTGGAAGAACATGGTATCCTGACAGAAAGTGCATTAGCTTTTCCTTCCTTTAGAACTGAGGTTTTCAGACTAAGAGTAGAGCCACTTCAATGGGGATAGGAGGTCTTGAGCTTTTATACTTTTATATAAGGGTAGGAGCTACCACTTACACAGGAGTAAATTAACATATTTTCATTATGAGATCTCTCTGTGTTTTGAACTCAGCTGGTCTCGGAAGTAGGAAGGAAGAATCTGTGCCCTGCACAAAGCCAGAAGACAATGATGCTGCTTATCCCCGTGGCAAATGTCATCCCTCCTGCTCTTCCCTCCATAAGGAACAGCCTCCATCTCTGCACAAGGGAGATGACTGAGCAGAAAACTTGAAACCTCTGCATTATAATAATGTAGCTGATAAAATTAAGCATACTTTATAAACTATCTTATCTGGTCTTGATATGACTAGCTTTGCGTGGTTCCGTGTAGTCAGTGGAGTTCAGGTGCCATCATCTTATTGAGGACACTAGTCCAGTGAGGATTCTCACAAGAGGTGAGGGCATACATGCCCTATAGAAGGGTCATGAACAGAGATTGCTATGGGAACTGCCAAACAGGAATACTTAAATTTAGACCTGTAACCCCAATATTAAGGAAACAAATATCAATGGTCTGATTTTCAGAGATGATACATTCTTCAAGTCTTTCTGAGGGAAGAGCTTACTGGTCTTTGACAACAGATACTTAATTCAGATACTTAATCCCTCCCAGTGTTCCAAGTATTACGTAAAACTCCAAAGAAGGATGCAGAAATGACAGTATGTCCTCAATAGTCCTCTGCCTTCCTTACAGAGACGTTTCCCATTGGGCACCTGAGATTCTGGAGTCACATTGACAAGCTTCCTTTAGATGCCACCAGTTCAATCAGTGCTAAATGGCAGCAGACACATGGCCACGAAGGAATAGCTGCCAATACAGTTTAATTGGCCCAAGACAACCACCCCAAGGCGGCACTATCAGCCCCAAACAGATAGCAGAATTTATTCTAGCTGCTGTGGTTGTAACACTCATGGCCACTTCTGTGTTTCACAGGAGTTTACTTTGTTATAAGAAAACGACCACAAACCATTGTGAGCCAACACCACAGACACTAATCTATAAAAGATTAATTTGATGTCATATGATAGTGAACTTCAGCAGAAAAGAATGGCAGCCTCATTTTTATAAAACCACTCTGCATATGTCACTTTCAGTGAAATATATGGTTTAGCTTATTATGAACATAGATTTTCCTTCTCCCTGTCAAAAATCAGGAAAGGTATGAATCCCTTCACATTAGCCTTGGATCGGCACATTACTATTCAATGTGAACTTTCAAAGTGAGAATGCAAAGTTATGAAGCAGAGCACTAACTCCTGAGGTATGCATGCATATGCATATACGTACATGCATGCAAACAAATGCACATGCCTGTGTCCATTTATGTGAATGTGTTTTATTGTGCACAAGCATATCACAAATCTCCAATCCATGTAACAGCACGAAGCAGAATAATTCAGTAAACTCATTTGAATGTTTTAGTTTTTCTCCCATATAGAGATGTTCCAATTCACTATGGTTAAACATCAAGTGATTATTTTCAGAAAAGATTCATCAAAATTAGTATTCCTTGAGATGTTAGTCACAGGCGCTGAATACTAGGAATAATTAAATTAATTCAGATTTTTTTGGACAGTTCAGAAGGCTCAATTTAAATTATTGTGATTTTCATAGATAGTATCTTGCTTTTTTTTTCTTTTCCTTTTATGAAGGAAAGATTTTAATTACAGTCTCCATTATGACCCTTCTGACATCAGTCAGAAGCAACATTTAAGAAAAAGAGTGCAAAATGTGAAAAAAAAAAAAAAAAAAGATAAAAAGAAGAGGTTTCCTATCTCTTGAAGACTTCTCTTTGAACAACTCCATACCCTTTGACAGTTTTGGAGGAGGCAGATCAGTCTGGTCAGATGGGTCACTGCTGGCATCCCACTTTCTATGGTAACAATCTAGATCGATTGCCACTGCAATATATGGTGGTTCTATTATAGGAGATGGGGTCTCGTGTGAGATGCACTCTTTGACAAGGCAAGGAAACATGTTTCAGTAGGACAGAAATTCCAAAAGGAAAATCTTCCAGGTAAGCTACTTCTCTGGTTGGTAGTAATGAAAAATCTTACCTGCCTATTTTAGTCCAGAGAGGGGAAAGTAAAGGAACGCTGTAAAACTGTTGTCTCAGACGTGAACAGCTTTTTGTTCATAATGCCAGTACCATGATTCTTACAGAATCCCTACTCATTAACATGGGCTTGCTATCCAGATCAACCCTACTACTCTCCGTGATGTTGAGTAGCCTCTTACTCCACAGGCTGTTCATTTGAAATCTGTAAAATTGCAGAGTACATTATAACTTGCTGTCAGAAGATATATTACACTCTAAAGTCTGGGCAAAAAAATCTCATTCTGAAAAGTGCTGTATGCATCCACATCCACCCAAGCCCACTTCCTATACCCACACAAACACAGATCTATTGAAGGGCAGGTACATGGATATGGGACTTTGTTTTTCCTTTGGGCGTAGAGAATTACTGCACCACTCCCCAGGGATGGAGCAGATGGGGAAGAGCACCTCTTCTGTGTTCACTATATAATCCATTTGCATTTTCAGGAGAGCTCCCAAATACTTCAGATGGATTCATTTAACAAACATGTGTGTGATAAAGGCTAAATTAATTTAGTCAGAGGTTTTGGCCAAGAGTTCTCACAAGAGAGATCAAGTACTGGTGATGACATGAAACAAAGATAATGATTGTTGTATCCATGACCTCTAAGACATAATTTAAGAGATCTGCACTGTCTTAAGGGTCCACTGGCAAAGTGGTGTCCTGTCTCAAACCATAGCATTACTGAATAACTACAGAAGAATAAAATCAGAACAAGCATATGTGCTAATTCACCACCTCCCCAATACTCTCCCAACATCTGTTTCCATCTCAGGGGATTTTTTTCAATCCCATGCAAGTTCCTTGCCCCCACAGGGCCCTTTGGTGATGAGTCCCCCAGATCTGCTGTCCATTGGAGAAGGAACCACTTGCTTTCTGTTAGTTTCAAGCCCAGTTCCGCTTAGCTCCATATGGTGGTCCATCAAATAACTTACAGAATCATAGCATCGTAGAATGGTTTGGGTTGGAAGGGACCTCAAAGATCATCTAGTTCCAACACCCCTGCTGCGGGCAAGGACACCCTCCACTAGACCAGATTGCTCAAAGACTCATCCAACCTGGCCTTGAACACTTCCAGGGACGGGGCAGCCACAACCTCTCTGGGCAACCTGTTCCAGTGCCTCAACACCCTCACAGTAAAGAATTTATTTCTAACACCCAATCTAAATCAACCCTCTTTTAGCTTAAACCCATTACCCCTTGTCCTGTCACTACACTCCCTGATAAACAGTCCCTCACCATCTTTCCTGTAGGCCCCTTCAGGTACTGCAAGGCCACAATTAGTTCTCTCCGGAGCCTTCCTTTCTCCAGGCTGAACAATCCCAACTCTCTCAGCCTGTCCTCACAGGAGAGGTGCTCCAGCCCTCTGATCAGCTTCGTGGCCCTCCTCTGGACTCGCTCCAACAGCTCCATGTCTCTCCTGTACTGGGGGCCCAGAACTAGATGCTAAACAGACTGAGTTTGTTATCTGTCAATTACTACATACATCAGTGTTAAGTTATTTCATAGATTAAAAAGAAAAATAGAATTTAAAAGGTGGCTACATTTGCTCTTTTTTCTGGGAAGAGTAAAGAAGAGGAAGACACACTTAACTTTGGTTCAAAAATCCTCCTGTCCCTGTGTTGGCCTTAGAATCATACTAGAAAACAGTATTTCCTTCCTCAGCCAGCACCCTGGCAGATTACATAAGGAAACCTTGCAGATTCTACAAGTTTTTCTGGACTTTCCTCAAAAAATTGCTCCATCACTTGCTGAAGACAAGATATTAAGCATGATCGAGCCCCCATTCGTAGTATTAAAAAAAAATCACAAGGATGTTTTTTAAGGCAAGAAGGTACTACCTGATAAATTCTTGTTGGCCTACAAGGTATAAGGCATAGCATCTCTTCCTTTCTTTGAAGAAAATAACTGTTTGATTAAAGCTGCTTTCTGATCCTGTGCTGGACCAGTCCTCCATCACATTCCTAGTGCCTCTGTGGTGACCTTTACATGTCTAAGGTAATGTTCATATGACAGGACTGAGTTTTAAAATGTTGTCCCAACAACTCTCAAATAATAGCCTAGTGATTACTATAAATGATCTCATCACCAAACATGAATCATTTGCAAATCTGAAATCCACACTTACTGCGTTGTCTAAGATGTCTAGGCATCATGGACTGCTTCTGCTGTTCCTTCAGCCTAGGGACATTCTGTCTGTAACTGTTGAGCAAACCTTTGAAAAAGATTTGTTTTCATTATGTTTATGGCATTATTAGTCAAATAACCCGGCCATTTCCTGGCCTGAAACCTTGCATGTATTGCGCATAGGAATGAGGGTATCCTACAAAATAAAGGTGATTATCTGAAAGATATTTTCATATTTTTCAGTTGAGACATATTTTTCTACCACAAATGAAGCCATATGGATGGCACAATCCTTAACATTGGGTATCTTAAAGTTGATTCATACAGCAGAGCATGATGTCAGCTGTGAGCGTATGAGTGCTGTGTCAGTTCTGAATGAGATCACAGGAGCATAGAGCACATTGGGATGGCACATGCTGGACTTATATTTAGCTATTGTTTCTAGACACACCACAGACAATTTTGATGACTTCCTAAACAAGCCACGGAAGAACACTCTATTAGCTGCCCTGACTTAAAGAGCAATAGTATTTTCTGTACACGAAGACAACAAAGTCCTCATCAGTAATACTTAAATTTGCTGATCTAGATAAAATAAATAAAAGAGTCTTAAAGCAGATATGTGCAACATCATCAGAGAGGATAGAAAATAATCAGAAATACAGGAATGATAACTGAAACTTTATTAAATACTCAACAGACAACTTAAAAAAATAATAAACCAACTTAATTTAGAGGGGATTTCAAATATTTTTAAAATTTAACAAAATGGAAAAAAAGAAAACTACTAGTGGTAAATACAAATCAGAAACTGGATTAGTAGAAAATTAGTAAAGGAATCAAAATAACTCCTGGAAAAATCTGTAGTCAACAGAGATAAGAACAAGACAATGGAGGGGACTTTTTAGAAACAAAAAAATTCCAACAGTGGCGTTAGTTCATTATTAGAGGTGGTAGAATTCTCATTAACAACAGTAAGATCTTAGGAAAGGCAGAAGTGTTCAGTAAATAAATCTCTTGTGCCCTTTGGAGAAGCTTGATGAGGTTTGAATGGTGATTTTTACTTCAGCCATTAGTAAGGAAACATGGAACACTAGTTTAAAAACATGTGTAGGATCAGCAGGTTTGGAAAAATTGTGTAAAACAACTTTTAAAGAACTATCATAGAAAGAAGCTGGATCATTACTGTTCGTTTTTAGTACCTCTTGGGATGCCATGAAAACTCTAAAAGACCTCGGGAAGAATAAGTATGTCACTACTTAAATGGTATAACCTAAGTAATTATAGGGCTCTCAGACTGAAATAAGCAGGCAAAATAATGTAATGAATGATATGGGATTTGATTAATAAAAAATTAAAGATATGGAAAGCAATCAATGCCAATCAACAAGGGTTTATAAAAGCAACTGTTGTCAAACTAACTTGCTATTTTTGTCTAAAAGATTAAAAGTTTAGTTAATAAATACACCAGTATTGATGCTTCTGCCAGCATGTGACTTGGTAATGCAGGGCATTCTGATTAAATTAAAGGAATATAAAATGGACATGGCAAACCAAAAAAATAAAAATAAATTTAAAAAAAAGATGAAACATTTATATTCTGTAGATTTTGAGACTTGCTACGTAATTCCTACTAAGTATATGGGGGTTTTAATTTATATATTTACACTTAAGAAAAATTTTATAAGTTATCTGAACTAAAACATAAAACCACTGTTGATAAAAGGTGACACAGCAAGAAAGTAAATAATGCAGAAGGCAAACCCCAGATTTTGTTTAAGAAGTAGTGAGTAGTTCAGGAAATATACCCAGAATCAGAGTATTAAGAGGTAATGCCAGGAAGAAATATCTTCGATTATATTTGGAATCTGAAGTCCAGGAGTGTTTCTGAATTCCCAGATGCAGATGCTGGCCCCTGCTGCACCCTGACTTCCCATTATCATGCTGTCTGGATATGCACCAGCTATTTCCCACATCCCTGTCTCCATGTAAGTGAAATCTAAGCACACGATCTCGTTATCCAAGGAGCAAGCAGGATCTGGGTTGTCTCCTGGTGTTCTCTTGCAGGTAAGCTTAGATGTGCCCTTTGAAAAGGAACTGCTGATGGTAGAGGCAATTGCAATCGTAGGGTCAAAAAGGTGATCCTTGGGTGTATAATTACAGAAGGTGAAGCAGCAGCAGGGAGGTCAGATTGCATCTGCATTTGGCAACAGTGCAGCCTCTATTGGAATGCTAACTCCTTTCATCTGAGCACATTTCGGGGATGTTATAGATTGCAAGGCCTCACAGGAAAGTTTCAAGGACATAAAGAAATGGAAATGTTTCACTGTAAAAGTCAAAAGATGATCAGTCCGACTTAACTGGAGGATAAAGCATTACTTGATCACATTCCATACACCTTATTAAATTTCTGTTGCCCATGTAGAGCAGAGTTTTAAAAAGAAGTCTCCTGAATCTATGAAATCAACTCACAATGAGATTAATAGGCAGAATTTGAAGCTAGAAATGTTTGGCTAGATTTTGAAAGACAGTCTTCAGATGGAAGGGAAATTCTTTATTATAGAGGATGACACACAAGGTGATCACAGTGGACCTACACATTAATCTGTGTGTATGAAACAGCTTTAAACCAGATTTGAAACAAAAATTTGCTAAAAGGGCCCCTCCCATTCCCAACCCTTTCACCTGCACATGCCAGGTCATGTGTTGAAACAAATGACCTTTTATTCCTTTGCATCTCCCACCAATCCTCATCTACAGTACATTGCATATAGCCTCACACTAATAAGCTTACTTAAATTTAACAGAAAACTTAGCCAGTGTTTGAAAAGAAAGAGTCAAAAAAATTTTAAAAGCACAGGACAAGTTCTATCCTCAGTTATACCTAGTCATCCTCATTAAGTTAAATATTGCAGCAAGCATAAGGGAGATCAGAATCTGACCATAGAGTTATCATATATGAACATTACATCTTGGTACCTAACTAGTTAGAAGTAATTTTGCATCTATTATCATAACCTAGCAACACACCTATACAAAATAAGTTGTAAGTGCAGATAAACTAGATATCAGGACCAGATCTGTGCTGTCAGATAAGAATAAATCCTTCTAATATAATTTTCTGAAAATTCATGAAGATGCAGAAAAAACTCTCTACTTCACTGATAGTACTATTTTCTTGAGTCTATCTAATCATAGCTAAATTCAATTATATTATTGCTCAGAAAATTTAGAATCTGGATAGCTTTCACACAACATGTATTGTATGATTAACTCATATTCTACAATTTTGTTGAATTACCAAAACCAAATGTGATAAGATTGTTTTAACATGAGAATGACAAACTGCATTATATGTTCCCTGTAGAGGTTTGGGATTTTTTTCTTCTTAGTTGATGGATCAGTTTTAGAGAAGGAGAAACAGATTGTAGATAGAATAATAGCACAGTGAAATAACAAAATTATTTGGGGAAGAAAAAGAAACAAAAGGCTTTTTCAAAACTCTGGAGAAAAATGTTGGTTTAAGTGTTATGCCAAAAAAAAAAAAAAAAAAAAAAATCAGCATGACATGTGACATTTTCAGTATATTCCCACAAGAAGAATACTGACTCCAGGAGCAAGATACATAAGCTTGAATAAAACAGGGGGCCATGGGGAACAAAAAAGGGTGCAAACTCACCTTCACAAAAAAAAAAAACCAAAAAAAACCTGTTACTCTACAGGACCACTGCTTTCTAGGTATGTATCTATCTTCAGCAGGGACTGTGCTTTATAACTCCAGCTTTTAGGCACCTAGAAAGGGGAATTTACATTCATATTAAGTAGCAATAACTAGGAAAGGGGTTTTTTTGAGTATATGTGTATTCCTAAGTCTTTAATTATAGAATCCAAAGAAACAGCCATGTCTTGCTGTAAACTATACTGCCTATGTCAGACAAGGGTTCAAACACATCCTGAGCTAAAGCGAACTCCTTATTTCTGGCACTCTCTCCCCACCATTAATAAGCTGTTAGTTAAGTCCTGGGTTAACTATATAGCAATTTACTTGAAATGAAAATGGAAAAGCACCTCAGAATGAAACCATTTGGAGTAGCACCTTTGGGTTAGACATTCTCGGTGCCTCAGTTTCCCATCAATATCATGGGTCCTAACAACCTTTCTAAAGCAGATGAAAATTCAGTGCAAAAGAACATAGCAAGATCATTTATTTGATTAAAAGAGGTGGATTTTTCAGAAACTATAGTGATTGCTGTCTGTACATCATTGAACAATACTAACAATTAGATGAACTGTATTAACTTTCAACAGACAGCAGATAAATGTAATCAATTGTGCATAACACTGTGCAGTGACACCTTTGTGATCTGAATGCCCCTGCTAATGAAAAAAGTTGTATGCAGGAACAAAATAACCTGAAATGCATTGCTGAGCCTTGTTAAATAAATATGCATTCTTGTATTCCATGAATTGTTTTTCAAATGAAGATTTACAATAGTGCTTATTTATTTATTTTAAAGTAAGTCTTTGAGACAGGAATGTCCTGCGGGAAGTCAGAGTAGGCGGAACAGGAAAGACCATGAGCTAGGACTAAAACAATCTTCTGAGCAAAGCTGTTTTGATGGATGAATTTTCTCTTCTTAGCTATTTGACAGATTCCAAAATTTTGCTATCATCAGTGGGAAGAGAGGTTTTTTTCCAACTCAATTAATTAGAGCACATTTTCCTAAAGAGAGCTGAACATGAGGAGAAAAAAACCCAGTCTAAACAGGCTGCCACTGCTGTTGCTGTATATAAAATACATAATCATAGCAATAATATTTAAAATATCTAATTACAAGTGGAAGAGATTGCCTATTTCTTTATGTTTATACAAGCATTTGGAAGTAAAGCAAAAATAACTGATGGGGGAAAGTATTCTTGTTTGTTTGTTTCAAAGTGGATTTTTTTTCCCATAATACCTATTTATCTCCTCTGTAGTTATCATGAAAGCTATAAATACAAAAATCATTCAGCTTTTTAAAGTTTTCCACATGTTTTCCCATACATTTTGGGAAAAGATCACAACACTTGAAGTTCAGTATTTTATTTCAAAGTCGAAATATTTTCAGAAAATTTGTCAATGCAGCTTGATTTACTGAGACACCAGGTAATATCAAGTCCTGATCCAATTATTGAAAAAGTATTGCTGCTATCCATACCAGGGAGAAAATCAGGCTTGCCTAGTTCTTGTGCCAGAACTGCCTTGTGTCCCTGTTGTCTTTATCTTTTTGTTCACTTTACAGCAGATCTCGGGAACAGAGTAATTTGCAAGCTTGAAGCAATCAAGAAAACAGTGGACTAGAGTGAAAAACAAACCAAACTGACAGTAGAATAATGAATTGCAGGATCAAAGTGTATATAGGAATCATTTTTCACCAGTAAAAAATCAGTCACTTCCCTGCTGCACTGCGAAAAGTGTGCAATAACATTTTTGGAAAAAACGAGAAAGATGATACATCATATACATTTGCACTTATAGAATGTGGGGAAAGACAAGAAATTTAAAAGCAGCACAAAATCAGTAAGTTCAGGGAACTACCATGTAAGGGAAGAAAATCCCTGTGGAGTCCGCTGACAGCAAGATACTGCTTTTATTTCTCTATCAGCCCTAGAGCATGGCTCAATATATAATGCTCTCTAACAAACTACTTTATATATAAGAAACAATCTTACTCTGCAACATGGAATTGCGTAGAGAAGATCTGAGATAGCAAGGGAAGGAATTTAAATTGCATTTTATTCTCGTCTTTCCCATAAACATTAAGCAACCACTAAATGTAATCAAACACACCATATTATATCTCCAAGTTGCACAACAAAACCACACACCTATCCAACAATCATGGTCCCTTAAGCCCAAAAATACCTATTTGAACACATATCCTCCAGCATAATCCTGCCCTTTATTTTGCCCATCTCAGTTTAAACATGAATCGGGACATTGACTATTATAGCAAATCATCATCGGGCATACATTATGAGTCTGTTTCTGTTGAAAAAAATCTGCCAACTTCTCTGACAGAAAATTCTATATAGTTTGAATTAACCTCAAGATATGTGACCCGAGGTTCATTTCTGCCATGCAGAATCACTGTGCAATCAACGAAGCGAGTCACTTAGAAGTGTGCCGAACTAGAGGCACGAGAGAAGAACCGACAACTGAGTTCACAGTTAATGGACCATTTGGATTTGCCACTGGCAGGCCCAGACACAGAGGCACGTTAGTGATAGAAATACTTTTACAAAACAGGGAAAGGAGGAAAGAAAAGCAGGTCACTGCCCACATGTTAGAAAAACATGTATCACTGCACATATATGCTAATCCTTGTTAAAAATCCTGGTTTTGCAACTGTTGGGCTTTTTCTTCCACTTTCTTCATTTACACAAGGATGAAACAAACATGACCAAGTCAAACCAGTAACATTTTATACTCCCTTTGTGTTGATGTAAATAACTTTGCGGTGGAAACTCACATCCCTGGTATTCAATAGAATAACACATGCATGAGCAAACGAACCAACAGGAGTTCATCCACCCACAAAAGAAAGGCTGAGAGCATGCCTGATAAGAGTGGAAGGGAAAAAGTCAGAAGCAGAATGAAAAGGTAGGTAAGTGGACTCAGTCAAGTTTTCTGGCTGCGGAAAGCACCTTCAAAGAGCCCTAAATGTCCTGCAATCACTGCTGCACCCCACAATCTTCCCACATCAGAGAAAGCAGCTTTCCACTGTGGCTACAGTTCTTCTGACTGTGCTTTGTAGAAGGCAATTTTGCTTTTCTTTTGTCTGAAGGTCTCGTTCTGTATTTTATTATCCTTTTCACATTAGTGGAATTAAATACTTCCGTCATTTATTATATTTCACACAGCAATGATCAATAATCTCTTTAATGCATAATTTTGAAAAGTGTGTTGTTAAAAATAATAAGCCACTGGGTTTTGGTCACAGCTCAGAGACATCTGATCAGGCCAGACAGCAGTCTCTGAATGGCTGTCAGATTGCAGATATCTGAGATTTCCAAGCAAAACTGTGATCAGCATGCAGCTCCATTAATCTACTCCTTTCCATTCTTTTCATATGTCATATAATAACGGTAATGAACCAGGAAGTGAGTATTTGTAGACTGCACAATAGACATAAACAATTTATCATTTTCTGTTTAATTAAAGAACAACAATAAAAAGAAAATTATCCATAACGGTCCAGACTCTGCTGAAGGATTTGAGATTAACATACAGCTAAATGACTGTGAGGCCCACAGTGACCTCCACAGATGAGCACCAGGAGACTAAAGCAGCTCTGGTGCAAAAAAAGTAAAAATTCTGTGATAGATGCTGGTGCAAATTTGAGTTATGATAGAGATGTTAAATAAGTACAACTTACATTTTGAGAACTAAGAGAGGCAAAGAGGAAAAGGAAAAGGATTTTTAGAGTAGTATTTCCTCCACACACACACAGAAGCACTCACACGAGTGTGCACAAACTGCATTCTGTGAAACAAATTAACCATTGAAAAAAAAAAAGAAATCCTACCACATAATTAACAGCCAGTTTAATTGCAGGCACTAACCTACTCTTTCTGGCAACACCCTCCAGTCATGTTTTTAATTGGGCTTGACTTCTCTTGTAAGCACAGCCAGCAGCGCGGTGAGGTGCAGCGTGCAGCGAGGGTCTCTCCGCGAGCATCTTGGCGGTGCCTAAACCCCTTTTTGCAGCTGGCCAGTGTCGCGTGCTGCCACACATTGGTATGGGATCGCCTCAAACAGCCAGGGGAATGCATTCTGTCTTTGTTCTTCCCAGAAACGTAATGTTTGATTTTCCTCAGGAGATGCCACTCTAGCAAGAGCAAAGGTTTCAACTGCATTTCTTCCCACACCTATTGACTAAGCTGTACTTCACTCATACCTTGCGCCAAGAAATGAAACTATAAACTCATGCTGCATGTGAACGCACAGCAGTCATGCTTGAATGGAAAGAAGCCCCAGGAAATTTAACTTCTACGTGAACTATATTTACCTTTTTAAAATCCTGTTTTTTATCAAGCTAAAAAACGCAGAGGAAGCGATGGAACAAGCTGAGGAAGCAAGGGAAGAGTGTGTTACTTCTCTAGACATCCCTCAGCTTGCAGCCTGCCCTTGGCACACAGGAGCTGTGATGTGCCACTTCCCAGAGCAAGCCAGGGAACTCAGGGCAGCCAAATTCTCAGCAGCGAGACTGCTGCTTTTATTGGCTTTGTGCACTCAGTGAATATTCACTCTTAATTCTGCAAAAGAGCGGTCTTAAAATTTAAGAGCAGTCTCATAAAGAATATTCCTGAGTGCCAGAATTACTTCACGCCTCAGTCTCCTTATCTGCAAAATGGGATTCAAAAGACAAAAGGGGTTTCAAAGGCACAATTCTTGAATGTCCATGGTTAAGCCAACAGGGTAGCCTACTGTAGATATTCCTCCTCCTCTGCTCTCTGCAATGCAGAAATAGCTGGTTTTCAAGCATGTCAAGCTGCAGACAGCCCTGCAATACTAACTAGTTTCTCCTGCTTTAAATATTGTTTTACTTTTTAAATCACGCTTTAACTGAAATCTCAGTAAGTATGTCTGCCGCCAACTATTCAGAAGTGTTCTTGATTTCTGCTGTGTTACTTTTCTGTAATTATACAATAATTTGCAGATGGGATTCACCTCACCTAACAATGGTTGTTTGAAAGTTAGTTGCCTGGCTTAAGTCCATCATCCAGACTTATCTATACTCAGCAAAGTGAGAGAGACACATCCAAGTAAGTGGCCTGTTCTGGCTGTTTGGGACACTTACCCTAGAATGGTGGAATCACTCTCTGCAGAGGTTTTCCTCTTCCCAGTGACTATCGAAACTGTAAATATTAAACTTAGATGGCACGTCTTGCTTAAAGGAGCTGAGATTAGTCTGTGATTCATCTACCCAGTGTATTCATCTTCTAAACTAAAGATCATTTGTGATTTGTGTCTATGGTCATCAACTGATCATCTGAGGTTATACCTAAAGCACACAACAGATGTCTTCAGTCTCGATATATTTGGGTTTTCTCACTATGAAAAAAAAAAAAAGAGCATGAGTTAGTAGAGCCAATGGTGGTGTACAGTAGGATCTTGTGCAACATTTAACATAACTGAATCCAAGGCATATATCCAGATCCCCAAATGGACATAGATACAGAGCACACCATATATAGGAAAAGAATTAATATCAGGTGACTCTAGCTAAGAAAAAGAAAGCTAAATAACAAAAGATGAATTATAAACTTCTGGTTATGAGCACTGATCAGATCATACATGATTAAAATCCTGAGAATATGTGAATGTTTCACACCCCAAACTAGTATAATCCAAATATCCACAAAAAACCACAAAACAGATAACATGACTCATTATGGAGTGACAAAATGAATTTCCTTCTTTTGTATTATTCAGACAGTGTTAATAGACTGTTTAAAGAAAAGCGGCATGAGCACATTGTTGTATAATACTGGATCTTGTAATAAAGTTATTAAAGATTCTACAGTCATTAATAAAAAATATTACCCATACTTAGAGGAGTATATTAATATTTTCCATCTCCCTCCCCTGCCCTTACCTCTTCTTTCATAGCACGGTGACTTCATCTGTAAACAGGGAGAAAGCTCTATAATAATTGCAAGACAGTGGATGACTGGAAAATGCTGTTTCAATAATAGAAGAAGATTTGAGGTTTTGTAAATGCAGCTATATTTGTCAAAGCACAATGGCTAATGGCAAAATTGTAACCATTCCTTTAGCCCATTTTTCTACCCATGATTATATCACCCCCACAGAAGTGGGTATGAAATTAAGCATGAAGCTGCACTCCACCCAACACAGTTCATAGTCTGTTGGTTTTAACCTATAGATGAAGATGGCTTTACATTAAAAACACCAGGCTGAGAACTGCATCATCTGTGATTTTCCTGACCCTATTTTGGCATAGGACATAGAGACTTTAAACTGACACAGATCATCTGCTGAAACCTATGTGCTGGACTGCTCAGACGTACTGGGCTTTTGTGTGACTGCTAGGGCTCACGTCAGTGGCAATGACCAGCCATCACCATACCATAGCAAGCAAAAGATTAAATTTTTAAAAGGAAAATATTCATTAGAATTAAAAGATTCACCCATTATAGAGCTGGACACACCTTTATTGAACAGGTTCTAACTTTAAAATCTTCCAAATTTTAAGAGGGAATGTGTCCTGCATCTCCCAGTGTCCAATGCTTGTACAGATAAATCCCAATTTCCCTAGCTCACATTTGACTGACACAACTCTGTATAAGACTTCTTTCTAGCTTTTCAGTATTTACTAGTTAGCAGTTGCACACATCACTGGAATTTCTCTGAAGCCCAAAGGGCTATGGTTACCTGAAAACTGCTTTACAGGAAAAAAAAAAAATAAGGGGGAACACCTACACACACTTTCAGATGAAGCCCTCAACTACTCTGAAGAGAATTGCATAGTCTCATCAAGCTGGGACAGAATAAGACATCATCTCTAAAATGTGGATACTTAATCTTTATTAGTTCCTGAAGAGCACTCCCTAGCTGGAGCACGTCCCCTAGACCTATCTGCTTTACCACAGCCCTCACCAAGTATTCAGATAAAATATTTTTCTTCAGAAAATGTAAAGCTGTTAGGAAAGTTTTCGCCTTGGTGAAACACTATGGAAACAGCACATTCTTATTACATGCAGACTTTTGCTTTCCACATCTTTAAACGGACGGGAAACTAATCGCGGGAGCAGGGTGAGGAAATAAGTTTCTATCCTCAGAAAACTCGTTTTTGGAAAGTTTGTTCTGCAGAATAGAGAAACAGCAATATGAATTAATATGGTCTTGGTATTACCGGATTTTCCAGTTATCTTACCATTTAAACAAACAAACAAACAAACAAACAAACAAACAAAAAACCCCCAAACAACAAAAAACATCAAACAACGACCAAAAAAAAAAACCTAACAAAAAAACCCAAAGCCCCCAAACCCAAAAAATCCCCAGCACCACCAACAAAAAAACCCCCAACACTAAAATGCTAGTAAAAATATCTCTATACATTTTATTTTTAACCCCAGTCTTCAATATAAACTCCTGCAATTAACATAGTATTCCTTTATAATAACTAACACTCTTCCCTTTTTTTTTTCTGTTCTGTGGATTATTGTCTTTCATTTTTATAAACAGAAGAAATGCAAAGCTGTGTGCTTTATATACATAAAAAAGCTTTCAGCAAAGCATAATTATAGCAGAGAAGCAGAACATGCAAATAAAATGGTATTCAAATATGGTGAAGTCAATATGGTGCCTTCAGATTTCTGCCTTTCCTAGTTTCTAAACTCCAGGCAGACTGTGCAAGCTGAAGTGATATCTTTCTCCAGCATGCTGGTGCTCGTATTCCATAAACAGTGCTTGGCTGCTTTCTTCCATAGGAGCATCTGCTCAGCTGACAGTCCCTAGCGTACCAGCTTTGTTTTGTCCAAGGCACCAGTGATGAGTAATGGATCTGGCTAATTCTGATAATGTATGATGTAATTGTCAGAGGGGTTTAATTATCAGAACATTACACGTGGGATTATTCTGTAGTACACTTTTTAGTTCACTTACAGAAGGTTCTAAATTTGCAAGACCTGTGAGAAGTTGTAGCTATCCAATCAGCCATCATACTAACACATCTCCTCTGCCATGTTTAGAAGTACGGAGACAGAGCGCAGAAGCTCAGCTTGTTACTTACAAAAGTAAATGATCTATATCATTCCATAAAGCTATCATGAGAGCACTTTTGGGTCTAACATAAATCCAACTCTCCTACTAGAAGTTAAAATAAAAATGTTTGCAAGATTTCAAAATCACTAGGCAATCAGACAAGCAGTGAATTTTTTTTTCTGTAAGTGAAAGTGATGATTAGTCAGTGTTAGCCCTCTACCAGTGCTTTTAAGGACTAACCCTTGAACACCATTTTTCTTGTCATATGAGATCCTCAGACTTAGAAAGGACTGAGAAAGTGAGATTGCTCTCTGCCTGCCCTGTAACAGCACAGAAAAGGTGCTATACCTTTGTAAGGTATTGCGGGATGTGGTGATGATTGCCATCCACAAGAGACAGAAGTAAAGGCAACATCAGCTCTTTAGTGAATACTCTCGCACACAGGTCAGTGGGGTGCTAGGTAGAAAGAGTATTCAGCAGGGAAACTGGCAGTGCTGAGCACTCCAGGGTCTCATGGCTGACTGCTGGGACCTCCAGAAAATGCAAAAAAGAAAAAACCCAAACAAAGCAGCAGTTAAAAGAAGTATCTACACATTCTTTTTTTGCTCAACTGTCCCCCCCCCCCACCCAGCCTGAAACAAATCAGCTGTCTTAGACCTGAACGAAGAGTATTTCCTAAGTTCTTGCTGTCAAGAAATGCAGCTTTTTGGCAGGTCTAGCTGTGACAGAGTAACTGTAAGCTAGCCCTCAGCAACCCTCCCCACTTCAATAGGCAGGAGCACAGAGTGTAGGAGTACGCTTGTGATTGTCTAGTCATCTCGCTCCCTCTGTGCTAGCCCCATATTTGGCACTGACTTTATATTACATCAAATGAACGACTCTATGTCATATTTTAAAAGAAAAAACCCAACAAACAAACCACAAAATCTCTCCTGGAAATTTTTTTTTGGTAGTTAGAGGAGCCCATCAATCCCAACTATTATTGATGACCTATGACTGTGAACGCTCTTCAAGATTTATACACCTATACAAAGCATACACAGAAGCTGGTCGTTCATGCCAAAAATATCGATTTCTTTCATCAAAGTTTTTGTCAAATTTGAGATAGCATAAGAGGAAATGGCCTCAAGTTGCACCAGGAGAGGTTTAGATTGCATATTAGGAAAAATTTCTTCACCAAAAGCGTTGTCAATCATTGGAACAGGCTGCCCAGGGAAGTGGTTGAGTCACCATCCTTGGAGGTATTTAAGACACATAGATATAGTGCTTAGGGACATGGTTTAGTGGTGGACCTGGCAGTGCTAGGTTAACAGTTTGACTTGATGATCTTAAAGGTTGTTTCCAACAAAAATGATTCTATGATTCTATGATTCTATGATTCTATGATTCTATTCTATGACTACACCAATTGTTAATATGAATTCACTCCACAATCAGTACAAAAAAGAGAATATGTTTTTTAAGTAGAAAATTATATTTGGAGGATTTCAGAAGTGTTTTTTCTTAATATGAAGGCTATAAATATAGTTAACTAGTGAAGATTTTCTCTGTTTCATAGCAGCAAAGCTGAATTTCTTCTAAACGCCTTACCAATAGTCTTAGGTAATTGTTGCATTTGACTTGTTCTAGGAACAAATGCAATCTTGAGACCTTATCACTCTCTACAACTACCCGAAAGGAGGTTGTAGCAAGGCGGGTGTCTCTTTTCCCAGGTAACAAGTGATAGAACAAGAAGAAATAGCCTCACGTTGTGCCAGAGGAGGTTTCAATCGGGTATTAGGAAAAATTTCTTCACCGAAATGGTTGTCAGTCACTGGAACAGGCTGCCCAGGGAAGTGTTTGAGTCACCATCCCTGGAGGGATTTAAAAGCCGTGTAGATGTGGTGTTTAGGGACATGGTTTAGTGGTGGACTTGGCAGTGTTAGGTTAATGGTTGGACTGGATGGTCTCAAAGGTCTTTTCCCACCTAAACTATTCTATGATTATATGACTGTATGATCAACTCCTATCTTGAATGATTAAGGCCTCCGTTGCAATGGTCTAGTTCATTCATCTTTGTGAAGCAATGTCTTTAAACTCTCACAAGCCATTCATCCTTTGGTCATTTATCTTCACTTTTGCTTATGGAACTCCTTGATTATATCATTACCTGACATTAACTTTCTCATCAGTCCCCTGAATATACATAGAAATCATTTTGATCTTTTGGCATAGATTTGTAGATCAAGACATTGTATCACATGGTGACAACCTAAGGCTATGTGTGCAGAATTTTTTTTTTTTTTTAAAAGGTAGAATTTCACTATCTTTAATACTGCTAATGTGATTTTCAGCTGCCTCAGGGATTGGCAGTCTAAATTAACAGTACCTTGTGAGTCAAAGGTGTCAAGAATTCATCTCTGGAGAGTCAGTTCTAGTATTTTACTCTCTTCCAGCACTTTGAGTCCAGGTCTGTTCTAGGGCTGCTGCTTTTCTACACAAATTCAAAATCCTGAATCTTTTAGCATTTTATTTATGTCTCACTGTAATTTAGACTTCTTTCTACAGAAGACTGATGAAAATACTTCTGAAATATGATTTAGATCATAGTTCTTCCTGTCTTTAAAAATAAAGGATAAAGCACAAACAATTTCAAATATCAGAGAAGAAAAAGGAGTCTTTAGAATTTTTTCACACCAGATTTTAGTATCCATATTTTCCTAAAATATTTTAAAGGCAGTCAGATGGACCTTTTATCTATTGTGTTATAGCCAACATATCAGATAATTTCAGAGCAATGAATAGGAGTTTTTGCAGCATTTGAAAACAATCCAGGACATCAAGCTTAAAAAGTATAATAATATTCAAGAACCAAAATCAGAGGACTGTTAAAAATGCAGTTCGTACTGACTAGTGTAAGCTTTCCCTATATTTCATTTCACAGATCGGCCTTCTTACTTGGTGTTGCCTGCTGAAGACTTAGAGCTAAATCAGAAACCAGAGCTAAATTTTCTTGGCTTTCTCAATGACTGGTGACAATGCTGTAACTCATATCTATAACATGAACACAGGACTGGAAGTGACTTTTGATAGAGCTGAATGCAGTCCCCAGCTCTCGCATCATGTAGACCTTTCATAAACTTGTCAAGTTTCGTTAAAGAAACAAGTTAGGCTTTTCCTACTCCTCCTATGGCAGGAACTGAGATGTTCCAGCACATAACTGTTGTAATAGTTACAGACTTTTTTCTTTTCAAGTAGATTTTTAGATCCGATTAATCTATAACCATTGTTCTTGTGCCAGTAGTATCCCTTAGCTTCAATAATTTTTCTCCCTAGCTGGTGCTTAGTCTACCATATCAAAGCTTGAGAGCATATCATCTGGAGTGTATCCATAAATAAATAGGGACAGGGACTCAGATACAGAAGCTGACCTCTCAGTCTTATCAAATAACCTGTATGCCTCTCTAAGCATCTTCTTCTGCCTAGGGATCAAACCCAGAAGGTGTTCATGCACATTTGTTCGACATCATATCTAAACCACAGCATCTCTTAGTGAGTTCAAACCTCTTCTGTACATACAGCCAAGATATATTGTCTGCGTGTGTTTTATCAGGGTGTTAAGGTCTGGGAATAGGGCACCAATCTAGTTTCTTTCCCATACCTATGCCATGGGAAAGGGCTACTTGGAGAGATCTGTTCAGTGTTCCACAGGAGTGCGACTGCCTCACGTACCAGGCACAACTGTCTGTAACTGGCACAATGAAGATGAATGAAGATAAATGATAAGCCCCAAAATTTTGACCTGCTCACAAGTATAAAATTTATTCTGAGTTTATACTAGATTTTGTCCTGAGGAGTATCTCTGCTTACAGGGACAATGTTCCTCTTGTTCTAGGAGCTTAATGCATACAGTGAAGAACTCTGCTTCAGTCTGGGTTCAAGCTTCAGGGTCTGTGAAATGAAGATTCTTGAGCACAGCTTTTAATCCCAGAGCTGTTTGGTTTAACAGTCAGTCAAGTGGGGAGAGCTACATTAACCCACCTTTTAGAACATTTTGATGGGTAAAGTCTTTTTTAATCAGCTGCTCATAAAATCAAATTCTCACCTACTTGAGACTAATTTATCCCATCGGAGTATTGTCCACAGAAGGAGGGAGATGCTTTTCCATGTTTTCATCCATTAGAGATAATGCGTGTCCTCAATTTTCAATTAGTTTGGCGAGACATAATAGTACACATTCTTTGTAACACCTTTAGTAGTTTACACTGGCTTTTCTCTGGTCATGTCTCCTCAGAACTGTATATCTGAGAATCCGTTCTTTGTTATCTCTACAAAACTGTATTACAAAATGAAAACTCAAGTCTTGTAGATAGAGCTATAGAAGAAAGTGCCAGAATTAAACAGATAATCAAATCCTATAAAACGCCCCAGTCAAATACACTTTTCTGCCCTCAGTTCCCCTTACTCTCATCCTAGCAATAGAAGAAGGCAGAAGAGAAATAATTTTCAAGGTTTTTCCTCCTCCTAAGGTTTTACAGCAAGCTTTTAAAAGAAACTTTATAACTTTCCACCAACAGCAGAGTTCTCTTTCTTTACTGTATCCAATGGAATCTAAATAGATTTTTGTATAAAATCTTGGTAGCTTTCTGAATCAGATTATGTCCTGTAAAGAACAGGAAGCCTTCTTAAGAACACAGAAAAGGCTAATGCTCTAAGACCACATCAAAATCAGATGTTGTCATCAGATGTCAACATTATCATCTTCTATATCTGCAGAGGAGATGTTTTTAATGTGTATGCCTCTCTAATTCAGAGGTGTCCTTGCCTAGACACTAGATCTGCTTAGGTGTCTTTGCCTAGACACTAGATCTGCTTATGTTACATTGTCATGCAAAGCTGGTGACCACAAGAAGTGAGACTCTGCTGAGTGTACACCATACACTAGGGGACTGCTGGACTTCTCATAGTGAATAGTCATCATAATGTGAGCACATACCAGGCACTGTGGGCAGGCAGCTTGCTGTCTGCTTTGTGTCCATCAGCTGAGAAAAGGATCAGAGATGATTCCTGAAGTTGCTCTAACTACAACAGTACCATAAATCTAATGGAAATCTAATGTAGAGAGAGGTGCGAAAAACACTTATTGCTAGCTCTCACTTGATATTTTATAACACTGCACCCTGTGTTGTGCTGAATATAACGCAGTTTAACCTGATATGATGAAATCAAACATGACATTTCGTTTTGGGATCAGGTATCCACTAACACCTTTCATTGTAGGCATCAGAACAGATTTTTCTGCTGGAAGTAGTTGGCCATTATGAACTGACAGACTTAGATAATGCAATAGAAAATGAAAATTCCACTTCAAAAAGGATCCTTAAATATTTCTTTATTTTTTCCAGTTAGGAAAATCTTTAAAATCCAAAATTCCTCATTTTCCAAGAAGAAACTTTGATACACAGGATCATTACAGGTGACTCTAAAAGCTTTGCTTTAAGCTGGAAATATAGCATGTTATTTCAACAACACAAAATATCACCTACAGTCATTAGAAAAAGGAAAGCATTTAAAAATGAAAAATCAAAATCTATCCCTTCAAAAAGGATTTGACTTCCATCAGATTGACAGAATTTTATTTCCCATTATATATACATATATATGTCTTGAGATCCAACCACTAAATTCTTCTCATCTCAGTGAAATTGTCTCCAAAATGGTTTTATAAACTAACTTCTTTTCAAAGCCTTGTACTACATATTCTTACAGAGTTCACATCTGCAAAATTTATCAACGT
This sequence comes from Balearica regulorum gibbericeps, assembly GCF_011004875.1. Lineage (NCBI taxonomy): Eukaryota > Metazoa > Chordata > Aves > Gruiformes > Gruidae > Balearica > Balearica regulorum. Next base: position 19,463,882 of record NC_046186.1, read on the forward strand.
ATCTCTGTTACTCAAAGTATAAAGCATACTTTTGAAAGCATTTAGCTTTCAGGTTTAACATGGTCTTAATTCAAAAGACTTATTAAGCCCTCTTCAATACTGACACTACTGGTAGTTGTTGCGATACTACCTAAAATATACCAGTTATGCTTTTGATAAGAATCATTGATTTCAAAACATATAGACATGTATTCTTCATTGGAATAACATAGTTGCATTCATCATGCCGGGTAGTCACACTTGAGAAGAGAAAAATATCATTATCTTTACTATCAACTAGTTAATTGAGGCTCCTAAAATAAGCTTACACTGTCAAATCTCAAACTAAAACAGACGTAGCCATTAAAAATAATGTCTACCATCATATAACTGGGTTTGAACTCAAGCACTGCTAACAAGGTCACAGATCTATTCCACCATATTCAGCTAATACAGGAGCATACCTCTTATTTTGAAAAGTTGATGTAATCTCCAGAGCTCCTATAGCCCAAAAGCTTTCAGTAAGATTAAATATATATCTATCATCAGGCCTTTTTTAGGGAAACACAGCTTCGCTCTGACCACATGGGTCAGAAAATTTATAAACACACTCCCTACAGCTCCGACAGCAGGCAAGGGATGGGGTTTACCCACTCAGGCAGAGCATCCTACTAGAAGAACCTGCTGCTGCTGCTTGATTCAATAACTGCATGAGTTGTTACCTGGGTTTGCAGGAGAAGGCACAGACATGCTTTTAGGCTGCTAAAGCTGCTTAGACACTGACCTTCTGTTCAGGAGATTACACGGCCATACCTTGGCCTTACACATAAGCTTTCACTCATTTGCAGATACAAGAACACCAATTGCTGAACCAAATGTAATGGGGAGAAATCCCTTTGAGAGAACTTCAGCAGGGTCTCTAAGGCAGGAGACCCTTAGAAAGTAACTCCCAGTGCAGCATTTCTTCAGCTGGTCCTGAAACTCCACATTCCTGCAGTAACTGAAGCAATCATTTAGCTAAGAAATCAAAACAAGATACTTTTTTTTCCCTTCTCTGGGTTTTTTATCTATGCCCACTTAGAGAAAGAGTGAGCATGTGTCTCGAAAGGTTTAATTATGGACGGGAATTGGGAGCTGTGAAGTTGTGATTGATTTTATTAAAGTTTTGGTAGTATTTAACAGCAGCATAAGTCTATTTATATTCCTCTTTTCCAATCAATTATTGTTGCAAATTGTAAATCTATCAGCTATTGATCTTTGCATTCTTAGCCTAGATTCTGTTCTAGACGTAAATGGAACTTCAAACAGAGCAGTTGCAAGTAAACTTAATAAGTATACTAACACTATTAGCCTGTCTAATTGTAAGTTTCTGAACTACACTGCTTTTTAATGGATTAAGTTTTAACCAAGCTGTCTGGAAAACATTAAAGATTTACCAGATTAGACACTAAGGAACAATGTACTTTCAGTTTAATTTTAACTCTCCTAGTCTAGTAGTATTCTTTATTGCTATGTGTTGCCTCTTCCTATTATAAAACTTGAATTTATTATAAGAACCATAGAATTTAATTAATGCAATTCTAACAATGCTACTATATAACAATAAATAATGAATAAAAAAATCTGAACAGATAAAAGTACCCTGGAGTAAAAATAATATATCAAAAGTAAAAAAATTCAATAACGAACTACACAGAATATAATTACCACCAAAACATTGCCAGCTGAGTGCAAAAAAAAAAAAAAGGAAATGAGTGTGTCTACATAACCCATCACACTCAAAGAATACCCAGCTGATCAATGATTTCAAAGAAAGTCAGTAACTTTCTCCTTAATTGTGTTATGGTTTTAAATCGTCGAGGCCAGAAGCATTGCAGGCTTTGAATTGCATTCAGTATTTATACAGATAATGAGAACATTCATGATTCCACTAGATAGAGTCAAATGATTTTTAGATGAGATATAAACCTGAGGGCTTCAGAGCAAAAATCAGCCTAAGAGTAGATGGGCTAGAAAACCTCACAGAGCTAGAAAATGGGAGTATTTTACAATTAGGTAAAAGAGATTCTCCCTAATACAGTTTGAACACACACCAGTACACACACAAATACACTATTTACTTTAATTTTAGAAGCATTCTGTACACAGAGATTCACACACACACATATAGATAATAATTTCCACTGTCTCCCTCTAAAGGCACTTATTTCACCACGTGCATTACAATTTCCAAATAAATAAGATACTGTAAACAAAGGCAAGTTCCTCTAAAGAAACAGAATAGTAATATAGACTAAAATAATAATCTATTTCTTTTCATGTGGTTAGTGTCTACAGGACTCATGAAGACTACAGCAGAAAAGCTATTCTATACAATTTACTGTAGGAAGGGTAATATCTTATTATCTTACATCTTTGTTGGGCAACAAATCAACTAAAAAAACCCTAACTGTAGTTACTTATACAACTGATCCACACTTTTAGGGAATGAAAGTGTTTTATTGTTCTCAGTGTAATTTCTGTATTTGCTGAGCTATCAGCAAAAGAAAAATAGGGAGGGAAAATAACTGATTCCAATGGTCAGTTTGATCACATGAGAGCCACGTTATTTCTTTTGATGGGATGGCTGGTACTTGAGGCACAGCCAGCCTGCGCTAAGTACCACCAAAAATATATGAGCCTTGGCAGGTATGTCTCACTTAAATCCCCTTCTGATTTCTGGAAACTCCATTATGATTCCATGTTCTTTTATCTCAAACCCCCAGGATGTACTCTCAGCCATTATCTAGAATTATTATTTAGGAATAAGGCAGTGGAGCTGAATTACCTGAAGTCTCGCACTTGTACTAATAATAGAATCCTGTGCAACATACATAAACGTATATAACAAGTTGGTTTTTTCTTAAGTTGGTGTGCGAACATATACCCACTATGTAGGAATCTCTTTACTCACCACAGAAATGTAAACACCTGTGATATGGAACAATCATCACCATGGACTTTCTTTCGGTTTTCCATCCATATTTCAAAGTGCAAGCTCACAGGCTGATCTATGAAGAGCTTTACCTCTTTCCTCTCTGCCAGTTTTTGACCCAAGACATTAACAATGTTTATGATGGTGCGCATGTTTTTGGTTTTGGGAGTTCTTTTTGTAGGTATGAATCTGAAGGCCCCTGAATTAGTAGAACATCTGATTTTCTGGCTCCTATCCATTTTTAAGGTTACAAAACAATGTCATCTAGAATTACTTTTATCCACTAATTTTATTGTTATTATTATTTTAATTTAAATTATTTTTATATTGGTATTTACTAAAATTACTATAGTTAAGTATTTTTAATTACAGTGTTTACAATGTGAGAAATTCAGCACATGCACAAATGGTGAATATATGTTAAGAAGAAATATTGCATTGACACGTGACAAAGGCGTCACACTGGCTGATATCAAAAAGGCTAAGATAATTTGTAAAATTTAAAAAATAGGAAAGTGAGATACCTTTAAAGATATTTCATTGAAGAACAAGGAAAACTACGAAGAATTTTGAAATTCTGTCTTGTATCAAAATCAGTTGGAAATTACATTGTTGATATCAGACACAGGTTAACAAGCATTATGAAGAAAAGCATGATGAGCCCTGAAATTGAACACAAGTATCTTGTCTTTAATCTAGCTAAAATTCACATCTTTTATAAGTGTCATCTTCAGCAATACTATCTCACTTCTGTGTACTAGAGTACAATTTTTTAATTGAGATAATTTTTACTATGAAAATGCTATATAAAGATATCTGCTGGAGGAGGAACTTTTAAATTTTGGATTTTTTAGATTTTATTAAATGGCAACAATGGCTCTCAATCATCTTTGAAAGGTCATGGAGAACAGAAGAGGTGCCTGAGGACTGGAGGAAAGCCAATGTCATTCCAGTCTTCAAAAAGGGCAAGAAGGAGGACCCAGGGAACTACAGGTCAGTCAGCCTCACCTCCATCCCTGGAAAGATGATGGAACAGCTCATTCTGGGGGTTATCAATAAGCACATGGAGAAGAAAGTTATTGGGAGTGGTCAAGATGGATTCACCAAGGGGAAATCATGCCTGACCAATCTGATAGCCTTCTATGATGGCATGACCAGCTGGGTGGATGAAGGGAGAGCAATGGATCCTGTATACCTTGACTTCAGCAAGGCTTTTGACACTGCCTCTCATAACATCCTTGTTAGCAAGCTTAGGAAGTGTGGGTTGGATGAGGGGTCAGTGAAGTGGGTAGAGAACTGGCTGAATGGCAGGGTTCAGAGAGCTGTGATAAGCGGCACAGGGTCTAGTTGGAGGCCGGTATCCAGTGGTGTGCCCCAAGGGTCAGTGCTTGGTCTGGTCCTATTCAACATACTCATCAATGACCTGGATGAGGGGACAGAGCGTACCCCCAGGAAATTTGCCGATGATACCAAGCTGGGAGGAGTGGCCGACACACCAGAAGGCTGTGCTGCCATTCAGCGAGACCTGGACAGGCTGGAGAGCTGGGCAGAGAGGAGCCATATGAAATTCAACAAGTGCAAGTGTAGGGTCCTGCACCTAGGGAAGAACAACCCCAAGCGCCAGTACAGGTTAGGGGTCAACCTGCTGGGAAGCAGCACTGCTGAGAAGGACCTGGGAGTCCTGGTGGACAACAAGTTAAGCATGAACCAGTGATGTGCCCTTGTGGCCAAGAAGGCCAATGGTATCCTGGGCTGCATTAAGAAGAGTGTGGCCAGCAGGTCAAGGGAGGTTATCCTACCCCTCTACTTTCCCCTGGTAAGGCCACATCTGGAGTACTGTGTCCAGTTCTGGGCTCCCCAGCTCAAGAAGGACAGGGAACTACTGGAAAGAGTCCGGCGGAGGGCTACAAGGATGATGAGGGGACTGGAGCATCTCTCGTATGAGGAAAGGCTGAGAGAGCTGGGTCTGTTTAGCCTGGAGAAGAGAAGACTGAGAGGGGATCTTATTAGTGCTTATAAATATCTAAAGGGTGGATGTCTAGAGGAAGGGGCCAGACTCTTATCAACGGTGCCCAGTGACAGGACAAGGAGCAACAGGCACAAACTGGAACTCAGGAAGTTCCATCTGAAAATGAGGAAAAACTTCTTTACTGTGAGGGTGACCAAGCACTGGAACAGGCTGCCCAGAGAGGTTGTGGAGTCTCCTTCTCTGGAGATATTCAAAACTCACCTGGATGCGATCCTGTGCAACCTGCTGTAGGTGATCCTGCTTTAGCAGGGGGGTTGGACTAGATGATCTCTAGAGGTCCCTTCCAACCCCTACCAATCTGTGAATCTGTGAATCTGTGAATTTCTATTTCAGGTTTAGGAATAAAAGTCCCTACTTATAACTTGAAATACTACTTTCAAAGACACTATAAATATTTTAAATGAAATAAAAATTTTGATTGCTTTCCCACCCCAATTTTTAAAAAAATATCTAGTCAAAAATTATTTTAGATTTCTTTCTAGAACATAAATTACTCTCTTTTTCTGCCTGATGTAGCCACATGTCTCATAATTACAACTCTATTTTATTTCTGTATGTACCCAAGTACGATATGTAATGAAGTATACTGTATTACTATCTGATTAGAGGAGTGAATACATATTCAAAATACACAATTTATGAAGTATTATATATACATTTACAATGACCTATTGTTTATGTGTCAGAAATGCTGATAGTCTTGGAACTAAATAAAGCAATTTTCTATTAACCAATCTATAACTTCTTTGCATGTAAAAATATACTATTAAAATAAATCCCTTCTACACAGGTCTTTATAAAAGAGCTGAGTAGATCTCATATTTGCATTTTCTCCTTTTGTGTTTGTCATTTAGATTCTTCCAGTTGCTTGTGTTTTATTCTCATTTTGCAATTTCTGCCTTTTTTTCAATCATTGCAAATGTCTCCATTCCTTGTTTTCTGAATCTCATTTCCCAACTATCAAAGACAACAGGACATCAAAACAGCAGTGTTTTCACTGAGTTAAACAGGAGTTTGATCCTAAATCTGCATTACAGAATTATACATGAGTTTTAGTCCATAGATGTCTTTAACTGGTTTCCTCATAGTTCAAACAAAAAGAAAATTTATTTTATAAATTTTTTCTCTAATTTATCAGAAGAGTTAAATATGATGATTTAATATTACTAGACTGCTGGATGCACTGATGCCTGTGGTTAAACAGTTTATTAATTCATCTCATGTGTAACAATGATAAAGTGGCATTTAAATCCTTAACTACTATAACAACAGCTGCAACAGTAAGCATAGACTCTGGACTCTGCTGCATTTAAGAATAAATTTGGATTTGTCTATACAACTAGGTGTGGATTTATAGTATTTCAGTTACTCTGTCTTGTTTCCTTTCCTTTTCTCTGCCTCCTGTGATTGCCCTTAATGAACTCTGAGGGTACATCTACAAGGACTGATGCAGACGAAGAGTTATTCTTTTGTCCATAAACTGAACTGGCTACAAGCAAGCCAATTCCTTTTCAAATGTTAAACAGAGGTGCTAGTGCAGGTTATGGCCAAGCTAAAAAGCTTTCCTAGTAAATGGATGCACTTTATCTCTAAAACAATTGCATGGTTTCCAGACTATATCTCACTCCTTATGGCTTGTTTGGTGTATCTTTTCATTCCCATCTTCTAAACTAGCATAGTATGATAGATTTTTCTGTGAATTACCTTGTCCTTCTTTGAAAGCAGAGATACATTACATCTTGCACACTGCATGAGTGCCCAGACACAGGTGCAGAGACTAGCTCAGTGTAGCTAGTTTCCAGTAAATTATCACCTGGACTTCCTGAGAACTAATTTCCTATACAGGCAAGTCCTGACAGGCTGACAAGATATCAGTAATTTGTAGAAGTTGTTCTCAGCTACCCTCACTGCAGAAATTAAAAGTAAGAATGACTCGTTAATTCACAGGCTTACTGTGAAGTCACTCATTAAAGGTTTTAAGACATTAATGTTGGTGTCATGTTACTGTTAAATTCACTTGACTGTTGTGTGAATAATCAAATTTGCATGTTCATTGTTTCGTATGGAATATAAAGCACATAAGAAGGGGAGGAATCCAGAAATGCAGCCAGTTTTTTTCCTTCCTGGAGATTTCTCCCACCGTCAGAAGCTTGTCTAACATTTCTTACTTACACACTACAAATATTAAGGCCAAACAATATTTCTTTGCCCAGTTAATGTTACATGCCCTAAGAAATGGCCTTGGCATTTGACAATGGTATGTGCATGGAAAGTCATCATTCTCCTTTGCTGCAAAAAATCGCTTACATTTTATGATTTTATTTTTGCACCCATTCACTCTTACGTCACCTCTACTGGTTCCAATATCATCTCCCGAATTGAATTCAAGCTTTTCATTTTCTCTTCCTAAACCAGCATAATATGACAGTTACGGTATATTGTATGCACACTGCTTGTTTCCTGAGTTGTTTTTTTTTCCTCCTATTATCCTCTGCTCTATGCTCAGGCCTTGCTCAACTGATACTGGAGCTGTAGCATAAAAAAGCCAGATAGGGACATTTCTACACATGTCAAACATATTCACAAAGCAGTATTACTATAATTTGTATTACACTGGTGCCTAGAAACCCCTGCCGAAGTCACTACCCTACTATGCCACGCACTGGGAAGAATGACAGCAGGTTACCATCTTGACACTGACAAGCTTACAGTAAAAAAGGACAAAGGGTTGGGACGTTTATAGAGACACAAAAAGCTGGAAAGTGGCACAACAGATCAGTGCCTTAGACAAGAGCTGATCCTTGACTTTCTGTGTGCTGAAGCTGAGTAATGTTGCCTTTCTGTATTTAGCAGCAATAACTTGAGTCTGTCTGACTTTTCCAAGTCCTGAAGCTAAAAGCTCCAGAGATTTTAAGACATCTGAGCAGCTGGTGGCAGACATAATATTTTTGTGACTTCTGTGCTCTCCGTTCTTATCTTTGAAAACCTTTTTGTATTTCAAGCATGCTTCAGGATGTTTTTCCATTCCCTGTTCTACTCCCCAGAAGCTACAGCTAAAAATCCTGAGTGTGTGTATTAGTACCTTTCTAGACTCTGCTGTAACACAGCTACTCTGAGAATGGGAATGTGGTAAAGAAAGTTCAAGGGAACAAGAATCCAATTTCTTGTAAAAGATATGACTGTATTACTTATGTAAAAACAAATTCACTTTTTAATAGCCCCAAATTAGCTATATTCTGAGCTCCTGTTTATTTAGCATGTTTTGTTACACAACTTAAAAAAAAAAAAAAAAAAAGAAACCAACAAAAAAATGAAACCAAAACCAAAACCACCAAAACTATCTGCATTTACTCAAGGAGATATCAATTACAGAAACAGAGACCTTCGTGTCTGGTGAGCTCAGAAACATATACAACATGACCAACAGGTGGGTTCATGCTGAAATTATCCTTGAATGATTCCTTCAGGGAGTCATTACTCAGTTGTTTGGAAGCTGAATAAGTCTCTTCCACTTTAGCTAAAGCCAGGACCTGAATGTTATGTCTCATGAGAAAAGCCATTAAGATACGCAGGAGAATGATATCATGTCACATGAGCCCAGAAATAATTTTAAGAGAACGGAAAATTTGCTCAGTTTGTCTATGTAGGACAGCAGACTGATATTTTTAAACCCTAGAAAGACAGAAGATAGATATTCCCACTTCATGCAACAGTGTTGTGCTTTGTTTTCTTTTGAAATAAGCTTTATTTCTTTTTCTTGTCCTGCCAGGAGTCAGGGCATGGTTGGGTTTGAAAGAAGAGGAAAGATGATTTATGATGCCACTATAAAACAGAGAGTAGTTGTCTGAGCCATTTCTTAATAGAGATTTAAGGATATAAAATTCAGAGATGATGTTCCTAAGCTATGGTTAGTGCAAGACATTTCTGCATACTAGTACATAAATGTGAGATTATTGAATCATGGAATCATAGGATAATTTGTGTTGAAAGGGACCTTTGAATGTCTTCTAGTCCAAACCAGTGCTCAAAGAGGGGCCAGTTTTGAAATCAGGCCAGGTTGCTCACGGCTTTGTTCATTTGAGTTTTAAACAAACTTTATGATAGCGTGTTTTGGGGTCAACAATTAGTTGGGCTGTTCATCAGTTTAGGTCACCTGAACATTTATTTATCTTGGCACTCTAAGACACCAAGGAGTCCTTCTGCTTGCCCAGGGAATATGTCTCAGGAGCTCCTTTCCTTCCTACAGGGAAGGATGGTAACAGGGTGGTGGAACACAGTTCACTGGCTCTCTTCCACCTAAGGATTCCCTCTGCAAAAGGAAAAGGGAAGAAATCTTCAACTCATTCCATCATATATCATTACTTAGGAATTAGATTATAGTCATGAATCACTTTTTGGTCTTTCTGCCTGCCTGTCTACCTGTCTATCTACCTTCCTGCCTTGCCTTGCCTTGCCTTGCCTTGCCTTGCCTGCCTGTCTTTCCTTCCTTCCTGCCTTTCCTTCCTGCCTTTCCTTGCCTTTGCTTGCCTTTCCTGCCTTTCTTTCTTTCCTTCCTTCCTCCCTTCCCGCCTTCCTGCCTTCCTCCCTCTCTCTTTCTCTCTTTTCTGTAATAATAGTAGCATCATGGACTTTCTGAAGCACAGACGTAATTAGTTTTATCTTCAGTCCCTGTTTTCGTGTGTGAAGACTAGCAGGTAACAAAATGCAAGAGAACTTCTCCTCCTGCCATGAATTGCCCAGAGGTGGGACAGACCACTCCTCTTGAAGGTAGAGGACATACTGGACTACTGCTGTTATCATCGCCTCTTCCCTGGGACAGGGAAAATGCAGGGGAGTGAAGAAGAGCAATACAACTGGTCTTGACTTGTTTGGGCAATGGAAGTGGGAATGGAGAGTCTGGGTGTGGAATCTAAACCTAGAATTTTTAAGGTGGGAAATGAGTTACTAGGATTTTAACAGTATTTTAACACTTTAAATAAATATATTGTTATAAATAAATTGAAACTGATAAGTCAATACTTTCAATAGTTGCTACAAATTTATCTATTGATAAGGTTGTTCATTATGGAAGATGATTAAAAATTATTGAGATTATAGTATGATTACATTGAAACAAACTTAAATTGAGAAGTCGTCCATTAAGAGACCAAATTCTTACCAACCAAATTTCATTTACACACAGGATAAACTTAGCTCTAAACATATAAAAATATTTCATAACTGGTACCTATGATAAGAAGTTAATACACAAATTTGTGGCTCTGAGCAAAACTATCCATAGGAAAAAGGTTTTGAGGAGAAAAAATAATAGATGGTTATAATATGATCTACTTGAAATGGTGGGCAGGGAGTATTTTTAACAGTTTTATTGCTAAACGCTCAAGCATCAACAAGACATAAATTTGCAGAAAGTTGGGAGTAAATATCAGACGTTGGCTTTACAGTATAAAATTTTACTAGAGGTGGAGTGACCATTTTCCAATGTTTATTCATTTACAGCTGCCTTCTAAATTGATACAGCGGTAGAGAAAAGATAGAGTTCAAAAGGTTGTCTGGATCTCCTTTTATTCTCTCTATTTTAAGGAATTTATGGAAACTGTCACTGAGAATACAAAGAAGCTTTTTCTCTGGGTATGCCTGTGGCCTGTTGTGGCTATTTCTAGATTGTGTGGGGAGCAAAGCAATTCATCAGTACTTTTTAGCAGAAGAATTATTAAAGGGTAGTCAAAGAAAAAAGAAAGGCTTTGAATAAAGTGAATCATTCCTTAAAGGTAGAGGATTTGGTTGAGTATGAAAGGAAGCAATCTTAGGCTCAGAAGGTTATTAGAAGATCTAAGAAACCCTGCTGCCAAAATCTCTGTAGCACTATTAATAAACATACTTCAGTGGGTAAAATATGAAATAAGATTATAAGGATAAATGTAAGAGAGCACAGATCCTTTGCAATACCAAGTTTAATTAAAAGTGGCATTACTCTTGATTCTAATGCATTGAAGTTGAACACAGAAAAGGTTTCACTTAATGTTATGAAAAGTGTGTTGATATGAACTAGATCTTGTTGGTGTCAGGAATATTTTTTTAAAGACATGTTTCATGTTAGACTTTAAAACGGAAGTGGGGGAAGCTCTGCAATTCTGTTGCTGGTTAGTGAATTTCAAGAGCGGTATTATTCGATTTTTGAGATCTCTTCCTTTGACTGGTTTAATAGGACTTACAGAGTGTGTTTAATGATGTGAGCAACGAATGCATCTGTTAATATTTTTAAGCTTATTTGAAGCAAGAGGGAAATTTCATCTATTTCAAAGTTGTACGATGTTACAAGAGCTATATGAAAGATCTATAACAGAACAGTCACTAGGAATATTTTGCTAGATTCCATGTTTCTTACCAGTAGAAAATTTCATGAAAACCTATGATATTATAAGATTAATCTGGGCCAAATTTTGGTTGAATATGAAGAAATTGAGGGGAGTGGGAAATGAGGGAAAATCCCCACACACACACCCCTCCCCCAAACCATTAATGTGATTGTTTACCATGTTTGCTTTGGAAGGGATTTGACTAAGCCTGAATCTATGTTTAAAACTGGAAATTCCAAGTAAAACTTTGAGGACATTGAATCCATGTAAAATGAAGTCAGGAACACCTGACAGTGTGGAAAAAGTCAAAGTGGGAGGAAAATAGATCTGACTTCTGAAGGTGAGGTTTACATATACTCTATTCAGTTGTGTTGACAGGAGGCTTGATGGAACAGAAGTTTTTATATATAAAAAGGGAAAGTGAAGATTTCCTTTCCATTGCTAAGAGCAGTGTCTATGTAGGCATGTGTGAGAAAAGTAATTCTTTAAAGATAATTAAGAAGTATGTATATACATATACAGAGATGTGTGTGCACGTGTGTGTGTTTGGAGTGAATAAGGAACACAGGCCTTTAATCCTCTCCTACAGAAGGAGGAGCAGATTTGTCCTCTATCAGGCCAACCAGCTACTCAGGAGGAAAGCCTCAGCCTCCCCTTCCTTGAAGCTGACACTAAAAGTGCAATGTGTGTAGATGGACACTTCCCATATGCAAGAAGAATGTGAGGCTTGATGGAACCATTAGCAGTAATGGAACTTTAGCAATGAGTGGGATTAATCTGATGAACTATGGATATCCTCATCCAAGCCAGTTATCTACACTCCCTTTATAGTCAATGGAGAGAACTGAACAGCTTTAAAACATGATTGATCTCACCCTACCATAGATGGCTAAAGCAGAAGCACATCACCAGTGCCATAAGTATTTCTCCCCACTGCCTGAAAGGAAGCTTAAAGGACTGTGCTAAGGATGAATATTTGCATTATAAAATGCTTAAATTCAAGTAATATTAACTTTCTGTCTCCCTGAGGGTGAGGTTCAAAGAAATTGTGTCGTTATTGGTACTTCTGCAAATACTCAGTGGTACAAACTAGCTGGACAGCACAAAGTAAGCTATAGCTGTGTAGATTTGCACATAGTGTTCTCTCCTTCCACCTGGGTTTTTATGTTCTTGTGTATGTGATCATTTTTTCTCCCCACTCTTTGAAGTGTATATGTATAAAAGACTCCTTCTGTATAGATGTGCTTGGCTTGGTACACCTCTGTGTGTGCCATCTGTGACACTGTCTTTGTCCCTCCATCTCTTTCAAAGGTGTGTCCCTTATTCTGCAAGAAGCCACACTCAATTAAGGAACAATGTTCCATGGGTTAAAAAAAAAAAAAAAAAAAAAAAAGCATATTTTCAATTGGCAGAATCTAGCCTTCAGCAATCTGTTCTTTCACTCTCACCCACATTGTGCCTCTAATGCATTGTATGAAGCTAAAGTAGGGTGACAAATAAGAAAAGAACAATTTCAAATCTTAGGTAAACTGAATCATTTTGTAATGAGATCACCTGAGGATATTCATTCCAGTATACTTAGAGGACTGGCTGAAGTAATTTCAGAGCCATTAGTAATAATTTTTTCTGAGAAATTGTGGAAGACAGAAGAAATTCCAAAGACTGGTAGGCCAGGAAATTGTAGACCAGTTATCTTAACTTCACTTCCTGGAAAAAGTCAGGAACTTTTCACCAGAGAAAAAAAAAAAGTTACTAAAAGACCACAAGGAGCTGAATAGCATCCAGGGTGGTCTTGTCAAAAGCATATCGTGTCAGAACAAGCTGATTTACTTTCATGACAGGGTAGCAAGTCTCGTGGACAGCAGAGAAACAGCAGATGTCATACATCACTGTCTCAGGCTTTACACTGTTTCAAATGATGCACTCATAAGAACAGACAAAACGTAGTTTAGAAAAGAATCTAATGTAAAGTGAATGCACAGGTGTTGGGAAAACAATAGTCAGAGAGTGGTTATCAGTGGTCCACATTTCCAACCAGACAGATGTGTCAAATGGGGTCTAAGGTAGGTTTGTTATTATTCATTATTTTTGTTAGATTATTGAGTAGAGACTACAAATATTACATTACATGAAACATAAGTCAAATTGGGAAGGGCTGCCAGGTTAGGATTTCACCTACCCTGAAATATTGTAGGAGGGGTGCAAAAACCAGGATGAAGTTTCACATGTACAAATGAAAACTTGGTACTTCTGCAAGAATAACTGCACAAGTAAGACAGGGAATAGTAGCGCAAGCAGCAGCTCTGCAGAAGTAGATCTGGGAGAGGCAGCTGACAATTATAACTCAGAGGTTGTGACTCAGAGTTTACCAAAAGCAAGTCTTTTCACCATTCTGTGACATTTTGCAGCTGGTATGATAATAAATGATAATAAAAAAGCTATCTAGAACTGTGATTTGTGCAGTGTCTTCATATGCGGATGGAAAAAAATTATCAACAAGAGACTTCTAAATATATTACTGCTATAATTATCTGTCTTTGAAATCAACATAACAGTGTTTTGGCTAGGTATTTAATTTAGCTTTGTTTTCTTTGCTTTGGGTGTTGTTTGGTTTTGAGTCTTAAAATAGAACACACTAATTATAATGCACTATAAGCTTTCTTCTTATGGAGCAAATGCAGTTTTCTTCCACCTCAGATCGTTAATTCAGCCACAACAAAATGTATAGAAGAACCTCTGATACCTTTCCACAATTTTATACTGATATAAATGATTGTACAAGGTGATGGGTTATGAAGATATGGAGACCATGAGCTTTGTTTACACAGCCAGGTAGGATACTCAATGTAGCCTCTGAGTTTAAGAACTGTACCAATTACAAGTACCAATTACAAGTAACTGGTAATTGCTGAGCTTGCCAAAGAGATGTAAGGCAAGTGCTATCCTCAAACTGTTATAGCAATAATTGTAGGTAGATGGGGAGTATTAATAAATAAATCTCAAACATTTCCTTTCATAGGAAAAATGGTTTGTTGCCATGTTAAATAAAAGCAAGTAACAAAACAATATACATTACATATAGGAGAAGTAGCTTCTTGTTCATATCCTCTTTGGCCAGGTTTCCAATTGCAAGGCAAGAGGGATTACTGTGACTTGCACAACAGTTCTTTATCCTCCAGTCCCCACCTTACTTGTGTGTAAATACCCTTCTTATAGGGTATTTACTTCCATTGATTACAATATTTTTAACATGAAATTGACTGTGTTTAAATATACTCGAAAAGGAAAAATACAGGTAAAATCAGTATCTGTTTACTTTTTAATTTATTTCTTGATATTATTCTGTCTCTATAACAACATTTTCAAGACAGCATCACTCATATATTTGTGTCACATTACTTTCATCCACAATGAACAGTTACCTTACAGTAAATTTCTACTCGTATGGGAAGAGAGAATTCTTTGTGGGTTTGGTTTTTTTTGGTTGGTTTTGGGTTTTTTGGGGTTTGGTTTTTTTTTTTTTTTTCATTTTAAAGGCTCTGAAATGCTTTGAAAGCTGCAGACAGCCCATCCAAATGGTGTTTTTATAGCTATTTCACATGGACAGTCACAAGTGTTTGAAAGTACAAAGTCTGCTGGTGCTAGAGATTTGTGTCAGATAAAAGACGACAGGTCGCCTTTGTCCAGACTGCTTACCCTGAATCATGCCTTGCATCTCCTGCAAGAGTGCTTGCTACTTGGCAGAGGCCAAAGCAATGCCAGGGAAGATGTTAAAAATTTAACAGTAAGGACTATCACATGTAATTCTAAAAAACACATTTTAGCTATGGTTTTATTTAGCAGTAACCCAGGAAACAGCATAAATCTAATCCTTGATTTGAAATGGAAGGTAATACTCCATGTCCACCACTTGGACACACCGCAATGCATATCGTGGTACATGAATTTATAATATTCCTGCACATATGTGATGTGACATTA
Source organism: Balearica regulorum gibbericeps (assembly GCF_011004875.1). Classification (NCBI taxonomy): domain Eukaryota; kingdom Metazoa; phylum Chordata; class Aves; order Gruiformes; family Gruidae; genus Balearica; species Balearica regulorum. The sequence goes on from NC_046186.1 coordinate 19,479,204, forward strand.
TAGAGAGAAGAGGAGAACTCAATAGGAATAACTAACATATTCTATTCTGGGTTGTGATTGTTTGTTTTAATAAACCAAAAAGTTTTGTCTAGCCGTACTCAAAATGAACTGGGCCACAGTCCAACTAGGTCAAAGCCACCTTAAAATACCATGCTACAAAGCCACATTCATCCACCTATGACAAACGTTTGAGAATAAATATGCTGATTTTACACACAAATGTTTTGCTACTGATCAGTATTTAAATTATTAAATTTAATTTGGTAAGGAGTGAAACTGAAAGTGAATGCAGAACTGCCTCTACACATACAGCAGAAACAAGGGAAAATTAAAAATCTTATCTTAACATAAATCCAACTGTCTTAAATAGTGCCTAGATCTTTAATACAAAGGCAGAAGAAAGCCTCTTTTTTTAGATTCCATACTGGGATCACTGCCGACTGTCAGACTTCATGCCTTATGCCAGAGTTTTGTTCAGAATGTTTTCTCCCTGCAACAGTAAAAGAGCTGCACTGTAACTAAACTTTTGCACAATTATTTCAAAGAATGAAGCAGAATTTCAATTACTCACACACTGTATTTTCAGAGGGGCTAACTGTGTATTCAGTTGGAGGCATTAAATCGATACAACCACATCTAAAAAGAATGCTTTTTCCTGTGACCTCAGCCGTCAGAAGAAGAAAAACACAGCTGGGAGCAGTATCACAAAGCAGACGACCTAGAGGAAGAGAAGGCTGCAAGCTGTGCCTCAGTAGGGCATGGACAGCTGCAGAAATGGAGCTGTGAAGCAGCCGGTTGGAGAAAGCCAAGCCAAGCAGTAGCGTCGCTATGATAAAGCTGTGGGAAGCTTTTTGGAGCTCTGACACGACTCCCCAAGCAGCGTGGTCAATTGAAAGAGAAGCACTGCCCAGGGCACGGTGGCCCGTGGAAGCTCTGGGGAGGAGACGTAAAGCGTGTGTATGCCAAAGGGCAGGAGACAGCTGGGCTACAACAGGCATTGAGAGAAATCACTAACTGTCTGCTGACCCAAACAGCAAAGACATGAAGCCAGGGCTATGCTCAAATTTAGGGTAAGTAAAGGTTAGTAAGCCATTTATGCAACTGGTATGAATGGCATGTGAATGCTATGGGATAGTGAGAAGGAAAGTAAATGAAACCTGATTTTTCTTTTATTTTTTTTTTTTTTTTTTTTTAGGGGAAGTGTATTTCTACAGGAGAATGTCAAAGGAGACTGGATAGGGAGACTGAATACACTTCTAGGAGGAAACATGTCAAGACTCAGCAGGTCAGTATGTTACAATGAAACAGCACCTCTCAATATCATCAGAAGATGAGCCCTAGCCCTGAGCTGACAGCCAAATCTGTCATAAACCAGTCATAATCTGAAAGCAATCCTGCCAGGCTGGCTTTCCCCTATGATTTGCTGCAATGGTCCTTCCTATACCTATAACAAAAAAAGGAGAAATGCAGAATGCCTTGGTAATGGACATAAGCAGAAAGAGCTCTGTGGCTGGGATGACAAACATATTTGGACTAGCCAAGTTTTGTTAGATGAAGTTACAGAGATCCGTGGCTGACCTTAGGCTCCAACCACAATGGCAGATACATAGAAACATAGCCAAGCTGACTGTCAAAAGGGTCAAATCCAATCCTGGGGAGAAATTCAGCATTAACACAACAATTCCAACAAGAAGTTGTAGCTATTCATTCTCCTGTAGTGCCATCCCTGCTGATTTCTCTGCTTCATTTACTGTATAAGCTGTTCAAAGCATACCACTTCAGGGTTTTTTGCTGTATAGTACAGTGTTGAGAGAACAGTCTGAAAGCAACAAACAATAAAAATAATATATAAAGGGAAAATATGAACACCTCAAAACATTTTTAGAGTCTTTAAAAGTGTAAGGACTCTTATTATCTTTCTAACATAAATGAAAAACAAGAGGAATTGAAGTGGTTGGTAATATACCACAGTCATGGGTTTGAATAAAGCTCAGATGTGAAGTGCCTGAAAGTTGCTGCAGTATAAAGAATATTTCAAAAGTCTACACAAACTCATGACAATCTTAGTTCAGACCAGTTAAACAAATGTGCACATTACAAGAGGTACTGTTAAACATTCACACTAATTTTTGTTCCAAATTTTCAGGCAAAAGAGTGGTCAGAAAATAATAGGCTGTCTCCTGCCCTAGTTGTTATGTCACTCTTAGGCCACACAGGACACTGTATATGAATAATATTTGAATGACCTCGGTCTACTTAGATAACACTTGGAAATCTTTCAGCTAAAGTTTTGACAGCTCATTCTTCAACATAGGGAAAACTGAAGGCTGGGTATGCTAGATAGGATCTTTCCCCTGGATTTCTTTTTCTTTTTTCTTTAGGTTTCATTAGAAGGCATCTGAAAATGAGACATTCATTTTATTTTTGCCTTTGATTAGGAAAGCATTTTATCCACCAAATAATTTATAAAAAGACACAAACTGTTTTTTTACCTAAGAAGTCATGGGTGAAATGCTTGCAGCAAAGAAATGAAACCCCACATTTAGGAAGAAAAAAAGAGGTGGATTTAGACTGTTTAGTGGTTTGTTTCTGGTATTTTCTTCTCCTTTTTCAGTAGGAACAAATCAAAAGAATCTGCTCTCTTTTTCCCACTCACCTTATTAGCTAATGCCCTGAACATCACTGAAGTTTACAGCATCTGTGAGCAACATCCTCTTGAATGTTAGTCATTATATATTAGATTGAAAAATAAGAACTTAGAGAATGTAGTTAGACCACCTACGAAGTCTGACAAATTTCATTCCTAGTTTCTAGTATGGCAACACAGTTCAAATGAGCCAAGGGGACTTGAGCGAAGTCTGCAACAAAAAGGTTTTTTTGAGCAACAGGATTACACCAGTAGACCAACACAGTCAGTACTGAGTCATCTTTCTGCATTTGCACTGTATGTGTCTTGAAGATTTGACCTAGATGAGGTTTAGTGTAGTGACCTGAATCTAACATCTCCATCACATGTGTCATTTGAGGACCAAACAGTGGATCAGACCTTTGTGAGGATTTGCAATGTGTTTGGTGTGCACTACAAGCAGTTTCCAATTTAGTTTCCTCTGAAAAGAATTGAATTACTGCATACCAAACACATGTGCAGTAAGGAGACACTATTGAGGGATTTGCTTCAAAATCATGCTGCTAATGGACTGCAAAATACTAACGTACAGGCCATCTCAAATCATGTTTCTGTGGTTGTCAGGTGTGATTCCCCATGCAATCAATAGAGAGAAGTAGTCATAAATTAACTTGAATTAACCTTTTGTAGTGAGCTGTTCGAACACAGTAAGGTTTAGATTTCTTTAGGTTCAAATTTAGAACTTTTTCATCCCAATTCAATTGTTAAGCTGTTTGCAGCTCAGTTTCTGACATAAAGGTTCTGGGTGTAGACACCTTCCTTCAGTGGTTCTTAATGGTTAGCTCAGGTGAACCCTGGCTGTGCATGCTGGCTTCTCTGAATCACATTTATACACACCTTCATTTATCTAGAGATTTTTCAGGGAGCCAATGTGATTACCTAATGTCTGTGTTTTTTTTCTGTGCTGATTATGCACTTATGTTAGTTACTGGACTGACTGTCCTGTTCTTGGTGTCTCCTGGAGCACTGGATTTCATTTAAGAGCAAGCAATTATTCCCCTCATCTTTGTACCGTATGGCTTCTTTAATTCTCCAAGTAACTATGCATTGTCAGATTCTCAATGGTTACTGCTTCTATCATTGGCTTTTTTAATTTTCTGTTTTCTTCCTTAAAGATATTATCAGTCAAACTTCAGATATAAAAACCCCTGTATTTTTATCCATTGGCTAAAGGTGCAATACCTTTAGCTGCACTTCACATTCCAAGGTGCCATCAAGTGAGCAACTGAACTTACTTACCCCATACCCTAGAAAGTTTTACAAAGTGAAGCTGAAGCATCATTTGGGGTTCTTAGTTCATGACTGGCCTTCCACAAAACATGAATCATGGGTTTAACTTAGAGATGAAAGTTTCGTGCAAACTCTTTCGAGAAGCAGCTGCCACACATAAATGGTGTAGTTCATTTTCAAAGCTTTTGTACAGCTTTGAAAATGAAAAAGTCCCTTCCATTCCCATGGTGAAAAATAAATGGCAAAACTGATAGGTGTTACAGTTTAAGTCATGTTTAGGGAAAAATTCCACTCTGGATGATGTAATCTAGTGTTATGTCTAATGAATAATGACAGGGGAAGCCATGCCAAGACCATACTACAGCAACTGAGCAAGACAGCCAATGTTTCAGCAGTCAATCTTTATTAGCATGTATCCTAGAAAAGATACAAGAAAAACATTTCTTCTGTAGTAAATATATATATGTGAGAGAGTGTTTATTTATTTATTTTTGTAACCCAAAATGCTTAAATATAAGCAAAGTTAAACTGTGATTTCATTGCAGAGAGGAAGAAACATCCAGAGTGTCTACTACTTAATCATGTTTTCTCATTATGAATTAAAAAAAAAAAAGCAGTATTTTTTCAGAGGAAAATGATTTTACAGATCATATATTCTGGGTCCAGAAACTATACCAGACTTCTGAAAAGAGATCTTTATACTATCAGAACTTTTGAAAATAATTAGAATTATTAAAGATTAGAATGGCTGATAAACTTGCCTGTGAAACGAATACAACCAAAGACAGACATTGCTTAGCAGTGGAGACAGACACTCATTTTACAAGTGACAAATAATTGCTGGAAATTCTCTACAGTGATCTGACGAACATTTACTCAGGTCTATAAACTGCGTGCAAAACCAGCAACCTTTTCCCAGGCTGTGTTGGGTTTTCCAAACATAAATAGACTAGCTTTTAGGAGACAGATAGATGTATTTAAATAACCTTATTTCACAGAAATTTTTGGAGGGAACAGGGGCCTTGACGTCAGAAGAAAAAATGACAAGGCTATTTTATATTTGCAGGTGTGTGGGGTGCAGTGCCCAGGCGCTGGCAGCAGCGGGGGTGCAGGGGCCACTGTGAGGAGAGGCCGGGGCTGCCCCGTGCCGGACACAGCCGGTTCCAGCCAGCTCCAACCCACAGGGCACGGGTGAGTCTCTCAGACAAGACGGTGGCATCTCTCTGAAAATGTATTTAAGAAAGGACAAAAGGCTGCTTGGCAGAGAGGAGCGAGAGTTAAAAATGTGAGAAACAACCCTGAGAAACCTAAGGTGAGAGAAGAAGGAGGGGGAGGAGGTGCTCCAGGTGCCAGAGCAGAGATTCCCCTGCAGCCCCTGGTGAGATCATGGTGGAGCACATATCCACAGTGCAGTCTGTGGAGAGGACCACACCAGATCAGGTATGTGTGCCCTGAAGGAACTGTGGCCCACGCTGAGCCCACACTGGAGCAGGGGAAACGTGAGAGGGAAGGAGCGGCCACAGAGGAGCCATTATGGACTGACCCAACCCCCTGTTCCCATCCCCCTGCGCTGCTCAGGCAGGAGTAGAGGAGATGGGAATGAAGGAGTCAAGTTGACCCTTGAGGGAAAAAAAGGAGGAAGGTGGTGTTTTAATTTGTCTTTGTCTCTCACTATTTATATCTATTTTAATTGGCAATAAATGAAATTAATTTTCCTCAAGTCTATTTTGACCATGATGGTAACTGGTAAATGATCTCCCTGTCTTTATCTTGACCCATGAGACTTTCCACCTTATTTTCTCCCCCTCTCCTGTTGAGGAAGGAAAGTGAGAGAGCAGCTGGGTGGGCATTTGGCAGCCGGCTAAGGTCAACCCACCACAGCCAATATTTCTTTAACTGAATAGTCCCAATTTTCTGTATATTTTTAAAAACACCAGTTTGCATGGAAGAATCTCTGGAGAGAGGTTATGCCCTAGTCTATATGCCAAGGTACAGAAGTTAAAAGGGGTGTGCAGAAATATATATAAAGCACCTCTTGTCCTCTGTGTTTTACACTGATAGTAGGTGAGACCTGAAAACAGATGAATGAGTAAGGTGTCATCATGCTGAGCTCATCAGAGGATAGGGCTTGAAGCAATCTGAAGGTTAGGACAGGCCAGAAGCAAAATATATAGATATATTTATAAAATAGATGTATACCCATGTGCACCTGAAATAGCTTATTCTGTGCTTCTCATTCAGAGATACACTGAAAATCACAGTCTTTACAACTGGTATTTGAAAACATCTATGCATTGAGCTCCAGTACCCCTACTGACATTGAATTGCACTGCCGTTCATAGGTATCCACTGTGAGTGAGGCTATTGCTCATCCTGACCAGGAATGGGAAGATAAACCACATGGCCAACAAGCAAAACCACGTGTATTTTAAAATTCTGCTAGCTTATATAAATCAGTTTAACACAGTTTCAAAGCTGTTTTGACACAATCCAACACATTTGAAGCTGTGCTTTAGCCAAGGCTTTGCACAACACAACTACTTATTTTAATCTTAGTCTGAATCTTGACAGGATTTCTCACGTATATTCATCAACACTATTAGAAAGAAGTTCTGCCATCAAAATGCTGTACAAAGAATTCAATTTTTACACCTGACTCTTAAGGTCACAGAATCACAGAGGCCACTGTGTACTTCAGGAAGAAGAAATAACATAAATATATAGCTGGGATCCAACTAGAAAGCAAAAAAAGGAGCTTTTAAACTGAAATTAAAAAAACCCAAACCCTTGGTAAAATGTTAATGTACTGATGACTGAGGGATATCACTCACTAATAAGCAAATGGAAAGCTTCCAAAAGTGAGGCTGTGTTGAGAAGATGACGTTCTCATTTACAAGCATTCTGGCCTCTGTTCATTTTTAATAGATGCAGCAGTTACAAAAACAAGATTACAGAGGCCCTGCGTAGACCCTGTGGCATCTGGTTAAGTGGTCCACAATCTGTCTTTTTTTTTTTTTTTTTTTTTTTTAAGGCCTACATCAAAGATGTGCCCTATTTATCTTTGTGTATTTGCTATGCAAGTGACTGGACTTACCATTTAAAAACTTGACTGGATATGAGTCAAATTCCACCTGGAGGAATCCTTTCACCTCCTGTAGGGACATGTTAAATGGATCTCTAGCTTGAAATCTTTCCCCCTAGTTTTTGCAAAACAGCTTTCATTTCAAAGGGTTGTAAATGTACTGTAGCAGTCATATGGCCATTGCATTTTTTAGTTCTCTGCCTGTCAGTCATTGCTGTATTAAAGGCCTACAACAAAACCAAAAATTCACAACAAACTCTATGTAATGAAAATACTGTCATCCTAAAGGGTTGGGAATTCTGATTTTTCTTTTTAGGGTAATTGAGCCATCTACAGGAGAAAATCTGCTTTCTATTATTCTTATTTCAGACAAAAACCCCAATCCATTTGATGGGAAAGGATGTGTTTTGCAACCAACTGGCTAAAAATCAGAACATTCTGAGAGGATTTACTTAGGAAAAACAAAAACAATTTAATCTGAAAACACAGTGCAAATGGAGTTTAAAATGTATAGTATTAAGATAGGTATTGAAGAATATATCGAGATTCCTTTCATTATATGTCTTTTCTTGGAAAATGATAGTGTAAGTGGTTAAGCAATAGGGCTTAGCTGTAGCCTTTCAGCACAGCTGCAACAAATAAGTAGTCTACAGTCTCTATTAAAAGGAAATAGATATTGATGTAGGAATACCTGAAGATAAGGAGACTGATTTCAGTGGGAGCTGGGGTAGACCACTTCTATGGTTCAGCTGAAATCTTTAATTTACCACATAAGATGGAAGTTACTCAAAAGAAAAGTAAGGAATGCGTTTGAGTATCACATACCTGCTAATGACATTGGAAGCTGTTACTTTTTTATAGCTCATTTTAAAAGAGAGCAAACAGAAAAGTAAAAATGTCATAAAAATATCCAAAGAAAATTAGTTAACCCATAAAACAGATTTAAGGCTTGCTTTTTCTTTGCACAACATTAACATGATCTTTCATCAGTAGACACAAGGAATAACTGCTCAATAAGGGCATCTTAAAAGAGAGGTAATCCAGGGGAAAGACAGAGACAGCGTTGTGGTGGTTTCACTCATCTCTTTATTATTACTACTGACAGGTAACTGAATTTCTCCTTTGCCTGAAGCCATACCACCTGAGGTTCTAATCTTGTCAGATTTTATGTGCTAAGCATGGTTGAGAGAGCTCTAAGGAATAACAGGTACTGCAGGAAACGGTTATTCTTCCTCTTGACTAGTGACACTTGCCAGTGCAACATACTGCCAGTGCAGCTCTCCTTCCCAGTGACTTAATATTTTCAACAATATTATAGTAATAGTATATAGTAGCTTCTGTGATATGATCCAGGAGATGGGCCTGCAGACCCAAAATAAAAAAATATCAGCTTGTTTCACAGTTTTGTCCATTCTGCCTGATTGGAAATACATCAGGAAAGGACAAATCAGCAGGGCAATCAAGGACAGCCACCCATGGGTCTCATCACACACTTGCTCAACTCTGCTCCAGCATGCTGCATAACTGCATAATACACCAACTCTGAAAAGGGAGGATTCTGATATTAATCTATTCTTTTATTTGGTACAACTTTTAATGAATTTACATACAAATATAGACTTCCTGCACCACAATCAAATTCATCAAAATATTGACAAATGAGAGTTCATAAAGTGAATTCCAGCTTTGGGCAGAGGGAAAGAAGATTGAATAGCTGCAATACTATTTCACTTTTTTTGCTGCATTGCAATGATGGAGATTAGAAAAGAGACTTTTAATGATACTGGTGGTTTTCCAGTGTGGCAAACAGTGATGATGTCTGTTTATGTTTTAATGGGGTGATTATGTTTGACAAGTAGACAAATTCTCAGAAACCTTGGTCTGAAGCCTGGGCAAGGAGTATGAGGTATTCAGCTGCTTGGATTGGAATTCTTCCTGAAATCATTAACTGTCATTTTTCTTTCCCCCTTTTTGTTTTTGGTTGGTTTTGGGGGTTTTTTTGTGTTCCACAATTTGCCTCCATCATTGTCTCTGACTGCTATACATTTTATCAAGGCCTAGATTCTTTCAAGAAACATGGCATTTCCTGAAAACTGTAACAAATTAATTGCAAGACTGCCATGAATCCTACTTTGGATTTCCTTTTAACCTTAACACCAGGCTTAGTTTTTACTGGTCGATTATAAGGCATCTGAGAAATGCTCACATGTTTTTTTCCACTAGCTTTGCCTTCAGATCAATAAACTCAGTCAGGGAGGCTGTTATAAACAACTAGAAGGTATTTTAAACACCATGCTTTTTCTTGCAACGATTATCTATACTTAGGCATGCCCCACTACCCCAACTTCTAGGCTTTAATAGGACCGTGGTAAATCTAGAGTTCATTGGAGCCAAACCTCAGTTCTACTGATGGAAGTGAAAAGTGATCCTGATCCACTGGCTGACTGTATTTTCTCTGGCTTCAGTAGCCCTCACATTTTTAGATCATTTCCTTAAAGCTGATGAATCTCACGTAATCCAGGAAGGGGGACAAATTTTACCAACCTAGTTTTCTGTCTTGCCTCCATTCCTACATGTTATTCACTTAATCATCATTACCCTGTATCTGCCAGTGTCTCAGAGACACCTTGGCAGTTAGCTAAGATACCTCCATCCTCCCCTTTTCTGAGCTGTCATTTTGGTTAAGTGGTTGACTGAAATGACGTGTCATGTCATACTCTTACTTGTCTTGTATTATATAATTTCCTATATTCATTATTCTAATATTTCATGAAAAAATGTGAATTGCAAGGTAGATATTCTGAAATTTTACAAGGCTTTATTAAAGCATATACAAAGTAAAGAGTATATGGGTACATGGCAGAGAACATACCTTTTTTACATTTGAGGCATAAAACTCTTGTTATAGCCTAACCAAAGACACAGTTAGTCTTGGCACCCCAAAGTCATTACAAAGTCAAAACAATAAATATTGCAATGTATGATCTCAAGCAGGAGCCAGTAGTGAGTATATAAAATCCACAGCTGCATAACTGGTCGTACCAAGTTGTGGGTATTGAATGAAAAGCAAAGTTCTGCATGTGAGGAGACTCAACACAGGATTTGAAATGCTCTGCATAAGGTTAAAAGAATATTCAACCTTGATGACTTGCTGATAGCGCTGGGCAGTTAGGAGTCAAACATTGGATGTAGACAATATTTATGAAACTAACATCTATTAAGACAAGATAGAAATATAACTGCCTGGAGAGAAAAATAAAAATAAAAAAAAAAAAAAAAGAAGGAAAAAAAGAAGAAAAAAAAAAGAAAAAAAAAAAAGAATAAGAAAAAAAAAAAAAACCGGATATAAAGATAAACCTGCTTTCCCAAACTGAGGTTCTCTCTAAGACGGAAAATTTGCATAAGAACTGAGTCACCAGCTAGAAAAGAACCTGAAAGATTTATGAAGCAGATAACAGGCAGAGAAGCTTTTCTTGCTACATTTGTGGGAGAGGTAAATATTAGTAGATATCTATGACTTTGTGCCTTGTTTTTTCTAAAATTAGGAAAGTTCTTATTTGCACTGAATTTTTAAAAAGAACTTTCACTTCTTTTTACTAACTGGACCCTGTGTTAAAAGTGATGTAAGTGCAGGTGGCGAAACCAAAGCTGTAACAGTCCTCAGAAATGGGAATCTGAAAGCACTCGGTGTCACAGTAGCCAGTACCACAAAACACTGTGGGACTCACATGACTCCCAAGTGACAGAATTAATCTCATAATCCCATTGTGGCTGGTTCTTTCTATACCTGGATTCTATTTCTCATCTTTCTGTCAAGCACTATCAAATACCTGGGGCTTTGGAAAAAACTGGCTATTAATGTAGAATGCTGTGATGAAGTAACTGAGCAAACACTAAGTAAATCTCGTTTTATTTAGCCATGTTCAAGTCCTTTAGCAGGCTTACTTACAGTATACTGGAAATGCTACTTTCTGGAAATCTTGGCTTTCCTATTATTGCCTGGGGGTAAATCTGCACAATATATTAACTGAATATAAAAATTGTAATGAAAGGGAAGTGTGAGTACAAAGCAAAATTCTCTGCTGCCTGCTTTCAGCTTCTCCCTCCATAAAGCCTAGCACCAACCCCCCTGGTTGAAGCATGTCTTCCCAACACTGGAACCTTGTTCTACTGCTAAAAAAAAAAAAAAAAAGTAGATGTTTATGTAACAGTGCCACCTGGTGCTACCTGCCAAAACAAAAGCTTTAACATGGAATTAAAGAAACCAACCAACCAACCAAAAGGAATCAACATTTTTAATGACTTTAAGCATGCAATAATATGTTGTTTCAGCCCTTGTACTCTGCTATAGCCTTAGTTTTCTCTTTTTTTTTTTTTTTTCCACTGCAATTTGCACAGAAATCAGGCTTAACTGTGATTTATTCTGAGAGAGAATTGCTATTAGTTTGTACTGAAAACATCAGGAAAATCTCTGAAATTGTGTAAATTATAGACAGTGCTATTAAACTAATAATTATGTTTTGTGTTATTGCTAATATATGAAATATTTTCATTACAGGCCTTAATATCACCAATTTAAAAGTATATAGTCACCAATTTAAAAGTATATAAATGGTTGTACGCTACTGAAACAAAGGTACTGGAAAAGTGTTTTACAGGGAAAGCATGGTGTGAACAAATTCAGCAAAAGTCTAGTATCAGCTGAAAACTGAGACTTTAGTTAATTATTCTACTACAGTACCTTCAGAATAAGTCATCCCAAGCAAGGGAATAGCAAAACAATGTGGCATAATAATAAGATCTCTTTCTAAAACAATTTTTGCTAAATTTCCTCTTGCAAAGGTGATTTTCTTCTCAAGTCAGCCACCCTGGATTTATTTTTCTCTTATATATTTATTGTTCATATATACACATACACACACAAAATATATGCAAGAAGTGACCATCACCATTAAAATTTTATTACAACTCCTGTTAGCTCAACAACCCTCTTGACCTCACATGGAACCATCATGTGAACCACAGCAGGTTTTCTTGCTTTCAGCCTTGGCTGTAATAACACGAAGCACAGAAATACTTCATTCCAGGCACCAGATGGGCTGGTAAGTTTGTTCTAGTGTCTTGCCACCAGCTTGCAGACACAACAGACTACAGATAACTGTCACTAAAACAAAAATACTTACTGGCTTTCAAATGATTGTACCAAATCTGTTGCTGCAGTATGTTTCTATTTGTCCATAATTGCACTGAACTCTTAGTTCTTGTAATTGCAGAAGCTTGAAAGGATAACATTATAGGGTCCTCCTGGGCCATGAGTTTGCGCTCTGCTATCTTTGTTTGTACAATATTCATCTTGCATGGCATCAATCTGAAATGAGCAGTGCTCATTAGAAATGGCAAACAAGACATACTGACTTTAAAATAAAAGTTCTTCACAGAGGTATCCCAGCAACTTCCAAGTCCTGAAGGATGGAGTTTGTTTTTTTAACCTCTGTCAATTTTTCCTTGCACTCACTCCATTGCTTTGCTCTTTTTGAAGACAGACACCATTTCCCCACCTGTGGTGGGGAGTCTCTTTTTTGTCCTCATACAGAAGAGTCAAATAAAGGTCTGCTGTGGAAGAAGCATCCACTAACAGCAGATGGACCTGAGTAGGTTCAGCAGCTGACACAAGTGCTAAGAGCCAAATCACCCAGATTTGATCATGCCATGTCTGCTATTCCCCACTCCCAAACTCAAAGCCGATGAAACAGATTAGAAAACAACCATTCTTCAAATAAATCAGTAGCCCATATGCCTAAACTCCCCTTTTTGAGCTCAGGGAGGATAATGATTATAGCATCTTCCCTGGAGATAAAGAACTGGATTCTCCATTTTTCTTCACTGGGACTCAAAGCCAGGAATTCAGTGTCAGGAGAGCCTGACACTGGTCGTGTATTCTTAACTCCCTCTGGATTTATACCAGCTGGGGTGGCCCAACATCCAAGCGTTTTCCTTTCACTTAGAGGCTTTATTCCTATTTTCTATTTTTTTTTTTGGTGTGTCCCAAGTTTTCATTATTCATGTAAATGGTTGTTTGCTGTAGGATTTTTTCTCTTCTGAATAGGGTCTGGAAAATCACACTTAATTTTAGAACAGCATTAGGAATTACAAGTCACATTTGGTTTATGTGATTATTAAAATGGACTAGTCCTAAAGCTGAAAATTTAGGGGAAGAGAGAAAAATAACAGACAAGGTTGAAAAATGGGTTGTTATTCAGGGATCACAGACCTCTAAGGGCTAATCATTGACTGCTTTTATTATGCAAAGCGGCATCTGGTGTTCAGCTTCCACATTTGGAAGAAGTGTTGTCTAATGAACCTGCTATTCTACACTTGCTTTCTACTTTTAATATCCTGTTAAGAGCACTGATGGCTTATCTGCAGCAAGAATCAGAGTTTTAAAAGGAATTAAATGAAACCATCCAAAGGTACAGAAATGTAAATCCCGTTATTAGTTAGGTCATTGACAGCATTAGACTACCCATTAGTTTGCTTTTTTTAGGAAGAGCAAGAGATGCACAGATGTGAAAGGGGAAAAGTGTCACAGTTTTGACTTACTTTCCTTTCAGTCTTTGCAGCATGGCCTGTGGTGCTTTGTACACAGAAAGGCAAGGAAATCTAATCCAATGGGGAAAGCCTAATTAAAGGCAAAGACTGTAATGCTGTATTTCTTCAGTGGGAGGGGTTTTTTTAGGAGACCTGTCATATCCAGTAGAGCTGTTGCAGGGGAGACAGGTAGTGACATTGGTTGTGGAACTGTGATTCGATAACTCAAATTAAGAGCTAACATATTTATCCTGGTTCTGGCTTCCTGCTCCCCTTTTCCTGCAGTACAAGGCATTGGAGAGCAGTGGTGAGGGCCAGGCAGGTCTCTTATGTAGGACAGTAGAGAAATGAGCTGTGTATGAGACAGAGGAGCCAGGGCCAAGAGTTGGAAGGGATATGCCCTGGATATGCCCTGGGAGTTCATGGCTTGCATCTTATGTATTCAAGCCAAGAGCATCCAGAGTGTAGGAAATATGAGGGTGACTCCAGCCTGTACTTGCTTGTCTGTAAATGGGATGGCTCTCAGGAACCATCTCATGGAACATTAGGGACAGGCCAGGAACATGCTGTCAGGCTTCAACATTGTCCTGTGACGATAACAGGCAAACTTATCCTTGGCTCACTCTAGGGTCCATTCTATTTGAGCAAGTACCTGATTACTTACCAGCATGGTATTGGTTTCAGGCAAACAAAAAAAAGCCAAAAGATACAGTACACAGCTTGCGTTTGCAAGTTACAGGATGCAGGGGAGTAAAACATCTCTTCTTCTCCCCACTGACCAATTTGCAAAAACACCTAGATATAGGTCTTGAACTCTCAGTGGGATTCATCTGACCAAGCGTAGACACCTAAATGTACTCATCTGATCGTGAACTGGTTATTTTAATGGGTGCCCTGCTACCAAGTGACTCAAATAGGTCAGCTGAATTCCCGTTTAAAAGTGTTTATATCTCTCTGTTGACTACAAAGTAAGTCTCAAGTGACTAGTTCAGATGTAGATGTCTACACTGCAGATGTCTAAAGTTAATGAGATGAGTCTCAACCATAAGTGTCCTACTCACTCGGGAACAGAAAAAGAGTTTGGAAGCAGCTTACTAAAATATACAAATGAAAACATTGTTCACTTACGACACTTTAATTCCAAGTGCTCCCAGCAGCGAGAATGTAAAGATCTGGCAGAGAAATAGTTTAACCCCTCTTAAAAAGCACTGACAAGTTGACAGTACTGTTGCTACTCTTGCAGCACTTTTGCTACATGCTCCTAGAGATGGGATTAGACTTGGGAGAAACCGTGTGCCATTCTGACAGTCGTCGTAATGTCACCTGATGGGTTGAGATCATTGTAGAAGAGGTTCTCAAATTAGGTAAAATGATCAGCATGTAATACAAGCTAGCAGAATTCATTTTTCCACTTATTGCTAGTTCTACTTTGTTCAAAATAGAAGAGCTAAGGAATAATAGCTGCAGTGGTATCTGGGAACTTAGTTTCATTTTAGATCAATTGTTATTGGTTCAAAATTATCCACACACTTGTGTTTTATTTAGTGGCCAACAGCTATTTTCTTCTTAATTAGAGTTTTTATTTCATTGCATCTGTATTTCATTTTCATAGTAAATCAGGAAGATGGCAGATTTGTTATAAATCACTTTGTGCTTTGGGGAAACCGGGCTAAAGTTATATACCTTTCTTTGAAATATATCGTAAAAGACAATTCAGTTACTGATGAGGCATGAATGTATCTAATGGCATATTCTGTAGGGTGATTTGTTTTAATTGTCACAGTGGGACCTGTTATTACACAGTAGTAGAATGGGTCACTGCGTTATAAAATTAAAGCTGATGCAAGGCATTCATTTCTAGCTTATTTGTAAATTCAAGTGTTTGGGATAAAAATATGCTGACTATAAAGAAATGTATGGCAACATGCACAGCAGTGGCAAATGTCTCTTAATAATAAACATCTGCATGAGGTCAGATGTTAAGGAAATTCAAGGGAGTGGCACACTGGGATTTTGTCATATGTGCGTTAGCCCAAATTAAGTCAAGGGAAAAGTATCTGAGAGTAGGAATAATTTCTATTACCAGAGGTAACTCTTCAAGGGCAATTAAATGTGCTGGCTCGTATTCATATTGCTGTGCCATAGGATGTGAAAAATAAGCCAAAAAACTGCTTATGATGAAAAGCATTGCAATAAATCTGCTGAATTTTCAAGTTTAAAAATTAATAGTTAATTACTGGATCAGTGACAAAAGGATGACTTTTCTGTTTTCTTGGGTGCTTATGACTTTCTTTTCTGCTCTGGGGATGGGATATAATATTCTGCACCCAAAAACACTTCAGAAGGACACCATTTGTTCATGTATCCATCCGCTGATCCTTACCTCGAAGGGCAGGACTGGATTCTTTTGAACATCTCTGTTCAGTTTCCACAAAAATGAAAATAAGAACCTCACAGCTCAGTATCTTATATAGTATTATCAGTTCCTGTAAATATCACACAGGAAGATTGTTTTAGGCAATGTTCAAGATTAGTGAACACACTGATTTAATTTAAATTTCAGCTGACCTCAGAGAGCCAGATCCTTGGTCTATTTATCCAAATTCAGTCATTTTTTTCAATGAATCATGGCACAAGACATTGGGAAAAAGCTACCCTTGGAGTTCATTTTAATTAGTGTCTGCTACAATATCTTGTGTTATCTATGTCCCCACACAAAACATAACTTCTATCAGCAACTAAAATACTATACTTTATATGGAACTGACAAGTAAACTGAATTCTTGAAGACTCTCCACTTTCCAGAAAGTGAATCTTGATTTTAAGTGACATCATTACTGAGATACTATAAGACAGAGGTTATCTGTTGTCTTCTGTTAAGAGCTTACTGCTATATCCTATACTGGGATTGCTAAAACACCAGGAATCATTCAATTTCTGATATTAATTGAGCTCTAGGAATGCATTAAAAAAAAAAATAAATTTTTTTCCTGCCTTTCTACAACTTCTACAACTCTGGGGAAGAAATAAGTACAGGTCGGCTGAGAAATGCAGATGATACTGTAGTCTGTGTTATAAATACTAGTCCACCAGCATCACTCTGAGACTGGAAGTAACAGGGCGAGGGTAAGGCCCACTGTCTACTATTAGATGGTGTTTTTCTACAAGTCATCATCAATTTTCCTCAAACTGGTCATAGAAAATTTGCCAGAGTCATCACATTTAAACCATGAATCCCATAATTTCTTTACTTTACATGTGTGCTGGAGCAGCCCTTAATATGTGTTGAAAACATGATAAATGAAGGTGTAACTTTAAAGCCTTTAAAGGCAACATTAGCATCCCTCTATTCCACAAGGCATACTGCTGTCTTACTCTTCAGAAGAGAAGTGCAAGAATAGGGCTGTAATTCTGTAGTCGAAAGCAAGATGTTAGGAAAGAAAAATCAAATTAACAACTTGCTTATTTTTAGAACTGCTTGATCAATATGTACTGTGCAAATACTGGTGAGAGAATAGTTACTTATTGTGTCGACATTTATCCATTTACATATTACCCTAATTATATTCAGATAATTTAGCTATATATCAACTTGTACACTGTTTCCTTAAGGCAAAAAATCTGAAGCGTGTATTCACCTGCAAAATATTGCCAAACCTCAGAGCAGGTCTCTATGTTTATATAGACATACCTGTAAACGTGTGTGTTTATATGCCAACATAGGTATCCAGGGAACCACAATACAAGGTTGTTCAGATTTACGTCAATGTCTTTCTGTTCATGATTCTTGTTTTCTTCTTTTTCTACGTCCCGTAGCAGTCAGGACTGTACTACCCTTGTGTGGCTTCATGCCCAACAAAGCTGACGGCTGAAGAACAGTCTCTAGTGCTATCATGCTTATCTCCTAGGATAAGGAAATGATTATTTTATGTCAGATTCTTAGAATGGAATTTTTCATTAATGTCAAACACCAACTAGGTTTTCTCCTCTTATGACATCTATTATGTAGCAATAGTTGGTGGCAGCAGCCAAAATTCTCATGAAAATAGTTTTATAGCATACTGTGCTGTTGGGCTAGCTCCATGCAGCTGACACTTTACTATATTTCCTAGTTTTCCTTCTCATTTATCATTACTTCATTATGATAAATCATCAAGTCACACAACTAGAGGTGGGAAAGATCTATGTGATCATTAGTATAGCAAAATTTTTCTTTCTTTCTTCTACCTAGCTTTAAATAGGCTTGAAAATGAGCTTCTATCCATGTATTTTGAGAGCTACAAAACATTACCGACTTCTCAGTTTCACTCTTTTAATCTTGGCAGGGGTTACAGTTCTTAGTACTACAAATACTTTACAAATTATCTCTCTCCTTCCACATGAGATTTAATGTGTGAGAAGTGAGATCTATTCTCTTTCTCATCTTTTAATCAGGGGCAACCTGCAGAACAGCTGTGATTTCTAGAATCTGAAAATATATGCAAAAAAATGTCCTTCTCTGCAGTCCTCCACTTCAATCTTGTCATATAAAATCATTACTAAAATCATACAAATTTAGATTTTAAATTCTTGTAGAGTTCACTTATTGTCCTGTTGATTTCTGCTATCTTTTTTCCTATGGAAGTTTCTCTCCCTTACCTAATCTTTGAAGGTATTATCACCTCTTCCAACATTCAGTATCCCACTTTGCTTTTTCTGTTCTCTCCAATAGACTGCAGAAAATTAAAGGAGGGAAGTTACCAGAGATGACAACTATCTAGGAGCTGCAGATAGAAACACTTTCCTTTCCCATTTCGAATGAACTACCTATTTCTGCCTATTTTATAGGTACTTGACAGCCTGTCTGTTTTTTTCTGAAGCCAGGTCATCTAACAGGTCAATCTATTACTGCCCTGAATTGAGTCTGCTTTGTGGAATTGTTCATTGCACTGACATATGCGTTTGCAGTCATTCTCTGCTGCCTCTTCTCAGTTTCACTCACATTTTCTGGGGGGAAAAAGGAGAAAAAAGAAAGAGAGAAAAAAAAGAGAGGTTATTAATTTTAGATACTCACTGTATCATTTTCATGCCCAGAGAATGAAAACTGCTTTTCACATTACAAAGGAGCACAAGCTTTAAATATTGCTTTATCAGGAAGGCCTCAAGTAAACCTCTAACTTTTGTTTCAGACTGTTGTGAAAGCCAAAATAGTTTCAGACTAGAGTACACCAGTGACAATGAAATATGCGGACAGTTTTTTTCTTTTAAGGTATCAACACCTGATCTTTCAGTTACCAAGCCCTGGGCAGTCTGCAGAACCATTTACAAACTTTAGTTATATATATAAAAATATTAGCAGAAATATTGAAATGTTTTTAATGTGCTTTTCACTGCTAATAGATCAGATACTATATGAGGTACCATTTTCACAACATGATCCTACATTCTGCAGCAACTGACCTCTCTCCAGACTGAGAAGGCTGCAACTTACATATCAATACCAGAACTGATTACATACTCTCTAGTTAGTGGTAAAACCAGGCACATGCAAAGTGGGATTCGGGTGACCTGCTCTCTACAAAAACCTGTAGGTCTCTGCAGACAATAAGGGAAGCTCAGACGTGGAATTTTACATAACAAATATCTCAAGTCAGATTAGATGCTTCTCATTTTATAAACTCATGTGCCCCCATGCTTTTCAGGTTAGTGATGGATTCTCTACTGTTGGCTCATCCTAAAGATTTCTGTAACAATCTACTCTGCAAAACTGTGCAGCAAGATTTTCTCTGGCCTACTGTACTCTGAAGCAGGTGTTATCTTTTGCTTCAGTTCAACATGCACCATTACAAAAGTTCCAAAGCATAAGCATGGAAGGCTTCCCCCTTCCACCCCTTTAAAGCACAGCTTGTATTGCAAAAGCCTTACCATTTTAATAAAATAGAGAACAAAGTGACATGTTTAGTACAGAAGTCCCAAGACTGGCAGCTGTATGGTAAATCAATGTACATCTTGTTCAAATCCTGTCCCTGAAATATCATCTAGAAGGCTTGATGGGGAATCACTTTTCTGTCTTAGTAGTGCTCACCTCATTTCCAGTAGCATTCTCTCATCCTCTTCAAAAAATAGATTAACTCAATTCAGAAAATCATAAGCCATGAATTTTGCTGTCAACACCAATGCAGGTAATTGTTAGATTTATGCCTCCTTCAAAAAAAACAGATGATTAACATCTGGCTGCAAAAGATCCATACAAACTTAATGCAGATGAGAGATAAGTAATTTTGGACTGACAAAGTTTTCTGAGGAATTGTTCTAATCCATTACTTCACATTGAATGTACGGTGATTGTGAGGTGATTGACTGACACAAATGAATAGCTCAGTGAATCTTCTCCCTCACAAGACTGAGTTAGTTTGCCCTTCCCAGATCACAAGTTCCTTCATCCTTAATCCTTTCTCCCTATCTAGGATCAAAGCAAGTTTTTTTAAATTCCTCCTTTAAGACTTTTAAAAATATAAAATCTTTAAAAGAAGATTGATAGCAAGGAAGGTTCTTCAGTGCTGTAATACCCACGTCTTTTCTTCTTGCCGTATGTCTTTGGAGCTTTTCCCTTATACTGTAGGCCCAAAATTTTATGCCATCTCCATTGACTCTGTCCTGTGTTGCTTCCCAGGTAGCCTCACAGTTATGTGGTTCTTTCCTCAATCAGAGGTTCCGAGCACTGGGCCATTTTTCAGAAAAAAAACCCTGCTAAGTATAGTGCTAAGTAGCTAGTGGGGGGTACAACTCTGCAGCACTTCATAACTAATATATCTGCTGTTAAGTAGAACTTAATTTGGAGTAAGATTTAGCTTGTTCAGAGGAGAGAAAACAGTTAATAGCTATGCTAGTCATCTGAAATATATATTGAATATGTCGATAAAATGAACATGCATTCTGATACATTGTAGAACATAAATTATGGGTTCTTTGCTTCAGGGTCTTTCTGGCATTTAAAGTAATTGAAATAACAGATATGCTAAGTTTAGTCCCAGATGTTGCTACAGTAAAGGCAAATGCTAATAATAATAAAAAAAATCCTCAAACATATAGCCAGTGGACTTAACACTGTTAGAATTAGCAGAATTTAGTCAAAATCAGCAAGCCCCAAATTCACAGAGACAAGTAGATGAATGCTGAGTATAGCATGACCCTAAAGCTCAGCTTTTAACTATTAAAGTGGAATTTCTAATCCTCATTGAGGCATCTAAGCTAGAATTAGACTTCTTCCTTCTCCACAGCTTGAACCACTGCACAGCCAGGACAGCAATAGGAAGACAAACTGTAAGTGTGCTGCAGTTTGCAGTAGTACTCTTCCCATGCAGAAGGGTAGCCCTGGGTTCTTGTCTGTTCCTGCTGCTTTTGCACCATCTCTGTTGTTTTCTTCTTTACTGTAAAATGCATAAACAGACTCTAGAGCAAATATTCCTCATGCCTCCCTTCTTTTGTCATAGTCAAGTAATTTCTTTGATGTGGTTGGAGAATCAAATTCCTTCTTGCCTGTTCACTCCCTAACTTCCTGGAATGATAAATTTCTCATTCCTTGAGAGATGGGCCAGCTTCAACAGCGGTGATGGAGGCTGACTGTGTTACAATCAACATCTGTGCCTGGATCACCAGCTTCAGGTGAACTTCTGATTATAGAGATCATTATGGTCAGTGATCCATTTTAAGGATTGCATAGTATTTACAATTTAACTATAAGTATCCTGTATGATACTGGGCAAATAGTTTTACATCAGCTATTCAAAGATATTTAGATTCTTACTGAAATCAGAAGTTATGTGAGATTTAGACAACAAAACTGAAGATATCGGTTTTGTGTTTTCTGTGCTTCCCTTTTCCATGCACAGAGATGGGACATAACATTTCCTTCCCTTGGGGCAAGACATAAAGGATAAATACATACAAATTATGGGGCACTAAGATATCATAATGATAGAGGTTGTTAAAGAACTCAGCCTTTCTAATGAACAAGTTCTATTTTCACTAGTGACTTAGAAGACAATGTTTAGTTTAAGTTGTTGTATCTCAACTATCAAGGATAAATTGGGAAGTACAAGTCAGTGTCTTCCTCCATCCCCTTTCATGTTTCTGTCTCTAGACTCATTTTAACAAGTTGTGACAGCTCTCCTGAAAGGTTATGAGTATTCAGCATGTCTTAGGAAAAATCTGATATTTTGCAATGATATTTCTCATTGGTTTTCTGACAGTGATGAAAAGGTGTCAGCCTGGAAGAAAATGCCAAAAATATATAACTAAGAAATTTTTGTTGTTGTTCAGTACTCTTGTCTGTTCTTTGCATGTCATGTTGGAAGAAATGTCAGTTCTGCATGTTTACTATTAGCAGCTCTCTATATTTTATCTACTTTCTATTTCATGGCTATCATTTTTACCTGTCAACTGTGGAGATGCACTAAGTTCCCTTCTACTCTTCTTTACCGGTCATGTGGTATTTCAGCCTCTACACATTATAGCTTACATATTTTCTTTTGTTCTGTGATTAATGTTTCTGATTTCAAAACAAACACACTGAAAACCAAGTCCTTTCCTCCCTTCCTGCTTACCACTCCCTCCTCTTAAATCTATGAAAACAGTAATAAAATGAAAGAAATATACCTCCTTTTTTTCTGGCTGAAAACATCTCTGCAATGTCAGAACAGTGGGATATTTTTCTGTTTAAAACATTATGGCTCTTCATTGCCTTTGATTCAAATTGAATGCTGAATTAATAATAACTTCATACATATCCATTCTTTTCTCCTGGACAGAGTTATGAAATAGTCTCTCATACTGCACTTGAAGCTTAAGCCTAACTGATACTGAGCACTTTCTACTATCAAACACTCTCTACTATCACTGCTGATGGAAAGAAAGACTATGGAAGCAGTTTGCACGAGCAAGAACTTAAAGCTTGAAAATCAGGGTGACTTTGGAATACTGGCCAACCTGTTATTTTAGTACAGATTACCTACTTGTGAGAAGTTTTCTATCCATGTTATCATGCCTGCAGTTTTAGTCAAGTAAGGCTCTCATCTCAGTATTCCTTAATTTAAGAAAGACAGTAGACGGCAGTGGTAAGCATCTCATTTGAATGGGCTGCTTATACAGAACAGGAGTCTGCTGCCAGTTAACAAGACTCTGGCGGAGCTGATCGTGATGTAAGACTTGTCTTCCTGAGAGGGCTGCAAAGAAGGTCAGACTTGATGGGGGTGACTTTATAAAGGACAGGAGATTATGGAGAAGAATGTCATCTACCATGTCTTTTGGGCATCGAGGTTGCAATTGATTTACTTTGGCTGAATGCAAAATGGCCAGTGTTTGCAAATTTAATTATAATCTCATGCAGTGGAAGAGTAAATAAATATATAACCCAAAGTGATTTTTTTTTTTTGCCTCTTTGATGATGATGATGATGATTGTATATAAAATGGCTGCATATAAAAGCAATACATATATAAAACAATATAAATAAAATAATCCCCAGCACTACAGAAACCAGAAATTAGAGAAAACAGAAAAGATTTGGTATGCTTCTCCCTGTCCAAATGTCCCAAAAACTAGATTACAGAGTCAAATTCACTTTGGCCAGCAGTATCTCACACAAAGAGAGAATTCTGTTGAAGTCATAGTTTGATGGTGTGTCAAATCTGGAGGTATTGCTTGTAGCACCAGGTTAAAAATGCTGTCATATGACACCACAGAAAGAAAGAATATTGTAGAATAAGAGATGGATTTTTCACTGTTTGCCCAGGATCACAATGGAAATAAGGATGAATTCAAACCTGCACCTCCCATGTCTGAAGATAGGTCTCTAGCATTAGTATCTACATATCATTACTTTTTCTTTCTGCTTTATTTGCTAACTAGCAATTACATCATTCCTTTTTTTTATAATGAGAAGCTCATGCATATTTTGGTTGTTAAAAAACTCACTTAGCTTAGTCCCACCGATAGCAAAAGTAATTCTTTTGGGGGTTTGTTTTTCTCCCATCTGTTTGAATTTCTGAAAAGAAACAATTACTGTATTTGGGCCCTTCCCAATTTATTTTGTCATACCACCACATAAAAAGCTCAGTTATTAAACTTCATTGCTTTGTGTGAAGATCTCACTCAACTGAAACTATTACCATGTTGGACTCCAATCAGGTATTCTTACTCCCACTGATTATTTCAGTTACTTTGTTTAATAGTGTGCCTTTGTAAAATGACACTTGACAATTTTTTTATTCAGGCTCTGAAAATATGTTTCAGCTCCTTTTCTCAAGTACATATTGTTTGTAATAAATTATGTCAGTTTTTCCAGATTAAATATTTTTTTTACCTTACTATCGTGCAGAGCCTAAGGAAAAAATTCTTCACAGTTGGTCAAACACTGGAACAGGTTATCGAGGTTTCACCATCTCTCCAACCTTGGAGACAGTCAAAACTCACCTGGACAGTGCCATAGGCAATCTGGCCTTAAATTAGTCCTCCTTTGAGAAGGGGTTGGGCATCCCTTGGAACTCCTAAAGGTCCCTTCCAAACTAACTGTCCTGTGAGGCAGTGATCCGTGTTCTCAATCTGAAGAAGTCAATTTGAGATTTTCAACTGAATTTGTTGATCCTGGGTGATGCATACAGGCTAAACTTCTGGAAGATGAAAAAATACAGGCTTCTGTGGACAATGACTTTCCCATTTATGGCCTTTACAGCTATAAATCCCGGAAATACTGTCTATGGTAGAAGGTCACTGTCCATGGCTTCAGAAATACTGAACTGAATAGACTAAACCTATATAACTAAATGGAGTGTACTTAAAGACATAGATTTTTTAGCAGAGAGTTGCATGGCTTTTCCAAATCATTCTACAAAGATGCACAATAGGAATCTGATACTCCATTAAGTTCTACAGGACAGACATAGGGAAAAAGAAAAAAGAAAGCGAAAGAAACCCAAACAACAACAACAAAAAATATTAAATTTTAATGTTTTCTGCAAGAAAATGGAGGACTTCTTTAAATAATCACAAGGGAAGGATATAAGATGGTGTTTCCTTCTTGGTCCATTTTCTCGGTTCAATTCCCTCATCCCACCCTATAATTCCAAAGTGAGTTCTCTTTTTAAAACTTCTCAAACACTATTTACTAAAGGAGTTAGAGTACCAAAATGGGCAGATTACCTGCTCACGAAGGGACCAGACTCAGAAAAATATGCAGCAGGAGTGGATTACAACACAGGGGTTGGGACATGGTAATGGTTCCCATCTTCAGTGTCAGCCTGCAGAGAGGGTAAAGGGGCTCACCAAGTCCTGCATACTGCACAAAGTGAGAACATACATATGGACCAGGACAGGGACTCACGTGAGGAATGGTCATTCACGATTATGCTACTTAACCATGTGCTTGAGATTGTAAGCTGAAATTTTTTTAAAAATCACAAAGCTTTGCTGACACATATGAATAAAACACTTTATTTAAGCTACCTTTTTATAACTCTCCCTAGCAAAAGGTCTCCTGGCTAGGTACCAGGGAGATATTATGGAGGTGTTAAAATAAAACAAACCAGAGAAGTAGCCAGTAAAAAAACCAAATCAATTAAAAATAACACAAGTATGCATTGTCCTGTTTTTTATTTCCCAGGGAGCTGAAATAACATTGTATAGATAAGAATATTTCTCTATTTACATCTCTATACCATCACTCAGAAATTGTGCCACTAAGTATTAATTAGCAAAATCCACATATTCACACCTGTATACCAGATGTTGCTGAGCATACAAATGCAGCCACAGTAATTCACACATTGCTACCACATTATAGGCTAGTAAATCATTACACTTTAATGCTTAAAAAAATAGTAAGATAATAATAGAAAATCTCTCAGCAGCTGTCACTGTGGCAGGAAAAACACACCATTGCTAGACAGCATTAGCAATCTACTAAGTCTTAGTGCCTTGGACCACAGCCAAAAAGCTTACATCACCACTTTTAGCTGTTCTTATCCTACAGTTTTGTTACTGTAATAATGTAGTTTACAACTCATCAATATAGGATTTTTTTTTTTTTTAATAAAAAAGGCTGAGGCAGCAGTCTCTGAAATCCTCTACACATTATGGCATGGAGTCAGTTAATAATGTGACATGCAAATAGACAGAGCTAATCTAAAGAGACTGTTATTAAATTATACTGCATCCCCTGGTAGTGGGAACAGGTAGAACTGAAGTCCCTATTGTGATGAATTAAGTTTCATTTAATAAAACCTTCATTATTTCCCAACTTTATATGAAAAGAAAACTAAATAGATTGCTTCTGGGCACGTCACTGGAAGTAATCTCTGTTCCCTGAAAGTGACAATGCCCTGAACATGATTAACATTTTTAGATTGGTTAAACAGCTCCCATAGCAAAGACTCAGGTTATTCCCTTGTTATTCCAATATCACTGATTACATTAGTAATGCAGGACTATTTCTGAAAATACTGTCTTTAAGCAACTAAAATGAGTAATAAACATGCTGATTATCAGCTAGAAAGGAATGACTACATTTTATGCCTGAAGATAGGTGGAAACCTCGTCAGCCTAAGTAGATTATGACAGAGAATTAGGTCAATTTGCAGTGAAAGTGTTATAAGACTTCTTTGTGATCTCTGCTATCAGAACCCACCATGAATAATCTTGCTGTTACAGTAAGCTCTGCCTATTCCTCCTGTTGATCTTCTTCAGGGTTCCATCAATTTTATTCCTTTCCTTGATCAAAAGAATCATGACTTAACAATTTTCTCCATATTAAAAATTTCTATCTATCCACAGAAACACACATACATACAAAGAGAGGGGATATATAGAGGGACAGAGAGAGTTTTGTAGATTTTTCCTTTCAATACTGGAATTTAGTCATTGGCAGTGAAATATAAGGATGATTAAGTTACTCACAGCAGTATAATATGAATCTGTGGGACAATGTAGGGAATGCTGATAAATTACAATAAGAGCAGGATTCTAGAAAGGTTCAATATATTTACCTAGCTTGACATTTAGTAAAAACACCACAGCTAATACTCTTTTTTTCTTTTTTTTTTTCTTTTTTTTTTCTTATCACTACTAGAATCAAGTAACTTGACATGAGGTCATGGTTTAGAACATTTTAAGGAAAAAGAAAACCCATAATGATGTATGGCCATTACGCATCAAGCTCCCCAAGTGGCCCTGATACCTCCCACCCAGCTTGTGAAGAAACCTAACTCTGATTAGCTACACAGTACAGAATGACATGCACATATAGCAAGATGAAGCCGCTAAATTTACACATTCTGGTCATCTTCTGAGTTTATGAACACTACTAATTAAATCAACTGCGGGGGGCTCTTTTTAAGAAGCATTGGACACCCTTCTGAAACATTACAAAGAGTATTATTTGCAGAAGAACTTGTGTGCCAGAGGCTGGTGGTTAGGTCTGATGTGAGGGAAAAGAACAGCTTTTCAACAGCTACATGAAAGCAGTTTCTCCAAGAATACTACAACTGTCACAAATGTTGTGACAGAAGTGATAAATCCACTTAATAAAACTGGTGCCCATTAGGCTGAAACAAAAGGAAAACAAAAACTATTGAGTTGCATTCATTTTATGACTCACTGATTCTGAATTGCTTTCCATTGTGCTTTTTCAGTGATTAAATCCATGCTGATGTCTGTGAATATATAAAAATTGCAGAAAATACAGCAATAGCTCATAGCGTGCAGATAACATGCGACTTTATTCTGAAAATAAGCAGTATCTTACTCAGAAAATTCCCCTAGCGCCTGAAGTAGGGCACTCCTATATAAGGTGTTAATTGGCATAAGCAGGGGCATCTGGAAGGGGGCCATAGTTCACAGTTCAAATGAAATTCTATTTTCTATAAAGTCTGAATTTAAAATAGTAGTCATAGATCTGATTCTTGCTGTATTCTAGAAGACTCGGCAGAGCCATCATAGTTACTTTTTTCTTTTCGTTTCTGTGAGGTATCTATCTGGCCTGGTGTGACTTCCTAGCTACTCTGCTTTGTTCAAAGAGAGCTAGTCTAGGGATCTCCTGAGAAGAACCCCTTCCAGCCTAGATTTTCTTATGGCTGTCTGTCATCTCAGATGCACTATTGAGGACAAATCATACAACTTTGAGTACCAGAAATTAAGCGTGGAAGTGTATTTTTATGATCAGGATGATGATAAAGGTCTTATTCTTGTAAAAGAATATGATGTCTGCCAGGGACTGATGGAAAGATTGAAATGCTTAGTGCTTCACCAGGTCAATCCTAAGGTGTTATGAAAGCTATAAAAGTATTTTCAATCCATATATATGTGCAAGCATGTTGAGCATGGTTCATTTTGTTGGAAAATGTTATTATTTTTTACAATTTTCCATCTACTTTATTGGTCATATTTAAATAAGTATGTTCAGAAAAAAATCAGATATTAGTTCATTAACTGTGTCCCAAAGAGTGGATAAATATTCATTATGTAATGGATAAATTTGCAATTTACTGCTGTACCTGGCTTTTTTCTTGTGGTGGTAGCAACTTGTAAGTTAGTGGCTGCTTGCAAAATGGCTCCAGGTGTAAGAAAGGCAATCACAGATTAAACACAAGATATGTGAAATTAAGTCTTTTGTTATTGTTTTGTGACAGAAGATGGCATTGGACCTTGCTTGGCTTGTTTCGTTGAATTCAGTTTCTTATGTTATCAGGCATTAGTTTTATGCCAACTTCTTGCAGAGTCATGAGTGTTTGTTTGGGTGAGAGAGTGTTTGCAGAATCTCTTCTCCTGCTGAGACTTTCTGGAGATGTTGTCACCCTTTATATATTAGAAGACTGTAGTTTTCATGCATAATAAAGTTAAGCATTGTTTCCTCAGAGCACATCTGCAAAGCATTGTGAAGACTTTCTCAGTTTTGGAGTTAGAAGCTTTGAAGCATTTCTGGTAGGCATAATCTATATATAACTATATTTGGAGTTACCATAAACACATTTCATTTCATTTGGAAAGATTCTTGTCATCAACTATTAGGAAATACAGGGCAGGAAAGGCAGACAGAAAGCTCCCAGCAGAGCAAGGAACACCATCAGGTGCAATGAACAGGCAATAGCCAAACACAGACAAAACTAAACCTCTCTCACATGAACCTTCATCCAACTAATATAAGCAATTCATCTACGTCTTGCTTTTCATGTTTCCAGCTACTATGAACAAAGGTGCAATTGAATGACCAAGAACTAGGCTAGGAAATGAATTGAAAGTGGCTTTCCCATATTTTTTGTTTTCAAGTCTACATGGCTAAATTAAGAAAACCGTTTTAATTTGAATTGCTCAAGCAAGAACTGATAGTAGCACACTATATATTTAGCCGTACAACTAGAAGTTTTGGTATATATATTCATCAGACACATTATTTTAATATTACATTTTGGTTATATAATTTAATGGAATTTAATAGATTCCTTTTACACCTGCCTACATCCCATCTTATTTCTATTAAGTAGACAAGTGAAAGCATCTCTGTCAAAGGTGAATCATCATTGTTAGGTTGATGACATTACTTCAGTTTAGAACATTCTTTTGCATCACTGCCCAATAGTTGTTCATAGGATGTTTTGTAACAAGATGGGGAATGGACAAAAATTCCTGGAGCCAGCCATATTCTGAGCAAATGTCTGCACAGTGTTTGTTTGTACTGTTCCAGTTTGTTCTCACTGTTTCCAGTTTTTCTTATGCCAAATTGAATTGAATGCTATCTTTGATTAGAGACATTACTGTAAATATTCCGGAAAATATTCTGATGGCAGGATCAATCCAAATGAAGTGCAGGGTGCCCAAAGCCACATCCAACCCGGCCTTGAACACTTCCAGGGATGGGGCTGCCACAACCTCTCTGGGCAACCTGTTCCAGTGCCTCACCACCCACACAGTGAAGAATTTCTTCCTAATGTCTAATCTAAATCTACCCTCTTTCTGCTTAAGGCCATTACGCCTTGTCCTATCACTCCATGCCCTTGTAAACAGTCCCCTCTCCAGCTTTCCTGTAGGCCCCTTCAGGTACTGGAAGGCTGCTATAAGGCCTCCTCGGAGCCTTCTCTTCTCCAGGCTGAACAACCCCAACTCTCTCAGCCTGTCCTCTTA
This sequence comes from Balearica regulorum gibbericeps, assembly GCF_011004875.1. NCBI lineage: Eukaryota > Metazoa > Chordata > Aves > Gruiformes > Gruidae > Balearica > Balearica regulorum. The sequence continues at coordinate 19,508,939 of NC_046186.1, forward strand.
GAAGAGGTGCTCCAGCCCTCTGATCATCTTCATGACCTTCATTTGGACTCATTACCCAGAGCTGGGGACCCCAGAGCTGGACTCCAGGTGGGGTCTCATGAGAGTAGAGGAGGAGAATCACCTCCCTTGACCTGCTGGTCATGCTGTTTTTGATGCAGCCCAGGACACGGTTGGCTTCTGGGCTGCAAGTGCACATTGTCGGCTCATGTTGAGCTTATCATCCATTGACACCCTCAGGGGTGTTCTCCTCAGGGCTCCTGTCAATACATTCTCTGCCCAGCCTGTAGTTGTGCTTGGGATTGCGCCGACCCATGTGCAGGACCTTGTTGAATTTCATGCGGTTCACATGGGCCCACCTCTGCAGCCTGTCAAGGTCCCTCTGGATGGCATCCCTTCCCTCCAGCTTATCGACAGCAAAACACAGCTTGGTGTCGTCAGCAAACTTGCTGAGGGTGCACTCGATCCTACTGTCCATGTCGCCGACAAAGATGTTGAACAGTGCCGGTCCAGTACCAACCCTGAGGAACGCCACTCGTCACTGATCTCCACTTGGACATTGAGCTGTTCACCACAACTCTTTGAGTGCGACCATCCAACCAATTCCTTATCCACTGAGTGATCCGTCCGTCAAATTCATGTCTCTCCAATTTAGAGACAAGGATGTCATGCGGGACAGTGTCAAATGCTTTGCACAAGTCCAGGTAGATGACGTCAGTTGCTCTTCTCTGTAACCCTATCGTAGAAGGCCACCAAATTTGTGAAATTTGTCAAATTTGTGAAATTGCTGTATGCAATCTAAGTTTTGATAAAAGTCAAATCGTAAAAAAATTTAAAGGATAGGGGAGAAGAATTATATCTGTTTTCTCATTGCGACATCAAGGTTTTTCCTTTTATGTGGCAAAAAGGTCACACAGTAGATATGTTTACACAGGCTGTAAATCTCAACTTTCAGAAAGAGGAATGATAATAATAAAAAAATCTAAGAATATCAACAACAGTACAGCAGAATAGTTTAAGCTGCCAGCCTAATTTTGTCTCTGCAACAATGAGAGTAATGTTTAAGGAGACCCTGTACGGAGAAATGATGACTGCTATCTGAGGTGCAGTCCTATCTCCAGGTTACCTTTATGACAACCTGCATAAGCAGTCAGCCAGAGGCAGAGATGGACAGAAAAGTGAATGCTCTGCTGGCTGCCTGCCATTCTCTGTACAGTGACTGATAATAATACTTAATCAAATTCCTATCTGGGGTCTTTATCATGCACCAGTGTATGCAGTCATTCACTTGTTATTTGGATCACGTCTTCCTGTTGCTAGTAACAATCTGAAAATGATAACGTTTGCTGCTATTTTTATTTCTTTTCCAGGGAAAGATAGGTTTCTTCCTCCTTATCCTCCCCTCTCCCTCCCCAAACATATATATATTGGATTATTGGCCTTCAGTGAACTCTATAACACTGAGCAAGCTCCAGTTTTTTTCTTGCAGATTATGTTTTTAACAGAAACACTTCCTGTTTATGAAAATGGTGAATTCATATACACAGCTGAACTTGGCTACATAAGGGGTTGAATGTGTAAGAGCAAGAAAAAATACTGGTTTACCGCTAATAAATTCTGCAGACAGATAGATTTGACAGGTGAATATCCCCACAGCAGTATAAATGAGGCCTTAGTCAAAAGCATATGAAGTAAAGTCCTTGGGTAGCAAACAAAGGTGGATATGTAGGAGGCACATTTAGCTAGGCATGCCAAGATCTATTTAAGGTTGTCACGTTAACAGTCTTTTCTTCTTCTCCTTGGTAGACTAACAGTCCAAGTTCTTCTTAATTGCTTTTAGTCATTTGTGTGACTGCAATAAAGGCCTGTCTGAGTTCAGGCCTTCAGTAGGAAAAGAGAGTGAACTCTTTAATGAAATGCAGTGGAAATGTAACTGTACTAAGGCTAAGTACAGGTCCTCTGAGTGTGTTTAAAGTGGACTAGATATGCCCAGAATACTGAAGTTTAAGTTGGCTGCCTCAGTATGTTTTATAGAAATTTTGGGTCTGACAGTACTAACTTCTGTTTGTCACTACTCCCCAGTAACATACAGGGACAGATAGCTGGAGATCAACTAGTGTAAATATCTCAAAGTCAAGGTTTAATTAAGAAATAAGGCTTGGAAACACCCACTCTGTTTGGAATGGCAACAATGAACCATAGTTTGGCCCCTTTCCTTCCATTTCAGTGCCCATCACTAAACAAAACTGAGGTGGAAAGAAGGAGGCACACAACTTGGCAAAGAAGTCCTTAGTTCCTGAAGGGGCAGAGAGCTGTATTGGGTTAATTTCTGGTGGAAACAAGATTCTGGCCTCCCTTTCTAGCAATCAGGTTTCACTCTGGTTTTCAGACCTCAGTCATACAAGAGTCCTTTGAAATTCTAGGAAGATTTGCACCAGGCATTTCTCAAACATTTAAGAGCTCTGGATTTGTATTCTATCTCCTTTAGGTGAGATAGAGCTGGAAGGGATGGTGGTTTGTGTAAGTTCTTGCTTTCATATAGTTCATGATTAGCTGCATCTATGGTGGGAAACTGACCCTGACACTGAAGTTTTTCATGAAATGAGGGGAGGAGAAAATTGACTACACCCACATGGCATCCATCAACAAGACTGAAGAGACATATTTTTGGCAGGAGTGGACAAGCTAGCTGAGAAAGTCAAGAAAACTGCATGAATATCAGACTTGCCTTAAGCCAAACATTAAGCTTCTTTAAGACACCAACAGGAGCAAGCTAGATCCAGAGTCAGATTTTGAATTTTTTGGGTTTTTTTCTGAATATAATTCACCATTTAAGGTTCAAGAGTCATTAAAAGGTCAATTCTGACCTCAGATTAAAGTTATAAAAAAATGACTTTTTCTGAAAGATTTAGAAAAGGAAGGCAGAAGTCACAAATATCCCAAATATACTGAAGTGAAACAGCTTGTTTAGGTTTATTTGCCAAACCAGAGGAAATCGTGAAAGAGAATCCTAAGATTCCTAGGAATTCTAATATCTAAAGATTCTAATAGGAATCCTAAGATTTCCTATTAGAAACCTAAATAATAATTATTATGTTTTAAGCTGCTCATTTGCATAGTATTAGAAGGTTAAAAAGATGTAAATAAATTTATAGGCTCCGTTACAAGGCCATGTAATGATAGGACAAAGGGTAATGGCTTTAAATCTAAATAGATTTAGATTAGATATTGGAAGAAATTTTTTACGATGAGGGTGGTGAGGCACTGGAACAGGTTGCCCAGAGAAGCTGTGGATGTCCCATCTGTGGAAGTGTTCAAGGCCAGGTTGGATGGGGCTTTGGGCAACCTGGTCTAGTGGAGGTTGTCCCTGCCCATGGCAGGGGGATTGGAACTACCTGACCTTTAAGGGTCCCTTCCAACCCAAACCATTCTATGATTCTGCGATCACTATATGTTCCATAAAAAAAAAGAAATTATTCTAGAAAACAACCCAGCATAAGACAAAAAAAATTTACTTTGTCCTTTTGCTTTAATTTTATATCTACAAGAAAACTATTTTCCATTACACAACATGCAAAGATGAAAGGATCTAATATCTTCAATGTCAAAATAAGTTGTGCATAATAATAATCTCTCAGCATCAGTAACTTGAACAGAAAATAACAAATTTTATATTAGTTAATCTATAAGCAATACCCCCAATCCAAAGTCTTCAGGCTCTTTGATTGGATCATATCAACGAGGTTCCAGCTAAACAATTGTTATTTTCCAAATGTTTTATTTAGCCTGTCATGATGATTTGATCTCTGGGTTGTCTCTAATATTCTATAATATACCAAATATCATTGGCTGCACTGAGATTTCATGGATTAGCTAAGAAGAACACTTACAGAAGCTTGATAATAGAAAAAAGTAGAAATGGAAGTTGATGGAAATTAGCATAGGAGATGGCTGCCAAGTGCTTTGTAAGGATAAGAATCCTAAGAAGGTCATTCAAAGTCCATTGGTGTGACATGAAACAGATGAGTTGGAGATGAATTCGTAAGGTAGTCAGGAGATTGGAGTCAGAGCTCAGCAAAGGAAATGCTACTAAATATCAATGATAAGAATTGACATTCGCATCAACGGAAGCCAGCTGTCTGAGTTCTACTTGAGAAAGCACAACATTTGAAGGGAGAAACACCCTTGTGAGCACAGCCCCAGATTTGGCTTCAAAATTAGTTATTTAAAGTACATAGGCAGAAATAACCACATATCAATAATTTGGTTATGCTTCAAATTCTACATCTAAAATTAAAGTAATATTAGTATTTTGTGCCCAATATTTCATAACATTTAGGTGAGACCGTATTTTCTTTTAACATTACTGCTCCATCACTATTTTTCATCATATATAGTTGCAGTAAGATAAAAAATGAGACAGTACATTACAAGCTTATTGCTATTCATCTCTCTAATTTCAAGCAATAATTGGTTTTGCATGCATTTTAGCAATATTTTTTTCATTGCAGAAATTGTCATATGTATGGAAGAGTGTTCATTATCAACTATATATGAAAGGAAGCTGACATTTCAGACATTCCAAAATAGTAGTAACCCAAACATATGGGAGCTTCTCACTCACACAGTCTCTCCAGCAAGCAAAGTTTTGAAAACACATTGCTTTAAACCATTAATACATTTAACTGAAAAATGTATATATTTTACCTATCTCTTTGAAATTACAGTTTATCATTTTTGTGCATATAATCTATGGATCTGCTTTCCCCCCACACTTCCTTACTTTGTATCATTCATAGCCAGAGTATGTCCCTTTTTTCCCTCCATTCTCATTCTCTCTGTATACATACATAAATTCCACTCCAACCACACAGATCAATGAGTTTAACATTCCCTAGGACGCATCTTTCTTTTCTATAGATTCTAGAATAGCTAATGGAAATTCTAACTTTGGTGTCCTTATAAGATTACTAAAGATTACTAAAGTTAAGTGAGGTGAATCCTAGGCCTAGAGCAATAGCAACAAGAGACCTTTTACATTAGTTGTTTTACTTCATGATCATCGAATTCAGTGGTGTTAGACTAAAGTAAAAGCAGCTTAAGTGGGTAAAAAAATAAGGCATCAATAACAAAATTTGCAATAATTTGTCAATTAAATTGAAAATTAAAATGCAGCATAAAGAGAGGAAGGTAAAGCAAGAAATACTATAAATGGTGCATGTTAAATAACAAAACACTAATCCTGAAAAAAACCCCTATGAATTCAAATCTAACAACTGTATAGATATCAGTTCCCATCATCAGAAACATCCACAGATTTTTAATTCTTCTGAAATACACAGTATTGCAGATGGATTTGATTGCTTGTACGCAGATTAATGTGTCTACATTATTGCTGTGCCTGGGGTCAAATTTTAGTAAAACTATCCCCAAAGTGTATTTCCCTCAAGATGTGTTCCCCTTTACCATGTCATTCCCCTGAACATGTCTTTCCATTATCCTTTCATGAGGTTTTGTCACCAGTTTATAAAGCCATACTCTGAAGGTAAAGTAACACTCTGGCAATACAAATGTCTGCTGGGAGCAGAAATCTTTTAATAAGATATAAATGGATTATTTCTTCTGCAAATGGTAATTGGTGGATTGGGTTAAACAATTTAGTCCCCAAGAAATAGATGTCATTTTCCCAGTGTATTCCAATGCAAACATAAATTTCTTCACTGTGTGGAAACATGTTAATTCATGAATATTATCTAGAGGTAATAGAGATACGTTTATTCAAGATTTGTAGTAGATGTTGTATCTTGAAAAAATTACAGATATTATTAGTAACTCTACAGTCCATTTAACTCAAAGGGCTTTATATACTTTATCAACTTAATATTAAGAAGTCACCTAAGTCATCTTTTGCAGTGTTCTCATTTCACATATAGAAACTGATAGCTGTGTAGGCCGCTCACGGATATAGTGTGATACAAATAGGAAAAGTAATAGAATGGGCTGAGACAGAGCGAGAAAAACAACACATCTAATTGAAACAGCAAGAATTAAGTGAGCAGGATGGAATTTATCTCATCTGTGTTTAGCCATTTTAGCCAGGCCATTAGTAAGCATGCTTATTCATCCAAGTAGTACTTTGCTCACAAATAATCAAGTCTACAGTTTCATGCCTCGCTGGAAAATACAAGGCCGATCTGATCTGTGATCACTAGTGTAAATAAAGAATAGCTTCATTTAACCCAGTTGTATTCCAGCACTGTAAAGCCAAGGGAAACCCAAAGATCTCACTGGGTTAGTGTCTCTAACACAGACCTCTGATGTGAAAAAAGCAGGTATGCTAGTGTACCATCACTCACATATAGTCATGATTATTGTAACCACTTCCTGACCTATTCAGAAATTTCATTTTACATTCTTGTCTTCATGCTCATCAGACTCCAGCCTGATTACTGTCAGATGATTAATATGAACCTAGACTAAACACTAGCTTTCAGCATTAAGTAGTCTTCTAAAAAAATCCTTTATTTTCTCACAAAAAAAAACCCCTTAGTACCTCCTCTGCCACCAGTGCCCTATCCCAGAAGCTTGCTATATGACCTTTGTAGATGTGATCTAACAGCTAATAAACTCTGAGGATCCTATTTGTTAACTATAATGGGAGCTGCAATGATCTCTCCTGCATCTGAGCCAAAGCTAACATCCATCAAATGGCCTTTGGATCAGCTCCTGAAGGAAGAATGGCGCACTTCAAGATATCGCTTAATCTAGATTGAATACAAATACTATTGTGCAATGTCCAGTGAGTGAGTTTCATATTAAGCAGCCTAAAATTGCAATTACCTTTCATATAAATTATATAAAATTATAAAAAATTAATTTACATTATAAAATAATTTTACAAAAATTTATATTACATAAAAATACATACATTTTATAAAATTGAATTTTATAAGAACCCTTGTAAGGGCTATTAAAATTTTTCTCAGGAAGCCCTTAGGTAACAGCTGGCTATAGACTAGAGAAGTGTTCCCTGGAAGTAGTGCTATATGCTTGTCTCACTTTTATATGCTTACAAGGCATTCACACTGACCCACCATAGTAGGTAGGTTCAAGTTTTTTACTTTAAGGTCCTATATAATTTTACAGTGGAAACTTAGGAATATCTTGTATTATGAACCACTGGAATAACAGTTTTGGTCTGACAGGGCAATTTGGCAACTATGTGTACAGATCCAGTCTTTATACTCTTTGGGTCCATTTTTCATCTGTAATATTGAGAGATTAATCATGAACTACTGTTAGTTCACAGAGCAATGAGAAAATAATCAGGGCATCTTCAGTCAGCCCTTTGAAAACTTAAAAGCCTTATGTAAGTGTAAAGCCTAAAATGTATTACTGCCAAATACCAAAGCATTTAGGGATACATTTTCAATGCTCTGTGCAATGCAATAGTTTGAGCAGTAACCGGTGATATTTTGAAAGGGAAGTATCTGGCTAAACATCAGATACATGGCAATGAAGGCAAATTTAGTTGTAAGAAACCTTGTCTATTGCCAGTACATGATCAAGAGCTTATTTAACTCTTGTTAAAAAATCTGGCCCTGACTAAGGGAAGAAAGGATTTTATTTTTTGGCAATAAAATAAACTTTGACTATAGGCTTTTTCAGGTTAGTTTTTTTCCAATGATGTTCAGGTAGTTAATCATTTAAACCATACTTTCACAAAGAGTAAAAATTATGTCTGTATTGATGGAGGATTTAATTTAGACTCTTGTAGATAAAGGAACATATATCTATTTCTAGATATCTTTTTCTCTAAAGAATTATTAGTAGGATTATTTCATTTTGCATGTTTTGATCACGCAAAGAGGAAGCAGAGGAAATTTGAGATCATTAGGCCCAATTCATTGCTGGTGTTACTCCACAGATTTCAGGGAAAATACGCTTGGGGAGAATTTGACCCAGAAAATCTGAATCTTTTTACATATAATGAAACTGATTAAGGTCAACACCTGAAGGCAGGACTGCTACACCACAAATGAAATTATTGCAATAGTTTTTCTTTTCTTTTTTAAAAAAATTGTATTTCCACAAAGGAATCTTCTTAAAGTTCTTCTACTTCCTGTTTTCTATTCAACATAAATATATGGAACCTTTAACTCCAAAGAATGTTATTTCACAGACAGCAGAATACAGATTTTAACTTAAAAAACCTAAGATCATATATGTCACTCCAGCTCAGGTTACACAAAAATTTAAGAGGCACAAAGCAAAACCAAGGACATGGCCCAGCAATTTCAGTTAAGCAGCTTCACCTTCCTCTCAGCCTGTGTGGGCCAGATCTTCCGCTAGCACAGGTTTGCACAGCTGTCCTGAAGCTAAAGGAACCGTACAGCTCTAACTCACCTGAAAATGTGATTCTATATGAACAAACAGGTACGCACATGCTGCAGATAGACCACAAAGCATTTTCTTAATTAGTTTTTCTGTATCCGATGGAAGGAATAATTAAAATTCAGTTCACATTAAATACTAATGGTTTATTAACCATTTTAAGCTGATGCTGCATCTTTTTCTTTTTTTTTTTTTTTTTCTTTTTTTGTGTCCCTCAAAGCTATGAGATAAAAGAAACACTAAATAACAGATTCTGTAGATAGGATAGGGTTTCTTTCCTTGCAAATTACATTTTAAACATTTAAACACTATTTTAATGTTAAATCTTTTCTTTAAAGGTGTAACTTAAATTCTTGTTATAACTACCCTTTTGTGATATGGTGCATGGAATACCTAACAGAGGGAATGTTGTTCTTTAATTTACACCTGCTACGTGCCAAGGATATAAAAAGATCTATCAAAGGTATTGCTGTATCAGTTTGACAGTGCCACATTTTTAATGAAATGCTACCAGTCAGTTAAGAAATTCTATTCCATTCTTCTGAAGGAATGCAAAAGCTTTTTGTAGCACAAATTATTTGTATATAGATGGCTATACCAATGTTGAAGAAAGTAATAAAAAAATCCATTGTTTCCAATGTTATGAAAATTATTGTAGACTTCCCCCCCCGTACGGAAGTAGCAGTGTTCCCAGAATGATAATAATCTATTTCTCTCCTCACACTAGTGAGCTGGGAGTGACCTCACCTGACCCAATTGAAATTGATTTTGTTGTTGAACTCCTTGCTAGTGCAAATTAATCTTAGATCCATACAAGATCAGGGAAGCAAGACACAGCGTACAAAGACCTCAAGTACTGAGGGGAAAAATTAGTTCTGGAAAAAGTATTTTAAGTTTGGAAAGATAAATGGTTACAATGACTTGCTTTGATAGAACATCTGTAGGATAGGAGAAGAGAATGACAAGGGCTCTGTGAAAAAGCTGTAACTTAATAGCCTAATTTCCTGCCTGGCCCAAAGAAATATCTGTCTGTTTCTGACAGTTGATGAAAATGCACCAGGATTTGATTTGCTCACCAGTGTGGGACAAGTTCAGTCCCATCTTTCCCTCGGTTCCCTTGAGCTACATGGATGCAGCAGACAGGATCTGTCACTGGTTTCCACCTTTTTCATTATAAAAATACATGACTTGCTTTTCCTTTTTTCTCCTAAAGATATTCCTGCCCCTTTTTGATCTGTTTCAGTATTTGTCTTGTTTCCACTGTAATAGCTGATCTCCCTTCCTAGCCATTTGAAACAATGTGCATTTCAATAAATTTTCATGTCTCAAGAAAATGTCTAAAAGCAAAAAACCCTTACATTTGCAGACATATACTGTCATTCTCGCTTAGAGGCATCTGTTATATGCTACAGAGGTTCTCCTGAAGTGAAGGCCAAATATAGCTAGCACACTGACCTTATTTTTACACTCTGTAAAGGATTGCTTTGAACACCATGGGCTTTGACAGAACTCAAAGTTATCTGATATTGTAGGGTGCCTGCAGCCTGTATTACTATAACAACCAATCACGAATGCCTGATTTATCAAGCTAAATATGGAAAAAACGGTGTAACAAATAACTTCGTCTTGAGACTTATAAGCTTCTCCTTGAAAAAAATCCATGATAAATGTTATATCCTGAAATAAAATGTTCCAATATTGTATAAATGAATGCTAAATAATTCAAATGGAATAAATTAAGACTCAGCCATTGTGCAAAACCATTTATTGTAGCTTTGAAAAAGATCTGAGGCTAAAAAAATGGGGGGGGGGGAGGAAAAAAGCCAGCAACTTTCCTAATTTTAGTGTGTGAGCTGACTACATCTTGATTTGCTAATTTAGGTATTGTGCTTACAGATATAGGCACTTTTTTCTTCCTTTGCTTTTTTTTTTTTTTGCAGTGAAAAATTATTCCCACTTTAAAACTAAAACAACTTTACAAGTAACTTTTGATTAACAAGGCATTTTCAAATATGAAACTAGAAATATAATGAGGTGTTTAAGTAAAGAACACAACAGCTGAAAATCCTAGAGCTTAGACTAGTCTGGAAGGCTACTTGAAAACCCCATGAGAAACAGAGAGGAGCTAAGCATAGACGAACATGTACTGCAATGTAAATCGAGACTGAATTAGTCATGAAGTTCTATGTAGTCCCAATGTCATGATGAGGAAGAAGTTATGATGTGATAGTTTCTAAGGAAGCTTTAAATTCTGATCTATGCAAACCTAATTTATTGAAACACTCATACCGTATTAGATAAGGAGTCCCAAGCTCTGCTGGCTAGATAGACAGATCAGTTCACCTGTGTCCCCCCTGCTGCCAGCCTTTATTCATCCTACTTATTTAAACATACACTCTTACTGGCATGGACTTGCTATTTCTTCCTCTTCTTCCACAGCAAAGTCCTGATCTAAGTCATAGGGCACTACTGTGTCTTTTTGTATTGGCCCAAAACTGAGGATTAAATGGACATGGACTGAAGGGAGTTCTGGATTTCCCAGAGCATGAAAGATAGGCGAGAGATGTGTAGGACTGCTCCTTTCCCATTACTAGTAGCTGATGTGGTGCTTACTTGTAGGGCACAAGATATGTTCACAGCTATGAGACTTCACAGCTTCCACAAACACAGTGAGCTCAGAGAACCACATATGCAGCAACGCTTCGAGGATGATGCTGCAGTTACTAAGCTGGAAGCCCTGCCTTCATCTCTCTGGTGAGCTCACAGTAACTTCTCACCTAGTAAACAGAGGAAAATCAAAACAATCCAGGGAAAACAAAGACAGGCCTTCTGGGCCAACGTCGTAAACAAACTAACAGAGAAGTCTCTAAGGAACTAGGAAGTTGTGCTGCATGATGCAAAAAGCGAAGCCTTCCCACAGAATAGGATACAATGGATACCTACACTCTATTCTCATATGATTTTTATTTTTCAATAGGTTAAATAATATTTTGATTTAAGACAGATTGGATGCATTATTATGTATTTCTATACATAATGATGATATATACAACAATTGTGATATGTTCAGAGTTAACAAGAACATCCAGTAATAAATAAACTGTCTATGTCTTCCTCTTCCCAAAGCTAAGGATAGACTGGAAAATGTGTTTGGTTTTCATCATGAAACAGCAATAATTTTAGAAATTGGATAATATTTCATGACAAAGGGTTCTGTATTAACATTATGGAATGCAAATTATGAAGCATTTTACTTGACACATTTTTGCAAAATTCCACTTATTTCACTGGAAATATGCTAGCTTATGTCTAGGCAGAATTATTCTTGCAATAAATGTGTTTAATTTCACAGATTTGAAAACATTACTAACAAAGCACTGTTTATATGAAGAGTTCTAAAAATATCAGCAGATAGATGTACCTTAAACAATACAATTATGTTTAAAATACTATAAAAAATAGCTAGAAAATGAAAGACATTCATAGGTTGACATCTCTATTCCATGCCTATTCAGTGTCTATTAAAATACTGTTTTTGTAAGTCACAGAGATCATGTCTGTGATGACAACTGAAGTATTGAAATTTAATGTAAAATGAATTTAAAAATCAGATTAGTCGATATGAGCTTCTCAAAGATATTTTCTAATGTTTCACCTTTTTAAGAGTTGTGTTCATCAGCAGTCAAAACCAAAATGTGATGACTAATCCAGAATTCACCGAGCTACATCAGTTGTCTGAAAGATGTTTAAAATGAGAAGATAGCACTCACATATTCATTGTGTCTACAGAAGCACCAAATGATTTTTGTATAGGTTATTTTCTAATGAGTAAAAAATACTAAAGAAATCAGTAATCCTGATTGCTGATTTAACCAGTCACAACAGGTTATGTTCACTTAGAAATGGACTAATGATAGAAAGTTAATCAATACTGTAATTATAATAGATAGGAAAGCACAGAGGAAAAGAAGTCACAATAAGTTACTGCAAACATGTTTCTATTTCTCCACAACATTTCCTCAAAAAATATTATAGCTGCTTCCAAAACAATCTACAGTTTTAGTGTACAAGACAATAAAGATGTCCAATAACATCAGAGTAATTTAAAAAGTTATTTCATTTCTTATATTTTGAAATGACTCAAAAATGTTCAGAAAAATAGAGCTATGCAAATTCATGGCGGTAATAAGGAATTAAAACACTGTGGAAAAATTCTCAAGACTATGAAAATAGAAATCACTTATGCTCTTAAAAATTCTCTCTTTTAGTGTTTCCAAGTCTAAAACATCTGTGACATCTAAGAGGTTATAAAAAAAGATGAGGACTTTTCCACAGTCTAGTTGCCATTTCTGTTTTAAAAGCAACACTAAATTGCTAATTTGGGTGTTTCAATATGTATTTCAGTCAAGCCCCAGTCCACAGAGCCGTACTTTCCCAAAGAGTTTACCAAGAAAGATTGTTCTGGGTATCAGTAAAATAAATTGGTTTGACCTCCTGAGAGTTATGAGGGCCCTGTACTTCTTGCAGATCCACCTTTACTGAGTTCAAACAAAGGCATGTAGCTTGTGGGACAGTCTGCCTGTCCACACAACCAGCAACACATTGAGCTGTTGATGACATTGGGAGAGAGCATTAACCTGCCAGTCAGGTGGGTTCCCACCAGACATTTTTCAGTTTGCTCTTTGAATACATAAAAAAACCTTGTCTTGAAATGCTTATCAGGCCATAGCTGATCCACTGGCTGGCCATCAGAAGACGGGAGTGCTTTGCACAACCAGCACCAAAACCATCTCTCCAAAGGCAAAGTTAATTCAGTTGTTCAGAAAGCAGAGTTTCAGCTTGTCCAACACAGCCATGGGAAAACTATGTGGGAGCCTCTTCCAGTTTTAGAAAAAACCCCAAACACTAGACCTACCAGTAGTTCATAAGTTCGTTTTTCGCAGGAAAAAAAGTTAAAATCCTATTGTGTGATAACAATATACCAATTGGCCAAGCAAGATATATTCAACTGAGTGACTGGTAACAAAACAATTATCATTTCAGTTACCATAATTAGGCTGCTGAAACATATGGAAACAGTTTCCAGAATTGGAACTGTAGTAGCACCTGATGATATAAGTACAAATTATTTCTGCTGTTGGTTGCAAGCCACAAAAATGTAGTCACATGTAACATAGGAATGGGAGAATTTTTTTCATTTCCCTGAAATTATTCTTCTCCATTTTAACCTTTAAATTAGTGTTGCTTCTGTACTGACTGTATCAAGTGGCATGCCTATTAAAGCCCAATGGGCATAAAAATGTGAAAATCCTCACATTACTCTTTCCATGAGTCAAAATTTGAATTAGCCTGAGATCCAAGGACCTGGTCCCTTCCTCTCATCACCCATGTTGGAGAGATATTGGATTAATTCTGGGTTCTTTTGAAGTGAACCCAGCAGTTCTTCCTGAAAAAGCACCTCAGTACGACTTTCAGTGTAGCTGATCTGAAGGTCTTTTACAGCATGCAGTATCGATACCAGGTCTGACTCCCTTTGCCATACTTCAACCAGTATCCCATCAGATTTTCGTGTCCTTAAACTCCTTCACATGGTCTCATGCCACAGGACAAATACCCAGAATGTGCAGCATATACGCGTGGTTTTGTAATCTATACAGGCCCAGTTGTATACCCTTCAGCCTGGTGCTAGAGTTCATTGCCAGAAGTGGACATACTTACGAGGGAAGATGAAGGTGTTGTGAATGGTCCTAACCAAGATGAGTTCAAAGTGTGAAGTACTACACAATGGTAGAGGCACAGTCATGAAGAAGCTGTGACAGTATGGAGAACGATCCACAGATGAGTGGCTTTGGGGTAACATCTACCCACCACTGCCATAGTGCAGCATTCTAAACAACTGAAATTGGCTGCTATGAAATGGGGATATCAACCCTTGGGGGATAAAACAGGATGAGATTTTCCCAGCTACTTCTGCAGTCCACTGCTTTGTGTCATGGAAATGTAACGGTGCTCACAACGTGTTTCAGGGGAGCGGGACTCCCTTCAGCTGTCTGGTGGAGGGTCATGGAGTCCTTTGCCTTCCATCCATAGGAATCTTTCCATTGCTCTAAAAGTATCCTGGATTAGACCCTGCATCATTGGCCATTTCCAGACACAGGTAACCCCACTACCTTTTACCTGTAATTAAGTGTAGTTGCATTTGCACTCTTTCCATTTAATCACCATATTTCTACATGGTAGGCCCCAGTGATACTAGATGCCATCCTTAAAAGGACATAGAGTGAGTAAAGTAAAACATACATGTCTGTTACTGCATGGCATGTAAGTATTTTTTCTTGACAAGGCTTTAGTGTATCAATGGCTTTTAAACATACTTTTGCCAAGGATCTGCAAGGCATCTAATTTATGATCATTGCCTAACAGACTGTTTAAATGTTAATGAATCAGGTAGCTGAATTACATGCATGAATAGCTGCACATAGTTATTTTAGATAGGCTGCAAAGGATGGAATTACCAATGCAGCTCACCTGCCACTAATGCTAAAATGTGAAATTTATTTCTAAGTTACACATACATATATTCCAGCTTCAGCATCAGTAGCATTTGGTAAAACTGTGTGGTTGCCAAAATAATGAATTTTGTCCTGCCTCTTTGTATAAGCCTTTAATCCTGTGTTAAAAGGGAATTGCATGCAGGGGAAGAAATTGTTTTATCTCTCACTTTCTAAGATGGAAGCTGTGATCGATCATGTGTACGAGGGATACACTGGAAATTATTCAAATGCTCACTTTTAATAATCTTACTGCACTGTTAGCGTAGGATGTTTCACCCTTACAAATAGGAATCGCTCTTTGTTTCCCTATTTCTTCAGCTTTTAAAGCAAATCCCTAACTGGAAAGATATTTTCCTTAATCATATGGAAATATAGAATCAATTTGTTGATGAGGGACCTCAAATAAAAGTTATGAGTTTTATGGTCGATTGATCATTAAAAATATTTCTGCAGATGACTCAGAGGTCCAGAGCAATTATAAAATTCTACAGGATTCCAATTTGAATAGCTATTTTGAGAGACAGAGTCTCAAAATACTGCATATTCATTGAACGCAAACAATTGCATTGCTTTTGTTTAAACCCAGGAGGAAAAAAAAGAAAAAATAAAAAGAAGGGAATACCATGGAATTTTATGGATTCTCTTAAAACAAAATTATTTTTAATACTTGATTTCAAATCAGGAAAAAACACATCATCACAGCTGACAAAAATAGCCTGCATACTAAGGATATAACACAAAAGCCTAGAAGGAAAAACCAGCAATGCATTCTATATAGGCAACAACAGATTAATAAATCTAACAGACTTCACTCATATTAATCTTGAATTTGCACATGCAAATCAGGCACTTCTTGGCATCACTGAAATGAAGCCTCGTTATAACTGGAATAAAAACCAAGCCTAAAGAGGAAGCACTTTACTTGCTAGAAAGAAAATCATAAGTATTTTGGCCTTGGTCAACAGCCCCATCTGTCCATTAAATACCATCCATTAAAGAGATACAAAACAGAGTGAACATAAAACATGCATGCACTGTTTTCCAGGTTTTTTCAGTATTTTGAAGGCTTCCGCTGTAGTAGTCCTTTTTCCTTTCCACCTTCCTCTTCTCTGCATCTCTGCTTTGATATATTCCCCTATTAATCTATTTCCTCACATCTCAAACAGTGCTGACCCTTCTGTATTTCCCAGTTGCTCACACATACACATTTATATGACTATGATGCAATCCTCCTCCCATCCGACAATGTTTCACTACAGCCTCAGCTTCTCTTCATCCATTTTCATGCCTATTTGCTTTAAAAGAAGAAAGAAGGATTGACAAAACTTACTTCTTACATTTTTTTACACCTAAAGGAAAAAAAACCCAAAACCTAATACAATAAATTTGTGATATTCCAGGTTCAGCTATATACATCTATTGGCTAATGGAGTCCTCAATTTCTCTATGCATATAGAAAATAAATATAGCACCATTCTTTAATTATACAATAAATTATGCACAAGGAGCCTTTAGTCCTAAAGAAGGCAAATTATGAGCTACCATATTATTGATGCAAGTTGTGAACACATAAAGTAACAATGCCAGTGACAGCCACATATAAGATTCCTGAGGAATTAAGTATCAGATCTTCAGATAGCTTTTGGAATCTGAGGATCATGACAGGAATCAGCATTTGAAAACCCTGCTTGGTGACCACTTCTATGTATTTCAAGGGAAGCTAGCTAGCTAAATACAGACAGACTTTTAAAAATCCTACTATGCTTTAAAAGTCTGGTCTTAAAAGTTAGTAGAGGCTTTACTATAAATGCAACAGAGATCTTCTGTAAGCTGGCTGGGGCAGCATACAGCATGAATTCTCATAAATCTGTTAGTGTAATATTCAAATATTGATCTGGAGAGAGATCTGCAGAGACTGTATGTAATGAAAGCAAACAACAAGTCAATGTTAAAAGATTCCTCTTCACTGGCAAAGTCTTAGCAGATTTCCCAGGTTTTCTTCTTTTCATATCCCTGACCTTTGTCAAATACCTAATACTTTCGCATGATTTTCAAGTGAAGATGTACATCGTGAAAATGATCCTTCAGCTGCAAAATGCAAAACACACAGTACTCCTTGACTGCCTTGCAAAGCAGTTTTCTTTCACAAGAAAGGAATAAGCACAGAATGAAGCAAGGAAAAAGACATTTATCTCAACACTAGCCATTAGTCAAGGACATTTATAATTGCCATTCTTTGCAGTTTCTCCTTGATGGTGCTGCTTCCTTCACAGTATCTCTCTAGTTCATGTAGGAATTACTTTTAGGTAACTGTAAGCCTCAACAACTCCCATGCTGCTAGTTCTGAAAAAAAATAGTGACAAGCAAAGAAATAACCACATGATTTGGTTTGCTTCCACCTTTCAGGGTTTATCCTTCACTCTAGTGTTAGCCACTTTTCATATAACTTTTTATGAGTAAGTAGGCAACCACCCACAAAAGTCCCTAGTGACGGTGCAATGCTCAGTCACCTTTCAATTAATACTGCGTGCCCAACACTACTGAGAATGAAAAAAAAGGTCTTAATAACAAATATACATGTACTGCCAAAACTAAGAAGTCATTCATTCAATGCATTTTCTGTAGTCAAGTAATTAAGGCAAGATATTGTGATTCTTATTCAGGATTTTTTTTAACCCTTAATTGGGTAAAATTGCCACCAAATCAATTGATTTGTGGAGGAAGAGAACGATGTGAAATATCATGGGAAGATTTCAAGTCATATGAATAAAATTTCATTGACTATACTCTGATATTTCATTGTCCATTCCACTCCTAATTAGAGGACTATCAAGGGTGAGAGGCAGAAAAGTAACTGCAGGAAGGAGCAAAAGGAAAAAAAAAAAAGAGTTTGTGAAATGAAAGGGTGCTTGAGTCTTCATCCTCAGTGGGCTGCTTCCAGGATATCAGACAATGGAGAGCTCTGTGCTCCAAATGCCAGAGGGCTTTGCTGTCAGACAGTGCTGGAGGCCTTCATGCTGGATTATATGTGCAAGAACTTTTTCCAGAGTCATGATAATACCTTTCAATTTGAATGTAGCATAATGTCCTCACAAACATCCAGCTGCACTGATAAAATCTTCTCTTTTATAGGTGAACTCCCAAATAGTTCAAGAGTGCTTTTTGAAATGAAGTAAAAATGCTTTGCGTCCATCTGCAAGTTTCTGGTAGGAAAGCACACTATGCAAGTGAAAAACATTTATCTGTGTTGTAAATAAGTAGAAAACCTACTTTCCCTGCCATACTGGTAAGCAAAAGCACACACAAAGAGATAACTTAGCACTCCAGGTAGTCACGTCATATAAATGTTCATGTGTGCAAGTGCAAATGCACTAGTACACGGCCACAATAATTATATGACCATGTACTCTATTCACACTTAAATGTTTGGCTTCTATGATATTGTACACTGGGACTATTCTACCAAGTTTGCAGCTTTAAACTTGTACAGGTAACTGGTGTCTAGAAATAGTTCTCTTGTGTGAGTTGGCAATTGTTTCAGTCAGCACTAGTGTGTTAGGGGTACGCTAACAAAAGTTATTCTTGAACCTCCATGTTTGACTTGTGATTTTCAAGTAAAACTCCTGATTTAACTTTTCATTATTGAGTCAAACACAGCAAGGTACAAGTGCAAAGCTAAAACTGCCATTGCCAAACTCATCTCTACTTACTCTGCTACCTTGTCTCCCATTCAAACCCTAACCTATGAGGAGAAATGGTCTTGCAGGCACAAACTTTATTACTTATCAAGAAATGCCCAGACAGGGGGTTAAAATCTGCACATTCTAGATCCTAAAAGAGTAGTGTTAGCAATCCAGCCTGCCTTAGATCTAGTACCTATTAATATGTTAGGTATCTAGCAAAGTTGTCCTGCAATAATCATAGAATCATGGACTACCAGGTTGGAAGGGACCCCAAGAATCATCTGGTCCAACCTTTCATGGCAAAAGCTCCGTCTAGACAAAAGCACCATCTAGACAAGATGGCCCAGCACCCCGTCCAGCCAAATCTTAAAAGTGCCCAATGTTGGGGAATCCACCACTTCCCTGGGGAGATTATTCCAATGGCTGATTGTTCTCATTGTGAAAAATTTTCCTCTTGTGTCCAATTGAAATCTCCCCAGGAGTAACTTGCACCCATTACTCCTCGTCTTTTCCATGTGACTCCTTGTAAAAAGGGAGTCTCCATCTTCTTTGTAGCCACCCTTTAAGTACTGGAACATGGTGACAAGGTCTCCCCTAAGTCTTCTTTTCTTGAGGCTGAACAAACCCAATTCTCTCAGCCTTTCCTCATATGGCAGACTTCCTAAGCCTAAGGTACCTAACTTTCATGTAACCACCTGAGGAAGTTTGGAAGGGCACATCAAGTCATTACCATGGCACTTGTCATCTACGGACTGAAAATATGCACAATGAAAATTCTTGGTGCAGGCAGACCAAATTTCTTCCATAATGCTGTGTAGTATGCAAGGAAATAGCATCTAATACAATTTTTTAAGTTGATGAAATTGAGAAGATAGCATGTTCAGCAAAGCAAAGTATTCTTACTGCTACCTTGCACATTTTTTGAGAAATGAGCAAAGGTTAGAAAATCTTTTGCAAATACTTACACAGAGTTAGTCGAGTTTGTCATCAAAATGTCATTTAATGTAAAAATTGCTAAGTATATTGAGAAAAGAATAATAGAAATATGAAAAGTATGAAACACTTAAAATCTCTCCCGGATTCAGTTTTTATCTCCACTTTCATTTTGACTATGCATCTCACTTTTATTCAATCTGTAATCACTGGTTTCAGTAATGCTTCCTAATTTCACTATGATTCTAATACTTTTATCCTCACTACGCTTACTACACAAGCAATTAATTTCATTCAGATGAACATGGCTGCAAGATTAAAACCAAATGCATATGAATAATCTTACTTGTACCATAAATATTCAAAAGATCAGGCTAATAAATTAGAGCTTTCTGGAGATGATGTTTTCTGCATGTTTCTCAGCTCAGTAGCAATGACATTGCTTCACTGTCCTCGCTGGAGATACTTCTGAATTATTTTGGTTTATCCAAGAATTAATTTCCTACTGTGTTACCATATATCAAGTGTAATTTTACATAGGAACATATATATATGCATATATATAATGCATAAAACAAAAATGCTGCAAACAACACGGTAGCATGACTTATAGGCAGACAAAAGCCTAGTCTGCCATTCTGACCCTTTCTGTCTCAAAATTATTTTTGCTATTTACAGTGATAATATAATGACTAATTGTGAAAAGGATCATGCAATATTTTTCTAAATAGAAATCACAGTATTTTTTAAACACAGATTTAATTTCTTAAATCAGGCTTAACACAGAGTGAAATTAATTCTAGATAGTTGTTTCTCATATTTCCCATCTCAGTGCTTTTTAAAACTAAAAGTTTTTAGTTTAACTATGTTTTTTTTAACATAGTCTCCATTTACTTCCTAGTGTGCATGTATTTTAAAAAGGACATATGCACACACATAGAAATCTTAGACTCACCTGGAGTCAGCAGGGAGGTCAAAGGGCCCAATGGACAGCGAGTCAGAGCTCCCCTCCCGGTGGTCTGCGATGGAAAGAGCTGAAGTAGTGCAGTAACAAGATCTCCATGTACACTGGGGGTTCACCTTCTCAATTTGGTGAGATTCACTCCCATCCAGAAAGGGACACAATCACTTCTTTGTACAACCTGTGACAAACCCGTGCCTACTTTCTTTTGACCCCTTTCCAAACTCTGCATTCAAACTCTAAATTTTTACATTAATAATTAAAAAAATGTGGGGTGGGGGCAGCTTACCACTAAAGTAGCCATACTTGCATAAAACAAGTACAAATGTAAGCGCCAGAAGGAAGTCCATGTTGGTGGACTTTGATTGTTGGTGAAATTTTTAGAGCAGACAACTGCATGTGTTGTCAGTCAAGTTCAAGATGCACAAAAATCTTTCTTGGAAGACTATTTCAGTCCACTTAAACTCTTTGTAGCAAATATGCACTCTCACGACCAGATTCACTACCATATTTCAATCATGCTGTAATGCAATAGTGATGCCAGACAACACTAAACTCAAATTTCTCACCACTTAAGACATACCACAGATTTTCTTCACACAAGAGACGTCGAACAGCCAGGAGTATGTATGAATCCAGCCTACTTGGGGACATTTTAATATTAAAAAAATTGTTAAAATGTCACTTTACTCTCACTTATCATCACTCACTCCACTGTGTCATCTAAATCACAGAAAGGAAGCTGCTCACCTGACTATTGAATTTTGTCTCCGTATGTCCTTTTGATTCCTCACATTAACCAATAGGCAATTAAAAAAAATCAGCAGAACAGACAGGTTGCAGACAGCCAACTTAAATTTCACACTGCTGATTAATTCTGAGAGAATGAACACTACCAGAAATTTCATTTTATTGTCATATCAAATCTTCGCATTTAACACTATTATGCATCTATCATTCATTCTGCAAATAAAATGTGCTTGTTCTTTGTACTTGACGACATGTTTTAAACTTCTGTTTGCCTGCTCAGAGCTACCCATATATTTGTTGGAAGAATATGGGATGAGCATATTTTGTGTACATAAGTTTCAAGGGCTTATATCATTCAAGTCGATATCTAACAAGGCTTGTCAAATTGCAAATCTTTAAATGCAGTGGAAGCAGACAAATCACCCACTGTAGTCAGGACATTTGAAAGATCCTTAAAAAGACAACAAAGAAACCTTACAGAGGTTTACTGCTGCTCAGAGGATGACTTCAACTTCTAGTCTTCACTTCTGCTCTAACACACAGTTCAGAGAAAATATAATGGAAGCAGTCCAAATGTGTGGCAGATAGGAGAGGAATCATGCTATTAGTATGAAATAAATGACCCCCTAGCCTATCTTAATTGACAGAGGGACTAGGCTGATACCAAATTAGAAGGTCAGAAAGAGCTCTCTGATATTACCACGTCTCACTGGCAGCAGGCAGATCTCCAAGCCCAGAAAGCAAATAACACTTAGGCAAAAAAGGCGTTCTGCAACAAAGGTAAGAATGGTACAGTTCATAATCAACATATCTTATTTCTAAGTTTCAAGAGTTCAGGAACAACTAGGAAAAGAGGTCTCCATGCTGTTAAAGTGACTTTCAGAAAGATGAAAATGCACTAAAATCCAGACAATGAGATGCCAATAGGATGATATTCTTAAATGGGTTCACAGGTGAACAATGCACTTGTAAGACAGGTAACCTAACTTGCAAACTAAAACCATCAGGTCCCAAGCTGAACACAGAATAGATTTAAATGGTGAATTGGGGTTTAGCCAGGAAATATTATATTTTTAATGAAATCTGGAATCTGATTGATAAACACTGACTTTTTAAATTAGTAGTTCATAGTATTTTAAAATTTTAAAATAAAGGAAAAAAAATTGACAGGTATTGAGTTGAAAACTCACTGATGTATCTTCAAAAAGTAATTGCATGCAGAGAGTCCTAATCCTATTAGTGTCTTATAACAGTTCCAAAGACCAGCCCTCATTTGACTTAAAGTTTAGCACAGTGACATGCCACATGTAGAAATAAAGATTACAAGTTACCCCCACTTGGTAGATTGCTTTTTGGAAAGCAATGATTCAAAAATTTAAGAGTTATGTTGGATAATAAACTTAACGTGAACTTGCAATGGAGTGATTCAGACAGAAAATCAAGTGCAATCCCTCAGTGTAAGTGAGGAATTATATACAGGATTAGAGAGACGTGACATCTTTGTATATGGGAAGACCATTACTGGAATGCAATGTTTAGCTCTGGTATCAGCTGCTTGAGAAGGCTGTTGACAAACAGGAAAGGCTGCAGAAAAGAGGAAAATAAAAAAATTATGACAAAAGCTGCCTCATTAAAGTCACTCTTTTAACTGAGGAGATATCAAAAGATACCTTTCAAATGCTCTACAAGTTCTTTCAAATGCTCTACATGAGAGAAAAAGATGCAATTTAACAACATCTTTTGAATTATCAACCAACATAATTGTAGAGGTTGGAATCCAAGGGCAGATCAAATCAGATTGGAAATAAACCAAACATTTTTAACATCAATAGTAATCAATCATTAGAACAGTTTACCTAAAGGTGTGATGGATTAGCTATCATTTGACATATTTACTACCAAGTGTAAAGTTATCCATCTACAAACAAAAAAGAGAGGTCACACAAAGCGTGCAGGTCAAACACACAGGATAGGGACCCTATCCTGAGATAGGATCGCAAGACTTTTAGGGATCTGCGTGGGTTACGTGCAGAACATGAGATACCTATACATAATGCTGCAGCCAGGAGAGCTAGCATGATCAATTGTATAAACAGGACACAAAATAGAAAAATGGAGCTACTACCTCTGTATTTGTCATTACTGCCATGACACCGGAGTGCTTTATCAAAACAGTAAATTAGGGAGAGTTCAAAGGAGTAATGTAAAAAAATGTGAGTCACATTAAACTCATACCCATTCCAAAAAGAAATGGTGCCGTTTCACACCGAGGTTAAATAAGAATTAAAAATATTCAGTATTGATTTCCATGAATTCTCCATTACTAGGAAGGTTGTTCTGGATTTTATTTTTAATCAAATAGACATTGTTTCTTTCTAAGAGGGGATGGTTTAATTGATACAGAAATTAATGTGGGGAAAATCGGTGTCCTGCATTATCCACCATGTCAAACTAAATGCTTGTGAAGGTCAAGACTCTCTGTTTTCCAAAATAATAGCCCTTTAATAGTTATGCATATGACCACCCATGCTGGAATTCTATAGCCAGGTTGTCAGATACATAGCTTTTGGCATCCCTATGTGGCTTTAAAAAACCAACACTTTTCTTTAAAGAAAAAAAAAGTGTCTCTTTTCTCCTTCTATTTGCTTGGTTTTAGCTGTTTGGTTTTTTGTTTTTTGTTTTTTTTTTTTAATGCAGAATTTACCACAATTAATTGAAAATCTTTTGCCAAAACTTCTTGATGAAATAAGATTTTTGTCAAATAAGAGCCAAAAAAGTGTCTGTTCAAATCATTAGGTTTCAGTAGATATTCAAACACAAAATTGAAGAATATACGGTTGGTTTCTAGCTGATTTAAACCCAACATTTTTTATAGGAAAACAATTTTTGTAAAATAAAGAAAGAAGTTGTCATTGAAAAGTCAACCTTTGCTCGTGGGACAGAGAAGACAGCTTCTTTGCTAAATTTCTTTTATTAAAAAGAAAAAATCAGATTAGTTCCACTTGTAAACTTGTATAATGAGTATTTTGCCCTGTTAGGTGCAATCCAGCACACATTCATTCTGCCTACACCGTGAGCCAGCAGGAGCAAGCGATCTCTGGACCCAAAACTGCCTGGGTCCTCAGCATGGCACCTTGGCACGCCTGCGGTAGTATGCCTGTCCTCTCAGGGGACTCCACATCGTTTGTGTGTGTGCACACATCCCAGCTGGGGCTGGTCAGGGCAGTGAAGGCCAGTTGGAGCTCTCAGGGTCCCAACACTTTCAACTCTCTACTAAAAGTGCCAAAACCAGAGAAGGAAACGTGTACCTGAGGAGCTGAATTAGTTTTGTGCTGAAGAATTTGCAACATTACAAGCTGTGCCTTATTTAACATGAAATTAGATCCAGGTTTGAATGTAAAGGTTCATTACCTTTTTTATACCTTTAGATAAACCCAGCCTGCAATTTCCTTTCCTTTTCTTATGAAACAAAGTAATTGTAGTTTGCATAATTTCAGATTTTCTTGCGAATGTTTTGAAAAGCTCTTGCTGTTATATAGATCAAGACTGAGAAGATCTGCCAATAAATAGGTTTTGGGAAAAGTCAGTTCAGGAATATTTTAATACATGGCCCAAATATGACTATGGGAAAATAGATTATTTTCTTTGATATATGGTTAAGGGGAAGTCTTAGTAGGTGTTTTGCTTGAAAGATTACTCTGAGTACACAGGAAGTATACAATGAAGCTGAAATTGCCTCTGCATTGCCAAGGGGGATAAGAAAATGCTGGTAAACTAGCAACAAGTTTATGAAGATTCCTTCTTTTCTGATTATACACAGTTAGAAAAATGGATTGAAACAAATCTCAGTATAATTGTTGAAATATTTTTTAAATGTATTTTGCCACCAGCTTTGTAAAGGCTAATTTAGAAAGAATAAGAAGGTAAAGATACCGAATCAAATTAATGACTCCATATATGAAAATAACTCACAGGCTCTCAGAGGGTCTTCGTATGGGAAATAATAGAGGCATAGACCTGTTCTTTACAAGGTGTAAACAAGATTTCCGTTTCACTTTCAAAAATATGAGAATACTGCAGATTATATTTCGACGTTTTGTTTTTAAAATTAAGTGAGAAAAAAAACTATCCAGAACCACCAGTTTCACTGAGAAGAAATGCTTGAACAGCACCTCTGTGTTCTTAGTTCCCAGTGTAGGATTGGGCAGTATCAGGCCTTCCTAACAGCGGTTAATAGATGATGCATTTCATAGCGCAACCATTTTGCTTAAGTACCTACATGAATAGATTCAAAAAGCCTGGTTTTAACCACATGCACTTCAAATTGTAACTTTGACACTCTTCTCACAGATGCATCAATTTCCAGTCAAGGCAAGGAGTCTCATGATGTTTTTTCTGGTCACCATTGAACCCTATATAGACAAAACACCTGTAGTTAGTAAAGTGTACAATAAATTGTCTTTATGCTTGCTTTTTTTTTTTTTCCCTCCTGTTTGTTTTTAAATGTGTGTGTGTATTTGAGGGCTGCCAAAAGGGTCAGCAAACAATAGCAGAACAAAACCAAAACACTTTACTTGAAGTTTGTATTAAGACTTATGAAATGACAACAAAAAGATGTCTATAAAAGCTATTTAACATCATCTCTGAAACAATTAATTGTTCCAAGTTTCTTTAGAAAATTATGCAATGAGTGAACAAGTGCTTGTCAAATCACTTTCTAATTAAATTCATACATTTGTTCCTGTTTTAAAAATGGCCACATATTCCATCTGCCCATGCAAAATGCTTAAGTATTTTCAGCCAACTTCCCCAAGTAAAGCTGTACACCCATCACATGCAGCACACTTCACCATTACAAAGGCCATGGCTGTAAAGTATCCTACTCAAGGCCAAGTGCTTACCTTCCTTTGCCTTTTATTTCTTTTGTTAGGAGCATTTTAGAATGAGAAAGGTTCAGATCATAGACTCTTTTTTACAAAAGGATTATTAGGGTTTTGTGGAACCAGCTGGAACTGGTGCATCAGCTGCTTTGAATGCAATCAGGATATTTTTTTTCCTGGCCTTTTTCTAAAAGGGAAGCTGATCAGGGTGGGAGAAGCAGGGCTGGTGCAAGCTACTTTGTACTGCAATGTTCTCAGTGTCATGCACACTTCTCCAAGGCTTCAGGAAGTTCTACCTAAAACTAGAAACCCTGACCAAAAGCCCTGCTTGAAGACAACTGTGAATCTTACCTCTTTCTTGGCTGTTTTTGGCATTTGCCAATGCAGCTTTCCTACACTTGGTGAGCTTGGAAGGACTCCTCAGAAACCATCTTTCTGTAAGAGCCCCCACTTCAGTTGCAGAGCTTCAGTTATTGTTGACACAAAAACTAGAAAAGCACAGAAACTTCAGCTGCCTGTTAAAACCTTCAGGAAACACATCTGGCAGAGAAGCAGTAACAGCTGGTCCCAGGCAGAGCTGTTCTGGTCATTTACCAAGTATCCTCTGGAGAAAAACAAAAACCAAAGAACCAAGAAAAATATGAAAAGGAATCTGAAGAAAAAAAAAAAATCTTAACGTGGTGGCAATTGAACTCTGGTGCTGTGAATAAGGATGAAAAACAATTATAGAAAGCCCTGAACACCCTGGTAAATCACTTCAGCCAGGCAGGTAGAAGTGCTGAGCTGAACTGCTTCCAGATGCTGGTCTGGATTCCCAGTGGCACCATGGTTCATCACCCTGAGGAAAATCCTTTAAAATTCTGCACCAGATCTGCTTTTTTTTATCAACCCAGTTGTACTAAAAGCCTAAACTCAGCATTTCTTGGTGGAGGACAGGGAAATGACAAAGCAGATTCACAGAATCACAGTACTACTCAGGTTGGAAAGCACCTCTGGAGATCATCTAATCCAATCTCCACTGCTCAAAACAGAATCAGCCAAAGCAGGCTGTCCTGTCCAGCCAGGCTTTGAATATCACCAAGGATGGAGACTCTGCAATCTCTCCTGACAGCCTGTTCCAGTGTTCAGCCACTCCCATTGCAAAAAACTACATCAGCACTGTTGAAGATATCGTCAAAAGAACCTTGAGAATGATTCAGCTGAGTGGTTACAAGGTGTCTTCTGATTCATGTTCTGATTCAAGGTGAACTGATTCACTCTCAGAGCTCCAACAGAGACTTGAAATTTCTCTGCACAAACACCCCACAAAGCTCTCCACCTGCTTGCTTCATGGCAACTCCTAGAAGCCCCTACAAGATCTTTTTCTCCTTACGATTCCATAAGTATGCTGTACAGAAGATGGCATCAAGATTTAGATTTCCCAGGTCATTTCTTAAAATCATTAAGATATAGAGCTGGAAGAATCTGAAGCAATCATCTAGTACATTCTACTGTTTTCATACTAAATCTCTTATATTCAATTTATTTGAATGAGTTCTATAAAATAACACATAGCAAAAGCATAAAACTACATGGAGCAAATCCACCCCCATACCCCTCTTTTTTTTAATAAGTGTTTGCTTTACTAATGTAGAACAAATATTTGCAATTATGTTTCATTGACCAAACATGCTGGAAACTTATCTCACTGGGACAACTGTTCTGTGGCTTTCAGTACTTGTTGATGGGTCATAAGGCAATTTCTCAGGTACAAACCATTAGGTTGACAAATTGTTGACAAAAAAGACTGCGGGATGTAGGGTGGCAGACTGCAGAGGGCACAACAGAATGAGAAACAGACAGGCAGTATAACCTGCCAACTGGCAAGTTTCTGAAGTGTGAAGGTTGGTCTCACACTCATTCTAACACTCAGTGCTGCAAATTCAAATGCTTAGCCCTGGGGTCAGCATTTGCCAGGAGTAGGAGTTAGCCTTCCAGTTCAGATTCACAGTAATAGTAGTATAAAGAGGTGGAACAGCCAAAAGAGATGAATGCTTCCAGCACCATGAAGCAACAGAGAAATAATGAAGGGGGTTCAGAAAAACATAACAAATACTGAAGCAAAAAAAGATGGGAGATATTTGCATCAGCCTTGATCCCCAGATTATCTTAAGGGTAAGAGTGAAACGAGTGATGAAAAATGTACACATTTTCTCTAATAGAATCCTAATGTGCTGCAGAATTATAGTAATCTGACATATTTGATACAAAATTATGAGATAAACTCAGAATGAGTAAGAAGTACCTGTTTAGTAAAATGGTAATGATTTAAGAAATCAGCTATTAGTTTTCATGGGCCTATTTCCAAGTTCATTAGAGCTGATGGGAGTTCAGTCATTAGTCCAGCAAGCACTGTTGGATCTGGTCCTGGATTGGGTTGGATTGGTTATGCCATTAGATAAGAATGTTCAGGTGAAATGTGAAATCAATTATGAGCAAATTTAGTCCCTTAATCAATCATATATGCCAATAGCCAGGTGTATTTTAAAAGAGAAGGTAATCAATCAGTACTGGTCAGATATATAACCCACCCCCCCAGTAAAACTGTGCTAATTTATAGACCCTTAGAAGCTAACTCAGAACATTTTTAATGGAACCTGTGAAGTCCTGAGATAAACAATGCTGACTATTTCTCAGAAAATAAACACTTGTCTGTAGAAGTCTAAGAAGGGAAATAGCAAATGGATATTTCCTAATCTGGGTAAAATTCTGCTTCAGGAGTCTGAAATATTTAATTTCTAAGGTATGGTCAAAGGACACCGTAACAGGAAATTCTTCTGGAGATAGTGCTACATATTTTGGCTTTAGTTAATGTTTTGAACCACATCTTCCTCTCTAATCCTGTCACTTTTAAATCTTGGATACATAGCAACCTCAATTCTGAGCTCCAAAGGAGGAATTTCCTAGGTCACCAAACTCATTCTCTCAAAGGCTAAAAGAATTTTCATATGTGTGATTTTCTTTCCCACATAAACATCAGCTAAAGATATATGAATATCAGTTAATAGGACAAAAAAATACCACACATTTTCTTTTACCATAACAGAAGTAATTTGAATTCAGGCAAGTCAAAGGAAACACTTTTCCTAATGAAAAGTTGGAAAGGAGACACTTATGTAAAGTAAAGGCAAAATTCTGTCATCTTAGAACATCAATTAGTAGATTACTTCAACCCAAGTTTTTCCAGTTTGGGGAGCGTCTGTCAGATTCAAAAAGCTGGGTGAGTTTTATTTTGCATTTGCTGTAATTTGAAACTCCAACTTTTTCTGCTCAACACATTGAAAGACCCTTTTCAGGCTGATTTTAATCCTGCTTGGAAGAACGGAAGTCAAAGCGCACTAACTATTCAAAATTGGCTTATCACAAGAAGTTGCTGTCTGCTACTAATGTAACTGCTTCTCTCATCTCTTATTTCTTCACTGCTTCATTCTCATGGTGTAAACCAGGAAATTTAGCAATCTGGTTATTAAAACAAAACTAGAAGCAGGAATCCAGTTAGCAACAGATCTCATTTCTAGGAGAATCCCAATGTAGCATAAGATTTGTGTTGTCAAGGGGGAAAGTGTAAGTCTGATACAAAGGTCTCTTGAAAGATATGAGACAGAAAAATCTCCTTACAGGAATTCTGTAACTGGAGAGGCAGGAGAAGAAACTACTTATGAATGTCATTTGAGACAGAAAAGTGCTTAGTCTCAGTGCTGTCTGTGTGTTTCCAGGGTTGCAGTAGCAAAACCAGAGCTGCAGGGGTTTGCTAGCGTGGCTAAGGGGTAAGAAATGGCAGGAAGCACAACTACTTGTTGTGGCTGGCACAGGGGACACTGTGCTGTGCTCTCCCAGCAGGAACAGCTAGCGGAAAACCAGCTCAGAATGAATCAGACCTTGCTACCCAGGAAATTGTAATGAACTCAAGCAGTGAATGAAGATTAAGCCAGGCAGAGGAAAATAATTTGCCCAGCCTTGTGGTTGCCTCTCCAAGAAACAGACTGTTGTAGTTAAACAGACAGGGCAGCAATAAATACTTCCTAAAATGTATCTATAGAGTTTCCATTATTTTTAGTAAAGCAATCACCTGTTAAGCCATATGGTTTATATTTGTTAGCAAGAGAAAACTACCTCATTGACTACCAGGCAGATCAGTCTGGCAATGGGTACTTGAACTGCTGTTTTGCTGCAATTCTGTTAAACCAAACATAGCCTGTGCATTGCGCCTGATCAAGTTCTGGGCGATGAGGGGCTTCTAAGCCTCACTTTCCAAAGAGCTTTTCTGCTTTGAGTATCCATAACTAGCAGCAAAAAGAGTTGGGTTTTTTTTTCCCCTTTCTTTTGTCATGCTTCTTGACGACTGACCATGCAGTTCAACAAGACAGGCTAGGGTGATTTATCAACTAAAAGGACTTGCCTTCTCTCCTCTGCCCTTCTGATTACATGATCCTGCTCTTTTCTCTGGCTGCACTAGCTCTACTTGTAGTCAGCAGATTATTTGCTGATTCAATTTTGTTCATTAAGCCAACAGAAAAATATTCCATTCTTTCTGCTTGGTTTATTTTCTGCCAGCCCAGTGACCTGAATTGGCTTGTCAAAGGGTCAGGCAGTACCAGAGCAGAATAAAGTGGCAGAAGTACATTGCTAGGAGCAGGAAAAAGCAGCTCTTTGACCAGGCAGAAGGTATTAGATGAGCTCAACCGTCTCCTCACATGGCACCCACACAGATGCTAAGCTCCAAATCATGACCAGGAACAACCAGAAGTAAACCGGTACTGATCTTACTTAAAACATGTCAAGTCACACACTGCAGCGTATCTGGAGCTGATCAGTACAGCTAAACTGTCCGTACAACTGCAGAAGGCAAACTCTTAAGTCGTCTCAGTGTCAGTTACCTTTGTGGATGAGGCAAAACCCCAATAAGTAAACAGGGAGGAAAAAAAAATCCTGTACGTCAGCTAAACTTTGATGACCATCCATGTGTATGATCTCAAGCTTCAAGTTAATTCAAGTTGGTTTAGTCTCCTTTTACTGAAACAGTATTTGCATTTGCTGGGGCTTAGATCACACACACGGACAGTTACCACAGACCTGCTGACACACAGAAATTTGTTTCTGTGTCCAAACACTCAGATTTCATGGTGTTTTTCCTATTTTCTCGGCTCCCTTCTCTGCTCTAGTTTTTAGGTTTTTTCCTTCTGTGGATGCTTCTCTTCTATCCATCAGCTCCTTTCCTGATTTATTGTATGCAGAATATATATTTAATAACATAATACCTGCCATAGATATATACTTAAAGGCAGCATGACATAAAATATTCTGAGTAAAGCTGGGCAAATATTTTTGGTTGGAACTTTTTCCAAAAACAATCCCAGTTCCATGTTAGCAGTCTACATGTATTCTTCACTACTTTCAGCTGCTGGAAACAGTAATTTGAGCTGCGAGAAGCATAGCCAAATGAACATGCAATAGATCCTGAAAAGAAAATGAGAGTTTTCTCCTACAAAGGTATCAGTGCAACAGTGAACTTAATTCTAGACAGTGCACCTCTTTTAAGCTGCTATAACTCCACTGAAAGCAATAGTAGCTGATTTACAGCAAGCTGAGAGAAAAAAAAATCAGGGTAAGCTGTGGCTACTGAACAGGTCACTAGCTGTTTTACTTGCTTGGATGCTGATCAAATGAGAGGACATGAACAAGAGGAAAAATATCCCAGACAAGTAATTGAATGTGTTTGCAAGAGATGATAAAAAAATTAAAAAAAAAATAAATCATTGCTGCACAAGTAACTAAACTATAAAGGAATCTATGGTGCTATGAAATACAGATTTAAAAATAATATCTAAAGACTTGCATTAGAAATCTTTTGTAACTTCCACTCTCAGCTGAAACTAAAATCCAGATGTGGGAGTCAGTTATCTGTTGATGGGGATTATGCCACAGAGAATTCATAAATAAAGATTTTATTTGGATCAGCTATTTATTGTAAGAAGGTAATAAGAAAATATTTCTGATTTCTCTTAGATATACATCTTGTAGTTCCCTAGGCCTTATTCAGCTGCAGCATACCATGAGACAATACCAATGCCTGTAATTGGTGCCAAAGCTGAGGAATAGGAATATTATACCTGTCACAACCAGTGAAATTGTTCTAAAGTGAGATTCTGCCTCCTTCCCAGTTTTACCATCACTTACAAATGAGTTTACTGTTGTCCCTAGGTTAATCATTTTGCATAGCTTTGCAGCACTTGAAAAACTGTCAGACCTTGTATAGAAAATATACAAATATACAGAAACAAGGTGATGACCCCAGGGCTTCTTACTTGACTACAAAACAGACCCATGGAAGAGCTACAAATAACAGCATAGGGATTACAAACCGATAACAGCATGCTTGCTCACGAGTGACATGGAAGCTGATCAAAACCAGGGCTCCAGACATCATGATTCAAAGCCTGATGGTGCCTGCTACATTTCCTCAAGCTGTAAATTAAAGTGATAGGTTTTCTTTTCCACTAGCTGATCTGCGGCAGGTGCCAACATGCCTAGCCTTTGACTAACAGCCAGAGGCTCAGGCTTTTACCTATGCCATCCAGCTCCCTCACTTCCCAGCAATGTCTCCTGCTTGATTTTATTTACTCTTTTTCTTCTTTTTTAAGCTTTCTGGCTGCTGTGGTAGCCAGGTGGCTAGAGACAAGCAGCTGAGATGCTTTGCTTATCCCTGGCCAGTCATTTATTCCATTTCTCCCCTTTTTTGCCAGAAGCTGGAGATAGTGAACGCAGTCTGCAGGAAAATTGCTCTTGCATGGTATCCCCTCCCAAACTTCATCTCTGCTGAAAAGCAGCTCATCATCAGTGAGAGAACAGGCAGCACAACACAACATACCCTGAGTAAACACCCTTGGTGTTTGAAGCTGGAAATCTTTATTACAACCAAAACAAATCCAGCTCAAAATACCAAGAAGCGTAATTTATTTGCCTTTAATAACAGAGCAACAGAGCTGAAGACAGGGTGGAGAAGAGGGGAAAAATCACAGGCATTTCAGTTTCAGATGATAAGCAGAAATGTGCAGGTGTTGTGCATTAGATGACCTTCCCTACGTGGGTCACCATACATCAGTACTCTGTTAGCAGCCTTACCTAGGGCAGCTTGATGCCTCTCATTTCTCATGTCTTCATACAGGAATGATTACAATGCCTAAGTATGTATAGGTTGGCTTACAGACTACTGAGCAGGGAAATAAATCTACAAAGATTTGAAAGGTGTAAAAGCCATCAAGAGAGAAGAATTATTTATCATAGTGATAGGACTAATTTAATGTTAAAGAAACACAGAGTGTAATGTCAAATATACCTGGCAGTGGTAATAGTGTCTCACTTAACAGTATCTCTGGTCCCGTAGTGATTTTCTCAAGTAAAAAAGGATGCAATATGGATACATTTGTTCTTCATTCCAGGCATAGCATATAAAGAGGTTATGGTGACATGACACTTGTGCTTGTGTATGCATGCCTGTGTGACACAGACCTCTTTCATCTTGACAACAGAAGCTGTTAAGTGACCTATAACTGATATTGCTGACTTAGAACATCTTTTAGCTCAGGCTTACTTTTGTGGCTTTTGTACAACTGAGGAACTGGGGTTCTGCTACTGCCTGGAAATGGCTGTGACCTGGGCAGCAAGTATCTTTTCTCTGTGATGTATGACTTTGCATAACATCAAAGAAATATTAACAGCCAAAAAAATATTATTCCTACCTTGAAACCCTGTTATATTACTAGTTAACATTCTTTACGTGAATATGAAAGGAAATTCTTGTTTATATTACACAACCCATAATTTAGGGGTTTTATGTAGACAAAGCTTGAATTCACTTAGACTTCTGTTTTGGTTTTGGACTTAGCTCTCTAATATGAAAGGAATTAAAACAATTGTACTTTAGTGTATGTGTTCCTGTTTGCTGGAGGAGCAAAAAATAAAATAAAATTCTGAATTAGATGTTAATAAAGTTAACCACCACTGAAATTCTTCACAGAGTTTGAATTCATGCAGACATAGTAAAAGTTAAACTTCTAGGCCCCATCTTGCAACAGATGTGACAGAATCAGGACCTGAAGATGCCCAGACTGGGATTTTTCCAGTCAAAGCAATAGGAGGTTGTCTCTTAGACAAATGGCTGTTGGCTTTTACACCGTGCATGTTATGCACACGGCTGTGCAAGACAGAACCATTACATTGCAGTACTTATCAGAAAGAACAAAATCAACAGAAATGTATGCAGTCCTGGTTTTGGGGGTTTTTTGGGAGTTTTTTGTTTGGCTTTTTTTTTTTTTATATTTTTTTTTTATTATTTTTTCAAGCTACTGCAATAACCTAA
Organism: Balearica regulorum gibbericeps; assembly: GCF_011004875.1. Taxonomy (NCBI): domain Eukaryota; kingdom Metazoa; phylum Chordata; class Aves; order Gruiformes; family Gruidae; genus Balearica; species Balearica regulorum. The sequence continues at coordinate 19,543,489 of NC_046186.1, forward strand.
ATAGAAATTCCAAAATGCAGCTGAGCTTGGAACACTGGAGCAATTTTAAATGTTACTTTGTAGTAGTAGGGCATTTTTATTCAAAAGAATTCATGTGAACTGTTTTGGGGTTTGGTGGTTTTTTGGTTTTTTTTCGTAAACTGCCTGTTCTTCACTCCTTTTCTATGAATACCTACGTAGCATTTTGTGCTCCGCTTCAGAGTGCGATTCTGCAGCAGCATGTCTGCCCCACCCTGAGGGACTGAGGAGGCATGACACTGGGCTCCAATCTGACTGACTGAAAAGCGCCTTTGTTTGCCTTTAAGTACCTTGCCTGGCAGCATTAATGTTTTACCACTGATCTCTGTCCTTCTATCCCGGCAAGTGCAGCTATAACGCTTCCTTCCCATTCCCTGGGGGTTAAAAAAAAAAAAAAAAAAAAAAAAAGGCAATGCTAATTTACTTCTGAAAGGTAAATCACTGGAAACTCCTGGCTTGTACTATCCAGTCTAACATATTGTCTGACAAATTCAGCAAGCTAGGTACAATCTATAGGAAATCTGTTGATTGTGTGTATTTTTGTAAATAGAACTGGTGTACTGCTGTGGAGAAAGCTATTAAAAATAAGGGAGAACACAACTTGCATCTGAAATTACTTGCAAAGGCTCTGGACTGGGATCAGTAGAATTAAGTTTCCAGATCCAGTAGATGCTTCCTGGACTTTTTTGAGCAAGTTATTTATCAGCGTTTGCCCTGTCTTCCCAGAGCAAGTTTCAAGCCCTTTTCTCACCCTAGCTGGAACTAGGCTCAGCAGCATTCAGAGGAAGTCCAGGATCAGCCAGTACCTCCAGCGAGTACTCTGCTGGTGACAGTAATGGCCATGAAAACCAGACTGATTTCTGCTTAGTGCATTTATGGAATAATTCTGTATACAGTTACTAGGTGTTCAGATAACAGCAGAATATATTTGTGAATCCTGGCACTTTCAGGAATTTGCAATGGATGTCACTGCCTTCACCACAGTCTGTTTGCCAGTCTTATCTTACTGTCTGCAGTTTGACAGCCATCAGACAGAAAAAACAATCAGACATTGCCAGAAGTAAAAAGGTGAGGTGAACAGTTCAGAAACAAATTGCAGTCTGGCCAATTTGTTAAGTCTGAAAGACTTAGCAAATACTTACAAATACCAAATATATTCTCAGTTTATGGAAATGGTTTGGAAATTATTCCAGAGTAAACAAAAGAAAAGCTGAAATTTCAAACATTTTTTTGGTTTGACAACTACTCTTTGAGCAACTCTTACCATAAGTAATCACAGATGTCTCAAGAAAAACAAAAGTCACTCTTGTGTTGCAGTTTCTTGATTGTTTTTATTCCCTTCTTTTACAACAGAATGAGCAATGTCAATTTGTCTACTGAATAATTACATAACTTGACCTTGGATTCTGACTTTTAATTGATGATTGGTCTTGAATAAGTCATTTATCTCCCTGCACCTCACTTTGGCCAAATAGCAGAGCCTGTTCCATCACAAGGTGCTCAAGTGATGTCTACAGAGGACCTTAAAGTCCTCAGAAGTAAAAACAAGGGACAAGAGTTGCAAGTTGCAACAGTGGAAATTCCAGTTAGATGTAAGGAAAAAAATTATTTACATGAGAGTGCTTAAGTACTGCATGCCAAGAGAAATTTTGGAATCTTCATTCTTGGGGACTTTCAATACTTAGTTGGACAACGACCTGAGCAACCTAGCCTAACTGTGAAGCTAGCCCTGCTTTGAGCAGGAGGCTGGATTACATGAACCTGGATGCTTTCTGGATGCCAAAATAAGCAGTAGGCTTCTACATACACCCAGGTTTCCACATTGTTAGATAGAGCTGTAAATTCTTTGTAAGATTCTAGAGAAAAGCACGCCTCCTCTAGCCACCATCATGTAATGTCTGTTGGCTTCTATCAAAAAGAGCAAATAAAGAGACAAAAAGCTTAGGGAGCATTTTCATTATTTTTTGAGAGTGAATGAGTTTATATCAAAAGCTCATGAAGGTATTTGTAGCCAAAGTAAGTAGGCATTGCCCAGAAGAAAGTCAGGCTGTAGAATCAGACTCCTATTTCTTACTCCTGCTATTCACAATAGGTCTTTCTGGCATTCAGTCTCTGCCAGCTGATAAAAAGCCTCCTGTCAAACAGAACACAGACTAAAATGTATATCTAATTGGCCCTGTAGACTTGACATTGATAACAAACAGCTCACAAGTGAGGTACAGTGTTGCTGGTTTTTCAGGAGCCTTTAGCCAAGGTTGTGCTCCTCAACAGCCTACATGTGTTTTTTGCCTGGGATTTAGCTGCTCCCCATAGCATAGCATAGCATAGATCTATTTCAGTTGGAAGGGACCTACAACGATCATCCAGCCCAACTGCCTGACCACTTCAGGGCTGACCAAAAGTTAACGCGTGTTATTAAGCGCATTGTCCAAATGCCTCTTAAACGCTGACAGGCTTGGGGCATCAACCACCTCTCTGGGAAGCCTGTTCTAGTGTTTGACCACCCTCTAGGTAAAGAAATGCTTCCTAATATCGAGTCTGAATCTCCCCTGATGCAGCTTTGAACCATTCCCACGCATCCTATCACTGGATACCAGGGAAAAGGGGTCAGCACTTCCTTCTCCACTTCCCCTCCTCAGGAAGCTGTAGAGAGCAATGAGGTCACCCCTCAGCCTCCTTCTCTCCAAACTAGAGAAGCCCGAAGTCCTTCACTGCTCCTCACAGGACATGCCTTCCAGCCCTTTCACCAGCTTTGTTGCCCACCTCTGGACACATTCAAGGACCTTCACATCCTTCTTAAATTGTGGGACCCAGAACAGTACTCAAGGTGAGACCGCACCAACACAGTGCAGCAGGATAATCCCCTTTTTTGACTGGTTAGTTATGCTGGTTTTGATGAAGCCCAGGATGTGGTTTGCCCTCTCAGCCTCCAGGGAACACTGCTGGCTCATCTCTGCATCCTCCCCTCGCCTCTGTGAATCACATATTTAAAAAATATCATTAAAATACACATTCACCACACAAACTTCACAAACACCAAACAAAAATGGACAATTTACACACACAATCCACCCCTTATCCCTTCACCACAATTATTTTGCTCTCTAGCTATCCTCAATCCATGTTTTGCCCATCTGGTGGGCACCTGGCCTCCAGCCCGGGTCAACCCACCACAGTCCTTAGTCATGAAGACAGCCATGAGGCAGTAAAGTCGGCTCCATGCCCTGCAAGACCAATTGCCTCACACTGCCTCTGGGAAGGCTGGGGAGCTGGAAGCCGTGACTAGCCCTCTCCTCGTTCAGCCTTTCTGGCTAACAGGAATTACCTCATTGCATGAGTTGCGTTCCACAATACCCTGGCAAGGTCTTGTCTGATTTATGGTCATCTCAGACAGACAGAAATGAGGTTTAAGGAGGCAGACAGGCCTAAGGGCAGCTAACTGGAAATGGAATCCTGGAAAGAAAGAGAGAAAAAAAAGAGAGAGAAGTCATCAACCTGCAATTTCACCCTGTTTCACTTCTCTCCCACAGAATGGTTATTTATATAAAGGTGTCTTTCTCTTCTGTGAGAGAGAAGGAGGCCCCATTAGAAAATATGGCAGGAGGGACCCCTAATCCCATCCATCATATAAGTGCTGAATAACCACTTTGATACATTGACTGTGAAGAGGCTATTTTCTTTAACATCTCATATAAATGCCTGATATCAGGCAGGATGAATCTGACAGACAGCACACAACCTCTGACATACTCCCATTATTCTCTCTTGTCCATCGAAGAGGAACACTCTTTCGTTTTGACACCAGCGTTTTTGGGATGTATCCTCAGTTTTCCCAGCGCTGCAGTCCTTCCTCAACATTGAGAATGAGACTAAAGATTCCTCCTATGTGCTCCCCATAGCTTTGACAGGTGACCTTCATCCTGCAGGAAATACAACTAACACAAATAAAACATGTTTCTGCCTCTCAGCTAGTGAGCTCACTGGCAGCCTTGAGGTGGAGAGTATTTCTACTAAACTCAGTGGAGCTAGAACTAACTGATTAGCACCAAAGTGAGGGATTTTAAAATCAACGGCTTTGCGAAGGAGCAAAGGTGGGCAGCTCACCTATTAAATATCTTTACAAGGCAATAGATCTTTCTCCCATTGGGAAGTCACCTTGATGCACAGCCTGAAATTATAACTGTCTGAGCCTTAAAAGTTCCAGAAGGTTTCTGTATATTTTTTCTTAGGTACAGCCTATCTGCATCCATGGAAATAGCAGGCAAAAACAAAGCCTGTTTTCTGCACTGATATCTATCACAGATCGTGCTTAGGATAGTTCAAATAGAAAATTCCAAGTACTTCTTGTTCTCCTTTACCTCCCACATACCTTAAATCAAAACCAACTCCTCCTAAACATTTCCGTCACAGTTCCTAAAGTACAGTGTAAAATATGATTATGGATAGTGACTTTGTTCTTAGCATTGAAAATAGAAGGATAGAATATGACTTTGCTTTTTGGAAAACTGAGTATTCCAAAAAAATGAGCATAGGAAATATCTTAGACTTTTGTGTCAACAGCATTTGCCAGGAGGCTGATGAGAACAGGACAAGAGTGTCACTGTTTCAAAGAGCTTTCATCATTAATATTCTTAGATGGTTTTAATGACATCATTTACCAGAAATATTCAAGAGGCACTAAAAACAGAAGAGATGACTGTAATAGTATATGCTACATATTTCTTTCTAAAAGCAGAAAATATTTTCTTTATTAGTGGGTTTCTCTGAATTTGTGAGGTCCCAAGTTCAGCTAATAGGTGTGATAAAATTCCAGTGTGGTCTACAGCACACACAAAATCTTCATGGAATTTTTCTTTTCTAAAAATAATTCCTGTGAAAAAAAAAAATCTATGGTTATGGAAGAAAAAATTTGGAAGCAAAAAAGCAGTATCAGTGCATACACAGGTTGTATTTTCCTCAAAAGTAAAAAAGAATATGGGACACTGTTGCTACAAAAACATTAATTAGTAGCTTTCTGCAAAGGCCTTTTAAAACTTAATGATTTAAACTAGCACTTGCAAAATTACATTTTTATATATATATATATATGAAAAAAAACAAACAACAAAAAAACCAAAACAAAACTACCCCACACAAAAATTAGATTTACAGGACAGCATGACAAATCTGGAGTACTATTTATTTATTAGTTCTGACAGGTGAAATCCTTTCACTTTCCCAAGTGAAAGGGTTATTCTTAATTAATTAGATGGAGAAAAAGATGCACAAATTTGCATTCATCAATTGTTTTCAAGTGTTCTTTAGCATCATCAAAGTAAAACCTAGAAAGAAAAAAATCTTAGGCTGCCTAATATTATATATGTGACTAGTTCTGCACAAGACCATAACCCTACTTGCTTGTTTACAGACAAAAATCTTTTTAAAACATACAAGAATCTACCTAACAGGTTTTAATTGATATACAGGAATCTGTCTGTTGATCTACGCTCAGCTTGCTCAACTATGTCATTTGTATGAAAACCTAAGGTAATCTGATCTGACACCATGACACAGGGAGTGACACCAGTCTTAAAGACTTCAGTGTCACTCCAGAGACACCTTCAAAAAAGCAAAATGGAGAAGACACTACAGTGGATGCTGCCAAGGATTAGTCTTATTTTGTCTGCATCTCTTGAAAAACATTCACTAAAACCAGAAAGAGATTTTTCTCAATTTTTTTCCCCCTTTTTTTCCCCTCCTTTTTTTCCCCCTGAACTCCTGTTCTGTCTGCAGCGCTGAAGCTTTGCACAGAAACCACCTGTAGACACCAGCTACCTCTGCCACTGTTCACACAGTTCAAATTTCCTGTTCATTATCTGATGCTTTTTCTTCTCCTATTCTGTCTTCCATGTACACCTCTCCCTCCTTTAAAAAAAAACCCACAAAAAAACCCCAAACCAGCCAACCTCTTGCCCTTTTCAATTTCCTCCTCTACCAAGAGCAAATCTGCAGGATTACAGGGGAAAACTTGAGAAGAAATTAGAGTAAACAAAACCAGTGTGCCTATTTATAGGAAGGGAATAAGGAAAAGGATGAATCAGCCCACAACTACTGAGTTAGTCCCCCTTGCCTTCCTCAGAAGGCAGGTAGCATAATGATTCATGAGCTTTTGGCCTAAGGGAGTTGGAGCAAAGCTCAAATACAGGCGCCACAGCCTGAAAAACCTACAGTTCTGTAAAATACCTGTGGGAAATATTTTGATAAGAGGTGTCTCAAAAGCCAGTGTAATTGCTTAGACTCCTTAAAGAGGAAATTGCCATCCTTTAAGAACAATCCTGAAAGGCTTAGATAATTTTTTTTCAAAACTACAATTCACATAAATCTAGTTTCCTTAATCAGTGTGTTCTGGACTTCTCCTTTCAGATTTTAACTTTGAAGGAAACTTCCTGTCATAAGTATTTATAACTTTTTACCGACAGTACTAAATGTTTGCATACATCCAAGCAAATTATTTCATCTGTTGAAGCTACAGTTTAACAAACAAGCAATCTGTGATCCATACATTATTGAAATATATTGCACACCAAGTTATATGGTAAATTGAAACTAAATTAAATGAAATACAAGCTCAAAATAGAAAATCTAAATTAATTCCTTGGTGTAGGGAAGCTTAGGAAGATTCCCAGGCTGGAATCATTCTCTAGAGAAGACTAGCCAGAGGAACTTGAAAAGTAGCAATAGATTTTTTTTTTTTTTTTTTAAATAGAAACTGAAGAATGGAATCAAGGAGGAGTCACCCAAAAACTTGAAGAAGAAACCATCGAACTGTTAAATACTTCTAAGCACATTAGCACTTAAAACAGCTTTAGTACCTGGGGATTGGAAGGTAATAAAAGTGATGTCAAATTGTAAAGTGGTGTCTAGGGAACAAGAAACCAATGAAATAAAACTTCCATACCAAGTAAATTGGTTGAAATTATAATAAAGAATGGAATTAGTAGACGTAAAGATAACTATGATATGCTGGGGAAGAAATAACTTGGATTCTGTAGTGGCAAATCACTTCTTGCAGGTGTGTTAGAGTTCTTGGAAGAAATAAAAAAGCCAATGAACTTGAGTAACCTCTGATATTCCAGCTGAGGAGCCCATTAAATTTCAGAAAGGTTCTTTCCTATCTTGAAAGATTAGTTTTGTTAAGAGTCTTTTCGAAAGTCTAATTGTATTACTTCCTTGTTGAAGGATAAAACAAAAGGTAGGAATCAATGGCTGTTTTCTATAATATAGGTTCCAGTTAGGTCCCAACGGGATCTAAATGTGCATCTGGTTTTTATTATATTGAGCTAGAAAAGGAAGAAATAGTGCGGTGACAAAGTTTGTTGATATATTAAGTTATTCAGGGTGATAAAACCAAAAGTCATGTGTGGACATTCCCAGAAAGTTCTCATACTATTGAATGACTTGGCAATAATTTGACAGCCAAGGCTAGATGGTGATAAATACAAAGCAATGCAGAAGGAATAAACCAAGCTTTGGCATACATACAGCGTGATGGGCTATACATTTACTATTCCCATTCAAGAATTAGATTAGAATTATATTAAAAATAGCTCTATGAAACCATCACCTTAATAATCATTAGCAATTTTTTTAAAAAAATGAATATTAGGAATTACCAGAAAGCCAATACAGAAGCAAACAGAAAACATCATTACTATCAATGCTTAAATCTATGGCACAACTACATGTTGCATATTATGTGTAATTCTTTTATCCCTGTCTCACTAATAAGATATAGGAAAGATTAAAAAGATACACAAAAAGATCAAAATTATTGTCAAAGCCAACAGGGCTTTCTGCAACACTAGGGAAAGCAAGGCCTGATCATAAGGTAAACAGCAGCTTTACAGCCATTTACCCAACAATGCCTCTTACTGTTGAAATATTTAGCTTTGCATAAATGATTTCAGAATTATTTGATTCTAATTAAAATAATTGAATTAGTGTAAGTAACTTCTCATTCCTTTTGTCCTGTGTTGTTAAGGAAGAATGTTTATAGGAAGGGTGGCTGAAATAAGGGTGAATTGAAAATCCTGCATCTTGTTCCATTTGGACAAGAGATTATCAAGGTACTTGCAGATACAGATGCAAATTTTGAACATTCAGAACAAGTGGTAAAACAGAAGAATTAATTTGCAATTTCTGAATGTCATTAGAGATTTGATACTGTTGCTACTCCACTGAAGATTGTCATGGAAAATGAGAAATGAAACAAAGGAAAGATGATCTCCCTAAAAAAGATCCTCAGATAGACTTACTATGGGAAGGCCTACTTGCAAACAGATAGAAAAATCTCAAATGATTTTACATTCAAGACTACAAATCAACACTGGATGGCTATGTGGGGTCTGGTTAGATGTTAATCTTGAAGTCTTCAGATCTTTCTAACCTGAAAATAAGCTCTATTAAACTGTAAAAGATTCCACAAAAGGATTTGAGACTAAACTGACGGAACGATAACATGATTAAGTCATTGATCATCCTGAATGACTGCAGGCCATTGAGAAGGAAACGTGCTCAATGAAAAGAAGGAAAACCCTTTAATTACTGATCAAAGATAGAAATATGTCACATGAGTGCAATTTTCAACCATGTATCTGAATGGAGTTATGTCTTTCAGTTCTTTAAGACTTCAACTGGGAGGAAGCCCCATAAATCTGTCTTCATAATTATACCCTTTACAATAAACTTTTCAGCTATGTTGATATCAGCCGTACCTAGAGCTTTCAAACTCATCCCGGAGTTTGCAGAGTCGAAAGTTTTAGAAATATCATGGTTGATCTGCTGGTATTTACACAGTTCTTGTAAAATGTCATAGAACACACCACGCTTCTAGTTTTAACACACTAGACCATTTTGTGTTATAAACCATTAATATCTGGATACTCTGATCGTTCAGAACTTCCTAGCTGAATTAGGGTAAAAATTAAAGTCTCTTTTCTCTGAGTCAATTTATGAACATCTAAGAAGGAAGAAGAAAGGAGGAAAGAGTTAACAAATGAAAAGAATCTGAATTCAAATATTTATTACTTTCAGAAAAGTGCAAAACAACTTTCAAGTGTACCTGGATACTTTTAAAAATCAAAACCTCATGAATATTTAAATTTCACTATTTAAAAGAAAAGGACATTTGTGCGGGGCACAGTGCCCAGGCGCTGGCAGCAGCGGGGGTGCAGGGGCCGCTGTGAGGAGAGGCCGGGGCTGCCCCGTGCCAGACACAGCCGGTTCCAGCCGGCTCCGACCAACCCACCGCAGCCCCGCAGCCGACGTGGGGGTGTCTCGGTGGAAATATTTAAGAAAGGGCAAAACCATCGGAGGGTGGGGGGGAAATTTAAGAAACAACCTTGAGAACAGCAAGGTGAGAGAAGGAGGGGGAGGAGGTGCTCCAGGCGCTGGAGCAGAGGTTCCCCTGCAGCCCGTGGAGAGACCATGCTGGAGGAGGTATTTCCATGCAGCCTGTGGAAGGACCCATGCTGGAGCAGGGGAACAGCATGAGGAGGAAGGAACTACAGAGCAGAGCTGTTATGAACTGACCACAGGCTCCATTCCCCATCCCCCTGCGCCATTTGAGGCAGGAAAGAGGAGTTGGAGGAGCTGGCGTTGGAGAGAAGCTGAGCTGTACAGGGGAAAAAAAGGGGTGGGAGGGAGGTGTTGTTTTAGTTTGTTTCTCATTGTCCAAATCTGTTTTAATTGACAATAAATTAAAATAATTCTCCTGAAGTCAAGTCTGTTTTCCCCATGAAGGTCATTGGTAAGAGATCTCCCTGACTTTATCTTGATCAATGAGCCCTTCCATCTTAATTTCTCCCCCTCAGTTCTGTTGAGGAGGGGGAGTGAGAGGGCAGCTGGGTTGCGGGTCTGACAGCCAGCCACGGTCAACCCGCAATGACACTGTACACATATTGAACCTGCAGCTCTTGAATCCAGGCAGAATTCATACAAAATCTGGTCATATATGAAGACATAATGAGAAAATTAATCTTGAGATGCCACATATAAAATTTAAATTCCTATCGAGGTCTAGATCCAAATGGCATTACATTTGAAGAATACGTGTTTTGAGAATTAAGTTTTCATGGGTAAAAAACATATTGTTGTAATGATGCAAACTAAGGAGAATGTGGACAATTTTGATTATGATAATACATTGCAACACTTAATATTTTTTATTTCAAACTGCAAAACAAAAAAATCTGGGTTTTATGTGTATATATATATATCTCTTATATCCAGGTCACTTGCGCTTACATTTCCCAGGTGACTTCTGAAGTCACTTGGGAAATATTTGAGCTTTAAAAATCCAAAGTATTTCAGTCAGACTATAGCACAGTTATTTTAACTTGTTAATTTTAAGTTATACTTTTTTTTTCCTCTTTAGTGGGTGGAAGAGAAGGATAAAGTTATAAAAAACCATAAAGATTGGAATAACATTGTAAAACATTCAGTCAGGCAACAATGACAACCAGCAGCCATGTTCATTTAGCTAAAAAAAAAATATATCTGGGATTAAAGTACTATACATAAAGTAAAGGCTTTTGATGTCATAAAGTGAGATACTTCAATATTTTAGTAGTGCGGCATTAACTTTGAAAGCTTCAGACTATGGCAGTTACTTTTCATGTAGCTGATAGTTATGCTTTGCTGTTGAATCCTTTGGGGAAGCGCATATTAGAGTGGAAAATCATTCTGGAGCCTATTACAAGCCATTACATAGCACAAATATTATTAAAATTACATCAAACTTGTGGCTGCAGTTGAGGGACCAAAATATAGAGGATGAAGGATCCCCTCCGGCATAATTATGTTCATGTAGGGGGAATGTAAGAAAACTTGAGTGGAGGAAAAGTGATTCCATCTCAACTCAAAATATGTATGGTGAGAAGCAGTTGTTGTCTCATGTGGATGATAACAGTTATATTTAAATTCATTTCAATCAGAACTCACACTTTCAGTCTAATTTCGTGTTTAAAAAATTGTGATACTAATGAGATGAGAGGCTAACATAAATCTGCAAGCCAAATACATTCACATTTAGTTACTGGAACACTAGTTACTAGTTACTGGTATATAGTCAGAAAAGCAATCCTAGTATTCATTGTTTTTAAAATTGACCTTTTAGCTTTCATTCTTCATTGACAGCAAAAGTGTAGAAATGTTACATCTTTACTTTCACTTACTGTGAACTACACACACACACACACAAATTTGACAGTAAGCTCTCTTCATTTTCAGTTAATTACTGAATGCAGTAACATATGTTCAAACAAAATGAAAATATGAAAAATGCCATTTAAACCATTTTGTACTGTTAAAGCAAGCTGTGCAGAAAACATACATTTCCAAATGAAAAATGGCAAGAAATACAATTGCTGGTATTTTTCCTTCTGATTCAGTACTGGACCAGTGGCCCAGCGTACGCAGAGAATACACTTCTTTCCACCGGTTAACTGACAGTGTCAGCACCTATTCTTTCTTCCCAAGACTAGATGGGACAAACCAGTCTCTGCTCAACTATAAAGCTCTCCAGAACATCTGGTCTGGGTCTCATTTTTGGGAATGGTTCCTGTCCTATTTTAACTGTCAAATTTTGCCAAGAAATTTCTGAGGAGATTGCCTGTTGACTCAGGCCAAAAGTGTGCCAGCAGTCATTCCAGAAATTTTGTAGTACTGACAACAGTAAATGCTTAATTTACTAATATAGACATAAATTGTTCTTCTAAAGGGTTGTGTCTCATTGGATTCATACTGACTGTTTAAATATACTGACTGCTAAATATAACCTGTACCCTAGATTTAGCACTGATAGGTAGCATTCAGCATATGTGGGTCCTCACATCCAGAAGTTCTCACAGATTTCACTTCTATTATGTGACAGGCACTGTGATTGATGCCTGTCAAATATTTGCTTCCTTGTCCTTGTCTGTGAGAAAATAGATTGGTGGGATATGTTTTTTAGGATTTTTTAATACATGCATTCATGATAGAATATGCACAAGAAAGGTCAAATTACTGGGTCAGTAGCAGCCACACTATGCCTTAGTCTTGGTTGGCATCACCCTTCGAGAAAGTTTTGCTTTTCTCATAAGCAAGTTATGCTCTCACTGGTTTATATTTTGGAACTGTATGTGGTGGTACCCAACAGTCAAAGTGCGTCACCCTGTAACTTTAGTTAATCTTTTGGCATATGTGGGTCTGAGTAGAGGAGCACATCAAATACAAGGACCAAGTAATTGATGACTGTGAATATCTGAAGCAGGCAGTGCTACTGAGAGGAAAATTACGATTTTCTAGAGAGGCAGGAGTATTCCTGATACTGAACAGTCTGTACCCACCAATATTCCTTGGTGGAGTACAGTGAGGAGAGACAATCCTAAACATTCACATTGTAAGAATGGTACAGCCAAGAACAGGGGAATATAATCTAGTCCTGCAGGACCTTGAAGTGACTAAAATATCCTCACTCTGCACAGTTTTGCCAGCTAAAGTGCCTTAGTTCCGTTCTCCGGTCTTGTCACATCTGGCATCTTACATGGCATCTTACATCCTGATATCCTATCTGTCCCTTGTACAAAGTACAGGAAAAAAAGTTTAGCAAAAATATACTTGGCTGACTTCACACCACTTCTGGTTTTTTTCCCAACAATGTGGAATCTACTCTCATTCCTTGATAGCTCTTTTGAAAGCAGTTTTGACACCAGCCTTGTTTTGACTTTGGATAAAATATTTTTGTCATACTTGAAAAATCTCTTTCTTTACACTGTAACCACATTCATACACTCACTATCCCCCCAAACATCTACTCATCGCCTTCTATTTGTTGACTAATTCCCACATCCTGTCACCTTGTGAGCATGGTCAATATTCATACTATTTTTTAGCTTTTTACTCAAGTCACCGGTCCCTACAGATAATGAGTTTTCTAGCAATGACCCTTTGAACCTCAGGGAGAAACTTCCACAATTCTGGAATAAACTCTCTGCCTGGAAGGAATGCCTTTGAAGTTTTCAGCAGGGAGGTCTTGACACAAGTCTGCAGTCTCAGCATTTACGTAAAAATGGAACAGCCCCCAGACCCCACAGTTAGAACCATTCTTCAATTTATTCAAATTACAGTTTGAATACAGCCCCAGATTTCAAAATATTTTCTATTTTTATACTTACAAACCAAAATGAATAACTGAACTAATTTCAGACATAATTGAATGACCCCACAAGCAAAATAGATTCTGAGAATCATCAGGGACTTCAGAGCAGCTTTCTGGCATCGTTGCAGTTTCTTCCTTTGCACATTAGGACTTGCAGAAAGCATCTCAGGATAGTTGGTACAAAGAGGCAGGAAGTTTACTGCACACTTGCACATTCCGAATGTCCACTCCTGCAGAGTGAGGTCACTGAGTCCTGGAAAGACATCTAAGAGAATTAAACTAATCTCGTAAACTGACATCATCTGAGAGGAATTAGAGAAAGATGTAGAGGAAAAATAGAGTTATTAGTATTATAAAAAAAGCCACATAACACAAATAAAAACAAATATCTAAAGATGCCTGCAGGCAGCTCGAATGATAGGCTGAGTGCTATTTTATAATTATTTATGGGATGTTTTTTGTTTAATTATGACTTCATTTCATCAAGTTGAAAGCAAGCATCAGTATGAAAAGCGATAGGAAGCCAGATTTAAATGTTCAGCAGGGATGCTGAGAAATGTTGTCAGAATCATCAGTTTAAGACTGACAAAGTCATGCAAACTGAAGAAATTTAAAATGGTCATGCACTTCAGATGACCTCCACAGGACCCTGTGTACTACATGTCACAGGGCCAAGTTGGTTTTTGTTTTTGTTTTTAAGCAGTACACTGTATTTATGACTTTAAAAAAGGAAGTTGCTGAGGGCAAATACGTTTGCAAAATATCCATGTCATTGGGTTTACCATAAGAAAGGAAAGAGAACTTTAATCTCAAGTCTGAACAAAGCAGCCGTGCTTTTGTTTGTGACTATGCAGCCTAGTACAATTAAGATCACATTGTATTGGTACAGCAAATCCGTTTCTTTTCTATACAAAGCAACTGTCTGGATTATCATATATAAAGTAAATCTAATCTTAAAGCAAACAAAAAAGACACTGGGATTGTGGCAGTGTTGAAAACAGGGGAAAGTATCTGCACAATATTTGGAACAAATTTCAACCTCATCTGAAATTTGCATCTTAAGATAGACATAGAGAGACATGGATGAGATCCTTCATGTATCTTCGTAACAGGAGACACAAACCGTGATATATTCGTGGATCAATCAGAACTGAATGGTTGACACAGGACTAAACCCAAACAAGATATGGAGTCTATGCAGTGATACTCATAATTCTTTTTAAATTGCCTGCTGAGATGATCCTTGAGAAGGATATTCTGTAAATGTGGTACGTAAACATTACCAGAGCAATGTAAAGTATGCTTCGGTTTTAAAGATGTTCACAGAGTACAAAAAGGTCTTATCTTCCACTTTCCTGATAATTGCATCTTAGTGTCAGCAAGGTGATACCTAACACATGCAGAAAGCCCAGGCATGTAGAATAAGCTTTAGGTAGAAACCTTAACCATTGACTCTTGAGATATCTGAAATGAATTAATCATTCTTGAGTGCAGTGTGGCATCCATCATCACAATCAGGGAAGAGCGAAGCATCAAACAAGTAGATCTCTAAAATCATAGACTGAGGTTAGGCTTTCTCAAAGAGCCACAGCCAACAAGGCTGTGCTGCGCCTGTGGTCTGCATGCTGCTGATAGCTGGATGAGGCATGATCTAAGTTCTCTGACATGTTCTCTCATCCTTTGAACTGGTGTTGGAGAAAGCAATTGCACTGACTGTTGTAGGATTTCCTTGGTGAACTCTGCAGTCTGAGTGGAGACTAGAGTATTTTACCTTGAAGAAGATAAATCGAAAGGATTAAGTTAGGTAACAGCCATTCAGACAAGGATACACCTGGACACTTACATGCAGCCATGTCAGGACTTTTGTAAACACTGAAAAGGCAAAAGTAAATCTTCCCGACTGGTAGTGCCACTTTGCTATCACAGTCTTGAGAAACTTCTTTATGAAACAGATAAGTAGCAAATAATTTGGAAGAAAAGCACTGAAAAGTCATCCATAGCATCAACAGAAAATGTTATGGAAAGTGGAATGAACTTATGAAGCCTGAAATAATGAACAAATTATATCATGAATCAAAGCCTTTTTCCTTAGAACTGAAAAAAAAAAAAAAAAAAAAAAAAAAAAAGAAATGGCAGTGGCACTGCATACACAGCAATTATTGTACATACTATTGGAAGGAAACATTTCAATAACAGCACATGAACGAATAGATGAGGAAGCCCAACAAACAATAGCAAATCATATTTAAAATAAATGGTCTCATAATTAACGACTTCAATCTGAAGGTTTGTGGGATAGACAGTTTAGGCAAAAATACTCATTTTTTTCAAGTCTTTCTCAAACTATAGTCTTTACATTCCTTGTGCATTAAAATTTAATTTCTAAGCTTTAAAAACATCATAATTCCATATATTTCTTGGAATCATATGCAGGTTTGGGTTTTTTTTATATTATTATCACTAGACATTATTACTATTATTTACGAAGTATACCAAACCATTAAGACTGTTTCTTCCAAAAATGTTTTGTTATACTATATCTAGGGCGCCTTCAGTACCCTGTCATCAATATTTAATATCACATGAAAGAGAATAATTTTTCAATACTCCTGATATGGGGACAGTTTCTCTCTTTCATAGGAGAGAGTAAAGAATATATGGGCCCATGTAAGCTAGACTTGCTTTCTGAGAGAAGGTTTTTGAAAGCCTCTTCCTCCCTTCTTGTGCCTCTTATGGATTCTCCACTTCATTCCCTTTAAGACAACTGGGCTAGAAGGTGAGGGTGAACTGGTAAGAAACTTCATGATCTGTGCAAGAGGAGGAAGAAAGTACATGAGCTCCAAGCTCTAGCTGCTTATTCAAATGGTCTTTTCAAAGGGACCAGTGTTCTCTGGATCAGGTGGAGGCAATGCTGCCTCATGTCTTTGAAACATTTCACTTTGATTCTAGAAAGATTTCCTGTAATACTGATGGACACTTGAAATCTGGAGACGGACTATTTACAAGGGCATGTAGTGATATGACAAGGGGTAATGGCTTTAAACTGAAAGAAGGTAGATTTAGATTAGATATTAGGAAGAAATTCATCACTGTGAGGGTGGTGAGGCACTGGAACAGGTTGCCCAGAGAAGTTGTGGATGCCCCCTCCCAGGAAGTGTTCAAGGCCAGGGTGGATGGGGCTTTGGGAAACCTGGTCTAGTGGAGGGTGTCCCTGCCCGCAGCAGGGGGGTTGGAACTAGATGATCTTTGAGGTCCCTTTCAACCCAAACCATTCTATGATTCTATGTCTTGTTTCAGAATATTATACAGGAAGTCATCTGGGGTGGGATTTATCTTCAGACTCACCCACCTAAATTTCTTGGTGCAGGTCTAGCACAGACTAGAAAAGTAATTCTGCTCACTCAAAAATAGGTATCTTATGGCTGCTCAGCTGAATAACTCTTTAGGATCTACTGACCATGCTAACTAGTTCTGCAATAACTATGATCAGAGCTTAAGCATCTGGCAGACATGTCAGTTCTTAAGTTGAAGAACATGACTGTGACTCACAGCCCTGGGTCTGTAGTAGCCAACTATACAGTAGAGGTTATAACTAGTATTGTAGTCTTGTGTTTTGATGAATAGGTAACACCATCTTTTCCTTCCCTTCAGTTTTACCTTTTACTGCCTTTCAAGATTTTGAAATCAATCTGACCAGGTTTTTTAACTGGCAGAATGCTGAACTAAACCTTTTGTTCCCTTAAACCACTTCAGTAGAAGAAGAGAAGGCAGAAGGCAATTAACTTCTACTGGAACTGTAATCTGCAATTTATGTATGCCAATTCTGTATGGACAGGAGTTATGGAGAGCATATGTTTTATATAGTAGGACATATGGCCTCAGTTATCATGGCTATTGAAAATAAAAACAAATTGTCTACTTTCTATTCATATTTATGTAAATGACATAGATTTCCAGTTAAGCCAATAGCTTTGCAGTGGTTTTATTCCATTATAAGATGGAAGAGAAAGAGGCTCCATAACTTAATTCTTCTGTCTTCTATGCTGGCTTTACAGAATTGCAACTTTATTAATTTCAGCTGTACTACTTCTAGTTTACGTCTATGCAACTGAATGGAGAAACTGATACGGAGATAGTTTTTAAGATAATATATAAAAAGATTCAGATGTAAAAAAAAATCACATCAATTGAATGTTCATTTGCAGTAATTGAGAGATGTTTTAGTAATGCAATATATTAATTCGATTTGTCATTTCAAACTGAAAAAATCCAACTCCCAACTGAAAAGATATTTTACTTTGCATTGAAATATTGCTTGAAATGGTTATTGTTTGCTCATTTGGGGGTTTGTTAATTTGAGGTTCATTATACTGAGGCACAAAGCAAATCACTATGGCATAGTGTTGTTTTTAGGTTACTCGCTGCACGGGGGAAGTGTCAGAACAATGCCTTACAAGACATTTGCAGGAAATCCTACCTTTTCTTTGCCCATCTTCAAACTTCAGGCTGATTTTACAATTTCACATAGGTCCACTTCTGCAAATGCATTCCATTGCAGATTTTCACTCAAATCTTCAGTTGTATACAGTTACCATTACTACTTCTATCATGATTACTATAATACTGTAGCATAAGCAGGGAAACCTACAGAAGTGGGACTGTGGGACTACTTTCTAATTCCATTAATTTGGTTTGATTCTACTGTCTGAATTATGAAGCACTTAAAACTTCCTTGCATCTTTCTTTGCAAATGTAGCCTCTTTCACAAGTCATAGTCTAGATGTTTGCTTTTTTTACTAATACTGTTTCAAATGAGCAAAACAAATTTACACTCCCTGCTTGACTGCAAATCATTAGCATGTGTTCACGTTGTGCTTTAATTGTTCATTTAAGAATCTCAGAATACCAACATGAACAAACCAACACCTTAGACACAGCAACCTGACCGATTTGTACAACTTGAGAACTTTCTGATTGAAGGATGCTACATCCATATTATCAGACTACATACCTGCATAGTTTGCATCCCAAATTATATCTCTTAACATACAAAATAATCCAAGTAATCTAAACTTTAAAATATCAGCCAATTTAAGACAGAATATTGTAAGAATATTGTGGCAGAACATGGTAGATATTTGTTGATATCTTTAATTAATTAATGAGGATCACATTACTGCACTGTTGTTTGCACTGCACAATAGCTTACTCCCTGAGTGCTTCTGTGAGGGTCGAAGGACTGTGGAAGAACTCTGTCACCAAATTTCTGGGACACCTAACTGGAGCTCTGAAGGCTGTTCTGGTCCTCCCGCTGCCACCATCCTCAGGGACTGGTCTGCACAAACCATGCCACCTTCCTGGGCAACAGTTTCACTCCTCTGGTGGTCAGGCAGAATTATTGCAATTACAGGCCTGAAGAAATAAATTATTACATGTTACAAGGACATACTCTGTGGCCATAAGGTTGGTTTTGTTGTTTTGTTTTTTTTTTTTTATCTGTAAGGCAATGGTCATTATATATAACTACATTATATATGGTATTTTATTTAGAGGTTGGTATTCTGTACTGGTTTAACACCTTTCCTAACTTTCTGGCATACTCTCAAGGGTTGAAATCTCTGGATCTGTCAGACAAATCATAATTTCAAATGACTTAAATATTATTAAAAACTCCACAATTAAAACCAAACCAAACCAAAACAAACCCCACAAAAAACCCCAAACACCAACAAACCACAACCACTCTTTATTTAGAAATTTATAAAGAAAAATTGGGGGATGGGTAGCATGTCTCTGTGAGAATCATTGAATGTCTTAAATGTTGACCCTGCGATGGAATCAACAGATGGAAATGTCTGTCCTATTTAAGAGTTGTTTGGTTACCTTCAGTGTAATTCTAGCTAGACTTGTCATCCTGGCAGCTCAGTGGCTCCAATACTTCTACCCAAGGCCATGATCTTACAAAACAGGCCTGAGAAAAGAGAATTTGATCATGAAACAATTTTATAGCGGTTATAATTTCCACTGGGCAAGTCTGCAGAGTGTCCTTGGAAAACTCTGCTTTTTATGCCAGCTGTAACTAAATGCACATGAATTAAGAATGAGCTGCCAGGTGGCTAGGGACATAGTTTTTACAAAAACAGAGCCTGCACTGTGCAGAAAAGTACTTGGCACTAAATGCTGTAGTAAAATGTGATTATTTTGAAATTTATTATACAATATGGGTAAAAGTAATTTCAGTCACTTTAGACAAAGAGAAGAACAACACAATGAAAGTTGACACATAACACCAAAAAGACATTTAAACAGTGTAAGTTCTTTGTACATAATTTTAGAGATGCATCATTGTTTTTTATTAAAACTAGGCTGTTTGTCCCCTTATTACAAAGTTATGTTACTAATAAGAAAATCAATTCTGACTTGTAACATTCAGTTTAGCACCTAAGTAAGACCAAGTCACTGCTGACTCTTACCCCAGTAAAAGAGAGTAAATTGATGCAGTCTTTCTTCACTTGAGATGGTGTCACTGGAGAAGCAGGTAGGCTCTGCTTACTGCTGTCAACTTTCCTCTTCATTGAAATCAGTGCGACAATTATGTCAGTTTATTGTTCTTTAGCTTCTAGGAAACTAGGAAGGACAATCTTTTTCCTGGATTACTCTTTGCTCAGGGCAGATTGTGTAGCCACAGCCAGTATTTTGCAGTTTATCCAGTCATATTATTTTCTGAAGAGCTCATTTCACACGTGCAACAGCCAAATACACCTTTAATGAAAACACCTCAAAAATCTACATACAATGTAATGTCTGCTTCAAGCACGCAGCCTAAATACAGCTGAGAGATTAGTGCCAATTTTTTTCAAAATTTTCACAATCAGCTAAGACTAACACCAAGACATGTGGAAGCAATTCTCTGCAAGACAGTCTGGTAGTTTTAGCTTTATTTTTTTGAAGTTTCCAGTGATTCCTGATAGGGTCTTTATTTTGGTGACTACTGTAGTATCAAAACAGATTGCATTATCCCTGAGGCAAATGCCTGAAGCTGGGAGCTAGACAAACTCAGGGAAAACATACAAGGTCACAGTTATTCCTACTGCACTACGAAGTTGTTGTCTCCATGGGCACTCTCCTTCACAACTGCAAGATACTCCTGCAGCCAGCAGTGTCTTGGCTCTGTACCGTGCTGGGTTTCCAGTATTGCATCCTGAGTTACTCTGAGCTCACTGGAAATCCATGGATTCCTATGGATTCCCGTGGCACCCATGGAGTAAAGATTTTGTGTTTGGGGGTTGGAGACGCCATGTCCAGCAGAACGCAGGAGCCCTCTGCTCTCCTCAGCAGCTGCTCTCTCTCCCCTTGCAGGTGATGTTTTCCCTTCTCATGAATCAGGACCCACCATGCTGGGGCAAGC
The DNA here is from genome assembly GCF_011004875.1 of Balearica regulorum gibbericeps. Lineage (NCBI taxonomy): Eukaryota > Metazoa > Chordata > Aves > Gruiformes > Gruidae > Balearica > Balearica regulorum. The sequence goes on from NC_046186.1 coordinate 19,564,095, forward strand.
TCAGCAGGGAGGGGAGGTGGCTGTGATCTCACATTAGTGGTGGACTCGGCTATTAATTCCAGAGCTGATAACTTGCAGCTGCATGGCACTGCTGAGATGCTCCCAGCTCCTGCTGAACTCTGCTGAAGCTAGAATCAGACCCCTGCTTTGAACACAACATGGTGCTCACTGAAAGCCATTCATTTTCTTCTGATTAGCCCAGATTGCATTGCTATTTCAAGACAGCTGATAATTCAAGAATCTTGCAACTATAATGTGTTCTTTAAAGTTACCAGAGACATCCAAAGCAGTGAAGAAAGGTCAAAAGCTGTAAAATGTCGAACTGTGCTTTCAGAGACCAGCTATAAAGAAAACTGAAAAACCCAACAGCAAACAAACTCTTAAAGTAGGACCTCTGATGTGAGTCTGCTGTAGGTCCCTATCATATTGCCTGACCTTTGTACTGAGCTTAGAAATATGAGGTTTTTAACTCCACAAGCTTCAGCCCAACACTGAGAAGTAAGGTAAAGCTGCACCATCATAACAGATAACTGATGTATAAAATACTAAATTTAAAAGTGTTCTGCAAAACACATCCCATTGCTGCCTCTTTTGCTACAGAATACAAAAAAAAGAAAAAAAAAAAAAAAAGGAAAAGAAATAGATTCTTCCATTCTTTTATGCATCAATTCTATGCTTTGTAAGAGACTGATTTATGGTTTATCCCAGAATAATAAAATAATGAGAATATCTCCAGGTGATAGATAATTCCAACTGTACCCTGTCTTTGTTACAGGTTAAAGTTATCAGCTAAATGTGTGGTAGAAACATTTATCCATCTTGCAACATCTTGACGTTCATATCACTTCTTTAGCAAAATTTTTTTAATAAAGCAGACAAAAACCAGTCTTGGTACTGATTCAAGGTGTAGCCATTTTGTGCAAGATCTTTATACCCCACCATACCGTTATTATAAAAGCTTTAGAAGGAAATATTGGAAATACTGTGGCCAAATATCCAACTCCCTCATACCCTCACTTGTCAGCACATGGACAGAAATAGCTATCACACTTAAAATTCACACCCTACCCTAATCCAAAAATTAATTCAAACTAACTTTCAAGTGTAGACAAGCCTCAAGTCCTGCCTAATAAATTTTTCACCATACCTCTGAATTGTTGTGTAGTGATATGTAAAATGACCTGAAGCAATGTATGGGACTCCTCATATTGGAACTTGAATATAAAAAAAGAATGTAAACTTCATATATTTCTGATAAGTCTATTCAAATAGAAGATACGTTTAACTTTCAGAGATTGCTGAGATGCCAAAAAGTGAAATATCCACTCAAATTAATCTGAAAATGTTGGTTTGGTATGTTCTTATAAGGCAGGAGATATTTTGGGTCTAGAAAAGGGTAATGGTCACCAGTTTAGATGTCCTGGAATGAATAAGGCCAAAGTGATCAGAAATGTTTATTTCAGAGTTAATAAGTATATGATTAGGAGATATGCTGGAGAAAATGGTTTTAATTATAATTTCCTACATTTGTTTAAAAATTCCAGAGTTCCTTATCAGAAAATCAAATGATGGGAGTGAGGAAAGAGGAAAGACTGAGAAAAAAAATATTTTTAATCCATTTCTAGATTAATATATATGTATATTGTTTTCAATTAAAAAACACTTATATTAATCACATTTTATTCTTCATTTTTACAAAGTTGAACAATGACAACTGATCTTTAGTAATTATTCATGAATTGCAGTTCAGTAGAGTTTTGGGAAAAAACTGGCATACTACAAACAGATTATATTGCTCTAAAAAGAAAAATGTAAAGAAGCTACAGGAATAAAAATTGGAGATTTCATAAGGAAAGTGGAAAGAGCTGTTTTACTTCAAGTCTGTCAGCTCTAGCAAACCACAAATGTTACATAATAGATAAATTTACAGTTTTACTGTGTACAATATTAAATTACTACAGATAGTTATTTTCAAGAAAACAGACCTGCATTGTTGTTTGGGTTTTTTTTAATCCATTATCTTCCTATACTAGCAGCAGAGAATTACAGAATCAGGCTTTTATATCAAAGTCATTGAAGCAAGAGTATTGTTAAACTGCTCATGTAAAGCTCCAAATGGGCAAGAGAAATGCAATCAGTGCACATTTCTACTTGACATGCAACAAATAAATATTGGCCAGAGGGTGATAGCCACAGTATCCATGAGAAATAAGACTGCCAAAATGGTATGGATAGTGAAGCATTGGACAGGACATCCAGAAAGCATTTTAGTGACCCACTGTCTACAGATTATGTATGTATAGCTGCACTGGGACTCCAGGCAGATTTGCAGATGAGAGGACCTATACTTAGAATTCTAAAACTTCCTAAACAATGCCAAAAAGCTGCATAGAGATCCTATGATGTACCTCCAACTTTGTTACCACACATCATGTGCTCTAACTTGTTACCCTCAGATCAAGGCATTAGAAAAGATTCAATGACTGAAAGCAGAGCTGAATTCAAACTAGAATTAAGATGCACGTTTTTAAACTTTGAGGGTGATTAAGCACTGGAACAACTTGAATGGATGCAGTGCTTTCTTTCTCACTTGAAATCTTTCATACCAGTTTGGCTGTACCTTTCTCAAAAGATATGCTGTAGATCGGTCAGAAGACATAAATAAGTCCATGAACTACTTAATGAAATTATGTGGATTGTGTTATGCCAGATATGACAGCATGATTGCAACATGTGGCCTTAAGACTTAAGAAATCATAAAACCGTTTAGGGGTTAGTTATGCTGACTCTGCTTTCAAGTTAAGGGATAAAATCTCTCACAAGTACATATAGGTGAAGAAATCATGTGAGCAATTGGTAATCATCCTCAGATGAGAAAAGATATTAAAATAAAAAGGTTTTTATGAGATTTATTTTCTTACCCTTCCCATGATGAAAATAGCATCTTCATTAATATTCATACATTTCAGATATTGCTATTTGTTGTTTGACAGATGTTAACACAGTGCAACTAGTAGGAAAAAAAGCAAATAAGCAAAGTGATCCTATTAGAGCATGTGCAAACATGCTGTGTAAACAGCTGTTTATTATCTGCATCAAAGCAAAACCTCCTGTATCTTAGCAACTGAGTCACTAGAAGACCTTCACAACCACATGTCAGATTTTTCACCATGCAGAAATGACCTGTATGTAAACAACAACTGTCTGGCAATCACAGTGGGTGAGGTTGTCAGCTTCTGTGTTAAGGTCCATATGACTATTGACTCTAGCGACAATACAGTACTTAATTTTTATTCCTCTGCTGCTATGCACTACTTATTAATAATACCTGCATGATGCATTAATGGGGAGGACTTCATGGGACCACCTGTGGGTGACTGGCAGGCAGTGGCAGGTAATGGTCTGTTGACAGCTGACTGCTTATACAACCTTGCATTTTCAGCTAGTAAATTGAAATTACAAATTAAATATTTATCATGTATGTATTTGCAATACTGACATTAAAATGTCATTCTTTAACTATGTCCCAAGATTTGACCTAGTGATTCTGAATTACTTCTGGTTAACTTAGAACACAATCTTAAGAACTCATGACTGAGAGTCAATCGTGGTTGAAAAATATTACTTTCCTAGTGTTGACAGGCTTGAAGTTATTGCAGTTTGAATTGTTTCTAGCATTGGATAAACAGATGTCAGATTTGTCCCTATTACTTTCCTGTTTTAAAAAGATGTCCCATATCAGAAATGTTTTTTTCTTCTTAGACATAAACATTTTCAATTTCCTAGGCTGAATGCTTACATCGCAAGAAGGGAGAAGATTTCCATTAGTAGAGGAAACACTTGTAGACCATTAATAAGTTACTCTTCAAAACCCAGGAGGATAAATTAGACTGGATTTCCTCAGTCTCTCACAGTAAAGACAAGTTTTCTGGGTGCCGGATAGTCCTTGTACCTTTTTCTGAATCCAACTCAGTGTGAAAATTTATGCGAACACTTTTTCTTGTGTGGATGCCAGACCTGGACCCTGAGTTCTAGAGACATCCCCACTAACACCCTTGATTATATCTGTCTCAGTAAGAAGACCAACATACTTCCACTTCGTATTTCTCAGCTCCAAGCTGCTATTAGCACAAGTCTCACAGAATTCACTAGAAAAGTGTCTCCCAGTTCCTTGTCTGCCTTCAATAATCCTAATAACATGGTTTCTGATTCAGTCCTTGGTGTCATTTATCTCAGAAGAATTGTTCCTAAAATTATTCCACCAGCTTAGACACATCTGTCTGCAAAACCACACTCTCTACACATCATCTTTGATGGATGTGAGCCAGATCAAGCATCAGAAGCCAGGTATGCTGGATTTATGTCACCTAAGGTTTCCCCTACATTAGGTGAATGGTCTGCTGTCATACAAGGCAATTTACTGATTTTTCCGTAGGTCTCATCAAGACAGAAGGCCAAGCAGCACTTTTATTAACATGGCACTGAAAAATCGGAGTGGGGGGACGGGGACGGGGCGGGGACTTGGGAAGCTCATACCAAATGAAGGAAAACATGAAATTCAGAAGTAATTTGAGAAATAATTTCAGAAATAAAACAAGGCCAGGTGGCTCAACATTCTTGGATCTTGATGGATTAAAGAAGTCCACCTGAGTGCACTCGTTCAGAGGTTTACCTATGAAAGCTCCTATGCAACCATTTTCCCAGTCACAATCAATGATCCTATCACAAATATTTGTGTCTTGTGTTTTGCCACTCTAAAAGAGATGTGCAAGCTCCTGAAATGTCCTAACCTGATGAGCAGCAAGTCACAAGGTGGGACATAGGAGTCTAATCTCTGTGAGCCACATGCTTTCAAGACCACAACCTTCCTGAACTACGTGCTGCCTCCCTAACAAGTTCCCATCCTTTCCATGCACAGTGGATGGGGAACATTCACTGCAACACTATCAGAGTAGACAGACATGTTCTTCTGGGTCCACCCTGCCTATGCTCCTTTCTTAACCCAGCACAGTATTAATATGGCAGAGGGAAGAAACCTAAGCGTGAATAGCAAAGGAGAATTGACCTGCTGTAGTAATGTTAGAAATGAATTAGTAGTATTCTCAATGCCAAACAGAGATGGCAATATCTATTATTAGATTAAGAACCCCTAAACTTATGAAAAATAAATTCTGACACAAATAGGATGAGAGGGGAGAAGAAAAAGGCAAATAAGGCACAAAGAAACAAAATGCACTGAGAAAGACCAGAGAAAACAATAAGGCACACAGATAGTATTTCCTATGGAAAGTTTTTTAACTAGATAATTTCCTCTGTTTCTGTGTTAGGAACTTTCTGTAAAGTTTGAATTAAAGAATCCCCATGAATCTAGGGGTCCTCAACTTCGTACCAGTAGCCTACAAAACTGCATTTTTCTCTTGTTTACTCAGTCTGTCTCATGTCAAATAAATCTTAAGCAATTTGTAGCAATAATCCCACAATTTCACAAAAAAGAACTGTCCATTGCCAGTGTTACCTGTGACTCAGTAATGTAAGCACTGTGCAGAAGAGTGGTAGCTGTGGTATAACAGTACTTGGGATGAAAAAGGACATGAATCCACTCTCCCTGGCACATATTACTAGTTGAGTTTTCTCACCACTGCAGTTGCTGAAATTATCCATTATTAATATATGTTAAGAAAGCTCTGAGTAGATTAGGCTATTGGAGAGATTAGCTGTAAGGAGATCTACTTGGAAAATCTCAGGCAGCCTTAAGTAGAAGACAAATACTGTCTCTTGCCCCCCCAGGATCATGGCTCACCCAAGCTTAGACAGTTCTGCTTATGGAAACCATGTAATGAAAAATAAGATTGCTATGGACATTGAAAGATTTTTTTTTTTTTCTTTCCTGTTACTGTGAGGTACCTACATTCTTCCTAAAATGAAATACAGGCACATAACAGCTTGTAAAACTGGGTCCAAGTGGTCAGCACATAAACCACTCAACAGTCATTGGCACAACAAAAAATATTTGCATTAATATTTTGCAGGTGACAAAAATAATAACAGCCTTCTTGTAAGGCTCTTTGTGCTGTCCTGGCATCAAATGGAATGTATGTTAACAAATCAAATGTGTTGTATGTTAACATAGGCATTCAAGGGTCATAGTTATACAGCTAGGAGCATATTTATCAGAGGGATAAGCCCCAAATTTCAATTCAAAGGGCAGCATTGGAAAGAGCCCTAGGATCATCATCAGTACATTGTCTGATCTCTGCTGACTTTATTATGCATTGTGTATCCTTTACAACCTGTCTAACAGACCACCTGTCTGCCACAGTTTCTGATTAGGACAATAACTATTCCACTGACAATGCCCTAATTAGGACTTAAATTCATCCACTGAGACTGTATGTCTCTCTGGTGAGCCAATCTCTGAAAGAAATGTTCACATTCTATTGTTATACCCTCCTGCTCCCCCTTATTCTCACTTTCTTTCACCTAATGCCTTATTTTGGGACTGCAAAACACCTATCATAAACAAATCCTAACCCAGTATAGACTTAGAGTGTCAGTGAAAAGAAAAAATGTAATTAACAATTGAAATTGCCAAGAGCAGATCTAAAACCCACACTGAAGAACTTTCCTACAATGTTCATGCAGATGTTTAATTGGCTCAAAGCTCTGAAACAATATTGCATGTTATTGAATGCCACATCATCTTTTTAACCATTTAAATTAAAGGTGGGGTCAGTATGGATTATACTATCTAAAATTTTCCATTGTAAAATCCTAGGGTTTGGTTCCTATTTTTTTGCACTCGGAGTATGCAAAGTAAGATTTTCCATGGAGCCTCAAAAGCAGTATTACTGAAAGTTTTCAGCAAAAATCAGCCCACTATTTCCAAAACTGAAGTTAAGAAAATAGAGTGTTCAAAATCCTGTTAGGCTGTGAAAATCATATTTTCATTAAACTAATGCTACCATGTTTCTGACATATGGATTCAGCGTTTGGCAAGTGTGAGATTTATTGCTGTTGCAAATGTCATTGTCAAAGCACTGTAAAACCCAGTGGCAAAACCTGTGTCATCACCTCCTAGTGGCTGTCAGTAAAACAACCCTTTTAATTAGCTGAAGTGGCAAAGATCTGTGCTAGGAAGCTGATGGCCTCTCACAAATTGCAATTCACTCAGGGCATTTCATAATATCTGGTCTTAGGCTTTTCTGTTTCAACAACATAGAAACTGAACACAAGAAGATGACATTAAATAGCAACATTAACATGACACAATCATGCTGGCTGAAGTTAGGAAGTCAAGAAGAACGATGATTTCTTCTGTAAATCAATGTGAAAGTCTGCATTAAGTCACAGACTTTAATTCCATAATTGTCATAATATGTCTTTTAGGACAACTGTCCCACCCCCTGAAGATTACAGAGCAACCCCAAGGGACTGAGGGAAACCTGAATTCTGTGCCTTACTCCAGGGACTTAATGCATTCGGGAAGTATTATTCAAAATCCAGCAGCATTTTCAGCAATTCTGAAAGAAGCAGCAGAAGCTAGAAGCAGACATTCAGAGGATAATTCATATTGGAAAGGACCTTGGGAGGTCATCTCATTCAAGGCGAGCACCAAATTCAGACCATGGTTCCTAGAGCTTTGTTTAGACATGTTCTGGACACCTCTGAGAACAGAGATCTGGAGCTTCTTCAGTTGCCTGGTCCCTTGTGTAATTATCCTCTTAGTGAAGGTTTTCCATACTTACACTCAGAACCTCCACTTATTTCAATTTATGATGACTCTCTCTGCTACACACCTCACTAAATACCAGCCTCCTTGATAACCTCCCCATAGGCACTGGGGGGCTACTGTTATGTCCCCCTGAAGCCCTCTCTGCTCCAGGCTGCACGAGCCCAGCTCCCTCAGCCTTCCCTCACAGAGTAAGCACTCCAGCCTCCCGACCATCTTGGTGGCCTCTGTTGAACTCTAGTTTTTCAGTGACCTTCATGAACTGGGGGCCCAAAACAGTTCCTAGACGCGGACTAACGAGTGGCAAGTAAAGGAAGGGCAATCTCTACCCTCAATCCACTGGCTGTGCCCATGCTGATACAGCCCAGGATGCTGTTGACCTTCATTGCTGACAGGGTACACTAGCAGAATTTAAATTCCAGCTGAAGTGAAACTTGAGAACTAGGACCACAAGTCTGAACTTTGGATTACTAAAACATCCCATACATAGGATGATGAGAGAGAAAACTTTTTGTGTTTTATTTTACATTCTACTTTTTTGATCTTGGATCAAGCCTTCTGGCTAGTTCCATCAGGTTTTGCTACTGGATAGGATGTTTTTGTAATATGTAGCACATGTCTCATTTTCCTGTTTATATTTTAAGCATTTTAGGCCAGAGTTATATGTCTAAGATAAGAAAATTTACTTTTTTGCAAGTATAACAACATGAAAGATTTGAGTATGCATCAAAAGTTACATATTTTCCCTGGAAGCAAAGTCTTATTTTAGTGTTTAGCTATATGTCAATCTACTTGTCTTCAGCCTCTAACACTGTGTCCAACACTACTTTGCATATTTATGTGTAGAAGTAATTTAAAAAATGTGAAATGGCTTTAAATAATTAGTAAAGCATATGAGCAGATGTTTTGGAGTTTTTTCTGGGCAAATCTATAGTCCATTCTGAAGTCATCACAAAATTAAAAAAAATAATACAAAGGATACTTTAACTGCTTCTGGTTTTTGCTTGTTAAATTTCAGTGTTACTGATTTTCTCTTAATTTTAAAAAGCCAATTTATTCCTAAAGATACATTATGTACAAGCACTGTATCCATACTTTATATAACACTGAAAAGCTCCCCTGACTATAACAAGGCTTGAAGATTTGCCTCACAAGTATAGAAAGTCTATCACATCCTAAAATATTTTGTAATGACTACATTAGGACAATGTTTAGCATTTTGCTCTTTAAGAAGTTCAGTGGACTAGCACAAGCTATGGAACTCATAAAGATACCTGAATCTTTTTGAAACTGTTACCTGACAGACCCAGTATCCAGCAGAACAAGTGATCATGGCAATTTTGTTCCAGTGACTTTTTACTGATTTATTTGATAAAGAAATATATCTAATAATAAATTTCTTTATTTGATAAAGAATTTATCAAATTTATTTCTAATTTTATCTTTATTTCTAATTTCTTTATTTGATAAAGAAATAATGAACTAATGAAGGAATTACATTATGTGATGTTTAATTTCTTCCTTTATCTGCCTTTTTCTTTCAACTCCCGTTAGTCCTGAGCTTGTGGATCTGAACTTGCATTTGACTCATTGTCATAGGATAATGGAAAGGCCAAGGAGTTAACATTTAAGGAGGCATTAGAGATTTATACTGATAGAAAGAATGGCTTGTGTTGTAAAAGTCCAAATTGAAAATATTAATGTTACTAAAAAATCCTAAAATCCTAGCAGGCATGTGAAGCTTTCTGAGTCAAGATTTATTTTGTAATTATTAGTTTGTGAGAAAAAGATCAAATTATCCCATATCTGTTTGATGTGAAGATTTTTGCCCACCTGACAAATTCTGGACCAGCCACCATCAAACGACATAGGGCCATGTATAATAAATCTCATTCAAAATGGTAATCTCTAGGTTAGGATGTCTGATATATGTTCCCTCTAAGCAGGATCAGGGCAGACTGTACATTTAATGAGCATGCTGGCTTTTTTTAAAAACCAAATTTCATTAGTGGCACAGAGTATCTGGATGCCTGATGGAATGTATATATTGATCTCTGTCTGTCTCTACTCTTTTTCAGACTAATAAATTACCAACCAAAGTCAACCTATGGGGAAAGTGCTTGTACAAAGGCATTTCATTCATGGTTGGTTTTGGGGGGTGTAAGGAGGAAATTAGAATAATTGAGACTCTGGGTCACTCAGTGAAAGGGTAGCTCCTTGAAGACGTGTGAGCACATACACTCATGTCAAAGGTCTGTTTAAGAGTTACGGCAATTTGAGAACAGCATCTAGAATTAGAATTTTCTTCACTATTCCCTTTTCTTTCAGCTCATAATTAAGAAATACAGTGGTAGTCACATTGTGCTTCCTCACAGCTACTGGGGATGCTCCCCTTTGAAGGAATGATGAATGTGATGCCTTTTGAGGAAGAGGTATGCTAGTACTGCAAAATGTAGTGGTCTAACCCCTCTATACAGTCAACATTTTTAGCATCTCAGGTACATCTTGATCAAAGATGCATCTCTTATCCAGCCCTTTAATTTACCTCTTTAAAACAATATCAGATATCCTTTTTTTTTTTTTCTTAAGTAGGCAACATCAAGAGACTGTTTTCCCTTAGCAACATGAATCTAAGCAGCTAGTTAGCCCATATGAAAACCATACTTCTCAGCTTCTTTTCAGTAATACATCCCTCATATGTATGGAATTCTCAAACAAATTCAGGAAAGAATCTCTCTTCATCTATACCCTGAGGCTCGGTGAACTCTAGTTGTGGCAGACCAGCTGTGGAAAAGAGATTTGAGACTATGGGCCCATCCACTGAAAACTCCTTCGCTTGAGTTTTCAATTGGTAGATGTCAAATCTGTATATATATTTTTGTAATGATATTTAATTCTTCATTAACTTTATTGATTTCTCGTGTCAGACCAAATCTAGCTTGTACTGGTACTGTTCATGTGAGTCTTTAGGGACCCCCTTTAAAGATCTGTGCCATTATACCTTTGTGGAGCTATGGTCTAGGCAAGGCCAAGGGTATTTCCACCAGGAGTATGCCACACTGAGAAACAACTCATTTTGGCACATGACCAAGGAGCTCAATAAGAGGAGGAGCACTGGGAAGGTATCAGTGGGGATGATCTCCACATTATCCTTCAGGGACAAAGATTTCTGGAATCAAGCCTAAGCACTCTGCGAAAGTGGTAGAAAAAGAGTGAAGAAGTCATAGTGATGGCAAGGACTTCTGGGCCTGCCATCTCACTACCCCCAACCCAACAACCGTCCTCTCACCATTGTGCTTGGACATTCTTGTTAGCTAGCAGTAATGAGAAATACAAGCCAAAAGGAGGAATAAAAAGTGCAAGTTTGAGCCACTGTGTTTCAAAGAGGCAGAATTAACAAACAGCTGTCATCTGGACCTACAGCAGAAATCTGTTCTCAGCTATTCTCACCTACAACACCTTGGAGAACTTCACCATGAGAATACATCTAGGGTAGCAAAAGAGCCATTGAGATAAACCCCACCAAATAGGCTTAGTAGAGTAAAACTAGCACTTTTATATGCCCTCAGGTGTAAACAGGAGTTCAAGAAAACTTGAGTAAGGCTGTTGTTATAAAAGTGCTTGTTGTGGGTTAACCCCAGTAGGCAGCTAAATTCCATGCAGCTGCTCGCTCACTCCACCCACAATAGGTTGGGGGAGAGAATTGGAAAGGTAAAAGTGCAAAAACTCATGGGTTGAGATAAAAACAGTTTAATAGGTAAAGCAAAAGCTGCATGCACAAGCAAAGGAAAATAAGGAATTAATTTACTACTTCATATTAGCAGACCATCTTCAGGAAAGCAGGGCTCCATCACAGGTAACGGTTATTTGGGAAAACAAATGCCATATCTCCAAATGTCCCCCATTCCTCCTTCTTGCCCCAGCTTTTACTGCTGAGCACATCATATGGTATGGGATATCCCTTTGGTCAGTTGGGATCTGCTGTTGCAGCTCTGTTCCCTCCCAACTTCTTGTGCACCCCCAGCCTACTTGCTGGCAGGGCAGTGTGAGAAAATGAAAAGGCTTTGATGCTGAGTAAGCACCGCTCAGCAACAGCTAAAAATTCCTGTGTTATCAACACTGTTTTGGTCACAAGTCCAAAACATAGATGCATGAAACCTGCTATGAAGAAAATTAACTCTGTCAGACAAAACCAGTACCGTGGTTTACCTGACCTCCTATCTATGCATTTAAAACTTGCAACTAAAGGGTGATCAAGACAGAGAACTGTTCAATAATCTGTGCTTCCTTTGTGCAACTCCCTATACCCATATGTGAGTTTACTTTGGATGAGGAATTAGGGTCCTAGCAGAAAAGAAGGGCAATTTCAGTGTTCGTGGCTATAGAGCTCTGCATAATCAGGAAGCAAGGAGTAAGGAGAGTAACACCATTCCTGTACTTACAGCAACACGTCTGGCTGCAGATAGCTTTCTGCTTACCTGGCATCTCTTTCCTCACTGCCATAGACACAAAATGGCTTGTTTGCAAGAAGCCATCATCAAAAACAAAAGAGTTTTTTATTGCTATCACCATTAACAAATCGTGACCTGAATACTAGATTGATGTAAACTGAATCAACAATCCAAATGGAAACCAAAGGTTTAAGCATTAACTCCATTGTCTTCTAAGCTTGTCTTTTTGTGCCAGCTCTTTTGTAGTTGTGTTGCTGCAAATGAGGTTTCCAGTGCTTAGCAATGTTACTCACTGATTAGACACAGATTCTGAGCAAGTGGAAGCTGAAACTAGACACAGCTCCTGCTGAGTTATTATTGCTACTGACCTTAAATGTTTACAAATAGTTTATATGTTTTGGTTTTGTTTGTGTGTTTGTTTGTTTTTTCTCCTCTTCCTTTCTGGACTCATTTACTACCAATCAGGTTTTAATCTACTAGGAGCTTGCAAACTTCTTCTATTCTACAGCCTGAATCTCCCACTCTGATATTCCTTAGCATACTATAGCAAAACAGGAAAATCTTCAGAAAGGAAAATTTCCAAACCTTCAGGACATTCTCCTTAATTTGCAAATGGTTTCTTAGAAAGCAAGATTATATTCCTATTAGAGCAATCTATTTTAAAGCTTACTGAGGGTGAGACTGTGGCTTTCAGCGGGACCCTGAGCAAAGAACTGAGGATTACTGCAGCACACGGCAGGGAAGAGGATTGATTATGCCACGTTAGTCCTTTACAAACTCTCCGAGATGGCAGTGTTTTGAGAAACCAGAGCTGTCAAGCTCCTAAATCCTTCTCCCTTCCCCAGTACTGACCACATATTAGTTCTCAGGAGGATTATGTGATGTGGACTTGCTTTACTTCCTGACTGAATATTTCTGTGGATCCACTGGCGCCTGCAGGCAAGCAATGGGGGAGCTCTTTCCCCAACCCTCGCTTTTCTCCTTTGGCAGACCGCTGACCTGCTGTGGATAGATTCAAAGTGTTCCTGCACCACCTGAGTGCAAAAAGAACAGGATCACTGCTCCTAACTCTTGAGATCTATAGCATATTCTGCTGAGCAGAACTTTTACCTATCCAAGTTTTATGCTTGAGAAAGAAACAAAAATGAAACTTCCAACATTTCTTCTCACATAAAGCAAGGGATGGTGCCAGAAAAAGTGATGAATTTAGGGGAAAAAAATAGGAAGATGTTTATATTTGTTTCCTTCTGTTTCCATAATGGATGAATTGCACTGTCACATAACTAAGTTGCCTTCCTCTTCCGCTGTTCTCCTCAGTGACACAGAGAACAACTGCTCTGGATGTTCATCCCTTAAACGAGGTCTACATATTATTCTGTTTGTGGAAGACATTTCCCAGTAAAATTTTCCCTTTTCTGCCTTTTGACTCATACAATCCTTTCTAGTCACATTTCAGATAAGAAATAGCAGCCTTTTCCTCTATCCAGGCTTCCGCTGTTGTGACGGCCTGAGGAGAGAGAATCAAAGTTGCTAACTCTCAAGTACCGAGAACTACTCAGCATATGTTTAAAAAATATTCAAAAAGCTTCATCTGTGCAAAATAGATGTTATTCCTTCAAAGGAAAGGTCATACAGGTCTTGTAGAAAATGGATAAATAGGAAAAAATATGCAAAATTGATGTGATACAGCATATACCATTTTGTAACAGAGACTATAAAATGAAACCAATCACTTCCGGATTTATATGAAACAATACATGTGCCTGACAATAATGCAGAACTATAAACTCTCAAGGGGCTGCACCTCCAAAAAAAGGGGCTTTCAAGGGATCAAATTTTCTATTGGCATAATGTTATTGTCATATGAGAGAGAAAATAAACTGTCAGTCTCAAGATCTTGACATAAACATTGTAGAAATTCTGGGAATTGCACCAGAGTATGTGCACAAAGTTAGGGTCCTAATTCTGCCTTTGTGGCACATTGTTTTCAAGTTCAGGTAATCTGTTTGCTTCCATTCATTTAGCACGCATATGATCCCCAACATTCTCTCTGATATGTCCTAGTCAAACTCATCTGTACCACTTGCATATATGCAACAAATGATTTTGACCCATCTCGGTTACATAGGTAGAAAGTATCCTGTAATAATTACCAATTCAGGAACTGTACTAAAAAAAAGAGGGGGGGGGGGGAATAAAACAAAGTACTGTTTTATTGTCACAGAAAATGCATGAGACACCAATAGAGTCACTTTTCCAGGAACCATACCACCTCATCAGGATCTTTGTGAAATAGATTTTTAGTCATGAATTCAGAATGAAGAATTTTGGTTGCTAATTGCCACACGACTGTAGTATCACGGCCTGTAAATGCCTAGGCTTTTCTATTCCACCTACCCTCCTGATAATACACAGCTATCTGTTTTGGAATTCATGGATAGCTACAATATGATGACACAAAGAGCAAAACATGTTATGAATATTATTAATGTATGTACTTTTCTGTGCTATATACTAAAACTTAAAAACCCCATTCTATTATAAGACTTTAAAAAAGAAGTGAATGTATTTCAAATATTGAAAGAATTGCAGTAGGCATGATGAATGCAATCACACTTGGCATGTTTCTTCTGTGAACAATGAAGCATAACCAAATTGCTATGTCTACATCCTAGCAAATACATTGCCTTTTACTATGGACCAGATTGCATCTTTGCCACATACCCTGTGTCAGAATGAGCAAGCTGAGAAGTGCTTTGATTGTTACATATGTTGTTATTGTGCAGCTCCAACGAACAGTAGTTTCACAAGAATGAACTCTCAGTCTATTTAAATACATGCACTGCAGAGCAACCTCTTTCCTGCTCAGCATATGTCTTATATTAGGCTTTATGTCTCACCATGATAGCTAAACCTTGTATTTTTCACTGCTGAACTACGTCTATGGAAGCAAACATACCTATGAGAGCTAGAGTTAGCGCTACATCTAGAGGAAGCATCATTTTACTTCCGAGGCAGCACAAAGCTTTAACTTCATTTCTTGGCTTGCCCCAGTCAGCCATAGATTCTGACAAAGTCTTTGTTCAGTGAGAAACCAGGAGCAGCAGCCAGAAGAGTAGATGTAGTTAACAGTTAACAGCACTGTTTCTGATCCGTGAATCATCGAACACTCACCAATAACAGAACTGTCAAATAAGACTGATAGACTTCTCACATGGTGAAAAATATTGACAGTCATACAATGAAAGACTAAGAACAAGCTGTTCTCAACTATCACCACTTAAAATCCAAAGCAATGCAGCCCAGCTAACTAATAACTATTGGTAACAGGAAAAAACCCAAAACAAAACACAGATAAATGAAGAAAGCCCTCTTGTTACTTGTATATATACCATCTTGCATACCGAGTACTGTTAATAAAATTGTTTGGGTATGATTTTTTTTTTTTTTTGGTAAAAAAATCACAGGCAATAGAAAAGAAGCGTTGAGTGAAGAATATCTTCAGACAATATACATAGCATATCTGGTACTCAATTCTTTTTCAGAGAATATCCATAGGTATTCTTTACATATATATGGTAACTGTTTGAAAATATTCATCTGCATTGTTGCTATATTTCAATTTTATGGATTCATCATGCAGGGGTCTTCAAGGGTATTTGTTCAACACTCTGCAAGCACAATATTTATTTTTATTTCCAAAGGGGCTAGTCATTTACACAACACTAATGCCATGGCATAGAAATGCACCTTTGCCCCAGAACAGGCCTTTTCTGAAGTAAGAAATTCTGGGAAGAGAGTTGAGGTTCAGCATGTTTCCAGAGCTGGCTCTACTTGTCCATACTGACCTTAAGGGCAACTTGAATTACCTGAATTCAGGTTTCCTTCAAATCCCATTTGCTCTAGCAGTAGGCACATCCTCCTAAGAAGCTGCTGAGCATTTGTTTTTGCCAGAAATCAGATATGTCAAAGCACCAAGGAGTATATGTAAGATGCAGAAAGGTGGGCTGGCAACAAACATACATAGTGAAGTTCAGGAACAAAGCAAGGCTCTCTTTTCCCTTCTCTGAAACCAGAGCTGGTTTCCAGGATAGTCATGGAATTATATCTCAAATACAAGTTTGTCTCTCCATAAGGGAGTTGAAAGCTAATGTGTTTAAGGGTTAATGTAGTATAAAAGCATGTTAAATTGTGCTATATGGTCATACGAAGCATGAATATATGGTAATCTAGGATTCTCTAAGGCTTTAAGATGTATTTTCAACAAATGTTGAAAATCAATTTGAAATTTGTGTTGTGTCTACACTGGTAAACTTGAGATCTCAAAACATGGAGACATCAGTGCTGTTTAACATCTGTGTTGGTGACACGGACAGTGGGATTGAGTGCACCCTCAGCAAGTTTGCCAACACCAAGCTGTGTGCTACGGTCGACACACTGGAGGGAAGGGATACCATCCAGAGGGACCTTGACAGGCTTGAGAGGTGGGCCCATGTGAACCTCGTGAAGTTCAACAAGGCCAAGTGTAATGTCCTGCACATTGGTCAGGGCAATCCCAAGCACAACTACAGCCTGGGCAGATGTCGTGGTTTTACCCCAGCTGGCAGCTGAGCACCACGCAGCCGCTCGTTCACTCCCTCCCCATCAGGATGGGGGAGAGAATTGGAAGAGTTAAAGTAAGAAAACTTGTGGGTTGAGATAAAGACAGTTTAATAGGTAAAACAAAAGCCGCACGCACAAGCAAAGCAAAGCAAGGAATTCATTCACCACTTCCCATGGGCGGGCAGGTGTTCAGCCATCTCCAGGAAAGCAGGGCTCCGTCACGCGTAATGGTTACTTGGGAAGACAAACGCCATTGCTCCAAACGCCGCCACCGCTCCCCCTCTTCCACCAAGCTCCTTACAAACTGAGCATGACGTCATATAGTATGGAATATCCCTTTGGTTAGTTTGGGTCACCTGTCCTGTCTGTGTCTCCTCCCAACTTCTTGTGCACCCCCAGCCATCCCGCTGGCAGGGCAGTGTGAGAAGCAGAAAAGGCCTTGGCCCCGTGTAAACACTGCTCAACAATAGGTCCACAGAACAAACACATCTATATATTATCAATGCTGTCTCCAGCACAAATCCGACACATATCCCCACACTAGCTACTATGAAGAAAAATCAATCCTCCCAGCTGAAACCAGGACAGCAGAGAATGTAGAGAGCAGCCCTGAGGGGAAGGACTTGGGGGTGTTGGTGGACAAGATGCTCAACATGAGCCAGCAGAGTGCGCTTGCAGCCCAGAAAGCCAACTGTGTCCTGGGCTGCATCAAAAGAAGCATGACGAGCAGGTCAAGGGAGGTGATCTGCCCCTCTACTCTGCTCTTGTGAGACCTTGGAGTACTTGGAGTACTGCATCCAGCTCTGGGGGCCCCAGTACAGGAGAGACATGGAGCTGTTGGAGCGAGTCCAGAGGAGGGCCACGAAGATGATGAGAGAAATGGAGCACCTCTCCTATGAGGACAAGCTGAGAGAGTTGGGATTGTTCACTCTGAAGAAAAGGTGGCTCCGGGGAGATCTAATTGTGACTTACAGGTACCTGAAGGGGCCTAAAGGAAAGATGGTAAGCGACTGTTTATCAGGGAGTGTAGTGACAGGACAAGGGGTAATGGGTTTAAGCTGAAGAAGGGTTGATTTAGATTAGGTGTTAGAAAGAAATTCTTCCCTGTGAGCATGGTGAGGCACTGGAACAGGTTGTCCAGAGAGGTTGTGGATGTCCCCTCCCTGGAAGTGTTCAAGGCCAGGTTGGATGGGGCTTTGGGCAACATGGTCTAGTGGAGGGTGTCCCTGCCCATGGCAGGGGGGTTGGAACTAGATGATCTTTAAGGTCCCTTCCAACCCAAACCCTTCTATGATTCTATGATTCTTTGATTGGTTCTCTGATATTTTTTTCACAACCTCAAACTAACCTCTGAAAATGTTTTCTCCATCTGTTCATTATTAGTAAGACTACCATTCCATCGTAATTTTCCAGCAGAGGAGAAATAGCATTGCATCAGCTACTGGCACTATGGGATTCAAGTCTCTCAGTAACAGCCTTTCAGTCTTTACACAAAAATGGTATCATTCATAGTGGTTAAAAATATACTGGCCTAAATTTTGTTTAAGGGGTCTTATCTTCCTATTATTTAAATGTCTAAGACATGTCTCAGACCTGCATACAATCTTGCCTAACTGTTTTCACATCACATTCAGTAGTGAATAGCAATCTTTCTTTTCTTTCTTTCTTTTATTTTGTTTTTTTTATCACCTTAAATGCTTATCACTGTCTTTTCTTTAATCTTGGTTACTCTTTTCCTTTCTCTAGTCACACATTATAAATTTTGGTTATTACTTCTGTTTCACTTTTAATAAGAAGGTAAAGGACTGCCAATATTAATTTCCTATCTCAATAATTCTAGAACTTGTCTCATTCATACTGTAATCATTTTCTGCAAGACTTATGAAAGTTGCTACTCTTTTGAGATAATAGTAAGTCAAATTTTGCACATTTTCAGTTTCAGAAGAGGTTGAGCACTATTTGCATCACCCAAAGCCAGTCTTTCTTAGCATAGTTGCAATTACAGGCATGTGAAACCCAACGCTTGGAAACAGAAAGATTCAGAAAAGTGGAGCAACCCTTCTAAGACAGCATCACCAGCAAAACCTGAATTGAGGAACTGCCATTTCCCAGCCCCATGCATAGTCTATTGAGGCATGCTGCCTACTGCAGATGAACATTGTTTCCCTATACCAATTAAAGCAACCTGAGTAACAACTGGCAGGAGCAAGCAGACCTTGAAGCTCCCCATGCTGTAAGAAACCAAACTGGAATACTGAAGATTAAAAAGTAGGTCAGACTTAATAAATGCATTTTTACGTAATCCATACTTTAAATCCTGATATGAAATGGATGAAATTTCTGCTCTGTTCCAGTAACCAGAGATTCACCCTAGTGCTTTTATTATGCTAAAATTCTTGTGCACACAGAAATGGCTTATGCATATTTGCATCAAAAAGGGAAATGAAAGAAGCTAAAAAATTAAACTCCCAATTCTAAATAAGAAAGCTGCACAGCAAAGGTTGGAGCAGGGCCAGATGTAGTAAGAACAGACACTTTTACCTAGCAGATATTATATGTGGAAAAATCATGACCTTCCCTAGGAACAGTGGAATTGTCCAACATATTCCTTACTAGCCTTCCTTCCTCAACTCCAAATAAAAAAGGATTTCTTCTATTACATGCAGAACAATATCTTTCATTCGCTATTAACAGACTATTTTTATGGGTTGTATTTTATGGCTGAAATATAATGTATGATCAGCTGCTCCACAGATCTTGCCTTGTGCTGGAAAGGACTATAAATTGTAGCAGTTCTCAGTGCTGAATCTGCCTCTGGGTGTTGACACTGGAGCTGCTCCACCTTTGCTTCTTATGCCAGATATGATGCCAAAACATCCTGCTGTTAATGCCAGATATAAAAGAAGCAGCAGCAGTAGAAGGATGGCAGCACACTCTTACTTGGAAAAGCAAAGGCTTTGAAACATAATCGTGCTCCACACAGCAAAAACATGATCTGATGAGTCTCCACTCCTCTTTCACCTGCCCACATTTACAAACAAAGTCAGTGCTCAAGGTTTTTTTATACTTAAATACAAGTCCTCAGCTCTCTCAGTGGACCTCCCAGGTAGTTCATGTGGGTGTTCAACATAATACTTTAGTCTTTCCTTTTATAACCAAACAGACACTGCTTCTAAAGATGCCTATAACTTGTAAAACCAGTGATGTCATTAGGGAAATTCATAGTAACACCAGCCAGAGGAAAAAATGGTCTAATTTTCTGTCTATTATTGACAGCACGTCAGAAGCTTGTGATGCTTCCACAGGCACAGGAGGGCTGATGCTCCCTAACAAGTAGAAGAGATCCCTCAGACATCACACTCAGCCAAGACATCCACTGTGTCCTCACCTTGACTGAGCTCCTTTCTTATTTTCCTTATTGCTTTCACCTTTACAGAGATACACATCTCTATACATATATATACACACATACACACACAAATACATGAGCAAATTCCATAGTACCAAGATCCATGAGAGCACTGGTATTCAATCATCTGTACACCTAAACTCTTAGAGTGGCACCTCACAGTTTTTTTGACTGCTTACACCCTCTCAGACAGTTCCTTGGCACATACGGTGAGTTAAGCGTGGGCCAAGGACCATTCTTAGCAGAGATATGCAGATGACTCATATTGTGGAAGGTAAAATAGGATGGACTATGGTAGTAAAGCAATTATTATTGGGGTCAGAGAATAAGTCCAAGGACCATTTGGTTTACTAGTACACAAGACACATTTGTGCCTCAAAGGGAGCCCAGCCAATGTGAACTTCAGGGAGAAGACACTTAAACAAATGTTTTTCACTTTTACAGATACTGTAAGTATGAACCTTTTCTATCTCATTTTTCCTATGCTGGAGTTCTAGTCAAGTCTCTACTCTTGTCATCAGGATTTTCAACACAGTGTTGAAAAAATGTTTAAGCAGGCACCTAACACCCATAGCAATGGATATGGCATATAATATGCAGCTCTAGAGACTTTGTTTTTTCATATTTACAGTATTATTCCACTGAAATTAAAGGGGGACACACACACACATTTCATATATATATATAAAATCAATCCAAACATCATTAACAGCCCATATATTGCCATTGACTTTAAGGGTATTGCAGCAGCCCTCCAGTAAGACTCAGTCCCTTGAGAGATAGTTATGCAGAATTCTTTATAACCTCCACATGAGTTTAGATTTCTCAAATCCTGATAAGAAGATGCCCAGGTTTTCTCAACAGGGAAATGAGCAATCAGATGTTTAAGGTTTCCAAAACCTTCCCTGTCTTTTATAAACATGAGTTTGAGAATTATTAGAATAACTATCCTTTTAGACATAGAAAGCTGAACAGTCCTCAGACTAAACTGCTGCCATAGAGGGAAGATCTTGAAATAGATCAGACATTACAGCAGCTATACACAAGGGCAAAAAGGGTAAAATATTTCCCACGCTAACAAAGCTTGAAGTGAATCCTTAACAATTTGCAATATTTGGTCAGTGCTAAGCCTCTATCGTTCCATCAAGACAACGTTGACTAAAATCTTTGATAGAATTTAAGTCCATAGATTACTGAAAATATTCGTGAGGGAAGAACATCACAGTTACCATTTTCACAAAGAAGCCAGTGCTGAGGTAAAGATTTTTTCTTTTGTTCCTTTTTGTTCAGTGTGAAACAGTGGAGGCACTGGGAAGGGATGAAATGACCCACTGTGGCTATTATACCACGGCAATATGCACAGAAAACATACCATTCTCTGAGTGCGGTCTTGAGCAGACCCTTCCCTTTGTTGCTGTTGTCCTGACGTGGTGGAGTGTCCTTGCTGCAGAAAGCGCAGTGGGGGCCAAGGACAGAGGCAGCTCTGATACTGCAGGTCGCTGCAGGGTGAGGTGTCGTGCCGAGCTCAGAGACCACGGCTGTCACTCAAGGAATCATTAGCAATGAAAGAGAGGCGGTGAAGCTTGTTGTGTTGTCATCACACTGTAAGAAGGTTGGCTGCAGCCCAAATTAGCTTGCTTAGGGAGTGTGAATCAAAATGACATGTAATCTGAATGTTAATGAAAATTTTCTCTTGCTTTAGACTTCAGATTCCATCCAGGAAGCTGTCATCTGGAAGACATTATCTCTCTCCCTTGCTCCTGCTCTCTTCTTAGGATATGTATTTGCAGATATATATGAGAAGTGGAACTATTTATTTCTCTTAAAACCTGCGCTGCTTAGATCCCAGTTTCCAGAGCACTGTATTGTTTCCAGAAATGGCCCTGTGCTATTAGGAATTTTTGAACCTGTGTTGTAGCAAACGAAAAAAGAAAGCAGTACAGAAAATGCCCTGCTTTTCAAGCAAGATAATTGCATGGGTTTCATAGGCAAATAAATGTCATAGCTCTAAGCGCTGTTGTACGGTGGTGCAGCTGCGCTGTCACAGAGAAGATTCCACTTACATTACCAGAGGACTGGACTGTTTAGATGTTATTTGTGATATTCATCCACGTTAGACTGCATCACTGAAAATCATGTTATTCCACTCAAGACAATAGAGTTACTCCAAAGCGAAACCAGCCTACAGTGATGGAAATTAAAGGGAAGCCTTTAATGTACACAATCATCCATTTCCTGACTAATGTGCAGTCACCACTTGGCAAGGAGCATAGTTAATTTTAATTTGTATCATTTTTTCTAACAGCTATTAGAGACCTCTGGGTCTGCTGAATTCAGGGGTCCTCTTCTCTCCCTCATGCACTTAAAAGGCAGCTGGAAAATTGAATCTCCTGTCACATGGTGCCCACTATATACTTGTGTTCTTCACACTACATTTCAAGGAAGTTGCTATATGTGTGACAAAGCAAGTAATAGGTAATCAATAAGCATAAAAAACCTCTTTCTTATCAGAGTCAAAGGAAAATAAATTGCTAGTTTGAAAGACTTGAGATCATAAATGGTGAACACTACTGGTCTAACTTATAATTGAGTCAGTAAACTGTTGAAATGCCCTTTTCAAATCAACAGACAGACAGATTCTGACTTAAAAGAAAATATGAATGCCTGAACCTAGCAAAAGCAGTCTTAGCACATTCAGACAGACATTTCAACACAGAAATGTGAACACAGTGCTATCACTGAGAGACAATTTAACATTTGTAAAAGAATTAGGACAATTTGTGTTTTATAAACATACTATTAGTCCAAAAGAATTTGGATTTTAATGAATATTAATACTTAAAGAAGTCTTGGTGAACTTTGAAGATTCTGTGTTTGGGCTTTTTTTCAAGTTACATATTTACCCTTTCAACAAAGTTGGTTGTAGAAATATTTTTTTCTGCATTTGAGACAGTAGCACACTCAAGAACAAATCTAAAACAGGCTGAAGTAAATCAGGACTATTCCAGTCTGGAAAGAATGTCTGTATCTGCTTAAATTTGAGTTTCTGATCCAGTGTTATGCTAAGTCAGTGTGTACACTGTTGTATTTTCAAATATTGAACCAAGAACTTGGACTGACATATAAAAAGAAGACTTAGGCAGCTAACTAAAATTTCAAGTGTGTTTGTTAGGTAAAAATTTTGAAACTGTAAAGTCTTAAATTATCCTGAGGGACACCCACCTTTTCATAGGCAAGTAAGGTTCCCTGGGCTGCCAGACATGCACAGCTTTCCATCTCCTCCACTTTTTACATGGGATACATCAGATGTTCTCTGAGCAAAACCGAACCCTACAGAAACAAGAATTGAATAAAGAGAAAGAGGCATCACATGGATGTCACCTAATGAACTGAGTTTGTAAATCTTTGAGCATATAGTACAATTCCTGAGAATAAAATTTCATTGCTCTGCATTCATTTTTTTTACTAGCAATAAAACTAGTTCAACCACTTTCCTCACTCTATTGTGACATCTGCTTATCCCAGTGCAATTATTTGTAGGAACACTATAAACCAAAAGGATGAAATGACCCAAATAAAACACAAACACAAACACTATGGGGAGGGTTTTTTTAGCCCACATCATTCACTGAGTCTGTCTCCAGGACGATGTACAAACAGCTCCATCAGCATAGCAAAAGGCAGCAGTAAACTTTGTTACAACTGTGCAGAAAAAAATCAGACATGCATTTGTGGAACAATCAGTTTGTAAAAAGTCTTTAAATACGCTCTTGATGCTACCTGAGCAAGAGAGAGCACTGTTAAGTGAACCAGACTTTCACAAAAAAGTTCTTTCTACTGAGCACAAACTCATATTACTTCAACCGTGTCCTCCTCTCCTTCCTCTGAAATATACTATTAGGAGGAAAACACCTTTAGTGCCCATGCTGAGAATGTATTTCTTAATAAGTTAGCATTTATTTGCTTCTGGCCTCTTAGATCAGCAGTTTTGCAAAATCTGATCAGTGGCACCAACTGGAAATGCAGAACACTTGGCATTCTTTTTTTAGGACAAACTGCCTTCTTGTGGTTTCATACCTGACAATTTATTTCTTTTTACAGTTAAAATATGGTCACTGTTATTTAGACCCTATTACCAACGTCACATCACTGGCTAATATGTGAAAACATTTCTGTCCTCTGGTACCTCTTCTGTGTAGGAAGGGGAGGAATTCTTTTTTCTATTGCTAAGGGCCCATGTAGAGTTCATTCTTTTTTATAGCTCTTGTGCAATGTCTAGATGTAATGATATGAAGCTTAGATGTGATGATCAGATAAATTTGAACATGTGCCAAATTAAGAAGTAATGTATAAGGAACTGTTACTCAGGCTTGCTTCCACTCACTTAGGTCTAATTACAGCCACTTTACTGATGTGAAAGGTAGTCTCATTATAATTTACGTGCTTAGAAGCCAGAAGGTGTAACATAAAAGAGATTGGTTACTTAATTTCCATCTTCCTATAGCTCCTCAGCATGCCATTTAGACTAACCGAGATTCCTTAACACATAGGTAGAACTGGAGTAAGTGAGTCTTAAATAAGTGAAGAAAATCTAATTTCTAACACTTTAAATACCAATTTTAAAGCTGGACCACTCCCATTAATAGCTGTATAAAGACCACGTACCGAAAATGCTATTGTAAAGTTAAATAATTTGTGATGAATGTTGGCAACATGAATAATTTCTAAGTTAAGGAATGCTAAGGTTGTTTTTCACATAGGCAACCTGTATGCTCACTTGTACAGCTATACTGAGCAGAGAAGAGAGGGATCCTGTGGAAAGGATGGTATAAGACCACACAGAGAAATTTAATGTATCCAAGTAAGTGAAGACTTAAAGTTGTACAAAAACTAGAAACACATCCTAACCTTCATATGCTTGACTATGGAATGTGAGGAAACAATGCGCTTTTGTGATTATACATGAATTTATCTTTTTTTAGTGCTAAGAGGATACCTTGACTGTGTGAAACCTCATCCCATATCTGTCATACATTGTTAATATTCTTCTATCCTGAATTTTGAGTACTGCAAGACAGCTATGATAGAAGTTTATTGTAGGGCACAGTCACCCAAAGTAGGTTGTTATTTAAGTGAGAGCCCAGCATACCCAGGTCTCTGTCCTCTCCTTCCTCTCTTGCTCTGGATAGTCATGGCTATTTCCATCCCCCCACAGAGCTGAAGAGTCATTACACAGGCTGGAGATGGCCATGGCTCTCCAAAGCAGGAGGTAAAACTAAGCAAGCTAGCTGTCACCTCTCCTTTCCTTTCCTCACCTTTGAAAGAACTTCAGCTCCTTATGTTGCCCTAACCAGAAAAAAGGCCTGAGCCTTTGTGGCAGAGTTTAATGCATTTACAGTGCATGGAATAGCCCGAAACAACCCCTATGCCATTTGGTATTTTCAGAGTCTGAATCTGTACCAGAAATAAAATGGGTCACAACTTATTCTAATGCCCTGTCACAGCATAGCTTGCATCTCCTCAGCTGAACTATCTTCTCCCCAGAAAGAGGTGGCACCCTTTACACTTCCTGTTGAGAAGAAACCTTGGTGTGTACTCTCCCCAAAAATCACATCTAAGCTTGGTCTTGGGTGATGATAATTGTCACAAGGCAATTGTCTTGTAAGGCGGCGTCTCTGTTAAAAGCACAGATAACCACAAGACAAGGGTCAATCTTACTGCTCACTGGCTTTTTTTTTAATTGTTACTTAGGACAGATTTAATCAAAGTGTGGCTGGAGAAGGAAACAGAGGTGTCTGGTCTTCTCCCTTCTGTAGTCTCTCAGCAAATCCTGGGGACTTTTAATAGTCTGCTGTTGCTGCTCCTACTGCTGCTGTGGCAGTAACATGACCACAGCCTTTGAATACTCCTATATTTAGCCATTATTTTGAAAGATTGCCAAAGCATGTCGAGCAGTGCAAACTAAAGCAATGCTGATCTAAAACTCAGCAGTAGCTCACTAGAGATTCGTAACATTAAAAAAACACCCCCTTACTTTTTCCTTCCTACTTCCTTAGTCCTAAGGAGATTTCTTTTGGTGGCAAAACACTGCATCTATAAGACCTTCAATGGAAAGGTAGCAAGAATCATTTACGAAGGAGAACAGTAAGCAACTGAAAAAACAGCTTCTACTTGTGTAATCTACACCCACCTTTGCAGGTAATACACAAATCCTTGACTTTTGACAGCTGTCAAAGCATCTTAAAATTACGAAGCAATGCAGGAGAACTGTGAATTAATATCAATGCATTAGCAAGCACTGTGCTGCTGTAAGAGTCATCTCTCAGGAAACGTATATAATATGTGCATCAGGTGAAATGTTTTGCTTTTGGTTTTCTCTTTGAGCAAACCTTTAGACAGAAGTATAAAGATTTGACTGCACAGGACTGTTGCAGATTTATTTTAACTAATGTACACTTTTTACAAATTCACCACACCTTCTGGAAATTGTGTACTGTAATCACTGCTGCTATCTCAAACCCAAGCTCATCACGCACAATCATTAGAAATATGCCTATACATCATTGTTCCATAGTGTATGTGAAGATAACATGTAGTAGAACGAGGTTCACATACCGTCCAGTATGACTTCAGTGCAGTTAGAGGCATGAACTGGGAGCTGAAGGCCAGTTTACATTGGAAGGATATGACTCAGTTGCCCATAATTACCAGTTTTTATGTCATTGCTGAGACTGTCTTGCTTGCAGAAACTGCTGATGCAGATTAATACAGCACAGGCAAATTTTGCATTTGCAGAAAGAAACCAGGGTGGAGTTCTTTAGGGCTTCTGTTTTGTCTGCTGTTTCTGCAGTGATAACACTTGGAGCTGAGCGGGCATATTCAGACATGAGATGAGGTCCAAAACAGAGAATTTGATTAAAAGCAAAAATTTTCTAGAAGTTAATAAAAATTTACTGAGACACCCTGATAGTTTTAGGTCTGCTTTTTGCAAAGGATTAAACAAGTACTAAGGGTTCACTGGAAGAGATTGAACATCCAAACCATCTGCACATGCTGTCTTAACTGCTTCCATTTGAAAACAAACTGTCTCTGAAGCACTTTTAAGTGTCAATAATATTTCCAATCTCACTTGAAAGAAACACCTTTTATTTATGAGATATACTGTTTTGATATAACATTCTGAAATAAATCACATCTGCTATTGATCCACTTAAATCAATCTTCGATTGATAAAATTTAGCCAGTATTTTTTTCCAGTTTTCAGCATTCTAATGACTTTGGCTAAATATGACCTGTTATTTGTGCTCAGATATAGAATAAACCTCTCCTATATCTGCAAAGAAAATGATTGGGTCTAGCCTCCTCAAATGATACATCCAATTAAATCTGAAGTGTGCAGTTCACAAATGATGTAAGATAGCTTCCACTCAAAGCTACAAAAGCCCTTAATGTTATAACTGTTCATATGGCATAGGTCATGGTATACAGTTTCTCTCTAGTGTTACTTTTCTCGATAAACATCACTCTTCCAATTCAAATTCCATTCTCTTAGTTAGTATGAATACCCCATCCTTTGCTTAAAATATTGAAAATGAGTTTTTATTCTCCAAAGTTAGTTTGGAGCAGCAAAATTTAATTAATTATAGCAGACAATGCAAGAACTAACTGCTTCTTTTGGGGGTCAAAATACACACACCCTCCCCACACCTACCTCCCAATTTATTGCCAGCTGTGTATCTGTGTGACAGACAAAAAATATACAAGATATCCTACAGCTTTTTAAACTTCTAATTTCCTGTATTGTTAGAGAATACCTTCTTACTTCTTTACTTACCACCAAACATGCTTCTGGCCTCTATGCTCATTTCTCAGCCTGGAGATACACATCAGTTTCATCTCATGTCTTCAAATGTCTTTGCTCTGGATGTTTAAGAGAAGAGATCTTCTGAATGCTAGAGTAAAAGAAGTGTTTGTAGACACTGTCAGAACTGGGAGCCATTCAATATACTAGTAATTATTCGTATGCTTCAAAAGAAAGATTTAAGGTGGCTAAATACAGTTCCCAAAGCCCATTGGTCACTTATATTGGGTTAGACTACATTCTGTATCTAAAAGTTTGGGAAAAAGTGTTTGAAGTCAGTGAGCCTTTACATCCTGCCAGAGTGATGGAAGCTCTCGCGAGGCAGGAGCCGCCACGCTGAGAAGCACTCAGAGTTCTGCAGGGCAGCAGAGGGGGAGATGGCCAACAGGCTGAGTCTCGGAGAAGGAAGTCTTACATAGGTTGAACAGAGGGAAAAGAAAAACTCACAAGAGCCAAATTAGCATCCATACTTACATTCAACTTAACCAGCAGGTGTAGGTTGCACACATGTCTTTTTCTTTGTTCAACAGGTAGGTATACCTAAGTAGCCAAATAATTGGACTGTTATGTCTCATAAATGTTACTGTGTTCCTCACTTGTACTCTTATTATGCAACCTTTCTCCTTAATAGAGAAGGTCAAGGCATGTTTTTGATGCCTTTGCAAATTTTCAAGAAAAATATAGCAAAAAGAGCTTTTAAATCTTTTTTCTTGGTTTTCTTTTCTGATGTTTCCAAAAACCAAAAGGAAGTATCATTGATAGTTCTGGTAGCTTGGGGTTTTTTGTAAATCTTGAATTTTCTATTGGAAATTTCCATTTAAATAAAAATCTACTTTAAAAAAACCCAAACACCTTTATGTTGTACTTGTACTTCTTTGACCACAGTTTTGGAAGCACTCAGATTAACTTTGAGCATGTTAATAGCCTCACTTAAATTCAGCACACATGTCTGTCCGAATGCAAATTTCATTCACTCTCTCTCAAAAGAAAACAAAATAAACAATAAAAAATGATCATGTCTTGTAAAACAGAGTCATAAAGCATAGTAACTAGAAATGTTAACAGAGGAGAAACGGAGGTAACTGTTCTAAGGCTCTATTCTCCTTGACAAGTGGTATTTATTTAAACAGTCTTCTTGCTTCAATCTCTTGATTATTACACAAATATTTTATGCTCTGGTTGTTTTACAAGTACATTAGCTCTTAGGAGAAGTGTAGTACTTTTATTAGTGCTCTATGAGACTGTTATAAAAAAACCCACCTGGGAGGTTTAAATTTTATATCTTCAGCTCTACTAATTATTCTCTAAGGGATTAATTAGAGTAACTTTTTTAGCCTTCCAACAAGTTTATGCGCACATTTATACTAAGTAAGTTAAGAAACAGCTTGCACTGTGATCGCAGAAAAATTCTGTTTGTTTCTTTAATATATAAACCTACTGATAAGGACTCACAGTAGTTACGGTTAAAATAAATCTACATGCCAACATAACAGTTTTAAAAGGGCACATTCACATTTCCATTTGTTTTTGTCCTCTGAGTTCTCTGGGAAAGGATAATTATTTATAAATAATATAAGGAAGAAGCTGAATACTGTTAGAAGCCACCCATGTTTGCGATATATTCTGTGTAAGAGGATCTGGTTACTTAATCCGTTTGCAAAGGTATCTTGCAGTTATCTAACATTTTGTTAGTGTCTTTCCCTGAATGTTCAATCAGATTGTACTTTTCAGACTACCACAGAATACGCCTAATTAAAAAATAATCTCCTATCTTTACCCCTGTGACTGAAGCCCTTAGCCAAATTTCAGAAATGATTTGTTGAGTGTTAGGTCTGTATTAGACACTGAAATGCCTAACCTGTGATCTGATATTCATACTTCTACATACAAATTTAGACTCCTAGTTCAGAGTCCATATTCTGAAAGCTTGCTAAAGTCCCAATTTAAAAAAAAAACAAAAACAAACGTTGGCTGCTATACTCATGTGAAGCATGATAGGGATTTAAAAAGGGGAAGATAATATTAACCAAGAAAAAAGATGCTAAGATGCAGATATCAACAGCAAAACTGCCTGTTGGAAATGGTCCCTGCCTGTGCTAGGTCCTAACCTGTGCCCAGAGCTGTGCTGGTTGGTCTGGGCCAGGACCGTGCTCGGGACCATTCAACCAATCAAACAGCACAAATTCTTGAGTTCATTTTTACCGATATCTATGTAGACTCTCTGAAACACCCTCCAGTCACTGGCCAATCAACTTTCTTCACAGTAGATATGAATAGTTCTTTTTGAGATGGTAAACTAAGTCTACTTTTAAAAGGACTGAAAAAGTGAATTTCCATTCTTGAGTCTTCTCTTATTTTCTGTGGTTTGCTAGAGAGATGATAGTCAATGTTTGTCATGAGTGAATCCTTTGCCAAACTGAGGATATCAAGGCACCAACTGACAACCTAACTCTTACAGCTTTGTTGAGGAAAGTGCTTGCTATTCCTGGACTTCCTTGTGATCATGGCATCTGGCATTTTGACAGCAATCCAGTGCCCTGGAAAAGTTCATCAGCTCTTTGTCAAACAGGTGTGGCAACAATGCATAATTTAATGCTGAAGTAAAATTAAATTGATTCTAAAAAGATGTCAGCTGAAAAAAGCTAACTTCTACATTTCAAAACAGAGAAGTCAATGACAACAGATATTTTCTTTATATCTATCTATGTTATAATTTAACTTCAGGTTCTTCTGTGTGTTCATTAAGAAATCTGGTATTCTCTAAACCTTAACAACTATACATTGGAACAGCCAATGAACCTGGATACAGCCTTCAGGGATAGACCACAGCTTGGGTAAAGGCATCCTTTATGAATCTCTCCAGTCAATGAGGACCTCACTGAGTGTACATGCTTCCCAAGGGATTTTCTAAAACCTTTAATCTTGAAACTGCTTCAGTCAAGGTATAACATCTTAGCTAATGAAACGCTGTCTGTCACAGTTAGCTTTTGATGAGCCAATTGCTTCTGAAACATGGCTGGGACTTCTCTAGACATGTTTATTGCCCAATACATGGAGAAAAAAAAATACATGCAAGTGTGCCTCCTCTTATAAAACTGGTGGTCATTATAAATAACTGATTTGTCATGACCATTTAATTTTCACACACAGCCTATTATAATATACAGTTTGACGATCACTTACTATGCAAATATTTTCAAAGGGGAAAAAACTACTCCATTGTTAAGCCCATAAAACATATGACTGCATTGGTAGGATGGTGGTGTGTTTAAATTAAGCAGCACCCCTAATGTAACTTATGGGCTTTCTGGAGAACCACCTCATGTTCTGACCAGTCACATTGTTTGAACATTAAAATATTTGCAGTTTTCCACACTGAGTAAAAGTCTCCTGAAAGCAAAGTAACTTTTGTTCACAGTGTTTTTACCATCATTTTACCATCAATGCAACCAAGAGACAGAAATAAATGGGTAGATTTTAAAGTAGGTTTTGGTGATGGTTTGTCATAACAGGTAGAGATATCATATGGTTTTTTTAAGACAAAGATCAAAACTGTATGCACGACATGTAGAAGCAAAGTTTCTAGCCAAGGTAAAGTTTACTCTCTGGAGTGGTAACAAATAAGACTAAAATTAGTACTACCAACTAGGCAGTAAAAATACGGTGGTTTGTTTTGTTTTTTTAAACTGACAGCTTGATCTCTATGTCCCTTTGCTGTGTAGGAGCCATTCCAAGGCCAGGCTTCAGATTCACTATCCCTCTACTGCAAGGACAGATGGGAATTATATGCAGACTGACTCTAGCCTTGTTCAGGATGGCTACAAAGCAAATATGGCCAGGAGGTAGTGATTTGCGGGGAGACAATGAGCTGCAGGGCATTGAGTTCATATAGACCTAAAGACAATTTATAGGACAAGGCCAGGTTTACCTTGCAGACTGCCATGTAGCTTGTTCAGAGCTAGTTTACGTATTTCTAGTCTTTCTGGTGAGTTAGAGGTCAAGTCCTCTACGAAGACTTTTCTTCATTGAACAATTTTATTTACCTAACACTTTAACTGTTAAGATTTTTTTTTTTTCCTCCCAGGAGGTCTCAGGAGGCTGGCAGCTATGGCTTCAGCAGCTTTATAGAGGAAGTCATGCATTACAGGAAAGTCTCCCTCTGGTGACTCAAATGCAGAGTTTGGCCTTAATGTATTGACAGATTCTAAAATAAGAGGCAAAATTTGTTTACATAAGAGCCTTATTCTGAGGACATACATTATATTCTGTGAAGTTTTTCAGAATTCTTTAATAGAGTGCCAAAATGCTTATTCCCCTATAAAAAAAACAGACACTTCAAATTATTTCCTCAGAGTTAGAGGAAACACCAGCTGCCAAATGTGAAGAGTGTGTAACAAGCAATTGCCTAGCCTGGAAAGAGAAGCAAAGCACCTCTTTAGATTGTGGGGTTCTATTTTAATGAAAAAGATTAGAATCCTTTAAAGTTTGCCTTACATTTGAATTATGTAGTAAACAGCTACCCACTGACAAAAGTATGAAACCTTCCACAAAGTTTAATTTAATGATTTTTTTTATAGTACACCCAGCAAACTATTACAATTAACTCTGCCACTGCATGCAAGAGCAGCAACAAATGCCAATTTTACACTTGGCAAATCTGGAAAACCTAAAGATGATGTACTTTCTGCTTTGCTGTATAAGAGCTTCCACCCATTGGTAGTAAGAGTCATGGTCTTTAAATTTAATTTTCTTTAATGTAATCGTTTTTTGCCTGCTATGTTTACAGCAATTTGAATCAATATCCCATGCAAGTCATTAAGAGTCCATAGCTGTAACCATTGCAAACACTGAATCCTCTGAAGAAAAAAAACAATTCATACCAAATTTCCTACTTTCTCTCACTGGCTGTTTATAACAGTATTCACTTTGATTTGATTTGATTTTTTTAAGAACAAATAATAATATGTTTAATAATATTTGCATAAAAATAAATATTTCCTCATCTTGTACTGAACCTTGAATAAAAAAATAATTCTTTATTAAAAGAAAAAGTTCTGCTCTCTTGTCCTCCTATTATAAGATACAAGGTAGTGGTTTAATCAGGTCTGTCAAGTCTTGCACTTTGCATTTAGCTCAAGGATCCACTCACATGACACTTCCCAGGATATGGCACACTCCTAATGCAACATCTGTGGCTGCACTTCTACTGTTTCTGGACATCTCGGAAGGATTTCCCCAATATCAGCTGTGTCCAGTGAATGGCTTCTCTAAGAAGGAAACACCATGGTACCAATCAGCCACCTGGGAGGTCAGATATCTTCTAAGAGGGCCCTACAGCCAGTGCAGTCATAGGCCGAGGCACAGGTTTAGAGCTGTTTTCTCCCACAACCTCATGTAATGCAGCAGAGAAGACAAAAGGTGCCCTCTCATGGGACCCAATCTATTATTCAACAGTCCAAAGGGGAGCCATGTTCTTACTCTGCCTCTCCCAAGAGGACAAAGTGTTACACTTACCCTTCAAAGACTGTATCCTGTCAGATTCCAGGTGCCTCCAAACAGAAGACTAACTGAAGACTGGCAGATGAACATCTCCCTCCAGAGAGAAATTCTGTACAAAAATTCTATGGGTACCAAGGGAAATAGGTCAAGATGTGACTTGATGTTTTATACAGTGGGAAGATGACATTTCTCCTTGTATTAGAGACTGGGATAATTTTTCTTAAATGAAGGGTGTGCCCCATGTCGTTCAATTGCAGTGATGCTTTTGGCTTTCAGAGGGGCAAAAGTAGGTTTCAGTACAGAAGTAGCATTCTGTCAGACCAAATGAGCCAAGGTGCCATTGGCCAGAGGGGGAAACCTTGCCATCAGGAGAATCTACAGCGTGTCTTTCATTACTTTTCTGAATGAGTCATTTCAAATTACCCTCCTTTGTTTTAAAATTTTGTTTGGACAATAATTCTTCAAAGAACATTTTCCAATGATACAACCCTCAGGGACACAAGACAAACTTCTGCAGTATCAACCTCCACCATGGCACATCAGAAACATTAATTTAAACCAAGCTGGTTTTCTTCATAACTCAACCAAGTACACAAACTACTGAAATTCAAGCATTGAAAGATACTGTATATATATGTTTACTCTAACTACTAAATGGGATGACTGGGCACAAAAACAAACAAACAAACAAAACAAACAAAAAAACAAACAAAAAACCCCCCACAACCTTATGAGCTGTCCAAGAAAAAGAGACACTACTTTTTTTATTCCGCTCAAAAACTATGAGGTGTAAGAAAGCAAAAAAGGACCAATACCCATTCTATATTCCCTAGACTTCATCGGAAATAGGATTAGAGAGGCGCAGACATAGCTCCAGCAGATAGGATAGACCAGAAGAACTTTATCCAGATGAAGAGGAAGAGATACCAACAAGCACTTCAAGAAACTGTTCATCTAAGGTCTTATATATGCTAGCTTTGTATATGACAGTTCGAATTCATTAATAAATGGGTTAAGGGATAAAAAATCCATCATGACCACTTGAAAGACATAGTTTAAATTAGTAATATACTTTTTTGTTAAGTAGGCCTTAATTACAGATACGATTTTATCATTCCAGTCTTCAAACTTAATATTTTATGAATCCTCCAAAACAGATACTTTGGTCAGTGAACAAAACCACATACAATTAGAATCACTGAATATGCAAAGTTTTGTGAAAAGGTGATGTAAAGACTGACACACTGGAAGCCTCTTTAAATTGGCACAGCTTTTTTACTGCTGGGAAGCAATAACTTTGTTGTATACTTTCTGGTATCTCATCTCTTAATCAATACAAATTCCCAGTAACCAATGAATTCCAACCAAGATGAAACAATTAGCCTAACACTGTTGTCAAGTAAATACACTATTATAAATCATGACATATTAAGTATTAATTTCTTAATCTAATTTGAAGTATGACTGCACACAGTCTCTCCATGATATTCACTGTTGATAATACAAATGTTGGCTGTAAGCCTGCAAAGCGATCAGCGTGAGTTTATATTGGCATGTAGGGTCTTCACTTTTATATTACTTTGTGGAATCTAGTGTACAGGGAGAATATAAATGAAGAAACACTGCAGAACTTGTTTATGGTTGGCTCTGCCAGTTCTCTTTTCTGCAGAACTCAAGATCATCTATGTAAAGTTTGGGAAACAAGACTCGGATGCATGCAGAAATAACCTTGGAATAACTCATTACTAGACAATAATAATTCTTAATTTTGTATCTTAGTTGTATTCTTAATAATAATTCTTGACAATTGAATTCTTATATTAAATTCTGAAGCTGGAAGACTCCAATAGCTTATTATATTCATTCTTATTTGGAATGTGTGTTTACATGAAAGATATATACATAATAAAAGACAACTCCCTTTGAAAAACACAGTCTCTAAAAAACTAACGTAAAATAACTAAGATAATAAAAAGGGAAGATATTCTCAATACTATTTTAGAGATAGGAGAACTGAGAAATCAATTTCAGCAAGATGCCTCTCATTTAGACATGTGCATATAACTCACCGTCTAAATTTCTTCATAGTAAAAGGAAAGATGTAGACACTTACCTCATATGTACAGTTCATCTCACTCAGAGGTAAACATCAAAAGCAGCTCAGTAAAGTTGTGCTATAAAAGTGACTGCTAAGGGAAATCTAGTATTGTTAGCTCACATCTACCTCTCCGGTGTCCATGACTAAAGCTATACCATCAAGGAAACTGCAAGTAGGCTTTCTTTCATCTAATTTTCACCATCCAATTACTTTCTGGATAAAACATCCATTACTTTCTGGAGCTTGAACAATGCATTTATGTTTTATATGTCTTAAGTTAGAGAACCTCACGCTCTCTGCCTTACACAAGGAGAAAAACTGCAGCAAATTGGGAAATCAAGCAAAGTGTCAAATCTCAGATGACTATTTCAGCCAAAACAGCATTTTTCTTTTCTGAGGTGTCTATTGATTTGTTGCCTGATAAAACAGTAATGAAATACATATAAAGGACCTACCTTGTATTAGGAAGAAAAAAACCTTGATACATAAAGACCTATGTGCACACACCAAGATCACTTTCAGAACACATAAAATATAGCCTGCTCTAGAATGATTTTATATATAATAATGAACAGAAATTTAGTGTATAGAAAGGCAAATATAATGTCCCAAGAACTTTTTCATAAGCTGGCCTACATCTCAAAAGAAATTATATCAAGACCTATAAACCGTCCCTTTTGTGACCACACAGCTTACATTTTATTTTATTTAACAGTCTTGCTGATTATTTTAGGAGCTACTTATCTAGAAAAATAATAGAAGTAGAAGAGATATTTTTTAAGAAAATATAGCATGGAATGGAATGGAATGGAATGGAATGGAATAGAATAGAACAGAACAGAACAGATCTATTTCAGTTGGAAGGGACCTAACAACAATCATCTAGTCCAACTGCCTGACCACTTCAGGGCTGACCAAAAGTTAACATGTGTTATTAAGCACATTGTCCAAATGCCTCTTAAACACTGACAGGCTTGGGGCATCGACCACTTCTCAAGGAAGCCTGTTGCAGTGTATACAATAAAAATTGTAGACTGTGTATGACAGAATCACAGAATCACATAATGGTTGAGGTTGGAAGGGACATCTGGAAGTCATCTGGGCCAGCCCCTGTGCTCAAGTAGGACCACCTAAAGCCAGTTACCCTAGACTGTGTTTTAATATCTCTAAGGATGGTGACTCCACAACCTTCCTGTGCAACCTGTTCCCAGTACTCCCTCACCCTCACAGTAAAAAAATGTTTCCTGGTGTTTAGAAGGTACGTCCTACATTTCAGTATGGGCCCATTGCCTCCAGTCCTGTCACTGGGCACCACTGAAAAGAACCTGGCTTTGTCCTCTTTGTACCCTCCCTTCAGGTATTTGTATACATTAATAAGATCCCCCCTCTGAGCCTTCTCTTCTCCAGGCTGAATGGTCCCAACTCTCTCAGCGTTCCCTCCCATGAGGTGCCCCAGTCCCTTAATCATCCTTGTGTCCCTTCATTGAACTCTCCCCAGTATGCCAGTATGTCCATGTCTCTCTCCTCCTCTCCATGAGGAGCCCAGAACAGGATGCAATACTGCAGGGGAGGTCTCACCCATGCTGAATAAAGGGGAAGGATCATCTCCCTTTACCTGCTGGCAATATTTTTTCTAATGCAGCCAAGGACACCATTTGCCTTCTTTGCAGCATGGGCACATCCCTGGCTCATGTTCAACTTATCCATCAGGATCCCCAGGTCCTTTTTGGCCATGCTGCTTTCCAGCTGGGTGGTCCCCAGCATATATTGGTGTATAGGATTGTTCTTCCCCATGTACAGGACTTTGCACTTCTCGTTGAACTTCATAGGGTTCCTGGTGGCCCATTTCTCCAACCTGTATAGATTAAAAGGAATTTACTACTATGATAATTGTTTTTCTTCTTGTAACTGAAATTGAACTCTTGTGTTTCTAGATTTTTTTTTTTTTTTTTGGTGAAATGCACGGTTTTCTTCTGTTCATGGACAAGCATATTTTCATTTCAATAACTTCCAGTGGGAAATAATTCAAACTGTGAGAGGTGAATACACTCTTGCCTTTGCAACCTTACATACTATAAAAAAGACTTCTCATTTTTTAGGAGATGGTAGGCAGGAGCTCTCCCCACACACTCCACAAGAATGATGGAAAGGACAATTATATTTTGTTAACAAACAAATATTAAAAGACATAAGGTAAAATTATGCCTGAGTGCACAGAATTTATTTTTCCAATAAAGATCTAGTAATAAAAAAGGTGAAAGACTTATTAGTTGTTCTCAGTGGGAAAGTGATTTGTATTTTTTTATTATACAGTACAGATTGCTCTTCAGTAACATGTAGAGCAAAGTACTTGAACAGAACATAAGTGTCATGTGAATCAAAATCTAAATAGCCTGTTGGGGGTGTATATAATAATTTTCTAGGATCTTTTTATAGAGCAAATATCCAAATCAAAATAAGGCTACATTAATATGACTCACTTGAACTGGACTGGGACTTCAAGAGGGAGCCAAGGGAGAAGAATAAGCTATTGAAGCTGTTCAAATCAACAGGCATATCTCTAGATAGTTGAGGTTTTAAATTGCTTCCTTCATCCTCACCTCATTGGTGCTTATGCTATTGAGAGAAATGGCTTCAACATGTACTCTGGTCTGATTAATTGCCATGGTACTTATAAATTTGATTCCATTATAAATTGCATTGCAAACATACTATCTTCAGTTACGATTAATATCTGTGCATAAGCATGCATAAATTCACCAGCACTGACTAGCCCTGCAATGTTTTATTAAAACATGTAGTATTTATCTGCAGGTTCCTAAATTGGCATGAAAATAGTTTGGATGCTAGCAGATAGGAACAGCCAAAGTCTGCTACAGTAATACAGTTTTTATTTTGTTCCAGCCAAGATGCAGCAATGTGAAAAGGTACTAATGGCCTGATCCTTGCATTTCAGTGTAGGCAAATTAGTGAATTCAAATTAGTGGTTTATCAGCTTCCCCACCTCCTGTTTTGTTGTAAGCATTCTGAATTCAAAGCAACTAATTTAGGTATCAGTGCTAAAGGATGGAGCTAAATTTCCAAAAATTAAACTCTAATAAAAAGAAAAAAAATCTTTTAGGCATCACGTTTACCTCTTCCTCAAATATAAGAAAAAAGCTAAATACAAACTATTGTGTCATAAAAAGGCTCACCTCAAATTAGAGGCAAATTGCATCAGGAAGAATTTATCTCCAGAACACTTCAAAATGTAAAGTTACTGAACTTTCAAATACAAATCAATGTGAGGATAGTGGAAATAATGTCATGATACATTTCAGGAGTAAGGAGCTCCATATCATTTGTCTTAGATAAGACATACACTATCCTTTTCTTTCATTTAATTTAATCACAGCTGGTAAAATTAAGGAGATCTTAGAATTTGATTTCTTGGAATCATGTTTTGACCCTCAAAGCTTTGCAGCTGCTAATTTCAATATTTTATTGCAATCCTCCCTACATTCCAAGGCTGTTTCTCTTTCTTGTTGCATCACATAAACATTCCTGTAAGATACCACAGAGTGTCTATCATTGCTGAACTTTCCACAGAAAGGAAAATGTACCATGAAGAACATCAGGAAAGTTTCTCATCGCAAGAAAATTCCTCCAGAAGTGAATATTCTATATTATTTTTGGGAAACCCTTAAAAAAGAAAAGCAAAAAAAACCTGGAGAGAAATAAGTTTTTTTTCCTAAATATCCCATCACACTACATTTATGTTCAATATCAAATGTTGACTCTTGTGGCCAACAACCAGAAATGTTAGCCTCCACATTTTTTTCCAGTGTTTGGAGAATTACTTTCCTCTTTTCTGTTTCTGCCCTCTGTGATTGAGAAATCTCCATAAATATCTACAGTATCACATTACTATCTTTTGAAAAATCCTTCTCTCAATCTCTCTTTTTCCATGATTTACAGAGAAGCTGTTAACATGTTATGCTGATTGATCTTATACCCTCACTTTTCTGTCCATAGCTATCTGTTATCTCATTTCTTACATAAACTGTTCAGAATATGAGCCATCTTTTTGTTTTAGTATTTGTACTAAATAGTTTTCTGTGACACTGCCATAGTAATTCAAGCAACAGAAGCAAAACACACTGGTAAAGAGTTCTTGACAAGATCTTTTAAAGAAAGATCTTTCAAAAGATTTTTTTTTTTTTAATTGCATATTTAGAAGAATTTTGTATTTTGTTTCAGAATGGGAGAACTACTCTGGATTTCTGCTATATCTCTGGCATTTGAAATGCTGGAAAAATGCTAACTGTCTAACTGTTAGACATCATTAATAAAGAATTATTTGTAATAAAAAAGAATTATTTCAGGATGAAAATACAGGGGAATTTCTCAAGATTCTAGACTGAAACTGGTAGATAACTATTTCTCCTAATGAACTAAAGGAACCTCAAAGTACAAAATAATAAAATGCATGCCAGATTGTACTTTAAAGAATAATCTGATTATATTTGGAGCTGGAGATGTAAAGTAGATTGAGTTCCTTCTATTTTTAAATCTTTACAACTATAATAATACCCAAATTAGTTATACTTAAAACATGCTACTCAGTTTGTTCCTAGAATGAATAAAAACATCTCTAAGTGTTACAAGAGCCATCATTTTTATTTTAAGTCTATTAGCAAGCAACAGGATGCTTGAAGTATACTTAAGATTGGGAAAAAGCTAGAAGGCAGCATCACTAGATTTTATGTATGTTCATGCTCAATTAGGGGAGAATACAACTTCTCATTCAGCCAAACAATTTTTGTAATATTCATTTTCAGAAAGAATAACTCTCAAGATTTAGAAAAGACAACAGGAATGCCCAAGAAATAAGAGGAAAGCATCAGTGTATATTCCTGGTCAGATTAGCTCTGTTTAAGTTAATTCTATCAAGTGAGGAAGTGTCTCTAGCCAGTGAATAAATCATATCAAGTTGGCCTGTTACACTGGATGCATCTGAATTCAAACAAAAGTTTCTGGGTTAAAGTTTAATCTCTCATAAATGAGATAATTCAGAAATGCCAATGTTTACCATAAATGACCATCTGAAATGAATTTTAATAAGCAAAAGGGTGACTATAATTTAAAGCTGCTGACCTCACCATATTTAAAGTTTTCAATTCCAGCAATACTTTCAAAGATGCCGGAAAAAATACAAGAATTCATCTTCTCTCA
Source organism: Balearica regulorum gibbericeps (assembly GCF_011004875.1). Taxonomy (NCBI): domain Eukaryota; kingdom Metazoa; phylum Chordata; class Aves; order Gruiformes; family Gruidae; genus Balearica; species Balearica regulorum. The sequence goes on from NC_046186.1 coordinate 19,604,958, forward strand.
TCTAATTGATCTGAATGTTCACATTATGTTCATTCTCATAAGATTCATAACTACAACAATTCACACTTATGAAACATTCTTCCCTCATGTTTGTCTATCTTGGCCTCTTTTGTAAGGTAGTGTGACACATGATTGCTTCATACCTTAAACTATAAGAATAGTGAGTGCCGGAAGCTGTACAAACATGAAAATTCATAGGCTACAGCATAACACTTTTTCTAGGCAAGGAATTAAGAAATGAAGAATGATAGAAGGACCTCCAATATGTTTTTAAAAGTTGAACTTAAATTTTTAGGAGGACTGAAACTTTTCTGGTTAGTTAGACCTTGATTAATTGTACTGCACAGACAATGGTCACTCTAGCAAAAACTGTGCAAGGTCCAGTATTTCCCTGAAGAGTCATATAAGGAAAAGAAAAAAAAAAAAAAAAACCAAACCCAAAACCACACCACACAACACTTGAAAACCTGTACTATCTAGCACAAGTTGTTGCCTGACATTAAGGTAATCGATTAAAAGAGTAGCTTAAATTATCTTCAAAAGTTTCAGCCCTAAGCTAACTCTGTCTGTTGAATCTGTAGTTGCCTCTGGTCCTTTTCTTGCTCTTGTGAAGTCTAAATCTGAAATTACCATTCCCTGATCTCTAAATAAAGTTACATGTTTTCCTAATACAAGTGAGATCTTTCAGTTTGCTGCTGCTTAATTGCTTACAAATTCGATGTGAACCTGGTTTCAGGCATAGTAATGACCAAGCTAAAATGATATGGACTTATCTGCCAAACCAGTCCATTCGCATGATGAATCTTTTGACCTCTGTTAAGACATCCACCATTATCTTTCTGATTTTTAACAGCTTAATGTATGGGAGAGAATTCTAAAAGGGTTTGTTTAAACCATAAGAAAAATAAAGCTTTTCAATTAAAAATTTAGATTCAGAAAGCCTTAAAAAGACATGAATATTTTTCCTCCATTAAAAAAGAAATGTTTTTGTCAAACAGCCAAACTGAAGGGAAAAAAATGAGGTATTTGTTAGAAGTATTTGACCTATGATTTGTTTTTCTTCAGATCTAACTCATATCTAAATACTTTTGGCTTGTTTCCAAGAAGTATTTAGCCCACTGTGAGGTTTAATTAGTTATGGATTGCATAGCATTTTGAAGATGTGAAGTATTCTGTCCAGCCTATGTTACCTCTATTCGCTCTCATTTATGCCCTGGCTAAACTAAAATAACTAAATATGCTTTTCGCTTTCCCTTCCCGTCTCTTTCCTTTCCTTTCCTTTCCTTTCCTTTCCTTTCCTTTCCTTTCCTTGCCTTTCCTTGCCTTTCCTTGCCTTTCCTTGCCTTTCCTTGCCTTTCCTTGCCTTTCCTTGCCTTTCCTTGCCTTCCCTTCCCTTCCCTTCCCTTCCCTTCCCTTCCCTTCCCTTCCCTTCCCTTCCCTTCCCTTCCCTTCCCTTCCCTTCCCTTCCCTTCCCTTCCCTTCCCTTCCCTTCCCTTCCCTTCCCTTCCCTTCCCTTCCCTTCCCTTCCCTTCCCTTCCCTTCCCTTCCCTTCCCTTCCCTTCCCTTCCCTTCCCTTCCCTTTCCCTTTCCCTTTCCCTTTCCCTTCCCTTTCCTTTCCTTGTTCTAGAGATACACATCCTAAATACAAGGCAAAACAGTTCTGTGTTTTTGCATGGTGGAAAAGTATTATTTCACAGGTGTATGTCCCTCTACTTACCCTTCTCAGTCATCAAGAGCAGAAACACCAGGCTTTTCACTGAGTGTCAAGAAAGCCAATATGGCTTGATTTATTTTTATTGGTAATACTGAACCTGACAAATCACAGCGCTGTACTAGACATTGCATATACACAGTCAGTGCCAATCTGAAAAGTATACAATGTAAATGGACACAATAAATTGAGAGATGTTGGAGGGGAACTGACGCAGAAAGGTCAGTCAAACAAGAATGCTTGTGCAGTTCAGACAGCAAGATTTGTATTAGAACTGAGATTCAACCTAGATTTCTCAAGGTTCAGATCATGTTTTAACAGCAATACTGTAGGCTGTTACATATCAAATGGTTGAGAAAAGAAGAATCTGAAGGTTTATTGTTTATCTAAAACAGATTACTTCAAACAACAAATAGAAAGTAAGGATGTGCTGAACACAGCAAATCTAATCCTGGGATGCATCAGTAAGAATACAAATATGCAAAGCCCAGAAGTTTATCAGCTCTGGGTAGACCTCAGTTGGAGTCAAAAACCTTGTTAAGATACTTCAGGAAACCCATGAATCAGTTAGCATGGGGTAAGAAAAGAGGAAAAAGTCAGAAAACATTGAAAATATAACCCACAAGAATATACCCCACCCAGCTGCTTTCTCACACCCCTTCCTCAGCAGGACGGGGAGAAAATAAGAAAAAAAGTTTGTGAGTCAAGATAAGGACAGGGAAATCAATTACCAATTGCTATTATGGACAAAACAGACTTGACATGTGGAAAATTAATTTAATTTATGGCCAATTAACAGTAGAGCAAGACAGTGAGAAACAAATCAAAACTAAAGACACCTTCCATGACCCCAACCCTCTCTTTGCCTTAGGCCCAACTTCTCTCCTTCACTCTTGTCTCCTCTATCTCCTCCTTTCCCTGAGCAGCACAGGTGGCATGAGGAAGGGGAGTTACAATCAGTTTATAACACATTGTCTCTGCCACTCCTTCCTCACACTTTTTCCCTGCTCCAGATGTGGACTCTTTTCATGTGCTGCAGTTCTTCAGGACATATCCCCCTGCTGCAGTGTTGGGTTCTCCATGAGGCGCAGAATAGATATCAATTCTGACATGGTTTTTCACGGGCTGCAGGGGAACAACACAGTCACCTCTCCTGACCTGCTGAACACACTTCTTTTTAATGCAGCCCAGGACACGGTTGGCTTTCCGGGCTGCAGGTGCACATTGCTGGCTCATGTTGAGCTTCTCATCCACCAACACCACCCCCCAAGTCCTTCTCCTCAGAGCTGCTTTCAATCCATTCTCCACCCAGCCTGTAGTTGTGCTTGGGATTGTCCCGTCCCAGCTTCAGGACCTTCCACTTCACCTTGTTGAACTTCATGAGGTTCTCATGGGCCCACCTCTCAAGAATGTCAAGGTCCCTCGGATGGCGTCCTTTCCCTCCAGTGTGTCGACCACACCACACAACTTGGTGGTGTTGGCAAACTTGATCAGGGTGCACTTGATCCTGCTGTCCATGTCACCGACAAAGATGTTAAACAGTGCTGGTCCCGATACCGACCCCTAGGGAACACCATTTGTCACTGGTCTCCACTTGGACATGGAACTGCTGACTGCAACTCTTTGAATGAGACCGTCCAACCAATTCCTTACCCACTGAGTGGTCCATCTGTCAAATCCATGTATCTGCAATTTAGAGACAAGGATTTCATGTGGGACAGTGTCAAATGCTTTGCACAAGTCCAGGTAGATGACATCAATTGCTCTTCCCTTATCCACCAACGCTGTAACCTCATCATAAAAGGCCACCAGATTTGTTAGGCATGATTTGCCCTTAGCAAAGCCACATTGGCTGTCACTGATCACCTCCTTATTTTTCATGTGCCTTAGCATTGTTTCCAGGAGGATCTGCTCTGTGATCTTTTTGGGCACAGAGATAAGACTAACTGGCCTGTAGTTCCCCAAGCCTTCTTTTTTTTTCCTTTTTAAAAACACAGGTTATATTTCCCCTTTTCCAGTCAGTGGGAACTTCACTGGACTGCGTGACTTCTCAAATATGATGGAGAGTGGCTTGACAACTTCATCCACCAGTTCCCTCAGGACATGTGGATGCATCTCATCAGGTCCCATGGACTTGTGCCCCTTCAGGTTCCTTAGATGGTCTTGAACCTGATCTACTGCTACAGTGGGCAGTTCTTCATCCTCGCAGTCCCTGCCTTTGCCTTCTGAGGCTTGGGTGGTGTGGCTAGAGCACTTGTTGGTGAAGACTGAGGCAAAAAAGTCATAGAATCATAGAATGGTTTGGGTTGGAAGGGACCTCAAAGATCATCTAGTTCCAACCCCCCCACCATGGGCAGTGACACCCTCCACTAGACCATGTTGCCCAAAGCCTCATCCAACCTGGCCTTAAACACTTCCAGGAATGGGGTCTCCACAACCTCTCTGTGCAACCAGTTCCAGTGGTCGTTGAGTACCTCAGCCTTCTCCATATCCCTGGTAACCAGGTTTCCTGTTTCCTTCAGGAGAAGACCCACTGGCCTTATTCATAAGCTGTGGGGAATCTCCACTCTGGTGCCTGGACTACCTCTGCTCCCTCCTTCTTCACTGACCTTGGTGTCTGCAGGGCTGTTTCACTAATACTTTTTTCACTCCTTTTCTCACTGTTGTGGTTTAACCCCAGCTGGCAACTAAGGACCACACAACCACTCGCTCACCGCCCCTGCAGTGGGATGGGGGAGAGAATCGGAAGAGTAACAGTGAGAAAACTCATGGGTTGAGATAAAGACAGTTTAATAGGTGAAGCAAAAGCTGCATATGCAAGCAAAGCAAAACAAGGAATTCATTCGTCACTTCCCACGGGCAGGCAGGTGTTCAGCCATCTCCAGGAAAGCAGGGCTCCATCACAGGTAACGGTTACTTGGGAAGACAAATGCCATCACTCCAAACATATCCCCCCCCCCCCCCCCCCCCCCCCCCCCCGCCCCGTCTTCCTTCTTCTTCCCCCAGCTTTAAATGCTGAGCATGAGGTCATATGGTATGGAATATCCCTTTGGTCAGTTGGGGTCAGCTGTCCCAGCTGTGTCCCCTCCCAACTCCTTGTGCACCCCAAGCCTACTCGCTGGCGGGCTGGGGTAAGAAGCAGAAAAGGCCTTGGCTCTGTGTGAGCACTGCTCAGCAGTAACTAAAACATCCCTGTGTTATCAGCACTGTTTGCAGCACAAATCCAAAACATAGCACCCTACCAGCTACTATGAAGAAAATTAACTCTATCCCAGCTGAAACGAGCATACTCCTCTCCCTTACAACTTCTACACAGCAGTATTTACCGTTGCTAAAATGTTACATAGTAATAACATTAGATATGTTATATATATGTTGTTTACTAATAACAGAGGCACCACCAGCATCACTGATGGGCTCAGCTTTTGGCAGCAGTTGGTCAGTTTTGGAGCCAGCTGAAACTGGCTCTGTCTGACATGGGGGTAGCTCCTGATCTTTTCTCACAGAAGCCACCCATGAAGTCCCTCTGCTATGTTGCCTCTTAAGCCCAACACAGAGGTGAAATTGTTAATTCTTCAACTCTATTCAAATATGTGTAATGGAAGTTACTAAAAAGATAAATGACACTAAGCTCAGAAAATCTCCTGAGCTGAAAATGGATGGAGGCTGGGGAATCATTAAGGATGCATTATGGATGCTTGCCCCATTCTCATTCTCCTGCATGCCATACCTGCCACTCTCTTATTGAAGGACATACATGCTCTTTAAGACAGAATACTGGCTGAATGGTCTGCTCTGAACCAGAACAGCTCTTCTTATATCCCTGTATTCAGAATTTTGTAAAACCAAACCAACATTTTATTATCTTTCTCTGAAATGTCACAAATAGAATTCAACAAGATATTCTCACTACACCATTAAAATCTGGGCATTTGAAGACATCTTCTTATCAGACTGAAGACTTTTCAAAGTACACAAATGGTTGTAAAAGGGAGTGCTATTTACTCAGAACATCCAATAATACCCATTAAAGTAGCGATACCTTAAGATAAATGCACTAACCTAAGAACTGTTCTATGTTCAGGGATAAATGAAAGTCTTCCCTTTTTTCAGAAATTCCATCCTTACTGAAACTGGTAAAATCTTGCACAAATACCCTGAAAGTTTAGACTGGTCAGAAATATCACCATTGTTTCAGTACATGCCCTTACATTTCTTCAAGCTGAAGTTTTTAAGGAATAGAGCATTTCAAATCTCAGAGGAAAAAACTAAGAAGATAATGAAAATCTCTTGGATTGAAGAGGACATCTGGGCCTTCTTTATTTGCATTCTTAAAATGAAACACGTGCTTAAAATGTTCCTGAAGTGTGTCCAAAGTAAATAGTGGCTAAAACTTCAACCACTTCCTTGGGTAAGACAAACTATTGTAATAGTTTAAGAACAGAGATAACTGAACACAAGACATGCTTGTACTATGATTATGTACATTGTGCCACAGGCTAAACACTGAAATTTAACTTAAGCTGAAACTTTACCGAAACCAATAGGGACATATAAGAAAAAAAAAGGTTCCACAGTCAGGTTTTCCACACATTTCATAAAGGGATTTTTCTAAAAGCTACCTGCTGGATAGGAAGGTAAAGCAGAATGCAGGTAAAGCAGCTTTCCTTCCTACCCTTCCCAAGTAATAGAATTATCAAAGAAGAGCAGGTCAAGCCTCTTTTACTGCAGTATTTAATAATAAATGGCACTGGTATCCAACCTTTTAGTGCTACTTACCATTTCCTTACAATTCCTATAAAGTAACTGGCCCATGAAGTTCTGTTCAGAGTTACACAGGGGTTGGTAGCTCAACTGCAGGCAGAGCAAGCTATTCCAAATGCATAATTGGCATTAGATGAACAAAAAAGGATTTAGAAAATGCTTAGCTGGTGCTTGATTGTTTTACTGAAAAAGTAACATAAATTAGACAAATATTTATTTTAACAGCAAAACCCAGGATGATTCTGTATTGATTATTTAATGGTTATTAAAGAGGCAAACTCAACCCCACAGCAACACACTTTCTAAGATTCTTCTTCCCTCTCTCTTAGTATGTCCTTTTAAAGTGTGGTCATGCTGTTGGCACACAGGCAGAAAATGCCAAACACCAGAGCCTTAAATTCAGTCAAATCTGAGCTCCACTTTTACATTCCACACTCCCCAAAAGAAATTGGAATCTGAGATACATCCCCTCTTACAACTTCAAGCTTTACTTATTACGCTTCCAGGAACACTGCTGGAAGTCTTAAATCGTGTTAAAGTTGGTCTCTAAATAGGATTTTCAAACTTCAGAAGAAATGCATAAGCAGTGTAATGCTCTTTCTTCTTATCTTGCATCACCAGTGCTTACACTAATTTCAACAAAATAATCTCTAAAAGGCACAGATTTCATAAATTAGCAACACAGTACCCGTTGGAATCCATCCTTCAGATCATCTATAGGCTTTGCATTAAGAAGAGGGAAAAAAGAAGTAAAAAGCAACAATGTAAAAGTTAAATCTCTGCCTGAAGCACACAGGGTGATATGAGTCTTGATACCAGACTGTTTTTAAAGAAAATGAAATTTAAGGAAGTTCTTCATAAAGTGGATCAGCTAGGCTGCAACTGAATAACGTAATGGCTTTTACTGCACTATTTGGTCCTGTTGCATATTCTTGACTAGTGTTTCTTAGGATTTATAGGACTTTCTCAGAGGTCTTTTTCTTCAGAGTTTTGGATTTGGGGGTTTCTTTGCTTCCACCTCCCTTGTAAATTACTGCTGTCATGTCATGGGACCACAATTGTTTATTGTGAAAAGTCACTAATGAACAAATGACCCTGCCACCTGGAGCACTTACAGCCTCATGTTAAACTCCAGCTATATATAAAAAAAAATCTTCCCAGGCTATTGATTCACTGGCAGTGTTTGATTGTACCCTGGAGGCAGGTGACAGCTAGGCAACTGGGTTCTTACTGTTTTACACTCCCTATTACACAAACCAAATTAATCTTCTCCAAATGAATTCAGTTTTTTTCTCACTCCTCTACTATGTGACAGTTCAGTATTGAACAATCTGTATGTTGTCTCCTTCTGCAATATTGAAACAAAAATTTTCATAATCTGCATAATGACAAATTTCTAGAGCCTCGATAGCTTTAAGATAGTGGCAACATTTGTTGTGCTCTACAGATTTTTAAAGCTGTCAGGTCCAAAGCATGATTTCTTTAATACTTATCACAGTCATCTTCTGTTACCCTGATTATCTCATTTTGAAAAACACTTCCACTAACTAGAAATATAGACAACACCTACAATATCAGCTCTCTTGTACTATGACCATAAATATAGCAAGCTAGCCTCAGGGGGAATGAAATGAAATTTTAGGGATCAGGCTAGTTTAGTATATGCATGTCTCGAAAAAAAGCTGCAAGACTTCTTCAAAAACAGTCATTACATCTTGACCAAAATTATTTGAACCAGCCAACTTCCTCAGGATGATAAATAACCCCAGACACATACCTAGTATCTACAGCAGGAAGAAAAGCAAAGGATTCCAGAGTCTGACTGGATTCAGGTACTGAGGGGTGCTAACACAAAACATGGGAATTTTTTTTTTTTTTTTTCATTTTAAAATCTCATTCAATTTAGAGTGCCCAGGGTCCCTTACTCCATAATATATACTATAGCATGCATCACTGTGATCTTAAGAGCATAGTGATCTTAAAAAAGCTTCAGGAATGAATAAGCAGTGATCTCAAGGACAGGAATAGCCACAGAAATAGCTATCAATCAGGAACGTGGTCAAATCAGGAACATTTGGACATTCAAGACCCGTTGTCTTGAAAGACTTCTCTTCTGATTGTCTGTTTACTCCAGCTCTTTCTCCACTGTCTTTTAACCTGTTTCACTTTGTACCTAGCCCTGCAACCTTCCTGGTCATCTGCCCTCTCTCACACCTTTTCTGTTCCCTTGTCGTCGTTTATGTCTTCCTAATTCCCTGCCTCCAAATAACTGCATATTTAATGTGGTTTTCTTGGCATTTTTTTCTTCACTTTTTTTTTTTTAATCTTGAAGCCTTTTTTTTTACCTTGCATCTGTCATCTTTGTTTCTATGGCTTGGTATTGTCTATGTGTTTTGCTGTCTCTCTGTGTGACCAGCTGAGTTTGATGATCAAACACAGGGAATGGCTTCTCAACAAGGAACTGTTGGGTAAGTTAGGACTCTTCAATCTGGATAACAGACAGTTTTAAGTAGGCTGTAAAAGAGGGTTTAAAATTTGTGACTGATATGGATGGGTATGGGTTGACTCGTCACAGACTATTCCAAAACAAGGTGCAACCAAATGGGTCCTCTAGGGGCAAGGCTGATCAAACAGCAGCAGTCCATCCTAAAAGTGGCAGTAGATCTGGAGAACCCTACCAAGTGTACTGTGGTGCAAAAAATGTGTACAGTATCTCTTCTGTTCATAGTCACTGTTGGAGACAGAATATGGACCTGGTCACAGCCAAAACAGTTCTTCACATGTGTAGACAATGCTAACCACAACAGGATCAGTCTCAGAGACTAGCAATATAAGAACTTCCCAATAATAATCCTGCCATGTTCCACTGCTCACAATACAACTGAAACTCAGCTAGTAAAATAATAATTTAAAAAAATTTAACAAGATTAATTGTTGTTTAATTTTCCATCAAAAATAGCTTGTTTGGAAAATTTTGTGGAGTTCTACTCAATGGACTATAGCTAAATAAATTAATTAGACAACCAAAAGATATTTAGCTGCATGGAAGAAAACAGTCTTTCATTGTGTCTTTTGCAATTATTTCTATGCCTAAGTCCTTTTTTCATATCACTCTCACAGTTGGAGTGTTAGAACTTGTCACCATATTTGAATTTGAGGTTATTTGGACTGACTAGGATATTTAGTATACAATGACAATTTATGACCTTCTGTCATCAGTTCTGTCTTAATATTATGTATATATTTTAATTCAGTTCTTTGAAGTGCTATTGTTTAAAAAGATAATAGAAATGTTTGCGATTTCTCTTTTTTATACACATCTGCCTTTCAGTTATGCTACTGTATCATAACAGTTCTCAATTAATATAAAGTAATTTAAACTTGTAAAAAGAAAATATGCAGCTAGCAGGATATTGTGTTACCAGAAACAGGTTGCTCATGTTTTTCCCCTTGCATTTTGAAGAGGCTTCTTCCATAGGAAGCTATGTTAAATCTGAGATTATGGTAACCAGAGAATATGGAGGATTTCAGTCCCAAGTGCTCCATTTGCCTTCTGTCAGTATTCACCATATCTGCCTAAGATACAGGGTTAGAGGTACTTTAAAAAATGAGAAAGACTTGACCCTAACAGCACTTAATTCTAATAACAATTACTATCATAGAATCATAGAATCACAGAATGTTTTGGGTTGGAAGGGACCTTAAAGATCATCCAGTTCCACCCCTGCCATGGGCAGGGACAGGTTGCCCAAAGCCCCATCCAGCCTGGCCTTGAACACTTCCAGGGATGGGGCATCCACAGCTTCTCTGGGCAACCTGTTCCAGTGCCTCACCACCATCACAAAAAAATTTCTTCCTAATATCTAATCTAAATCTACCCTCCTTCAGCTTAAACCCATTACCCCTTGTCCTGTCACTACATGCCCTTGTAAAAAGTCCCTCTCCAGCTTTACTACCAAAATTCTAATTCTGTTTCTGTAATTTATACTTCTGAAATTAGGCTGAGTCCTACCGTTAGTCTATACATGCCATTAATCAATACTTCATACTCAAATACTGAAGCTTTCTGCCTTGATTTATAATATACAGGAGGCTAACATAAACTCACTGATGAATTGGTACCAAGGTTTCCAGCAGGAAACCCACAGTGATTAAGTTTTGGCTTGGTTACCATAGCAAGAAACACTTGCATGTTCAAATGAGGACTTAGAAAGTTTACTGGAGCCTTTGAAGCAACTCAAAAGCCTGTGACTTTCCCTGAAGGGAAGGGAAGGATAAAAGGCAATAAGTAAAACTTCTAAAATGAGGACATCCTGTGAAGGGAAGAAAACATAATACGGGATTATTTAATCAGCACACTGTGATACACACATATATGTACATGTGCTCTGAAGCATGTATTTATGTTTATACAAAAAGCCAGATTCCACAACCTTTTCTCTTGCAAAGAAGTACCTATTCATTTTACTTGAACAGATGAGATTATTTTGTATCAGTACTTTTCAAATAATGGAAGTACTGTCTGCTTTTGAACTTCTTATAGACTTCTTGCATGCAAGAACTAGTCAAGGAACAGGAAGATCCAACGGTCCTTAGTCCTTTCAGAAAGACAGGACAAAAAAAACTGGCTGTAACTGCTAATGGCAGACCAAAAAGCTCACTCTCCCTCCTCAAGGAACTAAGCTGTGTAGGCATTTAAAAGCAGTTAGCTCTGCTAACTAAATATCTGCAGTCACTTCTCATTACCCTTCCATGAGGAACTCAGTTGTTCACAGTTGTAAATCATCATAATTCATTTGCAATTTTTTTTATTTTAACTGCATTTCCAAGTCATTCTTATAATTAAGCATTTAAAACATAAAGACTTATGCCTTCCTCTTTTCACCCTTCCAATCTCTTTTTGACCTTTCTTGTGACCCTTGGGTGTCACAACCCACAGGGTAAGAAAGCTGTCTTGCATCAACAGAAGCCACTCCCCGAGGAGCAATGTCTGGAGAATCTGTCCTTCACTTTGTAGGAGTTCAAGCTTAAGCTGCCTCAGTTCAAGTTTAAGAACATTTGTGAATGATTACCACATAACTTTATAAATCTCAGTGCATTACACCTTTTTCATTTGCTAAGTTGACACACTACAGAAGAGACTAAAACCTCTCAAACCTGAAAGCAGCAAATCCATTATGCCAAAGAAAGGGTGCCTAATGGCATTAGTAAATAACCTAAGCTAATAGGTGTTCTGCAGAATCCAAGAAAAGGTAGCATAGTACAATAGACTTGTTGTGTAGCATTACAATTAATATTATTTGGCATAATAGGTTGTATAGTTCAGATATATAGACAACAGTAGTACAGCTGACAAACAATACAGAAGGTTCATTGCATAAATATATGGTATTCTAAAATTGTCTTTCTTGGAAGAATAACAATTTAAATTCTTCTCATGTTAAGTTTAAAACCACTGAAATGTGAAATGGCTGGTATAATGTAAAAAATTATGCACTCTTTCTTTATTTCAAAAAGCAATATCCCATTAGGGTTTTTTAGGGCTGGTGACAGTCTTTTATGTGACTTTTATGCCATTTAACTCTGTGTGTGTGTGTGTGTGTGTGTTCCTTGTTCTGACCACATAAATGATTTTTAATTAGAAAGACAGAAGTGAAAACCACACTAGTGATTTATGAACAGTCTATTATTATTAGGTAGCTTGAAACTCAAATAAAACTGTCTTGACTTACACCAGCCAGGAATCTAACCCTAAGCTAGAAAACTACCCCAGACTTTTCCATAACAAAATCCTTCCACTATGCCATGTGAGCAGTTATCCTGATTTTTTAAAAAGAGAAAAATTTTTTTTCTCCCTTTTCTTTTAGGGAGAAAAGATGGAGATTTGCTGTATGAACTGAAATTGTACCTCTGTTTCACTGGCAGAGGAAGAAATATTCTGACAGGGCAGTTTTTTATTGAGTGATTACTAGAGTAAAACCTAGCCCTTGTAACTGTGACTAGACATGAAATGACAGGCAACATGGACAGCTTCCCACAAGATGCAACACTTAAACAGATGGCATGCAAAAAGTGAAATTTCCAAGTAGTTTTAAAAGACCATGTAGACAAAACAGTAATCTAATATGGAATTTGAAAAATCTGTTATTTGTTTATTTATTTAATGGAGCAAATCTCACTTCTAGAGAGTATTCCTTCACGACCACTTTAGTAGGTCAAGGTTAGGATAATGAAAAAGTGCAAAAAGGATGTAAAAATCTTCTTATTAAAAAAAAAAAAACCAACCAAACCAAACAAAAACCAAAAATCCAACCAACCAAATAAAAAAAATCCCATTTCTCCTATTTCATTGTTTTACTTCCCTCAGTCATCCCAGCCATAACCATAATCAAACTGACTTTTGATCACATGTGCACTCTGGCTGTTTTTCTCCAACAAATTTTGCTGGTTCCCTCTTCCACTCAAAGGACAAGGTTATTGAGCTGTTGATTATTCCTGAATTTCCTCTTCCATTAGGTGACACACCCAGGCTCTGGTGCTTCATATCCCCTCAGAAGGAGAATCACATAATTACAGCGCCAACCATTTCACGTGGTGTTGTGGTTTTACCCCAGCCGGCAGCTGAGCACCACACAGCCGCTCATTCATTCCCCCCCCATCGGGATGGGGGAGAGAATTGGAAAAGTTAAAGTGAGAAAACTCGTGGGTTGAGATAAAGACAGTTCAATAGGTAAAGCAAAAGCTGCGCGCACAAGCAAAGCAAAGCAAGGAATTCATTCACCACTTCCCATGGGCAGGCAGGTGTTCAGCCATCTCCAGGAAAGCAGGGCTCCATCACGCGTAATGGTTACTTGGGAAGACCAACGCCATCGCTCCAAATGCCGTCGCCCCCCCTTCTCTTCCCCCAAGCTCCTTACAAACTGAGCATGACGTCATATAGTATGGAATATCCCTTTGGTCAGTTTGGGTCACCTGTCCTGTCTGTGTCTCCTCCCAACTTCTTGTGCACCCCCAGCCATCCCGCTGGCAGGGCAGTGCAAGAAGCAGAAAAGGCCTTGGCCCCGCATAAACACTGCTCAACAATAGGTCCATAGAACAAAAACATCTCTATATTATCAATGATGTCTCCAGCACAAATCCGACACATATCCCCACACTAGCTACTATGAAGAAAATCAATCCTCTCAGCTGAAACCAGGACATGTGGTCATGGTGGCTTTTAATATGAAGTTTGAATTTCAACAAGTATTTTCACAAATGCAGACTGGAACCTCTGAATCTCTCACATTAGTCAGATGAGTCCATTATTAAAAAAAACCCAAACAACAAAACAACAAACAGTATGTAATAGTATATAGTGTATATAACTGAGTTTACAACTTGTTCACACAGTGATGAGCAACCAAGTCATTGAACATTCTAACAGTGTTAAAGTGATATAATATTGTTATAATACTGTGGTGAGTTGACCTTGGCTGGCTGTCAGGTGCTCACCAAGCCTTTCTATCACTTCCCCTCCATAAACAAGACAGGGAGAGAAAAATACGATGAAAACTTGATGGGTTGAGATAAGGACAGGGAGATTACTTAGCAATTACCATCATGGGCAAAACAGTCTCAACTTGGGGAAATGAATTTAATTTCTTCCCAATTAATAACAGAGTAGGATAGTAAGAAATAAGAACAAATCTAAAAAACACCTTGTCCCCACCCCTCCCTTCTTTCTGGGCTCAAATTCACTGACAACTCTTCTACCTCCTCCTTGTCAGCAAAAAACGGGGACGGGGAATGGGAGTTGTGGTCAGTTCATCACACGTTGTCTCTGCTGCTCCTTCCTCCTCCGGAGGAGGACTCCTCACACTCTTCACCTGCTCCAGTGTGGGGTTCCTCTCATGGGAGACAGTCCTCCATGAATTTCTCCAATTTGAGTCCTTCCCACGGGCTGCAGTTCTTCATGAACTGCTCCAGCGTGGGTCCCTTCCACGGGGTGCAGTCCTTCAGGAACAGACTGCTCCAGCATGGGCTTCCCACGGGGTCACAGCCTCCTTTGGGTGCATCCACCTGCTCTGGCGTGGGGTTCTCCACTGGCTGTAGTGTGGATATCTCCTCCAGCGTGGTCTTCCATGGGCTGCAGGGGGACAGCCTGCCTCACCATGGTCTTCTCCACATGCTGCAGGGGAATCTCTGCTCTGGTGCCTGGAGCACCTTCTTTCCCCTCCTTCTTCACTGACCTTAGTATCTGCAGAGTTGTTCCTCTCACATATTCTCACTCCTCTCTCCCAGCTGCTGCTGTGAAGTGTTTTTTTCCTATTTCTTAAATATGTTATCACAGAGTTGCTACCACTGCTATTGACTGGCTCGGCTTTGGCCAGACACACCCAGTGGCAGGTCCATCTTGGAGCTGGCTGGCACTGACTCTGTCCCACATGAGAGAAGCTTCTGGTGCCTTCTCACAGAAGCCCTCCCTGCAACACCACTCCCCCCCCAAAAAAACCCCAAACTTGCCACATAAAACAAATACAAATGCAATATAGTCAGTGTATCATATTGCTGATGTAATTGACATCATTAATATGAGATTTCAAAATCTACCCTGAAATAACACTAAGATTTGTCAAAAACTGGCAAAAGATAAATTCTCAGATATACCTGCCTTTTTTTCTATAAGAATTATCAAAGTTTTCTGAAGAGTAGTATTTGCACATCATCTCAATTA
Source organism: Balearica regulorum gibbericeps (assembly GCF_011004875.1). Lineage (NCBI taxonomy): Eukaryota > Metazoa > Chordata > Aves > Gruiformes > Gruidae > Balearica > Balearica regulorum. The sequence goes on from NC_046186.1 coordinate 19,620,149, forward strand.
TACCACATTGCAGTACCACACACATGAAGCAAGCAAAGAGAATGAAGTCAACATTTGATATCTCATGGCTTCATTTGGCTTTCATATAAATTATTTGGCTGCATCACAGGGGTACAGAATTGCACTGAATCAAAGTGCATCTAAGTCAGTGGAAAGATACTTATTGATTGTAATGACCTTTGCACGAGAAATTGAGTGAACTCACCAGTTGTAACTTCGCAAATAGATTAGAATGAAAAAAACCAAAAATCATCAAAGTTAAAATTTCTTCAAAGTTTTTGCCCAGCTCTCTCCTTTATTAGTAATACTGATTAAGAAAATAGTTTAATGTAGTGCATTTTAACATTCAGTAATTATTTGAAAAGCAGATACTTCAAATGGATAACATGCACGAATAAAGAAAAACATTTTATTTCATATATACAGCATAAATTGTCATAATATTCATGTAAAAAGATTTTTTTTTTTTTTTTTTTTAGTAAGCCTTCATTAATGGAAACATTTTGATAACAACAACAAATGTAGGCAAGCAAAGTTAGAAATCTGAACCCTGGAAAAATTGCTAGTCATACCATACATGTTGCTATATTAATTGGATAGGAAGTGGGCTTTATGATTGAGGCCTTTGAGGTCAATATGGTGACAATCAAATATCCCAAAATTAAAGATTGTCTATTGCAGCTGCTGGGTTGGGTTGTTTCTTTTTTTATTATTTTCTCAGAGAACACACTCTGCAATACCTCACGGAATAATTACTAATGACCAGAAAGTAATTATATTTCAAGCACTAACCTCTAGCATTTCAATAGTATCCAGTGCTATTTATATAAAAATTTATTCCACCACAGGAAAAGGATAATGTGCCTTTCCAGTGTACAAGGCAGCATTAAGACTCCCATACTCTGAAAGAGACACAGCCAGTAAAGCCATTCAGATATGCCACCTTGTAAATGTTTTCCCATTTCACATCTAAGGAACAATATACTATGAAACAAAAAATGTTTTTTTATTTTAAAATATCCAAAGACAAGTTAGTGCATCAGAGAGTGCTTCCTATCTTAGAGTTTGCCTGAAGATGAAGTTCTAGCTCACATGAAAATGGAAAGATTTAAGCTACAAGTAGAATTCCATTTCATGGCACATTCATTTATTTCAAACTCTGCTTTCATTCTGATCCAAAATGAATCATCAAGTATAGTTTTCTGCACAGAAAACACATCCCAAAGTGAATTTGTATACACATTTTTAAAATAAATAATAATAATAAAAAAGTTAACATTTTCATACTATTCCATTTCTCCTTCCCGCCCCCCCCCCCCCCCCCCCCCAGATATTTTCACTGACATGGGCATATGTCCACAGAAAGTTTTATTTCAGTTTCATCAGAAAAGCTTTTCTACTCAGATCTGAAAATAACAATCTGGCTTTGAAAGACTATTAGCTTAAATAGACTGGTGTTATTCTGGTTTGCTTTTCATAATCTTTTGTTCTATTGCTACTCAGCAGCCTGTTTATTTCTATAAAAGTTAATAATATGTTGATTTATTTGATCTGTTTATTTACTTAGTGCTACATTCATGGCCTCCCAAATATGTGCATAGAATTCCCAAACAAAACTTAAATCCTAATTTTACTTTTCCATGGCTTCCACAGAATCCAGATCAAATACAGCTTTTTCAGTAGAACAGAAAATTTACAAGAGGATGCAGGAGATGTTAATATATATGAATCTAAGTTGAAAAACAAAGGAGTCCACAGATCCAATGTAAATTAGAGGTTTGATGAACAACTCATCAAAGTTAATTAAATGACAATTAATAGTCATTGACTTCCATAGGCTTTAGATCAGTTCTGTTAGTCAAGGTGTTTGATAATTCTGAAGTAGAGGGAACTTGTTTCCTTTTGTTATTTCTTTGAATTGGTACTTTACTAGACTATATTGTATTTCTAGTACAGCTTTGGATTTTATAACGCCTTTGGGTGCCCAGGGATGAAGGACAAGATTACAGTCTCTTAGCAGCATTGGTGACAGAAATATTTTGAATTGTGTGCTTTCCAGTAATGAATGTTTTCTACACAATAAATAGATTTTTTATTGTAATAATGCCAGAAGTGGCATATTATTACTTTTCAGAAGTTATTTCCTATGTGTATATATATATGCATAAATATGATATATTTGTGTGCAATGTATATATTTCAAATGCACACACATAATATATCTATTGTACTATAGATTTTCCTTATGATAAATTTTCTTTATGATAAAAAGAGATTATTTTATCTGTATTTGAACTCAAATCATACAACAACTTTACTTAATGCACTTCATTATTTTATAGAAAATGAGCAGTTTCAAATGTCTGTTTTTTCCTTTTTGCTTATGGTAGATACAATAATAATTTTATTTTATTGTAAAAATTGTTATTATATATTAGTATATAATGTTGTTATGTTATGTTATGTTATTATACAGTCACAGCCCAATCATCTGCATGTATCTTAAACTCAACTAAATCATTATTTTTTCCTTTGTTCTTTAGTAGTTTAAGTATTCCTTTTAAAAGATAGTATCTGTTAGGTTAATGTATAGAAAATACAATTTTTAATTTAGTTCCCAGTTTTAAAACCAAAAGACTACATTGTGCAGATGATTCATGATAGCCTAAAGAAAGACTTCAGAATACTAATAAAATTTGATTATCAGCTTAAGTCTTCCTTAAAAAGCAATCTTTAGGTGTCCACCTTGTGTTAATGAGCTATCTCAGAAATTCCCTAATGACTGAGTAAAATCAATCACTGTGCTCCTTTTGTTCTCCATCTGTGCTAAATGTATGAAAACTCCAGATTTTAAAAATCAGCAAGGCCTACATAATGAGACATTCTTGACAAAGAACAAGCTTATGTTGTGTCAAAGCCACTTCAGTGTAGCTGCTTCTCAGGCAGCAGAGGCTGGGAGGTGCTCATTCAGAGAGCAGATTTTCTTTTAGTTTTCCCTCTTGTAAAAACAGGTCTTGACCTTATCAATACACACAAACATTTTTGTCTTAAAACTCCTGTTGTCTCCCTTTGGATTTCCCACCTAGGCTAATGGCAGTGGGTGATATCCATTACTATTCTGTTATTAAAACTGTATAGAAATACAGTTTAAGATATTTACTTCCTTCTACTACCTGGAAGGAAAGAATGCTCCCTCAGCATCTCTGCTGACTAAGAGACTTGTTGATCACTGTATTGATCACTTCTACCAATCTAGTAAAATCTACAGCTCTAGCTAAAGGAATAGCCCATGTTCATGTAAGAGGTTGAGTCTGTGGTAGCTAGGAAGTTTGTGGTAGCTAGGAAGTTTGAGGATCATCCATATACTAATTACACAAGAACAATACTTATAAGAAAACTATGTGTTGGCTGCTATTTTATTGTTGCTTGGGGTTTTTTATATAACCCTTGATTTCACTCTTGCTTTGAACAGTGTGTTGGAAGCTTTGGTGAAGATGAAGGGAGGGAATATAACATGTAATATCATTTGAAACCAAAGGCTGTATATTTCTCTTCGGTTTTGCAGAGCCAAGTACAAGGGATACCAGCGAGACAGTTATATGTAAGAGCTGTAAGAACTACATTATAAAAGAACACTACATCTCTCAAGTCGAACAATGGGATACTGTGAAGTACTAGAAATAAGTGTATCTGCTCCCTCTTGCTTACAACACTGGAATCTTGTGGGAATTCAATAGGGGAAAAAAGCTCTCCTGAGGCCTAGGCAAGTATCTTACATAGAAGAGTGCTTTTATTTCATCCCCTCTTGTATAATTTGCTGCTTGTACAGCCACCAGTGTCCTTGCAAAACTGTTAGTCCGTGGTCATGCAGTTAAAAGGCATTGCTATAATGCATCCACAAGCAGAAGAGAGCTGTCTGCACCAGTTTCAGAAAGCAGTAGTGGGCACAACATAGACAGTGTGCCTGCATCTCATCTAGTTTCCTCTTGGACTCCCTAAAGTCTGCATGTGAAAAACTGATGCACGCTGTTGTGGTTGCCTACACAGGTACTAGACATGCTCAGCTCTAAGGAGTTCTATGTTTTCTAATGGGTCTTCTCCAACTGCTTGTGGGTATACAAACCGCAAACATACAACTTGTCTGGTCTTGAGCTCAGCCTAGGTGTAAATCTCAAGATGAAAAGTGCACTTAGCTAGAGAAACTCTGGTCTGTAGAGACAAGGAGTACAATTCTTCCATTTCCAATAGCCCCTTGTACCCCTTTGGCAACGGAGAGGCCCTAAGACAAGCAGTTTGATCTCAGACGAGGGACCACTGAGGACAGAATATCAGGGGATGGAGGAAACTGCTGTAAGCAGGAGGAGAGGATGTCATCGGTTAGAAAAGCCACAGCGAGCTCTGGAGCAGTCCCGAAACTAGAAAGTATAAAAGTGTTTAGTCATCTTCCCATTCTGACCACACAAAACATTACCCCTGCTCTTCTGGAAACGTCAACAATCTAATTGCAATATAAGCAAAATAATGCTTGCTTGCTTTCTAAAATAGCAAGATGTGGCTGTGCTCTGCAAGCCTTGTGAAACACAAGTAGTTGAGGAGTGAGGACTACTTAGATTCCTGCCAATGCCTTGAATCACATAGTCTCAGCAGCCAAAGCTTGAATTCTGTGTCCCGAGTAATTCTCAGTTTATCATGAGATAATTAACATGCAGCAATAGTGAATTCATTGGGAGAAAACAGTTGGACATTTTAGCAAAGAGGCCCTCACAAATTCAAGTGATACATGTACTACAATGTTTATATATAGCAGTGATGGGTTTTTACAGCTTCATCCAATGGTGTCTTTAAACCCTGGACCTCTGACCTATTCTAAGGCTCGCATTCCTGACATCAAATCCAAGGAAGAATTTTAACAACTTTTTTCTTCCAAAATTTAATTTTCTGAAGTGATTACATTGTTGTTCTTCACACATGAAATTTCAGCCTGATGCACCAGAAGTGCTAAGCAACGTCAGCTGCAGATGAGACTCCCATACACAATAAATTTCCATCTCAATAAATGAAACAAGCCTTTTCTGAGTTCCATTCCTGAAATTCATGCTCCCTGCCTCCCAAAATGATTGTCCAAACATCTCCATAGAAAATGAAATTTCTAAATCATACAAAATTACAATCATTTCTTTCCCTTATCCTTCCCACCCCAGTTTGGGCCAAAATCAATCAATCACAGGTGTGGAATGAAAGTTCAAAAATGTCAGATTGAGTAATTCCACTTTTTAACATGAAAATTACACATTTAGAAACCATAATTTGTCACAAGCTGGCATTTAGGAAAAATAAACACTATTAAATTACAAAAATCAACTTTTTTCTCTGTAGCATTTTTTTATTTCAACAAAATTTTATATTTCATTGAAAAATGCTGGAAACATTTTCATTGTGTGTATTATGCAGAAATACCTATGCATATGTCCATGTGCATGTTGCCAACCAGTGAACTTTCAGAGAATGTTTCTCAATTAACATGAGCATATGAATGTCCCTACGAGTTGCCTCATTACAGTCATGCTTCAACTTTCCTTTCCAACCAGTTTCAAGTAAGTTTCTGTAGCACACAGAAACCATGCTCCATGCTAAGAATTTTCATGTATTGCCTATTCTTCACAAAAGTTTGTAAAAAAAATGGTAACTAGGGAACAGGAATTTTATAGGAGTCATATACTTTAGCATCTTAAGTGCTAAATTATTCACTTACAGTAGCATGGTCTTACAACAGTAAACACACAGGGCAATGCATGGTTACTTGAAATTGTGGGGGTTTTTTAGACCTTTGAAGGCACTGTTTTCAACATTAGAGATTTAAACAATAGTTTTAATTTATTTTAATAAAAATACTTTCTCAGGCAGTGAATTGTTCAGCAGTTGACAGAAGAACATGTGGAAGTGTGTGATTGCATGTGTGTAACTATGTAATACTGATTAATACATCGGCTATCTGCAGAGCCTGCTTTAGTTACATCTCACAGTAAATTGCAGCAAAATCACCATAACCCACTGCCCTCAAATATTGGGAAAAGCTCTTGAAAGTAAAGAAGCATGCATGAAAAAAAGGCATTCACCATGCATTCACCAGAATAAGAATGATATATATATGCCAAGGTTTACTAATGACTGTGGCTTTTATCGAGAGGTTGGTATCAGCTAAACAAATCATCTACATTCCATTTTATCAGGCTTTCAAATGTAATTGATATCATCCATCTAGACCACACAGGTCTATACTTCAGGTAAAAATCAAAACAAAGCTGTGTGGTCTAGTTTGTTAGCACTGTAAAGACAACTTATTGTTAACCTTAAGATAAGCCACTGCATTTAAATCTATTTATAACCACCTTCGGTAAATATGCCTGGATTCTTTTCTACTTTCCAGGTCAAAGTCACAAAGGCTGTCACAGGAAGGTGTAAATTACACTTCTTTGCATCAGCAAATCCCTTTGCATAAGGGATGGAGTATGTTTCAGCTGAAAAGAGCGAGCTGTTTCATTGCTACCTTCTCTCAGGATTTCCACTACAGAATGGAAGAGTGGGCAATTTAATTTTGATAAAGCTGTCAGTGGAAGTCATTGAAGAATCACAGACCTTGACCACCCCACTTTTATTCCAGAATTGCCTACTTTTAAAAGCTTGTGCTAGCCCTTCATGCCAGGTAACAAAGAGAACTATAAAAGGAGGTTGCAGCTAGTTTGTGATCTCATTCCTTCTAAGAAAGGCAATTAAAATAGCTTTCATTCACTTCCCATGGAAGAGAATCAGTAAAGGGAGAAGAGCACTGTATGAATCTAGCTATTTAACTGCTTTCATGGAACCAAACCAACCAGCTTGCAAATATAGAAATAATTAATAATTAATACTACTACTAATAATAATATCTATCTCTGAAGGCCTGTTTAGGTTTAATTCTCCTGGTCTCCACAACAATGTAAATTTATTCTTTGCCCTGCCACCTTAATTCTTGGCATACTACTCCCTACCCCCCACACACTCACTTTCTGTGGAGCTATCCCCAGTATAGCCAATGTAACAACAGAGAGAATCAGGCTTCCCTATGCTTCAAAAAGTCAAAATAGCTTAAATTTAACCTATCTTGTTACAACAGAAAAAGCTTACTCAAAACGCCCAGAGGTACTCAAGACATCTAAATTGATTCCTTGGGAGGAGAGAAGGACAGACCCATCTCTGGATCCATCCCTCAGAGCCTTCTAACAAAACAGAACGTCCCTAGCTGAGTTTCCATGTGCACGCTGGCGTGTTTCAGAAAGCCTGGACAGAGGCCCAAATGCAGTTTACAATCCTTCTTTCAACTACAGTTGGTCAAGGAGGTTGACTTACGTCTGCTATTTATACCTTATGCCCCATGGCTTCTTGTTAGAGAGCGGGCTGTGCTGCGAGCCAGGTGACTGATAGTGAGTTAATGGTTCCATTGTCTGCAGTAATGCAGAAAGTACAATTCTCATGCATCAGATTGAATGGGAGCTTTATCACCAAGGCTCTGTGCTTTTAAGTGCTGCTGTCACTAATACTCCTGAACAGCGACCAGGACCGGAGGCGCTAGGATGAGTCTTTTGATATCCACGTTATTAATACTTCTGTTAACTCGCCAGGGTACAAAAGTTATAGAAGAGAGCTCGTCGGAGTTGTTGTTATGATGAACGCATTAGGATAGGCAGAAGAAGGGCAATTTTTCACCTTGCCTACAGAAGAGTCTTGGGGTTTTTTGTTCATCACTGCAATTAAGTGCTTACAATTGGTTACTTAATTGTTACAATTGGTTTAACTACTTTTATTCAATACAAGCATTGCCTTTTTACTCCTGCTTTGCAAGGTGTACAACAGTAGACTTCCTCCATGATACTCCCCCTTGCTGAATTGACTGACAGTGTGCATGCTAGTGAGAGTAGCTTAAAATTCAGACATGTCTACCGAAGAGAAGGAGTACCCATCACTCTTCCTAGATCAATTTCAGTTCTGTCTTTAATGGGCAAGGAACTTTAATGTCACTGCTATCATTCTGTATCCCTCTCTGAAATTATTCACAAACACCAGGTCCTCTGGATTCTACAGTGTGTGTTAAATACAAATCAGGAGCTGGAAACTGGTTGTTGCATTGTCTTCCACCTGCCTGCAGAGATTTCTTCACGTGATATGTTGAAATAATATTACAGCCACTCACATTGGGCCCCATGTGATGCCTCCAAGGGTCTGGAAATATCACTACCTGTAACCTCAGAGTTACAGGTAGTGTAGAACTACCCATCTGTTCTCCAAGGGTGTGGTTTGGTGAAAAAGGATTATCTGGTCCAACTTTTCTTGGCAAAAGCTCTGTCTAGACAAAAGCATCGTCTAGACAAGATGGCCCAACACCCCATCCAGCCAAATAATAAACATGTTCAATGTTGGGGAATCCACCACTTCCCTGGGGAGATTATTCCAATGGCTGATTGTTCTCATTGTGAAAAATTTTCCTCTAATCAGAATCTTCCCAGGAGTAACTTGCACCCATTACCCTTCATCTTGTCATGTGACTCCTTGTAAAAAGGAGTGTTGCCCTACTTCTGCCAAGAAGTGCTGGAAATATTCTGCCCAGGACTTTTTGCACAGAAATATATAGTCCAGTGCTGCATAGAGTGTTGGTTTGTGCATGAAATTTCCTCTGTGTGCACTGGCCACCTGTGAGCTCAGGCACAGCAGACGTGTTAGATCCAGCCTGCATTCCCCATAGAAATATCTGAAGTTTTTAATTTCTGCCCAGAAACAAGTTTCAGACAGGCAGAGGGGACATACTCAGGGAAACCTACATGGATGATGTTCCTAATAAGCATTCATTAAACTATCACACTTTGTATTTCACTTTTATTTGTCCATCAGAATTTTACATATAATTTTATCTCCCACTGTGAAGAAAGGCAGTCCTGAAATGATTCTACAGACAACATAATGTGCAATTATGTGGGGCACAATAAAAGCTGATCCAAAGCCCCCAGTGTCAGCATTACTGGCAAAGCCACATAACAGGAAATAATAGAACTTTTTTGAAGTAGCACTGAAATTTTCATACAAAGCTGGATATAAGTTATATCTGAGTAAATCTTTGTACGTAAATCCTAGTGTGTTCAAAGGGCTACTCTTAAAACCATATACTCCTGGAGAAGGTGCTGACACAGATTCCCTCAAGCAGTGCATTTCACATAAAAATTTGCAACAGAGCAAAGTAAATGGTAAATGTTAATTAAATATAATGACACTGGTTGTGCTTTTCTTAAAGGTGTAAATGGCAACACATCATAGAGGAAGAAAAAGAAACTGTCCCAGCTACAATTTTTCAGCGCAAAAAAATCAGGCCCTTATTATATATCCTTGTTTAGCCAATTATTACAACTGTTTGTGATGGCAAAGAAAGGAAACCTCAATTTCCTTCCAGAAGGGAGGTAGTGCATATATCAGTCAAACGACGAACTTTCAAGGGACTAAAATAGATGAGAAGGTAGTAAAATAAACATTGCTAATGATTTGTTCTACAAACTTCCTAACTCCTCCCTAAGTATTATTCATCTTTATAGCTTTACCTGTCATGTCTGAAATGTTGTCTATATTCTTCTGTTTTCTAAAGATTCTTACATTAAATCTGTTCACTTTACAGAAAAAGTATATCTGGAAGCAGACTGAGATTTACTCGAACTATGCATAATTCTATAGGAGTTCAAAACCTGGAATGGTTTTTTGAAAGAAATACTGATTTTCTTTGTTGAACCTCTATCATTTATAAGGTTTTTATTAATAACTCATGCAGACAGAAGCAAGGCTGTAGGAAAAATTACAAAAGGTCTCTTATCAGAGCCGTTTATCCCAATAAAAAAAGTCAATTAAGAGGTTTCTTTAACCATGGTCCACTATTAAAACACCAGTTAGGAATTTAAGAATATGGAAGTGTTAAATTCCCAGAGCAAGTGTATTTTCTTTTACTAATTTGATCACGTGCGGCTGCTTCAGGATGATATGTAGATACATGTGTATTGAGTTCTGATTTTGCTCCACTATCCAGCTAACACGAACTGTGACAAAGGTAAGACAACATCACTTCTGGTCTAGCATTTCTGTAGCTCCCAAATAAAGCGAATAAAACAGTGAAAGACGTTGTCTCCCATCACAGTAGCTTGCTTTTAAAAGTTAGAATACAGACTTGGTTCTTGGCAGTGCTAGTAATGTTAGGACATCACCTTAGCATAACAACTTTAATTGTACAACCATAACCCTTCACCCCAATTATGTTCAGTCTTGGTTTATTTATTACTGATGCCTGGTGCACTTTCGGTAATGGGCTTTTTAGGTTTGCCTTGCATTTTTTCTAACAAAATATTTTATACTCCACATATATTATCATTAAAGGTTCCTTGATTAAGGTTCTTTCTCTTTGACAAGTCTAAATGCAATTAAAGTGCAAGAAAGTCCTGAGAGAGCTATTTCTTATTTCACTTTTATTTGTCCATCATGGTTTTTCCTTCTCCCTTGGCTTTATAATGTCACCTCCGATCTGTGAGGAAAAGCAGCCCTACAATGATCCTATGAAGACCTACAACTTGCTGAGTGTCATTTAATGTGGTACCAAATGACAAACTTAGCCCAAGACAGAATAAGCTGAAAATATTGTGTGACCTAAAGTAATGCACATTAATTACAGGTTTAAAACAAAACAAAACACCTTTTCTCAAAACACTTGGTATCTTCATCTATTCACTAAACCTAAACTTGATTTCTCAGTCTCCAGTATTACACTGACTTACTGTACTGACTTTAGTTATGATTACTTCAGTATAATTGCTGACCGTATTTATTCCTGAGTTATGGGAAGGCAAGGCATGAGCTCAGAACCAGAGACCATTTACTTACTCCTTAGCCTTTTTTCAAGGATGTTTTTGCTACAGCATTTCTAATCTTGTTTGGAGAACTCGTTCAATCTCAGAGTACAAGGGAGAGACAACATACCTACTTTCCCATACTACAGGCGCAATACATAAGATCAATCACTGTTTAATGAGGCCTTGTTCCTGTTGTCCTACAATGTGCAGGTAAAAGCTGCACCCACATGGAGCTTGATTGACCTCAGAGGGCTTTTGCACAGGCACAGCAATCCACTGTTGAGCTGTAAGTAAGGATAGTCAGTCCCTAGATCCCAGTTAATCTAATGTCTGTGCTATATGCATCGGACCAAAGGCACAGACAATCCAGCATCTCTAACCAGTGACAGAGAGACCTTTTACTGGATTGTCTAAGATGACTCTATTTTGTGCAAACATCACTGATTTCAAAAGCAGAAAAAGAATACTGCCCTGAAGTTATGAAATTGCAGACATATAGTTAACATAATTTTTTTGGCACCAAGTTTAATTCAAAAGGATTAAATAAGTGTATTCATAGATTTTAAAACCAATCAAATCTAGAAGCCATTTCCTGCATTAATTTTCCAGCTAACTTAATTATACAGCCCCAGGCTCTGGCTCGTGATCAATTAACAGAGCTGTAAAAATCTGGAGCCCATGTCTACCACATATTAATCACCACATCTGATGTAAGAAAAACAGCCTTTATTGTGGTTTCTGGATTTGAAATCAAACCAGTAACCACAGCTGATGTAGCTGTACTCCACTTAAAAAAAATAAAGATTTTTTTTAATTAGTATTTCTCATGACTTAGTAATGTGTGGGAATGATAGATTGTCGTATGTGAAACAGGTCTGAGGAATATTTAAAGCAGAATAATGTGTTCATTGTAAACTGCTGAGAAAAACTATGCATATCTGCATATCTGGAGGAAAAGAGTTCACTAGTGCTACCCACCACATAGTATTTTCTGTCCAATACTGCAACTGCTTAATTGTTTTCCTCTTCACGATGCAAAAACTGTTTAGTTTGTGCTGTCCCAACAAATTAATCATAACTGCATGATGAGCAACTTAGCTATGGCTTACCAATTTGAACACACATTCCCCTTTTGCCCCACATACATCTTGAGTTCAACAGTGGTTTGCTGTTGAACGGAGCGGTGTGCAATTCTCGTTCAGATGTTATTTATCTGTTTTAGCAAGACAAGAAGCCTGTCAATATCAAAATAGAGTCTGTGGTGATTTACCCAACAGTTTAGGCAATCCTGCGAGTTCACTGTAAATTCAAGTGGATTAAGGCTTGTTCAGAAGGAAGATGCTACCACTAAGGTACAAATAGACTCTTCTATAAATAGGTAACAAGAGTATAAATAGCTTCAATAACATTTAGAGGAAAAAAACACCCAACCTTTGTGCTGGCAGAACCTTTCTGTGGTCAAGCTGATGCATACTGTGAGTATGTAATAGCTTGACAGTGAATAAGCAAAGAAGAAAATCCATGGAAATGAGGGGGAATTAAATAGCTCCAGACGAAGTTTCCAATTATACTGAAGATTATTGAAATTTCCTTCAGGAGATATCTTCAAGGCTTGATGAACAAAACATCAGTGCCTGTTACACTGCCGTGATCCAAAAGTCCTTTGGAAAGGCTTCCGGGGATGCCTCAGAGCAGTGGATCAGGCTCATCATTTGCATACATTTAAATGCTCTGTTGAACTGGTACCACAGACATTGCAGAGACCAAAGGTCAACCACACTGTTATGGTACTGCTTTTCCCAATTTACTTTGTTAAGAATCACAGAATCGTAGAATCTTAAGGTTGGAAAAGACCTCTAAGATCATCAAGTCCAACCATCGACTCAACACCACCATGTCTACTAAACCATGTCCTGAAGTGCTACATCTACACATTTTTTGAATGCCTCCAGGGATGGTGACTCCACCACCTCTCTGGGCAGCCTGTTCTAATGCTTGACCACTCTTTTGGTGAAGAAATTCTTCCTGATATCCAATCTAAACCTCTCCTGGCACAACCTGAGGCCATTTCATCTTGTCCTATCACTTGTTGCTTGGGAGAAGAGACCAACACCCACCTGGCTACAACCTCCTTTCAGGTAGTTGTAGAGAATGATAAGGTCTCCCCTCAGCCTCCTCTTCTCCAGGCTAAACAACCCCAGTTCCCTCAGTTGCTCCTCATAAGACTCGTTCTCCAGAGCCTTCACCAGCTTCATTGCCCTTCTCTGGACACACTCCAGCACCTCAATGTCTTTCTTGTAGTGAGGGGCCCAAAACTGAACACAGCGCTCAAGGTGCGGCCTCACCAGTCCGAGTACAGGGGGACGATGACTTCCCTAGTCCTGCTGGCCACACTATTTCTGATACAAGCCAGGATGCTGCTGGCCTTCTTGGCCACCTGGGCACACTGCTGTCTCATGTTCAGCTGGCTGTCAACCAGCACCCCCAGGTCCTTTTCCACCAGGCAGCTTTCCAGCCACTCTACCCTAAGCCTGTAGCATTGCATGGGGTTGTTGTGACCCAAGTGCAAAACCCGGCACTGAGCCTTGTTAAACCTCATACAGTTGGCCTCGGCCCATCAATCCAGCCTGTGCAGATCCCTCTGTAGAGCCTTCCTACCCTGAAGCAGATCAACACTCCCACCCAATTTGGTGTCATCTACAAGGTTGCTTTGAAAAGTCTTGTGCCTTCCTGGAAGGTGAAACAGAGTTATGCTTATATCTGAGAGCCAGGAAGCAAATTATTAAGCTATATGCTAACTCAATTCTAATAATAATTTCTCTAGCATTAACCATACATGTTCTTAAAAGGCACATCCCCCTTCCACCTTTGCACATAATACTATTCAGGTAACAGCATCTGTGTCAACTATAGCACAATCAATATCTGCTTTTCAGCAAAGCAGAGTTGTGTTTACATCTTGAGGTCTAACAGCAGTTATGCTCTACTCTCAAAGAGCAAGTCTGTTAAACCAGATGCAAAGACATCTGTGCCATTTTACGACCAAATCATTATACCACCACTGTCATTATACTGTCCTTTCTACTAATCCACCCCCTGCATTAAAAACCATATCCTGCTCTCATATCCCATCTCAGTTATAGGGCTTTCCAGGGTACACATTTCCCCAGAATGCCTTCTTAAATCTTTGGTGCTAAAATAGAAACTACCAGAACCTCTTAAGCTCCTCAGAGCTAGATGCCTTTATATTTAAATTTCCTTACTCTTTCTTCAGAAGGGGTGAATAATGAAACAAAATCCTATATGTTAAGCAACTACAATATATTAGGGGAATAAGTAGAGCTATGGCCTCAAGATAAAAACCTTAAAAAACCCCATGGTTTAGTTGTTTTCTAAGTGACTGGTAGAATGCATGAACTTCACAAGTTCCTGGGATGGCTGGAGGTTTATATCTGAGAGACCCCTTGCTCAGTTAATCCTAATGTTGCATAGTTGATATATCTTCTTATGCTCCAGTGGGGCACAGAGGATTTTAAGAAAACCTCAGTGAACACATATGTTTTAGAGCACTCCTATGTTTAAATAGGCATGATGGCTTAGGAATAGCAGTGATAGTTGTCAGATGCTGTATGACATTTGAAAGCAATGCCTTTTTGATAAATGAAGACCTCAAACACATCAACTCAAGTGGGGTTTTTTTGGAGAGGGGGGAAGTAACATGCTATGGATCTCAGATGACTCTGAGAATTATAACATGGCCTCTTCACCTGAAGGAGATGTATTAATACTGCTTTAAAACAAAAACATTTTGACAAAACTCCCCTTAAACTGTCTAAAAATCTTACAGGTACATAGATAAGTGAAAAGGAGTCCCAAACCACTATTTCCAGTGCTCAGGAACATGACCTAACCATCAGACTTGAAACAATGAGCTGTGAGGACACATCCCACCATTCCTACTGATGCTACACACTATGCAAAAAGAACAGAAAACTCATGGGAGTTTTGCCCAATTCGTACAAGGAATGTGCTCTTAGGAGTCTGCAGAAGAGACGTTGGATCTGGGAGTTATAGATTCTGGGCTCTGGCCCAAGGACTGCTACAAGTCTTGCTTCTGTCTCATAGCTAGGGCATTTTTCCTGGAAGTGAAGGTTTGATCTTCCTCTGTAATATACATTTCGCAGATGAGCATTCAAACCAAAAGACTATTATAAACTGGTAAGTTTACAACTGTTGGACACTACTATATTTTAGAGTGTTTTAGTTACCCAATAGGACAACTCAGCACCTTAAATTATGTGAAGGTTTTAGGAAGTGGATTGCAGAAACACTTTACTATTCACCACTTGTTGGCTTAAATGTTAAATCCCATTCAATGCTGGCTGTTGTGAATTTAATTCCTTGGCACCTTACTATCCTATACATTGCTCAGAGACTATAAACACCTAGCTGGGGTTATGAATTCATCTCCATGAGGCAGACATGCCAAAATTCAACTGAATTCTGTTGACAAGGATAGCTTTTGGTGAATTTTTTTCTTCATTCCAGTTTACAGCTCCTCACCAAGAAGGGTAGGTGTCCCAGACTAGGGCTCAGAAGGAAATGTCAAGGTTGACCTGAAATCAGAGATTTCTCTGCTGTTTCAGCTTCAGAGACTTCTCTGCCATTTCAGCTTATAACATATAATAAAGTAAGTAAAATAGACCAACACCTTGTTTGCTTGCATTTTGGCAGAGATGTAAGAGGAAAAAGAATTGATAAGGAGAGGCATCCTGACTCTATTATCCCACAAATCCAGATATTCAGTCCATTCTCATGCTTAATTTCTCTCCCTGTGACCCTTTCTCCGTTACTTCATTCTTCCACCTAATTTGCATTATCAAGCTTCTCAATGCTGTCCTTTCTCTGTAACATAGTTAAAACCACAACTTGCTTTTCTAGTCTACATCTCTGTTCCCAAAGCACTAAACCCTCCCCACCAAACACTTCCATGTGTAATTCACTTCTTTTTGAAACAATCTGAGCAATTTCTGAATTATCTTCTATACTCAGATTATATCCTTCCCCAAAATTAATCCTGTCTTCACACTCCAGCAGAAGAAAATTTTAAATGCATGCCTAAGAAAACTCAGGTTTCTGCCAAAGAAGACTTTCAACCTAAATTGCTCGGGTGACACACATGGTCAGCAGTCACAACATAACCCCCCAGCGCCCACTCACTTCCCCTCCCTTCAGCTGGGTTAACACGAGATGTCTCTTGGCTGGTGATGAGCATCACAAGCAATCATCTTGTGTATTTGGCTTCACCCAATCCAGGAACCACACTCCTTTTTCAGTGTTTCTTCTTCTCAATTACATCTTTTCAGCTATGCACTAGATCAGATGATAGAACATAAATGTTTAAAACCATAAGGGTGGTTGCGACCTGAAATACCATGTCTGTGCAAAACATAAAAAATTAGATTAATCATTAACTTTAAAACATAGCAGGAGGCTACGTGTCAAGATTCCTTGGTTTAAAGAAGACCCAGGGTAAACCATGAAGGAAAATCAGAAAAATACATTGGATTTTACAACTCTTAGAAAAATGAAACTTTAAAAAGAAAAAAGTGAATTCAACTTTAACTATGAAAGTTCTTGTAATCTTCTATTATGAACAGCACACTAAAAATATATGGACAGAGCTTCTTCTCATTTTATGAGCACTAAAAGTGCATAGACAAATTTTTTGAAGGTATTATTATTTGGTAATATACAGTGTTCACGAAGTAAAAAAAAAATAATCCTTTACTTCGGTTTTTTTTTCTTAGTTATTCAGATGTGGCTGGCACGGTCCCTGTGCTAGTGTCAGTTCAGAAATGCAGGAGAAAGACTCTTCAAAGACCTTACAGTGTTAAATCCTACCAGTGCTAGTGCATGCCAATTCTTTCTATAGATTCTTCACTTCCAAGTAGGGATACCAATATTTAGGTAAAATCTATTCTCTGTTAAGTCTTTGTGTTCTTTATGTGATTAAAAGTCATCATTTGCACAGACTTTTGATGGAAGTGCTTTCTCTTTATCCCATGAAATTCCACTTAGCATTTTGTCAACATTTACATCTGTAAATATGTTTGTATGTTATTTTCACGTTCTTGGTTTTCTGCTTTAACGAAACATCAGATCCTTTCCACAACAATGTGGTGGGTTGACCCTGGCTGGAGGCCAGCTGTCCACCAAAGCTGCTCTATCACTCCCCTCCTCAGCTGGGTACGGGAGAGAAAATATAACAAAAGGCTCGTGGGTTGAGATAAGGACAGGGAGAGATCACTCAGCAATTACCTTTATGGGCAAAAACCAGACTTGATTTAGGCAAATGAATTTAACTTAGGGCCAATCAAAAGTTAGAGTAGGGTAATGAGAAATAAAACCAAATCTTAAAACACCTCCCCCCCATCCCTCCCTTCTTCCTGGGCTCAACTTCACTCCCTATTTCTCTCCCTCCTCCACCCAGCGGCACAGGGAATGGGGGTTGTGGTCAGTTCATCACACGTTGTCTCTGCCGCTCCTTCGTCCTCAGGCGGAGAACTCCTCACACTCTTCTTCTGCACCAGCATGGAGTCCCTCCCCATGGGAGACAGTCCTCCATGAATTTCTCCAATTTGAGTCCTTCCCACGGGCTGCAGTTCTTCATGAACGTGTATTAACAAAGGGGTAGAAATATGGATGGTTTGTGTGGCTGTGAATGTCATCTATTAAATTTCAAGCATGTGACTTGCTGACCCCAGTAATATTCTTTTAATCTAGTTGATTGTATAATACATGCAAATTTCACATACCTTAAGTGTACCTTAATTTCTTCTCCTGTTATCTTTCCCATGCTGCTTTTCATCTGAGATCAAAAAGCTGTGAGATCTTAGCAGATACCTGGTGATGATAATGAAGAATGGGGGCCAAAAAATAATTTTGAGCGTATGAAAACTGAAACAGAAGAAATATTCAAAATGTGTTGAAAACCTAATGCATTCTGTTTGGGTTTTGTTTGTTTGGGTTTTTTGTTTGGTTTTGGTTTGTTTTTTTTTTTTTGTCATTTAAGAAAACTGGCATGAGTTTGTTTCATTCCATTATCAGACTTCAATTCATTGCACTCAATTGGCAAGACAATATGCTCTCAGGTCTAAATGTTGCAAAATTAATTTGTCTGACCCAAATACATTTTTTTGAGATCAAGCAGAATTAATATGAGTTCAGAGTTGGACATATCTGTTTGTAAAATCTATAAGGTCCTTTTTTTTTTTTTAAAAAAAAAAAAAATAGACCAGAACAACAGGCCTAGAACAAGACTTCAAATAAAAAGGTAGTAAGCGATCTTACAAATCAATCCTGGCAGCAGTTTTTTTTCCTTCCTTTGAAAGCATAGAACAGTTTAATAATATAAACCAACCCTATTTCCAGAGGTTTCATGCTGGTAAAGTTAGGTTGTTTGGTTTTGTTTTTAACACTACCTATGCACAGCAGAATTGATTGGTACAGAGCACAATGCTGCAAACTGCACCAACTGCTCCAAACACTGAAAAGTAAAGTTGTATTAATAGCATAGTAAGCCTGAATAGTTTTTTACAAAGGTACTATTTTTAAAAAATAGGTTAAAATTAGCATCATTCTACGAGTAATATATTTTGTTTTCATATGAATTATGCTTCCTTGTTCTTATTCTACTTAACGACAACATACAAAAGCTTTATTTCAGCATAAAAGGAAAGGACTTTCTTTTGAGCTCAGCAGGAATAGTTTTCTGTAAAGGACCATCTGAAGGATTTCTAAACAAACAGTTAATTTTTTTTCTCTTCAAAGGTTTGCTTTGTTTTTGTTATATATGTGTATGTATATATTTAAATATAAATTTAAATTCTACAGATTTTCACTGAAGATTTCAGCATGAAACAAGCTGCTTATATTTTGTGCAGTACAAACCAGCTATTGCATTGTTAACCATAGCTATAAATAAAAAATCGCCTTAACTTTGAAACAAATGAGAGAGTCTGAATGACCAATTAGTCAAACTGTAACATATCACAAGGAAACCTGCCTTAAGATTTGCACAATTCCATTTTTTCCACTTTAAAACCCATTAAAATCCTTTTAGGTTTAAGAGTATAGCTCTCCTCCAGACTTCTGTTTTTCCATTTCTGAATAGTAGCTTGGGCTTTGTTTTGGCTTTTGTATTTACAGCCTTAAAACTGATAAAACATACTGTCCATGGTAATAATGTTTTACTTTCCTCTCAAGGGAATGAAAGACATCTCTAAGGGGTCTCCAAGATCCTGCAAGTGGATCAAAGGAAATCCAAGCAATTGAAACAGCCATTCTCGAGCACTCTGCTGCTTGTTCCTGCCGAAAAAGCTATATATTTCTTTCTCTAGTAAACCCTTTACATTCTGTCTATCACTCTGCAGGTTACTGTGTTAACAAATAATGTAGTGTGCTTTTGTTGGTGCTCTGACACTATATCATTACGCCACATGAAAAGAATTTTGTAGTACTGCAGCTGTGCCATATTTGCCCGCAAATTCACCTTTTCAAAATGGATTGCCTTTAGCTACAAAGAATTCAGCTGTTGGAGATGGATCTCTAAGGGATCTCCCTAGACAGCAAGCCCACAACTCTTTGTGCCATCACAGTTACCAGGCTGCTGGGTGGTACCTTGCTCAGCCCCACAATTTAAGAAAGGCACTGAAGAATAGTGGTGGTGGCCGAAGGAGGCTGGAAGGCCATTGGAGCCCTCCTGAGGAGAAGAGATAGCAAAGTAGACTAAAAGAACATCTATGTCCATCAGAAGCAAAGAACTTGTGCAATGCTGGTGCCTAGGAGTGAGGTTACAGCTGCCTGGCGCTGGTGGACATCAGAAATGGGAAATTTCCCATTTCAAGAGTGGAAAACAGAACCTGATACAAAATTGAACATCTGCTCAGATGTCCAGTACAGCTCTCGAAAGTACAATGGTAAAGTTTGACCTGTTTCTTCCACAATAGGACAACATGGCAGGGAAAGGTTTCTCTGGCTGTTATTAGTCTTCAGGTCCTGCAGAAACAGACAGCAGACTGTCTAACCTTAAATCATTCCTGTTTCCTAAAATCTGCTGTTTCCGAACCATATGCATATATATTTCACTCTCTGCCCACTGCTTTTCTGCCCAGAATTCTTGTTCTTTAGAGAACCTCTGAAGAAAATTCAGGAGCCACATGGACTTCTTCCATCTTTCAGATAGGCACCATTCTTCATTTTAGCAGAACTCTTGTAAACAATACCTTAATCTGACCTCTTCCGCTCAACCCATACCCTTTTTCTCTCTGTCAACTTCCTCAAAAACATCCTTTAACTACACAATTTTTGCCCTTCGCTTCTTCAAATCTAGTCTTTAGTGCCCCCACTCACTTAAATGTCTCTCAGCATAGCTGGGGAGTCTCCACTGGCCTCTTTTCGGCCAAGTCCAAAGCATGCTGGGCGAGAGATCTGACACCATCATTATGCATCTTCTAAAACAGAAAATGCGAAGAAGGAGTGTGGATTGCCCATTCTGCAAATCATGCAACAATCTTTGGAAGATGCATCCTGATCTTCAGGAACAGAGCCTAGCTTCAGTCAACTGCTGTTACCTAAAGAAATACGTCAGAATATATATCCTGCCTCCAGTGACAGACAGTTTTCTGTTAATATTTTCAACGTCTGAGGTTTACTAATTCAATGGTTTTAGAGTACAAAACTTTCCCATGCAAACACTTGTATGGACATTAAACCATCATCAAATTTGGTTGCAGAAATAATTCTTTTAGTTCATGATGTAATCATGGCAATCTTTGCTACTCTTGTTAGCCTTTGCCCCTGTGAAAGAGACAGTGAAACATAACACATCAATCAGCTAGCTTAGTTCTGCTGGTCCTCACTGGATTTGTGACAGCAAGTTGGGAACAGCTTTCTACAGTATATTCCAACTACCTCAAGTTCATGAAAAGACAGAAAAATTAATAACTTAGTGAGCATTAGGCTCCCATCTCTGTAACACCATTAAAAATTCTATTTAAGAATTAAGAATTCTATTTAAGATTATACTTGCATAAAAAATTCTTCTTAACATATATTTTTCCTACTATGCCTCTGGTAAAGCAAAATCAAACAAATACTAAAGAACATATTTATACATATTTAATGTGATGAATTTTTTAATGCTATCATTACTCATTTTGCAGAAATCTGTATTGATTTATAAATGTAATAGATTCCTCAAGAACTCTGCAATTTCCAGCAATGAAAAATACTCTTTGTTTACCATATATCTCTCTCTCTCTGTGAGGATTTAATGTTATTTATTAAGTCTTACCTTGTGTCTGAGCAAAGGAGAATCTTAATCAGAGATTCTTACTCTGAGGCAGAATCCCAGTAAGACTTTCACCACAAAAGTTGACCTTTACCCTGTTCATTGCATTTTATGCACTTTATGCATTAAGAACTTCAGAAAAGGCATGGAGTGAAATCAAAGTTCTGTTTGGAACACAACCCTCTATTTAAGTTTCTGGCCACATCTTCAAAAATAATTCATACGCGTCAGAAAAATACTTTTTAAATGCAGGATACATTGAGACTAGAGGCTCTTGATTAAAGATCAAATCAGAGCAAAAGTTCCAGTTTGATGATATCAAAATCTCACCATTTGCTCATGAGAAAGTTAGGCCAAAAATATTTTAAATGCCATAGCATTAACTCCATTAGATTTCTATCATCCTGACATTTGAGATCAGTTCTCCAGATGAACCTTTCACCGTCGTGAGCTGCAACATTATTAGATTCAGAAAACACGTTCTTCTGGTTTTATATCTGATCTGGAACAAATCTTCAAGGGACTAGCAGGATGAAAATGTGAGGATATGATTCATACAGAAGTCTATAAAAATACAATTTGATGAAAGCAGTATGAAGCATGATGAACAGAAGCAGCAATTACTGGTATTTCATGTATATGTGTGATCGAAATCACACATTAGATGATAGAAAGAAAGAGTAAGTTCCCCAGTCAGATGCACATAAGCCACAATTTCAATGGAAGCCATGAATGCACAGCAGTATTTGAGACCAAAAATGACATTTTCTCCTTTACCCATTTTCTTTATAACCACACCACTCTTGGGACCATAATTGTTTCAAGGTGTGAAAACATATGTATAAATGAATATTTTTCTAGAACGTATATAAAATAAATCACATTATGCATACTCTGTCTATAAACTTAAGCAGATCAAAACCCCAATTCAGTGGGCTGACGGAGAATGAGAGAGCTATAAGCCTGGATTTCAATTGAGACCAGAAATAGTCTGCTTACAGAGCTAGTGATTCATATTTTTTCCTGGAGTGTTGCCCATTCTAGGATTTGCACACTTCTCTGGCCCCCACAGAGGATTAGCCAGATGTTCAATAGCACATGTGTAACACACCTGCTTCATGCTGAAGCATTTGGCTTTGTTAAGGCCAATGAATGGGAGGAGGTGGGGAGGAACAATGGGAAGGAAATGAGGATTTTAGATGTTCATCATTCAGGGCCAGGCACCCTGCTGGGAAACCCAGACGCATCCAGAAGCAGGAGATAGTGGTTACTGGACAGAAAACTTTTTAGCTCCTGACACAGGGGAACTTTGCAGTGGGACAGTCTGGCGGCCAGCTATCCCGAGACAAGGCTGAAGGTCAGTTAACAGAGGAACGGCAGTCGTCAGGACTGAGCCTACGACTGGGGTAGCTCTTGCAAACAGGAACTCTGGGTTCCAGTGCCTCTGGCATTTGGGATGTATTTTTGTGCCTTAACAGCAGATCAGTCAACTGCTGAGTGAGGGGCTGAAATACTACTGGCTGTGGCAATCCCTAGACTGTTTCCTGAGAGGAAGAAAAAGTGCTGTTCTTCGCCAGTGATGGAGAGCAAGGGTGGAGCGTGCTATGTGTAATGGTCGTGCTACAGAAACTGGGAATTCAGCCTATAGCAAAGGCTGGGAAAGCATATGCATATTTGCTGAAGTTTGGAAGTATAAGTTTAATGTTAGTATGTTTTAATTAAATATACATAACACCAGAGGGAAAGTCTGGATATAAAATAGCAGTTAATCTGTTGTAGCACTGTTTAGAAAAAAAGTATTCTTAATATTTAAAATACTAATTATCTACAGTATTTTCCACCCACATTAAACATTTATTTTACCAATAAGCACAACTGAATACCCAAGACTGTGATCATGTCAAAGTATGTTCAAACTGGAAAGGCTTCGTAGGGCTGATACTCATCAACTCCCATTTGTTACCCGTGGAAGAGCATCTAGAATTTCTTAAGAGCTGAAAACCTGGTTGTTTTTCATAATCTAATTATTGGAGTGTTAAATTGAGATTTTAAGAAAAATTGCCCTTAATACATCTGAAAAAAATAAGCATGCTGGAACCCCCCTTGGTAATGTATGACCTATAAAACAAGCACTAAGATAACATATTTTAATGCTTTTTTTGTTCATATCACAGTACATAACATACAGATTCAGTAATATTTTCAGAAAACATCTTGTTTGTGGGTAGGAACAGAATCAGCTCTAGTCTGAGTCCTCAGCCTTTCATATGGGTGATGAGGTTCAGACTAATTAGCTCCCACCTTTACAAGAAGAAAAGTGTCTCTTCTACAGCACTTTGGGTGGCCTATGATCCCCAGTACATTGACTGTCTGGCACCCCACACAGTGCTACCAGTCTAGTCCCTGCACCAAATATGCTATTTAGAAATACATTTGCATTTTCTGTGCCTTTACTGAGCGAGTACAGGGCATGATTTATAAACAAAATTACTCTGATCAAAGAAAGATCATGTTATGGACACTCAGAACAGGAATCGTGAAGTTACCAGGCTGAGATATTAGGCAGGATATTGGTGCCAAATTCCTTTTCAAAGACTGAACAACCAAGTGCCTCATCAGTGCCAGAAGTTAGCGTTGCAGGATGTTCCATGTGAAAGGAACATGGAAACTTTTTTAACCAAAAGAAAAAAAAAAGGCAAAAAAAAAAAAAAAGCTTGCTTTGAAACAGGGGCTCTATCTGGCTTTATGTACTTAGTCTGTAGTGTATAGATTTTGTTCATAGTCTCTAAATGTAATCCTGTCATTGTGACAAAATTATTTGCCAAATTAATGTCACACACAGAGCAACGAAAAATCATCTTGTCCTGCCATTCCCTGTTTTTCCCTTTTGTGTCTGCCTCTCTGTAGCTGGGCTCTTTCAGCTAACCAAATACTTGTGGTTCTATTGAAAAACAGCCAGGTGGGCTGTGCTGGCAATTGGCCTGGGGAAAGGCGGACTAATGGCCCAGTGATCATTAGAAGGGCAGCTGAGGAAAATTGGGACTAGCAGCTATTTAGAAGGCCATGTGTAAAAAGTGGCTTTTCAGATTTTAGCACGGTGGCTCGGTGTGAGAGGAAGCAAAGGAGGGAAGTGGATTGATATAACGGATTGATATCTTGAGGGCCATGGAAACTACTCATATTAGGCTTTTGAGTGTTGGGGGGGTGGCGAGTTTGGGGGTTTTTTTTACTGTTTAAGATTATGCTTGAACAAAGCCAAATGCTGCTCTTTGGTGAAAAACAAAACAAAACAGAACAAAACAAGCAACCCAACAACAACAACAAAAAACCAAACCAACGAAACAAACAAAAAACCAAATGCAAAAACAAAACTACAAGCCTATAATGTTTTACATACATTAGACCCGCTGCTCATGTCAGTCTGATGACGGAGATGTAAATATTAAATAACAAATTGAGACAATCTAATAGTATTAGTGTTTGCACTACAAGCAAACTGTAGGGCTTAGTGAAATGCTGGCATATTTATCTCCCCCAGTTAATATATGGGCTATGATAATTTAGTGCCTGAAAATATTAGAGAAAGGTAGGAGAAAAGCCTTCTGATACTTCCAAAAATGTTTATCTCCATTACCTCCAACCTAACCATTGGTCTTCTACAGGATATAAAAATGAATAGAACACAATTCACTTGTTAAAAGTAGAAGAGCTGCATGTTCTGACTGGAGAGATATTTTCTTTTAAAAAAACAATCTAATGATGCACTCCAGGAATTTCTATTTCATTGTCACCTATTACCTTTGACGAATAGTCCTTAGCCACTGGGAAAGACACTCATAGGTGCACATAGATAGGATGCTCATTATTTTTATACATATCTACAGTTTTTCCAGACTCTACAGAGCCTCAATAATACCTTGTCACCACAACTGACTGGGATAGTGCACAATCTGTTAAGCAATTTGTACACCAAATTTTTTAGTCTCAGGATAAAACAAACATGCCTAAGCAATGTATAACAAAACAAACAAACAAAAAGTGGGATGTTGCATGTAAATGAACAATAGAAACTGGAATTCTAAAGATCATTGGTAGTAGATCCATTTGTGTGGGAACCAGCATATCTATTCTCATACAGCACCAGAAAACTTCAGCCATATAAAGCACTGCAAAGGTAATCAGTAAAAAAAAAAAAAATATATCTAATTCTAAAATTGATCCTTCTTTAATACTTACTGTACAGGTGGTTCCAGAACTACCTCACTGGAGACAAAATTAGGCTTTGAGATATTTTCTAAAAAGATAAGGTTGAATTTAGGAATACTTACAAGTTAGGAACTCTGCAGTTAAGGAGTCAGATAGAAAGCATGCAGGAAAGACCTTGATGTGTAAGGCAGTCAGCTGAAGCAGGGAAAACAGGGTTTATGACTAACAATATTTTACTTTAGACCACTTCTATTTTATCCAGCAACAGTTTACTATAAAACACGCAGCCCAGTTCTTCTCCTTTCCAAGTATAATTAGATTTTCTCTTATTTCCTCAAGACCAGGAAAAACTCTGCAGCTTCTGCTGCCATATTCTTTTAAGAAGAGCTTCAGTCCTATTCTGCAGGCTGGTGTTCTCAGCAGGAGGACAGACAGGCTTGATCTGTAGTGAAAGTAGCATCTTCTGTTTGTTCTCCAGGTACCAACAAGAAGAATCGGGCTTGTGTCACTGCATTAACAGATTCCTCTGTGAATCTCTCAATACTGATTTTATAAGAAACATAGGCACTTGTCTCTGTGAAAAAGACAGTGTGAAAGGTGCAATGGCAAACTTTTGTACTTCGTAAGATAATATAAGGAATGACTTATATGTCTGCCTTAGGAGTTCTTTAATATCAGATAATGAAATACAAATCATATGAGAAACAAAACCAAGGAAAGTCTTACTAAAATAAAAATATTACTAAAAACTTTACTAAAACTAAAGACAAAGGAATAGCAAAAGTATATGGCAATAAATAAAGAAAATATAACATGGAAAATGTATTACAATTATAAAAGCCATGGAAAAAGTTCTATAAAAACATTAGATATAAGAGAAAAAATAGAAGCAAGTATAATGAGAAAACTGAGCCATTAATAGACAGTTGAAGGAAATGTTTAAAGCTTTCTCTGGTTCAGTCCTCACAAAAAAGGTTAACTGTGACCAGATGCTTAACTTAATTATTATTAATGAGGAAATGGGAACACCAGCCTGAGAATGGAACAATCAATTAAATAAGTTGAATATATTCAAGTCATTAGGACTTGACAAACATCACCCCAAAGTACTTACAGAGCTAGTCAAAGCAATTTGGGGCCTTTCATTAGGGGTGCAGGACAAATGGGGGAGTTTTGTGGAAGATGAACAAGTTCTAGAAAGTCAGAGAACAAGCCTGGGAGGATAAAAGGGACACAGGGAACTACAGAAGAGTCAGCTTTTCTTTGATAGAAAGATAACTGAAGCAAATTATTAAACAATCAATTTGTATTCACCTAAAGACAAAACACAACCAATGTGCATTTGTCAGGAATAACTCATGTCAATGTAATTCAGTTTCTTTGACAGGATAACAAGATCTGGGAAAGTAATAGGTGTCAGATTCACATGACACTCATAAACCAACTGGGAAAATATGGTCTGAGTAAAACTGCTGTAAAATCTTGCCCAGAAAACTTGTTAATAGCTTGTTGGAGAATGGATAGGATATATTACACAATGCCCTTTACAAGGCTGACCTGATATTATTCAATATTTCAACCAAAAATTTAGGTGTCTTAGAAAGTTTGTGAATGACAACAACTCGTGAAGGATTTCATTTTGAAAGGCAGGATTTGAAGAAAATGGAGAAGCCACAAAGACAGGTCTGAATACAGAAATACACGTAGAAGTAAACATGGGAAGGACAAATGAAATGCACAAGAAAAGGATGGAAAATAATGTATTAGGAAGAGATATTTCAGAAAGATGAGAAGCTGTGTCAAAAAAGGGGAGATACTACTTCTATGAACATTAATTATACACATAGCCACTTGTAAGACTTGAGAGTTAATTATGTCACTGTATTCTGTTACGGCATACTGAAATAGAGTCCACATCTAGTGTGGGTGCACCCAGTATAAGATGGATTCAACATACTGGGATGCAGAGAACTCCAGACGTAGACAAAGAAAGACCAAAAAATTTCCAAGATTTATGAAGAATTATTGAAGGAAATGGGTCCATAAAAGAGGGAACTGAGGGCGGACTGTAGTATTAAAGAGGTAAGTAATCAGTCTTAGTCACACTGAATCTGGGACAAGTAATAATTGCCTTCCTTCCAAGAAAGGAAGATTTAAACTTCAGATATAAAAACACAGTTATGCAATAGAACAAGTTACATTGGAAGATGTTGAAACCAACATCACAGGAGGATGTTGAAAGATATGCATATCAAGGACAATCAAAAATGATTGTTGATTCCCATGCTCTGAGGCAGAATGACTGCTAGATGTCACTTCCCCTGCACATTTCTTGGATTTCTTTAACCATATCAGATGCTGCCCAGAGTCTAAGTTTCTTACCTTTTCAGTACTTATTTGTGATTTTATTTTCAGACAAGCAATGTAGCCAATTAGTCCACTAGCTGCCTGTACAACCGGAGGTTATTAATAACCATTCAGAAAACCTTGCCTACTGTTCAGACAATAGTCTGTTAATATATATGGCTAAGAAATGCTTACCCACAGGTTAGGTAATGCTGTGTTTTAAAATTTATGAAGTGCCATAGATGTGCAAGTGACATATACATTGCATTCCTGAAGAGTCTGCAATTTAACAGCTCCATTGTACAGACAACAAACAGATTCTGAAGCCTGATTAAAGTGTATCCTTTGTCTTGAGTTCATCAAGAATTTCCCATTATATGCATGCAACAGACCTCTAGTTCACTTATAACGGCACAAATTGTTAGGGAACAGTAAAAAACTTAAATTTAACAAAATAAAACAAAAATCTTAACATATGACAATAAAAAAGGAAATTAAACTGTCCAAACCTATAAAAAACACAGTCAAGATCAGCCAAATCCAGTATATATAAAGTTAATGCTGAAACACCTTCCAATGGAGTAATGTCTAATAATATTTTAAAAACATTTGTGTGTGGTTTAATATATTTCACATTTTTATCAGATTTATGTGGTCTAAAATGCCTCAGTTCAGGGTGGTCTGTAAATTTCAAGGAAATCAGTGTAGGAATAAGCACTACCCTCCTTAAAATTCTCCAAATCTGGATTGAGCTGCTGTTGTTCCAAATGCCACTGGTCACTATGCGGGGGAAGGAAAACATCTCAAAAGAGTGAATGTAATCTTTTAGAAAGTTTTTGTCATAGACCCATATCAACTCCATGAGTCACATCTATCATGCCTGTAATTCATCTTTATGCAGAAGTCAATCACAGGTTAAGTCAGACAGAAACTCTCCAAATCAGGATTTTGTGGGGCTTTGCTCTAAAGGCCCTGAGATGCACTTCCAAAGAAAACAGATGAATTTAACCTGGATGAATTCTGGGTGAACAGATACATTTCACCTGAAACCTTATGAAATGCACAATGTACCTAAAAATACCACTTTTTCTCCTGCTTACCAGGCTGCAGACTGTGCCCTCATACTTGTGTGCAGAGATACCATACAAAATGATGTTGATCTGATGACATACACAGTGTACTGTAAAATGGAGTACTTCTGACTGGTAAGGAGTTATTTATGCAAGTGTAGATGAGATTTGCATTTTCACCATTTGTGTGAGATTGCAAGGAATGCTGGAGAGAATAGTGAGTCAAATCCTACTTCTGTAACAGGCTGAATCTATTTATTTCACCAGTCTTCGCAGGCAAGACTTCACCCTACAAATTAGTGACTTCAGTGACCTGTATAAATTTAAGAGTGCCTTCAGGTCAGTAACCCTGCAAGTAGTAGACATATGTAAACCACTGTTCATTCATGCCTAAAACTTGCAGTCTAAACCCGGATCCAATTAGTAAGAGCTAAAAGGATTTACTTCTCCAGCTTGTAAAGAAACCGGAACTGAATTTAAAAATTAAGAGTAACAGGAGTAGTAAAAAACACGATATAAACCCCTTGGTTAATACTGTTCTTCAGGGTGCAAATCAAATAGGCAAAAAAATCAGGAAATTAGAAACATTTGGTGCAAATTCAGTTCAGCCCCCTTTTACATAAATCATGAATTATACACTGAGAGATTACTTTACTCGAAGGATCATTGCCTTAAACAGTGGACCGGATTGGGGATTCTCACTTAATAAGCACACATTTAATATTTTGTTTTACTCCCATGCTGACTTATGGCCCATGATCTTCTTCCTGTGTCCAATCCTCAATATAAAAATATTGAAGTATTTGTGTTTTATTTCTTCCCCTGTACAGCTTATCTATGTAATAGCAAGTAACGCTCTCTCCAAAAAAGCAGGAATAGAGTGGATTCCCTTTTACAACTCTGAACATAAAGTACAGGGATATTAAGGTGTAAAGTATCAGCATAATCAGAAAATCTAGCATGCAGCACCTTGCTTACACTCAGGGTGACCATCAAGAGGTTTGAAAACTTGCAGTCTACTGCAGTAGATTTCTGCAACTTAAATTAATTGTTAATCTGAATATACTAGGAAAATCGGCATGAAAGGTCACTCATACTTTGTTGGTGTAAAGCGCATTTGGTGGCCACAGAGAAGGAGGCTTAGGAATTTCAGGTCCTTTTCCAAATTTCTCAAGATCTTGACCTCCACGTTTCTACAAAGGAACGCTAAAGATCCAGTCATTTTGCTCTGGGGAAATTGCTGTAATCAAAATGGACCAGACTTCACTCCATAGGAAGCTGCCCAACTCTTTTATCTGAATTTGTTGCTAGTGCTAATAATAATGAGGAAGATTAGCCTGAGGCAGACACCTGGTGTGGAAAATTCAAGTCCACATTCCAGTTTGAACAAAAAATTATAAGCCATGAAGAACAGGATTTTATTGTAAGAAGAATGAGACTCTCTTAATAATTCTACCTTTTAAATATAACTAATGGAAAATAAGGCATTCAGGCTCCAGTTATTAGCAGACAAAATTTGGACCAGTTAGAAAAAAATCCCAGCTGAGTTTTCCTGTCTTTCTGCAGCAAAGATTTTTAAACCAAGAAGAGTGGATTCTATTTTAAATGAGAATGCGGGAAGCAGTTAGGTAAATATCTTCAGACCAAGGGATCACAAACTCATCCAGTTTAAACTGAAGGATAAATACAAAGAATTCTACAAGAATCTTCACAAATGTGAAGGGGGAAACTCTAATGGGACATCATTAAGAAATTAGGAATTTTCTTAGTAAAGTCAACTAAAGGTGTTGGGAGGAGATACTGTTATCTCTCAAAACTCACGGTGCAAATTATCCCCAAATCATGATTGCTATGCTGATTAAAGTTTTGCTGAAGGGCTCCAGGTCTACATGGATTAATTTCTACTCCCAGCATATTTTTGGAATAGGGTGAAATTCTAACAGGAATGATAAAAAGGGGTTAACCAGCAAAGAAAGCTACATCTTGGGAGGCCAGAAAGTGAAGGCATAAAGTGAGAATTTCCAAAAGTCAAGCTGAGTTAGACCTTGCAAAGGAAATGAAAACAAGCCATAAAAGGTTATTTAGCAATATAAATAAAACAAAAGAAGCTGAGCTAGTAAGCAGTGCAAATGGATTTGAGATTTAAGATTTAATAGGTACAGACCAGAAGCTAAATGAATATTTGACTTCAGGTTTCAGGAGGGTAACTGGCAAAAACAACATGTATAATAGGTAGGAGAATTGGAAAAAGAAATTCACATGGTGAATTTGGAAGCAAAAATCAAATCAGAACATCAGATTATTTCTGTCACTGAGTATTGAATACTGAAAAATCTGCAATTTGAAAATAAAATATGATAATAAAACTACTGTCTTCAGTGGGAACAGAAATTTTACCCTGTCCTGTAGGAACTAAATTGAGGCATCAATTTGCAGTTTATTTAGTTCAGGTCTCCAAATAGCTGTTAAATCATAAGACCTTTTCTTTTACAAAACCCAATGACTCAGTGTGATGGAACGATATATTACAAATGTAGATTTGTAGATTTTTAGTCTTTTTGTGCTCTACTGGACTGTATTATTCTTGAAATACAGCTGTAAGATATGTTGAATTGAAATGAAATCAGATTTTTGTCTTGTTTCTTATTCATGGGAATTCTATTTTAATGGCAGTGTCACTAATAGTACTTGAAAATAATTATAACAAGGAATTGTAGCTGTCAAATATCAATGATGTCAAATGTTTTCTTTTTTGAAACAAGTTGCATTTTCAATAGATATGAATTTGCCAAACCACTTGTAACACTACCAGTCATAATCTTTTGCTGCTGACCTTGGTACTGTGCGGACATGAATTGACCTAAGAAATTTGGAAAAAATGACAGCTAATGATTACTAATGGGTTTCATATTTGGAAGTGCAGAGAATAATTAGAATATTTCAGTTCCTATTGGTGTTGACAATGAATCTTGGTGCTGAAAATAAAATGGTAGTAAAATGAATTTTCTACTGGAACCTCGCAAAATGGGACAGACCATCTTTTACAGCCATATTTCATGGCAAAGTAGCTGAAGATCAATACAGTTAAGTATAATAAAACCCCAACAGAACTCCTTACAGCACAGATCTACAAACAAGCAAACATTGGATGATGCTACTAGAGTACTTTTTGAGAAATTTTCTCAGTTCTCTTTTCCCAAATATCTTTTCTGCAATCTCTCCTCTACAGAAAAAGATATTAAGTAAATTCTATAGCAGAACAAAAAAAGAACCCCCAGAAAACACTATACTAAAGTTTAAGTAGAAAAAACAAAAGGAAACAGTAAAATTGCAGCTACAGGGAATTGTCTCAAAGGGATGTATTTAAAAGATAGTGAAAGGCAAGTTAAGCACATGTTGGTAGACACACTAGAAATGTAAAACTGCTTCCTGACAGAGCCTTAATGGCGTGAAAGGTACAGTTAATTCACTGAATTCCAACATCACATGTGATAAATACTCCCTGCTCAGGAATATATACTTTTTCAGAAAAAGTACAGTCAAAATCTCCTAGGAAGTGGGAGGAGTAATTACCATAATTTTCATTGATGAAATATCTCAAATTCTTACAATGAACTGTAAGAAAGATAACAACACATTTCTGTTTATACTGGTATAAAAAGAATTAAGTTACCCTAGGCTAGAGGTGGAATACAATTCATTCTATCCAGGAGTATGTCTCAGCCTTACTCCAGCCATCCACTTTGCAAAATCAAAATGTGTACACACACACACACACACACACAGAAATAAATAAAAATGTTTGATAAAAGAGTTGAAACCTCTATACTGTTCTGGAAGATATCTGAGTCATTTTCAGGATCCAGTTGGAGTTTCCTAGAATCAAAAATTTTATTTTTATCTCAAATGAATCAGATATGAATAAGGAAAATGAAACACTGAATCTGTTGCTTCTTCAGATAAGAAAGATGCATACGTGACTTCTGCTGAAGACAAACTGTTGCTGATTTCAGACTGCCTCAGCTGCCAGAAATGAGGTGCATAAATGTTCGTAAGATCAGTGCCTCAGATAAAAGATGTGAAAGATGTACAGTCAAGTCATTTGCAAATGTTATGGTAAACATGAAGCCAGAGCTAAACAAGCTCATAAGCTCCTCAATCGAACAGGATATACTGGCTGTTGAGAAGTCGTTTCTTTCAGAAATAAGAATCTAAACTCAGTAAAACTGGTTTATTGTTGTTATTAAATACAGACTCGTTAAAGAGTACATTTAATGCAGAAGTAGTAACTCAGAAGCCAAGTATCTTTCTGTTACTAAGAAAGTAGTAAATACACCTAGATTGGCAAAACTCTGTTGCCAGTCAAGTTTGTCTTTAATGCTGTGCCCAGGGTGAAAAAGCATCTATAGCCCCATATTTTGGCTTTCTTAAGACTTATCAGTGTGGTGTGAGTTCCGGAGAGAAACAGAGACACAGTGTTGTGAAGCCTCCCCAGAGAGGACAAGTTTTCAAAGTAAAATCCTAAGGCAAAGCTTTTAGCGTAATGTTATGTAAATAAGCAGTAAGGATGACTGAGGTTTTAGCTGTAGTGGTCTGTGATTTCGCTTTGAAAGTTTTTGCTTTTTGGAGTTCATGGTAACCTCATTATGTTTTGCTGGCACTTTCTCTAGGAGAAGCAACAGCTGCATAACACTGATAAATCTTAGCAAGGCTGAAATGCATGACTGTGGTTGGTGCTCCAGTCTAAGTCGACCATGTGTAAAAGCTCTCACCTGGAATCATTTGCTGTGGGTAAATCTCAAATTCTATCTTGCAGTGTAAAATGTAGTTAAATAAGAATCATCCATAATAGCAAATCTCTAAAGAAAAAAAAAATCTTTAAAAATTCAGTGTATTATTCTTCAATTTGTTAAACCTCTGTTATTATCGTATACCTCTGTGAATATTGACTAAATGTGAAATCATTGCAAGTGAGTTGACAATCAAGCTCAGAAACATCTTTATGCATTAATTATCTTTTTAGTAGCCACAGAAATAAACAGATGATGCTTCTAAAACTCCTTTGAATATGTAGCAATATATAAAAAATATATTGTGAAATGAAATATTTAATCATTGATTAAATCATTGATAATCTTGATACTATTCAATATTGAAACATACTATGTTTTGCCAAATATATCATTCCAGGCCACAATAGTCTTCTCTTACTTGAATGACTTAAAATATAAAAGATATTTTTTTTCTTTCTTGTTGGTTCTGTAGATTATAAAAAATAATCTTTTCCAATTGTTTTATCTCCCTAAATTTCTGTGGAAAAAGAAGAAGGAAGTCAAACAGTCCAGCCATGCACTAACATTGTCCTATTAAAAATGCTTGGATAGGTCCATAATTTCTCCCAGTCTCAAGATAGACAAAAAATAAAAAAGCATGTGGAAAGATATACAAAACTGAGAAACACAAAGTGATAAAAATACCAATCTTTCTCCATATGTGATTGGTCTGTGGAATTATTACATCTTGCAACTCATTGGTTCTAAGAATTTAACAAAAGTGAAAGAGGGATTTTTCACATTTAATGATCATATACAACTATGACTAAAGGGACATGAAGCCCTATGCCTCCAAATATAAACCAATCTCTGATTGAAAAAGACCACTTGCCTGTTGTTACAGTCCTGTCTGTATTTGTGATTCTGCACCCACTATGAGAAGTATCTTGTGAATAACAGCAATAATAGCAGGTGATTTTCAGAGGCACTCTTCACCTTCAAATAGAATCCACGGCAGTTGGGCTCTTTGGACCTTTGCAAGTCAGATCCTAATTGTACAGAGGTTTTGTACAGAAAAACTGGTGCCCATGTTATTTCACAGCAGCGAGAGTGCTAGTTCTCAGACAGGACTGCTGAAGCTGTGTATTTGGATCATAAGAACAAATCCATGAAGACTTACATTTACAGATCACGGATTTTGTTATGATTCTTAACAATCTTCTGATAAGTAAATTTGAGTTAGAAAAGGTATTTGACCTATTGCAAAGAAAGCTTTCTTTAATTTGAGTTGAACTCAATAGGTGTTTTCTTTAAGTTAAATTCTTTGCAGAGTTGCTGTCAAGTATTTCAGGTTTAGTGAATGCTTAACCTAAACTCTGGACTAAAAGGAGAAGTCCTGTGTAATCAAGGTCTTGCTCTGTGGTAGACAAGTGTGATATATGATTCCTTCTATACTCTGATCTCTTTTCCAGTTGTGTGAATCTTTTTTACTTTGTATTTATGGGCAAGCCTGGGGAAGAATAGTCACATAGTGCAGCATCCTGACTCCAGTGATCAATTCCAGATGGTCCAGAGAATTCTTAGTTGGGAGATACAGGAAGGGTCCCAAATTATGGGTTTTTTTCAATTTCTCTGCAGCTTAGATGTCAATCTACAGCCTGAAAAAAGAAAGATTTAACAGGTCCTAAAAAATATTGATCAGCCTCATGACCAATTTGGATAGCACTGAAATCCATATAAAGGCTCTTACTAAGTCTTTCACCTAGCTAATAAACTTTCTGTAGGAGGGAATTCACCACTTAATTATACATTTTATATGAAAAAAATAAAGCACTTCCTTTATCAGTCTTAAATTTCCTACTTCTGTAGTTTCAGTAAATATCCCATTGATTTTTAGGTTTCAGAACAGTTTGCAATGCTTTACTGTATTTTTTATCCCATTAGTTATTAAATTTCTTTCTACAATTTACAATTCCAACTGTTTTATTTTCTTCCTTCTTCTGTGAGACCTGCTTATACTACATACACATTTTTTAGGACAGCTGTGTCTCCAGTCTTTCCTTCAATCTTAGAGCCAATGCAGTACGAATTAGGAATAGTTCCATTTTCATAGAAAATGTACATGTTCTCTAATTCTGATAAAAGAATAGAGTTCAGATATGAACTATTGTCATCCATGGGAACAAAATTTCTAAAACAATGAGGTAGATGCTGGAAACTCTGAATCTCTTTTCCCTGCAAGACAATGTCCCAGAGACATATGTCTCTCCTTCAATGTTCTTTGCTAGTCACAGAACTGGCCTCCTGCCTACTTCTGTTGCTTTTGAGACGCTGAGGTCAGATATATTACAGACTTTAATTATTTAATGGTGCTAAAGTTTTCTGAAGATATAATTCTTTTACAAATTGCTAACTTTGAACATGAAAGAGACTTGTCCCAACCACTACTAGGCAGTGTGCAATGACATATCTACATACACAATAATCTTCAATGGATAAAAATCCATCTCAGGGAAAATCTGAGAAGATTTTTTGGGGTGAATAAAGTATACGACGTTAATAAAATATGCAGACTTTCAAGTGGATTTGATTCAACAGAAAACTTTTCAGTGTTCCTAGTTTTTTGGATGTAAATCTCCATAAAAAGAGTGTAACCTGGGGGACAAAGCTCATGTTTGCTAAATTTTTGACTATAGCTGTTGAGATATTTTTGCTAGAGAAGTGCACTCATACTGAGTCCGAGGGTGTTTATGTGCTGTAATGTATCATTGTGGAGGTATCAGTGCTGGCTGTAAGTCCGCTGCCTGTGGAACTGGAAGGAGCCTCCTGCTGTCTCCTGGCTAGTTTTTAGATATCTCTACATAGCACTGCATTACGTAGTACAGACACAGCTAGGAATACAAATAATGACCCTTTTTTTCCTACCTTTTCTAGCTTACATTTGAAGACCAAGGCAAGCCCAGGAAGAGGTGATTTAGGGGATTTTTTTAATATTTCTTATTATAAACAAGTCCCAAAGAATTTTGTAACTCTGAAATGCACTTCTAGACAAGACTAAAGTCTGCATGATACCTGTGCTTAAGGGAAAGAGCTAACCAGAAAATCAAGGTCTTGATGTATCTACTAGCTTTAACCTGATTTCCATCCAATTTTCTTAAAGACAGTACAAGGCATAGTTTGTTGTTTCATTTAGTAGCAAAGAGGATAAGAAACACAGAAAGAGACAGGGGAGAAACACAGAGAGATAAAAGAACCTATTCTTAATGTTCTAGGAAGAAAGATGTAAGCATGGAAAGACAATGGGATGGTGCCGTTACGTTTTACAATCAATCAATATCAGACACATTTCAAAATATTTTTGAGGGCAGAAAAAGGTAAGTACAGAAGAAATTAGAATAGAATCTGCATCTTTTCAAAGGTGGAGACGCTGTAAGAAAGAAAGCACGTGTGTTCTCCATTACGTGTTTAAAGCAAAGATTTTATATTTCAGACTTGCAAAGGAGATTAACATTATTCTCAACTTTAAGGCACATTGACTTAATATAATTCACCCTTGACTTAATATAATTCACCCAAGGGGGAAAATCATGAACTAAACCCGAAATTGTATTAATCCATCAGTGTTCCTTTGGCACTGAACTCAGTAAGGGCAGGATTCCATCCTTGGTTTCTGAGAATGGATTGTAGATACTCTGGTTATTTGCTTTAATCTCAGAATAATGCTTCCTGCACTCATTATGGTTAAAATAATATCACCCAAAGAACCTTTTTAAAGAGCAGAAACTTAAGTGATGTTTTTATTTTATCATGGAATTCTCAAAAAAGTAAGTTGCAGTAAAAATATCAATTATTCAGAAACAAATTATTTACATAAATTGTCCTGCAAAAAAATAGCATAATTTGTCTACCATTTATTTCTTCAAATAATATTGTGTGGTCTTACCCTTTTCTGTCATAAACAACTTCTTTTATCAAGTTCTAACCTTCTTACAGACATATGCTAGTATTATTTCTTGATACATTTAAATATCATCTAAATACAATAATCAATTGCCTAACAACAGTTGAAGACGTAAGAGTTGGGGAAATGAGAATATGTTTTTGTCATTGCAGGTTGAGAAAGTTATAGGTCTCCCTTCCACTTACTTCATAGATGTTGGATTATAATTACAATGATGCATATAACAAAATAACTCCTTTCTATAAAAGATTTTAAAGTAATACAATAAATTCTCACTTGGATAGCAACATTTATGGGTTTTAACACAAAAGAAAAAATGAAAGAGAAAAAACCACCCATATCTAAGCACAGTTTAGCTGGATATATATGAATGTACTCTCACAGTTGTCTGACAATAGCTGTTACCTCCTCTGGTTCAAGGACAAAAAAATTAGCCACAGATATTTTCTTCATTTTTAAAAGACCAGCAAGTAGTCCTAAAGTACCAAAGGCTGTTTCTTTTTTTTTCTTTTTTTTCTTTTTCTTTTCTTTTCTTTTCTTTTTTTTTTTTTTTTTTTTTTCTGAAAACTAAGGGTAAAAGTAGTAATGAGTGAAGGAAAAACCTTTTCTTTTTCATCAAGGATTTTCAGTTCATTAGATGTGCGATAATTTTAGTAAATGTGTGAACAGTTATGGAAAACAAAATTTTTTCAAGCAAATCTAACCTATACATTACAAATTGCCTAAACAGTATATCACAAATAATCACTGTCATTTCCTGGCAAGTGATTTATATGGGAGGTGAGAAGGAAACAAGGAGGCAAAATTAGTTATGTCATTTATTTAAAATGTTAAGACTGCAATTTAGCATGAAAGCTTCTTCTATAATTTGGAAGAAATGCTAAAATCTATGGTCTTTTCACTTTTGAAGCACAACACAGTGGCATAAAGTCAAGTTGGAGGCCAGTTAGTGGTCGTATACACCAGAGGCTGGTACTGGTGCCAGTCCTGTTCAACATCTTCATTAACAATCTGGACAATGGGAGAGAGTACACCATGAGTAAGTTCACAGATGATTCAGAACTGGGAGGACCAGCTGATATACCAGATGGTTGTGCCACCATTCAGAGGGAGCTTGACAGGCTGGAGAATTGGGCCAAGAGAAATCTCATGCAATTCAAGAAGGGGAAATGCAAAGTCCTGCACTTGGGGAAGAATAATCCCAGGCACCAGTACATGCCAGCGGTCAGCTGTCTGGAAAGCAGCTCTGAGTAGAAGGACCTTAGGATCCTGGCGGGCAAAAAGCTGACCATGAGCCAGCAGTATGTTCTTGTAGCAACGAAGTCCAACAGTATCCTGGGCTGCATTAGGAAAATTGTTGTCAGTAAGTCGAAGAAAGTGAATCCCTCTACTCACTGATGGGACACATCTGGAGTACTGTTCTGGGCTTCTCAGTCCAAGAAAGGTATAGACATCCTGAAGTAAGTCCAGGGCAAGTCCACAGAGGATTAAGTGACTGGAGCATCTTATGAGAAGAGCTAAGGCTCCTCAGTTTGGAGAAGATAATAGTCAGGGGGGACCTTACTAATGTGTATTAATGTCTAACGGGAGGGTGTGAAGAAGAGTGAGTCAGACTCTTCTCAGGAGTGCCCAATGACAGGACAAGATGCAATGGGCAAAAATTTAAAAATAGGAAATT
Source organism: Balearica regulorum gibbericeps (assembly GCF_011004875.1). Taxonomy (NCBI): domain Eukaryota; kingdom Metazoa; phylum Chordata; class Aves; order Gruiformes; family Gruidae; genus Balearica; species Balearica regulorum. Next base: position 19,659,446 of record NC_046186.1, read on the forward strand.
CACAAAAAAATATAGTAAAACACTTGGGCTACATGGACTCCAGAGGGCCCTTCCAACTAATTTATTCTGCAGTTATAGTAGTGCAGAGTGCAGTAGTGCAGAGCATGACAAGAGATACGCCTGTGAGCTTGTGCATCAGTGCCCTTTTGGTAACTGGAAATCCCACCACACCTAGCATCAAATATGGTCAGGTTTGTTTGGTATGGTCCTGTAGAAATCATAATTTGATTTAATGGTAGAATGACTCTCAGGAACAAGATTGAATTACAAGATCTCTTAAAGTTCTTTAACAGTGTTGCTATGATTGCAGGTGGTCCTAGGGGATTCTAAAATGGAAGTGGCTGTAGCTGCACAGAAGTGTAGCTACCTTCTCTCTCTCTCAAGCCTTGTCTGCATCCAAGCTAACACCATGTTATGTAATTTTGAGGCCGATTTATTTAAACCACTGCAATGAAAACAGCCTAAGCTAAATCAACATATGCCCCTTCTCTAACTGCTTTAAGAATGTCTACATAAAAGATTAGAATGTCTACACAAAAGAGTACTTATGTGCCTGAGACGTCCACTTTTTACAACTATATCAGCTAGCCTAATAAGAGATTTTATTTCTCCCTAAAAACCTTGCAGGTTACTTAGCAGCAGCTTATATATGAGTTGCTCTGTGACCAATGTAATTAATGAAGTATGTGTTCTGTACAGTTTGGATTTCAGAGTGATCTCATATGTGGATTCTCTGATATCTAATAAAGGCTGAATTCAAGCTCTGTTTCTTGTACCCAGCAGCCCACCTTTCCCACACTGCTGGAATTTAGTACATTTAAGACCTCTGCCTCTTTCTCTAAATTTAGCTGCAATCTACACCCAAACACAAAAACTGCTGACATATACACACAGATATGTGTGACAAAAATGCTACTGAAATGATGTATGTATGGAAGGTGTTTGGTTTTAATTTGAGGGCTTTGGCAAGACAAACAGAACATGGCATCCACTGACAAGCTTTTGGTGATTTTAGTCAGTGCTTTCTCTGTGTATATTTCCCAAAGAGGGAGAATCTTTTTGACTTGAAGAGTGAAAATAACTGAAAATAAAAGAAAATTCAGAGAAAGAAGAAAGGATGGGATGTCTGTGATGGGAAGGATTTATTCATGCTGGCATCCTCCAGTATATTTGGTGTCATGGTTGAACCCCATCTAGTAACTAAACAACACACAGCCGCTTGCTCACTCCCCTCCAGTGGGACAGAGGGAGAGAATCGGAAGAGTAAAAGTGAGAAAACTTGTGGGTTGAGATAAAAACAGTTTAATAACTGATGATGATGATGATGATACAATTGTAATGAAAATTAAAATAACAAAGAGAGAGAAATAAAACCCAGGAATGACAAGTCATGCAAATGAAAACAATTGCTCACCACTAACTGATTGATGCCCACCCAGTCCCTGGGCAGCAGCCCCCCCCTGTCAAACTCCCCCCTAGTTTTATTGTTCAGCATGATGTCATATGGTATGCAATATCCCTGTGGTCAGTTGGGGTCAGCTGTCCTGTCTGAGTCTCCTCCCAACTTCTTGCGCCAGGTTAAGAGATGCATTAGGCCACTTAAATTCGAACCCTAAATGCCAAAGGCTATGCTTACAGCGCATGCTATGCTGAGGTTTGGCCCTAGGCTTTTGCTAGTCTTAGCTACTGACCCACTGCTGTCACATCTGCACCGAAACTCAGATCTTAGCTGGAATTAGTAGTATCATCACTTTGTTAAGTCAAACCACAGAGCTGTGTTTATTTGTCTCTTCCATTTTTGTGAGGTAGGTTTATCTAGTGGAGACAAAAGCACATTCAGGTGACAGTAAACAGTCCACCTCAAGTGAACCAATCTCCTGCTGGCCAAGAAGCTGATGTCAGCCCCCTGGGTGCACCTTCTCACCTTTACAGAGAGGAAGCTGGTGGTCATTTCAGATGTGAAGTGTCTCTGTTAATTTTAATCTCTGCTTTGAAATGGCAAGAAGCACTTAAGCACATTTTAGGGGCGGCTTCAAAACATCTCCTCCCAGTTGTGACACACTGCACACAGTGAAGAACAACCTCTCAGAAGAGGTTGCCCACTGCATGGCCCAGAGTAGGGGACACATTAGGTCAGCATCAACACTTTCCCAGTTTGAACCTCAGGTGAGTAATGACACAATCCTGCCACTCACTACAGCATGACATGGTAGATAGATAGACTTAAAAAAAAAAAATTCAGGCTGCCTGTTTTCATGCATCACTCTCCCCCCGACAGCCCCTAAAATTGATATATATGTCCTTAGAAATGTTTTGAGAACTGACCCAAAAAGGAGAACACCTACAATCACTTCTGATTTTATTCAGCAGCTATCTCATGAAAAACCAGAAGAGTCCCAAAGAGGTAACACTTGAACAGCAGCTCTTAAACCTCCCAGGTGAAGGTCCTAAGAGGAAGGTGAAATATTTTGCACCTATATCTTTCACTTTTTATATTATCTTACCATATCTACACTCCTTACTGTCTATATAGAGGTGCTTTTTCCTCATACAGCTTTCCTAGTCACTCTGATTCCCTGTGGAAGTGTCTGCCCACTGAGTATATGAGATCGGGGTGGACTACTTGGACACTCTGAGCTAAACCTGATGTAGCAGGCACCATATTTTTAAAAGGGCAAAAAGGCATTTGGGACACCGAGACTGGAGGTTCGAGTAGCTTTAAAGTGCCTACATAATCAAAATCTCAGTCAGCCAGCACAAACGACAGAATCCATCATTAGATGGCCTGAAGAACTAAAACTGTATAGACAAGGAAAATAAGTCTCACATTGTACTTCAGATACACTTCAGAGTGTAGTATGATAGTACATGATGGACTGCAGACCTTGTTATTGCAGACATTACATTTGTCACAATTACTTTATGCTTATTTGTAGGTTTTAATCCCTTAGTCCATCTTTTATTCATAAGGGAATAAATTGTTATGGAATTAGTCAATCTATCTTTACACTCATCTGGTAGAATTACTCAATTTCAAGATTCTTTATTAGAATAGTTTCTCACAAGTCCCAATAACATCTGCATAAGTATGCAACTGCAGTTGTCTAGCAGTGAAGGTTTTGAGGTGGCTTTTTTTATTAGTTATTTTCCCCCTATCAGTTCTGTTAAAAACTTTCCAAACAAAATATATCTTTGTGAATGTCCTGAAAATATGAGTGAACACTGATTCTCCTGCAAGATACATCTCAAAAGTGATCCAGTGAGAAATATCTTAATATAAGACAAAAAGATTTCTTTGCATCTGTACCCTCTAATGAGAAAAAGATTCAGGAGGGATTTGTTACGGATCTGTGCTGTAATCAAATATACAAAAGGTTCTCATCAAGTTGTAGCAACCCCGCTGCCTGCTCAGTATCCTCTGTTCCTTCCTATAGCAAAGTTGTGTCAAATTTACTAATAAAAGATAACAGCAGAGAGAGTGGCAGTGAGCAACACTTTGAAACACCTACCGACAGGTGATTTCTCTCCATTGCAAATCTCTCTCCAGCCTTTTTTCCAAGTTTCACTGCTGTTACAATGGTAAGTGCTATAAGGCTGATACGGAAGCCAACTTGTTTTAGAACTGAGAATCTCACTGAGGTCTGTTTTGAGGCTGTTCAAGTCTTCAAGGAAGTCATTAAGGTATTCCTAAAGTTAAAGACATTTAAACCTGAATGAAGTCCTGATTTTTGTTCTGTTAGGTAGTACCTATGTACGTCCAAACATTCCTCCATTCATCCATCCATCCATCCATCCATCCATCCATCCATCCATCCATCTATCCATAAATATATATATATATCTATGTACACAGCATCCATATATATAGATGCATATGTGTGGGTTTGTGTGTGTGTACACATATTTGACCTGAAATGGAAATAACTTATGAGAATCAAAAATCAGGAAAATGAAAATTCAATATGATAATAAATGATAGACAGTGTTCTTAGAAACTGTTAGGCAGCAGGCCGCAATACATAAACTAATACTTCTGATGGACATTAAAAACGCTTCACGATGACTGAAAGTTTTCAGGGATAACATCAATGAACCATTTATCTGAGATCTTTGCAACTATAGGGAATTATGAATTCCATGCTAAAATAATATGGAGTAAAACACTGAAATAAAAAAGGATAAACAGACAGACAGCCCAATTACAGTTAAAAACATCAAGATGACTGTAACCTGTGCATGTAGCTTCTGGAAAATCTTATTCTTTATATGTGAGAAGTACCATTAAATGCTTATGTAATTAGGTAGTTGTTATAAATTCAGTAAAAGGAAATTTTGCTTTTTTCAGACTAAGGCATATACCCAGAAAGCTTCTTCAAAAATCACGACGAGAAGAACAGTGCAAGACACATTTAGTGTGTATAACAGCCACATGATGAGGACTGTGGTCAGAAATAAAATTTATTTCAGTGAATTTAGCATTTCAGATAAACCTTTGCATGGAACTACCTAGATTTTTTTTTTTTAATAATTAATTTTTGTAGTGTCATCAGAAATATAAACCATAGTTAGTCTAATAAAAAAGAAAGTTATAAGAATTAGAAATACTGTATCATATATAACACCAGTTTATTTCACTAGAAACATAGTATTTCAAAGATTTGGTGTAAATAAAAAGACAAGGAAAAATGAGTCTTTGTTTTTCAATGCTGATTTAGTGGAATAATCTGGTAGTTTTGTACTTCACCAAAATAAGGCAACTTCAGTACTATTTACTAACCTGGACCTGGATAATAATTAGCGAGCTTTTATTATGTGTATTGTATTATTACTTCAGAGTCCCTGTCACTGATTGCTGCCTCATTAAGCAAATTGCTACTACTGAGTACAACAGCAAAATTAAATAGGGTTCCTGTCAGAAGTCATTTACCTGTCATGCATGCTTCATAACGGGCTTTGCAATTGCTATAGCCATGAAGTCAAGGTTTCTTTTCCAATCTGGTATGTACCCTTGATGCTGCTGTAATTAGAGCATTGATTTTACACCATTGAGGAATGCACCATGGCTCTTATTGATTTTGATGAGTAAATCAAAAAGACATTTCCTGTTGTAGTAGGTCCCCAAAATGACTAAAAATACAGCAAAATTCTTGATATAAAAAACACATGACAACTATAAACAGCTATCAAATCAGTCTAACATATTAACTATTAATTTAAAGAGGCTGAAGGATTACCTAGTAGTGCCCAGGAATTATTTTTTCTCCTTCCCTTTTGCTTTCCCCTAGAAACACTTTTATTATTTTAGATATAGACAAGCACACATAGAAAAGATGTAATCTAAAGAAAAAAAAAGTAAGATCAAAAAATCACTTACTATCTCTCTTATAATTCACATTAAAAAAAAAAAAGTGCAATACCCTCGTCGAGAAACAAACAGACATTGATACTAAAAAGGGAGAGCAATAAAGGTGTTTGAACCTCACTTATCCTCACGAAGGCCACAAAATATGCACAGGTCTTTAAGTCAGTGCAGGATTTCAAACTTTTCCTCTGTAAGAAGTCTCACTGGCTTTTGATGGAAATAAGGATACACAGACCTCTGGATCCAAATCAGAAAGAAAGTATAATAAAACTAAATCAGCATTAAATACCAGACTTTGTGAAAAAGACTTTCAGGTAGTCAAAACCAGGTTTAAACCAACTTCTAACTATTAAACATAAGGCAAAGGCTTTTCCTGGGACCATGTCCTAATATAACAACCTTTCTTGAATCTTTTTCTGGACTACAGGTTTCATCTGGTATAAAAATTCCTGTAAATAATAATGCAATAACAGGTTTAGAAAATATTTCAACATGACTGAGTTGAAGATGACACACCCAAGCTGAACTTTTTTGCATATAACAGTTGGTACTAGTAGTTCAGACTAAATTGTGTGCTTTAATGGTTGTACAGATACCACCACCATTACAATTCTTTATTTCTTCCCTTTTTTAAGGAATTTCACCATATTGTTCAAGGTACTACTGCTACTTTCTCTCCAGCATTCATTTCTTCACTCATGGACCAAGCCTAGAATCAGACACTTCACAAACAGGCACTCTGTATGCAGGAGTCCTAATGAATTCAGGAGTCTTAATAAACTCAGGAGTTCTTCTGTATTCAGGAGTCCTGTTCAGGAACCCTAATGAAATAAACGCAGCTCTGTGTGTCTGTGTGCAGGAGCAGAGAGAGCTGCTTATGTGGACATCTTTTATTCTTTCATTCATGCCAGCTGTGTACACACCAAACAATTCCAAATTCATTTATATTATTTCCTTTAATAGTCCTAGGAATATTCCAGGTAAAATTAATTTCATAGTCAGTTCTTCACTAAAGTAGGACATCTGTTCCTCATAAACAAACCTCACAAATAAATTTCCTTCAAATTTTCTTTTACGCCTTTCAAAATGTCAGGATCTTCTAGTTCTGGGAATGAATATAAGGTCGTCTCTTTAGGAAGAAAACTACTGCAGAAACTTAACCTGCTTAGAGTAAAAAACTGAAGAACAAGTACTGCTACTGGTTGCAGTAACATGAGTTATTATAGGAATAAGAATAAATTTAAAGGTTGAATTAACTAATACCACATAAGTTCCTCCATGAAAATATGCAAAAATGGTGCTCTGGGATCTCTAGTGGACCCTGTGGCATTCTGCACCAAGTTCAGTTTCAGAATGCCTTGACACTACGGTTGAATGAAAAGCATGTCACAGTAGACAATCATAATCATAATCATATACCTGTAACTATACATATACCTATACAGATACTTATGATTGAGTTCTGAGGTCAGAACTTACCTTGCCTTTGAACCCTGTTTGAAAAAGATCAGTATTTGATCATAGAATCATAGAATCATTTAGGTTGGAAAAGACCCTTAAGATCATCAAGTCCAACCATTAACCTAGCACTGCCAAGTCCAACTACTAAACCATGTCCCTAAGCACCACATCTACATGTCTTTTAAATACCCCCAGGGATGGTGACTCGACCACTTCCCTGGGCAGTCTGTTCCAATGATTGACAACCCTTTAACTGAATAAAGTTTTCCTAGTATTCAACCTAAACCTCTCCTGGCACAACTTGAGGCCATTTCATCTTGTCCTACCACTTCTTATTTGGGAGAAGAGACCAACACCCACCTGGCTACAACCTCCTTCCAGGTAGTTGTAGGGAACTATGAGGTCTCCCCTCAGCCTCCTTTTCTCCAGACTAAACAAACTCAGTTCCTTCAGCCGTTCCTCACAAGACTTGTGACCCTTCGCCAGCTTCGTTGTCCTTCTCTGGACACACTCCAGCACCTCAATGTCTTTCTTGTAGTGAGGGGCCCAAAACTGAACACAGCACTCAAGGTGCGGCCTCACCAGAGCCGAGTACAGAGGACGATCACTTCCCTACTCCTGCTGGCCACACTATTCCTGATACAAGCCAGGATGCTGTTGGCCTTCTTGGCCACCTGGGAACACTGCCGGCTCATATTCAGCTAACTGTTGACTTGAATCATTGAATGTATCATGTATCAGTTATAAATGAGACATTTCAAAACTGTCTCATACACCTTTTGCTATTTTTTTACATTTTTAGAAATACTGGCCTGTTCTCCTCCTCCCTACACATCTCCGAACTCTTCTTAGTACTCTACCTTCTTTATATGTTAGAAGTAAAAAGTCCTTTATTTGCTATCCAGTCTGGTTGTAAGTGTGATGACTGACAGATCTCCTTAGTTGACTAGAAGACTTTGCTGGGTTGCTGCCTCAAACAATGAATCTCAATCTTTCTCTTCAATTATTTTTCCATTTCTCATTAGAAATTACTGCACTCATGTTACTATTAAAAGGTTTGTATCTTATGTTAATATGGTAGAAATAAAAAAGCTTGTGATTTCCTGCCTCCAGAACAACTTGATATAATTACAGGCTTATAATTCATGGTTACTGATATATTATCTTTCCATTTTCATGTTGTCTTCATGCATGCAGATTTGTCTTTCAGAGACATATACTCACAGTTTCAATAGCCATGGGGAGTTTTTGAAGCAGAAGGTAGATATCAGTTTTACATAAATATAATTATTCCTCATATTATGTACTAAAACAAATTTCCAGCTGTTACCATTACATGAGTTCTTGGACTCTCTCATGTGATTGTATCATGCTGAATTTCTTTTTGAAAGCATTTCTACTTTAGGCTCTTCTTGGTCTATAAAAAGACTAAGAAGTAATGTTAACAGAAATTTTGCTGCAGTGAAATATTTCCCTACATTGCAGGTAAAGAATATCATGTAATTTATGATAACCATAGTAATGAATGCATATAGTAGTCAGCTATTACCAGCAGTAATTGGTGCACCTTTCATCTCCTGTCAAGCAAAGTGCTGGGGATTAGGACCAAAAGGCAGCTATCAGCTCTCTCATTTCCGGACTCAAACAAAAGGAAAAGAGGTGCCTGTCTGAGCTGATAGCTTTTGGCCCTTTGATCAGGCCCTATCAGAAGTCATCCAGACGTAGTAACTTGATTTCTCATCAATGGGTTACTGTCTTTGATGTAGGTAAAGTCCTACTGCAAATTACATTTATGAAGGGAAAACACCAGGACATAATCAAGGAGTATAGCTACTAATTCACATGGAAAAGTTGCTTTGGCATCCTACTTTCTTTGAGGGAGGTAGTAAATAAGTTCTACTAAGATTATTGAAAAGATATTTCTATAAACAACCTGCAACACAGTCTTTCGGAAGGTTGTGTTTGCCCTCCCCAGTGTAACAGGAACTCAGACATGGTTCAATGTTAATGAAAGGTCCAAGCAAAATAACAGAAAATCAAATTTACTCTTGAAGGAGGGGGAAAAATTCCCCGCTTGGAAAGGAAGTGTATTTGGAAAATTTTACTTCCAAGTAGTTAGGCAAATGAAGTACATTTCAGAGGGAGACTTTTCAAGTTTTACCTTCTTCCACCATAAATCTAGGATATCAAGTACAGACATTTAAAATGTATATAAATCATTGCTCATTTTATTAAAAGTTTTGCCAGAAATTATTCTTCAATGTTATTACTGTTACAGTAGGCTGCAGAAACAACTTCAACACACATTTGGGAAGATGCTAAACAACATTTTAGAAGATGTAAATAACAGTTGGAGTAAGTACAACGAACCCACTCATGTACCATTATTATAAGGAGACTTTTGATATATATGTATAAATTTAACATACTAGCTGATATTCCCCTCATGACAAACAGATACTCTGTATTTTCAGAAAAAAAAATCCTGTTTCAGAGTGGAAGAGTACTGCACTGTATTTCACTCTGTGCCCAGTGTTTTTTTTCTAATCCAACCTCAAAAGACCTTGGTCTGTGACATCATAAATAAAAACTTTTTTGAAGTGTCTAAATACTTAGAGAGGTGAATAATATCCAGTTCAGTCTCAACTGCTGAATAAAACATCTATCACAGTTGAGGTAATGTGACAGCGGTACTTTTGTAGTCTGGCATCCTAAATTTAATTATTATTTGTTCATTTTCACAGTTACATTACAGTGTGATATATGGCAAGTGTTATAGAGCAGAATAGCCTTTGTAGCATGAAAAAAACATTTCTCTGCTAGGGAAAAAGTTAGCCTGCACAAAATTCCTAAATTTTAAATAATTATATAAACCTTTAAATACGAACAATCTAAAGTAAAAGAACAGAACTCCAACTCTATCAAAGGAGAATGGAATTTTGAATTGATTTTGAAAGGGCTCAGATTTCAGTTGTGGTAGTAAAAGTGAAATTCACTTTTGGATTATTTTTGAAATATATTAAACATTAATCTTACTTAATTCATTGAAATCTTCATGAGTTCACTGAATACTCATGGGTTGTTCAATTTTCCAACTTCAGATATTCTTAAGATAAAAATAGAAGTTAAAAAAGTAAAGCAGATTTTAGTTTTTGCATTAGAAGCATTTTCTTAGTCCTCATCATTTTTTTCAAATCAGTGAGAATGGAAAAAAAACCTACATTTGTGTTACTATGTTCAAGAGCAGATCATCTATTTCAATATGTTCATAATTTTTTTAAAGACTTGGAAAGAGTTCACCACTGAACATCAACTGTGCCTGGTTTTGAAGCTCCTGCTTCTTGTAGTACTCTCATGGTGACAGACATGAGATATGAAGCTGAAGGGGAGGAGCAGAATTTCTCCAAATGCATCACCTGCATGGGGGACATCAGCATTTGTGTGATGTGAGGGACAGTGACCTCAGCATTTGGTATAGAGAGCCTCTGGCCGCTGTGACCAGTATGACCTCTTGAAAACAACTTGTTGTATGTGCTGTGGCTTAGAAAGAAGACAGCCTACAGCTGAATACTGGCCTGAGTGATTTTCTTTAATTTCTTCTCACTAAAGAAAAAACAAAGGGATGTGAATATAAATAATGGATGCTGGGGATCGAACTAACAGTGGCAAAAGCAATGATATTTAAGGTTAAGTACAGGATAACTTTAACAGTGTTTGAAATTGCTTTTAAAGGTGTTCTCATATATATATATAAAAGTATTTATAATGGTATTTAAAGATATACAAGGCATCCTCTGCTTCCAAAACCCCAATTATTTTCTCTGAATACAAGTCAAATATTTAAAGTATTCTGTTAAGATTAATAGATGGTGGTGGTGTAGTCCTGTATGTTTGGGAATGTTTTGATTGTCTAGAGGTTGATGATGGTGATAATAGGGTTGATTGTTTATAGGTAAGAATCAGGGGGAAGGCCAACACAGCAGATATTATGGTGGGAGTCTGTTATAGACCACCCAACCAAGATGAAGAGGCAAACAAAATATTCTATAAGCAGCTGGAAGAAGTCTCACAATCACTAGCCCTTGTTCTCATGGGGGACTTCAACTTACCAGATGTCTACTGGAAATACAATACAGCAGAGAGGAAACAGTCTGCAAGGTTCCTGGACTGTGTGGAAGATAAATTCCTGACACAGTTGGTGAGTGAGCTAACTAGGGAAGGCATTCTGCTGGACCTGTTGTTCATGAAGACAGAAGGACTTGTGGATGATGCGACTGTTGGGAGCCATCTTTGGCATAACGATCATGAAATTATAAAGTTTTCGATTCTTGGAGAAGTAAGGAGGGGGTTCAGCAGAACTTCTACCTTGGACTTCTGGAGGGCAGACTTTGGCCTGTTTAGGAGACTGGTTTACAGAGTCCTGTGGGTGGCACTCCTGAAGGTCAAAGGAGTCCAGAAAGGATGGACATTCTTCAAGAAGGAAATCTTAAAGGCGCAGGAGGAGACCATCCCCATGCGCCAAAAGATGAGCCAGTGGGGAAGACCACCAGCCTGGCTGAACAGAGAGCTTTGGCTGGAACTCAGGAAAAAAAGGAGAGTTTATGGACTTTAGAAGAAGGGGCAGACAGCTCAGGAGGACTACAAGGATGTGATGAGGTTATGTAGGGAGAAAATTAGAAGAGTCAAAGCCCAGCTAGAACTTAATCTGGCTACTGCCGTAAAAGACAATAATAAATGTTTCTATATATACATTAGCAACAAAAGGAGGACTAAGGAGAATCTCCATCCTATATTGGATGTAGGGGGAAACATAGTGACAAAGGATCAGGAAAAGGCTGAGGTACTTAATGGTTTCTTTGCCTCAGCCTTTAGTAGTAAGACCAGTTGTTCTCTGAGTACCCAATCCACTGAACTGGAAGACAGACAAGGAGCAGAATGAAGCCTCCATAATCCAAGGAGAAATGGTTAGTGACTTGCTACACCACATACAAGTCTATAGGGCCAGATGAGATCCACCCAAGGGTACTGAGGGAGCTGGCAGAAGTGCTCACCAAGCCACTTTCCATCATTTATCAGGAGTCCTGGCTAAGTGGGGAGGTCCCAGTTGACTGAAGTTAGCAAATGTAATACTCATCTACAAGAAGGGTCGGAAGGAGGATCCAGGGAACTACAAGCCGGTCAGTCTGACCTAGGTGCCAGGGAAAGTTATGGAGCAGATCATCCTGAGTGCTACCATGCAGCATGTACAGGACAACCAGGTCATCAGGCCCAGTCAGCATGGATTCATGAAAGACAGGTCCTGCTTGACTAACTTGATCTCCTTCTATGACAAGGTGACTCAGTGGATGAGGGAAAGGCTGGGTATGTTGTCTACCTGGACTTCAGTAAAGCCTTTGACATCGTTTCCCACAGCATTGTCCTGGAGAAACTGGCTGCTCATGGCTTGGACGGGTGTATACTTTGCTGGGTAAAAACTGGCTGGATGGCCAGGCCCAAAGTGTTGTGGTGAATGGAGTTAAATTCAATTGGCGGCCAGTCACAAGTGGTGTTCCCCAGGGCTCAGTACTGGGAGAGTTCTCTTTGATATCTTTAACAATGATCTGGATGAGGGAATGAAGTGCACCCTCAGTAAATTTGCAAAAAAACCCAAGTTGAGTGGGAGTGTTGATCTGCTTCAGGGTAGGAAGGATCTATGGAGGGATCTGGACAGGCTGGATCGATGGGCTGCGGCCAACTGCATGAAGTTCAACAAGGCTCAATGCTGGGTCCTGCGCTTGGGTCACAAGAACCCCAGGCAACGCTACAGGCTTGGGGCAGAGTTGCTGGAAAGCTGCCTGGCAGAAAAGGACCTGGGGGTGCTGGTCGACAGCCAGCTAAACATGAGCCGGCAGTGTTCCCAGGTGGCCAAGAAGGCCAACAGCATCCTGGCTTGTATCAGGAATAGTGTGGCCAGCAGGAGTAGGGAAGTGATCGTCCTCTGTACTCGGCTCTGGTGAGGCCGCACCTTGAGTGCTGTGTTCAGTTTTGGGCCCCTCACTACAAGAAAGACATTGAGGTGCTGGAGTGTGTCCAGAGAAGGACAACGAAGCTGGCGAAGGGTCACAAGTCTTGTGAGGAACGGCTGAAGGAACTGAGTTTGTTTAGTCTGGAGAAAAGGAGGCTGAGGGGAGACCTCATAGTTCCCTACAACTACCTGGAAGGAGGTTGTAGCCAGGTGGGTGTTGGTCTCTTCTCCCAAATAAGAAGTGGTAGGACAAGATGAAATGGCCTCAAGTTGTGCCAGGAGAGGTTTAGGTTGAATATTAGGAAAACTTTATTCAGTTAAAGGGTTGTCAATCATTGGAACAGACTGCCCAGGGAAGTGGTCGAGTCACCATCCCTGGGGGTATTTAAAAGACATGTAGATGTGGTGCTTAGGGACATGGTTTAGTAGTTGGACTTGTCAGTGTTAGGGTAACGGTTGGAATCGATGATCTTAAAGGTCTTTTCCAATCTAAACGATTCCATGATTCTAACAGAATGACAGAGACAATTTAGTTTCCCTTTTGAAAGATCCCAAACTATCCACATCTCCATATAAAAAGTGACACATAGAATATTTTGTCATACAGTGTCTCACACATTTGGGGGTTTTTTAAAAGGCAGAATTATTTTTCATGTGGAATGGACTGCAGATACCCATCAGTCCTTATCTGACTTGCTCAGACCCCATTAGAGAATACAGGGCTAGAGAATAAGAACAGCACATTTGCTTACAGTCCTGCCAGTCTGGGGATTTAAAGGGCTAGCTTAGCTGAGCTAAGGATGGTGAACTACTATTGAACACCTTGCATTTATTTGCAATAGAGATTTTAAAATGTTTGCTATTTGTTTTCATTCTGATTTAAGAAGAGTGCAAATCCATATGAGGTACCTACAGTCTGATTAATATAATGAATTCTATTAGGTAATGTTGATTTACTTATTGAATTAGATACGCATTAGATACATGTTTAATTTAAAATCACAGTATATGCTAAAGCATATGCAAGGGGTGCTATTTTTTTGTTGATATAGATTGCTTGCTGACTTTTCTTAAATACTTAAATAAAAACTCTAGACATAGCTTCAGTTTCTCATTTCCTTAGGTTTGCTGCAAGTTCATCTTCCCCAAAAGCCAAGGACATTGAGAAGGACAAGATAAAGTGAATGGATGGGATAAGCTCACACTTTCTGATTTGTTCTACACAGAGATCGAGAGGTGTTAGTTTTCCTTTTCATTTACCTCCTACCATCCAGTTGTTCTGAAAGAGGAGGAAATGGGTTCAGGATCTGAAGCACTAGTGTGATTTCTGTGTAGCGGGGCCAAGTAGCTGGAGATTATTCTAAACTTCTAGCTTCTATTTTTTGTTTGAGGTGTTAGCATCGCAGTTGTATCCTGTCCTTTTTCCAGCTAAGTAAGATGGTTTTAAAAGTCACTCCTGCTACACCCACAATCACCGGACTGGTGTATACACTTCTTTAGTTAAGAGTATGCTTTTTTTAAAACAGCTAGCATAATTTCAGGACCCTGAGACTGACAGAGTAAGGACTAACTAAAGTGAAAAAACCACCAAAGAGTTATAGCTATTGTCAGATATGCAAAATGGTTGAGAGATAAAGGGTTAGCATGCTGGAGAAATGCCAGTGCAGAAGTCTAACCTTTTGTAACATGTGCTGGCACACAAATGGTAAATAGACCATATAAAGAAGCAGACACTGACACAGATAGGTACATACTTTATGCATGGACTCTGGTCTACTCATGTTGTGATCCCCTGGGAAACAGTGTTGAGGCTTTCAGGAATAAGACATAGCCAGAATGTAGTCTCTTTGGAGTATATCTATCAACTTCAGTGAGCCAAGGCATTTCTCAGCATGTATAAACAAGATAATTCCCTGGTAAAACCCCTTGTTTAAATTCTAGACCTCAAAGGAACCATTTATTCTGCAGATCTCATAAAGTACCTTCAAAACTACTGCCAGTCTTTCCATCGTTTTCTACTAGGCCTAGATGTGTGTGTCATCCCATATGCCTCTATTTTTCACATCTAAAATCAGATTGTCAATAGAACACAAGCAATTTGAGATCTTGGATTTAAAACCAGGAAAAATTGTAATAGGGTATACCTATAACCAAATACCCTGCCAACTTTCTGTTTTTTTCTAGTAAGACCTGTTTTAAAGATACTTATTTTCCCAGTTACCAGGAGATGTGCAGAATAAGAGACGGAGCAGTGACTATACTGTTTAATACTTAAACTGATTGTATCTAGAGTACTCGCAGACTGTCAAAGCAAAGAGACTGAGAGGGTTGTTTTTGGTTTTGTTTTTTTTTTAAAAGAAGTAATTAAAAATAGCCTTCTCTAAGTAATAGCAAACTTTGGTAGTGCTTGTAACCCCAGCAGATTTCAAAAACATTCTGACAGGTGTGATTTTGACAAGAAGCTCTAACAGAACCCTTGTGGCTTTAACCCTAAATCTCTATGCTACAGGTATAATGAGACTACGAAAGGCCAGAGGAAGTTAAGAACCTGTTTCTGATCTCACTTAAAACCACTTGTATCCTGTATAACTGTTGAGTTTAGTGGAATTGTTCCCAACTTGCAATCGTGTAAACCGAAGTACAATCAGACTCTTAATAGCTGGGCTTTGCAGAAGCATACAAGTTATGTTTTATCTCTCCTCTATTAAGTCTCCTGTGTTAGTTAAGTAACACACTCTCAGGGCCATGCCAGTCTCACTGATGATACTGGTGCATAAACAAAGTAGATATTTTGGCAGAAAACCTTAAAAACTGGAAAAAGAAAATTTTGAGTCCTATCCAGCTAAAAACATCCGTGGTCTTCGAGGTTATGCAAGGCCCTGAAGACTACAGATGCTGGCTGTTCAACAGGCCAAAATATTCAGAGACAGGTTGGGCTCCAGTGTAAGGTCAAATAAAAGTGTCTCTGTGTGTGGTGGAGAAAGTTTAGTAAAAGTGATGGAAAGAAATCTCAGAAAACTTCTGTTTGTTGCTGGGTGACCCAGCTGAATTAGGGACTCTTTGTGATGTTCACTGTAAGACAGAGTATCATCATATCTTGGCTCATTATACAGTTAACATATATAATAACATAACCAATAACTTCAAAACTTTTAAAAGTATTTATTCTCACAGCATCCTCATTAGGCCTAGGAACCCAAAAGAAGTCTCCAAAGCCCAAACTCATCACATTTATCTTGAAGCATTTGTCTGGGGTGATGAAGACAGAAATCTTAACACCCAATAATTAGTCAGTGGTTCAGCCCATCTAAATTTCACTGGTCCTGTGGAGGTGTTTTTTTTCTCCATTGACAATCTAATCGTCCTTCAGGAAGACTACGCTAAGCTTTTAAATTCAGGGTCATAACTGAAGGGCCTGAATTTAATGGGAGGAATCCAGACATTAGTGATTTTTCCCTGACTTAACCACTACAGGAGAGGCTATAGCAGAGCAGGAGTGGCGGTCAGATCTCCTGCGTCTCAGGCCTTAATTACCAAAATGTTCTGCCATTCATCTTCCATCTAGACACAATGGGGTCAGATGGGAATAGAAATGATGAGCAAATATCCCAAAATGACCCACATCCTATATGTATTCAGCTGTTTTTCCTGTTTCCTAGCAGTGACCCATACATGAATTGGTATTTCTCATATTTTGTCCACTGGTTGAAGCTTACTTGTTCTTTTTACTTCTTATTGCCCAATGAAGGCCACATAGTCTGGTGGGAGCCACAGCATCTCTGTCAGGGAGATGCTGGGATCTTCTTTCACAAGAGATCATTTGTGTCCAGAGTTTCCTGCAGGTTTTAAGGATTCTCTCTGGCTTCTTGAGGCAGTAACACAAATGTGAAATATTCCTATGACTCTCTCTGTTGAGAGTTTGTTTTGATGTCTGTAATAAAACAGTTTTGTAAGTATTTTTAATACAAAAGCATAAGTGCCATGGATAGCGAAGAAATGCATCTTAAGTGTAAGAAACATAGAAAAGAGTTTGGTGCCAGCACTTACTCTCTATGCTCCAAACTGCCATGCTGGTAGCCACCTAGTCATAGCAGAACAGCATGTACAAAGGGAGCATTTATTCTTTCATTCCAGGCTGCTATGAGCTTTCTATTGGTTGTAGAGATAGCTTACATGACTTACATTTTTCCAGCTAAATGGTATTTATCTCATCTAACTTACTTAGGCTTCTAACATTCAGCTCATAACATCTAAACTAGTCACTCTATGTGCTGTATTCAGTGACCAGGAATGGACATTTCTAGGTGGTGATGCATCATTGCCTTGTCTTTAAGTGTTGGGATGTTGTCCGCAAAGGCCTGTATCTTTTTAAGTCTGTATAAGGAGTCCAAGGGTAGACAGCAATCTACCCCAGTACATCAGAATTTGGACCTCAGGCATCGGTACAAAGCAGAGGAGACATATGGAAACATAAGCAGAGGATCACGGATCATTGTTATGTGGATAAATGACTTAGTTGAGCTGCCTCATCTGTACCTGCTGAGGACTTACAGATTGTCTCAAGTGTCTAGCTGAACAAAACTGGACAGGAAACAAGGACAACATGGGACTGATCAGAATGTACTGGCAGATACATCAGGTATTTTGATATTTCAAATGTACTGAGACTTTTTCCTCGGAAAAGTATAATTAGAACATTGAATCTCACAACCCAAGATGGAGGAGTCAGGAAGTAAAGGACAGATGCCAATGCTTTTACCAGATTCTTGTCCACTGACTTGAACAAAATGAAGATCTGTGTTGATTCCTAATGCATTTTTTAATATGCACATTTCTTCGGAAAGAAAATATGCTGGGCAACTGCATGTTATGTAAGAAACACACATCACAACTAAAGATTTGTTTGTCCTAAAAGCAGGATCTGGATCAGCTGAGGACTGAAAAGTGTAAAAAACAGTCAATAGTTTTCTAATTAACATATTTATGGGATTATGGGAGCCCAGAAAAACTACTGGGAATTTTAATAGTACAGATTTCAGCAGGGAAATAAAGTTTCATTGTTTGTGCGGCTTTAGTTATTTTCAAAAACCTTTAATGACACATTTCTCTACTTCTTCTGAAGCTGCCTATCCTCACAATATTTTGAACTAGTTTCATGTCTACCTGTTTATTTGATATTGTACTTCTCATTAGTCAGGAAAGATTCTTAACTATCCTAAAAAATCTTACCACCAATGAGGGCTCAGTGATTTCTTCTAGCAAATCTTTTTCTTTAAATCTATGTTTACTACAGCTAGAAATGTTAGGAATGTATTTATGCTTGATAATCATTTATTTGCTACTATAAAGGGTCACTGTATTTTAAATATTACTGTCATCAATTTCAAAGAAAGTATTTTGAATCAGAAAACTTGAAACATCCTACCTACTATTCTCTATTTATGGCAGACTGTCAACTTATATTTGGCCATACAGTCGAACATTAGATTATTATTCAGCTGTAGATATACAGAGAGGCTGAACAGTTGAGTCATAGGATAAGAACTCTCTTCTCTAGAAACCTGAACTGTGCCCAAAGTATAGGAGCATCTTGCCAAAACTCAGAAAAAAAGTGGTTTATATCTACATGTGGATCATAAGTGAGCCCTAATATTCTCCTAAAGGGATGTTATAATGCAGATTGAGTTTCTGAAAGGGATTCAAATTCTGTACTTCAGTTCTGATGCAACAAAGCAAGTCAAACTGCTTTCATGCAGAAACAAAAAAGAATGGAAGGTCAAACTTCTGAATTAACATAATTTTTAACATCATGATTAACATCATGATTATTAATATGAAGGGGTATAAAGTATCATTCTTTTTGAAGTCAACAGTTCCTGTAATGTTTTTACTGAAGTGATACTGTACCACCCAGAAACTATGAAAATGTATGGTGATACTCAGAGTCTCTCAAATCTTCTGCTAAAACACAACTTTGAAGGACATTGAAGGAAATTGTTCTTTTGCCAAGATGGGGAGAGAGAGAGAGAGAGAGAGAGAGAGAGAGAACCTGGATTATGTTCTCTTCTCTTAGAGACTCCTTGTGCATTTTCTGTTTAACAGCCACTGGTAAGACACATAAACAGCTTTAGGAACTGGGATAGAGGCTAGAATTCCTCCACCACTTCAGTACAGACAGAGGTTTAAACTCGTGTGCGTGTGTGTGTGGGGGTGTCACCTGAATTTTATAATCTGTTCTGTATATTGGCCCAAATTCAGTAAGAATGATGGAAACATCACAAAGCATGCTTTAATCTTTTGTTTAGAGAAGATTTTGGAAGACTGGACATCATGTTCAAACCACTTTGGGAGAAAAAATGAGAAAAGATTAAAACCCAGATCTTCTCTTTCCCAAGCATTTTTCTAACTTTTTATGTTTGTGGTTTCTGAGAAAATGAATGGGTGTTCTGGAAGCTAAGAGACAAATGTTTATGTCTCAGTTCTAGACCTAACAGTTTTCAAGTTTTCACTAGCTGCATGTTGAGTGTCTGCTCCCAGGAGCTCTGCAAAAGATACATAACACTAAGGAAGCCCTCATTTGATCTGGGCCCTCTGACTTCAGAGGCACCTGCTTTTTTCCATGGATTGCCATTGACTGTAAAGACTGATCAGCTATTTCAGTCTGAATCCATTCTCCAGAACTCAGCTGCCCTGACACTTCATATCCCAATTCACAGTCTCTATTGTGAAGTCTTGAAACTTCATTAGTATCTGTGCCAATATGAGTCTAACCACATAAATTTCTCCAAAAGCTGGTCAGCTCTTATAGGAATGAGTGAATTGCCTGTCTGAAATTTCAGAGACTTAAAAATCTGTTGAAAGTAAGATCTGAAGGATACTTCACAGACTTTATAGTCAACGCACACCATTGTGACCCTTTCTAGTCTGTCTTCTGTAACTCATAGAAGCTTTCCCATCAATTTCTTCATCAAGTCTGAAATTGAGGAGAGATATAGGGAGGGAAATCTAGTGAAATACATTATATCCAACAGAGTGAAGGATCATTCCTTGCTAATTCAAAAAGTACCATAAAGTTAATGATGGTTCTGATTTTTACATCTTATTCAAAAGGTAGAGTGGAAATCTCAGGAGAAGTCTCAACCAAATTAAAAGTTCCTGTTCAATAATTAGAACAGTTTAGATTTCAGGTTACTTTTTATTAATATGCTGTACAATGATGAAAGTTAATGTAAAAATCCCCGTATCATCATATCATAGTAAATTCCACAAATAAAACATGACAGAAAAGAACGCAAATGCTTCAAATATAGGTTATCAAAATGGGAAAATACCATCTACTGTGATTCAATATTCATCAGATTAAAAAAAATAATCAGTTGTTTCCCCCTGCAAAACATTTTTTTCCAAAAGTGTAATTTTCTGAAAGAATTTATAGTAAGCATGAAGGATGTTTAAAATTTTAGTCTATTATTTCACCTAATCCCTGGTATTTTTGTAATTCTGTTTAGAAAGCTAAACTGCATCTACCGGCATTTCTGAAAACAGATTCAATAAAAACACTTTCTGGCTTTCATATTTCAGAAACTTGTGAAAATCCTTTTTTTTAAAGCTCTTCGTATTGCAAAAGCGGGAAAAAGTTGTTGGTACTACTGCACTTTTGAAAATACTATTTCAAACTTGTTTATCATTTATGTACAGTGTTAACAGTGTGTTCATCAGCAAAGCTGAATTACTCAATAACTAGCAAGCAATATGCATGGAAACAGTTCCTTGAAATCATGCTCATAGAGCAATGGTATCTCAGTTTCCCTTCATTCCCATTAGTGATGGGATTTCACTTCTGATTGTACGGAAAAGTTCATTATTCCCATGGCATCAGAAAAACCCTCAAAGTAAACACTGTATGGCCTTTGACCTGTGCTGGTTTGAGGAATGAGATGGATGAGGTGCCCCATGAGGTTTCACAGACCTCACCCCAATTCTAATTCCACAGTAGAGCAAAGAAGTTGCTTCTCACTCTATCTGAGAATTTGAGCTTGGTAATGAGCCCTGAGCCCCTTTTTTCCTTTTTTTTATTAGGCTGAACTGTCCTCTTCCCATTTTTCAACACAATGTTAATTTCACAACAAGTGTTTTAAACTACATTGTCCACTCCTCCTTTGTTCTAGTCCATAGAAGCCTTTTTCCTCTCTTTTGCTTTACAGTGCTTTTCCTTGACCTTCAGCCAAAATAGCTTCTTTTAGCTATTTGCCTTGCTCAACTTTTATCCCTTAGAAAGGCCAACGGCAGCTGAGAATGTGTCTTGTGTTTTTTTTTTCCATAGCATGTTTTGCTGAAGTCTACAGTTTCCTGAGTCTATTTGGGTACTACCACTCAAGAACACCCTTGTCCTGAACTGAAACCAGGAAATACTCTGAGTTGGGGTATCTAAGCCATTTACAGATACATAAAATATATCACTGATTTTAATGAACAGAAAATGGATAGAAAACTGAAATAACAGATGTTATGTTATAAAGTTTAATAATGAAATTTTCCTGAAACCATGTTTAAGGTACTGTGAAAAAAAGCATGAATCAAAAAAAAAACCCCACCACCACCAAACAAACACCAAGAAACCAACCCACAGCAAAATAAACTGGTCTGACACTAATCACAAAGCCACAATACTTATCAGATTGATTGACAAATCAACTATTTTCTAACTATTGACTAATGTTTTCATGGATATGTGTAGTCTTTAATATAAATAATAACAAATGATTCTGTATTCAACTAGTAATTAAAACAATAATCCACAGCTTGGTGAAATCTCTGTTAAAAATGTATTAACAGGAAATAAATTAAAGCAATTAATGGTCCAACAACACAAGGAAACATATTTAAAAAATGATCAAGATGAAGGATATAGGCACTATTTTGGATATCCAGCATTTTGCAGAGAATATTTTATTAATTAGTAAAGCTTTAAATTTCCTTCATTGTGAATCTTCACAATGGAGCAACAGTCTGTTGAAGTATTTCAGGCAGATACACATGGGACGGAAAAATAATATGATTTTTTATAAAACAGACTGGATTTTGTGGATCATTATATATGCTTATTACACAATAAGATTCAGCTCTACCCCTTCAAAACTAAAGTTAACCTGAGATTTCTACATGGATTCTGTCTGCAATAACATGAACTGAGCTCATTTGCTTTGCTTTTACAGGGAAGCAAAGTTTTCTGCGGCCATGGTACCAAATTGTCAGTGGTGAGTTTCAGAAAAACAACACAGACTTTGAAGTGCTAAAAAGTATTCTTGGAGAACATAATATATAATCCCACCTCCACTTTTCCCAAAAGTAGTTTCCCTGCTGTGCCTTTCTGCTAGAACTCACTTTTTCTCTAGATATCTGGATCCAGAATAGTATAGACCCAGAACTGTACAGGCCCACCAACGAGAGGCAATAAAACCAAACAACTTGAAAGGATATGAAATATGGTCTATGAGCAGCATGGAGAAGGAGAATGGGTAGCAGTGTTTGTTTGAATTAGATCTGAGATGCACCAAAATAAACGAACAGCTGAAAAATTAACAAGAACAAAATTCCCAAACAGAAGTGGATATTTCTTTACATGCTTAATAGTCCAGCTGCAAGTTATTGTGGGTTTTTGATAATTTACATACACTCACAGCATGATTAGCCAAATTCATGGATGAAGAGTCCATTATGGATATCACTAGTGGCCAGGAAATCCCAAAGACACAAATGATGAAGGCTGGGACAGTGCACCTGGGAAGTAATTCCTGCTACATTTTTGTACTTTTCCCTAAGGATCTGCTTTCAGCCACTGTTGGTGACAGAATACAGGCTGGGTGGAGGCTGGTGATGTCCGACTGCTGAGACCCTTCTGTTCTAATCAGACTTGGCTGACCACCCCTTTAGGCCAAAAGGGCAAAGTCATTCTCCCTCCACAAGGCCACCACAGGAGTACAAGATGATTAGATGTGGAATATTCTAGAGGCAACACAAATACTTCTGCCTTTAATTTTATGGCATATAGCCATCCTTTTCATCCCAGTTACTGTAAGCAAGTTCTATCCAAAAGTTTCAGCCAAATGGTATTCACGGCCCCCTTTTGAACGTAAACCCCAGCTGGCTCATTGAGTCACTTTCCTAACAGAAGGCATTTCCCTGCTTTTCTGGAGTATTAATCATATGCTATTTCTTTCATCTCAGTTTATTGTTAGAGGAGCCAGAGATATAGTAGCTTGTATTCCAGATCCAGCTATAAAGTCAAGATCTTCATTACTATGGACTTGCCCTTTACTTTCCTTTAGTATCTTAATAGTTCAGGAAATAAAAATATAGATTTGCAAAACATACTACAATAGCTACATCTCCCATGTGATATTGTAAAAAGACTACATTATTTCAGCACCTATTATGCTGAAGCATCCTTCTATGTGTTTAATATTCCTAGCACAAAAATGTTATTATAATATTATACCAGCAGTAAACTTGACCCAGTATGTCCCAAGCCAGCCAGTAATTTTACATTACTCTCACTGCTATTGCCTATGCTGGAAATGAATTGTAAAACTGGGGACATGATAAAGGTATGTAAAATAATGAGTGGCCTACAGGAGGCAGAAGGGAAGATTGTGTTCTCCCTGTCTCAGAAAACATGAAACAGGGCACATTCAATGCAGTTGGAAGAAGAGAAAATAATATCATAAAAGAAAAATACTTTTTCTCATAGTACCAACTAAGATGTGAATTTTTTACCACAGAGAGACATTAAGGAGTGCAATTTGACAATATCCAGTACATAATAGGACATGTATATTGATATCAGAAGTCCCAAGAATTATTATTTTAATTACAATGAACATTTTAGAATGGGTACTAAAATGTATGTTTCAGGGGTTCAGTCAACTTCTAAACTATTATAGTTCAGAATGTGCCTGTGTAGAGCAGATAGTTCTTACACTGTCTACTGAAGTGTTCTTACATTATCTTCTAACTCTGGCTCCAGACAGTGATAAGATCCAGACAGAACAGATTATTCTTACTGTGTAATATAACAAGACCTATCACAGACAGAGAAAAAATGTCAAACTTGTTCCAAAATATTAAATACTTAATTATCATAGAATCTTTAAGGTTGGAAAAGACCTCTAGGATCATCAAGTCCAACCATCAACCCAACACCACCCTGTCTACTGGACCATGTCCCAAAGTGCCATGTCTACATGCTTTTTGAACACCTCCAGGGACGGTGACTTCACCACCTCTCTGGGGAGCCTGTTCCAATGTCTGACCACCCTTTCAGTGAAGAAATTTTTCCTAATATCCAACCTAAACCTCCACTGGAGCAGTTTCAGGCCATTTCCTCTTGTTACTTGGGAGAAGAGACCAACACCCACCTGGCTACAACCTCCTTTCAGGAAGTTTTAGAGAGCAATAATGTCTCCCCTCAGCCTCCTCTTCTCCAGACTAAACAACCCCACTTTCCTCAGCCATTCCTCACAAGAATGTCTGCAAGGCTATGACCTTATTGGCATTACAGAGACGTGGTGGGATAGCTCCTGTGACTGGTGTGTTGGGATGGAAGGGTATGGGCTCTTTAGGAAGGACAGGCAGGGCAGGCTAGGAAGGGCCATCGCCCTCTACATCAATGACAAGCTGGAGTGCATGGAGCTCCACCTGGAGATGGATGAGGAGCTGACTGAGAGCCTGTGGGTCAGGATTAAAGGGAGCGCTGGGGCAGGGGACATCATAGCAGGGGTCTGCTACAGGCCACCTGACCAGGACGACCAAGCGGATGAGGCCCTCTATAGGCAGATAGGAGCAGCCTCATGTTCACGTTCATTTTCACAAGCCCTGATCCTCATGGGAGACTTCAACTACCCTGATATATGTTGGAGGGACAACACAGAAGGGCATAAGAAATCCAGGAGGTTCCTAGTATGTGTTGATGATAACTTCCTTCTCCAAGTGACAGAGGAGCCAAGTAGGAGAGGTGCTATGCTGGACCTTGTTCTCACCAATAAGGAGGAGGTGGTGGGGAATGTCAAGCTCAAGGGCAACCTTGGCTGCAGTGACCATGAAATGGTGGAATTCAAAGACCCTTAGGGCAGCAAGGAGGGAGCACAGCAAGCTCACTACCCTGGACTTCAGGAGAGCAGACTTTGGCCTCTTCAGGGATCTGCTTGGTAGAATACCAGGGGACAAAGCCCTGGAAGGAAGAGGGGCCCAAGACAGCTGGCTAATATTCAAGGGTCACCTCCTCCAAGCTCAGGAGCGATGCATCCCAACAAAGAGGAAGTCAAGCAAAAACACCAAGACGCCCCTGTGGATGAACAAGGAGCTCCTGGGCAAAGTCAAACAAAAAAAAGGAAGCCTACAGAGGGTGGAAGCAAGGGCAGATAGCCTGGGAGGAATACAGAGAAACTGTCCAAGCAGCCAGGGATCAGGTTAGGAAAGCCAAAGCCCTGATAGAAATTAGTCTGGCCAGGGATGTCAAGGACAACAAGAAAAGCTTCTATAGGTATGTTAGTGAGAAAAGGAGGATGAGGGATAATGTGGCTCCCCTCCGGAATGAAACGGGTGACCTGGTTACCCAGGAGATGGAGAAGGCTGAGGTACTCAACGACTTCTTTGCCTCAGTCTTCACTGGCAAATCCTTGAGCCACACTGCCCAGGCCACAGAAGGCAGGGACTGGGAGAATGCAGAACCGCCCACTGTAGGAGAAGATCAGGTTCAAGAATATCTAAGGAACCTGAAGGTGCACAAGTCCATGGGACCTGATGAGATGCATCCGCGGCTCTTGAGGGAACTGGCAGATGAAGTGGCCAGGCCACTGTCCATCATATTTGAGAAGTCCTGTCAGTCTGGCAAAGTTCCCACCGAATGGAAAAGGGGAAACAGAACCCCCATTTTTAAGAAAGGGAAAAAAGCAAGACCCAGGGAACTACAGGCCTGTCAGTCTCACCTCCGTGCCTGGCAAGATCATGGACCAGATCCTCCTGGAGACTATGCTCAGGCACATGGAAGATAAGGAGGTGACTGGTGACAGCCAACACAGCTTCACTAAGGGCAAATCATGCCTGACAAATTTGGTTGCTTTCTATGATAGGGTTACAGCATTGGTGGATAAGGGAAGGGCAACTAACATCACCTACGTGGACTTATGCAAGGCATTTGACACTGTCCTGCATGACATCCTTGTGTCTAAATTGGAGACACATGGTGACGTGGTTTAGGCCCAGCCGGCAGCGGAGCGCCACGCAGCCGCTCACTCACTCCTTCCCCAGCATGATGGGGAGGAGAAGTTAACAAAAGGCTTGGGTCGAGATAAGGACAGAGAGAGCTCACTAATTATCGTGACAAGCAAAACAAACTGAACTTAGAAAAAGGGATTCATCTTATTTATTACTAAACAGAATAGAGCAATGAAAAAAAAATAACATCAAGCCTTAAAACACCTCCCCCTACCCCTCCCACCTTCCTGGGCTCAACTTCACTCCCGGCTTCAACCTCCTCCCCCCTCAGTGGCATGGGGGGGGGGGGCCGGGGGGGAATGGGGGTTGCAGTCAGTGCAGCGCACGTTGTTTCTGCTGCTTCTTTGTCCTCCGGGGGGGAGGACTCCTCTCATCGCTCCCCTGCTCCAAAATGGAGTCTCTCCCATGGGCTACAGTCCTTCCCGAACTGCTCCGGCATGGTCTCTTCCATGGGGCGCAGACCTTTAGGAGAAAACTGTTCCAGTGTGGGTATCCCATGGGGTCACAAGTCCTGCCAGCAGAACCTGCCCTGGCGTGGGCTCCCCTCTCCATGGGTCTACCGGTCTGGCCAGGGACTTGCTTCAGCCCGGGCTTCCCACAGGCCACAGCCTCCCTCTGGGGCCTCCACCTGCTCCAGCGTGGGGTCCTCCACGGGCTGCAGGTGGAATCTCTACACCCCCTCATCCTCCCTCCATGGGCTGCAGGGGAACAGCCTGCTTCCCCATGGTTTTCACCACGGGCTGCAGGGGGATCTCTGCTCCGGTGTCTGGAGCACCTCCTCCCCCCCCCCCTCCTCCTCCTCCTCCTGCACTGACCTTGGTGTTACATCTTTGCACTTCCGCCTCCAGCTGCAAAAAAACTTCCCCCCTTCTTAAATATGTTATCACAGAGGCGCTGATTGGCTTGGCCTTGGCCAGGGGCGGGTCCATCTTGGAGCTGGCTGGCATTGGCTCTATCAGACACTGTGGAAGCTTCTAGAAGCTCCTCACAGGAGCCACCCCTATAGCCCATGCCCCCACCCGCTACCAAAACCTTGCCACACAAACCCAACACACATGGATTCAATGGATGGACCACTCAGTGGAGAAGGAATTGGCTGGATGGTCACACTCAAAGAGTTGTGGTGAACAGCTCAATGTCCAAGTGGAGACCAGTGACGAGTGGTGTTCCACAGGGGTCGGTACTGGGACCGGCACTGTTTAACGTCTTTGTCGGTGACATGGACAGTGGGATCAAGTGCATCCTCAGCAAGTTTGCCGACGACACCAAGCTGTGTGGTGTGGTTGACATGCTGGCGGGAGGGGATGCCATCCAGAGGGACCTGGAGAGGCTGGAGAGGTGGGTCCATGCGAACCGCATGAAGTTCAACAAGGCCAAGTGCAAGGTCCTGCACAATCCCAAGCACAACTATAGGCTGGGCAAGGAATGGATTGAAAGGAGCCCTGAGGAGAAGGACTTGGGGGTATTGATAGATGAGAAGCTCAACATGAGCCGGCAGAGTGCGCTTGCAGCCCAGAAAGCCAACCGTGTCCTGGGCTGCATCAAAAGAGGTATGACCAGCAGGTTGTGGGAGGTGATCCTGCCCCTCTAATCCGCTCTTGTGAGACCCCACTTGGAGTACTGCATCAGCTCTGGGGGCCCCAGTGCAAGAGAGACATGGAGCTGTTGGAGAGAGTCCAGAGGAGGGCCACGAAGCTGATCAGAGGGCTGGAGCATGTCTCCTATGAGGACAGGCTGAGAGAGTTGGGATTATTCAGCCTGGAGAAGAGAAGGCTCCGGGGAGATCTAATTGCGGCCTTGCAGTACCTGAAGGGGCCTACAGGAAAGATGGTGAGCGACTGTTTATCAGGGAGTGTAATGACAGGACAAGGGGTGATGGGTTTAAGCTGAAGGAGGGTCAATTTAGATTAGATGTTAGAAAGAAATTCTTTACTGTTAGAGTGGTGAGGCACTGGAACAGGTTGCCCAGAGAGGTTGTGGATGCCCCGTCCCTGGAAGTGTTTAAGGCCAGGTTGGATGAGGCTTTGGGCAACCTGGTCTAGTGGAGGGTGTCCCTGCCTGCAGCAAGGGGGGTTGGAACTAGATGATCTTTGAGGTCCCTTCCAACTCAAACTATTCTATGATTCTATGATTCTAAGACTTGTGCTCCAGACCCTTCACCAGATTTGTTGGCCTTCTCTGGACACGTACCAGCACCTCAATGTCCTTCTTGTAGTGAGGGGCCCAAAACTGAACACAGCACTCAAGGTGTGGCCTCACCAGAGCCAAGTATAGGGGACAATCACTTCCCTACTCCTGTTGGCCACACTATTTCTGATACAAGCCAGGATGCTGCTGGCCTTCTTGGCCACCTGGGCACACTGCTGGCTCATGTTTAGCTGGCTGTCGACCAGCACCCCCAGGTCCTTTTCTGCCAGGCAGCTTTCCAGCCACTCTGCCCCAAGCCTGTAACGTTGCCTGGGGTTCTTGTGACCCAAGTGCAGGACCCAGCACTGAGCCTTGTTGAACTTCATACAGTTGGCCGCAGCCCATCGATCCAGCCTGTCCAGATCCCTCTGTAGAGCCTTCCTACCCTCAAGCAGATCAACACTCCCTCCCAACTTAGTGTCACCCGCAAACTTACTGAGGGCGCATGCAACCCCCTCATCCAGGTCATTGATAAAAATATTAAACAAGACCGGCGCCAAGACTCAGCCTTGGGGAGCACAATTTGTGACCGGCCGCCAACTGGATTTAACTCCATTCACCACTACTCTCTGGATTCAGCCTTTCAGCTAGTTTTTTACCCAGCAAAGAGTGCACCCATCTAAGCCATGAGCCACCAGGTTCTCCAGGAGAATGCTGTGGGAAATGATGTCAAATGCTTTACTGAAGTCCAGGTAGATAACATCCACAGCCTTTCCTTCATCCACTAGGCAGGTCACCAAGTCATAGAAGGAGATCAGGTTGGTCAGGCAGGACCTGCCTTTCTTGAACCCAGTCGTGAACTTAATGATGTATCTGTCGTACAGATCTACCTGAGTTAGTTTAACTACTTCCAATCCTATTCCCTGACTTCAAACCAGCCTCTACTTATATTTTTATATAAGCTTTGCAGTATATTAATGGGAGAGCCTTGGTAAAATTGTTATATTACCTGCTACCATCCTTCCCCTAGCCATATTCAGGCTTTGAGTGCCAGGGACTTACATCAGTATTTTTACCTACAGCAGGTCTTTACTGAAAGACATCAACCAACAAGATGTAACACACAAATTTCCAAGATCATGGGCAAATGCTTGAGCAAGTAACTGAAGAACAAGTGAAGAAGTGTTGAGAGACTCCAGAGGAGTTGTTGAGATAAAATACACCCTGATATAGCATTATAGTTTTGACTTTCATTGTGAACTTCAAGACATCCCTACTTATAAGAACATGCTTTCCTGGCCATGTGGGTAGGAGGTAAGGCAATGATACTTTCCAAGCGGAAAGTATCCTCACTTGCCAGTGAGGAAATGTCTAAAATGAATCCCTGACACAGTCCTTCCTTTCAAAACCCTCATTCCATGTGGAGCAGTGGGGGAAGAATAGGAAGAAGTCTGCAAACTTTGTCTTGAGTAGTTTTCATTCCTGTCCATAAGTACATCATATCCACCTGTGGATGTGAACAGAATTTTTATTTCATTCTTAATAGAAAGAAAGGTCAGGAGGACATACATCTCTTGTGCATAAATGGGTTGTTAGGTACCTGTGGCTAGAAGGCTTTTTGCCTGTCCATGTCATTTGCCACAGCTACCTTAATATAATACAGGCAGGATTCGATGTTATATTTACATACAAGCTCTTCTTCCCCCTTTTTAAATCAGGTATTGCTAAGTGATTCCTGATGGGTAATAAGAGCTGAAAAAATACCATTTCAACAGGAGCTTGCTTCAGTTTTCAGAGAAGGAAAATGTAAAAAATTTATTTCTGTGTGCACAGGTGTATGCAGATATACAAGAAAATTGAAAACCAATTTAAAAGGCAATATTGGAAACAATCTGAGCAAGTTTCAGATGCTACTATGGCTAAAATAACTCACAAAATGACTTGGGGGGTCTGTCTTTCATTTCTCAATCCAGTCTATATGATTGAAGTCCATCAGAACACATTGAAGTGGAAAGCAGAAATTAAATTCATTGTTTGTGTCATTTCAACCATAACACAAGTAGATATTTTTTTCAGCAAGGCCATTTAAAAAAAGCACCATAATTGAAAGAAGAAAAATAAAGAAAAAAGAAATCTACTTTATAAATTTAACATTAAAAAAGCATAAACATGATCTGCGTTGACTCTAACTGCATCAACGTTAATGGAGTTACACAGCAACAGTGTATTTTTTCCTTTGTGTCCTAGTTCTTCCATCGCTAAATTTATAGAGTATATCTGATTTTCAGTAAGAGCAGAAGGCACATCTTACATAATCTGTTATATTTTTATAGAGATACCTTTTTACTTTTGTATGTATATTTTGCTCTGAAAAGAGTATTCTTGTGTTAAAAAATGAACAGAATACATATAAATGCATAGAACCATAGAGAATTATGTATTTAAGTGGAATCTACTGTATATACTTCATGGCAGATGAAGAAATGCTATCCAAAACATGTCACACTATCTCATCAATACTAACTTTATGAAAAAGGAAAATATTTGGAGTGATTTTTTGCTGTATTTTAGTGGGACAGTATAGTATATGCATCAATACAGAGTTGCAGCTATTCGGAATACAAATGTCATCATTCTAATTTCAATCATATTTGTGCACAGCAAAAAATACAAAATAAACAAAAATCCCACACCTGCTTACATGAAGTCAAAGATCCATTACAACTGGTTGTTTCTAGACAGAGTAAACTGTCTTTTCTTTCTGCATAGCAACAGGAAAAAGTGACTACTCAAAGGTGTAAAATAAAATTGGATTAGAGTATTCAGTCCAACCAGGGCAGCCCACTAAGAAGTCTAAATAATAGAAAGAATTTATTTATACTTATGTGAAATTTTATTCTGAAGAATTCTGCATCTATCTTTGCTGTTACTAATTATTAAAAGTCTTACTTCTGGTGGTGTTCATTCTGTGGCACTACTAACAGCTTGTTGAAAATGAAGACAGCTAAAATTGCTTATAAAAGTGCAAAATGTTATTCTCTTTTTATGTCTGTCTGTCATTGAACTCTATAGGTGAGCTGCCTCAGCTAAACAGGATTCTTTATGCATTAATCAAAAAATAATTCATCTTAGTCTAAGCAGACTTCGAGCTTTTTCTCTTCATTGAGATATAAATATTGAAATCCTAGGGCTTAGGATACATTGGAATTTGAAGAATCAGCTCCAAGATGAAACTTGTTGAGGTGAGACAGACTATGCCCCGGTTCTACCACTGCAACTTTCATCGTGCTTCATCATTGTCTTTCTTCTCTGAGTTCTGGAAATAGCTGAACTGGTATCCAGCCAGGAGGTGAAGAGTCTTTGCAGGAAGTCAGCACGTACTCCAAAGCTAACTTCTTGGTGTGAAAGAATAGCCTTATTCTTCAGGGACTAGGTATTAGGTTATTCAGCAAGCTCTGTTTAATTTAACTTGTCTTTTTATGTATTATTCAGTAGACAAAATTCCCATGACAGTGCAATAAAAAAGGTCAATATGGTAGCCTGGGTCAAAGTAAAGGTAATTTTTTGCTGGGTTATACAGCAAAAATGTTCAACCAGACTTGAAAGCATGGAAAGATGATTAATCAGTGTGATATGAAAAAAACAGGTGTATCAAGATGAAGTGCAGTGAACCAATTGTTGTTAACTGGTAATGACGGAAGTTATAATCATCATGTAAGGAAAGACTGCTGGTATTCCAGTATACAGTCTTATGATTTAATGAGTATTTAAAAGCAAAACATCTGCTAGACAATACCGAGCATATCTCTTATTCCTTTCAAATTTGATGTTTGCACACACAGGTGATTCCGGAGATTTTTAGATAGCTTCTTTTTCTTAATATTAGTGTATAGCTTTTTATTATTAATAATTTGCAAGTTTTCAACTTTGCAAGTTCAGAGATTTTAGAGGGGAAAAAAAAAGTGTTACTGGTGCTAGCGGTATATTCATAGTAATTAATTGGTAGTTATACCAGTGGAGTAGTAGGTCTAAAATGTCACCTTCAAAACAGTGTATTATTGTCTTAATATTGTACAGCATTTTTCTATTTGTACTTGCATTTGAGCAGAGTATGGGTCAGTTCTTTCTGAATTTGCCTAAATTACACTTTACATCTCCTAAATATATCAGGAGCTGTATTTCTCCAAAAGTGGGATTTAGTCAAAGATTAAGAGATCAATAGAAATTTAGATCAAGAGAACAGGATATGCTTATTTTGCTGAAAAGTATTTGCCTTACATTTTATTTCAGCCAATTTTGCCTATTTACTTCAGAAGAGATTATTAGACATTTACCTTTAGCTCTTGTTCCTTTTAAAAAAGAGGAATACATTTCCATACATTACTAAAATTTGTCTTAATTTTTTTAATTATTTATCAAAATAAAAGCTATTCCACAGGATGACCTTTCCTGTTAATAAGGTGATAGAATTTTTCATCATTCATTAAGATCCAGTTAAAAGGCCTTTGATTATGTGTGAATTTTTCTTGCCTCCACTAAAAGAGAAATACTCTTGTAGCCTATAAAATCTTTTTAGTAATATGGATTCTTCTTTATGTATTGGCAGGCAGGCAGGATTTCAACTGAACCTCAGTGTGGCTCTTTACCTCCAAAAAAACCTAATCTATTTAAAGAATATTCTTAAAAAAAAACCCAATGACAACAATGTACATAACAAATCAAGAGAAGAAAAAACTTTATGCATGTTCTTCCACTTGCATCCTTAAACAACACACATAAAAAGAAGTGCTGCTTTCACTACTGTGAGGACAATATTGGGGAAACTTATGCAAAGAATTTAAATGCATGCTCAGGTAAGCTGTACAGGTTATCAAACAGAGCCCCAAGAATCTGTCATTGAAACAGAAGCAAATCAGAAACATTATGAGAGTAAGGACAGCAGCATCCAAATCCTTATTTCCCTGTTCAGCATCGTCTTGTGTCTCTGGGCACATAGAGAAAAAGAGCAAACAAAAACCTCATGGTCTTAGTATTCAAGAGGAATAAATGTAGTTGGAAATTACATCAAAGGAGCAGACGTCTCTGTTCTAAAAAAAAATATCACAGAAACACATATATATAGTCTCCTTTCTCAGCAAAACAGAGTCAGAATTTCTAAGTCTACATGAGCCTGGGACAGAGGAGCAGGGGTACAACAGAGTCTCTGATTTGTATTTCTGCTCGATTAACTTGAGCAGGATGAAATCCGCCACTGGCAGGCCAAACTGTAGACACTTTTAGTTCCCACCTAAATCCTGTTTGCAAGACTTAAGTGAGGCATAGACCTTTACTGGCTGTTGAAACAAAGATGAATTTCATCATTTATGAGTAAACCAGCAAGAAATGCAGCAAAAAACATAAATAATTTTTCTAAGGTCTAGTTTCAAGTGCAAGATTGTTTGTACTGATGCAGAAACTGTCAGGGGAGACAAGGATTTCAATTGACCTGACATTTCTTAAAAATTAAAGGCCAACAGTTTTTTCCCTTCTGATTCTGCTCTGCAAATATTGTTCTCCTTCCATTGTTTCTGCAGACTTTTGAAAACTGATTTGAGTGGTTTACAAATACAAAATAACTGCAATGTGGAAATGGAATAGAGTGTTTTCTTGGAATTAGCTTTTTGACTACCCAGAATAAGGCTGAATAATAATAGCAGTATGAATACTAATTATATTAATATAAGATTCCAATCTTATAACTTTTCATAAGCATTCACAGAGCTATCTCTCATTTCGTAGAATCAAATGGCAATGCATGCCCTGGCCTAAGAAGTTACAAACTACATATATATTTCAGAAGTAATAAGTGCTCTGACAAACAGCAGAGATAAGTCTAGTGTTGCATGCAAATACATACTTTAATGTTTCGGTGTTAGCAGCCTGGCACCTATATAACTTGTGTTCTTACACTGCCACTTCTATCAAAGGAAGAGGGGAGGTGATATGAGTAGGACAGGAAATATGTATTTCTGTGTAATCTTCCATGTTTATAGAAACACATAGAAAAAAGAGCAAGTGGATTTTTATAGACGAGCCCCATAATCTCTACGTATGTAGTAAAGAAGTAAAAAAAAAAAAAATTCACAAAAAAATCTTAAATTAGACTGAGATTTTCTTCTCTTCCCTTGACAATTCATGGCAATCAAAGATCAGCAACACCCACACCCATACACCCCCCTCTTCCAGATTACAAAATGAGATTTGGAGACAGTCTTGCAGATGTCTAGTCATGCAACAGAGGTTTGGGGTGAACACCAAATTCCACTACTTGCCGTCTCTCTTAGTAGAGGCTACAAGGCTCCACGTTTTTGTGGAAACTGAAGCTTCATGAAGCTGTTAGCCCAGTGGACTGTACCTCTGTCAAGGGCCACTAAAGATACAGCAGAGCAGATCTAACAGCTTGTGCTTCTCCTCAGGATCAAACAAACTTGCACAGACAGAGACTTTGAAGCTGTATTACCGAAGCTGAGCATGTACCTTGTGGGGGATTGACCCTAGCCAGCAGCCAAACACCCACACAGCCATTCACTCATGCCCCTCTCACAGGATGGGATAAAAATAGAAGGAGAAAAGACTTGTGGATCAAGATAATGACAGTTCGATAGTTAAAGCAAAAGCCGTGCGTACAAGCAAAGCAGTAAGAGGAATTTATCCATTGTTTCCTATTAGCCACTTCTAAGACAGGGCCTGAGTTCACATAACAGCTGCTTGGGAACAGAAATGCCATAACCACAGACTTTTCTTCTCCTCTCCCACAACATCATATGGCACAGAACCTCCCTTTGTTCAGTTTGGGCCAGCTGTCCCCTCTCTTGCTTACCCACTCTCTGAGACGAAGAAGGGAGGAGGTGGTAGAGAAGGGAAGAGAGAAAGCCTTGACTTTGTGCAAGCACTATTTAGCAACAGCCAGAACATTAGTGCATTAGCAAGACTGTTTGAGCCACCAGTCCAAAGCACAGCACCATATGGGCTGCTGTGAAGAAAGTTAACTCCATTTTTCCTCCAAAAAGTATGCGAGGAGTAAAATTCTGGTCACTGAGCTTGTGACCCAGCTCCTCTATTCCTGAAACATGTAGACAAAAACATGTAGACAAAGACCATGTGCACCATATGCCTGTGAAAGATCACCACTCACTTGGTCAGCCCCGAAGGGGGGGGGGCCGACAGTGAGATCCCCAGGACCCCCACAACCCACCGACTCATTTCTAGAACATTTCTGAACATTCCTGAGCACATGCTGTGCCTGCTCAGTGACCCCTGCCCATGGGGTGGGCACATTGGGTTATAAAAAGGGGAAACATAAGTTTTCAGCGCGCGCCCACCACCTGAAGACTACAACTACGAGCAGAGAACATCGCTGGATCCACGTGTGGTGATATCTTCTCTCTTTTCTCTCTCTTTCTCTCTCTCTCTCTCTCTAACTTCATTTTTGGCACATTAGGTTAATATCGTCACAAGTTTTGCTAAACCATTACCTTTCATAGTTCTGCTAAGTTTTAAGTATTGTTATGATTTTCGCCAAGCCTCTATCTTTTGCAGTTCCACTGAGTTTTAAGTAAATTCGTGGTTTGTTTGAACCTCTAGAGTAATTGTTACTCCTGATGACCGCGCAGGGCTCTAGTGAGATGTCAAGGAGAGAGAATACAGGAAAGGAATGACACTGGCATCATAAGAAGGAAGTAAAAAGGACTGTTAGGAGAAAAAAAAAGAAGAAAAGACAAGCTATTTAATCATTATTTGTTATTGTTGCTTAAAGGAGTATTCTAACTAGCCTGTAAGGCAGACAAGAAGCTGCCTGAGATGAGGACAAAAATGTCTGAAATACTGAGTACACATTCGTGTGCAAAAAAAAGTTCAATAGTTTCATTTATAATTAGCTCAATGGTGGATGCCATCTTCAAATTAAGCCATTCACATTTTATACTGCAGTTGCCCAATGCTTATATTTAATTTAGAAAGTGCACTGTTAACCTCTGATCTTTCCTTCATCAAGGCTCTCTTAAAGCATCAAGATTTTCTTAAAATTTAGCAATTGCTGTGAATTCAAGTTACCTTTTTAAAAAGTAGTAAGTACAAAGAAATATTTAAACTGGACTGTCCTCTTGCTAATCTGTATATTTTGGTTACAAACTCAGCCTATATTCATCCTGGTTTGGAATTCAGCTTTTTATATTATAACATTCACGTCTTCTCACTGATATTAGTGGCAGGTGCCATTCTAGGCTTTAGGAGCTACGCATTTGTACAGCTAGGATTGGCACATGCTGCATGTTCCTGGACTATATTTAGGTTTAATATAAATAATTGTTTAAGTTGTGCTCAATTAACTGCTTATAGAAACACCACTCTTTTCTGTGGAGTAGGAATTTTTACAAAAGGAAATATATATGTCCTGTTAATGTAAAGACAAATAAGTAGTCATATTAAGATCACAATTTTAGTCATCACAAACTTTTCAAGTATCATAAAGAATCACATAAAGATCACTGTGGGGAGATAGTCTGACCTAATAGCTACAGGATTTTCCAAAATTTAGTCCTGTTTGAACTAGAGCATATCTTTAAAAAATGTGCCTAATTATATCATAAGAACTTCCAATGATGAAGAATCTAAGTGCATCAGCTTTGGTAAATTTTTCCAGAAGGCAATTGTTCTCTGACTGTCAGAAGTTTACAATTCCTTTCTAGTGTGAATTTGTCTAATTTCTTCCAACAGGTAGGTCTTACTATGCATTAGACTCCTAAATTAAAAGGTGGCCTCTTAAGTTCTATGTTAAAACTGTTCCCTTTGAAAATCTTCATGACTGTGACTGTGTCATACTTCAGACATCTTTTTTTTCTAGTGAAAACAGTGAGTTTTGAACTATTTTTTCAAAAAATGCTACTCAATTCCTCCAAATAAACAAATGCCAATCTGAATGGTGGGAATGGAGATGAGTGAATGTTTCTGACTGTGCCACACAGAAAAGTAACCACTTATATTGATAGATGTAGATATTTTTGTTTAAATTCAGCCGAGACTGATCCATACTGCCAGTTCTACTCAGAAATCCAATGAAAACATTACAGTTGCACCATGCTTTGGATAAGAATCCCTCACGTAGGTCTTAGCTACCACTGACTTACATCTGGAGAGCTTGGACAAAACCAAGGATCTGATTGAGAAGTGTCAATATATTTTATTGAAAACACAGGATCAAATTAGATAAATGTGCTAACCATTAATATGTTCCACAGAAACTCTATGGATTTAATTCAATGAACAATAAAAAGGATTATGGGAAAAGATTAATGAAATCAATCTCCCAATTTGAATGTTGATAGCATCATAAAATACTGAAATGAATTATAAATACCACATATAATTTAAAAAGAGAAATAATTATATTACTCTCTCCGGTCCATAGTTACATATGCATCATGAAGAGAAACTATGTTTCTAGACACTGTAAATTCCCCCTTTTTAAAGTAAATTTTATGGAAACAAGAAGAAGACAATTAAGTCTTGATCTAACTCTGAACTTTGTCCAAGACCAGCTGGGTCCTTAGGGCTATAACTAAATAGAGATTTCCTACAAGACATTTCTTTTAATAGTGATCATAATGTACCCAAATTCAGCATTTTCTTTTAGAAATAGATAAAAAACAGACCAAAACAAACAAACAAACAAAGAAAAAAGACTCTCAGTATAATATCTTCTCTCTTGAAAAAGTGAAATTAGATAAAAATGAGAGAGAAATAAAGAAATTTGTTGGTTATAGGCCATCTTGAGTACTGTGACCTGTGCTTTTTAACACATTAATAAATTGTATAGCAAAAATAGAGCAAACAATGAAATGTCAAAGTCTTCTGCTAATAAAGCATTTTTTGTAATGCTTTATTGGTTTCAGTGACCAGCATCCCAACATTCACACCTTCTGTAAGTTCTGCTCGTCTTTTTACGGGAGGTTACAACTTGCTTTCACCCTTAAGTTTTGAGTTTTGAGTTTTGGGGTTTTTAAAATGTAACACTGAAATTGAGATGCTGTGAAAACTAAAACAGCGGAATTAAGTCCTTCAAAAAACCAGAATAAACTCAGTTGTGGCGTATGGACTCATTTGTGGCTATTAAAAATTAGCCACTTTCTACATCATTGGTTGCTGGAGGATGAAAGGGACAATTGCTGCTCAGCATATGCCATGCTTTTAAAGAATACTGCATCCAGCTTTGGGAACCCTATACTAGAAGAATTATTGATAAAGTAGAGCAAATCCAAGAGGTCCACTAATATGGTTGGAGGACTGAGAACTTGCCCTGTGAGGAGAAGTTGAAGGAGCCTGGAGAAGAGACAAGTCTGAGAGGATTTAACAGCAGCTCCCCCCGCCCCCCCCCTGCCCCCGAACTTAAAAGGAGGGCATGGAGAAGACAGAACCAGGCTCTTCACAGTAGTGAATGGCAGGAGATGAGAGGAACTGGCCATAAATTGGAATAAAAGAGATTCAGACTGGACATAAGGGGAAACTTTTTCACCACAAGAAGAGGCAAGCAGTGCAGCAAATTGTTCAAAGAAGATGTGCAGTCTCCATTCTTGGAGATTTTCAAGACCCAAATGGATAAAACCCTCAGCAACCTGGTCTGTTACCACAGCCAACTCTGCTTTGAGCAGAAGATTAGAGACCTTACATGTTGAATTATACTATGAATTTAGAATCTTATTATCGTCTTCAGTTTCCACAGTGTTGACACAATACTTCTAGTTTGTCTTGGTAGTTAAATGAGAGAATGATGATCCTGATATCAAGATAGTTAAATCTTTTGAACTAATAGAGAAGTAAAAGCTTGACTTTCCTGAAATAACAGCAAAATGGTGAAGACTTTGTGGCACTGCTATTCTACTCATTTCAATAAGTAGCACTGATCTGCTTATTTCACTGGTAATTTGTCAGACAATACACTTTTCCAAATTGCAGGCCCAAATTAATGAAGCTTATAACTCTTCTTTACTTGAAGAAAATTTAAACATAAGCTACGTAAGTCACAATTAGATTCTCCTGGGAGATCATAAATGGGATTTAAGTTGTAAACACAGATCTATGGACTTCTTGCACAGGCAAAATTTAATCCATACATAGTTTTTCACTGACATTGCTCAAACAGAAAAGGTTTACAGGACTGATAATGAAGCTAATAAAGAAGAAAGAGTGAGTACTAGATAATTTAACCTCACAGCTATACCGCGAATGCAAGTCCATATATATAATTCCTGCCACAAGAAAGCTGCAATCTTTTGGTATTCTGTTTAGATTAAGATCAACTAGATGAGTGCTAGTTGATAAAATCACTTTAGAGAATGAAAACTGAAATCAGAAAACTAGAAATAAGAATGGGACATGATTAGCTATTGTACTATAAAGGGTTTAAATCACTTTTAACAAAACTAGTAGAATGATCTGCCTGGGTAAAAATATGTGACCTGCCTGGGTTTTCTAATGGACTGTGACTCTCTATTCAAAATATGTTGCAATTATAATTTACCCACCTTCATCTCTGTGCTCAAATGCTCCCTTTAAGGTTGGTTAAGCTGTAACAGATGATGAAAGCAAATTAATTTAGTTTCTAGATATCCGCTGCTCCATTAGTAAGGAGAAAATCACCGACATAAGAAATTAAGTGGGCAATGTGATTAAAATGCTATCCATGTGCTTGAAAAAATCCTAGTGATTTTAGCAATGATGTTAGAAGTTTCATGATTGTCTCTGTCCTCAGACTAAAGACATAAATACACGAGATCTGTAAAAGCAGAATGAGCATCCTCAGACTGCTCAGTGTATAGCACCACCACTAATATTTTTATAGCACTTTTCAATGAAAGTGCTCCAAGAATTTTAAAGAGGAAACTGTGTTTCATTAGACTTATTTTACAGTTCAAGGAACAAACATACTGACAAAGTGACAAAAAAATGATGGGAACAAGATCACTGTTGAGGTCTTACAATTCCATAATCCTAAACAGCTACCCTTTATTATACTGTTCCTAGGCTCCTTTTAGCTGTCCTGAAGATGTAGGCTGTCCAGAAAGGAAAGACACACAACTTTATGTGCTTCTCTCATAACTTTAGGAGGATATGTATACAGTAGTTTTAGTATAAATGTGTACAAGTATGCAATGTACATGTTTCAGTACAAATATACAATGTGTATGGGAAGCCATAATAAAATTCCTGCATTGGTAAGAAGTGGATTCAGTATTAGTTGGTATTCTCACCTACTTCCCATTCTGACTCAATCCCACACTAGCCCTTCAGTTCAGCATTCCATAGAACACAGCCAGCATGTTGCATCTAGCTTTGAGACCCCAGTGTGAGAAGAAAATCAATAACCAGGAGTGAGTTCAGTGGAGGACTACCAGGATGATCAAGGATAAGAACACTTGCCCTGTGAGGAGACGCTGAAGCAGCTGGGCTTGTTCAGCTGTGATTTTGTAATGGGAAATCTGTTTTTTTTCAGGACAATATTACCATGTATGCAGGCTGTGTGCAATATGAAGAGCTTGTTACCATCATGATACCATTAATTAATAAAAATATGCATTTCTTTCTTTACCTACTCTGCTTATAATGTGTAAGCTACTGTGTCAGCAATTTAGCTACTAATGACCATGGAGTTATAAAAGGGAATTTAATGACACTTAGAAAATCAGAACCCAGAGCCTGAAGTAAATTGTCTGTTAGCTTGGAAGCAGAGGTTTGTAAGGAAAAGAAGAAAAAAAAAAAAAAGAAGAAGAAATTTTTCATATGAGTGTATTGCTTATAGTAGAAATTACAAAAGAACAATAAAGTACAGGAATTAAAGTACAGAATGAATAAATTAATATCTGTTCAGTGTTCAAGACTAAATATTTCAGTGCTACTGAAACTACAAATTCTAAAACAAAACAAACAAAAATAGATACTTCTAAATGTTTCATTATTACAAATCTATGAATGATAAATATAACATGCAGTAAGTATTTGACAGGTAGCATTTAAAATTACATGCTCTAAAGCAAAGTGTTTAGAAAGACATTTATGCAAAACTTGTCTAGACCTTAACCTTGAAAATACTTAAGCACATGTATACCTGCAGCGGTGAAAAATTGCTCAAATAAGTCAAACTATTAAGCTTTCAAGAATGGATTAAAACAATACAGAGAGGAGCATTTATATTTAACAGGAATCAGAGGATAAAGCAATGATGTCTTTAGACTAAACTGATGTGGATATCACACTACATTAATTTCCATGAGAGTCTGCAGAAGTAGAATACCTGCATATGAGTGCAGTGTCATGCCTGAAGCCTCAGTGCTTCATAGGAAAAGAAGTCTACACAATTAGCAATTAATAATGACTTAATAAATCACATACTTCTAATGGAAAGCATGTAATTTCTAAGAAGAAATGAAAACTTAAAATGGAAGTGTGAAGAGGACTGTGAAAGTCCAGTATCCGATATGTTGGACTTACTGAATGTGTGTAGTGTAACTGTTCTGAGTATGTGCAGCACTGCTGAAGAATTGGACCTCTACGCATGTGTACAGAGCCTCCATACTGCATCCGTGCCATTTCAGTTTCCTAACTCTATCCACTTTTGCACCCCCAGCCTGTGGCTCCGTCGAGATAGCTCTGCTTGTGAAGGTGTGAGATTTGACAAAGGCTGAGGAAAATGCTGAGGTACTTCATGCCTTCTTTGTCTCAGTCTTTAGCAGTAAGACCAGTTGTTCTCCAGGTACCCAGCCCCCTGAGCTGGAGGACAGGGATGGGCAGCAGAATGAAGCCCCCATAATCCAAGGAGAAATGGTCTTTTCCAACCAAAACGATTCCATGATTCTATGATTCTATGACTCCTGGGTAACTTAGTGACTTCATTTAATTACAGAAAATTGTTTTAGAGAAATAACTAATGCTGTGGTTTAGACCCAAACCACAATCCTATTGGCACACAATGCTAATGTAAAAAACATGTATGTGCGGTTTATTAGAGTGTGAAATGGGGTATTGAATAAGAAATTGTCTTGGTATTGTTTGGATTATATAGCCTATTAAAACTTATGATTAGTCTCATACTTAAACAATAGGTAAACCATTAAGTAGATAATGGGGACCAATACATACACCATATAATTGTTACTGTGGATGTAAGTTAAGAACCACAATCTCAGAAACTGTGTTTGTGTCAGTTGCAAATGAAAGGATCCTGTGACCCAAGCCTGGATCAGCCATTTGACCTAGGGAGCCATTGCATGGTACAGCAATCATTTGGGTAATTACGGTACTGGTTGCCCAGATTTTTCATATGCTCTGTTAAAACAATCCTTTATCAGATGCTGTAGTTTTATTTATCTAGAATCTGATAGGATCTTATTTGAACTCCTGATTGGAGATAACAACAGGAGACAACCTAACCTCAGTTCCCTATAAAGTAGCAGAACAAATAATTAGAGGGAAAAATATAAATCCATCAAGAAGAATTTATAAGAAACAAACAAGAATAATTTATTAAACAAAAACAAGCTGCCTAAGATTATGAAGACTAGAAGACCTAGTCAATTTTTTTCTTTTTTTTTTTTTTTTTTTATGTGTTAGAAAGCTACTGGATAAAGAAAGATATTTGATAGGTGCATTAGATCAGCAACTGCCAGCTCATATCTTGAAAAACTTCGTAGAAAATTCAAATTGAATTGGTGCACACATTCAAACGAATAATCAAAAACCGTTCAAAAAATTTGGCAACATTTCAGATAAACCAGAATCCTTCTGAATATTGGTGTGTCCCTGCAGAAATGATAGTCTTCTAAAAATTCTGCTATTCAACCTGCCGTCCACACAGACATAAAGCGTGTTCACACATTTGCAGGAACAAGGCTGTACTCACTCTGTTGTCTTGGTTGCTGCTTTGTTGAGTTGAGACTTTTTTTGGAAGAGTTGTTCTCATGGAGTCTACTAGTCAAAGTCTTCCCTGTTTTTCCTGATGATCTCTATGCTTACCAGATTATCTGTTGAGGCATGTGTGTATGTCATCTATTGTGGTGAACTAATAGGATCCTGCCCTCAAGTGACAAGTATTCTAGCATCAGGAAAGGTAAACAAAGATGATATACAAAGGTAAATTTTCATCACCATTGGCAATAGGCAGAAACTCACTATTTACCAGCTAAGTATGTACTTCCTGATATTTTGTGTTAAAAGCATAGCTGCAAGTTGCCCACATATGGGACATTGTAAAAAAAATTGTTATAAAATTGTGTTTTCTGGTGGTTTTGCATGTCATTCTCTGACATATAACACAGGGAAGGGATATTTTTTGGCAAGAAATACTTTGTAGAACACTCTTACCTGGGTTCAGTGGATTGTAAGTTACCTGCAAAAGCAGAGTTATTCAGGTATTTCATACCTGAAACCAATATATAACTAAAAGGATTTCAAACCCTGACAGGGATTCACAAGTGTGTGGCTCTGATTTTATTGCCAGTATAGAATAGTTATGGAAACATGAATTAGTTATAGCTTGAAACTTGTATTTCGTATGAATAGAACTGCAACTTTTAAATGTAATACTGCTGAAGTATGACTGATTGTCCCAAAAGACTGTCAAAACATGGTATGTCAGACTCAGCTTCCTTCCACAAACATATCACAATCTGTTTTGATAGGGAAGGGATATAGTTTAATTATTTGTTTTTAATCTGACTCCAGACCTGACATATGGCACCTCATTAAGTTCTCTTCACTTGGTCTGTTAAAAACAACCATCCACAAAGGAGGCATGCAATTTCTGGCACAAAAGATAAACTCAGAAAACTTTGTGCCATCCTACAAGGTCAGCCAACCTGAACTGAACACCTGACTTCTGGTTTCGAAGGATAACTGTCACTTAGTACCACAGCACATGTAACAGCCTGTTAGTAAAGAAACTTTACATTTATACCTCAGAACTTTTCTCCTGCCACAGAGTCCAATAATCTATCAAAATCAAATAATAAATTCATAAACCTCTACAAAAATGCAGGTCAATACTGAAAAATCTGAATCAAATCAGAAAGAAAAGGACATGGGTAAGTTGTTTTCCAACTTAGGCAGTACCT
The DNA here is from genome assembly GCF_011004875.1 of Balearica regulorum gibbericeps. Taxonomy (NCBI): domain Eukaryota; kingdom Metazoa; phylum Chordata; class Aves; order Gruiformes; family Gruidae; genus Balearica; species Balearica regulorum. The sequence continues at coordinate 19,703,814 of NC_046186.1, forward strand.
TATTATCATACACTGTGAGGCTTTTGAATCCCAGAAATCCATTCTGCATCATGTAGAAATTCCAGGCAGATACAGCAGCTGTGACATTATTTGAAATGGAGAGAATATGACAGTACTTTGTCAGCTTCTCCGTAACAGCTAGTCATTCAGCATTTAGGCTAAGGCTTGCAGAGGGGATGAAAGTCTCCAGTAAAACGCAACATCCTCTGCAAGAATGCTACATAAAGCACAGAGTTACCATCAGGTACATCATGATGTGTTAGGGTAAAATAATAGTATCTTGAACTTGCATAGCACATTTCATTTGGGGAAGCAAAAGTACTTTACAGGCATGTGTTTTAGGACCTGCAAAGGTTTTCTGCCTATGGGTCTCTAAAAGGTGATTTCTCTTGCTGAGATTCCATTTATATTGTTCTTGGTGACCTTCTTTCCCCATAGAAACAAGCAATATTTCAGTCCCTGAACTAGACAACAGTCCAGGGAAATAATGTTTTATCCCTCAGCCTTTCTGCCTAATACAACATCTGCCCAGCCTGAGCAAAAACTTGGGTTTACTAGCAGCCATCTTCCTATCACTTCCAACTGGAACCATACTCAGAGGACTATCAGAAGAAAAGTGTCCTGGTTAAACCACTTTCTCGTGGTGGGAGACCAGAGTTTGAGGTATTAATTCTTCGGCTTAAGGAAGGATCTTCCATTTCCCATCCGCTTACTACTTTGATACAGGTGAAGCACCACTTTCCGGCCTCCTCTGGAAGCCATGCAACAGAGAAACAGGTGATTTGCATGTCAAGGTAGAGCTTGGATCTGTTTTGCAGTGGGTCAGATAATATGTCTGCAGTGATATTTAAGCCCTTATGGATCCTATCTTGCTACCATTTCCCAACTCTATTTGGCAAAGAATATTTTTAATGGAGTGTTTTTACTGTTACTTGAGAACAAAACGTGTAGCTTTCCTTCAGAAGCATGGTCCAGATTATCAGACAAAAGTTCCTTTATACTAAATGAAGGATCATGATACATATAATTGTCAACTAAAAACAAAGAGTCAAAGGGTTTGAGCAGATCTTCAGACATCTAGAAATCTGTCATGTCTTTAATATATCAAAGCCTCTGAGTCTGTTGGTGATGTTAAAGCTCTGAAATAACAAATTTGGGAAGAATGTCTTATAATTTAACACAGCGAGAATTCTTGTAACTTGCAGTCTTCAACCAAGAGAACTGACATGTTTTGCCATAGGCTGAATATCCTTCTTGCTTTTTCTGTAGTCCAGCTAAACAATTCCGTGTCTCATTAAAAAAAAAAAAAAAAAAAAATTAAAAACTTTGTTTTCCCCAAGGCTGTTTTGCTTCCATTTTTTTGAAATACTTTCTTTAGTGTTGACAGATACTCAGTATAACTTCTGTTTGTGCTGAGAATATTGTCATTCTTCCCTAAAGCATGAGGATACCTTTCAACAAATTTTGTGGCCCTCTGAAAATTTTCTAGCACTGACAATATCCCATATGGCAATCTACTGTGCTGGCTTAAGTGGCAAATTTCTTGCATTCCTTACTCCAGGCGCAGTGGTTACTAGTCCTTTAACTTACTACAAGTTTTACAGCCATCTCACCAAAACCTGCTGTGTAGAAAAGGGATAACTGATCTAGAAAACTGAGCCTCAGTAAGTCTGCAGTCTTCTCAGGAACAGACATCCATGTCCCAGGAAAACACAGGCACTGGGAAAATGCATTCAGAAAACTGCAGTGATAATCCGGTGTTCTGTTAATTCATCTACCTTACTTCCATTTCTTCTGTCATTTATATTTTAGAGGGCCAAATACAGAGTTTACCATCTGGATGGGTTACACCATCCCATCCAAGTAACCAGTCGCTCTTGCATTCATTAGTGCATTTGTATTGCTGATAGTCACAGTCCATGCTTTGTGCTCCCTTTGACCCTATGTTAGTACTTGCAAGGTCCCAATATCCTCCAGACAGAATATGATATTTACATGATCCTCTTTTACATTCTTTCCTATCAAATTAAGAAGCTCTCACCTTTTTTCCCATTTTCCTACCATTTTGGTTCATATTCCTACATTTCATGCAATTATAGAATGATTTGGGTTGGAAGGGATCTTCAAAGATCATCTAGTGCAACCTCCCTACCATTGGCAGGGACATCTTCCATTACATCAGATTGCTCAAAGCCCCATCCAACCTGATTTTGAAAACTTCTAATGATGGGGCATCCACCACTTCTCTGGGCAGTACTCCAGGTGGGGTCTCACCAGAGTGGAGTAGAGGGGCAGAATCACCTCCCTCGACTTGCTGGTCACACTTCTTTTGATGCAGCCCAGGACACGGTTGGCTTTCTGGGCTGCAAGCTTCTCATCCACCAACACCCCCAAGTCTTCCTCAGGGCTGCTCTCAATACATTGACCGCCCAGCCTGTAGTTATGCTTGGGATTGGCCCGACCCATGATCAAGTTCCCTTTTGCCTGAAATCACTTTTGAATTCACTCACTACTGTAACACCACAAACTCATTTGCTGCACACCATATCTCCTGAAATGTCTCTAAGTAACCAGGATGTATTTGATTTTTTTTGTTGTGCCACGGTAATAGCTATTGTTTCATTTTGCACTTCTCATAATACCAGGGAATGTGAAATACTCTCATTTTTATTTTTAATATATAGCTGCCTATCCTCACTTTCTGCAATATTTTCACAGATTTGCAATATGTTTATATCACTATTTCTTTTAACCACCAGATTTTCTACAAAATAGCCCATTTACATTAATAGAATCTCTATGACCATAGCTGTCAGGAGACCTCAACAAGTTTAGATGTTCAAGTTTGTGTAACTTACATTTGATGTGCCCCTGCCTGGTTTGAAAATCTGATTCCATGTGAGGAGCCAGATGCTGAACACTTCTGCAAAAGTTCATTTTGTGTACAAAATTCCTAAGTTCTCTTGAACAGCTTACAAGGAAGACCTAATGTGCCTTTTACCTTGATGTAACATAACACGTCTGTGTTGTAGTCCACAGTTGTCCTCACGTGTAATGGAGAGCAATGAAATACTCTTCAGTGTAAGACCAGAACTGCAAATGATATGCAGCATCAGCTACTCAGTCTGAGTGAGGGGCAAAGCTTATGGCATAGCCACAGAAACTGCGCTAACGTTGCTTTTAGGATGATGTGCTGGCTTCAGGATCCTTACCCGTGGCAGTTTTTGATTGATTGATTGATTGATTGGTTTGCTTGGTTTGGGGTTTGGTCTGTTGGATTGCTTAACTATTCTTTTTAAAATATATTTTGGTTTATATTTTGGTTTTTTTTGCCCAGGATGGTTGTGCCTGGTGACAATTACCTTAGATTAAGCCCAAAACAATTTAATGAAGAATGACCGTTCCTATTTGAAAGTTCATTACTGCAGTATGTGTTATCTTTTTGAAAGTAAAACTGTATAGGTCAGCAATTTAGGTAATATTAAAATCTTTGATCTGTTATCCTCAAGTTTCTTTAGGCACAAATGAGTTGTGGCTACTAGTCCACCTTTATAATTTTTTAAAGGTTCAGAATAAATCTCATTTAATGCAATAATAATACAATTATTACTTGAATTTTAAAACTGCAATAATGTTTTAAAGTCTTGATCTTGTAAGTTAGCAAGCAGTGAAACACACAAACCATAATCTTGTGATGGACACCTCAGTAGTCAAAGGTGAAACTATATGGTGCAATAACCTAAAGGACCATAAAAACCTCACTCTCTATGAATTTAACTGAAGACACTTCTGCATGAAGGTGAATTTATCAAATGTTGAACATCAAATTTTGTGGTTCATTAATACCACTATGAATAAAAGTATTTTGTCAGTTTCTCTGGGGCTCTGAATACACAATTTGCGAATGTGTAAAAGTGTTTTCCAAAATATTAGCTGGAAGATAATTGAAATTATCCTGAAAAAAAAAATATTTTCTTCAATAAATGTGTTTTTTTTTCCTCCTGAAGTGCAATTTCCTTTTTAAAATGCCATCCAGCATTAGTTAAAAAATATATTTTTCCTGTCAATGACTTCATGTTATTGAAATGATGGTCAAAACTACCATCAAATTTACATTTTGCATTTTTCATCTACAATAAATATGATTTTCAGGAAAAGGCTATGTTCTTTAGCAAAAAAAAAATGTTTTAGTCATGACCTGGAACACAATTTTAGTTAACGAATGGGTAACATATATGAAAAGTTTCACACTGTTGAAAATAAAATTTCAATAAAGATTGTCCCATTTTCTTTAACATTTGAACACTCTTTGAAAAACTAACTGCAAAATTTTTAGCTGAAAGATAAAATTTTGATGATTACTGGAAAAAAAGAATTAGAATGGAAAATTATTTGCTATGTAAAATAATTTAATTGCATGAGGTTTTTTTAAATCTTTTAGTAAGTCTCAGATAAACCATAGCAAACCTAACTTAGCTAAATAATTTGTAATTAATTTACCACTGTATGATTTCATTTATGTAAGTAGGGTGCAGTTTTGTACCTTCCTGTGTTTACAGAGATGCATCTTACTTAAAATTGAACAGCCAACACACAAGACTGACACATAAGAACAGATTGGAAATCAAAATCACTCTCTGTCATATTTTGTATGCAATTACAGTTTATCTATCTAGTAATGGCAACACCTATGAATAAACTGAAGAAGAATTTATTACAAAGAGCAACAACCTGATTACATCAAAATATGACATTTTTTCATAGTAGCTGGAGCTACAGTTCAGAGAAAAATAGTTATAGTCTAGGCTTCCATGGTGTTCAGCTGTGGAAGAAGAAAAGTGGCTCCTTATGTTGGCTAGTTGACTTCTGTATTAAAACCAGATGTTCATTACAATTTTTTGTAAGCATTGCCATTCAGAAATAGATCACAGATGTATTTTAGAGGAGATGGAGAGATTACTTTTTATACAGGAACTTAAAAAAAGTGCAAAATTTTAATGAAAACCATCAGGCTCCTCAAAAGTTTGGTTCAATATTTTGGAGGTTTTGTAAGCTTACATATTTTGAAAACCATAAGTAATGTGTTCTTTTTTATTTTACCACTTCTGCTTTCATTTCACTCTATGTGTACAATACCAGAAGCAGGATTATGCAGCAATTCAAATGCCTACAGGAGGAGTTTCTGCTGCTGCCATGGTTTTAACACAAGCCTGAATGGCATTACCTAAGCTGACAAATATTTGCCTCTGTCAGTGAAGATGTTTCCACCACAGCAAGTTCAACATGGTGTGAAAGTAAGATAAATTTATTTTTTTTTTTTTTTTTTTTTTGCCACCAAGGTGACAAGCAAAGCTCTGTAGCCTTTCCCTCATCTGGGGAAGTCCAGTGCAGCTGACCTGCTGCACCAATCCTCATTCTTTTGAGCGGACACAGAGTGACCAGGGATGTGGCATCATAAACTCAATTTTTACATTCTTTTTTCTGATTTTCATTTTTATTCTAATAAATGGTTGCAGTGCAAAAGTGTAATGTGCTGCCCCCACATCTATCAGTGGGCATGGAGTTCTTCCTCTGAGTGGATTTTCTAGTCCTTACTAAAGGATGCAGTCAGGGTAAGGTGCAGTCATCGACCTGAATATTAGTCAAAGTACACCAAATACATATACCTGTAAAGAGGATGGTCTTTCGGGGACTTGCAGGGTGATGAAATACTCAAAAACAACAGTTGCATTTTGGGGGAAAATATAGAACCTCTGCATGATGAGTTGGTGCCTAATGCTCTTACCTGTGGCTTTGCTTTTCCCCACTAGGAAACCACTTCATCCATGAAAATCAACAAAGTTACTGACTTGGCTGAAGTAAAAGCAGATTAAAAGAAGTTTAGTCTTAGGCAAATCACCCAAATAAGCAAGCTGGGGCCATAGGATTTCTGAAATACTAACTGTAATCACTGTTGCATGATTCTGTGCTGGCATTTTGAAGCAATACAGTGAATTGAAATCCTGGCCTCATACAAGTAATCATTAGAAGAGTGGCTGAAATGGTACTTCCACTGAAGTCAGCACATATAGTTTGATCCCAAGGGTGCAGTCTTTTAAAAAAAAAAAAAAAAAAGAGTGGAAATACTTATTCTTTGAAGTCTATTTTCATTACAACTGTCTTAAGACATGCAAACAGCTATATACGTTATTAAAAATGCAGTGCAAAGCTACCTGGCTTTGCTGACGTTGTATTTTGTGCTGAGATTTCTGCTTAAGGCTTGAAATGCACTGAAATACTTCAGGTGAAGCATTAAGCAAGAATAAGGAAGCTTCCTCCCAATGAAAGTCACAAAATCACAAACCCACATGACCAGCTTTATATGGTACCATCAGAATTTTTAAACATAAACCTTTAAAAAAAAAAAAAAAAAGAAGATTGAGTACCTGTAGTATTTGAAACTGTTATTATTACATGTGAACATAATGAAGAATACAATATAGTTTTACTATCATATTGCAGCACGGCTTTTTATCCTGATTCTTCTCCATGTGGGTGATATTACAGTTTTGCACAGACAACCTTACTATTAGCAGGACATATATCATAGAATCGCAGACGGGTAGAGGTTGGAAGGTATCTATGGAGGACGTCTAGGCCAACCCCCCCTGGTCAAAGCAGCATCAATGACAGCAGGCTACTCAGGATCATGTCCAGTCAGACATCGAATATCTCCAAGGATGGAGACTCCACAGCCTCTTTGGGCAACCTGTGCCAGTGTTTGACTATCTTCACTATTAAAAAAATGATTTGTTTTACGTAAGTGGATTTTCCTGGTTTTCAGTTTGTGCTCATTGCATCTTGTCCTTTCACTGAGGATCACTGAGAAGAGTGACTAACTGAATTGTTATGATTCATTAGGTATATGTCCCCCCGAGTCTTCTCTTCTTCAGACTGAAGAGTTCCAACTCTCCCAGCCCCTCATTGCACCTCAGATGCTCTGGTCCCTTAGTCATCTTTATGGCTCTTTGCTGGATTCGCTCCAAAGTATCTATGTCTCTCTCTCATATAGGGAGCCTAAAACTGGACACAGTAGTGTAGGTGTATCTCACCAGTGCTGAGTAGAGGGAAAGGATTAACTACCTCAACCTGCTGGCAGCTCTCTTCTTCAGCCCAGGAGATTGATGGCCTTCCTTGCTGCAAGCGCACATTGCTGACTCATGGTCAACTTGATATCCACCAAGACCCCAAGGGCCCTTCCTTCCAAGCTGCTCTCGATCCTGTTGCCCCCCTGTTCATACCAATGCATAGATTTATTCCTACGTGGGTGTAGGACTTTGCATTACCTTTTGTTGCACTTTATGTTGGCCCATTTCTCCTGCCTGTTGAGGTCGCTCTAGGTGGCATCACAACAAATATATTTATTTAACATATACTTGAATACATTTTTGTTAGGGTAGCAAAAAAGGCCCATGATACATGACAGAATTTCACTTACTATGAAAAGAATTTGCAATTTAAGTGGACAAAACATTCTGTAGATAAAGAGGCCTATCTTCAATTTAGAAAGAGCAACTGAAGCACAGAAGTTAAATAACCATCCCATGGTTAAAAAGGAAGTCTGTGGTAAAGGATCTACGTAATATTCCCTTGTCCACTGAAATAACCAGAAGATCATTTCTACCTCCTGAGTACCTCAGAATAGGCCTACCATGCACATAATGATATGCAATATGCAACACGGGAAAATTTAGTGAAGTAGACCTCAGTTACACAGAAATTAGAAAAAAATATCAAAGACAAAACATTATTGATTCTCTTGTAAAAAGGGTTAATGAACTAGCCTAGCGACCCTGAATGTACTTCCTACAATTGTTTTCAGTGTTTGTAAGTCCAAACATAGCTCAAAAGCTAAACGCAAATCTCTCTTTCGTACAGCAAGAGGTAATTTCTGTGAACAATTACACAAATAGCATTTAAGGTCCAAAATAAAACCTATGCTCATGTAATCTTCAATTTCATGTCTGATGCCAAGTTGTTGCATTAACTTACAGCTCATTTCATTGTTGTTTAAAAACCATTCAGGGCAAAATCTGTTAGGTATTTTCAGATATTTTAACTGTCCCTTGCAAAATCTGTGTTTGATACTGGATGTATCAAAACCACAATACATACTAGACCTCACTCTGTAATATAACACTTATATTACACTGGAAAATATTCATCTCGTCTGAATTCTGTATGCAACACAGGTATATTCAATATTATTTTTGTAACACCAAGACTTTCCAGATATTAGCTATTACTTACATGAACTTACAGAAAAAAGATATTCTGAAAGGATTATTTATTCACTGTTTCTAATTTTTCAATTGTTACCTGAGAATGAGGTTCTTCAGATTTTAAAAGCTGAATCTCCTATATCACAAACATTATTTTTTAATCTTGTATCCAAACTGTTCAGAAGCCCATTTCTTATCAACTGAGCACATGCACTAACAGCACAGGTGTTCATATTGTGTTATGCATACACATACTTCATCAGGATGCTGAAATCAAATGTCCAAGATTGTTTTGCATTTGAACTAGTATTCTCCAGAGCTTGTGCATATCCATGTCTATTTTTTGAGCACCCACATGTATCAATATGAATGTACTTTTTATATATATTTCTACACATATCAGGGAATTTCTTCTTGTATGAATAAAAAAACCCAACCCAACCCCTCTCTCAGAAGAATTCACCATGGTGTTTAAATATATATTTGCAGATTTAAAAAAATGCTAAATTGTACTATGGTGCACTGCAAAAAGGGCTTGTGAAAATGATAACGTTCTTCTTTTCCATAAGCTTTTACACCAAAAGGCTGCAGCTGACATGCTTGTCAGGAACCAGCTTTGTTCTGCTTTTGCCAGTTAAAATCCAAAGACACTTCAGCCTCTTTCTGACTTAATTTAGTTAGGTATTATCTGGTGGGATATTTCCATTCCTTGTTAAAAAAGACAAACACCCCACAGAAGTGTAATAGGTACAAACTTTGCAGCTGCAGGGTTTCTGCTGGGTACCATCCCCTGCCTTTGGGCAAGGACACCGTCTCCAGCCACCAACCCCTGGGCATCGAGATGATAAAAGACCAAGATGCACATAGCAAATCAAAGGACCATATTGTTCACAACGGGGGGAGCAGTCTGCAGGCCATAAAGAAAGTTTTCAATTATTTTTGGAGATATTCAATGCCATTACACTACAGTTTACAAGGTGAGTTGTCAGTCAAGTTACATACCTGAAGACATAAGAGGTGTCTGTGTTTTAGCAGTAGAAGTAACAAAATAGAAGACTAATGAAAAGAAAAGAAGACAAGCAAAGGCAAGGTGAAATGAGATGCATTTTTGCACAGTCCCTCACCTGAAGTCAAGCTACTGTGCTGAGCCATCTGTTGTTACAAAAATGCACCCTGCTACCAGGCCTCCACACATAAGAGGGGTAGGACACGGGAGAGGAAAAGAGGTAGATAATCCATGTCACTATCATCTGCTCTGGACAATCAGCATAATTAATCTAGCTCTGCAACTGGACCTAATGAAGACAAGGTACCTAAAATTGTTTTGCTGAAGCAAACAGGGGCCCAGGTAATAAAACCAATTTTAATCTGAATCAGAACCTACTGCAGTCAAAATGTATTTGATTATATCTCTCTCAGCAGAAGGCACCAGAACCTCTGGAAGGTGCCAGTAACCACGGTAAAAGTGGGATACCCAGAACCTTGTGGATATATAAAAATGTTTTGCAGTAGATAGTGAAACTTATATTAACCAGGAGAAAAAAAAATCTTGTTCTGTGCTGAAATATGTCTCTGTCTTCTTATAATCTTTGTCTTCCCGAATAAAGTTCTCCAGTAGGCAGAATCCTAGCTTCTAATCTGAGTCAATGGCTCATCTGTGACCTTGGGCTAATCTCTTGACCTTCCTCTGAATCAGTCAAGCCAGCTGGAAAATTGGGTGAAAACACCACATCGCTGCAAATCAGATTCTGTACCTAAAATGAGTTTTTCTTCAGAAAAAAACAACCAACAAACCAAAACCCAAACAAAAAACTGCAGAGAAGAAAATAAATTATTATTTATCCTGAACTCTAGGTTAGAAGGCCAAACCAATAATTTCCAGTGTTCACTCTGTAATGATATGATACTTGCCCCATATATACCATGACACTATGTAAGACTATCCATGTAAATAAATTGTCTGCAGTTACTTTGTAAGCTAAGTTTATTCATATACATGCAAGTTCTTAAAAAGCTCTGTCAGTCCAACCTTTCAGCATTCAAAAAAAATCAGTGTTCTCAATGTTTGAAACAACCTTGCAGAAGGAAGGAGAAAAGTCAAAGGTCATTAAAATGTATGTAATTCACAGCAAGGTTCTAAACACATTCCTATTTCAAACCAGTGATGTTCAAATGAGAATAAACACTTTTTCTAAGTTCACTAAAAAAAAAAACCTCCCCAAAAATTCTTTTAATGTGATTATTAAAGGGTTGGAAAATAATATGTAATGTATGTAAGATAATCTACCTTTCAATTTTTATAAATTATTGAACTTTCTGATTGAAGAAAAAACCCAGCACAGTTCTTAACATACTCTGTTCCAAACATGCCCTGAAAGTTTACTATTTTAATTTGTGAATGAAGAATCCAATGTAACCTGATTTTGTTATGCATATGTTGCCTGAGATGACAACAGTTAAGCAGAGGGGTATAAACACAGTCATAGAAAGCAAATAATATTGCAAATACCCATAGCAGACTGAAAAATGGACTGGTCTAGCCAACAATAGCTCTCGATCTTTTATTTTTCTTCCTTCATATGCCATAATTTTTTCCTTCATTTTGCAGTAATAAATAGTGGAAACATTGACATTTTCAGCAACTAAACAAAAAAGTATTGTTTTGAAAATTCAAATATGAAACGTGTAACACTCCCAAACCAAGAAAAATTATTTTTATATTGTGGGCCTGAAATGAAACATTTCAATTTTGGACACTTTAATTTCTGACAATATGGCAGTTAAATGTATTTCCAGCTTCTTAATGTGAGTACTTGGCTAGATTATATTTCTTTTGATCAAGTGCAGTTAAGTGACTAAGTCACAGTAAATATATAGGAGGTTTGTCAGGGGGAGGGGGGAAGAAACAAAATTTTGCTGTTGAAGAAATGTTCAACGTTTTCAATTTGCCTTGGATATACAGAATATTTGAAAGCAAAACATGTCAAAATTTTAGAAGACAAACCACTATCAACAGCACCCCCAGGAGAAATACTAGTGTATTCAACTTACACCACAGAGACAAATTGTGACTCAGAAGCCATAGGTCTAAATTCTACCTAAGTCAGTCTAAGTCAAATGTTGATAACATCTCTGGCTGAAAATTTGCATAGAATTGATGAAAGACAGCAAAGGAACTCGGGTGTAATTTAAGGTGATCTTAGGTGGAATGTAAATATGGCCATTCATTCACTACATTCATTCCAGTATAGGTTGAGAAGAGAAATAGTTTAGTAAGGTTTTTGAGCAGACATCCTTATGCTCCTGGTTAACTGATACTGGAGTTCTTTATACCTCCAGAAGTTCAATTATGCTCCTGTTCAAGAGTAAGATTCTGCTTTCCCTGAAGTTAATGCGTTCAATCAGTATGATATGAGAAGAACCATATCCACAGGCAAAAAAAAGATGCTCGGAATCTCCACCTACAAGCTTCATAGGACAGGACTATAAATGTGAACGTTCAACAGTCTCTCAAATAGTTTAGTTTACAGTTTTAATATTAATCTTATTCCAGAAGTAGTTTGTTGAACTAATGTATAATTTGAAGTATTGGACAGTCTTACTGAGATTTATAGACCGTAACAGTCTAATATTTACAAAGGCTTTGCCTCCCTCAATAATAATCTCTGACTTTCAGCTATAAATCTCTATGTTGGTCTCCTAACAAGTCAATATCTAGTTATTAAACACAGATAAAGTAGTTTGAATTATATACATTTCCACTACCTTCATTTGCCAGCTAAGCAGTCAATTCTGCCGTGATTATAGAAAGTGGAAAAACTATGTACCTTTAAAAAATTTTTAAAAGTATTTGAAAAACTATTCCAGCTAGTTTTATTTATTTACCTTTGTATAGAAAGAAACATAATTCAGTTTCTACTTTACTTAAAGGAATGTGCTTCATTTAATGGGAGTGGTTACTTTAATATTTTAAAGAGATTACTTTCATTACAAAGTAGAAATTATTTACAACTTATCTTGCCCTCTATGCAATACAAAATGAAGCTGTATTTAATACTGAGAAGCAAAAATTCTTTAATGTGTTTGCAGTACTTTAGGAACTGAATACTGACTCTTATCGGAAAAGTTGATTTTTTACATGTAAAACCACTGAATATTACTTTCCTCCTTTCCTATATATTAAAAATCAGTGATTACATGTCGATTAACCTTTCTATAATTTATTCCATCTCTCGGATTTATTCACAGGAGCCTAATAAATAGAAAAATGTAATTCTGACCCCAAGTGACCAAAACCAATTCCAATCACTTAAATGCCTCAAGGTATCTAAAAGCCGTCATCTGTGTGACCTTTAAGAATTTAAATGCTCTGTGGGTTTTCTTACCAGTGGTTGCTCGCCTAACATGCACACACTTCTACGTGTCTGTATGTACTGAGGAGTTATATATCCACCTAGTCCATGCTCTCTGTTGGGATGGGGGGCGGGGGGAAGAAAAAGAAAATTTTGTCTGATCTGTACAAAAGAGAAATCTAAGTATCTCCTTCAAATCACAGCTGTGGGGGGAGTAGTGCCTCTGGTGTCACTGTCGAGAACTACACTCTCCTAGTTTGCTCATGAGGTATTTTCTTGTCTTTTATTCACTTTAGCTCAGCATGTGCTCTCTTCTGGCTTTGACATGACCTTAGGAAATGCTATCTCAGTTTCTCATGTATCTCAGTTTCTTATACCGGTGCACATATGTAAGACTACTATTCATTGGCTAGGCTGGGCCCCAAGGCATCAGTGTTACTAGAAGACCCATTGTTATCTCATTCCTGAGCAGGTGCTACTGGTAGAAAGAGAAGTAGCCCCTAGTGCCTCTGCTATCTGGTGTACATGACTCATGTGGCTTGGTATTTCTTACAAACTGACAAGGTTTGATTTTATAAAAAGAAAAAAAAATATTAATATATTCACAACTAATTATGAAAACTGACAGATTAAGCCTTTCATGCTCAGGGAATATGAAAGCAATCATGATTACAGAAAATATGTAATTTGATATAATTATTTTGGGGAATACCTTAACTCTGTAGATCAGTCCCTAAGTTCTCCACAAGTATTTGATATTCTATATCAATAGTTGGTACTTGCAAGCCATGTTTTGTCCTATGCTTCTACAAGGTGTTTAAGCAGGTACATATCTTTAGGTAGGTAAGTTATCTTATTAAATTTGAATGAGAGTTCGTATGTGTTTAAATTTACTTTACAGAACCAGACAACTGTTTAGATGTAACTCTTCAGATAGTCAAGTAGTTTGAGGAACTTTTGATAAAAATAAACTGAAATGAAAGAGTGTCATCAATGTAGTTAATCTAGCTGAATACAGCAGAAAGAATAGTTTATTTTACAAGTAACAGAAGAAGATCTGCATAGATTCTCATTGTTGTGTCTGCCATTCTGCCATAAAACAGTGAACATCAGATGGTTTTTCATTGTTCAAAACATAGGTCATGGAGCAGCTTTTATTGATGTTATTCTTGTTAATTATTGTAAGCTGTCTTTCACCACAGAAGACTGTTGCTATATCAGCAAATCACTTGGAGAGGATCATCTGACTAAGAATACCAATTGAAGATGAACAAAAACAAGGCTTGAATTATGCTGATGGCAAAGAAAATGGCTTGAGAGTCAGAAGCCATGCTTATCAGAATTTACACTGGGAAGTATACGTCTTCAAATTGTCAGCTCAGTCTATACCCCACAATTGTTCCTCAACTTCTCATTGGTGGTAAAGTCTGGGGGACCATCCCTGAACAATTTTTTCAACGCTCCCAAGTCCTGTTGTTTCCACCGCTTTCAGGAAGCAGCAGTCTAGTGTTCATCACTTCAGTTCAAATTGGCAGCTTGTGTCTTCACTGACCATGGCCCTGTGAACAAACCTCAGCTCCCCACCCAATGCACCCAAGGAAGAAAGTTCAGTGCCATAACCTTTATCTTCAAGACCTCAGCTGATCCAGATATTTAGGGGATAAAAACACTGATTTAAGTGCAGTAACAAAGACAACAAAAAATCACTTTGTTCTTTTGACACTAAGAAATTTCCTGTTCTTTTGACACTAAGAAATTTCCAAAAAGTTATTGGTGCAGACTTCTGAGAGCTTGGTCAAATATTTCAGAATGGTCTTCCAGGGAAATTAAGGACCATCAGATACTTCACTACCTTCCTCTCAAAATGCAGGCTGTGGTCTGCTTCCTCAACTGTGCTAACTCAAACCTAATATTCCTCTGGATATCTTTCAAACTAAAACATACCACTCTGCTCATTCTCCCCCGAGGAGAGGATGAGAGGGCAAACACAAGACAGATGTTAGTCCTTCTGTTTAATTCAGTACACAAATACACTGAGTGTGGTATAAGAACCTACACAAGCATTACAGACTACACAGTTAATAATGAGTCTAATTTTATGGTGCCTTAAAAAAACTGGTTTAAGAAGTGCTCCACAGAATAATAATAATATACCTCTTATCCGTGCCTTTCACTCGGTGACTCAAAAAGTCCAGGAAATAAAGTAAATGGAAGTGAGATAACAGAAGTTTCATACTCTCTGCACCAATTTAAAAGCTATTGAGAAGTGCATGCATTTTCAGATTATGTCAGGGTGTCATTTGTCTTTGGCACCAATTCTCCAGTAAGCTTCTATTTTCACCATATAAATGGGTCTGATGCTGTATTAGCACAGGGGACTAAACAAGCAACTGTATAGTACTACCCATGCATTTAAAAGCACAGCCTCTCTCGATGTCAAAGGAGCTTTCCCACTATCAAAACTGCAACAGGATTTGACCATAACAGATAGCTATATTCCACTTTCAGTGAGTAGAAATAAATCTACAGCAATGCCATTATCAATATATTTTGCACTGAATTTACACTGTTGTCTCTGAAAGCAGAGTTTTGTTCTGCTTATCCTGTTTTAGTTTATTTGCAGTAGTGAAAAGCATGGTTAAAAGAATTTTATATAGATAGGACCACCAAAAGGAAGGTACATTTAAAACACTTAAATGCTTTCCAGTACAGGTTTTCTTTCTCAATTTATTGTGATAAAATTTCCTCAAGTGGAAGGTGTAATTAACACTTAAAAAATTGACAATTAAATCACCTGCAGATGACCCTGTAGAAATGTCAGATTTTATTTCTTTCTTTGTTTCTTTTTCTGGACATCGTGGTTTTTGGGTTTTTTTTTTGGCTAATCATAGTGAAAGGAAAAGGAAGTACACATTAGACCTTTCAAATATGTATGTTGAATCCACCTTTTGATTTTGAAGCCTATTCTTATTTAGCGCAAATATGAAAATCCTGGTAACACTTACCTGAGTTCTCCACCGGTCTGGACAGCAGGGTAGTCTTTTTTCAAGATTTAGTATATATAAGACCAGGCCCAGCACAGTTATAAAGACCTAGAAACTTCATTAAAACAAATCTAAAATTCAAAGGACAAAATCATGATTTTTGTATTGCAGTTTTCATCAATAAAATTTATGTTTGAACTTATTTAAAAGCTTATTCCCTTCAGCCAACCAGTGTCAGCATTATTAACAGTAATGTTTATATGGGACAGACTTACTGCAATGACAAATTATCTCATTTATGGGAGTGTCCAGAAGTTCCCTTGTTATAAAAGTTACAAATTATGCCAATTATTCATCACTTGCTTATAATACCTTCCTGACATAATATAAATTTGTTCATTAAAAAATATGATACCCTTCTCCACCCCTCCACATTTCATTGAGAAGATAACATGACTGTGGGTAACGGTTATGGGTCCTAGGTTTTTGCAGCTTCAAAGTTTTCATACTGCAAATAAAGCAGGGAATTAGAGCTTTGTCTGGGCAACATATAAAATCTGCATATTAATATTTCAGCACTGATTAATGCTATTCTGAGAAATGCAGATTTTCCAGAGAGGCCTGTACCCTGGAACTCCTGCTCCCAACAGAGTTTTGCACTTATATTGGAAAATGAATATATATCACTGATTAGTGTACGTGTCTCATTCCCGGAAACAGTGCAGTAGTCTAGTTCAAACTCATAATATCTGTCCCAAACAAATTTCATGATTCCAGCAGTTTCTGTGGGTTGAATGGATTTCAGGGAGTTTCCCAGGAGGCTGAGTTTGCAAACAGAAGTTTTTTCCTGTCTCTGTACCAGTGTCTTCTGTAAGGACAGAAAGAAGAGGCACAGATTAGTAGCTGTCCTTAATTTTGGGGTATACATGTTGCAAATAAGTAAGGCAGCACCAAACCCCAAAGAACCATAATGATTCTGCTCTTCTAACAGCAATGACATTTTCACTGAAACCAAGAGGAGGAACTATGGAACAAAATACAAGAACAAGGGTGGCATCCATCACTGCAACGTCCACGACCAAACTTGTGCCTCGGGCTGTATCTCTTCTCTACCTAAGTAATTCAACTAACTGCTGAGATATAAACACATAATGCTCATGCACCATGCAAATAAATAGCAGAAGTTCTCCACTACTAAACTGGAATTATGGGACCAGATATGGAACAGGTTTTTTTACTTATTTTACAAGTTTGTGATGGCTGTTTTTCCTGCTAAACCCAGAGGTCTTACTTCCCATTCCCCAAAAATTTTGCATAGCTGAATTATAGATGTCTTGGAGGCAACTGTGGTTTACAGATTTTGAAGACAGTCTGTGAAAATATCTCTCAATATTTACTCAAGAAGATTTTAGTTCCAGGGTCTAAGGGTGCTGTGCTCTCCCTAAAGGTAAAATCTTTTGAGATTTAATGGTGATGAGGTGTGCATGTTCAATGGACAAGTTGTTGAAATACAAAGAATGTAAGATAAATATGAAAGCACAAAGCATCATGAATTTCTAAAAACAGCACTAAAGGTGAAGAGGTAGTGCCTGAAACACAAGCTGTGGGGTACTATTAAGTGTCTCAATAGTCCCATGGCATGACCACTTACTGAAAGGTTCCAAAAGAATACCCCTTCAGTAAAAATCAGATCATACTTCTGTCAAGTATGACTCCACAACACCAGTTCTGCACATGGTTAAATGGAAGCATGACATGAATGAGCTACCTATATAGGACATCCAGTAGCAAAAGAATGAATAAAAATCTGTTGTCCTGAGCCAGAGCAATCTGATTTCAATATATGACAATGTTCCTTTGACACTTTTCCCTCAAAGAAGCCATGAGTTCTTTCTAATAACGCAGTGTATGTAAATGTAATGTCACAGGAAAAAAAATAATATTAAAACCTATCAAGGTAAAATCAGTATGTTTAAAGTTGTGCCAAACTTTGGACTTTTTAGAATTTTTTTTATTTTACATTTCTTTTTTAATTTAATTTTACATTTACTTTTATTTGTCTACCATGAATTATTGAAATAAACTTGGCACAAATAGATTTATTCAAATGACAGTTTTAGAAACGCAGTCAATATATTATGGTCTGATCCAATGACACTGAGGATACTGGCAAATCATCCTTTCATTTCATGGATACAGGATCAGACCTCTGGCAAGTAAAAGAAAAAAACCTATCTATTAAATATGATGTACTGCAGAGTAATTACATGTTCCTGTAAATGATCCGATAATTATACCAAGTAACTCCAAAAATAGTTTCACTTGCAGTTTCAGATCCCACGATAAAACCCTTATTCAAAAGCGAGAAGTAATCAAGAATATATCTCCTACTTTTGTAATACTGATTGCATTGTCCTTAAATTTGCAATATATATTTATGTTGTCACCAGAACTGAGCAGGTGCTGAAAGAAAATTCCCAGGAATATTCCTTCACAATTTATTAAAATATGTTCTACTACATTTATGTACCTTTCTATGTTGTATCTTATATATTTATCTTCCTAAGTAATAATATAAGTAGAACTTTAATTACTAGCTGTTGCCACAGCTTCTTGCATTTTTAAATGAATATGCTCTATTGTAATAACAGATATATGTTCTAGAAGTGAGTTTAATTACCAAATTCTGAGGAAAAAATAAATTTAAATAAATATATTCTTTCAAAATGTTAAAAAGGAAAATAGAATTAGACCATTTAGTTACTGAAACAGTTGAGATAATTTTAAAAATGAGTTGATTTATGGGTTTACAAGAGACACACAGGCTTAACCTCTACTACTAAACTTTATCTTAGCCTCCAACACAGGATGACCACAACCAAACTACTTTTGGAAAGAGTCTCCGGACTGAATTCATTCCAAAGCTGTGCTTGGGATGCATTTGGAGAGTGCTAGCTGACTCATCCCAAAAGTCTTTAAATAATTTAACTGTTTAACAGTTGAACCATTTGAATAATTTCACAATTGAAATAAGAAAGTTCCGTTAACTGGAGGCATGGCCTGATGGTGTTCAATTTGCCAGAACAGACAGAGACTTAAGGTTCACAAACCTGCATTCACAGACGATGACCAAAGAGCACCCCTGTGAGCTACCATAGCTTCCTTGGGAAGTGTCAAATGCATTTTAAAATAGATAGAAGTGCAGAAAGAATGTGCTAGCACTTCACAAGTTAAAAAAGCTATTAAAAAGAAGATACAGAAGAACTCCCATTAAATATTCGCATACAAAATCATGCTGGCCACTCTACACATGGAAGAAAGCATGATTTCCTGAGATCTGAATTATAGACCATCTAGACATTGCTTTATTTGGCTGCATAGAAGTTACCATGGATTTAGAATCTGATATCAGACTGTAGCTTCCAGAATTATATTAGAAAACAAGGAAACCAGAGGGAAAATACTTTTCGCCCTGTCAAACACCTATCAGTCTCTCCCATCCTTTACACTTGAGTGGAAACACATAGAGAGCAGATTGCTTTAATATCCAGAACAGAAGTTATCACAGCTGCATTTCATTCCAGCATGAGAAAAATATGGAAATGAAAGGGTAAGGCTTGCATCTCTGTGGATGTATCAAGAACAATGCCAATGTCTGCAGCAAGTGAAATGCACACGTATGCACTGAACATCCCATTCGAGGGACCGCTGGTGCTTACTGCTGATCACTGCATCCAGCAGCCTGTGTTACTTGACCTACATACTGATATACTGCTGTGCTATACACATGGTAAAAGATAAAACTTTGTCACCACCTCTGTTTCTGAACATTTCAGAGGACAACCGCTCAGGGCTACAGCAGATATATACCTTATTAATCACTAAAAAACGTGCATGAGAACTCCTGAGGAAAGGAAAAAACAAGCCCATGAAATGTCATGACTGATAACCATGTAGGCTGTACAGCCTCCCAGAAATCAAATTATGTTAGACTGTTTCTCGATGGCCTACAATGAAAGGTCTATTGCGCACATCCCAAAGAAATTCTTGACGGGAACACCAATACATTACCGGGGGGACAATAATGTGAAAATCTACATCAATATAGGCAAGGAGCTAAACATTTTGGCTGGTGAGCAGTGCTGACAAAAAAAATAAGACACTTCTTACCAAAGAATTTTATTTTCTCTACAATGCAAGTAATGGCAGGCAGTGAATTTTTTATTTATTTTTGTTTTCTGAGCAGTATCTAGTTTCTACTTCTGACTTCTCAAAGTAAAGCAGCTGTTTGAAATTCGATCAGAGATGTAGATAGAATAAAATCCCTTCCCAGTGTGTGATACGAATAATCTTTGGAAAAGATTTTCAACTTTGCTCTGCAGCCTTTAAAGTGAAGCCCTAAAACTAATTTACTTGAGTCATCTTCAGCCTTGTTTTTTTTTTTTTTTTCTGAGATAACAGTGAAGCACTATACGCAGTAAAATTCACCTATCTATCTCCTTAGATCCTTCTCTTACCCTTTTACCCTATTTGTAAATATAAACTGTGTCCATCCAAAGGTTAATATATTAATGACAAGAAATTTGAAGGCCATTATTCCCATCACCACTTTTTTCCCAGTTCCCTCATTTTTTGCTTCCTGAATCTACAGGAAGAAAGATCAATATAAAGTTCAAAGGGAGGACTTTGGCAGTTGTAATAAGAGTTTTAGAGACTTGTATCTCTGTAATCTATACTATATTTGTGCGACTGTTATTGAATGATATATAAAAGTCTTCATTTGAAACTTTTTGATAAATCAGAATTACAGAAGCAAGATTAAGTAGCATGGACCTGCTACACAGCCATCAAATTTGCTCTTAGTTAATCATAATCTTCAAAATGGATTCAAATCTTTGAAGACTTGGAAATATGAGTAAATAAAAAAGATGAACGTGGGGTTTAAGAAATGTGTTGATGTGTTATCAGTAAAAAATTAGTGTATGAGATTGTGACAATGAAACAGTGATTTTAAAGCTTTGATCTAAGGCAAATGTGAAAAAAAATGAGAGAGTAACAGCTTCATGATGGACAGATTTTGTAGGTAGGATTAGTCTCATTTTACTTCAGGCATTTATATTTTAGCTATTTATTTGATGAAGATAAGTATTTTTAGCATGCAATTCATCTGACACATCTTAGGCATCTACTTTAGGATCTATAAATACATACCCAAGTGTAATCCTTCCTCTCCACTGCCCATAAAGACAGACTAAGTTATCTAGGTATCTAACATCTACTTAATCTAATTAAATGTAGGTAGTTAAAAGAAGTCAGAAAGAGCCAACCTTACATATCTGTGGATGAAAACTACTCAATGAGATTATAAAATACCTAACATTTAAAACATGTCTAGCAATTTCTGTAGTGATTTCAGCATCTTAGTACATTTTAAATTAAGACTTTTATTGTCTCAGCTCAGAGATCTGTATAAAGAGGTGAATCCTGACTTCCTTTTTTCCAGGGAAAGAAAATTTTTTCAACTAAGAAAATGTACATTCGATATTCATTTTCTTTGTCTCCCAAAGAACTGCAAAGTCTTTGACTGGCTACTCATTCGCTATTGAAGATTAAGATAATTTATCAACCTGTGAGAGGTCATTAGATGAGCAAACAATCAGAAGAAATTTATGGGAAGGTGGAATTAGCTGAAAAAGTCCACCAGTTTTGGCACAGACCTTTTTTTATTATTTTTTTTTTAAAAACCCCTCATTAATATTCTCATGAGGTACATTTATTCTAGTACAGTTGGCTGCGATTTCACCTCAAAACAATATTTTACATTGACGGCAATGTACACTGCAATGGTGGCAATACAAGAGTTGATATTATTTTTATGATGCCTTCATTAGGTTACCTTATGCATTGACATCAGTATGGAAATCAAAAGCAGCAAAATAATGTTGATTGGCTGCTTTATATGAATGTCATGCTGCACTTATGCAGAGGAACATTAATGTCAATGCCAAAGCCACACTGCATATAATATCAATATCGATGTTCCTGTGAGCCTTGTTTCTTACTCGTGTTACAAATGGCATGTTCAGAAAAAATAAAATACTATTTACAGTGTAGCCATAATGACTAAAAAGAAAATAATAATGATGTGAGGATAAGTAACACAGCTGTAACCATGGTAACATTGCAGAATGAATAATTCACAGCAAATAACATACTTGATGAAGTTAGCCTCCTTTTGCTGCAGTGGAATGACTGCTAGCAGATTGCAATTTTCTCTTCAAATGTACTTCTAACTCAAAAGTACCTGGCACATCCATGAATATTTTGCATGTCATCCTCAATATCTTAAAATTAAGTTGCATGGGTAGCTGTGGCTGGAGACCAAACTGTCTTTTTTATGTTGCCTGATCAGTTGAGCATCTATTCCCAGAAATTTAACCCAAGTTCCATTAAATTCAGCAGAAAGATACCTATTATATTTAGTTGGAACTGGATCAATAAGGAGGCAAGTTTGAATATATCTGTTTATGATGAATGATTTTTGCTTACAGAATTGAATAACCAGGCATAGAACTGTGGGCTCTCTATTCAGGAAAGAACTTTTACCTTTATTTTTGTCTGTACATAGACAAGAACAGTATGTTCTGATTCTTTGATATAGTTAAGAAATATCTTTTCAACACACCTCTGGATCCAAAACCTAGATGTGAAGTGGACTGGGAATGGTGTGATCAAAAATCCACTGGCTGCTGTTGGCCTAGCATGCATGATTAAGACACAATAAGCTCCAGTAGCCAACAGCACACCAGGAGCAGTAAAGTTCACATCACATTGAGCTGTCTTTAAGTCCCTAGCCTTGGCAGGTGTTCACTTACAGCTGGATCAGCTGGATCCCCCAGGTACTGGGATTTACAGCACCAGTTCACTGCAAAGTCCTCGTTCACATCTGTGATCTTAGCCAGAAGGCTCAAACACTCTGCTATCATGTTATCCCTCCCTTCTTCTCCCTCCCTGTCCTTCTGGCATTCCTCGTGGTCTGCATGCAACCTCAAACTAACTAGCACTAAGGCCAGCTCAGAGAGGCAAACTACTGCCAATAAAGGACAGATGAAGTTTTGCCCTGATTTCACCATCCATGTCTTTTTGCCCTTCCTTCTTTTCTCCTTCCTCACCCTCCCATACCTCCACTTTCTCTATTTTGCATCCTCTGCTGGAAACTGGAGAGGGGATTGGGCTTCCCTCAATACCAGTGGGAGAATCTCACTGAGCATTTCACTCCAGCACATGCCAGACTTTAAAGCTACAAGGTGACCTATATAAAAATTAATTTGTCATGTGGTAAGATTTTGTACAGTTCCATTTGCAATTGCAGATCAACTATTTTCTGGTACTGCATAAAGAGATAGGCTGGTTTATTTTACAGATTCACAGACTGGTAGGGGTTGGAAGGGACCTCTAGAGATCATCTAGTCCACCCGCCCTGCTAGAGCAGGATCACCTACAGCAGGTTGCACAGGATCGCATCCAGGCGAGTTTTGAATATCTCCAGAGAAGGAGACTCCACAACCTCTCTGGGCAGCCTGTTCCAGTGCTTGGTCACCCTCATAGTAAAGAACTTTTTCCTCATATTGAGAAGAGTCTGGCCCCATCCTGTTGACATCCACCCTTTAGGGATTTACAAGCGTTAATAAGTCTCAGTCTTCTCTTCTCCAGGCTAAACAGACCCAGCTCTCTCAGCCTTTCCTCATACGAGAGATGCTCCAGTCCCCTCATCATCTTTGTAGCCCTTTGCTGGACTCTTTCCCGTAGTTCCCCGTCTTTCTTGAGCTGGGGAGCCCAGAACTGGACACAGTACTCCAGATGTTGCCTCACCAGGGCAGAGTAGAGGGGGAGGATAACCTCCCTTGACCTGCTGGCCACTCTCTTCTTAATGCAGCCCAGGATACCATTGGCCTTCTTGGCCATAAAGGCACATTGCAGGCTCATGGAGAGCTTGTTATCCACCAACAATTTACTATTGATGAAAAAAAGTTTGTTTGTTACAAGCTGAAAATAGTGGGAAATATTTTCCAATACACAATTTCAAAATTCAAATGCTACTGATTTGTGGAAATCACACCTTGCTTAGGTGTCAATCTTGATTCAGAGACATGTTAATAGAAAAAAAGAGTTGTAGTTTAGATGCGTGAAAATTTCAACAGGTATATTGGATTTGGGGATTTCTGAGTTTCTTGTTTGCATGCTTGTTTTTAGCTTTCATGAACAGATTTTTTTTTTCTCACTGAAAGCAATTTTAAGTTTTCTTTGAAGATGATATTCAGATTGCATAATCAATCGTTTAATTACAAATTTCAACTTATGTCCTTTAGCCTTATGAATCATTCTGCATGCTTATTTTGAAATATAACATAATTGTAATGAGTCTTATTCTGCATTGAAGTAGGTTCTGAAATGCAACTACCTATGAACAGATTCTTTTTGAAGGCAGAATAATTTTACTGCTGTATATGTCCCCAAAAGATTCTGGGCAACGACAAAGTTAGCCCTGGTTACAATCAATGTTTCGTATTATTTATGGAGCTTTTTCAAAATCACCCAAGATGCCTACAAGCATAATCCAAATATCCCCTGTAGTTTACATCCAGAAAATAGTTTTGGTCACACTTCATTTTAAATACTCAAATAGTAACTTGCATCACAAAGACAATGAACCTTCAAATAAGAAGACAGAGACAGACTCATTTTAGTGGTGTTCAGTGACAGAACAAGAGGTAACAGGCACAATCTGAAAGACAGAAAATTCCATCTGAACAAAACAAAAATCTTTGTTACTGTAAAAGTGGTTGAACACTGGGACAGGTTGCCCAAAGAAGTTGTAGAATCTTCACCCTTAGAGATATTCAAAACCCACATGGACAAATTCCTGAGCAATCTACCCTACATGACCCTGCTTTGAGCAGGAGGGTTGGACTGGATAATCTCCAAAGATTCCTTCCAACTTCAACTGTTATTTGCTTTTGTGATTCTGTAGCTAAAAGGATGTTTGCTGATGCAAAAGCAGCATTGCTAACTCTTCTAGTTTATTCTAGCAATCTGGAAGTTCTTAGTATTATTACATAGCTTATTTTTCTCTTATTTCATTTCTAGGATTAACAACACTGGAAGAAATACAGGATGCAAGAAGTCTTTTTCAATACTTACTGTACAAGCAAATGCTTCCCACTTATAGAAGGATTAGATGGCTCTCTCAGGAGAGTTGCATAATGCAACAGTTAGAGCTCAGAGTTAATAAACCTATATAAATTCCAGGCACAAGTGCATATTCCTTAAAGTAGATAAATGAAAAAATTCTAAAAATTCAAAGTCTTAAAGGAAGTATTTACAATTTGTCCCACGGACTCCTAGCTTAGACCATGGTAGACCCAGCCCTGTATTGGTAATATGATCATCCCTAAAAATTTCAGCTGATTTAGCCTCAATTTTGTTGGAGAGTTGCACCAGCTGTCCCATCACTTTGCATATGGCATGGAGCATGCCAAGGAGCATAATGCGCCTTGCCCATCGAGGCATGTAATCTTGGGAAGGGGTTCATCTACGAGGCAATGCACTTTTAATCTCCTTTGAGAGCACCGGCTCTGTGAGGGTCATAAGAAAAAGCAATACCTTCACAACTAGCACTAGGCTAGACTGTCGCAGAGTTTAAATGACCTTTATGCCTGTTCCTCCTTTTACAAGAATAATACATCTGAGCGCTCAAGTTTGCAACTGTTCTGATCAGCAAATTGCTGGATCTACATGGAGGCCAAAGAAAGCTCTGATAGATAGGGGACACCAGCTGGGCTAAATAGATGATAGAACTGGAGTCTGGGGTGAAAACAGAAGCAATATTTCTAGTTATTTTTGCTCTGCTTTTAATTAATCTACCATTTTACCTCATAAAACACGGATCACTGATTATCAACAGATAGATTTAATTTAACCAACATTTGAGATTTTCAATTTATTTTCATAAAGACATAGTCTGTTTACTGGTTTCATTAGTGACTAAGCTCTTGGCTAGCTTAAGAAAAGACTATAAAAACTGATTGACCTAAATTTCTTGCAAGATAGATTTTTCATTCTTTCCTTTTTGTGCATGCAAAAGGCAGCAAAGAATTTTTCATTTGGCAGACTGAATAGTAGTTTATAATTCAGTTACATTTTCTGCAAATTTATTATGCTTTCTGTTGCTGCACCACGTGAAATAACTAAATAACACCCACTACAAGAGAGTCTTCCTTTCTCAAGATAGTCTGGATTTCTGGTAACGAGGCAGCTAATTTTTTAGAAGTAGATACCTAGGTGAAAGAAAAGCTTACTAGAGTAATCCTTTGTGTTTTCAAAATGCTATGCAAAAGTTCATTCATTTGTTTTACACTTGGGAACTATATTAACTAGCTTTCATAGTATGCAACTCCAGTTCTCAGGTGTCATTAGTACCAGTGTTACTGCTTCATTTTTATCTTCTTTTACAATAATGATAATAATGCTGAAGCTTACAAACATGGATTTACATTAGACATCAAATGAAAGCCCCCAGTGAGTGGATTAACATATCAGGACAGTTGGCTGATGCATTTCAAGCAGCCTCTGAATTATATATGGCCCCCAGTGCCCTTATCATTAGGCAAAAATGTACTTACAGTTCATTGAATGGGACAGGATAAGTGAAATAGGACAGCTTCACTGGGTGATTGGTAGAAGGGTGTTATGCAGCTAGATGAAATGGATTGTTGATGACATTCTGTTTTAAAGTTCAATAAATTTGTCCCCAGAGCATAGACTGGTGTTACAAAATAATGGATTACTCAGTTGGTGGACTGTCATGGTTGTATTTAATATGGTAGAAGCCTTTATGAGATGGTCAATAGCCATAGATTTATACAGAAAGGGAAAATAGCCTTTCACTTAACGGGAAATACTTAGTCTATGCAGTATTTTAAAATAATCAGAAACTTTCCTAGCCTGAATAGATTGCTGATTGCTGAAGATGCAGTTTACAGGTCCTCTTACAAAAGCAATGGAAATGTAGATCAATTAAAACAAAAAACTAGGCAAAGAGTTAAAGAGAATGGGTAAGAAATTTAAAACTCAGTATACAGGCGTTTGGGGTCTGCTCATGCTTTCTCATGTAGGATTGAATTTTCTTTTGTATTCAATCGAGAATTCAATCTTTTTGTTTGTATGATGAATATAGACAAACTTATCTTTCAGTCTCAGCATTCAACTTGTGGCACTTGCTCTTTTCATATGGAATAAGTGTCCTGAGAACTAACAAGATAAACTTTTCTAAAGTCATTACCTTCAGTTTATTAGAGGTATTGCATGATGGCTTTCTCTCTGGGGTTCTAGTACAGTCATGTTATGGTTTTTTTATATATAAGGACATATCTAAACAAGTGGAATTAAGATAATAATACATATTCCCAGCTTTAAGAGTACAGTCCCAACAGTGTTGTAATTGTTACGAAACCAAGCATTTTAAATCCAGGAAATTCAGTATAATTGCACACAAAAGACATCCAAACATGTATCAGTAAGAAACACAAACTTAAAGTATTCTAGCAGCTTTAACACTGTCTCATGGGACCGGAAGTTAAACACAGAAGAAAAAAAGGAAGGTAAAAGTTTAAAAGCAATCTGAGAAGTAATGAGTTATATTATTTCTTCATTGTGTAGCTACAGCAAAAAGATTTTTGGACTACCTGTATACATGGATGTTTTTCTTTTTATATGAATATACTAGATTTTATCATGTCAAGTTTGTGGATAAGTGCAACATTCTTTTAAGTTTCCTAGCCCAAGACTACTGACATACATTTATGTAGAGGTAAAGTCTGTAAGGAGAGATAATATATTTTGTTAAACAAACCGATACACCAATAAAAATAAACAAGCACATACAAATCTAGATAGGCTCCTAGTAACACCAGATTGTCAGCAAGAATTCTGTGTCCAAAAACTTGTTTTCCCCACTCAAATTAGGTCTGCTAGAAACTGTTAATCCTTAATAAACCTTATCTTCCTATACTCTTAAACAAAAATCACCTCAGTAATATTATTACTATATATTAGCTATTTCTGTCTTGAAAGAAAAGAACTGCATTTATCACAATCATTGAACTTCAAAGAGAGTCACATTCAGCAAACCTAAAACTCATCAAACATACAATACTGAGTATTTTGTTAACACAGGCAAAATCTTGGCTTCTACTGATGAAACTGGGGCAACAAAAGATGCAGCAAGTAGTGGTGTCACTGCTGATAATCAAAGGACCTGACTTTTTTGTCCTCAGAGAAGACATACAGCACTGACTAAAACCCCATCTCCAGCCCCATGTTCTGCTGTATTTTCAAAAATGACATACAAGAAATATTAGGAAAATTTGTATGAACAGAAACAACAGGTTTTTTAGTATATTTATTCCATATATGAGCCCTGAGGAAAAATTAATCTTTATTTTTCATTAATGTTTTTCTTCACTGTGTCATTCTTTCTGTTTTCTCTTTGTTAAGAGAGTGAGGAGAAAATGAAGTACTGACTAGTGGTTTCCACTGACTACACCAAAGATGTTCAGTCAGCCACTGAGTAGGCTGACAAGCAAGGAGAAGGAAAAGCAGTGCTATTGTCACTGTTTTTCTCTAACAGTTCAAGAAGTGTTTCAGTAAACTATTTGTGGTATTGCTTGTTGCTTATAGAGTCTGCACCTTGTACTTTTGTGTTGCTGCAGACAAAAAGAAAGGAAGCAAATGAAGCTCCAAACAGAACCCAAGGCCTTCCAATATTTCTTGCTTGTAGTAGCTTGATTTTAGGATTCCCCAGAATCTGAGAAATCATGTGATTAGGTTGTTGCTACTGCAAGAAAGGAAGGAACTGGAGATTGCCTGACTCCCTGGACAAGAGGCAATTGTCTTTGCCATCAGAGTTGTAGAGATAGCAAAGAGGACAAGATTTTACTGCCTACTTCACCTCTGGTGTAGCCCTGGGTAGCCCAATGAGATTCTGTTGCTGCAGACACCAAGAGGATAATGTAGCTGCAGCGACTGCTAAGGATGGAGGGGAAGGTGCTCCACTAAACCAAGGCAGCAGTCTGACTCTCCTTTGTCCTTACCTCTGACAGCAGGAACAGCAAGGCCTATATAAATGGTGCTTCTTTTGGATCTCCTCCTAGCTTTATCCTCTGTCTCTTCCCATGATGGTAGCAGCTAAGTTCTGGCCTAGCCCTCAGCCTTCGAGTGACAAAATTAACATTTGCCTACACTTTTCTGTGCCTGATTTAGGTAGGCTGCACCATGGGGATGAGTGAGACACATTGTGCATCTGCCTCTACCTATCAGGCTGATTGAGTCTCTCCCCCTTGTCAAAGCTTGTCTTTTATACATTCCTAATAGCCTGTGCTCATATACACAAGCTTCGTGCCCACGGTGAAGCTGTGAGGAGTCAGGCAGGATGTTCAGGAAAAGGAAAAAAAAAAAAAAAAAAAAAGATACTCTGAACATTTGGCTGTATTCTTTCAAGACTGGAGGTATAGTCCTGACCTGCCTGGTGCTTGAATTAAATTCGGGTTTAATGTGCATATAATCTTTAAGGTTCCAACAAGACATAACTTGTATTTCTAAATATTACATTATACATTATATGATACACAGAGAAAAATATGTTGGAAACACTTACTGTTATATAAATGTAAAATTTTATTATTATTAACAAGAAAAATAATAACAATTCTGAAACATCCTCCACAGGTTTTTTTACGTTAATATTTTAGCATGTGGTTAATATCTGTAACGAAACTGTAGATGCATAGTCACAACCGACCATAAAACAAAATTCCAAGAAGTTACCAGAAGCTAATCTTCTGTTTAAATGAAGCTTACCCTATTATAGACAGAAATAATAGAGCAAACAAAAACATTTCTGATGGATTTTACATAGAATTAAAAGCTGCTAGTGAAACAAACTCCAGCTTACCTTCACTTAGTGAGTTTGAAAACTCCTGCAGATTTTAAAAACTTGATCAAACAGATGAAAGGGTAAATGAACTTCTAACCACTGAAAGATGAAATGGAGAGTGATGATATGATCTGTATGTGCATTGTGATGACTTAGCTGCAGTTCCACAAACAGGGTAGTGATTTCAGGGCATAAAAAGCCATAGCCACATGACACAGAGTGCTGAACAGGAAGGATATCAGCCTGGCATATTCATGGTTACTGAAAAAACATTTGAGGGGTTCATTTAAATATAGGTAAACTTAAGGTTCACTTAGTTTTGCCAGGTGGCTAATCTTGTGTCTGGTCTGTTCCGTTTGGATCATCTTCAATTTGCAGTCTCATTTTCTTCCTCTTCAGTACTGCCTTGTAGGTCAATATCCTCCTTTATATTTCCTTGTTCTCAAAAAGCTGTTGGTTTTGCTCACATATTCAAGACTTCTTTTTACCTTCTGTAACACCAGCTTGATTCCTGACTCATCTACTTCCAGCAGCAAGCCAAAGCTACATCCTGATCCAGGGACAGATAGCAGAACCCACCCACACTGAAATCCATGTCTCCCTCAGTCATGTTCTGCAGACCCTCTTTGCTAGAGACATACCTGGACCAGAGTGATCTGCTCAGGCTGGGAGCAGAAATGTCTGTGTGAAGAACTATTGTTGGGAAGTCACAGAACAATGGTCACTACAAGGCCATGAAAATACATCACAGACTTGAAAAAGCGTAGGGTCTGCAAGAAGGCTAGGAATGGCTCTCTGCACTCAGGCTGTTTCTATATTAGATAGAATATATAGGGCACAGGCGTAGTCACTGCCACAGTCATCCATACTGTTTAATGTTAGCACATTCCCTGACATGGTCTTGGTCCTTTCTTTTTGAAAAGGATCTAGCAATACAGCACAACCCAGCAACTGTTTCCAGAAATAAATATGAATAAGATCTCTTTGATTTTTGGAGCAAAAAGAATTTAATTCTATGGCTGTGAGCCACACTGTGACACCTGCCTTGAGGATTAGGTATTGAACCTTCATGAAGAAGGTTGGTTGCACTTCAAGTTTACCTGGCACATGTCTACCACCAAAGAAGTTGTTCAGTATCTTGGAGCACTCAGGAACACCTTTCAGCACAAAAGCGAATAGTCCTCCATACTTTAGCATGGAACTACAGCTGCAACCCAAGTCCCCACAAGGGACTCTGCTTTTTAACCTCCGCCATTCTCATTTTAAGTCTCTGCATAATTGGATAAATTCTGCACACTTTTTCCTATAAACTCTATTGTAATTTCTTATTGCGTTCTGTTCCATTCCATTCCATTCCATTCCATTCCAAAGCCAGATGCAGCTACTGAACTGACCCATCAAACAGATTTACCTGCTAAGATAAACCAACAATGCTGAAGAAATCCTTCTTTAGACTGTTAGTTAGGGGAATACATGTAATCTCAGATTGAGATTTTCAATGATGTTGACTGTACATTTCTAAATCAAATTTCTACAGAAACAAAAGGAAGCT
This sequence comes from Balearica regulorum gibbericeps, assembly GCF_011004875.1. Taxonomy (NCBI): domain Eukaryota; kingdom Metazoa; phylum Chordata; class Aves; order Gruiformes; family Gruidae; genus Balearica; species Balearica regulorum. The sequence goes on from NC_046186.1 coordinate 19,734,956, forward strand.
TCTCAGTTTCCTGCTGGCCCTCAGTGGGCAAGAATTACATGGTTTCTTCCAGATAGTCACAGCTCTAACATTTTAATAATTCTTCTAAAAGACCTAGAGAACAAACCCCAAATACCAACATACTGTGTTGAATTGACATGTACTGAGTATCTGTCCTTTTTGGCTTGGGAGGAGGAAACTACATATACCTTAGAATAATTGTTACCTACCATATTGTTCTAAGGTTCACCTTAATTGTGATTTTTGACACTTCCTCATCTTCTTTAAAATCAAAGGGACTCATATGATTGACTAGCTTGACTTCCTGCACAAATGGGCCTATGAGCCACCCCGGTAATCTCTGCGCTAAACCTGTAATTTCTATTTGAACTATACTACATCTTCTATAGATACATTCAGTTATGATGCCTTTTTTAAGTTATGAGTTCACCCCATCTCTTGGGAAACTGTTCCAGTTGGTAATTATATTTCTGCATAAAAGTTTCCCTTGCTTTAAATCTGAATGGGTTGTGGTCAGCTTTCATCTACAGGATCTTATATATGCTGTTATGTTCCTTTTGCCACATAGCATGTTTATGGCCTTAAGACCAGAGTGTTAATTTATTAGACTCTGAATTGTTGTGGATCCTTTGGGAACCACATCTGGTTTTTCAACATTATGTCATATAAAGTAGTGATATCCTCTCTTAAACCCTACCTGATATCCCCCACTATCTCCCAAGAAAGTCCCAAGAACTCTGATTTCCAGATAGTCTTTTAGGTATTGCATCACAGAGCTCATGTACAGCAATGTAACACTATTCATACTTGGACATTCACTACCATTGCATATTAAAGTACTTTTCAACCCCAAAACAAATCTAAGTCAAATTTAGCTTTGTGAGAAACATTATATCAATTATTTATTACTAAAATACAGATACTGATCTCATTTATTCATTCTAACTGTGTAATTTGCCTGTCATTATTATTTATCACTAACTGGTGAATTTTTCATCACCAAGAAAAAATACTTCCAATGTTTTTTTTTTCTTCCATATCATTCATATTGTTAAGAGCTAAATACCCATTTAAGCCATGTTTCATTTCAAGCAATTTACTCTGAGGGATATTTTAGTTTAGCTCAGTTTTGCTTTACAGAATTTCAACAATATTATGCCCACTATGCTGAAAGATACCCGTTTTGTATTACAATTAGGCAATGATCACATTACATGAGAGATTATCCTTCCCTATTTACAGTAAATAGCTACAAGTTGCAAGAAAATAGAGCTCTATTCATGAATGATTTACATGCTGCTGCTTCTCAAGGTTTTGTTTTATTCAAGTTGACATTTGTGCCCAGAATATTAAAGACATATTCTAATTTCGTGTATGCAACCAAAGCTGACTGCATGCAGTAACTTCTTTTGAATCAGTCTTACCATGGCAAGTCCTGGTTTTGGCAGGGATAATCTTCTTCCTAGCAGCTGGTATAGTGCTGTGGTTTGGATTTAGGATGAGAATAATGTTGATAACACACTGGTGTTTTTAGTTATTGCCAAGCAGTTAAGGACTTTTCAGCTTCTCATACTGGCCTCCAACAAGCAGGCAAGGAGCACCCAGTAAACTGGGAGGGAACGCAGCCAAGGCAGCTGACCCAAACTGACCAATGGGATATTCCATATCATATGATGTCATGCTCCGTATATAACTTGAGGGTTGGCCAGGAGGTGGGGCAGCTTGGGGTCTTGTTGAGCATTGGTTTGGGTGGTGAGAATTGTTCATCACTTGTTTTGTATATTATTATTATTATTATTATTATTAAACTGTCTTTATCTGAACCCATGAGTTTTAATTTATTTTTTTTTATTTTCAATTCTTTCCCCCATCCCACAGGGGCAGAGGTGGTGTGAATGAATGGCTGTCTGGTTGTTTTAGCTGCCGGCTGGGTTAAAACACGACGGCTATAAATTCACCACCACCACCACTTACTTTGAAGGTCAGATAGCGTCAATCAATAGCATTCCAAGATGCATGGTATCTAAGGTACAATAAGATGAACATTATTTTTGGTAGACGTGAACACACATAAACGTGTATGTTCCCATGTGACAAATAGTTTCTTTGGTATCTGGGAATGATTTAATTTCCCTATAACTGAAGGAGCAAGTAACTGCGATCTTTGTCCTGTTATTACTTCCTCCCTGAGGGGAAACTAAGTTTTTGAAAGTGCTTAATAAAAATTTTGAAATTTAGTTTTCTACATTTAAAGTAGTCTGGTTTATTGAGGAGTTTGTCATTGAAGCCATATTTCAGGAAAAAGTAAAAGATTTTGAAAGACACTTTGCAAACTGTTCAGCTCTAAGAATGATGGATAATACAGGTTTTTTCCAACGACTTAGAAACAGAATCAGAGTACTGATGTTTGATACCTTGGCTGTCCCGCTAACTCTGTAATTCATTAGTCTGTCCATAAATGACATAACTGTTTATTAAATTAGCAAACATTAGGTCATTTGTTTTTTGCTTATATGTGCAAAAGAAGAATTACCTTGGCAGAAGAAGAGAAAGAACTGTATGATAATGACTCACCAGTGACAGCCACACTGCATTTATTATCTCAGGATCTTTTAGGTTTCCCCTGCAGTTTGAGAGAAAATCTTGCAGAGCAACTTGAAAGCAGAGAAGAGTGAAATCTGAATTTTTATTATCACATCACTACACAAACCAGTCCTTCGTGATTTTTCTCAGTCTAACAACATGTAAAAAGGACTCCATGCACTGCAATGTATTATCTATTCTACAACACCCTCTCGCCCTGGTAAAGTTTTGAAAAATAAAGGTGAAAGAGAATGACCAACTTGTTTCTTAAGCAATCTCAGTAGAATATTTGGGTTGCATTGATCTGATATTCGATTAGGATTTTGGAACTAAATACTTAAGAGAAAGAACAATGTCCTAAATCATGGATATTTCTTAAAGATCTTTCTTTCCTTATGGAAATTTTTGAAATTTGAATTTTTTCCTGTACAAAATATTACAGCAAGGTCACCCTAAGTCAGCTGATCAATACTATAATTTTTGAGGGGCTATTACACGGTTACCTTTGCCTAGCTCATATCTTCACTTAAATGTGTTTTCTGACTCTCTAATATTTAACTAGTGGTGAGTAGGGAAAGTGAGCGCAGAGTTAGCATTCAGTTATCCTTCACTGTACAGTCAGAGATTTGCTAGAACCTTGAGCTCTTTAACCAGCAATGGGAAATGTAAATAAACTTGCTTTTAAATGGCTTACTGATGTATGAAGCAATAATATAGTACAACAGCACAAAATTATCTTTCATGGGATTTTTTTACATCTTAGCAATAGAGAATGAGATGTGATCTAGAGACGAAATACATCAAAAAACCCTGTGTAAACACCTGGAACATATATAAGACAAGAAAATTAAGTTTTACCCGTGTAATATGCCCACTTCTCATTTATTTTAATCCCAAACCAGAAAAACAATTAAATAAATACATAAATAAGTAAGTAGAAGGCAGTGTTGTAAGTATTCAGTCTCATTAAAGTTTGACAGTATTGATGGAACTTATTTATGGCCTCCTCAAAACTCTTTACAAGACTCCCATCAAATTCAATAGTTCAGGATTAGTGTCTTGAGTTTTGACTGTACTTTTATTCCAGTATTAGATTAACAGAATTTAGCTAACATGATTTTCCACTAAAGAGGGAGGTGGAGGGTGGGTGGGTGAGGGGGGTGGGGAGAGAGGAAGGAAGCAAGCAAGCAAGCAAGGAAGTAGCATTATATGGGCATGAAACAAGAAAGTCATACAAAGAATTTACAAATGTCTTTTGTTTCCCCATATATCTCATATTTAGCTCTCTGAACAGATCTGGTAAAAAAATCAAGGATATTTTCTGTAAAACTAGATAAAAATAAATTCAGTCTATCATCTGGCTTGTAACTAAAACCTGCCAAATAGAATGTATATGTTTCTTTACTGTTAAGTCTCCAGGGCAGATTTTTGGCTGCTTGGAGGTTGCTTTACCCCATACTGCTAAAATATTCTGGGCACTGGTTTGTATAACTGACCTTAGAAATATAGTCAGGTTAGGAAACCTTCTATAGTCTCAGAGCTGGGACAAGAGCTCTTTTGGATGCTTCGGCAATCAGCCTGATTCAGAGTAGCCTTCGTAATGCTCTAATTTAACTCGATGACTTGTATATTTAAATGTATTTCTCATCCCCTTCTCACTTCACTTTATTTAAGCAAAGCAGCAGATATGGTCCCTTTCAAACCAGCTGCCCAAACCCCAAATATTAGCACTCTGCAGTTGTATAAGAATAATAAAAGCTTCAACAAAAGATGAAAGGAGAATAAAATGCTGCATTTTGCTGTGAGTCATGAGATATTTTGAAATTATCTTTCTTAAACCTTTTCATTCTTTCAAGTATACTGTTTCTATCTCTTCTGAAAATATCTGACTCCCTCTCCCATAAAGTACTACCAATGATCTATTGGCTCAAAAATAAAGAATATTTTCATTATAACAGCCTTGTCTAATATAGAAGAACTTAATTACAGTTTCATCATAATAAGCACCTTAACCAAAAGTAAGCTTACAAAGAATAACTAAGATACAGAACATCACTGTTTACCTGTGGATTCCATACAGAATCTCTTGCTTGAGTTAGTGAAATATCAAAAGATTTTTGACATTCATTAAATGTCAAAAGTTTCCTCTTGGATGGAACCTTATTTATTCTTTCCTGCTGCAAACAAAGTAAAAGTGAGTTTGCTAATAAAAATGCATTTTATTTAACTAACTGTGTTGAACTGGGTAACTGTATGTAATACGGATATAAGGCAATGACTGTTAGTAATCTGGAAAACCTCCGACAAAGAGGAGGAAGTTGAAGCTAAATTTTTGGTCATAAAGAAAACGTCACAATCTTCCTCCCAGAACTGTATTTGAAATATCCTGCTAAATGAACTAAAATAGAGAAAAGGATGGAATAACCATAAATGCATATTGCAGCATTTCTACTCTGCATGTTCTCAAAAGCTTCGTAACAGTTATTGCGAAAATAGTTGTATGTCTGGCTGTGAAGACTGAATAAGAGAATGAACACTTTTTCTGCTTGAAGAATTGCGCCTCTGTGCCACAAGAAAGTGCCCCACACAACTACTTTGAATAGTAATTAAGCTCATAGTGATACTTCATGTGATCAGAAATGCTGACTTACAGAACATCTCTCAAACTACAGTAAGTGAAATTTATAGTCCTGCCTTCACAACTTCTGAAGCAGTTGGGAAAGATTAAAGTGGGGAAGAACTGAGGACGAAATGTGTAACAGCCAGTCAAATATAGTTCTCTCTGTTAACAAAAAAATCAATAATGTCTGTAGGCATCCAAATCTTATATAAACTAATCTTTTCTTAATTTTTCTTCTGTTCCAAGATTCTGTTTCATTCACTAATATCTGGTTTATATGTATATCTACAGTGTGTCCCTATAAAACTCTTTCCTAGAAGTTATTCAGAAGTAAATATGGCAACAATACTCATGTATAATTTTTATTTAAAAATAGCAATATAAATTCAAGTAGAACTCTACAGCTGTATTTACTAATATTTTATCTAATTTTTCAAATTACTTTTCATTACCAAGTACCCTTTGTACAGCTTTTTGTCACAAAGAAGAGTAAACAAATCTCTAAGTACACATAGGGATGACATCTTTGTTGCATTTTCACGCATGGCTGGAGGGGAGTTCAAAGCATTTGTATGATCTTTAATTTGGGCTAGGCAATATTTTCTTCATTAATTATGCTTATAAATGTTACTTCCAAAGATCATGTCTGCATGTTTTTCTCACAAAGAAAATGTTATATTAAAAACAGATTATGCTTTACGCTCTACATCTTTTCTTTTAAAGGTGTTTGACACAAGCTTACCACTGTGAATTAGGGTCCAATATGAGTGTAAATTGTATTGTTATTCACTGCAGGGTTTTTAAAAGCTGCTTTGCAAAAGTGGTTGTCTCTTACACATTGTGTAAATACAGAATTACAAATTAATTATGAAACTATAAGGAAATTGAGTTTGTAAATCATGGAATTATTTGAATGTTATAAATCCATGGTGTTTGCGCTAACTTTACAGATTATGATATCTCTGCCAGAGGCTCTATAGCTATCATGCAATATTTTTTTATTATTATTATTATTATTATTATTTTTTAGTAAAGCCTGTTACGGCCAGTAGTAGCAAAGGTCTCAGATGTTGGAACTTAGAATTATTGTTATGTAATTTCAGCCCTCCACTGGGAATTTGTCCTTGATCATTATTTCAGTATTGCACCTAGAATTTTCAGCTACTGACCATATTACCAGCTAAAAAAAAAAAAAAAAAAAAAAAATTAAAAAAAGACCATCCTTTCCATGAAGAGTTTCCAGTTTAAAAGAGCAATCACAGATTAATAAACACAGACTGATAAGCAAGTTTTTTTTAAAAAAAAGAAAAATACCTCAAGCAGCTTGACAGTGCAACAGAAAATTATATGCACATAAAAGGCACTGATTCCCTTCACTCACCTGTACATAACTACCATGCATGTGTACACACCTGATCAACTCACACTAAGCTCTCCTAAAAACAAAAAAGAGAAATATGTACATTTACAGTGCAAGTATCTGATTTGGATTAGACATTTTTTAGATGACTTTTGAATTTGAATACCCATTTCTTTATGTTCATTATAAAATAATCAAGATATAACCAAGAGGCAGCAGCCTAATTGTTGTCAAAATCTTTGGATTTCTTATTACACTTTTTGTAGTCAGAATAGCAAACAAAAGTTGTTAGGATGTTTTGAAAAGGATATCGAGTTTCTTTTCTGTATATATACTCATGAAACAATGAGGACCAAGAAGCAGACTTCCTGTGTGAATGAGAAAAGTGTGTGGTATAAGTGGATCCTGAACAATCTGCAAAGACAATGATTTGCATTAAATATAAGGTACTTAAGAAACAACACAGCAAGATACAAAAGCATTTGCTAATGGGAATACCCAGGGTTAATAAGTGGTAGCAGAAACGTAGGCCAAGGACGGGAACCTAGAGTTCTCATTGCTTACATGGGAAAAGGAGACTGTAATATTTTTACTGTTAAATGAACCTAAGTAGAATTGACGTCGTGCAAACTGTGCAGATTTAGAATTAATATATTTTATAAAAGTATAGATTCACTAGATTTTTTTTATTTTTAGTTTGGTTTGATCTAACATTAAATAAACTTCCATCTCATTGTATGTTCTGGCATCTGCAGGTTGGAAAGACACTAAGCTTTTCCCGTACTATTTTATCCTAAATTTATCTCATGACCTGTGAGCTCTCTAGTGTCAACATTGTTTCTATAACATACCTTGGACTGGGCTAATCTGTTTGTCTGAAAGAATTTCCCACAGTGAGATAGTGTTTGATTTATTCCCAATGTTTATACTACTGAGAAGTGACCTACACAGAACTGAGGGCTTATACTAGGTATTTTATTTGGCAGTAAAAAAAGATTGCATAAAATTTCACACTTATTCACCTGCATATTACTACAGACCTACATAATGTCTGATGATCTCATAGTAGCAAATACAACATGTCAGTGAACTTAGTTTTATCCTCACCAGCCATACCAGGTTTACACAAGTCTATTTTCGTAATCTAGCACTTTTTCCTCTCTTTTTTCCCCCTATGTTTCTATGAAATTGAAAGCTTATTTTAGGCACCTGGGGTAAATCTGTTTTTTCTGTTATAATGCTCCCATGAGAGAAATATCTTCTCAACTTAATATACAACATAACTCTCATTTGATATTGACATGTAAACATATCACATTACTCTTAAAGATCCAAGGAAATTTCTTTAAAAACTTCTTTGTTGAAAGATTAACATCACATTTATCTTCTATGTACAAGCCTCATAATATTAATTACACTTGCTCAAATTTAGTAGTGTTTTGATAAAATTGACAGCCTGTTTCTTGGGTTTTTATTGTGTGGAGGTTCTTTCTTTTAACTGTTAATTTCTTGTTTATTTTTTACCCAACAACGCTATGAACTTAGTCAAAGTTATGTGATATTTCTAATAAGCGTAGGTCAGATGAGAATAAAGACACCCACTGTAACATAGTAGGTGTGGAAGTAGTTTGTGCCCATTATAAATCAAGCACCATTGTTATATAAAAATACACAGTTAAAGATATTATCTGATTTGCAGTTAAAGATTTGCACTGGCAATGCAGCCTACAAAAGCTACGAGCTGTATTTGTCTTGTTTTACTGAGTAACTTCTTCATTTAAACTTTATCTAAAGGTTGAACATGATGATGTCTATGGTTTGAAAGAAACAAATCAAAGAATAAAATCCTAAGATTCATCTATCTACTTTTATGCACCCTGGTAGCCTATGTTTTCAGAATTTGAAAACATATATATAAAAAAACCCAAATTTAAAAATGAGAGTAATATGTGGTTCATACCTACATTTTTCAGCTCAACTCACCAAGAAAAAACTTGACCTAAAATTGATCTTACTGCACATAAAATGAAAGGGACCATTATGTGCTATAACACAGCTAAAAAAAAAAAAAAAAAAAAAGAAAAAACTAAGAGATGAGCTGAACCGACAGGCACGAATCATAGCCAAATGAGTGAAAGGTGCACTTATTCCATTAAAGATAAGCATCATGCTGGAAATACTGAAATAAAGTCTGAAAAATTTTGATCACTTTAGAATTTAGAAATCCATACAGCCTCCTGAATGCGAGCTGTTGATAGAGATGCTCGCCAATTTATGATTAAAGTTACCTATTAGATGGAAAGGAAAAACAGAGAATCTTCCTCAGGCTTGGAAGGGCACAGTTGGCTCTTCCAAAGAGGAAGCAGAGATGGGAATTTCCTGCACTGTCCAAAAGATGTATCTGAAAGCTTATATGATAATTAGGTGCATCTGGTGCATCTCAGTGAGGCACAACTGACAGCATTTATCTGTCTCTTCATGACTGCATTACTATGCTTCAAACCCCTTACAGGTGAGAATTTCAAGGTTTTGAATAATCCAGAGTGCAACGACAGTAAATAGGAACATAAGCTATCCTTCCTTTCAGCGATCACAGCAAGTACAGATCTAAACGGTTGTCCATGGAAACTGCAAGGTTTTCACCAGCCATGGAGCTTGTTTATTCCAATGGCTATGCTCTGGCCATGCTGGCTTTTCCACAACTCAGCATTTCTTCTGCTTATGGTAGTTTTCAAAATACATTTGGACTATCTATCTCACCCATACATGTTTATTTACAACTTATTTCATGCAGAATTTGGCCCTGAAACAGTGATTGGACACTAGGCTGGTCTCCTGAAACTTTATAATAACCACATCTTCAGGGAGAGTATGTATCTTAGTATTTTGATGCATTTTTCACTATGATATTTAAAGTGTTGTCCTTTGCTTTCAACCAATGTAAGTGTTTTAGACTTCATCACTTCCTCGGTTAATTGTTATTTATGTTTTAGAAAAGACAAGATTGGGTAGAGTTGTTGAGGTCTGCTCTTTAGTGACTTTTTCCTGATACCTGTTGAAACATAATAATATTTAATATATCTTCACATATAACCAGTTTTCCAGCATGAGTATACTATGGAGTTTACAGTTCTAACTTATGACACATACCTTTAGGTTTTATTATTAGCAAGGTTTATTTTTACCAAAAACATCTGTATGAATGGATCATATTACTGTCTTTGATGTAGTGCAACTATTTTCACTGTCAACATTAAAGTTTTCCTTTAAAAGTGAAAATAATTTTTTTAAAAAAAATGGTTAGTCATGTGGTAAATCCTCTTTGAAAAGATTTGTCCATTTCCTTTCTTCCCCTTTGTTGAGATTTTCCTAAGATTTTAGTAAATGAATCAGTCTTCCAGCAGTTGAGCTCTTATTTTCTTCTTACAAATAGTTCTTAAATGTAAATATGATTCCTTCATAAAGGCTGAAAGCATTGTGGGAAGTGGTTTGATTTAGGTTTTTTTTTTTAGCTCGCAGCCCTACATTATGATTTTGGGCCGTTCATTTTTATCTGATATTTATCCATTCAAAAATGAACGTGAGGCCCTCCATAAATGTTTTAGAAATACTGAATATACCCTGAATTCCTCCTCTTTTTGATATTTGATCAAAGGCTCATATAAGTTTTAGAGTTACAATGAAAGTTCAGGTATTTATTTTGAACTACATGTTTCTTGATTGTTGTATCTGTTTTTACTTCTCTCGGGATCAAAATAGTTGATAGACTCATTTTCTAAGTAGGTAAAATGTGCTGGGGGGGTGAGGGGGAAGGTAACCAAACCCAGAAAATTAAGATGGACTTTTCAACAGAAATACTGGACAACATAAATAAAGAAGAAAAATCAATAATGATCCTTCTGTCCTATATTTTTAAATTCAGTATTGCAGACGATGAATAGAGAAAAGTGCTATAAATAGGTAGGAATTAATTTCAATAAAATTTTTCATTAAAAAGAAAGTATAGTGGGAAATGTAACGTGTACACATAGGAAGACCTGTCCACTTCATATCCCATACTTTTAAGGGAATTACTTAAAATACATTTATTAAACTAATAGCAATTATTTTGGAAAAGTCACGGTGGGCTAAGGAGATGCCAGGAAAAAATTGAAGTAATGATGTTTGAAGTAGGTAAATAAGATATGGGCAATTACTATCAAAAAGTTTCAACTGAAAATCCTAGTAAAATAAATTGTCTACTTTTAAAAGAGATAAATATACTGGTACCAAAGACAATAATGAAACTTTGATCACTAAACAAAAGAATAAATCTTGCCATTGAATAACTTCTTTGATTAAATTAAGTAATCAATAAGTGAAGTGTAAATTAGTGACTAGGATAGAGGATTGTACCCGAGACATATACTTTCATATCGCAGCTCACTTCTGTGTGACAACAAGTTATTTAACCTTGTAAGTCAGGGTCTACTCTATCTCCATTCTTATTGTTTTAGAGCTTGTTATGTCCCTACCTTTCAGGTGCTTAGTGGAGATAAAACCCATTAATGATTATAAGATGCCCAGATACTACTCTGACAAGGGCCATAAAAATGCTCAGAAAGGCAATTAGAAGGGAATGCATTATCATGCATTAATGTTGAATGTAAAATCATATAGATAAATGTAAACATAATGCCTAACCATAGCCTAATGTTTAATTTTCTCTCTATCTTGCCTTTTTGAAATTAACTGAAAATTGTCTCATACAGCAAACACGAGGAAATATACCTTTGCCCCCTAAAAATTCAAAGTTCTCCGTGAGGGTGAGTTTGCTAATACATCAGTCTTATCGGGAACAACAAGAAAGAGTACAGTACTAAAGCTTAATTAATCTAGTCTATAGTTCAGAGCATAAAACAACATGCTGAAATGCTCAGTTGTATCAAATAGTCCCTTTGGTTCAGAAGGGCTATATGTGTAAAGTATAAAGCATGTGTTTGAGAATAAGATGGAATCAGGGACACAATTATTAATGATATTAGAAGAAGAAATGACACATTACCTGAGCTGACATGCTTAATTCAAAGTTTCCATGTATTAAAGGAGATCACACAAAGCAGAACAGAGCTAAGGAATTTAAAAGCAATAGTAAGCATAAAAAATTTAATTCATTGTAGCCAAATATAATTATATTTCTTTATCCTGCAAATATTTCTTATGCAGCATAAGTGGTATATTTAATTTAATGGGTCACAGAACATAAGTATATGGCCTTTTTTGTACAATAGAGAAGTATGGTTGAAATCTATTGCTGAATGAGCTTTGGAAATTATTATGAAACAAAGATTAATTTTCAGTATCTTTAGGTAAATCTAATGATATTTCAAACAAAATTCATTTTATGTATTGTTTCTCTTTAAAACAGCACTAACCCAGCAATTACTAAGCAAAGAGAGGGGAAGATGGAACACAAGAGATGTAAGTGCATGAACACTGAGCTCATTTAACTTCCTTATATGACATTTTAAATGTATTTGTAGGTCATAGACTGGATGCTTATCTGGAAATACATGTTCTACTGTAGGAAACTGAAATTCAGACTCAGACAGCGTTACCTTTGCCCTGCAGAGTAACTGATCTTTTCATATGGTGATTAAGAAACCAGCTATTTAAATTGTAGTGGTAGTTCACATCGAATCAACATGTTTCTATAGGCATTCAAAGAAAAATAGTAGTGACTTTGGCTATGATTCTTTCTCATTTTATGTGCTTTCCATAAATATTCTAACAATATTTTACTGACCAAAAACATTACAGCAGCAAATTTTAAACAATTGCTGAAAAATATCAGCAGCAGATAACTTTTGACCTTATACCTGAAATTATTAACAAATACTCTCACTCACCAAATTCTCACTCTCAGGCATATATTGGCAGAGATAAGAAGGCATATCCAATCAGAAATAATACACCCCAAATGATTAATAGTCTCAAAGATTGATGGGCCATAACCTGTTCTGGAGAACCACAGAATTACGGAATCAATCACGAAATGCTTGAGGTTGGAAAGGACCTCTGGCAGTACCATTGGTTCCCACACAGAAGAACAACGTGGGGTAATAGTCAATAGGGTCAGACAAGCTTTGGCATTATCTCTACAACATCCCAGATCAAAGCTATTCAAAAGCATCTGTCAAACATTTTGTAAGGAAGGCAAAGACTGAAAGGTAGTAACTTCTGGCGCCAGGAGGAAGGCGAGCAGCAAACTTCTGCAGATGAGAGGTCAGGCTGGCAGATGGGTGCCTCTGCCCCCCGCTGCAGGGAGCTCCCCACTCTGCTGTCACTCTCCACTTCTTCCTGGTGCTCCTACAGGGCTCAAGGTAAGTCAGCCCAGATGCTACACTTGAAAGCACCCCCAGCTCCTCCTTATCTTTGAGGGCAGTGAATCTGTCCTGTAGCTGCAAGCCTTCAAGTGGAGCAGGAGCCTTCCTCCTGGTGCCAGAAGTTACTGGCTTTCAGCCTTTGCCTTCCTCACAAAATGTTTGACAGATGCTTTTGAATAGCAAAGGCAACTGAGATAATCATAATATGCTGAAAAAATGTGCAAATGAAACCAGAAAGCTCTCAGTTCTATAGGATGTTGTCTAAATATTTTCTTCAAATATATTGCAATTTCATACATATATATAGAGAGAAAAACAGATGAAGAAGGAAGGAGGCATGGGCAAAGGAAGAGAGTTTTAGGTAGCCCTGGAACATGGGTACCATGCATAACATACAAGTCAGAACTGCATCAAGATCATCAGCCCAAATATCAAGGACTACTCACAAGTAACCCTCCATATAGAAAGTATTTGTAGTAGAGATCTCAAATTTGCTCTTGAGTATCTCACATTTTTTTTAGAATTTGTCTGCACAATATCCTTGAGAGGCAAGTGCCAATATTCCTACCTCACAGATGGCCCTGTATGCCATACAGTAGTGAAGTTACTTCATTCAGAGGGTAGTATGTCATGGGGTGGTATCAACAAAAGTGGTGACTCATCACAAAGTAAAAAATAATTATTTTCTTAGAAGAAAGTGATTAGTAACCTGCCTCAAAAATCTACATAATGCTTAACCACTTTTGAAATCCCTAGGGCTAAGAGTCTTTCTCATACTGAAATATTTTAAATTAATCTTTCATATTTTCCTCCAGATGCCCCAACTAAATTTCCATTCACTTCTGTCTAATATACAGCATCTGAAAACTTGGAAAGGGATTCCCTTGGTTGCAGACAAGGGCAAGCTGCAGGAATTTGTGAATTAGTGGGTGTATCTACTGTAGTCTAACATAGGGCAAAATGCTGGAAAATGGCCACTGTCTCACATAGGGCTGAGGACAGGAAGAACTGGGAAAGACAGTTTGTCTCTTTCTTCCCCTTATATGCAGTGTCTTTCCCCCCATTTGCATAAAGCAGGTAATTTTCCAAATGATTCAATTACTTGTAGCAATTGTAGTATGAATTAAAACTGTGCAGCTCTTTTTCAATCTCAGGCTAAATCAGTGCATTTTAAAGCCTGCTGCTTTCTTCACATGAGCTGCTTACCCTGCAATGAGGAAAAATACTTTCTTCCCTAAAAAATGTTTCAAAAGACTGGTAAATAAAAATTAATCACAAACCTATTAAAAGAAATACCTTTAAATCTGTACTCTCAGCTTTGGGGGGTATTATTGGACACTTCCTCTGAAGCCAACTCTTTAATATTCTTGAAACTTCAAATGAACAAGAATAGTAAGTTCTACATTAATCCCAGTGATTCTTCTGTATTACTGTGGTTGCCTACAAAATGGATCTATGGCTTATTCTGAGATCAGTATTGTCTGTTACTAAAAAAGGAAAAGCGAGAGCAAGGTTGTCTTGGCTTCTTGCTTGTACAACCAACTCTCAGTTACTGAGGATTGTTTATTTAGTTGGCGATTACCTATGGTATAGGGGAAGAAGCAGTTTAGCCCCAGCTGTTTATGTCCAGCTGTAGTTCAACAACGGCATTATCAGATGCAAACTGGTTCCCCACAGCTGCGTGTCTGCATGGCACTTCCCAGCATTTGAGGAATACTTACTATATAACAGGCAGCATGTTGGGTCTGGCAGTCATTGTACAGGACAGAAATTCTGCCATTCTGAGTTTCCGTACTGCAGCGACATGTTCTTTAGTCCTTATGTTACCTGTGTTTTTCCATTATCTGTGGTATTCCAGCAGCCCCACTTTCCCTGATAATAGAAAGTCAACAGCATTCCTGATTCTGCTATGCAGTTACAATAGGGGTCGATCCTGGAGCTTTATTACACCTCAGTTTATCTGTTGTATAATTGAAGTAATAATATCATTGCGTTTTACTCCCAAGCTGAAAATGAGCTGGAATGACAATTAATGTCTGTAAAACCTTTCAGATCCTGGGATTAAATGCTCTAAATACAGAAAGTGTGAAGTGTTATTACTGCTTTTACTACAGCTAGAGAGTCATCTCTTTATATTCCTAAAAATACCACACTTTTATTTTTAATTTAGCATCTTGTTAATCAGTCTGGCAAACTTGATCTATAAAAATATTTTTAAAAGTGGTTGGTCAACCTAAAAAAAATGAAGACTAATTAAATATGAAGAACTTCTAAAGTTCTCGTTCATAATGAGCTTTTCTGAAAGGACTTGGGAGTCCTGGTAAACTGACCATGAGCGTTCTGGGCTGCATTAGGAGGACTATTGTCAGCAGGTCAAGAGTGTTCATCCTTCCCCTCTACTCAGCACTGGTAAGGCTACATCTGGAGTGTTGGGTCCAGTACTGGGCTCCCCAGTAAGAGAGAGATGTGTGGACATGCTGGAGAGAGTCCAGATAAAGGGACTGAATCATCTCATTTTAGGGAAGACAGAGAGAGTTTCAACTATTCATCCTAGAGAAGGGAAGGCTTGGGGAGGATCTTATCAATATGTATAAATTCTTGTTGAGGGGAGTAGAATCACAGAGACAACTCTTCTCAGTGATTCTGTGACATATATAACATACATGCTGAAAATAGCAAGGCTGTCCGTGCAAAACTGTAATGTCACCCATAGGTGATATTTTCATTTGTCATCTGTGTGAATGCTGTAATTCTGTGATATTAGCACAACAGAGGCAGGCATGGTATAACCTGTTCATTAATCTATTTAGGCTGGAAATCACAAGATCTCCAGTCAGAACAGTAACATTGTAAAAAAAGCTCCCTAATAAGAGTAGTGAAAATTAACAATACCTGAAGATTTCAGGGAAGAAATTGATAAATATATGAAAGCATTATATGGGACTGTTGCCTGTGAATACTCAACTCAGGAAAACAGATGGTCCCATCTAGTCCTATTTGCACTGTATGAAAGCATTTTATAGATAATGTTGTGAGTTTATGTTCATCATGATCTTTGGGTGTAAGGACAAAAAATTAATCTCAGTTTTAGTTTAGCAACTCAGACACCATCCTGGGATATACCTCACCTACTTTTACACATTCTGAAAGAATAAATCTAGACTATGCAATATGTTTTTAATTGATAATCACTATATATTTTAAACATTGTTTCTTCTGTCATTTAGTATATCATGTATCCCAAGTACGGGGCTTAAGCATATGTATAACTTTGAAGATGTGAGTAATGCAGGTATTATGCAAGTAAATATGTTATTATTTCAACCTATCTTTCTAGCATTTCTTACATAAAGCAATAACAAAAAATCTGTTTGAAACTGGTAATCTGTAAGATTACTTGTTTAAATAAACTAAGCATGTCCTTTCATGGTCAGCATCTGGTATGATCATAATTTACCGATATTCAAAAGATAAAAAGAATAATTCAGATAAGATATTTTAAAATAATTCCATTTTCATGATAAAAAATATAATATAAACCAGTTTTTTAATATTCACTTTCCATGTGTAGTTGCCTGTCATGGAAATTAATAACCAGGTGTCCCTATAATGACTATGATACACGACAAAACAACACAGTTACTGAAATACATAGCTATCTTATAAATACAGTTTTAGCTATACTTCTGATTTTCTTGGCAAGTTTTCATCTACCTGTTTTCTGATTTTTCCAATATGATCATCAAAACCATCATCCTTATCTCTTATATGTTTTACCTAATTCAGGCCAGCTGTCCTGCTTAAGCCGAAAGTTTGTGTATTGGCAGGGGGATGCTGAGTTTTATACAGAGGACAATCACCTGTTCTATTAATTTTTTGGACAGGTATTGTGTTGGACTGATGTAACCAATGCTTCCAGATGCAAGTATGAGACCTGTGAAAATGTGCAACTGTAGCTACTTAGATCATTGGGGTCTACCAGAAGTCATAAAATAGTTCGCACTCATCGCAATACAGAAAAGAGACTATAATAAAACTCAGACAAGCACAATAATTTTTGTGGTGAGGTTATAAGGCTATACTAAAGCAGAAGACAAACAACATGTTTCTTTTCTCAGTTAGCTGCATACTTAAGGTACAGCCATTTATCCCTAATTCCACCCAGTGAGCATAAGTCACCATTCAATATTCTTCTCTCATCCACAGATGAATAATTGGCTCCTTTGCCTGAAATCGGGTTCTGTTTTGACAAGGGAACAGTGGTACCAAAATGCTTGGTACCTCCAACTCTCACAACAGCTGCTAAAAGTTCCTTTTCCCGTCCCTTGTTATGTCTCTCGAAAGGGCAACGAGCCATTGGCAGCATTCTGATGTACAATGGGTTTCTTTATGCTGGTAACCCTCAAATAGTCTGTATTTCCTGAGGTTAAAGAGAAATCTTTCACATCTATTTTTTGTTTCACTTTGTGTACATTTTGCAGGCATAGGAGAATCTAAATGACATGCTGGATTTCAGAATGTATAACTGTTTAATTCCATCACACAAACATTGACCATCTTCTTGATCATTGCTAATTAGATCTTGAAACATTCTGCAAGGAAAGGCAGCCATGTCAATGCAAGTAGAAGAAACACAAATATTGCATACCGGTTTTGTTTTCTCTTGTTCTGCTGTTCTCACTCTAAAGCAATTGTCACCTACAATTAAAATGTTGATTCTTCTTTATACTACTTTTGTGTTAAAGTTAAAATAACTTCAAAGGTTTTCAAATTAAAAGTATGGGAAATTAAAATGCAGCAGAGAGAACACTTCCATGTGACAAGTGCTGAGAAACTCAACATAGCTTAAACTGCAACTGTAGGTAACCTAGAGAGAAGTGTAAGCAGAGAGCTCAAGAGCAAAAGTGCATCAAGGCATTGAGAACAAGAACCATTTCCAGTTTGATCCTAATGCTCAGGGTGGGAGGATATTATAATTCCATGCAAATAAATAAGATTGTGTTTGATATATGGCTTAACTGTAATTTCTTCTTAAAGTCAATCTACAAGAGATGAACTAAGATAACTTCTGTCACCGGAAAGAATGGCATAGTGGCATATAAATGAAATGATTATGATGTCATACTAGTAAATATTGTGTCCATGTGGTTACTCCTATGAACACATTCCTGTTATGATTCTTTTTATCCATATTTTTCTGAGCTATTCCATATTAGAAAGAAAATGCTGTTTATTTAAATGTGAAATGGAATCATAGAATCATTTTGATAAGATCATCAAGTCCAACCATTAACCTAGCACTGCCAAGTCCACCACTAACCCATGTCCCTAAGCACCACATCTACACATACTTTAAATAATCCAGGGATGGTGACTCAACCACTTCCCTGGGCAGTCTGTTCCAACAATTGACAACCCTTTTGGTGAAGAAACTTTTCCTAATATTCAATCTAAACCTCCCCTGGCACAACTTGTCCTATTGCTTGTTACTTGGGAGAAGAGACCAACACCCACCTGGCTACAACCTGCTTTCAGGTAGTTGTAGAGAATGATAAGGTCTCCCCTCAGCCTCCTCTTCTCCAGGCTAACCAACCACAGTTCCCTCAGCCAGTCCTCATAAGACTTGTGACCCTTCGCCAGTTCGTTGCCCTTCTCTGGACATGCTCCAGCACCTCAATGTCTTTCTTGTAGTGAGGGGCCCAAAACTGAACACAGCACTCAAGGTGCGGCCTCACCAGAGCCAAGTACAGGGGACGATCACTGCCCTGGTCCTGTTGGCCACGCTGTTTCTGATACAAGCCAGGATGCTGTTGGCATTCTTGGCTACCTGGGCACACTGCTGGCTCATGTTCAGCTGGCTGTTGACCAATACTCCCAGGTCCTTTTCTGCGAGGCAGCTTTCCAGCAACTCTGCCACAAGCCTGTAGCGTTGTGTGGGGTTGTTGCGACCCAAGTGCAGGACCCGGCACTGAGCTTTGTTGAACCTCATACAGTTGGCCTTGGCCCATCAATCCAGCCTGTCCAGATCCGTCTGTAGAGCCTTCCTACCCTCAAGCAGATTGACACTCCCTCCCAACTTGGTGTCATCTGCAAACTTACTGAGGGTGCACTGAATCCCTTGTCCAGATCATTCATAAAGTTATTAAACAAAACTGGTCCCAACACTGAGCCCTGAGTGACAGTGATGACAAAAACCCAGCAAAGTTATTCTAAAAAAAGTGAGACACATCCATGCTATCCATTCAAACATGTCCTAACAAATACAAGTGGTATCTAGGAAAAATACAGTACCGATGGAATATCACTCCAGTACCCAAAACTGAAAGAAAACTAGTTTGAGTCGATTACTCCTCCACTACTGTCTTCTCAGAAAAAATCAGTATATTCAGAGTACAATATTAACTAAAAGATCTAACTCATGGTGTTCCATAAGTTCACCTTGACATTTTGGCTTCAAAAAAAGCTTTCATTAAGATTAAGGTCTATTTTTAAGTTGGAGACATTGTTTGTCCTCAGAACCACTTACAAAGAAAATATTTCTAGTCAGTACACTAATTTAATATACTGAATTCAGTTATTGCAGTACAGAATATAAGAACACTCACTGAAATTTTTTTGTCTTGGAAGAACATGAATTAAATATCAGTTCTCAGAACAAAAGTAGAATGAATATACTTGGACATATCTTTAATTTTCATTGAACACAGAATAGCCTCAGAAGTACTGGTAAAAGCATGAGAATATGTCTTTTTTTTTTTTTTTTTTTTTTTTAAATCTGTGATGAGGAGGGAGCTTCATTAAATCTACAGTATTATCTTCACAATGCCCTCTTCTGAATCATCAAATGCAAGTAGAATTATCCATGAGGAACAATTGTAATCTGGCCAAAAAATATGACAGTAATGAGGAACAGCAGTTCACACCTGAGAGATTTTATTATATTTCAGATCAATTGCTTTATTTTTATCTAACATTTTTCACTGCAGAGTTAACTGCGTTTGTTGCTTATGCACTGCTGCTAAACAGCTTCTCAGTGCAAGACAGAAGCACCAGGCCCTGAGAATGAACAAGTTCTCCCATAGAAAGGGTTTCTATAAGTTTGTTTAAGGGAGTAAAACACATTCACAGCTTGTCTGACCTGACTCAACAGTACCATGTCACCAGATAAAAAATGTCCTTGCCTTATCTTGAAGCTCAGTATCCTCTGTATGCAAAAGGAACCATGAATTTGGGTTTTCTATACATTCTGTCTACCTTGGAGAAGTCAAGGTCCCCATGGTTGCCTTTTCTACTGGTCATTTGCAATGTCACACTGACATAAGAACAAGTTAGATATCAGGTAGCAGATTCAGTTGACCCATCCATTGCAAGGCCTAAGTGCATGGACCTGAGCAAAGGGAACCTGAGCATATCATAGAATCATAGAATGGCATGGGTTGGAAGGGACCTCAAAGATCATCTAGTTCTAACCCCCCTGCCATAGGCAGGGACACCCTCCACTAGACCACGTTGCCCAAAGCCCCATCCAGCCTGGTCTTAAACACTTCCAGGGATGGGGCCTTCACAGCTTCTCTGGGCAACCTGTTCCAGTGCCTCATCACCCTCACAGTGAAGAATTTCTTTCTAACACCTAATCTAAATCGACCCTCCTTCAGCTTAAACCCATTACCCCTTGTCCTGTCACTACACTCCCTGATAAACAGTCCCTCACCATCTTTCCTGTAGGCCCCTTCAGGTACTGGTAAGCTGCAATTAGATCTCCCCGGAGCCGCCTTTTCTCCAGGCTGAATAATCCCAACTCTCTCAGCCTGTCCTCATAGGAGACATGCTCCAGCCCTCTGATCAGCTTCGTGGCCCTCCTCTGGACTCTCTCCAACAGCTCCATGTCTCTCTTGCACTGGGGCCCCCAGAGCTGGATGCAGTACTCCAAGTGGGGTCTCACAAGAGTGGAGTAGAGGGGCAGAATCACCTCCCTCGACCTGCTGGTCACACCTCTTTTGATGCAGCCCAGGACGTGGTTGGTTTTCTGGGCTGCAAGCGCACACTGCCGGCTCATGTTGAGCTTCTCATCAATCAATACCCCCAAGTCCTTCTCCTCAGGGCTCCTCTCAATCCATTCCTCACCCAGCCTATGGCTGTGCTTGGAATTGCGCCAACCCATATGCAGGACCTTGCACTTGGCCTTGTGCAAGAACTTCATGCGGTTCACATGGACCCACCTCTCAAGCCTGTCCAGGTCCCTCTGGATGGCATCCCTTCCCTCTAGTGTGTCCACCACACCACACAGCTTGGTGTTGTTGGCAAACTTGCTGAGGGTGCACTCGATCTCACTGTCCATGACACTGACAAAGATGTTGAACAGTGCCGGTCCCAGTACCGACCCCTGAGGAACGCTGCTCGTCACCATTCTCCACTTGGACATTGAGCCGTTGACCACAACTCTTTGAGTGCAACCATCCAGCCAATTCCTTATCCACCGAGTGGTCCATCCATCAAATCCATGTCTCTCCAATTTAGAGACAAGGATGTTGTGCAGGACAGCGTCAAATGCCTTGCATAAGTCCAGGTAGATGATGTTAGTTGCCCTTCTCTTATCCACCAATGCTGTAACCCTATCATAGAAGGCCACCAAGTTTATTAGGCATGATTTGCCCTTAGTGAAGCCATGTTGGCTGTCCCCAGTCACCTCCTTATCTTCCATGTGCCTGAGCATAGTCTCCAGGAGGATCTGGTCCATGATCTTGCCAGGCATGGAGGTGAGACTGACCGGCCTGTAGTTCCCTGGGTCTTCCTTTTTTCCCTTCTTAAAAATGGGGGTTATGTTTCCCCTTTTCCAGTCAGTGGGAACTTCGCCAGACTGACAGGACTTCTCAAATATGATGGACAGTGGCCTGGCCACTTCATCTGCCAGTTCCCTCAAGAGCCGCGGATGCATCTCGTCAGGTCCCATGGACTTGTGCACCTTCAGGTTCCTTAGATATTCTTGAACCTGATCTTCTCCTACAGTGGGCGGTTCTGCATTCTCCCAGTCCCTGCCTTCTGTGGCCTGGGCAGTGTGGCTCAAGGATTTGCCAGTGAAGACTGAGGCAAAGAAGTCGTTGAGTACCTCAGCCTTCTCCATCTCCTGGGTAACCAGGTCACCCGTTTCATTCCGGAGGGGAGCCACATTATCCCTCATCCTCCTTTTCTCACTAACATACCTATAGAAGCTTTTCTTGTTGTCCTTGACATCCCTGGCCAGATTTAATTCTATCAGGGCTTTGGCTTTCCTAACCTGATCCCTGGCTGCTTGGACAGTTTCTCTGTATTCCTCCCAGGCTATCTGCCCTTGCTTCCACCCTCTGTAGGCTTCCTTTCTGTGTTTGGCTTTGCCCAGGAGCTCCTTGTTCATCCATGGGGGCCTCTTGGTGTTTTTGCTTGACTTCCTCTTTGTTGGGATGCATCGCTCCTGAGCTTGGAGGAGGTGACCCTTGAATATTAGCCAGCTGTCTTGGGCCCCTCTTCCTTCCAGGGCTTTGTCCCCTGGTATTCTACCAAGCAGATCCCTGAAGAGGCCAAAGTGTGCTCTCCTGAAGTCCAGGGCAGGGAGCTTGCTGCGTGCCTTCCTCGCTGCCCTGAGGATCTTGAATTCCACCATTTCATGGTCACTGCAGCCAAGGCTGCCCTTGAGCTTGACATCCCCTACCAGGCCCTCCTTATTGGTGAGAATAAGGTCCAGCATGGCATCTCTCCTCATGGGGTCCTCTATCACTTGGAGGAGAAAGTTGTCATTGACACATTCCAGGAACTTCCTGGATTGCTTGTGCCCTTCTGCGTTGTCCCTCCAACAGATGTTGGGGTGGTTGAAGTCTCCCATAAGGACCAGAGTTTGTGAGCGTGAGGCTGCTCCTATCTGCCTATAGAGGGCCTCATCCGCTTGGTCGTCCTGGTCAGGTGGCCTGTAGCAGACCCCTGCTATGATGTCCCCTGCCCCAGCGCTCCCTTTAATCCTGACCCACAGGCTCTCAGTCAGCTCCTCATCCATCTCCAGGTGGAGCTCCATGCACTCCAGCTTGTCATTGATGTAGAGGGCGATGGCCCTTCCTAGCCTGCCCTGCCTGTCCTTCCTAAAGAGCCTGTACCCTTCCACCAACACACCAGTCACAGGAGCTATCCCACCACGTCTCTGTAATGCCAATAATGTCATAGCCTTGCAGGCGCACACACGTCTCCAGCTCCTCTTGTTTATTTCCCATGCCCCGTGCGTTCCTGTAGAGGCATTTCAGTTGTGCCCCCGTTGAGGCTCACTTATTGGCTGGGGTGGCTCGATCAGGAACCGTGTACCCTTTTCTACAGTAAGGAGCTTTCAACAAGCCCACACCAGAACAGTTTGCATCCAGGGCAGCAGTCAGAGCACAGTTATATGGTGATGAAGTCAGGGTCTCACAGGAACATCTGCAGACCACTTTCCAAATCTAGCCTCATTTCTTAATACCAGATCTGCTTTTATTAGTGTCATATAATTGAGATGGTATTATAAAAACCTAGATGCTAATTAATCTGCTGAAATTAATGACATTTCCAGGAATGTTTTATTGTAAGCTTTCTTAAAAAGCCTTTTTTTTTCACATTTCAGATGAAAACAGCAAGAAAATTGATATTTCTTTTTATCTTTCTCCTGATTTATAACACTTCTGTGAAATGTTCTTCTGAAAACACCTTCTTGTACCAAAAAAACTGTACCAAAAAAACTGTACATTGTCTTGGAGTATGGAAATGTAAGAGTGGTGAGGTTGAAGTTATTCACTCCCAAATGCCATGCTTTCTTCCCCCATCCAGTCAGGACAGTTGTATAACTGGTTTATCCCACCTGCTCATGCCATTTTAGAACCAGACTTCTTATCTTTCTTAATCTGTAGCACTAGCTGTCCCCTTTTACACAATGACTATCAGTGGCCTGTTTTATTAAGGGACCACCTGGAAGTTCAATCGTGCAGAGTGCCTAGCCCATTGAAATTTCTGTTTTCATTAACGTATTGACATGCATTAAGTTAAATATGTTGTAATGCTTTGGAATTAGAGGATCCTGTATCATGGGAGGCTGAGTCTCTATGCTAGACTGAGGAGAGAGATGGATGTGACAAATATCTCTTTGCTATACTTTCCTTTGTGCAAGAGGGACACATTGAATTTTTAGGAGTTTTTAATTAGGTGGTCTAGTTCCCTCATGCTAGCTGAAAGGAAAGAAGGCAGAGAAGCAGCATAGGGAGTGCTTCTAGGATTACAAGCTAATGTGGTATCAGTACTTTGCTCGCGGTAATTAAAGTGCAGCGGGCGCAGGGAATGAAGCCTGGAGGGGACAGATGCCTGAAAAAAGGGGTGGACCTAGACATTACGGAAACACTGTCATAGAGGAAAGTCCCCACCCCTGCCAAAGGACAGATGGATGTTTTTGAGAACTTATAGCTATATTTTGATCATGAATTTCAATACTTGAATTAAAACAGTTAAATTGGTACAGACAATAAAAAGAAGGAATTATATAAGGTTATATGAGCATTGTTTATCTTCCTTCCCATCTGGGAATAGTTACATCAGTTCCTACCTAATTAAATATATCAATGTTAACATTATTACACCTTTCTAACTAAACAGGTTCAAGTCCTTGCATTTCAAAATGGTCCAACACCTACAGCTGAATAAATTTAACTTAACACACTACTTCACAGTCAGGCAGGACAAGGGCCACAGTAAGTCACCTAAGATATGATAACTCATTAAGTGGCAGTAAATCTGACCAATTTCACACACGTCACCATATCTTTAAAGTGACATAACTGTATAATCAGATCACGCACTTCCGATTGTATATAGGTACTTACCACTAGTGCTCTTTATAAATATGCATATGTAACATTGTGCAACAAACCACAGATGAGAGAAAATGGTTGGCAGTTATGTGAAAAAGTGCCAGCACATACAGTTTTAGAAATATAAAAGATGACCCAAAAAACCCAAAGAACTTGACACTGGTAGTGGGCAGACAAATCTGCCGTTAAAAGTAGAGCAAACAGAGCAGAAGAACCCTTGAAACTGGGAACATAGAGACAAGCAGAAATAGAGATTTCAGGTTAACAAATCAGGTCTAAATCTACTTTTAGTCAAGCAAAAGGCATAATTCACAGACTACACAAGCAAAATGAAATTCAAACCAAGAAAACCTATGATATACTTCCAGTTTTCCAAAGTGCAAACCGTAAAGCAATTTACTTAAACAAAGCATATATATTTACTGCAATCAAGTCTAAGAATTTTCACCTACATATAGATCAAAATGGTGTCTATCTTCCTACATATATGCAAAATCTGTAGAAGTCTGAAAACTCTTCCAGGACATCCCAAAAATCTGATTTTTCCCAGCTGTAGATAACATTCCATTTGCATGACAAGAAATCAATTGCTAGCAACCAAGCAACTGTGAGAGCTGCCTTATTCAAAGTGTTACTTTATAAAAATACTCGAATGTCACTTGGTTCAAATATTTGGCTTATCAAATACTGAATACCAGGGTTGTTTGCTAACAAGATAGTGACCTGGTGTTAATGTGCAATGAGAAGTCTTTATGTGAAAGTTGGGGCAACTGGTGGACACTTAGAACTGCCTATCAGCTTCAGACAACATGACAGCACCTGCCAGAAAATAGTGTGTTGGCCCCCTCCAGTGTCACAGCAAACTAAGTGTGTCAGCTGTGGTATGTCAAATCAACATGCCTGCTAGTGACTCACCATTTTACGTTACTCTGGTCTTATGGTTCCGCCACAGCAGATAAAAATAGTCTTCAGCAGCAGCTAGACTTAAAGAAATAAAAAAATGCACGTTAAAAATAGTAGACAGTATTCAGAGGTCAACCTACTTTTAAGAAAGGAATGTAACAAATAATTATTCTTCAGGGAACAGATTTAAATGAGAAGCTGGTAAATGACATGAAAGATCTGGCGAGGGTTTGAGTAATTCTTTCTTTCCTCCTCTTGTCCTTCTTCCTTGATTCTATTTTACAGTGAAGTATTTTCTTCTAAATATGATTTTTTTTAAAAAGATTTTTTGTTAAACTTAATAAAATCCATTAATTTCAGCTTTCTACTTACATAAACTCTTTTACATCCTTCTACTGCCATTTTCCCCTGTACAATGAACAAAGTATTAAATTATGAAGAAAGCAGTGCAAATCTTCATGAAGAGACAAGAACAACACATTACCAAAGCACTTCCCTCTTAATCTCAGTCCTAATAAACTCATTTCATTTCATGAAAAAGTAGCAGAGGTTACCTTATAATATCGTGCTGTTTCTTGGACCTTACTGAGAAGGGTATTATTGCAAAATTCATGCAACTGAACCTGCCTCAGTAAGCTGAAATTGCATCCATCAGTTTAGTGCACCAGAGCTTTGAAAAGAGCTCTTCAGAAAAAGGTAAATATGTGTCCTTTCTCACTCATTTTTCTTTGAAATTCTTGCCACAGACTGAGAGCCAATGAATGCTTAAGGGAGACTGCAAACAGGGTCTTGCAGTACCCTAAACAAAATACATACCTCTTACTCAAGGCTGGGAAAACCAGAGAGCTTTCCCTCTGCTCATAAAAGGGCTGGCAGAGTTGTGCTGAACATCTTTTTACAATACCTTTCTCTAAAGTTGTCATTGCTGACTCTAGCTACCAATGGACGGAGTTCGCACTCCTGGAAGTCAAGAACCGCCCAAACTCAACTGGTTGCGCATCACAGTTTGACCAATCACCTAGGGCCATCTCTGTCACTCTGTACCACCTAGAACATTTCCCAGCACCACGAAAATCTGGCCAGCGTATGCAAAGCAGCATCTGTAGAAAACAAGATATGGCTCCCGAAGTCCTCCTAGCACATCTGCAGGCTGCCTATAGATTTTTGGGGGAGCAATTTCTTTAAAAGGCCCAAACATCTGGTCAAAGATTGGAAAGGATTATTTTCAAGACATAACACACCAGCACAGCTTCAGTAATAAGTCACCCAATAAACTTTTTCCAGAATAAAGACTGTGTAAAGTTTCAAAGGATTTTCACTTAAGTTTGCACTCAAGTCTCTTGCCTTGCAATAGGCCATGAAGTCCAGCTGTCAACCTCATTCCAGAGTGAAGAATAAGACGGAGAATTTTTCCACAAAAAAACCCTCCCACACTTAATGGGGCACCAAATGAGGTTGCCCAAAGTGTATAACTGTTTTGTTGGTTTGTTTAGTTGGTTTGCTACATAGATTTTAACTCAAGAGCGGTATGAGAAGAGAGACTGGTAAGCAAAGTAGCAAAACTGAAGCCAAGGCCAAACTTCAAAAGCATCAGGCATCTCTGGTGACTTGACTTCAGCTATGTTGGTGGATCCCCAAGGGATTATATTCAAGTGATATTCAATCCATCATCCAATATTTTCTTGGATTTTGGCAAGGTAGGCTGTAGGCTGATATCACCTCTAGATTTGCATGAGTCTTTTTTTTTACAGAAAGCCATAAGGTGTAGAGAACAAAGTATTTGTCTGATATGGAGTTTCCCCTCAAAAGATTTTAAACAAGGAAGATGGTAAGGAATAACTGTCTAAAAAATCCTACAAACAGTCTATAGGAAACAGGGATTATGCCTGACTAAAAAAGTTGGCAGGCTTTCATTGACTGAATGATAGACTAGTTCTGCAGTGCCCTTTGATTGACTGCTGCAGCCAGATGGATACCAGAACTACAGGCAAAAAAAGTTAGGTTCTGAGAAATACTCATAATTGGCTGACATCTGCTGGCTGCAACGGTGCATTGGCGTTGCAATCCCACCACCAACTCCATCATGTGTCAGAGAACATACAGGGGGCTTTCATGATATATTTATATTTATATATAAGACAGTTATGTAGCGTACAGAGCTCTTCAGGGAAAGGTAAAATGCCATTACTTTTCTAAACAAGTGTTTTAAATTTATTTAAAAAACCTTCCCAAACTAATTCTAGCTTTATAAAATCATATAATTGGCTTTATATTTTCTCATTATGCAGTAACTAGTGATTTTTTAAAAGACACTAACAATTTAAGGGAACTATAAAGCACAGACTGAATATAGAAATAGGTATCTTGGCAGAAATATGCAACTTCTCTAGCACTTGAACTGATTAATTGGCAATAAACTATCTAATAAAACCATGTTATGTCCAATCATATAAAAAATGTTCTGCATAGAAATGTAAAAAGTAGGGAAAAAATTGAAAAAGTAATACCTGAAAGGAAGCAAATATGCATTTTAAGAGAGGAGTTTTTTAACAGTCTTCTTTATTTTGATTGATTTATTATTATGCTCAAATACTTTGATATTATCTAAGTTCCTGTGGTAAGAATGTGCAGTATGTTATGTAACAGATTAACTCATTAAAACATTACGAAATAGTACTATTTTAGTATATTAATTTCATTAAGTTAGTTGCACTAACAGTGCTTTGACTTTGATTTTTTTTACTCCCTGATGACCCATTCACAAAATACATTGAGCCATCACCCTAATGAAAAATCCTGCAAACAATAGGAACACATATCTGATTTAATTCATGAATATTGCAACTATTGCAAAAGATAAAATGAAGACCTTACCTTATGCCTTTAGAATACTTTTACTATATTTATTACTGCTATTACTCACTGATGGGTTACTATTATTCAGTGATAGTTAATATGATTTAAGATAACTTCCATTCTTAATAGCATTTCCTAAAAGAACCATTATTACTATTAATGTCTTAAATAACACTTAGCCAATGCAGTTCTGTTAAGTGAAGAGCTAAAGTAAGTTGGTAAAGGAGTGCTTTGAATGTTTTGCAGTTCAAAACAATTTATGAGGTAGACATTTTGATACCTAACATCAAAGCACGTTTTAAGAAGCAGCAAAACTGATAAAATCATTTGTGAAAATGAATAAAAAATCTTTTGAAAGGCAGAATCTTGTGGTGATTATGCAACACTTACATAATTAAGCATACAGTTAACCTTGGCACATTACAATATGAGTAATTTAATTTTCTCTGCCTGAATTTTGCCTGTAACTTCCTAGCCTGTAGTAGTTTAATGATACCTTGCTTTAGGCTACTTTCCACCAGTGGGCGATTTCAAGGACATAAGAAATAGCTTCCACATGGGTGATGATAGCATCTGTCTCCAAGCAGCAGGAATGTTCATTCACAAAGTTCATTTTACAGCACTGAAATCTTAGTCAATAAAACACATTAGAATCTTTTAGCAGGAAAGTTGCATTGCAAGTATAGAAAGGTGTAGTATGATACCAGGGTTAACTTCACCTTCTTAATGTTTTTATTTAATATCAATGAAGGAGAACTATAATAGATATCCAGTGTGATTTATTATGGTTTATGATCATGGACAGCCATCAACCTCAGGCTTCAGTGGCAAAAAGGCCACTGCCTTTTTGCATTTATTCCCATACAAGACACAGGGAAAAAACTGCTAGTTTTGCTGTATACAAAGATCTGCCAAGTCTCACATATGCAGTAAGATGCTCTTTCTGTCAGCCCGCTCTTCACATCCCCAATATATGCCTCCTGCACTGGTTGTATGGCACCATGCCTCCCTCCTGCTCCATTATCCTTTGTACATTTGACTGGCAATTCCCCAGCTGGTGGCATCTAGTACACAAAGTCAAGGAGAGGGAAATAAGGCAGTGAGGCTGTTCTGCATCCCAAGAACCATACATTCCTCTGAAGCAGAGTTGGACCATGGATCCCAGCTTGGAAGTCTCCCCCGTCACACAGCTGTGCGCTGTTGGGTTAACCTCAGCTACTGAGAAGCTGCTAGCAAAAAACCACAGTGCTGTTGTGGATATTGATGATTTTTCAGATTTTGTCGTTCATTGTACATTCAACATCTCTATATTTTGATGACACGTGGTGGCCACAGAAGCCAAGGCACAGAACTGCTACTTTCCTTAGGCAGGTAGCCAGTGAAACCTCTCAGTCTTAAAGACTCAGACTACAGTAACGACGGAGCCAGCCCAAGCCATGCCCTCATCCATCCATCCTCCCCAGACTTGCCAGGCTGGCCAGTGTGGCCCTGCCCACCGCCAGCAATCATTCTCCCATGCTGCCCATGCCAGTGACATGCCAAGAACCATCCCCAAAGGATATTTGGCCACAGCCACCCTGAAGGACTGAAAGACTTTAACTGTATGGATATAAGTTGTGCTGTGCCTCTTTGCCCCAGGACCAGAGTCTAGTCCCCAGTCTTGTTTATTTACTAGCAGCCATCAGGAGGTGTGTCTTGTTTTTTAACCACAAACCCACTCTTCTACCAGGTTGAGTATGACTAAAGGCCAGCAATCCCTATTAAAATATTTACCCTTCCGTAAAATTCAAGCTGCTTTAGGTTTCCATTGTTCCTTTTAAAGGCAGAGCTTTACATAAGGAGTTGTGTGCTGCTGTCTTTCCCCAGGCAACCACGTCAATGCTGCTTCGTCTCTGAGGCAGCAGTCCGTCTCTCGCGTGCCCTGCAGTGCCTCCACAGATATAGGGAAGCAAAGTCATCTCCCTCCTTCTGTCCCTACTTTTTTGGTAGTATGATTTTCATTAGCAACATATGGGAGAATTGAAAACAAATCCTACTGGTAAACAGCAGGATCAGAAAATACCTTTCTTAATACTCTCTGGCATAGCCAGAGAACAGCTGGTCATGTGCCAGGTTTTTACCAAAAATCCAACTTCAGTATAGTTTTTCCCTACTTGAAATTAAATGGACAGATTTATTGTTCCAATTTTTCCAGGTGAATCTGGATGTGCAAACAACTGAAATATAACAGCAAAAGTTGACTGACATGAAGTACTCAGGCCTGAGGTGTGCTGCAGATGAATATTGGTATTGAAGGACATTGAATATCTGTCCTTTGGCTAATCATACAGACAGCAGATAAACTCAATGCAGGTGTTGTTTGACACTTGGATAGACAGAGAGAAGGGAAGAAAGACACAAAATGTCACTCAGCCTGGTGCTTGCCAAGAGCCATACGGCAGACTTTAGGTACCAGAGCTGAAATCAGGAACGAGCACCAAGAACCAAGATAAAGACAGCTCAGGAACTGACCCTGTTGAATAGACACTCAACTACTTGCAAAAAGGAATCAGATAAATTATGGGAAGTGGCCTAAAACTTGCCAGAACAGGGTGAAAAACAGGTATAGTGTGTTATCAGTGATAATATCTCTCTTTACATACATTGCAACAGTATTGCAATTAGGTTTTATGATAGATGCAAAGACAGAAAAATCCACAGTCATCTGAGACAATAAAAATGTATTTTAAGGTGCAGTCACTTCTAGGACATTTTGAATGCATGAATCTCAAGGATAAGTAGTAGTTTATGTACAAAAATGTTTTGGTACTTCAAATGGTGTTTCAAGGCATCTCTATGTATCAGCTTTTAGAAGACAGCAGGTCAAATATGCTCATTACAACTTAGGCTGCTTTCTCTTTTTAGTTTGTTTTTTCATGTCATGAAGTCAATATTCATTACTGATGTGTAATAGGAGTCAAGCTTTTTGCTGCTTCCTCTTTCCAGCACTAACTTGCTTCAAATACAAATTAAGTGCTATTGAGCTAAATTGTCCTTTCAAATGTGCTATAAGGCAATTTGCCATTCTCCTAAATCCAGAACAAAAATAGAAACAAGGTTTGTGTTTCTTGCAGAAAGCTTAAAAAAGTCCATTCCAGGCTGAGAGGCATGTGCTGAGAGTTCCTGTGGTTCATAGCAGCTCTTGCCAAATCACAGTAGCATCTCAGAAGCAACCTTCCCACTCTTCTTTAGCAGGATGTATTTCACATTAATATAGAATAATCTGTATGAGAACTGCAACGCTGCCAAGAGGAAATAGTGGAGACTGACACAGTGGAGTAAATATACTTTCATATTAATATACACTGTGAACACTTGCTTTCTTTGCACATGACCTGGCTACGGACAAATACATCAAGAATAACTCATAATGAATGGATAGAGTCCTCTCCTAATCACAAGAATTTAAAACATTGATCATTTGCCCTTCATTATGAACATTAGATTTAACTTTTAAAGCCTAGATAAAATTACATTCCAGTTAACGGTCATACTAAGAGTCCAGCAGAAATCCTTTCCTTCTAAATTTTCTTTATTTTTTTTAGACTGGAAAAAAGTGTTTGATAATTATTAGTAAGAAAATGTTTGAAATTCTCAAGTTAAGCTTACTTTTCTGAAATACTGAAGGTCAGAGGTTTATTTTTTTTTCTTGCAAGAAGAGTTTTTCATTTGTTAGTTAAGACTGATCACATTTAGGAGTGCAGTACACATTCAGATAAATAAATAACAATTACTAGCAATGTATACAATAAAAATAGTGGAAGAAATTAAACTTGAAAGTCATTTGCCCAAACATATTTATTCATAAAATGTGAAAAATAAATCTTCCTATTTGTAATAATCTTTCAAGTACTCTAAACATAATTCTGGATAGATTTATTAGAAGATGGTCTATTACTATAAACAAGCAGTTCCATTATTTGGAAATCAAGGGTGTCATTGCTTTCTCCCTAAATTGTTGGTGATTGACTTGAGAGCTGAGGTCACTATCTTGCCATCAACTCATGTCTTCTAGACAGATGGCAACTACAGATATTCTTGGGATGAAACAAGGCACTGATGTAAGGCATAATGAATATGTGACAAGAATGATACTAGGTGCCAAGAAAATTCACAAGATGTAGTTCTAGAACTGTTTCTCTAGGGAAAATAAATTGTCTAAGTAATTTGAGAGGAGACTTTGCTTTAAATCTCATCAAAATCCCAGTCGGGGTGACCAAAAGAGTTTGTGCTTCATTTTAGCTTGTGGGGGAGTTTTCTGCTCAGGCTGTTTCTGAAACCAGGACGAGCTGTGGATATAACAAATGAGACCACAGTACAATAACATATTCCTGTTTGAAGGCAAAGGCCCCTCATCTTATAATTCACTGGCTTTAGGGGCTGCTTCACATGCGTTGAACTGTTGGACTGGGCCAGGCACTGGGAACACGTGAATTTGAGGGCTGCAGTTCAACAGACTGGCTTTGCTTTACCTAGCCGTAAACATATATCAGTTAGCTTTTGTTTCTAACCTGTCTCAGTCTTACTTAGTCTACATGTGTACTGAGGAGCAGCTTCAGTGCTGTAAACAAATTTTACCACTGTTATCCCCTGGAGCTTCCCTTAGACTCCTTTATATAAAATCACTATCACGGCTGTAAACCAGGATGAAGTCTAACATGCCCAACTTCAAAGCAACCAGGGAGATGAGCCTTAGGCCTAAAAAATTTAAGCACTTAAAATAAAGGTTAATTTAGTGCCAGAAAAATCTAATTCAGACTAATTTATTTTAGTTTAATGCATGCCTGGAGGCTAAGCCCAAAGCTAAGGGTGGCACAACATCTGAGGCTCACCCCTTCCTTGCTTTTGTCTAGCTCCAGGGAGTAAGTTACTACTTGCACTTCAAAGGCCAAAAGTCACCCTATCCTTTAGGCCAGGGAACAGGGATGCTATGGATGGAACCAAGGCTTATCCCATTCTTCTCTGCCTCTTCACAGCCAACTTGACCCTAGTAAGAAATGCCGTGAGAGCGTCAAAATCCAAAAAAAAGATACTATCCTAACAGCCGTCAGTAGGATCCAGAGGCAAAGAAGAGGTCCTCAGGCTACTTCACTTTTTCTGACTTTACTTACTTCCAGCACAGCAATAGTATGCCAACATATGCTGGGTAGCTAGCATACACTTAGTGACAACAGCCTAACACAGGCAGCATGATTGGAAAACTAAAGAATTTGCAGTTCAGCATATTTGAAGCATTTTCTGCATTCACCAATGATAAAAGGAAGAACAGTTTTCCATGATGAAATTTTAAATAATTCTAATTGCCCAAATGAGTTTGAAGACTGTTATGAAATCTTAACCAATATGTGCTTATATTTTCAATTATTCAACTTCAATTTTAGAACCTTCACAGAATTTTTACAAAATGGAAGGGAAAGGACATAGTGATACTGAGACCTTATCTTCATCTAATAAATTTCTGTCCTTGCTTTGATTGCCTCTGTTGACCTTCAAACATCTTTTATCACATTTTATCCATAAGTTTGTTTTATTATCTTCACTTGGTCTAATTACCTGGATCATTCTATACTGTTCCCTACAGAGAAATATACTGCTGAAGTTTGGGTTTTTAAATACTAATTAAAAAATTCATTAGTGTGTGAATTAATTTCCACTCTTTGTATTTTCCTCTCCCTCTTGATAGCCATCAGAATCTGATAGCAATGTAGTTGTTGCCATACTTTAATTATACTGGTAAGATTCCTTTATCCACCTGTGGTATAGGGAAATAAACTTTGTTACACCCAGCCTAAATGCAAATCTATCTAAACTGTAGATCTAATATAATTTATTTGTGTCGTATAAATAGTTCAACTGTGTTCCTAATATTTCATTATGTATTTAGTATATGGAACAATATTTTAAAACATCCTTCTTAAAAATGTTCTTGGGCAATATATTGAAGGCTGGATTCATAAATCTAATTTGGTTGCTGTAATAGCAATATCCAGAGAGAGGCTATTTTCTTAAATCACATAAAAATACTGTAACAATACAGTAGGAACATCCATGCCTGTTGAGCCTCAGAAACACCAATATGTCCTGTTGGCTCCTGAGGAACGCCTGTTCATGATATTATTTAAAATGTTAATAACGAAAACAAGCACCTAATCAGTTACATGTTCATCTTTGGCTCTGCAACTCAACTAGCTGTACACAGCTTCATTTAATTTTGTCCTTTGTTTTTCCTGTTACAAAGTTGACTTAAAAAAAGCATCAGAAGAGTTCCTTTGTGCTGTAATTTGTTAAGACCTTGTCCAGTTGACCTCTATCAGTCTGTATTAAATTTAATAGAAAAAGAAGTATCTTTCCACATTAGGTCCTCATTTATGATGAAAAAGATAGAAATGGCAGTCGTAATTCTTGTTCCACTAAGGCTAAAGTAATTTTAAATTACAGCCTTATATGTTGCAGAATAGAAAAGTTCTTCAAAACTCATCTAGGATGATGGGGTCATATTGGTGCAACAACATTCTAGCAGTAGTAACACAGGTTGGTATTGTTTCTGAGTTTGATGGAATAAAAGTGTGGATTTGCTACTGCTGTTGCTTTTTGTTACTCTGACTCCTGTTTCTTGAATTGCTTTCTGCACAGTTACAGAGCCTTAGTAGGAGACATCAAAGCTGTGGATCCATTGTCCCGAGAAGTACAAATTAAAGATACGGATCTATGACTGTGAAGGACTAGAGCTTGGAGTTTTACATTCCAGATGTCTACTGCATTTGTCAGGATGTTATAAGCACATAATTATAAGAGAGGCTTCCAGGCTGCAAATCTCAGAGCAAATCTCAAAGGAGAAGGATTCTAGTCATGTCTCTTTTCTCTTGGCACCTCCTGTAGACAGTTTAGGCATATCTTTGCCACTGCCACTTTTTTCAAGCGCTGGCTGAATTCCCTTTGGAAATCCCTAGCTTGCTATATGAGACATATTAAGAATTTAGAGAAATATTTTGCATTTTAGGTTCAGAGCAACCTAGATGAGGAGCTATCTAAATGTTCAAATGTTATGTATGACAATACTAAATGTCAACATTCCCAAGTTCCTTTGTATAACTGATTATATTCTTTTATAGTTGTGCTTCAGCTCCCCCAAAGAGACTACCATTTTCAGAATAAAGTAGCACTGAAGTGTCTCTGCTTTTTTTTTCAGAATCTGTACTAACACTTTCTGAAAACTGGCTGCAAAAAGATAATTTCTTTTATTTGGCCAAAAATTCAGAAATGCTCACATTCAGGTCACTGCTCATTTCAGAAAATCCACAGATATACATATATGTATACACATATATATCTGTACACAAATATCCCCAGGTACACACAAATATAACATCACATACTTAACTCACTCTTCCTAGCAAATAAAACATTCAGTGATTTTTAATGCCAATACATATCATTCAGAAGCTCACGAGGAAACAAAGTGAAAGATCAACAATCTGATCCTACACACCCTTATTAACAAATTCCAAAGTTAAGGTTTCAAAAGAGCAGACTGTCAATGGTATTCCTTCTTCCGCTGTCTCTAAAGTACAGAAAAAACTTAACTGTAAGAGCACATTTGCATTCATTCATATCAAGTAGCATTCCCACTATCGCGTACAAGATATACAATCTCCTCTTATGCTCAACACAAACTGGTACGTTTCAGTAATGAATGTATGCAAGTCTAAAGAGGTTATTTCAGCTGGTTGTTATCTAGCTGGGTCAGAGTTTAGATAGGGAGGCACAAAAGCCAAAAGAGACAAGCAGTATAGGTGGCCTGTGGATAAAGAGGTTCATTCTTCAGTGCAATCAATCACCTTCAGGGACAGAGAGTTTGCTTCATGAGCAGAGAAAACAAATACATATATGACTGAGAGGGTGAAACCAGCTTTGGGGAGACATGATTACACTTGACTGAGTAGTGGCACACTGGTTTCGTCTTAAACATCCAGTTTAGATTACACCACATAAATAGACACTCAAAAGACCAAGTATGTGCTAATTTCCTTTAACTTTCCACTGGTGCATTTCCAGTTTCAGTGAAAAATACTAGTTACAACTAATTAATATTCAGGAAAAAAAATCCTATTCTCTTAACAGGAAATTAATTTATTGAAATTTACTAAATGAAACAGAAAATACATGTTACATTGTTCTATTTGCAGAAAATACTGAGTTGGGTGAAAGAAATGTAAATTAAGTTTATTAGCTAATGGCCAGATTTTTACTGGGGTTTGGGCATGCCATTCCACTTGAAGTTCATAAGAAAAAGATTTTTAAAAACTGGCCCTAATACTAATATTTTCAGATCTGATTATTTAGAGGTAGAAATTGTACTGAGGTCCTAAGCTTGCACTGACAAATGTGTGAACGAGCAAGCCCCTCTATTTTCTGCAAGATTGGAGTCAGAGACATCTATTAAAGAATCACAGAATGGCTGAGGTTAGAAGGGACCTCTGGAGGTCATCTGGTACAACCCCCCTGCTCAAGCAAGGCCAGCTGCCCAGGACCATGTCCAGATGGCTTTTGAATATCTCCAAGTATGGTGACTCCACAGCCTCTCTGGGCAGCCTGTGCCAGTGCTTGGTCACCCTCACAGTAACAAAGTGTTTCCTGATGTTCAGATGGCACCTCCTGCATTTCACTTTGTGCCCATTGCCTCTGGTCCTGTCATTGGGCACTGCTGGAAAGAGCCTGGCTCCCCACGTCCTTTTTTGCAAAGCTGTTCTCTATCCGAGCAGCTCCCAGCACGTACTGGTGCCTGGGGTTGCTCCGCCCCAGATACAGGGCTTTGCACCCTTTGATGAACTGCTCAAGATTTCTGTCATCCCATTTCTCCAATAATTTATAAGGACTCATCCCACTAAAGAAATCCGGGATTGGCCAACCCTTCCAGAGGAGAAGATGATCCTACAGTAAGGAAAGGATTTAGAAAGAGACGTTTTGGGAAGAAGCCACAGAACTAAGAAGGAAGATTTATACTTGAGTAAAGACTGTGGTACTGTTTTTTAATTGGTAAACGAGGTCTCAATCCATGATTCCAAAACCAGGAGTCAATCCTGCACCTTAAGAACTGAGAAAGAGGAAAGGAAAATTACTCTAGTTGGTGTTTATGTATGATTTTCACTGTTGTTAAACATCTGCAGCTCCCGTTAAACTCTTGGCCAATAGTGTAAGATGCAATATTGCATCACATGCTCCATAGCTCGGGTTGCCACCTTTTTGTTCAGTTGCAAGTCTGGAACTTTTATTTCTTTCCCTGAATAAATAAATAAATAAATAGTTAAAACAGAGAGAAGATGATGTTTTAACTTCAGAAGCTCATTACCAAACTGTATTGTTTGTCAGAAAACTGGTGATATGGTTAAAGAGAAAAAAGAAAAATGGTGTATGTGTTTTTATTATTGTGTTTGCTGTGTTCTGCCTGCAAAGATGCACAGGAGGTCACATACATCTTTGAAGAGGAAATGATTGCTCTTGACATATAAGTCAATATAGCTTGTAAAGCGTTAGGAAGTATAACATGACACAAAGCTCAACATGCAAGTCTTCGCCTCTGTTCTTCTCTAATAATGTGAGATGACTAAAATTTCCTTCTCTTACCTTATATTTTTTCTCTATTTGAATGTTAGGATCCTTTAACTCATTTGCCTACCACAGTGGAAAATGTCTTATTTAGTATCTCTAGAGTTTAAAAAACAATAGTGAAGAATGGTTCTGAAGTGACAGCCTTCATCATGTATTTTCTTCCCCAAAGACAAGTAGATGAACTTTGAGCCTATCCCAAATGCCGTATCTGGACTATTTTGGCTATTTGAGAACATATATTTCCAGACTTAAGACTTCTAACAGGAAAAGTTCTGATGGAATACCTCTCACATTTATGTCAATGGCAATATGAATCTTTCCTAGAGACAAATCTTAACTGTATAAATCTATCTCTTTTATTAACACTAGAAAGAACAATGAAGGTATATCTAATCAAAAAAGGAAGTGTCAGAAAAGTTTCTGTGAATGTCTAGAGTTTAAAACTTCCACAAAGCGCTAACTTAATAATACAAAGATTTTCCTTGGTTATTAATATTAAGACACTTGGGAATTGGAATTTTGAACCCTTAGTTTTAAATAACCCAACAAAATAAATAGAACACTATGCTAAACGTAGTACAAAACTTACTGGCAACAAGTACAGTTCAAGTAAAATCTTGGCAACATGAATGGACAATTTGATAATTTAGCCACCATTTGCCAGACTAGAATCAAATTTCAGACTGACTTAGAGTGTCGCCAGTTGTACAATGCACATAGTCTACTGAATGCCAAAAGGATGGATTTTATGAAAGCCGAGTTCCAAAAAAACCCAATGCGCTCTCCTGGCCTACTGGGGACAGAAAAAAGCTTTTTTGACTACTATGTCTGCAAGACCATGTTACAACATATGACACTATAATATCAGCTAGAAATAATTGCCTGTGTTTGTATATCGCATGGAAACACACTAATAAAAGCAGGCCCAGACATAATCCTGAATAGATTTTCCAGTATTAATGTAGTTCCATCTATGCTTGGTTCTCCTCTGAGATCTCATCTAACTGCACATGGCTACAGCATTCATTGCAGTGCCACGACTGAGCAGAACAGAAATACAAAGCCAAATGCTAGCAATACACCAAAACCAACACCTTAATATGTAAACATTTGAAGAAAAGTTAATGCATAGACTCAGTACAAGTATCTCATTCAAACTCCAAAATGAGGAAGATCATAAGATAACATAAATGCAGTACATAAAATGTAATTTCTTTCTTAGAGACAACAAGAGAGTCAAAAATACAAACTTTAGATATCTTCAGCTAGCTCACTGATAGTATAAACTGTCACATTATGATTTAAGAACCTGGTTCTACTTCACAGTTACACAAAACCCTTTTTCATTTTCTAGGATATAAAATATAAAATGATGTCGTAAAGATCTATTGCAGGAGGGTCCTATCAGCCAGTCATTAAAACACAGAACATCTGAAGGGTAAACTAAGACCAGAGTTTTTAGCAAAACCAAAATGCACTGAAAAAAAAAGAATCCATGCAGCTGTAGAGGGAAACATTTAAATCACTATAAAACAATTATAATTTTCCATCTCTGAATATAGTTAATATTTGATTAGGTAGGTGCTTGGAGTTAATGTCCTTCTTAATTAAATCAGACTCCTCCTTCTCTACCCCAAGAGAAAAAAAAAAGATTGATCATGCTTTTTTTCAAATGCTAATTACTATAAGCAGGGAAAGTCTTAAATCAGAATGCTTTATTCAGCCCTGCTGCTTCCTCCATTTGGAGCCTACTCACATTTCCTTGGGAGGCCTGCTCTTTTGTTTCTGTGAAAATAAGCACAGATGTTGGCTCCACCTTCCTCAAAGCAAGTTTTGCCTAATGATCATTTTGAATGTATCCCACTTGCACCTGTTCAGCATTTTAAAGTAAAATAGAGCACTTGATTGACTCCAAGTATCTTGTCCAGATTTTCTTAACTTGATTATGTTGCTATAAAAGCCAAAAGATGATTTGAGCAGCAGCCACAGTATCAGCTGGAGTTGAGCCAAGTTTGTCATTCCTGGAAGCATTTTTTTTGTTGCTGTTGAAAGTCTGACTTGGAAGATATTGCAGATTAATTAGAACATTAGATGGCACTACTACTGCACTGAGGTACGAAGAGAAGCAAAGATAACCATATGCAATTATTTATAGTGCACTAAGTATACAAAAATGCTAATATTAAAATGGTCACATTGATCTCAGTATGACATTTCTGCAGAACTGCTCTTTTCTTTATCAACAGAATGCACTAGCCCTGTTATTTGCTACCTCTTCCTGCAATAGAAATCCTCATACTTACTTTCCTCTGTTATAACTCCTTCCTCATCAAGTGTCTGAATTGCAAAATTATTCTCTTGCCAGATTCATCGAATTCTACCATCATTAAATTTCTTGCCAGTTTCCTAAGGTTTTCAGCAAAAAATACTTTTATTTGCACTTTCATAAATATGAATAAATTTTTCTGAAGTCTGTAGATCTACTTCTGGTTTCACAATACTAAATCAAATGGAGTTTGGCTTTTAACACCTAACAATGTATATTTTCATGTCATTATTTCACTATTTAAATTTACACAAAACCGTTGTTTCATAGCAAAGAAGACATCATTCTATGAGTGATTCCTTTGCTCCAAAATTGATTCCTTTGCTCCAAAATTAAATGAAACTGTGACATTCCACAGTTCTGTTTGAAAATGTATTCCCTATGAAGTAATGGGAAAAAAAGGACACATGGTGAAATGGAAAAAAAATTCAGTTTGATATTTTAAGCATGTATGCTAGTATGTGAAACAACATTTTTTAAAATAGAACCAGAAAGCCATTCTGCAAAGAAATACTAGCATTTTGTTCAATAAAACGTGAAACTGAGATATCTTGTTATTACCAG
Organism: Balearica regulorum gibbericeps; assembly: GCF_011004875.1. Taxonomy (NCBI): domain Eukaryota; kingdom Metazoa; phylum Chordata; class Aves; order Gruiformes; family Gruidae; genus Balearica; species Balearica regulorum. The sequence goes on from NC_046186.1 coordinate 19,776,030, forward strand.
GAAGTATTGTCTTGACTTTTCAGTTATTTTGAATCAATGTAAAATTGTGAAATGTTACAATTTTGACTATATTATACTCTGCAATGGAAGATGGTTTTGTAAATCTGTCATGAGGGAACAGAGCAGTTCCTCAACTTTAGATTTGATATGTCTAATTATAAGGTCTTGATTGCAGTTGCTTAAAATTTCATGATCACATTTTTTCCCCACAGCATCTCAAATAAAGGAATCTTATAGCTGTTTCTTGATTTTGTAACTCCAACTATTTTCTCCTAACAGAGTCCTGTAATGTGAATTTTATGTTGCATAACTCTGCATGTACGTACGATGTCTCCATCCCTGGAAGTGTTTAAGACCAGGTTGGATGAGGCTTTGGGCAACCTGGTCTAGTGGAGGGTGTCCCTATCCATGGCAGGGGGATTGGAACTAGATGATCTTTGAGGTCCCTTCCAACCCATGCCATTCTATGATTGTATGATTCTATGAATTGTATATGTATGTATGTATGTATGTGTGTACATTGCAAGGAAAAAAATTATTCAATATCATATCAGAGGAATACCTAATAAGGTATAGACTACTAACAGATTCACAACTTAATTTGATGATTTTTTTTTCTCATGAGAATTAAGGAAGGCAGAATTCTTACAGAATTCCTAACTATTGCATAATTAAAAATTATATCCTACTGCAAACATACATGGAGAATAATGAAGTCCTTTGATAAAACCTACATTCTAATGTTCCCTGGTTTGGTGCTTTCTTTGGTTTTTTAGCATCCTCCCTAAAGTAAATTAAATGCCCATTGGTACACACCAGTTTTACATAAATTACCTAGTATTTCATAAAGCATCACATATTTGAATTAGCTTCTGACATGTCATTATTTAAAAAAAAAAAATAGATGCTGTTCTTTAGGTGATAAATGGGTAATACTGTGATACTAGGACACTTCTGTATGCTTCTCTAAATCATGTCATATCTTAAAGCAAGCCAAAATCAAATGACTTACATCACAAAATGGTATCATAACGCAAACTATAAAAATTTAAAAGATTTGTTATTGATATCAAATGTCTGGTAACCAATGCTGTCACTTGCTATAATAAAATATCTGACCATCACAGTGAATTTTCCTACTGAAATTCTCACATATGAAGTAAGACGTATGATGTCTTGCGATTTGGTCTTCCTGTGACTGTACATAATTTAAAATTATATCTGCTGAAAAATAGTAATGATCCCATTAAACACGGAATAAATGCATTATACTGGCTAAAAATCATTCAAAAGTACACTGATCCAGAAATTAAACTGTCACTGACAAAATATCAAGCTGCACCTTAGCCAGTCAGATGAACATAATGTTCAGTAACACAGCAGGGTATTTCATACTAGACATTTCTTTAAATTAGCTATGTTGCATCCTCAGTGTTCTGTTAGCTGACAATAAATATGATGAATCACTAATAGTACATAAACCCAAGATCATTACACAAAATTATTGTCCCTTTTTTTTCCCCTTCATATTCAGGTGAACTTATATGGACACAGACTATTATAATAAGTATCAAGAACTTCAAATCGAGATTTTCAAGTTATATTTCATAATTAGTTTTGAGTACAATTTTATTTTTATTCAAAACTAAACTTAAAAAAGCGCAAAAACCAGTGCAACATAAATCATTGAGAGAGAGAGGCTATTTTAAGCATTCCTAAATTGTTACAGTAACCCAACAACTGCAGCTAGCCACTTAAACCTCATGGGTGAAGCACGTGTCATACCACCTCCCCTACCTACACTGACCAGCATGTAGGGCAGCCAGATTCTCATTTGCAGTAAGTTGGCACAGCCCCACTTTAGTTAACAGGACTAAATAGTTTCACACGAGTTAAGGATCAAACCCAGAAAACAGGACATTACAGCAAAGGAAAATGTAATAGTTCCCTTACTTAGCTTGGATGAAGGACAGTTTCCAGAAGTGGTGCACCTTTTCCGTTCTTATCTCTCCCCATCCTTCATTTCAGTGCATACCCATTATATTTTCTGAATACCGACAGTTTCCTCCACATAATACAAGTTTGCAGACTTATCACATTCATAAAAAGGCTTGATAGTCAGGGTTACACAGTAATCATATCAGGTTACATTCTCAAACGATCTCTCCTCTGCAAAAGTGAAGTCATTAGCATCATCCATTTGTGTTACATGACTCTTTGGCAGCAATTGATTCCTAGTTCTACCCAGTTAAACTACACATACCTTGATGAAAGTCCTCTGTAGCTGGCTCTTCAGCAAGCTGACATGTTAGGAAATGTCTAAAAATAATGAAGCTATTCATACAATGCAAGCAAAAGTTGCGTGTATAGTGGTAGTTAGATGTGCAGCTGGCACAGTCTGTGATTTCTGTTAGCTGACTTGCATATCAAATTACAATTTTAAGGGTCTGATTTTAGAAACATGACTTTGTATTTTTATTTTTTCTGAGATTGTATTCTGATTATTCACGGTCCTATATTTAGTATTCTGAGTTCCATGCAGAGCATCCTGAATTTTCCTAGAAAGCAGACTTCATGTGTACATGGCAAAAAAATCTATATCCTTGCCAAGAAGGAATCCTTACATATTTGTAGTGGTCCTATCTACATTTTGTTACTACTTAGTATAACTCCACTACTGCAATTATTCATTATGGATAAGTTTCATACATTAATAGAAACTTTTCAGAGAAAACTTCAGCTGTGATCTTTGAGCTGAAATGCCTTTGAAACAACATTAGCTGAAAAACCTTTGAAACAAATCATCCTAGCTGCATTTTTGACTAATTGGATGATATAAAGATAACCGAAAATAGATCATCCTATTCACTCTAAGGCACTCCTTACAGAAACAGTGAAAAATATTCCTTTCAGATTGTACTGAGATGCCTTATCAAGATAGGAACATTGGTTGCTGCAATTCAGCTTATGAGCTTCGATAACTAAAACAAAAATACGGATATTTCATGAATAAATAAATAAATAAATAAATGAAGATTCTTAAAACTTAATGGACTGTTCAGTCATCTATTCTGTCCCTTTAATACACCATAAAGATTGAATTGTGTCTAGCAATTCTTGTATTGAACATAATAATTTCTGTTTGCAAAAGAAAGGTATTTGGGTTTGGTCTGAATTAAGAAATATAAAATGCAAATATAAGCTTTGAACTTGGACAACATAATTTCTGATATGTTTTCATCTGCAATTCTTTAAATAAGATTTTTTCATTTTGTGGAGTTATCAAATGTAGTGAAAAGTGTACATATAATTAAATTATGTAAGTATTTTGCACAGATCTTAGAATTAATGTTCTCTGTGACAAAACAGAAAAGACAGAGCTGAATATGGAAAGGATAAGGAAAAAGAAAGATGTATTATTGAGCCAAGACAGTCTTCCAGCAAAGTCTTAAGCAAAATATAATCTCCACAGCGTACCTGGTTAGGTGAGCATAAATACAAAGAACAAAAAAGGCCATGATCGCCCAGAAAACATTACTGTCAGCTATGTGTATCTTGTCTCTTAAAAGTTCTTTCCCAGAGATTTCCGAATTACAAATCCTAATTAGATATGTTGTTAATCTTATTCACATGAGAAAAGCTACATGTGTGCACAAATATTTGCTGGATTAGAGCCATAATATGCTTCTGGTGACTTTTGGAGCATAAACTCCTTTTAATTTTCTAATTCATTGAATGCACTCCATTTCCATATTAAAAATCTTGTTTTCTAGTTGGTTTTATGATTTTTTTAAATATTTTTAGTTTTATTTTGCCCACTATTCAATATGTACAGTGTTACCCAATGACAGTGAAGAAAATAAATTTATGTTGGTACTACAAGTAATATTGCCAAAGCAGATGCTGCTTAATAACTATTAAAATGTCTTCAGTCATAAAGACTGAGAAACTTTTGCGTTGTAAAAACAATAAAACATCTCCAGGTGGAGTGGGAGAGTTTAAAAGCTAATCAAATACTGGTGGGGTTTAATCATAAAACTAAAAGAGACAGCAGTCTTAGGATCTCCACATGTGAGAAAAATTACATTTAAACTAGTAAAATGCTGAGACTCTGCTCCTGAATCCCTGTGTGCATATTTGCTTTGTCCCAAACTATAACAGGACGAAAATCTAAAATAGACAGCAGCACTCACACACCCTTCATTACTCTGTGCACTGATTTCCATAGACATTAAACATTGGAAAGAAGCCGTAGTGAACCCCAGTCTCACACTGGATCCAGATAACCATGAATCAGGACTCGAGTGAGAATCCAACATGCTATGAAGTCTAGTTGTATCCAGAGACACCTACAAACAGAAGAGATCATTGTGATGGGACAAAATGGAAATGAAGGAAGTGTGATGCAGAAGCAGCTATGTGCTTTTTATAAACTTATGGTAGTAAACTGGGAGTTCTTGTACCGGCTCTTAAAATCGGGAAGGTGAGAGATAAACCTCTTGTAGATTACATATCCGTATTTATATGACAATCTTCTGTCATTTAATACTCAGTTGTTTTCAGATACTTGTACAGAGCTTCCTTTCACTCTGCTAGGAGTGGCAGATGACTATGTGAAGACAGAGCTATCATCAACTATGATCAACTATTGTCCTTTATAATTTAGAATTTTAACACTGGCTCACATCTAATTATGAATTTCATAAAAAATATTACATTTAAATGCATTTCAAGGCAGCAATGGAATTTTTTTTTTCATGGGAAACTTAAAATCAGCAAGCACAGCATTTAAGGTTTAGAAATAATTAAAGCAGACCCCAGGAAAGGACTATTCACAAGATTTCACAGACAAGAAATATATTCTAAGCATAAGGAAACTTCAGTAGTCTAACCTATTAAAACAGAAGGGAATGTTTTTCATTTTCTGTTTAAGAGAAGCTTAATGCAAATGTACATGCAGCAGAAACATTCAACAGGAATCTATTTTTATGTCAACAAGCTATCATCAACACATGTTATTAATTTTTCTTACTCTGCTTTTCTTACTCTAGGCATGGGCCAACAAAAGTATAAGATGGTGGTTGTTCAATAACTTAGATAGATAGTTATCACAAATAGTACCAGATGGACCTTTAAAAATTCCATTCACCCCCCCTTATTTTCTTCCTTTTAGGTACCACTTGCTTTCTTCTTCCTACTCCAGTTCCCACAGAAAGAACATGGAGGGCTTCCTCCATTGTGAGTTCTGTTGACCCTGACATTTGCACAACAGGTCAACAGTATCCACCTTCTAAATACAACCTTTCAAGATCCACTTCTGCCATTATTTTCTTAGAAGAGTTCAGTAAAATCCCTTTTCACACTTAACATTTCTGCCCCTTCAGGCAAGTCTAGAGAAAAACAGAAGTTCTGTGCTGATTATTTGCTTGTTAATGAATATGGCATTTAAATCATAAAGAGTGGAAACCTAAAACATAGAAATCAAATTAATGTTGACCACAGTATAGAAAATGGGATGTAGACAAGTTGCTTTCTATCTGTTATGTATATATACGCATGTATATGTATGCACATAACTTTCCAGTAATGAATATGAAGAAAAACTCTCCATATTCAGGATCAAAAGGGTGCTAGCAAGACTGCAGAATCTGGGCTGTAAGAGATTAGATATATATTTGCAAATATACACACAACATTCCTCATTTTTCTATAAATATAGCCTTCAAGCATTTTGTGGATTAGAAATTATTTTCCACATGTTTCTGCATATGAAAATTGGCTCAGGCTTTCTAATCTTATTAGCATTGTATCATTCCGTTTGTTGAAGCTGCATTTTAATTGCTAAACTGCTGTCATTGGTTACTCTAAATACATTCTCAATTCCATTATAACCATGAAAGACTTTCAAAGGTATTATGAAACTTTTCCTATGATAAAGTTATTTGCCTTTCAAAGTAAACCTTATGTCTGTGTATTTCATGGGACATATGTTAGCTGAGAGAAAGCTACTTACTATGTATGATATACTAAGGCTGATATACAGGGCTTTGCTCTCAGCCTGAATCTTGTTTACTATGTATTTCTTATTTTAATGTTAACTTTATGTATAGCCTCTGTTTGCCTCTTTCTGTCTTTCTCAGCTCTTGCAAAGGCATCATGAAGCACCAAGGAGAGCCAAGCTAGGACACCAAATGGGTATTTCTGGTTAGACACATGTCAGGGCTACAGCCTTAAGGATTTGGCTACAGATACACTGAGAAGAGCAAGGTCAACATATCCAAGGCATGGTGTATCAGCTGCTGAAACCAGGTTTTGAAGCAGTCTTAACTCTCAGACAGAAGACTTTGCCAGCATGCCAGCAGGCCAACTCTTGTATTCGATTTTCCCCTTGACTACTAAAATACCTGAGAACTGTATAATACTGAAGGGGAAGATCTGATTCAGGAAGAGATACAAGGCCTAGACAGGTAATTAAGATTCACGTGTCACAATATTTCTCACTAGATACTAGTAAAGTTCCAATCACCCAGTCTGTGCAGGGAGCTGCCTAAGACAACAGGAAACAACCAAGTGTGGGAGCATGTCTGCAGTTTCACGTGTCTCTTCAGATTAAGTGTCTTATTAAGCTGAATGACAATTTCTCCCTCTGCTCAAGATACTCAGCTCAAACTATTGGAGGAAGGGCCTATCCTTTCTTTCTCAACATGGCCAGAAAATAAGCTTGCTCTCTTCCTGTCGATAGCTCAATACCTTTGGAGATCTAGCTCAAATTTCTGGTCATACTCAAGGACTTACAACTTGAATCACCAATCTTGAAGGAAAGTAATGAAATGTGATTATAAGGTATATTGAAATGCATATCAGCAAGTAAGATGCTTCTAATGGAGACATTTTTCTTCATGGGGAATAATTAACTATTCATGGAACTCATTTCAAAGCTTTTGATTTGCCATACTAGATTGAATAAAGACTCTCCCATTCCTGGAAATCTTTAAGGCCAGGTAGGATAAGACTTTGGGCAGCCTGGTCTAGTGGAAGGTGTCCCTGCCCTGGGCAGGGGGATTGGAACTAGATGATCTTTAAGGTCCCTTCCAATCCAAACCATTCTATGATTCTGTGACTGACATCCACTTAAGATTCTTTCCACAGTCAAGCTTCAGCTGAAATACTTTATTTGGTTTAGTCAATGCACTTCAAGAAAGGTGTGAAGATGTTGGAGATACTCCAGAAGAGAGCAATGAGAACAATCAAAACTTTAGAAAATACGGCCTATGGGGACATGCCAAACAAACTGAGGTTATTTAGGTCATAAAAAGGTGAACTAAAGGTAAAAATTACAACAGTCTTCAAATATTTAAGAAGCATCAAAAGTAAATTGTTCCCCATAGTTACTTTGAATAGAACATGTAGTTCAGAAATTTTCAGAAATGTGAACTTATGTGAGATGTGAAGGGATATGAACCAGCTTCAGCTTCACATATGTACATTTAAGTGATGAAAACACAGGTGTCCACACATAAGGTAGGCAGCTAGGTTACCATCATATTCAGGGGAGCTTAGAGAGCTGTTCGTATTAGCCAAAAATTGACACTAATATTTGGTCAACTGAATAAGTCCCTGGATTCCACTGACTCTATTGACTAGATTTTCACTAACAGCAGCTCAGATGCTCAGCTCACATGCAGTTGTATCCTTTATATATACGTAAATTTACATCTGAAACTCAAGATGAACCCTGCTGTAAGAATAATTCTGTGAGGATGGTGAAGTTCTGGAAGAGATTGCCTGTGTGTGTTGTCTCAACCAGTAACAGCAGAGAGTGGTTTATACAGAGTTGATCTTTCCTTGGGGCAAAGGCAAAGCTGTTCTGTAAAGCAGAATAGCCTAGCTCAATAAAACTTGAAATTATAGCTTCTGTACTGCTGTTACACACTGCCTACAGCAAGCTCTGCTCATTGCTTCTTCTCTGGGGAGCCACACAGCATGTGGCAGAAATCAGAATTTCCTCCCTGTGCATGCCCAAGCAGGCATAAACACCAATGACACTACATCTCCCATTCCTGGGACTGATTGTATTAACTAGGCAGCAACTCTCTGGGCAAAGGAAAGAACTAGATGAGACTCCTTCCCACGCTTGTCTCTGAAAAGCAGTAACGGCATCATGTGCAATTCTATTTGAGCAGAATTCAGTTTCCAAGTCAGGAAACACTAACCTCTTGTAAATATAGGTAGTAGAAAGACAAGGTTGTGGATCTTGGTAGGGTTTAGGCATATACTCATTAACAAAACTGCTCAGTACTGCTAAGATTGTTTGGTTTATTTTTTTAATTAATTCGTGCACTGTAGTTATGTATGTTCTGCAATTTCACACATCTTCATATTATTAATTTTAAATTGTCCTTATGCAACCTGCTGTCTATACCGTGTTACACATCCATTTCCATGTTCAAACACAAACTGTATGAATCTCATTTTCGTTTTGTTAATTCTAAAATAATTTATGTCACCTTGGAGAACAGTTCAATGCCTAGAGAATAATGAAATGGCAGACACCACCTTGAAATTCAAATTTCACTTCATATAACTTGATGAAATTAGACTATGTAATCCATTTGGCTTCACTCATCATCAATCAGGAGAGATAGGTCTCTTTGGCATCCATACTGAATGTCTAAGATCAGTGGTATGAATGTTACCAACACTGCTTTCCCCAAGTGGAACCGGAGACTTGGTAAATGTTGGTAGAAAATTTTTCATTGAGACTGTTCAAGTGCATATATCAAATGCACAATCACAAATGACAACATCGCCAATGGGTTTGGTGAAAACATCCTCTGATGCACTAACTATTGACTGCTAGACAGAAGAGTTCAGATATTTTTGCTTTGATAGCAAATGCCAATCTGTGGTAAAATGACCAATGACTGTGGATGGAATTATAGACACATAGATCTGTGTATTATTTTGTCTTGTTTATGTTTGTGAATTCAGTCTTTTCATACAATTATCATATTACGGACTACATGCCAAACACAGTGGTGTGACCGCGCAGTATGAATAGGTGTTGAGTCAGAAAAGCATCTGTACAAACCCTGATATTAATACTGTCTTCTGTTCTCTAGTGGTATGCAGAATCATGCAATTTAGACAAAAAGCAAAATCATAAGAAGTTATTTTTCTGTGCTAACTTCCTTTTTGAACTGACTGAATGATTTTTAATTAATCTTTGTAAAAATAACTGGGCTAAAGAGAGTATCTTTTCCTTGGTTAACTTTCAAATTGTACTATCAGTTACATATGGAAACACACACCATATCCTAGTTCATTAACTGATTCTGCACAGAATATCTACAGTTCAGCAAACTATATCCTAGTGGTTTTACTTCTAAGCTGCTTTTTAAAAACTGTAGATAAATGGATTAAAATAACATGTTAAATATTATAGTTCAGTTTCATAAATAGTAAACAATCACCAAAGCACATTTTTGAAAAAACGTAGTTTAGAATTAAAAAGGTTAGGATATATTTTGCTTACATTCTCTTGATTTTAATAGTCAGAATACCACTATTAAAATTTCCCTGTTTTTTTTTCTTTATCGTGAAAAGTTAATAAATACAATGAGTGAAGAAACAAAGCATACAGAAACAGCTGAATTTTCACAGTAAAATATTCTGTTAATAAATACATTCATGTTGCTCAAAACATTTAGTTTTAATAGTATTAGAGAAAATTGGGGCTAAAATATGCTTTAAAATACACTTTAAAAACGCTCAACATGTAGTACATAATTGCTGGTACAATGGGCTCTGAGTCACCAATTAGGACTGCTTTTTTTTTTTTTTTTTCTTAATTATCATAGGCTTAGTCTATCAGCTGGACAGTAAACAAGACTCAGCCATCTCTGTCTACTGTCCAAACCAGTTAAATCATTTTCTAGAAACAACCTGGCCTGAAGGTCAGGAAGGACACTCATTCCAAGACTCTAAGTGGGCTAATTGAAGCTAACTCCGAAGAAGAAAGATCCTCTGTTAATTTGGTGTGTATGGGTGAGTGCACATCAATACCACAAAGGGCTCCATTATTGCTGTATCAAAGTAAATAGCTGAAAAAAAGTGAGTCAGGGAGATGAATGATGAGTTAAGTGTTAAGCAGACACTGAGTACAAACAGTAAGTAGCACACAGTTGCTCTCAGAAGGAATGTGGCATCTGTTAACTCCTTAATTTCCTGTGGTAGGTCTGTTTTTCTCCAGGTCTTTTTTATCATGCAGGTCTTTTATTACCCAATTCAAGAAGATTTTGCAAAACCCTTTAATAGATTAATTTAGTTTGTGGGGTGTGGAAAAAGTTTTCCCACATTAAACCCCATCTAAAATAGTGAGTATTTTTGCATTTGAGAAGTTATATTTGTTGCCAGAAAATAACATGTCTTTGACCAGAACCAGTCTAGGTTCTGAATCCTGTTTACAGGCTAGCATGGGGCTGACAAGTATTGTGCCTCCAGGAGTGCTTGGGAAAGTTCTGAGTCCTGGCAAAAAGGAATACCTCACAACTTCCATCTGCATGGCTTTCTTGCCTACCACCTTTATGACTAGATGAAATCACAAGAGAACATTTTTGTCCAAAAAGTACAGGAATTATAATTGTTCCTTACATTGCATTGCTTTTTTTACTTTATGCCAATGTGCAATGAAGGGCCAAGAACAATCTAATCCTTGTAACTTTTCTAGATCAGAAAATTACGGTAATAAAAACCAAAGCTAGTACTTGCTAACTCACATTTTCCAAGAGTCTACTGCAGCCAAGGCAAACCAGATGTTAATTTAGTCAAGACAAAAATCTATAGAGTCCACTGAAAATTTTTACATGATGGTTGTCCAGTGTTGCTGCATGTGCCCTAGCACACTTAAACACTGTCTAGTTCAGTTACTAAAGCTAGATATTCTATAATTCATACTTGAGGGTAATCAACATTGGTAATTCTAAAAAAGCCGACTTCCAAAAAACCAGCAAAATAATGAATTATCTTTGAGCAGGTGTATATCTTTCTTTGAAAATATAATTGATCTTTAGATGACAAAAAGATAGACCTCACCTGTTTAGATTTTTATAAAACACATAATATGGGGCCTGAGAATCATTAGTTAAATATAAAGAATGCAAGAATCACAAATTGAGTGAAGAATAGGATAAAGATTCTTCTGTGAAAGAAATGTAAAGTGAGTGAAGGGTAGGAAACAGGGACGCTATTTATAAGAACTGAGATGGAGCAGTTGTCACTGCAAGACTTAGAGAACTATTTTTAGGACTCAGCATACTTAACTTTATCAGTATTTATCTTTGCAGAAAAAGGGAAATGTACTTATGAAATACATTGATAACCTACAATGTAATTAGAGAAGAAAGTTAAGTATCATCCAGAGAGAAACCTGACGTTGAGAACTAATATAATAAAAATGTGAGAAACGTGCTGGTGTGCATTAGGGACTGGAGATAAAAATTCTGTGTTAAGTAGGGAATTTAGTCAGGTGCAAAGCCAGAAGGGAAAGCAGACCTGAGTGCATGAATTAATTGATGAAAGCACCTGTGAAAAAAAGACAATTTTTGCTATGATGCATCAGGTGAGGTATTTCTAGTCATACCAAGAAAGTAACAGTGCCATTTTACAAAAGGTAGATAAAAAATAATCTAGCAAGTGTTGTTGTACACATTTGATCACAGATATTGAAGAAACATTTGTACAAATAAAAGTCATATAAAAGAGCTACTGAGATTAAACACAGAATAGAATGCTTGCCATACAGGAAGGACTAAAAGAGCTTGGCTTCTTGAGCCTAGGCAGATAAAGGAGCTGTGACTGTCTTCTTCAAGCAGTCAGGATGTGCAATGCAGGTAAACACAGGACAGTAATTTTAAAGAAATAAGCAATACAAGCTTATACAAGCAATACAAGAAAAATCTTATATACTTTTAAAGCTTTAACTTATATAATAATTAATAAATATTAATAAAAATTTGAAAATATTTATTAGAAAACACAAAACCAGTCAAAAACCCTCCAAGCTGATCCCTTTTGAATAATTCAAAATTGTGCTGTATGGATGTGTGATTGCTATCTTAAAACCTTGTACTTCAGCTAAAAGTAAAGAGTTATCAAAAGTGTCTGTTAATAGAAAAAGCAGTCTCAGAGGTACAGTATCCCTTAGGGGACAGATGTCAAAAGTGAAGAGAGACAGATCTCAACGAGTAATACCTTACATACCTTAAGCAGTGATCTACAAATTACAGCTGCATGCACTGATATACAGTGTTAACATTTCCAGACAGCTTACAGGTACAGAGCTCTGTTCCCATCATTTTCAGTAGTTTTAGCACTTCCTTTCAATATTCTGTTTCAATATCAGAAAGTGAATCTATAACAGTTGCTTCATATTAGACAAATCACTGAATCGCAGAATAATTCCCTTTGGAAGGGACCTAAGAAGGTCTCTAGTCCAGCCTCACATTCAAAGCGAAGTTAGCTCTGCGATCAGACTTGGTTGCTTAGAGATTTATCCGAGTTCATCTTGGAAAATATCCAAAGATGGAAACTGCACAACCTCTTTGGGCAACCTGCCCCACTGCTTGGCTGTTCTCATGGTGAAAAAATTTCTCCTTACCTCCAGTCTGAACCTCTCTTGTTCCAGCTTATGCCTGATGCCTCTTGTATTCTGCCATGCACTGCTGTGTGAACAGCCTGCCTCCATCTGCTCAATCACCTCCCCATATGCACTGAGGCTGCTACTAGGCTTCCCCAAAGTCATCTCTGTTCCTGGCTGCATAAGCCCAGCTCCCTTGTCCTCATCTCATACAGCAAGTGCTCCACCCCCCCCGCCCCAACCATCTTGCTGGCTCTTCACTGAACTCGATCCAGTTTATCAAGGACTTTGTTGAACTGGGGGCCCAAAATTGGATGCAGTTTTCCAGACACAGTTTAGCAAGTGCTCAGCAGAGGGGGATAATCACTTGCCCCTGATCTCATGCTGACACAGCCCAGGAAACTTTTGGCTTCTCTGCTGCCAGGTCTCACTGCTGGCTCAGGCTCAGTTCACTGCCCACCAGGCCTCTTCATCAGAGCTACCCCCTGGGCAGGCAGGCTCCCATCTGTATCATTTCCAGGGACTCTTCCTTTCAAGGTGGATAAGTTGGCTTTTGTCCTCATTAAATTTTGTGAGGTTCCTGTTAGCCAATTCCTCCAGCCTCTCTACCTCCCTCTGAATGGCAGCCGTGACATTCAGTACATCAGCTGTCCCCCTTCTACTTGATGTCATCTCCAAAGCTGAGGAGAAAGCACTCCATCAGCTCCTTCAAGTAATGGATAAAGATATTAAATAAGACAAGTCCAGCACACATCACTGTGGACTCCGATTTTCATAGAATCATAGACTGCCCTGGGTTGGAAGGGACCTCAAAGATCATCTAGTTCCAACCCCCCCTGCCATGAGTAGGGACACCCTCCACTAGACCATGTTGCCCAAAGCCCCATCCAACCTGGCCTTGAACACTTCCAGGGATGGGGCATCCACAACTTCTCTGGGTAATCTGTTCCAGTGCCTCACCACCCTCACAGGGAAGAATTTCTTCCTAGTATCTAAACAGAATATACCCTCTTTCAGTTTAGAACTATTACTCCATGTCCTATCACTACATGCCACTGTAAATAGTCCCTCTCCACCTTTCTTGTAGGCCCCCTTTAGGCACTGGAAGGCTGCAATAAGGTCTTCCCAGGAGCCTTCTCTTCTCCAGGCTGAACAACCCCTGCTGTCTGAGCCTGTCTTCATAGGAGAGGTGCTCCAGCCCTCTGATCATCTTTGTGGCCCTCCTCTGGACTTGCTCCAACAAGTCCATGTCCTTCTTGCACTGGGGACCCCAGAGCTGGACACAATACTCCAGGTAGGGTCTCATGAGAGCAGAATCACCTTTCTTGACCTGCTGGTCATGCTGGTTTTGATGCAGCCCAGGATATGGTTGGCTTTCTGGGCTGCAAGTGCACATTGCCGGTTCATGTTGAGTTTATCGCCTATAAGTACCCCCAAGTCCTTCCCCTCAGGGCTGCTCTCAGTACATTCTCCGACCAGCCTGTAGTTGTGCTTGGGATTGCACCAACCCATATGCAGGACCTTGCACTTGGCCTTGTTGAACTTCATGCGGTTCACATGGACCCACCTCTCAAGCCTGTCCAGGTCCCTCTGGATGGCATCCCTTCCCTCCAGCGTGTCCACCACACCACACAGCTTGGTGTCATCGGCAAACTTGCTGAGGGTGCACTCGATCCCACTGTCCATGTCACTGAAAAAGATGTTGAACAGTGCCGGTCCCAGTACCGACCCCTGAGGAACGCCGCTCGTCACCATTCTCCACTTGGACATTGAGCCGTTGACCACAACTCTTTGAGTGCGACCATCCAGCCAATTCCTTATCCACCCAGTGGTCCATCCATCGAATCCATATCTCTCCAATTTAGAGACAAGGATGTCGTGCAGGACAGCGTCAAATGCCTTGCATAAGTCCAGGTAGATGATGTTAGTTGCCCTTCCCTTATCCACCGACACTGTAACCCCGTCATAGAAGGCCATCAAGTTTATTAGGCATGATTTGCCCTTAGTGGAGCCGTGTTGGCTGTCCCCAGTCACCTCCTTATTTTCCATGTGCCTTCACATACTTTCCAGGAGGATCTGCCCCATGATCTTGTCAGGCACAGAGGTGAGACTGAGCAGCCCTGGATTTATTTTTTTTTTCCCTTCTTTAAAAATGGGAGTTCTGTATCCCCTTTTCCATTCAGTGGGAACTTCACCAGAATGCTATGACTTCTCAAATATGATGGAGAGTGGCTTGGCCACTTCATTCACTAGTTCCCTCAGGACCCGCGGACACACCTCATCAAGTCCCATGCGTTTGTGCAGCTTCAGGTTCTTTAGATGGTCTCAGACCTGATCTTCTCCCACAGTGGGCAGTTCTTCAACCTCCCAGTCTTGCCTATGCCTTTTGCGATTTGAGTGGTGTGGCTAGAGCCCTTGCCAGTGAAGACTGAGGCAAAGAAGTCGTTGAGTACCTCAGCCTTCTCCATCTCCTGGGTAACCAGGTCTCCTGTATCATTCCGGAGGGGGCTGACATTTTCCCCAGTATTCCTTTTATCACTGATGTACCTATAGAAGCTTTTCTTGTTGCCCTTGATGTCCTTGGCCAGATTTAATTCTATCAGGGCTTTGGCTTTCCTAACCTGATCCCTGGCTGCTTGGACAGTTTCCTGTATTCCTCCCAGGCTATCTGCCCTTGCTTCCACCCTCTGTAGGCTTCCTTTCTGTGTTTGACTTTGCCCAGGAGCTCCTTGTTCATCCATGCAGGTGTTTTTGCTTGACTTCCTCTTTGTTGGGATGCATCACTCCTGAGCTTGGAGGAGGTGACCCTTGAATACCAGCCAGCTGTCTTGGGCCCCTCTTCCCTCCAGGGCTTTATTCTATTATACTTTCCCAAGCAGATCCTTGAAGAGGCCAAAGTCTGCTCTCCTGAAGTCCAGGGTAGTGAGCTTGCTGTGCGCCCTCCTTGCTGCCCTAAGGGTCTTTGAATTCCACCATTTCATGGTCACTGCAGCCAAGGTTGCCCTTGAGCTTGACATTCCCCACCACCTCCTCCTTATTGGTGAGAACAAGGTCCAGCATAGCACCTCTCCTACTTGGCTCCTCTGTCACTTGGAGAAGGAAGTTATCATCAACACATTCCAGGAACCTCCTGGATTTCTTATGCCCTTCTGTGTTGTCCCTCCAACATATATCAGGGTAGTTGAAGTCTCCCATGAGGATCAGGGCTTGTGAAAATGAATGTGAACGTGAGGCTGCTCCTATCTGCCTATAGAGGGCCTCATGCACTTGGTCTTCCTGATTGGGTGGCCTGTAGCAGACCCCCACTATAACATCACCTGTCGCAGCCCTCCCTTTAATCCTGACCCATAAGCTCTTGGTCAGCTGTTCATCCATACCCAAGTGGAGCGAACATAGAGGGTGAACACAGAGGGCGACACCCCAACCTTGTCTCCACTGCTTGTCTTCTCTAAAGATCCTGTATCTTTCCATTCTAACACTACAGTCATAGGAGCCATCCCACTACATGGTGATGCCATTATACCCCTGCAGGTGTGCACACATCTCTAACTCCTCTTGTTTATTTCCTATGCTACATGTGTTTGCACAGAGGCATTTCAGCTGGGCCCCTGATGAAGCTGACTGACTGGCTGGAGTGGCTGGAATTCCTTTGTGCTGTACTTCAGGTGCTCTCCTGCTGCCCTGTGATCCTTCTCCAGGCTCTGGGCTTCTGTTGCTGGCACTGGCATCAAACTGGTAGGAGTGGGATGGATTAAGATTCCCTTCCCCAGCAGCTTTAATTTAAAGACCTCTTCACCAGCTTGGCAAGCCTACGAACAAAGATGCTCTTCCCCTTCTCTGACAGATGGACCCCATCAGCTCAGGTTCCTCGAAGCACGTCCCACAGCCTAAGTAGCTGAACCCCTGGCTGTGGCACCGGTCCTGTAATCATTTGTAGACTCACCAGATTCAGCTGGTCCTTTCATACCCTTGTCCTTTGATCGGGAGGATTGATGAGAAAACTGCCTGCACTCCAGAGTCCCTTACTGCCACTCCAAGGGCTCTATAATCCTTCTTGATGCTCCTCATACTGTTCCCTGGCTGTATTTTTACCAGTTTCCTGAGAGTACAATCTATTAATGACTAGACTTTACTGAATTCTTTTTTTTTTAATTATTTCATTTAATTTTCTAGAAACAAAATCTGTTTCTGAAAGCAAATATAAGTAATTTACTAAAAAATTGAAAACTCTGAAAAAAAGGAAGAATTACATCACGGAACTAATTTTCTGATCTGCCACTAAACTAGAGATTTCAGAAGTGTACTTGTTCCTGAAAAAAAGTCTTGCAGAGAAGAGTTTTCAATCTTGGTCCAAAATTTTAGTCTCTTTCAAATTCAAGTTAAATTTGCAGTAATTCTAGACTATTGCCACAGAAGTAAGCTGATTAAAAAATGTGGGTCTGACTCTTTCACTGAAGCACAAACATAGCAATAAAGGATAACAAAGGAAGACATTGGATGATTTTATTTATATTAAAAAGAAGTATGAGAGAAGGGGAAAAATATGGGAACTACCTAGTCTTCATTATGCATAAGGATAGCAACGTCTGAACAAGGTGACATCTGGATAAGGTTGGCTATGCCATATTCAGTAGATGTTAAATTAAAAGGTATTCTGAAAAGGGCAGGTTGGAGACCTGCTCATAAAGGTCAAGCTGGTGTAATCACTGACAATTTGATCTATTGCTAGGTATAACTGTGAAAGCTGGATCCTCAAGGCAGCAAATGTGAAGTCATCAGAGTCCTTTGAGATTCTGTGTGGCTGATATACATTGAAGACATCAGAGCAGGAAAGAAGACAAATGAGCGTATATTGCAGCAGTGCAGAAAGAACCATTTACTGCTCCCAGAACATCAAGGGGAGCAAGCTGAAATATTTCAGGGACGTACCAAGGAGAGATGGAGATCGATCAGCAAAAACAATAGTGCAAGGCAGAACTGCAAGCAAAAATGGAAGCATGGATTGGGTCAGCAACATAACAGAAGGGAAATTTCCGCAAGCAATGAGGGGATGTCAGGTCTTGTGAATCATGATGCAAAGGGCCACTGACCTCCAAATTTAAGGTAGAGCTTGATAATGATGGATATAGGTAATTTATCAAACAATAATGTCAGCTGGTAAGCAGCTTAGTTAAAAGACATATGAAATGTAGCCTCATGTTTCTGACCCCTCAAGCACCATACAAATAAGATGATGCTTTTTTCTAATAGAAGTTGTAGATTTCATATATCAAAATTCTACTTCATATAAATTCATAAAATATATCTAGACACTCATAAATAAACAGACATCATAATCATTCATACTATAACAAGTACTAAATTATATAAATTATATAAATTGGCTAGAAAATTTTTATAAATTCAGTTTAAATATTCAACTAATGAATAATTCTTTTGGCATTTAGTGTTACACCATTATTGCAATAAACACGTTTACATGGTAAACTATAGTTAGTTGTTCTACAAGGTTTTCCTCAGGATTAATAAGCTATGCCATTATTTGTGAAATCCTCACATGCTTTTCAAAAGAGATTTTTCAAGAACTTTTTTTTTTTTTCCCACTTCAGGAGCATAGTAATGAGGCATGCTGCAAGAATCTCTTTTGAAGAAAAGTATAGTCATGAAAACAGGGGAAGAAAAGGACCAAATCTTACATGTGTGTACACATAGATTTTGCTACAGATCTATGTGTTCCTATATCAGGCGTATAATCATACAATACATCTGGAACAAAACCCATGTATTCCCAACACTTTGCAAATCAGAGCCATCCTCAATGTAAAGGAGACCGTGAGAAGTATTCGATGAAGTGTTTCCCAATGAAAAATACCGATGTTAGAACACAAGTCTGTTTAACTGAGATGGATACCCTCTGAATGAGAACCAACCCACCAAGTTGGGATCTTAGACACTTATACTAGAACAGCTTCATTGAACACCCAAAATGTAAATGCAGGATAGATACCTGAATTAAACAGAGTGAATACCACATACCGCTTTTATAAATCCCAAGTATTTAAAAAAAAAAAAAAACACAACAAAAAAAACCAACAACCAAACAGATAAAAAGCATTAATAAGTGCTAATTTATTAATAAAATTAAGTTTGGTTGATGAAGTACTGGAGGAAAGAAAAATGGCAAATCTTTTTGTGTACATTAAAATTTCTAGTAGTCTGGAGCCCTTTCAAAGTTTCTATATGTACATTTTTACTTCACTCTGCCTATTACTACATTTAAAAACATCTGTTACTTTGCCCTAAGCTGGCCTTTTCCAGCCTAACATTTCAGTGTCTATCTGGATCATGTTCATTCCTTTTGCACCATTCCAGTACCTCTGAACCCAGTGTTTCCCTGCATGACCAAAAATGGGCTTCTTCACACCATCCGAGTAGGTTAATAGCTTTAAATAGAATTTCATCCACTGAAAAGCCTGGTTATGTAAACCTTAGCTAATAACAAACTTCTTTCCACACCATGTTATGATTATTTCTTTCTGCACCACAGACAACCAACAGGGCATATTCATGGGCTGTATCTGTGGAATATCTCTTTGCCTAGAGTAATCATTGTTCTACCAAATGCACGCTTACTCTCTTCTGCAGCCTTCTGAGTCATTATCACACTCAGCATAAAAGAAGACCCAAACCAATAAATTGGGTTATATATGCACAATTTCCACACTGAAATAATCTTCTCCTACCATCAGATTTGTTACAGAAAGGTTATGCAGAACAAAACATAATGAATTGCATTAGGAAAAAAATGCAATTGATTACTTACAGAAAATAAAAATAATGCTTTATTATCAGGCTTGATAAACTGTGCAAAAGGCTTTTATATGTAGCTAGTATTTCTTCACCCACAACCTGGCATTACAGCTCTGTAAAGTAGGATCAGGTTTATGAAGAAAATAAACTTTTTCCATCTGATATGCCTACTGCAGTGCCTTAAATAGGAAAATCCTCTGGGGATGTGCTAGTTCCTCTCTTCACCTAAAAGTGACAAATTACAGATGCAAAAATTGCTGATGCTCCCAAATATTGTAAATCTGTAGCTATGAGTTACTGCTGTATATGCCCTTAGTTAAAAGCAGCCAGAATGAGAGAGGATAACATTCAGTTCAGTGCATTAGCTGTATCAAGCTAATTTCCCTGTGTACGTTGCACTTGATAAATTACAGCTTCTAAATCGGAATGAACCGCTTAAGCTACCTCTGTCTACATGTCATGACTCCTTGAAAAGCAAGATATATTTCTTCAAAGATTTTTGTGTGGTTATAGATCAAAAATAAATAACACTAACTCATTTAGTTAAATAAGGTGAGTATCTCCATAAATCAAGAGTTCTCTCATGCTTCCAGGAGACAAGCTGGCAAGGCATATATAGTCCTTTATGATCAGAGTTCCTAAGTTCATGCACTTAAAATAAGCATGCCTTGGGAAATACATAAAAGTCAAATTACTACATTTCCAAACTATTCCATTTGGAAAATATTTGATATCACAGAAATTTGTCAATAAGCAGCAAATCAAGTTTGTGAACAGGCAAAACAATGTGTTTAAGCCATGTTCAGTGCTGATGGCAACAAGACAATCACTGAAATTTTCTACGCTCAGAGCTAGCCAGCAGCATCTAACTCTCCCAGCTCTCAGAACATGAGACAGCTTTAGCCTTGAGAGCACTTCTAGCCCATTCATTCCCAACAGCATATTTTAAATTCACATTGCAAAACAAACCATAAGGGGTTTTGGTTTTCTTTCAGGAGGAATCTGTAACTAACAGAGGATTCTTGGGCGACACACAGCTATATTATCTCTCTTTGCATCACTCCACTGTCAGTATCTCTGAACAGGTAAAAAAAAGAGTACAACAAAAGTATCCTAGATACTGTAACTGTTGGGAAACAGAACAAAGACACGGATACAGTGGAGCAATGTTAGTTTATATGAGTGAATGGCTTGCAATAACCTTTGACATGCATTTCCATATTTTTCATTTCCACATCTCTAATTTTCTTTTTGTTCTTTGCATTGAGTGACATTGTTTCAATGTAATTTTAACTCATAATTGGCTATGCAGATACATAATTACTGTCAGCCTAATCACATAATTAGAGCATATATATTTACATAATTGCTATACTTTATTAGAAAGTGTAGTTATAGTGTTAATGGAACTATGCTTAATGACATCCTAAAAGTCCCCATGAAATTCTGTGGGGAAAAGACATATAAAAACTACTATAAACAGTGTTTAAAGTTTTCTACCTTAACCTTCCCTCTCAGTGTTATATCACCAAGTACACATTAATTTCAGTATTATAAATAGAGATGGGCCAAGATTGATACCATTTTTAGAAGCCCAGGGCTGAACTGTGGAAGTTTAAGATAAAAGTAACTTAATACCGTCTATTTATTTTACTAGGGATTACTCTTTTGAGGTGGAAGAAGAACAGTAATCACTCTTTATATATGGCTCTAGAAGATTCTGCCCTTAGTGTTTCAACACAAACTAATAAGACAAATTGAACTCTGCAAAGACCTCTTAAGTAGAAGAATCTAATAAACTGAGGACTGCTCTGACGGATTATATTGATTGTATTTTATTTGAAAGAGGAACCTAAAATCCTATTGCAAGCCTTGTAATCAGCTCAATCTTTCCTTCAGTGTTAATAAATATTTGACTTCTCAACTCTGGATACTTTCATGTAGTTTCATTCCTCCATTGACTTTCAAGGCAAATAAAATAACCTTTAACTTTTGCCATTGATTGCTCAAACAGTTACTAGACGGAGTCACACTAAAACTGTCTTTCTGTCTCCTCCCTCTATATTTTTTCTGAAAACACAATTGTATGAAATATGCAACTATCCTAATTTTCAAAGAATACACTTGGAAAGAAGATGCCCTAAAATTAAAAATAATGTGTGTTTGAGTGGGTTTGGGGTTTGGGGGGATTTTTTTGGTGGGTTTTTTTTTTTTTGGAAACTTGGTGCTAGTGAACTAAATTTAAGCATAAGACATATGACAAATATAATTTCTTCTATTCAAGTATACATGTACAAATTTAATTGTATTCAAGCAGAATTAACGTTAATTTAAAAGCAGTACTGTTGTATTAAGTATTTAGATGCAGTCAAAATGCTCTTAGAAGAGCAGGTTGGGCTGATTGCACATGAAATATTGTCCCATATGACAGTACTTTATATGTTTACATGCCTGTTACAAATATATTAAAGATTATAACATTGCAGCATGACTTCTGTGACCTGTTCACAGTGCATATCCAAGAACAGATTTAATAATGGGCTTTGTCTTCAAGGAACCCTATAATTTGGCCACTCCTTATCTGAAGGATTCTTATTGTGACCTGTAAGGAGAAAGATGATCCCTTACAGCCATTGTTACTTTCTTACGCAACTGATGGAAGTGCTTGAGCCATGTTTCAGAGCTGAGGCACGTAAAAAGGCATTTCTTGAGAATACCATCCCGACGGCAGGATGTGCTTTCCTCCACTTCTTGAGGCGAGAGAACTGATTTTTCGTGTTTGTGGAGATGAAGATCTACAACCTTATATTCCCTGAGAGACATAAAAAGGGTACAGAGTAAAAGTTGGAGGAGGTTATATTGCAGTATATGTACAGGCTATAAATGGATGCTGAAATTGCAAGTGTATAAGCAGTGGGAGGCTGGCAAATGTGCATTTATGACATCAGTGTTTGAATTAATTTTTTTAGGCCATGCAGAGAATGGGACAGGACACTTACCAATGCAAATATTTATTTAGTAAATGAAATTATAAGATTTAGGCTTAGGCAATATTACTTTTTTGACTACTTGTGCACATCTGCACACAAATCACCCAAGCTGTGATTTGAACTGTGCCTCTCGCAGGGCATAGTGTTGCACTGGCAGCACAAAAACTGGGATGGTCTGAAGAGCGCCAATGACTCCAGCGACTACTTTGCAAGTGGTGACACCAGTGAGACTACAACTGTAACTTTTCTTCTTCAAATTTGGTATCCCACATTTTAAAGACTGCAAGATTCATCACAAAAAACAGATATTTACAGCAGATGAAGATTCTGAGTGTTTCAGTATGTATAAATGTATTAGCTTTGAAGGTAAAAAATATCCTAGACATTAGCCTTTCAGTCAGGGATCAGCACAGTGGGGCTGCTTCCAAGGAAGAAAGAGGCAGGAGTGGAGGGTTACCACAGCACAGACCATGCAGTACCCTCCCCAACCAGGGAGCAGTCCTGCAGGACCAGAGCAGGACCACACTGGTGGCAGTGGCTGGTCCCATCAACAATCTCAGACAAGAAGAGGTGATGAGGCAGGTCCAGGGTCCGATTTTGGGAGCCCAGTCAGGAGCAGCAGGAGGCAGGCAGGAGGCGGGAGATAAGGCTGCCCATAACACCAATCTGAGGTCCATCCAGGAGACAGGACCAGAGAGCAGACTGGAGATAAACATGGAGACAAGGATACCTCCATCATCGACCTAGGGACGTTCCAGGGAGGCCAGTCAGGATAGCAGAGACAGAGCTGGGTGCAGCCCTGCCCACAGCAGTGCTCAGGCCAAGGCTGAGCTGGAGGATGTTGGGTTTGTGGGGAGGTGATTTGTGGGGGAAACCCAGATGTGGCTTCTGGGGAAAATTAAGCCCCTTGGTGCACTCTGGGGCTTGACTACCTTTTTTTTAAAATCAACATTGATTTTGTACAATCCATGACCTAAATTAGGAACTGCATTTCCTATAATCAACTGACTTTATTTACATTAAGTAAAGCTACTATTCAAGCAGCATTTTTTAAAAAGTTTAATGACTGCACTTGAAGCAGTTATCGGTTGAGTAGTTGAAGCACAAGCATGCTGAAATGGTAATTCAGCTGAAAGCAGCAGCAGCAGCAGCTTCTCCTGCCAGGCAGAGGGAACACCTTATCCATATACCCTCCAGCTACTCCTGCAGCACTCCTGGGCTACTTCCATGAGATTCCACCATCTCGCCGAAGAATATTGACTGAAAAATTCTTTAATTTGGCCTCAAAAGGCAAGATACTATGCCTCTGGTACCCTGAGAGCTCCTTGAACAAACGCTATCTTGGCATGTAATTGCAGCTCTGGGGAAGTGTCTCTTGCACTATGCCTGACAGCATTTTTTGGCTCATTCAGAAGCAGCACACAGCCTCCTATTTCTAGATGATAAACCATGCAAAACTAGGAAAGTGAAGGATATTCATTGGTCCCAGGTATCACTGGTTCAACTATCTGAGATACTAATCACTGGGTGTAGTCCAGCTGATGAAGTGAAATTCAGGCAACTTTGAGTCCCATTTCTTTGAATAAATGTGACATAGCATGAAGAGCCAGAAAAGTGGTATATCAAAAGCAGATTTGGACAATTTAAGAATGTTGAACTTAACTACTCACATCACAAGTATAATATGAATGTTTCTGAAAAAGAAACAACCCCACTTTTAATTCACTCAATATATGTGTATTGTGTTGAGGAGGAGACAACCTCTCCACCCAGGAGAAATAACACCATGATGTCTTGTTAGAATACTAAGCAGGAAAGAGTAGCTTATGGCATGATTCCAAGCAATCACGAAATTTTTCTAGACACAGGCAAAATGTAGATGCCTAAGACTCAGAGAGACAGGAATAATGATTCCCTTCTGATGTTTTCTAATGCTGGTGGTAACTGGCACCTCCATTTTGAACCCAAAAAGCTCTCTACTTGGCCACACTTACACAGAAACATATAGACTGAGTACTTAGCCCATGCTTAAGTTTTGCTGCCTTTCAGAATGTGAAAACTTCTTGAAATTCAACTCCAAACCATATGTAATCCAGATATTTGACATAGCACAAAGCTGCATACCCCTGTAGCAAACAGTAAAGGTCTCCTTGTTTCAGGAACATTGCTCTAGGAAAAGTATAGTGTGAGTACATTTGTCATAACAACCTAGTGCCTAGAACAGCTTTTGAGAAAGTGGGGAACATGGTTTGCAGATCTCTTCAGTCTAAAGGATTCATACCTGCAGGCACTTCAACAAAAATAACCGGAAGAGGTTGGCAGAAGGGAAGTGTTTAGCCACATTCTATCACATTTAAGCAGGGCACTGTTAAAAGGAAAGCCTGTCTGTAATATTGTGAGAAGGGCAAATCAATCTCACTAGGCAAAGTGAAAAACTGCAAATCATGGAAAGGCAATAAAGTCACTTTCCAATAACATGTAGTTTTTCACAAGCTAACCAGCCATCAAAAATTGTCAAACGCTAGCATCAATGATGTGGCTTTTCTAATCCTCTAATTTCTATTCTGTCTTCACAAGGTGATACTGCTGGCTTACTGTAACTAAGGAGGTAAAAATCTTTCCACTGCTTAACTCAAGAGGAGATCTGCAAAGCAGCATTAGCCAGCCAGAATACCATTACAACCAAAATAAATTGGGTCATTGGGTCAGCAATAGCTGAGAGGCCAAAAATGCAATTTTAGCTTCTGATGGCTTCTTTCTTCATATGCTCTTTGGCTTGTCAACACTTTTTTTGTCTTTTGCCAGTACCCTTGTACAAATGCTCAGGGAGAGATATTAGGCATAAATTTACTGCCAGGCATAGTACATATATGTCATATCATACATTATGTATTTTACATATATATATATTTTCTTCTAGGACTAAATTTGTTCTATTTGGACTTGTAACAGAGCACAGTGCAGTATAACTGTACAATGCAAGTTGTAGTTGTTATTTGCAACCTGCTTTTGTAAGATCAATGCAGCATTTCAACTTCTAGATATCAGATATATAAGTCAATTTATGGCCATTCACTCAGAGAGGAAAATGCTATTAAACCTATGAAATACGCAACTAAAACTCAAAAGCAAGCATTCACCCAACTCAATGGACTTTTCTTCCTAGATCTGAATAATTTCAAGGAGATCTTGGCTACTTTTGAAAGCACACATCTCTTCCTTCAGTGTTGTTTCAAAAGTAGATTTAGAAAAAAAAAAATAAATCTAAATATTGCCACACAGAAATAGAGAAATTCTTCATCTACATGTAAAAGTAACAACTGGTCAGTTTGGGTGACCTGAGCCAAATGAAAAACAAAATTTTAACAAATATTGAAAGAGAGTAAGATCATCAGCTTGCCAACA
Organism: Balearica regulorum gibbericeps; assembly: GCF_011004875.1. Lineage (NCBI taxonomy): Eukaryota > Metazoa > Chordata > Aves > Gruiformes > Gruidae > Balearica > Balearica regulorum. The sequence goes on from NC_046186.1 coordinate 19,801,872, forward strand.
CAATGACCATGTTATTATCAGCATGTTCTTCTCATTATGCCAACTCAAGTATGTGATTTACTCAAGTATTTGATTTTTCACAATTCTCTTTTGGCCAAAAAGAAAGTTATTTCAATGTAGTAGAAGTTTGGCATGCCTTATGTTTTGAACAGCCAGAGTTTGAAGTGTTGGATGTCGATCTACTGTGTTTAGTAAGGATTTGTAAACAAGTTCTAAATCTGCACATTTTGCATCTAGCCATGTACAGGAAAAATAACAAGAGCATATGTTTTCATGTCACAGTGCTCCAGGTTAGGATTTGTAGCAGTATTATTATGTCAGAAAGAATTGCACTACCAGAGCCCATGGGCACAGATTTAAATATTTCAGAAAGTCTTAGGCTAAGACATGCTGCCACCATTATAGCACATCCTGAAAGAAGAACTGCTGCTTCTACTTTTCAAGTGTCTTCTCTGAGGGATGTTAGAAAAATGTTAACATGATAATAAGATTCAAACAATTATTTTCATTCCAACAGCAAATTTCTACAGAAAGCTCACACAGTTGCCTGGCTATCGATGACTTATTTGGCTTTGTTGTTTCTGTGGGTGAAACATTATACAGAGGATTCATCAGAGGGTCTGTCTTAAGCTGAAGATTCAGTTGAAGAGCAGAGTAGGGAATAAAAAAAACAAATTAATCATTACTGCCTCCAGATGTAGGAATTCCAGGATTAAATACTTAAACAATAATGTGCAACTTCTCTGAAACTGCTTTGGCACCAGAATGGCAAGTAATTCAACCAATCTTTAAAAAGAGTTTCAGGGCAATCTATAGCTGGTAAGCCGCTTTCACCCCTGGCTACATTAGGTGAAACTATAATAAAGAATAGAATTAATAGGAATATGGATAATATGACAAAAGGAGGAAAAATTTAAAATCTCTTTTTACATGAAAGTTACACCTCGGTGACTTACTTGAGTTCTTTGAAAGAGTCAATGGCAGAGAGACAGAAGGTGTCTGGATTCCAAAAGTTTTCAAAGAGTCTCTGTCCCTCCTGCCCCAGACTTGTGAAGAAAGGAAGCTGCTATACAATAAGAAAGTCCACATATAGCTAAATATTTAGTTAAAAGATAGGAAACAAAGAACGGAAGTAAATGATCAGTTTCCACAGTAGAATAGCATTACCAGGGATGTGCAATAATATTAATCAGTATCTTATTGATGTTACTCTACAAATCCACGAATGATTCAAAAGTGTAACCAGTGGCAAAATTTGCCAATGAAACCAAGTTGTTAAACACAATAAATGCAAGGTCCAATGATGAAAAATTGTAGAAGTACCTAACTTGAGTGATTGGATGACAAAATGGCAAATGTAATTCAAAGTGCCTTGATATAAAGTGAAATACGTGAAAGAAGGCATCCAAACTTTGCATATAAAAGGAACTGACTATTGCCGGTCAGGAATGAGACCTTGGGACTAAGATGCATGAAAATGCCAACTAAACAGCTGTCAAATAAGCAAGTCAATTGTTGCACATTTTTAAGAAAGAGAGAAACAGAAATCATTAATATGCCAATGTATAAATACATGGTATATCTACGTCTTGACTACAGATAATTCTAGTTCTTCCCATCAAAAAAGGAAACACTTCCATATGAGGGATAGGCTTCTTCAGGCTGAGACTGTGATAGCAGTCCATAAAACACTGAATGACATGTGGAAGGAGAACAAGGAGCGATTGTTTCCTGTTTCCTCCAATAAAAAAACTGGGAAACATCAAACTAAACTAACAGGAAACAAGCTCAAAAACCAGAGAGGGCATTTCACACAATGCTGAATTAACCTGCAGCATTCTAACACATATTTTTGTAGATACTAAACTTTTTTTTCTCAAGGAAGAAAAATCTACTGAGGACTACTAAAGAAGCATCACATTAAACTCCTGAAGACCCTGGCCATAAACTGAAAGATTGATTTTTATAAGTGTCACAATATGTTTTACACTTGGTCTGTTTTTATCATCTTCCTAAGGAAGGGGTATAAAACTATGGGAACCACAACAATGCCTAGAAGGACACTTGGTCTAATCCAGTGTCGTTGTATTATGCTCAAAAAAGTTTTACATTTAAGGATTTATCAATGTGCCAAACCCTGCAATAAAAATTAAAAAAAAACCAAACAATAAAATATTGCTCTCCAAAAAGACAATTTTAAAATTTTTGTCCTCACCACTTAAATCTCTGATTCTTGTGTTGTGAGAACGTTTTCCCTCAGCATATCTAACTCCAGATTTCTCATAGCAATAAATTTGAAAATGTCCTGGGAATTCCTTAATCACATGATCTCCAGCCAAATTTGGAGTGTTTGAAGGTACCTTTGCTTATTTACCAGCCAAGTGCTATTCCCATAACACTCAGTACCACACATATATACAGATAAAAAGTAGAGGACAAAATCCACCAGATTGCACCACGCTAATTTTAATCAGGGATCATCCTGATCTTGTGAAGAAAGCATATCTTTATTGAATCCTAAGACTGTCAGCAACACTGTGTGCTAGAATAAAACTGAGGATTTTTTTTTTTTAATAACCTATAGCAAATATAATTAATTCATCATAATCTTATTTCACATTGGCCACAAAACATCTATTCAATTATTTTCAGCCTTTCTGCTGTTTGGAGTAAATCAGAGAGAAAAGGCTGCAGGCACTGAGTATTTAAGCCATGTAATTCTTCCAGTTATCAGAAAACTGAGGATCTTGTATTGCCATCACCTATCACTAGCATCTAGCAATTGTTTTGATCTTCCTGCTTTGCTCATTAATCATAATAAATTTCAATGACCAATGAATTATGACACATAGCATATTTCTGTTCATCTTCCATGCCAAGGCATAGTTTGAGTTTAGAGCATGACTCTGTGGGTCCTTTTATCACTTTAATTATATCTTCTGAGTCTCTCCCATGAGCTTCTATTTTTACTATCATGAAATAGCAACTAGATACAAAGACTGAACTATTTTCTTCATTTTTCTGCTTACATCATTGTTCCTGAGCATTACATCTGACTTTGAAAGCTGCTTAAATCTTTACAATTAGTACAGCTGGAACCATAAAGCTGAAGTTCTCCCTGTTCTCCAGCAGCAGCAATGACAACACTTTAATTTGTGCAAGACCAGGAAACTGGAAGTGACAGCCCTGTAGTTAAAGTATCTTGGCCAATAAAGACTAAAGTTCATAAAGGAATTAATACTTCATATCTCCCTACTGTAGCTCCAATACTGCAACAGCTTTAGAATAAATTTTTATATGAAATAATTTTGTGATCTGAATATAAAAATATCCAAGGTGACTTGTTTTTCCTATACAACTATGAAAAGGACAAACACAATATGAGGATATACATTTCCTGTAGCTGTTAGTGCCAGGCTTATTGATATTGTAAGCAAAATCAACCTTTGCTCTCAAAAAGATGAGAGGCTGGCTCTGTTCCCTCCTGCCTCAGGCTGGGGAGAAGGAGAGGAAGGACAGACTGTCCGGGACAGACTAGTCCGTAGGGCAAGAGAACCGGCAGCCAGGATGAAAGCCAGGCTGGATGGGCAGGGTCCTCGCTTACCCACAGCCCCTGAATGAAGTGAGCAATGCAGGTCAACAATGGTCACCAGCATCAGCCAAGAGCCCAGTGATCTCCAGAGAAGTTCATAGTGACAAGGACGAGGAAAGTCTGAGGTGCAGTCAATGAGTCAAGTCATGGTCAGGATCAACAAGATCCATGGGCACAGGCACAGGCATCTGCACGAGAAAGGACCATGGGCATGGTAGCTTAGGATGAGAGTCTGAGCAGACACACAGCTCATAGCTGAAAGGGTATTCCGTAGGCGCTTCCAGGTCAAGCTGCCCCTCTCTGCTGGAGTCTGCCCTTGCCCCAGTTGTCTTTAAAAGCAAAATAGTCAGGGCTCAGGTATGAACATGGCTCACAGTTCTCCCTGCTGCCAAATTGCTGGAGCTGTTCCTGGGCATGATTTTGGCTCAGGCCAAACAGCATTGGTTTGCCCCAGTTGACAGCCACACAGAGTTTAGGGGCCAGTTTAGGGCCACATAGGCAAGTGACTATTCCCCACAGCTGCTAACTTAGAGGGGTTACTGGTCTGGGGAGAAGGAATGAGTACAGGATTTAGTTTTATAGGCACAAGCTAAGCTGTGCCTGTCAGACTCATGGCCAGAAAGCAGGTCCTGGCCTTGTTTTCCCTTCCAGCATAGATAAATATCTGTGATGTTATTATTTTTCTTAAGCTTCAAGAAGTGACATTTCAGGCTACAATATGGGGCTTTGGACAGCAGCCTTATGGGCAATGGTTTGGGGTTGCTGGGGTTTTTTCAGATGTATGTTCTTGCTAGTGATGAGGGCTAGTGATGATTGTGATAAATCTTGCCATTTCTTATCTCCACTGCATTAGGGAGAGCTTACAATGGGAGCTAATGGATGAGAAACCTCAGTCTGGAAGCAGTGCCTACACAGCCCATCCATACACAGCAGCCCACCTTCTGGCTTGCTCTTCATCAGGAGTCAAACTGATTTTCTGGGACTCAGAGCCCTTAATAATCTTGGATGGTGGTTAGCTTCTTACTCCATCTATTATATGAGGCCTTGGAGTTTCATCCTTTGAGCCTTACAGAAAGCCACAGATTGTCAAACAGAAATTTCACTGTAACGTCAGTGTTTGAAGATTATTCTAGATGTCTCATAGAAGGTAAATTCTACCAGATTTGCAAGAAAATTGCACTTCAAATATCAATACAATGTTATGGGATATTAATGATTTCCATGTGGGTAATATGTATGCAAATAAAATACTCTGCATTCATTTACAAGAATAAAGTAGTAGAATTTCAGTAGGCACTGCATTAGTAGCATATTTGTCTTCAATATCAATGTTCTATTAAGGAAGACAGCATTTATAGGGCTCAGATTGTGAGCATTTCGATGCATACAATTGGATATGAATTAATATAAATCATAGACCTGGTGAAAGTTTTTGTTTGAAAACTACCAATGAAACTTGTTCACTATCTCACAATGTAAAAATAGCTGTGGAAAATACACTGTTTAAAAATTTTGGTTCTTTTCATTGAAAACTCAGACATTCACTTTCCTATAAGTGGCAATGTGTTGAAAAATATTAAGGGGTGTTCAAGCAAAAATGAAATTTCTGGTTTTATTTAAATACACCTGAACAGCCCTAAAAATGTATTGTTTTGTACGTGTAATAATTTACTAATTTATAAATTTGCGATTAAGAAATAAACTTCAGAAGCATGGTCTTCTCATGTGCAAACTTTTGGCATCAGTTAGGTTAGCAAACGATTTTAAGCGCTTTGTGATATCCTTCCTGACCTTCAGCTGCCACATTAAAAAAGTATAGGGTGTGCAGCCATAGATCTGCCAGCCTTGTGCAGAAATCTATGAAATCTAAGCAGCACGAGTAGCTTACCCTACCTTAAATGTCTGTCTTGAATGCTTGTGCACCAGTGAGAGTTACACTTCATGTACTCTCAAGCCGCTGGACTCTAATACATAAATAACTGTATGAAACTGTTAACTAGCCTAGAGAAGCAACTTACATTTTTTTCCTGATAATTCTGCATGATTCTATGAAAATCGGTCTCTAGAAAATGCAGACAAAAGTAATAAATAATGTTTTTAAAATGTTGAAGGGTAATTTGATTTTGTGGTAACTTTTTGTATCCAAAGAAAACCATTGATATTTATGTGCCAAATGGTATGTGCCCAACCAAGAAAATGGCAGCACTCAAAAGCTATCTCTTCAACTGAGAAGCAGTCATTCAAAATTACTTCAAAAATAAACTAAAATTCTTTAATAACATTTTATAATAGCGTAAAATTTGCAAATCAAACTTGACATGAGGAGTTAGAATTTCAGTTCTTTCCAGATTCAAATCAATACTCTACCAACATTTTTAACTCTCATCTTTCAAACCAATTGGATCTTAAATATTGTTGCTCTCACCCTATAAGAAAAATAATTTAATTTTACAGCACTTCATTTTGAGAAAGAGTTTTTTTCATCATTCGGCTGTAAAATCCAATATGCATTTTAAAATATCTTCGTTTACAGTAGAGTCCCCCAAACTAATGAAAATACTTACAAATCAATTAGTGAGAACTGACCACTTACAAACTAACATTGTGAATTATTTAAAAGGCTAGAAAATATATTGCTAATGCTCTTTATGAGTACATTAATTCTGTCATCGTTTACCAGCTTCTCTGCAATGTCAGATTTCACTCTGCAAGCCTTCTAAGTACTCAGTATACTCCTGTAAAAGATTTGCAGAAATACATTGAGTCTGCATTTCCCGGTTTCACACCAGAGTAGGTTTGCACTGCAAAAAGTGGAAAAACATTTCTCCAGAAGAGATATCAACAAAAAAAAGAGCGGAGTTTTCCCTCAAGCCTGCTTTCTGAAGCAGTACTGTTCCTGTTAGAAATGTTCTCTACTTTTCAGCAGAAGAAAAAAGGCAATTTGTGTACATAGCGTGCAAATAATATAGAGCACTACTATTAATAATAATAATAATATGCAAGGTATTTGTCTGAATTTGCCAAGCTCTGAGGAGGTATGGAGTTCAAAAGTAATGAAGTCATCTGTGCCCTTCTTGCAAGATTTTGAAGGTAATATGTTATAAAAGAGAAATAGATCTTAATGAGCAAATCAAGTATGGAGAATAGATTTCACTAGATAATCGTCAAAGATAAAAGAAAGCTACACTAATTAAAAATTTCTTTACATTAAAACTTTGGTGCTTATAATCACTGTGTTGCAAGCTGGAAATGTTTTGTAACAGAAAAAAATAAAACTGGAGAGTAAAACCAGAAAATTTACTACCCAGTAAGGAACACAGGATACTTACGTGAGGTAAATTTAGCCTCAGTTAGGAGAGAACAAGAATTTCAAGGATACTGAAAATCCATCACATGATAATCACTAGGATACCTGGTACCTCAGATACTATAAGAACAAAAAGGTAGACCAAGTGAGCATGCAACCTACAGTATAAGCAAAACATACAGAGTTTTGAAAATAGGAAAGCATTTTGGAAAATGAAAAATCAAAGACTGGAAATTGAACAGTATTATATTCATCTACATACACAGTTTGAGATATTTTGTCATAAATATATTTATGTACCTAGGACAAACAGCATATGATCCTTCACTAAATTAATTGCCAACCAGTTTTTAAAATGTAAATAGCTTTACACTATTTGGGTATTTTCTAGTAAATATCTCATCAAAATCGCATATGATCTCATAAAATTAAACCCTACTATTTCATTCCTATTCTTCAGTCCTACAAGAAAAGGTGTACTGGATCATCCCAGTCCAGTAAATTTCCAACAGCAGATAAAGAAGGCGTAGAAGAACAGCATAAGTATATTTTCCCTTCACTTGCACCCATCCCACATCATTATGCAGCAGTAGTTTATGGACTGCATTTATTGGCGGATGGAGCACCTAGAACACCAGCTTCAGAGATCACTCTTGAAAGACCATTCATGCCATATGGAAGAGTAACTGAGCATATTTTTGCCTATTTTGTTGTAATATAAACTCAGTTTAGTTTTTAAAATTTTTTATTAACTAATTAAAAAAATATGAAGCCAGAGCATTACTGACAGTAATAAAACCTTAGATTCACTAAAACACATCCATTACTGAACACTTTGTTAACACTTCTGTGCACACATTCATATTTTGCTACATGCTTAACTATTCAAGTTTTCCTTACAGGAACAGATGGTTTCAACACAATTAATAAGAAGCCTTGAATTATTTGAATACTTATTAGATAACTTCAGTTATTCTTCAGGCAGAATAAAGGTTCACAGAAATGGGATGCATGTTTCTCTTCATTAAAAGCATTGAAAACAAAGTGCCTATTGCAACAACAGGAAAATAGCAATTCCCAAACAGACTGTAAACCAATACCCATTTGTGTTTCAATAACCAGGTACACATTTTGTGTAACTTCTGTACGGTGGATTTTGTTACATAGCAACAATAGACAAAAACCAAACCCTCTTGGTCTTTCACTTAGATTATTGCCAGAAAAGAAGTTGTGTGATAGATAAGACTGAAATGTAAAAGTGCAAAGATGAGAGGATGGTTGTAGGCTTAAGTCATGTATCTAGGAAAGTTTTGAAAGTTTACATTTAAAACCTAGCTCTGCAGCAAACCTTCTGTGTGAGCTTAAGCATGTGACCTTGAGCCTAATTCTATGAAGAGCACTGGAGTCATTATCAGAGCCGCAACACTTCATGACAGAACAGACTGCAAAGCATGTCAGATGTTGTGCTTTTCTGAAAATTAGGGCAATATGCACCAAAATGGAAGGCACCATGCTCAAGAGACCTCCTGGATCATCAGCTGTAGTCATCTGCTAATGAAGGCAATCTACAACAGAATCTTTTTTATAAACTGCTACAGTTACCCTGAAACAAATAGAGATTTTTGCCTTCTTTCTGCTAGAAGGCTGTTCCAAATTTTCACAGCATTCATGGTTCAGGAAAATCCCACGTTTGTTCTAATTTCCCATTTAAATTAATTTATGTCCTTGTGCCAACACTGATTTAACTCAAATACATCTTCTTCCTTCCCCCCACTGGTGATTAATCATACATTTTTCAATCTCCATCTTGTGAGACTAAGTGGGTAAACCTTCTTTTCCAGCCTCTCCTCAAAGAATAGTTTCCAGACATTTGACAACCTTTCTTTCCACCTTTTCTTTATAAGTGTATCTTTCTCAAATCTGAGCATCAAGGCTCAGAGGCCTTATGAGACAAGTACCTCTCTACCTACTTTGCTCAAAATGTGCTCAGGTAGCATTTGGTCTTTTCATGACCACATATATGCACGTTTTATTCTCTGTCTTGTATAGATGAAGAGCCATTACCTTAGCAACTTTCAGTCCCTAATTCATGAGCACATTTCCCATGCTATTAATACTCTTTCCTAATAATACTATTAGTCTCAGTTCTTATGGTCATTCAGTTTTCCTACCAAATTATATTCTGGTCCTCCTTTCTGTTAAGGTTATTTTGTGACCTTAGTCATTTTTACTAGCTTGTGTCTACTTCTGCCCATTTTATTTATGATAATATTAAACAAAATGGTCTGAAGACGGATCTTCAAGAAATTTCTATGTAATGACTTCCTTCCAACCCAACAGTTTCCCTTTCAGCTTCACCCAGCTTAGCATTTTTTTATCCAGATCTTTACGCACATAATAGTATTTGTATTAATCCTCAGCTTCTGCTGTCGAACTAATAACCTCTCATGAGGCACTATATTAAAAGACTGCATTGTATTCTAGACAGATGAGATCTGCTGCAGTTCACTTGTCTGGAAAATCAGTTATCTTCTCTTAGGAAAGTATCACTAGCTTCGCACATTCTGTATTTGGTAAAATGGTGTTGTATCTTACATCATTTTTATTTATTTCCATATCTCAAGGTCTTCTTCACTTCTGTAAATGTTCCAAAATGTTGTGTATTATTAAGGTTATATTAACAAGTCTGTAGCTGGTAAATCAGATTTTTGTTTTCTTAAATGTACACACATATATGTGCTATATGTCTTACTTTCCAGTCATATTGACCACTTCCAATTCCACAGATACTACAACATATATTGTTGACAGAAAATGAGCCATTTTACATGCAAACATCTTCGATGTTCCAGCCTTGAGACCACCCAGTCCTAGATACTGAAGTATAACTCTAAATCAGCTATGTAAAATAGAAGAGATTGTAGAATCATAGAATCATAGAATCTTTAAGGTTGGAAAAGACCTCTAAGATCATCAAGTCGAATCATCAACCCAGCACCACCATGTCTACTAAACCATGTCCCAAAGTGCCACACCTACACATTTTTTGAACACCTCCAGCGAGCCACCTCTCTGGGCAGCCTGTTCCAATTCCTGACCACTCTTTCAGTGAAGAAATTCTTCCTAATATCCAATCTAAACCACCCCTGACGCAACTTGAAACCGTTTCCTCTTGTCCTATTGCTCATTACTTGGGAGAAGAGACTGACACCCACCTCACTACAACCTCCTTTGAGGTAGTTGTAGGGAGCAATAAGGTCTCCCCTCAGCCTCCTTTTCTCCAGGCTAAACAACCCCAGTTCCCTCAGCTGTTCCTCATAAGACTTCTTCTGAAAATCTGACTTTGACTATTGATGGTGAGTACTGTACTTATCTCCAAAAGAGGCATACTTCCTCTGCAAAAGATTTCATCTATCTATAAATGAGGAAATAGAAAAAAAAGTAATTTTGTGTCTGAATACATCTCTCAAGTTTCCAAATCCCTGTGTATGAAGAATGTTCTAAATGTTTCTCAACTGGTTTCAAAACGTATTTGAGGTTTGAAGAAAATACCTCACAAAAACTCAATGAGCTGTGTATGCATTATTTAAAAACAAACAAACAAACAAGCCTAACGCAAAAAAAAAAAAAACCCAAAATGAATACACTGAGAGGACACCTGATTACAGCGTTGAAGTACAGGAAGAATTTCAGCCATTGAAATACTTAAGAACTTAAGCAACATTAAAAATGGCAGTGACTAAAAGTCAAAGCAAATTAATTTAAATTAGAAACAATATACATATTTTTAACAATAAAGGTGGTTAAGGAATGCAACAAAGCATCAAGAGAGGCAATGAATTTTCTATCTCTTAATGTCATCAAATCAGAAGCCTCTTGGTATGGCAGAGCACAGCAGCCCTGGCTCTAGCAGCATACTAAAATGGTTATACAGCTTTGGAGTCTCTAATTGTGTTAGCATACTGCTAGTGCCAGGGCTGGTGAGTTCTGTCACACATTTGGAGAGCCAGCAAGGAGACTTATAGTGATCAGCACTTTTCCAAGAGATGCATCTCCCTAAAAATGCTGTAAACCATGCTAAAGAAAATTGTTCAAGAAAATCAAGGTAGAAGGAATTTCGGTCTAGGTAGCAATAGGAGCATTTCCCCCTAATTAGCTATTTAGCAGAGTACCCTGGGAATCTGCTTTTGAGGGCTTAGGAGTCCATGAGTGTTGGTCAGTCTTTAAGAACCACCTTTAAAAAGCACAGGAGCAGGCAATTCCACTGTGTTGTAAGTCAAGCAAGCAGGGCAGAAGATGAGCTTGACTGAACAGGGAACTCCTCATGGAGCTCAAGAGGAAAAAGAAACTGTATGAACTGTGGAAGCAAGGTCAGGCTACACAGGAAGAATACAGAGCTGTGGTTCATTTATGCAGGGAGAAGACACGAAAAGCCAAAGCTCAATTAGAGTTGAAACTGGTCAGTGTTGTCTTAGATAACAAGAAGGGCTTTTTTAAAGTATGCTAATATCAAGAGGAAGTCTAAAGAAAACATTGGACTGATACTTGTTGAAGATGGTCATCTAACTAATAAGGATGAAGAAAAAGTGGAGGCATTCAATACATTTTTTTTGTCTCAGTCTTTAATAATACTGATAGCTCTGGCACTGTCTGGTCCCCTGAATCAGAGGACCACGAGTGTGGAAACAATAAGTTTCCATTTGTGGACACTGAAGTTGTAAGGGACCAACTCTATCATCTGAATGTTGAGCTCATGCCCAAGGGGCCTGATGGATCTCATCCCAGAGTTCTGAAGAAGCTAGGGGATGTTATGGCAGGCTCAGTCTCTACCATCTACCAAAGGTCTTGGGAGTCTGGGGAAGTTCCAGCTCATTGAAAGCTAGCCAATGTTATTCCAATCTACAAAAAGGGCATGAGGGAGACCCGGGGAACTATAGACCTGTTAGTCTGACCTCAGTTCCTGGAAAAAATTATGAAGAAGATTATACTGGGTACTGTTGAAAGACACTTAAAGAACAATGCAATCGTCAGGCATAGTCAGCATGGGTTCACCAAAGGAAACTCCTGTTAACCTAATTTGATATCCTTCTATGATAAGGTCATTTACCTAGTAGATGAAGGGAGGGTGGTGGATGTAGTTTTTCTGGATTTTAGTAAGACTTTTGATACTGTCCCTCACAGCATCCTTCTGGACTAGTTGTCCAACTGTGGGATGAGCTGGTTTATGGTGTGCTGGGTGAAGAACTGGCTGAAGGGCAGGGGTCAAAGGGTTGTAGTGAATGGGGCTACATCTGGCTGGTGACACCAGCAGTGTTCCTCAGAACTCAATTCTAGGGCCAGTTCTGTTCAATATATTTATTAACAATCTGGATGCAGGAGTTGAATGCATGATTAGCAAGTTTGCTGATGATACCAAACTGGGAGGTGCTGTGGACTCTCTTGAGGAACAAGAGGCCTCGCAGAAGGGTCTAGATAGATTGGAGCATTGGACTATGATTAATGGCATGAAGTTTAACAAGTCGAAATGTCACCTGGGATGGAGTAAAGCTGGGCAAAAGTATAATTTGGGAGAGGAGTGGCTGGAGAGCAGCCCTGAAGGAAGACATCTGGGGGTGCTGGTCGACAGCAGCTCAATACAAGTCAGCAGCATGCCCTGGAAGCCAGGAGGGCAACCCTCATCCTGGAGTGCGTCAAACACAGCATAACCAGTCGGTCAAAAGAGAGGACTATCCCACTGTATTCGGTGTTGGTTCAGCCTACCTTGAATACCATGTGCAGTTATGGGCCCCACAATTTAAGAAAGATGTGAAGGTCCTTGAATGCATCCAGAGGAGGGCAACAAAGCTGGTGAAAGGGCTGGAAGGCACGTCCTGTGAGGAGCAGTGAAGGACTTCGGGCTTCTCTAGTTTGGAGAGAAGGAGGCTGAGGGTCAACGTCATTGCTCTCTACAGCTTCCTGAGGAGGGCAAGTCAAGAGGGAGGTGCTGAGCTCTTCTCCCTAGGATCCATTGACAGGACATGTGGGAACGGTTCAAAGCTACATCAGGGGAGGTTCAGACTGGATGCTAGGAAGCATTTCTTTACCTAGAGGGTGGTCAAACACTGGAACAGGCTTCCTTGAGAGGCAGTCGATGCCCCAAGCCTGTCAGTGTTTAAGAGACATTTGGACAATGCCCCTAATAACATGCTTTAACTTTTGGTCAGCCCTGAAGTGGTCAGGCAGTTGGGCTAGATGATCATTGTAGGTCTACAGACTATAGGTCTATAGACTATTGAATTAGTCTATTCTATTCTAAACTTTTCTACATAAACTTCTGAAACCTTATGGCCAAACAGCATTTGTAGTTATTAAAATATATATATTAAGACACTTATTAAATGCATAAAAAGCTGAACGATCAGATTTTGACAGCACTGATGGAAGAAAATGAAACAAACAAAAGCAATCTCAGCTGAGTGTTTCAGAAACAAAAGAATCCAGTATAGTACAGGTATTTCAGAAACAGCATTATAAAAAATTAAATGTGCTTGAAATAAAGCATCTGAGGCATGAAGGAAATCAAAACTCAGATCTTTATGAAATACAGATCCTTCATGTATCAGAAACTAGATACAGTTTTTAAAAAGGCTTTAAAAATCACATTGTATATCAACGATGTCTATCAAGAAGAATGACATTTTAGAGCATTGTGTTATCAACCTGAAGGAGATATTCAAGAGCACAGAGATGGAAAAAGAACCTTATATACAGATGCATTTCAGCCCATATGACTACCTGCATGCACAAAAGATGCCACATCTTTTCTGTTGCATAAGGAGACAAAGGATTACCTGTCATAACTTTAACCACTTTTTAAAATGATAAAACTACTGCCACCGTGTTTATTGTGGTGGCACACCTCTGTGGAAAGGTATGGTAACTTCAGGTTACATCTATACTGCAAAATTAAACAGTGCTGGAGAACCATCCCAATCACTGTAATTTGATTTTCTTTGCTGTTAAACTGCTGCTACCAGATTTTTGGCCCATGCTGACATGCGCTCACCCAAATGTTCTTGGGCACAGTTTGATAGTGTGGGCCAGGGACTGTTCCCAGCCAGGGACCATTCTGCTTTGGACCAACAGAGATTCTGACAGTGTGGACACAGACTTTTCTGTGCCAGTTTGTCTCAGTATCTTTTCCTCAGTGGTAAAGGGACACCTTCATTTCACTGCAGACAACTAAACACTTTTGCTTAATTGCTTCTAATTCCTGTTCTGCTAAAAGACAATAAATAGGATTGAGCCAGTCTCAGATATAAACATCTTTAAAACACAAAGGGAATTCAGTGTAATACCTGAATTGCACAGAAATAGCTGTTGTCTAAAGCAAAAAGCAAGATAAATATATAGACGCAAGTAACAGAGAAGACAGACTCAACAAGAAATTGCTGCATTTTAATATAAATGAATCTAATAAATATAAGTGAATTTTCTGTACTACTGCAAGAAATACTGATGAAGGTGCAAGATCTAAAAAATGTAGGTGTGTACATTAATGTGAAATGGCATAGTAATAAAAGATTTTCAAACTATTAATTGCACTTTACTTATGCTTAAGGGGATGTTAAATACCTGATGTGCTTAATACCTGAATCAACATCTTGAACACTCAAAGGGATGTACTGAAAGCAGTAACAGATTTAGTGATCATTTTGATGTTTTGGTTTAGGTTCCATCTGTTGATTTTCTTCCCTATGTGATTGCTCTTTTAGTTATTTAAAAAATATTCTGAAGTTCAAGTTAGATAGTTTTTAAATATGTTCAGATGTTCTAATTAGAAGTTAATCACTTTAATCATACACAAAAATATCCCCTTTATTAAAGCTGCACTGTATCAGTGGTAATATATTGATTTTTTTGCATTTGTTGTTTATTCTATCATTCACCAGTTTTTATTCACCATGCAGAGGCTTTCCGATGGTGGAGTTTAGTGTTTGGGATGCAGAAGGCAATACACTGTTGCTAAGACACTGCTCAGAAGTGACAAAACCCTATTTGATCACACAGAGAGAAGAGCACAGCAATGTCTCCATTTTTTTACCCCTGCAAACCCCATTGCTGTGGCAGCTGCCCAGCACAGTTGGGAGCCCCTTCCTGGATAGGGCTGCTGGGATAATGCACAGCCCTTCCTGGCAGGGCTGTACCAGCAGCTCCATCTCTCTCATTCAAGAGATCTTGATGTTGAAGGTCTCTAGGTCACCCATAGTATAGTAAACAGTGCTAAGTCATAGATTTGAGCCTTATTTTGCAACCATTCATACTGTTTAATTGTTAGCAGGCTTCCTCACATAAATATGACACATGCCATGCTGGGCAGTCAGGAACAGCTTGTGAAACAGCAGAGGCAAAGGGCTCATCAGAAGACCATTCGCAAGAGGCAGAATAGATGAATTCACGCTGCTCTAGGGAGGAAAAGATTTTAACCATATAGGTGAAAGCCTGACCACAAGGTCAACTTAGGGGTAGAGAACAATCCCCGCCACACTCTATCCACTAGCTTACGTGTAGTCCTACTGCTTATAGGCCTACTTGCGGCCTCACCTTGAGTACCGCATGCAGTTTTGGGCGCCGCTGTACAAAAAGGACATAAAACTATTGGAAAGTGTCCAAAGGAGGGCAACAAAGATGGTGAAGGGTCTAGAGAGGAAGATGTATGAAGAGAGGCTGAAGTCCCTTCGTTTGTTCAGCCTAGAGAAGGAGGAGACTGAGGGGGGACCTCATCACGGCCTACAGCTTCCTCACGAGGGGGAGCGAAGGGGCAGGTGCTGATCTCCTCCCTCTGGTGACCAGTGATAGAACCCGTGGGAACGGAATGAAGCTGCGACAGGGGAGGTTTAGGTTGAATATCAGGAAAAGGTTCTTCACTGAAAGGGTGGTCAGGCACTGGAACAGGCTCCCCAGGGAAGTGGTCACAGCACCGAGCTTGACTGAGTTCAAGAAACATCTGGACAACGCTCTCAGTCATATGCTCTGATTCGGCTGGTCCTGTGTGGAGCCAGGAGTTGGACTCAATGATCCTTATGGGTCCCTTCCAACTCAGGACATTCTATGATTCTATGATTCTATGATTCTATGATAGCAGTAGCAGTTCAACAATAGGGAAGAAGTAGCCTCAGTGCAAAAAGGAAAGGTTTTCTGCATGTTTTGTTTATGGCTGATACATACAGCTCCATTCACCAGTTTGCTGCTGTCCTTCCTGGTGCCAAAGTCTCTGGCTGCCAATCTAAGCATAACCACTATTCACAAGGACTTGCTGGCAACATATGCAGACAGCCAACAGCAATAAACTTATATATAGGTGTAATATAACAGGAGAGAACAGGTGCTTCCATTGCTTCAGACCACTGTTTTAGCATAGTGCTACACTGGACAATCTGGTTAGATGCAACATTGCCACAATCATCATTCTTCATCAAGTGTATGCAAAAAAATGCTCTCACTGGTAGATGATGCATCCATTTATGTAAAATCATTAAGCTAATGAAAGAATAATACAAACAGTGGACCATCCCAGACTGCTTAGGAGAGCAGGTAAATAGTCACACATGCCAAGACACCTTTGATATAAAAATCTCTACTGAAAGAAAGAGAGAGAAAGGGAGAGAGTGAACTAACTGTTAGGTTCCCACCTCTCCTACTGCAGAGGACAGCATCAGGCCAGGGATGAGTTCTGACATGGCTGATGGAGTGAAGAGTATTCAATACTTTAAGTAAAACTTAAAGCCTACTATGTTTTCTAGATCTGGGCAATATACGTATATTTATTAAAGTGTTACAATGTCAGCCACTGGCCTCTGCAGCTGTTCTTGAACTCTGGAACTGAGTAATTTCCACTGTAGCTTACTGAACTGCAAAAGTTCAAAGGAGATTGTTAACAGTGCAAGCCAAGTGGATACTGCTGCTTCGCTGGCCAACAAAGTAGACCATTTTCATCTCTGAGTCCAGTAACAAAAGGATCAAGAAAAAACAACAACAAACCCCAAAACCTATAAAGAGGGTCTCAGGATGAAAGTAGTTTACATACAGCTTCAGCAGTAACTGGAGATGAGTCCCTGACAGAGAGGCACAAATTATAAGGAGCAGGCTATCTTCCCCAGACAAGGATGCAGCTGACAGTGCTGATTTAAATTAAAAAAATCTTGCAGGGAGGTGAAAAAAAAAAAAAAAAAAGAAGAAGAAGAAAAAAGAGACTTTCATAAAGGTAAGCGTCATGTGAATTGGTCTGGTTTTGTTTTATCCCTTTGCTCCCTGTTATGAACTTCTTGGATGAATAAATAATATTTTGTTTTGAAGATTTTAGTTTGGAATCACTTTAATCAAGCACTGTTGTGGTCTCCTAGAAGAAAAGGACTTGCAAGTGCATGAGGCATCTAGGCCTAGCAGGGATGCAAGAGCAAAGGTATGTGTATTTTGCAGGCAGACATGATGTCACTTTGCATTTACAGTGAGCAGATACACACTCTCACTGTCCGTGCCCTGAGTTGCTGCTCTTGTGCAGGCCTGAGCTCCAGCTGTTTTCTCAGCCTTATTTCCTCAGCTGTGACATCACACAAACCCAGCATATCTGCTGGTAGTGTGAAGCACAGGCAAAACAAGCCGGTATCTGCCTGCAGAATAGTGCATTGATGTACCTCAGTGGTGACTAGGCCACCAGAGAAGATAGCACAACCTGCCCTGAAAGACACGCAATTAGAAGCAACCAGGAGGAGTTTAAAATGTTGCTGCTGTTTTCGCTATGACATGTGAACTTCAAGTCACTGTAAAGAATGGGGTTACAAGGTAAATGTCTCAATGGACTTCTTCAAAAGAGAATTTTAGAATATAATGATCTTATTTAAAATTTGTAATGTTGATGTATGAAAGTTTCCTCACAGTAATTACTCACAAATTCAACCATTAAAAAGACAAGGAAGAGCACGAAGTGCAACTATTTCTCAAGTCTACAGTGTACCACAGCTCATCAAATCAATTGTATTTGTTCTGTGCTTAGTGTGATATAAGTCAGTAAGAAACCTGCCTTTAGCTTGAGAAACCATTATTGAGATTGCATCATCAGTCATTGGAAGGGGGCTGTTCTGGCTTTGCGTACGGTCTGTAATTACCCTGAAACGCAGTATCTGTCATCAGGAAGCTATCTGAAGTATATTCTGCTTACAGGTGTCCTGTGGCAGTCAGCGCTTCGTTGTGCTACTGATAATGTGCTGACTGGCAACACTCACAAGCATGGCTGTTCTGTCCCACTCCTTCCTCTTTGCACTTCATGTATTTTACTCTGAGTCTGATTTCTGAGTGCAGGGACATTGTTCATCCTGTAGAATTTCCAGAGCCCATGAGATTATCAATTCTCTCTCTGCAGACGTGTATTGTAAACATTATACTGATGTCTTCAAGCTATAGTATGAGGCTCAAATGACATTTTTGGGAAGACAAAGAAAATAAAAATTCAGAGTTAGGACCAGGACCTGGGACCCTGATCTGGACTTCTTGGTCCAATCCAAGAACAGAAGGAGGATGAGGAACAATGTTCTCCAGCAAATTCATTCACTCCATGGAAAAGTGATGTTCCCTGGAAAGAGCTGGGGTAAAGAAGGAGGAAGGGAAAGGACAGGTTAAGAGTGTTGTTTCCCAAAATGCTAAGATTTCCTTGAGAGCTAAAGAATATACTTATATGTTAGTGTCGGACATAAGGAGAGAGCTTTGCTTAAGACTTGCTTTTCATCTTTTGAATAAAACTCCATCTATAGTTTTGCCGGATCTGAACAGAGAAAGATAGTTTGTTCAAAGATGAGGCCATACTTGTGAGTAAAGCTACCTGTGAAGCAAGAAAAACCTTTCTGCATAAGATGGAGACTTTGATGAGGGCTTCACAATCTTCTGGTTTTGCTACTGAGAAATATTGAATTTAAAAAATATTACTGCTCATAGCCATTACAATTAGAAATATGGCATGGATACTGAACAGGCATTATAAAAATTCACCACTGATCCTGTATTCGAGTAAGAAAAGCAATAAATCTGATGAGAATTATGGTCTAGATGATGCATTAATATTATTTTAATTCCTATTTAGTTCGGTTCCTCTCAAAGACCACAAGCCATTTACACTAGACACTATCAAAACACAGAACAAAATGCTGTTCCAAAATGCTTGCAATTTAAACATAAAAATAAATCATAACAGACAGACTAGTAGTGAGAGTGATTCAGAAGAAGGGTCAAAAACCCCTACAGATAGTAGATGAGAAGTCATTTGGTCCCAATACAATTTTTTGTTAAGTGCAGGAACTGAAACCTATGATCTATATTTATCTGGGTGCTAGTTTGAGCATCACTTATAATGTTGGATATTTTGTTCAATCGCTGTTTACAACATGTCATATTCCATAGTGTGAGATGCTTCAAAATCAAAACTCTTTTCCTTCAAAAAAGCATGATTTCAAGACCCCCCATATTTGGACCAGGAGCTTGTTCTGAAAGGGGTAGTGTAATCAAGAGGACCTTAACCTTTTCCTCCTGGAATTGACATATGGTGTAGAAAAGTTTCAATGTAATCACTTGCAGATAGTGCTGCCAAAAATTATCTATCAATTAAGGCTGGGAAAGGGAGAAGGCAGTTAGAAATTAATTTAATGAGACTTAATTCTGACCAGGAGTCATTCTTGGGAGATAGCTGCCACTTTCATTATATGTATTTGTAACATCAGAAAGCACTTTAGCTCTCATTATAATATTATTTTAATAAAACAATTAATTTTAATGTATAAATACAACATATTGACCATACCCTTTGCAATATTTCACTGATCTGTTATGAGATGAAAGGTACTTCCAGGATCATCTTGATTTAGACTATCTACAGCCATTCATCTGCAATTTTTCTTCAAGAGCTTGAGACAATAACCAGATGTCTTTAGATAGCTTTTACTTATTTGTCATGTGCATGCCCTTGAAAGTACGTTGACAGAAAGAGACAACTTAAATTACAGTTTTTGAAAATACCACATAAGAATTCAAGCTACATGCTAATTAAATGAATAAGAGAATCTGGATCTTTTCTGAAGCCCTGAAGCAGTCTGCTACTAAATAAAACGGACCTGGCCCTTAGGCAAAGGGCACAGCATGGCTTGAGCTCTGACGCTTACATTCTCCTTTCTCTCCTCACCCGCAGAGAGGGTGGCCCATCCTGCGCCAGAACTATGTCAACAGCATGCTAATAGGTAAACTATATGGTCAATCATGTGTCAGTTCTCAAATTTGTGCCCTGGCCTTGTTTACTTCTCTAGTCCAGATATAGGTCATATAAAAGTATTACCTTTCTCAGGGGAAAAAAAAAATACAAAAGGTTTTGACTTTCAGGTAATTTTTTAGCCAAATGAGTAGCTAGTCTTCCTCAACCAGTACAATCTGGTCTTTTAAAAACCAAGACATTAAAGGTCTTTCTCTAGAATACCTTGTTTTTAATAGTATTTTTGCATTCTAACAGCATTTCACTAGACCTCACACTTAAAAACAAATACACAGCAGCAGAGAAAAATGAGCAAACTATAGAGCTATGAAGTGGTAATAAAATACAGCTAGTTCCTGACATGATTGTGTCTCTTCAGCATCACAGTCGACTGGAATTTCACCAGATCTCCACTTTGAATTTGATAGCTGCCACTGGAAGCTTCCAGGAATCAGAAGCCATGCAAAATATTGCATCATCTCCCACTCATGTCTCCACATCATCTAAGATTGGGATTCAATCCACTATCATTTTATGTGTCACAGATTAAAAAAAAAAATAAAAAAAATTGTAAAGCCATAAAGAACACATAAATAATTGTACTTGCTTCCCTGTTTTAGTCATCTTCTTGCTAGTCTTGTATAACTTGAATGTTAAAACTCCTTATTTTAGACAGAACCCAGACATGGTAGCCTGGCACAAATTGCTACCCATGGGGCCATCAGTCATGTTAGCTCACATGAAAAGGCAAACAGCATGGGGCCAAATTAAGTGTGGAGCTTCATACACTGACTGCACATGTCTAATGTCACCACTGATTTACTTATATCTGCTGTCAATCTATACTGGCAATATATGAGAAGTAGGAAAACTTTCAGAGGCAGCTTAATTTGCAAGTTTAGTGGTACTCCATTTACTTAGACACAAATAAACAGCAATAGGATAAGCATGTGCATATTTCCTGTGCTGATTAGCTTCCCATGGGCTTGATTCAATTTCAACTCAAGTCAGTGGGAATCTTTCCACTTTCTTCAATGGCAGTTGGCCCACATCCTCAATAAAAAGCATACTGCACTGAGCAGCAGTGGCTCTCCATAAGAAAAAAATTAAAGGATTCGAGTCCGCAAGGAATAAATAGGTATAAGATGTCCTGCAAGCATGCTGACAAGATAATCATAATGAGAAATGAGCAATTTGATAAACTGTAAGTCATATTTGGTAATTTGGAGACATAGGGATTCAAATTTACAAAGTAAAACACATTACTTGTTGCACTGAAAAATTAATTATTCTGTTGGCAAATTTAATCCTTCAGGTTAGATGAACCTTGCCTGTTCCAGCTTAATAGTATCTTCACCTTATTGATCAGGTAATTTCAGTGGGATGTTTATTCACATAGTGGTTTTAATAGTGAAATTGAGCTTGTCCAACTAGAAGGGGGGGCATGCACTTTGGATTCAGCTAAATTGGAACAACAGGGGATTTTCGTCACTGAAACAATGAACAGTAACAACAATTGTGGCTGGAAGTAGAAGATTGATTTTCATGTGCCTTTAGTTCCTAAATATTACTTTGACAAGAAATAATTCATGCTCAGAAAAATGCTGACAAAACCTCTTTTTATTTACATTTTGGTCAATATAATTCACAATACCAAAACTGTATGTTTTTCAGCAAACTACTTTTCAGGAAAATCATCCATCTCTAGCCACAACAGATTAATCACTAATAATTGTTCACCTGCACTCTCTTAAGATTAAAAGAAAAAACCCCTACCATCTACACCAGTAAATAACCACCACAGAAGACAACTGAAACGATGATGCAGTGTAGGTCTATGGTATACTGAAAATTAGTTAAGAAGGGTTATGTACCCAAGCATAAGGAGCAGAATACAGGGCACCAAGTAATACCCTGTGTGTGAAGTCTATGAATACCATACTACTCCATACAATATGGTATAGAACAGCAGCAAAAAAAATATTTGGAAGGCCATCTAGTGTCATTCAATTGAAATGCAAGATATTTAATTGTTTCAAGTGCATGCACCTGTTCTCTCATAGAACAACTAAAAAATTTACAAGTATTGACTTTTGTTTCAAAATAAACTGATCATCACCACCTCCAGAACATCACTGACATTTTGCAAGGAAATTGTATTCAATTTAGCTGTCACAAATATATGAGACTTTATATCAGAAAATGATGGAAGGCAATATTACTAAAAGGAAAATACACAGAGAAAGCAAAACAAGTGAAATTGCTGTCATTGTAAGACTCTGGAAACTAACATTAAAATGTCACAATGTAATGAAATATATCTTTGCAAAATAGGAAATCAGGAAGATGGTGTGATACCAAATCTGAGTGAGGAAAGACAAATTCATCCAGTCACAGCGTAGCAACATAGCAATGGAAACATGTTAACTGTAAATGTGTTCTGAGCCTGAAAGAATGTTCATTTTATAGCCATTAAAATGTGAGGGAATGAAGGAAGAAGTAAATAAACAGCATCTATTATACCCTTCTTAATTTCTTTCCACTAAACACACACACACAAATACCCTTACTCACTATAAGGCCAGAAGGAACAGCTCTGTTTACCTGCTCTTACTTTATAAAATAATACGTGCTGTTGAACCTCAGTGTACTCATACATACAGCATGTATGATAAGAAAATAATTACTTTCATACACATCTTCATCATTGTTCTATCTGCACATGAAAACACTTTCATACATGTGATGATTAACTTTCTGTTTTTCAGACAAATCATTTTATCCTAGTAAGAAAACAAACTGAAAGAATCATTATAAAGCAGTAATACTTGTGTTTCCCTTACAGCATACTGCTCACTTTTGCTGTAATACTATACACTGTTTACTTCAGAAATGCTGGGAGGCAAACAATTTACCTTAGTATTTATCTGAGATTATACACCAGGCTAATGGCTACAGCAGCCTTATATTTAAATTAAGGATTTAAAGTTTACAGCTCCAGGCCTATGATGGTATATAAAAATTCCTATTAAAAAGTACAACTGCTTTCTGATTTCACTAATGAACTCACAGTGGGATTTACAGTGTTTGGAAAACTTCTGTTTTCTTGCACATTTCATCATAAATTACAGCAAGAAAAAAGACCAAATACAGCTTCATTAGTCAGTGACACGATTTATTGTGATGTCATTTATTCCATTTAATTTTTTTCTGTTAAAAATCAGCAAATTCACACTGCTTTATCAGTGACATTGCTCAAGTATGACAAAACCTGAAGATGGGAAGAAGAGTTCTTTGATGCTGACAGCATGATAAAGAGTTTTTTTCCATTAGACTGTACCTGTGGAGATCCTTTCCAACCATACGTTTGTTATAAGACAGACATAGGTCAAAACACTGAACCTGCATCTGAAACCATGCAATTTCCTTATCAGATTCAAAACTAATTAAGTCACTGTTTTCTAGTTCCAGTATGACAAGATGAAAATGACATCACAAGAATTTTACTGTTAAGATACAAAAATCTCATAAGAGCAGGTAATGGGTTTTGTACCAAATCTGAATTCTAGGCCTGATTTCACCACAAATCAAAATTCTTATTTCATATTTGGATCCACATACTACTCAACTCCTAATACATTTGCATAGTTTCTTGATGAAACTACATCCAAAGCAACAAAAAGACAAGGGGTCTTCCATCTGAAGCAGCCATGGTGATAACATATGGCCCTATTTCCTGTGCTTCCACACCACCACACCACAGAGGAATCCCCAGCATGACTCCCCCTTTGGAAGACCTAGGTTTTCAATCACAAGTGCAGTGATGGGCTATCAATCATGCTTGTGCAATAGCTACCCACACCAACTATCAACAGATACAGCATCAACCTCCCACCCACCTTTTGTCTTAGACAGACAGCTTGCATTCCCAGAAAGGATCCCACTGCCATTAATGGCAGTAAGCCAAAACCAGGGTGCAACAATCAATTCTGCATACCATGTATGGGTCCAGGGTAATACCAACTGGTTGCACCAGGTGCTCTGCCTTGTGACACAGGCCTACCTTGTCATCACCTTGTCTGGCAACCTGCTTCCATACATCAACAGGTTCTCTGCCTGCTCAGTCCTCTTTGCCCTCCCCCAACAGATCCATCAGTGTCACAACTGTGTTCTCTGATATGTATGAAAGTAGAGTCACCTAGAGACTGAACACCAGCAGGAGTGGTTTTACCCAAGTACAAAATGCTATCTCCCCATCCATTTTCTCCGCTGTCTTTCTCCCCATTTTTATCTACATAATTCTCAGCACCATTCTTCATGCTTACTAAGTGCCTGTCACCTCTGTGAGCCTTGGCTGTTTGCCACAATCAATGTAAAGTCCATTCCCAGTGAACAATGAGGTAGAGAGATAAAAAATTTGTCATGCAAGAGAATGACCTCAGAGGTTCGGGACAGAAGAGTCTCCAGAGCACGTGGCCAAAGAAGCTGGGAAACAAGCTTAGGATTGGTCTCGTATGAGGGCATCTGCTTCTGTGCTATATAACCAGTGCTATATACCAAGGTACAGGTGTACACCAAAGTGCCATTTTCAGTCACTTCCTTAGTGCTTCTGAGCAGGAAGGTCCTATTGGAAGAGAGCTTCAGCCCTCCCTGGGTGTCAGCTTAGCGAATGCAGCGTTTACCAGACTAGCCTAAACATGCCAGGGAGGAATACAATACTCTGGCAACAACCACACCATACCAAACCCTGAGAGAGCTGTAACTACTCAGAGGTCAACATCTTTCTCCAGAACATGACTAAGATATTACTAAATTTATTGCTAGCTAGGTTGAGCCTCAGATGAGGGAACCTGGGATTTACTAGGCTTTAGACTGCCTCCTGAGGAGACAAGGACAGCTGTTACAGAAACAGGGGTTCATGAAACACTAGCATTCCTTCATTACCAATTTCCTAGTCCTTCTTTTTCTTCACCTGCATCTCACACACTAGCCTTTTCCTCTGTCCACACAGGCAGCCATGCAGTCTCTGGAGCTAATGCTCCTGATTTTAATTCCAAAATCTCTTATTCTGTAAACCTGCAACATACCAATGTTTGTCCCATCAAACTATAGAGACGTTTGCCATTCCAGGCTTAATTCAGCCACTGCAGAAAGAATGATCCTGACATACCATGGTTAATAAACTCTGGAAAAGGTGCCTTACCTGGCAGAAAAATACAGGAGATATATCCTTCTACTCCTGAGCCACTGAAGTTTAAAAATCCTAGTAGTGATTTACATGTCTCTGTCTTGTCTCACGCACAGCCAACCCCACTTTGGCTTTTTTCTAGTTCCATTTCCAAAAAGGGATCAGGCCACTTATATAATCTAAAAGTGCTGGAAATACCTGCTGTGGAAAGCAGTAAGCAGGGATGCAAGGAGCAGGCACAGTGGTTCTGAGGTGATGTTTTGGACACGACCTTTCTAGGCTGCTTTCTAGAGAGCAAATGAAGGTGATTCAGTTAAGCGAGTGCTGCGTAATCAGCAGATCTGAGCTATCCTGAAGGACAGAACAGGTAACATCTTCTGCAGGGTTCTTTCTTGTTCTGAGTCAAAAGTACGGCTTAAAACTACACTTAAATTCTGGCCTTATTTTAAAGCCTACTTACACTGTAATATCAGAAGAATCCTGCCTTCCTCAAAATGTTTGGCCTTGGACTAAACACCCTGGCCCACGTTCCACACTGGCTGATTCTTTTCAGAGTATTTTAAGTTTCCATCATAAACACAAGTGCCTTGAGGTTTTTATGCATCACACTGGGAAAATGATGCTGAGCAGGAATTTCTTGCCTGACCTCTTTGAGAAGAGCACATAAGATATCTTAGATTTTATTCGGTTTGTGTAGCAAGGTTTTGGTAGTGGGGGGGCTACAGGGCTGGCTTCTGTGAGAAGCTGCTAGAAGCTTCCCCTGTGTCTGACAGAGCCAATGTCAGCCAGCTGCAAGATGGACCGGCTGCTGACCAAGGCCGAGCCCATCAGTGATGGTGCTAGTGCACTAGTGCCTCTGGGATACCAGAGTTAAGAAGGGGGAAAAACCAAAACCAAAACAAAACAAACCCCAACAACAACAAAAAACCCACAAACAAACCCAAAAACACCGGGAGCAATTGCAGCCAGAGAGAGGAGTGAGAAGATGTGAGAAACAGCTCTGCAGACACCAAGGTCAGTGTAGAAGGAGGGGGAGGAGGTGTTCCAGGAGCCAGAAAAGAGATTCCTCTGCAGCCCATGGAGAAGACCATGGTGAGGCAGGCTGTCCCCCTGCAGCCCATGAAGGTTGATGGTGGAGCAGATATCCACCTGAAGCCCATTGAGGACCCCAGGTCAGAGCATGAGGAGACACCTCAAGGAGCCTGTGACCCCATGGGAAGCCCACGCCAGAGCAGGTTTGCTGGCGGTACTTGTGGCCCCGTGGGAGACCCACACTGGAACAGTCTGGTCCTGAAGGACTGCACCCTGTAGAAGGGACCCATGCTGGAGCAGTTTGTGAAGAACTGCAGCCCATGGGAAGGACCTATGTTGGAGAAGTTGGTGGAGGACTGTCTCCCGTGGGAGGGACCACACGCCGGAGCAGGGGAAGAGTGTGAGGAGTCCTCCCCTTGAGGTGGAAGGAGCGGCAGAGACAACATGTGATGAACTGACCACAACCCCCACTCCTCATCCCCCTGTGCGGCTGAAGGGGAGGAGGTAAAGACATCGGGAGTGAAGTTGAGCCCAGGAAGAAGGGAGGGGTGAGGAGAGGTGGTTTTAGGATTTGGTTTTATTTCTCATTACTCAGCTCTGATTTGTTTGGTAATACATTAAATTAATTATCCTAAGGTGAATCTGTTTTGCCTGTGAGAGTAACTGGTGAGTGATCTCTCCCTGTCCTTATCTCGATCCACGAGCCTTTCATTATATTTTTCTCTCCCTTGTGTAGCTGAGGAGGGGGAGTGATAGAACAGCTTTGGTGGGCACCTGGCGTCCATCCATGGTCAACCCACCACACAGATATTTTAGTATACTTAGCGTGAATAATGTTTCTTGCATCTGACGTGTCTCATCATCTTCTGTTGGAGAAAGCCCTTGCCTCCAAATTTCTAGTGATATCTGATCCAGCCATGTCTGGGCTGTGAGTTAAGCATGAAATCTGTCTTCTCTCTTATAGGTCAACATACAATTGTACAACTTTTCAGTATCACACAAGGATGTATGGTATAGGACAACTTTGGAGATAGGTAAGATCTACAAAGATAGATCTCCAAAGATCTTCTTGGCAAATCATGGATGTGAATGTGGTACTCTGTAGGCTCAAAAGAGTCTACACAGAGAGGAGTACCAAGATTGGGACCATTCTTACGATTGCCTTAGCATTGCACTGCTAGTACAGAATCTCATTGCCCAGTAGGATTTCAAGGTAAAACCAGGAACCAAACCACCCAAGATATTCTAAGAAACACACAGAGACCCAAGTTGTGTAGCTGTCTAAATTCATAGTGCATAATGTATCATTATATGCAGTAAAAGCAAATGGATGTATAATTAGTTTAACAATATATGTACCATAAACATACTCCATAACTATGGCCTATATGTCTTTCAAAGTTACACTGAGAATTTGTTTCTAGCAATAGCTAATAAGCAGAAGCTTGCAGATCTGTACATCTGTCTCTTCTACCACCGTAAATAATTGTTTAATTCAGGAGACAAGTGAATGCACTGTTCAGATGACAGGCATGCTCCACAGTCATTTAAACACACTTTTGGACTTTTATTACTAACAGCAACCCATGCAACATCAGTAGCTGCCCGTGCAAATGAGGAGACATTTCAGTCTCTGATACCCACCCATTCAAGACAGGTTTGTGGCAATACCTAGCAAGTCACTCAACAACCCTTCAAGTGCCAGTCCAGCGTTGCAAACAACCGCATCACAGTGTCTGCCATGACACGGGGGGCAGAAGTGATCCCAGCTACTTCTTTCACTAGTGACGGGCTTTGAAGCAAGCAAATAACTGAATCCAATTGCCAGCACAACTTCTGAAGTTGTGCTATCACTTTCTCTGAGCTATTTATATGTCATGACATTCTTGAGTACTAATGCCTTGGTGTTCTGCTCTTTCCTTTGATCATGTTATAACGAAGTAGTTCCTGGTTTGACATAATTACTTTATCACTTTATCATGGCATTGTCAGACAGTGTGGAAAAAGCAAAAGTTCCAAAGATTTTACTAGTCAGGCGTATCTCAGTGTGCATATATACACAACAACAGAGGGACTGAATCAAAAGTTATGTTTGCATTATTTGTAAAATAGTAAGCTCTTATTAGAAATTCTCACATTGCAACCTATTTATTTTCAGACTTCATTTTGAAGGATGTTTTAGAAATAATTTTTTTTAAATTATGTATACAATATATATCTTTATATAAACTACTTGTTTATCTATTATATAGAATTTGTATTTATATTTGTGTACTTTATTTTTTCTATATATTACATATGAATAGCCACAGGCATATCAGGCCAAACACTAATGTAGTCATATATAAGAACTAAATCCTACTGCAAACATATTATTAGCACTTTTGGAAGCAGGAAGTCATTCGCATTTAACTGCACAGGTAAAACTCAAGACTTGAAAGGAAGAACACTTTGTGTGCACCACTGAATATTTTTTAAAAATTTGGGGGTTTATAATATTACTACTTATTTCTTATCTCTTTTTCCGTTTTTTCCCAGGATTAAAGCTGTTCAAATGCTACTATTCACTGCAAATTAAAATAGAGGGAAAGATCAATTGCTATGATGTGATTTATGGTCTCTTATAAAAATAGATACATGAGTAAAAATTCATGGACAAAAGGATTTTGAATGGTTTTGCATTTGGGTGAAAAATCAAAAACCTGGTTTTAAGAAATTGCAATATTAAAGTTCAGTTTTGCTTCTAAGTTGGAAAAAAAAAAAGTTAAAAATCAGCATTTGTCATTGAATGGATTACTGCAATATTTCAATTTAGATATGATAGAACAACCTAGGATTTTTTTTTTTTTTTAGTTTTGATGGAAATAAACCATTTCAATATTCATTAATCAATTTTTATTCAGTGTGTTAAATAGAATTGAAATGTTCTCTTTCAAGCTGATTGAAGTGAACATTAAGCTTTATTTGCTATAGTGCAGAAATGCTCTCTAGGACTGGTAATTTGGGGTTTCATGCATTTACTGTTCTTCCATGTGGGATTTGCTTTCTGGTTACCCTTTTAAAAAAAAAAAAAAAAAAAAAAAAAAAATCATTGATCTCACTCAGAAAATAGAACGCACTCTCTCCTTATTCCCTGAACTTTTTTTGAAACCCATGGAGAGAGTACTATCTCTTTGAGTTGATGTTTAGGACACTACTTTGGGACTTTCGGTCTCCTCATCCTTTCTGAAGAACATAACCTATGTTAGGTGAGTAACCGGCAATAACAGCCATCCCCAGAAGAGCCGGAGTAGAAGAAGGCACCTTATAGCATGTACAGCCGACATGAAGAGAGGTGAATTTAGGTGGACTGGATATTCTTTGAAGACTTTCCAAGCCAGACAAAGGAAAAAAACACAGTGCTTCCATGAAATATCCTGAAGCTCCTTTTGTCAGCCTCACAAGTGCACTGACTGGTTAGGAAATTTGAACAGGTTTTTTTTAGGTGGGCTGCATTGACCTGCTCTGGGGCAAAAAAAAAGCAACTAAATTGAACAGTCTGGATTACACCTACTGTAAAAAGAGAAGGAAGCCCTTCTAACAAAAGGAACAGTTGTCAGGTTCTGAGCATCACCTAGGATCCCATCACTGATCAAACAAGTATCAAGGAGAGCAGGACTGTGTCCAGTCAAATTCTGAATATCTCCAGGGATGGACACTCCACAATTTCCCTGGGCAACCAGTTTCAGTGTTTGACAAACCTCACAATAAAATAATGTTTTCCTATATTAAGTGGAATTTCCTGTATTTCAGTTTATGCCAATTGCCTCTTGTCCTTCCCCTGAGCATCACGGAGAAGAGTCTTGCTCCATCTTCTTTACACTCCCCTATCAGGTACACATTGATAAGATCCCCCTGAGCCTTCTTTCCAGGCTGAACAGACCCAGCTCTCTCAGCCTCTCCTCATATGTGAGATGCTCCAGTCACTTCATCACCTTTTTGGCCCTTCTCTGGACTGGATCGAGTATGTTCATGACTCTCTTGTACTGAGGAGAGACCGTACTAACACATCACTCACATGTATCTCATCAGAGCTGATTAGAGGGGAAGGATCACCTCACTCGACCTGCTGGTAATCCTCCTAATGCAAACTAGGATGCTGTTTGCCCACTTCTTCAGCCCCTTAAGGTCCCTCTGAATGGCATCTGGTGCATCAACCACTCCTCCCCATTTTGTATTGTCTGCAGACTTACTGAGGGTGTATTCTGTCCCATCATCCAGGTCATTAATGAAGACTTCAAACAGTTTTGGCCCCAGTCTACCTCTAGTAACCAGTATCCAGCTCTTGTTTGTGTCACTGATCACATTCCTTTGAGCCTCGCAGTTCAGTTTTCAGCCTACTTTGCTGTCCTCTTACATAGTCTATACTTCATCAGTTTGTCTATAAGAATGTTATGGAGGACAGTGTTCAAAGTCTTGTTGAAGTCAAGATAAATGATGCTTCCCCCTTGTCCAGTGAACTGGTGATTTTATCATGGAAGGCTATCAGGTTGATCAGGCATGACTTCTCCTTCATAAAAGCCTGCTGACTATTCCGTCATTATCTTGTCCTTCATGTGTTCAAAAAGTTTCCAATATTATTTGCTCCATCACCTTCCCAAGGATCACGGTAAGGCTGAGAAGCCTGAAGTTCCCCACATCCTTCTTCTTCAAGCCAGAAATGACACTTACTTCTCCCAGTCCTTAGGAATTTCCCCCAATGGCACTGAGCATTGTATCAAAATCAACTGCTGCATGAGTTTTTAACCTTGACCTTAAAAATATTTTGTTGAAACACCAGGGAGATTAAAAAACACTCAAGAAGATGATTGCAATTACATACTTAGCAAAATTAATTTTAAGAAAGCAGTAGTGGAGGCCAAAAATAGGGAATGAATAAGTTGGTTAAGTAAGAGAGAGAGATATTCAAATTTACAGGCTGTGAGAAAACTCACCCTACAGTACTTAAGGAAGTAGCCAAATATCTCAACTCTCAGTAGTTTTACTGAGGATTTGTGGACGACATGATTGATCCCACTGGAATAGAGAAGAAAAAAAAGATTCAAATAGAGAAACTATTACAAAACTATGGCTTAAACATTTCTGAATTAAACCAGTTTGCAAACACCTAGGAAATGACACAATGAATGAAAATAGCCAACTATTAAGAACAGAGCATAGTTTTTCTTTGATGGAGTGGCTTGGTTGGTGAATAAGGGGAAAGGCATGTTATGACATATCTTGACTTTTGTGGAGTTTCTGACACCTCATCTCATGACATTATCACAAGCGAGCTACAGAGGTATGATCTAGCTTTAATCATCCATGAAAGCATAAAACCCAGAAAATTCTTGCAACAGCCCACAGTCTATATGTGACTGCTCCTGGAATGTTCCCAATACCTGGAGACTCTAAACAGTCTCAAACGCTATTTTTCTGTAAGGTCATGTTGCAAGAGGGAAACGGGTAGCTTTATGAGGATGGCTTTGTGCAGAGCTCTGGATGTAGAAGATGACTTAAGACAGATATTCCAAATTTGGGGGCAATATTTTATTCCTAGTCCTTTCAGCATAGCACTTCCTGCTTTGACTGTTTCTGCAGTTCCTCCTACTGACTGAACTCTCTGGCTCATTCCATAATACAGCAGAAGAGATTTATGTATATTTTCAGAATTAGGCCTTTGTTCACATCACCAATGTAGCAGGATTCTAAGATGATTCATACCGATACAGAAATTTTTGAAAAGGAAGTTAAATTATTTAGATACTGAAAAAGAATCACTGTTGCCTTTTTCAAATTTGCATTACAGCATATCACTGTATCACCCAAACTGCTCATCCCTGATAAATGTCACCTACACTCAGACTTTCAAAATACCAGTATCTTCCCCCATGCTCACCTTCCTCAAACTGTCATCCATGCTTGGATCAGAGCACAAAGCAATGGCACAGGTCAACAACAGATCATGAGCCATCTCTCTTCCAAACCCAGCTCAACAGACAAGCATCAGTGAGCTTGCCATTTGGAAGTATTTGTTCAAAGCAATTGTTAGTAAGTGCACAGCTTGCTGCAGCTCTAGGAATTACCTCCAGGACATCTGGCTTCATGCCCAACCTCTCCATGTAAACTTCCCTGAAAATAAAACACCAGAAAGTATAAAAATGTATTGACTTGTCTGCAGAAAAGATTTGCAGGCTGTTTGCTTTCTTATAAAGTAAAAAATAACAAGGTTGATGTGAGCAAACAGAAAGACATAAAGAAGCTAAGACCTGTCAATAAAAAGACAAAGCATTATTCAGCTGAAAGTCATTCCATTGGGGATTATCTCTAAAAGCAAGCTTTGTTTTTGACATCATGCTTTAAAAAGTTGCTTGAACTTTTCTTAAAAAAATGTGATTATTTACAAGACTTCATGAAAGAGAGGATCAGAGAGCATCTCACAGCAATTATTTCATTATCTGAAAAATCATCCAGTAGTTGTGCATGTATGAAGGGCAAAACTTCATGCCTGTGATGCTTACATCACTGGGGAGGCCAGACTTGAATTGCCCAAGCAACTACTAATTTGTGTTTTCTTACAGTTCCTGTGTTGGGGAAATAAGTTTACCCTTGCAAAGAGAGCCAAACAGTGTTTCTGCATTGGAGTCATTCAGTGCTAACTCTGCCAAACATTTTAATCTCAAACAACAGTTCTTATTGCTTACAGTAAGCTAGTGAATGAAAGTCAATGCAGCTCCACTTCATTGCCTTTGATTAAATTGGGTTCCCCTATGTTAAGAAGATATTACTAACAACTTGAAGTGGACAAAGCCATAGCCCTAATTACTATAATAAAATCCTTTTAGGTGTGATTCATATTTCACATGGCATCCCATCTTGCTTTGCCTTGTGGAAGTAGAAAGATCAAAATTCTTTAAGTATCTGAATTTTGAAAAACTGAAAAGAGGCCTAATATTTGCCAACATGGATTTGAGCACATATATGTAACTGCGAAGACACCATTGGATTTCAGGAGTTGTCGGGCTAGTACAACTTGATAAAACATCTAACCTACTCTGTACAAATCAGCAACCAAAACCTATAGAACACAAAACAAACATCTGAATGATGGAGTTTTAGTTCTCAGAGTTTCCAAACATAGTTATTACAAAAATAAATAAACCCTTTGCCTTAGGATTTCTAGACTACTGTAAAGGTTCTTAGCTTACTTACCATGAGGAAGTTGTTCTTTGAAAAGACTGCTGAGAATCTTTTCTTTCTAACCAAAATTCCAACCTGTTAACTTAGGTATTTTTCCCCAAATGTGGCAAAAGTCAATGCAGTGGGAGATGCTCCAGGGGGTTCTGTGTGACCTTCATAGCTGCATCTGCCCCTTGGCTGTTATTACCTGCAACATCTTGACAGCATTCTGCATCATACCTCTCCTGCGAAAGAGAAAAGCTAAAGCTAGGAACAGCTGTAGAACTGGCAGATGCCAAGGTACTGGTACTTTTCATGACAAATATCCAGACCAACAAAAACCAAAATGGTCCAATTGACAAGAAAATAACCTTGAAACATCTCTTCCATTTGACATGAACATTTTGTGCTTCAAGAAATGCCAGTTCTCTGGTGTGGGCTTTCAATTTTCAGTAACTACCCTGCTTTATCAAAACCAAAAATAGAGAGTAATTAAAGACTGTTTTTGCAATCTTCTTAATCAGCTACTGACTAGAAGGCAGCAGAGATTTCATAAGGCAGTAATATCTGTTTAACTTCTAGTCTTGCATGCAATAAAGCATGATTTGATAAATCAAAAAAAAAAAAAAAAAGGAATACAGGAGACTACTTTAACATTAAACCACTATTTGAGGATAAATGTCTTTTAAAAACATGGTAGTCCTTATTCCACAATAATTAAAAGGATAATCAGTATTTTTGTCTTCAAATATTACAAATAAAGTATCTGCTCTTATAATTAGTGAATGAACTGGATCATGATTCCACAAAGAATTTGATCACTGTTGCAGGTTGTTCGATTAAGGTCAACTGACTTAAAAATTAAATGAAGTACGCATGTAACTATATTCAGTAAATTTATGTTATAGTTTGTTATCAACACATTTAGAAAATATATTAATAAATTGTCTGTTAGAATAGATTATTTTGCACGTTATTAAAAAAGTAATTAAGAGCAATCTGCGATTGGGTGTAATTAGTATTATCAAGAAACTATTAACAGCATTAAGAATGCTATTGTTCTACTATAAAGTCGAGATTTCTATTCTTTTCAAATTAGAAAGCCTAGAAGATATGATATTTTATTCAATGTAATTACATGTATATTAGAGCATATCTTCTCATTGTAAGGACAATTTAAATCAAAGAGATGCCAAATTCAAATTAAGTGAAAAAAATACTGCTACTTTCAGGCAATTTATAGCCATTCTGCACTGCCCAGAAAGTATGAGGCAGATGAGATTCTAAAGTTGTACATCGCTTTTCAGGAAAGCCATTCTTCCTTTTTCACTCCAGGATGCTACACACTTGTTTCCCCAGTGATTAAGTTAATGCCCAGCAGAAGCTGGCTGCTATTGATGTCTTCAGCTAATCTGTGCCCGTTGTTATTATAACCACAGTCAATGTTTAATTTATGGTCTGATAATACTTAAAGGGTACAAACAGATGGGAGCCCATTTTGGTCTTTCATGCATATACTCATAGACAGACAGTCCCTCCGCTTAAGGTCGTACAAAAATGAGTTCCTTATTCATAAGAAGATCTTAGAAGGAAGACTGCAGTGTTTAAAGCCAATGAGAGTCTATCTGCATACAGCTCACCATGGCTGTTTGGCAGTAGAGGAAAAGTGGTGTGAAAGCAATCATAGATCTTTAACTCTGACAAGTAACAGAGTCTATTGTCAAGGTTACCTGATACTCCTCAGCATAAAACACTGATTTCTGTTTGCGTATAATTTTACCACATTTTAATAATATTTGCCATCTCACATTGAAATCTTCTGGAAAAAAATAAACAGTTTAAACAAATTCATCCAACTCTGAAGACAAAGAAAAGGGAATCTAACTGCTATGCTTATTCCTAAATCTTTTTCTTTCAAGAGATCTGCCCACCCCACAATTTGAGGTAGAGATTAAAATTTTAGTAGGGTTGGATTTTGAGTCAGTGGTGTACATTTAATTATGTCTGCAAAAATACCAGTAAAAAATACCAAAAAAGACCAATAGAATAGGTAATGAAACCTATATTCCTGCAAATTGTGGGACCCCTTCCAGAGACTTCAACATAAGAGTGAGCAAGACTTTTTCTGATTGAAAATATGGAAAGGAAATCAGTCAGCAACGAAGATGCATGGAGAGCATTAGAAAAAAGAAAGAAAAGAGTCTAGGGGACACAATTGACAGAAATTGAGATGATGCCCAGGGCAGTTTTGCTTTTGAGGTAGACCATTGACGTTTTACAATATAAGTGCCAAAATCTGATTTTGTGTGGAGCTATTGATAAAACAAGAAAAAATATTTTCACTAAAAGTACAACATAATAATTTCTGTTTGCTGAAAGTTTCAGGAATGGTGCTATGCATATTCATTTAGTGACTTCAGATTTGGCTGCTGTCTACCTAAAATACTGGTTCTAAGAAAAAGGGCCAAAAAAGTGGAAGCAGTCTAGTAACCTGAGGTTCTTTTTTTCCTCCCCCCATTATAGTCTCAGAAGGATGCAGGATCCATATAGACCTGCTTAAAAACCTTAGATTTGCCAGCTTTCCCATGAGGGGTATGATAAGGCATCAGGTAAGACAGACATGCATGCATATTGTGAGTTTATAATGTTCCTTAATCACTATACACTGCTTCTCAGATTCCTAGAAGTAGGAACGACAGGTGTCAGTATTCAAATCCGGAATATAAATAAATACTATTCAAAGGAAGACAATCTCATGAAAGGAAAAAAATCCCAACATTTCTAAACTTGGATAAAGAACAAAAAAAGATAATCAAAAGGATATAATCAAAGATCAGGAAGGTGCTAAGGGTACAAGCATCCCTATTGCCATCTTCAAAAAGATGGTGTAAAAAACCAAATTGCATCTAATATTTGTCATTTATAAAACCTCACAGTGCCATAACATCTTGAGATTCACTAATGCCAAGCTTTTCTAAAGCAAATTAATCATATTTAAATGGTTATTAAATAAAATTGCAAGGGAAAGTTCTACAATCCAGAGAGATTTGTTATCAGGATGTTGGTCTGTTTCTACAAATAGATTAAGAACTCTGTAGCAGGAAAGTTCATTTATGTCTGCTTACATGCATTATTAAAAATTAATCCTTTGATACTCATTGTTGTTGATAGCATCAAAGAAATTAAGAGAAGCTAATAGCTAGGGTTTTGTTCTGAAGAGCAGTCTATCACTGAAACCAAACTCAAAGACAGGTTAAACTCATAATATGCCTTAAGGTATTTGTCAAAGTAAATAGCAGAGACTGACATATTTAGCTAATTCCCGATTAGAAAATAATAATTTTAAGAGAAAATGGTGAGGAATAATTAAAGAAAACAGTCAGATATTTGTAGCAGGTTGTTTCATAAAGACTGTCTGTTTGAAATGTTGAGAAGTAGCCTTGGAAGCAAAATTTGAAAAGAGTGTGTGAAACACTCAAATTTATGTGAACTGTAGATGCAATGATAAGCAAAATGTATCAAATATTACAAATATAATATGGCATCAGTTTATTATGAATCTTTGCCCCGATCACATGATCTCTGCCTCCTTGCTTTATTACTATGACCCATTATTTATACCTGAACAATAGTTATGAACAAAGGCTGCTAGTAAGGGCTGAACAAAAGCAAATATGGTACAAAACCATTCTAAGCTAAAAAAAGTAACTGACTTCCTTGAAATTATAGCAGTCACTGCCCGTGATCACCTAGCACTAACCACCATTTCAATTGCTCTACAAGGGAAAAAACACCCAAAACTAAAACATTTGCCCATAACAACTGAAATGGCCTGTGATATTAGGCCATTCCTAGCTATAACCTCCAATGCCTGAAGTTCAGCTCGACAGCAGTGAACAGTACACTGCCAAGTATCTTAAAATCATATATGACTATGAAAAACTATACAGCCTGCATAACTGGACTTACTGTATTGTAAATCCATTTATTTTATAGTGACTGGATTGGTATTGGAATTATTAAGGTAGTAACTGAAAGATTCAGTAGGATTGGGAATGTGCAGGAAAAATGATGTCTCTGCCATCCTCAGACTTGTATTCAAACGTCTATGTCTAAAGTAGAATGCAAACTAATTGGACAAGTCTTAGTAAACAAAACAAAACAAAACAAAAATGAATCCCCACACCCAAAAAAAAAAAAAAACCCACCACAAAAAAACCACAACTGTTAAGGCTATAGTAATAGTCCAAGTTATTCTAAGTTATTTTATTTCAGAAATTCTCTCTTTCCCAGAACAGATTTTCCAAATCATGATGACCATACAGAGATTTCTCCCCTAATGCCACAACAGGAAGAACAGCTGGGTTTCTAATGCAGAACCTTCAGATTCAGCAGGATGCATGGGTAGTTTAAACCTGAATCTAGATCTCAGGTCCTAATGAGAACTTTCATTAACTGCATTTATTTTTATGAGATATCAGGCTATTATAAACCAGTAGGGTAGTCTGTGCTTTTTTTTCCTTCACTTTCTAGATTGTGCAGATTCTACTTACTTTTCTTATTTTTTTTTTTCCTAGACACTGCATTCTAGACAGAAAGAAGCTGTATGACTGGCTCTGTTTCAATAATTCACTTTGTGACAGTAACTACCAGTAAAGAAAGCGAGAACTTTCTGTGTGTATTGGCAAAGGTAAGGTTCTGTGATAGCACAGACAGACTATATTTTATCTAAGTCAATGTATTGTAATATATAGATAAGGTCTAAAAGGAATTTCATATTCAGATTATCCAGTGAAGCTAACCAAGGCACAAAGCATCTTGTGCTTACCACTGCACACCAGCTGAGAAGCCTCTCAAAACTGGGACCACTGGGGAACACTTTGCAGGTCCCCAGTGGCTCTGTACTGAGTCAACTCAGGTCCTGAAACTGAATCCTCAGGTGAGGTCACCTGGGCACAAAAAAAATTGTATCCGCACGACGCTGTACCTGAGCTGACACGTTGCCACAGCACCGCTGCAGTGTACTGACAGTGAGCGCAGTGCTGCTGCAGCCAGAGCACAACTCATCTGAAACCCAGATGTGTTGCTTGCAGGTAATTCAGCTGGTTGTGTGTGTAGTACAAGAGCATAAAACTTCACTGTTCCTTGCCCAGTTTATTTCTCAACTGTGTCCCCTTCCTTCCTACTGTAGGTAAAGCCCGCACCTGTTTTTGATGACAAAACACAGAACAGAGCTTCTCAACTCTTACAAAGTCTCATCACACTCACTTGCCTTTCATTCTCCTTTTCCTCCTTCCTTTACTTCCCCCTCTTTAGTGCGCTGTTGTTTGCTTGCTTTCTCCTCTGCCGTTCCTCCTCTGCTTCACCTTAGAGAGGTACTATTATGCCCATAGAAAAGTGTTTGTGTGAGTACATATTATCACCCTGCCTGCAGGAATATGTGTCAGAATAAAACCCATTTTATCAGCAACTTTTGCATCTGTAGTAAATGAAATGGTTGACCATTAAATACTCTTCTTCCACTCCCTTGCTTCTCTTCCTTTTCTTTGCTTTTTAATCTCCTCCTTCTCTCCTTTCCAATACCAATCAAAATACCTGGAAAACTCTGTGTTTGGCAGTTTTGTTCTGCATAGCAGAGGTCAGATTAAATTGCTTACGCAGTGTAGAAACCCCGTGTTGCCCATCATTAGTCCAGGATGAAAGAGGGGGCAGGACCTATCCAATGAACCTTTATGAAGGGAACAGATTTGTATGCCAATTACAACCTGTGTTATTCCCGTTCTTATTCTCTTTCTCAGTTTGCAAAAATCACATTAATTATGGCTGATATTCCACATTTTTTCTAGCTTTAATTTCCTCTAGAAATTTGCAAGAATAGTTAATTGTTGCATCCAAATGCAAGACTGACAAAATAACACTGTGTCCGTAAGGAGGATTTGGGAACAACAGGCTTTAAATAAAAACCCAAATAAAAATGAAGCCCAGAAAAAAATATGGGCAGAATTTATGTTTCATTAGACTCACATTTTTTAATACTAAAGCAACATGAGAGTCTTATCATGCCCCAAACTTTTATCTGAAGCAAGACAGGATTTTTAACCAATAAAAACAGGGATTTATGTATTAATTACACCAAAATGTGTGAATCAGAAGAAATTTATTAAGGTTGCAGACTGAAGTATTCCAAAAGATAGTAAAAGTGTGTACTGGGGTTAACTAACAATCTTATTTTGACTTTCTTGAGGCTTTATAACAGAGCTTTCATTCACTTGACCACTTTTTGTCCCAGGATCCACTCCAGGGTACAACTGTGCATGAAATAGGACTCTACACAACTAACTTTATTCACTGAACAAGAGCCTGGGCATGACCCTAGAGGTTGGAGGTTAAGGGCAATCAAAAGAGAAATTTAGAATTTGGTTCCTAATCCTACTATTATTTGAAGTTCTCTATAGAAAGTGGAAGAGCTTCAATAGGACAGACTGAAATACACTAAGACCTAAATGCACTCTGATCTCTTGGGGATGGAAGAGATGTTTCAAAAGGATTTCAGTCCAAACTCTAGCCACTCTAACTAAGCATTCTACCCACTGAGCTTTTTTGGGGAAAAAAGAAAAAAAAAAAAAAAAAAAAAAGTGGAAATATTATCTCCTTTATATTCATAAAAAATCAGCTTTTTCTTATGCATCTTTCCAAAATACGTGGATATATATGTGTTTCATTTCAGGAAGACTAAAATATATTGTATATTAAATTTGACCTGAAATTACAGTTTCGGTCAATCTCAACCTGAAGTTTTTGCAAATAAACAGCTTGCTGGAAAGTATTTTCTCAGTCCTGCTGAGAAAAATCTATATCTGTTAATTGGAGAACATAATCTCTATTTTAGTTGACTGTATCTGGTAAAAAAGCAGCAGAACCAATCTATCACATAATCTTAATTTGGATACCTTAATTTGAATTTTATAGAATAGCATGCCCCAGACTTCATGCTACCATTTTAACCCATAGAGTACAAAAAAAAAAAGAAAAAAGACTACTCCCAAATTAATTAAAAAAAAAATAAATTACCATAATATTTACTTCTGTCAGAATGGTCAGTCCTGCAGGTAGTTTCTAACAATTTCTGTCACCTAATGTCTGTCCTGCCTATTTGTAAGCCCCACTGTGCACACTGCTTCCACAGACTAATATAGAAGGGTCTTGTTCTCAGGAATTTCTAGTCACTCCCTTAATTAACATAATTAACTATGCTAGTTCCATGAAACCCAGAAGAATTAGTGTCTCTCACTCTGAAAAGTGGTAGTTCACTCATCTCACTGTCATGGATATATTTTACCTTCATTTTTAGGCTCAAGCTATGAAGTTTTATTCATTAAGATTTTAAAGTATAAAGAAATAATATGGTATGCAAAAAACAGGGAGTTCCTGGGTCCTGGCCCTCTAAGAATTGCCTGCCTCTCTAAAAGAATATTAACAATTGGAGAAGATCTTTTCACTCTTATTTGCATTTCCTTTAAATAAATATTTAGAGTTTTTAACTGAATTGTGCCATACTGGAATAATTCAGGAGACTAAGGAATAGAGCATGTAGCTGATTTAATTAAAATACACAAATTACACAGTATTGCAATCAAATGAATACAAAGTGTGCTGTATAATTTGTGAATTACACATATGCATATGTGAAAT
This sequence comes from Balearica regulorum gibbericeps, assembly GCF_011004875.1. Classification (NCBI taxonomy): domain Eukaryota; kingdom Metazoa; phylum Chordata; class Aves; order Gruiformes; family Gruidae; genus Balearica; species Balearica regulorum. The sequence continues at coordinate 19,843,147 of NC_046186.1, forward strand.
CATATCACACTGTGGACTTTTTTTCCATTCAAATGTTAGCTGACGACCATCAGCTATTTCAGTATTGAAGCTACTAAAATATCCAATATTGGGGAAAAAAATGCACTTATTAAAAATCTTTTCATAATATTTCTTAAAGCCTGCAAAGGAAACAATTCCCTCCCTGCCCCCTCCGTTGGTTTCATCTTTCTGGATGAAACCAAACAGAAAAACTAAATTGGAAGTTTACCAACACAAGGATCTAAAATAAGAGGAACTTTATGTGACCCAGTAAGACAATCTTAAGTGAAAGAATCAGAACTACACCCAGCTACAATGCAGAAAACATTCAATAATGTCACCTATGGTTGTCATCACAGTTCTGATTTTTTTTTTTTTTTTTCCTTAATGACAGAAAAATAAATCAAAGGTGGCCAGGAAATCAGATAAAAACATTGGGCAGGGTTGTTTTGGGGTTTCTTGTTGTTTTTTCCACAGAATCATAGAATGGTTTGAGTTGGAAGGGACCTCAAAGATCATCTAGTTCCAACCCCCCCACCATGGGCAGGGACACCCTCCACTAGACCACGTTACCCAAAGCCTCATCCAACCTGGCCTTGAACACTTCCAGGGATTCATTTACTAGTATTATTTCTCTTCATTTAAATAACTCCTTCTGTATACTAAAGAAAGGTCAGGTCATTCTCTGTTTAGTTTTTGGTATGGAGTACATGATAACTTGCCTCTTCCATCAGAATTGTCAACCTACATGAAAACATGAGAGTAAGGAAGCCTTTGTGGTGGGGTGCCTCACCAAATCCCCTTTTTTGCAGGCAGGTGTAAGTGAGACTATGCAGCTGCTTCAAGCTTAAAACAGATCCCTTCATTCTGAACGGAATTTCCCAGCGGCTTCCACATCCTTATCAGTACCCACCCTTGGAGTCAAGCCCTTCAGCCAGGGGATGACAGATTCTAAAAACAAAGAGATGATATTGTCATACCAGTAATGACCCCGCGAACAAAGTACAAAATGGCTCTGGGTTACATTTTGAAAGGTGGGTGGGAACTGATCCGTGCAGTTTTCTTCTGTTTTTTTGAGAGGGTGGAGGTGTGGTGTTTTTTTGGCCTCTTCTGTTCTTTTACTCAGCCTAGTCATCATGTGGTTGGCAAGAACATGTGCTCTGTACTAGCACTGCACAGAGGCGCCCTTACTGGTGCCAGATATTCCTGTGTTCTCCAAGTGGTCCATCTCTGACCACTCTAATAGCCAACGCATAATCACCGGGTAAGGTGCTACTCAATTTGCACACTAGTGGTAGATTTTTACCATGCAGAGGGATAATAGGATGAGGAAAAGCAGCAGATGTGGAACAAGAATTGTAATCACAGGAACACCCTGGCAGCAAGTCCTTCTTAAAAAGTGAGAAACAATTTTCAACACATTAGTTTGAAGAAAGTCTGACTGTACACATTTTTTTTTTTAAATGTGATGTTATAGTTAGATTGTCAGCTTGTCACAGGTCTTAACTTAGATGGAAACAGAACGCTATCACTGACTAACTAGACAATGATATTACATATCTTGCTCCTTCCTAATACGTATCTGATTCTATCAAATGCTCATAACCACACACAGAACTTACCAGTGATTTTTTTTTTAATTGCTCACATGATGAAATGGAGTAGTTTTTGCAAAATCATATATTATTTATGGTACATATTTATTACATAGTATTTTAGATATATATTATATATTTACATTATATTATACTTTTTCCATTTATAGTTTGAAATATTTCCTTTAATTCAGAAAGGGTGCCATTGATTAACTAAGACAGGAAATGTTAAACTGCAGCAAAAAGTCCTGGGGCCTAATTCAGTAGTAGATAAAAGCCATTACATATCAATAACAGGATGTTGAATTGTGTATCTGGAGAGCTTTCAGGTCATTAGAATTTTTACTTGTTACCAGGAAAACCGACAGATTAGAGATAACCAAGTACCGTAGTCAAGACTAAAAGTGACTTCACAAATTACAAGGAAATAACAGATAAAAGATTTTTTTTTTTTAAATAGGTCCTAAAATCCACTGTAGATATTGAAATCTCCAAACATTCTGCAATGTTTTTTGGGTTTTGGTTTTGGCATGTTTGGGGTTTTTTTTCTCTGTGAAAAGATATTTGAGTGTTCTGTTTGATAAAAAGTTTTATCATGAAAACTACAATAATTGACAGTGGTAAAAACCCATGCTTCCAAGTATGTCTTACTAAGATTACTGAACATTTCAAATCCCGGACAAGGCTTTTGGTTTCTCTTCCTCATTATAATATATTTCAGCTAGAAAATGTTTCTATTACAAGACTTTAATCTCAAGTTTCTCTAATTTTAGTGGGTTTGGATTCAAACCAGCAGGAACTGTATTTCAGAAGTCAATATTTATGCTACATAAACAAAAGTTGTTACACTGATCATTTAAATGTTTCACAAACATACCATAGTCAATATCTTTGCAAGATATCTCTTAAAAATAACACTTCAATTATTTTTTTCTTATGAATGGATTTTGTTGACATTATTTTACTGTATCATAACTAACATGATGACAAAGTAGTTGTGTTTCTTTTTACATATGTGTACTTTATATAACATTTAACTTTAATTTCAAGGACATACAAGTTATGGTTTTTAGGGGAGAAACAAGCACTGAGTGGTAGAAGAGATGAAGTCTCTGTATAAACTGTTTCAAGGAAACATTGCACTTACTGAGTCATACCATATCTCTAATAATAAGGGCACATGCAAAACCAGTAATTAAACATTTTGAAATCAATATAATACAGATATTCAGAGAAAAACACTTAACCACTGGCACAGATGTAGAAGTCTTACAGTTTCTTATACTCTGACTTCTGTGTGCTAAGCAAAGAAAACAACAAATTTCAGCTCTGTATTAGAGATCCACAATTTTTCTCATCAAAATTTAAATTATTCAAGTCTCTTTCTTTTCCTTATATATCAAGAGCAGTAGTTTTTAAACTGTATAAATTTCTTTCCCTAGCTGGTTACTTCAAGTGTGAAGTGTCCAGTTTGGAGAATTGAAAGGCATCCAAAGTCAGCAGGTTATTTTATCAGATTGTAGTTTATAACTCTTGCATAAATGTGGGTCAGTTGATGGTATGCAAAAACTACATTATCAGTTATACACTTCAATATGGCAAGCCATCTCCTATGAAATGAGTTATTTATTATAGGTAGCCATAGTTTGTACATAGGTATTTTGATCACGGGCAGAGATTAGAGTATTACCGACTCCAAGCAGACGCAGGAGACAGATCCTGCCCTTCCTGCTGCCCATGCAGTACTTGGAGAATGGCTAAAAAGGCATCTACCGTTACACTTTCTTGTGATATACAGCATTATCTGTCTACTTGTTTTGTGGTGGGTCAGGGTCTGGTAAAATTACTTCAATCTATTTCTGCCATCCATTGAAGAAAAAAAGGATTGTGAGCATTATTACTAGAAGGTTGAAAATCTGCATATTTATGAATAAAGGACTGATGTCTAAAATTAAAGTTTCTGTTTATTGACCACAAGCTTCTTTCTGTGACCAGAATAGCTGTAGCAGGAAAAAGTTGGAATTAACTTCTCAGCAAATGAGAAAATGAACCATTGGGAGTGATGTTAATATTCAAGGATGTAAAAGTGTGGACAGCTACCAAAACAGTATTTATATATTGAAACTTCAGGGGTTTGTAGAAAGAACATTGTTCAAATCCTGTTATCTCACTTGGGAGAGCTGCCACACTGGCCTGACCAACAGTCTTTACAGAAACTTCTCATTATCTGGAATACTCCATATTCTTTACTCACAGTAAAGAATTTCTTTCTCACATCTAATCTAAATCCACCCTCCTTCAGCTTAAACCCATTACGCCTTGTCCTGTCACTACACTCCCTGATAAACAGTCCCTCACCATCTTTCCTGTAGGCCCCTTCAGGTACTGCAAGGCCGCAATTAGATCTCCCCGGAGCCTTCCTTTCCCCAGGCTGAACAATCCCAACTCTGACTGAAATATAACTGAGATGGAGCCAGAGCTCACCTGTTCATCCCCCAGAATTGGTATAATCCTAGCGATAAAACAAAATTGCAATACAACAAGCCTTCTAACTCTACTGAAACTTATTATCATATTTTTCTCTTCTGAGCAGACAACTAACCATAGTACGCAAATTATGTGGCTCCAAAGAACATCTTTACAGAGAATAAAAAATGTTTATAATATTTCTACATCAACCTGACTTTTGCATTTCAAGCATAAATATGCTGTTTTAATCTAAAACATATCACCTACAACATTAAAGATAAGAAAGATAAAAGGCCAATGAAGAAATAAGAATGGAGACATACCTGACACAGAGGTGTCCTAGCTGGTTAGAGCTAGGAGGAAAATACTGTAGGAGGTATTACCATTTACATAAATTAATGTCTACACAGATTATGTTCACATAAAATTGAAGAATTTTTTTACATACTTTTTTAAAAAAATAGGAGTGATCCCATTTATTATACATTATAAAAAGAACCATTAGGAAAAGAACAGGTTAGGAAAGCCAAAGCCCTGATAGAATAAAGTCTGGCCAGGGATGTTAAGAATGAGAAGAAAAGCTTCTATAGGTATGTTAGTGAGAAAAGGAGGATGAGGGAAAATGCGCGTCCCCTCCGGAATGGAACGGGTGACCTGGTTACCCAGGAGATGGAGAAGGCTGAGGTACTCAACGACTTCTTTGCCTCAGTCTTCACTGGCAAATCCTTGAGCCACACTGCCCAGGTCACAGAAGGCAGGGACTGGGAGAATGCAGAACCGCCCACTGTAGGAGAAGATCAGGTTCGAGAATATCTAAGGAACCTGAAGGTGCGCAAGTCCATGGGACCTGACGAGATGAATTTGCGGGTCTTGAGGGAACTGGCAGATGAAGTGGCCAGGCCAGTCTCCATCATATTTGAGAAGTCATGGCAGTACAGCGAAGTTCCCACCGAATGGAAAAGGGGAAACAGAACCCCCATTTTTAAGAAGGGTAAAAAGCAAGACCCAGGGAACTACAGGCCAATCAGTCTCGCCTCCATGCCTGGCAAGATCATGGACCAGATCCTCCTGGAAACTATGCTCAGGCACATGGAAGATAAGGAGGTGACTGGGGACAGCCAACACAGCTTCACTAAGGGCAAATCGTGCCTGACAAATTTGGTGGCCTTCTATGATAGGGTTACAGCATTGGTGGATAAGGGAAGGGCAACTAACATCATCTACCTGGACTTATGCAAGGCATTTGACGCTGTCCTGCATGACATCCTCGTCTCTAAATTGGAGAGACATGGATTTGATGGATGGACCACTCGGTGGATAAGGAATTGGCTGGATGGTCACACTCAAAGAGTTGTGGTCAACGGCTCAATGTCCAAGTGGAGAATGGTGACGAGCGGCGTTCCTCAAGGGTCGGTACTGGGACCGGCACTGTTCAACATCTTTGTCAGTGGCATGGACAGTGAGATCGAGTGCACCCTCAGCAAGTTTGCCGATGACACCAAGCTGTGTGGTGTGGTGGACATGCTGGAGGGAAGGGATGCCATCCAGAGGGACCTGGACAGGCTGAAGAGGTGGGCCCATGCGAACAGCATGAAGTTCAACAAGGCCAAGTACAAGGTCCTGCACATGGGTTGGTGCAATCCCAAGCACGACTATAGGCTGGGCAAGGAATGGATTGAAAACAGCCCTGAGGAGAAGGACTTGGGGGTATTGATGGATGAGAAGCTCAACATGAGCCGGCAACGTGCATTTGCAGCCCAGAAAGCCAACCGTGCCCTGGGCTGCCTCAAAAGAAGTATGACCAGCAGGTCGAGGGAGGTGATTCTGCCCCTCTACTCCACTCTTGTGAGACCCCACTTGGAGTACTGCATCCAGCTCTGGGGGTCCCAGTACAGGAGAGACATCGAGCTGTTGAAGCAAGTCCAGAGGAGGGCAACAAGGATGATCAGAGGGATGGAGCACCTCTCCTATGAAGACAGGCTGAGAGAGTTGGGATTGTTCAGCCTGGAGAAAAGAAGGCTCCAGGGAGATCTAATTGTGGCCTTGCAGTACCTGAAGGGGCCTACAGGAAAGATGGTGAGGGACTGTTTATCAGGGAGTGTAGTGACAGGACAAGGGGTAATGGGTTTAAGCTGAAGGAGGGTCGATTTAGATTAGATGTGAGAAAGAAATTCTTTACTGTGAGGGTGGTGAGGCACTGGAACAGGTTGCCCAAAGAGGCTGTGGATGACCCATCCCTGGAAGTGTTTAAGACCAGGTTGGATGAGGCTTTGGGCAACATGGTCTAGTTGAGGGCGTCCCTGCCGGCAGCAGGGGGGTTGGAACTAGATGATCTTTGAGGTCCCTTCCAACCCAAACCATTCTATGATTCTATGATTCTATGAACTGTGAAGTCACTTGTGGTGGGTTGACCCTGGCTGGAGGCCAGGTGCCCACCAGAGCCACTCTATCGCTCCCCCTCATACACTAGACAGGGGAGAAAAGGTACAATGAAAGGCTTGTGGGTAGAGGTAAGGACAGGGAGAGATCACTCACTAATTATCATCATGAGCAAAACAGACCAAACTTAGAGAGGAAATTCATCTAATTTATTACTAAGCAAAACAGAGGAGAGGAATGAGAAATAAAACCAAATCTTAAAAACACCTCCCCCACCCCTCCCATCTTCCCGGGCTCAACTTCACTCCCGGCTTCAACCTCCGCCCCCCTCAGTGGCACAGGGGGACAGGGAATGGGGGTTACGGTCAGTTCATCACATGGTGTTTCTGCCGCTTCTTCATCCTCAGGGGGGGAACTCCTCTCATCGTTCCCCTGCTCCAAAATGGAGTCCCTCTCACGGGAGACAGTCCTTCACGACCTTCTCCAACGTGAGTCTCTCCCACGGGCTACAGTCCTTCACGCACTGCTCCAGCATGGGTCTCTCCCACGGGGTGCAGACCTTCAGGAGCAAACTGCTCCAGCGTGGGGTCCCCCACGGGGTCACAAGTCCTGCCAGCAAACCTGCTCTGGCGTGGGCTCCTCTCTCCACAGATCCACAAGTCCTGCCAGGAGCTTGCTCCAGCGTGGGCTTCCCACGGGCCACAGCCTCCTTCAGGTGCCTCCACCTGCTCCAGCGTGGGGTCCTCCACGGGCTGCAGGTGGAATCTCTACACCCCCTCATCCTTCCTCCATGGGCTGCAGGGGGACAGCCTGCTTCACCATGGTCTTCACCACAGGCTGCAGGGGGATCTCTGCTCCAGCGCCTGGAGCATCTCCTCCCCCTCCTTCTGCACTGACCTTGGTGTCTGCAGAGTTTCTTACATCTTCTCACTCCTCTCTCTGGCTGCAAAAGCTCTCTCTAACTTGTTTTTTTCCCTTCTTAAATATGTTATCACAGAGGTGCTGATTGTCTCGGCCTTTGCCAGCGGCAGGTCCATCTTGGAGCCAGCTGGCATTGGCTCTGTCAGACACAGGGGAAGCTTCTAGCGGCTTCTCCCAGAAGCCACCCCTGTAGCCTCCCACCCCCCCACTACCAAAACCTTGCCACGCATACCCAATACATCACTCAAAATGTATTTGCAGTTGTAGCAAAATTCAAACAAGCTTGGTATGACTCAACAGATAACTGGTTTATATATATTAATATTCTGAGGAAAGTATTCAATAGACAATTGTTTATTTACAATATATATTCTGTACTCCTTAGGACCTCAAAATATTATATATTTTGCTTTGAAAACTTCAGTGGAGTCAGACTAATATAAATTGATCAAGTAACAACCCAACATCCTTTAATGATTCAAGGCTGAACATAATGGCCCTTTCTGTCAAACTGGAAACGCATCACAAGTGCAATATTTCAGTAGGGAAGAAAGTGAGGAGTGGAGAAAGTGTAGGAGGATTCAGCCAAGATGTCCTCTCCGTTAGCATGCTCAAGGAAAGGATATTTTGTGTTGGCTACAGAAGAGGTATAAGAACTGGGAGAGTAATAATTCATCCTGTAAGTCAACAAGATTCTTTGGTGCTTGCAAGCCAGCAATCTATTTGCCTGTAAAGCCATTCAATATACATTTAATGTTTTATAAAAAAGCACAGTAATAACATTAACATACAAGTTAAAGGCTGCTACAGATTGGACTGAATATCCTGGTTCTCACTCCTTGACACATATCCCTGACTTTGCATCCCATTTACCAATATATAAAAGAAAATTATTTCAGTCTAGAGTGTTTGTAAGTGCTGATCATGTTCCCTATTCTTCACATTTAACCTGCTTCATTTCAAGGTAGCCACACTGTTTCAGCCATATTTACTTACCAAATGCAGTTTTTCTATAGTGAAAAATGGTAGTATTATGCATGAAAGTGACTATTTCAGCTTGAACAAAAATATTCAGGCTGTTTTCACAAAATTGTGAGTTTGATGGTTCATTTCTCACTTGCTAATCATCATTTTGGCTGACCATCTCCTTTCATGACCAGTGCCTAGTTCAAGTCACTCCTCCAGCTAACAAAAATAAGTTACAGAGTATTATAACTACGATCACAATCTATAAACATAGCATCAATGTAGTCCTGAGAAGTACTGAATTTTGTATTGTAAATTGATATTAATTTTCTTGTAAACTTCAGGGTTCCATTAATTTTTTACCTGTACAATGGATTTCTGAGTAGAACTGAGTGGATTAGAAAATTCGGTCCTACTAAAATGTGTTGGTTCAAGTTTTATCACAAATGTGTATACACAGACAACATTAAATATCATGACTTAAACTGGTCTAATCCAGACATAAAATATAAAAATGCTGTAAGCTGAAGAGTCATCAATATGTGTCATCTCTGATGGTGAAATAATTATTAAGCCACTTAACTCATCAATATGCCTGACAAGAGATTAGTATAGAACAGGGTCACTGTAGACATACTTTGACATTTTCTATAATTTTTCTGGTTTAGAAATTCACAGCTATTTTCTACAAAAGGGGTAAATACTTGCAAAGCTTATTTAGAAGCCTTCAACCTTCTACTGTTTCCCATAAGCCTTTCTCTGACATTTGACCTGCCTCTCACAGGTCAGGACATTTTATCTGAGTTGGGCATAATTACAACTGACAGCAGCTCATAGCTCTTTTTTCCTTAGTCTTAGTTACAGCGAAAGAAGAACAGAGACAACAGATTAGAGGATTGTTCAGCAATCCAATTTGTGGCCTATTAAAGTCTTGAGCAATCTTTTACTCTTGCTGGATGGGCTCATTTATAAGTTTATCTCATAGAAACTTTGGTCACAAGGAAAATCATGTGATAAGAAACTTCATAAACAATTCTTAATGAATTACAGTCAGAAATCACTTCCATGGAATCTGATTCATTATCAAGGAATTCATTATCAAAGAATAATGCTGGTGCTTTTGCAAGTAGGCATTTTTTCGAATGTAATTCTAAAAGCAGACATTGAACTCTCTGGAAGACTTTCATTATACCTTTTTTCTGCACAAGGGTTTCATTGTCTACTAGGGATGGGTCCTGTCATTGCTACTTTAAAAACTATAATAAATACAAGTTCTCTGACTTCATTGTCCAATTATCTATTATAGGCAGAGCTTAGCTTTAGGATTAAGTATGGCTCAAATCAACATAAATTCATATGGCCTATGCATTAAATTAGCAAGACAGGCTCTAACAAAAGTTCCTGGTAGTTCTTTATTCCAGAATAAATTTCCCCTTTTCTGGGAGAATTTTTTTTTTAGTTATTTCTTATTTAGATATTTATATTTCACCTTAGAAATAGTAGTTAGCATCTTAGTAGTTCAGCATCTTCTAATCCTTAGTGGTTTTGTTCTAACAGAATCCCTGCAAGACACAAAAGTGTTAGAGGAAGACGTTTAAATAATTATATGATCCACCATAAATCCCAAATTCTTTATTTTCATGAAGAAGAAATATTCGCAAGTCTATTGTAGAAGATTCTGTTTAAACTATACAAATGTGTAATAATAGCACAAAGGCGTCCTCCAGCCTTTTGCAGAATTGGTGCAATTGCTGTTGGGTAACCACCTCACTCTCTCCCTCCCCAGCCCAGTTTTAGCAATATTAAGTGTCCCACTCAGCCCAGAGAGAAGGCAGGTTCTAGAAACTTCCTGCATCCAGAGAAGCCCCATTATCTGGCAAACCTGCCACTGTTTCTGTCCTATGAATTAAAATGAAAAACATAAAAAATTACTTGCCTTAAGAAGGTCATACTGTATGAAAACCACTTAAATGTTGCACAGAGGTCGAACATTTATTACTACAGGTATTGTCATGCAAGGGTTTGTGTCTCTGTTACTCAAAGAGTTCAGAAAAGCTGTGCTTTGTCCCTTGAACACTGTTACCAGACTCAAGTCATAAGGGTCCGCTGGCAACATTAACTGGGAGCAGAGCCTAGAAAGTCACAACAAACTTACGAGCATGTCTTCAGCCTGAAGCCTGCACATGGATTCCTACTGCTGTGAAAGCACTACACGTGTACCTATGTCTTCCCTCTCATTGCACCCCCCCCATGTGTGTGCAGGTTGTATGTAGCCTTTCTTGCTCTGGGATTCAATCACAGTCCAGGACAAGGTAGACAAGGGTAGGACAGCATGTGTTTGGCTTTGTCAACATAATGACTGATCGCTGAAGAATAGACAAGTTTGAGCCTGAGTGGAAGAGGTAGCTAGTTTTGATTCCCCTTGTCAAGTTAATAATGTAGACTTACAGCCTTAGTTCGGAAAGTGGCAGGGGTAGGTTTTGTTTTGGTTTTCAGTTATTACTCTTTTTGGCTCTAATTCAGATAAAGCCCAGGTTAACTCTGCAGCTACTTTACAGCTCGTATTTAAACATTAAGATTATTCATTTCACCCACAAATAATCATTAAAATGACCCCATTTATTAGTGACAGCAGGGTCTTTTAGCTGAAAATCTCTCTTAAATAAGCCACACAATTACTGACAAATGACATAGTGCAACTAGAATAAGAATACTTTGTAATGTTTTTATTAGTAGGAGGAAATGATTTAGCTATGGTGTGAAATAAACAGAAGCAGATCACATTGCATGAGGCAGTTGAAATATCATTTTCAACTACTATTGCACTACTATTCTGTACAATCCCATCTTTCACAGGTACACTCTTTTGGTCTAAAGTGTATAGAATAAAATACCATCGTACACAATAATAGCATTGTAAGACAGGTCTAAAAAAAAAGAACAAAGGAATTTCAGTTTGACATTAAAATATTCTGTTGCCATTGTAGCATTGCCAACATCATAAAGAAAATGTTGTCAATACTGATCACTGAATGTATTGTATAGTATTTTTAAGATTAGAACTATAATTTTAATGCTATGTGCAGTTTTATATTGCTTAATACATTTAATATATAGTTTCACCAAAGCCTTGACTAAATTTGCTTAATAAGAAATATGGCCAGTTAAGAAAAGGGAAAATGTTCACTAAATAGCAGCAAAATAACTTTGACTAAAGATGTAATGAAGAACCATAAGTAAAGAAGCATCTCACAAAAACAGAACAACTCATAAGTCTGTAGTGCATGTTCTATTTATTGAATTCTACTTATTCATACTATTAAGTGAATCTGAAGAACACCACACTCACTTTCCATGTATTCTGTTGGAGGGAAGGTTTAATATCACTATTAGCACTGTAGGATATGAATACCTTACTAATTTTAGAAGAAATTCATATTTTCTTTCTGTCTCTCACCAGGTGGGAAAATCCTTGTTTAGGGTTTTTTTTATTTTATTTTTTGTTGCATTACAGAAGTAGATTTTCTCGGGAGTATTGCAACTTGTCGCTGCTCTGATGAAGTGCAGAAGTGAATTCAACACTGAATTCCACCTCCATCTCCATATTCTGGGTAACACCCACTGGGGCTAGTAATTCCCCTTCTCCAGGGGATGATTGGTGTTGATGATGATCACAGCCAAGACTGGTGTTCAAGCTTAAGTAGCTGAAGCTGTTTCCATGGAGACTGTTGAAAATAACAGTTAAAGCTTTAAACACGGGCATATTACATGCAGAGCAAAAACCGAGTCATCTAAGCTGGACAGTAGGAACAGCTAAGGATACTTGAGCACGTGCTTAGACTCTGCTCTTCTAGAACACTTAGGTAGCTAACTCTGAGGCAGAAAGAAGCACCCAACTCCTCTAAGGATTCACAGCTATGCATCCTTCTTTGCAGACATAACTGAAAAAGGCTATTTCAGGCGCTAGCTACAGCAATGCTGCTGCTCTTCCTTCCCAGAAGCCATCAGACAGAGCAATTACAGCACACGTGCAAGGCACAGGTCCCCACCTTGTCCTCTACCAGTTGCAGAACACAAATGCAAAGCAGAAGTCACCCCTCCATAAATACTGCATTAATGCTTTGGGGTATTTGTAGGTTCCTCTTGTGACCCTGCTCTTGCTTGTAGAAACTGGAGGTCTCCTAGAGGACTGTCTAAAACACCAGGCTAGATTTGTTTTTCCTTCCTCAAACCCACAGAAGTATAGGAGAAATTTTTTGGAGCTCTGAATCCAGTTCCTTGCTTGTTCAGTCACCATATTTTTTACTAACCTGCCAATTTCAGTCTTAACAGTGCTTAAAATTTTCTTCCTCCTACTGGAAGGCAGAACTTTGTCACTCTAAGCTAGAAACCTTCAGGTTTCCAGCCTGTATTTATTCCTGTGTGTTTTTCACACTGAGATGTTCACATGCCAATAGTGTCTCTCACCTGAAGCACTCCTTTTCCCTCTCCAGCATTCACTGCCCGGCATATTTATACTTGGCAACCCTGTACCTTCTTAGCCCACATTCTGTTAGGTTAAACAAAGTAGTCTTTTAGGTGAGAACAGGTAGGCTTAAAACAAATTGGAGTTGTTCCTCTTACTCTTTTACTAGAAAGAGTAAACAATTCCCCTTTTTTTTCCTGTTCCCACAGCTCCCCCTCCTGTTTCCAACTATCCAGGCCATTGGGAAAAGGCAATAGCACCTGAAGCAAATTCCCTTTCCCTGTCACAGTCTGGAAGTCAGTGTGAAATGCAATCTGTCAATACGTGGTGAGTTTATTTACGCTAATATTCAGTTAGGCTTGTATACAATTGAGGAGTAAAGACACCAGGCCAAATCCAGCTTTTGTTCACCTGTGAAACCACCAGGCCAAATTCTGTTTTCCCACATATGTAAATACTACTCTCTGTGAGAGTTTGCATTGGTATGAGAGCAGAATGCACCCTCTGACCCAGCTATGTAGGCTCTCACACCTCTTGCAATTATCTCACATCTGTTCAAAAGAGAACTGACCTATATGTGGGCGAAGGTCTCTGCAAGCTGGCGTATTCCCCCAGGAGAATGTCATGTCATGTCATGCTGGTGTGAGACACAGATGCAGGGATGCTTTTATTGTAAGATCTGATGAGAACTGCTTTCTTTAAATTTAGCCTTTCCTGTGATACCTAACAATTCCAAAAACTTGCAAAATATTTTCATGGTTTCAATATTTAATGCCACAATTTTCAAAGCTCTGTCTGCTGTTTTGATGTCTGTTTTCAATTAAAAGTAGCAAGAACTAGAAGGTCAAAACAAATCTGAAAAATCGCAAGCTAATATGTATTTTAAATGTTATGTTTTTAATGCTGTAAATGTACAGTTTTGAAGTGATTGATACAAAGAGATTAATTTACAGCATTTGCCTCCAATGCTTACAAGTGAATTTTTGTACCTGTAAGTAAATACAGTGACTTTGTAATCTGTAAATTTTGTGCTTTTTACATGCACCTGTATATCACATATTTTCCCATCTGATAAAAAATTTTCTAGAAATAATCTATATTAGCATATATATTCAGCTATAGAGAAGCAATAGCATTTCCCAGCTGTGGCTGTTCTGCAAATCAGGATCTAAGTATCTATCACCTTGAAAATTTAAACCTAATTTATTAATGGATATATTATTTTAGGACCCTGATGTGCTAAAGAGAAAAAAAAAAAAAAACAAAAAAAAAAAAAAAAAGAAAAAAGAAAAAAGAAAAAAAGCGAGCGAGAGAAAGGAACCGAATACATAAGAGTCTAACTGAGCTGCAAACCTCCTCAGTTTAACACACCTCCACCAACCTCCATTTCTAAAATTAAGAGCATTTCCCTGTTGAAAAATTTCTGGAGCCAGACTGACTTCTGACAAGCTGTAGAGGATACCAGGAGAACTAGTATCCAATTCAATAACAAACATATTAGAATATATGGCATTCTTCCTTTTGGAGATACCAGTAGTCCAGACTATCAGCTACACAACATACTACTCACACAACTGTACCAGTTTTCTGCTTTGGGCCTATATGTTAAAAACAAAAGGGCATTGTTATGAGCAAAAATCGTTTATTTGAATACATAACACTTGTATGATAATGAGCCAGTGATCAGGAACACAATTGCCAATGTTCTCCACTCCTACAGTTCCACTCCCTCATCCTCATCTCACAGATGCATTCTGCAACTTACAAATGCCACGCACCCTCAACATTCTCCCATGATCATCCATTGCAACATGTACACCAAGCTATCCAGCACAATGACTGCCCCACATTTCCCTTTATTAATTACTACGTCCTCACACATCTCATTAAGTTTCAACAACACATTTCCTCTACACAACCCCACATACTAGAGCAAACACTTTTTTTCTGGATGCACTGCTGGCCAACACTCTGCTTGTCAGCAGATAAATACACAGTTTGCAAATCTTGTTAAACAGCAGCTTATCTCCCTACAGTACTCTGTGGGATTTATGTAGCTTTTTGTACATTAAATGCATTTGCCAGTTCCCCTAATGAAACGGTAGCAGCCTTAGCAGTAAGGAGTGTAAACTAGTAAATAATGGTAGGCAGATTCTTGATGTTGCAGAGGTTACTACACAACATGGCCTCTGGTCCATGTTTGCCACCACTGGTTTGATATAACAGAATCTGGCGAAACATCAATTGAAGCCCGGAGAAAGTATGTCTGATGAAACAGTTCAGAAAGAAGCCATAGAAGGGCAGGACAGGAAGTCCCTGTGGAGGTATCACGATAGCAAAAATGTTGAGCAGATGTAAAGTAGGAAAGGTAGGCCCAAAACAGTCCTATGTTCGATGGTCTGAAGTAATCATACAGCTTCACATATACTGCTCTTAGTACCTGGAAAACTCTCAGATTCTTCACATTCACAGCATTCATAGATACTACCTAGTAAGTTAAGCTAAAAGGTTTTAGAAGCCTAAAAAGGGCTTATACATAAGGAGTGGGATTCATCTCACCTAGAAGTAGAGACCGTACTAAGAAATTGTTCTGTTCTGGTTCTCTAGGTCCTGCAGTAGTCAAGAGGGAGAAACAAGAACATCCACAGCCAGATTCAACCCATCTAGCTAAGACAGATGTCTAATTGTCTTAGGCAGATGGGATCTGGGTACACTGCCTACAAGAGACAATTACCCCAGGATAGGTGCACAGCTCTTGGTGACTGACATGAATCCTGTGCTATGGCACAAAAGTTTCCTCAAGGCATTGTGAGTCCCGATGTAACTACCTCCTATTGAAATCAGTGTGAACTAGGCACCGCAGTAGCTGAGGACCTCAAACACTAAATGTACATTTAGCTAAAATTAAGCAGAAGTTATAAAATTGTAATACCAAATATTAGGAAAGGTAGATCCAGTGCTAGCATATTGTTTCAATGAAATCCTTGCTTTACTTGGTAATGCATCCACTGCATCCTGTTTGGGAATAATCAAGTACAGAAATATAAAAAGACCCTAAATGCATTGTGCAGAAATGCAAACTTCAGATTTGTTTTTCTTTTTACAGCTGAGCCATTTAATACACATATATCATAAACACAAGGCATTCAAACACTGCCAGCCTTCCAGATATTCTCGTCTTCCTTTGTGGGCTATGCTATTTGTTAAAATAGACTTCTTGTTCAGGAAAAGTCTTTGGCCTACTTAGTTGACAATTCATCACTGTTTGAAAGATATCATCCCTGTCTAATGGATACTAAATACAAATGAATAAATTAATCTTTTCCATAAATAAATAGAACATGCAAGCAGCAATCATAGATCTAAATGTTAAAATATGGAAAGCTTTTTGCGGTCACAGTGCAATGCTTCTAGGTTAAGGCCTGACTTATTAAATCACCATCAAACTTTACTATTTTAGGCACATAATCTGTCAATAAAGAGCAAATAAATAATCTTTTACTTCCCAGGTTAAGCAGAATTCATGAAGCTGAAATAATACTAATTGCTTATTCTCTCAAAAAGAAGGTTTTGCAAAGAAGAGAAAGAAAAGGAATGTAAAGTGGATGGAAAAGAACTTGTGATAATTATCTGTCACTAATTACACATCCAGTCTCTAAAAAATAGTAGGTTAATGATGGTAGCCTACATAATGATGCTGCTGAAGATTTCCTCCTACGCGTGTGTACACTCTAAGAAACCTGTTAACTCCAGCTTCCACCTCAACATGGCAGCACACCTCATTGCCTTGCAGATGCCCAGGGAACAATTGTGAGGCAGGGGAAGAAACAGTTCTCAACCTGGTAAAAGCCATTTAATTTGATGTCATTCCAAGCAAAAATTGGACAGCCAGAGGGAAAGATTTGTTTCGGAGAGCCAAGAAAGCAGACAGTCCCATCAGGGAAGCAGCATATAAATGCTGCTGGCATTTATGTGATCTCAGATTACTTGCACTGCCAGACTAAGAAGCTGATTTAAAACTATCATCTGTGTTGTCTCTATCCAATATAGGAAGGGTTCAGCAGCATCTAGGATTTGGTGCTTGCCAATGGACCAGTGGCATGCATAATGCACACCAATCCAGCAGCTTGGAGGAGTGGGAAGTAATCACTATATCACCAACAAGAAATAATAAAATACGGGTAGATAAAAGTTGGGAAATATTTAGAAGTATTTGTATTTTCCTCCTTGAAGAGTGCCAAAGTGGGGAAGAGCAACTGAAAATCATGAAAGAAATCACTGGCAACTTTTCTGACAGTGGCATATGTACAGTTCAGCAATCTGTTACTCTCAGAGAAACGGACATGGGATTGACAAGTGATTGGCACGAATGACTCTGGAATAATTGTGGCAGAGTAGTATAATAGGCATCGAGGGAGGATTTATTGCAGGGTGCTACTTAAAAAAACTAGGAAGGGTCCAGTATGGAAAAACTGCATCCAGTAACCTTTTCCAAGCAATGTAGAGAATGGAATCTGAGGCAAGGTCAGCAGTTTTAGCAGCTTCCAAAATGAGCAATACTGACAGATCCTAGACTCAGAGACTCTGAGGCCTAAACAGACTGCTCTGATCATCTTCTCTGCTTGCCCAAATGACACAAGCTATAGCATTCCACCTAATGACAACTTGTAGAATTAAAACACATGTAACTATCATATCTTATTTCACACTTCACTTGACATGGTATAGGTGTTTGGAAAGCAACGTGCGGTAAGATGAACAGGAAGTGACGACACAGTCACTACCAAAGCCTATAGCAGCCGCAGTACCAAGACTTCCACAAAACACGGATAGTTCAGCTGCTGACTTCTTACATGTCATTTTAATGCTGTGTTGGATTTGCATGGCAAGGTTTGGTTTTTTTTTTTTGGGGGGGGGGGAGCTACAGGGGTGGCTTCTCTGAGGACCTGCTAGAAGCTTCCCCTGTGTCTGATAGAGCCAATGCCAGCTGGCTCCAAGATGGACCTGCCGCTGGCAAAGGCCAAGCCAATCAGTGCCTCTGTGATAACATATTTAAGAAAGAGAAAAACAGTTAGGGAGAGCTTTTGCAGCCAGAGAGAGGAGTGAGAAGATGTAAGAACATCTGCAGACACCAAGGTCAGTGCAGAAGGAGGGGCAGGAGGTGCTCCAGGCACCTGAGCAGAGATCCCCCTGCAGCCCGTGGTGAAGACCATGGTGAAGCAGGCTGTCCCCCTGCAGCCCATGGAGGAAGGATGAGGGGGTGTAGCGATTCCACCTGCAGCCCGTGGAGGACCCCACGCCGGAGCAGGTGGAGGCACCCGAAGGAGGCTGTGACCCCGTGGGAAGCCCGCGCTGGAGCAAGGTCCTGGCAGGACCTGTGGACCTGTGGAGAGAGGAGCCCACGCCAGAGCAGGTTTGCTGGCAGGACTTGTGACCCCGTGGGGGACCCACGCTGGAGCAGTTTGCTCCTGAAGGTCTGCACCCTGTGGGAGAGACTCATGTTGGAGCAGTGCGTGAAGGACTGTAGCCCGTGGGAGAGACTCACGTTGGAGAAGGTCGTGAAGGACTGTCTCCCGTGAGAGGGACTGCATGCTGGAGCAGGGGAACGATGAGAGGAGTTCCCCCCCTGAGGATGAAGAAGTGGCAGAAACACCGTGTGATGAACTGACCGTAACCCCCATTCCCCGTCCCCCTGTGCCACTGAGGGGGGCGGAGGTTGAAGCCGGGAGTGAAGTTGAGCCCGGGAAGATGGGAGGGGTGGGGGGAGGTGTTTTAAGATTTGATTTTATTTCTCATTCCTCTACTCTGTTTTGCTTAGTAATAAATTAGATTAATTTTCCTCTCTAAGTTCAGTCTGTTTTGCTTGTGACGATAATTAGTGAGTGATCTCTCCCTGTCCTTATCTCGACCCATAAGTCTTTTGTTGTACTTTTTCTCCCCTGTCTAGTGAAGGAGGGGAGTGATAGAGTGGCTCTGGTGGGCACTTGGCCCCCAGCCAGGGTCAACCCACCACAAATGCCTATTATAAAAGTAATGAAAAAGGGTCCAATGCCTGAGAGCTCGCAGTGCCTGTCACTGAGTCTCTATATAAAATGTAGGAACTTACTTGAAACTTCCTAAAGGGAATGGGACATTTTTCTTGCATTTCAGAGGGATTTTTATCTGTTACATACACACAATGTTGCACATAGGCATGGATCTTATATCCATATTCTCTTATAGGTGAACTATTTTCGTGAAAAAATAATTTAAGAAGTACTAATCTAGTAGTAGTACTACTCTGTACCAGCTAGAATTTCTTCTGTGAACATAAGAGAGATCTCAGAATCTACCAAGTGAAGGAGCATAAAAATTAATTTTCCATAATGATGACTAGATAAAATGCAGGCACTTGGCCTAAAATCAACTGCCTTTCTTTATGGCAAGTAACTATTTTATGACTTCAGAATAACACCATTCACATACAAAACTCCACTGTGAGTTACTATACTTCACACTTCACATCATAATAGTCTTCACATTATTCACCCAGGAAATACAACACTTACAGCCAACAGTAGAAGTGGTATTCTGTCGCTACAACCTCTTCAATGAAAAACAACGTTAGGGGTTTCCGCGCTGCGGGTGGTTTTTCTCCTCTTTTATTTTTCATTGTCTTTTGCTACTTGAAATAAAACAATGGATTTGCACATGTTAACGCATCTGAATAGATACATGTTTAAGATCTAAAAGCACAGATGGTATTGGAGGTAAGCCAACTTTGAGGCTTATTCTGCAGCTTGAAGCTTTTTGCACAGCTGAGCTGCATTCAGAAGCCACCATTGGTCCCAAGAAGCAAAAGACCCAGAGTATTCACAGGCATAAGGAAAGATTTTTGTCTCTGTGTAGGCTAACTTAAGATCTATGCTGTAGTTTTGCCAGATTTCCAGCATGTGGTTGGTATGCAATGACACATCTGCTCTGACTGAACAGAAAGGAGGGTAGTGCATGAAATGGCTACTATTTTAGTTGCTGCCTCAAAATTCTTTCAACATCATGCTTATCTGGGCCAGAAACAGAAACGGGCTAGAACAAGAGATGTAGAATTTAGAGGAAGAATATCCAAATTAGTGAAGGTAAAATTAAACATGCAAAATGGCTTTACTAGTTGACATTCATTGAACTTAGATATGTCAAACATGAAACATTTCAGGAGATGAAATTATTTCTCTCTCAGAAAGACTCTCCTTTTGTTCTCTTTCATTTAATTTTCTGACACCTTTACAATGACAAGCCCTTAGGCAGCATCCTTAGCACATATCCACTGTAGGTTCAACTTTTCCTCAGAGGATATGTAGCACAAACATTAAAAAAATGTGCAGAAGAACTAGAAAAGCTCCATTTCTGTTCTGTTACTGCCACAAATCTTCTGAGAAACTAAATCTGTATAAAATAGTCTTTCTGTTCTCTTCTTATGCTTCTGTAAAATGGATACGATTTTCATTTCACTTGTAGTGCCTGGGCATTCAACTAAGATTCTTCCAGGTAAAGGACAGAAATGCAGAAACAGATAATCTCTGTTCAAAATTGATCATAATATTAACTGATAATGTACTAAAAAAGGAGAAAAATTGAAAAAATAATAAAATCCCAGGGTGCACGAAGTTATGTAATTTGACCAAAGTAACATGAAAACCTAGGAACTGAATCCAGATTGATTATTTGAAGGCCAGCTGGGTGCCTGTGTCTTATCCACTAATAAAAACCCCTGATTCATTTACAGTGATATTGTGATAGTAAATTAATCTATGTAACCAAGAGAGATAAAAGGAGGTACAGAAATGTTGCAAAGTATGTTAAATTCAGCCTTAAGCAAAGACTTATATTCTAAGTCTCTGTCACAGAATCCCCACGAATCCTACATAAGGGACCTCGGTGTTCCAAAACCATTCTCCATATGGGAGGAACTTGACAGTTCAATTGATGGTCTTTAGGCAGAACAGCCTTACTGGTGAAAAAAGGACCCCAACACAGAACAGAAACTCATCTCCACTTTATGCATCAACATATCCTCTCCTTCCAGGTAGATAAAATCCAACATAGCTACACGGTGTCCTAATTCCAGTTTTCTAAAGGTCCCATCATATATCTTCATAGCTGTTAAGCACTAATTTATGGACAAAGAAACATTGCATAAAGAAAAATGCATTCCTTATTAGTGTTCTAAATACTGAAGCTAATGGAAATTTATGTGGGCCTAGAAACTAAACTTCATCTCTGATTTTTGTTTCAAATTAATCAATTTTGCACACCTAAATGCACAGGAAAATAAAAAAAAAAATCAAGGGGTGACAATTTTTGTGTACAACTCCCTGACCTCCAATTTTATAAAGTATTATTATGAAACTACTAAAACAAATCCGCTACAATTCACCTCATGGATCTAATTACTCTTCACTCCTCTCCACATTGACTCCACCCTTCTCACAGCATCTTCCTTCTCTGTCATCATGCACCATCATTGGTGCTTTGATCTAAGAAATAGCTGACTAGTATCTCTTTGCATTTTATCAACTCTACTGATTCTTAAATGTCGCTTAAATATGTTTTCGGTCTCACCTTTATTTTTCATCTTCCTCATCAGTATCATGTTTTTTTTCAGTCTATAATAATTGAATTTTGGAAGACATTTTCACATGTAATACTTTCATATCAAATACAATTTATTGCATATCAGTGATATTTAAGAAATAAAATTTTCATACTGAAATATGCTACAAGTCATCTGTAGCTAACTTATAGCTCCTTAGTTAACCATATGTCAAATCATTCATTTTTATCTGAACTTGGCAAATTTGGTATAATAAAGCCATTGAATTGGGTGTTCTTATATCAACTGTACACCAAATAACTTGTAGATCAAATGTACAAAGACAATGGAATTCAAAGGATGCATTTTTTATGTCACCACAGATCAGTTAATAATGCAGATGTCTAATTATGTAATTAGATTTAGCATTCAGATGCCACACAGGATTAACTTAATTACAAAATGGATTTAAAAATCAATCCTGCAAAAGGTAAACTTTTATTATGAGGCTGTTCAATATATTTTTCAAATATTGTAAATGAAGATATAAAGTATTTAAGTTACCACTAAATGCAAATTAATGGAGAAATACTTTGTGTGTGTGTTTCTTCTTAACAGAAACATACTCATACATCAAATTTATAGTCCATTACTTTGTCTCGTAGATAGCAGTAATAATGAAGCTTATGCAGAATTCTAATTGTATCTGGAATAGGATATAAAGAAAAGCAAACAATGTTGTACTAAATAAATGTAGCCTGTTGTACTAAATAAATGTAGAAAAAATCCCAGTTGGACAAGAAAATGCACCACATTTTTGTGATAACGACCTAGAGAATATGCATGGTGATGCTGATTAAAACATGAAAGAGCTATTTCAAGTCATGTAATTCAGTCATATACTGGAATCATAATTTGTCTGAACTCCAATAATCAGCAAGAAAAAGATATAAGATAGGTTGAGTGATTTCACATCAGTATTTTGAAATGACCAGGGAAATCTTCAAACTCTGGTCAGAATTTGAGGTCAACCCGTTACAAAAACAGTCTGGCAAAATCAAGAGTCTGATTGAGTCTACATTTTATTAATAGATACCGAAAAAAAGGGGTCCAAAACTGCAGAGTAAAAATATGCTTCACTCAGAAATCAAGTGGCGCTCTACACACATGATGCACCAAATACAAACCCATTGGAAGTCAGAGGGAAAACTCACACTGATCTCAGTGTGCTTGGATCAAGTATTATCAGGCTCCCTCAACAATCATAAAACAATTATTTAACAATTGTTAGCTTAGAGTAAAAGCACTGGAGTGAATGGAGCATGACTACTGCTTCAGTATGGGCGGTGCAGAACCAGGACCTTGCTTGAGGCAGTTGAAGTGGCTCCATAGACCTAGCTATGAAAACCGCAAGTGGTTCCTAGATGCAGTTTCAACTAGTCAGAGACCTGCTTTATGTCCTTGATCCTCCCAGAAAGAGGAATTCAGAAAACACATCACCTGGGACAGGTTCAGCAAGTGATTCTTTCTTCTTTTTTCCCACTTGCTTAAGCTAGGCCCCTAAGAAGTTCTAATCATTCATAAGGTTCATAGCTTAAGGTTCACAGAAGCAGAAACTAGATTTTTTGATTAATGAATAAAAATCACTGACATTTTAAGGCCTGATCAAATGATAGTTAAAGACTCCCCATTATTTCGCTGGGTATTGAAATGACATTACAAGAAATACTTGAACTGGAAGAAGGTTAAGGCAGGTGGATGGCAGATTTATGACTTTTCCCACATTCATAATACCACGTCTACCCCAAGAAAATTTCAGAATCGCAGAAATGATAGTGGGAAGTAATGTAGCCCAACCTTTTGCCTGAAATGGGACTAATGCCAAGTCTAGATCAGGTTGACTACAGCTTTGGCTGAGTTCTCTGAGACAGATATGCATTTCCTTACTAGTGATTTTTTTTTTCCTAATGTCTGCTCTGAAATTGCTAAGAGCAAGTTATGCTCATTCATCTAACCAGCTGTACAGTGACCCAAAATAAATGTGACAGGGTGTTGCCTTAAGAGGGAGTTATATTTGAGGTACATTTCCATACAACATTCACTTTTTCTTCCCAACTATTCTGCATTCTCTACAACTACCTGAAAGGAGGTTGTAGCCAGGTGTTGGTCTCTCCTCCCAAGTAACAAGGGATAGAACAAGAGGAAATGTCCTCAAGTTGCACGAAGGGTCGTTTAGATTGGATATTAGGAAAAATTTCTTCACCAAAAAGGTTGTCAATCATTGGAACAGGCTGCCCAGGGAAGTGTTTGAGTCACCATCCCTGGAGATATTTAAAAGACGTGTAGATGTGGGAACACATGGTTTAGTGGTGGACTTGGCAGTGCTAGGTTAACGGTTGGGCTTGATGATCTTAAAGGTCTTTTCCAACCCAAACAATTCTGTGATTCTATGTGGCAATGAAGATTTCTATGTGTAGCAATAACAATTCAGCAGAACCAAATCTCTAGACTGTTTTTACCAATTCACTTTGCTGAACACCACAATGGGGAGAGGGTTCATCTGCTTCTTCCTGTCCCCTGTCCTTGATGTTAATCACTGAAATCTGGAGTGTGGAGGAAGTAGGCCTGCAATTTATATTTTTTTAGGCTCAGTTCTGGGGATATTTGTTTCTCTGCAAGGGCATAAAGCATAAGCTCCAAGTGAGTTCATAGCAACTTTCAGTGCATTTCAGTACCCCAGCACAAAGATACTGTTTAATAATAACTTGTTCATGTTCTAATTGTGGATTTTTCTTGTTAGACGAGATTGTCTTCATTCTTTACACACTTTGCATACCTTTTTTAAAATGGTTTTCATTATTTTTTATATTTTTTTCTTAGAAAAATGGCATCTAAATACACAAGGGGTATTCAGACAGATAATTGCTGCTGACAGAAAATCCCTCAGCAGTATAATTTCTTACAAAAAATCAGTTCATGAAGATTTAATTGAATTTTAGTTTTTGGAAGAACACACTGACTTGACAAAATTTTCAAAGAAAAACTTTGAAACAAAATATGACTGTCATTCCTTGTTGAGGCTAAGTGGTTCATTTCAATCTTTATATTTACCTTATATATACTGTATAGTCATTACTGTAAAAGTCAAAAAGAATCAAAATTATATATGTGAAACTGCTTTAATTCAAAAAGTAACACAGTCAAAGAACATGTTGTGAGATCACCAAGCTGAGAGGGGAGTGGAAATTCCTGTTTCCCTTTGATTCATAGTGCAATTAATTTTTAGAATGCCAGAATTTCTCGCCAAACAGAAATGCCAGGTCCTGACCAGCTGGGCTGATTAGAGTAACAATATTTATTTCCGTAGTTTACTGTCTGATTTTACTATCTTTTGAGTGTCAGAGTGAAACATCAGAATAAAGAATCAGTAAAGGTCATTCAAAATGAGTTAAAATTTAAAAAAAAAAAAATCTGCACAGTTATAGCTGAGAATCTGCTTCTTCTTAGTCACATCAGTTGCATGTTTACCTTGACTTCTGCTCATACATACATACACTCCCACCAATACGGAGCTGGCCACCTGCTAACACAAGAAATACACAAGAGTACAAAAGGACCTGTTACTATCAGATACACAATAAGTACTGCCAGATGTGCACATACACTAAATTTAATTCAGCATATAGCTTTTTGCCAAATTTGTGATGTAAAGAAAAAAACTTAACAGAAAAAACCTTTTTTTTCTGTTGAATTTAACAGCTAAAATGCTGATGGCCAGACCTCATGCTGTCTGCTGTGTTAGATGATTTTAATTTCCCATGCAGACATATTCAGAGTGGCAGAAAATGCCAACACAATTAAGATGCGAAGAGGAAACCTGTGCTGTTCATGACCAGCAAAAACATGGCCCCTGTGGGACAGGCACCCTGTTCCTGCAGCTGGGTGCTAGCTCTTTCAGTGTGAGGACATGGTTGCATCTTACCACCACTCTGCAGAGATGAGATGGCAAAACGGAGTAGCTGCCAATGCACACTGTGAACCTTCTGTGAGAAATAATCCTAAAACCATAGCACATGGAGGACCAAACACTCTACCTGTTCATAAAGGCTTACTGGATATTTTGCAATATGAAATTCCAAACCATCTAAACTGGCACCCTTGGCCTCCATGCCAAAAAAAGGTCTACCGTTCTAAGCACAGAGGTACTTACAGTTGTCATTGGAAAACATAGCCTTAATGGTATTTTGAAGCACCTACCTATCTCTGGAGCTCTCCTAATCCAGTGATGTGAAGCCTGGTGTTTTCTGAGGATAAGCACTTCACTGAGCTGTGGTCACACTTCTCTATGGAGGCGACAAATTACGTGTGCTTACTAAAGGAGAGCTTAACGGTAAAAGCATTTCCCTGAGGTGACAAATATGTCTTCCTCGGCCTCAGACACTTTAGAGCTCATCCTCCCACTCCCATAACCATGCACTCAAGGAAAGCTCCCTTGAACTCCAGGCTCTAAGTTATCCTTGATAAGAATGCTCTTCATGGCCCATATTGAAATGAGTTTTCCAAATTTGCAGCCGAGAATGCAAGAAATGCCAGGCAGAGAGAGGACACAAGTAGGTGATACCTATATAGTATGATGGAGAGGAAACCTGAGTTCTGGCCCTTAATTTCAGAAGTATTTTAATACTGCATCCAGCCAGGAGCCAAGCCTAGCTCTCCTTGCTGTTAACCAGTAGTAGAAATAGAGCATTCTTCCCAGAAGTGGTGGCTAGGGCTTTCTGACAGGAAACAGGATGACAGAGTTCAAATCTCTTCAGATTGAGGTAGGCTTAGAGGCAAAGTTTCCCTTTTCCAGAGTAAATGCTGTGATTACCTGACAATTACGTAAGTGGTAGGCACCGCATGTTCCTCTGGCTGCCTTTCTGAATTAATTCCGATCTGTTAGCACTTGTTAGACAAGCTCAGCTAACAGTTAGCAGATACAACTCCTGGGGACGCTTGGGCAAAGAGGTCTCTTGCACTAGAGACTAGTGAGTGCCACACTCTCCCACCCAGGATTCATCTGAATATGGATGTTAGCTTACATATATGTGCTTAGGAAGATTTTAAGTTGGCTGGCAAAGCACCTACCATGTGCATTAACAATGAGGAGCCCAAAAGACCCCCATGACCCCTCTTCTCTGCAAGGACTGGGGAAGACTCACATGGCAGCCAAGTATTAGCAACTGGCCTGCCCTTTGAGCCAGTGGAAGACAATCCAGGTGGGACTCAAAGGCAGGACAGTCACTTACCCATAGCACTGAGTCCTCTCCATCGTATCTTGTGCCTCAGCAGAGCTCAGCACTGTGCTTCCCCAGTCGTACCACTTCCATGTTAGAAATGCCTTGCACCCTCACAGCTTGGGGCAGCTTGCTCACACCTGTCTGCAGTCTAACTAACATTCAAACTAGCTGTTTAACAGTGTATAATAATTTTCAGCCAGCCGTGAAAGAGAATCCATTCCATGGCCCAAAGATACTATTTCACAGCCATTTTCTTGCTTTACGTACAAATGACCTGGGTACAAGAAGTAAAAGCATATTCCCTCTTTTCAAAAAGTCTAGTACTGAGCTTAGATCTGTTCAATGACAGCATTAATTTGCACTGTTATTTACATGAATTTGTGGTCTTTTAATTACTGCTGGGTCACCCACAGAAAAAGCTGCCGTCTTCTTTTTAAGTAATGAACGGGTATAGGAATTATTCGTGGGTTACTGAACACATCTCTAGTCATTAGTCTACCATTCATTTCATTACATTAACAATCCAGCCATCACAAGAGACCTAGAGATGTATGTAGTAGTAATTTTTTAAAATAAAAAAACTCACACCACAAAATAAAGCACATGTAAAAACATGCATTCTGGTTTTGTACAGGAGTACTATCTTGAAGGGTGTCTGAAGAAGAAAAATGTTTCCCTAATATCAACTTGTGTGAAGGAAAAACTGCAAACAATGTACTTCTATATGCAATCTCCGTAAACAAAATATGAAAGGAAAATCAATAGTGACAGTGCAAAGGAACATATTAAGTGGAATTTGAGACCAGTTCATTGATTCATACACCTTTCTTCTTTTTTCATTGCTCTTTAGTATCTTGTATACAAAGATGGAAATGCTCATGTGTCTTCAGCATGTCACAAGTTCCACTTTACTATATCGTTTATTCACCAACCTATATCCACGTAAAGCATACTTATTGATTTCTTATATTAAAGACATAGATGATATCAACAATTCTGTACCAATGCTTGGGATAACCTTGTACTCTTGTCCAGCCTTCTATTCAAGAGCATCACCTCTATCACACTGGGGTTAACACAAGAGGTTGTCTTCAGGCCTGTATATTGCTAGCTTCATTCTGCTGTCTTCATGTTGGAATAATGAAAAACAAGTCCTGTGAAAGCGTGAACAAATTGGTAAGATAACTGACAAACTGCAGAAATCTGTCCTTTTTTTACAAGCTTCCCCATTCTCCACAGTTTCTTCTCAGATGAAATTGGGCCATTAACAGCATATACAGATTACATTTTCCCAGATATCCCTGCTTAAGTACTACCTTTTCAATACATTATATAAATTGTCATTAGAGCTAATGAACCTATTTGTTGCCAATAAATTACTTGTTGGATTTGGCACTTTCTTCCTTAATGACTCACCCAGGACCCAGAAGTGACCATTATGGATCTACTTATTACATATGATTTTCACTCTAAGTAATATGATTTTTCAAATTTTCTTTTAGTGTTTTTAATTATCTCATCAGTGGTTTTGCAACCTATTTAGCAACCTTACATAAAATCACATTTTTTCTAAAAGTTGAATCATGACCAAATGCAAAAGAATCCCTAACTTAAAATGCCCATTTAAATTACTTTCCTTAGGGAATATTTGCTATAAGTGTTGTATAAACAATGAGTTTCCTTGACACTTAACTTTTTAGCTCTCTAAAAATTGAGAGCAAAGAATGCATAGGATGAACAAGCTTCCTACATATGTTACAGGAAGCTGGAAGAGCTGTAATCCAAAATAAACAGTTTAATAAAAAAGGGCAGTTTCTTAATTGTCCTTTACAATCACAGTCAAAATCTTTTAGATTACTCAGGACTTTTACAGCTAGAACCATGTATAAATTTGACCCTTTGATAAGGAAATCAAATGTTGGATGTCACAGATCTGAAGAACATGTGGTCTCTGTTTCGTGTTACACTGTGAATGAAAGCCACAGCAAAGCCACCTTCTCAGAAGCTGCCAAAGGGTAGGAAGGGGCTGTCCTGGGGGCAGGGCAGGGCACAAGGCAGGCAAAAGGGTTATCATAGACCATTCTTTTCTCCTCCAACTTACGTGTGATACACCTCTAAAAGGAATAGCTATTTGTTAGATTGAATATGTTGTCAGAGTGACCATCAATTAAATATTTAAAAAAGGTTATACATGATGATGTATTACCATAATAATGCAGTTAAACCCTTTCCCGACATTTAACCTGTAGCCTCACAGAAGCAAGAGTCTGACAAACCCATTTTTCCCCAGAAACATCTTAAAGAATCCACATTGATATAGCAATCAGTTGCACACTGAAGACTTTATTTTTAAAAGAGCAAAATGATGAGAATTTAACACAAGAAATTTTACTCAAACATCCATTCAAACATTTAATCAGTAATTAATCAGTAAATTAATTAATCAATAAAAGCCTTCATGTTGACCTGGGAACTTTTCGTTTGCCTCTCTGTTGGCCCTGTCATCAACTCAAAAGCAAAAATATCCACAGATGTTAGCTCTGTGTGAGTTACAGCAGACACATTGCATATACACTTCACAACCACGTTAACCTTGTTGTGACTGTGAAAGAGAATACCATTGTGTCATGAATAAGAAATTGGATCAAAACACACAGGCACTTCAATATATCCTTTCCCTGAGTACTGCATTTTGAATGAAACATTACTTTAGTTTGTACATATTAAGGTGCAGAGCTTTTCCTATCTCTTTGTGTACTGTGCAAGCTAGACTGATCTTTATGCAACTCTCAGTGGCTATCCTCAGATTTGAGGAGAATATTTTAAAAGTTTTTACTTCCAGATTACTTTAGTATTTCTCTTACATAATTGCAGCAGATTTTATTGTTGCTGATGCTGTGACCAAGGTGAGTTACAGAATCAGAGGCCTCTGAACATGACATTTTGCAAAAGAATGAACTCAGAATGGTCATTAGGAGGAGTTTTATCCACAGGTTCACTGTGTCCAAACTGCCTTTGAAAAAATGAGCTGTAGGTTTAAATTCTTGGCCTATTGACATTGCTCAATGAGAAACAAGAGGTCATTCAACTTACAAAACCTATCAATTCATAGAATCACAGAATCATAGAATGGTTTGGGCTGGAAGGGACCTTAAATATCACCTAGTTCCAACCCCCAGCTATGGGCCGGGACAACCTCCACTAGACCAGGTTGCCCAAAGCCCCATCCAACCTGGCCTTGAACACTTCCAGGGATGGGGCAGCCACAACTTCTTAAAGCTCCAATTAATAAAACACATACAATGCAAGAGACTGTTTCAAACTAAGGAGAAATAAATACAATTTAATATCAAGAGTACTATGAAACTCAGCAGGGAAAGTTATCAGCAAGACTTACTTTTCAAAAACTCTGGTATACAATGGAGAACATCTTAAGATACCAGAGCAGAGAAGCAGCATGCTGCAAAGTAGCATTGTATCACCCATGAAACTATAACAAAAGCAGGACTATAAACAGACAATGGAAGGCAATGTTCATCATGTCTGTTAGCAGAAGCTGAACTGCCTTAAGAAATAATTCACCTGCAATTGAGGCTGATTGATTTAGTGTCTCTCTCCCATGATGTGTGGATATGAATCTATAGGACTTAAAACACAGTTTTAAAAAATTAAGGGTGCTAAGTGATAACATACTTTATCACCTCATTTACCATTTCTGAAGATTCGTATTGAAGAAAATAGATAACATTGGTGCCCCTATTGACTTCTGAGCAGAAAAAAAACCTTATTCTTTGCAGGTGTGAAAATTTAATTTTAAAACAAACTAGTATCTGTGTTTATCTGGCAAGAGAAGTGTAATTGTTCATTTCCATGCTGTGAGATGTTTGAATTTGACAGGTAAATACATTGTTGGAAGAGTGTCTCAGTAATGAGTTTGGTTCTTCAGATATTTTAAATAATACATTTCACCTTTTCCATTTTTTGCTAATTGTCATGACTGTACCAACAGTATAGGCCACTGTGCTCTTAAAATGCAGATATCTGCATAGATTTAAACACTCTTTTTCTTTAGCCTTGTTGGAAGATTTCTAAGTCATAGCTTCTGGAAACAGTGCAGCTGCCTTAGGTCTGATCAATCCCAATACACTCAACCAAAGTCACTAACAGCTCAAGGGCATTATCTCAGAATATTCCAGCTTGTACAAAAGTTTGCAGCTCACACTTCAGCAACATGTGAAATCTTCATCTATGTTCCTAAACTCAAGCGTGATTGCCTCAGCACAAAACCCACTTATTTATTGAATTTTATTTAAATGAAAACAAAAATTAAAAGCTCCATATACATTTCCTTGTCCCAGCTTCCTCTCTCTTGTGAGCGTACTATGAAGCAAAGTTCAAAATGCTCTGAATAAAGTGGAGCATACAGTTTCTGCTCTGAATCTTTGCATTTCTTTCCCTCTTCAGCCAGGATTATATTTCCTGAATTTCTGAAACATCTATCCTTCCTGAAATGAAAGATATCCTTCTCTCTGGCTTAAGTCCCAGGTATCTGAGAATTCTTCCTCAGTTTCCACCCTCTTACATTTCCAAAGAGCAATACAAACTCTTAGGTTTGTTTGTGCTGTCTCTAGGAAGTTTGCTTCTCTAGATTCCAACACAAACACAAAAGTTGGAGAAAACTTGTTTCCCTAGGCATTAGCATGCCAAGAGGTTTCCAGCTCAATAGGATCTTCTAGATTTCATAATTAACTGTTGTTCCCGCCCTGGGGATTTCATCAGTATGCACGCATACATACTATCTATCCCACACTTTAGGGAAACATCTCTGGAACAAAGTTAGCCCCTTAAATTCAGATAGAAAGTAGCACAAGATTGAATAAGTATGTTGAGATATTTGTAACATTTCATTGAAATAAGGTTGAAATCTCTAAATTTTGTCTCACAGACAAAAGCAGCTGAGCAGACCCTGAAGTCTTACAAATAAAAGTCCTGCTGCTGTTGC
This sequence comes from Balearica regulorum gibbericeps, assembly GCF_011004875.1. Classification (NCBI taxonomy): domain Eukaryota; kingdom Metazoa; phylum Chordata; class Aves; order Gruiformes; family Gruidae; genus Balearica; species Balearica regulorum. Next base: position 19,874,792 of record NC_046186.1, read on the forward strand.
CCACAGAGCTTCTTTGATTTATACCAGCTGAAGATTTTGTCCATAGTTAAACAGTTAAACAAATGAGGTGGAACAGATCACCACATTGTTAAATTAAAGAAATGAGCAGAGCTGACCCAGCTAATGCCAGAAAACTAAAATCCATATTCTCCTTGTAGCTTTGAAACAGAAGCAGGCAAAAAAAATATATGTCAGTGGAAGTGTACTGTCTAGTAGCAATACATCACCCCAATATGTTAGCATAGCTTGCAGAAGGCACTCATCAATGCAAGTTCATTGTCTGTCTCTGATACATCACCTCAGTATCTTTCCAATTGAATATGTTCCTGACAACAACAAATATTTTTGTCTAGTTTTTCTTTCTTCAGTCAATTTCCATAATGAAAAATCTCATCCAGTTTTCAAATAGCAATAGTTTCTTAAATATTTACTACTCATGCTTGGAAGACTAACTGGTTTTAGTCACTACTTCTGCATGTTATCTACCTCATAATACAGGTAACAGCAAGTGACTATATATTCTATAAAAAGCCTGAAGAAATAAAAAGCAAAGATTTTCCTGAGATGGAGGGAAACGTTAAACAAAAGTGAAAGGTCAGACCAAGATAGCTGCCCAGGATCTGTAGTTCAGAGTCAGCTGTCTTTACAAATTGCCTTGCATTCCCTGCAGCCTTCAGGAGAAGACTGGCAGTTTTCAGGACAACCAAATAGTGTAAGATAAACAGATACAGAAATGGGGTTTGAGGGGCAGCTAATTTCAGGCTACTGATTCTTCATTTTAATTCATTTACAGAGACAGCAACAACGCTTTTGTGCCACTAAGAGGCAATGTAGAGTTTGTATCAGTGCTGAATTGCACAGTACTGTTATACAACCACTTTGCCCATGTCTTTACAGAAGAAGAGGTTGGTGATGAACCAAATTGGGAATCAATATCCCTCGGGTCATTAGAGCAGAAGTATATGTAGAAAAGAATTGACTATAAAAGTATTAGATGTACTTAAAGTAGACAAAGCTGCAGAACCATATAATATGCATCAGTAAACATTATCAGACATTTACGAGGAAATGGGTGAAGCTTTAAATTATATTTGTACATGTTCAGTAGCTTCAAGAGACATTGAAGAGGAACCCAGTTCTCTTGTTTTTAAAAGATATAGAGACAACATAAGAAACTAAATAAGGTGATTTAATATAAGAACCGTTATGGAGAGAGATAATCTTAAGAAATAGTTTAAAGGGTAAGGAGCCATATCAAAAAAATGTAAGAAAATCCTTTAAAGGGATTGAGAAAGGGGTATTCATGATTAAGTCAAGAGTTTAGAACCTGGAGTTGTTTTCCTTTCTTTTTCTTTTCATGATATACAGAGGGAAAAATATACCTATATTTTCAATAAACATTAAATTGTTTCACCACTAGATTAATTATTGTGATAAAAAGTTATGAAGTAGTCAAAGATAGGTAAACAGCTATTACTTGGACAAAGTTTGTAATCAAGGATAGTGAGATGAGGGTTATACGGTTTATATCACTCTGGGGCATCTTAGTCTCAGCATATCGAAAAGAATCTGCAAGGGGTCTTGGACTTCAGCTGTCTAGAATTGGTGGGTTCACTTCTGAGAAAAAAAAACAAAAACAAAACAGCAATCTAATTCTAATCTGAGGGATAAATTATGGGGTTCAGAGCAAGGTATTCAGACCACAAGTCTGTCTTCCGCTATCAAATGAGAAGCTAAACAAGGATACATGATGAATGAATTTCCTTCTTCCTGAATCCATTCAGGCTCTTAGAGGTGAGCCTTACAGTGCTATGGGAAGAGCTCTGCTTTACCTAGTAGAAAACTACAGAGAGGCGACTCACCTATTCTCCCATTTTAATAGACCATGTATGTCAGAACTGATGGGATCTGGCAGATTTGATGTACTGCCACCAATAACCAAATCTGCAGAACGAAACAAGAACGAGTTGAGCATCAGAGTGCTGTTTATTTGGATCATAGTTACTCTTACTTTCATGTGCTTCATTTGGAGAGTTGAGCCAGTCGTTACAGCTTGGCTTAGATGAGGAAAAGCTTAACTAGGTGAAATGAGATTTAGTTCATTTAGAAGACATGATCAGTTTCAGGAAGACTGTGTTAGGAGAAGCGGAAGAAGGAAGGATGAAAAAAGCTATCATCAAACCAAAAGGAGAGGACTACAACCTAAACAAAGCTTTTCACATGTGATGCAGCAAAGACTCTGATGACCAGTGTTTTGACAAATGAGACAACTAAGTATAGATCAAACTTTAAGCCTAATTTATTTCAGATATTAATATGAAGAAGAGCATTAACTCATAGTAGTATTATGGCTGGTGATTGGGAGAAAAAACAGTAGTAAAAGTTTGAGATCAAAAGCATTGCCCATAAGTTCAAAGGCACAGAGTGTTTATTAATGACTCATCTCTTCTATCTTGTCTTCACATAATATTGGTGAAAAAGAAATTAAAGCAAAATTAAAAATATGTACATCATAACTGAAAATCCCAGCACTAGATTCAGCATTTTTGTGAAGGTACTTGAAAAATTCTATTCCAAATATTTAAAATGTCACTAATATCAATAATAAACCATGTTTTCTCTCATAGTTTTTTTTGGGATAGATGCTCATTTCCAGATAACTTTTTTTTTCAATGTATTGAAAATACAAAATAGAGGATACTAAAACTTCTTCTGAGTACAGATATTTCAAGGTTATAAATCACTGACTACTATATCTATACAGCGAGATAAGCAGCTGAAGTGAAAATAACATCTTTCTCAGTATTTCATGTTAATCTAAGCTCAGTATTTTTAGTACATGGTCCCTATGCCTAACTACAAACTTAAGCGTCTTATTTCTTTACACTTGTGGAAGAGTCATCACTTCAGAATGCATGATTGATCCATCTATTGCACAGTGAAATGGTAACTATGGGTTTCTACATTATGCATTATTTAAATAATAATCATGTCACCAGCCATATCAGAGGTCAAATATTAACATCTTTGTTGATATTCAACTGTTCCTTGGGCAAACACTAGTGGCATCAACCCACATCATACTAAAAGGAGCATTTAACAAAAATACCATTAATATATGATGTTTTAACATGTACACAACTTTTGTTGATAAAACATGGAGTATGTTCACATTAGCAAGGCTATAAGAGCTATAGCTTCATTTAAAACTTCTTTCTGCTCTTTGATGTTGCAGAATCACCAACTGCTCCTTTGAAATGCAGCAGCAGCTGAACCAAATCACTCTCAATCGACATTAGTGATAACCCATTCAATCTCCTGTCCCATAGCTGACCTCAGTCTGGTTTTGATCACAACTAGTTTGGGTACAAGAGCATTCACCTTCACAGGCTGACAAGGAGAGTCAGGTAAATTGAAAGCTATTTATGTTAGCATTTCAACATTGTATAGCTATTACAAATATCTATATATTCAGCATTATATAGATTGTAGCTATCTGAACTTTCAGTTGATCAGAGATTAATATTTTAATATATGGCTGAACAAATTCATCAGCATACACAGACTTTTTTTTTTTTCTTTCATATCCTGGGTTATAAATTGACAGCAGCAGCAGCTTTCATGCTGATGGTATCAAATATATGATCAATGCCTGTGAGAAATTCAAAGTGACTTTAGACAGAAATGTCCTAAGCTACTTTACTCTGCCGACTGTTACAAGATCGTGGATTTGGATATGCATTTTGACTTGACCTCTTACAGCCACATTTCACTTTCACCAGTGGTTTTCATCTTTCCTGTGCTTGCTCCAGATTCTGAAGTAACCCTGTAACCTAGGAACTGGCATTATCCAAATTCACAACTATTTCCCAGGTGCTAAATGCTTTGGGGGGGTTGGGGGGAGATATCTAATCAAAATATGTGAATATATATGGCAAAAGAAACAATTATGTTACAAACAAATTTTTTTGGGAAAGGCTTAAGAACCTCAGTTCCAATAGATCGATGCTAAAACTGCTATTTTTCTGTGCAAAGTTGGGGGCATTCTATCCAGGCTGCAAATATACACAATTTGTTTCTCTGAAATGTTGACATAAATAGCTTTCAATTTACCTGACTCATTGGAACAATATTCCAGTTTCAAAGGTCTAAAACTTAGCACATGAAAACAATGTGTTTTCAGAAGCACACCATGTAGAGTATTTAGTTTTTAATAAATAGTTTTGTCATATGGGATATGGCATTATTCTAGTACTAATTTTTTCCCCTCTGTGCCATCCACCAATAGAAACTTGATTTCAGAGACAAATAGAGTAAATCTCATCAGTTATGGCCATATATCCCTTACTGCCCTCAGTCAGAGTTGCACAGCTGTAATGAACGTCAGAATTTTGCTAATTTAGGCAGACAGCTACACTGGCTTGGTGATTACAGGAAGTTCTTCTGCAATTACAGATTCTAGTTTATGTAATATATTTAGAGGCTGTCATAGTCAATGCTGATTGATGAATGCAATATATGTTTGGTTGCATATAAATACTGTAACCAGGAACAACAGGCAGGAAAAAAAAGAGCAAAACATTCAGAAATTAAAACATCAAAAATAACATCTAAAAAAGACCTTAACAAACCATTTAATGACCTGTCCCAAGGCCAAATCAGGTACACCTGTGTCATACCTGGGAGACTTTTGTGTAGCCTTTTCTTAAAGACCTCCAGTGGTGAAGGCTTCATGGTTTCTTCCAAACATGTATTGCAGCACTTACCTAATCCTACTGTTAAAAGATTATTCCTGATGTCTGATCTAAATCTTCCTTGCTTCATCTTAAGGCCTCTACTCCTCATCTTTTCCATCTCTGGTTAACCAATGGACAGCTCTTCACTGACAATGCTGGTGACACAGGTAGGAAAGAACTGGGCCCAGAAGGAGATGCTGATTTAGAACTGGACCAGTTAGGGGAACTGGAGGCAGGACTGGTTATTCTCTGAGGCAGAGGGCGACTTTGATCTGTCAGTTCTGTTAAAGATAAAACAGTCTTGTAGTATATAAATTTGTTGAATGTGTGTTTAGGGAGTAGAGTGTGTCTTTCATAATAGGACATTTGTAACTTTGTGCTCTTCTGCCATGAAGAATCTTCAGCAGGTATCTATATGCTCACTTCTATCCCAATGATGTGAAAAATGAAGAAATAAGTATAAATGAATTGAGGTTTAACCAAAACTAGGAATATGTGTAAAAATATTTTAATTAGATTATTTGGTTTTTAAAATTCATATAGCAGCTGTGTCAGTATCAGAAGCCTTACAGAAGTTGACTCATGAAATCTACTCCTTGTTCTTCGAGTGCAACAAGTGCTATGCTGCTGTGAAAGGAAAAGTTATTGGCTTGATATACAAATTAAGGCTCAAATGGCCTTACACAAATTCTTGCTGCTCCTAATTCTCTCTATTTCTCTTCAGGTGCTTACAGAAACTTTAATTATGTATGAAAGTGGAAGTTAAGGTAGTTGAGCTATTAATCTCCCAGCTCCTCTCTTCCTTTTTTTCCTTTTTGATGACAGTACCTTAACTGTCTTATGCAAATCCAAGATAACTTCTGATTTTTACGAGACTTCCTCAGTCAGTCTTGAGTATCCTAGGAGGAAGTCCTTTAGGCCCATTGATTTGAAAATATACCGCTTATTCAATTTCTTTCTAACACCGATGGAAGACACAAACCCAAAAATAGACTTGGGAAAGTGCTAGACTAAAAGTAAACTAGAGTACACAGCACAATATCTTCCTTGGATTACAAACCATTAAAAAGTTGGCCATCAGGCACTTTCTGCTTCTGACAATATCTTGTTAGTACTCTATCACTGAGGTTTCTTTAGCAGATTCTCAGAAGAGTTGAAATTGCTTAGACTTACAAGTATTTAAGCCTACATAAATTCACATCTACCATTTATTTTGTGGCATTTCTTACATGTGATGGTGAAGTACCCCTAGCAAAGATGTCTTCACTGAGGCGAGAAACAAATAGGTAGGCTGGCAGGTCTTATGGGAAAGTGAAGAAGCTGAAATCAGAAAACAGGAGAGCAGGTATTTCTGAAAGCTCTCATATGCAGAGAGGTTTATGATTCTTCCTTCACAAATTGCTAAGAAAGATTTACCAAGCATTATGATGGTTACAAGGAACAGAAAGCAATCTAAAATATATGAGACAGTTATAACTTTGTCCTCCTTATTTTTTATAAATTCTTATACTGATAAATGTTGTGTGCCAGCAACAAGCCCTCAGAAAAGTAGGATAGTCAACAGTCTTTAAAAGAAAGCATTCAGGCCACAGTGTATTGGTCTAAAAAAACCCCAGATATTCAAAGTTCTTTTATCATCCAAAATTATCAGAAATTTTATGTCAAAACCCCTACACACTCCCTTTTTCTTTTGAGTTCTTAGCTTAATGTTCAATAAACAGAGGGACTGGGAAAGCCAACTCAAACAGAAGCGACCTTGATAGACGCAATAAAATTCAATGCCTCAGAAAGAAGCAGATTCCCAGACATCAGTGAGAAAAATATTCAGGAAATTGTTTAAAATTCCTCACTCCTCTCCCAAGTATCAATAACCAAATGAATAAAGCATTTCATTTCTGTTTGGCTAGAAATCCTGGATATTCTGAGAGGCTGTTAAGCAGATAGCTTTAGCGCATGAAAAATGCATGCTAGTCATTTTGTTCTTATGTCAGTTATTTAACACATTGTATATAAATCAGCTTGCAAGATACAGAGTTTAATCTTTTCTGGTTTTATTGCTTTACCATTTCACTGTATTTATCTTGCATTCTGTGAAGATGGAACTTGGAAGTAAAATTTTGCGTTTATAGGCCTGAATGTCAATACTGCACACACAACTAACAATCACTCCAATGGGCATCACGTCATTAGGCTTTACAGATATCATCCCCTCCATGGATGTGTATAATTGGTAGTCCCCAATGAATTCACATTGAGTGTGCACACAAGACAGTAATGTGCTTTGGGCGAGGGCTACTTCTTATTGTCTGGGCAGTATCAAGCAAAGTGTTGTCTCTGTCATGTTCAGAGCACCTAGGTGATATTATGTAATTTATGTTCATTGTTTTCTCTACTGATAAGAAATAGTAGTTTATTCATCAAGTATATAGCTATGTTCTACCTGCCTTATGTTCACTTTTCGTTAAAAACAGCATAGAAACTTAAAGATGGAAAAGCCTTCTTGGGGCATGGGGGGCCACTGTCCTCCCATTGCAAGCACTGAGTCCTAGACCTCTGTTCAGAAAACAAATCAAATAATAGCAAAAACACTTATGCTCCACCTTACTAGTAGGCAGTGACGTTTACTCTCACCATGTTCATTTCTGTGCTAGTTTTGTTCTGTCTTCCATGTTCACACTTCTCTTTCCTTTTACTACTACATGTAGACGTCACATCTCTTCTTACTACCTTTTTTAGGCCCAGCCTTCATCCTAGTTTCTCTTTCCTAGGTTTCTCAGAATTTATCGTCTCCCCTCCAAGCACCATCACCTCTTTAATACACAATGTTTTGCGTTCAGATGCTATGGATGCAGTAATCAGGGTTGAAAAAGTCATCTCATAGGAAAACTTAGAATCTTAATTTTAAAATCTCCTGCCATGGAGAATCTCACCCACTGTTAAAGCTTTCAGCCATTCTCTTTTCTGTTTTAATAACTATCAGTTTTTTTATCACGCTACATCTTTATCATACCCCGAAATGACTTCTCTCTTCTAACATGAACTTCGTATTTCCTGCTTTGTGAATGTATAACCTTATACCTTTGGTTTTGCCATAATAATAGTTTTCACTATTATCAGTTGCTATGCACAAATACGTGCAGTGACTAAGTTATAGATTCTGAATCCCATTTGGCAGAGACGCTCAGCAGCCCTGAACTGTAACCTCAGTTTCAGACAGACTCCTCTCTCCTGCATTCTCTCCCACCTGCCCAAACCATGCTGCTGCCCAGGGAGTTGGATGCTGTGAATCCTCCCCACTCATAGCACAAGGAATTTGTATGCCTAACAGCAACATGACTTCCACCCAACTCTCAGGCATTACGTTACTGAGCATCCTACCTCCCAAGCCTCCTTTATATTTGGCCTTAAGTGCTTTTTCATAGAGATGTATTTAGTACAGATGGCAAGCCATAAAAATGTTAGATTACTTATTTTAAAATATTTCATCAAGAAAAAATCACCAAGATGCATCAGTTCATTTCCAAGGCTATCCCAAGGCAAAGTATGTTGGTAGAAAAGTCAACTAAATAACACATATAAAATACAACTACAAACAATTATGATTTTTGTAAAGAATAAATTTTTTAAAAGCTGTAAAACTAGGATCTAAAGTCTTTTTGCATTAAGTGTTGTTTACATATTCCTATCCAGAGCAGCTGTTAAACATGCAAAGCCTATTACCTTTCATAATCATTAGCTCTATGCATTGAAACATATTTTTTTTCAATCCAATGAGGTACCAGATTACCCTTTTTTTAATTACATGTTGGGATATTAAAAGTACAGACCCAAATTCTGCTAAGATATTCATGGCTCTCAGAGCTGTATAGGAAGGCTGCATTCGCTTTATACAGAAAAAATATGTTGAATAGATTACAGAATCACAGAATAGTAGAAATTGGAAGGGACCTCTGGAGATCATCTAGTCCAACCCCCCTGCTAAAGCAGGATCACCTAGAGCAGGTTGCACAGGATTGCATTCAGATGGGTTTTGAATATCTCCAGAGAAGGAGACTCCACAACCTCTCTGGGCAGCCTGTTCCAGTGCTCAGTCACCCTCAGAGTGAAGAACTTTTTCCTCATATGCAGATGGAACTTCCTGTGTTCCAGTTTGTGCCCATTGCCCCTTGTCCTGTCACTGGGCACCATTGAGAAGAGTCTGGCCCCTTCCTCTAGACATCCACCCTTTAGATATTTATAAGCATTGATCAGATCCCCTCTCAGTCTTTTCTTCTCTGGGCTACACAGACCCAGCTCTCTCAGTCTTTCCTCAACTGCATATAGACAAACCTGGAAAGAGTGAGCAGTCTGCCCAAAGTATCAATGCAGCAAAGAGGAGCAATGATACACATAACACTCACATGTGATTATTATCACATAAACAAAAATACCTGGGCTGTTGAGGGGAGCCTCATTCCTCCTGGCATGCTGTTGGGTACCCACTAGAGTGCCCAATAGCAGCAGGCTACTTCTACCAAATTCCTGAGCTTTGTTTGGAGACAAGGAACATCCTTGTCTCCCTTCATGGTCATTTTAAAGTAATAAACACCTTTAAGGTATGATTTATCTATCCTATTTTAGGTGTCTATTTTAGAATGACTTGAATCACACTCTACAAGTGCCTATTTCTGCATTCTCTATAAAGGGAAACTGCGATGCCTAGCTCAGAGCTGAATATTTACACTGGAGACATCTGCATTTGGCGACATGAATTCAAGCCTGAGTTTAAATAGACAAGACAAAGAATAGTGTTCCAATAGAATGAACAAAAACATATCTTACATCAGCATCTTACCATGCATCCCAAGATTTTTATCTTTGGAGAAAGTGGCATTACCAGTGGTACTTGGCCTTTTTAAAACATTATTGGATATGTGTTTCCTAAGTAAAAGGTAAAGAGGAAAAGAAAGGAAAGGAAACAGAGGCGAGGGACTAATGAGTATAGGACAAGAAAAACAACAGCAGAGCATGCATGATTGACAGGAGGTCACCAGTGTATGGGGAGTGTGGTGGGGCATGAAATGTCAAAACAAACAAGCAGGAAGGTTAGGGTTGATGGTATCCAGCCAGAACTTCAGAGAGTAGCCTGATCACATAATCACTGCCTGATGAGCACAGAATTGGTATTCCTGAACTTTCACAGACTGTGAATCCAAGAAGACAGTGACATGGACTTCAAAGGCAATATGTAAATGTTCTGACATTTAACAGCAATAAAAACCACTATATGTCTTTATTTTTGTGAATTTGAGAGCACATTCTTGGTTTTTTGAGCTTTTCTCCAAAACCAAGAGGAGGAATTAAACTCACTTTTACAAAAAAAAAAAAAAAAAAAAATCATCTCTGGCATTCTTTATGCAATATCTGAGCTCCTAACGCAAGCATTAAAATTTGCTACATTTGTGTTACAAATTCTAAGAATTAACAAAAGACCTGTTCTTTCAAACCATCTTCTGTGCCTGCCGTTATTTGTTCAAAGTTGTAGGACCTCAGGCTAAGACCTCTCTGCAACTCCTTTATTACAAAAGCCTGTGTAATTTAAGTGACTCAAAGCTGTCATAGGCTCTTCTCCTGTGATAACTGGCAGATAATCTTGACATAAATATCTCCAGCTTAGTTCTTAATTGTGAATCATCTGAACAGAAAGGAAATAATGTTTCCGATATTTTCTCATAGTTGCAACAAAAGATTACCATTGTCTGAACATAGACAGGAAATGGATGACTATCAATATCACAGCTATTTTCTTCAGTATTGTTGCTGCCTTTGAATCTTTCCCGTGTTCAAACTGCAGACTACTTCTACTGTGCACCTGGGAATGAGGTCCCATGTACAACATGAAGACTGAAGTACCTCATGACCACTTTTCCCTTGCAGCAACCCATACCTATCCTGAGCCCCGAATCGCTATAAATCCTGTCTTCTCTTGTGGTTAGCAAAAAACCACTCCCAGGTTCCTGACCATGCTGTGTGATTGTACTGGAGAGACAAATGGGATAAATAGAGGGTTCTGGGATTGCTGAAAAATGCCCGTGGCAGATAAGTGGATACCCTGAAGCACAGGGAATACCTGGAGTTTGCACCAGGAGTACGAAAAAAGCCACCTGGGATGCCTCAAAAGGAAAGAAGAAGTAGTGAATGAAACAGGCTTCCAGCCAAGTCTCCTGCCCACAGTGCAAATCTCATCAGCAAGTTCACAGAATTGAACAAGACAAGGTACAGCGACAACTACAGACAGAGTTTGGACTTTATTAAAAGATGGAAAAGTCTTGTTTTTCTATTCAAACCTAGAGAGTGCATGGCTACATGTCAATGTCTGGAGAAAAGGAGGCTGAGGGGAGACCTTATCGCGCTCTACAACTACCTGAAAGGAGGTTGTAACCAGGTGGGGCTCGTGGCCAGGTGGGGGTCAGTCTCTTCTCCCATGTAACAAGTGATAGGACAAGAGGAAATGGCCTCAAGTTACACCAAGGGTCATTTAGATTGGATATTAGGAAGAATTTCTTCACCAAAAGCATTGTCAATCATTGGAACAGCCTGGCCAGGAAAGTGTTTGAGTCACCATCCCTGGAGATGTTTAAAAGACGTGTAGATGTGGTGCTTAGGGACATGGTTTAGTGGTGGCATTGGCAGTGTTTGGTTAATGGTTGGGCTTGATGATCTTAAAGGTCTTTTCCAACCAAAACAATTCTATGATTCTATAGTTCTGTGGCTCTCCCACCTGAGTTAAGGAGAATGCCCTGAACAGTGATAGTGCTCAGCACAAGTAGCCTGAGAAAAAAAGGGCACTTTAAATTGTCGATGCTTAGTTATAAATACCACAAATGCAAAAATGCTTCTTTATGGCAGATTGTTTACATGTTATAAATTTATATTATACAAATATTTCCTTATATTATCATATGTATTATAAATAAATAAATTGGTTCATTTGCCATTAAAATTTGTTAGTTTCAAAAGGAATAAAACCCTAAGAATAATTAATTCTTTGTGATTAAGAAAATAATTCTAAGGAAATATTTAATTTTAATTTTAAAAATTTATGAAGGATTGTCTCAAATATGATTTACATCCCTTAGTGGGCTGGCTTTTACTTCTTATTTTTTGTACAAAATACAGATCAAAGCTCTTTATGTTCTCTTGGATAACAACACAGCTTTCATGTAAACACATATCTTATGTATCCTATTTTTTCATACATACTGGGTTAAGTCCTTAGGGAAATAAATGCCACAAAGTTAAATTGATTTACATTGGCTGATATGGCAACTTAGACCATGTGGTGATTTAGCCTGCTTTAATGATTCTGAATCGCTTCAATTTATACTGCACATCCATGGGAAAAAAAAAATATACAGAAATTGCCACTTCCACTTACAGCCTCTTTTGACTCTTCTGTACAGGTTTGCCTGTAGCAAAGAAGGTTGTGTCAGATAGGCTAAGGATGGATCAATACAGGCAGACTGACAAACACCTGAATGTTTCATTCCCATGATGTTTGACACTTCTGTCATACTTTTGTCATGTGTCCTGTAAGGAAGCATAAAACGTAGCACTTTGAAACACCAGAAGTGAATACAGCAGGGTGTTTTCCTCAAGATTTTCAATATTGAAAAGTGGAATGAAATAAAAATATATTGGTAAGCCACTAGTCTGGTGTAGATCAGTCCAGCTCCTTTAGTTTTAGTACTGCCCTTCCAATCCACATCAGCAAATGATTTAGCATTAGAGAGCCTGTAATGCTCTAAATTCATTATATTTTGATATGAAAAATTACATCATTGATCATCAAATACATCAGTAGACTTTCTGGAAAACAGCTGGAATAAGAAATATATTGTTGCCAATTTGTTGAGAGGAGAGCCTTAGCTTCCCATCACAGTAATGCAACAGCCTTTGAAAGAGAGGGCAGCCAACATCCATTTTTAGGTATTTCACCTCAGTTGTTTCATAAGCATCAGTACAACATCAACAGCAAGCTCGCTTCTGAGACTAGAGGAAACCCTATTGTAAAAGCTCTCCAACTCCAAGTGTCTTGTGTACTACAACATCATTTTGTAACCTCTATTAAAATATCTCTCTATCCTTAAGGGTTCAGATCCAAAAAGCTCAGAAATCAGTGGCCACTTAGTCTCCATCAGCTTGAATGAGTTTTAAATAAGCCTGCAATCTCTGTGAAGTAAAAGTCTTTTCCAATAGAAACATTTCACAATATAGCAAAAAATTCCTGGAGTCAACAGAATCTCAGAAGTGGAGGTTTTGCTTTGCTCATCTTTCATTTCTCTCTCGGAGAGCATTAAAAAAGCAGAACTTTCTCCAGGATTCATATTTGTTTCCTGAGCGTTTGGATATTATCTTCTCCTCTTTCCAAATGTCACTGGGATGATACGTGTGGGTATTTCTAGCGCAAGTATTTACATGTGCATCCCTTCCTCACAGAAGCTGAAAAATCATGCACAATAGGTATCCTGCATTTAGCTGTTCTTTTTAGGTACATTATTTTCAGAATTTGGATATCAAATGAATTTGATCTATTTTGCTTTAACGTGAAATTTCAGGCATGACTTCAAAGTCATTTCCCAAATAATGTTCTCAAAAGTAGCACATCACTGAAAAAAAATTCAGTTTTGACAAATCAGAACTTTCCAATGAAGAAGCATTTCTCAAAAATTCCTCCAAAACTTTATTGACAACTCACAGAATCTTCCCTTTGCCTTCCTTCTTTGAAGGTAACGAAGCAGGTCTTAATGTAAGGTTTCAAGAACAGGGTTGCACTGGGAAGGATGGTCTTTGTCGACAACAAACCAACCTTGACCAGACTGAGGGACACTTCCTGCTCACTAATTTCATGCTTGCAAGCAAACTTGCAGTGCTCTATGAAAACATTGAATTATTTTCCTTGTTCCAATTCTTGTAATCTTGGCCTACGCATTTGGGCAAGATGCAAGCACACAGACAGATGGAGGTGGACACGTTCATCAGGAAAAGAATCCATGTGACTCCCTCACTCTCCAAAGCACTCAATGCAGTGTGCTGACTATCTGCAGATACACCCTCAAGAGGGAACATAAATTCAGCACAGTAGAATGAGTTTGTTTTTTCAGTGCCAGTGTGAAGCTAGTTTACATGATACAATGTTCCTGTGAGAGAATAATTGTGTTGGGATGGTGTTAACGCCATTTACTTATTCATTTGGAACCTCTAATAAAAACTGTTCAGGAAACAAATGGCTAATTATGTTCTACATACAAAATAATTAAAATTTAGAACATGATATTTAGCAAGGCTGGATATTACTATTAAATATGATATTCAATTTTATCTAACAGGACAGATTAGGCCAATTCAGGAGAAAAAAAAATACAAAAAAATGTAGATCACCCATGAGGTAAAAAGCTGCTGGGGAAGGAATTTGCTAGCAAAAATATTATGTCTGGAATAGCTCCAGAGATTCATGGTACTCAGACTTATGTTTCCTCATGTATACTACCAGATATTCATCAAGCATGGATGGTAATGTAGCAGATGAAATTCATTCACTTAATATTCTGAATTCCTAATCTTCACAGCCGTAATGTACTATTTGACTCTAGCCTACCTCTCCTGAATGAAGCAAAATTGTGCCAGAGGGAAAAGACCCTCCCTTATCTCCTTTAGGGCATACTTACACTATGTAATGCAGTGTGACACAGAGATATGCCAGCCGGCTGCAGCGCATGCCGAGAGCAGTGTTGCTGCACCGTGACATTACTCCAGCTGAGCTGAGCAGCTCTGCTAATACAGCAATGCTCTTCTGGGACTGGAATCTGCTCTTTCAGCCTGCACTCAAATTTCCCCAGGGAGTACAGCAGAAACAACGTAGCAGCCTGTACAGTAGCTAACATCTACTATTAGCAGCATCAGGAGCATTTCTGAATATAAGCTGAATATTGGTCCTAGTATGCAGTCCCTACCTCCTAGTTCCTACAAGCCTGAAGTTATTCTTAGACAGCTCCTAAACCCTTCACAGGGCTCTCAGAGGTGCTGACTAACCTTGGGATCCCCTGGTACTTCATGTATGTTTGAGCTAAACAACTAACAAAGCCAGTAAGCAATGCTGCTGTAAGATTATTGACTCCTATGTGATGTGACCTGACCTTCTCAGAAGGAGAAAATATGCCGCACTGAAAGGACATAGTTTATGCTTAATTTAAAAGCTCAAAAAAGAGCCTAAGCATTTTGTTTAAATTCCTTATTTCCAAGTGCTTAAAAGAAAATATGTTTGTATACTGCGGGGAGGGATGCTTGGGGTTTTGGCCTGCATATGTGCAAGAGACTAAGATTTCCTCTGTATTTAGATTCTGTTAGCTATCATAATGTGAATAATAAATATATGAGTATAAATGTTCCCAAAGAAGGATAAGCAAAAGGAAACAGTTGTGGGCAACCTGCACCAAGAAACAATGGCTGGGCAAACAACACGCTCTGAATTCTGCTGCAGCAAAGGATGCTGTTAATCACCATGTCTTCTCCCCTGCCCCTTCTACTATTTCTTCGTAGCCTTTCTACTACAAAGTTAAGATCAGAATGGTAAATAATTGTTTTATCACTAATTTTGGTTAAAAACAGTGCCCTCTGTGATATACAGTAATAATTATTTTCTCCCCCTCTCCTTTTCTTAATTTATCTTCTAAATATTTTTATAAATTGTGGATTTAGTAGGTAGCTTCTTAAATGCGGTTTCTGTTTTCTTCTGTAAATTTCTCAGAAGAGTGTTTTCTAACACTGTTGCTTTCCCAGGCTAGCTGAAACAAACAGGGATGTTTCGTATTAAGTTAAAAATGAAATACAGTAAAATTACTTACACTTTATAATCCTAAATGTTATTACTGGAAAAGGCCTTCATTACATCATCTGCGTCAATTCTCTGCTAAGGTAGAACCAAATACTAGTAAGAAGATAGGGCATTTTTTAAAAAAATACAAGAACAAACCCAAAACGTGCCCCAATTAAGCAAAGATATTACAAGTCCAGACACTACCTGGTCATCTTCATATCAGACCAAATAAAAGGTTTTGCCGAAGAGTTAAGGGAGAAGTGCCTTGAGGAAAGAGCAGCCCATAAGTGGTATCGTGTGTTAAATGCCATAAAGCAGCAGGGTCCATCTGGGAGCCTCCAACAGGCATCTTCCATTCCATCTTTCACCTTTTTTCTAAGAAGCAGCAATACTTTGGGCCAGGAATGTCCAGGCCCAGAGAATGTGAACCAGTGATATTGCACATAGTTAGGAAGGAGAGATTAGGGTTGGCCCTTTTCCTGAACAAACAATGTCCCAGCACAGAGTTAAGAACTGTCATGGAATCCCTAATCCAGATCTCCCAGCTCCAGAAGCTGCCCTGGCCTGGTGAAGATGACCCTTCCTGATTACAGTCTACTATATTGCTGTGGTCTTCGTGCGCCTGCCTGAAAGCCGCCAGGAGCTTGATTTCAGCACTGGAGCTTGGTACTCAGTGGAAAACCTAAGAAGTCTTTTTGAACGGCTTCTCTGCTCCCAGTGTCACTCATTGAAACAAATCTGCTTTTCTGTTACTTCCTCTGCAGCTCCATGAACCTGCATATTAGCTACAACATGTGAGAACTACTGGACTGTTCACCAGGTTTGGTAGGCTACAGAAAAAGACATTCCTGAAAATGGGATGCCACACTATTCTGGTCCCTAATCTCATAACTGTAATGTATTTATGTCCTTAATTAAAAGTGCATTTTCTTTAAGGTACTTTAAATTTTTAGTGTATCTTTTAGGGTAAGAAAATGGGGGAAGCAAGGGAAAGATAATCCTGCCCCCTAACCGCAAATGAAACTTCGAAACTAGGAAAACAAACAGTTACTTTCCTTTTCAGGTTGAGTGAAAAGAACAGAGACAGCAAAAAATGGCAATTCTGGGCCTCCATCTGCTGTCTGGATATTCTTTTTCCATCATTGTCTATCAAGGGTGGGTGTTAATAGGGATAGCAAAGGAGAGGCCTGAACTAGATATTTCAAATAATTCTGTTTTCATTTATCAATCTGACTACTAGCAATCAGGGAATTTTGTTAAAAATGCCAATGATTTTTATCTTGACAGTGCCTCTTTAATAACTAAATGGAATCCATATTAATTATTTATCTCCTTTAAAGTGCACTGAAGAGCTTTGCTGAAAATTGCCACGTTTATATTTATAGAACACTGGTGCATATATAGATAGGTTCAAGATTCATTATTTATACAGTGCTGGCTTTATTTATAGGAATCAAGTTCAGTAATTAGCGTCATGTACAAGATGGTACTCATTCAGCTTTAGTGGAGTGGGCACAGGGTGGAAAATAAATGCTAAACAGAAAGCTCTGTCAAGTTCAGAAATCAAACTCCTCTCTAACCCATCGGTTAGCAAGGAAATGTCTCTAGCAGTGATGGAAAAGTTGATGGAAATAATATCATCAGGTCTGCTTTGTCATTCCTGGATTTGTGGTGACTGTTTTAGTTCTTTAGTCTTTAATTTAAGTCTTCTACTCAGTGTAGTTTCTCGGGCTAACCTTGTTCTTTTAAAAGAGGTGGAGAAGAGCTCAAAAAGCAAAAGTGCATAAAATACAGTGGGGCCCGACCCTGTATTCAAAACTCCTTACTTCTAAGGGTGCATAAGGACAGCAGTATGAAAACAACATGTGGAGCAATTTCTTCTAGCCATAGTAAAAATACATCCCTTCTCCGTGTCAGTGAAATGAATGACCTCTCTGTTACATGGGATTTTGGATGCCGTGAAGGTTCTGAACAACTCCAAACAACCTTCACCCCATATTTACAGGTTATATTGAAATTGGCCTGCAAAATACAAACCTTAAACATCCAGAGGTTTACAGAGAAAAAGCTTAAGGCTGTAATCCTGTGGCCTTGTACCTAGCAAGACTGAATGCAGTCCACTTTTATCGCTATCATTTAACTAATGCACCATCAATATTTCATGCATGTAATTTCAAATGAGTAAATAGCTTTCTGCAAATTGCATAATTTGCTCATAATCTTCGTGCGTCTTGTTCCATTTAAAGCTAAGTGCCACCATTTCAAAAATGCCCCAGCAGAAACAATTCAGTCCAGCTAAGAATTATTATATCTCACAAAGCCCCCAAAGTTCACTTTTGCTGCCGCCCATCTTTACTGCCGCGGTGAAATGTTTATCCCAATGCAAACACCAAAACAAAGCCAGGCAACAGACCCAACCAAATATTTATCATTGTGACTATTTAGTCACTAAGGGAGATACAAGAGAGCAAGCAAAAAGCTAAGCTATGACATATGAGGTGTGCTACATTTAGGGAAGCTAATGAAACCGAGGGCTCAGCCATTAACCTTCAAGGAAGAAAAGCCAGGCCTACTGCTTTAAAAATTGCTGGGACCAATCTTTCACTATGACAAGCATTAGTAATGAATAATTAAGCATTTAATATAATGTTGCTTTGGTGAAAAATGAAAATTTTACAATTGATGGCCCCTAAACCTATTCGGTGTTATTATGGTGCAGTAAAAGCAGGAAGAGAGCTTTGATGAAATGCATGTTTTTCAGTGGAGGGTTTTTTTTTTCCCTGTGTTTTTTTTTTTCCTGATGGTTGGACTAAAGCAGTTACAGTTATTAGGTTCAAAATCTTTTCAGAGATGAACAGTGGCCCTGCTGAGAGAATTTCATGAAAAATTTAAAAAGGAAAATTCAACCTGGAACAGTCTCACGTCTCATGCCAGCTCGCCCGAGGTCGAACTGTGTTTTCCCCAATAATATTCAGCTAATGTCAGGGAAATAAATCATTCAGCAGATGCAAAAGCTGAAACCCTCCAAAATGAAACTTTAACAACTGGACTTGAGAACCAATTTTGATTGATAGAGTTATTTAAAACAATTTAACAGATGCTCTCTTAGTTAGTTCCCCATAACAAAATGTTTATTGCCAAAGAAATATTTGAGTAGTAAATTATTTGAACAGTACTCTAAGATCTCTGTTTGCAGTTAAGAAAACTGAAGAACTAAGCTGCAGCAACTACTCACAGCCATTTCTGTCTTCCTCAGAGCCTGCTGCTGTTAGCAAGAATTTTAACTGTAGATTATCACAAAATACAAGTTTTGGTGGGTCTCAGGAGGAGACAGAGTGCATTTTGTCATCATATATCATATCAAATGATACCGATCTGGCTTAAATTGCTTCAAATATAACTGCTTTAGAATCCACTTTCTAATACAGCACGGAGGGGTTAAATAAATGACACCTTTTATACCACAGCTAAGAGGTGATAGGAAGTCATCACTCTTTACAGTTTTTACACTTAGGTATGACATTTGCCAATGACATTCAGTTTACATTTGGTTCAACTCCCCCTTAACAATCACAGGCACTATGAGTTTTCAATGTATCATGAATTATCCTTGAGAAATAAAAGGCTAAAAAAACGTATCTGATCCTTCAATAATAGGATTTAGGCTACATTTTCCTCTCAGTGGAGCCGATTATTCTCCTAACCTCGCAAAGATTGAACTACCTCACCTCTATGGTAAATCTCTCTTTCTGACTTTAAAAACCACTGTGGGTTGTGAGGAGTATGCATACATGTGCGCGCACACACATGTGTTTAGAGGTACCAATCCCTCAGAAATAAATATAAATCAAGAAAAAACATACAGTTAAAGTATTCTCCAGATAGATTGCAGTCTATAGCAGTTGTGTAGAAATGGCCACTAGCTGGTTGCGACAGCTTCTTTTCCCAGTTTAAAAATGCATCAGCTACAGGAAAATCTACTAAACAGATTACTGCTGAAAGTCTGACCTTGAGTAGTTCATAAATGAATGATTAACCCCAGGCTCCTAGAAAGAGATGAACTACAGCTTTTTCTAAACACCTAGAAAGCTTTCTAGAAGACTAGCTACAGTAACCAGAGATGGAGCACTATGAATTTCTGAAGTATAACTATTTTTCCTTTCTTCTCATAAAACATTTTTCAAATTAAAAAAAAAAAAAAAAGTTAGAGTGGGTTTTTCCTTTCCAAGTTTGTTCTTGAAAAGCAGACACAGTAGGTCCTCCATAATTTTAAGTAGGTCTTAGCTATCAACGTTCCACTTTGCAAACAGAGAAACAGAGATACAGAGGTTGAGGTGAAGTTCTCAACAGAGGCACAGCTAGCAGTGCTACCTCATCTCCCCTTAGACCCAGAGCTCCTGCTTCATCATCTGACATCATCTATGCCCTATTCTCAAAGTTTATCACCATCATGACACCCCAGTCCACCTACATGCTTTGAAAAGGAACATCTTAGGACTGACTCTGAGTGCATGCATACAAAGCCTAAAAATTTATGTTCTTAATTTAAGAGAATTGATACAACTTTTAACCACACATCAGTCAAAAAATTATTTCAGTCAGTCACTCCTGCAAGACAGTAAGTCATGACCAAGTTCCTCTCTCCCAAACAATGAAATCAAACAAAATAAAACAGTGGAGCTAATAGCTGGAGTTTATTTTCTGCATGTTTCTCTTCGGGTTTGTTTTTCCATAGGTGTTTTTTATCATATATATTTTTACTGACAGAATTCCTTAACTTCAGATACACTAAAGCAGAAAACTTGCCTTTTTTCTCTTAAACTGATTCCAGGTAACCAGATTGAAGCCGTCCAATACATGTATCATGTATTTTTTGTACTTTCACTAGTTTAACTATTTTCTGGTGGTATTTTTCACTTCTTTTTATAAAAGAGGAAGAAACAATATTTTAGGGCTATTTGCTGGACCTTATTGCAGGAAAGTACTAGCCAAATCTATTTTTTTTAAAAAAAAGTTTGTTAATTTATTGTATTTCTACACTCCTTAAAATAATGGATAGAAATATGTGCCCATAGCCAAAGGATAGTGTTGATAATAGTAAAAGATTATTCCCAAAACAATACTTTATGAGTTGGTCCTGATACTTTCTTTATACACTTAGGATGAATTCTTGACTCCACAGACTTCAGTCAATATCTAGGAGTCAGATTTCACAGATGTATGAGTATATTTAAGGTGTCTATACATGGGTGAGAAGCTTATTGAAGCTCATTCTTTCTATTTTCTATGTTGTTCAGATACGAGCCAGGTCTGTAGTCACATTGACACGGCACTGAATCCAAGCCAACACACGCTACTAAGAGACATAATATGTCAGCTTAGGCAGAATCATAAGATGCTTCTGACTGGTTCTGGTCATAGACTGGGCAAGAAGACCACAAAAGACCAGACATGTGATGTTAGAAACTTCAGGACTGTACATCCTGCCAGAGTCTGATTCTACAACAGTCTCTTTAAAAGGTGATATTCAGGAAAATATGAATACCGTATTTTCCCAGAGTGGGAACAGCATGCTTAGTATGAGTTTGTGCTCTGGCCCTCAGCTTAAAATGCCCTTTGCGCCTTTCATATGAATTAACCAAGATCTTAATATACAGTTTTAGAATACAGTACAATTCAGGATGAGATTAATTGCAGGAAGCTGTCTGTCTTCTATCAGGAGCAAAGCTCTGGCAATAAGTATAGGTTTTCATCTTCTCACTAAATATGCCTCACAGAAAATGACTGAAGTTTGAAATCCCAGATAAGAAGGGAGCTCAAAACTGAAGACATTAAATAGTATCCACCTTACTAGTAAATAATCCTGAAAAGTTCAGAAAACTCCAGGGAGGGAAGGAGAAAGTCAATTGTGTATAGAAAGAGAGGTTAACTTGCGCTTGATATCAGAAACAGAACACTGTAACACACCTTGATTCTACAAAA
The DNA here is from genome assembly GCF_011004875.1 of Balearica regulorum gibbericeps. Lineage (NCBI taxonomy): Eukaryota > Metazoa > Chordata > Aves > Gruiformes > Gruidae > Balearica > Balearica regulorum. The sequence goes on from NC_046186.1 coordinate 19,896,365, forward strand.
ATACCTCCAGTTCACTTCTAGCATGAGTTCTCAGGCTTGGGCTGCAGCTGACCAGGAATTTGAGAGCAGCATTCATTTGGGGCCAACTAGAACTATATATTTCATTATGGACACCAAAATAATACTCAGAGCTCAAGACCTAAATATGACTATCAACTGATTGTACTGACACCTGGAATGAAGAAACATAGAGGTTGTTTGCAGAAGTTTTCTCTCCAGAAACATCTTTTTAAGATCCAACAAAGAAATGAAGCTCAGCACTCATTCTTATTAACCCCATATGTATATCCACAGAGGATAATGAAAGAAAAAGACATCGAGTACTTTCTCCACGTATAGAATCATCTCAAATATGTATACAACACCAATGATATCAAAGAACAAAAAACACAGGCGGAAAACTAGCATATGTAACAAGGAACAGGAGGGAATACAGGCTTATATAAATGCAATTCAAAATTCTTTGGAACTGCTCAAAGTTTAGGAAACCTGGTAGGTTTCCTATGAAGGCATTTTTCTTGCTTCTCAGGAAAGACACCACCAACTGGATAAGTTTACTGCTATTAACACCAGAAATGCCTATAGACAGAAACTATAATGGGGCCTCAGTACCTCACTCTGAAGACAAAAAATTCTGTACATTTCAGCAGCACAAGCCTTAGTGAGGGAAAGACACCTTTGAGAGGGATCTAGCTGGAGAGCAGAGTCAAAAGAGTCTGTTAAGACAGCAAAAATCCTTCAGAGAAGCTCACCTGGGATAAAAGGGAGCAGAAGGCTGAGGCAACAGTTTGCTTTCCTATCCCTGTGTTCCTCAGGATTTTTCATTGAATTCTGGCCAGTCAGTGGGTGAAACGTATAGACAAATTCAACTGAGGAAGCAATTTCTGCAAAGACATGGGCTTTGCATGGCATAAACTTTATGATGCAAATTCAAACAGCATGTCTCCATAGACAGGCATATCCTTTCACTGAACACCCTTTCACCCAAACCCAAGCCAGCGCTTTCAAAACAGGTATCTGCATCCTTGCTGGGAGAGAGAAGCCCGGTGTTCTCAATGCACAGCACACTAAGGAGAACACACCTCTTCTATATATAAAGTTGTCCAACATTGTGTCCCATTTTGCATCTCCCTGTCTTTTTACAGAGACATCTACACTGTCACACAAGGCAACAACATGTATTGCCTGAATCCAGCACTGGATTATCAATATAAGATGCAGTTTGACTCTATTCATTCCACATTTTTAGTAATTTCCACTGAAGATTTGCCTTTTTCCAATAACGATTTTCTTTTGGAAATGCTCATGTACAAAATATAATTTATCTAAGTCAATGAGAGATTAGATTACTGGATAGAGCTTTGGACATCAAAGACTTGTATTTTGGTCTTAGTCAAACAACAATCTTACTGTGTTACCTTACCAATTACTTTAATCAGTTCCCTGTCAGTAAAATTGGCTAAGACATTGCTACCTAAATTGTTACACATGTTCCAGGGGATCAAAGCCAGTAACAATCATGGATGGATCAGTTACTTTCATGAATACAAGCAAAAAGGTATCTAAACAGAGACATGACTCCTGGGTAAAATTAGGATATGCATATATAGCATAGGCAATTTGTGACTTGTTGGTTTATAAATACATTTATGTATACGTACATGCGTTTACAAAAAATAAACTCTATGAATAAAGTGTATGAAACAGCAGTTTCTAATACATAGCTCTAATGCAAATTACCATCCTTTCCGATCACAGTCTTTTCCAATTAATTTCATTTGTTAAGTTGACCATAATAGATCCAATACATGAACAAAAGGATCCAAGGAACAGCTACTGAGGATACACCCAGTCTGCATGATTCACTGTGTTCACCGAAGCAAACCAGCAGTATTTTGTGTGTCTTTCATTTCATCCATATGATCTTCACTATACATTTTATCATGTCTGCGATATCTTTGGTAATAGTATCTGCTGGCATTTGCAGGCGGCATTTGAGAAAATGCTCCTTCCACCCTCACCCCCAGAGGATAAAAACCCCCTGCTTTGGTGGTCTAAATATATGTGAAACTGGGTGCATTGTAGAATGTGCTTAGATTTCACAGGACAAAAGATTTCTGTCTCAATACAGGGACCATCCAACCCTGAGATCCCTGTGGATGAATCAATACCTTGAAGTGTAGCCATGACAACCATAGAGATCAAATAGGCTCAGCACACACAGTATTCACAGTATTGATTTTACAGCACAGGACAATACGGTGCTCTCGGTGCTTGAATATGGATGAGGAGTAGCTGGCTGAGGAAGACTTCTCTTGAGAAGTTTGAAGTGATGCTGCTGAGGAGAGAACAGTACTTCAAGGAATTTCACACCGCTACAGCGAGGGTGTCCATTCTCCAATTATTAAGACAGACTGCAGCCTTTATGCCCACAGCTCACAGCCCGAGGTTTCTGAATAGCTGGTTGGCCACAATCATGAAAAAAATCCTTTACTATTCCGTTTTGTTGGAAATAAATATCACTGACATGCTGCATATGCTTATGACTAGGGCTTTAGATCTATAACTCTCAACATTTAAAGTATGAAGCTACTGACCTTTAAACAAAGAAATAAAACAAATATATACATACATATACATAAAATGTCACCAGCAGTTCAGAACAGCAGTCCATCTGCTCAAGAGAGGCAACAGCAGTGTATCATTGCAGTGCTGGGCTCTATTCTGCTCACGTTCTGTAGGGGCTAGATTCAGAGATTTGATGTTCTCTAAAAGCATCGGTATGACTATGATCTTGAGTGGTCTGGAATACTATGTCAATGAAATTAGTGACAACCACACCCAATGATCATGACTTCTGACAGTTAAATTTAACTGGAACAACAGAACAATCAATTCAAATGTGTCAGAACAAAAGTACTCAAGAACATGGAACATGTCCATGGAGCCACAACGACTGTTAACATAAAAATCAGCTAAGTTTCAACCAGGGTGCAATAATTTCCAGCTGTCTGACTGCGACGCTTCACAAAAGCTCTTGTTCCACCACCTCCCAGATACTTGCTCAATATCCTGAAATTCCTGCCCAAGTCTGTGCCAATACCTATCATAAAAGGTTTTTATAATGCCATGCTGAAGGTTTTTATGAAGCCACAAGCTGCCTGACCTAAGGCTGGCAATGAATGTGCCTGTGGGTGTTTCAGAACACAAAGCTCACGGAGGTAGGGCCATGGGGTTGTGTAGGGACCCAAGCCCAGTTCAGGCTTTTCCACGCTGCCTAGCGGGAGTGGTCCCTGGCATGCACAGTCCCCAGAAGTACACTTGGTTTTCTCTAAGAAAAACTGGTTGATTTAGACCAAGAGGTCTCAGGAGTGAACCATCACAGCCACAGTGCAGATGATCTCAGGGAAGGAACTTGGGCCAAGAGGCAAGTAGGGAAACAATATATTTGACAGCACAAAAACCTCTTGTTAAAGAAAGTTTTCAGCTGAACATTTCGGACTAAAAATCTTCTAGCTTTGCTTTGTCATTCGTTTGACATTTTCTGTCGGAATAAAAATATATTTCTTTTGAGTGGAACAGAATATATTTACATGTTTACTCCTTAACTTTAGGGCTACACAATGACTATGGCTAGAAACTGTGTAAAAAGCCAAGCTAAGATACAGTCAACATCATGTGGAAATTAATACACAAAGAACTTTCACCACACCTACTGTATTGCTCCTCAAGCAAGAATGCATTTCAAAATTGCAGTTTTAGATGTTCAAAAAACTTGTTATCCTTCAGCTTGATTTTCTTCATCAGTTGTTCTTTTTTTCTTGAAAGCAACTCTTTCCTCTTTCTGCGAGTGTATCTTTAAAAAACAGGCATCTAGAGGAGATACAGATATCCCAGAGCACATTCATTCTCATTGGCTGCTTGCATCAATCATCAATATCTCCATTATGTCAAAAAATACAGTAATGATAGTCACTGTGAAGTAATTACGAATACACAAACGAACTGTTGGTGAGCCAGCAATAGCTTTAAAAAAATGTAGATTTTCTAATTCTGTTAAGGATATTTGCACTGGGTATTTCCTCTCCAAACTTCTGTTCTGTTGTACTGCTGCAAGTCTGCAGCTGATCTCCATTGCTGTTAATGTTAATCCATCTCTTTGTTGCCCATGGAATTATGCCAATTTGAAGTAAGAAGGAATCAGGCCAAGCTATTTTGTAGAAAAAGCACTCACAATACTAATGGGTAGGATTCCTACAGTCACATTTAAATAAAACTATAAATTGCAATTTACGAAGTGCTTCTACTGTAACGCCTTATTTCTATATGGATACTCAAAGAGCAGCAAGAACTCGTATGTTTGCTATTACAACTAATAAAACTTCTGCCGTATCTGCTGGATCTCATTTAACAGGCCATACAGGAGACGTACATCTTTTGCTCCTTCTTCTCAGTCACTGCCAAACAAGGGTCTGACATTTCCCATCCTGTACCCTGTGAACCAAATTGAACTGCTGGGAAACAATCCGCAACATCCAAAAGAGTTGGAAGAATTATGTCTAACAGTCAGTTACCTTATAGGAAGCTATGGCTAGGTTCAGAGATACATCTCTAAAAATAAGTAAGACCTGTTGACTAGATATTAACTGATATCTCATAGTCTTAAGCTACATAGGTAGTATATGTTAATATAGAACACAGTCTGAGTAAAAATTGCTCAGCAAATTGAAATATTAGTGTTATCAGGAGAAAAAGTATTACTTGAGGCAAAGCTATTTTGCAAAAGCATTGCCATATTCCATACTATATAATAACAAACTGATTGCAGTCTTTGGTGAATGAACTTGACCTGCTTCTCCACATGCTTCATGATGCACCTGTGATAAGTGTTAATGGTCTATTACGTTTATGCATCTGTTCCCTTGCTGTTGATTTGCATTCCTTTATTGAAAATAATGTGGTCTTGTTTCTAATTGCATGCATCTGTCCACAGTTCAAAGACTCTAATTCTTCCTAATTAACAGATAACAGATTCTTTAGAGAACCTGTCTGTACAATTCATGAATTCTCTGTAAGATTATGAGCTCTGAATATGCCTATGTCAGAATGCAAACAGTTTTGAAGACTTGCCTTTGCCTGTATATTTTTATTTTCCACTTTGCACGCTATTCAAGAGCAGTAGATAAGAACTAACAGAAGAGGACTGTTTACTTAAGCACTCTACCACTGAAAAATATTTAACATAGGCAACAAGCCAATTACCACCCAAAGCAGGTCTCTGAAGGATGCCGTCACGCACACAAGCATGTTACCCAGCTATGTTAGTTGTGACCTTAGGGAAATCGATCTAAGTAATACCCAATAAAGAGTTTGGAGAATAACAGAAGGGCAGAGTCAGCTGTTGTCCTTCACTTGTTTTCAGTCACTAAAACCATAGGGGAGTGAGCTGACTGCACTAAGAACCCGGTGAAATGGAGGAAACACTGATATTGTGACAGACTTCCCACAACTTCCAATGAAAGGATGAACTAGAACAAGGAAGTTCATTGCTTTTTTTCTACAGCAATATCAACTCCTGTATTTTTTCTTCAAGAAAGTAAAAATATGATCAAAAATTGTGCTCCATGTGTTTCTTCATATCCCATGCTCAAAAAATATTTATGAAACACCACAGAAAGATTCAGATATCTGCAGACACTGTGAAAAAAGGGTGCTTAAGATGTCTTCTCAATTGTAAGGTCAGACCCTAGGGATAACATTACAAGCCCACTGAATTTCACCAGGAAGGAATGTTCAACTATGCCTCACTTTATACCTAGTAATATTGTGGAGGGTTTTTTTGCAACAGCAATTGACTTGAGTTCAATCTTGTGAATCACTAACCTTCTCTACAATCCTTATCATTTTTCCTAGCCTGTATTGGTCCATTTGATAAACCTTTCCTATAAATAGTACTTGGCACTTGATCTGATTGAGCAGCATTTTTCCTCAAATACATATAGTTCAGTTAAGTCTAGGTGATTCTGAATGTCAATTTTAGACTCCAAATTGCTGAAAAATGTTTCACTGAAAAGTTTCTAACAAATCCATAAGTAAGCATGTGTAAAGTCCTGAAGATTATTTACTGTATATATATATCTTGTATGAAGTATATATTAGTAGTTTCAAGGAGTCAGAAACCAAATAAATGTACACAGAATAGGATAGTAAACTAGAACTCAAAGCAATAATTATAAATAATGCATTTTCCAGGATACCGTGATACAGTAGAGCTCAATCTGCTTGAGAGGCTACACTGCCTGTGATGGACCGTGAAGGCTTTTAAGTTCCTTTAGCAGTGAAATTTGATAAACCTATTAGTTTAGCTACTAAATACTGATGCAAGACAGAACTGGTAATAAAAGTGTGAAACACAGATGCTGGGAGGCTAACTTGTGGCACATTTTTGCCAATTAAAAACAAAAAAAAAGGAACAGTATCTTAAAATGTTTCTAAATCACTTGTTTCTCCCCTGGGAGACAGCAACCATTAGTCTAGAAAATTAGTGCCTTGCAAACTGACCTGTTTAACTCCATTTGCCTGCAAGAGGACTACCAAGGGCTAAATTCCGTGTAGCGGTTATGAAAGGACTTCTGTGTGGAAGAACAATTAGTTGGCAACAATGAGGGAAAAGTTTTCAAGGATTTATAGTTATAGGCAAAACTCACCATTTGTTTTGCTGACCAGCAAGATGCCTTGAGGGTACTTTCCTAAGATCATCCAGCAGCAGAGATTCCCACAGCAATGAAAGTACAAATGACAAAACATATACAGCTTAGTATAAGAAAGACTTCTTTAAGTCATTAGTTTTTTTCCTTCCATTTTAAAGTTCTTTAACCCCTTTCATGACCCTGAGGAAGGATGAATTCATTTACAAAAACAACTCACATGTTCTAAAGTGAATCGCACTTTTTCATTTTGCCAATACACATTATGGTCCATTTGAAAACTTAGATCAGAAACCTTGGCCTCAATTTTTGACTTTTAATCCAGTTTGTATTGTTTTGATACTCTGTTTACACACCTTTCGAGTCTCTGATCAGAGAATTTTTGTGCAGAGGCAAAGTGGAAGTGTTAAAATAAAAAAAGAGAATCTTTGTGCCTGGGCGCAGGTGCCCCAGCTGTTTGATAAGATTTGCAGGCTCAAAAGATATTACTTGCTGTTACCCCAAATGTCAGATGTGTGGTTACAGTAAGCATGTATTTAGTAGAGGAGCTTAATCCTTCCTGCTCCATAAACACTGAAGCTGCAAACACTTCTGGCTTATGCCAGTGCAAAGTCAGTTTAAAGGATACCAAATACTGGTGAGCCAACTACAGTAGATGGAGAGCGGTAGTAAACTATCTGTAACAGCTTCAAACTGCTGAGCCTTGGAAAATTATGAAAATTAAGTATGAATTCTTGAATATTTTCAGTTTCACCAGTCACCATTGGCTATAGCTCTAATCGCAGCAGAGAAAAGTTGTAGTAGCATGACAGATAAGGTGAGAAAGAAAAAGAAATCTTAAACCTGTTTAGAAAATGGCTTGAAGTCTTGTTTACAAGTACACAGAGACAAAAGGCATTTCTGTTGGCAGTCTTTGCACACCTTTGCTTGCATAAAGCCTGCACAATGCTTTGGGAAGAGCGAGGTCTGGCTGAAGTGCCCTGAGGGCACTAATAAGCCTCAATGGCCTTGGTGATCACGGGGCTGTGTCTGACTCTGGTTATCCTCACAGGGCCTGATCCCGACCTGTAGTCTGATCTCCTAACTTGACCTGCCTCATCACCGTGAACCTCCCTGCTGATCTGGGCTCTTGGCTGAATGTGTCCATGGTCTCTGGATCTGCTCTGCTGGCCTTGCACGACAGGTCGGGTCCTGGCTGGCAGGGCTCCTGCCCTGCCGACTGTGTTATCCCCCAACTCAGCTTCTGCGCCCCATCCCTCAGGGTCAGCTGGCCCTTGCTGCTCCCCTTCAGTTACTCTATTAAACCTTGCTCAAGTGGAGAAAACAAAAATAATCTAAGTCTCTTTGTACCCATTATTCCACATTTAAATTTCATATGATAGCAAGCATTTTAAAGACCTGTCAGAATGTTTCCATTGTGCTTTACAATTGAGGAAAGGATTTAAAGTCGGTTTATATTCTCTTGCAATTTTCCTTAAACATTTCTGAAAAGGTCTTTAATTTACAGCCCTCACCTGGTGGTTGGCTAGAATATCTGCTCACACATAAATTTGGTTTTAAAATTCCATTTTCTGTAACCTTGGAAGGGAACTCACATCAACAAGACAGCATGAAAAGTGGCAATGTAATGAAGACAGGAATTTTCAATGATTGGGAGGTCGGGCAGGTTGACAGTCATGACCAGTGTGACTAGCCCAACTTTTCAACTTGTGTTGTCACACACAATCCCTATTCAGTCCCAGGTGACAATCTTGAGAGTAAGAGTCCACAAAGTCTGTTATTCTGCTACAAAAGGAAACTAAGCTAGGTTGGTTCAATTCATTTTTGAAAAGGGTAGATTGTTATTCATTTTCTTATTATCTTCCTAGTGCTTACAAAAGCCTGCTTGGTTACTTGTTCCAAAGTAAACTGAAGTTTAGCTAGCTGATCTACGATGCCTTGACTCTCCTTTTTCATTTTCAAAAGATAACATGCTACATCTGCTCAGTTTTCTGCCAGGTATCCTTCACAAAATAACCAGTAAAACCATTATTCTTTTTGTAACTAGCCCATGATGAAGCTTGTCAGGGAGTTGGTAAGAAAAATATCTACTTCATCTGTCTACACTGTACTGTTTTCTTGCCTGAGTTCTTTCAACTCTTTGTGGTAACAATTGTACTAAACAGATCCTCATAACTGAACTTTTAATTTCTTTTTGTGGAAACCGATACAAAAAGCATCCATCAAACACTGCTTTTTTTTCAGCACCATAAGTCATCAGTGAAAAGGAACAGATTTTCCTCAATATTCCTTTTGCTGATAATATAGCTACATAACTATTTCCTTCACTCTGATGTCTTCTGCTAGTGGTCCTATACATTTTTTTTACATCCTTTTATAATTTCCTTATACACATCCTCAACAATTTGACTTAGTTTATACTTTTCACATACTTTTTATCCTCTGATGTTAGTAATGAGTTAATGATTTTGCCAAGTCAGTCTCTTTCCACTCTTCTTACTTCCTTTTCTGCAACTAGTACCATACTTCTGAGAAGTTAAAAGCTTTTACTCACATTTTTACATAAGATTTCCCTCAGAGATCTCAAATTCTCTCAATTTAATTACATCATACTGGTTTTTGTTTTCCTGTTGATTTTTTACCTTCATAAGGATTACAAACTTACACATATCTTATTTTCTTAACCAGGCTTCTTTCCTTTTTCAATCAATGTTTTCTTGTTTTGAGTAAAAACTGTAAATTTTGCTTTTTGGACTAAGGAAAATGAAGAGGTCTGAACTAATTCTTTATCAGTTACCTATGCCTCTGCTGATATTCTTCTGTTCAAAATTTTCAGAGAAAATGTATGCAGTAGGTAGTCTTTAGAATCAGCCCTTGAAATCAATAAAGAAGTTGCATATAAACCCACAAAATTCTTCATTTTAAAATATGCTAGGTTGTGTATTTTGTCTTATTCAGAGGTGTAATTCTTTGACTAAGAAACCAGTGAAAACATCCATCAATATATATATTGCCATCTATGTCTGAAGTATACTGTATATTACTGAAATTTAAAATTTATATTTACAGTAGTGAATAACAGTGGTGTTGGATGTTGGCTCAGATTTTGGTCCAGGAGCTATGAACCAAATATAGGCAGCAGGGCCCAGCACACAATCAACAAGGACAAAGGGAGTCACCAGGCAAGGCATGACAGATGGCAAAACCAGCAAATGGTGGAATAGTTGAAAAAAGAGAATAGACTGACAAAATATCCCTAGGCCTGGCATCTGCCATGACATCTCCTAAGTCTGTTGTACCTGGACTTCAATCAACTGAACAGCACTCTACTGATTTAGGTAGAGGATGGGGAAGGAAATGAGGCCCTGAGGTCAGACACAGATATTCTTCTAGCAGGGGAGTATCCAAGACAAGTGTTGGTCTGGTGAAGAAGTGCACATGGATTACAGAAAAGTTCCTTATTTTTAAAAGCACATTTTGGAAGTGATTTTGTCCTCTGACATAAGAAATAAAAAGCACAACATAAGGTAAAAAGCTGGTTTCCATCCAAACTAAAATGGTAAAAATATGTAACAGCTTGGCTTTAAAAGGATGTCCATCTGTTAGTAAACTACTGATCATACCATATCTACAATGGTCTAACAAATTAACAGCCAAAAAAATTGCTGCCCACACCCACAGCTCAAGAAATATTTAGGGCTGTGTTTACAGCAAGTCCACTTTAAATGATTAAGTGTAAGTTTTCCCATTTTAAAATGTCTCTAAACTTCCAAATTCTTACAGAAATATGGAACTGAAAAATGTTCCAATAGACAAAACTCCTCTCCTCACAGGTCCTAGTGGGAATACAGTAAGCCAATTCTTTTGCCTTGGTAGGAGAATCTTGGTCTGAATCCTGATCACAATACTTAAAAGTCACTGCATGAGCCTGTGGAGGTAATAGTCTTCCATAAAAGCATACTTGGCTAGAAATGGTGTTCTTGACTAACTGGTTGGATCACGAATGAAATAGCTGCACTGTCAATTTCAGCAGATTGGAGATTGCCTGCTTAGCAAACACATGCCAGTTTCATTACTTGCCATACATAAGCCAGCTAGATCTAAAGCTAACTTGGGCATAGTATCTAAGCTGAAATCATGTTCCCAATATATATGAGCCCTTCAAACCTTTATTTTTCATGTCACTTAAAAATTTTACACCATTAAAGAAATATGGCCAGAGGCTGGGTGTACTTCAATTTTCTTAGGTTTTAGCATCAAATAGTGTGGTCAGCAGGACTAGGGAAGTGATTGTCCCCCTGTACTTGGCTCTGGTGAGGCTGCACCTTGAGTGCTGTGTTCAGTTTTGGGCCCCTCACTATAAGAAGGACATTGAGGTGCTGGAGCATGTCCAGAGAAGGGCAACAAAGCTGGTGAAGGGTCTAGAGAGCAAGTCTTATGAGGAGCGGCTGAGGGAACTGGGATTGTTGAGCCTGGAGAAAAGGAGGCTGAGGGAAGACCTTATCGCTCTCTACAACTACCTGAAAAGAGGTTGTAGCCAGATGGGGGTCGGTCTCTTCTCCCAAGTAACAAGTGATAGGAGAAGAGGAAACGGCCTCAAGTTGTGCCAGGGGAGGTTTAGATTGGATATTAGGAAACATTTCTTCACCAAAAGAGTGGTCGGGTATTGGAACAGGCTGCCCAGGGAAGTGTTTGAGTCACCATCCCTGGAGATGTTTAAAAGACGTGTAGATGTGGTGCTTAGGGACATGGTTTAGTGGTGCATTTGGCAGTGTTAGGTTAATGGTTGGACTTGATGACCTTTATGGTGTTTTCCAACCTACATGATTCTATGATTCTAACTCCTGCTTGTTCCACTAGAGCTGTGTTTGAAAATGAGCAAAGCTGAAGTCTCAGAAAAAGGAGCGTTTGCATTGGCTATACTTGATGCAGCGCAGTCCCCGCATTGATGCACCATACAAGGAGAAGCATGCAACTCATGTACAGCTGTTCAGCTGAAACATCACAATAAGAATCTGTTCCTATTGCTTCATGTTGTGACCCTAAATTTCACAAGGCTGGAAGTGAGGCAGCAACTTTTAACAAATAGTGCAAACAATTTTTAAAATTACATTACTTGACATATTTTTGTTTGAGTCTCCATTTATCAAGGTTTTTTAAAAACACATGAAGAATATAATAGTATAAACCCTGCATCACAACACACAGAGAGTCCTCCTCTTAGAACAGGTATAATGATTTCCTATTTTAAGTATGGTGCAATATCAGCCCATTTGGATCAGCAGAACTATAATTCTGTTGTTGCTGGCTACTTGGCAAACAAAACCCCTTACAAATTAAAACCTCTTAGGTGCCTGGCCCATGAATGTGAATGAACACACTGGAAAACAAAAGTTTATTCTACAATACCAATCCAGAATGACTTGCTGACAACATAACATTTAACTTTTGAAAAACACATGAACACTTTTCATCTCAAACACTGAAAAACGCAAAAAAAAATCAACAGATTAATCCATAGATATATATAGCCTATAAACCTTCCTTGTGAGAGTCATTTCAGAGGCCTTCAGCTAAGCCAGGTGTGGAACAGTGCATACTACACACAAAGCTAGTCATACGCAGCACAGTCTACGTGTAATTGTTTGGTTTTTTTTTTAATTTTAGCATATAAACATACAGCTTTCTACTCAGAGAAGTGCAACTGATTACTCTGTGGTCTTCATATGTGTTAAAATGGGATGTTACACTGCTTTCTACTGTTCTCATTTTGGACATGTAATCTCGTCTACCGACTCCAACCCTGTCCTTTGCAGGAGCCTGCCTACGGGGACAGGCTCGGACACAGACTCTTCTGCCAGCACTCTGAGCTGGGGAGATGTGCCCACGCAAACCACATATTGGCACACGGCTAATAAACGTCTCAGCAGGACTGAGAAAGCCCCAATGTAAGGCTGCATTAATGTGACTAATAACCAACAGGAATTAGGACAGACCCCTTCTGCTCAGCTCAGTGCACAAACTTCCACTCTCCTGCCTGGATAACCATGCCCACTGGCTCCTTCCCATGTCCCCTGCCCTGCCCTCTCCTGCACTGTCAGTGTCCTGTAGAAGTAGTCCAAGTCATTCTGAACAAAAACTTGTCACTAAAATGAATTTCAGTAGCCATCACCCTGCTTTTACAAGACTTTCCCCCTGAGTGCATGCTTCCAGGCACAAGGACTGCCCACGGCAGCTCCTGAGAGAGGCACAGGCTTTAGACTCCCAACGTGACAGGCAAAATAGCCCAGAAAAAAATACTTTAGCACTTCATTTTCCCCCACTCTGAGGCTACCTGAGCCAGGACAAGACAGCTGGGATTCAGCGTATCGAGTGAGCCTGCAGAGAATAAACCTCAGCCTTTCTCTGGTTTGCTTTGCTGCTTTAGATTGAGCTTTACTAACGGCAGCTAAGGAGAGCCCACCCGGAACATGGAAGGCAGAGTCCTTGAACATTTCACAATATACTTTGCAACAAAACTACTGCTGCTATTTTAAATGTCATATAGCAACCTTCCAAATGGTACCTATTTTTAGGGAAATGTTTCATGGCATTAGTTTAATTTATAGAAACATGAAACTAGAAGGAACCTACGTCATCATGTCCAATACATTGCTATTGCAAACAATCACGTCATATAATCCTTTTAATAAACTGAAGTGCACTTGGATACCATGGTGATGCATACTTCATAAATACGTATATTTGTTGCCATGCAGAAAATAAAATGATAAAAATGTGCAGTAGATGAATGGGAGGATTATGAGTGACAAAGGTGAGTACAGCACAGCTCTAAGGGTATTCCTTTTTTTTCCCCCCCTCCCCCAAGAAACTAATGAAAACTTTACTAAAACCTTCACACCACCTCAAGTAAGAGTTATGTCAACCAGGGAAAGGGGCCAATTTCAAACACAGGACTGAGAAGAAATACAATAGGGGAAGAAAGACAATAGGGATAGTAAAAAACAAAAAAAGACCACTGTCAATATAGGAAACTTACTCCATTCTTCACAGTGCATGATGCAGTGGCAGTAGCTCCAGAGAACAAGCACACAGGCATTTACATATTTATCCTTAAGTTATTTAGTCAAGAAAGTTTATAGGAGAAAAAATGTACCCTTTTTTTTTTAATAATTTCCTTACCTTTGTACCTATCAGAAAGCCAGCATCCAAACAAACCTAATTCAACATTCTCAATCACAATAATTAATTTTATTCATTGTACACTTCTAATTTATTTTCCTATGCTTGGTTTTCCCGCATTTGCAGCTTAGTTCTAGAAGATAACTCCATTTCTTCATCAAGGAATTTTTGTGTATTTTATAACAGTTGTGATTTCCATTTCAGTAAGGTTTATCAGTTTCAGTATAAAACTCAAATCTTCTCCTATATATCCTTGATTCAATCTCTTTCCATTTAGGAGACACCCTCATTTAGTAACCACACCTTTATCAAGCAAACTGCCAGAAAAAGGAATTAAATTTACTAAGAGACACCTTCTATTTACAGCCACAGGGAGAAGTAATTAAATTTAATGGAAGCTGCAACTCTAAATAAAGGCACAGAGAACCTTTACTCCTGTCCTGCTGCAAATGAGGTTACAGGTTACGCACAATGAGTAACATTCAAACCCTTTGCAACTCCATTATCTGCAATGGACTTACAGCAGAGATATATTTGGCATACTTTTCATTCCAGACAGAGGAATGGGAAGCAAGGTAAGAACTAATCATTTTCATTCTTGCAAGTGCACAAAAGGAAGAATGGGAACAAATGTTATAACAGGTATGATTACAACAGAGTAAAAATAAATGCATTTCTTTTCCATTTGTTTGGGGTTTTTTTTTGTTTGTTTTGTTTTCAATAATATGAGATACATGGTTAGGTAAAAAAGTGAAAGATAGGCTATTTGCAGATTTCCTAGGCAACCCCGATGAGGAAAAATGAAAACATTTACTATGGGAAAAAACTGATCTAATTTCTTAGCCAGTGCAAAATTTCTGTTGCAAACAAAGGAAGCAAAATAAATTTAAGCTCTATCAGATAGGACACATTCTCCATTGTGCCACAAAGGGCAGGTATATATTCCCTTGCTAAATTAAACAGATCATTTTGGTGAATCTCCAATGGAAGATGCCATCAAAATTAGGTTGGTTGGTTTTTATTCTTTTTCCTAAAGCCATTGCTACATCTTCTTTAGTCGGCTGGCTTCTGAAAGAAAGCCTTGAAGGTCAAGAAGACTTTGCAAGGGAATCCTCAGTATGGTCACAATACATCAAATAATATTTAATAAAACATTTGCCTATATGAGATAAAGTTATTTGAGTAGAGCAAGACAAATATTTTCTGTTCAAACTGTGTGGGTTTTTCAACTAGATGGGTTTTTTCTGCAAAAATTACTTCCTATTTTGTGAAAAAAATCAGTTTAATTCAGTGAAGGAGTCTTCTGAAAACAAGAAAAGATTGGCCAAAAAATTGAAATGGCTTGGTCTTACTATGATGGCTTGTTGCTTGCACATCTGTTGCTTGCCCATATGTGCTCCCCTCTCTTGACCAAGCCCTCTGCTCCATAGGGCAAACAGAGACCTTTGTGTGGCGGGGAGTCCTCTGTCTAGAGCTCAGACATGCAGTTGTAGCAAAGAAGCCTTTACTCTTTGTCAAGAATGAACAATAAAAGACAGAAAGCGTCCAACAGGTTGGAAATTTCAGATTATATTTGCACTTACCAGGCTTTGTGTGGCAAAACCAACAGCCTGGCCAGACTATTGAGGCCTCACTAACAGGCTGCATTTATGGAAGTAGAATGTAATGGCCATGAACAGTCTCATCACAAAGTGGGACCCAGCTCAAGAGTACTGGATCTTAAAGTATGTTCTTAGCTAAAAGACTGGGACAAGCTCATGAGATGGACTTCTTGGCTATAACTATACTAAAAAACTAAGCAGGATGAGTCATGTTCTGTTCCTGGTTGTCTTTGGTGAGTGGGACTGAACAACTTGTTTCCATATGACAAAATCCTGTGTTCATACACCCTGAACAGGGTAGCTTCATCCGTACTGTCTTTGGGAATAGCCCCTGACCTGCGCTGTGCCCTGATACATACCCAAGCATTACTTGGGAATTTGGTACAAGTTAAAACTGTGCCAGGAAGCAGGCTGGCTACTAGTTCTGCAGTCTGGACAGTCACAGCAGTGCTCAAGACTCCGTACCACTGAGTTTAGTGGTTTGAGGCAGCTATAGCCTATAACTCCTGCTGCCAACAAGAAACTGAAGTCTGAGGGAAGTGAGACATAGATCAAATAAATAAATGCATTGGACCTACATGGCCTAGAAGATCAACACAGTAAACAATTACATACATACTCAATACATACTTGCCAGTGCACCAAAATTTAATCACTGTGAAATTTCAATATCAGGCCCAAAGCTGCAAAACAAACTCACAATCCAATGTCTAAAGATGATTACCGAGAACTTCTGTGAGCACTCAGCACTCAGTGTAAGAAAAGTAGGAGTCCTCAAACTGTCCTAATAATCACCGCATAGGATCAGTCCAGTGATGCATGTTCTGATTGCACAGGTTTGTGGCACATAAAGCATTCCTTGCATTATAATTAAAGTCTTCCCCATTCTTTCAGGTCATTTTTATGCCATTGTCATGTATTTATACAATTAGATCTAATTTATACAATTAGATCTAATTACTTAATTGTTGTAGCATGCATGATGAAATAATGAGAATGTGTAATTAAGATGTGCAATTACATAATTACAATGTGTAATGACATTAGGTGTAAATATCCTAAAATGTTATGGGAAAAAAAAATACTATTAAAATAGAAGCTTTTTTTTTTTTTTTTTTTTAGGTTCTGTTTCAGTTTTAAAAAAGCAGACCAAGTTATGAAATCATTCTTCAAAGCTGAGGAATTTTCTTCTCATTGTTAATTCCCCATAGTGAAGCACTGCCCATTTATAGCAGGAAAAATTAGATTTAATACACTCAAAAAGGGTAGGAAATTGTAGGAAAAATATATATATACTGGGATAACTGAAGTTATTTTTATTCTGCTATATATTTAGAACATCAGACTCCAATTTCCATGTGTCTTTTTTGTAATCTGGAGCAAAACTGCAAATTTAACTGATGTATACAAACATATTTAAGACCACATATCAAATAACACTACTTTAGAATTTAGTATGGCAGTACAACAGGAAGCTGATGAACTACCAAAGTAATAAACAAAGTAACTAATTCCAGCCTTGGTCTGAAACCTGGTATCACCTCCTCTCAAAAATACACAAACAGAAAAGTATCATGCCCGCAGAAACTTCCTAAAATATCTGATCTGCCCAAGGTTTAGGACCTCCCGACTGCCCTCTCCCCCCGCCCCGCGACCCCCTGAGAGCTCCCATAGATCCCCAGGAGGACATTCTACTGCATTCTCAATGGCTGCCTCAAAAGATTCTGGGGTAGAAACAGGCCTGTCTCACTTAAAGGTTGTTTACTAATTAAAATCAGGTTTAATCCCTGTAAGTATTTAAAACCTACAGAGATACAGAAAGGTGAGATGCTTTCCATTATAGTTGTGGCAACTTCATTGCTCTTGGTAACACACAAGCGTCCCAGGCTTTGAGCTCCTTACGGAGCTCACAAGTAAGCAGCAATAATTTTACAAGTAAAATGAGCAATAGTGATTAGCATTTTTCTTTTTTTCAGAAAAAAAGAAGTTGACAAAAGATTTTGACTAGCTAAATTTGAACTTCCTGAACACTTACTCTGGCAATGTTTCCACTTTGAAAATTCAAAAACGAAAAATTATTTTCACCTGCCAGTTCAATACGATACTTAATGTTTATTTAAAATGCCTTTCATTTTATTGTATCAGTACTGAAATCTTGTCATTTTCTGTTCTGGGAAGTTTTATTTTCAAGCATCTTCCCACTACCCATTAATTTTGCTAGAAGAAGGAAGGAGAAGGAAAAGAACAGCATAAATGAAAGTTTGGTAAAGTTTTCATGGCCAAAATACAAATGCTAAAACTGACTAAAAGCTGTATGTCAATTTCTACCATCAATATTTGAAATATAATATCTGAATAGTATTTGAAGTGATAGAAAGTTAGAAATTATTTCTCTATAAGGAATACAAAGAAGAATCCTAAGCAGCTTTAAGTGTGTGGGCAGGATAAAAGGATCGATGGAAGTAGTTGGCTGGGGGATGTTTGCAGTCCTAAGCTCTAGACCTCCAGCCCCAGTACATGGGGAAGTTGTACCAAACTGGGAGCAGAGCTGCCAGAGTTACAGACGTGCTTTTCACTCCCTCTCGGCTGGGTGGTCTCTGTGGAGGAGATGGTGTGCAGGTAATTAGGCTGGTAATTTGGACCTTGCATCATCTGTCAGTTGCAGTTGTTCCTGAGGCAACAAATTTTCCCGTGACATACCAACATATGCAGCACCTACATGGATGTGAAATCTCATCTGACCATGTGCCTTGAAGCTTAAGATTTGTAGGCTTTGAAATTTTATTCAGAGGGAAACAACTTCAGATGCAGCTTTTACAAATCTTCCACAATGTACCTTTCTTTAAAAAGGTAATTCTATTTCAAAGCATGTTATAAAGTAACATCATTTTCCTTTATTACAGAGTTCTCAGTTAATAGCACCCTGTACTTAGGCTCCTCAAAATGTTCTTCTTCCTTTCTGAATAATTTAACTCCAACAACTCTCCAATGTCACACCTGAAGGTCTGAAATCCGAAGATAGTTCTATAACAACTAAAGTGTGTACCTCATGTTTAAAAGATGCTCTGCCTTGTGCTACTAGTTCAAACTTGACTTGTCTGATGCTTCTTCTCCATTCTTTGTATGGCTGCACATCTCAATATCAGACACAAATAACTGCAATCCCCCCAACCCCTTAAATGTAGATCTAAACAGTTTTCATGATTGAGATTATGCTGGCAGAATAGTTGTGTAAATGGGATCCTGACAAGAAATGTAGGGCTGCCAAATTTTCTCTTCATTTTTTTCCATTTCCTGACAGACAAATCCTTATAAAAGACAGGCATGAGGAAGAAATATTTTTCTTGTGTTAATAATTGCCTTGCAAATCCTAGAAATACTAGCAATAACAAAGATATTTTGGCTCTTGACATTTAAATAAAGACTAACTTTTTATATCTGTCAACCTTGTCAAATGATAAAGTGACTTTGTGTGTCATCTGATCAGAAATTTTCTCATGAGGGAGCTTTGCATTTTATGTTAGATTAGATTATCCTGATAAGTCTCTCTCTATTTTTTTTTTTTTTTTTTTTTTGCCATTTATGATAACACTTGTTATAAAATGAAAATTAAAGTGAAAAATGGTCCTTGGCTGAGAAATTTATTGGCAAACATAATTACTACCTCAAATGTGATAAAGTCATATAAATCACCTGGTCATAAATCCTGCACTATAATTCTCTAAAATCTATTACTGGTCTTTATTACAACCTTTCTATTGTACAGTGTTTTACCTGATACGAGGTTTGTGGAATTTTAAAAAATATTTCAGTAGTAAAACACTGTTCATGAAAGGTGGCAGAGTATGCAAGAGTTAACTGCACTGCGTATTTCACCCTGTAGTTGGTTTACAACAAAGCCAATCACGCTCTGTATACTGTGGTGGAAAAGAACGTATCTTTCATCCGATTAGTTATTATACCGATGCTTGGGACCACAAAGACTGTGCCCTGGAAAGCAATCACACTGCTCTCAATGAGATAAGATAATGCTGGAGGGTTTAGCTGGTCTCATGTTTATACTGTGAGTTCATATAGCCTGAGCTCTTGGGGCTGCTCTGTCCTGGTTTTCACCCCTGAGCTGAGCCAGCTGTCAAAAGCTAGCAGGTCGTGCTGTTCTACATGCTTTCCTGTGGAGCACCTTTGAAGGCAAGTCTGACAACAGAGCTAAAGATCTGTTCTTAGCGTTGGTTTGGTGAGGTGGAGTTATTACACAAGTATCCCACTCAAACTTTAAAATGAGACCTAAAATGCTCATTGGTAGAATTCACTGTTCAGGAAACAAGGTAAAAGATGAAAACATATTTTCTCGCTTGTTTTTAAAGACCCATAACAGAATACAAACAAAAATTTGCCTTTTGAACATCCGCTTTGTTTGGTGCGAAGTTTTTACAGCGCTGTTTTACATTCTAACCTTTGTATATCTCTGCCATTACAAGATGATCCAACTTCTGGCTACAACCGCAAGGAAACCATGAGTGCGTGCCTTCCGCTCCCCCTGGGGTTGTACATTCACAGATATGGTCCAGCTTAAACCATGCTAAATCAAGAATGCTGCAGCACCGCTTTCCCCACTGATAGCAGGCATACCTTACCAAACATTTCATCTCATCAGAATTAATCAAGAATTCAGCTGATTGGAGGAGCTGATCCTCTCAAGATGTAACCCAGCAAACAAAAGTTCTTTGCATTCCCTGCTGTTGGATGAAGGTAGAGCCAACACAGGGAGGCTGGGAATGCAGGGCCAACACTTTCATCTTGAGCTGTTTGTGAGACAGCAGGGTAAGGTTAAGAGACTGTAAGAGCTCAAGAAAGATGGGCAGCATTTGGAGCCCCTGATGGCAGGGAGTTCTTCTAACTGCTGAGCAGCATTTGACAGTACCAGCAGTCTGTGGAAACACTGCAGGACTGGGCTTTTATTTAACATTTACACATTAATATTGCACTCAAGAAAATGAATGGCTTGACCACACATGCCTTCACACACCACCTGTCCATTCCCCTCTCGCTTCTGTTATTTCTCCTCACTCTGAAGATAGCTTGCTAATTGCTGCGCTGGTATGTAATACGACATGGCCACAGGGAATGAAGAGATGGGAGGGAGAGAAAGAGAGAACTTGTGATTTGAGTAACAGCTTCATCTTGTCTCTGGTGGTAAGAGTTTGTTGTTCTAACCCCTTGGTCACCTCTTAAAATATCTGAAAGGGCAATGGCAACACTTTGTAGGCACTGGTGTGGCAGACCTGTGATGTATAGCTACATACCACCGCCAGTCTGAACCAGTCAACTGCTCCCTTTGCCAGCATTCACAACCGAAACAGCTACATGTGTCTATTAGCACTCATCAGACTGGCACTTAGCAGTAACCTGCGAGACCCACACGTTACAGAGCAGGATGACAGCTTTGGATAACAACTTATTTCTTAAGCTGCTTAAGCAGAAGGAAGAAATGATGTAAAACCAGGAAGGCTTTTGCAATAAGATGCAGCAGCCAGATGGAAGATAACGTGGCATCAGTAGGGAATTTCAAAATACCCTGAGTGGTTCTTGGAAAGCTGCAAAATTTCTGGGGAAATTGATAAGTCTGTGCTTTATAAAGGCGCATATTCTAAATGGTAATGCTGTATGTGCAATTTATTTCCAAAAGAAAGCACATTAATGTTTCTGATTCGTTGATGGTAATGATGACAACGTCTTCTGCTACTTTCAGAATAAAAACTTTTTCATTACAACACTGCCATTTCCATGATCTGATGCTTTTCTTCCAATCTTACCAATGAATAAGTATTCAACATAAAGAATATTAAGTAATTTTTAAGCTATTTCATCAGCAAGTAGCCCCAAGGAGGAGTATTTGTTTTGAAATAATGTTCTGTTAAGAACACACTTCAATCTGTATCACAAGAAGATATTTCCATCTCAAAACATCCACTTTACAGAAAGAAGCAGCAAAGACAAAAATCAAATTAGCTTATTTTCATGAAAGATAAGTTTATATAACTCAGTATTTTGTCAGTTGGGACCTAAACATTTTTCTAATTGCATTAAACAGGAGTTTTTTCATAGCCAGTGCCAAAACAAAAGGGTACCCTGGGCATGCACTGTAAGTTCACCATGACATGAATACCACATTAAATGGATGGTACTTTTATTTATTGCTCAAAGTGTTCCCTACACAGCCTTAACTCAATCCTTCAGTGCACTCCCTGATCCACGCTGTCCATAACAGGAGAGGATACAATTCAACATGTGTCAGGAACATTTAACAACATGTGCACTTAGTCCTTACTTGCACGCTAAAACCAACACTGTCTGGCCCCGAGACACAACACCTAAAACTTTTATTTATGTGTACATAAACTGAAATATGTGTTTTCTGTATATGTTGTACAGGTATTATACACATAAATTAGAACTAGCAAAAACAACAGAAAAAAATTAAGTGCTTCTGTGTGAGCACTTTATTTTTTCTTGCAAGGTGGATTTAATTTAATATGTGTACTAAAAAGCAAATCCTGCTGAGGCTACTAAAATCAGGTAATTTTTTGGTGTATCTGTAACATTAATTACAGATTTGGATTCTGGTTTTTATTGCACAGAGTTATTGTTTCTCCCCTGCAATAAAATTGACAGTTAGTAGAGTTTTCCCTTTCTGTCTCCCTGTGAATGTCTGCTAGCACTCCAAGACCATTAACACAGCAGCATATTTCCTGAACTTTTGGAGACTTGAACGATCAGTATTACAATTTTATACTGCTGTTTGCTTTACCGCTTGTGTGCTAACTCGATTAAGACAGTAAATGTCAATTTGTTTGTCAGATATAGTATGCCCATGTTCTTCAGGAAAATTTTTCATAGAGATGTTCAATTTTTATGTTCACAATTCTTAAAGGTTTGAGATGCTACTTTTTACAAATTGTATAAGAAATGGTAACTAACAGAAAACCTCAGTCTTTCCACATTTATTTATGTTTTTCTGTGATACTTTCTCACTCAAATAAATTAATGGATTTGTCTTCATAATACCCTTCTGAGTTCAGCAGTGCCATTTCCATTTTTCTCTGTAGCCATACAGATGTTAGAAGCTTTTCTTCTTGGCTTAGGAGTGTAGGGGGAGGTATTCCTTTGCTGAGTAGATTTCAGTTCCTGCATGAAGCAGTTGGAGAGAAACCTGCATTTTAAAGTAAAGGAAAGCCCAGGGAAATGTACTGTACTTAAATTGCAATATATCAAAGCTGACAGTAAGCATGCTCCCATGCTCCCTTCACTCTCTGACACCTCTTTGTTCTGTGTGTCGTGTTGTGTGTCCTCTCCCCCGCCCCCAATCTTCAGCTTTAATTATTTTTTTTACTTATTATTTATGCTACTCAAAATATGCTAGATATATTTTGAAGACAACCCTTGCCCTGAACAGCATAATACAACAATGACTGTGTAGTAACAGAACGCCATTTCTCCTTCTTTTATAGCCTTATTACTGTTCTATCTGAGCAGCTCTGAATTTAATGCATTTCTCCTCATCTCCCTGTGCCCTAGGGAAGGACCACTGCCTCCATTGTACAGATGGGAAACCAAATACCTCGATAGTGTAGGTCTCAAGCCAGTTTTTCTAGGCTCTAGTCTTACTCTAATATGGTCCAGCTGAAAACAGTCTGCCAGGCCGTGCCACTGCCATGTGTTCCACCTGCCTTAGCAGCAATACCATGTCATCCTCGGATAATTTTTAGAAGGGTCCTGGGTGCCACCTCTCCAAAGGGCACGAATGTTTATAGAAAAGTTGATTTGTGGCTGCTCTATTAAATAATCAGATTAAGCCACAAGCATCCTGCAGCTGCTTAGAACCTGTGCAAGGTAAAGGAGAGAGTCAGATTTTAGCTCCCACAGACAGTGTGTCTGTCCCCAGAAGTTAATGGACAGATTCTTAAAGGCAATGGTGCCTAATTCCCACTGATTTAAAGGGGAATTAGGCAGGCATCTTTCTGTCTCCCATGAAGGCTGAGCATAAATGACTTGGGCAGTCACTGTGTGAGTAGTAGCATGCAGATTTCAAAGCCTGTCTTTCCAGACCTAGGTAAACCAAGAAGTCAATGAACCATCCCCATTTCAAGTCTATAGGACACCCAAACAAGGGGGATATACTTTGTTGAGTTTTAATACTCAAACCTATTTGCACGGGCCACTTTCCTTTCTTTCCCCGTTCCACCCTAGGCAGTAACACGTTTGGTCATGCACTGCAGAGGCATTCACAGTCTTTGGAACAGCTGCCTTTTGAATTTCTCTTCCCTAAATACATTCCTCTGTCACTAGAATCTGAAAGCGTTTCTTTTGATTTTAAACACCTCCTATACCCTGCTGAGCAGATGGCCATTCTCCCTCCCAGACTACCTCTGTGAATACACCAGGAAAATTGTCAGCATACAGAGATCCCCTCCCTCCTTCGGTGGGGAAGCCCTATCCTGAGAGTATGGTACAGATGCAGCATTCATACAAAACAGCCCCCACAGCCAATTAAAAATACTCAAGTCAGAATAAATTGGAATCTTCTTGGGGATTTTCCCATATTTTCTGAAACCTTGGTAACTGTTCACAAATAAATAAAGTTCCGACCATTCTGTCTGTGATAATTAAACTTACAAATTGAACGTATAATAAGTCTGAGCAAAAACGTTTCTATGAAAAATGGTTTGATAGAGAACATCTTACATAACAATATCATGAAAGAAATTTGCCCTTTTTTCCATACCATTTCCCTTTTACTTAATAGTGAGAAAAGGAAGAAGAGAAAGATCGAGAGAATAAATAAATTACAGAAAAAAATTATTGGCAATTTTCTGGGATATTATTTTTCCAAATACCTTGACATTCATCATTAAAAATGCTATCTTCCAAAAAGACAGACCTGTGTGGTCACATTCTCATAAACTTACAGTTCTCACGTACTTTATTCTCTCATTTGTCTGTCTGACATTCATCTGGATTTATACTGCCAAGTCTCATGCAATGAACATGATAATAAAACCCATTCCCTCCTACACTCCAGCTTAGCTGGAGATGCCTTCCATATGCGTGCAACACCAGTGCCTCCCATATGAATGTGAAAACAATCTTTTTTTCTGCTCTGCAGCCATCTCTCCTGGCCAGTGGGTTCAGCAGGGCAATGTGACCCACTGAGCGGATGTATCCAGGGTGGGGGGAGATTGCAGAATAAGGACAGGACTGTGGCACTGCTCTGCAGCCACGAACATTTCATTAAGCAAGATACCAAACACAAGGAACTCAGCTGGACAATGCAATGCCCAGGAGGGCCATCACCTCTGAGACACAAACCTTTTCCGACAGCCTCTGCAGGACATGCAGCTGATACTCCCGTATGAAACTGTAGTCCATGCTGCAGCCCAGCAGTATGGTCCTTCCACAAGCAAGTGGTCTAATGTTCAAGAGACAGCTCTAGAATCAAATACAACAGCAGGTGACATAAAATAAGAAGTATTGATATTGGCTAGAAGCTGAACTAAATACAAATAAAAAAAACATCAGCAACTGGTGCCAGCCCTCTGGACTTAAAGAATTGCTCTCGTCTCTTGGAACCACCACTTCCAGCCATTTTTTTTTCCATGTGTTGCGGCAATGTGCACTCATTCACTCATTATGGTGCCATCTCTCACGCAATACAACTGTCCAATTTCTCTCTGCTTCCTCAATATAAATATATATATATCCTATTGTATAGCATAATCAGTCACTACATAGTGTAATATAGCACATGTAACTGTGTGTTGCAGGCAAAAGAGCCTTGACTCTGGGAATTTCACTTAATTTATTGACAATTTTTAACATAAAATTTTAATTACTGATTCAGATATTGAGCAAAACAAGAAAACAAACAATTAAGCAATCACTTAGTGAACCACCTTGCCTCCCCCTTCTCCAGGCTCAACTTCAGCCCGACATCTCTCTTCCCATTTTCCTAGTCTCACCTTCCCCTGTTTTGCCAAACCCTTCAGTGTGGTGTTGGGCGGTGGAGGAGGTAGGGGTCAGTGCAGAGGTTTATTTCTGCTGCCCCTTGTTTCTTACTGCTTTTCCTCCACTGCTCCTTGCTCCTGACTGCTCCTCTCCCTCCATGGGCCCCCTTCCCTTCAGAGGTGTCCCTGCCCCAGCAATGTCCCTTTCCACATAGCTTCCCCAGTTCTCCCTTTTCTAAAAGTAGGCCGGTTCATGTTTTTCTTCATGTAGCCCCTTTTCCGTGTCCTTCTATGTGTCCTCCCACCCCTCCAGGCTGCGCCTCCCACCCCCAGCACCACCCGCTGAAGTCAACAGGACTATTAACATGCTGAAGTGCTTTACTCTCTATTTCTGAAGACTATTTTACCTATTATTTCCACTATTCGGGAAAAAGATGTAGTAATTTTTTTTCAGGAATTTCACATTTGTTAACCAAACAATTCACTACCTTAGTGTACTCCAAATTTGTGTGTTTCATACCAAAACATTTATTTTATCAAAAAGATATGTAATTGAAGTGACAACTAGACAGCCTATCCTAGTAAAATGTCTGCTGCAACCACATTAGTGCTTTGGATATTAAGACCAAATATATATAATGCCTGGTTTTGTCTGGGGAATTTTGAGGCTGACACTCCATGACCAGTGACCATCTCCATCTCCCAGTTACTGCAGTTACAGTAGGAAAGACTATGAACTCCTGAAAAGACAGATCTCAAGCATCAGTTGTCCAAATTACAGCCTAAACCTATTATAGCTGACGGCTAGGAGTTTGAGCACAGTATTTTTCTTTAATCCTGGATTGTAACCCTTCTGCAAAATGAAAGACTCATTTTTTCAGAGAGGAAAAATCAGTTTGTCTTTTTTATTACTGGAAAAAAAAAAGAGTTTGTTATCATCTGAAAGACATTTTTCATTTCTCTGGACTAATTAGATGACTTGCACAAAAATATGGCAAAAAAATTGAAAGAGATCTCTGTTTACTTTAAATCTTTCACAAATGAATTGGAACAAGGTCAAATTACACACTGTGAGAAGAGACTGTAGTATTCCTTCTGGAATAAATATCCCTGAGCTGTGTTCTGCGCCTAAGAGCTACTTTTAAGAGTCACTTAATAATAATGTGTGTGTTCAAATGAACAAAGAACTTTGTAGAAAGCATGAACATGATCTTAATAATCTTAATAACTAACATTACATTTGTGATACTAATAATGAATGGGAAGCATGTGGTCAGACAAAAGAACAAAGAAAAATTAGCTACTATATCGTAGGCTATGGTTTTCAGAAGCCAAAACCTTTGACAGTTATTTTTAATGAAGCTTTTATTATACCAGTTAATACTAGAATGAAACAATAGATTCATTTCTACATGAAATTTAATTGCATCCAAGCATTTGAAGGACAAACAGTAGAAATTAATCAAATTTGCAAAGGTAGGACAAAGAAAATATGGTGACAACTAAAGGAATACAGTTAGACAAAAGAAAAAAAAAATTGGGAATCAAATTAAATATAAAATATCAAGTCAAATCAGATGACAGAACGAATAGCAAAGTTTCATCCCAAGACTCAGCTGCAACAGGACCAACCAAAACACCTGATACCTCCTTTTGTAAAACAATCCTGAATTAGCAACAGAAGGATCAAGATGTTCCAAAAAGTCTTTTCATCCATTAGAGACAATAATTCCCTTCAACTGGAAGACCAGTATGGTATTCATAACTCCTTCAATTGAACATAGTTCAACAAATCTTCTAACAGGATGAAAAAGTGTGAACTGAACATCTGTTGTGTTTAAGTGCACAGATGCTATAGCTATAACAGTTATAGGACCAGAGCACCGGCTCAACTGCAGCTTGTTCCCACCTGTAGGAGCACATATCAGCTAGCATGCTCCCAGACAACGTCTAGGCATGGAACAGCATAGGCCAAAGGCAGCTTTAGACAAGCATCCTGCTTTGGGGGAAGAAAGTTTAGGTATAAGGACACACGTTGTACCAGTTAGTTACCCTCAGGGCCAAAATGTTGTTCCTGGTCCATTTTACTTACCAGCATGCATGCAGCCATAGAGTTATTTCCAGAGCAGTAAGACAACAGAAGTAAATCAGTGCCCTTCTATTGAAATCCATTGCAAATCGGGTTTGAAATCCACGAGACTTTTCTGATTTACTAGAGATACATGAAGACAAAGCATCTTGAGGCATAATGACTTGAAAAAAACACTCAAAAGCAAAGAAAAAGAGCACATATTTTTTTTACTAGAAAGCTTAATCTTTCCTAACTGTTACTAAGAAATTTACTAAGAATGTGTGGCACATCTCTCAGGAATTACTTAGCTGATTTTTCATTCATTTATGTTTAATTCTGTGTAGCGCTTTCTGAGAAGGCAGAATTTTATTTAGCCTGTGTTTTAGTGAGGAAGTTAAGTTAGTGGAAGAAGCGGATTTTAACAGTTGTATTCAGGTAACTTTGTATAGAAAGCAGAGTTAAGATACCAGCAGCTTCAGGAGAGATACAGGCAATGGAGAGCTGTTGGTTCATTTGGACTGTGAAAACAGATTCTAATGAGTCATTTTCAGATGTCGGACACAAAATTGACTCTGGATTTACACATAAAATTCCCTGAGCAGCTCCACTGACACAATAGCATCTTTGAGCAGTAGTTGAGGACAGCTCACAGAGTGGGCCACAGGACAATCTGAATATCCCAGCTAAACAGCAGGGATGGCAGTTTCTTATGGAGCAAACAGGGCTCTGTATCAGGAGACCTAAACATTATTTCTAGTTCTGCCATTGACTGACTGTTTAACCCTGGACAAAATATTTAATCTTCCTGTACTGATCCATTGCTCAAATAGGATTTCAGTTCTTACCTAACTGAAAGCTATGCATAAAAATATATATAATACCTAAATATTACTAAAACTAAAACAAAACACAAAAAAGCCTTGTACATGTTAACTTTAGGCTAGGTCAGGATATTGTAATCTAAACGCATGCAATGAGCTTCTGTGACTAAAGATTCTGTTTGCTTTAGAATAAATCAACACCACAGCTCTCAATACTCCAAAATCTTGAGGAAGAGTTTGGACCAGTTTGACCAGATCTGAGCTTTGCTGGTCCCTATTAACATTAAAAATAGGACTCAGCTGACCCATAACATGAGATTGCAGCCCCTCCTCTAATACGTATTAACCTAAAGCTAAATGGCTGCCAACATCTCTGTAAAGCTTCCTCCCATTCCCTGCTAAGTCTTCATTTAGTCACTTTATAGTATTTGTAGATCAAAAACAGCTCTCCAGCTCCGCCTTAAGCACTGGATAAAGCAATTTTCTTTAAGAGTTTTAGGGTATTAGACTCAAGTGTATTTCTCAAAAGTCTCAAATGGAGCAGATAAAAGGGCAAGCAATGGATATAAAAAGAAATAATCTCAACTTGATACCTGGCAAAAGGGGGTGATTTTTGTGGCTGTTGATTTCACAAATCATTAAACATAACAGCAAACATAAAATGAATGTTTCCTGCCCATTTTTTAAATGTAGATGCATAGGGGGAGCCTGTAATGTTCCCTCATGTGAGTGGTCATTAGATTGAGCATTACATGGAGGGCAACTATATAAGTGCTCTTGCAGTGTCATCCTCAAATAGAAGATGCAGCTGGTTATAGCCCCAGGGGCAGAAACCACAAGTACTTACTGTGATTGCAGTCAAAGGTCTTATCTGCGTCCAGGTTATTCTTCTCTTCTCCAGGAGAAAACATCAGTGATTCAGTTTCAATAAAACTGTACAATGCTGATATAGAATGAGACGTTGCTTACTTTCTCTACATTTATGACCGAAAATCTCTCTTTAACCCACTCCTCCATCTGCATTGCTGGGCCACTCCGCCACTGGTACAAACAAATGAGACACAGGGCGGACCTTGAGCTCTTTTTTTCAGCTGTTACTTCAGCTAGCCTGTTACACTACCCGACAAGGAGCTGGCTTTACAGTTTTTTACCCAATAACTTTCTTTTCTCTGTTTCCAGCCTTTACCAGTAGTGTAGTACAACCATTTCAGCAGAGACCTTCTTTAGACTGTGTTTCAACAAGGCAGACAAAGTACTAAAGAACAGGTACTGGATTCAACAGCCCGCATTTTTTAATATCCCACCCTACCATGGCAGTGCACCATATTACTGCAGTGAGTTTAAGCTTTATGCCCAAACTGGCCTTAGCTCCTTGTCCTCTAGGTATCTGCTATGAAGACACTAGGTTTCTCATATTTATAGCTTCAGATGTTCATTATGTTGGTCCAATGAATAATCTTGATACATTAAAGAGGAACACCATTGTTT
This sequence comes from Balearica regulorum gibbericeps, assembly GCF_011004875.1. Lineage (NCBI taxonomy): Eukaryota > Metazoa > Chordata > Aves > Gruiformes > Gruidae > Balearica > Balearica regulorum. The sequence continues at coordinate 19,926,236 of NC_046186.1, forward strand.
CTAAGAGGATTAGCTCCAATCCTTCAACAAAAGAGTGACTGAAACAGAAACAGAAAATATATTAAAAGAGGAAAATTCAGGATACACGAGTTTGGACTCCTCTATAGAAACACATTTTAATGAGTTTAAAGTTGAGCCCCACCTTTGCCACTGTTGATTAGTACATAATAATGTACACAAACAAGGATCAGACAAATCGGGACAAATGCTGGTTCTAAGAGAGAAGCTGCTTTTTCCTGAGAAACAGAGAGGAGTGTCACACACTGTTGAGAAATTCATTTATTCAACACCTCGCACTTATACCAGATCAATTGGTAATGGAAAAAAAAAAAATATCAAAAATCTCTTTACTCTTGATTGTTTTGTTTATCTTGGCAGTCTTCCAGATTTACATTTCCTGGTTTTCTATCAATGATCTTCCTACAAGAATAGTTTCAGCAGACTGAATAATAGAAAACAGTGTGTGCTGACAATCAGGCCTGACATAATGGAAAAGTATTGATACTTAAAGCTTGTTTTTAATACTAGCTCAGACTCATGTTACAGCACTGAAATCCAAAGCCATTGCAGACAGGAATAGAATGTATTGATGTCATCAGATCAGTTCATAAACTCTAACACTTCTTTTATGTTGCTCTTTTAAGAAATATCAAGATCCTGTATGTGATATTTCAGTAATTAAGGGTGTGTTTTACAGAAAAATTCCCAGCTATTATGATGATTATATCAGATTAAGTACTATTGTACTTCATTTGTACTTTTTTCTTTTAAAAGCAGCATACAAAGGGATATGTGCTAGAAAGTACTGACTCCCTTGATTTAGTCATTGTAAGACCATATCCTGAAAGCACTGAATACTCTTTAAGCTTGAATTGCAATAGTGAAGGGAAGCAGATATACTCATGAGCTTTTGATTCAGAATTTGTAATTCAGCTTTTGCTCAAGACTTGATTGGGAAAAACCGTTCCTGGGACTGATCCAGAGAAAGGCTGAGTTTTACAGAGAATCCCATAACTCACATTGACATTGGTACTAATGTCAGTGACAATTTATGGTGTGAGCTCCTCTCAGGATCAGATTTAATATGAAATATCAATTCTCATTGGGAGCCCCAAATGCCAATGCCCTTTCACAATACAGTCCACTGATTTCCCAGGATTTGGCCTATTAAAAACAGACTAAGGAATTATTAAGCTTTATCTCAAAGTGCACATTTTCCTTTTTTACTTCCACTAAGTTATTTGATGATATGAGATAGAGACCACAAAATCAATACGGCCTCAAGTAGCAGTACTGCACACAAGGGGTAGCAGACACTGCAGGCTGTTACACATCTTCTTCTCACAACTGGGCAAAATGCAGTAAGGAATAAGCAGTCCCTTGAATCTGGCAAGCTAAGTGAGCATTTGAGAGGCATCACAAGCTTTGTTCTTCCTGCAGCAGCAGTCAGGCCAGTGCCCCTAACCCCAGGCAGATTACAAAAAGTTACGTGCTACCGACTAGCCTCCATAACTAATTCAGTCGGCGACGGGTTTGGTTGGTTTGCACTCATAATCATGCAGGCTGTTATACAGCACTAGTAATATGAGAGGTAATGAAGCAGCAGTTGCTTTGCTCAAATTATTCCCCGTATTTTCCCTTCCGGTGGCTGCCTGACTTAAAAAGAGAGGCCCTGAAGGCACAGAACGTGCTGGATTCCCAAGGCCCACATATCAGGGCAGTCCCTTATGCAGCCTTCCTTCATCGCTCTCTAACTGTTGCTACAACACCCAGTAAAAAGCACAGCTTCTTCTGATTTCTTTTGGCACAGCACTACCTTTACAATAGAGCTCAGATTTCAGGCACAGCTTTTAAGCACGAGTTGATTTATAGGCATAGAGGCATATGGTTTTTTTCCACCAAGTAGGAAACAACTTGATTCCTTTATTAATCAGTTAGTCTTTCCAAAGAAGTTGTTGAGATGTAATTAAATAATTCACCACTGTATCAGGGCGTAAGAGAGTACTGAAGGACTGGAGGCCTCTTTTCTGAAAGAAAACTGCAACTAGGACCTGAGGAATTGGGCATAAAATTAATACATGTTTTGATAACTTGAAGGCACATAAGGTTTCCTTTGCAAATATTGACTTACCAAATAGGCATGCAAATACTCTAGGGTAAACACTCAGTACAGCACATGGAAAATATGAGTTATGATTATATACTCCACTATGAAATAAAAAAGGATACACATGTATCTCTGGTGTGTTCATTGGAACAGTGAGCTTTCTGCCTTCAGACATGCAGCCACTTGGACATTTTCAATGTGTGCTTAGACCACAGAAAAAGCACAGAAGGAAGGAAAGAACGGCAAGTGAGTGCACAAGGATGAGACAAATGATGCAATGAGCAATACTCATATGCAACAGGAAAAATTCTCGCAGCTTGAAGAAGGTACAGGTTGTCATAATTTCCAGACCAAAGCAGAGGGTTACAACACAAAGCAATAAGTGAAAAGCAGAGCAGCAAAGCAAGACATCAATCTGTCATCTGCTGTCTCACAAAGAATCATCTGTATATGTCTCACATCATCACCTCTTTCACCTCTGAATTTGGCCCTCTGCATCTGTGACCATAGAACAGAGGGTGATTCTTAGACAGGAAGATCAAGTAAACAACACAATAGTCACTTATTTAGCAATGACCTCAGCCCAAATAACTTGAAAATAAACTTGACTTACAGTATTTTTTACTAACACAAACCTTAACAACCACAATTTCACCCAAGTCCCTTAAAAAGCCAGTTATCCTAGAGGTAGTAGCCATGTAAGTCCTTTAATCACCTAGCTAGCAAAGACAACCTCCCACAACCGCACATATCAACCCCTTTCAACAAGTTTATGATTGCATGCAGGACCTCACATTGGGCAGGACCCTAATAATCCCTTACATGCTGATGTGCCTTCATATCTCATCACCAAATCTTTTAGGCAAGCTCTTTAATGGTAGCTTTCTGTTACTGTCATTAAACTGTGGCTGAAAAACCCAGTATAAAATATCAGAACTGGGACTTCAGCAAGCATGCAATCCGGTGCCACACAGGATATCCTGGAAGATTCACAAGGAAATGGTGTAAGCTGTGCCTCGTAACGGTCCATAAACAGAAAATGGTTATAATGGCACTGTACCAAGCAGAGGTAGAGTCTAGTGAGAATCTTTCTTCCTTTACTGTTTTTAAAATGGATCTGAAGTAGAAAGTAACAGGAATATAAGCTAGACACTAGTAAGATAAAAAAATACAGAAAGAAAACAGAAGAAGTGAATCTAAGTAATATGAATAACGGTTATTATTCCAAGTATTTTCTGGAATAAAACAAAGGAGACTATGTTCAGTGAAAATATAACTTCAAACAAAGGAGTTGGATTGTAGGTGAGAAAGCAGTAAAATATTAAGAAAGTCAGCATGTCTTGGGAACTTACCTACAGCCATAACCTGTCAAAAGTTTGTAGCAACAGCTCCTTTTGTGTGTAGTAAGATTATACCAACCTCTTATGCTGTTTTCTTACAGCATAAATACATCTAATGAGTCTAGTGTGGCTACATACAGGATAAAATATTTTTCAGTATTCAGATCAGATCTAAAACATTCCAGTGCTCAAATCTGGAGTAATCTGTGACAGGAAAGAAACAAATTGCAAAGGAGGCCAGAGAAGGAGAGAGGATGATAATAGGTTCAAAATAATTTCTAAGGCAAAAGTATTACCTAACAACATTTAAATAAAAGCTAGATAACATATACTGGTTATCTATATTGCAAAAATATCTTTAAATGTTTGAGAACAAAAGTATCATATGAATGATATGACATGACTTAGTCATATGAAGTAAAGAAAAATGAATTCTTGAAAAGTGAACACTCCATTCTTTGAAACTTCATTCTTGAAAAATTTCCAAGTGTTTCTCAACATTACTGACCAACCTAGAATGTCACAAAATTTTGTGGCTTTTGTTTTGGTGGTTTTTAAATTTTCCTAAGGAAAATTAAATAAGACACTTCAGAATATAATGAAATGCAGAAGATAAGAAGAGAAAGCCTACAGAATGGCTGTAACCTAATGATGAAATAGTCAGTTGCACATTTTAGCCTCTTCATGTTGTTTAGCATCTGTGTAGTGTTATTATTCCTGTTGTTAGCACCTTTTTGAAAATGCTGAGTAACAATACCTGTGGTTCCCAGGGAATTATCTAGCCTAGGGTTCAATACTGAGTCCAGTCTTGTTTAACATCGCCATTAATGATCTGGATGATGGGGCAGAGTGTACCCTCAGCAAGTTTCCAGGTGATGTAAAATTGGGAAGAGTGGCTGATACATCAGAGGTTCATGCTGCCATCCAGAGAGACCTTAACAGGCTGGAGAAATGGGCTGACTTGAACCTTATTCAGTTCAACAAGGGGAAGTGCAAACTCCTGTACCTGGGGAGGAAAAACCAATGCTGAGTGACAACCAGCTGGAAAATGGATTTACAAAAAAGGACCTGTGGATCCTAATGGATACCAAGTTGAACAAGAGCCATGTTGTGGCAAAGGCAGCTAGTGGTATCTTGGGCTGCATTAGACAAAACATTGCAGCAGGTCAAGGGAGGTGATCCATGCCCTCTATTCAGCACTAGTGAAGCCACACCTGGAGTGTTGTGTCCAGTTCTGGGCTCCTCAGTACAAGGGAAATGTGGGCATACTGGATGTTGTCCAGAGAGGCACACAAAGATGATTAAGGTACTGGAGCATCTCTCCTGTGAGAAGAGACTCAGAGAGCTAGGACTCTTCAGCCTGGAGAAGAGAAGGCTCAGAGAGCATCTTATTAATGTATATATAGATATATAACGGGCAATGGGCACAAACTGAAATGCAGGAGATGCCATCTGAACATCAGGAAACACTTTGTTACTGTGAGGGTGACCAAGCACTGGCACAGGTTGTCCAGAGAGGTTGTGAAGTCTCCATACCAGGAGATATTCCAAAGCGGGCTGGACACAGTCCTGGACAACCAGCTCTCAGTGGTCCTGCTTAAGCAGGGGAGGTTGGACAAGCTGACCTCCAGAGGTTCCTTCCAACCTCAACCATTCTGTGGTTCTGTGATTTATTTGGGGCTACAAAGATGATTAGGGAACTGGAGCATCTCTCGTATGAGGAAAGGCTGAGAGAGCTGGGTCTGTTTAGCCTGGAGAGGAGAAGACTGAGAGGGGATCTTATTAATACTTATAAATATCTAAAGGGTGGATGTCTAGAGGAAGGGGCCAGACTCTTCTCAATGGTGCCCAGTGACAGGACAAGGGGCAACGGGCACAAACTGGAACCCAGGAAGTTCCATCTGCATATGAGGCAAATGTTCTCCACTCTGAGGGTGACCAAGCACTGGAACAGGCTCCCCAGAGAAGTTGTGGAGTGTCCTTCTCTGGAGATATTCAAAACCCGCCTGGATGCGATCCTGTGCAACCTGCTGTAGATGATCCTGCTCTAGCAGGGCGGGTGGACTAGATGATCTCTAGAGGTCCCTTCCAACCCCTACCAGTCTGTGAATCTGTGAATCTGTGAATCTGTGAATTTGTATGTTAAATACTGATATAACAAATGGCAGGAACTTACAAATATAACAGCGGAACTATTTGGAGACAAAAGAGTTTTATAAAAAAATGCAGAGATAAATGAGCTTGCAAAATTCAGGGTGTGAAATTCCTTAACATATGTCAGTTTAAAAATATATAATTGAGTGAGCTTTATGTAATACACAATCTGAAAATTAGCAGAGAACCGTCACGTATATGCACTGGCCTTTCTGAATTTTAAAGGAATATACAAAAGACCAGTATTACATGAAGAAAACTAGAAAAAAACAGTGTAATATTAAAGATGGGGGAAAAAAATAAGTACACAGACAACTGCTGTCCCTTAAATATAAAACAGCAGAAAAACTAGCAAAAGTAAAATGGTATTTCTAAAATGGCTGGAAATCTCCCACATGAAAATAACAATAGAGTGAAGAGCATTGAGGCCTATCCCTTCCACAGTCATATATGAACTGAAGGGGTAAATGCTTTTATATATATTTTAATAACTTATCAAGAGATTTAGAATCCTTGGTTTTGAAGTATTTGCTTCTTCCTATAATTTACGTTGGCTGCAATGTTTCTGTGAGGTTTCGACACTTGTTTAGAACTTTCTGTCTGATTTTAAAACTTTGGGGTTTTTGTCTCCAAATATTTATTTTAAAGCATTTAAAATCAGTAATGCACTCTGTCGAACATTCTGGGAACACGTAATTAATGTAAAAGCTTGACTCTAATGTAAAAGCTTGATCCTTCAGAGACAGACTTCCACTGCCTTTTGTTGTACTCCGGTAGCTGAGACCCATTCCCTCTGCCTCCACATTTGAAATATGTTCTTAGATTCAGTAATCTTATCCGTGTTTTCTTATGCCATCCCTGATGACTTACTGCTATTTCTAGGCTCCATTATGCTGACTCATGGACAGCATTTTCCAGCGATCATTTGTTGAACTGGGCTGACGAATGCAAACGATGTCAGATTATTATTGACAGTGCATCTACTGTACATGGTGGCTACTAACACCCTAGTAGGAACCTGCATAAATCATCTGCAAAATGATTTAACCTTGGGTCCCTTAATCCTTCCATTTCTACAGGTACATGCCCTGAACCCTAGCCCCTCCTGCCTCCTCAGTTCAGGACGCACAGGTTACCGGGCTGATGCAGATGGACCTCTGCCCTCTCTTGGCAAAGCTCCACCACCTTTGCCCTCTGCCCCCACTGTCCTGTCCTGCAGCACAGTGATCACTGTGACTTTGCAGGCAGCTGCACATGCCACAATCTTATAATGCCGGTGTAAAATATGTACTGTGAACTATGGAGTGGCTCCTGGTAGGGTTGGTGTGTTTGTTTTGCCAGGTGATGCACATTTGCGGTGTTAATCGAACATTGGGAGGCAGCAACCTTAACCTTCTGGGAAATCATGCAAGAAGGAGCGCTTTTTCTCATCTTGAACTTTGTGTTGTAATAATGTTTTTCTCATTTACCACAGAAATTTTAGAACCAACTGGGAGAAGATTTAAGATGTTTCTCTTGTCAGAGTAAATTTCTTCAGTGAGTTTATAACCAGTGCTGCACTGGACTATTATAAGCAATATAAGCTTACCTTTGACTGGCATCTGAAATTTGATGCAATTTTTTTTTTTTTTTTTAATCAAGATCTGTTACACTTACAGATTTGCTATAAACAGCATCTTCTTTCTCTCTTTTCTGGATTAAAAAGTTTTAAGTTAAATAAACATTTGCAAAAAGGGTACAAAATTAGACTTTGTATTATAGCAAATAAAACATAAACAATGTCCATCTGTTCTGAGATGCTTTACAGTTCAAGGCAAAAAAAAAAAAAAAAAAATTCCTCTTTCAGATTTAAATCGTGGTGGTGCTGTCCAGCTAGAGAGCTAAACCTTCTCAGTTTTAAATTAAAAAAAAAAAAAAAAAAAAAAAAAAAGCAATGTAACTATTTCTGAAGGTAGTAAGTTAGCATATTTAGTCTTTATCCCATTAGCTGATTGATGAAAGGCCTTGCTTTATAGGAGACAGACATACCTCGACGTTTTGCAAGAGCTGTATTTCTGCCCAACATTATCTCTATGGAGAAAGAGTGGCACCTAGCTGTCAGACGGGCTAACACACTACACATCCTTTAAGGATCACCCAAAATTACATGCTGACATAATTTAACAGTTCCTAGTTAGTCACAAAACAAAAAATAAGATACTAAAATCTTTACCTGACAAACACCAGTTTTCAGAAACACCTCATTTTCAGTGTCCATTCTGACCTCTGCGAAAGCTTGACGTTTATCTCAAAACTTTGGATGTGAATTTGGTCTCTAGTTTGGGAAAGTACATTAAGGGTAGGAGGAACCCTAGAAATTTAGGTCTGTATCTGTCAGCGGGCACAAGAAATTAATTCTTTGTGCGCATATAAGAGAACTGTCAATAGCACTGTTTACCCAGTCATTATTAATATCTTTGTTTTCGTAGGGCTTGATTACATACCCTGCTACAGCACACTGCTCCCAGAGTTTAATGGGATAAGGTAAGTATTCTGTACCTCTTTCCAGTTGAAAAACTACTACTTTCCCCCTGCTCAGTTGTTCTGTTGTCCCACTTTTCTATTCAGCAAGGTTTCAGAATTTGCTTGTGGAAGCTGAATTCCTCTTTGACTAATTGCATTTCTTGACAGAACTGAGCTTGCCAGGCTGTCAAACTGAGGTAGCTGCGATGAAGGATGTTTCAAAACGTTTAGGAATGATACATAAATTGTCTCATAAAATAACATCATATTGATGCATAGCATTATGATATATAAATTCTCATGAAATTACAATAAGCACTCTTACCTGAGAACAGTCTTGAAAATTTTAAATCTACCCCAGATTGGAAGCTAAACAGATTTGATCCCACTCTAGTTTCAGCTTCTGATGAATTCTGAAAGATAATATGGAAAATCACAGAGAAAATGCCTGGATTCCTATAAAACACAGCTTTATATAATATATAAAAAGTCTTTTATAATGTTTCTCATGTTTAGCAATCACACTTAGCAGTCACATAGAAGAATTCACTGAAGGAGCTTTTTACAATCCGTCATAAACACAGAAGGAAATTAAATATTTTAATGTTGATATATGAATTGATTGTCCACCATCACCTGGAAAAATGCTCTCAGTTCTGGTCATGTAATTTCATTAGATGATACAACAGAATTTTAATGGAGATACACTGACAGCAGAACTGAAATTGGGATATTCAGAGAAATCAGCCTTATAAAACAGTAAATTATTTCACAAATACATGTTAAAACTAAAGGTTAAATATCACCACATCAGGTAACAGCATTTTAAAACTTGCTTGGTACAGTTGGAACTCATACGAGGCAGAAACAACAAATACAAATTTTTAGAGAGGAGCTGATACAGGTCAGGGAGTGTAGAGGAATACCTAATAATGACCACTTCAGACAGGCAGATATGGGGCTCATTTCTCATCATACAATGTTAAAGGGAAATCAGTGAAATCAAAATGCAAGAAATGGGTAAAGGGATTGTTTCACCTGAAGTAATAGTCCTCTGAGGGCTACAGCCTGGAATATAGTGCATACGCACTTTACACTGACTGGGGGAAGCCATTTTGCTTCAAAGCATCAACCAACCACTAGCTGACAGGATTTAGGAAGAAATTTCCCCATGAACTACCATTTTGAGAATTCTAGCACTTTCAGCTGAACGCTACTACCAGGCACCGCTGAAACAGGACACCACATCTCAGGTTTGATACAGTATGGCAGTTCCTACATTCCTAAAATTCCTGTTTAATCACTGCAAATTAGATCTAACTGAATGTTCCTGCTGGGCTTACAAAAATAAGGATAAAGGTTAAAGTCTAAATTAAGTGGAACATTACTACTAGTAGTTTGTCTGCAGTGTATGTTACAATGGTTGTATTTAAAGGTGAGCTATGTGTAAGCTCAAAGCAAAATTCTGCAAGCCAGTTGAGCTTCTGCTGAATTGGAAGAACATATACAGCTCCAACGGTCAGTAGAGGGACCATTACAGAATAGTGAGAAATTGTTTATCATACTAATGACTCTATAATATACCATGTAATGTTCAAAATGAAAGTCAGTTACTATTTGTACTATCTATACATTTATCTATGTACACAGAATTTAGAAGTTTCCTCTACAAACTAGCCCATCACTTCAAGCCACTAGAAATGAGACTCGTGAATGAATAAATGATATGATTATCCCAAGAAAACTGAGAGATAAGTCACATCAATACTTGTATCTACTATCTGTGTCATACAAATAAAAAAAAATTAATTACATGGAGTACAAAACTCTTTCTACTTTTTGTCAAGCTTAAAGAATCTAAAATGTAAATTAAGTCCTAGGATATACAGACTATAGCTATAGTAGATATAGAACTAAACTGGCTGTGTTAGAATTCCCACCAGGATTCCCAGAAATAGTTTTCCAGACTAGCTCTACAACCATACACTTTCTTGGTTTTGATTTGGTTTGTTTGGTTTGTTTTTTTATTTAGTTATTCAGTTAGCAAGTAAGTAAGACAGACAATGGATATATTCTACATTCCCTCCTTGCAGAAAGGCTGGTTCATACGATAATACCTGTTAACATGAATATAAGATAGCATGGGCAGGGAATTCTCTCTGTGTTACTGCATATTCATTATTTGAATATTACGATTAATGATTCTTACTTATTACTTGTACTGTGATATACCTACAAGTATTATTGTTGGTGATTATACCAAGTGCTGTACAATTGAGGAATTACAAGGCAATTTCTGCCCAAAAGCATTTACTGTTGAAGATTGAAATGAAAAAAACACATTAAAGTTAACTTCATTATGTATCTCCAAAGCATCTTTAGACCATATACAAAAAGAAGAAACAAAAACAAAGGAATGTGTTTTGTAACTATCAAAGCAATAAACATTTGTATACATTTAATAAATGTAAAAGAGGACCCTGGAACACAGTTTTGAAACGGCCGTGACATATTCTTTCTTCTCTTTATATTGGTTCAGTTTCTTTACCTCTAAAGTGCAGAAAGTCTAACTCCTACTTTCTTTATCAAAAGTGAGAAACCCATCTTTGACTCATATTATTCTTTTTGAAGTGTTTTGATAAGTTTGTGCAAATAGCAGTTTGGGCAAAAACTAAGCATCCATTGTTTTCTTCATTTTTTTAAATACCACTTTTAGGTGAATACTTTCACTTAAATACAAATGAAGGTACAAAAAGCAGATGGCAAAGACAGAGAGAGAGAGAAATAAATACATAAATAAATATATAGGTAGGTAGGTAGGTACATAGATAGATAGTTAAATAAATAAATAAATCACTCTCAGATGTCTTAGAGTCTGCTTATAGATATATAAGCCTGGAGGTTAAAGCTAATGGAAACATAAGTACTCTAATTAAGAACCAATAACATTCATACTTAAATAATTTCTCCAAACAATTAGCATAAACATGGCAAAAAATTTGTTACAGGTACGTATGTGCAACAGCTTCATTACAGGTATCATGTGATTTTCCAATACAGACTATTTTGCATATCCTCACAAGGAGAGCAGACTGCTGCCATGTTTCCATTTTCTCCTAGTTCTCTTTTATCAACTGTTGCAGGCAATTTTTTTCATGTTCCCTGGACAACATTCTTTTTTTTTCCTAGTTAAAGAACCAACTGTAAACCCCAAAACATTAAAGCACTGGAAGGAAAAGAAAATGGTATGAAAATGTCTTCTAAAATCCTTTTAAATTTCAATTCCAAGCTTCGATGTAGCTTTTCCATATTTAATCAAAAGTATTCAGGTGTCTGCTCTCAAAGAATTTAGCAGAGAACTGCATGCCTGCTATCAGCAAGTTGCAGTCCTTCAAAGTGCTTTGTGCATTAACCTTAACAAATCAGGCTGCTGAGGAATTGAGGATTCTGATTGAAGCAGGTTCTGACTTCTTGAAGCATGGTCTGAATTCTCAAAGTATTTAAAATCAGCTCTTGCTAACTGCGAGGTACTGAGCACCATTACTCCTCATTATTTCTGAAATGAAATAATTTTTTCCCTCTTTTCAAATATAATTGAATATAATCAGTTGAAAGGATATTACCAAAGGAGGCATGAGAGAATAACATTTGTAAATAAACAGAATTATCTTGCCATAACTTGGGGAGTGTTAGTAAAAAGTCAATAGACTATTATAGTGCAGAAACTACAGAGGAAATATGAAGTAAATACGGAGAAGAGATACTTTGGAATAGTTTATTTTGAAAAAAATAAAGGGAAACACTATTAAGAAGATCATGATCAGAAAATAATGTCAGTTACAACATCATTCAACTTTTCATTTTGTAGGGCTTTTTTATTACAAAGTGCAGTATACGAGCCTTGGAAGAAAAATATCCTCCAATTAAAATGTTTGTAAATGCGACTCCATTTATCTGAAAGCATGACTGTATACGGTAAGGACTCAGTTCAGGTGCCAAAAACAGGCATCTAGTGCCATTTGAAATAGCTCACGACTTTTAAGACATCCACATGGATCTAACAGATATGACCCATGCGTTTCTGGGACAACAGCTGGAGGCCAGATAGGATAACACTCTAGAAGCTTAGGCCCAGGCATCTTAAATGTCACTACTCATCCATATTTGGTCAATTGATTCAAGGCTTAAGTCACATATCACGTAATTGGGAATAATTACCCACTGAAGTTTCTCAATCAGGCAATGAGGAAGCAATTCTATGTACATAAATGAGTAACAAGCCATTATAAAGAGGGTTATAATTAAAGATGCTACTGCATCAAGTTTGAAAGTCTAATTAGGAGTATAAAATTATTTCCTGATAAATATGTGAGTTTCATTCCATTAACAATTAGTCTAAAATTTTCAGTTAAACCACCTCTGTTGATTTGTAAACCTGTAACTGAAGACTCTCATCAGCAAATTTCCAGCTTTAAGCAGTAAGAAGCAGCACCTCTTCACCATTGCATTCAGGGGCTTGAGGATAATCCTCCATAGAAAAAGAGGTGCAAGCCAATGTGTAGTACAGTCTGTCAAAAACTCTGTAACAGGCACCTGAACAAGACTGAGGTGGTTGGAAGATAACAGACAATTTTATGGAAGGTAAATGCAAGTCACAGATCACAGAAGCAACTGCACATCCCTGAAGACCTGTATATCAAGTTCTAGAGAGAGAACTATTTTTAATTACATATTTCCTCTGCAATCCAGTACCAGATCTAATGGAATTTCATGGAATGGAATTTTAAATGTGTTGTAGATAAAATGTAAATCTATGTAAAACTCCATGTTCTGAGTGATGGAGAAAGTCATTATTGATTTCCATCATCAGGTAAACTTTATTGTACGGCACGAAGTCAGAAATTAATTCAAGCAAAGACAATGCAGGTAATTATAAACTCATTAAATTTCCCCAGAGTTATTTGAGGAGTTTCATCCATGAATTCAACTGTACTGTTTCCAAGCAGCTGCAGTTGAATATTTGGTCCTTCCAAGTTTTGGGATATTGTCGTCTTTTTTTACAATTTGCTCTACAGAAGAGAGCCCTTCTACATGGGCCAACGAGCTGCATAGCAAATCCTTATGTTGTTGAAAGGATTAAGGTACCACATACCTTGGTTTCTAAAGGTAAAGGGAAACACAGGCAGTAGGTTTGAGATGAAACCTGAGAGTATCTTCCCACGGTTCCACTCTTCAGCTGTAGACAGGCCTGGAATTGACATGGAAATCCAGGGTTGCCCAGTGACCAAGTCTCTGTTTGCTTTTTCCCTCCCGGAGCTGGAGATTTCATTTACCAAAAGTTCTATCAGCAGCACAGCTCTCTTGAGAGACATGTACTATGGCTGCTGCATGCACTCCACTCTGTGAGGAATGATCTGGTGTCTTCTGTTGCTCTAGAGCTCAAACAAATTTATCATAAATGCTCTTTTTTGGACTTAAAATTTTCAATTTGCTTCAGATACAACAATTATTTTTACTTATTCTGACAAATTTTTTTTGTTGTTCTACTATATATAAAACAGGAGATACACGGAAGAAATATGATTTATTCCAGCCTTATTTCAGAAATTTGCCTAATGTTAAAAATCTGTCATAAGATTACATAAGACAGGGAGAAAGTGCAGCAAACAACACAATGTGTAAAGTCACATCACTGGAAAGTAAGTTATAGAAAGATATTTCAATTAAAGAGTTTGATAAATACCAGCAATAAGCATATCTAATTATATACTTGCAGACAAAAAACAGAAATGGGAAAGTATACAAAGAAATACGTGACACTAGAGAGTATTTGCCTAAGCCAAAACCTTATAGGTGGGTATAAGAAAAGTTAGAGCAAACATGTAAATGTCGGTAGTTTTTGGATATTGACAAATATCAGGAATTCTGGCAGTTCAGGGTACATTAGCAAATTATTTTTACTGTGTCAAATGTATGCAAGATGTATCTTACTAAGATTTTGTAGGTTTACTACATTACTTGAACAGTATAATCTTCTTATATATCTGCTAGCTGGAATCCAACCAGGCCCAAAGTAATTTACAGAAGGGTAATCCATCTAAGAAAGGACATAAATAAAAGTAAAACACAGCCCAGGAACGCATGTGGGAAAAAAGTTAAACTGCAGAATGAGTCCAAGGTAAATATAATCCAATTAATATTAAAATATAATTGAACAAACATTAATGTTACATTCATGATTTGAATTGACCCATATTCAATAGAGCCTAAGTGCCTCCTGAAGAATATGAAATCTTTCCACAAACTATGAAGCAAGTTTCTGTCTACAATGTCTTGCTAGCTGGAGTTTACACACCAGCCGACTCAGTTACCTGTGCTGCCCACATGTTGTGTCCACACACAATCTTGAGTCAGCACCCAAAGACTTTAACAGAAGGGACAATTTGATTGTGCAGAACAGGAAGGAGATGTTGGCTTGAAGACTATCTTAATCCTCAAAGTCAGGTGAGCTGGTAGACTCATCGATATGTCCATGCCTTCATGCACAGCTTATATAAACCAGTCCATACTGTTCATCTGTGGAGTTCCACCACAAAAATGGGCACACAGTGCTATGGGCACTCAGGGCAAGAAAAATTCATCTCAGCCATAAGCATGGCCTATGGAGTATCTGAAAAGTCAAAAACTGTTACTGCCATAAAGTGTGGATGAAAAGCAAGCAAGCCACAACTGAGCTGAGGCCAGCTTTGTGGATGTAAGCACAGCCAACAGGGAGCACAGACACCCAGCAGTTTTATATATATGTTGACAAACTAAATAGTGCCAGGGCACAGGCTCAAGCACCGACCTGTAATGGTCCATCCTCTCTAATCTGAAGAAAGTCCCTGGCATAATAGTTCATTACAGCCAGCTGTACTGGGTCTGGCTGGGATGAAGTTAACATATAGTGTTGTGCTTTGTATTTGTAGCTAGAACGATGTGGATACCACAGCAATGTTTTGGCGACTGCTGAGCAGTGCTCACTCGGCATCAAGGCTGTCTCTCCAACGTGCCCCCAAAGCCAGTAGGCAGGGGGTGAACAAGAGGCTAGGAGGGAGAATAGCTGGGACATCTGACTCGAACTGACCATACCACATGATGTCATGCTCAGCAATAAAAGCTAAGGGAAGGAGTGTATTTGTTACTAAAGCATCTGTCTTTTGAAGCAACCACTATGTGTAGTGATGCCTTGCTTCCTAGGAAGTGGTCAGACATCACCTGCTGATGGAAAGTAGAGAATGAATCTTTTTTTTTTTTTTTCTTTCCTTCTGCACGCAGCCTTTGCTTTTTTTCATTTAACTACCTTTATCTGGACCCACAAATTTTTCATTTTATTTTCTCTCCCTGTTCTGCTGAGGAAGGAAAGTGAGAGAGCGGCTTGGTGAGCACGTGGCAGCAGCCAAGGTCAACCCACCACAACAGCACAGCCTCAGTTAACAGGACACAGTTCAGGGAATAGCACAGTGCACCTATTCATGTAGAACCTTGAAAGGATGATTCTTACCTCTCGTTTGGATAATATTGTATAAGGAAAGCACCGCTCTTTAGAGGCAAGCATTTGTCTCCAGGCAATTAGCCGTTCTGCCTTCCACTGATGCAGGCTTAGCACACTTACTATTCCAGTTCTGCAGGCATTGGAAAGGATGCACAAGACATGAGGTTACCTGGGGCGGGCTTCACCAGAAATAAATTTTGTTATCTACAGTTTTGGAACTACTTGTAATGGTACTCCCAGTTACCACCAGTGGAGAGAAACAGACATTTTTAGGACATAATACATCTGGTCTATCATAGACGTAGGTTTAGAAGAATCACATCCTAAGTTACCTTTCCTTCAATAGACTATAAGGGGAATGTAGACAGCTAGCTCTCACGTAGACAACGTGAGAGTTACAGATTACACCATTTACTCAAATGAGTCCTACCTCTGCTACCAAAGACATTTTAATCTGTTACAATGAAATCATAGCTGTTGACACATTCCTGGATGCAGCCCTAAACAAGCCAAATGTTGATTTGCAAAGATGAATAAAACAAACTGCAACACCTCTGAAGCAGCTGCTGCTTTCCCTTTGGCTAAAGGATATATTGTTTTCTGTTGTATTTTAAGGACCCTAACTGTATCTCTATATGATACACTGAAGTAAAACCCTTTGGAGTTATTACATTCTATCAGGTAGCTAATATGTCTTTAAAAATACTCTAAATGTATTTACAGGCTAGAGAGTAACAATCTGTCAAGTAATTCATGTTTCTGAAATCTTTAATATGGTACATACATTTGGTAGGAATTCTTTTTCCCCAAGGAAAAAGCAGTGGCACTCCTGGTTACATCATGCTAGAAAAATTGCCTCTCCAGCTTCTTGGCTGCATTAAACAAATGAAACTACTGTACATTATGTAAACACTTGTAAAAATGTCACTGGAAATTAAACAAGTTCTGTCTACCTCTTGAGGAAGATTCCTGTAGGTATTTCTCAACATAAAGTATTAGGGCTGGCTGGAGAATCATAACTCTCACAATTTGCAAAGTCCAATTTCTTACTGCACTGGAATGTGTTGAATAAAATGAAATAGCATAGGAAAAAATCACTTAGAGGGCAAGAATCTGCTCTGCTCGCTCTCTCTACAACAGTCTTCCACTCCCTGCAAGAGCCAACCACAGTACACCAACATCCTCCTTTGCCAGAATGTCACACAAAGTGAAAGGCTTTGACATACCAGGATACTGCATCAGCAAGGGGTATCTGAGCCAGCCCGGTACAGCGTATGTCTTGAAAATAACAGAGCATTCAATACAGACCCAGCAGTCAGAAATTTCTGTATCTTCAATCCATCACCTTATATTCAGGTTATGTATCTATGTTCTTTTCTCAAGTAGCAAAGCTATTTACAATATCCTCATGAATCACTCTCCACTTCTGCTCGTTTAACTGGACAGCAGACAAAACTAGCAATTTCTTTCAGAGTTTTGAATGTTGGAGGTGGGGAAGAAGAAGGTGGTGTTTTTGTAGACCGAGGTTGTTATAATAGACCAGTGCGCAGTGCAGGCATTAGCACATGGTAGAAAACCTTTGTGCTAGCTTCACCAGAGCAGAAAACACAACGTGGAACAAAGTTCCCTACTGCAATAGAGGTTTGGACCATATAATTTAGTCCTTGTACCTATGCTTTCCTACATGTGAAGTACAGCTAATAATCCTTCTCTAGTTTCAACTAACGGTGGATCTGGGTATTAACGATCCCTAAATAATCAAGAAACTCTGTTAAGCATATCTTTTAAAAAGAATTTTTTTAAAGAAGCTTTAGCTATTCTTAGCATAATTGTTTTTAAAATTGAAGTTGCTATCTCTTTGGAATTTCATAATTTCACCCTTAAACCAAGCATCTAGACATTCAGAGCACTCCAAAGACCTATGAATTCTCTCCCTACAAACTGCTGCTGCTGTCCAGGCTAATTTAAATTACGCCTTTTTCCTCTTAGGAAAACTTCTGAAATTAGAATCTTGTCAGTTGATTGGCAATTGGCATTAAGCCAGGATATAATTCCCTGGTATGCGCCATTAAACCTCACAGTAAGGATTAATTAGTACTGCAAAAGCACTTTGAAAATGAAATGTGCTGTATACTAAATAATTATTATTTTTATTATTATAACATTGTAAGAAAATTAGCAAGTGACTAAGAGACAGTTTACAAGACCTCCCACTGAAAATTACATTAAGTGGCCTATTTCTGAGAGATCATCCAAATAAAAATTACCCACCTCTATATACATCTAAGTCTATTTCTGTAAGGTGTCATAATGGATCAGTGCTGGTAATACAGATGGGTTTGGATGTGCGATCAGTGAAGAAAAATTTGCAAAGTAATTCACAAGGCATTGGTATAAAAGATTGTTTGCCTATTATCTGCCGTAGCCATATATAGGCATATATGGACAAACATAATTTGTGGATATCCGTGGAAAATAAGCTTCAGAAATCACTTTGATTAGCCACTTATCTCTAGTAAATAAATCAGGAACTGATTCCAAATACATTCTTTACAATATCTGGCACAAGGTACCCAGTTTTTATTAAAAAAAAAAAAAGATTATTTTTTTTTTCACACTGATAAAAAGCATAAATTTCCCATGCTTCCAGATAATACCTTTCTCCTCAAAGGCTAAATGATTTGCATTAGGTTGTCCCAAATAGTCTGGACTGATTTATAACTATCTTCATTATTCAGAAGAAGGGAAGAAGGAAGGGAAGGGAAGGGAAGGGAAGGGAAGGGAAGGGAAGGGAAGGGAAGGGAAGGGAAGGGAAGGGAAGGGAAGGGAAGGGAAGGGAAGGGAAGGGAAGGGAAGGGAAGGGAAGGGAAGGGAAGGGAAGGGAAGGGAAGGGAAGGGAAGGGAAGGGAAGGGAAGGGAAGGGAAGGGAGGGGAGGGGACGGGACGGGAAGGGAGGGGACGGGAGGGGAGGGGACGGGAGGGGAGGGGAGGGGAGGCGAGGAGAGGAGAGGAGAGGAGAGGAGAGGAGAGGAGAGGAGAGGAGAGGAGAGGAGAGGAGAGGAGAGGAGAGGAGAGGAGAGGAGAGGAGAGGAGAGGAGAGGAGAGGAGAGGAAAGGAAAGGAAAGGAAAGGAAAGGAAAGGAAAGGAAAGGAAAGGAAAGGAAAGGAAAGGAAAGGAAAGGAAAGGAAAGGAAAGGAAAGGAAAGGAAAGGAAAGGAAAGGAAAGGAAAGGAAAGGAAAGGAAAGGAAAGGAAAGGAAAGGAAAGGAAAGGAAAGGAAAGGAAAGGAAAGGAAAGGAAAGGAAAGGAAAGGAAAGGAAAGGAAAGGAAAGGAAAAAAGAAAGGAAAAAAGAAAGGAAAGGAAAGGAAAGGAAAGGAAAGGAAAGGAAAGGAAAGGAAAGGAAAGGAAAGGAAAGGAAAGGAAAGGAAAGGAAAGGAAAGGAAAGGAAAGGAAAGGAAAGGAAAGGAAAGGAAAGGAAAGGAAAGGAAAGGAAAGGAAAGGAAAGGAAAGGAAAAAGGAAAGGAAAAAGGAAAGGGAAAGGAATATTCCTCTTTTCTGTCAATGTAAACTGAAATTTGGGTAGGTTAATTATATGTTGTGAAAGAATGATAGGGGCCATCCACTGACCACCTGACATGCCTTCCAGGACAGGGATGACCTCTGTTTCCAGAGACTGCAAACAAACTATGGATATAAAGCATCTTGGCTAAGCACATACAATTAGGCGAGGTGACATACACACTCCTAGCACAGACAAAGAGACGTGTGAACAAACGCAATCATTTTCAAATTAGAGCTATGGTATCAGCCTCTCTATGAAAGCAAAATGTGTGATTTTATAATTCGTGTTCAGCTATCACTTAAAAGACTTGCTTCATAATTGTTGAAGCTGGGGATGAACTTTTCTGGGAGTGAAAACTGAAGCTTTGGATGAGAATCATCAGAAGCCTTTTTCTACATTCCTTCAGCTAACCCTTTCCCTGTTTCCTTGCTTAGCAAAAGGAGAGGTAGGAGGCTATGCATTTGCAACCTCTAGTGTAATAAATGGCAGTGAGCCATGAATAAATGTACCCAGTGGGACACTGTAGAATCTTGCACATAATCTGCATGAAAAAATGCAGTTTTGAGCCTTTGATTCAGACTGATATTTCCCATAATTTTTTTCTTTGTATTCTTCCAACTGTGTGACTATGCCCAAAAAAGCTACAGAATGGCCTAATCTGTCTTTCCAATGCATAATCTAAGCCTTAGCTCCGGCAAAGACTGGTGCTTTCTCATTAAATGGGTTTGCACAAAGATATGTTCTGCTTAGGCTTTCGGGTTGGCTTCTGCTCTTTAACAGACAAGATGCTTTCTAAGGTATAAAGTATGAATTAATGGGAGCAGCATTGCAGTTATTTTTAGACACCATTAGTCAGTTCCCTGGTTAAACAGGAGGAGTTGCATGTTCAACAGAGAAAGAAGTCCGTGGTGGAAGACAGATGGGAAGCACATTCAGTACATTCTGTGGAAGAAAATTTGGGGCACTATCTATCAAAAGTCACACAAAAGGCAGCTCTGAACCTATGACAGTACATGAAATTTGTTAGTGGTAATGTATAGTCACAGAGCATGGAAAAGATTAAATGGAATGTCATTTATACATTATTTACTTTAGTTTTGAGGACTAGCAGGCAGACTGCTGCTCTTTAGAGACTCATGCTGATAGTCCAGGTTAAATCTTGGTGAAAAACATGCACAACCTCGAGCTCATACCTTTCCTGCCCTTGAAAGCTTTTTGTAAAATGAAAAGATCACTCACCACTGATTTTATTTTGAGTGCAACAGAGAGAGGTTTATACACACTTGCTATAGCCACAAGAGAATTTCTAGAATAGTTTGGACTAGAATAAACCTTTAGTTGGTCGTTAATATGTTCATTTCCTCATACTGTCAGTGATAATTAAACCATTCTGAAAAGATTCCTAACCTTGCCCGTCTCCTCCTTCCTCATTAAATTGCTTATTACAGTTAATTTTTTTCAATGCTTTACATAATATTTGGCCTATATATTTCCTCTATAGTATTAAAACATTTCTTCTTCAACCCTCATTTGCTAATGGGAATAATTGATCCTTGTCCTCTTCTGAGCATTGTTTCATACATTTGTGACAGCTGTGTTTCTTCTCTGGTTATTTGTTTAATTTGAGGTTCAAAGAGCCTAACTAGTAGAATGTCCTGACAAGGAACATTAAAAGTCAAACATAGTGGAAATCCAGATCAGAAGGTCAGTCCTGCGAGGTGCAGCATAACTTCTGCAATGGGAGAAGTGCTCTCAGCTATCTTTCCAGGAGTCTGGAAAGATTTGGAAATGTTCTGCATCAAAGATGTTTTTGTTCTATTTGGGTATTACTGATATATCTGTTTTGCATCAGGAATATTTTTCTCAGGTTAGCCCCAAATATACATTTAGAAAATTTCGGGGCATCTTACAAAATCAGACTAATGGATTCAGATAGATGAATGATACGTATAGTGATCAATATCAGTAATAATGGGAAAAAAAGAATAAAAACCCATAAAACTTAGCCTTATTAAGGCTAGATAATTCTTTTGTTAAAAAAGTTTTTCAAGAAAAGTGTTTTCACAGAAAATGCATGGAATAATATTAATTCTGGAAAAAATAATTGTCGTGGCAAGTTGTGTAACAAGCATTTTCATTCTTAATTTTAATAAATTCAAAATAAATCTTAATTTCAAAAAGTAAGCAAAAAATTTATTTGGGAATTTTAGAATCATCATAGAATCACAGAATGGTTTGGGTTGGGAGGGACCTTAAAGATCATCTAGTTCCAACCCCCTTGCTGTGGGCAGGGACACCCTCCACTAGACCACATTGCCCAAAGCCTCAAAATTAATATTGTATTCAAATGTTTAGAATAATTTTGAAGCAGTTTGATAATTATCTGTAAAAACCTTTTAAAATGTATCAAAAAACAAAAACATTTTTCAGTGTAGCACTCTTTTTAGAAAGAAAAGGTTGTCAGCTAGACACATTTCATATTACTGTATTCAGAATAACACATCACCTCTAAGATAAGGAACTCCAAAAGAGCATTTAAGTTTTTTAAAATGACATAAAAAATATAATACATGTTATCCCTGTGTCGTATAGACAACTTCACAAACCAGTCTCCAACCTTCTGTTCAACAACAGCCTAACTTGTGACATTTTTTGTATTTTAGCTCATGTTCTAGACCACTGAATCATTCTGCATCTCTATTAAATTTTACAATAGTTACAAATAGTTGGACTACAGTAACTGTTATCTATTCTTGTACGTGTGCTGTGACTGCGGCAATTCATAACTGCTTATTAACACTAGCAGTTCGATCATTTGGTGCTGGTTTAAATGATCCCAGAGACAATATATGAGAGGGACAGCATCAGCCATGTGTGGTAATTAACAACAGAGAGGAAGTTAGCATCCTAACATTGACCACACTCACAGATTAAAAACATGCCATTTCTTGAAATTTGTCTCAAAAAGCAGAAAGATACATAATTATTTCAGTTGTAAGGGAGCTCTGAAGGCCCTCTGGTCCAAGCCCCCCTCAATGAAGTACTAACTTTGACAGCTGTCCCCAGTAAAGACAGAGAAGCTTTGTAAAATGTATCAACCCATTGTATTTTATCCCAACTACACAAGAGTAGGGGAGGACTCTAGAAAATTCTGTTACTCTACTTCTTGACAGTATATTGGCAGAAAGAGAATGGTGGGTCAAGCCAGTCTACCCAAAGGGACACACTCCCTTTGATGGGACCTTCTTCACCATGAAACTCATCCAGAACAGCTGACTCTTCAGCTGGCAGAATAGGCAGGTTGAAAGACAGCTTTCTCTGAACTGGTCTCACAATATTATGTTCAACACATTTCCCCTCATGCAGGAAACTGAAAAAAAAATAATTGTATAAAATACTTGAAATTTATAAAATTATTTTGAAAAGTTGTATTTAGATACTAGCAGTACTTTAAAGAATGGCAATATTATTCTTACTCTTGTGTTATATTGGCTCTCTACCCTCAAGCCTATTACCACAATCCTGGTATACACTTAGGACCCAGGAGCTACCACAATGATTCCAATCAAGAATATGAGATGACAGTTTATGATGTAAAAGAGCTTCAAACAAGTTTCTAAAAAATGAACAAAAAATCAGGCTCTTTGGTGTGGATCTTCTCTCCTAATATCAGGTGGATAAATGAGATGCATAACACAGTAACCCAGTTATTGAAGGTCTCTCTACAATCTTTGGAAATAAAATGGAGACCTCCAGAGAATGGTTTAAGTTACCTAAGGTCTGAATTACTCTTTGTCTCTCCACAGACATGGTATTTTTGCCTCTTATTTAGCTGAGGCACCTAAGAACGTAGGATTAGGTGACATCACGTGATAAGGACTGTATGTCTGTCTCTGAATTTTTATGGCTTTCGACTCCAAGTTGTTATTGTTATTACAAGACAAGCTAAATCGTAATGCCGATAATGTAACAGGCATTAACTCACAGATTTCCCAAAAAGATGTAAGAAAATCATTATGAATTCAAAATATCCTCCAGAGGAGTACATACTTCCTTCACAATTTCACAGATGTTTTCTTATTTTCCAAAGATTTCAGCTTCACTAGGATTTAATGTATCTTTCTTTTAGTGTACAAAGCTCAGTACAGTACTTCTCCAGCAGCCTCCAGGATCATCACTGCATCATGACAGTAATCCTATGAGATTGCCATTGCTTTGACTGCAGACCATCCTAGACTATGACTGCAGAATCATATTTACCCTCTCCCCTTCACCTTGTACCCCTACGAAGCTTCACTGTGTAAACCTGTTTCAACTGCGGTTGACAGTGCAAATTTCCTAATGGATTTATGTAGCTAAATTACTGGAGAGAAAAAGAGAAAAAAAATCAAATCTTCCATAGTACCTTCACTTTTCTGCCTGAATTTTCTTTCCTAAATAAAATAGGTGATATGTCTGCAGAAGCTAGAAGCAGGAAATAATGCAGTGGTAAGCCAGTGCAAAGAAATGACTGATTTGAATCCTCATATATGTAAGGAATCAAAGAGCTCATCGTGCACCCCAAGCTCCCCCTACACATCTAGCTTTTGCTATAAGATATTGTATTCAAAATGCATCCTAGACACTGACTGGAAAACTGGGCTTGATCTTTGGGGAGGGGGGTGTGTGTGTGTAATCAAGACAGCTAGATTGATTTACATCAGGTAAAAACCTTATTTTTCTTTTTTAAGTAATCTGTGAGGTACTCTATGTATTTGCAATGTTACTGTGGTATGTATGCTTTAGTGTTGAGTAGTGCCATGAATAACTACCAGAGTAATTTCATAAGATATAAATTATTACTAACCCCAGGCTATGATAATTCATGAATTCCAAAGCTTTTTAATTTAATATGCATATTTTATGTATTTGAGGATGAAAAGCGCCCTTTTTAGGCTGACTCTGTTTTGATTTACACCCTTAGGACCATGACTGAGAAATGTTATTTCACACACAGAGGGAGGGAGATCATCACTGAATAACAAAAATATCATGTATATTGATGTGCAGAAAATAGATTGTTTCTTTTCACATATTATGAATGCTTCTCAATGCATAATTTTAGATATTTGAGATAAAAAAAGAAAATTACTAATTGAAAAAATTGTAAGAGGCCATGGTTATGGCAGTTTGAGATACAATGTTTATACAAAATGATCATGATTAAGTGCAAGAGGTACATAATTGCCTTCATAATTTGACTGTATGTTACTGCTAAAATATGCCTAAAAATAATACCTTCAAATCAGACTACCATTGTGTATCATACAGATGTTGTGGAAAATGCCCCATTTACACCAGATAAATTCATCAGTGGTCATTCCGATCACAACAAAATTATTTGGATATAAGTATTATTTGGGAGAAAATTGAGCTTTCTGCCATAAGAAAATTGCTACTCCAAGCCAGTATTCAATAAGTAATTTTTAAAGTATTTAGAAGTATTTTAAAAAAAAAAAAACAACCTGAAGAATTTGCAGGGGTTTATTTAAATCAACACAAAAATCAACACTTGTACAATAAATATTACTCAAGTTATTTAAACTAAAGACTTGAAAAAGAATGAGAGTTTTGTCATTTTTAAATGTCAGTTTAAAGTGAAAATTTTGTAAAATTTTTACTCCAAATTTCCTCCTCTATAAATTAACATTTTCTGATGCAGGCTTCCTATCAATTTCTATGACAGTAAGAACTAAATGTAGTTTGGAAATCTTCCCTGAAGGACGGGTACATACTGCCTCACACCAGGCAGAGGCCACAGAATGAACTGAGGATGCCAACCTATGATGCTTGGCAGGTTTAGCTTCAGTCAGAGGATGCTACCCTAACTCACTTTTTCAGCTACTATCCAGCTATACAGCTAAATGGAACAAAGATTTTGAATCAAAGCTTGTAACTGCCAGTTCAGAACACAAATGGGAAGATGGTATCTGTGGACTGCAGCACTGGGAACCACAGATTGCTTATTCCTCAACCACAGCAATAGCAACAACAACCCCTACTAAAAGGTGGGGGAAACCACTTGGTACACGCACGTCTTGAATGTCAAGAGCAGTAACAAGGACAAGCAACATCAGCAAGAACCATCCAAGTACAGACTAAAATCACCTACAGGGAGAATACATTGTTATATTCCTTCTCATTAGAGAATTTACACTCTTGTACCACTAGCCAACTACATTGGTCAGATAGCAAGGGACAGAACCAGAAGATCTCCCTCTCTGGGGTCCATTTGCCAGCAGGAAAAAAAAAGTATGTTTTCACTGTTGTCAGAGAGAACCACAGCAGGTTTAAGCAAGCTCTTGCTTGATCAGGCAGGAAAGCACCAACCTCACAGCTTGAATTGTCAGCAATACTTCCATGAAAGGCACACAGATAAGAGACCACTTTCACCATTATTATGTTTTACAAGGAGGCAGAGAACCTATTTAAGGACATAATTCTCCTAAATAGTTGTAACTTTGGCATTTTTAGTGTCAGATGGACATTGCATTAGCTTATAAGTAAAAACATGTGCTACTTGATAAGCCTTGCCATTGTGAATCTGAATGTCACCACAACAATAAGGCAGCAGAAACCAGAGCTGAACCTAGATCTTTCCTCTGAAAGGGATTACACAGCACAGATTTACCAAAAAATACTATTTCTTTTGTTCACTCTTTATTCACACACGTTTCTTTTATTTTACTAGTTTTACTTTGCTTAGTTCTATCAAGAACAAAGATTTCCCTTAGGAAAATATGCTGGCTGTTAAAACATTTGTATGTAAATCAAAAGAATATCAAACTTAAAACATAGAAAACTAAGCCTTAAACGGACACTTGTACATGCACAGGGACACTGTGGCTGTTTCTGATCTGTGAAGAGGAGAAAAAGAGAGACATGATCTGTGTTCGTTAGCATGCACGGCAGCCACAGAATTTAGAAGTGGAGGCACTAGCAGAAACACTTTCCTGGTAAAAAGTTCAGTAGAAGAAACTTGTGTTTATGGGGCAGGCAGTCTTTGTTATCACAAAGGTGTGAATCATGAGCCTCCAGAGCTGGAAGTACAAACTGCTGCATTTTGAGGTAAAGAGTTAAGTATTAGAGCTACAAAGCTGGACACAGAAGCTATATCTACACTTGAAACTTAAGCACATCTGGGATCATGCCTTGGCCTGGGACAATGAATGGTCTGACACAGCATCACTGAATTCACAGTCTCTAAAATAGGGTGGCTGCATACTGTTGGGGAATTTACTGTACCCCTTGAGGTGAACTAAAGACATTTGTGCTTAAATATATTAAAAAAAAAAAAAAATGAACAATGCATTGGATAGAGTCCTACCACCGTAAGCAGTTCTACAAGGAGTCTGCAAAGATGTGTCATGAGCCGATTTCTTATATACACTTACACTAAACTAATCCTGTGAACATCAGCATTAGGCACCTCAACCAGGCTTTGAGTTCATCTCCCAGAGCCAGCTGTGCTGCCTAAAGGTAACCCTTGAGTGCTCACATTCCAGTATTGCAACAAGAAATGCTGTGGCTATTTCTTATCTCATCACCAGGTGAAATTTCAATACCTTGCAGACAAGTCCTTCTATCTTTGGCATCCCTCTCTCCAGTTAGTTTACCCCCTTCTGCAGTTGGGACTTGACCTCCATGCCAGATCATTCCTTGGTCACAAATTACCACTGCTGAGCAGTTATAATTTGAATTTCCCCTTCAATGCAAACTGTCAAATGGGAATGGTTCTGCATCTGTGCCAAATCCCAAAGTACATGCAGGAATGTGTACTGGTTGGCAAAGTCTGAAACCATGGTCAGTGACAACTCAGACCAGCTGATCAAACTCAACTGTCCAAGTACATTCCCTTACACTGTTGAAGTTACTGGTACAGATATAGTCAGAGGGGGGGGACATCTATCACTTGATCAGTGTTTACAGTGATTTCCTTTTCCCCTCAGTCAGCCTAAAATAATGCTTTTCCTCAGCCTTCTACACTGGCAGTATTGACTTCTTCCCTGTCCACTTCTAGAGTGTGCAAGGGAAGTCACCAAGACACCACAAATCTCATGTGCAAGAAATTGTTCTGCGGCAGCTTTGAAGTTCTCTGTTCTTTACATCATGCCCTTCTACACCTTTGTTTTTCCCTCTCCACCTCCCATCAGTGGAAAACAAACCCACAAGAAGAGCCATAGGCTGAGACACTTTGCCAGAACAATATCATCTTCAACAAAAGCTGCACAATGCACAGCACTGAATGAACTGCAGGACAAGCTAGAGGTGAGAAAAGGAGTACAGGCTGACCAAGGCAACCCAGGAACCCCAGAGATATATCTTAAATGGGGGCTGAGCTCCCACTTCTTTCATATTCTTCCCCAGCACCCAAGAAGAGCTTTATATAATTCCAACATAATTTCTTCTCATCCTTCAGACGTAACTTTTTCCACTGTGCAGGGCTGTATTTTTCATAACAGATTTTCACCATGATTTATAACTTCTGTGAGAGTAATAAAAGTGTCTTTCCTCACAGAATGAGACATGCATGCATTTCTTGTAAAGTGGATTAACAACTTGGTTTATGGTTACTGTTTTTAAGCTCTCCAGTCACAAATACACTATTTTGATAATTTTCTGTCATGTTTTGGCAAAATAAGATCATTAATTGCAAAAGAACTTTCAATAATTTCATTCTTTATCTCGATAATATCAATGTTCTACATCCTCCTAAAATAATAATAGATGATACAGCCCAGAAAGTGGGAAAATAAACATTCAGGGGTTTCAGTGTTTAAATCTGGGTAAAATTAATTCAGACATAAGCATGCATAAAAATATCCTGGTATTCTGCAGTTTCTCAAATCATTAGCTTTCTGGAATAAGGACTGTGTATTTGCTGTGCTTTTCACAAAGCATAATGACACACTGACACTGACTGAGGCCTCCAGGCACTCCCACAATGTAAATACAAATCACAATTAAAATTATGATGGTGATGCCTTTCACTTTTTGAGTAAACAGCTGAAATGAGCTCTATTCTTTACCTGACAAAGGATTATAACATTGCATTTGATGCAACATTATCTATGATCAGTGCTCCGGATACCGGTGTTTCTGGTGGTAGGAAGAATGTCTTTATTGTTTAAACAATATCAAATATCATAAATAGAACATAAGCATAAGTCACAAGAGGAAGGGAGGTGAGGATGGTCTCTTGAATTAATAAAAAAGTTAAGATCTTAGTTAGATATCTAATTTTCATTGTGAAAAATGGAAACTCTGTGCCTAAGTACCTTCAGAAACCTGGGCTTAAACTGAAGGTCTTGTGACTCTGCTATCAGCTGTGAATACTTCTACTGAAATCACTGGGGCTTGTTCAGTACAGTCCAAAAGCCCCAGTTCAGCTAATGTTCCTGCCAGATTACTGTAGTACATGGCAAGCCCAGAACTGGAGCTAGAAACCCCTGGATCTTGTCATTAAATACTTGAATGAGGGGGACAGCACAAATGCAGTGCTCTGCCCAGTGTCATACCATTCCTTAGCAGGGAACCATCCATAGCTGGACAAACAGCTAGATACAGCCCTGGCTTGCAAACAGCCCAAGCAGCAGACTAAGCTAATGCAAAGGACAGTCACTACGGATGTCAACAAGAACCTAGACAAGCTCACTGTAGGTTGAAGATCTACCCACAAAACAATTAGCACAATGAGGCCACATTGTACAAGAAAAAAATACCACCTGCAAGCACTAGACTTCCCAAGTCCTGCTCTGCAATGCAGCTGAGTCTCATGATCAACTGGCTTTTTAATGGAAGTACACAGTCTGAGGCATGAACCTATTACACAACAAAGAATCTATGTTGGAAACAAACTTTGATGGAGGAGTGGATTTTTTGACACATAACAAAAGAATAAAGTCAAACTAAAGACTTTCCCAGTGTGGGATTTAACATCTTTCTGACGTCAAATAAATTTAAGATCCAGCTGCATTCTTTCTCTCAGTATTAGAATTTGTCAGAGACATTTTCTCTCTGACCATGAAAATTTTTAGGAATTTAGTGTCTTTGAACCATACTATTCAATTTGCTTCAAGTTAGCCATTGAGTGAGGAAGCAGAGGCAGAGGGACAGATATGGAGACAGTACAATCACATACACTTTGTTTCCATGGAAAATGAGGCTAACAAGCATAATAATCCTTATAAAGTTGGGGGTTTTTATATAAATAATTGCATTTTCCTCCTGTATATATTTCCATTATTATTGTTTAATGTAAATTGCTATCTATCTACACAGCATGAGTTATTGCCAGGATGTTTAAAAGGGAAGAGTAAAAAGCTGAGATGCTATGCAATGGATAAAAAATATTTCAAATGTGTTTAAGTATATTGATTTTGCCTTTGAAATTGAAAAACATAATTTAGGAGGATATGTCTATTAATTTGAATTTGGAAATAAGAAAAATGTCTCGTGATTCCTTCCCCCTATGAACTAAATTATAACCATGAATTTTTGAGATGTATTGTTTTATGTGATGAATTTCTACCAGCCATCTACTTAGGAAATCTTATGAAAGCCTCCTAACAAAGGCTAACCTACAGATTTAATAGGGTAGTAAACTTTACAGGGCAAAACCATTACAAAATTACAAGACAGATATAATTTGATATTATTTCTCTATAACACAGTTAACCACATAACATCTATCTTGTCAGCCTAGTTAACAATCTCCATTCATTTCACCATACATAATAAAACTAAACATCTGAAAAACAGTCTAATTAAAAAGCTTATGCTCTTTTTAAGATGACTGAGTTCTTAGTTTTCCACACAAATTTCCCACCAATTCCCAGAATTGAAAGGAAAGCAAACAGTCATGTAAATTATCTAAAAGGTCATTACTTTTGAAGGTAAATTAACATAAATTATAAATATCAACAGTATTAAAAGATAAAGAATTTCATTTTCCTCAAATCATACACATATTTTGAAAGCAAACTGGGTGTATCATAAACTTAAACATATAACTACTCATAGTGATAATACTGCCCTGAAGTCTTATCCAAAAAGCTCAATACAAATGTATCTACACCTAGGTAAATAAGCAAGCGACAGAGCCAAACACAGAAAATTCTCTTCTGCATTCTTCCTAAAAGAATGATGAAAAAGCTCTTTAAGTGAAGGGGCTTTTTTATTTATGCAAAGTAAATGAGCAATGATAGATCAGGTATTAAACTAATGTAACCCAACACTCTTATTCTCAGCAGTGTTTTCCTGTAACTGCAATGAAACAGTGTAAGACTTTGCCCAGTGCTGCTGTCCAAAGGAGCTAGGTCTTCTTGGTCTCGATTCTGTGATTATTCTGTTTCAAATGGGTTTTATACTGCTACTGTCACTATAGCATCTAAATACCATCTAGGGAGACATTCAAGCAAGGCTAAAGCTCCCTCTAACATGCAGTTTGTTCTTTTTCTCATGGTTTCCCTGGGATAAGAATTCCAGGGGGAATATATTCCTGGGATATGATGTTCACATTATAGTCTTTGAGTTGAGATGAGGTTTTGTTGGGTTTGCTGCCATGCTATACTGCTATATATTTATATTGAAGAGGCCCAGTCAGGTTCTACTTTGACTAGAAATGGTTAAGTGTTGGCTTATTAGTTACATACCTGATTTAACACTTTCTCCTTTAATTTTACCAAAAATCATTGTTGTCATACTTAAAGCATCTCTTTACAGGAGTTGGATCTAGACAGTCATCATTCACAAAGGTCAAGCTGCATGTATGGCAAATTCAAAACAATTATTTACTTTCTTACTTTCAAATAGTTTGGATTGTCCGTTTTTCTTTACAGATCTGCTGTGTGATGGGAGAGAGTTTTTCTCATCAAAACACTTTTTCCTTTAGATTCTGAATTTATCATAGTCCTACTTCTAAACACCATATGATAAAAGGACAAGTTTGTGTTCCCGGTCAAAAGGTTAAAGGAAAACTCAATCAAAATGACCCAAAATTTCCTATTCACTTGTAGAATCATAGAATATTTCAAGTTGGAAGGGATCCATAAGGATCATCGAGGCCAACTCCCTGCTCCTCACAGGACTGCCTAAAACTAAACCATATGACTAAGAACATCGTCAAGATGCCCTTTGACAGGGTTGGTGCCATGACCACTTCCGTGGGGAGCCTGTTCCAGTGATTGACCACCCTACCAGTGAAGAACCTTTTCCTAATGTCCAGTCTGAACTTCCCCAATGCAGATTCATTCCATTTCCTTGCGTCCTATCACTGGTCACCAGAGAGAGGATATCAGCACCTCCCCCTCCACTGCCCCACTTGAGGAAGCTATAGAATGTGATGAGGTCACCCCTCAACCCTCTCTTCTCCAAGCTGAAAAAATGAAGTGACCTTGGCTGCTCCTTGTAAATCTTGCCCTTGAGATCTTTCACCATCTTGGTTGCCCTCCTCTGGACACACTCTAATAGTTTGATGTACTTCTCATATTGAGGCACCAAAAACTGTACACAGTACTCGAGGTGGGGCCACACAGTGCAGTGTAGGGTGGGACAATGATGTCCCTCGACCAGCTAGCTATGCTGTGCTTGATGCACCCCAGGATACGGTTGGCCCTTTTGGCTTCCAGGGCACTCCATTGACTCATATTCAACTTGTCATCAACCTAAACCCCTAGATCTCTTTCCATGGGGCTGCTCTCCAGCCTCTTGTCTCCCAATTTGTACATATAACCAGGATTACCCTGTCCCAGGTGGAGAATCCGGCACTTGCTCTTGTTAAATTTGTAAAATTGTTAAATTTGGCAATTGTCCAGCTCTCTAACCTATCCAAATCTCTCTGTAAGACCTCTAACCTTGAGGAAGTCCACAGCTCCTCCTAGTTTAGTATTGTCAGCAAACTTTCTTAATATGCATTCAATTCCTGTGTCCAGATCATATATAAAAACATTAAAGAGCACTGGCCCTAAAATTGAGCCCTTGTAGTTAAAGCCAGCCTGGAACTTTTCTTATCTTGTCCAATGGAAGGGCAGGCTTTTGATCCCATGAATATTTTCTTTCTTTTGGGCATTTTTAGCAGGTGAAGCCATGACAGCCACAAAAAGCCATGAGGTACCTTGCTGGCAGCATTTGACAGGAGAAGAATGAAAGGTTCATCCAGTAATTCTTATGTAGGCAAAACTCCTGTGTAATGCACCAGGACTTTAGCCTGAGGGAATCAAAGCTCTTATCAAAGGCCCACTGTAGTCAGTGGCAGCATCACTAGTGCAATGAATGAGGTTTGAGCCATGTTCTCACTTCAGTAAATGGAGGTGAAATACAGAAAGGCTAGTCAGATAAAGACATACATGATGCAATGCTGAGTACTGCACCACGTTATTTCCGTGTGTCTTTAATAAGGCCACCAGCCTACAAAAAGAGTTTCTCCAGCCTTACAGCTGTATACCAAATATGCTTTGTCAGTAAGATAAATAGAATGACTGTATAGATTGGGGCACTCCTCTGACCTAAATTTCATTCCCTATCCTAATAGATGTTTAAGATGTTTGTGGAATAGTTCAAACCAAGAGTGAACCATTTTGCTAAACCGTTTGAATGCCTGTCAGATCACAGGTGTAAGAGAGGGAGGAATACCTTAGCTCTGGGACTGGACAGAGTTTAATGGGTATGGCTCTGCTGGGACCAGATACCCAGATGGCTCTGCAATTTTATGGGTAGAAGCTTTGGTACCTATAGCAACTGAGGAGTACTGAGGAGCTTAACTTGAGATTTTGAACCTATGTGACTACAGTCCCAACATTATTTCCTTGGAGTCAGTTGTGAAGCAGGTAACTGACCCAAAGTCTTTCAAGACTGAAGTTAATGCCCCTGCTATCAGATTATTTCTTCTCTCTAAACTTTTACTGCATGTAGACTTGTTAAATACCCTTTGTTGTAATGGCATGACTGCTCACTGGTTCTGAAGACATTTTTTCTTAAAAAACCTGACAATGCATACTGGACACATGGAATGTGAAAGAACTGGGATTCTTCTAAATACACATTTCTATTATTCCTTGACAGACCATCCATTAGCCCAGATGCAAGCATCCACTGCTGTTTCTCACATGACAAATCACATGGCCATATATATTATAAACTATCTGGTATTATTAACTCACTCTACAGGCAAAACTCATAAACATACACACAAAATTAAAGGCTTTGCAGATTATGCAGATATTGGGTGTTTTTCTGCGTAATAGGCACAAAATATTTTGCTTACAAATAACTTCCTGGTTAGTCAGATAACTAATATTAGTCTGAGGAGAGGAACTGCACATCTGGTGCTTGAAACTAAAATAACCACTATATGAAGCCTTTGAACCAGAAAGGTATCAGTCCAACCTAGTTCTATATCTACATCAGAACCTAAGTAATATTTACCTCTTTTATGATAGAAAGCTGAATATTTGTGATATTTCAACATTGACTTTTCCTATCAATTTTCAGTGTTAGTATCTCATGCTTCTTGAAAGATATTCGGCATTGATGATCTAGAAGTCTGAATTTACCTTTATACATATGAGTGAGGCAGCAGGGTTTCAAACTCATTCATACTACTATATAAATTCATTGGAGTGCAAGTCAAGAGAAAAGGCATTTCTCAGAAATTCAACAGAATATTGGCAGTAAACTGGCTATCCTCACACCTTAAGATTTGTCAGAAAAGAAAAAAAAAAAAAATTGTTCAAGATGCTGACACATTTGGCGATTGTTGGGGCTTTGTCTTTTTTTCCTCAGCAGCATTTTGGTCAGCCCTAATCTTTACTGTTTGTTTTGCCTAAAACTGAGCTAGATATCTTGTCATAAGTATGCAGTGATATATTTGTCCCTAATCGCAAACTGACAGGGTTATCAGTCACAAAGTAGTCCATATTTGAACGGAGTTAAAATGAAATACACATCACTGAGCAAGACCTCTTGTATGTTCGACTTTAGTGGTTTTATCATGCTTGAGATTAATTGACCATTTATTTAAGTCAGTGTAATAAATGAAAATATCTCTGTTTTCCCTATTTTTCTATACACCAATAGCTTCTCTTTAATTTAGCTAGGTAATTGGTGACTTATATGCTTATTTTCTACCTTCGCTAATTTAATATTATTAGAACATGACCTTCTTGATGGCTCTGAGGAATACATCCATTTATCACATGTATTGTGAAGAAAGTTCCAGTTTTCTATCCCTACCTTTTGCTAACAGGTCTCCAAGTTAATACAAAATTCTGGCCAATGTGTTTTGTGACAATGGCAAACTATCAAATGAAAAACTTTCTCACTAAACTTTGTGAGAATAAAGTAGACAATTACATCTAATCAAGTCTGTCAAGCTTCTGCTTGGAAATATATCCAGCCCCCAAGGGTTGGGGGGCTTTTCCTATTAATGCTTTAAATCAGCTGGGCACCTTTCTTTAATTCATAGTCTCTACTTTCATTAGACTTTCAACAGGAAACTGCAGGTTCAGTTCTAACCTGTTCTTAACTGCAATAATAACCACATGCCAGCATTTCAAGTACAATGAATGTAATGGGAAAAGATGAGACTGTATTACAAACCTTCACCTCTACCACAGTCAGAGGATTCAGATGAAAAACTGTAAACATTAAGGAAGTATAGCAGTGAGGACCCCCAGAAGCACTCATACTCCTCAAACACAAAAAGAGGATTTTTGCATATTTCACTCTAAAAGAAGACCTAGTAGTTGCAAAACTGAAATACAGAACACAGTTAGTTCTGGGAATGAAGAATGCTCACTGCAGTTGAGGTCACTCTTTCTCTACTTGAGTACATGCACATGAAATAATTTCCAATATACTGAATGTAAAATATAATGCAAAGTAATTACCTACTGTTACTGGTTTGCTCTTTGAATTAAGTTGTGATGATAAGGAAAGGTTTCAGGCCTTAAACTAAACTTATCTTATGATAAGAGTCCAGAGAAAGTAATGAGTTTGACACATAATCACTTCAAAGTTAATGCTAGAGTTAGACTTAGACAGACTGTGGATAAAAATACAAATTTGTGAAGTCTAATGAGAAAAAATCTAAAATGCCCTGTAATTAACAAGATTAACAAGATTCAAGACATCACACAGACAAGTCAGTCTAATTCTATTCTTAGAAATACTCTTCTTTCATCTTTCTCCTAATTGATGAATCACAGCATCAAGGTCCAGACTAGGGCCATTCTTCATTAAAAATATATAGGAAAAAATTCTGCAACCCTAAAAATCTGGGGAAAATAAATGCCACCCCCAAGATGCTGAACAATTCTGTCCATAGAAACTGCTGGAATTCATGAAAACAACAAAATTGTTAGTAATTAAAAAAGTATTAAAACATCCAAAAAATCAGGGAAATGTTACAATAAATAACATAATATCCTGCCTAACAATATCTTTAGCAGCAGTCTATCTTACTTTCTTCCCAGGCAACAGTATCTTAATTGCAACACCTTGTTAGGTGCATTCATCAAATACCAGTAAGATGGTAAATCAGCAAATAATATGATAGCTCTTTGCTGTTCTGGCTCCAAGCAGTCTGCTTATTTAGTGCCATGAAGAAGTAGCTGCTCACAGATTAAGTGGTTTAGCTTTATTAACAGGGTTTACGATCTTCTAGAAGAGTTATCTTTTACATAATCCTTCCTCCACCGCCCAAAAGACACTTCAACTACAGTATCAATAGCTGCAAATTCTACTGGGAGAAAACCTACACGGACTTCAACACTTTGAGTAGTCTACTTGCCTCACCGCAAGAACTTTTCTTCATTAAACTTTTACAGTACTGACACTTCTAGAATGTGCCTTACTTCATCCTAAATGAATTCCATAGAATGAAGCCTTCATCCTAAAAAAAACCAAAAACAAACAAACAAAAAAAAAAACCAAACAAAAACCAACCACCCTAAACACAAAAAAGGTTTGGAGAACTGTGAGCTAAAGCATGCCTAGTGAACTTCAAAGGAAACTTACTGTTACTCTACTTCTAGGACCTTAAATGAAGATGTTTAGGACTAGATGAGTTGAATCCCAACCCAGCTGTCACCAGAAGGCTCACTCTCCAGTAACCTGCACAAATCAGAATCTCTGTTGCAGCTATTTCTGCCTTCTCACTAACAAAAGAAGCTCATTTACCACTGGAATTTCTGCTTCAGGGAGGCTCTATTTCATCCCCATGAACACTGTAAGAAAGCTTTCAAACATTGATAACCCCAAGCACTAGAATTAGATTTCATTTCTCTGCATATTCATGGGTATGAATAGGAACAGACTCACCTCTTGCAAAATTAAGGTTCTTCTGTATTAAGAGAGCTCTTCAAAGAAGTATGGCTTCAGTTGGATTCGAGTTATGCACACACAGGGAGAGATCCTTATTCCCTTCTGCTGTTTTTCCTTTTAAGACCTATTCTGCTTTCAAAAGTTCATGTTTCTCACTATAGTCTATGTTCTTTAAAGGTCTTCCTGCATATTCATTATAGTATAATGTATGTTTTTCAAACCAAACATACCATTTCCCTCAGCACCACTGTCCTGCTGTGTCCAGTTCCCTGAAACTTCTTTTGTTCAATAAACATGAAATAGTTAGCAAGACAGTCCTTTTTACAAGAATTATCAAGAGCAGGCACAGGAAGTTTAAAAAATAAAAATAATTAAAAAACCCAACAAAAAAAACCTAAACTCCTCTCTCCCAAAAAAAACCCCAAACCCAACAGAATAAAGACCTTTGATGTAATTAGTTTCAGAAACATTCCAATGTATTGAAAGAAAAGATTCAGTTTACAGTTCTTCAGCTGTTCATGTCAGCAGTTCCAAGTATTTCATTCTAGAGAAGTAACCCAAGCGGTACGTATATTAGCAACAAAGCATCTATATTCCATGTACTATGTGGTAACTCCAGCTTACGGGAGCTGCCATCCTTTCCCCCTGCAGGGTTCAATCTCTTCTGACATTTTATTCCGTAAATCACACCTCTAAAAGGCCACCTGTCCACACTGACATATTCACTTAAAAACACTGTGGGAAATCTAATCTCAGTAGAAAAAGATGAGTCTGCGGATTTTGGCTGAACCTGTGCAAAGTTACCATTGTCATTACCCTAGTTAGGCAAAGATTTTATATGAGTTATAGAATGAACAGAGTCAAAACACCCTAGCTTCATCGTGGGTATTAGATGTAACTGTCATTTAAAGATTAACGTGATTTGTAGATTCAGAAATTTAACAGAACTTCCCTATTTTAATGGAAGCTTTCTGATATTTTTAGCTGTAGAATGATGCCAACACAACATGGAAAAAGAAAATTTACACTTCTTTATGCCTGATGACATGTGTTAGGATTCTTTTGCATATAGAACACAATTGCAAAAGTTTAAGAATTTATTTATTTTGGTGAAAGGGACTGGAATAAAAGAGTACTCCAGGTATTATTATAATGAACTATTACATCTCCTGGCATACTCCTTACCTACCAGAGTTCTTTAAAACATGGACTGTCCTTCCTCATTTGTATGCAGCAGCCAACACAAGCTTCCCTAGAAGGCATCAATAGCTTCCTTGTGTCCCGTCAAGGCCATACTTTCTGCCACAGGAACAACAGACAAGACCAGGTTATCACAGCTCATGACATGATATTGGACTAGCACCGGCTGAGCCCAGGATTTGGGGAGGCAAGGGTGTCATTTACAATATTGAGAGACAATATTACCAGTAAAACCACATAATTAAAAGCCTTACCCTGATCAGTAAGTGTACAGGAAATAGGAAAGAGAAAGGATTTTTATTTCTGAGATCCAGGATTTATAGACAGAGATCATATATTTTACAAAATTAAGAGAGCACTCAGCTTCTACGTTATTACAACTAATTTGCAAACTGCTAAGAACCAGACTTTGGATATATCAAAGGCTATCGACATTTCTAGCAGCTTTCAAATCTGCATTATGTGGGCAAATAATAGGTACTGCATATTGCATTAGGTGTAGATTAATTTCACCATAAAGCCTGTCTTTTTGCTCATACTACACTTATTAGAAGAGGATGAGGAGGGTTCTACTGATTATATGCGCACACATGACTTCCCATCTATTTAGGAAATTCTCTCACAGATTATCTGCAGAACTTGTTGGCAAGCAGGGACATACGGGCAGTTCTTTACTACATAGATACAACTGCTATTGTTTTCATCTTTAAAACAGACAGTATAAGTTCTCTCAGCTCCCACACCTATTTTAACCCTCCACATGAGAAATTAATGAAGCTTACTGACATCACTTAAACTGTCTAAATGATAATTGTAGTTGTGAAGATGTACAATCCTAATCTAAAAGCCCGACAGTGGGTGTCAATCTATAAATAAAACATTGGGTATATATATGTATGTAAATTTTTTAAAGTATACTTTATGAGATTAGAAACAATCATTTGTGAGTGCCAGGGAAACACCATTGTTAGTGCGTATGTCAAAAGGAGAAAATTCATCATAATCATATCCCAATTTTTAACAATGCTTGCTGTGTTCCAGGATGATACTAGACAGAAGAAGCTACAAGTGTGAACAATCATTTCTTTGAATGAATCATGTCAATAATTGGCTGAAAGGTAATACAATTGAGGAGAGTTTTTTCTGCCTTTCTTCTTTTTTTGCACGATACATCGAGCCTGAGCTTTTTCACACATGAAGTCAGAAAACAGACGAGCATTGAAAAGAACAAAGAGAAAGTGTACAAGCTTTCCCCACAATTAATTTTTGTCATTTACTGAAAGAGTTATGTAAAATGAGGATCTGCTATAACAGGAAATAAAACTTTAAATTTTACTATATTAATTTATACAGAAAAAAAGAAAGGTACTCAAACAAGCTATGTTTCTGCAACATAACTTGAAGTTGAAATGATAATATGCACTGCTTTGTTTTTGCAAGATGCTTACCTTCATTTCTGTAGCATATGCAAGGGAAATGTCACATTTTTGAACTTCAAATATGAGGTCACTCACAGCTTGGAAATTTACCACTGCCACTTCCCATTGACCTACAGTTCTGAAATACAGTAATAAATATGATAATAAGTATGGTAAACTTTTTTTTTTTAAAAAAAGATAAGGACATAGAGATGTTTATATTTGGATTGTTTAGAATTCAGACATAGTCTTCTGGATTTATGGAGCTTACACTAAAGGAGTACCCAACTATATTCTAATCTAATCACCTGCATATCATAGTCCTCAAAATTTTTACTGATTTTCTTTGTACTGAATTCAGAAAAGCAAAGAAAAGAAATTCTAATTTGTAAGGAAACCGATTGCTCCGAATGAAGTATGAACCTGGTTCCTGTATTTATTTCACATATACACAAACATACAAATTAATATACGTGTAAACTGACAATGTGCTACTGCCTTCAGTGGCTTATACTGGCTAAACACATTTGATTCTATAATAAAATATGACTACAGATTCATTCATTTAAGCAAAGCTGCACTGAACCAAACATACTAATTCTGTCCATTTATTCAGGTTGTTTATTCTCCTTCACATCCCACAGCATTGCTTGGAAATATGATATAAAATCTCCTTCTGAGTCTCAGTATCAAAGTCCACCAGTCAGAGAGAGTTCCAACTCCAAATTCCATTTTGAAAATTACAGGAAATTGTTCTAATAGATTATTTCTTTTAGAAAGGAAGTTTTTTCTGAACTTTCTCTACCAAGATGCTGGCAATCACTGCAGTGAGGTAAAAATTACTATTTGGACCAGAGGGATTTGCTACCATGCACTTCAATCTTGGTGACAATCTATACTATAAGCAATTTTTGAGAAATTTCTCATGAGATGTCAGCCACACATGCCAAAGGCTAACTTTTTTTTGTCTGTGTGTGATTTGTGACTCATATTTGCATGCTTTTGCACTTAGTCTATAGTGTAGGTTGTCAAATGGAAGCTGTAACTCAGAATTAGCACTCCGAAGAGCTAAGATTCATTGGAAAAGCTGAGAAATCAATTTAAAGTGCCACTCTCATGAAAGTTGAAGTTTACCTTTCAAAATGAGCTCCACTAAACCCCACAAAACACAATTTTACATTTTTTAATAGCAGTGTTACTTAGCATATACCTAGGCAAGTGTTCGGCCTACTTCTTCTCAGATATCTACTACTTGTAAAGCAAATATGTCTCCATTGTCTTAAAAATGTGGGGGTTTTGTAAATATTACTGTATTTCAAATGCACCAAGGTTTCAAAAGGTGTAAAAGGCTACCTATAATTCAAGAGGTGACATGGCAAATACTTTCTTCATTCTAAAACTAAGTTTTCCTACAGAGACACATGCACCTCGTACAGTCAGTGGGAACTGAGTGCTTGAGTGTGTCCTGGCAGTTACCATCACCTTTCATACAATAGCTATACAGTCAGAGCACTTGCTGTCCTCTACTTGCAGCATTCCAGCTCAGTCTTCCCTTTGTTCACAGTTTCTAAACCACTAGTCAACAAATGAGGTCTAGATGAGGATTTTAACTCCTCCAGTCATAGATAACTCCTCCAGTCACAGTCATGTTGCCATAGATATTCATGATACACTGTTACTAGATACTAAAATGATGAGGCCCCAGAAACAGCATAAGATACAATAGTATAAATTAAAAAAAAAACAAAAACCTAAATTACAATAACTGAAATGTTAATTGTCAGTAGTGGTGAAACAGCAAAGCTAAATTATTGTAAAATTAATTAATTGTGTCTTTCAGAGCTATTCTCTGTGAATGTATAGAAAGCAGTACAAGAAGAGTAAAAAAAAGGGAGCAAATCCATATTTTTATGTTTGAGAAACTAATCCTGAAGAGAGGAAGCCTGGGTTCCAGTCACTACTCCCAAGATTGTTTCTGGTTTTAATATTCAAAAGTTATCCAAAAAACATACCTACACATAGCATCTTAACAGCCATGTCTACAGCAAATGGTCTTTCCAAACACTGTATTAATATTATCATGGGTTTATTCATGATGCTGTCCCCAAGCATCAATGAGGCTTTAGTGGCAGGGTCTGGCTGTAGAGAGCCTTCTAGCTTTCCATAGCAGCATCAACATCGCAAATATCCAGTGCCACCCACAGCCAGCAAGGCATGGACAAATCCTTCCCACTGGTCCAGTCTGGTTTTCTTGTCCCATGGTGAATATATCCTTGGAGAAAGAGGAATGTCTTTGTTTCTCAGATAAGCAGATATCAGTGGGAAGGCAATTCCATTTGGTATTAAAAAAAAATAACATTTGACAAAAGCTGCATGCTGCTGTATTGATATATTTTTAAACTTAGCAAAGGTGTTTCCAAAGGAACAGCACAGATCACACATGGAGCATCTGCCTCCATGAAGAAACATCGTAAAGAAGCTTATAAATTATTCATTTCATCAGTGATTACCAATGTCTCCACAGAATGCCTAATGCCTCCAGAGCTGACATTTCTGTTCCACTTTCTTCCTCTCTTTCTTCATCCTCTCTTCCTTTTATCGCCTTCCTTTTCTGCATGCATCCTGAACTTCTCAGATATCAGATAGTGCAATAAGGACGTGACATGAATCATGTAAAGTTAATGTCAGCGGCCTGACTGCACCAACTTTTTTCCCCCTTCCCAGGACTTTGTCCCCTCTGCATCTCTTGCCACTGTTTTGCTGTGTGCCACATGCTTTTTCCCATCTGAACTAACAATTATGTTCCACAAATTATGTAGAATAATTTTCACTGTTTTTCCAGCTATACTATCTATGCTCTTTTTTCCTTATTTATTTTTTTCAGGGCCATGAACACAATTAAATGGTTGGAGTCCCTGAACTACAAGAAGAGGCTGAGAGAGATGAGACTGTTCAGCATGGAGAAGAAATGGCTTAGGGGGATCTTAAAAGTGTAAATACCTGATGGAGAGAGTAGAAAAGACAGAGCCAGGCTGTTCTCAGTGGCACTGAGTAACAGAACAAGAGGCAATAGGCACAAATTGAAACACAGGAATGTAAAGAAGTAACTTTTTTACTGTGCAAGTGGTCAAATTGGATAGCCAGAAAAGCTGTGGAACCTCCATCCTCAGAGATTTTGAAAACCCAACTGGAGAAGGGCCTGAGCAACATGCTCTGGCTAACGCTGTTCTGAGCAGAGGGGTTGGCCTGGAGACATCCAGAAGGACCCTTCCCGCTTTGACCATCCTATGATTCTGTGATTTCTATCACTTGTGAAACTTCTTTGCTGAGGCATGAGATGACCTTCCTATATATTTGACTAGAGCATAGAAATTTGACTAGACTATAGACGATACTACCATCTTCAGTCGCCTGAATTTATGTAGGTCAAATATGGTAAAAGATCAAGAAAAAAATGAAAATTTTTGGTTCCCCTATGGACTGTTCTGTACTGTACAGATAGTAC
The DNA here is from genome assembly GCF_011004875.1 of Balearica regulorum gibbericeps. Classification (NCBI taxonomy): domain Eukaryota; kingdom Metazoa; phylum Chordata; class Aves; order Gruiformes; family Gruidae; genus Balearica; species Balearica regulorum. Next base: position 19,968,918 of record NC_046186.1, read on the forward strand.
AGTAGTGTCAGAGCTTGTATACATACAGATACAAGCTCTGACAGCTACTTAAAAAGACTACACAGTTCTGACTTGTACATTTCAGAGGTATTTTTATGGTCACTATAAAGGGACACAAGCCTAATGAGACTAGTGTCTGTATATTATATTACCTGGTATATCCAAAGTATTGTTTTTTCTACATTCAAATTAAATCGTCTCTTGCTCGGAAAAAATAGTTTCTAGTATTAATTCTTCTACAGATAACATTACACATTATTTGTAGACATCATGGTTCTAACATGATAAGCTGAGAGTTCATCTACATCTTAAAGTTTTGACCTTTAGTAAATACTGACTGTGCATCCCACGTTTCCTTTCCAATTGTCAGTGTTTAGGATATCCTTAGAATTACATGCAGTTCCTGAAATCCCAAGAATCAGAAACTGTCCGGAAGTATGCAACTGAAACAAATTAATTTCAGTCTTTTCTACTGAGAACGCATTGGGATGACATCCCAACAGAAATCATTCTTTTCCAATGTGAAAGCAAAACAAAACTCCATTTTAGTTGTTTTTCATTTTAAAGATAGTAGGGTAACTCTGGTTTATTCATACATCCTTTCAGTCACCCACTTCTGGTTTGTATTTCCTGACTGCAGTGTAGAAGACAAGGGAGAACAAATAGTCAATATATGTTCCACTATAATTAATCTTCCATGGGAGTTTTCCATAGAAAAACTCTTCTTCCTTTCTTTTCTTACAGAGAAAGGATGGATAGACTGAAGTGAACAAAATATATTTCTGCTTTCTTCACCCTGTACATAGACATGGCAGAAATTCTGTATAGGGTATGAAAGTAGGGTGACTTTTGCTAAGAAATCTAATTCAGAAAGAGAAGTTATTTCTCTCAGATTGCCTGTGTCTAAGACCAGCTGGGCATAATGCCAAAATATGTCATTACCTTAAGATCAGTACCCCACAAAGGCTTTTTTTCAATCCTTGCCCTTCTTTTGGGAAGTATGTGATTCAACTTTGCAAACATTTTTCTGCAGCTGGAATAGCCCTTTTGACATAAAGGCCCCAGAAGTTCACAACTCTTTACATACGGAACAATATATTCTCAGAAACATTAATTTTAGGATTGAGAGGCCATGAATCTATGTTTGCCCTTGGAATACAAAACACAGGATATACAGTAATATGCAAATATTAAATGTACAGGCTTGCTAATGATGAACTTCCCCTTTTAGGTCTGTGCATAAATACTGAAGTATACAATCAGGGCCTTTGTCACAAACAATCATGCAGTAATACTGCCCAACTTTTGTTCCAAATCTTCAGTCTCACACACATTAGTTCTCCATCAGAATGGGACTAGTCCTACATCAAATATTTGTATGTCAAGAAAGACTAGCTTAGGGTTCATGAATACTGCATTATACAAAGCTAAAAACTGAGGCTTAACATTACAGAAAATGTGGGTAAGAAAGGATTTGTTTTCTTATGTATGAAACAATAGGTATTTCATGTTGTTTGTAGAGAAGTCTGTCCCTCGATGACATGAATATCAGACCCAAACCTATTTCTGAGCAAATTTAGTAATTAACTTTAGTAGCAAGTTTTTCTTCTATCAGTTTTAAGAGCTTTTTTCCAACCGCAGTGATTCATATTATATTGAACCTAGATCAGGACTTATATTTTTAATTTTAAAAGGAGAAATTCTTGTATTTTCCATGACGATATATCTTATTTAGGATTTTTCAAATTTCCTTTCATATAGTCTGACTTGAAATATATTGAATTATTTCTAAAAAGACTCTGTTTTTATAAAGGTCATCAAAGCACAAGAAAGGATAAGTATGTCATCCTGGTTGGGTATGTGAATGTTATTGCTTTGTTCTACGTAATTTAATCATCAAACTTATTCATCTCATGAGATGGTAATTTTCCTTCAAGTGCAATTATATTTCACAGTATGCCTGCTGATTAGGCAGAAACAGAAATAATTCATCAGAAAATTACAAAAAGAATTAATCATCACCAACATGTAAAGTAAAAATTACGATATTCAGCAGCCACTAAATAATTAAATCCCTTCATTTCCAAATGTATCCACCAAAGAATAGGCAGTATGTACATATGTGCCAATAAAGAATAACCATATAACCACCCATTCAGGGTTTACATTTTTAATTGTGCAAGATGGGTAATTTATTTCTTATTTCTTTACAAAGCACTGTTTTAATAGATGATGTAGAAGACAGCCCCCTGTAGTATAAATATGTATTTTATTGCAAATTGTGTCTCAGCCTGCAACATTAAAATTCTAAAACTGAAAAATTAAAAGACAGTATCAAAAATAAAAAATACTATTCTTACAACCTGTGCAAGTCCAGAGGAGGGCCAGGAAGATGATCAGAGCACTTCTCCTGTGAAGGCAGGCTGAGAGAGTTGGAGTTGTTCAGCCTGGAGAAAAGGCGTCTCCAGTGAGACCTAGTTGCAGCCTTCCAGTACCTAAGGCGGGTCTACAAGAAAGATGGTGAGGGACTGTTTACAAGAGCATGGAGTGACAGGACAAGGGGTAATGGCTTTAAACTGAAAGAGGGTACATTTAGATTAGATACAAGGAAGAAATTTTTTACTACGAGGGTGGTGAGGCACTGGAACAGGTTGCCCAGAGAAGCTGTGGATGCCGCCTCCCTGGAAGTGTTCAAGGCCGGGTTGGATGGGGCTTTGGGCAACCTGGTCTAGTGGAGGGTGTCCCTGCCCGTGGCAGGGGGGCTGGAACTAGATGATCTTTGAGGTCCCTTCCAGCCTGAACCATTCTATGATTCTATGATTTTTCATTGGATTCTACAGACTAATAAAGTAGAACTCCATGAAGAATAAAACGCAATGAGGCTTAAAGCACATCCTAGAGATGGAATAAGATTTTATCAACACTAGCAAATGTATCTTATACATATTTTTCTCATATGTATAACATTTTCTGTGAGATATATCCATTAACCTTTGCATAGTTAATAAATGTTTACATATGTATTATATGTGTCCATTTCCCCATAAATAGCTATGGTCTCACATCTACCTTGACAAAGAAGTTCTTAAAAACCCTGAAAGTAACAAAAATAGTGATTATCAAGGAAGAGTAAAGCAGTAAAGTAGCATAGGTTCATCTCACATTGATAAAATAGCTAAAATTAAGCACAAGATTGGAAAAATCACACAGAAGAGATTATCTAAGTAAAAAAATCACAAGTTATCCCCCAAAAGAAGTGGAATAGTATTTTCATTTATGAAATAAATTTGAAATCTTGACTTTACAAATAAATGTATGTCATAATAATCATTAAATGTTACAAGTTATTGTTTCCAGTGTAAAAATATATGACACACAATCAATCCAGACTTCTCTATTGTAAAAAGTTACAGAACAGGTTTGAAACAAAAAAGTGTTTTCTTTGTACAGGTGTACCCAGACACAACACCTGTGTACAAAATGTGTATATTTACACATGGTGCAATCATATTAAATGAACATAAGATTGAATCAGGCATTTCAAATAACAAGAGATATTTTTATTGGAAACACACATTGTATTAATGAAAATACAATACAATTAGTAACATTTTCCATATTAATCACTGGTTTTGCACTTTATTTCAATACTTCATTAGTAATTTTAACATTAAAAGATCAAAATTACATTCTAAATTTACACATTTAAAAAAAGGAGCAAGCAGTGTCCACCACTACAGTATGAATTACAAAGAATTTATACAAAGTATTAAAAGGTGGATATAACTGTGATGTCATGTGGCTGAATGTATTTGGCTATGATTCAGAAATTCACTTCAAATATATTTATTTCAACTCCAGCCCCACAGAGTCAAGCACAGGTTTTGCACTGTTAAACAAGGGTCTCAAATATCAGTAATACTGGTTAGAGTAATAGAACCGGATCTTACCCAATGCAAAGATCACAGAAGATTAAGCCACATCCTGCAGTTAAAAACACAATGTATGCAGAATCTAGAGATTCAGAATAATTTGTAAGCAGTGTAAAAAAAGATCTCTTCCAAAATCTTTCAACGAGAGTATGCAGAGCTAATAAATTACTAAATAAAATGCATTAAGTTCTGCCACATATAATATCATGAAAATAGCTTTCCAAAATAAGAAGTGACACTATATGTAACTATCACAACCCATATCCTAAAACTGAAACATAGAGAAGTTCTACATAATATAGCAAATGTGTACAACACCCAGTTATGAAATTAGTGCTCCACACCCAAATTCTTTCTTGATTTAACCCTTTAGAAATGAAGGAGGAGTGACACTGCTGCCTAAACTGGGTCTTCTGAAAGTTAGCCTAAGCTAATTGGCCCAGCTGCTTCTACACACAAAGGAGAGAGAGGGGAATTTCTCAGATTGAATCAATCCCATGAGACATTTATCTCTTTTCAATTTTTCGTAAGATGTTCATAAAAGAAATATGGTTTCTGCTATGGAAATAACAGAAAATTAATCCAAAATTTAAATTTTCTGGACAACATTAAGGCTTTCATTAGTGATTTTTGTGTTGTAAAAAGAAAATAAAATAAAAGAGAAAGAAAGCGAGAAAGTGAGAGAGAAAGAGAGAAAGCAAGCAAGCAAGCAAAAAAAGAAAGAGAGAGAGAGAAGAAAGAAAGAAAGAGAGAGAAGAAAGAAAGAAAAGAGAAATAAAGAAAAAGAAAGAAAGAAAGAAAGAAAGAAAGAAAGAAAGAAAGAAAGAAAGAAAGAAAGAAGAAAGAAAGAAAAGAAAGAAAGAAAGGAAGAAAGTTGTGAAGCACCTTGACTTTGGAAAATTGATTTTCCAGCCTTCTGTTAATTTCTCTGTACAATAAAACCTCTTAGAAAAGACTAAAAGCATCTCTTCTTCATCCAGCACACTTCATAGCTACATTACACCATAACGAAGGAACATTCCTGTTTTTAATCTATCTTGTACTATCCAGAAAGAAGCAACAAGAAAAGTAGAGGTACAGTACATTTCCGGGATGTACCAAGAAGGAAGGAGGAAAAAAAGGAAGAATACAATTTATTTCACTTCAAGGGTTTTTTTCTGCACCATGGAAGTGGCTATCAAATTAGACAGGATTTAAATAGCATCAGAGCTAATTCAAACTTTCAAAATACAAAACCGTCAATCCAAATGTCAATGTAATCAGTCCTTTCATGAGCTTCACTGATCACATAGCTATTTTTTCAATATCTGTTGCATTCAAGTACCTATCTATCTGATTTACTTAAACAATCATCAGTAGTTAAGAGGATAAGCTATATTAAATCTGAAAGGGAATTCAAAACAAATTGCATTTTACTTTGTATTTGTGTTGGTTTTGCGTGGCAAGGTTTTGGTAGCGGGGGGGGCTACAGGGGTGGCTTCTGTGAGAAGCTGCTAGAAGCTTCCCCTGTGTCTGACAGAGCCAATGCCAGCCGGCTCCAAGACGGACCCGCCGCTGGCCAAGGCCAAGCCAATCAGCGCCTCTGTGATAACATATTTAAGAAAGAGAAAAAAACAGTTAGAGAGAGCTTTTGCAGCCAGAGAGAGGAGTGAGAAGAGGTAAGAACATCTGCAGACACCTAGGTCAGTGAAGAAGGAGGGGGAGGAGGTGCTCCAGGCGCCGGAGCAAGATCCCCCTGCAGCCCGTGGTGAAGACCATGGTGAAGCAGGCTGTCCCTCTGCAGCCCATGGAGGGAGGATGAGGGGGTGTAGAGATTCCACCTGCAGCCCGTGGAGGACCCCACGCCGGAGCAGGTGGAGGCACCCGAAGGAGGCTATGGCCCATGGGAAGCCCGCACTGGAGCAAGCTCCTGACAGGACCTGTGGATCCGTGGAGAGAGGAGCCCACACCAGAGCAGGTTTGCTGGCAGGACTTGTGACCCCGTGGGGGACCCACGCTGGAGCAGTTTGCTCCTGAAGGTCTGCACCCCATGGGAGAGACCCACGCTGGAGCAGTGCGTGAAGGACTGTAGCCCGTGGGAGAGACTCACGTTGGAGCGGGGGAACAATGAGTCCTCCCCCTGAGGATGAAGAAGCGGCAGAAACACCGCGTGATGAACTGACCGTAACCCCCACTCCCCGTCCCCCTGTGCCGCTGAGGGGGGCGGAGGTTGAAGCCAGGAGTGAAGTTGAGCCCAGGAAGATGGGAGGGGTGGGGGGAGGTGTTTTTAAGATTTGGTTTTATTTCTCATTCCTCTACTCTGTTTTGCTTAGTAATAAATAAGATGAATTCCCTCTCTAAGTTCAGTCTGTTTTGCTCGTGATGATAATTAGAGAATGATCTCTCCCTGTCCTTATCTCGACCCGTAAGTTTTTTTTTCATTGTACCTTTTCTCCCCTGTCTAATGAAAGAGGGGAGTGATAGAGCGGCTCTGGTGGTCACCTGGCCCTCAGCCAGGGTCAACCCACCACAGTATTCTATATGAGATATCTTTGTCAGTTTGTAAAATCATATCACAGCGACTTTTAGTTAATTTTTACACTGACAAAAGCTTTAGTGTAACTAATTTAAATGAGCAAAATATCTTTTATTACTATAACTTACTCGATTTGTAAAATCAGTATAAACTGTATTTAAAAATACCATACTCTTCTGCTAGCATAAGCCTTGCTACAGTTAGAGGAGCATCTAATGCAAATATTCTGATAAAGAGATATAGCATCAAACCCTTTCTAGAACAGACCACACAGACTTGTTCAGAGCTGTTAATTTTAAAACCCTCAACACTTTGTTCTTTGAATTATCCACCTGGTAAATGTGATCTTAAAACTGAGATAAAATTGTCATTTTCAAAAATACTCATCTGTAAATATAAAGGGGAAAAAAGGGCACTGCTGGCCTGTCCGCACTTACTATTATTATACATAAAATAACTGGTAGGAACAGTCATATACAAAATTTCTATGTATTTTATTGTGTTCATTATTAACAGATTTGAATAAAATCTCTTCCATATATCAGTGCAGACATCACAAAAACTACTTTTATACCAGAACTTAAATTGAACATATGATACTACACATTTCCACACGAAAGGAAGTATAAACTGAAGAAGTAGAACCCAAAACACTTATCTTTTTCCTATATCATGTAATCAGTCCCCAAGTTATACCACCCATTGTGTTACTTCCTTATATGGAAATAATTACAATTACAGTGCTACAACTTTAACTAATTGCATTAATATGTAACAGCCTGAACCAGAGTCTCAAGCTACATCTATACTCCAAGAAGGGCAAGCAGGAGGACTCAAGGAACTACAGGCTGTTCAGTCTAAGTCCCTGGGATGGTTATGCAGCAAATCCTCCTAGAAGATATTTCAGAAGATATGGAAGACAAAAAGATGACTAGAAACAGCACACATGGATTTACTAAGTGCAAATTACAGCTGACCAATTCAATTACCTTCTACAATGAGATGACTGGCTTTGTAGACAGGAGGAGAGAAAAAAATGTTTACTTTCATTTTAGCAAGGCATTTGATACCTCCCTCAGTACCGTTGTAGCCAAACTGGGGGGATACATATGGTGTAAGTGTATGGTTAGGTGAGCCATCATATTTAGAGATCAGCTGCACAAATTCCAACCAGCTATTCCAAACTAGTAGTATCCCTTGGAGATCAGTTCTGGGGCCAATACTATTTAATGTCTTTATAAACAACCTTAATGGCACAAAGTGCACTGTCAGCAAGTTAGCAGACAGTATCTAATAGGGGGGAAGCGACTGATACACTGGCATGCAGGGTTGCTACTCAGAAAGACCCTGACAGATTAGAGAAATGTCTGACAGGAATCTCATGAAGTTAGGGAAAAAAAAAAAAAAAAAAAAAAAAAGGCAATACAAGGAGCTCTACCTGTATGGAACAACGCCATGCGACAATACAGGCTGCAGATATATTGCCTGGGAAGCAGCCTTGAGAGAAAAGAACCTGGTGGTCCTGGTGAACAAGAAGCTGAACGTCAGTGTGTACTGGTAGCAAAGAAGGCCAGCAGCATTCTGGTCTACATTAGTAAGAGAGTACCCAGCAGGTCAAAGGAAGCAATTCACACTCTCTGTATGGCACTTGTGAGGTTGCATCTGGAGTACTGGACAAAGTTTTGAACTTAACCAGTGTAAGAAAGACATGGATGAGTCCACCATAATGATTAGGAACATGGACAAAATTATATACAACAAAAGGCTAGGAGAATTAGATTTGTTCACCCTTATGAAGAGGAGGCTAAGGCAAGATCTTCTTGCTGTCTAGAACTACCTTGTAGGAGGCTATAGAGAAGATGGAAATAGGTTGTTCTCAAAGGTGCACACTGAAAGGAGAAGAGGCAGTAGTCACAAAAGCTGCAACATGGAAAACTGGGTATAAAGGAAAATATTTTCATCATGAAAGTATTCAAATATTGGAGCAGGTTGCCCAGAGAGGTTGTGGAATGTCCATCCTTGGAGATATTAAACACCCAACTGGACATGGCTCTGATCACATGATCTAGTTGGACCCACTTTGAGACCTGACCTTCAAAGGCCCCTCCAGGACTCTATGAATTCTACTAATACAATAAACACGACTATTTCACAGGCTCAATCAATAACCTGCAACTGTCCACGGCATTTCCTTGCTAACATGTTCTTTGCTAAAACCCATGCCAGCTGCTCTCCCGGACTACATATAGGTATGATTTGGAAGACAGCACAAACCAGAAACTCTTCCAGTTGGCTATATGAATGCAGCCACACTTCTCTGAACAAGAAAAAGAAGACATAATAGCCATATATCGATCTACATCTATTGGAATTACTAGGCTTTCTGCAAATCAAGTCATGAACATTTTTCACTTTCCGTGCTGTCTTCTTTTTCTGAAAAGCAAGCTACCAGGATTTCACTTTTGTAAGGTCCAGAGAAATCAAATTATTTCAGGACTGCAAGAATTGATTTATAAAGAGTGGTTAAAGGACCAAATATCTAGAGAAAATTCATATAAAGTACTATATTTATATTATAATGTGTTGACATATGTAAATATATGTACATATATATACACATAAATACATATAAAAGCATACAGACATGCTGGCTGTCTAAATAATATTTACTAATGTATGTTCAAAATCATAGATTCCAAATTTTTGTTCATAATTACAATTTCCACTGAAGTAATGAGAATTTCCAACACACTTTTAAATAAATGTTATGGGCCACAAAATAAGTCAGAATCATTTACAATAGGGAGAGATACAGTTGAGCATGGAAGGGACCCATGGAAGGCTCTACAAAATATTATGGATAAAACACTACAGAAATGTACTGGCAAGAAGCTGGACTAGGTATTTTCCATGCCCGACTCCAGTGAGGTAATTTACTTCCTGTTAAGTATTTGTACCTCTGCAAAAAAATTGTCAACTTCATTCATTGCACATACGATACCACTCGGGTAGTATTTCATCTCATGACCATGTTGCTCAATGATCAGAAAACATTTTCAGACAAACCGAGCAAATGAAGAGCACCTGCTTGGTGTGCTGACTCTAATGAATGGATTGTAAACTGTATCTAAGAAAGCAGTGTTAACAAAACACTAGCTGCTAAAGCATCACTCTAAGATAAAATATCTAGGATATTCAGTTCAATTATAAATCTGATACATTTCATCTGCAGGTACATTCAGTCTAAATCAGTACACAAAGCATAGAGTTTACACTTTTCTGAGCACTGGCCCTTTCAGTAACTATATTTTTCTACTTTTTGGTGCAGCATCTAAAAATCAGCTTTAAATCAGTTGAATAATTAAGATGCACATTTCATGAGTACTTCTCGAGCCACACTTTTTTTCATATAACATTTTCATAACTAAAAATTTAATTTAACAGAAAAAGAATGTCAAAGTGTATCTGTATATATGTATGAATTTCTAGTTGTCTTTTTAATGCAATAAAAGTTCAGCAAAACCTTAAATAAATTCTTATTTGATTGCTATTAATACTGTGGCTTATGGGAATTCAAAATAGGCTAAGAATATGTCTAGTGTAAACAATATATCGTGTATTTTTATACATAGTGACTGAAGTCCATTTTAGATAAAGTGAAATCCTAGGAATTAAGTGTAAGTCTGGTATCAAAGTGGATTAGGATAATATTTTTTTTCTTACTAAATGATGTTCTTGCCCTATATATCCATATAGATGCATTAAAAATTCAATTATCATTAATGCAACATACAGCAGTCTTGATTTCAACATACATTTAGCATGTTCAATTGAAATTACACAATCAGTTGCATTTAAAGCATAGATAGACTTATATAGTAATCTGTACTGTTCATTCTTTGTTAGCTGAGGCATTTCACTTAGAGGTAATTCAAGAGAACCAAAACAAAGAGCCTAATCTACTTATGTTATTTATGGAGATTAGGAGCCTCTCCGAAGTAGAATGGGATGATTCAGAGCATCTAAAGCACATACATAAGGTGATCAATATGAATAAATCTCTGAAACAGAGATTATATAGAATCTATTTATCTATCTAGGTCTTACTCTATCTCATAGAGAAGTCAACCAAGACTTTTGGAGAAGATCCATCCCAAGATAACAAGAGCATCTGAGAATCATACCTAGCTCTCCCTTACTCAAATGCTAAGTAGAGTGATAAAGTAGAGTGATAAAAAACCTTGGAGATTAGTTCAATTGAATTCCTTGCTTCTTATGGTCAGAGCTCTTGCAGTATGGAAAAGGCTCTCAAATATTCAATAAATACAGTGGAAGCAAGGACTATGTCAAGTTGCAATATATTTTATTTCTCTGTAAATGCAATGAGGACAACTTCAGGACAACTTAATTGAAAGTAGTGAGAAATACATTAATCTTTACAACTTTTCTCTCAAAAAAAAAAAAAAACCCAAACAAAAAAACTGTCTGAGCACTAATGCATTTTACAATGGCTACTGGTAAGACTAACCAGCTCCACTCTGGCTTGATATGCTAGCTGAGTGCAAGAGTTATTAAATGAGAATATCAGATTTTGTTTGTAATAGAGTATTGACAAATTTTTATGTTCCACAATAATTTGGACATTTTGTTTGGCATCTGTTCATATTATCTGTAATGAAAAACAGTTTATTGCATAATTTCCTAGGTACACAAATACAAAAATTAACTTTTCATTCCTCCATTTTTAATTGTTTTTCTTTAAATCATACCTTCAATTCATGTCTAATGCACTCTACCAGTAACAGCTGATATTCCTTTATGAGTGATATGTTAATGAAAATTTTAAAAGCCTAAAATACTGGAAAAAATCTCCCAATCAGTATTATCAATGACTTATAGTTGCATAACGTAGCTTCTACACAGATCAGGGCTGAGCTTGTTTACTTAGGCACTAAAATAGTTAACTGCAACTGTAGAACGGTTTCATGTAAACAGATTGAGAAATCAGGCTAGACACAGTGTGGCAAAACAATACAGAAAATCAGGTTTGAATTTTAATGACAATGTCATTGCAAGGCACAAACTATCTGAGCTGGTATTAGCAGTTCTGGCAATATTAAAGAGAAATGCAATTCCAGAAAATTGACAAAGCACCCAATAACATTAAATATTTGTTATAAACTTTTGCAGTTGAATCCTATAAACTAATCAAGCGAGTAGATTGGACAAATTTCTAGTGCATTTATTAAACATTCAATTTATGAATTTTCACAAGAAGAAAAAATAACAATTTCCCTGTTGCAACTATTATTTTTTTCTTGTGCTGCCTAATATTCCACCAAGGTTGGTCTTGTTTGTTTGGTTTGTTTTTTTTCTGGTAAAAAAGCTTTGGAAAAAATGTTAACTTGTTCAATTCAATGTCTATTAATTGAAAAAAAAATTAAACTGAAACATTAAAACAACTGCATTTTGATGCCTTCAACAAAGCAAAGCACAGAATTATTCACTGGATTCTTGATGAGCCTCTGTTAATTAAAAAATTATAGGGGAAAAAAATAGAATTCCTTAAAATTAGCAACAGGCACAACTTTTAAAAGATACTGAATAACTGAAATAATTTGTACATATTAATGGAAACTTTGCACTAGTATCAACTAAATTTAATTCTTAGTTCCATATACATATTTTCATTATACCAGTAAGGATACATTTATTTTATTCCAATATAAAATCATTTAAGGTGTTAGATCAGCAAACGAGTTTTAAATTCATTTCTGCACAAGACAGAACTTCAAATATATAATTAAAATTAAGAACAAGGTTAGCTAGTGTCCTGAATACAGATGTTTTCCTGGACTGCAGCCAAAGATTCTTAATGTACTATGACATATAGTTTTAAAAATTACTAATCTTAAAAGACAAACAATCCTGTATTATCCATGTCAATATTTAATTTTACTTGTCTTTTTTTTACACCCTCTAATGTATTTTTTTGAAAATTAGTCCTTATATTTAATGATGAAATTGCCTCTTCACAATGGATAATTATCCAATTCTACTGAGCAATAGCTGTGTTTTTGTATATAAGAATTCCTACAAGAGTCAGTCATATATGCTGATTTTCTAATACTGTGCATAGGGTTAAACAGAACATTACTAGAAACACCACAATGATTCTGCATTTCTACAATATATTCTTCAAGATTTCTATAAATAAAGTACTTACAGTAATAAGGGCTTTAAAATGCTACATATTTTACAAATCATGCAAACATTCAGTACTATTTATTTAACCCAAAATATGCAAGAAAAACTAAAGATTCTTCTGTTAATAAATTTAAACAGGACTGCATTTGATAGACATCTGTAAAACAAATTTTATGTGGTCTATGCAATGTGAAGTATTATTGTTGGTAGTCAGAAATACCCCTGCTGAAAAGTAAAACCATTGGATTTGAGGAAACTAAATGCTCAAAAATCTAGTGTTTGAAGGGAATCTGGTTGTGCGTATTTCAAAGTAAAGTTATATCAGATGCCTGCATGCTCACTGTTCTTTGTCTCTCTAACGCATTATTTTCCTAACATCTGTCTAATAGAGGTTTCATTTCCGCTCTCTGTATGTAAACATTTGTGTATATGCTGGCAGTACAAAGTAGAGAAACATCTACTCTCGGCCTCCAAAATAAAGGTGCCGTCCTTAGTCAATTTATCTGACTTTCACTTACAGCTCTAGAGGGAATACACACCAATTGAAATGGGTCTGACATATACTAGCAAAGATGACCTACCATAGTTTTACTCAATAGATTTGTTCTCTATTTTATCTGAGTCATGTTTGCTCATTACCTGCTAAAAGTGAGATGGTATTGTATCTTTATTTTAATTAGTAATGCAAAGATAGTACAACCATGAAAAATGACCCACATTTTATTATTGCTCATAAATCAACAGAATCTCTCATGAAGGATCTCTTCCAACCAATATTGCCTACCTCATATGAGGTAAAATGAGAAAATCTGTGCCTAAATTCAGTCAGTTATGATAAAAACAGAACTAAAGGACACCATATTTTCAAACTCATTTTAAAACAGGGCAGTTCTCCTAACATAGCATTATTTTAGCTTCTGATTGCGAGATCCAATTAGGAAATGATTTTTTGCCTCAATACTAATTTCAGTATTTTTAATTTAGTTCATGTTCTGATTGAAAAAGGAAAGTCAAATTATTATAAAAATTCATAGAGCTATAAAAAGGTTTGAATCCAAAATGACCCAATTCCTTATTGAAAAAGAAAAACAATCAATTGAATCTCATTCCACTGGAAAACTGTGATTTTTAGTCACATTATATTTTCTCATAGTTCAATTTTTCATATAAATAAAATATTACCACTAAACCTACTTATTGCTCTGCATATTACTTTTCATGAATATGACATTAAGTTTATCACCATAGGCAGTTTTCAAAATCTTTCTAGAGGCGTTTTTTGCAAGCTTTCATACTGACACACAGGTTGGGAGTTGTACAAATTCCAAACATGTCAGTAGCCCCATAAACAGCCTACAATGTAAGAAAGAATTGCATTCCAAAGTCATTACTTACTAAGTATATGTTCATAACAATAGTCCAGTTTAGTCATGCTAGAAATATGATAGCACCTTCTGTACTATTGTTTTTGAGCTGAACTTATGCTTACATTTAAACATGCATATATTTTCCCCAAATTTACAGTACTTATTTTAGCCTGCTGCTCAGGATTCTTTTGTTCACAAAACAGTAGGGTGGGGGTTTTTTAATTAAACCTTTTCCTGAATATCCTCAGAGGCAGAGTATCCACTTTAACATATGCCAAAAAGTGTACAGCAGTTAATCCACTAAATATTTAACTGCAATCCCATTATCAGCATTTCCAACATTGGTTTCATTTGTAATTTTACACATTGAAAATGCATAAATAAATAATATTTACTTTCACATGTGCAACTGCTGCAATCACAATTTCTTTCAAGTTACACATACATTTTTTAAAGGTATTTAATTATTTCTACAGTATTCCTACACTTTTTCTAAAAGTTACAGAAATACACAAACTGAAGAGCTTTTCTTCTCTGAGTAATTTAATAATGTATATCTTGATATTCTGAATCAGTATCTCAAATATTTGGAATAAATGTGTGTGGTTATATCTGCATTTGTTCATACATATGCACACTTATACAACACAAATACAGAAGGCCAAATTCTATCTATATCTCAGGTATCAAGTCTGAGAGCAAGACTCAAGTTTTGCTGGAATCTATCTTCTAAATACAAGGATATAGCATAAGTGGTTTTGCCTTTTCTCATGCAGGAAAATTTCAGAGTTCGGTTTGTAGAAATGGTGTTAGCATGGTGGTGTACAGAGAAAGAGAAATGAAATAGAAGACTATAATGGTTGCCAGTGGTCAGCTCCCATTCTGAGGGAGCATTATATTTTATTTCCTCCTATTCAATCATGCAACATGAACACAATGTCATTTAAAAGCAAATGAAAGAGGTTCATAACTCAGTGTCAGGATAATGTCATAATGCCTGAGTTTAAACCCATTCAAACTGAAGGCCAGGAGTTGTAAGACCTGTCTTGCCCTTATCTTTTCAGATGTTAAAGAACGAGTCAAGTCTGTAAAAGTGACTATCTGAGGTAGAATGAAAATATTCAGGCAAAAGGACTTACATAAATAAACTTATTTCTATTGCTTCCATAGGTATTAACAAGAAAATCTCTGTAGGTGTATTGCATTTTAATTTTTGGTTGCAAAAGGAAAATGAGTTGATGTATGTATCCATAAGTCAAGTCAAATGGAGTCCAATTTTCAGTTAAAACTGATTCAATGATGCTGCAATTTCATGAGTTACTACTGTAAAAATGACAGAAATCTGATTACTGAACCCTACAGGAGTCCCATCATCTTTTAATAATACAGATGTCCTGAGGTAAATGGTTCATTGAAATTTCAGCCACAGCAGAACCAAAGAAAGAACCAAGCTCATGTAAGTCTCCATTTCACCCCTTAATCAAAACTAGATTAATTGGTTTCATGATCAGAATCAAATGCAAAACGCTTTACATTCTGCATTAAAAATCCAGCTTCCATTTAAAATATGCACACATTCACATTTAAAAAACAAGAAATCTAACCTCAGTCACAGTACTGCTGGTATGTCCTGTGATTTCTTCTTGCACATTCTCAGCTGGAACCTACATAAATAAATATCAAATTAGTTCTTCCTAATTTACAGAGTTTGTATACTAGTCATTAAAACTTCCCTTATTCTAGTTGCATTCTAACTTTTATTAATTTCATCTTAACTTTTTCCTTACTTTTAACTTATATTCAGTGGTAATATACAAAGAACAAAATACTAATTATTTAATTTATGAATCAAAACATATACAAAATAAGTATTTACATGCATATTAAGAAACAGAAGGTCTGATCTGAAGACCTTACTCAAGTCAAAACACTTTTTTTTGTACTTCAGGGATAGATATACAATTCAGCAAGGTCTTTCTTTGCTTAAGTAAGAGCTGGAGGGTTTGGCTTAAAGTAGTAAAATAATGAATGATGCTAATTTCATATTTGCAAAGACATTCAACTCCTATAAATAATTTAGCCAAATCAAAATTACTGTTCATGTATGGCAGTGAATTGGAACAACCATAGGGAACAAAAGCATCACAATTACAATTCTAAAACCATTGTAACCTTATTCCACTAAACTGAAAAGGCTAACATTTATCTTATTATAAGGTTATTGAGAAAACATTTATTTTAAAAAAGCAAGGCATTAGAATGCTGATTTTTGATCTTTTTAAAATTTACAGGAATTTAAACAACAACTGTCTTGGATTTGTGACATCTTCACCAATGAAAACACAGACAACACTCTATGCAGTTTTTTTAAGATTTTAACAAAATTAATTGTCCCTTCTTGCTCTTCTCCTGGCACATAGACTAAATATGCTGGGCGACATTCAGTTCATATTTTTAACATGTCATCATCACAACTTCATTTGAACTAGCAGAGGACAATAAGCAGTAGTCTTTGGTCCACTGTCCAAATGTTCAATTTCCCTTTCAATATTGCAATAACCCTTATCTGTAAAAATACAGAAGTTTTACTTTTCAATGAAAAATGCAAATGTGTTGGATTTGATAAAAAGGATTTACACACAAACATTCATCAAAGACACAGAGTAAAAAGAGAAATAAAAATTATCTAGAAGGCTTTGTTTGAGAAGAATGCTGCAATACTTACTGAAAATTACAGGAATCTTATTAATTATATTAATAAAATAAATATATGGAAACTACTCAACTATATACGTTGCAAGGAAAGTATCATTAAAAGTAAAGATGTAACATTCTAGCAATGCAAAATAGCTCTTCTGAAAGATTGATCTTATGCATATTGGTTCTCCAAGCAAAGAAAAATATTGATATAGCCCCACAGCTGTTTACCTTGTAATGAAGAAAAATGAACATCATAATTTTGTATGACAAGTATACTCCAAAAATGAACACATGTTTTTACATAAATATTTATTGTGCCCTCTTATTCATACTTAACATTCTTTATTTCTTATTTCACTTGTTTCTATTTTTTTCCTCTTTGCCTATTGTTTTTGTCTCCATCTCTGAATTCTCTTAGTCTCTCTCTTTTTCCATTTGTATATTCTGTATCTGCCTATCCCATGCTTTCCCGAATGATTGACTTGCTATACTTTCCTTCCTCCTTATTCTCCCTCTCTTTTTATGTTCCCATTCCATTTCCTGGTAACACAATCACATCTTTTTCAACTATACCATCAAGTTTAATAATATACTGCTGTTATTTCAGCATAGATTACTGTAGTAAAGATCATCTCAAAAAGAACCAGTGGCAACCTAGATGTATATAGAATGGTAACACATAATCTCAATTGACTTTGCACAATGGGTAGTCAAATGAAAAAAGCAAGCAGGTTGATACAGCTTCATACACACAAAAGACGAAAGTAGGAAATTAAGCTATCAAAAATTATAAAGCTGGTGCTGTTGTTAGTTGTAGTAGGCAACTATCTTCTAGATGTTGTTGTGGTTTTTGCATTTACGATCTGCAGTTAATTATGGAGCAATTGTACTTTAATGCAAATCCTGTGTGAACTTCCCAGTAAAATCTTCAGTGCTGATGCTACTTCATGAGCAGTATTTATTCCATGAACAGATGACTTTACCTTTTTATGCTGTTAATCTGGCACCTTTCACAAGCTTTGAATTCCCTTTAAAATACAAAACCAAATATTTCACTCTCAAAACAGGTTTGACCTGACAGATGAATTGAGTGAGAGATTTCAGAGGCTGTGATAGTTCACTGCCCTTCAGCAACCTCCGTCTCATCTGGGCTGAAAATAAAAGACACTAGCATATTTAATATCAGAAGGCTTTGCAAAAAAGAAATATCAAAGCCATCTTTTATCTCAATCTCTTCCAAATAGAAATAAAGATAAAATATAATACTATAGTATCCTGATTAGTACATTTTCTTTTTTTCCCCCCTATCTTTAAAGTATCTGCTACTCCATTTCTGTCTTATATCCTGGGGTACATATCAAGTACAGTATCACTAAGGATATATTTAAAGTACAAAATAGTTCTCTTTTTTTAATATATATATATATTTAAATAATGCTATAAAACTATAAAAAGTTGTTTATTGAAACTATTAAAAAAATTACTAAAATGTGAAAATGTACATGCACATAGAAGTCCCATTAATTAACCTAAATATTACATTAAATTTAAGACAATAAATTAATTTAATTAATGATTTAATTACATAATGATCATGAGTTAACAATAGATTAAATCAAAATTTTTCATATGTGGTCTTCTCTATTGGCTTTTTGACCTGTACATGTGAAATGTTCCTGTTTATTATTGGTTTTAATGAGGAAATCTGTATGCTTTTAATGATCACTAATATAATTTCTGATTTGCCTGGATAGATTAGAATCAGTTCAGCTTTTTTTTTTTTTTTTTTTTTTTTTTTGTGATAGGCCTTAATGGTCTATAGAAAATGTATACACATCCATTCAGCAAAGCACAAAAATTCAGCACAACACATTCCAACCCTGCCAGAAAAGAAGCACAAGAAAACCTAAGTGTTCTCTTGAGCTCATTTCTGAGCTGCAGCCTGGTATACACCATTCTGCTCTTTCTCTACCATGACATTACCAGTCAAAACCAAAACAAATCAAACAAAAAGCTGCATGAGCTCATGGATGAAGGCTGCAGTTTTGATTGTTGTACTTTGTCAGAGTACAACAGAGTAATGGAATCATAAACCCCTCTGGTAGAGACTCAATAACCATGAGAAAACTTCTTAAACCTTTTATTTAATCTTTCTTACCATGGAGTTGTGAGGTCAGTTTAAAAGATCTAGCTTATTTTCCTCATGTTCTAGCAAAACAACTTCAAAGACTTTCTTCAAGAAGAAGCAGCAAGCAGTTCCATCCCAAGGTCTCTGGCCAACTCATGATCACATTACAGAAAGCAGTAAATTTGCCTTGACTTTACATGATCAATAGGCATCTCTACTAGCACATATATGCCATCTTGTACTCCTGCTCCTTGAATGTCTTCTCTTGGTTCACTAGCTTTAAAGATACTTGATGCTGAAATGTAATAAAAAATTTTGCTTCGAATTTCCACGCTCATCAAACCCTTTAATAAAACTCAATGTCTTCCTTTATTCTGAACTTTCAATTTTACAATATGAAATAGCATTTGAAAAATACCATGTAACAAAGCAGTTCATTTCAATGTCTTTACTTTTAGAATTGAGTGAATTATTTTCTCTGAATAACCTCCTCACCAAAAAAAATAGACCTGACTTTAAAGTAGGTATGGAGTTGTACTAAATAAACCTTCAGAATTAGATACTGTTTATAATCTTAACTGGAAGGTAGGGCCCTCCTCCTGATTATATATAGAGAGATATATTTAAATATACATAATTTGTGGTTGGTTGACCTTGGCTGGCTCCCAGACCCCTAGCCAGCCACTCTCTCACTCCTCTTTAGCAGAACAGAGGAAGAAAAGAAAATGGAAAATCTCATGGGTTGATATAAAGGCAGTTTAGTATGAAAACCAAAAGCTGCACATGGAAGCAAATCAAAAAGATTACTTTATTCACTATTTGCCATTGGTAGGCAGATGTCCAGCCAGTTCCTGGAAAGCAGGGCCTAAGTATACATAGTGGTTGCTTGGGAAAACAAACACCATAACCATGAAGGTCTCCACATCTTCCTCCTCCTCTGTTTTTATTGCTGAGCATGACATCATATGGTATGATATCCCTTTGATCAGTTTGGGTCAGCTGTCCCTGCTGTGTCCCCTCCCAACCTCTTGCCCACCCCCAGCCTACTGGTCTTTGTGGGGGTGGAAGGGGGGGTATTGAAGAGACAGTCTTGACTTGACAGACTGTGCAAGCACTGCTCCACAATCATCAAAACTTCAATGTGTCAACACTGGTTTAGTGACAAATGCAAAGCAAAGCAACATACGGACTGCTGTGAAGAAAGTTAACTCCATCCCTGCCAGACTCAGTACAATCTCCACCCCTTATTCCATACCATTTGTGTCATGTTCAGATCCCACATTATCTGATACATCTAAGTATTCTATCCCTTCTATTTCTCATTCCTGAAATTCCATCTTACCAATGCTTAAAACTTACACTACATACTTAAACCTTTTTCATATCTAACATCCTTAGATGTTAGCTGATATAAACATCAAGGTTTATACATCCTTAGTAACCACTATCCCCTGTTCTTTAACATATAGATAGATATTATTCCTTCATTCCATGGGCCTTCCCCCAAAAATGTCTATAACAGCAGGTGAAGTCTTGAGCCTCATCTGTCAAAATGATCTCTCAGGACAGAAGCAACATGTTGTATGCCGAGACTGGCATGGATTGGGTCATCACTGCACTTATTTGGTTCCTTGTAAAAGTCATTCCTCATCATTTTAGGTAGATCCTGCTGCATTAGTTCCTACAACATGTAATTTAAATCATGGATTATTTTCCCCCAAGCTTAAATATCCTTGAGATGCACTCCAGTTCTCCCCATTCTTCTGGACTACCCAACAAGCCTACCTGAGTGCTCAAGCAAAGACAGTCCAAGAAATAGGTTTACCTTTTCCCAAGGGAGGAGCAACCTACACTGCCTTTCTCAGCAGCTTTCCAATGTACATTACAGGAACCTCATCTCCTCCCACAATATGTAGAGGCTTTGTTTGGGCAGGATGAGGACAGTTAGGTGATCCTCTGGTGTTAACCAGCCAAGCGGCTTCTGTTAAATTTGGGGTATTTCCATGCCCCAGCATCCAACACTCTCAGCAGTCTTTAGCAGTCCATTATACCATTCAATCTTTCCAGAGGTTTGCAGGTGATAGGGGATATGACTTTGTAAATATAAAAAAATTCCATATGATCTGAAAAGACATTAAAAACTGGAAGGAGGAAAAGAAGTACATCAAGAAATATGGAAGTTTGGGAAAATTAAGAATGACAAAATTACTATTAAATGTATTTATGGAACACTAAGTTTCTGATCTCTAACATCAGATACTTCTGGTATTTGAAGTGGAGTTGTGCCATACAGTGTGGTACTACGTATATTCCTTCCATTAATGTATACCTACAAAAAGGAGTTTATATATACTGTTTCTGAGATCTATAGAGACCCAGCTGTATAGCATACACAGAAAAAAATATTTCTAGATTAAAAGCTTAGCACTAGAAGAGATTAGCCCTGTATCTAAACATTATTTCCTGTACAGGTTCATTAAATTGCAGTTAATGTCCTAAAAAAAAAAAAAAAAACACGACCTAGTTCTCCCTTTTTCTGCCATCCCAAATACTTGGATATTTCTATAAGATAGAGAGTAGCTCTGATAGGAAAGACTGAATAATACTCATTCCACAACACTTCATCTTGGAATTTATTTATGTTCTCTTAAGTCATCATCTATATGTTATCTTGGGTTACCTTTAGCAAATGCAGGATGTTAAGTCCCCTCAGGACTTGCCTTCTTGCTTTTTCCATAAAAATTTATGTTTGATTTTTCATCTGCTATTTTTCTATGTTTAATGGATTTTCTTGGAAGTCTACTGGAGGATTCCTTGGTGCTTGGTTTTGCTCACTAGCGAAACATAAACAGAGAATGTCGAAAAGGAGACTAAACATTTTTAGTATATTGATAATTATGCCAAAATAATATGTTTCCAACTGTGAGTATTTAGTGTAACCAATACTATTGTTCAGATTTATTACATCCATTATCTCTTTTACTTTAGTTTCTTAAGGTATTTTGACTTTGCAAAGTGAGAAAGCAACTGCAGCTCTTCTGCATATTTTCCCATATTTCTGTTGCAGTGTAAAATCAGCTAGAATGCATGGGTTTCATCAGTAAATGTTAAACTATTTTAGTGCTTTTTAAAAATTTTAAGGGATCTTTATACAAAACTACAATGTGTGATCACAACTGTTCTTACAATTTCAAAGAGAAAACCATTAACAACTTGTCATCACCCCTCTTAAAATGCAGGTAACATACTGATTATGAAGTATTTTACATGCTCAGTTGGAAGTGATCTAGTTTAAAAGGACGTCATCGCCAGTATGTTCCCAAATTTTCATTGTGGCCCTACTTCCCTCACCAGCAAGGGGTTATTCCCCTTCTGGGTGCTAATCCCACTTCTTGAACAATTGTGGGCCTTGCACAATATCATCATGTAAACAATCCTTAATCCTTACATCTTCCTCCTCTTACTGCAAGGCTTGCTGGACTGGACTTTGATTGATTTATTATTAGGAATTCCAGAGTTGTATCAGGCCAGGATTTAGATTTAATGTTGCAATGGATTACAAGTAGCCAAAGCTTGTGTGACATCATTGCAGTGTTATTTCTAGTCTTATGATTAATGCATATGGAACTGTCATGTATAACAACATATCTGCCATATTACTAGCAGAAAACAAGAGAAAAAATATAAGAAAAAGCCAATTATACAACATAAAAACTGATGGATATAAAAATCCCATTGAAGGTAAAATATAAACTAATTTTAGTCATGAAAATATGTTTTTATTTTCATAATGTGATATCACACATGAAGAGAGATGAAGGCAAGATACAAAAATGAAGGATTATAATAAAAGCCTATAAAATAATAAGTGGAGAACAGATGGCATTCATCTTAATTCAAGAACAGCAGAATAGCCAATAAAATTACAACATTGCTAGAAACAAATGTAACTTTTATTACATGATAGATACTCTCCATGTAGTTCTTAATATCAAAACAGCAAATATAATATCTCAGTAACATTTACAGAACAGTTACATTTATGCATAGTTACATTAACCTATAAAGTATAAAATTTATGAGATAAATCCAGCATAGAAATCAAACTTTCACTGACAACATTAAAGGAAAAATTCCTTTATAAGTAGAACTGAGCTCCCTCTGCAATTACCAAGCTCTAACAAGGTGAGGGGAAGATGGTCCTCAGGCTCAAATATTTTATGGCCTCATCACTGATCACTGAAGTGAATGCTGTGGGTTTGAAACCCATCAAGCTGAAAAAGATTATGAAGTCAGGACTCCTATTTTCCAGACAAGTCCTTAGACAGCTAAATAGTTTATGAAAATCACTTCTGTCTTCCATCTGCACCCCTTTCCCTGTGTTTTCTAAAAAAGGAGAGTAGTCCAGTTCTCTATACCCAAATGGTAACAAGGACAGAGACTCTGAAGGAAGTATTAGATCATGCATCTCCATTTCAAGGTTTCATGTCAGCAGCCAACTCCAGGAAAGTAACAATATTTCCAATATACCCCTTTTATTAGCATTCTTTGCTAGCTGGTTTAGGCAATGCTCCATGATGTGTCAGCTATTGTAAGCCACATTATACAATGCCCAAAAATGTCCTCACACATTCTTCTCCAGCAATAGCTGCACTGGTTACAGTGGATAGTCTTTCACTCCAAGAAAGCAATTCTGATAAAACTGTGATGAAAACTGTCTAATCAAGCCCACTCTGAATGAAAAAAACCTTGGCCGGTAGAGCTAAGATGGTAACTCATTCAGGAGCACAACCAGCAGCAGGAGCAGGCTGGAGGTAGCAGCCTCTTCAGTGGCATTGCTACAGACAGAGAACAACCAACACTCTGACCTAGGTGTGTGTTCCAGCTTCAAAGCCAGGTCCAGATGTATTCACTGGCTGTGTCCCAGCTCTGTGCCACCAGATGATCCAGACACATATAATCTCAAAAATACATGTACACCTTGCCCTGGTTTCCTTAGGAAAGGAGACTGCACACACTCAGTTTAGAGGACAATCATCAGCTGACCAGAACACACAATGGATCATCTGTATCCACTATTTAGATGCAGCATCTCAAGTCTAGCTCTTCTCAGTGAGCAAAGAGACAATAATGAGCAATTTTAAATTTAATTCCAACATATGGGTTGTCAAATTTATTTGCTTTTTTGATTTGCATCTTAGTATGTCTAAACCTCTTTCTGAGTTTGTGCCAGAAGTTTTTTCTATAAACCTCATGATATCTGTAGGAAAGCAGGAGACCACTAATCTCGAAACTTCATAGTCAGGGTGTTTTACCCATGACTTGCTCATAAGTCTAACAAGAAATTTAGAAGTGGGAGAATCATCTTTTCCCCTAGCCTGAAACACTCTCAATGAACGAAATAATAAAATCTTTTTGTCTTCTAAAAATGAATACTAAATCATATGCTCTTCCAGTGCAGATCTGGGAAATAATAAATTCAGCATGAGAAAACAAAGCACAATGAGGACTAGGGGATGATGATAAATGTAAAAATAATACAGAAAATACACTCAGTAAGATATTTTCAGGTTTAAAGCATATACATATATTTTCATAACTGTATACATTTTATTTACTTAACATTCAAATATTTAAACCCACATAATCTGAATTCAAGCATAAATTATAATAGATTCATTATCTTGCCAGTTATTATTGTAGCGCTATAATATTTCACAGTTCTGACAATACCTTTTATAAAAATTCCTGAAACATACTCTAGCAACATCTTTTAAATGTATATTTAAAAATTATTTTTTAACTTCTCTTTGGTTTTTTTTCCCTTAGGTCTTCTGAAAGATGTTTACAATAATCCTAAAATGGAAATAATAAGTAATTACCAGTTTTGAATAAAAAGTATTACAGTGAAGGTCCATTTTCTTTTATTTTTAAACAAAGTAACAATGCTAATAAAGTTTTCCTTCCACCAATTGAGTAGTTTCAGCAAGGAGAAAGTATTTATAACATAATAAGGGATTGCATTTAAATGGTAATTCTTTTAGATGCACTTTAATGGTTTACCTTCTATATGAACTATTGTCCCCTATGGATGTCATATACTAAGAAACTACTAAGTGATTGATTTATAAAATTAAGAAACAGCTATATCAATTGTATCAGAAAGACATTAGCAAAGTAGCCAGCCTGAAACAAATGTGTCTTTACAGACTCTTGCTGCAATAAAAAAATCCCATTAGCTAGTATTTTCCAATTTCCTTAGGAGTCAAAGCAGAAAAGGAATGTATTCAGATCATTCATTTGCAAGTTTGAGGCTCTTAATCTTAACTATAAGATACATAAGAAAATAATAAATTTTGATCTTCAATGATAACCCTAAATCCTACTCATCACAATCTGAATTATTGCTGAATATTATAAAGTTGATACAGTTTATAAAATTATAAAGAGCAGCTGTAGAAGATTTGCTTCATTTCTTTCCCAATATTATAATTTTGTGAGTTAAAGTCTCCCACAAAACAGCCAGCATAATTTTACTCAAGTAGTGGCAATAAAATACTTGTCAACATGATGAAACTGTTGTCTTTTACAGTAAAATTTTGAAGAAATCAAAGAAATGTCAATTAAATCAGCAGGGTGTCTTGTGAAGTACCTAGACACTGCTGTGAAGCATTTTCGTAAAGTATTTAGACACTGGTAAATGGTGTAAAATCATCAAGTCTCTTGATTTAGATCCCCAAAAGACTTCCAAAAGATAGTTGTTTCTGTCTGCCATAAGTCTTGTCCAGATTTACATTTCTTATGTACAAGAGGCTGAAGTGTTACAGTGCAAATCACCTTGAGTTATCAATATTCAATAAGTATGTGAATTCATTTCATAGACTAGACATCAGTTTTAAAATAGACTCAACTGATACTTAAGGCAGTCTGATAAAAATACTGTTAAAATAAAAATCAGATTATTTTTGCATTAGTTCTAAAACCAGAGGAATAAAATTATCTTATAAGCAGTTTTAAATTCAACTCTAAGCACTGCAAATCATAACATGTTTTATAGGTATTCAATTCAAGTAAGCACTAACAAATAAGTAATGATGTTTATGCAGTCCACTTTTTATACTACAGGTATCTACATTTAATTTTATTAGTACTTATATTTTCTGTGGAACTCTAATTCTTCAGGAAGCTGATTTTGGAACCAGAAGAATGCATGATATTGTAATGGTATCATGAATTGTTCATGGAGGTACATTAAGAAAGACTGCGAAGAAATAAAATAATATATTATTTGTCATTTTTCCATTAATTTAAGCAGTTCACAAATTTAGAAATGTATTCGTTAGATGATTCATTATTTTCAATATGACAAATTACCATATCAATAAAAGAGTACTGTAAAAACAAACTTAACTTTCCAAAGAAAAAATATTAGGAGAGCTAGCGAAAATTATTACTTACAAATGGAAAGTTTAGCAGGTGGAGCAAAAATGCCAAACACATAAAATTAAAAATGTAATCAAACTATAAAGGTAAAACCACACAGGTATCTGCTCTCAATAACTGTGAAAACAATATTATGCCAAATCATACTACAGAAGGAATGCAACACCATGCTGGTAACAAAAATAATATTGCAAAAGGCAAAAGTGTGTTGCTCTGCATAAAATAAAAAACCTTCCTGAACCAAGCTTTCAAGAAGAAAGGTAGTGATAAGTTCGAATGTGAGTTGATCAATATATTGTGACCTTAAGTCTTAATCTTTTAGAAAAATATCATAATAGAAGATATCAATAGGAAATACAACAGCCAAACCAAGTAGTTTTGATGAACCATAAGTCAGCCTGGCCTGTCAAAAACACAGTTAATTACAGCCACATCTGGTCGAAGAAATCTTATGCTTTTATTAGATTCATTCCTGTTTGATTGATGTTACATATTTTTTCTTTATTTGGATTCTTTTTGATTTATTTTATTTCAAGATAAAAAAACTGAAACCCCAAACTGGGTTTATCAGTGTTGGCAGTCCAATGTACAGGTTGTAGAGTAGATCCTCCAGTTTGTCTCCAAATCTGTTTTAGCTCCTATCACAAGTGTAGGGCCACCTTTATACTAGATATCCAATATGGATATGCAATATGTCAGCAAAGAGAGAAACCAGGGAAGTCAGTGTCTTTGACAGTAAATGCTCTTGAAAAGTTGAGAACATTTCAACTGTTTATCTGGGAAGATAATCACAAGCAGGGTTCCAGTTCTGTTCCTTTAGACTATCTTTTAAAGTCAAGCCAGTTTGAAAATTTTGAATCACCTACTCTCATGCTATCTTCCAGATGTAAATTTTGTAATAGCCAGTGCTGGTTTCGTTCCTCTTGGAGAAAGAGTGAGAGTGGTTTGTAATTGTTAGCAGCTGCAGTTAGTTAAGGTTGTTTGTAAATTCTAGTTGATGTAAACAAGTAATCACTTCTCAGTCTCCCATCCATGAGAAACTAACAATTTCTGAACAATCTAACAATCTGAACCATTTTGTATACCTTAAAAGGTAAGTGTTTTAGGAAAAAAAAATATTCAGTGTCTTGACAGTTGCACCACAAGTGAGTAAGGATAATACCTTCTCAACAAGTATAAGCCACTTCTGTCTTCTCTTATCGCACATTAACAAGCTTTCAAAAGCTAATGTAGTGAGTGTTCATGAAGAATCTACAACAGAGAGATCTTGATGAAGTATTATAGTCTGTCTTACAAGAATAAGGTGCCTCTTCACTCAAACTATTTTCACTCCAAGTTTGCAAGAGGATTATTGTCTAAACATTTCCTTGTTACAAAATCACTGGTCTTTCACTACAAAGAGAATCTAGAACAGATATCTGTTATGGCGGTATCCATTACCTTTATGAAAGATTTGGAAAATACAGAAAAACTCATCTATTCAGAAAATTAATCCCTCTATTCACTTTCAATATCAGATGCTCCACTTGAAATACTAGACTCTTGTTCTAACTATCAAAATCCAAAAAGCCCCAGCAGTTGTTTTTGAACACACACAATAGTAATCTCATGAGAATCATTGAGGAATAAGAAAAGGGTTACATAACGAGTTAAACTGTGTTTTTAGGAAGCTTGTTTGCATACAAGATTTTCACTACTTGACCTCTCTCCCCATCAGGTGAGATGACTAGTGAAAAGGTGCAATGCCTATCATATCTGTAGGGTCTGAGGCACCACGAAAATTATAGATATGCACATATTTAATCCTAGCATAAATCACTTTCCAGAGTCACATATAAGCAGCAACCATAAAGTGCAGGAAGACAGTTCTGCAAAGGAACTATCATTACTATTGCATACAAATATGTCTTTATTAGAAAAGGAGTCGAAAGTTCTACAAGAAGTATCTATGAATTCAGAAATCCTGAATGAATATCTAGGCAGAACTTCAAGCTGTCATCTCATGGATATCAACTCACTGTGATCACTGAACCACAGAATAATTTGTCAGAAATGCTGGAGGTCCAATTCCATCCTCAAAGAAGAGCCAACACAGACCAGGTGCTCAGGACTCTGTCGAGTTTTTAGTATCTCCAGGGATGAATATCTTACAGCCTTTCAGGCAGAATATACGTATCAAAGAACACTTTTTACAAATGCTAATCAGACTCTATAACTACTGTAAGGAGGTTCAGATCATATCTAGAATGAAAATTCACATTAGCATCCCATTTGGCATATGTGAAGCTGTGTTTGATACATACGTATATGCAGTCAAGCATAAAGAGTAACCTGGATGAAAAGGAGCATGAGTTTCAGAGTTGCCAGACAAGCACTTAAAATTGTCTGAGGAGAGGTGAATGAAGGAATCGAGATCATAAGAAGCTGAAATGATTGTTAGAAAGAGAATCTATGGCAAAAGCTATGTTCCCTTCACCCCAGTGAATTCTGAGATGTGACTTCTATAAGCTAGTCCCTATGGACTGAAGATTCTCAAAGCTGTCCAGGCTGCTCGAAGCCTGATCACAAGAAGCACTTTTACTGACCAAATCCCTAGCTATGGGAAAAGGATAACTTCTGTTCTCTGGAGGCATGGAAAAATAGCTGTCATGACCTTTATGAACACTTTTAGTATTACTGTTTGGCCTCAAACAGCAGTTTCTTGGATTACCATGTACCACCATTAGATTACCAAGTGGTGTGATTTACAGTATCATGAACCAGGTCACAATACCTGCTTCATCCAGGGCTGTTTGAAGCAACAGTCTTGATTTAAGTAATCCACTTTCTATATAAGCCATTTCAAGTTCCGTAACTGATCAAACTGTAGGAGTATTACAATGCACCCTGAAAGCCTAAACTGTCACAACAAAGAGGAGGATAGGCCTTTCTAAATATGAACCTTTATATTTCCTGACAGCAGGGTTGAGACTGCTGAGCTCTTTTTTAAGCTGCTGCCACTGTGAAAAACTTCAGAGACAGGCTAGAAACAATGAAAACAGACCCTGACTGAAGGATCTGGGAATGGCTACCCACCATTAGACTGAAGCTTTAGGAGTAAATGTTCATTCTGAAATGGCTAGATAATTTGATAAAGCTATCCAAAACATGGAACATGAACATCCAAAAGCTAGCAGATAATAACAGTACTGAGAGGGTTTAATGCTGTCCTAAATGGAGTGCTAATGAATATGCCCTGCTTCCCAACAGAAGGGAAGGTCAGTGTACATGCTGATATTGTCCAGTAAGAGAAGTTCCAGGGAAGATCTCGTAATTCTAACAGATAAATCACTACAGAAAGACAAACCAATGGAGAAAGTAAGAAAACTAAAAACTTACAGGCTCTGATTCTTTCTAAATCACGTGCTAAGCCTGCTCACTCTCTTCTGAAAAAGGAAAATACTCAAAGGACATCTGTACGGGGTCTGGCTGGGATAGAGTTAATTTACTTCATAGCAGCCTATGTGGTGCTGTGTTTTAGATTAGTGAGCAAAAATCAGTGTTGATAACACAACAGTGTTTTAGCTGTTGCTGAACAGTGCTTGCACAGCATCAAGGACTCCTTCGTTTCTCACCCCAATAAGCAGGCTGGAGGTGGGCAAGAAACTGGGAGGGGACACAACCAGGACAGCTGTCCCAAACTGGCCTAAGGGACATTCCACACCATATAATGTCATGCTCAGCAATAAAAGCTGGAAAGGAGTTTTTCCAGGGTAGCAGTTGCCTGGGGACTGTCTGGGCATTGGGCTGCTGGTGGTAAGTGACTGCTTTTGTGTCACTTGGGGTTTTTTCTTGTTGGGGGGGGGACGATGTGTGTGCATATTAAACTGTCTTTATCTTGACCCACAAGCCAGGGTTTTTTTCTCACTTTTGGCCATCTGGCTTTCCAAAGCAGTCAGACTGGGAATGGCAGAGGAAAAACACTCAGTAGCTTGAGAGATAACCTGATACGAGCAAGTCCTTCTCTCTCTCTTGCATCTTAGGGGTAGGATGTGTTCCTCCTTCCATCAGTATTCTCACAGAGAGGTTAGGAGAATCATTTGTAAATACCTAATCCTCACTGAAGCAGTGGCCCACAACGCTGACCTGTGCAGAGAGGCAATCAATTGATGTATAGGCTCCAAGGCCATAGTTTAATAAAGATGGACTCTCTCTGAAAGGCAATACAAGCATTCAGCAAGATCACATTTCTTACAGAAACTCTGTAGATGTCAACTAATGGTATATCTCTCTCATTCCCTTGAGTTATGGTTGAATAAGCCCTAATTAAAAGAGGGTGGTCTTAGTTAGCTACCCCATAACATATCTCACAGTTAATTATTGAGTAAGAAACAGTCCTTTAGGTCCTTTGGCAACAGATATGTAAAATGATTTCTTTAAAAGAACTTCTGTCAATATAAAAGGGTAAAGCAGATCTAACAACAAGAATACACTAAGCAATTTTAACTGTGAATCTAATCTGTGTAGCTTTGGAAAAAATTCAGTCAAATTAATGTCTCAATTTAAGTGAAACTGATACTATCTGCATGAAAACTTAGTACAAGTGCTAAGAGTAACTGTTTTCTTTAGAAAAAAAAAAAAGGGCGAATAACAGTTCAGGTGTTAGAGCTTGAACTTTCCTTGATCTCCTGGATAAAGTGATTGCTATAAAGAAACAAGCAACAGAAAGAACACATTGCCTAGGGTTTTCCCATTAAGGAAATTAGCACTCAATTTAAATCCTATTATGGTATCAGATTTTTTAACTAGGGGAAAAAGTCTTCTAATATTTGTGATAAACCTACCAACTACGGAATATGAGACTGCATAAAAACTTTTAAAATGAGGAAGCTAAGTAAAATAACCAGCAGATTAACTCTGACTAAACTAATAAAAATCTTCAGATCCAATAAACAATGTAGCATGACAAGCAGACAAGTTAATAACTGTGTCATAAGAAAAGCTATGAACCTTGACTATTTAGACTGAATGTTGTCATTTGTAAGGATGTATCTAACCATAAAAGATCAATCTTCTTTTAACTCTCAGAGCAATCCAACATTCATGCCATGATATGAAAAGAATTGAGATTTTAGTTCTGAAACTGGCTCACACGTATTGTCCAAATTCTACAAAATCACTGTCTTCAAAGGCAAGGCAAGCTATTGTTGATTCTAATGGCTTCTGTGTGGACCAATGCGGGATTAAAGAGCTCTTGCATCCTTCTGTTAGGATGCTCAGTGTTTACCTTCATTCCCAAGTCATCTTTCTGTGTAGACATTTAAATGGAAAGATCTGACAGAAACATCATGAGAATAAGCTTCTTGAAACTCCATAGATGTAAACAAATTTCTCTTTTGCAGCAATGTTATTTTGAAAAGCATGCAGACTTCTAAAATCCAGAATTGGACTCCAAGTTTGATCCTTCTATACTGTTGTACAACCTGCTTCCTGTAAGATCAGTTTTAGAAACTTCCTCTGGAATGGGATCTTTTTGATCTACTCATCTGGAGGTGGACTTGCCAGGAGTGTGGAGTCCATGTATGAGAGCCAAAACTACCATAATAAAAGGCAAGAAAAATTTTGAAGGTGATGAAAGTAGACAATGTCTGTCACAGATTGTGTTGACTCAGAAGGTCTCAAAAGAAACTCCAGAACTTACCTACAATCATACATACAAGTTTCAGCTGCCTAATCACTACCGTCTGGAACATGAACCACTGAAACAGGTTGCCCAGAGAAGCTGTGGATGCCCCCTCCCTGGAACTGTTCAAGGACAGGTTGGATGGGGTTTTGGGCAACCTGGTCTAGTACAGGGTGTCCCTGCCCATGGCAGGAGGGTTGGAACTAGCTGATCTTTAAGGTCCCTTCCCACCCAAACCATTCTATGATTCATCTCAGAAGTCTATCCTGGCAGCAATAACTGTTCTGATAAAATATTCAAGATGTGGAAAGATGTCTCAGTAGCAAAGAAATAAAGATGAAAGTTTTACACAATACAAAACACAGAAAAGCATCTTGATTCAGTCAACTGACTGAGGTGAATTGAAAGGGAAGTATATGCCATGCCTCTTTTATAGTAGCATAAACCCCAGGAACAGGAGGAATGCTTGGGGAGTGTTCAAACTGCATTCTCCACTGCCTGTGTATAAGGAAACCATGGCAAGAAATGTAGATGTACTAAAACTGCCTGCATCTAAGAGGGAATGGTGGATGACTGAGGCAAGTTACTTTGAGGAGATGCCTGAGCTTGACCACAAACTCAACATGAACCATAGAAAAATATCACTGTGACTCAGCGGTGATGTTGAGAATAAAAGATGAGAGTTGAGGTTCATATTCTTTTTTACACTACTTCCCCACAGTGTCTGCTGAGGCTAAAAGCTCCAACAATTGCACTTAAGTACATTCTCTTAAAAGAGAAATAAGTTGTCTGAGAAAAATAGAAGATAATTTAGGATAACCATGGGTGTTTTTTCAATGCTTCACAAAACTGTGATTCAAAAAAACAAAGGCAATATGTTAATATGGTTGTAAAATTCAGGTTCCAAACTAAAGAATTAACTTAACAGGAAAGCCTACTCAGTCTGTAAGGCCTTAAACAGCAGGTTCTATGTAAACCAAGAGAGAGAGAGTTCTATTTAAAGAATAAAACATGCTGAATTTATAAAATAGTTTCTACAAATAGGAAAGTAAAATTTCCTGTGGTAAATAATGTACTGTTTTGCAGTCTGCAGTTCTGAACTCTTGAAATATTGTTATCAATATGGAAGCAGAAAACATGTCAACTTCTAGATAAGCATAGGCCCTAAGAGATATACTGGAAAACAACGTAACAAAGTTCAGTGTAATGTTATTTTTTTATTTGTAACTTTGAGGAACATTTCTGCTGCAAGATAAACACTTTCAACATGTGGATATATCTGAATGGAAAAGTTGCTTAGAAAGACTGAAAAAGAATCATTGAGTAATTTTGAAGTTAAGATAACTGAGAAGGGCATTTTTTTCTAATCCCTGTAAGATTTTTGTATCATAAAGGCTTTACCAAAGAGGACTCTGAAGCATAAAAATTCTGATCCTTTAATAATTGGAGGAAGGATCCTAGACACAAAGGAAAAGATACTTTATCCTCTCTAATTTAGTTGGAAGATTTCTAAACATGAAAGAAATAAACTTCCATTAATGAAGAGAGGAAGAGCTTTATCTAAATATGTAGATCTCATTTCTTTCACTTTATTTATCCGGTGATACACTACAAGTTCACCATGTGAATTACCCTACTTTTTTGTTTACAAACTGAACATGATGAAAATTAAATAATAATTAGTAAAAACAGATAATTCTAGAAGAAAGCTGGCTGAACTTATATAATTTATTTAAATATAATTTTAAATCTTGTTTCACACTCAAAACATCAGTTAATCTTGTCTTTACTAATTAACACTTGCCTATTTTATTTTTTTTTACCTACCCTCTGATCTGTGACAATGTCTTCATTGATTTCTATAGACTTGTACATTAATCATTGCATTAAAGTTGCAGTTTACTAGGACATTCATTTCTTAAAGTAAAACATGGCCTACAACAATGTTCTGGAAAATCAGACCAACTACTATTAAGTAATGTTAAATCTTGATACACGAGGTCATGTCCTCTTGCTCAGTATGATATGATTGCATACTAGCTGAACTCATGGTTCCAGCTGTCATAGAAACATGAACTTGGTTAATTATGATTGGCTACACTGAGGCCACATCCATAGGAAAAAAAAAAAATCTGCTTTTTATAATGTTTTTCATATATTTCATATATAATAAAAGAGTAGAACATCATAATCTGATGTGTGCTATGGAAATGATCTATGAATAGAGTGATCAACTGCCAGATTGAGCAATTTTACTAACCATATTAAATTGTTGATAGTTTCTCTTACCTGTGAACAACTTCTAAATGAAGAAAAAATCTTTTATTAATCAGGGCAAGTTTTTCAGAATAAACCTCAGTATGAGAAATTTTATAGCTGATTTGATGATCTCTGCATTGGGGAAAACACTGCCAAGAGGCAAAGAAGGTATTTTTCTTTGGTAAAGAAAGTAATAAAAACCAAAACATAATAATTTGACAAAATTATGTAACCTGGATCATTATTAGTGCTGCCATTTAGATTTCAACAGTTAATTTTAAATCTTAGCCTATTGCATTAAACTTTAAAACTCATTCATAAAAATACAGGATTGTATCCTTAATATGCCTGTCTCACATGATAGATGAGTCAACAGCAAAATACATTGTCCTTCAGACTTCAGCTACACTCTCTTCATGTTGTCCAAAGATGTTCTCATGATTCCTAGCAGAAATCAGGTATAGTTGCGGTTAGTACATCAACTGTTTTCTTCACTGCAGTCCACATTACATGTTGTTCCTTCTCAGTCTTGCAAAGCAACTGTGACCGTTTTTGGTCTGACCCTCACTTAGAAGACAGACCAGTTGCTATTATTTTGTTTACCTTGATTTTACAAAAGCTTTTGATGTTGTGTCCCATGAGAAGGCTTTTGACATTGTCTCCCGTAACATCCTCATTGACAATTCAAAGAAGCACAGACTAGGTTAAGTGGACAGGTAGCTTGGCTGAACTGTTGAGCTCTAAGGGTTGTGACCAGTAGCACAAAGATCAGCTGGAGGCCAGTCACTAGTGCTGGACCAACCCCTGGGGTTGATACTGAAACCAGTACTGTTTAACTTCTTCACCAAAGACAATGAGACAGAGCACACCCTCAGTAACTTTCCAGACAGTTCAGGGTTGACCAGAGTGGTGGATAACATCCAATGCGTCTGCTGCCATTCAGAGGGACCTTCACAGGCTGGAGCCATGGGGTGACAGGAACCTCAGAAAGTTCAACAAATGGAAATGCCAAGTCCTGCCCCTGGGGAGGCATGGTCCCATCCACCAGCACAGGCTGCAAGACAATCAGGCTGGAAAGCAACTTTGCAGAAAAGGCCCTGGTGCTTCTGGCTGAAAGTGAGCCAACAAGGTGCCCTCGTGGCAAAGAAGGGCAGTGGCCTCCTGGGCTGCAGTAGGCAAGGCATTGCCAGCAGGTCGAGGGAGATGATCCTTTCTAACACAGCACTGCAGACACCATATCTGAGCATCGTATCCAGTTCTGGGCTTCTCAGTACAACAGAGATATGGATGCACTGGAGCAAGGCCAGCAAAGGGCCACAAAGATGAGGAAGGCATTGGAGCATATATGTGATTACAAGAGGCTGAGAGAACTATTCAGTGTGGAAAAGTGTCAGGGGGATCTTATCAATGAATATAAATTCCTGATGGAGAAGTAAAGTAAACAGACTCTTTGCAGTGGTATCTAGTCACAGGACAATGGGTGTGAACTGAAAGACAGGAAATTCCACTTAAGCATAAGAAATTTTATTTTTTTTTTACAGTGAGGGTGGTCAAACACTGGAACTGGTTGCCCGGACAGATTGTAGAGTCTCCATCCTTGGAGAAACTCAGAACCTGACTGGGTATGGTGCTGAGCAACATGCTCTAGTTGATCCATCTGTGAGTAGGGGTTCGGACTGGATGGCCTCCAGAGGTCCCCTCCAATCTCAACAATTTCATGATTCTATGTGATTTTATATCAATGGCAGATTCTCTAAACCCATGTCTTACTTTTAAATTTTTCCTTTTCCTTATTCTCTTCTTTCTACTATTCTTTCTTTCCTTTTGAAAATAAACTCTTCTCCTAAATCCAGATTCCACTAAATCAACAGAAAATTACTTAGATTTTTTTTCATCTTTTGTGTTGAACAGTACAATCTCCTTTTCAACAATTACATTTTCTCATTTAAAAAAAAAATAACCTGGTAAAGCCACCTTCTCAGCCCCTAGCATTACACATACTTTCTCCTTGAAACTCCTCACTTCTTCCCATTACTCCACAAGTTTAAGTTTCTTTTATACCTTCTGAAGATTATCCAAAACTCACAATCCATTCAAACATTAACATACTTCCCTTTCCTACACCACTAATGACACCAATATTAATGTTTATTTTTCACTCATTTTTCATTAATTTTCACTCATTAAATCTTTTCACTTTTTTGATATTGCATCTCAACTGAAAATTCCTTGCAGCTTTACCTATTACATTCTTACCAATACATAATTTCCTAATAATCTTTTTTATTCTGATACTATAAATGACACAACAAACATGTTTACAGTACATGAAAACACTTTTAGTGACTTTGGACTATTTGTAATTGTTATCAAGAGTTCAGTCTTACATCCAGTCTCTCACCCAAAACAATGATGAAGCTTAGAACCCAGTCCAACTCATAAGAAAGTATGTAAAAAATAACTGATCTACTATGAGTCCAGCATTTTGCAAGTAGGTTGCCTTGTCTTGTAACAAAAAAAAGAGATTGCACAGAAGGCAGAATTTACAAATTTACAGCTGAAAAAAAAGCTGGTTTAAAAGGGATTTTGCTATCTAAGCTTAAATCAGCCATTCCACACTGGCAGTGGTGCAAATCTGCTCTAAAATGCTTTAGAAAGTATCTTCTATATCTTCTTCCACAACAAAATAACTTTTAATAAATCATCTATGTATATCAAACAGGAATCTGAAGCTGCTTCTGCGGAACATGAGGGATCTAACATAATTTAGCAATTCTTTATGCAGCTAAGATTTAAATGCTCAATATTGAACCGCTTCCCTATTTTTCTGGGTTTTTTTTAATGTTTAACATAATAATATACTTTGCTGTTTCAAGACCAAGGCAACATATTTTAATCACCTGTTTAGCTTGTAATTGGCATAATACAATGTCCTATACAGATAAGAATACTGTGGAAAGCAAAATGCTTTCCAGGAATATGTATTAATTTTTTTTAAGCCTTGGGGGGGAGGAGGAGAGGGGGTAAGGGGAAAAAAAAAAAAAAAGCCCCAGGCAAGTCCTAGCACAGTGTGTCAAATTTCAGCCAAGAGCAAATATTTATGTCTGCATGCCACTTTAAAACAACATCTTGAAGTAATAAAGGCTACATTCGGAAGAAGTTTGGAGCCATCTAGTGGAACTTTCAGTAAAATCATGTAAAGCCTGGAGGAGATGTACATAAAACAAGCATTCAGTTTGCCAGAAAAGGGGGGACTCTTTCTTAGTTTTTAGCATTTTTTTCCTTCAGATAAACTATGTAAGTTGACACAACTTTTGTTGGTCAAGTTTAAGAAAAAAATAGCTATCCAAAGAACTTACTGTTAATGCAAAATACAAAAATGCAGAACGATCCTCTGAGGGTTGATTTAGAAACATATAAATCCAGGGTAGAAAAAGAAAATATATCGTATAGTGTAAGGTATAGCAGTCATAGGAATTAACTACATGACCTGAAGAATATTATTCAACTCTAAATTCTATTATTTTAATTTGCCAGTGGAAGATGTACAGTGTTCAAGAATTATTCAATCAAATAAACACACATTTCCTTTCCTTGAAGAAGCAATTCAGATGATATGTCAGAGATCTTCAATTTCTATTTTTAACCTTAGCTCTTGATTTTGAAATTGGAATCATGCATAATTACTTCATTACAGAAAAATTAAATATTTCAACATTAGCCTGATGGCAACATTTCCTACATTGCATCTGCACTCTGAGAATTACCTTGGCTTTGTATTTATTTGTGGGTGCAATTTAAAGGTTATTGGCTTTAACATGCAAACCCTTTTATATGATTTATCAAGACTATTTCAAAGATTTCCATAATACAGTTCCAAAGAAGATCATACAAAGCTTTGGGGTTAACTGTCTACTTATATACAGCGAGAATACACACCATTGTCTGTGTTGTCTTCAAGCATAGAACTAATTCTACAGTTGCCAGAATCTAAGTCTACTGATTTTCAGTTAATGATGAGAACACATTTGTTTTTCCTGAGCTTCTTTCATAATAGACAGTGTTTAGGTGGAGGTTTTAGGTGGAGATAACAAAAAAAGTCATTGAAAAACAATTTAATTAAAGGATGACCTTGCAAAATCTGCAGAGCCTTTTGATCTCTGTTTTTGTAACTTATTAGAATTACCTACAGGTACACACTGTCACAACAATAGCCTGAAATATTAGGAGTTTAGTTGACATCATGTTAAAACTTAGATAATCAACTTTTATAAAATTCTACTAGTAGCCCTTTCTCTAGTTATACAGCTTTGAATGCTCACCACTTTAAATAATAGCTTCTCCGTTAAATAAGTCTTAATATAAAGCATGGAGAAACAAAGTATTATTATCTTTTCTGTCTCATATCCAACACTTTACTCCCCCATTCTTGCACAGAACTCTTACGGTCTTGCTGTGTGGGAAGCATCACAACTCCAAAGAAGGTGACTTTGCTTGAATTTTGTTACACACGTTACTTGAGTAATGGAACTTGTTGGTAAGAATCCTAGCCACAGTACACCCCTTTGTATGGCTAGGCAGCTTGACCAAAGGCACATGGAAGATAAATGTGAATTATTATTCTGTTTTATTATTCAGGTTTATTATAGAAAGTTTATGGAATATAGGACAGAAATCTATAGGAAATCAGGCTTCATTAGCAGTTCACAAAATTAATTTCTCAAATTCTCAATTCATAACACTCCATTGTTTTAGAAATCTCTGTGATGCTTTGTGATTCTGAGATTTTTTTTTCTAAATAACCTTTGGATAAAGTGTCATTTTACCATATTATCAAATAATGTATGCATATGGTATCATATAACTTTTCCAAATATTATTTAACATTTTTTCTTTCTATTTCACTGGCATAAAACAATTATACGTTGCAACACATCACTTTCAACTTACTTTCTTCCTTAAGAATACTTCGCAAAAATTAGGCCTACCCTCATACCATACAAATTTAATTTAAATTCATAGTATCTAGATAGAAATTGACCATTCCGAGTCACACCTTGTTAACCAGAGTTTCAATAGAACCATTCAGCTTTTAACTGAACATAGACATATACTGTTGGAGGAGAAAACTTAAAACCAAATGTAAATGTCTGATTTATAAGATACTTACTTGATATTACGTGGCTTATTAAAGATAAATTGCCATCTGGAAGGCACATGGATAATACTATGAATTATTGGTTTAATCTGCAGAAAAAGTAAATCATACATCATTAGCTGATGCAAGATGTTTAAAATATTTTCTTCTCAGAAGCATTCCTTAAATGCAAACACTAGTTCCAGTTTCAAATACTATCTTTGTTCAGTGCAATATGTTACTTGTCAGTATTTTGGAAAATCTGTCATACTTGAGGAATCCCAAGGTTTTCACTGTTTCATGTCTTCTATCCTCAAGAACCTGTGTCATGTTCATTCACCATTTGTCCAAAAGACTTTTCTGTTCTGAAGCGGCTGACACAATTTAATCAACCAGAGAAGTCGCTGTCAAATGGCCTGATAAGCTCTCTCCCCTGAGAAAATAAGCTGCCACCACAGCATTTCCAATACTTGCTAAGCCAAGAAGTGAAAAATTGAGACTTGGAATCAAAAAGGATTTCCCACACAGCAGTCCAAACTGGAATAAACAGCTAAATATTTATAGTAAGTAGGCCAGCAACTCTAAAACCTGCTTTCCCTACCTAGTGAAAAAGGTGTTGCTGGCAACATTTTGCTGTAGTTTATGCTATATAAAGCCCTGTTATCATTAATGATATTGCAGTGATTGTAAACTTTTCTGTAACGTCAATCTATTCATCCAAATGAATTAACATTTGGTGATGAGGACCCAGTAGGTGCTAGTGTACTGGCAAAGGCAGGAAAGCATAAATTTTCTCTCCAGGATAAAACTTGTCCTTAGATACAAAAACCGCAAGTGCTATGTGAGGAAAAAAAAAAAACGTGTGAGGAATTAGTGAGCAGAGACCTTCACTGATGGGATTCTATCAGCAAATGTATAAGGCAAGGAATTGGTTAGACATAAAAATCTACAATCTCTTTTTTCAATGTTCATGTTGTATTTACCCTTGAGTCAGCCTAACTCACCGTATCTATACCAATAAGCTAAAAAGGTCCGGGGAATAGACACAGAATGGCTCATATCCCTACCTAAACACTCTTCACAGGATATTCTATCCTCCCCATAGGGAATGTTAACCTTGAATCAAGGACATTATTTGAAAGAGTGCCAACTGACATTTGTAAAAAATGTGTCAGGGACTACACTAACAAATTGGAAATTTAATTCTATCATTTGCCAGTCCTCAGGACCATGTCCTGGCCCTGTCTATACGAGTATGAAGGTGGCCACTGAGTGCTGTTACAATTCCAGATGGAGCATAAGTTAACTACTGTTGGCAATGATGGAATTTTGGTTTTCGTTTTAGTCCTCCAATTTCCATCATAGCTATCATTTTTCTAGCTTTAAAGAATATTTCTGGAGTACAACAAAGCTCTTAAACTGGCCAAATATTGCAGGACAATTTATCACAAAATTCTGGTCCCACAGGCATCCACACAGGGACTTGCCACACTTACTTACACTAGTGAACAAAACAGTGACAATACCTATTCCCCAGCCCCAAAACCACGTAGCGTCATCTCTCTACTCCATAATATTAAGCTTACTTAGTCTCCAAAACAGAATTCAAGCCTATTGAGAATGGTCTCTGGTCCATCTTAACTTCTAGACTGTGACTGGGAATTGGGGTATGAGCTGGCACAAGCCAAAAGGATGTCACAGTACAAATAATTGAGTTCCAGTACCCAAACATATTCTAGGAGACTGTTTAATGTATTAATAAAGATCCAGCCAGAGGGAAACATGCTCTGGCAACGTGTAGTATACCTATTGCTTAAAGATCTCTTTCTCCCCATGTTCCTGGTATCATTTCACTGGAAGAAAAGGTACAAGAAGGGGAGAATAATAAACACCTAGGTCTTATCATGACTTATAGACAGGACACAGCTGGAGTGACCACTCCAGCCCAAGAACTGGTGTTCCCAGATTCTTAAGTCGTCCACTCTGTAATCACTTAGATCTGGTCTCTGTCTTTCAGTCTATATGCATGAACAAACAGAATTTGACTCTAATTACGATTTGATAGAGAGAAAAAAAATATAGCTAAAGTGTCACTTCCAGAGTGATATTTTGTAAATTCTCTCTTTTGACAAAGGACTCTTATCAGGTACATCACAAACAGCTGTACAAAGATAAACACTATTGTTCAAATTAGACCCAGATGTTTGTTTCATTAAAATAGCTTTGATAATGCAGATCCAAGAATATAAGTCTACTGGTAGGTTTTTTATTCACAGTAATTAAAATGTTAATTTAAATAGGTTACACTATGGCATTTTACAAACTTGTAGTTTAGTAATTTATATCAAGTATGTATCAAGGGAATAACCAAATTTTCAAGAAATATATTTCTCATATAAAATTACTTGGGATTAACTTTATTTATTTATTTATTTATTCTCAGTAAGCATGGTACAGATTCAGTGAAGTCAGCAGCATAGCCCAGTTCATTTTCACTATATTTTACTGTGAAAGCAATGGCAGAGGCAGATGTAAATCTCTATGTCAAATCAAAATCCAATTATAATTCAAAATGTAGAAATTTATCAAAGGCCTTTCCCATTTAACTCTTATGAATCTAATCCTGTTTGCCTTCAGTGCCATATGAAACAATGCAAAGATCCGGTTCAGAATGACAAACTCTGACTGGTTAAGCATGCCCAAAGGAACTCTGTATGGTATGCAATCTATATTACATTGAGTGAGACTACACTATATAGCAAATGTGTAGCAAGACTAGACTCAAAATCAAATATTCAATAAGACTGGACATATATCCAGTCATTTGGACTCTGCCTTCTCTGTAGAGGGAGAAGACTGGACAAAGTACAGATTGCACTCATTGCATATATGAAACAGACTTTGCATATGCACACAGTATTCAGGGCTTCCTGCAGTCTTAAAAAAACCCACCATTTGGTTTACTTAAATTCCAACAAAAGCCATATGAACCACTCAGGACCTGTTTGGAGGATTCAAATGGACTTCAGTAGGGCACAGCCCTCCACTTTGTCTGTTTTGTCTCAGGCAATAACAGGCTATCATAACGATAAATACAGCAGAGATATGGCAGCAAATGTTGCAAGGATATACAGTTTAACATCACTTTATCTGTATCAGTACTGCCTCAAAAACTCCCTATGGTAGCTGGATCACATACAACTAGCAGTTAGAAAAATGGGCTATATATATTCTATGTGACCAAGCCTTACTAGATTTAAGTTTATGATCTATAGTATTTACATTCTAATTTTGAGTGTTTCTTATCCTCTGTGGCAGTTCAAATCCAAATAAGCTAGTTCAATGTCCGTGTGATCTAGGTAAGTCTCTTTGACTTCATAGTGAGGCATAAAAATGAGAAGGGCTTACTTACCTGGCATCAGTTTCAGCTGAGAGATGAAAACCATCCCAGATTAGATAAGAAAGAAAAAAATCTTTTTTACAGTGAGGGTTGTCAAACACTGGAATTGCTTGCCCAAATAGATTGCAGAGTCTCCATCCTTGGAGACATTCAGAACCTGACTGGAAATGGCACCAAGTAAACTGCTTTAGTTGGCCCCACTGTGAATAGTGGTTTGGACTGGATGACCTCCAGAGGTCCCCTCCAATCTCAACAATTCCATGACTCTGTGATCAATCACTAAATGTCATCTGTAGCTCACACTGTCTGAACTTCTACTTGTACAGTTTACAGCAAAGAATGCAGAAGAGTAATAATTACTCTTAATTCCTAAAAATATGGAAAATATTTATTGCCAGTCAAGTGATGTTTAAATAATTACACAGTACGGACAAAGGAAAGTTAAGGGAAACTTCAAGAGTAACATTATCTTTGTATGCAAATTTTTACATAATTAATCTCAGGTAAATTGGTATTATTATCATATCATATTCTTCCCTGAAATAGCATATTATAACTTTTAAACATAAATTATACAAGCATAAAGTAATGAATGGGTATTTTTTCATAGTAATTTAAACAGGCAGTATTCATAATTAAACACGTACCATCATTTCTTTCCTTTTCCCCTCAGGCTTTTTAATTCCTATTTCAATGCAACTATAGAGGAAAAAAAGACACAGTAGATGATAAGATTTGTTCATTTGTATCCAAATGGAGTAGAGAATCTAAAAATACTGTGACCTCTACTGTGAAATCCTTAACTAAGGATTAAGAGAGACCCAAAAAAGGACATGGGTATCATCACTTCAATTTATCACAACTGGAAACTAAATGTTATGCACTGTCACCACCACAGAATCCAAAAACCCATCAGGCATAGGGCTCCCCATGGTTGGAGGCTTCAAGACACTTAAGAAGGGCTACTCAGAAATCCCACTCTTGGTCCAGGAATTGCCTGCAGGTAGCCAGCAAGAGATAATAGCCACGTGTAACTGTATGAAATACAGTTACACAAAATAATTTACTAAGACAAGGAAAGAGAATGCCTTCTATCAGCTCTCAGTCCTGAGTGCAAAACTCTCCCTGAAGACTGCTA
Organism: Balearica regulorum gibbericeps; assembly: GCF_011004875.1. Taxonomy (NCBI): domain Eukaryota; kingdom Metazoa; phylum Chordata; class Aves; order Gruiformes; family Gruidae; genus Balearica; species Balearica regulorum. The sequence continues at coordinate 20,012,806 of NC_046186.1, forward strand.
TACATCTTCTCATGACTGCAGCTAGTGATGGCACCACACATCATTAGGCTGCAACACAACAGCCTAACATACTCGTACAGAATCACTGTGAGTCAAGTTCTGGTCTACAGGCTATTTGTGTGATGCCTGCTCTGATATATTGTAGTTGTATGTATATGTAAGTGTATAGCGAGTTTCATGGATGGATTTACTCCACAGTTCCAGTACAGATTTCTGTAAGTAAGTGGTCAGTTAAAATCTGAGTTTTGAAATGGTTTTGGCTGTCTAAACAGGCTGATCCATGGAGATACTATATGTAATAGTCATAGTGGACAGGCATCGTTATGAACATGGCAGTGACATTTCTAAATCCACAGTTCAGACATCAACAAACTGTTGAAAAAAAAAAAAGCAAAAAAAAAAAAGCACCATATTTTATTTCTGCAGTCTTTTTTTCCGGTGAAATCTGACCAAACTTTATATGCAATCTCCAATGCCACAGCACAGCTAAGGAACTGCTCATGCTGGCTATCTAAACTAGTTAAACTAATTTTGTTCAAGTTGAGATCTGTGAACTAGCTAATCTTGTCCATGTAAACAAGAAATTTTTTAGTTTTATAGGGAAGTGATTGATTCCTCAATACAGCTTAACTGCAGGTTAAAATTTTGCAACTTTCAGATCCACTGGAAATGCCAAAAACTCGCACAGCACTGCCAAAAATTGTGCCAGACAAGCACAAAAATGAGATGGAGCATGAGGAGATAGAGAAAAAAACTTGTTTTGGTTGCTAACATGGGGCTATCAAAACAGCTACATAACTCCAAGGAAGGGCTGTGGTTAAGGATTCCTTACAGCCAGAAGCCAGAGACACCAGCCTCTGGTGTTTAAGACTGAGGCTTAGTTGTCTAAGCCCTCTCTTCTCTACATCTCTGCGTCTGTGCTGCTGCTGGCAATACTGATGTATGAAGAGACCTTCAGAATTTTCGAGAAACTATGTCCATCAACTTCCATTAAGAACAAAAATCTCATACAAAAATCACCTGTTTTCTAAATATGATATAAACTGTGTAAGAAAAAAAAAAAAATTGCTCACAGATTTTGATAAAAAGTACACAACAGAAAGCACAAATGTGGTTTATCAATCATTCAGGATCTGAATTCAAATGACTGAATCTTGTTTTAGAGCAGTCCATTAGGCCTAGCACTGTCCAAAAAAAAAAAAAAAAAAAAGCCACTGGATGTTTCTGTTGCTCCAGTTTCGCTAAAGGGCAGTAACAGCAATGCATGCATGAAGCTGACAAGGCTCTTGACTATTTCTACTATACTCCAAGGTTCTTCAGAGCAACAGTAAAACTGAATAAATCTTACTAGTTTTGACTAGCTTCTGTCTTGACAAAACAGAAACATAACAGAGTTGTCTGTGCACTTGGGAAGATTATTCATTATTTGCACAGAATTTCAGGATAAAACATGTAACATCCTAAAAGCTCAGTGACCTCTCTTGTTAAAATTTACCGTCCACTGTGAGCACCATCACTCTCACTAGTAAAAAATGAAAATTTTATTTTGCTGTTATTGACAGTCCCAATTGTGCCTTCTCAGAGCAGGGACAGTAAAACTTTGTTACAGTGCTCCATAGGAGAGCAGACAATTTTAACATGAGCACTGAAAAACTTTGCAGGATGAAAAATTAATTACAGTATTTAAAAAAGAAAAAAAACCCTTTGATCAGCACTATTTCCCAGAGGAGTAACTTGGCTGAATCAAGCTTAGGTGTCGTCTTCAGTAATCAATTTGCCTTTTCACTGTAAAGTGTGGCAGGGAAGTGTATTTTCACAGCTCCTTCTCTTCACTCTCCCTTTTGCATTTTCAAGTCCATTTTGGCTGATACACGGTAATTCATGATGATAAAGTCCTGGTAATGCTAAGGCAGTTTATAACCACATGGGCAGCCCTTTCCCTCTGTGGGTGCCATTTAAGCCCCATCACCTGAGATGGTTTAAATTGCAGAGGGGGCTCTTCAGGCCAAGGATGAAGGCCTGGAAAGCACAGTCACCAGCAGGTTTCATAAAGGTTTTCTCCCCTTCCTTGCCAAGCGCTACGATGGCCCCTCATCATCCTGGCAAGCCCAGGGTGGGCACCACACAGCCCTGCGGCCTCCCCTCAGGGTGCAGCTGGGAGCCAGAAAATGGCTTCCTACCTACTCTCGCCCAGCTGCCAAGCCTGCCCGCTCAGCCTGAGGGAGGCCCCGAGTGCGACGCCTGAGGCCTCAAGGGCCTGGCCTGGCCCAAGGCAGAAAGAGTGGTGAAAGGAAGGAGGAAAAGGGAAAATAAAAAAAATAAAAATCATGGCATCCTTTTTAACGGAGTCATTTTGGTGTGGAATGTCATTCGCAGAACTCGGTCATTTCGGGTTGGATGCATGTGGGCTCTGCCAGGGTGAGATTTACACAGGTGGTGGGAGTGTTAAAACCTCCTGGGGTTAAATGTTAAATCTGCTGAGTAACATGGAGAAGGGGAGACCGCAGTTCTGAGGTGGATGTTACGGACTGCTTCCCAGCAAACAGAAAATAAGCTTTTAAAATTGGTAAGATCTACCTGAAATACAAGGCTTTTATTTCTTTGTACGAGTCATTCCTATCTCCTATTTTGTGTTTTTGTTTCATGTTTTTTTTCTAATGGATGCTGAAGTGTTTATCAAGCGCTGAGGAGGGCAGCCACCTTCCCACAGCTGCAGAGACAGCGAAGAACAGAGGGGCTCATGAGGAGGAGCCTTGCCCTTCACGGACATTTCCCACAAGTTTAGAATGTCAGTCTTGAGGGAGTCCTTGTTTTACCTAGGTTTTCTTGACAATTTTACTCCTTTCCAGTAGGAAAGATATCACAGAAATGGGTAGTACTAAGAACCAAAAGTCCTTACGTGAAAGACAATCTCTAAAAAAAAGTCATTTGGACTAGTAAAACAAACAATGACTCACAAAGTTTGTCCTTTCACAGACAAAAAACTTATTTTATAATCAGTCTTTTACCTTGTTTCAAAATTAGTCTTTTATGTTGCTTCAAACATGCTGCTTGAATCGGTATATGAGGAACAGTTTCCAGCAAAGATAAAGAGACACACACAATCTGTAAACTTCAAATGCAAATATTGCTTTTAGCACATGAAAGTGTGGCAACATTGAGAACTGTGTAAAAATGCAGATTGTGAAATAAAAATCAATCTACAGCTGCAAAGCAATCAAAATACCCATAGCACATCCTAATTCGTTATCAAAGAATTCACATGCAATCAAAACTTTGTGGAAGTATTTACATTAGATTTATGTTGTGTTTAGGGGCAGCCTTCACTTACTAATTTGGCTTCCAGAAAAGCACTAGACTTGGGAAAGCAGGAGTGGGAGAATTTTCTCCACCTTTAGAGGTGAAAGGAAAAGTTTAATTGAAAGTCTTGAGAAAAAGTGTACGACTAGCTTAAAACATAGATATGTATGCCTTAAAACATAGCATAAAAAAGGAGAAATGTATTCATTGGGATCCCGAGCTATGAAGGAAAGACTTAAAGATTTGATTGGGTTTATCTGGACTTTTGACCCAGTCCACTTTATTAAAAGGACCATTTCGACCACTCACATCAAAATTTAAGTTTGGCTAATAAAATCATAGAGTTGCAGAACTTCTGTCTGGATGCATCTGTATCTTCAGATAACCACTGTCAAGTTTAGGAGCATTTTTAGAATTAATAAATTTCAGTGCAAAGTAGGAAAAAAATTAATATTTCCTGGCTATAAGGGCCATTGTAGAATAGACTTGTGGAACCACAAAAAGTACTCAGATATGCATGAAGCTCTTCTACAGCCCAGCACAGATTAATTTTACCTGCTAGTTAAACAGAAGAGTTATATGAAAATTGAAGCTCTGCATTCTCAGTGGATGAAAAAAAATCAGTAGTTTCAGGGGTACTTCATACTATATAGATTTATTTCAAGCATAATGCAAATTATTACAATCACCGTCTAAAAGAACTGGAAAATGACCCAATTTTATTGCTTCTTTCCAACTTTTTGGGGTGTCATTTAAAGACTACTGTTATTTTTAATCTGAATGGTATTCAGTGTATTACCTGAAATCCTTTTCCTCATCTCCCATATGTCTGTTTTCCATAGTGAGCAAACTGATCTGGTTTAAATTCTGGACTGTACTTCTATGTTCTGCTCTCAGTTAAATGCAGGCAGCTATTTATACTGTAATAAACAGAATAATTTTCCCCAAACATTTAATGTCATAGCTAAATTGTAAATTGCATCAAGCAAAGGATTTATGTTGGTCCACATTAGAAGAAGCTGAAGATGTTTATTTCAATATGTTAAATTTTGCTTTCAATTTCAAAGTATTATAAATTCACCATAACCATGCTGACTTCGGTGAGAGTTTTATTTATCTAAATGTCACAGGAATAGTTTACTTAAATAATGAAGCCTATCAGATGTAAGGTGAAATTTTCAATTTCTTGAAGAAGGATGTGTCCAAAGGAGGTTTTAAACCATTATTTACCCTGCAATGAGAGAAAATGGTAATTGAGGGACAAAATGTCTCATTTTATTCACAGAAATAATTTTCAACCATATTGTTATGCCTGAGTTCTGATTACAGATTAGTACCTTTCAGAAGTTGTTATTATGGCAGTAATGAGCCAGCAATTGAAGTAAATCTGTAATCAAAAATCAGAAAGTTGTGTAATCATAATCAAGCTTGCACAAATTCTTTCTCCACTGGAAGAACAGCCACAGACCAGAGGAAATATATATTAGAAGGTATCCGAGCTTTTTCACTAGTGTGTTCACTGTATAACCTACTTTACAGTCACTTTCACAAGTGTAAATGAGAGAAAAGACATTGTGAAACAAGGTCCTTTGTTTTCAGACCTATATTAGATGCTACTGTATTTGGTGTAATGTGAAGCCTACATGTCTTATGGCTTTGTTATGTAACAAAACAAACCAAACAAAAAAAAAAAGAAAACAAAACAAAAAACAAACAAACAAAAAACAAAGGAAAAAAACCACAAATATAAAGATTTTTACTTGTTTTTCAGATTTGGAGGTTATCAGAATTTTCCTGGCAGCAGTCAGAAAATAATGGATTTGACAGGATCAAAGCAGTCTCCAGGGATATGCCAATTATGTAGCAACATTTGAGGAAAATCTACTCACGTTTGGCCACTCTGCCCCCCATCCATCTCCTGGGTGCTTGGCTGCTAAAGCCATTTATCTGGCCAGCTCCTGCATTGCTTAATCTTTTGAGCTCTTTGGAGTTTTTATAAGCAGTGCTGCTGGCAGAGTTCTCAGCCACCATCCAAGCTGGTAAAGGAGCTGGTTAAGGCTTACCAGTTCCCTGGGCAGCTGGAAATCAAGATAGTACTAAAATGATGGCGAACTCTCCAGAGGTATTGCCTAACTCTGCAGCCAGCTGGCTCCAGCATGCCACAACACCAAACATGCTACCCCAACAGTAACTCAACTCTCTGGATATTCCCAGTAGCTTCCTTTCTCAGCTCTTCATCTTCCTGGCAACACTGCTTCCCAGAAGCTGTTTTACTAGGGAGCTGGTAAAGCCAGGGGTTCATGAGATGGACAAAAATTCCAAAAATGCATTTTAATTTTACCTTTTTTTTTTTCTCCTAGAAATTCTGCCTCATACTAATTGTTATGCTTCTGAAATTTTGTCTCAGTGTTGGAATTTTTTTTTAAATGCAAAAGACTTCATTGCAAGGGCTTTTCATTCCTCTGGCTAACTGGAGGTTGGCTTTGATCTTGATAATTGTAAAATTTCATTGTTTCTCCCTTTTTAATGTCATTGTTTCTCTCGTTTTCACCTCACAATTCTCAAAGGATGTGCCGACACTCCAAAATACACTTAGCTGTTTTCCTTGTCCAAAGAGTAAGAATGCTGCTGAAACATTGTCATTATCAAAAGCAAAGGGGGATGTAGGAACAAGAATACAATTATGATTTAAATAATAAGCACATCCTCTAATGAAGTTTGCTCCCCACAGTCGTCTTAGTTTGACAGTTAAAGTGAGCAGTGAAGGAATAGAGGTTAAATGCTTGTAAACTTTCACAGCATCTACCATTTTAAAGACTTAACTGTCACATTGGTCATCATTTCTATATCTTATTGGTCCACCCTCTAGAGCCATTCATTCTTCCTTTACGTACTTAATGATTGGATTTTCTTCAGGGAACTTTTGTTTCTTGCCATATTGGATGACAACTAGAGGTTCCAAGTGGAGGTCTAGGATTACACACAACCTTCAGGAGAGGGAGACAGCTTATCCTAACATTGTTTATAGAGAATATGCGGAGTTCAATCCATCTCACCTGGAAAGCTGAGATACAAGAATAACTATCATGAGAGGTAAAGGAACATGAGTAAAAAAATCCTAAAATGTATTGTACAATTGTCAACTTCTGTGTAATACCAACTTGAAACTAGACATATGAACTACCTATATGTTTATGCACATCGTGATTACCTTTCCTCTCCCTCACCCCACTGGATTTCTTTGGTTTTCATAACATGCAAACTCTCCAGTCTTGGGCAAGCTGAGCATCAGCCTACTGTACCTATCATAGATTTTCTGATGGAGCAAAAAGCTCACCTGTTGTAAACAATGTCTGTTAAAAGGTAGAAACCAGAAATTTAATACTTTGTGAAAACTTGTATGTCAAACAAAAAAAAATGTACCTGCACATCAGCTTCCATTTATGACCAAGCAGTTTTTCCTTAAAAAAAAAAAAAAATCACCTATTTGTGGCCTGTGTTCTTAATCTATAAAGGTGAACTACTCCTGAAGAGCACATGAAAAACAAAAGCTCAGTGAAATTAGTTTACAGAGGAAATGTTAATGTCTGCCAGTGCATGTGCATAGCCATGTGTGAAGTTAGCCTTGCTTTGAGCTGGGCCTCAGAGCAGCAAGGGAACCTCCAAGGGTCAATCCAACCTCCTGTGCAATTCTGCATCTCAGTGCCAAGGGCACACAGTGCATAGTGTGTCTGCCATCGCAAAAACAGTCTGCCTGATAGCTTGTGTAATGGCACCAATGCAGGAACAGAGGGATGAAATGCCCTCTGATCTCCAGACTGAAAGATGGTTAGAACATTACCAGTCAGGCTCTTCCCCTCATTTCTCCGACAGAAACTGCTGTCATTATCTCAGCAGCAACAGAGCCAGATGCATGTCCACACTTCAGTCACTTCATTTCAGCATATTAACCCCATCCTCTGTGAAGAGAGAATTGTGTTAATATGCAAGGTGTGACCAAGTAGTGAGTGAAGTGCATCAACCTGTCCCATTTTGCCTCTTCTGCTAAGTGGTGGCAACTTCTGTCACAAAAATAGGGCAGGTAGGCAGAAGTAACATTTGAAAATGCTGCAGCTAAATCTGTCAGACCCTGTTCACAGGTTTTTGAATATAGCTACGAAGGGTAATGTCTAGCCTACAGTCCCAAAGCCGCGTGTATGTTTTCTCATGGTCATCAACTTCTGTATGTGTAATTCCTACTTCTAATATTTTCAGTTATTTCACATGACATTTGCAAGCATTTCAGTTCCAAGACACAAATCTGCCTATAACTGCAGCCACCTGCCCTTTCTCTGGCAGATACCGGCTAGTTTGAGTTCTCCTCCTTTTGATTTATAAATGATTCAGTAATGCAACGTTAAAACAATATCTTGTAATTATGACTGATTTTAATGAATATAGTCTCTCTTCTTTCATGCATATTGATATAAGCATGAGGTTTCATAACACAAAGCAATTAAGCAGGATATTTTTTCATCTTTTCACTAATAATCTCTCTCACTCATAGTACATAACTCCATTTACTCCAAAGGCACCCAAAACCCAGATTATGATACTGACCTATAGTATATGGTGAAGCATAGCAAGGAAAGAAGAGGGGTTTGTCAAACAAAAAGTAACTTCCTTTTTATGAGCTCTACTGTAGACTGTCCATGCCCACCCTCGGAAGACAAAAATCTCATTTCCAAGCTTTCAAAAATTGTGATATATACTTCAATGTATTATATTAGTAGAATTTCAACTTGTACATCTACTAAAACTCCTGAGAACCACTACTTTTAGGAAAGAACTTTAATTAAAACAAAAGGTTATGCTGAAGAGTTTCAGGTTTCATTCTGATCTTTATCACAGGCATGCAATAATATGGTTCATAAATCTGATGATTTCTTTGTGCCTTAGTTTCTCCCACATGTAAAATTGGGTCATTACCTAATGCACAGGGATGTTGAGAACCTTAATTTTTAGAGTCTGTAAAATACTTTTTGATCTTCACCTAGAAACAGAAGTTTACCTTTTTTCCTTTACCTTCACATGCTAAAAGTCATTCAGACATAGAAAATCAGATAAATACTGATTTTTTTTTTCTGCTTTGAGATGAGCAGACTGTTAAAGATCATTTGTTTAGCATGTTCATGAATTTTTCTCTGTCTTTTCAGCAGCCAAGAAAACTAATATGCCTGGAATTAGTTATTAATTTCAAAAAGAGAGTACAAATGTAGTCAGGATACTCTTTTACTGTCTCCATGTTTTACAATAGGCACATACTCAAAAATGTAAAAGGCATCTATTAGGTGACACAGAATTGTAGAATTTAAGTTTTTAAAAGTGAAAACTTAAAGTTTTAACTTAAGTTAAAACTTTAAAGTTAAAATCCTCAAGGATGTAAGGTTGATATATACTTATGATTTTATTGCTGAGTCATATTATCAAAAGATATACATACCACAGTCATAATTTTTACCAGTAAGAGTGAGCCCTGGAGGCCTTGACTGGATAGGAAGGCCAGTGCTGGGGCTACAGGGCAAAGCGGGGGCCTCAATCCATGTCCTGCATAGCTTAGACTTTAAGATGGCCCAGGATTGCCCTAGAAAACATTTTTGTGCTGATGTAGGACGTTGTCTGCATCAGAGACACAAGCAATAGATACAGGAAATTGCTGTGCTCTTTCTTCAGTCAGAGATTTAGTAATTCACTTCCAGGGTTTTGAGCGTCAGTTGTCAGAACACTGTTTTGGAGGACAACATAACCCTAAAGCAATGAGCATGGGGAGGTCCATATGGAGGTTGTGGAGCCCCCTGAAGCCTTCTAAGAAAAAAGTATTCTGTCTTGCCTTTGCCATTCTTTTGATTGAGTCCAACAGTTGATGCCATCCATCACTTACTTCCTAAGCAGGAGGACATATGGCAGTGTGGGAAAAGGAGTAGGGCAAAAGCAGAGGAAGAAGAAATAATAGGGTCATACTCGCAGTCCTGAAACAGGGGAGCAACATCTGAATAGACTAGGAAGAGGGATGAATTACAGTAGAGGTCTGTGGATTTGTGAGGAGCATGTGCAGTGTCGAAAGGACTGACTACTCATGGTCTCTTCCCATACAAGTACTAACAGCTATCAGATAAAGCTAGTTGGTAGTATGCTAAATACAAGCAAATGTTGTGAAACATTACTTGAAACATTTACAAGATTTCTTTTAAATTACTTTAGAAAACAAATATTTAAGTTGAAACAACTAATTCCAGTGGAAATACCCTTACATTTCTGTGAAATGTAATTTAGTCTCTTAAAAATATTACTTAGAAATCCTAAAAAAAAAATCAAAAACAAAACAAAAAAACCCCTTATCATAGAATCATAATCATAGAATTATTTGGGTTGAAAGGGACCTTAAAGATCACCTAGTTTCAACCCCCGTGCCATGGGCAGGGACACCCTCCACTAGACCAGGTTGCCCAAAGCCTCATCCAATCTGGCCTGGAACACTTCCAGGGATGGGGCATCCACAGCTTCTCTGGGCAACCTGTTCCAGTGCCTCACCATCCTCACAGTGAAGAATTTCTTCCTTATATCTAATCTAAGTCTGTCCTCTTTCACTTTAAAGCCATTGCCCCTTGTCCTGTCACTGCATGCCATTGTAAACAGTCCCTCTCCAGATTTCCTGTAGACTGCCTTTAGGTACTGGAAGGCTGCAACTAGGTCTCTCCGGAGCCTTCCTTTCTCCAGGCTGAACAACCTCAACTCTCTCAGCCTGTCCTCATAGGAGAGGTGCTCCAGCCCTCTGATCAGCTTCGTGGCCCTCCTCTGGACTCACTCCAACAGCTCCATGTCTCTCTTGTACCGGGGCCCCCAGAGCTGGATGCAGTACTCCAGGTGGGGTCTCAGCAGAGTAGAGGAGCAGAATCCCTTCCTTTGACCTGCTGGTCACACCTCTTTTGATGCAGCCCAGGACACAGTTGGCTTTCTGGGCTGGAAGCACACAGCCTGTTTCCTCTCCAGTATGTGCTAGAGAAAATCTGTTAAGAGATCAAAGTTTGGAAAATATTACGGAGACCCCAAAGCAAAATTATACATCTGAGCAGCAAGCAATCACTGGACTTAATATTGATTCTAAAAGGCCAACCATTAACAGTTTATGTTTCCTTATTTTGGAATGATATTGTATGTGTGGGGGGTGTAATTCTTTTTGCAGTGTAAACACATATGGCTATTTATATCTTAATATTGCAGAAGTTAGTCTAACATGCTCACAGCAAGATTTCATTTGGGGCACATTTTCCTGGCTGCTTTTGGCCTGTGTTATGCCCTGCCAGGAGCACAGCACAGCACTTGTGCTTGCATTACCAGCCACGGGAGACTCACCCTGTTATTACTTCATTTTCCCTTGGTGCTGAGCCAGCCCAAAGGTGCCTGAGCTGCAAACAAGAGCTGCAAGGGATTCAGATAGGGAAATCAACAAATTCCATGCAGCTACTGGAAGTCAGCATAATTGTGCATCCTTGATGCTGGGCAGGCATAGGTGGCTGGCCAGGTCAGCATACAGTTGACTGAGAAGAAGGCTCAAAATCCTTTTTGCACAGTTCTGCTTCACACTCATTATCAAGCACTGTCTATGTCACGCTACACTCTGCCAGGAAAAGAAGTCATGGCATCATGGCAGCACAGAAATACAGGCCTGGAAGGGACCAGAAGAAACTAAATAGCCCAGTGGCTTCCAAGAGGCGAGGTGTGCCAGTCACAACAATCTCTTATGGGCCTTTTGTGTTCCCAGCCACCACTGCTGGAAGTGACAATTAAGAGGCAAGCAGAAGACAGCAGCAGTGTAGGCTGGTGTGGGGAGAGCAGGACGGCAGCAAAAAGGAAAGAGCAGGGGCTGGGAGGCAGGCAGGGGAGTAGCAGGAGTCAGAAGTGGTAGGACGTGGAAGAAGCAAAGGCAGCAGCAGGGAGGTTTAGCTAAAGCGGTATTAGGAATCACTAGTTTAGTCCATCCCTCTGCACAGGGGCCTAATCCAGTTTATCTTGCTTTTAAAACAAGCCCAAAATAATTTTTTGCATTTAATGTGGAAATATTTCCAGTGAAGAACATGGAAATACTGTAATAATAATAATAACAACAACAACAACAATAATATAATGATACCACTGCTTCACTAGAAAGCCTCTTTTAGACCTTAAGTGTCCCTTTTGTTAGATTTTTCCTGGTATCCAAACCAAACCTTCTTGGCTTCACATTTAGCCTATTTTTTCATGCCATGTCATCAGCAGGCACTGGAAATGATCAGTTATCTTCTCCTTTATAAAGATCCTTTATGTCTTCCATCATGTACTTCCTTACTTAACTCTTTTCTAGATTAAATGGAGCTCTTAGTCTTACTTCACAGGTCACATTTTCCAACTGTTGATCAGGAACAAATGAAAGCTATTCCCCATTTGACATGTAAGCATCAAGATATACCACACCATACTGATTTTCTACACCTATCAGATCAGCAAAGAAGTCAAAAATATAAAGGTGAATTTCACATGATTTTTTTCTTGACAAATCCACAATGATTGTCTCCATCACTTATTATCTACCTGGTGCCTGTACTTAATTGCTTAACTATTTGGTCTTGTATCCCACTTAAGCTGCCCGATGCGTTACTGCATTTTTCTTTTTCTTTAAATACAGGTACTATGTGAAAGCTTCTCTAGGACTCTGAGACCTCTTGACCCTCCATAAGCATCTGAAGACAATCACTAATAGTTCAGCAATTGCTTTGGCAACTTTCTTAAGTATTCTGTACCAAATTTCACCTGACCCTGCTGACTAGGACATTTCTAACTCATCTAAATATTCTGTAACTTGCCCTTTCTCTCTTCTGGCCTGTGATTCTCTTTCCCTGTTAAAATTAATTGCACCAAAGATCTGATTGCAATTAACCTTGAGATAGTAAATCTTTCAGCCTTTCCTATTTCATCACAGCAGACAAAAGCTTTTCCCATCAAATTAAAAAGAAATACATTGCCTGTATAGTACCAGCACCTCAGTAAAGCATTTTCATGATGCACCACCAGGCATTTGTCCTCTGGGTAGTCCAAATGCAGTTTTGCTCTCCAATGATGATGCTGGAGAGCCCTCTCTCTGCTGATTAGCACTGACTGTTGTGCCAGGACCACACGATGCCTTCACCTTCCTCCACAATGGCATTTTTCCCTAGCAGACACTTAAAAGGGCAGAGATACCACACACACAGTGTGTTGTAGGAGATTCTTTGCAGCATGTTCCTCCCCTGGCATTCTAAACCCTTTCAGAAAAGCCACCAAACCCAGATTTTTTTTTTCTTTTTCCACAAAAAAAAGAGGTGGGATTTTTAATCTCTTTTGTATTAAAAAGTTGTTTATGATGTAAGCACATTTATGCTCTAAAGATACATTTCACTAAGGCCCCTTGGGAGTCTTCCTGTCCAAAAGAGAAACAGCACTATGCTTGCAAGACCTTCTGCCATTAACACATCGTAACTCTTCCAGAAACCTTTTTGGCAGTGTTCTCCTCTTTTCACCCCCATCAGCCATCTTGTTCTGAGAGCTTCAGGTTTGCCCTCAGATCTTTCTGTCTCCCCATCTGAGTTCTTCTTTCAGTCTCCATGCAAAAGGAACCTTTTTCTTTTTCCTCTGTCTCCTAGCTCACAGATTTAGATGAAGCATTGAGGACCAGCTTATAAAAAACCCAGAACAGTCCTAGCTAGAGCTGTATTACTGAAAGATGTTTGATTTTACATTTACAAGCAGAAAGTCTCTAACCTTTTTAACACATGCAATATGGTATGTTCTGGGTTATGGAGCACACCCACAGTGCTTCTCTGTTGAGCTTTTGCTGCTGAAACTTGTCAAGCAAGACACTGTGCATGGAAGTCACTGACATGATCTCTGCCATGGCTGTGCTTGTGGTTTCTTCTTTCTGCTGCCTATTGTCTCTTCTGGAGGTGCTATTTATTGCTTTGCAGTACAGACTAGGAAAGGCACATATCACAGGTGGCAGGGAAGGAAGAAACAATGCCAGAAACAGAGGTAAGAAGAAATTCATCTTGCCTCTGACATAGTGATCATAACTGCCAGTTTGGGAAGGGGAGAAAGAAGAGTTATTTTCTGCAGGCAGAGCACTGATTTTTTTTTCCTGAGTATGACTCATGAGTCAGTACCACACCGGGCTGCATGATAGAATGGGCATCTGCATCCACCATGTGACAAAAAGTCACCCGCAGCAGGTTATGCTGTTCTAGTGGAGGGCACACCTCCTTCGCAACCTCATGTAGCCTCACTTCATAATAGGACAAGCACAGCTGGTTAGCAAGGGAAACATCTGAGTGGCAGCTCTATATAATGGGTATTTTGGGTAGAAGCTCCTGAGGTTTGATGGGTGGGTTTCATCTGAGCAGACAGAAATGTCTGCATTTTAGCTTGTCACCTTGGTCTCACCTTAGGGCAATGGAAAGAAATGAGGAGTCAGAACAAGGAACATTCCCATCCCAATTTAGACATGTAAAATAGGACAGATGAATCATACCCTGAATGCACTTATTTCTCCCCACAGACTATAAAGAGAGGCAACGTGACTAGCTCAGATGCAGGTATCTACAGTGCTGATGTTTAAAACAAGAGGAGACAACTCCCACTCAGCAAACTTGACCCAAGTGTTCTGGCAAACCAGGAGCAGTCAGGGGAAGTAAGGGTGTCTGGACACCTCCATTTAAAAGTCTATGTTTAGGTGTTGACCTATGTGCATGGAGCGTAAGCTCTCACAGCCAGAAGAAATCTCCTGTGGAAGCTGTCATTGGTAATTAGCAGAAGGCTAAACTGATCATCACGATGGGCTCAATTCAGCTGCCTCACACAGCGACACCTAGTGCCTTTTGAGGCACCTCAAGACATCCAAGACATTAATCAAGTTTATCCACTGTCCTCTGTTCAAGGGATGCAAAAAATTTGACCTTAGCTAAGCAAAACATGTACCAGGCCAGGCTGTCTACAGTAGTGGTGCTCCCAGGACAGTAAACACACTGTCACTTACAGCAGGTGAGCCCTCCTCTATTAGGAGATTGGTGATCAAGCCAGGGATTGAGATCAAGCAAAGCAACCTGTAAGCTAAAAAACCAGTACCTAATTTGAGGAAACCTTTTTAAAAAAACAGTTCAGGGTAATTAAGTGTTAAATAGGCTCACTAAAAGCCACAAAAGTAAGGAACTGCCCAGTTAATTATGCTCCGTGATTGCTTTCCCTCTATCCTTTTTACAGGAAATATTACTTGCTTCTTTTCTAGACTAATTTAATACATAATACCTTAGTTAATATTGATTTCCACTGTGTGTTTGTCTTTGATTTCTTTTCATTTTCATTATATACTTAGCAATAAACCTAGTCTGCATAATCATTATCATACCCCTTAAGATCTTTAAAAATTTCATAACAGCTTTAAATATTCCCCCTCTGTAATCTTATGACAAATGATTTTTCCCTGTCTGCTCACTATTAAAAATGGATATCTGTGAAGGCACTTACCTGTAGCCTACAATCACACATATACATTATTTGTTTAAAAAGCAGAGAAGGCCATTTTTTTGCCTATATCCCATCTGAGCATAAAAAAGATAAAGAGTAAGGGAAGCAAAATACAGCCAGTGAGAAAAGGTGTAAAACATTGTAAAAATATGAACATAAAGCACGCAGCGCACATTTCCAGCAGAAAAGGTGGGATGCGCAGCATTCTGTATTGCCTGGCTCTGTTGGTGCCTGGTTTTGCTCCCAGGAGAGCCAGAACAACGCTGAGTGGTTTTGAAAATCCTGTCTTCATCCCTGGTTAGTGATCTCAACAAAGGGGCAAAAAGGCATGGGATCAACGTGGCATTAAGTGAAAAAAATGATCAAATATCATTTGCACTCAAATCACAGTGAAGCTGATTCAAAGAGACACGTATAGAAAGTGTTCTCTTCTAGAATAAGAGGTGATCTAACTGTCCCTTTTCACTGCAGCCAGCACACCATCAACTGGACATCATAGAACAGATGAGTTGTTCTGTGAGTAATGGGACTGCGAAAGGATGGTTTCCTATAGTATCTGTCACTATTATCTCCAGTTTACAGTGCCTAAAAAGGACAAGTTCTAATCAAATCTTTTCCTGTGGTTAGGATTTTGTATAGTCTGTCTCCAAGATGATTCTTTGGTGTTCAACAACAGAGTACACACTGCAGCCATTTCCTCAGGAGGGACTGAGGGAAATTTTTGTTCATTACCCACTTCTATTTTTACACAAAATGTTTAAAAACTACAGATCCCTGAGACCTTCTGTCATATCTGGTTGAAAATGGCTAAAAGGTTCAAAGTTATTAGAAGGAAATACAGCATGTGATTGCATTAGCCTTGTTCTCCAAAAACCGAGCTCACACCAATGTTAGAAGGAGCAGCCAAAGCCCAGGGCAGGCACTGCTAGATAATCATCTGCAAGTGGCATCAGAAATAGATTTGGGCCCATGTAAAACTGGCCAAATGTAAGGCCCACAAAACACAGACCAGGTATCATCCCTGGTGTCAGCTAATCCTGGACATGCCACAGTACAGCCTGGCGCCAGCAAACTCAGGCCCTGCTCCATCTGAACTATAAGGTCAATGGACACTGACTTCTCATCTGTTAGCAACCAGCCCATTTCAGTTTAATTTAAAATCATGAAGCAGATTTGTCTCATGGGTTAGATTTGTTGATCTTCTATTTACTCTAAAGCAAAATCTGTCTAGACTTAAAGGAGATTCATCTATTTTAAATTGCTTATGATTCAAAACAACTGCACAGGCAAATCAATTTCCAAGATAATACGGTATGGAATATATAATAAAAGTATATAATTAACTTCCCTTGTGTGTCTGACTAGATGCAAAAGGAAGAGAAGCTTTAAGAAGAAAACTGAGGACACTGCAGAGACCTGGACAGAAGTCTCAAAGAGTATTTTTAAAAAAGAGATGTTGTCACTAGGTGTAAGGCATGGTGTCCATATATCAGCTGTAATGCATTTATGTTTTTTAAGTGCAAGGTTAAGGGATCCAGAATTTATCTTCCACTTTCAGAACCTTCTGACTGGTAAGACCTAGCCAAAAATCAGCACATAAAAGGAATCGCCTACATCAAGGTCAACTATAAACTTTTCTGCTAATGTAGTTGGGGATATTTAGAAGACATATTGAACTTTACCTAAATAAGTCACAAGTTACTATATTAGATTTTTTTTTGTCTAGAGAAGGGAAGTGATGCTGGGGAAAAATCAAGTAATGGGGTTATTAAATAAAACAAGCTGGGCAGGGCACTTTGTAATAAGAAAAGCAGTATTTTATATTTTTTTTATACCTTCTTTTATGTCAGTGTGTACTACAAACACAGTGAACTGAACATGTTGCTCAATTTCTCTCTTCCAAAATGTTTGTCTGTCCTTACCATTCTGATCATACAAAAGAATGAAGCAGGAACAAAGTTGGATTTGTGGCTGTTTAGATATGCAACAAATGTTTTCTTCGCTAGATGGCACCCGTCTACTCCTATGAATCAATGTGGAATACGGAGAAAAGCAAAGGTTTAATTTTTACAGAAGAATATAAAATGATAGAGGACTTATTCTTTACGTTGAATGCTTTTACTGCTTTTTTGTGTTCTGCATCATACCCCTTGTGTATTTTCAAGGGTAAAGTTTCACAACATACACCTATTTCACATTCAATATTTGTGTCACAACTGATTATAGCCCGCAAATTTGCATGAGAGAGGTATCTGTTACACCAGATCAGACATTGAATAACAGTGGTCAGAATAAATTATAAACATCAAAATAGCTCTCTCTCTCTTTCTGTCTGAAATAAGCATAAATCTAGAATTTATGAAGATACTGTGCCAAATCCTCAGCAGGTATAAATCAATTTGGCTTCAGTGAAGTTGATTGATGCCAGGTGAAGATCTGCACCTGCAATTTAGATGCTGGCCTGCAGAGCACAGCTTGACTTGTTTTCTTTTTCTTAACTCCAAGGCATGATAATTGAACTCATTTGAGCACACTTCTCACTTCTTAGTCAAAACTCCCACCTGGGCATTGGACTTAAAATCAGTGCATGTCTCTTTGTTATAAATCAAAATAATCTCTTCACAAAGAAGAGAAGAAAGCTGACTAAAGACTTCAGAGCTGGGAAATCAGTTGTTCAATACCACATCAGTGGTTGCACTCAATATCATGGTAACTCTGATGCAACCAGAAGCAAACTGCAGCTCAGCTCCATCATTTTGCCTCTTACTGCCACTAGATGATAGTATGGTAATGCACATATCATTCAGCTGTATGTCAGACCTTCCGTTGCTGAATTCTTGGCAGTATTCACACTTTCATATGTAAAGAATGTACAGAAAAGCATCAATACTACAAAGCTAGCCTTTGAATAGCAGTGCTTAATTATATCCCTAGTGATTTCATACATTAATATACCCAAAACGTAGTGGGTGCTACTATTTGCCATAGACCCAAACTGGGCTTTATTTAGACAGAGGCATTATGCTAAATTGGTCACCTCCCTCTATTTTGCAGCTACCCATTCAAAGCTATACTGAGACGTTTTGACGGAAAGGGCAGGATAATTATATTTCCCTAGCAGGAAGCAGGAGAATGGCTGGAGGTAACATTTACATTCCACCTCATGGGCATCCCACTCGCTGCCAGTTCTGCACATCCGCTCGCCGCTTCTCCCACCTTTTCCATTTCCTGCTCTCCCTCTTGACAGGACTCCCCTCCTCACCCAATTGAAAAGCTCACGGCTAGGAGGAGACACGCATCCAGAAAAACACCTTGAGTACACAGCTATCATCCTCTCCACAAACCCCTTCTCTCCCAATTTACTTAGTTCGTACTCCCCTAACACAGCAAAATTAAAAACAAACTGTTCTTTCTCTCAGCTCCTCTGTAAATAGTCAAAATTCTTCACTACACAGTTTTTCCCCTAAGTAAATCTTAAGATTCTGGTTTCTTTTTACCCACAATAACAAAGTCCGTTCTCCTCTCAGTAGGCTGGACTGCGTTTCCCCTACCAGAAGTATGGACCCCAGGACGAGGGCCTGGCTCCAGTCCTGCACGGTACCTCTCACATCACAGGCGGTTTCACAGACACCCTTGCATTTCCAGCTCCTTCGGTGGACAAAAACCCCGTCTCTTGATCTGTAATCTGTGGCAGACAGGTTGAGAGACATGGACCTGTTGGCACCAAAAGGCAAACCAAAAACTGAAAAACAGGATCTCCAGTGAAAAGAAATTTACTCCTGGGACAAACTCATGACACATTTATATATGGAGCTAAGTGAGCAGCATTATTAAAAATAAAGGCTAAGGGGAATCAGGCCAAAAAGTGCAAGGGGTGGGGTCATATATTATCAGTGTTTGCATCGTAGGCTAATTTTCTACTCTAGGATTTGATTCAGCCACCAGCACCACAAGTCACTGAGTTTCCCATAAAAACTAGATCTGGATATAGACCTAGGGGAAACCTTGAATTTCTGCTTTATGGGAAATTTGGTTATTTTGACATCTTTTTGTTTTAATTTAAGATGAAAGTATATTTGTAAAATTTTTGTATTTAAACATGCTTGTGTTTGTTTTATCTTATTTAATGACTGAACACTTGTAATAGTGCATAAACTGCCAGTTATATGGTATAATACTTAAATGAATCTTTTTCATAATGAGTAAGAATATCTTCTACTTAATGTTGGTTGAACTACCTATTGCTTTGTATTCAGAGTGTATACAGTGTCACAGCAGTCCCAGAAGGAGAAAACGATTCCAGTGTCTAACTCTTTCAGTATGGCAAAGAAGAGAAGTCTCAAAAAGATAACTTGTTCCCGTTGGAAATTAAGACATAAAGAATAAAGTCAAATATTTCAAGAATTATACTGAACACTGTTACTGACATGGTGCAAAACACATTGACAATAATATAAAAATCAAATTCGTTTATGGGTCAAAATGAAGCTTAAGAACTCAGAAATGAAATTCTGAAAATTCCAAAAGGAAACACCTTGAAAAATGCCTATTTCAAAACTTCTTTGTCCACTCTGAACCTTCATCACATTTTACAATAAAAAAATCTTTTAATTTCATCTTATTTCACTTTTCATCAAAAACTGCAAGAAAAAAGTCCAACCAGCTGCTATTTCGTTATGCATATTTGAACTGTCATTTCCTGAGCTTATGAAAAACGAAGCACTCCATTTTACTTATATGAATAAGAATGCCCTATATCCCACATATAAATATTAATTTTTTACAGTTCTTTTCTGTGACTTAAGACAGTTTAAAACTCACAGCCAGGGAGAAGTTCGGCTGCTAATCTGCAACCTGTCATGAAACCATATTTTCAGCGATAATTGTGTCAGCTGTCAGGGCACAGCAAGGACCAGCTGGTCTGCGAGGGACAGCGAACCAGAAGCCAAGCAGGATAACAAGGCAGGTGGGAGCAGCACCTTCCACCAAGGAGCCAGGATGTGGAGTGGCAAATCTGGATGACGATCAGGGTTGGACATTGTCCAGTGCTCTCCCGGGACGTCCACAGTGATGCTGGGCACTCTAGGGCAAAGGAGCTTCCCTTGAACTCAGCCAGATAAATGCTTTACCTTTGCCAGGTCATGTCCTAGAAGGGGGATGCAGATCTGGTGCTGACATCAGTCATACAACAACACAGCCTTAGCCCCTAAAGGTACGGAGTATAGTTGAATGAAATATGCGTTTTTTGTGAAGAAGTCATTCAAGAGCATGGATGGGTGAATAGATATTAAAAAAACTCTGTTATTGTTGCTTTCTTAAAATGCACCAACACACCCCTTATAAAGAATAAAATAAATAGGGGCTACGGGGAAATATTTATTAGGAAAAATCATACATCGAAAGTAAGGCATGTAAGAACAGTCTGGGAAACCTCGGTGCATGCTTGCCAAACAGATATGTTCATGAAGTTCAACAAGGCCAAGTGCAAGGTTCTGCACATGGGTCAGTGCAATCCCCAGCACAACTACAGCCTGGGCAGAGAATGGATTGAGAGCAGCCCTGAGGAGAAGGACTTGGGGGTGTTGGTGGGCAAGAAGCTCAACATGAGCCGGCAGTGTGCGCTTGCAGCGCAGAAAGCCAACTGTGTCCTGGGCTGCATCAAAAACAGTGTGACCAGCAAGTCGAGGGAGGTGATCCTGCCCCTCTACTCCACTCTGGTGAGACCCCACCTGGAGTACTGCATCCAGCTCTGGGGGCCCCAGTATAAGAAGGGCATGCAGCTGTTGGAGAAAGTCCAGAGGAGGGCCATGAAGATGATTTGAGAGCTGGAGCACCTCTGCTATGAAGACAGGCTGAGACAGCTGGGGTTGTTCAGCCTGGAGAAAAGGCGGCTCCAGGCAGATCTAATTGTGGCTTACCAGTACCTGAAGGGGCCTACAGGAAAGATGGTGAGGGACTGTTTATCAGGGTGTGTAGTGACAGAACAAGGGGCAATGGGTTTAAACTAAAAGAGGGTAGATTTAGATTAGATATAAGGAAGAAATTCTTCACTATGACGGTAGTGAGGCACTGGAACAGGTTGCCCAGAGAAGCTGTGGATGCCCCATCCCTGGAAGTGTTCAAGGCCAAGTTGGATGGGTCTTTGGGCAACGTGGTCTAGTGGAGGGTGTCCCTGCCCATGGCACGGGGGATTGGAATCAGATGGTCTTTGAGGTCCCTTTCAACCCAAACTATTCTGTGATTCTATGATAAGGTAATTGAAAGTTGAATATACCCCAAATAAAACTAACTTATAGTTTGATTTTTTCCTAAAACGGTAGCTCAAATACCACCGAGAGTAATGGAAATCTTACCATGCATGTCAGCAACCTTTGTGCAGGCTGAGCGCTACATGCAACATTGATTTCTGCTTCCAGCAAGGGTCTACCTATGGGGGTCAGCAACTGGAGGGTGAAAGGATGAAGGGCTCATTCATTTCCAATCCCTCCATTATTTCTTGCCCAGTTCCTCACAGGGGCAAATATCAGATGTGCAGTCTTTGCTCTTTCCAGGACAGCTAGAGACCTTACACACTAGCCTTGTTCCCCTTGCCCCAATGGTGAAATAAGGACTGTTGCAGCCAATGTACAGGGCTCTGACAATACAACTAATTTCCTTTCTATCTCGTATATCAAGAGCTGCAAATAATATCCTGACAAACATGAAAACTGGGGGAAATAAATGTTTTTCCATTGCTTTTATTTTTTTATCTTAAATTTTAATAGAAATTGAGACTGCTTAAATGCTCTACACATCAAGGCAATCTTTATAAAATGTGGTGTGACTTCCAGGTAAAATAGGAGCATTTGACATCTGAAAAAGCTTCCCACCTCTTCAGAAGGCCTCTTTTCATGTTTCTGAGCAAATCGAACATTACAACAGAGACTTTCAAAACCTGGGTGAAAAATAAACAGTTAGAAACTTCAGCACATGCATAATGAGGGAGCTCCAGATATCTGTAACTCAAGTTTGGACTGTTTTAATATAGCTACAATGATGCGACAAAGGTATGTTGGAGATTTAAACGGTTTCTGAGGATTTCTATAGCAGCCAGGAAACAATCATGATATTCAAAAGGCGCTATTCTAAACAAACAAATTGCTCCACTGGAGTTGTTGTTAGCTCCCTGAAAATTCTGTAAAGAGTCTTTGAATATTAGTGTAGAACCATATTCACATTATTTAATAGATTTCAATATACAGTTGGAAGAAAGCCTAACATATAGGAATCATACCTACCTTTATTAGAAAGAAAGTAAAGCAATCAGAGCACCGTTCATTTCTTAGAGTGATGGTTCTGATGGGCCAATAATCAAATACTATAGGAATTTGCTACTAATCTTCAAAATTAATAGCAAACATACGTATATAAAACGGATTCAAATTCACAGAGTAAATATAGCAAGCAAAACTGTTTGTTTCCTTAGGTATATAATAATAGCTTCGCATCAAATATTGTCAGACTCTGTGGATATGAACATAATGGTATGGTCATTGATTGTTTCTTTACCACAGCACTGTAGAGTTGATATGAGTGAGTCTTGCCTTGCTGTAGGGAAACCTCTGGGACCACATGCCACATCCACTGTGGACATCCTGTAGACCAATCTCCCATAATGATCAGATACATATTTTGATTACTATATTATAAAAAGTATCATTTCTCCTCAAAAATCATC
Source organism: Balearica regulorum gibbericeps (assembly GCF_011004875.1). Classification (NCBI taxonomy): domain Eukaryota; kingdom Metazoa; phylum Chordata; class Aves; order Gruiformes; family Gruidae; genus Balearica; species Balearica regulorum. The sequence continues at coordinate 20,035,391 of NC_046186.1, forward strand.
TTTAAACACCGTGCAGGGTATTCCTGACAAAACACAAAGATTTTGCAATCATCTTTCTCTGCCTAACAGCAAGATAAGATGTCATGCAACTGGCTCCTAGGAAGATCCAAAGTAATTAATCATTTCCTTTGTAAAATTATCTTGTTGGTTTTTTTCAAATATACATCACATTTTATATCATATGCAATTATAAATTGGGTATATAAATTATTTGTGCAAAATTACTTATTGCTGCTATATACATAATCAGGAAAATTTTGGAAACATTTGCTGCTTTTCAGGGGGTCACCCTTACAATCTGATTAAACATGTAAGCTGTTTTCCTACCCAAAGGAACTACTAGCTAAGCCATTTTTATGAGATTTGTTGTCTATTTATGAAGCATGCCTTAAATTGTGGAGGGCTGGTATTTTGTTTGTTTTGTAACAAGATGCACCAAGATTATCTTACACAAATGTGAAATGCGTTTACTTTAAGAAATTATTTGGGACCTGAAATAGTTCATGCACTGAAACATTCTCTAACTAAAGAATGCAGAAAACCAAAATCTTACTTTTACCTCTAGCCAAGCCCAAAACACCCATCTGGCTGGGATCCCTTTTTCAGTACTAAATTATAAGAATTTTGTCTTCCCTCAGCACTAAAGTTCAGTTTACTTAAGTGTGTCCTTGTCACACATCTGTGAAAGGTTTAATAAAGAAACATTACAAAATTGGTTGGACTCCTGATTTGTTGGTTTGTTTTGGCTATTTTTCAAAAAAGGAAGTTGTAACACCGTCACATCCAAAAAACTGACAGTAATATTTGTACGTATTAACTGGAGTATACAAAATATTTGCCTTGTTGCTGAAATATCCCTGTAGCACTACAAGCAATTAACATTTATAACTACAAATTTTGCTAAGATAAAAGAATATCAGGAATCTAATTCTTCAGAAATAATCATTCGAACAACTAGAGGCCAAATTCTGCCTTTCCTTACAGTCATGCAATCGCATCTGTTAACGGTTGTGAGGGCAGAATTTAGCCCCAAACCACATTTTTATCTAAATACATATATTTTCCTACAGAAAAAAACAAGCTATGTCTTATCACTGCTCTTCCCTTCTGAAGGGTAAATACTGATATTTGAAATACCTAAATTGTATTTACAGCTGTACAACTCCGATGCCACATACTTGCAAAATATCACTTGTACTCTATAAACATGGGGTAACTTGTACAATCAGCTTAAAAACTTTTCTTAAAATAAAGAATGAGCAGACAAGCTTAGACATTTTCTTTGTCAAATTCACACACAAAATACATGGTAATATGACACGCAACATCATTCCACCCTCCAGATGCCACCATCTCCACACAGTCCTCCTCATCATAAGCGTTGTTGGGCTCCCCACTGCGCCATTTGTTGAAGGTCTGCATGGGCGATCGGTCAGAATAGACAAAATTTCCCTCTTTCTCTAGGTCATTAATCCCAATGAAAACTCTGGTGAGCCCGGCTTGGTTGATGTACGAGGCGATCAGATTGTTGGCAGTCTCATCTTTGGGCATGCTCAGCGTCCCTCCTCTTCCGTGGCAGTAAAGCTGGGCTTCCTTGTATCTTTTCTCTTCCTTCACCAGCAGATAGATCTTATTATCTGTCTCACGCACACCAGCAACAGCTGCGGGGGAGGGCAGTGCTGAAAAGTGAGCACTCGCATTTCTATAAACCAACTTACTGTACACCCCAAAATAGCTTCACAAATCAGATGCGGGATGGTGATGCTCTCTACGAGCAATTCCATCGGTAAAACGCGGCAATGCAAAAGGAAAATATTTATATAAATTTCACCTACCATTTTTTATGAATTTTAGTTCCGTTGTCAGCTGGGCCACTTGGATATCCATTTCACCAATAGCTTTCCTTAGCTGGCTGCACTCACAGGGGATTCCTGTGAAATGATGCAGATACACCAAAATCAAGAAGCTATCTAATTACAATAATTATCTAAGCAATTTTATTAAAAGGCCCAGCCTGGCAGCCCTGGAGAGGACTGTCCTGCAAATAAAGGTCAGAAACCTATAGCCTTTGCTATGCTGCACCATCACATGGTTCTCATGGGTGTCTGGGTCTATCCAGAACAGCTCAGTTCACTTCCCATGAAGCTTCAGCCCTGCATGATTAGTGCTAACCTAAACATGGACAGACATTCCCTGGGAAGAAAAAAAAAAAAATAAAATTACTAAAAAATTTGTCAAAATTTCCCATTTTGAGTATAATTATTCTCTTCAGTCTTCTCCAAAGAACACTTTTTCCACAGCAAAAATCTGCATAGCACATTGTTCGCCTGTTCCTCATGAGGAACATAACACCGCAGATCCGAAAAGCTAATGTTCCAACCATGTAATGCACATAATTACCTGCAAAATGTAGTTCTGTACCTTTGAAAGCACAGAATTTACTGTACCTTTTCCAATAAAACAGGACAATAGAAAACCATCTATTAACCGAAACTGACATTGGTTTGACAAAGATAATCTGAATGAGAATACTGAAAGGATAATTGTTACATCTGTGAGCTCAAACGTCCAAATGAGGATCAATTACGGTTTCCAGTTCTGTGTCTAATTATTCAAATTTGCATTTGACTACCCACTTAGCTTAGGTCTCTAAGTCAGTCTAAGCACAGGGTACTTACACTGCAAAACTGTGCTAGATGACAAGGTATATGGTACTCTGGTTCAAGAATTAGAGTCACAAATTATGTTCTCATGAGAAATCTAATTGGTACACCTTTAATACACCCTGCCAGGGAGGGACAAATTGGGCAAAATCTGAATCTGCCACTTTTGTAAGGCTTACACTTCTTATGTCAGGCTTTCACCTTTTTCTCTGGAAGATGTGTATTCCTGGTAATCTCCTGCTCCTATAACAATAATCCATGGAGGGGTAGGAGCTTCCAACCTGCTCCTTTGTGTTGGCTGGAAGCCAGAGTGGGATATTCAGAGATGTACCTTTGCACTGGTGATGAATGATACGGACAGTTGTACTTCAGTTTCCGCTAGTGTCCTGGAGTGATCAAACCTCTGAGGAGCTCTGAGACTTTTTTTTGACAAATATGCTACAAGTCCAGCAACAACTGCAGCTTCAATAATTTTAAGTAATTTGAAAATATTACAGTGGCTATACAAATATTAATTTTTCATTATTTCCCCCAGTATGTAAACAGACATGTATTTTTGGTGATGATGCATGCATCTTGTAAAATCCTTCATAAACAAAAGGTGTGTCACGGATTACCTGGGTCACCATTAGGACCCGGTGGTCCTATGTCACCATTATCTCCTTTTTCACCTAAAAACAAGAAAAACAACATAAATTTAAGGCAGCTTTTTTTGGTCAACAGTTCATTTAGCACTTGTTTATTATTTTCTCCAGTAACATTCAAATGTGGAAAGTAGAAATATGCCCAAGCAAAAATAAAGATTTTTCTGTCCTAGTTGTTCCACAACAAAGGCCAGCCAAAGCTATGAAACTTGAACACAAAGAATATGTACCAATATCCATTTTTTGACATTCATGAACTTCACGGAATCAATAAGTTCAGTTGCTGCAGATGGAAAAGGGCTGGATATGCTCTGCTGGAGCCTAAATCTAGATTCATAATCTATATGCTTATGTAAAGATTGGTCCAAATGGCCTAACCAGCGTCACATAGGAAGCCCATGGGGCAGGCAAGATTAGAATTCAAGTCTTCTGACTCTTAAAACTCTGCCAAAATACAATGCATCTTCCCATCTGCTTCTCTTTACTGTCTACACTTGTGTGATGGTGCACAAAGTTCTTTTTTTAGCCTTAAAGCAGGATTCTTACACTGCCTTGAAGCTAAATATACTGCTGTCAGAGGGAAAGGTAACTGGCTGAGACATCTCAGTCATCTGGCTGAGTACAGTGTGAGAAACTCCTTATTATGGTAAACTCTGAGACTTGTTAATCATTTTTCAATCACTAAACTTTTCTCACACATAAATGATCACAGATTTTTCATCTGAAGCACAAATGGAGAAACAATTGAACTAAGCATACCTTTTGAACCAATAGGACCAATTTTTCCATGCCGTCCCATGCTGCCTTTCTGTCCTTTGTCCCCCATTTCTCCTATATATAACAGAAAGACAAAAGACACAAGGTAGCGATGTAGTCTGATTCATTCAGATTCCAGCATATTTGCAATTTCAGTTTTTTACAATGAGCAAAACCACGCTATATCCACAATATTCACTGATCTCCAGAGGTCCAGCTCATTCCTTGTGAAGAACTTACATACAACCACCTAGACGGTAATTTAATCTTTGCAAAGCAATTGACATTAATGAGGCATGCAGGTGTAAATGAAAACAGATCTTGGCTGAGAGCCACTGGAAAAGCTTTTGCAAACTTCTCTCAGATGATCATGCCAGAATTACGTTGAAAATGAGGGGGAATTCCATTCAAACATGGATCAGTGGATTAAAACTATCACGGAGTTGAGAAGACCTAAAGGATCCAAGCACAACCGACAGTTTCACCTAATACAGTAGCTCCACTGTAACTGAAGGCTGAATTTGGGCTTAAAGGCTTATTTATACAGTATAAACTCTGTGGAAGCAGTCACATCTTCATTCTTTGCTCTTGCTTTTGAAGATTACATTAATGAAAAATGAAAATTAATGGAAATCTTACATAGACATATATACACAGACACATCAACATGTTCATATAAAGTCTGAACTCAAACCAGCAATGCTGAATGTTACTAATTTTAAAGACAGCTCTACAGAACACATCAAAGTGCAGCTGCAGCAAAGAAGCTGCTAAAAAATTGCTTTCCTCAGCTGTGTTTTTACACATAAAAGGCAACTATCCACCTCTTAAGGTCAATTGAAATTGTCAGCAGATCTGCATGAACCAGCCACTGTCCCCTATCTGTATCTGTCCATGAAGCATACTCAGAAATCTAATGTAAGACAGCTTGATTTACTTACTTTGTCTGACTGACCTCCTTTCTATTAGTTGTACTTTTCTGTGTGATTTAAAGTGAATATTAGAATGGCTTCAGGGGAAACAGAATTTGCACTGGAACAGGCAGTTTCTTTGCCATAACTGTCTTCACAAACCAAGGTAAAGCACTGTTACTAATAAAATGTGTGCCACACTCCAAGTATTGATGTCATTTATCCAAGTTCCTCCAGAGCTCAAATAATAAAACAGATGAAATACGCCTGTTACGTCATATAGCTTTTCTGGATGGCATTTCTCAAACATTATGAAAAATAATTAGCTTATGGTGTGAATCTGAGACAAGAACTTTAACTTGTAATAGCAAAGCCTTATTCAACCCCATACCTACAATCTCATCTACAAGTACAGAGGATCAGTAGTTGACAAACTTTACTAAGCACTAGTCACCTAATAGAGTAAGTACAGCAGGTTTACATGTGACTGAAGGTTTTGGCTTAAGCCAGGCCATTTATAATCAATACATTCTATGTAGTCTAAACTTGTCTCAGCTGCAATTAGCTCTTTATAGAGATTATTGTTTCTGAATGATATGTTGGTTCTGGCATTGGTTTAGAGAGGATTCCCTGATTTGTTTTAGGTAGGCTTTCTGACACCTATGAAATGAGACCTGGCATTTTGTTACACTCACTATGTAGTGAATGTGCCAGAGTTTACCCGATGCTGTAGCTCCCATGGCCTGAAGAGCCTCAGGAAATAATACCACATTTCAGCGTACATTGGTGATACTCTTTCCTGGGTGCAACGACTGAGGAAATCAGTACTCTGCCATCAGATTTAGGCCTCTTTGTATCACGATTTCAAGGAGGAACACAGTCTGGAGATGGAGTTGCACAGCTACATCATATGAGACAGGTTTCCCACTGTCCCACACAGTATTAACGGAGAGCAGGTATGGAGGGACTACAGGGCTGAGAAGCCAAATGCTTTCTGAGCCCCCCATCCTGCAGAAACCCAAGACTGAATCAGGAAATACTGATTCAGTTTTTTCCATGACTGTCCCAGCCCAGATTGCTGCTTTGCTCAAAGCAACGTCTGATACGCACTGTTCCGCTACACAAGAACAAGGAATCAATGAGGCAAACTGGGAGGAAAATCTACCATAGGGATTCAGTAACTGAACCTGTGAAAGTCATCACAACTCAGCCCCAGTTGTGGATCTACATCAACTGAAGATCCGTTGTGATCTATTGTTACTGCAACTGGACAGACAGTCACATATTTCCTTTATATACTTTTAAAAGCTGGATAAATTTATGTCTGATTTCATCATTACCTTTAACTTAAAAGTGTAATCAATGAGAAGTTTCAGAACATAAACTGATCACCACTGGGCTAAGAGATCTCCTCTGTATTACTCCATGAAGTCTGAAGTAACTGTCACTTGATGGCACGAGTCAGGAAGAAATAATTTCCTCTGAACTGAGAGAAGCCAAATGTGGATGCTTTGTTGGTCTAATTAATTACTGGCAAGTCTTACAATCAATAATTTTCTTTTGTTTCTAACAGGGATCAGATTCAGTCACTTCTGGACACGGTCTCAATTAGGAAATTTCACCAGAAACAAAAAATAATTTTCTCTTATGCTATATATTCCTACTGGAAGAATATAAGTAATCCACTCAGCCAGCTGAAGATCTACTTTATGGAATATAGCTTCACTTCCAGAACAGATTCCAGACTTGCCTTAAAGATGCAATATTGAGAGGACATTTCCTTGAAAATCTCTGAAGTATCAGCTTGTAATGAGTTTATCAAGTTGCTTTGAAAGTGACCTTTCTTGTTTTGGGTATTTATGAATTGAGATTACCGTAACAGATTGTCAGATGTTTGAATGCTTTCTGATGTATAATAACTCTTTTCAGGCTGTTACACCTGAAATTAAATAAACATACAGATATAATGCATAAATAAAATATAATATATAAAATGACCTAGCTTTCTTTCTCACAAATACTGCCCAGAATTCTCAGTAATAGCCAGTAAAAGCTACGTGATCTGCTCAGAAGTGTGTTATCTCAAACAATGAAGACATACATTAAGTATCCTGTGCTCATTAAAAGAACTGTTTGGATTTGGTTTTCTCTTACAGTGACTAACCCCTGCTTCTACTCCAGGGGCTTGCTTATTCTGCTGCTTCTGCAGAATAAATCACAAGGTTTCAAGAGAAACCCATCTGCCTGGAGGGTTTCAAAAGTTTTAATACCTTTTGTAAAGTCCTTTTTAGTGGCCCTATGGTTGCCAAAAATGCAGTCTAAAGAGTCTTAATGAAATCAGGAAGTGAGAGCTGGAGAGAAATGAGGACAATGAAAGAAATTAAGTCTCCATAGACTAAAAGTAGGAAATCTAACAGAAAGTTTGAATGGAGAATATGAAGCACATCATCTGTCACCTCTCAGATGAAGGTAGTATACACTGGAACCAATTATAGAAGACTTAAAGAAATTTGGAAGGAACTGAAGAGAAGGAAACTCTAAATTATCTTCTTGGTGGCCTTTTCAGGCCCACAAACAAGAGAAGAAATAAAATACCAAAGATGAATGGTCGGCTGCACAACCAGTGAAAAAATGAGGGCTTTGGCTCTATGCAACACTATAAATGGGGGCCTTCATACAGTATGGCCAATCTCCTCAGATAGGATTAATTGGAACAGACAAGAAAGTGTAAAACTACTAAAAAAAAAAAAAAGTTGTCAAAAAGGTGTTCAGCTTTCCAGTACCTAAAGGGGGCCTACAGAAAAGCTGGAGAGGGATTTTTTACAAGGGCAAGTAGTGACAGGACAAGGGGTAATGGCTTTAAACTAAAATAGGGTCGATTTAGATTAGATATAAGGGAAGAAATCTTCACTGTGAGGGTGGTGAGGCACTGGAACAGGTTGTCCAAAGAGGTTGTGGCTGCCCCATCCCTGGAAGTGATCAAGGCCAGGGTGGATGAGGCTTTGGGCAATCTGGTCTAGTGGAGGGTGTCCCTGCCCATGGCAGGGGGGGTTGGAACTAGATGATCTTTAAGGTCCCTTCCAGCACAAACCATTCTATGATTCTATAAAAAGACAAATCCAGTAGAAACACAAGTTCACCATGTCACAGACAAATTGAATCGAATTGTGTCAAAGGGAAGTAGTTCACTTCCCAAACTTAAGAATTTGAATACAAATCAGGTAGAAATTCTTCAGGATTTGACATAGCAGACATCAGGGACACCTACCTAATAAGGAAAGTAGAAGTGTACCAAACCAGACCAAAGGTCTCTTGACTAGTGCCGTCTTTGACAGCAATCTGCAGAGGATACTTAGAAAAAGAATGTAAGATATAGACCAAGCTTACCATGTCTTTCCCCCAGTGTACCTCCTTAGTCTTGCAGTAGTCAGTATTCCCAATGCAAATATTTACCCTGACTTGAATGAGAACAGTATTTTTAAGGATATAATGATGTTATGGTATGGTAGTAATCTACATTCAGGATACTTAACTTTTTAAAACTATTGGCAACTGGAAAACAGAAAATTCTGAATACACCAATAGACTACGGTACTGCTTTAGGCTAAATAATCTGAATTATCCATACCACTTAAGGTTGGTGATTGGCTAGGGAACAGTGGTTTCAACACAGTTACATCTTAGATGAACAAACAGTGGATAATCCCAGGTGGCATTTTACGTAGCTGGGGCAAATTAATTTCACCCAGCATTAGCCACCTGAAAGTTAGGGGTTTAGTCTAAGCTATTTATCTAAGTTCCCTTGGCAGGCAATGGAGAAATAAACACCTCTCAGCAGTGATCCATCCCACTCATATTAGACAGGTATCTTAATGACAAAGTGATGATTTAAAAGCTTTGTATTACAAATGGGGAAAAAAAAGAGGAAGCTATTATCAATCCATACTCACTAGAAATCAGAAAAGCTAGAAAATTTGCAAAGGAAACTAAAGACAGAAAGAAAAAATCCAATCTAGGAAGGCAGCAGAAAAGTTTAAAGGATTTTAAAGTACATTCAAAACAAAAGAAATGGAAATAGCATGGTCCATTCCTGAAAGGGGGAGTTTATATTCAGATACACATAAACACAAATAACTGCCCTTACGAAACACATATCTTGCCACAATAACATACCAAGCTTGTTCAGAGCAGTGGTCCCTCTAGCCCAAGACTTTGACTCCTAAAGTGGCAGCAGAAGATGAGATACAGGGAGATCACGCAACCCCAGCAACTATCTGCAGTCTATTGCAGAATCAGTCCCTCAGCAGTTTCATTGAGTGCCTCCTAGTTCAGGTATGTTGGGATCTGGTGCTCCTGTAACCTCGATCATATCCTCCTCAGACTACTCTCTACAGATGCAAAAGTCTCATACTGTCCAGTTTCTCTTTATGCAGCTCCTCCATCTTCTTCACATTTCTGGTGCCCCCCTCTAACATCTCATAACCTTCTTGAGAGACAGAGGCCAGAATCACACTCATTACTTGAGGCAGTGCATGTCAGGCTTTTATACAGAACAAAATTAGCTGCAAAAAAGAGCTTCCTGTTTTGTCCTTGCTATCATTTCTGATGATGGGCAGTGTTATGTTGGCTTTGGGGCTGCTGCTACTGACTTCAGAGCAGTTCTTGAGTTTTAAGTGACAGTTCTGGTTTTTGACATCCTGTAAGTATAGATTAAATTATGCATCCCTAATGTCCCTAGGCAACATATTTATTTACTCTGAAGCCCATCTGCCATCTTTTTGTCCACTCAGTTTAGCATGGAGTTTCTCAAAATCCTATTGAGTTTGGGCGGAACTGAAAGACAGTTTTGAATCAGATAGATACCCACTTTGTGAATCCACAACTGTCAATGTCAGGACTTTTATATGGAATCCTGCCTGCAGCACTCCTTAGCGAGCAATAAATTAATGTAAAAGTTGACTCAGAAATGTAAAGGATTGATTGATTACATATTAATGAGCAATCAGTAATACTAAAATATAAATTAAGATATTATTACCTCTCTTTAGCATTTGATTATACAAATGACTGAACACTCTGGCTCCAATCCAGTTAAATTAATGAGTCTTCTCTCCTACTTAGGAGGCTATGCCTGTACTAGTAAACTAAATGCCTGGGACTGTTCCCTGGCAGTGGGAACCAGGTGGCCAAGAATGGTACACTCTATGATATTAAATTGTCTCACTCTTCAAGCCAGGATAATCACTTGCAAACTGCTCATTGTGTTAGCTCCCAAAATGTGCCCAAGAATTGCCTGGGAAAGTGTTACCTGGCAAAAGCCAAAACCACTGTGCTAACACTGCAAAGGTAGAGACAGTGGAGTTCCAAGCCTAAGAATAGTATGTGACTCTGCTTCACATACCATTATAATTAAGTATAAATGAAGTATGATGTATAAAGGCTGGAATTAAAATACTAAAATAATATATTGTCAGATGGTTATGGCTCAAGAAACTTAAAATGTCTTGAAGGACACATCTTTAATATGCTGTTACTTTGATTATGCATTCCAACATTAACTTCACCCTCTCCTCATTTTGATTGCCATAAGCAGAATCCATGCTACTCTAGGAATATTCACAGTATTGTACTGCTATTGAAATACCTGTGTGAAATTTGTATACACGAAGTTATGGCCTCACAGGTTGGATCATGACTCAGTTAAATAATTGAGTTCACTCCCAACATGGGAGTGCATGGTACAGCAATCAGTGCAAGTAGGGAAAGTTACATCTACTAACTTCACACCCCAAAACTTGCACTGCAGTATACACTACTTTCATCTGAATCAGCCATTGTACTTAATCCAGTGCTCTGTGATTTACATAAGGCCAACACAGTTTTATATTCTGCTGACATGCTATGCATCATAATTGACCTATACAATTAATTAAAAGCAATGAGGAAAGTAAGTGGAATTTAACCTTAATCAGTACCCAAAGACATCAGGATGTCTGATGTCACCCTGAAACATCAGGACACTCAGAATCAGATTTATTTCAGGTAAGCATCAGAAAGTTTTAATGTTTATCAGTTTCTGAACTACCAAAATCTGAAAATATCACAAGGAAAGGATATGATAAAAACATTTGCAGCACTTTCTAATCTTGAGGCGTTCATTTCAGGTCAAATATACCATAAGAAATACATTCCTTTTTGTAGGTTAGTTATTCACGGATTATTACATACCTAAGGAATTCAAAGAAACTAAGCACATTTTCTTAGGATGAACTTGCTTGAGAAATGAAACAAACAAAGGGGAAATAAAAAAAAAAGATTACTGTGATTCCAGTAATGCAAATTAACACCAAAAGTAGAAAATTCTACAAATGTTGCAGAAGAATTACAGTTTCTCCCTCATGTAAACCTTCACTTACTCAAATAACACAAAAATAAAATGAAATTTAGCAGTTTCCATCAACAGAAGGAGCCAAATCTTGGCCCAACAAGACAACAATTATCAGGCTTCAACAGAAATACAGAGGGTCAAAGACATGTTAACACAGTGACTGCAATTTAACAGACGACCCCACAGAAACAGGGCTGCTGTGATCGTCCATGTGTGCTCTTAGAAAGGGGCAAATGCAAAGTGAGGCAATAATTTTATCCATCTTTCATTATCCACTAAGCTATGTGTTACATACCTGGATCACAGGTCTAAGCTTTACACCAACTGAGATTTTAAAATACTCGGCCACTACTTTAAAGGACATCAGTGGTGTATGCCCATCAAGAGATCAAAAACAGAGCAAAAAAGCAAAGCCAAGAGCAGGTCATGAATGGATATTAAATGATCTATCCAGGAGAAAGGTGATGAACTGGTTATTTCCGAGAACAACATAATGAGCAAATTATCAACCTCCAAATAAGATTAACAAATAAGTTCTTATCCCTCCATAAATAAGATAAACAACCAAATATGGAAAAGATGTGAATGTGTTGGATATTTCAGTGTTAGCAGCTCACATAATTTTTCCCAAGAATATTGTTATATTTTACTTTTGCCTCAAAGTTCCAGCTTCTGGATAACAAACAGGAAAACCCTTGGACTGCTGGAAGAGAATATACAGTTGAATCACTCTCATTCAGCTTGAGAGTCTAAAAAGTATTTATGCATGAGCTTAACTTCAGGTCTGGGCACTATGCACTGTCTGCGGAGGTTAACCAGAGACTGAAAGGTCAGGAGACTGAAAGGTTTTTCCCGGTCAAGGCTGCATATCCTTCTGTGTCCTTTCCATACGGTACAAACTACATCTGTGAAGTCTGTTTGCTTATCCAGTCAACACTGTGACACTCAGAAAATACAATGGATATAGTACCATGATGAAATCTGCCACCACATAGTCCAAACTGATTTTAAGGTAACGATTTATTTTTCTTTGAAGAAGCATTTGTGGAAAGCAGTTGATGAAGACAAATATCTACAAAATGTACAGCATTAATGAAAAGTTTAGTTAAGTAGAATTATTTTTAAACAGGATCTTGTTTGTAGAAATTTCTTCCTAAATTTCTGGTTAAAATAAAGCTGTTTACCAAATATTCCAAGAACATACATGCATCAAGTCAAATCTGGATGCACAAAGGAAAGTAGAAAAAATATGTTGCTACAGAAGCAGGAAGGAATTTTGCCTGTGTTTAACCTGAAGGCACTGCCTGGAAAAATACTGATACAGTACGCATTAATATTCAGTTTTCTTTCATCTCTTTTCTGTTTCAAGTATGTTTTCTTAGAGTGAATGTTCACTTCAGTGTTTCTTCCTTCAGTCTCATCAGAATTTTGGACTTTTTGAAAATTATCATAATTATTAATCAAGCATTCCTTATAATAATAATTGCCCAAATAAATGTAATTTTGCAGTATAAAATACATAAATGAAATGTTACATCATGGATTGTCGTGGCTGAAAGAAAAGTACTTCCACTTTTCAGATACTCCAAAACATTTTGCATTATTTGACAAAATGCCAAGCTAGAGAAACATGCAAGACAGCATGAGGGGAGAGGCTCTCAAGTTCCCCATGAGAAAGCAGTATGACCAGGTGCTCAACTCAAACACTTGTACAAAAATGATCACAGCCTGAGAAACAACCAGGAGGAACTGAGAGTCCATTTAGTGACATCAATCGCCCACGTATGATGGGACAGCCAGAATAACAGAAGTAGTGCAGTGGATGGATATTGGCTCTTTAGGAAGGACAGGCAGGGAAGACAGGGCAAGGGTTATGCTCTGCACAGTGGGCACCTTGAACGCACGGAGCTTTGCTTCCTAACAGGCGACTGGTCTGCTGAAAGCATGTAAGTCAGATTTAGAGGGGAGGCCAAGTAAGGGGAACATCATGGTGGGCATTCATTACAGACTGTCTTGTCAAGAAGTGGGACTGGATATCCTGGGAGTTCTTTTAACAACTGTAAGAAGAGTCTTCATAATTAGAGACTAGCTACTTCAGCATCTTCTAGGAGAGCAGCACCATGAGGAGCAATCAGTCCAGAAAGTACATGAGGGACAATTATCTAATGCAGATACTGGGTTTACAGCTAGATGGTAGTCTTCTAGACCTGTTATTCACATACCCTCTGATTGGGAATATGACAGTCAACACTTAGTTGCAGTGACCATGACTGCCTTCACAGAATCATAGAATGATTTGGGCTGGAAGGGACCTTAAAGATCATCTAGTTCCAACCACCCTGTCATGGGCAGGGACACGCTCCACTAGACCAAATTGCCCAAAGCCCCATCCAACCTGGCCTTGAACACTTCCAGGGATGGGGCATCCACAGCTTCTCTGGCAACCTGTTCCAGTGCCTCACCACCCTAATAGTTTTTTTCTTGTATCTAATCTAAATCTACCCTCTTTTAGTTTAAACCCATTACTCCTTGTCTTATCACTACACTCACTGATGAACAGTCCCTCACCATCTTTTCTGTAGGCTCCTTTAGGCACTGGAACACCGCAATGAGATCTCCCCGGAGACCCTCTTCTTTTCTCCAGGCTGAATGATCCCAACTGTCTCAGCCTATGTGGTGGGTTGACCCTGGCTGGGGGCCAGGTGCCCACCAGAGCCGCTCTATCACTCCACTCCTTCACTAGACAGGGGAGAAAAAGTACAACGAAAAGCTTGTGGGTCGAGATAAGGACAGGGAGAGATTACTCACTAATTATCGTCACGAGCAAAACAGACTGAATTTAGAGAGGGAATTCATCTAATTTATTATTAGGCAAAACAGAGTAGAGGAATGAGAAATAAAATCAAATCTTAAAACACCTCCCCCCACCCCTCCCACCTTCCCGGGCTCCACTTCACTCCCGGCTTCAACCTCCGCCCCTGCCTCAGTGGCACAGGGGGACGGGGAGTGGGGGTTACAGTCAGTTCATCACGCGGTGTTTCTGCCGCTTCTTCATCCTCAGGGGGAGGACTCCTCTCATCGTTCCCCTGCTCCAGCGTGGGGTCCCTCTCATGGGAGACAGTCCTTCACAACCTTCTCCAACGTGAGTCTCTCCCACGGGCTACAGTCCTTCACGCACTGCTCCAGCGTGGGTCTCTCCCACAGGGTGCAGACCTTCAGGAGCAGACTGCTCCAGCGTAGGGTCCCCCACAGGGTCACAAGTCCCGCCAGCAAACCTGCTCTGGCGTGGGCTCCTCTCTCCACGGATCCACAGGTCCTGCCAGGAGCTTGCTCCAGCGCGGGCTTCCCATGGGCCACAGCCTCCTTCAGGTGCCTCCACCTGCTCTGGCGTGGGGTCCTCCACAGGCTGCAGGTGGAATCTCTACACCCCCTCATCCTCCCTCCATGGGCTGCAGGGGGACAGCCTGCTTCACCATGGTCTTCACCACGGGCTGCAGGGGAATCTTGCTCCGGCACCTGGAGCACCTCCTCCCCCTCCTTCTTCACTGACCTTGGTGTCTGCAGAGTTTCTTACATCTTCTCACTCCTCTCTCCAGCTGCAAAAGCTCTAACTTGTTTTTTTTTCCTTCTTTAATACGTTATCACAGAGGTGCTGATTGGCTTGGCCTTGGCCAGCGGCGGGTCCGTCTTAGAGCCGGCTGGCATTGGCTCTGTCGGACACAGGGGAAGCTTCTAGCAGCTTCTCACAGAAGCCACCCCTGTAGCTCCCCCCGCTACTGAAACCTTGCCATGCAAACCCAACACAGCCTGTCTTCATAGGAGAGGTGCTCCAGCTCTCAAATCATCTTCGTGGCCCTCCTCTGGACTTTCTCCAACAGCTGCATGTCCTTCTTGTACTGGTGACCCCAGAGCTGGACGTAGTACTCCAGGCGGGGTCTCACAAGAGCAGAGTAGAGGGGCAGAATCACCTTCCTTGACCTGTTGGTCACACAGACCCACATCTCAAGCCTGTCAAGGTCCCTCTGGATGGCATCCCTTCCCTTCAGCATGTCGACCACACCACACAGCTTGGTGTCATTGGCAAACTTGATGAGGGTGCAGCGCTGCCAGTCAGGCGGAGATCGACAAGCTGCAGGAATGTGTCGACAGGAATATCATGAGTTCAGCTGGATGCTAAGTTCCTCACCTGCGATGCATTGATGAAGGCTGGCCAATGGCTGGCTAAAAAATTCCTTCACATGAATAAAAGGACCCAGAGATTTTTGTGCCCTCATACAAGAGAAGCAAACTGAAGTTCAGCTGAGGAAGATGGTTTATTTAGCCTGTAATAGAGAATGGTAAGGAGAGGACCTAATTGCAGTCTTCCACTACCTACAAGTGATTTGTAGAGAAGATGCAGCCTTCTCTTCTCAGAGACACACAGCAAAAGGACAAGAGGCAATGATCACAAGTTACAACACGAAAAACTTCAGTTAGCCCTAAGGAAAAGGTCTTTCACGATGACACCACTGAACAGACCACTCAAAAGGATGTGGAATCTCCATCCTTGGAGATTTTCAAAAGTCTGGTGGACCAGATCATGAGCAACCTGATCTAAATTTGAAGTCTGCCCTGTTTTAACTACGAGATTGGACTAGGTGAGCTTTATGACTTTATGACCTTTTAACTTAAATTATTCTGTGGTACTTTAACTTCTCTTCATGCTGCATTACCTTGCAAGAGTTGAAATTTTAGTTTCCAATATTTTTTTTATAAGAGTCATCCTTGAAGGGTACATCTCCATAAGGGATGGAAATACACTGACTGAATACACATCCCCCCATGAGAGTTATAAATTTTTCAGTGCATTGTAGGGGGAAGAGCTCTAGCTATGGATTTTGGTCCCAGGGAAAACTGCAGGTATCCGACCCCTGTAATTGCCCAGAAGAACTACGTAACGGATCATGCATCATCATGAGGAAGTATAAATTACCACTACGATTGCTTTGAAAGGAAGCTTGTAAATTCAGTTCAGTAAAAACTAAGTCCATTGTTCTGATGACAGGAATGTCAAATATTTAATTTCAATATTGAAATAAAGGGGTTTGGCTACTCCTAATGTGAATTTTTCAGACTGTGCATCTCCTGGAAAACGTATGAATGTCAAATTTCCTCCTTGCTTAAGGAGAAAAACAAATGTGAAAAGACAGAATTTCCTGCAAGACAGAAATGCTACATTTCTCTCAGCTGCATAACTGAATACTATTGAACACCATTCTTCTGAAGAGCTCCAAATATTTTTGAACTACAATGCAAACAGCATTACCACCATCTTTCCATAAATATTACTGAACTGTGATCCAAAAAATGTGGAATCACTCATGGCCATCTCTGCCTATTATGGCTTACTGCCTTCCCTCAGTGTTTTTAATTAAGGTATTGTAAGTGTTCACATTTACAAACAAAAGGTAACAAGAAAATTGAGCCTCATGACTTTTTTCCCTCTGATCAAATATGAGGTTTTCATTTGCAGGAGGCAAATTATGAAGATGACATTATGAGGCCTTTCTTCACAGAAACCTTTTCAAAAAAATCACAATTTTTTTTTTCCAAAATGAATCTTTTTGACCAGAAAGCAATAGTTAGTCTACAAATGAGTGACTACTGGTTTTGGTTGAGATAGAGTTAATTTTCTTCATAGCAGCTGGTAGGGTGCTATGTTTTGGATTTGTGCTGAAAACAGTGCTGATAACACAGCGATGTTTTTGTTACTGCTGAGCAGTGCTTACACAGAGCCAAGGCCGCCTCTGTTTCTCACACCACCCCACCTGCAAGTAGGCTGGGGGTGCACAAGGAGCTGGGAGGGGACACAGCTGGGACAGCTGACCCCAACTGACCAAACAGATATTCCATACCATATGACATCATGCTCAGCATCTAAAGCTGAGGGAAGGAGGAGGAAGTGGGGATTTCGGAGTGATGGTGTTTGTCTTCCCAAGTAACCGTTACACGTGATGGAGCCCTGCTTTCCTGGAGATGGCTGAACACCTGCCTGCCCATGGGAAGGGTGAACAAATTCCTTGCTTTGCTTGCACACACAGCTTTTGCTTTACCTATTAAACCGTCTTTATCTGAACCCACGAGTTTTCTCACTTTTACTTCTCTGATTCCCTCCCCCATCCTGCCGGGGGTCAGTGAGTGAGCAGCTGTGTGGGGCTGAGTTGCCTACCGGAGTTGAAACACAACGACAATACACAAAAATGCCCAAGGATAATTTAGTCATCCCGAAAAGGGAGAGAGGATCCCCATCACCACCACCTCACAAGCAAAGGCAGCATTTGGTCAGGAATGACTTTCAAAACACCTTCTTTAACAAAGTTACCTTTTTCTCCTGGAGGCCCGACTCTGCCTGGACGACCTGGAGCACCTTTTTCCCCCTTTTCTCCAGCCTCTCCTATTGACACAAAAGGAAACAAAAAGAAGAATCATATTAAACCAGGACTATTTTCTATTGGTGGCAGTGACAAGAGTGTAATTCTCCCCAGAGGAAATAAAAACCTACTATAACAAGAGGGGAAAAAAATGAAAGCAGATGCAATCTGATTTAACAGCTTTGCTTGATGCATGCAGAAGAGTTTCCTGCAATTGGTGTAGACACTGACAAAACCAAAGTCAATACATTACTGAAGTCTCATACAATGGGTCTAGTTTTGTGGATGTTACTCATCTCATCAACCTCCAAAACACCCAACAACACAATTCAAAGTAGAAGGTTCAGAATTAGGCCCCAACTTCACACATAAACTTCTGCGCCTGTGTTCACCCAACACTTCCTGAATATCTGCTAAGGACATGCTTAAGTCTTAAGTGAAAATGGCTTAACTATAACCTCAAATTAAAAAAAAAAAAGTTTATGTTATTTATGGAGTAAGAATGGATCAGGCCTACAGGAAGGCATTGCTACACCTGTCATTTAGAGGATCATTTTTAAGCATGACAGACTATCTCCTAATCCATATTCTCTGTTATATACTGTGCCTTTTAATCACTGTGGTACCAACATTGCACATTGTACTTACATGCACGTGGCTCATGGCACATTATTATATTCAACTTATTTAAGCATCAGTTTCTGTAAATGTTTGCCTCCCTGATGCCTTTCATTGGAAATTTGGGGATGCTTAGTTTGTTTCACCCCCTACTAATGTAATACTATTGTAGTTTGCCATTGACATACAATGAAAATCTCTTAAACAAATAGAAGTTTAAAGAATGATTTACATAGCCACCTTTACAAAAAAGATTTATATGAAGGAGAAGAAAGTTCTACAGCTTCCACAGAAAAGAAAATGCCAGGATCTAAAAGCCAGAGCTAGCACAACACACCTGATGCCCCAGTGCTGTATTTCTACAGCGCACAGTGAGCATTAGCTGCTCTCCAGGAAGCTGAAGGGGCACCACAGCTGGAAAGTCAATGGTTATCACACACCCCTCAAGCTCTGCCCTATGGCATAACTGGCAGCTGCAGTTCAGAGAGGGACCATAGACATGACAT
Organism: Balearica regulorum gibbericeps; assembly: GCF_011004875.1. Lineage (NCBI taxonomy): Eukaryota > Metazoa > Chordata > Aves > Gruiformes > Gruidae > Balearica > Balearica regulorum. The sequence goes on from NC_046186.1 coordinate 20,054,287, forward strand.
GTAAAAACAAGCCACTACATGATACTTTTCAAATATGCAGCCTCGGGCTCTCCCTCTCTTTTCTTATTGTAGACATAGGCAACTGTGAGCTGAACTTGGCCCTCCATCTGTTGTATTTTCCTTCTTCAGGCTGCCAGCATGCTCCAGACCATCTTTCCTGCCTTCAGACATGCAAAAATAGGCCATTCTCTGACCTTAATGAGGACAAACTTCACATAATCCCCCGTGAATAATATTGTTAGTATGAAACAAGGTATTATTTGGCATATTTGGGAACGTCACTTTTTTATTATCAGGTAACCAATAGGCTTTGTATGATTGCCTTTCCCCCCCTCAGGGCTGGTTATAAGTTCTTTGCTTCCCAAAGATAAATCCTGACAATGACTTTTCCCAGCTCTCTGGAGGCTGAGAGCAGGCTATTACAGCCTATTGCTTTAGACGTTTTTCAGAGTGAAAGCTGTGCATTAGGGATCAATAAAATAGATCAGTCTTGCTTCAGGCCATTACACTTGCCTGCATTTATTCCTATAATAAGATGACACTGCATTCCTTAGTGTGGGTGTTTAAGAAACTTTCCCTGGGAGGAGATTACCCCATTACAGGCCCAGCTACAGACCACTCTGCATTTTTTGTTATCAGCTGTTTTTAAGCAGCAAGACCTTGGCCAAGAGGGACTGATCAGTGGTCCAGTTCAGCTTTGCCATGTTTACGTTCCTATTTTTGCTGCATGTACTCTGAACACTGTGCAAGCTAAGGAAGCAAAGCCTGTGCAGGTATCATGGACAACAAAACAGTTTTCTGGCAAGGAATTTCAATCAATTTAATTTATCACCAATTAACACTAACTTTTAACTTTTGAAACCTGAATCAGTAAAAAAATAAACAAATGAACTTAGAGAAAGACATCTCTGCGCCCCCCTTCTGGTCTCCAGCCCCTCTGCCACACATTACATCCAGTCCCTTTGGAGCAGGAGGTTGGGATCAGCGAGTGCATCGTGGTCCCTGCCCAGTTGCTCTGGCGTGGCCTCCGCCAGCGACAGTCCCTTTGCAGTCATTCCTCCTGCTCAGTCTCCTCTCCATCCCTTCCCAGATGGCTCTTTGCTCCAGCCCTACTGCACTCCTACCTTCTTACCTTTTTCCACAGCACAATGCAGCTCTTGCTCACACAGCTGAAACGGGGTGAGATGTGCCCAGCAGCGCTCCACAGTGTTGCGATGACCCACACCCCCAAAAGACATTTAGCCCTGGTACAGAACTGAGCTGCAGCAGGATCGCAGGTATCAGGCACAACCCCGACACCACTACAAGCTTCTTCTCCTGTCATGTCAGAGGGAGATCTTTCATAATTCAGATGATCTATCTTACCACTGCTGTCGATTTGCCTCCTTTTGTGAATTCTTTGGGACAGGATTTGTCTCTGATTATGTTTGCATCCTGCCTACCCTGAGCTGTACCATCTACTATAATGAAAATAGCACGCCAAATATTAACTATGATGTGAGCTATTAAGCATTCCTTGGCTGGTGATAACTTTCTTCCATTACTCATATTCTCTGTGTGAGAGAATCACATCAAGTGTGGGTGTAAAAAAAATTGGTTTTGTTTTATTTTATTTATGTAGCATCAACTTTTTTTACGTCTTGTATGCCACTGAGACTATTAAGACAATTCCTGTTTTAGATTCTAGAAAGAAGACAAAACAAGCTGGCAAACTGAGAATTTAAGCTTTGAAGGATTGTCCCATGTTATTTTTTTTCTCCACAATAGTAGTAACTTCACTCTCACATGCCTATCAAAAGGAACCGGAATTTAGGAAGAATATGAGTGAACAACGTAGCGAGGCTTCATCATCCATCCCTCCTTCACACCCAACACACTTTTCCCATTACTAATATTGTCAGCTTGCTAAAACAGTCTGCTGTCTAGATTCTCAGAGCCACGGTATTTTTCCCTTCCGCATTTCATCTTACTCCTTTATATTGTTGAGGTTATTAAAAAAAAAAAAAAAACAGTCCCTAAGACCTAAGCTGCTGACCTTAAACTCATTTGTGCCTTTTTCTATTCTTGGTGTCTTTACTGGCTTTCTTCATCTTCAATTTCTACCTCCATTCTCATCTCATCCCCCTTCCGATTCCTCCTTTTATTCTGTGGGATCCTAATTGGCTTTGTGTCATTTTCTTTTTTTTTTTTTTTTTTTTTTTTTTTAGTTTCCAGTCTCTCCAGTCAGTCTCATTCTTTGTGCCCTTCTTTTCTCTTTTTCTCATCCTGTTCTTCTACAATTTCCCCATTACGCTCCCCCACTTTTGGGAACTTTTCCCTGGTGTCACTCTTTCACCACCCCATTTGGGCTCCACTGTCTGCACCACCTCTTAGGGTTAACCCTCTCTTGCTATTTTTTCCCTTTCACACATCCTGTGGTCTCCCTCTGTTCTTCCACTTCTTCCCCATACCTGTTTTTCCCAAATCCCAACAGGCTCGTGCCCAGCAGCAGTGCGGGGCTCTGTTCCTCCAGCATTGGAGATGTTGCCGGCAGCCCAGCAGAGGAGAAGATGGGGCAGATCTAAAAGCCGCAGCGAGCAAATCCCACTGCGTGGGAGCTGAAATTTGGGCATGCAGCCATGTATATGCTCAGTTTAAAGGAAGCCTTGGCCACTAAAATGGGTTGGAGTTGTGCCAGTGGGGGACAGCAGTATCTCATTACCAATTCTCTGAGCCAGTCCCCCTGACAGCGTAGCTGGAGCACTGATAGCTTTTTAGGGATTTCACATTAACTAGGGCTATATCAGGCCATTTTGTGCTTCACTGAATTTGCACATCAATCTCTCTCACTTTTCAAGGCTTGCATCTCATGAAGCGGAGTGAAATCATTAACACATGATGGTTTTCAGGCCTCTGTTGTTTCCTGGCTCAGGATTGCCTTCTGACAAAGGGCCGGGGTCCTGCTCTGTTTATATGTTTTACAAAACTCTGCTGTATATAATAACAACAACAACAACGGTCCTTTCATAAAAATGGTAATATCACAGATGTTAATTTTGACTGATTACACAAATAAGGAAACTAAGGCAAAGAAGCTACAAAATTTGTCAAAGCCTGTCAACTTATTTGCAATGAAAAATCATTTCAAAGCTTTAGTCTCCACCGCTGTGGGGTCTGACCCTTTGACTGATCTTCTGTGTAACTTTAGACAACATATATTTAACTTGATTATGTTCCTCTCTGTGAGTCACATCAACAGCACTATCTTATGCCTGTTTCACAGCAAATATATCAAACAAATGAAACAACTTTACTTAAGGCTTAGTCAAACCTCAGAAGACCTGGATACAGTGTTGTTCTTTCTAACTAGAACATCTGCAGGTGTAGATACTATTAAGACTTCAAATGCCACTAATTGAAGGAAAATAAAAAACATATATATTTTGGTTCATTTGAGGTATCCAAAGCTTCTTCTATACTACTAATAATAAATTAATAAATAAATAAGAGAGGAGAGCTTTTTTTGGTCTTGAAGCCAACTGGCCAAGCACAACCCACATCCCCACAGCCCAGTTCTCTTGCTTCCAGCACAGAGCAAACACATCTGAACTGGGCAATGTCTGGAGAGGGCAGTTTGCACCACAGCCAAACCTGTGGCCAGGCTGTACTCACAATTTAACTGTACGAACAATTGCAGGACAGAACTGAGCTTTGCCCTCATCAATGAACTAACCAATGAACTGCAGAGACAGTGCCTGCAGTCCATACTATGGTCCTCAGGCAACTGGGAAAGCCCAGGTTTATACTAGATAACATTAGTGGCATCAATATTGTTAGGTGAGTTTTGTGATACTACAACACATAACTACCAGAAAAAATGGAAGGTTAGTTGTGCACTTCTTAAACAATGCATTTTTTTTATCATTAACGATAAATTGGGGGGTTTGGGGGGCGTGCATGTGTGTGTTTGTCCTTAGTGAACAGGTATTTCCCCATGCTCACAGGTGTTACACTCCAGTAGAAACACCATAGAGTCCATAATGAGAATTACTGTTACTGACTAAACAAGGCTAGGATTTCACACCATAATGGATCACAGAATGATAGAATGGTTTGGGTTGGGACTCCCCTTCCATCTAGTTCCAATCACCCTGCCATGGCCAAGGATGCCCTTCACTAGACCAGGTTGCTCAAAGCCCCATCCAACCTAGTCTGTTTCTTTAAAATGCTAATTCTTCCCACCTGTTGTTTTCTTATCTAAAGTATTTTAATACATTTTTGTGCTACAAAAAGATTGATAATTTATTATGCCATCTTTTTGGGTCAACAATTTTAGGGCATATTTTGTAAAAATGTTGGTTTTGTCAACAGGAGCTATAGAAATGACAAAAAATCTAACTAATTTTCTATTTCTTCTAAAAAGCACTTGAGCATTTAAAAATCAAGGGAAGACAAGCAGATAACTACTAAATACAAAATACTTCCCATTAGTACATCACAAAATGGCAATGAAAAACTCTCAGATATAAAGTAGGGCCTGATTTTACAGTCTTTGGGTATGTGTACCATTCATGAGTATAAACACAGAGAAAGCAACCAGGCAGCAGTTCAGAGTAACAAGCACTACTGATCAGGAGCAAGTCTGGGAAACTTTGGCATGCATTCTGTGAACCATGTTCATTTTAACAGACTGAAGTTCATCTCACAAACCTTAAAACTCTGTTTTTAAAGAGGCTGCAAATTGGACAAATAAGAGTACAACTGAAAGGCACCTTCTTTGTCTCTTAGAAACAGTCAGTGGTGCAAATGAGCCTGTTAGAAAGAAAGGATTAGTAGTTGAATGATGGAGTAGACTTCCACATTACCTTTGAGGCCTGGAACAAGAATTTGAACAGAGCAGGACTCCTCTGCAATATGTTGAGGATATCCAGACCTTAGCAGTGACAGGAAGGCAAGGCTAATTAGAGTCACCAAGAAAACCAGATCTCTCTTCATAATGAGCACTTACAGGTCACTGACTCCTAAACAAAAGAATGAATAAACAGTTATAAGAATTCGAAGGACTTTCAACAGTTTCTGAACATATGCAGCATCCTGCTACAAATACAATATATTTTTGCATGCCATAACCCACACAGCATGAGAAGAACACGTGCCGGTCCTCTGAGCAGGTTGTATGTTCCACAGACATACATGAAACATGCAGCCACACATTCAGCAGCTTGTTTTGGTGTTAGACTGGGTAACATAAAACTCAGAAGAAATTTAATTAAGAAGTAGGAGATTAAACAATGCTAATAATAGGCAATTCTGTGTTCACAATTTCTCACTGGAGGCAGGGATCTGGAAAGGTCAAAGGAGAAAACATAGTACACAGGCTTGCACGGAAACATGTTAGTACTAAGTTGCCACTTAGAAAGAGTGCATACTGCTCTAAAGAGGCAATTCGTGGAGATGAGACCAACCTAGAGGCCTGAAATTTCACTTCCCATCTACCTGAGCACTGAAATTGTGCACAGCAAATTGTCTGATACAATAGCCCTCATGTAACTCATTGAGGGTGGAAGGCAGATAATATTTCCACCATATCATGCAATGAAGTTACATCAGAGTCTTCAATAAATCCTGAGAAGATTCACCTCTGAAACATATACTTGTTTAAGCCTACAAGTGAAATGGCTTGCCTGGTATTAGGCTGTGAAGAGAGATCTCAGAAAACAGCAGTATAGAAATGGAGTTTCTGTGAAATGACCATCAAAAGCTGATATTTAGGGGGTCTGTAGAAATACCCTTTGACAAAAGTGTTATTTATGTACTTCTGATATGTTTTTCTAGTCCTGCTCTCACCAAGGCTCTGTACTACACAAACAAGCTGAAAATCACATCAGGGTTTCAAGAGAAAGTACCTGTATATCATCTTTTATTGCCACAACACAGACGTGCATTTTACATATAGAGCAAGAAGACTGGGCTATATTACTCTCCACTTGCCTATTCCCTTCAAAAATAAGCCAAGTAGGATTAGGCTCAGGTGTGGGGCCAGTATGAGGGTCTGTATGTCTCAACACGCTGCAGGTGGATCTGTTATTTTGGGGATAGTCTGAAGGCATAATTGCCCTTCAGCAGGGACAGGATAATAAGGAGCTTCAGGGTGAGAATGAGTTGGTGAAGCAGATACCAAAAATTAAGGGATAGAGGAAAAGGAAGGCAGACTGCCCTCCACGTGCTGCAAAATTGTTTTGCCTATACTGTTAAAAAGCCTTGCTGTAATTTTAAATTCCACCATCAACTCTGATATGTTTAATAGATGACTTAGCTGCAAGACTAAGTAGATGACTTTGGAGTTGGGGGAATAAATTATCCCTCTGAACTGCTGTCCAGTTTGTGCTTCCATTATCCTCGAGGAGATAAAATGAATAGACTGCAGCAGGAAGGTCAGACAGGAGCAGATTTTTGTCTCCCTCCTCATATGGGGAGGGCATGGCATGAGTTACAGGAGTGGCTGCTCTGCCTTACAATGCCCTTGCTACACCATCTGATGCTACGTCCATGCTGCAGGGCAGGGGTGCTCCACAGCACACCCTCTCCACAGTTCTCACTGATCATCCAGATTTGGGGCACAGACTGGTGAATGCTGTGAGCCACTTTTCACCCAAATCTCTTCCCCAACTTTCCTTCCAAAGGAGAGCAAGGTACACGAGGAAGACCGGGCCTGAAAAAGGTGGGGTCTATGCTTGGACCTGGGAAGAGCTCCTGGGTCAAGGGATCTTGATACAGTCATAGTCTAATGGGCTACAGCGGGGCAGGAAACCCTAGGGAAAATCACTGGTGCTGGGTAATCCTCCCATGGAGCAAGGGAGGAACAGGGACTGTCTGGGGATTTTCACAGCCACAACGTGCCATGCTCCAGTAACGGGACAGACAAACTACTTTATAGACAAACTATGCCAACCAGAAAGAAGGCTCAGGAGAGTGTGGACCAAAAAAAAGGAAGCTTCCCCTAAGCTGTAATGTAACACTTTTATTTTCAAGGTCTCTGTTTCAATTTCCTACTACCATTTAGTCTAGCAGATGACAATACAAACAATCTTACTAGAGCGATGCATTTTGTACCCTCACCAACACTCCTGTCAGACTTCTAAGGACTAATGCCATTTACAGAGTCTTCTCTCATAGCTCAGGGTACAGGTTCTGGAGGGACAACACTCACTCATACAGATGCTTACAATATTTTTTTCCCCCCTTCAAGTCTGCTCAGTTCCCAAAATTTTGCTTATGCTACCACAACTATGACGACTGCAGCTCATATATACATGCCTGAATCAGCTTTAAAATACCAAGCTCAGGTATCACCAGGAGCACAGAAACCAACAGAAGTACAAACTTTGGCTGCTCAAATATTTAGGCCATATTAAGTTTTTTCACAATTGCAGCAACATCACTCAAGGCTTCTCAAGAGTGCAGGCAAAATTGAGTTTTTCCACCCAAGGATGAGGAACAAAAGCTGGAGGAGAAGGCACATCATAAAGGTCGACAGAGAGAACAGCAATAGTTGGGGGAGAGAGTAATAATGGAAATTTGGATGTAAAGCTGCTTCTGCTATTGAGAAGCAGGAACCAGTCCAGCTCCCCAGGGCTCTGACAGAAAACCAACAGGAAAACATTTGCTGCATTGTTGATCTCTGCTGTCTTGGGCTACTGCCTCCTTTGCCTATGCACAGAGACATCCTGGACTACTAGAGAGCAGGTCAGGCCACTGACCACTTTACAGCTGTTTTCTAAGGTTATACAAACTATTTGACCACAGTCTTGACATAGTTTTGAAGTATCAGATCTCTGTGACAGCATTCTTCTCCCAAATATCTTCATGTGCATACCAAACAAATTACTTCACATACATTAAGCTTGAATCTGGTCACATCATCCCAAAAGGAGATTCCTAATCCCAGGGTACAAGGCACTGCATCTTGGTGTACTTTGTGGCCTAGAGGAACTCATGGCATCCACAGTGGATGGTTCTACCTCCTTTTGCCAAGTCTGTGATTTGCAACAGTCAGCAAGCTAAAGAGGGAGCAACAAAAAAAAAAGCTAAGAGGAGAGGTTGAGGAGAAGGGTGTTTCTCTGGACCTTCCCTTCAAAGGCTTCTAGGGCCACACTTGGCACTTGAAGAGTCAGTGCTGGTAGACTGGAAAGCAAGGGGGTCCATGGCAAGAACAGGCTTCACAGTGCCAAGTTAGGGACCAACGCTCCCTAGGGAAAGCAGTCAGCTGTCACTGCCTCAGTCAGCCAGGAGGACGTGGCAGATACCCATGCCTGGAAGTCTCTTCCAGACACCTGAACGTAGGTGTTTAATCCTCAGCAGCAGCCATCTTTGAGGAATAGGGAGCAGGACCATCCTGGACAACAGCCAGACTGATGCTCTGTGGGCTGAGCAAACAGAGGACGTGGGTCCTGCCTGCCTTAGCCTACAGCTCCCACCCCACAGCCTAGGAGACCATCTGGCCACCAGCCCACAGGACATCCTAGGCAGGGCATCCCACCTTTTCTTTGTAGCAGGGGCACTTCAGGATCCAGAAGAAGATCAGACAAAGAGGCTTTCAAGCCAAGTGGTTCAGACGCGCAGCTGAAAGCCTGGAAATTAGGCAGTTTCAGCATGAGCACCCAGCAGGCTGGTGATAAGGATTCTCGACAGACAAGTCAGCAAGGGGAACAAAACGGCCTGAGATGGAAGGAGGAATTGAAATTAGGAGGGTGCTCCAAACTCTGCACTAGTGAATAAAAAAGAGCATCACCTCCTCTGGTTGCATTTTACAAGGTTTTAGACATATCCAGACTACAACTGAAAGATCAAAGCCTCCAGGTACATTAAATATTAATCTGCCTTTGCAAACTCCTACACAGCTCAGAGATGAGACAGGCATCGAGCAGCAGAGGACTGTCAGGGCTGCTTGGTGGCTCTGCTCAGCAGCCAGATATGAAGGATTTTCTGGGAAAAACAACCTCCAATGAAGCTTCATCACATTCCCCACTGCCTGCTGCTGCTGCAGGGCTTACAAGCCTCAGAGACATGGGGGATACACTTCACACTACCTCACAATAGCTCAACTCACAGAGAAAATGGACTCGTTCTAGAAAACAGAGCTTCTTAGTGTCTGTCAGGTCATAACACCCAGACCCATGTGAATACTCAGGAAGTTACCTTGGTCTGAGAAGAGCCACTAACAGAGGAAAACTCTGAAGAGGTTGCAGATTAAACACTTTACAGAGTCTGCAGCTGCAGTAAAAGAACACATTAGTAGTAGCAGAAATCAAACCAAAAGCACTTTGGATATCACTTTCTCCACCTTTTCCTGCTTTAAAAAGAAACCTTCTCTTCTGCAGCTAAAATTGCCTTATATGATTGAAGTAAGAGTTTGATATCCAGGTATGTGCTACAGCAGTACCTTTCATTTTAAAATCCTGGAAAATTCCTTGCCTTTCTGACCTACCTTCAAGTCCTTTCAGACCCAGATTCATAAAGGCATTTAGAAAACTAAGTCCCACTGAAATTGGTCCTTGGATAAAGGTGCCAGCCTGTTTTTTCAAACACTCTTAGCCCTGGTATTTGGAGTATCTACAGCATTGGTAGGACCAATGCCAGAGAGAAATGTAGAGATGTTCAGCACTTGTAGAAGTATTAGTATTTTCTCACTGTCTATGCAGGGGTCAGGAATCAAATTTGCAGCACTTAAAATGGTCACCATTAAATCAGCATAAGCCGAAAGCTTTGGAAAAAAATGAAGAGGAGGAGGAGGAAAAGGCAACATTTAACATGCCCTTTCCTTTAAGCTTTAGGGAATCTGCCTCAGTTTCCAAGAGAGAAGAGGTTTGTTAAGGCAGGCTTCGAGTGACAAGTCCTTGAGAGGTCAGAGAATCCTGAAGGGACCACAGGCTCACTCAAAACCCCTGTGGGACCGGCCAGGCCAGCTGGCACCCAGCACTCCTTGAGCTCCCCCACTTCCCCCCAGCTGTAGATGGAAGGCTTGGAGATCACTTCAGCCAGCAAACGCCTCATGCATGAAGACCCTGTATCTGCCAGCAGCTGCTCCACAAGGGCCAGTGGCTTATTGCACAATGTTATTTTGGACCTAGAAGCAACAACACAGATGATCTGCCTAGCTGAATCCAAATGGCTGAGAAATGTGGAAGGAAAATGGTGCTCACTGGCATTAATGCTCAGCCAGCCAACAGCTACAGAGTGGCTGTAATCTTCTGTACAATCCTATGGGAGTCTTCTTCGAGCTGTTTTTATTTCACCATTACTGAGTTGGTTTCACTCTTTATTATGATTTTTTATTATTTTTAAAACTATATTTCATTCTCAGAGATGAGCTGAATTTTCTATATTCTGAATTGAGTATGTCCCTGGTACAGACAGGCACACGAATCTGCAGAGCCACAGCCACATTTGGTGGGTGATTTTCCCAAGCAGGTTTGAGTCAGCACTACAGACACATCAACAGCTTTCAACAGTTTTCACTCCCCTGACTTTTCAAGTCCTCGTCATCCACATCCCAACACCTCCCAGAACTATCTGGCAGCCTGTGTATCCTCAAACGCCCCGGCAGGCCCTAAGCTGCATCCTAACAGACGCAACACATGCCCACAAAATCATGCCAGTGAAATGCCAGGCTGTCAGGCTGCGACACAGACCTCACACTATTTCAAACATTTTGAACCAATTAAAGAAAAAAAAAACCAAACGAAAAAAACCCAGTAATTAAGTCCCAGGGCTACAAGGGTAACATCCGGGCCCAGAGCAGATCAGGGATATGTTTCTGGGGGAAGTGGGGAGAGGCAGAAGGGACAACCCTCCAGTGCCATGCATGCAAGCTGCTTTTCAGCCCTTGGCCCCAGGGGCTGTGGATCACTCCCTGGAGAGGATGTCTTTCACACTGGAGATGAAACCTGTGTCACTGACCTCTTGTTTCTCCATTACAGCCTTGCTGATCATCCTAACCTACAGATGTTTTGTGTAGCTTTGCTTTTACTTTATTGAAGCATTTTCTCATTTGTCCTCCCGGCTCCCTCGTGCATTACCTTAGGTAACCAAGAGTTCACCATTTAGTCAGAATATAAAAATCAGAATCAATGATAAAGCTGCTTAAACAAGGGTGATCATTTTCATAACATTGCAACACTCAAGTTAAATTCTATGTGTTGATTTAAAGGTTAAAGCAACAGCTTGAAAGATTTAAAAAAAAAAATCCCAAAATGTTAATACCATAGAATTGCAAAAATGAGGACCATAACTGCCATGACTACGAAGCCTCTGAAATCTATGGAGCATGGAGCAGCATAAAGCAGAGACGTAACACATTTCAGGTCCTGATGATGCTGAAGCACAGCAAAGTTTGCTGCAGAGGACAAAAGAGTGAGTCTAAGTTGATGGGAAGCTAACGTTACCTAAAAGCCTAACTGATAGGAAGTCATTGGTTACTACTCCCCAAAGTACACTTAATTCTGGCTCAATAGAGCTATTTCCTCAGCCAGTGGTTGTGAGGTGTAAGGGACTATTAGTTCTGACTGTACAACGTAGGTGCCCTTGTCATACATAGGAATAGTAGCCTCACTTTTCATCGAGAAGAATGTTTTCTAAAATTGAGACAAATTTCTTCCTGATGTAGTTCTGCTGAAGTCAATGAGTTTATGTCAGAATTAACTTACTGTCATCTGTGCTGAAAATATAAAATCAGAGCTTCAGCAAAGGTGAGACAAAAATAGTGCCAGAAAGGGGTAAGTATGTGTTCAAAACCTGCAACTAGCAGGAGGTGGGACCCAAGGGACTTCTTGCCCTGAGTGCCAAATCTCTCACAATAACTCAAGCAGAATTTTATCTTTGTCTGTGTATCTGTCAGACATAACTAGAAATACTAAACAAAATTTCTCCCACAATGTTTTAATCAAAGTTCCTATTAGATGACAAGATTTCTGCCATAGCCTTGTTTGCAGATATAATTTACAGAAATAGTTTGTGATTTTGGGTGTCATTCTTGATATATGTCAGATCAAATTTAAAGGAGGTTCTAAGAATAAAGGGAAGCCACTTGGCTGCTACCCAGTCCTACCCAATGCTGCAAGTCTGGCACCTCAAAAAGTGAGCCACAAGACAGAGCACAGCTGGCATTAGGAGAGGCCTATCTATCAGAACAACATTGCTTAGATCCAGATCTCGAGCTAGCAGAAGTTATAAACAGACCTTTGGGTGGGAATCAACCGTTCTGGTTTAGGTGCTCGGTCTGAGAAAATCACCCTGAGCTCCCTGTACAATAAGTCAGAGAAAGGCACCTTGGTGTGGGGATTCATTTCATCCTAAAACAGGACAGATAATTGATTCTAGGGATACCTATTCTTTGCTCAATGTGACTTACTTGGCCTTATATGTATGTAAAGTTAGGTGAGCAGAGTCCCACTATCGCTAATTAGCTACGCCAATCTATGGGAGGGCTGACAGCAGCCTGGCTCCCCCGCTGCAGTCACACGTTACCCTCCCCTTCTCTGTACTGTCACCGGCCAGCAGCTGATCCCATCGTGAGCTACCACCAGCTGCTATGCCAGCAGAAAGCTATTCCTCTTTTTGTAATGTTATTTTTCAGTTGATTTAGTTCCTTGGTTCCTGGTGAGGAAAAAATGGCCATCCATTGCTGTGAAAAATGTTGCCAGCCAGGGAAAGAAATGCCCTTGGCAGCAGCCGAGATGGCCTTCAGTGCGTTACAAAACTGCCCCTGCATGCCAGCAGCATACAGAAAACAGAAAGATGCATAAGTGAAAGAAGTAAAGGGATTAAATTCACCAGAGGGAAAAAAAAAAACCCAAAAAAACCCCAACACACCCAACAGAACATTATTAGAGTGGGAACATTTTAAAAGGAGGAAAGGGATGGAAAGATACCAGGCTGCAATGGAAAATAATATCCAGCAAAAGGTACAGACCATAGGAGATACAACAACATGAGACATTTTGCAATAGCATTCAAGCCACCAAGAGTCATGGAAATGATCCAAGAGTGTTATCCTCATATGACAGGGACATACTTCTTGGAATGATATCCTCAATATAACAAAACACCATGGTACATAAGCATGCACAATCAAAATCTTACATTTGAACTGAGGCAGTGTCAATGCAATTTCAACAAAAAGTTATTTTTATTCTCAAACTGGGGATCTGCAGAGACCAAGTAACACTCTCCACATGAGCCTGTGCTGAACCTTTTATATGAGCTCCCAGGAGCCTTGGAAAAGGGGAGAAATAAAATTTATTGGTGACAAACACAAGCAACACCTTCAGTAAAATGGCCAAGCCTCAACACAAGAGAAAACTTAAGAGCATTGGAGCAAAAAGCAAGCCTCACAGGAAATGCAGCCACATATCTTCACTGGGCAAGTGAAGGGTCAACTTGATAGCAATAGTGCTGTTCAATGTCCTTTCACTCCTAGAGCCCTGAAACACCTTTCCAAGTGCAGAAAAGGGAAACCTACCAAAACAGCTCCCCAGATTAAGAGCAAGTAGATGATTGGTACATAGAAGTGGTTGTAGAAGCAAAACACAGTAAAAAAAAGTTTGTGTGAGTCTGACTTAGTAAAAAGCACAGGCAATGATATGCAATTCCTGCAGATAACTAGGCATTAACGAAGTTCTCAGAAGTCAAAGTACTCTTACACTAGTATGCTACAGCAGACTTTACACTAATCAGTCTGTATCTTTGGCAATAGTCATGATCCTACTAATAAGGTATGCCAAATGAAAGCCAGCTGAAATAATATTGTTCAGTGGCAAAACATTTCCCAGAGCAGCTCTTACATATATCACAACACATGCATTTGAAATCTTTTGCCATGTACAATGGACTTGTCTACAAATATTTTAAAAAACTGAGAATAAGTACAAGTGATTGCATTCAGGTTTGAGATGCTTTTGACAATCTCATCTCATTTGGAAAAAGAAATGTGAATTCAGAAAGAGAGAGAATGTATAGAACACAATTTGCAAACAAGGGCATTTATCTGAATTCATATAAACTGAAGGTGTTACTTCCTTTATCCGTGTACCACGATGCTTCTGCTATCAAAAGATTCTGGAGGGTGACAATTCCCTTTGGGAGTTTTTCATTAAAGTCCTTCCCCCTAACCAACTGCCCTGATTATTTTAATAATGCACATTTCTTGGGAAGAATATAACAAGCTATGTTAAGTAAGCGATAACTACTGGAATCTCCACCTGCTTTGGCACTCAGCAAATTCTCTAACAATAGCAGCAGATGCATTTTTCACACGGCTAGAACATGGCTGGAGACTAGTTGCACACAAATTAAGAAGCTGCACACCAGCTAAACAGCAATCACTTGAACCTCTGTGTGTATCTGTTCAGCATTTACAGGGCACTTACAGGAACAAAGCCTCATGCTACTGCTCTGATTTTGCAGCTACTAATAAAAGAAAAAGCTTTAGAGGTGATAAAGACTACACTGACCTTGGCCTGGCTGAAATCCCAGCATCTGCCCATTGACTTAAGCAAAGGAAGAATGAACAACAACAACGACACTTGCCATAGTTACTCGGTGCTGCCAAAAAGGTACGAGGAATCAACTCTGAACATATCAGAAACTCCCTGTATCCAACACTGTATTTGCAACATTTAACATCATCTTCCCTAAAATCAAGGAACAATGTGAATGCAATTATGTGCAAACTAAGTCTAAATGGGCAAATGCATGTTTAAATAGAGATTTGCTTAGAAGACAGTAAAAACTAGTGTGACCAGAATCACTTAACAAAGCACCTGACAGACCCTGGCATCAAGCGCCAACAGACTTCTTTTACACAAAAGGATGCACACGCATTGTTGTAGCTGATACAGCAACTTCCGTGGGCATATCAAGCTGGTGTTGCTTACACAGGCTTGACACATGCCATCCAGAAAATAAACTCAGGATTTGCAAGACATGGGATGTCCAGCTGGTCTCTTTTCAGATGAGAAGGTTTCAAGTTTATAGTAAAACTGCTCCAGCATCTATAGACAGCACTCTCTTTCAACAGTGTACTAAGTTCCCATTATACCCATAGCACTGTGGAAGTAGATGTAGCAGTGGGCACGGTCTGTTTGAAAGTCAATGGTCATTTAAAGCACTTTTGGTACATAAACGATTTACCTATCTCCACAAAACTTGTGTGTCATATGCAGAGGCAACTGTATTTATTATCTTCACAGTTTAAACTTAAATAGTCTAACCTGAATAATTCTGGAGACATGATACTCAAGCCATGCAGATATTTGGAAACTGGCAGAAATTCTCACATTCTAAGAAGAATGTCACAAGGACTTCTTTAGACAAATCAGGTTCATCTTTTCTATTTCCTCTACAAAACAAGCAAAGATTATCTGTGAATGCTCTGTGAAGACATATGTCTTGTCCTTTCAAAGACTGCCTTTGAAAATTCACAAGAAAGATGGTACTGAAAAAAAAATCTGTAATTCTCCCTTGAAGATTTAAGATTTAGGATTATGTTCAGAATTATTTAAATGGAGCAGACATAAGGAATTAGCTATGTATGTTGTTTAAGGATTTTAAACTAATTTTGAACTATTTAATTATATATTACTGTTATATGTTCATGCATTCATGAAAGTTTTATATAACATTAATAAAAAATAAAGTAGAGAGTGACTATAGAGGTTTTGGCACGCCACAATTGTATGAAAGGCAATTCTGACATGAAGGTATTAAACAGCAAAGGAAGAAAACCTCCAATAAAGATGTTTTTCAGCTGCAGCTCATAAGATGGCTCTCATTACACTATCTCACCTCATCCCTGCATTGGCTTTAAACTGCAAGCTCATTGCACAACTAGAGAGAAATGTTGCAAATGCATCTGTGATGCTTGTGACAAATCCACGACCCTGGATTCTCTGCAGCATGCACGAACAGTGCTTCTCTTGCTCTGCCACGCTCTCAGTGCCCGTTTCCTTAACATTTCTTGTACGTAACTCAACCAGTCTCTGATGGCTGACTGATAGTGTTCTCGTTAACACCCTTCTGACGAGACAGTTCATTGAGAGACATTTTTCTTTTCCTATGTAATACGACATTTTTTGCTGTTTCCTGTGCTAGGCCTTCATTACATTCTTGTCTGATGTTTTTATTTTGGTTGGCTGTAATTACCATGCCATCTAACATTGCCAGTTCCTTTACATATTTTTTTTAAAGCTCTTTGTTTTAATTCCCAAACATTAGACAATCTCTTATAAATCCTTCTCTGATGATAATAACATTCTACTTATATTAAATAATGTCCTTACAAAAACTTCCACACTTTCTTGTCTCCTCTTAACTCCAATATAATCAACAGCCTTTGGTATACAAGATTCATTTAAAGAAAGCCTTTTAAAATTGATGCAAGTTATTTTGGTGCCTTCTTTAGTAAAGGTGAAGGATTTATGAATCCTTCAGTCTCTGGGCAGTGCATTCTTTAGCCAGCCAAGCATTACCTTCATTAAGCTTCATTGTCCAGCCCTTAACAGCATGGAAATGAGCAGAGTGCCCCCAGCATTCAGACCAAACAGAGACCAAATCAACTCCTGATCCGTGGTCTCTTGGAGGCCCATAGACTATTTCTATGGAGTCCACTGAAGATGAATAAATGCATGCCTGTTACCAGCAAGTCTCAATATCTGCTAAAATCATCAGCACCATGACAGGAAAATTTGCCGGGATCTACAACTAAGCCTGAAAAATCACTCAAACAAAAAATCTTAGAGTGCTATCTGTAGGATTTCTTGTTATTATTTATGCTTATTACAGTTAGTGAATCATACTAATAGGACAAAAAACAACCAAAACACAAAGCAAGCCATGCTTAAGACCAAAGATGGGCATCATGAACCTGACATAGTTTCATTCTTCAAGGTCCCCACTCAAAAACCAGCCAGAGTTGAAGCAGTTTCTCTTTCCACTCTCCATCCTTTGCCCCCATTCTTCAGCCCTAAACCTCCAGATGAGAGCTGCTTAAGTCAACACTCGAAACTCTGCCACTGAATCTGTACCTGTGACCTCTTCCCAAGTCCAAACGAAGCATCCAAAACCACAGCCACCTTAAGAGGCAGGAGGTTCCTGAGGTTTTGTCAGAAAACTTACCTGGGTGCCTAAGCTCTTCTTACTGCACAGACCAGAGAGCCAACATCTTTCCTGAAGAGAGGAACAAGACACTATTTCCTTCACCTAACCCATTTATGCCCATTAAGGAAACGCATCCGAACTCCTTCAGTCTCCTGTAAGCACACTGTAAACAGGAAGGTTAACAGAAAACACTGCCACTCCCTTCCAAAACATGGTGGGGACATGCCTTTCTGTTGCAGACTAGCTTCTTATAGGAATGCTCATGCCAAAGGAATAGACTTCCCTGGACTGTTCAGGGTGTCTCTTTTTTTCTTTTCTAAAATCAAAGCAGTATCAACATCAGAAACTGTCTTGGGAGCTGTGGACACAATCTTGGATGTTCAGTGGTCCCACTTCCATATTACTGTGTCAGTTAGTGACGATGGCACCTATCCAGCAGACGAGAGGTGTGGGTTTGAAGCAGTGCAATGAACTGGATACCGATCTCCTGCTTCCCAGGTAAGTGTCCCCAGCCAGTAGATTATTACATGACAGGTGGGTGGCAGTAGTCCATTTTTCAAAAAGAACTGTAGAAAACTGTTTTCAGAGACAGTTTTCAAAGACTCCATGCCTGAAGAACAACTGGGCACACACATTCAAGGCAAGGTTCCAGCTTCTGGAACTCAACTTCTGCAGGCCCTTGGCACTGAAAGTGGTGCATTTACCCGCTCCCACATCCAAAGGGAATCCCGAAGCATCTCCCTCACAAGCATTTTCCAGCCAGCTGCTGTGGCCATCACATGCTTTGCTGGCTGTAGAGAGTAATTTTCTTCAGCACTCAGCTCTCCTCCGTTCGCTCCATATAGCACATAAACATTGTGGATTCTTGGTCTGGAGCCAGGTATCTAACTTGCAGCATTGTGAAACAATTTATTCATGTCCACCTTTCATTCAAGTGCTTTATTGTTGGACTAGATGATCTTTAAAGGGCCATTCCAACACAAAGCATTCTATGATTCAGTGGAGAAGGAAACCAATGTAAACCCTGAAACTCCTCACTCTCTGCCTTATTGCTCTGTTTTGGCCTCCAGGACACCTTATGGGCCTTCTAACCAATTTTCTGATACAGTTTTAAGGAGCAGCATCCAAACAGTCATAGTAGCTAAGGATCCTTGGATCTTAAGTAGTAAGAGACTGGTCCAGCAATGCAGAGCTTGAGCAGACCAGCTTCAGTTCTCTTCTTGCCCACACACTTACACAACTAGGCAAATCACCTAGGACTAGTTGGGTTTTAATTTTGTTTTGGTTTTTTTTTTTTTTTTTTGAAGAGACACTTAGATGGGTGAGATAAGACATTGATTTTCAAAATCACCTCTTTCTAAAGCTTCATGCTCCTAGTAGGTTGTTTTTCTCTTAAGAGTTTATCTAGCTCTTAAAATCCAGCCGTACTCCCTTGCAGCTTTCAGTTCCAAATATATAAAATACATATATTTTTAGCACGGAAGTTGACAGAAGCACTAACAAAGCCTTAGAAATATTCTGAAAAGTTCCCTCCCTTGTACTGGTGCTTGCATGGCTAAAAACATCAGAAGGCTTTAAGCCTTCTATTGACACATCAAACTCTCTTGAAAGGTCCTACTGTCAAGGCCCATAAGCAGGATGGTCTGTGGCTCACATGCAAACCAGAAGGAAGCATTCGAACTTTAAGAAGCTGCTAGATAGTTATTGATAGGCTTTTCCTACATTTGATGACTTACAAGCCCAGTCTGTTCCTCTTTCACTGGACTACTTTTCCCAAAATACATCCTAATGCTCCTCTCATCAAGGGAAAGCAGAACATGAGCCCCTGACCGCGCAGCCTTACCGGAAACATGGTTCAGCTGTGAAGTCCAGCCAGTGGTGAAATGCAATGCAAAGCACAAACTACACTTCCCAGGAGACACCATGAGAATATTTCTGGCTAAACTCTTCTGGTTTTCAGCCAAAATACTTTGACAAAAGAACTAAACTACCCCAGAAAACTGTTGCTTTTCTTAAAAAAAGCTACTTTGCCAAAAGCCTTCAAAAGGATTCTCGTTCAAGAGTATTTGGACAGCCCTAAAGCTGACTAAACAAAGCTTTAGAAAGTATAAAATCACTCAAAAGTAATCAGAAAAAATGCCCTTCAACATAATGTACAACTTAGAAATTACACAGTAGATTGCTGCTGCTTCCACACTGCAATTCTCTGCTGACTGTAGTACTATGTCATGTTTAAAATGCCATTTTTACCATGAATTTAAGCTACATATTCTCTTTCATGTATAAAACCCATCAATTTCATTTTAACAGATACATCTAAGAATTTTCTGAAAGATGGTCCAAACATTTTTAAAAGGAATACTTGGAAGTATTACTCCTTGTCTACAATATGTGCATACCTTATTTATGCTGCATCGGTAGAAGCACTAATAAAATTTAGGGATATGTCTAACAAGTTGTCACAGATTAAAAGATTTTAATGCCATTGTTATGAGACCTTTAAACCAGTGTTTGTTTTCTGTTCTCTGATTACTATGCCTTAAATGATCATGATCATGTAAACAATCATATAGATATAAAATATGAAAGATCTCAGCTACAGAGAGGGAAACATCGGGCAATATTTTCCTGCTACGTTTTTCAAATCTTTCAATACCCAAGGATCAAAGTTGTAGTACTTCCAGTCCAGAGGCTCTTTCTGTTTCACTGTACAAGTGTGAAGTTGGGTATTTCAGTTCTCCCCAGAAATTTGATTTTCCTAGAAGACAACCCCCTTCCTAAATTTCACCCCCCTCCACACTGAGCACATATGTATGAATGCACAGAGGTCAGCATGGAAACTCACGAGTCCCTTTATGAATCCTGCTTTTCATACCTCATGACTGAAAAGCAGGTATGTGGCCTTCTGGTTACTAAAGTATGGCTTATGCTCATATTCCAGCTCATTTAGACAAGATTTTATAACTTTACACATCCTTAAATTTCATTAAACCTTCCTGTATACCATTACTTCCAAGCTGATTTGGTTTACACTGAGTTTACTCTTAATTACTCAGTGGTGTAATTCTAGCCCTTTCTGGATCTTCTGTCATCCACTTCATTTCTGCAATGTCAGTCTTCATTCCCTGCTTAGCAGCTGTATTAAAAGCTCACTTTTTAAAGTAGAAAACAGCCAGCCACTTAGGAATAAAAGTAGAGGGATGGATAAAAGCACTTAGCATTTCCAAAATTAAACTGAGATATTGATTATCTGTTACTAGGGATCACAACTGATTAATGAACTGCAACGAGTTCCAATTGCGGGAAAAATTAAAGTTCATATACTGCTTTGTCCTTCCCCGCTCAAAGGAAAGCAACCTCTTCCAATGGCATTTGTACGTTTTAAATACAAACCGCACACTAAACAGGAATTCAGTGATCTAACCCACATGGGCGCCTCTCAGCAGAACAGTCCAACGTTATCTGATAGATTCGAGTGAGCTCTTATTTCCCTTACCTTCCCCTACTACGTGGGGATCATCAGTCATATTCTGCCACTTACAAGGCATCCCCTAACAAACACCCAGGCTTTTTCCTCTACGTGCTTCTACAGAGTGAAAGTATAAAAGTCTCTTACCTTATGGTTGCTGAGAAAACGGGAACTGCAGAACGCTCTGTGCCTGCAGGGACACTGCACAGATGAACCTCATTGCTGCTGTTTACAGAAGTCTGACAGTTTTTAATTTGAAAAGAGGTTGTCTTTTGCTTTTCGACAGTTCAACAAATCAGACAAAACAGTTGCAAGTGTTATCTGTAAACAGCTTCCTGTTTGAAATAGATCAGCTGTCCTGCAGGACAATAATTAGGAAAGAAGTGTGGGAAAGCTGAAGAGGTCCATGATGTAAGCTTTTTATTTTGGGAATGTACTTTTTTGGGAATGCACTCTTACTCTCCCCTCCTCCTCTCTAGCAGAGAACCCCTTTTTAACCATTTACATCTATTCAGCTCTAAGCCATATGCGCACACTGCCTCAGCACAGGGCTTTTCTTGCTATGCTTCAGTGAACATAAAACCACACAAAATGCAGCACCGAATGCGAGCATCTTCTGTGGGTAATTCACACACTCTCCCCATACTGAAATTCTCTCAATTCTTGCAATTGGCTGTAGCATTCTTGACTCGAATAAAACATGCAACTATTTCAGAGCTGAGTCTCAATGCTCCAAAGTAACACAAATGCTAAATTATCCATATGGCAGGCTTCTTCATGAAATTTTGGGGGTTGGAGTTTTGGAGTGTTGTTTGGGGGGGGGGGGGGGGTTTAACACCTTTTGATATCACTTTCATGTCAATCGGAAGGGGAAAAAAAGGAGACAGAAATCCTTCACTATAGCTTCCAAATAGTTGTACAATTCTGGTTTTCATCTTAAACATCTAGACTAGTTTGAGCCCTGGGTAAACTGCAGTACTGCACATATCTTCAGGCAGGAAAAAACTGGGGGCAGCCAATTGTGGGAAGCAGGACTTTGAGAACACCTCCCTCTTGCTGTTACAGCAGTTTATACTTCAACAGGTATTACTGGCATCACTCAACTTCCAGGGCAAACACAGAGTACTACTTATGACTATACTAATTAATACCCTCTAATGAATAGCTGTGGTGGGCGCTGCAATACAAGTTGATGACACCTGGTACTGATGCACTCTTTTTCCTGCTTTCCTCACAAGCTGTCGTGTCCTCTCCCCGGCCCTGGGGTGTGCACTGCAGCTCCCGCTTTGCCAGCTCACAGCACCGCACAGGCTGAGCGGCTTCGCTGGCGAAAACAAAAACAGGTACCGCAGGTATCACAGCACTGAAGAGGTAGTGCTGCCTCATACTCAGGACTCATCGTGAGCTACCTTCATAAAGGCAGACCCTTCCTAAACCACGCTGCTTCCATGTTGGGCTGGAACCTAGCTACCCTCCTCCATTGCTATAAACTCCTGTATTTTAACACACACCAAACAATCATGAAAAGTTAAGAACTGATGATTGCTTCCAGATTACACCAGTAAAGAAAGGACGAAATGGTAGAACATGAACGTAACTGTGTACGGACCACACAAACTCTAATTTGAAAGTTCAGTTTTATGCATACAAGCCCTATTAGTTCAGTGGAGGAAGAAGGCAATTAGCAGGATTGGGCCCTTGCAGCACTCTGGCAGCAACTTGCCAAGAGAAATGTTTGATGTAAAGAATGCAGCAAAGCGACTGCAGTCCAAGCCTTTGAAGATCATATTACGATGGCAAAGGCAATGTCCATTTACATACATATCTGCTCTCCCTGTAAACACAGGCAAATAACATTGAGGCCAGAAACAGAATTCAAGGGAGAAATAGAGCCACTTCAGGAATAGTTAGTAGAAAAGGTAGGATTAAACACTGGGGAAACAGAAGTGAAAAATAAACAGAAATGACCAGAGTTCAAATGGAAAGGGCAAACGCTATAAACGCAGTGGAAGTGTTTTCTCTAGGAAAATGCAAAATAAGCAAGTACATGGTTTTCTTCCACCTAAGAGAGAAAAGGATGCAGTCCCCTTACAGAAAGGCGTAAGCATCCTTCACCCACCCAGAAAGCCAACTAGAAAGCTGTGTAGCCACATTGGGGCATTATCTAAATCAAGCTAGTATGTGCAAACTGGGCTACTGATGCATGGACTACACGGGAGCAGCTTAAGCCATCACCAGGTCACAACAGCTGTTGGCTATTAAGCTAAAGTTTTTCGTTATGTCAATATGCCTGTGAGAAACTAGCATTTCAAGAGCTGATTCACAAATCTTTCAGCCACCCTTGCCAGATGCAGAGGGACAGCCTTCACAGGCTCAGGCACACAGCAAGACACACCAGCCAGACCAGCTACCTCAGCTTGACCCACAACCCAACATTCACCCAGCCTTTAAGCTCAGGTTAAACACCATGTTGACACAACTATGGATAGAAGAAACCAACCAAAACCACACAGACAAAAGCAAATTTGCTGTAAAAGGACAATAACAAGTCATCTGCTAGAAAACAGGAAAAAATGTTTATACATTTTAGGAGCCCTCAGGCAAATTTTTTCTACTCTCCACATAAGTCAGTTGGCATCATCTTTGTGTCTGTAAAAGCATTAAACATAATACCTATTTAAAGCCACAATGGCCATTTAAAAATGTTGTTATGAGAGGATGACAATGCCCTAATTCTCCCATTGGCAAAACATCCAATAGTATCAGCAACATTCCCCATCAGATTTTCCCAGGGGATGAAAATTGCCAATACCCAAACTCCTTAATCAATATCCGAGCTTAATTCCTGGAGCCCAGCTTATCACAGGCCATCACAAATGCTGTTCCAGTTCTTGAAAGTAAGGGCTGCCTTGCTCACCAGCCCTTAGAAAGTCTCCCAAGGTGAACTCCCAAAATGAGGCAAGGAGATGCAGTGGATGCACAAGTCCTCCATGGTTCAGATCGGCACACCGGCACACTGTGTGCATCCCCTCCTCTCCCGAGACAACGTAATGATGTGTCCCATTCCCTCTGGCTTCACCTAATTGTTTAGCCAAGAAAACAGGAAACAACATTAAACATCAAAATACACCTGGGAAAACCCACTCTGTACAGCTGTCCTTGTGAAGATACCCCTTTGAACCCCGTTCCCTCAGCGCAGCCCCAGAGGACAGACAGCACCACTCTGTTGCTATGGACAGGGAGACACCAGAAGCTGTCCTTACCACCTCTTCTGTGCAAAACACGAGACGTTTGGTGCAAAAGGTCAGTGCAGAAACAGCAACGTGGGTTTAGCTTTGTTTGTAGCTGTGTAAAATGTGGCCTTCAACTTCATTAGTGGTCTTGCACTAACCTTTTTTGCACAGAATTTCTGAGCAGCATTCACTGCAGCAGTAGTACAGAAAATTCTTTTTCTGTTACTTCCCATCTCTAAAGTTTGCATAATCTCTTCAGTGCCTGGCTTTAATTTTATCTTTGCTGCTTCAGGGACAGATCAAAACTGAGCCAGACGTGTCAGCACAATATCCAATAATGAAAAACATTAGCTATTAATCATTTAGCAACACCTAGCAGCAATTGCTCATTGCTAAGCCTACAAATCATTTTCCTGAAAAAGAGTAACTGGAGGGTAGAGGAGGGATACCTGCAGACTGTAACAAATCCAACAAACTTTCTCTACTTGATCACAAGACATAAATAAGAACCTTTACATGTAACTCTCTGTAGGGAACAGAGCACTAGTACAAAGAGACGCTCGTGTCACTTCTTTCTCTTGCTCTCAGCAGAACACAGGTTTTCCACACAAGCACTCTTAAGGCAGGCAGCACAGCCACTTCGTTATAAAGGGGTCAACCATTCACACTGATCAATGCTGCAGCCAGGCCCGTGTGGAGGACGGGAAAACTCACACTCCCTCAGCCTAACCACAAGACTTCTTTTTATGAGACTTCATGACTTTCTGTAATCAGTGTCTTTTTTCCCCACAAAGAGGAAAAGGTCTAGCTTTTCAGCATTGCTCTAGTTTTTTGATGTAACAGAGAATCAAACTCAGGCCTCCCACTTAGAATTTAGGAAAAATGAAGGCATAGGAAATAGATTCCTCCAGTCTGTAACACAGGAGTGATAGGATTTTCCTTTTAACACTGTTCAGTATGAGGATCACTACATTAAAACTAGCCAGGTATACTCGAGGGGCTAATCAGACACGATGTTATCATGCAATCAAATTATCATATTAATACAAGACAGGTCAAGCACTTACCACCCAAAACTTTAAGCAAGTCCTGCCACACTAGAACTGTAACATATCTATACACCTTTTCAAAGGGAAATCAACAGGGAGCAGCTTTCCTCATTAAAAAAAAATGTATTTGAAGAAATTTATGAAAGGATTCATATGGAATAGACAATGAAAGCTCTAACATCAGGTGCAAGTCTCAAGAGCACCTAACAGATGTAAAGCCCTTGCTTCTTACTGTGGGCTACTGCAGGAAAAAATTGGTCTTTTCACACCCTTCAGTATGTGACTGCCTCTTCACATTGACACTATACCAACGTCCTACAGCTGCACAGGGTCTTGGTATAGAATGCCCCATCACTTTTTTGCGGACCAGCTGGTAAACTCCTGAGGAGCCACGTGTTCAGAGTTCAACTGCACCAGCACATGAAATGCATAGGAAAAGTCTAGCATCATCTCATACGGAGTCTGTTTAGGTTAAGGTAACTTTTGACACCAATATTCCTGCAGCCTCATTAGCACTTGACCAGATGGCATCAACTGACTTTCCAGATTGCAGGCATACACTTGATAGGCTTGTCAAGGGACAAAGGGAGTTGTCTGCCTGTATCACTGACACTAACACACAAGGGAGTCTGTGAATAAAGGTAAACTAGGACTAAAGTCTTTTGCAAAGCACACAGCCTGGTATTTTTATGCCACAAAAATCCACCTTTACTTGCAGCTTAGTTGACATAAGAACCATAAATGGCTTTGACAGCATTATCCTTTCACTCAAAGAATTTGCTTATGGGGCCACCATGGGCCTTTGCATTTCATATAGTTCAAAGGGCTTGCAACAAGAGCCAAGAAAAATCTATAGCCAGCTGGCAATGCCTGGGAACATTTGCAATCTTCACATTTTTACTAGATTTCTCCTCCCCCGCTTACCCCCCTCCCAGCACTTCAAAACTAGAAACACTACTGACATTTTTATTACTATGAAGAAATCAAACCTGTGCTACTTTTTACCATGAAACAGGAAATGCTGTCTACTGAAGTCTGCTGTCTGAGCCTCACCTCTCCTTCCAGATGTTACACAGCCCCAGCAGACTCACCAACCTCTAACTAAAGGTAGTTAACATCTGGTAAGTCTCCAAATACTCCCCAGACTGCTTCTTCCAACCCACACCAGCAAGAATCTATTTGCACAGGCGACCATCTGCAATTGCTGTAGTGGGAAGTTTACTAACATGTCTGACTTCAGACTAGAGTTATTTTGCAGGGGCTGGGGTGTATGTATGTGCTTCCAACCTGAGTAATGCCCATTTTAACAATGGGAACTTGAATTCCAAAGTTCTGGCGCTCCTTCTGCTATAAGATCTTTTGTGACTACTCTCCACATAAGCAGCCAGGATTCAGGGTTACTAAATATCTACAACTCCCCTCATCTAACTCTTAAGGGAAGTTGATGAATTCACTTCTGCTGAATCATCCCAGATGAACAATAAGTCATCAAGGAATAAATAAGGAATGAAGTTATACTCCAGAGACAGAAGTTTGAAAAGGAGAGAAAAAGGCCTTAAGGTAAGCCAACTTCTTCAAAGATACAGCCTGATTTTTGTGCAAATATTCAAGCATTGTCAGTAAGCAGCAGGAAATTAACTACTAATTGCAACAGGGCACATGCGTTTTCCTTGTCCTCTTTGCACTGCCTGCACCAAAACTAATGGCATACGGCTATCTGTCCTGCCCTACTAAACAGAAGTTATGCTATGACTTAAAAGCCTTCCCTTTTTCAATGCAAAAACAATGCAGAACTTGTTTGAACCTTTTAGTTTTTCACAACTAAAGAGAGCTATCAAATGGGAAGCAACTAAAACCACAGTAAACGGGAAAAGGAAGGTACAAAGACCCTCAATAAGTGGCATTTGTCCTTCATCTACTGTCAGGAAGATGGAAGTTATCAATAGCTCCTAGTACACAGGCTGTTACCTACTTAGCTCTCCACCTAATAGGCTGTCTCCATAATTAGGTGCCTTTTACTGTATTAAGCACTTAGGAGTAAGTAGCAGAATAGCCTGTTCAGTACAGTGAAGTACTAAATTCATATAAATTGCTCAGAACATTTACATGCCCAACTCCACGCTCCCCCCCCAAGCTGGAGAAAATATTACTTGCTTAAAGTGTTTCTAAACATAGATACCCAAGTAAAAAATGTAGTGTTTTCAGGACACAAACATGCAGCTGTGACACAGCTAGTCCTCCCCCACCTCTCCCTGTATTGCCAAGCGTGTACTAAAGTATGTTAAAACACTATCAGACAAAACCCCAAACATTCCAGCAGTCATTGCTTCACCCTGGCATATCTATCCCTGCCTTCAGTTATTAACCATGAGGAAGGTTACCCCAACACTGATACAGACATACATACTGCTAACATACAGAGATACAAAAATTCATAATTTCTGAAAGCAAGATCAGTACCTAAAAAACTGTAGGTTTTGTCCAGCAAGGTAGGCAAGCACTCAGAAGTGAAAGTGTCTCCCCATTTCATTCTGATAAAGGTGAGACATTGTAGGACCTGCCTTTTTGGTAAGAACTGGTACGTAATTTTGCCACCTAAAGAGCAAGAAAGTTACCTCAAATTCAAACTATGCTTCCCCCAACATTTCCCCAAAATTCAAACCCCATTTTCAGATGTCATTGCTCCATGTTTCAGAGGTCACACCACCTGCTATGTAGACTTCTTCCAGTGTCAGGAATACGTAGGTGTCCAACTGGTATTCTTGTGGGCAAAACTTGGGAGTTCCACTGCTCTACAGTAATTCTCCATATTCTCCCCAAAAGGTGAGTCTCAATACACTGCAGTTTATTTTTCAATGCCAATTGTTTTTGCAGACACTGGACTCTTTTGTCTAGTTGTGTTGCCACAGTGTCACGAACAACCTAAGAGGGCGACCATTAAAACACTGGTGACTTAATACTTCGATACACAAATGTCACTCATCCAGACAGTAGAGCAGTCCCATGAACCAGTTAATCCCTACCTATATTTATGGAATTCAAAATTTAAATGAAATTACTCTGTTATAGGAACAGTTGTTTATTCAGCCATTTTTTTGCACTTTACAGCTGGAATTCTGGAAATTCAAACACCACATCTTTGCCTGTGAGCTTCTTGTAGACACCAGAAAATGTTTCCACCTGTGAAGACAAACAATCTTGTTTATACGTTCTGTGTAAGGAAGTAAAATCTATGTTAACATACTCTAGGTACTACACTATTTCCCACTGCATCTTCACTCTGAAGTGAACTCTGAGGCAATTATTTTCTTCTAGATTAAGGTAGCTAAGCATTTACACAAAAGACACGTTTTCTGGAGAAAATTTGGAACCTCTTTGATTTGCAACTATAGGAGACCCAGAGAGCTGAGCCGTCCCAAACAGGGCCCCACAGAAAAAAACTAGGCAAAGTGATGGGGAACTTCTGGCTGTACCAAGTGTATCTGTTTAGGGTCAACACTAAGTGCTTCACTTGCACAAAAAAACCCCACCCCAAACCCCCAAGCAAGAAAACCCCAACAAAACTCTATCTGTTCCCATGAGGGAACCAATATCATTACTTTACAATCCAGGGCTTTTGGCAAGTTGAACTAGAGTTGTAGTTCAAAACTGTCTTGCCTCATCTTCAGCATCTTACTCCAAGTGCAAACAGAAGCACCTACATCGCCACAAGCCAAAAGGCAGTGTTTGGCTGTATCACATAAGCAACCCCTTAGCTATGTCAGAATGCCACCCCACCCTGTATGAGAAAGTGAAGTTTATTTGTTTACCTTGTGTTCAACATTGTTCTGTTGTGCTTTGTCCAAATGGACTTTTATGAGCCTGCTGCCGTCCAGTTTTACGCGGATTCTCTTACCCACGATTTCACTTGGGAAGACCAGGTCTTCGAGAATGGCATCGTGCACTGCAGTAAGTGTACGGCTGAAATACCACATTTCTATCATTAAAACATATCCTCTTGCCAAGTTTTCCAGTTTGCCAAGGCTTAAACTTTCCACAGCATCCTTTAGTTGAAAATTCAGTGGTGTTTTGTTGTGGTTTTTTTTTTTTTTAAATGCTGCAGTGTGACAATACCACACTTTTCACAGGTCATGCAAAAAATAAAAGCTAAATTTTACACTGAGTGCAGAAACTTAATGACTGCATGAGGGCAAAAAGTCAGTACTGAAGTTTCTGACCTTTTAGATCACATGTTGCTTTGCAGCAACGGCCCTGAAATGTTCTTTTATTTCTAAACATTCAAGGAAGATTTTGTTTAAATCAGAACCAAGTTGTCCCATCTGCATTTTTGCCAGAGACACTTACTGGAAGAGTTTAAGTGTGCAAGTACCTTCAACTACGCAACTACGTTCATAGGAGACACGGTTTTGAAAACAATGGTTTGTTCACCTGCCTAAATCCAAGCAGCTTAAAACACCAATGTATTACAGGAAAAGTCTAGCTGGTAAGTTTAGTTCATGCTTAGAAGACTGATGTTTGCATTTGTGTTCTTAAACTACCTGCAAGCGAGCCAAAATGAGAAATATTAATCCAGGTTGTTTTGTGTATGAGTCTAGATGACCAGTAAAATTTTCCAGCTTCCCAATCTGCAGTTTCAAGGCAGTATCACTAGCAACTAAGACCTGTGTCTACAGCAGCATTTCCAACTTGGAAACACTGGGATAGCTAAGGCAGACAAACATCAATCACATTTCTATGCTTTGCAGTTTTACACCACTATCTAGTCTCAGACTGAGAAAGGGATACTCCTGCACTCTCCTTCCCTCATGCTGGAAGCGGCAGCATGCTAATGACATACACAGGTGCCAACTTCTCTATCCACTGTGCAATACTAATTTTAATATAACACAGAGTCCTCCAAAGGCAGGACTGCAGCTAGCTGAGTACTATGAAACTGCACTTTTAAAATCCACACCTGAAGATTTCAAAATACAGTAACAGATACGACACAGGTATAATGCTGGGGCTGGAAGAAGTTACAGTAACATGCTACATGTCATAGACAAACATTTAAGACATGGACTACATAAAGATATAGAAAGGTAGAGAATGGTACAGAAGAAGTACTGACATCCACATAGACATAGTAGTGTTGCATGTCTAGCAGTAAAGAGACTAGATGAGAGCAGGGAGGCCATTTAACACAAATCACTATACTACTGCTGTTAAATTCAAACCCAGAAGGACTACTCATACCCACCACCCCTCCTTAACCACTCTCTCCCTCATTGCACCCCTTCAGTGTGCCAGCCCTGCCTTCTGTACAGCCTAACATGTGATGTGGCTCTTCCTACAGCTTAAAAACAATAAAATAATTCTTATCAGCACACTGTGGTAACAGAAACAGCGGGCTGGGGTTTCTTAAACCAATATTGCTGGCTAGAAATTGGCTGCAGCTGGAAATAAAGATGGAGTTCTAAGAAATGCAACACAGTGCCCAAAGATGAACTTTTTACTGGACCCTTTAGCAGTCAAACAGCAGATACTATTTCAAGCAGCATGAGACCACCCAATCACTTGAATGACTTCTCAAAACTCAACTGAGCATTACTTGACTAGACAGACTACCAAGTTATAAAAGAAGGCTGTCATATTCAATCAGTATCATTTACTTACCTCCTGGGACGCTTTTGCTTGTTTTTTGTGCGGCTTTTTCTTGTTGGCTTGGGTAGAATCCTTCTCTGTTAAGGGGGAAAAAAAAGAAAGAAGAAAAACGCCGTTTCTCAGTATCTGGTGTTTACAATCATCTAAAGAAAAAAAAAAACAACCCAGCGTATGCCCTTTTTTTTTTTTGCACTTTTTTGCCCACACACTAGAAACAGACGCATGAAACACTGAAAAGGAAGACTTAAGTACGCCCAGAGCTACACCAGCATTAGAACCCAATATTACTTGCAGAAGCTGAAGTACTGATATTGCTTTATATTTCATCTACTGACCCTGTATTAAGTGCACTGAAATAAAAGATCTGTATTTCATCCCCCTATCCCCCATGAATACAACCAAGGTAGTTTACTGTATTGTATTAGCAATCTGAATACACTTCTTCGGGAACAGAAATCTCAAAGAATTTTACAGTTTCTGTTAGATTGAGCCTCTGGTGTGAAGCAGAGTAGTAAGCTCTATCAGTCCCACAGACAGCTAGGTGATATCCAAAATCAAAATGCTAGTTTCAATAATGAGATCTATTACACAATCCAGATCAAACTATTTTAAATGCAACCTGTTCCAAAAGCAGCATATTTATATTTACTGGATCAGTAAAACTTATTTTCTACTTTCCTATCTGCAACAGTAGATGTTTTAAAATATTGAGTTTTATATGTAGTTGTAGCCACATGCAGTATTTTCTACCAAGACATCACAGCTACTCCATGACTGTACTCATGACGGGGTTACTGTAATCCAAACCAGGCTGTATCATATTCAAAAGCAACAACAGTTTACCTACAGCAGAACTGCATGCATTCCTTCTAAAATACGGATTACTAAACTGACAGGGAATTCTCAAGCATTTAAACTAAGTGAGCCAGAGGCACTTCATTAAAAGAAGTCTTCTTGGCCACATAAAGATTCAAGGTAAGGTGCTCTGGCTCTTAAAATTATGTTACAAAGAATTTTCACTAAAGAGAGCTTCAGTCTAACAACTGTCCACTCTGCAGACAGATCTCCAGAGTTTGTCCATCCATTAGTACTGCCCAGAGAGCCCTCTATCACCTTTTCACGGCTTAGCTCCTTCCATAAATTCAGAACTTGAGTCAGGTTTTTCCTCCTCTCCTATGACTTGAATTTTAAGTGCTTAGATTATGTAAGGGTAGTAAAGCTCCTCCTAATATCTGCTCAGTTTTACTTTCAAGCTTTGCTTCTCAAACTTCTGAACGACTAAGAGAGGCCAGAACAAGAAAGTTATATCCTCCTCCAAAAAGCTTCACATCTCACCAAGTTTACATAGCCTTGGCTGCTAGCTGAAATCATTTTAGCGTACATCCATGGAAGGACATTCAATCACATTTCCTGCTGGTACAAAAATATGCATTATATCATTGTTACCTTGAATAGAAAAGACAAGAAGGGTAGTGCAGCACTGGAACACGCTATCCATATGCTATGGAATCTCCATCCTTGGATGTTTTCAAGCCTCAGCTAGACAAAACCACAACTGACCTGATCTAATGTTGACAATGGTCCTGCTTCACATGCAAGGCTGGACCTCCAGGAATCCCTTCAAATTGACATTTTTATGATTCTAAGTGTTTTACCTGAGCAATGAACACCACATGCTTTCCGCTGAATTTCTTCTCCAGCTCACGAACTAGCCGCACCTGAATCTTCTGGAAGGATTTCAGCTGAGGAACTGGTACGAAGATAATGATGGCTTTTCTGCCACCACCCACTTCAATTTCCTGAAACAGAAGGTAAACATTATCTAGGGGTCGAGAAGCAATGTTTGGTTTGATCGTGAATCCTCTGGACGCAGGTATTTGGTAGTCTTGCTTACAACTTTGGGGGTGGGGGGGGGAAGCATCAGAGAGCAGTACCTGTTTCAATGCATTTAAGAGCAAGCATTAAACAGAAAAACCTCTGTCAGAGCACTTGTTTTGCTGTAAGGTAGTGATTGGGCAATAAATCCCACCACTCCTTTCAGAGTCACATCCTCTGAATAGCAAAGCTCATTCTTTCTGCAGGATGGGACTCAGATGCTAGAATCTTAACTACACGGAATGCTTATCACATCTGCAGTGGTACTTACATGCTGACACAAAGTTTCAAAAATTATTTGCCTCTAATGCAGACTATTGACAAATTTTACAATAATCAATCTCTTATTTTTAAGCTACTACTTCATGGAATTATCTTCTGTCCACCACTTGCCAAGGCCCACATCACTAGTCAAACAAAACATTTCCTCCTCCTCCAAATGCCAGCAGGTTTACATTACACCAGCATGGATTACTTTTCCCCTGGTTTGTTTCTCCAACCATTGATCAAAACCAAAGTCTGTAGAGGCTTACAAGGCACTTCTCCCATGAACCTAACTGCAGAGACATCCTCATTCTCCAACAGAATGGAAAGCTGAATTGGTTTTCAGTGACTACATTCCCACATGAGCTAACTCAGATGCCCACAGGATATTTCTCACAAGTAAAATCAAGTAGCCAAGTAAACAAAACACAAATTTTTATAACCTCATCGAGGACAGTACACATTGCTGTACTTCAGCAGCAAAGCAGTTCTCTGAAGGGTCCTCAACTCATCTAGTAAGCAGACTTCTGCATTCCCAGATTCTTTAAGCAGTCATGCACCTGTGTCTGTATTGGTGGGCCTTGGCAAGAACCAAAAAGCAACCTAGTTCAGTTTTTGGTTGCAGCAACCAGCTTCAGAAGTTCCATCCGCTCTCCAAGGCGGACAAATTTTAACACTAATTTTCTTCTTGCTTTTCTTTCTTAAGGTTTCAGTCGCCTATATAAACTAAAACTAAATTTTACAAACAGGGTAACCAATGTGATCAAGTCAGTCTATTATCTCAATCCACCTCTTATCTATTACTTGGTACATAAAAGAGGATTTATAACCCAATTTTACAAAGAGTATTACAGTTTACATTCCTGACAAAGATTCTGCAATGCCTATGTTGCAAGCCAATATCCACACACAAAAACTCAGTTTCAGACCTCAAGCCCAGTTTGCAGGGACAGAAAGCACCATAAACACCAAACTGCTATTTGAGTTCTAACAATGACTTTTCAGTCCAGTTCCTAAAAAAAAAAAAAAAAACCAACCAAACCAACAAACCCACTATTACAAAACTCTATGTGTTAACAGCAAATGCCAGAAGATAAACCACAACAGCATATAGTAAAACAACCACAGGCCATAAAAAACAGCTGAAGACACCATTCACCTAGCATGCTAACATTCACAAAAATTAAACACACAAGCAAGTCATCAAGCAATTTTGCATGGAGGTCTAGCCTACCTTAGCTGCTGTGATGTTCAACTCCCGCAGCTGAGCCTTTAAGTCAGAGTTCATTTCCAACTCCAGCAGAGCCTAGAAAAGTTGCAAAATAATCCATTACATACAGTTCAATTCATAAGAACTCTTGAGACTGAAGTCTGTCCACAGTGCCAGAAAGCAGCTACATACTTTTTTACCACAATCAATATTAAAGATTTAAATTCCTTTAAGTCACACTGACAAACATAACAAGTTCAACCAGTGGGAACACAAGCTAACTGCCCCAGTTCCTAAGTAAAACTAGGAAAGAGTACACATTTAGACAGCATCACCCTTGAAGTTTAAGCTCTGTCACAACACTGTCTCCATAACTTGCAGTCAGTTACCAAACACCAGAAGGAAAAGACACATACCTGGGATATACCAGACTCGAACTCATCTGGCTTCTCGCCATTAGGCTTTACAATCTTTGCACTAGAGCTGAACATGGCCTTTCTGCAACGCAAAAGAACACCTCAGTTGCCACCAGGTACACGTCTTCTGCTACAAGCACAGCGAGACTCTGCAATCCGGCTACTCGGCCACACGCTTCAAAGCGAAACCAGAGAGCCCCACGGGCCGCGCAAGACCCAGCACGTCGCTCCAGTGGATGCCGGCCACAAGGGAAAACCGTCCCAGGGAACGAGGGGCCTGCCCACCGCGGCGCCCCGCGTGTGCGCTGAGACGCCGGCAGCGGCGAGGCCCCAGGACAACCGGGGAGGCTGCCCGGCCGCTCACGGAGCTCCACGTGCCGCGGGCAGTCCCTCCCGGCTCGCAGGGCTCCGCGCCCGGCCCCGGCCCCCTCCTCCTCCCCGGCGACCTACTGCCCCGCCGCAGCGGCCTCCCTCGGGGTGCCGCCAGGGGAGGGCGGAGGAAAACCCCGCCAGCTCCCCTCCCCCAGCACCGGGCGCCCCGGCGACCATCGGGCCTCGGGCAGGCGGTAATCGGGGGTATCCCCACCCCAGGGCTGCCCCGGGACGCGCCGCTCGGGGCTCGGCTCCGTATTGCGGCGGCGGCGGGGGGAAAGGCGGCGCCGCCACCGAGGCCCGCGCAGAGCCCGGGCACCCACCTCTCTCAGCGCCGGCCTAGGAAAAGGGAGAGCTCTCGCGAGCGCGGCTCAGATCGCGGCCCGGGAAGGCGCTCGCCCCGCCCACGCAGGGGTGAAGCCAGACGCGGAAGAAGGGCAGAATGGATACTTGCGTGCGCCACGAACGGACTACAACTTCCGCCACAGCGAAGCCCGAGCGGACGCTAAGAGTCCTGGCACAGCGCACGCGGATGAAGTCATCACCAGCTGCAGGGCGCCGCGCCGTGGGGAGGGGGCAGGAGCCGCGGTGTGGCACGTGGGCGTTGCCGGTGGCAGCGGGGTAGCGGGAGCTGCCCTCACGCGCTGCTCTCACGCGCTGCCTGCGGGACGCGCGCTCCTTTCCCGCCGCCTTCCCTCTCCCAAGGGTGTGCTGTCTGCGGCGGCGAGGGCAGAAGGAGAAAGAAGGGCCTGCTCCGCTCTCGCCCTCGCTGTTAGCCAAGACTTCGCCGCCACTTGCTCCTCCGTGGGCCCGGGTGGCATGAGGCGGGACCTGCCGCCCCGCTCCCCTCAGGGGCTCCCGGCAGTTGCCCTCACAGACTGAAGTTCTCAGCCTCTGGTGTCGAAATGCTTCTTCTGTAAATAGTCACCAGGATCTCGGCCATGGCAGTGCAGCACGGCTCAGCTCGCTCCAGCAATGGCAGGGCCCGTAGATGAAGCACGTGTCTGCCTGTCTCTCTTGCGGACCTCCCTCACCCACACTGCCCTGCGAAACAGCAGCCGCCACCAGAGTAGGATGGTGGATGGTCTTTTTCCTCCTCTCTCTGTTTCATTTCTCCACATTAATTATTAGGCTGGGAGTTCACCAGCGATGTTCGGCCCTTTCCAGGCAGAAGAGACCTGCCTTGGCACACAGCCACCCCTGACCTGCGGCAAGGCATTGTGCCAGAGATGCGGCCAAAACCACATCAGGGAGCCTGCTGACAACCAGAGAGGACAGGCAATCGCGTGCCTGCTCAGATCCGTGCCTCAGCTTTGTTTTGTGTACCTCTATAAGCATGACGTCTCACTTGCTTCTGCTGAGACAATGTCACAGCCATCAGAGTTACTAAACTGTCATTAGACTAGAAGTAATGTACGAGGCTTCAGCTGTGTTCAGCTACTAACTCAAGATACGAGAGTCCTGGGCTCCACATATTCTCTCATCACTGGAAGAACTTTTTATTATATATTGTGTTATTATCTAACAAAGAAAGCACTATTAACACTTCATTCAGTTGCATGCGGATAAAGAACAAGGTGTACTCTAGTTTTGAAAGAAGTGACTTGCATGTTTATTCAGGTGAAAGTGCCTGTCTATGTGTCTAAAGTTTTTCTTGCCTTGACAAAACATCTCCACCTTGACATTTCCTGCTTGGCTAATGTATAGAGATTCCTGGTGCAAGGGAAAGTCCCACTCAGAGGCAGGTGTGCAGCTCTTGGCGAATGCTGGCCAGAGAGGCTCAGAGCACTGGTTCTGTGCTCAGATTCACTGAATAAGGGAATAAGCTCCTGTTGTAAAGACAAAAACTAACAAGGACACCACACCCCACAACCTAAACAACCTTAGCATCTGCAGAAGGCAGCCTGTCATGTTTTGTAACATTTGTGGGCTTTTTGCTAAATTTTTGACAACCAGAAAAGCAGATAGTTCAGTTTTCGTTTTTCTCCCAAGTCTCTCCTCTTTCTTTGCATGAATTCAATGAATGGAAAAAACTGCTTAGCTCATACTGGTGGCTAAGACTAGTATTTGTAGAGATTTGAAATTATCTAAACAATAGTGATGAGGATCTGATTGAAGAGTAAAAAAAAAAGATAACAAGTAATTATCTCAGCAGTCTACTAGTCCCATTCAGTTTATGCTGTGAAATCCTTTATGGGAGGGAGGAGGAATAGGTGGGGTGCAAGCAGATTAAAATTGGACTGTTCAGAGCGCTAATGAGGAAATAAAGATGCAATGTGACCATCTACAGCTTCCCATCCCCATGCTATTACTGCTACTGAATCGACCAGGTTGCTACATAAGAGCAACCAGAGAAGGTGTAGAGATATGTTTCCTTTCCAACGCTGACCATGCATTAGGGGAAGGATGCAGAGTGTTGAGATCTATGTGGGCTTTACCCAGTCGATAATGCCTGGTATCCAAAGCTGACAGGTTTTCAAGAATCACTGTGAACATGGGATCTTTGAAAGAAGTTATGTCATTACAAAGTAATATAACTAATTGGGTTCTTATGCACTGCAGACTCAGAATGGGCGGGGTGAAGAAGTGGAAAGAAGACATTAGTTGGGTGTGTTACAAAAGTATCCCAACAGCAAGAGAACAAGGTCTCATGATGCTATGAATAACATGATTTAATGTAGTGGAAGAAACAGGGACAGAAGGCAAGACTTGTCAGGGTCATAGCTAACTCCAGAATCAGAAGCAAAACTGGGTCTATTACTAGTTCACTTCTCTGAAAGAGGCTTGTGTAACCACACCGAAGTTTCAAAGCTCATGGGTAGGCTGTTCTTCTAAGGTGGACTGAAGATTGCTAGGGGATTACTACTTCGTAGCTTCACTGGCACACAGTTTTACACTGAAGGCAAGTATTTTGTTCTACAAAATCTCATGTCTGAGAAGGAAGATAAAACACCTCCTTTTCCTGTCTTATAATCAAGGTAATGAGATGGCAATAATTTACACTTGCAGGGTAAGCTAGATAAAGTGACTACCTAGTGAACTACCTATCTAAAAGCTCAGGTTTAAATGAGAAATGCTTGATTCAAGTCACATCAAATTTTGCTCTAACAGCTTATGTGGGGAACCACATTATGGTTAAACATGTTTCAAGCTGAAATGTTTATCAAAGAAGATTAAAATGCTTAGCTAATATGTACATTACATGCATTAATGTGAGACAAAGTAATCAGTTAACATTTACAGTGAGTTTAAGTAAAAATGTCCTACAGACACTTGCCCTTACTTAAGTGATGACTGTACTTTTTGTATACATATACTAAATCCTAATGTTTTCTGCAGACTATCAGTTATAAATACAGAAATGGCTGCCAAGAAAATATATTAATAAGAAACAAATTTTGGTTTTAGTGGAGGGGAAACATGGGACCCCTTATAAGCTGAATATAAGCAGCAGTAAAACAGCTGAATTTATAGCACAACATGTTGAGAGGAACATTCACAATCAGGCCATGGCTCAATGACCATTCTCACAGAATCACAGACTGGTGGGTGTTGGAAGGGATCTCTAGAGATCATCTAGTCCAACCCCCCTGCTAGAGCAGGATCACCTACAGCAGGTTGCACAGGATCACATCCAGGTGGGTTTTGAAAGGGACCTCTAGAGATCATCTAGTCCAACCCCCCTGCTAGAGCAGGATCACCTACAGCAGGTTGCACAGGATCACTTCCAGGTGGGTTTTGAATATCTCCAGAGAAGGAGACTCCACAACCTCTCTGGGCAGCCTGTTCCAGTGCTCAGTCACCCTCAGAGTGAAGAACTTTTTCCTCATATGCAGATGGAACTTCCTGTGTTCTAGTTTGTGCCCGTTGCCCCTTGTCCTGTCACTGGGCACCATTGAGAAGAGTCTGGCCCCACCCTCTTGACATCCACCCTTTAGATATTTATAAGCATTGATAAGATCCCCTCTCAGTCTTCTCTTCTCTAGGCTAAACAGACCCAGCTCTCTCAGCCTTTCCTCAAACGAGAGATGCTCCAGTCCCCTAATCATCCTTATAGCCATCTCCAACATGGTGCCACCATATTTCCACTGAAACACGAGGGCTTGCTCTCCTCTTTTTTCCTCTAGCCGCTCACTCCCAATACCTCAGCTGTGGTAGCACAAGCGCTCGTGCAAGCTTTGATTTGGCAAAAATTGGCCCAATCATCTTATTCTATGGTGGCTACACAGGGTTACTGTGTGTCACTGTGGCATTGATTACAAGTGTTAAATCATTTATGAAACCTCCTTAAAGTCCTATCCATATGTACATTTACATTATTCTGTCTTCAGATGAGGAGAACTTTTGTGACTGGATCCTTCAGCTTTTCAGGTGGGGACTAAATGGTTCACTTCATGGTGAGTCTTCACACTAACTCCACAAAACTGTGAGTTACAGAGCCCAACATGTCCCCTCTGCCCTGGGCTGACTGAAAAACCTCAAAAATCCACTAGTGCTACAGCACCAGAGGACAAGTACCATGAAGCAAGCACAGGTATCACTTAGCCTAGCCATGCTAAATGCCACAGTAGTAAAAAGGCCAGCTGTCACATGAGGAAAGGGACCCATCCGTCCCACCACTGCAGCTCAACAGCATGGAAAAATCAGCAACAGAGATGCAGCAGTAAAGGTAGGGCTGGCTGATCATATGCAGCCTCAGTTTTACCAACTGGCAGAAGCAGCAATGAAGGTAACGTGTATGGTGCTCAGTGGACTTCAAAAGTAATTTTTTTTCTGAGCTCTGCATGTTGGTCGTGACAGCAGGAGAGTTACTGTTCAGTCCTTGCATGTAAATTGGATATATGAATCTGTCTGTTCAAACAGAGAATTAATGAGCGTAATAGAAGTTCTTTTCTTTCCCCATCACTTACTGCTCGTTGCTCTTTTATTATGTCTTGCCCATAGAATATTATGAGTAATATAAATATGAAAACCTGTATGGAATAAGAAATCCATCTGCTATAGAAAACCATAATTAAAAGAAAAGCTAACCAAGAGCAATAAAATAAAAATACCATAGGCAGAAAGTAGTGAAAAGCCTGAGAGTCTCAGTGGAAACCTTTAGTGACATAATTAATGTAAATAATCTTGATCTGAGTACATCAGACATAAGGATTTTGTAAGTAAGAGTAATATGTGGTCTCGTGAATATGTTGGAAGAAGCAAGAAAAATGCAGTAACTATATTTTGATACAACCCTGACCAAATTGTTTTTGTATTCCACCAAGGCCTGTCAAATGCAGAAGCTCTTTGTTTTGTTTTGTGTTTTTTTAAAGAGAGGTGTCATCTAACTGTAATGTTGAACCTATCACTGCTTTTGCAATGGAAGGCAAAATTAATGTCGGTGCTTCACATTCTTGGCATTTTACTACACCACCCTTGTAAATCCAACTACAATGCTCTATGGCTCTGGCAGCTTGAGGTTGGTGTTGTCCTAATACATCTGTATTAGAGCTACAAGGGAAATCCAGTGGCTGAAAATGCAGAAGTGTATATATATTGGTCTGTTTCTGGAGGCTGTTGTAGCTGTTCTCCCATCTTCTGTACTTCCATTTTAAAGGAATCTGAGCTGAGGCACTGAATTCAGCCATGCCTAGACCTCTTGGCTTTGGTCGCTCAGTACACGACACTCCTGATATGAAGATATGTGACAGCAGGTTGTGGCTGGCAACAATTTGGAGTTTAGCCTGCTTGGGCCCTGTGGTCCTCATCACTTCAGAGGCCATCACGACAGAGCAGGGTATTGGGTTTGCAAGGTTTTGGTAGCGGGGAGCTACAGGGGTGGCTTCTGAGAGAAGGTGCTAGAAGCTTCCCTCATATCTGAGAGAGTCAATGCCAGCTGGCTCCAAAATGGACCTGCTGCTGGCCAAGGCTGAATCCATCAGCAATGGTGGTAGTGCCTCTGGGATAACATAGCTAAGAAGGAACAAAAACCCTAGGAGCAGCATTTTGCAGCCACAGAGAGGAGTGAGAATATGTGAGAGGAACAGCTCTGCAGACACTCAGGTCAGTGCAGAAGGAAGGGGAGGAGGTGCTCCAGGCATTGGAGCAGAGATTCCCCTGCAGCCCATGGAGAAGACCATGGTGAGGTGGGCTGTCTCCCTGCAGCCCATGGAGATTAACAGTGGAGCAGATATCCACCTGCAGCCTGGGGAGGACCTCACACCAGAGCAGGTGGAGACACCTGAAGGAGGCTGTGACCCTGTGGGAAGCCCGCGCTGGAGCAACTTCCTGGCAGGACCTGTGGCCCTGTGGAGAGAGAAGACCATGCCAGAGCAGGTTTGCTGGCAGGACTTGTGACCCCGTGGGGGACCCCACGCTGGAGCAGTCTGTTCCTGAAGGACTGCACCCTGTGGAAGGGACCCATGCTGGAGGAGTTTGTGAAGGACTGTAGCCTGTGGGAAGGGCCCATGTTGGAGAAGTTGGTGGAGGACTGTCTCCTGTGGGAGAAGAGTGTGAGGAGTCCTCCCCCTGAGGATGAAGAAGCGGCAGAGACAACGTGTGATGAACTGACCACAACCCCGATTCCCCGTCCCCCTGTGCCACTGGCAGGGAGGAGGGAGAGAAATGGGGAGTGAAGTTGAGCCTGTGAAGAAGGGAGGGGTGGGAGGAGGTGTTTTAAGCTTTGGGTTTATTTCTCATTACTCTACTCTGATTTGTTTAGTAATAAATGAGATTAATTTTTCTTAGTTGTGTCTGTTTTGCCTGTGACAGTAACTGGTGAGTGATCTCTCCCTGTCCTTATCTCGACCCACGAGCCTTTCGTTATATTTTCTCTCCCCTGCTCAGCTGAGGAGGGCAGTGATAGAGCAGCTTTGGTGGGCACCTGGTCTCCAGCCTGGGTCAGCCCACCACAGGCGTTCAGCTGGAACACACTTACTAGCAGCCCTTGATTTAAACAGGAGGATGAGAAACAGTTTAATGACCTTCTTCAGCTCCAGACATTTGGATGTACTAAATATGTGGATGCTCACGCAATCTTTCCATGACGATCCTTCCTCGGGTGCTCGCCAAGCAAGGGACGGTGCAGCAGGTTGTAGGGTGTGTTCACTCCTGGGTGTGCTCTGTGAGTTTTAATCACTCGTTAGGAACCAAGAGGCCACCAGAGCTGATCGCAGGGCCAGGACAGTTATTTGGGCTGGCAGGGGATAACTTTGGCTGGAGGGCACCTGTGAGATTTCATTTGTCTTTTAATAACTGGGGCTTTCAGAGTGAGGAGTTTGTGTAAAGTGCTGCGATTTCATACATATTGTGCCCCCCCAAAGCAAAAGCTGAATTAGATGGCTTTTAAAATACAATTATTGTGGGGAAAAAACATCGAAAACAACACCACAAAACAAAACAAAAAACAACAAAGACCCCCCCCCAAAAGCTGGGCTTTTCCAGTACTTTTGTCCCCTCTCGCAGCTCGTAGGGTAGCCCTCAGCGCGCTCCCTGTTCCGTTACCCCGCCGGCCGCCACGCATGCGCAGGAGGGGGCTGAGGCTGAGGGCGTGTGCCGGGCGCATGCGCGGTGGCGAGCGGCGGCGGCGGCGGCGGCGGGGTGTGGTGGCCGGGGCGGGGGGGGCCGCGGGGCGGCGGGGCGGATGGCGGCGGGGCTGCGCCATGTTGCGGTGGCTTGTGGCGGTGCTCAGTCACTCCTGTTTTGTCTCCAAGGGCGACAGCATGTTCTACGCGGTGCGCAAGGGCCGGCGGACGGGCGTCTACCGCACCTGGTAAGGGCCGCGGCCGGGGCAGCGCGGGGAGCCACCGCCGGGCCGGCACCGAGCCAGCCTCACCCCCGCCCCCTCTGTTGCAGGGCGGAGTGTCAGGAGCAAGTGAATAAGTTTCCCTCCGCCAGCTTCAAGAAGTTCGTCACTGAGAAGGACGCCTGGGCCTTCGTGCGCGCCGGCCTTCCGGGGCAGGAGCAGCCCGAGCCAGCAGGTAGCTCGTCCTCCCCTCGCCTCCCGCCTCACCTCCGCCCGGGGAACGGGGGGGTGCGGGCGGGAAGAGGCCGCGCTGTGCACGGGCACAGCCCGCCTGGTTTCTGCGTGGTGCTTGTGTAAGCAGTGCGGC
Organism: Balearica regulorum gibbericeps; assembly: GCF_011004875.1. Lineage (NCBI taxonomy): Eukaryota > Metazoa > Chordata > Aves > Gruiformes > Gruidae > Balearica > Balearica regulorum. The sequence goes on from NC_046186.1 coordinate 20,097,044, forward strand.
TTCTGGCCAAACATGGGCAGCAGCTTCTGTTCATCCTCCCGTGGCCCTGCCCTCCGGACACCGCCGTGTCCGCGTCTCTGCAGTGAAAGTGTTTCTGCAGGTGCTTGGAGAGCATTGCTTGCACCGTGTCCGTTTTAAGGGCTGTTATGTGTGTGTCTCCACTTCGGTTTGATCTAGGATCAAGAATGACTGGTGCATACTATAATGCTTTTTGCATAATAGCTTGAAGGATGTCAGTTTAACAGACTAGCATTGCTAGACTGCTGTCTTTAGAAATGGTAGTTTCAGATAAGATTTGATCTTGTATGTAGTTGAACTTTTTCTTTTTTTTTTTTTTTTTTTTGGAAGCAGCACATGGTCCTCTAGCTGTAACAAAGGAAGATGATGGCCAGAAAGAGGAACCAGAGATAAACATCTTGTGTTGCAATACATGCAAAAGGCCATACGAACAGTCTACAAATGAAGAACACATTGCAAAGCGTGTGAAACACGATGAAGTATACTCAGTGCCAACAGTCAGTCAAGATAAATTTTCATATATGGGTAAGCTCTTTTGTTAGTCCTGTAATTCTTTTGAATTCTTTGTAACTTTTCCTAAATAACAAGTGTAATTATTAGAAAACTTATAGGGACATTTGTGTATGGCAGCACCGGGCCTAGTGTAACATTGTTTCTTTTTAAAATGGAAACGCAAACCATGATATACTTGTTCACTTTCTGTGTAATATTAATTGGATTTAGCTGGTATCAATGTGTAGCTTAATCTGGTCATCATAGGTGCAATTATATGTGTGTCTAGATTGGAGACTTTAAATACAGATGTAGCTAGGAAGTCTTAAAGTTGACTGAAGAAGGCAGGAACTGTAGTGAGAATACGGAACATGGGACGGAGATGCTTCTTGAGGCTGGCTGATTTGGGAGCAGTGTGAAGCTGCAGTGGGACTTCGGGTTTTCTGCACTACTAATTTACAGGGCATCTGTAGTTAACATTTTGAAGAGCTCTCTCTCTTTGGGGGGTTAATCTGCTGGCAGATATTTCTTTCTGCTTGAGGAAACAACGTCCTTGAAAGGAGTGCTTGAACTTTTATTTTTGGTAATTCTTTTGTAGGCGACTTTGCAGTCGTTTATACAGATGGTTGTTGCTCAGGTAATGGACGTAATAGGGCACGTGCTGGAATAGGTGTCTACTGGGGACCAGGCCACCCTTTGTAAGTAACTGGGTGGATTCTTTTTTTTAACATGTACTAATGTTTGGTTTATTTGTAATTTACAATATTGGCCTCCTTTTGAATATGAAACCCTGCTATTGAGACTCTTAATGACTAGTGTGTTAGTGAGGGGAAAAGAGAAATCACCTTCTCTAGCAGCTGGAAATGTGGGGAAAATCAACTGGGAATAATATTTCTAGAGGCTGAACCTATAATTATTATAGGTGTGCACAGAAGACAAGAAAAGAAGCTGCATATTGTTGGTAGGTCCATATATGCAGGTTGCACTATGCAGATGGAAGTTAGAGGTAGAATCTCCATTCATCCTCATTATAAAAACAAAACTAGTGTTCTTTTGTTTTTCTAATATGTAGTCATTGTGCATCACTCTGAATGTTTTGAGTTACTAATCTGCTATTCATTCCTTGGACACAGAAATACCAGTGAAAGACTTCCTGGACGGCAGACTAATCAACGAGCTGAAATACATGTAAGTAGTAAACATCTTAAACTGTTTCTGCATGTTAGACTGCAGTAGCACACTCATGATTATTTCAACTCTGGCTTTCAGAAACCAGTTATGGAGCTGTGAGGGAACAACATGAAATATCAGGAGTTATGACTTGGAATAAATTGTTCTTTTCGAGCTTATTGATCTTTATTGTTTTTGAACAAGGAGTAATTCACCTTGAGAATTCTCAAATATCATCAGGCTAAACACAGATATTTAAAACAGCCTTGCATTAGGAAAGCCTGAATCTGTATAGTATCCTTTGCATTTTTAATGTGTACATCTCAGACCTTGGGATGAGGGCCACTAAGTTTAAGAGGAGAATCAGCTTCTTATTGTGATAGGATCAGAGTATCGTATTCCTCAGATAAATATAACAAACAATTCTAGGCTCTCAGGGGTAACTTCTCTTGCTTTTGAAGTAAACTTCTGTTAGCAACAGCAGATTTAGTCTTCCCTTCTCACCTCATCTTAATTCTGGTACTGCTGCTATCCTGCACTGTGTTTGGAGATAAACTGAAATGGGGAATTGATATGCTTAAAAACTACAGGAAGTTCTTTTTAGTGAGGGACAAGCAGAGGTGATGCTGATGTGCCAAGGTCAAACTTGTCCCTAAAGAGCTTTTCAGCTTTATGACCAGACCCAGCCACTTCTGCCTCTTATTATATATCATAGCACAAAAAAAAAAACCCAAAACCCTTTTAGGGGTTCCAGACTGTTGGAATTGATATGAATTCTTCCTCCTCAAAGTTGTGGAGAAAATGCCTAAAACTTGATGTGCAGTTGATAGAGGCTTTGATAGTTAGGAAATTGGGCAGAGAGCTGCTCCTGCAGTACAGAATTGAGCATCAGAATGTGGGTTTTGTTACCAGTGAAACTTAAGTGGTTTCCTGTTTGCCTGATTCATTAGCTGGTTGTCTGTGTGCTTGATTTTGGGAACCTCTGCTCTAAGGCATGTTCATACTCATTGATGGAGAGATTACAGTAATGTTCTTTGCAGTTCTGTGTTAGCATCAGGTACTTTGGTATTTTAATTGCATGTATTCAAAATCCTGTTTTGAACTGTGATTCTATTGAAATGTCCCTAAGGCAGCCTGCAAAGCAATAGAGCAAGCAAAGAGTCAAAACATCAAGAAACTAATTATCTACACTGATAGCAAGTTCACTATTAATGGTAAGTTAATGATTTTAGTTTTCCTGATTCTTAAAGACACACTGCACGCTATTTCATTACATAAGGCGCACAGAACTTACTGAGGCCTGGGGAGAGGGTTATAAGGAAGAGAATGTGTAACTTTTCTCAATACTCATGACTGCTTGGGGAAAAACTTCAGTATATTGCAGGGATTACCTGCTAGCCAGAGAAAATACAAGGAGACACAAAGTGCCTACCACAGTAAAGAATGACAGAAGGAACTAAAGGATTTTTATCTTAAGCCATTCAGTATGACACAAAGTCTAGAAAAAATGTTGTTTGTGTATACTCTGTTAAGGATTTTTGTGGGAAAGTACTTGGAAGTTTGTGTAGTGACCCTGTAGGGGTTTGTTTGGATTGGAGAGGCTGTCTTAATACACAGAGTTGAAGTATATTCAAGTTTCCTTACTTTTTACATGTAGACCACACTTCCAAACTTTCAGGCTGGACTAGAAGACTAGCCAGAGATGATACATGCTCAGAGTGTGTATTGAAGGTTTCATCTTCATCCAAAGATTTGGAAAATTTAATTTTATTTCCTAGAAATACCATGTAAAGCAGCAAGTAAGACTTAATTTCTGAATACTTCTTCCCCTTTCCCCCAGATCGTTAGATCTTACTCCTGTGATAATTCTGAACTGCATAAGTATTTCTTTGTATTTCACACTTTTTTACAAAGGGAGTAGATGTTAGATATTTCCAAACCACTTTGAAGGGTTTTTTGAGATAACATTAAGCAAAAATTTAATTAAGATGATGTATCTTGTTTTTAGGATAACTTTCTATACTTGAGTGCTAACACTGAAAGTAGTTATTTGTTTCATTACTTGTTATTAATAAAGCAAATAAATGGTTTGTATGTTAAAAATCTATCTTTTACTCCAAATAAGTCATTCTGCTTTCCAGAAGCCCCCTCCTGATTTCTGAAAATGGAGGAGTATGGAGGAAGAGCATCAGTTTTTTGTTTTCTTTTTTCAAGTGGCTCATGTTTAGAAGTAAAATAAAACTTACCTTGAAAAACTCTGATGTCACCTTTGATAGCAATACCCTAGAAAAGACAGCTACTGAGAGGAACAAGTGACTGCTAGTCAAGGAAGGAGTTGCTGGAGCTGTTGCTTGTTGCTTGTTTCAAGTTCTGTTAGCTTGCATGTGCATGAAAGAGGTTCTGTCCTGAAGTGAAAAGTGTCAAGGACTTGTGCTCTGTCCTCCTGATTCTAGTTCGTAAGTTGAGGAAGAGACAGTAAATGTTAAGAAACAACTTAAAGGAATTTTCCATTGTTTCTCCCTAAGGACCATCTTGTAAATCTCTCCTTTTAGTAGCTTATTTTCCCCAAAAGATTTAGGTATAGCATTTCCTGTGGGAACAGAAAGTGTGTGTTTTGGGTTTTCTTTTCTCATTGGTTTTTTTTTTTTTAGTCTGTGCCAGAAGCATTCTGAAAAAGGGAAGAGTAAATGGAAGAGGAGTTTGTAATTTTGTGTGTAATGAGGATATAAGATTGTAGTCTTTAAATACCTGTTCAGGAAAACATGGTCGGGTAATTCAAGTAATGAAAAAATACAGTCCTGAAAGACAGCAGTAGAGAACCAAACAAAAGTATCTTCTATCTCCATGTCTTTGCCTGAGACTTTGTACAGTTAATGTCTTGTTAAAAGGTCTTTTACTCCATCTTGATCCTTGCTGGCTTCTTTAATACCGTTTTTATGGTAATGCTCCATTTGCATAGGTATTACAAGCTGGGTTGACAACTGGAAAACAAATGGCTGGAGAACAAGTTCAGGAGGAAGTGTAATAAATAAAGAAGATTTTGAAAGACTTGATAATCTATCAAAAGGCATAGAAATTCAGTGGGTGAGCACCTTGTTTCTTATTCTTAATGACATCTTAAACATGCTTCTTGTAAAAACTTACAAGTGTGACCATAACTAAGACTTTTTATAGAGCATAATATTATTGTATATCCGTAAATAAAACCATAAATGCAGAGAAGCAGCTTGTTTTATTTAAAGCCAATAAGCAATGTAACATGAGCTCTTCGAAGCAGTATTTAATTTATTAAAATACATGTTTATATTGGTTTGCTGCCTCTTGTTACTACTTTAAAAATGCCTGCAATAATTATTTTTAGTTTGTTAGTACTGTTAGTAGATGGAATTTCTGTTCCTGGAAATCTAAGCATAAAACATGACTGCATCTTTTTGAGTCATAGTTCAGTTTCAGGATTTGCTTTTCAGACATCTTAAGATGCTGGTTCGTTAGTATAACTTAATCATGAGTGTCTTTAAACTGGGAAAACTAAGACAGTATAACCTCAGATAAACTAATTGTAGTTTTCTGTAGCATAACTGTTTCTTACAAGAAAACTGGGCATAGAAAGGTCTTTACCATTTTTAAATTGTTTAGCTCTCCAGTAAAGAAGTAAAAAACCCTTCTATTCAGGTATTTGTGGTAAAATGTCTTTTTCTGTAACATCAGTTCTAAACATTGTAGAGGATATCTTGCCTCCTCCCTTCTAAATTTTACTGTAATAGTGGTATAAGACTACTGATTCTAGAAATAAATCTCTGTACCATTGACTTCGTGGCTGCTAATGCTATATTTGCCATATATATGCCACATGGCATATAATGGCACGTGGTCTAGTGGAGGGTGTCCCTGCCTGTAGCAGGGGGGTTGGAACTAGATGATCTTTGCAGTCCCTTCCAACCCAAACCATTCTGTGATTTATGGGGCTTCTGTCTTCACTGTAGAAAACAGGATGGTGTAGATCTTTTAATGTGCACTCTTTAGGAGATATATTGCAGATATTCTTCTATTCATGTTGTTCTGTATTCCAGAGTTTGCAACTCTAATTTAAAGGCTGGCTAGATTTTATATAACTACTCCTCTTGTCTATTGAGAGGAAGAAATTGTAAAAATTTAAAACTAAGACCAAAGTTCAGCTGTCCTTAGAGTATTTTGCATAATTTTAAAAAAATATATATTGTTGCTTTATGCACACTTATTACATCCGAATCTCTTACACTTGGGAAGATGTTTTATTCCAGGAGGAGCAATGTATGCAGGCACTTTATTATGGTAATCTGCCTGCTGATGTGTGGGGTCCTCCATGGGCTGCAGGGAGACAGCCTGTCTCACCATGATCTTCTCCCCAGGCTGCAGGGGAATCTCTACTGTGGCACACCTCCTCCCCCTCCTTCTGCACTGACCTTGGTGTCTGCAGAGCTGTTTCTCTCACATATTCTCAGTCCTCTCTCTCTCACAGCTGCTGTGCAGCATTTTTGACTCTTTCTTAAATATGTTATCTGATGGTCTCAGCTGTGTCCTGCAGTGGGTCCGTTTTGGAGCCGGCTGGAATTGGTTCTTTCTGACACGGGGGCAGCCCCTGGTGTCTTCTCACAGAGACCACCTCTGCAGCCCCCGACCCAATACCAAGATCTTGCCATGTGAGCCTAATACCATCTCACGTGCACTTCATGCTTCTCCTCTCTCAGATCTTGTCATATAGCAAGCTTGATTTTCTTCCTTCCTCCCCCACACTCCTCCACCCTTGCTTCTGACAAGAAAGGGCTTAGAGTTGAAAGTGCTTTCAGTTACTAATTGTTGAAGGATGGATAGTTAAGACATCTGAAAATCAAGAGACTCTTTTCATACCCTGTTCTTGTATCCTAAGTGAGTGCTATAACCACCAAGGCTGTTAATGGCAGAGAATTCTCTGGCTTTCTGGGAAAAGATTAACTTAGTTTAAGCACTGAATGCAGAGAGGTTTTTCTCTGCCCTCTGAAAGTGGGAATTTTGAGTTGGAGCTGTTCTTTGTATATCTCAAAGGCTGGGTTACGTGGTCCTTAGCCAGTTCACTACTTCTCATAAAGATGATTTTCACAATTTGGCAAGACTTTCCTAGAGGAAGGGAGACTATAGATGCTCCTAGGAAGAAGACATAAGGACTAAATGTGAAGAGGGTGCCTCTACGGAGGTGCTGCTGTACTATGAATGAAAGGGTGTTGCATGATCAGATTTCATGTAGGTACTTTTTTCTTGATTTCTTGCATATCTAACACTGCTACGCTTTTGTCCCAACAGATGCATATTCCCGGTCATGCTGGCTTCCAAGGAAATGAAGAAGCCGATAGACTAGCAAGAGAAGGAGCTTGTAAACAAAAGTCCTGACATACTGGGACTAGAGACTGTTGCAGTGGGAGGAAAAGGACTTGGCAACTTGAACTGCTGTAATTGTTTCGGAGTTGAACTTTGAACTGTACTTCTGTCTGGCCTGAAGTGTTAAACATATACCAACTTCTGGGGAGAAAAACCCCACATTTTCTTCTATAGCGTTTCTTTTACAATCAAGTCAATACATAGTTGATGATAGCGTTTGCTTTTTCTCCATCGTACTGAAGGGCCGCAGTCAGTGGTTTTAGCTGTCTTGTAGACTTCTGAATTCACCGTAAAGACAGGCTTCTGAAGAAGTAATATTAAATCTTTATCCTAAGTGTTCTGTATTTTCTTCTTAGTGAAATAAATTAAATTTTTGTACAGAGGTATATGTTAACAGCCCAAAATAGTTGGGGTGCGGTTGGTTTGGTAAGAAGTCGGTGACCTAATGTGGAGGTGTCCATTAATATGCTTTGGCATTCTGGTACTAGCAATAACTGCTCTGTAGATGGGCTTGTGACGCTCGCCTGTGCCTCACAGTATCATCAGTTACAGCATCTGTAGATTTCTTTGTAATGTTGCTTACTTTGCAAGGGAGAACAAACTAACTAAAAAGCCTGGTCACAAGAAAACTTGAACAATGAATTTTTACCGTTTCCCCTCTCTAGCTGCCTAATGTCCAAGCTCTTTGTTTCTGGCTTCCTGTTGCCGTTAAGTTTTTATACATACTGGTTCTCATTAGCATTGTTAGTTCCTCTTCAGTGTTGTCCCAAAGGTAATAATTGGCCATTTTATCTGAAATGGAACTAGAAGATGATCAGCTTCTCCAGTTCTTCCGGATGTCAAGTGTTTGACTTCATTTTTTCCAGTCAATGATGAGATTAATGGAATGGCTAATGTGCACTTGAATTAGAGAGTAATTACCAGTAATCAACAGAGTTTTATTTTCTGTGCTTCTATACAGGAAGTGCAAACAGGTTTGGTGTGTTATCTTTGTCAACTTCTTTGTAAGATACCTTTATATCATTGAATAGTAGGGCTTAAGCCTAGTAGTCACTGAATTTTTTTTGTATTTGTTAATGGCTATACAGAGTGGTAGAGCTGCTGAAGCTTGATTTCTTAATTGTTCTCATGCATTAGAATACTTTACTGTGGCAAAGTATGAGCTCGTATGTATTTAGTCACATGAATTGTGATAGAATGAGGAAACTGGCTAGCTAGTAGTTAATAGATGAGGGAGATTTTTTATTTTTCTGTCACCCAAACCTGCACAGTAAAGCTTACCTCAGGGGTAAGGTAGTGCACTGGTCAGATTTTCCCCTCTACTTCTTTTGTATATATGCACACAATTATCCATCTGTTTATTTTAGAAGTTTGGCTTGAAGGAAAAGACCCCATTGTCCCCGATCGGATTCTGTAGTTGAGGCAGAACAGTGTGACAAACAATGCACTGAAGAGGTGGCATCTAATAATATGCCTATCCTACATCTCCTATCTCGTAGATCCTATTTACTGTAGGCAAATCTGTATATTTTTTTTTAAGCAGCAGCTTTGAGGGGAAAAAAAAGCGTAGATAATAGGTAAATCATAACTTCAGTGTAATACTGAATTTAAGCAACTTTGCTACCTGAATCTAATGGGTAGATTATGATAGGAAATCTTACAGGAGGAAGAGTTTTAAGTTAATTTGATACAAGTGTTTGTTATTCTTACTCTGAAAATTCAGGACAAAAGAAAGCTAAGAGGACAGTTAGAAGATTAAGGCTGATTAAAGGATGGAAAGCAAATAATACTTCTCAGCAGGACTTACAGGGGTTTGAGGACCCACAGAGGATGTTTGCTGCCTGAGTCATTATTGTCAGGGAACTGACACTTCAGGAGGGTGTTGGCATCGAGCAGACATGATGCTCAGTGGAGAGGGGCATTGAACTTCTGGCTGGGTTTGTATGTGCTTCCAAAAATGTGGGCAATACCAGTGTTAGACTGGCTTACCTGTAATGTTATGGGACTTGCAATTAAATGTTATCCAGAATTGATGACCAGTAGTGCTTATAGATTGGACACTGTACATTAAAGGGATCTGGTAACATTGCTAAGAATCTGAGAAATAGTGGTTAACACTTTTGGTAAGTATAAAACACTTTTTAGGAAGGAAAAAAATTCCAAGGAGGGTTTGTTTTTCAGTTGTTTCTCCATCCTCACATCACGTGTAGCTGGCGGTTGGTTTATTTACTGTATAGAATCACAGAACTGGAGGCAGGAGGGGACCGCTGCAGTTGGTCTTGTCCACCACAGCTAGGCAGGTCACCCGGAGCAGGTTGCACAGGCAGTGAGTGTCTCTATGGATGAAGACAACACAAGCTTTCTGCGCAGCATGTCTTACCACCTTTTATTTTTCCCCACCTAATTTATTTTTTATTTCTCCATATTGTGGTGTTGCAATGCAGGTCTTTGAGGCTGAGCCTTGTCAGTAAATTCAGCCAGATCATTACTGCCAGGGCAGACTCGGTGTAAACGCAACGGCTGTGAGGTTTGGTGTAAGGAGGGCTGTAACCAGCTTGTAGCTAAGAGGGCCAGTGCGAGTGCGAAGCCCCTTTGCCAGCAGCTCTCATCACCTCTGCCGTTACCTACACGCTAACCCGAAAGCTGCGTGTGCTGCACAGTACGCCCTGTTCGGCACCTTTAAGTCTCTTCGCCGCAGGCCGCCTCTGTGGGGCTGATCGCCGTCCCTGCCCCGGCCCCTCACGCCCCGCCCGGCCCAGCGCATGGTGGAGCGGAGCGCCCGGCGGCGGCATGGTGGAGGCCTGGTACATGGACGAGTCCCAGGAGGACCAGCGGGCCCCACACCGCCTGCGGCCCAACCGCGCCGTCGGCCTGGAGCAGCTGCGCCGCCTCGGCGTCATCTACCGCAAAGTAAGCGGCGGAGGGGGGCGGGCGGAGCCGCCACGGGCGGCCTGAGTCGCGGCAGGCCTCGCTGCTCGGCAGGGCCCGGCGTCGGCAGGGCCCGTGCGGGGCCTCGGAGGTGTCTGTGCGGGTAAATCTAACGAGGCTGGGGCACCTAGTGCGCCTGTGGCAGCTGACTGAGCGACCTGCCCCCCTGCCCCTCCATCCGCTCCCCTGACGGCTCAGGCTTTTCCTCCGTAGTGCCCTGAATTGCGTCTTAAGCAATTGTGCCTGAATACCTTTTTTTTTTTTTTTTTTCCCTTGCCTAATTTTTAGTTGGATGCTGATAACTATGAGACTGATCCATGTCTGAAAGAGATTCGGAGAGCAGAAAATTATTCTTGGATGGATATAGTAACCATACATAAAGACAAGCTTCCAAATTACGAGGAAAAGGTATGCGAGTCTTTTGCTTTAAATAAGGATCTGCACGCAGAAGTCTACCGCTAGAGTGTGCAGCCGGCTTCTCAACACCTGCACACCCTGAGGTGTGATTTCCATGTGTAAAATACATCCTGTACCGAAGTCCTTCACATTAAAAAAGCAGTTTTGATATTATTTTAAAAATAGCAGAGGCCTTTTGCTTCTGTAGGTTGTCTTCAAAGGTTTTAAGGATAGTTTCCATTACTGTGTCACTTCAAATCTAAGATTCCTACCAGCAGAGCCCTGCCGATGCTGACCTGTCCTCCGAGAGCCTCCCCGGGATGAAGGCAGGCGGTTGCCAGCTGGGCACAGGCTTTGAAGGCTGGAACATCCTAATGGCTGCTTGCAAAATACGTCTTTTCAAAGCAAATGTTAACCTCGTGGAATCAGAGGGGTGCATTCCCTGTACAAGAAGATTTTTTTTTTTTTTTTTTTTTTACCTTGGGAAGCTGGCACCTTGGCTATTTCATAACAGTTGAACGCAAATAGTGCCAGGCTCTCAGATTAGCCTCCTAGAAGGAGTTTTTTCCTCCTGGCCTCCAGGTGCTGGCATGCTGCTCTGACCTGAGGACAGCAGCCCAGTGGCACTTCCATATTTTCATTGAATTTCCATTTACCAGTTTGTTTTAAGACCGTTTGTGTTATATTGGTTTTAAACTGATGAGAAGGTGAATTAGGTAGTAACTCCAGTTGCTTGGGTGGGCTCTGCCTGACACGGAGACGGGCCGTTATTGACAGGACATACAGACTTTTGCTCATCCTGCTGTGCTGCCTCAGCACTGGCTGAGGGACACCTGCGCTAGCATGGCTGAACAGTATCCAGGCCTGAGCAGGTGACAGTAGCTGGCATCACACTGCTCTCTGTGTGCTAACCGGCTCAGTTCTCTGCTAATTGAACCTTTAAAGCATGTTTTGTTCTGTGCTGTGAAATGTACAAAGAATTCACGGTTCTGGAAAAAATGAGCACGTTGCTGCTGCTGCTCTGGAGGAGAGAGCCCGGAGCTGGGGCTCACTGTGTGGGGGCAGGCATGACATCCTGTTTACATCAGATTGCTGTAGATGGGCCCTGTTTGGCAATAACTGCATTTTCACATAGAGTTGTAGTAGCCTGCGGGGCTAATTCGACTCTACACCAGTGTAAAAGAGGGGAGATAATCTGTAGCTCTATTTTATTTTTTTATTTATTTTATTTTTACATGTCGGGGAAAAAAAAAAGGCACAAAATAATTAAACTGCACAACTGTGAGGACCAAATCCTGCAGTGGGAAGATTTACGTGCCCCTCTCTCAAACAGGTGTAAGCATTACCATTATTCAGAGACTGGTTACGTGCAGCTATAGCTGCTGTTTCTCATCAGAGAAATTCCTGTCTTCCAAAGGAAACATAGCAGCCTGCTTAGAAGTGTCCTGAGATAGGGTCTGGCTGGCTGTATTGGCCATTTTAACCACTTTGGTCTCATCTGTTAGGTAAATCACTGTGCAGTTACCCTTTGAAAGCCTTTGTCTGCTTTGCCACGTGTTTCTACCAGATTTCTTTGCAGTTTTTCTGTGCTCAGTAGTTTCAAGAGATACTTGCTCTTTCTAGATAAAAACATTTTATGAAGAACATTTACACCTAGATGATGAAATACGCTACATCTTGGATGGATCTGGCTATTTTGATGTTCGAGACAAGGATGACCAATGGATCCGGATTTCCATGGAAAAAGGAGACATGATAACCCTCCCTGCCGGCATTTATCACCGATTTACTCTGGATGAGAACGTATGTTGTTATAGATTACTGTAAATTTTGATGACAAATCCATGCAAGTATATATCACATTAGTAACTACATGCCCTGAGACTTGCAGTTCATTAGCAAAACATATTAAATATGAAGTAGGAATATGAAAAATACTAAATAATTCACAGCATCTGAACCTTTCATCTTCAGGTCACAAATTCAGCTTCCTCTCGTCAGCTGTAACTGCAAGTCATTGCCACATGATATCCATAGCACCTCTTCTGTGACAGCCGTGTGAGAGCCAAGCCCTGCGGCTGTCCCTCACGCAATTGCCCCCACTGTCGGTTGAGGTGGAGATGGATCCTTCCGTGTTGCCTTACTGTGTATCTTCGTGGTGATAAAGCACATCTGTGTCCAGCAGTGGCATTTTTCATGGGTACTTAATTCACCTTCAGGGAAAGAAGGATTTAAGGGTCCAGAGCCACTACTTGCAGCTAGTGTGTGTTAGACTGGATGCTGGTTTCACAGGAGGTGACCTGCTTTTGGAGGGTGTTTTTGGCAATGGGATTGTGAGACTGGCATGTGGAGTCCTGGTCTGTGTTGTCCATCCTCGTGGGCTTTTATAAATATGTTTGTAACCTCAGTGTTACCCCTGGAAAATGGGGAAATGTGTGCTGTGTCCTGTGTGGCAAAATCCCATCTCTGGCATAGTCTTGAGAATGGTATAATTTTGAATCAGCTGTCCAGATAGCAGTTACTGGATCTGTAAAAAAAGGGATACGCTGCTTTGGTGAAAAACATGACTTTTCATGTCTGCCTTTTGAGATCCAAAGTGAATCAGCTACAATTGCTAGTTTAAGGCTTTTTCTTTTCATAGACAAAATGTCAGGGGCTGTGGGTTGAATCCACAAGAAGTCTTATCTTTGTCCACTTCAGGAACTTTAGTACAGAAGTGCCATCTTCAAAGTAAAATCTTTAGGTTATCCTAGACCCTTGCATTTTGCAGCTACATTCTTTAGGTACCTAACTTTTTCTTGACATTGCCGAGCACCTGTGTGCAAGGTAAGCACTTGGCAGTGTTTACAAAATAGGCAGGGTCTAAACCTGTAGCATAGTTGACAGGAGAGGAGAGTTCCCCGTAACTCAGTGGTTGGAGCATTTCTGCAGGATGCAAAATCCCATTCTCTGCTGCCACAGCTGGACCTTTGCACTTGGCTTTCTTTTGGTTAGCTGGTGGCAGGGCCTGTTCCTTTTCTTTTTGAAATCTGGGGACGTTTCCTTTGCCATAGCATTATTTTTTGGCTAGTTTATGCACTCCCCGTACAGCTTTTATGGCTCTCGCTTTGAAGCCTCTGGTATTCCTCAAAAGCACTTTGTAGCCATCTTGGTGTTCTGATTGCTCTTGTTTAACTAAGCAAGTAGGAATTAGATGCTGCATTGCTCGGTATTGTGGATCCAGTGCAAAATTATTTGCATAAGACAGGATTTTGTTGGTTTCTTTGAAACAGGGAGAAGTACTGTCTCTGCCTGACCTGGAGGCATGGGTTGTGACACAATATATCACTGCATAGGTGCAAAATCTCCCACTGCAGTAGCTGGGAGCAGGAACAGCAGCGCAGTGGTACAATTTTCTGGAACATGTGAAGCTGTCAGTCCATCTTGAAATAGTTTCAAAAATTGCTACAGAAGTGCAAATGAAACCGTTAACATTGGAATTAAGATCCACTGGAAAGGAGCTCTTAAATTACTTGTGACTTCTTGTTCTTTGACAGAATTATGTGAAGGCCATGAGGCTATTCGTTGGAGAACCTGTCTGGACAGCGTACAACAGGCCGGCTGATGATTTTCCTGCTCGGAAACAGTATGTGAAGTTTTTGGCTGAAGAAGCACAGTAATGGTGTCTAAGACCTGACAGGTGGAACAGCCCAGAGCCCTGTCGGAATAAATGTGACTGGCGGCTTTTCACTGATTGCGTATATTTACATATAAGCTTAGAATCACAGAATCATAGAAAAATTTACGTTGAAAGGTCATTTGGAGGTCACCTAGTCAAACCCCCTGTGAAGTACCAGGCCAACTTCAAAGCTAGACAAAGTTACTCGAGACCTTGAGGTTTGGAAACCTCCAGTGGAAAAGGTTGCACAGCCTGTCTGGGTGCCCATTCCAGCACTTAGCTGCTCTCATGGCCAAGCATTTGTTCTTCATGGCCAAATTCCTGGTTGCAACTTGTAGTTGTCGTCTCTTCCCCTTTCACTGATGCCTGAGAAGAGTCTGGCTCTGTCTTCTCCGCAGTCCCTTCTGTAGTGGAAACTGCAGTTAGGTCTCCTCTCAGCCTTCTCTTCTCCAGGATAGACAAACTAGTGTCCTTATCTGGGCTCTCTGCACCCCAAGTTGTTAAGGAAGATGTTCAACATGACTACTAAGGAATGTCAGTTGTGACCACTTGACAGTTAGACTTGAACCACTGACTGTTTTGAGCCGATGGTCCACAAGGTTTTCCACCCATGTTGTTCATCTCCTCAGTCCGGATATGAGGCTAGTGTGGGACACACTTTTGAAAGCCTTGCTGTGCTGAGGGTGAATGGCATCTGCTGCGTGTTCCCCATCACCTAGTGTTTCATGTGCCTGGAATGGCTTCTATGATAGTTTGTTCCATAATTTGCCTGGGGACTGAAGTGAGGCTGGCCAGCCCGTAGTTCCCCAGATTCTCTTTCTTGCCTTTTTTGAAGGTGGCTGTATTGTTTACCTTTTTCTGGTCAAAAAGATTTCCCTGATCACTGTGACCTTTCAAAGATGCCAGCAGCCTTACAGTGACTTTAGCCAGTTGCCTTTACAGTTGCTCAGGAATCCATTTTCTAACCCTTTTTTCCTTGATATTTCTGGCAGGTAGAATTGGGAGAGGTGGGCTACATTAATATTCATTCTGCTCTGAATCCATGCTAATGAACTACGTAGGATTCTGTTTTTAATTAAAGAAAATAAACCTTGCTTCATTCTTGTCTAAAAATGCTCATAAGATAAATTTGCATAATCGGCATTTTAGTATGCATCTTCCCTGGTTCTGCCCTGGTACATAAAGCTGTGGTTTTCTTTCAGTAAAATGTAGCAATTTGCTCTTGTGACTTATTAATAAAATTACTTTGACTTGGGTGTGGGCTTCTTTTTTTTCTTGTGCTGACATTAAGGACATGTTGAAC
This sequence comes from Balearica regulorum gibbericeps, assembly GCF_011004875.1. NCBI lineage: Eukaryota > Metazoa > Chordata > Aves > Gruiformes > Gruidae > Balearica > Balearica regulorum. The sequence continues at coordinate 20,112,400 of NC_046186.1, forward strand.
AATGGTGTTACTGTAATTGTTAATAAGCTTTTACTCCTTGTGCTGCAATGACTTACTCTGTAACACGGGACAAATCGTTAACTGTGTGCCTCAGTTTCTTTAGCTGTGAGATGCAGAAGAATAGATTTAGACATGCTGGTCCAGTTTCAGTAAACGCGGTTACGCAGGAGAAGCAGCCCCCCAGCAATGGGCACTGAAGCATTTTGGTATGAATTTGCTCTTTCCAATGACAAAGGTTTCAGCAGGGCCGATGTACTACGTGCTCGATGGATGATGAGAGTGCGGGCTCTGTGCTGGCTGATTGCAGCCAGATACAAGCTCCTGCCTTGCAGTTTCCCGAATAAACATGACTCTCACTTTCCTAATATAGCAGATGGTGGATGGTCGAACTTTCCCCCTCTCCTTCCCTATGGGTGGGCACACGGCCCTTCTTCAGCAGGCAACAATGTTTTCCTTGCATTGTGGCAGCCGTTACTTTTAACATTTCTAGGTGCTTTAGTTCTTTAAGCGTTTCTGAAAACAAAGTTACAATTTTGAACTGAAGTTGTACTAGCCTTTATCTTAAAAGTTGGAAGGGCTGAATAAAAAAGGCGCATGTTTCCTGCCTTAGGGTCTCGGGCTGCAAGCGAGCTGAGATGCAGGGACACAGCTGACCCTTCGTTCTGTCAGCAGGGGCTCAATTTGTGGGAGGGGGTGCAGGCACAGCCCACGCTCACAAAATGCACGCCCAGCCGGCGCTCCGTTCAGCCTGTATTGGCTTTTGTGCAGTGGCTGAAAAATCAGTGCTGCTAGCAAATACGAAGTTTAACTATGTCCAGACACGCCTCGGGCAGGCTCGCACAGACGCTGTGCTGTGTCGTGTGCCTCATCGGTTCAGGGATTTGTGCGCCACTTGCCTGGAAGGGGCACTTGAGTGTCCTCTTGCACAGCACACTGGGGCATCCTGGTCCGGGAATAAACTTTGGGGATTTTTCAAGGTACAGTTACCGGAATAAATGACAGTTACTGCCTGCGGCAAGTTTTATTCCTTTGACTTGTGTGCCACAGAAAATTGTGTTTCCGAATGTAAAGTAAAATGACTGCTTTCTCCTCGTGCTGGCATCAGTCCCTGGTATCCAATCTAATTCATCCTCTTTCTGCTTTTGTTTTCTTTTTTTTTTTAGCAGAAGTCACCATGAAACTGTGCATTTCTCCTGTGGGCCTTTCCGTTTCTCTCTCTCTCCCTCTCTCTGCAGAAGGAGAAGTGGAGGCAGCAGTGTGGGCTCTCAGGAACCCCCATTCACAGCACAGCCATCCCGTAGCAGACTCGGGGAGCAGCTGGGGAGAGAGAGCAGGTAACGCACTCTCCTCAGGAGAGATTTACAGTTTGGAGACAGTGATGAGGGACGGACAGTAAAGCAGCTGCCCGCAGCGATCGCTTTCAACAGCTCACTGATGTAGGATGTGACCTGGGAAGCAGGACTAAACCACCTTGTTTTGTTGCCTCTCTGGAGGAATATATACACTTGGTACAGCTCCCATCTCCTGGCTGTCAAGAATAACACACGATCGCCTTGCTAAAGATCGTTCATCATTTTCATAGCACAATGCATTCTGCTACTGAGAGGTGGCGGGGGCTGCGGGGGTCTTACTGTCAACGCTTTTGAGTCCATACCCTTCAGGTGTCTTTGAAAGGGTGAAAGCTTTGCTCCCCAAAAGTAGTTTAGGTTTGTTTTGGGGGGGGTTGTGTTGGGGTTTTTTTTGTCAGCTAGGAAAAAAGCAATTTGGGGCTGGTATAAAGATTCTACACCTGTGAAGAGATTGCATGGGAGATTACACTGGGAGGAAACAGTTGGGCAGAAAAAAACATTAATATTAATAGAAAACACTCCAGAGAGTGAAGAAGAGGGAGGGAGGACATACCATTCCTTCAGATGAAAAACGCAGTTTATTTTCATGGCGATTTTTTGTGTTTGGGGGGGGGGGGGTTCTCCCTCACATACCATGTATCTAAAAGTGCAAAGTGAGGTTGATTTTTGGTCCGAAAACATGAGCCTGTTTTACCGCAGCTAGTGGAAAATCTTGGTGCATTGATGTAGTATGAAAATTTATGTAAAAGTGGTTCCAGTAACATCACGTTGGCAGCATTAACTCAGGCAAGGGGAATATTTCAAGTCCTCCAGGATTAGAGTTTAAAAAAAAGGTAGGAGAAATGGTACTGAATTGAGGGCTTTGAAGATAGTTTTTTTTGGTACCTATGTATTATTTTCCACTTTAATCCAAACTTTTCCCATGTGGTGCATACCTGTTTCTTCACAACCAGCTTAAGAGAGCAGTGGCCATGTTTTCTGCAAGACTCCGAGCAAACTGTGCATGGTCAGTGGGCTTTCTAATAAATTAGGTGGGCAACCAGATGGCTGCAAAATCTGTGATGCTGCCGTCCCTTGTTATGTGTCCTTTGGCTGGATATCTTAATGCAAAGGCATTTCACAGCCAGTTAGTAGTTAACTAGTAACATCCGCACCAGGCACTTCGGGGTGCCTACAAATGAAGGGAAGTGCGGACGGTGAGGGGGGGTCTCGCCCTGGGCTGCGGAGAGCCGGGGCTGTGCTGCTTCCCAAGTGGCTGCAGGAGCTGGTAGCTGCCTGTCCTGCTTGCTGAACTTGACAAGTACAAAATCTTCGTGCACTCGGAGCATCGGGTCCTACTGGCAGAACAGGCACTGTCCTGCCTGGTTTTCGACTCCAGGATTTAGCCTGAACAAGGAACGTACGAGAAGGGAGGGTTTCCTGACAAAGGCAATCATTCCCTAGCAGCCGACAGACACCGCTGCACATAAAGACTGCGGTGGCAGCTGAGCACTGCTTTGAAGAATATCCCTAGTAGCCAAACAGTGGATTTAGATACGTGGCCAGGCAGAGGCTGTGGGCCTGACCTGTGCTATGCTCAAAAATGACATCATCTTTTTGGGAGTCTTCCCTGTGAAAATGATAGAAATTCTCAGGTTCCCTTCCCTCTCCCTGAAATAGGGTCACCGCCAGCTGTCTTCTATTTCCCGAAGCCAAATAAATATATCAGCTCACTGGGGGATGAATTAGTGTTACAATTTAAATATTCCTGGCTGAAAGATCCAGAATTGATCTGATTTGCTGCACTTATTGTGACTTTACAGCTTGATTCCCAGAATATTTTGTATGTTTGCAAAAAGGTACTCCGCTATACTTGTGATTTGAAAAAAACCTATTTTTTATGCAACTTAGTCACTAGCTTTCATTTTTTATTAACTATATAAATATTCAGATAAGACAAGAAGCAATGTTTCAAAACCCCAAATGCTCGGGGAAAGATTCAGCATTTAAAAGGCTGTGGATCTCTTTCAGTGCTGGTTTCCCTTACTGCAGTTCTCTCTGGGATACCTGCACTAATTTTGAGAAGTGCCCCCGTGTTTTGTTGCCTTCTATGATGCTTCTCAGGGTACCGATTAATAACTGTTGTGCCTGTGAACGAGCCGCATGGGCCGGTAGAAAACTGGGCTGGGTGTGCTCCGTGCCCCTGTGGTGCTCCGGGGTTGCCGGTGTTGGCAGACACGTCCCTCAGCAGCCAGGCTGAGCTCTGGGCTCCGGTTTCCCCTGTGCTCACAGGCATTTGAGATGGAGAATTTGATTTGGGTACACCCTCAGGGGTTTTTTTTGTTTGTTTGTTTGTTTTTTCCCCCCAAATAATTCAGGCAAGTTAAAGCTGACCTGGTGTTGATGGGAAAGAGGGAAGCTGTTCTCGGTGATGGTCCAGCAAGGGGACACAAAGCGGTGGCTGGGTTAGGCGCAGGCTGCTACTGCAGCCCCGGGCTGGGGCTCAGTCCTGCTGCCTGCCACTGCAGCATCTGCCAGTGTCTGAAGTACTTGCTCATGCCCTGTGCTGCAAATAGTGGATTATTTTATAAACAGCTCTGGTAATTCTATTCTGCAGCTTTTTACTTCAGTAGTTTCAGCTTAGCACTGACAGTTTTGACAATTTTTCAAAGCCAGAGAGGAACCTTCTCCCTCCTTCCTTCCCTGTGTCAAGCAGGTAACATCCCATTTTTTCCCCCTCTTTGTGCGTAAATTACAAGCCATTATTGCTGGCTTTCAGTGGATTCATTTTAATTACTCTCATTCATAATAAACATCTGCAAATGGCTGCCCAGAGCTAGGACAGGATCAGATGTTGATCCAGAACAACTTGGATAAGGCAGCACCTGTGTCCTCCTCCCCACCCCAGCTTTCCGTTCCTCCCTACCACCAAGGTTAGGATCGTCTCACACACCCCTTGAAGGTGAGAATCTCTAAATCTGTAATTCCCAAGCTCACTAGGAGAACTAAGCAGGAAGGCAGCTTTCCACTATCGTTGCCTGAAAGTTAGTGCTGGAACTAGTTTGCATTCAGTGCTACTGAGCTGCTGTTCAAATGCTAAAAACTCTGTGCAAGTTCCTACAATGTTACGTACCTGACTGCTAAAATACATTTTTTTCCCAATGTTTTATTAAGTGGCTAGAAAGCAGGGTGGAAGGGGTGTACATCTTCCTTTGAGCTCGCATTATAGGTATGAGCTAACGGATAAAATCCACCTTGTTCTAACATCTTTGGTTTCCCCAGCCTTGGCTCAGGACACCAGCAATCGGGGTTGCTACCGGAGCAACCTCAGGGAGGTTGACTCTGGCTGCTGTGGTTCTACCTACCTGGAATAAACTTAAATCTGTATTTGATGCTTTAGTCCTGTTTTCACACACTTCTTGATTGCAAATTGAAGCAGAGAGGGAATATATGCTGCTTACTACAGCTGAATATGACTGGAGATGGGAGTACCATGTATCTTGCAATCTTTTGTTGGATGACTACAACGTGTGCAGTTCATTAAGTGCGTCAGCTGCTACACAAATAAGAGGGACATGACTTAGCTATGCATGCAGACTATACCCCGCTTATTCACCTCCCCGGTTTGATTTGCAAGACACCCACAGCAAAGGCTTCAGAAAAGGATCGTCTGTCTACCACTTCTCAGGCCACCGCAGCACAGACAAGCCGGCAGCCTACCCAGGCGGGTGGTTATTCCCAGCACACCCTTCTGTTGAAAGCCTCAGGATGAAGATGGATCTGAAGAGGGTTGTTTGCTGGCTCGGTGAGTTTTTCTGGTGGGTCAGTGAGCTCATCCAGCTTGCGCACGGCTGCATGAGTGCTCTTGCTGACATGAAGGATGGGGTAGGTGAAGGAACGATCATCCTTTCCAGTACATCGGCTGAAGCCTGCTGCGGAGTCTCAGGCAAGTCTGTACATGCTTTTTGGGGGACATTTAATGGGTCCAGTCCAAAACTGAGGCCCCAGGAAAATAGAAATGACCAGCTGGTTAGGGGATGCCATTATCACCTGAACTGCAGTTAGGTACTAGAAATGGCAGAGAGATGCTTAAGTCCTTTTGAGGATCAGGGTCTCTGTGCATAATGTGATTATCTGAATGTCTGAAGTACAGCTTCTTTGCTCCTCTTTTAATAAAAGAGGAAATTTAAATGCAAAACTTCTGTTAAGGCACATTAAGCTTTAAGACTTGAATACAACAATCAGCTCATCCAGGCTATACTTTCCACAGCTTTTCTCACTTAGCCAGATGACACATGCATGCTGTGTTTTAGAGCTGAGCTCTGCCCTCATTTACACCAGGAACCCTCATTAAATTCAGCTGAATTCATTGAATTTAACAGGATTGCCTGGTGTAATTAATGTTTTAAGGACAAATTTTGTCCTAAGCTTTAATGCTTTAACACCATATACAGCATTCAGATGTGTAACTGGCCGCATATAGGAAATTCAAACACTCAAGTTGTATATATGTTACATCCAAACCATCAAGTGACATTGACACTCTTTCTTGCATTTTATAAACAGTTAACAATTTGCATACATCCAGCAGTGATAATATGCCTTTGCATTTAAATTTTAATTATTCTGCAAGTCTACCAGGATGTCACTTGTTTAATGGCTCACTGAGCTTAGAGGTCACCCAGTCCAAGTCTCTCCTCTACCGGCGTTTTTATCCAACTAAAAGCTTCTACTAATAAGAACACAGCAAACATAGTGAAGTGAGACCTGTGTAGTAATACATGTGAATTAGAATTTTGAGAAACTTGGAGAACAGGGGATTATGTTTTCAGAGTGTTTCTTTTTTAATGGTTGACTCTGACTGGGATCATAAATTTTTATTCTCTGCCGATCAGAATGCAGGCTGTTGTTTACACGTGCAGTGAGTATACGGCATTACTGATCAAAAAAGGAAGCATTTTACTCCTCAGTTGTAAAGAGGCAAGTGGCTTCAGCATGCTGGATGGTGATGGATCATGCTACTTTCACTTAGAAATGGACCCGGAGTGTGGTGAACAGACCGGGCAAACAGAGCGTGGCGCGTCAGCCAAGGTGTGGCATGGCAGTTTGCGCGGCAGTTTGCGCAGCAGTTCATGCGGGTAGGGCGTAGTCAGTTTACCTGCTCGAGGGGAGTCCACTGGTGGTCATCGCTCTCTCATAGAAGGAGTTCAGCCACGGCACCCACCAGGCAGAAAGCCCTAAGCTCTGTGCTCACCAGAAGGCATGTGGCAACACAGACGGAGCTGCCACAGAAACATGCAGCCACGCAGCTCTCAGGCTGCCGGGAGTGTCTGAGGTTGGCACTAGTAGGGGAAGGCAGTAGTGAGATTGGCTGCCTGAGGTGTGACCAGGTGGACGATCTGCTCAGCCTGGTGGCAGAACTCTGTGAAGAAGTGGAGAGGTTAAGGAGCATCAGAGAGGCTGAGAGAGAGATAGACTGGTGGAGCCAAGCTCTGCCCTCTCTGAGGCAGAAACAGGGACAGCCAACAGACCAAAGCCAAAGTGGAGGGGACCCTGTGTCCTCCCCTTGCCAGGCAGAAGGCAGCAGCCTCAAAGAGGGGAGTGAATGGAAACAAGTCCACGTGCGGCGTGGCAGGCGAACCTTCTCCTCCTCACCCACCTTGCCTTCCCATGTACCCCTGTGCAACAGGTAGGAGGCTCTGGCTGTGGAAGGCTGCTCAAGTGAGGATATGGATGACAGTCAAGCTACACCAGAGGTAGCACCTAGGCCCAAAAGGCCCATGCCTCAGGTTGCGACCACCCCCACGAAGAAGAAAAGGAGAGTTACAGTCTTAGGGGACTCCCTTCTGAAGGGTACAGAGGGCCCGATATGCAGGGCAGACCCTCCTTTCAGAGAAGTCTGCTGCCTCCCCAGGGCCTGTATCAAGGACATCACTAGGAAACTCCCCAGCCTGGTACAGCCCTCTGACTATTACCCACTGCTGCTCCTCCATGTGGGTAGGGATGAAGCAGAGACACGTACCATGAAAGCAATCAAAAGGGACTTCAGGCTCTTAGGACAGTCACTGAAGGATTCAGGGGCGCAGGTAATATTCTCCTCCCTCCTTCCAGGTGAGGGCAGCAATCTTGGGTGGAACAGGCGGACAGAGTCCATAAATGCATGGCTCTGTGGCTGGTGTCAACGCCACAACTTTGGGTTCTTTGACAATGGGGCGGCCTACATGGTATCGGGCCTGATAAAACCTGATGGGATTCGTCACTCTCAAAGGGGGAAGAGGATCTTTGCCCAGGAACTAGCAGGGCTCATCGACAGAGCTTTAAACTAGGCTCGAAGGAGGAGGGGGATAACATCAGGCTTGCCAGCGACAAGTTGTGGGATGATGTGCCCGGGTCAGAGGGACGGGGCGCTGGCAAGGGCCCTCAGCCTACTGCTCAGAGACGTGCTGGATGCACTACAGCACGCTCGAAGCCTAGAGGAGACGAGCCAGGGGCTCCAGATGCAACAGGAACCAACAGGGTAACACTGGGAGAATACATCAAAAGAATTCCAGCCACCCCAGCCAGTAAGTGAGCCTCAATGGGGGCACAACTGAAATGCCTCTACGTGAACGCACAGAGCATGGGGAATAAACAAGAGGAGCTGGAGACGTGTGTGCGCCTGCAAGGCTAGGACCTTATGGGCATTACAGAGACGTGGTGGGACAGCTCCTGTGACTGGAGTGTTGGGAAGGAAGGGTACAGGCTTTTTCGGAAGGGCAGGTGAGCATGGGGCATTGCCCTCTATGTCAATGACCAGCTGGAGTGCATGGAGCTCCACCTGGGGATGGATGAGGAGCTGACTGAGAGCCTGTGGGTCAGGATTAAAGGGAGAGCTGGGGCAGGGGACATCATAGCAGCGGTCTGCTACAAGCCACCTGACCAGGGGGACCGAGCAGATGAAGCCCTCTATAGGCAGATAGGAACAGCCTCACGCTCACAAGCCCTGGTCCTTATGGGAGACTTCAACCACCCCGACATCTGTTGGAGGGACAACGCAGAAGGGCACAAGCAATCCAGGAAGTTCCTGGAATGTGTTGATGACAACTTCCTTCTCCAAGTGATAGAGGACCCCACGAGGAGAGGTGCCATGCTGGCCCTTGTTCTCACCAATAAGGAGGGCCTGGTAGGGGATGTCAAGCTCAAGGGCAGCCTTGGCTGCAGTGACCACGAAATGATGGAATTCAGGGTCCTCAGGGCAGCGAGGAGGGGACACAGCAAGCTCACTACCCTGGACTTCAGCAGAGCAGACTTTGGCCTCTTCAGGGATCTGCTTGGTAGAATACCAGGGGACAAAGCCCTGGAAGGAAGAGGGGCCCAAGACAGCTGGCTAATATTCAAGGGTCACCTCCTCCAAGCTCAGGAGCGATGCATCCCAACAAAGAGGAAGTCAAGCAAAAACACCAAGACGCCCCTGTGGATGAACAAGGAGCTCCTGGGCAAAGTCAAACACAGAAAGGAAGCCTACAGAGGGTGGAAGCAAGGGCAGGTAGCCTGGGAAGAATACAGAGAAACTGTCTGAGCAGCCAGGGAGCAGGTTAGGAAAGTCAAAGCCCTGATAGAATTAAATCTGGCCAGGGATGTCAAGGACAACAAGAAAAGCTTCTATAGGAATGTCAGTGAGAAAAAGAGGATGAGGGAAAATGTGGGTCCCCTCCAGAATGAAATGGGTGACCTGGTTACCCAGGATATGGAGAAGGCTGAGGTACTCAACGACTTCTTTGCCTCAGTCTTCAGTGGCAAATGCTTGAGCCACACTGCCCAGGTCACATAAGGCAGGGACTGGGAGAATGCAGAACCGCCCACTGTAGGAGAAGATCAGGTTCAAGAATATCTAAGGAACCTGAAGGTGCACAAGTCCATGGGACCTGACGAGATGCATCCGCGGGTCTTGAGGGAACTGGCAGATGAAGTGGCCAGGCCACTGTCCATCATATTTGAGAAGTCCTGTCAGTCTGGCAAAGTTCCTGCCAACTGGTAAAGGGGAAACATAACCCCCATTTTTAAGAAGGGAAAAAAGCAAGACCCAGGGAACTACAGGCCAGTCTCACCTCTGTGCCTGGCAAGATTATGGAGCAAACCCTCCTGGAGACTATGCTCAGGCACATGGAAAACAAGGAGGTGACTGGGGACAGCCAACACGGCTCCACTAAGGGCAAATCGTGCCTGACACATTTGGTGGCCTTCTATGATGGGATTACAGCGTTGGTGGATAAGGGAAGGGCAACTGACATCATCTACCTGGACTTATGCAAGGCATTTGACACTGTCCCACATGACATCCTTGTCTCTAAATTGGAGAGACATGAATTTGATGGATGGACCACGCAGTGGATAAGGAATTGGCTGGATGGTCGCACTCAAAGAGTTTTGTCAACGACTCAGTGTCCAAGTGGAGACCAGTGATGAGTGGCATCCCTCAGGGGTTGGTACCGGGACCGGCACTGTTCAACATCTTTGTCGGCGACATGGACAGTGGGATCGAGTGCACACTATGATTCTAGGATTCTATAAAAGGCAAATCAAGCTTCCTGAAAGCATAGATGATAGTGTAACAATATAACATGACACCTGACCTTCAGCTAAATGCATGGGAATCTTTGTTATAACATTAATTTACATATCATTGTAATTTTTTTTTAACTAGAATCCTAGAATCATAGAATGGTTTGGGTTGGATGGGACCTTAAAGATCATCTAGTTCCAACCCCCCTGCCATGGGCAGGGACAGACTCCACTAGACCAGGTTGCCCAAAGCCTCATCCAACCTGGCCTTGAACACTTCCAGGGATGGGGCATCCACAACCTCTCTGGGCAACCTGTTCCAGTGCCTCACCACCCTCATAGTGAAGAATTTCTTCCTAATGTTTAATCTAAATCTACCCTCATTTAGTTTAAACCCATTGCCCCTTGTCCTATCACTATGTGCCCTGGTAAATTGTTCAGTGCTCTCAAAGTCTTTGAGAACAATAGTGGTTACATACCAGGATTTCTAGCTCCTAAGAAACCCCATGCACAAGAAAAGTGACCTATGCTGGAGAAAACATACTACTAAAATGACTTACAATGAGTGCAGTGAGTATCATACCGGATCAGATTAATAGTTGTGACAAACTGAAAACTACACTGATTTCAACTCAAGTTATGAGAACATAAACTGAGAATTTGTCCAATTACTGTTAAATCCCATCTAAAATCATAGCAATATTTAAAGCAAATGTAAAGCCTCATAAAGAGTAACTACTTTTATTTCACTCTGTTTTAATACTCACTAAAGATATGTAAATGGTGCTTAAACCCAACTGAAGCAAGTGGTGCTGGATCTTTGATTTTTAAGTTTAGTAGTGGTACCTTAGGACAAGTTGCTGCACAGGTTTAATTCAGACACAGCTGTGGAACCCAGAAATACCAAATGATTAATTTTTTTCAGTTCATTGGTACATACCTAGCCTTTGTTTCAGTGCACAAGTATGACCCATAAAAACATACATATCCTGTAAAAATGGAGCAAATTCTGTCTTTGTATGAGAAAAGCTGGAGGCTTATGTCTTTAGAGGTGACTAGTGATTTTTAGTCATAATTTTTTTTTGCATGTCCAGCTTGCAGCAGTTTTCAAACCACGTGATTTTTGAGGACAACTCTTTGGTCCCTGTACAGTATCTCCAGCTGGACAAGCATAAGAGAGAGTTATTAATCACTTAAAACTACAGGTGGGGGTATTTAAAGACAGTGAGAATTAACTGATGGATGTGGTATAAAAGATGTTACAAATAAATACAGTTACAGAATTGTCCCACAGCAGTGATTTATGACAAGAAGCTACTCCAATTGCTAAACATTAAATCTCAAAACAACAAAACCCCCACAATGAACAGGTGTGTATATTGTATTTGTATACAAGGAATGGGAGTATCTGTATTGAATCTTTTCAGTACAGATGAAGGGAGGAACGTGGGCAGAGAAGTGAAACAGACTGATACCACAGTGGTACTGTGATTCCAAAAATCTCTATTCCAAGGGATGCCAAAATCACTGGATGCTGATACTGTTGCATCAATGATACCTGCCCTGTGTCCTGCTCTGCATCACCCCCTTTGCTTCCACTCTGTACGGCCTAACCCTCAGATACCTCTGCCTCAGTCTCTCCATCCTTTTATCTGGGAAATATTTTCTGCATGGTGCTTTCACTTGGTACTGGGGAGGAACTAAGCTGAAATGGGTTGTGTTTCTGTTCTGCCTAACTAGCAGTGCTCCTTTCTCTACCCAGCAGAACACCAGCATGGAGCAGCTATGCCTGCCTACACTGAGAGGGATCCACAGGCTCTAGGGCAGGCACGAGGAAGACAACTGTAGTCTAACAAGAGCTGAAATACACACGCACAAGTTAAGGGAGTCCTAGAACAACCTTGTGGCATCTGCTGGTGACATCCAAGTAGAGATGTTGGCCAGAGTGTGGGATAGAGCAAGTATTAGTTTGGGAATAGAGAAATCCTCTACTCCCACCCACAGCTTTCCTGAATCCAAATGCTTTAATCTGAAAGATTTAATGGCATCACAAACCCAAGAAAGTATATGGAGACCATTTAGTATTGTTCTGATGATACACATACTGTGGGGGATGGTATGACTGCCTCATGTGCCGTTTGGACATGGTCCTGGGTAACCTGCTGTAGGTGGCTCTGCTTGACTGAAGGGTTGGAGCAGATGACCTCCAGCGGTCCCTTCCAACCTCAGCCAGGTTGTGATTCTGTACGGTGGTTACCAAGCAGGCGCTTTCAAGAGCAGTGGACATGCAGAGGTATAATACTCAATAGTCTGATGGGGGCAAAGTGAGACACACGCAGTAGGAGCAAGTGAAGAGAAGTGCATTCAGAATTTCATTTCTGTAATACACATACTGACATTCTGTCAATAACTCTTAGCTGATGAAATCAGCTCATGTGATTTGCTCACTAATTACTGAAAAACTGTAACAATTATCAAAACAAGGTCAAATTCAGTTTTTCTTATAAAAAGAATCTGAGTAATTGGCTATATATATAGAGAGAGAACAGTGTAATGAAGAATAACTGAACAGTAATAGACTTGTAGGGATGAAGCTGGCTCTAGGTCAGCACAAAACCTTCACAACGGTAGGGCTGTTAGAGACAACAGATTCTGTACTAATGCCACTGAATATTCATAATTGAATAGATTTTATTTCACATTTACACATTAGCAAGAATATATACAATTTAAAAAAATCAGCCTTGCTGGAAAAAATCAGTTGGAAATGATCTATCCTAACTTGAGACACTGAGTATTAAAGCTATCACCCTCTTTGATAGCTACAGCCTCTAAAAGTGACTGCTTCTTCTGCATACTGCGAGATGACTCCAGTTCATACATAGTTGTCAAGTTGAAGAGAACACTCTCATGTAGGTAGTGTTTCGGGTCCTGCTGAACCATTCCTTCCAATTGCCGGAGGGAATCCTTCAGTTTTCCCAGATAAAGAAGACAAACAGCAGCATTGTTATTAGCCTAAAGAAAAATATATTGTAAATAAGTAACTAAATAAGTATATATATATGTATGTATGTATTTACAAGTGATGAGAGAGAAGGAAAAAAAAAGTCTAGCATCTGGAGTTAGAAGAGATTTACTACACTAAGAACTACCGTTGTGTGTGTGTGTGTGCGCAACTAAAATACGTTATCAATCATACAATCCAATCCTTTTCTTCTTGTTATTCTCAAGATTTATCCCATGCCAGTAGGACCTGCTGACTTCTAAGAGCTGACTCTCTAAAAGACAGAGTCTAAAATGAAATATAAATAGTATAGGACATTAGTCAGTTAATTTTGAAAGGCAACTGAAACACATTTCAGAAACTACATGAGCCTCTGCATGTAGTCATTTTCATAGGGGTTTTTTAATGACTTCACTATAACTTCAGAAGTGTTTTTCTCTCTGGCTTACATATAGAAGATCCACATAAGCAACAGGAAGACATTATCTTATCGCAAAGGCATCAACAGCTGACTTCAAGTAAATTCAGCAGATAGGGCAGTCTAAATACATCATAAATGATCAAGTCAGGTCCATTTTCTTTTCCACACAAAACAGGTTTTTATGAGTTACCAAAAGATTCCCACAGTACAAAGTCATACAAGATGATGAGCAGCAGAAACTTTCACACTTTCTGAAAGCTGCAGATAAAGGAAGAACACAGCCTTTTTTAAAAAATTATTTTTCTCTCCCTTCAGGAAACCTTACTGATCTTGTGTGATTTATAACACACACTATTTTACTACCTACAAAATGATGCAATTGATGTACTTCTTAAACTCAGTCCCCTCAGTCTTAAAATGGCCTTGGATCAGGCTGCTGGGGGTAAGCTGTTTCTGTTCTCAGGAACATTCTTGTATGACCATCCACTGAAAGCTGCCAAATGCAGAAACCCCAAAAGTAAGTGAAAAAGCTCTTTGATCGTTTCTTGTGATGGGAATCCAAGGCTCTGATACGCAACGTGTTAAAAACGTCATGTTTAAAATTACAATATCCCTTCAATGTTGTGTGAAATCAAGTTAATCTGATATATGTTGGCAGCTGCCACTTCTTTTTCTGACATGCACATCTACACTAAAAACAGTGAATGCAAAAGAAAGTGTTTTTGCGAAGATCCTGTAAAACATAATGTTTTGGAATTTCTACATGCATGCCTAAGTATTCATGCCCTTCATACAGACTGGTTCTTCATTTCCCATCCCATTTTGTATCTTATCCTTACTAAAACCCCTTTGGCACACATGCCACATCCAATTTTTCTATAAAGCTCTAAGCATACTCTGGGTACTAATTAAATCCACGCATGAAGCATTACGAGAATAATTTAGGTGTTCATTATAAATGTAGCAATTTGGACATTTACCACAGCATTTGATGAGTCGATCCTTAAAATTTCTGTGAAAAATCGATGAGCTTCTGCAAAATTATTCTGACCAAGGTGGAGAAATGCTCTAGAAAGTAAGTGACATATGAATGAGTTCTCCTCAAAAACCCAAGGTGATAATATATTTTAAAAAGAATGGATACCATTTTTTATTCTTCCTGTTATAGATGTGAGAGTTTCTGACATTTGCTCTTCACGGTGTAATTACAACCAGCAAGGAGACACTGATTTACAGACAAATGGAATGACAACTTGGATCATTTGGCTATTATATATTCTGCCTACCAAAGCAACAGTCTTCACTGTGTTCTTATTAATTTAAATGCAGATACTCTCTTCCTGGAATTATTTATCTTCATGAAATTAGCCATGCTATATCATTTTCAGAGCACTTTTGAATAGTATTTTCTAAATATATTAAGCCAATGTGCTAACCATTACAAACTGAGTCCCCCATCATGCAGCTCGCTTTACTACAATGTATTCCAGCATTTTTTGAAACTACCAGGTGGTAACTTTACTAGCAGATCTGATTGTAGGGTGAGGGCCCAAAATAGCTTCTCCTCTCCTAAGAGTTATTTATGCAAATGTGTATTGAAAAAGCAGAGTGAAAATACACAATGGCTGGAAGAATGAGTAAAAGCTTTGTAAAATCAACTGAAGGATCACAATTTCAATCCAGGATAATATGACTGTACCGAGTAATACAGACCTCCTGGGTCTATATGCCATTCAGTCTCACTTATGACAGATGTAGTTACATAGAAGAGAGAAAGAGAACAGGATTGTCTCAAGGGTAGTTTAATGCTCACAATGCATACTTTGCAGAAACGTATTTTAAAGTTTCATTTAGCTATTAAATTATCTACCTGTTCATTAAAACCATAATTTGGCTCTGTAGTCCATCCAATTTGTGAGTCACTTTCTCAACGTCTTGAAAATATTTTTCTGCGGTTTTTATGTCTCCAATCTAGATATTAGAATCATAAGAAAGTTAGCACAATAAAAAGACATCCAGCCTGATTATATCTGTTAGACAGGATAAGCACACGAAAACATATCAAAGTCTACTATCTAAGTGTTTGGCACGAAGCTGAGTGGGTAACATCTGTTATCAAACAAGGAATTTGAAGAGCCACATTAAGGTCATGAAAAGATCCCCAAAGGCAGGTGCAGTTTTATCTAAAGGCAGTGTTTCTCAGCTGCGGGTTGTGGAGCAGTCATGGACTGGATGGCAGGGCTGCCCCACCCATTTTGTTGGAACTCACTCCAGAGTTTATAAAAATTTGCTGAAAAGGAGAAAAGATCAGAATTACTTCCAGTGAGACAGGGTGTTACTCTGCAGGAAGCAGAGAGACACTGCCCACAGGCAGGAGAACTGGAATACAGTAGCTGGTAGGTAGTGTAGGACCCATACTCGGTTAACCCACAGCTTACAGGTCCTAGCCAGGGACCACAGGATGATTTCAGTGCATGAGAGCGAAACGTGTCAGAAAACAATCCCTGTGCAATGGGTCACTGAGGATACCGGGGAGACCATCCATTTGCAGATTGGAAGTGGCAAGTGGATCGCGCAGGCTGAAGGAACAGGGGATTTGAAAGCTGGTGTAAAAGAGGAACAGATTTTATGGGAGAGGGGGGATGGGGAAGAGGATTCCTAGAAAGGAAGGGATGTTTCACCTAAAGGGTATGGCACATACATTGCTATTTGAGATGGGAAAAAAAAAAATCTTTGAAGAAGGCCCCTTTGGTAAATAAGTTTGGTTACATTTGGTAAACGTATGTTTCACAGAAGGATACGCTCATACTTTTGGTAAGATTTCACAGTAATTTCAGGCTGGAGAGATGGAAGGAGAAGAAAACTTATTACTGGGTAAAATAAATCTATCAAAAGTAAACCTAAACTAGTTCAGGAGTGTAAAGTCATGGAAACCAGGCAGCCCTCAGGTGGGGAGATTCAGGGGACCCTCAAGAGATCACCTGTTTGTTCAAGGAGAGGACCAACATGACCAAAAATGTTTGTGACAAATGTGTTGAAGTCTCCTTAAAGCTCTCAGATGGTGAATATTACACGGCCTCCCTAGGAAACTTATTCCAGAATTCTTACACACCCATAGTATTAAAAAATACACTCTAAGACTATCTTGCTGCACTTTTTACCCCAACTTTTTGTCCTAGCCACAGTGGTCACCAAGAATACTACAACCCCTGGATTTTAACAGCCTCTTACATACTTAAAAATTTTTATTGCACTTCCTCCTATGTTTCTTCTTCTAGAATGAGAATCAATTTTCAAGCAAATCAGTGTTCACCCCTTTCTCATAGCTAATGCTTTCTGGATTCTCTGATCATTCGTGCTGTTCTATTTCACATCCTCCCCAAGTGCCTGCTGATCTCCAACTAATCTCTCACCACCAGTGAGAATGGAAGAGTTACTTTATGTTTCACATGTGAATATGATGTTTGCTTTTATGCCACAGTATTTTGGAAGTGGGATTTGTTTACCCATGTGTAGTTTGCTTACCCTTAGCCTAATTCCTTTCTACAGAACAGTATCTCGTTAGTTGGTTCCCATTTTATATTTGTGTATTACTCCCAGTCTTTGGTAGTATTTTGCCTTTGCTGTTTGAATCACAGCCAATTTAACATTTCAGTTTCTCAACTTGTCAAGATTATTTTGCATTCTGATCCTGCCCTTCATAGTGTCTGTACTACTCCCAGCTCAGTACATTTTACAAGCACATTTCTAATTTCATCGTACAAGCACCTAACCGAAAAATAAAAACACTGCAAACCCCAAAGGGATCCTTGTGGAAAAGATCATCTAGCAAGTCTTTCTAGGCTTCCAGTGAATGACTTTCCCCGTAAACTTTTCAGACACAGCAAATGTCCATTTTAAAGTTTCATCTAGATTTCTTCCCTATTTGCTTATGGGAGTATCATCGTGGCAGTATCCTGGTACTGCTTTACCTCTAACCACAAGACCACTCCCTTGGTAACATAAATAAATTATTATTCTTTACATTTAGGGGATGATTAAAATTGCACTCAAAGATGCAACTGTCTACCAAAGCATTTATGGAATACCCACTAATACTCCAGCTAATTAAACAGATGCATTTCTCCCAGATGTACATAACTGGACTCAAACAAAACAAACATTTCTCATTCTAAAAACTTATATATTCAGTTATAATGACACAAGTTACAATCTTTCCATACATAAAGGTGTAAACCACCAAGAAAATCCTTTTAGCTAAAGGATAATGCTGGCTCAAGCGCAATGGAATCTGACCTTGAGTATTTTTAGCCTGGAAACTAGAAGGAAGCCCCTAACCATGAGAATAATCCACTTCTAAAGCAAACTACCAGTTTGCTCCACTGGGAGCTTGATGAGTCTAAATCTAATATGCTTTGAGATTAATCACACCCTATTTGTGACCATGAAGAGTTCTCATTTCTTAGCAGCATCTTGTATCTTCTCAGCAAAGATACCAAACTTCTAATTCTCATTTTTCCCACTGAGGGGAAACAGTTTACAGGTTTTTTTGGCAGAACATTTAAAAGAAATAATTAGTTTTAATTAGTCATTAAAATATTAAATATTTAAAGTGGTGGTCTTCACTTAATTTTATTTAACTTAGTTCAGAAAACATGACTTGAGTGTCTAATAATTAGCACTTTGAACAGAAATGAAAATTCCTCTGTTAACCTCAAATAATCATATCTTCTAACAAGGACCCTCCAATATAATATGTGCTTAATTTTATTGTTTGTCTGGCAACCAAAATTATTTTTCTTAAGTACTCCTAGGATTTATTTATTGCTTTTAATTCTTTTTTTGCAGCAATCTATTGCAGAGGGTAACGTCAGACAGCTTTCCGCTTTCTAAATTCTTTGATGTAGTTATTTAAATGGTGATTTCAGATAGGTCAGCCAGCAAGCAGAGTCTATTAGCAACATACAATAATATCCTCCAGACTAAAATGTATTCACTGTTTTCCCATTTCATGTGAATTTCTGTTTTACAGGTCAGGTGATTGCTGACAGAATTACAGGGCTTCTGAAAACTTATCTGCGATAAACTCTGTCTTTTCCTGCATTCTCCATTTCTCTCACCCTCATTTCCCACTTAGGTTAAGGCAACAGCTAAAGGCCATACATCAGGTCTAGGCCTTTTTATGTCCCACTATATGTGAAGATAAAGACGACCTGGTGTCTTAAAATAGTAAGCTCAATTTAACTAAGAAAAATATCACATACAAAGTAAGGTTTTATATGTTGAAAAAGGGTACCTTTTTTTCTATTTAACTCCTGAACTTACACTTCATTCTACATTATTGCTCTGTTTCATATGCGTGATGTCTGTTGTCAAACAGTATCTGTGACTGATAAGCAGCTAAAATCTGGCTCCCATGTGCCTCTCTTGGATAATGTTCAAAGATAACAGTCTGTGATTATTTGGGAATCACTACCTCTTTTTGAGAAGCTGTGACATTTGAATACGAGAAAATTGCTTTCCCATTTTACCTGGTTTATTTTTTTCACAGAGCGCCTCATCAACAGTGCACACAGTGGTCTTACCGAAATGATGATGCCCTGCAACACATTTCTCTTTCTTTGATTTGAACTCCTTGGTTCTGTTTGCCTGCACACTGATTATTTCTCTTAATACATCAAAATGGTGTATCTATTGCAACAGTACCATCCACACAGAGCTCAAGATTTGTCACAAAAAAAAAAAAGACAATGTGCCAGACAATAAAAAATTATCTACTTAAGGTGCTAGAGGAAAGGAAAACATTTGAATTTAGAAGGGATGCTTTTTACTAACTACTATCTAGGATCACATGAAAATATCAAGGGCTCCTCATACTCCCTTTTGCTATGTCCGGTTCTGACAGTAAAACCACTAAATACTAAAGGCCTGTTGTCACAGCCAACATTGCGGAGGTCAATGACTTCAAATGACTCTGAACAGAGCCTGCAAACACCACTTTTGAAATTGGGCGGATGTAATTCTTTCCAAAGTTAGGAGATGCTTTCCTCCTGAGAGTGAAAATTTTTCTATAGCAAACTGAGCTACTAACAGACTGGAGAGTGCAACACCAGGGCAGTCACCCTTGTCAGCAAGGCTGTACCAGTAACGTACCCAGTCATTTTCCCAGTAAGACCAGAACTATTAATAACTTGTATTTCCAATAGTATGATGCATCTTTACAGTACCATTCTTTAATATACATTATTGCTAGCTTGCCTATTTAGGAAATAATTAATGCACATAGCCAATATCAGAAAATTGCTCTACAGTGATGGAGATCCGCTTTAAATCAGAGACTTTCAAAGACAAACATCTCTACCACACCATGGAAACACATTCCTGCTGAGAACCAAAAATCCGTAACTGAGTTTGAATGACATTCTATGATTTCAAGCGAACAATATTAATGATTTAATTATCTATTGAGAGTAAATTATTCCATTTCAATATAATTTTATAACATGAATGCCATAAATAAGATTGTTTATAAATACTTGACAAGTCAAAACTAGATTTATAATAAATAATAAAAGGAAGTAGATAAAAAAGGAAAAGTTTGAAATAACAGTATCAGAAATATAAACTGCAAAAAACTGAGATACTAAAAATTAAAACAAGCAGATACTAATTATTTAGAAGCATCATTTTCTGCTAAAGAAAAAAGTTTTACTGTACTTTTTTCCTTAATGGGGTAAGCATATAGCTACATGGAAATATATTATACTTGTGCAGTCCTGTTTTTTCTTTTAATGTGCTCTCCCCTGTCTTCTTGGGGATATAACCTGGACAAAAGAAGGAAACTCTCAATTTTTTTCAAGATGAAGATGGCAGACATACAGTGTGACTGAGAGCTGCATGCAGTTTGAGGCAGTGGGAAATGAGATTTTTAGTGAAATTCTGGCTCACTGAAGTCAATGGCAGCTTTACCATTAGTTTTAGAGAAAGCAGAATGTTGCTCTATAATTAAATCATTAGCATAATTTTCTACAGCACATTCTTTGTTCGCTAACGTAAATGCAAGTACCTTTAATATTATAGGTGCTTTATATCCTAACTTTATCTAGTATCACGTGGAACAAAGGGGTTTTTTTATGACAATGCCTCTACAATTTGATACATGCCCTACAAAAACAGCTATAGTTTTAAATGCAACAATTATTCACTACGTAACTGTCAGTATTACCTAGCAGATATAGAATAAAATGCATACCTGAAGGAAAATCCTTCCAATTCCACTCAACAGCTGAGGCTCTTGCTGTGGGTAATATTTGATGACGGTGTGATAAGCATCTACAGCAAGCACGTAGTCCTAAGG
Source organism: Balearica regulorum gibbericeps (assembly GCF_011004875.1). NCBI lineage: Eukaryota > Metazoa > Chordata > Aves > Gruiformes > Gruidae > Balearica > Balearica regulorum. The sequence continues at coordinate 20,133,051 of NC_046186.1, forward strand.
GGTGAAAAGAACATGTCCAGATATTTAAGCTCAGCATTCTTCAGCCTATAGATTGCCTTCTTTTTAAAGACATATTCAAGCAGAATTAAAGTAATTGCAACTTGTCAATGGGACAGAATTTCTACCTATCACCGTAGGCACCAGCAGCTGACTATATTGGTCTTTTCTCAGTTATACTGGAACTGCATACACAGGGAATCTTCCTTTTTTTTTTTCTTCCAAACTAGATCATACTCTGTTTGTAGCTAAATGCCAAGAACAAAAAATCTGAACACTTACTCTTTAGCATAGATTATAAAAGCCTTCTGTGTGATTGGGGTATACATAGTTGAGAAGCATCTCATGTTTCAAATATATGTATCATTTACTTGGTTTAACAAACTATGTTCTGAAGCTTTGGGAACTGCTTGTGCACATGCTCTTAATTTGTGAAAAATACAGTGTGTCAGAAGCTGCAATTGATGCACGTTTTCAGATGACAAACTAGCACTATTGCCAAGGGAAGCACCACCTTTTCTATCCTTCCACCCAAACCATCATTCCCTTCTACCATACCACATAAAAGCAAAATGAACAGGTAATCTAAATAGAAAACTGATTTGGGCTAAAACTAAGTAAGGGGTGGGCTGGTTCTGAACTGCAGGAAGCTTTGCAAGTGATCTTCCCCCCACCCCCTGCACAAAGATCACGCTGGCAAGTGGCAGCTCTGAGATCTGCCTGCTCAAGATGCAGTGCAACCATACCCTCCAGATAATGCCCAGTGACAGAGGATTAAACACAATCACGGTCTCATTTCTCACAGGAAAGAAATGCCTATGTGAGTGGTTACTGCAGTTCAGCTGTTTCATGGTTAAACAGCAATAATTCAATGACTTTTAGAGCCTGGCTACATGGTCTTTGGCAGGCATGCAGGAGAAACTCTGCACGTCTGTAAGCCGAGTGGCAGACAGGCAGTATGGACATTCACAGGGCACAGGGTTGCGCCAGCCTCAGCAATACTGTCTGGGAGCAATCCAGGGCGGAGGCAGTGAAAGCCTGCATTTCCTTGTAAAAACCAGGCATACGCAAAGACAGAAGACTTTCTGTGCTGTACTTATTTGGTGATTCCTGACAGTCCTGCCCTTCAGCTTAATAGAAGAATTTGTGGTGGGTGTTAGGAAGCAAAAGACATCAAAGAATAATCTTTCAAAACTGCACAGACACCTTGGGATACTCTCTACCCTACCATTTTTCTTGGTCAAATTACAGTACTCATTTAATTTGTCACTAATGTGATCACAGCTACCGGTAAAGGTACTTTTTCTTCATCTCCTGCTTAGTCTGAGGCGGCAATGTGCCCCAGGTACAATTAATTTCTTTTCCTGAGGTCACACTTAAAACGATTGAACCCTACTTGACCTGCGCACCAGGTCCCCATTTAGAACGTACTAATTGTTTCATACGCACAGAAAAATCAAGAGGTGTCTTTGGAGTCTGATCTGTATATGAGAAAATTACATGTCCTATAAGAGTAGAGGCTGACTTACACAGCCTGGAGGCACCCTGCAAGACCCTTCTTTTGCAAACAACTTGTATACTGTGGGTATAATGATTAATTCTGAACTGTTAATGATTAACATTTAGAGTTTATTCCAATTCTAATGTGCCATGCCATGCTCATGCTTATTATTGGTAATGGGAAGAGTTGAGAGCAAAGACAACAGGCCATATACACAAAAATATATTTATTTAAATTCTGACTCATTTAGCATTCAGAACTCAAATATGAGGAAATTTATGCTACCAAAATTTTTCATAAATTTAAGATTTAGGAAAATTTCACTTTTCACTGTAACAGCTCTCACTAAAGGACTTCATTGATCATGGAGTCTCACTGTGTTAGGCCGGCATAAAAAACTTGGAATAGGGACCCTCTGAACTGGGTCCTTAGAGGAACCCCAGCCACTCTTGTATTAGCTATTAATACCTGCAAGAATGTCATTTATAAAATCTGAAGGATTGTCTATGACTGTGAATTTTATCGCTTTAAGCATAAAATGTGCTCACTGGAGAAATAATTTTTTTATATTAAATTCTAGCTTTTGTGCTCAGTATCTTCCATTCTGTGGTCTAAAGCTGCCCCTTACCCAGCGCTCAGTCTCATGCTACACAACAAAGATGTGTAGCACAACCACGAGGGATGGAGGTTTTAGTCACATCCCCAAACTGATGTAGAAACAACTCCCAGGAGATCAGGCAGTAAAGCTGATAGAAAAGTGCTTCTGTCAGCTTAGTTTACAGTTTAGCATGATTTGACTGCAGAAGTGTCTCAGCCAGAAGCAGCTGCACGAGGGGGCACTGTTTGCACAATTATAACACCACAAGCTCCCTAGTGCAGGTAGTAGCCACCCTCGGTAGCAACAAGCAGTCAAATAATGTCTTGGAGGTCCACTTCACAGGGGCTTCATGCCTAGTCAGGCAAACATACCCTCCTCCCCTTTCGCATTCCTATCAAGTGACTGTACATCACCATATGCGTTGGAACTAGGAGTATGTAAACATTCGCACCTCCTAAAATGTGAGAGTGGAGGTGAAGCATTAAGAGTACGCACTGTATTCGTGGATATGGCACCCTGTTTCCATATGACGGCACAGTACATAGCATCTGTGCTTATCTACCCCATGCCTTGCAGTACCTATCACAGGAATGGGACCCATTTCTTCCAGATGATGACAAGAGACTAAGTTACAGACGTCCAAAGCCACCCTAAGCATAGGCAAGGATGGCCCCAGGATGAAACTGTAAAACATCATCACAATATCCAGGCTCGCTTCTAAATAGAACCTCATTCTGTAGTTACTCCAGGATCCCACAGTGAGTTTTATATGCGTTTACTCTTCCCCTCACACTATCATGGAAGCAGTAGTAGACTTCTAGAGTATCCTACATGTGATACAGAATGATACTATTCCATAGTAGGTTATGAAAGCATCTTATCTGACAGTTTCTTCTGAAGGAGCATATTGTAAAGTACATGAAATTTGCTCTCATTTACTGAAGACTTTGTTTTCATTCCCAGCTTTGCTAATGTGACATGGTAAAGAAAAATTGTCTGTGAAAATGATAAATAGGCACTCTCTCAGAGGAGCAAAGTCTTGGCTGACAGAGGTTGTGGTTGTGAGGAGTAAGACATATTAGGTACTGTCAATAAAAACCCCAGTTATTACAGCTTGTGATCTTAAGACTTAAAGGATGGGGTTGATGTATTGTCTTGGTCTTTAATTTCTAAAGATTGCGAGCCTTCAGATTTTCCACACCTTCACAAAAAAATCCCAAAAGAAGGACTGAAGTTACACAATTCAGGATATGAATGAGAGTTGGTCTATTGTTTTAAATTCAGTATCTCTTTTACTAGGAAAATTTGGAGCTAACATTAAATATATTCATCCAAAATACTTCTAGTAAGACATTGGATCTACTTGCACAACAATGGCAAGTGGGGTTTGTTTTTCCTTTGCTGCGCTGCAGTATAACTGTATTTCCCTTAATGATCACTACATTATACATCTTCATGTTTCATTCACCACCACCTTAAGTACTTAAAATATTAATTATGAGATATTTAGAAATAAGCATAAATGACCATGATGTATAGAATGCTGGGAGTAGGTTCAATAAATCCTAGAGTAAAATCAGCTATAGTTACACAAAGTGTAGAGTTCATAAATACTATATTTTGGGAAAAGAGGACAGGGATATCTAGCGCACTTGTGGAACGGTTACGAAAGCAGAGATTCACAGCGTTATGAATCCATAAGAGTAGTACTGCAGCACAGTCAGGCAAAAGACAGGCCGATTCATGCAGTCTTTCTCCTTTAAATCATAGAGGAACCGAAGTCCTTAGGCATCAGTCCCTTGCGTTATTAGCACAAGCTGTTGCCTCCTTCTTTGTACAGTTTTAATTGTATTAGACCTGAATTAAAATAAATTCTAATGCTTTTGTTTTTACGAAGGACAAGTTCTACAAAAGCTAAGACAACACTGAAAAAAGAAAAATCTAAAAAGTGCAAAATGTGCCTTTAATTAGAGTGCATTTATAATATATATGGAAAGTACTTAAGTGTTTATTCCTCAGAGAGGTAAAAGTCTGGTAAGATAATGTCAAAAGCGATTTTAGCTCAGATGAAAAGAAGTTAAAAAGTTTTCAAGACACTTCCATGGTGATTTAGTAAAATGACAGACATTTTGCAATTAGATTGCTGAAATGAAGCAATGCACATCATCAGTTGCATTTTAAATGAATATTCATTCCCTCATGCTGCTATATTCAGGGTATGCTTCCACAGTGACTTAAGCTCACAGTTCTTGTAAACAGAAGTCTACAGTGACACATTACGTGGTCTCCCCTTCCCTTCCTGCTGTATTTCCACCTCCTCCCTCAAGTTGTCCTTGTTCACGTGAAATGGGAAGAGTCGATACAGTTGATATGACTGAGATCCACCATTTCTTTGTTTCTGTCACTTGGTTAAGTCCAAAAGTGGTACACGGAAGGAAGCTAGAATACATTTAAGAAAGGTTGCACAAAGAAAAGACCATATAGTAAGACTGCCTTAAACTGCAACCGAACCGTGTCATCGCTCACACAGATAAAGGGACACAGCAGGCAGGAATCTGCACCTAGGAAAGACAGTCCCTGGGTAAATGACATGTGTGGTTAATTTCCTGTTCCACTATAGGTTTCCTGTGCAAGTCTGGGTGAATCACTTCTTTGCACCTCACTCACTACCTCCAAAACAATATACCCTTCTACCTCAAAAATGTAATGAGATGTTTAGCTATGAAACTAATGAGGCCATATTTAAAAAGACAAAAATCATTGAGCTACATAAACAGAATTCCTTGAGTCAGATAAGTAATGCAGAAGAGAGATGACATGGAATAAACCTAATTAGAGTTGAGGATAACTGAAGTAGATTTAAATAGTTATAGGCCCATTATCTAATCAAAGTCCTTTTTATTTTCAAGAGTCAATCCTGACAAGATTGTTCCCTATTAAATACTACTGAAGATTTCTGGCCAAAGAGAGAGGTTAGTAAAAATAGGATTACCAGTTTTTCTTTTTTTATACCAATGTTGCATAGTTCTACTTTAATAAATTATTATTATTATTTACTAATAGCACAAACTATTATTCCATTCACCTAATAGTACTTGGGGACCAAATATAACCATATTGCAATATTGTAAATGTTCACTAGATGGCAACAGATGGCACTGACTTAGAGAATGAAATCAGTTGGGTTGTTTTTTTTTAAATTACATACACTTGAAATACTTGAATAAAAACAAATGCAGTTTTGAAAGTGTATTACACAACAGCAAAAAATTATAAATATGTGGAATTCTGTTCAGTTAATATAATTATTCTGGGACAATTAACAAAAGTGTGTTTAAAAATTATTTGAAGAAATAGTTTCATACTGAATACTCTAGAAGGTGAAGAAGATAATTATAGCATTGCTGCATGTTAGAACAGTCTTAAAATTTATTAAATTTATAAGTACCCAATATAACTCTCTCACAGATGATCTGTCACATAAGTGGAAAAAGTAACTTCATGTACTACTCTGATTTTACTGCAACATTGACTACGTTTGATAAATCTTTCTTAAAAACTCTCTACTCCTCAATATAGGGATATTTCTGAAAACTGAGAGACTCACAACTACACCATAGCCAATGCACTGAAATGCAAATTTCAGACGGAAGTAATTACGCATTAACATGCAGTTGTGAGTAACCTGGAAGTTATTGTGAACTATACATTTCTAACCTAACAGCTCTGAGACCGGCCCTAAATACAATTGGTCTTAAGAAATATCTGAACTGCAGTATTTCTGAAGTACCATTTCCAAAAAGGTGATAATCTCTATACACCAATCTATTACTACAAGAAAATAGCACTAAGAGGACAAAACCAAAAGAAAGGTGAGAACTGTGCACGCGCGTGGATTTGTGTGTACATGACAAGAAAAACACTGAAAGTGTTAGAAGTGAATTTCTTGGAAAAAATATATTGCCAGCATTTTTTTATTTATATATTCTACTTTGTGTGGGATGGCAATTCATGCTTTTCTCCACTTGCTTTTGGAAAAAGAAAGTTCCTTAAAAACTGAACCTACATCAAGTACCTACTTTAAAACACAAATGCTAATAGTAATTCTTAAAAATACCTCATAATTTAATGGACAACTATTTCTATTCAAGACAGAAATGTTCTGATCGCAGTATCACTATGAATAAAAATTTCTGTTTTCCCTAATTCTCATAAAAAGGATATTCCATTTCATGTGAAGCAGTATTTGGATAACTGGATCTTATCTAAAAAATGCATGCTTTTTCAGGTATTGTAATATTAGAAACGGAGCCCCGTTTGGGAAGTAGCTTAGGAAACACCAGAGGGTCAGGTTTGTCATGACCTTGGGCAAAGAGCAGGGTGCAGGGAGTGCAAATCTACACTGGCCTGTGCAGATTATACTGCTGGCAGCTCTGCTCTGACGCTGTTGCTACTAATTGATTTGTGAAGTACAGTTAAGCTCAGGCTAACAGCAGTTTGTTGCAAGCTCAGAATGGTGATACCCCTATTTCCCTGACCATGAGGTGAACAGCAGAAGTTTTATTTCTACTTCCTGAACACAAGGAGAAGCTAAGACTGTTGCACCAAAATGGAGTAGGATTGCTTAAAAAGCAAGGAGGAAACAAGGGAAAAAAAATCAACAGTGGAAGCTAGTTACTTTTGCTTTTATTCCTTTATCTTCCCCCCCTACCCACTAGTGAGGATTTAAACTTGAAAGACGGTATCTTACAATTGAGATAAGTTGACAAGGGAGGATGTATTTACATGTTCTGGATCTTCATCATATACAAAGGCTACGGTATTATTAATCCTCAGAAACAGAGCAACATTTCTGGTGCACAGTTTGAAAAAGACAGAGCACATAATTGCTTTTAATTACAGCATTTAGTTAAGTGTTTGAAAAATTCAATTTAAAAATGCAAATTCTGTATTGTTATTGCATGTTCTCCAGGATGATTTGGGGAGAAATAAGTACAGATATGTTCCCAAAGAACATTACTGCAAATGGTTATCTATTAAATAAGACATTATTAAGTCTAATTAATTCTTCACTAAGCAAAACCTCCATGTACAGTCAGGTAGTCTTCCCTTATCTATGCACCAGTAATTCTCTCGCACTTTCTCTGACATTCTATTCTGAAATATACGGTACCTCTGCAGTTGCTGCCACCCACGTACCTTCATCATTAGCAGACAGTTTGCCATGGAGTACATCACCCGGCCCAGACGTGACCTCCACAGCTGAACAGAGGCTGCAAAATAAGAGCAGCTTGTGAATTTGCACAAATAAATTAGAGGTTCGTTCTTGCCATCAATTATTGGTCCTATGAATTACAATTTTGAAAGATCCCTCTCGTTAACACCACCGGGTTTTAGCCCAGAATTTTTAATTCTCAGCCATGCTGCACCACGAGACAGAAAATTCTGCATCTCTCCGAGGGAACTGCTCGAACAGCTCTAGGGACCATACATGATGCAACAACGCAGAGAAATAGACAGCCGCTCAGCTTTGAGCTCAGGTCAAATATTAAATGCTAAAAGAAGCCACACATTTTTCCAATATCAGAACAAAAGGTGCATAAAAAGATTCAAGTGATAATAAGCATCAGTTTAAAAACATGTAATCTACAGCATTAAATGTGATAAACTCAAAAAAATCAAACATAGCTAAAATGTCATTTCAGAGCCAAAACATGCAGGGTGAGAACTGTCTGAGCCTGGGACTGTTTGTGCTTGCCTCTGGCTTAGAGATACGCAGGAAAAATCTGCCAAGCCTGTCTGCTTTCCCCATGCTCCTGGAGCTTGCAGGCATTAAAAGCTGCAGCAGCAGATCTCTCTCTTGCTTTGCAGACAGACTCCTGATGTTGTAAGAGATCTGTGTTGTTCACACAGATCCTTATTTCCTCATGTTACAGTGCCATAGATCAGTGCTAGAAATATTCCTCTAATCCTCAAAAGTAAACATTAGGAGTATTAATTTAGTACATTTGGAAAATAAATGTATCTCAGTCAATCAGCTGTCAAGGTCACTGTAATGATTTGAGAAGGGGGGAGAAAAGGGAGAAGAGGCAATTTCAATGAGATTGTGATAACTGAGACCACTTATTTGTATCAATAATGTAGTCTCTGATGAAAGCATGGCAGGTCACACAGGTAATACTTTCAGCACACTAAAGGCCATTACAAATAAGAGAGCTTGGTGAAATGTCTACTGCCCTTCCTAAAAAGAAAAAATCCTTCAATCCTCTCCAACAACAAAACAAAAAATATTTGGGAATATTCCCAAATTATCTTTGCCAAAAAGGGGCATAATGTGGAGCCCAAGACTGAACCCAGTATCTCATACACCATAGGTTAAAATCATTCATTACTCCTAGCTTTTGCTTTAGAAATTCCCCCTTGACCACACATCCCTACTGCTATTAATGGAGAGGACGATATAAACCATGAGCAAATATGTTACGATACTTTTCTGTTTTTCTTTGTGGGTGTCTGTAAAACCTGGACATAATTATAGAGAATGACAGAATTGTTTAGCTTGGAAAAGACCTTTAAGATCATCACGTCCAACCATTAACCTAGCATTGCCAAGTTCACCACTAAACCATGTCCCTAAGCACCACATCTACATGTCTTTTAAATCCCTCCAGGGATGGTGACTCAACCACTTCCCTGGGCAGCCTGTTCCAGTGCTTGGCAACCCTTGTGGTGAATAATTTTTTCCTAATATCCAATCTAAACCTCCCCTGGCACAATGTGAGGCCATTTCCTCTTGTCCTATCCCTTGTTACTTGGGATAAGAGACCAACACACACCTGGCTACAGCCTCCTTTCAGGTAGTTGTAGAGAGCGATAAGGTCTCCCCTCAGCCTCCTCTTCTCCAGGCTAAACCCCAGTTCCCTCAGTTGCCCCTCACAAGACTTGTTCTCCAGACCCTTCACCAGCTTCATTGCCCTTCTCTGGACACGCTCCAGCAGCTCAATGTCTTTCTTGTAGTGAGGGGCCCAAAACTGAACACAGCACTCAAGGTGTGGCCTCACCAGTGCCGAGTACAGGGGACGATCACTTCCCTAGTCCTGCTGGCCACACTATTCCTGATACAAGCCAGGATGCTCTTGGCCTTCTTGGCCACCTGGGCACATTGCTAGCTCATGTTCAGCCGGCTGTCAACCAACACCCCCAGGTCCTTTTCTGCTGGGCAGCTTTCCAGCCACTCATCCCCGAGCCTGTAGCATTGCGTGGGGTTGTTGGGACCCAAGTGCAGGACCTGGCACTTGGCCTTTTTGAACCTCATACAGTTGGCCTCGGCCCATTGATCCAGCCTGTGCAGATCCCTCTGTAGACTCTTCCTACTCTCAAGCAGATCAACACTCCCACCCAACTTGGTGTTGCCTACAAACTTACTGAGGCTGCACTCAACCCCCTTGTCCAATCATTGATGAAGATATCAAAGAGAACTGACCCCAGTACTGAGCCCTGGGGAACACGACTTGTGACTGGCCGCCAACTGGATTTAACTCCATTCAACACAACTCCTTGGGCCTGGCTATCCAGCCAGTTTTTTACCCAGCGACGTCTATGCCCATGCAAGTCATGAGCAGCCAGTTTCTACAGGACAATGCTGTGGGAAACAGTGTCAAAGGCTTTACTAAAGTCTGGGTAGACAACATCCAGAGCCTTTCCCTCACCTTGTCATAGAAGGAGATCAGGCTAGTCAAGCAGGACCTGCCCTTCAAGAACCCATGCTGACTGGGTCTGACCCCCTGGTTGTCCTGTACATGCCACATGATGGCACTCAGGATGATCTGCTCTACAACCTTCCCCAGCACCGAGGTCAGACTGACAGACCTGCAGTTCCCCAGATCCTCCTTCTGGCCCTTCCTGCGGATGAACGACACATTGGCTAACCTCCAGTCAACTGGGACCTCCCTGGTTAGCCAGGACTGCTGGTAAATGATGGAAAGTGGCTTGGCGAGCTCTTCTCCCAGCTCCCTCAGTACCCTTGGGTGGATCCCATCTGGTCCCATAGACCTGTGTGTGTCTCAGTGGTGTATCAGGTCACTAACCAGTTCCCCTTGGATTACAGGGGCTTCATTCTACTCCCTTTCCCTGTCTTCCAGTGCAGGGGGTTGGGTACCCAGAGAACAACTGGTCTTACTACTAAAGGCTGAGGCAAAGAAGGCATTAAGTACATCAGCATTTTCCTCAGCCTTTGTCACTATGTTTCCTCCCTACATCCAATAAAGGAAGGAGATTCTCCTTAGTCCTCCTTTTGCTGCTAATGTATTTATAGAAACATTTATTATGGTCTTTTATGATAGTAGCCAGATTAAGTTTTAGCTGGACTTCTAATTTTCTCCCTGCATAATCTCATGACATCCTTGTAGTCCTCCTGAGTTGCCCACCCTTTCTTCCAAAGTCCATAAACTCTTTTTTTCCTGAGTTCCAGCCAAACCTCTCTGTTCAGCCAGGCCAGTGGTCTTCCCCACTGGCTCATCTTTCGGCGCATGGGGATGGTCTGCTCCTGCGCCTTTAAGATCGCTTTCTTTAAGAATGTCCATCCTTCCTGGACTCCTTTGCCCTTCAGCACTGCCTCCCATGGCACTCCATCAACCAGGCTCCTGAACAGGTTAAAGCCTGCCCTCCGGAAGTCCAAGGTGGCAGTTCTGTTGACCCCTCTCCTTACTTCTCCAAGAATCAAACCCAATTGTTTCATGATAGCTATGCCCAAGACAGCCCCCAACCATCACATCACCCACAAGTCCTTCTCTCTTCGTGAACAACAGGTCCAGCAGGACGCCTTCCCTAGCTGGCTCAAACACTCTTATTTTCCACACACTCCAGCAAGGTGGAACGTGCCACATGGATCTCCATCCCCTATCTCCACTGAGACAGCAGGCTGAAGGACCTCACTAGCACACCATCCTTCAAACATTGGTGTCCTGCCCCCAGGCTTATCTCTAGCAGCCTGGTTTTACCCCTTTCCTCCTTCAAATCTAGTTTAAAGCTCTTTCAATGAGCCCTGCTAACTCCTGTGCAAAGATCTTTTTCCCTCTTTGAGACAGCTGTACCCTGGCAACCTGGCTGCCAGGAGGCCTTTTGTCCATGATCAAAAACCCCAAAATTCTGCCAGTGACACCAGGCTCAGAGCCAGGTACTGAACTGCTAGCTCTTCTTGTTTCTCCCCTCATCATTCCCTGCAACTGGAAGGATAGAGGAGAACACTACTTGTGCTCCTGATCCTCTAACCAGTCGTCCCAAGGCCCTGAAGTCCCTCTTGATTGCTCTCAGACTTCTTGTTGCAACTTCATCACTGCCTAAATAACTCTCCTTTATTATTTCACTTATGTTAATCTCTCCTTTTTGCATGTACTTATAGTTTGGTAACCACATTCAGCTTTGTAAGACTTAGGTGACAACAAATTAGATGCTGATTTCTGAAGTGGAGACATCTAGGTTTCCTGTTAACAATCCAATAGCACCAGCTATGGTTCTGAAAAAGGACTGCAAAGATGACAGACGTGATGTCTTCAGTCTGTGCTATAAACTGAACAGGAACCTGAACTGGAAATCGGGTAGCCCTGTGGGATGAAGCTTCTTAGCACTGGCAGAAAAGGGTTAAAGAAAAACTGCAAAGCAGTAAACCAAATTGAAAACCCAGCAGCTGATCACTGTATGTTACTGAAACGCCTGAAACCCACTCTGCAGGCCCACACAGCTACGCTTCCGCTCTAAGCATTTGTTTTCCCTTGTTATTTATCAAGGACTCCATACTCCACACTGTCATTCATTTCAATAGGAGCTCTGTGCACTGAGAAGTTGCAAATTTGGCATCTTATAGAACGCATTACCAGGCAAGTGGTGCAATGCTAAACCTCTCTGCCTGTTGAAAAACTGGCATATGAGGCACTCTATTCCAGACTAGAGGAGATGTACATGGTAAGTCGATCAGTGTGGCACCTTCTTACACTGGCAATAAGGAAATTACATGCTAAGCATAATCCCCATAATGAATTAAGGCTGTCTTCACATAAAGTTAATAAGGTTTGCCTCAGCTAGTCTCACATGAAAAAAACCCAACAAACCCATTATCAGCCTCCTGGAGCTCCAAATGCAGTGAAGCAGCAGACAGGGAGCAGACCTGGCTGACCTCCACAAACAATAGCAGTCAACAGTCTGCAAAAGTCCCACAGGCTTTTTGGCAGTCTTAAACCTACAGGCAGCTGCACAGTAGACATATGAAGATCTCTCCAAATTTTCAGCAGCCTTGTTCCTTGGTAACTACTAGCTGTGGCTTTTCTAACTATGCCTCCTCCTGAGCTCAGCTCAGCTCTAAAGCAGCAGCAGAGAGGAAAAGCAAGGAGCCAGAAACACATGAGTGAGGTAGACTGCAGGACACAGGATTATGACAGCTAGGAAAAAGTCCTTGTACCTTAAATGAGAAAGAGTGTCTTGGTTTTAAAGGGGTAAAAAGAATGTGGGGATAATAAGGACAAAAATGAGGGTAGAAAGGGGATAACAGGGAAAAGTAGGTAGGAGAACAGAAGCAAGAAAAATAGTAGATATAAGGACAGAAGAACAGAAACTCCTGGAACACTGTGGATAAATCTTCAATAGCAGATTATTTATCTTTTCCCTAACGCCTTTGAGAAAAACAGTAAATGAATTCATTTAATTGTATTTACAAATGCCTTTATGGTATATGCTGCTCACATGTGTGTAAATTTTTTAGGGCCTATCTAGATGGTGTATTAAGTAAAGTACAGTAACACATTAAAGTTGCTTTACATCCCGTTAATTTGAAGATCAAGCAGAAGAGTTCAGACAGATCTGCATCCTTCCATACAGACGTTGTTTTAGGGAATTGTTTATAAAAATTTTTTAACTCTGCTAACAAGTCTACTCAGCCTTTTCCTACCTCAGAGGCAGACTCTTACTTCCCACAGGCTCTAGGTTACTGTTATCCTAGAAAAAAGTTGGCAAGATTTCCTTAGAGTGTCAGCTGATGCTGAAAGGTTTTTGTTTTCTTGGTGTGATGTTTTTAGCTTGCTAGGCACCATGAGTGGTTCATATAATCTAACAATGCAATCATCTCTTCTCCAATTCTTAAGAGTACTCAAATTACTTAATTAGTATAAATGCCATTAAAAAAATAAAAAAAGACGCTTGGACAACTAATTTGTCCTGATGACCCTTCTTGATGCAGTAATGTATCCTATAGTATTGAAGTTAAACAACTACGGTAGAAGGAACAGGAAAAAACCAGAATTGCATATAAAATCATAAAAATGATTAATATAATCTAAATCTTATTCTAAAAAGTGACTTAGGTATTTCAGGAGTCTAAGTACCATGCAGCTACAGCAAGACTCAGCCATCTATGTAGAAGGATCCTAGGCCAGTGTAGCCCTTGCATGATGGCAGTTCAATCTAAAGAAAGTTAGTGTATTTTACATGTGAGAACTAAGAGGAGCCAGCGAGCCAAGGCTTAAGATGAAACATCCATCCAGCTGCAACAGCAATACACTTATATATTTGTCATTACAGGATAGCAGCCATGTTCTTTGTTTCTTCTAAGCAGGAAAAAAAAATGATTTAGTGCACCAGTTTGATCAAGGGCAAAACTGTGAAATTAATTCCAGCAAATAAAAGTACAAGGTATATAATTTCAGAGGCTGAGTAGGCTATAAGATTACAAAAATACTGTTTTAACAACTCTGGGGCAGTCTTGTGAAAACTTCTGGCATACTTAGGCAAGTGATAAAAACACACTGCCTGTGAAAAAAATGTTTAAAGAATACCTACCTTGTCTGTTCTCCTGTGTAATGTTAGTCATACTTCCATCTTCAGCTAAGCCTTGTTCCAAATTTTCTAGTATCTGTAGTAAATTTTTTAAAGTAACCAACATGAGTTTAAACAGCACTACACATTAAATGCAAATTATCTACAATTGACAGTTTATATGAAAACCAATTCAGGCAGGAATGCTTCACCTAGGTACAGTTCAAAATTACTGATTATCACCACAGCTAGATCAATTGCATAAAGTAAGAAAGTCATTGTAGGGTAGAAGGATGTTAGAGTTCAGGTTTATGATACTTACAGAACATTAAATGTCAGCACACTCTAGGGACATACACATTTTGTTAAGCAAAACATGAAATATGCTTCACCAGGGAATGAATGTTAACAAGCACAAAGAAAGTCAAACTGATTTTTCATTGAAAGCCACTGCCTCTTGACTCCTCCACCCTAAGTAGGGGCTCTGGTTTCATCCTTTTGTCCTTAATGAAGTACTCCTCTTAGTTCTTACTGCTATTTCCTTCTCAAAGTTTGGGGTTTATTGCTTCTTTTTATTTATTATAGATTTTAAATCATGTAAATTGTTGACTAAATGAAACATTTGTTGTATTATTGGAAGAATGAAAATGTATATTTAATGAAGCTTGTGTCTTAAGCACTTCTAAAATATGTATGTAAGGCTCCATCTGAAATGGAAGTAAACTTTTCTTTTTCTAATACCATTACAGTTTCTCCAAATTTGTTCTCTGATTCCCACAGATCACCCTATTTTTCCTGTTAGAGATTTATAACTTTGGTTGTAGAACACTGCTTGAGATTTCCTTCCAAAAACCATTAATGCCACTTGCTCTTTAATCAGCTGCTGTGGTTAGCCAATTATGGAAATACAAGGTGCTTCCTCTTCCGGGGACTGAGTGCACTGCCGAACACAGAACTCTCAGCTTCTGTCAGTATAAGAAGAATTATTTTTTTTCCTACACCAGCAAAGCATTCCAACTGTGCTCAGTGCTTTGTAAGCAAACACTTAAAAAACAACACAGGAAATCCTCCAAAGCAAAGACAAGTAGAATTAAACTGGCCTCAGACAGCGTGTTGGTGCCTTCTACAGCCAATGAAAAGCAATCAGTACCTCCAGGAAGCAAGTTCATGCCACCTATTCCAGACATCCTAAGGTGGAAGGAATTGCCCTAAGAGATACCAATCTCTTTTCACAGACTAGAGTGAAAGCCTGAAGTTACATGCCATAAATTTTGCTATAAGGAACTTAAGAGCAAGGAGAGACGTATGATGAAATGACTGCAGTTACCACATGCCAGCTGAGCCAGGGTAATTTTCCTGATAAGAATTGTTAGCCATGACAAATACAAGGTAATATGATTTAGTGTAAACCTTGTTCACAGAGGGCTAGGCTAAGTTGCCTTACCTCAAATTCTGAGAGGTTATGAGCATACACCATAGATACTGCAGCTTAGTTGATAGGTTGCCATTAATGAGATTGCAGTGGCATGCCTGCAAGACTTTCAAAAGCAGTGTAGCCACTTAGCAATCCCTTAGAAACCAAAGCATCACACTGAAGTGTTAAATGCCCGGTGTATAATGAGGCACCTTGTCCGAGGAAAAAACAAACTCTGCTCTCTCAGAAACACCTTAACGTCTATTTTCTCTACAGTCTAAAAACCATGACCTTTTTCTTCCCCTGGAAAACACCTAATGATCACTTCTCATTCTCAATAAGGCTGAGTTCTTACTCTTGAAATGGTCTAAACGCAAGGTGCCTTCATCAATGAGACATGCGGTTTTGTTTAAAAAGTCAACACATTTGTTTGACAAAGTCATTCTCTGAAAATGTGTTCACTAACATCATCAAAAAAAGAATGAATTAGATATTAGCATACAATTAGAGTATTACATTAACCATTCTGTGACATTACTTGGGGCTATCTAAGACATCACCTCAAGCTCAACGTAATTAAAACAGAACTCGGTGCTGATTTGAGGCTAATTGTTTTATTCCCTAAGTTTATCTCCTTTTGCTCTTCTTAAGTATAGGAACATCGTCTGCAGTTTTTCAGTATTTGGGCATTTCCCCAGTTTTCCAAGAATTGTTTAATAATAACATCAATGATTCAGGTAGTTCCTCAGCGTAAGCTAACTAATTGGGTTAGTTGACATGAAATGTTTAATTTTAGCAAATTCCCTCATCCCACTTTTCTACAGATGGTAAACTGTTTATTATAGTAGTATCTCACGGAATAGCTCTAAACATCCTTGTTTCTATTATAAAGAGAAATATGATTGAACACTTCTACCATTCACTTAAACATGCTTTACATATTACTTATGCTTTTTCATTTAGCATATTTATAAATGCACACTCATGAGTTTCACTGACTAGTATTACTTCACTGATTCACTCCCTATCAATCAGTTTCATTCCCGATCAATCGCCTGTATACTGTAATTACTAACCTATGCACACCACCATATGCATTCCTAGTTTCCTATCCTTACATATCTCTTTTTACTACTTTAGTTCTTCTTCCACAACTTTTCACCAGCATTAGCTTCTTACTCAAAATAACCTTTTTTGGTGCTTCTGGAATTGTGGCTTTTTGGGTACTCAGACTGTGGCAGGATCAGCATCATTTCTACAAACTCATCAAACAAGGTGTCAGGACAAATACTCCCTAGACTGAAGTAACATATGAGAAACAGAATACTTATGTGACCTTAGTAACTGAGCCAGAACCGGAAGTTGAATGAGAATAAAAACCAAAACCAATCAGTTGTTAAGAGACTGAAAAGTTCATCAATTTGGAAGTAAAACTGAAGACCAGGAGATGAAGAGTGTGTATGGAAGGGCCAGGGAGGAACGTAACTACTCATGAAGAAGCATGGTAGAACTACAGAGGGAGTGGCTGATGGACAAACAGCACAAAGTATTTTTAGAAAAGTTTTGCAGACATAACACTTGCAGAGGCTTTTTTAGGAAGCAAGACTGTTAACCCACCTGGCACTGCTCCACCCACCTGGTAGAAGAGCCCAATACAGCTCTGCCACTTGACGGATCAGGGTTAAAAAGTGAAATAAACTGCACTATGAGATGTGTGCATTTCCAGGAGCGCTCCCTCAATCAGCTAGGAAGCTTAGGTACAAACAAGAGAGGAGTTCTGACTGTTGTTCTTTTCACATTTTGGTCTCCAGGTAAGCATTTATTAGCATGTCCTCAGCACTATTAGCACTAAAGTGATCCCGCTTGTTTTAAATGAATACTTGAAAAGAACAAACACTTTTGTAATTTGAATTACTATTTGTACTCTTACTGTTTGACTGTTTGGAGACCATTTATTTGAAGTCAGACTTATAAGGGCAACAACTCATTGAGGCAATTCATGTTAGGAAGACCAGCAATTTCACAGAGACAGTAACAATTTCATTGGATTCCTCCCCCCAAGCTACAATAGGCATTTAGCACTACAGATTGTTTCTTTCCCAAATGTTGTACCTATAGACAGAGGTGTAAAATATCTGACTAGATCTTGACCACAAATTTGCAGGAATACTGGAAAAGGTAAAAACAATATTGCCTATACAGGGAAAATGAAAACTATGGTTTTGCCCTGAACCTCCATTCCTGCTTCAGGTACCAGAAATATGTAAGTAGATAGAGGCTGAAAAGCCTGAGTTACCAAAACAGTGACAAAGTAAACATGGTTAGATCTTTAAGTAGAATGGCTAATCCAAAGCTGACAAGTGTCTGGAGAATGCATACAACAAAAAGCAAGAGGGAATTTAGCAGGTTAAAAGGAGGTATCAGATAGGAAAAAAACCCACAATTACATTAAGGAAGAGAAACAAAATAGGAAGACAAATTTTCATATGATAAGAATGCATTAGCATTAGCCTGGAATAGCCTCCCAGGGGATGTGGCCCCAGCTCCATAGGCTGGCTCATTAAAAACTAGAAAACAACCTTGCGTTGCAGAGACAGACTAGGTGAGCTAATAGGTCTTTTCTCTCTTCTAGCTTTTATGATTCCAAGATCATCTCATTTACATAATGACTATTCGTATGCCCTTCTGTAAATATGAATGACCAAAGATTATTTTCCCACTTTTTAAAATAGGGAAGTAAACCACTAGAGGCTTTTGGTTGAAAGCTCCCCAATTAATTCTGTTATAAACAAAATGGTTCCCAAGTGTCATATACAAATATTAAGACTAATGGCTGTACATCCTTTATGCTATTTTCATGGTTATACCATGAGTTTTCATAATTAGTATGTGCTTTATTCTTGAACATTCCAGGTAAGACTGAGATTATTAGACTAACAGCATTCTATACAAAAAATTAAAACATATCTAAAAAATCTTTTTGTCAGGCAACCCTGACTTCAAATGGTTAAATTATCACCAATTTACAACTATCTTTTAAAAACATATTTATCTTTACAAGCTATCCTTTTTCACACTCCTGTTTCTATAGTTGTCTTTGAATTGCTGCAAAAGACAAGGTATTTAATTAAATGCAAACAAATGAAGTAATCTGCAATGAGGTGTCTAGAATAACTAATCAGAAATATTCCCTTGAGAAGGATGGTATGTTTTATGTGTTAGTTTGTAGTTTTCTGTGTACTTTAAAAAGGAACTTTTAAATGGTACTTGAAAAAGGAACATCCATACGCACAGACAATAGCTTGTCCTGGCTACTGTATCCTGGCTCTGGTGGAAGCCGTCAGAGCAAAGGGAGACCGTTCTCTTTCTAACCTCAAGTGAACACACTAATCCAGAAGAATCTTTGCCAATTCGACACAGAAAGGCAGAGTGAAAGAGATGACGATCTGCAAACCAACAGGAAGTGCAGAGAATGGGGCACTCCTCAGAAGAGCTAGGACCAGATGTACAGCCAGCGTCAAAGAAGCTTTCCTCAAGGGATCACACAGAATTTGCAGTGATCTAAGCCACTGGAGGCTGAAGGAGTGAGAACATGAGTAAACAGACCTGTTCTTTCAGAACTTGCAGGGAAATATGTGTATTTTGATTTGTAAATCTCCTTTATTTCTATTTCATCTTCTCCAGCAGAAGTTTCCCTTATTTAAAGAAATAATCAGCCTAGTTCATGTTCAAAAAAAAATCTTGCATCAGTTTAAAAGCTTCCTTGGTAGACTGGATATGCTTTAAGGATATGCACTTCAAGGAAAAGAACGCAGGGAGAGCCACCTCAAGGTAGTAGATGACTTAAAGGTCTTGTAAAGGAGGGGGAGTTAATTTCCTTTTCTTTCATTCCTCTATTGACCAATAATCTTTAATCTGTGGAGAATCATGGCTGATCACACTGTAACTGAGGTATGGCCATTTCAATAAAGTTAGCCACATGGCTGATGAACGCCCGGCTTAGCAGTCACTTCATCATTCACATTCATACAATTTTCTCCCTCTGTTACAAGAGAAAGCAACTTAGAAACCAGTTAAGTTTTTGGAATCTAGTGGCACCTTCATGACTGAGGGCAGACAACGCAGCCCTTAATACCAGATCACATAAAAACAAGATATGAAACAGCTGATTTGCTGCAGACCAGCGTAGGCAAATGTCAGTAGAAGCACTGTGAAATCCTGCAACAGTGGAGTATGACATTTCCTAGAAGAAAAAAAAATTACTTCAAATTGAGGAGGACTGTTTATGAAGGAAAAGGCTGGAGAGAACAGTCTGGCACTAACAGTGTTAGACGAGATGGTCATGAACAGGTAATAGCATTTGTGAAGTGCTAAAAAGTAGCACTTCTTGGCCAAATTAGGTATTTCTCTCAACTATTTCCAAATCAATTCTCTCCAACTCTGTAACAAATGCCACATTCATCTCTTACTACCCAAACCTTTCATCTTTTTCCCTCATAATATGAAGAACTCTTTTTTTCCTGTAAACATTTGGTTATCCCAGTCACTACTCTGCTAGAAGCAAGGTGATTTTATACACATAAGGCCATTATAGCTATACAATTGGCAATATAAAATCTTTTCATTTCTGTTATCCAAGTTATTTTCAGGAGTAAATACAGGAAACTTTCAAGGAATACTGAAAATAAAAATTAATCACATGTATTTATCTTATATGCAGTTTTGAACTTTCAAGGTCACAGATAAAACAATAATGCTGCATTTCTTCTAGAATTCACCACATTGTAACATTCATAGTCACTGTTGCATTAGACTATTTGGGAAAGATTTCTGTAAAAAGCATTTAAAGATGACTGCTTAACAGTCAGGGTGTTGAATTTAGTGGACAAGGTTAGTATTCACAACCCCATCACTCAGCAATGACAAATCCCATATTATAATTTAGGCCATGATTTTGTATTATGGCACTTGACAAAACAAAACAAAAACTCTGAAACAAACTCAGCGAGTTGTATATTCCCAAATGACCATTGTTTCCAAAACCAGCTATTCAGACTATTTCTGAAGGTTCAAGACTACTTTTGAAGGATCAAGACCATTAAGAACTGTGCTTTGAGCTAGCTGGATGCAGCTGAGCGAGGGAAGAAAGCTCTCCTACTTGCCCTGAAACACACCTGCTTACTGTCCTCTGTGACTTGTCTGGCAAAAGCATGAAAGCAAGAGAAGTATGTTGTCCACTGTTCTACTCATTTAGTCAGAGCTACCACAGAGGAGAGAGGGAGGTATCCTAAAATGGAAGAGGCACTTAATTGCTTCTTTTAGTGAGTTCCTTATAGGTATCAAGATGGAGTAAAAAATATCATCGTTGAAACTTAGATTTCTTTATAAGGACAGTAAAATTTATTTCTTAAACATTAAGAAATGTTAGTGCATAGAGAAGCTGTTACCTTGGTGCAAATTATCTTCATATTATGCAGTCTGTCAAGTGATTCCTGAGGATTACCTAAGTACTGAGGAAGTTCAGCATGTAAAATCCGCATCGAGAAAGGCACCATGGAACCTAGAAACAGAAGTAATTTTATTAAATGTGTTTGCTATAATGATCGGTTTGTGATTTGCCTACATTACACAAGGTATTTCTCACTAATATATATAACACAAAAGCCCATTTTACCTTGGTATCTTTTTCTTCTCCTCATGAAAGATGTGAAAGATGAAAAAACAGCCAACTTTTTCTCAGTTATAACATGTAACATATTGTAAAAGGTTTTAAATAGGTAAACACATATGTAACCATAACCAAGAAGGCAAGAAAAAGGTGCACTTAATTCAAACGTTCAAAAAAAAGTTGTGCATGGAAGGACAACGATGCATTAAAGATTTTTAATAACTAATTGAAATGAAGAATTAAAAAAATGGCAGTTACAGCTACAACATTACTCCTAACATTTAATAATTATGCATATTTTACAATATATGCAGAAGAAATAATATGAAATTGTTGGCTTTGAAAGCATGCTTGTGGAAAAAGTTATATAACCAGGGCATGCAAAACCACTTCTATGTAATCCTTTTCCAAATAAGCAGAAAGTTGATATGAAGGGCCCCTATACTACAGAAAAAAAAAAAAAGAACAGAAAACCAGCATGAGTCGAAAGAAATAAAAAATAAAAACGGTGTAACGGAGAACAAAAATACAACAGACACATTAAATCTAAAAATATTTCAAGTCCTCCAGGAAATTAAAATATACTACAAAATATTTTCTTTTTTTCTATCAATATCCATAGGTTTGTGTAAAGGTCTGAGTCTATTATGCTGATCAGAGATCATTCCATTGCTCTAAAGATGACATTTAGTCTGAGTTACTTCATTAATGTTAGCTCTTCCACAAAGAGTTACTAAATAACTCTCTACTAAGACTGACTCTTCATAAACACTGTGTATTTTGTGTATTTTCTGGTTTACTGAAAATATCAAAGAAAAGGAAAGAATTTTGATCAATATTTGGGGAGAAAAATATTTCTTCTTTTTCATATTAGTTTATTTGTATGTATATTATTATTATATTTACCAAAGACCCAATCCTCTAAGATTATGAGCATCCTGGCTGACTTCAATGGCAGTTTCAGGAACCTTAGGGAATCCTAGTGTGTGCAGTATCTTGCTTTCAGATAACTGCATATCCTGATATACAGACAATAATACTGAACATAAACTAAATGCTACTATTAAAACCAAATCAGATCTAGCATAATGGATAAATAGGCCTTGCAAAATACCATGCTATGGTTCTAATATTTTAATATAATGCATTTGCTTACTTTAGACATAATCTGAGGCGATATCCCTCTCAAGTCACCTCCTGATTCACCTTATCTCAAAAATAGGACTCAGAAGCTTTTTAGACAGATTTTTTGCACCTGTTCTTAACAGGCTCGTATGTCAACGACGTAAATGCTATATACAATGAGTCACTGCCTCTAGACATTTTTTTAAAGGTTGACAATATTTTAATCACAAAACTCACTAATTATGACCTTCAGAGTAAGCCACTTACATCTACATAAATTCTCTTTTGCCAATGCTAACTATTCCCCATGGCTTCCATGACTGCTATGTTCCCGTAACGGATGTACACACAAGTTTCATGCATCATCATATGTGGAATGGAGATTAAGAAAAAACCCCTGCCTTTGAAATTCTATTAAGAGAAGCGTAAAAGGTTATTTTGACAGTAACAAAAGAAGTGAAATATTTTATGCATGCATCCTGACTAGTATCTAGCATGACACAAGTGAAGATACACAGTCAGAGCGTGGGGGGGGGTGAACAACAATGAAAAGGACGGTGAAAATAATTTCAGAGTAAATTCTGTGCAGAACACTGCAGAAAAATTGCTTTGTAGACACATTGTGAATTTAAAAATCTGTACTGCAAACCTGTGGAAGCAAATGTGACCTGCCCACACCTCTGGTGACCAAGTTCTAACTCCACCATCCAATGGTAATCCTGCCAAAAAAAGCAGTTCCTAAAAACAGCTAGTTTGGTACTGTTCTTTTGGAGAAAGTGGTCTTAATTTACTGCTAATACATGAACCACGCACCTACTGCTGCACTCAATGGGATTTCTGAGGCAAAGGTAAAAAAAGGAAGTTTTGTTCATGACTAAAGCTTTGGAAAATCTGAGATATAAAGCAAAGGAAATCTAAAATTTTAGCAATATTTCTGGTTAATGACGGTGTTCAGGCATTTTCAAGTCTGTATTGTTACATTCTCTTGTAAAATGCGGCAAAAGGTCAACTCAATAAATACTCATACAGAATATCTGAACTGGTAACAGAACAGCTCAACATACAGATAGACAGATATTTAACAGAGCGCAGATGAAATGTCTCACATTATCCATTTTTATAAAATTTATATAATGTTTTGTAAAACACTTTTTGGGATTCCATATTGTATAAAGTATTGATTTTATATATTGCTGAATTACACTATTACAATCCATGTGAGGGGAAGAAATAACCCATTACCAATCTACATAATCAGAAGTGGTGTCAGAAGATGTCAGAATGATGAACGTGACTCCCGGCCAACTTAGACTCCGTAAGAATCTGATTTATTTCCTATCACAACTAAGACCTCAGTTGTAATAGGCATTCAGAACTATATGACTTCGAAATGTACTTTATTAACATATTATTTCTCAACCACTTAGTATTTCCTTCATAGCATGTGACCAAAAAGCACTCCAGTGTGATGCTCAGTAGATACATCCAGTGTGATGACAGATCTCTTGAACAAAACCAGAAGTAAGTTGGCCCACGGTGTAAGGGTAGTCAGTGTAATGACTTTTCAAACCAGAATTGTTATTACTGTTTCCACACAGGACGATCTAAAACTCTAGCATCTATTTCTCCTCTTTCATTCTGAAACTCATCACATAACTAGTATACTGCAAGAAATTTTACTGTAAACATCCAGCAAAGCCATCCAGTGAATTTCTGCTGCTTCTGTTATTTTCTGTTACTTACTGCTTATTAAACAGGCTGCTAACTTTATTTAAGATCTCAGAAACATCAACTGTTTCTGTCCTCTTCGTCAGTTTCCTTGTAATCCTTCTGAATACCAGAAGATTTTGGTTTTTTTGAAGAAAGCACAAAACGTTACACATGCTCTCACACAAATGTGGCAACAGGGGAAAACAGAAAAGAGCTCTTACCGCTGGTAAAGCTGTCTTACCACTCCATGTAAACAGTATTTTGTAACTTCAAGTCAAATCAGATGAACAAATTGCTCATAAAAAACCTGCAGCACTTATCCAAGCCACTCATTCAAACATATTCCTTAAATACTCTGTTTATAAAAAAGAAACCCTGTGATTTTTGTTAAGTACATGTTCCTGTCTCCAAGTAAGCTTCTTTTTAGTTAAATGATATGAGGTATGGATAATATATCTAATTCAGCTCCTACATTAATAAACTGATTTTCTGGTTAAAAAAAAGACCATAAATTTACTTTAGATTTGGTAAAGCTTTCAATGAGTGCTACTTATATGAAGTGCTAATACAATTTACATACACTTCTCAGGAAGCAATACATGGCAGTAATAGAAAATGCATGTGAAAAGATCTTTTCACCAAAATAATTCTGTAACTCCTGGTTAACAGGTGTGTAAAATCTGATGCCCCCCCCCCCCCCCCCGCCAGTTCTCTATTACTGTATTGTCTCCAGCATCCAAAATCTGAATCTATAATTTTCTCAATCTAAGAAAATGGAACAATCATCTTTGAACTTGTCTGAAACAAAAACGTCAAGAGCGAGCTTGAGAGAAGGAACAACAAGTTACTAGAAGTCTTTTCACAGGGTGGATGGTTACGAGGCTTTGTTCTCACAGGACTCAGCAAGGTGACCTGTGTACACACCATGGTGGAAGAGAACATTGTGAGCACAATGGGTTTGAAATTCAGCCCAGCTGAGCTTCATGGGGTGAATGGGAGATGAAAAAGGCAAAGGCAAACCATAATATAACACTTGGGAATCTTCATCAAAGCCACATCAGTTCACTGCTAAAAAGGTAAAAAGCAAAAAATAAAAGAATCACAGAAAGTGCTGTCTTGGAACAGTTAACTCTGAGCTCACTACAAATTTTGGCCTGCACAATACGACACGGATTTGTTGTTCTATAGGACATCACCACATCCTGTTGCATCAAAGGCTCGCCATTCAGCCTTTTTCATCTGAAAGAACAATGGTGCGGAGGAGCCCATTCCTGTTGTTAAAAATGTATGACAAAAAAAAACCTGCACACAAATATACAATAACACAGCTTCCACTCTGTCTTGCAAAGCACAGAAGTTGAGCCTTCTGATAAATATTCCCTAACATTTTAAGATGGAGATGGTGACAAATGAAAAAGAGTTGAGACCTAAAAAAGGCACGTCTGAGATTTTTAGAAAACATTTTTCTATTTCATGTTGCCTAGGTTAACAAGAGAACAATTGGGGAGAGGTAAATGACATCTGTTGATGACTCTAGTAGATCAATAATAATAGTGTTATGAAGCTCTGAAAGGCAGGTTGTAGAATTCAGAGTACAAAATTTAATTAAAAAGCAGATTAACAGCAGGGAAAAAAACTATACTTGCCTCAATAAACACAGTTACATTGGGGAAAAAAAACAAAACAAGAAAGTAAGATTGACTACATTAACACTAAGCTGTAACCGAAATACATGAGCTTGTTAGATTAAGAATGACATCATATCGTCTGAAAGGTTACACCTACTTGTTTACACTTAGGGCACATATTTAAGGCACACAGTGTAAGACACATTTCTTTGTAATAGGTTCCTATACAAGTGGGCATATATATTCCTGTGATATCCCACTAGGGATAAGAGAATATTATATAAACACTGGATTTTGGTATGTGCTGCCTTCTGCGAAACAGTTTGGAATCAAACCCATGGTCCTCTATTGTGTTTCACTCACTACTTAATCTAACAAGGCAACATGTCAAGGAAATGTTTAAAACAAGCAGCATATCCTGAAATTAAAATATTTACTTAAGAGCACAGGAGAATGGATTTTGCTCTCTACTTCATGCTTCAGATTTCTAAAGAAGTAACGCTATCTTATACAGCAAAACCATGTCAACTAAACTTAGATGATTTCAAAAAATGGCAATACCCTACAATTACGGCTATATATTGAAATTTTATTAAGTTAAATAAGTCTTATTGTAGCTTGATGTTTTACAGTTTACTTCTGTTGCTCCTCTTTAGGGGTTTCATAAGAATTTCATCTATTAAAAATTCATAATGGAAAAATGGTTTAAATTTAAGACAATTATTTTCTTAGCTATTGCTTTTAAATGCAGTGGAGAATTTTTTTCAAATAATATGATTTTTGATTGTCAATTTGGCATGAAATAATCTCATTCATATATATATTATCAGCATACAAAAGGCAAAACTACAAAGTGAAAAAAGGTTTGCTAAAAGGAAAATGAATACTCCAAAAGCATGGGAACAGATGGAATAAATAGTAAGATCAGGTAGAATTTTCTAAGACTACAGATTTCAATTTCTATTTCTTTATGAACAGCTGCACATTTTCATAACTGTCATAACATAAACATCACCTCATGTCAATCAAATTCAAACTGCAGCCCTCATCTGCAGCCCTTTTAGAGCAGAAAAAAAGAGGATTCCAATGGCTAAACATTTTACCTTTGTATTTTATTGTTGCAAAATCAGTAACCAGAATTGCTTTCTGATCTGCCTTCTACAGCTTATTCAACAAATCTTAAATACCAAGAAGTAGTAGTAGGGCAAATTATCATTTAGTGAAAGTATAAAGTGGGATCTTAATGACAGTAAAAAAACCCAACAAAAACAAAGAAACAAACGCTTCCTTCACTGGGTGAAATAGAAATACAGAGAATCCAGTTTCAGAAAGATACTATACACAAAGAGATGTATATCCTTGCATTTATATGCACACACACAATTCTACATACCTCTACAACCGCATATTTGTATAATTTATAAAAGTGATGATGTAATAACTTTGAATCCTAGTCTATCAGTTAAAAGCACACTTAAAAATCCAGATTCAACAGACTAGTTTCCAAGCTTTTGTTTATTACTTTCATTTCAGAGAGACTGAAGAAGAGACAGGAGCCTAAATATTTGTAACCATTGAAAGAAAAGGTTTTGAATTTTTCTCCTGATGCTGCACATTTCCACATACTTCACAATTTATTGCCCATGACCTGAGAACACAGATATTCTGAACTAAGATCTGGTTTTGAAAGGTTTCAAAAATAATTTTTCAGTCATGTGGAGTTATTTGCATTGAAGCAAGGAAAACGTAAGAGAAAGAATGCAGAAAAATCCAACAATTGCCCTACCACAAAGAGATCACCATAAATCTTACATACTGATAACTTTGAAATTAGACATACATTTCTTAACTAAAATATCTATATTATTTTAGAAAAATTTGTATTTGTAAGTCTGACTACTCTGAAGAGCCAGCTGGCACCACAACAATTGAGTGGTATTTATGCAAGTCGTATTAGCTAATTTCATAGGTAGAAGGTAGCTCTGAAGCAACAGAACAGATAGTGAATTTAGAGAGACGATAGAGATGTACACAGTGTTATAAATAAAATAATTGGCAAACCAGTTCCTCTAGAGGCTTTAATATGTTTTTTACTGTCAACATGAGCTTGATTGAAGAACTCTTTTGAGCAACTGCCAAGACTGAAGCAGCCTGACATGGGAGTGTAAGTTCAGGCACAGCAGTATTTGTGGTAACATATGAGAAAACCAATACCACATATAACAATGATTGGAGTCTTTTTTTCCTTCAGTTTTCCTGCAAAATTTATTAATGGATAGGAACACTTTATACGGTACAATTTCTTTAGCCTGTACATTTCTTCTCTTATGTATGTTTTCACCTTGATTAGTCCCTTTTGCCTCCCCACCCATCACAACTGGTTTTTTTTTCTTCCCCATACCACCTTCCATTCTGCTACAGTTCTCCCACTAACCAGAAGTTGAAGAGGATGAAAAGAAAAAAAAAAAAAAAGGACATTTCATTTAAAGCATCATCCAAAACTATGCTGAAAAAAGAGGAAAGGAAGCTTCAGCAAGGCTGCCTCCTACTAGCCCAGACAAGTAGGAGAGAAGAGAAGAAGAAAGGAAGATGGTAAACTCAAAATGGTCAAATGTCACTGTAGAGGCATCGCTACGTTCAACTGTGAAAGCTTATAGGAGATAATTTCGCAAATCCCTGCCTGTCCTTCCTTATGGCATAGGCTGACATTCAGAAGCAGGACCAAGCTTGAGAGAGCAGGTAGACCTTGGAGCTGTACACAGTCCTCTGCACTACATACAGTCCAGTTGCCTGTAAAATGCCTTCTGTGGGTATTAGAGAAAAATTCCGGATGTTTTCACAGTAAGCGTAGTGTCTCTGTGTCAACAGACATATGACCTGTAACAAATTTCCTATTACAACTTCTATCGCTCTCTACAACTACCTGGAAGGAGGTTGTGGTGAGGTGGGTGTTGGTCTCTTCTCCCAAGTAACAAGGGATAGGACAAGAGGAAATGGCCTCAAGTTGTGCCAGGGGAGGTTTAAATTGGGTATTAGGAAACGTTTATTCACCAAAAGGGTTGTCAGTCACTGGAACAGGCTGCCCAGGGAAGTGGTTGAGTCACCATCCCTGGGAGGTATTTAAAAGATGTGTAGATGTGGTGCTTAGGGACATGGTTTAGTGGTTGGACTTGGCAGTGTTAGGTTAATGGTTGGACTTGATGATCTTAAAGGTCTTTTCCAACCAAAACAATTCTATGACTCTAAATATAATAATTTATTACATTTCACCTTAGACATCAGCACTGAAAACTTGTTTACAGCTTGAGTGTGAATGACAGTTCTAGACCACGTATTATAGGATTCCTTTAGGGGGATTTGAATTTCAAAACTGAATAAAAGAAACAAATTAAGAGCACTGCTTGAGTAAAGAAAGACATCTAAAAAAAAAAAGACACCTCACACAGCCAACTATTTTTTGTATTAGTTTTTTCATGTATTTCTGCTAAAAATTCTAACTACAGTAGATACTAGTAAAGTCATAAAAGTCATATAGACTTAGTGAAATATGCTAAAACAATGGTTGTGATGTCTAGACTCACGCTACTTTGAGAGAAATATGTTTTTTTCTTTAATCTGTCACTTTCCATCTGAAAGTGGCATCGTATTGCAGCACACAATAGTGTATCTCTATGGTCACAACACAGGCACACAGTTTTTAACAGTATGTTACTTATTTAGGTACTTTCCACCAGACAACAGAAGACTGATTTCATGTTAGAGGAATACAGATGCTGCTGTATCATCACAAGGAGAATGAAAAGAGGAAAGGGAAAAAAACACCCCTATCTGTATAAACTTCTGGACAGGGGAATAGAAGTCCTATTTTTACTTGTGCATTTTGTCCCCCCCTCTTTGTAATTCAATATAAATTATTCTCAATTATTGTAGCTTTAGAACACTGATTTTGGTAGCATTAACTTTTCTGTAACTTACTGGTCTATTAACCAGAAACAAGATCAAATTGTCTCATAAAAGATTGAAATAGCATTTTAATGTTCCATTTTAATTGTTGGCTCTCATTTTTTCAGAAACACATAGGAATTACCAATGGAAAGGATATCTCTGGTTAGCCAATCTAGCATAGGAGAGAGTTTATGAAGTATCATGAGGAACACAAAAACACTATGAATAGAAGTGGGTCAGACTGTGTAAATATAAAGTCAAAACCCTAAAAAAAAAAAAAAATCCTGAAATCTATTAGTCAAGAGAATGATGACAAAAAAATCAGCCTTATATACCCCACAGACTACAATGGAGATGTGCAGGAAGCAATCTGGAACAGAGCTCCTGACCTAAGTACCTACCTATTAAAAACCAAAAAAATTATATATTAAATTGGATTTTTTGGCTCCACAGATGAATTTAGAAGAAATAAATCCATAACAGAATAATTTTAAGATTTTACTAGAAAATGAGAACGGTTTGCTCTCTGTCACTTATCAAATGGGAATGACCAAAGAGTGACTTAACTAATTTCACTGGCTGATACAAGGATCCCAGCAGATTCCACCTCCTAGATGGTGCGCACCTAAAGGTTATGGAGATGACTGACGAAAGATATAGCAGAAACCAGGAAAGGAAGATTTCAGAAAGATTAGATCTTACAGCCACGATGAAGACAACACTAATGTGATCCATGCACAGCATGGCTGCAAACGCTATACAAATTCTCAGATGAAACAGAGATTAGTAGCGTTGCCAAAAGGGAAAAAGCCTTGGGAAAGCTTCAGAGGAACATTAAGATGACCGGATTGGTCATGTTAAGTTAAATTAATTGAAAAAACATCTTCCACTCCTCATACATTCACTTGGAATTTAAATTCTTTGAGGTACATTTCTCAGAGATGAATGGATGACAGACTATCCTCACTGCTGTAAAAAGCTCAGGTACAGAAACTTTCCTTACTTCAAGCATAGAAAACACAGAAAACTTTCTATTTATTACATTTCTTCTTATGAATATTTTGAATACAAAGAAATGATGCAAAATATTGTATGTATTACAATTAACGTGTACCTTATTTATATCTATACTCTCATTTCTTAAATTGATTTTTAAGTGCTTCCTCCATTTATATACCATGAATCAAAATTAAAATGTTGAAACAAAACTCTTCCTTTTATGCTTGTTACACCACAAAATGATATGTAAAATTACCAAACAGCAGTGGATTCTGGATTCATACTAATACATTTCAACCAAAATATACAAATGATTTATATCTATTTCATTATTTAAATTAGCTGGCTAATGATGCATGTATACTAAATTTCTTTATCCATAATACAACACTGCGTAGTTTAATGCTAGCCAGAAGAGAACTGCTTGCTCTCTCCTATATGCCTGCAAATAGCATCTCTCTCTCTCTCTCCTCCAAACTACATAAGGAAGGTTTGATAGCTGTTCCCAGATCTTCATCACACTGTTATTTATATGAAATATCTACACTCAGGAGGTCAGTTCCATCCAACTTTGATCTTATTTTCCTTACAGATAATCAGATTATGGTCCTGGTTCAGCTGTTAAAAATGAACTGAGGCATATAATCATGAAACAGAACATTTTTCTTATGCTCACCTTTTTACCATAAATACCTTCATAATTTGTATGAAATAACTGCAGCGGTTGAATGGCTGCTGCAAAGAGTTTGGATCCAACGTTCAGTCACAGGACTGGTGCCTGCAACAGCTGGCCAGACTGTCCAGAACCATTGCTACGTGTATGCTCTGTGGCATGAGGACTGAAATGCCTCAAACATTGACATGACCTGCAAGGATTCTTTCCTTAGGCAAAATAACTTATTTTTAATACTGGAAAAAGATGTGGAAACATACATATGGCCTGGGGAAGACTAGTACTCCTGTGCAGCACTGCATCATGCGAAAAGCTGTCAAAATATAACCAGATCCAAGGAGCTGTCCAGCCTGATGGTCAAAACATCTCTCACTCTTAAAAATAACACAGTTACTTCTCAGTGGATTGAATATATTCAAGGCAAACCAGGAATTTTTTGCCTGTGATTGCCTGAAAGCTGATGAGTAAGGCCAGAGGGACTTGTTCTAGGCAGTCCACATTGGCCTTGCTGGGCTACAACTGATCCTTTGCATGACTAAACAGATGAAACAATCTTCTGCAAAAGATCCTTTCTTGATACCAACTTTCCTTCCTCAGCAACCTCAAAATCTCTGTATCTTTCTAGATTTCCTCATTGAGACTACCAGCATCTTCTGCAAAATGGACTATATTTTTTCAGAGAGTCGCACTGCCTATTACAACTGTTACTTACAAGCATTTTATTATACATTGTGGTTCAAATAGGAAAGCCAAAGAACAGCAAGATCACTCAACAGTGTACTTGCACCAGAGAGTTATTGACTTGTAAATAACAGATTTGAAAAAAAAAAATAAAAATTTAAAAATAGTCTGAACAGGAGGGAAATTGCTCTTAAAAATAGCTGGTTTTCAAATCCAGATTCCTGGAGGACTAGACTACCCTGGGTAGTAGAACTATTTGGTTAACCTATGGGCTATTGGGAGCAGTGAGAAAAGGGTAGAGATAAACTGCTTATAAAGAATTGAGGCTGGTGGTGTCTTTCTTCCTCTTCAACAATGGGATACACAGTAAATTACTGATTTTTATTTCGTTTCAACTACTAAGCAAATAATATTACACTGAACCAGTAATTTTTTTATTAAGGAAAATTATCGAATTAGCTCTAAATTTAATTTTTTTAAAAAATTCCTAGAAACCAGGAAAACTAAGAAAATAACACCTGCATTGGCACGTGTGCATGGACATGCAAGTGTTAAAAATACCATATTGATAGTACTTGGATGAATTTAAGAGGAAAAGCTTATAGATTCTGTTTCTACAAACTCTCTCATCACCTTTCACAGCCTGTTTCTAGCTAAAATGAACTATTAAAGTTTGGGGTTTTTTCATTTCAATACCCTAGAACTAAACTATTACATTTACTTGTTAAAAATGTTCCTCTTTCAAACCAATGCTGTATCAGCATCAGAAAATACATTGCCTACCTATATTGTGACGGACTAGTTTTATCCCTTATTGTTATCCCTTATCACTACCTCTATAATGCAAACAACACTTTAACCATCGTTAATGCTTTAACCATAATTAATCATATTATTCTGTGGGTGGGAAAAAAAAAAGAAATAATCCAAAGTTCACCAATGCTTCAGAATTACAAAAAAATGAATCCATTATTTTATAGTGACTGGTAAAAATGGCAAAAATAAAAAGCATTTTATAAAACAAGTATCTTACCTTTTCGTCCGGGGTATACATGAGGATAATATTCATAATAAAGATCAGGCTGGTCTAAATTTCCAAATGGTTCAAATTCCACTTCTGCATTTTGGAATAGATTCAGTTTTACCAGCAGTGCTAGTCTCACAAACCACAGCTAAAAATTAATACATACACAAAAAGAAAGGAAAAGACAAGATCTGTTATTAGTTTCAATCACAAGCCACATGCAAATACAATTTCAACTTTCTAAGTTTTTCTGACAAAGTTGAGTAAAGAGTTTCTATGTTACTTACTAATAAGAATATAGAATATTTTTCATAAGATCATCTAAAGAAAACATAGATGACTGATGTTTTAATTGTTTGTAAAGGTATTGAGATTTTGAAGATAAAATTTAAAAACTAGCCTGCTTCAGAATTATAACATCTCTCTTTAAATTGAGTTAGCATGTAATAATCCTTAATACCGTTTAAACTGTTTTTCCAATTTTATGCAATTCATAAAATCTGTTATGATTTTGGTGAAATTCCATGACCTTTATAGTTACTAGGGCCAGAACCAAGTGTTGTCATCTGGTCACACTTTGTTCAGTAAAATATTTGCAATGTTTCACAGGCCTTATTAATTTGGGTTCTTATTTTCTTATCATCATGAAACATACTTCTAACATGTGAAATCTTACCACAAAGTTCACATTCTAGGTAGTAGTGTCCATGAACTTTAGCACAGTGAGTCCTCCAAGATAGCAAAACATTCTTTTTTACTACTGTGATTAACTTTAATAACATACAATTAAGATAGAATTTTACTTTTAAAAAAATATTTTGTTTTAAATGAAGACCTACTTTACATAAGCAAACAGAAAATGTGACTTGATACAATGCTTTAATAAGCTCAGTTTTTAGGTAACAATTGGGAAAAGAAGTTTGATTGTGTTAAAAAAATTGCCACAGTGAACATTGTTGGAAAAAAGTGACAAGGTTGTATCTTTAAACATACTTGTAAAGAATCTGTTGTATGGTTAGTAGGTAGTCCACTTTTTTTATAGCCTTGACCATGTGCAGTTAGAAGCCGCCCACACAAGTCAACTGCTGCCCTCCAGTTTTTACTGCTCTGGGAAGAAGAAAAAAGTAAGTAGCAAAATCATAAAGTCCCTAAAACGCACAACCGCTTATTTTGCCTGAAGCAGCTACATCTACACATCAGTAACAATGACAAGGTCAGGACAGCTGGCCAGTGAGCAGCAGAATGTCATTTGTCAAAGCTGCACATCTAATTAGAGGCAGAAAGTGAAATCAAGCATTAATATTACCAATCACTAAAACAGAAGAATATACACCCCCATATGGGATTCTAAGCTTAAAGTTGTACCATGTTTGCTAATATACTTGAATATGCTACAATATTCACAATTTTGTTTTCTCCTCAAAAGGAGAAAAAAATTGCCAGCCATATTTCGATAATCACATCCAAGTTACTCTACTGTTGTAAAAGTATTTAATGCCTATTCCTACCTCACTGACTTCAGTATTTCACATTATTGCCCCTAGTGCAGTTCATTTAATGGAAACAGACTTTCTTAACATTGCCCAGAAAACAGAATTCCTATCAATTAAGAACAAAGGACAAGAAACAATACAATGCATAAAATTCTAAATTCAGAACAACAATTGTTTCACCTATAAAATGTAAACATCTGAATTTCCATTGCATGGCTAACTTCAAAATATTCTTAAATATATTTTTTTATTCATAAAACAAAATCATTCCTAGTTAGACAAGTCAAAATGTCTTGTCACTCTGTCATCCCATTAATGTTTCTGCCTTCTATACACTAATGCAGCCATGTCAATAGCTAACACTACCAAAAACTTGAAACACAGACTAATGCTTCACAGGTTTTAAGCTATTATACTTTTCTATAGAGGATTTTTCAAGAGACATGTATCCAGCAGGTCATTATAAAACAAATGCGTCTTGTTCCTGAAAATCTTTTTTCAAATAGTTTCTTTAATACATAAAAAAAAAATGATAAATGTAATAGAAAACTGGCATGTTGTCTGATGAAACGTAAAGGAATAGAATATATCAATGCTTGCAAAGTTCATGTACCCTGAATTAGTATTTTATTGAATTCTCTCCAAAGTTTAGGCTTTAGAAAACATGTCAATACAGCAAACAGTTACATAGAAAAACCAGTAGTAACAGCTGAAGTGTTTTCATACTCTCTAGTCCCCATTTTGCAGTGATATAGTTCAAATGGCCGCTACAGAGATCACGGTGCACTGACCGCCTCATCTCTTTTCCCTGCATTGTCAAAATCCAGGTAAAAATTTGATTTCCGCTGGAAATACAGAAGTTGGCTGACAGCAAGACCACGAAGCAACATAGCTGCTTCTGAGACGTCTACGCTCTTATGGAAGAGCAGGAATTGATAATGCATTTATAACATCTTTCACCATATATCTATCATCAATTTAGAAAAGCAGAAAGATGCCGACATGGATTACCTGAAATGTATTCCTGTTGTGCAGAGACAAATTAATTTCTTACTATCCTTAGAACAGAAGCGGACACAGACTCTAAAAACCACACAACTTCTCTTCCCAAGTGAGAGTTAGGATCCAAAAATAATAACAGAACATTTATGATAAACTTAGGTACTACAATTTTTAAAATTCTATTTCAGGCATGGACAAAAAATACTTTATAGAACAAGACAGCCAGGAAAAGCAAGTCTGATGACCACTGTAAAAACAGTCTTTGCTGGAAAATGAAACATAATATTCATCATGATTTCAAAATCAGAGCTGCCTGCTGGTCACGGAGCAGAATACTTTGCAGAAGCTTAATATAAGGCTGCTGGCAGTATAACTCAATTTGAAATTTGCAGAACACACTATTGTCTCTGGCAAATTATACCAGACTTAGAGTTGCCAGAGTTGCCAGTCCACCAGAAATCTTTATCCAGTTATCTCAAACACCCCCCAAAACCTTGCAGGTCAGTCACTTTCACATTTTCTGTGGTCTACAGCCACACAGTCCTTACAACCTGGGTCCCTTGTTCCTGAAAGTAATAGAGATAAATTTTGTTTGTAAGTCCTAAGTAGAGGCTTAAAGCAAATGTGGATACTACAGCTTTGATTATAGCATCAAAAATACTTAAAAACATTCTCAAAGAATAAAATATTTTTTCTACGATGATCAGGACATCGTCCTCCAGCAGCAACTGTGTGAAAACATTTTATCCTAGAGAAAATACTGTCAAGCAATTGTTATTGCCAAATAGTGCACTAACACAGTATTGGCCTGGCAGAAGAGAACTTCTGATCTGATGATCAGAAGGCTGGAGCACCTCTCTTATGAAGACATGCTGAGAGAGTTGGGGTTCTTCAGCCTGGAGAAGGCAGCGGCTCCAGGGAGACCTAATGGTAGCGTTCCAGTACCTGAAGGGGGCCTACAGGAAAGATGGTGAGGGACTGTTTACAAGGGCATGTAGTGATAGGACAAGGGGCAATGGCTTTAAACTAAAAGAGGGTAGATTTAGATTAGATATTGTGAAGAAATTCTTCATGATGAGGGTGGAGAGGCACTGGAATAGGTTGCCCAGAGAAGCTGTGGAGGCCCCATCCCTGGAAGTGTTCAAGGCCACCTGGATGGGGCTTTGGGCAACGTGGTCTAGTGGAGGGTGTCCCTGCCCATGGCAGGGCGGTTGGAACTAGATGATCTTTGAGGTCCCTTCCAGCCCAAACCATTCTGTGATTTTCTCCACACATGACCTTAGCAAATCTTTTTTTCACAAAAGAATATGGAGCTATTGTTCTTTTAATGAAAGCTACCAGTTTGTATGATTTATGTGCTTTTTACACTCTACTAGCCCAGATGTTTAACTTATGAAGGGATTTTTTTGTGCATGTAACATAGCCAAAAATTAAAAAAACCCAAAACGTGTCAGTACTGACTGCTGTACACGCACCACAAGCAGATTAGCCACCCAACAATGTGACTGCATTATTCCTTGCAGAATTCCTCTGTTCTTTACAAAATCAGAAGAGGTCCAGAGGGAGGTTTACATACGGATGGGAAACTGCATAGTAAACCAGATTTCAAATAAAAAGGATTTATTTTTTTTAAGACAGACAGAACCAGCCCAATATTTTTTTCTTTTCATTGAACTTCTTAAGTTGTCTGAGACTTGAATGCAATGACTCTAGGTTTAACTTAAAAAAAAAAAAAAAAAAAAAGTAGACAGTAGTGCCAGGATTTTGTCAAGCCATTACCCCAGAGGTAGGAACTGAAAGTTTTATGTAGCTTGATGTGATAGTCTTGTGTGCTACGGAGCACCCCCTCCACCTACTCTTTTTTTTTCCCCTTTCTCCAACGTAAGCTTACCTTGCACAAAAATCTAACTTGCCTGTTTTTGAAAAAAAAACCCAAACAAACAGATGTTTATTATCTTATGGCTTCTTTTGATTGCACCTCCAGCCTAATTAAATACTGTATCTGCAGCTTTAAGAGATAAAAATAACAGTGTAAGGCGACCAACTCTCCACTCCTCATTTTACTGACTTACATTCCACTGTTTTCGAAATAAGAACCCAAAAAAGGCTATCATGATCCCCTTTTATTAAAAGCAATAAAACGAAACAGCCTAAAAAACCATCTGAAATGGAGTCGACAACGTGAGTTATAAACTCTGATAAATCCACATCTAAAGATCTGGTAATGCTTCTAGTCCATTTGGTCCAAGTTAAAAGTAACTGAGATATTCTGTACATTCCAGTCTTCAATAAGCCTAGTTTCTGCAAAGAGGAATAAAGTAATGGGATGTAAGGTAGAAAACAATTCCAGTGACTAAAATTAGAATGTTATTAGTTCAAATACAAGAATAGCACTGAAGATGATGTATTTTTTAGACTCAGAAATGAAGAAAACTTCCAATTAAGTAAAATGACTCAATACAA
Organism: Balearica regulorum gibbericeps; assembly: GCF_011004875.1. NCBI lineage: Eukaryota > Metazoa > Chordata > Aves > Gruiformes > Gruidae > Balearica > Balearica regulorum. The sequence goes on from NC_046186.1 coordinate 20,170,774, forward strand.
GCCAAAACTGTAGTCTGTCTGGAAAAATATTTTTTACATTTCTTCCTTTTATAATAAAATGCCAGAAGAACTTTAATTATCAGAATTTTCACTATATCTGAAAGACTTTTGTCTGAAAGAATTTTCATTCTATTATGAAGACATTTACTGATTTTGACAGAGAAAGTACTACTAAATAACAGTACCACAGTCTCTCATAAATAACTTCCTTTGAAGTCTCCTTGTGCAGGTCAATTTTGCTTGCTTTTTTAATTATGGTTGAACAAAGACCGTAGACATATGACTGCAGAAGTGTTTGTGTTTCTCCTTTGAATACAATCTTATACGTTGTTTTCCTGAATGAAAGCAGTGAAGCTCAGGTGATGCAACAAATACAGCTAATACCCAGGTGGAATTCTGTCAAGCAAAGAGATTCGTGCACACTGGACGTCTACAGAAAACACGTTCAATGAAAAGGAAACTCATCTGGCACATGAAGACAATTTATAACATTATTCAGTCTCTCAAGAAAACAATTTTGGTTCAGAGGTAAGACACTGAAATTTTATCCAATAAATTGATGCTTTTTAGTGTAGAAATGCAACCTCCCCCACAAGTTTCAATTACTGTTTGTGCTACTTGTGTCTCCCATCTTCTCTCAAATCAGCTACAAAAATGTTGGAAATTGCTCACTGATTTAGAAATAAAGGAACCCCCCCCCCATATTTTTAAGGAAAATTTCTAAAGTGAGTATGTATTCCATACCACTGTATCCAAGTTTGTTATATTTGAAAATATATGCAAGAGCACAACATTAATCATGTGCAAAAGTAACAGTATATGATTTTTTTTTTAAATAGACTCAAAGGGAGTCATTAACTCTACATGTAACACTATTAAAGTGATTAAAATGTCCTCCTCCACTAGCTATGACATTCTTCTCCCCTGTAAATTACATTGGTAGAGCACTTTCACATCAGTTAAGAAAATGTAGTTTGTAACCCTTTCCTGGTCTAGTAGCTTGAAGAAATGATCACATATTTAGAGCAAACATTACTTATTTATAGTGGCAAGATACAATAGTCGTCTTTTATAGGTATGACAACTATTAAAGACATAATTTTCCTGTGGCTGCAAACACCTTACAACTCAAAATATCAGAAAGGTCTCCAGTAAGAAATATTGTGCTATTTGTCCAAATGAGGGAAAACAATTAATCTAAAATATGGAATAACAGGAACTAACATAATTGCAGCTTGCACCTTGTATTTACAATTTTTATTTGCTGCTGTAGAACAAAGCAATGCTGTGAAGACAAGCCTCTGCTTACATCTATTTGCTCTAGAGGTAAATGCACGTCCCTACGCCAGATTAACAGAACTTTTCAGAAACTGAAAACTCAGATTTTCTGTTTCCAGTTGAAACATATAAACTGTTAGGCTCTACAGATGTGAAACTCTATTTACAAGTTATCATCTCAATGATAAGCACAGACTTATAGCATTACTTTTCTCCAGCACTCCTATAGCTCTTAAAAGCCTCAAAGTTGTACAACTGCACAACCTCCCCATCACTATCTTACCAGTAAAGCATTTCCAATTCACTGTTACCCATTCCATAGCAGAAATTTAAATTGTGAAAGTCCAGTTGTTCAATAAACCATCTTTGGGTTATCAGTACAAATCTCACTAAAATCAACTAGTGACCACATTCATGCTGAACAAGCAATGTTGTTAGCTGAGTTTAACAATCTGAGTTCAGTTCCTGGTCAACAAGTATTTGTCTTAGAAGTGACAAATTGGTGAACCTTTGGAAGTTCAGCTTACTACCTTCTTGATAACATTTGTTTTCTGACAACTAATTGTATTTAAGGAAACTTTTGCAGACTGTTTGCACTGTGATCCCCCAAAAAGGACTTCAGTCTCCAACATTCTTTGCTGCAAGCACTAACTTCATCTTATTCACAGAATTGTCTTTTAATTTGTATAAGTAAATGATTTTTACTGGAACTTTTATAAGGAAGGTGAGAAGTTACTACTCAAGGTTGTACACTTGAATCAATCCAATTTAAGATATTCTTTTGTGACCTTGGTGACCAGAGCTGGTATCTGCAGTTATAGATGTAATCTAGGAAATATTGTCAATATATGTAAGGACCACATCACCAAGCAAAAAAATCACATGATTTAGAATATCAGAATAATAGAAAAGGTAAAACACAATCGTTAACATGGAAGGTTATGTAACTTAGAATATAATGTGTTGAGTCCTAGACAGTGAAAATAAAAAGATGTTAGCTTAAATTGGAATAAATTCTGAGTAGAGCTACTAGGATGATTATGAAGACATCCATGATGAGATGACTAGAAGAGTTATTTTTGCCTTTAAAAAGAAAATCTGGGAAGTGGAAATATCACTGCTATCTACCCATACAGAGTAGCAGTGGAGAGGAAGCAAATACTGAGAAAAGAAAATGACTTAAAAAGCAACATAAGATCAAAACATTTAAATCATTGTAAAAAACTTTATTAGAAAGAAGATTTTGAGAGAGGACTGATTAGCATTCCTTTGATTAGCCAAAGGAAGGAAAGTTCTGGAATAACCTTTGAAAGTAGTAGCAATGTATCTATATTTGTTAAAATAGCCAAATAAGCTAAGAAAAGCAATTGCATGGTAGAATAAAGGAGCTCCAGAGTTGCAGGTGAAGACCTGTCGTATGAAGATTTGGGATACCATGAGCCGATTAGTGTGCTTTTCCCATCCACACAGGATTAAAACATCAACCAGATACAAATGAAGCATTTTCTTCTGGAGCAGACAGGCTTGGAACACTGTTCCCCCCTGCCTATTCTTCCTTCCTTCCCATAATAAGATGGAGTTTACCCGTCTGAGAATTTTAACCTAACAAATTTCTTCCTAACAGGACTTAACATTCACTTTTGGTTTCAGCTGTCACTGGTGCCTTCCTACAGCCTGTGACAGTTCTTGAGACTTTTAGATGGGATCCCAGATTTATACATCTAAATTTAGATGTGATTATTAACTGTACTGATTAGATCTCTTTTGACTTGAGAGTTCAGACTGCAGCTCACGTGTAAACACCTAAATAATAGGTACCACTCTGAAGCTGAAGTTTATCCTAATTCTATGTATTTCTCTTCTGTACTGTGGACCCCTTTGAAACAGACTCTTTTAAGTGGTTGTCCATTTCTGAAAGGGATTGAATTGGGTGACTGAAATGATCTCATTAGTGCTCATGTTCACATGGATACCAAACAAGGAAAAAAATCTTAACTTCACAGAAACTGCATAGCAACACTCCCAACTTTCATCAGTTTTTATCTATATGTTAATGAAAATATTCCCTCTAAGTGGCCTTCTGCATGAAAAAAATATATTCACTGAACATATTTGGTCAGGAATTCACTCAAAGAAAGCAGAATTGATAGTTGGTAACTGAGCACTTAATATACGTTATTCTGGCCTACTCTGTATGTAAAAAGCACACTTTTTAAATTAATATAATCTATCATAGGATTGTAAAGTCTGAAATACCTTTTAAGACTGTTGACAATCAGAAAAAAATTCTCCACATTAAGAATTTCAGAAAAACCAGCAATGTTTGCAAGGAAAAAACCAAAATAACCTAATTCTTATCATAGAATCACAGAATCAGAGAATGGTTTGGGCTGGAAGAGACCTCAAAGACCATCTAGTTCCAACTCCCCTGCTGCGGGCAGGGACACCCTCCACTAGACCACGTTGCCCAAAGCCCCATCCAACCTGGCCTTGAACACTGCCAGGGAGGGGACATCCACAACCTCTCTGGGCAACCTCTTTCAGTGCCTCACCACCCTCACAGTAAAGAATTTCTTTCTAACATCTAATCTAAATCGACCCTCCTTCAGCTTAAACCCATTACCCCTTGTCCTGTCACTACACTCCCGAATAAACAGTCCCTCACCATCTTTCCTTCAGGTACTGGAAGGCTGCAATTAGATCTCCCCGGAGCCTTCTTTTCTCCAGGCTGAACAATCCCAACTCTCTCAGCCTGTCCTCATAGGAGAGGTGCTCCATCCCTCCAGTCAGCTTTGTGGCCCTCCTCTGGACTCACTCCAACAGCTCCATGTCTTTCTTATACTGGGGCCCCCAGAGCTGGACTCAGTACTCCAGGTGGGGTCTCACCAGAGTGGAGTAGAGGGGCAGGATCACCTCCCTCGACCTGCTGGTCACACCTCTTTTGATGCAGCCCACAACATGGTTGGCTTTCTGGGCTGCAAGCGCACATTGCCAGTTCATGTTGAGCTTCTCATCCATCAGTACCCCCAAGTCCTTCTCCTCAGGGCTGTTTTCAATCCATTCCTTGCCCAGCCTATAGCTGTGCTTGGGAATGCGCCAACCAGTGTGCAGGACCTTGCACTTGGCCTTGCTGAACTTCATGCGGTTCGCACGGGCCCACCTCTCCAGCCTGTGAAGGTCCCTCTGGATGGCATCCCTTCCCTCCAGCATGTCGACAGCACCACACAGCTTGGTGTTGTCGGCAAACTTGCTGAGGGTGCACTCGATCCAATTGTCCATGTCACTGACAAAGATGTTGAACAGTGCTGGTCCCAGTACCGACCCCTGAGGGACACCACTTGTCACTGGTCTCCACTTTGGACACTGAGCCGCTGACCACAACTCTTTGAGTGCGACCATCCAGCTAATTCCTTATCCACTGAGTGGTCCATCCATTGAATCTATGTCTCTCTAGGGATATGGATGTCATGCGGGACAGTGTCAAATGCCTTGCACAAGTCCCGGTAGATGACATCTGTCGCTCTTCCCTTCGCCACCAATGCTGTAACCCCATCATAGAAGGCCACCAAATTTGTCAGGCATGATTTGCCCTTAGTGAAGCCATGTTGTCTGTCACCAGTCATATAACTCACAAAACTGAGAAATGGTTATCTTGCATACTCATGACTGGAAGCCTTGAAAGCTGAAGAACATCCTGACTTCTAGCTGAATGGCTGCAATTTTACCAAAAAAAAAATACTTTTTAATAAGACAAATTTTAAAAAAAAATCTGCTGGAGTTAGAAAAAAAGCAGATGGCTGCAGATTGCCTACTATCTTCTCTGCTTTGATCCTAAAAGCCTGAGCACTGCTCTTGTAGAGCTTAAGAGCACACTCAAAGCTAAAACAGTATCACTGGCAGCACTGTATTTAAGGAACAAGATGGTCTGCAGCACAGAACATTTTGCATGGACGCAGCTACCAGACCAAACAGAAAAAGATTTCCCATATGTCAAAGATCCTCTTCTGGAAGAGGGAAAGGAAGTGCTGAAAAAGGTTTTTTCTACTTAGACACTCATGGGAACAAGATTTTTAGTAAGATGTTTTTTTTCCTCTCCAAGTTAAGTAAAACATTGAGACTAGTAGAAAAATATCTATTTTCAGGATGGAGATCACAATCTTTTTTTTCACATTTAATTTCAAAAATTACATCTCAACTCCTTTAAGAAGACTTGAGGAGACCACCTAGAGTTTTCCCAACATGACAAAAAGCCTGTTTTGGAGCTCTACATGTAACATAACATGATTAAAATATGTTAAATACTAAATACAGACTGTCCTAACACTTATAATTCTTCACTGCTTTTCCTCAGTAATTTTTCATCCATTGTTTTCAAAAAATAAAATAAGCCTAAAATATTTTGACATTTCAACAGATTAAGTAAAGCCCAGTCATGTAATAGTAATGAGTTTCATACAGGAACACAATGGTTGAAAGAACAAGGCAAGTTTCATAAGGCTGGTAGATGCAACTATTTCCAGGTCTGAAATATTTACATTAAGGAAAGGATTTTAACTTAGAGAAAATTAAGGTTTCACTTGGAAGTAATTTAATTTAGTTTTCCTGCAGTGAAATAAAAAAATTAAAACAGTTGAAATTACCTCATCAGCTTTGCTTACCATTTACAACAACTGGTATGTCTTATCTTTTGTAAAACACTAAGGTGAAAACATAAACAATACATATGCAGATTAAAAAAAAGCTATTAAAATCTGTTATGCAACCATTTACATTACATAAAATTAACAGCTGATAAAATTTACAGTAACTTAAAATTACCTTTTTCCTAACTTTTGCATATAAAAAAATGTTTACTACATCATTTAAAACCCAATATTTGAAACCTAGTGTCACTCCCACTAAGAACCAGTGTGCTTCGGCTAGTACTTTTGCAAGATCATGAAAAGACTGCTATGCAGACTTTTTTTTTTTTTTCTCCTCACAGTCAGTAGCTCCCAGTTATCTTGAGGGAAGCATGGTATTTAATATATATTGAATTACAAAGATTGTTACTTACAATTAGCTGTTTCAAGCCTACAAATGACTGTTCTACAGAGTTGGCATTTAAAACTTGTCTCTTCACTGCAGCTTGCTCCCCCAAGAAGCGAAGCATTAAATCTTTTACTGCATCTCCCTTGGTGTTCATGGAACAGAAAAAGAAGAAACATAACAAGACACTTTTAAACATTATTTTAGCAAAATAAAATGCTGAATTAAAGCTGAGCAACATAGTTTTTTTCCCCCCTTGAGAAATGCTTATTTTCCAGTACTTTTTGTGTGAAATGAATATCAATGCATATATATTTACAGCATTTTAATGAAAACTTCTAGATTTACTCCACATTATTTGCTATATTTCTTTTTTCAATGTTTAGGCTTCAGTTAGCATAGAAACATTCAGGCTTATTTGCTTCTCGTATTATTATCCTTCAAAGATCTTACAAAATACTCTTCAAAGATCTTAGAAAACACAGTTAAGTTTTAATATCCATTATGAAAACCTGTAACATTGAAAGGTGCAATCTACTGATTGAAGATAAACGTGCACATGATAAGCTAGACTTAAGTATCCACAGAAAATACACTTTGAGAGATCATAAAATCAGGTAAACAGCAGCCCTTCAACAAGTACTCTTAATTTCAAAAGAATTAACTGCAGGAATCAGTCAGAGAAATTGGTTTATCTGAGCTCAGTAATTTGAAGACTAGTTGAGACTGTATCTACTTGAAATAGATTTCTAAAGTTAGACAAGATTAATTCTGCATTTTATGACATGGAGCAGCTAAGAGAAAGAGCGTCCAAATCCAGGTTCTAGTTCCAGCTTTGCTAGTAATAAACTGAGTAAGTCTGTATATGGCATCCTCTGTGCCTTAATTTCCCCTTCTAATCTTTATTCAACTATCGATTTCTGTGCCTTCCCATCTGTTGGCTGACATTCTTGTGGTTCCATTCTTGTGGTAATTCAAGCTTAACGTCAAGCAGCTTCTGAAAACCTGTGGACCACACATCAGCAGACGTTGAAAACTCTGCTACTACTGTCTGCACACTCTTCAGGTACCATGTCTGCCAATACAGAGTGTAGGACAGGGTTCCGGAGGGGTCCTAGCTGTCAGGCCTGTACACATTACTGTATACAGGAGAATTCACTGTAGAATTCACCACATGCCAAAAGCACATACAGAAATTATTTCTGTAAGATTTTTGCCAATCTTATGTTTTTATACATATGTAATCTAGAAAAGTAAATATCTGAAAAGGAAAATTATCAGCAATATATTAACAACATATTTATATTTTTGTTTTTAAACAGAAAGCAATTTATAACCCACATTCAGCCAGGGTAAAGATCTGTCTGGTTCACCATCCTGTCAGTGAATAGCAGATGTTTGCAGAAACAGTGTAAGAAACAGAATATGCTCATAGCAGTTTTTCCCAACTTAAGGCAGCCAGAACTTTATGGTCCACCTGTGCCACGGGACATATTTGCCCACCATTTTTAAACACCCACTAACAGACATACCCCCCATGACATTTGTCTTGTTCATTTTTCGGTCTGTTTTTCTCAACAGAAGTACATCTGAGGGCAATGAATTCTATAACTTTAAATCAGTTACATGGGTTGCAGAACAGTAACTCCTTTTGTTATGCTTATTACTCAACAATTCCTTTGCCATAAAACCCAGCAAATAATAATCCTCTATTTACCTTAGTTCTTTTATGAATTTTAGATCATTATTGTTCTGGCAAGCCAGAAAGGTTCTCTTCATTTTAGCATGCAATATTGAAGATGTTAAAGCAGAAAGTGACCATGCAAAAATGTAAGCATACAAAGGATTATTTCCAAAAATCCCTCTAAAGGAATGTGAAACCATTCACTTGAAGAACCGAGGTAAGAAGGTGTTAGCACAGCGAGCTGGAAGCAAGCCACAAAGCCTTTGCCTAAAAAAAGGTGAACTGCATAAAATACGGTAAAGCTTAGCTATGATAAAGATAATTGTTACTAAATGTTTTCACTTTCCCCATGGACAGTGATGGGAAATATGTTTGCATTTTCTGTCTAGTTTCTTGAGGAACAAGACTGCAACTACTGTTTCACTACAAGGAAAATTTTTACTTCTAATGCTGTCACCTATTGTATGAGTAAACAAGATTTCCATCTTTCGGATGGAAAAGTCTGAAGGATTAAGGAAAGAGAGTGTGTGTAAAATTACATAAATACAAAAGAATTTTTAATTCCTCTCAACAGTACTTTGGAGGAGGAAACATTACATATGAATGTAATGAAACAAAGGACGTCACAACAGTAGACAGTAACTGATGAAGAAAGGCATAATGGAAAGAGCATAAAAAGCAGTATTCCAACTTGTTTCCAAACTCAGAGAGCACAGGTACAGATAATCTGTACCATATGTAATCCAAGATAGTTTAAAAAATAATGTTTCTTGAACGATCAGCAAAATGTAGCACACAGCTGGAAATGAGAACATCGAGTATTTTTCTTTGTGCGACTTACCCATTTAATTTTTAAGACAACACACTTGTAATAAGAACAAACACTTTGAGTGAGCAGGGAAAAAAAAAAGAGTGCCAAACTCTTCAATACAGGTCCTACAAAATTTCAGTCCTTCCCTGAAGGATGCTTACAGTTCACTGTAAATGCACTTTTCAACTAACTTCAGCAACCACACGCAGCCAGGTTTAACATCTTGCGTTAACATTTAGCATTAGCAAATTATTCATATCAGTGCTTTAATGAACATTGTTGGAAGCCGATTTAGCATTGAAAACATGCCTCCCACAACATTTCAGTTGACATTTCAAGTACTCTCCAATTATAGTTTCAGTTAAATGCCACAATTTGCAGTACTAGAAGCATATGGAACAATGATACCAAACTAGGGGATGTCAGGCCAGTCAAGATGTGCACTCAGGCCACTGAAAAGCAGTAACTGGAAGTGAGGAAAGTTGTACAAACATAAAGCACTTCAAAACTTGTCCCTGCTGATATGCCTTTGTGACTGCTTATAAATTACAATCAATGAAGAAAGCAGCAGGAACCCCCTTTAATTCCACTGATGATTGTACATCAGGTCTTACTCTAGAAATACATCACATGGACATTGCCATAATGTCATTTTCAATTACGTACTAAATGGTAGATCTGCGTACATGCACATGCCCAGATTCAGGGAACCATCAGCACAAACAAGCCTTTAATCCTTGACTGGACTGAGGAAGATCAGAGAACTATTGCAAAAAAGGAGGTCACAATAAGGAGGACCTCATCCTTGGGGCCTGTAGAAGGGATCATTCCTTCTGTCCATCCCATTAGCTGTCAGGAGAGAAATACTACACACTCTGGAATTACTCATCAAGGTCTAAGGGAATTTTTGGGGAAGGTGGGAAGGAGCCTTCCATTTTTTTTGGAAGGAGTGAAGAAGGAGTAGCTTCCTACTACAGTGTTTTCTTTCATGCTAATTATTGGGCTCTGTGATGACAAACAAATGTTTTAAAAAGTGGCAGCAGCATGGTGTATGTCTAAAACCAGCATAATTTGTTGCTTGTGACAGAAACCTAAGATTTGTCAGATAATTCAGCTACAAATCTGGACCTGCTTAACTCCAGAAACTATTCTGACAGTTCCTGCAGATTGGGAAGTTATTGCAGACTGCTCTCTGCTTGTATTTGACTATTGACTGATAATCTTTGCTATGCTGCAATTAAGGATTAAAGTATCCAAATCCTCAACACCATCTCTCTAGACAACAATTCTATCATCCAGAGACAGACATGAAAGAGTAGGATAAGCCTATTTCAAGAAAAAAAATCCATTATGATTGTTAGCCTTAGCTGAGCAGCCAGGATAAAATTGCTTCCTGAGAAATACTGCATAGATCTGAGTGAAATTTCTCAAATTCTGAAAAAGGTGCTTTACGTCTTCTCACCAGTTGGGAACTCTGACAGAAGAGAAGGAAATGAGTTTCCATTACTATGTCTTTCTCTTCATTATCTCATCTGCAGTTTTCTCTTTAATTTTAGGGTTATCCTGTCCCAGTAGTTTGTTCCAGCACTCAATCTTTCCTACAGGTTATACCTTTCCACTGCTTAGGGAAGATACAAATGATGCACTTCAGTCAGTGTTAACATTAGTAAGAGCACTGTGAACATCAGTGAAAAATGTTATTACCCACCTGCTTTCAACAGTGAATTCCACAAGCAAAGCTGTCCGCCTTCAGACCTTGCGATACAAAATATTGATTTTGTATATATTCCAAATACGACCGCTATCTTTCTAACTAGGACCAGAAACTAACTGAAACTACTTAAAAATACAACCAGCTTTGGATTCTATGGAAACTATCAACACTGGTTTCAACATACCCAACAAATTTCACTATGAATAAATCAGATCTGGTTTTAGCCCCTTCATAAATGAGTAGGCAGCGACATTAAATTTTCTAATAAGGATTGAAACCATACATACAAAGTGACCAACAGCAACAATATAAAGTGCTATGATATACAGATTATCGGACAGCTCTTATACAGTATTTATAAAATATAATCTTACACTAAGATAGAACAACAGACTCTTACCTGGATATTGTCAAATTTTAATCCAGGCATTGTGAGATTCTCTTTATCTATGAACACAGTGCTGTATTGTTGTGTGGCAACTGAAATTAGAACATTTCTGGTTTCCTCACTAGGAAGCCAAGCATCATTTCTTCTATCTAGTTCACTCATATTTAAGGCTGTGGCAAAAGGGTCATCACTCCCAGCAAAAACAGCCTGGATTTGTGAGAATGGCTTGGGGGACTGAGTTATTCCTAGAGATGATGGAGAACCACCTGCTTCAGGTCTCCCATTTCCCACAGAGAAAGCAGGATTAGATGAAGCAGAAGAACTGTCTCCACCATTGGAAAGAGAGGACATTTGTTCTGGAACTGAAGAGCTTGCATTGGGATTACTAACTGAAATAAAATTAGATGTGGTAAACGAATCAAAAAAATCAGAAGCTAAAGTATTAGTGTTAACAGTATCACCAAAGAACTTGCTTAGACTTGGACTTGGTTGAACCACCTGTGGATTAGACTTCACAGGAGTCTCAATTATACTACTAAAACTGGGAGATTTTACCATCTGAGGCTCAAAACCATCAGGTAGGAACAACTGTGGCTGGGTATTAACATTGTTTGCTTGGCTGAAAATGGTACACACAGGAATAGGCTCAGCCTCAGAAGGTAGTTTGCTAGTACTAGGTGATGATATCTGGTCCTTAGGTTTGGTTTCATCAATATTATTTGGTTTTGTTTCAACAGGAACATTGTTTCCCAATTTTGGTTCCTCCTTCACTGCTTCCTGAATTGATTCTTCTTTTAAAGATGCCTGATCATCTGTTCCAATCTCAGAAATGTCTTTGGGTGTTTCTTCATGTTCAGTTTCACTCTCATTACTTAAAAACTCTTCTTTATCCACTTCTGCTTGTGGTTTTTTATTATCTTTAGCTTCTATTTGTTCTACAATCTCTTGCAGACAACCAAGTTCACCTGTGTCATCTTCACTGTTGTTTGGAGAATCTGAAATAATGACGCTCTCCATCATTTGTTCATTAAGTTTATCTACAAAATTATTTGAATCTTCTGATACAGTTTCATTCCCTTCAGATTCAAATTCATCTCCACCGAGATCAATGGTTTCCTCATGAAAGAGAATTTCTTCCTGAGCTTTCTGTTGAACCGTGTCTCCACTGTCATCTTCATCTGAGGTGTTCTTCGCATCCTTAGCATTACTTGCATTATTCTCCATGGTAGCTGAAGAAGGAAAAATCCCCACCAAAACAAGTATTAGTTTTATTACTCAGGTATTGCTCAAGAGCCCTAGTACCATGCAAATACTGAAAATCTTACTTTAAAAATATAGCCATTTCACTATTTGACATCTTTCATTTAACATCCACCCACAAAATAAATTAATTCTGAAAAAATGCCTATCTATTTTGCAAGTCACAAAAATATTGGGATTAAGGAGTAACTGCCTCCCAGTAAACACAGACAAATAGGTATTTGCTTTCCTGCTCGCAAAGACCACCTCGGGGCCCATTTAAGAAAAGGAACGGGTGGGCTCAATCCCACGGAGTCACGCTGTCACCAGCGCAGGCTGTAGAGCCGGAGGTCGGCCGCGCAGGAGCAGCGCCCGGCGGCGCCAGCGCAAAGTGCGAGGCGGTTGCACTGCTTCCGTCTCCCCCAGCCGCCGCCCGCCCCGCAGCCACGGCCCCGGGCTCCCGGAGAGCGGCCCTGCCTCCAGCGGCACCGCGGGGCCCCGCGGCCCTGAGTGCCCCGCAGTGGGGTGGGCGCGGCCTCCCCCCGCAGCCTCCGCCTGGCGCAGCCCAGAGGGACCCTGCCACCCTCCCTCAGGGCCGGGGCCGCACGGCTGCCTCAGTGCCCGCCCACCCGGACACCCCTCGGCCGGCGCAAGAGCCGCAGAGGCCGCCCTCCCCTCGCCTCTCCTCACCTCACCTCCACGCCGCGACACCGACGCCCCCCCCCCCCCGCCACCGCACCAAGTGCCGCTCCCCACCGCGCCTGCGCCGCGGGCCGGGGCGGGCGGGAGTGCGCATGCGGAAACTCACCTCCCGGAAGCGGGAAGCGACGGGCAGCACCGAGGGTCAGAAAGGCCGGCGGGCAGCAGGCTGTGGTGGGCTGTGCGGTCGCAATGGAGGACGATGCGCCGGTGATTTACGGGCTGGAGTTCCAGGTGGGGTGCTGAAGGAGAGTGAAGAAGAGCTGGCAGGTGTCGGTTCTGTCTCCAGGAAGGCGGTAGCGGTGGGGCTGGGGGTGTGTGTAGTGTGGCGGGGGAGTGCCGGGGCGGGCTGTGGGGCCCGCTCATGGGGGGACCCTCGTCCCTCTGGGCCGGTACCGGTGGCACCGCTGGCTTTTGGTGGTTCTTGGTGCATGCCTGTCGCGTTGGGCTTTTTAAAGGTGGGTGAGCACGGGGCAGGAGTTTGTCCCTGCTCCAAAACTTGCTGTTTCCAGGGCAGATGTGCCAGTGAGGGTGCAGGGGCCGAGGACAGGGGTTGTTTCCCTCATGGGCAGCCTGGCTGGTAGGGCTCCTGCGCTGTCACCGCTCCTGGTCCAACCCTGGAGAACTCTTTGCCTTGCTCTGGAGTGGCAGGAAAATACTGTCAGTCTCGAAGAGATTCCTGTAGTTGTTTCTTCCTTTCCTCGTTTTTTTAAATAATATTTTTGTGAGGAGATGGCGTGAAACTGTTTCTGAGATATTGCAAATTTTAGTTGGTTATACCCAATTGTAAAGCTGCTTGGTGTTTGTGGGGTCTCTTGCTGTGGGTTCCATGTCTGCATTTGTCCCATAGGACAAATCTGTCCATCTTATTGGTGTTTATGGCTATAAGGAAATGGGAATGTTATTGGACTGTCTGTTTTAAGAACTTATATATCGTCTTCATAGAGGAATGCAGGGCTTGCGTTTAATAAAGTTTTTACAAGTTCTGGGAAAATAAACAGCTAGGTAGCTGGATGGGTGAAAGGGACTGTAATTTATAATTCTTTCCCACAATAAGGGTTTTACTCAGCTGTTACGTGTTCACTTTGGCAACAGCTGGCTTATCATCGTTGCCATTATAGCAGTAATAGGAGGCGCTGTGTTTCTTCTGCAGCTCACAGAACAATGTTTTCATTCTGCAGTAGATGTAGTAATATAAATAAATACATATGCACTTTTTCTTAGGCACCTTTACCGAAGTGCTCATGGAAAATAATATATGGAAGTTCTGTGTAACAGGTTTGGGTGTCCTGACTACTGAGTTGTGTGCTCTGTAATCCTCACTATACCAATAGATCCCCTTAGCAAATTGTATATATGTTTGGTTTTCCTCTTGTATAGGAGCTGGTGTGTAATATTCACCTGTACTAAATGTTAAATCTATGGAAGTCTGATAATATGCTATCATTTTATGATTGACTAGAGATGGCTGTAATGTACTTCAAAATTAATAAAACTTAAACTTACACAAATCTTTTGCAGAATAGAATATACGTCCTGTACTTAATAGAATTCATAGTTTCTTTCTAGTAGGTCATGTGTAATAAGTCTTCCAGAAATCCTGGAAAGCTAGCCTGTGTGTTGTCTGGGACCCCCATGGACCTGTGCCCCTCACTTCCCCAAATCATACATCTCCTGTGGACCTTTTCTCTTCTTCTGTAAAGTATGTAACACGGCTGTCTGGTGGAAGGATAAAGCAAAAGAGATAAGAAGGTGGCTGCAATCAAAGGGAATTACAGTTAATACAGATTACTTAGAAAGGAGGTAGGGAAAGAAAAGATGATTTATGGCTAAGTTGAAAAAGGAGCATAGAGATGAAGGTTCCATTTCTGATCTCCATTAAGTGCCAGTATGGCTTTAAAACAAAATGCATCTCTGAGATTTTTTTTTTTTTCTCAGAAAGCTCTGATGGAGAAACTTAAACCTAAAACTGGTATGGTTTTTCCAGCTTGCATCTCCAGGTAAAATAAGAAAGATTATTCTTCTTCTTAAGCCTGATATCTTCTATGTTGCTAGATAATAATGGCTAGCTGCATCATCACAACTACAGTTCTTTCCAGCATGTGTCAGAAGCACTGTGACTGAAAGCGTCTCTTCAGACAAATTTTTCATCCTGGTTTAAATAATTTTGGTGTTGTTTCTTTTGTGTGGGTTTGGTTTTTTCTTTGTTATTTACAATCTTCAGCTCTATGACAAGCTTATTCAAAGTTGAGATTTGAAATTATAAAGTATTAAAAAGAGGGAGGGATCTTCTTACTCTTGTTTTGAATAAAAAATATATGGCATGAACCCATGACATCTGGAAGCTACACGAGGGATTGCAGACTAAGAAGTTACATGTGGCTCCAGTAATCAATAAGAATCTGTCTTTGGCCACTGCCAGAGAAAATGTAGTTGTGCAGATAAGTCTTTCATCCAATCCAATGTGGCCAGGTTTACAAGAAAATAAAGCTGATTTCTCCTAGGGTGTTATCCATCAACTAACTTAGAATTGTTTCTGTGCAATTTATGTTCATTTTTATGTCCAAAATGTGTTTTGATGTATAGGCATAAGTAAGGTAACTTTGAATAATGAACAAATATGTATTTCTCTTTTTTGAATCTAGTTTTCATCAAAAAAAGGCTTAGTGGAACAGGGAAGTCTTACTTGGAACTGCAACATTACTCACAGTTCTGACACATGAGAATGGACATGAAAGATATGATACAAATCCTGAGCCCTTATACAACTGTGTGTAGTTACTTAGCATGTGTAATAACTGCAAAAAGTTTTACCAAGTCACAGTGAGAAATATTAGTTTGGTTTTTTTCTGGGATGGAGGGGGAAAGGTAAATGTCTAGCAGCAAAACAAGATTAAAACTATTGAGGAATTCAGTTTTCTGCATGATTAGTTAAATTTTTGACCAGATTAGTTCCCTCTGATTTACTAGACTCTTTCTTTTTGTGTTGTTTATGATGTTCATGTAACCTAAAAAATGTCACTTCCCAGAATGGGTTTTTTGTCTCTTCAGGGTGTGTGATTCTTTTTGTGACTCCTTTTTTAAGACAAAAATCCCATCATAGTTGCTCTGATCATCATTTCAGTATGGGAGGGTTGTTCTTCTAAAAGGAACCTTGGTAGACTTCACCAATACCCTGAATTATGAGAATGGGGTCTCAAGGGTATCGCTAAGTGCTATTTTTTTGTCAGTGAAATTATATGCTTCTTACTTGTCCAGGGTAGAGTTAACCTATGTTTACTTTCTAGGCTGGATGTGCACCTGGTATGTTTACTCTGTGTTGAATAGGCTTAATTTTCAGGGATTCACAATTTTCCCCTCCTATTCTTTGAGTGTTTAAACAATGGTGTTTTCAGTAGGCGTATAAGCACAACTGAATGTCTCTACTCTGTTGGCCTTAGTTTAAGGTTGACTTGATGATGCTTATACCCCTGGAAATGAGCTGTGTGGAGGGGTGCTTTTCCAGGGTAGGTATTTGGCTCAGATACAATACCAACTGTGATTCTTGGGGGGACAGCCTACATCTCGCTTGTTTAAAAGTGTGCAGAAGCTAGCCAGCATCACGGAGGGAGGGACGAGGAACATTATTTTGTGTCAGATAGTGGTAATTATGGACTGTGTGTTTGGCACATTTGAATGGATTTTGGGGAATAGCACAATACTAAGCTGAATTTCAGCATACCAGATATAACTACTGCATGTTACATGTTAAAAGTACATAGACTTACAAGGGAGAAGCGTAGTGGGCAGGAGGGTAGGACAGTAGAAAGCCTGCTGGCTGACTGCAGGGCTGTACTACATAAGGGCAACTCCAGCTGCACCCTGAGATGGGGTTTGGTTGAAGCAGGCTTAAAAAAGTGCATTACTGCTTTTTCAGAGTTTGTGTACTGCATTGTGGTCCTGTTGTGCTTCTTGAATAAGCAATACTTTGCCCATGTTTATTGTCAGTTAGTTGTTAATGGATTTTATGGATCTGAACAGAGACTAATAGTTTTTAGAACTCTTGCCTGTTTGCAACAGTAAGGTGAAACTTAATATCCCTAAAGCCAAATGTTGTTACTTAGAATAAGACTCTTAAAGCAGTGCAAAATACCAACTGAAATAGACTGGTCACAGGTCTCTTACAATGTGTGTATATCAGTATGTATTGAGAATAGCTCAACTGACCTTCCTTTGATGGAGTAGAAGGCGGGTGTAGATTTGTTAGAGGGAGGAGGAGAAGGGACCTTTTAGGAAGATGTGTGTCGTTTGTGCAGTACCCAGGGAAACTTGTGCTGACTCTCAGGCTCTGCTGTGCTCCCACTATGGGAGTGGAGCAGGTGCAGAGCCTATAGCTCCTATTGGCAGTGGAGATGTCTTCCCTGGGAGAGCTTTTGTGGTCTCTTGTGGGATGAGAGAATGGCCTAAACAGAATGTAGATAATAACTTTGATACAGGTTTAGAGATGTTTTTGGAGGATTTATTTTGAAAACTGAATCAGTTCAAGAAACTGCATGATAATGTTGTAGTGAAATTCCTAGTTTTTGTCTCGGGCCTCTTTCTTTTCTAAAATTATTTGCCTTATGAGTGCCAATCCTGTATGTTTAATCCAGACTGAATGTGTATTCTCTCACTTGTTTTGCTATCTCCGTTTCTCTTCAAGACCCTTCTTGAGAGCAGCATTTCGGTTCAGAGACTCAGACTGGTAGGGGTTGGAAGGGACCTCTGGGGATCATCTAGTGCGACCCCCCTGCTAGAGCAGGATCACCTACAGCAGGTTGCACAGGATCGCATCCAGACGGGTTTTGAATATCTCCAGAGAAGGAGACTCCACAACCTCTCTGGGCAGCCTGTTCCAGTGCTCGGTCACCCTCATAGTAAAGAACAAAGAACTCTTCCCTCATATGCAGATGGAACTTCCTATGTGCCAGTTTGTGCCCATTGCCTCTTGTCCTGTCATTGAGAAGAGTCTGGCCCCATCCTCTTGTTATCTGCTCTTTAGATATTTATAAGCATTGATAAGATCCCCTCTCAGTCTTCTCTTCTCCAGGCTAAACAGAGCCAGCTCTCTCAGCCTTTCCTCATACGAGAGATGCTCCAGTCCCCTCGTCATCCTTGTAGCCCTCCACTGGACTCTTTCCAGTAGTTCCCTGTCTTTCTTGAGCTGGGGAGTCCAGTGGCCTTTACCAGGGCAGAGTAGAGGGGGAGGATAACCTCCCTTGAGCTGCTGGCCACGCTCTTCTGAATGCAGCCCAGGATACCATTAGCCACCTTGGCCACAAGGGCACAAGTTGGGAGGACTTCTTGTGGAACTTCAATCTGACATACTGGTAGGTTTCAAGTTTTGCTGCGGGGGGAAAAGTAGGTAAATGGCAAAACTCTCTTAACTAATTGCACAAAGATCTTTGTAATGCATGAACTGGATCAGGTGGAAACTATTTGTTTTAGGTTAGCAAGGTTTTGATAATATTGAGTATAGTACAGACTAATCGCTATGAACATAGAGTTATGTGAACTTGAAGGAACTATTAAAAGATGATTGTCGATTTATCATGAACCATGATGGTAACAGTTACCACGTGAAAGCGGGATTTCTAAGGATGATTGTGCTATGCAAGGCTTTGTGTGAGGGTTGCTTTTGTTGCTGTGAGGGTTCACAGAATCTGTCAGTTCTTGGAATAGGGTCAATGCACGAAATACCTCAGTGGTGGGAATTCTTGTGCTGTGAAAGACTTGGAGAGAGCAGCTGAGAGCACTAAAGGTCACCTGAGCATGTGTGCTGCTAGCCTCTTCATTGATAGAGTCACTGCAGCTTATCACAGTTGAGGATAGAGGGTCTCCTACTGTGGTAGGGAAACAATGCTGTCCTACCTAAGTAAAGATCAAACTGTACCTACTTGAAAATTGAAATTATGTCAGAAGGCAGAAATAATATTCATGACATTATCAGCCTAGGGCTTCTCTGGGGGGGGGGGGGGGGGAAGCCTTGTATTTTGCCTCCAGAATGAGACATCAGTAAAGCAAGCCCTTTCCCACTTCCCTTCTCTGCTCCCATCCTCCCAAGTAGCAGTATAGTATTTCTGGTTTTGAGCATAAGCAGATAACCAAATAACTTTAACTTCAGATTTGGGGACCTTAAGCCAAATACGGTGTCCTTTATATTTTTGTATTGCAAGTTCAGTGCCTGTTAGTACAGATTGATTGTATGAGTTTCAAATGACACATGGTTGCAGAAATTCTTTTGATTGTATTACACTTAATGCAAACACTCAAATGTTGGGGTCAGTATATGTTTTCTTGTTTGCTGACACCAAACTAGTGCAATGCGTCAGCATTACAAAATATACATTGTAGAAGTACTGATCCTTTTTTCTTTGCTCATTAATGCCCTAAATAGTAACAGTCTAATTAAGTAATTTTGTGTGTTTGGCTGGTATTTCAAAAGACATGGAGAAGAGAGTGTTTCAGGAGAAACTCAAAGTTGAATAAGATAGGTAATTTACTAAGGTGACAGATATGAAAAGTTTGGAATTACCATTGATAAATACACTTATGCAGTAGTGCTAATGTATGATGATACTGCTAGCAAAATGCTGTCCTGGTTATTTTTCACCAGAAGTTGAAGGCTCAGTGCTTACCAGGAAGGGGTCCCCATCTTGGATGGAGGAGGAGGAGCACAGCCCATTTGACTGCCTCTTCTGGGTCTTCAATCTCCTCTCTCCCCCTGGCGGGGTATTTTCCTCAATATCCTTTCTACTGTAACCTTAGCTGTTCCCCTCCCTGGGGTGATGTTTAACATGATTTGGGTGGACAGTCAAGTACTATAGTTGTATATGTTTAGCATGTACTGCTTTTAGCTCATTATCATATTTAGGGATGTCAACTTTAATATTCCTTTCGCAGATAATTAAGCAAAAGGCACCATGGCCTTCAAGATTCTGTATAGAAACTGTTTATCTGTTTATTCCGCATTCTTTAGCCAAAACAGGAGACCATCCTGCCGCTGTAAGACTGCTCTTGCTGACCTTGTGGATCTCCATCCACAGTGTTTGCACAAAAGCTAAGTGGACTCCAATATTTTTAACCTCTTACGTGCACGTCTCACAAGAACTTATGAACACAGTGTAGAGATTCAGTCCATTACGGTTCCACAAAGCACTTAGTTTAAACCAACCTTCTCTATCTTTTTGAGATTTGTCATTGTGATCCTCTGGATCATCTCTTGCTGTTGTCAAGGTCCATTCTCTCTGCAGGGTCTGTTCTATTTCTTTCTCTCAGAGGCTTTCATTATTCTGCAGATGGTCTAAATTGTCATGGTAAGGTAAAAGGTGGTCTTTGCCCAACATCACACTGAGCTTGGTGTAGGCATGGACAGCATGCACAGTGTCCAGTTAGTGTTTTCTGCATTCTGGCACGATTGCTGTTTCTTCTGCTTTATCTTTACAGTGCTGTTTGTCACGCTTGCATTCTAAGTTTTTGCATGCCCTTTGCATTGCATTAATAAATATCTTTTTTGCAGTGGATTTGTAGTTTCGGTCTTTGTTGTCCTTTTCCTTTACATGTAATGCATTTTGGGATCTGTTTCTAAGACAAGGGAGCAACTAGCTTAAATGGTGGCAAACCTGTGTCTTAATTCAGGGTGAGCCTGTTAGTCTGTTGACCATAGTTACTATGTATGCAGTAGAATCTGTTAAGCATGTGTGCCTGAATGCAGCAGTACACAGTCATGTTTCCATATCTCTAATTAATCCCTCAATGCATTTAGTAAAGGAAGGACTTGTCTTCTGGTAATGGGGTAGGTGATGTTTGCTTTCTAGTTACATGTGCACTAGCTATAGTTTCCATGATAAGAGTAGTACCAGGATAGAAAGTTTTCTATATCATTTATTACTTACATATTTGCATATGGAGAGGTGGTGTGAAGTCTTAAATCTGAAATGTTCTATCTCCAGTGGGAAATGCTAACACAGGATTTCAATCATGTATAAAACTAAAAAAAAAAATTAGTTTTTTGCTTTCTTCTCTGGTAAAATCTCCTACACTCAGCTTTAAATGACTCATTACCACCCCCACCCTCTCTTTATGATCTCTGTTCCTTCAAGGTGGTGGTGGTCTTCACTATGGGCTTAGTTTTACTTTTTCTGCTGTGGTAGACAAAGTTTTACTTCTTCTGCTGTTCAAAGTTCATGCAAAATTTGTGGTTCTGCTACTAAAAGTATAGCAGCTGTATTACCTTGGGAGCAGATGATGCATTATGAACGCTTTTATAATTTTTATTTTTGCACGCATGCATATGGTTATTCCACTCCAAGTGTGTAATTTATGGCTCTCTGGGGTACTTCAGGATGCAGTAAATGAAAATGCCAGTTTGCTAGGTTTGCTGGACTAGATTCTGTCTCCCTGACTGGTATTGAACTTCAGTGAGACTATTGCCATAGGCTATTCAGTTTTATACTTCTACTTAAGTATGAATTCACACCTTGTTTTAGAAAATTAAAAAAGAGTATATGAGTTTTAACTGTACTATAGGAGGCTACAATGCTCTCTTTAAAAAAAGAAAAAACTCTCGAATATGGCATGTGGAACTTAGTATTTATCATTAACACTTTAAATAATGTATTTAAGTACCTGCAATATTCCTTACACTGGAGTCCTAAGATTTTTTTTTTTTCCCCTCTCATTTCTACCTCAGCCTTACTTTTTTTCCAAATTGATTTTGGCGCCTTGAAAGATTCTGGGTGGGTAAGAGTGTCTAGTCCTGTGATGCACAGAGTACTAGTCAGGAACGCCTTTGGAGTGTGCTGTTGCCATTCCCTTCATCTCTGTAACAGTTGCTCAGCCATACAGAATTTTTTTTCCCCTCTCTGAAAATGCAGGGATAAATTGATAATTGTTACATTCCTTTGGTTTTCTGTTTTGTGATTGTGTGCAACCCTTAATTTAGTGGAATAAATGAGAATGAGGGAGGCTACAGGCTACTATGCAAAATAAATACATAGACTTTGAAAAGCCTCTAAGGAGGGATGGTTTGTTCAGGTTCCTTGGCAGACTTGCATGACATTGAGAAGTCTTTGGTGTTTGCTTTCCAAAGGCAGGATCTCTTTTGTGTTAGCTGAGTGGAATTTGGACTGCACGTTTATAAACTTCATTCTGGACTGTTAAAATATTTGGTTAGAGCGTCTATCACAAGCAAGTTGCCTCCATATCACCTCTGTTTTATAAATCTTTACCTGCTTTAAACCATGCATATTTCTTCATAGAGCTGTTGGTGAATATGAAATTTGGACATGTAACCAAAAGGTTCTTTGTGGTTCATGATGGTTTAATCTTCACTTGATAACAATTTTTTCCTAGTCTTAGGCCTTCTTTAAAAATGAAATGGTCATATGTTGTTGCATTGTCTAGAAGCATCAGTTAGGTGTAGCTTTGCTGTGACAGCGTGTGAAAGGATGACTTGTTTTCTCACTGTTTGCATCTTTCAGTTTTGTGTTCTGAGTACCTTCCATGCAATGTGGCAGTTTTCTTAGTAAATAATATTTTAATATCTTAGGTAGTAAACTCTTTGGGGCTATATGCAGTTTAGTGTTCTGTGGATGCTGACTTCATAAAAATAGTAAGCTCTATTGGTTTAGATTACAGAATCACAGATTGGTAGGTGTTGGAAGGGACCTCTGGAGATCATCTAGTGCAACCTCCCTGCTAGAGCAGGGTCACCTAGAGCAGGTTGCACAGGATCGCATCCAGGCGGGTTTTGAATATCTCCAGAGAAGGAGACTCCACAACCTCTCTGGGCAGCCTGTTCCAGTGCTCGGTCACCCTCAGAGTGAAGAACTTTTTCCTCATATGCAGATGGAATTTCCTGTGTTCTAGTTTGTGCCCATTGCCCCTTGTCCTGTCACTGGGCACCATTGAGAAGAGTCTGGCCTCATCCTCTTGTTATCTGCTCTTTAGATATTTATAAGCATTGATAAGATCCCCTCTCAGTCTTCTCTTCTCTAGGCTAAACAGACCCAGCTCTCTCAGCCTTTCCTCAAACAAGAGATGCTCCAGTCCCCTCATCATCCTTGTAGCCCTTTGCTGGACTCTTTCCAGTAGTTCCCTGTCTTTCTTGAGCTGGGGAGCCCAGAACTGGACATAATATTCCAGATATGGCCTTCACCAGGGCAGAGTAGAGGGGGAGGATAACCTCCCTCAAGCTGCTGGCCACGCTCTTCTTAGTGCAGCCCAGGATACCATTGGCCTTCTTGGCCACAAGGGCACATCACTGGTTCATGCTTAACTTGTCCACCAGCACTCCCAGGTCCTTCTCAGCAGTGCTGCTTCCCAGCAGGTCAACCCCCTAACCTGTACTGGTGCATGGGGTTATTCCTCCCTATGTGCAGGACCCTACACTTGTGATTGTTGAATTTCATTAGGTTCCTCTCTGCACAACTCTCCGGCCTGTCCAGGTCTTGCTGAATGGCAGCGCAGCCTTCTGGTGTGTCGGCCACTCCTCCCAGGTTTGTTTCACCAGCAAACTTGCTGAGGGTACACTCTGTTCCCTCATCCAGGTCATTGACCAGTATGTTGAACAAAACTGGACCCAGTACTGACCCCTGGGGCACACCACTAGCCTGTAGGCCTCCAACTAGACACTGTGCCGCTTATCACAACCCTCTGAGTCCTGCCATTCAGCCGGTTCTCAACCCACCTCACTGACCCCTCATGAAACCCACACTTCCTAAGCTTGCCTGTGAGGATGTTATGGGAGACAGTGTCAAAAGCCTCACCGAAGTCAAGGCAGACAACACCCACTGCTGTCCCCTCATCTACCCAGCCAGTCATGCCATCATAGAAGGCAATCAGATTGGTCAAGCATGATTTCCCCTTGGTGAATCCATGTTGACCACTCCCGATAACCTTCTTTTCCTCCATATGCTTAGAGATGACATCCAGAATGAGCTGTTCTATCACCTTTCCAGGGATGGAGGTGAGGCTGACTTGGCTTGTAGTTTCCCAGGTCCTCTTTCTTGCCCTTTTTGAAGACCACAGTGATGTTGGCTTTCCTCCAGATTGATTGATATTAATTATATTATGCTTTTTGTTTATTTTCTATCTAGTAGTTGCAGTTATGAGGCAGGATGCTTTTGTGAAAGATGTTATTCGCAACCTGTTCTGACAGGTTACAGTGCAATATGACAAACTTAAGGCAGTCTTCTTGATCTTGACAGCACTCCAAATTCAGTTATGTTGTTCATCACAAGGGTTACTGAGTGTCTTCATCGTCTGTTGAAATAACTTTTGTTTCTCTAAAAATAACTCAGAGTAGACAAAATTAGACATATCTTTGTGCAGGAGAGAACTAAAACTCCATTGTACTGTTATTTCTATTATGAACCAGATCTTCCTGATTTTTGAATGATTGGTGAATTTGAACCTTGCATTCTATGAATGTTGTAGTCTTTTATGGCAGAGAATAAACAGTAGTGAATTTCTTGTGAAATTTATTTAAATATTTTTCTCAGGCCTTTTTTTTCCCTGCAAAACAGGAAATAATTTAAAAATATTTTGAAGAAGGGATAGAGAAGCTGATGACAAATGTTACCGTCTATTGACATAACTTTATTTTGGGCACTTTGTGTCTAACCTATGCATTTTTGAAAGCAGCATAGTAAGACATACTCAAAAGGCTTTAAAAGGGGTGAAAACCCCTCTTTATTTTATTGAAGATCTTGGAGGGATCTTCTTCTGTTTGACTTACAGAAAGAACAGAAGGTTGCTTGATTGAAAGAGATACATAGCTGTTGGCTTATTTCTAGTGTTTTCTTCAAAATAATTGAAAACAGATCTGAAATGAAAAGGAGCTCTTGCCAAAGATCTGCAAATGTAAATTCTGTTCAAGACAAAAGAAAAGCTTCTCTGCAATCTTCTTGGTGAACTTTAGTCATTTCTGTCAATCAGAAACACTGTCTAGGCTTGTTGTAGGTAAGTGCTGCATAAATAGGAGAGTACAAACAAATTGGTATGGAATCACACTGATCTCTGATCTGCATTTGAGTATGTTTTGAACACAAACTACTCACTGAATCATATTCTCTAGTGCTTTATATAGGAAGAAATGTTACAGTACTAGTGTATACTTATGAAGCTCACTGCATTTTTTAACTTTTTATGCTCAATCTTAAGCAAAATATTACATTAAATCACACATTTTAGATGCAAGATAAGAAGTATCTACTCTGTAGGAGTTCAGGGCTTATTCTGAAAAATGAGTTGGTTCTTATTGTGCCTGCCAGACAAGGGCTAGTATTGTTTTGCCTTATTTAAGAAAAATCAAATCTCTTCAAGTTGCTATGCTAGAATTCAATTATTCTAAGTTTATATATTGTGATATAATGTTATTTCAAATATTCCCTTCCAAACCTCTAGGCATCTTTCTGATAGTAATTTAAAAATAAGTTTTAAACAGGACTATATTGAAGCTAAGTGTTCCTGAATCCAGGCTGTAATCATTAGGTAGTTGCACAAGGGGATGGCAGAAGGAAGGGCCATTCAGCAGTTAATTGAATCCTTCTGAAGTATTAGTTTGCAATACAGGCTTTAGAAGAGATCTAAGAGACTATGCCAAATACGATGTGAATTGTAAAGGTTTGTTTTTCTGTTTTGACAAAAAAATCATATTGAACAATATTATTAGAGCATCTTCTGCGTGGGAAGTAGTGGGTATTCCTCACAGTTTACTTATGGTTGCTGAAAGTGCCTTTGACTTTAGTTTACTTTCCATTTCCTCAAAATTAGCTAGGAGAGTCTCCACTAATGACTAGTGCAAACTAGCAATTGTGGTTTTAGTTCAAGCTATACTTTATTTCTCAATGTGTCCCATAGCCCTTAACTGTTTTGCTTTCCTTCCTCCAAGACTGTGGTTGGTGCAAGTTGAAGTAAGGCAGAGAGTCTAGCAGTCTCACTAGCAATAATACAACAACAAGATTGTGACAAAATTTTGATAGGTAAATAGCAAATTATTTCTCCTATGATTCAGACAATTCTTATCTCTAGTGGCCTGGAGTGGAAAAGAAGGGCTTTGTTTTTTAACTTTCTTCTAAACTTGGTGGTTAATGGTAAAAAAATGAATTCATTTTTATGCAGGCATCTCCAGTCTGAATGGTTTGAAAACTTCAGCGAGAACAACCTCTTTCTTAGATATTGTAGCTAACATTTAAGAATTGTCCATTGTTCTATAAAATTTTTTCAATTGATACAGAAGAATTAGTTTGGAAAAGCTCCTATAATATTGAATATTATCACTGTTACAGTGAAGGCCAGATAATGTATTTAACACTTGTACGTTACACACTTCTCTCAAATGTGAGAAAGTGCACAAAAAATGTATTAACCGAAATAGACATAAAGGGCAGGAAAGTCTGCAGATTGTAAGAATGTAATACTTAAAATTATAATTGATATGTAAGCTTCAAAATTTTTCATGAAATTAATGTATTGCATTAATTGGACTTTTCTAATGGCTTTCTTCTTCCCTAGGCACGAGCTTTAACACCTCAGACAGCAGAAACAGATGCAATAAGATTCTTGGTTGGAACACAGTCTCTTAGATATGATAATCAGGTAATTTTTCTGTCAAATGTCAGTTGTAATTTTTTTCCTTTTTTCTTTAACATTGTTCCAATACCATTTATCCTCCTTTCTCCCTCTGTTGAATTTGAACATTAAGTGATAGTCAAGTTGAAGACTTCTGTGAGTAGAATGTGAAGATATTGGTAAGAAATGTAGGTGAATGAAAACTGTGTAAGTTTTCTGAAAATTAAATTACTCTTCTAAATCGTATGACTAAGATTAGTAAAGGAACTGCCGTATTGTTGTTAATTGAAATCTATAGATTCTCTGGAGCCATCTTTAAACCACAGAAGAGATGCAAAGTAAAAGAAAAGTCTTTAAGCCTTGATTGCCTCTAATGGGACTCCTGGTTCATGCACAGTTCTGTGTACGTGAAGCTTCATAAACTGGATTTTTCATTATTAATTATTGGCAATCGGCTATATCCTTTCTTATAACAAATTTAAAAGCAATTTAAAGTAAAATTTGAGTGACTTTCATGGCTCAATTTCTATTGGGCTGTTTCCTCTGCAGTTAAGAGTACAATACTTCTGATTGTACAGCCATTTTAATTTTTGTGACTGAATTTCAGTAAATGCCTTCATTCTGAAAGAAGATCGTGAGGCTCGAAGAATTAAAAGCTGTACTGAGTGCAAGTGGCGAGGCTTTGGTAGCAGGGGAACTGCAGTGGTGACCTCTGTGAGAAGAGGCCAGGGGTTGCCCGTGCCAGACATGGCAGGTTCCAGTGAACCCACCACAGGACACAGCTAAGCCGGGCAGCCTGGTGGCACCTATGTTAAAATACTTAGGAAAGGAGAGAACATGCTGGATGGAAAGAGCAGGAAGGAACAAAGACTGAGAAACAGCAGAGGTAAGACCAAGGTCAGGAGGAACAGAAGGTGCTCCATAGTGGAGCAGGTATCCACTGCAGCCTGTGGAGCACCTGTGCCAGAGCAGGTGGATGTTCTTGAAGGAACCATGACCCATGAAGACCCTGTGCTGGAACAGAGTGAAAGCATATCAGAGAGAAAATGCTATGTGCTGACCATAACCACTACTGCCCCACACCCCCCTGTGCTGCTTGAAGGGAGTTAGAGCAGTCTGGAGTGAAGTGAAGCCTGGGAAAGGGGGGAAAGAATGGGCCAGTTTAAGTTTTATCTTTTTCTTTCCCACTACCCAAATTAGTAATTACATTTTAATTTTAATTGGCAATAAATTAATTAGTTTACCCAAGTCAAGTCTGTTTTGCCTGTAGCAGCAATTGGTAAGTGATCTCCCTGTCTTTAGCTTGGCCCACGAGCTTTCTCATTCCTATTCTTCCTATTTTCTCCCCCTGTCCTGCTTGCGGGGAGGAAGTGGCTGGGTGGGAATCTGGCTGTTAGCCAAGGCTGACACCCCACAGAAACTCCTACTATGAAGACAGTCACCAACTCTTCTGGAAGTGGTCTGTAATGCACTGTACAAAACGAACTTGGAACCATAGCTCTGGAAGATGTGAGCTGTCAATTCCCAGTGAGGTTTAGAGTTTGTTACTCAATGATAATACTGCATAAAGTTCAAGGAAAAAAATATTCAAAGGTATAAGGGGATGGAGCATTCAGTTTCTTTACGTTTTGGGTAATGCTTGTGAGACCAGTAACAAAAGAAGTGGCAGGACAAACTTAGTTAAAAATGAATAGACAAAATCATATTTTTCATTGTGCTGTCCCAGATGGTCTTCATACATTTGGTTATAATGTGTTCTCTATGTTATTTTTTACTTTTTGGTTCAACTAATTAAATTCTGATACAAAATTGTAGTTGGAGAATGATTCTCACTTGTCAATTGATATCCAGCAGATCTTCAGTAATATAAATGTTTTGATTCAGGTAAGTTGATTGGGCATATACTCTGTATTTTAGAAGTATCTCTATATACACGTATTTCAACTTTATTGAGTATACTTTTCTTTTTCCAATGAATAACACTAATAATGGAAATGCAGGATGCTTCCTAGGGTATTAACAAATGTTTAGGGGTTAGTGGCCTTTAGCTGTGCCTCAGGCCATCAGCTCCTCTCAGCTAGTTGCTAATCCCCAAGAAGTGCCCTAGGCCTCAAGTCATTATTGCTTAATTCAGCACTAGGTTCTCTAGATTTGCTTAAAAACTTTTTTTTAGTTACCTAACCTAACTTACAAGCTGTCTTGCAACCTCTAGTGCTTGACCAAGTGCATCACAGTGAGAGGTTTCTTATGCAGTGCCATTATGTGCAGAATATTTCTTCCCTTCTGGTCATGGACAGGTGTAGTGCGAATAAAAGAGCAGTAGTTGCACAGCTGGCATGGCAACTTCTGCCTCATTGAGGTTTATTGCTGTATGAAGCAATTTAGGCATTCATAGCAAAATATTTCCGCCAGATCTCCTATTAATACTGCTATTTCAAAGCAAAGGAAAATGTTTGTAAGACTTTGTATTCTGTCAATATTTGATATATTAACAGTGTGTAGTCCTTGGCATTTGGTCCTCATAACTTGCTGGAAATTGTTTAAGCAATTTCTTTTTGATGCAAGAGATGTGTTCTACACAGTGTAGTTTTAGAACTTTTGTCCTCAGTACTGGCTTTTTACGCTGTTCTTTGATGCATTTACTGTATGCTTTGGAAGCATAAAAAGGAAGTATACATCACTTATTCTTTTCTGAGCTCTCTCAGAAGTCTCCAAGTTATTTCAGTCTTGTGTTTTAGAACCTAAAATACTTATTTTTGTGGGTTACCTTAATGCATGGTATTATCTAGTCACAAAGCAGGGCATTGGCCGAACTAAAACAGTTCCCCAGTCTCTCATGACCATGAGTGCCTGATGAAAGAAAATGAATTATGGAGATTGTGTAATTGAAGAAAAAGAGATATTTTGAGTTGAAATTGGTTAGTTTTAGTCTCCCTTCCTTAGTAATTTCCTTAGCAATTAATAATTCTTCCAGATTTTGAGAAGAACTAAATAGTTATTTGTTCTCATTCAAATCTCACTACTTTTCTCCTCAATACTTAGACTTGTATTCAGTGGGAATTTTTCCCAGTGTAATTACAGCAGATTAGTAACTCATTTGAGTAGTTACTGGTAGTAGAATCAGTCATTTCTAAGAGGTGTTTTCCACAAGGATCATGTTCCACAAGAGCTATGATTACACTTATCATTAACCATTACAGTACAGTCATGTTTAGAAAGTTCTCTGTATGGACTTAACTTAGATGTTTTCTATTTCCTCATCTATGGTGTCCATATGCTGCACTAACTCATCCATGGTAAAACTCATTTCTACACTCCAACAAGAAAAGTTAGAAAGGTCATGATTCAAGAAATGAAGGATAACACCCCACAGAACTGAAGCTTGTCCAGGTCTGTCAGACAGTTATTATAGGTGATGATTTCTTCAAATATTTGTCTTCGTGGCACCACACTGGTACAGTTTTTGGTACTGGAACATTTTCTATGAAAATTCTTTTGTCCTTAGGATTTAGCAAAATCACTATTCTATATGATAAATACTATTTAGCATGTATTCAAATCAACATGATTAAGATTATTGGCAGAAAAACATTGGGGGAACTTTTGCAGTCCTTTCTGTTAAGCTGATCAACTTTTTCTGGTAGACTGTGTTGCTTGGCATAGCTTTGAAAGATGTAATTTTTCAACTCAAAAGGGTATAAACAATATTCTTGCATAAGAATTAAATTTCAGATTTCCTAAAAGTCTCAGTCTGGACCTTTAATCGGTTAACTGTGTGTTCCAGCAGAGTTTCCAGCTATCCATGATGTCAGCTGAAGCTGAAACATAACAGCAGAGGAGAAATTGGTTATTTGTGCCTTCAAAGGGCTTCACATGGGGTAAAGAGCGCTCCCTTAGCTTCTGTGCTGAGTGACCCTGTTAACCTGGTTACTGTGGGTAAAGAATGTGTGTGACTGCAGTAAATGGGATTTAGATCTGTGGTTCACCTGCAGGGACTTGGGTTGAGCTGCCAAGGGAGGCTCCAGTGACTCCAAGGGAAGGTTGCCTTCCCCTGCTATTTTTTTTTTTTTTGACACAGCTGAAAACAAGCACATTTAGCAGGTCTGATTGTGCCTTACATGGGAATAACTTATATAATACAATAACTTTTAATTTTTGAACTATGACACATCTGCACATATTTCATGGTGTTTCTGTGTTAAATACCCAATTCAGGAAACTTCAGAGATCCTCTTCTTTATGCTAAAGTCAATTACCAGTATTTTGCTGTATAAAAATAACAACTTCTTGCCATGAGTCTGTTGAAAATGTTTTACCTTAGAGTTGTGAATATATTGCTGTTCTTTACCTTCCAGTTCTGTGCTTGTAAAGTAGCTGTTAAACTTACAACTCAAACTGTTGACAAGTCAATTCATAAAATCAAAATGTATCTGATTAGAGTAGCATAGAAGGCTGAATAGATGAGGTCTTTCAATTTTTATTAGAAAAAACCCCAACAAACCAAGGGATGAGATTAAACTGATCTTTAATGATGAAATGAGCAAGAGCTTTCTGTTAGACAGAAGCTCTTGAATTGAGATACAGAGAGTAGATCAGAGAAAGGATGTACAGAAAGGCAAAGCAAAGTGAAATGATAGGTAAGTCTAACTGATATTACTCTGGGGAGTTTTGAAAGGCAGGAGGGTCACTCTTTAGGTTGGACTTGAAGATGGTTATGCAGTTGGTGGGATAGATGGATTGTGTCCTGATTCCTAGGCAGATTTCTAGGTTCAGGGCAACGAAGTCTGAAAAGACAACTTGCTAATCAACTGCAGAGGTGCTTACATGCCTTGGATGATAGAGTGGAAGAACAATGCAGGTGATGAGTGTCTAGCATTATATTTGAAGGAGGAGTTGCTGATGACAGTGTTTGGCAGAGAAAGAAAAAGGTAACATGTAAATTCAGCCCTTTGAAAAAACCGAAAGTATATAATATTACCAATTTAGACTAAGTTGAGACCTATTTAGCAGCTTCTATATTTGAAGAAAATTTTCTGTCGTATTGTGTAGCTAAGATTTTTGCAGTGATTCAGTAGTTAATTCAGTAGACAGGCTGAATTCAGTTATTGTGATAGGATGTCTCTTTTTTCTCTTTGTTGTTCACCCAACTTTGCTAATGAATTTTTAATGCGAATACAATTCTCTAAAAATTGTGGGTCTTCTACAATTTATTTTTTCACTGTTGAGCTTAGTAGAATTGGTCCCATGAGTAAAGTTACTTGTGTATGTTGTGCCAGGCTAGAATCTTTCTCAATTTCTTCTATTTCTGAGGCAACTATAGAAGAACAACTAACTAAAAATAGGGAGGAAAAATGACAGTAATGTAGACCTATTAAAAAAACCAAAACCAACCAAAAACCAAACAAAAATCAAAATCACAAAAAGCAAACCTAGCTGTATGTCTTTTAAAAGTCTTATCTATGTATTTAAAAATTACTGGTTTTCTTCATATTTCAGTTCAACACTTTCCATATAGTATAAGAAGTATTGTAGATTTGTATATTGGTACAGATATGTGATTGCTGAAGTGAACTCTCAAAAATGTCTTACTGAATTTATAGCATTTGTTTCAAATGAGAGTCCTTTCCCTCTCTCCCCTTCTTTCTTTGTAGGATGTTTGAATTCGATGATTTGGATACAGAATTGGTGCAGATATTTAGACTAAGGATAGTAATGTTGTTTCTGTTTATTGCTACAAGAAATGTTGAATTGCAATACAAGTGGCTTATTTACTATTAGCCATAAAATGAAAAATCACCTTCAAGATTTAAGCTGTAAAATTGAGAAGAATAAACATGGTGTTTCCTCAAAACAGGGCAATTGCTTGTGTTTTTCTAGAAAATTATATCCTGCATGAAATCAATGATATACTAAATTGTTAGTATAACAATTAATTAAAGTAGATATTGGTTATAAAATTCTCATTAAATTGTTCTGTGCAGTCATCGTGTATAATTAAGACCCACAGGAAAACATTTGAAACCCTAATGTTCTCTTTTATTGTATTTGCAGATTCACATCATAGATTTTGATGATGAAAATAACATTATAAACAAAAACGTTCTCCTTCATCAAGTGGGTGAAATTTGGCACATTAGTACCAGTCCTGCAGATAAAGGTGTACTAGCAACCTGCTACAATAAAAGTAAGTCCTTTTTAACCATGTTAAACTTGTTTAAGTGTTTTGATATTTTTGAATATGCAAAGACTATCTAGCTATGTGTAAACACTGTAAGTTGGAGTTATCAACACAGGTATTTTTCAAAAAATCTGCTGTACCTTTGTCTCTCATCCTTAGGTCATTTTGGTTAGAAGTCTACTTTTGCATTCATGTCAAGGAAAGTAGCAAAATAAAAGTATTGCTTGCCTGATTAATGCAAAGCACGGCAAATAAAACATATTCCTGCTATTTTAGGCTTCATTCTTTTTATTGTTTTATATGTTTGCTTTTGACAGTGGAAGTAAATGTCTTTCAAAACAGCATCAGGTCAGCATCAAGCTCTCTTTAAAAATGCAGGTGAAGTTTATATACAATGTTATTTGTTATATGTTTAATGCAGATACGCCCACAAAGAACTATAAATTCTTATCTAAATACCTCATCAGAAACAGTAGGAATGCCCCTTGTGTAACCTAACACAAAGGGCACAGCTATTGAAATTAAGGATCTGTGTGCATTTCCTAGGTGAGACAGGTGTGAAGATTCTCTGTATGAGGCTTGAAAAATCCACTTGCATCACTTGGGAAAGGGAGTACTTTTCCCTCTGACAAGCAAGAAATTTGTGCTATCAATTGGAATAAATATTATTTCTTCTAGTAAATATTAGTCCATTCTTTCATGGAAATACAGTCCAAGAATATGAGAATAAGGTAGTGATTTTCAGATTTTGTGCATGTGTGGACAGCTGTAGAGATGTGAATTCCTGCTGCTCAACCTTGTGGCTCTGTTAGAGAGAAGGTTCCAGGATTGCTCAGTTCTCCTAGTTCTTTTGGATTGAAATAAAAGCACTAAAATTTTAATTTCCTTCACAAATTTTACATGAATATTTAAAAAACAGTTCTAGAAGTGTGTTGGTTTTGCGTGGCAAGGTTTTGGTAGCGGGGGGGCTACAGGGGTGGCTTCTGTGAGAAGCTGCTAGAAGCTTCCCCTGTGTCTGATAGAGCCAATGCCAGCCGGCTCCAAGACGGACCCGTCGCTGGCCAAGGCCAAGCCAATCAGCGCCTCTGTGATAACATATTTAAGAAAGACAAAAAACAGTTGGAGAGGGCTTTTGCAGCCAGAGAGAGGAGTGAGAAGATGTAAGAACATCTGCAGACACCAAGGTCAGTGCAGAAGGAGGGGGAGGAGGTGCTCCAGGCGCCAGAGCAAGATCCCCCTGCAGCCTGTGGTGAAGACCGTGGTGAAGCAGGCTGTCCCCCTGCAGCCCATGGAGGGAGGATGAGGGGGTGTAGAGATTCCACCTGCAGCCCGTGGAGGACCCCATGCCGGAGCAGGTGGAGACACCTGAAGGAGGCTGTGACCCCGTGGGAAGCCCGCGCTGGAGCAAGCTCCTGGCAGTACCTGTGGATCCGTGGAGAGAGGAGCCCACGCCAGAGCAGGTTTGCTGGCAGGACTTGTGACCCCGTGGGGGACCCACGCTGGAGCAGTTTGCTCCTGAAGGTCTGCACCCCGTGGAGGAGACACGTTGGAGAAGGCCGTGAAGGACTGTCTCCCGTGAGAGGGACCCCACGCTGGAGCGGGGGAACGATGAGTCCTCCCCCTGAGGATGAAGAAGCGGCAGAAACACCGCGTGATGAACTGACCGTAACCCCCACTCCCTGGGTGGGGCGGAGGTTGAAGCTGGGAGTGAAGTTGGGCCCGGGAAGATGGGAGGGGTGGGGGGAGGTGTTTTTAAGATTTGGTTTTATTTCTCATTCCTCTCCTCTGTTTTGCTTAGTAATAAATAAGATGAATTCCCTCTCTAAGTTTGGTCTGTTTTGCTCGTGATGATAATTAGAGAATGATCTCTCCCTGTCCTTATCTCAACCCGTAAGTTTTTTTTTCATTGTACCTTTTCTCCCCTGTCTAATGAAAGAGGGGAGTGATAGAGCGGCTCTGGTGGGCACCTGGCCCTCAGCCAGGGACAACCCACCACAAGAAGATAGAGTAATAAAGAGCTTTTTCTGTTTTCTAAACTGAAAATGATTATATTTTCTTTAAAAGAGAACACTAAAATGGTATTGGCCTGTTCTTTGATTACTTTTTACTCTCTGGTTGACTTACTAGAGGTAACTTCCTCACCTTGCCAGTGATCTGTGGAGAAAATGAGAAAGCAGTAATCGGGCCTGAAATTCTAAAGTTGTCTTAGTAATTTTGTGGCTAGTTTCAGAGGAGAATCTGAGAAAGTTGTCTGAAGTTTCCTTTAAAGAAAATTAAAACAAGTTTCTAATTTTGTTTCTCTAGCCTTTGAGTTGATTGCATTTTTTTTTTCTTAAATAATATTGTACTGCATGGAATAGTGTGAAATATTGTAAAGAATTTACCTCTTTTCCCCTACATAATTGACTAGCAAGGTGATATGAGATAGCTTATCAACTCCAGTATTTCATGTATGTACTGTACCATTTAATGTTAACCTTAATTAACCTTAATGTTAACCTTAAGTCTTAATTTATTCAATTTGTATCTGTTTTTGAGCTGAAGCGCTGTTCTAGAAAGTATGGTTAAAACAAATAATTTTATACTCTCTTCTCAAAGGTCTATATTTTAAGTTTTCCGTTCCTTATAGCATGTTATAGCAATTCCTTATAGCAATATGCATATTAATTGAAAATCCTCTTTGGAAGAGAGCTTACTGAGATTGTTTGGATGGATGCTCAATTCTGTCTCTTTCTGTGAGGTTTCTGATTTTCATTATTGGACCTATTAATTCATATGCGTGTTTTCTATTCTAGCTTCTTTGTGTTCTAGATTTAGTTTACCTAGTTTCTGAACACTAAGCTTTATTGTTTGTACTTCATGCATCTTCATTTAGAATCATCAGCCATAAACTTTCTGCAGAAGACAAGATCTGATTCTTAAATGATTATTGACAACTCTAAATAACAGCGTATAGAACAGAAAGCACATAGCATGGGGTTCTAATAATAAGGAATACTAAATTTAGCAGACAACTTATTTCAAGTAGTAATGCAACCAAATTAAGCAATCGAAACCTTTAAAACACTTTTATGTATTGCATTTGTTTTGTTATTTTAAAAAGACTCTTAAATATTTTCCTCATTGAAGTACCAGTCAAATGAGATGATGCTGTCAGGAACAGTCATAGATATTGTGACCATCTCTTGTGTCTGAGCCCAGTAACTCTGGCAAATCTGGACTGTTGTTGAACTGGAAGATTGAAGAAATGTGTGTGTGTGTCCGTTATAAATAGCTATTTTTTTAAAAAGTTGCTTAAGTAGTGAAATGTGGCATTGAAGACAAGTGGAATCGTGCATTTTACATTTCATAGCTCATTGAAGTAAGCTGATGGAATAGGGTGAAGCACTCACAAAAAAACTTGGAAATTTCTTCTTTTATATTGGGAGAGATACTGAGTTTTCTGCTACTTTCTCACACTTACAGATTGTTAGCATAACCAAGATATGAATAAGGTCTTATGTTGCTTCATGAAAAAAAGATGTAGTTGGTGCAAACAGAAGAGTGCTTTTTTCACAGCTCTCTTGTTCTTTGTTTTTTGTCTAAGAGAAATATGCCTTTCATATAGGAAGTCTGGGGAATGTAATAATGGTTGAACTGAAAGAGTACCACTGTGTACCTACTTTGAAGAGAGAGGCTTCGTTAACTTTTTAAAAGCATTTTGCAGCTAGTGATAGAGAAAAATATTGATTCCTGAATAATTTCCTTGTTTGTTTTAGCGTTTCAGTCATCTGGACTTGCTGTTCTTCAGAGTGCATATTAATTCTTTTTCTAGAGCTGACATGCAAGATACAAGATTTCTCTTTAAACATACTTACCCTAGATTTTATCTACTCTTCCTTTTTTGAAATCGTACCATATTTTTAAAATGCGGTGAAAAATCTTTCTGCAGTATCCAGTTGTTATCTCCTGTAATATTATTGAGAAATTCAAACTCTTTTTTTACTTAACTACTTGACAGTTAATACTACTGCCTCAAAAAGTCAAAGATGACACTAGCAGTCTTGCTGTATGTTTTGAAATACAAGGGATCTGATGTGATTTGCTTCTCTCTTCTCTTGTAGCGATAAAACTTAGCAAAATGATGTAATACGCCTAGTTGTTAGTATCTGCTATGTGCTAAGAATGGCATGAGGGGAACCAATACTTATATTCAGCTGGTAACGGTAGGTTATTTGTGGGGTCAGGAATGAAATGGACAGTTGTAAGCTCTCTGTGTGTGTTTGAGAAGTATGCTGATATAATAATGTTCTGAAGTTTTTACTTTTCTGGTTGAGAGAGGCCTTGAATTGGTGTAACAGGGCTCTCAATCAAAAGTCGAACAATCCTCTTGGATGGGAAAGTTCCTATGTTTGGGTTTTGGTTTTTTTGGTTGGTTGGTTTTTTTCTTTCTTCAAAGAAGGCATTTTAGCTACTTCTAACCATGATGGTGTGGGATTTTACAGATCTGAAGCTTTTTTCATGTGTGTTGGATATGTATGTATGTTTGGGGGTTTTTTTTGTTTGTGGTTGTTTTTTGTTTGGGTTTATGTTTGTTTTTTTCCTGTAATGTATATACATCATCTGCCTGCAAAGTCATAGTTATGAGACTTTTTTCCCTGAATCATACGGGTAGGAAACCTCCTTCAAAAGCAATGATACTAATGTAGAAACAATCCACCCCCATCACTCTCTGGGGGGTTTACAAATATGGTTTTTTCCTGCTTCATGGATATGTGAAATGTTTTTACTTGTCCTTGACATGTGTAAGTGAAAGAGGCATAAGGAGGTAGATCTTCAAATGTAGATGATGATGATTATTATTACACCTACTGAAAAGTCATGTGAAAAGCATTAACATAATAGCTAGGCTTCCATGTCAGTGAAAATTAATTTCCTTGTTGTCCACTAGGTTATTTTTTTAAGTGCTGACTCCTGATAAATTCAGGGTTGGTTCCCCCCCCGCCATGAATGGCTAAACTTGCAAGTGACCACAATTCAATCATCATTTTGAAATGAGCTTTTATTTTTGAGAAACTCTTGGTAAGATCTACCAAAAGTGCCAAATACAGTGTACTTCAACAATTGGAGACAGGCTCTCAACTCCTATTTTTAGCAGACAGGTCAAATAAGAGTTACTGCCCTTTTACATGAACCCCATCAGAATATTTACTGGTATATTGATTCTGCAATCTCTTTAAATTCTTATGCTTTCGAGAAAAGTAACTTCCCTAAAAAGTAAAATAAGGTGGCTTAGATAACTTTCTTGTTCTCAAGAAGCCACAGAGAAATTTAAATCCTTGCTGAATATGCAGTTTGGGAGCTATGTTCTCTAAATAATGAATAAAATTAATTTAAATGCTGCTCTGTATTCTTTTGTTCAAGATATTTTACTAGGGTATTGTTATGTAAGTAGGTTTTAAAAAGAGAAAAAAAATTCCTTTCAGGTCAAAACCCAGGAAAACTCATTTTCTTGTTAGTATCAGTATTTACTACTCTGATTTCTAATTTTGACATTGCATCATTAATAAAGACTTGTATCTTTTCATTCTGGATGGTGGTATCAACTAGAATAATACTGGTTCCAATGGCACTGGAACAAATACATCTTTGGGTATTAACCAGAAGTTTCATGTTCTAGGCCATTTTGTCTTAAAATAAGGACATAACTGTGTAACTGTCTTCCACTCCTCCCCATGCACACACATTAAAAACACGGATTTCGAAAAATTGCATAATTGCCAAGGGATAACTTACTCTGCTCAGTTCCTGTCTTGATTACAGTGGTCCCCCCTCCCACCAATAATGGATATATCACTTAGGGAATTTTATACTATTACTACTGATGTTATAGGAAGATGATTTTATTATCAAGTGATAGACTTACTAGTTATGTGTAATCTGATCTTTGCTGAAAGTTAGGCAAGAAATTTACCATGCTGGAGGCATAGTACTGGCCTATACTACACATTTCCAGTATACTTGGCACTGTTGTATGCTAGAAATGTATTAAGGCCATTTCTGTGTAACTGGCATTGCTACAAGATGTGTAGTTGGTAGATCTAGTAATTGACCAGAGGTAACGTTGTTCTCTGCTTTTTTGTCGTTATTTGCTACCTTTGCCATTAAAAATTGCTTGATTCATATTCAAATGGTAGTCTGGATATAGTCAAAGCGTGATAAAACAATAAATGTTTTTTGATAAACATTAAAACCAATTTAGTAACAGGTAACACTTTGTAAGTTTAATTTTGCATCTCTGTTTTAATAAATAAATAAGATTTCCTAGGGTTTTTAAACATGGTGGTGGAGAAGGAGAGAACAGTATAGCAACCTGTGAACCTAGTGGCTTTCTTATGTTTTAGAAACATAACTGGATCCTTCAGATCCACGGTTTAAAATAAATAAATGAAAATCCCTGACATGATCTACCTATTTTGGGCAGTCATTACACCAATAGGTAACTTTTTGGGGGGGGGGGGCAACTGTATTTGGCGGACATTTGGTATTGTGAGCTTTGTAAGAATTAGGAATGCTGTATTTTATCCCAGATTCCCGAACTGAAGGGAGAAAAATAAATAAATATGTGAAAGAAGCTAGGTAGAAGAGGGGATTAAAATATTAATATCTTGGGGACAAGGGAAGAAGCCTTTGTAAAATTAATCCTTGAAATAGCTAGATGAATTTATGCATTGTTAGTCAGTTTTGTGACATATTGATGCATCATTTTTCTGCTCTATTAAGGCAAGTCAACTGAATTAAAATAAGGGGTGGACTTTTTTTCTTGATCAGGCTAAGATTGCTGTTGATAGCTTTAAAGTAGGTAAGAATTAAGGGGAAAAATTAATTTGCTAGTCTTCTAGCTTTAGAAGTTAAATTAGATTGTTAAAGTTCAGTATGGTACATACTAGGTTAAAAAAAGCTAAAAGGATGGATTGTTGAGGGAAGGGTGCAATGTACAGAGGGTTTTGGGTGATGATAATAAAGGTGGCAATAAGCTAGAGTGCTACAGTTGCATTTTAATTGGATAATGCTTAATCTCTGAAAAGTTACATGGGCTTATTTGCCTCTGATATTTATTAATATCTTAAAGTTATGTTCAACAAAGCAGAAATCAAATAACTTGCTTCACAGTGGCCCAGAAATAAAAAGGAGAATGCTGTATTTAGTGGAAAATCCCTGTCAGAACAATTCTACCTTCCTTTTTGCTATTCTGACTAGCTGTAGTCAATTGACTATTCATTTTTTACTTTCTTTAAAATGTGACAGGAGTGACACTTTTAAAAATGTGAATAAGAAAGGTGACAATGTAATTAAGGAGATTATGGCATCTTAGTAAAAATGCACTTTTAAATAGCAGAATAGAATAACGATGGGGTGGGGTGAGGGTCAAGAACGTACGCTCCAAATAATGATAGAAACCAATGAGAATAATGGTACTCTAAATATAATAATAAGTTTAAAAATGAAGATAAATTAGTCTTCAAATGTGCAAGAAATTGGTAGCCATCCAAGAGCTCTATTCACCTGCTAAGGGGAAAGTTATTTCACATGTGTATCACTACTTAAAGTTTGAAAGAAGCCTTGCTTCACTATGCAAAAGAGCATCCTAGCCAGCCTGGGATAAATGTTTCATTGTGATGAGGTGAAATGCTGAAACCATGTAGATTGTGCTAGAGCAGAGTCTCTCAGAAACCAGAACAATGAAAACCTGACAAAGCCTCCGGACTATGTCCCATATACTGTCTTGGTATTGCTTAAAGTTTCAGACTACAGGAAGGGAAATAGGAAAGCCATTTGAATGGACTTCTGAGATAGGGAGAAATACCAACAGATTAGAAGGTGTCTAGCTTCATTTTTGTATGTGAAGTAGGTGATGGAAGCCTCAGATCTAGGGTTGGCTGAAAAAAGTGGGATCCCTATGTGAAGACCTTAACCCAGGGAATACTTGGAAATATGTCAATTCGTGAATGATGCTCTCATTGTCAGTCCAGTTTGTAATACACTGTCAGCAGGTGATTGAAAAATTTATGGATTAGGTGGATGTGCAGGGATGGATACAGGTTGTATGTGGGTTTTGTGAGCGTGTCTTGCATATGCTTTGTTTCCTATAGAACTTCATTTTGATCTGCTCTCCTGTTTATACATCCCTCCCCTTCTCTGACCTGCCATTTTAGAATACTGTTAAAATGGAGGCGGACTATTTCCTAAGGACTTAAAGTACTATAGAAAGTAAATTTCAGCTACACTATTAAAGGAAAAGGGAATGCAGAGGGATTTTTCTGTAGGCCATTTGAAGAGTTTTGCATCCATGCCAGTTTTGCCAGCAATGGATGGCTCCTTCCTGAATGGCTTGGGTGTCATCTCTGCATGGCAGAGTATTTGTAAAGGGGGTGAACGGTCATGATGATGTGTTTGGGGAAAACTATAATTCTAAAATAATAATTTTGACAAATATAAAGGGAACTCTTAGTCCAATAGTTTCTGCTTATATTCAGGTTTTGCAGAGAATAAACTTTGGTTATATCCCGTAAGCTAGAAAAAAAGCTCAGATGTATGCATTGGTCTGCTCTCATCTATTTAGAATGACAGTGAAAGTGGTTTGTTTAAATTTTGATAATATGTATTGGCTAGTTACTTGTATAGTTACTGTGTTCTGATATGTGTTCTACAGATGCTTAGATGTTAAAACTGAGAAGTCAAGGAGGTAAGGCAAACTGGTGGGTTTACATGAAGTGATGGGGAGATACAGGGGAGGAAATAGAGAAGTGATCCAAACTAAGAATTCTGCATTGGTGGAAAATACAGTTTGCTGGCTGAACCCCTAGTTGGATCTAGGCAGTTATCTCCATTCCTGTAAAAGTGAGTCTTGAAGTGATTAAAAGCAGCTACTTTGGTGTTTCTCCAGCATGCAGGTGAAGTATATACTTTGGGGGGACAACAGTAGATGACCATATCTCAGGAGCATAACTATAGGCAATGCCAATGTACTGTTAACTGTCACACATCTGATAGGAAAATGCTTGCTGTAAAGGTGAAGGAGTGAAGGAAATGGTAAAATTGAAGAAATAAGGAAATCTTGAAGGAAGGAGATCTCAAGAGTAAATTAGCGATATGTCATTTAAAGGACAAGTGTATGCCCACACTCTTTGCGATAAAGCAAGAAGGTACAGTCATATGCAGCCTTTGGACGATCGGTTCTGTGGAAGGCTGTAGAAATGTTAACAAAGTAAGATAGGGCCCCTAGGTGTTAGCATTTTGTGTTTTCTTTACCATTTAGTGTCTGTCAGTGGAAAAATCGATTATTGTGACATTGTCTGCCTGTTCTTTTGTGTTTTGTGTTTTGTTTTTTGATTAGTGGTTTCTGTTTTGCATTTTCTTTCCTCTTTACCTATGGCAATTCCCTCTACTTTCCTGAGATCTTATGTTCATCTTCCTTTCCATGCTACCTACTAAAATGATCAAGAAATAATTTGTTGATTCTTAAATTGCTGAGTCTAACTTGTAGCTTTGATGCCACTATAAGATGAACAGCGGTCTGGAGACTTCAAATTCTCCTTTTATTGTTTCAAACCGTGCTGGCAAACTAAGCAAGATGTTTGTGCTGATTGTTTATGCAAGTGTGAATTGGGTTGCAAGAGTATTTTCTCAGCTGCAAGAGTACCTTTATGTAATTGAAAACATGAAAATTAGAATGTGACATAACAGGCCACAAAAAATAACAGCATTAAAGCCTGATGTTTGGAATGACTTACTTTAATGATGTCAAGTAGGATGGGAGCAGGTGTGGAAAGTGTGTGTGCATGAGCTATATCAACACTGAAAATGATTTAGGAACAAAACAACTGTTACCTGCTAGCTTGTGAGGGATAAAACCTCCTGAATGTAAGAATTTTAACATTGAATAATCAGATTTTGATATCACACAGCTGGCTGCTCTTGGTCTTACTGATTTCATCAGTATTGCTATAATGATGATTTTTTTTTTTTTTAAAAACTGTAACTCCTAGAGTAAAATAAATAGTCTCAGGATGTTAGACTGAGATTTTTTAAGGTTATATATGTATTCCAGTAATTTGAACAGAGCCATGGCATTGACATAGGGACTGACTTGCAATAGTGCATACTGTTAAAACTGCTAGTGTGCTCCCTGCTCAGTTTTGGTGTGGGCCACCTAGCCCTTTCAGGCAGTCATGCCTAGACGTAGTCCAAGAACATCATGAGCAGTTGGAGTGTAGCCTGAGTTTAATTACTAGGTATTAGGTGCACACGTTCATTGAGGCAAGATATTTGTCTAACAATGATAGTTCTCTAATTTATCTTGGAGCTCTTGCTTCTGAAAAGGGTACTTCTTTTCTAGCTGCTTTCAGATTCCAAATTCTGAATTAGACAGTGGACCAGAGCTCTTTGCCAGCATGGTCACTTCTGAATTTATAGAAAGGTTCCAAGTAATCTGAGGTCTAAGAAATGTTCATGTCTTGACTAATTAAAAGGGAATAATTCAAACTCTTAAATATAAATTTCAACAAATTATATAGACTATACTGAAAAATTGCTTTTGGAGTTGCTTGTGATTCTCTCACCAACACTTTTGAGAATTGAATGATTGTCATCAGAACTTCAAGAGAAATTGTTTGTTTTTTTTTTTTTTTTAAAAACCACTGACATCTCTTGTTTGAGACATATGTCTGAATACAGACGTATCTTACCAAGCATTTGACTTAGGACTTTTATTCCTAGCTTTCCCTGTCTTGCATTTGTAATACTTATTCTACCTGTATTTGTTATAATTTACTAAAAAACCCCGTAATATCTTATGTAAATTCAGAAATAAAAATGTTTCAGAAGATTAGTTTATTCCTATGGAGCTCTAGAAATGTATTACATTTTTTATTTGTTAAATTTTTATTACCAATTTTAGCAGTTTAAACAACCAAAAAGCATTAGTGATTTTAAATTCAGTTTTCTCACTTGTGAAATAAAATTGTTTACAACCAAGAAGATGACTTCCCAAGAAGACATAAGCCCTGATGTTATAAGGCCTAGGGTTTTGATACATTCAGCACTACAAATAAGAATTCCTTCAAACTTGGTGCGTCTTGGTTATATCCCATTTTCACAGATGTGAAGCAAATTACTTCAATTATTTTGAAATTTTTAAAAAATATGAAGTAGGCAAGCCATATGA
The DNA here is from genome assembly GCF_011004875.1 of Balearica regulorum gibbericeps. Lineage (NCBI taxonomy): Eukaryota > Metazoa > Chordata > Aves > Gruiformes > Gruidae > Balearica > Balearica regulorum. The sequence goes on from NC_046186.1 coordinate 20,214,592, forward strand.
TCGTTTTTTATTCATTTGTACTTTGAGTGGTAGACATGTATGCTTATGTAAATGAAAATTTATTACATACTATTGCAGATTTTTAGGGTAGACGTGTTACCTTGATAAGCATCTATTGTCCTGATGGCATCAGTATGTGCCATTGTATCTGTTCTGACTGTTATTTATTACTAATGAATCAGAGATTTCTTTCAAAGGAGGGAAATGTGATTGCAGGCTATCAATTGCAGAACTGTTTAAAATCTCGTATTTACGGTCTCATATATCTATAAATGCAAAAATCTTGAAAATCAGTTTGTGAAAGGAAAAAGAAGGTCGTCATTTTTTTCCCCCTTCCATTCCCTTCACAAATGCAAGCAAACCAAATATATGTTTTGCTCATATCCTTTCAACATTTCCTCCTGACATCAGGTCTTCTTATCTTGATTACTAGATAACCAGTGACACTGGCATTCCAGGATTTGTGTGCTGATGAAGGAAGGGCTATTGATCAGTCTGTTTTCAGACTTCCATTTTTGTTGAGCAGCTATTTAGCTTCAATGACTAAAAAAAACTTGGAGGAATTTTAATTAAAGTACACTTTTCCATAAAGTTTGCAGTGCATGGGCAATATTCTCCATCTTGCGCTCCTACATAATAATGGGATTATTTGCTGTTCACCTGAACGTAGTAATAAGATTACTTGAACTCTTGGGAAAAGTAAGAATGTCTTTGGTGTTATAAATTAATCCATGTGTGTTTCATTCCCTGTCTGTGCCTTCCTTATGTTTTGAAATATGGCTCATTTAAGAATTGGTTATCACAAAACCTAGTACTAATTCCTGACAATTTCTGCTTTAGGGGTTGAGAGGAGCAGATGAAGAGCTACTGAGCTACCATTACTACTTATTTCCCAAATAGATCAGGAGGAAAGGGAACCTAGTTGTCCTGATTTGATTTTTTTCAGGACAACCTTTGCCTGTTGTTAAATTAAAAGTTGTTGTTAAATTAAAAGTTTTCTTGGACATAACTGTCAGTTCTGGTGGAAAACCTGTAGAGGTGGGGTAAAAAAAGGAATGACACAACCTTCTCTTGTTTGTTAGTGTGAACTGATGTTGGTATGGAGTAGATTGGTGAGATGCAGCAAGGCATTTTACCTTCCTGCTGCTATTTCTGTGAAAATTAACCTTAGAGGTAGTTCTTACATAGTTATCTTTTCCTTCCAAATGGAATAGTGCCAACCTGTTGATCAGACCAATGATTGGTTCATCCGTACCAGTATCATGACTCCTGCAGCAGCAACAGGAGATCCTACGTGGAACAGTGTAGAAAGGCTTATGGACAGGTCACTAATCCTTTTTTCGAACTAGTTGAGACTGCCTTCTGCCACAGACTTTTGTAACATCAATTTTCAGTCTGCTACTCACTGGCCAAACTCCCCGCCCTTTCTTTTTAAACTTAGCTTGTACTATTTCAGTGAGTGCCACTTAATTCTAAGATTGCAAAATTTGGCCTGTAATAGCAATTCTTTCACCTTGCCACTGCTTTTCTGTTTCTGTAAACTTAGGTCATGTTCTTCCTAAGTTGTTTTCCTTCTAAATGAAATAGTCTCGATCTTTTGAACATCTAATAAGAGAGTTGTTCCGTCATCCTCATTTATGTTGCCCTTCTCCAACTCTGCTATGCCCTTCTTTAGATGCAAACACCAGAATTGCACTCTCCATTTGAGATAAGGGCATATCAAGTTTTTATGGGGCTGTGAAACAATTCCTTCTATTTTATTCTCAGTGCCCTTTGTAAGGATGCCTAAATGTTTTGCTGGCTTCCGTAGCTACTGCTGTGTATTAGGTCAAGAGAAGTGTCAGTCTTGGCACAAAGAGCTTTTTTCTGAGTTACAACTGCTGGTTCTGACTGCAGCATCACATTGGGATGGCTTAAATTATTTTTCTCTACATGTATTAACTAACCTTTGTATACAGAGAAGCTCATCTGTCACTTTTTTTGACCACCAGGTTTTCTGGGGTCCTTCTGTTGTTCTCACCTTTGGCATGGCATGGAATTACCTGAAAATGTCAACTCCTATAAGACTAGGAGTTGACACTGTGACGCTAATAACAGTATTTGGGGAGCTCACAGTAGAATGCCTCTTCTGTTTTTAACTTTAGGCTTTCAGATAAATCCTTGGTTTAAATCCATGGGATAAAGCCAGATGAATTCTTCTCACTAGGAAGAGGAAAAATGAAATTTAAAAGCAAAATGTCTATCAAGCATAACAATATTGAGATTTTTTTTTTAAGTCAGGTTGTTACCACTGCAGCAAAAATAGATTCTATGTGTAAAGTGGGTGACTAATGAAAGCAGCACTCAAAGTTGGTTAAAAAGCCTTTCCCAGACCATCTTGAAATTAAATACTCGAAAAATAATTTTCTGTGTGGCTGTCTTGTGTGTTTGTGCTTGCCACTGCTTCTCTTAAGAATTCAATTTCTTATTCACATCCATTGTAATATATGTGGAAACCGATTTATTTTCCCAGTGCAAATGTGTTTTTCAACTCCTACAAAAATAGGTTCTGCACTTCCATTATGTGTAGGGACATACAAAGCCACTAGAGGGCAAAAGAAAGTGCGGATGGAGAAGCCTGTTATTCGCAACTTCACACAGGCTGGCAGGCACTTGTGCAAACACCTGTCTTGGTTTTCTGTTTTCTTTTTCCAGACAAGATGGGTGCCGCTGTGCAGCAGTTCTGAAGACTCAATATAAGTAGCTTGGGTTTGTAGATCCAGAACATCAAGACATACAAGCACAAAACTGTTGTTTAATTTTGATGAAAAGGAAAATAAAGTTTGTATTTAAAATCCATTAATTTAAAACATTAAATCTGCTGTGAGTTATGGCTGTCTAGTGCATTGCACTTATCACACAGTAAACTTGTGTATTAAAAAACTTCCTGCAGAGAAAATTCATCAGTAAGAGTGTTGGAAATAATGCTGCTGGTGATGCTCTCAGCTGCTTAATATTGAAGACAGCAGGTGACACTTCACTGGTTTCACTTTCCTTTGCTCTAGTGAAACCATTCCATGTAGGGTAATCATATAGAATGGTTTGGGTTCGAAGGGACCTTAAAAATCACATGGTTCCAACCCCTCTGCCATGGGCAGAGACACCCTCCACTAGACCAGGTTGTTCAAAGCCCCTCAAATGACTGGCACAGCCATGTGATATGCTACAGTCACTAAAATGGGGAGGGAAGTTGAATGCATCTATCTAAATATTCCCCAGTGCTCTTCTCAGGAGAAATGGCAGGATATACAGAAGAAAGGTTATTCCCATAGTTTGAGGGAAGAAGTAAATGTGCTTGGTGTTCTCCTAGTGTTCTTTGTAGGTTGTACATGTTGTTTTTCTAGCAGTTCTAGCTGCTATATGTAATTTGTAGCATTCCTTTCAAATTACTCTTCAATAAGGTTTTAAGTGAGATGATTGACTATCTAATCCATGTGATGGAAAATCACTACAAAAGTGGTGAAGGGCTTGAAGAAATTGTTCCATGTTGATTGCTGTTCAAGTTTGAAGGCCTCTGTGCGTAAATGTATGTTGAGTTTGGTCCAAATGACAAGTAACATAGCTGTATTATCTTAGTGTGTGCTACAATCTTATTCATATGTTACACTGCTGTAGGAGTCAAGCTCAGTAGTATCTCAGCCAATGTGTAGGAGCAGATACATAGGGAAAAGTATAAGAATTGGGGGAGCGTATATAATATAATTAACTTGAAGCACAGATGATTGTTATCCCTTGATTTAGGATTTCATCTTTATTTGACAACTGTTATCAGGATAATTGTAACGTTTGTCTTATGAAGCAAAATAGAACTTATGTCAGAAAAAAGAGGGAGGAGAGAGAATGATTGAAATTGAAGTATTACAGGATGGTCATGATATTGAAAAGAATGCTTCTGAAATACAACAAGTGGATAAAATGCTTCTGAATTAGAACTGTCACTGGGAGAGAATCTGTTGAATTATCAGGCTGCTCTATCCTTCAGTATTAGAAGGTTTCATTCTCCTCCCCCTTTTTTTTGAGATTAGAACAAGAAAAATGTTTTTTTTTTTCTCCAATTTCAAATAGCTTTCTAACTCAAAATTTTCAAATATTGAACTGAACTAGTATAATAAACTGAAAGAAAATATATTCTTTCTCTACCTCCAGTCAGTGCTACTGTTGCAGCAAATAACATTTTGCAGATACACATAAGGTCTTACAGTACGTGTTTAGGCATTCTGGTCCAACTACCTTGTTAAATAAGTGAAATTTAGAGGCTTGCTTTTCTTTGTTTTTTATTGGACTTCAGAGTTATTCACGTATCACGTTAAGTGAAATCAAGTATAGTGTGCAAGTTCCTTCCAGTAAACATTTAGACGTTTTGGAACTCTACCTTTTTTGCATTCCATTTCTGTGACTCCCTTTCCACCACGGAAGGATAGCCTGCTTTAGCCTCCCTGTTTTGCATCTGGGAAAGCTGGAGAGGGTGAAGGAGAGTCATTTGCTTGACTCTTAAGAGAACATTTAAAGGCGATTTATTTATGTAGTTATTTTTTTTTCTTCTACTGCTGACTTATATCCACACCCCAATGCAAGTCCTAACCATGTCTTAAATTTTTAGCCAGTTAATAATTTTTTGATAAAGTAGGAGATCTAGAGTTCAATCTAGTCATCTGATAATACTAAATCTGTACTCTATTTTCTACAGTCCTTATATGAAAATATGTTAAAATGTTTTGAAATATTATAATTTGAGGGTTTTTCCCTAATTTTAGGTAATAGTTTAAAACCTCAATTCTTGTAACTTATGTGGGTGTTTAGAAGGACACTGTTCTCCAGCTGGTCAGCCCCCACAGTGTACTGGAGCATGAGGTTATTCCTCCCCAGGTGCAAGGCCTTGCTTTTCATTTTGGTGAACTTCATAAGGTTCCTGTTGGTCCATTTCTCTAGCCTGCTGCGGTTCATCTGAGGTTCCCTGAGGTCATTAATGAAGATGCCAAACAGTATTGGCCCCACTGTCAGTCCCTGGAATACACCTCATGCCACTGATTGCAACCCTTTGAGTGGCAGTTCAGCCACTTTTCAACCCACCATGTTGTCGGCTTATATGTAGTCTGTACTTCATCAGCTTGTCTGTGAAGATGTTATGGGAGGCTGTACCAAAGACTTGTTAAAGTGAAGATATACATCAACTACTCTCCCCATGTTTACTGAGCCTGTATTCTCAATTTAATTTTCATTGCAGAATGCAATCATATTGGTCAGGTATGATGTTCCCCTTGTAAATTTATGCCGAGTACTCCCAGTCATCTTATGTTTGGAAGTGTTTTCCAGGTTCACTTAATCTATCACCTTCCTAGGGACTGAGGGGAGGCTGTAGATCTTCATTCTTGTCCATCTTAAAGATAGATATGACATTTACTTACTTAAAGTCCTCAGGAACCTCTCCCCATCACTATGATCTTTCAAAGATAATTGAAAGTGGCTTCATAGTTACATTGGCCAGGTTCCTCAGCTCTTGTGGATGCATCCACTCAGGTCCCATTTGTTTAAATACTCCCTAATGTCTCTATGGACAGTGAGTCTTTATTGCTCCAGGCTTTCCCACTGGTCTTGGGGACCTGGGAACCCTGAATCTCATGGATAGTAAAAAAAACAGGGGGAAGAAAACATTCAGTACTTTGGATTTTTCTGTGCTCTGTTATCACATCCCCTGCCCCATTCAGCAGTGGGCCCACATTTTCTCTGGTCTTCCCTTTGCTGCTGATGTATCTGTAGAAGCCCTTCTTGTTGACCTTTGTCTCTTGCCAGATTCAGCTCCAGATGAGCTTTAGTTTCCTCACCACATGCTTGTGTGGGGAGATACTGTTCCTTCCAAGTCACCTGTCCCTTCTTTGACCTCTTGCACACTTTCTTTTTATTTTCGAATTTAGTCAGGAAGTCCTTGTTCACCTGTGCAAGCCTCCTGCCACTTGTTTTGCTTCCTGCTCATCTGGATGTGCCATTCTTGAGCTTGGAGAAGCTAAACCTTGAAAATCAGCCTGCTCCCCTGGATCCCTTTTCTCTCCAGGACTGTCTTCTGTGGGATTCTTCAGAGCTGATCCACGATGAGGCCAGCGTCTGCTCTCCTTAAGCCCAGGCATGATGTGTGATTCTGCTATTTGCCTTGTTTCTTCATGTCAAGAAATAAGATGAACTCCTCTATCTCATGATCTTTGTAGCCCAGGCTTCCCCCAGCCATCACATCTCTGACTGGTTCTTTGATATTTGTAACTGTGAGGTCCAGGGGAACAAGGTGTCTCATGGATCACCGGTGTTAGATAGTTATTATCAATGCATTGTAGAAACCCACTGTATCCTACTACATTTACCTTCAGTAGACGTTGAGGTGGTTAAAAATCCCACATGAAGAGCAGGACCTATGAATATGAAGCTCCTTCTCATTGTTTGAAGGTTGTCTTATCTTTTACTTCACCCTTCCTGTAGCAGATACCCACAGCAATATTGCCATGTTGGTCTACCTTCTAATCCTAAACCATAAACTCTCAGTTGGCTCTTATCCGTCCCTCCACAGAGCTTCATACATTTTAGTTGCAGTCATTCATAAAGACAATTCTTCCCTTTCACCTTCCTCATCTGTCCTTCCTAAAGAGTCTGTATTCATCCATGCCTCTGATCCCAGTGAGAATGTATGTCCCAATAAGACTGTACATTTGGAATAAACTTAAGGCATATTTTGTCGATACTAGCAAAGAGATTGTGTCCTATCTCTGAGCAGAAGATTTCACTGTGGGATGGCTTAGGGCTTAAAAAAACCCATCACAACCAAGGCTTTATGATTCTATTTGATTGTATTTTAATGTTTTTTCTTTTTAGATTATAAGCTTTTAGGGAAGAGCTGTATGTCTTTCTCTAGTTCAATAAAAAAACTTCTGATGGGGTTTCTGTCCTGTGAGCACTTCTGAGCTGTAAACAAATGAGAACTGAATTAGTCATTAGCAGCCGACTGCCAACAACATGTATTGTTTGAATGCCCCAAGTTGAGAAAACTGGTGACTAGTATAGGGCAATATTTATTCTTTTTCTTTCTCTGGACTTCTGGGTGTACCAGCTATTGACACCTCAAGATACCAGGTAAGTGGAATTCAACTTAAAAAACATGAGTAACTTACATTTCTTCTATTATTAAAACCAGCTTTCTTATCATAGCATTTGTAACTGACTTCATGAACAGAACAAGAAACGGTATTGTATCTAGCTACTAATTGTTTATAATTATTATTTTCTTCCATTAACTATTTGTGGTTCATGTGTGAGCACATCTGAAAGTTAGCAACCCAAATCGACCAGATAATGTAAAGATTTAAGCAGCTTATGACTCAGATCTAAGCTCTGAATCACAAGTCACTGCTGGAAGAAAGTTTGTGTGTCAATAGAGTGGCCGCACATCTGTGCATCTGTTGAGGTAAAGTGCAAAGTGGAGACTGCAAAAGGCTCTTATCAGGGGCAGTGAACCCATCTTTTCAAATCAAGCTGGTAGTTAGAACTTGGCCCGGTAAACTTGGGGCAGCCGCATAAACTGCTCAAGTTGGATATAGTGACATTTGTCCTGTTTGAAGTAGACTTCTGTGAGTTGTCAAGTCATTATATTTGTCTTTGGAACTCCTGTGGAGGAGAATGGGAATGCTAAAGGTTATTTAAATATAACATTGAATGTGCGACTGTCTAGTGAGGTGCCTGACGCTATTGGGGGTAAGTGGTTTGCAGCTCCCATTAAGTTCTTAAGGAGTATAGTGGTTTAATATCTCATGGAACATCAAGTGGGAACCTTAGTGCATTGCTGTTGTCGATCCCTACTTAAGTGACAGCTGCCATGGCTTTGTTGGTGATGGAAGTGAGTGCCTCCATGAGACTCCTGCTTTCTCTTTGCCCTGTTTTTCTGTGTATTATCAATGTTGATAATGGTGTTCAGCTTCACTAGCCTGAGTGATGATGGAAGCCAACATGTAAATATGGTTCATTGGCTTTTATTGGTGTATTGTGCCGTTCTTCTCAGCACAGGGTTAAATCTCACTATGTTTTTTTATGTGGCCAGCTGATACCTTGCTTCTTGTATGGCTCCCACTGTTGCAGTTACAGTGTGCTGGTAGTAACAATAGCAGGAAGATTACCACAAACAAACAAAAGCATATAGTTAGTTTCTCCATTCTTTTCTATTCTGTTAAAATACCTAGAGAGATATATCTGAGGTATCAAACAAGCCGTAAGTCATTGTTGTGACTTATGAGATCTGGTCACGTGAAGTGTCAGAAAGAAAGCATGCCTATTTGTGCTGCTGAGCAGCTTTTACAGCATTGCAGCCAAATTCTGCAAATTATTGAAGAGCAAAGTTCAGCTCATCAATATAGTGATGGTTGCAGTTCTTCACTTGGGCTGTTCCCATGTGGCAGAGTTCCAGACATGCAGTCAGTAAATTTTGAGCTCCCTCAAACAGGTATATATCTGCAGAGCATATCCCCCCCAAAAGGTATGTGCTGGAACATTGTCTCAAATCATCTCTGGATAGTATAAGAAACATCAGACTATAAAAAAGTGCAATTTATGCCTTCTCCAGTTTTTCAGCCCGCTGACTGCCTGCTTTCTATGGGTTCTGTCTCCTGTTTCCATAGAACATGATGGGTTTACCTGTCTCTCCATGTCATACCCCATGGCTTTGCACAATCTTAGATCGTTATGCTCTCTGTGTTACTGTTCAGCATGCAAGGTTTTTAAAACCTCCTTAGACATCTGTATATACAATGCAAACATAGGAGTCTGTTGTCTAGAGACATAAGCCGTATGTGTGTTGTATTGGTGTGCAGTAAATGTGAATTTATGGTCACCTACTATCTGCATGCTAACAAGAAGGCTGCTGTTTATGCAGTGCTTTCCACATAGTTGGAGTAATGAGACAACAGTTAAGTATGGAAGATGTCCTGTGTACGAATATGTCTGGACTGTTGCATGTTACTGGTTTTTTACTAATTATTTCTACTTTCAGCTCCCCTTGAAAATGTACTTCTATTAGGATACAGAGTGAGCTGCTGTCTTACATTTCTGCCCTGTTTCCATGTTTATCTTTTTTCAAAAAAATCAAAGGCTGTCTTTTGATAGCTAAAAAGTGTATCTAAGTGATGGAAAGAAACATTAAACTGCCTACAACTCTTTATTTCTACATATATCTCACCCCATGTATTTCAGAAAAATGTAAAATGAAAGACTATGCAGGCTTTAAGCACAAAAGATTAAATTCTTAACCCAGAAAAAAGTGCTGGTTTCCCCCCTTCTTTTTTAGCCTGTGAAGGACATGTTGTTGAATAAATGGAATACACTTTATCTCTTTATGAATTGACTAAAAAGGTTACAAGGTTATTCTTTTAAAAAAGATGAATACTTGACTCATTTCAGTTTTTATTTCTTAATTTTATTAAACTAGGAGAAGCATGTTTACATTCATTAATAAGGAAGAGTGATAACTCTGTTTGTCAATAGTAAGAAGGAGGCTTCTGAACACTAGCTGCTTGTTCCTGTCATACCGAGAGCATTAATGGGCACCAGCTGGGCTGTAGCTATAGCAGCTTCACCACTTCAGCCTTGCACAGCAAGAGCTGCTGTGGCAATGCTGCAGAAGGGCCTCCTGTGCAGATTTAGGAAGTATACACTTCAGTTGTTGTTCCCTGGGCAACAGAATAACTGCAGCCAGCTGGCTTTGCACCACCTGAGCTGATCAAAGAGCAAACCCTGTCAGGCACTGATACTTCAGCTCCTCCAGCTTCAGTGTGAATGTCTGCATGCAGTGATGTAGGAAGCATTGTCATTCGGGTTTCAAGGTTAAACACGGGGGAATGAAGCAGAGTGACAGCAGAAAGTAACATGAAAACATTGTTCCTGTAGATTCTACCATCTGATGTGTATAGCTGTTGATTATAGAAAACTAATTTTAAAATACTGAATTATTAGTGTACAGATAAAATGTGTTTCAAAATGATGCAAAAAGAGAACAGGAGACTAGCAGTAACTGGCTTGAATATATTCTGTTGGGAGAAGAAAAAACAATCAAGAATGATTTATCATATGTGTTTAGTTAAAGACTGTAAAGAATGATTGGAGACAGATTAAAATGCTTTGTAAAATGATATAATTAGTTAGGACTGAGTAGAGGTGGATGTAGTCTGCTTTGGATGACTGTTGTAAGCTTCTGACAGGTCAAGGCTGCAGTTGTTATATGTGTCAGAACATAAGTTCGGTGGTATGGGAGGTTTTATTTAGCAAGTGGTGCCAGAAGAATGAAAAGTAGATGATTGAACAGCAGTGAACTGTAATATTGGCTGATGTGGACTCATGTAATTGGGATCAGAATCCACTTGAGGGTGGGGGTGGGAGGGGCAGGTGGTAATATTTCTTGTATGTCTATTCTTGCACTTTTCCCTTTTATATTATGCAACACCTACTTAACGCTTTGCTTAAGGGGGGGGGTTAATGTCTTAAAATCCTGTTTTAAACTTTGTTATCAAATAAATAAAGATTGGTATTATTTTTAATAACTCCTCTTAAAATTTCTCCTTTATTTTTTTCTAATGTTTCTATTTACAACCTGTAAAAGATACTAACCTCACTTTTGGAGAAATGACTCCAGTGGGTGAACTGGTGGCAGGCAGAACATGGATAAGTGATAGTATTTACTGATTTTGTCAAGTTCAGGGTGTGCCTCAATCCACACCTGCAAGAGGAAGGCAAACGGAGCTCGTGGGTTTCTGCATGTACTCAGACCTCTTCTTTGCTGAAACTGCAGGTTATTGATTAGCATCCACACTTCTGATGAGGATTTGGTTTTTATATTCCATATATTCATTTGGTTTTTCTATTTCATATTTGGTTTAGTTATATTTGACTGATGGAAGTGTCTTCAAAGTAGTTGCAGGTGTTTTGTTTGTTTGTTTTGTTAAAACTGAAACCATTAAGCTTTTAAGTAGAATAGTTTCTTTCTCTAGCTCACTTCCAAAAAAACATATTTGGGGAGGGAGAATTTCAGTAAAGGGATTCAGTGTGAGAAAACGATGAAATTACTGGGTTGTTTTCAATTGGAAAATCACTTACAGCTCCAACATTACAAGTATGGCTTTTTGTTCTCAATAATATAAAACCAAATAGAGGTCTAAGTGAGAACACTTAGTCTCTACAGTGACAAACTAGACTGCATCTTTCTTGTACTTCTATTCTGATGTATTGCATCAGTTGGCCAGATACCAATTGGTTTCTTAGTATGTTTACTGGAGTCGCATGTTATGTCCTTTTTAAAGCTGTTATTTATTAAAGAGAATAAACTGTGTCTTTCAAGAAGTCTGTATAAACAGATTTTTATGACACCTGATGTTCTGTTGAATTCTTTGTAGTTTTTCAGTCTATGGCATTTTCTGAAGCAATCTTTATAATAATTCTGAGTGACTTAAAATTTTAGGTTCTTTTCTCTGAATCTGGATGCGTGTCAGAGCTCACTTCCTTCATTACGTAAGTCTTTAACTGTAAGAATTGCTGAAGCAAACTCAAGGGTTGTATGAAGTGCATAGACAAACCCTTCTAGCTTAAAAATCTGTAAATTCATTAAAAATTGTAATTTTCCACAAGGGCAGGAATGACTTTCAGTGTCCTGAGCAAATGTATTGCATCTGGAATCAGCAGTCTGGTTTCTTATATCCACATTTTTCTTTTTGCATCTAGTTCTGAAATGATTGTATAGTTGTTAAGGAATGTCTGCTGGCTACTGCGTTCCAGCAGCAACAGTACAGTTAATTGATCTGTTGCAGTGACATAACTCTATAAAGGAGTAACAAGTACTTGTAGTTAATGTTACATATGTGTTTCTTTCCAAATTCTCATTAATAATTTCCTCTTATGTTTACCTTTCAGGCAAACTGGTGTGTTTGGTTTTTTTTCTCCAGGCTATTTCTTTCTCAGAGGCTATTGCTATAAGCTGGACCAACTCTCCAAGGGCAACAGTGTTTGGAGGAAGACAAACAGGATGCTTTACCTGTCTACAACTTTTACTTTTTTTTTTTTTTTTCCCTGTTGAAACAGTTGGTAGTGGAAAGCTGAAAATTGTCATGGAAATAGCCCTCATTGAGAAGTCCTTTTGAGTGCTGCAGTGAAAATTGCTATTGATTTGACCAAGTTGTGACCCTTTGCAAATTGCACACTCTGCATGCAGAGAGTTTTCTCACTTGCTCAACTTGTAAAGTAGGCATCTAAAGATGGCCTTGTACTCACTAGCTGTGGTTATCTCTCTTAGGCTTTGGCTGGACTTGCCAAAGTTTATTTCCTGTGGTTGGTTACTGCACCCTCATTGCTGCCAGTATCATGTGTGGTTGCTTCCTAACTCAGTGTTGTCAAAATGCGGTATTATTTGCTTATTCCTTGAATTTTGGTTTGCTTATTTCTAAGCCTGGATCATTTCAGCAGAACCGGGTAGATGAAACTGTGTACAGTCACTTTAACAGACGGTATCCTCTGCCCACAAGATAGTATTGATGAATCTGGGGAAACAGTGCCTACCAGGGAGTTGTTGCAGTTGGAATAGTACATCTAGCTCCATCCTTAGCAAAAGGTATACTGAAGATGGATGATGAATTTGACACGGGATTTCTCCTCAGTGAGGAGGAACAAATGTGACAAAGATTAAGTAGTTCACTGTTTCATTCCTGGATAATTTTATGTGAACAGTGCTTTAAGAATACAGTGAGACTCCCTTCTGCAAACCTGTCACTTGTTCTCTATGAAAGTGTAACTTTCAGGTTCACAAGACAGGTTCAATAGTGCTTAAACCCACTAACATTTTTCTTAATGTGCTCAGTGGTGGGGGTACAACAGAGACTCATGTAACCTTATCCATTCTCTTCTGTATTGGTGCTGTGACATAAATAAAAATTTTTGTTTCAATATGAGGTAGGGATGGAAAAGTGGTTTCCAACTATGTAAATAGCTTTAAGGAAGGTGTAGAAGCATGACTTAAATAGACACTGTGTTTTGTTTACTTTTCTTGCTTTTATAGAATAATTGGCAATGTCATTTAAATATTGCATTCATATTAGTCTCTTAACATTTTTAAGAGATAATACCGGAGGTGGTAGATACAAATACAAAATGAATATGTTTTTATGTGCAGTAGGGTGATGTGAAGATAGTAAAAGAAGGGAAAATCTGGAGTTTCTCTTTGCCTGTAGGTATTATAGGTAAGCAATGGCACTGCAGAGGTGGTAGTGAAATTAGTATTACTGGCTTGTTAAATTTTAATGTGATCACTTGGGAAATAAGGCTATATGGGTAATTCAACAAATACTGTGTACTGCTAGCGAGCTTGTCATACAGCTGTGAGAAGCTTGTTGTGGGACTTGGATTTCTATGCAGTGGGAATTATCATGTGTCTATGGGTTCCTGTAGGTTTGTTGCTAGAGGTTATTTGATTAAGAGGAATCGTGACCCACAGAAAAGCTCCACTTCATGTGTTGTAACAGTGACACTTTCACTCAGCACTAGTGTCTGCCCTCTCTTTTACCAGGGAGAAAATGGTATCTTTTAAGAAGTTTCTTATATAAAGGGAAATTAAGCCTTGCTTAAGGCCACCCATATCTAAAATTACTTCTATGGGAGGCCGTGGCAATTCCATTTTGGTTTCACACATCCGGGAATTAATAAAGTGTCAGAACTGTAGATAGGTACATAAAAAGTGCAAGGAGAAATTAATAGTGCTCTAAATCAAGTCTCTGCTCTACAGGTTTCAGCCATGTATCTAATTCCAGAATTTGTCCAAAGTTTAAAATTAGAATCTGAAGATTTGCAATGCACATACGGTCGTTCATGATGGATGGTCATTCAACAGCTGGAAACAGATCTGTCATTTTCCATGAGCATCTTCAAACCCAGCTGAACGCAGAGGAGAATGTCTGTTCTGAGCGTTGAGAGGTTTTGTGTCTGTTGGCTTTTAGTGTTGTCCCTTTCTGATGCACAATTAATTTTATCTACGCTGCTAGTCCCTATGAAGTGAAGCAGACATGGAATGGCACACAATTCTTCTGCACCAACCTGCATTTCAGACCCTTTTACTATTACCAGTTGCTTACAGGAATATATATGTTATAAGAGGAAGCAGAGGTAATAAACTTATTTTATACATGCATGATGCTAATGTGAGAAGAAACTTTTAGTAAATACCAAAATGTAATTAATGTAGTCATGAGAAGGAAGTAAAATTTTTTTATTTAGAGTAAAAAGAAGTGACAGGTCCCTCACTGAGTCTTTCTTAATGTTAATTAAAAATAGATATCTATTTTTGTATTTCTCTTTCTGTAAACATGGACAGAAGAAAATAACTAATTCTACTATTTGAGAAAGAATGAATAACTACTGTGATATTGGGATCCCTCTTAAGTTTGATAGATATTTTTAAGTTTAGAATTGTATTTTAAAGATATGTGCTAATATAGAAGACTTAGAGAAAATTTTTTTAATGATAAAAATTTAATATTGAAAAGATAATTGCCTAACACACTCAATAATAACAGCCAGTCATACAACAATCTACTGTGGTCAAATTACATTTCAAAAAGATAAGCTTCTGTCACGTTCTGGAAGAGCAAATGGCATCTGATACACATCGTATCATCAGAGCAGCTGAACAGCCTTCCTGAGAGAACATTATATGCTGGACTCCAAGGAATGGCATAGATAGGTCTGCAAAATGTGGAAATCTGATAAACTTTTTTTCACTACTCAAGCAAATCTCTTCTGCCTGGAGTATCAAGATACATTTCAATCTTGCTCCCTAGCAGCATTTGTAGTAATAATTTGAAAACAACTATAAAATCTATGTGGAATTGCCGCACACATTAAAAATTCAAGCAGATTAATTTCAATGGTGGCTTTTGACAATTTACAAAACACCAAAGTGTTATAGGAGGCTGGGTCACATCAAGTTTCAGAGGCACTTCAATATAGATATATATATACACACACACATATGTGCTTTTTTTTTTTTTTTCCTTCAGCCTCCCTCAATCTTTAAACCAGTGCTTGTTTCAGATTTTCGATCTGGAAATCTGATTGTGTAAGAAACTAAATCTTTTTTTAAAAAAGCTATTCATAGGAACACACCATCAGAATTTCAAATTGTTCCAGTTTTAAGAAGTTAAAATAACATATTAAGGCTGTCTTAAGACTCATGGTGTTGTGCTAAGAGAAAGGATGGTTTGAGAAATGTGTCTTTGTTTTCCATTATTTGCTTTTCTGGTTGTCTGTATAGATCTTGATGATAGTGGAAAAGCCAGCACTTGATATGCATGGTACAGACCTTTCAGTAATTAACATCTACCAGAAACTTCTCTGTGGTGTTCTTTTGATGTTCTGTCACATATTGAGTATTGAGGCAAAACATTCAATAAATCTCACCTTCTTGAACTATATTGCACTTTCAGTTTAGGTTATTTATTATTTGTATGGTGTACAATGTATGCTGTGCATTGATTTGGCCTTTGCTAAAGAAAGGTAGCCATCTACTGCTGTTTCCTTCTCTTCGTTCAGTGGCATGTGGATTTAGAGTAAAGAGTTTGCCTCAAATGATTTGGAAATAGCTGTTTAGTTAGCATGCCCTACAATTAGTAAAAGTTCAATTAAGTGTTAATAAATAAGGGATTATCCATCATCTTTAGATGTATGGTCTTCTGATACTGTATTCAACTTGTATACACCAAATTACTGTAGAACAGTTATCTGCATCATACACATTTTATATTTAGTACAATCTATCAAATACCCAGTGCTTGTGTGTTCTGAATTCTGTGCTTGAATTTAATATCTTCTTCCTACCCTTGTCTCCTTCTCACAGAAATGGCCTTTTTCTCTTATTGGTTTGACCTAACTACCCAGGGGTTTTATTTCATATGGCTACTTTCTAAACATATTTGCATTCTTGCATTTTGGGTTTATTTACTATGTATTGCTACATATCAATTGGTTTTTGTTCTGTTCTCTGTTGTTTGGGTGCCTTTTTTGCATATAGAACATCCTGATTGGCAACCTTTATAATAGAGACTTTTTTTCACTCCTGTTAATGTCTTTTTAGCCTAAGAAGGCCTTTTTCAGAGTTACCATCCTTCCTCTTGAAAATACTCTCATTACAATTGTTCCTGTTTTCTTTCCACTGATGTAAGTTGGTCACATCTGCTCATGGCTCTGTAATCAGGCATTCTGCATTACAAGTAGCTAAAATGTATATGGAGTCAGAACTGTGAGAAAGAGGCATGCAAAATGGCCTCAGAACAGAAAATGGTGTTCATTACTACGTGTCCTCTGGACTTCTTGTTTAACACATCCTCCAGCAGGTAGTTGCAACCCCTGTTTTTGCCTCGCATCACTGTGGCTCGTTTATTTGTTCCTACTGTAGTGGATCATAGAATGGTTTGGGTTGGAAGGGACCTCAAAGATCATCTAGTTCCAACCCCCCTGCCATGGGCAGGGACACCCTCCACTAGACCGTGTTGCCCAAAGCCTCATCCAACCTGGCCTTGAACACTTCCAGGGATGGGGCAGCCACAATCTCTCTGGGCAACCTGTTCCAGTGCCTCACCACCCTCGTGAAGAATTTCTTCCTAATGTCTAATCTAAATCGACCCTCCTTCAGCTTAAACCCATTACCCCTTGTCCTGTCACTACACTCCCTGATAAACAGTCCCTCTCCAGCTTTTTCTGTAGGCCCCTGACCTATTCATCTCCTGTGAATCCTGGACCAGCGGCTGGAACAACATGAACACATGCGATTCTGCTCTGATCTCCTCCCATTTTGCACTGCTACAAAATGCTATATTGGGTGATGGGCGATGCCATATGTACATAGACCATATGGTGTTTTCTCCTCAATCTACAGTTGGCTTGTTCATCATGCATTGTAATACTTTGCTATATGTGTCTAAGTTCAGTTTGTCTTTCAGAAGCTGTTTTTATTTGCTAGAGTTAGACAAGTGTACTTACATGGAGAACTTAATTTTGCAATAAACAGTTACTGGTAGTAAAGGATATGACATAATGCTATAGATTCAACTGAAGATAGCCCTGAAAAGGAAAATGTTAAAACAACGTCTGAATCCTTATTGTTAACGAATTGAGCAACGTAACTTATGAGTTCATGTCTTCATTAACATCAGTATGGGGAATGAAGCTTGGAAAACTTGCCTCCCCAAGAGTTATGTTTTCATGAGCACTGATTTTTGCCTTTAGACAGGGAGAAGCACATTAAATGCGTGCTAATTATGAGTTTTGCAGCAACTTGACTGCTATCTTGAGGTCTGTGCCTGTATCCATATTCTGCATTCTTTGAATTCATCTTGGTATAATATTTTTAAATATTTTAAACAGCAGATGTGCATTGCTTATAGATTTGTGTAAATGTTGATGCACTGTATACAAAATATGTCTCCCATACAATGATCTGTTGACATTATTCTCTGTTGCTTAGCTTCAGACAGTAAAGTCATGACATGTGCTGCTGTTTGGAGGATGCCGAAGGAATTGGAATCAGGCAGTCATGAATCCCCTGATGATTCATCAAGCAACACTCAAACCCTGGAGCTACTCTGTCACCTTGACAACACAGCCCATGGCAATATGGCCTGGTAGGATTCTGCATATTTTATACTCCTAGAAACAGCCTAAAGGATAGACCTGTGCTGTTAGATTTGTGCAGATTTATATTATAGAAGCTATGCTATACACTTTAAAACTATTCCATCTTTAAAAAAAAAAAGGTACAAATTGGATTTTTAGTCCCAGATGTTTCATAGATTAAAAACATTTATTATAGTCCTGCAAACACATATGGAGTAACAGCCTGTGTACTGTTTTAATGTGTTTCTGCCCACCTGCCCCCATCTAAAACCTTTGTTGCTCAAAGGTATAATACTTAGCATTTCAATCTTTTTATAGAATATAAATTTGATGGTGCACTTCAGTCTTTGTTTTTCAGTCTTCACTCAACTGATTTGGCATAAGTACAAGTAATTTATTATTTGTTAAGGATAAGAATTCATTACATTATATGATGCCCGTTTAACTACTCTTCTGTTGCCTAAGAAAAGACAAGGAGAGCTACAGTACTGCAGAGGGTATTACAGAGGTTTGTTTCCCCTTCCCTTCTGTTATTTAAAAGAAAGTTAAATTTGTTGGTTGTGTATTTGCAAGTTCTTTGCTTTGTGGGTATATATATGACATGTTCCCACTGCTGCTGAACAGATGCAGGGCAAAGAAATGTTAATACACTCAGTCTATATTTTAGCAAGTACAATGTTGTTTGACATAATTTTGGAACCACCTGACCATCTTCCACTGGCAGGAAAAGTTGAAACCATAAGAATATGGTCTGCTGTAGTCCCAGGAATGTCTGTCTGTCTGAAAGAGTGCAGAGTAGGAGGTGATCATGCAAGTTGTACAGTCCCTTTCACAATTGTCAGAGAATTTTAAGAAACAAATGTGGAATAAGCCAGCAGATTTTTGTAAATGAAATGTGACAACTCTGAACTGAAACTGAACAAGGGTAACGCAACATCAATGTTGGATATTGCTGTAAGTGTCTTAGATGAGAGTGGAAAAGGCCTTGTTGGTTTCTGTATTCAGACGCCTGCTGTGGAAGGTATCCATCATAATCTCATTATACTTAAATATATTCTAGTAGGAGTAATTTTAAATTATATCAAAAGGGAACAATACTTAAAATCAGTCTCAGTTCCTTTTCAAAATCTGGCCACATAAAAATTTCTATTCATTAGCTAGCTAGTAAAAACTTGAGAAGTGATAGTTAATTCAGTTGATTTTAAATTGTCATATGTTGTACTGTAAGTTTTAAGCATCTATTTCTAGCCATTGATTTCTAGTTTAAGCCTTGTAGATTAAATCTTGACTAAAAAAAAAACGTAAATAGAAGGTAATATTTATGAGGTGGTTCTTGGACAAGATTGCACATATCTGTGTATTCAAAAATGTGTTGTCTAGGCTATTTTTTTTTCTCTAAAATCTCTGCTTCCTGAGTGTTAAATTTCTTCATGGTAGTATCTTTTAGTTCTTTGCTACTCATTTTCATATGAATACTTCTCTTTATAACTCTTTGATTATATTAAACAATTTCCTTTTTATTGTTGAAATGTTTTGATAATTAGTTTCCAATATAGTTGGGAATATTATTTTTTGTTTGTTTTAATCTTCACCTTTTACCCCTTAAGATTTGTACTTTTTGTCTTTGAATTTTCCATAATCTATTTCTGTGTGATGCTGGGATGCTAGAACTCTGTGTAGCAGCCTGATCACCAGAGCAGGAATAGGGGGCATATCACTGCTTTATATCAGGATGTGAATTTATGTGAATGGCAAAAATAATTTTTTTCCTCTAATATAGCTTGTAGCAAGTTGATGTGCAATTTTCTGTCTCCTGTTGTCTGATTTTGTTCAGTACTAGTGCTCACAAATATCTACTACCACATAATACCCATTATCTATGTATGTGTATATATATGTACAAGTAAAGATTTCAAAATATCCTATGTTACGGAGAGATAAAAGGTATACATGGAATACTTGGCATTAGTACCCCTCATGTCATCTCAGGCAAGCACAGCTGACTTAGAGGATCTTGTTCTAGAGCAGGCGTTTCTATTTCTGCCTCAATCGTAGTGGAAACAGCTCACATAAATGAGTAAAATAAATGTTTTATTACAAATGGGTGTCACTTAACAGGCCATGTCCCACTGAGTGTTGTGTTGACTATGAATAGCGACTTAAATAGTCTTTTCTATACACATTTCAGATGTTTAGAAAAATAGGAAACTACTTGAGACACTTATGGTACAATTGTTGTTAGAACCAACCACAAATCAGAAAAGCAATTTTCCTCAATGAAAAGTGTCAATACTTTTCAAACTTACGTAATAACAACATTCTGGTGTACACAATTGCTTTGTAGAAGATCAGTGGTGGTCTGGCATCATACGCTCACCGTAAGAAGCGCAACGCTTATTCTGGCTCTGTCATTTGCTTTGCCGTTAGAGCATACTCTTGTGCACTTTACTCACAAAATACAGGTTGAACAGTGAACCCAGGGGCTCAATGTGACAATGTGCACTTTAAGCAGGCTGTTTAATCCACAGAGCACAGCAGAGCAATGTACCACAAGCACCACCCTCGTTGAGGGTGTGTCCTGGTTTTGGCTGAGATAAAGATAATTTTCTTTCTAGTAGGTGGTATAGTGCTGTGTTTTGGATTTAGGGTGAGACTAGTGTTGATAACACTCTGATGGTTTTAGTTGTTGCTAGGTAGTTGTAGTGTCTATACTAAGTCAAGGACTTTTCAGCTTCTCACTGTGCCCTGCCAGGTGCAGAAGAAGCTGGGAGAGCACAGCCAGGACAGCTGACCCAGACTGGGCAAAGGGACATTCCCTGCCACAGAACGTCATGCTCCGGATAGAACTGGGGAAGCTGGCTGGGAGGTGGGATCACTGCTTGGAAACAGACTGGGCATCAAGTTATTTGGGTCTTTTTTTCTTCCCCCCTTTTGCATGTGGTGAGCAATTGCATTTGTGCATCACTTGGTTTATTAATTCTTGTTATTACTATTATAATAATCTTCCTTTGTTATCCTATTAACTGTGTTTATCTCAGCCTATGAGGTTTTTTCCATTTTCCTCCTTGTCCCCTTGGGGGAGGTGTGAGTGAGCAACTGCGTGGTGCTCAGTTACCAGCTGAGGTTAAACCACGGCAAGGTGGAAGAGTTTTTAAGTCCTGATAGCTTTTGAAATGATACAGTTTTAGATTTGATAAAGATTTAATTTTTAAAAATTAATTTTGAAAATAATTAGTCAGAATGTATGCTTAAAATAATAGTAAAAAAACCAGTAAAAACATGAACTGGGGTTTCATCACAGCTTCATATGCTAAACGGAAAAAGTGCCATAGTTGACAGCAGAGTTTAGAGATGCAGGGTGTAATGGTGATCTCTGCCTTTGTGGCACTTAGTGTGAACTTCTGTGATTCCAGATAGTAGCTCACAGGAAGGTATCCTGTGTGTCTTGGCATCCATAGCACAGGTGCTTCACAGTATTCATGAATCTGGGTTGCAGATCATAAATAATTGTGATTTGACTGTAAAAGAAAAAAAAAAAAAAAAAACACCAAAACTGTATTGAAAATGCAACTGGTTATGCACTTTGGCATCACTGCCTGCATCAGGGCTTTTTTGCTTGTACATTTGTTTGTATTTTCCCTGCTCTGCTTTATTTCTTAACTTCTTTTCATTAAGGTTTATCCCCTTGCATTGTTTTTATTTTCCATTAAGAAAAACTTATAATTGAAAATTTACCTCACAGATTTTTCTGTTTCTAGTATCATGCACTAGGGAATGCAAGGGGACGTTTTTTCCAAGTTTGGTGTGTCAGGTATTGGTTTTGCTCAATTGTTTACTGGTGTTAAGAACTAATCCTGTACTTTGTTACATTTATCTCCTTTAGTGAATTCTGTTCTCAAATGTCTCTGAAATTTCTTACTAAAACCGAGCAGGGACATACTTAATACCAGTTCTCTTCTGTGAACCAAGACCAAAAGAACATTTCCAATCAACTGTGACTAAAATCCTAAACTTTCTTCACTTGTGTCTGAATACTGTGCCCCTCATGTTCAAGATCTTCTGAAATAATTTCCTAGTCTTGACCAAACCTTTGACAAAAGTCTGATATCCAGGACATCACAGGCAAGTGAAAAAGATGTCATTTTTCCACAGTTTATTTTGTCTGAATTGCATGAGTTACTGTTTACTGTTTAAAACTTAAGCATAACTATTCACTTTCAGTTACTGAGATGTGTTTACTGCCTTTAAGCTTTGAATCTGGGACCCATCAGAATTTTTACTCAAACCCTAGTATGGCATAGAGTTCAGAAAATTAAGCAGATGCTTAAATTAGGCAAACAAATAGGACTGTTAATTGCTCTATTTGGTTTAAGACTAAGACTTTTTTCATCCTCTACCTACTGTTCCTCATGTGAGCCAAAATGCAAATATTTCAATTGCAAAATTCCCAAGTGAATTAATTCCAGAGTGGAGAAACTTGAGATACATGGGAATTTGTGTGTGTGGTTTGTTTGGTTTTTTTTTAAAAAAAACCTTTTCCATAAACTCATTTTGTAGATAAATGTATGTATTCACACAGCGTACACATACATAACCATAGGTATGTTGCTCTACGGAATCATTTATGATTCAGTAATTTAAGGAACTTGCCATTGAATATCTTGCAAGAAGTAGTCCAAGGTACGGTCTGGATAGGAGAGGCAAAGGAAACAGGGCAGCAATTAATGAGTGAATCTTGGAGGAATCCCTAAAAATCCTGAAGACTTATGTTTTAGGAGTAACCGGCTGTTTCACTTCTTCCTCGGTTTTCCTACAGACTATTTTGATAGAAGACTTGATAGAGTAGTCCTCAGAGAAGGAGGCCATGAGGGAAAGTGTAATCTGTGAGATCTTGAATTTGGACCTCAGCAGAGACTTTTTTTTTTCTTTTGTCAGAAGTAAAAGTGCAAAGCCAGAGTTTCTCCCCTGACATCTGCTGGAAGCGGGCTTGCCTGTATCTGTTTAACATCCTACTTTTTGCTTTCTAAATCTGGCAGGTATAAAATAGGGTAGATGCTGCTTGATAGCAAGCTATGTGCTTCTAAATAGAGAGGAGGAACGAGTGAACTATGTTGGATAGTGGTCCATGGAGTAAATTTGGAGTAAGATGAAAGCAAAACAAATAAGGGGAAAGTGTTAGATAGACAAAGTAGGTACACCTGTAAAGGGAAAATGAATGGAGATTAGACAAGAAAAGTGGGAGCTCAATTGTGGGAGGCCCGAAAGATGAGGAATGAAGAATTCACATTTTATATAGAAAACAATAGTCAGCTGCTAAAACAAGTTGGAAAGGGATAAATATATTAGGAATAATGATAGATTACTTCATTAAGCTTCTCTCCTTGCTGAATTTGAATTGTTTTAGTGTATCCCACTCAATCAATCCTACATATGGACTTGCAAAGTTACCCCATTTAAGAGAAATTAGAGAGGAAGACAAATTATAACTTTTTAATAAAGTTACAGATGTTTCAAGAACTCAGGGATGTTTCTCACTACAATATTAAACTTGAATTTTGAATTAACAAAGGAGAAAGTTACTATAAATGAGCTATTCCCACAGACTTTTTTTTTTTAAACTATTTAAGTGTTTTATTTGGTATGTAATCTAAAGTTTCCCAATAGAGTACTGACAAATACCATCTCTTCTTTGGCTGTGATTACACAGTGTGGGGCAACCTCATTAAGGTCTGCTTTCTAAAAAAATACAAAGTTGCTTTAACTTTCATTCAACTTGAATGGAAGTTTACTTTAAGATACATGAGATACTATACATAATATATTATTGCTTTGATTTCATCATGTCACTGCATTAATGAACACAGTTCAAAAACAAAAGTTAAGCACATTTGTAATGAGCTGAAGACAGGCGAGTAAGTGCATTCTGTAAGTAAGGTCCAGAAGTGTTTTACTTACTCTTTTTGGTCTTTAAAATAGCTTTAAGAAAACCCACAACAAACCGTGCCAACATTGTCTCAAGGAAAAAAGCCAAGAAGTAAGAGAATCTGAAACTCAAAAGAAAAGTGAAAATGGTGGGTTTAATAGCTCTGACACTTCCACATTGCATTCAGGTAGCACTTCTGTTTCCTGTCATAATGTTGGTAAAGTTAATTCTTCTATAATACCCCTCTATGTTAGGAATCAGGATATACATGTTAAAATTCTACCCTAGTGTTTCATCAAAAAAAAACCCCAAACGATTTAATGATCTGTATCTTATGAATTTAAACCTGAAAGTAACGCTTCTTTTAGGAGGATCATATAGTCTTGAATATATGGTATATTAACTGTTATATGTGCTTTACAGCAAAGGCATGTAATAAATGCAATCATAACTTTTTTTGGTATGAAAACTTGATCTTATTTTAACACTTCATATGTCCCAGTAACAGAAATATAGTTGTGAGGAAGGAGTTCCCTCTGCTATTTGTATAGCAGCTCCTTTGAGAGCATCAGGAGTCCCAGTTGCATGGGCTGGGGAAAGAACTGCACTCCAGGGGGTTTTGGTTTTAGGTTTTTTGTAACAGCTGCCCAGCTGATATGAATTGTTTGTATCATAGGCCTTTCAATTTCTTCACATAATGCGCAAAATTTCAGAGCTATCAGGAGACAAGTATCGGTGAAGCTGATTAATTACAGATAGATTAAAAAAATTATCAACATTTAAGACTAGTTTTTCCACATCTGGTTTATTCCACACATTTGCATTCTCCATCACCCACCTCTGATATTACAAAGATGAAGGATAGAGAAAGTTGGGTTTTTTAAAAAACTTACTATATGACAAGTGTTTTCATTGGGAATGTAACTTACAGCTGCTTTTCAGTACTGTTACTCTCCCGTTTGTATTCTGATCCTTTATAAATGATAAAAATTTTAACTATGTTTTATGTTCTACTTCACTCTCCCTTCTTCCTTAATTCCGTGTGATATCCTGAATTCCTTACCGGATTTTGGTCTCTTGAATCTTTGATTGTTCTTTATTGTAAATAAATCCATGTATTATATATAAATCCAAATGTTCAATCATTTTTTCTTTCTCACATTTTCTCTTTCATTTTCCGCTTTCATCATCCTCTAAAATGTGTCCAGAACTAGGATAGTACTTCATAACATTCATGTCTCTCTTTCATTCCTTTGAATGTTTTTTGGTAATTTTGAGTGTTAGTATTGTGCAAGTTTAAAACTTTATATGCTTATATTGAATAGCTTATATTAGGGAATAATTGTGATTCATCAATTGGATAGTGAAATAAAAACCCATTGTGTTATGTGCCGAGTTTATTATGTTTATTTTGATCAGAATTTATTTGACTCCAGTATTGTAAAGCTGAGGGAAACTTAATGAAAGTAAAATCTTACATTGAAGCAAATACTAAGGGAAAGATATGCCCCTATGTACGTGAACTTGCTCTAGGTATTCAGTTAACTTATGACCACTTCTGATAATTTCAATAGATTTCATCTGCTTAAAATGAAAATTAGTTTTGCTGAAGTCTTTGCAGTTGTTTGTGTTTATCTTGGATTTGTAAATCATGATACAGAAAGTAGTACAGAAATTGTGTTACTGTGCAAGTAAAAAGTGATGGGTGTGTAGAGTACTATTTCACTTCTTCCCAATTTGAAAGTAGGTTTTTGTTTCAGTTCTCACTCTGCTGTCATATTGCCTAGTTTTACTGCCAAATTGGTTGAGATTTTTCCCCACTGAAAGAAAATTAAGCTATTTTTTAAAGGAGTTTTTTTCCTATTTATAATGCCACTTTAGCATTCTTAGTGCTAAAAAAATGAGGGTTGCAGTCTGCCCCAACTGGTTTTGCAGATTAAATAGATACCAGCTGGTTTTATTTTCAGCTTTTATTGAATTGCTTAAAAGGTTGGGTTAAAAAAAAATGATGTTGCAGAACTGGAGAAAAAATTAGTTATGCAGGAGAACTTCAAATGTTCACGAGGAACTAGCTTTGAACAGGTGTCCCAAGTTTCTTGGTCTGACGCTAGTTTGCTCTCCAAAAGCCCATTAAGCATTTACTCTTTAGAATATTTGTTTGTCAAAATAGAATTCTTTCCTAACACAATATTTTGGGATGATTATGGAAGAAGTGCTGACCCTTGCTTACACAGTAGTTAAAAATTCAGGGCTTTGAAATGTCTTGAATGTCTATTGGATGAAAAAATGGGTCCTTGTACGTTTGTAATTAAGCGCATCTATTTGGTAAAAGGTATGTGAGAACTTAAGGGGTGCCCTGTAGCCTCAGTCTATCCAACCCAGTGTTTAGTCTCAGGCAACGGTGATGGAGAGGTTATTTAGTGAGAGAACACTAGCTTGAGTCTCACTGTTTCTTGCAGTCTATCACCTCAAATTCCTCCAGTATCTGCAGTCATTGGATTAGGGGTGTTAGAGGGTACATCTATGTCAGGTCTGTGTAAAACTTTATCATCCTTGTGTTTGCTGTCCTTTTGAACAGGAGGAGTGGTGATTTTCCTCAACTATCAATGCAGATCCTAGGCAATCATAATCTTCTTCTTGGGCACATGTTTCAAATCATTGGAGAAACGTACTCAGATGAATATTCTGTTTTGTTGGGTTTTTCCCCCCTGTCCAACCATGCAGATGGCCTGTCTGTTACAAACAGCAATAAATTAGCAAGGATATGCTATATGCATGTTGCCATCTTTTGAAAAATCCCACATGAAAATACTCAGATTCTGTGCCCCCAAAAGTAGATGTGTGTTTCCTCGAAAGTGAGTCTGCAGAGATTGCTTTTGACCATTCCAGCTGTTTCACAAATAAGCTTGTTTCAGCCCTTAATCTTTACATTAATACATGGAAAAAAACGTTGTCATTGTGTGGCCTCTAGAGGCCGGGCAGGACTTTTACCTGACAGCTCCCTATGTGCTTTCCTGCCAGGCATTCATTCTATTAAAAAGTTTTTCCTAGCTTGACCACCTTACTGATCTTTGACATACAGACAAGCCAGTTATGTGTTGCTTTCATCACATATTACATATCTATAATATTCATTTTGAGGGTTTTTAAGCCCTGTTCAAGCAACAGAATAGAAATGGAAAGAGCTGTCCTATATGTAGACGTGTACTTGAGCAATATGGGAAGGCATGGATGAAACATAATGAAGTTAAAAGGGTTTTGCACATTTGCCTTAGTATTAATTACCAAGTATTTCTGACATAAATATTTAAGTATTCTTGTTGTAAATAAACCAATATTAATTACTTTGAGGAAATACTAAGTAATACTCAGAAACAAACAAAAAAATTACTGGGAGAGCTGTTGATAAACTGTCTTTATGTGATAATTCATTTGTCAGTTACTCAGGCTGGATAGACAAAATAGCTGCAGACAAAACAAGAGAGTACGGAGGCTTTTTAGGAAGGACAGGAATGATAAGGAGAGTTGTCCTCTCTGAGAGAGAGCTGCTGGAGTTCATGGAGCTCTACCTGGGGATGGATGATGAGCCAAATGAGAGCTTGTGAGTAAGGATTAAAGAGCAGACCACTACGGGTGATGCAGTAATGGGTGTCTGCTATAAGCTACCTCATCAGGAAGAACAATTTAGATCATAGAGTCGTAGAATTCACAGAATACCAGGTTGCAAGGGACCTCAAGCATCATCTGGTCCAACCTTTCTTGGCAAAAGCTCTGTCTAGACAAAAGCACCATCTAAAAACGTTGGCCGTGCACCCTGTCCAGCTGAATCTGAACAGTGTCCGATGTTGGGGAATCCACCACTTCCCTGGGAAGATTATTCTAATGGCCAATTGTTCTCATTGTGAAAAATTTTCCCCTTGTGTCCAATCAGAATCTCCCCAGGAGTAATTTGTACCTATTATCCCTCATCTTTTCCATGTGACTCCTTGTCACATGAGGCCTTCTACAGACAGCTAAAAGTAGCCTTATATTTGCAGGGCCTGGTCCTCGTGGGGGACTTGAATCACACTGATATCTGCTGAAGGACAACACAGCAGTGCATAAGCAGTCCAGGTAGTTCCTGGAGAGCATCGATAACTTCCTGACCTGAATGGCAGAGGAGCCAATGAGGAGAGATACTCTGCTGGACCTCATAAAGAAGGAAGAGCTGGTTGTGGATGGGAAGGTCAAAGGCAGCCTTGGCTGCAGTGACCATGAGATGGTGGAGTTCAGGATCCTGAGAGGAGAGAGCAGGGCAAAACCCAAGCTCACAACCCTTGACTTCAGGAGAGCAGATTTTGGCCTCTTCAGGGATCTGCTTGAATAAGTCCCATGTGATAGGGCCCTAGAGGGAAGATGGGTCCAAGAAAGCTGTTTAATATTCAAGGATCACCTCCTCCAGGCTCAAGAACCCAACAAGCATGAAGTTGAGCAAAAATCCAGAATATCTAGTAATTCGCTGGATATGCTTGTAAGAGGCAGACTTTAGAGGAGAAGGCATTGTCCTCAAAAAAAAAAAAAAAAAAGTAGTCTAGTATACCTTTTATATTTTAAAGCAGAACTTTTTCTGTGAAGATGAATTAATATTCTGCATCTGTCTAGAGTAAATACATGTGACAACAAACAGGTGAAATTAGACTCCTAATATCATTAATGAACTGTAAGGACTTGTCTCCAATACCAAATGAACTTGGGGAACTCCCATGACCTTTATAAGACCATGCTACAAAACTACTTTGTAGCGAGGATTCCAATTAGTGCTTCCTATGGGTTTTTCACTCTGTGGGATTTTCATATGGACTATCTTTCTGAATACAGAAGAAAGAATCTGCTTCACCAACAAGTCGATGGGAAGAAATTTAGGATTTCTTAGATTACTGCAATCTGAAGAACAGTAGGTTACATGCATAAGAACTTTCACCAGATGCTCTACAAGAACTCTCTGTGTATGGAACTTTAGTGTCTTATTCCTTCAAAAATAAACACGGTAGAGCATGGTTGACTGGCGTCTTAAGTCTGAAAATGGTTAGTCACAGCTTCCTTTATAGAAAGTAAGTCTTGCTTCTTATTGTTTCACACATTTGGTTGCACAGCTTGTTCATGCTTTGTGTATCCACCCGTACTCTTCTTGTGCTGCAGGTATGTACAGAATGTAGGTAAGTTGGTTAACCAACAGACTAGAGGTATTGATTCCCATCTATGATGACTCATGACTTGAAATGTTACCAGTGACAGTTTTTTGTCAGTTTAGTTCGTATATAGAGTCTGTATGATCAATTTGCATGATTTTGCTTTGCTGTTTTAAGTGTTATTAATATGTGAGGCCATGGCCAACCAGACAGAAGTCTGAGATTGTTAATGAATGATGGAGGTGTTCGCCTGTTGGTCATCACTTTAAATCATGAATAGCTCAACTGGAATTTAGTAGTTGTTTCTACAAAATGGATATTTAGGAGCTCCTACTCAAAATCAGTGAGTCCTATATCTTGCTTTCATGTAACAAATTCATTAGCATGGTTTCTGTTAGATTGTGACCTCCTAGGATGCAGTCTGGCTCTGTTATGTTTATATGTACATAAATACCTTTTCAATGATGAAGTTGATTAGGCCCATAAAGCAAGAATTAAATTTTTTTCTCACTTGTTTAATTGCAGCTGCAGTAGACAAGGGGATGCAGTGAAGTAAATACAAATATTAAGGATGACCCTTTGTTGTTTTGCATTCTGCATTATTTTTTTCAAAAAGACTTTGAGGTTGCCAACACTGTAGTGTGAAAATTTAAGAAAAAAACATTAAAAACATGTTAGTCAAGTGCATTTTCTGTGTCACCTCTTTGTTGGGATATTCTTGTATTCATTTGTACAACAGTTATTTGTTTTTCTGAATGTAAAAATAATTTAAAAGCCAGAATAAAGCCCAGCTGTCTGTGGGATTCTTGTCCAAAATAATCTTTAATTTCACTTCTCATTCTTCTCAGCAGCTTCTTAGCCAAAAAGGCACCTAAAATAGATTCACCTTGTCTTAACTTTCAGGTTTTTTAGGAAGCTATGGTTCTTGTTTTACTATGTCTTGAAGAGTTGAACACCAAAACATATTTCAGTGGCTGAGAATTTTGAGACCCAGCATAATTTACGTATGCTTCCAGCAGCATGCACTTCAATACACTACAAAATAGCCAGAACTGTTTTGATTCAGAAATGTGACCATGCTGTAGAGCACTTGGGTAAGGAGTAAGAATTGTGGGGTCCAGGCTGTTCTCAGTTTGATCTCCTTACTCTTAGAATAATGTCCTAATCACCAGATTAACAGAGTTGTCTTTAAATTTGAATTGCTTTACTACAAAGAAGGCAGGATATTTGGGCTCATAACACATGAGTTTTTCTGATGGGCTTCATTGAGGCTGCAGGATGTTCTGCTGAGTTACCAAATGTTTGGGTGTATTTTCTGTTTTGCAGTGTACGAGAGTTTTCAGTCTAGCAAAATTTTTCCACTTATAGAAATAAATGGTTGTCACTTCTGTAATTATGGGGAAGCAGTAGTTAATGCTTGCTTTGTCCAACACATTGTGGCTAACTGCAGTTCACAGCTATGAAAGTGTTTGCATGTTGCTTTATTCTTATTTAGTCTATCATGGAGAACTTTGAATTGTTCATTTGTAAATGCTCAGTACATTAATAAATGATGGTGTTAACTATCTTTTCAGCATAAAACACAGATAATAGAGTCCTTTCATGTGCATTTGAGTGAATATTTTACATTTTATTTTTTTCTTTACTAGGAAAATGTTCTCTGTAGGATTTAATTTTTTTACCAAAAACTACTAGCTAGAAGCTAATTTTGAAGCATCAGGAGTCAGATGATAACAAAATAGGGTAAAAGGCAACAAATATAATTGCTTGTCTGCTGTTTATAGATTATCTAAAGAGCAGCCCTGAAGTTGACACTCAGTTTCTGAGTGGCAGCTATGAATTTGACAATTATCTTGTCCATTTCTGAAAACTGTAAGCATCAGCAACTGTTGGCACACTCAGGAAAATGGTATTGCCTGGTTTATCTGTTTCCCTTTTTAAAGATTATCACCACCTCTGCTGTGTCTGAAAATTGTTCTTAGTAAAAACTTCAGTTTTTCTAAAATTTATGTCTTCGAAAGTCAGTTTTTCACTCAGCAATATTTTTTCCTCATCCAAGTTATTTCATATTTAACGTTCAGTCATGACTACAGAATACAACTGAATGTTACAAGGAGTGATTTGAGTAACCTTTGCTTGGATTATAAAATCTGAATAATCACTACAACTACACCCATAAAACAATGAACTTTCATAAAAGATAAATTAAATAGAAGGAAAACGGGCATCTCAAGCACAGCATGAATGTGGAGAGACCTTTTCCTTCCCAGGTATGTCAGCTGAGTTATAATTGGCTCTAATTAGCACACTGTATTCAACTGTTAAAATTCTTTACCTTGAAGCTCAATGACACTCGAAGATGTGAAATTTCTTCCTACCTTTGGAAACATCAGAGAAAGTGCTTCCAATCTAGCTTTTACAACTGAAAGTTCAGTGATCAGTGCACGAAAGGGGCAAATACATCAACAGGCATAAAGAATATTGATCTCTGGCTGGAAGAACTCTTAAAGAGTTAATTGGTCTAACCATATTTCATCGTCTATAATTAAAAATATATCTACATATATCAATACCAAATGCCAGTTATACTTTCAGCAATATGTAAGAAAAACGATGGAGTTAAATAAATGTGATCAGAATCAATTTGAAGATTTCTTAGTTACCCATTCAGTTGTGTGATCATCCTGATGTCTTTTAATTTCACTTTGGAAAACTGGATTGTGGAAGGTTAGCTGTGATCACATGCAGGTTATAGTGCATTAACTTTTTAATCCTATTATATGTGTTCATAAAATATTTTCATCTCTTTGAAGGATCTAATTGACATATCTGTGCAGCAGAACTGTATGAAAATCTGAAATACCCATGCTAGTGCCAGTTGGTTACTTCTCGTTATTACAGGCAAAATGATGGTCAAGGTGTAATTAAAACTGCTTCATAGTTTTTATTATCAACATTCATTTTTAGTTGCTTATAAGATTTTCCGAGTTGTACCATACAATTTTAATAAGAAACACTTTTGAAAATAAAATTGGCAATACTACAGTCAAAACAACCTAATTTAAAGCAAATCATGGAATCATTCTAGTTCGATGTCCTTGTTAAAACACATTTAAAAGCATGATGGTAGCTTAATGTGATAAATGAAGTGATTTTGTCCTAATACAAGAGACCTCATTACAAATGAACTTTTAAAAGTAGTTAATTTCCATGGATTGACAACATAATAAGGATGTGGGTCATGGTTCCAGCAGAAGCTAGATGCAGAAGCTAGTCCTTTCTTTGATCTGCTAGGTTTCCTTAGGGAAAAGTTCAGTGGTTGAGGAGTCAGCCAACACACCTTTTTAGTTATAGTTCCAGCTTTTTCATCTGTTTGGTGTTAATTTTATTTTTTGGCTTAGTTCTATTTTCTCTGCATAGTCTGGCTTCTCTATAACAGCAAACACATGCAGTAATCTGCCTGTATCTAATGTTTGTTTTACTGAAAGTGCAGAGTAAAAAGCAATGAAACTGTTCACGGAAGAAGCAAGAGGATTTTGAGAGGAAGGTATCAACTGAGAATAACTGAGGTTGTGTTTCACTTATGTTGTGAAAAAATGACACTGTGTCACTTCTTTCTGTTACCTACAACTTCCTATTTTCTTTTCCTTGTGTTTTATACCATAAGATTAGATGGAGTTCCATGGCTTAGATCTGGGACCAACCAGGTCATACCCACTGTCTTAGGTAGGAGTAATGCAAAACTGGGGGTAAAATAGGAACACGCATAGCGTGCAGCACTGAGTTAGGAAGGTAGCTAGTGGCTGCCTAATGTAGGGCTCACTTGCCCAAGGCTACATCTACTTATTCAACCTTCTTTTGTCTCTTCAATCCAGATACTGAATTGATTCATGCAAAAAGCTAAACAGACTAGAAAACTTATGTCTAGTGATGGACTCTTGACAAGCCTCAAGAGGTACTCTTCATATATGCACTAAGGATGAAAACAGCATAGTGAATGCCTTTGAATAACTGAAGTTTTTGTCTGGAGATGGGAAGAAGTTTCCTCATGTAGCTATTGATACTAAAGTTGTGATCTCTGCCTTCAGCTATATTATGTCACTATAAGATGATTGGGAGGTTGCACAACTTTCTTTTCAAAGTGTAGGGTAAGGAAGCCTATTCTCATCAAATGATAAATATTATTCTTTTAACCTTACTCTTATCTCCAGCAAATTTATTAGGGTCACAGTGCATATACGTAGCTGTGCTGACCATACTGACTGGCATGAATATGCTGCTTCTCACAGGCAGAACTAGAGATGAGGACTGATTTCTTGTATTCCTTCATGTATAGCACAAAAGTGGGGAATCACAGGTAAAAAGTATATGTTGATTGAGTCATGATGACAGCTGCTGAACTGGAAGAGGTTTGCATCAAAGCTCTGAGCCTTATGATTTTTGGTGCATCTTCAAAAAGGATGAACATCACTACATATAAAAAACTTTCTGGTTTCAAGCTAAAGCACTGAAATGTATGTCAAGGTCTCTGTTTTGTTGTTTTTCTGTGTATGTGTGCAGAATGACTGCTACAATGACATAATCACTGTTTTGCATGATGGCTGTATGATTCAATATGCAGAATGGACAACAAATGGCGTAAGGATTTTGAGAAGGTCTCTTTTTACAGTTAGGCTAGCATCTAGGAAAGCT
The DNA here is from genome assembly GCF_011004875.1 of Balearica regulorum gibbericeps. Classification (NCBI taxonomy): domain Eukaryota; kingdom Metazoa; phylum Chordata; class Aves; order Gruiformes; family Gruidae; genus Balearica; species Balearica regulorum. The sequence goes on from NC_046186.1 coordinate 20,248,081, forward strand.
GAATGACTTTCCTTTTTCTGACAGATTTGGATGGGATGTCAAAGGGCAAAAGAAAAGGATGTGTACATTAGCACTGACTAAAAGATTCCATAAGCCAGCCTAAGTTTGGTATCACATAGCTTTTAAGTAACTGATGCTGCAATAATGTTCATCTAGTATGTGTAAAAGTTGCTGGGTTGCTAGTTAATGGCAGATTTTGCATCTAAAATATGGGATGAATTTCAGCTGAAGGAAACCATAAGGAATATGGTTTAATATGTTTTGGAATAAATTAGAACCACAGAGTTAAAATGGCTTTCTAGTGCAAATTCTGATTGGTTTTAATGTTAGGTTATTGTTTTCACTTTCTCTTTCTGTTTTACAGTGTTATATGGGAACCAATGGGAGACGGTAAAAAGATTATTTCGCTGGCTGATAATAACATACTATTGTGGGATTTGCAGGAAAGTTCAGCCAAAGCTGTGGTAAGACATTTTTTTTAATAAATCATGATATACTTGAATATAGTACAAACAGCATTCCCTAGCCTAGAATTTGCTAATCTTTTAACTACTCAGAAATGCCTTGTTGCCATTAATGTGGGTGGGGGAATGAATACTCAGTCGGTTGTCTTGAATACGAGTGTTTAAGAGTAGGCAACTTGGTGGTTTTGGATCTGTTGCTAGTGGTTAAATATTTTCCTTATTCTAGAGTTGCCATTACTTTCCTACTGGTTTTGCGGTGAATAATCTAAACTAAAGCAATGCTAATTTGATAAATGTGTACGAGAGAAAAATTGGTGATCAGTAAAGCCAAAGATTATTGAATTCAGATAATAGTATATTAACTCATGTTGGTTAATACCATGCAGCCCTCTATTTAATTGATAACCCTTGTTGTATGTATATATGTCTCTCTTTACCGTGAACTGCTTTGAGTCCTCGGTATTAATTCAATCTAGTACCATACTGTCTATTCAGATTATTACACTCATTATTAGAACCGTCTTATTCAGAAACATATATAAAAAGGTGCCATTGCCATAGATTTCTATCTGATTATGCTACCTCTTATAGACAAACAAGTCTTATTTAGGTGTAATGACATAGATTACATATAGAAAACTTTGAATGTTTCTGGATAGAGTCATTTAGGTCAGTGTCTGTCCTTAAAAATGGAAACTGATTATGTCAAGGACATTATTATTCAGTTGATCTGTTGGTGCTTCTTGAATTAACTCCTCAGTTTGAGTTGTTCAGGGTTAGTTTCTTTTCTTGGATGCTACAGAATCAGATTTTTCATTTGGCAAATGCTTAAAGAGTCAAGACGTTGTGTCTATAAACTCTTCCCTGTCGTACCATCTGACAGTGTGCAAATAGATGAAGTATGGAGTTACTATTTTGCTAGATTTTGTGTAGTATCAACACAATGTAATATAGTTTAATCCTTTATGTTCATAATTAAGCCCTTTGAGTTCCTTCACTACATGAGGAAACTTCAGGGTTTTTTTCACCTGGAACGTCAATCAGTGAAGTTTTGTTTTTTTTTTTATTACCTTCCAAGGCTTCTTCAGCGTAGTGTTTATTTTTATCAAACTGATGTTGAGAGTTTGTGAAGGCTGGCCTCCAGGAGCTTGTCTGTAGCATTGTATCCGCTGGATTTGCATTAATCTTATGTTAGTATTTCTTTTCTAATGCCGGCATAACACACAGACTTTTTTGGAATGCCTTCTTTAAACCTGTGAAAAACTACCTTTTGGGGGTAGTTCTGCTTCCATGCTATGGGTCTTCATGTCTCTTTGAAGTGCTGGGACTACCAGACTACTTAGCATTTTCCCTTTCTTCTTTCTTTGGGCAGCACTGTCCTCTCTTGCTAAAGTTCTTTTGAATAGTTTTTTCACTGTCCCAGCCACTTTCTCGTAAGTGTTTCAAATTTCTTCCTTATCCTAATCTCTCTGAAATATTATTTCCTTTGGGAGGCTGTCTAGTGTGTTACCAGTCTCTCTATGTGTGGGAATCTGATAATGAATGGCCAATTCTCCCCCCCCCCCCCCCCCCCCCGCCCTTTTATTTTTCTTGGGATTTATTTACTAAAATTTTGCATGTTGTGTCTTCCTTTTCCTTTCCTGAAAACTACCTCCCTCATTCTGTCACTCAAATATTTGTGAATATAACTATGATTTCCATTTTCTTTTCCTTCCATTGCTAGAATTGGATCTGCATAGTTTTGGAGAGGGCTAGACTCTTCAATAAGCTGTATAATTTCAGCATGATTTGGGAAATCAGTGTTTCTGTTCTCCAAGCACTATTCAGCTTGCTGATCCCTTCAGTATTTCAATTAGTGTTCCTTACTTAGAATATCTTTTTTTTTTTTTCTATTACTTTTAAAATATGCCTGTACTGGATCAAATATTGATGGCAAAATAAGGACTCCAGAAGGCAAAGTGATAGATGAACTAAGGGGATTTAACCTGTGACATTTGTTATATGCTTATATCGGATAAGAGGAAATAAGAAAAACAAAAAGTGAAATTCTGCATCAAAAAACCTGCTTCATCTAATGAAGCTAAGACTATGAAAGTAGGTAGATCAACTTTGACTGACATCTTCAGGTAGGAGCATTTTGAAATGTCTGTTAAAAACCTTAGTTTGCAGAAGTTAGGAGTGTCATTTAGATTTTACACTCAGGCTCTCAGGAGACCTGATGTAGAATTTGACTGATCCTCTATATTTCTGTTTATGATCATCTAGTATCTCATCTGAGTGCACTCTAAATTAGAACTGCTTGTGATTAAAATTTTACCTGGAAATAACTGTTTACCGTTATCAGTCTTCTCCCCCCATCAATTTTGAGTTACTTTTAGATGATAGTGGCTTCATCACTGCGTCAATGACCACTTTTAACGTGAGGTTTATTAGTGTAAGTCTATGGAAACTTGAGTCTAAGAAAACGCATTTCCAGGCATCTAAATCTTAAGCCAGGTGAATCTTTTCTAAGATGATTTATATTGTTGTATTGCTGTTGATTTTTCATCTGCAACAGATTTGTCTCAAACATGTCTGTGGGCTCCTGAGTTAACCAGAGTCCAGATGAACAAGATTCTGTAGAAAGAATGAGCATCTCTTTAAAATGCCTACCATAGACTTTCTAGTAATTAAAATGATGGCAACCTAAAGTCCAGAATCACAGGCTTTTTCAGGCCTAGAATCAACTGCTGTGTATTTCTGAAATCTTTGAAGATTACCTCTTTCCTAAGAGGTTAACTCCCTGTTAGAATCTGTGGAAGGTTGAAAAACTGTAACTGTTATTCTGTGGCAATTTTATATTTACAAAAAATTACATAGGACTGACAGTTACAGGGAGGAATGAGGAAAAATAAGAAATGTTGCATTACTGAGGTGGCTTTCTGTTTAAAAAACAAGCAAAACCAAAAAATTAACACCCCACCCTATCTTTTGCTGCTGTAGTATATAGAATGTGAGAGAGAAATCTGTGAGAACAAGTTGGTTAGAAGACAGATGGCATTGGTAGGGGTAAACAATAAATATGTTTTCCATTTGGTTATCATCATCTACAAGGAGTGTTTGTAGGCCAATAACCTGTGGGTGAAATAGCGATTTCTTTTTGTGTATATCCTGTTTGTAAGGGATCGTTGAATGCCAAATATGTTGTAACCTTAAAAAGCATATGTGTTGGTTTTGCGTGGCAAGGTTTTGGTAGCGGGGGGGCTACAGGGGTGGCTTCTGTGAGAAGCTGCTAGAAGCTTCCCCTGTGTCTGACAGAGCCAATGCCAGCCGGCTCCAAGACGGACCCGCCGCTGGCCAAGGCCAAGCCAATCAGCGCCTCTGTGATAACATATTTAAGAAAGACGAAAACAGTTAGAGAGAGCTTTTGCAGCCAGAGAGAGGAGTGAGAAGATGTAAGAACATCTGCAGACACCAAGGTCAGTGAAGAAGGAGGGGGAGGAGGTGCTCCAGGCGCCGGAGCAAGATTCCCCTGCAGCCCGTGGTGAAGACCATGGTGAAGCAGGCTGTCCCCCTGCAGCCCATGGAGGGAGGATGAGGGGGTGTAGCGATTCCACCTGCAGCCCGTGGAGGACCCCACGCCGGAGCAGGTGGAGACACCTGAAGGAGGCTGTGGCCCCGTGGGAAGCCCGCGCTGGAGCAAGCTCCTGGCAGGACCTGTGGATCCGTGGAGAGAGGAGCCCACGCCAGAGCAGGTTTGCTGACAGGACTTGTGACCCCGTGGGGGACCCACGCTGGAGCAGTTTGCTCCTGAAGGTCTGCACCCCGTGGAGGAGACTCACGTTGGAGAAGGCCGTGAAGGACTGTCTCCCGTGAGAGGGACCCCACGCTGGAGCGGGGGAACAATGAGTCCTCCCCCTGAGGATGAAGAAGCGGCAGAAACACCGCGTGAGGAACTGACCATAACCCCCACTCCCCGTCCCCCTGTGCCGCTGAGGGGGGCGGAGGTTGAAGCTGGGAGTGAAGTTGAGCCCGGGAAGATGGGAGGGGTGGGGGGAGGTGTTTTAAGATTTGGTTTTATTTCTCATTCCTCTACTCTGTTTTGCTTAGTAATAAATAAGATGAATTCCCTCTCTAAGTTCGGTCTGTTTTGCTCGTGATGATAATTAGAGAATGATCTCTCCCTGTCCTTATCTCGACCCGTAAGTTTTACCTTTTCTCCCCTGTCTAATGAAAGAGGGGAGTGATAGAGCGGCTCTGGTGGGCACCTGGCCCTCAGCCAGGGTCAACCCACCACAGTCTTTTTTGGCGCCCAACGTGGGGCACGAGAGACTCGAGATAAGGATAGTAATTGGAAGAGGTAACGGGCAAAACATTGACTGAACGTAACTTGAGAGTGATATATTTGTGAAGGGACTAGAGATAGATTTTGTGTGTAGATTGTCCACTCTTGTTTGATGTTGGTGTGGGAATTCTTTTTTTTTTTTCTTTTTCTTTGTTGATGTGATTAGTGTTTGTGAAGTTTTGTGTTGAATGTATATTTTAATGATAATTCTTGAATATGTGATTCACAGAGGCGAGGGGTGGAATGTGTTGGTTTTGCGTGGCAAGGTTTTGGTAGCGGGGGGGCTACAGGGGTGGCTTCTGTGAGAAGCTGCTAGAAGCTTCCCCTGTGTCTGACAGAGCCAATGCCAGCCGGCTCCAAGACGGACCCGCCGCTGGCCAAGGCCAAGCCAATCAGCGCCTCTGTGATAACATATTTAAGAAAGACGAAAACAGTTAGAGAGAGCTTTTGCAGCCAGAGAGAGGAGTGAGAAGATGTAAGAACATCTGCAGACACCAAGGTCAGTGAAGAAGGAGGGGGAGGAGGTGCTCCAGGCGCCGGAGCAAGATTCCCCTGCAGCCCGTGGTGAAGACCATGGTGAAGCAGGCTGTCCCCCTGCAGCCCATGGAGGGAGGATGAGGGGGTGTAGCGATTCCACCTGCAGCCCGTGGAGGACCCCACGCCGGAGCAGGTGGAGACACCTGAAGGAGGCTGTGGCCCCGTGGGAAGCCCGCGCTGGAGCAAGCTCCTGGCAGGACCTGTGGATCCGTGGAGAGAGGAGCCCACGCCAGAGCAGGTTTGCTGACAGGACTTGTGACCCCGTGGGGGACCCACGCTGGAGCAGTTTGCTCCTGAAGGTCTGCACCCCGTGGAGGAGACTCACGTTGGAGAAGGCCGTGAAGGACTGTCTCCCGTGAGAGGGACCCCACGCTGGAGCGGGGGAACAATGAGTCCTCCCCCTGAGGATGAAGAAGCGGCAGAAACACCGCGTGAGGAACTGACCATAACCCCCACTCCCCGTCCCCCTGTGCCGCTGAGGGGGGCGGAGGTTGAAGCTGGGAGTGAAGTTGAGCCCGGGAAGATGGGAGGGGTGGGGGGAGGTGTTTTAAGATTTGGTTTTATTTCTCATTCCTCTACTCTGTTTTGCTTAGTAATAAATAAGATGAATTCCCTCTCTAAGTTCGGTCTGTTTTGCTCGTGATGATAATTAGAGAATGATCTCTCCCTGTCCTTATCTCGACCCGTAAGTTTTACCTTTTCTCCCCTGTCTAATGAAAGAGGGGAGTGATAGAGCGGCTCTGGTGGGCACCTGGCCCTCAGCCAGGGTCAACCCACCACAGCATATGATTTATATTTTAATGCCTTTTGGTCAGAATGCAAAACCACACTTTTCTGGGATACTAATAAAAAGAGGGTTTGGGGCCTTGAAAACAGGTACAGAACAGCCTACAGTAAAAAAAAAAAAAAAATCAACTCTTACCAGCATTAAAAAGGGGGGCATGTATTTAAAAAAAAAAAAAAGGAGGCAGGGAGGCTCTGAACAGGAACCGTAGAAACCATTCACAGGTCCTCTGGAGGTGATAGCTGATCATACAAGGAGTCACTTGGAGCCATGTTGCCAGGAAGTCCACATTTGGTTTATATGCAGATAAATAGGGAGATTATTTTAAAAATAAGAAACATTATGTTTATTGTTCATTAGAATAAAAGGTTGCCCATTTTTGGCATGTCTTATGATCTAACATGCTGTTTCATTCTAGCAGACAGTGACAAAGCAGTAAGTAGCCAGTAAACTTATATATTCTGTAGGGACTTTTGAAGGGAAAAAATCTTTATAAAATATTCCCGTTATATTGACTCGTAAGTGAAATAACCATGTACATGTGTGTGTACGTTATTCTAACTGAATAAATCAATAGTCTAGAATTAAGATAATACGAATGTCAATGTGTTTGAATCTTTTCCCTTTTTTTCAAAAGCATGATGATATTCCAGTTGAATGACATCATCATAATTAACTGAAAGTAGGATCTGGTCCACTGTATCTGTATCAGGTAATAGAAGTAAAGAGGTATTCAGTACACTGGTGCAGCACTGGTCTTCCTGTTTTGAGAACATGTTTCAGTTGTTTCCTTTTTGGATAGGTATGCATTATAGGTAAAATTAATTTTGATGGCAAGAGGTAAACCGAATGCTACTCATTATGGACTTTTTAAGTTTGTGAAAAAGTTGATCTAAAACTCAAGTGTAGTATCGATGAAAACCTGAAAATGTACATGTCTGCATAGGCCAAAATTTCTGCTTGCCTATACTGATCAAAACTTTAGTCTTTTATTGGGTGCATCTCCTCTGTCTGCCTGGGAGTTACAAGTCACATTGTCTACTTAGAATTAGCCTGAAGAATTTTACGGTTCCTGATATTTTCAGAACTTCTTTGTAATAAAATGACTTGTGTGTTCATTCTCTGAATTATCTGGGCAACCTGTCATAGGAAACATTTAACCTTAATAGTTAACCACAACTTACTATTCTGTTCTGTGGGTTTGGGGTGTTTTTTTCCCTTTCAACATTTTTTGCTAACTTGTTTCTTCATTACAGTATTTAATGTGGGAATATTTGCCTGTATTTGCATTAAGACAAGCTTCTCCTGTCCTTTTGATCACTCCCTTTATTATTGTTTTGAGGACATTACCTTCTGGGGTGAAACTAATCTTAAACTCACTGCATCATTACCTTTTGCAATTAAATTAGCTATTCTTTGCCATTTATAATCATTAGCTGAACCCAAGAGAAGCCCAACTAATCGACAAGGTGTGGGTAGATCCTGCTGAAAAGATGACAGTTAATATTTCTGTATACAGACTTTGGGTCAGATGTCACCAAATCACTAAAACTCTTCCTTGGGCAAATGCAATATGTTTGGAATGGCAGATAATTGCAAGAGAATGAAATGGAGATGTTAAAATATATTTTTCTGTTTACCTTATGTAAAGGTAAAGGTATACAAAGAGGGGGAGCAGAGGTGTGGCTTCGATAATTTTTATCCAAATCTTTAATTTAGATTTGTTTTAGATTTCGTGGCCCTTCTAGATTCTTTAATAGCATTTTAACATATAGGTGATCTTAATTCAGAACAATAGAAAATATCTGGCAGTGGCATTCCAGGCAAGAAGGAAGATTTGTGGGGATGATTTCAGAGTCTATCTGGATAAAAGAAACCTATCCAAATATAAAAGGATGTTAGGAATAAGCATGAGATGCTTTCTTGGCAAGATGGCTGCTATTCCTCAATGCAGGAAATACATTGTGGACTTTAGTGGAGAACTTTGTAGTGTACCCCATAATTACTGCAACTAGAATAAACATAGATTAATTAAAGGAGGGCAAAATACCTGTCTGAAGAAAAATGAAAGAGAAATTACTGGATAAGATTATAGAAGACCAGTTCGTAAAGAATTGATGTTGGAATCAATTTTGTTTAATGATCTCCTTAACAATAGCATAGAAGTAGGAGGGAAATGATGAAAATTGCTAATGACAGAAACTTGGAACATATCATCAGTATATAGGAGTAACAATATATTTCAGAGGATGAACTAGCTGCTCTTGATGTTTCATTTAATTTTTGTAATATAAAGCAGAAAAGTTGTTTTGAAGGAATAAAATATTTTTGTGCTGTGAGGTAGAAACTCAGCATTTAAAAATATGCAGATTCTGTTACTTAGCTATTCTGAGAATGACTGAGCTGCCAGTATGATGAGGCTTTTTCAAAAGGCAAATGATTGTAAGATAGTTCAGGAGAAAAGAACAGTTATGAAAGGACTATGGGATGTGGTTGCCTACAACAGGAGGAATTGAACTCAATGAATTTAGTCCTCATCAGTATTTCTGTTTCTGTCAATAACAAGCCAGAACAACACTCAACCCTTCTTAATGTGCATCTCAAAATAGTCTTTCAATGGCTTTGTTACTGTTGTTATTACCAGGATGTCTTCTTGAGATCTCCACACAACCTTGAGCATGCACAAAATTGTGGCCCATTTCCAGTTGATGGTATGGTTAAAAAGCAAAAAAATTATATCGTGTGTGATTTATCTCAATGAGTTTAGTAATCACTACCATGAGTTAACTTCTTTAAGTTGATATTCTTTCAAAATTCTAAATATTTATGGGCTTAATTGTTTAAGATGTCTTCGCTACCCCATCTTCATTGAGGAGACAGTCAAGATCAAATAAGCATGTGCAGTGTAAGCCTATGAATAATTCATAAATGGAATAATGGCTTCTCTAGTGGTTTTGCCTAGAATGTGCTTGAAGATCCATCAGATTTTTGGTCTTACGATCTCTCGACTAAGATGTGAGAGTTCCTTAATGTTCACTTCTTTTGTGGGTTTTTTTTGTGATTTATTCTGTTTAAAGCACAGCTGCTGCTGTAGGGGTAAGAAAACTAAAGTTATTTAATAAACATTTATTTAAAAAAACATTCAGAAGTCAAAAGGCATGTTTTCTCATTTATCAAGTAAAAGATTTCTGGTTTTTATCTTTCAAGTAATTTCTATGTGTTTAAAAAAAAACCCCACAACTTAATATATTTTACATACTTCAAATTGTAAAGGCTATTTTTGTCAAGAAAGAAAAACAAGGTCATTTTCTTAAAGAGAATGCAGGATATCAATGTATTGATAACTATTTAGTAGATTGCTGCGCTTGTTAAGCATTACATAGAAATTTGCATCTTTTGCTCTCCCTATATATGACTGATAAGCCCGTTTTTTCAAATGAGAAAATTCTGAAACTAAGATAGTAATCTGTGTGCCAATATTACACACTCTATCAAGTGGATTGATTTTAATTAACAGAAAAGAACACTTCATAATTCTAACATTTTTATGCTAGCCTTTGTTTTCTTATAAGAACATTGCTTGAGTGTCACTGGGAAGCACTCACACATACTAAGAAATGTAGCATTTACTTTAATTTGGTACTTTTTTTGTGAACCAGAAACATGTATGTATTTCTAAATTAATCATATAGAGCATTGGAACATTCTCTGTTTTAGGAGATATTTTGTAATGGTTTGTGTCAAAGTCTGTTTGAGGGGAAGAATCACTGATGTTCCAAATGGATGACGTATTTATGAACTTTTAGTCATTCTACCTTAGAATTAGTTCATACATTAACAAAAAGCCAACGAAGTTGTGCATATAAAAACTTATTTATTAGATGAATATAGCATAGTAAGGGAACAGAATTGCATGTTTCCAGGTACCATTTAATTCAAAAGTTTATAGAACTTGAGAACTGATCGTCTCAAATTGTTTTTCAGAATATGTTGTGAGAGAGGAAAAGTATAGCCCCCTCAGCAGAAAAGTTGATAAATTCTGCCATTTATGTGCTTCATGCTGCTCAGCTCTAAGAGTGGTTACACTGGTCCATATCTGACTCCACCCAGCCTCAGTATTCTGCTTGAATCAGTGGCCGTAGCAGACTCCAAGGAAAATTTCAGTGGAGCAAATGTATTGGATACTTTACCCTTTAACACTCGGACAGTCTTCTACACTTTTCAGTCCAAGGATTTTTCTGAGCCTCGTTGGGTTTATCTACATAGTAATGCTCAATAGATCTTTCTGCCAAGTACTTTCCTATTCTGTTCTTGGACATAAGTAAGCTTTATGCATTCAAGTGTCTTTTGTGGATGGAGAACCACTTTCTTGTTTACTGTTGAATCTAACTTCTACAGGCTTCATTTGATGGCCCATAACTCTTGTTTTAGAAGAGAGCATGAACAATTGGTTCACTTCTCCATGCTGCTTGTGATTTTTCTAGATAATTTCCATACCTCCCTAGAGGTTAATACATGTTAGGAGTTGTTTTTAAGGATATTGCCCACCCTTTCTTCTTTCTAGGTCAGTCCTTATGAGATCAAAATTTGAAGCAGAAAGAGGCATTTCAGTCCTTAACTGATGTTGTGATACAAATAAGTTGGACTAATGAATGTTTTCATTTGAATACACAGAAATCAATCCTTCAAAGCTAGGATAGACTTTTTCATATTTCAGATACTTTTGCAAAGCCCATTCCTTCACTGAGGATAATAACATCCGATCATACTACATTGCTTAATTTTTTTCAGAACCTTTTATTTTGCTTTCAAATCATTGCTCTCATGCAATTCTGGTGTGTTACCATACTGCTCTTTCACTATTGTTCTTATGTCATCAGCTTTAGGCACTGATCCACTTAACCACTTGTGAACAGTGTTAAATCCATCCATATTCTGATAACCATTTTACACTGTAAAAGATTTCATTTTGTCCAGACTTTTTTTTTAAGTCAATGTGTGGTTTTTGTACAAAGGCAGAACAATAACTCATTCTATTGTCTAAAAGTAGACATTGGATCTCACTCCCTTTTTTTTTTTTATTTCCCCCCTCCTCTTTTCTCCTTACTGTAAGTCACATTTTGTGTTTATAAAATATTGCCATGAACTGTTTTCCTTCAGTATCCCATGAGCCCCTCAGAGCTCTGTGTCTTCATCTGGGCAGCACAAATCAAAATCCTTATGTGAGATTCATGCCTACAATATGCCTTCACCCTGTTTTCCTTTCCTTTTGCAGTCCACTTCTCTGCCTTTAAAGAAGTGAAAGGAAGAGTTCAAGATAAAAAAAAAAAACACCAAAAAACCAAACCACTGAACAAAAAGCTTGCCTACCTACCTGTCCATATATTTAGGTATCAGTTAAAGCTAGAAGGTTTTTTGGTTTGTTTGTTTGGTTTCTTTAACCTGCATTTCTGATGCCAAACTGCCAGCTTTGTTTTCTTTAAGCTCATTTCTTGGATTTCCAGGAAAGAGACTTGCAGACTTCCTTCTGTTACATCAGGATTCCTTCTTCTCTATGAACATTTCCCTCCCTTACCTCTGACCTGTCCTTTAAATCCATGCAGTTCCTTTCTGGCTCATAGAAGACATGCAAAAGAACAAAACTTATTCAGTAACTTCTGGGATTTCATTTTATTAACAGAAGTCTACCATGAGTCGATTGGGAACTTGGCTGTATACGTAGTTGGACATCCATAGGAGGAAAGATGTCATTTAATTCCTGCAAATACTTAAGGATTGCTTGAGAAGGCAAGGATGACTTGGCCAATCTTACATGTATGTGATTTTTTTTTCCATATGTGTTATTAAGAATTAGTTCAGGATGTGCGTGCTGGCCTCACCCCTAAACTTCTGGCTGAAAAGAAAAAAATGTTTATCTTTTTGTAATAGTTTAAATGATAAAAGTTGAACTAAAGACTTAAAAAATAAATGGCTTGAATGCTGGAGGAAGTATTATCTAGTGCGGACAAACACCTTCTACCCTGAGTCATATTCTGGATATGTAATGCTTTCTGTCTCAAGAACAGATTTTGAAAATACTTGATAAGAGAGATTCTTCTTGTTGGTATTCTCTTACTGTCAGTGTTAACATTTGCTTCTCTCCTCTTCCCCAACTCTGAGCTTTGTTTGGCCAAGGCTGCTTGCTAAAGCAACTTAGTTTAATTTTTTTAAATGACCCACTCAAGCTCTGCATATTCTCTTCTGCTTGGAATCTAGTATGTGTCAAAAAATAAACATTGCAGTTTAGTTTATTATCCTGCATCCAGTATCCTGTGCAGTATTTTTCTTTATATTAATAACCTGAAAGTTGTAGAAAGGCTTTCAGACAGTATTTGTGCTTGAGGAAGAATGGTACTGACAGTGTTGTTTTGCTTATTCATACATGAGCAATATATGACCTTGCATGCTAGGAATGCTACGTTCTTTAAAAGAAAAAATCTGAAAAGTTTTTGGAAGAGAACACATCATAGGTAGCATAGACTTCAGTGATGGAAGAGTTGTAATTTCTAGATTGTTAATCTGAACGCTAAATAAATATATTCTTGGTGGAATTATGATAGTGAAAAAGTTAGCAAAATGCAGAAATGGACATTGGTATCATACACAAACAGATTTAAGCAGTCTTGTTTTAACAGCATCTTTTTCTGTTGATGTCACTTAAAGTTTATGTACGCAGTATGTATGTTTTAGTCTTTTTTTCATCCATCAAAGTGTAATATTTCTGCTGAGAAATCTTCTATTTAACAGAATATTTTATGATATGTTAGGATTTAGGTAAAGGAAGAAAGTGATCCAACAAGATCCAGCACAGTAATCTGTTTTTGTGAAATCCCTCTTAATGAAATATTTTGAAATGATGAAGTCAGTCCACTGTCTTCCTAGCTGCTTGAAAACTGTATAAATTTTATATCTGATTAAAATGCAAGTGTTTTGGTCCCCCCCCCCCCCCTTTAAATATTAAACAATCAGTTTCAGTAAGTGATTAGAAGTAAAAGCAATTTGCAGTGTCTGCAGCTTCATTTTTCCCCATGTTCACGTAGAATTGGAGGATAACTGTACAACTTCAAAGGGAAAGTTGATTACTTTGTGCCTTCTTTTCATTAACTATTGAGATGCAGAGCTGTCTGCTCAATGATGTGCAAGTCTGGTTTTGGAACTGAAACCTTTAATTCTCCCAGACTGTAGATTAGTGATCTAGTACCTGCTGTTATTTTAATAGGCATGTATATGGGGCACCTGGGCCTTGATTTTTTTTTTTAATTATTTTTAAAAGCTGCTATACATTTATTGAAGAGTCTTTGACACTATAATTCTGTTTCTGCAGATAAAATTTGACATTTTGACATGGAAAAACAGTCTTGTAAGGCTCTTCGTGAAATGGGTGTGTTTATTTGTCTGAGGCAGCTACAATATGTGCATATTGTCTATCTACTATTTCAACAAATGATCTGAAACTGTGTTTATGTTAGTTTATAAAGTAGTATATACTTCTAATATTTCTGAATACATTACCCTGCATAAGCCTTTCTAAAAATTACTTGGTGAGACACAAAATCAGCTCTAGCTTTTAATTTTTTCCATTTTTTGTCCTAGGATTTTGGTACTCTGTTACACTTGGAACCGTAGGCTGTTGTGCAGTTCTTGTCTTCAGTGGAACTAATTTCATTTGAGCTTTACATTTAGAAACATTGCTAGCTTTGTTTCGTTATTTTAGCTCTCTAGTTCTGCAGCCTTGGAAGGGAAAGGACAATTAAAATTTACTTCTGGAAGATGGAGTCCACACCACAATTGTACACAGATTGCAACAGCCAATGATACCACTGTTCGAGGATGGGATACACGAAGCATGAGGTAATGAGAAATTGCAGTCTTGTTCTCTAAAAAAGGCAGTCTCCTTTGGAGATGGATTTTTCATTGCTCCTAACATAATTTTCTTTTCTTTTTTTTAAAGATTAGAAATGTGGCAAAGCTGTTGCTTACAAAAGGAATGATTGTGTTTGTATAGCTGATACACACACAATTTAGTAAAAGGTTTTGTTTTTCCCCTCTGTTTCAGTTCTAACTTATGTATTGAGTTTTATTGAACTATGTACTAGTCTCACAATGATTTGTTCAATACATAGGCATTACCTCAATTAAACTGTTCTGTATTTCAACCTGAAAATGATTTAACATCAGTCCTGACTATGCTATGAACTGTCTTCATAGCATACCATTTAAAGGTAACTTTAATCTCAGAAGGTAATTCATAGGGCAAGTTCACTCTTCACTTTTCTGTTTTTAGCAAATGGTATACCATACCATATTAAAGATTGTAGCATGCTAGTTGTGTGAAACTACTGAATTTATCAAAATCATTACCGAATCAATTAAGGCTTTGAATATACCTAATAAGGTGTTTTCCCCCCTGCTCAGCTGTGATTTTGATAAGCAAAGGAGTGATGTTGTGCACATCTGTTGCCATGACTACTAAAGCCTGTGCAAGCTTTTTTAAGATACGCTTTATCCCCTTAGCACATAGTAATTTATCACTAAACCGAGAAGACTGATGTCTTGTAATAACTTTTGTTGCCTTAAAGGGGGATGACTTTAAATTTAGTTCTATGGTTCCTGCCAGCTCAGGGGTGTACTAATAAATCCCCGTGTTTGCCAGCCTTGTGTGTTTTTGCCAGAAAGATTTATTTAATTTAATAAAAGCTAAAAATACAAATATAATAATTAAAAGTTACTTCCTGTATGTTTGTCATCAGATTTGAAACTCCTGTTCTTTGCCGTGTAAAAAGATGTATAAAAATCTAACTTCATATATATGTGTATACTTTCATTTATGAAGATTCATTTAAATGAATCATACAAGAGAGGAAAGAAAGGTCAAAGGAGAAAGGGGTTTTTTATGTTGCTGGCTTTTTTGCAATGTTTTTGTAAACATCGTATTTTTAACATATAGCACGGAGGCTTTAAGATTAAAGCCTGCTTCTAAGTAAAAAATGTTAAATATTGTGAAGTCTGCTTCATTCTTTGTGTCATTGGAAAAAGCCTCTCTATGTTGCATTAAATGAATACTCTGAGTAACTATTATGAAAGATAGATGGTCCAGATATTAACAAGATCCTCAATGAAAGGGTAGCTCAGTTAACAAAAGCAAACCCCACAATTCTAATTACTTTAAGTGAAGCTCAAATTAGATGGTCCTTGAACCAATTTACGAGTACTAGACTATGCCAAAGAGCTGTTTGCAATGTACTTGAAAAATATGTGCAGGAATAAGTCTCATCTGCAATTACACTGTAAATATGTCTAGAATGATGTGAATATTTGATAATAACTAGTTAGGCTACAGGTAGAAGTTTAAAGTCAGGGTAGTATAAACTGTGGCAGTATAAGAAGCCAAAAAGGGCGGAGGGGGGCGCGCAGAATTAAGGACAGACAACTGCTATACCAGCAAAGAATGTGAGAGGAGAGATAGTAAAGAAGTAGCTAGAGTAGCTAATTCCGCAAAGTGTGATTATGATAGGTGTAAGATAGAGGGAGTGAATGAGTCTCTTCTCAGCCTGGAGAGAAGGTCCAAGGAGACCTAATTGTGGCCTTCCAGTACCTGAAGGGGCCTACAGGAAAGATGGGGAGGGACTGTTTATCAGGGAGTGTAGTGGCAGGACAAGGGGTAATGGGTTTAAGCTGAAGGAGGGTCGATTTAGATTAGATGTTAGAAAAAAATTCTTTACTTTGTGGGTGGTGAGGCACTGGAACAGGTTGCCCAGAGAAACTGTGGATGCCCCCTCCCTGGAAGTGTTCAAGGCCGGGTTGGATGGGGCTTTGGGCAACGTGGTCTAGTGGAGGGTGTCCCTGCCCATGGCAGAGGGGTTAGATCTTTGAGGTTCCTTCCAACCCAAACCATTCTATTATTTTGGACACAGCAAACAAAGAAGTGGTGAAGAGGCTGGCAGGAAGGTTCCTAGACTAGACTAGGAAGCAATCTTAGAAAAGAGCTTGTGAAGCAGAGAAGACAGACACTAGGCTGAATGGATTTTGAGAGAGGATTGTATCAGAAAAATTTGGACTCCAAGAATAAATTCTAAAAAATATGAAAGAAAAAGAATATGAGAAGGTGGAGCCAGTAGCTTGAGAAAATGTTCACGTGGTCTGGCCTCAATCTATCATGTAAGTGGGAAATTTAGTGTAGGTAATAATGTTGTAGGTAGGATGATAGAGTGAAAGAAAGGAATATTCATATTTGGGCAGGAAAGAGATCAAGTGGTCAGAATAATAGTGAAGTTGGTATACTACTAAACCACAGTATTTTCAGATAAGAGTGGGCAGTGGTATTTCTTTTTAAGCCCATATATACATCTCCATGAGCAATGCAAAAACTGCAAGAAAAGTGAAAGGTGCAATAAAGGAGAAGTGTTTTATTGCTGCAAGCATGCTTGAGATTTAAAAATTTTCACATAAAGTTTTTTCAAGAAATTAAGAGGAAATGTTGAATTCAGATCCCAGAATATCTGATAGAAAGGCATATTTGAATGATCTCCTTAATCTCTCAAACTCTGATATCCAATGTCAACATTCCTATGTAAGTAATATCCCTTATCCTGAGTGACTGCTGTAGCTGTCAGGATAGGGCTTAGTATAGGCCTGGTATACTTTGAACTTCTCCTTATGGAGTTACTTCTCTTTGTATTAGTAGTTAGATATTAGCAGTGAGAGACTTCTTTCTATCTGGTCTTGACAGGAGAACATATATGCAGTGCAGGAAATACAAAGTTTTGGTCAATCTGTGTTTTCTGAAGAGAAACATTTTTCATTTAAGAAACCAACAAGCTCACAAAGTGTTGACAAATTCTAGTGAAGATTGTAGGAGACTGTCAAATCTAAGCAGAATTTTGGTAGGTGGTGGCTTTGAGAATGGACATGGGAACAGATACAGCCTTTTCTTAAAACTGGTAATGCAATAGCAGAAACAAACAAAAATCCCAAGTTTAAGAGGCAAGGTAGGGAGACAAACTGGTGGAACATGATGTTTTGAATAAGGATGCTAGGTTGTTAGCAGTACTACAGATGTTTTCTGAAGTGGTCCAGGTGGATGAGTAGTTTAAGGGTCGCGTGTAAATTAATGATAAATGCCAGAGCTCAATAAGGTAAGTTCAAAATATAGCAATAATAAAAAGCTGTTGTTCATATCTGTTGCCTTCCTTTCATCTCAGCTTTTTCATATAGGGAGAACTAGATGTCAAAAATACAGAACTGGTATAACTACTTAGGGGTGGAGAAGCTCTTACCTAAAAATGTTGTGGTTTAATAGTAGACATTTCATAACAGTTGGTACGGAGCTGAGCTAGAATCATCTGGAACTACTATTTCCTTTTAGTTCCAGATGATCCTAATGCAAGCAAGGAAAGAGCAAAGCTTCAAAGCAAGCTGAGAAATCTGTGCAAGTCACTGTTGTTAACAGCTGGGATTTCCCTAAACTATGCACTAGCAATGGGAACTCTAGGTCTGTGGGTGCTAAGGGGATTATGCAAGTTTCCAGGGAAACAGATTCCTGTCAGTGGAATGCAGTTAGCTTTTTATAGACCATTTAATTTTTTTAATGTGTTTTACAGACAGATATATTGCATAGAAAATGCACACGGACAGCTGGTACGAGACCTAGACTTTAATCCCAATAAACAGTACTACCTGGCTAGCTGTGGAGATGACTGCAAGGTGAAATTCTGGGACACAAGAAATGTCACTGAACCAGTGAAGACGCTAGAGGAGCATTCCCACTGGTAGAACAAATTATCTGCATGCTGTTTTGTGGGTGGATGGCTTATGTAATTTATTCAGCTAATTGTTTTACTGTTTAGGAACAATGCAAACTAACTATGTTTGTGCTACTGTGAATAATCATTTTTCTGCACGGAGGAAAGGTTTCAACATGTGAATGTTCCTTGTGTGATTGTAAATTAAGAGTTTAGACAATGTTAGTCTAATTGCTGAGAAATTGTTGTTAACATTGTTGCGAGATACGGTACACCTTTGAGAAGCACAACACAGAACTTGGCTTGTAGGGGCCAGCTGGGACACAGGTGTGCATTCCCAAATGGAGCCTGATCTGCTGCACCTGATGTGCAGAAAAGCCCTTGAGCTGTTTTGGTTACAGCAGCTGCCATCTATCCTTCTGTTGTCCAATGGTGGAAGTGCTCGATAATTCAGCCCTGCTTTTTTCATGCTCTTCACAGCCCTTAAGCCAGAATATGCAAGTGAGTCTCATTTTATTCTCTGAGAGACTCTTTAGAGCCTGTATCTACTGCTCTGGCCTGTGGCTGGAGCAAGGAGAGAATCTTGTCTGACATTTGCAGACTTCAGTGGTTAAGAAAACATGAGCAGTTCATATTTTATAAAATTTGGGTTGGAGTAATTCTTGCAAAATAAATCTGGACCCTGAAGCTACTTTGAGGGGAATGAAGATGTGAATTAACAGAAGCAGCATTTCTACTTCTTTTTTTTTTTTTTCTGAAAGATTAAAAGAAAAAAAGAATAAAACAAGAACCATAAGACATTTGGTATTAACTTGATATGTAAAATATAGAAATTGAAGAGAAATATAATCCTACTTTTGTTTTAGGGTCTATTTTAACCTTTACCGTAAGAATGTTGTGAGATTTTTGTTCAACAGGTTATTTCTAATCTGTATTTTGCTTTGGGGAAATTTTTATATTTAGAGCTTAAATATTTATCTGACTTACTAAACAGTGAATTGGCATGATTCAAGGCAAGATACCACTGAATGGTGTGGGGTTTTTTTAGATTTTTTTTTTTTCAAAACTTATTTGTTGAATTTCAAAGCTTAAGAGCCAAATGGAGAGGCATGTCACTTCTATGCATACTTACAACGTTTAAGTCAAAGATCAATTTTTAGTGCTGTTTACCAAAAAATAAAAAATCAGTCAATGTTAATGTATTACCTGCAAAGACTAGCCTCTTGTTCTTTCTGATTTCATTTTTTAGGGTCTGGAATGTCAGATACAATCATTCTCATGATCAGCTGATCCTTACAGGAAGCAGTGATAGCAGAGTTATCCTGTCTAATATGGTATCAATTTCTTCTGAACCATTTGGGCATATGGTAGATGATGATGAACTAAGTGATCAAGAGGACCAGCATCAAGAAGAGAAGTATGAAGTTTCCTGAGTTTTAGGCAGATGTGTATAGTTTGTCTTTTCATTGTAATGCTTAACATGCTATTTTTTTACTGCCTAGGATTTTTGTATACAGGCCTTTCACGTAAGTAGTTCTAATTCCTACTTCATTCTTTACTTGGAGTCTTGGGTGGAATACACTCTTTAAATCTGACTGGCACAGTCACTGTACGTTCACTGGTAGGAAGGGGATGGTGATGCTGAGGGCCAGTCCTGAAGTCCACTGTATCAGTGAAAGATTCACTTTAAGGGAGCTCTGGATCAAGTCAAGCACATACAATAATCTAGGTTAAGTGATAGTTGAAAAACCTGCTTTTTGCATTTTCTGTGTATGTGTTCTAACCTTTAGGAAATGTTACCAGTGTAAAGATGAGCTTCTGCACAGGTGGAAGAAAGGAAGTATAAATACATTAATTCTGGTAAATTTACTTTTTAATATTGCTGTCTGCTCTAGAAACCAATAACTCATTAGACCTACTTCAAAGAAAACAGAAGTTTGTTGTTGACTCTTTTGGTAGAGAATAATGCATGTTATCGCAAGCTTTTGTAAACACCGTTCCACTTGAGTGTGTGAAGAATCACATGTTTTGCATGTGAATTTTGGAGGGATGAGATTTTTAGTAAAGAGTTAACTGAAATGCCAAAATAATAATTTTTCATCCTCCATTTTTGTCTGCTTTCAACTTTTTCATTGTGCAATATCTGATGCTTGTTTTCCTCTCTGTATTTCCTTATGAATATACATATGTATATAGGGAGCTCCATAGACTTAGTGTGGGCTGAGGCTTTCTAATTTTGCAACTAGCTTACATGGTGATCTTCAGCAAACTCTTCCTTTAAAAAGTGAAGATAATGATACTGAAACTCATGTACAATATTTTGAGACTAACAGGCTTTAGTCTATATTTTTCTGTTTGCAACTATGAATATCCATGTTCTACATGTCTGCGCTGAGCAGTTGCTTTGTTATGTTTGTTAATTTATTTTAATACACACAACTGTCTGCAATGAAATGGGCAGATTATCCTCCTGTACTATCTTTTTAGATGAAGAATAGTCAGATGAGATGAGGAACAAGGAAATTACAAAAAAGATCCCAGTTATTCAGCAGTGTTTGCTAGATGTTTCAGTTAAAATTCTAAATAAAGCTTAGATTACTTCTCTAGTTGCATTTTTAAGGTTGCTCTTTCACCTTTATTATATTAATAAAGTTGTAGTTTTACTCCAAATAGTTTTGACATTTTGGCTTTACAATAAAGGACTTTGGAAACCATTTTTAATATTAAATAAAAATGATACCCCATGTATAGACCTGGTTAATTTTAAATGTACAAAATGTCTCTGGAAGCAGTAGGTGATTGTGTCTGAAAAATCAAAGTATTAAATTAAGTACCTAAAGAGTTGCTCACATCAATAGTACATACTTTTTAGAATGTAACTATACTACAGCATTTTAAATATGATGTACCTTTTGGTTCCTTACCTTTGTCTGGGCACTGCAATTTATTCTGTTCTGGATGGAATATAAATAGCATTAATGGAAGTGAGAAAGAGACTACAGTTTCCTGTGTGTATATGGTGGGAACGTGTTAATATAAATACCATTGCAAGTAAATAGCGTTCCAAAAGATGATGTACAGTAGGTTATCTGGAGTTCTGAATTTTTCTTGATTGTAGACAGTATAGGTTGCCTCATTAAAACACAAGTGATTATTTCTAGAATAGGAATTTCTGAAACCAAGAATATGCAAAGCAATACAACAAGTTAATGCGTTTTTTCTTTTGGCTATGGGATGGCTATAAACCACATCATGACTTATATATTAATGATGTAGAGCTCTTGCCTGTTCCCTACAAGGCTACAAGAGTATCAATACTGCCTTTGCTTTTTAAATATGCTTTTAAGCTGATAATCTGTTCTCTGTAAAACCTGGGAAAGCACATTAGCTTTTGTAACATTTGCTTGGTACTGTGAAAGTCTTGTTTTGTTGTGGTTCTTCCCCCTGCCCTCCCCCCCACCCTTGTGATGAGGTAAGCTGGAAAGATGTTTGCAAGGTGCTCACCAGCCTTGAGCTGTTGCCAGATGACTGTCACAAATGTCTGTTTAGCTTTGAGCGCACTAATGAAGCAGGGCATAACAGCTGTTGGGAATATTTCTTGTTAGTCAACCACTAGTGCCAAGTATTTAGGCTTTAGTACCCATTTCCCTCCTGGAGACCTCTTTGAAGAGTCAGCTGCACCATTCTATGAGTACTCTCTCTTCTGTAAAACACAGGGGTTTATTGTACATTGTGGTGGGGCGTGTGTTTGTTCTTTTGCTTGGGTATGTTCTAGACTTTCAAGAAAGTGTTATGTTTTCATGGGGTTCATGTTTATCCTGTTTTGGAGGACATGTGGCTTCTATACCTCAGGAAAAGCAGGTGTGTCTAGAACTAATTTCTCCAGTCACCTTCAGGCCGAGTGACCAAATATCTCTCAAAAGAAGGCTGAAATAGCAAGTGGAAAGAAGGAAAAAGGCTCTTTCCTTATGGGCTACCTATTTTTCATGTTCTGAATAAAATAACTTGTAAAACTACTCCTTGGATTAAATATAAAAATGAAGAGTATGTACCGGCTGTATCTACAAAGTGGTTTTTTTTTTTTCTACTTAGCAAAAATCACTGTATTTTAAAAATGTTGACTTGTAATACTATTCTACACAGCTGAGACTTTTGAGGTCTTTAAGACTCATTAATTTTTAGTATATTTTGGAGTAAAATTTCTAATTTTTATTGTATTTCTGGACTGGAGACAAAAGCAAGTGATATGTCACTCTAACCTTTCATTCTTCAACCATGTAGAACTATGCATGAGTCTACCCACTCAAAGTTGCTGTTTTCTGTTCTTACTATGGAATTATTCTTGGAGGTTTCTGTTTTGGGTGTTTGTCCATGTATGTGTTGACATCTTGGGAGTATACATGCTCTCATCTCGGAGACCAGAAGATGCTTGCATAAGCAATATAACTGGGACTGTTGCACAAGGATCTGTCTCTTGTCACAATTGAGTGACCTTCAGTTCCTCTTGACTGCTGATTCAGATCAGAACAACTAGTTTGCTGTATCTTCCATACTTTTTAACTGCTATTGTTATTGTTTTCTCTCAGCAATCATAAAAATATAAGAGCAGCTGCCTTGTATCATATCAAAGGTCTCCCTGTGTTGTGTCTCTGACAGTGGCCGAGAGGAAAGATTATAAAAACAGGAAAAGGAGATGATACTTCCCCTGGGTATGCTTCTAGCCCCTGACTATTTGCAGCTCAGGGACCTTTACTGCCTTCTGAATCATATTTGGAGTCTTCTGATTCTTCCCTTTAGGATTTTCTTTTGCCATCAGCCTTATTCTTGAGTTTATTTCTTCTCACTAACTGTGTTTTTGTTTGTTCCAAAACATGATAGCTGTACATGTGGTGCCTTTGTGAAATGTGTCTAGGAGAAATACGCCAACTGCATTTGTTTTCTTGCAGTGAATAAGGAAAGGCTTCAGTGCTTTCTGTTTGGGAAGCCCAAAGCCTCTGTCAAAAGTAGGTAGTCTAAAAAGAGGATCAAGCTGTCCACAGAGGGGAGGTATAGGCATGTGGCCAGAGGAGAGCTGTAACATATTCTGGTCAAGTCCCTAGTCTGGATAATTTAATGCACAGTTCAAATATGATGGGGGGAAAAAAAAAAAAGCTGAGAGATGGGGAATGAAATGCTGTACTCCTAGCTTAATTTCTAGAACCTTGATCTGGAGCTGGAAAAAAGTATACAAAACGAAAACAGAACAGATGAGATAAGTATTTGGGGCGCATTTAGTTTTCATCCCCAAAACAAAGCTGGCATGCCTGGATAAGATCGCGGGAAGTGCTTTTTGATGCCTCAGTTTCAACAAAACATTTAAAACATGGGGTCATTCCACATCTATGGATGCAACCAATTAAGGCAGGCTTCTCCTTGGTCTCTCCTTCTTTAATGATTTTGCACTCTGGTGTTGCAAGGACTTACTCCCTGCAACCCTGAAGTTGCATTAATTCCAAAGCTTCTGAAGGTGTCTATCAGTTCCCTTTTTGATATCTGCAGAGCACTGAAAACTTCCCTCAAAGGGAGGTGATGGTGTCTTATGTTCTTTCTTCATTCTTTCATCATCCAAATACTTATGTTAGTGAGTGAGCCTGTATTTGATTGTGTTAAACCAGCCTGACCATCATTTTAGTTCTACATTGCTATTTCTAAAAATAAACAAAAACTACCAGGCTCTTAGTGTGCCCACCTTTACTCACCAGTCAGGATTCCTTTTCTTTACTTATTGCTTTATATTTATTTGCCTTATAGGTTTGAATTTTAAACTCTGTAGGTCTCTGTTTGGTATGTTGATGATACGCAGCATGGGAAGACCATTTGCTACCTTAGGAGCACCAATAGCAAGGTACATGCTGCATCTAGAGCAGTGTTTTCATTCTTCATGACTTCTATGGCCAGAACTTCATGACAAGGCTCAATTGATAATTGAGGACTTGCTTTTTAAGAGAAAAAGCCTTTTCTGTATCCATACCAATGAAAAGATTTATATGGTCAATACCATTTTGAGCTTGTACATCAGTCCTGAAAAGAAAGCCATCCTTAAACTTTAATTTTGCAGAATGAGCTACCAGCTCCCTTAGCTGTCTTTGAGGTTTACAGGCTTAGGATGTCTGCTGTGTTATCACTGGGAGAAGTGATTGCTAAGGTCAGTATGCTGTCTTCTCCCTCATGCTATGTTTTTTGACAATGTGTTCTATGCTTATCCTTATCTTTGTTAGTATTGAAGATTGTACAAAAAATTCACATTAGAAAATACCTTTTTTTAGTGTTTTTCCTGGTCTTGCATTTCCATCTTTTTCACCATAGATGTTAGCCACACTGTCCTTTGATACAAACGGAACGAGATCTAATGCAAGCACTTCTCACCATGTTGCATTTAAAGCCAAGATATGCGAATGATTGGTCCTTCCAGTACAGACTATCTCTTTGAGATAGTGAAGTTTTTAATGAGACTTAAAGTGTAGGAACATCTTCAGCAATTGGAATGGACCAGAGAAAAAGTGGTGGCTGGCCTCTCTGTAGAAAGAGATTTCCTTCAAAATTCCATGTAAAGGAGGTGGTGGTTCCTACTTTTTGTGATACTTTGTGTGGTTTGGAGCTTTTTGAGTAGTAAATCCTGTGGTGTGACGATAACACGTATGAACTGTGTGATCTAACGTTGCACCTTTGTATATGCATCTGTGACTTCAGGAGAGTGAATTGTCAGCATTGATATTTTGAAAAGAATTTGCCAAACATTCATGGTAAAGCAGACTTTTAGGGTATTTTCACACAGCTGCCAGTAGTGTTAATTTTGATGATATTTAGCTTGTGGTATTTATGTCTCAGAGAAATCTAAAAATCATAGGATTATGCTATGGCATCAGCCAAGAGACTCAATTAATTAAAACAGCTTAAGTAGTTTCTGTTTTGAGGAATGTCAGTATTCAGGACTTGACTTGATTGGATGCGTAAGAAGCTGGACCAAAGCTAGTGCAGCAGCACTTTCCAATTCCTAGACTATTTTGCTTTAAAAACACGTGTTTTTTCTGTGCTATTTCTTTTTTTAAGCCCCATCAGCAGATATATCCTCCTTAATTTATTTTGCATATTAGGACAACTATGAAACCTGTTATACTAAAATATGCATTTCCTGTTTTTAAAGATGGCATTTTCCTGTAGAAGCAGTTCAGAAGGCTGGTTTTGAGTAAGAAAAAAAAATAAAATAAATGTTTACAATAACATGAATGGCCAATTATTACATATAAAAATTGTGTTCCAGTATAAACATCCTTGAATTCTGTTTTCCTTAAGAGTGAAAAAGTAGTGTGTTGTCTAAGCTTACCAGAAACACAACCGAAGTTTTGCTAAGTTTTCTTCTGCAGTTAATGGGAAAGAGCATCCACAGGGCTTATTGTGGAATCCACTGGCATGCTTTTCAGGATGCATTTTGGACACTGCAGTACATGTTGCTGCTCTTTTGAGTCACATCTATTTCATAGTAATTTTTAGATTAAAGAGGATTTAATTTTGGCTGTGATAAGGAGTTAATGATTTTGGTGACTCTCAGAAACGTATTGAACATTGTGGTGACAAAATAGAATCGCAAGCACTGCAAACTTAAGTGGTTGTTAGCATGGGAAGTAATTGGAAATAACAGCTCTCTACATGAAAACAATTATCCAAGGTTTAACAGGCTTCTCTCTCAAGTCTGTAACACAATTAACCTCAAAGTTATCTAGTAAAATGAAAGCTCTTCTCCTTTCATAGGAGAAACTGGTAGGGGTCGTGCTATGTGAATAAGACGACAAAGAGAAAGCAGTCCGGTTTCAGCTCTCTGTGGCACAGGTCTTAAGTTTATGCAGAATGTAGGGGGAGATTACACATTTCCTACTATGATGTTCTTGATGACATAAGAGTTTGATACCTTGTCAGTTGATACAATGCAAGAACATATATAAGGAGAGAAAAGTGTATTTTAGTCTGGCCAGAACAAGTCTTTAAAATAGTACAGGAAAAAGAGAAACTAAAGCAACTTTTTAAGGGACAGGGAGGTTTAGGACAACAAAGAAAATAGTTTGCTAAGCTTGCCAGGTATAACCAGTGATTACCAAGTATGCTTATTGAATATAGTCTAGTCAGACTTGCCCTATCAAGGGATTGACAGGCCAAGCGCCTAACACTCATGGTACTCTAAACTAGCTATAGCATAACTAGGTTTTTACACCCATAACCTGCAGCTTTTATGTAAAAACAGAAATCTGTCTTTTGGCAACAACCCGAATTATATTTATTAAAATAGCATAGAAGAAAGTTTACTTCATATCCACCTCTGTACAGTACTCTTCCTGATTCTGAACTTCTCTTACTGGGAAGAAATTTAAGATCCTGAACTCTCCTCCCTGTTCCAAAACCTGCCAAATATCTGCTGACTATCCCAGTATCAAGTCCATTTTGAATGCTCTCCTCTTCTGTGTCCGGTGTTATGCATCTAAGGCAGCAAATAACCTGGGCATTGTCATCAGAAGTTGGTAACTATGAAAAGGAAAGTTTCTGAGCTAAGAATAATGCACTTGAAAGTATACCACTATTCTTTTAATGACCGCTACATTATGAATAGAGTATTAGAAAAAATACACTCATCAGTGCTATGACATGCTAGGCTCTGAAATTACCTACTGTATGTTAAGGAGAAATAAAATTGTAGCAACTGATAAAAACAGAAGGATAATTAAAATATCTAAATAGACAAAACATCTTAAGTACAAATTGTTTCGTATGTGTTCCACTAGTATGTGCTGTGACCAAAATAATCTTTTTTCATAGACTCTCTCTATATATATTTAAAAGGTATTTGTTACCTTGCTTAAATGTCAGTGTCATAACTGTTAAGTCTGTAACTTCCTGCATTAACCAAATTATATTTAATTTCTGGGGAGTTAGAAGAGTCTAAGCTGATTCTTTAATGAATAAAAATGTGTAAAAGCTGCAAAAAATTTCAGTGAGAGTAAATTGTTTGTTGTGGGACTCAGAAACTGAACATTTCTAAGTATCCTAGATTCATATAGGTTCAAAAATAATATCCTCAGCCTGTTCTTGGATTACCAAAAACTGCACACACATAGCCAAAATGCAGACAAATCTGAGGTGTTTTCTTGGAAGTCTTTTAGCGTGGGGTAAAGTGATCTGTCTCCAAGAGATTCCTGTTGTGAAGAAAAGCACCCACCACAAACAGCCTTGCTTCTTCTGGTTTTTTTACTTCTTTTGAACAATCTTTCACATACACAAAATAAATTCTGTTCTTTGTTCCACTAGCAGAATCCTTCTGGGCTCATTATCCATTACATAATTTAAAGGCTAATTGTTGTCATTCATAGTGTTTGTAAAGGGTGCTCGTGGACAGTTTCTTTTGCTTCTTCTGTATTGTTCCTGAAACACATGTCATTCTGAGACAAATTTTTTTCTCCCCACCCTGATTATCTTGTATCTAGATCTTTTACACCAAGTGATCACTTCTATAAGGATTTTCTTGGATTCTCAATAACTGTCTCGAGGCTATGCCATTCTTATGCACAAGTTGTTTATACATAATGTTATTACTGATCTGTGCTATTTAAAACAAACCAAAAAAACCCACCAAAAACTGAACTCATGTGGCCTGAAGAACCACATGAAACAGCATGCTTTCTTTTTCTGGGAAGGCACAAAATTACTTCCATGCCCAAGAAGAAATGCAGTGTATAGACAACAATAGAAGACAGTTAAAAATTGTAGTTATAAATGGAAATGCTAAACAGACATTCATCTACAGGCTTCTTTCCTGAACACTCATTCCCCTATGACTTCTGTAAATTAAATTAGATGAATTGTGTTATTTAAATGAAACACTGAAACAACTCTGAGCATGCTGAAAATAGTATAATCTAGAAGCTTATTTGTCCTTGTTTATCCAGCCTTTGGTTAACTGAGATTCCTGGTTAACTGAAAGTCGGTCGTGTCCCTTGACAGCCATGTGCACCGTGCATTACTCCCCTGCTTATCCGGAGAGACATTTGAAACCTTCAGAATAATGGAGTTGTGGGTAAGTGGGTGAGCACCGCGTGAAGCACATTGCTGTCTAGGGACATGACCAACTTTCACTTAACCAGGCATGTCAGTTAACAGAAAGTTAGAAAAACACATTGCAGGTGAAGTGTCTGTGTGCGTGCGTGTTTATTAGCTCTCTGCTGTTAGATGGTTTGTATCAAAGTACATATTCAGGAGAACTGCAAAACAAGCCTGCTCTTTGCGATTAACCGGGGGCTGCGTCTTGTTTGTGCTATGACCTTTTTTTGTTA
The DNA here is from genome assembly GCF_011004875.1 of Balearica regulorum gibbericeps. Classification (NCBI taxonomy): domain Eukaryota; kingdom Metazoa; phylum Chordata; class Aves; order Gruiformes; family Gruidae; genus Balearica; species Balearica regulorum. Next base: position 20,276,325 of record NC_046186.1, read on the forward strand.
GTTGACCTTAAACATAGCATAAGTAAATGATGAAAGTCCTTGAAACTAAATATCTGAAGCTATTCTGCGGTATCAGACTGCTTTTTGGTTTATTCATTGAATTCAATTGAATTTAAATTGTGATGTTAGATTCACAGCTGGTTAGGCTGGCTAGGTGGAGCAGCGATACCCTGCAAGTGATTCAAATGTGATACCGTATACGCTTTGTGATCATAGAGACGCATGCTTTCAGAGAGCAGTGGTAAAGGGCAAAGACGACCAATAACAACACTTCATTTCTGTAGTAGCAGCATCTGTTTGAATGATTGAGTGGCATTCACAAGGCTCTTTGGCTTTGCTTTCTGTTAGGAGGATTGCAGCTGTAATACAAGGCTGTTTCTGGGAGGCAGGGAGATGCTCCTGAAAGGCTGACTGATTCCTGTCAGGCAGAGGTGATCCTCTGTGGGTGAAGGAGCTCTAAGGTCATCCTCTGAAAACTTACCTACCCTGTAGCTACAGAATAACGTGCTGCGATATTGCTCTGAGAAGAGGGACTGTCTCTGTGAGTGGAGGGAAGACGGGCTGTTCTCAGCCAGCAGAGCACAATCGGTGACTCTTGGGTGGTTTGGACTTCAGAGAATAGCCTGACTCTGTTCCTAATATATTTGCAATGCAAAGGAGCATCTGTCTGTCATGATGTAGGTGACCAGGAGCTTGGGTGTTGGAGTAAGAGGTGAGGTATACAATAATAGATGAGAATCCAGTGTTGGTATAACTCTAGGAATGGAGATAAAAATTGAAGTCTTCAGAGTGGTGCCTCTATGTCCCTTCCATTAGCCTTGAGAGAATGGGTCCAGGATGGCAGCACAGGAGAAACTGTGATGTTAAGGACTGCAACTTCTTACCTGCCTACACATTTCTATTAAGATTTTATATTATTTTAAGAATGCAGTTAACAACAAAGGGGGAAAGGAAGGCTTGGAGCATGGTGAGAGAAAAGGTGTTGATAAAAATGTATGTTTCAGTGCATTTCGATCATACCCTGGAGCTTACCTTGCTTTAGGGAGAGAGAGGTGCTTCGTGTAGAGTATGAGAGAGTTGGAAATGCACTGAAGCTGAGAATAAGAGGTACTTTGTCCCTGCAAATGGGGTCTTTAACATTGACTTGACTCTGCTGTGTTATCTAAAACATAGGTACGTGCAGATATCTGGTATAAAATATTTCCTTAGAGCCTACTACTGCATTTTTATACTTTAAATGGGAGATTGTGTATCTAGATGTTAATGACATTTAATATTGTCTTTTAAATCAAGTGTGTTCACAGATCCTTAGTATTTTCTTTTTTTTTTTTTCTTTTTTTCCCCCTTCTCTCTTCAATTTTAGGATTAAAGAGCCCCTTCAGGACAGTGTAATAGCTACCTATGAAGAACATGAAGATAGTGTGTATGCAGTTGAATGGTCCGCAGCAGACCCGTGGCTGTTTGCTTCTTTGAGTTATGATGGGAGACTTGTTATTAACAGGGTTCCCAGAGCTCTTAAATATCACATACTGTTATAATTTATTTGGATTATGGTGGAGTTGTTATCTTGATGTACACAATTGGTAGGTATTGTTTAGGTTTTTTTCAGGATCTATTTTTATTGAGTATAATGTTAAAATTTTGTTAAGAATATCTGTACTAATATAGACACTTTTAATTTGTCTTTTGTATTTGTCTTGGAAAACTATGATGCATTTTCTGAAAGCTGTACTAGTTAGATTTTTTTTTTGAGGGGCTAATGTCTTTATAATTCACAAAGTTTCAGAGATATTGAGTACTTTCCATACTATTGCTTTATTCCTTCAGGTTTATGCAAATATAGTGGATTACAGAGGTGTTATTATGCTGATATAAAACTGGGACAATGTAGGGTGCATGTAGCAGAAGTGATCTACTCGTTTACAAGAATAATATTTTATCTTTCTGATATAAAGACCCTTCTGCTCTTAGCTAGGGCCACATTCTGCTAACTATTCTGGTCATTCTTCAATATTTATAGATACAGTTGGGACTGGTCTTAAAAGGCTTTCTTAATTCAGTCTATTTTAAACACTTTTTCTCCCATTTTGCATATCCTAAGAAGAAATGTTAATTGTGAAGGTGAAACCTTCAAAATATATTTTTCATTTAAGCCTTATGGTAGTATCAACAAAGTACTATCCTGTAATTTGCAAACTAAATGCAATTTTGAGTTGTGTGTTATTGGAAACACAATAGTCTTTACCAAAATCTCTTATATTCTCATGTAATGTATTATCCCATGTTTATAGTACTTAGTTGTGCTGTAGTGTATTTTGAGGGACTCTGGAGCTATGCCATTGTTAACCTGAAAAATCTCTTTAATATTTGTAAGTAGTGTCTCCTTCTTATCCTTTTGGCTCTGTGCCATTCTGCAGCATGCTGATGTGATGTAGCAGGCTTTCAGCTAAGCACAAAACATCCTTTGCTATATCCTACTCTTTGCAATACCTGACTTAGGCATCGGTTACTTTCTTGTTACAAATGCTGAGAACAAGCAGATGCTGCCCTGCAGGAGAACGCACAGAAAACTTGAAATGTAGATGGAAGGCATGGTGAAACATGCCTGGACGTACTGACATCCCCCCCCATCCCCTTGCATAGCTTGTGTTAAGATGAAAATTCTGCTGCCTGTTCTTTGTGTGCTCAGACTAGCCGCAGCAGTAATTATTCCCTGTTGCCTTTTCATCGCTATTATTTCCCATTAACTTCAGAGCCTGGGTATGTGCGATGATGTTGGTTGTGGTAGCTTTGTGTAAGACCACTCTGAAGAAGTGGCAAGAACGCAGGACGGAAAGATCAATACCAGCCTCTTCCCGTGATTCCTCACGTTGCTACGGCAACCATTGGTGTTAGTGTTGAGGGACAGCCTGCTGCTCACCTCTGCTTGTCCTTACCCGCTCTTGGATCGAAACATGTCCAAATGTGATTTGTTGTGTATACACAGCTGCTACTGTGAGAACACGCTTTGAGAGCATGACTGACTGCCATAGGCCAAAACATCCAGGAAAGATGAAAGTTGAATTCTATTTCTGCCTTTCTTAAAGACCTTGTTTGGAAGAATTTGTAGGAGTGAAGTAATCCAATTAATTCATCTGTACTATTGTTTGTATTTGTGTTACGATGCTGCCTGTCTGCTCCAGAATGAATGCTTCATTGGAAATTCTGATGGTCTGATTTTCTGTGTTAGGATTTTACACTTGTGCTATTTCAAATTGTCTCAATCTGTAATTAGGCATGAGCTATTCACCTGTATACTGTAAGAAAAATTACATTTCCAAATCAGTAGTGCTTCAGTTGTCTGAATATCAAAATCCTTGCTTGGGCTGCAGCTTTATATGGGGAGCTTTCAATCTTCAGATGCAAAACCTTGTTGGGTCATGTCATGTGTGTCTTCCCTGCTCCCCCCCAAAAAGCCCCACCCTGCAGTACATCTTTAGTATGCAGCAGAGCTCTTTAAAACTTTCTTCACATTAGCAATAAAGGTCTAATGAAACTTTATTGTCTGTTAATGTATATGGCTTGCAGTGTGAAGGTGACGGGGAAATTACGAAACAGTATGTGGGATTTGATTTTTACCATGTAATAAATGCAGGACAGATTGCAGACTAATTTTTATGTGGCTGTATTTCCTTTAATATTGTAAGCTTATACAAGCTGGAAAGCTCTGTAAACAAATAATATCAACAAATGTTTTCTTTTGGTTTAGTTTTGTTAAATGTGTGTATCACTCAATAGGGAAGAAGAGAGGGGATGTACCCTGGGAAGGAAGGGAGGAGCAGGTCAAATTTGAATGAAACCCATTACGGTAGAATCAAGAGAGTAGGAAGGGTCAAGTTTTAATCATTCTCAGCTGTCTGTAAAGCAGGATCTGAACTACATGTACAGCACTGGCGGCAATATTGAAATGACCTTCAGAAAGTGAAGGCTTTTGACAAGATTTTGTCCCTGGCTGTTAGAGAAAGCAAGCTGCTGTAGGGTAACAGGAAAGGTTCAAAGATGGTTAAATAACTGGTTAAAAGATAGGAATAGGAAGCAGGAATAAATCCTTGCATTTCATGGCCAAAAGAAATCACTAATGAAGTCTGCAAGGGGTCTGTGCCTAGGCCTGTGCTTCACAGTATTCTCATGGCCTTTTTGGAAAAAGGGCTGCATAGAAAGATGGCAAAATTTGCAGATACTGTTCAGAGTAGTAAAGATGACTTAAGAATTATGGAAAGGCCTTACCTCACAGAGTGACTGGATGATAAAATGGTAGATGAAATTCAGTGCAGGAAATGTGAAGTAACGGATATGGGAGAAAACATTTTACGTAAGTGCTGGGGACCACCAATATATGGTTATTACTTGGAAGTAAGATCTTAGGGTTTTCATGGATCTTTAAAGGCATCAGTTTAATAGAGGTTAAAAATTTTAATTAAAATGTTTGGAATTACTAGAAAGCAAATAGAGAAGAAAATAAAGCATTGTAGACCCATTAAATAATACATATTTATAAATCTATGGGATGTGTGCATCTTGAATACCATGTGTAGTTCTGGTTTCTTCCATCTCAAACCCTGTGTAGTAAAACTGGGAAAGATTTGAGAGGAGGGTGACAGGAATGACGAATAGCATGCAACACCTGTATGAGGATAACTAAATAGACTGAAAGGCAGATGTTTGAGAGGGAATGATAAAAGTCCATAAAATCACAAGTGGCAGAAGGAGAGGATGAATAGGGAGTGATTGTTCACTGTCTCTCCTGATACCAGCACTAGAGATTATTAAATGGAATCTGCAGGTGGTGGCTCAAAGCATACAAAATGAGGTGGTCTCCACAGGCATGCAGGTGAACTATGGCACTCCTCTTTAACAACCCCTTCCCTTTGATTAAAAAAAACAAAAACCCAACAAACAAGCAAAAACCAAAACCAAAAAAACCCCACACACCCAAAGAAACAACAAAAAAAATCTCATTACTGGTTCAGTCATGTAAACTTTAACATTACTTGAAAGATTAATCCATTAAAGGCTGCTAAATACAAAAGCACCATCTCTGGCTTAGAAAATACTTTTGAACCATGAATTGCTGGACACTGTAAAGAGTACTGGCAGAGAATCCCTGTGTGCTTGTCTGGTCTTCACTTACCTTCCACTACCACTTACCTTCACTTACATGTGCTAATTGCCAATAAAGGTAGAAAATACAAGTTAAAAATAATTTATTCTCTAAAGCTTTGTCTCTAGTGCTGAGACAGCACATTGCTCCTGCATGTTCCTCTCTCACAACTGTTTACTTTGGTTGTAAGTTGTGTGTGTTAAGGGATATCAGAAAACACTCGTCTCAGATGAATTTCTTACAGAATACAAGTATTTCTGGAAACTACCTTGTTGCAAAGGTAGTAAGACTGTGGAGACAAGCTGATTTCTGTACAGCAAGGAGTCCATCAGTGCTTCAGAGATTCAAATCATGGTCTAACTCATCTCACAGCACAGGGTTGTTTCAATGTCTCATAGAGAATGCTGTTTATACAGTCATGTATCAGCACATAATTGTTGTGTTTTCAAACAAACACCTCTTAAATCATTTTTTCTTTCTTTGCAGACTGCGTACAGGTAAGAAGCTTTAATAAATTTTGAAAAAGTGAATTATGGTATTCCTCAAAAATGTCAGACTGTCAATGTCGCCCTCTAAAAGCTTCTTTTATTCCAGATTTGGTGCTGAAAATCATTTCTTTGTCACCAGTCTATTTTGTGTCTGGTATGGAATTACAAAAATGCTTGAGATACAGTATTTTTATCCCACAGAAAGTGAATTATTAAAGGAGAAAGGAATTGGTAATATTTTAAAAAAGGTTTTGAGCATGATGTAAATGAAGCTAACCAAAGTCAATACAAGTCTTGGCCATTTAATGAGAAGCTTGAAATAACAATCTGTTTCGCTTGAACTAAACCTGGTGCTAACTTCAAATTAAAAAATAACACTACACTAAATGCCAAAAAGCAAAACCCCTCAGTACTGACCTAGACTTTATCTGTGGTGTCAGCGCTAAAATTAGCCTGACCTGTACTGAAGCCCATGAAGTTAATGAACTGCTTGTCAACATTAGAATTAATGAAGAACATGTACTGGATGGCACAGGTAGACTTGATGGTTGCTCTAGAGCAGTTCTCCTTACCTCATACCTTTTCATTTCTCAAAGGTGAGTGGAAATAAGAAGCCATATGATCTGCACTGTGTTCAACACTCAGTTTAAAACTGTGCTTTGTAAAGAATTAAGCTGCCTGACTATTGTATTTTCCAGCTGACAACAGAAAGCATTAGTTCTGCGTTTGTCTTTTCATTCGGCATTCCCAAATCTTACAGCCTGGAACCTGTTGCAGTATTTGAGACTGAAATTCTGCAGCGTGTTTGAGGTGGCCTTCAAGAGTATCATCTGACATGGTAAGACACTGTGAGGTAGGTATGCCTTTGACATAACTGAAGCAATGAAAGGTAGGTAATGATAACTCTTAAGATCAGTATTTGGATGTAAGTTCATAATGCTATAGAGCTGCTGTTTGGCTTCACAGAGGATGTCGAGGGGGTTTTTTGTTTTGTCTTCTTTCTTTCTTTCTTTCTCTAGGGGATATGAAGAAAGTGCTTAAAAGTTTTGTTGTGGAGCCTGTGGTATGAATGCCATTCTGAGGCTGCAGAAAGCTTGTGATTTCTGGAATAGCAAGTGAAGTGACTGAAAGAAAAGTGCAAATCAGTTTTTAGAAAAGCCTAGCCTTCCCATAAAAGGAGCTGCTGGGTGTGAAGCCGCAGATACTCTCCAGAACAATTTGCACATTGCTCCTGCTCATTCCACCTGCCACATTGGTCAGTGAGGAGCTAGCGAAGTGAGAAGGAAATGACACAGAGACTTGGAGAGAAAAGCAAAGAAGAAAAAGTAAAAGGAAGACTGACAAATACAGAGTGAAAAGTGAATTGAAAAAGACAAGATCAAGGAAAGATCAGTTTGGAAAACAGAAATAGGAAAGATGGAAGAAATTGGCGGTAAATGAAGTAAAGAAAAAGATAAAGGGGTAAGGAGTGGGGAAAAAAAAGAATATTTATTTCCCTTTTTTTGGCTATGATGTTAAAGGTCCTTCAATTTTTTTCTTGTTAATCTCCCTATGTTAACTGATTTCAGTTCTAGAGAATTGCCATTTTATATTGCAGCATATTAGTTCTGATATTGGAGATGGTTCATGCAGGGTAATTGCTGTCAAGTTCTTGGTTGATCCGTAAGTTACTAGTTCGAACTTGTAGGTTTTAAAGGGTCAGTATTTTTAGCTGGTCATTATTCTTTTCAGAGATCAGGTTGCAACTGCACGTGTGAGCAGTTGTAGGCTGTTTCAGTGCAAAGTTATCAGACTGGGTAATCAAAAGGGAGCAGTATCTTGAGAGGCAGGAAGAAAATTTCACGTGGATGATTTCTTGAGTCATGCTAGTTAGATCTGCAAAAGCATCTGTTTATGGCAGACACTGTTTATCTCCATTTATGGCTTCAGGGGAGTGTCCTAGTGAGAACAACTCAAGATACTAAATGTGATTAATAAAGTATCTGAGACACATCCTCCCTTCCACACTGACTTACTTTACAGTAAGAGAATTTTGCGCTATTCTTGAGAAAATCCCCCGTTTTGATTCTACAGCTTTTGGTGCTACAACAGCCCCAACTTCATAAAGGAGTTTTAGTGCTCCACCACAGAAGATAGCTTTGGGGAGAAAGAGATGAATGAATCTTACTGAATCCAGGATCCAGGCTCCCCATGTGGAGATGCATGGCAGATACGTGGGTTGCTATTGCCCTGGAGCTGTAGTAACAGCTGCCAAGCAGCTGGGCTGAGTGGGGAGGACCTCTAATGTACCTTCTCAGCAAATTGTCCATTTATTCTGATGCTGCCCCGAGTTCAGGATTTTGGCAGGAGGAACTATGGAAAAGCTTTTAAGCAGAATGTATTTAGAAGAGTGTGGGGAACCTTGGAAAACCCAAAGATACCACATACTAATCAACAAGTCTAGATGAGCTGAGTCCTGGGGTGGTAACAGACTTGGCAGACAAATTCTCTGAACCACTGCCAGTTTCTAAAAAATTTGCGGAGGACTGAGAAGACAAGAAAGACTGGAAAATAGCAGAAATGGTATTGATATTTGGAGCTATGTGGAACAGCAGTGCATAGAGTTGGACAAGGAAATGTGTTTCAGAGTGAGGAAATTTTAGCCAAATTATGAATGTTTTATTTGGTTTTCCTTTTTTTACTTAGGGTTGTTTTTTTTTTAATAAACATCAGTCAAAATACTAGCAAATATCAGAAATTATGTGATCACGTCCATGAAAAGAAGTATGGATTATCCATTGTGTTACACAGAATAGCCAGAATTATAATCTGAATGTTTATAATTGAATCTAATATGATTTCCCTTATACCTCTCTGTTTTCCAAAGAGGATGGGTGAAACGTAGTATATAACAGTAAATTTAACTTGTCTTCAAACACACATGAAAAAACAAACAAACATACTCTCTTAGTTTCTTATAATGGGAAAGAGTTTCTGCTAAAGTAAGTAATGAACCATCCTTTCACTCTGTGCCTGGAAATTGGGGTGGGGGGGCAGAGAGAATACCTGGAACTTGACTTTACAGAGATTGTGAACAAGAATGATCTGTTTTCCAGCATGCAGCTGGTGGGGTAAAACCCTCGAGTACTTTCAGCTGTGTCTCAATATACACGGTATTTTAAGCTGAAGTTACCTACCTAAAACTGCTTCCAAAAAAGGCTTCCAGCTACTCAGGATAGTGATATATGAGCACAAACAGGAAAGCATCTTCTTAATTTTAAGAATGTTTCCTTATCTTTAGGAGAGTAACTGTGTAACATGTTTATCTGCAACTACAAAAGAGTTAGCCTTGGGTGCGTGCAGGTCTGCTGATAGCAGCTGGTAGGTAGATGGAGCCATAGATACTTTGATACTGTTGCTTTTTGCTATAAGTCAGTCTGGGTAAAATGGGAGAAATCTGGTAGATACATTATTATTGGAAAGTCTGTTAGAAGCTTCATCACAATGGGAGCTGTTTAATCCTTTGCAAAGCAAATACCAGAGAGCTTCAACAACTGTTCTGACCATCCTGTTAGATGTGAGTGACAGTTACTTGGATTCAGTTTCCTAGATAGATGCATATTTCTGATCTGTGTTTTAATCATCTGTTTCAGTGTTAATACAGTTTGAATATCTTCAGTCTATTGTTTGAATGACTTGGCTAAATGCTGTACAATTTTCTGTTGCAGTTCGTAGGCACTTCTTGTAAGACAGAAGGAAAAGCTGCTTTTGTTTTTTAAGTCTCTTCATGCTGCTGTATCGGGAGGTATTCTGGTTTCTATTCCTGTGTCCTATACCTCAAGGCTCAAATCACAATTTAAATTCTACAGGTTTCGGACTGGTCATTGCTGAGGGCTGAGAAGAGCTGTGGATGAAGGCTGAGCATGACTGATGTGTTCATATTCATCAGAAAACAGAGTCAGCTGGAGAAAAAGAGGGAGTAATTGTTGCAGTGCTCCCTCCCTCACTGCTTGTGCAGAAACACATAGGCTGCGGGGAGGAAGCTACCTGAGGTTATTAAGATTAATACTGCTAGAAATTCCAATCAACTCACACAAGGCTGCTCCTCAAGGCTGTCAGATACCTACTGCCTTCTCTGATTCAGGCGGGGCCACATCAATTTCGAATTTCCCAACAGAGATTGCTATGATTTATGAGTTTAGGAGGCTGATAAATGTGGTTAGTTGAAGTGTTCATGAAATAATTGAATCAGAATAATTTCAGTCAGCTGTGCTCAATTTATTTTCTCTAATAACCACAGGAGGGTGTGATTTTGGATTGGGAGCTTAATCTCAAGGATTCCTATCACAGGAAAGACATTGTGGAACCTGGAATAAGAGCAACTTAATTTTGCTGCCAGGCCTGTATGACAGCCTTATGAGCTGACTTAAAACCCACCAGAACTGGAGAGTAAGTACCTTGAGCGCTTCTGGTATTACCCATGACAGGGGCTGAGTCGGTTCTGTTTTACACGTGGTGGGATAACGTCTGCTGGGAAGGATAATGAGAGTTTTACTATTTAGTGTTTGAAAACCACTTTACTGTTCAGTTGGGAGGGTGTTGTTCTTTACACTTGTATGTAGCAAATTATTTTCAGATGACAAGTTTTATGAATATTTCACTTCTGGGTTTTGTGAATTTTTCTGAGTGGTGATCAGCATCAGTTCTGTCCTTACAGCAAAGGGAGCACCCATGCATCCCCAAAGAGTGTTATATGAAAGTCTTAAAAATTAATTTGTCCCTACTAGTTTATTGTTTGTCTGCTGTAACTTTCCCACATAGCCAAAAAAGAATGACATTTTGGGTGAATTGTCCTGGAAAGAGTACTGAATGTAAGGGGCGCTGTAAAAAAGGAAGGTGAACAGGTTGCAGTGTTGTGATGACTGGCTGAGGTTGGTAGAGAATGGGGAAGCCTAGCAAGTGGAGGTAGGGAGCAAGTGTGTTGCAGACAAGTATCTTCCTGTTGTCACAAACAAGGTATTTATAATAATCTGAGAGCTGCAAGCGAGGAGGGTATGTGGGAAAAAGCAGTGGCTTGTGTCTGTCTGTGCTAGTCAGTTCAGGTATCTTTTGAAATGTGCAAAGAGACTCTGCAAGCAGGATATAGGCAAAAATTTAACGGGCTACTGGTCTAGCATGAGTGTATTCCCCATGTCTGGTAAGACACCTGAACTGAATTTTGCTGACTAGGAAGGTGTCAGTAGACTGGGGAAGGGTTGTCCTCTGTGCTGCTTGGAACAGAGTTGTAGAGTTGTCATCTTCCAGCTCCATTTATCACATTAGGATTTTATACCTTTGCATTTTGGTGTCATTTCCCTATTGAGTTCTTGAGCTGCTAATGCTTCCCACCGCAACAGTATTATCTCTGTCTGCAATTTTATGTTTATCATATGTGGCTTTTCCCCATAGACTTTCATACAGCCTTTTCTCACAACTCATCAGCTTTCTCAGAAGTCCTAACCAAAGCAGGGCAGCATGTCATAGACGACAAAGGGCTGCTGAGAGAGCAGCTTTCCCAAGAGTCCTAATCTATGTAAGGTAAAAATGGACAGGTTTATTCTATGGTAAGCCAGGAATGTAGGCTGGCACTAGAGATCATGTGTTACACCAGATGGTTGTATCAGCATGGATATACCAACAATCTTGTGACATAACCTGGTCTGCATATGAACTATTCTCTGGTCACCCATGGCTGAAGAGCTGTGAAGTAGGTCCTTTCACCATGTGGTAAAGAACAGCCCAATGCTTTCACAGGAAGGAAAAAAAATCTCTCTCTGAGCTGTTATTCTCCAAAGTTCCCTTGCCTTGGAACATTTTAATTCAAACATTTTAGGATTTTTCATGAACTTAAGGTTTATTTTCATTTTTTATATTCTGTTCATGATCTTCAGTTTGAGGGGGCGGTGTCAGAATATGGAGGAACCAGTAGGATTTGGGGTGAGGTATTCCGACTGCATAGAAAGATTTGTGACCCTAATGTAAAGTGGTGCACGCTTTAGAGCCCATTATGGCAATCTGTGTGGTGGTGTAGATCAGGCACATCGAGCAGCTCTATTGGAGAAGAATCTGGTGCACTCAGTTTGTATTGGAAAATAAGTGATATTCTGAATAAAGAAGTCCTGCTAAAATTCAGCTACCCAAGTTTGGTGACTTTTTTGTGACTGCATGTTAATTCCTGGAATTAATTCGCGATGGTTTTTTTGTCTCTAGTTGTGGTTCATTTTGTATCCAGATAATTTGGTACCATTCCTACCTGCTGTAATTTATATCTGTAGATTGTATGAACGCCTGTTTTGTATTGTTTAAAGAATGTCCTATGGGGTGCAGGATCTCTTAGTGACATTGTGCTCAGTATTGTGGCAGCACCATCCTACCCAGGAGTGCAGCAGAAGTAAGTTAACTTGAGAAAAACATTTGCTAAGGTTTTACCTACTTCCCTTTTTCACTGCTCAGCAGTTAGGAAGATGGTTCCCTGAATAACTCTTATTGAATCTCCTTGCTGAGGTCTCCTTGCCATGAAGTGCATCCTGCGTGTCAGAGAATGGTGGGGAGGACATTGTGAAAAATCTGCTGCTTAGTCAGGATGTGGATATAAACCACAGAACGTTTTCCAAATCAAATTTGGATTTGGGACTTAGCATAAAATCAGGGCACAAAATAGCTACATTTTGTGCAGAAAATGTTAATAGAAAGTCAGGATTACAGTAATGCATTCTGCGTGGTCTTCGGTGAGTAGAGAACAGCAGAAGGGCATGTGGCAGGACTGTCTCACTTGTGTTTTTGCTTCTACTGCTGTGAAAAGCGTTTTCAATACTTGCATAATTTAGAGCATGACATTATGATTTTCAAAGCTTCAAATTGGAGTAAAGCATTTACATAATCTAATTAAATCATGTAAATGTTTTATGATAATATTCAAGTAAGTGCAAAACTTGTTCCGCAGATGCATCCCATTCTTAGGCCATTGGGGAAACCCAGTTTACTTATGCAGATGTATGTTTCTAACCCTGCATGCTCTGGGAGGTCAACAGAGTGCTTACTGAGTGCTCTGTTCTTAGTATAACCTCTGAAGCCTGCTTCGCAGAGCATCGTCTTTCCAAGAAGCTTGAAGGTAGGCTGGTACCAGAGGGAAAGGCAAAGCAGATTTAAAAGGCTACTTGCAACCTCTTATAATTTGAATGAAAGCAATGCTACTGCAGTATGTAATAAATTGCTTCCATTTCAGTGAACATTAAAATAATCCCATGGTGACCCTCTTAGCAGCAGCCCTGCCACATGTAGTATCAGATCTCACAAAGCATGCAGCATACTTGGATGGGAAGCTACCAGGGGAAGCCCCACAAATCCTCCTGGTGACTGTTGGGTTTGTTTTTGCCTCTGGCTGCACTAACTCACAAAATATTGGAAGCACTTGGCCAGCATCCATGATGAGAGATGCTGTCTTGTAGTGAGATTATTTAAATAATATTTTTTATCAGTGAATTCTCAGTAAGCTGTCTTCGACACCAGTTCTTAGTGAATCCTGTCTTCGCTAGGCCATACTACTGCAATAAGCATGTAAATTGAATCCTAATTTTCCAAATGTAGCCAAGCTAATGCTAAGCTAGTACCAACGAGATTCTTTTAGAAAATACAGCACTGCTTTGCTAAAATTAGTTTACGCAATTGGCAGAGGTAGGTTCTTCAAGACCAGGTCCCTGTCTGTTTTAAATAAGCTCATTGCCATTGACTTTTATCAGTGCCATGCTGATTTGCTCTAACGGATGACAGAAATGTTTGTGTATACACTGCCAGGTGTTCTGTGCTTTCACAGTAATTATAATGGTTAGGAAACACTTGGACATTTTCTATGCCAGGCTGTTGATGAAGCCCGTGTGCTGTTAGAAACACAGGACTGACTGCACACACCGCGTTGACCTGGTTTGTGCATACACCGTGACTGCGGCAAGCGCAGCAGCTCTGATTTTTATCTGAAAATGTGGGTGTTTTGAGGGAAGCCTGGATCTAACATACCTCTAAATCTGGGGATTCCATTATTTACTGTCACAGTACATAAGAATATCCAAAGTTTGTAAATTAGTTTGGAGCTCAGTGGTATGGAAAGCTCTGAATATGTGAAAGTCATTACTAAAGTAGCTCACAGAAAGGTGAAATATATCAGTAGTGAATTAAGTCTTCACTAATTAGACAAAGAAATCTAATTACTTGGCAATTTTTTCATCTAATTTTTAAGGGAGTGAAGCTAGTGTAAATTTAAAATGGAAGCCGAGATGTTCAGCACATAGTGTTAACTGCCAAGGAGAACAACACGGTGACCTTATTTGCAGCTGCACATGCATCATGTGTAGGAATGCCTGTCATAGCCATAATGATTTAACATCAGGGCAGGCCAATATTTCTTGGTTCTTCCTCCGCAGTGTAGGCAGTTTCCTTTATAGGTGGAATGGGAACCTGTAGGTGTTTCTGGTGAAAAATGGTAATGCTGGAGAGGTGCCCTTTACTACAAATCCAGCACCATTCGCTTTAGTTCACCTCCTGAGAAAGAATTTGCAAAGTCACAGCCTGGGGAATGAAGTCACAGCTGGGTGAAGTTTAAGTTTTGGCATGGTTGGATTCTGCTTTTTTGGATTACTCAGCTGTTGATTATACAACATTTAAGCATAGTAGGTGACATTGGGGAATTTTAAAGCTGCTGATTTTTTTATTTTATTTTTTTTAAGGTGCCAAGACTATTTCATTGCAGAAAAGAATGCTTTGGGTTTAAAACCTGCAATATTTTGGTCATAGTAGATACTTTACATTTAGACATGAAAGCTCATAGAGTTAACTTCAACTCCCAACACTAAGACATTTACCATCATACAGCTATTCGTACTTAAGGCATTTTGTAAGTGCACAAGTATTAACTGCCACTAAATATCCTCTGTGAATTGCCGTTAATAGTTCCATAAGAAAATCCCTTTCAATTACCTTTCAATACTATATTGACTTTAGGCCTGATGTATCACCTATTTAAACTCTCCTAAAGGATCTCAGGTGGCAATTTTTAAAAATGTGTGGGCACTCACCCATCAGGCTTTGTAAGCACCTGATCCATAAGCATCCATGGTCACTGGATCACTTCTGAAGACTACAGCTGCTCTGTTGAACTCTTCATGGTTTATATTCCTATCACTACTCCTCACCTGAGGCATCCACATTGCAACAGGAGGCAGAGCATTTAAGTCAGCTTATTTAAATTGCTAAAAATTGTAATTTAGGTTGCAGATTGGTCATGTTTGTCAATTCTTGTTTCCAAATTATTATAATTTTGAGAAGAATTTGATCTGAAAACTTTGGGAGAAGGTAGACTAAACAGAAGAACGGCTAAAACAAACTTTAATCCTCTCTACACACATACAGAAAACTTTTTCAACCTTAGCAATGTCTCCAGATGTATATTGATTATCTCTGCAACTATGAGATGCAGCTTATAAAATAGAATTATTTTAAGAGAAATAAATGCTGGGGAGTAAAATGAACATTGAGGAGTCTTTCTCTGTTTCTTACAATGCATCCACTGAAAATACAAGGTAGCAAGTTTAAAACAAAAAAATACTTTTTCTCATAGCAGATAATTTTAATGGTGGAACTCACCAATGATAGAGTGAAAAACAAAGGAAGAAAGAAATTTAAAAAGGCTTAGGCATTTTTGTGGACAATAGTCGAAGGGTGGCTGTCATAGTAACTAGTCCCCACATAACTTTTGCCTTCAAAGTCTTTACTCTGGATTGCTGGTAACCAAACTGGTGATACTGCTGAACTGGCTGTGTTCTTTCATGCTCTTGAACCGTTTCTGCTGGCCTGTCATGGAGGTAGGGCATGGGTTAGATGTTTTTAATATGATGTAGTGCAGCAATGATCTGTCTTCCCTAGGAGTGCAATCTGACCTCCATAAATAACCATTTCCTTAGAGCTATGCTCTTCTCCACATTTTAAATAATTTTTGAGAGACTTATTAAATGTGTGTGCACATGTGTATTTAGATCATGAAACTAATACAAGCCTGTCTGGGGCATGTATGAAAACTACCATCACTGTATAAATACAACCACGGCAAGGTAAGCCTCATACAAAGGTCACTGATGATGACGAAACCTTTGCTGTGGCTGCAGTATTGTTTGGTTAGTTACAATAGTTGTAAAATAGTTATATCTCTTCTAGCAAGGTGTACAAGCTGAGGTTTGCACTTTTAGAGTGGATGAATCCATGAGACTAGGTCGGATTGTGTTTAAGTATTTGGAGAATCATCATTAACGTCTGTTTAAATAGAAAAGAATACCCAACCAAATATTAATAGTGAGTGAGAGTACTTAATTTTTTTTCTTGTACTTGTGCATGTTTCATAACAAAAATCTGAACGTTGTGTCTTGCCAAAATTTAGAAAATTATTCTTAAATATCCTGTGCACCAAAAGGCAATCTTTCTCAGTATTCAATTTCGTTGAGTTTAGTTTAAAAAAAATTCTACAGCATAGGGGATAGAAATTCTCCTTTTGGTGCAGGGCCATGAAATTCGGTTACTCTGAATTTCTGTGATTTCAAAATCAGCCCAACCAAGGTTGTTCACACTTGGAGTGGGAAAGGGGGAAGAAGGAAGAAGTTTTTTTTACTAAGCAGCAGCAGCATTATTATTAATGTTATTCTAGTGTGAAGTGTGAGAAACTTTTATTACTACATATTATTGATCCTGTTCTTTTCTAGATTGCGTGGGCTATCGTTGAAGCTTTTGAGCATTGAACACATTCTGTGTTCAAACAGGAAGGACTCTGACAATTGAGTATAAAATATGAAAGGTCTGAAAGTTTTCAGATCAACTTTAAAAGGATAATAAATTGATTTTAAAAAAATACATGCTAACCCAGACTCATGGCCCCATCTGATGTAAATCTGCATAGATATAATGACTTTGAATGATTTACCCTGTTTCTTTTAATTCTTTCTCTTGCTTCCCCCTCCATCTGCTCCAGTCCACCACTGCAGATAACACGTTTACTTCTCATAAGTATATGGCTCCTGTTGCAAGGGAACAAATTTGAAGTTTAATTTTCTAGTCTTTTTCTTTAATCTTTTTAGGTATAATCTTGCAAATGAGACTGACGTTTCCATGGGGCAGGAAGAATTCAGTTGACTCTTACCCCAAAAATGATAGTGAACCCAATGCTAGTGTCTCTGGCTGTGTACCTGCAACTGCTTAAGAGAGTTAAGAAGTCACATGGAAATCTTGCCATGAAGTTGAATATCATAGCAGTACTTGATAACTCTTAAAACTTTCTGGAGGAGAGTATAAATTGATTTGTATTTAAAAATTTCTGTGATTCTTCGGTTCTGGTTTGTTGCTACCAATTATTTTTAACCTTGATAATTCCAAAATGTAAAAAAACCTAACTTGATCACGTTATTGCTATAGTCCGTATTTGCCTTTGTACATTGCTCCCAGCAGAAGAGAGCCTGGTTACAAAAGAAAAAAGTAGTTCTGTCTTGTTAGAGACTGGCATAGATTCAATTCAGTATTTTTTCAGAAGTTTTTGATACATTTGTTAACGCAACCTTAGCATGTTCACTACAGCTTTTTAGCATATTTACTACTTTTCCTTTTGCTGCGCTCTTTTAAGATGGTTTTACAAATGCCATAGTTAGTGTCACTGCCAGCATACTTAACACGAATAAAACAAGAGGGCATGGTCTAATCTTCAACAAACCCTGAGTCTAACATGACTCTTCTCTTGTTCTTGATCAAACTGATTGGCATGTTATTCTAGTTGGCTGTAGCTTAAAATGATAACTGTATATTTTTCTTGTATCTTGGGAATGCTCTGGGTCCTGTTAATCTTGGTATTCTGAATATAGAATCTGTTTTGTCCTCTACAACTACAGTGTCTGTACACATAATATGATTAATTTTATTTGCATAATATACAACTGTAACAGAGAGAAAGAAGAGTCCCCATTGTAATAACAGGAAGCAAAGGCACAAGGTGTTTTAAGTGATTTACTCAGGTAAATCAAACAGAAGGTGTCTATGGATGTGCCTGAAAACGTACCCCAGGGTCTTGAGATTCTGTCCAGAAACTCAGTTTTTAGATCATCCTTTTTAGCATTATAGAAACATTACATTCTGTTGATATTTATTAACAGCATCGTGATTCTGGGAAGCGCCTGTTGGTACAGTTTTATGGTAGATAAATGTATAATTGGAAGAGAGTGGTTAGATGGTTAGTGCTCAGATGTTACTTTTAAATGTCTGAATCAGTTCAGCAGCCAAGATCATGTCTGCAAGTACATCTTACCAAAGCACAATGTCTGTTTAGAGATGGAAGCAAGCTGTCTTGTGTGCACCATAGCTGGTTGCAGGTCGTGGAGCTGTTTGCCATGCTCTATCATCACAGTCCCGTCAGTTTTTCTTCACCCTTGAAGAACACAATCATCAGCCGAAATGAACAGAACAGCAGCAATGGATTATAAGAATAAAACCTCTGCACTGTAATTCAGAATTAAATACTCTTTCATGATCTACTCTTGCAAAGTATGGTCAGTTACTGCTCTGCTGTGATGGCATGTGATCTTAAGTGCTGGGAAGGGAGTTTAATTAAAAAAAAAAAAAACCTACTTCAGTGCATCTGGCAATGGAAAAAAAATTAATTTTGTTTAATTTTTAATCAGACAGCCTGAGACAACCACTGAGCACTACTTGATAATTAGAATGCTAATGAACTGCACACTGGGTTAGTCTGTTTTTAAAGGACAGCAAATAATGCACTCAGAGTTGAGAGATTCTATTTCGTTGCAGTCAAGTCCTCACATATTTGCCTGCTCACTTTGTAAGAATTCAGGAAATGTTTGCCGCCTTGTCTTATTTAAAAATCCCACCCCATGGTTAATTATTTTTCAAATGCAAAAAGCACAGAAAGTGGTAAGTGGCTTTCTTGAAAGCATTCTTCAAAAATATATAAACAATGTAAAATATTAATCCTCCCTGTTTGGCACACCTTCAGTGCCTTAAGTGTTTTCTTTTTGTTTGTTTGTTTTCATTCTTCCTCTAACATATTTGCAACTCACTACTATTCTGCAACAGTTTGAAGTCTTTGGTTTTCATGCTTTCTATAGATATTGTAGTTATTCCTTTATAGCATGCAATTTCACAAAAGATAGTCAGGTTGAAGGAAAAAATAAATTGCCCATGCCTAAAGTGTTTATTTCTTATAACCTTTATAAGCAGCTATCTTAGCAAGGCTGAATATAGTGGGAAATTCTTAATGAATTCAGATGAGTTCTGAAACATAAATTAAGTAGCCTAACCATCCATAGTAGCTATGTCATACCAGCCTCACTGTGAAATGGATATTTTATTGCCCCCTCTATGTCACATTGTCAAGCAGAATGATATAATTATACCCTAGCTGGGATGAAGGATTCGCACTAGCTCACATTAGAGTCTCTTCCAGTTCCAGCTTTAAAAGTTTGTGGAGGCTGCAGCTGACTGTTCTGGGATGTCATCCTTTTGGATGTAGTCATTTTGTTTGCTCTTCTAGCATGTGACTGCTGAAATCTGAGCAGTGGCACTTCCCTTGAGGGCCTGACGCAAGGTTTGGCTTTAGGCACGTCAGGTGTTGAGGCAAGGTCTGGGGCGGATGTTTTCTGAGGGTGGCAAAGTGTCTTAGGGGGGCTGATAGCTTTGTGTAGTCCAGTGCCCCAGAAATCCAGGCTTGCTGCATCTCCTCTCAGCAGCAGAAGCTGAGCTGAGGCAAGTCCGTCATCACTGAGAGGAGGGAGGGCAGTGTTACCCAAAGTAGAATCATTGGCCTGCATCCCTCCTGCTTCCAGCGGGGAGCAGAGCGACCAGCCTGACTTTAGGGCTTTTGGTCTTCTTTTCAATTAGCATTTCATTCTCCCCTCCTCCTCTTCTCACAGCAGGAGCCGTCAGTAACCAGCACCTCAGGCTTCCGAGGCAAAACTCAGTTCTTCCTACACTGCTGAGCTCTGCAGATTCCTGGTTTACCCTGATCCGCGTGCTCGCTGCCCTGCATTTGCAGTACCGGTTTGGTCCCGCTCCAGCCTAATCCACTCCAGCTCTGAAGGTGTTGCTGTGGGAGGCAGAGCCAAGTCTACAACAGGGAGTACCATTTCCCTAACTGGTTCAAAAGGATACCAGCTAGGGATGGAAACACAAAACAAGCTGACGTGTCCCGCCTTATGCAAGAGCTATACTACAGCTGTTGAGAAAGAGGCATGCCTGAACTTTTAATAATGCAAGTAAACTTTGGTTCCAATACCTAGCAAACAAGCTGAAGCCCAAATCATCCAGGTCAAACTGCAGTATACCAAGGCCACCACTGTCAGTCTTAAAGGAGAGGTTTTCTAACTGGCTATGAATTTGCATATGAGACAATGTATAGGGAAGTTTTCTGTTAAAAAAGATCTGCTTAAATTTGATTTCTTTGTAAGATTGTTTCAATCTTGCCTCTACTTTGCAAAAAAAGTGTGGGGAAAATTCTGATCCATATCCTTATTCTGATATTTTTTCCATACTACTGTGCTGAACTAAAAAAAAATTTAGTAAATGAGAGCAGGAGTTTTGATTTTTTAGGGTTTTCTGTAAAACCTAAAGTTTATAACTTCAAAAATTGAGCTGAAGAGTGGAAATCAAACTGCAAAATTAAATTTGTGAAAACAACACAGGTCAATTTCTATCATGCCAGTATGTAAAAACAATCTGTCTTATATCTTTCTGCACATTGTTCCTCCATTAAAAAAATAAAACCTTCGTTTAAGAGCTTACATTGTCTTACATATGGATTCCTCGTGTCGAGGGGTTGAATTTCTGATAGCATTTCTCCCTGTACAATTCCTGATTCTGGGGGCTATCACTGGTTTTCCTGCTTCTTTGGAATGCACAAAAACATCTGTCTTTGTGGACTGAGGGAGAATTGGCAGGGGGTACTTTTGCTGTAGGTATTGGGTTAGTATTTCAAGAGGAGATGCATTTTTAACAGTTGGTTCAATGTGGAATCCAGGTTGTGGTAAAATATGTATCAGTAGAAGCCTTTATTCTTTGGATGTCCATAAAAACTTTCTACCTTTGATTAGATAAATTTAACATTGTATTTTCGTATTCTTCAATTTTTTTGCCTCAGCTGTCATTACTTCAGGAATAGAAAGTTATGTGAGCAGTCGTATTACAGTAACAGTGTTATGTGCAGCTGGGTAAATTCTCATGCAATGAGGAATAGCTGTTTTCTTTTAGTTGTGTATACTAAACAATTAAAAAAACCAACAGTTAACAGAGGAGAGACAGAATATTACCTAAATATGATAAGCACTCCTTTGGAATAGAGAAGCAGTTAGCCGTGTGTTGGAAATAAAACTCTGCCTCACTTAAACTGCCAGCACCAGTAAACGTAGACCACTGTGTGTGAAGAAGTATTTAATATGTAATACCAGGGAACTAAGATACTTAAGCGAGGAAACTTTCGAAGATCTTGCCTAGGATATGAGCAATCCAGCAGCAAAAGTGGGAGGTAAGGAGTAAAGAAGAAATTCTGAGAAGAATCTGGGGAATACCTTGTCTTCCAAAGAAGGCGTAGCAGCCCATGGATGACTGCAGAGGTTTTCATAGTGAACTGGGGTCAGATGAATAGTAAGCAATGCATTTTAAATAATAAAAGCTTATAAACAGAAACTCACTGAAATGAGAATAAGAACTTCATATTCTGTTTAATGTCTTGGTTTTCTCCTGTAAAAGCCACTATGTGGGATCTAGTGCATGATAAAGTTGGAAGCAGTGCCAAAGAGGTGGAAAAGGAAGAGGTGTGGCATCACGTCCAAGAGTTGCTTTCTCATGCAAAAGCAATGTTCCAGCTCACTGCTGTATGAGATGGCTGCTTCTCGGGTGCAGGAATGTGAGGTAGGAACTGCTGTTTTGTCGGCAATCTACTGAGCAGCTATGTCTTTGTGTGAGGCCGTAGCTCCTGCTAAAGTGCAGCTATTTGCCAGAAACAGTGAAAAATAACATAGGTACTAAAGAGTGGATCATATGGCATATTGGCACGTGCTGCGTTACTGAGAGGCACAGAGCTCCCTGCCTGTTGTACAGCACTCAGGCTTCAGAGCACTGGTTGCTTATTTCTCAATGTGTAATTCTCAGTAGTAAATGGGTAGGCACTGAATTTACATTAGAAAGTGTGGGAATTGGGAACGATGTCCCTTGATGCTAGTTGTCTAAGCAGGCACTCTGGCTTCATTTGTTTTTTTAGTGAAGGTGTAATATTACGTTGAGGTACCACACCGGGCAAAGCAAGGCAAAGAAATAACATTTCCTTGATTAGCAAGCTGAGACTGTCTTCAGCTGGCTAATACAGACTTTTCCCCTTTTCCTTTCCCAACCTCTGCTCACTTGGCCATCAAAGTTACAGTGAAAGCAATTGCATGTTTGATACTGCCCTGACTGCTGTGCTGCTCTATGATGATTTGTGCTACTCTGTCATCATAATCTATTTTTCGGTGGTACTGTGGTATACGTGTGTGAGAGCTGCCTGGTGTATCTGACAGTGCAGGACAAGCCAAAGGTCTTGTGATTTACAGGTGGTATTTTTTTAATGGCTCATCAGAAGACACTAAAAAAGATAACTTTTTATTTTTTAAAATGTACTAATCAGAGAAAGTGGAACAAAATAGTACAGCTCAGTGTTTTGTGCTAAAGGCGAGTAGTAGTAATCAAAAGTCAAATTCAGTTGCCTGACTCTAGATATAAGACAAGCCTCTGAATGGGATTTCCTTTCTTGGAGAAAAGGAATTCTAGTTACTTGTACACAAGAAGTTCTAGGCTGGTGTTTTACATATATCTGAGGTATTCACAATTAACAACATTAAAGCTATATAACTGAAGTACCTGTCTCCTGTTTTGAAGGTGGTCAGCAGTTTTAAATGTCTCAACTTACCCGTTTTTTTCTACATAAATAAACTGTGATGTGTTACGTTAGCCTTTGGAAATCCGTCAGGTAGGAATTTGGTAGATTCCTCTTTTTACAGTCGAGGAAAGGTTTTGATAAATGTACTTAGATACAAAATTAAGTATGTATTTAAATTACTAGCTATCTTCATGTGAGTGATATTTTTCCTCATAGGTTCTTAAAGTACTCTGTAATTTAATCCTCTCCTTAAGAGTTACCTATTATCGGTGGTCTCCTGTTTATGCAAATACATAAAAATTTGCCAGTGAGGAAATGCTCATTGTCACTTGGAATATAGTTCTTTCAAGGAGATGATATATATTGTGAGAATTTAAGTGTAGAAAAAATATACCCATTATCTGTTGTCAAAATTGTACAGGCTTTTTTGCTCAACAAATTTGTGTAGTTTATGAGGACAAGCTTCAGTGAATCAGTTCCGTATGTGGAAGTAAAGGTTTCTCAAGAAGTCCCAAGTGGATCTTGACTGGAATATAACTGATTTTATTCAAGAGAAGATGAACAAAATGAGAGGGAGACTTTTTATAACCATGTCTCTCCAATATCCATTTTAAGGCATCGGTCAGGTTATCTTCTAAACTCAATAAAAAACCTTGCACCACTGAGCAGCACAATCTACTCAAAAGTTCATTCAAATACATCCAACTAAGAAAGGGAGAGAAGTTGTTATACCATATAAATATGATATAAATAATATAAACATAATACCACATTTCCTAATCACATCTCTAAATGTTATTTAGTACTTCTGAGTGAGATTATAGCCAGTAGTTTGAAGACTGAACCAATATTCTTTTGATACTGGGTTGGTTTAAGTTACTTTGCATATTCCACAGATACGTTTTAACATACAGATTAGGAGAATGATGGATTTGTAACTAACATCTGGAAAATGCATGCCACTGTCATAAAAATAGCTGGCTAGACATAAAAGACCTGATTAGCAAACTCAAAACATCCACCAGCTTCTTTTGACAAAAGCTCCATGATGCTATTGGAAAATGGGAGAGGGTGATTCTTCATTGTTTGGAAAAAAGAGCCAGGTCCGTTCATCAAGGAGAGTGAAACTGCAAGTTTCAGGCAAGTTGAGCACATTTTCAATGCAATCAAGCCTTGCATCCAGATCCATGCGTAGAAATGTGGCTGCTATCTTTCCAGTGACTGAGGCAGCAATGTTAATAGGTTCCAAGCACAGACAAGCACTATCTGTTTCCAGAAAAAAAGCACAGTAATTGGAAACAATTAGGAGAGTACACACTGAATACAAAATAAGTTGAATAGTTAGACTGCTGCCTGATCAGCTTAATATTGCTGTGAGACCTGGAGAGAGCATATTCAGCCTGGCAAAATTCTCCTCAGGTGCTCGGGAGCAAAAGCTCCATTGCTTGACATCTTTTCTTTGCTTCTTCCTTCTGACCCTGAAGGCAGCCAGGAGGATATTAGGAGGAGGGAATGTGAGGAGATTTGCAAGCAGGCTCCTTTCCTGTTATCCCAGTGGGAGTATATAACATGTTTCCCCCTCACCCTGTTTTTCGCCAGGCATAGGATGGTTGGGGAACTGAGGTTACCTCTGTCCTGTGAGCAGAATCCAGTAAATCAACTGAACTTAAAGACATCCATTCCTTGGTCTCAGAGGGAAGCTGAGAGCAGGCCTCCATTGATTTCAGTGTTGGGAATTTCAATTAACAATGTTTATGCCCAAAAGTAGTTTTAAATAGGAAATGGGGATTTAAAAGAAACTGTCTAGTTCTGTAAACAGGCATGCTTAATAAACAAAAGTTACTATGCAAAAGCTGTATAGCTACATTTCGGAATTAACATTTTAGAGTACACTTCTTGTTCAAAAAGGCCTCATACAGGACCGTTTCTAGACTTGTACCTTTTGTTTGTTGTGTATTCAGGCTTACACTTGTTTAGCTCAATAGTTGTTTGGTTTGGGGCTTTTTGCCATTTTTACTTGTGCCAGATTTATATAGCTGTGAGAAAGAGCTGGACTCTTTCTAGCATATGTTTTGTTTTGTTAGGATTCTGGTAGCAGTAAAATGGCAATTTTACTCTGGACAATGATTAGGAGAAATAGTTTCTTGGTCATTTATTAACTGTTTATAAACCACTATATCATCACATCATCTTTGTTATTACTTACACATCTGTGTCAAAGGCTGATTTCCAGATTACTTTGTGGGGCTAGGGATAATTGAGAAAGAAACCTTGCAATATGAAAACAGCCTTTTGGATGGAGGGTTTTTTTGATTTTTGTAGTTATTTGCTGGAGCAAAACCATATCTTAAGAGTGTTCAGGATTGTCAATATCACTGAGTTTGACAGTGTGAATGACCATTTTTTTGGGACCCAAGCTGTGTTATAACCACTTCTCTGTAAGCTGAATAAGAGGGGTTTTAAATTACGGCTTTGACTACGTACAAAAGCCCAGTTGTTCCATTTTAAACCAAAATGGAGAATAACTAGAAAGAATTCAGTTGTCATCAGCAAAACATAAAGCAAAAATCTTGGTGCCTAATGACATGGTTTTCAGAAGGCAGCTTGCTACTCAGACCAGTGGTGGGAGGAAAAACTAGTATGAGAATATCTGTGTGTTTGTGACGGAGCATGTTCTAGACTGATACGTAAGGAAAATGTCGGGTAGCAATTCTTTTACCTTAGGACACTCTTGCTCTTCAGCAGGCACTTTTGGTGATGGGTGAATAACTGAGTGTAATTATTGTGGGTATCTGTCTGGGGGTTGGATTCCTCCTGTCACGTCTTCTCTGTAACTCATTTTTCCCTTTGTTTCTATTCTTATCTCACATTATTTTGAGCTGCCATGGTATTGCTTGCTTGTGATGTACTCAGTAGGGATGCCACAATGCAGAATAGTGTGCCAAACCTCAACCAAATTAATTTAATTGGACATCTACCACAAATTTTTGGGGAGAGAAGTCTTGAGGCTTAACAAGGAATGGTATTGTATCTCCTTGATACTTGGAAATTATTTCATAACAATTTTAATGAAATAAGGAAGCTTTGATGGAGCATCTTATCTTTGCCAACAAACTCCTTTGGCTTTGATACATTCTGAGGATTGATGTTAACAGTTTCTGTCTTGAGTCTGTTCAGTTCTTAGTTTGTGTTTTTACTTGTAAACTGAATAAAGCATCTATATGTTTATAAGCTAAGTTACTATGGCCTTCAGCAAACATTGCAGTTGATTAAAACATTGGGCAGAGCAGGTTTATCTGACTCCAATTCATCAGCATCCAGGGGTTATGAACCTCAGCTTATTAGGGCTGTATTAATGATGTGATTAATGGTACAGTACTTCTTCCTTCCCGTTTTGCTCTGGAGGTTGACTTCCACAGCAACAGGTCATCATCAGGGAAAATTCTGGGGTAAAATCTATTAATGATTCCCATCTTAAGGCTAGAAACTCTGAATCATATTGGAGATTCGCACTTAGCAGTTAGAACCGAACCCTTACTAGAAAACACATTATTAGAAAGGGAAAAATGGATGGGGCATAAGTTTCATTCTGTTAAAAGAACAAAACTGAAATGTGCCTGTCTTCTCTGTGTTTGTTTTTTGGGGTAGGGTTTTTTCCTACTTTAGCTTTCAAAGATGCAAAAAGTGTTTGCCAGTATTTGGGACTACCACATCCATAAACCCACTCTTTTACAACAAAAAATATTGAATCATTGTCCATTATACAACAGATTGTGTTTCTACAGAGGAAATGTACATGTGTTGCAGGATGCCCTTATGAGAGGAGACAGTAGTTTATTGTCTTGGAAAACTGCCTTGGGAAGAGACTTGGAGAAGCCATCCTTGTGCTCCAAGTAGGATCAGATTGTCATTTCTATTTTGTAGATCATCAGGGATGGAAAACTCATAGCTTCCCTTGACAATCTTTTCTAGTGCTTTGTTACTATTCTCAATGGATTGGTTTTCCTAAAGTCTGTCCTGGATTTTTCTTGTTGGCATTTGAACCTGTTACTGTTACTGTTCTGTCCATCACTGGTATAGAGAACAGATAATTTTCTTCATTTTTGTGGTTTTTTTCCCCTACTTTGTGGCTTAGATTTTCCAGCTCTGCTAGTTCTCTAGTTCTTGTTGCTCTTTTTTATGTCTCCTGTTTGCTCACATCTTCTTGACTATCCAAAGCCATCCTGCAGTGTCATGCTTGTGATTCATAGATTGGAAATAACCCCAGGGAACACCTCCACGCCCTACCCCCACTTTTTTTTTTTTTTAACAGAACTGTTACTAACTAGTTCTTCCATATCTCATATTTGTGATAGAGTAATCACCATTTCTCTAGCTTGTCAAAACCTATTTGAATCTTTCTCCAGTCCTCCAACATACTTGCAATGCCTCTTACTGTTAGGAATATTTTCTTCTATTGATCATCTGGGTTGTTAAGAGAAACAGTGAAAAGGACTGGACCCAGGACAGACCCTTTGAAGCACCGCTCAATACTTCTTTGTATTTGACAGTACAACGTTGCTCCTCCATGGGTACAGTCATCCAATTTCTTTTTTCAAATTTCATCACAACTTACCGAAGTCAAGATGTATGATAATTATTCCTCTTGTACTAAGAAGGTCTACTAGCCACATACAGGAAGAAATTGGATTGTTCTGTCGGTTTGTTCTTAATAAATCTATATTGATTGCTCTTTATGTCTGTGTTATCATATAGCTGCACACAATCATTTGCCATATCCAGAAATGTTCTTGAATCTGAAGTTCAGCTTGAGTTGCCTGTGGTTTCCCAGCTCCTCTTTCCCCCCCATTCTAAGCACGAGCAATATGCTTGCCCTTTCACCCATCTTCCATGAGACATCACAGAGCTGCTATCAGGTCTCATGTCTGTTCAACTATTTTTTTTAATATATCTTATCTGGTGTTTGTCAGGCCAACTAAATTTGAAAATTGTAATTAATCTTAATAATCTCTGTTCTCAGTTGAGCTCTGACTGTTGTTGCTCTTAATTCTGCTTGACACCAATAATCTCCTTCATGAAGACTAATGCAAAAAGTCATTAGACCCTCTGGCTTTCTCTGCATCATCTCTACATTCTCTCTGAATAGTTGGCTAATGTAATCTTTGTAGTTGTAAAGGCTGATATTTGCTTTATTTATTTGTGTACAGCTTAATGCATAGATACTTTGTTGTGTTTAATAGCTGGTATGGTTCCCTTCCTGTGGCTGCTTGTTTTTGCAATCATACGGATATCTCTGGAGAGGGAGACTGCTCCTTTCCCAAGAGCATGCTCTGGAGGGACGTGTTTCTGGAAGGTAGACTGTGACAGCTTGGTTTTAAAACAGCAGATTAGGAGAGTGAGAGACTTATGAGACAGGCAGCAACAGACGAGGGCCAGGAGGAGGCTGGGGTATTTATACACCCAGAAAGGGCATAGTGGCTGCTGGATTTAGAACAAGACAAGACGAAAAACTTAGTCTGTAAGGATGTCGTAAGGAGAAAGAAGCTTCATTTTCAAAGCTTTTACATCTTTCTTATTTGACCAGTCTGAGACTTTTTGCTATTTAAAAAATTACATTATTCTACTTCATGTTTAGAGATTGCAAGCACTTTGGTGTTTTGGAGCACTCACTTTAAAGGCAGGTTATGGTCAGATCCACTTTAGAAGTATGCCTGACCTGGTCTCCGCTCAGCTGTGATCATAAGGTTCCTTTGTTTTTTATGGTCATGTTTTGTGTCTTGACCTTTTTGCTTGTGCTCCAGCTGCTTGTGCCATTCTTTTATGCTCTTCTTAAGTGATCTGACCTAGTTGGTAAGCTTCCTTCCTGCTTTTGAGGTCAATGAGGAAGTCATGATTTAGCAAGGCTAGTCTTTTACAACACTTCTGTCCTTTTACATGGAGATGGGCAGAATTTATGTCCTCAGCTCTCTCCCATGCTGCCAATTCTATTTCACGTTTTTGTTTGTTTTTTTTTTTTTTACACTGAGAACAGCAGTAATGCCTGATTTCAGAAATAGATATCTTAATTTTAGATCTTAGATTAATTAATTTATATCTTTACTTTAGATCTTTAGATCTAATTTTAGATCTTAGATGTTCGAAATAAATTCTTTACTGTTAGAGTGGTGAGGTACTGGAACAGGTTGCCCAGAGAGGTTGTAGAGGCCCCATCCTTGGAAGTGTTCAAGGCCAGGTTGGATGGGCTTTGGGTCTAGTGGAGGGTGTCCCTGCCCACAGCAGGGGGGTTGGAACTAGATGATCTTTGAGGTCCCTTCCAACCCAAACCATTCTGTGATTCTATGAAATGACAGGTCAGATACTTCCACAGGGTTCAGTCCCAACTTTCTCCAGGATGGAGTACTTGCTCTTAATCTTATGGCTTCTGATTGTAACATTGTCTGGCCTTCTGTCGTGGTTTAGCCCCAACTGGCAGCTAAACACCACGTGGCCACAAGCTCACTCCTCCCCCACTCCCATGGGATGGGGGCGAGAATTGGAAGAAAAACGTAAAACTAGTGAGTTGGGGTAAGGACAGTTTAATAAGACAGCGAATGAAGAGGAAAACATCAACAACAATACTAATTACAAGAATATACAAAGCGGGTGATACACAATGCAATTTGCTCACCACCCGGATCCTGATGCCCAGCCTGTCCCTGAGTAATGATTCATCCTCCTCGGCCAGCTCCTCCCTTATATACTGAGCATGACATCATATGGTACCAAATATCCCTTTGGCTAGTTTGGGTCAACTATCCTGGCTGTGTCCCCTCCCAGCTTCTTGTGAAAATTAACTCTATCCTAGGCAAAAACCAGGTCATCATCCACCCCTTACACTACACCATCTACATCATGCCCAGATCCTACACTTTCCAGTTAATCACCACCACTTTTTCTGTCTTTGAAATGCAGATATCATTCCCTTAGTGTATGGGCCATCCCGCTAAAATATTCTTTACTACTGTCTCATGTTCCGTATAGCTGTCCATGTTGTTTGTTGTTATGGCCTTTGTATCCTTTAGCATCCTTGTGATCACAGATGTATCTCTGACCATATCCGTTATAGCTCTCCTTCTTGCTTCATAAAAGTTTATACCAGTAGGTGTCATTGAACCAGATATCTCCTTCCCAGCCTTCACTGGAGCACAAATGTAAGTGTCTCTTCTGTCAGGTACAGCTCAGGACTACAGCCAAGCTATGTTTTTTTTTTTATATCCCCTCAGGAATTTCTCTTATTTATTGCACAAACATATTGGGCAATGAAAAGTAGTAATAAGTTAGTGTTAGTTGCCAACTAGTGAATTTCCCATCTTCTCCACCTCTGAACACACAGCTCTTTTGTACTGAACCCTACCGGTTTGTATTTTCAAGAAGAAAGAATCTTCAGTAACAGATAAGATCTGACTGTATCAGTGAAGGAGGACACAGAAGAGAAGAATCCTGTTTAA
This sequence comes from Balearica regulorum gibbericeps, assembly GCF_011004875.1. Taxonomy (NCBI): domain Eukaryota; kingdom Metazoa; phylum Chordata; class Aves; order Gruiformes; family Gruidae; genus Balearica; species Balearica regulorum. Next base: position 20,306,403 of record NC_046186.1, read on the forward strand.
AATTATGCATAATTAGACTACTATGTTCTGAGTGTTCATGTATAATCTTAGAAGCGAACTGCCAGGCACAGAAGAACATATTTAGATCTAGAACTGGGTTATGTGATAAGGAACTTCAGTTATCTATTACAAGACATTTAAGTGACACTTAACAGGTTTTTACTGTGCAAGCTCTTCACTTGTTGAAAACAGTTTGGCTTCACTGTTGTGAAATGCAACAATATTTGGTAAATTACCAAGGATTTAGAAGGTACTCAATCTGAGGCAAATTTGGAAAAATAAAATAAAATATTCTACTGCTGTGAAGTTTTTAAAAAGTATATTTATAGTTTATATTAGTAGTGTAACAATGCAAGAAGGTATTGAAGCAGGGGTCAAAAAGCATATTATGTTGCTGTAGGAATAATGGGAACATTCTCATTGGATAAATTCCTTTTCTTGTATCAGGAGAAAAACAACTATTGACTGGGCTTAAGACAAAATAAATTTAAAATGTATAGGTTTCTTGTGTCCTCTGAATGTCTCATATCAGCTGATGTCCAAGAGGGGATATTTGATTAGAAGAACCTTAGTTGTCATCTAGAATGACAGTCTGTGTATTTTGGTAGATATTTCCATAAATGTGTAGAGGAATTGGAAATTACATAAGTTTTGTCCCAATCTAAAATTTTACACAAATTTGGGTTTCTGGCTGTTTGTTTTTCTCCCATAAAAGATAGCTGTTCATATGAAATCCAAAGACAGAAATTAGTAGGGGTGAACAGAAATCAGCAAATTTGAACATTTTCATGGTAAATTTTTATATGGGTATGAAAATGATGGATTTCATGGATTATTTTCTGTAGTGTAGGAACTGTACTAATTGTAGTTTGCCACCAGTGTTAAACTAGGATTTTGAATTTAGCCTGTGGCAGTATAAGAAGAACTTATGCCAACTTGCAGCGCTGTGCAACTGCTGAAAACCCCCGCTCTAGCAAGAGCCTTGAAAATATATGAATGCGGAGCATCAGCTCTGTCGATCTTTGAAAATCTTTGGAGCAGATTCTACTCAAACGTGTGCCAGTATAAACCTAGAACTACTACCATGATGACTGTTGAACAGTTATCATCAATGCAAATGAAATAGCGGTTTTGTTCATTGAAACAGGCATGGATTCAGGCGGAAGGCAAGGACTAAGAAGGCTAAGCTGTCCAATTAGCATCAGACAGCCTGGCATACTCCCTTTAAACTGAGGCTGCATCTGTCCCTGAGTGGCAGTATCCAGTGTAGCTAGACTATAGTAAAGCAGAGGGTATAACTAAACCAAAATATGAAGGTCTTCACTTACGTTGGTAGATGGAGACATTTCTGCAACACCCACACTATCTTTGTTGGTTTTCAAAAGCAGCAAAGTAAATTAAGAAACTAGCTTAACTAAAAGTTAGGGTGTTTGTTTGTTTGTTTGGTGGTGGTGGTTTTTTTTGTTTGGGTTTTTTTGGTGGAGCTTCATTCTATAAATTGCTTAGGAACATTTTCAAAGTCCATTTGAAGTCACTATAATTCAGTTTGCCATTAAATTGTTAAGATAAAACATTTCAATGGTACTATAGTTGATAAGCGTAATACACCAAACATAGCCCTGCTGTAATTCTGCTAAGGAAAACAGAAATTAAGTAATAACAAGGACTAACAGTCTTAGGAAATTTCCTAAGGGTGCACTTTGGGTTGCCTCTACTTGTATCATTGGTGAATTTAACTCTGAGAATTATTTTCAGGGCACACAAGGAAGATGTGCATATTGTAGTTATGAATAGTTTGGCCTTATAATGTACTCATTGTTAACACTTCAGGAATGAAACCCACAACAGCCATGTAATGAAGAATAATGAAGAGGCTAGATATGGCTCCTGGATGGGGTTTGTGTTTCTCTGCCACCTTCAGAGCTGTGTAAACAGGAGGGATGGAGAACCGTATTCCAGCATGGAGTTACTGGTTCTTCCCTGGCCAGTAACTATGATGGGATTTCTGTCATTGAATTTGGTCTAAAAGCCAGACTTCTAGACTGAACTAGTCATTTCTACCTTCTGTAGTCACCGCAGAGTAAGGGACAGCCAGAAAAAGCAAGTCATCCCATCAGTCTAAGGTGTTGATGAATTTCCCTGTGAAAGTACTTGTTTCTCTCCAGTGGTACTAGAGGAAAGTTAGGCATTAATCTCAGCCCATTAAAAATGGGTGAAAATAATCTTATTGTAATGGGAAGCTGTTAGTAACCAAGCAGTTAGTCCCACCTGCCTATGTGCAGGACTGCACTGATCCTAGAATTGCTTTGCATATTTCTCTTAAATGATTTAAAAGGATGTGTGACTCTAGATCTAAAAGCAGCACTTTGATAAGGCTTAAGATTATTGTAACTAAAGTGACTTCCCTGTTTGGAGACCTCCATCTTTCACACCTGTTGGATATGTTCCCCAGAAGGGAGCTCTAGAGGTTGTCTAGCCTAACCTCCTGCCCAGAGCAGGACTAACTTCAAAGTTAGATGAGATTGCTGAGGTCCAGTGGAGTGTTGAATATCTCCAAAATGAGCCAGAAAAGTTGTTGTGTGTGGGGTGTAGAAGTCAGCAATCCAAGTCTTCATTTTTTTCTTATCTTTTTTTTTTCTTTCCATCCTATGACAGAAAATCAGTTTCTGTTGAGTTCCCATTTTGGAATTACCCTCTGAGCCGGCCACAAACTCCCAAAGGCTACAATTCCAGTAGTCAAATCAGGGGCACCTTTGGGTATTATGTAGCAGTGTTTGAGGGATGCCCTCTAAAAGCCTTGCCAGCCAAGCATGTTTTGCTTTCTTGGGAAAGAATGCTTTTCATTACATTTTCCATTTCATTTTGGATTTAAACATCTCTGTAAAATGTATAGAGGTACAGAGCAGAGCTGTAGGTTTTCTATGTTTAGTTTCTGTTTCCAAGCAAGGTGTTTATCTTGGAGACCAATGACAGGCATTTGGAAAAAGCCAAAAGCAATACTTCAAGTGTGTCCATTGGATAAGACAGATGACAATAACAGAGAACTTAGATTTTCAACATATCCTTTCAACCTATTTTAGTCTTTAAAATGCAACACTGTAGTTTCAGATACTCAGCTAAATCTGAGGAAGCAAATATTATACTTCCTACAAAGCTGAGAAAATACTCATTCTGGAATCAGTTATTTATCATTTCCAGGTGAAAGAGAAAGGTTGTTTCTTGCTGTGCAGTCTTAGGTTTGCAGGTACTAATGTGTGTGTCTTGGTGGCATTCTGTGGTTTAGCTTGCAATTTCAGCAAGTTTGATTCAAGGGGACTTTGTCACCTGAGCTTTGGTCAGTTTCAAACCCAGACTTTAGATTTTTTTGATAATGGGAGAATTCCTGACTTTCAACCTGGTTTTGAGAACTGCAATTCTCAGGCATTCTTGCAGACTCTTCTTAGAGTCCTGAGTACTCTACATTTCTCACGATTCAATTTTGCAAAGGCATCTACTGTGATTTTTTTTTTTTTTTCCTTGATATTAAGGCTACCCTATTCTGCCTCTGCTGCAGCACGTTATAAATTGCTTTCATATAACCTGTGTTTCCCACTGAGGTGCAGATGCTTTGGATTCAAGAACAGCCCTGTAGAGATGAAGCTTTCCTAAGAATCTTTATTTCTATTAAAGCTTACAATGTTAATATTTTTAGTAAGGCTTTTCAACTTATGTTATAGAAGGTATGCTTTCCTGAGTAGATAAGGCATGTTATCTCTCTGTGGGAATCCATCTCGTGTCATAGCCAAAAATGGCACTTTAAAATTTTCTATTTGGACTTTATTACATGAGGCAGAACCTTGCAGTGTGAAACCCCAGATGTTTTAATGCATAAAAAAAAAAAAATACTCTGTTGCATGCACCTAGCCAAATTAATTATTCGGTAAAATGTTTGTGGTGAAGCAGCAGTTAATAGAAGAGTGGCAGATGTCATACACAGAAGTGTCCATCTCGCTGTGGTGCTTTATGGTCTGTTGTGACAGCTAAATGAAGCGGCTCAACCGCTGTCAGCATGTTAATGTTTTGGATTAAACAAACACACTTGGAAGAACTTTCCTCTGATTTTTAAGACATAATGACTTCAAAGGCAGCCATGCTTCTTTGCAGATGAAGTTTGAAGTGTTTTGTAAGTGATGCCTGGATGAAATGAGGAGTAACATTGTAAAGTAGACCAGCACGTTTTAGTTTCTTTGGAGCTGTGCAACTCTGAACCTTGGCGGGGCTTAGAAATTCTTAGTCAGTCTAAACACCAGACTTAAAGAAGAGTTGCAGTGACATAGATACTCTTCTTCTTTTGCTTTATAATCTTAAATAAGCATGAGAAAAGAGAAGCTTTTAACTTTTGAAAAACGAGGAGACAATTAAAAAAGCTGAACACATAAACATAAAGCAAATATAACTCCTGTCCATTTCTGTGAAATTTAATCCAGAAGACTCAGGGCTGAATACATGATCAGTTTAAAATATTTCTGGTTTGGTGATTGCTTTGTTTTATGTAGTCAACTAATTCTCCAAGAAATCTTCTGTTTTGCCTGAGTGTTTTCTTGATTGCCTTCCTGACCTCAACTATTTTGGAGTTGCAGTGCTGATGCGAGTGTATACATGGACAGATTCTGCCGTGTGTAGCTGGCGAGTCCTTGATTGTTTTCAAGTAGCTTATCCATTTCATAGGATCTGAGAGAGCATCCTTTATTGTTATGAAAAATACAGCTGGTGGGATTCTCTTTGGCATGATACTTTTCATGCTTGGCTGTCAAATTGAGTAGGGGCATATCTTTCAGCACCAAGGCTGCTGGAGAACAATGATATAAACTATCATCATAATTTTCTCCTCTCCACTTTGAGTTCCTGCTGCTTTTTTCTCTGAGTGTCTGCTTCTGACTGTGGCTGGCTGGCTTGTGTCACAAAACGAGAAACACAGGATCCCCAAGCTGTAAACCATTCACCCAGGTTTGCAGGAATGAGTGAAGATTTACCATCATCAGAGCGTCTTAAAAGTTGGAAAAGAAGCATTTGCGTTGGCACCTGAAGAACTGCAAGGGAGCTGCATCTTGAACTGTATCTGTGGATGGAGCAACAACAGCTTATTTCCTGAAACTCCCTGCCATTCCCAGTATCTATTTTTTAAAAAGTGCAAGCATGAGCAATTACTGAATTTCTTGTCCTCCTGTTCTGTCCTCATTTGTTCAGCAAAGAGAGTGAAAGCTTAGTGAGCTCCTTTGAGAAATGCATCAGGACCATGGAAGATTGAAGAAGGGTCTTGCCTGGGAACTCTACCAAAAAAAGTAACTTTTTCTATATTAACCCTGGGAGCTCTATCACATAGTTTTCTCTAGGAAAGGTGAAACCAGCAACAGATAGGCAAGCCCACTCTTTTAATCTTTCTTTTTAAAAAAAAAAAAAAAAAAGCAAATGCATGGATGACAATCAATGATATAAGATTACAAACATTTGTATGACATAAGGGAAAATAAAGTGTAATGCTATTGGAAACTGAGGATTGCTGCAGCTTAAGCATAGAAGCTTGCAGACTTTTATTGCTTGGGTTTTTCATATGGTCACTATTTCAGGAATCTTGGGGTTGAAATTGTGCAGCAGCCACCCCACGTTCAATCTGGAGGGATCAGAGGGCAGCTCTTAATAGCCATTGCTTCAGAGCCCTGTGGGAACAAGTCTGGCAGACTTGTTTTCTGAAGTCTGCTGAGGCCATTGGATAGTGGTAGTATGCAGATGAAGGGAAAATATCTTTGCATTTCTCTATATTCACTTCTTTTCTCTCCTGAATTACTGCAGTACTCTCGGTGAGCTTTAAGCATGTGTATCTCTTCTCTCCTGTTTCTCAGTCCAGAGGTACTCACACATCTGTCCTGCCTTCTTTGTCTGACCAGGTGGGGCTGTTCTTAAATAATAAAAAGCACTTTTGAATAGAATGGAGAAGATGGAAAAGAAGCTGATCAACACCCAAGGTGGAAACCCTTACTGCGGGTCAAGTCAAGTATGTAGCTTTCCAAACAGTGCAGCATTGATAGGGCTAGAAAACTGTCCATGCAGGTTCCCTGTACGATATTCTCGGTTCTCTGGTGCGCTGCTCCTTTCAGAAGAGTGTAAGGCAACCTGGTCAGCCCTAGCCATCTGCCCTAGCCATCTGCAAGCTGTTGAAGTATCAACTGGAGTTACATGGTAAAAGTACATTAGCATGAAGTTTAGTAATCTAGTACTCAGGGACAGCATTATGCATCCTAAAAAGAATTCAGAGTATGTGTTATCTTCCTCCGTTGTATTAAGAATAGAGTCAGACCAACACAGGACACTTCAATTAAATAGCTAGATAACAGGGTGGCTTGTTTGGTTTGTTTGGGGTTTTTTGGGGGGGTGTGGAGAAGGGGAGAGTGTTTTTTGATGGTGTTTGGTTTGTGGATTTTGTTACATTTTCTTAGCAAGTTTGGACATTCACAGCCATAAGTGAAGTTGGTAAAATATGTGGAGGACTAGAATATCTAAAAATCAGATCCTTAATCTGTTGTCACGACTGTCAAGACTTCTGAACTGTTTCTGATGTCACAGTAGAATAACAAATACATGACCATTAGTTACTTTTGGGCTTGACAGCAGCTCTGATCACAGTAATTTTTTCACTAGCTTCTCTTTCATGCTCACCTTTAAATTTGCATTTAAACAAGAGCCTGGCGTGTAGAAATTTTAATCTATATTTTTGAAACCTCCAAAAATCTGTTGCTTACAGCTTCTTTTTTCCACTCAATAAGCAGATTGCCCTTTGTTGCCCTTACTTTTCACCCATATGACAAATAAATGAGATTTAATTACTGTTTTTGTAGGGATTGAATCTCTTTCAGGTTTTGATTTCTAATTTGAAATTGGGTAAATAAAATAAATGTGATCTCTATGTCAATAGAAGGCAAAGAAAGTTAAAAAGTAAGGTGCTACTTCTGTAGCTTTACAACAATAGAATAAAAGTGGAATAATGAACTGTAAATGTATCTAATTACATAAATAATGCATTTGTGTAATTGTGTAGTAGGGGTGTGCTAAAGAATCAATTATTTTTAATTGTAGGATGCTTGATTGTTTCAGAAATATAATTGATTGTAATCAAGAATCAATTAAATGTAGTTATTGTATTTATAAAATTTAATATATTATTGCAGTTTAGAAACGTTTTCAAAAAAGGAAGTATTTAAAGGATTATACTAGTGTTATGTGTTCATACCATTTTTCTGATGCGGTGGTGCTTACTTAATAGTGCATGATAAAAAAGAAACATTTGTTTTCTTCTCATCTTTGTTTCCGATCTCATCTGATCTGTGAGGATAAACAAGGGTTTAGACTTGCTCAGTATTCGTAACTCTTAGCTTGCTGTATGAAGCAGGCTTCAGTAGAAATCAAGTGCCCCCATGTGAGACTCTTTCAAAGGTGTGAAACTTGCAGGCCTGACGACGTCGTAAAAATATTGCTCTGCACAGCAGGGTGGTGGTGTGCGAGGAATTCATACCAGCCTGCCTTCCCCAAGTGCCCTGGCAAGCAGTCAGCCCTACATACGCCTTTTCTGAACTGTTTTTGGGTTGTAGCATGTCATGTGGAACTGTTAGCTTTTACCCCAAACTAGTTACTATTTTTCTTGCAAATAAAAATTTAATAATTTCAATTTGGAGGAACTTCATGTACCTGATGTGTGCAGAAGAGATGTTTGGTCTGCCTTCCCATGGCTCTGCTGGCTATACAAATACGAAGGACAAACAACTAAATGAAGTCAATACGACTCTAAATGGATAGTGAGCTGACCAGGTAAATGAAGAGGGCTCTGTTTTAACACAGGCCTCTTGCTGGTGTCGTACGCAGATGTTTTGTTAATGCTGAACCTTTTTTTGGACTTTGTAGAAAGGGCCAATTTTGAGGCTTATTACGTTGTGGATGGGAGGGTGGATTATCTATGGATTTGTCTGCATAAAGTACAGACCGTATGTACAATGCATATTTCCATGGGTTTATGGGCCCTGATGAAGATGCTTGACCAGCTTGTGTGCCCAGGGAAAACTGAAATCTGCACTAAAGACTAGGTAAAGCACAGAGCTCCACGCTAAGGGAAGCTGGTTTAGGACCTGTGATCTATTCCTACAGTTCCATGAGAAGAAGCATTTTTTGGCAAGCGTGCAAAATATGTAGATAGTAAATATAGAGAGTGCCATCTACTGACGTGTAAGGGGAGAACATATATGTGGCATTGTCCAGACATGTGCCGACTCAATAAAGTTGTTGTTATAGTCCAAATGGTTTCCTGACTGTAGGTGCAAGCATGAGTCTAGTGCGGGCTTGTCTTTTCCCCTGTAGCTCCATAAAGGGATCAGTCAAGCTGCCTGATGTAATCTTGCTATTTCTAAAAGCTTGTCCTTGTAACCAAAACCCCAAGATTGATGTGCAAAATTTCAATGGGAATGAGGTTTTTTTTTAATTATTATTTTTAAATCAGGTTGGGAAGAATCTAAACTGGTTATTTTCTGAAGCTGTTTTGGCCTGGTGTCACTGGAAACCTGGTGTAATCTGTGCCTTGTCCTTAGGTCTTTTGCTGGATGCGCTGTGAAGGACCTGCAGAAGTGGGAAGCTGGGTCACCTCCCCTTTGTTTTTTTTCCCTAGGAAATTGAGTGTTGAATTCTCATTTTACTACAGAAAAGTGCTCTCTCAGAAATATCTGACTATCACTATGAATTGCTCTTTACTTTGACAAAGAGAAATTATCAGAATTATTTGCTTTCCTGCCTGCAGGGGCTAATTATTAAGTAGTGAGTTTCTGAACTTGAAAATGAAGAGAATAATTGACCTTTGGGTTGGTTTGTTTGGATTGTTTGTTGGTTTTTGGGTTTTTTTTTTGGGGGGGGGGGAAGTGTGTGGGTTTTTTTTTCTTTCTAGCATTGTTTTCTAAACATAAAGGGTGTATGTGGAAAAGAGAGCACTGTAGAGAAAAAAGGAAATTTTATGCTTCCCCTCACCTTTGAAAACGCCAACTTACTGCTCAGAAACAGTTAAAAAGACAAATGAAATATTAGGAAATATGAGGCTAAGAGTGAGGAGCAAAACAAAGAATCTCATTATTCCACTGTATAAATCTGTGATGCATTGTATCTGGAATGTTGCATATGCAGCTTTGGTCTCCCTGCTTCAAAAGAGATGTTAAGCAAGCTAGAGGTGGGTAACAAAGATGATCAGGAGTTAAGGAGCTGCTACTGCACTTGAGAGGGTTCTACAAAAAACACAGAAGGGAGGAAATGGTTATTCTCTACTCACACTAGAAGAATTGAGAGGCAACCAAATTTAAAAAAATGTTACTGTGCACAGATGAAATTGTGGAACTTGGTGCCATAGCATGATCTGAGAGCCAAAATAATGGGATTCATGAAGAATTCATGAAGAATACTTTGGCTGTTAAAAGTTGCCGCAGTTGTGCCCTTTGACTTGGAAAGCCCTTTCCCTTCTAACTTGGGGCAATCAACACTGCATGTCCACGAAGGATCACTTTATTCACATCCCATTTCTTATATTTTCCTCTAATTATGGCCTACTGGACCTAGCAGGAAATAGATTATTAAACCAGGTGGGTTTTTAGTCTAACCCAAAGCAGCAGGAGCCAGAAGATAAGACCTTGCCTCTTACCCTGTGTCTGGAGAATCATGCCCTGTTTGCTGTCATGCTCTGTTTGTGGCTCAAAGAGCTGAATAATTTTTGCACGGGTGCCATTGGGTATCATTTGGGATGACTGATAGGCTCTGCTCAGGGTATCCTTCAGGAAGGGACAGAGGTGTGCCCGGAACAGGATTCCTGACTCCACTTTCTGACACAGGTGCCTACAATAACTCAGGACTGCAGTGCCAATCTTTCAGGTTCGCAAGGCATTTATTGGCTCTATCCCTTAATTACAAACCAAAGACAATATTCTTCAGTTCATCTGTAAATATCTGAAGGCTACTTGTCAAGAGAATTTCTTCTGGCTTTTCAACTCAAGAGAACTCTTTTGATTACAAGATAACATAAACATGTCACTAATCATGTGAACATATTTGTACGTAAGTATGCTACATAATTTCCATTAGATGTTTGAAGTGGAAAATAATGTACAAAAATTGCAGACTTCTGCAGCTGGAACTCATCTAGGTGCCCTCAGTTTCTTCCCAGGTACTTGCTTACCCTTCAGACATGGTAGGGCAGTTCACACATTTCCTTAAAAGCTTCGGTCATCAAAGCAATTTTCCTTGTTAATCATTGTAACCATATAATTTGCCTCACATTGAATGTCAGGATTGGCCCACATCAAGAAATAACCATCAAAGGATGAAGTAACTCTTTCCTTCTGTCTCCTTTGTTGTTTGCTTTCCTTCAGTAATTCTTTACCATTGAGGTGATGCCAAAGGATGCTGACTGAGGAACAATATATATGTGCCATCTTCAAATATATGAAGAAAAAAAAAGAGAAAGGTCTTCATTCCAGTCACTTAGCAAACCTAGCAATCATGCCAGCTTCCTAAATTGGTTGCCAGTTATATTCTGTAATGTCTTTGCTTCCTATAATGTAAAACTTCTTGTCACTAACCATGTTAGTAGGGTTCCTCATGTGGTCTTAACACCCGCATTTAATTTCTGGGATCATTCTTTTGAATTTTTATCCTGCTTGCATGTAAGCTAGTGTCAGAATGTCTGTTGAAGATGGTTTCGCTGGAGGCAGCTGTCTGGGAGTGTATTAATGTCCTGATGCAGCTGAGTCTTGTGAGCTTGCACCTGGAGATGGGAATGTTGCACTGATATCCTTTCGTGTTTTTTTGTTTGTTAAGTGACGGTGCATGTCTACTGTGGAGAAATGTTCTTAAGCAAAGTTAATTCTCTGTGATTGAAATAACTTGCTGGAGATTGGCAGTTGGATTAGAAATCTCAGTCCTCGCAGTGCTACAGTGCTACACCACTAGTCCAGGAGGTCACACTTTGGCAAACACAAAGCTCATGCATTTCTTTCAGTGATAATACTGTCAACTCCAATTTACAGCAGTCTGGTTTAATGCAGAGCTTACCAATAATTTGTAGTGATCAGAAGATCAATGAGATTTAGTGTTCACATTCTGAATGAACAAGTAAGGGTTAGGTGGCCTCCTGGGGGCTCCTTTCTCGTCTTTGGCTGTGACAGCTCAGAGTCCTCAAAGTTGAAGCTGTAATTCATTGATGTAATTTTAATTTTAGGGTGTAAAAAACTCAAACACGTGGTGTTTTTAAAGTTAGCAACTCATGAAAGTTAAATCAGGGTGCTGTGTCTGTGATGGAATTTTATCCCCTTGTTTTTTAGCCGCACAAAAGCAAGCAAAGCCCGGCTAATGGCCTCTGTTGTTAGCAGCAGCCCGCTCTGACACAGCGGTGCAGTTGTGTAGCAATCTTTCTTAAGGGCTTTCTTTCCCCCATGGGGTGACCTCTTTCCTGGCTCATTGAGATAAATTCTCCAAGATTCTTGACCTGATCTGATGGAGGCGGAAACTGAACGGCAGTTTTAAAATCTGTAGTCTCCACATAAGCGCTGTGTCTAGGACATATTGTGCCTTTAAAATTGAAATAAATAGATGCCCTCCTTGCACCCAAACCCCAACCATGACTTTAGCATCTTCTGGCATAGAGGCATTTCATACAACCTGTTGAATTAAAGGGATTTTTTTTTCCCCTCCCCATATCTAATTTTTATGTATACAACAATGAACTTGTCCAAGGCTTACTCAAAGCAGCAAGGCATTAAGAATAAATTGCTGAGAGCTCCAGTGAGAAACATGTCATGTGAAATCACGGAGGAAAAAGAGCCAGCAGCTATTACTGTGTTACTAGGAGAAAAAGCCTTTCACAATGAAACACATAAGACAGAGGAAAACATATTTTAGCTCTCCTAAGCTCTAGAGTTCCTTTTTTTTCCTTTTTTTTCCTTTTTTAATAAACCTGAAATCTGTTCTCTTATGTTGTCATCTACTGCAGCCCTCTCAGAAGGAAATCACTGGGATCTGAGATTGCACACTTGATATAAAGCCACTTTTGATTTAGAGGGGGAAAAAGAAGGGTATTAAAAAATAAGAGTTTGTCTGACAAGAAATGCAAATTACCTATAATACTTGTTGCTAGTTGTAGTCTTGTAGATTGATCAGTGTTAAATAACAAGATCAATCTGGATTTTGTCATATTTGCAAATATTTATTATGTTTCTTTCACACACATCAAATACCTATATATTAATGTATGTGTTTTTAAAATAAATTATATATTAACTGAAATTTCTAGTGTAAGAGTGATACAAAGACATTCTTATCCTTAAGCTTTTGTACTCAAGGGCAGTTAAGAAAGCCCAAACAATGTCACAGTTAAAATTAGCAAATTTCTAAGATTTAGGGGTTTGTCAAGAATTGACAAGTTATTTTTGCCACACACAAATGACACTAGGTACGGAATAGTTACGGTGAATTTGGTAGGTTATTGCTCAGGATCCAGTATCTCCTAAATTCTAATGAGTACAGGCTCAGGATATGTGGATTTTATTAATATTCCTGAACTGAGTCATATAGGCATAAGTTATTTGAGGTGGCATTGCAATTTTTCCCTAGCTACTTAATACCTGCTCAGGAAAAACTATTCAGATTCTGCTCTTGCTGCTAGAGGAAGCTGGCACATTAATCCACTTTGCTTACTTTGCAGTTATTTAAATTTATTATTTTGGGGAGGATTTTTTCAGAACCTTGGCCTGAAATTGCTAAAAGCGCAGCTCTGGAGCAGCTTTTGTCATTGTTTCATCTGTATAGGAAGTGACAGTATGAAGAATTCTTTTGCTTCCACGTTTTATTTTAAGATTCAGATAGCAAATGGCCCGAGCAGAGCAGGATTCTCTCAGACAACGTGGCCAGGATACATAGCTTGCCTATTGAGGGCTCTCTGCGTTCAGTATTTCCGAGTCTTTTCCTGTCCCTGCTATTTGTTGTGCTGACGATTTTCAAGTGCATAACTGCTCCCAGTAGCCTGTAATTGCAAGGTCAGTCTAAGGTGAAGCTATGCCTTGTTTAGGGAAAGACATGAACAGTCTGTTTAGGCCATATGTTGTTGCCTTGTCCTTTTCTTGAAACCTTTGGGTAGCTCAGCATGTTACGTACAATGATTAGGAGCACCAAAATCTCTGAGTACACGACTGGGGCCAGCTTAGCTTCAGTGTAATAGGCAGCTTTGTGGAGTCTGTGTTTGAGTCTTAAATGGGCATAGCAAGAAAACTGTTCTGATCTGATATTTGAGGCTGAACTACTCCATATTCCTGGATTTTTTTTTTTCTATCTTGTACACTTTTATTGTAGAGAATGGAACCAACCAGGTATTTATTATTCTCATTTGTTTACAAAAGCATATTTTTTCCTATATCCTTAGATGTGACTGCTGTATATCAGCCAGCAGTTAGTGTCTGGAGGAAACTTTTTAAAAAAATTATTATTTTCTTTTTAAGAATTGAGACTTTCTTTGCCATGAATGGAAAAACAAGGAAAGGGTCAAACTATGTAAGGATGCTGCTTTGACAAGCAGCTTGCTTACGGCCTTCCATTGATGTTCAATCTAGACATTTGCTCTAGCTATTAATTTGGTTAGAAACACTTAAAGACAGGGATCTATTATTTCCTTGCTGAAAAAAAGCACAGGCTAAAGCTTTGTTTTAAAACCGATTATGGTTGCTAAGTAACAGTCTTCCCTAAATTGAGTGTCTTCCTCAACAACTAATCCCAAAGTCTTAAAAAGTGAGAAATTAAAGACGTGATAAATCTTACTCTGTCCATGTGATTAACAGACGTTTTGATTTAAACCTTGGTCCCATTGTCAGTGGAGAAAGCTTCCACTTGCTCAATGATATGAGTATTTCTCTGCTGATTCTCATCCAAAGTAGAGAAATTTGTAGTATGACATACCTATTTGGCAAATTCTGTTCTTTTTTAATGAACTAATTACTAGAATTTTCCACATTTCCTCCACCTTCTCACATTTGCAGTGTTTTTTTGTTTTGGTTTGGTTTTGAGGCAGATGAAGAAATACTTAAATATAGGAATTAGATTGGATATTGCAATTAAATCAAAAGGCGAACGTTTCAAGTTCAGCTAATGATGACTGTTTCCGTCATTGAATACGTCCTTTTCCCCAGTGGGTTATGTTAGTTACATGGGTGTAACATAGCTCTGTTTCTTTTTCTTGCAACGCTCACAAAATCACAGGAAATCAGATTTAGGTTTTAGGTTGAGGTCTCCCAGCTGACCCAGGGAACTACAGGCAGGTCAGTCTCACCTCCGTGCCTGGCAAGATCATGGACCAGATCCTCCTGGAAACTATGCTAAGGCACATGGACAATAAGGAGATGACTGGTGACAGCCAACATGGCTTCACTAAGGGCAAATTGTGCCTGATAAATTTGATGGCCTTCTATGATGGGGTTACAGTGTTGGTGGATAAGGGAAGAGTGACAGATGTCATCTACCTGCACTTGTGCAAAGCATTTGACACTGTCCCACGCGACCTCCTTGTCTCTAAATTGAAGAGACATGGATTCGATAGATGGACCACTGACTGGATAAGGAATTGGCTGGATGGTTGCACTCAAAGAGTTGTGGTCAACGGCTCAATGTCCAAGTGGAGACCAGTGACAAGTGGCGTTCCTCAGGGGTCATATTGGGACCGGCGCTTTGTTGGTGATATGGACAGAGGGATCGAGTGCACCCTCAGCAAGTTTGCCAATGACACCAAGCTGTGTGGTGTGGTCGACATGCTGGAGGGAAGGGATGCTTGGAGGTGGGCCCATGCAAACCACATGAACTTCAGCAAGGCCAAATGCAAGGTCCTGCACATAGGTCAGCACATTCCCATATCTACAGGCTGGGTGGAGAATGAATTGAAAGCAGCCCTGAGGAGAAGGACTTGGGTGAGTTGATTGATGAGAAGCCCCACACAAGCTGGCAGTGTGCACTAGCAGCCCAGAAAGCCAACCATGTCCTAGGCTGCATCAAAAGAGGTGTGACCAGCAGGTCGAGGGAGGTGATCCTGCCCCTCTACTCTGCTCTCGTGAGACCCCACCTGGAGTACTGCGTCCAGCTCTGGGGGCCCCAGTACAGGAGAGACATGGAGCTGTTGGAGCGAGTCCAGAGGAGGGCCATGAAGTTGATCAGAGGGCTGGAGGACCTCTCCTATGAAGACAGGCTGAGAGAGTTGTTCAGCCTGGAGAAGAGAAGGCTCTGGGGAGACCTTATAGCAGCCTTCCAGTACCTGAAGGGGGCCTACAGGAAAGATGGTGAGGGACTGTTTATCAGGGAGTGTAGTGACAGGACAAGGGGTAATGGGTTTAAGCTGAAGGAGGGTCGATTTAGATTAGGTGTTAGGAAGAAATTCTTTACTGTGAGAGTGGTGAGGCACTGGAACAGGTTGCCCAGAGAGGTTGTGGATGCCCCATCCCTGCAAGTGTTCAAGGCCAGGTTGGATGGGGCTTTGGGCAACGTGGTCTAGTGGAGGGTGTCCCTGCCCATGGCAGGGGAGTTGCAATTAGATGGTCTTTGAGGTCTCTTCCAACTCACCATTCTATGATTTCTATTCTACGACTAGAAGCACATCCTTCTGCTGCACAGATAGTGCTTAATACTGTAAGTCATGGCACCTCTTGGTCAAGTCAACAAATCTCTTGCCATGCACAGACACACGGGGTAACATGTGAGTTAGTGCTGGAAGTGGAAGTGGAATAGGCATGTCAGTGTGGCTCTGCTACTGAGCTCTGCCGAGGAGGTTTATTAGCTCCAGCGAAGTGCTGCACTAATGCTTTTGGACGAGGGTTAGTTCACCTGTGTGATGCTGTGCTGAACAAAGTAAATGAGCGTAGTCAGGCACTTGCTTGGTTTTTTAAGCACTATCCACCCACATTGTAGACATGCCTTCCAGTAATGTTATTGGTGAACTTGGTTATGCCGTATGGTTTCTATCTATTTTTTACTCATTTGAAGATCTCAAAGCTGTTGACAGCTTACAGAAGTTGGTAAGTATTACTGCAGTTGAAACTACTTTTTTTTTTTTTTCTGGAAAAGTTTGGGGAGATGATTAGACCTTGCAAACTGACTTAGAATGTGAATTTCTCACCCAAATATGTAGGACAGTTTCTCAAGTCTGTCAACATGATTAAATTTCTTCTCTGGTTTTCAAATGTAATTGTAAAAACAGTACTGATGGTGGCATACACAAGATTATCTTTTGTCTTTGCAATTAACTAGACAATACAGCAAAATTAATATTTTAAGCGTAAGTTTCCCAACCAGTTGGTACTTCAGGCATCTGGGCCTAGTGCACTGAGGGTTTTTTTGCCTTTGACATTGAGCTTTTGTGTTTGGCCTCCATACGTCGTCCATCCTGTACTCATTGTGCCGTGCTTTTAGAGGTGTTCGGCTCTTTTGCACTCATGCCTCAACCACTATGAACTCCCGCCTCAGGCTGGAGACCGGCTAGTTAGAGCATGTATCGTTGAACGGGAAGTCTGTGCAGAGCTGCGTTCTCAGCTGAAGAGCTCCTGGTTCTTCCGCAGTTGCCAAAAATACAGGAATAGGTAACCTGTGTTTCAGTGGAAGGCTCGAAGTGGGGGAATCCCCCTCCCCAAAAAAGGCATAGTACCCACAACATTACCAGACTCGGGAAAATAGGAAGCTCATGCAACTGCATTGTATAACAGGGACTATTAAGTAATCTTCCTCTCCCTTCACATTTAAGGCATTGAAGGTTGTTTTGTCCTTGTCTGTCTAAATGCCGGTCTAAACATGCAGCTTGTTTTTTAAAATGAGGAAGAGAACCCTGTAACACCAGATCCTCTCTGTCTTCTCAGCAAAAGGAGCGAACTGAGAAAATCCTGTCTGGTAGGTGTAACCTGTGTTGTTTCTTCACAGAGGTTTATTTTTTTCTATTAGGATCTATTTAAAGCATTTTTGTGTGTTGTGACCATTTAGCCAAGTGATTCAGATTGTTTGTAGCAGTAACCAGCTCCCTCATTACTCACTGCTCCATGAATCTTAGTCAACTAAAACACTTAACTGCCAAAGATTTTCTGTTCTCATTCATCAAAAATATTCTCAGATCATCAGTTAAATATATTGATGAGAATTAAACCAAAAATTATCTTTGAGGAATCTCACTGTTTAGTTGCCCAATTCATAAATATTTTCTCAGTCACTTTATTTTCAGATGTGCTGGGAAAGTAGTTTTTAATGCCTTTAGGAGTATTGCTACTTCCGTATATTGCCATTTTTAAAATGGTAAGATTTTAAAATCAAGATGTCATGTAGTACTAAGCCTTTTTTTTTAAACCCAAGTACTATATCAACAGAAATGTTTTTAACATCCAAACTTGTATCCTGTCAAAAAAAGGTCAGTGATTCATATGACAAGACCTAGTTACCATGGAACTTGTTGACTGAAATTGTTTTATTTTTTTTAGCATCTATTTTTTCTTTGTTGATAGTCTCTATTTTTGAATGATCTATTTAGATATCTTAGAAGCCATATCAGGTTACTTAAGCTCTTGTCCTGGTTTTGGCTGGGATAGAGTTAATTTTCTTCCTAGTAACTGGTATAGTGCTGTGTTTTGGATTTAGGATGAGAATAATGTTGATAACACACTGATGTTTTGGTTGTTGCTAGGCAATGTTTACACGAGTACAGCCCCACCAGCGAGGAGTCTGGGGGTGCACAAGAAGCTGGGAGGGGACACAGCCAGGACAGCTGACCCAAACTGGCCGAAGGGATATTCCATACTATAAAATGTCATACTCAGTATATAACTTTGGGGAAACTGGCTGAGGGCTGGGACCGTGGTTCAAAGCTAGCTGAGCATCAGTAGTCTGTGGGTGGTGAGCAATTGTGCTGTGCATCACTTGTTTTGTATATTCTATTATTATCATCATCATCATCTTCCTTTTTTGTCATATTAAACTGTCTTTATCTCAACCCATGAGTTTTACTTTTTTTCCTGTTGTCTCCCTCATCCCACTGTGGGGAGGCAGGGGGAGTGAGCGAATGGCTGTGGTGTTGTTTTAGCTGCCTGCTGGGTTAAATGACAAAAATTCCAAATCCTTATCAACAACAGAATCAGAGAATGGTTTGGGTTGGAAAGGACCTCAAAAATCATTTAGTTCCAACCACCCTGTCATGGGCAGGGACGCCCTCCACTAGACCAGGTTGCTCAAAGCCCCATCCAACCTGGCCTTGAACGCTTCCAAGGAGGGGGCATCCACAACCTCTCTGGGCAACCTGTTCCAGTGCCTCACCACCCTCACAGTGAAGAATTTCTTTCTAACATCTAATCTAAATCTCCCCTCTTTTAGCTTAAACCCATTACCCCTTGTCCTGTCACTACACTCCTTGATAAACAGTCCCTCATCTTTGCTCTCGTGAGACCCCTACAGGAGAGGGGCAGAATCACCTCCCTCGACCTGCTAGCCACGCTGTTTTTAACCAGGACGTGGTTGGCTTTCTGGGCTGCAAGTGTGCATTGCTGGCTCATGTGGAGCTTTTCATCAATCAATACCCCCAAGTCTTTCTCCTCAGGGCTGCTTTCAATCCATTCCCCACCCAGCTTGTAGTTGTGCTTGGGATTGCCCCAACCCGTGTGCAGGACCTTGCACTTGGTCTTGTTGAACTTCATGCGGTTCGCACGGGCCCACCTTTTCAGCCTGTCAAGGCCCCTCTGGATGGCATCCCTTCCCTCCAGCGTGTCGACACAGCTTGGTGTTGTTGGCAAACTTGCTGAGGGTGCGCTCAATCCCACTGTCCATGTCACCGACAAAGATGTTAAACAGTGCCACTCCCAGTACCATCCCCTGAGGAATGCCACTCATCACCGATCAGGTGTTGTTCTCAAAAACACATTATTGTGTACTGTTTTAAAAATCTATAAATATCAAATGTTTTCCCATTTCCAAATGTTCTTATATTGATGTTCAATATAAGACTACTTTTTCTACCTCTTGCACATTGTGGATAACTATTAAAGGAAAATTTTTCCTGTTTTCTAGTGATACTTGCTATTTGGAAGGAGTAGAGTGGATGACCTCTGGTATCCCATCTTTGGTTTTGTGAGTCAAAGTCCTCAGAGTCTGAATTATCTGCTGGAAAGAACAGGTAGACACAATGGAGTACTGTGTTGCTGGTAAACTTCAATTTCAGTGTCTTAGTATTATGATCCATGCCACTGGTTTCAGTAATATTTCCAGTACTTTGGTTTTTCCTCTGTATATGACTATCTTCAATTCCTCTTGCCACTTACTTAGGCAGATAGTACTCATTGATGGGCACTCTTATTTTTTTAAAGTATGTTCTTTGAAAGGTTCAGTGTGATTCAATGTTGTATGAGACTAGCTTATATAATGTTTGTGCTATAATTTTTCTATTGAATGAAAAATGTTCCTGGCTACCCAATCATGTTTATTACTTTAGAGAGTGAGATATTACAAAGATGGGGCCAACTGAAGCATAAAACTTCCTCTATCATGATAGCCCTTTCAGCACTTCACAAAACCTACCTCTCAGTCCCACACCAGCATTTTAGCTCACCCACAGCTAGCCTTACAGATTTAGAAAAATGCTTGTTCTTGAGGAAAAATGGACATTTAGCATAGAATCATATGTATCATAGAATGGTTTGGGTTGGAAGGGACCTCAAAGATCGTCTTGTTCCAACCGCCCTGCCATGGGCAGGGACACCCTCCACTAGACCAGGTTGCTCAAAGCCCCATCCAACCTGGCCTTGAACGCTTCCAGGGATGGGGCAGCCACAATCTCTCTGGGCAACCTGTTCCAGTGCCTCACCACCCTCACAGTAAAGAATTTCTTTCTAACACCTAATTTAAATCGACCGTCCTTCAGCTTAAACCCATTACCCCTTGTCCTATCACTACACTCCCTGATAAACAGTCCCTCACCATCTTTCCTGTAGGCCCCCTTCAGGTACTGCAAGGCAGCAATTAGATCTCCCCGGAGCCTTCTCATTTATGACATAACATTCCAGATATTCCCCTCCTTCAGCAACGTAAGGTCTTCCAGGATCAGTGGAACACAGGTTGGTAAGGGTTAGAGGTACCAAAGAAGGTTACTGCCAGAGGAATCACTTTTTATCACCTATACTCTTTCACGTCTGGAAGGAAGAAAACTGTCCTGCTTGTAAAATGTCCTGATCATTCAGATACTCTGTGAACATTATCTCCACAAGAAGGCTTTCATAACCTTGGGGTAAGTCTGTGCATTTTGACCTGGCTGGTAGTTCAGTTCTTTCTTCCAGCTCCTTTCTGCTTCTCTTCAGATGCCTCATTCAGCATATTGACGTACATACTTTAGGTACATCTGTGAAGATATACTTTCAGTCAGACAGCTTGCAAATAGACATTGCAATTGGGTACATTAATGAAATACATAACTTTAAGACGCGTATTCAGTCTTTTGCAGACTACAGTTGCAATACTGTCTACCACTTTACGTTGTCACCAACAATATGAACATTAGAATACCTGAACCAATTTTAAAAATTATGGAAGTAATAAATACCTTCATTGGTTTTTCCAAACTCATTCCTCACAAATTAATGATTTGCCTTTAGAAATAAAATTGCACTTATTTCTGCATGATTTCCAGAATTACCCTGAGAACATATAATTTTATAAGACAGAGAAGAAGAGAAAAAACTTTACAAGAAAAAAGTAGTCCATCAGATATCAATTACATTGTGCTCTATTACCTTAGACTTGCTATCTAGATATCTGGTGAACTTAAAACAAACTGCTAAGTAATTTCAGTAGGGGTTTTCCCTTTATTTTCTCAGATTTGTGCTTTCCTTTCTTTTCTACTGTCACTCACCTTTAAACATCCACTTTTTATGTTTTGATCAAAGCCAGAGAGATCATTGTTTTTATTTGAAAAGAACTAGTACAACATGAATCTCTCTCCTCTTGTTATGATATGATTGTTGGTGATCTACTGTAATAATTTAGAAAGATGCTTATGAGAACCTATACTCATGAGCATAAAACTGGCTAAACAGCAGTTCCTGGTTATGTGAGAAAAGAGCTTTCTTCCACTTAAATTAAGTACAATGTTGAGATGAAACATTAGTATGAAGAGATTTGAAGGTATTGTATCTTAGAGATCAAGTTATTGTGTATTATGGTAATAATAAAACATTTTATAGGTTATCAAGCTTATAAAGAAAAGGATTGATTAAGTTAGAGAACCTATACAAAAAATTAAGTCTATTTAAAGTATTAATGACACAGACCCCTGAAAATAACAAGTGCCTTATTAAGAAGTTCTGTTGCTAGGAGACAGTAACCACAGTGTCAGAATAACATGTTTTTATTTCATATAAGAAATGCTCATTAATGTACATAGTTAGATAATGAGCAAGGATAGCTGTGTGATGTAAAAGATTGGGTGAAATGCTTAATTTGTCAGATGGGAAGCCAATAAAAAGTGCAGTTCTTTAAAACCTACTACAGTGTAGTGTGCCACAAGAACACACTGGTGACCAAGATCTGTTTGAAGCTTGACTAGAAGTAGGTAGACACCCTGCTCCAAATTACTCAGACAAAGTAATTCCAGTTCATAAATCAAATAAGAATAAATAAAGATAATAAACAGCTTTAAATAATGGTGGGATAGCTCACATGACTGGAATGCTGTTGTGGATGGCTACATACTTTTTAGGAAAGACAGGCGAGCAAGGTGAGGTGGTGGAGTTGCTCTTTATATGAGAGAGCAACTGGAACGTATCAAGCTCTGCCTAGAGGTGGATGAAGAAGTAGTCAAGAGCTTATGGGTAAGGATTAAGGGGCAGGCTAATATGGGTGACACTGTTACGGGTGTTTACTACAGGCCATCTGATCAGGAAGAGGAAGTCAATGAGGCCTTCTACAAACAGCTGGAAGTAGCCTCATGATCACAGACCCTGGTTCTCATGGGGGACTTCAACCACCCTGATATTTGCTGGAAAGGCAACACAGCTAGACACAGAGTCCAGGAGGTCCCTGCAGAACACTGATGATAACACTTGACACAGGTGGTGGAGGAGCTCGTGAGGAGAGGGGTGCTGCTGGACCTTGTACTACCAAACAAAGAAGGACTGGTTGGGGATGTGAAGGTTGGGGGCAGCCTTGGCTGCAGTGACCATTAGACGGTGGAGTTCAGGATCCTGCGTGGAAGAGGTAGGGCAATAAGTAGGATTACAACCCTGGACTTCAGGAGAGCTAACTTTGGCCTCTTCAAAGACCTACTTGGAAGAATCCTATGGGTTAGGGCTCTAGGAGGTAGGGGGGTCCAAGAGAGCTGGTCAATATTCAAGCACCACTTTCTCCAAGCTCAAGATCAGTGCATCCCTATGAGTAAGAAATCAAGCAAAGGAGGCAGCAGACCTGCATGGATGAGCAAGGAGCTTCTAGAAAAACTCAAAGGGAAGAAGGAAGTTTACAGAATGTGGAAAAAGGGACTGGCCACTTGGGAGGAATATAGGAACGTTGTCAGGGTATGTAGGGATGCAACAAGGAAGGTTAAGGCCCACTTGGAATTAAATCTGGCAAGGGATGTCAAGGACGAGAAGGAAGGCTTTTTCAAGTACATTGGGAGAGCAACAGGAAGACTAGGGAAAATGTGGGACTGCTGCTGAATGACGTGGATGCCCTGGTGACGGAGGATACAGAGAAGACAGAGTTACTGAATGCCGCCTTTGCTTCAGTCTTTACTGTTAAGGCTGGCCCTAGGAATCCCAGACCCTCGAGGTAAGAGAGAAAGTCTGGAGAAAGGAAGACTTTCCCTTGGTCGAGAGGGATCCTATTAGAGACCATTTAGGCAAACTCGACACCCACAAATCCATGGGCCCTGATGGGATGCACCCACAAGTGCTGAGGGAGCTGGCAGATGTTATTGCTAAGCCACTCTCCATCATCTTTGAAAGGTCATGGAAAACAGGAGAGGTGCCTGAGGACTGGAGGAACGCCAATGTCACTCCAGTCTTCCAAAAGGGCAAGAAAGAGGACCCGGGAAACTACAGGCCAAGTCAGCCTCACCTCCATCCCTGGAAAGATGATAGAATAGCTCATTCTGGATGTCATCTCTAAGTATATGGAGGAAAAGAAGGTTATCGAGAGTGGTCAACATGGATTCACCAAGGGGAAATCATGCTTGACCAATGTGATTGCCTTCTATGATGGCATGACTGGCTGGGTAGATGAGGGGACAGCAGTGGGTGTTGTCTGCCTTGACTTCGGTGAGGCTTTTGACACTGTCTCCCATAACATCGTCACAGGCAAGCTTAGGAAGTGTGGGTTTCATGAGGGGTCAGTGAGGTGGGTTGAGAACCGGCTGAATGGCAAGACTCAGAGGGTTGTGATAAGCGGCACAGTGTCTAGTTGGAGGCCTGTAGCTAGTGGTGTGCCCCAGGGGTCAGTACTGGGTCCAGTTTTGTTCAACATACTCATCAATGACCTGGATGAGGGAACAGAGTGTACCCTCAGCAAGTTTGCTGGTGAAACAAACCTGGGAGGAGTGGCCGACACACCAGAAGGCTGCGCTGCCATTCAGCAAGACCTGGACAGCCTAGAGAGTTGTGCAGAGAGGAACCTAATGAAATTCAACAATCACAAGTGTAGGGTCCTGCACACAGGGAGGAATAACCCCAGGCACCAGTACAGGTTAGGGGGTTGACCTGCTGGGAAGCAGCACTGCTGAGAAGGACCTGGGAGTGCTGGTGGACAACAAGTTAAGCATGAACCAGTGATGTGCCCTTGTGGCCAAGAAGGCCAATGGTATCCTGGGCTGCACTAAGAAGAGCGTGGCCCGCAGCTCGAGGGAGGTTATCCTCCCCCTCTTCTCTCCAGGGGACTGGAGCATCTCTCGTATGAGGAAAGGCTGAGAGAGCTGGGTCTGTTTAGCCTGGAGAAGAGAAGACTGAGAGGGGATCTGATCGATGCTTATAAATATCTAAAGAGCAGATAACAAGAGGATGAGGCCAGACTCTTCTCAATGGTGCCCAGTGACAGGACAAGGGGCAATGGGCACAAACTAGAACACAGGAAGTTCCATCTGCATACGAGGAAAAACTTCTTTACTATGAGGGTGACTGAGCACTGGAACAGGCTGCCCAGAGAGGTTGTGGAGTCTCCTTCTCTGGAGATATTCAAAACCCGCCTGGAAGTGATCCTGTGCAACCTGCTGTAGGTGATCCTGCTCTAGTGGGGGGGGGTGGACTAGATGATCTCTAGAAGTCCCTTCCAACCTCTGCCATTCTGTGATTCTGTGAATCAAGTGTTTATGGAGCTGTTTAATCTTGCTGGTACAGAATCAAGTTCAGTGTGTGATAGAATGGCATGGTTCATAATGCCATATAACAAAGTAACCTGTCTAAAAGCAAAGTTTCTAAAAGCATCAGGACTTTGGAGAGACAAGGAGGAGGATCTGTGTCACAAGCATGAATGCAGTACTGTACTCTAGGAGGTGCAAGGAAAGTTACCACAGCTAAAAAATATCAAAATAGCAAATTCTTTGTAGAAACAATTTCATAACTAATATCCAGTAGCTGCCTTAACTAGGGAAATTCTGAAATAAGTATCTAAATATATGGATTGAAAGAATTTGTTCTGGAAATCATGGTCCACATCACTGGTGTGGTGTTATAAAAGCATGGCATGGGGCTGTCTTCTTGAACTCCAACAAGGCACATCATAAAGCTCACACCACACTTTGGTTGTGTATGTATTGTCCATGGTGGTCCAGCTTTCCCAGTTTTGCTAGCTTTAGGGACTTTTAGAAGCCACGCTGACTGCTCTCAGCTAGACTGCAGGCAGATACAGAAGACATGGCCCTCTAACTCCACTGCCCTAGCTCCCCTTGGTATCAGTACTTTAGGCTGGTAAGTATATAGGCATTGGAATATAGGTTCTATATGAAGGAGGAGATATTTCTTAATAGCAGCATCCTGTCATTCTACCAACCAACTTTTCTACATCTTTTTCAAATGGAAGCAGCCTGCAGGCTACATATAGCCCCCCAGGGTGCCAATTCAGGCACACTGAACTGCTATTTAATTGTTATTTCTTTGTTTCTTTCAAACTTTACTTTGATTAAAATGAAACATTTAAAAATGTGAATATGCATTTTAAGAAATATGGCCTTGCTAAGTCATTACTTTAATATTTGACTAGTGCTGATTTCATATTGTATCAAAACTTTCCAGGACATCTGTGAGAAGTCATGCTTGATTGTGATCAGTGGCTGACACAATGGCTTCTTCCCTTACAAATAAGGGAATGTGGGTGAACAGCATAAAAATGCTTTCAGATATTTACTTGAACGCAATGTTCGTGCATCCTCCCTGCCTCCACCTACTTTGGACACTCTTCTGGAAAGTGCTTTTGTGAAAAGTGTTACTGGCAGAAACAGCAAATGTTAAATACATATAAGGAAGTATTTGTGGAAATAAATTTTTTATCTCTTTCAGATATAAAATTATTCTATTATGTTTAACCATTCAGGCAACAGAAAAAAAAAAAAAAGAATTTGATATTTGCAGCCAATGAAAAGTAATAAAAGTGCACATTTTTAATGTAAACAATTTTTTTCAACTTGCTTAAGATCAGACTATTTGGGCCCAGGTCTGATTTACAGAAATTGCTCAATAAATAATGAATACATTTGTGATTTATATGAAAACATAAAAATTGTAAGCTGCTCCTGGTTAATTCACAGAGCGAGGAAAACAACAAAATAGAAAGCTTAATTAATTTGAATAATTTATTTCTCTATAAAGTCAGTCATTCAACTTGTAATACATTTCCATCCCACTCCCCAGAGGCTATATGCCTCACACGTTTTGCACATGATCACAACTCTAGAAAATAGACCGGGGACAAATTCTAGTTTGACTGAATTCCCACCTGAGGACTCTACTGAGCACATCCTGCACGTTCTTTCTGGACAATGCTAGCAGCAAAACCAGGAACTTGCTCATTGTTTGGTGAAGCTTTTGGAAATTTTATTATGATTTCCATGTGTTTGAGATGATGCCTCATAAGGGATTCTTCCTGCAAGATTTTTTTTTTTTTTAAAGTAATCCAGCTTTTGCCCTATGCTCAATTAAGCTCTAGAGCTGTTCATAGGCCTAGCAGTAGCAGATAACTGTAACAGATAAGAAAAATGCCCTTCATTTTTATAGGTATTCTTAGAGAACTCTTGTCTGCCTAGAACCCAATCACAGATTTCCAAATCCTTCATAAAATTCAGATATGTATATAATTCATAATGAAACAAGGAAATAATTGCAAGTTGTAAATTCAGATGTTTTCTTACATAGGTCTGAAATGATGCCATGATGCTGTTGTCTTGGCCTGTTCCTATTAAGAGTTATCTCACGTACAGTTATCTATGTCTTTTCAATCCACTTTGCAAAGAATACATAGCGGTTTCCTGAGCAGAGCAGGAAAATACAGGCAACAGTTTCCTATCCGAGTCTGCTTTGCTGCCAGTCCTGTGCTCATATGCTTTTTTCTTTTCTTTTCAAATGCTCCCTTGTTAATCTCCATGTTTTGTTCTGTGCTCAAATTTCTGTAATGTACGGAACATCTCAGGCTCTCCATTTGCAGTCTGTTTTCACAGTAACATAGCATAGCTTCTGCTCAGACCTTGCCATGCCTTTTTGTACCTGAAGCCATCAGTTCAGGTTCGTGTTCCTCTCCAGATTCTTGCAAAACAAAATGAGATTTATTCTTTCCATTGTTTCAGATATTATTAAATCTGAGGGAGTGTAGTTGCCATGTTTTGTTGGTACTCTTGCTGACTGAATTCAGGGTGGTTAAGGATGTTTCAGAAATGTCCGTACATCATTAGCTATTCCAGGACAAGAATGGCACGAGGAGATCTGTGTTCTCTAACACACATATAGAGCTTTAATTCATTATTAAGACTATATGGTACTGAAAGAGCAGTTATACTTGGCAAATAATTTGTCAGGTTTGGGAAATAAATCCTTTGATGAATGAAACAGTATATTTTTATTTCACTAGGGTTTTTAAAAAATCTGTATGTTGGCTGTGCATTTCACAAAAAAAAACTAGGTATGTAATGCAGGAACCAAGAATGGACGAAATAGAAGATCAGAAGACATTATATCTAAGTGCAATAGATAAGCAATGAAAACATATTTTCAAAAGAAATGACTAACTGAAAAAGTAGATGTATAGGTGCTGCTGTTTTTTTGAAGATGTTTTCTTTATTATAAATTAAGAATTTTTATTGAATTTTTTTATTTACTCTTGCTGGAGCTAGCCATATGGTTATGAAAAATAAAAAATAATGACCTAAATGTGTTGTCTTATGTTTCTTTTTTCTTCTGAGGTCAAGTTTATTTTGCAGTGTGGTGCCTGTTTTTTCACAGTGCCACTGCCAAATGACTTTAAAATTACAAATACAGAACTAGATTAAAAGAACATGATTAAGATTGCAAAGGCTGGGGGGAAAAAAATCATAATTAAGGTTGCCTCTGCAGTTTTAACTCAGTTTCTGTGCATACGTCCATCCTGATAAGAGTATTTAATTACATAGTCATGGACATTTTTTTTTTTTCACAGGGCACTTTCCCAATCAGTGAGCACCACCAGTCCTGTATGTGTGTAAAGTACCTATCCAAAAATCTTTTTCTCGGTTACATATTCCCAGGCCTCACTCAGTGGTGGCTAGCCAAATCTTGTTATGGAGAGAATTATTAATTCTGTTATGTCTCTTCAGTGGTATTTATCACTGTTGTATGTTATGTGTCCTTCAAATAAGAATTCATGTATTTTCATGTGAGAAGTTGGTACCATTGTCTTTCTACAAAGGGGAATAGAGATAAATTGTTGTCATTGAAGTTTGCTAATTTTGAGCATCCAATTTGAAGTATCTACAAGTTGGTATTTGAATCAACCACAATACTACTAAAGCCCACTGACTTCTGTGCAGCTCTTCCTTTGGACAGCTTCTCTTTGTCATCTGGGATCAGCAATGAGGACACAGAGAGACAAGGTCTCTGCTCTCTGACCGGGACTTGAGATGTCCCATACTGGCCCAGAACTGTGATTACTGGGGAAACCTGAATCCGAAATGGATTTTTATATTCTGAGCCTTGAATTCTCTCCTGAAAATCTAGGTAGTGTATACACTTTCTGAAGGTGACAGATACCATCTTTCTATTGGGGAGGAATAGTTACATCTCCTTTTCTATCCAGTATGCTAGATTGAGACATGGGTTCCTATTTTTTCTTTTTCCTGGGGGTTTGCAATCCTATCTGATATCTCAGGGATTATCTCTATCCTATCAGCAGATTATGTTGGAGATAGTCTTACTGGAACATCTTACTGTCTCTTACTATAATGGTTATATTTTCCTGGGTAAGTATTATTATTTGGGGTTTTTTTGAACTGGATTAGAGGGTGGAAGAGAACAGGGAATATGGTTCTTTCAGTTAAAGATCAGAACATTCATATGCTGACAGTAGTATTTCACTGTATCATAGCTCATGTAGGTCCAAAGGTCCTCAACAGGAATGAAGTATCTGACCAATGATCTCCTGACTGAACCACTCCCATGCCCTCTCTTCCCCAGCCCCACAGAAGAATCCAACTTCAAGCCCAAATACCCAAGTATGGACAGATAAAAGCGTCATGAAGCAGAAATAAGACAATGAAATTTCAGATGGTTTTACGAAAGCCACAAACACCTGAAAATATAATTTTATGATGGAACTTTTTGGTGCTAGTTTGGTTGTCTCCTGTTCTAAGATATCCTTATTTAAAATGCTACCATCTAACTGAGAAGTGAAGGGAAAGTTTCTGAATGTTTCTTTTCCATGTTGAAGCTATTTAAATTATTTCATTTTAAGAACCATGAAATTTTTAGTATTAATTTTCTTTGTGTACATTGAGTTGGGTCCCACTCATTCTGCTCTCCTTAAACAACAGGAATCTTAGCATAAGTTCACAATAACTGTGAACAAGTTTGCAAATAAGGAATTTATTTTATTTAAAATGTAATTTTGGAATAATAGGAGTTTGATTCTCATTTTGAAGTATTTTTTTGTATTTTGAAAAATTAAGAAATTAAATTGACTACAAAAACTGTAAGAGCAGATAACGTTAGAAAGGACGTAACCAGAAGGAATCAAAAAAGAAAACATAATTCACTAATTATAGTCTTCGTGGAACTTCCATTGACCTCAGTGATGGGAGCCTTTTGAAGTTTCATCAGGACAAATGCGAAGCCCTGTACCTGGAGAGGAAGAACCTCTTGTAATAGCACAGGCTGGGGAACAGTTCTGGTGAAGAAATCTGATGGTCTTGGTGATCCGCAAGCTGAAACAAGCTTGAATGAAAGCATAATTGCAGGATTGATTCCCTTGATATTGCTGTACCGGTGAATATTTAGCACACTTGTTTATCTGGCCGCATTTAGGACTTAAGAGTTCTGTAGTGAGAGGAACATGCAAAGAAAGCCCTAGCTGATGACCATTTTTTTGCAGACATGGCCTACAAGCTTTAAGTAAAGCCTTCTGCTTCTGCAGTTTTGGTGATTGTAAACTTTAGCCTGGACTAACAGGCAGTTCCATGAACTGAATTGTCAAAAGAACAGATTCCCATGGGATAACCAGTAAGTTTGATCATGTCTGTCCATTATCACATCTGTGAGCCTGTCTGTTAAAGAAAAAAAACACAAACCCCACAACAAACCACAAAACCACCCCCCAAAAAAAACCTCAACCCAAACCATACCAGTTTTCAGACTGCAGAACTCCTAAAAAGTCTGAATCAGAAAAATACCAGTAAAAATATTTCAAAGTCATAGTTCAGTTCTAGGGTTTTCTGTAATTTAACCCAGTATCTAGCTGTCATGTCCTGATAAAATAGTATCTGAGCATTTAATTTCTCTAGCCTCATTTAGTCATATATGCTTTATTCTTCAAAAGGATAGTTCAGAAGACATGACCACTGAAAAAAGCAAGGTTTACTCTATGAGGTTTACTGGCCTGGGCATAATGTGGTGCAGGCAATTAGCCTGATGGTGTATGTACTCAGGCTGGTTTGTAGCCAGCCAGGTAGGTGCATGTACAAGGGTTGCTCCTACCAGTCTGTACCTATCTGCAGAGCTGTGCCTGCAATTACCATATCTGACAAAGAATAAGCTGTGATTATAATATATGTGACACAGGAGGTCTTGAAATAAGCTTTCTTCTTGGTGATTGGCAGGAGACACTGAGTGGCTTTAGCATAGAGTACTGAAGTGTATTTCTGAACTGATTCCACCTTTATTCCAGAGAAACCAGAAGGGTAATAATTTCATAATTTTGTAAAAGTGTTATCAAGATCAGAGAAGAATGTCGTTCATTTGAATTTGGAAGAGAATCCAAGTGACTGCTTTGCATCAGTAAACTTCAGAATGCTCTAGTAATTCATCACGCTTGATAGGAAGAAAACCAAATTGAAGGAAGTGGGTGTATAGTGCTCTTAGCACACTTTTGGATTTAGCTGAACTTTACTCTTCAGTTCACTGGCTTGCGTGACATTAAGAAGACAAGAAAGGTCAGTCAAATGGCAACATCAAAAAGGTTCTTAAATTTCAAGGATGGCTCTTGACTTTGGCCAGGCTGGTGAATCCCTAGCTAATTATCATGGTATACCAGTAGACAAGCACTGTACTCTAGATGTAAAACTATATTCTTTTGATTTTCAAATAATGTGCAATGGTGTAACAACATTCCCAAGTTCCGACCACAATCAAACAGAAAATAGATTTTGCAAATGTGTTACACTTTTAACAGATTCTAGAAGATGGAGTCTTTGATTTATGTAAAGATGTTTATGGTAATATTGAAGATTTGACCACTACCTTGATGCTGTTGTAAGTGGGGTATAATTAATATTTCTTCCTGGCACTAGGGCCAGCAGGTCAGTAGTTGCTCAGGAAAGGAAAAATGTTATATCTATCCCAAGTGGGAGCTCTACTTTTTGAAGTTCTGCTTGTACCAGGTGGGGTTTCAGTTTGGTAGATAAGGGAGCTGTAATCAAAACCTTGAAAGTGCAGAAATGAAGAACTGTTTGAATTACATTTGACCTACTTTTTTTTTTTTTTTTTTTTTAAATCTCAGTGTACTTCTTGCATAGACTTGTAGCCAGTTTGGCATGCATTTATTCACTATACCCAATCCTTCTTCACATGAACAGTGTTGGAAATTGTGGTAAGGCTGGCAAGCTTCCAGAGCTAGCAAACCGTTGTAGAAGCACCTTCACTCTTTGAAGAGCGAACAGTAAAGAATAAATGACTCTTTCTCAAATGTCCACAGATGGAAATTAGCCTGGATCATTTATGGATGAATGTTAGCAGAATAGTGGCATAAATTAAAAATACCAATAAAATACTATTCGAGTGATTTAATCGAAGGCATCAAGGCCAGCTAGTTCAAGAAAGAAAATGAAAAGGAATAATTCCAGAGATGACTGCTGATTTAACCTGTTGCAATTAATAGACTTCAGTGCCCTTGATATGCCTCTAGTTGATGAATGCAATGGTAATGACTACTGAATCCATCAAAAATAAACATATTCATTGTGGCTGACTTTTGAATTTAGAACAACCAGAACAGAAAGTTAAACCATTGGGCTAATTTGAGGCACCTCATCACTGCAGTAGATAGTATTCTAGTTTCTTGCGTAATGTATGCCTGTATGCACTCAGCAAGAGGAAGCCGGAGTGAATGGAGAAGACCTACTGAGGTGATGAAAACTATCACTTAACAGAGAGTTTTCCCTAAGTTCCTAAGAGATATTTATGCATCAGTTCCTTTTCCAGGCTAAACACATTTTGCAACTGTGGGTATGCGTTACCACCGAGATAAACTTTTCTGTGCATCAATACAGATTGATTGTTTCTAGATAGTGCACCGTGAACATTGCATTTGGTTCCCCAAGATAAAAAGCCAAGTTACTCCTTGGAACTACTTTTTGGGTTCTGTTAAACAGCAGTTTCCTCTGCATTATAGCAATTCAAACAGCTGAATGGCCAGTCCTGACAAGACTAGTTAGTGCCTTTTAAAAATTTTGTGTGAACGCTAGGCTTAATTTTTGTTACGGAGTAGACTGGTAGGTTTCAATGCCTGTAGAACACCTGTGAATAGATGCCACTGTGGATGCAAACCACATCTTAATGGTGATAGTCCAGAACTCCAGATATTGAATCAATAGCAGTTTTACTGTTGAGATCAACTGCAGTATAAATACATAGTGATAATAACAGGATTAAAATAACTGTTCTAATGAAAATTATAAAAATCTGAAAGAAAGCTAGATATGGAATAGAATATTTCAGTTGGAAGGGACCTCCAACAATCATCTAGTTCAACTGCCTGACAGCTTCTGGGCTGACCAAAAGTTAAAGCATGTTATTAGGGGCATTGTCCAAATGCCTCTTAAACCCTGACAGGCTTGGGGCATCGACCACCTCTCTGGGGTTGATATGCAATACAGAATCCATAAGATCTTTTATAGCTAACTGCACCTCAATCACATGGTTCCATTTTCTAAGGAAAGGCTCTGTAAAACATAACTTTAAATACTTTGCTGTAGTCAGTATTTATAACATAGTCGCTGTTTTTTATTTTCTGTGAAACATACTTATGTAGTTATATTTTTTTGGGGGAAAGCCCCCCCTTTTTGGCTATGTCATTGAAACCATCTTAATTTTAAGTTATAATGGGCAAATTCCCAACTTTCTAGTATTCTCTGTTAGAAGCCACTCCCAAGCCTGTCATCATGATGGTAAGGAACAGAGTCTTTGGAGAGGCAGCATCTCATTTGCAGTGAATTCCTGGATGGTTTTTCTTAAATTGGCTCTTACCCAGGAGTAGCTTAAATGTGGTTATTCATTTAAATAGTTTACTACTGGGAAAACAAAGCTCTATAAAGTACAAGATCTCATTTGCAAAGGGGGTCCTGGGGACTAAAAGTGGATATACACGTGCCATGTGTTGCAGTCTCCATCTTCTGCTTTTCCTGCTGTTAGGAAATAATTTGAAAGTTACCTAAAATAGGAACCATATACTCAATGGCTGAACAAAAGGCTCAGATGTGTCTCCATAGCAGAACCCACAGTGGTAGCCTTCAGCAGTAGTTCCCGTAGCCCACAGTGAAAAAAAAGCGAGTGGTTATTGGGAGGAACAGCACAGCTTCCTCCCAGGAGGGATGTCACAGACCCAAGGGAGGGCTTGACTGTGATGTGTGGGAGCTTCTGGGCATGACTATAGTAGTAAAAGGGACGTGCCTAGAACCATTCTTTAGTCATGAGAGCATCTAGCACATAACAGCTCATGTCCATGATATTAAAAAAAACCCAACAAATAAATAAAGAGCTCTTGTGCTCTGAAACAGAGATGCTGCCTCAAAAATATCTTTGGAAATTATTTCCAGCTGATGTCAAGTCTTGAGTCATGCCTATGCTTAAAGTATACCAAGGATCAGTCTGACAACAACAAGAGTTATTGACTTTCAGTGCAACTTCTCTTTTCAGAGATCCCTTAGAATTGTAGAATGAAAGGTGTTTTCACCTAATTTAGGGGAAAAATAAACTAAATCCTTGGGTCATTAATCCTTATCAAAGAGCCCAAAGCATGGGTGATAAAAGCTTTAGGAAAACAATGTTTTTTTCATACATCTAAACTTTCTTCACATGAAATAGTTTCTTGGGTGACAGTATGTAGAATATCTGTCAGGAAATACACTTTAAAACTGTCACAAGCACAATGAATTGCCCTGAAAATAATGGCCATCTTACTAATGACACTCCAGCACTGTCTCTTTTTATCTTATGCTTCCCTGAAACATAAGAAAATGTTTTAAACACTATCAGAAAGTCCCACAAAATTGAAAAATGGAACCTGGTACCATTTGTAATTAGTTTTATTGTCCAACAGTTTTAGTTTTAGTTTTATTGCCCCCCCCCCCCCAAAAAAAAAGTCTCAGAAACAATCCCCCCCTATTTTTGAGGGGACTTTTTTAGATTTTACCCAACGCTTCATTCAAACTCTTGTGCAGTCTATGTTTGGCTGAACTTTTTTTGGAGAATCTAAAAGATTTCAGAGACACTTCTAAAAGTGTTTACATTAACTACAGAGTGTAGAAAAGAAGATGGGGATCTTTACATTTGAATTTGATTCTCTTCTGTGCTGTAGTGTCTATAGATTGGAAACTGGCTTTAACAGTTGATAGTACATGCTTTTTTTTGGCATACTATTAGAGTTAAAATTTAATATCATATAGAATATCATTTGTGCTATTGTATATAAATGAATCATAGAACCATAGAATCATTTAGGTTGGAAAAGACCTTTAGGATCATCAAGTCCAACCGTTAACCTGGCACTGCCAACTCCACCACTAAACCATGTCCCTAAGCACCACATCTACACGTCTTTTAAATACCTCCAGGGATGGTGACTCAACCACTTCCCTGGGCAGCCTGTTCCAGTGCTTGGCAACCCTTGTGGTGAATAGTTTTTTCCTAATATCCAATCTAAACCTCCCCTGGCACAATGTGAGGCCATTTCCTCTTGTCCTATCCCTTGTTACTTGGAAGAAGAGACCAACACCCACCTGGCTACAACCTCCTTTGAAAGGAAGAAGACAAAACTATTTTTCAGCTAAAATACGTAACTTCAAAAAATGTGTATTTCTCCTATATATTTCTCATTTTTTTCTGCCATCTATTTTATCATAAACACAGAAACTACCTACAGTCCCCAAAGGAAGGAATTGAATTTAAGAATATAGATACCACTCAATTTTTCAAATTCTCTGAAAAACTGTGATATAGATTTTCTAAATGGAATCACAGTTATTAAATTCAAGACATGATTTTTATTTATTTTTAAGGGGATAACTAGGAGAAGTGAGCTGAAGTTTCATATACTTCATAAAACTGGTCTTTTATCATGTTGATGTTTGTATTCTTCCCTGAACAACTGAACAACAACAGTTTCTATTAGTGTCTTGTACAATTATGTCTGTTTGATTATTAACAGTTTCATGAAAATACATTTTTTACCCTTTTCTATTTTGTTGTTCATTCTGTTTGTGAAGGAGATTTTTCTCTAAAAAAACCAAGGAGCTCAGTTGCCTGAATGTAATTGTATTCTCAGTTTACTTTAAGCAGAGATTTTTAGTTGATCTAAAGAAAAAAATTGTTGGGTTTTTGCTGTAAGCCAGATGAACAAAAGCTGTGCTTTCCCATTTTTTTCCTGACTTTATTACCTAATTGTTATTCTTATTACAAGGTGTCTGCCATTATTTTATTTATTTATTTTGCAGCAGGCTCTTTTCTCTTACATTTGTTCTAACTGGTAGTAAACCCTTAATGCCACAATGACCAGTGGAAAACCACCGTGTCTGACACTAGGAGACAAAAGAAGCAGGAGGGATCTGTGAAAAATGCCTGCAAGAATTGAAGCACAGTGTGGATGGAGATGATTCACATCTCTGCAGTGATTCTTCAGTAAAAGGTAGCAGAGCAGAACCAAAGACCATTTTCACTTGTCTTGAATTCATTTCACCTGATCTCTAAAGTATTTCCCTGTTACCCACTGGAGCTTTGAAATGGGCTGCATGTCTGAGTACTGCTTTTTTTTTTTTTTTTAATTTCCAAAAAAGTGAGAGTGAAAAAGGCAGCTAAGAGAGGGAGAAGCTGCAGGCAAGTAATGCTGAAAAGAAACACATTCAGCCATCTGTCCGTCCATCCCTGGAAACTTTCACAGATTTTTGTGCAATCTGATTTAAAATAAAAAGGTTTTTCAAAAGCATTTAATGATCTTAAGTTCCTGAATCACTTAAATGCTTTTGAAAATGTTGCTAGACATTGATGCATCTGTATTTAAACTAAGAAACATTTTCTATTTAACAAAGCTGCTGGTAATTTTTTATCTATTCTTATGGCTATTTTAGTTGCTTCCTTGAAAAATGAACATTTTTTTTTCTCTTTTCCAAGTATTTTAATGACAATTTGATTTAGTAACTTAGGGCTATCTTATTCCTCTTCAAGTCTATGTAAATCTGCTGGATGCTTTTAATGGAGCAATCAAACCTGTTGCCCTTCATCCTGTAAAGCTATAGGCACATGCTTATGTGAGTTGCTCACAGACTCAAAATAAGTACTTTTAAGCTTGCATGGATAAAATGAAATGGGGCTGGGAGTGACCTCGTGGATCACTGTGTTCCCTTCCAGCACAGACAACTGCAACCATCTGACAAGCTGATTTTCCTTGGGTTTAAACCAGTGATAGGGCTTGTCCTGTTAGTATGACTGAAAAGATGTTCTGAATTTTCCTGCCTTCATGGCTGAAAACTTTCCTGGCATTCCAGCTCATGTCTGCAGAGACCTGAGATCCAAGTCTGAGTGCTTTCTGATTGACTTCAGCTGAAGCTGGAAAAAATCAACAAAGATTTTGCCACTAGTGAAGTATTGAACCAGGATTCCTCAAACGTGCAAGTTTAAATTTAATTTCACTGGGAAGCAGCTTACCTTGTTAAATTCTTTGGGGAGCTGCCTGCATTTTTCCTAGCTGCTCAAGCTCCATATGTGTTACCCAGAGTCGTGCAGCTGAGACTTTTGGGAGTTCATCACCCACACCCTCTCTGTTCCTTATGGGAACCATTTGCTGCTGCTCACTTTTGTGACTGAATTTTGGATCCTTCTAAAAAAAAAGAATAAATTACTTTTTCTAAAACTTCTGGCCATGTAGAAGTAATGCCATTGTTACTTGT
This sequence comes from Balearica regulorum gibbericeps, assembly GCF_011004875.1. Lineage (NCBI taxonomy): Eukaryota > Metazoa > Chordata > Aves > Gruiformes > Gruidae > Balearica > Balearica regulorum. The sequence goes on from NC_046186.1 coordinate 20,343,316, forward strand.
GCACTACCACACTATGTAACGTTTATTATATCATTTAGGCTAATTGCACTGTTGAAAGTTTAAAAGGGAGCTGCTAAGGCTGGTGGATCTAAATCTTTGCTAAAGAAACAGTAATTTACTACCCAGAAAGTGATAGACAATTAGGGCTGGCAATTGTAATGCCATAGGAAAATAAAGAATGGCCCATTTCCTCTTGCACAAACAGGACATAATCTTTTTATGCTAAGTACTCTGCTTTGCAGACACACACCAGAGCCCCCATGCTTGCATCTTCAAAGAAGCAGCCTACAGATACAGTATATATTATGCTCATTGATGCTATATATTGTAAGGTTTTTACTGTAGAAGTGCTTTTGCCTTGCCAGGGTTAGACAAATATCACATCAACCTTTTTATTTTGCTACCATCACTGATGTTCCAGGCCCTAATATCTGGAGATGATAGGTTTCACTACACGTCAGGGTAACTGCAGAGAATATAGCACTCAGTCTGCCCTGTCTCAGATCTGCTCAGGGTGCGAGACAAAGGAAAAAGAGAGAGAAAATCTGCGTGTGTGTGTGTGTGCGCGCGCATGTGTAGGTAGTTTTAGCAGAAGGGAATTAGCTGGCTCAGAGCTTTGGTTATCACATACAGAGAATTTCAGCCCTGGTCTCTTGTCTGAATCAGTCAGATCCACAATATCCAAAAGTGGTTATCAGCTAATGATTGATTGCCTATGAAGTCATTCAAACCAGACCCCCCCCAGCAAGACTCACCTGGAGTTTGTACACCCTTTCTAGGTGCACCGAAGAGATCAATGCTTCCAGCCATCCCCCAGCTCCTCGTAACCGTCCCTTTGCTGAAGTGAGGGCTACTTCTCCCACAAGCCGGCTGCCCAACTCCTGGTGTAATTGCTTCCAAACCCATCTCAGTCAAGATGAGCCAAATAACCTTAGCAAGTTGAAATAATTAGCCTCAGCTAAGCTGTCTGGTTTTGCCTGGGAAGGCTGGGAGGTGGCTGTACAAGCTGGAAGAGCTGGTGAGCTGCAGCAGCAGGACAGGCAGATGGGACTGGGATGAGTAACCTGTACAGACAGCATGGCTGTGACTGGAAGGGGATCTACAAATACTCAGCTGCTTTGTTCACTCTTGTGACAGCTCCAAACCTGTTCCCAGAGACTAAATCAGAGTAAGAAATCAGCCACTTGGCCTTACTCGTCGTACTTTGATTTTTCTGTTACATGTACCAGTCAGTTAATGATTGTGGCTTAACCTATTAAGACTAAACCTTGGTCCCATTACAAGAATAATCAAATAATCATTGCTTTCTCTGAAATCAGAGGTTAGTTCTTAATTGCAAGAGAGTTTGTAATTCTTTGATCTACAACAATGCCAAAGTGCTCAGTGCAGGGAACATAAACACTTGTCCTGGATCAGCCTGATAAACAACTACTCCTGGAGCTGTTTGTTACACCTGATCAAAAGCAAGTGGGACGGAGCATAGGAACTCCTGGTTGCTGCCAGTCCTGCAGCCAGGATGCCTGACCTAGGTGTAAAAGGGCTGCGATTCCAGTCATTTTGACAAGCCCTGAATTCACCATTAAATATTTAGAAGGAGTGAGAGATAGAACAAGAGTTTTTCTCTTGGCACAAGCAACATTTTTCAGATTGTAGTTTTGCGCTGCTGTTGTATGATAAATCATTTACTATGGTAATGGGATGAGCTTAAATTTCTGTGTGAGGGAGCAACAGCTAACTGAGGGACAGGTATGAGGTGTGGCCCTGAGGTTTTCATTTCTAGAGCCACTTTTTCAGCATGAACTGTGGATAATAACCATGTAATGGAAGTTGTCACCTTTTGGCCTCTGCACCTCTAACTCTCAAATAATGGCCAAAAATGTGAAGTCTTTAAAATTAAAAGTTTTACATCTGTCAAGCTGTAAATACACAGAAGAGCAGGGCTGTTATTCAGTCACGTTAAAAAGAAGTTGAAAAGCCTCTGAACTGGAGGATGGTCGCCATTATGTAAGAATACATTTTTAAAGAGTGTGCTCTTATTTTAATAAAATCCTCAGTTTAACCATCATTTTTTCCTAACTCTTATTATTTGACCTTGGTGCCACAGAAGGTTATGGAACAGTTCGCCTTGGGTGCTGCCACCAAGCACGTGCAAGACAACCAGGTGATCATGCCCAGCCAGCATGGGTTCATGAAAGGCAGGGCCCACCTGACCAACCTGATCTCCTTCTATGACCAGGTGACCCACCTAGTGGATGAAGGAAAGGCTGTGGATGTTATCTACCTGGACTTCAGTAAAGCCTTTGACATGGTCTCCCACAGCATTCTCCCGGAGAACCTGGTGGCTCATGGCTTAGATGGGTGCACTCTTCGCTGGGTAAAAAACTGGCTGGCAGGCTGAATCCAGAGAGTAGTGGTGAACGGAGTTAAATCCAGTTGGCGGCCGGTCACAAGCAGTGTTCCCCAGGGCTCAGTCTTGGGGCCGGTCTTGTTTAATATCTTTATCAGTAATCTGGATGAGGGGGTCGCATGCACCCTCAGTAAGTTTGCAGATGACACTAAATTGGGAGGGAGTGTCGATCTGCTTGAGGGTAGGAAGGCTCTACAGAGGGATCTGGACAGGCTGGATCGATGGGCCGAGGCTAATTGTATGAGGTTCAACAAGGCTCGTGCCAGGTCCTGCACTTGGGTCACAACAACCCCAGGCAACGCTACAGGCTTGGGGCAGAGTGGCTGGAAAGCTGCCTGGCGGAAAAGGACCTGGGGGTGCTGGTTGACAGCCAGCTGAACATGAGCCAGCAGTGTGCCCAGGTAGCCAAGAATGCCAACAGCATCCTGGCTTGTATCAGAAATAGTGTGGCCAGCAGTGATCGTCCCCTATACTTGGCTCTGGTGAGGCCGCACCTTGAGTGCTGTGTTCAGTTTTGGGCCCCTCACTACAAGAAAGACGTTGAGCTGCTGGAGAGTGTCCAAAGAAGGGCAACGAAGCTGGTGAAGGGTCTGGAGAACAAGTCTTATGAGGAGAAACTGAGGGAACTGGGGTTGTTTAGCCTGGAGAAGAGGAGGCTGAGGGGAGACCTCATTGCTCTCTACAGCTACCTGAAAGGAGGGTGTGGTGAGGGGGGTGTTGGATAGGACAAGAGGAAATGGCCTCAAATTACTCTAGGGGAGGTTTAGGTTGGATATTAGGAAAAATTTCTTCACTGAAAGGGTGGTCAGACCTTGGAACAGGCTCCCCAGAGAGGTGGTGGAGTCACCATCCCTGGAGGCATTCAAAAGGCATGTAGACATGGCACTTTGGGACATGGTCTAGTAGACATGGTGGTGTTGGGTTGATGGTTGGACTTGATGATCCTAGAGGTCTTTTCCAACCTTAAAGATTCTATGATTCTATGATTCTAAGAGCAGCATATATTAACTCCACTATCTCTCCCCTGTCGACAAGCTAGTTACCTCTAATGGTCTGTTTAGTCACCTAGTTCCCATTATTTCAAGGTTTAATTTCTTTCTCTGACACCAACTGGTAATGTGAGTATGAAATGTTTCCTACTGGGCACCTCTTCTGATAGTGTTGGGCTGCAGCTGGCCCAGGTTGAGAGATGCAAGAGTGACGGTAGCTGCCCAGGGTTGCACCGAGGTGCTGTCTGCACTTCTGGAAGGCGCATCAAACCCAGAATGGTGCTGGTTAAGCTAATGAGTCCTACAAACAGTGGTGTACCTTTGCTGCATCAGATAGGCCATACAGGTCTGAAAAAGTGAATGATGGTTATTTCTGCACAGCATTTTATTGGGCAGTCAGAGCAATTTACGCACAACATGGAGTGATGAGCTAGCTGATGTTTGTTTTAATTGAAACTGTTATCCTCTGAAAGCATTACTTGGTACAGGCTCAGCAACCCCACCCTACCTGGTCCAACTAATTTACATTTAAAGTTTTGCATAAAGGCATGGCCAAACATGGCTATTCTGGCTGTGGCAGGGCTGGATTAAGCAGTTCCTATCCAGCCTACCCTTTCCTGCCCTTTTCTTCTCCTGGTACCAAAACATAAGTGTCACGGTTCTGCAGGCTTTACTGTTTGTCTGAGAGGTTTCTAAGCAGGGTGAGAGACGATCCTATTTAAAAAAACCCCTTAAGCTAGGACTGTGGACAGAAGTCGGGAAAGGAGCAAAATCTGAGTTATAGTGGAGCTGATTATTCTGTCACGATGAGCATTTGCCAAAATTTGGAGATGTTTCTGTGTCAGTGTACTTTCTGAAGAAATGTTGTAGGACAATACCATCTGTCCAGGATCTGTAAAGTTCTTCATTGATTTACTAAAGTCAGAATTATTAAGGTTTTCTTTTCAAGTATTTATATTTATTTAAAGATGTATCTGCTTGTGAGTGTTTGAAATGCTCTGTGCTTATTTATTTATTCATTTATTTCTGTTGACTCTGACTAGATAAAAGCATGGGCCAACACTTACGAGGGCTGATATATAACATGGTGTTATTTTAGCACAAATGATTACTGTTCAGCACCTGCATAAGATCAGCCATGACAGCTGATGGTTTAAAATTTATGATGCATCACGTTACCAATATGATTTCAGCTCCAAAAACATACAAAACTTCAGTCTCCTTGTCTTTGCACATATAATTTTAAGTAAAGAGAGAACAACTCTGGGCTCTTCTGACAATTTTATATCTTATTGCATCATATAGTGTGGATTATATACAGCAGAGACAGCTGAAAAGTACAGTTTCCCTGCAGACTCAGCCCTGACAGATTTGCAGCCTGCTGAATCCTGCAGAGAATTGAGGATATGCATTACAATGTGTTGTCTCCTGCAGGATGCCGTGAACTTTCAAGTTGTTTTCACTGTGTAATTGCTACAGTTTTGAAAGTCAGGTAATAGTAGTGGAAGACTAAGTGATAGATGCAAAAAATACAATTTATGAGCAGTGTTTTCCCATTTAGAGTAATACACATAGTAAATCAGATCATTGTCTAGTTTGCTAATACATAGCACATTGTACTGCAATGTAAAACTAGAGCAGAGCACTTACCACATCTGGAGTGCGATTACTTAATTGAATGCATATCATGTGCCCAAAAAAACGCAGCCGTAATATATATAAGAACAAAAGCAGAATAGGATGACGTTATGGAGAAAAGCACAATGCTTTTTGCTTTGACATCAGATGATGAAGTGCCCACAATCTATATATTTCAACTCTTGTCATTCACTTATTTCATGCCAGTGATGTTATTTATTAATTTATTTTCAGCATTAAAAAGATTAATATTATAACTTACAAATAATATAGCCTGGTGCAGAATTATATATTCAAAATTGGTGGTAGGTTTATCACAACACTGCACTAAAGAAATCATGGCTTTGAGGTTTAAAACCAAAATTAATAATGAAGTAAAGACATTGTTAGTGCACTGGTGTCAGATTTGTCAGGAGGCAGCTGAGCGTTTTTGTAAATTTAACCCCTCCTCCACTAAGATTAATAAGTTAACTCTTACTAATTTGGTATATACTACTTAATGAGCAAGGATTTAATCAAATACAAGACTTGCCACAGACATGAACAGGAGAGGCACTTGAGGACTGGAGGAAAGCCAATTTCATTCCAGTCTTCAAAAAGCGTAAAAAGGACAACCTGGGAAAGTACAGACCAGTCAGCCTCACCTCCATCCCTGGAAAGGTGATGGAACAGCTCATTCTGAGGGTCATTAATAAGCATATGGAGGAAAAAGTTATCAGGAGTGGTCAGCATGGGTTCACCAAGGGGAAATCGTGCCTGACCAATCTGATTGCCTTCTATGATGGCATGACTGGCTGGGTAGATGAGGGGACAGCAGTGGGTGTTGTCTGCCTTGACTTCGGTGAGGCTTTTGACACTGTCTCCCATAACATCCTCACAGGCAAGCTTAGGAAGTGTGGGTTTCATGAGGGGTCAGTGAGGTGGGTTGAGAACCGGCTGAATGGCAGGACTCAGAGGGTTGTGATAAGCGGCACAGTGTCTAGTTGGAGGCCTGTAGCTAGTGGTGTGCCCCAGGGGTCAGTACTGGGTCCAGTTTTGTTCAACATACTCATCAATGACCTGGATGAGGGAACAGAGTGTACCCTCAGCAAGTTTGCTGGTGAAACAAACCTGGGAGGAGTGGCCGACACACCAGAAGGCTGCGCTGCCATTCAGCAAGACCTGGACAGCCTAGAGAGTTGTGCAGAGAGGAACCTAATGAAATTCAACAATCACAAGTGTAGGGTCCTGCACATAGGGAGGAATAACCCCAGGCACCAGTACAGGTTAGGGGGTTGACCTGCTGGGAAGCAGCACTGCTGAGAAGGACCTGGGAGTGCTGGTGGACAACAAGTTAAGCATGAACCAGTGATGTGCCCTTGTGGCCAGAAGGCCAATGGTATCCTGGGCTGCACTAAGAAGAGCGTGGCCAGCAGCTCGAGAGAGGTTATCCTTTCTGTCTACTCTGCCCTGGTGAAGGCCATATCTGGAATATTATGTCCAGTTCTGGGCTCCCCAGCTCAAGAAAGACAGGGAACTACTGGAAAGAGTCCAGCGGAGGGCTACAAGGATGATGAGGGGACTGGAGCATCTCTCGTATGAGGAAAGGCTGAGAGAGCTGGGTCTGTTTCGCCTAGAGAAGAGAAGACTGAGAGGGGATCTTATCAATGCTTATAAATATCTAAAGGGTGGATGTCAAGAGGATGGGGCCAGACTCTTCTCAATGGTGCCCAGTGACAGGACAAGGGGCAATGGGCACAAACTAGAACACAGGAAATTCCATCTGCATATGAGGAAAAAGTTCTTCACTCTGAGGGTGATCGAGCACTGGAACAGGCTGCCCAGAGAGGTTGTGGAGTCTCCTTCTCTGGAGATATTCAAAACCCGCCTGGATGCGATCCTGTGCAACCTGCTGAAGGTGACCCTGCTCTAGCAGGGGGGGTGGACTAGATGGTCCCCAGAGGTCCCTTCCAACCCGTACCAGTCTGTGATTCTATGATTCTGTGATTCTGTGATTTATTTCCCTGTTTATGTTTATCCTTGGGAAGGCATAAATGATTATGCAAATAGCATCATCTTTGGTAAGCTCACTAGCTTCCTTCATACTCTCTGACTCGTCTATGCTTTCGCATGTTGACACCTACATTTTAGATATCCCTCTAATGCTTTATTTATTGATTTATAGCTGTCTCATCAAGAAAACACTTCCTTAGAGCCTATGTCTTTTCTACAAGATGTTGGTAAAAAGAAACCTCTTCCTGAGGCAGCTTTGGACTTGCTGAGCTTGGGTTTTAAATAACCTCACTTTCATGAGAAGCTGAGCCAAACTGTCCCTGTCATGTGAAGTGACCAAGCCAAGCAAATTTCTATATGATGTAAAGAAACAAGTGCAGTAAAGGGGCAAAAGCAGCAGTGATGACGAGAGCACACTTCCAGAAAACAAATACGACTAAGCTGAATGTGAAGAAGCAAGAGCATTTGAGACCCTTCACAGTTGCATGGCATGATTGCTGTAAGCCACTAGCTTGACTTCCCACGTCCCATCCCTGGTTGTCTTTTCATACCGCTCTATGAAATCCAGGCAAGAGCTTTTATTTCTGTACCTCTTTGTAAACTCCCTAACAACGCAATTTTCAGAAGGGGTAAAAATGATACAGCAGTATGAAGACAGTATAAATAGTAGTGCTTGCATCATTCTTCTTTCTTTAGAAGCAAGCACTGATTTTTTTCCTTATGCTTATTTTCTTATCTGAAGATTCTAAGATAATAAAAAAATAATAAAATAGTAAAAAAATAGGGCTTCTGATTTAGGTGGCACTTGCTGCAGAAGATTCTGGAAAGCAGATGTAAATGTCCATTAACCATATACACAACAGAAAAGACTGGGCCTAAATTATTAATGCGGTGCGATCAGTGGGAGGGAGATAAGCGAAGCACAGACAACAGTTTTTGCTGTAGGACAATGCCAAGCTTGTCACTGGCCCTGGTGTGAAGAAATACTACACAGAGGGCTTGCAGGCGAGCCTGTGCATGAGGGTCGAGGACGATGTATTTATTGTGAATGTTTATAATTTCTCTGATAATAGATTGTCATGTTCAGTGCAGAGAACAAAGAGCAACTCTCACCTCTCTTTCCCTTGAATATCAAGTCACCTTATCCTGTGATGTACAAGGCAAAGTAATTGCATCTCAAATGTGTGGTGCATTTTTGTTTAGAAGGTTAGTGCAAAATTGATTTATGAAACAATTTTCCCTGTTTATGTCAGAGAGGCCATTTTCTGGTGAATAATTAGATGTGGGTTTCTCCTGTATTGTGACACACACTTCTGTGAAGCTAGGTACAGTTGCTGCTTTTCATTATATAAAACTCAGAGGAAATCCTGTCTAGTCACTCATGAGAAATTTTTTTCCTGTGACATCATTTTAAAGATTGATTCTAGTTGATTTTGGAAGAGTAATTTTTTGAATTGTGTTTACCTGTGCTCACCATGACATGCAGTAAACAATGATCTTGTGCTGCTCTGGAGGTTACTTCCCCCTTTTCATCTCGAAATCAATTACTTGTTAATCTGGGATGAACGCATATGAGAATACCTGTACTGCATAATTACACTTGTCACAGAAAAAAATTGTCTTCCTGGTCTTCAAACTACCACCTGGGCTTTCTTTTGGTTTGGTAGCGGACAGCTCAGGGCAAAAATAATCTCCTGACCTAGTGCCTTTATTTTATCACACTTATCTATCAGAAGTAACCAAGGTTTATGCATGCTGTTTGGGTTTGGGTTTTGATTTTTTTTTTCATCCTTTTACATGGAATTTTAGGTCATTTTTCAAATTTTGATACCTAAAGTTATGTACGTAAATTATTACTTGTTTTTTTCTGAGTATCCATTTTAATCATGTAAATATTGGATTAGATTCAGATGTCCAGTAGATTTAATTTCCTAAATTTGAAATAGTGCTCTGCTTCTTATTAGACATTGAATTGAACTGAATTTTTTGAGGAAAGTTATAGAGTTTCCAATGAATTTCTTTAAAGTATAATTCAAATCTCATCAAGTTTATATAAGAAAAGCTGAGCATTAAATAAGTTATTCACTTTTTAGAACTTATATTTAATCTGGGAATACAACAGGCAAAACCTTATATATTTGGTATGTTATTGGTATATTAACACCAAAATTTAAAAAAATAATATATTTATGAATTTGTTAGATTAACTGGATCTCTTTTAAATGTACTATACAGGAACGGAGTTATAATTCATTGAATAAACTGATGCTGGGAAAAATTAGACCAAAGAAACAGTGGTGTTTATACAAATCTAGAAGCATTGTCTCAAACACGTTTATTTTTATTTGTGGATATTTCAACTTTACTTCCTCCCTTCCTTAGTGTGGACTGAAAATGTACTTTTTTTTTTTTTTTTTCAGGGAAAATGATACTCAATTCATGATTCGGTTTGAAGTCTAATTCAGAATTTGGCTTTCATGTTACTGCAAGTAATTTTGACAGTAGTTTAACACAATTGAAACTGATTTTATCTATGATAATTTGTTTTCTGTTTGTTGGGACAACAATGAAAGCACTTTTTTCTTCCTACTTAAATGTTCTAGCATGCATGCTCTTTTTTATTTATTTTTCTTTAAATACTGGTAAATAACTTAAATGCCTTTAACACTTGAAGAATTTCTATTTTTTGGCAAGCTTTAAGCTAGGATTCTTTGGAGGAGAGGAAGAGGAGATTTTGTTCCAGAATATTTTGAGTAGTAACGCCATGGATTCTTTTCAGCTGGTTTTATAGTATGTAATTTCTCTGATAAAAACAATGTACATATTGTGTTAAATGCGTAGAAGCAAACATCTCAATTGTGATTGTCGATTAGGCAGAATCTTTTATTGGAATTATGAAAAATGTAGCTTTTCCAAACGTGCAGAGAGGAGGGAAGTATTTTGAGTCTGACAAGTATATGGAGTATCAACAGCAAATTCTGCTATCAATATGAGGGCTTCTGTAAACCCAGAACACACCCAGAGTAACACAGAGTCAGCTCTGTAACAGGATGGGCAGTTTAAAACTCCTCAGGCAGATGATTTCTGACAAGGTAGTCCAGAATTTAAACTGCTGTGACCTTCTCCCAAACCTTAGATAACAAAGGCAGATTAGAAATAGTACTAACTGCCGTCATAAAAATCATCCACCCAGACTGAAATCTTCCCTAAAATAGAAGTTACAGCCTTCTTGGGAGGATCATTCCTAAAGATTAACAGAGCATTCCCTACTCGTGGGAAAAAAATGGGCCTAAAATTGGAAGGCGTCATTTCATAAAGCAGACATGGCAGGACAGAGACAGTGAGTCGTGGCAAAGGGAAGCGAGGCCACCCCTAGTATCTCAGAGGAAGTAATTAAGATGAACATAGTGTGGGGGAAAAAATCACCCTCTTGACATGAACATTACTAAGACACTGGCAGGTCCCCACACTGGCTGGCTCTGGTGAGTGGAGGCTAGACAGACGCAGAACTCTGATTGTATTGATCTGGGTAATAAAAAATTTAAAAAGACTAAGAAAAAGATTTTTTTTTTTTTAATTTTTTTTTTTTTTTTTTTGGTAGGAGCAGAAATGAGCTAAATAACTGATTGCAGCATAGACTGGTAACTTATTGATCACTGTTCAGGGCAGCTGGAAGTGGAATGAAGGATCTAGGGAGGGGAAGGCCGGCAGCCACCTCACAAACAAATAGGTGAATTCTGACTAGCATATGGGAAAACTGGGATCCAGATGCGTAACCTCTTAACTGTACTATGTGGCAGAAATTTAAATGAGAAGCAGAGATAGGAGATGTACCAGCTTGTGAAGCTTGTAGTTACGCAAATTGCAGGACAGTCTTTCATTACAACTTTCTCCTCTGTCTTAAGTGGTTGGCCAGCCATTGTCAACTGCAATTTTTTTACACACATGTTGACATAGAAAACCATATTGATAAGTAGATGGTTGAGATCAATAGACTTGTGGTGCCATTAACAGACATATATTATAGCATACAGAGAATTGATTATTTATTCATACATAGAATAGTTCCCAATGGACTGGATGTTTTACAACCTATATGAAAAATAGGCTAAGTGAGATCAAAATATAAATGATATAACTCATGTGGGAAGGTTTGGAAAGGGAAGTGTGACATATATTTGCTCATTAAAAAGTATATTTCCATAACAAATGAAATACTGACAATGCCATGCTGTCCTCAGTTTCGGTGTTATTAATAAACTGGTAGGCATGGCAGCAGTCTGGCTTTAGTAAAGAGTATTGAACGAGTCTTGTGGACTGCTCTAGAGGATGTTCTAGTTGAGATTGTGTCCTGGCTTGCTTTTCTGGAGGATGCCAAATAGAATACGTACTCCACTCCATTACACCACTTATGACTGCGTGCTACAACCAGCAAGCATTTCTGATGTTATTTAGAAATTTATGTTGAAAATGGCCCTAATTTGCTAAACTACTATTATTATGCAGTATTGCTCACAAACCAGGAACATCTTACAGGTTACTTAGCTAAATTGCTGCTTCCGCCTTTTCATTCCTTAATAACAGCGGTCCAGTGAATGACAATTTGTACAACCAATGTGTAAGTAAATTAATTTAATATTATTAAAATGTAATACCACTTCACCTATGATTTAAAATACAGTGAAAATATTGTTATCTTTTTGTATACAAGAAAACAAATTTCAGCTTTGCAAGTACTCTGGGCCTGTTATAGAAACACTGTAATAAAAGAGGTGGCCACCTCTTAATGTTTTTGGACTGGTGATGACATAAAATACTCCAAAATAGGAGTAATTAATCTTTTAAGAATCTGAGCAAGAATTATTTCCAGTTGTATGCAACTACACAAATATATGAGAAAAATCTCGACGTATTAAACATTGGTGATGAATAATAATCTGCCTTTAACTCTAATGCACTATCTTTAGTAGTATCAGCTCTTCATATTTTCTATGAAGTTTTTCAATGCAGGCTCAACTTCTTGTGTTTTCAATCCCTCTAATTTCAATATGCCTAGTCTAATTTTTGTACAAGGGTTTGGACTGAGACACATTCACATTCCTTACATATGTCCTACAGCATTCATTTGCCATAGTCTTCAGGGGGCTCTGCTGCACCCTTAATGAGATGAAGAACCTGTCCCAACACTATTCGACATAGTGGTTTAATATACTCTAGATTTTTCTGAAGACTATAAGAAGATTTTGAAGACATTTCAGAAGTCTTCATGATCCTTCTATTGAATGATGATCAAAGGTATCTGTAGCGAAGAAACAAGTTCTGGAGTTGTGGTATTAAACTCCCTGTTCAATCCTTGGAGATACTCAAAAGCATTGTAGACATGATCCTGGGCAACTCTCTCTAAGTAAGTGACACTTTTTGAACAGTGGAGTTGGACAACATGACCTCCAGAGGTCCCTTCCAACCTCAACTATTCTATGATCCTATAATTACTTTGATGAAAGAAATGAAGATGTGTGTGGATATACATTTCTCAAGAACACTGTCTATTTTCATTCATCAAATATGGTTATTTGAGATTCCCATCACTACAGGGTACAATAAGCGAGAGAAACATAGATTTTCTTCTAACATGTATACCAGACTGAGGTTTATATTTTTCTGAGCTTTCAGCTGTAGCTACATATTGAAGGTGTACATTTTATTAGAGCTGACATTCTTATGAATTTCTGTACTCACACAATACCATTTTTTGACCTCTTTTTCTAGAGCTTAACTTCTTGGATTTCTCATATGTCATTCCATTCTTTACAAAAGATTTCTATTTCTGAACCAAAGTTCATTTGTTATTGCCCTTCTTATAATATCCACCTTTTTTTCAGCCGTCTCCAGCCTTCAATATTCAAATGTTTGTGACCCATTCCTGTCATGCTTTCAGTGGTATCTGAATTCCTTGAAGGTGGCACAATTTTGTCATGGGACTGGCATTTTGCTCCATCTCCCAATACTACTTGGTTGCTCTAACACTGTGAGTGCAATATACTAACAATAAAGCAAAATTGTTCTTCATTCTGCAAAGCAACAGTAATTCTTGAAGACATCCAGTTCAAAGATCTTTTACTCATTAACATCTTCATGGATTTTCATGGATGCATGAGTAAAAACAAAATAGGAAAAGCCCATAGTATCTATGAACTCTTCGTAGGCTTCCATACCATGATTGTTGCTTTTTGATTAAAACGGTAATATCATGACTCATTACAGCACACGCACACACATTTTCTTAAAAATATTTTATCTGATAGAAACACCTGAAATCGCTATATCTAGAAAATAAATCTTCTTCCTATCTCTATAAGTGTAGAATATCATTCTTTGATTAACCTGCTGCTTATTTCCGTATATGTATTCAGTTGGATCACAGTTACCATTAGTGCTTGATTGTAGTGATGAAAGTTATCCATATAGCCTAGTAAGTTTATGCCCTGAATTAAGTGTTTCTTTTTTTCTTTTTCTTGCAGGGAATAGAATTCTTAACATAGGTCAGAGAACAATTTACAAAAGCTTTTATACAAAGTTTCATATATAAAGAGTGAATGAAGGGAAGCACTCATGTTTTTTCCCCTCCAATCTTCTCACTTAAATCTAGGTTTATCTGCATATAAATATATAGAACATTTCCCATAATTGCTCTCCTAGCACAGAAGATGAGTTGTCAGTAGATAATAATATACTTAACACTTAAATAATTCTTCCATATGTACTATTAGAAAACATTTTACAAATACAGTCCCAGTAATGACCACTTTACAACTAGAGAAAGAAAAGAAATATTAATTGATTTGTTAAGAGCTAAGCAATGGATAAAAACAGGATCAAACATAGAGCACTAATTCTTATGTTCTTTGTGTCCACACAAAGTTTGCTGTTCATTTTTGTGGAGCAACGATTTTATCCCACGTTTTTTACCTTATCTATTGGACAGCATAGCCTTGCACTCATTGCATTTACCTGCACGTGAGATAATTGACCAAAGTTGTTAATTCTAAATATAATACCTTGATTTAAACTTTTATCCTAGTATGGACTTCTGTGCTCATGGACGAGATCATCTCATTTCAACCATCTACAAGTAGAAATTTAAGCTTAAGCTGTTTTTCTGAGCTTCCTTTATTGTCAGTGAAGAAAAGATTTGCAACTCCAGAATATGCTTCATTCCACCTATCTGAAGGCAAAGGTGAATTACCAGTTTAAGCTGACCCTGCCATCAGAAGACGCAGTCCTGGAGTCTTCCCCCCCCTCTTCATGCATTCATCACAAGGTGTGACATGCACTGTGTGTTGAGTGGATTTGAGTTAAAACTAACCTGGGGGAAAAATAAATAGTTTTCAGGCAAATCATCTCCCTGAAACAATATCTGCCATACAGTTGTACAAATGTTGCTATCAGCACAAGAGACAAATCTGTGCAAGACTGGGAATAAGTGAGTGTGAGTAAAAGTAGTGCAGGACTACTTTCTTCCTCTGGTAGAACCAGGTTAAAGGATCTATTGAACTCTAGTCTTAGCCACCTACCATATAAAGCAAGATTAATCTCACCTAGAGTTTATGTGCAATCAACGCTACCTGTCATTAACCTTGTTGGCTGATGTTTAGTGTGATATCAGTACAACAATGAGGCATTTTTAAACTCCACCTCCATGAAGAAATCTGACATGGTTAAATAACAATTAGAGAAATACCATTATTGGAAGTGGAAGTGCTGAGTTCTCTGTTTATTTCTAACATTTTACACACAAAGAGGTTGTTTGCTTCCAGACGTTCTAATTATTAACATTTTAAGAAATACAAAATCGAAAAGGACTGAACAGGTTCACCCCATCCTCTGACTGTATATTTGATCTAGTTACAATTCTCTTAGATACTTATTTATTTTAGTGGGAAGGCAAGCCCAAAAGGATTAAACCTTGCCTGCAGCTTTGTTTTTGTGCAAAAGTCAATTATGGCTGGCTAAATATCCCTGAGGTAAACATGTGTGAGGTTGATAATGTGGTTAGAATAGCAACAGCAGTTGTAAAGGAAACACTGGTGTTCACGGAGTTAACACATTCTATATTGCTATCGTGCAAAAAGTTACAGACAGTTTCAGTCAGGGAGCATCAATCAATTTTTGTTAACTTTCAGAATTTTTTCTTCCTGATGGAGCTAATATTACATCTAAATATTATGTGTGCTGCATCTGTAAATTTCATCCCATTTGCCTAAGGAATCCTTTATGAAAGATGTGATTTAAAAACTATATTATTTACATGGTGCCACTGTAGAATGGGTCAAATTCTGCCATCCTTAATGAGGAAAATATTGACTAATGGCTTAAGTAAATATTATCTGAATTCAATGAATGTTTAAGTCTCTTGTATTAAGTATTCAGAGGAGCAGAAACTGGTTCATAGCTTTTCCTCCTATGAATGCACTTAACCAGCCATGTTCACTTACTATTTCCATCTATATTTTGCCAATGAAAATAATGCAGCTTCAACAGCCAGTGTTACAAGCATCATGACATCGTGCAACCCCATAGTAGAAGAATTCACCTGGGAATTGCAAGTTCCTCACAATTAGAGAAAGGAACTGAAAATATGTTCCTGCAGGCTAGCTGAGCTCTTTAACCACTGACACTGGGTAAAGGGAGGCAGGAGCTGCAATACAACTGTCTTCCAACTGTACCTTGGAGAAAAGGCTGGTTTAGCTCCAGGAGAAGGTAAAGGGACCATGACATGAAGTCAGAGAGAGAAAGAATAGCATTCCTTCAACCCTAGAGAGGTGGGTCTTAGCACACCTCTGCAGCATCAGCTAGCTTGAAGTAACTCCTGACTAGGACATTGACTCAATAAATTCCAGTGTGGGATTGAAGTCTCTTTCCATGCATCATTTAGAAGCCTAATGCCAAACTTTGGTCTATGAATTTCCATGGGTGGTAGGGCACTGTGTTGGGTTTGCGTGGCAAGGTTTTGGTAGCGGCGGGGGGGGGGGGGGGGGGGGGGCTACGGGGGGGGGGGGGGGGGGGCTACAGGGGTGGCTTCTGTGAGAAGCTGCTAGAAGCTTCCCCTGTGTCTGACAAAGCCAATACCAGCCAGCTCCAAGACGGACCCGCCGCTGGCCAAGGCCAAGCCAACCAGTGCCTCTGTGATAACATATTTAAAGAGGGAAAAAACCAAGCTAGAGAGAGCTTTTGCAGCCGGAGAGAGGAGTGAGAAGGTGTAAGAACATCTGCAGACAGGCAGGTCAGTGCAGAAGGAGGGGGAGGAGGTGCTCCAGGCGCCGGAGCAAGATTCCCCTGCAGCCTGTGGTGAAGACCATGGTGAAGCAGGCTGTCCCCCTGCAGCCCATGGAGGAAGGATGAGGGGGTGTAGCGATTCCACCTGCAGCCTGTGGAGGACCCCAAGCCAGAGCAGGTGGAGGCACACAAAGGAGGCTGTGACCCTGTGGGAAGCCCAAGCAGGAAGCCCATGCTGGAGCAGGCTCCTGGCAGGACCTGTGGACCTGTGGAGAGAGGAGCCCACGCCAGAGCAGGTTTGCTGGCAGGACTTGTGACCCTGTGGGGGACCCACGCTGGAGCAGTTTGCTCCTGAAGGTCTGCACCCCATGGGAGAGACCACACTGGAGAAGTTCGTGAAGGGCTGTCTCCTGTGAGAGGGAGGAATGATGAGAGGAGGGGAACGATGAGAGGAGTCCTCCCCCTGAGGATGAAGAAGCGGCAAAAACACCGTGTGATGAACTGACCGTAACCCCCACTCCCCGTCCCCCTGTGCCACTGAGGGGGGGCGGAGGTTGAAGCCGGGAGTGAAGTTGAGCCCGGGAAGATGGGAGGGGTGGGGGGAGGTGTTTTAAGATTCAGTAATATTTCTCATTCCTCTACTCTGTTTTGCTTAGTGATAAATTAGATGAATTTCCTCTCTAAGTTCAGTCTGTTTTGCTCGTGATGATAATCAGTGAATGATCTCTCCCTGTCCTTATCTCAACCCATAAGCTTTTCATTGTACCTTTTCTCCCCTGTCTGGTGAACGAGGCGAGTGATAGAGTGGCTCTGGTGGGCACCTGGCCCCCAGCCTGGGTCAATGCACCACAGGCACCTAACACCTTTTCCTCTGTAGTCTTCTCAGTGTACTTTGTTGCCCAGTCTACAAAATGGAAATGTTTTTATCTCTTGGGATGTTGGGAGTAGAAGATTGCAAGACACTCACCTATTGACACGAGACATAGCTAAAATACCCAAACATTGACACATAGCAAAAAGGTGCAGAAGAAACTTAAATTTTAAAATATTTGTGGCTGTATTATATCTATTTTGTTGACATGTCTAGCCAGGAAAAGAAACAATAAAAGTAACAGGGATAGATAATTTTACAACAGGTACTGTTTTTATTTCTTGGCAATCAGTAAAAAAGTATCCTTCAGGAAATAACCTGATTGCCACAGGCTGAGAGAGGATTCATTCCCTCTGCTTATTAAGATATTTTGCATTTATTTACCAGGCTGTTAGGTGTTCTAGGTGGTCATTTTCCTTGATCTTCCACTTGCTTTCCTCTCCCCTCTGCCCTTCCAGAAAGCTTATGGTAACCAAAAAGGAAATTGGTGACTGATACGAAAAGATATTTGGCAACATGTATTGATCTCACTGCATACAGAAAATAGGTGTTCCCTCTCAAATATGGTCTTAAAGCCTAAGAATAAGTTACTCATTCAAAATTAAAATGAAAAATAGCAACAAAAATTTAAAGGCACAAATCTTTTAAGTTATTCAGGTACAAAATCCCTGCAAAATTATTTCAATGAGAAGTAGGAACTAAAGTGCTTTTGAGGATCTAGACTATAGTTTCATTTTCTACTAAATTACATTATTCTACTTCTATTGGCATTAATATATTTCACCTATTTAATGGAGTACAAAAGCCTAATTTATCAATTTTCCTCTGTGCTGGCATTATTCATGTTATGGTGGAATATATTTATCCCTATTGATTCAAAGCTGTTTAAGTTCCATGGCCAAAACATGATGAGTGCAGGACAATTAACATCAAAGAACTCTCAACTAATTTTGAGACATAAGAGCATAGAGTTGAAATCCCCTCAATGGAAGAAAGTTGAATGCATTGGACTCTGAATGAAAGTACAAAAGTGGAATAAAACATTGTATAGCATTATGAAAGGTTACATTTGGAGAACTTCAGGACTGCAAATAAAGAACACAAATGTTGGTAAATACTAGAAGTTGGTTTGTCTTTGCAATCTTAATATGACCCCTTTCAATGTACATAATGTGAAAGTGTCTTTAATTACAATATATCTATTTTTTTTTTGTCCCCCATTTACTGTCTAATTTAACACACTGAATGGTTGGTACCCACAAAAGGAGTAGTAATTTGATATTTACTCTCGTTTTCTTTGTTTCAGATGTGGCCCTCCCTTTTGTTTCCTTTGCAAAATTCAAACCTAATCCTGAATGTAGAAATAACGACCTTGTCATTATCTTTTCTATGGTACTCTTGCCTAGAGTCCTAGGGCTTCTTGGCTTTAATTAAACTTCAGTGTGTCCCTGTCCTTGTTTTACAGCTGAAAGAGCTAAAGTAAAGACAGTCTATTGTCAAGATTCCCAAATATGCTTAAAACAGGGTGGAGTGTTTTTTTCATAGTTTATATTCATAGTACGATTTCACAATTTGTTTTCATAATTTGTGTAAGCTGGTAGGAAAAATCCCATGGACTATGAGGAGTAACTCTGAGTGCTTACCTTATCTATCAAACAGATTCCATGGACCATGTGAGGACCATAAAATGAGCAGCACACAGTCACCTAGGAGAAGTCTAATTTAAGGGACTGTGTACTGATAGTGTAACACAGAAACTCTGTAGCAGAAGTAAGGGTAAAACTTAACTCTTCAAGGTTATGCACACAGTATTATATTTCTTCCTTTGCACTCCCTTGTCACACTCATTACACAGGTTTCAGCTTCTGCAGTGAGTGGTGTGAGTGAGAGTCCGACTGACTCCGCAGCCCCGGCTTGTCCTCTGAACTGGTAAGAGGGTTGGCATTGAGTGAAGTGGAGGTGCCAACGGTGGGAAAAAGTGACGAATTTTTCTTTGTATGAAGTTCTTTATAATCCTTTGTAATATAACAAAGTAATATCATGTGATTTTTAAAAATGTCTGTAAGAAAGCATAATTCATGTGGAGTTGTTTTTATCCAAAGCAGGCAACGTGAGCAGTGTCAGGGCTCTTTGAACCACAGCAAGAAGACAGTATGCCGATGGCAGAAACAGGCTCTTGCCACCTCACTGGGGCTGGTAGGAGATGATCTTCACCCTTACCAGCGGGCTTCACAGCCAATTGTTAACAACGGGACAACGCTTGTAACTCTTCTAACTTGGTTATTTCAGGGTGTCTTTGTCTTTCTTTAGCCACTCTGTCCCCAACAGTGAAATGAAAACGCAGTGAAATGAAATCCCACACCAGCTCTGCCTAAAATATCAGGTGTAAGCCTTGATAATACCTTTATTTCACGTGCTCATATTTTTGTGATATGAAATACAATACACTAAAAAGATCATACCTGGATTGTTGCATTTAAATGCTCTCAATACAAATCCCTAAATGAAAAGGTCCACAAAGTGAAAATAATTCCAATATCTTGTCTTTTCCTTTGTTTACTCTAATTATGTAGATTACAAAATCAAACCTTTTTTTAAAAAAACCACCTCTTTCTTGTCAGTGAAAATACTACACTTTTTCCATTTTGGCAAATATTTATTTATTTAGGGTGTTCAAAGTGATCTGTGCATAGTTTAACTCCTTTTGGCAGTTAGTGCTTAGCTACACTCATAACAGGTATTCCAGATCTCTCATGTTATTTGATATGGATATAAAAACATATTGCATCTTCTGCCCTTATATGTTGGGAGAATTGATAGCAGCTGATAAATATGCAGATACTAAATCTTTAATGGAATCAAAACATTTCTGTTGTTAGAAGTACAAAGGAAAGACTTACGTTTTTCTTGCAAGTAAATGTAATAGGGATGTCTTTTTTTTTTTCTTTTCTTCCCCCAAATGTCTGTGCCTGTAACATACCGTAAGGGATGAACTGCTGTTTTAACAACCTAGGGGGTTGCTTCTAGAAGTGGTTGCCCTTGGTGAAGAATATATTTGCAAAGGCTCTGAATGACCTTGTACTTTTGAGCCAGATTGGTGCTATTAGTATGTGATTGTGCTGAGAAAATCCTGAAGAGGCAGTGATATTGTCTGTTGCTGCAAATACAACAGCACTACAGGAATATCGAAAGATGGACATTGCACAAAAATAATACAACTCGTACTTGCAATATCATTGCATCAAAACTGCAGCGATTTTTACACTTCAGTGATACCACAAAGTTTCAAACATGCAAGTAGGGTTTTTTTGTGCTCTCTTTCATTCAAAATAGCAGCACACGTGTGAATGCTGAGCTACACTCACAGCAGGTGTTCCAGGTCTCCTTGAAGACAAAAAGTATTGGTGTCCTTCCTTTTTCAGCTTGTGATCCCCTTAAATCACTCGCCTATTAGCTATGGAGGAGTACACAGAAAAATAAAGAAAAAAATAAAGATCTTAATTTCATCCCTAAAATGTGGAACCACTCTTGAAATCCTGAAGTTGTCAAGGGGCAGAGGAATTTCTCACCCAGATATACTACTGGTAGGTTCCTGATGACTCGTTACTTGTCACGCATCAGAAGCAGCAGTGACCTAAAGAATGAAGACTTTCAGAAAAACAAGGAAGCTGGGTAATGCACTTCTCAGAGAGGAGTTTTAGGCACAACAAAACTGGAAATGGAGTTTTATTGCTGTTTGCTTCCACATTAAAAAAAGAAAATTAAAAACCCCACTAAATCCTAAATAATCAGGAAGACTTGAATATAAAGGGTGTGAATTTTGTTAAGGAGCAGGCTGTGAAAGGCATAAACTCACATGAGGTTTTATTCTACAAATTGACTATTTGGGACTGTCCCCCTTTCTGTGATGCATCTGTTCCTGACAGGAGCAGGAGCCCATAGTAAAGGGACCATTCTCTGATCATAGAAAAACTATGTAATGTCTCAAGTGGTCATTGGCATTATAAGGCAGCAATCATCAATAATTTGGATATATCACATTAAAAAAAAAAAAATCCCTAAAAATCAATTTATCTAAGTTAAAGGAAAAAAAAAAAAAAACCAAACCCAAAAAAACCTCCAAACAACCAACCAAAAACCAAAGAAAACCACCTGTACAGCTGTCTGCAAGTTTCAGCTCTATTTAGTTCAATTTCCTTTTGATGTTCATTCTGCCTTCTGCATTCCTGAGTTCATTCTCAGGACTGAGTTCTCACACAGGCTAAATTCCTGTTTCACTTAACATGCGTGCATGCCTGCATAGAAGGTCTAACCTTGTGCCCATCCAAACAATATTTGAATGTCCTTCTGAGACTGTGGTGGGAATTTCTCCTTCCTAAGTCATGCCTCTTTATAACAGCTGAAGTAAAGAACTTGTTTGATTCTTAAAGTCCTTTGCATCAAAGCATTTACTGTTTCATATAAGGAAAAATATAAACCAAAAAAGCTGTAAGAAACAGTCACTTCATCTTTTCTTTTTTTTTTTTACACCCCCCCCCCCCCCCACACAAACACATACATATATAAAGCTGAACTTTCCATTTACTTTCTATTTGCAGGTTGGAACATATTTAAGCTGCTATGCAAGTGCGGAAGTGCCTTTTGGATAGTCAGCAAAGGCATTCCTGTTATCACTTGTATCCTGGACTTCCAGGACTCCTGCATTATTAAAGCCTACCGAATGCGAAATGGTGAAATCTATTCACCAATATCATTTGCGTGCCAAGGGACTAGGCTTTGTATAATGATGAGCCGCAATTAACAGGATGACAGAGCACTGTGAAGAAGCAGTTAGAGCCCAGGATCACCCCAGCAGTAGGGAAAGGAAACCTTCAGGGTTTTTTTTTTTTAAAACAATCTGACAGTTGTTTCGAAGGTTGCACTACAACATAGTCCAAAATCTGAAAGGATGAGGAATAGCTCTTGTGAAAGGAAATGAATATTTAGGTGGAATTTGCTTATTTATTTTTCAGTGTTAACGGCTTTCAATTTTCTGTTATTGTAGACTGCTTTACTGTGTTGGAACAAGTGGTTTGCACAGGAAGGTAAGTGTCATTCTCCTCCTTTTACATTGGCACAGAGAGCTGAGATGACTTGACCAAGCTCACTTAACAGATCACGGCACAACCAGGCTTTGACTCCTAAAGAAAGGCAAGTGAATAATAGTTCTTGTGTGACAAACATGATACGTTCAGTGATGCATTTTATAGGGGACCTAAACTAATGAGCATTTGTTGAATGATACCACAGATGGGTCTTGAGCAGAGCATAGGTACCTGAGTAAATTTAATGTTTTAGAAGACATATAGGTTATAAATATATAATTATATATTACCATACTATGTATACCATCTATAGTAACGAATACATTATTATTTATATGTCATCATATATATAGAGAGAGAGACTGTTTAGAGATATATATATAATACTATATATACATACAGTGTTTAGATTCTGTGGAAATCCTCAGTGAGGCAGCCTGGGTAGGAGTTTTGAGCATCTTGAGCACAAGATGCCTGTGCCTACCTCCAATTTGAAGAACTTAAATTTTTTTGAGGAACTTGATTTTAGTTAATTATGTTAGAAAAGTTTACTAACGACTTGTAAAGCAATCACTTAAATTTAGCTAAATAATTCTGATGTCAAAAACAGCGTGATAGGCTGTTGCTTGAAGATTGCTTTAACATTTTATAATTGGCAGATGTTCTTAATTGTCCAGCATAGTAGCCAATCTCAGAGGATTTTTTAGGGCAAAAAAAAATCATTGGGGTTGCAATATCTATACTAATCATTTCTGTAACAGACAAGAATCTAAACAGCAGTGGTTAATTTACCTTTCTGTTCCTCCTGTGAATAGAGCTCATCATTAATTTTTAAATTTCTTTTAAAAAATGGAAATGGTTTTTTTTATCTAAATCAAAATTAAAAATATTTCAACTTGTGAGTGAGAAAAGAAGTGGTGAGTGGGACTGACTTGGTCTCTGGGTTGCGTTAGTGATGCACATCACGAAAAAAACAAGTGCCCTCATCATGTACCTGTTGCTATTGCAGACTATGCTTCCCTCACTATCGTCTATCAAAGCTGTTCTGTTCTGTGTAAATAAATATACATTAGGCTTTAGAGAGAAAGAGAAACTGAATCAGGCAATGCAAGGATGTAAGTTGTAGATCTGTCACATGCTATGTGAATGCCTTCTACTTGGGTTGAATACTCAAAACCCCAAGCCCCAAACTCAACCCCCTTTTTTGAATACTCAAAAACTGAAAGAAGAAAAATATGTGCTCCAAACCACAGGGAACAGAATTTGTTAGGCTGTGCACTGTGGCAGTGACAAAAACAGGAGAGGGAGAGAAGAAGAATGGCAAAAGGAAAAGAAAGGCAATCGTTAACTTCAGTGCTAGACAAAGCAAAACAACAGGAACAGCAAGGCAAAGGGGGCAGAGGATTTGTAGAGCTTTATTGAAGGATGGAATTTTTTTCTGCCTCTTCCTTACACTGTGGTCCCCTGTGCCTCCCTCCTCTCTCTCTTGTGATGTGGTTATTTCTCTTATGTTTTCATCATGATGTGGCAACTAGAGAGGGATCTTTCTATACTGGTTTACTACTTTTGCATGTTTAGCCCAATAAATACTCCTGTGTCTTCTCCTGGCTGTCTTGGTAAACCAGTTAGTGCTTGTTCAGTTGTACTGATCCCCATGCTTGTTGGTTTGTGGTTACATACTCTCAGACCCTAACATCTGACAAAAATCAAGGACAAGGACTCAAACAACTTTATTTCTGTTTTACCTGTCATTTGTGGGTTCAACTCTTAACATTTATATTCCATTAATATTGTAGTTTCTGGACTGAATAAATATGAAATCTAATCTGTGCTCTCCACAGAAAATCACTGTAACACTTGAACATGTTACTGTTGAAAGGATTTGGGTCTAATATTGATTTTTTTTTTCCAGTATGCCAGTATCAATCAGTGTATTTTAATTTAATTCAAAAGACAAGAAACTGAGAGTTCATTGAAACTTGAGTTATACCGAGATGGACTTCATTTTCTCAGGGCTGCTATCTCTCAGTCTACTGACACAGTGAACAACAGAGATAATTCAGTACTTTAAGAAGCAGCTAGGCTGCTGGGTTGAGATAGTATTTATACTCATTCTGATAAAACTGAGAAGCAATCTGTTAACTGAAGTCTCTCCAAAGGAGTCTGAGTAAGATGGCCTTCATTGAGTAGTATTACAGCCAGAGGGACTCGGCTGGGGTGGTAGAACTGGTGGAGGTGAACTGATTTAGTAGTGTATTACTATGGTGCACAGTGAAAAAAAGGTATGTATCAGAAATGCCTAATCTAGAATATTTCTAGCAGTGAAACTTAGAAAATAGACTGGCCATGGCAAACTCCGGTTGTCAGTAGAGAATTAAAGCAAACAGTGCTGCTGAATGTGTATTCCTATCCAGACATTTAATACTCCAGTAGAACTATTGGGTTCACAGAAGTGATGGACTCCTCTAGACAGTGGAATGATGATGATTTTGGTATACTTACTATTGAGATTTCTGGACACTACAGGGAGAAGGTTAGAGAGATGTAAGAATAGATTTCATTGTTAGCTTACAGAGGAGAAATTAGGAAATATGTTCCAAAACTGTAGATATACAAGTTTGAAAGTATCGAGCCATTACCTAAGATACAGTGGTTTGGTCTGAAAGAGGTGAAAGGAACCTCTGTGTTGGTTCACACATCTCCTGTGAACTTGTTGTTTCTGTAACTGAAACAGACTTTCTAGGGTCCAATGTTGTGCTGTATCCTCAGCGCAGGGATTCTAATAATCCTGGCAGCAGATTGATTTTCAATAAGTCGAGCTCAGATTATGAAATCCCTTCTCTTGCTGACGAACACCTGCTCTCGCAGACAGATTCATTGAGACTAGTGCAATTACTTAAAAGACTGCTGACTAATTTTGGTGAGACCTCCACAGTCTTGGTCCACTTTGGGAAGTTAGATTTAATTGTGTTTGAAAAGGAATGGAGCCAAAACAAAGCACAGGAGGGAAGAAATCTCAGTGTTTCCTGTGGATATGCCTTCATAGTAGATAAAATCCTCATTCTTATCTGAGATTTACCTCAAATCCGCCCCTGCTATTCACATCCCCTTAAATCTTTGCTTGCCTGTCTGTTGAATATTGACATATTTGCTCAGACAGAGCTATAGGGTAAAGTCTGTGCTATGCTTTAGGAATGGTTCTAACATATCTACTTTGCAGTGAGCATGTGGAAACTCACCTTGTTTCCCCAATTCTATTCTATATCTAAGAATTTCTGACCTTTTTCATTTCTCCTGCACCAGAAACAACTCACATACGTGTTTGTGTATGGTTACATTTAAATCATCATTTCAGATGCTCTACATCATATCTGACCAGCAGAATCTGTCTCAGCACAGAAGTACAAAAAACAAAAAACAAATCTGTTTGAGGTTGGTGATTGGTGACTAGAGCACTGTTAAGTCAGTCATGATGATACTCACAGGTAGAGCATGTGAATGACTCTGCTCACCTCTGAAGGAAAGACAAAAATTGGTCTGTGCACTAGGCACACATAAGCACATCTTGAAGTATCTTATTTGGGCCATCTAATTTAGAAAGCTGAGCTGGAAGCCTGGGTTCCCAAATGGGACATCCAGAAGGAGATGGGCAGTAAATGAGCCAGAGGCGGGGTGGGGAGAAAGTGAAAGGGAGGACAGGGGAAAAAAAGACTTCATGAGTAAAGGTAATTGTTGCCAATTACTCCCACACAGTATTTCATAAGGAAGTGGTTTTAGTTGTCTTCTGGACCTTCCACTGACTCGTACAAGAGGCCAAGATTCCTAATTCAGGGATGTAGGGACTTGGGGCAAAATTTGCCTCTGTGTATCCTGCCATGGACTTCAAGACACCTCCGAAGAGGTCAGCACACTTTTCAGTAGCAACTCCTTATCAGTTGAATCATGACCCTGACATGGTTCTTGCAGCACAAATTAATCTGCCAGTCCAAGAAGAGAAGCAGCTTTCAAACTCCAGCCCAGAACAAAAGCCATATAACACAGATTTCTTTCCTCCCCACTGACTTACTACTGGACACTGATCCTCGTGGTCTGCTGTCTTCTGGTGTCCCTCTCATGGGAGACAGTCCTCCACCAACTTCTCCAACATGAGTCCTTCCCATGGGCTGCAGTCCTTCACAAACTGCTCCACTGTGTGTCCTTTCCATGGGGTGCAGTCCTTCAGGAACAGACTGCTCCAGCGTGGGTCTCCCATGGGGTCACAAGTCCTGCCACCAAACCTGCTCCAGCGTGGGCTCCTCTCTCCACAGGTCCACAGGTCCTGCCAAGAGCCTGCTCCATCGCAGGCTTCCCACAGGGTCACAACCTCCTTGGGATGCATCCACTGGCTCCAACATGGGGTCCTCCACGGGCTGCAGGTGGATATCTGCTCCATCATTAACCTCCATGGGCTGCAGGGGGACAACCTGTTTTACCATGCTCTTCTCCATGGGCTGCAGGGGAATCTCTGCTTCGGTGCCTGGAGCACCTCCTGCCCCTCCTTCTGCACTGACCTTGGTGTCTGCAGAGTTGTTTGTCTCACACATTCTCACTCCTCTCTCTGCAATTGCTCCTGGTGTTGCACAGGTTTTTTTCTCTCTTCTTCACTATGTTACCCCAGAGGCCCTACCACCATCAGTGATGGGCTCGGCCTTGGCCAGTGGTTGGTCCATCTTGGAGCTGGCTGGCATTGGCTCTATCAGACACAGGGGAAGCTTCTAGCAGCTTCTCACAGCAGCCACCCTTGTAGCCACCCCCCCGCCCAAAACCTTGCCACACAATCCTAACACACTTGATGACCTGGAAGTTATGCTGGGCAAGATCCTGAGGACCTACTGGAGATGAATATATGGGAGAAAGAAGTAGCAGAGTCAGAGTCACAGAGCAGTAAATGGTGCCACTATCTTTGTGACTGTTACTGAAGAAACAGCAGCAAGAGCAGGAGCATTTCCCCGATACCAGTCGAAACAATAAGTGCTAGAAAATCTATTGTACTGTTGTATTCTGGGTTACCTCAGATGGAGTTGCAGGGAGATGCTAGGGGCTTTCCCTTTGACTCTTATTCATTGTCTGCCATGTATGATCCAAGACGGATTTACACATATGAAAAATTTAAGAGTGGAAGTAAAAGTTTATTCCAGCTACATCTGAACAGATTATGAAGCTTGTGACCCATTTCTCTTGCATTTTTCTGTTCATAAATCTGTTATTTGGGCAGACTCTTGTGCTGTTACACTGACATTACCATTACAGCACTATCCTAGACAATGCAAAAATCCCAGATACTGTACTAAATGAAAATGTTGCTTGTGTGTTTGTCATAATTCATATCCTTTTTTTTTCTGGCTATACAGCTGAGAAAGGAGGAGATTATTGCTCGTAATTTCTCTTCATTAATTCAGCAACCTATTCATCTACATGCAATTTTTTTCTGTTTTTTATTTAGCTATTGGTGCTTGATAATATTTTGGTTTATTTTATTTAGAAGAAACTGAAAACAAACATCAAGGTTCTTGGCTGAAAGAAGTTTACAACTCCAGTTGCTACCAGTCTTGCTCATTTGGTGGCAAGGGGCCAACTGAGCGAGTCATGCAATTTTTCTCCCTCACATGCAGGTAACCAGTTTTCTAATGGGAGTTTGTAAAAATTACCCTTACACCAGACCTTATCTAATTTCCCTGCTGTGTCAACTTTTTCTCATTCTTCTTCAACTCATCTCTAATCTTTTCTTCCTTGGAGTGTTATTCCATTGGTTTTTTGAAGTGTGGGCCAGTCACAGAGACTTCCAATGTACCTTTTCCATCTGTCCAATGGTCTTGTATGTTTTAACTAGCTAGTCTTTATTTGCCGAGTACTTAAGGCAATTCTTAGGTAGTGTCTAATAAGTTTCCTGCGCTGTTGCTGTATGGTTTTACCTTAACAATTTAATCAAATCACACCCCTACAATTCAAGGACAGGTGAGTAATTTTTTTTTCTGGTCATTTGCTGAAAGATGCAGGAGGTCCCACTACTTTAGATTCATATGAGCGTGCATTTTGGCATAGGCACTGTGCAATTTAGTCCCTGAATTAGGAATCTCAGCTCCTGGATAGTCATTGGAACCTCCAGAACAACCAAGGATCTGGAGGAAGGAGAATGTGAAGGATAAATGAGTTGGAAAAATGGGGGGGAGGTTGGTTGCCACATACTCCTAAACAGTGCTCCACACCAAAGAGTCTGAATCACCCTCTGAAGGTTTGACTGACTGTTCAGTGAAAGCAAGCTTCTATATCAGTACTCAGCTTAGATGAGTAAGATTGATGCAAATTCCTGCTTACTTTCCCTCTGCCCATCATGCCCCTTTAATAAGGAGAAAATTGATTCCCCATTTCTGAACAAAGGTCTGTAGCTAGGAGAAAGCATGGTCTCCCTGGCTGAGTAACAGCTGGGGAAAAATGAATAGACCATATGCCGGAGAGCAGCCGCCAGAACATTGGGACAAAGCTGTGGACCACTGCCAAGCCTCGCAGCTAAAGCCACAGCAGCCAGGGCGAGGGGTGGAGTGAGACTGCTCAGAAACACACTGACAGGGATCCTGCGCTGGTCTACTTTTATGGACTGCAATGCATAAATCCTCAACAAAGGAAGGAAAAATTACTTGTTCTAAAAAATCTCCTTGGAAAAGAAAGTAATTTACCCAAGTGACCCTGAACATCCTTGTTAAAACTTGCCTAGTTCCCTTATGCTTTCCTTTTTTCACCTGCCTGGTCATTCTCAGGAAAGCCTAGACCACTGTAGAATTTTATCCAAGGGAGACAGTGGCTCCCGAGTTCTTTATTTTGGCTTTTCCGCCCTTACTCCCCTGTCTCCAGAAGCCGGTTCATTGCTGTTTCTCCTGTGACCTAGGCTCAATGGCAGAATGGGGTCTGCTCAGATGAACGTTGTGAACAGCTATAACAATTCTGCAGCATCTAGAAGAGGAGCTTAGTTTGTGAAGACTTTTATGCAACAGAAATCAATCTGCAATGTGTTCACTCTGAAACTTTTTTCCCTCCTACCTGTAAACTGATTATATATGCCAGTCTGTCCCAGGCCCACAGAGGACACCCTTGGTGGTGATGTATAATTTTATTAGAGGTGGACTGGAGAGCTGAAGCTAATGAACTTGGTGAGTTCTGGAAGAGAAATAAGGTAGGAGCAGCAGCAACCCTAAGGCAAAAAATAAAAAAAAAAGACTCACGCCTGGACCTGAACTGTAACCCTGTGAGCTGCGGGACACAGCCGTTTTTTTCGTATAAAAAATCACTGTGAGCTGGGCTAGCTGGAAGCTGCTGGCCCATTCTATATTTACTAAGTCTATATGGGGTGCTACACACCTGATCAGTCTTACTGATGTAAGGTGTAAGTCAATGACCAATTTGATAAGCAGGGAAAGAAAATAGAATCTTGACTAAGTTTGGGGTTAAAAAAAATAAATCAAAGTTTTAAAGTTGGGCAATTCTTTATAGAAAGAATATAGGGATGTTATTAAAAAACACACTTCAAGTTTCTAGTAAGAATCACATTCATTGTAGTCCTAATTACATTTGTTTAATGAGACAGGTCTTTTCTGAAACTTTGTATGTTAAAACAGAGTACCTGCTTAGAGACACTTAAGCAAAAATAGTGAAACAGTTCACATTAATCGATTGTGACTGATTTAAGTGAAACCTAATTGCCTACATTGCTGATAGTTATTTGTCTAACAAACCTAAATGAAAGCAATTAGAAAAAAAATCCTTATGCAGTGTTTTACACCTTGTTGGTTATTCCTCTGTAATTAGTCATTTTAGATTCTAGATATCCAGTCCAGTGTAACTTGTCATATATTGGCTTATAAGGTTTAAAGGGAAAAATAAATGAGAATATACTTCTGGAATGGCAGTGATATCTACCAAATTTCCCTTTAAATATGCACAACAAAATGGATTGTTAAAAATAATCCCCTGAGGATGGTGCCTCTTCTGTCAGTTTTCTACCGGAGTGCATCCTGCACTCTGACAGAAAATTGCTCATTAATCTCCAAGGAATGACCAGTTTTTCAAAATAGTCACTCAACTATGCTGTCACTGTTAATTTTTTAAGCATTATGGGTGCCATTAATCGCTTGATGTGGTTGGTAACAACAGTAATCCTTTTCGAATGGGACATTAACTCCAAAACAAGTCATTAGCTTTTGTCCATATACTGTAATTAACACTTACTTTCCAGGAGGTAAGCATCATGACTTCACAGAAATAGCAAAGGCCACCATGTCACTGAAGATTTGGAATGTCTCTCTCATATTTAATCTCAAGATGTTATGGTGGGGTGTTTTTTTGGGTGATCACTGTTTTACTAGCAACCACCTGCATTTGGAGCGGTAAGCACAGTAGAGGTAAGGGATCTGATCTGCGCATGGGGAGGTTTTTCCCTCCAGCTTTTTTACTTCCTAAAATAGGGTAGAAGTATAGATGCCTCAAAGTGCTTCTTTGCAGATGTGCGAGAAGCAAAGAGAGATAGCACCGTGTTTGGTCACCTGGCAGGGATGTATTGAATCATCCTTTGGAGCACAGCAGAGGTTGATAATGAGTGTCTGTAAAAGGGAGGTTAAGGATTGATTGGGGTGGAAAATACAAGAACGAATATACTTTCCTATCTCATACACAGTATACTTTGTCTTTTCAACCTCTGCTCATGTCCACTATCCCAGTGGGTGCTGGAATGAGAGGTGAAGAAAGAGGGAACAGTTGAGCATCAGGGAATGGAAGAACTTGACAGAACTGGAGCTGCTTAGATCGGAATTTTGTCAAGAAAAGTCATGTCTTTGCTTTCTCTTTAAGGGTGTCATGGAGGAATTGGTTTTCAATGTCTGTTCCTCACTTTGATACTTTTCTTGCTAGAAGTTGTAGAATTAAGGGTGGCTGTGCATATATCCAATATGGAGCTCAAAATCTCTGCAATGGTGTCAGTTTTTCCCCCAAGCTACTTTTATATGGTTCTGATGTCAGCAAAGCCACTTCTAATTCATTATGGTATGACTTCAGACTCAGTTCGTTTGATTTTGCAGTCTGGGACCAAATCCAGTGTGCTGAAGTACGCATACATGGGCAGAAAGATGGAAGGGCTAAAATATATTTGTGTTTATATTTAAGAAAACAGTTCTTTCTTTGGTCTATGCTTAAAAAAAATATAAATCTAACCTGCAAAATAAACCTCTAGTAAGTATATTTAGTTGAGATTTTTAAAAGCACTACATGATTTAAGATATATGGTCTCCTGAAAAGAAGAAGTTTGTGCTTCTAGGCTGCTAAAGTGTATTTGATATGCCTGTTTATATTGGATTCTTCATATTGGATTCACTGGTAGCTTAGCTCAAATTGAAGCAGAGCTTTGGTATATCATTCCTCCAGGACTAAAATGTCAGCTACTAACAGAGTCTCAAATATTTTCTGTTTCTGGAATGTGCTTTTTCAGAACATTTCTTGGTGGTATCAAAAGGCACTTCACAGTGGCAGCTTCCGCTGGTTGAGAAATTAGTAACCGAGAGATGCTCATAAGTCTTGCCCACTTTGGGCGGAAATAGTCAACACTCAAGCAAAATTACCCAAAAGTAATACTCCCTGCAGACACTCCAAGGAAGGCACTGGAATTTCCTAACCCTGCAGCAAATATGCAGCTTGCTTCAATGCGTCTTATTATCTAACTATTCTTTATCTAATTATTCCCATACTCTGGCCTACAGGTCTTTTTTAATCCCCCCCCCCCGCAATTTGCCTAATACCATGGAGTGTGTAGGTGCCTTAGCCATGAGGTCATTTGTGTAATATTCTTTGAGTGATGCTGTTTTCTAGCGGTGCTTTACATTCTCTGTACACTTGGAAGTATTACAGAATTTCCACTCCGCTTTTTTAATCCATTTTACCTCTTCCAGGTTTTGGGCATATTGCATTATTTTCAGTTTTCCAGGTTTTTTTTCAGCTGGGGCTATATTATTTTTGTTGTTATTTAAAAATATATTGAATTATAAAAATGGCAGAGGTGAAGAATGCTAACACCTGAGTCAATACAACTGCATACAGTTAAAAAGATAAAGTGTTTTCCACTCAGGTCAGAAGGATTTTGGACTTCAGACTTAATTTATCCGATTTTTAGGAATTTTGATTGCTGATACCATTTTCTGTAATAGCAATTCTGACTTGGATATATGTGCCATGTGCTATAAATTAGAGTGGAAAAGATTTAAACCATATATATATTTAAAGCTATGCAACCAAATGTAACAGGGTTTGGTAAGAGTTTATATTAAGTAAATGCCCAGGAAGACTGTTTTCACAGGGCAATAATGAGTATTGACTATTGTTATTGAATGTTAGGTCAGAATTAAGGTTGTTGCCTGTAAAGTCAATATAAAGATTAAAACTGTGTAGATACACCTTTGAAACTAAAAGTCATTTGTCTGCATCAGTGTGTGTGTTTTTTTCAGGGAAGTGCTCAGCTCTCTAAATAAAATCTTCATGGGATTATTTTCAGATTATTTGACTGGAGCTCATAAAAAGAGGCTTTGTTTATTTTATGGATTTACATAGAATTTCTTTAAAATAATATTTTTATAAGTGGGCCAGTAGATCATGTTAAACCACAGGAGAAATATTAGTTTTCTTCCTTATTCTATTATTCTGGAAGAGATGTAAATGTGACTATTGTCCTTGGTAAATGAATTTATGTTTTTTTCGGGAAGTTTGCAGGTTGCAGAAGGGACAATGAGGGTATTTGGTAAGATATCTACTTTATCTTTTTTTTAGAAAGGTGTTGGGAAAGAGTTTGGGGAAACAAAAAAAAAGGAGAAAATTTGTTATTGAAGTTGGGAAAGCCCGAGTGGACTTAGTGAAACTGAGTAGACAACATTTTCTTTGGATGTGATGGAAGGTATCAAACCAAACTTTTATCATCCAGCGGCTGCTGAGCAAATACATTGGGCAAATACATGGAGGGTTAGAATGCAGGTTTTTTTAAAGCTGTCCCTCAAATAAATTTTGTAATTTTTTAGCAGGTGTCTGAAA
The DNA here is from genome assembly GCF_011004875.1 of Balearica regulorum gibbericeps. Taxonomy (NCBI): domain Eukaryota; kingdom Metazoa; phylum Chordata; class Aves; order Gruiformes; family Gruidae; genus Balearica; species Balearica regulorum. Next base: position 20,376,670 of record NC_046186.1, read on the forward strand.
AGAAAACGTTTCATTTTGATTTTGAAAGGACATTTTGTGTTGGATGAAACAACATATACTTTTGGGTTTTTTTAGGTTAAATAATTGAAAAATATTCTGTTCAAGTTATTCTGAGTCTATTTTATTTTTCAGTTTGGCACCTAACTAAAACAGTTCCTTATTCACAGTGAATTCTGCAGATTATCACTTTCTTAGAGGATGACAGTTGTAAAGGCATCCACAGGTTTGCAAAGTCATTCTAGACATATTTTCATAGCCATGCTTACCCTGAGAAAAATAACATTTGATATGGGTGCAACAGGAAAGAAAAATAACAGCTAGAGATTTTTTACCATTACCACTTCCATTAGTAATATAGTCTGTGTCAAACTGGAGGAGGCAATGGCAAGATTTGTCCACACTTGCTCTCATTGCCCAGCTCCCCTGTCATCAGTTTTAGAGAAGCTGAGGAGATCTTAAGACAATGATATTGTTCCAGTTTTCCTTCTTAACTCTAAAGAGCTTTCACATCCCCTAGGGTACTTTCTTATTCTCTGAGGGAGCAGGTAATATAGATAACTTGTGTTTTGAGTTGGGAATTGGTTTTCCTCCTCTTTAAGAGTAGACAGCCTTAGCAAGTGATGTGAAGGTAGGAGGTTTTTAGTGCCACAGCAGTGGCAGCATAAGGAACATCAGTCTGTGTGGAACTTGTGAGGGAACAATTGCAGAACATTGTAATTCAAGATTCCAGTAGCCTGAAGTGCAAGTCTATTGAGACTGTACTATTCCAAGTCCACAAGGAAGAGAAAAGCAAGGAAGGAACAGCAAGGAAGGGACAGCAAGGATTTTAGGAATTTGGCAGAACATAGCCTGTGGTGAAAGGCTGGAGGGAATAGTCTGCTTCATTAGGTCAGCTTGTGTTTTGGGTTTGTGTGGCAAGGTTTTGGTAGCTGGGGTGGCGGGCTACAGGGGTGGCTTCTGCAAGGAGCTGATAGGAGCTTCCTCTAGGTCCAACAGAGCTAATACCAGCTGGCACTAAGATGAACCAACCGCTGGCCAAGGCCAAGCCAATCAGCGATGGTGGTAGCACCTCTGTGATAACATATTTAAGAAGGAGGAAAAAAAGGAGCGGCAGCTTTTGCAGCCAGAGAGGAGTAAGAAGATGTGAGGAACTCTGCAGACACCAAGGTCAGTGCAGAAGGAGGGCGAGGAGGTGCTCCAGGTGCCAGAGCAGCAATTTCCCTGCAGCCCGTGGTGAAGACCATGGTGAAGCAGGCTGTCCCCCTGCAGCCCATGGAGGTTGATGGTGGAGCAGATATCCACCTGCAGCCTGTGGAGGACACCATGTTGGAGCCGGTGGAGGTACCTGAGGGAGGCTGTGATCCACGTGGGAAGCCCACGCTGGAGCAGGCTCCTGGCAGGTCCTGTGGCCCCGTGGAGAGAGGAGCCCACGCCGGAGCAGGTTTGGTGGCAGGACTTGTGACCCCATTGGAGACCCACACTGGAGCAGTTCGTGAAGGACTGCAGCCCATGAGAAGGACTCATGTTGGAGAAGTTGGTGGAGGACTGTCTCCCATGAATGGGACCCCATGCTGGAGCAGGGGCAGAGTGTGAGGCGTCCTCCCCCTGAGGAGGAAGGAGCGGCAGAGACAACGTGTGATGAACTGACCACAACCCCCATTCCCCGTCCCCTTGTGCCGCTGGGGGGGAGAAGGTAGAGAAATTGGGAGTGAAGTTGAGCCAGGGAAGAAGGGAGGGGTAGGGGGAGGTGTTTAATTTTATTTCTCATTGCTCTAATCTCTTTTCTGGGTAATAAATTGGATTAATTTTTTTCTAAGTTGTGTCTGTTTTGCCCGTGATGGTAATCACTGAGTGATCTCTCCCTGTCCTTATCTCGACCCACGAGCCTTTCGTTATATTTTCTCTCCACTGTCCAGCTGAGGAGGGAAGTGATAGAGCAGCTTTGGTGGGCACCTGGCCTCCAGCCAGAGTCAACCCACCACGACTTGATTAAATAAGTTGTATCAGAAGTATTCATGCTGCCACAGAAAAGCTGAATAAACAGAGTAAGTACAATTTCCTGTAGACGTGGAGAGCTGTGGGATCGGAGGGCTGTGGATTTGATGGGAGAGCTGAGGCTGTTGCAAAGCACTCCCTGTAAATCCATACCTGAACCTGGTGGGAGTTCAGAACCTGCATCGCTTTTCAGGATTTGTTTTGCACCAGCTAACTCAAGATGTCTGACATGTGAGAACATGAGCTCAGTGCTGCAGACCATGTTCCTGACTCTGTCTTGATACAAGAAACCATTTGCCCATGTGTTTAGATCTCACTGGAGTTAAGGAGATTTCAATTTAGGTTTAAAATTCAACACAGGCATGTTGCTGAAGAGGAATGAACTTTAGTGTTTGCTGAATTGGGGCCCAGAAGCAGTAAAGAAGCTCTTTTATGTTTTTTTGTTCTTCTTTTAAAATTCTCTGTTCCTGCAGGGTGTGTAGCCGCCATTCACTTTCATTACAAGAGAAGGGATGGTAGTTCAGTAGCCATGCTGCACACCTTCAGCCCCCTGAATCAAATACTGAACTGAAACGCTGAAATGAGCAAGGGGATGGCTTACTCTTTCCTAACCCCTGACTATATCATTACAGTGATAATATTATTTAAAGCTAATGTATCACAAGGAAATGGTTTCATTGTTATCCAGTGGAGCCCCTATAACAATGCCACAGTGACTGAGGCTATAATGAGGAATTGTAAGATTTCAATGGCAAAAGGGATACATTGCTAGTCCATGACCTCATGATGAAATCATTACAATGCAGTCAGAGATATGAAGTTATTATGGGAAAACTATTTCACAGCAAGTCTGTAAGGACCTTTTTGATGGTGCCATTATGAAGCCATTACAATGTAAGGTTATGATGGCAAAATGGTTTCAATGAAACCCTATTATGGTTTAAAAACAGACTAAATGGTGTCAGTGGAAGTTATTCCTCCCTCTAAAACCTAAAGCAATTAAACAGACCTCAACATCTAAACCAAAACAAGGACAAATTAGGTGTATGACTTACACTTGATTAGAAGGAGAGAAGTTACAATTTCTTGTGAACAGTCAACTACAATTTCTGCTGGAATTATCTAGGAGGAAAATAATGGTTACTGAGTTTCTAGGATCTTCTCTAATTAAGTAAATCAAAATTAAATATCAACGTCACATAGCAGTTTACATTAAATAGCATTCTTCTGTAACCTCTTTGCTCTATTACAAATTAATGTATTGTAGTTTCTCATTTTTCTTGTGGTTGCAGTTTCTGACTTTCTTTTGCTCTGATAAGGGTAGCTGTGGCATACCTGAAAAATAAATTAAAATTCCACTACCACTCCCAGTCCAGGATTTTGAGTGACATCTGCGACGGACTGTCAAACTAAATAGTATATTTCAAAACTGAGTAAAAATCCCCCTACCTAAGACTGACATATCATCAGTAAAATGGTTACTATTTATTTGGTTTAAAATCTAGCCTAATCTAATAATCTGCTCTACCACTGGTGCTGGAAGCGAATAAAATGCACATTTAAAAATTGTTTGGGGTAAATGCCACCTCGCTATGAGATGATTAGAATAATATTTCCACAGAGGAACATACCTCTGAACTATCCTTGGGTTTTCCAGGTGGAACATCCCAACCTTTCTTGTGAGTGCTGTTTAATTTTCAATGAATAAATATATTTGTTGTTCAAAAAGTTCTGTTAGAGGTGGTCGGATAGCACAGGGACTTAGTTGTGGTGTTTGAGTTCCCACTGACAGTTCAGGAGGGGATGTCCTGGGCTACAAGGACAGAAAGTCTATCCCAAGGCCAAGAACTCTTTTATTGGAATGAAAAATTTCTGCAAAATGTTCCAGGTTTGTCAAATCTGCTTCCCCCCCCCCCCCCCCCCCCGCCTCTGTATTAAAACAAACAAAACCCCAAAAAGTTGGAAAATGTGTCCATGAGCTTTAGTTGATGTAAGCATTAAATATGCTGGAGTATTGTTATGGGTTACGAAACCTACAGTCTTAAAGGGGAATTTCAAAGCCAGTTGCTTAGGTGGGGGCTCTCTTACCCTTCTCATTCAATATACATGTAAAATGATCGTGTAGACTGTCATAGAGGCCAATTCTTTTCATTATCAAATCACAGTGTGAGGTGTGAAACTTGTGAATAGTAGTTGGTCCTTGTTAATCTGGCATCCGTATGTTCTAAGATAGTTTGAAGTATAATCATTTGGGTTTTATGCATCTTTGTCTCTGAAGACTGCCACCTCTGAGGACACGTTTTTGGATAGAAGGGCCAGGATTCGCTTTAGCTGCTGAAGAATCCCATCCCTTTGCAAAAAACAGGGTAAAAAGCAAAGCCTTGATCAAGAAGTTTTCTCTTGAAAAGCAATGTCAGTGGTTTACATCAGTTTGAATTACACCTTTTGAATCTCCTTTGCAGAGACCTTAAAAGGATGCTCACTATTCTTTTCTTGGAACACATGCCGTTTCTGTACATTGACAGCAACAGTAAGTTAGATTAGCAAATGACAAATGACCTCCATATTTCCCATTTCAGATAAACTGGAAATTATAGATTTTTAAAATTATTTTGGTATTAAAAACTATGACCCAGCTATCAGTTCATCAGTCAAATAAATATCATCAAATACGCTAAAGCATGTATTTTGTCTTCTGATACGTTGTAATACCAGGAATAAATAAGATCTCCTGCATTTGGTAAGGAAAGCCTCTGCAATACTGTAGAAACATGTAATATCCCAACATCAAGTGTCTCAAATCCTACCATCCTCATTCTTTTTGACTTCTTAATAACTTCAAAAACTGTTTGATGTCCTTGGAACAATACCATCAATCTCTGTTATTTCTGGTAATGAGGAGGTTATCCTGGAAAATGGTATAAATTGGATATCACAGGTACTGTGGAGCATATGGCAGAGAGACACCTCTAAATAAGTCTGTGTACTGCCAACTTAGGTCTGCCATTGATAGAATTGAGCTTGAGATGATAATTCATCCTGAACTCAATGACTCCTGATGATTAATTGGATGCCTGTATCACAGTCCCACTGAGGTAGTTGCTGGGAGCGTGTACTGCCTCAGGCACTGGTCAGCGCAGAGTCTGCCTGTATATGTTCATAGAATCATAGAATCATAGAATGGCCTGGGTTGGAAGGGACCTTAAAGACCATCTAGTTGCAACCCCCCCCTGCCATTGGCAGGGACACCTCAAGTTCTCTGGGCCTCCACAACTTCTCTGGGAAACTTGTTCCAGTGTCTCACCACCCTCACAGTGAAAATTTTTTTCCCTTTTTCAGTTTAAAGCCATTACCCCTAGTCCCATCACTACTTGCCCTTGTGAACAGTCCCTCTCCAGCTTTCCTGTAGGTCCTGTAGGCCCCTTCAGAACATCATGCAACATCCAAGATAATGTGAAAGGTGAAGTGCAGCAAAACGTAGGCAGACCTGGACACATCTCCAGGTCACGTTGCTATCAGCAGGTCATAGTCCTTACCTGAGAACAGACATCTGCAAAGACACTTTTCAGATACTTTGTCCTCCTTACCCTCTATGAGCAGTAGCCTTATAGTTGTAGCACTTGCCAGGAGAGTAAAGCCTTAGCTTCAGGTTTAACTTGGATGACAGAATTCATATCCTGTATCTCTTTCTGTCTCTGAAGAGTGCCACATAGCACGGTGCAGTACCTGTGTGGTTTCTCCATGCACTTCCACTGGGCTGCCGCAGTCGGTTTGCAGCTGGCAGGGCTTGTGAGCTGCTGACTGGGGGACAAGAGGGAATGTGGACATCAGGCCTTAGACATCACCTGCCTGTAGACTGAAAATGATGGAGACAGATTGTCTGATGGTTCATACTTCTGTGGTCAGTCAATATATCCCTGCCCTGCTCTTTCTTCACTGCATCCAGCTGATGGGCTAATGGCAAAAATTATCGTCATTAGTCTTTTACATTTTGTTCTGCTTTTTTATTATTCCAGGGTTATCCATCACTCCTTGTCCTTTTCTACTTCAATGGTGACTGTTATCTTTGTTTCATCAGCAAATTTCATGACCACCATCCTCTTTTTTCCCCTCTAAAAGTCATTAATGAAGATATTAAATAAAATCTGTTTTATTTACCCTTGGAAAATTCTACTATTTTTCTCTCTCTCTTTAGCTTTGTAACATCCCATTCAAATGAACTTGGAAGAAAATACAGATGAAGTGAAATTGCTGTGTTGGCCAACTTTACAGACTTCACAGCAATCCATACATATTTCAATTTGAAAAACAATTTGCCACATGATACTGAAATCCATATATGTTAGATGACTGCCTCTTCTTCGCTTGAAAACAAGAACATTGTAATTATTTTGAAAAATAGTAGGCTCCATTCTGGTCATCATTACTTTTCTATCTATTTCTTTGTTGGTGACTTAATGGAATATTGTCTTGATACCCAGTTTGACCATTGTAATTTGACTAGTGTTTCTGTATGACAAGTAGGATAAATACAACTAGTGATTTCTTTAAAAAGAAAAAGATTGGCTAGAGTTGGGGGAGAGAGACAGAGATTGCTATATAATGTGAGAAATCACTAACAAAAGTTTCAGAAGGAAATACTAATCTACTTTATGGATCAGTTCTTAAAATGTCTGATATAATTTAGTACACTTCACAGCAATGTCTGTTCTGATGCTAAGCACCATAGGCAAACATTATCTAATGGAACTTCAGACTTTCCAGGTTTCCAAACTCTTGACTCTTTGGTAGTTTTTTCATACTCATTGTTACTTAGAAATAACTTCAGGGAGCTGATTATCTCTGGCTCTCTCTAAAAGGTGGGCTGGATACACTTTCCTTTCCTTGGTGGACCACAGATTGCTTCCAACTTAGACATCTGATAATCTGTCCAGGTGTGCAGAGGGGTGGTGACCATCCACATCCTGTTGTAACCTACATGGTCAGGATGAAGTAGTATACCGATGAGGTTAGGCAGCATGGTGGGTCACCGCAGTTTAAGATATGCTTTAGCCATGTGTATAGAAAGTTTAAAGACTTAGTTAATGGAAGTTGGACACTATGAATTCTCTTTGTACTCTTCTACTTTCTTTTCTGTAATATTAGCACATGAATAACTTGCTCAATGACAGCTGGTGTACAAAGCTGCCATTTGGGGCTCATCTGCAGCAGATTTTTACTTTTTTTCTTTCAGTTCCCAAGTAACAGCAGCTAAAGGAAGTGTAAAAGTGAAACAAAAAGAATAGGTTGTAGCTTGCAATGAACACATAGTGAGCATCTAAACTTTACAAACATGGAAAGGACCTTCAGCCTATTTTCAGCTGGTTAATGGAAAGTCAAACTCCTTGGGGAACACAAATCTTTATCATTTTGAAAAGCATCATGGGACTGGAGTAAGGAGCACCGTTGTGTTAATGTTACTAGTAGCCTTTGGGGAAGAGAAATAGGATACACTGGATTGTTAGAGTCACAATCATCTGTTACTCACGTGATGCACGTCACACATGATGCACAACAGTCACATTATGCACATCTTCTTAAGAGTCACATCCTGATCTGACATGAATCAAATGTTTCCTAACATATTTTCCTGACTATATTGCACTCTCTTAAAAGAATTGTTCTAAATACTTTTGCAATTTAAATTAGCAAGGACAGCAAACCCCCTTTTGTTATATACTCCTCCTTACTGCTTTGTACTTTTGCTATGGCGATGATTCAGAAGCACACCTCTTTAATACTAAATCTACATTGAAAAAAATTTCTTTAAATACATAAACATTTCCTCTTACTACATCATGGTAATGCTACAGTTTACTTCAGCTAATTCTTCTCTGAATATTTTTTTTTTTTTTAGAGGACAACTGGATTATAGAGCTGTTTCAGAAAGTCCTTAATTCATAGAACAGTTGTATATGGGTATTTTCTTTTTCAATTTCCCAACCTCTTTTCTCTTCCCAAAGGATCAAGAAGGAGCCCTCTAGGAAACCAGGACAGCAGACACCCTGTTGGAGAACTGAGCTCTGTACAAACTCTTTGAAAGAATCTGCCACACAGAAAATGCAGGATCCACAACTGCATAACACATTCAGAAGAACTTGGTTTAATTTACAAAAATGAGAAATGAAAACTAGGTATTTTAAAATATATACTGAACAAAGCTGATACTCGATAAAACTAGTGAAACATTTTCAAATGGTGTCTATCAATCAGAGCTGTAGAGTATAAATGAATGGAGTTCTTATAAATGTATCATTATTATTATTATTACCACCACTACGACTACTACTATCAGTCACTGCTTTATCTGTCAGTACATACTTAGCAAAACCTTCCTGTCATTCTAAAGTTGCTGCTTATGTCCATCATGGCAGAAATCAGCTTACTAAGAGGGAAAGGAGCAGTAAGGGCATGAGGGAAGTAAGGTGTTCCGTGTGTGGGCAGCGCGGAAAACTGCAGTTGAAAGTGAAGACAGGAAGTAGGCTCTCAGAAGTGACATTGCCAGGAAGATCTGCGTGCACATGTACAAATGGACTGAGGTGAAGTCCATCGTATCAACAGGGGCAGAATTACAAAGGAACATAACAAAAATTTTAGAGTGTCACTTTTTGGAGGAGGAAAACATGTCAGTATTTGTTAGAGGAAAGACTGCTAATGTTCAAGCTGGGCTGACAGGGATGATGATGAGGATGCCAGAAATATCAAAGGTGGAGGCAGTTCTAAGCACCATTCATGGACTGGAGTTGAAGCTGACTAGAAAAGGAGGGAGTAATATGATTTGGATGTTACTTCTTCAGGACAGTTCCAGAAGAAGGAAGAAAAAAGTTACAGATGGACTGGATAATAATTTTAGGTCCCTTCCAACTGAACTATTCTATTCTATTCTAGTCTAGTCTAGTCTATTTAAAGATCAAGGTTTTATCAGGGAGAGGGAACTAGGGAAGAGGAAGTGTACAGAAAAGATGAACGAGCTCCAGGTTAAACTATTAGCTCTTAGCTGTTAGCTGTTAGCAAGTATCCATGGGAAACTGTAAAAGAGAGAAGCAGAAGGGCAAAACAGGGAACAGGATGCAGAAGTGGACTGTGACTCAGCAGCACAGAGTGACCAGAGCAATAGGGGCGAAGGGATGAAATAGCCAGCAGAAATCAGTCCTCCAAGGACGTAAGGACCACTGTCAGAGAACGGGGTTAATGGACTAGCACGTGTTTACGAGGGCTAAAGCATAGGTTTTGCCGAGTGTCATTACATCATTTTGGCAGGGCCCAGTCCAAACAAGGACTGGATTTTCTTTGCTTTCTAAATTGTGGGCCTTACCATTAGTTAAGAGTCTTTTTTATTAAAAGGGGATAAAATACTTACATACTCCATTTTTATGCCCACATATCCACACAAAATCCACAGCTGTAAACCTCTCCCTCAGTGCTTTTGTCTCTAAATTATAAAAGCTTGAATGTTAATTTTTTATGAAAACATGTCTCTGATTTCTATCATGTCTGTTCATCATATTTTCTATATCTTAGTATGTGTAACTTTTGATGGTATTATTTATTCAATGTAGTGCAAATGCACTTAATCCTCAGAAGAATTTTAGATTAGCCAGATAATTTATTTTGTTCATGAAGAAACAAAATGATGTTTGTATAAAAGTTCATGAACAGAATGAATGCTATGTTTCTAAACAAAGAAAGTGGGCATTTCATAAGGATTTCAGCAGTTTCACCTCAGTTCTTTCAGGCATATAGTGATTCTTGTGTTGCATAAATGATGGAATTATTGGCTTCCCTGCCATGCCTTAGCTGGTATCCTGTGGTTCATCTGGTTTGATTCATGCTAGGAATCTCCAAATATAATCACGGTACCCAAGTTTCAAGCAAAACAGGTAATTTTTTTTTCCAGTTAGAGCACTTTGCTTGGCTATTACAGAATGAAAAAATGTAATGAAAAAGCAAAACACTTTTGTACACACTGCTGGGTTAGAAATACTCTTAGGCTGTTGCTATCTGGGACAAGAACTTTCAAATCAGAAGGCACATTCCCTTATTGAGGCATGGAGATTTGTTAAATGAAACATGTTCAATATTAAAATATCTTTAAAATCCATATTAATTAAACTCTTTGTCACACTGTGAGCTTTCTGGAATAACAGCAACTACAGCTAGGATTTCTTTCCACTTTTTCCAAGTCCTGCAGTAAAGCCTGAAGTGTCAGGGGCAACTACCTGCAGCTTTGTCCTCCTCTTATTCCAACTCTTCTTGAAAAATCTAAAAAAAAAAATAAATTCCAATCTCTATGGATGTTATCTAGGAGAAGTAAAAAATTAAGAACTGTGGAAGCCAAAGAGATGTTTCTCACTCCTACATTTGAATTCTTCCCTTTTCAAATTGTTCTGATATATTTCTAGGACATCATTCCTTCCTCATCTCTCTTACAAGCTGAAGTATCTTGTTTTATTTTAAAAGTCCTCCTATGAAAGACTTCCCATATGGTACTCTTTCTGTTGCAATACATTCTTCTCTAACAGGCTCCCCCTTACCTTTCTCGGGATGACCACTAATGAGTTCAGTGATCAAAATATGGGCATGCCACACATCAGCTCAGTGGCTTTATGATGTTTCCTGTTTTGCTTGCTACACCTTTCCAATAAATTCTTTTTTTGATAGCAGCTTCTTCATTTGATGACCGCTGGCCACTGAACTGTCATTTTCAGAGAACTGCCCTAATTTCTTCTCATAAAATGTAGAATTTCACCGCGGAACTTGTTACTATAGCCTAGTACAGATACAACAAATCTATGTGGATTAAAAATATAATTAAAAAAAATCATAGAAAGATAAAATCATAGAATGGTTTGGGTTGGAAGGGACCTCAAAGATCATCTAGTTCCAACCCCCTGCCATGGGCAGGGACACCCTCCACTAGACCAGGTTGCCCAAAGCCCCATCCACCCTGGCCTTAAACACTGCCAGGGATGGGGCATCCACAACCTCTCTGGGCAACCTGTGCCAGTGCCTCACCACCCTCACAGTAAAGAATTTCTTTCTAACATCTAATCTAAATCTACCCTCTTTCAGTTTAAAGCCATTACCCCTTGTCGTATCACTACATCCCATTGTAAACAGTCTCTCTCCAGCTTTCACAGAAAGAAAAATGAAAGAAAAATTCATCAATGGCTATTAAATAATGCAGAGGGAATGTTGCTGGTTCAGGAGATTCATGCATCACAGATTGTCAGAAGCTGGGAGAGTATGCTGGGAAAGGAGCGTTAACTGCCTTTTCATACTTCTCTCTAAACTTTTGCTATTGGTCTCAGTCGTGCAGAATATTAAGCTAGATGTACCTGACCCAGAAAGGCCATTCTTATGCCATGTTCCTGAGCAGCAGTAGTTAATATATAGACCATCAATATATTAGTGCTATTTTCCCCATGCTGATGATTTTGTGTTTGTCAGTGTTGCAGTTCAGCTGACAGCCCACTTGCTGAAGACTGGAGACCTTTTGGAAGCCTCTGCTGTAGGGTTAGTGAATGTATCATCATCCTGAAACCTTGTCACTATCAATGGTCTTTTACAGGCCACTTAGACATATATTAAGCAGTGCAGCCTCTATCCTAGCTCCCTGGGAGACTACCTTAGTAAAATCCCTCCAATATATAACTACCCTTTTATTCCTGATCTTTTTTTCCTGTCATTTCAAAGATAATTTATGTATGCAAGGACTTTCCTTTATAATGTGTGGCAATTTAGTTTCTTTAAGAGTCTCTGCAAATGGACATCTTCAGGTCCTTTTGTATCATCTTGCTCCAAGTGCTTGTTGCTCCTTGAAAGAACTTTAGCTGATTTGTGAGTCATGGCTCCTAGCACAAAAGTCAATTAAACACTTACCCGTTGCCTTGTATTTGAACATGTGTTCTAATTCTGTGCTTTCTTCTTGGTGTAACTAACTACTTTACCTAGCATGAAAATTGGTATGTGCAGTTTCCAGTTCTTCTGAGATCTCTAAAAAAATTGGCATCAGGTTTCAGTGCCAAAGCTAATGTAAATATTAAATTACAACTCACAATACTCAGATTTTTAAGAAGGTGTGAATGAGTATAGTTTGGGCTGGTTTGTTCTCGGAGTCCCTCTGCTGACGCTCAGTCTTGAAGCAGTTCTTCAGCATATTTCCCCTGCAGAGGAGGACTGCAAAATGGAAACCTTTTGTATAATGACCAGTAAAATAAACCATTCATTTAACTAGTCTGTTATGGTCTTGTCTTCTTTTACACTGGGTGACCATTGGTAAGCTTTCTACTCCTGTGATAGGAAAGAGACGTTTTTTTGGTACTCTTTATGCCTTTACTAGGTTGCATCCTTAATCTTTTTGACTTTCCTTATGGCAGTTTATGTTTCAAATTTATTCTATTTCTTATTTTCCATACTTGGACAAAGCTTCTATTTTCAGCAGGATGTCTTCTTACCACTCTTCTGTGACATGTACATGTGTGGGGCTGAGGGAAAAAGGCTTTTAAAATCTTTTTGCTGTGTAGTGTGCTTTCACTGTGATGTCTTAAAACAGTCTCCTTCATTGTTTACAAGCATTTTATCCTTTAGCTGCTTGGGTGGGTTTTTTGGGGTTTTTTTAGTTTGTTTGTTTGTTTTTTGTGGGTTTGTGTTTGTTTTTTTTCCCTTCAGTGGATTTCTGTATTTCTATGCAATACTCTATTGCTAATTTCAGTGCTGTTAAACTGAGGGTGGTTCTTTTTTTTTTTCACTCTTATAAGGATGCTGAAGTTCACTCTGGTATCATAGAACCATGTCATATCATTCTTTGGCAATGACTTCCTAAACTGAGTTGCATGCATTGTCCAGGACCACACCAAGGTTGTGTCTTTTTTGTAGGAAGCAGTAGCCAGAATTTCAGTCGATGTCAGCGTTTGGTCAGGTGGTTGGTGCAAAGTCTGCTTCAGAGAGTGAGGAGAGCAAATGACCTCTGGGCTGGTTCTTTGACTAAACAGTGGCTACACAAGAATGACACTGTTGTGGTGTGCAATTGGCCTGGTCATGTGAAAATGAGTTGAGGATGGTCCAATGGTGGTTGTCTTAACAGCTGCAACTGACTTATTTCCTCCCACAGCTGTGGGCTGATATTCTTCAGCGATCCCCGTGCCAGCCCTGCATGTGATGTAGCACATGAATATGACGCATATGATGAATACTGAAACCACATTTACAAGCTGCATTTAGTTCACGATTTATAAGCTATTCATCCTTGCTGTAGAGGTAAGTCTTTTTGTCCTTGGGATCTGCCAACTTGGTGCTTCTGGCTGTGGCCATTGATGAAATGTAGTTCCTTACCCCTACAGAACAGCAGTAGGTTTTAACCTTTTGAAATGTAGAGGATGCGACTCTTTTACTCTCTTCTTGGATTGTCCCCTGGCTTGGATTATTCCCTGGTACACAAAAAGTATGACTTTTTACGTGACTGTGAGTTTCCTGGATGAGGGAACATCTTTTATGGGTAGTTGGACATCACTTAATAAGCATCATCGCAAATACATCAGTATCATAACACCCTCCACTCCATCCTTTCGACCTTACCAACATCACGCATATTTGTTCTTTCCGCTGATACAAACATTAAGCTCCTATCTTGCATTAGATTCACATATTCATTCACTACTTGAGAAAACAGAGAGGGAGGAAGGGAGGGATGCAGGGAGAGAGGGAAGGAGGGAGTGATGGAGGAAGAGAGGGGCTTTTAGCATTCTGTAGCTGAGCTGTCTGATGTAATGTGTTAGAGGATATAGGTGCCAGTAATGTGCAAAGAGCTTGAAAAATGATCAGACAGTGCCAAGCCCACAGTGCATGTTGTCAGGAGGGCTAACAGAATAATAAATCAACCTGTCTAGTGTCAAGGGTCAGGTAGCTTGATGTTCAAAGCTGTTTGGCCAGCATGATCCAGCCAGGCATATGCTATTCATTTCTGAGCCGTTAGCACTATTACAATACTAGAATAACCCTAAAGCAGTGCCTGCCCTGTGGTGCTTTGGGCTTTAAGATCCCAAAGGGGACAGTATCTGGGAGAAGGAAGTGATGTGAAATGCTGCTTAGTTTCAGGCCTCATGATTCTGCCGTAATTATTTTTATGAAGAGTACTGAGTGTGGAAAACTGCTTGTCAGATGGGGTTTTCCTATGCTTTCTGTGTAGGACAATGATGCTTAACCTCTTGCAGCTGGGTGAGCCACACAGGCCCAGAGTGGCAGGTGAGGACAACAGGCTCTGCCCCCTTCTGTTCATGTGGCCAGACACATACATAGACAAAACATATCCCGTTTTGAGTAAGTGGAGAATACCAAGTAAAATACAACTAAACAATCCACTCCAATCACAGCTACTGTACATTTTGGCAGGTGTGTCACTTCCTTGTAGGTGTCATTCATGCTGTGCTTTTTACCTCCATTCTGTGATGTTCAGATGGGCTGTAGGGAAGAGAACCTGCTGCTGTCCCTGCCCAGCTAGGCGGAGGGGCTTCCCATATGTGTCTTTTCTTACCCCAGTGTTTGTAGCGCTGGATGGGTACAGGGAAGCTGCAGTAGGCATTGCAGGCCAGTCCAAAACTTCCCATGTTCAGGAGCTTTAATTAGTCTCCACTAGTTGGGAATATGCAGGGAGAAAGGTTAAGGCAGCAAATCAGGCTAATTACAGGCTGGAGGTCCCAGGAGTTCAGACAAAGCAATCTTCCCTGGCCCTAATCTCTGAGACAGAAGCTGTTAACACTGTGCTGTCTCTGCCAGTGCTGCAGGGCTGCTGGTTTTCAAGTCAGGCACGCGATGGCTTCCCAAAAGACTGTTCTGCCCTGGGTACCTGCAAGGCAGGTCAAGCTGCAAACCCAGATGAGCTGGGTCACAAATTAGAATTTTCCCTCAGTGCTTTTGGGTGGTGATAGCAGTAGGTCCTAGGTCTCTGCCAGAATACTCACAGATCTGCTGTCAATAAATCCATACAGATACATCAGGGGCTCTTCGGGCTCCTACACTGCACCCCAACTTCTCTCTCAGCAACTTCATATGCAATTGCCTCTTCACTGCTGTTTCCCATTGCTGTGAAAGTTCTCTTGCACCTTTCCCCCCTCCCCACCTGCTGTTTGTGGCAGGCTGTATTGTCAGCATACTGATATTACTGGTGTTAGATAAATTAGTGCCCAGAATATTAGAATTAAAATGTCACGGGTGAAGTTGTGCTGAAACAGGCAGCTGTGGTACCAAAACATCCAACTGTCAGAAGCAAACTGATGCGAGTACAAATGATGTGGAGCAAAAAGGCTGGCACACATTTTATATAGCAAGTAATTCTGCAGCCTAAAACAAGTTTTAGAAGAGCAGTTGGGTGAGACGATTAAGGAACCTCACCAGATACAGTGTTGAGGGAGTTTCAATGGGAATTTATCTTGGTCCAAATAGAAAAAAAAACAAACCCCTATACAACAACCCCAAACAAAAATCCAAAAGCGAAACCAAACTCTTTCTCCAAACCAAAAGACCACTCCCCCAAACCTATAAAACAATTAAGTTTAAACAGTGTGTAGAGGAGGAGGAGCTTGACTAGCAGTAGACTGAGAATTTGATTAGTTTGCTTCCAGAATTTTTCTCAGATTTGTAAACTCCCATGTTTAAGAGTTTATTTTTTTCAGAGGTACAGCTATAGTTATAAAGTAAGTCATAATTTATGTGTTTTTTAAAATTTTTCTTATATCTTATGTGGACTTTATTTCCACTGAGTATTTCAATGATTTTTTTTTTTTTTTTCCTAGAAAATTACTCTGCTCACATAGCTCCCATGAATACACTGGTTATGTTCTTCTCAAACTGGAGAAAGTCTCATTGATTTCTGTTTTTCTTGACATACCAAAATTCTGGGAAGGACTTTTATAAATTGAGATCAAAAGTTGTTAAAGTACTGGAGTGGCAATAGTGCTGGAGTCTCCTACTCAGGCATTGTGCAAAAAAGTCAGCTCTTACCAGCTCCTTTCCACATCTGCTTGATGCCTTTGTAAATGGCTTTGAGAAATATATGAGAAGTCATTCGTATAAATAAGCAAGTCAAGTAATTATCAGCAGAGTGCCTAACTGGAGTATCAAAATGGAAGACAAAAGACCGAAACCAGATTTGATCAATGCATGCCCATAACAACATAGCTAAGATTTAAAATATAAAAAATATTTTTTTTCAAATTATGATGCCAAATATTCTGTCAATGTTAAATGCTTCTTAAAAATCTCACCTACCTATTCCAATTGGAAACTTTGTAAAGATGAGGTATTAGAAAAGGGAATATTGCTCTCTCTGCAGTAGTTTTAGGCAATGCAATAATAAAAATAGAACAATATAGTGTAAAACCAGAGCAAGGCAACAAACAGCAAAGACACAGGGCAGAAAGGACTGCTTGATGTAGAAATAAAATATATTCTTTGGCTGTAGCAGTTAAATCAGTCGTCTTGATAGCAGTGTTGAACTGTGCATTATCAAGCTGGACTTAGCCAAGTGAGAAAGAGTATCATCTCAGAGACTGAAGGGGAAAACTATGAATTAGAATGGGGGGCAGCAAATATAAGGAAAGAAAACATCCTTTGTGTGACATACTGTTTCTGCCAGTGAGCTAACCGAGGAGACATTTAGTAAGGTTTTCGCCCTCCCGATGCTTTTATGGTTTGAAATGTGAGGGTGTCACTATTTGTTATGTTGTCTTTGGCAGCAAAGCTGGCTTGAAAGTTCCCAAGATCCATGACCAATTTACTGCCCCCTCGGATGTGTTCGTAAATGCTTATGGTTCTGTGCACCAAACTGGGTAACTCAGGTGTTCTGGAGTCAAAATAACCATTCAAATCTACCCAGTACTAAAAATCGAACCTTTTTGGAGGATTGGGTAACGTAGGGTACAAGACGTGAACTTTGCTGCCGAAACACAGTATAGTATCTAGCAACAACAAGAGCTGCGCAATCTTCCACTTGAATAGTTCCACTTGTGCAGCTGTGTTCCCAGTCTTTGGCAGGACTAACCCCGTGAATCCTGATATTAATGGGCTTATTCCCATCATGTAGCGAGAGTAAGGTCTGTGTATAGGGAAAATACATCTACTATAACCAATTTGTACTTGGTGGGTAAGGAATTACCTCCAATAAATAGGTTTCTTCCTGTTGATTCATCTTATGACAAGTTGCTGTTAATTTCATAGAATCAAAATGATTCGTTGTTTATTTCTACACACATGAAGTAAAAAAAAATTCCAGCAGATCCCTGCTGCTTCACTGACTTAGATTTTAATTCCCCTCATTTTTTAAAGAAGAAAGTGCATGTTCAACCTGGTACAGAATGATATTTAAATGTTGTGGGAGAAGGGAGCTTTTAATTTCCAAAATACTCTGGTCTATTACTATAGCTAGTCTAATAATCCAGTATTTATAATAAACCTAATACGGCTGTCCTCCTATACAGTTTGTGTTTGTTTAAGCTATGCTTACTTAAATTATTGTAAAGTAGAATACAAATGCTTGCTAATTAAGTGTAGCACATTGCTATGGCACTTGTTACGTTTCATAGTGTAGTTGGTGCAGGTAGTGTTTTCTGGATCTACGAGAAGGAAGTGATTGACATTAAGCAACCTAAAACTAAGCACGGACTCTGCAGCACCTTGTCTACAATCAGGCAGAAAGACACGAGGATCTTCAGGACTGTGCAACAGTGGAGATAAAGTAAAGAATAAAGAATAAAGTCACTGCAAGCATTTTAAAAAATGCATTAGAGATATTTCCCCTGCCATATTTTAACGGTCTTATGAATTTCATGGTCATTTTATTTAAATATTTTAGTGCAATTTGGTTTAGTTTGTTTTCCATGTTCCTAATCCTTTCAAGATCAGGTGCTGAGCAATGGGGATAATTGGAGATTAGTGGCAGACTGCTAGTGTTAATGCACCGAGTTATAATGAGGCATCTGTAATGTTTTTCCAGTGTGTAACAACCAGTTGACCCTGTAGACTGTGGCTAATGCAAAGCAGAACTGTGCATTTGGTGGCCATCAGCAGCTATGTGGGGGTGGCATGTATGTAAAGATAAAATATTTTTCCATTCCTCTGTAATCTTTGTTTTACCAAATGAAAGAGCTGTTTGCCCGAGCAGCCTGTTGCTGTGCATTGTGTGACACGCTCCAAATGGCAATTATTTGTGTGGTTTAGTCTGATATACAGACATTTTTGTTACCGAGCAGTTTACAACAAAGCAAATCACCTGCATGCTTTCTACCCAGCCTGGGGAAGGGGAAGGATGGGGATCAAGAGGTTTTCCTGCCCTTCTCAAAACATGCCCTTGTGTTCCACAAGGAAAGCGCCTCAATTTCCCACAGGGAACTGACCCAGCATGGGGGGAAAAGGGACATCTGTATGTCCGTGCCTTGAGAGTGTGCACTGCTCTGGGGAAGCAATCAGCTCTGCTGTTCAAACTGCGATTGCGTCCACCCTTGTCTGCTGCACAGGTCTCTTGTTCACTGGCTGATCTTGAAGCGGCCTTGCTAAAAGCACTCCCTGCCATTTCTAAAGGAGATAAATCTACCTAAAAGACTGGGAAGCAGACGTGCTCCTCTGCTTGAAGGTGAGCGCTTGACCTGAAGATCTCAGAGGTCTATTGAAACAGATGGTGCTGGGTTTCTAGACACGGAGCTGCAGCTCCTGAAGCACTGCAGTGCTGCGCCGTCCCGGCACTCTGCGGTTCCTGGCACCGGCACGCAGATTTGCAAGGGTGTTTGGGGCTGCAGGACCCAGGGAGGTTGTCGTGCCTCGTGGGGTGATCACCAGGCTCACTGAGATGGGCTCCATGAAGAGCAGCAGAAACAAAAATGTGTCTGAAGAGTGCCTTTTGTCCAGAGCTTGGGGAAATGAGTCATGGCTAGACCCCCTCTCCTGGAGACAAGTGTCTATTACTTCTCTTTGACAGTATTCAGATGGGATTACCCTTGAGATTAGGAAACAGAAAAAATTATAAGAATAAATGCTAAAAGACAGCAAATTGTAAAGGTTGGTAGAGATTTTGAGAGATGAAGCATTTTTATATGCTAATTTCTCTCACTTAAAGATTGTAACAACAAGCTTTAAAACTTTAATTAAGCAGTTAAAAACCTCTGGAATATCAAGAACATATTTAAAATTTATAAGTACTGGTGCATGCTGATTGACCACATAATTTTCTTCCAGGTCTTAATTTCTGGAAAATATTAGATTTTGAATTTTTTTCTTTTCTCTGAGTAGGAATTATTTTCTCAGGGATGCAAAGTAGTTTTTCCTGAATCTCCCATCATAAAGCAGATGTTCCTGTTGGTTTCAATTTCCCAGGCATTGAAAGACCAGCGGCAAACTGCCAATTACCACGTCAGAGCCCCATGCCATTCCAGCCCTTCAGCTTCTGAACTCACTATAACCTACGCACGGTGCTCTGTGGAGGAGGACCGCACAGCTGATGTGATGATGCAGGTACAGTTTTTCTGAGCATCCCTTTCAGAGGATGGTAATTCTGTTTCATGGCAGCTTTTGTGGTGTCAACATTGTTTTCAGTTGGCATAGGAACAAAACCAGAACCTCTGGAATGTTTTTCTGAAATGACTGGTTTGAGATGAAAAATCTTGGGTTTTCAAATTGCACTGCATGCTTTCTCTGTCTCTGCCATCAGAAGTGACCAATAGCCTTGAATCTTGAATACCTCCCTGATTAAAACTTCATCTAAACAGACATGTTTTCTGCAAAAAGTTTTGGCTCTGACAAAGCAGCATATTTTGATATTTCATTTAACGGAAATGTTCTGACCAGCTCCAGGTGCATACTTTAGATATGCATAGATAGTTTCGATTGCCTAGAAAGAAGCACCTAGTAGACAGAGAGGATTTGCCAAAAGCAATTATATTTTATCTCAGTTTGGTTTCAAAGCATTTGTGACCATCCAAGATCACGCTTTGGTAAAAGAAACAGATGTGGGCCAAACTGCAGCAAGAAGCCAAATTGTAAAAGACAAATACATCTATATGTTGTTTGTGATGCAGTGAAAATTAATATTACACTGCTAGAGAATTCTGTCCACATCTGTAGCAAATAAAAAAGAAAGAGAATTATAGGATATTATATTCTGAGGAGCAATGTGACCAGTGAGGCAGAACTTGATCCACAATTGCCAAGTTACAACCTGATAATACACCATCAATTCTGAATGATACCGATCCAGGATGGTGCTTCATAATCTAAGCAATTGCTCCAAACGATTCAGCAAAGTTCCAAGTTCCAAGATCTACTGTATCGAAAGCAGCAGAAAGATCCATCAGCAGGAGTACTGTAATTTAACTTGAATCAGCAGCTGGTGATAAATCATTTGTGACCTTAAGTAAAGCAATCCCAGGACTGTGGTACTCCCTGAAGCCAGACTGAAACCTTTCACATAATCCATTCCCAGATAAAATTGCTGGTAGTAAAAGGGCAACCACTTGCTTCATCTTTCCCTTCCTTACATCCCAGAAAAGGAGTGCTAGTCCAGTTATCACTAGGTAGAACAGAAATCTGCAATGTAAGAGAGGGAAAGCTTTCACCACTTCTGCTAACAAAGAGCAGCTGCGAATTTCAGCAGATCAGGAGACGTGCAGAAAGCAAAGAGTCATTAACCATGTTAGCTATAAATGAAGCAAAGCGCTGAAAGACTGTCCGCGAGCAGCCATATGGGCCAAGAGTCAAAACCGGGAGTAATGGAGCATGATTGCTTTCCCAACTGTGTGATCTCAGCAAGAAGCAAATACAAATGTATAACACTTGCAGATACAGGCACTGGTAGCATAATTACCAGCCGTAGCGCTGAACAGTCGCAGCTGATTAGAAATTCACTCTGTACTCGCTGAATTCCTCACAGGAGGAAGCTGAAGGATTGTGCACGAGGAGTGATTTGTGGTGCAAAATGTGATCAATAGCACAAAATAAGGCTTCGGGTCTGGTTTTCCTCATTAATAACAGGACAAGAAAAAGTAGATCTGGCTGGATCAAAAGCAATGTGCTAAGACTCTGCAACAGCTTGGTGCTTCAGGAGACCGTTTTCTGGACTACCCAGTCTTTGAAATAATTCCACATCACAAGCTGCCGTCTTCACCTTAGTAAAGTCCTGTGATCACCAAGGCAGATAAAGTAAAGCACAGAAAACTGAGGTCGAATCAGGAGCTTCATAGACTGATTTGTTTTGTAAATGGAAGGAAACAACAAGAGGAAAAAAACCACGATTTGTACAAGATGATGAGGCAGATACATTTTATGAGATTAATGAAATAAACGTTGGTTCTCTTATTTAGACCAGTTGTCGTTGGTGGGTTATCAGAACACTGCATAATCCTAGTAGAGGTAAATATGAGATATACAAGGCAAATTATAAATTTTGATCCCTATCGAACAAGTACAGATATCAACACAGGACTAACTCAACTCTGCCTTTAATACAGGTCATCTTCTAGGAGATTCATTATACTACACTTTTCCTGGTTGGTTGCCCAAATAGTTT
Source organism: Balearica regulorum gibbericeps (assembly GCF_011004875.1). Classification (NCBI taxonomy): domain Eukaryota; kingdom Metazoa; phylum Chordata; class Aves; order Gruiformes; family Gruidae; genus Balearica; species Balearica regulorum. The sequence continues at coordinate 20,398,253 of NC_046186.1, forward strand.
CAGTAGTTCACTGTCACACTTAGACTAGTATTTAAGCAAAAAACCACCCACTTCTCATGTTAAATACGGTGGAAACACAGCAAAGAAACAGAGAATAAAAGAAAATACCACCACTCCCAAAGAATCACTGCTTCTATACAGACTGCATCTCAACTGTAACTTTTAATGATCTGGGTCTGGGACTCCATTAGTGTTTAATAAATAATGATGATGATACCCTACCTGCACAATGCACGCAAAGCTCCCATTGATGTTGATGTGAGTTCTCAGTGCAGACTGATGGCAGGATACTCCTGTGACAGAGATGAATTTTCCATTAGAACAAAATGAGTAAGACCTGTCTCAGTCAGCAGAATTCACAGCAACAATAGACATTCCTCGAGGGCTCAGTGAAAGATGCCCATCCTGGGTGGTTGAAAGCAAATTGGGTGGGAAGCTGTGAGGCAGACTTGGGCAGCCACAAAACCAATTTGGGCAGAGGTAAAATTGCCCTGATATATATAAAAAAAAAAAAACCAACAAACCCAACATGCAATTATATCCATATTTAATTTCTATCATCTGGAAATCATGGCTTTCTTTCTCATCATGCCATAGGGGACATTGCTTTTTTTTTTTTTTCCTATGAAGACAAAGGATGAAATTAATATTGGGGGAAGAGGAGAGAGGATGTGGATGCATTGAACTACCTTTTGAAAACCACCTTTTATTTACAGTAGATAAAGGAAAAAATGAAATTCCGTTTTGGTAAACAATAGAAAACCATTACTCATACAGAAATTTGGACAATGAGCCAGATGAGTTAGTTGGATGTTTTTCTTCAAGGATTTTGTAAAAAATACAGAGACAAGGAACTGATGTGAAGCCAGCTTTGTGTGAGACAGAGAGGCAGCTATGCACAACAGGGGCACAGAGAGAAAGCTCTTATAGTGTGGTCTTGAAAAAAAAATGAGAAAGGAAAGCTTTTGGCAAGGGGTTGACTGAAAAGACCTGAATCTGTAAGCCAAGAAAAAGTCTCTCTGCATTAATTTTGTTGTGGAAAAGGGATATATTTTCTGTAAATAAAGAATAGTGCCTGGTTTTGTTATCAGCTTCTTCTCCTGGAAGACTGCATATTTTGCTTGACTGTTCAAGTCAAAAAAAGTAACACTTTCTACCATTTTCTAAGATGGTCACTGAAGAAAAAAGGAAAAAGGGAAAAGCTAAGAAAACACAAGTAACTCAATTACCTTTTTGATAGATGTTTAATAATAATAGACTGTTGCTAAGTGAACAAGTATATCAGGAGCAAACCCATAATTAGAACACATGCCTTAGAAAAACAGGTTAAAAGAATGATTTTGGTTAGGGGAATACCTTTGTTCCAGTCTTTACATTATATTAATGTTCCTAACCAAAAATCATATCTTAGAAAAGGTGATTGGAAGGGCACAGGGAACCATCATCTACTTAAATGAACAAAGATGAAAATAGTTATAAACATGAGGGATGACAAATTTTACTTACTGGTGAAATAAATAAAATACACCAGAAACCTTTTTGTTGTTGTTTTCCACATTAGAGTATTAGGTATAGGCAATGCACCGTATAGAATCAGGATCATTGGCAGTTCCCATTGTTTTATAATAACCATTTTTGGGTGTGCAGAGCTGAGGTATCTATCTAGTAAGTGTACATTTTCAAAAGGCAAGACTGATAGTTCATGTATCTTTAAAATTGTGCAAATTGGACACCCAAAAGCCAAAGTAGCATTTCAAAATTTTGGTCTGGATTTCCATAAGTGCTACTAGAAAATTGTACTTTTTATTTAGCAATATTGTCAGCTTTTATTGCCCTAAAAAGTGATCCCAACAATTTGTTTTACTCTCATTAGAGCTTTTACATGGCACAGTGCAAAGAATGTAAATATTGTTTGAGCTACTTATTGGTGCAAATGGAAATGTGAAAATATTTATTGCTGAAACAAAAGTACAATCTGTATTGCTTAATTATGATAATCTAGGGAAATTTTCCTTGCATAATGCCATATAAAGTAGTAAGAAAAAAAATAGCTAGCTGTTCTTTGCTATTGCTTGCCTCAAATAGGTCCAGGTAAGATCACAGAATCATGGAATAGTTTGAGTTGAAAGGGACCTTTAAAGGTCATCTAGTTTATAAACTTGTAATTTCATGTTGAATTTCTTATTTAAGCTATAGTTTGGAACAGTGTAGTACTTTAAAATACAATCACTATTGCTTGTGCTGGGAGAAGCACTGCTGAAGTGCTGGGAGAAGTTACAGATTTCAGTGTAATGTCGTTTAAACTAATCTCTGAAAATGTAGGGATTTTTATTTATGTATTTGTACTTATTTAACCCTTTTTGACTCCAGGGTCATGAAGCTGTTTTCTAGAGGTTAGAAAGTTTTAAACAGAACCTAAGTTATTTCTAGTCTTTCTGGCTGTGAAAATATCTTCTTAATATAAATAATTACTGCAACTAAGTTTACAGACTATGTAATCCTTGGGGATGTGGAGCTCATTTCATTTTGTGTAAACATATATAGATTAAGCTTGCCAAATGTGAAATTTTGAAATGTGTTCATTTAATGTCAATTCCTTCTTTGGAACAATGAACTGAAGAAAATAAATTATTATGGCTTATAGAATTTGCAAGATGTTTCATCAGATTTACATGGCAGGGAGGATTGCCAGCCCTAAGGCTTCAAAGGACTTTCTGGGGAAAACCCCCACACTTTAGCAATAACAAAAAATATGCAGTGTGGTTTTCCATGGTGCTCTGTTAATTTTTGCCTTGTCGCATAGCTAAGAGGAGAGGCAAGCGCTGAACTTTCCTGTGGCTGGAGCATTCCTAAGAGCTTTGTCTTTTTGACTGTTTTGGTGTCCAAATGATACCTGAGCTTCTGCCAGTCCCTGTTGTGGGGACTCAGACTTGAGTCTCTATCCTCCACCCGGCTGTGTGTTTCTGTGATGCTTGGAAGAACCTAATATCCTTGATACCTCTAACAATACATCAGAGGTAGTTTAAGCAGGCAAAATGATTTACAAGTTACTGAAGGGAGGTAGAAGTCAGACATATAAACCAGGTAAACTTTGTTTCTTTAGGACACCAGCTGAAACCAAGTACTTTTTCAGTCTCAGACAGAAAGTGGTGATGCTTCCTAAGGCTGAGTATGAGCTCCTAAGGAAAACTGACACCTCCTCTTTCCATCTTAAACTCTGTCCTGGTGCTGTTTCACAGTCACTTCAAGCTGAGTTGAAACCAGGCTGCTCCAGAGAGATGTTTTTCCCTCTGCTGCTTTCCTTGCATCGGGTCTACAGATGTTTCTTTAGGTGGCCGCTCTCAGTTAAAGCTGCCAATCATCCAACTGCAGAGTGATAATGAGCTGATTGTGGCTTCCTGCAATTTATTTTGCTTTGTTTTAACAATGTTTGTTTGTAGGGATTATTTTGAAGACAGCTATTTTGTTGGACTTTTTTGGGGGTTTTCAGATCTTCAGTTTGGCACTAGGAAGAAGTCAGCTGAGTGAGTTACTCTGTCATTTCAGAAACAGCTACAGACCTTATTTAGTTTTGTGGTGGGTTGACCCTGGCTGGACGCAGGTGCCCCCCAAAGCTGCTCTATCACTGCACTCCTCAGCTGGACAGGGAAGAGAAAATATAACGAAATGTTCGTGGGTTGAGATACAGACAGGGAGAGATCACTCAGCAATTACCATCATGGGCAAAACAGACTCAACTTGGGGAAATTAGTTTATTACCAATCAAATCAGAGTAGGCTAATGAGAAATGAAACCAAATCTTAAACCACCTTCCCCACACCTCTTCCTTCTTCCCAGGCTCAACTTCACTCCCAATTTCTCTCCCTCCTCCCCTCCAGTGGCACAGGGGGATGGGGAATGGGGGTTACGGTCAGTTCATCACACATTGTCTCTGCCGCTCCTTCCTCCTCAAGGGGAGGACTCCTCACACTCTGCCCCTGCTCCAGCGTGGGGTCCCTCCCACGGGAGACAGTCCTCCACCAACTTCTCCAACATGAGTCCTTCCCACAGGCTACAGTCCTTCATGAACTGCTCCAGTGTGTGTCCTTTCCATGGGGTGCAGACCTTCAGGAACAGACTGCTCCAGCGTGAGTCCGCCACGGGGTCACAAGTCCTGTCAGCAAACCTGCTCCAGGGTGGGCTTCTCTCTCCACGGGTCCACAGGTCCTGCCAGGAGCTTGCTCCAGCTCGGGCTTCCCATGAGGTCACAGCCTCCTTTGGGTGCCTCCACCTGCTCCAGTATGGGGTCCTCCATGGGCTACAGGTGGAATCTCTGCTCCACCATAGACCTCCATGGGCTGCAGAAGGACAGCCTGCCTCACCATGGTGTTCATGGGCTACAGGGGAATCTCTCCTCCGGCACCTGGAGCACCTCCTCTCCCTCCCTCTTCACTGACCTGGGTGTCTGCAGAGTTGTTCCTCTCACATATCTTCACTCCTGTCTTCTGTTTTCTGCAATTACTGTCACACAGCAGTTTTTTCCCCTTCTTAACTATGTTACCCCAGAGGCACTACCATCACTGATGGGGTCGGCCTTGGCCAGTGGCAGATCCATCTTGGAGCTGGCTGGCATTGGCTCTATTGGACGTGGGGGAAGCTTCTAGCAGCTTCTCACAGAAGCCACCTCTGTAGCCCACCCGCTACCAAAACCTACCCACACAAACCCAATACAAGGTTCCTCTGAACAGTGTGGAAGTGCCCCTGAGACTGCTGTATTGGAAGACCATTGACTTCAATGGAAGCTAGATTGTGCTCTAAATTATCATAATTGGCAAAGTTTGGGCAAAATTCTGATCTCTGTTGCATAGCTATACATTTGAGAACATCCCCTTTTATTTCAGTAATTACTCCAGTGGTGGATGTGGGAAGCTGGATAAAGATGAGCCACTCTCTGGCACTGCATATCTCACTGAACACTGAAGTCACGGGCTGCTGACATCTGAAGATGCCTCTTCCCTGGTCATTTCTCTTCCTCCCTCAGAGTGAGCAAGTGGCATCAGTGAATTTTGGTGCATTCGACACAGAATACAGCCTAAATACAGCCCTTCTCCAGTTCCCCGAGTAATGCATTTTATCCCTGTGGTAAGTGTTTAGCTTCAAGGTGACATCATCTGAGGAAGATCTCAGGGTCCATTTAGTTTTCCTACACTTGTGTCTGTGTATGATTTGGGTACAGTTTGTTTTTAAAACTCCAGTACGGTACCATCGTTATGTATTTACCTTAGGACGACTAGTGTGTAATCATTACATGAGATAAAAACCAGCTTTTTCAGTGAAGACACATCCAGAGCTGTGTGACCTTCCATGTGTTGTTTGTCCAGAAATGTAGTGTCATCCCAGCACAGTCACGTTTTCCACCTGATTTTCTGCCTGTGACTGCTGGACAGAAGAAAAAGGTGGTTCGGCTTTGCTCTTGTTCTTTTATGCTAAATAATAGGGCTAAGCTCTGTTTTCTGGCCTTTGCTGTTGTTTTACTGACTGTCCTTTCACATCTGCTCTGTTATCCCATCATGTCATTCTTCTTGCTCTCCTTGCTGGATGCTCTCTCCGTTCCTCCGCTGACAGCTCCTGGGTGCGGGAGGCCGCAGCTGCAGCTCCCAGATGTGGGCCAGGTACAGCGTGGGGATAGTGGGAACAGGTTTGGGGGGGGTCACAGCTGCAGAGCTGCAGGTGGCTTTGCTACCTCCAGGCCAGAGCTTGCAGCCACTTCATCCTGCCTTTCCCTGGGCTTCACCCAGCTCCTGAGGGATCTGCGAGCAGAGGCATCGCCCAATATTGTGAGATAAATGGCATTTCTCTGAAAGGAAACACAATCTTTCATTTGGACCATCTGATTTCAGCTGTGTGGCTTGCAATGAAACACTGTAAGAGCCAGGGCATGAAACTATAAATAACATTTACAATTTCTTTTTCTTCATTTGTATTTAAGAAACATATTTATTACATAAACTCTACTACTTTCTAGCAGTAAGTCTGCAGCTATGTTTGCAGTAGCAGCTTTCCTGTTACATTACTGCAATTATAATAAATTATTGAAGCATAAGTCTAAATATATACCTAGCCTACTCGTTCAATTTTAATTCTAATTTAAATATTTTATATAGCTTTCCTATAGATTCTTCATTGATGGCTAGTAATTGCACTATCACAGAAAATATAGTTTTGTTTTGAAAGATGCTTTTGGAAATTGTACCCGGGTTGTTAATTATTCAAGGCAAAGAAACAAGTTAGGATTGTCTGCCTTCAACATGTCAACAGGATAAAAGAGAAACAGTGTTTGTATCAAGAAGAGTAAGACTAAGTCCAGTCATAAATTTGATGCTGTAAAGAGGGAAAAGCTAGAGGCATGCCTGAGACACGTTATGAATGTCTGGTCTTCAATGTAGAGATGAACTTCTGCGGTTAGAGCTATTTTATTGACTGGCTGGACTCTAAGTTGGAATAGCAATAGAAGAATAATTGGTGCCACCCATGTTCCCAGCCCTACCCCCTACCTTTCCCAGTTTTCTGATCAAACCATATTTCTGCTTTCCTCTTTCCTTTGATATTTCTTGTCCTTTGCTGTAATTTTTAATGACAACATTAGTCATTGATATAATTTACTAATCATATGGTCAAGGGCAGTGATAGTGATGTACCAGAAGATTATGTAAATCAAAGAATTTATTTTTGTGTCAACATGGTGGGTTTTTTTGTTTTTGTTTTTGTTTTTTTTTTGGGGGGGGGCGCGGTTTAAGAATCTGTACTTGCTGAGTAATACATTTCATTAGGACTTATCCAGCATGGGGGGTCAAGTTCCATTGTAGGCTTCAGATGGGAAATGACAGGTCTCTGCTTGTCTCTTATCCCCCAGCTTCTTTTGTTCTACTAGCAGCAAACTCCCAGTAACTTTGAAAAAGAAAAAGAATCTGGTTTTTTTTAATTGCCTTGCACTGAACTATAGAATTAAGTTTTTTTTTAAAAAAAATAATAAAAAATTAATAATAATTAAAACATGTAGTGGGAAACACAATTTCTATGAAGACATGAAATCTGAAAGTTGTCATGGATTTTCTAGAAATAGCCTAATGGAGAAAAAGAATAATTTAGCTTAAATTCTGATATCTGTCACAGGAATGATTCATCTTAATACTATGAGTTTTCTTTTTAATTATGTAATATTTAGTGTTCAAATTAATGATGGGCAACTAACAAACATAAGAATTATAATACCTGTCTTCATGGTAAACTAGGTTCAACAGTTAGGTGTGTATTGAAGTGTGCATGGCTACGATGCATCATTATCTGGCAAATAAACTGTTATTTTTTATAAGTAGTTACTTAATTTCATACATGTAACTACTTTTTAGTTGAAGTCCTCCTTGGTCTCAGGACTCTTCATTTTACAAAACTTTCTTTACAAAATGTTAAGGAAGCGATAGGATACTGTGGGAAACAGCTTTGCAGTTTGCTGAAACTTCAGGACTTTTCTTATTCCACAAGATTAACCCACAACGTTTTGAAGATGAGAGAAAAGATACAGGATTAGCGTGCTCCAGCAGGCAACCTGGACTGCAAGAGAACCAGACTCCTGATTTGGGTCTTTTTAAGGGACTTGGATTTCCGTGGCTGTTATAATCACTACGGTATTCTCTTTCCTGACTCTCTCTTTCATTTTGATCAGAAATTCTGTCCTGGAGCAAAGAAACCTTTCTCAATGAAAGTTTCATCTGAACTAGTACACTTCTGTGAAAAGTTGCAATTTCAATACATTGGCATTTTTGTCAGAGTTGACTAGTGCTACCCATGATTACATATATATATATATATATATAAAATCAAGTATCCAGTGCAGTAAGTAGCTGAGTAGTTACATAGTTGTTAGCTAAGACTTTATTTTATTATATTTTGATGTATTACTTCTTAATAAATTGGAACTTATAAGTGATGTATTGCTCAATAAAACTCAAACCTGAAATTCAACACGTTTATGGGAAACAGGCTATGGGTAATCCTCAAGCTAAAGCTACTTAAATGTGTGCTATACTGGATCTACCTTACTTTCCCACAGAAAGTTACTCCCCTCACCTGAGTTGTATTAGAGGTGAGTTAAAGAAGAAAAAATTCTATGACAAATGCAGCTAGCAACAAGGTGACGGCAGTGCAAGTTTTGTTGCTTTTCCGTTAACAGTCTGTATACACTGGTCCTTTAATGTTCAGTTCCAAAATTGGATAGTACATCTCCTGGGAGGATTTTAGTGCTCATTAAGCATAACGTTGACCTTAACAACTGAAGGTGTCCAGTCATTTGTTTATAGACAAACTCACAAAGGTATTACAATGCTTAACTGTGAAAGCTAAATCTCAGCTAGTGTGATACATAAAACCCAAGATAAAGTGGTTAATATGACACTAAGAAAAGGCTTTGATGTCATCAAAGGAAAGTGTTTTCACCTCATTTGGGTATGTACTTTTGTTGAAATGATGATAGCAGAATCAAACCGTATCTTTTGTTCATTAATACTGTTATTTGTAATAAACTCTTTAATCCTGGAAAATGCTTTTTAAATTATTTTGACGAGGGATGATATGAAAACTAAGCAGATGCTGCTCTTTCTCTACATGTTGTACATATCCTAGTTCAGAGGACACTCAGGCCAATACTGCAGGAGGCTTTTTGAAAAATAGATGCTCAGAGACTCAATCTGGCTGCAGTCTTATGCCAAAAAGGAATGTAACGCACTATATTTTTGTTTAAACCCTTCTCTTTGTCTTTTTTTTTCCCTATAAAATATCAGTCTTGCACAAGCAAATTACATAGTGAAATCCCATACCGATACCATCTACTTAAAGACATGCTGCATATTACTTTAAAAAGTACATGCAAATGGAGTCGACTTTTTGAAAGAAAGAGCTTTCCCTCTCATTGCACATTTCTTTCATCATTACTGTGATTCCTGTGCAAGGACGGGACCTGCAAGAGAACTGCACCTTTATATAAATGGAAACTTTTCGTTCATCATCAAGAGGAAAGGAGATCACTGTGGAAATAAGTGAATGCTTAAGTGGGCTTACATTTCAGCATTTATGGATTCTAAAAGTCATCCCCAGTGCAATGACCTTTGCCTAATCATTGTATAACTATACAGTTTGCTTCATCTTTTAAGTGCATTATAATAAATACTGCAGCCACAAGCATAGTAAGCATCAACAGCAAAAAAACACATTTCTTGCAGCTTTCCTGAAAGTACCATGCACCTTTTTCCCTCAGACCTAAAAAAGAAGCACTCACCCATCTCCACTAATTCCCTCAAACACAGAAGCTGTCAACTGAGAACCCTGGCTGCCAATTCTGCTAAAAGTTTCCCGGTGCCCCAGTTGCAATGGGTGATAGCCCTCCACAGGCTTCCAAGGGAAATGTGATCATTTCTTGCCCATCCTTGCATCTTCAACACCATCCAATTAACAGTGGACCCCAATCAGCAAGGATATCCAGCAGTGAATATTATTGCTAACCCAACTGAGCACCTGCTGGTAAGGTTTCCCTGTTTCCCTCTGCACTCTAAATACTCTCATTGTTTATTCATAGAGTCAAAGATTAAAGCCAGAAAGGGCCACTGTGATCATCTAACCTCTAATCAGAAACTTTTCCAATTTTTCAACCTTTTCATTCGCTTGCCGACATTAGATGTGGATGGAGAATGCAGTTTACAGAGACCCATTTAATTTTCCACCATACTTCAGTCTTCTGGGTTTGTTCAGGTAATCTTGGTTTCTTGTTCAGCTGTCTCTAGCAGATTTTGCAGGACTGGTCTCAGCTGTCCAGTCCTGTTTTGAGCTGTGTTCATAGCGTTACCTCAGCCCTATTTCAGAGGTCCCAATGTGAGAACTCAGCTGTTTAAGAGATGTAGAGATCCTGGTACCAGAACTCAGAATCAACCAACTCCACTGACATTTGTGTAAATTGTTTAGGGTTATATCTGAAAACTTACAACAAATTGGCATATTTTCTCAGACAGCTTTTGTTCTCTCTCTCCTTTTTGACTGTGTTTTTGGGTTGGTTTTGTTTGTTTGTTTTCCCAGTAGGACAATGTCACTCTCAGTGTCAAAAGTGAAATGTATTTCAGAGGAGTCTGGGTTTTTGTAGTGGTAGATGTCCAGAGTGGCTCAAGAGACAAAGCTTGAGGAGGAGACCAGTGAAGAACAATTAAATCAGTTCAAAGCATTCCTAGAAACACAAGCACTCTGCAGACCCCAGGCTGGCATATCCTTGTTCTTAGCTTGACTAATTAGGGCTGGAACAATGTTCTTTTAACACACATCTGGTTGTTTGATGTGAACTGGATTATATTTGGACAATTCTGAAACTGGACAGAGTGGAAATGTGACCATCTTGAACTGCTTTATTGTATACTTAATTCTGATAGGTCAAAGCCTATCTTGAATAATTCTTTGTATAGACAGACAGGTGTTACTGGTCTCAGTATAGTATCTTCAATACAAAAAAAACCCAGAATGTCCTTCACATCTGACTTTCAATTGTGGGTCAAGGTAACTGAATGATAGAGAAATCTTAGCTGTTGATAGCATACTAGTATGTTTTACTGTCTATGACAAGGTCAGACAAACATCAAGCTGAAACAAGTTCAGGACTTTACAGACACAGCCCATGGAGGTCCACGGTGGAACAAATATCCACCCTGCTGCCTGTGGAGGACCCCATGCCAGAGCAGATCGATATGCCCTGAAGGAAGCTGCAGCCCATGGAGAGCCCATGCTGGAGCAGGCTCTTGGCAGGAATTGCAGCCCGTGGAGAGGAGCCCACACAGGAGCAGGTTTTCTGGCAGGATCTGTGGCCTGTGGGGGACCCACACTGGAGCAGTCCATTCCTGAGGGATTCTACCCAATGGAGAGGATCCAAAATGGAGCAGCTCATGAAGAACTGCAGCCCATAGGAAAGGCCCACATTGGATAAGTTCATGAGGGATGGTCTGCTGTGGGAGGGACCCCAGACTGGAGCGAGGGAAGAGTGCAAAGAGGGAGGAGCATCAGAGGCAAGTGTTATGAACTGACCACAACCTCCATGCCCCATCCCTCTGCACTACTTGGTGGGAGGAGGTAGAAGAGTTATGAGTGATGTTGAGCTTGTTGAGGGGAGAGTGACAGAGTGGCTTGGTAGGTACCTGGAGGTCAGCCAAGGTCAACGAAAAAGGTGTTTTGAATGTAAAGAGAGCTACATAAGCAAAGTCATGTTTGGTACCAAAGTGGCAAAACTATCTTCCTTTGCCAAAACACACCAATAGTCTGGTTTCACTGGTCTCTCTAAGGCTACAGGTCCAGGTGGTATAGCTTTAGGAATGCAACTCTGACTGACACAGCAATGCCACAGAAGTCAGGCCTTACTAACACACTAGTGACAGTGTCTGCTAAACTCACGGCTAGCGCTGATTCTCTGAATCTCCTGTCAGAGGTTTGCCTAGTGATTAGCATATATAACTGGAGTCAGGTTACCTAGGGCCTTTATTTCTAGCTCCAGCATTAGCTTGTTGGGTGGCCTTCAGTGAGACATCTCAGGTTGTTCTGCCTCTTTTCTCTGCTGTACAAGAGAAAAAAAAAATCAGTAGGGATGTGAAAGTTCATTAATATTTGTAAAGCACTTGCTGATCTGTAGAACAAAGATGTTTTGCCGATGAATAATTCTTATCCTTGCCTTATATTAAAAGTGCATTATTCTTTCCTTTATAATAAAAATGAAGATAAAACAAAATACTACAGCAAGTGAAAGAAAAATACATTGGCTCTTGCCCAATGCTATATATGTAATTTGTATATATGTACTAAAACAATGAGAAACCTTAAGAAGAGGAGGATGCTACTTTTGTCCTTCTCTTGATTTTTGAAACATGGTTTAAAGCTGTAATATAAAGGGATTCTGTTTAATATACTACTGAATCTTATCACAGAAATAAACACACTAAGGCTAATTGAAGCATAGTAGCAATCTATGAGAGTATCAAATATGAGGCTTCCCTATATCAACTGCTCTCTTAGAATATTCAAGCAGAATTTTCACTTCAGCAACTATCTAATAAGATATGGTTTTTTTCTTTTTTTTTTTTTTTTTGTATCCCAGTGTATGGATATTTTATTTGATGCCTTGGTATTTTCACCAAGACTATATTATGCTTTCAAATATTGTTAAAAACAAGGTCTGACTGGGAAGCAGGTAAACATTCTAATGACATCCTGTTTTGAGGCCAAAACATCTTTAAATCTTTTCTCACACTCAAATATTTTTTGCTTTTTATGATCACGTACTTGAGATGTAACCCAAAGTTGTTACCCTTCTGCCACCTGAGAGTCAGAGGCTGAATCCGTCTGCGTCTGGGGTTGCTTATTTTCTTCAGCAAGTCCTGAAGAATGACTTGTCTGCAAAAATGTTTTTCCCCTGCCATCATTTATTCTAGTTACAATGCTATTTCTTTTCTCTCTACAGATCTTGCCTTGCTTGGTATGCAGTGGATCTTTCGTCATCAGCAGATGGATGGCAAACGAACTAAGAGAGCTGCCGTGGATAGTGTTTGCAGAATTAAGCAGATGAGTATCAAGTACCTCTGATTAGGCACAAAGAGAACTTAAAAGTGGTAAAGGGGTAAATCAAGAGATTTATTTCCTATCTCTTGTTTCTGTTTCCTGGAACAATGAATAGAAAAATTAGTGTATTAGCACTTGGACTATTTTGTAAGTCAGTCAGACACATCAAAAAGCTTATTCTTGCGTACTCATGGATAACCTATGTGCAGTGTACTGTGGCATTACTGTGGAGAACTCAAGAGGGAGAACGTAGGACCTCAAACAAATGTTAGGAGCTTCTTTTTACATAAGATGGAAATTCATATGCTTTATTTAAAATTTTTGTAGTAAAATATGCAGGTACATGTTCATTGGTTAGGTAAAACTTTCGACTGCCAAGGAACATCAGTATTTAAACTGTCATTATGACACTAGTAAAAGAAGTTTGTAAAAGCCAGTTTAAAGATGAGACTTCAGTAAATATACTGCCTTTCTCACTGTGCTTTTCTAGTCTGAGTTTCTTGTGGTGCATTTATATTCATATGTCTATCACATTGGTAATGAATTTTCTTCTATAAATTGACCCTGACTGCTACTGTAAAATACAGCTTAAATGAAGCATGGCTTTGAGACCAGGCAGATTATTAAAATATTAAAGTATATACATTGAATCATATGAAGATCTTTCCTGTTGATATTTTAAGACTAAACAGTTTTTTGGAAAGATGACCTTTAATGAACAAACTTATGGTCCAAGATGTTCTCATACAAAGGTCCCTTTGGATCTTATTTTTGACTGGCTTGCATCTTCTAGTCATTTACACATCTGCAAAATGTATTTAAAATAACACCACTTAACCTAGTAGCCTTTGACACTCCCTATAATACAGATGAGTGTTTAAGGTACAAAACAGGAAAACTGCGTCCATTGGCTTCTCTGTGAAATATAAACATGAGATGGTGGCAGAAATTTGTATATTCTGGGTGTAACCAGCAAGCTCAATTCTTGGTGGGAAAAGTTTATAAAAGCAAAACAGAATCCTTGTATAATTGTAAAAAAGAATGTATCTGGCTAAGTGTTTATGTACTCAAAAGAAACACACACATGCAGCACTGGAGATTCTTGCAAAAATATCCATATGCCTGACTGTAGTTGGTCACAATGCCTTTATTAGGGTTTTACCCTAGGTCTTTATGTTTCTCCCTACTGATTGTCACTCCAATACAAAAACTGTAAAATAATTCTTTAATTGAACACTAGTCCGTATAAGTGAACAGAAAATCAGTGTCAGTTAGAAGTATTTCTGTTGATGACAGAAAATTCTTAATTATATTTAAATGCATACATGCACACACATACACAAATTCTGGTTTTGTACCCTACAAGTCTCAGTAAACTACTCAGCTACTAAGTACCATATAAGTTGCTTGAGATATTGTGACCAGATGGTTCACGGGGCTAGTAATGGATTATAGTGCTTTCTAGCTCCAGATTGCCAGTTCAAATCTGGGTCAGGTTGACACTGTCTGAAAATTATTACTGTTTGGTGGCTTATGTGAAATGAGTTGGAGACCTCAATATAGTTCCTAAAGGCTGGGTTAATATAACACAAATGTCACCAGATGATTGTCGGTTTCAGGGCTCGGGCTGAAGCACACTGAAGTCAGTGGAAAAAAGTTCCATTGATTTCAGCGGGTATTGAATTAGGTCTTAATTATGGAGAATGAATCCTTTGTGCTCTCGGAAGTGGTTATTTACAAGGGGGTGAAGGACATCCATGAACTGCTCCTGGGAGACGTGTACTGCTGCCAGCTAGGCTAAAGCAGAAGGAGATGCTTATCTGTCCTTGTACGTCACAGAGTATGTGGATATCACAATGAGCCAATTCTTGAATAAAATGCACTTATCTTCCTGAATTTAGGTAAGAGTGGGCTTATTCTGCCAGAGAGCAGTAGAGAGTCAAAATGTCTCTGAAAGTTCACAATAACATTTTCTCGTTAGGCTCAGTGCTGGTCAACAGGTCAGATAAATGGCTCCTAAGTTTATCACAGAACACCTGCTCTCACCTAAGGATATTTTTGGGTTTGTTTGAAAAACAGACCTCCTTTGAACTCCATAGATGATGACCTGGCTTCAGTCTGAGGTGTGTTTTATCACCATCCAGGCTCCATTAGTGCAGCAATGAATGAGAAGTGACTTGATCCTTGGGGATAAGTGTCATCATAGAGAAGAAATATTAGATATTAAAGACTCTTTAGTTTAACTGACTGGAAATTTAAGCCAGACAAGTTAAAATGGGAAATGAGCCACAGTATTATCACAGTAGTTGATTAACCAGTGGATCAAACCAGTAGGAAAAATGGAGGAATTGCTATTTCTATCTTCACAACAAGTTCAGATATATGTCTGGAAGATACGAATTAATCAGATGTGTCACTGAACTGTGTCCAATAACACTGTTTGCATTGTGATAGTGATGTAGTATTATTGCCAAGGGAGCCAAAAAAAGACATAAAACTGAGTTGCTAGTCTAGTGAACTACATGTATTTACCCATGCCTTCTGCTCTCTTTCAAGCTTGATTTCTAGTCCTACTACAGTGGCACTGAAGTACAACCGTGACTGCATACTTTCTGTACCCCTTAAATTAAATTAATTCAAATTTCAAAACCAGCTCTTGGCTGTATACCTGAGAACTCAATGTCTAACTAATTTGATATCCTTCTATGATAAGGTCATTTATGCAGTGGATGAAGAGAGGGTAGTGGATGTAGTTTTTCTGGATTTTAGTAAGGTTTTTGATACTGTTTGTCACAGCATCCTTCTGGACAACTTGTCCAACTGTGGGATGAGCAACTTTTACAGTGTGCTGGGTGAAGAACTGGCTGAAGGGCAGAGCTCAAAGGATTGTAGTGAATGGGGCTACATCTGGCTGGTGACTGATCACCAGCAGTGTTCCTCAGGGCTCAATTTTAGGGCCAGTTCTGTTCAATATTTTTATCGATGATCTCAGTGCAGGAGTTGAATGCACTATTAGCAAGTTTGCTGATTGTACCAAACTGGGATGTGCTGTGGACTCTCTCAAGGGATGAGAGGCCTTGTAGAAGAATCTAGAGAGATTGGAGCATTGGGCAATCATCAATGGCATGAAATTTAACAAGAACAAATGCCAGATTCTGCACCTGGGATGGAGTAATGCCAGGCACAAGTATAAATTGGGAGAGGAGTGGCTGGAGAGCAGCCCTGCAGGAAGAGATCTGGGGGTGCTGGTCGACAGCAGCTCAGTACAAGTCAGCAACATGCCCTGGCAGCCAGGAGGGCAACCCTCATCCTGGAGTGCGTCAAACACAGCATAACCAGTTGGTCAAAAGAGAGGACTATCCCACTGTATTCAATGTTGGGTCAGCCTTACCTTGAATACCATGTGCAGTTATGGGCCCCACATTTTAAAAAGGATGTGAAGGTCCTTGAATGCGTCCGAAGGAGAGCAACAAAGCTGGTGAAAGGGCTGGAAGGCACGTCCTGTGAGGAGCAGCTGAGGACTTTGGGTTTGTCTAGTTTGGAGAGAAAGAGGCTGAGGGTCGACGTCATTGCTCTCTACAGCTTCCTGAGGAGGGCAAGTGCAGAGCTCTTCTCCCTGGGATCCAGTGACAGGATACATGGGAATGGTTTAAAGCTGCGTCAGGGGAGGACTTGACATTAGGAAGCATTTCTTTACCTAGAGGGTGGTCAAACACTGGAACAGGCTTCCCAGAGAGGTGGTTGATGCCCCAAGCCTGTCAGCGTTTAAGAGACATTTGGACAATGCCCCTAATAACATGCTTTAACTTTTGGTCAGCCCTGAAGTGGTCAGGCAGTTGGGCTGGATGATCACTGTACGTCCCTTCCAACTGGAACTATCCTATCTATCCTAATCAATAAAACTATTATTTGTTTTTTAAAAAATCCCTTTTGTTTCTCCTTTATCAAAACATTTATGGCTCTATATTTAGTCAGATGCTGGTGAGTTGAGGATTTTACATTCTAGTTACATACTCTAAACAAATTTGCAGGTTTGTTATTGAATTACTGTATTTTAGAGTCCCTCATTTGTTTACCTGTATACCCTTTCAGCTTAGAGGAAAATAGCTATCCTGACCAGTTTTTGTTGATAAACAGTAATAATTGCTCCTCTCCAATAAGAGAACTAAGAAACCAGATTTTGGCACTGGGACGTGAACAGAGACAGAAAGGAGAGAAGAGACAAAATTATTTTCAGAGTAGGAGAGGCAGTATGGGTGTTTAATTTAGTCTTAAGATCAAGATCAAGATAATCCACAACAAAGACAGTTTGCAGGGAGGGAAAAACCTGAAGGAAAGAAATTAATGAACATTTACGATTTTTGTCCAGACCTTTAGTCTTTTAAATAGGAGAGCTGAAGTGTTTAAAATGCAGAACCTATTGTTATATTATGTTATATTATGTTATATTATGTTATATTATGTTATATTATGTTGTATGTGCATGGAGAGATAAAAATCACAAAACACAAAAGTCACATCTTCATTAGGATGCTGTCAAATAGGTGGTGTGAGAGGTAGTTCCAATTTCAACACCTAACATTTGGATGAAGGATGATGTTCCTACTACCAGAAGACATATCAAACATCAGGTCTGCACTTGAGCTGTGATATAAACGTAGATATGGTTTAAAACCTGCTTGCCTTTTTCATTTTATTTGTATTTATTTAGCAAAGGCTTACTGCTGATGGTGTTTAATGATAAGATTGTTATGTCTTTTCTATTAAAAATAACTAGGTTTTAATGAAGACATAATTTAGATCACTTCAGCTGCCCTCTTAGCATGTTTATAAACATAGTATTGCCTATCAAAAAGTTTAGGATGGCTAAAACATGTATACAAGCAATCTGTAAGAGATGTTTAGATTTACACATGAGCTTAGGGAAGTCTGTTGTTCAGATTCCTAAAATGTTTCAGTATCATGTATTTAACTTCAAGTGTAAATGTATTATGTTTGTGGGTATATATATATAAAATATTCAATATGAAATGCCATTTTCTTTGGGAAGCAATTACCTCCTCATTTCACCATGCAATTTAGAATAGATTTACATAAGAAAATAATTTAAATGTGATATTGTTTTCTGAAATCTTACAAAACCCCTTCCCCCTTGCATGAATTATCTTTTCTGCGCTACTTTACACCCTCCCCCCTTCAACTGTTTCAGTAACTTTTAAGTTCATTTAATTGGCAGGTGTGATGGGTGAGAACACAGAATCTGTATTGAACGATCACAAATCCTGGATACTTCACTCTAAGATATACCTTTCCCATATGCCTGTCTCGTTTGTGATTACATGATCAACAGTTGCCAAAGATTTAATTGCTTAGTGAGAGACACTAAAATTCTTGGTGACTGCACAGATTTAGACTCTGTTTTTTGGAATATGCCTGACCTGAAAAGGAGCAGGAGAGGAGACTTCGTAATGTCATCTTCTTGAAGGTGAACCAATGTACCGACCAGCAATGATCGCCAATACAAAGCTATGTAAGTGATTATTTTGGGTCAGAAAAGCACTAGAGCTGAGTGGTAAGGATAATGTTACACTGCAGTAGAAGTTTTTGCTTATATCATGAGAAATACAGGATAGCTCAATAATTTACACACATATATTGGAGGAAGGTTAATTTTTTATTTATTTACTGAGATTTGTTTTGAATTATTAATTCACCTTATCTGGCCGTATGTCTTCTTTGCCTACCTGTCTGTCCATTTATTTTGTCTGATTTTTTCCATTGCTTTTTGTAGGATTGCTCTAAATACAGAATTATCGTTAGACTTATGCTAAATAAGCATATGTGTGAGTAATTTAAAACGGAAGCTCATGTGAATCAAAGAATAACCTATCTTGGCCATATTTTAGCTATGTGCATGTATATTCATGTAGACAGTTAAAATCTGATCATATAAAAACTTACATCAGAGTCAAAGTGAAATCTCTTTAAGCATCAAGTAAGCACAAATGACACAAGAAGGTAACTGGAGACAGTAGCAGTATGATGCAGGATCAGTATTCTGGATAATAATGAAGTGAGACCTTGCTGTCCATTCTGTGTGGTAGCTACCTATCTTCTTCACACAAAGTGTGCACAGAACAAAAGAAGACCAGCTCAGAATTTTTTATTCCTCATGGAAGGACGACTAGAAAGTCAGTGCCTCATGGACATCTCCATGAAGGCAGTATAACTTCTGCAAACATTGTTTTACCATCATTACACTCTATCTGGGATTTCTACTTCAGTTTTAGACACCCGCCTATATTAGAAGTGAATTATATTTCACAATTTTCTGTGAAAAATTACCTGTACAGGGATGTTAGCATTCCTGAACAATTCAGATGTATTCAAAATTTCATGTATTCTAAATTCAGGCAAAGAAAAATTACTGGCAGAAAGTCTTATTTGGTAAAATAGTCCCTCTTCTAATATAGTCTTATCCTGTAAATGTTGATTCCCAGAAAAACAGGACCCATCACTGAATGAAAAAGGACCCTTCGGTTTTTGGTTGAGAAATAGTTACTTAAAAAGTGAAAGCAGAAATTTGTAAACAGACATCTCAGCTTAGCATTGCTGTTACCTAAATGGTCATGGGAAAATTACATGATATACCTACACAAAAATTTGCAGGTAAACATTGGCTTTTTCTGCCAGTCCTGGAGGACGGTTGAAAGCCAGGTAAGTGCAGTTAGCATGATGCTGAGTCCAAGTTAATCAGCCTTGCCATTGACTGTATTCATGCTGTTTCTGGCTGTTTGAATATGGGCAGTGCCACATTGTGCCATGCAGACATATACTGAAGTGCTGTCAAGTTCTACCTCTAGAAGATAGATTTTGGCCACAGCCTCAGATTTATGTGCCTAATTGCTCACTGAAATCACCTAAGTTTGTTTTGAAGATCCAGGTTCTGGTTTAGCAAACTGTCAGTGTCTAAGACCTTGAACTGAATAAAGCAGAATTTATTATCTGTAGTGATCAGAAATTTACTAATTCCTTCTGAAAGTACAACATTCATTGCTCTAACTTTGTGAAACAAATATTCCATGGGCAGCTACTAGTTAATGCCCTCACAGAAAACAGGACTGATATGTGGGTTGAAGACACCTTCTAGATATATCCTCCTGTATCTATTTTTATTGACATGTAGAGGAAGAGGCATAAACAGATATGCAGGTGGCAGTCTGGTGATGACTATGAGACTTCGAAAGCTCCTTTTTTTCTGAAGTCTTCTAGCATGTTGGAAGGATCAGAGATGGTGCTTAGAATACAGTTATGTCATGACTTTTGAATAAGATGTAATTATTATTTTTATTTATATTTTCTTGGGCACTCCCTTCCCCTGGTACCACATCAAACATACTCACTCAATAGCTTCTTCTCACCTTTGGTCTAAATAAATCTTTCTTATTCTCTTGCAAACAAGGAGGGTCTGAAGTGAGTGTGTACAAAATGAGTTAGGCTGAGATGTCTTAACTGTCTACCTGTGCAAGTAGTCTCTTATGAACACTTACCCAGGACAAAATGGCTTAGGAAAGCTCCAGTAATGATCATTTGTGCTTGAGTATTTGCTTATACAAGACTTGAAAGACAGTAGTAAGATGCTCTGCTTTGCAGCAGAACCCCTGGGTTATTTTAGGCAAATATTGTCTTCTCAGTGCCTCAGTTCCATCTGTGTAAAACAAGGATGGAAATATCAATCTGATGCACGTAAGGTTACACAAAGTCTCAGAGATGATCCAGTCCTAGGATAACAGGAGAGAAAACATGAGTGTTCTTGGAAATGCCCATAAAAGAGAGAGTGGTTACGGTTTCTGTATGAGAGCTCCACACTACCTAACTTCAGCAACCTGATGTAGATACCCAAAGTTAGATGCTGGAGCCCCTAGATGCTCTCTCTAGCCAATGGAGAAGAAAGCTACCTCCAAAGGCCAATTCAGAGCACAGCATGAGTGAGGTTCACACCCTGAATTGCCAGCAGGAGAAATCGTTAATTATACATAAACACTATTAAAATAATCTCCTCAGTTGTGGGAGATTTGCATTATATACCTCAATGCACTACAAGTTAATACCCACCCAGGGTTTTCCTACAATGTGGCTGCTACACCAGTCTTCCCTCTTCCCCATAGCCTGCCTTATATTTGACACTTATAAGAGATTTGTAAGGCTGTGCAAAAAACCAGGTGCATGTTAAACCCACAGAGTTTTCACCAGCCATTTTGACCGGGCAGGAAATTTTACGTTGCTTTAGTTGATAACATGGAAAATATTTAAACTAACCTAAACAAGATATCAGGAAAACTCAAGGAACTGGATAAAATGTTTTTAACACATGAGCATTTTGGGGCTCCCAGAGTTCTATTATGTATTTTGTAAAGTATGGTATCTAAATTTCTTGCACTTATTCAGTGCTTTCAGGAGGCTCTTGGTGATACGTGAGGGATTTCTGTGCATAGTTAACATGAACACTGAAGGAAGAATAGAGCCCTTTGGTTCCCTCCCGCCTCTGTAAATCTTCAGCTGTTCTGCGCTGCCTTTTGATAGTCTTCACAAATGCAGCTGAAGCATGATTAGGAATTTAAGTGTGATAATCCCATGTTGCTAGTAATATTATAGGTAATATTAAATGTCAAAAGATAACAAAAGAAAGACTGTCTTTTTTCTTTTTTTTTTTTTCTCCAGTCAAAGACATGGAGCTATTCAAGTTATTCAAAGCAGTAGCATTTTCACAGGTTGTGGTAAAAAACTAACATCAGTGTTTTTCTTTTTTTTTTATTTTTTAAATACAGTCAGACTTAGCTGATTTGTACTTATCTTATACATACATCTGGGCAACCAAAGGAAGTAAGTGCTAACTAATTTCGTAACATGTGTCTTGACAGAAAATATTATAGGTCACAGAATCCAAAGCTGCTGACCACCCACTGTGTTGCATTTATTATTAGGAAAACTCATAGGAAAGCTGCCACTCTCACCAAGTCTGTGCACAGAGACCCAGTAGTAGCTGTCACTCTTGGAGAAGTCGATTTGTATTGAAATTACAGAAAATACAAATAACAAATAAGTTTCTGGACTGCCAAATAATGGCCTATTTAGGGCACTTTATAGACTATTCTTATCCACACTGAGTTTGAGTGAAATTCTGTGATGTGACAAAACATTTCTGAACCATGTGGGGCTTTTACTTTTTTTTTTATTTTTTTTAAATGAATGTAGTCTTATTTGCACTTGTAGTGGGTGAGAAGGTTGGAACAAGAGTTAGTGTCAGTCAACAAGGTATCAGCAAGGAGGCTGAGCAATGATGGCTGGAGTTATGGCTGGGTTGAGCTTTGCACTTTTGGAAGGCATTCAACCTCCTTCTGAATTAAAAATCTAGTAAAACACAGCCGGAGGATAGACAAGGAGCTAGGTAAGAGACAAAGCTGATGAAATAAAGATCAGACCTTATTTACGTTGTGTCTAGAACTGATTTGTCAGTTCAGTGTTTTCTTATTTTCTGGTCTACTTTGACATGTAATAAAACCCACGTCTTTTCAGAACGTTGCTAAAAGCATCCTGGCATGGCTTCCTGGTAGATGTTTTTTTCAGGGCTCTGCAAGGCTTCGGTTTGGATACAGAGGCAGAAGGTCTGTCACATGCAAAGATCTAAAGTAGAACCAGGCGTTCCTCTTCCATCAAAAAGTGTATTGACCAGAAAATGATTTCAGGCTGACCAAAAATATTTATGAATTCTGTTGGATTTAGGAAACTGTTTTGGATAAACAAAACAACAAAAAAGGAAGAATTCTCTTCAGAAAAATCTGCTTCATTTCAGTCTCTTCAAAAGAAAACATCTTAGTATTGCCAAATGACAGATTTGAAAATTGTCCTTAGAAACAGATTTTTAGGAAGGGTTTTGTAAAACCTCACACAGAACAAAATGTTTTGGCTGACCTACAGAGATTCTTCCCCCTCCTCCCCTCTGGTCTCTCGAGCAAATTGACAATGTTTATTTCAAGCAGACCTTATTTTTTTTGTTTGTTTGTTTTGGGGTTTTTTTTCAACTTTTCAGTTTTGAGTAGTGTTAAATCAACTTAGATACATGTAGCTCTGCACTGAGATATGTCATAAACACTTCCTGCTCTCAGTGTTTTGTAATGGCTTTCCCATTTTAGTGCTGACACTGCTGACCCCTTGCAGCTTGCAGTAACAGGGTTAATTTTTTTAGTTCAGGGCAACAGGGAATTGTGTGACATGGCTCAAGCCGTAATCACACCTACCAACGAGGCTTCCACGTCTGCAACATCACATTTGTCTAGGGCTGACTGGATGTAAGCTGCAAATATCTAGAGCACAAATATACTGTTACTATTAAGACGCTAACCTAAATCCCAAAGCAGTGCACTTTTCTCCACTAACACACCACTTTTTGCTGTTTAACTGCAATATTCTCTAGATGCCTATCTCCTGTTTTCAGCTGCTATATCTCGTCACCTCAAGTGGCTGCAAGATTCATTTTTCCATTTCAGACAAAGGCCTGGTCTTGTCAACAAATTTTGTACGTGCTTTTAGGGTTAATGAAGTGTAGTGAGCACTGTTGGCTTTGCTTGCTGAGCATGTGGGTGTCAGGACTGTGGAAACAGGCTGGCTAGCAGGCGCTTTGGGACTGGGGGTGACAGGGATGCTGTGAAGTATTCACGCTTGGGGCTGCTGTCAAGAACTGGCCAGAGCTGCACAGGGACTGGAAGGGCAAAAATGGGATCAAAGTAATGAATCGATATAGCAGCGATATAAATCAGTCCAGAATCTGACAGCCTAGCCCTCCTGAGCCAGAGGAACTCTTACTTCGTGCTTGACTATATCTCTTTATTATATTGGGAGAGGTTTGAACTTCTTGGTGACCTTATATGAGGTCTCCCTTATAAGTTATTGGACTAGCTGGCAAATCCTTCCAGGGAAACTGAGGCACAATAACTGCAGCATTGTGTCCTGCTAACAGAAGTTACCCTGCAGGTGGCAAAATGGTGTTCATTTAAATGATTGAGCTGGTGTAGATCATGGGTTGCTTTTTGCTACAGGCTTCCAACAATGTAACAAATATGTTTAATCCTGCATACGCACTATACATTCACTTGGTAGCGTCAAAACTGTCTGTCCATCTCTCTCTCAAACCATGGTGATCGATGTTAAACACCTATCCTCCTCATGTAAGAAGCATGTTTCAAAACACCGCTACCTGTAGTGGTGGGACAGGACATACAGGGGATATAAGGCTGAATTTCTGAATTGTGTCACCAGGGTCTGTGCTGACATCATTAGGAATTTGGCTATTCCCTCATACCACAAATATGCCTAGAGACAGAGCTGAAGCACTAAAGTGCAATGCTTTGTGTTAAATTTATATGTGTGACTAACATGCCAACCAATAAGACTATTAACTTTATTTGAGTGCATACAAGAAAAGATAGGGATGATAAATTCTGTAGTTATATTCCTGATGTCACTTGATCCATCCAACTCAGCTTCTTCTCTATAAGACTCTTCCCTGCATTGATGGGGTTCAGCCTTTTCTGACTCCCTGCTCTGCTCACCCTGCATCTCAGGGAGGTCATGGTTATAGCGAACTCTCCTGCAATGCAAAGATGCTGAGAGAGCTTCCTGGCCTGGCAATATCGTTGAGAGGAAGCTCTGTGCGGCCATCAATAGGTTGCTGTATGTGGAAAGTCTTCTGATATGGAGCTAGCTTAGGTGTCCCTGCCCTGTGTTGACCATTGCTTAGGCACAACCATGAACTGGGAATCAAGGTTTAACACTCCTATCACATTGCTTGCCAGGACTGAATTTGAGTGCCTGAAGATACCTGCTGCTTTTGGTATGGTCACAAATGCAAGCAGGTTGTCTACTAAGAACATAAAATACACAGTGATAGTAACCCAAAAGACATGGCTTATGCAACAACCCTCCCCACAATTAATGTACGTCTTGAGGAATGAATCTCCTTTTCTGCTTGTCTGTGCAACTAAGCTATGAATATCTTGAATTTCTAGAAAAAAAATCCCTGCTCAACCCTGCAGTGTCCTTTTGTTTACTAAGAAAATCTTTCTTTATCCTTTAAGCTATCAAGTTCCAGCTGTTCCCAGAGTTCACTGCTGTGTCAAGAAAGAATTACTTTAACACTTCCATAAAGAAATATTTACTTGTACAGACTGTTTAGTTTTGACTGTTGTTCAAGGGACATTGTCTCTTTGCCACCACTGGCTGTTTCTCTACCTCTGAAGCAGCCCACTTTGCTGCTCACCATGAGCCATCCTCTCACAGCCAACGTGACTGTGTGTGATTTTCACATTCAGTACCCTGACTGCCAGAGTTGGATCATACCCTCATGACCCATATAAAATCTGTTATCAATTTTCTCTTGCTATGAAATATAAATTATTAACAGACCTTAAGCCTCTGCTACACCAGCTATTTAAAGTAATGATTTTTTTTTCTTTAAACAGTAGAAGCAAAGACATTACAGCAATTATTTTTATTCCACAGCATAAGTGGATTAGATTTATCACTGTTGGTTCAGGTCCCATAGTAAAGTAGGTTTATTTATTGTTAGCTTGGGTTAACAAAGGGAAGGAGGTGTCCAAAATCCTTCCACGTACATCTGTTAGATTTGAACATGGGAGCTCTGGTACTTGCTTTTACTCCTTTGCCTGCTTCACTACGCTCAGTCTGGAGAGTCAGAATAGTGCTGGTGGGAGAGTACAACCACTCCTCGCAGACTGAATCATGTCGGGTAAGCACACAACTGAGTATGTAGTTGTGTTCTAACATAACAAGTGAGTATAGACGCTACAGAGACATTTGTCAAAGCCTTTTTCATGGAGATATGCAAATGTGTGTGTCCTGTTCCTCCTAAGAATTAACAAATGCTTTGGGCTCTTCAACAGTATAACCAAAACGTATTTTTTCTATTTTTAGGATGATGTGTTGGGCTTGGGTGTCTGCTGCCATAGCAAAAGCAGAGGTAGGAGGATGGGACTGAGCTGGGATGCTGGGGGAAGACACTGCAGAATCAGACTTGCCATCCTGACAAACAGCTCAGGGTAATAATTGCTGTAGTTTCTGTTCCTTCTCCTCCTCCCTGCAGCAATAGCTCATACCCTGACCTCTCCTCGGGAAATTCAGTGCAATCTGTCTGGCTGCCCAGGGCTCTGGCCCAGGCAGCAGAGGGAGGAGAGCCCTGGGCTGCTCCGCTGCCCCAGCAACTCCCTATGCCTTGAGATGCTAAATGGTAAGTTATTCAGCTATGTTCAGGGGGCTCCAGTGGGTGCTGAGTCTTCAGAAAGGCTGGGGAGACAGCAGCTGGAAGCAGCCAGACGTGCTGTTTCTACCTGTGTGCTACTGTATGTTCTCCTGATGGGGATCCCACAAGGCGATGCAGGTCTCAGACTCTTAGCTGCATGGATCCTGAAGGAGCTGAATGGCTGAACTAAAATTGGATGTCTGCATGTCAGTTTGTTAATCAAGCACTTTCTTTTTCAAAAGAAACAGGGTTATCTCTGGAAACAAGACCAAAGCCTGATTGAGTAGTGCATTTATATTAGGTTTAACTAGCTTTAGCAGTCTCATAGGATGTATTTTTAATTTCCTGCCCAAAATGTCTGTGTGATGTTGAGGCATGTTTTTAAGCAGCAGATATTTTCACAGAAAATGCACTACAATGAGCATACATCTGATTTGCAAAGCACCCTGAGTTCTTGCACATTCTTCATGGAAATATTGTCTCTGGCTTGCATTTCTCTAAGGTTGGTGGATTCATTAAAAACCCTGGGAAGTTCTACATAATGATTTTGTAGCAATGACTGCTGATTTTCATAACTTTTTAGTATGTCAGTTAATTCTTGCCTCATGACAGGTCAGTTCTTTCACAACAGAGTTCTTCATCATTGGCTTGACATCCAAGCATTGACAGTCTGCTATTTAAAAGCAAACAGTGTCTAAGTCACCACACATAATTATTTTCAAAGTCATATGGTCATTTTTCCACAATCAAGAGATCCTATGAATTTTGCCTGTTATAGGCACAAGAAATAATGATCAGAAAAAAATTTCTGGGTTTTTGTATAATAATGTTGTGTTCTTCATTTTTTGCAACTGGAAAAAAAACACAGCTCTAGTTATCAGGCCAACATCAGTTAACAAATAATCCACTTTCAACTATGAACTATAATTCATGGATCAATGGGAACATAATGTTATGGTGAAGTATCGAAAAACATCGTGCATGATCTACTGGCTATATTTAATACTACAGCTGATTTTTTTAAAATTTGGGACAAAAATTTAACATTTTACAACTATTTTCTATGGACAATGATTTGTCCTTTCTGTATGAAGCTTTTCATCTTAAGCGCAGTGAACCTTTTACAAACCAGCTAGGGTACATAGCAATTTTACTGAGTATGTATGCATGGAGACACTGAGGCACAGCCAAACTGAAACCTGGATATGAAAGAGAGTCCCCAATGGAGCTCAGAATGGAGTCCCAGACTCCACGTTCTCCATCGACAACATATGATACTGGACTACAGTCAGTTTTGCTGGCTTTAGTATGCATTCCACGTCCTCAGGACGGCATGGCATCTCTGATGTGAGAGCTTAAATGTTCCAAGCAAATATTTATGTAAGAAACATTAGCAATTTAACTGTGATACTGACAGGAATAGTAGTTTGGGTTTCTACTTCCTTAGAAAAAGACCAAGGACCAAACTCTTACCAGATTAAATAAAAACCCACTTTCTTCTTTGGATTTATGCTGTTGTCTGCGAAGAATTCATAGAGGGATTTGGCCTGTTTTCTGAACCACGAGCTTCTTTGAGGTTTAAACATTGCTCCTATTCCACCCTCCTCTCAGCTAAGTGGAAACTTGATTTCCATGATGCCTTTCATCTTCCTGAACAAAAAGCAGTCTCTTCTGTTGTCCTCTGTAGTTTTCCCACCTGATTTCTTTCTGTCTTGAGCGGCTGAGAAAACTAGATATGCCATTTCTGATTCAGCAGGGGTCTCATTTATACTGTGTTCTCCCATTTCCCTTGGTTGTTTTGTAAACAAAAACTTCCTTTGCCCTATCTTCATTTCTAGCTATCTGTATTAAAAGACTTTAATTCTTCTTTCATTTACAATAGCACATGCTTGTTATCCTTCACAGGACAATATTGTCTCTTAATCTGAAAGAGCTCATACGCTCGGTATCTGCAGTAATTTCAGAGTTTCCACAATGCCCAGAGACATCTTCAATGCAAACTTTGTAGCTGACACATCCCTTCACTGTGCTATTCATTAAGTTCCCGTTTGCTGGGACACACAGAGGTCTCTTTCTTCTGTCACCCTGTTTTCACACCCTTCTCTCCATTACTTTGCAGCAAGAATTCCCATCTATTCTGCTGGAAGACTTGAGTCCTTACCACAACAGACATTGCAAAGGTTGCTCTTTCAGCCCCAAAACTCCACACAGACCAATGAGAAAAACTATTTGGTTTATGTCTGTGCCAGAAAAATACCATGCTTGAAGATGAAAAGAATGAAACGTGGTGTCAAAGTGCATAAGGGCTTTCAGAGCTGGATGTTCACTAGTGCTGGATGCTGGCCAGGCTACGTGGCAGACTTGCTGCCAGCAACGTTTTGCTCTTTTCGTACCATGCACTCTGCACTGGAGCTGAATGCACCCACAGGGACAGCACTAGTGCCTATGGGATTATCTGTCCTGCTTTGGGGAAAATGAGACTTTCTATTAGTTTAACCTCTTTAAAATAAGCCTAACCTCCAAAATCCCAAAGCAAATGCATTGGAAAACTAACAGAGCATTATTTGTTCTATTTGTGATACTCTGCCCTGTGGGTTCTGCCCTCTCTTCCACCAGCTGCATAGTGCCAGGATTTAGAAAGTAAGCTCCCAGGGGAGATCATCTAGGCATCCAGAAGAGAAGCAAGAGGAGAGGAAAAGGGTCCTAATCCCATCTGTTCCTTTGACAACACCAAAATAACCATCTAATGATAGTTTTTGTGTCACTCCTTGGCCATGAAAAACTCCACAGCTTTTCAAGATAAATGTTATCCTGAGATGAAATGCAATAGTCTGTTGGTTTCTGTTTAAAGATCTTATAATCATCAAAATTATTGCAAAATCTGATTTCTCTGTTAGTTTCTTGGGACTGTTAATAGAATAAAATTTTAACAATTTAACTTCTTTCACCTTTCACAGGTCCCAAAAGCTTTACAAACAACATACGGGAATTGTTTCACTCTGTGCAGAGTTGCAGTAGTCTCCAGACTGAAATACAGCAATGATTTAGCATTGCTATATAAATTTTTAGAGACAACATTATGAGAAATGTCATTTGCAGTAGAACTGCAAGGGGGACTTTGGTCTGCAGGATGTAAATTTCTGGTTGGAGTCTGACGAGGATAGCAGAGCAAATGGTCTCATAAAGCAGCAGTATGGGATTGTCAGTGTTTCTGATCTCATTGCGTCTTGTCCAGCAGTGATGTCCTCCAGCATCGTGCTGCTGTGTCTGCTCAGCTCTGACTCAGAAAGGACAATGTCACCTACTGAGTCACCGGAGTCCTCCGTCATCTTGGGTTTCACTGGAAATTTTTAATGCATGCGGAGAGACCAGAGTCAAACCCAATTGCTTTGTGAATGAGCCTAATGCAAGATTTACTAGGCAGAAGCAGGACTGGATCGCATCTGCAAGGATCCCTTTCTGAAGCAGACCTCTGCAGCGTGAGCCAGTCTCCTCTCACCCTCCGGTTACCTTTTCTCTCAAGGGTCTGTTTTGTCTGACCTGAGCTACTTGCTTTAACATGTTGCCACTCAGCAGCTTGCTGAAGGCTGTGATCTACTATCGTTATTTCATTTTGGTGCCTCATCAGCTCCCGATGTGCTGGTTGATACATTAGTAATGGGTTTTTGCATGCATTTATCACTCCCAGGTGTCATGCAACTGTTACGGTGACTACAGCTGGCGTGCAAACCAGGTAGCAGGACTGAGGCTAGACTTCTCAAGCAGAGATGACTGCAGCGCAGGATTTAATCTTAGCCACAGGCTGCAACCATGACAATTAGGTTAGATATCAAAAAGGTCAGTGCTTTCAAGATGAAGGCTGTGGCCAAATGGCAAGTTAGGGACTATATGTGGCGAAGGATCCTTGGGAACTCAGGGACTTGTACACATCGGCTGCTTAGACCTGAGGCCACCATTGATTGTTAATGTAAATTCACTCGTATTACAGATTTGCACAGGAAGTGTTATTTTTTAAAATACTAAATTCTAGTCATTTGGCCTAAAATCTCTCTCATTGTCTATGAATTCTAGATTTAGTGGATAATTACACTAATTTATTTTCAATAAATTTCAAATTAAAATGATATACTGTGGAGAGACCTGATGATTGAAAATCTTGCTGTTCTGTTCCTCATTTGAAAACTTGTTTGCAATTAGTCAAGCTGTCAGATACCCAGGGAATGTGTTTATTTATTTATTTACTTTTACTGAAGAGGGGCAAAATGAAAAGCCATTTCTGTTACCATGTGGGAAAGCCTCTGGTAATCCGTTTTGTGCAGGAGAGATTTCAGAATACAGGGATCATAGTTCACCATGAGATAGCTCCTGTATTTTGCCTTAGTATGTTCCTTTCCAGTGGTACTAGTGTCAATCACAGGCTATTTAGTAGGTGTGAGTCCTAAAAAAAGAAATCAGATGCTCGAAATTACACGAGGAGTGTAATCTTTATATCCTTTCTCCTCTTCTCCCCTCATCAGAGCCATGAGCATGGGGTTTACTTTGCCTTCACCTTCTCCGGGCTCTCGGCTCTGAGAGCAAGCAGGGGCTTTGTGTTGTACCACCGGCGGAGCAGCAGAGCGAGGTGCTAGGCCGCACTCTCACCTAACAGCCTCTCGGCCACACCACTTACCCACAAAGTTAGAAACTGAGGCTCACTGGTTTTTTCCAGGAAAGTGCAGAAAAGGGCTCCAGCTGCCCGGCGGGTGTTTCCCCAGGAAGGACGTTCTCTCCCCGCTCACCAGGGCTGCACCAGCTGCAGCGACGGGGGAGGGAAGATCGTAAGGGTGAGCAATGCTTTTTCACCTTGTGGGCAGGAAACTCACTCGGGGAGCAGATGGGGTCACCCTGCATTTCGTTGCCTGTTGATACATAACCTCTAATGTAGTTTCTGTCATGTGAACATACAGAAGCAGTTCTGGGAAGGACACAGCATTCCCTCCCTCCCACCAGTGACTTAACCACAGAGGTACTGAACTGTTTTTCTCCCCCATCTCTTTCCCTGTTACCGAACTGTTTTTTCTCCTTTTTTCCCTGTTAGCTTTTGATAACAATCTTGAGTAAAATTTAAGCTTGAAATTTTCAAAAGCACAAAAAGCAGAGGGATGTTTTAGGCCATGGTTAAATAAACACTGCCCGCGTTGGTTGAAATGTTATTGCCCTGTGCTACCTGTTGCTGCCCCTAAAAGTCAGAAAAGACAGCGTAGAGTTTGAGGTGGTTCCCAATTAATTTGAAGCCTGCAGGGTTAACTCAGACCAGCAATGTAAACTGTTCAAGCATGTAGAGGCCTCCTAGGGTCAGGGCTGCCTTCTGGAGCAC
Source organism: Balearica regulorum gibbericeps (assembly GCF_011004875.1). NCBI lineage: Eukaryota > Metazoa > Chordata > Aves > Gruiformes > Gruidae > Balearica > Balearica regulorum. The sequence continues at coordinate 20,429,536 of NC_046186.1, forward strand.
CAGATCCTGTATGAAGTTATGGAAAAGGATATCACTTGGTACAAGATGCTTCTATTCTGGAAATGAGATGAAAACATGTAAATAAACCAATGTAAAGTGAAAAGAAGGGAGAGAGAAGATGGACTGACAAACTGCAGAATTCTTATGTACCACAAGCTAGAAAGCAGCAAATAGCAGAAAAATTGTAGGCTTTCACAGTCCTGATAACATTAATGAGAAAATGCTGAGATAGAAAAGGCAACAATTTTAAATTTATGGCAATGATGTGGCCAAATATTGTCTAATATTTAAGAAATGGGCTATGTAAGCTTGCTTAGTCTTAGTGCTAGAAATGATTTTTTCCTACCAACAGAAAAGCAGCTATAGATATATTCCATGGCAAAATCACCCCTGTGAAGGCAAGATACCTTTCTGAATTGCAGAATGAGATCCTTAAAGTAAATGGGCCATTAGTGATTGAATTCAATCATCCAGAGGATAGCTCTAGCTGGCATCGAGGCCGAGTGCAGAATGACAGATTTTACTCTGTGTCGTGGGGAGTCATCAAGAGCTCTCCAGAGACAGAGTAAAAAGAGGAAGGTACTTGCTGGGTCAGCCTGAGGGATGGCTGCATCATGCATAGGTATATATATGCTAGACAGCTTCCATGCTAACGAGTGTGATGCTGCAGCAAGTGTGCTGGCTTTCCTGCACACCACAGCAGCCATGTAGGACCTGCGTGCAAAATGGCAGTGGGGAGGAGAGGAAGAAGCACTGTCTCCTATTACTGCATTTTTGCTGTTATCCCTCCTGGAGTCAGTCACCTCTGTATGGGAAGCAACTGCACTACTGGTGCTGGGGTCACGATGACCTGAGCGCTTCCTTCACGTCCTTGGTGCTTTGTCAATGTGCGCCTACAGCATCGCCTACAGCAGACCCACCACTCTGCCCCATGACGTCTCTCTAGGAGACAGCTGCCCTCTTATTTCTATCTGTTTGTTTGTCCGCACAGTCTTGATTCATTCATGGTTATGTTGTTTTTAAGCCAGACCACCTCACTCAGCTCAGTTAACCAGCGCAGGCAGGCAGGACTGGAAGGGCAGGAGGTACTGAGAGAGGAACAGCAATCAGGTGAACCTGTGGGGAAACAAAGCAGCTCCAAGCAGTGCCCTCCTACCTCCAGGTTATTTCATCAGCCCCAGATCAGCAGCAGACAGGTTATTTCATCTGCCTGGAGACATGGATTGATGTGTCTTGAGGCGTGTGCTGCAGGAGGGGAGAAGTTTGAGATTACTTACCTCTCTGACTGTTTCTGTGATAACATGCTGCAGAATCAGGGTGGTGGCTGATTAAAAACCATGATAGTTTGAGAGATCTGCTGGACATCTGCAAAAATTCACATGGTTATCTGTGTCTGAAGAGGGGCAGCTAACTTTACAAGGAGAATATCGAATTAAAAACTGCTAGGAACCAAACCAACCTGCTACCCACATAGCAGACACACAGAAGCACGCAGACATTTGTTCTGCCTAAAGGGTAAACACAAGGCTCTCATCTCTTGAAGGTGTGGATTTTAAAAGCGGTAACTTAGTGGAGGAGGTGCTGGGAAACCAACATGTAACTAGTGCTGGCGGCATCCTAAATTCACAGTTTATAGCTGTGATGCTAACATTGACATAGGTGGGCTGTAAACGTATTCAGACTTTACCTTATTATGTTGGTAACAGTTTCATGTTATCTGTTTTCTTCAGTTTGAACACGCAATGCAGTTGGCCTTCCTAGTCCACTCTCATGTTTTTTCTAGTTGGACAGGGAAGTGGTTCAATTAATTACAAAATATGATTTGATGTAAAACATTTTATCTCTGTTGCTTGGCAGTGCCTATTTAAACAGCCATAGGTATTTGGGTCCAACAGATTTGCATAGAAAGCGCATGTAGGAAAAAGAATGAACTGAACATAAGAAGTTACCATTTCACCACAAAACCCTTCAGGTTTTCTTTGCAGGCAACAGATTGCCCTGTGTGGACAATAAATGCTCCACAGATGTAGCTCTGCATTGTCATCCATAGGCAGCCTCTCTTTGTAGGCATGATTCTGGGATAATATGCTGCAATAAAGACTGGCTTGGGCTTCCGTGTCTTTAATTAGAAGGAACTTGAAGGATTGAGATGGATCAATAGAGTCAGTTTTAATTAGGTTGTAATAATGAGTGTTAAAAACGGCCAGACTCTGGTTCAAGCAGAATACAAAAGGATCAGGAGCCAACCTCAAAGGTGAGTGAAAGAGCAAGTCTATAGAAGATGAAGATTTTGAGGAAAGCAAGAACATCACTGATAAGGTTTAGGAAAAGCCAAACAGCAGGAAAGTATGCAGCACAAAAACCAGAGCTTGGCGCAAAAATGGCAATAAGCATTTTTCCCAAGTTTTTCTGTAGATGCCGGGTATGTATGTATGTATATATGTAGATGCCTGTTGCCAGGGCTCAGTATTGAGGCCAGTTCTGTGTACCCATCTTTATCAATGATCTGGACTGAGGGATTGAGTGCGCCCTCAGTTTGCAGGGGGATGTTTGCCCTCTGCTTGGGAGTAGGAAGGGTCTACAGAGGGATCTGGACAGGCTGGATTGATGGGCTGATGGCCAATTGTATGAGGTTCAACAAGGCTTAGTGCTGGGTCCTGCACTTGGGTCACAACAACCCCAGGCAACGCTACAGGCTTGGAGAAGAGTGGCTAGAAAGTTGCCCAGCAGAAAAGGACCTAGGGGTATTGGTCAACAGCCGGCTGAACATGAGCCGGCAGTGTGCCAAGGTGGCCAAGAAGGCCAACAGCATCCTGCCTTGTATCAGAAACAGTGTGGCCAGCAGGACTAGGGAAGTGATCATCCCCCTGTACTCGGCTCTGGTGAGGCCACATCTCGAGTGCTGTGTTCAGTTTTGGGCCCCTCACTACAAGAAGGACATTGAGGTGCTGGAGCGTGTCCAGAGAAGGGGAACAGAGCTGCTGAAGGGTCTAGAGAGCAAGTCTTATGAGGACCGTCTGAGGGAACTGGGGTTGTTTAGCCTGGAGAAAAGGAGGCTGAGGGGAGACCTTATCATTCTCTACAACTACCTGAAAGGAGGTTGTGGTGAGGTGGGTGTTGGTCTCTTCTCCCAAATAAGAAGTGATAGAACAAGAGGGAAAGGGCTCAAGTTGTACCAGGGGAGGTTTAGATTGGATATTAGGAAAAAATTATTCATTGAAGGTGTTATCAAGCATTGGAACAGGCTGCCCAGGGAAGTAGTTGAGTCGCCATCCCTGGAGGTATTTAAAAGATGTGTAGATGTGGTGCTTAGGGGCATGGTTTAGTGGTGGACTGGGCAGTGCTAGGTTAACGGTTGGACTTGATGATCTTAAAGGTCTTTTCCAACCAAAACAATTCTATGATTCTATGATTACCAGTGCAATCAGTTGCACTGCAGTCTGGATCCCTTTCTTGGTGTAGAGTGACTGCCTTCAGGTTATATTCATCTAAGAAGACAGAAACATTAGATAATGCCAAAACATGAACTGAATTTTGATAAGCATTTGCTTTTAAAAGGTTATACAGAATTTGATTGCAATCAGCAGCTCAGAGTATGCTAGTCATTTTCAGACACCTTCCATATGCTTTGATATTTGGCTGTAGGTACATGCACAGTCAGAATTTTAGTAAGTAATTTAGATGTTCGTACACAACTTTTCAGAGCCTGATTTCAGTCCATCTCCTTGATTAAAGCCCGTGTATTTCACTATTCATTAACTCAGTTCTATAGTAATGCCAAAACTTTGCCTTTTGGCATATTTGTCTGGCTATCATATGGCTTTTCTGACAGAAAATTCGTGAAACCCTTTGTAAAATATATGTTGAAATATTAACTCATGTTTCATTTTTGTCATGCTGAATCAGAATCTGTCACATATGCACTTGGAATATTGTTTCTTTTAGCAAATAGTTTCATTTCTTCTAATGATAAAGCTATTATTCTACATGGCAGTATTGGGACCTTATTTATTTAATATTCTGTATTACTTAAAGTTTTGCCAGGATAAACCCACACCTTTATTTGCCATTATAACTAAGTATTTGAAAACTAGATCAGAGTTTGGGTGCCTGCCCCTGATAAGAAAATAAATAGGTGGTTATTATAATTAATTTGCCTTTGAAGGCAAATGCCTTCAAAGGGTCAGGAATTTTGTTATCTTAGTTTACAAAATGGTAAGAGAAATAAAGTAGCCAGATGGGCTCCCAGCCAAATGGTTATCATATTACAACCACATGGGTCAATTGTTTGCCTAATCACTTTATATTCAAACATACACAGAATAAAAATTTTCCAGTTTACAGGAAAATGTAATATCTCTAATGTCTCAGAATAGTCTGTATTTATCCTTTCAATGTAGTGGATGTTTCGTGATATATTTGGATATTTGGCTGTGGACATGTATTTTTTCATAGCTGCAGCTATGCAGCCTTGAAGAAGTTCTTGCCCTTTAGCTTATTCGCAAATACTTATCACTGCCACTCTTGTGGAGATGGTAACTTCAAATCTGCTGGTGGAGCTACTTGTGAAGCTCTACCCATTTCAGTCAAGATAAGCTAGGTTAACAAAGACCTAATATTTAAACTGAGAGAAGTCTAATGAATTAGATTAGCTTGAAGGAAAGAAGCAAGGCAATTGTATTGCAAATATCCATCTGTCTGTGTCTTGCCAAAAATTTCTCAACCAGACCTGACAGAGAGCCTGAAGAGTCAAGATTTGTGAAATTTTTGGCTAGATACTAATTAATTTATATTCTTTCTTTTTTCTCTGCTGATTTGAAAGAAAAAGAAAAGTCTAACAGTATGTTTAAGTGAAATAGGACAATCTTTTAGGAACACTTTTTCACATTTAAGGGAGAGGAGGTAGTGAACCAAATAATGGAAGAACAGCAAATGGAAAAGACTCATCATAAGCTTAATTCAGTCAAATTACTCTCTGGTGCCAACAGTGAGCCAGACACAGCAGTAACAGGTATAAAAACAGTTATCTCGGGAACCTCAGAACCCAAGTAACAGGAGGAGAAGAAGGGGTATTATCATCCATTCTTGCAAAGGATGATGGGTTTTCTTCTCAGAGAAAAAAACATATAGCAAAGGAAAAGTCAATAGAAGGAAAAGTAGCGTCAGTATGAATGCTTGAAGCAAGAGCTATATCCAGGAAGTTAACAATGCGGAATGTCTGATATCGTCTGCTGAAGTTTAACAGAGAGGCTGCAGAAGCCTGCCTTTGGGAGCTCACCGCTGCATAAGGCCCTGGGGTTCTTTCCAGCAGTAATATGTTCTGAGTTTTTCCTCTAATTTTTCAAACAATAAGCATAGAGGGCAAAAAGGCAGCAAACAGCTGCTGTAGCATGGCAGATGATATTTATATTTTTCTGATTCTGAACGATAATGGCAAAGGGCTCAATCCTGCACTTTTCTTCACCAGTATCTAGATCCCATCAGAGTCGTCTCAGCATTATGAACAAAACTTAACTCTCCTCTTCCAAGTCAGCAAATTTGTTTGTGGTGTTAGCAAAACAGAGCAGAGGTCAGCAGGGTTTAGGAGAGGAAGGGAAGAGGAGGCTGGGAAACCACAGGATGGGGACTGGCTGAGTTTCAGAGGGGGAGCTACGAAGGAAGAATTGAAGTTTGGGGTCTTTATCTCTCTTACTCCCTGCTTGCTGCACACACACTTTCTGCACCATACCCTTCACTGCATCAGCCTATAGCCATACTTAAATCTCTCTCCTGGAAAAAACTCCATGTACCATCTACCCTGCCTCCATTCTCACTGTGCAGCTATCCCCAGCTCTCACCTGTGTCTGCAAAAAGGGACAGATCTGGGTTCACTCATGCTGTAGAATATGAAAAGGATGTGCTGCACCTGATAAACCTGGCTGAGCAAATTGTACTCCTGCAGAATTTCCTTGAAGAGTGGTGAATGTGGCTTTCCACACTCCACCTGTAAGGGCAGCAGCAAGTCTAAGAAAGTTTGGGACTGGTCATTCAGGAGAATTATGGTGAAGGCAAAGTAGATCTTGCTAAAGTAAATAGGGGATAGAATCACAAAGATAAAAAAAAAGGAAGAGGGAGATTTTATGCATTGTAAGATTGGTTGGTAATAGAAATGGCTTGTGCTCCATGGGAGGATTCGGGGCATTTATTCATTCACTTTTTATATCCTAATATCATGGAAGTGTTCCTATTTGTAGTAGGAAATGTCTCAGTATAAATTAAAAATGTAACACTTATTCACTAGACTAAAGATAATGGAGAACATTTAATCTGAAACTTCCCAAGCAAAAGAAATGACGATGGAGAGAGATGCAGACAAAGGATCTATGCTTATAAATATGCTTATACGTCCCAGCCAGAAGCAGAGCCTTGGCTTTGGAAACTTAAAGCAGACAAGCAAACTGGACTAGAACTAGCAGTAACCACAGTACTACACAAACTGGGGAGACTTAGCACTGACAAAATGGGCAAACCACAAAAAATCCAGTGTTCTGTGACAGGCCACTTAACTAATTATAAGGCATTTTAGGTTAATTTCTTCTAATTACAATTATTATCATTACGTTACTATAATTTTGGTATCACATTAAGTGTTTTATATGTTACATCATTATCGCAATATGCATGTGCTTTATAAATCTGAATACATTTATGAAGGTCTCGCTCACGCGAGGGGTCGGATGGGAGGTGTGGGCCAGGTGCTGAGCGAGGCCAGGATTTGCTGGGGAAAGAGCAACGGGAGGGTGAAACCTGGAGGCAATCATGGTACTGCAAGAACCATAAGCACAGGGAAACTATTGAGAAGGGGAAATGTATGCACAAACAGCTGCAGTAGAGCACACCACTGCAGGACTCTATGGGTGAAATCATAGCTCTTTTGAAACCAGCATGAAATTTGTCCTTGAATTCAGAGTAGCAAGCATGTCCCCCTTTCTTATCAATACTACTTTGTTTGCCTGCTAAAAGAGAGAAAGTGCTGTTAGGTTTTCTTAAGTTTTGTATTTCTACTTTTCAAATCTTCAGTAAATTATAAAAACAAACAACAAAAATTTTAACTGAAAGCACATGAAGTTGCTGAGTGACTGGCTACGCCTCTATCACACCCTTCACAAAAGGTAAGCACTGAAAACCAAAGAAATTAGTAGACAATATAATAAATCCTTACACTTTGCCCATCATAAACAAATGCATTACTTTTAAGTGCAAAACCATTAATTCTCCATTGCAAAACAACTACTCTGTCTCATGAATGGTAGGTTTTTAATATACAATTTTCATTTTGCCATCTGATATTTTTAAGTGACAACATCAATAAGGAAACCTCCATTGATAAGCTTTATTTAAATAATTTCATTCTTTCAGAATGATTTTGAATTTATAATTAACAAGAAGACCTTGATAACAGAATGGGTCAGGGCCTTGGCAAGAGTAGGTAGAAACCAGATGTTTCAACTGAAAACAATTTTTTGTCACTTACACTTTCCTTTTTTAACTAGAAGTTTTACAGGAATAAAGAAGCTAATCTTGGAGTATTAAACAGTTTGTTTCAAGAGATTATTGAAATTTGCTGTTTTTCCTTTTGTCTGAGCTAAGAATTTCAATACCCAAGGTTATATCAAAACATGGCTGTCTTAAGTATGAGCATATGTCTGTAATGCCATGATTACCTGTAAGAAAGACCCCCCTCCCATTTTTGTCTTATTTGTCTGACAAGTCTCTCTCCTAACACAGAAAAAAGAAAATTATGCAAAATCTTAACTGTCACTTAAATCTAAATTTCTCATTTTTGTGGTTACTAACGGGAACAGAATGTTGTGTTGTTTGAATAAGTCCCTAGAGACTGAGATAAAATACTTCCAAAAGGATATGAATTGTTCCTATTAATCTCAATGGCATGTTAACTGTGATATAAAGTAAATTGGGTACTGCTGTTTAGCCTTTCTTACATAAGAACAAAGTTAAAATGTGTCTATCAACTAAATTGATAGACATAAACTAAAAAATGAACAAACGAAGGACACAATTATGTCACTACCTGTGGAACTTGTCTACACATGGTTTCAGCATATGAGACGAGACTAAAGAACAAAACTAAAAATAAGGTAGACTTATACAAAAATAAAGAGAAAATTCAGCAGTGACACAAATGTGAGACAGAAAAAAACCCCATGGAATTATTCAGTAGAAGTGCTTTACATATATTTTTCAAGTTCTTCTGATTCTTGCAGTATTAGCTGGGATCAATACAAGTGGCATAGATAAGAACACCTTTATATGAAAATTCAAACTATGTTTTTAAAGAGTAAGAGACCTAAAGGAAGTGGAGGTTAACCTATCCCAGAGTTTGGGTCCCAAGAAATTCTGATGACAGTCTCTAAAAACCAAAATTGCTCAACTGAAGGATGAACAAGTATCTTCACAGAACCGAAGAAGCTACTCTGTCTTTAAGGTGGAATTTGCTTTGCAAGTTTGACTACATAAATGATGTCCAGAATGATTTCTAAATTTTAATGTTTGTCAAGAGTTTTTGATTAAAAGTTTGTTGGCCTCATCAGCAGGATAAAACTGTATCAGCTTTTGCAATATTGGAAAATTATAAAACTTTTGTCCAAACTAGTGTGAAAACTTTCCAGGTTAAAAAAGGGCTCTTTTTAATCTGCATAAATTATTCATTCAAACCTGATGACATAGCAAACTTACCAAGGCAATGATGCCTTTCTGCAATGAGGAACACAAGATCTGAATCCAGAGTCTCTGTTTGACACTGCTACTTAGGTTATAATCTATTAAATAAAACTCCTAGGGACATTCTGAGTGGACACTAGAGGAAAATTTTGCACAATGAGAACAATCAGCCATTGGAATAATCTCCCCAGGGAAGTGGTGGATTCCCCAACATTGAACACTTTTAATATTCGGCTGGATGGGGTGCTGGGCCATCTTATCTAGATGGTGCTTTTGTCTAGACAGAGCTTTTGCCATGAAAGGTTGGACCAGATGATCCTTGACGTCCCTTCCAACCTGATATTCTATGATTATAAATAATATTAACAATATAGTGAAGTAATAGTGAATTCTTCCTCCACTTGAAGTGCTACACTCACGAATAGGTCTTTTTAGATGGTGTACAAATTTATGTTATATAAAAACATGTAACAAGGTGAATACATACAATCCTGAGAGAAGCCTGTGATACCTCTGGCTTTCCAGAGCACATGGAAGTTATAAGCCTTTGTCCTTTACCTGTGCCCTTTTGATTGATATTTCCTTAATGCAACACAACTTGTATAGTGGTGTATTTTACGTTACAAGAGTATCATTTTGCATAATTTTAAATGACATGATAGCATTACATCTTTGTGTCACACATATTGAACTTTTATGGAATCATAGAATGGTTTGGGTTGGATGGGACCTCAAAGACCATCTGGCTCCAACACCCCCTGCCATGGGCAGGGACACCCTCCACTAGACCGGGTTTGTCAAAGCCCCATCCAACTTGGCCTTGAACACTTCCAGGGATGGGGCATGCACAGCTTCTCTGGGCAACCTGTTCCAGTGCCTCACCACCCTCACAGTAAAGAAATTTCTTCACAATATCTAATCTAAATCTACCCTCTTTTAGTTTAAACCCATTACCCCTTGTCCTATTACAACATACCCTTGTAAACATTCTCTCTCCAGATTTCTTGTAGGCTCCCTTTAGGTACTGGAAGGCAGCTATAAGGTCTCCCCAGAGCCTTCTCTTCTCCAGGCTGAACAACCCCAACTCTCTCAGCCTGTCCTCATAGGAGAGGTGCTCCAGCCCTCCAATCATCTTTGTGGCCCTCCTTTGGACTCACTCCAACAGCTCCATGTCTCTCCTGTACTGGGGCCCCCAGAGCTGGATGCAGTACTCCAGGTGGGGTCTCAGGAGAGCAGAGTAGAGGAGCAGAATCCCTTCCTTTGACCTGCTGGTCACACTTCTTTTGATGCAGCCCAGGACGTGGTTGGCTTTCTGGGCTGAAAGCGCACACTGCCAGCTTGTGTTGGGCTTTTCATCAAGCAATACCCCCAAGTCCTTCTCCTCGGGGCTGCTTTCAATCCATTCCCCACCCAGCCTATAGTCATGCTTGGGATTGCCCAAACCCATATGCAGGACCTTGCACTTGACCTTGTTGAACTTCATGCCGTTCGCATGGACCCAGTTCTCCAGCCTGTGAAGGTCCCTCTGGATGGCATCCTTTCCCTCCAGCGTGTCCACCACACCACACAGCTTGGTGTCGTAGGCAAACTTGCTGAGGGCGCACTTGATCCCACTGTCCATCTCACCAACAAATATGTTAAACAGCGCCGGTTCCAGTACCGACCCCTGAGGAACACCACTCATCACTGGTCTCCACTTGGACATTGAACCGTTGACCACAACTCTGAGTGTGACCATCCAGCCAATTCCTTATCCAGTCAGTGGTCCATGCATCAAATACATGTCTCTCTAATTTAGAGACAAGGATGTCATGCAGGACAGTGTCAAATGCTTTGCACAAGTCCAGGTAGATGACATCTGTCACTCTTCCCTTATCCAGCAACGCTGTAACCCCATCATAGAAGGCCATCAAATTTGTCAGACATGATTTGCCTTTAGTGAAACCAGGTTGGCTTTCACAGATCATCTCTTCATTTTCCATGTTCCTGAGCATAGTTTCCAGGAGGATCTGCTCCATGATCTTGCCAGGCACAGAGGTGAGACTGGCTGGCCTGTAGTTCCCTGGGTCTTCCTTTTTTCCCTTCTTAAAAATGGGGGTTCTGTTTCCCCTTTTCCAGTCCGTGGGAACTTTACCAGACTGCCAGGACTTCTCAAATATGATGAATAGTGGCTCCTCAACTTCATCTGCCAGTGCCCTCAGGTCACATGGATGTATCTCATCGGGTCCCATGGACTTGTGCACCTTTAGGTTCCTTAGATGGTCTCAGACCTGATCTTCTTCCACAGTGGGCAGTTCTGCATTCTCCTAGTCCTGCCTTTGCCTTCTGAGACTTGGGCTGTGTAGCTAGAGCCCTTGCTGGTGAAGACTGAGGCAAAAAAATCATTGAGTACCTCAGCCTTCTCCATATTTTGGGCAATGAGATCTCCCATTTCATTCTGAAGAGGGCCCACATTTCCCCTAGTCTTCCTTTTATCACCGACATACCTATAGAAGCTTTTCTTGTTGTCCTTGAAGTCCCTGGCCAGATTTAATTCTATCAGGGCTTTAGCTTTCCTAACCTGATCCCTGGCTACTTGGACAATTTCTCTGTATTCCTCCCAGGCTACCTGTCCTTGCTTCCACCCTCTGTAGGCTTCCTTTTTGGCATTTGACTTTGCCTAGGAGCTTCTTGTTCATCCATGGGGGCCTCCTGGTGGTTTTGCCTGACTTGCTCTTTGTTGGGATGCATCGCTCCTGAGCTTGGAGGAGGTGATGCTTGAATACTAGCCAGCTGTCTTGGGCCTCTCTTCCCTCCAGGGCTTAGTAGAGTACCATGGTACTCTACTAAGCAGATTCCTCACAAGGCCAAGCATCTTAGTTTAGAGGCCTTCTTCATTTTGTGAAGATTTCAGAGAAAATGTAGAAGCAGAGAAATGAATGACAGCCTTGATCTTGCTCACAGATAACTTTTGAGCATTTCTAATCATGAAATTCAACATGCTGAATTAAGTGCCCAACTCCCCAAGGTTGAGACAATCCAGTTCTCTGGGAAGTGATATATAACTGCTGAATATAAAGAGTTCCTTCAATTGTATGAGAAGCATCTCTAGGCCAAATGGGACTGGCAAAGAGAGGGGCCTCTGACTCTGGTTCCTGAACAGGTGTCTTAAATTAGTTTTTGTATGTGACGATCCATGATGGACCATTGACCTGTTGTTTGTCTCATGTTCTGGTTACCACCAGTCAAATGACTCCAGTTATACTATGTTATTGCATATGATTTGATAAACAGTCTCACAATCTGCAGAATTCAAGGTGACTATGTAAGCCTGAAACCATTTTTAAAGGAAGAAACAATTTTTTTTGAAGATCTGTCACAGAACCGAAACATTTCATTTCACAGATCTGTATACTGCATACAGTATCTTGTGTTTCATGTTGATCATTTCTCCAGATACTTTAACAACCCCCAGGATGTTAATAATTCCACCCCAGGATTCAAAGAATTAGGATGACATTTAATGTGCCATCTTGCTTCTTTGAAATTGTTACTCTGCTATTTGCTAGGTTTGGTTGCATTTTCTTTTCTTCATTAACCCTTGCTATATACCGAAGTATATTACTGATACTGGCAATTCAGTGCCAGAGGATTCTCCGTTGGCAAAATCACTCATTTAAAGTAAATGGAAGTCATTCCCCTCACACAGAATGTTTTTAAATAGTAGAGATGTTGATTATCGTGCTTTCAAGATCAACAGAATAAGACAAAAGAACAGCAACTAACAGAAAATACTTGGAACAGAGACACTTAGTGCTTTACACCTTTGTTTTCAAAATATTCTGATCACTCCATATATATCAGTAATTTTGATAAATTGATTTCATTGCTTCTGAATTTCCCATTGTAAGCTCTTCAGTGGATAGAATATAGAGCTCTAGAAACGAATGTGTTTTTTAAGGCAATCACAATATGAAACCAACATTTATTTGTTTGCAGATCATCTTCCCCCTCCCCAAATAGTGACAATATTTATAAGGGTAATGGAGTCTTCCAAGGACCGTTAGGAGTTCTCCAGGCTTCAACACATCCTGCGTATATTAGCAATTAACACACCTTCTTTTTGAGGGATCACTGGTATCTGTTTTCATGGTTTTGGGAGAACACAATCCATGTGTCAGGGCCATAGAAATGAAGCATAAAGCATTAATTACATATTCTTTGCTGCCCTCCTTAAAAATCTCTTATATTTCCACAAATTAGTTTCTTTTGAGGCCTCTTAGGCTAAACAAATAATTTCTGTCCATCTTGTGGACTTGCCCTATCCATCTGGAGGTGTGGATAATTCCAGATGGCTTAGGTATCTTCAGCTAAAGAAAAAAACTTGTCCACATCTTTTAGATTTCATGCATCTAAAATAACGCATTTACTGAGGACCCAAAACCTTCACAAACTTCCAGTCTTCAACCATTTTAAAATTGGAAAAGCTCCTCCCTAGATCAGCAGCGCTGAATACATCCTACTACTTGCTACTACCCAGCAATCCTTCTAGTTAGACCGGCAGCACAGCAGGGCTGATCTTTTCTACAGGGGTGAGATTATAACAGTACGACTGATTTAGGTGAAGATTTCAGCTCTAGACCTTCCCTGTTGGTCAGAACCATGTGATCGATATTCTGGTAGTCTAGTCCTCGTTTTGCAATTTTGTGCCACAGCCCTAAGGATTAACTCACTTGTTCAACCCTAGCAATTTCAGTACTGAAGGTGATTCAGCCTGGTTTGGTAACGACAGCTGCTAAAATCACAGGTACTCTCTGAACTAGTTTGTAAAAACTCTGTTCCGTTTTCAGGAGATTGTGCCACCAGTGTTCAGGTTGGCACAGCAATGGGAAATCAGACCTGCTTAAGTTTGGAGCCAGAAACAAGACGGCTTTGTGTTTTGGAGCAAAAATGATGCCAGGGCAGGTGTCCCTGTCCTAGCTCTGCCCATGGAAGAGGCTGATCTCCCTTTTCCAGCAAAGAACTGGAGAACTCATACAATCCCCCCTTGCCCTAGCAAGCTGTAGAACCATTTCCTGTTGAAACTGGATACTCTTTCAAGAAAGGGAGATCCCAGACAGCAACCGGAGAGGAAAACTGATGACAATGTGCTGTGAGATTAATTGATCTGTCTATGTATCTACCCATCTTTTTTCTTTTTTTTTTTCCTTCTGTGACCATTATACTCCAGCCAGCCACGGCACCTTGCTCTTCTAGGAGTGCTAACTATCCAGTTTTCTCTCCATCAGGGTTAACAGCATGCCTGCTAGCAGTTTTTGATCTTTCACAGGTGCTAACTACCCTTTACCTCTCAAGTTGCTCGGCTGACCAGCAATTTTGCGAGACCTGATGAAGTCACTGCGTGCTTGAGAGCTCCTGTATTTTTCCTAGCTGCTTTCAAATTACAGAAAAACCCCAAACAACAAGAACAACAAAACCCCAACCTAAAACCCGCTCTCAGATGGACAGGGTGTACAGAAACAGAGATGGGTGAGGAGCGGGTGCTCAGGCGGTGGGGATGCGCCGGAAGGATGTGCTGGGGGATGCGGGTCAGCTGGGGCTCTGCCCTCCAGCGTCGGGCTACCTGTCACTTCTAATGACTTCTTCTTCAGCTATTGCTGTGTCTGAGCAGGATGGCCTGCAGGTGGCCTAGTAGCTAGCTGTCTCCCAAGCTGCCGGGGAGCTGCCTGTATGTGTGACCTGAATTGCAGCGCTTGGGCTGTAGGCCCTGCTTTACATGCAGCGTGCGTAAGCGAGAGAGGCACAGAGCAGCCCTGCTGATATGGCTGTTGTATAGCAGTTATTGCTTCAACACATTTAGACACAGCACCTCTGTAATTTGTCTCGACGTGATATCATCTTTTGTCTCAGCAAACTGACCCTTTTATCTGTCTTCGTTCTGCTTTCTCTAGCGCTTCCTGTTTCGTGCCAGCAGTGACAACAGGCAACGGCACAGGAGGAAGAAATAGAGTATTCAGATGACCATAGCAGAAATCACTGACTTCAAAGTTATTCACTGTTTTGAGGTGTTTGTGGATTTCTTGTTGTGTTTTTTTTTAACTGAAGCATGTGCCTGCATGTGAGAAATGCAGCCTGTATTACATGATTCTTCTCATTCAGCTATTTGAAAAGTACAGTGAATCTCACTTGTGAAACGACATGTAAGGGCTAGATTACAGCTCCTTTTTTAAAGCAGCACTTTGCATAATAGTTGCGCTTTAAAATGTTTGAATTTATTCTTACAAGTACATATTTCTCCATATAGAGGCATGTAAAATGACATATCAGAGTAGATATTGGTTTTAATAATTGTGAGCTAGTTGTTCCTTTGCTCTTGTAGCTAAAATGCTAGGACTGATGTAAGTGGTGTCTTCCTGAAGGGAATTTTCTATCCCCTTCTGCTCATGCCTTGCTCAAGTATGTCCTTCCCTTCTGCAGGAGAGGAGTCATTGGAGAGCAGCAGAGACCAACTCTCACACTGAGGAGTTTCCCCTTTGTAGTACGGGCAGTTTATTGTGGCCATGACAAAGCAAACATTACAAAATGAGATAGGTTAAGTCATCTCTGCTTCCCTCTCCCATTGACCTGGAGACATTATGTGGGAAATGAGAGGAGTTCAGTAAACCAAAAGAGAGCAGGCTTTCACAATAGCCATAGAATCATAGAATGGTTTGGGTTGGAAGGGACCTCAAAGATCACCTAGTTCCAACCTCCCTGCCATGGGCAGGGACACCCTCCACTAGACCAGATTGCCCAAAGCCTCATCTAACCTGGTCTTAAACACTTCCAGGGATGGGGACATCCACAAGCTCTCTGGGCAACCTGTTCCAGTGCCTCACCACTCTAACAGTAAAGAATTTCTTTCTAACATCTAATCCAAATCGACCTTCCTTCAGCTTGAACCCATTACCCCTTGTCCCGTCACTACACTCTCTGATAAACAGTCCCTCACCATCTTTCCTGTAGGCCCCTTCAGGTACTGGTAAGCCACAATTAGATCTCCCTGGAGCCTTCTTTTCTCCAGGCTGAACAATCCCAACTCTCTCAGCCTGTCCTCACAGGAGACGTGCTCCAGCCCTCTGATCAGCTTTGTGGCCCTCCTCTGGACTCGCTCCAACAGCTCCATGTCTCTCCTGTACTGGGGCCCCCAGAGCTGGATGCAGTACTGCAGGTGGGGTCTCACCAGAGTGGAGGATAAATATACAATAACAATTGAAATATAAATAACAGTTGAAAAGAGTTTTATTTAACAACTAAATCATGTAACACAGTAAGTAAATAAAGAGTAACAAAATATAGATTTGATATGGAGAATTAATATGCAACACTGATACCAAATACATACCGATAATGATAATGTGAGTATAGAAGAGAAGAAAAAGCAAAAACCAGAGGAAGATACTGAAGATCAAAAATAAGATTATTTCAAAAAAACTAAGAAAGGAATTGCACAGTTGAATTTTCACCTCACTTGTGTTCAGCAACTAAATTTCAAGGAAAGGTTGAACAAGGGATGCTGAACCCCTTTTTTGTTATCTTTGTCAATAAACAGAACTTTTCAATCTATACAATTAATTGGATATAATCAATCCACGTTATCTCCGCTGAGCAAAGGCAAAAATTATCTTTGTTGGCTACTTGCCAGCCAGGCTAATTCTTTTTACCTAAAGAAATTCCCACCTCATCTCTGTCTTGCACCTTTGACATTTCCTAATCCTATAACTTTCACTTGGCCTAATGTTAAATTGACCTAAACTGCGTGTAATAGTAACTCACATGTTAAACTACTATTCATATTCTTACCCTGTTATATCTCTCATGTTTATCACATGTGACATCCTATATTATCTTAAATTAAATGCTATACCTAGATCTACTAAAAGACTTAGGATTAAATAATAGGTTCCACAAAGAGGATTTTAGGATTTAGGTTGGAGAGTATCTCAGAATGATAACAATAATAATATCATAGGTTTTACTACTTTTTTTTGTTTGGGGTTTTTTCCCTTCTCACTGTAAATTGGTAGTTTGCAGGTAGAATTTTAAAAGTGGTACCATGGGCTTTTGTGGCACATTCTTCCTCCTTTTTTACTGAGGGTTTATGAGACATGTCAGAGCAGTTATCAGCAGGTTACAATAGTGTCAAGGGGATTGTCTTGAATAGTTTCTATGGACCTTTTTTCTTTCAACCATTCTCCAATAAAGTAGGGGCTGAAATAATATGAAAATGGCTCAAATAAACAGGATTACTGTGATTAAAAGGATTATGAATATTATATCACATATGAAACTGTTAAGAGCTAACAAATATGCATTTTAGGGGCTTGGACAGGAGAGCCTTTTTTCCCCCCCTCTCTCCTCTGTCTCTCTCTGTTTATTGCCGTTGTATCAGAAGAATTTGAATTTCTGTAGTTAAGGTTAAGTAGTGTTTTTCAGCCCATTTTCCAATCAGGGGATGAAATTCGGATTGTCTCTAGGCAATGTTGTGCTAGGGCGTGTGATTGTCAGAGTCTAAAGCTAAACTGTTGTGCAAATCATGGAAAAAAGAACATAAACTGGGAAAAAAACCCTTAATTCCTATCCCCCAAAAGCTGCATAGCCACAGAAAAAAAAATTAAAATTTACATTTGCAGATCTAAATGTAAATTAATTTTATGTATTAATTTTATTAATTAATTTTAAATAGCACATGTATCTGGGAAACTGAGGCTAATGGAGGAAAATGCCGTGCCAGTGTTTTGGGATGAGAGCGCCTGTCTGAGCAGCAGAAGCAAGTGGGTCACGGGCAGGCAGAGTTCAATAAACAAAAGCATATGTGCCCTGCAGTGCCTCTTGCCTTTCCCTCCAGCAGAGTCTGGTTAGCGAACCTTAGCGGCGCAGCGCTGGGCCCGGGAGTGAGCACTTCTGACCTTTATCCGAGCAAAAAGCTGCTGACATTGGGGAACCTTGGAGGCAGCGAGGTGCCCTCTTGCACCTACTCCTGGCGCTGCTGGAAGGGGGAGGCGGTGGGGACCAAGTGTGTCATCGTAGCCCGTGTTCTGCAGGACGATGGGGAGGCAGCTGCAGATTTCCCCTTCTCTCCAGGTCTGCTTCAGCTCTTCGGTGCCTTTTGGAAGGATTTGGCTGAATTTGTTTAAAGAGCAACACTCCTATCCTAAGGGAAGTCCAGTTGGGGAGGGGTGAAGGTGCCGGCATCAGCTGTCTTCAGGCTCCTATCCTGGCTGTGACAAACATTTCTGTACCTCTCCTGTGGCTACATTGCTGAAAGCTTTTAGACTGATGTACAAAACTCTGCCACCACATATTATAGCACATATACATCTATGGATTTGTAATGTGCACAGGATCGTGGTGGAGATGATTTCATGAACAAAATACCATGGGTACGGTACATGATGAATGCAATTTCTCCTGTAACTGCAATTTTTCACAAAAGTACGTGAGCATATTCATGCATGTACATTTAGTTAAAACAATACTGACCCTTTATGGGCATATTTAAATGAATTTATGACCTCTTCATTTTTTTCTTAATTAAATTGTGAGCCAACATGAGTTTTTGAAGGCAGAGAAATCACTGGATCCTCCAGTTTTCCATATAGCTCAAGACTGGGGACTTCAGCCAAAAGTTCCCATATCCAGGCTAAAGATATCTTTGAGAAAGATAGCTTATTCAAAATTTTCAAGTGGTATAGATCCATTGTGTCCCTTGCTTACTTTCACTGTTACTGGGGGATCATTTCCATTCTGGCATTTGCCCTTAGATGCTCTCATTATGCCAAGCATGGTAGAAAGCCTCCTTCTTTTCAGTCTCTTACAGATTTTAATTAAATCTCTGTAACCCAAGTATAAACCAATTATTGGCATAAATGTTTTAGTTGAAATTGGACTAATGGGTGTAGCCAATGGGTGTAGCTGAGTCCAAACAGTCTAGATTACCAGACTTGCTGTGGTGCTGCGTTTTCGGTGGTTCAGCAAGGCGCTGAGGAGGCAGAGCGCAACCTCTGATGAGGCTGATGGGGTAGCGGTGCCCATTGCCCTCCTGGGCTGTCTGCCTCCGCCTGCCCCAGCCACAGAGGGGTTTGGCCGGGGGTTGAGGAGGGGCACGTGCCCTTCCCTGGGTGCAGGCGGAGAATAAGCAAAGAAAGAGTTACTGGAGCTGAAGCACTGTAACTCATTAGCTGCCATAATTTGTTTTACTATTTGAATTCTACTGAAGTCTCCCCTGGGAAAAGGTGTGGTTTTAACCATGTTACCATTCTTTTGTAGACATGTGAATTGTAATTTAATACCCATCAATTGCCTGGTGTTAGGTTCCTCACAATTACTTACACTGTATGAAATGTGTCCAAATGAATAGTGCCTCATCTATATTGAGAATGTAATGTATTAAAAATATCTTTTATCTTGGCAAGGCAAAGGTTAACTTTAATTTATAAAATATTTTTCTTTAACAAAGTGTGCATATAGAAAAGACCTGTGCAGAGGCATTCCTTGCCTATACAGACAGATGAGTGTTTTTGTCAAATCTGCAGGCAGCAAGAGTGAAATGTTACTTCTGCGATGGTGTGAATGGTTTTTTATTCACAAAAAATAACAACATCTGAAATGAAATGACGCCTGCAAATGAATGAATGAAGAAGTGCTAAGGACAAAACCCCATGAACTGCAGAGTTTTTTACGGCTTGGTCCCCAACTATTTTTAATTCTCTCCCTGCTGGAGATCGCATCCCCTTAAGAGAGCTGGCAGAAAAGATCGCATGTCCACACTTGGGCTGCTGCAGGCGAAGTCTGGTGTGGCAGCTGAGATTCCCCTTCCCTCGCCATGCAAGCCAGGCTGTTTGCGCTGGGCTGGCCCAGGCACTGGCATGCCCTTTCCTGCTTGCTCTGCTGCGGGAGAGATAACCTCTGCAAAAGGTGAGACACACAGCTGGGATAATAACTGCGGGAGCCACCAGAGTTCATCTACAGGAATCTTTCTTTCCTGCGTGCTGTAAAGGGTTTTCTGCAAGAAAGGATATTTTTTTTCTCAAGATATGTACATTAGGTATTGTCCTGACATATAAAGCTACTGAAATTACTAAATTAATTAACAAAATTTGAGCTACTAACAAGGGGAACTACTTTTAGTTCCTAAACTCAAAATACTTTAAATCTATTTAGTCGATATTTACTTTACAGCTGATGTTTTGGTGACAGGAGTCCTTGTTAAAGATTCAGCTAAGGCGTAAGTCTAAAAATACAGCTCTCAGAGATGAGGTAAGTCCTCCCTGCCTCTTTCACAAGTCAAATATATATGTTCCTCACAATTTTAACTGAATTAAACTCCGTCATCTTATATATCATGATTAATGGTCAGGGATCCATCCCCTTCTGCATTCTTAGAAGCAGCAGATGGGTATTATTTAACTCCTGGCTTTTTTTTGGCATTTTTCTTCAAACTTTATGTAACGCTTCATTTTAATGCTGTGTAGAAAACCTCAGTCTCACCTGAGAGCACTATTATTCTGACCATGATATTTGGACTATGACAGAAGCTCATTTTATCCTCCCTCATTCCCTCTGATACTCTCTTCCTCCCTCCTCCTCCTCCTTAGCACTGAGTCACTTCACCTCCCCTGCCCCACTCCAGATCCTCGAGCTTTTCTAATCTTGCTGCTGGTATTTCTCTCACACTTTTGAATCCTCTCGACGTGTGGTCCTTAAACTTCATCCCGTGTTCAGCATCTCCCACCTTACACCGAACCCAGCGCCTCTCCTGCAGACAAGGCTTGAGAAGGAGATGAGCACGATCCAAGGCGGCAAAGTTTTTAATTCCTACCTCTCGGCTGTCCCTGCCCATGTCAACCTGCCCATCTCGCCCCGGCAGCGCTGTGCTGTGTTGGCTTCCTGCCACCCATGAGGCACCCGGGCTTGCTGCCCGCCAGCCAGAACTGCCTGTGGTGGTGGGCAGGTTCTGCCCTGCGCGGCGCTGGGACATACCGAGCAATGCCCTCGGTACAGCGTGGGACAGGGTGAGCAATGCCCTCGGTACAGCGTGGGACAGGGTGAGCAATGCCCTCGGGGCAGTGTGGGACACGCAGCGCTGTTAAACGCCTGCTTTCTGCAGGCCAGGGAAAAGACAGAGGCATTATTAGGATATGCAGTGGGGAGCGAGGCAGTGTGCTCTCCGATAGATGTGATATGCTTTCAGAATACTTATAAGCTTTGTTTGGGGCTTTCTTTTGTTATTTTGTTAATAACTGAACATCTGTATAGTTTTTATCTTCCAATTCATATGCAGATGTACATACAGCAGAGAGGTCGAATGCTGATAAAATAAAAAAAAAAAATGAGTACTTGTGGTTTGACCATTTCATTCATTGTAAGCCCAAGCTATTTGTTAATGGTGTCAGCACTTCGACATTTTTCTCTTTCCAGGATGTTGATTCACATTTTAATATATAAGTAGGGATGTGGCAGGTAATGGAGGAATGGAGGAGGTTTCCCACCTCGGGGTGCAGGCTGCCTTCTGTGGGGCTGGATTTTTCAAAGGCACTTAGCACTCCTCTTCTAAAAATTATAACCCTCTTCAGATGTCTCAAAATCAAAGGGCCACAGAAGGAACTATAGGCTATTAATTTATCTCAGTTTTTAATTAGGTGAAATTGCACTTTAGCCTTTTCCAGCCTGTGAGACTTTTGACTGTTTCCTTTGCATGTCTCTCAGTCTAAATGGCAAGTGTCTGGTGTCACTGCTACCAACTGAAATGAGAACGACTTCTGGCAGCAATTTGCCGGTCCCTGAGGACTTGAGACATTTCCATGTCATCCTCCTCGTCAGAGGAGTATGGCGTTAATGGCATAGATCTTCCCTCTGAGTCAGCGCAGTGGCTGGTGCTAGTTAATACAGGAGAAGGTATCAAAGTCACCTGATGGAATAATATAGTAAAAAAGAAAATTTCTTCTTAACTCCCATCAGTAAGCCTGAAGTGGTGGCACCCATACTCCCCTGCGCCTGAGGGACACAGGCACCTGCTCCGCAGCATGGGAAGCCCCCCCTTGCTCCCTCCAGGCTTGTGCTCCCTGTCTCCTGCTGCAGGAAGCCTGGGTGCTGGGGACGGGGTGGCCTCCTGGCCCTCCCCAGGGACTCATAGCCAAGACCTGGGCTGCGGATGGCAGCGAGGAGTGCTGCGATTCCCCTCCTCGAGACAGCTGTAAATAACGTTGGACGCATTTAGTCCCTTCAGGCCTGATGATGATTTTGGGGCAGTGAGTTCCACAAGTTCACCTGCAATGCATGGGAGCAGGGAGAGTAAATGTTGTTTGTTACCAGTTTTAAATTTTTTCAGCTTAGGCAGTCTGTCCCCATGTCCCTCACCACACCAGGCTCCTTGCACTCATCTCGGGATGCTTTCTGGTTTTGCTAATGTTTTCCATGTTGCACAAACAGTAGTGCTGTACTTAATACCTACCTTTTTACACAGGTCGTTTTTAAAATCTTCCAGCACTACTTTCCTAATTGCAAGGAAAGCTAGCGTTGTTTCTGTGCCTTGTCTTAACCTCTGCAGTCCTGTTTTCACCTGGCCATTGGTGGACCTTGTGCATCAGGAGAGACTGAGCTAATCCAGCGTGTCAGTGGGCTCTGGATCAGTTCCCAATGATCGATATACTTCCTAGTTTGTAGTGCCACACTTTTGTCAGTGCTAGATTTTATCTGCCACTGTGTTTCCCATTTGTCTACTAGTGGGGTTCTTTGCGGGCACTTCCAGCCTCTATTATCCTCAGACCTTTGTGTCAAATGCAAATATTATTGTTAATTGCTATTTGCATTACAAGAGCGATTACATCTTGCTGTTCTTTAATTCCTGATTTATTTATGAATATTTTCAACACTGACTTAGCATAGACACTTTGCCAAGGTGAAAATTGACTATTTGTTTTGTTACTTTGCCAGTGTCTAATCTGTAGCAGTTCTTTGCTGCTTGCCCAATGACTACCCAATTTTCTTATTAGGCTCTGTGAGGGATTTGTCAAAGGCTTGAAATTCCCAGTGCAAGGGAAGAGACTACATTACTTCATTCATTCTCCTATTGACACAGAAGAATTGTTTCTGTGGACGCATGGCTTATCTTATTTTAACTATCCTAATTCATTTCATCTTACATTGTTCGTTGAGGTATGCGCTTGTTAAGTTACGTTTGCTCAGCATCTCCTCCTTGGAACCGCAGTCCACAACACCTTCCTGCCTTCATTAGGTGTGAAAAGGGTAAAGTATCTACAAGTGTCCCTATATATCTGCACTTGCATATTGACAGAAATTGATATTCTGGGCTAAATCCTCATGTGGACACTCTTAGCATTTGAGAATAATTATACTGAAGTAAGTATTATGGAACAGACTTTAAAGCACTTTTGTCCCAGGGGCTTTTCTACATGAAAAAGTCATATAGGTAGGATAAGATTTTAAAATTAGTTTATTCTGTGGGCACAAGGCTGCCTCCAATCACTTCAGTTTGCCACTTGGGAAGCGAATTTTAAGCTATCTGAAAAGGTTTAAAATACTCATATTCCAGGTAACTGTGCCCACATGGGAGAGTTAGACCAGAAGAGCTAACAGTTAACTGTATCAGTATAATTAACTATACTGGCACTGAAAAACTTCCTGTAAAGACAAATCTTAAATTTTACGCTACCAAAAAAAATACTCAAGACATCTATGTGTCTAGGCTTGTATTGTTAACTGGTATTTAAGATAATCTGATAAGGTAAAAGAAATTTTGAGACTAAAATCTCCAAATATTTTAAAAGGAGCATTCCACTGATAGAAGCTTGCCTTTGTGTTTCAGTGAAGGCTGATATCCACTTTTGGCTCCTACAGAATTACTTCCTCAAGCCGGTAAAGGCTACTGAAATGGGAACTTTGTGCATCTGTCCTTTTCCTACTATTAAGCAATTCTTATGACATTTGTAGTTTGTTGATAGACTGCAGAGAAGCCAGATGCTTTATGGCTTTTCTACATTGCCATTGTCAGATCCTTACAACTGAGTGAATACAGCGTGAGAGCATAAAAACAAAAGTCTGTGTTATGCGTTTGCCTGTGCTAAATTAAATCTTGGGTCTCCAGAAAGAGACAGAAATTCTAGATGTTGCATGTCTGGGCTGAGACCATGTGTTTCATTCAAAATTCACTGACAGAAATAGTAATGACGTGCTTTGAATTTGTTAGGGGTATTTCTGCATTTTCTATGATATTTTCAGACACAGAGTGCCATGGCGAGACCATTTATACCATCCTCTTCCATAAAGATGCAGTGCTACAGCAACTGTGAGCTTGCTGTACTTTGCAAAGCAGAAGCCAATAGCAGAAGACAGGGATCAGCTTTGCAATGGCTTTCATGGTTGTGAAACTGAAGGAACTTGAATTTAAACCTGTGAATGACTTTCCCAGAGGTACCATATTCCAGTAAAATCCACTGCCCTATTTTTTCATAGGATGTGTATCATATATAACAAGATCTATGATGATTTAAAAGTTCTGATTTGCTTAAAAGGGAAGAAGTGTGCTGGAGCTCCTGAGCATGTCAACAAGTGCCCTCACCACTGAACAGCTGTTATTTGATGATGTGCTGTGGAGAATTCAGATAGTTCAGATGTCCTTTCTACCCAACACTGTTATGCTGCTTTACACACCTTCTGTGTTGCTCTCGAGTCTCCTAATGACATACACAGCCCGCAGAAGTTAGTGTAAATTCTGCCATGCATCCATCAGCTCTGGGGAAAGGAATTTACTAGCTTGGTTTTGTTTGGTTTTTCTTCTTCTTCTTCTTTTTTTTTTTTTAATACAGGAAAAAATTCTTCTCAGTGCTCTGTGGTAGTCATCCCCCTGTAGTGAAGACCTGTGATATCCTGCCTATCCCCATTCTTTTTAACTCTTATACTGAATCTCTGCTGCACTTGTTGATGTAACTCCAAGCATGAGGGAGAAGATAGTCTATACATTGCTCTCCTTCCTAATGCTCTTCCTCACTGTCAGTTTTCCTCCACTCTTGCCTCTCCCTCAAGCGTTTAATGATAGTACAAGTTTTTCCTGTACACTTTCTGAAGACCAGCTTCTCTGTCCAAATATTTACTGCTGTCATTGCATAGGCCTTCAGCTGTCTGATATTCCTGGGAATTACACCTTCTGCTACTGTATAAAAGAAAAAAAATAAGTGGTGTTCTGGTGGCTTACCCATCATTATGACTTTGAAAAAGAAAACCGCAAATCAAAGAGATTTTAGTACTTCAATTGGCTATGTTAGGGATTAAGCAGGTACTGGGGTGTTATGGACTCCTCATTATTTGTTACAAGTGATGGAAAAGCATGAAACTATGTATGATTGCCCACTTGCTTGTCCACCTGCACGGCATACACCTGCAAAAGCAGGAGAGAATGCTGCCATTCCACTTTTTCGTCTGCTAAGGTGTGGGTGATGTGTGGGGCTACAGCTAATTAAGAAATTCCTGCAGAACAGCGTTTCTGACAGACTGTGCTGATTCAACAAAGTTGGAAGGTTTCACAAGGGATATTTATATATATATATCTCTAATCCAGTCTCACAGGAAGTTATTAAAATGTTTGTTTTTAAAAGGTCAGTGTTCCGTGTTTGATATAATTTATAACATAGAAATTGAAATAGTAAAGCAGAAGCAAATATTCTTATGTTTTATGACAAACCTTTTTTGAAATTTTTTTTTTACAAACTATTGTCTTTTTCTCCTTATTTTCCAATCTCAGAATATCCAGGCTTTCTGCAAGCCTAGACAGTTCAGTTTCAGCAAGCTCTTTTGGTGGCACTATCCAACCATCGAACTTCTGTACAAGTTTCTATGCTTTTGTGAGAGTAAGAGAAAGATAATAGCAAGTATGTAGGTAAGTATGTGTGTATATTGATATATGTACAGTTACACACACTAAGACATTATGTTTGTCATTAACTCTACTCCTGGAATGATTATTCTAATTCAATTTATAAAACCTATTCTTTTACAATTTTCTTTACCTACATAAGTACGTACCTTCCTTGGAAATTATGTCTGTCTTATCCACAAGCTCTTTCCATCCTTTATTTTCTCTTCAAGAGGTTAAATGTGTGATACTAATATTTGTTGCAAAAAGTTGCAAACCAAACCTTTCTGAAGTATTAAAATACACTAAAACCTGACAAGACTTCCATCACGACTTGCAAGACTGAGTGACTATGCAGAAAATTCTGAAATTATAACATTTTATTCCAACCAAATTGTATTTTCTATATAAAAAAAAAAGTCTTGTAAACATACAGTTAACAGAAAAATGAACTAAATTACATTAATTGCCTTTGACAAAAGCACTCAAGTAAATGGAAGTTATTGAAATTGTTGACACTAAGAAAAGAACTTTTACTGTGATAATTTCTTTAATGCTTCCTTTGAAGCTGCTTGCAGAATATAGTGACTGCAGATACACTTTTAGGGCTGGTTTCATCCAAGTCATTGTTATTACTGAAGCGGGAGCTATTTTCTAAATAAAGTCTATATTATCTGTGTATCACAGGTCTTTCTGGAGGTTCAGAGCCAGAAGGAACCAGTAAGATCTGCATTATACAAGTCCTACAATGTCACAGATTAACTTCTGCAGCTGTGTGACACACCAGGATGGCTGGTCTGCCATCCTAAGCTGCTCTGATACTCCCTTTTGCTCAAGGGACTTCAGGTGCAAATCGTGAGTAAGGTTGGGCCACGTTGCTTATTTCGTAGGCTGGTTTCCAAAGAGTCTTCTCCCAAGAGTACATCGCCTGTTTCCCCATGCCACGGGGAGACACGTGTCTGCCCCATGAGCAGGCGCCTGGGCTGGTGGGTACAGGCTGGCGTGTCACCAGTGTGTGCCTGTGCACAGAGCACACTGGGGCACGTGGCTGGGCTGCCATCTATGCCTCTTCTATATGGCAGGACTGACTTGACAAACAGGCAGTTAAAAAAGGAGTTTGCGAATCTTGGCATTGGTAAATCATCCAAATTTGGCCATTCATCTTTTAACAGATATGTATTTTATTGTTCTGTAGGAAATCTTTGTCAGGCAACTGAAAGATTTTCACCAAAGAAAAGCAGCCTGCTGTATATTTTATTTTACTTTATCCTTGGAATTCAGCTGGCATTAAATAACAATATATTTATATTTCTCTGCTTTTATTTCTTTCCAGTTCTGGAAAGTGTCCTTACATTGCAAACTACTTGAGAAAAAGCCTCTTACAGCCCTTTATTATGACAAAGACACTGGTATATTTGTACCGTTGCAGTGAGATTTGGAAGCCTGTACCTTATACAATTAGCAAAGTCACATCGTTGAAAAGAAATTAGTTATACCAGTGGAAAAGAGGGATAATTATGTCAATACCAGGAGTAATTGCCAGCATAGCTGTTTCAGGCAAATACCCAGCTCTGCTAGCACAGGTCTGTCAGTGGATATCTGCAGCAGGCACTCCTCACTGACCGCCGTCAGTCACGTAAGGCGCGTGGTGAACGGCCTTCCCACTTTCCCAGGAGAAATAGACTGAAGAATATGTATGGTGCTTTTCTGAATTATGGTCTCTGCTTTTAAATATATATAAATGAGCAGTTTAACAAGGGAATTTGCATTCTGCAGCCCTCAGCTGGAGCCCTGTCTTTAAATTCAAGGTCCTATCCCTACAAGAGCAACATTTTTCTTCCCCGATTGCACCTACCTGATGTTCCTGCAGGCACGTTTCTTAATACTAGACATCGCGATTTGCATATCTATTTTAACTCTTTTAAATTGTGTCTTTACAACAACATGATGACAGAATTTGTCATCCCAAATGACATTCTGTTTCTGGGGGGTCAGTGTTTTGTGGGTTTTGTTTGAAATAATAGCACAAGAGTTACAGCTAAGGGCAGGGGATGAAAAATGACTGGACATCTTACAATCAGCATCAAGAGCCTCCACAAAGGAACAACAGCAATAATAGCAAACACGTTCCTCTGTGAACTCCATAGGATATCATTAAACACTGCTTTCCTATGTCTTTAAAGAAATACTTCATATTCTGTTTTCAATTAAGCAAAACCAACATTTAGGAATCGCCATGCTGCACTGGATCGGTATAAGTTTGTCTAATAGATTATTATGTCCCTGACAGCAGCCAATACTGGCTGTTTCAGAAGAAGGTACAAGAAACACATTAATGATCAATTATGGAAGAATCTGCCTTTTGGGCAGCAATTCACAATTTTTATATGCTAGTCACTTTTAGCAAAAATTATACTGGTTGTACCATAGCACTACATGCTGATATGAATAATGGAATTACTGCCTTCCCTTATGAATGTTCTTTGAGCATTCTAATGGTTTAAAAGTCGAGGTGGTCCCTGATTAAATAAACTATGATCGTTTGGGTTTTTCATGTACTTTTTCAGGGGTAGTAAGGTGAAGGCTTCGTGACTATTGAGTAAATGATACTTCAGAGGTCCCTTCCTCCAGAGAGAGCATGAAACAATTGTTTTGGCATTACACTATTTAGGACCCTGAAGAAGACCTCAGAGATGTGTGTCTTGCTCCCATCGTCACCAGCCTCTCTTCATTTTTGTGGCCTTTGCAGAAGGGTGGGCTCCTTGCTTTGAGAAATCTTGTAGGATGAGATGCTCCTTCCAGATCTCAAGTTCCATGTTTTGTGGGTTTCCGTCCCTGCACTGTATGTTATTAAACAGAAATCTTGTCATTGCAAAAGTGTGAGTTAGTATTCCTTGATAATTTCTGTTTGTAACAACACCTGTTTGTCTGAAGCTGACAAACCTTTTTATCATCCTTGACTTCTGATCATGCTAAGATTAGGGCATTTTTTTACCTACTGAATAAGAGTCTGTGTCTAGTTTTATTTTGCGGAGTTTTAAATTTTTATTTTTTTTTTAGATTTTTGAGCTGACTGATTGATTTTGTGGGAATGGTAAAGAGATCATATAGTAAATTTTTCAGATTGAAACAAATTTTATGAAGGGAAGAATGTACAAGAAATAGTATTTTTCAATGGCTTTCATGTGTCCATTGCTGGAGTATCTTGCTGAGAAATAACTAGGAGCTCAGTTTCTCTGAGGGGTTTTGCACATCTGAAAAATCTTGAGCTCTGACAGGGAAGGGAGAGAAGAGGAATAGAGAGATCAGTATTACATCCTAGTGACTTTCCATCCTCTAGGGATAGTGTCTGACACAACTTAGACCTACTTAAGTTTTAGATCAAATAATCTTTACTCGTTTGCTTCTGGTTTTGCGACATTTTTTATCACCATATGGTCTTAGTGATGCGCTTTGTGTTGAAAAAGCTGTTCTGAGTCATTGCATCCCCTACTGGAAGGCGACCGAAAAAAGGTCCCAGTCAAGCACTAAATTTGGCGGGGTTTGCGGTGGAGACACAGTTGGCCAGGTAGCCCACTGCAGCTGGGGACGGGGCTGTGAGTCAGAGAACTGCAGGACTGAACCTCAGAGGGGATGGAGCATCTCAGCTGCCACTCAGGAGGGCACATGTGAGACAAGGAGGGACTGAGGATGGATCTGATGTGCAGCTAACCCAGTAACGGTGACAGCACTGAAAAAGCAAATCTGATTATTATAATCTTTGTGTCTTTTCTGAATACTACCCAAGTTGCTAGTCTACATATAAAAAAGCAAAATGCCATGCAAGTCCCCTGTGTATTGTTCTTTTCCCTATTGTGCTTAATGACTGATAAGTTATATAAAACAGGTACAACTCTTTGATAATGCTTATGTAAGTACCTGTTTAGTAATCCTTCTCTGAACGTCACATTTTAACTGGTGGAATTTATTAACATTTATATTACTGTAGAGCTGAGAGACATCAGCTAGGTTATAGCTATGTTGTGCTAGGTGCTGTAAAAAGAGAGACTATCAGCCTGCCACATGAATCCTTGCTCCATATATTTATTTTATGAAATATATCTTCTATATTTGCATTAATGGGAGGTGACAGAACATTGCAAAATTGACCAGCAATTTACAGCCTCTTTATTTTTTAATTAAAAACATAAATATGCTTCTATGTAGCAAAGGGAAGTTTGCTAAAATGAATTCAGAATTACTTAAAAAGCTTCCTTCCTTCCACCCACAGCTATAGAGGAATTTTCCATAAAGATATAGAAATAATTTGGCATTTAAAAAATATTGAGGAATAAATGGAGAAATAATCACAAGCTTTTATCATTTTAGGCCAATATAGGAGTAGGTGAAAGATTAACTTTCAGCGATACATAAATAATGACTCAAAACTTACAAATAATGCCTTTGTCAGTTATCAAGGAATAAAACATCATTTCAACAACCAAATGTAGACTGAATCCTTGGAACTATCATTTATTCACTGTCCTATGTGAATAGGAATAAAATTGGGCTTACTTTTTCCTACTTAGAAGAACTAGCATTATAGCGTACTAGTACTTTGTATTTGCAGATGATGTGTTTAAGTAAGTACTTTAATTTTAACCTATCCTTAACCCAAGGATGGGCATATAAATAACCTAGAGTGGCTGGCAAGGCTACAGAGGTAATAAAGTAAACATTTCTAATAATTATACTCATTTATTTATGTTAGACCAGTTTTCTAGGAGTTCTTGACAACATATACTTTAAAGCTAGATTAAATCTTACGAACAGTTAAGTATTAGGTAGAGTTTGATATAGATTTGACATAAATAAGAGAATTGTTCTCACCAGCTAGAATGTTTTACAAAATTTAGCATTTCCTTTATTCATTCCATGAGATCAGACATGTATGCAAGATATAAATCTTGAATTTTTGTCTTTAATTATAAACTTTTTAAGACTAACCCTTCCAGATGTTCCAGGTTATAAATCTAGGGCATATAAACTTCAGCCTTTGCAACAAATCTACCATTTCAGTGCTAGCATTAATGAAACACAGATAGTTTGTCTGTAATCTGAAAAAGAAACAATCTTGTAATTATGGAAGAGATTCCTGGTGATAGCAGTCAAAAGTATGCTGCATTTACAAAAAACCTTAAATGTTACATTCTCTACATCCTATGCCTCACCGCAGCTGTCTGTGAGACAGCTTTCGAATCCACCAGCTGATTTCAGCCACATTTGGAAGGAGAAGAGAACTGTCAAAGATAATAGATGACTGGGTAAAATTGAAGAGCCCTATTAGTGCTCCCAATATGCAACATGAGTTCAGCACCTATTACACATCAGAAAATGATCATGGGATCTTAACTCTGGGCTCCACAAAGCAATAGGAGACCAGGATTCAGTAGTTTTGCTGCTCTTAGAACTAGTTATCAACAAGGATGAAATTGAAGTTACTATATGTGTGGTGGGAGCAAAATTCAAAGAGCTGAATTCGCTTGGTATTCTGAAAGAGCTGATGCACAGTCAGAAGTGGGATTGTTCGTGATCCAGCCTGTAAAAGATTTTTTAAGCAGGGTATGATTGTATGACGAGTTTAAAGAATAGCAAACGTAGCCCTTACATTTAGGCAGACAGAAAAAGTGATCTAACAGAGACAGGCACTTTTGTCTGAGTTCAAGGAAGGAAAAATTGAAGACATGGAGGTGAGTGGAAGGTAAAGAGGCAAAAAGGTTTACTAAAGATAAATTTGGCCAGACCAGTCTGCTATCTATCCCTGGCAAAGAAGCTTATTTTTAGACACAGAAAACACAGTTGATCTAATCCACCATGCTTCACCTGAAGGACTCCTAGATAGAGGGTGTTGTTGATGCTTGAAGTTTACATAAATTCATAAAGCAATCAGAAAAATTCATTGAAGAAGTCCCTTTAAGGCTATTAAATATATAGGCATCTATTTCAACTAGGAAGTCTCTGACCCATACATTTATGGAGGTAAGGAAACACTTTGGGGAAGGTAAAGCTATATATTCACCCCATTTTTATTCTCTTTCATAGACATTTGCTATTGACAGATGGAACTTTAATCTGATCAGTATGGCCATCCTCATGCTCCTGTGTTCTTATCTGAAATGCACTGAATTACCTGACCGGAAGTTATTAATTAAGCTGGAGAAGATGTGGAAATAATTCCAGAATTTTGAGATGGATAAAGCAAGGACTGTATAAGCAATCACAGCGGTGATCCTTCCCCTCTACTCAGCACCAGTGAGGCCATACCTGGAGTACAGTGTCCTGTTCTGGGCTCCCTAGTACAAAAGAGATATGGAGCTCTTGCAGAGAGTCCAGTGAGGGACCACAAAGATGATTAAGGGACTGGAGCACCTCACATATGAGGAAAGGCTGAGAGGGCTGGGACTGTCTAGTTCAGAGAAGAGAAAACTTGGGGGCATCTTATTAATGTACGTAAATACCTGAAGGGAGGACGCAAAGAGGACAGAGCCAGGCTCTTTTCAGCAGTGCCCAGTGACAGGACCAGAGGGCACAAACCAATGGGCACAATCTGAAACGCAGGAGGTGCCATCTGAACATCAGGAAACACTTTGTTACTGTGAGTGTGATGGAGCACTGGCACAGGGTGCCCAGAGACGTTGTAGAGTCTCCCTCCTTGGTGATATTCAAAAACCATCTGGACATGGTCAAGGGCAACCAGCTCTAGATGGCCTTGCTTGAGCAGGGGAGTTGGACCAGATGACCTGCTGTGATTCTCGGACTGCAGAGAATGGAGGCAAGTGATAGAACTCCTCAAAGGTAGCTTCTAGGTCACATCTTATTTTCCTGGTACCCTGAAATACCTCAAAATATAAAGCTGGGGTGCACATTAAATTTGCTGACTAAACAAAGCTAGGTATCACTGTTAGTGAAAGGGGTGACTGGAGTAAGGTACAGAAGGAATTAGAGAACCCTGAAGACAGGAAAAGTAAAAATAGAAAACAATTAACACCAAGTACCAGGTTCTGTTTATCAGCTGGAGGAACAGAAGAAAGAGAGTTGGAGTGCTAGCCAGCAGGGGTTAAGATCAAAGCTGTATGCTTTTGGGTCCTTACTGGTAGCTTTACTTGGCTTTAATATATTTCTGACCTTAGTAGCAAAACAATCCACCTAAATTAGGTTCTATGTATTTCCCCACAAAGAAAGGAATCAGCATTAACTGACAAGTTTTCTGGATCACATGCTGTGCAGGGAGTTGCACAGAGTTAGCTTGTAGAGCCAGCACTTCTGTGGAGCCCAAACCCTGCACCCCTGTCCACTTGGGACCCAGGCCACTCTGCCAACCGCAAACTTGTACTAACCAACCATTTATTATGTTTGGAGGAGAAGGAGCTACCTTCTTACTTCCTGGTGAAGTTATTACATGGTGCAAGCAAGACTGAAGGAGTCAGGGGTCCAGACAGTGGTCAGGTGTGGGGCCAGGCTCAGAAGCCAAGGCGTGAGCACATTCAGAGGGAAGGGACAGACATCCGTCTTCTTCCACTTGGTTTCTTTCACTTTGTTTATTTTTAAATACAGGAATTATATAATATAAAAATGCATAGATTGTCCCTTAGGGCTTCATTTAAAGCATTGCTGGGATGGTGCATATATAGTCCTTATTGGAAATCATAGCCTGTAACCAGGTGAGAATTGGTACACTTGGTTCTCCTCTGGACCCTGGAGAAGTATCTATTCTCCATCAGGGCATGTCGCTACTAGGCCAGCGGCAGTGCTGGTGGGGATGCTTCCCACCTAGAGAAGGTGAGCCCAAGCGGAAGAGACCATCATGGACCCCTATCTCAGTGTTTAAGCAGTGTTTCGAACAAACCTTTTGGGTGGATTTGAATTTTGGCGGTACCTAAATGAAGTAGCTATTTTGATTGACTTGCTAGTCATAAGTCCTGAGGTTGGCTGCCTCTGAAATTGATAGTCCAATCAAATAATTCCCTGCGGAGCTGAGTATTTATTACCTTTCCCCAATGTGAAAATAATTAAATATAAATTGTATTCTAAGTGAGAAGTGTAGAAAGAATTCAACTATTTAAAGTTGTTGACTTGCTGAGAATGCTCATCCCACATCTATCAGAAGCACTGTTCACCAAAAGGGTTATCAATCATTGGAATAGGCTGCCCAGGGAAGTGGCTGAGTGACCATCCCTGGAGGCATTTAACACGCATAGATGTGGTGCTTAGGGACATGGTTTAGTGGCGGACTTGGCAGTGCTAGGTTAACAGGTGCACTTGATGATCTTAAAGGTCTTTTCCAAACAAAACAATTCTATGATTCTATGATTCTTGACTGACTCTAGTTAAACATCTTTTTGCATGGGCGAATTATGTGGCTGAATCTTTCTGAGGAAAATATTTAGTGGAAACATTTTTCTCTGATGCATTTCTAAACTGATTAACAAAAGTATGCACCAATATTTTCATAGGAATTAGGATCTTCTTAGCTCTATTCTACAGGGGTGGAAAATAGTTTTTAATTGACAGGAAATATGTTACTTAGCGTGTTCTGATAAGCTGTCCTCTGATTGTTTAAGTTTTAAGATCTTATCACCTTAATAGTCATTCTTGTCAAAGAAGATACACGAGCAGTTGAGGTCTATCTTTATAGAGACCAGTGTTGAATGCTAGTATTTTATCTAGAGAAAGCTGAGACTGGTAAGTTGTCCCAAGGGACAAAATTTGTCACTGGAGCAAATACAGATGGATTTTAAAAGAAGGCTGTCAACACTGAGAATGATCTTGATGACTAGTGGCCTGAGTATTGTTATACTGAAGTTTCTTTATGGGACTCTGCTCTACGTAAGGCCTATAGACATCTCCAGGAGAAGATATGGGAAGAGGCTCTTTGGGCTTGGCTTAGCAGGCCTCAAGGACCAATATGGAGCAGTAACAGCAGCTGGAACATTCTTAGAAGAAGGAAGGAAAAGAGGAAGGAGCTGGAGGAAAAGCCACTGGAGGTCCTGAGGGTGGCTGTAGGAGCAGCAGGGAGCAGCCTGGCACAGCCAGGACCAGGACAGGGACAACGGTGTCCTGCTCCTGACTGGGGATGAGTGTTGGGGCGCTGAACTCCAAGGTGTCACTGGAAGTGAGGTGATGAGTTTAAAACCTGCACTACCAGTGCAAGCGGGACCTGCAAAGTCTGCGAACCAGTGTCTGGTGGGTTGGAGTAGGAGTTCGTGGTACACTCCTTCACACGGCACTTAAAGCAATTGTACCCATGACAGTTTCACTGTCTGAGCATGGAAACCATCGTGTGTTATTTGTCAGGATACAGCTATTTATAGCCCATGGAGGGCCCAAGCTGGGAGAAGATGGTGTCCAGGCACACGCTTTGGCCCTGCCTCTGACTTTGCACTATCTCTGCACATGTCTGCACATCAGTGTGCCACACGTTCACGCTGACAGCCCAAAGAGGGATCAGTTGCATTATCATCTAAATCCCAATAGTGTGCTTGGATCTGATGATGACACTAATATACCCTATTTCTGTACAAAGAAAACTGCGCTGATGAAAGCAAGGAGGATGGCAGATGGGAGCTGTGGCTTACCAGGTGTGGAGGTTTATAGGGACTACTTGTCTGGAGTTTTTACTCATTATCTTTTCATATGGTACTTTCTCAAAAAAAAAAAAGCCAATGTAGTTCTAGTCTCTCAATTATCTGTTTGTATGCTTGTACACATGTACATAACTCTCTGTAATCTTTTGCTGTCATATTGCCAGCATGGTTTTTTTTAATCAGAACAGTTGCCAGTAGCTCTGTCTCTGTCTGTTTCCTATTCCGACAAAGATGCGATTTCACAGAGCGCAACTAACAGTTCTTATTTCCCAGAATGTCCCAAAGTTTGATCTTTTTAAAAGGAAAGATAGGAAAGGCACCTTGAGTATTATTGCTACTGCTGCTTCCCTTTAATGGTTATATGGTGACACTGCTTCACACAGGATTACTGTCACTGGCGCAGAGGGGATAGGAGATTGGCTGCCTTGAGGAATGAGATGAGACGATAAAGGAAAGAGGATGTTACCTCTGCCACATCTGGCTCCGTCTCTCGATTTTCATTCCATGCGTTCTGTGTGGAGCCAAGGTGGGGTTTGAAGCAGTTTCTTGCCTTTGCGCACCTGCCATTGTTCGGCAGCAGCAAAGAGTGAGAGAATTGTGACAAATCTATTTTACTTAAAATAACTGAACTGTGTAATTGTTCAAGAGGGCTTAGCAGGCAAATGTGATAAAGCTGAAAGTTATGCAGATCACCAAAGCTACAGGATACAGTGACAGAGTGATGCAGAAAATTGACTTGTGCTATATTATTCTTTGGTAAGCACTGACGTAATTATATTACTTAAGTGCTTATATTGCAGTGAACGTGGTTTTCAGAATGCGACACTTCTGCTTAACTGGAATGAAAACCCTACATTTCTTAACTACATTTTGCTTTGTCCAGCGACGTCTGAAGTTTTCTCCACAGAAATCAGGTTCTAGTATACTAACCCCTTTGGAGTGCAACAGTTAGAGCTAATCATCTGGGCCATTTTTGCTTCATATGCAGCAAAAGTGTCACAGTTAAGACTGTTTGTCACGGTAGGAGAGAAAAATCGTAAAAGGAATGAGAGGCCCAAGAGTGGGTTGAGAAGAGGGAAAGTTTTAGCTGAGCCCCACTTGCTAGAGCGAGTTTTCCTCTGAAGGCAGCGGCACGTGGGTGGCTCCTGAGCTTGTGCCTGTCATCAAACAGGCAGCTGCTCCGCCAGTGGTTTTACCTTTGTGCTCTCCAAAGTTGTGTCTATCCCAGATAATTTAAGTAAAAATGTTGTCCCTTAAAAATCTCAGTAGTGAGCGATTTCAGTTTTCTATTGAAAGTTTCCTGTAACAGTCTTTCTATTATTTGATGTCTGTTCATTTCAGGGAGGGGTAATTAAAACCCAGAAGAGAAAAGAAATAAAAAAAAGTATCTCACCTTTCTGGCATATTTTCAAAGGATTCAATTAGGGAACAGAAAACAAAATTCCTTTAAAAACATGATTGATGTGGGAGCTTTAACTAGGTGCTGTCATTTGATACAGGGGCTTTTTATTAATGCATATTGCACGATAGAAATGTGGGGGACAGGATGCCAAGCTGCTGACAGTGTTTGTGTGTGGTGTATGTGTTACATGAATAGATGGGCTGTGTAAAGGTGCATTTTGTTTCTTCTTTCAGTGGTTCATTTCTTTAATCTGAACTGAATCTGAAAGATGTTACTGTGAGGCAAGGAGTTTTGAGTGAATAGGGTTGTTAAGAAAATCTGCCTTGAAGGGGAATATTTCATATACAGAATGTTATTTTCTCTAGAATGGAAATCCTTAAAAGCTGGTGGTTGTACCCTATATTATGCATACTGCAGAGGTCTGGGAAACCATTCATGACCATTTGATGGTCCTGATTTTCTGCGTATATATGCACATATATACACATATATATATGTACATATTCCATATACACATATTCACTTATACTCATATACATCTAGATGATATGTATATATGATATATATGGTATGAATATGACAGCACAATCACCGAGAGCTGTAAAATACTGTTAGCCTATCAATAGCCTTTAGAGTTAAGAGCCGCTTCTGATGGAGAGCAAGATCTTTGCCTCATCTAGAGAAAGACAATAAACTGTGAAACCTTTATTGGTTTTGAAAATGCAGTTCAGAAAGTGAGTAGTCTTTTTTTTTTTTGTTATGGACATTTAATTTGCCTATAAATAGACAATATTCTCCTCTCTCTTTTTTTTATTGTTTGGTTGTGGAGGTTTTTTAATTTAAGAGTGATGAGTTGCTTGTGCACAATGCAACCCTGATGAAATGAAAAATTTGCCAACTGTTATTGAGGGATTATAGCTAATCATCTTGCATATAGATACCAGTAGCTCTGGCGAAACCTAAGGTGGTCTTGCATGTTGGAAGAAGTTAAAATGTAGGTACTGGTCAACAGTTTAAAACATATTCCGGAAATATATACAATGACATTATTCACCAGCTTTCTAAGGAAGATTTAGGCATTAGTTTAGGGGTTACAAAGAGTAAGCCTTAAAAACCAGAAATTTTGTTCAAGAAGCAAGTAAGAAAATAGTTTAATAAATTGCTTAATGGCAATTTATTTTAAGCCAAAAATAAGTTTGTGCATTTTTTCTTTTTTATTAAGATCTCTAGATTTTTACCTAGAACTGTGCATAAGCATGGTAAATACAATCACCAAGTATGGGATTTGAAACTGCAAACACACATGAATAATTTTACTGAGATTTGTGCTTGACCAAGTAGGTACATGTGATCTGCCCTGTACCACGACTTGATCTTTTGCTCGTATCAGAGAGCTGAGAGCAGCCCCTGGCTGGACTCCAGCATTATTTAAAATGGCTTCTTACAGACCTTAACTCAGATACCCTTCTTTGTGATGCTTTTGCAAACAGCATTGAACACTGTGAATGGCACGTCCATTCACAAAAAATTGCACCCAGACAATAAATCTTTCAAAACTGCTTGTGAGATTGCTTTGCTACAGCACTAGCTACTTAAAGCACTGAAGAATTGTCCAGTAAATAAAAGGTACTGTTAGAAACTGCTAATAAAGTTTAGAGAACCACCCACTGACAAATTTCAAAAGAGCAGTCTTTCGATAGAAATGACACTACTTGAGCACAAGTAGGAAAATTATCCAAGGGGTAGAAGATGAAAGGTTCAGAAAATCTAACTTTTTATATAGTGGCACACTCAGATCCATTTCCTGTAGGTCTAAAATGAAAATTGCCATTTAAGAATAGAGATTTCGAACAAATGGCAGACTTGGCAGAAAGAACTGCGGGACCTTGGATTTTGGAGAAAATACGTTAACATGAAAATACTGTGTACATATTGCCAGGAGTAAGGAGAAAAGGGCAATAAGGTAAAACATTTGTCTGAATATGTGTCTCAAGACTTGCACTCAGACAATGGAGTTTTTTCATCCATTATATCAGAGCCATTAGATGAACTCAGTAAATTTACTGTTTGAAGACACCTAAGTAATACATAACAATTTTTTTCAATGGAATAGCTGTTCAGATTAGAGCCATTGTAGTGTATGAAAAAAAGTGTTCAGTACAAAATATCTAAAAAGGAAGAGACTGGGCAACATTGTTAGGAAACAACAAATTTTCTATTGAAGAATCTCCTTAAATTGGCCAAATGCTTTTGCAGCAGATAATGAGCTATATTTCCTGAATACTGAGTCTGAGAAACTCTTAATTGCTCATAAATCCATGTACTAGAAAGTTTGGAACATTTAATGAGTTGGCAACAGACTTCAAAGAAAAGGATTTCATACAGACTGAATTAGTAGAAACTAATGGACAATGGGTAAATAAGAAGGACTACAGCTGAACTGTTGGGGACTTAAGACAAACCAACCCATATATTTTGAAGATTAAATCTTTCCTTCATGGTCAAGGATATCTGTCTTCTACAATGATGATGACTTCTACATATAGTTTGAGACATGAAGTTCAAACAATAATACATGTCTTGCCTTATTGCAAAATTATCTAGGACTGTGCATTTTCCACACAGGTATCTTTAGTTGCTTGAAACAGAGGGAGTCACACAAACGACAATGACACCATATACCTTATTGCTGTAAGCTGGTTTCGCTTCTCTGTTCTTTGAGTGAGAGTTTGATGAGGCCTGACTTGCTCATGAGGATACTCACATATAGAAAAATCTGTCTTTTTGGGACTTGCATCTTGCACCTGTGTTCTTGAAACAAATGTTTTGATTGGGATCCCCATTGCATGTCTCAGCACCTTGTACTGACACCCCTCAGCGAACATCCAACTTGACATCAGCTCTGCAACTGGCTGCCCTGTCATGTGTCACTAATGACCAGGCAGATTCAGCAAGCTCTGCACATGCCTTCTTAACACTGATCCTTCTTTGACATGGCTCCTTTCAGCGATAGCAGACAGATGGCATCTATAGGCAACCCCAAGTTTGCGATTACAGATTTTGTAGGAATCTGAATGTCTATATTTGTTCTTTTAAATTAGGCGATCTATTAGAATTGCTCCAAACGCATATTGAGATTTCTGATAATTTCCAATTATATTGCCTCTTTCATCCGCATTTTGTCTTTTGCCAACTTTCAGAAGGCAAATATCATTTTGTGTGTTGTCTGTAGACTTATCTCAGAGAGCATTTCATTAATCTGTGCCCTAAACAAGGCTCTTTTGGTGTCTGGGCTTTTTGAAATCTGTGTATGGTCCATTAGAACTGTGTTCACAAGCTCCTCCTTCTTCACTGCTCATCTAATATTTGTGAAACTTATGTTTCAAACCTACCATAAAAGTTAAGACATTGCAGAAAAAAGCTTAAAGGAATCAGATTAAATAAGAGCAGCAGTAGCAGATGTATGAATAAAAACACTTAATGTGGCATCCTGTATTCACTTTGATAAAAATCTTGAAAAAAATACTTCTGTGGGCAGGTTATAGGATATGAAATGACTCTACTAAACCATGTAAATAAAGTTGTCCAATTCAAGTTTTGCTATCTCAGAAGTTACTGGATAATATCTTAACGGACTGCAAGAAGTCCTTAACAAAGTCCAGTTATTCCATAACTAGAATAAAACCAGTGGGTTATGAATGACTACATAAATACAGTAAGATGAAGTATATCTTGTGTAATTTTCATTTTCTGTAGATGTTTAGAAAATAGAAAGTAATTCTAGAAAACTCAAAACTATCACGGTAACTAGCTTAGAATGATTATGATGTGCTGTACATACTAAAAATGCAAAGTCCTGAAAATACATTTGCCTGAGTTTTAAAATGTAGATATTATTAAAGAAGTTAATTTCAGGCTTTGCTACAAAGTAACAATCCTGTCCAAGGATTGGAAAGTATTTTTGAGCCTAACAGCAGAACAGGTATCCAATTGTGGCTCAGCATTTGTTTTCAATTTCTCAGTGCTTAAAGGACACCCTACACCAGATCTGCTTTTAGTACACATTATTTCCCCTTTTGTGGAGGCACAGGTCTGCCTAAAGGGAGAAAAAAATAGAACCAAAGCTTTCCCAGCTCTTCATGCTTGTTCTCTCCCCTCCTTCTCAGAGGAAGATGCAGTGGCCTTCAGTCAGGTTTCTACTTGACTCATGGTGCCATGGAGCAAGAGTACAGGGTGTTAAAGCTTTTGTCCCTGGCACAAAAGGTCTTCCTAGTTAGGCA
Organism: Balearica regulorum gibbericeps; assembly: GCF_011004875.1. Classification (NCBI taxonomy): domain Eukaryota; kingdom Metazoa; phylum Chordata; class Aves; order Gruiformes; family Gruidae; genus Balearica; species Balearica regulorum. The sequence goes on from NC_046186.1 coordinate 20,470,450, forward strand.
GGATCTCTGCAGAAACTTTATTCTTCTTAATGCGTGGACCACAATGGAAAAAGTCACGAAAAAATAAAGCCTTTTCCAAACCGTCTGCCCACAACCCTATTCAACGTTCTCCATCAGTCTAGAAGTTTTGTCTCCCTTCCTGGGGGACTCTGACACGATGCATTTACAAAGTAAAAGGTGACACCTGCTGTGAAAGCAATGAAGATTATTAGTGTGTCCAACTTCAAATACTTTTCAATCTTTCAGTGATTATGGATGCTTCCTATCAAAACTGTCCAAGATGCTGTAACTTTTATATGGGTTTCTGCAAAAAGATAAACCTTGGAAGTTGCTGGACTGTAAAATAGCAGTACACTATGACACCAGCAAACCTTTAAAAGATAAATCTTGGCAGCCACTGGACTGTACAATATTAGCACACTCTGACACCATTGGATCTCTGAAACTCCAGAGAAGGATCCTAGAAGTGATTTTTCTCATGTAACAGAATGAAGAGGACTGCCTAACCTTAGAAATCCATCTGGCTTAATTTAATTTACAACTATCCTGTGGAAGTGCATATATCTTCAGTGATCTCCTTCTAGAAAGGCAACAATGGCAATTACTTAGTTGGTTTATATTGGTTTATATACTGTAATGATAGCTCTGAAACAAAGCCTGGCAATTCCAGTTCTCAGAACAATGGCTTATCTGTAAAAAAAACCCCTTCTAAAATAGTTGATAATTTTGACAATGTAGTTTTGCCATTTCCAAGATTTGAAAACAATGAGCTTGAGCACCCCATATTTGTGGCTGCCTAAAACCACTGGAGACTTCTTATTTCATACCTAAATCAAACTTTCTTTTGTCCCTTTTTCTCTCCTTTTTAGCTTTAGTGAGAAACTCCCATTTCCTTCTTTCTCCCACCTTCCCTTCCCTGTCTGTGGCATTTTTGCAGGTTTTAAGTTTATCCTTAAAAACCCCTGCAGAAATGCAAACTCTCAGCTCACTGATCCAAGAGACTCTATCTACTAGGAACCCCTGAGACTCAGATTTCTCTATCCCTGCTGCAGGAGCAGCTACCTGCTTGAATTTTCTTTGCGTGTTTTCACATAGCTCCCATGCCACAGCATTTGCTTGACCTCCATACTTCCTCCTCTTACAATTTCCTACTTGGCATTTTCCTCCGCTCTGTTACTGCACATTCGCCTGCACTCTGACTCTGTGTCCTCATCTTCACGCTTGTCTGCCCCTCCTCTGCATCCCTCCTGGTCCCTACATTAGTCTCACTCAATTTGTTGTCCCGTTTCTGAATGCATTTTCCCTCCCTGCTGCTCCCACCGTCTCTGGCATGTCCATATTCTCCTGTCCCCTGCCTGGTCCTCACAGAGCAGCTAACGGACCATTAGCTTCCCTGATGGCAACCTGTCTTCTGCCCAATTGCAAATAACAAGGATTGGCATCCATCTTCACTGGTTTACCCTCTCTTTCACCCAGAAACTTTAAATGGATCTGGCAACCAACCTTCAGAGATCAGGCTTTGTCCTGGTTCCAGTGTTGGTAATGGGAGATGGAAGACATTTTACTTACAGATCAAATTTCACAATTTTTAAAATAAAAAAAATATTAATAACTTTCATACCCAAAACATAATTAATAATAACCCTCTAACTAATCTATTTTATAATATGAGTGAAAACATGGAGGCTGGTAAGGCTGTTGATGAAGGCCCTACACAGCAGTTGCAGAGGTGTGGGATCACGGAGGACTGAGAATGGGCCTTTTCCTCTGGTATTGGTGGGACTGTGCTCCAGTGAAACCCTTACAAAATGTTAACACCCCTTACTGAGTTCAAATCCTAAATAAATGATCCCTGCTTGCCTCACTTGCTTTCACCTTTCCGCGGAAAGTTGTCCCACGCTTTGGAACAATTCCTGCCATTTCTGTGACAGGTGTCTGTAAAAAACTAGAAATGATGGCAGCTTCATTATGACATCTCTTGCTGCACACTGTAGAAAACTAATCATGACCTAAAACTAATCACTGGACCTAATAAAACATCTTGCTTTCTATGACTTCAGAAGCTATATTTTATTTTTAAAGTTAATCTACCCTTAATGTGTGGGGAGGGAGGACAATAGACCATGTCCTCTCAGCACAGGCTGGGAATCTCAGGCGCAGTGTGGTTTTGACAGCTTTGAATAGCAATCCATCAATTAACAGACAAATAGAGGCTACGGTCTCTTTGCAGCAGCTCTTTTTCAACACTAGGATGACATCTGTGCCCTCTGCAAAGGATTGCACGGTGCCAGCCTCAGAGAGGGATAGGTTTCAAACACAGCTGGGCTTGAGCAGGCTGTTTGTGAGGTGGTTTGAGTGTTATTTCTTCTTCAAGAACTGGTTCTCCAATGGTGATACAATATTTCTGCCGCCCAAACTAGGCATACCAAAATAGGATAGCTAGATAGTGGGTAACAGCAAATAACAGACCTATAGCTATATGTGACAGGCAAAATAAGATGTTATACTGGCATATGCAAAACTTCATCTGAAAGCAGAACTGACATAATGTGTACATCAGAGGATTACATAATGATATCTTCTTAATTGCCCTCTTTGATGAAAGTTTTGAAAATAGGGGTAAATATTGGTAAAGATTTGGCTAGGGGAAACTGCATTAAATATATATATTATAAAGTGAATTTGCAAGTGAATTCTTAAGAGACTGGGACACAATACAGCAAGAATAATTGCAAGTTGGTTATACAGTCCAACACTTTGACCCAATATAGTCCTTCAAAGTAGGTGAATTATGTTCTTTGTTAGGACTTTATTGTAACATATAGTGTACATTTAATAATCAATGCTATGTTCTCATAAAGATCAAAAGTAAATATGCTAATATTTTTTTTTTTAACTATTTCATTCTTTTACTATATAGTGCTTTTCTTTTTCATAATGACCTTGTTAAGAAGTCTGACATTGTCAGAGCATCTAGCTGTCCAGGTTGTTAGGGACTGTACTTTCCCATAAAAATATTTAAGATATTTTACTCTTAGAGGGAACTACAGAGCTCTCTCTTCACTTACATGTGCAAATAGAACAGTGGGATTATGTATAGAGGTATTTACTTCATTATTTCTTATGGTGGACATGTGTTCTTTGAGTAAAGTTGAAATGGTTTTAATCCATCATGGAGTGTATTTAACAAAATTTTAATACTAACAATTAACCAGTAGACTTACTTGTTAAGAACAATGTATCATAATCAAAAAGTAGTATAATAACCCACGAACTCTTTCCTAGTAAATCATTTCTTCCTGTATCTTTGGTATTTATACTGATAGGGGAGAACACAGTAATTATATAATTGTCTCCTATTGATATGTACAATTCAATAGCTCTCAATCACTCATCCTGTGACCTTGCAAAAGTCGTTTAGCAGTTCCATATGTTTTTAAGCCATCAGGGACAACTAGATCATCTTGTCTGATCTTTCAGCATAAAACAGGTCAGAGAATTTAATCTAGTTACTCCTGTATTGAGTGGAGCAACTGGTATTTGACCAAAGCTCATCTTTATGTCACATAGTTTACCTTTTTTTTTTTTTTTTAAATGGGGAATGTTACTTTCTATTTAGTACTTAAGATGTGAAGATTCATTAATGTTTCTGAATACCCTAAGATACTGGGATTTAATGTGCTATAAAAGTGAGCAGTAAAAATATTTCCAATGATGATCTAAACAGGATTTTTTAATCAATGTGATGAATTGGGTACTAGGACAAATTAATCAGTGGTGTTTCCAGCAGGAAGGAGTTTTGCCAATTCAGTCCAAGATTTTTTGTTATAATAGCTGCTGATAATTTGAAAAGATATACAGTACAAAAATGACATGTTTCACAAAAATTTAAAAATAAAATGTTAAACAGAAAGTAACTTTAAATATTTAATGTCATTAAATCTGATTAATGACATTTTCTTTAGGTTTCAGACTAAAAATTCACATAAATTCCATTCCTTTTATCTTCATTAGCCCATGTATGTTATTAGTTATTTGTTAGGTATTTCCATAAATGATAATATTTATGGTGTGAATGTAAAATCAAAATTCTTTTACTCTTCATGTCACTAGGACAATATAGGGATGCTTGCCCTGCTCCACGCATGTGCCAAAGAGCCTCCCTTTGAAGGCTTTCAGTTATGTGAGAGCCATTGCCCGCCCTGCATGCCTGCTCCACTGCCTTTGCCTTTGCATCAGGCAAAACCAACTTCTACACAAAGGGTGGGAACCCTCTCTGATCATCTGTAATGAGAGAACAGGAGTAGGTAATCAGAAACATGTTTTCCATCTTCGGTGAATGTGATTTTAGTATGACTTAACCAGGCTTTCTATCAATTCCTTTCAGGATACTTACAGCCGTAGCAAAGTTTTAGAAAAATACTTGCTTTCACTGGTTTGTATTTGTCTTTGCCTTTTTAGTAGCATCGTCTTTCAATTTGCCGCACTGAGCAGTATTGCCCTTGCTGCTCTGAGTCTTCTCTGGATCCTCCTGGTTATTTAAGAAGTTCCTTTTCAAGCAGCATTTGTGAAGTTTCTCCATGGTCAGAATTTCAATTTACAACAAATCTCCTTCAGAGGAGGGTGTAGTCAAGGCCATTCTGGTCTACTATGTATACTGTCTATTTATATTTACCCATAGTCTATGTATATTTAGTCTGTTTGAAAAACACACACAGATGTATTTGCTGAACAAACAGTAACTGCTGTCCCAAAGTTACATTTAGAGTAGGCAGAGTAAAACTTTTAAGAATGGTAGTACCTGCATGGAGTGAACAACTACACAGGGGACACTAAAACCAGTGATAATTATTTTAAATCTCTCTGCTCCATCCAAACCTTCTTTTTTAAACAAATTAAACTCTTTTTAGAGATATTAAAACTTCGGGTTTGTTGTTTTACTTCTGAACAGTTAATTTGGCAATAGAAATAAACACTTATAAAATGTTAAGAATTAAAAAGAAGTTGATCCAATCCATCCAAGGTTTAGAAATGCTGTAATTTAAGCTTTTGGGAATCAGTAAAATAAATGGCACTTTTGAGAACACTTTCTGCATGATCCTGCAGGATCTGCTCCTCTGACCATTTTGATTTCCTTTGGAAGCAGCAATTATTATCTTTCTGTCCTCGGGTTATTGCTTCATTTCTTCCTTGGTATTTGAAAAGCTGCATCCTTTATCCATTGTTCGCTGCAAAAGTGGGGAGGAGGAGGCAACCAGCAGGACTGTTGGGGCTGAGAGACAATCCTGTGGGAAGAGAGTCTCAGGGAGGAGACAACCAGAACAGGGAAGGCATCTCAACGTGTGAGACAGAGAGCAGTGTAGTGCCAAGCTAATGTTACTGGACAAGTCCTCTCTTACAAAAAAAAAAAAAAAAAAAAAAAAAAAAAAAAAAAATAACATGAAGGAAGAGAGACCTTCTAGTCTACTTACAATAGAAGAATAAAGACTTTTTTGAAAATTGTTGGGTTTTGAAAGGAATTGCAGATAGCACAATCACCACCATGCCTTGAAAGATGTGACCATATTCAGCTTAACTAGCAGGTAATCCAAGAGGTGCTGCTATTCTTGCTTCAGGACTTGTAACTGCTCTCATACACGTAACAAGCACCTGATCCTTTTTTTTCAAAACTACATGAAAAGACTTTGAAAAGACTTCAGTGATAAGCAGTATAGTTACTTACTCACAACCAGCAGAATCAAAAGCAAGGAAATTAATAGTTTAGGGTCCTTGCAAATCTTGACATTTCCTGGCACGCAAAACTCCTGTGTTCTTCTTACCAAGAGCAAGAAAATACATATTTCATCACAACTGCTTTAACTTTGACCTGTGCATTGTAGCTTTTATGTATTATTTGTATTATATTGATTTAGAGTAGAATTCATCTTCACTACATTTAGCCATCTAAAGTTAGGGGTTTCATCTAAGCTATTTGTCCAGGTTCTCCTTATAGTAAATGGAGAAAGATAGGTTCCTCCAAAAGGCAATTCATCCCATTTTAAGATGGGTGTCTGAGATATAGGCTGGATGAATTGCTCTCTATCACAGTCTCTCTCCATTGTTTGTAGAGGAACTTAAGTGAGTAGCTTAGGCTAAGCGCCCGACTTTCAGATGGCTAAAAATTAGAGGAGATGAATCTTTCCCAAATATTTTCTTTTAAGGGATGCATTTAACTGAGAAATATCTGGTAGCCAATTTACCATGTGTTATTTTGCTAAAATTTGACAAGCGATATTTCTTTGGAATCATATACCTGGCGTTTAATGAATAACCATAATATCAAATAATAGTAAAATTACATATGACTAGGCGGTTGATCAATACATGACATTAATGTGCACATAAATCATTCTCACATTCTCTTTCAAAGCAGTGCATTCATTTAGACTGCTGGTAGAAAACAAAGCTTGTTTTTTTTCTGAACCACCAATCATGAAGAATTCCTTTTGAAATATTACAGAGCTGCAAGAACTAAGTACTTCTGAAAAATCAGGCTGATAATATTGATTTAGGGTCAGAGTAGAGGAGGAGTTGTAGTATGTTTGTTTCTGTTTGATAGGAATTGTATGTTCAGATTTTATTATGTGGGAGTATGAGATTTTTAATACTCTCAATTATTAATTTCTTTGAGTTCAAGTGTCTGGTTTTGGAAATGATGCAATAGATAACACTATTGTCTGTTAGCAACATCAATTAGAATTTGAAACAAAGAAGGGGTTTGCAAGCTTGGACTTTTTCCCATGTTTTTACATAATCTTGTTTGTGTGTGTGTGGAACATATTAGTGAATGAATCAGTTATTAACAGTTTCTGAAATGGGGGAGACAGGCCATCAGCTTATTAAATTATAGGAACGAGTGGTGCAGGGCAAGTGAAGGATGCCTCTTGTGGAATCCTGCCTCTTTCACTGAGCACCTGACAAGATATGCACATTCCCTAGGTGGCTAAGTTAGCCATGCATGCGTGCACATCACAGCATGCCTTCCTTCCAAATGCTGGTAGAAAAGGCTAAAAAGTCACTGCAAATTACGTGTCAGACCTGGCAGTAGTGTAGCCAGCAAGTCGCTACCAGACCTCCTATTCCTTTCGTGTCAACAAATTGCCCTCTGACCTGGAAGAGTATGTCTAGAGTGAGAAATTATTTGCCCTAGATCCAAACTGGTTCTATGACTTGTTCAATTAAAACCAGGTATGAATGGATTTAAGTACCGTCAGCTCAATGTTTGCGCTAGTTTCACTAACCAGCTGCTCCAGAAATGCCTAGGCCTGTGCCTGTGGTTCATGGAAGTACAAGGTTCCTGCCGATTCGTAAGAAGATTTCACCAGTAAAAAAATTCATTTTGGTTTCTTTAATTTTCCCTCACTAATTATAGTTCTATCCTCTGACCATATTTTGTGTAATATCTCTTCCATCTCTAAAGTTTGGCACTTGCGTGTTCAAAAATAAATCACATTCTTCCTTCACAAGAGCTCGGCATGAATAAATTTGCATTCAGAATGAGTTGGTGGGGACAGAAGAAGAGTGAGTCTGGCATTGTAATGACAGAACTGTATTACTTATGTGCATTTCATGACATTTCATGTTGTTATAACCACATCAAGCCTTGATACTACTCAGTTTACAAAAAAACCATGGAAGATTATGCAGATTCCCCCTCACGCCTTGCCTTGCCTTCCCTCGCCTTTCCCCTCTTGTGCCTTCTGAAGAACTAACACTTTTTGAGAAAAACGTAGAGGAAACCTGTGTTCATGTCACCATGGATGATCTCTTTTTGCACATTTCACATTTCTGCTGCAGCGTACCTGGCAGAACAAACAAGCAGAAGCTGCATCCAAGGTGCACGTCTAGAAAAACTCATGGCTAATACTATGGTATAATACCTCAGTTCCCTAGGAGTGTGATGCCCATAGCAATAGGTCCCCATCAGGTCTTTTGCTGCATTTATGGTGTTGCCTTTTGTCATTTAAATCCTTCCAGTTCAAAAGGCAGAAGTAGCAGTTTCCATGTAATAACGACAAACTGACTTAAGATTTTTTTTTTCCTATAAACCTGAGAGAAAACTCCTTCAAGAGCAAAAACCTAAAGCTGACCGTTACTTGCTCTGAAGCCCCAGTAAGCAAGCCTGCTGTTCTAATAAATGAGGATCCACAAATCCTTAGATTGATTACGTATTCAAATTCCATATACTCACAGGGAACCTGTAGGAAATAAGAACTTCAAAAAATCCCTAAAAATAAATTATTTAATCTTCAAACTGGCACATAATTATCACTAGTGTATTGAAAAGAGCAAAATAATGGTTAATTACAAGAAGAATATGCACTTCTGTGTTAATATTTATACATTTTTTTCTTTGAAGTGAAGACAGCAAATATACAGCTATAACATCCTAGTGGAAATATATGATAGCTATAGATGGATAGGTAGATATTCACAAACTGAATGTCAGAAAGACCAGGCACAGGAGTAACAAGAATTCCCAAGGAGAAGAACCAAAAGATTTGCCCAGAATGCTCAGCTATGACAACAAGAAACCTTTAAGATCTGGACCTGTTATAAATGTAACAGAAATATTGATTATTCTTAGTCTGGTCCACGTGAGGGTATCTGGTGTGCTGCAAATGCCTCTCCGTGTTTTGCCTTCTCAAGGGATGACTTCTGTCCATTGGCTGGTTAGAGGCACCCATAGGGAACACAGGTGAGGGTCTTCTTCATGGTGGTGGGACTGACTTGCTGTTGGTGGAATTGAAAGGCTGGCCATGACCATGGCAATCCAAGTTACACCTCAACACAGTCTAATCCCCCTCAGATTTGGTAGACACCAGCTATGCTGAGGCTAAGGGTTGTCAAAGCCAGGCATACTGAAAGACAGACCACATGGAAGAGCTGCATGCCTGCTCACACGCAGGTTCGGTCCCTACAGACACACTTCACCAGAGGCCTGTGAGGGAGAAAGAGATGATAAGCCTCAAGCCTCATGTGAGCCCCAGCTGCTGATTGCGCACTTGCTGCTGTGACAGAGGACCGGGAACAAGGAAGAGTTTGCCAGTGCTGTCCCCTGCCCCATCCAACAGCCCACGGCTGATGCTAGTGTGTGCCCAGTTCGGGTCTCTGCAAGCCGTGTCTGTTTGCATAGTGTTTCTGGGAGCTCGGTGTCTGGAAATCTGGGATGGCACCACCCAAAGCAAGAAGATGGTAGAGCTGGGAGTTCCCATGTCAAACAAAAATGCCAGATAAACTCATTTATGAGAGGGCAAGACCCCAGCACCCCAGCACATGGGACTTGGCTCATGTTCATCAACCCAGAGACCTCTGCGTAAGGAACTACCATATCCAGTCCTCAGGGCTGATGACAAGTGGGGAGAGGAAGGACAAGGGGATGCTAAAGGGAAGGAGTTTTACCCAGTAGCCCCTGATACAACATGCTTGGTCTTTTTCAAACCTCACAACTCTCTGAAATCAACAGCAGCTGGGTAAGAACTTTCCCATTTGGGCCTAAAGACTTAAGTGCTGTGAAGTTTTAAGTTGTCTGTAGTTACTTTGGTGATTTCCTTTATTGTCTCTTTCCTTTGGCAAATATGAATGTCATTAGACTGCTAAAAAGTTTCCCTCTGGATCTGATGCAAGCTCTATTTACTGGAGCTGTTTAAATCTCAACAAAAGACTTTTAAATAAACTGAAGAAAATAATTCGGCGTTTGAAGGCAGATGGCTATGATGACCTAACAGACTTTTTTTTTCCCTGCTTTTTGTTTTCATCACTAACTTGTTCTGTGATTCTGTCAATGTTTCAAATGAGATTTCCAAGTGCCAGTGAAATAGCTTCATGTTAGGGAGTTATTTTTATAATTCAGTGCATCCAAACTTCATGAAAAATATGCAAATCACCTTCATTATAACCATATCTTGTCGCAACATGCAGCATACGTAGTGCCAAAAATGAATGCATTCATGGCATCTTTTGGGTCCTAAGATCCAATTATGTCTTTTGTTGTTCCTTTTTGGCTTTCTGTGTCAGCTGCATGCTCTGTAAAGTTACTGATTACTGACCTGTTGGCAACTTTACAAATCAGCTTTGAAATGCAAGCTGTCAGTAGCTCTTGAGTACCCCAGTCCCAGGTTACCAAGGCCATGAAATGCTGCATTGAATTTTTAATCTGTTTTCCCTCTGCTTCTGCCTAGCTTTTTCCAGGTTAAGGTCAATTTTGAAACCAGCTGAATTCTTTAATAATCACTGTCTTTGCAGTCCTCACTGGGTTCAAAAGGAAGAGCAATTTTTTCGTTGCATTAATATTAATTTTTTTACTGTGGGGGCTTATTACAGTGGCATATTTTCTATTTAAGTATTCATTGTTAGATCACAAAGTGCGCCACAGTCTAGCCAAAGACTTGCCTCATGAAGATATGAGTGAACTGCCGCTAACCCAAAATTTCACTGCCCCCACTTTTAAAATGAAGCAAGGCTGCTATTGTAACCCATTCTACTTTTTTTCCCTGCAGCCATGCTACTTGGAGGAGAAAGCTTGCCACCTCAGATACATGTCCTTTGGCTCACCTTTCTAAATGTGACAACTGCAGTTTATTTAGTAATTCTACCACCAAGCTTTGATCTCTGTTTTAAAAAGTTGCAGCTTTTTGTCTAAGTAGGCAAGACTAGAATAAGTCTTAATTAGAGTGCTGGAAATTCAGACCTAAATGTAAAATGAAACAGTCATCTTTATTTCCTCTTCAATTTTCACCCAGAAGCATTTATCATTTAGGAATTTGCTTTGATTTAGTGAGTAGGTGCTTATTTGATTGCAGCACTGAATAATCCAGGAATGCTTTATTTTCAAAGACCCAAAGATGCTTTATTCTACTAGATATCCTAGAAGTTATGTTTATTTACAGTTTCCTATGCCATGATGACACACCTAATCAGATAGTTATCACCTTTTTTTCACCACAGTTCTTTGTATATTCTTATGGAATCTCACAATAATGTGATTTTTTTACCCTCGAGTGAAAAGACAGTTATAATTGCATTTAGCTACCAAGGAAAGCAAGTCAGTAAGCGGTATTGTGGTAGCATTTCTGGTTCAATAATCAATAACTTATCATAAAAAGATGCTGACTTTTGGCTGTCTTTTCAGCATGTTTCTTCTCTTTGAGGCTACAGTCAGAATGACTGGGATTTCCAGGCACTGGTAGCAGTCCTACTATATGTAAGTGAATTCTTGAGGTTGTTTTAAAAGTTGTTTGCCCCCATACTTCTAAGAATCTTCAGGCAGTTAGTGACAGAATAATTACCCAGGGGCACTCCAGGCCATTTGAACTCTGCAGTCCCCTGAAGCTGCGTTTCTTACAGGTGGAAGCAATGTTTTGTACTGAAAAAGTAGAGGTACCTTACAGCAAGACTTGATGAAGGTGTTATTATACATGTACGTCAAAACAATCAGAAAACTGGAGGTAGCCAGGGCAAAAACTTACTCATGATGCACATTGACTATTGAAAATAACTGCTGATGCATGGATAAGCTGCACATGTAGGACCAAAACAATCAGCCACAAAGTTAAGAGACACTTATGTCATTTTTAAAGCCTGGTTTCTGCTGCCTTTGTGTAAGGTAAGTTCTTGTCTCTTTTTCAGCTCTGGTTAAACTTCTCCTGTGACACATGTGGCTAGAAAAACGGGATAGCATTAGAGAAAGCAGTTATTCAAGGATTTATGGAAGGAAAGAGGAGGTGATAAGACTGAGAAGAGCACTGATAAAAGACAAACAGTGGATAAAACTGAGACTAAACAAGAAGACCAGTAAATAGGCAAATTGAGGCAACTCTTGATCCAAAGATAGCTGCTGATGACTAATAATAATTTGGTTTTGGTAGCACTCATAATGTAAAAATTGATGGGCAAGCATTTCTTGCCAGAGATCATCCTACCATGCAAGATTTTTTTATATTTTAACTTGGGTTTTTTGGCCATCGCTGTGGGTTAATCATAGGAGAAACTGGTCAGACTATAATGGTTTCCATTGACCAGATTGATAAATGCCCTGTAAAGCTGAATGATACCCTGGGAACTTAAATGTCAGTGCAGTCCACATCACTACCCACACAGTGTATAACTGCATATAGAAAACTTATGAGAGTAATTATCTTTTCCAAACAGAAACTAAAGCTTTCTATCTTGGTAATACAAAAAGAAAAAGTAGTGCATGAAGAAAGCTTTGAAACCTTTGCTGACTGTTACTCTGACATGAGAAAGTCACACAAGCTATGGTGTGATATTAGGGCACTGCAAGGAGTGGTACTTCTCATGGGTAATGACATCCCTCCTTACACACCAATACAATGCCAGACAATGTACCATTTAGTGGCATATCTTCAGAAGCAAACCAGCCACCTTATAGCCCAGTGAACTTTAGACATCGTATTTCTAGTCAACCCCACAAAGAGGAACACCGCAGGGAAGGGCTGAGCCGGTTGCTTTACAGCCCTTCTGTGAGAGAAGGTGCTATCGCGTCCTCTTGCTGTCAATGCACTGTAGGCAGGGGATGACTTTAGAGAAGAAAATATGCAGCAGGAAGTTTTGAGGGTACATTAAACTTCTTATTTCACTTTCTGATACTGTAAGACCAAACTGGGAATATTTGTTCTTAACATAGCAGTGACCAGGGATATAAAGCAGAGTTTGAAGCCCCACCACTTCATATCATACCCTGAACTCTGGCATTTGGGTATAACCAAAACCTCAGCGTAGTTTTTGTTTCCTGGCTTTTTTTTTTTTTTTTCCCCAGTCATGCATGAAGCAACGAAAAGAGATCACAGGAAAACCCATCTCTTTGCTCATTATACTTCCTGCTGTTTGGTGTGCAGCTAGTCGCATGAGGTATGTATTTGCACGCAGCTTTTTCCTTGCTTTGCCTATGACTAACCAGAGAGATAGGAACTCCAAAGAGACTCGTTAAACCTATGAAAGCTGCCACAGTTTGTCACACGTGGCTCTGCACACGCAAGCAGAGCGTCGCTTTTATAGTATACTGCAAGTCTCTCCTTCTGCAACAATAGTAACTCATGTTGCTGCTTTAGTCTCAGGAGAAGCTGCTATTAAATGGTAGATGTTAGTTTAATATTAATAATTGTCTTAACTTCATACATCTACAGGTTTTCATCTAGTAAAAGGGAGCTATTCATTTTTCCTCATAAAAACAACATTTCTCTGAAGGGAATTTAACAGATGTAACGGGGTTGATGGCAGGTGCAGCGTAATGAAAACAAGACACTTTGAACTGTCAGTGGCTCTCTAACTGCTCTTTGTATTACCCTGGCAGAGGTGTGCCTGCTCCAGTTCAAAACAGCTGCTCTCTCACAAGTGTACTCCCGGCTCCCATTCACCACCCTGCAAGGAAAAGCAGGGCTGCAGAAGGAGAAAAAATGTAGAAAAAAATATCTAGACCAGGTGAAAAACATCTGCCTGCACATCAGTACAGTTTAGAGCAGTCAAGAGGGGCCGTAATGTTTTATAGAACTTGCATATTGTCATTTCTAAGGGGGAAGACTCAGAAAATGAAGATTCATTAAAGCTGTAGAACTGGATGTCGGACGAACACCTCTTTCATCATCCAGCACACCACCGTGGGGAGCGCTGCTCTTCTGCAGAGTGTTCTCCGCTTTTCTCCAGTTAGTTTTAAATTGGTGCTAGGGCTTCTGCCACAAAAGATATTAATAGGTCTTAGCAGCAAGAGATGTTTCTTGATAGCTAAACTACAGATAGCCTTTCTCCCATTTTATGTCATTATGATTATGTTGCTAGTTTGTAATGCGTTAAGATTTTGTCTTTGTTCTTGTTTTTTACATTCTTCACCTTCTTGTCTTCTGTATGACAGAGCTGACTATTTTCATCTTTCTCCACATATTAGTCTTTTGACCATTTAATCAATTTTGTGCCTTTTTTATTCTTTGTAATTCCCTCGTCTCTGTCCATATCTTTCTGGCTGAGACTCTCAGAACTGTCTGCAGTATTAATAAAAAATGCATGACGCTGTAGTAAAAAGGTTTCTTGGCCTGGGTTTGGGGTGACCTGTAAAACTCTTGTGGTAAAGTCATAAAGTAAGCTATGCAGCTCACCTGAAATTTATTAAACCTTCATATGAAGGTTGCAAGATATATAATTTTAAGACCTTTGCAGAGCTGTTTTTCTAATACTATTACTTTAAGTTTATTTTCCTTTCATTTTTATTTTCCCTAAGTCACTCAGCAGAGTGTCTTCCAGGAGGAATTGATATCTTTTAACACTGCATATAGAAGTCCTTCTGTTCTGCCATGGTCTTTTTTATGCATGTGACTACACAATGAATGAGACTGCTTTTCCGCAGGCAGTCGCTGGGACTTCCGGACCATAGTCAGGAGAAACAGGAACTGCTGAAAAAAAAATCTATAACCACTGTATGCAGTTGTGTGTGCAATTGTCTAATGTTGTCTCCTTCTAGGTGGCATGGGAATATCTGGGACGATGCAGTTGCTATTGCATTTTACTATAGATTAAGATTTAAAGACAAAACAAAATGTTCTCAGTGACTACACAAGGTTGTTTCAAGCCCTATTGTCAAATTTCATAATGATTAGAACAGGAGAGAAGTTAGGACCACTGAACTGTGGGAGACACACTGTATCTTTAAATAATTAATTGAAAAAATAGCACCAACACAGATTATACTCAAATTATTAGTATATAATCAGAGATCTGTTCCTCAACTATTTGTCTTCCAATTGTAGATGTAATGCATTCCTGTGACATCTTAACTGAGAAAGGGGCATCTGCCATCAAGCACGCTGGTTTTAATCAATTACTGATTTTTACTATCTTGCAAAATAATGTTTTACCCTACTGATTTAACTTTTTCATTGTATGTATTTGGAAATACATATTTGACTACCTTTCATATGAAGTAATAGACCATACACTTATTGATATGCTTCATTCAAGACGTGGTGGCCCAAACTCAATAAAGCACTTAAGCATGTGCTTAAAATTAAATATATGCTTGAGTATATTACTGAAAATCCACCTGCTGAAGGGCTTTCCTGAATAAAGGTGGCTTTAGGCATATGTCTGACTACTCTGTTGAATTGCAGCTTGTGAGTCCTATTATATTGAGAATTGAATGGAGTCACTCAAAGTGTATAAAATTAAGCACGTTTATGACATGTTTATGATTTTGCAGGATCAGGGCTTAATTCATATCTTGGAGCACATATTCACATGAGGAGCTCTTTATTAATGAAGGGATTCAGAACGGGTCTTTTTAAGTGGCAGTTTTAATAAGAAAACCTTAATAAAAAGTGTAAACTACAGAGTAATGATGTTAGTTCAGTTCCCTAAGGCAAGCCTTACATCATCGTGTTTGTGTACAGTAAATAAGCCTACAGAGAAAAAAATCCAGGCCAATAAATGGATTATAGAAACGAGTTTGGTAATGAAACTTTACACATGGACACATTTGCCAGTGAAGGCAAAAGGTGTGTGGCTGAAACGCTGTTAAAAATAAAGGTTCTTCTGGCTGCCTAATATTTCACTGGCCTTTGAAATGTTCATTTGCATAAGTATGTTTTCTTATGGCTTCCTTGAAGAAGGGATCTATTATTTGCATACTGAAGATGCATGCTGGCACTCTTCTTAAAAAAAACTTTTCCACAACATGGGAGGAAACTCAGAAAATCAAGTCACCAGCAAAACAATAAGACAGGTCAGAGTGAGCTGAATATTCATACTTTGTCTGAAGGCATGAAAAGGCTGACAGCTCTGAGATTTTAATTTTCCATGTTAAAAATCTTGAGGTCCCAATCATACAATGAATTCCACTTACGTGAAGCACGCTGCAGGACCAGGGCCTGAACTAATACAGTGCACCTTTAGATCAGTCATCTGCTTTCATCAACTTTCTCTTCTTTGTCTAACTGCAAAGTGGATTTAAGCTGTTCTTGCATGATGATACAAAATTCAGTGCAACTAGCAGACCAGAGGAAATTTAGATAAAACTTCTTTTTTATGGACAACTTGCATACTAAATGAAGCTGCTCCCATCACCAGCCCCATGCTTTCACTCGAATACCTGTGCTGCCCTGGCTTGTTTTCTAAGCAGTCTGCGCTCTTCTGTGAAGAACAGCAAGTACCACAAAGTAGCAAAGGTGGAGACTAAAGCAGCTGCCATACTAGCCAACAAACTACTCAACCAGGCTTTTAGGAAACATCCACGCAGATGAGGAAACTGCACTGCAGACTTCAGGCTTGAGGTCAAAGATGCATCATTAGAGACATCATTTCCTGATATTAAAGGCTCCAAATCATTAGTCTTTTAATACATAATATCAATAGCTGTAATGAAAAATGCAGCTAGGATGTAGAGAATCCCCATAACCTTAATGTACTCTCTGCCAGTGGAAGCATAATGTATATATGTCAGCTGAGCTGGAGACAAACAATGGGTCAAATGGAGAAAATGAAGATGAAAGCAGCAGCTAAACCTCTGATTCTTGCATGTGAATGCAAATCACCTCTGTTCCCCGGGTCAGCACAAGCTGCGCCTCTGGAAACGTACCGAAATGGAGCGCGAGTGGGATTTCTGTAGAACGCATGACTTCTGGCTCCTGCACAGCCAGACGTTTCACACTGTGCACAGCAGATGGGAGCTGGGAAGTTCAGCCCAAGCATTGAAGTTTGCATACATATGCATAAATATATATATATATGTATATATAGTGTGTGTTTGTCACTAGACCCTGGCAGAGCTGCTGCTGGTAGCCTCTCATTGGGCTGTGTCTGGATCCCACCACACCGGGTCCATGTGCACCGAAGCTTCCTTGCACGGCCCTGGCACGCTGCCTGGGCACGGCTGCTCCACTGGCAAATGGATCCTCGTGGCCCTTCAGGGCCATGGCTGAGCCCTTTCTTTGCAGACTCCCTAGCAGCCCAAACACACCTTTTCCCAGGGCATGGATATTGTGGGCACACTAAATTTAAAAGTAATTTGCTAAGGAGCCCCAGTCATTGAAAGCGGGTGGAAATATAGACTTTATCTGGGTTCTAAAAATCAGTTGTCTTTTAAAATTTTATCACCAGAGGTAGCTGTGAATAACAACAGCATAATAAAACCCCATGCACCTTTTTCTGCTTCAGTTTCTTCTCTGCTTTTACAAGTTCTCAACAGGGTATGTGGATGAGTCTTCAAGTGAGATAGGGATCCTCTTCCTGTTTCGGGTTTTCTGAATCACAAATCCATCCTGTTCAAAGACATGGCATTAACACCATATTAGTTTCTTTACCCTTTTGAGCTTTTATACCTTTCCCAAGCCTCACTCCAGAGGCTTGGGAAAGGTGGTTACACACAGGATGAGGCGACCTCAATTAAATCCAGCAATGCTTAACCCCTTTCCATTATCCACAGTCAAGAGCAGTGTTTCCTTAACAGTTTTTAACTGCAAGGTGCATTTTACCTTTTTTGAAAAAATTCTGCTGATCGTTGTGCAGCATTGCTGCAGAGATTTCCATTTAGAACAAAATAAAAGGCTGAATTAAATTTCATTTATTACTTTTATTTCCTCCTCTCCCCACTTCTGCTTGTTTGCTCATGTGTTGAATATGTGTACATTTTTTCATGTAAATGTATTTTTGCAGGTTTTTGCAGGCAACATTTAATCTGTATGGCATTGGTGTGGGAGATAAATAACTTGGGTTTGACTGCATATGGCTGACTATATACATTAAGACATTTCTTGATGCAATGATTTCCTTAGGTTAGTCAGAATATCTAAGTTGTAAACCAATAGAAACGCCAAATATATACCTGTGGACAAAAAATTATGTTAATTTTCATTGACAAGCTGGTTTCTGGAAAGTTAGCCATGAATGCACAGATAAAAAGTGCTTTTAGAACTGATCTCTCTAAAAGTTCTTTCTACCCAGATGCCCGTGAAAATCTGAAATATACCGACACATATGTGTTTTCTTCAGCTCTTGCTTCTCTACAAGGCTAGTGTGAGAAACGTCGTAGTTCCAGGAAAAAAGGCTTTAAATATTGCTATTTTTCACTGCAAGATGCATTACTACAGATCCACTGCATGAGCTGAGATTTCCCAACTCATTTCTAGCCCGATTTAGCAGGCATACAACGTTTGGATAATTGGGGCAAGTTCTGGACTCTTTCTGAACGACACCATAACTCCATGAGCCATGACCGGTGTCTCCCTCGCCACAGCAGTCATCTTAGCCTCGGCCCCAGGTGGGAAACTACCTCCCGGCATTTAAGCGTTGCTCTCAGGTGTTCGAAGCGTAATGGAGCTTTAGGCCTTTGAGGGGAGGGTGGGGAGGGCTTGGAGGAGAAGGTCAAGATTCCTAAATTAAGGCTTTTCATTTTCTTCCTGAGAAATGAAGAGTGAGAGGCACCACTAGAAGGCAATTCAGACCTCAAGAGGCTAGAGCATCCCCTGGAGGTGCTTCTCCCACTCTTCATTCGCTGTAGAAAGAGCCAAAGGTGACGAGGCTCATGTTTGGGTGCCTGAGACAAGTGTGTAAAATTAGGTAGGCCGATTCCTCTCCTTTATGCCATCACAGATTCCCTGTTTTGCCCTTTTGTACAGCTTGCACAGGGCTGTACGTTAATACAATATTGATGTTGTGTGACAAGTTAAAAGGCCAATAAAAGTAGTGCTCAATGTGAATTATTTCACCTATTTGATACCTGCTTTTTCCTTAACTCTCTTAATGACACAGTGTGTTTTCCTACCCCAGTGACATTCAGTTGCATGTATTGTTAATTTTTGCTTTGTAGCTTGCATCTAGATTACAGTTTGCGTGTCCCCAAAGTGGTATCAGTTGCCTGAAATCTTGATTCCTCAGTGTTGTGTGGCTTGCATAAATGTCAGCTGGTCCAAGGGAGCAGTTTTAAAAGAAACAGAGCTGATCTGACATTCTTCAAAGGGAAGCCTGGGAGACTCATCTCTGCACCTGGGTTTGTTATATACACTGAGCAACGGGAAGAGTGCTATGAATGCTGTCACTCGAGCAGTGAAGAGGGACAGGCAGCCATGTCAAAAATGACAACGTTTCTTTTACTAGTCTTGCAAAAGATGTCTGCAGTGATGTGACTGCAGATGACATCAAACAACATAAGTGGCTGGTTTCTGCAGTAGATTGAAATTCATCCAGTTCCCTGTGTTCACTGTGATGACTTTCAATGCTAATTCTCAGTGAGTGAGGCATGAAATATATTCACAGGCTATACACAGCCAGGATACTTTTAAGTTATTTGAGGTACCTGTGATGTAAACATCTGTGCCTCTTGCTTTCGTGCATTTTTTTCCTGGGTTTCAATTATGCAGTCAAAGAAACACTGGAAAAGGGGAGAACAAGTTTGCTGATCTAGTTCTTTTTCTTTTTTGAAATGAATGAGTGCCTCATTGCCTGAGCAGAGGGAAACACAGGATAGAAGCACACTTTCATCTTCTCCAACAAGGAAGAGATCAGCCGAATTGATGCAAATGAGGTGTTTTTGAAAGTGATCCCCAAAGCTCACTGTATTCGTTGAGCAAAACTGTGGGTCACTTAAACTTTCATTTGGAAATCTAAATAATGTGAGATGGTGTAAAAGATGAAAAAGTTTTAGCTTGAGTTTTACTGCATGGCTGTAGAGCTCTTTGAAGCTGAAGCTAAATCCAGCATTCAGCACACGCGGTGTCCTGCAGCTGCAGCAGCGTGTGTGCTTCACTGTATTTGGTGAGGATGCTTCTCAGTCCTGACTTCAGATGACAGTCTGTGCTCCTCTTAGGATTACCTGGAAGAAAGAGGCTGCAAAATGCAAGGGGAAAGGAGGGAAAAGCCTCCTGTGCGTGTGTGGAAGGTCATGGGAATGTGGTGACAGGAACTGCTCCCTGGGATCTGCAGAATAGGAGAACTGGGAGAACAGTCTAATTGTCAGTGCGTCAGGTCTAACTAATCCAAGGTAAGTGGGGTTATGGTAGTATAAATAAGAAAGGGATTTCTTGTTCAGTATAAACTGATACTAAGCCTTTTTGTTTACCACAAATAACTTCTTCCTTTTTAATACGTGACATTCAGTATCTGCATTTTGTGTTAACTCCTTTGCTACGTACTGTCTGCTTTTACAATCAGCTAGGAAGAAAGAGACACATATTTCTGTTATGACTTTTGGATTTCAGTCTCTATTCTAATGGCTTTTTCACATAAAAGACATAAATAGCTGTGGGAGCAAGGGGCTGGTACTCCCCCCGCTTTCCCAAGGAGAAGGCCACAGAGTAATGCACAGCCTCTCCTCCTGACTGCTCACCTTGAATTCAGGTTTTTGTACCGTGGAAGAGCTTTTCTAGGATAGGGTGAGAATGTCTTCACCCTAGAATAGATTACCGGATGGCTGTAAAGATGACAAAGATTAATTTAAATAAGAAGTGATTTAAATAAAGGAGAAGTAAAGCCAGGACTCTCGCAAGCTGGCTGTGCCTCCTAGCCACCGAGCGACCTGACTCATGAGCTTTAGTGGTTCCCGCTGGAGCGATTTCAGAGGTCAGCCCAGCCAGCGGTTTGCCCTGTCCTTCCAGCAGAGGCGGCAGATGGGGCGACATGTCAGCTCCTTCACAAGGTGATCGGTTAGGCTGGCGGCCATTCGACCTCGCGCCCTGGGCTGCGACCTGCGGCAGCCGAGCAGCAAACACCCAGCTGGATTCCTGCAGGGTGGGAGTGGGGAGGCTCGGTGGGGAGCGCCGGAGGGACCTGCCAAGGCTGGCGAAGCAGTGTGGGACTGCTGAACCACCTGGCGGCTTGGGCTCCTCCACTGTAATAGTCTAGCAGGGAGATGCGTGTTGAGATCTTGCAGAGAAGCCGGTCTGCTGGGAGGGCACCAACAGAACCTGCTGGAACAGAGCCTCTCAGGGAAGAGCGACGAGTTAGTAGCTTCTGGATCTTCCCTGGGTGCAAGCACACACTTCTCCATCAAGGCTGAGACACCTTCAGGTGTAGAAGGAAGTAGAATTACAGACACTTGGGTTGGGACTCATCTACCTTTAGACATTTGTGCTGTGAGTGTTTATATACAAGCTGGTTACACCAGGCTCCCATTGATGAAGAATAGTCCCTCTTGGGATGTGATTCATCAGACTGACAATTTCAGCATCTTACAAGCTCTTTAAAATTTTACTATGAAGCTTCTCCATGTTGGTAGGTTTATTGGTGATACCTAATTATTGTTGTCTTCAGATAAAGCTGCAGTAAGAACACTGTCCTCCCTTTTAAAAAATTAATTTCTCCAGACATCTGTTTCATAAAAGAGTCGTAAGGAGAAAAAAGATTTAGGGTTTCTCTCTTATGAAATGCCAGGAAATAAGGAAGGGAAGTAGAGCTGAATTTAGATGGATCCATAGGCTCTATCTATTTGTGACCTGACACACTAGCCATTTGATCATTATACCTCTTTAGCATTTAATAAAGCAGAATAAAGGCTTTTATTTTATTAAATATTAATTCACCTTTTCATATTTTTAGGGAAGGCTATAGGAATAAAGCACTGATGGAGGAAGATAACTGAAGGGATAACAGTAAATGAGACACAATTTCCCTGATTTCTAGCAAAAGCTCTCCTGGCTTTATGCTACCACTTTATCTAATTATATCTGATTTTTTCAACAACAAAACATAAAGAGAAAGAAAAAGAGAAGAAAGCACAAACAGCTTGGCTCTTTGGAAAAAAAAAATTGTCACTGAAAGCAATTTTTTTCCCCTCTTTGTTTACTGGTGAAGGTGAAGCAGTAACTCAACATGCAGGTACAGACGTGATAATTTACTTGTCAGTTATGTGGTGGAAAAATCACTCTTAATGATAATTGTTGTATTAAGGTTTGGTTTTTTTAAATCATGAAGGCAGCTGACTATTCTTTTTCAACAGTGCACTCTACTGTTTTTTATTCCTGGCCCCTATCATCCTACACGTATTTTTTCACCTGCCAGAGTCAGAGGGGGATCTTTTGTGTTTTACCATTCAGCACAAAGGCTATTTATGGTCCTGAGTCTGGTCTTCTCTATCCACTTGGCAATGTTATTCACTGTTATTAAGGATGAGCAGATAGAAAATGTACCTATGATTCGGCATGATTCACTTGTTGACAGAATCAACCCTTACATTTCTTTAGATGCCCATTTCTCAAGTACAGCAGATCATAATCTTAAGCAGTGACTTTATATTAAATTTTTAGCACATCTATTGAACTGGTATACATAGTGCATTTAGGTGATTTAATAATGTGTTTTAAGCATTCAAAACGAAAGGGAAGGGGAGCTACTTCTTTGGAAAGATGGTGGTTATTTAGTTCAACTGGTTAGAGAAAAATTTTTGTTTGTTTGTTTGTTTGCTGCTTTCCAATGATATACTATAGGGATGGGGTGTAGTTGACATAAATGGGAATCATGCAAATTAATTTGTTTTGTAAAGCTTCACCCTGAAAAAAATAGATGATCCAGCAGCAATGGGATGGGGTACAAAGTAGCCATCCCAGGCGAGAACAGAAAGCTTCTAGAAAATGGACAGGAATGCAGGCAAAGATTGTAGCTGTCATAACTAGTAGTAGCTGTACATATTAAAATTATACTTTCATCAGGAGAAACACACCCAGTTACAACAAGGGTGAATTTCTCTTCATTTCTAATTAAGCAAATAAACTAAAATAGAGAGGAACATTCTGTCACATCTCAGTGCATACAGAAGGCAAGGTGAACTAGACCTTGGCCTCCTGGCTTGGCTTCTCCCATAACTTTGACCAATAAAGCATATGTCCATGAAGAGTTCAAGTCCCAAACAAGCCTTCTCATTAGAAGATCTGGAAAGGACAGTACTTGATGTTAAGGGCCATTAGCAAAGGAGATGCTGCTTGTCACATGCACACAAGTGCCCATCATGTCCATAACCTGCTTGGCGATTATCAATGGTTTTAACTGTTGATGTTCTGTCTAGCTCTCTAGATATGGTTTTTCCAGCCCCTCTACCACCCATCACCTGAGGGTATGTCAAGTTACAATCAACTACCTACCTCCATCTGCTGCACTCCCAGTGCAGATGAAGCATGCAGACCAGCTATTATAATGTGTGTACAAGCAGTAGGATTTTTACCAGGAGACAAAAATGGAAGGAAAAGATATGCCGCAGGGAAGGAGAGGGGATAGATGAAGCTAGAGATCAGAGTATCCTGCTCCTACTGCTACGAGTGAGTTGGGCAGCACGAGGGCTGTCCTTGCTGTTTTCCAAGGGGTTTTATGCCATTCTCCACTCCTACAACAACAGCTGCCACCCCAGAAATAATGTTATTTCCCTGAAAACCAGCAAGAAGCCTGGTTCTTCATGGCTGTGGTGCAGCTCACTAGGTATGGGAGGTTCATGACTCACCCTCAGCAATTTTCTGTCCCTTGGTCCCAGCCATGCCCACACTGTAGGTCTCTCCTGCCCAAAATGCACAGCTTGTTTGGTCTTGCTTAGGGATATCACCATTTAGTCAAATTTTAATGATGCAGCTTTAATAAGGATGGATTTTCCTTTTTACTCCTGTCTTCCTTCTGGCATAGCAGAGCCCTTCAGAATGCAGTAGCCCACACAGCAAGACCCTCACAGAAAGAAAGACAAAAACAATTTCCAAAATTTGGCAGTAATTGAAATAATTTCTTTATTAAATATATGGTAAGAACTCTTTTTTCTTTTTACAGCTCCCTTTTGTCATACCTGTATCTCCCCAAATCCACTTTATGTAAAATTGTGTTGCAAAAAGAATTACAGATAAAGTAGCCCATGTGGATTCAGACGTGTTTAGTATCATTTTTCCTTTTCCACCAACAGAGGGAGTAGAGTTATCTTTCCCCTCCAGAGCTTTTGGCCATAAGGCTTCATTATGTGAGACCAGTAACTTCGCTGTGGGTTTTGCATGTGTTAGGGCAGGAGGTCAGCTGGGTCTGGGTTTGCAATCTTTAAAAAATTATGGTGCAGTATAAACTTACACAGACTGTGTAAGATTAAATCAGAACAGCTGATGTGTTGTGGGCTGAATGGATGTTGCACCAATTATGAGATACGTATTGAAATTTTGCAATGTGGTGCACTCCCTTAAGGACTGGTGATGAGATCTGTTAATTGCATTATATTATCTGCTGGTAACTGCACCATTAATGCATGTCAGCACCGCTCCTGACAGGGCTGGCTTGAGGGGTTTTTACTGCCCTAGGCAAACTGGAAAGTGTGTGCCACTCTTAGCCACATTTACTTTCACAGTAAACAGTCACAACAGTCAGTTGTATGTAGGTCTCAATTTTAAATTATACACCAGTGACTTATTTAAGTAATTAGGGCCATATTATCCACCCCAACAGCCAAAAAATATTTTATGAAGAGGAGTCTTCATAAGAGTAATTACATTTCTTTCTTGATCCCTCCTAGACCATGAAGTGCTTGTGAGTTTGCACTGCTTAGTGAGCACTTGGCTAATGCAAAAAGAGCGAGGCTGGAAACGACAGATATTTGTTGCCCAAGGCCATACTCTCTCTGCGGCATCAAACCCTGGCTGACTTGCAGGGAAATTCCTGAAAAAGTTAACACTGAGTATGTCAGTCCTTTCCACCCCAAATCCTTCTCTGTCATTTTGTGTCTTGTGTTACTTCCAAATTGCATGACTTCCCTAAATTCCTTACTTCTATTAAAATTATACTTCTATTGTACTATTATCCTTCATCACAAATTTGCAAAGCCTTTGCCATTGTTTTAATTGGAATCCGTAATATCCCCTAAAGAACCGGCCTCTCCTTTCTTACACAAACCTATCTCGTGATGCTAACTCACCAATGCACGTGAGGACAATATACTCACGTTGGCTGGGCAGCTTGACTTTGCAGCCCTGGTCTCGATGTCACACTTGCTCCTCTATCCTTCTGGCTGTACAGGATATATCTGCTGAATTCCTATGAGCTGAAGTTGACCATAAGGTTCTTTTGGTTACTGTGCATAAAGAAATGCAGATTTATGGGGTCTATGCCTGTAAGCTTTACGTCCTGCCGAGTTTCCCTCTGGATGTCAAGCTGTGTGTGAGAGGAGGTGGGTGTCCCCTCGTCTTCTGTCCTGCGCTCAGTTCTGTCGCTTGCTATGCGGGGGGCGGGGGGGAATATATGGGGAGGAAATGTCTTATGGTAGGTTAAAAATCAGAATCTATGTACGTGGAGTGATAATTCGTTTAATATGATCTTCTAATCAGGAGTGTTCTGTGTTCTATCTATCTGAGTCGGAATTAGATTATTTAATATATGTAAAAAACCCAGGAATTGCTAGCCTGTTCTCCCCCTCTGCAGTCAAATTATCTAAATTTATTGTGAATCGGAAAGTTGAAACAATCAGTTTGTAAATAATGCAATACTTTCTGTAGTATTTTAATTGAAATTAATTATTTCTGCAGTCCCAGGTTGAAATATTTCATCTCTGTGCACTGAATCAAGCTGAAATGTTTGATGTTCAGCTGATGCATAGTAACTCTTCAATTTCCAAAGGAAAGCTTTATGGGCATTGTACTTGTCTTATTTCACCCTGCCTTACAGGAAAGGCTAATTGGCTGTAGTATATTTACCATCAGCCTTGCATACCGTATGACTCAGAGTATCCTACATGACTTGGTCATAGGGGAGGATACAGAGCATCACTGAATATATTGCCAGCCCAGGAAGTCCGTGAGAAATCACGGAGTTGTGTAGCATCTGCATCAGAGTTCCAGTGGGACTCCCACGAGGTGCTGAGCAGATGCAACTTGACATGAGAATGATTCAAATGAAACATTTCTGCTCAACAGACCAAAGCGTTTTGATGGGGACCACCCTGGAACAAATAACTTTGTTTTTATTTTCTCAGTTTTGGCAGAATCTTTTTTTCCTACACAGTTAGCATAAATCATTTAACAAAAATTTCCCTGAAAATTCTAACGTTTGCATTGCAAAAGTGTGTGCATATGTATGTGTGCATATACAAATACATATATGTGTGTATATATACATATATTGAACAAAGCTTGCATATGTTCCTCCTTGTTTTCATTTACCTGGGATGCTTAACTGCATTTCAGAAATGAGGGAGAGACATGACCCCAGAAATGAAACTTGCTGTATTAGACAAAAGGGTTACTGTAGGTATGAGCATTGACTTTTTTTTTTTCTTCTCTTTTTTAAAATTGTGTCTGTGTCACCTTGAAAAGTGAGTTGATTATGTGGTGCAAAATACGCATTAGAAAGTGCTTGGACTGAAGGACTGGCTGGCTCAAGGGATCAGTAATCTAATGTGGGACCTTTCACCCTTTAGTCACCAGCCTGACTCCGGCATAGGTAAGTAATAAAAACAGAAGTCTCTCTGCACCTGGCAGCCATTTGGATGAATAAATAAATTAAGCTGATAATATCAATATAATTTGGTGGAAAAAAATCCCACATCTGTGCAATAATTAGCATGCTTTTTGGGTATCTCAGCAAACAGAGCAAAACCTGAAAGGGCACGGGGATTGAAAATAACAGTGGGTTGTGCTTCTGTAATATTTCCCATCCTGAATTATCCCAAAGCATTTTATAATTTATTAACTTAAGTCATATTCCAGAGTGTATCATCTCCCTGCAAATGCCAGAAACCAGGGTCTGCTTAAATCCGATCAACTACTCAACTTGATAAGGACACCATGAAGACTGAATTTGTTTGTATTTAAAATTTCCTAAAGAGGGAGTTCTGGGGCTCTGCTTGAAAAACAGGTATGCAGGGGAGCGAGGCGCTGAACCGGCTCCAGGACTCTCTTCCCACAGTTACTTGGCAACATGGCCCTGGCTCTCCCTCCTCACCACAGTCCCCAGGACCTGCTTTTGGTTGGGGTTAATTAGATGTTGCTTAGTGCGTTCCCTGGCTAACGCTAAAGTCTTCTGGGAGTTTTCTTGTGGCCTAAGGCTGAACTCACAATAACTATGCTAATGAATTAATGGGAACAAGCAGGGAAAGGGTGAGTTACAGAAAGCTATCTGTCTTTTTAACCCTTGTGTGAGTCGGTGTTAATGTAGGGCTGGCAAACTCCGAAGCCTTGCTGGACATGAGCTGGCTTCCCATGGAGCTGCTTGGACGGATCCGCATTGCACTCCCTGGCATGCTGGTTCCAGCAACACGATGCGGAGGCACCCGAGCGCTGGGTCTGGAAGCCATACAGAAGTATTTATGCAGAGCTTAAGCTAATAAGCTCTGCCAGACCTGGGCTAGCCTGCACAGAGCCAGTAAGGATGTCTCTGCAATTGTGGCACCATTTATCAGCAAACTGGATAATCTGCCGGGGGGATAATGGAGAGCTGACTGTATATTGAATGTTTGTTTGCAATGAAAATTACGTGTTAGGGTTTTGACTCTAAAGCATCAGTGGATTAAAGTCAGACAGCTGACAAGATTTCCGCTCCTATCTGTCTGCTGGCCTCCTTCTCAGAGGTTACTGCCCCTGTGACAGGGATGGCTTAAAAGCTCATGAAGCAGCTTCTGAGTAGTTTATAACATGTTGTGGCAGGGTTTTTTTCTGGAATGATGGAAGTGATAAATAATATTCATGGTAGAAGTTTCAATAAACCAGGAGACTGATTCAGACACCTTGGACCCTTTCTGTTCTGTTTTCTGCAGGTATGTCAGGTTTTTTGATTGAGTTGCTAGAGAGGGAAACATTGTCTTGCTTCTGGCTGCATTCACTCTTTAAATGCCTAACTGGTTGCGGAAAGGATGATGAACATCCTCCTACATCCACCCCAAACTTTGGCTGTTTCGCAGCTCTCTGGGTGGACGCATCGCAGCCTTGACATTCGTGATCCAGTGCGCCAAGAGGAGTAACCATCAAAATATGATACCTGGGCAGAGCTTTCAGGGTCACAATCCAGACACAACAAAGATATAACAGCTGCAAAGATAAGAGAGGAAACTAGGAAGACCAGCTTCAAATGTTCTGTCTTGGATGTTTTAAAGTAATAGACATGACTGAGAGCAAGTGCGCATGTTCAAATACATGTGGTTGTGTAAACATCGCTAGAAGGGCCAGAAAAAGTAACATTTAAATTCGGTAATAAAAGAAGTTTTTCAAGAATGTTCTCCTGGAAGCACAAAAGCAGTTCATCGCCTTCAAAGGTAACGGAAGTAGGTGGAGCAAGAGACCCCCTTGGCTTAACTGCGAGCTTCTGGGTCTGCTGAAAAACGAAAGGGAAGCGTATCAGAGATTGAAAAGCAGATGAATACCCACTGAGGACTATAAGGGTATTGCCAGGGCATGCAGAGATGCAGTTAGAAAAGCAAAAGCTCAGCTCAAATTGAAATTGGCCAGAAATATCAAAAATGACAAGGGTTCTTCAGGTATGTAAACAACAAGCAGAAGCGGAAGTATAATATTGGCCCACTGTTAAACAGGAGAAGTGAATTAGTGACCAGCAGTGCTGAAAAGGCAGAGGTTCTCAACACTTTCTTCACCTCTGCCTGCTGTATGAAGAAAGGCTGAGAGACTTGGTTTTGTTCAGCCTTGTGAAAAGAAGGCTTAGGGGACACCTCATCATCATGTTTCCATACCTAAAAGGTGGCTACAAAGAAGAGGGAGACTCCCTTTTTATAAGGAGTCACATGGAAAAGATGAGGGGTAATGGGTGCAGGTTACTCCTGGGGAGATTTCAATTGGACTATAGAGGAAAAATTTTCACAATGAGAACAATCAGCCATTGGAATAATCCCCCCGGGGAAGTGGTGGATTCCCTAACATTGGACACTGTCAAGATTTGGCTGGACGGGGTGCTGGGCCATCTTGTGTAGACGGTGCTTTTGTCTGGACGGAGCTTTGCCAAGAAATTTGGACCAGATGATCCTTGGGGTCCCTTCCAACCTGGTAGTCTATGATTCTGTGATTGATTGTATGAAACATGCTGGAGTTACAAAATATCCTGAAATTCCCTGTTGGTATGATATGGCAATCAGGGAAGATCACATATTTAAATGTAGGAGAAAAAAATTAGTGCACAGCAAGGACAAAATTTAATCAATTATAATTTTATTCTGTTTGCATTTATACATATATATGGCATTAATTTCTTGCAGCAAAAAGAGCAAAACCAAAACAAGTACACCAAAAGTTTGTCACATCTGTTCTCAGGCCCTTTGTGCTTTTAAGAAGGAGGTGGAATAATCTTTGCGCAGTCTGCTGGGTGATACCTCTCTGTCTGTGACTGCCAGTCATGGCAAAAAGATTAGGTATGAGTTTTTATGGCAGTAGATTTTGTGCTACGGTCTGTCTCCACACCATGTGAGCACAAGGTTTTCAACCTATTTTTCAGTGGAGATGCATATTAAGCTGTAATATTTTATTCCTTTATTTATTGAAGGGAATGCAGATTTTCCCCCTGTCTTTAAGATGGCAAGTGCTGATGCTGACAGTAGGGTCCCAAATGATACTGTGATCTGTTTGTCGTGCCCATGCTTCCTGAACTAAGCAGGAACCCTAGCACCCACCTGGCATGCAGATGCTCCTTGCTGTTAGTCATGGTGTCTTTCTTTCTACCTCTGCATGCATTACACTGCGCAATTAACTTTGTATCTTCATCTGTGAAAGATCTAATTCTAAGTATGTATTTTCCAGTTCCCTTTTAATAACGCAATCTGTGAAAGAAGACATCAGAATGGAAATTGCCTTTAGAAAATGTTTTAGTATATATGTCGTATATCATGTGACTGAAGATTTTGTTTGTTTGCAGCTTTCACACTTACAAGAAATTTTAACATTAAGGACCTATTCTTGCATACACCAATGCCCTTTTGGAGTACCCTGATGCCCACCCATTTTACAATTCCTTCACAATGAGGAAAGTTTAAGTAGTCTCATAATAAAGGAAAATATGGCTCATATATTGGTATCTTTTCAAGTCATTGAAGAAGAGAGGCAGAATTGGTTTAACAGCCATGTTTTCTTCAAGGTAGCAACAAAGGGTGTGTAAAACCCTGTTGATAACTGAGATGTAACAGAGTTCATGTCATTTTCTTTAACTGGTGTTCCAAACCTGATAGGTGTTTGATGGGCTATCACACACAAGGTTTTCTTGCTACTTGCTTTAATTCCAGACTGTTAAAGTATGGATACTCTCGCAACGCTGAAGTACTCATCAGGCTCACATCCCCATTGTCCCATGCTGTGCACAAACTTGTAGCAGTTGCATGTGTTATACCTGAAAGTACTTTGGGTTGTCTGCTGGGTCATGTTTCCTGGAATTAATAGTTGGGATGATGGACCTCCAATCTTTGGCAGATACTGGTTTTCACGGTTATAAGCTTGTTAAGGCCCTTACAACCAAAACATTAAGGAAGATGCTCTCCATATGCAAAACTATATTAATATTAATAGTTATATTTATATTACAACCTACATAAATGTTTTCAGGATGCAGAATAACCATCTTTAAAAAAACTGTCATTAATTATGAACATCACATTCTCAACAAAATTACACAAAGGTGTATAAAGTGCTGGAATTGATGGAGCGGTATTTCACATATTTTTCTGCATTATGGCAGCCACAGCAAAAGTCTGGGACCTAAAGCTCTTGTCTATAGCAGTCCGGGCTCATCCACACTGCAGAAGTATCCTCTCAGAAGGTGCCCTAAGGGATCACCTTAAGCTTCTACACAGAAACAAGCTCTGTCTTGGTCTTAGGCCAACCTCAAGGACAGTCTTGCTGGCATTTAACACAGATAGAAAGCTTCTTCGGACTCCAGGACTCTCTGCATGGTAATATAGATAAAGTCAATATGTTTTACAGGATCTGAGCATTTATTAAGTGCTGCTGTGGCCCAAATATGGTTCTAATGCAACAGTTAAACAAAACAAATCAATGGAAAAAGTACCATTGGCTTCAGGGATGATTGTTTCAGTCTCCTGAGGTTTTATTGTAAATGCAGATGTGTTCAAGCCTATTGCTATGAAGTGAAGAAGTCTGTGCGTTACTTGACTGAAGCAAACTATGATTACTCTGACATCGTTGCTCTGCAGAATCTTGTTTTCAAAGCTGAATACAAAGACAGTTGTGTGAGTCTTCTGTATCTCAGAGCCACTGACCTCATTACTTAATAAATGGAATAGTTTAATACATCTACGTAGGGATTTTTCTTTTATTTTCCTGAAAAAAAATTACAAAATGGACAGTCTGCCATTTTGGCATGATATAATAACCAACTCTGTGCTACCTAATGCACTTTTAGATTTTCAAAAGGCATGGGGTTTGCTGAAAGGACCATGAGTTCTGCAGAGGAAAAAGGTATATAAAGTGAGATCCCATGTGACAGCTACGGAGCAAACAGAAATCTGCCAGTTCCAATGTCTTTGATGTCTGAAAAACAAACACTGAGATTCAGGTGCAAAGTTATTAATTAAAAAAAAAAAACAAACTACCTTGAAATACTTTGTGTATGTGAGTGTGTAAATTTTGTAATTTAATATTCTGGGATAAGAAAGACATATTGCAGGAATATGTGAGCCTATCAGATTTATCGTCTTAGAAAGTCTACACTGGCTAGTTATGGTTTGATTTTAAGTAAGTGCTTTGACTCATATTTTGATCAATCCTGTAGTGGGTTTTTTTGAGGTCCAAATGTTCAAACATGCCAAGTACCAAACTGTCCCCCAAAGTGTCATTCTGGGTGTTCTAGGGCTGCATGAACAGAAAATCTAGAACCATGAGGCTCAAGGTGACATGTTTAAAACCAGTCAGAAAAATATTGCCCAGTCCTATCTACACTTTAATTTTACTATGGAACAGGAATATTGGGGGAAAATCCCATATCTGCATTCAACTGTCAGGTAGAAATTTTACATTGAAGTCACAACCATGCAGTTATTCACAAAAGCAAAATTCATACTTAGATAAGAAAATATTAAGAACCCACTGTGAGATATGAGTGAACAATATGGAGAAACATTTCTTTCTTTTTTCTTTTAAGAGTTATTTCTTAATATTTTAAAACTGTCCTAGGCTATGGTTAATGAAGAAAACTTGAAATAAGAAAGGAATAATGCTAAACTGTAGTTCTGTTGCAATGCAATTGAAACTAAAATCTGTGTTTATAATAGTTTGTCCATGCATTTATTCAAATATATGAAAATGTATGCAAATTTACATCCTATTGTTTTGTGGTTAGGTATACTACAAGGGATGTTTCAGGCTATGCAGATTCCCTAGTTAACAACTCTCACTGACTTCTGTTGCGATATGATTCAAACATGGTTTGCAACTGATATTGAAATCTGAAACTAAAGAGGGCAAGCAAATGTGAAGTAATATTATCCAGGAACTTAAAAGAAAATGGAAGAACTATCCATTCTTGCAGGTACTTTATATTACAAAAAAAAATCTCTTGACTCATTTTTTAGTTTTTTTGTGTCCATGCAGTTAGGCATGTAATTACCTGTTTACCAGGTAACAGCCTAGACATTCAGCATTCAATAAATTGGTGATTGCATTCAGATGAAATTCAAGAGAATTATTACCACCCTAAATAATACTTACATTTATTGCAAATCTTAAATGACCCTTTCTAAAAATTGTCAGTCTCTACAGTTCATCCTTTCCCCTAACGGACAATAAATCACTTAAGCACCCCTCCAGTTCTACTGAAGAGGCATCTGATTAACACCCTTTTTCTAATAGAGGTAAGAACCTGGGAGGGTCAGGAATGAAATCTAAATATCTCTTTTCACAGCTATTTGGGAAAGAAATCTGTGTAGTAGTTTGATCTGTATCTGCACTTGGATTGAGCAATTGTGTTCAGGCAGAGAATTGCCTGGCATTATCTTATGACTCACTTGACAGAGCTTACCCCTACTTTTCATTACCTGAGAAGAGATCATTACAAAACATACAAGTAGTATAATTTTATAGCAATCTATTTTGAACTAGCAAATTAAATGGGAAGAAGAGAGGAAATGGAATGCAGCAAGCATAATGCTTTTAAAATGTTTTTAAAGAAATAGGAGCCTAGCAGAAATGTGGGAGAAGGTCCAGGTTAGGGAGCAGGAGCCTTTTCACTGTCTTGTGACATGGTGGGACTAACTGCACAGACCGGATTCATGCTGGAGAACCATCTCACTGAAAAAGGGTAAATATACGTGGGTGTCATAGGTGAAAAATATCTTAAATTGTGAAGGGTAATAGGTGGCAGATAATTGGGGTGAGGGTGTGTGTGTTTTGGCAAATGTCCAAAATTGCACTTTTGAAGTTTCAAGCTGAAGCCTGGTGCTTGCTAGCTGCAACCAATACAGGCTAGTTATAAATTTTCATAACACTTGGACTAAACAGCAGTGAAAAGCCCTGAGTCCTCTGATTACTAAAGACACACATGACAGGACCAACAATTAGGATGCTGATTATGCTTCCGCATATAAACTAGATTGAGTAAACCCTGGGTTTGGGGGGCCTGTGAAGAAAAGGAGGCCAAAAGAAAAGGGTTCCCACAAAGAAAAAGTGGTCTTGGAGAGAAGAGGACCAGGAAAGAAGGTGGTCAGCATCCTGACTGGGGGATGCATGCTGGTGGTCAGAGAGGTGCAGAGACAAACACCAAGGGATGCCCAGGGACCTTTACCAGTGATGGTCCAGAAGGGTTACTGGGAGCAGCAGGGCAGCAGGAACCAACAGGACTTTGTGTCCAACTTTCCCAGACCAGCAGCATCTGGGATGGAAGGCAAGGGCTAGAGAGCAGGTGGGGGAATGAAGGAGTCTGAAATGATCAAGTAGGCTAAAAGATCTAATCTTGTTGGTTGTTAAGTAAAGCCCGGTATCCAGCTCCACTACCAGTTACTGTTTATTCTGTCTCTCCCGTGACAGTCAAGGAGGACAAAGTGACCAGCAGAAAGGCTTCAAAGTCAGGCTTGGGGATTTTGGAGGACTGCACTGTTATCAAAGTGTGTGAGGAAGTGCAAAGCCAAATAATATCACTCTCCTCCAAACTCACATCTGAAGTAACTCCCTAGTAACATTTTTGGGAGAGGAATTAATTAGAGGAAGAAGAATTTTGCAGGCAAGGTCATCACATTCAGTTGGTTTGGAGAACTAATGATAATGAAGTGCAAAGTTTTACCTGAAAGCAGGATCTTCCCACTCTCCTGGCCTTCCTCTAAGATTATCTCACCTCTTGGCCCCTTTGCTTGCTATGAGTAAGAGTCAACATAAGTGCAAGTCCCAAATCTGAAATACAGCCAGTTTTATGGGATGCTCCTGAAACATGTTTAATAGTCAACCTGGCTGAAGCATCTCCAAGACACAGAGAAAAACTATAATTAATAGAGGAATAGTAACAGAAGAGGCTGCAGAGATGCGCCCTGAGCCTAAGGTTTTAATGCCAAGACTCTTAAGCTGACTTACCAGCATGACAGTCAAAGCTGCCTGGAAGAAACTTATCCACAAGGTTGCAGGCACTTTTCTTGCACATGGGTGCAGAAGGCATTTTTACAGATAAGAAAGTCTTTAGGCAAAAATGTAAGATGCCTCAGAATGCTTTAAAGACCAGAAGGCATTTTTTGGCATTTTGGTAGCTCTTAACTCAAAGCTAGCTGAATGCCTTTGAATGAAATACAGTGGCTTTCAGAGGTGCAGCAACCTTCCTGACAGCCTCTTTGCTCTGTAGGAAGTTTTTCTTCCTTCATTCCCATGATCTGCCTGCTGCTGCCAGCATCCTCTCTGCTGGAGCCATGGGCTGCCATCTCCTCACTGTGGCTGTAATGGAGTTTCAACCACCCCTGTCTCCCCAAGACTTCTCTACAGCCTGGTGCCTTCCTCCTGCAGGTTTGGAAAGGTGAATTTAAATTAAGTGAAAGGAGTGGTGAGGCTGGGTGTGACCACAGTCTCATCAGTTTAAATTCATGTTGTAGTCCTTTCAGAAAAAGCAGTTGGATGTTTTTCCTGGAGCTCGGGGAGGAATGGGAAGGAAATGAGACTTCTTGGAGAGTGAGAGGGTGGTGGAGGCAGCAAGGCACAGGAGCAGGGAGCCACAGCAGGGATCCAGGAGCCGCAGGGAGGAAATGGGTTGTGTAGGGGCAAGTGGAACATGCTCGGCTCTGCAGAGATAGCCAGAAGCAAGGACACTATGGGCCAGGGGGAAGAATTGTGCAGAAATCTTTCTGTTTTGTTCTATTTACACCTTGCCAATTGGAGCTTTCTGTCATTAAAGATAATGATCCTAGCTGTTACTTTAAGAAAAAAATTGCTTTCCTGAAATTGTTTTGGGAAGTTTGCTATAAGAAGAAACCTAAGCAGACCCATCACAAACCTCTGGCCTGCTCGGGGTCCCAATGCACTCGACGCCTAGGTGAGTGCTCCAAGCACAAGGTACCAACCACAAGATTTAAATTGATTGCAACTGTTTCTTGTGATCCTGCTGGGATATAGGACAGGAACTCAGACGAGTCAGGTCCTGTCTACCTCTTAGCGTGGCATTTGCAGGAGCCTGGTACCAATCTGCTCAAACTGAAGAAGCTGTGTTTGTGCGTAACAAATATGTAGGCTTCTTGAGAGCTTTCAGGTCTGACATGGGAGCATTTAATGGGTTTAATGTTCCCTAGGGTAAGCCAGGGAACTGATATGTAATGTCCACCCATGTCCTCTTTAAAATGTGTAGTCCTTCTCATCTGTACACGGTAAATTGTTCTAAAGCACAAAAGGAGAGCATTGAATCCATGGAAGTTAATGCTTGTTTTGGAAACATTTTGTTTTCGTTTCAAACAAAATCCGTTTCTGATCTAGAGAAGGTGAACTTGCAGATGCAGAGAACTGAAAATTGTTCCTACAGTAAGACTGGTGTAAGCTTGAACAAGCACTTAAACTCTGATCTTCGGGTTTCCCCTCTAAAAAAGGTACATTAGTACTGTTAGCTGTGAGTAACACGGTCTTAAACTTGGGGCACTTTTAATTGATCTGAGTTCTTAGGGTTGGAGATGCTAAAGATAACTGAACAGATATCTCAGTTAGATGGGTCTTGTTCATTTTAGCTAGTAATACCAATAGCATTCATTTCAGTTCTTTTCATCATGCTTCATCTATTCTTTTTTATTAAAGCCAATTAGAAAATTTTCTAACTGCAATGTATTATCTCTGATATAATTACTAGTAAGTCATGAATACCAGTCATATGAGTGCTAATGAAAAGCTGTTCTGTTTCTTAAATTAGCTATCTTAATATTTTCTGCAGTAAATTTTCTTTTTTATTTTCCAAATCAAGTTTATAAAAGCGCAATAGAACAGTAATGGGACAGGGGTGCTATAAAAAAAATCTTAGTGAACGGAGTAATTGTAGCACTTAGAATAGATGAGATGTTTGCAATTAATTTTACAGTTACCACTCAAGACTGTATTTTGGGAAATAAAATATTTTACTAACTTAAATTAACACTGTTTGTAGACATTTCATCTTGGAAAATATTGGGTCAAAATTTACTCTTCTGTTTTCCTTAGATGACTAAAAGATGCATGTTACTGCCGCCTCATTACACTGGTTTCAGCTCTGTGATTTTACCTCAAATATTTTCCTAAACTCTTGTTTATATTTTTAATAAAGTTCGACATTAAGGTAAGGGAATCAAACGATAACTAAGAAGAAAGTTTTATCTCTACAGATGTACCAAAATATCACAAATCGTCATGCTTTTAGTGTGAGAATACCTTTCAAGCTTTATATTATGTTATATAATATGTTATATGCCTGTAGTAAAGAAGAGAAAGGTATGATGCAGCCACTGAGAAAGGAAGTTATGTTCTGGAGTAGTGGCTCTTCTGTTAAATTTTAAAATTTTGTCATCTTACAGGCAGGCAAACAGGTTCCGTGCACATGGACGCAGTTATACCACAGGGGGTGCAGCAGGGAGGCTCATGTGGCACTACCTAAGAACTAGAGAGTGAAGGAGATGAGGAGTCTCCTCCACACAACAAGTCATTAGGCTGAAGGTGCATGCTTGTTAGAGTTTCTCTTAGTCCATGCCATTCATTTTTCAAAAATCAAATCCCTGAATTTCCTTGCCTGGAAACAACCATCACATGAACTTGAGTATTTCCCACAGCGTGCAGACCCAGCCCTTGCACAGTTTGCAGCCCAGCCCCCAGGCCGGCTGCATAGCAGCAGCAGCAGCTATTTATCTTCTTTATTCTGGAACTGAATGATATCAGAGGACTCCCAGTTTTGTGAAAAATCAAGTGACTGGAACAGTCCAATTAATGTTATCTGAGACCATGGACATCTGGTAGATTTTCTAGGTTTTTATATTTTTCCTAAAAAGACGATTTCTGAAGGAAACCCATCATACTGTGATTTTACCAGGTATGATTTTAAATCTTGTTCCTTTCTACCAAAAGTTAGCAGCACTGAAAGCCAAGCTTCACTACCTAAGTGTTACGTACGAGGACTGCAGCCCTATTAAGATAAAAGTTCCAAGGAGTGAAGCTGGCTGAGGCTATTGCCTAAAGCAATCCCATCAGGCCTTCTGCTGAAGGTATATCTTCCACTTAAGAAAAACCACTATATGTGCTTTCTGCTTTGTAGCGATGCTTTTCATTTTAATCTAGCTGTATTTGTTCCTGTGCTTTTATTCCAAGCAAACAAAACCGAATTCTTAGCAATCTGGGAATTTATTTCCTAATGCCCTGTAGCAAATACACTTTTTTGAGCAATACAGGCTACTGCAAATGGAAAACAAACCCTTTATGCAGTAAGGAAAGACAAGTCAAAACCAGAAAAGTGCAAGAGATGTTTTCTGACCAAGAATAATTACAGTGAATGGGAGTATTTTCTATTCACAGAGCAGGTAAGCCTAACTCCCCTCTTCTTCAGGTTTGATCTGAAGTCGAAGCTGCAGCATGTGGTCTCCATGGAACTGTAGTGCAAGAAGGTCGTTTGCTGACCTGGCCTTAAGAAGAAGAAACAAGCTTTTGAAATTTGTTTACTGACCCACTCTCTGTGTGGGACATATATATTTTTTAATGGCTCCACGTGGAAATGTGTGTTAGCAGAATATATAGTACAGTTGTAGCAGCAGCAAGTAAATCTTCATCAAAATATTATAGGCTGTAGCATTAGCATAAATCCTGCAAACCCAATCATTAATGTGCAAACCTATGTTAAAAATAATGGAGTTTTATTTGTCTAAGAAGGTGGCGTAAGCAACTGGCATGAGGTGATTTTTCTTGTTCTAGTTCATGGTCTAGTGCACTGAATATAAAACACAAAATGCCATGGGGCTGGGGGACGGGAATGGGGAACGCGCTGCCTTGATTAACCATTTGTGTTACTTGCTTACTGACAAGTTAACGCTCCTCCCCAGGCCACATCGCTCAGACTAGCACGTCAAGTGTGACTGTAGGCAGATCCCTGTATTCAGTAAACGATTCTTCAAGATAGGTTCTGCAACACCTTTTGGACACCGTGGCAGTGTTCAGATTAGGCTGCCTATAGTTAGGCACATGGCCTCATCGTGTACATCAAATCAGTTACACCATGCTATTTTTGCAGGAGCTTTGCCTTTGAGGAGCAATTCAGAGTGCCCTTAGTAAGCTTTATTTTTAGATAAGTGAAGAACACAATCCCTGTTTCTCATATTGCTGTTCAGTGGCTGGAACATCTGCCCAGGAGGTG
Organism: Balearica regulorum gibbericeps; assembly: GCF_011004875.1. NCBI lineage: Eukaryota > Metazoa > Chordata > Aves > Gruiformes > Gruidae > Balearica > Balearica regulorum. The sequence continues at coordinate 20,509,186 of NC_046186.1, forward strand.
GAAAACTCCTTTGGAGCCCAATACCATCCAGCTGAAACGGCTGAAATCCACTTCCCTACCCTAACCACAACAGCCTGCAGCACAGGCAGAGGCGATGAGGGCTTTCCTCTGTGCCTCTCACTGTAGTCATGTCACTGCAGAAAAGCAAGAAGTCACAGGAGCTCAGAAACTTGGAGCAGAAAACAGAAAGGGGCTTTGAGGCTCAGCAGTAAGTCCATCAGCAAGAGCAGGAAGTCTTGGCTCTTCCATTCTGCTTCATTCACAGCCCACAGGCAAAGCACGTGAAACAGTCCCGTGGACTCCAGAAAGTGCAGTAATCCATTTAAAGCTTGGTCACAACCTACTGTACATGCTAGGGGATAAGAATCGCTGAGCTCTCACCCGTTCGGTTCACCATGGTGTGCAGCACGGGGTGGAGAACAGCGTGGGGGACAGTTGCTCCCATCCCTTGCTGGTAAGTAGATGCCTTGACCCTGTCTGACTGTATGGTCTTCATAGCACAGCACCCCCACTGACCATATTCTTTACAATAGATGCTTCTTTTGGACACAGTGCCTTATCTGACTGTTGCTGGGGTGCTGGGGGAAACTGTAAACTGCTATTAATCAGCTGGACTCATTCCTTGTTTGTTTAAAAGACACCTATACAAATACAAGAGAAAAAAATCCCAACTTCCTTTTGCTTAAAGGTGGTATAAAAGTCCTTGCACTTCATAAATAAAGAAATTCTGAAAATTATCTAGACCTCTGGTGTGGTTACTGTATCTTCTGTACAGTTCTTGAATGTGAATAAGTAATTACACAATCATAGAGGACTATTACATTATCTTGCTATGAGAAATTCTGTAATCTCTGATGATGGGCAGTTATTTAACAAAAGGTAATGCTGGTCTGCCTGTGTGTCAGATGTATACACACAACTGTGTACTACTGGAACCTGGTACAACTTCGAGTGTTTGATTAAAATGAATAGATTTATTCTACCACCTGATTTTCTAGCACATGATAAATACATATTGCTGTTGTATTACCATAAGGATATTGGTTGTTTTTGCAAAGTTCAGGCAGGAAAGGGATTCATTTAAAGAAAGTTCACATCGCAGTTAACAAGGCTTTCCTTTCCTTCCACTGATGTTTTTCATTTTTATTTTTATGTTGATTTCTATTAAAGGCTTATATTGCTATTTTCATTTCTGTAATGACAGTCCCTCTAAATACAGAGGAAATAAAATGTGATAAAACACCAGTCAGTCATTTTCTGATAATTTCTTTCAACACTAGAGAACCTGACCTACATTATTTAGGTGCAAGGTAAGATGCAGTAAAATGTAACTGCTCTCCAGGATGCTGGAGACAACTGTGACAGTTATGCTACTGAGCATCTTTGTACAATCCTTTATGTGCTCAGACATATGGTTCATTTCTCCATTTCTCACTTGAACTGGGCATAAGCAAACGGGGACTATTTTTGCTCATCCATATAAATCTAGCAAAGCTTTACTGGCAAGTGGGTTTAAATAATTTAGACTGAAGTTCTACTTTAGAAGACCTGTGACTTTTGGAATCTAGGAGAGGGTTAGCATCATGTCCTGCTTGTTGCAGTGTTTGCTGACATGTCTCTCCACTGCTCCGTCATCTCCCTGAGACATGCTTTCGAAGGCTTTCACACTATTTGTGTTGTAAGTTGCATGTTCTGAAGCTGTACAAAGATGCACATGAAAATGAACAGGTTTGGTTCTGCTTTGTAGATTGCTGTCTGCTCAAAATTCTGGCTGAAGTAGAACCATCTCTTCTTTTTCATGGATGGAAAAGCTATTCAAGTATTTTTTTCTGCAACCTGTTAATTTTCACTGAAATTACCAGTTCTATCTACAGTATAACAAATAAGAAATATCTGGTTAAAACCACTCTTAATTACCTCCCTATGGTCTTTTCTCTGACTTGATAAATATTAAGCATTTTAACCAAAAATCTGCATTTACTTTGCACTTCAAATTCACAGTTGAGTTGACTTTGTACAGGGAACTTCTAGGATCGAGGTTGGTAATGTGCTGTGGTTTTGGCTATTGAGTATGCGTTTGAAGGATTCTGTGTCTCTGGAGTTCCCCGTGTACTATATATTCTATTTTTTGTCACCGATTTGTATCATGTTTGTTGTTGGCCGTGAACTCTGGAGATATGCTCTGACAATTGTACCATTGATTATACCATATACATCAGATTTTTACAGAGTCAAGGAATACTTTAATCAAAGTGTTCTACTTAAAAGGAAAACAATTATTGAAAGAGTTGAAAATTAACTATAAACCAGAGGTTCTGGAAATTGGTTTAAAATATCAGCTTTGAATGGTGGCTTTGTTTGGATGCACATAAACATTTATGAGGTTGTTATTCTTACAGTCTGACTGGGAGAAAACCCAAGATTTTCATTTGCACTAATATATATTTATACTAGTAAACTTGGTGTAAGAACTGTGGCCCGTGCATTATTCTTTACTCCCTAAGAAATCACGTTTTTCTGAGGTGGGAGTACAGGACTGTCTCTGAGTCCTAACAGCCTCTCGAATTTCTGACATGAAGTAGGAACGTGAGGAGCTCACTGGGCTCAGTCTACAGAAACCACAGGGTGGGCCGTCTACGTTACGGTATTATAATATTGTAGCATGCATCAGTGTGAAAAGGAAAACCACTGCTCCTTTCTACCCTCATCACTGCTGTAATGCTACGCTTGAATTTTTTCAGTGAAGAAAACACCGTGAACTCAAAATTATACCAACTCATTTGAAGCGTTTGCAAGTCCAAAATAACTCTGCAATGCTGTAGTTGCTGGTGTAAGCAGGACTAGAGTCAGATCTACCACACGTGGCAATTGATGCATACTAAATGCCTCTCAGATAGCTAAGATGCATGGCTGAACTTTGCTAGCTTTGGGATTGAGCTGGGAGAGCACCCAAGGGGGACTCTGAGGCCTGACACCAGGCAGGAGCTGGTGCCGGCAGGGGAGAGGGAGGGTGCCTCTCCCACTGTCCCAGCGGAGAGGTGGCAAAGCGGGGACTGCTGGAGGCTGCTCTGAAAAGCCAGTTTGGGAATCCCTTGTGATTTTAGCAGGTGGCTTTGCTGAACGCGATTGTACAGCCTTTACCATATTCCTCCATAAAAACTCAGTGATGATGTTATAACTGGCCATTTTTTATTTTTGTTTCCTTAAATTATAAAAATTTCCACATATATATGACAGTGCCTCCAGTAGTAACAGTACTACTATTTTGCTACCACAGTCAGTGCAGCTTGCATTATTTCAATACAAAGAGGGCTTGGTATGACTCTTGATAATTACAAAAGAACATCCTCACCCCTTGCTGTCATCATGATGGCTTTGCTGGATTCATACTTGCAGTAGAAATGAAATGCATTCCTGTTTTAAACGTGCCCTCATGCTGGATACATGAGCAACCGCAACAACTTGCTTGAAATCTCAGCAAATACATGAGTTATCTAGCTGAGAAGTTTAGTCTGTGTGCAATTGTGACAGCATCTGAGTGTCTTCCACACACAATCAGTGGCCAGTGACATCCCCGGGACCCCATGGAGGCTCTGGCACTTCTCAGTGTCAGTCATGATGTTATAGCTCTTGAACTACACAGCAATTCCTAATGCCTGCTGTCCTCCTCATAACACACAAAGTGAGAAATGAAACTGCTGGCTGTTTACTATCATTTCCAATTTTGGATGAGTGTTCCCTGCCAAATATCTGCTGGATTTTTACGCTGGTGGTGTGTCAGAGTTGGCTTCCTGAAAGTGAAATATGATGCAGGCGCTGCACTATCAATTACATACCTTTTCTTAAGTAGTACGGTCTTTTGCTAGGCAACAATTAAAGCATTCTCAAATATTCTGCTGCTGTTGTTAACTCTACATTTTCTTTAAGGCAAACATTTAGGCCATTTCTGTTTTGGTTGAGTCAGTCCCCTCCGGAGTTACATATCCCTGCCAAGGGCATGCACAGCATGTAAGGTTTACTGATACAGATCTCCTGAGGCCTCTGGTTTGGCTTTAGGGAGGGGAGAAAAGAGAGTGCACAAGGCACAATGTTTGGCTTGAATTTAGCTTTGCTTTTGCCTCTGGAGAATAAGACCACGAGAGATACAAACACAACTGAATGTGCCCTAAACCAACTGAAACCTGCTCCATGCCTATTCCTTTAAAACAGAAGAGTAAGCACTGCACTGAAGAAGTCCCACAGGACGCTCTCCCCTGTAGCAAACATCGTCTGCAAACTCCTATTGATTCCTTCCCAGAGGATCTGCATACATATACAGTCCCCAGCACAAAAGGAAAGGTCGGATGCAGGATCCCTGGAGAGCAGTAAGCTGGAACTGAAATGAGGAACCGTCCTAAAGATACAGGATGGTTCCAGACTATTACAATGATTTCAAGCAATACGTATCTTTTATTTCTGTGCAATGTCCTTGATACCGTGTTGAGGTTACTTGTTAGTTTCAACCAGGAATAGCAGGTAAGAAAAAGTTGTGCATGTGTTAGTAGCAGGATTTGTTCTTGCACACTATTAAACTTTAGACAGTCAGGGAATCTCGGTTAAAGTTAAAATGTATTCAGGCAGAGCCTCAGAAGTATTAAAGAGATCTGATAAAAAAAGTAAAATTTTTTTTGTCTATTTTATTTGAAAAGGAGTTTTTGAGATACCATTACTCCATATGCACACACATACATGCACATATATATGCATGTAAATATATACATATGTATATGTAGTACATTCTTATGAAGCAAGCTCTATGTTTACTAAAAAACAATCAATTGATTAAATTACTTTAGGGGAGTCAAATAACCTCTCTGTTAATATAAAAATCTTTCAGAGGCAAGGCAGAATCCTTGTGGTGTGATGTACAGTGTGCCGGGGTCTGTTGATGTGTCAAAGTGCTGTCTCCTGACATCCTCACGCTCCCTGACTAGTACTATACACAGTACGGACTATCCACAGAACATAACGTTAGGTGTCTTGATGCCCTATACTTCCTGGAAATCATGGGCTGCATTCAGAAGAGCATGGCCAGCATGTCGAGGGAGGTTATACTCCTCCTCTACTCTGCCCTGGTGAGGCCACATCTGGAGTACTGTGTCCAGTTCTGGGCTCCCCAGCTCAATAAAGACAGCGGAGGGCTACAAAGATGACGAGGGGACTGGAGCATCTCTTGTATGAGGAAAGGCTGAGAGAGCTGGGTCTGTTTAGCCTGGAGAAGACTGAGAGGGGATTTAATCAGTGTTTATAGATATCTAACAGGTGGATGTCTAGAGGAAGGGACCAGACTTTTATCAATGGTCCCCAGTGACAGGACAAGGGGCAATGAGCACAAACTGGAACCCAGGAAGTTCCATCTGCATATGAGGAAAAACTTCTTTACTGTGAGAGTGACCGAGCACTGGAACAGGCTGCCCAGAGAGGTTGTGGAGTCTCCTTCTCTGGAGATATTCAAAACCCGCCTGGATGCGATCCTGTGCAACCTTCTCTAGGTGATCCTGCTCTAGCAGGGGGGTTGGACTAGATGATCTCCAGAGGTCCCTTCCAACACCTACCAGTCTGTGAATCTGTGAAACTGAAGTACTTTTTTCTTGATTGCAAGGCACAACCTGCAGTGTACATTATAGACCTGATCTCAGGTCCTAATCTTCTTGAGGTGAGGAGTCCTGGTACGGGCACAGTGCTCCTGCCTTTGTGGATCCCCACGCATCCCAAGGTAACATGGGTGTTCAGGCAGACTCTGTGTATGCAGGTCTATCTCCAGGTCTGGACATGACCAGGGTATACGTGGGGACCAGGACTGCACAACGTACTGTGGACTGCAGCTCCGCACATGCAGTTACTGGACAGAGAGGAGGTGCCTCTCTGGGCACCCGTGATTCAGGGCATCACGACAGGAGTTAATTCCTAGCTTAAGTGCACTTAGTATTCACTAAAATGTTTTACTTTTTAATTATATAAGAACCTACATTCCAAACTTAGGCATTTTTTTTAGATAACCAACCTTCCCTTCTCCATCCAGTGAAGAAGGAAAGCAGAATCTGGTTAAAAATCAGTGTTATGTGGGATGAGGTCAGTGTTAGCAACATTAGAACAGAAAAAATCTCAAGCATTTGTCTTGTTGGCATTTATATCGAAGTTTGTTTGCCATTTGCATTTCTTTGTATTTCACTGTGAGTCTAGGATTAACATGCACTCTGAAACTCAGCTGAATCCATAAAGCATCAACTATAAAAATTCATGCTCAGTCAGAAACTTTGCAAAATTTTAATGAAGCCATAACTAAATTCAAAGTTGAGTTAGCTGTGCTTTGTTATTTTGTAATGAAAGTTCTGCACAGCACTTCTGAAATGGAGAGGACTGCTACTGCTCCCGTGATTAGTAAACATGGGAGACACACTGAGCCAAATGCCTCCCTGCGGCATTTTCACTGAAGTCAAAGTCACCCTAGGGATGAATTTGACCTGTTGAACTCAGTGTTTTTAGTACTAATAGCATAATTTCTTCAACACACAGCTGGAAGGAAAAGGACTTGTGACCTGAAGGCTGAGTTGTATGAATTCAGTTTAGCAGTGGGGAGAAAAAGTGTGGAAGACAAACCTGCCCCAAACTAGATTTAGTTTTGATTTTCTGAAACATCAGATGAAAAACAAGGAGGTGGGTGTATATATGGACCTGCAGGTTATCCATCAAAACTCTCATGAATCCCATCCTGAAATTTCACCTGCTTTTTTGTTTGTTTGTTTTGTTGCAAGTCCTAAAACCAAGTGGTTTTTAGCCCATGGAAATTTTTTCTTACAGAAAATTATTTCTTCTTTGTTTTGATGACAAAAAACCTGCTTCTGTGTTTTTAAATCAGTTTAAGTGGAGCCAGTTATTCTTCTCTCAACCTCAGTTTTTCAGTTTAATAGCTAGATCGACATAATTAATAATTTATATAAGAGATAGGCTATACAGCATTGTTATTTTTTGTTCAATGCAAATGACCATATTTCGAACTCCATCCCACTTTGAATTGTTATTATTAGGATTTTTTATCTGATATATCATCAGTAGTTTTCCTGTGGGTTTTCTCCCATAGCAGAACATCAGAATTTGTAGTCCTAACACCTGTAAGTCTTTAAATGCATGTATGACAAAGGAACTTGGAGGCTTTTCTTTTGAAGCAGAGTTTCACTAAATCCAAATGGAATGTACATTTGGATTATCTGGTAGCACTGAAGGTGAATTCTTGAAAATGCTATCCATGAAATACAACCATTGCCTTGAAAGAAGATTAGTTTTTCAAAAAGTTTGATTTAAAAAAACCTCAAACCACCAAACAACAAAAAAACTAGAGAAGGCTCAAACAAGACCCAGGAAGATTACATTTCTGTATTTTTTCAGATATTCACCTTTCCCATCAAGGTAACCTAAAGGTCATGCACCAACATTTTCTAATTTTCATCTTTTGAGTGACATAGCTAAGTACAAATGGCCCAGTTATTCAGAGATGTTCACACCACAAGTAGTCACAGAAAACAAGTGTTTTTTCTTGAAGTGCCAGCCATGAGAGAGTAGAGCCTGAAAAGACTGGAGATAATATAGAAAGGTGTCTCTTTCAGGCTCATACTGTATGAATTCTTCAAAATTATTTCTGAACAACCTTCCAGGAATACAGGAATGGCAGAACTTTGAAACGTTAGTGCTGAATAAGGAAACCTGACCAGAATAAAGGAAAGCTTCAGGACAAAGTAGATAAAGCTGTTCAGTAAATGCTTGTATCTATCTGGAGACAAAGAGAATCAAGAGCAATTAAAACAGGCATGACTGAGCAAGCATCCTTGAAAGGATGACCTTGAATTTCCTTTCATGTTCACTGAAAATTATTGGCCAGCCAGAGTGAAAGAACAAAACAGTGTGTGTTATTTTGCTGGATTCCACGGTATCCTGGAGAAAAAGCAGATGTGATCCAGCATAAACATCTGGCAAGAATAGATCGACCAGCCATTGTTAATGTATACAATGATCAAATGGCATAAAGAGCCCCTGCCTATTTACAGAAGTTATCCCTTTACTGTATATGGGATAATCACATCAATATCTTCCTTCTCAATTCCATTTAATCGTTTATACTGCATCTGTTCTGGAGATGAACTCCATTGATCTGCATGTATCCATCAGGTCACATCAGTGCTGTTTTCCAGTGCTTGTATTGGACGGACCACTGTGCCTGGATATCGAAGAGGGCATTGAATGCAGCCCAGCTCTCCAGGTTACTCCAAGCAGAATGTGTCCTTTTTATACAGTGTAATCCATGCCTAAATCGGTAGTGTGAGTCTTACTAATGACTGTGTATGATAAAATGGTAATACATGCATGTGGTTTCTATGTATATAGTCAAAATAGTTTAGAAAATATCATACATTCACTTTCAGAAGCAAGTTAATGAGGGTGACAGATTGGTTGGGTTTTTTAAGCCCTTTCTAGCATATCTGCATTGCTTTCAAACCACAAAAATGGCAAACTTCTGCAGAAGAGAAAAAACAATGTGATTTTACAAAGAGACACATAATCATAGTGTTATTTTATGAAACTATATTACATTGTAATCAACTGGAAGAGCTAGCAGGTTTTAACACTGAGTGTGTTTTCTTATGATAAACACTTGTCAATATAACACTATCTTGTGCCTGCTATATCTTGTTTCCACCATGACCTTTCAAACCACATGCATGTTCTTTTCTCTCCCTCTGAGAAAACCTTAACAACATTCTAATCATCATGAAGAGCAATTAACTGTCTTCAACCAGCTGTGCTACTCAGCTCATCTGGGAATGGGATAAAACCTGCTCCTTAGTGCAGATCCGCCTACCCAGGCATGGCAAACAAGGCTAGCGCAGAACGGTTTTTAAATATGAAAAATTGGCACTTTTGCAAAGTTTGGAGGCTTCGGGTGAAGTGCAATGGTATCTCTTCTAGTAAAGAGAAGCCTCATTCCTGCTTGCTCTACAGTCTCTGTAAGATAATGTATTAGTTTTAATAATGCTCTTTTTAAAGGTCAGCATTTGAAGAACAGCACTTATTTGTTGACATCACTGCAGAAAGCAGCCTTGCCCTCACTGAGCAAAACTTTGTGGCAGTGGTATTCTCTGATTGCTCAAGGAAGAGAAATAGCTTCCTGAAAGTACAGTTGCTGAAAGGGCACTGCAGAGGCTTTCGGAAACAGTAGTTGGAAATTAATTGTATGAATAGTATTTGACTTCTTTGTTTTTATGAATCTGTGGCTAAACTGTGTTATGCCTCAATTCACTTAACAAATCTCTTGCAGCTTTTTGTCTATTAGCAAATGAAACTATAGTAAACACAGAGCAAGTAAAATTAATCTGTATCCAGAATGTTTTAATAAGTAAAAAGATGGAGGCAAAAATTAGTAGAGTAGTTAACACTTCAGAACTGTTCTTTGAGCTGCAAAAAAAATAAATCAAGCTGATGGTGTGCTGCTAGTTTCGTGAAATCATCAGATATTTTGCTATGTATAACTGGAAGTATGCATAAAAGAGGTGTACCTTCATTTTTAACATATGCGTACTTTGAACAACAGAAGTGTTTTTTGTTTGGGTTCTACGTGGTCATTTTATTAGTTGCTCTGAACTGCCTTGCAGATTGTTCAGAAATGCAATCTAGCTAAACAAAATGTCTATGAAACCTATAGTAAAAATGCAAATATAATCAACTTATGTGGGACTGATCATACAGAAACTTTTTGGAGTTCTCTGAAAAATACAATCTTATTTGGATGTTTGTATATAAGCTGCCTGGAAAAAATTATTGTGATTAATACATTTTACACAAATATGTGAATTATGATTTTGTGAACAGATATTAATTTGCTGATGTGAAATGTTGACTTCTTTTTGTCAAGTTTGAACCTTTGTCAAATTGCAAAAGACTGGATTTTTTTTCCCCCAAATCTTTGGTTAGCCTCATGCTATACATTTTCTAAACAGCATTTTCTTTCAGCATTTTTTTATGCTGATATTTTCTGAGAAATAAACTACACATTATGAACCACGCTAATGCGCAAGCTTAGGTGCCTACAATTTAGTCCTTGGAAGCCTCTTTAGCAGCCTGACCATGGGTTTTAACACAGGCGTATCAAGTCGTTCTAACTTCACCCAACCCTTTGTGTGCGTGCACTATAGTAGGAAGCCAGGTGCAAAGTATTCATCAAGCATCAGCAGTACTCTTCTTTACACAATCCACCTTCCATTAACTACTGAAGCTCAAACTACCTGAGAACTAAGTTAAGAATAAGATTAGCATGAGGTAAGATTAAAAAAAAAAAATATTGGGATACCTTCCAGTGAAATTGCAGTGTAGGAGATCTCCTAAGAAACAGTTTAAAAGAACTGGGGAAAAAAATGATTAAAAAAATGAATGAGCCATATTTTAATATGAAGGAACAGAAAGATCCACAGCATATTATATGTGGTCCAGAGAGAAAATCTGGTTTTATTAGAGGGAACTAAGAGTAACTGTTATTATCAAAGCCCTTCGACTGTTTGAAAGAAGGGAGGGGGATTAGTTGCTTATAATTTTGCCAAATTCAAATAATTGCTGCTGATATTTTTTTTAATATTTGACTGAAATTTTGGGGGGATATTTTCAGTAAAAACAGTAGAACTGCTTCTGAGACAATTCAGTCTGCTGCAGGATCTACTAGGATGCTTGAATTGTATAGAGTCAACAGGATGAAGGATCCATTGATAGCCAGAGGACAAGCTCTCTGTCTCCTTGAACAAAAGGAACATACTCCGCTTAGCAAGATTTAGGAGGCTTGAGCAGAAAGCAGCATATCCCCTGCATGCTGTGGGGAACAGCTCTACATCTTAGTGAATAAAGTGTAACAGCCATCTGCTTGGCCAACCGATCTGATGGCCTGTAGAGTAAATTGCTCAAGTTAGAGTCATAGTTATATGCCTGTGAGCTGTAACAACTCATATCCTGTGTGGGGTGAGGACATGCTCACTGCTGACTTACATGAGGATAGCTGGCGATGAAGCCCGTGGACAGTCAGCTGCACAAAATCCATAGACTGCTGCTTTTCATTTCTGTAAGGTGCTGCTGAAATGAAGGGCTTCTTGGATGTATGAGTGGCAGATAAAAACCTGAGACTCCTTTATTTTTTGAGACCCTGGTGTATAAGAGATTATATCTTTATTTCTCTCATGGATAGGTAAATCTCAGTCTGCCTTTCAGGTTGCTGAGGAAATGGGATTTGACTGCATGAAGGAGGCTACACTAGGTCACCTGGGTGTGAGCAGAAACATGTCTTGTTCATGCTTCTGGAATCCCTTACCACACTCCAGTAAGTCATTTGAAATATCAGCCCATAACATTAAGACAAAGCCAAACAGTGACTGGTTTCTCTGCAGCCCTGTTTACTGAGCTGATTCTTTTACCACAGAAGTGCCCCTTTGTGACCTAAAATTGTAACAGGTCTGCAAAACCCAAAACTGAGACAGGCAATACATTTTGACTGAAGTACCAATGCCAGTGCTTGTCAAAAGGCAGTGTGTTTCAGCCCTTATGGAGCCTGGGTAATTACAGACTTTGGATATGAGCTCATGCTTCAGGATAATAGAGGAATCTTTAAAATAAAGGTGGAATAAATTGTTTTGCTGTTGATTCAGAAAACTGAATGTCATATCTTTGGAAAATTTGTGGAAGGACCAATTCCACAGTCACAAAGTGTATCGGAAAGTCCCTGGATGAAGACCTGTTCCATTTCCAAAGGGTGCTTTTTGGGCCTGGATGGTCATCTTTCAGAAATTTGTGTATTGTATTCTGCCTCAGGATACCAGTCCATGAATAGCTGCCTCCTTAGACAAGGATGAAATCTATACCTAAAATGACAAGTACCACTCGTAAAGGCAGTAAGCATGGAACTGCTATCTATGAAGCACAGCTCTCACTGTCAACATGATTAATGTGCTGCCCTTCTTGGAGAGATAGCCTTTTTCTGACTCAGTTGCTGACTTATCTCGTTGTGCAATCCTGAGAACAAAAAGGCAGGTAGTTTTCTTTCTGGACACTGTGAGACTAATTTAGACAGATTATTTGAAATGTTTCCACCCTAGCTACCGTGCACATAAACTTCATTAGGATCGTGAAGGTGATAGTTTTAGAGGTTGGCCTGAGCATAAATTTTTAGGACTTTCCAAGAGCTACTATGCCTACCTCTACGCATTGAGGTGTTCAAAAGGCTACACACAAAATACAAGTGTCAGAAATATCAATAAGCAGCATTCATGCTGCTAGGAAGAGTACTTAACCCACAATTGTTACAGCATGAGGAGAAAATACTCAGTCATTGAGAAAGCCTAGCAGGAAAATGGCCCATTTAGTTACTGAAATGCAAGTAGCATCTACTGAATGATTGCTTTGTTCGTTCATCATGGATCATACGTTGCTTTAGTGAATTTATTCAGCAAGGAGCACAAATGGCAGATTTCTGAAATGCAACCCGTTGTCTTTAAGATATGTCTCAGCATGGCCTGCAAAGTGCCTTCTGTGGCAGACTGACAAAATGTGTGTAGAGATGCATGGTACCATGCTGATGGGTCTCAAAGTCTCACATCCTCAGACAGATTCAGGCACAGGATGCAGTGCACACCACTTGGAAGATACAACCGAAAGATGTATTCCTGGAAGGAAGAGGGGCCCAAGACAGCTTGCTAATATTCAAGGGTCACCTCCTCCAAGCTCAGGAGCGATGCATCCCAACAAAGAGGAAGTCAAGCAAAAACACCAAGAGGCCCCTGTGGATGAACAAGGAGCTCCTGGGCAAAGTCAAACAAAAAAAAGGAAGCCTACAGAGGGTGGAAGCAAGGGCAGGTAGCCTGGGAGGAATACAGAGAAACTGTCTGAGCAGCCAGGGAGCAGGTTAGGAAAGTCAAAGCCCTGACAGAAATTAGTCTGGCCAGGGATGTCAAGGACAACAAGAAAAGCTTCTATAGGTATGTTAGTGAGAAAAAGAGGACGAGGGAAAATGTGGGTCCCCTCCGGAATGAAACGGGTGACCTGGTTACCCAGGACATGGAGAAGGCTGAGGTACTCAACGACTTCTTTGCCTCAGTCTTCACTGGCAAGTGCTTGAGCCACATTACCCAGGTCACAGAAGGCAGGGACTGGGAGAATGCAGAACCGCCCACTGTAGGAGAAGATCAGGTTCGAGAATATCTAAGGAACCTGAAGGTGCACAAGTCCATGGGTCCTGATGAAATGCATCCGCGGGTCTTGAGGGAACTGGCAGATGAAGTGGCCAGGCCACTGTCCATCATATTTGAGAAGTCCTGTCAGTCTGGCGAAGTTCCCGCCAATTGGAAAAGGGGAAACATGACCCCCATTTTTAAGAAGGGTAAAAAGGAAGACCCAGGGAACTACAGGCCAGCCAGTCTCACCTCCCTGCCTGGCAAGATTATGGAGCAGACCCTCCTGGAGACTATGCTCAGGCACATGGAAGATAAGGAGGTGATTGGTGACAGCCAACATGGCTCCACTAAGGGCAAATCATGCCTGACAAACTTGGTGGCCTTCTATGATGGGGTTACAGCCTCAGTGGATAAGGGAAGGGCAACTGATGTCATCTACCTGGAGTTATGCAAGGCATTTGACACTGTCCCGCACGACATCCTTGTCTCTAAATTGGAGAGACATGGATTCGATGGATGGACCACTCGGTGGATAAGGAATTGTCTGGATGGTTGCACTCAAAGAGTTGTGGTCAATGGCTCAGTGTCCAAGTGGAGAACGGTGACGAGTGGTGTCCCTCAGGGGTCGGTACTGGGACTGGCACTGTTCAATATCTTTGTCGGTGACGTGGACAATGGGATCAAGTGCACCCTCAGCAAGTTTGCCTACGACACCAAGCTGTGTGGTGTGGTCGACATGCTGGAGGGAAGAGATGCCATCCAGAGGGACCTTCACAGGCTGGAGAGGTGGGCCCGTGCGAACCGCATGAAGTTCAACAAGGCCAAGTGCAAGGTCCTGCACATGGGTCGGTGCAATCCCAAGCATGACTATAGGCTGGGTGAGGAATGGATTGAAAGCAGCCCCGAGGAGAAGGACGTCTGGGTATTGGTTGATGAGAAGTTCAACATGAGCCGGGAGTGTGCGCTTGCAGCCCAGAAAGTCAACCGTGTCCTGGGCTGCATCAAAAGAGGCATGACCAGCAGGTCAAGGGAGGTGATCCTGCCCCTCTACTCCACTCTGGTGAGACCCCACCTGGAGTACTGCGTCCAGCTCTGGGGGCCCCAGTATAAGAAAGACATGGAGCTGTTGGAGTGAGTCCAGAGGAGGGCCACGAAGCTGATCAGAGGGCTGGAGCACCTGTCCTATGAGGACAGGCTGAGAGAGTTGGAATTGTTCAGCCTGGAGAAAAGGCGGCTCCGGGCAGACCTAATTGCAGCCTTTCAGTACCTGAAGGGGGCTACAGGAAAGATGGTGAGGGACTGTTTATGAGGGAGTGTAGTGACAGGACAAGGGGTAATGGGTTTAAGCTGAAGAAGGGTCGATTTAGATTAGATGTTAGAAAGAAATTCTTTACTGTTAGAGTGGTGAGGCACTGGAACAGGTTGTCCAGAGAGGTTGTGGATGTCCCCTCCCTGGAAGTGTTTAAGGCCAGGTTAGATGAGGCTTTGGGCAACGTGGTCTAGTGGAGGGTGTCCCTGCCCATGGCAGAGGGGTTGGAACTAGATGATCTTTAAGGTCCCTTCCAACCCAAAGCATTCTATGATTCTATGATTCTATGTCCACAGGGAAGTGGTAACTGCCTGTGAGAAGTTTCACTGAAGTTAGGGCAGGCACTTGGCCTGGATGAAATCTTAGCCTGCGGCTCCCCAGGCCGCAGTATAAAGCTTGGTCCAACTGAAAACAGAGTGACAAACCTCTTTTTTCTGGACTGCAGTATTTCATGGTCATTTTTTGGTCCATCTAAGGTGGACAAATATCTGTAAGTAGGAATGAGAAGCATGTCCTTGAGGCAAAGCTGAACATGTATGAGAGCAAATCCTATCAGCATGCAAACAACAGAAGACTTGCTTTTCACTTTGAAAGCAATCACCTCTATAGGGTACTTTGTATGGATTGGTTTGTGTTTGAGAAACTAAGGATGTAGATGTTCTGGATTTATTTTATTTATTTTTAGAAGGTATCTGGTTTGTATCACCTTGGGGTTTTGCTCATCGATTGGTGAGATTTGCTTACGGGGAACAAAAAACTGGAATAAAAAGTAATTGCAAACACAAAAATGTAGACTTCACAGTGTGCAAAAAAGTGCTAAAGCAGAACAATGGTATGGCTAAGTGAGGACAACAGAAAAGGGATAGAAAAAAAGAAACTGGCTAAGGATAGTGTAATTTGGTAGTAGCTGAGAGAGTAAGGGTCTCTTTAATTTAGCAGTTAAGGTAGGACTATGGGTATGACCCATGAGACGGAACTACGTTGTACATAGATAAATGTACAGAGATGATTTGAATAGAATCTGTGTATGCACAAGCATGTTGGGGCTTTATTGCAGTTGTGGTCAAACAAAAGCTTTATACGAGATAATTTAACCAATGTTTCCTTCAAGCGGACAGCTGGTTTGCTTTCCCTTGAGGCTATGATACACTACTTTTTTGGTTCTCCTGAGTCTTGCCAAAAAACCAAAACCTAAAACCTGAGGTGCTTGTATTATCACTGAAGTAAGCCCTTTCCTTTTCATTCTTTTCTTGTCTCCAGTGGGAAATTATGAGCAACAGCACCCTTCCATAGGAATAAAAACAAGATTATGAATCATTACAATCTTTCAAATAAACTAATTTAATAATCACTTCAGCAGTGACTTACCTTTAGAAGCTCTGTTGACATCTTTTAAAGTCTCTGAGAAAGATACAGCTGACCTGTTTCTGAAGCAGTAGCAATCCAGGGACATCTGTGCTAACGTACAGGAGGCAAAGCTGAAACTAGTTTGTCATCAACTTTATCAACAGCACGAGAGTCAGGTGGGTCACAATCAGTGAGTTCCTCAAAATGAGCACATTTTCTCAGCATTGGAAAACAATAAATAACAAATAAATGCAGCTCATTTCACAGTGCATTTGTGTAGTAACTAGTTCTTGCACAGGTTCTTGGGGCTACCCACAAGCATCATCAAATGTACCTAATGAAAGAATTCATACAATGCTTGTCAGACAGTATTGAAAATTTCATTTTCACTCCTGGTGTTAAAGAACATTAAGATAGTCTAAACACCTAGAAAGAGTACAACATCAAGGAAAGAAAAAAAAAAAAGGAAAAAAAAAACCCCAATGAACCCACAATAGAAAATTCTAAATATGTAAAACAAGAAAAGTATAATCACTAATGAGATTTTTGGCATTGTCTCTCTTTTGTTTTCTTTAAATACTTTAAAACATTTTATTTGGAATTTTCTTTATTTAAATGAATATTTTTTGCAGCCTGTCGAATGCAGTTCTCCAGTCCTAGTTCTGCAAAAGTCATAATGCCGTTAATATTTCTATTTTCTATATAATTTATCTTGGTTCCAATAGGTTTGTTTTTCTTCTCCAGTGCTTACTTTATCCACTGCTTCCTCCCCCTTCTTCTTCCTTCCAGTCACGTTCCAAAAGGTAATCTGATCCTACCAGTATTCATGTCTATGGTGTTAATAAACTTCACATCTCATTTCTGAAGTTTGTTTTTTTGTTTTATTGATGGTCCTACTACCTTATTGGTACTAACTGAGCAAAATGTTCGTTTTAGCACCAGTTTTCAAGTGTTGACATCTCATCTTGCAGCACACACCAAATCCGTTTTAAATGGAAAAGCCAGAAAAGGCTTCAGTTCATAGTGTTAAAACGCAAAATCCATAAGCATTGCTTTATATATGGAGACCTAGGTTTTATTTTATAATTGTCATCATCTGGCTATCATTTATGGGATTTTGTAGTCAATTTTATAATTTATACACTCTCCATGAGGACCTTATGAGCAGAAAAGCATGCAAAAAATATGGTATTTTTTGTGGAAGTTCAACACTTCATTGCTGATAGTCCTTTGTGATGGTGGTTGCTCTACTCAGATATTTTTGTTTAACAAAGCTGAAATAAAATGAAGTTTTTCTTAACTTACATAAGGTGGTGAAATGACATGATTGGTTTTTTAAATGACTTTTTGCAAGGCAGTATAAGAAGTTTCTTTATCAAACAGGCAGTATTTAAATGTGTTTCAGCGTTTTAAAGGATGATCTGAAAAGTATTCATACTTGCTCAGAAAACAGTTATGTTTGATTTACAGATAGTAAATTGATTGAGAAACAGTTGTATAGTTGTCCCTGTTGTTAAAATCAGTTCTGGAAGTCTGCTTTGTCTGTGTTTCAAGAAATAACTGATCAACTGATCAACTGATACTGGTCAAACTGTACTTGACTGTGAAGGATGCTGTACAAGAATGGCCTACAATAAAATAAAGATCTGAGGGACAGGATTATCAGTTAGTCTGTTCCAAAATCTTGATTCTACCAAGGGGCATATTTTGGAGTTTGCAGCTATGTTGAATATGGCTGTTCCTTGAGATTTCCAGTTAATGTGTTTCAACTGAGCACAAACCATGTTAATTTTTTTTTTATTTTCAGTGCAAGCTCAATTAGGTCTCTTAAACCACAGACTAGAAGCACAGTCAGTTACCACGGCAGAGCTGGGAGCTCAGATATGGAAGATACCTCTATTGTTGAGTGCTTATTAACCTATTTCCATTCAAAATAATGAAGCAGGTTAATTAATCCATCATTGAAAATGTTTGACCTGACTTATCTGACTTTGCTCTGTGAGAGTATAGGATCATTTAAGGATACATCTGGAAAATGGTTTTTAAAGTTGTGCATTGTCTCTCCAGTGTTAATTTTCGCTTCTCAGTACTCAAGTCCTGTGCTGCTAATGTCCTTCCAAAAGGTGCCATACCAAAGGGTATTATTTATAATTTGGCCCTTGCCTATGAAAACCACAGCCAACATTTACAATTATAAGGGCAAGAAAGCTTGACTGTGTGGACTGAAAGAAAAGGCTCAAACTCAAACATCCACTCTGGCATATGCAGAACACTCAAGCATCCCACTCTGTTTAGCTTTGCATATCAAACGTGACTTTAAATGTTGCAGTTTAGGTCAGGCAGAGTCTTGAGGAGGGAGAGTTTGCTCCTTGCCTGAGAGCACCTGAGCATTGGGAAGATAGAGACAGGCAGAGAGTATGGGAGGCCAGGACATTCACAAGAAGCAGAGACAGACCCACAGACAGGTTCAGAAATGACAGCTAAATCAGATGAAACTCCACAGTGAAGATGTTGAAAGTCCATTAAGGCAAGTGCCATCACTAGTGGTAAACATTAACAATGGAAACAATTAGCCACTGCTTAACAAAAATGTCAGCAGACCATGAAGCCTATCATTGTATCAGAAACAGCGTGGCCAGCAGGACTAGGGAAGTGATTGTCCCCCTGTACTCGGCACTGGTGAGGCCGCACCTTGAGCGCTGTGTTCAGTTTTGGGCCCCTCACTGCAAGAAGGACATTGAGGTGTTGGAGTGTGTCCAGGGAAGGGCAACGAAGTTGGTGAAGGGTCTGGAGCACAAGTCTTGTGAGGAACAGGTGAGGGAACTGGGGTTGTTTAGCCTGGAGAAAAGGAGGCTGAGGGGAGACCTTATCGCTCTCTACAGCTACCTGAAAGGAGGTTGTGGTGAGGTGGGTGTTACTCTCTTCTCCCAAATAACAAGTGATAGGAGAAGATGAAATGGCCTAAGTGGCTCCAGGGGAGGTTTAGATCGGATATTAGGTGTGATGGGTTGACCCTGGCTGGGGGCCAGGTGCCCACCAGAGCCACTCTGTCACTCCCCTCCTTCTCTAGATAGGGGAGAAAAGGTATAACTAAAAGCTTGTGGGTCAAGATAAGGACAGGGAGAGATCATTCTCTAATTATCATCACGAGCAAAACAGACCAAACTTAGAGAGGGAATTCATCTTATTTATTACTAAGCAAAACAGAGGAGAGGAATGAGAAATAAAACCAAATCTTAAAAACACCTCCCCCCGCCCCTCCCATCTTCCCGGGCTCAACTTCACTCCCAGCTTCAACCTCCGCCCCCCTCAGCGGCACAGGGGGATGGGGAATGGGGGTTGTGGTCAGTTCATCACGCGGTGTTTCTGCCGCTTCTTCATCCTCAGGGGGAGGACTCCTCTCATCGTTCCCCCGCTCCAGCGTGGGGTCCCTCTCACGGGAGACAGTCCTTCATGACCTTCTCCAACGTGAGTCTCCTCCACGGGGTGCAGACCTTCAGGAGCAGACTGCTCCAGCGTGGGTCCCCCACGGGGTCACAGCCTCCTTCAGGTGTCTCCACCTGCTCCGGCGTGGGGTCCTCCACGGGCTGCAGGTGGAATCTCTACACCCCCTCATCCTCCCTCCATGGGCTGCAGGGGGACAGCCTGCTTCACCATGGTCTTCACCATGGGCTGCAGGGGGATCTTGCTCAGGTGCCTGGAGCACCTCCTCCCCCTCCTTCTTCACTGACCTTGGTGTCTGCAGATGTTCTTACATCTTCTCACTCCTCTCTCTGGCTCCAAAAGCGCTCTCTAACTGTTTTTTTCTCTTTCTTAAATATGTTATCACAGAGGTGCTGATTGGCTTGGCCTTGGCCAGCGGCGGGTCCGTCTTGGAGCCGGCTGGCATTGGCTCTGTCAGACAGAGGGGAAGCTTCTAGCAGCTTCTCACAGAAGCCACCCCTGTAGCCCCCCCAGCTACCAAAACCTTGCCATGCAAAACCAACACATTAGGAAAAATACATTCACCAAAAGGGTTATCGATCACTGGAACAGGCTGCCCAGGGAAGTGGTTGAGTCACCGTCCCTGGAGGTATTTAAAAGATGTGTAGATGTGGTGCTTAGGGCCATGGTTTAGTGGTGGAGTTGGCAGTGTTAGGTTAAGGGTTGGACCTGATGATCTTAAAGGTCTTTTCCAACCAAAACAATTCTACGATTCTGTGTAAGCAGGTGTAGATGTTTTGGGCTTGACACAGGAATTGCACTTTCACTACAAGCAGGGTCAGCCCAAATTATTGTAAAAGCCTCCTTTGTTTTTGAAGCATGTGGGTTAATGTAGTCTTCACCGAAGTAATTTCTACCCTGTCTTATCTAGGGCCAGAATTTTGTCCTAGAAGTCTATAATTTGCTGTTTCTGCACTTGATATCTACTACTGAATGTGGCTTTATCCAGACTATTATGCTAAACCCTGTGTGGGGAAACACAGTTTCTTCACAGGTGTTCACAGAATGTGATTCTGGTGGAAATCTTTAGCTTTCACAGCAGTTCCAATAATCTATCAATAATAGAAATGAATCTGCCCTTCATACTGCCATTTTAATACACTAACATCTCTTGAGCCACTGCTTTATTTCACTGAAATGTCACCCTTTCATCACCCAATTTTTTTCTTTTGAAAAGCTAAATTTCTCCAGCAGATGTCTTTAAATGTGCATTCAATTTCTGTTCAAACTCCTTAAGATACCATAAGACCAACTCTTTAATGAGCATACAGACCTTTTCAGAGTATATGACTTGGGAATTCTTAAAACATCATCATGAAATTGAGTTACATAGCCAATAAGGTTTCTGTAAAAACAAACTGCATTATACTCCTGGTCTGGATTGAATGTGACACTAATTGCAGACACTATTGCTTCTGGCCCATTGCCTCAGGGTGCCATTGTTTTAAAAGTGATCTCAAAAGACAATAGTGTTTTCAGACTAGGGAAACTGGGATTTGAATTCCTGGTGGAAGAGTGACTTTGGCTTTTTTATTCTAAAGAGGAACAGAAGATGTCTCTAAGTAATCCTAAAAGCAGACCACAGTTATTAGTGTCTCAACAATCTCAAAAGAAATTGAAAAAAATTAGTCACAAAAATGTCAGAAATTCTCAGAGTTATCACAAAAAAGTAAAACTGTCATTGATAGATTTGTTATAGAAACTTGAAACTAGATTTTAGCATAAAACTGACAGTTTCATATAAAAAACCCCCTCTATAATCTTTTCAAACTTTCTAATAATCCTTTTGACTTTTACTGAGCTTTCCAGATGAGGCTTTCCAATTTCTTCACAGATAACACTCATTGTTATTTATGACTGTGTGTTATATGACTGTGTACATACGTATATGTATGTACATGCATATATATAGACATATACGTACATAAGTACAGTCATACGCATATGTGTAAAAACTCACACACACAGAGTCTGCAAACACTCTGGGTCTATAAGCCACCATTACCTCTCAGAATTATCAGGCCCCATTGGCACCTATATTTTACATTTTCAAACCCATTACAAATATTACTGCTTAATAACAAATCACGGACAAACTGCAGACTGCTAACCCTTGGCCTCACAAAATGAGAGTCCCACGGTCTGGGTTTGACAGCACTGCAACATTACCGAGTCAGAATTAAGAACTTATGTACAATTATAAGATAATTCAGAAAGTTGGTGTCATTTAGCGGCTTGACTGGTGGACTATATTTAGAAGATACGTGCTCTATTCTGTGCAAAACCACAGAGTTTGGACAAATCACTTCTTTGTGTTTTATTTGATAATGATTTTGATCTCTTTTTCAAAGTGTTTTGAATTCTACTAAACACTGAATAAGCATTATTTAGAGATAAATTGGGATACAGATTTTGTTTTAAATCACAGAGAGGCTGTACTGAATAATAGAGAAGATAACTATGCCTCCTTTTTTCCCCTCCAAGTCTTCCTTTTTAAACATGTCTGTTATTTCCCCTCAGAAACTCAAAAAAAAAAAAAAAAGTCTTAATTTGCCAGATCAAGTTTTATGAAGTGCAAATACTTAAAATTAAGTAGACTAAGTATGTTCTAAAAAGGTTTTTTAGCACCAGCACTCAAAATGAATTGCTGAACTTCCCCCTGTAATTTTGACTGTAGCTGTATACGAGTCCTTGAGAACTATGAATGCATTAATAACTTGGGAGACTAAGCCTTGCTGAAATCTGAAAAAAATTCACATATTTTGAATTAACATTTGATATGATAAAATATTTTTGAAATAGAATTATTTAAAAATGTATTTATTTGAAAAGCAATTGTACAATTGTTGCATTTGTCAGTGACATTTCTTCATCCTTCTCCCAGACCAGAAGTAAATTTTCTAAAGAAGATGAGATTAAATTCTCAAAAGTTTATCCAAACACATTTTTACAACAGTTTATATCAACTAAAAAAAATGTACAGAAACATTTCAAGCAGCTCAATGTGAGTATGTTGTTCTTATTACAGTAATTGTTGTCCAATGTGGACTTTGTTACTGTTCACTCTTCTAGTAAATTATAGATACTCATCTTCAAAAATGAAATGGTCAATAAATAGACAATAATTATAATGCCAAACTGAATGGCCATATTGCTATAAGACAAAAAATGCAGTTCTACTTTTGCTATCTCTGACATTATATTTACTTACAAGAAATCCTAAAAAAAATTAAATAAATTCAAATAATGAATGATAATTTTGTAATTTTAAGTTACACAAGCAGCAACCATAACAACTTTGATCTACCAATAATTGTTCATCACTAAAAACTGCAGGAAAAAGTTCAAAGGTGCAAAAGGTAATATGACTGGCAGTCACTGAGATCTGGACACCTATTTCCATCCTTCACTTGAGAAATTCTCCCCTAAACAAAAGTAGACAGCAGGCAGGATAAAAACACAAAATAAAAGACTAGTTAACATAAACCAGCCATACTGGGTGAGAGCAAACGTCCATCTTGAACAGTTTCTGACAGTGACTCCTAGTGGAAACTTAGGGATCCATCATAAGAAACATCTTCCCACTTTCCCAGAATAAGTCACTCAGGGATGCTAAAGACTGTACACACAGTTCTCCATTTAGCAACCTTTTATGCAGCCTTCATCTAAACAGGTCTGATTTCTCTCTGGTATTTTTAGCACACAATAGCCGGTAAGTTATAACAATAGTTTCCAGACCATAGACATGCCCTCAGTGAAAAGGTAGTCTCTTCTCTTTTTTCTACAAGCTATGGCTGGTATTTTTATTGTCTGCTCCTCGTCCTTGTTATGAGTACTAGCCAATAATTGTTTCATGAGTTGCATGGAGAAGATGAACAGGAACTTACAGACCTGCACCATATCCCTCCTTAGGATCTCTTTTTGAAGATACCGAGTCCAAAGCTGTTTAACTGAGCTTACTTAGGCTACATTACTGGAGGAGTGTGCCATCACACTGTGAAATGCACAGGAACAGCACCAGTATGTTCTATGAAAGGTTACGTGTCTTCCTCAGTTACGTGCTACTTGTCTTTTCCTGCCTGGGATCCTAAAGCAGTGCTCGATGAATAAGTACATCATCTTCCACTCTTGTCTAAGAAAGCCTTTGAGAGTCATTCTGATATAAAAGGAATTGCAGTTTTGTGCCTCTTGTCTCTTGTGACCTCATTTTCTCTGTACCTTTGGCAATATATGAAAATTGTAATAATAATAAATCTGCTCTCTTCAAAAGGTTCCCACATTGCATTTTCATCCTGATCTCAGTGTTTGACTGCTTCCGGTTGACACCTCAGAGTTCTCTTTTCTAAAACATAACCTTTTTGTGTTGCTTTTCCTTCCACCTTGCCAAGTCCTTAATACCTGGAATGTTAAGCTTTTAATGTAATCTAATTTGAATTCAGAGCTCAGATATTTAGTTGCATTAATTTTTAAAAAGCTTGGGGCTCCATGGACACGGTAAGAAACAGTGCTTTCTGTAAACTGCTTGTGATACGAGAAAAATCTGTGTCAGCGTGCTCTTATTTTCCTTCTCTAATGTTTCACTACTGTTGTGGTCCATCGCCATTCTCACTGAGTTCTGCTGAACAAATTCATTAACTCTTACAACCTGACTTTCTTCCACAACCTTTAAAATTAAGGAAAGCAGATGAGTTGGGGCTTGGGTGATTTGTGTCTGGAATTATCATCTACTGGTTTAGACCTCAGTGATCCTGCATTTTCCGCTGACAGTAATAGGAGAAAATTATTCAATCTTTTCCTTTTTTTTTTTTTTTTTTAAGAAAGGCTGAAATGAGTATCTTCCTCCCAAGTATAAATTTACAGCTGGTCTGCTGCTGAACTGCTTATACCTCTTTTCGTGTGGAGTTACACAAATTAACCTGTTTGTGCAGAGGTTGCTGGCTGGAGCAATTTGAATTTGATCCTCCAGAGGAACAATATTAAAAGTTTAGGTGAAGACACATTAACATTGATTTTCACTCAGTTTTGCTGAGACATACACCGGTAATTAACACCCATTCATCAACTCTGGCCCCTATCACAAGAGCATAGAAGCAAAATTTAAAAAAAAAAAAAAAAATCATTTCTATAATATAAAGTCAGCATGAAAAGTGATGGGGTTTTTGTTTGTTTGTTTGTTTGGTTTTTTGTCTACAGGTCTTTCTTTTTACCATAAGGATGGAAGATATAAGTTTTTTTAATAACTTGTCAAATACCTCAAAGCTGAGTGGGTAAAAGGCCTTAAAAAATACTATAAAAACTTGCATCTTGCCTGTAAATAACATTTAATCATGCCAGTCAATCAAAAAGAGCTTTAAAATAGTATTTATAATGTTGGACAAAAACATGTAAATATAAACCAAGAATATGTTCTTGCATATTATGTCGTTAAGTTTGCTATCTTTTAGGTAATACCCCTCTGGCATTTCAGTAGGAAGCATGACCTTCTTGTAACTTTCCAAGAATCTGATTCCTCCACATGTCATAAGAGACTTCATAAACACTGGCTTACATCATCCCTGGGGAAGTGAAAAGGAGCTATGGCATACTTTGCTGGAGTCTGAGAAAAGCCCAATGTCTGAGGGATTCAGATACAATCTGAAGACTGAAAACACTCTTTTCTAGGTGGTTCTATTTAAATAAATAGGGAAAGTAAAACTTAATAAGGATTTTTCTATTCCTACACTAATTACTGATAAATTCAATATAAACATAAGAAATATATGAACTTTATGTGGCAGAGCTAATTTAAGTTGTGGGTGGAAAATACTTTGTCATTCCTCCTTAAGTTTGTTCCTTAACTGAAGGGAAGGGACAAAAAAACCTGTTTGTAGTTGTCATGTCATAAATATTATATCTAAGAGCCAAAAAAATGAACAAAAAGCTTGAAGTAACTGAAGCATTTTCTTTCCATTTCAATCTTCAAACTTCAAACTCTAAAGACTTGCTTCCAGACATGATATGTTGCTTTAAAATAGAAAATACATTTTTCTAAAATGTAAGAAAATGAAACATTTAAACCAATGTTTCACTGAAAAAAAAATCCAACTGATCTGATCTAACAAGGAAATCTAAAACCAATGTTGCAGATAGAATGAAACTGTGGTGTTAACCTTTACAGGGTGAAAGTATTTTAAGGGGAAGTGTCTCCTTTCGATGCTACTTTTTAAGTAAGGGATCAGGAAAAAGCTTGAAAGCCCCTATACAAGTTGCTCAGCTGGTGAGAAGTATGCAGGAAACCAGGATCAAGAGAAACAATCTAGAATAATGTTTCATATATTTCTAAGGTGCATGTGAAAAATAAGTGACGGCAGTTGGACTACCATGCAACTTCAAACAGTGGACTCCCATGGGTAGTAGTTTTAGGGGTGCCACAGTACCAAGACACAATTCCTATGTTTGGTTTTGCATATAACTACCTAAATTATTAAAAATAAGTTTCTTCCTGATGAGAAGGAATGTAAGCATTGTGGCTGCCTGGAAGAGTTTGGTTTGCTGGCAGCCCACAGGTTTGGTGACCCTTAACTTGGTCAGCTTTAACAAGCGAGTTTTCACCTGTCTGTCTGTATAAATACACACATGTTTATGTTAATCCTCTATTACTTTATTATACACGGCACCAGAACACAAACTGTGTCCAAACACAGGCTGCACAGAACTAATGCAATGCAAATAGCAATACAATAACACAAGAAATAATTTATTTTTAATGATTATCAAATTGATGTTAGCTAAACTGGAGAGCATAAAAGAAATTGCAAACAAGGATGGGCACAAGAGAGAAACATTACTCAGTGTAAAAACAGAAGGCCAAAGCCCAGCTGGAGTTAAAATTGCCTAGTGACATGAGGAATAACAAGAAGAGATTTATCAGTTTGCTCATAGCCAAAAGTTCAGAGCAAAAAGTTCAGAGAAAATGTGGGACTGTTGACAAAAGGGAGGAGACAGCCCGGTGATGGATGACATGGATAAAGATGAAGTACTTGATGCCTTCCCTGCCTCCCTACCTCAGTTCTTATAGCAAAAGCCTGAGACCAGATCGCTGCACAAGCCGGTCAAGCTTGGGAAGGAGAGGAGCAGTCAAGAGTGGACTTGTCGCAGGTTAGGGGCTACTTGGAGAATCCTGATGTATTCAAAACCCTGGGGCCTGGGTGAGATTCATCTGAAAATGTTGAAGCACACAACTGAGGTGACTGTGAAGCTGCTCCTTATTTGTGGCCAAAAATTGAGGCAATCTGGAAAAGTCCTTTACAAATGAAAAAAGGAAAATATTATGCTCAGCTTTATGAATAGCAGGAAGAACCATCTGGGAGTTACAGGCTAGTCAGATTCATCTCAGTCCCTGGAAACAGATTCTAAAAGGATTTTTCTAAACATTGAAGGACAAGTAAGTAACAAAGGTTTACCAAGGACTGATCATGCTTATTAACCCAATTGCCTTCAGTGATGAAGTGACTAGTGACATGGATGAAGAGACAGTAGTGGATATAATATACCTTAACTTTAGTGAGACTTTGGCAGTCTCTCAGAGCACTCTAGTGTGTAAACTGAAGAAGGATGGGTTGTACGAATGCACTCCTAGGTAGGCTTAATATTGGATGGACTTCTGTGCTCAGAGGTAGTAATCAGTGGTGTGATGTCCAGTGGAAGCTGGTAATGAACACAAGACCCAGTGAGGTGATAATAGTTCCATGATTGTTTGGTATCTTTGCCAATAACCTCGATTATGAGACAAGAATTCTCAGTAAATCTGTGGAAGACGTTAAATCAAAGTAAGCAGTTGTCACAATAAATATTAGAGCTTCAATTCAGAGAGATCTTAAGATGCTGGAGGACTGGGCCAAAAGAAAGTCCATGCAGCTTACCCATGAGAAATTCAAAGTTCTGTGTCTGGCATGGAATAACTCAATACAGCTGTGTTTGCTGAGTGAGTGGCCATGGGGGTATAGCAGACACCAAGCTGAATCTGAGGCCCCAGTATGCTCTTACTACATATGAGAAAAAATGCATACTGGGCTAAGTTAGGAGAATTTTCACTAATAGACCAAAGGAACTTACTATTCACTTCTACTGTGTGAGGCCACATCTGAAAAATTGTATCCAGCTTTTGGTTCCCCTATTCAAGGATGATGTGAAGAAACTGGAGAGGATCTGGCAGAGGGCAATCAAGATGATCAGCAGCCTACAGCATATAGTTTGTGAGGAGAAGCTGAGGTACCTGGGCTTGCTGGCAACAACGACAAGCTGCAGCTTGGGAGCTTCTGGCAGGGCATTATGTATATCTTTTTCAGCACTGGAATGACAGAAAATGGCAGTTCAGCACCAAGATTACACAGAGGGGTTGTGGAGTTTCCACTCATGGAGGTTTTCAGGACATGACAAATCGGATCTCATTTAGTGTTGGCAATGATCCTGCTTTGAGTAGGAGGTTGCATCAATTAATCCAAAGGTCCTTCCAATGATTCTCTTGTTCTGATTCTAATTTCCTGCTTCTTAATGCACTGGGGTTTTATACTGTTTCCATGTTCTTCAGCATGAAGAAAATGTACCTTGGTTTGTATCTATGCGGGCAGTGTTGTCTGCTAGGGTGGTGAAAGTCTATATTTATTTTAAAGAAACAGGAAAGAGTGATGCAGAATTCAGAGCTGATTTGCTATTTATGTAAGTAAGGTGGTGTCTATTAATGTTAGTAAGAATCTGACACAAGAATTTGGGTAAGAAACTAGTTTTTTGTGTCTTTGCTTCTTTCAGTTAAGGGATCAGGATCACCTTGGCACAATTATCTAGTAACTTTAAGAGCTATGGACGTTCTCATCAGTAAGATCTCAGTAAGTAGAAGCTGTCAAATAGTAGACTGCAGAGAAGTGTTCTGTATTACCAGCTACTACAAGAACATTTTGAGTTATAAATATCCATAAGCTTTAATGGAGAAGAGAACTGTGCCTGTCAGCAGAAAAAAATACTATCAACCTGTGATGCCCTACACAAATAATGTCAAACTTGGGGCACAATGCAGATTAAGGTGCACTTTAAGCCATCAACTAAATGGAGTATTAGCTGTAAACTGGATCTGGCCATCAATGAAACATAATTCAATATATCTGAAGGCCAGTTATTGGTTCACCTATCTAAGCTGCAGTTGCAGTGAAAGCAAAAAAGTCCTTTTGACTGTAAGAAACTACTGTCTTTTCTATTACTGAGCTCAACAGCGAGTTTTGTTCCTGATTGCATTCCATGGCAGCACCTTGAAAGGAAAATATTTTTAGCCTTGAACACAAGAATACTCCCTGCTTGTCTGAGTGTAATATCACTGTGTCTCAATGGAGCATGAGCAATACTTTCATAACTTGCTATGTTAAAGTAGAAAATAACACATTTAGTTTGACATGAGAAGCAGGAAATATTAATCTGGGATTGTCTACCCAGGTAGACGGTTTGGGTTTACAATATTACTCTCTATTCTAATCTAATTTCTGCTATTAATTTGTCATTTGACCTTTAGCAAGACATGGAATCTTGCTTTACCATTACCTTATGCTAGGTTTGCCCTACCTTAGCACTGTAAAAATTAGATAAACAATGCCTGCTCACCTTTCATAACACCTTGAGAACTTTAGAAACCAAAAATGCTACGTATTTTAACTAGGCAGGAAAGAAAAAAGGGAGTGTGGAGACAATTTTTGAAAATTCACTCTAAGATTTTGATAGGTTTCCATGACTGCTCATGGTAGAGAAGTTTCTTCGATTGCAAGCACTTTCACTCTTGGCTTGTATGGTCACCCTTGACTCAGACATTCAAAGACTCCAAAATTTCAGGCCTAAAAACAGGAATGAAAGAAGAAACTGAAGGGTACATGACTTAGAGGAGACAAGGACAGAGTTGAAAAACTGCAGAGAAAATTGCCAATAATGAGAGTGGAGTTATGCAGAGTTTGGAAGTCAGGAATGACGATAATGAAGATAATGAGAGGTTAATGAATAGATCATAACAGAGGCTGTCCATAATGTAGATGATTACTAGACCAGCATTTTGGACAAAATTAATAAAGGAAAAGCAAGAAAGGCCAGTGAAGAAGCATGCAACTGAGGCAACTGAAGATCAAGTTTAGACAATTTTTTGTCTTGATACCAAAGAAAAAAGCTAATTTAAAAAGATAAATTAAAGGAATAAAAGGAATTAGAGATAATTTTACGAAGAAAAAGATGTGGTGAGAGAAATTGCATTGTGTTAGCTTACAAAAATCAAAGAAGAAAAATGAAGAGTTTGGGAGAACTGATAAAGTCAGATTATAGCTTGAGTAGCAAGGTGGAAGGTCTTACTGTCACAAGGCTCTTATTGTCTAACCAAGTATGTACTACCCATTGATTGCATTCTGAAGGAATTTCACACTTACACAACTAAACCTGGTTCATTATTTGGAGAATATTTACAGAAATGCTGAAGATGGCATTCCAGTCCTATGCCTACAGATTAGCTTCCTAATTGTCCTACCAAACTCTTACCCTGATTATATTATATATAATATATAAAATGGATATTATATATATTAAACATTATATATCTAATATATATTTAATAATATCTATCTATTAAGTTACACATATAATCACAGAATCATAGAATGATTTGGGTTGAAAGGGACCTCAAAGATCATTTAGTTCCAACCCCCCTGCCATGGGCAGGGACACCCTCCACCAGACCAGGTTTCCCAAAGCCCCATCCACCCTGGCCTTGAACACTTCCAGGGAGGGGGCATCCACAACTTCTCTGGGCAACCTGTTCCAGTGCCTCACCACTCTCACAGTAAAGAATTTCTTCCTAATAGCTACATATTTTTTTTTATAGATATATATATATATACACACACACACACACACACACACACAAATTATCATTTAGACCATTCCAGACTTACCTGATTATTCCATCTGGAGTGAAAGCTCTCCAATTCCATTGGGGAAATCTACACATAACTAAGGGAAAATCACAGACTATATATACATAAAGCATATACATATATCCATACTTTCATTTATATATATTATTGAATATATTCTATATTATATAAAAATATTATATATACATAAATGATATCATATATATGTTAAATTTTTTATATATATTTTTGTGTGTGTGTGTGTGAAAAAATAAATTTCTTGCTTTTCAAAGTGTATGAACATACCTCCGTCATACAGAACATGGAATTCTCTGTCAACCCAAGCTAGGCTGCATCTATAAAATATATTTAAATTAAATATAGAATCTCCCTTTATAGGTGTGATTTTAACTGATTATCTCTGGCTTGAATACCCTAGGTGAGGCTTATCAGGTCTATTAAGACCTAGTAGTTCTAGCAAGGACAGTGGTACTTTGATACTTTCATGAGAATTCTTTTAAGGAACATGAGCTCTATACCTACAACCACACCTCTAGGCATTCCATATGAAAGCAATTCCCTTGAACGACCCCAGGGACTAAGAAAAATCCCTATGAAATGCATGATTCAGACCACGTGTTAAACTTATTCTGGGAATTGTGCAACTAGTGAAGACAAGATAACCTAGAGCAGTCTTCAAGCCATGGGTAAGCTGATTCACACATGAGAGATTATAGCTCTTGTTGAAATGGAAGAATTCAAAAAGTAAGAACTGGCAACATGACTTTCATGAGAGTGCAAGAAATGTCCAAAAAACCGAAACCAAATAGGCAACAGAAGATCTGCTTGCAGGGAGAAATTAAGGGCAGCAGGAAGGTTTTATTGTATTTTATTTTATATCATTTCTGTGGCTTCTAATAATTTCCATAAATATACTTGAAGTTCTCTTTTTCCTTCTGCTTCATCTAATGACAAATTTTGGTGTGATCCCTCCAGTTTCAAGAGAGACCAGGGGAGGGTTCATCTGCCGAGGCAGAAGTTTATTTAACGAAATATGCATGAGATCTTGGCAACTAGCACCATAATTATTCGAGTGATTACCCAATCAATCAGCAGTCCTGTTGTTCACTTGGCCTCTCTGTCATTGGGGAATCAAGGGTTGTGGTATTCTGTTCTTGTAGGCTCCTTTTTACCGCAATTTAAGCAAATTCAGATATTTTGTCTTGTTTTTATTCATAACCCCTAATGAAGCCAGAGGCATGCACCGATATCTTTAGCTAATCGCTAAACTTATTTGCTAATTTTGATAGATAAATATATGATTAAGGATAATCTATAGCAACCTAACCATTAAACTCAAACAATTAAAAAAAAAAACCGCACCCGTTACTCTATTCCTTATCTTACACGCAAATGGACAAAAGTAACATTTATACTATTTTTTCTTTTTAAAGATGTGTATTTATTTGCACATTTTTTAACCTCAACTAATAAAAGCATTTATGCCATTAAGACTAATACTTTGTGTCTACATTTCCAGTGGAAAAATTATGTGTAAGCTGAAATACTTCTTAAATAAATGGAGTTACATTATTCCTGAATTAATACCACATAGATGAAGAAAAAGTATGCTGAAAAGTTGTTTCCAGCATATCAGGATGAAAATGTGTCAAATGAAGCTTTTGAAGTCTTTGTGCAACAGGCAAGGTGTAACAGTTGAGGCGTTGTCAGTTATGTAGGCGATATGGCAGCTCAAGCAATATGGTTTTAATAGGAAAGGAGGAGGACATGAAAAGATATAGAGGTACCTGAGATACTGTATTAACTTTATGTGGCAAGGTTCTGGTAGCAGGGGGGCTACAGGGGTGGCTTCTGTGAGAAGATACCAGAAGCTTCCCCATGTCCAATAGAGCCAATGCCAGCTGGCTCCAAGATGGACCTGCTGCTGGCCAAGGT
This sequence comes from Balearica regulorum gibbericeps, assembly GCF_011004875.1. Lineage (NCBI taxonomy): Eukaryota > Metazoa > Chordata > Aves > Gruiformes > Gruidae > Balearica > Balearica regulorum. The sequence goes on from NC_046186.1 coordinate 20,541,429, forward strand.
CAAATCCATCAGCAACGCTGGTAGTGCTTCTGGGATAACATAATTAAGGGGAAAAAACTGCTGTGCAACAGCAGCTGGGAGAGAGGAATGAGAATATGTGAGAGAAACAGCTCTGCAGACATCAAGGTCAGTGAAGAAGGAGGGGGAGGAGGTGTTCCAAGCACCAGAGCAGAAGTTCCCCTGCAGCCCATGGTGTAGACCACTGTGAGGTAGGCTGTGCCCCTGCAGCCCATGGAGGTTGACAGTGGAGCAGATACCTGCGTACAGCCCATGGATATGCAGGACACTAGAGCAAGTGGATGCACCTGAAGGAGGCAGTGACCCCATGGGAAGCCTGTGCTGGAGCAGGCTCCTGGCAGGACCTGTGGCCCCATGGAGAGGAGCCCATGCAGGAGTAGGTTTGCTGGCAGGATCTGCAGCCTGTGGGAGACCCACGCTGGAGCAGTCCATTCCTGCACCCCATAGAAAGGGCCCATGCTGCAGCAGTTTGTGAAGAACTGCAACCCGTGGGAAGGAATCACGTTGGAGAAGTTCATGAAGAACTGTCTCCTATAAGCAGGATCTTACACTGGAGCAGGGGCAGAGTGTGAGGAGTCCTCTCCCTGAGGAGAAGGAGCAGCAGAGACAACGTGTGATGAACTGACCACAACCCCCATTCCCCGTCCCCTTGTGCCACTGGGGGGGAGGAGGAAGAGAAATCCGTAGTGAAGTTAAGCCTGGGAAGAAGGGAGGGGTGGAGGGAGGTGTTTTTAGATTTGTTCTTATTTCTCATTACTCTACTCCATTGTTAACTTGCCATAAATTAAATTAATTTCCCAAAATTGAGTCTTTTGTGCCAATTACAGTAATTACTGAGTCATCTCCCTCTCCTTGTCTCAACCCATGAGACTTTTGTGATATTTTCTTCTGCCCTGTCCAGTTGAGGAGGAGGACTAACATAGTGACTTGGTGGGCACCTGGCAGCTAGCCAAGGTCTACCCACCACAGATATCAAGGGCTTTTCTAAGCTACTGTGAGTGAAAAAAGGGTATGGCTATTGGGTCCATTGTAAGGTAGCCCCTGAATTGTTTTTCTCCTTTGCATCCCATCCCATAGAGTATAAAAGATCACTTCATCTGTAGGCCTTCAATGCTTTCCCCTCATCCTAGCACATCCATCATCTTCCTAAGGAAGAAAGTAGCATGCACAAGGGTAGCAAATGGCAGAGACCATGGCACCCTGAGTTTTACATAAGAACACAGGAATCATCTTGCTAGATCAGGTTATCTAGGTCCACCATTCAAAGTCTGAGGGCTAGCAACAAGCTTCCCACAGGAAGATGTGGGAAGCAAACCATGGGAAAAATGCTTCATTAAATGGCTCATCCGTATTTCGACCATAATTTGCTCAAGGCCTGAAATGTGAATTTGTATTTCCCTTCCAAAAATCTTATTGTTGTTAGTAAATATTCTGATATGAGATTTTTTTTCCTGCTAGGCATATAAACATCTAACTATCCTCTAAAACTTGCTCAACTATAACCTTCAACAGCATTCTGTGACATTGATGAAAATTAAAGCCCTGTTACAAACAGAGTGAGAGAATATTTTATTTTATTGGTATGAATTTGCCACCTTTTGAATTCATCGAATATTTCTGTTCTTGTGCTAGGAAACAAAAAGTACAGTCACAAAGTGCTTCATAGATATTGGGCAGAATCCCTGCATTTGGAGCTAACTTAGGGATGAATGGTAGTAAAAATAATGTTACAGGCTTTTCTACAGTTATCTATTTTCCCATTTAACTTCCAGTAACAAAGAGAAAAGGGGTACAAATTATTTTGTACCACAACAGATAATCAGTGACAAATGTCTGTCAGTAAGATTACCACTGCAGATAGAATATGCAAACATACTTTTTAAATTTTTCCTTATGCATTCTGTCTTGTCACAAAGATGCCAAACTGGATAGACTAACTTTGCAAATAAGATGAGAATATTTAATAAAATGAGAGTGATGGAATGATAACATTTTATTATCTTGTTTTAGAACACTTTCTTAGTTTAATTTTTCTGTAGAAAAAGATTAAGCACAGTTAATCAAGGTCTGTCACTGGATTCCAGTGGTGACTTTGTAAACTGTAAAATAAAAAGCACAAGAGCAGCACAAAAGAAAGGAACATATGGAGTTGTTTGTGGTTTCTTACAGACTTCAACCAAAGAACAGATTTTTACAGACTTTTAATACAGGAAAATTTAAAATCACACTGTTTTGTCTTTTCAGTTGTTCCCAAAAGCAAATAAAAATATTGCTATGCACATGGTGTGGCAGGTCCTTCAGCAAGGAAAGGCTTCATATCACAAGAATCAGTACCATAGCATTACTTGGAAGATATTATATTTTCCTGTTTTCTAATATCTTTAATCCTTTGAAGTACTGTAGAACTAATTTAAGTTCATAATTTCCTTCATGTTCAATTACTGGAGCATGCCTATTAGTTTGCAAGGGTGTACCAGCACAATGAATAAACCTCATTGCGGTGAGACAGTCATAAATTTGAGTCCAGAAGACTGTTACTGATGGAAATCCAACTTTTCTTTTACCTCAAAGTTTAGTGTATTTATTAATTACCTGGAAATCAATTACACGCTATATATGTGGAACCTCACAAGGCTGTGTCTACAGAAAGACTTTTAGATAAAGCTGTCCTTTAGTAGTAGTATAGGTATCTTGGTTAAGCTAATTTTCTAGAGTTCCTCAGTAGGCAACAGAAAGACCTAAGATAGGTCAAATTGATCTTTAGAGGGGTCAAAGAAAGGAGTGTGAGAAAGAGGGATGTACTAACTTCCGGCAGTGTTGATTTATGTCTACTGATGAAAGAGGGAATATACTCTAGACTTGACTAATGGTCAAAAGTTTTTAAAAATTAAAAAAAAACAACACTTTTTTGGTCTGAATCCAATCCTAGTTGATTAACTGAAAAAACCTATTTGCAGAATGCTAAACAGAACCCAGAAGTCCTTATGCACTGAATGGTGGATGTCTTCTATGGAAAATGTATTTTATAGTTTACAGTTAAGATTCTTTAATTCTAAAATATTTCAGATCTTTTCTCCCTTCTAAAATGCTGTTCCTCTCTCTTTTGGGGAGTTTTTTCTTATTCTCCAACTTGCTATTTTCTCCACAGTATTTCAGTAACATTTTTCCTATAATAGATAGTAGAACTGGAAAATATGGAATTTTCTGGCTGGTCTCATCTAATCTGTTTCTTTAAAATATTTTCTTTGAATCTGATATTTCACTTTGTCTTAACCTACTTTTCTGGTTTAGATTTGAGTTAATACAAGACCCTGAATCTTGATGTCTCTGAATAGTTTAACTGAAGTTAGTTGTAGTGCTTACATTCCTATTGCTAAGTTCATACTTAGACATTCACAGGCTGGCATCTTTATCACCATTCTTTGTGTAACTAGTTGTGTTGGCCCTTATTGTGAATTTCCTGATTTTCTTCTGGTATAAATTCACTGACTGTAACAGAGGTGCAAGTTCACTACTGTTAATGGAGGTCTGTCTGACTTATTCTGTTATTTATAAAAACAGGATCAATAATATGTGAGTTCTGGAAGTTCTATAGCATGAAGCATTATACTAAACATCTGATTTCAATATGATAGGATTTATTTCATAATGCCTTAAATCTAGGTGATTATCTTTCATGATTAACAAGTTGAAAATTCTTTTCTATTTAGACTTTTTAAAGAGTTCTCTTATTACTCCTCCTTTGGTGGCAATTTGTTTCAGTAAAACGTATTAAAAGTTAAAATTAAATAAATCTGCATTAGAACAACAGGAGGTTATCTACAGGATAGCAAGAATAGAGGGAGAGGGGGTTCTTTATGTTCTGGTAGAAGGTGAAGAACCTACTGTGCTTAACTGACCTGGAAAGAGCTTATGCATTTCCTTTCAATTTGATATGGATGGTTAATTTTTTTTCTTAGAAAAGCCTCCCTATTGTTTATAGGGTATACGATTCCTATTGATCACAGTGTTATCTAATGGTGAGGAAGAAGCTTGCCTCCCTGCTGCTGACTTCAGCTGAGAAGTCAATCATGACTGCTACAGCTGAATCTTGAGGAAAACTATGAAGCATTTTACTGACTGAGAAATGGAAACAGGAGGAAAGGGATTATGACTTACTCGGGGTCAGGAAGAAAGTAGTAGTGAATCTTTATTTACGAAATGTCCAGTTTCCTAGTGTTTCATTACTTGGCACAATCTATTCAAATTCCAACTTTCAGATGCAATATGTTGGGTGTCAGTACATGCACTGTTCGGAGATGAGGCCAAATGTACAAAAAGACAGTGCTACCATATACAAGTAATACATTTCAGTTGCATGCAGACTTTCTGTATGATTTACTAACTTAAAGCTTGTCACTTACTGGTGTCTAAAGACTAGTCAATGAGCTTGACAACTGGTAAAAAATGACATGAAACTTCTTAAGAAAAGACAGGTCAAGGGTCAACACAGCTGGATGAGTTTGAATTGCTGCCAGCTATCCACGTATTTCCTATCGGGTTGTAGTTCTCTCGAGTGCAACAGCAGGAAGAAGCCAAAAGGAGAAATATAAGAGGTCAAAGAATTACTTGAGAGATTAATTTAGTATCCTCATTCTAGTTTTCAGGTTTTAATGAGTCTCATGTTTGATTTGAATATTTCACAAACATCTGAATGAGATGTAATTCCATTTGAAACACATTAAAGACTGTTACTCTTTGAATCAGACTTTGAATAATAGAATCACAGGCCTGGAAGGGACCTCAAGAGGCCATTTCTTCCATCTCCCAGCTCTAATGCAAACTCAGCTATGCTTACATCATTCCGACTGATGTTTGTTCTAAAAAAATCTCCAGTGAGGGAGTCCTTACAATCTCCCATGCCATTATCTCCCAGGGTCTCTACATCCTTAGCACAGGAATTTGTTTCCTAATCCCTAACTATGCTGTAATTTAAGTCCATTACTTCTCAGTCTAATATACTGATGACAGAAAGAACAAATTGCACCTTTCCTCTTTGTGTCAGCTTTTCATGTATTTAAAGTCTATTATCATACCTCACCTTTAATTATGTACTAAGAACTTTTTGGCTTCAAGAGAGACAACATAACTGGCCAGCTGTAAAGGCAGAGAATTTGTATAACAAACTAACAGTGTGGTCTAGAAAACAAGAGTCTCAGATAAGTGGTTACCCTAACTAATTAGATAGCCAGTCTGTCCTTGGAAGATCCAGGATCATGAATACTTTTTTGTAGTTCCCTTCTTCCTGCAATATTAGTGAATCTGAATTCTTTAGGCAATGCTTCTTTATTTATAATCCCTACCATTTGGGAAAGAGGCTGTGTTAACTGCATAATACTCCTCTGTTAGGCAATATTTGTCACCATAGCTAAATATATAGCTATGCGTAAGCTACACTAATCTACTCACAGAACCTAAATGAAAATGAAACAAGAGTACATATTCATTTCCCCATTTTACATCCTACCTTACACCAATAGCCTCTACACTACATTCTCAATTAAATTTACTGCAAATCTGTTAAATATCTGAGTCTCCTCTGGCTAAGTCAGGAGCTTATGATAGTTAGTCTAAGGTTTAGGCCTGTAATCCCCTTCTTACGGGCTGTATGACCTTCTTGCAAGCTGGTACACTAAGCTGGCACATTTCAGTATCTCTTATGTATTCATTTTCATAATAAAGTAGAAAGAGCTTCTCACTGGCTTTTTTTTGAAGTGTTTTACTACAGCACCTACTTGGCGTATTTTAGAGAATGCTCTTTGGGTTTCGTCCTTCTTTATCTCATGCTTTACTGCTTGCAAAAAATGCTATGGGCAAAGTATTTAGGATGCTATTTTTCCCTTGGATATAAAGTTTTCTACAATTTTTTTCCCCATGGTAACAGTACTGACTAACCTGCCGTTGGACAGTCTTGAAAGGATCTTGTTGCTGAGTCTGGCAAGACCAAGTGGACTTGATAGTCTAGGCACCCAGTGCAGAGCCCATTCCTGTAGGCTCCCCAACAATTTATTACAAAATTCTTAAACAGCATGCCAGTTGTCATATAAATACCTCAAACTATCTGATGGTAGTAGGATCTTACCTTAAGTTCAATTCTTTTGTGGCTATAGACATTATTTTAACAGGATTTTACCAGCAAATGTACTTTAAAATATTGGTTAAATTTTTTTAAAACATTTTTTTTTTCATTAACCATTCAGAGAAGAGGTTTTACTTTTTTTAGTAAATCTTGCATAAATCTCTGCTGATTGCTACCATTCTGATTTATTTGTTTTATATGCCACTGCTGGTTTACTAGTAGAGATACTTAGTCTGTAGTATTTTCAGTCTAATTAATATCTACAGTAGTACTTTAACTTAGGGAATCACGTAGCTTTAGTTTTCCATGCAAAAGTGGTTTTGTTCTGATTCCGGCCTGATATCCCATTTATAAAGTGAGACTTTAGCTTCATTCTTTAGTAAGTAATGTGGCAGGACCTGCAATTGATGCAATGAGGCATGACAGGATAGCTCAGGTGACTGGAATGGTACATGCAAGATCTTCAAGAAAGACAGGCAGAGAAGGCAAGAAATATTCTTGTGTATGTGAAGGAGCAGCTGAAAAGTATGGAGCTGGGTGAGAACTTGTGGGTCTCAGAGGTCACTGAGGGTGACATCTTGGAGAAAGTGTGTTACTGACCACCAGATCAGTGTGAGGAAGTGAACAAAGTCTTCCCGAAACACTCAAAGAAGTCTCTGGACCCTATGATGCTGGTTTTTATAGGAACTTTAACATTTGTTTGAAGGGCACTGTGGTGAGAAGCAAGCTATCCAGGAGGTTTTTTGGATGGTATTGGGGATAAATTCTTGATACAGGCACTGGAGAGGCCAACCAGGGTGACACACAGGTGAACCTGCTAGCAATAGCTGTTTGGGAATGTGATAATCAATGGAAACCTTGGCTGTAGTGATCACACAATACTGGAGTTCAAGACCCTGAGGAGGTAGAGAAGGGAAGTAGCATAGTACAGAGCCTGCACGTTAGGACGACAGACTTCAGTTTATCTGGGGAGTTGAGAGGTGGGATTCCATCGGAGGCAAGTCTGATACGTAAATAAGTTCAGGGAATCTAGCAGGTCTGAAAGGACATCATCCTTCAAGCATGTGAATGATTCACCCTGATGCTCAGAAGTCAAGTACACTTACCAGTAGACCAGTAGACCATTGCATGTAGCAATGGTGTTAGGAAAACCAAAGCTCAGCTGGAGCTGAGACTTGCCAGGGACATCGAAGCGACAAGAAGAGCTTGTACATTACTGATAAAGGCTGAACAAGGAAAATGTAGAATTGTTGCTGAATGGAAAGGGTGATTCAGCAACAGCAGACACTGATAAGGCTGAAGTGCTCAATGCCTTGTTCTTTCAAGCCTCTGCGCTTAATGAGAGAGAAGAGGGGAACTACCAGCAGTGGATAAGGATCAAGTCAGGGATTACTTACGAGAACTCAACTTATAAAAGCTCATGGACCAGACAAGCTGTATCAAAACTTTAAAAAAGTTCCAAAAGGACAACCAAAGAATTACAGGCTGCTCATCCTTACTTCAGTCCCTGGGGAAAACAACCAGCAAGTGCTCTAGGAACATATATCTGGGAACTTGAATAGAGAAAGGAGGTGATGGAGAGTAGTGTCATCAAGTTTGCAGATGAAACCCATATGGGTGTTGCAGTTGATGGACTTGAGGGGCAGGATGCCATTTGGAGAGACCTATGGGATGAATGGGCCAACAGGCTCAGGGGATGAAAGCCCTGTAAGGAGAGATGGAAGGAAATAGAATTGTCTAGTCTGAAGAAGAGACAGCTTTGGGGAGACTTAACAGTAGCCTTCCAATACCTACAAGGAGATTATGAGATGACAGAGACAGGTTTTCCAGTGATGCATGTCAGGAGAACTAGAAAAAATGGACATGAATTGGAAAAATAATGTTTCCAACTGCTTACAAGGCAAAAAATTTTCAGCATGAGGACAGCCAAGAAGTGAAGTAGGTTGCCCAGAGAGGCTATAGAGTCTCTATCCTCAGGTTTTTGAGACCACACTATATAAAGCTCTATGCAACACTGCTTTGAGCAAGAGTTTACACTAAATACTTCCTGAGGTCCCTTCCAACCTGAATTATCCTATGAGTCTATTAAAAAAAATCCTTTTATTTCTGAAATAAGTGGAAATATACTCTTTTTCAGGTAAAACAGTGTTTCATTGGTGCTAATTTTTTTCCTAAGAGTGTATAATGCCCTGACGTTTCCAACTATTTTTATCACACTGGAACCATCTAGACTGTAAGAATGGAAGCTTAAACTTCCTAGCCTTGATGATGGAGTCTTTGACTCTTACCTGTGGGTGTTCCTATAAGAGGTGCTTTTTAACCTCTGCAGTTGTGGGTTACAGAGTTGATTGAACTACGGTACAAATGTTATACTTGTGTCAACTACATGAAGAACTCATCATGCTACTTTTAGCAGTCCCATGAACACTGGTTGCAGCTTTATTTGTGAACAGTCTGGATTATATTCTAAGTTGATATGTTACCATAGTGTTTTCTACAATGCTATTTAATACTATTTGTGCTTGGGAACATATTAATACCAATGACATATTTTGTCTTTTGGCCATCATCTAACACATTTTTTAACACTGTGTCTACATCAGTCATTACCAGCACAATGTTTACTGTAAATCCTTGCTGGGCTTCCAGTCTTTTAGTTTAGCTTGATGGGCTGCTAGCTTCCTACTGGACAACTGCATTTCTTTTACAACCTGTATTTGCAATCACTGTAGCATTGCTTGTCATATGTATACTGAGTCAGTAGAGATTTTATTCTTATGTAGAATTTCTAGAACTATATGAATTCCCAGCGTTTCTGTTGTTGGTGCAAAATGCAGCTCACATCCTCTGGTTGAGACTAAACCTGGCTAAGAATTTCCATATCTCATATAATGTGGGTTTTGGGGGTCACCAATGTTCTTATAGCTGGATACATTTAACTATAATACCTGAATCCCAACTTTCTGTGGGATGAGTTTTAAAGTTGTGGAGTGTTTTGTCTGTTTTCTTTCCCCTTTTTGAACACAAGCTTTATATCTGACATGGAAAAGGTGAACTTGTATAGTTTCATTCAACAATATAAACTGCAGAGGAAGGTCTTTGTTCTGGCTCTGTGACTACCCTTCTGTTCATCAACATGAATATTCACCTAGTCAACTGAGCATTAGCTGCCTGATTGTGATTTCTTTGGAGATTAAGCATTTTGTTGTGGTGTGACAAGTCTGTAGAAAAATTCAGTTGATCCCACTGAGATATTTTGGTGCTCTAAGGCACAAAGGGAAGCAAACATTTGTCTCTCATATGGTTTGTACTTGTTTTTAACCTTGCTGACAAACATGAGACATATGCCATTTGTCTTTCTTAGTTTTCCTTCTTACTCCTGGCTTAACACTGCACTCATTCAGTGTTTCCTAACTTTAACTCAGAAGGTCTTGTTTGCTATATATGTGACTAAATAAAATAGGGCTAAGGGTTGTTTTCTGGCCCTGAGGCTAAATGGCACAGAGTAGCTGCAGACAGACTACATAACACTTGGCCTTGAGTGTCCCCTCAAGGGGACAAAGTATCTGAAATAACATGAGGGTCATATTGCAGTTTTTTAGCACAGGGGCTTTTCTAGTATGAAACAATGTGCAGCACACTCTGGTCTGTGGCATGGGGATACGGAGGAGTGTGTCAGGGTTCAAAACCTTCAGAGACAGTTTTGGAGAAACCATCAAAGGTGATGCTGGGTATTGGGAAAGTTTCCTGGCAAATGCCCATGCCTGGGCATTGTCTTACAGGGTGCTAGTTAGCACCAGCCAAACTGAGGAGAATGAAGTCTGTTAGCAGTCAAGTAGTAAGGAAAACCACTGGAATTCAAGCTCTTTTTATTTAGCATTACAGCTATATCGGCTTAATGTAAATGCATACACAGACATAGTGTCTCTGTATTTGTACAGCTATGTGCATGCTGAAGCCTTCTGTGTAGCCTCTGCCCCATCTCATTATTTGCAATGTCTGGTCCTTCTGAAGTAAGCTATTGTGTACAGTCACCTTTTCTGCACAGATTTCAATGAGACACTGTCTGAATCTTGTCCCAAAAAGATCTCCGAAATTCTGACATTTGTAGGTGATGTAAACCTCAACAGACAAGAGATAAGGGAAAATAACTCTACAGATACTATTTTCTAGATCAAAAATTACATTTAACCATGATGATGTACATATTGACCTAAGAAACATTGAGGTGTGCATAAATTTACCTGTTGGATAAGAGTACTTTGCAGAAAGGACTTCATATGAATAGTTTGGATATTACAGATTTCATTAGCAGTGCAGAAAGCTATGGCCTACACTAAAAGTAGACCACAGAGCTATAAACAATTTCTGTAGGCTGTTAGGCTTTAAGCTCATTCTGTGGAAGCCTTTCTTTTGATCAGCTCTAAGCCGGTTTAAACAACAACACACAATTGTAGAGTAGCAAGGGAGCAGACCGAGTTCCCCGCTGCCATGGGACTATTGCTGATGTTCCTTCAATCTGTGTAAACATAGTATTCCTAGAATATTAGAACAGATATAGTTAGTGTTACAGATTAAATAGCTGTCAGTTAGCATATCAGCCTAACATGCCACTGGGACAGCAATCTTTTATGTCAGCCCATTTGCAGGCTCCATCAACCAAAACTACCAACGGATCAGCTGTAGAAGTTGGAGGACAAAGGCTCTGGTAAGCAGAAGGAGCAAAAGCAAGCATTGTACTGAAAATATTGGATATGAGTAGAGCTCAAGAACAGTGAGAGTGGTTGTGGGTGGACATACTAACATTTGAGGAAAAACAGAGGAAGTATTTCGGGCTTGAGTGAATAGTGGAAGTAGGTCTTCTGGTTATGGTTCTCTAAATAGAAGAGTAAACATGTCTGGGACCTCCTGCTGCTGAAAATCAGCATGGAGTAAATACAGTGAACATTCTTCTGGAGTTCATTGACCCATGGGAAAAGTTCTAAGGCAACATGTTTAGATATGCTCTTTATGGGATGAGGGAGAAAAGGGTAGAAGAAGGAAACACAACTGATTGTTATCTAGTGCATGTATTTGAGTCAGGACAATTAGATACAGGCTCTTCCCTGCCCTGCCCTGCTGTGTAATGTTTTACTTCTTAGTGCAACTGCTTCTACTCCCAATTTTTTTATCAAGACTTTGTATTTTCAGATTGTGTGTTCCTCTGCAGAGGGAAACTGTTACTAATATCAATCCACACACTGATATGGGTTAGCCCTTTTAGGGATTTCTTGAAATCAAATAATTCAAGTCTGTGCATTCATTCTTGTGAAACAAGGAGGCTACGAAGTGAAATGTCAAAAGGAATTCTATTTTAATTTTGTATTCCTGCTACCAAATGGGAAGAGAGATATCCCAAGAAACTGTCCTTTGCCAATTTTTGATAGAGATTTTCCACTGGCCTAGGGAAAGTTTCTAAGCTTTTGGGATTCTCTGACTCCATTGTTAGTTATAATACATGCCACTAGTCAGGGAGGTAAGAAGCTGGCAACCGAGAGCTTAAAACAAAGGGAAGTAGTGCCGTTAAGTTCATTATTTCCCACCTATAATTTTTCCTTTGATTTCATTTAATTTGATAAACCTGGCAAGTTGCTGCCAGGTGGATCTCCTACACAAGTCTGCCTCGAGATTTCATTATCTTTTTATTTCTAGCGTCATCATCCAGTCATCTCTGTTTTCTCTAGCTAATTAGCCCGCTGTTTACGAGGTGCACATTTCTTAACATATGGCACAGTTGCATTGCATGTGTGCTGTATTTTCATTTTCTAGTTTGAATCTTATATTTCTGATACAGTATGTCAGAAATATCAGATGCCCGTCTTACAGAACAGCATTCACAGCTTCATATTGAAATGTGCCCTAATTATACTTTCGAATTCCTTACTTCCCCATGTTTTCAATTAAGACATCACAGCCATTACAGTACTGTGACAACAGATTGTGATTTAAAGATGCTTGTATTTGGAGGTCAGAATTTAGCAGGAGATAAAAGTCACAGGAATTGTTTAAAATAATTAAGATTAAAAAAATGTACCTTTCCAATTCAGTGGAGCAAAGTTAAACCCCATATGAAAATCCTCCACATGGCGTGATACTGTCTCTTAGAGACACTGGCATTGCATGCAGCTATTATAAATCTCCTTCCCGTGTAAGACTGCAGAGGGAGGACCTGACTGGCAACACAAAGGCAGAAGCTGGTCTGTTTGCCTGTCTGAGAGAGACGGAGAGGAGCGGGCGGAGGGGGAGCGAGACGCACACAGACAAAACGCACAGCTGAATACAGAAAGATTCACTCCTTCTGTACAGCCCACAGACCATCTATGCCTAAATGATTCTGGTCCACCATTTGCATGATATATTAGCCTTTCAAGCTGTCTGTTAATATAAACTGAGAGACTGTAGCTCTGGCTTTTAGCTAAGCTCATCTGCAATTGGTTTTATCTCCAGCGGCTCTCCATTTCTAGCTAATATTAACCTTATTGCAAGGAAAACAGTACACTCAGAGCTGTGCATACACTGGAAATACACCAGGACACTGCAAAGGCTGAATTAAACAGGTTTAGTCACATAAAATTAAATTCCTGTGTCGTTTATTGTACTGGTACAAATGCTTTTTTTCCTTTTTTTTTTTTTTTTTTAAACCCAGTTCAGCTTAACACAATATTTAATCTAAACTAGATAAAAGAGAAGCATTAATTCTGGAACAAGAGTGCTCATACGGGTTGTTACACTAGCATAACTATATCAGCTTCACTGTGCTGGCATAACTGATGAAGTCTGCTGTGCTGACTAGCTCTCAGGTTCCTTGAGTTGCAGAGAGGTGTAGAAGTAACCTTAAATTCTCTCTAAAGCAAATCCCTCAGATGCTTCCTACCTCCCTCGTCCTCCCTCAAAAAAGCCTTCAACTCCCTCTATAGGATTACCTCTTTTTCTGTACCTACCCCCTCCACGACGCGTCTAGCCTGAATCACTGTCAGTCATCTGGTTACTTCCCAGCTCCTCCAGACATCCCCTCCAGCCAACGCACGTATCCCTGCAAGCTCCTGCCTGAATCATGAACTGACAGCTGGGAGACAGGTAGTATGAGGATCATATTCGAGAGATGAACGAACGTTTTCAGCAGAAGCAGAGCAGCTATCCACTAATATGCTATTTCTCTAACACAAAGGAAAATAACATGATGTTTTTCTTCTTTTTATATAGCCATTTTTTTAACATACAATGAACACAACTGAATTATAAGATTTCAAGTAGCTTTGTGACAGCGAGAATAACCACAAAATAAGCAAATGCCTGTGAAATGTATAGTTGTCTTCTAACATTCGGGTCATCCATGACTGGTCCAGTCTTCTTATGCCAAAGGTACAGTGTGATAGCAGAATTTTATTTAACAGAAAGAGTATAGCGCACAGGGGAGGTAAAAATTATACTAAAATGGCTGTGAACATTTTCCAGCTTGTGGGTAGAGTACCGGGCACCTAAAGAGCTGGGCGATTTTTCAGTAGTAGTGAGAGACCACAACCGCTATTGACTTAATGCTCGGCTCATTTAAAATGCAAGCCTTATTTAGATACTTAATATAGATTTAGATGCCTGACTGTAAACACCTGATGAAAAATATTGGTCTAGCTTGACAAATAAAGGTCAAAGAAAACATACACTACTGAGCACTGGAAAAGAAAAGAAGAATGAGATAAGGAAATAAGAGAAAAGGTGTTCCAAGGATTTGTGGAGGACAAAGGACAGAAGGAAGGCACTTTGATGCTGTTTATTATTTTTATTATTAATTAATTTTCATTTCAATTATTGAGTTTATATAGCTTTTATATAGCTATTCCTACTCTCTTTCTTGTTTTTATTATACTTTACTGTTTTCTGTACCTATTCAGCCTGAGTGAGAGCACAGAATACAGTATAGAAATCCTGAGAGACAGCCTGTGCACATGAAACTTTCATCCAAATTTTAGTAGATATCAAAGAGTGAACCTGTAATTGGGCAAGGAAGAAACTTATGGATAACTAGCTAAAGCTGTAAATTTTCAGGTGTTCACCTATCATAATGATGTCCTGCTGCCATGCTTTCTACTTTTTAGCCATCCAGCATGAAAATAATAAAACAGAGCCAACAGCAGCCACCATAAGAACAAATGCTTTTATTTATTATTCTTTATTCAAGCTTCCTTTGAATTCTGTCCATCCATTTAGTCATCCCTGCCAAGTCAGTCTCTGTTACCCATATCTACTAAGATGTGTTTTAATGGTGAAAGTAACAGGTTGACTTAATAAAAATGCTGGCAGTGACACGCAGGAATGCTAGGACTTTACTGATCTGAAATATAACGTCCTTAGGGAAGCTTTGTTCCTCCTTCTCATGGGTCTCTGCTAGAAACGGCCAAACAATTATAAAAAGGAGCCAACTCAATAAAGACAGTGGGAAGTACTATGGATGTTATTATATAAATGCATTATGGATATTTTGCAACTTTGATTTTTTGGATATGAATTTACTGAAAGTTTTCATGCCATTTGGGGTTTTTTTTATTTTTTTCATTTTTGTATAACTACTTCACTTTGTATTACCAAAGATTTGTTTAAAAAACTGTCATGGTTGAAGCCCAGCTAGGAAGTAAGCCCCACACAGCCACTCGCTCACTCTCCCGCAGTGGGATGGGGAAGAGAATCAGAAGAGTAACAGTGAGAAAACTCATGGGTTGAGATAAAAATAGTTTAATAGGTAAAGCAAAAGCCACACACGCAAGCAAAGCAAAACAAGGAATTCATTCACCACTTCCCATGGGCAGGCAGGTGTTCAGCCATCTCCAGGAAAGCAGGGCTCCATCACATGTAACAGTGACTTGGGAAGACAAACACCATCTCTCCAAACATCCCCCCCTTCCTTCTTCTTCCCCTCAGCTTTATATGCCAACGACAGTGTCATATGGTGTGGAATTTCCCTTTGGTCAGTTGGGGTCAGCTGTCCCAGCTGTGTCCCCTCCCAACTCCTCGTGCACCCCCAGCCCACTCGCTGGTGGGGTGGTGTGAGAAGCAGAAAAGGCCTTGGCTCTGTGCAAACACTGCTCAGCAGTAACTAAAACATCCCTGTGTTATCAACACTGCTTTTAGCACAAATCCAGAACATAGCCCTGTACTAGCTACTATGAACAAAATTAACTCTATCCCAGCTGAAACCAGCACAAAACCCCAGGCAAACAATAAACAACTCCCACCTGAATCTTACAGGCCAAATGGTGTATGACTTCTATTTGTGAACTGCTTTGAGCTACACAGAAAACAAAGCTCAGATACACATTCATATCCAGTTCCAGACATACGGACATTTCCAGGGTAGATTTATCTCCCTTACAGTAGGGACAGTCTACTTTAAGCAAAGGCCAGATTCAGATTTATGTGGCTTCTAGGAACAGTGGAGGCAACAGTTCCCATGGTGGGACTATAGCTGTGCTCATGTGGATTGGGGGCAAACGTGGATGCCAGACTGGTTGGTTGGGTCAGCTGTAATATTGTGTAAACACATGGTATTTGTATAACATTTGAGTAGTATTTGTTCACAACCCTGACTTGAAATAGAAGTAGTTCATGAAATGTTCCCACAACTGGTACGTCATCTTGACTTTGATTGAAAACCATTTTCCTAACAGCGCATGTCCACACAGTCATTTGTCTTGCTCTCAAAAGAGCACTGTGCCTATGGTGCAACAAATGTTGCCAGAAAAAGCATGCTTTCTGCTATCTGTTCAGTGAAATGGCATCTATATCAGATGTACAGAGGAGGCAGGGCTTGGACATGAAGGATTTTGCTCCCTTAAGCCCATCATAGTGAACAAAACAGAATATAGGTACTCATCCATCCTGACTATACATTTGGTTGACAGTTTCTCTTCTGTCTCACAGCAGCATACTTGTCACAAATATAAGTAGTCTCAGCTAAGTCAGTCAAAACAGACAGCTCCTTGCCATCTAAATAAACTAGACCTTCAATAAAGCACTGGTAAAAAAAAAAAAATATATACTTGGATACAAAATGTAGTTCTCCCAGGATCTGGCTTATTTACGTAAAGGTGAATTTTAATCCAGTGGCCAGTTCCCTAAGAACTCTTTGTCACAGCCTCTAGCTTCTCTTTGGAAAAGTTTCACTAGAAAAGTAGGTTACAGGAAAAAAAGGGAGTCGTGTTAATTATCAGACTTTTGAAATCAGTGTCAACAGGAACAAGTTGAGTTTACAATCAAGATGAGAGCTGTTTGCGATTAACCCTGTAGTTACCATAGCATTTAATCTCAACTGGCTGTCTCATGCTAGGTGTATATCTCCTCCATCTATAATGATTACCCAGTTATGATTAACATGGTGCTAGCTGAAATGAGGACTTGCAAACCTGTTCTAACATCATGTAATATTCCAGTAAACTGAGGCATTGGAAAGCCAGTCTGGCCTACCACATGTTCGGAGGGAAATCTATGTGCTCAAAACAGTAGTTCAGAAGAAGTTCATTTCACCCCTAGTACTTCCCACTGTCTTTATTGAGTTGGCTCCTTTTTATAATTATTTGGCTGTTTCTAGCAGGGACCCATGAGAAGGAGGAACAAAGCTTCCCTAAGGCCATTATGTTTCAGATCAGTAAAGTCCCAGCATTCCTTGGTGTCACTGCCAGCATTTTTATTAAGTCAACCTGTTACTTCCACCATTAAAACACATCTTAGTAGATATGGGTAACAGAGACTGACTTGGCAGGGATGACTAAATGGATGGACAGAATTCAAAGGAAGCTTGAATAACCACTACACAGACAGCATTTACACATACATGCTTTAGAAGTCTGACTGAAATCATGTTTCTGAAGTTCAGAAGCAGCTCTGAAGCAAGGTTCAAGGTTGAACATGGTATCTTGTCACTGAAGTCATTAACGGTAGTACTTAAGGAGCCAGGTCTATACTGAATCAGAGACAAAACTAGAGTGCAATTTAGTTGTTCTTTTATCTTCTATGGGAAGGCATCCAAAAGACCTGTGCGTACTTCATGGTATCCCAACTACCCTTGTGATGGTAGCTCAGAACAAATATCAGGAGAGAAGACACCTCCTTTTCTAGAAAGGTTCTTGTTTAACGAAATTGTTTTTGTGATGGGGATGATCCCTTTTACTGATTATGTTGGTGAGACTATAAGATGTGGGCAAAGCAGGGAAGGACCTGGAGAGGCTGCTGAGATACCTAGTGATGGAATAGTTTCATGGTATGCTTTATCAACAAAACCTCTTAAAGCTTCCACAGAACACATTTCTTGGCATGATAATGTGAGGCTAAAAAGGCTACAGAAGAAGAAAAGCAAAAAAAAGAGGCAAAAAACCCCCAAAATATTAACTAAGTAATCTTGATAAACTAATACAATAAAAAGTAAAGATATTTTCGATCTCTAACTTCTGTTAACACAGAGAAAAATACTAGAAAAGAGAGGGACTGTATTGTGTTCACATGCCCAGGCGCTGGCAGCAGTGGTGGCAGGGGCCGTTGTGAGGAGAGGCCCCGGCTGCCCTGTGCCGGACACAGCCGGTTCCAGCCGGCTCCAACCCACCCACCGCAGGGCACAGCCGAGCCCCGCAGTCGACATGGGGGTGTCTCGGGGGGAACATATTTAAGAAAGGGTAAAAAATGCTGCACAGTGTGAGAGATAGAAGAGTAAGAAAATGTGAAAGGAACAGCGCTGCAGACACCAAGGTCAGTGCAGAAGGAGGGGGAGGAGGTGCTCCAGGCGCCGGAGCAGAGATTCCCCTGCAGCCCATGGAGAGACCATGGTGAGGTAGGCTGTCCCCCTGCAGCCCATGGAGGTTGATGGTGGAGCAGAGATTCCACCTGCAGCCCATGGAGGAACCCACTCCAGAGCAGGTGGATATGTCCTGAAGGAAGCTGAAGTCTGGGGACACCCTGTGCAGAGGCAGGCTCCTGGCAGTAACTGCAGCCCGTGGAGAGAGGAGCCCATGCAGGAGCAGGATTTCTGGCAGGACCTGCAGCCCATAGGGGACCTGTTGTCGTGGTTGAACCCCAGCCGGCAGCTCACAGCTGCTCACTCACTTCATGGGCAGGCAGGTGTTCAGCCATCTCCAGGAAAGCAGGGCTCCATCATATGTAACGGTGACTTAGGAAGACAAACACCATCACTCCAAACCTCCCCCTCTTCCTCCTTCTTCCCCTCAGCTTTATATGCTGAGCATGACGTCATATGGTATGGAATATCCGTTCGGTCAGTCGGGGTCAGCTGTCCCGGCTGTGTCCCCTCCCAACTCCTTGTGCCCTCCCAACTCCTTGTGCACCCCCAGCCTACTTGCTGGTGGGGTGGCGTGAGAAGCAGAGGTGGCCTTGGCTCTGTGTGAGCACTGCTCAGCAGTAACAAAAACATCCCTGTGTTATCAACACTGTTTTTAGCACAAATCCAAAACATAGCCCTGGACTAGCTACTATGAACAAAATTAACTCTATCCCAGCTGAAACCAGGACATCTGTGCCGGAGCAGTCTGTCCTGCTGGACTTTACCCCACTGTAACCTGCGCTGGAGCAGGGGACAAGTATGAGGAGGAAGGAGTGGCAGAGAGGAGCTGTCATGGACCGATCACAACTCTCATTTCTCTGTGCCACACAGGGCAGGTGTGGGGGGAGGTAGACGAGGTGGCAATGAAGGAGTGAAGTTGAGCATTGGGAAGGATAAAAGGAGAGTGGGAGGATGGTGGTGTTTAAGTTTGTTTCTCATTATCCACATCCATTTTAATTTGAAATAAATTAATTTTCCTGAGGTCGAGTCTGTTTTCCCCATGAAGGTAATTGGTGAGTGATCTCCCTGTCTTTATCCCAACCCATGAGCCTCTCTATCTTATTTTCTCCCTCTGTCCTGCTAAGGAGGGAGAGTGAAAGAGCAGCTGGGTTGGTGTCTAGCAGCCAGCTGCTCGAGCCACCACAAGTATGCTAATAGGTAAGGTGGAATATTCAACTATATTAAGATGAAATTGTAAATTGCTTGCTTTTAGTGAGCAACACAGACCTGAGAAGTACTGTGTGTAGATGTTTAGTACGATTCAGATAAGATTCCATTTTGATTCCATAAAAAGTCTTTGCTAATTTTAGCTTTCTAAACACATAATACATGTTAAGATTTTGTAGTAAAAAAATCATGTTACTCTTTCTTGATCTTCTTTCCTCCTCAACATTCTCCAACACTGTTATTCTTTGTAATGTACTGTCCAACTCACACATCAGGGCTCCTGCAAGACACAACCCATGGGAAAACATTATAAAGAATAATGGAGGGAAGTACAATCAAAAGCAAGGAAGATTTTTGCAACTATAGCTGTTGATAAAAAGATAAGAAAGACTGTTTGGATTAACCAATAACAAAATATCAAGAATCAATGCAATACTTTTTTTTTTTTTTTTTTTTTGTAAGAAGGGATCTGGCTAAATAATTCATCGAGTCATAGAAAACAGTGGAAATATCAGAGGAATCAGAGAAGGAAAAATAGTATTGCTCTTTAGTGAAATAAAAAGTGACACAACTGTCATATTGCAGACTAGTTTCCCAGTAAAATAACAATGTGTTTTAAAAAACAAAACAAAACCCGCATAAACTACAGGATGAAAAATTAAGAACAGTTCATCCCAGAAAATCTTTGTTTGCATGAAACTCTAAATAAAGTAAATAAACCAAGAACCTGCACTTGCCTATTTCCTATTGCCAGAAATACCTGTCATTTATTTCTAACCCAATCTTGTTCCTAAGGTCATTTCAACAGAATCTTTTTGCCCATGACCCTAATTTCAAAGAGGCTGTAACACATCTCCTAGCCTGACTGGAGCAAATTGAATCCACCTGACACTATCATTCAGGAATAATAATATTGTCCTTTCCCAGAGACATGAAGCTCCTGAGATCAGAATAATTCAGGGATTCAAGTTCTTACAGTCAGATGCTCCATTGGAATAAACTGTCATGGGTCTATTACAGGCAATGAAGCTGTCGCTATTTACACCAGCTGAGATTCTTTCCCTCTGGCTACAGCTTTTCAACAGAATTGCCAAATCAGTAACAGTCCATGTAACATATATACCCTGCATATTTAAGATGTTCTATTACATATACTTCACATATTATGGAGGAATCCTCATCATGAATTTAATTTTTCGCAAAGTGCTTTACCAGCTCTGAATTTAAGAACTTATAGTGTAATGCAAGAGATAATGGCTAGGTAGCAGAAAACCCAAATGGATTGATACAATGTTAGTGATATTGTTTTATTAATTCTTGTAATCTGAATTCAAATCATCTTGGATAGGAATGCTGTCACATGAAAAACTAACTATCCAAAAGATCTTCTGTGAATAAAAGGTAACCATAAATAGGAATATATGACAGAGGCACAATGATTCAGCGTAGCTAATGACACTTTAGCAGTGAATGCATACTTATTCAGAACCAAAATTTGAACTGCTCTCTTTTTGCTTTAGGAAAAAAAAAAAAAGTGTTCAAAACGGTGAGAAAGGGAATGAAAAACAGCCAAAAAGTGATCAGAAATCTGAGAATGATCCTTTACATTTAGTCTTGAAGAGCTCCACAGATTTAGCCTACCAAGAAGTAGTTTTCTCAGTGGTTAGTTACCACCCATGGATAAAAATACTATATACAGAGGTTGTTTTTAACGAGCAGAGGAAATCATGACATGAACCAATGGCTGGAAGTGGAGCAAGGAAAATCCGAATAAAAGAAATTTCAAGACGAATGTGATCAACTTTTGCAAAGATACTAAGACAAATGTTGAATTCCCCATCTCTTCATGCCCCAAATCAATATAGGCTTTAGAAGAAATGCATCCAAGCTTCAGAGCAAGCTAGTGGGCTTCAGGTAGGGTAGCTGAGTAAAATGTAATGTCCTGTGTGGTACAGGAGGTCAGACTAGATGACCCAATGGTCCCCTTTGGCCTTTGTATCTGAGAATCAGAGCTACAAAAAATTGTCAGCAGGGTTAATTCCTGAGAGTAGTCCAATTATAACTAGATTATTTCATGAAAGTGCTATTCATCATACCAGAACATAAATTTGCAGATATTACTGAAAAAGAGATAAGATGTGGGATCCAGGGAAGGAAAAGATATAAAATAAAGAGCCCAGTTCAGCAAATCAAATTCAAGTAGGTGAGGAGTCCAAAGTTATCTTCATGGAAGGGATATCAAAAAACAAAATGAAATTTAATTTTGAAAATGAAAGAACTAGAGTTACTACGCTTTTGCTAAAAGTCAATATTCTTTTTGTCATTTACCACAGTAAGGTGTACTAATATATATCACAAATGTAAACTTTTGAAAATAGGAAAGTATATACTAAAATACAAATATTACTTTCCAAGTCTTTCTCAAATTGACCAACTGTTGCTAGAAAACAATAAAATTGAATAAATATAAGGACAGTCATACATGATAAATTTGACACAATGATAACAGAGATTTCAGACTACATATGTAGCATCATATCCAGAAGTTGATTCTTTATTATTGTAAATGGGTAAATGGGATCACTGAGGTGAGTTCTGAGGCAATGGGCACCAAGAAACACCAGAAATCTATGAAGTGTTTGGAGAACACTAGCTAAGGCAGTGGAGAAACCAAAGTTTAAGGCAATAAATATGAAAAGAATTGGATTGCTATGTCCTGAAAAAGCAATGACCAAGAGAAATGTACCTACTTCTAACCTGAACAGTTAGCCAGTATTTTACAGGTCAGTTTTATAAGGAGAAACAGTGGGTCACATTATTTCCCTCATGCCACTAAAGGCAATGGGAATGAAACTGGGAGAAATTTCTTTTTCCAGAGTTCTCAACCATTTTTTTTGTCACATTCTAACCAAAATGGTCCTTCTGGGTATTGTCTGTGTCCCACACCCATGTTGTTCAGGTTCTATGTATACCTTTGAGAAACCAAACCAAACAGGACTGGCTAACTCCCTGCCTTTGCAATGAATATCGGTATAGTGTAACACAGATCTGCTTCTGATCAAACTCGTGTTTGGGCGATGCTTTATTTTGTTGCAATATCTTACTACAAACAGCACCATAACTATTTCTCACATTTATCCTCAGGAAGAGCTTTTGCCAACTTTCTTCAACAAAGTTTCAATCAATCACTGACAAAGGGGTATAACAAAAAAATCCTAAGATTTTGAGAAGAAGACAGTAAGTAGGAAGGAGGAATTTTGAGTACAATCTACAAAAGTACAACGGAAAGTTGAGATGAAATTAAGTGTTAAAAAGAGAGTGAATATCAGAAAATGCATGTCTTTTAAACCATAAAATATAGACTTTTGGGAAGGAGGTGGTAAAAGTTGTTGAAATGTGGAGGAGAAAAAGTATTAGAGATGATACAGCAAGGATTAACAGATGGAGACAATTAGTTCCAAATATTTATTGTTATTAGCTATTTCTTTGTTTCCTATCCTTTTCATTTTCCAACGTTATAAGTTCACATTCCTATAATCCCAGTTTGAGTACAAGATGGTTTGTGGCTGTGCTTATCTAAATGAAAGAAAGAAATAGAAGTTTTCTTCCTCCCTTTCCTCCACAATGTGTTACAGCTTCTTATATAGGTTTTTAGAGATCTGTACTTTATTGTACCTTCCCAATGTTTCTGAATGGCTCCAGATACTTTGCTAAGTGAGATTTTCCCATGATCTTCTATCGTTTTGCCCTTTCTCTCATTGTTCTTCATTCTGGAATCCTTTTTTCCTGCTCTGATTTTCCTCATTGTACTTTAACAACCCTACAATTCCTCTGCTGTGAGTTTTGCTGAGATCTCCTATGCAGCTTGTTTGCTATTGTCCCTGAAATTTGCAAACAGTTTTTAAAGTGTAATAATACGAAGAGGAGTTGTTTATTTTACCAGTTAAAAATACTCAGAAGGCTACATCCTTTGACTGTTCTAGCACCCTTGCTTCATGGTGTTCTTGGACTTAGACATGTATTATTTACTTTTGTAGTACATCTGTTTTCTTTTTCTAATTTATTTATCTCAATATTTATATTGCATGCATTAGTTTCTTGTCTTATTACTCTTTTAAATGTGGGACTAAAGTAGACAAGTGTGGTGGGTTGACCCTGGCTGAAGGCCAGGTGCCCACCAGAGCCACTCTGTCACTCCCCTCATTCACTAGACAGGGGAGAAAAAGTACAACGAAAGACTTATGGGTCGAGATAAGGACAGGGAGAGATCATTCTCTAATTATCATCACGAGCAAAACAGACCGAATTCAGAGAGGAAATTAATCTAATTTATTACCCAGCAAAACAGAGTAGAGGAATGAGAAATAAAACCAAATCTTAAAACACCTCCCCCCACCCCTCCCATCTTCCCGGGCTCAACTTCACTCCCAGCTTCAACCTCCGCCCCCCTCAGCGGCACAGGGGGATGGGGAATGGGGGTTACGGTCAGTTCATCACATGGTGTTTCTGCCACTTCTTCATCCTCAGGGGGAGGACTCCTCTCATCGTTCCCCTGCTCCAGCGTGGGGTCCCTCTCACGGGAGACAGTCCTTCACGACCTTCTCCAACGTGAGTCCTTCCCACGGGCTACAGTCCTTCATGAACTGCTCCAGCGTGGGTTTCTCCCACAGGGTGCAGACCTTCAGGAGCAAACTGCTCCAGCCTGGGGTCCCCCATGGGGTCACAAGTCGTGCCAGCAAACCTGCTCTGGCGTGGGCTCCTCTCTCCACGGGTCCACAGGTCCTGCCAGGAGCTTGCTCCAGCGTGGGCTTCCCACGTGAGCTTCCCACGGGGTCACAGCCTCCTTTGGGTGACTCCACCTGCTCCAGCGTGGGGTCCTCCACGGGCTGCAGGTGGAATTGCTACACCCCCTCATCCTCTCTCCATGGGCTGCAGGGGGACAGCCTGCTTCACCATGGTCTTCACCATGGGCTGCAGGGGGATCTCTGCTGTAGCCCCTGGAGCACCTCCTCCCCCTCCTTCTGCACTTACCTTGGTGTCTGCAGTGTTTCTTACATCTTCTCACTCCTCTCTCCGGCTGCAAAAGCTCTGTTTTTTTCCCTCTTTAAATACGTTATCACAGAGGCGCTGATTGGCTTGGCCTTGGCCAGCGGCGGGTCCATCTTGGAGCCGGCTGGCATTGGCTCTATCAGACACAGGGGAAGCTTCTAGCAGCTTCTCACGGAAGCCATCCCTGTAGCCCTCCGCTACCAAAACCTTGCCACGCAAACCCAACACAAGAAGACACTCACCAGCTGAAGAGAACAGAAAGTTGCTATACTTACCTTCTCCCAGGTACAGTTCACTCCATAATATATTTAACTTATTTTATAATCTTTCAGGTCTTTCCATCAGCCACAGTAAAACAATTCAAAAATATAAGATTCAAAGTAATCCTTAATGAAAAATAAAGATTCCAGCTGTATGACCCAAAGAAGCAGCTACTATCAATACAAAATAAAAAGCCATGTATATATGACCACTCATCACATAAGCTAACGTTGTTGGAAGAAGAGAGGAGAAACACTCTCAATTGTGATAAAACCTCAAAAATTTGCATTTGGATGATGCAAGCTCCTCATTAGATCCTTATGATCTCATTCTTTCTACTCATTCCAGTCTCTCCTCTTCTGTGATTCACCATAGTCTGTACTGGTGCATTTCTGGCTTGGGAATGTAGTTTATAAATGACTATACATTCCCCAATAGATAGACTTTAGTATTTGCAACATTTATTTTCTTCATCTTCTTCTCATAAATAAATAAATAGGTAAGTTTTAAAAAAATATTTTTGAAAAAAAATTTGTTTCAGTAAAAGGAGATATTTTAGCTTTTGAAAAATCAACATTTTCCAAAAAAAAGGCAATTTGAAATGATGATGGTAATGACTATGATGAAAATAATAATAATAATAGTAACAATAAGAATAATAATAATCTAAAGAACACTCAGTACAAAATATTCAACTAACCCTAAAAGGAATGAAAAAGTAACTTTAGTTAGTCCCTGAAGTGATGTTGACACAGGCCTCGTTAAAGTAACACATTTTTTTCAGAGAGTGTATGCAAAATTGAAGTTCACATATATTATACAAGTAGTTAATCCACCTGACTACACTATACTTAGTTTATCAGTAGGGATTAACTACTGAAAAAAACCCCTGTGACTAGAGGTAGAGATTGTGTTCACGTAATTCTCATGAGGAAAAATGATACTTTGATTTTTTTTAATTTTTTTTTAATTCTGTCCATTTACAAAATACAGTTAGTTAACAAAACTCATTATTTTTCTGAAATGAACCTACTCACACTTCAACTTCCAACACTCTTGTGAAGGAGACAGGGACTTATTATGCCCATGTTGTCATTGCACAGCTTCAGAATATGAGGGTGAAGTCCTGACCCTACTGAAGTGGAGACCAAGGCTCCCACCCTTAGTGTCAGGGCCAGGATCTACTGGGATCTACTCCAGGCCACACAACAAAACAATGACAGAGGTAAGATTTTTGTACACAGACACATATACATAAGCCTTTTGTCCCCGAAAGGACATACCATGTTGAAAACACAGAGAGATACAAGGTATAGAATCCTTTTCCTCCCAAAAGTTCAATATTTGATTGTTGGAATGGTTTGATGATAGCGTTATGGTTCCTTTATCCAGGAGTCAAACAAATGTGGTTACACAGAGGCTAGATAGGCAGCTGAAGTTTCGTGTCAGCAATAGAGCATAGCATCACACACAGTAGAGTTTCCTTCTCAGTTTAACATCTGAAACACATGCCAGGAAGATTACTTTTGGCTATAGACAGTTTTCTTTACATCTGTAGTAACCACGTCCTCTCTTTCTTCATTTGACTATTACTGATTCTGTAACTATTTCACCTTTAAAACTGCAAATATTTCTATGGCTGGAAAAGTCAGTCTCAGCATGAGAGAAGCACTATTTACAGACATTCGGGGGCTTGTTTGCCGTATTGCAGCAGGCTGAAAAAAAAAAAGCAGCAGCTCTTTTCTGTCTACTTTTGCATTGTGTAGTGCGGAGTTGCAAGCTTCCTCTTGCTGTTACAGTGATTCAAGTTGCTTATTTTAGCTTGCATATTTCTTATCTTGACTGAGTGGTTACATTTACTATTGCCTTTTATGGATTGCTAAACACATTTCTGTACATGGTGCAGTGCATGGAGACTATGTCTACCAGAATCTGTAGCGCTCCTTTATATGTGAGCAACTTCAGTGTTCTATTTATGCACTGATTATAACTGAACCATGCATAAAAATGCAATATCGTGTTTTTACATGGGAATTCATATTTAGTGGTCAACTAGTTCACAAACAAAGTGATTACCTGGTGGGGCTGGTGATAAAATTATAAACAGAACACTTTAGAAACCAATATCATATATGAATATTTTTTATGCTTGAGAACAGTTTAGAGTCCTATGAAGAGCATGCTGTGCCTTGAGGAAAGGCTACTATCCTAGCACAACCTGTTATTTCCAATTCACCTCAGAATGAGGACCAGAACAGAAAGGAATTTTGAGGAGATCAACGTTTTTCCCACTCTACGGATAACAGGGGCATTTGAGATGTGGAATTACAGCTTGCTTTGAAGGTCTGAGGGTGTGGTGGGTTGACCCCGGCTGGGGGCCAGGTGCCCACCAGAGCCGCTCTATCACTCCCCTCTTTCATTAGACAGGGGAGAAAAGGTAAAATGAAAAAAAACTTACGGGTCGAGATAAGGACAGGAAGAAATCATTCTCTAATTATCGTCACGAGCAAAACAGACCAAACTTAGAGAGGGAATTCATCTTATTTATTACTAAGCAAAACAGAGGAGAGGAATGAGAAATAAAACCAAATCTTAAAACACCTCCCCCCACCCCTCCCATCTTCCTGGGCTCAACTTCACTCCCGGCTTCAACCTCCGCCCCCCCCAGCGGCACAGGGGGACGGGGAGTGGGGGTTACAGTCAGTTCATCACGCGGTGTTTCTGCCGCTTCTTCATCCTCAGGGGGAGGACTCATCGTTCCCCCGCTCCAGCGTGGGGTCCCTCTCACGGGAGACAGTCCTTCACGGCCTTCTCCAATGTGAGTCTCCTCCACGGGGTGCAGACCTTCAGGAGCAAACTGCTCCAGCGTGGGTCCCCCACGGGGTCACAAGTCCTGCCAGCAAACCTGCTCTGGCGTGGGCTCCTCTCTCCACGGATCCACAGGTCCTGCCAGGAGCTTGCTCCAGCGCGGGCTTCCCACGGGGTCACAGCCTCCTTCAGGTGTCTCCACCTGCTCCGGCGTGGGGTCCTCCACGGGCTGCAGGTGGAATCTCTACACCCCCTCATCCTCCCTGCATGGGCTGCAGGGGGACAGCCTGCTTCACCATGGTCTTCACCACAGGCTGCAGGGGGATCTTGCTCCGGCGCCTGGAGCACCTCCTGCCCCTCCTTCTTCACTGACCTTGGTGTCTGCAGATGTTCTTACATCTTCTCACTCCGCTCTACGGCTGCAAAAGTGCTCTCTAACTGTTTTTTCTCTTTCTTAAATATGTTATCACAGAGGCGCTGATTGGCTTGGCCTTGGCCAGCGGCGGGTCCGTCTTGGAGCCGGCTGGCATTGGCTCTATCAGACACAGGGGAAGCTTCTAGCAGCTTCTCACGGAAGCCACCCCTGTAGCCCCTCCACTACCAAAACCTTGCCACGCAAAACCAACACAGAGTGTAAAAAAGAGGGAGGGAGAAAGGGAGGAAAGGAGGAAGGGAGGGAAAGAGGAAGGGAGGGAAAGAGAGAGAGAAAAAGAGAAGTAGCTTTTCTACATCCAAATAACAGTTTTATTATTCAGAAACTAAATTTCCAGTCTGGTACCAAAAAAAATGTGAACTTGAACGTGGAATGTATATGTAAATATTTAGATTAACAGATTTGGTCTATGAAAAATGAAGCAGGCTTCAGGCCTATCATACACCAGTCAATTTATTAATTCTAATCTTGAGCTTACTCACTGTCCATGCAATAATATGTAGAACTACCTCCAGCCTGTTTGGCTTCTCAAACCATGGTTCTGCTGTGCCCCAGGCAATTCCCAGTCCCAGCACCTTTCCAAAGGTTAGAAGTGTGCGAAAGTCTCATTCTTGTTCCATTTCAGTTCTTCTGCCAGTCCCCAGAGGGTAAGTTCCCGGTTTTGCAGAGACCTGCTCTATCCAGATTGTTCTCTCTGAAAGGGAACTGGGCAGCTGAGGCATGAGCCGGCCCTGGCAATACAAAGGGCTGATGAAGTTTCCGTGCAGGCTTGTGGCCTGTGCATCTGTCTGGGTTTTCAGACTATTTACTATCTGACTACCTGGGTCCTTTTGTAATCACCCCAGATGATGTATCTTCATTATTTTTTGGTGATTTAAATAATGAGGTACAAAACCTTGAAGTGAACAGTAGAAACACCCAATGGTAAGACTAGGGCAAGATAAAGTGTAAGCACTTGGAAAAAAAATCCTGCTTTGCTTACTGAACCTTTCTAGTCTCTAGTTTTCCAGATGTTGCATGTTAAGTAGGGGCAAAACAACAACCTCTTCCTCCCATTTTGTCTAATTATTACCACATTTTTCAAAAAATCAAGGTTTTTCAAGACCTTGCATCATTGATGTGTAACTTGTAAGATATTTTTTCTAAACAAACAAACAAACAAAAATTTTTAGGAAAGTTTGCCCCCTTTTTCCAGAGAAATTAGGGTGTTTTCATTTGGTTTAAGTGGAGGGCACTCCCTATTAGCTTATTATTTACCAACCTCAAAAATATCTGCCCTGATACTGATTACACAGGAGATAACCAACTACTAACCACCAAGTTTTCAATACCAAATTAGCTTGCGATGAAGCAGACTTGATCCATAACTATGCAGATACATTATTGTTAATGAAAACTTTCCCTGCTGTGGCACTTCACCAGTTACTTTGAGATTTCCATAATTTCTTTCAAATACAATTTTTCTATTCTTGATTTAGTGGTCAGAGATGTAAGAGTGTGTGGAAGATGAGATCATCTGCTTCACTAAGGTAATCCAGCCCTTTTCAATGCAAAAGGGGATAATAAGTAAAGAGGAAAGTGACAAACAAAAACACACATAAACACAAACCTGGTGAAGAAGGAATAATGGAGACAATGCCAAAGGCCGAAAGTCTCCAGTCAGTAACAGATGGCCCATTAAAAACCTCCATGCACAGCTCTGGAGAGATGGGAGTCCACATCCACCTGGACTTTGTAAGTGGTAAGAAGACAGAAACAAGAGGAACATGAGGACTTGGGATACCAGAGGGGGGACTGTGGGACTATACAAAATTTATGAAAGAATGTGTAAGGGGAGGGCACTGGGGAGGAACAAGGAGGGGAATAAGCCAAAAAGGGTATAATGGGAGCCAGTTGTGTATAAATGGGGACTGGCCAGCACACTCGTCTGACTGAGCCCTGCACCTGATCCCACAGTCTGCCCTATCTTCTTACTAAATAGTTTCTTAACTGTCTCTTTGTGCAATCTTACTCTCTGTCCTGTGTGCGAGTGCTGTAAGGACTAGGTGCCAGCAACTGAGGGAAGTGGGAGAGTATGGGGCTAGCAACTGGAGTCAGACTGGGGGTTTTGGTGCCCCGGGGTGTGTGGTGCTAGCAATTGGAACAAAAGAGGGTCTCAGTGCCTGTCGTCAGAGGTGTCACAGCTCCTAGATGCATGTTTACAGTGTTTGAGCACCTGACTGTTTTCATCTTCCCTGCACCTGGTGCACATTGGTTCACATGCATGTAATTTGTTTGCAATCTTCAGCTGGAGGAGCTGGAGAGTAGGAGGCCCAGAGGTATCCGACAGGTGGAGTGTCTGTGCTGACATTAGGGGGGATCTGTGAGCATGGAGTGCCCTTGAGACAGGTGTGTGAGTGCATGCGTTTGTTTGCTAGTGAGCATTCAGCTGGACTAGCCAGCAAGTGGGAGACCTGCAGAGCACATAAAAGGGCCTGGGATACAGGCAGGGGCACTGGATGGACAGAGGGGCCATGCTGATACATCTGCAAATGTGTGTCTACTTGTGAATCTAGAGAGTGGGGACATGTATGCTTTCACTAGGGAACTTGAGTCCTTACCAGCTGAAGAGGAGGAAGGGGACTTGGCTGTAGTCCTGCTAGTGTCACATGTGGGTGCTGCTGAAGGCAGCGCCTTGTCTGTGGCACTCTGTGTAGCCAGCTGTGTCCACTTTGTGTGTCTGCACGTGTCTGCAGGACACATGCTCAGCCTCATTATTGGCTGAACCTGCAAATGGGAAAGGAGCAGCCATGTCCGTCAGCTTGGAATGGAGATCCCTGGGTCTCTAGGCTGGGATCCTGGCTGGGCAGAGGAATCCCTGGCCCTGGAGCTGATGGAGGTGGCATCTGCTATAATATCTATTAACAAGAGGTCAATGTGAAGAGGTATTTTTGTGTTGTTTTCATTTGTGATAGTTGCCCCTCATCCAACACACAGGATCTGTGTCCTGATTTCAGCTGGGATGGAGTTAACTTTCTTCCTAGTAGCTGGGATAGTGCTGTGGTTTGGATTTAGTATGAAAATAATGTTGATGACACACTGATGTTTTAGTTGCTGCTAAGCAGTATTTACAATTAAGTCAAGGATTTTTCAGCTTCCCCAGACCTGCCAGCGAGGAGGCATGAGCCTTCCGCAGGAGGTGCACAAGAAGCTGGGAGGGGGAACAGCCAGGACAGCTGACCCAAACTGGCCAAAGGGATATTCCATACCATACGACGTCATGCTCAGTATAGAAGCTGGGGGAAGTTGGCCAGGGACGGCTGCAGGTCGGGAACTAGCTGGGCAGCTGTCAGCGGCCAGTGAACAATTGTGCTAAGCATCACTTGTTTTGTACATTTTTTTATCATTATTGTTGCTACTGTTATTCTCTTCCTTTTCTGTCATATTAAATTGTTTTTATCTCAACCCAAGAGTTTTACTTTTTTTTTATTCTCTCCCGCATCCCACTGCGTCGGGGGGGGGTGTGGGTGTGGAGTGAGCGAACAGCTGTGTGGTTGCTTTAGCTGCCTGCTGGGTTCAACCACGAATCTGAATGAAAACCTAAGAGCTAAACAAGTTTTGCTGCAGTCGGAGCTTAAGAGCCACCTTCTGAAGCTCACTAGTGCAACAACACATAGTCTCTTGGACAGACATAGACATATAATAAATACTTAATCATGAGTGATATCTCACATATACTTTCATTTGTGCTAACTTGATTGCTATTTATCTAGAACTAATGGATGCTTTTCACCAATCAGGAATTGTTTGATGTATGTGAGCTAAAAGTCATTAGAGACATGGATGAGATGGTCTGGCTGTATGCAGCTAAAAGAAAACTCCAAGAGGAAATCCCAGACAAAAACTGATACAGTGCCACAACACAGCCTCAAAAAGAAGGTGATGGAAAGCTAAGGAGGATGACTTAATTTAATTTTTATCTTATGTGATTTATTTTTGAGACATATCTTCATTATATAACTCATTTAGTGTAAGCTGTACATATAAAGTCTGCTAAGTCTAAATTTAAATTTCAGTGACGTCTGCAGAGCAAACCAATTTTGATGAAAATAAAAGGTTATGCAAGAAATTCTAGTGCACATTGTGGTTAATGGCTCGTACAAATAGAAACTCATATTTTAGGCCAAAAAGACCCCCTAAGAAAACAAAAATAGTTGAGAATGTGCATAAAGCCACACCGCATCTAGGCTGCTTTATTAAGCAGCTTGAGGACTCTGTCAGTTCAGAAATGTTTTTAATGGTGTGGTTGTATTCTAACCAATTCTCCCTTTTACAGATATAAACATATGGACTCTTCCCAAACTCAGCTTCCACTGAAGTTATGTAAAAGCTAATTCTTGGCAGATATTTGACACTCTTTCCTAGTCAGTGCTTTCACCACTGAAATCTGAAGACAGGATTTTAAAGTACAATGCAACTTGATACAAGTGAAATTACTTACAGAATTTTTACAGATTAATATTAACTATATTCAGGAACAAAAGTTTAAAGAGATGGGAGATGCCTGTGAGTGTACATAAAGCAATAAAGCAAATTTGTTTCTGTTAGACAGGTGAGTATAACTGGAGAAAATAATAGCTACTGTGTCCCTGGTATTGGTTCACCAAATACTTACTCTTATCTTTGAATTCCACTTACAAAGTATAAAAAGGATACTTTACTAAAAACAAACCTGTAGATAGATTCTTGCAATATTTTTTTTTTAATGATACATTTATTTGTAAGCAGGTATTATGCAAACTAGGGATTTCCATTGCTGAGAAACATATGTACAGTTATGGCCCAACAGCTGTGTTGTTATCCACTCACTCAGATTGCCGGAGTGCAATTCTGTCTTGGGGTAACTTTATTTCTATGTGGATTTTTTAGAATGGGTTGTTGCTTCTTCCTTCATCCTGCAGTGAAACCCAGGATCTGAATTTAGCTAGTGATAATAAAAGGAGGAGAGAGAAAACCAGAATCACCTGTTACATGAATGTTGAAGTTATCATCCACAGTACAAACTCAATTGAAATGCCATCTGTATTGATCAGCTTGGGTTCAACTCTGTCCGATTAGTAGTTGACCAAATTACAGGCTGCACATGGCTTCAGAGTTGAAAGATCCAGCAAAACTAGAGGCATTCTTCCACTACCCCTTACCTTTCCCTGCTCCAGCTTTTTTACCTTCCTACTATTTTCAAGCAATATTGTTTTCTCCATTGTGTGAAGAGGTGAGACACTGCCTAGCACTTTTATTCAGTTCCAGGTTCCTGACCACGGAAGACTTAAATACCTGATGCCATGTTATGAGTCAGTGCCAGCTTTTGAATCATAACGAGAAGGTGAAAACATTAGCCATCTTCTTGTTTGATTTGCCACAAAGCTGGTTAGCCACACTGCACTGTCAAAAGAAATGTACAGTGGTTTGTACGAACAAAGTTTATCTTGCAAAGTAGGCACACAAGCATAAGTTTTTTAATCAAGGTAATTGCTACTGTATTAATTAGCATTATTATATTAAATATTATTAGTGTCATAATCATAGCTAAGGACAGTTTCCCAAGTAACCCTACAGAGAATGGGAACACACATTAAGCAATATAACTGTAAAAATTTTGTGGTGCACTTGTATAGTTAGGCAAAATATTTTCATCAAATTGCAAGATCGTGTGCAGAATATTCTTTAGTTATTTGTTTGGCTGTATCTGTCCATTTTTGTTTCGTTTTATGTTGCAAGTTCAGTTGCTCTAAAATCCATATGCATTGTGACGGCGCAAAAGAATTCTCATCATGGGTCAGAGCAGTGTTGAACTGGGTATGATGCAAACAGGGAACAGAAAGGTTACAAATTTAAATGCAGACAGCTGTGGTAGTCAGAGTTAATAAGATGGTTTGGGTTAGAAAAAGGGAACTTCTGTCATCACATCTGCTCTCTAACCATTATCAAGGCTTTTCTGGCAGGATTCATAGTAGAAGAGAGTTTGCTGTAGATTGGCAAGTTTCTTGTGAAGGACTTTCCAAGTGCTCTTCTGAAAGTGAAACAGCTTGATCTTAATGATTACATCATCTGTTGACTGAAGGCAGGAATCAATATCCCAGTTCCATGTACAGTTTGAAGCAAGCTAACTTGGTATCTTAAAGTTCTCTCCGGAGTGATAATATTATTTGAATCCCGATTTCATGGCCGAGTCATTTCTTGTACAGTGAATGAAAGAAAGAACTGAAAAAACTCATGTTAATAAATTCTCCAGTCAGATGTCTATATGTAAGAAGTTGAATCATCTGTATATTCACAGGTGCCATCTCTATATTACCACAATATATATGAATAGATTTTCGTGCATGTTGTGTCACTCAAAGACTTACATAATCATTGGAAGTACATGCCCGACTACGTGTCCAAATGTGTTCTGAGTTTGTTGTTAGTAGACCCAAGTACTTATAACCAAGGTAACATAATTGTAATTACATAATTGCAATGGAGGCTACTGCTTTATCTTCAAGAGCTTCCTGGACAAAGTAGTCTCAGCTAATAAACATCCCTTCCCATGTGGCAAGGTCTTACCAGCAAGGCATTGCTACGTGTCCCATTGCTCTATTTTGAAGCTTTTCCTAGGTCAGGTAGTTATACAAAATCAGAATAACAACATGATTTTCAGTTGTTTTCCTTTCTTGTAAGGAGGTCTCACATAAATCTGTTTGAGATTCCAAGAAATTCCCACTAGGTAGCTTTTTGTGAATGGAGTTTCAGTGGAAAGACTATGATCAGGAAGTGGCATTTACTGGTCGCTACCAGGACTAGTGCAATTGCACAGCAGATGATAGCAATCAAATACTGCCAATATACTTCAGACTCTGCTGAAAAACAAGGAGACTAAAGTAGAAGGCACAAAGATCTGAGGCCCAATATTACTGTCTGTAAGATCTGCATCGGACTTGCAGGGGGTGGGAGATGGCTGATTCCAAGAGTAAATCTTACTCTGTTATAAATCTGTGAAAACTCAGTAAAAATCTTCGTAAATAATGTGACCTAAAAAGAGTTACTCTGAATTGTAGTCTGAATGCTAACAGGGTTTTCCACTTACTCGCTGAAGACTAAGCTTACACTGGAGAAGGCTGTCTCACTTATTTTTCTCCAGGGGAGACAGTCAATGGAGAGAGGAAGGCTCCTCCGGTAAACTAATTCAAAGCATGTGAATTAGGCTCTGAACTGCCCTTCAGAAGAACCATTTGTCAATACAGCCTCGGGAGAAGAGCCTGCCTTAGCTAAAATTAGCCTTTAAGATTACATTCCTTAATGCAATAAGGAAATTCTTTACAACAAAATGCTCATGAAAAACAAAGTGCTAAATCTATTATGGGTATCAAAAGAAAAAAAAAATTCTCACACTGGTTATGCATACTTACTAGCTTTTAAAATCTTCTGTGATAAATTCGTTCCATTTGTTTTCAATGTCTCTGCTTCTCATGATGGCCATTTAAAGCCTCACCATGTCCTGTGGATCCCAGTCTTTACACTACAGCTTCTGTGATTCTGTACTTTTTTTCATACAAACACACTGACTTACAAATTCCATAGGTATGTACTAAATCTGTGAAGAAAATCTAATTAATGGTTCATACACCATACATCACCTCATGCATTTTACACTAGTATGCTATAATAAATTTTAAAATATAGAATAGCTTACCTCTACTTGACTTGTGGTTTTTAACTTCAAAATTATCCTACTGATGTAAAATAACATGAAGTCCTAATTGTGCCAGGGATTACAGAAGCATAATAGAATGCATCTGCCCCAAAGTGCTTGAAATATTGGACAACAGAAGGAGCAGAAACAGCAACAAGGAAATTTACTGCTGCAAAGTCCATAACAGAAGCTGAGTGGAAACATGTCTTCAGCTAGTGCACCGTCTTCTGGACCACACGGTTCCTGAAATTTCAGACAAATGAGAAGGCAAAACATCACCAGCTCCATTATTTTTATTAAACTGATTTATACAGAAGTAACCTTAAGAGAACCTGTGTAGTAAAGAGGTTTCTGAATAATAAAAATAATTACTTTCAATACTTAATGAAGATGCAAGATATTAACAAAACCACAATACCTCCTTTTAACATATGATAAATATATGACCTTTGAATACTGTTATTCTAATAAATCATTAGCACAATTCTATTTCTTCTAAAAGAAATCATGGTTATCTGGTCAGTGCCATTAGAACTGAAAAGGCAGAAAAAATCTTTGACCATAAAAAGCTATTAGAATTAAAATGCAACTGTTACTTTTGCTAAAACCACCCACATTTGTCTTTATTGAGCTCATGGAGTTCCTACAAAACATCTTTTCTCTTGAAATTGTTTTAATTGCTTTGAAGACTAAAAAGTTCTGTTCACAGAATTTCACATGTGGATTTGCTCTTACAACATAACACAAGCACTCACTGAACTGAAATTTAATTCACCATCCATAAATTAATTATTTAGATTATTTTTCTTGTTATTCTGACTCCTTTTTCTCAGTATTGAACGTGTCAGAAGGGAAGGATTTAATGTATTACTTGCATGCTTAAACTTCTTTGTGGAATCACAATCCATTCTACTGTTAGCTTCCTTAGGAATATTTTCTTCTTTACAGTAAATATTATCATTTGTTTTTATCAATATTTAATTGAGATGTTGTATTTGTGGCTCTATTTCTTCTCTTGGGAAATGAAAATGCTATATGTAGTAAGTCATTCTACATGATTGACATAGTAGACATAAAATGTTAATATACATGTTTCTGTTTCATAGGAGAGACATCTGAAGACTCTACATGTGAAATATTGCCATTTCCCCATGTAAAGGCATGGGAAACTATGTAAAATATAAGGTCTTGGATTCAGGCTCTGCCCTTCTCTGTCTCTTCTCTATAGATAGCATCATAAAAATTTTCCTCCCCTTCCTATGGTACAGAAAGACAAACATACCATTTTGTGAAACTTGCCAGCAAAAAAGCAGTTTTGAAAAAATGCCATTTCTGTATTTCAGAAGTAAGAAGTTTCACTTTTTTTTTTTTTTTTAATATTCCTGGGTGACATGATGTATAAAATTTCCATTGCTCATAAATCTATCTAGAAAAAAAGAGTTAGGAAAAATAGAATTGAAGTGGTTCACTTAGAGGGGAAGGAAGACTAAGACAGAAAGATAGAAATCTATACAGTTTTAGTTCCAACAATTTTATAGAAAGAGGGAAGGAGCATAGGAGGTGAAGTGATTTTTCCAAGCATCACAACGTAAAGGGTTACCTGGCCTTTGGGTGTGTAGAGATTGCAACCGAGGGTTCACAGCATTCTGTAAAACACCAGAACATGGAGGCTTTATCCTCCAAATTTCTCTACTTTATTACAGATTACCACAAACACCACAAAAATCACCACTAGGAAATATACGTATAATTAGTAAACTAAATATGAATTAATATATATACCAAGCTATTACAAGTTACTATGAACAATAAATAATAAGATCAATCAGTATTGCAGTAGAACCAGTAACAGCAACAGACAAAGAGTTACACACTACTACAGATTACTGCAAGTTATCATTAGTGAAACAAACAAATCAACAATCTAACAGCAGATATAATAGATTTCTTATATGAATATATATAATATTGATATGAAGTAAAGTGGATTTCAGAAGGGCTCACACCATCCAAACAGGAGGGGGAGGGAGAGTGATGGATCTGGGGAGGGGGGAGCTAACCACCCCCAGAAGAGAGGAGGACAGACAGACCCAATAAGATAACAGACAGTCTCCCTTCAAAACTGATCCATGTCACAGAGTCTGGAGTCAGATGGGTGTCTCCAGTGAGAGTCCATGAGCTCATAGAAAGTTCACATGGGATTCAAGCGGGAAGTTCTCAGAGAGCAAGAGGCTCCATTTTGGATAAAAATTAAGTCATTTTTATAACATTGAGAGTGTAGGGCATCTTAGTTTGAGCAACCAATAGGTGCTGTTCATTTTGATTTTTCACCTCTAACAGCCAATATATGATGCTGTTTTCTGTTCTTTCAGAGCAATTTTATTTTTCCAGGCAGTTTTCAACCTTCTCAGATTATAAATTGCCATTACAGTCCCTTGTTTTTGCACTTATCCATGGTATGTCAGGATGTCTCTGGTTTCTAGGTACCCCAGCTGCACTTTTCAAGGATGTTTCTGGTTCCCAGGCCTCATTCCCAGGCTCACAGTTCCAGGCTGGCAGGCCTTTCCCTGTCAGTATTTTTCAGCAGACAATTTCTTCTGTTCAGTATTTTTCCCCTTCTAACCAGGCCGCCTTTATGGCTGCTTACATCACCAAGGCAATTCAAAGATGAGTGCCAGAGCCAAAATGGAAATTCAGAAGTAATTTTAAGTGTCCAATAGTCTTTCTCACAGAACATCTTGCTTCCTAATAATAAGCTACTGCTTCCCACCTTAAAAAATGAAAATACTATCTGCACTTGGCTGATATGACCACCATCCATTCTTTTGTGATGAAAAATTACATCAATGAATGGCAGAACAATCAGAGCAGTAAGTCAAGTGTTACCGAGTGAACAGACTGTATAAAACACTGATTATACTGATTTGGGCATATATAAAAACTATCAGCACAACACAAATGGCCTTTAGACATTGTGCAGCTAAAACTGTCACTTTCCCTTTTTTTTGAGAGCTTTGGTCTTGTGCATCCTGCCTAGACATAATAACCCTCCATTTTTCCTGCAAGATGCAGTTACTCTTCTGCTTCCTTTTTGTCTCCTTCCTAATATTTACTAATATTGTTCATTTTACAAGAGCTGCTAGGATTCACTGAATATAAGGGGCCAGAATAGTGGCCAAGGTTTCTTTATCTGATACCTGTTAATCTCTGCGTCTGGAAATTTAAAGGAAAAACAAAAGATAATGACAAGTCATTTAATGTATCAAGAGCAAGATATTAAGGTTAGAAAGATTCTTACTAATTTTTAAAAAGTTACCGCCTTCAAAAAGAACTATTTCCTTTCACTCATTGCTTTTGCAACTGCTATTTTGAGACAGTGGTCCACTGTGGATAAGTCTAATTTATCTCCATGTTTTGTGATAAAAATTTTGGTAGGTTTTTTCCACACAGTGAAAAAAATAGCTGGAGCTAAGGACATATTAAACAATTAAGCCAAAGAGTTATGTATGTGAGTAGAGCTGCATACTTAACTAATTCTGGCAATACGTTACCCGAATTTGGTATTTGACTTGCATTCTTAGTAAGTAAACTCTGGTAAATCTCCAACCACATGAATATTCAAAGACAGACAAAATGACATGGCTAAGAATGATTTGTTTGCATTCTTTATTTAAGCATCTTGTGGACATAGGATCTTCATTGTGTCAGTACAATAAAAGTAACAAAACCATGCGGATTTGTAAGTGTGCTTAGATAATAATATATACATATACAGAGTTTAACATACTAACAAAAATAATTTTATGTATTTCTTCGCTTACTTATAATCTAAGCATCAGTTTCTCATTGGCCCGTCCTGTATATAAAAGTAAAAGAAAATATGACACTGAATGTTTGTTACCATATACAAAAGGCAAAGAAATAAGTGGAGTCAAAAAGAGAGATAACATCCCCCGAATAATGTAAAATACAGGACCTAACCCATGGCTCTCCCCCCTTCCCTTTTTCCTTCACCAGTGTATGACATGATGGAGAATGATGGGAGAAGGCCTGTCATTCCAAGCTATACTCTGTGGGCACCCTTTTAGGATTTTGGTTCATTCATCCAAACCCATTTTAGCTGCTTATAGTTGTTGTATCCCTCCTTTTCCATCCTTAAAATACACAACAGTCCAATTCTCTCAGTGTTTTAAAAGTTTTACATTATATTAAGTTTCATAGAACTCAGTGAGAAATTATGACAGTGATCTGCAGGGAAAAGGCCAGGAAGGGCATTTTTGTTAGAATTTTTCCCAAGACTAAATAAATAATCAACTATTGCAAATTAAAAACTTGCACTTCAATGCAATACCCCAACTTAATGATCCACAGCTAAAGATTCCTGCTTCTGAAAATAAGAAGGTAACTAAATCCAACAAGAAAGTGGAAATTAAATAGGTGAAATCACTGAAGTCTGGGATAAATGTGTACCACATGACTGAAGAGATATGAATCCTCTGAGGTAAATCTTAAAACAGGAATGTCTAACTCCTGACTGCTGGAAGTATTCACAAATGAAAGGATTAACTAGGGAAAGTGGAAGTCAGAACTAAATTGAATCTGTGACCTGACATCAGGATGGTCAGTGAGCTAAATTAAGAGCTAAATTGATCCTGTGCCTGCTAGAAACAAGATTGTCATGAACTTCACAAAGCTTTGAATCAGGCCTTTATACTGGAAATCTAAGGTACTCTGTAAAATACAGAGGTGCCAATGGATCCCTCTAAATATGCACTGTTCTTTAAGGACTGAAGAAAGATTTTTCTAGGGTGTGAAAGCAACATTCAAATGATGTATGATGAAGCACCTTGGCTTCCCTGTGCTATAATGTAGGAGGCAGTAGGATCAGATGAAAGGGATGCTTTCATGCATTGGGGCTCATGGGCAGGTATAGTGTATATGCAGCATTAGGCTGCAGCAAGAGTGCGTGCATGTTATGAAGGCGTCTTTAAAATGGGGTCCTAGTAGAAAATACATCCTTGCGTAGGAGCTGTGGCCTCTCATATAGTACGTAATCCAACATGCAAGGTACAGTCACAGCAAATTAAAATATGCACTGACCAGCTGCTACTGGCATCAGAGACATCGAGAAGGCTGCAACAGCTTCACTGTAGATGCATGAAATATGGCCTTGACTGTGAGAGAACCTGAAGCAGGAATCACCTGTGTAAACTATGTATATGCTGTAAACCTACAGCCAGACACATTGCCGATTTCATGTGTTAAGAATTACCATTCAGATTTCCAGGAACTCCTCAAGGATGTCACACACCTCTGACTTTTTAAATTTTTCTTCATATTTTACATCTTTGGCAGACCGAACCTGCCTTCAAGGACTGTTGGAGCTTCTAACGCACAGCAAGGAACTGCCCAGGGCAGTAATGGCCATCCCCCTGCCCCACAGGAAAGGGCTGCCGGCCAGCTCTTCTACCCGCTCCCACGCACTGCAGCCCCTCACCATGCCTCTGGCCCCCCACATGCACTCTCCTCTCGCTCTCCCTCACTGTGTTTCTGGTCCCTGAGGCCTCTCTACATGCCTCTTCACCACCAGCACGGCACACAGCCTCAGAGAGGCGTGAAGAGCTGGAGCTACGATGCAAGTTAGGAAGCTGCTTCTCACAGTCTCGCGTTCTGCTTTACAGCTGCTTGAGGTGAGGCTGAGTTGAAGGTAAGTTTAAAGTGGGAAGGGCTGGGAGCCCTGGGTCCAGCCGCACCTTCCAGAATGTTCTGAGCCTCTGAAAGGGCCAGGCACCTTCGCCCTTACCACACAGGAGGTGGTTGTTGGCAGATGACCCTGTGAAAAGTCCCAGGCCCTTTCTGTACAAAGCCCAACTCCCATGTTTCACTTTCCCCTGACGCTGATGCCTGTTCTAGCTGAGAGACTTGTGTAGCAGGTGCCCTGTCCTGCTGTTTGTTGCTGCCTGTCAGCTGAGTGCTGTGCTGGTCTGTGAGATGGGGACATCCCTGCGCGCCCTGACGTGCCACGTGTGTGCAGACATGCTATGCACTATGCTGTGTAGATGGACCTGTGAGTAAATCCGGTATCGCCATTTTCCTACTGCAGTGATGAAAAACCCAGCTGTAAAGCTAGCTTCTCAGTGTTGGTCACTCCTTTAAGGGAAGGTACAGGCCAGCTGTCCACAGCCCCGCTCTGGAGCGCTGACAAGAGGAGGGGAAAGGAGCCCAAGGAGAGTGTCAAGGAGCTATTCTAAGGTATTTTCAAGAGTACGAAGGCTCCTCGGGGAAGAAGAAAACTAAAGGTATGGGAGGGAGGATTTGTGGAGTCCTTGGGGTTAAAAAGTCTGTAAAACAATTAGATAAAATTAAGGCTGTCCAAGAGGAGAAGTTCAGCTGGATAGCCTCTGCGGGACCGTGAAGGTGCATCCTTAAACTGACAGGAACTGTGAGGAGAGAAAAGCTGTACCTCAGACTAAACCAGCATTTTCAGGATTTCACACTGAAAGGTGTAGTGAAAACAGTCTCTACCTAGAAGCAGTGTGGTTAATAATACTTTGGTTAACTGTAGGGTCCCAAAGATGTTCTTGAGAGATTTGTCAGCCTCCTTAATTTTTTTCCCCTTTAGTAAAAGGGACTCCACTGAGATGGGGGGTGGGCCTAAAAGCAGCTTACTCCAAGGAAGCTGAAGGACTGTGTTTAGATGCCACTATCTGGGAGAGGAAGAAATTAATTTTTTTTCCTGGTCTGTCAGGGTAGCTAAAATCACACAAGAAACCTGACCTGCTCATATGGGAAAGAAAGTAGTCAGGCACTAATTAGCAGAAAGAGACTGTACATTCCCGTTATCAGTCAACTAAGTTAATTGGCAAGTGCTGTCATTCTAAAGTATCTGCCTATTCCTCCCATTCATTTTTTTTTCATGTGAAGCGATTGGTAGCACACAATCTAAGGAGACATTCTGTATGGCTTTTCAAACTGATACAGATATTTTCTTCCCTAAGTTTTGCCTTGTCACTGGGTCTGAATAGGGCTTCAAAACCTCATTATTTGTTCTGTAAGGAAACAGATCTGAGGGCTTAAAGTAATCCATCGGCTCCTTCAGCGCAGTTAGCCCTTGAAAGCAATGATACCTGCTTGTTTCCCCCTTTAATTCAGTTCCTGGTGGACTGCTCTGGGATTCTTTGTTTTCCTCATCTGTTTTTCAGGACAACTGATGTCTTCAGCTGCTGAAATCTGACTTTCTGCAAGCTGCTTGATAGATATGTCTCAGGGCTCCTTACAAACATCTGGGGAACCCTGCCCATGTGTAGGTCAATTTGAACACAGAGTTGGCTGTCTGCTAGTGTTAGCTCCCTGGCCTGCTCCCACGCCAGTTTCTGTTGTGCGTGTAGGTAAAGCAACGTATGGCATCCTGGTGAATGTACTGTTTTCTGTAGTCTCGGTAAAACATTGGTCAGAGGTATGTACCTGAACACATTTTTTCTGCTGCTGTCAATAGAGCTTGTATTTAGATAGGAAACAAGTACGTGTGTTAGAGATTCTCATTTCCTCGGATTACAAAGCCCTAAAAGAAGCATGGTTTCTTACCTGGAGAATCTTTTTCATTCTAGCTGAAAATGGTAAATTTATCAGGGGATTCTTTTAAATAATTGGGGAAAAGCCCCACTTCTTTATTTCTTCAGCACACATATTTGAGTATTGTAGAAGCAGTGATACTTACCCTCCCTAGCTATTATTCCTTAAGTACTCAGTAACCATAAGAATTTTAAAGAAAATATAAAATTCCCACAACGATTTAAGCATTTTTGATACTTAACTTACTTTTATTTTTTCTCTCCCAGTTCCTAAAAACTTAATCTTCTAGTTAGCTGGAATGACATTGCTGTTGTTTTCCTTAACAGCTATGAGTTGGGTGGGGAAAAAAAGTAAAGGATGGAATATAGTTTCAGTGGGAGCTTTGGAAAGGCTTTGAAGTGCTCTTTTGGATGCAGTGAACTGCATATAGAAGTGGTGTATATAGATCCTGATGCTCAACAACTCCATAAAAAAGAATTATTTTCAAATTACTTAAATGGAAAATGGATTTCTTCTTTAAATTTACATACATGAGACTTCTCATTGTCTGCAGGAACTAGCTTTTAAAGCAAAATATCAGGTGCTGTGAGATTTTCAATGTGATTAAAGCTGGCAAAACACGTCAGTGTTCTAGTTAACACAACCACACAGGCTAACTATATCAGTAGAAATGAAGTCTACATTTAAAATGCTTCTTGACTTTTACTACAGTGGAACGCACATGCAGAGATATTCTCTCCTAAAGTTAAAATCCTTTTTTCTTTCTCCAATTTTACTCCTTGACTTGGAATA
This sequence comes from Balearica regulorum gibbericeps, assembly GCF_011004875.1. Classification (NCBI taxonomy): domain Eukaryota; kingdom Metazoa; phylum Chordata; class Aves; order Gruiformes; family Gruidae; genus Balearica; species Balearica regulorum. The sequence goes on from NC_046186.1 coordinate 20,585,215, forward strand.
ATTTTTTTAAAGGCTGATGAGGAAAAAACCCCACAGGTTTATATTGTAAACTAAGAGATTCCACACCCAACTTAAATACAGCTAAAACTACTTCCATAGAAGGACATTAAATTTCCTTTAAAAAAATTAGAATATAACTAAGAAAACCCCAGTGATATCAAATATGGACTTAATGTGCAATGCATTTTATTTAAAAAAGTAAATGTCTCTGATTTTAATCCATATGAGTGAGTCCAAAGGGAGACTGTTAAGTGCTGGGTTTTATGCCACAGTATCTCCCACTCAAGGACATAACATCTAAGTGCCAGCTATAGCTGGCTGCCTGGGTGAGCCTGAAGGACATTGTTTAGAATATGAGGAAGGCTGCACCTTAAAGGATCTGTCTTGAGGCCTCATGGCTGTTCCTTTCCTGCCACCAGCTCTGCTGCAATGGTGCCTTGTGTTGTTGCACGACTGCAATATCTGGTTTTTTATGGCAAATCAGAAGCTGAATCCCGCTAGATAGTTGCACAGTTTTAAACTCAAGACACTCAAATTTGATTTAAGTATCTGGATTTTGCATTCTTGTAGAAAATGTGAATTTTGCCTGCATTTGCAAAATATGTTTGTAAACACATGGCACTTTAGAGTATGCATAAATTTATTTGTGGAAAATATAGCTTTATTTGTGAAACATAGCTGTAAAAAACCCATGTATTAGTTTGTCCCTAAAATTCAACATCTTTAAAGTGCTTAATAGGTATTTATTACATAGTCATATATTCCAAGATGGCTTACTCTCTTGTATGCCTCTACTGAAAATAAGTGTGTTCTACTAGAGAGGTTCAGGAATCCAGACAGGGCTTCCAAAATATTTTTGCCAAGTGAGAACAAAAGCTTTCAAAGGTACCTTAGGCTTAGGTTTGGCACTAAGACTATCCTCTACAGTGATACTTATCATAAAAAAAAAAGTTTTTAAGCATGGTACTTGATGGGATAATCTTTCCCGCACGCTCCTTTCCAGTATGTAAAGAATGTTTGTGTTTGACTGCTATCAAAATGCGTACAATTATTGGTAATATCAGTAAGGCTTGCAAGCTTTTGTGCCTGCTTCCTCTTTAAAAGAAAACTTCTACGAAGTTTCTGATTTGTAATATAGCATCTGAGCAAGTGTGTGTATGCATGAGCGGAGTCATAGACTAATGGAAACGAAAGGAGCTGCTAGACTTTTACTCAGTCCATCACAGTGAGTGAGGTCAGTGAAGATCTCACTCTTCCTGCATGTGGTACCCTTATTCAAGTATCTTATTGTTTTGCAAATCGGATCTTGCAATTTGACCTTTTCTGCATATTTCTATTCCACAAATGAAGAAATATTTTTGTAGTTTGAGACTGAACCAATACCGAAATGCATTTCTTTTCCTTGCAGATCCATAATTAATCTGCTACATCATATTCACCTTCTCTGTATGTCACTTTTATCTTTCTTTTATGTGCCTGTCTGTCTTTGAAATAGGTTTTAAATCCCTGACCTGCTTCTCCTTTGCACACATATATAACACAAAGGCAATGTATCTTTTAATTCAGGTTTTAGGTACACCTAGATCTACAATGACATTCAATAGTCAGCAAAGATCTCTTAATACCTGAATTCTGCAATCTTACATTTGACAACATGTGAACAAACCCCTGCCAGGGAAAAGGAACACAGCAGTGTCATTCTGTGAGAAAATTCAGGTGGCTGTAAAGGAAAGTTTTCCTGTAGAGAAATTTCTTTGTAGTAGACATGGCCTAAAATGGCAAACATATCCCTCTTGGTGCTGAAGCTACTCTTTTAAAAATTTTGCCCTCAGGAAGGGTGTTTCCAAGTAGTAAGTTCCAAACTGCAATTAGAAGTACAGTTCAGCAGATAATTAACACTATATAGAGAAGCAGTATATAGTATCACAGAATCACAGAATGGTTGAGATTGGAAGAGACCTCTGGAGGTCATCTGGTACAACTCCCCTGCTCAAGCAGGGTCGCCTAGTGCCAGCTGCTCAGGACTGTGTCCAGCCAGCTTTTGAGTATCTCCAGGTATGGAGACTCCACAACCTCTCTGGACAACCTGTGCCAGTGCTTGGTCACCCTCACAGTAACAAAGTGTTTCCTGATATTCAGATGGCACCTCCTGCTTTTCAGTTTGTGCCCATTGCCTCTGGTCCTGTCACTGAGCACTGCTGAAAAGAGCCTGGCTTCGTCTTCTTCGCACTACCTTCAGGTGTTTATATATGTTAATAAGATTCCCCCTGAGCCTTCTGTTCTCCAGGCTGAACAATCTCAGGACCCTCAGCCTTTCCTCATAGGAGAGATGCTCCTGTCCCTTCATTATTGTGGCCTGTCACCAGACTCTCTAATATGCCCATGTCTCCCTTGCACTGAAAAGCCCAGCAGTGGACCCAGCACTCAGGGGGTGGTTTCACTGATGCTGAGTAGAAGGGAAGGATTACGTGCCTCCACCTGCTGGCAGCAATGCGCCCGAGGATACCATTAGCATTCATTGCCACGAGGGCGTGTTGCTGCCTCATGTTCAACTTGGTGTCCACCAGGATCCCCCAGGTCCTGTAGCATGGTTTACTGTTTTGTGGGGTTTGTTTGGTATTAAAGTGAAAACTGGCTTTAAAAATGGAAAGTTATGACCTGAAGATGACGAATATTTTAAATGTAAATGTACGGCCAGACCAGTCAGTCATACTAGTTTACTGTATCTCCTTTTTGAAAGTACACATGTATTTTCTGTGCTCCTTAGGGATGATGAAATAGGTGCAGCCATCCAAACAGCAGTGCATGCTTTCTGGTAAAACTGTTTTGGGGATTGACTCTGAATCCTTTACCTATTAGATGGTATTATGAAGCATGGAAAAGAATAGAAATACTGAAGCATGAAGCCTGTCTATTAGGCAACACTGACATATAGCATTTTCTAATGATACATCTATGTAAGGTGGGCACTCCTGCTATGTGGTTAGATCCATATTTTATAGTTTTAAAATATTAAACTTATTTAGTTCTTATGCATGTTTTTGCATAGTATTTTGCTTGTGGAAACTAACAATCCAAATTGATTCACAAGATATCTAACCTTGTGACAGCCTCATGTCAAAGTTTCATCTGGCTGTTGCTTTGGGAGCATGCTAAATTGGGAAACTTGGCTGTGAAGGCAACAAAATACAAAATAGATTTTTTTAAAGGTTTTTAATAACATTATTTTTTCCACTTTGTTAAAATGTGAGATAGTAGGATAAACTGCACAGTTTTCACATCTTACCATGAAATATGCCACTACTAATAGCTCAGGGCTAATAACCTCCTGAGCAATGTAAATGCTGAACACTGAACACCCAGCATGTTTTCTCATTTTGATGGGACTCTTGAGTTGGTCAGTACTCTGGTATTGTTCTGCCTGTCCCCATCCTTAAAGTGGTACACACAAAAAGGTCTTTAAAACCTACTTCTTACTCTGGTTAAAACCTATTTTTAGAAAAAAAGTAAGTAAAGCAGAGAGAATTACATCAGCTGGGTGGAACAGAATGCAGCACTTCTTCCTCTCACCAACTGTGTCTTCACGGGTCTTAACTTTCAGTCTTGGTCTTATCTCAGCGACTTTCAGAGACTCCCTGGGTTGCAGAAAATTATAGATGATCCTGTCTGATCCCTGGGAAAATATCTTTCTTTTTATCATCTCTGAAGCCTGGTTGCTTTTGTGCATCTTGCCCCTGCTCTCTTATTCCTCTGTGTTGTGGACATGTTGGTCTTCACCCCAGCTATGTCAGAAGCTTATTTTTACAGAGTATTCTCAGGTTTTGTTGGGGAAGGACATATCCTCCATTCATTCCAGAGGGTTCCATGTTCCAGGACAAACAGCTGCGTTTTTCTCAGCTGCCCAGTAGCTTTCTTTGAAAGGAACACACATACTCTATTCAGGATGCTGCTAGCAGCCAAATGAAAGCAAATATCTTCCTTCACAGTCCTACTTTGTCGTTTCCTTTGTCTGTCTGTAGATGTGCTTAGATAAATATTATATTGCATATCCTACTTGACAGTCCACATAAAAGTCCTTCCAACTTCATGTTTCAGCAACCAACTCATTACTGACTGCAGGTTGTGTGCCAGTCACTGGGGTATTTAACCACTTAAATAAGTAAATAAAACTAAGTAAGTTTTTAAAAAATCTTTTACACTCTATCCTCAGTTTTACTTCTGAAACTAGACTATATATCACCTACCTAAATGATGTCAAGATGTAATTTTTGCCTTCATCTGTGGAAGCCAGTGACTGATGTACTATGGAAGGATGTAGGGCTTAGAAACACTGGAAGTCATTGTGAGAGGGAGAAGCAGCAACAGAAACAGTAGAGTTAAAATGTGAGAGACTTAGATGGGAAGTGAGGAAGTAATATCAGGTCTGTGTGACAGAGTGTGTTTCGGCCATTGATGTTGCATGTTAGTTACAGTTCCAGCCATAAAACTGTTCATGCACATCATTTACTCTGGCCAAGTTGTAAATTGGATTGTGGTGTAATTATTTCAAAAAGGGATATTTCAAATTCTTCTTTTGTAGTAGTTGGATCTGGGATGAGAATTATCTTCATGTTTTGCATACTTTTTCCCAATTCTCCAAAGACAGTGCCTCCTCTTCTCTAATATTGTTCTTTATTTTTCTGTTTCCTCATTCAGATTGTACCCTATACTGTCATTATTTACCCAATATGAGATTTCCTTTCTTTGAAACAGGCTTCCCACTTGTCCTTAACTTCCACTCCTATCCCCAAATGGACATTTAGTCATCTTTAAGAAGGAAGAATGGAAATAACAGGAAAAGATGAGTCAAAAGTTTTCTTTTTGAGTATACTAATAGATTTCTGGACCTTGCCTAGAAAAATGATCACAAGGAAGGGGAAAAAAAAAAGTTCTACAGCAAACTGCAGAAAAAAGATTGTTTCTTATTTTATACGGCATTTTGCACTTGCCTTGCCTTTCCTCCCTGCCCCCTGCAAAATCACCTTACTTCATTACTGTCTTCAACATTTTTATTATAAACTATGTGAATGAAAAATGTTGCAGTTTTATATTCAATTTCTCGTTTTTCTTAAAAAAAAGAAATGGGAATATTATTTTAAAGCAGTAAAGGGACTCTGTACGTAGTCAGTTCATCACAGTCAGCTGATTCTTGTGAACGAAATACCGGTACAGCCTTCCTTCAGGAGAGCAGCAAGGTCTCTAGTTGAAGGTTTTGTGTGTAGTAGAGATTGGTGAGGTCTTAAAGGAAGACCTGGACATTAATAGGAAAGGGAAAAGGAAAACAGGAAAGTGCCAGCACCTAGAAAATGGAGGAGAAAATGAAAATAGTAGTTTCCATTGAGAAGTGAATACTGTGTGCTCTGAAGCGCTGGAGGAAAGAGGAAAGAGCCATTGGGAGTTAAGTGTGTGGGGAGGGCAGAGGAAAAGAAGGTAAGGTCAGAAACGGAATTGAAAGAAGAAGGAAAGTAGATGGGTAGTGATTTTTTTCTTCATCTTCAGTCTTGCTGGTTTTTGTGTAGTTTATTGTTTTGTGAGGTTTGTGGGTTTTTTTCAGAGGACTATCTAGCATAAATTTGTTGATTTTCAGAACTGAATGTGTACAAACTATTACATGTATAGCCAAAGAGGAGTTTGACTGTTTATGAATAGCTGCTTAGTAGAACCCAAGAAAATTGAACATTGATCTCAGAGTAGCTTCTCTGTAACTAACAACAATGTTAACAATACACATTTTCAGTTTAGATTCTTTATGCCCATGTATTTTATTTTTCTACATACTACCTGACCAATTAATTTGAGCACTTAGCTCCGTAATAGGTCTCTTAGGAGAACAGTTGCATCCCATCCTGCTTCACGTGCTTCTTATCTTCCCTGTGGCTGACTTCCCTCCCAATAATACTTTGCCTTCTGTAAAAATAGAGATTAAATTCCTAGTGATAATTTTATTTTAGATGATGTCGGAGTTCAGATGCATGGAGTTACAAATCAGTTACATGCGTCAGATGTTACAATGCATACTCTAAATACTGGTTTACATGATGATTATGTGGTTGAGAGCGCAGTCTTCCCAGTAGAAACCTCTTTCCTCATCTGTGTTTCGTCACTGCAAGGTATGCTATGTAGACCATGCTTTATAAACAGGCAGATTTCCAGACTGATTACTTCTGTTTTCCTCATGAGTTGTTCTGTATTGGATAAGTTGTATTTCACTTGACTCTGGGATCTTTTTTTTTTTTCCTTGAAGCTAATGAATTTACTTAGTATGGATTGTAAAAATTAAAAAACAATTTATACCAATTCCCCAAATGTAATAAACTTGTAACTTTTCCTAACAAAAGCTCCAGTCACTGTGATATTGTCTGTACTTTTTATGTACAAGGCCATTACTTGGAAATGAACCACAAAACTGAATGTAGAATGGGATAAAGTGGAATACTTTCATTATCTGGATTGAGTCTGTACTAGAATATGGAGTCACTTGCATCTGATGAGTAGTTCCTCATCAGACTTATGTGTTTTCAGCGTGCAGTGGGGTTGGCTTGCAGTATGGTTTTACAGAAGCCAATAAAGAATGCATATCTTTTATTCTGTAGATAGATCACTGCTGAAATTAATAGCTGTGTGTGCCCAATATCCATGAGCTTTGCTCATGTATTCCCACCTGCATGGTCACCTAGAGACAAGGTATGTAGCATACCCTGAAGGTAAAAAAGAAATATAGGCTCTGTTTAACCTATGAAAAAAAAATTTGAAGTGTTTAAATAGAAGAGCCTTCCTGCCACCCCATCCCCAGAATGACAATATCAGCTTAATTGAAACAGTCGTAAATTTTTTTCCTGTGCTGTTTTGCAAAAATTGTTTGTGTAAAATGGATTTTCAAGAAACAATAACAATTATTTTTATTGAAAAAGAATCCTTTTAATTCTCCAAATTGGAGACAACTAGCAAATGTTTGCTTGAATAGTTTTTTATTTTTATCAGTCTAACTACAGGTAGAATTCTGGTTTTATACTCAAACAGAAAATAGCATACAATTGAAAATAGGTGTACACCTCAACTGCTTTCAAAAGTTCCTTATATATTTTGATAGTGTTAACATTAAATTGCACTTGAAAATAACTAGACAAGGGAATCTGGAGTCTATACCCAATACTTTCTGTTTTAGAAATATTTTTAAAGTGCATACTGGTAGGGGTTTGCTTCAAAGTTTATTGTCGTTGCATTTTTCTAACTGTATGTTGGTGTTCTGAATTGTATTTGGCTTGAAACCTATGTGAAATCGCCACTGAGTTGTGAAGAACTGCAGGTAGAGAATATTTCTTTAATATGAGTCTATATCAGTCTTTATTTTCAGAATATGTACATTTTAAAAATAGGCAAACTCAATTGACTCTGTAAATTCCTATGGTAGCTTTAGCAAATATTTTATTTTGTTACTTTTTTATTTTTATGCTTTTTATAGACTCTTGTACCATACACAGACTTTGGACAGAACAGCAAAATGAAAAATGATCAATTTTTCCATAGATTCTAATCAAATTATATGAAGATGGGACACAACAGGACTTTAAGGTCAATTTTAGCTTCACATTCAACCACAGGTTTTTAGTTTTCCTTCAGAGAGCTCTAAGCACTGAAAGATATACTGCTATGTATAACAAAATACTGTGTCCTGCCTATGAGAGATGGATAAATAAAGGCAGTATATCTAGAAAACAAAAAGCCGTTGAACACAATGTAGAAGTATTCTAATCTCTCCGGTGCTTTTGAAAATTTATTCCTACTCGTTCAAGTGAACTGAGAAAATGCTGAATCGTCATCCTGATTCATTGTGGGATTTCTGCTTATATGATCACTTCTAATCATTGTATAACCCTTCTTTTAGTACAGAAATGTGAGCTCCTGTACAGATGGACTTTGCTAAAGATGAAGTGATATGGAACATCAGAGGGTTTTGGTTCTAACTTGTTAGTGCATCTTGTGTTTGGGTTCCCTCTGAGTTCAGCTCTTTTATCTATTTTTCAGTTCATTCACAAAAGAGCCCTTATTTTGAAATATTCCAGTTTTGTTTAAGAAAAATGATGCCCTATAAACTATTGACAATTGTAATTCCTTTCTAAGAAAATAATCTTTCTAATATATATGAGTAGGGGAGTCTTAATTTTTGTTTAGTCTTCATTTTAATGCACAGAACTTTCTATTTAGTATACTCATGCATCTGTCCCCTTTCCATGTACTGTATGTCCTTTCATTTCATGCCTCTCTTTTGTATCAGATCAACTTTCATCCATTTTCCTTTCTCCCTATGCTCAGCAACATACATATGCATGCTTTTCTTTTAACCCAGCTGAGAGCCACATGCTGTGCACCTGTCTCAGAGGGAATATGCCTCCTGAGCCTGTTTTGTACAAGACAGGTGTGTGAATAGTAAGCAATATATTTGTGTAATAAAAGGAACAGGGTTTAACTATAAGGACATTACACAAGATATTCATATAATAGTATGTTTGCTTGACCTTATTCATTGTTGTACAAACACACCCTATTTTGCTATACTTCCACAGTAAACTCAAAATGGTATTTGTGATGTTAAGCTGCTTCTGCTTTTGTTCATCTGCATCTTCAGCTTGATACAAGCTTCTGACCTGGTGGCAGTCTAGATTTTACTAGCTTCAGCTGGCAATCTAGAGCTAGCAATAACTGATTACTTTTCTCCTTAATGATTTTTTAAAATGTAGGGAGTTCAGAAATCCAGTTTGGGTGTTAATTCATTGCTATGTACTCTCAAACTCAAGAAAGGGGTATACCATGGTTTTTCTTTTACAATGGTAATACAGTGGTAGATTGAGAACAGCTGTGACAACAAAAAAGAAGCCAGTTTTATTAGCACCTCTGCCACTATTAATACCTGTTAATTACACTGTGTGAATGACACTAGTAAAGAATTTTTATATACCATTTTACAGATAGCCAATAATAAAGTAGAGCTTGGAAATAAACTCCTTATTCATAGGCATAAAAAGTTCAGAGACAGAGTTATAACCTGATCTGTTCACATTCAATTTATACCTAGTTAAACCTGGGCTCTCGAAAATTTTACTTGTCTTTCACTGGAAAATTTGCCATCTTAATTTTTTTTTTTTTCAGCTGCTTATCCACTTACTGAAATTAAACCTTGCTAGTTGCATTACACCACCTGAAAAAATGGTGTAAACTTGTATTTATTATTATTATATTTCTTTGAAGTGGGGAACAGTGCAGTGTGAAATAAATTGGATTGCATCAGCTTTGCAGAAAACACTTAAATATTCTTCTGGTACAGCAAATTCCTGATCAAATGAATGCGCTTTTTATTTAATATATAATTATATAGCTATGCTGGATACTTGAGTTAATTACAGAAAATACATAAATTAAGAAATTGATGAAAATTGCAAATAGTGAAAATATTTCAGAAGCATAAGAAGAAGAAGACAAAATGACAACTACTTGCTGCAGATCATTTGCACAGCCTTAGGGTACAAGTTAAGTAACAAATCTTTTTCTCAGAGCTGTTGACAAAGTTAGCACTGTACTGACAGTCCAGGAAAGAACAGGACAGGACCAGCTTTTACTCCTGGGCAGAAGAGCAGAGACTTTCTAATGTACAGAAAAATGAAGTTCAGTGAGTGGAGGAAAGAGTACAAAGCAGAAACTGTGGCTTCTAAGCCTCTTTGTAGCATCAAATTTTTAAAAACCCTGTAAAATAAGGCAAGATCTTCTGTTAGTGCATATTGCTATAATTGGTGTAATTTAGAATATCTGTACTATTTTCACTTGAGCTGAGGATTTATCCCATTTTCACAGTCTCAGTGACAGAATATATTATAGATATTTGCTTGACAGAATTTGTACAATTTAGAGTTGGCTTGCTTGATTAATTCTTTGTGCTTGTGCCTGCCCCCTCCGCCTACCATGCTGAGGGCTCTGTCATTTAGCATGACTCCATTATATTCAATTGAGCAGTGGCTGCAGGAGGCCAGACGGCATATGTCCTAGGGCCATACAAGTGCTATTTAGCTGGACGTACTCTGCAAAGCCGGAGGCACTCAAGGGACTACAGAAAGAGTCACATTAGTGACATAATACTGAGTGCCTGCATCGTGTTATGTAAATGCTCATTGGGATGAAGTGTATGGTGTTTGTTCTCAGCTGGTTGTACTGTAGTATGCGTATAGTATGTCGCTGCTGTTTGCAATAAATAATATGCAGCTAATATTGTTGACACTGTTCTTGATGAAGTTTAAAAAGTGTTTGACTGCTGCCGTTCTCTTGCCGTGTCTTTTACTTTATAGAACAACTTTCTTAACTTCATGTATGCCACTAGAAAGGAGAATGGAAGGAGTTGTTTGAGGTATACAGAATTAAGGGATGGGCACACATCCAGGGGATCTCAGAGGGAAGTATGGGCTGTGTGCCATACACTGAACTTGCTACATATGCGCACATCTGATCTAGCACGCACACACTACGCAGATGGCTAGCAATTGCACACAGATCAACTCCACAAGGCATGTCCAGATCCCACTTATCCTGGGCATCTGGAAATCCTGGTCATATGGCCAGTCTGTGATTTCTCTCCTTTCTTCTTCCCAATCCTGAAATTCTATCTAAGGAGGGAGGAGAAGGAGGAGGAGAAGAAAAAGAGGACATGCCGAGGAAGAGAGACATACCAGGCTCATGTTAACATTAAACATGTTGAAAATGGTTAGGTTATCATAAAGTAATGAGCTTCAGGACCTCAGCTGAGCTATAATCTACTGTGTGTGTATTTTTAGTTTGCTGTTGCGGTGTAAAATGTATTCACTTCACTTAAGCTATGTCATAATAACTTACTGTGAATATTGAAATAAAATGCTAATTAGATACAGTTGGAAGAGAGCACATGGCAAATTACTGTAATACCGCTGATGGCTGGTAACTCTTTTGCCTGTGGTAGCATGATCAGTTTTGATCAAATGCTTTTTCTCTTAATCTACCCGCTCTTTAATAATGGGCCTTCTCTAACTAAAATCTGCACCAATTTTAAGTTCAATTAATTTAACTTTATGAGTTAGAATGGTTTTCTTAACCAATTAAACTATAATTAACCATAATTAAAAGTAGAATATTTCTTAAATTTTTTAATCCTCTTCATTAAAGCAGAGAAACTTCTTTTTCTTCACAAGACTTAGGCTAATTTTTATTTTTCTAAATAAAAATATAGTTTGTGTTCCCAAATCACTTCTGCCAAAGCAATCTACTTGATAATGTTTTAAAGTATCAGTCTAATTTTAGATGGTCTGACTATTCTCCCATTGGTAGGTAGAATTTTTTGCTAATATTTTGCATTGAAAATTGTGATGGATCAAATCAGGACTTTGAACTTTGTGATGGTGATGTCATATATGTACAACTTCAGGGTTTTTTTGTGTGTGATGCATTTAAAAATCCAGCTTTTTCCATGATCTCAAGATTTCTGCAACAGGTGTAGTCTCGCTGATATCCATGACAGAGTCTCCTCTTCTTGACAGTACAGTTTTATTCTTTTCTTAAAGAGTTATATGTGTGAATTATTTATGCACTTCAAAATTCCAGAGTATTAGGTACCCAACTGTGATTGAGTACCAAAATTCTTAGGTCCTACCTGTATAAATGGTTATCTACATGATTAACTTTGATTCTGTAAAAAAGTAAGACTATTTTTTAATCTGCTAAAAGTTTTGATCTGATATGTATTGAGATACAATCAGACCACCAATTCTTATAGTGCTGTCAGTCTCTGTTCAATTATAACTCATACTTTTCAGAAAATATAACGATAACATCCAAGTAACAGAAACCAGTCTGATCCTCTGCTACTGCGAATTTACCATTTATTTTGTTAGAATCATATTGCTTTTTTTAGCAGTTGGTCTTTGAATGAATTACCTAAAGGTCACCTATAGGTGTCTTAGTAGAATTTCTTTAGTCCCTTTCTGTGACAGTTTGAAAAATAATAGTAAATTGTGTTTAGATGAGAGAGAAGCAACTATTCCTCCACAAACTGGAGCTTTCTGTTCATGAGGAAAAATAGCATCAGGCTTGGATGTCTCCCATAACATTATATTGCCAATAGAAAATATTAAATGAATTCAATAATTAGTGTATGAATATTTAGGGAGTTGGGTCTTTCCTCCACTGCATTCTGCTTCTACGTAATTCTAGGGGTAAGCACAGAGTTCCTTGACATTATCACTACTCATGCTTGAACTTAAGTTGTATTTGTGTGTTGCATAGATCTGGCTAAAAACAATTTATTTTCAATGTTTGGAGAAAACAGCTATTTTCTTCCCTCTTCTGGTCCTTGTTTTTGCAAGGTAGTCAATGAAGAATACATGACCCTATCACAGTGGCGATGGGTTAAAAGTGTGTTCAACCAGCATTATATAAATGTGATAACTGCTGTAGTTTTCTTCTGTTTTTCAAATGCTGCCATTTCAACTACAGAAACAGTTTGAAAATACTTCTCGCTTTACCTAAAAGCTTTTACATTTGGATTGCATGCTTGCACTGGAATCTTTATCCTTAACCCAGAGCAGAGTGTTCATTTCTTCAAAAATGTTATCTATTTGTTTCACTTCTGTCTTCTTACTTCCTTTAAGCTTTGCTTTCACTTTTGATGCTGAAGATCTTTTTTTCCTTCAAAGTTCACAGATTTTATCCTTGATTCATTTCAGACAATGTGCTTGGTTTTACATTTACAAGTCTATGTTGCCTACGAATCTTGACTACAAAAATTACTTTTCACTGCATTTAATAATGTCATCATTTATAAATTACATAAGCAATATGTTCTTGTGCTAATTCAGTTTTTGATAACAAGTTATCATTTGGGGTATTCTGAGTACAAACATATGAGTTCAGATAGATGCTATATCATGAGTACACATATAAAAACTTGGTCAAGTTACAGCATACCCATACCTTTTTTTTCTGACTATACTCTGTATGTTTAGTTTGGGATTGCACAACCTGCTGCTTTTTTTTTTTTATTTTATTTTCATGTCACATGTATTATTACTACTAACCTGTAATCTAGCAAGTGCATTATACTTAGAGATGGTTGTACATCTTTCTGAAGCTTAAGATGAAGACTTTTGAACTGGAAATTGAACCTTAACTTTGAAAATGCCCTTGTACTTTAATTTTAAATGTGAGTAGAATCACTGAACAGTTTAGGTTGGAAGGGATCTCCGGAGGTTATGTAGTTCCACCCCCTGCTCAAAGTTGGCCTTGCTTCAGAGTTAGAGCAAGATGCTCAGGGCTTGCACAATCAAGTTTTGAATATCTCCAGAGCTGGAAATTCCACAGCCTTTTGGGAAATTTTTCTAGGGCTGACTGATCCCATGATGAAGAATATTTTCATTATGGTCAACAGGAACTTCCCATGTTGCAACTTGCGACCATTGTCTCTCATGCTGTTTTTGCTCCTCTGAGAAGAGTCTGATTCTACATAACCACCTATAATATTGTTGACTACAGCAGGTGAATCCCCCCCCTTAGCCTTCTCTCCTCCAGGCTGAGCATACACGCCTCTGTTTGTTAGACTCTGCCCATATGTTATGTGCTCCAGCTCTGTAAGTCGGTGGTCCTCCTCTGGACTTACTCCAGTTCATTGATGTGTTTCTTGCAGTGGGAACTCCAAAACTGGACTGCTCCAAATATAGTCTCACATATCCCAATTAGAAGGGAATAATAATTTCCATCATCCTGCTGGTTATATTCTATCTAGTACAGCCCAGTACGCAGATAACCCTCATTGCCTCAAGGGCATGCTGCCGACTTGTGCTCAACTTGCTGCCCACAAAGACTCCAAGCCCTTTTCTGCTACTTTCTGTCAGCCCTCAGTCTGTACTGTTGCATGGAGTTATTTCTCCCCAGGTGCAGGACCTTGCATCCATCTTCATTTAGGGAGAGGAGAGGTTGCAGTTGCATGTTGCACGTTGGGAGGGTAAGGAGGGCAGACAGAGAGTTTCTTAAATCTGTTTGGGTCATGCCATCTGGAACAGATCATTCTAGTCCTAACTAGTTTCTGAAGCCTACTATGGTTTCACTTGGAATAAGGCATTTAGCTACTCTAATCTGAGAATTCTATGCATGATCAAAATGCTAGCTGTAGTTAAAAAGAGAAATTTTCTTACCAAATAATGAGAGTCTAAAGATGATGCGATTTTATTAGGATAAGATGATGGCTAATAGGATGGTTCGGGGATGGCAGTTTTTGTCTTGTGTAACCTAAATGGGATTAAATCCCATCGCAAATAAGGCGTGATCTTTTGTGTACCTGTGTGTACTGCTGTGCCCAGAACTGCCCCCACAAAATATCTAAATGTTACATTAAGGAATTCAATAAAATGGAAAATATTCTGCCACTATATGAATGTCTATGCAGACATGTGCAATACATATATACCTATGTATGTATAGCTAAAAATATACCATATCCGTATTTTGACTTTTGCATGCATTTTTGATTATCTTATCTCAAAAAAGATAAAATAAATTGGAAAAAAATGAACAGTGAGGTTCAGAGGTGAGCAATAGCTTCTGTACAAGAACTTTCACAGCCAGAACTGGTCTGCTTGGCAGAGTGATAATAATGGAAGGGGAGATGTGTGAGTGATGATCTATGAAAGCATGAAAGGTGTAGAGAATGGGCTTAGGAATGATTGGCCATGCAATATATGAAGAGGAAGATTCCCAATGAAATTATCAGACATCAGGTATAAAAGAAGCAAAAAGACATTGTGAAATACGTAGTGAATATATTTCACTACTCAATCATACGTACAATTCTTTGGCATTAAAAGCGTATGATAGGAAAAGAATGCATTGGTTCAAACAGAAATTGATCAGACTTATGGAAGAATATCAGCAGAGGTGTGGAGCACAGTGGTGCCAAAGCAAACTTTTGCTTAGGCCATCCATACAACACAAGCTGCCGGGCCTTGGAGAATAGGCCAGGGGAATGATCAGTATCTGTCCTGGTTTATGTTTGCCTAATATTAAAGTGTTGACTGTACTGAATCAAATAGTTCTTACGCTTATAAATGTAATGGAGTTGTATTGTGTCCTGACTAGAGTTTCCTGAATATTTTTCCTCTGTGAATATTTTTTTCAATACTAAAGAATTTTGAGACTTATCTAAGCTTACTAACCAAGGAGTAAGTGTTTTAAAGGAAAGGTAGTGTAAGAACTAAGCATTTTTTAAATGAAAATGTGCCTGGCGATATGGTGATTTTTCTACTGAAAGCAGAAGACCATTGATATTTCAGTTAGAGAAAAAAGAAACAAAGCAAAAGAAAAATGCAAAACATGGCAGTACTTTTCAGCTTTTGTTTTTTTATACCTTATGAAGAAGTACAAAAATACCCAGCAAAGAGTCATTAGGGGCTATGCCCTAATTCAGTCTCGAAATGGCATCTTTGTCAGATAATTGCACAGGGGTGGCAGAAGTTTCCAGGAAGACCTACAGGGAAATCTGTGCCCTCTGAAGCAGCAGCTGGAAGCTGAGGTGTGTCAAATAGCAGTATATGCCTCCGTTTACAAGAGTGAATCAGCTTGAAAAAGTAATATTCATGGTGAGATTAAAACATCTACGTGTAGTGCTCTGGCTCTGTGGCTGAATCTTTCTCCTAATTTAGGTGTCCTGAACATGTACTCAGCATCTTAGTTCTGCTTAGAGCAAAATGAGATTGGAGAAACACATGTGATGGAGCCTGGGGAGCTATTCATCTCTCTCTGAAATAGACACATCCTATCTGACCACCTTAATTTCCTTCAAGCAATGTTGACTGTCTTGACTGGATCTCCACTGACTATAATGGGACTTTAACCACCTACATGTATATGTCATAACCTTGAAGTGAATCCTGCTTTCAACTGCTGCTCTTACAAACAATTAATTGGCTTTTTCCTGCTCTATACCATTCCTCTGCAACCTTTTTGCTATGATACCTGTTTTATGCCCCATCTTGTTCTAGTGTGCTATTTCTCCCTTAATTTCTTCATATCCCCTTAGAAGACACACTTATCGCAGGAGGTCTGTTCTCCTAAGTCGTGTCATGGAAAAAGGGTGTTATAAAGAACTGTGGGAAGTATAGTAGAAGCAATGAAATACGTTCTAAACTAAATGTTGAGTCTATGAATTCTGTCACAAACTTTTCTTTAGCTATCCTTTATTTAATTGGTCATCTTTAAGATGTTCAGAACTTCAGATCACATTTTTTGCCTGTAATTTTACAGTGTCTGTCAGGTCTTTGATTAAACTCTGAACTGCTACAGTAATGCAAATAATTAAAATATATATATGTGAGTAAGCAGCAGGACTTTTCATCATTATAGAATTACTTCTTTGCTGAAGTATTAGTAGCAATAGGAGTTAAGGTCCTGATTCAGCAAAGTCAAGTCGTCACTGGGAAAAGCAAGGCATGCAGGCCTTACAAACACATAACATGTTTTTCAGATTAAAACTGCAGATCTGTTTTGTACATGCCCGTGAAATGGTCTCCCCTGTATTTAACACGCACCTTAGACTATAGTCTTTTCAAGAACTGTGAAAGCCTTAAGCTCGTTAATCTTGTAAAATAATGAAGAAAATTACCTTCTGCTAAGTTTATGTATATTTATTTTCTTTTTTATTTTCACGTTTAAGCTGGAAAAATTCTGAACATTCTATAAGGGGTTTTGTTTATCTCATTTTTTTCTCCATTTCTAATTCCCTTTATGGGTTCTTATTTAGTCAAAAGTATTTACAACGGGGACTATCACTTAGATAAGTATAGCAACTAATAATAACTAGGAATCTGTCCTGGTTTCAGCTGAAATAGGGTTAATTTTCTTTCTAGTAGGTGGCATAGCGCTGCGTTTTGGATTTAAGGTGAGAATAATATTAATAACACACTGATGTTTTTAGTTGTTGCTAGGTAGTTGTAGTGCCTACACTAAATCAAGGACTTTTCAGCTTCTCGCTGTGCCCTGCCAGGTGCACAAGAAGCTGGGAGAGCACAGCCAGGACAGCTGACCCAGACTGGCCAAAGGGACATTCCCTGCCATAGAACGTCATGCTCCGGATAGAACTGGGGAAGCTGGCTGGGAGGTGGGATCGCTGCTTGGAAACAGACTGGGCATTGTTGTTTTTTTTCCCACCTGTGGTGAGCAATTGCACTTGTGCATCACTTAGTTGTTTATTATTATTATTGTTATTGTTATTGTTATTGTTATTGTTACTATTATTATTGGTGGTGGTAGTAGTAGTAGTAGTAGTGGTGGTAGTAGTAGTAGTAGTCTCTTCATTTATTATCCTATTAAACTATCTTTATCTCAAGCCCCAATTTTTTTTTCCATTCTGCTCCCCACCCCCTTGGTGGGGAAGGGTGAGTGAGCGGCTGCGTGGTGCTCAGTTACCCGCTGGGGTTAAACCATGACAGAATCATGAAAATTAGAAGCTGGAAAGACCTTTTACATTGTTTAAACCCCTCGCCTGCTATTTTAGGATTATTCCCTGTAGTATAATTTCCAGTGCTTTGTTTGGTCCAGTTATAAATGACTTTTACTTCCATGCACTATTGTCCTAAGAACACCATCACAATATTCAGTGACTCCTTGTCCGTCCCCCCCCCCAAATTCAACTGTGACAATTTTGACTTACCCTGACTTCTCATATATGTGTATGAGGTATCCCCTTTAGGATACCTTTAACTTTCCCCTTTTGCAGTTTTGGACCTTCCATAATCTTTGAGGTATCTGTTCTTCTTTCAGTTTGTATTTGCATTCTGTGAGTTTAGTTTTTAATATTTTCCCATAAACTGTTCCCTCCATTTCCTTAGTTGTTTTTATTGGTGTTTTTTGCTGAATTCTGCAAGTTGTTAACATCTCTGTGGGCCTGCTCCTCCTTCCTGCTGAAGACAATGGGGAAAAAATAAGGTACATGTTACTGCTCAGAACTCTTTTCTGCAATTTTTATCCTATGTCGATAATAAGTTTTTTTTTCTTTGGCTGAGTCGAATGTATGAGTATTTTGCAGCTTCTATATCTAATGGGACTAGAACTATGTCTATCCTGAGTGCACATAGTCATCACCTAGCTCAAGCAATTCTAGCTGGCAGGCCTTTTATTAACTTGACTGTGCCTGACTGCCTTCCAGACCAGACACAGTTTGCATTCTGCCAGCCTGAAACATGGACAAAATTTGCTTGCAACTCATATGCGCCTGCATGGAAACAGGACACGATCAGTAATTTTGAGCATCTGAGGCCAGCAACATTGATGAAAGTACTATTCAGTCAGAGTCCTTTGATAAATATCAGAAGTACTGCTTACATATTCACATGAAATCTGCAGTGTGAGTATTCTGAAGCTGTCATCCTTAAGATACCTGCTGTTTTAGGTACTTTCTCTCCAAAATAATGCTAAGTGTTTGTATCACTAGACAGTAAAATCGTTCCCTTGTATGTATGGCTCCAAATGAAGAATGCTCAGGCTAAGTGTTTATATGGAGCCACCAGCATTTTGTCTGGGACTGTATATTTGATCCCTGTGATTTCTTTCCCCATTTGTAATGGCTGTTGACATTTTGAACAGTGTATTTGAGGAAAAGAGATGCTTGGGGGCTAACAGCAAGCAGTTATTCAATATTTTAAGGGATTTCTGCACATATGGATGCACTCGTATACACGTTTTTTTGCTCAGTGGTTCATGGGTACCAGACATTAGGCAGTTTCAGTATAAAAACTTTATAGCTGCAAGAACAAAGTAGTGCACTACCACTTTACAGATACGGAAGAATATTTATGACCCACTTGCACATAAATTGTTTGGGTACAATGTGAACAATATTTTGTGTATAACCTTATGACTGAGACAAGGTCTGCTTGAAATAAAATAATTTTTTTTTTCCTCTGAGCCTTACCTGTATTATGTTTTTTCTGAGTTGTTTGGGTGAAGCCCACTTATTCTTATTAAAGTGTACTTGCCGCCATGTTCCTGTGCTGTGCTGGAACAGTATTGCAAGATGTTCTTCTGAGTCTCATCAAAGTGATCTTTACACTCCCTTACTGAATATGGTGTGATCAATACTAACCTGCTGCTTTAACAAAACTCACTAAGTTGGGAAAATATCAGAGATTATTGGTAAATTGGCAAGACCTTTATGGACTGGGAAGGACTGTTTTTCAGACACTCTTATGGATGTGGAGGTGGGGACTAAGCTACTGGAATGGCCAGTATCTGCTAAACACCTTGTTAGCACCAGCTTTTCTAGTTAAATCTTGCAAAGAACTTCGTTAGCCAACCATGGTGCCCAGCTTCCTTCCCAACTGGAGATTTCGAGGAGCCAGCCATTAATTACCAGAGGTAATTAATTTTTCAACTTGAGGTTGAAACAGCAGTTACCCAATGTACATATACTCAGTAAATGCTTAGGCTTGGTGGCTGTCACAGTGTCCTGGAATGGTGTTTCTGGGCATGCTAAATGCCAGTGTTAGGAAAAGATAGGGAAGATTAAGGAATGTAAGGATTAGTGGCACCGTAAGGGCTTTCTATCCTTGGGCAATTGCCATTTTCACTATTAGTAAATATAGCATGAATCGAACAGTAGCACCCTAATAGCTTCATTATGTGGAAATCTTCTTGTTTCCTAAAAAATATACAAAAGAAACACATTTTAGCATATAGGTTAGAGTTCAGACTCTAATTTCATGTTCCAGGACAATAGTTGCACTGTATGCTTTAACTTTTGCCTATGATGCTATTTTTACCTGTCTGGTAAACAGTCTGCTGCTAGGCTGGGGAATCTACCTGGTACCTCTTCAAAGCACAGACATTTTAAATGCTCAGCAATTACAGTACTCACAGAGCCTGAGCTTTCTGTCCAGCAGAAAAGGGGTTAAAACTTAATAAGAATTGGGCAGGAGGAAGGGGGAAAAAAACCCTAGGCAGAATGTCTCCACACAGAGAAACAGAGAACAGTTAATTTGTGCTCCAAACTGCCAAGGACAGCAGAAAAAAAGCAACTAGTATAAATAATTAAAGCAGAGATTAGATAAATATTTGGGGAGGGGGTACTGTGATGGTGTAATTGCTAATGTTGAGGAGAGGTGGACTTCTGTGCTTCCTGGCCCCTTTTGTTCTAAGGTTTCCTACAGCCTATTACTTAGCAGCCTGCCACATGCCATCATTTTTAGGGTTTAAACCGCATTTTTTTAAAAGCTTGCATAAGAATGAACTGTAGAACACAGGCTGGGATGTGACTCTGTCGTGCAATATGGCTTTATGATTCATTCATTCTCCCAGACTTTATTTCTCCAGAGCGAGTCCTGGGTTGGCATCCTGAGCCCTGCAAAGATCCACAGGGCTGAGTGGAAGGAATATAAATGCTTCACTGGAGCCAGACTCCGGCTGGGGCAGTTGCTGTCAATACACTGAAGTTGAAATACATTGACAGGGTGGTGGGGGAGGTGTTCTGCAGTGCTGCAGATCCCAGGAATGCCTTGTCTTGGGAGCAGAGAATTAGAATTTTTTCACGCGTTCACCAACACGGTTGTTTCTTGTTTCAGAGATAAACAGCTACAACATCAGGTAACAAACAGAGCCTGGGTTTTATTGTTTAAAAGGGGGAAAACCCAAATATGTTTTAATAACAAGGAATAGCTTGACACATGAATATATATATATACACACATATAAAAAATACTTAAAGACTATAGGAAATTAAAACTAATCTTTAACAAATTAAATATTTTTCTACTGAAGGAAGGGGAAGTAAGCGGGAAACTTACATCGAAATATTAGATGTTCAGTGCATAATTTCTAACAAAGCCTTTAAAAATAAAGCTTTCATTAAAATACTCTTCAGAGCCTGGCAATACTTGCAAACACATCAAAG
Source organism: Balearica regulorum gibbericeps (assembly GCF_011004875.1). Taxonomy (NCBI): domain Eukaryota; kingdom Metazoa; phylum Chordata; class Aves; order Gruiformes; family Gruidae; genus Balearica; species Balearica regulorum. Next base: position 20,606,198 of record NC_046186.1, read on the forward strand.
TGCACAAGAGCTCTATTAATCTATCAATTAAACCGCTTTGATTTTTCGTGTCTGTTTTGCTATGTTTGCATTCTTATCTTTCACGATATGAACTGGTGACCTTATAAAAACATCCCGTAGGAATCGCGGGGTTCTGTGCCCCGGCAGTTTCTGTGGTAAACTCGGGGTGTCATCTGGTACCCTGCGGTGACTGCGCGTACCCCGAGCGGTGCTCTCCCTCAGGCGCTGCAGCCAGCCGGCACGGCGAGCCCAGCCTGGCTCTCTTGGAGACAGGGAAACGCAAGGTACCATTTTTTTTTTAGCAGACTGTAAATGATTCCTATTCTTTGCTCCACAGAACATCCGATGTGGTGCCCAATCGGCTGAGAAAGCTGCACAGACGTCAGTGTCTGTGCGTGTGTGTGTGTGTGTCTGCACAGCCAACTGCAGCTGGAACCTCCATTAGAGCAGCCCTATTGATTTCTGGTTCACACTGCAGTAACAGGGCTAGAGTGCAGGGCGGATGGGGGGGAGTGGGTGGGGGGAAGGCAGGGGAGGGGAAATAATCCCAGCGGTTTAAAAACAGGAATTAACCGGAGGCACATCGGGGTGTATGTGCATATGTACAGCACATACATGCCGGTTTCCAGAGATGTGCCACTGTGCTGTTCGCTTTAAAAAAAAACCCCACCAAAGCCAACAACAAAAATCCCCAGGCAGAGCAATCCCCACACCTCACGAAACAAGTCTGCCCGGGGTTCAAAACCCGTGCATGCCTGGATGGCTGTTTTCTCAGTGCTGTTTTTGCACACCACAGCTGTCCGCGAAATGTTTCTATTTCATCGAAGGACTACAGGAGATGCGCGCTTTAAATAGCTCTTTCTCTGTGCACCTAGTTACCTGCTTAGGGAAGGGGTGAGTGGGTGGGGGTTAGAAATACAGCTCGGAGTCTGTCAAACGGTGCATAGAGAGCTCCTGGAAGTTGCTCTGCGTTTAGTGGCAGTCATTTTCTCGTGATGCATAATGCACAAGGTGCCATTGCAAGCTGAGGTGTAAAAACCGGGGGGGAAATGATGTTTCTGGTAGTGACTGAGCTTTCCTCTGAGGTTTCTTTCCTAGCTAATATCTGGGAATAATTTATAGCTGCATGTTAATATGCTGTCTTGGTATTTCAGCACATCTGCGAAGAAAATCCCTGCAAAGCAAGTGTGTCTTTTCACAAACACTGCATGTCAGTCTGGCAAACTCTAGCTGTGAGCGGTATACAACGAAGGGGGGGAAACCCCCCAGCACCGCTATCTGTTTAGGGAGTGGGGGAAGGGGCGACGGTAATACCTTTAAAAAACCGAAAGGCGGTAAGCCATTATTAGCAAAAGCTATATTGAGCATGCTTGCCAGACAGGCAGTGCAGCTCAGCTCAGCTCTAGTTCCGCCCAGACATGTGCCTTGCCATTTTCATTTTAATCAGTCTGCTCAGGATGGCTGCTGATTCATTTTGCGGGATGGCCCCCTGGGAGCCAAGGTGGAAGCCTGAGGCGAGCTGCTATTGCATCAATGCAGCACTCCACATCAGACGCAGGGAGGGGAGGCAAGGCTTCGGCAGCAGATCGAGTTCAAAATACCAGCCTCGCTATTAAAAATCAAACCAACACCCCCCTCCAACAAATAAAACCTCTGTGGAAATAATAATTAAAAAAAAAAAAAAGGAAAAACCCAACACCCCCTCCCCGAATCATTAAACAACACACAATTAGCAGGAAAAAAAAAATCTCTTCTGCTTCTTCCTTCCCCTTGTACCCTGGCATCGCTGGAGCTACCATTTCTTTTCACAACTCCTCGTTTAAAAAGAAAAAGGACGCTCTCTATTTCTCTATTTACCTGATAACTAGCTGGGGGTGGGATACCTGATTTAGCTGGAGACTTTGATTTGTGGGATTGACAACCTTATTATGCAGTGAGCTTATTATTGATATTATTCTGCTCTCGGTTGCCATGACCACCTTGTGAGAGACATTCAATTTTCTCTCTTCCATCATCATTATCTATGAGGCCATCTGTTGTGGAAAATGAATTCAGCCTCATTTGCATGACTGATAAGCAAATTTTTTTTTATCTATTTAACAGAAGGTCATATGCCGGGGATTTGGAGCTGGTGAAAAAAAAAAAAAAAAAAGTAGAGGAAAAAAAAAAGGCATCTCGAGAGGATGAGTGGGAGTGCGTGCATTAGAGGATGTATGTGGAAGTAAAACAGATCCCTCAGGCCTGCTAGCCTATCCTACTGCATTTGTCATTCCTGCCAGGGCGACATTTTTTTCCCCCTAAGCTTCTGCACACTAAAGAGAGTGAGAGCTTTTTCCCTGCAGTCTTCTTGAAGCCCCCCTGATTTTTTTATTCAGTGTTGGTGGGTGTATTTTAATATATATATATAATTTTTTTTTTTAATTCTCTGGAACATGGGGTATCTTTACAGTGTTCAATGAAGAAAAAAGCAGCCTTTTCTGGGTCTCTGTGGTATGCTTCTTACTCCTCATCCTTTCAAAGTTGTAGTAAGCCAGGGTGTTTCTTAACCATGCTGAAATGTCTTGCTTATGTTTAACTTGTAAACGGTTAATGGTGCAGGTGTGGGCTGTGTTTTGTGCAGGGTGGGGGTTGATTCTTGTAGCTAAGTGGAAAGATTACTGTGATTTTTGCAGTCGTTCTGTAGCTTGTACTTAAATGTCCATTGTTTGCTCTTTTCAAGTTCTTCTGGCAATACTGCTGTGCAGCCGAAATTGTACTGGGCTGTAGAATAGCTGATAAAAATCCTAAAATGTGTGTTTACTATATGAATGCATAATGTTGCATGCATTAAGCATGTTGTTGTTTATATAAACTTGCTGCATGTTGGACGGTACTTGTTTGATATGGAGAACCCGAGACAAAAACTTCACAGATTGGAATGCTCAAGTCTCCTGACAGTCGAGTACAATTAAATAAAAGATTATAAGATACTATATTTTTACACTAAAACGACGTTGAAAACAGTGGATTTGTACTTTAAACAGGAACACTCGTGTAAGAGTAATATTTTGAAAGAACACTGTCTTAAATGTTTCATATTTCGAATAGTTTTTCTTTAAAGAGAAAAAGCTTTGTAAATAAGGGATGGTTAATTCAGTTAACTCTCTGAAAATGTCATAGTCTATACTTCAATTTTAAAATAGTTCAGATAAGTATGACTATAGTCCATGTACATTTAGTGCCAATTTGTTAATCTTATTAATTTAGTGCTAAAAAAGTAACTGAAGATTATAAAATAAAACTACTTATATTAGTAAAAAAGAAACTACTTAGTCTCTTGTGGAAGAGACGTTACACAGGTTTGCTTCTTTTATTTGTCACTAACAAAGATTAAACTTAATGGAACAGAAGCATGTCATTTTCTTCTGAGTACTGAACAACGTGCACAGTCTGATCTAGGCAAAGAGGAGGGTGTTTTTAATGTTTATTTGTTTTCAGCAGAAGTAGTGTGTGCATAAAAGTAGAGTTTTTACATGATAAATGCTTTGCATGGTTGACGATACTCTTGTTAAAGATAGAAAAGGAGATATGCGGTACTCTCTTGCAAATAAACACATTTGGATTTTATTTATAATCTACGGGGAATCTCTTTTTATATTTCATACTTTCAACGGAGAAATGGTCGTGGGTGCTGAATTTTAGGTGGAGAGAAGTTTCACTTTTATTGAGGTCAGCTAGAGACCAGGTCCCTGACTTGTCTACATTAAGCAACTTACTCTAAATGCCTTGATTAAAATTCTTTTCTTTCTCTTTTTTTTTTTTTTTTTTTTTTTTAAGAAAACACTGCAACAGCACTAGCATTAATTAGTTGTGATAATCTATTGCTGATAGTTGGTGAAAGGGTACTCTTTTCTCCTACTCCTCTGATTTGAGAAAGAGTATCTTTCTTGTACATTTTTAAAAAGGAATAAGATTTAATACTTCTTTGGCATCGGCCATATTTATCATGCCGATTGGAATTCGTGGTGGAAGTTAGATCACAGAACTAATTTCGTACTCAGAGTTCAGTACAGTGCAGCTCTGGCGGTTGGGGTGGGTTGTTTCAAACGGTACTAGTTTTCTCAATGGACTTCAGCTGGAAGTAATGGGATACTGTGTATTAGCAGGCTGTCTTATAGCACGCAAAGGTTGAGGTCTCCGTCTTATCCCCTCCTCCCCCTCCCCACTTGAATTGTCACCAGCTTCCAAAGGCCAGCGAATAAAAAGACCTGGTAAACTTCGGGAAAAGCCTGACGGATAGCACAGTCGGTTCCCTTCCCATGCCCCCCAAAAGTTAATTACCGAGCTTGGTTGGATTCCTCCTTGCCACCCTGACATTTGACTGCTGCTAATTCACTGATTAATCTCATTAATGTGATTATAGCAGGATTTGGAGTTGGCTGCCATTGTTCTGCAGACAGCGCTATTCAGCCGGAGCACTTGCCGCCCCGCTCAGCCTGGCGGTGCTTTTTCCGAGGCGGCGGGGTGCGGCGTTGTGCCCGCGGGGCCGGCCCGCGCCTTTCAGCACCGGGAGCTGTCCGCCGCCGCCGGCAATTACCGCCCGCACCGTCCGACTCCCCCTCCCGCTTACCGGCAACGGGGAAACGACTCGCTTTCATCGCTCTAATGACTCTGCTCATTGAGGTAAAAGCAGGAGAGGCTTTTATGCCTTCTAATTAGGCGATGTGAAGATGGCTGTGGTGTGGTAAAACATCAAATCTCTGCATTTAAATCCTTCTTCCTTGCTTTTGAAGGCTGTCTTCGTGTGCATTTTGTTTTTTTCAGAGATCCACGGGGCAGTGTAGTTTAAACTGTACTTCCTTGCAGCCGTGCAATTTAGCTCTTAGAACGTGAGGGACATTACAGGTGTTGCCATACTTAGCCAGACTTTTTCTTCCTGTTAAAAGAGTGCTTTGTTGAGCTAAATGCTTTCACTTACCTTCTTTTTGTGCAAATAAACAACGTATCCAGCTCACCACCTGAAAATTACGTTTGCCCTCACCAGCACTCTTGTGCCTAGGGTCTTTCTTGCGCCTGCACAGCAAACCGCCGTTTTCCGGAGTTTGACAATAGGAAGCATTTTATTGATTGAAACTTGATCTGGAAGATCTTTTTAAGGTTTCATTATACTTATAAATGACGTTTGCAGTCTTCAGTTGCAGCAGTATTTTATATTCAAGTTTGCAGGTTACACGGTTTTAAATCAGACCAGGAATAACTTCTTTAAAGTAAGGCACTTTACATAACATTAGGGCATGATCTGCTCTGCTCTATTTGGTATTTTAACTTTTATTATCTACAAGTTACATTGTTATCATTTAATAACTGCCAATTGCACATGCGCAGTAACTTTTTTTTTTTTAATATCTTCCCTTTCATTTGTATTCTTTATGAACATGACCCTGTACTGGAAACTGAAGCCGCACATTAAACTCTATTGTGTGAAGGATTTGCCAGGACGAACAGTGAACTCCTGCAAATCACTAAATTAAAAATGCTTTTAAGACAAAGTGTCTTGCTGAGGAAAAGGTGGGATCTGTTACAGAACACACTAAATTTTAAAAGATTCGAGTACAGTAAATGTCAGTGAAACCTCTGCAGCCATTGCAAACTATGGATAAATAACAATTTACATTCAAAACTGACAAAGTGCGTTGAAACCGAAAAAGTCTGCTGCTTTTTTTTTACCATACATTTGACTTTCACGCAGGTTTTCAGTCACTGATACCATATTCTTAATACGGTTTCCTATTTTCTTTTCATTTCCTTTTCTTCCCATTTCTTTCCCACCCAAAATCAAAAGCCCAGTGTGTAAAGAATTGTCTCCTTAACTGCTTTAGAGAACTATACGTTTAAAGGATGTATGAAATAGGACTGTATAGGAACAGGTTTTAACAGTGACAGCCACAATATGCAGGCCAATTAAGGCTGCTCGTTAGCGGGTATATTCTTGTAATACTCCTGTCAAGCTGAAATTGTACTCCCTTATTGACAGTAGTGGGTTCGTCTGATGCTTGAATTCTGCTTTCTCTGTCTAACGTTTCAAGTCTCGTTAGAAACTGCTACCAGCGAGAAAGTAAAAGAAATGGAAGGTTTTCAAGCATACTTTACCTGAAATTTGCTAACCTGGCTAACTTAACCTTCAGCAAAAATACTGTGCTCTCATTAACGCTGCTTAAACATGACCTGCATCTCCTTTTCCCCATGGATAATGTGCGTTGACGAGACACAGGCTGGGGGAGGGAGAATCCATCCCACAACATTAAAGCCATACCCTAACGTCTTATGGAGGATAATTAGGGCAATGAATCACCAGTTTCCCAATTTTTTTTTTTTTCACACTGGTCTTTTTGTAAATGTTTCTAATTTATGCAGTTATCCCCCCCCCCCTTAACTCTCACCAATGCAGAATTTATATACATTCTGCCCCGATTATAGCAAGTATTGTTTTTGTCTTCAGTGGGAGAAGCACTGGGCCATTCCCTTATGTCATCCCGAAGGCTGGACAAGATGATGAGGGGTTTTTTTCCAGCTAAATCGCCTTCAAAAAGTTTGAAAACACCTGCCATGATATGTGTACCACATAGTCACCTGCACTATCTTACTAAGGCTAGCCAGGGACTACCATAAGGAGGTTAGCTTTAGCACAGGGAAAAGACAAACCTTGGTTTTTGAAACGCGAATACAGTTATCCAAAGATTCTGCATGTAAACGTTACGTTAGAAAATGATGGGATTCCTCAGTAGGAGTGTAGATACCCTACACACTTACGAAGGGGCCCTTTCATCACCTGGTGTGCGTGTGCTTCTCGGGCTACATTGATTTGAGTGGAAAAAACCTAGACTGACATGCCCTGGCAACGACACAAACATGGTAGCTCTCCCTCCCCGCTACAAGAAGGCTTTTCTCCCCGCAGACCCGCTCCCCGCCCCCCGCCCTGCGCGGCGCCCTCCGCGCTCATCCCCCCCCCCCCCCCGCCCCCCCGCACCTGCGGCCCGGCCCCGCCGCCGCTCCCGAGGGCTCCGCGCATCGGCCTCGGGGGAGCCCTGCGAGTGCGGGGAGATGTAATCAGAGATGACAGAGAAAAATTAAGGAGAAAAAAAAAAAAAAAAAACAACAAACCACGAGCGAGGTGAAGATGGGGGGCGGGGGAAGAGACACGTAAGTCCTTTTTTTGCTTTCTGAGGGAAACACTGCGTTTTCCACCAAACCCGTGGAAGTCGTGAGGGCTCTGCTATTGTTAGTGCCTTCCCCAGCAGGCTGGCTCTCCTCTGAATCCCTGTGACAAACTTCCCCCGTAAAAGCCCCTCTCCTGCCATCGGAGTGCGGCTGTGGAGCTGTTGTGATGGCTCGGGATGCGAAGGGCTGGTACGCGGAGACTCGCCTTCACTTCAGACCGCAGTGTGATCCCTGGCAAGGCTAGATGGGAAGGGAATAGTAACCTCGGCAATAACCGACATGTCTGGTCTCCACACGTCAGGCAGCGGGCTCGGGAGGGATTACCTCCCAGGGCTGGAGGAGGGTGTTCCTTGTGACTTTTCGGTCAGTCTCGCCCGCCTCAGCCGCGGCCAGCAGGGTCTGCCCGCGGTGCCCTGCCAGCCGCGGGGCTGCCCGCGCCGAGCATCACCGTGCAGGGCGAGCCGCGGCAGGGCGGGAGGGAGGGCTGCGGGGAGGAGGAGGCTGCAGCAGCACAATGGCAGTGAGGAGGGCCGCCAAACCGGCAGGCGCGCGCGTGTGTGTAGGGAGGGCGTATAGGCTGCATGTGTGCGCTAGCCAGGGTCGTTCCCGTAGGAAACCCAGCCTGTGTGCGGGAATGGACGCTGCGGGCGGGCTTCAGCGGGGTAGCACCGGGGAGCCGGCGGGAGGCGCGGCGGTGCCCGGAGCAGGGACCGGGGCACGGCAGGGCTGAGTCCGCGGGGGCGTGCGGAGCTGTGCCAATGCAGGGGGGGTGCCGCCGCCTCCGCGTAAAGATCACAGCCTGTCACGCTGCTACCGAAATGACATTTCGGGGACGGGTTTAAACGAAGTGACTCCCTGCTGGCAAGCCGCTCCCGTCGCAGGGGCATCCGGCTGCCCGGGGGCGAACCCCGCAGGGAGGCAGCCCGGGGGCGGGCGCACGCCGGCGGAAAGCCTCTGCACCGGCGTTGCGAGGCGGTGAGGTGCCTCTTCCCAGTTATTGTCTGTGTGACACGTTTAGTAACGCGGTGCCTGGCTAAGCGGAGGCAACAAGAGCCACAAAATCCACGTCAAACTGCTGGGGAAAACGCTATTTAGGGGCATATGCAAATCTGGCCCTTTTTGCGTGCAAGCGCCTGTTTATGTTTGGGCTGTTGATCACATAAAGTTGAGCCGCGCAAGTTGCTAATGGTGGAAGGCTGCTAATCTTTTCCTCTGGAAATAGTTCATTTCTTTTGTTTCAAAGGGGAGAAGATGGTGTGAGCAGGTAAAATAAGCGAGGCTTCAGCAATCCAGCTGAATTAACTCTATACACCCTGGAGTGGTACCCAAGCGGCAAACCAAAGATGGTTTTTAGTCATTATTTTCTTTTAAAGATACCTTTAGAGGCCTAATTATCGGGTTTTTTCTTTTTCTTTTTTTTTTTTTCTCGGGGGGGGGGGAAGTGGTGTGCGTTTTATAACGGAGACACCATTTTACGCTATCAGCAGCGGTCTCCCCTCCTCAGCGGCTGCGGCGTTTCTGGCTTCCCCTCTATTCGGTGGAATACAGCGCCGCCGCGGCGCCCCACGCCGCCGGGGAGCCCGGCCCGGGGTGCCGGGGAGGGCGCGGAGCGCGGCCCCAGCCCTGCCCGCCTCCTGCCGCGCCGGCGGGGGCTGGGCGTGCGCGGCCGCGGCGGGCAACTGCACCCGCGCGGCGGGGCCGGGGAAATGGATGTGCGTCGCGCTGCTTAAAGGATGCGGGCTGAGGCGGGGTAAGTCAGCAATCTGCTACGGATGCTGTTCTGCTGCAGTAATGTGGTCTCTAAGGGAACTTGGGCTTGATGCATGCTACGCTGCCTAGGCTTCCTCCAGCCCGTCGCCTCTCTGCTGCTCTTAAATGGAGGTTACAGCTGATCCATCAGCCACAGAGCGGCACGCATGCCCATCTCCTCAGCGTTCAGTGGTGGCAACTTATTAATTTCTGCCTTCGACTTCAGGCCCGTTGGTTTCCTGTCTGAAAGCATTATTACTTTTGTCCATGTGGCAAAATAATTAGCATACAGATGAGAAGGGGTCCTGCCTCTGAGCCTCAGTCGCAGGAGAAGATGTGCAGTGGAAAGTTGATTGGATGAATGGAGAACAAATGGTGGGCGTTCAAAAGCATTAGGAGAGTTTTGTTGTCGTGGAGCAGGTTTGCCAGTTTTCTGGGTGAATCTCGTAAGATGGAAGGCAGGGTGGCTGGTGCCGAGACGACTGCTTGACAGACTGTGGCCTACTTGAAGGTGCACGTTTGGACTGCATGCCTAGATAATTCATTTGGACTACTTTGTTTTGCAGTTCTGCGGCTTTCCTTTGCTATTCCTTCAAGGTAAATATGTCCTTTTATCATCGTTGTTGTTTGCAGGGCACTTTGCTGTTGTTCACAAAGTGACGGAAAGTTCAACTCTTTGGGCAGTTAACAAAGGAATAGCTGGGTTTTGTACTTCTCTTCTCCCACCCCAGCTCCTCAGCACATCCTCCTGTGCATAGAGCTGGAGGAGGCTGAGCAGCTCAGGGCCCGATCCTGCTCTCCCTGAAGTCAACGGGGAGTTTGACATTGCTTCCAGTGAAAACGGGATCGAGCTCTCAGTGGTTGTTGTTTTAATAACGACTGCTGGAAATATCAGATTTCTGCTTCCTATTTTCTAGAACAATGTGGGCAGACCTGTAAAATTAGCAACTACTCTTTCAATGAAAGCCCAGATGTGATTAGTTTTGATTGGTGTGGTATGCATTTTCTTGGCTGAAAGGAAAAAAATGCTTATTTAACACAAACTCACCAGTAATGCTAAACCCTGAAGTTATTGACTGACAAATTACTAGTGATGCTCTCAGCTCCAAATATCTCCATTATATATGTGCCCTTATAAAGGCTTCTGTATTGAAAGGAGAAAACAAAAGAAGAAAATAAACAAGCTATCTTTGAATTACATATTTTTTTGCAAGATAACACTGAGTCAGACTGGAATCCCACTTCTCAAACAGAGCATCCATTGATAGGCATTTCTTATATAATTCTGATGCTGTGTATAAAATATGGGGGGGCTTTAACATTGAGTTACATTTGCTTTTTTTTGGTCTAGTCATTTAGGAATATTTTTAACCAATTTTAATGATTCTTAATCTCCTTAAAAATGGTGATTTTCATTTTAACTGACCCAATTTTGAAACTGCAGTTAAGGTTGGGGTTAAGTGGAAATTATTATCCTTTAATTGTCTTTCCATAGTTCTTGTGACTATTGTAGAACAGTTTAATGAATGATTTTCTTTAATTTGAGAGGTGTGGGGTTTTTCTTGTCTTTAATTATGTTGTTTTGGAGAACAACAGCATACAGTTCCAAACGATATTTAGTTTTCACTTCTCTCCTTTTGCTTTTTTTTAATCGACATTCCAGTTTTGTGTGATAGTTTATTTTCAAAAATTACCAAACAAATAAAAGTCTTTGTCATGTCACTCTGCAAACAACAAAAAAATATTGGAACTGACTGTTAACCCTTAGTAGGCAGTTAGCAGGTACTCCTGATGATTTCTCAAGGTTCTTCAAGTTTGGAATGATAAGGTTAAACTTGGTTGCTGTGCTGTAGTCTGGTGAATATATATGTTTATACTTGTTTGCAATATGACACATTTAAAAACAATTGAGATAGATAGCAACATAACACTCCTAACATTAGAAATAGAGGGTGATGTAAGACTGTATGCAATAAAACAGGATTTTTCACTGGGGAAAAAAAGTAATGATTAAATTTTTCTAAAAACTACATTGATTTATCAAGTGAAACAAAGAGAAGAGTAAACTATTATAATGAGTAAATGCAGAATTTGGTACATTTTAAACTAATCTAAGATTAGATTTAATTTTGTATGTATTTTACATACTTTCTGGAGAGTGAATGTTCTCCCCACCCCCCTTATTTTACCCAACGAGGGCAATACTTAAATACTAAACATTTGCAGTGTTTTCTTTGTTTTAGATTCAAATACTCAGTTATATGCCCACTTTTTCAAAAAGGACATCAGTTTTATCGTAGTGGTTCTTAGTTCATAGTATGACTTTGTTGTTTTACTCTACAATCCTGTATCTTACATATTATAGAATTGAGCAACTGTGTGTTTGGAGACAAAGACAATTAAGAAGGAAGAGGAGTTACTTCAGTGTTTTCAGAGGTGTATTATTTCTCCAGATTTGTTAAGGACCATTTTTGAGGGTCTCTTTATTTCTGTTCTTTTCTACTTTGTTTAATTTTTGTGTTGAGGAGATGAATAAGATACGCAAAGGAGTATTTTTGTTACATACACATACATGCATACACATATGCAGCAATTTATTAGCAAGGCATAGAAACTTTGCCATATGAATGGCAAAAAAGGTACTGTTTTGAAAACTATTCTTCTGCACCAGTCAGGCTTTTATGTGAACTCTGAAAGAATGAAAATGTAATTCCTATCCATCAGCAATTCCTTGGAAAATCAGCATGGACATTTCTTTTTAAGTGCATCGCACAAGCACATTTATAAAACAAAGTTCTCTGTGGTAGAACCTATTTCTTGATCAACTCTGAGCACAATCATTGTTTCGTGGGGAGATTCAGTGGTAGAAAAGTACTTAGATATTAAATACGTATACAACACTGAATATCGTTATGGAAATACTGAATTTAATATCAATTTGCCTGAACTTGATAAATGTTTGCATCATGTTGATCAACTTTCAATAAAGATGTGAAGTTCTTTATAGTATAGTGCAAGAAAACTTTATGGCTGTAGATTACTTACTGACCTTTTCTTTCTCATAATAGGAGTGATGAGAGATTCTAATAAGATTATCAATGATGTATTAAACAGAAGTACAGCTAGATTTCTATGGAATGAAAACGGGTGCAGAGCAAAAAGCATCATCTTCTCCACATATCCTAGATTAAAAAGTCACAAGGAGAGCAAATCAAAGCTTTTGTAGGCTGTTGACAAAGATTATCTCTTCAGAATCCTTCACAGTATTTTGCTTTGATTAGAGCCACTCTGCCTATCTTAGCCATAGAGGAAAAAGCAGCAAAATGTAGGGGGAATGTCTTGTGTTGGGAGGGGGAGTAGGATGTGGAGACAGACAGACAAAAACCACAATAGGATTTTTGATCCCTTAAAAGGGATCATACTTTTAGGCAGGAAAACAGTAAACATTATTATTAGATCGGATTTAAACTCTGATCTCAGATCAGATTTGCAGTGTATATACTAGTTCAATATGTTTGCACTGAAGCTGCAGATGTGGAGCACAGTCACCAAGTAAGGAAACTAGCCAACTTGGTTGTGGAAATGACCAAGGCTGCAGGGCGCCCCATAGAGATGCATCAAATCAGGTCTGGTATAGAACTGTCTGGTAGGTTGTAAACATAAAGAAATCAATGTTGTGTCTGCCAGTAGACCCTTTGGTTTGCTGAAACTCCCACCTGCCTAATGCATTTGTGCAATTGGTTTCAGAAACCAGTTTCCTTCCAGATAAATGTTATGTATCTTGAGGGTCCATCATAACCAAATTGATTATAGCTCTGCACCAGACAAACTCATAAACATCTGCAAGATCACAAATTGTCAACCAAACCAACACCAAGGTCTGTTATTTTGTGAAGTATTAAAAATCTATGCCTCTCATACCTTATGTCAGCATGGCATTTTTTAATCAGAAAGTTGATTAAAAAGGGCATGGTATACTACAGATGTATGTTCACTTGGCATAACTTAAGATGTTTCAGTCTGAATCTGGCAAGTGCTGTCCATGACTAGGTGCAATAGTGAAGGGAATCAGTACAAAGCAGCGATTTAAAAAAAAATATTTTCATTATAGGTTTTAAGATGACTGCTCTTTTGTTCCTACTTTGCATGAGCCTGCTCCTGACCCTAAAGGAAAGCAAGCAATGAGCTTTGGATCAGGCCTGTAATATTTTTTTTAGAGCGGTAGACAAAGCATATTTCTCAGTTCAAAAAGAAAATATCTCCTCACTTTCTCATGTTTTTGTAATTAATAAGATTGTTTACAGACAGAATGTAAGGGAGAGTATAATAACCATTCAAAAGGCTCTTTAGACTGCTCACTGAATGGCTAATTTTTTCCAGTCTCTGGTGATATTTCACCTCCTCCCCCCCCCCCGAAATGGTGATAAGTACTTGAAAGATGTAATGCCACAATATTTATGTTACATAGCAATAGCTTGCTTTATTTTTCCAAGGGAAATTCCTTTTTCTCCTCCTGTCTCTAGCCAATACTGGAGGATATTACCAAGGGAATAAAATTTTATGCCTAATTTTAGTGTTCCTTTGCCTAATGTGGTGTGAATAAGTACCATGTTACAGCATTTAACCTAGTCCATCTTTGTCACTTCCTGAACAGTTCCTTGGTTCAAATAAAATAGCCAAAATGCAGAAAGAGAAGATATCCAAGGTTTATTATGAGGAAAAACTGTAGGGACTGCTTCTTCTTTCTCTTGGAGTAGATGCTCTGGCATTCCTTCCAGTGCTGCAGCAGGGCATTCTCTTGCATAAGGAATACCCTTGAAAGGGGTTCCCCAGGCCTCTTGTGGGACTGTGAGTCAGTGGCTCATCCCTTTATTTCTTATCTCCTTCCCCAGAATTAGTTGTTAAATCAAATGTCTTAATTTTCTGAATTTCTGAGTAGCGTATGCCAGTCCAGCTTCTAAATAAGCATTGGCAATTTGTTTTAGTAGCATTTTTAGAGATACTAGCAATTCCTCTGTTGTCTGAAGAGGAAAAGGCCCATGTTTAAATATGAAACTATGTTTATAACTGGTTTGCATACATCGTGGCTTTCATGTCCCATGCATAAATATTCAGGATTGTTTTTTGGATATGTGCATATTTAGGAAGAAATAAAACTGATATGTCATAGAAAATGATAAGGTTGAGTGCGGGGCTTTTTATTTTCTGTGTATCTTTATAGTGCTCTTGGTATGTCTTAGACAAGTTGTTATGAATTCAGAATGGTATTTCTGCAGTATCTTGGTTATGCAGCATAGTTTGGTTTAAAAATCCACAGAAACAAACTCTTTGGGCTTGGAGTTGATACTACATAGTGATGCTTGTGTTTTTTCAGTGCACACACACAGTCCATTCCAGATCTTGCTAGGAGACACCTAGAGTTTATGCAGGTCAAGTTAAACTATCTTCACACGTACGAAAAGATAGTCTGTTCCAGCAGTGGTAAGATGCCTGCAAAGGTGGTGTGTTATTTACTGAGAGAAACAAATTTCTCAAGTTCATCAAGAATTTCATAATCCTCTGACCCTTTGGCTGAGACATTTTTCTCAACCTTTTAAAATATTCTGCATGTTTGGATCTACCTGAACTTAAGGGCATTACTCTATGTGGAATTACTGGACCTCCATATTCCAGGAAAGTAGCATACTTCAGTCCTCAGGGATAGTAAGGGCAGGCGAGGCTCCAGCATTCTCACGAGAGCTAAGGTGATTTTTGGACATTGCAAGTGAAAGATGCAGAGGCTGGGATGAGAGGAATGAGTAACAATGTCACGGCAGGGAAAAAAGAATCAAATGTTCAATTAAAAGGAAGCTACCAGTAGAAAAGCTGAGGTCCTGTTGACCAGTATACAGAATTTGATGCTAAAGGGAATTAGAACTCCATGAACATTGGATATATGACCTCAAAAAAGAGAAGAAAAAGAACCTCAGAAATGGATATGGACAACAACCTTGTTGAGAAGGGGTACACAGAGGAGTCAGGAGCTGTACCTGGATGGAAATCAGGAACTTCATGAACTGAAAGACCAGCTGGAAAAGCAAAGGAAGCTCAGGTAGGTTTATTTGCTATGCTACTTCTGCTAATCTGGTTTTTCTTTGTTTTTTTTTTTTTTTTTTTTAATTTTTTTTTTCTTTTGAAACAGCCCTGGGAACTCATACCTTCTCTTCATTTCTTCCATCCCTGTCTTAGAATAGTGTCTAATTATAAGGGGTCAGGGAATAAAGAAAATGCCTTTCAAACAGGCAGTTTATTTTAACAACACTCCTATATTCACCGTCAATCATAAGTTAAAAAAAATAAGATAGACCACACCCAGTATATGTGTTAAATATACATAAGTATATGCAGGCATGTAGAATTTCTACGGCTGATCTTTGCATGCAGGGGCAAAACCAATGGCATTGAAACAGATACCTTCGTACACCATTAAAACAGATGGGAAGACAAGACTGTTTGCAAGCAGTCTTGTAACTGGTTGCCAAAATTGTATTTTCTGTGAATAAAATGTAGACATGTAGTATGAACCTTCATACATGCAGTCCCTTGCTTTCTGAGAGGAAACCAAAATAAAAATACTTGTTTTTTATTTAGGGAAACAAAGTAGAGACATTTTGTTGTTGAGAGAGAGGTTCAGAAATGTTCAGAGAACCTGCTCACTGAATTAAACAACAGCAGCTATCCATTTCTATTTGTGGATTTTCAGGTTGATCTTTGCATGACTTTTTACCTTCAGGACACTGTCAGGATTTTTCAACATGTATTCTTTAAACTTTGAGAGAGTATCTAGGGAGACCTGTTTTACTTCTTTTCCAGTGTATTACTGCCTCAGCTTTATCAGGTCTGGAGAAGTGCTTGTTGCAAAAAGGCTGGTAACGTGTCTGGATGAACTCCAGCTGCTCTGAAGAACCTTCTCAGGGATCTTTGCACTTTATGAACAGATCATTCATTACCTGTTCAGTCATAGTTACTGCCATGTTTTTACAGCTGGTATATGTGGTAGTCCATACCCTGTATCCAGCTCTTCAAAAGGTGGTAGACTTAAAGTAGCGATCATTGACAGACTTTCTGAACTGCCTACCACAAGGCTGACCCATTTCATATTTTATGAGAAAAAGTATACATGGGAAAAGGATGGAGATTTTTATCTATGCTCTTTCCAATCTAACAATGCTTTTTTTTTTTTTATTTTGTTGTTGCTTATCAGTGACCTTGGCTGAGAAGGAGCAGACCATGTTTAGAAGAAAGAAAAGAAAGAAAAGTGTAGATCTTTTCCATAGGTCTTTTTGGCCTTTGTGACACAACAGACTGGAGAAAAGGCACACTTGGATAGTGTACCTTGAAGACTGAGCATCTTGATTTAGCAAATGTGGGCACTGCAAAGCAGCGTGAAACAGAACACCCAGTCATTTCACTGCAGCAGCCACTGTGCTTCATAGACAGCTCTGTGGAGCAGGTCTCATCCCATATACCTTCTTTCTTTACTTCCTACCTGCCCAAGGGCCAGCACAGATTGCCACAGTGTTAATTCCAGCCAACTCCAGTGGAAAATAAGGGCGTATGACAAGAGTGCACATATGTTAATGACTCATGCACCCTGCACTTCTTATTTGTCATTTTATATGTTGTTTGTTGCAGTTAATAAATTTTTATTTTGTGAAAACTGTGATGTATTTGTTCTGTTTAAAAAACTGATATGCAACACTCTTTTCCTATACCTGCATTTCTTGCCAAATTCAGTAAAATGTGGTTAACTTGAAATTCAGTTTTTTAGCAGTCATAAGTATAGCTCACTCAAAGAGCAGTGCTGCCAATAACACTGTATTGGGTTTGTGTGGGTAGGTTTTGGTAGCGGGTGGGCTACAGGGGTGGCTTCTGTGAGAACATGCCAGAAGCTTCCCCCATGTCCAAGAGAGTCAATGCCAGCCGGCTCCAAGATGGACCCGCCACTGGCCCAGAGTCCATCAGCAACCATGGTAATGCCTCTGGGATAACATAATTAAGAAGGAGAAAAAACCTACTAGGATCAATTGCAGCCAGAAGAGAGGAGTGAGAACATGTGAGAGGAACAGCTCTGCAGACACTAGGGTCAGTGAAGATGGAGGGGGATGAGGTGCTTCAGGCGCCAGAGCAGAGATTCCCCTCCAGCCCATGGAGAAGAGGTGAGGCAGGCTGTCCCCCTGCAGCCCACAGAGGTTGATGGTGGAGCAGATATCCACCTGCAGCCCATAGAGGACCCCATGCCAGAGCGGGTGAATGCCCGAAGGAGGCTGTGACCCTGTGGGAAGCCCACGCTGGAGCAAGCTCCTGGCAGGACCTGTGGCCCCATGGAGAGGGGAGCCCATACTGAAGCAGGTTTGGTGGCAGGACTTGTGACCCCATGGGGGACCCATGCTGGAGCAGTCTGCTCCTGAAGGACTGCACCCCATGGAAGGGACCCATGCTGGAGCAGTTGGTGAAGAACTGCAGCCTGTGGGAAGGACTTATGTTGGAGAAGTTTGTGGAGGACTGTCTCGTGTAGGATGGACCCCAGGCTGGAGCAGGGGCAGAGTGTGAGGAGTCCTCCCCTTGAGGAGGAACAACATGTGATGAACTGACCACAACCCCTATTCCCCATCCCCCTGTGCCACTGAGGGGGAGGAGGTAGAGAAATTGGGAGTGAACATAAGCCTGGGAAGAAGGGAGAGGTGTGGGGAAGGTGGTTTAAGATTTGGTTTCATTTCTCATTAGCCTACTCTGATTTGATTGGTAATAAACTATTTTCCCCAAGTTGAGTCTGTTTTGCCTGTGACAGTAACTGGTGAGTGATCTCTCCCTGTCCTTATCTCGACCCACGAGCCTTTCGTTATATTTTCTCTCCCCTGTCCAGCTGAGGAGGGCAGTGATAGAGCAGCTTTGGGGGGCACCTGGCCTCCAGCCTGGGTCAGCCCACCACGAACAGAATATGCTTCTGAGGCTTTCAGAAATTGTATTCAGATTGACTTCTGCAATTGCTCTTTTGTGTTCAGAATCACCAGTCTTTCTACTCTCACTTGAAACACCTTAATTTTTGTTTTTAAAGGCATTTTTAGTTTACTAAATATACATCAGATGCCACTGAACAATTCCTGTATCTTTGTTTCCAGATGCCAGGTAAATCACTGCAGGAACTAGGAAAGAAAAGATAGAGCAGCTTTTTGAGAATTACAGTTAATAAAGTAACTGTATCTTTATAAATATTGTGGTCTAGAAAACTGTATTAATGCATTGCAAAAGGATTCCTAAAAATGTTAGCTTTACATAGATTTCATAATTGCACAGAAATTAGTGAGCCATCATCACTCCATGCAAGTACTCCAAAGTCTCACTTATGTTTATATACGTGGAAGTTAAGAGAAGTGGAAATGGGATACCTTGCTTACTAATTTTCTTACTTTGCTATACCTTACAAGAGTCACAGTTCTTACACCTTTATAATAACGTTCACTATAGATTTGTCAACACCAAGTTGCTAACCACTGCTAGGGTAGCATCAGGGTTTACAGGTTCCCAGAGCCAGTACGCCACTAGTTTCTCAGGATATAAATGCTTTTGATTTTGAGGCATTTCCATTGAAAGGTTGATATAAACTCAGCACACAATTAGAGGAACTGGATTGATAATCTCCTGTATCTAAAAGCTTTGCTTCTGCTCTTGACCGTGCTAGATTTGCACCATGATTGCCCAAGGGCAAAAATATCATGAGTCTTACTGTGTTTAACCAGCTGAGAGTGTACTTGTACTTCATGGCAAGTTTTATTTTCTGCCTCCATCATCTACTTCTCAATTTTCTTTCTCTCTGCTGATAAAATTGAAGCTCTGCACATGCAGGGAAAACAGGTACTGCCCTATGAAAGAGACATAAGAACTTCACTGATTTCTTCCATATATGTTTCTAATGTTATAGACTGAGTACAGAAAACTGGAAGCATGAAAATGGGGAAATGAAGGAAGAACCAGGGGTTCACCCAAAAAAGCACAAAGAAAACAGGAATTTGGGGAAGCTGAGCGTAAACTCTTAAAATTCCTTAGGCAGAGTTCTGGGGTCCCATAGTGCATTGCCAAGTATTGCCCCCCAAATGTCTGCAAACTGCACTTACTGTCCCCAGTTACAAAATGTTTCTGTCTAGTAGAGTCATTTATGGAGAAACACTGTATTTATATGGGCCTTCATAAGTGCCACTATAGAGTTCAAGGATAGTCTGGACGATGCTCTTATCGTACGATTTAGTTTTAGGTAGTCCTGTGAGGAGCACTGAGTTGGACTCAGTGGTCCTTGTGGGTCCCTTCCAACTTGAGATACTCTATGATTCTATGATTCTGTGATTCACGATAGCATGAGTCCTAGACAAAATGCATTCCCAAGAGCTGCTGAGTGGCACAGCTGTTACTGGGAAAGTTTGCTACTGTAGGCTGGAGTTTAAAATAATTAGCTATAGGAGAAATAGAGGCCTTTTCTTCCTCATCTGTAGTATTTTGATGTAAGGATGCAAGCAAGTCAGGAGATACCACCTGTCTCTTGTTTTGGCCAGCTGAGGGAAGAAGAGAAAAAAAATTGAGGACTGGAAACTGAGAAAGCAAAATCAGTAGCTTTCCTGACAAATTTATTGTTGATACATATTATGACTTTTCATATATGAGAATTACAGATTTCAGATCATAGCTTAACATTTTTAAAGAAGAAATTTTGACCTCACTGTTAACTGTAACCCTAAAATTACTAAAAATGTCTCAGTTAGTTAGTGTTCACACATACACTTAACTGTTATTTTTCTGCAGAAACATCAAAATGTTTGAGCCATGGTAACAGCAAAAAGAGTTTGCCAGACAGCTATATTAGTACAAGGAGACAATACATTTGCATGGCTACATTTACAGAGCCAGTGGCCTAATCCTGTTCCACTGAAGTCATTGAGAATTTCTTCAGGGGAAGAATGCATTTTGTATTAGTTTCTAGGTTTTTCAGTTGTTAACTTTTCCAGTATGGCTTTCAAGCAATTCAATTTAAAATATAATTATTAACCCATGCTTTATCAGTTGAATTCTTGATTGCTTTATCATTTCGCCCAAAGGTCTGAATACTAAATTTGAGTTTGGCGTGTCACTGCTGTAAGTAGTTTCTTGATCAACCATTACCTTGGTTGTGGTAAGCTTAAAAACAATCTTCCCCAAGAGGTATTACACACATGACATGAGCCAAGAAGTATTTTACTGTCCTCTCCAGAGGCAGGTTGCTGCACCTGTTTACAGGTAGCCTGAATCACTAATGGTCAAAACAGTATCAAACTGAAAGACATAGGATATCTATATTTATCAACCTCTCTCTTTACTAAGCAGTGTATACCGATACCTTCATAATTGTTTGTGGTAATATCCTGACTGCTTCCGGAAAATAATCTCTTAAATATATTCAGCTTTTGCGTCTTTTCCTTCATCTTCTTTGAAGCTTTTTTGCTGCCTTGAACTGTGCACAGAGATTTTATTCACATAATTAAAAAAATCTGCATGCAAAAAAAAGAGCATACAACTGCTTTAAGTACCTAAACTCTTACATGCATCATACAACACAATAGATAATTTTGAATGCATTGCTGCAAATCCTGAGAACCAACTACATTATATATTAATAATTGCAGGTGTCTGCCATTGGGAGGAACATTGGGAGGAATCTTATGCTTTGGAAAACAAGATGTCTGTTTATAGACAGAACATAGCAGAATAAAATCTTGATTCTTGTGTGACATACTTACCTGAGTGCTCATATTTAACTTCATAAGTCTATTCA
The DNA here is from genome assembly GCF_011004875.1 of Balearica regulorum gibbericeps. Classification (NCBI taxonomy): domain Eukaryota; kingdom Metazoa; phylum Chordata; class Aves; order Gruiformes; family Gruidae; genus Balearica; species Balearica regulorum. The sequence goes on from NC_046186.1 coordinate 20,626,983, forward strand.
TCAGCTGCTCACAGGTTAAACTTAAACGTTTACAGAATTATGGCCTAAACATTTGAGTCAGAGATCAAGTTCACTACTTAAATGAAGTTCTGAGACAAAATAAACTGCATATTCACTAAAACTGGAGAACTTTTTGAGTTCTTATTATAAAAAACTGTAAGTAGGACAATAAAGGAAAAAAATGACAATATTTCTCCTTCCAGAATGAAATAGTTTAATTTTCAGTTAGAAATGGCTTTTTTAGTACTTCCTCAACTTATGTTACAAAATAAACTACAATTAAGTCCAAGATACTTTTGGTTAAATCAAATGATCCAGTTGAACTCATATGACTTCACTACTGTTTGATTTGCCATACATGTCATTTTAGATTAACAAGAATGAATAAGTTAACCTCATATGTAAAAGTTTTCCTGGAGCTGAAATTGGAAAGATTTATGTGGTACCGTCTCCTACAAGTTTACTTAGCTCAGTGGACTGAGATCCATGAATCCCTAAATTCTGCCTAAGCAGCTTGTTTTTCCAAGTGCTCAGCAGGCACTGCTTGAAAGCCTCATGTCTCTGGTAAGGAGACATGAGAGGAAGGGGATTCTCTCAACATTAGGCTTCTGCGTTGACGTCTGCATGGTCAAAAAATTGTTTTCGACAAAGTAACTGTAATCACTTGAGGTTCATTTACAGTTGTAGAGATTCCTGGTTTGTCACTGTACGGCAGAGATAGAGAACAGAGATTTGGATACACCTCATTGCTTGTGTAACATTGTGCAACTTCTTGTGACATACTTTTGTGAATTATAGATAGCTCTGCATATAAATTAGCTGTACACTGCTTTGCAGTACACTGCTATCCTGATCCTTTTGCCCTTTTTGCCCTTTTTTAGATCTTAGTAACAGTCATTGCATCTTTTCTAATACAAAAGATGTTTTGCAAATTGACAGTGTGGCATGAGAGCAGATCTGCCAGTGTTACCACTAGCATTTCTAACCCAGGCTAGTCACTAATTTTAGAGTCTTTTTTTTTTTTTCCTGAACCGTTACTATGGACCAGCAAGGAAAACAAAGTGAGGAAGGTAAATAAGAACAGGTTCCCCTTGATGGTGGTAAACAGCATGATGTTGGTTTTTTCAATCCCTGACAGACACTACTGCTCGAAGGGATTTAGGTTTGATGGTACCACCTGAGAATTAATCTGAAAGAGTAACAGAAGTAAAGGTGTTAGATGAGTCTTTACTAGCCTTTGTCTGGTGAACTGGGTGGAGGGGTGTGAGTCCATTCTCATTCCATTCAATGAGTTTTCTCTTTTTTCTGTCCATCTACTTATTTGTCAGTAAACCAGTAGGAGTATGTCTCCATCAAAACGGTCAAGTACGGGTGCAGGGTGTGCAAATATACCTGAGCTGGCTTTAATTGCTCGCTTTGTGCTGGAATAGCTGTAGAAGGTGTGAGGTGGTTGAGAAGATCCTCAGTTGTTTTGGGGTTGGGGTTTTTTTATTTTCTTAAAAATCTAGTAAGAGTTGGTGCATGAAATTTTATGAGGCTTACAGGCTTACCAAGACAAGCAATCCAGTTGACTGAATAAAGCATAATTCATGTTTCCCTCCTGTTGTGTGTTTTGCAAGTAGGCTTTTTTGAGAGCAAGTTGATTATTAAGTGCCTGAGATAGCATGTTATGATGAAGTGACATAAACCATTTGTACCTAATATGCCTTAATGAAATGTTAAACCTGTGTATGCTGATCTAAGAATTAAAGAAGTGTAGAAGTAACAATGTTTTATTTGATTAGATGACAAAAATAAAACAATATTTGTGACAGTCCTTGTAGTTAACAGCTCATCCAAGAGCTTATGTTGATATAGAGACCACATTGTACATAATTTACAGGACAATGGAAAAATTGGATTGGAAAGGATATCTGGAATCTCAGTCCAATCCTCTTCTCAAAAGGGTTCAAATCAGGATAGAGTCATAATAAAGTCCAAAGTTCAGTCTACACAATAGCATGCAAGTACTGTGGAAGCACATGAGAGGCTGTGAGAAAAAAAGAAGTGTGTTTAAATCAGGTTCTCTAACTTTATTTAAATGTGGTGATAGAGTATGCTGCTATAGCTATACTGACTTCACCCTATATTGCCACGTACAGGTAATTTTATTTCTGGCATCTCCACATGTCACTGGGAATAGAAACATCCCTAGAGCCAAGAGTGGACTCTTCTGTTGGATCAGGTGGTGAAAGGGAATCCACAACATCTGCACAGGTCAGAAGGGTGGGAGAATGCAAGCCGAAAGCCAGTGTCACTGAAAAATATGTTTTAAAAACCCCTCTACCTACTTTCTCTCTGTTCCAAAAAATCATTTGGGAAAGGAAATTCTATTTTTAATCATAGAAACACATTTCTTTTGAAAGTTAGAAAAGGTACAGTAGGAATCAGTTCAACACCAATGGGGAGATACCATAGTTGGTCAAATAGGCCCTTCCCATTTTAATGGGAATCACAGAAATTTAAGTGAAAAGTGTGAAAAAAGACATAATGTCCAGAGGAGTGGGACAAAACAGGGAGCTGTGCACTTCAGTAAACACAACTTAGAAACAGAACTGGGGTCGGACAGTTCAAATTGTTTGTTGTTTAATAAATCTTTACTTTGTATTAAGGAATACATTGGTTTTAATATGAGTAGTAACACTACAGAATAATGAAAGCAAGTAATTTTTGTGTTTCCATAACAAAACATCATGCTTCTCTGTCTCCTGCTTACCTTTATGCTAGTCAGTGTTGACCCTAAGCATTCTTGGATTCATGGATCAGAGATGACACTGAGCTGCCTGATACATAAATAAAATGGAACAAATGAGACTATTTCCTGTGCTGTGCATAGGACCCAGATAGGTTGATTTCACTTTACAGAGACAAAAATCCCCACTTTGGACACAGCTAGGACATTAAGGATCAAACTCTTCTCTTTGTAGCGCTAGTGTAAATTCAGTGTGTCCAGTGATTTTACTGGCCCCTTTGAAAGTATCCAGGTATTGGTGCAAGAAGAAATTGAATAACTTGGAAATGACTGCAAGCCTGGCAGAATGTCAGGTGTGAACACAGATTAGAGCTACAAATTTTAATGACAAATAAAAAAATATAATTTACAGTTTAAATTCAAAATAAAAATTTAAGAGGTCTTTTTAAAGAGAAAGAGCTGCTTTCACAAAAAGCTCTACTTTTTATAGCAGGGCTTCAGGCACATTTCTAACTTCAAAATACTCTTAGGTTTGACATGATTTAGCAGTTTATAAAATCTCCACTCACCTTTAAGGTTTTGATATTTTTTTCACATGGTATCACACATGCAGTGACATCTGTTTTGCACTCATAGTCAAAATGAGATTGTTCTCAGCAATGTCAAGAAGAGATAAAGACGGAGTCGTAGGGGATAGTAAGATGTGGAATAACTTGAAGCTGTATTTTAAGGCTCTATAACTGATGAAGCAGGTGTGCTTTTTCTACAGGGACCATCTTTTTCTTGTGTGTTATTACAGCACTTAGCACAAGGTGTTCAGTTTCATGACTTGGGCTACTGGCAAGAATAACATACGCATGTTAGACATCCTGTAGGGACAAGACCACTATGTTAGTGTGAGTCAAGGTCACCTGTGGGTGAAGAACATGGTGCTGACTTATCTGGCTAACTTGTGGGAAATACAACTTAAACCTTGTCTCTCACTGTGGATTTCAGAATGAAACAATTATGGGACAGTGTTTTAAAAAAGCAAATGACATAGTTACTCTTTGTGTGCTCCATATCAGTAACTACAAAGCCAAAACCAGCAGAGATTGGTTTGTGTATAGTTACAGATGTTGTATAGTCATCTTGTATATTGATGCTATACCTCTGAACTCTCCATCAGTCATGTTTTCCATCAGAAAAGAACTGGGCCCACTGTTGGTAAGATAAGATACACTATTATAGTTGTGTGAGTCACAATTCCCATTTGCCTCAAATGCTGGTATGTAAGTGATCCTGTGCAGGGGATTGCTGAAGATAAGCTATTCCAAAACAGGACATCTTTTTGACACACAGTGTACCGCATACTGAAGACTCAGTGTTCTTTCATCATTCCAGACAATTTCAGTGATAATCATCTTTGATTTTTGTAATATATGGGTGTGGATCTCTGTGGCAAGCTGAAAATTCAGCAGAAGTGTTAGTTAATTATAAAATTCCTGAATATATGATTTTGCTAAAAATATTCTTGAAATGAAAGTGTAGGAATATGTCAGTCTCTGTAGTTACAAGCTACAGTTGTTATTCATTCTTAGAATGAGTGACACTGTTTGTTTCTTGTAACCTAGGAAAAATGATGTGGTTACTCAGGTTTATAGATAAGTGATAGAAAACAATTATCTTAAAAAGCAGAAAAAATACTTCTAGTAATGAATTAATACCATGTGATATATTTGATCTTGCTTTGGGACAAAGGGGTGGGCTAGGTGACCTTTTGAGGTCTTGTTTCCTGTGACTGCATAGCTGCAAAAGAAAACTAGAGAAATCTAAAAAGAAAAAGCAATGGAAGGAAGTGAAACGAAAGGATTTGACTATTGAATGAGGCTGTTCCTGCCTTTCAGTAAATGCGGAACAGGTGGAGACTAGCTAGCTGCTGCCGATATTGGTAATGATCTAGTCACAACAGTGTGGAACTTTGTGCTGACTCATTTATCAAGGTGCAAAGTGAAAAAAGCCTAAGCTGTGATTCATTTGAACTTTGGCTTGGGTCAGTCTCTTAGGAAAGGAAACACTTTTGAGAACTAAGGAACTTCTGTAGGGGAAAATTATGCTGCAAGACTACAAGTCAAGTTCTAATAAAAATATATGCAAAATTTGCACACATCTGGCAGAATTAGTGGCATCATGGTAACTGTGGTAGTCTAGGACTATCATAATGGACAATTTTAGAGAGAAGGATAACTATCTTTCATTATTTTTCTAGCCTGTTTTGATTACTGGTTGGGCCTCCACTGTACATGTCCAAAGAGATTGGCAAACTCTACACAATAGTCAGTATTTAAAGATTGATCCTTTTATTCTTTACACAAATAGAGAAGACAAATAGTTGGAGCTGGTGAGGAGAGACAGAGCACGAGATGGTAATTGACCCTGTTGAATATGTGAAGGAAAGAAGGATTTCTGCAACAGGCAGGAAGAGCTTCAGGACAAGTGAAGCAATTATTACCTGAGATAGCAGATCCTGTGGCCGAGCTCTGATAGCAGATAAACGTGCCTGTTTACACTGGTGATTTAACACAGTAGTCTATTAGTGACAAGAATTTTCCTGCATAGGGTTATTGTGCTCACTGTAAGCAATTCTATGTCAAAATTGTGCTAAAACTGAGTTGCCTCAGACAATCAAACTGCTGTCATGCTGCATATGTAAATACTGCATAACTCTTTTCCCCAGTTGTGCAGTTTTTTGCATTTTGATTGGTTTCGGGAGGCTGATGATTGTCATTTTAAGACAGCAGCTGTTGCTGGGTAACAATGCAGGAAAAGGAAATTCTTGCATTTTTATCCCAATCAGAGTACAGGTATTTGCATATTCATATTTAAATATGTCAGATAATTGCAGTAGAACTAGAGAAATCTGTGTATCTTATTGGCTGTTGTAAACCTGCTCCAATGACTGATTCCTTTACTCAGACATCCAAAGCTGTGCCACCCATAAAGCTCACCTACGCTTCTGGTGCTCTTCAACTACTTCTGGCTTTAGCAGTGTGGCAGGCATGACCTGGGCAGGTAAGCTAGGTGAAACTCTGGAAGTCACATGCAGTTTTGCTATTGACTTTAATTCTACCAGGATTTCACCACCACAATCTTTTATAGATTTTACTGACCAATTTATAATGATTAATCTGAAAAGAAAATGCCCACCAGATCATGTTAGGATCACCAAGCAAGTTGTTCAGCTTCTGCAGCATCGATATCAGATCCAAAGAATGTTGAAGACACTGGAAGGACTCCCATTGCCATCTGTAAATTTTGGTAAATAAAAGGTAGAGGCCCCAAAAAATTCTTAGGTGTTAGAATTATATTTACTTAATGGACCAAGATGCTTACAGAACTAAATCCATTTTGTAGCACTTTAAGTAATGCATTACTTTAAGTAATGCATTTTAGATATTTTATAATTTTTTTTATTATTTTATAATCTTTTTTATTATTTGGCACTATGAATCACAGAGGAGTCAATAACACATACAGTACAGAAAAGTTTATTCAATATACTAAACAAGCTGGTAGACATTTTTTCTTGCATATGCTCTTTTCCTTTCATGTACACATTGCACCCCATGTTCTCCTGTTCCTTTCTTTTTCTGATGGCATTGCCTTCTTCCATTTTACAGAGTGGCTTAAAGATGTCTGTAATCCCATTTTTGGTTCTTTGGGCCTTATCCAGTGGTCACTGGCTGTTGGAAAGACCTCCAAGACCTATAGATCAGCTGTGTTGGAAATATGCTATTGTTTTCCATGTATCTATTTTCCTTCCTCAGAACTACCATTTGCAAATAGCAATTTTATTTCTGTTATGCAATGATGCGTGTTTAAAACCTGAAAATAACTGAATAAAAGACCACATGAAGCTATAAAAAATGGTTCCTCTCTCTGCCCTGCATAATGCAATAGCTGTTACTGAGCTGACATAAGGAGAACTGAGGGCAAAATCTGGCCCTTTGAGCTTGTGTGATTGCCTTCACATCAGCACTTTCTGCAGTGTAGGAGGCAAACTGATCAGCAGAATTGGGGCTTCATCTTCTGAGCAGCGTGTTGTCCTTGAACCTCCTGGGGCTGGAGAAGATTCCAGGACAGCAGTCAGGTTGTACCGCAGCTGAGAGTGATGATCACTCTGCCCCAGCCCACGCAAGGAGAGTTTTGGCATCTGCTTCTGATGAAGCCCTTCACCTTCTCCCCTGCTATAAGCAGAGTTGTTGGTGTGACAGATGCCTGAGGTCAAGGGGCACTGAAAATGTGTGAGAAAGGGCTCCAGAAGAGGAACCAGCTTTAAACAGTGAATGATTTGTTTGGCTTACATGAAAAATTAAAAAAAGAGCCTACACCAGGAAGCCCAGTGCTTTGCGTTAGCACAACAATAAGGATAACAACTGTAATTGGAACAAATGTCTGCACTTTTGTAATTAATTAATCATTAATTGCAGTGAACATTTTCTAGGTCACAGATTCCTTAAAGTTAAATCCTTTCATTATGTGAAACAGGTATATCCAAGTCATCTATCCTATCAGTTTGCTCTATTGATATTCACCATTAGTCAGTATTTTGAGAGGAAATGCACTTTAGTAGATGTCTCTTGGAAATGATTAGTGTTGGCTAGAACTAAGTATAGTGCAGGTGGGAGTGTGCAATCTCTCAACCGGTACTGCTCATGCACTGTAGTGCTGGCAAGGCAGTTCCCCTACTATGCCACTGTTGAATAGCAGCTATGATTTTGCTGCTGAGTAGTACTTCTGTGACAGAGATATAGCCAAGGACTATAAGTAAGATCTTTACATTCATTTATGTCTTTTATCCTAAACTGGACAGGGACCAAATGCTTAGAGGTGAAACACCAATCCATTAAAATGCTGTGCCACAGAGATATCAGAGCCTGAAGAACATGCTCTTGCACATCAGTATAAAGTTTTCTGTCCTCAGACATGCCGAACTAAAGCTTGATTTTAAAAAAGTAGCAAAGAGGTAGCAGTCAGCTCTGGTAGCAAAGAGCAGCTCCGAATACAAAGTAATCTTATATCTGAAAGCAGCGCTACTAATAGGACTGCTTTGGGAAGTCTAAATTCTAAATCTTTGCACAGACCTGTATTCTCACAGAAATCTTCCCATAAGTCTGAGGCACGCTGGTAAGACTTCTTGAATGTAGCTTTCTAGCACGTCTCTGAGGGTTCTGGTTCTTGTGTGTTTTCCACCAAGGGCCCAGCAAAGGCTATTAGACTTGGCAGGAGGCCACAATAGGCTCAATGAATATTTTATTCAGTATAATCCTGCATTTGGTAGAATTTGGCAGTCTTGTAGTGAGAGGCTGCTGGCCTCAGTGGTCTTGCGAAGTCTCTTCTTGTCTCATTGGTTCTTTTCTTTCACTGAGTGTAAAACCTGTGGTTTTGTACTATCTGATGGTGACAGAATTCCCTTCATTATCTCCAAGACCATCATTCAGCTAAAGCGATTAATTCTTCATTCTTCTGCGATGGTAAAAATCTATGCCTTATTCACTGTTACCTCCCAGCGATCCCCCTCTGACACAGTAAGTCTGAAAACAAATTTCCCCATTTTCAAGGGGAAGAGGAAGGGTTATGGCTGATTATCCAAAGGTTATGCCATCTCTGAACTTTGTTTCCAGGAATGCTCAATTCAAAGTGCAGGTCTTCACCTGCATTCTTTACACCTGCAATAGAAATTACGACAAGTCTTCAACCATTTGCTATAGTTCAGAAATTTTAAGGCAAGAAGGGGACTGTGAGGTCCTAGGTCTGGTCTCCTGTGTAGTACACAACATAGATCCTCACTTAAGATGTTATGCTTTGAGACCAACAAGTTCCAGCTGGGTACTTTTCACAGGCTTTCCTGAGCTGTCATGTTCTGCTGAAGATGCAAGATACTATGAAATGGGTATCTAATGGGTATCCACTGGACAAACGGTTACATTTAATTTAATAACTCAGAATGTGTGTTGTGCTTAGTCTTTCACATGACCTGTTTATACTTCTTGGATCAGAATACATATATGAATCTATATTTGCAATGAATTTGTCACTTTGAATGCCGTAGTGAATTTTGATAGTTTCTGTGGCCTCTTATCAATTAGGTAGTGATCTGTAGAGTGATATGGGGCATTTTACCTTTCTCAACTACCCATGTGAATGTATCAAACATTTGTCTTCTGTGGAAGAAGCAACAATGTATTAGTAGGAGGAGATGCCAACTACTGTACTACTCAAATGTCAGCTCTTTCAAGGTCTTTTTTTTTTTTTTTTCTTTTCTTTTTAAGTGATAAACATCAGCATGAATGCTGATGCAATGCTAATGGCTGTGAGTAGGTACGTGATGTAACAATTTAGCTCGCAGTGCATCACATGAACAGGAGCACGTGCAGTACTCCAGGCAGTAGCAATTGGGAAACTACAAGCCACTTATTTTTCCTCTTCCTTTCTTCCCTGTGGAGCAAATCTGAACCTGAGCCTGATCTTTATCATTTTAACAGCAAGATAACTTTGCATTGGAAACACATGCTTCTTCTTCTTTTCCTTATTCCTCAGCATTTTCAAAGAAAGAGAAGTGTCCAAACAGTTCAACTGCCAGTCGAAGGAAATTGTCAAGATTTTTTTTTATAGACTGCATTATTTGTGTTCTTAATTCCTCTGGCAACTGTGAGGTTAATCCAGGTAGCTTAGCTACCTCACTGAGGACTCAGCCTGTTCAGTAGGGAATGAATTATCTTAACTTACATTTGTCATAAAATAAAACTTCACATTCATGCAATTACAGTGGATCAATTTAACTTATTCCAGAGCAACTTGTTCATGCATGTGACTATGTAGATTCTAAAACCATAATCTTTCAAGAGTTTATAATGGTTAATAATCAAAGACTTCCTGAAGCATCCTCTATGATCTGTGACGTGTATCTAAGACCTACATTGAAGATGGAGGATCCTGCATAGAGTACCGATAAATTTATCTCTTCATATCTGTCTATAGACTAAAGAAAAAAAAAAGTGTTTTCATGGCCATTTAATTTGGAGGACAATTTCTGGACATGGCAAAATTCTTAAGAATATTTTTAAAATATTAGCAGATACTTTATATTAAATATCCTATAGCCAAAATGGTGCACCTGACTCTTGGATCTCATTTAAGAGACAGTGATCTGAAATTAGTGACTAAGTATTTCTGGTCAAGGTCTCTTTATTATAGACTAAATACAACCCCAAGAATAATACTCAAACTATTGAAAGGAAGAGCAGGCAAGGGATACATGCTTGGTCTGGTATGTTTTAATGTTTGTACTAGCTTCTTTCATGGCTATAAATAACCGTGGTTATAACTGTTTTCTTGATAAAAAGTTCAAAGCAGTTTAGTAATTAATGCAGAGGATGGGTTACTACTACAGAAAGAACAGAATCACCTGGTGTCATAGTGACCATAAAGCAAAATGCATTTTAATCAAATGCAGGTTAACCCATCCATATGAGCACCTGAGAGAAGTCTCTAGATAATAATTCCAGAATATATTCTCTGGCTTGTGTATATTTGCATATATATGCTGTGACTTGTGTGAAATGTGAAAAATAACAATGGACTAGGGTGTAGAATGGGGAACCTAAATTTTTTTGTTCATGTTCTTCTTGTATCAGACCTGGATGTCAGCATTACATCCCACGTGTTCAAGTTATTGTAACTCTGCAATATCATGCTTCAGGACTTAATGCAGTTACCTAGCCCTTTGTATGTTATTGTTGTTCGGTGGCTTTGGTTTTCTTTTTTAATTGATTAAGACAAATGTTTTCTGAAATGTCCCTGAGATATCCATGATTGGGCACAGTTAAAGACAAGATCCTGAACAGGACAGAGCTATCTTCTAAAGCAATACACAATTTTTTCTTTCTAAGAGGCCAGGCCATTGTATCTTGCTCACAGTCTCAAGGTCGAACTGATTGCCAAGTAAGTGATCAGAGAGGAATTTTCCCAGTGTCATTAACGAGTCTTCTGTGGTGGAGGTTTGGAGGATTTCTCTGGAATATGGGGCTTGTTTCACTTGCTGAATCATCTCGGTGTGTTCTGGCTTAACAGTTTCTTGCTGTTTCTGAAGGCATTGCTTATTTGTGGCAAAGGTATACCCTTTGTGTTTTCCTGTAATACAAAGTAGTTTAGAAGGCTGAAATATCATCATCTATCTGATATCATCATCTATCTGGTATCATTGAGGGCACAGTGATAAGCCTGAGCTTAAACTACATGATATAACAGTTATTTTGGGTTATAATGTTACTGAAACCTTTTGGTAGCTTGGCTGCTAATAATGCACAATTCCTTGCTTGGCCCAGTATTTTCTGTTTTGGTTCACTGGGAATACTGGAAAGAACTTGTAATTAGCTTTAGTTCTTTTTCACAAAAACATTGAACTTCACAGTCATGTATACAAACATGCAGTCAATAAAGGCAGAAATGCCTCTGTAGATATTGAAGAAGTTGCCTCTGATGAACAGAAAATGTATGTTGTTACTTGATTATTTCGTAGTATTGTTATAAACAAGATTGCCATAAAAAGAAGAGTTTCTGTTGAACTTATTAAAGATAAACCATATAGGTAGAAAACAAGAATCTGCGGTGCATGTAAACGTTTACATGCCTTTTGGTGTCTGGCAGCAGGCCGCTGGGGTGGTCACCTCGTATTGGGAGACCACAGCGAGTACCAGGTTTTAAGGGAACTGGGAGGAAGGAACACTGCCGGAGCGTGTCGAGGAAAAAGTATTTGACCTCTTGGATCTGGATGACAGGGCAGACAGTGGCCTCTAGAGGACGTTTTTGGGTACAGAAGATCATTCTCACTGGTCCTGAGAGGCCAGAGAGAGAATACTCCTATGCTATTTCATAAGTGACCTGGTTAGGTTTGGCAAAGCAGTTGAGGAGGAGGAGAGGGTTTAAATACTGGCAGACAGACAGTAGAGGACATGACTACAAGTGAGCAGTAATCATTTGGGAAGAGCAGTGATCCATGACTTGGTAGCTTGCAAAGAGAACAGTAACCAACCATAAGTTTGGGGTTGAGGCAGTCTAAATCACCAATGAGCTAACCTACACTTTGTCAAATAACAAATATGTTATTAAATCAAATTAATTTTCAAGACATACACTCAAAGTTTAACCTCTGATAGCTGATGTCTTCACAAGCGTCCACACACATACCACATCTACTGAGTATGGAAATTGGATTTGTCAAGTAAGTAAAAGAAGAAAAAAAAATCTTTAATTATTGTTTGAAAGATAAACTGATTTGTATTTAATGTGACTTTCTTTATTAATTTGGGATTCAGTCTTTAAAATGTGTTCATTACTGCTTTTCTGTTTACCTTTATTTGACATTTGAAAGACTTAAAGATGTAGTTGCCAAAGAAAAAAAATCTAGTGTCCTTGTATAGCATTTTAGCATGTGCTTAACCTGAAGAATATTAGTAGTTCCATTGAACACAGAGATGGTATTAATGATCTTCAAGCTGTGTATTTTGGTCTTTGAAAGATGTAAGACTCACTGTCTTTACCTTAATAGACTTAGACTGGCTGTCCACTTAATTCTGTCATGTGCTCTAAGTAAGAAATCTGAAAAAAAGTGAAAGAAATATTTTGTTAGGTTGTTGGAGTTTTTTATAGTCTCAGTAATATTATGGGCTCCTTGTAATATTGTGATTATGAAATTTTCTAACAGAAGTGTAATTTTCAAGCTGTTGGTACCCATTTAATGTGCAAAATGTTTATCCCTCTCTTAAGAAACTGAGCAGCTAAGATTTAGTAGGTGATTTCTTTTCTCCCCCAGCCCTTTGCTATTAATCCAGGGCAATGCTATTTGCTTCTGTTTCACCAAGGGCTGTTTGATGCATTCCGAGGTGGTCCAGAGGGCTTGTTTACAAGTTACACACGCACTTTGCTCTACGTGCTCATGCCTTAACATTTCTTTAACAATAAAGCTGACTGGCTGCGAAAAAAGAGCAAGATTGGAACCAATGCAGCTAAACTGCATGTAAATGTCGCTTCAAATTGAAAGCATTTACTATTCATACGCTGAGAATTAGTGAAGCCCTGTATTCTGGCTCCAGTGTTTGCAGCAATTCCAGTCCCAGCAGGGTGAACAGCCTGCATGATCTGTCTCTGCTGACTTCTGTCCCCTGCTGCTCTCCTTGTTTTAACATTGTCTGACTCCCACGCACTATTGCCGGTTCCCCCTTTTCAAAATGTGATTGTATCAGAACCATATCAGTGCTAGAAAGAAGTAGAAGAAAGGCTATACGGTTATATGTAACATGGATGTTGCAATGAATCCACATGAGGTTTGAACGGTACACCTGACTGTCGGTCAGTTGTATTGCTTACTCTGTGGGACAGATGCCTCCAAGTGGGACTAATGTCCTAATTTTCCAACATAAGTAGACTTCTCTTACCAAAATGTAAAGGATGCCGGTGTCAATTTTCTAAGCATTCCTTCTCTCACCTCTTTTTTACCTTATATGTGTGCACATCCATGCACAGGCCTTCTTACATGTGATCTATTTATATTCAATATAATCCCCCTTACTATGGTTCCTATGCATCTGTCAGTCTTTAATGTGTTTATCTTCACAACAATCCTTCCAGACAAGCATGTATTTTTATCCTGTAAGACAGAGAAGAACCTATATGCCTTTTTCCAAAGTCATACAGGAAGACTCTGGCAGAGTTGGCATAGGTTTTGACACAGCCCACACTTGCCTATCCTGCTTCTTTTTTGCAGCAGTATTGTGGTCTGGTGGGAGATTTGGGTACCTTTAATTTCAGTGCCTTTAAAATTCGAATCACTGTATCTGTCTGCAGAGGAAGCAGCCATTTTACTGGCACTTGTTACTTAATGTCACACACTTGATGAGAAGATTTCTATGAGCTTTTATTATACGTTTAACAGTTTTGTGATTTCATTCCAAATTATCTGAAAGGAAAAGAGAGAACTACAGAAGTGTCAGTGGAAGAGTAAGTTTTTCAGACAGAGGCGTGACCGTGCCTTTGAGAAAACATGACATGATAAAGGAATGGATGACATTGAGTAAACCAGGCAAGAAGGTAGGAGTGCAAGGGAGATTTAAACAGGATAAATAAGATAATGAGGACAGCTGGGATATCTATGCATAGCAAACAATTTGCTTGGCAAATTTGTCCTTGTTCCCTGTTCGTGAATTGTGTATGAACAGATTTTTCTCAATTTTTTAGCTTTCAAAACTATTCAACAAATGTATCTTGTGAACAGATTTAACATATGCATTGCTGATGGACTTTCTTTGTACCACGTTCTCATTACTATTGTCAGATGGCTGATAGCCATACCCATATAGTATTGATTCTGCTCCTTCTCTGGTGAGGGCACTGAGCTGCTGTTGTGTGACCTAAGTCGCAGCTGCTTATTCTTTGCAGCGTACATTTCAAGAACAATCCAGGGATAAAATTGTTGTTAAGAATCTCTCCGATAAGATTTAGGAATACTGAATACTGTTGGTAGGGTCAAGGTCAGTTTACATGGCAGAAAAAAAGGGCTATTTTTCCACACAGAGTATATTTGCAGTGAATAACTTAGCTAACTGCAGACACTGTAAATCCACTTTGGCAGATGGTTGAGTCTATGCTGTGACCCCCTTTTCCACCCCAGGGATTGTTTCCTGAGTGTGGCCTCATCTGGGTTGGCACTTTAATGTGAAAATATTTGTTAGGATGTTCAAAGCTGTCTAGATGAAGTTACAAAATTCAGTGAATAAAAAAATATAATGATGACTGGAAACTTAACATAAACCTCACTTGTTTTAATTTCTCCTACCCCTCCCAACCTGCTTAACAGTGAGTACTATAGTAGTATGCACTGTTTATGTAGGGAACTTTATAGTTTTTATAGGGAACTCATTAGTTTTACATGATTATCATCTATGGTTAAAAGACTAACAAACAAGTGTGTGAACTAACAAGTTCAACACATCTGTCCAGTTCCAATAAAATAACATTAAGCAAGAGTAAAATTTTTCTGGCAAAAGTGCAGAACACTTCATGCGTTACAACAAACATAATTTTTATTATTTAAGAAATGCAAATAATGTGTTAGAAACTCCAATGGAGTACTGCTAGCCTTGGCAATTCTAACATGTCTTTTTTGCTCACAAAATATATTTTGTTAAGAAGGCCAGAATACAATGTTGAATCCTTTTTGCCCTTAGCTCACAGATGCTACTGTAGGAGTATTGCAGAGGCTGACGTAGTTTTTAGCAGTTATGTTGGTGTAACTTTGTCTCTGTATGAAAGACACAGTGAGGAAGATCTGTTAAAAGACAACAAATAAGATGGAGAAAAATCAAATACCATATAGACTTTATCAGCTTTATTGTTATTGAGGTCTTTGGTATCAAAAAAGGAACAATTATTTTAAGTAAAGAGCGTAATGTTGCTCAGCTGGCTTTTATTATGATGGTCATAGAGACTCCATCAAGTGTCACCAGGTATGCCAAGTGTTGTGGTCTCTATTGGGAGATAAATGTGACTTAGGTCTTTCTAATCTGAAGGCAAGGCTGCATAATGGGGTCAATGTCAAGTATCTCTCAGTTAAGCCTGCAAAAGAGACATCTTTAGCAATGTGTATTGGGCATAGGTGGAAAGATGTTGGAGGGGGCTGCAGGGGTGGCCTCTGTGGGAGATGTTCAAGGTCTGCCATGCCAGACCAGAGCCAGTTCCAGGTGGCTTCGCAATAGACCCAGAGCAGGACACAGCTGAGCCTACCAGCCAAGATGGTGGCATCTCTGTGATAATATAAGAAAGGGCAAAAGTGCTGCTAGGCAGAGAGGAGTGAGGGTAAAAACGTGTGAGAAACAACCTTGCAACACCAAGGGCAGAGGAGGAGGAGGGGGAAGAGTTACTTCCAAGTGCCAGGGCAGATATTCCTCTGCAGCCCATGGAGGAGATGATGGTGGAGCAAGTATTTCCCTGCAGCTGGTGGAGAGGACCATGGTGGAGCAGATGTCCACACTGCAGCCTGTGGAGGATCCCACGCCAGAGCAGGTGGATATTTCCTGAAAATCTGTGGTCTGTGGAGAGCCCATGGAGGAGCAGGTTTATCCTGAAGGACTGTAGCCTGTGGAAGGACCCACCCTGGGACAGGGGAGAAGCTTGAGGAGGAAGGAGCGGCAGAGAGGAGCTGTCGTGGACTGGCCACAGCCCCCCCATTCCACATTCCCCTGTGCTGCTTGGGGTGTAGAAGGCAGGAGGTAGAGTAGGAAATGAAGGAGTGAAGTTGAGCCTGGGAAGAAGGGTGAGGTGAAAGGAAGGTATTTTACGTTTTGTCTTTGTTTCTCACCATCCAACTCTATCTTTAATTGGCAATAAATTAAATTAAAAATCAAACCCGTTTTGCCCTTGACGGTAATTGGTAAGTGATCTCAATGTCTTTATATTGACCTGTGAACCTCTTCATCTCACCCCCCATCGTTTTGAGGAGGGGAAGTGAGAGAGCAGTTGGGTGGGTGTCTGGCAACTGGCCAAGGTCAACCCACCATACAATCATATTACCAAAGCTTGCAATTTCACATTTCTAACAGTAACGTATCAAAAAGAGCGGATCAGTTATTTGTGCTGAAGAGCAGTGTTAACAATATATACTCATTAACAAACTAAAGGAGCTGGCATTGTGGGATGTTATAATGTGGATTGCAGGCAATTGGAAATATAGGTTGAGTTTTCAGAGTGCAAGTTCAAGGATACATTCTGTGCTTTAATTTACATGGTACTGTTGTCCTTTGAGTTGAGCGAGTGAGAGGAAGAAGCAAGTTTGGCTAGAAAAAAATTGTGACAGCAAAGGAGAAAGAAAAATAGCACAGAAAACATGATTAAAATTGAAAACGAGTTGTGTTTATGGGTTAGTTTTGTCCTCATTCAATTTGACACTATTGAAGTCTAGTTCTTACAGGCTGAATGAGGTTAAGAACTAACAAGTTTGGATAACTGCAGTTAATTAGAGATTATCACATAAATTAAATTAGAGCCCAGCTGTTGAAATACACTTTCACAAACATCTTTTAGACTTTTCTGAGGCTGGCTTGATAGGTAGGTAAGTAGGTATGTAGGTAGATAGATCGATCGATCGATCGATCTACATGTATGTATGTAAAAAAAAATTTGAAAAGCTTTATTTCTCTACATTTGTTATTTGAAAAAGAAATGAAGGATGAAAATCTGAACACATGCATGCAGGCACAGGAACTGCTTTCCTCTTGATGCATCTTATCCAACCACAAGAGAAAAAAAATTTGCCTTGTCCACTTTCTTGCATAATTTTGCTGACCAAGAGGCTTGACTATTTCACTCATATGGAAAACTTCTATTTAATTCATTGAGGATAAGACTAATATAATTCTATATGTACTGCTTTAAAAATATATGTGATTGGTACAGGTTTATATATTTTCTCTAGCCTTTTATAACCACAGTTTTATTAAGTGCATTTTAAAAAACTCTGTGTGTTATATAGCATTGCATAGACAGCTCTTTCAAATCTTCCATTTTTTTAAATAAAGGCAGATATCTTGGTTACAAAATCACATTTCATAAGCTGAAGCCAAACTACAGACCTTCTGAAGGTGGCTGTCCATGCCCGAATCAAATCCAGGCTTTCTCTCTATGAGAGTGCCACTAGCAGTTATCATTTGACAGCTGTTTCATGTCTTTTGTGAAAGGAGTGGATGATGTCAGTCCAGTTTCTAGTAAAGGCTTCCATATCACAAAATCCACTACCTTAATTAGCACTAATTGGCATCCTTGTTGGAAGTATCAGTAGAAAGGCCAAGGACTGAATAAGCACGAAGAATGAATTAGCCTCTCACTCCTGGAGGTGTAACCTCCAGAACACACGTGAGGCACCCAGGCTTAATAGAATGTGGGCCGAATATTGAGTTGAAAGCGCTGCCAGTCTTGTACTTTTCAGGGGAAGTACATTTATTTATGAAAACAAAATGAGTAGAAAGGTTATAAAAAGAGAGTTAAAAACCTACAGTGATTATTAGATTAACAAAAGAATATTCTAATTCTTAAAAAATATAAAAAATAGCATGAGGGTGTAATGGCCAGAAAACAACAGGAAAAGGAAATAAAACTGTAGGATTAATCTGAGTAAGTAAAACATGTAATACAAATAGCCACACAGATGAAAGACTTGTTTTTAAAAAGAGAAGGACCTATGTACATAACCACTGTCTATGCAGTTGTGTACACCAAAAAAAAAAAAGTTTCATACAGATTCGCTCAATTATTTCTGATATTATTTAGTCCCTAGCTACTCTTGGATTTAAACATGTGTGTTGTTAGTATTTGGCTTGGTTTTGGCTCTGATGTGTAAAACCAAGTCAAAGTGTATTTTTCACATATGAACTTTTTTCCTTATTAATTTTGTTTTTCTTTCTATAAAAGGACCTTAGCAGGTTGTGTTGTGGCACCAATGTATGATAAAATATAGTAGTGGATACACTCTGAAGTGACAGGTACTGAGAAGATAAATATTGCACCTGCCCTCTAAGATGTTTCTGAGATCTTCCTGTGTTTGTTGGGTTTCACTGTTTTTGAGCTGTAGAATTTCAACATCTGGGATTTGATCTTTCATTGATGCTGTGTTCACTGGCCATACTGTCTTTGAGTGAGCTCTTCGCTACATCAAAAGATCCTTGAAAAATCAGCTAACCACGTACATTGCAAAATGGGAGAAAATACATTTCTTCTAACAATAGTATTGCCAGTTGAATATTTGTGGGATGCAGCTTTGTGGATGGCTTTCTTGTGCATTTGATGGACTGCATAACAATCCCCCTTGTGAGACACAGGTGCTGGGTTCCATTCCTGTGGTTGACTTACTATCATTAGGAAGGTTTATTTCTTGTGCTTAATTAAAAAGTCTCCTTCCAGAGGTCCGACTGCATGAGTGGTAGCAGTAAAATGACATTACAAGTCAGAATGAAAGTCTGCCCAGATCCTCCTTGAAACTTAGGTGTCTTTCTCAATCTCCTGTTCATTCATCCTTCACCCAAGACAAAGTCAGGAAGAACAAAAGGGTTTTGTGGTATGACTTAGAGGTTAACGAACTAAGCTAGCAAAGCAATTCTTAACAACACCTTCTACTGAAAATGCCCTGCCTTCTACTATCTCATGTTGTATATCACAGAAACTTGAATGTGTCAGCTCCTGGGGAACAGATCAGCTTTCAGACAAAGGCCTTGATTTCTCACACCTTTGAAACTGTGTGCCATAGGCCCCCTTACTGACACACTTAACTGGAAGAAGAAAAAACGGTTGTCACGGTTCTGACATTCCTAGCTGGAATCCGAGAAGACCCATGCTTGCACATCAGCTGGTACTTAGCAGTGCATTTGCTTCAGTGAATACATTGGAATATAGATACACACATGGAGCAGGGAGAAGAGCTATTTAAGCTAAAGGGCAGTGCTAGCATAAGAATTAACTGGATGTGAGAAGAGGATTTCAGACCAGCAGATCTGTGAGGCTCTGGATCAGCTTCCCAGAAGGAGTATTACAGGCTACTTGTGAGTGAGTTTGTATTTATAAGCTGTCTTCACAATAGGAAAGGCCTCTAATTTATATCTATCTTTAGAAGTGGCCAAAAAATAGGAACACTGTCTCCCAGATGACCACAAGAACCTCACACTGAAGAAGGGATGAAGGTTTCTACATTGAGATCTAAGACAATGTGTATATTTTGGCTACTATCTGATTAAAAGCTTCATTATTAATTCAGCTGCCTACTTGAACACTGTCTAGGTTTTCAGACTGCTACAGCAAGACTATTGTCTTGTTCCAGGAGACAAGACCGTTATCACTGCATCCTGTGTCACCTTCACCTGATCTCTGACAAATCCAGCTCTGCCTCTGTTCTTTCCCAGCCTGTCTCTGCTTATTTTTTCTGTTCCTCTCTGACCTTCTCTCCATCTTTTTTCCTGACAGTTTGCTTGTTTTTTTTAGCTGAGATATCATCCTTGTCCTCTTCTAATGACAACTAGGGATAAGTCATAGGTGCTGTATTCTTTACGCTTAAATATTTCCCCAGCTCCAGTCACGCATCTGCTAATTTCTCCATCAAACCTTCCTATTTATCACTTTAGCTTGTGATGAACTTTAAAAGTTGTTCATTTAATTTCATCACTGGAGCCCTCTGATGTCCCATAATGAGTGCTCTACTACTTTTTATTTCAGGTTTTTTCTCCTTATTCTTGCTGCTATATCTTCACAAATCTATTATCCTTTTTAGCCTCATAGAATTGTTAAATGTGGAGTCTGTTTGACTGTCTCTAAAGGATTTGCCTTTTTTACCTTATTCGAAGGAGCCTGCATAAGGCGCATGTGCACAAGAATTATATACATTAGAGAGATACCATGTTATATGTTTTATCATTCTTCCGTGTGCAGCTGAGAGAATCAGAAATTGGTAGGCACTATATGCAGACATATACCTTCATGTGATCAACTGAACTTTGGAGCAGATTAATAATCTCATGCATATTTGGACTCGCATAATTACTAATCAGACTTAAAAAAAATCTAAATATGGGAATTGCATAAGCAGCCTAATTTTCATCCTCCAAATGAGGGGGTAGTCTGATTAGGGACTTGGTTACAGGGAGAAATAAGAGCTGTTTCATGTTTCTACCAGAGGTTTTGGAAATGGTGCAAAGATTATGTAGTAGTTCAGCAATAAAGAAGATAGAGTTCTGAGGCCTTGAAGAGCTGCACAAACCACATTGCTGCCAACATCTCTTAATAAGTGAAGAGTCCTCACGCATTGTGTGGCTCAATGCTCACATTAAATCAGTTCTGCCTTAGACCAAATAAGGAGTTGCACCGTGTAACTACACTGGCTTTGGTTTAGTTGCTCCTGATTTCTGCTATTGCTTAGAGCAAGCAAGAAACATCTTGTCACACAGATGTGCACAGAGAAATGGCAAGAAATATATTTGAAATGCGTATGTATAAATATTTTTCATCCTGTTTACATAAAGATGTGTTTGGTATCCAGGTGATACCACTATGAGTAGTTTCCTTACTCAGTGTCCTTAAGAACTACAGTTCAAACAGGTGCTACCCTGAAAGCTAACCCCCAAAGTATGGACACTCTCAGGCCCATATGCAGAGATTTCTGTGAGCCATTTCTTATTCTCCCCACTAGAAGATGACGTGCTCGCTGAACGAAACTGGAGCAACATCTAGGTTGCTTAGTTTTATGGGTTTTGTTCACAATTGCAATGGTCTGTTCTGAAGTGACTATAAATGTAGTGATGGGGAAGGAGGACCTGTGTCATAGACACATTCAGGTGGCCGTGTTCAGTCATCCGGACGCCTATGTTCAGATCACATAACATTTTGAAAACTGGAATGTTTAAGTTAAGTTCACATCCAGTTTTGAAAACTGGAATGTTTAAGTTCTTAATATACCATGCATAATTATTTTTTTTGTTTTGTCCATTATGTACAGTATATAACTTTTCATAAAAGCCAAATATCATTTGTATAAAATGGTTGTGAGTCACCTCTGAATATTGTTTGGATCAGCAGTTCTACTGGCTCTTGAACTGGAAAAGAAATGTAATAAAAGACTGGTAGAAAGAGTCCTGTTCCTCATATAAAAACAGTAACTGGTTAATACCTAAATGAGAAATAGAGATAAGATGATAAAATCAAGTTAAGGAAAGGAATTATTTAGCAGAGAATAATTAAAACAGGAAAAAATAAGAAAAGACCTGGTGTGTTGCAGTAATTACACCTTTTCATACTCACTGTTTCATCTAACAGATTCCTCATGTCTCTTCTATTAGGCCTTTATTTTCTCTAACAACTGCCTTCTTGCCACTTGCATTGGTGGGAAAGAAAACAATTAATAATTTTCCAATTAATGCAATATAGAAAAGAAAAAAACCAACCCAACTTTCTGGACTTACAAGCTCATGTAACGGTGCTTGGGCACCGTTAGCTCTGCTGGCTGATACCACTGAAACCAACCTGGAGAATCCAAGGTCTTGTTACATTCCCTGCTGCCTTCGTTCAAATGAAGGGGAACTTTCTCTTGGCTGGAACTGATGTAAGAGAAATGTATTACAATTATAAGATTGAAAGTAATAACAATTTTATTCTTGGAAATGAATTTCAGTTATTCGTATTGGAGATCTGGTTCCTCACAGACCTATAAAAGTTGCATAAACAAGTCTTTAATAAAATGCATTCAGAAAGATTCCTTCGGTCACACTGCAATATATTTAATCTGCAGAATATACAGGAAAAATATTGTGTGCTCTAAGCAAAAATAAAATATACAAAAGCAATGCAAAATGTTGCTTTGAAACATTTGTAGTGGTGTTTAAAGGTGTGAAATTAATTAGAATCACAATGTTGCTAATATGTAGAAGAGTGGCATTTGATAACTGAGTGCAACTCTGTCTTTTAACAGGATTTAGGTTCATAACTGCTTTGTATTGCTTTAAAAAACCGCCTTGTGTGCAGCTCTGCAATTTTAGTTTGGAGAGCTGCTCCCCGCGTCTCAGCATAACCTCTCTGGAGAGCAACACCTTTTATCTGGAACAACAGACTCCCCAAACGGGCTGTTGAGACAGAGGCTAGAAATCACGCCATAGTGCGAGCAGGGTTCATGTGTTAATATGCTGATCCGCTCTGTCAGACACCAGCTTAGAACTGTATCTTGCCAAAAGCACAGGTGAAATACACTTGGTGAGCCGAGCGCTGCACTGGGTGGATAGAAATTCAGAGCTCAAAACCAGTTAATGCCAGCTGAGAAGAATAGGCAGGAGTGAATTTAGGATGTAGGGGGGAAACACAGGAGCAAAAAATGTTACTTTTGCTTATAAAGGGTGCTGTGAGAACGTCACGTAGGCAAGGAATTACGTAAGATGGTTTGCTTTTATCTACCCACACAGAATTTTGCCTGTGGGTGCACATGAGGATTAAGGCTCTGTGCAATGTTCAGAACTCTTTACCTCTCCAAATTAAATGTAATGCAAGTCTTGTACCAGGTCTCTGTAATGCCATAGCTCCCTGATCTGAGAAATAGGACACAGTCTTAAGTTAGAGGCTTGTCTTTTTACTCTTCAGTCCCTACTTTCATTCAAAAGCAATACTTAAATGTGCATGTGAGAAGAAGTAGTTCAGGGACAAAGGGCTTGGAATGCCTGGCTAGATCCTTTGGAAGTTCAGATAATTCAGATGATTACCCACATAATGAGTAATTTGTTAGTCAATAACTAGATTTCATCTGTATTTTGATTATGTTGAGGCTACCTTACAGATAAATTTACATGCAGTTTATGTCTGATGAGGCTGACCCACATAAGGTCCAGCCATCTTAATGTGTAATGAATACCTTATAGCGTCCTGCTAAGAAAGGGGCTGGCATATGTGCTAACGCATCATAGCAATGGTAACAATAAGCCTTAGATTTTTGCCCTGTGCCCTGGCTGTCCAAACATGCTCTTTAAAGGTACATCCTTGGCCCTATCATCTCCTGGGAGCACAGCAAGCTAGAAGAAAAAGAATAAAAATAGCATGAGCAATGTGAGCAAATACTAGTGATCCTGCAAAAGAGGTCCTTCCTCTGCCTTCCAGGAGGTATTGCACCAGCAGGTGTGAGGGAGCACCAGAAACTTCTGCTGATGGTCTGGGCTCAGACAGTGCCTGACAGAAGCAGAGAACAGCCTCCCACTACAGGGCCCGCATCCACGCATTTCCTGCCACTGCCATTGGTCTGCCAAGCCTGTCTCCCAGATCTTTGTTTTGGGCTCAGGATCTACTCTAAATCTTTACACCACTGTGCTCAATTGGGTACTGAACCCATATGTTGTTATCTAGCCACTTCTGTGGGTGGGATTTTGGTGGAGAGATCTGCCTTTGTCCCCTCTCCTCTGGCGCCAAAGCTTCCATGGGCCATGCCCATTGCATATTTGGAAAAGCTCTGAGCCTGGGGGTTGTCATTCACCTTTCCACTAGACCAGTGTTAGAAAATTATGCGCGTGTATCTATGTGTATGTATAGTTTCTTCAAAATACTATACACGTTTTTGGTCTCAGAAACCTACACAATAAGTAGATTTCATAGGTAACTTTGCTGCTTGTTTTCCTTCCCCTTCAAGGCACTCCAGCCCTGGTTTCGAAAGCTGATGTGTGCTGACAGACAGAAACTCTGACTAGATTAGGGGTCCCTGAAAGTCACACAACTGGAAAGATCCTTCCCAAAGACTTAGATCCCAAACTGGACCAGTGACTTCAATATATAGATATTGACTATTCAGACAGATAAATGAATTCAAGCTTTTTTTTTTTTTTTTTTTTACTACTTAACAACATACCAATTTTTCATACAGTCATTGTTCAGTTGATGTGTATATTGCATGGTACCTTGATTAAATTATGAAATGGTAATAAAGATTTTGCAGTTTCCTGACAAATTTATATTTTTTATTTTAATATTTTATATTTTAATATGTATTTATTGAAAATATACTACCTACAATGTGATTGCTTAACTTCAATTCTGAAATCTCTAGCTGAGGTAAATTTTAAAGAAATTGAATTCTGCTAAGGGTAACCTTGCAGGAAGTTTGACAATGAGATGAAACTACAGAGGTAGAGTATAAGTCTGGTGGAGTGGTTTTAAGGGAGATGCTGGAAAAATAATATTCCTGATAAGGTTTTGATGACAGTCTAGTTATAGCTTTATAATAGATATTTTAAACTAAATATGTGGTTTTGTTTTAATAGAGTGTTTTTATGTCTATAGGTATTGGTATGTCTTAACTAGATCACAACCACAATATATGTGCTAGTAACAATGCTGATTTTTGAAAAGTAGTTTAAAATATATATTGCAGAACCAAGGAACAAGGTCATGTAACCCTGACATATGTGTGCTATTCACAAGCATACAATGTATGGACTGCCCACAGAATAGAAAAACTTATTAGTGTGTGTGTGCACACACAGTGTACACATCTCTCAAACTGGAAGAATTAAGCCTTGTACATTAGTTATTCAAATGCTTTTTGCAAACCATTGGAGCTGTTCCACATGTCATGATTGCAACTGTTTCATGCACTTGTGGAATAAACAATATGCCTTCTCAGGGGCACAGACAATAGGGAGCTTCTGCCTACTCATGATTTTACATATCCTTTAGCTAACTCAGAGAGCTGAATATAAAATTTAGTATATTTGGGGATTCTGTAGATTTGTGACAATGGAGAATCTATGAAAAGGGGCTACATTATATATCCTTTATCATCTGCCTTTTTTTTCAAAATGCAATGCAGTATTAGAGTAAATCAGACCAGGATGATTCAAAGTGGATTATCAATATAAGTTGTAATTACTACTCACTTCATATAACCGGTATGGAATATATTTTTAGAGATCAAAATTGGACGAGAACAACTTACTTGTGCAGGAGAATAATTTACAGTAAATAATTTATTCACTGAATTGTTTCTTATTTTTGTGAACTCTCTGTGGCCAGCTGACTGTTTGCCTTCAAAATTTCTGTTGTTTGATGTGTTGGCAAACAATTCTTGGCCAGTAGCTCTTGTGTAAGTAAGATATACCATTTATTCATTGGAGTATCTGACTGCCTGCAGGTTTATTTCAGTGTTAGCTGCTCTGGGCTGTTGATAAAATCAGGCAAAGAAAGATGAAATACATCCTGTGTTTTGGGAATCCCTTGTAGATGCATAATTCGCATAGCATGTATCTCTTAACAGAGGCAGCAAAGTACAGCTGTCCTAATTGCAAACACTCAAGTTAGTTTGTTAATTCAAAATACGTTTTGTGTGCTGACTTGTACTCATGTACATGTAAGAAACATGTACTAGACTTCTTGTGGTAGGCGTGCCCAAAAGGAGAATGAACACATGAACAGAAAACAAATTTAGAAACAGTAATGGAAAATAACATTTTTTTACTATATGATCAGCATTATTACTTAATAAAATGTGTGGGAGGAATGAAGTGTTACAATATTGGAAAAGTCCTTGCAAAGTGAATGGGCACAGCACCTTTTGAATTGTCTGCTGAAGCATGGTGCTGCCAAAATAATCCACTTGCTGTATAAATTCAATTTCACTCAGAATCAAAGCACACCCTACAAAATGTGCTAAACCAGGATGCAAAGTTTTGAAGTACATTGTGTTGCTCAGCTATGAGCAATTTGGGGTGAGCAGAGTTCACAAATATGTGAGAAGACATAATTTCGGTTTGAAGAGACTTTTGCTAAAGAGTGTGGAACCTGCAGTGTCAGTCACTGGTTTCTTTCGCGTACAACAGTAATCTCAGTATGTTATGCCAAGGGAAAAGAAAAGGATGTGTATCCTATTTTTGACAGGCAAAATGTGGAACACAGGTCAGATTCTGAGTTTTTCAGTGCTTTTGTAAGACTCGTGAAATGCATGAGCTCACCAGAAAACACAGTGACCGTCGTATATTGTGTCTGTATGGGATACCACAATGATCTCAGGTGATTTAGGGTGAGGAAAGGTGTTCCTGAAAATACTTCATGGACTACACGCAGAGGAAGCCAAATAAAATCTGTACCATGACCCAGAGTTGTACAAGCTGCCAGGTATTGCTGCTCTCATCTTCTGTACCAATACGTCTGTTTGCCATTTTCAGTACTGCATTTTGATGAATTGGTAAAAGTGCCTCTAAAGGCCTATTTTCCTCCATATCGGGGGAAAGTATATAATTTACTGAGAACATAAGGTGAACAATATCCTCTCGCTCCCAGCAAATTTAAAAGCTGTACCTACCAGAACGTGTACTTGCTTTTTCATTGTACCCAGCCATGACTGATAATAAGTTGAAGTGCTTCTTAGACTGTATCAGGGAGGATTTGATCACAAGAACATAAACTGAGATTATGTGCCCAAAAGTAGGATAAATATTACATTATGTAGAGTTAGAGATGCCAAAACATACACCTGCTTGTGAAGAATGGTATATAACCAGAAAAGCAAAATCCTAGTCCCGTAAATTCTCCCATTAAAATATTTAGTAGAAGCTTAAGAACTAGAGAGTGGAGGGTGGGTGGGGGTGTGTGTATGTGTGGTTTAGAAGTTGCTTCTCTGCACCTGATCTCATAGGACCCACAGTAACACCAGAGAAGGGAATGATGGAAACAGCTTTCACCTTGTATTTTGGTAAACATACAGTGCCAGAGGAGGAGGAAGAAATCCATTCCAGCCTGCCTGTTTGGGGGTGAGGAGTTGTAGGAGGCTGGAGAAGAGAGTTTTTATGCACTCTGCCTTCAGAAGGTTGTTGTGAACACTCTACAGGGACAGAGAAAGAGGCGGGGGAGGGGGGGAATCTGAAATCCTAGCTTTTGCTCTTGCCAGCCTTTTGGAGCTGCAAATGAAGTGTGGATACTTTTCTAAATTGCAGGAGGGACTCTGGTACTCTGATCCTTTCCTTAAAAACACCTTATTTAAAACAGGGGTGTCAAGCTTGTTCTTTTAGGAGAGCTAGGGGCTCCACCCATTTGACACTACTTGCCTTATATGTTGTTAAGTGTTACACAGTACAAAAAGTAGAGAAAAAGGTTTGAATCTGGGAAAAATATTGCAGACAAACCAATGTTCTAGCTTTTTGACCATGCAGTTTCAATGTTGCTTTTAAATTCCAAGTGAATATATAGGGATTGACTTTGTGGATTGACACTGAGCAGCCTTGTATAAGGATTGTGGTTTAAAAGCTGTATGTAAGGAAACGTTGATTACAGTTTCTGCTTTCTAACATCCTTGGGGTCAAATTCCGCCCTAATTTAACTATTGCTTAACCCTTCTAACTCTCCTGGTAAAGCCCAGAATGAAAATGAGAGCAGCGTGTCTGTTCCCATTTCACTGCCTGCCCTACTTACCAAATATCAACAATGTATTCAGTGATATTCTCTGTCTTACATGCATACACATATCAACAACTTCAGCAAATACTGACATTCTAACAGAAATGACATGAACCATTTGGTTACCATGCACATAAACACGTTTGCTTTGTTTATAGCTTGCTTTTCCATATTGACTGAAAGAGTAAAGAAAATGTTAAGGATAGAACAAGTCAGAGTGGGAGAGCTGAGGAATCTAGCACATTGGATCTACCGAGCTTTTGTTGGCCAATAATTTCTTTATTTCTTACAAAGGAAACAAAGGTTTGTCCATACTTGTTATACGACTCATAGGTAACTGAATTCAATTCTAAATATTGACCTTTCAGGGACATTTAAGGTCCAGTATTAAAGACCAAATTCACTGAATCACTGATGCCTGCCACTCATGCTGATTCTCTGAAGCACATCATTCATTCTGAAAATAGAATGTGGAATCTGCACAGGAAAAAATAAAAATCAATGCTCTTTTCCCTGTTGTTTTAACATATCTTCAGTTTCAATTTTATTTGTGGATGTCTTGCAAGTTTGGAAATTTAAACCGTCAGGGATCAAATGAAGTCTTGGGTATGAAAATGCCTAATTCATCATTAGAAAACATGAGTCACCCAGTATTGAATAGAATTAATAAGGAGATAGGGATGTGTATCCCTCAGGTACTAAAACTGAGCATTTGCCTCCTTGGATGTTCTGTAGAATGTTTCACCTTATTTATAAATATAACATCAACATTTAGGAACAATAATATTTTGAAAACCTGATACTTCAGTAAGAATGAGATAAATTATTTACTTCCCATATTCAAAAGGCATCATAGCTTTACATATTAGAAACAAATTCTAAAATCATACAGGTACTTAATTTTACACATTATTTACGTACAAGCCTTATAAATATTTTCAGCACTTATGCAGTAGTAGGTATAATAGCAGCATTATGTATATCCCTTTGTTGTTGGAAAAGCTTGTTGCTTTGAATGCCTTGTGGAAATTTCATTGCAGCAGTAGGCAGTTTTTGCTCTGCACTCGGCATATATGGCTGATTTCTGAACTGGGTTTCTTGAAGAGTCATTTGGTACTAGCATGGCATGGCATGTATCACTGGCTACAAAATTAAACAATATTCTATGGGAGTTACTTAATCTAAGGGTTAATTGTATTTACTTCCTTTTAAATAGAACTTTGTGTAAAAAGTGTGAAATAAGGTAAAGTCTGTTTGTACATTTATTTACTGGCCTTAAATATTGTCCCTAACAATATTTATTGTGTTTGGACCAGTGTTTTTTTCCTCAGTGCTGCAACATACTGAAAGTGAAACTTATTCAAGATGCCTATATATAATATCATACCAAATAACATCACTTCTCATAATCATAACAGCATTTAGTAATGAACTAACTCCTTAGTTCAGGGAAAATCTGTAGCTGAGTAGCTCTCTGGCGGGTTTTAGCAAAGAAAGTATGTCTGAATGGCTAGAAACAAAAATGCAATTTAATATAGAGAAGTATTTATTGAAACATCACTTCTCATTCATATAGAGCAATAAATAAATAAAGTTTGCTTAGGATGTAGGTCACTAAAGATTGGATGGAGAGTTAGGAACGGTAACTACTTTTAAAAAAACCCCAACTTCCAGACTTCAAGTGTCAAATGAAAGAAAATGCTGGAGAAAGAGAAAATGTGGGTGGAGACATGAACACAGATACACACACTTGCATTCTAGAGAGGGGAAAGGAATTGTGGTTTTGTTATAAGAAAATGTCTGCTCCTATGATCTATTCTAAATGCAAGTAGTCTTTTATTAGTTCAGTCAGTATCACACTTTCCCATCTGTGTAAAAAGATGTCTTCAATACGCAAATGCCAGAGTGCAAGATTTATCCTTGAGCTCACCTGTGAAATGCCAGCCACCATCTACCAATTGAAGGGCATACCCTCATAGGAGATCAACTAAGATGTTGACAATCTTATAGCTAGGCTGGGAGATCCAGATAGAGACATGACTGAGGTGTATCTGTATTGCAATCACAGTGATGAGACACACTGTAGTGAAATGTAGAGATGCTTTATCTTTAAACTATAGCTAGCCTAGCTCAGATATTGATAGAAAGGACCTCGGTGTAGGCTACATGCCATGCTCCTCAGTGAAGCAGTGTGACCATACTTTGGTTGACAGGCAGCTACAGGGTCTCAGCATTTATTTTATTTATTTGTTATTGCTTCCTTAGAAGTGAATTTTGTGTAGGAAATTGCAAGAAAGTTTCAGTACAATACAGTAAATTGGAGAGGTCCTGAGAATTACCACATGGCAATCATAAACAGATATTAATGAGGGGGAGAGGGTGTGTGTTTGAGTTCATGTGTGTACAAATTCATCACACATTGGTTTTGTAACTAAGCTGCATTACCATTTTATTCCCTAAGGAAATACAGAGAATATGTTAAATATCTTAGATAAATTATCTAATTAAAGGGAAAAAGTGAAGTATTCAATGATGACCACCTTTTTGCACGTGCACATATATGTCCCTCAGATGTTTAGAAAAGAGCCTGGCTTTTGTTTTCCTAGCAGCATTATCTCCAACCAAGTATCAATTAAAACTAACCTATAGTGCTAAAGCTTAGAGACCTCTGTGCTCCTGTAGAGGAACTGTGCCCTTGGGTTGTGATAGTTCTTCCCCAAGCAGGATCCTGAAGTCCTTAGGGTTATTTGTGCTGCAGATGTCTCTTCTCTTTGGTACTTGTCTTAATAAGTCTCTCTGGACTTCGTTTCCCCATTATTCAATCTCTCTTCTGAAGTTCAGGGCTGCCAGAACAGCATCTTACCCAGTCTGTTTGTTAAGACTTGCCTCATTGGCCTTCTGCTTCTTTCACCCTCATCAGAATGGAGGCACGCTATGGAAGCCTCTTCTGTGGTCCTTCTTTCCAAGACTCGAATTCGGAAATATCTCTTTTTTACTGTGTTATACTGCTTCTTCCTTGTACATATGCAAGTTGATTTCTTACTAGTTTTACTCTAAGAAATGGAAATACGAGGGTTCAGATGAGCATCAAGACTTTCTCTGACCACTGCAACTTCAGTTAATAGTCATCTGCCTGTTTGCTTTTGTCCTTTAGGCTTCTCTCTATCACATCAACATACATCACTAAACTTTCACAGGTTTTCATAGGATATCCTCTTCTTTGTCATCTCATGTTTATTAGTGAGTTGATTCCTTCCTCCAAACTCACCATGAGGCTGACTTCTATATGGAAGCATCTAGGCACTTTCTTCTGTGCTTTCTCTTCATTTTGAGAGGACCATCCTAATACTGTCTAATTTTTCCCTGCTATTCTCCTTCAAATCCCTCTTTAAAACTCTCCTTTGCTGTGATGCGTGCAGATTCTTTTCCCATTTCAGCCTCCTGAGCTAGACAGATGCTATTCACTTTTTGTTTTCTTTGCTAGAGTGCTTCAAAATCAATCCTAAGGTATTTCTGGAGAGCTTCTGATTCTTGTTTGGAAACTTGACATAGCTTATAATTAAGTGTTTTATGCTCTGAGGTAAAAATCAGCCCCACACAGAGAGCAGGCTAAATGTGCATCATTTAAATCCCAGAAATGAATTAAAACAGGCTGAATGACCAATGCTAGAACGAACGTAAAATTCTCAGGTTTTAAATACATGTAAGTGTAATGGGCTGCTTTGGCTACCCACCCAAGAGATTTTGGCTGTGGACATCTCATTTCAGTAATGTAGATGGATATTAGGAAAATCTCAGCTTTAGTTACTTTAAAATTATCAGCCCCTTTGAATACATAGGTAATAATAGTTAGAAGATTCAAATTTTTTTAGTAAGAGTCTCTCCATATCATTGATTTGCATCTAACTGAGATGCAGAGACCAAGGATTAATTCCACACTGAAGCAGCAGAAACCTTGCTGGATGCAGTGAACATCTGGACCCCAATCCTGGAATTTCATAAACCGTTGCTGTTTTAAATAGATGAAAACAAAGACTATTGCAATTTTGTATTTTAAACTGGACTTTTGCTTTTTTGTGTGTTTGTTTTTTAATTCCTTTAAAAGTTTTGCAAGCTGAGATAATAATATCCTTTAATTTGAATTAAAGCCTACCACAGGAAGCCTGCTTGGATGTGTAACGTTGCCTTTTTTTGCTGTGTGACTATGCATGTCACTACAGGGCTGTCTGCTTCCCCATCCACCCCTACATCCCACCAGGCCACCAGTGCTACTGCGGGAGCACCTGGGGATACTCAATGCTACTTGCCTGTTACCAAAATTATCCAAAATTATCCAAATTATCTGGATTTATAGCAGAAATGTGACACTTGTACAAACCATCCTCTCTGTGTCTCACTAGATCCAAAGGGCAAAGGGTAAATGAAACCTTGTCAAGGTGTATAATCTTCCCATTTATTTTTCATCCATTAGACTGGACATTTTGTCTGAATAATGCTCACAATTAGCAGAACTAGTAATGATAGTTACAGGATACTTCAGTGACAGCTTTTCCTGCATGCAGAATTTGGTTGTATTTTTTAAATATTCCTGTAACTTCCTGGCATTCTGTTGTAGATTTTGAAAACTGCCATGTTCTGTAGGAAAGTTAGTATTCCTTTTACGGTCTTCAGTGCAACTCAGCCCTGGAAAATTCGAGTTTGATTTGGGTATTGGGTATTGTATTCTATTTTGTAGCTTACAATTTGTGTTGCATTACTTGTTGGTGTGATTTGAAGCTGTGCTTGTTTAGTTCATGACTAAAAGTAGCAATTAAATGTGAAAAACCAGATTAATATAGGAAGGTAGATGGACCCTGCCAGTCACCAGCTACACAGAAGGCAGTAAAAAAGAGGTAGCATATTGAGTCTAAGGAAAAAGCAGTGCGTGTGATGGTTCATGTTCCCAGATCAGTGGCAAGGGAGGCTTCCTGCTTTCCTGATGTCTCACACAAAGAACTGGAAAATCAGTGATTCTTCTTCAGTAGTAACAAATGTGTAGCACATCATACAAAAAATATGTTTAAGGGGTTTTAAATTGTAAGCATTTCTATACTCTAAGAATGTAGCAAAATAGACTCCACCTGCAAAATTCAGGCATAATGAAGCCTGACAGTTTGGTTTGGGCCCACTCTTAGAAAGAATGGTTTCGAATGTGAAAAGAGATAAAACTGCACCAGCGTACTAGCAACCAGAGGGTGCGTGTATGAGCGAGACATTACATTGTATATATCTATTAGTTTCTGACTTTCTCTAAGAGTTTGATTTAGCTCTTCTAGATATAAGCAGGCAGTTTTATATATGTGTCGTTTATTCAGTCACTATGCAGACTCTAAAATGGATCCTAGCCATATTGGCAAGGTACGAACAAAGCAGTAAATGCCCATATTTTCAAGAGTATGACTGAGACCCAAGGTTGTAAAATAAACCACATACACCCAAGTTGAAACAGAAAAAAAAAGAGACATTTTGCATACCCTAGGCACAATTAGGATTTATGGCAATTTGAAGATGAAGTTGAAAGCAGATGCAGGAAATGTTAATACTTTAAATTGGCCGTTTATGTTTTCACACTCTTTCTATTCCTTTAATTTTTCTTTGTAGACTTGTAAGCCAAGGAAAAGCACTTCGGTTTTCTCTTCAAACTGCTCTGAAGAGGAAAAAAAAAATTCAGATTTTTGACAACGGATGTTTCAGTACAATGTATCATTCACATACCAGTTATGAGAATTATTAAAGAAGTACTTTTAGAGGACAAGTCTAAATATATACACTGGTGAAAATATTCTGCCACTGGCTTTGATTTCCAACTGAATGTGGGCATGTTTAATGTGGCTTGATTTCTGTGCTGAATTAGCCATAACTTGAGTGAGTTTGTTGTGCAGTGTGGTGCTATCCCTTTAGCTTTATTATATGAATTGGCTCAAAGTGATTTTTTTCAGAAAGAATTGTATTTTGCAACTCTTACTCAAGTTTTCACTTACGTTAATTGCATAAAGTTTTAGACCTCTATCTTAAGGATGGCATTAAATAGCCCTGTACTGGTGTGTATCTCCAGTCACTATGAAGAAAGCTTTCAGATGACTTGACTGGCTGAGTTTACCACAGACCTGGCTTTGCAACGTGCATGGTCTGAGGACTTAATGAGGCAAGCTTAGTATGAAGAAGAGCTATAGAATCATAGAATGGTTTGGGTTGGAAGGGACCTCAAAGATCATCTAGTTCCAACCCCCCTGCCATGGGCAGGGACACCTTCCACTAGACCAGGTTGCCCAAAGCCTTATCCAACCTGGTCTTAAACACTCCCAGGGATGGGGCATCCACAACCTCTCTGGGCAACCTGTTCCTGTACCTCACCACCCTCACAGTAAAGAATTTCTTTCTAACACCTAATCTAAATCGACCCCCCATCAGCTTAAACCCATTACCCCTTGTCCTGTCACTACACTCCCTGATAAACAGTCCCTCACCATCTTTCCTGTAGGCCCCTTCAGGTACTGGTAAGCCACAATTAGATCTGCCTGGAGCCGCCTTTTCTCCAGGCTGAATAATCCCAACTCTCTCAGCCTGTCCTCATAGGAGACGTGCTCCATCCCTATGTTCAGCTTCGTGGCCCTCCTCTGGACTCGCTCCAACAGCTCGATGTCTCTCCTGTACTGGGGCCCCCAGAGCTGGACGCAGTACTCCAGGTGGGGTCTCACCAGAGTGGAGTAGAGGGGCAGGATCACCTCCCTTGACCTGCTGGTCATGCCTCTTTTGATGCAGCCCAGGACACGGTTGGCTTTCTGGGCTGCAGGCACACACTGCCGCCTAATGTTGAGGTGCTCATCCATCAATACCCCCAAGTCCTTGTCCTCGGGGCTGCTTTCAATCCATTCCTTGCCCAGCCTATAGTCATGCTTGGGATTGCCCTGACCCACGTGCAGGACCTTGCACTTGGCCTTGTTGAACTTCATGCGGTTCGCACGGGCCCACCTCTCCAGCCTGTGAAGGTCCCTCTGGATGGCATCCCTTCCCTCCAGCATGTCGACAGCACCACACAGCTTGGTGTCGTAGGCAAACTTGCTGAGGGTGCACTCGATCCCGCTGTCCATGTTGAACAGTGCCAGTCCCAGTACCGACCCCTGAGGGACACCACTCGTCACTGGTCTCCACTCTGGACATTGAGCTGTTGACCACAACTCTTTGAGTGCGACCATCCAGCCAATTCCTTATCCACTGCGTGGTCCATCCATCGAATCCATGCCTCTCCAATTTAGAGACAAGGATGTCATGTGGGACAGTGTCAAATGCCTTGCACAAGTCCAGGTGGATGACGTCAGCTGCCGTTCCCTTATCCACTGACGCTGTAACCCCATCATAGAAGGCCAAGGCTATCTCGTATTAGGCCAGATTTATAGAGAAATATTCCAGCCCTTCCTTGCATCTGAAGTGTAAGTGCCAACCTATGTTACACTTCCAGTAGTTTAGTCTAAATATCTGACTTTTAGACATCCATTGCTTTGTTAGGAGCCATGAATAGGGCTGCAAAGTCTACACTAAACACAGCAGAGAAAGGAAATATTATCCTGGGAATTAAAACGTGTTAAGTGTCCCTGAAAATATGAAAAGTCTTGATCGGATTTAATCCAAATGTATATTAGATTGGCTTGGGATAGGGTTTAATCTCTTCTTGCAGTTTTACTGAGTAGAAAATTAAATAGCTGCCGGATGCTGCAGACAGGTGTTTGCAGAAAGTCTGCTTTTGCACATTATCACATACCAATTAACACTCAGATGTGGTAGCACTTTCCGTCCTCTCTGTACTTCCCAGTTTCTAAGCGATCCCCACAAAATTCAGTTATGCAAGCAAGACTTGCTCTGCTCTGCCTTTTTAGAGGCATAGGGTTAAAAGAAGCAGGAGATGACTACATATAAGAAGACTTTCTGCAGGCTGAATTAAAATGCAAGCAGAGTGGCCCTTGGTAAAGGAAAATGTTTGTTTGCACAGACGGGGGATTCAACTGTAATTTAGGACACTTCTGCAACTATTTCTCTGTGTCACCTTCTCATCTAGGTGGGAAAGCATGTAGCAAAACTTGAGAGGTGTGTTTTACTCCTTGCCATGACCAAAGGCAGAGATAGTCTTTGTGGAAGAATGCAAAGGCCATTTATGCACAGACATATTTTCTGATGTAAGCCAAAAAGTACTGACTGCTCTTTTTCATTTCAGTCAGCGAAAGTGTAATTATGCTTCTTGTTGTTTTTGTTTGACTTCTTTGAGCAGAGTCCAGGACTGGAGATGAAATCCCTGCAACAAATGTGGGCAGACTCTGGGGTCAAGCTTCTGTCATTTTTATTTATTAAAAGAAAAGAGTGTTTGTAGGATCTTGCAATCATAGTATTTAAGAATTAGATTTAATCTTTAAAATAGTTTTATTAATTAATCCTGAAGATATTTAGCAGCAACCAGGTTAATTAATAAATAAATGTAGAAGGATATAGGAATATATATCTACATCTTCCAAAGATCAGTATCGGTATGACCTGAATTTCTCTGCAATTCACATTTAATGCATCTTCCTTGCACCATTTCCTCTGCCTTCTAATGTAATTCTGTGTGCAATTTGAAGGCCTGTGGTCTTCAGATTTATAGCAGGTAGGTGTTTCTGTGTGTATACTTGTACTCCCAATGCTTCTGTCTTAATTGCAATCCCTCTTCCCCTGCAGTGCTCCGTTGCTGACAGCAGGATCAGTTGGTGATGCTGGGCAGTGCTATAATGGCAGGACTCCTGACTGTGTAACTCCTGCACAGAGTCTCGTATGCTGACTCCGCCAAACAGGCAGAATTTTTTAAACCTATTATTAATACCCTCCCAACTTGTACAAAGGCATCTGTAGAAGATGTGTGGGGTTATATCTATGGCAAAGCTCACTAGCCAAGGAGGGAATCCAGCAGTTTTATGTTGAAAGTGGTCTTGCATACAGATTTTCTGATGGCGTACTACCAAAGAGTATAATTTGCACCTACCCTATGTCCTTCATGCAGAGCACCACATAATGTTTTACAACAAGCAGCAGTTAAAATTGAAGATAAGGAATGTTTTTAAGGAAGGGTTTATGGAAGGCAGTTGGCTCAGAGAGATCGGGGGGAAAGAAAGTACAGTTACACAGAGCAGCAGAAATAAAAGTGCAACTTCTAACTGCAAAGGAGGTTTTCATCCTTAGAGGGGTGGGGGAGATCCCTGTTCAAATATAATAAATAAATTGCTTTTATGAAGAAATGAGATTTACAGATGTCAGGGCCTCTTATACGCTGCTGCTAATGTGGCATCACATCATGCACCAAGTGTAGACACAAATAGGTGTTTCTTTTTGAATACAATACGGGCTCTTGTGTACAAAAAGAAGGGGGCTCATAGTCATTAGACATCAGAAAACCTCAAAAACATTAATTCAGGAATTTATTTACTTAGAAAATAAGCCAATGTCCTCTGTTAGATCACCAGTCCATACATGCACATCTCCCTTATCTTGAGCTTCCTGACGGTTATTAACCACAATGAAAAAATTGCTAAGTACAGAGACCTGCCAGATAAGATTTTCCCAGCATGTTTATAGTATCCCTTTTGGATATGAAATGTATCTTCATCTTCTTCCTTACCTGTATACATGGAAAACGTTTCTCCTGCATGAGGAAGGAAAAGCGTTGAAAGATGAATGCATGCGTGCACTTTAAGTGGTTTCTTAAAGATTCTAATCAATCATTGTTGCTGCTTTTCCTGTGCTCCTCCATGGTAATAAAAGATACCATATTGCTTTCGTCATGCTAGCTCAGTGCATTTAGACATTCAAATACATCACTCTTTTGTAGATTATGAGTAAGCAAAAGTACATCTCAGATAATAGCACTGGAAATATGGCTAGGAATTCTTCACCTCCCGTGCAGATTTTTTACTGGATGCCATACTGTTGCTTTGCTGACATTGAAATGTGTTCCACCGTTTCGTCATGCAAGGTTCAGAGCTTGCTTTTTAGCTTCCTGTCTTTGTGCGAGTCTGTCTCCTAATCATTCAGATCACAGATAACTGTTGTTCCCACTACCTCTGTCTGTGGCATCTTTGAAACAGCTTACCTTCTCTCTCTTCTAAATGTGGGGTTTTTTTGTAAGTTAGAGACCACATGTGAATAAAAGTGAAATAGATAAATAAAATAATTGATTTAATAAATAAATTATTGATGTTTTAAGTAGTGTAAAAGCATAAAGGAAAGATAGTGTCTTTAAACAATCTATGTTATAATCCCTAAGAAACCCACCAGTTTCAGAAGAAATTGCACAAATGTCAGAACTTCCCGCAAGCAGAAAAGAATGGAAACACCACAAGAGTAAATACATGTGCTAACTTTCTTGAAAAGGTTGTTTCCAAGTGTCATCACTTCTGTGAAAGTTCCTCTGTTGGCAGAGCTATGAATGAAAATTCTTTTGTTGTCAGTTGGACAAGTGCAACAACATAAATGCTGTGAGGTGAGCGGTAGGGGGAGGGGGGAAGGGTGTTGTATTTGGATTGGGTTTTGTTGTTTTGGGGGTTTTTTTGTATGTCTAAATCCACCTGAACCTGCAAAGACTGCTGCTTACCCAGTTTGTTAAATACCAGTATGTGGATTCAATGTAAATAAAAATGGAAGATCACTTAACGTAAATGTTCCAAGTGAAGACCGCTCTCTCAATGGATAACATAGAAAAGAAAAAAATTAGACATCAGTAATCAAGCTCCCAGAGAAATACTTCAGTATCTTCATTTCACCATCCTAAAAGGGATAGATCTTCCAAGAAAGTTTCTGTAGCCACTGTGTAACTTTGCAGAGGTTATTCTGACTGCTGCAAGATCTTCTCTGTTGTTCCCTTTGAACTGGAGCATCTGTATGCAATTGGCAATGCAGAGTTACATGTAAAATATCAATTAATATGTACAAATTTCTAGACTTGCTAGAAGAAATAGGAGGTTCTTTAGGTACAATATTTGGCCATAGTTGGGAGTTGTGTAATCTGGTTGCACACAGAATACTCGGTGCTGTATCGAAGTATTTCCATCTTATGTTTTGAACCTGCAAGACATAGTTCAACTCTGATTTCAGCTAGGACCTCAGTGAGATGGTGACCAGGTAGGATTTGATTTTATGGAGATGAAAATGTTGTCAACCAAGAATCTCGAATTTCTTTAAGAAATTGGGCTACTGTTGTCATATATAGTGAATTTAGAGCTAACAGAAATGTTAGTAAGGTTTCTTTGTGATGGAGGTTTTTAGCAATGTATGCACAGACAGAAAACATCAAATTATTTTCCTTGTAGGAATGCTAACAACATTTAGTCATTAGTGACCTGCTCAGTGCTTGAATTGGTGACCTGAAGGAGATAGACCTATTACCAATCCACTGAAATAATCTTGTCCGCACTTACAGTAAATTTTCAGCTCTGGTACATTAAGAAAAATCACTGCTGTGTGGCCATCAAACTCATACTTCCGCTTGCATGATGGTCTATGATGACTCTGTCTCAGCTTGTAAAATGAAGTATCGGTAAGCTCATACCAGCTATCGAGAATTCATTTCCTCAGACTGCCTTGCCTGCTTGCGTAGTGGTGCACGCATCGATGCCCACAGTGAGACAGACCTGTTCAAATCTTATCAATTTTGCAATTGTCTCACCCTCTAGTGGCTTGTCTGGGAAACAAGATGTAAACGATGGTTAAATTTGAGCGTTGGTACTTAAATTCTAGGATGCCGTTCCCTGTATTTTCAGCTGACAACTACATTGTGAATGTACTTGCAAACTACAGTGTGGTGACTAACTAATTTCAGTCTGCCTAAAATTTAGATGCTGTCCACTACGCTGGAGATCTTGATTACAGGGGATGTCAGGTAGAATAGGCTTTTCCAATGTTTTCCACCGCTTATGTAAGCTAGCCAGAACAGTGTGT
The DNA here is from genome assembly GCF_011004875.1 of Balearica regulorum gibbericeps. Taxonomy (NCBI): domain Eukaryota; kingdom Metazoa; phylum Chordata; class Aves; order Gruiformes; family Gruidae; genus Balearica; species Balearica regulorum. The sequence goes on from NC_046186.1 coordinate 20,666,689, forward strand.
GTGGCAGTTTGAAAGGGTGATGGTTTGATATTATTCATATCTAACATAAAATCTTTTTTAGTGTGTGTCTGAGTCCTGTGTTGTTGAAATCAGGCTGTGAATTTTATTCTCAGAGTAGCATATACACTGTGTGGTTAAGTGGCAGAGTGTCAGTGTGAAGCAGTGCACTTCGTTTGTTAGACACTTGTATAGCTTCTTTATTTTATTTGAGCTCTGTCTCTTCATACTGATAGAAAAATATTCTCCTTAAAAGCTTGTGAGGTCCTATTTATTTATTTGTAAGATCTACGTGGACATCTGAATAATGATACCTGAACAAAAGAATTAATGAAAGTGTGTGTGTAGACATGATATTGACTCTTCGCTGCTGCAGAATCTCTTGGCATTCAAAATTATGCCAGAGGCTTTTGTACCTACCGCGGATGGAGATGTAACATTTAATACCTGATGGCAGGTGAAAATCAAGTTGTTGGTGGAGTTACAGACATTTGGAAGTACGGATCTTTTTTATGCTCATAGTTGTTTTTGCCAGAAACATAGGCTGTGTGTCAACTTTGCTGAAAACATATCGCTCATGGTACAAGCAAAATCGAGGCTAGTATAGTTTAGTAATTGATTTGTGATACATGATTTGTTTTAGCTTTGTTCCACTACTGCTCTTACATTATCTGTTTAGGTAGTGTTTTTTCAGAGTATCATCAGGAGTGGGTCAACTGAACAAATTTCATGAGTTAAACCTCATTGTCCTGCACACAAGAAAATCTCAAATAGTTTAGATTTTGACAGCAAATCCCCCACTATGAACAGAATGTTATCAGATTTCTGACTGTTGAAATTATTGTAATACTGCTTTCCCCCAAATACCATAACTGATGTACTTTATCTGTTTCCATCAGTACTTTTGGTCAATCTAGGATGCGTGTGTTGTTGATTGCACCTTCCTTTTAACAGTACATGTATTTAGGAAATTAAACACATAGATCTCCCAGTTAAGAGACAAAATGTAACAAGGTTGTGAAGTTGGGCACTCTTTCCAGATAAAAATCATCACAAATATTTCTAGCTTCTATACTCTTTCTTCAACTCTCCATCTCCTAGCAGATAATACTGGGATAGTCTTTTGCACTAATCAGCATAAACAAACTAGGGTTTTAACTTTCTGCAGCAACTGTTTATGAAAGTCAGGGGTTTGTTCTACTTCTGTTGGGAATTCCTGCAAGGAAGCAGTGGAGAAACACTCATTAAAATGAACAACTACCTGTAGCAACGTAAAGCATAGGCAAGAGTTGCTGTGTATTGCAGAAGGCAGTGATGTTTGAAATAGTAGCATTTGGCATTCAGTGCTTCTGTATACTCCATCAAAGGTCTGAGCCTTAGTCGTAAGAAGGTCTAAGTGTATGAATCAGCCAGTATGGAATTATTTGCTTTTCTATTCATTTTAGAGATCTCTCTTCTGAAAGGATTTTGGGTAGAACTAGCACAAATTAGGTTGTGAAATGCGTTGCCATGTGTTCTCTTATTGCAGATCATGATAGTTGTAAATGAGATGTGAATTTTCAAAACCAGAAAGTGATGCTAGGAGAGAAGCAGGAGACGAAATGTCTTCATCTGAAAGGATTGCTATTTAGAATGGGGTAACCGGCTTCTGCCTCTGACATGAGTTTAAGACCATGAGTGCCCTAAAAGTGAGATACGTGTTTAGGGGGTTTTGTTTGTTTATTTCTTAATAATGGATGTGTGGTAACCAGAGCTTCCCTGAGTGATTCAGGTGCTTTCCCAAGCTCTGATGATACACTGTGTCTATTTGCATCACAAATTCAAATGCAGTACAAATAGAGTAATTATTCTGTCTCTAAAGAACTTGATTAATCTTCCTGTCTGCACACAGCAAAAGAACTGTTCCAGTTCAGCTTTGTTTATGTTACAGCAGGAGATAGATATGGTATTTGGGCATAGGGAAGCCTCCACTATGGAAAATGTACAAGTCACTGGAATTGGTGGGTCATTATTTTGGATGGAAGTTATTCACAGGCAGAATTTCTTGGAAATGCTGTCTTTTTAAGGAAGGCTTTTGGATAAGGATGTGTGAAAGGGTGTTGGCTGACCGATCTCATTTGTTCCAGCCAGTCTAACTAGATCCGACAGGCAAGAGGAAAAGGAAAAAAAAAAAAAAAGCAAAGGAGTTAAGTTGGTGGTAAGGGGAACTTGCTCCAGGAAGCAAAACTCCAGTGACAAGAGCTGGTCAAGAGGTGACACAAGAGAATGTGCAGGTTCAGGAGGGGGGAACTTGGAGAAGACGGGGAAACCTATGGTAGTTGATATAGATTCCTTGGAGCAAAAGCAGGACCTAAACCAGACAAATCTACCTGAAAGGACATGAGGAGACAGGCAGGGAGTGAGTAAATTCACTGGAAGGAAGATGGGGAGGGCAAAGGCTTAAAGGAGACAGAAGGAAAGAAAGGAAAGAAAAGAAGGATGCAGGAACGGAAGAAAGAGGGAGGATAGAAGGAAGGAAGGAAGGAAAGAAGGAAGAGAAGGAGGGAGGGAGAGAGGAAGGAAAGAGCAAGAGAGCTTGGGAAGGAGGGAAAAAAGAGCTACAGAAAAGAAGGAAGAAAACATTTTGCAGCCAACTTGGGAAAAAGGGTATTGTAGGGTAAAGAGAGAGTTTGAAAGGCATTTGATGATATAGTAGATTTGATCAATTTATTTGAGATTTTATTCAACATTCTTTCATTCAACAGCACTGAAAAACCTATCAAATACTTGCAAAACATCTCAAGTGTTTTTTATGATTGGCTTTTTAGCACTAATTTGAATACTGTACCTTAGAACATTGACACTTTGTGATGAGGAGTTCTATTACCTCTTATGGGTGTGGAATCTGTTGTATTTTGTAATTTTTTTTCACCTATGTGAAATTTTATAGTTATAACTTGTTGTTCACTAACCTTGCAGTCTAATAGTCTCATCACTGACCCCCCTTTTTTCTCTTGTGGCACAAAAGGGATAATAACATAAAAACAAAGCCAGATTTTCAGAAGAGCTTGTGACTCAATGACTGTTAAGCATATTCATTAATATGTTCTTTTGAAAATTTAGCATATTATGCCAAATCAGACCTTAAGGCATTAGAAGCTGGACTCTTGCTTTCCTTGGTTTTCCAAGGAGGACATAGAAAATTTGAGTATTGCTTGAAAGTGATTATAACTGTCTTTTAAAACTTAATTCTTAATTTCAGAAGATGGGACACATCTTTGGTTAACACCATTGTATTAGATTTTGTTAATGTTAATCTAAAGATTCTTCTAAGTAGCTACTAAATTAATGCAGCTAATTCAGTATTCAGGGAAATGAATTGCTACTGAAAATACTAATATATGCTGATGTAAGTTCTTTACTTATTAAGCCAGATTCTGCTTACACTTACAGGGGACTATCTGTAGCTCAGATAGTTTATGATATGCTTGATTTTTTTTGCACTACAGGCTGGATTTTTGAAAGAGGCTTAACAGTTTCATAGTTCAACATGTAACCTGTGTTTACTTGCTTGCAAAGTTGGATTGGATGCTATCTGTGTAGTAAACCCGAAGTTCAGAGCTTAATTTCAACCACATAGAAAATCTAGTTCTGAGTAATTAATACCAAAAACTGAAGGGAACACGTACATGATATGAAGTCAGGAATTAGTATCACTTACTCTACTGGTTCAAGCTTGATCACATAATTTTGAATGGTTAATTTTGACCAAAGTGGACTTTATGCTGAATCAGGTTATTCTCATCTAACTTGGATCAGATTACATTCATTTCTTTGCAGCTGTCAGAAAGTCAGAAAAACAAAAAAGCCCGCGAAGCCAACATAAACAAAGTACTGTGTGTGTTAGTTAATTAAACCGAAATGCGATTACAAGTTCATATCTGATCTGGAAGCATCATATTGCTAAGTGATCCAGTATTAAGGCCTGCAGTCCCATTTTCTGGGCTAAACAGAGTTGGATTACAAAATGAAATGTCACTTCTGAAAATCGCCCTTGATATTTAACATGTATTAAGAGTTGTAAAATATCAGCTATTGTATAAAAGACATAGGAAGAGACTTTTACTCCCTTTTACGAAGGGCACATATTTCACAGTAAAACCTGCTGTAATAAACTATGTGTAATTTAAAGACCATGAATGGTTTGGGTTTTTAAAAAAAGCTGGTTTTTGTAACTTAAATGCCATGTAGAGGTAGCAATCCTTTTGACTGTGGGATACTTGAGAAAAAACAAGTAAAATTTACAGATTGCTGAACATTTTTTTTTTTTAATACTTTAAACTATGCATAAAATTGTCAGTCCCAGAAGTTTCATCTGCAGCATATGAAAATTTTCAGTAGCACCTAATGCAATTAAAGCAATCCTGAATTGATTTTGCCAGGCACTAAGCAATTGTTATAAATATATTACAGCCCAAAATTTAAGCAGGTGGGTCATTTCATAAAATGACTCCCAAATCATAATAAAATGAAAAATGTCTCCAAAGATTTGACCGAAAATTTTCATTCTGGACAATTAATATTTAGTCCAAATAAGGAAGCAAGTCAATCACTGTTACTCCATGTCCCACACCATATGTACAAGCATGAATTTTTACTATGTATTACTATCCAGCATCCCAACCAGACTATTACAATAGGCAGAGCTCATAAGGGCTGCAGGAACAACAGGCTCCTGCTTTCCTTTGGCTCGGACTCACATGGCAGAAGAGGTAGAATACAGCATCTAGAAATGCTGGCGTAGTTGTTGAATCAAGGTTTTGGCAGCTTGTATAAGGTGAACTCTGCAATCTCCAGTTTCTGTCTTCCAATTGAAATCTGTGTATTTACATACACAATAGGATTTATTTCGACACAGGTGTAGTTTATCATTATCTCTATGAGGCCAGGTTCAGTGAATCAGCCCAGCGTTTTCTTTAGAGTCACTAGAAGGGAGGTACTTTGTGGCTTACAATTAGTTATTAGACAAGCCTTAGCTGCAGGTAAATTGTTTGCAGTCCCTGAAGATTTTGTTAGGTCTGTCCTGGGGCTAACTTCGGTACTGTTGAATAGAAGAATTTAGAAAAGTTCTCATTTTGAACCTATTCTAGAATTTGTAATGGAGCCTATAGTATTTTATATGCCAAAACAGTTAAAAATCAAAACACCTTGTCTTTTAGGGATAATTACTTCCAGATTTAACAAGAATTAAATTTGATTTTCGAGTGAATTGGTATATTACATCTTCTGGCATTAAAAAATGAAAGGGAACCTCACAGTAAAAATTACTAAGGAGCCTGATAACCTTTGGAAGTTATTTATAGGTATATTTAGGGAAGAAAAAGAGGGTCATTGTTTTATTGTCACAAAATGCATTATAATAGGAGATGCTTAGGGACAAGTAACTTCCAGGAAAGAAGCAGGGAGTCAAAAAACAACAATACACATTTTTCTTTAAGGTAATAGGAGCTGCCCCCTACCTAGGAGTGAATGGTTTGTGGAGGCTAGATGAATTCTTAAGAGCTGATCTTGTCAATAATGCTCCTTGAACTTGATTCATCATCATTTGGTCTCATCTATTTTTTCCCCCAGTCCCTGTTCCTACTGTGCTGGCTAGTTTGCATCTTTGCTCTTATTTGCTCTCGCCCCCTGCTTCCAGCCTCCCAGAGTGCCAGCTCTCTGCCTGCTTGGGATTCGGCTGTGCTGTAGACCTTTGCTAATGGGTATGGTAATCAGGGTAGAAAGGAAAAGTAGAATCAGCCTTCTTAAGAGACTAACACATGAATACATTAATGTGTAGCTTGAAAGGTACCTATAGTCGTGTCCTGTGTCATTTATAGGGCTGCTGGTAGATCTTGCGTCATTTCTCAGGATATCGCATACCAATTTGTATTAACCATAGGGTGTGTTATGTTAGCGGTGAGAGAGGTTATCATGCGACTACATCACAAGTAATGCACATTATGACTCTGTGTTTGTGTGATACCGCCTCTTACTTTAAGAATGCACAAACAGAGGACTCGTAAGAGATTTACAGAGGAACTTTTTCTCAAGCACATAACGATATGCAAATATCTCAGGATCAAAGGTAAGTCAAAGAAAAATGGCATTGAGTAGAATAAGTGAGCTCAGCTAGCAGCCTAACTACATGACAGACCCACAGGCAACTTCAGAGCTGTCAGCTTCACAGCCTGTGGAGCCCACCAAGGGGCCAGATGCTGCTGCTGGATGAATATTTTCAGCAGCTTGGCATCTGAGCTCTGTGATGGCCTGTGTGTCACATCGGAATGGGAGCTTTCACCGTGCTGCTGGGGATGGACACAAAGGAAAACAGATTTGCTGATGTTAATGGCAATTAAAAATAAATTGTCGTGATTGTTTTTAAGCCGAGTTCTACCTGCCAGTTATTAAAGAGCAAAACCACCTCAAAAAATGAACCTGAAGCTTTGCTTTATTTAAAAGCACACATTTAAATTATACATGCTTGCTGTTTATTTCTAGATTCTGTCAGCATTGTATTGAGCAAAAGTGGGAAGCGTATCAATATACATGTATACACATATATACATGTATACACATATACACCACATCCTATAGGGAGTTACATGCATGATATCCATTTGTTCAGCCCTGTATCATATTCAGTCTGGGCACAAAACGGACTTTCTCTACCTGGAGCACTGATGATAATGAAACTAATGAAAAAATACTCCCCAGATTTACTTCATCTGGTAGTGATTCCCAGTGCATCACAAGTCAAAGCTACCCTTGTTTACTGAGATAGTGTTACGTATGAAGCTCTAAACCTGTTATGGCTAGAAGGACAATTTTAGCTCTGCGGCCTGTTAGTTAGCAAAACTCACTAGAAACAGGTATTTCATTTTTCCCTTCAGTTTTTTAAACAATGAAAGTACTTTTTTTTATTTCTAACAATTAGAAAAATAGTCATCAAGGGTTATTTGTATGCGATGTTGAAGTCTCTTGACTGGCTAGCCTGAAATTGAAGATGTATTTCAAAGAGAAAACAAAAAGTATTTGACTTGCGTTCTGTTGGGCTTGGAGGTAAAAAAAAAAAAAAAAAAAAAGATGAATTGTTGAGGGTAGCTTTCTTCATTTTTTTTTTTTTTTGTAAACACAGTACATCAGCTGGTAGAATCAATTAAGAACAAAACAAGCTAGTGTCTGGGCTTAGGAGAGCCCTTGCCATCTGTGTAGTGATGTAGCTTCCTCAGAAGCTGCTATAATCCACAGTCCAGGGAAAGATGCCGGATTTCTACCCTTTACGAGTATGGTCAACTGCAGGTACACATAAGAGCTGCATTGGATGGGCTTTGCTTAGGACTGAGCAGTCAGTGGCACTGTTTTGATTGAGTATGTGTTCCACAAACGGATGAAGTTCAACCCTGAGCAGGGAACTAACATAAAACCAGTAAATCACTTGGATCCTGTTTAACCCTAAAATTTGCACATGCACTTGCCATTTGGACAAGAAAGCCTGTAATTTGGGCAAGAGAATTGGCTACCTGCAATCACAAATGACTATGTGGAGAGGTGTTTCCTCAAACATAAGGGTCTTATTTTTCAGTTGGATTCATCTAATCCAATTGTTTTTTGCTAAATCAGGATTTGTAATTTTTTTCCTATGAGAAGGATTATTTTTGTTGACTCCTGAATGGTCAGGGAAGCACTTCACAACATTTCAGAATGCATTCAGAAACTGCCTCAGATGCACAAAACCAGAATGCCTATAAAAGCCTTTCGATGCAAGCCAGCTGTTTGCTGTAACCCTCCTCTCCAACCCAACAGCCCTGTGCCCCAGTGAATTATTCTAAAGCACATTCTAGACAGGAGATATAATGGCCAAAATGGGAGTTTAAGAGACTTTCCAGAATGTTTATGACTGCTCCACAGAAACCGCTTTCCTTGTTCATATAAATTAGATTTTATAGATTTACTAATAACAGCTAAAACCTTAAGCCTGCTGAGGTTTACCCATGCAAAATTGTCTAGTGAAAGAAAAAAACATGAAAACACACTAAAACATCTGATAGGGATTGAGGAGGAGTTAGTGCACTGAAGTGGTTACATTTATTTAGCAGACAATAATAAAAAAAACCTAAACCAGCCTGGAACATTATATTTTGGGTGAAAAACTGGCACAGGACTTCATCCAGTTTGGAGTCTGGAGTAAGATTTTTTCCTGCATTAGTGCCTGAAATATTTGATCTGCTATAGTTTCTGAGTCATCTTTCATGATACCTTTTCATTGACTGTAAAAGAAGCTGAATCAGACTAATGAGCTGACCCTTTTTTCATTTCTGAACAAATGATTCCATTGCTAAATATATAATATGATAGATTTAATCAGTTTTGATAGTGCAGGCAGTAAAGTAGTATTAAACCCTGTCAGGAGACCTTTTGAAATTCTAATAATAATAATCAAGTAATTAGAGCCAGTTCAGTGTTTTTCCAGTATTAGTGTATGCTTTTCTTCTATTAAATCAAGCCAGAAGTAAACAAAAAGTTCAATAAAACTGGAATAAATTAAGTTACTTCATTCCCTTACTCTGGAATTTGTTGGTTAAGTGGTTCAAGAATTTCCAGTTACCTGTATTCCTCAAAATTTCCCAACAAACAAAGGTAATATATTGTGACAGTTGTGTGTATCATCACAACTATGTTGTCTCTGTATTATCGTGAAATCCTGATTCTGATGGAAAAGTAATTGTTCAGATAATTTTCTAGACATTAAAAAACCCCAAACCTGAAGTGTTTATTGAAGTGGGCAGACAAAGTCTTGATCACAGGCTGTTGAATCTGATGCATGGCTCAGCTTTGTGTGTATGAATGTTAGAAGAATGAAAGGGGAAGACCAACATTGGAACAGGTTTCCCAGAGAAACTGTAGATGTCCGTTCTTGAAGGTTTTCAAGACTCAACTGAACAAAACCCTGAGCAACCTGGTCTGGATTCAGTATTGACCCTGTAGAGAGCAGGGTGGTCTTTAGTCCTTTCAGCCTGAATGGCTGTGATTTTCTGATCCTGTAAAAAAGTGAGCTTGTAAAAGGAAATATTAAAGGAAATGTTGGGATTAGAGAATTCCATAAAGACTAAATGATAACCTGTGTCTGCTTAAAAAAGAAATAAAAATACCAGAGCTTCCCTGTGCCCTACAGGGAGCCACAATGGTTTTGAGACTGTTCCCAGAGGTTTCACCTCTTAAAGCCCCTACTGTAGGGAGTGATATTACAACATCAAAGATGACTCTGACGCATCATTCCCAGCAGGTAACCCCATCCAAGGTTAGTAGGGTGCTGAATGATGTCATACCACAGTAGGCAATGAAGTACTAAGTTATTGCCTCTGATTTAGCCAGTGGACCATAACTGATGAAATTATTAAATAGGGACTTCAGAAGGAGTAAATGAACAAACATTTTTTTCTACAGTTTGGTCTGTGACTGTGGTAACTCTTGATACAAGCAAAAAATGTTTAGTGTGTAGGTGATGTTCCTAGCTAAAACATCCACTTCTGTCATTCCAGAGGGTTCACAACTGCTTCAGTTTTCCTTGTTTTGTTTTCCTTCTCTATCAGTATCTTCATAAGGCTTCTTGGACTAATATCCACTATCAAAAAGGATGCATAGGTCTCATTTTTGCATAGATCTTACTTATTGCCACTAAGATGACTTACAAGTAGAACTATTCTGGAAGCTTCTGTCTAAATTTTATGACAGAAAAATTACTGTTTGTGTTGACCAAGTCAAGGAAAAAATGATTTGTCAAGTCAAAATATTTGCTTAGAGTTGGTCAGACGCTAATCTGCCTCAGCTAGCAAGCTGTTCCGTAGAAATTCATAGTTCAATAGTTTATGTCTTTGCTCTCCATCATATTCCAGACTCCTAAACCAGTTAGATTGTCTCCACGAAACCTGCTGATCAGTGTACATTATGGGAGACTTTCTCATTCTTCTGTCAGTTCTGCTAGCAAGAGTTCAGCAGATGAAGAACATCTTCAATTGGATGAAGAACAACAAAGTTTAATTTACCATGATAAAGTCAAAGAGAGAATTCCTCTGTGCAGAGGTACTCATAATTCCTATGTACTGAAGACACTTGCTTCCTTTCTGTCAAAACAATGTAGTTGTATTCTATTTTCACAAAATTTTGTTCTATGAATAAAGAAAATGTGTTTCTCTGCTTCCTGCTGATTACAAAATGTTTGCCCTTTTGCCATTTCTTTTTGGATAGAGATTAGACCAGTTGTGTGTGTCATCCTAATAATAGATTACCAAAATTTTCTGTCTTTGAGGATTATGCTATGAGTAATTGAAAGACTACACTGTACACAGAGAGTAACACCTTTCTGGTAAGGCCTACTATAAGCACACTTCCTATTGCCCCGTTACTTTCTACTCTTTGAAGGTCCACTTGTGCTGCCAGTTCCTGACTTTACTGCTGATGAGCAATTTGATCTATATGTTGTCTCTCCAATCTCCAGTCACGTGCTGTCAAAACTGCCACTGTTGTGCAACAGTGCAACTTGACAGAGCCAAGGAGAAACCAAGGAAAAAGAAGTTTTCAGAGATAAGTGGCCCAGAAATTCCAAAGTCCATTGGATTTATTCCAAGTTTGACTATTTTAAATATAGATTGTGGTATTTTCCTATTTAAGAAATAATGCCATAATCACAATGATGTCAAAACCAAATATTACCTTTTTATTACTTTTTCCAGTCAGATCTTTTTGTACCTTGTAAAGGGTGAAGAATAAAAGATTGAACAATAGTAAGGATGGACTGTGTTGGTAAGAAGTAGTTTACACTTAAGATGATTTTACACTTAGGAACATGTTGCTTTCTGTAGAAAAAAAAAAAAAAAAAAAAAAAAAATGGATATTCCTGAAAAACAGTAATGGCAAAAGAAAGTTGTCATTTTTCCAGAAGTACAAAGGTGAAAGTGTGTATGTGTAATTGGATTAGTATGAAATTACATGCATTACGTTAGCATAATAGTGATTCTACCTCCAATAATGTAAATTGGAAGTCTGAGAAAGACATTCTCTTCAGAAACAAAGCCTGAAACTGAAACAAAGGTGGCATGAGCTGAGAGAAAAGACTGCAGAAAAAAGAGCTTCCTTAGTTTCACTTAGTCCACTGAACCTATCAAAGTTCATCTAGTCCCACCTGCTCAAAAGGTACATTACTGTTTCTTTCTTATCCTGCTCTGCAGTTATTGTTTATTATTATCAGTTTTTAAATAACTGAGTATGTTAAATTACTATACACTGTGTTGTGATACTCAAATCAAAGAAAGATCTAAAATGTTGACTTATTTTAAGATGTGATGGGTGCTCTATCCTTAATTTGCAGCACTTAAGAGTAAGAATAGAAAAAAAGATGCAGATGTATTTTGCTTTACATTTTCAGGCTTTTTATAAAGAGAAATCCAAGTCTTGTGTGTTCTGAGGTAAACAGTGAAGGTTTCATTAACTCCTTCGAAATAAGAAATTGGTCCAGAAAAATGGGAAAAAATAACCTTCACCAATCCAAAACTTATATAAAAACCTCTATCTGATAGACACCTTTCTGGTCCATGCAGTAATTACACACTGAAATTATGACCTTTGGAATGAGAACTCCTTTTGAGCTCTATCATGTAAAGTTGTAATGGGGCCATAAAATCCTTATAAAAATTTATGAAAGAAATTTGACTGAATGAGTCTGGTGGATAATTTAGAAACCTGAGTATCTCAGTCACTTTGCTGAATTTATACCTTAAAATTTCTCTGACATGATAGCATTGCCCCAGTGAGGTAGTGCCATTCATTAAGTGATGGCATCAGGATCTTATCCAGAAGATGCTATTTAGATGAATCTTTGCTGTCCATTTGTTTCTAATGACTAGAGGGGACAGAATGACCAATGCTATCCAAAGTGATGGGCAACCTTTGATGTCCACCATGAGAAATCATAAAATTATCTGTCTTTTAAATGGTAGCAGCCCATAGTAATCTCAGAAACTCAATAAGATCTTTGGCTGAATATGCAAAACGGAGTCAGAGTCACAAGCCACATATAATAATCACGAGCTTTTAGAATTAAATCTGTATTAAGGCCTTCAAACAACAGAAAGTAATACATTTATAGTTTTGTCCATTTCCTCCTTTCATCCCGAGTCCATCTTCTTTGTGGACTCCAAAAATCTCAGACTCTATTGGAAACTTTGAGAAACAATTAAGACTTAGAGTTAATCTTCCAATTTTTATTTATTTATTTATTTTCAATTTCAAGTGACTTGCTGTGTAAATTTTTCAAAAAAATGATTTCCTTTATTCAGGTACATGTTACATGATAAAACTCAAGTTTAGAAATGTTAATAGTTCACTCAAGTTTATGCAATCATTTCCTCATGAGAGGTGTTGGCTTGCAGTTCTTCTGTATTCAGTATGATTTCCTGCTGCCTGCCAAGTGGATGTCGGTGCAGTCCTAACTGTAGGAATACACTGTTACAATAATTATAAACAACACTTTCACAAAAATTATTTTTAGAACAGCAACTCTCCTTTTCAATGTAAACATACTTTTTTCTGCCATAGTGGCAATTTTAATGTGGGCAAGCAGTATTCCATTTGCTTTTTTGTAGGTGGTATCCTCAAATTACATAGAAAAGATTTCCCTTTCCCTTCCCACCCCAAGTACGCCTGGTTATTTCTAAGTTTAGAAATATATTATTTCTAAGTTTAAAAATATATTGATTCATATGAAAGGTACTAATTTATTTTTTTTTAAAATAAGACTTCACTTTGTTTTGTTTGTTGTTCTTCCACTATACTGTGTAGCTGGAGAGCTAGTTCTGTTTACTTGCTTTCAAATGGTGGTAATTCAACTTTACCAGGCAGTATTTAGGTAATGGTATTTGAAAGAATCTCTTGTATGTTGGATGTCAGAGGTAACTAGTACTGTACTGGCAGAGGTCAGAAGGTAGTGGTTAGGGTCTTGCACTACTTCTGTCAATCTAGCAAGGTTTTTAGGCACATGCTTAACTGTAAATATATGCAAAATCCCCCAAATTGCATGGAATATAAATAAATTTATAAATAAGCTTGAAGAAAGCAGTTGTCTCATGTAATTCCCTCAACATATGCACAGAACAGAAGTCTGTTACTTCTGGAGAAAGCACTGCTCTTGTTTGCTGAGGATAAAGAGGGAGAAAATAGGAGCTCTGAAATGAGGGGAGACATCCATAGAGAAAAGAAAGGCGTGTGATAGTAAATATATGAGAACGTTAGTTACACTACTACATTATTTTTTATGTTGCTCCTTTAGTTTCTTACTGTCCTCTTGTATTAGTCTCTCAAAACGGGAATATTTCTGAAATGATAGCAATTCAGTGTATGGATATATTCTACCCTGCTCTTTGTGAGACCTGAAGTTCATTTCAAGAAAATAATGTAGGCTTCTAAATCATTTGACTACATCTGAAAATTTTAGTTTGCTTTCTAAAAGAGTTTCCTTTAGAAAAATAGTAACTTATTCCTGTAATTAATCTACATTATTATGAATATTTTTTGCTTTGAAAGGACATTTGGAGATTGGTTCCACAGAAGGATCTGTCGCCAGTATCCATTTTACTTTTCATTTTATTCTTAGAACCTATTCAATTCTGCCGTAAGGTATCTGGGTGTCTGAGTATACAACGCTTATGACACAACTCTCTTTCCAGACAACAAATGTTGTTTATGCCTTTTTGCTGAAGTGCCTTCTTTCTGCCCTTACCAAACCAAGGATTTAAGCTACTGCAGTCTAACCACATCAAGAACATCTAACTATGCCAGCAGACTTCTGATAAGCCACTGCTACCAGTTCCATTTATCTTTGTCTTTAGGCACCTCAGTGTTCTTCACATCCCTACCAATTGTTTAAATATATTTATTTTTCACTTTTAGATTTCAGACCTAATGCAGCAGTCTTCTGATCTGGATACATAGGCATGGGTTTTTTTAACAATATATGGGAATGACATTTTTCAGTAATCTTTCAATTTATGTACATTTCATAATGCTTTCAGCATATTGTCTTATATATACAATCCATGATACTTGGTTATTCTCTGTATTAAGGTTCTCTCGAAAGAATGCAGGTTTAAAAGGTTCTTTACTTTTTTGACATTGCAGAACTAATGCATTGTTCTGCTGGTTATTTCTAAATAAGAAAAGGAAGTGTTGTTCGTATACATATTTGTGGTACAATAATATATCTTATGATTTAGAACCCTAAATTGAACTACAAAAAGAGAGAGACCTCCTCCTAAATGAAAGGGATGGGGCTTGACTGAAATCAATCAGGTGGACTTTTAAAATTCCTTGGAAGGAAGCAGTTACATAAGTACAAATAATAAGAATAATAGTGAGGAAAATTGAAATTAATACATGTTTGATAAGAGTTTTCTACACTATTCCTATATCTAGAGTATTTCAATGGCAAAATGGGAATTAGTCATTCAATTGTTTGTTTTCCAATGGAAACAAAAAAAGTTTAAAATTAATTAGGTACCTAAACATGCAAGTAGAAACAGATACAGTAAAATTGCCTAAGCTCCATTGAAATTACCTGAATATGTTTCAAATACATGGCTTGGAAGCCCGACTACTTTTTTTACCCCTTAAAACCAAAAATCTCCATCAATTTTTAATTTGGATTTTAAAAAAAAATGTCTTTTTTTCCCCAGTAAACTATATTGGATATTTTCCAGCTGATATTATCTTTCTTTTGCTTCCTAACTTTTGAGATTTGATTTTTGTATATATTGTATATAATACCTATATATCCCATGGAAATAAATCCAACTTATAACCAATGAAAGTGAATGACAAAATAGAGATGTGACTGTCACTGTCATTTCCCCTCATCTTTTTTGTGTTAATGTTTATTTTCTCATGCCATTGATTTCAAATTCTTTAATATCCTGCTGAAGCATGAGCCATTGAAATTTTCAGGATGTGGTGTGTTGCAGAAAGAAAAATGTAGTTGTGTTGTATATCTACTGGATGCAGCAGTGGGTAAAGAAAGAGCTATGGACTGTCATCGTTTTAGGTAAAATGCATAGAATTGACGGTAAAATGTTCATTGACCTAAATGGTTTCCTACCTGCTATACATGTGCCTATTCATCTTAGATATCAAAAAAGCAGACTGATGAGCTGAGCACATATTTCTCCAGTCACACAAGACATGTGGAGGCTAAGTCAGAATTTGGGTTTAAATAACCAAAAGGCATACCAAGATTTAACACTTGTGATAATAATAATATTGTATTTTAACAGCCAGTTCCAAATTCAGGCCTTGTTCTAACAGTTCATTCATTATTTGTCATACTTAAAAGTCTGACATAGAAAAACGTAAAAGAGAGGACATTTGGCTTTTAGTTATAATGTTGTACTTATTGATAATTCAATTGAATCAACATAAATAAATGCTGTTGCTTACTAAATGATGATTTCTCATCTGCTGCTCAATATGAAGACAACTAATCTAATGTGAATAGATAATTGTTGGGCAAGGGCTTGTGAATACATGTGCAATTCACTTAGTATCTCCATGTTCAAGGTATAGACATGCAATTAGATACCAGGAGGCAATAACAACGCTCACAGACACACATTACTGTCTGAAAACCAGAATGCATGACCTAAAGAGAACCTTTTTGCAGTGTCTTTTGTGGATACTGCAATGATCTCAACTGAAGAAATTGTCCTTTGAATTATCAGACCACCCAGATTTGCTGATGAGATAGAACATATGTTTATAGAAAGGTTTTAGGTGTGCTGTTCACTAATTCTTTTACTATCTAAAAATATATTTTTAAATGTCCTTGGTTTTTCCTGCCAATCACATAATCAGTTAGTCCCTGTTTCTTTTCTTGTGGGGCTAAGCTGGCTTCCTCATTTTTGCAGTTCATCAATACAAAACTGATTTGAAGCTGAGCTGTATAATAATAAGCCTTTCAGCAGCCAGGCTTGACACTTGCCTTGTAATTAAGGCCTTGATGGTTGTGTTGATGGCAAATGAAAGAAAATGGCTTTGTTCTCAATTCCAGAGGCTTGATTGCTGGTTCTCGTTCTCACCTGAATTCGACCCATTCTGCATTGTGCACATGATTGCTGGAGTGTGAGTAATTGCAGCGCTGGCAGATGACATTTTCATGAAGCACACTCTGCACTGCTCCAGAGGGAATTTACAGAATTTATAGCTGGAGAAGCTCATCAAACATGGATTTAGGAAATGCCTATGTGAAAAGTGGGAGCCCACAACCAAATATCAGAGCTTTTCTTTTGACATTTGCTTTTACATAAAGGACTGTGGTCTGCAACCTGTCTTACCTTATGGTAGCAGCCTATTCCTGACCAGATTTTGTGATTAAGTACAGTTAGTAAAGTTTATTAACGCAATTTTTTTTGCATGTTTTCTTGTAATTTTTTGTTTGAATAGGAATCTCAGCAGAGTAGATGGAAATTTATTTTCTTATTTCCATTCATATTTTTAGATTTCCCTAACCTTTCAACTATTTAAAAATTGTCAGCTGTTTCATCATACTTATTGATGAAAATGTATGCTTGGTTTTTATTTAAATCCTCTTGTTTTGTCAACCTTTTTGCATTACAGCATATTGTGTTTATTTTAAATGAAAATGAATGTACATTTAAAATAGTCACAAAGGCTTCTACAATGGAAATATACTTCAGCAATTAAAAATCAGATCTTTAGAAAGAAAACATTAATGACTTTTGTATTGACAAGTTCACAAATTTCAATGAAGGGTGTTTTGCGTGTTGTAAATAAGAATTGCATAATAAAAATGTGCCTTATAGGTAACATATGCCACGATAGACGTAATCTTTCCTTCCCTCTGCCTTAGTACTGCTTTTTCCTCTCCATCTGACAGTCTTCATGCCTGTCTTGTATTCACCATGTTCTTGTCTGAGCCCCTGGTGCCTCTCTTCACTCTCATAACACAATAGGGCTTGGATGACTACCTGTAGTTGTTGCTGTGGTTGTATCTTTCACAGCACCTCAACCAACAGAAACATTTATGGAATCCTGCTGACCTTTTTCAATCACAACTATTTAGGCTGTCAGCAACTTCACACGTGAAGATTCATAGCTGCTGTGACTCAGACATATTTTTACACTGCTGTCTGTCTAGCAAGCCAAACTACCTGCACTTCATTTTTAGCATTTCTTGAAGCTTCTTAATCATAGCAAGTAGGGAGCCTTTCCTCCTTGTATTTGGTATTACTGAAAGTCCTGAGCAATTGAGTGATTGAAGGTTGGGTATTTTTTTAATTAGGCTTATTGATTAACCCCTAGGAAAAGTTAGGTGAGAAGTCCTTTGAGTTTCTGCAATAAATATTAGATTCAGAGTAATGCTGATTATTTAAAACACACAGAAAAAAATATGAGGTCTAAGCTGATGATGTTAAACTGCCTGTTGTTTTAGGGCCTAACTTATCCTCATTTCAGTAATAGATCTCTCTATCAATACTAATAAATGGCAACAAGAGGAGAATCAATCTAGACTGCTGACAGTTGTTTTAATTTATACTATAGTCCTCAGGTAATTGGGTAGCACAGGGGGAGACTTTCAAAGTGTCTTATCTAAATTTATGGATGTTATGGCACTGCCATTTGCAAAAAGTAGAATTTTTCTTTGTTGTTGTTGACTTGAATGGGAACGAGATGAAACCTGTTGTGAATACACCTTAGTTTTAGTCATACATTGCAGATCTCGTAATATACTTCCAATACCAATGTTAAAGTCTGCTCTTAATCTTAAGTGTTCCTTGAGGACTCACTTAACATATTCAGATCCTGTAAAGTTCTTAGGCAATTAAAAATTTTTGAGAATTTGGGTCTCAGAGAGTCACTAGTTGTCTTTTGAAGCCATGAAATTAATCACACTCAAGGTCTAAAACTCAAGAACTGGAGACAGAAGTCTGTAGTTCTTCATTACATCTCTTACAGTTATTACTGGAAAGCTGACGTGCCGTCAGATACCTTTGCACTTGCTGACACTCTTCTTGCAGAAATGTTAGGGACCCATGTGCATTATGGAAGCCTTTTGAGGTGCATTCCTGCTTTCAGTGTGTTCTTCTTGCAGCAGTCCCTCTCTTACATTGAGATTTGAGTGGCAACTCAGCCCCAAGAGGGGAACTTGCTGTTATCGTTCACAGTGCCTGTAACAAAACAACCCGTACCTGTCCAGGGCCTGGAGTAGAAAAAGGGCAGGTTGTTATCTTCTGTGTCCTTAGTCAGGATCTTTGACATGCAAAATTATTCCCTTTGTGGGAATGAGACCTGAATCGAAGCAGACCATGGTGAGAAAATCCTGAAAATTTTAACTATTTTGCAAATCTGTTGCAAAATGGGGAAAGGGATGAAAGCAACAGTCACTGAACTAGAATAGTGAAATGTGGCAGTGAATAGAAGGTTTTGAAACTTGCTGAGGTGAACAGAAGAAGCTGCCTGATACCATTACCTTAATTATGGTGACGGTCCAGGACACACTGGGCACGACGGTCAAATACTATATTATGTAGGCCATTTTTTGATAGTATTAACATCTAACACAGCAGCTGTAATGTTGAGAATCACCTTAATGCTTTATTGTAAAAGTTAAAATATTGCAAGTCATGAAAAATGTTCAACTGGCATTCCTATGACCTTCGTGCCACTACCTCTGGTACTTATTTGAAAGCTTCAGTTCACTTCAATAAACCTTCCCTTACCCTATTTGTGACCTTCGCCTTTTATACACACATCTCATTAACTTTCTCAACAAGAATGTTAATAAGATCTGCTTTAGTTTTCTCTAACACCCTTTCATGCTTGCTTTTCTGTCATCTTTTCCTCGAACCTATCCCATTTGCCTCAGTGACTCAACACTCGGACATCTTGTTCTCTTCCCTCATCTCTCCCTCATACTTGTCTCCTTACTTTGCTTTTTGTCTTTTGCTTGACAATACAAACATGTGGTCTTCAGCATCTCAGCACTGGCTCTTAATTTCACCTGTCTTTTCAATTCCCTTCTAGCCTTCACATCCAGGGGAAAGAGATTGCCCATCTTGTGCTGTGTTTTCAGGCTCGTCGTGAGGTGACCTTTTGGCATGTGGCAGAGCTGACTGTGTATCATACATGGCTGAGGCTATTGCATGAGAGTATTGGCTATTTTGAAATATTTTTCTTTCTCTCTCTCTTTTTTAAGTCTTCAGGAATTTTACAGTAAAGGGAAGAGTGTCTTACCTGACTCTGCTTCTTCTGTGCCTATTGTAAAGGCCGTTACATTCTCTGGCACCACACAGCATGCTATGTTATCTCCTCCTGTATTATGAATTTCCAGCTAGTGCAGCCAGTCATCAACAATTACTTGTTTCCACTGAGAAACCCAAAGTTCTTGGACACTATGATGAGTGTATGTGAGTAGCTCTTCTATTATTCAAGGGAGATGATGAAAGCACAGAAGTTTCCTCCTTTCATTTATAAACAGGAATATTCCTGTATTTTTGGTTACTCCTTCTTGTAAGCCAGCACCTCTATTTGTTATGGGCTTATTACAAATCTTTTTTAATCTAGATAGAACTTCAACTTGTCTTACTTTGTAGTATCTGTTAATCCGTAAGTTATTTATTCAACATCTGTTTTACCTGCTAGTGAAGCATTTTTACTTTTTGATACAAATTGGACAGCACAGGGGTGAAGCACACTGTAGTATATTAGATAATGGTTTCTAAACATATCTCATTTTATTAATGATGTATCTTGTGTACCTTTGGGGACAAGTTGTATACCTGTCTATGTCTGCCTCTGCAGGTTATTCTTCCATTCAAGAATGTTACATGTTTTGCTCTATAGATCTGTCAATATAGCTCTTTGATATTGTAGCTGATATGTTAACCCACCTTAGTTTTATACTTTGGACAGTATTAGAAATCAACCTGTTGTAGGAATTTGCCCTACAAATATCCCATGACCCATTTGAGGTCTCCTCTACCTGCATCAGAGGACACCAAGGCTTCGTCCTCCCGACACCTATGTTCATAAGCATATTTTGCTTTCTTCTTTGTTTGCTATTAGAGGTTTTGTGTTGGGTTGTTCTGTAGTCGTTGTCTTGCCCACCTCCAGCGAACTGTGATATACCCCAGTTTTGCATTGGAGGGACTGCTTATAGTAGTGATACCAGTTATTGTTCTCTTACCTGACAGTGCTAGTGAAATGTGGGGAGGAAAGAAGTGTGGGTTTCCGAGCTAACGTCACCTGAGAAATAGTCTGAAGCCATAAAATGTTTTAACATAAGAGAGTAACAGCCATGGCTACATTTTTACTATAAATGCAGTTTGGGATTAATTTAGTGCTCTAATCTGTTCACAAATCATTTGCAAAGAAATTTGATCAGTAGGACCGTATTCATTCTTCTCAAGTATTTCCCAATTGTTCATGCAGACACAGAGTTACCCTTTCTGTTTACACTTACACTCAGCTACTCTTAGTGTGTGAATGATTACATATTGGTTTAGTTTTTGATTTGGCTGTCTTTGAGACAACAAAATAATTGAAGGGCAATGAATAACTAGTAGTGAATATTAGTTTTCATTTTGTGATCTGTCTTCCTCTAAATATAACTGTAAATACAGACTAGTTTGTAAATATTATTTAAACTTTTCTTTTTTGTCAAGTGTCACTAAAAGATCAATTATTTGCATTTCAAACAAATCTTTGTGAGTATTGTACAAATCAACAGTTCCATTCACAGCAATACTTTCTGTGATATAAATCATTGCAACTGAGTATACATAATGGTAATTTTCAGGTACAGAGTAGTATTTTAGCATTAGCTTGTATAATGTACTATACACATGCTGAAAAGAATATTGCTTATATATTTGCTACTAATATACTTATTTGCAATATGACCACAAAACAAACTCAATGTTTTGAAATTACTATTCTGCTAATATAGACTTTCTCTTGCATTTAATTCAGTTACACATAGTTTATCTGTTGGTTCTGAGACTCTTGTGTGCCCTTCCTCCTTTTTCAGTTATAAGGAGATGGGTGGATAAAAGATACAGATCAGTAACTGTCTACCTATCTGTCTCTCTCTAATGTATATACATCATTGCTCATTAGGCTTCAAAGATGTGTCAATTTTTTTTAAACATGATTCACGTACACGATAGGACCTTTTAAGTCACCATCAGACACAGGAAATGGATCTGATGTGCAAGTAAAGTTCATTTCCTGGACCAGGCTCTATGGCTTGCTTTTTTTTTTTTTTTTTTTTTTTTTTTTTTTTTTTTTGTACTGAGAAAGCCACTTCTATGCTTCTTTATGTTGTAGTATGCTAGGTATTGCACTTTTATTTTCACTTTTTTCAAATGATGGTCTTGCTGTTAAATAACTTCAGTTAAGGATTAAAAGAGAGAGAACAAGAAAATCTAACTTGTGACAACAGATGGCAAAATTGGGCATTAGTCCACAGAGGAGTCAGTAGGTGCTTGGTACCTTCACCTGTAGTCATTAGGTAATTTTGACCTTGGTGCATGGTACACTGTGTAAACAGCTCTGCCCGAAGTCTGGCATTGTAGGCATATCAGTAACACGTGCTGATTTGCCACGTGTACTTATAATAAAATTCTTCTCCAATAGTTGTCAGTGTAGGAGGGTAAAACTAAATCTGCTGATAACTCTTACCGTATGTAGTTCATGGTCTGCAGTGTATAGGTCTATAATCTGTAGGTTAATGCTATTTATTTTACACTTCCATTTCATAGAATCATGAAATCATTCAGGTTGGAAAAGATCTTTAAGATCATCAAGCCCAACCGTTAACCTAACACTGCCACCTCCAACACTAAACTATGTGTTCCCACATCTACACGTCTTTTAAATCCCTCCAGGGATGGTGACTCAGCCACTTCCCTGGGCAGCCTGTTCCAAATAATTGATAATCCTTTCAGTGAAGAAATTTTTCCTAATATCCAATCTAAATCTCCCCTGGTGCAACTTGAGGCCATTTCCTCTTGTCCTGTCGCTTGTGACCTGGGAGAAGAGACCGACCCCCACCTGGCTACAACCTCCTTTCAGGTAGTTGTAGAGAGCGATAAGGTCTCCCCTCAGCCTCCTTTTCTCCAGGCTAACCAACCCCAGTGCCCTCAGTTGCCCCTCACAAGACTTGTGCTCCAGACCCTTCAGCAGCTTTGTTGCCCTTCTCCGGGCATGCTGCAGCACCTCAATGTCTTTCTTGTAGTGAGGGGCCCAAAACTGAACACAGCACTCAAGGTGTGGCCTCACTAGCACCGAGTGCAGGGGGATGATCACCTCCCTAGTCCTGCTGGCCACACTATTCCTGATACAAGCCAGGATGCTGTTGGCCTTCGTGGCCACCTGAGCACACTGCTGACTCGTATTCAGCCAACTGTCGACCAACACCCTCAGGTCCTTTTCCGCCAGGCAACTTTCCAGCCACCCTTCCCCAAGCCTGTAGCATTGCGTGGGGTTGTTACGATTCAGGTGCAGGACCTGGCATTTGTCTAGTAATTATTTGTCTTATTTCTGAAGATGCCATCACTACCTCTGGTTTGCTTAAGGAAACAGCAGGAAAGATCCAGAAAGGCAAGTGAGTTCTCTACCCTATGCTTAGTTTAATCATTGGCAAGTTGCTTTGATTACCTGCCTGATTTTCTTCTGCACTGACTCTTTGGGTAACACTGTATTGAGGAGGTGAATCTGAACACAAAAATGTATTTGTTGACTTTTGAAATGCCTCAAAATTAACAGTTTTTAATGTAACAACCTTTGTCCTAACATAATTTTCTTTGTAGTAGGATTTTAAGATGCAGGATAAAAGACAATGTTCTGACTCATCCATTCCTGCTGGGGTGCCATCCTCCTACTTCAGACAATTTTCAGATTCCATATTGTCCTGGTACTGGACACATTGCTCACTTCGGAAAAGCCCCAAGTAACGCTGCAAAGACTTTCCTTGTGTTTTCACCGTCCTCATTGCCTTCTGCAATCAGGAAAGCCCACAGGTTTTTCACTCAAGTATTAGTGCACTGTTTCCCACTTTCTCAGTGTGCCTCACAGTCAGGAGATAACTGTTTATCCACTGTTTGAGGAATGCATGCAGCCTTTCCCAAAAATCCCCTCAGTGCCAGTTGTGTATTTTCCTCATTAGTTTTAAATACTTGTTTGGCAGCAACCAATTCTTTGAACCATTAATCCTACCTAAGCTACACCTGACATCAGAAAACATGACATCCAGTATTAACAAGGATGCTCATGGGCTGTCTGCTTGCAATGCTGATATTCTTAAATTTTCTGAGAGGACTAAATGTCAACTTTGGGTGTCTTCCTCTGATGAAGGACATTCACTCTGCTATATTTTTACATTTTAGATCATGTTTTCGTAATCATCCTTTTTTACTTATAGATAATAGTGTTTTAGAAGTCTAGGAAACATTTATCTCAAAGCACCAGGACTGACTATTGGTGGATTTACATAAAAGTTAACGTAAAGGCTCACAAGTTACACTTTGTTGTAGTTTTAAATGGATTGTTGGTGAAGAAGGTAATACACCAAATATATAATGATAGGGAAAACATTTTTTCACCTTATATTAAGTTCTTAATTTTCCCACTTGGATTCAGATTTTCATATTCTGATTACAAATATTTTATTTGTTATTCAGCTAATGCTTTTAAACTTAATTTTTTGTCTTTATATTTCTTGACCTTTGACTTAATGTTTTTTTCTAGAGGTTGGGTTTATGGTATTGTTTCCATTGAAAAGCGTGACAGAAGTCTGTCTAATGTCACCAGAAGCAGGGCTAGCCCCACTGTATTTTTATTTAGAAATTATTCTGAATAATCAGAAGCATGACTTTAGTGTCTATAAATTAATGTAAACTGTCATCTGCTGTCTCTCATAAATATTAATATTAAATCAATTATTTAAATCAGTTTAACTATCTAACTATTGGAAATAGTTGTAATTATTTCATCTTTCCCTGAAAAAACCAGTAAAGCAAATTAAATTACTGCAGGAAACAACTCAAGTGACCACTACTGTTGAACTACTCAGACTTAGAGGCAGGTGGTGTTTACAGAAGAGTGAGGTAGAGCCAGACATTTCCTTATGATTTTATTTTACTGGTTCAGTTTTTGTTCTGTACCTTCAGGGATAACAAGAACTGGGAGCACTTTATGACCTTTATGGGAATTGCTGGTTCTTAGCATCCGAGTTTAACCTTTTTGTGGGAATTTTCTTGGCTGCTACTAAAATATCTAGTGCTCATAAGGACAAAGTATCCATTCCAGGTGTTTCTGCCATTCTCATATTAAATGCATCGCTTAGGGCATCTCAGAGGCCATGTCATTTAATGTCTTTTACATATGCTTTTCTTGGGTGCTAAGTAGTAAGGAGAGTCTCCACGGTAGCCCCTTACATGTACCCTATATTTCTACTTCTGCAAGGATAATTGAATTTTTTTGTTTGGGTTCCTGAAATAAACCATTTTTATCATTAGAATTTTTAATGGAAAACTGTGGGGACTTTATTTTTCCAGTATTCTCAGGGGCAAGGAAGTTGCCTATGGCTGCATGTGCATTTGCCAAGCTGATACTGAGGTGGGTCTTTGAATTGGTACTGCACATATGGAAAAACAGTATTCCCCATGAACGCAAGAGTGCTGTTGGATATCAGGTTTTCGGATTTGAAATGGAGGGTCAGGAGTGCATAGTGGAAGCCAGCATTGTCAACCCCTTACCTCTGTTTTCATGTACTTTAACAACTGATTCATTTTCAGGTCTGTTAATTGTCATTGTTTCAAATAATGGCATCGTAAGTAGACCTCAACACTATGGCATTGGGAGAAAAAAGGAAAAAAAACCCATTATTTTAATTTTTAAACATATTTTAAATTCAGCAGCACACTGCGTTATACAGAGCACATGCATTTATTTACACTACCTGAGGAAAGAAAAATCTTTTCATTTTGAAAACCGGAAGTTTAAGGTTATTAGAAAGAGTTGATGGTTCTTCGAGGGTGGCTGGGCGCGCCCGCCCGCAGCACGGGCACGGTCGCTAGCCGTGGTGCTGAAAGCCAGGCGCCGCAGGCACGGCGTGCGTTCTGCAACGCTGCCCCCCAACTTCTCAACCATAAATATCAATACACCGTGTAAACAGAAAATAGAAAAATAGACTATGTGAAGCATTTCACAGTTTTGTTGGTACTTTTATTGTGCAAATAATTATTTCTTACCTGCAGCTGAGTTTGTAATTGAAGTTACACAGTGTGTTACAGCCATTTTCTCCTTAACAATAAATCCATCTATCCTTATGTAGGAAAAGTTTGTTTCTAAGATCAAAGAGAAAAGGCACATTAAGGTCACCATGAAGATGCATGCAGAACTGTATATACGATATTTCTTTTTAAGCCATAAATTATTGGAATTAATGGTTTATGTGTATTTCCTAATATGAATTTACTCCCTCAGAATGCCATCTTAGAATAATAATTAAAAAAAAAACACCACCAAACAAACTAGAAATCAAGAATTTTGGAGTCTTGTGAGAAGTTATTTGGTTTATGGTAATTGTGTTTTAGCCAGTAGAACTGTGTATATGAGGAACTGATATTGAAACCTGATCCTTAAATTATAAAAGAATTTAATGAAAGAAATGGTAATTCTTCTGTTAAAAGACTGTGTTCCTGTGTACAGCTTCAGAAATTTTCTCTTAGATTCACACATTATTTTGAAGATTATAAGACACTCTGTTTTCATAAAATTACAAAAAAGCATTAATAGAACACTGCTTAGTGTATTTACATGCAAATAGTTTGTTTCATAGAAAATAGTTTTTAATCATATTTTTGTTCCCATTTTCTAATCTCATAGAATATTTCCTTGCCTGAAAAGTAGCATATAAGAAATTGAGTACAGTATCTTTTAGAGGATTTATGGTAATGCTGCTGAATTTAGCTGAGCATAAACAGCATGGTGAGCCCCTCAGGGTCTCTTCATTTTCCTGACACACTCCACTGCTGCCCCATTAACACTTCGTCTGTTATTGCCATCTACTCAGTTTAATGAGTATCTTTGAATTTGAAGTTCTACACAAGAAACAATAGCTAAAATAACTGATGCACCTACTGCAGCTTTCAGCAGAGTATCTTATTCCCTTTGTAGTTTTTTTAAAATAAAAAATACATTTCTATTCTTCAACCATGTGGTTACATCTTGACGTTTTCTTTAATTACGGTAGACACTAATCATAAGCACTGAGTAATGACTACAAATATGATGCTGTATCTGTCTGTGTAGAAGGTAAACACATGCTGAATATCTGCTAGAGGAAGCTTTTCCTTACTTCAAAATTAATCCTATTAATACTGACTCTTTAATGTGAAGAAGGAATAGTACTGCTGGAGACTTTGTGCTATCAAAGCAGAATATTAAATTTCTTCTAAGAAATCGTAAGACAGAAGGACTAGGTGCTGTTTTCTGATACCTGTATGAATCCATCTGTAAGGGGTCAGTATGTGGCTCATTAGATTGGATTCCTAAAAGTGAATTTATCACATTCCTCTGAATACATCCATAAAACATCTTAAATTATTAAACCATAAGCTGTATTATCAGACATGAACTCAACTCGAATTAAAGCCTGAATAATGCTGCACTGGGACGCATCAGAGGACTTAAGAACAATTCACATTTTGCATTGATTATTAACTGATCAGCAAAAGATCACTCTAAATCACCTTAGATGTTTAACAGATATGGGAAGTCTTTGCAGGGCCAAACAAAAAGTCTGAGTAATTGAATAAATTTCTATTCTAGAAAACCAAGGAAATCAGTTGGGTATTGGAACAATTTTTTATATTAAATGCATTTATTGAAAACCTATTTTTAAAAGCTAAAATAATATATGAGTGATTTTCTCTGTTCCTGGTAAGCTTGCTGTCCTTTAGTAAAGCTTTTTTCGTTTTTTTCTTCTTTAGAAAATGAATCTGGAAGAAAATTGGTGAATCCATCCAGTGGACGTACAAGCACTCTGACAGGCTCAGAGAGCAGAGTCTGGACCAAAGAGCAATTACCCCACCAAACGATTTCAGGTACAATTGACCTAAATATAGCACTCTCTTGAGATTATTGACAAGAGTTCATTTCCTGTAGTGCTTTTCCCATTTGCTACTCCTGGTAACCACTGTGATCTTATCTGCCTGGTGCTGCATGACTTCTGGGATGCAGCTAAGAGTTCTGTTGTGCATTATCTTTAAACAGACAATTCATGCTAAAAGAGTCATTTGCAGGTAAATTAGATGATGCATACATTATTCTTGCTACTGAAGTTACACAGAGCAGGAATGAGTGCCTGAGTCCTCTTAGGGCCTGGATGCACTGGAATTCTTTTTACTGTGAAATCAGAAAGGTAGTACTAGTTAATTATTAAAAACCAGGAATTTTTATTTCATTGAACTGTAACAGTAGACTCAGCTGTGCAGGATGGATAGGTTGGAAAACTTGCTATTTGTTTCTTTGTATACATATTTATCCATAAAATATGGATATCCCCTAGTGTCATCCTACCTCCAGGCAATCACTATAGTTATCATATGCTGGCACGAAAAAAAAAAGAGCATGTAAACTGAGTGTGTAAGTGTACAGAATGTGGATGAACTGCATTCCAAGGCTGGTAATGATAAAACCCATTTCAGTTTTAAAGAATGCTTTTTTCTTAAGCATTGCTTGCAAACTTGTGCAAAATACTGGATACGTTTGCATTCCATGTATGTGGAATATAGAGAAAATAGATGACGTTCCCTTGATGTTCATCACAGAGTTTTTTTTCATCTTAGTTGTTTTACTGAATTCTTATTTGGAAAACCTATGCATTGCACCGAAATTCAAAAGGCTAGTATCAGATTCCATGCTGAGCAGCTGTTGGGGAGCCATTTTTTACAGACGTTTATTAACTAATATAGCAGGACACAATTGTGCTATTACTTTCCTGCATATCCCCTATGTTTTCCCAAAACAACATCAGAATACATATTTTATTAGGGGAATAAACTCCGCTAATAGTCATAGGTCCCACTCCTCAAAGGAAACTCAGGAAAAAGTTCAGTTGAAAGCTGAATAATTTATAAGAAAGATATCCATATACTATATATTTGTCTACTGACTTGGTTCCATTGATGATGATGGATAGCAGTTCTAAATGTAGACTCAGGAATTCTATACTAAAATAAGATGAAGCATGAATCAGTTAATTCCATTGCATTGTAATTTAAGTTATTGTAGGGAAAATTTAGATTGAATATAGGAGAAAACTTACCTCTAATTTATTTTTTCCCAATCTACTGTAATGAGTTGATGAGATTCAGCGTATCACAGTGGAAAACAATAGTATTTTGACATGCAAATATAATAAGAAGAAAGCAGTAAAATAATCTGTGAAGGTGGGATGAGAATATGCAAGGCATAATTAAATGGATTCTCAACTGGACAGGTTGTGGTCATAGAACTTCTTGCACTATGTTTTCGGATCCTGAGAAATCTGTGTAGTCCTTTTTGGTGGGCTGCTAAAGAAAAGAATTTTAAAGTTTGAGAAATGAGGCAATGTACATGAGAAAATTAAATGGTTGACGAGAGGATCTTTCTGTTGTAGAGTCTTCCACAGAACAAGACGATTAAGGAACCACTGGCCTAGGGGGGGAAATAAAATCAATCCTGCCCCAGCACAAAGAGAGAGAGATGAGTCCTAACCAGTTGCCAACAGCCCCACAGTCTGAATTGAAATATTTACCTTCTTTACATTTGATATTTTACAAGTAGAACTTCTTGCAGTCTTATTGACTCTTGCAGTTCTGTGAGGGCATAACCTTGCAGACTAAACCCTGCTGGTGTGATTTTTGCTATTTACTTTTTGCCTGTATAAAATAAATCTAAAACTTGACCTTATATCTGCAGAGGAATATCAGATACGCACGTTTTGTTAATTATTATCTTTACATTCCAGATACCTGACATTGCTGACATGCAAACAGATGTACATACTGTAGATAAATAAATGGGTTTGAAACTTAGGAACTAACCCCTGAAAACCTCATGTAAGCTCCCTTCTCTACGTGAATGCTCTTTCTGAGGATTGCTCACTTCAGCTGATGACAAAGGCCCATCATTCTGGGCCTTACATTAAGCTCCATCTTGTAATATATTACAAACCCAATGAAAGGTACAGCATCTTAAGCATTTTTTAATATAGTTATTTGACATCTTCAAGGGATGCTCTGGTCCCTTACAGGATGCAGACCCATAGAGGACGTATCATGGATTAGGGATTTTAAGGCACTTTATCTCTGCTGCTTTATTCAGTTTGCCTGGCCACCACAGTGAAAAGACATAGTAAAGCAACTCTAATTAGGCAGTGTAGGAATCCCTGGTATGCAACATTCTTCTTAGCCAGCTTTATATTCTTCCTGCTTGTTCTACAGTGCCTCAGGGAATGAGAAAAGTCTGGTCCATTAATTAGAGAATTAGCTTAGAGTTGGGAAAGATGAGTTCAGGTTTTGTCTATGCCACAAACTTCCTGCAAGACACTTAGCTAAATATTAAACAAAATTCAGTAAGACCTAAGGATCAGGGATTGTGACTGTATTTTCCCTGCTTCTGAAGCAGAATCAGGTGTCCTTCCATGTTTCCGGTATGTTAGTTACCCCACTTAAATAATTGAATAGTCAGAAATCTTAGCTTCTCTCATTAGCTGAAATGAATTCTCTGTACTTCTCTATCATACTGCTCTTATGTAAGGATATCGATGGAAGGGCAGGGATACAGAAAGCAAAATAATGCCTTATGTTAGTTCAGACAGAGTATTACAAATATACTGTCATGATGACAAGTTCATGTTAGCTCTTGGCAGTGTAAGTCTTCCTAATATGACTTTCTAAAAAAGCAAAGTTCATCAATCCAAATGTCACATGTTGCTAAATTTACAGTTTATAAATTACCACTGCAAATTTAAGTAGTAGAAATCATCACGTAAAATTGTACTTCTTTCTCTTTGTCTCTCTCCAGACATAAACGGTTTCAAAAACGAGGCATTAGGCTCTTTAACTTGCAGTTTCTAGGCAGCATCTCTGCTCCTGTGAACAGGCATGGTTGTTTATATTGCATGGGCCAGCCAACTGGGATTGATCACAGGCTGCTGCCGATGTTAGCACGCTAAAGAGAACAGTTACATTAAAGATGAAAATGTCAGGGCAGGGTCATATCACCAATAAGAATTAGGAAAAACAAACAAAAAAAAGATTCTTGTATTTTACTGGATATATAGCTCAGCCTGCCAGAATACCTAATCCCTAAATCATCCTGAAAATTGTTTGGGATATAAAATCAAATTAAACCCACTGTCAAAGGGCACGGCGTCTCCTCACTGCACTAGCGGCTACATGTATAAATCCCAATCCCATATCAGGGGGAATATAAAACATAAGTAAAAATGGTTTTTAAGAGAAATCTGATGATGATAGAGCTGATGATAGTTTTTGTAGCAAACACTTAGGAAATGTTGGAGTAATTGGATTAGAGGAGGTAAAAAATAATTTTGCTAGATCATTACAACTTCTTAAGGCTGAATCCTTGCTTTTCTACTACTCTAGCGAAGGGTTATCATGTGGTTTTGTTTCAACCAGTTTCCAATCTTTAGCTTTGTTATGTGATCTTAAAGGATTCTTTTGTCTGTATGAATATTGGGTTGTAAATTTTGGTGGGCAAAAATATCTTAGCACATATGCACATATTGCTTTTTTTTTCCACTTCAGATGAATAACTATGTATTGCTTAGCTGCTATATCTAACTGAAGTATTTCTTCTGAAGCCAAGGAAGACACAGAAGACTAATTTGAAAGCAAAGTGGAGTTAAGAGAAAAACTTCATTGATCAAATAGGGTTTGGATCAGGGTTGACTTAGGTCAGGACTATGCGTTTTCTACAGTAGAAATATAGCTTTTATTAAAAAGCCTACATATAAAAAAAGACTTTCATACATTGAGACAAAAGAGGTACAGAAATACATTTCTACAGCAATGCATTCATCTTCAGTGCACTGAAGAATGCCAAGGAAAGGAATATGCTTGATAAAAACTCTAAAGAAACTTATCCAATAAGTAGCTAAAGTCAACAGAAGGTACATGTTTTTTAGTCAATCAAAGCTATAACGAGAAACCGTTTTAAAAAAGTTTTTTAAAAGCATGGTGGGAGGACAAAGCATGTGCAGATTCTTACAAACTCAGCAGTCCTTTCTGTATACAAATACAAATACCGTTTATGACTCTGTAGTATGTCCTCATTAATGTTATTGCAAATAAAATTTAAAGAAAGAAGGGTACTCTAAAACTTTCCTCTCTTCTTCCAAACACATTTTTGGGAAGGTGCAGAGGGAGTAGACACTACCATTTCATGGTCACCTTGCGCATTTCAAGGAGGAGCTTCTCCACTGTGGTTTGGGACAGAGCAGGGCATTGCTGCTCAGTAGCTCTCAGTAGTATTGTCCCCAGATGACCTTGTGGATGGATTTCTATTTCAAAATCGTACAGAAGTTAACATTGCTGAAAATAGCATTCACTCTTGTTGTGCCCCTTTTCATGGCTTCTAGGGTGAAATTTATCTGCCCCAATGTAGATGTCTTTTATATCTAAACTGTCTTTGGCTAGGCTGCTTTTATAGTCAATGGAGAGAAACAGACACTTTTAGGGCATGATTCATCTCTTTGGAAGGTAGACGTCTAAATAGGTCAGATGAATCAGACTGTAGAATAGCATATTCCTTACTAGTGAGAATAAAGGAAACCTAGGGATCAGCTTAGATGTTGATGCCTATATTCCACCTAAAGTTAATTGAAGTGAACTCTATGTCTATAGGAACTCAGCCAGAGCTCAAAGTCAGAGGAAAAATCCTACACTTCAGGAAGCACTTTCTCCTTAAGAGCTCCTGGTTTCACTGCACTGGGGTGCATGTTCATAGTCATAGTCATGAGGTGATAAATTTAAAAAATTATATTACACCCCCACCTTCTCCCACTTAGTATTTTAAGATGTGAAAACTGAGCAGACTTTATTGTGCAAATAGGTAATTTATATACATCTCTTATCAGTTATTCAACTGGTTCCACAGTGGCATAATTTTTTATTAGTCTCTGCTAATAATATGTATGTACAGAATCTCACCATGGTTTTGATTGGTCCTTATAAACTATTTCAGAACCAGCTACTTTTTTCTCAATCCAAAATCTCTGCAAGTAGAGACAGAAGTGAAGATATGCCATTAATTTAGTCTAGTAGACTAATTTAAATTGTTTCCCCATCATAATTATTACTGTTAGTGCCAGAGTTTCGCTGAAGTCCCAGCAGATGAGGTCATTAATGCAATATACCTGAATGTCCCCATGACAGATATTTTCAAGTGCTAACAAATGAGTTTTGCAGAAAAGATCTCTGCTTTATTTTGATTGTGTTTGCTTTAAATATCAACCGTAAGCAATAAAATGGAACATATAAGAATGAACAACATGATTTATTATATATTTAAAATATAAAATCAACAAATAAAGACCTGCCTAAAACACTTGAACACCAATGCAGCTTTTTCATATGCTGCTCTTCTCCCATTGTTTGCAAAACTCCAGATCCCAGCAAACCTGCAAGACTTTTGTCAGATGCACACCCAAGAGTAGCACAAGGATGACAGCCTGGAGTAAGCAGATTGCTGGTGAGGCTAGCAGGTGCCAAAACATGCTGTTTCATGACCTAGTGTAAAGATGCCAAAAATAATCTCAAATGTACTTCAGTAAATAAATGCAAAAAACCCTTAGGCTTCAGAAATACAGTCTGTAGAACTGTCTGAGATTAAGCGAGAACCTTAAAGTTAGAAGGCCAGTGTTCTAATTTCTGCTCTGCAGCAGATTATCTGTGTTCAGGTAGTGATGCGTTTTGGCCAAAGTATGTATTTTGCAACTTAAATAAATGGCATGTTTTTTGAAAGTAACTGAAAGCAGAACTACGATGGCTTCCACAGATGAAAACATGAAATTAAGTTGAATCACATGCAAATGTTGACTGAATATGTCTACCTCATTTTCCCTGTCTTTCAGAGTTATAGTATTTAGCTATCTTCATTTATAGTAGTTTCAAGTGTGTAAACAGCAATAAAGATTGCTTTGTAAGTGCAAGGTATTGTAAAATTAGTTTATCGTACTATTAAAGGTGAAAGTAGATTCATAGCTATAGAACATGTTTGTTTGATCAACCTGAAAACAATTTGCTGGAGATAAAGATCCAAATGACTGTGTTAAGCAATTACATTTAAGTTTAGAGACAGCAATACCAGGACTGTGCTAAGTGAACTTGAACTTGCAAAATGCACTGTGAAATTGTCAGAATCATTGAAATAGTCAGTACTGTGTGTTTAATATGCAAAATGAGATCAATGCAATAAAATGTATGGGTGAAATTGAAATACAAAGGCAGGGGTGAAAAAGAGTTAAAAAAGCAGGTGTGAAATTTTATTTGCATTTTAAGTATTGTACTTAAATTTGAAATCCTTGTGCCACTGTAGCCCTTTGTAAATCTGCTGGTGAATGTATATTGTGTAAGATATCTAAAAGTTGCTAAGAAATAATGGATAGGAATTAGGACAGAGGAATGATAATTGCTATAGTTTGTAGACACCCAAAGAAATACCTGTGTGATAAAATTTTCAAGGCGAAAAAGTATTTCCATGGTAACAAAGCCCTTTATCTTAAAAATTGATTATGAATGCAAAGCCAGAGTATCCAAAGTTTAAGAGGTAACATATAGTAAATGATGCAGGAGAGACAGGACCTTAACCTTGCAAAGTTTATGGACGTATGTATACAGTACCCACTGAGCTGGCTCTGTGCAAAATTACAGTGTTCTTCATATAAGAGATTAGAAAAGCAAAATCTTGTATGTAGTCTGTCTATTCATCATCAAGGCACTTAATTCCTTTGAGCCATGGTAAGCCAGGCAGTGCACACTGAAAAAAAAAAAAAAAAAAAAAGAAAGCATCTTTTAAAACTGAGATTTTACCTTAAATATGTAGCAATGTATTACACATGTGATGGGTCATATCTTTGAGTGCAAATGAAAGCAAAGAATGAACTCATAGAACAAGATATGATCTCTGATTCAATATGTTGATATAAGAGACATAGTCGTTCTCAAAGGACAGAACAATTCAAATGGAAACCACTTAATTAATCAGATATGCAGATACATCTACCCATATGTACACAAGGAGCCTGTGGTTTTCACAAAAAACTCTCATCCATATGAAAAAGAGGAGGTGAAGGTTTGATTTGGCTTAGTCTTGTATGTATTTGAACAGGCCTGATAAAAATATGTATGTTTTGGCTCCACGTCTTAGAATCATAGAATGGTCTGGGTTGGAAGGGACCTCAAAGACCATCTGGCTCCAACACCCCCTGCCATGGGCAGGGACACCCTCCACTAGACCAGGTTGCCCAAAGCTCCATCCAGCCTGGCCTTGAACACTTCCAGGGAGAGGGCATCCACAACTTCTCTGGGCAACCTTGACAGGCTTGAGAGGTGGGCCCGTGCAAACCTCATGAAGTTCAACAAGGCCAAGTGCAAGGTTCTGCACATGGGTCAGGGCAATCCCAAGCACAGCTACATCCCTTTCCTCCAGTTTGTTGACCACACCACATAGCTTGGTGTCCTCGGCAAACTTGCTGAGGGTGCGCTTGATCCCACTGATCTTTTAGGGTCCTACTGGCTGTTTGTCTTGGCATCTTTTTCCCAGTAGTTTGTGTAACAAAACCTAAAATTGATGGCTTGGTTTCAAAGTTTGATGTAGTATTTTCTTCAAGGTTAAGATGTCAAAATACAGGTGTTAACATGCAGGTGTCTTGCTCCCTACTTAGTCAATGGAGTTGGGAAAGTAGGAGACTGGTCTACCGAATCTCCTTCTATGCTGCACTGACTTTACTGACTAGATACCCACTGACTACATTGGAAGTTTTGACAGTGCTAGCATGTACATATCTAAATTTAATCTTCACCTTTCCCTCTTGTAAGATCACTCTTTTGCAATCCCTGAATTGTCTGGAGTGGTGTAAGCTATATATACAGCAAAGTCATGCAACCAATCTATCCTGTCCTATATGATTTTTTTTATATTTTATTAATAGTTTCTTTTGTTAGGACTTCTAGACTGTATAGAATACTGAACTTCAAAAATATTTGAATTAAAGTCCAGATTTTAGAAGATGTTAGGTAAAGGTGGACATCTAAGGGTATGCACAGAATTTACCATGGGAATTGTATGTCCAACCTGTCTCAAAATCAAAATGGGTTATCTAAATAAATTGTTCAAGTATTTCATGAAATCTGTTAAATGTGAGCTTGCATTTCTGGGTATTTTCTTCTACCTCTATGAATATTTATAAATATCCTGATATTTAAATCCATTGTACTAAGTTCAAAGAAGCTGTGCCTTCTTAAGGAGTAGTTGATGAGTTGTAAAAAGTCAGTGGTTGATTCCTATGGGAAAAACCTTCAGGGTCAGATGGAGTCTACATGATTTTCTTAAATTCTTTTAGAAAGAATTTCATATTAGCTGATTATTTTCAGGGAATATTGCCACATAAAACTTATGCTCAATATAAACAAGAAAGCTCTATAATAAGGGAATGGCCACCAGAAAGGGCCTGCATTTACTTTCGGACAACAAGAACAACAAAATACTGGCCCTTTTAATGGGACAGTGGTTTTTTCCTATTCGTATTTACAGCCTTACAAAGTTGCAGACAGTCTGTTTGAACTGTGAGCCCAGTAACAAGCACAATAGTGAAGACCCAGTGGAGTAGCCTTTGGTGAGAAGGCTTGGAGAATTTATAGAAAGGTACAGATGTCTCACTTAGGATGGTTTCCTGTGACCTATACAGACATCAGGGGAACTCTCTTAGTCTGTGATGATGGGTATTCACTGAAGCTGGCCCTTCTTTACCTCCTTTTTATACCTTTATTAGTAGTCTGACTTTCTGGAGTCCTGAGAAACACATTGAAGTTAATGGAAGCTGAATATACTCTGTACTTGCAAGAATCAGTCATAAATTTCTTGTTGAACTTACGTAGTTTAATTAATTCAAGTGACTATGGTAGGCAGCAGGAACTGCTGTGCTGTAGTATTACATAGATGACAGTCTCTATACTTTAACCTGCTTCTCTTGCTGTTTATGATGCAAAAGGAAAATTTTGGCTATAATCTGGATCCAAACTTTTTGTAGAAAATAGGAATAATTGGTAATGAAATAGTTGTTCCAATATTCCAGTTGTTATAAATCATTCCAGTATTGCATTTCCAATAGTCAAAAGTAAATTCTGTTTTGAACTAGATGAATAAAATACAGATGGTTAATATATGTCTTTTATTAAGATCTCAGCAGGATCTTCAGTTATTTCATGTTATATGTTGAAAAACCACATTAAATAGTCCAAACACTCAAAAGCTATACATGCCAGAATTAACTTTGTTAGGGCAAGTTAATTTAATTTCCCCCATGCATATGCATTATGAAGACTTCTTTAATTACATGATCATATATTATTTTCTTTACAAGACCTTTTCCTCGTTCAATTCACAGAATGTATGATAGTCACTTAATGAACAGCTGTTCAGTATTTTGTCTCCTTGACATTGTTCAGTGTGTGGCCCCATACCTTGTTTACTACAGAGTATTTAAGCCCTGCTCTGAAGACAGAATTATTAATTATTATTTATTATTAATTTCCTTTTGGGATTTTCCTAGTGATCATCACTATAGCATCTAAGTGATGAACAATCATTAAATTAGCTTTACTGTAGGCCTTTGAGATCAAAAGACAACATGATTTCCGTTTTATGGCTAGGGAACCATGGTCCAGAGAAACTGTGTTCAAAAAGTGCCACTCATCTACAAGACCAGCCTGAGGTGCTTAAGTCCAAAAGCCTCGACTCCTTACTGTTACACAGAACTCTTCCAACTCAGGTCGTCCTGTTTCCAGCTGTGTCTCTGAGCATTCATCTCTTCTGCAAATTCAAATGCCTCATCTTAGTGAGTCACATCATAGAAAATGAAGAATATACTTTTAGTGACCATCTGTAAAACACCTGGTTTGAATTACTACCATGGGAACTTTATGGCAGGAAAAGATAGAACCCTGCTTTCTAGGCCGACATCCAATTACCTTAACTGTTCTTTCTCATCTTGCAGTGCTGTCACATTTTTTAGTGCATTTCTTCAAAATTCTTCACCAAATGAACCTTCTTCAGTACACAGTTCTGATTCATCCTTACCGCAAGGCCATCTTTGTGCACTGTATGAGGCAGGTGTATGCTGGGAAAAATGGTGTATGAGTCATGCCTTTAGTCTCCATCATGAAGCCCATTCACAAGACGGGGAAAAATTAGGTTATATAGGAAACCTAGCACTTCTGACATCTTTGTCCTTGATTTGGCCATGTTAAAAAAGTTATTTTTAAAATGTGTCTGTGTGAAAAAGAGAGACAGAGATAGAGAGACTGAGGGAAAGATGAAGAGTACACCCCTACCATTTTAAAAATAGAAACCCATAAGAATATCTTAACCCTCATCTGAATTATGAGATGCTTGGAACCTTAAAATCCCCCACACCATGTTGTACCATTCTTCTATTAAAGGAGACGCATGGAATAATATTCTGTGAAAACTGCTGCTGGAGGAATAAGATACAAGATACTTTTTTCAATACCATCAGACTCCACAGATATTTGCTGACGGCACAGGAATCGTGGGAAACTGAAATTTGGTTCCCAGAAGTCCCAAAAGGGTTTTTTAGTCATTATTGATTATCTGTTCAATTCTCAATGACCTTTTCTACCCCTTTTCTCTCCGTCTGTTATAATTCTGAGTACAACCCAATCCTATGTCCTTAGCAGAACAGTTCTAGTTCTCACTGCCCCACCGGCTTCTTGTCCTGTGTTGTGCTTTTTTTTTCACCCCGAGCGTAGCCCAAGTAACTTGTTCTTCACCTCCTTGTCTTCAGTGCCTTTCTACAGTCATTGTCTGTACGTCTTCATCCTCATTCCTCCAGGGCTGGATTTCCAGGCTTTTGTATGTCCTTCTTGTTCCCACTGATTTTCCAGCCAGAACTCTGTCGTCAAGCTCTTTTTTTTTCATTTTCTGTGCCTCCAACCATCCATCGCTCATCTCTTTGCACTCCTGTTCAGAATATTACCGTTAAATGTTGGCTCTCCCTCTGTCTTTCCTCTCTGCCACTTCATTTTCCCGTGGACAGTATGGAATTGATCAGAACTCTCTTCATGTA
Source organism: Balearica regulorum gibbericeps (assembly GCF_011004875.1). NCBI lineage: Eukaryota > Metazoa > Chordata > Aves > Gruiformes > Gruidae > Balearica > Balearica regulorum. The sequence goes on from NC_046186.1 coordinate 20,705,150, forward strand.
AATGTCATTGTAAATTTGAGAGCAGAGCCTCTGTTCACTCTAGGACAACATTGCATGAGTTTCATTTTCTTTGCTCAAAATTTGGACTTTAAATATAGGAAATGGAAGTGATGCACCCATGACTGGTACTCAAGGCCTGATCCTATTCCAGGCAAACTTGTCTAGTCCTGCTAGATATTTACCATATCTGCTCCTACTTAGGCATTTCTGCTTTTTCTCTCCATTGCTGATCACAGTGAATCTGATCATCAGTCTCAAATGCAGACAGATCCTGCTGGACAAAACCAGACTTTTGGGATGTTGCATGGATGCAACCCCAGAATTCAGCAATGAAGTGAGACCTACTGGTTATTTGAGTTACAGATGCACTATTCTACACATCCCAGTAACAGCTGGGCAGGTTAATCTCTTCATCTCTCAACAGACTGTTAATGTAATACAATAGCTTAGACAGAGCCTATGCAGAAAAATGCTGCAATACCGATCTATGGAAATTGTACAGTGCCGTATATTCCTAGTTCAGTTTACTTATTACACACGTATTTATCTAGTATCATATCTTGCTTAATACAGGCTGGATGATTTTATCTGCATACTCTTGTATTGTTCTATAGCTGAAGATGGCCTAATCATAATTTGATCTTGAATTTAAAATATCAGAAGGTGGTGGGTTTACTTCTGTCCTCCATAACCTGTAAAGCTTTACATCACCTCCAAAATATTTCTAGAAATTGTAGCCAGCTCCAAGAGGGACTGAGGTACTTTCTTGTGAAAGTTGTGTTCCATGTGAAAGGAAACTAGGTAGTACTGGGAAATGTTCATTTTGCATTTATTATTTATTGTATTTAATTTCCATGCTTTCAAAATATACAGTTCCTTGGAAGCCTCACAATACTGCTCTCTTCTTCCACTGCTTCTGGATCTTTCACTCCATTGCACTTTGCTTTTTCATCTTGGTGCCTGATACTTTTCCTGGCAACAGACTTGGAAGAGCACATGATCAATAAAAGATTTGGGAAAAAGATGCCAGGACAGCCTAAGCTTTATAATGGAATCTGTGGGGAATATTTTAAAATAGGACAAGAATATTGGATTTGAAGCAAGACAATAATGATGGTTAGATTGATTAGAATAAATATGGGAGTCTTGTGCTCAGTTCCCTGCCTTGTTCACATCTTCTGGCTGCTCTTGTCTTTCTGTGACACAGTTCCTTATCAATAAAATGGGAATAACACTGTCTCACACATATTAAAATAGCTATCTCCACAGATACCATAGAAAGAAGGAAGACATCGATTACACTCAACTAGTGTAGTATTGTGGCTTGTATGAGTACTGTCATTGATGTTATGTCTCGTATGAGTACTATCACTGATGGATTGGGAAGTTTTAAACCTAAGACAACTGATTTTTTCCAAACATTCCAGTTCTGACCATTGTTTTATTATTCCTCCCTTCCTTCAATTGATATTCATGTTTTCATGGTTTGTATTACCTTCTCACAGCTACTTTGTATTGCTCATGTTTCACCACTGCTCCTGTTCCGCCAGAATTCCCTCTATCTTGCCCTTTTACTTTAAATCTGGTTTCCCACAGCCCATTACTCTGTGCACAGCAGCTTCCTTCTCCTTCAACCTATGTGCCCCAAGTCAGTGTAGAGGGGCCGCATGAAGGTGGTGAGGCATTGAGAGTGCATGTACCAATGAGAAGATGAATGGAAATAACAGTCAAATACAGTACAAATTTATAACTACTCTATGGAGAAGAAGGTATATACATCTGTTTTCACAGCAAGAGTTCTGAGTTGGGTTGAGGTAGCTTTTTGAACTGAATGACATGTTCTTAACTCAGGAGGAATTATTTGTGGAGTTAAGAACAGCCTAGTTGTAAGAGAGAGGAACTGAGCTGTGCACTGACCATGCCTGTACTCATTAAGCTTGCACTGTCCTGTTTGTCTTCGTAGTTAGGGTAGCCCAAGGTGGATGTGAGCTCTGTTAATACTACTGTGTCCTCACTGCTTCATCACTCAGGTGTGTGTATTTAGGGACATATTGCATAGTTGTCTATGCTGAGATGTTCTAAAATTATTTCCAAGTGAGTTCTATTATGGGAAAACCCATCTGTCTTCTGGGGACTAATTGTTCAAACAGCAGAATTCAACCACTGTGGAAGCAAGTTGAATCTTTTTTTGTGCTGCAAGACCTGTATAAAAGCATGGCCAGGTTCTAGCTCACAGAAAGGATAAAGGCTTAGATTTTATGTGCTGTCAAAGTTCACAGATTTTCCTATGAAGAGTTAAGACTTAATGTATGTAAAGCTGTTATGGTTTAACCCCAGCCAGCAACTAAGCACCATGCAGCTGCTCGCTCACTCCCCTCCTGACAGGATGAGGGAGAGAATCAGAAGAGTAAAAGTGAGAAAACTCGTGGGTTGAGATAAAGACAGTTTAATAGGTAAAGCAAAAGCTGCTCACACAAGCAAAGCGAAACAAAGAATTCATTCACCACTTCCCATGGGCAGGCAGGTGTTCAGCTGTCTTCAGGAAAGCAGGGCTCCATCACATGTTACTGTGACTTGGGAAGACAGATGTCATCTCTCCAAACGTCCCCTCTTCCTTCTTCCTCCCAACTTTATATGCTGAGCATGACGTCATATGGTATGGAATATTCATTTGGTCAGTTGGGGGCTGTGCCCCCTCCCAACTCCTTGTGCACCCCCAGCCATGCTGCTGGTGGGGCGGTGTGAGAAGCAGAAAAGGCCTTGGCTCTGTGTGAGCACTGCTCAGCAGTAACTAAAGCTTCCCTGTGTTATCAATCAGCACTGTTTTTAGCACAAATCCAAAACATAGCCCTGTACTATGAAGAAAATTAACTCTATCCCAGCCAAAACCAGCACAAAAGCCTAGATCAATTACAGCCTCAACAGCCACCACCACCTCACTCAGCTTTGAGCACATTGTACAGTTCCCAGTTCACACTGATCTTAAATATTGACTAACATGACATTGGCATGATGAATAGCTCAGAGCATTTTGTAGAGGTAGCTCAGAACAATTTTGTAGAACTAAGGACCTGTACATGCTAGGTCACATTGGACAACAAAGAAAACCAGCATCAATCCCTTCCCTCTCCAGGAGGTAGGAATTTTGTAGATCCCAGCTGATGTGAGCTGGTGGTCAAGGAAATGGGCCCTGAGAAAAACAACAACTAAGTCTGAACTTTTCTCTAAACAAAGTAGACATACGGATGCAAAATCAGTCTACTTCATATACAGTTCAAGAAAATGGGACATAGTCTCATGATGGCTATTTTTCTTCCCAAATTATGTATTAAAATGTAGATGTGAACCAGGAATTATGATCAGTGCAGAAACGTAACTAATTTTCATGGAGCTTGTAAATGCTGTCCTCCCACTAGGTTTGTAGAAACTTGTGTATTAAATGCAGAGGCAAAAAAGAATCTTTTGTGGCTGCTGAATTTCACACATGGCACAATGATGACATCTGATTCCTTGAAACAGAGTCTAATTACTAGAGAAAGAGATCTTATTGCAGTCAAATAGAAGTATTCCTTTACAGAATCTTTTTGTCATCACAAACATGTTCTAGTTCATACTTCTAAATTTTTAATGAAAAACATGACAAATTTTCTGCTCATTTGGTCTGAGTCTGCAAAGTGATGTTTTTAAACTGAGAATGATGGACCTGATTCTACAACCTTATTTATGTGAGCAGTCCCACAGTGACTACTCTGTTTATCAGTGCCAAGGATATCTAAGATCAGAAAGCTCTTCCCTTTCATTTCCTGAAAACTAAATGACAGAAATCTATTTCCAGTTCTCAGTGAAGCTTTAGGATGCTTGGGGCTTTGTCCATCGTAACTGAGTTTACACTCTCTAATGATGTGTAACGTTCTTATCTGTTTTGTTTCTATTTGAGTGATGCATAATGAGTACTTGGGCACAAACCAAGCTAAAATTGGGGAAAGTAAAATGAAATACACATTGATTCAAATGGGGTATTATCTGCACTCAGAAAGCCTGTGTTCTACTAAAAGTATTTTTCATGCAATACCTACCTTTTTCCTTTCCCTTACATGTACTTAGGTAAACTTTTGCAAAGCAAATTTTTTTTTAGCATGATTTGGTGAGAAGGAGTTCCTTGTACAGCTGGAGTCATGCACTGATTCTTGAGTTGTTAAAGGCAGAATATGTTAACATCAGAAAATCAGCCTTTTGTTACCTAAATAAACAGCTTTGATATTGTGTTTTTAATACAGAATGTGTACGAGAGCATTTTACTGCTCCTATGCATGCCATTTGTTTAAGAACATGTGCCACTTAGTTTTCACTGTATTATTATTACTCAGAGACCTTTTTATTGTACAAGATACCTCTGAGGAATATATATTTTTTAATATTCAGCAGTAAAACTTGCTGACACTCTATCTGTAGTTGCTAAACATTATAAATGGTGCTTTTATCTTGATTTTTTTAGATATTTCGAAAGAACTTGACTTTTCAATTCACAAAAAGACCAGATTATATTCCAACTAGATATCCACTGGAATTCACAAAGTCACTTCCAATCACCATTTTTCCTGCATTTACCTGGTGTTAGTAATTGGTAGGGAATGTACTCATTACAGTATGACCGAGTAACAATAGTCCCATGACAGCTGCAAGCAGGTGGAAAAGATTAGAGCAATGCCTAAACTGCTCCTCACTGTCCGAATGCTGCTGCAGAAAAGATCCTACACTGAAGATGTGGTCCTTGCTCTCTTCTTCTGCATAGTTAGGAATATAGGTCTCTGTTTTATACTTTTAGCCATTTGATGTTGAAACTTCAGAACATGTATTTTGGTTGGGAGCACAGATATGTAAGGTATAATTTACCAGCAAAAATGCTGTTAGAAATTCAGGTCTTCTCCTGCATCTGTTCTCTCCTTGGAAGAAGAAGTGTTAGCTAACCCAGAAATCTAACATCCTGTTATAGCACACTCCTGGCACCACTGTCACAGTTCCTTTCTCATAATCTTCCAAAATCCTGATAGAGTCTGGGATTTTGATCTTTTCACATGGCCCATGGTACATCTCTCTGATGTCAAATATTAAGTGAATCTAATCTTGATGAAAGATTTGCCTAGATACCATGTTGTTTGCCTATTTACTCTTTTCCAGAGAGGCAAAGGACTCTGAAATTTTCATGTGGTCACTAACATAAGAATGTTTCATGTTCATAAAAAAAATCTGTTATACTTAAAAGAGTAGAGATTTCCAGAAATATATTGCTTACAACTATGGTGAAAGGATTCCAACCTACTTATACTTCTCTTGCTAATTATTAACCATTGAAGCACAAATAGGGTGAATTTTGATATGAAATATAACTATTAAATTGTTATTTTCCCTTCAGTTTTCCTTCAGTTTCCTTTAGTTTTCAGTTTGGAAACTTATCTTCAGATCTTGAGGTCAGATTTCAAAGGTGATTCACATTCTTTAAGACATGTACAGTACTGACTGGGATTTTATAAAGGCCCTGGACTGCTAAGCTGCTTATATAGGAAATCTCATCTCTGTTGCTGAGACTTAGATATAAGCACTCCTGGAAACACCACTAGATACTTACTGCACTTTTGGATGTGAAAGTGCCTTTGAAAATCTGTTCCTAAGGCCCATGTTGTACATCAAGCTATATTAAAATCCTGATGATTTCTTCGCACACACCCAAACTGATAAACTGTGACATGATTATTCCATCTCTCCACCTTATCTTCCCCTCTTCTGTCCTTCTTACACAGAATCACACCGTAATGCAGATCTCTGAAGGTCATCTAGTCCACCATCTTGCTCAAAGCAGAGCCATCTTCAAAGGTAGATCAGGTTGCTTGGAGCCTCATGGTGCTTTGAATGTCTCCAAGGACAGAGGCTACAGATACTACAAGACACCATCTTTCTCTGTACCCTTTTCCACCCTCATTGTGATTTTTTTTTGTTTTGTTTTGTTTTTATACAGCAAGCTAGATAGGCTACTGTTCTACTGGCCTTTCGATGCAGATGTAGATGCTTCTCATCTGTTCGTCTTCTCTAACTCCTCTCTTTTCCCCAGTGATCCCTTTTTACCCCATTTCCTGACCTCTTACACTTGCTGTCATTTTCTCCTGATTTTCACTTGACATGTCTCTCTAGATCCTTCCTTTCATAATTCGAGAGTATCGGCCTTTATTAATGTTCCCAATCTTTAGAAAACCATCCTGACTCCATTTCCCTCTCTGTTGCTTCCCACTGTTGCTCCAAGATCACTTGTGCTATTTATGTGTTCACATTCTGTTGTGTAAAAAGCATATGATCTTCAGTGCTATTATAAACCACTTCAAACTGGCTTCTGACCTTCTTGTTAGCTGAAACCACTCTCACCAAATTACCTAACGATTCTCTCTCAGCCAATTCTTCATCCTCCTCTCACACTGTCAGTTTTGATCTTATTAAATCTCATCATACCTTGTATCTTTGGCTCCATTCATTACTTGTTTTCCTCCTAAATCATTCCTTTTGTGCATCCATCATAGAATCATAGAATCATTGAATGGTTTGGGTTGGAAGGGACCTTAAAGATCATCTAGTTCCAAACCCCCTGGCCATGGGCAGGGAGACCCTCCACTAGACCACGTTGCCCAAAGCCTCATCCAACCTGGTCTTGAACACTTCCAGGGATGGGGCATCCGCAGCCTCTCTGGACAACCTGTTCCAGTGCCTCAACACCCTCACAGTAAAGAATTTCTTTCTAACATCTAATCTAAATCAACCCTCCTTCAGCTTAAACCCATTACCCCTTGTCCTGTCACTACACTCCCTCATAAACAGTCCCTCACCATCTTTCCTGTAGGCCCCTTCAGGTACTGAAAGGCTGCAATTAGATCTGCCCAGAGCCACCTTTTCTCCAGGCTGAACAATCCCAACTCTCTCAGCCTGTCCTCACAGGAGACATGCTCCATCCCTCTGATCAGCTTCGTGGCCCTCCTCTGGACTCGCTCCAACAGCTCGATGTCTCTCCTGTACTGGGGCCCCCAGAGCTGGATGCAGTACTGTAGGTGGGGTCTCACCAGAGTGGAGTAGAGGGGCAGGATCACCTCCCTCGACCTGCTGGTCACACCTCTTTTGATGCAGCCCAGGACACGGTTGGCTTTCTGGGCTGCAGGCACACACTGCTGGCTCATGTTGAGCTTCTCATCCATCAATACCCCCAAGTCCTTCTCCTCGGGGCTGCTTTCAATCCATTCCTTGCCCAGCCTATAGTCGTGCTTGGGATTGCCCTGACCCACGTGCAGGACCTTGCACTTGGCCTTGTTGAACTTCATGCGGTTCGCACGGGCCCACCTCTCCAGCCTGTGAAGGTCCCTCTGGATGGCATCCCTTCCCTCCAGCATGTCGACAGCACCACACAGCTTGGTGTCATCGGCAAACCTGCTGAGGGTGCACTCGATCCTGCTGTCCATGTCGCCGACAAAGATGTTGAACAGTGGTGGTCCCAGTACTGACCCCTGAGGAGCGCCACTCATCACCGTTCTCCACTTGGACGTTGAGCTGTTGACCACAACTCTTTGAGTGCGACCATCCAGCCAATTCCTTATCCACTGCGTGGTCCATCCATCGAATCCATGTCTCTCCAATTTAGAGACAAGGATGTCGTGCGGGACAGTGTCAAATGCTTTGCACAAATCCAGGTAGATGACGTCAGTTGCCCTTCCCTTATCCACCGACGCTGTAACCCCATCGTAGAAGGCCACCAAGTTTGTCAGGCACGATTTGCCCTTAGTGAAGCCATTTTGGCTGTCACCAATCACCTCCTTATCTTCCATGTGCCTGAGCATAGTCTCCAGGAGGGTCTGCTCCATAATCTTGCCAGGCACGGAGGTGAGACTGGCCGGCCTGTAGTTCCCTGGGTCTTCCTTTTTACCCTTCTTAAAAATGGGGGTTATGTTCCCCCTCTTCCAGTCGGCAGGAACTTCGCCAGACTGCCATGACTTCTCAAATATGATGGAGAGTGGCCTGGCCACTTCATCTGCCAGTTCCCTCAAGACCCGCGGATGCATCTCGTCAGGTCCCATGGACTTGTGCACCTTCAGGTTCCTTAGATATTCTTGAACCTGATCTACTGCTACAGTGGGCGGTTCTGCATTCTCCCAGTCCCTGCCTTCTGTGACCTGGGCAGTGTGGCTCAAGCATTTGCCACTGAAGACTGAGGCAAAGAAGTCGTTGAGTACCTCAGCCTTCTCCATGTCCTGGGTAACCAGGTCACCCATTTCATTCCGGAGGGGACCCACATTTTCCCTCGTCCTCTTTTTCTCACTAACATACCTATAGAAGCTTTTCTTGTTGCCCTTGACATCCCTGGCCAGACTAATTTCTATCAGGGCTTTGGCTTTCCTAACCTGCTCCCTGGCTGCTCAGACAGTTTCTCTGTATTCCTCCCAGGCTACCTGTCCTTGCTTCCACCCTCTGTAGGCTTCCTTTCTGTGTTTGGCTTTGCCCAGGAGCTCCTTGTTCATCCACGGGGGCCTCTTCGTGTTTTTGCTTGACTTCCTCTTTGTTGGGATGCATCGCTCCTGAGCTTGGAGGAGGTGGCCCTTGAATATTAGCCAGCTGTCTTGGGCCCCTCTTCCTTCCAGGGCTTTGTCCTATGGTATTCTACCAAGCAGATCCCTGAAGAGGCCAAAGTCTGCTCTCCTGAAGTCCAGGGTAGTGAGCTTGCTGCACGCCCTCCTCGCTGCCCTGAGGATCCTGAATTCCACCATTTTGTAGTCACTGCAGCCAAGGCTGTCCTTGAGCTTGACATCCCCTACCAGGCCCTCCTTATTGGTGAGAACAAGGGCCAGCATGGCACCTCTCCTCGTGGGCTTCTCTATCACTTGGAGGAGGAAGTTGTCATTGACACATTCCAGGAACTTCCTGGATTGCTTGTGCTCAGCTGCGTTGTCCTTCCAACAGATGTCAGGGTGGTTGAAGTCTCCCATAAGGACCAGGGCTTGTGAGCGTGAGGCTGCTCCTATCTGCCTATAGAGGGCTTCATCTGCTCGGTCCCCCTGGTCAGGTGGCCTGTAGCAGACCCCCACTGTGATGTCCCCTGCCCCAGCCCTCCCTTTAATCCTGACCCATAAGCTCTCGGTTGGCTCCTCCTCCATCCTCAGGTGGAGCTCCATGCGCTCCAGCTGGTCATTGATGTAGAGGGCAATGCCCCCTCCTCGCCTGCCCTGCCTGACCATCCTAAAGAGCTTGTACCCTTCCATCCCAACACTCCACTCATAGGAGCTATCCCACCACGTCTGTGTAATGCCAATAAGGTCATAGCCTTGCAGGAACACACACGTCTCCAGCTCCTCTTGTTTATTCCCCATGCTCTGTGCGTTCACGTAGAGGCATTTCAGTTGTGCCCCCATTGAGGCTCACTTATTGGCTGGGGTGGCTGGAATTCTTTTGATGTATTCTCCCAGTGTTACCCTGTTGGTTCCTGTTGCATCTGGAGCCCCTGGCTCGTCTCCTCTAGGCTTCGAGCGTGCTGTAGTGCATCCAGCACGTCTCTGAGTAGTAGGCTGAGGGCCCTTGCCAGCGCCCCGTCCCTCTGACCTGGGCACATCATCCCACAACTTGTCGCTGGCAAGCCTGATGTTATCCCCCTCCTCCTTCATGCCTAGTTTAAAGCTCTGTCGATGAGCCCTGCTAGTTCCTGGGCAAAGATCCTCTTCCCCCTTTGAGAGAGATGAATCCCATCAGGGTTCATCAGGCCTGGTGCCGTGTAGGCCGCCCCATTGTCAAAGAACCCAAAGTTGTGGCATTGACACCAGCCATGGAGCCATGCATTTATGGACTGCGTCCACCTGTTCCACCCAACAGTGCTGTCCTTAACTGGAAGGAAGGAAGAGAATATTACCTGCGCCCCCGAATCCTTCAGTGACTGTCCTAAGAGCCTGAAGTCCCTTTTGATCGCTTTCGTGGTTACCTTTGACTCAGGCCTCTTCTGATCCTCCTGTCAAGGCTGTGTCTAAATATTTCTTCATAACACCTCTAAGCTGTGGTTCTTAATTCCATACCAATAAATCTGTTGAAGTTCTCTTCTGGTGTTACAGCATACATTCTAAGGATCTGGCATGATGTCCATGCATTGTTTAGCTCGAAACCTTTGGCAATATAATAATAGAAATAATTCATATGTGAAAATAACATATATTAGTAGGCAAATTGTGCATTGTTTAAGTATGTGTGAATATTTATGTAGAGTTTGAGGGAAAAGTTGGAAAAGTTGCAGTAGGCAAACTAATCTCAGCAAGTCCACTTCATAATAAGTCTTAAATTTCACTGTCAAGTACAGTTTTATTTTTTAAGTTTATCCTTGCCTTTCTGCTGCACTCAGTGTGTAAATTGTACATTACTGCTATATTGTTTATCCAGCATTTCTGATATCTCTGAAGTTAGCTTGGTGTTACTGTACATAGTTGTACAACAGAGGAAACTGAGGATGGATCCTTCATTTTGGGTTTCTGTATTTTGACAGATATTAATCGATGCTGTAACTCTGGATTTGTGTTGCCATATTAAATCTGCAGTAAAAATTCACTCTCCCTGTAAGGCAAACAGGATCCAGAAAATTTGCATGCTGTTCACCTGGTGTGCTTGCTGTTCATCACCAGACTAAACATGCTTCTGAGGCTGAAAAATAAGCTTAGCAAAGTCAACATTTATGCCAGTAATGCAGTAGAAAATGTAAAATGTTTCCAAGCTTAGAAGTCAATGAAGCTGCTGAAACATAAGTAAATGCTCAGAACAAATTTAATTGTATCATGGTCTAAGCATATGTGTATTGATTCCTGGGACAGACAGTTGGCTGCAGGAAAGACAGGAGAGAGTAAGGGTAAAGAGGAGGGCCATGAATTCAATTTCCAAACTGTTTTTATTTTGAAAAGCTTTTTCATTTCAAAAAGCATCTGAGCATTTGAGATACAATGAGTATAGTGAGACTGCATATGAATTAAATTATCTTAACATAACTTTTAAGTCCTTTACAGGGTTTTTTCCTCAAAAATGCCCAAAGCCGCATGAGCAATGAGAAGGGCAGTATGGATTGAGTGATAAAATTATCACAAAGCAAACCAAGAATGTTAAATAAATGGACATTTCTTTTGCTTTACGTTTTATAAGCCTCCAAATTATACTTTTTGTATTTTACTTTTATCCACCCACTTTAATTAAAACTCATCAGAGGTATTTGCAGTTTTATGGAATTTTTTCTTTTAGCTGTACTGGATGTGACCTTTAGGAGTCTTTTTTTTCTTTAAAAATGTTCTCTGGGCCTTTTTCTGATTCGAGTGTTGTTGCCTCATCTGGCATTGCAATTTTACAGCTTTATCTGTTTCAGAGTAAAGGTGGCCAGATGCAGCTGTGCTGATCTGCAGATTATCTGGTACGGTACTGCAAAGCAGTGGAGCCGCAATCCCATTGCACTCTTAGCAGAGACAGAAGTTGAAGCTTTCCATGAATAAGGTCTGTTTTCAAGACCTGAAATAATCTTGAGAAACTATTTCAAAACTCTGCAGTAGAATTTATTATAATCATACCAGCGATATACTGGTATACATTACTACAACAGAGATAGGAAAATGCCCTGGCTTTGTATAAATGCTTTTAAAACCACTTGCTGATATATTTAATCAAAGCATAGGGTAGTTGTTTTGAAACTGTAGTGCTGGGAAGAGTAGTTTGCTGAAAGCCTTCATTCAGCATAGCATGGCTGGGGCAGAGGAATGCAGTTAAGCATAAATGAAATCCATAGAGTTGATTCTGTTCCTCTGTCCTTCCCCATATGCCATATTATCTATCTTTTTGAAGAGGGAGTTGTCTCTTTTTGTATGCTCATAGCTCATGCTGATAGCAGTCAAGGTCCACTGGTGCTAATGCAATAAATTGCTGTTCAGTAATAAGTTTAAATGCCCTAAGCTTATGGTATTTACTGCTTGCAGAGAAGGTAGACTGTTAAGATGCTGTACCCAGGCCTTTTTTTTTTTTTTCCCCTCTTTGTTAAATCTGAAGAGTCATCCTAAAAAATAGGCAGGAGGAAAAGTTGTGATTTCACTGCTAGTCCACAGGGATCTGGTTGAAGATCATTGCATTCATTTCACATAGGCTGCTGAACAGCTCAACAACTTTTAGCCATTACTTTAGCTAGGCTGGATTTGAACTAGTAACATAAAGGTGAAAGGCCCTATGGACCATTATCAGTCCCTAGTCACACAGACCTCTTTGCCTGTCTTCTTAAATTTGTGCTTCATCAACAAATGTGATTCTAGCACAAAGTATCCGGAACTTTTGGTATGGACTGCACAGATATTGCAAAACTCCTAGGGACACAAGGTGAGTTTCCCTTAATAATTCAGGCTAACTTTAATGCACCACATAAACTAGATTTTTTATACATTTAGTTCTTAAAAGTCCCATTAGTTTCCCCCTTACCCCCATCTCTTTTTCTTTACTTTGTAATAATATTTTCTGCACTGATGTGAAATTATATGAGATCGTCTGTCAAATCTTTGTCTCACTTTTTTTCCTAACAAAGAATAATAAGTTGAAAAACAAGGGGAACAAAAATGAAATTATTCCCACTCTTTCATTCACATTACCTCTGCTTGTGCGTGTAAGTGCGTGCTTGTGTGTGTGTCTGCCCACATCCTTGTCATCTCTGCTTGGGATAAAGTTCTGGGATGCATTACAAACTCTATACAGCAGCACTGAAAGGAAGGACTAACCTTGCTTTAGCGTGATTTTTAAGTAACAGCATAAGAACATGTGCATACTCAATATGTAATTACCAGTATCATTTTGTATAACAACACTGGTACTGTGATACAGTAAATGTTATAAAACCCAAATGAAATCTTTTGAAATCTGCATATTACCCTTTAAATACTTACTGAATATGAATTATGGCAAACCAATTAGTTATTTGTATCTTTCTAAGCCCCAGACAATAGTTACTACTCAAAATCTCTGCAACAACAACAAAAAACCCCTGACAATCAAAAAAATTAAAAATTATAAGTATTATTACTAACCTGGGAATAAGGAGGTTTCAGGCTTAGAGATCAATATCTATTCTGTTTCTTAGTGGGGAGGGTGTATTCTTTCCACATTTATGAGCACAATTAAGTGTTTAATTCAATTAAAGGATAGTTTGTAGCTCTGCAGTGTGGAAAGCCATGTAAAAGCCTGGAAGCTGTGAAAATTGGCTCCACACCCGGTTAGCTCATGCAGCAAAGAATTAGCTGAAATGGAAGGCAATTAGCAGCAAAACTTTTATGCAGCACTAAGCTCTAGGCATTGAGTTAGCCAACCAGGCTACACAAATGAGCCCTTTCTCTACTGACACACACCAGTTTTAGGAAACCTTGTGAATCTACCTGGTGTTCCCACCTTGCTACTTAGAAGTCACATGTAATGGTGCAAAAACCAGTCTCTTTTTGGAAGGGACCTGTCTCTGTAGGTCTCCATAAGGATAAAAAAATGGGCCTGGAGTTCAGGCGGTTATTAATCATTAGACTATGGTGATCATTATTAGCAAATATCCACCCTTGGAGCACTATTCACATATTGGATTCTATGCTCAGATCTGTCACTGCCTGCACTGGGTTTTCTTTTAACATCTGTGATTCTGTGTTTTAAATCTACAAAATGAGCTTGTAATTTATATGTACTACTTTGATGGTGAATCACATCTTGCATGTCGATCCCAAGTACCAGCCGGTGTGGTCAGGCTCGTTCTGCTTGCTGTCCAGGCTGACTGGCTGTCAGCCAGGTCTGGCCCACCACTCTTAGGCTTGCGTTAGCACAATCTTCTGTCTGAGCTAATTAATCCCTGACCGAATCTGCTTTGTGTCTGGCCACGTTGGAGCATGGGCCAGAGTTGGGGTCTGTTACAGTCCTGGATGTGCACAGACAGGCCCAGAAGGAGGGCTGAGTGGCAAAAGAAATAATTTTCATAAAAACAGGTTGGCAGCTCTTATTCCACAGATCCAAAATTGCATGAACTCCCACAGCTTCTGTTTTATTGGCAAAGGTTTCTGTTTTCCACCTCATTGTGCAGGGTAACGCCGAGCGCCTCACTCCACAGATTAGTGCCCTCTTTACTCTGTGTGTTAGGAGGTGTGCAGCTGGGGGAGGCTTGCTAACTGCTGCAGAGGGAACAGGATGTGTCCCTGGATGTTTATAATACCCTTCTGAATTCCTCAGACGAAACGTGGAATATGCAAAGTGTTATTATTGCAAGGATGTTCAGAGGGAATATTGACTGCCTGCAGAAAAATGAATTTAAGCTGCTATCCTGTGATTGGATTCCATCTTGACACAATCAGGGTACAGGATCAGGACCATAATGAGAATCTATATTTGAACAAGGAGTTTAAAAGCAGCTTTTAAAAAGATCTGAAAATGTGTTTTTTCACTCCCTTGATCTGAATTTGGCAGCAGTGTAATCCCTGGGGACAGCCATTTCAGTGATAGTTCCAACAGGAGACCCAGCCTAATGACCTGCATCAGAGCGAGAACAGTGCTGCAGCCAGACATACAGAAAGCTGCTGCTGCCAGGAGACACTGTGAACTGGGGGTGGTTTCTAGAGCCACTCAGATGTGGGATTTGCCATCAGCTCTGAGCTGTATTCTGAGCAGGATGTTTGTGTTATTTGAATATAAAAACAAGGAAAAAAGCACAAGAAAAGTTTTAGAATTTGTAGAGAGTCTGGTGCTGCTTCATGTCTTTTGGCTGCAGCTTTGATTTCTTTGATCTATCTTTTGATTTTCATATTCCATGTTAAAACATGTTAGTTATAGCTAATTTAAAAAGAAATCATTGTTAGACACTTAGCCTTTGGTTATTAAAAAATAAAGTGAGTTTCATTCCTAAAGTAATTAGGGCAGTATTTTCAATGTTCAGCTATCTGGATTTTTTGCTCTCTAAGCTCTAAGGCATTTTGGACTTTCCTCTTAAAAGTGCTTTCCTGGATGACCAATGCCATATATTTGTCTTAGCTGTAAGCCGTAGAGGAGAGAGGGACATCCCTGTTATTTATATTAGTCTTGAATGAGATCAGAAACCGATTCATCTGGCAGTCAGGGAAGTCATCTAGGGAATTCCCTGCGCGTGGCACTCAGTCTGAGTAGAGTTACGGATATCTGTTGTACTAACTTGGAGTACATTTTCTTTTCACTTAATGTGTTACACATAGTTCATAAAGTCTAATATGTCATTCATTTTCTAATGGCATTGATTATTCTCAGGCGAGGCATAGGTGGCTATGGCCTTGTGCTCATAGCGGTGGAGAGCAGGAGGTTTTTATACAATTGTAATGCTTGTTAAAATACATAATTCCTGTTGTTAGACATGTCTTGTTATTTTTATAGAACATTTGCTAGACTTATGTTGTTATAATAGATTCAGAAAGAGCAGAAACTTGTTTGGCCTTTTAGTTTTCGAATTATCATTGGTTTACATTGTTTTGTGTAATACAAATCTGCCATACGGTAGTTATAATTTTATTCCAAAGTACCAAGGAGAACTGCTACATGAAATGTAATGAGTTCAAACACAAGTTTTTCAGTAGTTTTCTGCTGTCTTTGATAGCACTTCCAATGTTTGTTTTAGAAAAACAAACATTAATACTTTTTTATTTCTTTAAATGTTGCTTTCTCCATTAGAAGACCACCACAAAAAGTAAAGATAGCTGGCTACACTTGAAGAAACTGTACCAAACTGTACAGAAAAACATGTTTCCATTTTTGATAAGTGGTTTGAGAATAGCTGGCAGTCTGCAGTGCTGTAAGATGTGGTCTGAAGTAGGTCTCTGCATCACACTGGACTCTTCATGCAGAGGACTACTGCTAAGTTTTGCCCCACTTCCCTCCCAGCAATGTCTGTCGGACAAAATCACAGCCTTTTGTCAGTCCATGTGATGTGACATTCCAGATGTGATCCTGCTCCATGGCTTGTGCACACAGATCACTGCCATGTATTCCAAAAAATGTTAGGAGTTAGGTTTTCCTGTTATGGTCTGAAGGAAGAGAGATTCATCCAGCAGGTCAAACAGCATGTGATTTAATATTGATCAGCTTATTCTTAGTATTGCCTCACATTTCTTTCTTAAACATTTTGAACTACAGCCCCTGCCTTGGCTGTGGTTACAAGTACTAGAAACTGGTTAGCTGTCAATTTGCTTTGGCATGCTCATGCCTTCTCTGGTCCTAAATCCCTCCATCAGCTCCACAGTATGGATTTCAGATAAGCAGCCTAAATGAAGTATTAACCTGGCTATAATGCGTCAGAGGCCGTTCCCAGGATGCTTTCCCATCCTGCTGTTTGCCACTAGACCTAAACCACTTAGTACAAAGGCCAATGGGTCTTCAAAACTGGACATTAGTCTTCGGGGAACAGGTTATTAACCATTCCAGAATCTAAATCAAAATAGTTGTAGGTATGTTTGTTGAAAACCCTTTTACTGCTTTCTGCCCCAGCTTCTCCATTCCTCTATTATATACAGATTAATGGAAGTAGAGCAATGAAGAGAAGGGACAATCACCAACTGGGCTTTTTTGCTGTTTCATTGTTCATGCTACTTGCAATTTAAATAAAATTTAAGCCTGAAAAGTAGGCCTGTCTACTGAGGCTACTATGAAGGAAACCAAAATACCTGTCTTTATTCTGATGACTTAATCTGCTACCTACAGAAACTCAGGATATTAGAGTTATTGAATGCAAATTCCCTTATTCTATGCATAAGCGGTTTGCTTAGATTCTAATACACTGATGAAAAAATGTACAGTATTTTACTATATGCAGTGATCAAAATACTGTTGTGTAAAGGAGGAATACAAATAGAAAAGAGGATTTAATGAGTCATCTTGGAAGATGGAGATAGTATAGGATAAATAGAGGACTACGTTTAACATCTACCAGACACACAGAATAAGATTTGCTTACTCCCTGGTCATTTGTAACACTTTATTTTGACTTTGCAAAACAAACCCCAACTTGTAGGAGTCATTATAAATGGCCAGATTAATGTGTTAACTACTCTGGTAACCACTCTCGAACATTACCCTTTTACCATTTAATCTTAGGGAATAAAGTGTTCACATGCCTAAAAAAGCCTGTATTTTTTAAGTAAATCAAACTATCATCTCCCTCACACTTTTATCCTGCAACATTTTTGAATTATTTAAAAAGAACACAGAGACAACTGTTAGTGCTAGTTACTGTCACTTGACATGACATTTTTCCTTCTCACATTAAACTATAGTCCCTTTTACCTGTTAAAAAGCCTTCATCTATCTGCAGTAAACTGCAGAGGTTAACTGGGGGAGTATAAGCTGTGTATAGGCTTTACATGCCAAACTGAAGGCAGGGAGTGCTGCCTCGGGGCGGTCACCTCTGCCCTGGCGCTGCCTGCACCCAGCAGCCTGCCTGCGAGGACGTTTTACCATGGGGAAGCTGGGACCCAGGTGGTGCCCCCCAAACCAGTGCCCTCCCTAAACTGGCCGTGGGGAGGGCGGAGAAGAGGCAGCGGCTGCTGGCAGTAGAAGCAGCTGCAAAGCGGCCAAAGCAGTGACCTTCACGTAGCTATCGCTGGACGTTTGCTGCCTGGAGCTGAATGACTCTTGTGCCCATTCCCTCCTTCCCTCCCTGCACAGACTCTTTGCATCAGCTTTGCTCCATGCCTGTGCTTACTTTTTTCCTCCCTTGCCTGGTCCTCCTTTCACCTCTTTCAGTGTCCGGTCTTGCTACCCTTTTTCCCACTTAGTTAATCGTCCATACCAAGCCACCCCTACGTGAACCCAGATGGTAATCGCGCTTAGTCTGCGTGTGTGCTCGCTCCCTCAGCCACCTTTTCTCTGCTCACTCTCTCCCGATTCTCAGTTTTCCTGGCCAGTGCTGTCCGATGCTCTCCACTTGCGTAGTACGTGCACAATAATGCTGCCATCTTGACTGCTTCACTGGTCTATGCTAATTAATGAGACAATTAGGGGTATATTATTTTCAAAGTTTCTATTAATTCACTGTAAAACTATTTCAACATTATGGAATACACTCTTGTCCTTGAGCTGAGTGTGAAGATATACAACTGTTTTTTAATTTATTGCCATTGTTCACTACTTCTAATAATGTAACCCTCACAGTCTGTCTTTCCCATCTCCTCTCTGAAATGAATGCACCTATTACTCCCACAATCTGATAGGAATACTAACAGGCTTCCCATAATATATTGCCCTTTCTGGGGCTATATGTTTCTCCACTGTAGTCTTCTTTAGATGAGGAGGGCAAAATTAAGCACAGCTTTCAAGTATGCAGTCTACATCAATTAGCATTGCATATTTGCAGTCTATTTTTAATGTTGTTCAATATCCTGTTTGAATTTTTCTTTGCTTTACTGTGCAGAGGGCAGGTGTTTCTCTGAGACTACATGGTTCACATGATTTCTGTTTAAGCTGGGGCAGGATGAATATTTGAGCCAGTAACTCCTAAAATATGAAAGGAATTGGTAAAATACACCTGGGTACTGGGAAGGAGCACAAGAAACAGGGGAGAATTCTAAAAAAGACTACAGAATTCTGAGCAGATTCTTGCCTGCAAGTGGGAATACACAAGCAGAACGGCTTTAACAAGTAAGCAAATACTCTAAAATGTGTAGAGAAGCATGTTTGTTTGTGAAGAAAGGGAATATTGAGATAGATGCTGAAAAAAAGAAAATGACAGAATCAAGAGGAACTGAAAAAGACAGGTGTGTTTGGCCTAGTAGCCTTTTCTTCTTAGTAAAATGTCTAATGTTCTTATGTTCACAACTTCTGCAATTCCCAGTGTCACACCAATCCCCCTTCCAAAGATGCTGGTCGTCCCTGAGGCTTTAATGAACTCTGCATCGGGGTGACAGGGAGTGCTGCAGTCAGCAAGCAACCCCTTGTTCCCTTTGCTCCTGAGACTGTAGGCTTGACTTCCAGAACGCTGCTGGTTTCATAGCTGTAAAGCTGCCAATATCAACACGGTTGTGACAATAGCCTTTAAAATATGTGACCAAGAAACTAGAATGGAGGCGAAAACAAGGATGAATTGCAGAGTAAATGTTAGACTGAATGTTTTCTGGGTATGAAGCTTATATAAAATATTTTCTCTGCTTAGTCTTTTTCAAGTCATTTATTTATCATCATTATTACAGGAAAGGTCTATGTGAGGCAGAAGTAAATTTATATCTGAAAAATATTTGTCTTATATGCACCAAATATTTTCTTTATCCAGTGTGCCAAACCTTCCTTTTTTCCCTTAATTCCATCTCACCTGACACCCTGTTAAGGCATTTTTTTCAATGTATGTCTCTCATTTTTCCTGAACTCCTTATTCTCTCACATTTTTTTAGTAGTTTAATACCTATTTATTTGTTTTTATACCTGTGAACAAATGAATATTGTAATTCTCATGTGACTTGCTTACCCTTGGTTTTAGTTGAATACATTTGTTATTCCTCCTCTAACCTGTGAATTGTGAGTTCTTTGCACAGGTATTTTTTTTACTGAATATATGACATATCCTTAAGACTTCTGGTAATCCATAGCATTATATATGCTTAGAGCAGTGGAATTCTCATCCTTAATAAAATTCATAGATGTTGCAACTACAGCGGCAGCAATATAATAAATAAGACCTAGGAATAGTAGTGTTCTTTTCTTTCTTTTCCTGTTTGTGAAATACAGCCGTGAAATCTGGCAAACTTTGTCACAGACATTTGTCTTCTGAGCTAAATGGCTGGCTCCCTAGGGCAGGTCTTTGTATGGCTGCAGCAGTGAGAACAGTCCAAACTCACGTTGATTTTAGCTTTAACAATGTATTAGTCTCTATTATTTCTTCAGCATTAGCACAAGATCTGAATATCGGGAGGCAGTTCTTTCATCAATTTACAACCTAGACATCTGGAGCAAGGAAGACTGACCCTCAATGGAGAAGGGAGTTAGGGAGAACTTAAACAAACCGGATGTGCGTAAGTCCATGGGGCCTGACAGGATGCACACAGGAGTGCTCAGGGACCCGGCTGATGCCATTGTGGAGCCAGTCCCGATGGCTGGGTCACAGTGACCGGGAAAGGCTCCTGAAGACTGGAAGAAAGCCAGTGTCACTCCTATCTTCAAGAAGGGCAAGAAGGAAGATCTAGGGAACTACAGTTCCTCCAGTCTTCCACTGAAGACAAAATTACTAATTTTTTTATTAGTTTCTGTCTGTTACTTGCTGCTGTTATACCTGAGCACTTACAGTAGCTGGGTAAGACAAAATGTGGCATTAGCTGCATTTCTGATGGGAAACTGAGGCACAAAAAAGAATAAGATTCACTAATTTTGTCTTGCTAGTTTATAATCCCAGATTTTTCAGAACACTTAGTGCTACGTGGAACTTGTTGTGTTCAAAATAGAGTTTCTGTTGCGATTAGTAAGAGTGTCTGATCCTGCTGTTTCTGGCGACTGGGCCATGTGGTGCCAGGCTTGGAACCAAAGGTAAGGAACATAGCTAGTGTCACCTGCTCAGTGTCTGGTTGACATGACCCGACTGCCATGACATGGGATCTCTGTAGCAGAGGCAGAGGCAGCTGCAGAGTCTTCAGGCAGGATTCGGCTGCCTTAACCTTTCCGTTCTGCCCCATTCTGCTCTAGTTCTGATATACCTAGAGGACGATAACCTACTGCTGCCATGAGTTGCTTCATGTGCTTGCATGATAGTAATTAGTGCAGTGGAATAAATGATTCCAGTTTGGCAGATAACCAGTCTTGGCAATGTGAGGCCATATGATCAAATTCTAGGGATTTTTATTTGCTCAGAAAATATTTAACTACAAAAAAACCTTGTAAAAGAATTATTTTAGCTCTGTCATTTCCCAGTCTTTGTGTGTTTGAATTTTTAAACTTAGTGGAAACTTAGTTTTTCCATTCTGGTCATGGAAAAACAAATCAAAATTACTTAAGAAAGTAATGACAGTAATCCAAAAATCTCCATTCTTTAGAAACTATAACTGCATTTTTTCTTTTCATACTCTTTGTAAACCTTACTGTAGTACATTAGACTATAAGTGTACCAGTGTTTTTCCTCCTCCTTTTTTTATAATTCCTCTTCCAACAAATGTGAGTTTTGTCTATAATTGTGTTTAATTTTGTGATAATTTATGACATATGGAGAAAGTCTCAAAATGGCATACCAAAACCAACGTGAAATCACAAATTGCTTACCACTTCCACTGGAAACTTATTTGTTTATATTAAAGAAAATATCAGACTTTATTCAATTTAGCTTAAAACCTTTTTTTCTGAGATTAAAAAGTTTTACTTTGTTTAAATTTTCCATTGCTCACAAGTTAGTCTAATGTTGTTACATTATCATGCCACCCAACTTTTTCAGAATTTTATATGTTGGTCATGTTACGGACCAGAGTAAAACCAAATGGTACAGAATCACAAAAGCAAATCACTTCCTGAGTGTTTCTGTTCCTGTTTGTTCCAGTATTTGTGCAACACAGTTCAAGCAGAGTTTGAGTGTTATGTGTGTGTGTATATATATGTGTATATATATAAATCTCAGAAGGAAAATTGTTTGGTGTGAACTGGTAGGTTTTAGATCTAAGTCTGTTATTACATTTTTCTCTCTTTCTATTTTTCTCTCCCCCTCTCCTGGCTTTTTTTTTTTTTTTTATTTATCTGGTACAGTGAGAAAGAAGGAAAGAGTGAATGCTACCCTTCAGTGAAGGACTGTCAAGTGTACATGGGGAACAGAGAGGTGAAGAAATAAGTTAGATATGGGTGGGAGCTCCTTCTGCCTTTAACTGTCTGCTGAGTCTGGGAGAAGCACATGATGGCTATGGTGAGTCAGGATGGGATGGTCCTGGAGACTCTACAGCGCTCTGTGAAGACATGTTGTGTTCTTGTGGATTGTGCTGGGAAGAGCCAAGGCAGGCAGAGAGAGGAAATAATTACCCCCTGAGATTTCATACATATATGTGTCTTCCACCAAAGGGAGTGTTGGCAACAGGTGGGGTCTGTGGAGCAGACAAGTTACCTACAAGAGGGTAACATAAAGCACCCTGAAAGACTGGGTACGTGCAGGAATCAGCAAAGAGAAGCTGATAAGACTGCAGAATTTCTTTGTGCTTAAAGAAGGGTCAAATTATTTAGTTGGTTGAGTTTATGTAAGGAGCATTAGCTGTGTGCAGTTGTGTGTGTGTATGTATGTGCCTGTGAGGGAGAGTGAAAGAAAGGTCATTTTGGGGTGGGATTTTGTGTGAGGAAGAGAGTATGTAGTTCCCGTCTCTGTTATGTTTATTTGGGGCATTGTAAACTTGCTGTATCATGTTAGCAGGAGGGCTTCTGAGCCTGAAAAGGAGCCAGGTAGTTCAAACCATATGAATGGAAAGCCAAATAAACCATCAAAGCGTAAAAATGTACAAATTGGGATGACAGCATCACAGCTACATAACAATAGCATTGAGAAGAAAATCTCAGGAAGAAGCCTAAATGAACGACATGTAACTCATGTGCATGTAACAGAAGGAGAGATCCTTTACATAAAGGTATTTTTTATTTTTACTGGGTTAGGAAAATAATGATACATGACAAACTAGCAACAGTGAAGGTCTAACGCTAATTCTTATTCCACTGTATCTGTTCAGTTTTGATTTTGTCTTAACATTACAGAAAGTTGGGGTTTTTTTATTTTTTATTTTTCTTATCTTAAAATGCAATTTTGCTTACCAATGGAGTTACCCCTATGTGTTCGTAAAATAGAGTGGAGAATTGTCCCTCATAGTAACAGATTTTTTTCCAGAGAGGAAACATCAAAGATACTCAAAACCTCAGGTTCAGCATAAGGCTACCTACTGTACATGCTGGGGCTATGAGGTGTTTGCTTTCTGATTTATGTGAAGGAATGCCAAACTGGTGCTGCTTGCTCTTAGGTGATCTGTGCAGAATACATGACAGGCAAAGGAACGATGCCCCAATTCGGTGCACATAAAGCAAGCAGTTTATTGGGTGCACATTTGTCCATAAGCAGACTGTAATACTGGATTGTGTCATGCTGCTAATGACCGAAGCTAATAGATATGAATGAAATTGGTACAAAAACCCCGTGATATCCTGAAGCAGCAAATTGAAAGGGCAACTGTGAGCTTCTGATGACCTGGGGTTTTTTTTATGTTAGAGCTAAGTAATCAAAATCACAGTCCTAAGACTGAATCTTTACATTCTGAACTGCATCAGTTTACCTACAGGTGTTGAAAAAAGAAGAAACAAGAAATCAGAACAGAGCAGATGCTATTGTTAGTGGGCATATGTAAAGTAGGTCTAACTCTCTTTAAGTTACTTTTAAAAGAAGGTTAATTGCTACATCTCCTATATGCCTCCTCACTCCCCAAAATAAACACCAAACAGGTATGGTGATTCTCTTTTACACATCTGCAATAAATCTTTGGCTTCAATAGAGTGAGTCATGATGATGTCAGAAGAAAATTGGTCTCAATGTCTATGTCTATACAAAGTAAATAAAAAGCGCCCTGGCTCCCTGTCTGGCCCTGAGGGCAAATGACAGAGCATGGCTTACATCCATATGGCTAAACTTTCTTCGTCACTAAAACATGTCATCCTTGTCTGTATTGTATATTGGGAACCATCCCAGGCTTGCCTTACCCTCCAAACTGTACCCAGGTGTTGCCTGGAAGAGTGCTAGTTCCCTTGAGTCAAATCTATGCCAAGGAGTGTACTAGCAATTAAATAATACGGACAGTTGCATGCCATGGTGCCCTGGCCCTATTTAGTTTACTAGCATAATAGCTTACTAGATGATGTCTGCAAAGGAAGCTGCTGGCACCATAAAACCAACAAGAGCTGTAACTGTTAAACTGTTTGGATACCAATTAGCTGGATCCTTACAGGACCAACCTGAGAGTGAAGGGAATTCAGGGTAATCTTTTCAGTATAAATGTCATAGTAATAATAGTGTTCTGGAATAAATACTATACCTCAAATACTGTAATATTCAACTATGCCATACTGTATTATAAAAGTACATATTCAATGGCAATTTCGTATCGTTATTATTCTCACTCCCTCACTTTCTATGGGCAGTTCTCTTCTATAGAATTGCAACTACTGCTTATTAGCCAATATTTTCCATAGATGTATGAAATAAGTATAAACAGTTTCTCTAGAAACAACACAATGACTGCTCAGTAGCTCATTTTTATTCTCTTAGTCCTCCCTCGCTTCCAGGACAAACATCTCTGGGCTTACATTGCAAACATACATAAGAAGGGCTTTTCAACTACTTTTATCCTGCTTCAAAATCTATGAGACACTTGGCAGTTATAACTAAGTAGAAGCTTTCCTCTTCAGCAATCCATTCAATCAAATGAAGCTGTAATAACCAAATGATTCAAATACGTTCTTCAGCAGGAAGAAAGGCAATTGGAATCTGTGACCTCATGGTTCAGAAGAAAATTTTCCAGACTAACTATTCAATACCTTTACTTCATCTCTGAGAATGAGTGTATTTTAGTATAGCGAGGCATACTTATGTTCAGTCTGCATCACTGCAACAGTCACATGTAGAGGACTTGCAGGTATGAGATAAATAAAAGTCTACAGGACACCTGTGCTACTTTAAAACTACACGCCAGAAAACAAAAGTGCAAACAAAGAAGAACCTGGAAGGCAACATGGTTTTTTATTCTGAGTTTTGTTTTGGAGGATAAATGGAGATTAAGTTGAGATGTATAGAGGTAAGGGCAGGGAGAGAATACAACCTGATTATTACATTTCTCTTCTTTTTTTAAACTTTTAATAAGCAAGTTAATTACTTATGCTGATTCCATGTTCACTGAGGTGAGCACAAATTTATCTGGATGCTGATGTCAATGAAGCATGTATTTGTGTGTCATACATCACAGCCACAGCCATGTCAAATTGAAGGTTTATCTGCCACTGGTGCTAAGAAGGAGGCTTTAAATGGCATATATGGCTTCTACAAGCTACCTATTGTAACAGCTGTAGATAGTGGCTTCCCATAGCATTGTGGTTTTGAAAAAACGTCAGCATGTAGTTTTACACTTTGTGAAGAATAAAGATAATCTCCTTTGGAAATTATTTGTTGGAGTCTATTGCTGCTAATAGAAAGCTTCTGGGAAAACTTGAAAAGCAGGACATGGAGACTTTGATACCCCATAGATACAGAGTAAGATAATTTAGTGCTGGTATTCTTTTCACTACATGATTTTTAATAATGAAGCTTTGAAAATGAAGTTGATATTCACTTGTCTGTAAGATGGTCATCCTTGTAGGATCTCAACTAGACCTGTATGGAATCAAATCTCTGTGACTTAGTAAGAGGAAAATGAGATGAATTGCTGGTCCTAAATAATAAGCAGAAAGTCTCTAGGGCCCTCTGTCCTCTGGATATCTGTCCTGAGCATGCTCACTAGAAATACATTAGTAATTAGGAACTGACAATCTATTTAGAACAGTGCTTTAAAACCTGCCACATCAGTTTCAGGCTTGATATTCTTAAAATAGAAAGATTTCTGAAGTAATGTGTTCTCAGATCAAACACCTGCCTTTTATAGGACAGAAGGAGCTTTGCTGAAAATTGAAAGATGCAAGAAGGACTCTTAATCAATGATATAATATTTCTTCTGATAGTGGAAACTGGTCCCTGAACACCTTTATAACAGGAATAAGAAATAATGGATAATTTTGTTACAAACACCTTTTTAGTAATGGTCGTAATAGATGGATTTCAATAAACTCTGTTTTAGTTCTAAATCTATTTCTGCTAATGTTTGTTTAATATTATCTACAAAATGGGTTTGAGCTGTTCTTCCTATCTGAGGAAGCTATTTTCAAGTTTAAATGAAAGTGGTTACACTGTTCTTATTTAGGTTTCATTTGAAAATCTGTTGGGTATTTGGCCATTTGAATGACTCCTTCAAGAAGTTAGGGACTGCTCTTTGAGACTGCATTCATTGTCAGAGGTGAGAGTAGATCCACATTTTATATAGAAAATAGATAAGCTTAGTTTGCTTTTTTGTTACCATACTTACGGCTTTCTAGCTTTACTGGGGTCTTGAGGCAGGTTATGTCCCTGAAAAAGCTCTAAGTTTTCCAATTGCACCACCAAAAGTTACTAAAATATTAAAAGGGGAAAAAAAAAGTATTCTTTGAAACTTCACATTGTCTGTCAGTAAGTTTTTTAGTTTCTCATTTTTAAGAGACATGCACAATGTACACGTCCATTAAAATTATAAATCAAATATCTCCCAAGGTTTGATCATTCTTAATCCATGCCAGTCCTGTGAAGTGGTTACTGAATGATCTGATCTGGAGGGAGTGAAGAAAAAAAGTCACATCAAATGCCAGAAGTGCATTGATCTGCACTGCTTGGCAAGCTAACCTGTTGAGATAACAGGTTGCTCTGTCTTAGAAGACCGTACTTGTTCAAGAGTTAGAAACAAACACTGTCATTACTGCTAGCTTCCGAGATGATGGGGAGATGAAGAGTTCTTGCATGGAAGCACTCCCTCTTATGTACGCTGGTCTCCAGTCTCATAAAAAATGTCAACCTGTGTGACTACTTGTGGAAATGTTTTTAAAATAGCTTCTCTATCACATTTGATGGCGGAAGATAAGTGGGAAATGGAGAGGCCACAAAATCATAGAATCATAGAATGGTTTGAGTTGGAAGAGACCTTAAAGATCATCTAGTTCCAACCCCCCTGGCCATGGGCAGGGAGACCCTCCACTAGACCACGTTGCCCAAAGCCTCATCTACCCTGGCCTTGAACACTTCCAGGGATGAGGCATCCACAACCTCTCTGGGCAACCTGTTCCAGTTCCTCACCACTCTAACAGTAAAGAATTTCTTTCTAACATCTAATCTAAATTGACCCTCCTTCAGCTTAAACCCATTACCCCTTGTCCTGTCACTACACTCCCTGATAAACAGTCCCTCACCATCTTTCCTGTAGGCCCCCTTCAGGTACTGAAAGGCTGCAATTAGATCTCTCCGGAGCCGCCTTTTCTCCAGGCTGAACAATCCCAACTCTCTCAGCCTGTCCTCAGAGGAGAGGTGCTCCAGCCCTCTGATCAGCTTTGTGGCCCTCCTCTGGACTCACTCCAACAGCTCCATGTCTCTCCTGTACTGGGGCCCCAGAGCTGGATGCAGTACTCCAGGTGGGGTCTCACCAGAGTGGAGTAGAGGGGCAGGATCACCTCCCTTGACCTGCTGGTCATGCCTCTTTTGATGCAGCCCAGGACACGGTTGACTTTCTGGGCTGCAAGTGCACACTCCCGGCTCATGTTGAACTTCTCATCAACCAATACCCGGACGTCCTTCTCCTCGGGGCTGCTTTCAATCCATTCCTCACCCAGCCTATAGTCATGCTTGGGATTGCACCAACCCACGTGCAGGACCTTGCACTTGGCCTTGTTGAACTTCATGCGGTTCGCACGGGCCCACCTCTCCAGCCTGTGAAGGTCCCTCTGGATGGCATCCCTTCCCTCCAGCGTGTCAACCACACCACACAGCTTGGTGTCATCGGCAAACCTGCTGAGGGTGCACTCGATCCCACTGTCCATGTCGCCGACAAAGATGTTGAACAGTGGTGGTCCCAGTACCGACCCCTGAGGAGCGCCACTCATCACCATTCTCCACTTGGACATTGAGCTAATTGAGCCAATTTAGTTTTAAATGAGAAATGCAGATGAAAATAATTGAGGGGAGAGAAGCGTTGCTTAAGCCTCTTTTTTTAGTCCTTTGTTTTTCTGTACATTTTGGTTCTTTGCCTTTCTTTATTTTCTTCTAGCTTTCTATTGCTTTTGATAGCGATTACCCTCTCTTGCTCTCCCAGTAGCAACTAACAGTAAGAACATACAATATACCATTTCCTTGGATGAAGCCAGGAATACACCTGCATTAACAGCTGGAGAACTCAACGACGAACAATAATCACAGCCATTTTAAAATTCTCTACAACTCATTGTAACCTCAAGTCAGATGGAGAGAATTTATCCCCATGGGAAAAGCATTTTATCCCAGGCTCTTTCTCATAAATTTTGGCTAATATTTTGAAAGAGCTGAGCAGCTGCAACTCTCATCATCTTCGATTGATTTAAAATAAACCAAACCAACAACTGTGGCTAGTAGCTTTTGCCCTCTTCATTTACTTATTAATGGGAGCTCAGCTCTCTTGAAAATCTGGCATCAAGATTATAATAAGACTTTATAAAAAATAAATTCCAAGTCACAATTGTGTAAGGATCTCTAGTTTCTGACTTCAAGGGTTATCTGTTATTGTTTGGGACTGACTTCTGTATCAGAGGACAGAAAGCTGGGAATGGCCTTATATGAAGAGGAATTTCTGCTGAATAAATCAAAACTAATATAATTTGAAAGAGTAACATGTGAAATCGTTGTTTTACCCTTTCCTGTCACAAGAACATTTCCCCCAAAAGGCATTTCTTTTAAACCGGGCTTCACTTTACTGCTCCCCCACACCAAAAGAAACATCTTTGAAGTGTTTCCAAAAATTGCAGGTGTATGCTAAAGGCTTCATACCATCAGCTTTCAGCATGTAAAATGTGTTCTCTCAATGAGAGTAATCACATGATA
The DNA here is from genome assembly GCF_011004875.1 of Balearica regulorum gibbericeps. Lineage (NCBI taxonomy): Eukaryota > Metazoa > Chordata > Aves > Gruiformes > Gruidae > Balearica > Balearica regulorum. The sequence continues at coordinate 20,733,864 of NC_046186.1, forward strand.
CCGGGCATAATAGTGATACTGGGACCCACTCAGGCTGGCAAAACTGAATAGAAATCAGACCGATCACTTGACTGGGACCTGTTCCAATTTTATTTTGGATTAAAATCAAGTTTCTCTGAACCATTCCCCTCCGTTCTATGTCTATCCCCTCCAATCCTCCTCCTCCTGAAAAAAGAGAGTAATAATTGAATCCCTTATTTCATTATGCTTTTAGGCATCCAAAAGAGATTGTTTGTAACCTACTTTTTTTTTTCTTTTCTTTCGGAGTACCTCAGTGGTGTTACTTTTAATGAAAATGCTGGTTCATCTCCGTGCAGGACTGATTTCTGTAATCCATTTTTTAAAAGGAGAGAAAGTTTGTAGGCTTCAGGACTTCTGATGTTATCTCCAACCTCAGTTATTCTGCTCTGTGTGGACTCCAGGATACTATGCTGGTGGCTTAAGCCTAGGCGTTGGCCATACTATCCTAAGCCCTAAAGTTCCTCTCTCTTCTGCTGTTGCCCACTTTATGCGTGCCACAGAGACGGCTGCATCTATGTGCTGTGGTATGCATGTAATTGGAAGCATTCTGCGATGTAGCATGATGAAAGCTGCAATATAAATGTAAATTATTATTATTCAGCATATTAACCCAATATTAAAATACAGGGGGTTGCATTTTCAAAATATAATATGGGAGAGAGACTTATAAAACCCATTCCCAGTCCATGTCATTTGTTAATAGGATTGTATATTTAGACCTGACAGACAGCTTTAACAATTACCTTACAGTATCTGTGCATTCTGCAAGTATGAAATATAGCATGAAAGTGACTTATGACATATGAAACCTAGTGAGCTTGGAAAAGAGGTATTCATGGACTTACCTTCCTGCCCCCCACCCCAAATCCTGCTTCTTTGACGTTTTCTGCTGTCTTGAAAATAATTCAAGAATAAGTGCACATCATGGTTGAGAGAGGCTGATAACTCAGACCTACAACAAAGTCTGCAGTGGGAAGCAGAGGTGCAAATTTTATCTGTTTGTGTGACAAAGTCATGGGTAACAAGGAAGAAAGGAGCAAAACACAGTTGTTCTTGTGATAGCCTGAAGATGTTATTCATGGCAATTCTCGAATGCCATAATGCTGGTAACAGCAGCTTATGATGTGGAAAATACTTTTTCATCCTCATGCTTTCTGACTTCTCTCTGTAGCAATTTGCCATTAGCAGATACTAAATAAGGAGTAAACAAATTCAGCTGTCAACAAATATCAGGTTCTGATTGCCAGTGTTTTCAGGAGATTTTAACCATTTTGAATTATCAGAGGAAAAGAAGCTTTGCTTTATGAACTGATAAAAACCTGGTTGAATAAGCTTAGTCTTTGATGAAGAGTACTACTAAGCTCTTGTCCAGCCCAGCCTGGCATCCCCCTGGGCCTCCCCAACCCTGCCCATGGGCCTAGCACTGTAGAGTCTGACCCCCCTGCGCAGTGTAGGACCTTGCCCCTGCGGTGGGTGCTGTGGGACCTGCTCTTTCCACGACACTGGACCTTGCCCCAGGAGCCCTCCACAACTCCAGAGTAACCTCTAAGCCCTGCAGGACACCATGGCCAACCTCCAGAGGGGGGTCATAGCACTGTTATAACAATGGTGGCTGTACATATTGACTTATAACAATATTATGCTGATTGTGTGTTTAAATCACCAGACAGGTCTGAGTCTACTAAGAGTCAAGGATGAGTGGCAGATACTGTGTTCCAGAAAGATGCAAAACTTTGAGACTAACCTCTCTTTTTTGGGGCTTGCTTACATGCCTTAGCACCTTGTTGCACTGGAGTTCCAGTTCTAGGATTAGGTGATGTGGATCATGTTCGAGGTGGAGAGCCTCACTGATGTTCATGTGCTTCAGCCTTTCATGGACATGCACTGGTAATGGACATGTTGCACTGCCTCTATTCAGGATGTTCTGTGCAGATCCAGATGTGTAGCTAAGCATCACATCTGGATGTGTTTAGCACATGACAGAAAGAAGTGTGCTTGATAGGGATTGATTCTCTCCCCTTGATAGCTGGTGTAGGAGGGATAAGGCCATAACACATGGACTGCAGTAATTGCCAGCTTCTCACTGTTCATACAGGAGGGAAGGCATCTTCCTTGTACATGGTTGGTTTTATATGGGCCTAAGATAGTATGACATGTAATTGGGCAAATCAGTGCCTCCCACTATAGAAAGACCCAAATTGGCCTGGAGCTACCAGAATCACGAGGCAAGGCATAAGACTTGTTTCAGCATGAGCGAGTACTGGAAGTAGAAATGATGTGACTGGCATGACACTCTAGTAAGTCTTGCTGAGCGACCATCTCAGCGCGGCAATAAAGCTTCCACACTGCAGCTCATACATTTGGATGGTGCTGTGCACCTTTTACCACATGTAGGCAACACTAGCTGGAGGGTAGGCTGAGTTCAATGTACAAGACAGTACCAGTAGACATACTGTACTGATTTTGGCTGGGATGGGGTTAATTTTCTTCATAGCAACTTGCATGGTGCTATATTTTAGATTTGTGACCAAAACAGTGTAGATAACACAGGGATGTTTTAGCTATTGCTGAGCAGTGCTTGCACAGCATGATGATGACCTTTTCTGTTTCTCACACTGTTCCACCAGTGAGTAGGCTAGGGGTGCACAAGGAGTTGGGAGGGGACACAGCTGGGACAGCTGATCCCAACTGTCCAAAGGGATATCCCAGACCATAAGACATCATGCTCAACAATAAAAGTTGTCAGGGTTGCTGTTACTTGGGGACTGGCTGGTTATCAGTCAGCTGGTGGTGAGCAATTGGGGTTTTTTTGTATCACCTGTTTCTCTTGGTTTTGTTTTCTTTGTTTCTTTTTTATTTATTTATTAAACTGTCTTTATCTAAACCGACAAGTTTTCCAACTTTTGCCCTTCTAATTCTCTTCCCTGTCCTGCTGTGAGAAGTGAGCAAGTAGCTGTGTGGGGCTTAGCTGCCTACCAGGGTTAAGCCACAACAGATGCCCAGTCTATGTTGTTCAGCATTATATTTTTAAACATCAAGAGATTACTACACAAATTTCTAAAGCATGTTTCTGTATGTACTCTTCTTAAGAAGAAAACCTACTCTCTAAGGAGGAAGCCAATGTTTATGCATGTAACTGCAAACACTGTGTACTCAAAATACTGGGAGCTAAGTGTTACTATAGCCATGTATATTAATCCATAATTAATCCATGCTGCCAGGCTGTTAATTTTTCATGATTGGTAAGAGGCTTTTCTGACCAGTATAACTTTGTACTTGTGGATATTTCAGTTTTGTCTTCATTTATACCACAGAAATACTTTTTTTTTTTTTTTAAAAAAAAAAAGCTCTTTCCCTTTTCCTGTCATGGCAAGAGGAGATAATAGTTCCCATCTGATCAGAACAATTTTTTTGCAATAGTTTATGTTTTTTGAGGGAGTAAAACATGAATAGGTAGTAAGATAGAAATACAGATATATTCTCTTATAACTTTGTTGTGTGTTTTCATTTGAATCCTTTAGAAGCATCATTATTTGTATTCTTTAGAATCAGTTGAAAGATTTCAAAATCTCAATTTATGACACAAAAAAATTAAACCTTGATTTTCAGTATCTGCTCTATCACTTACCTAAGTACTCTGAAAACTCTGTTACTACCTCTGAAGTGCTCTTGTGTTATAAAGGAACAAGAAATTTCCCAGGTTTCTGCAGTTAGAGACTCCTCAGAGTACGAGCTGAAAGAAGTCTAGTCAGGTCATCCAGCACATCCCTGAAGCTGCCAGGACAGGGAAAAGAAGGTTGAAGTTATACTGCAATTGATCTGGGGCTGCAGTCAGCCTGATGATACAGTTTTGAATAGCTTTGAGGCTGCTTTAAACGACGTCTGAGACCAAGCTATGCTCCCATGTCAGGGAGACATAAATAACTTCCTGCTTTCTCAGCTGAATATTGAGGATTTTTATTAAAGGAAAGAGGAAAAAGTACAGCTTTATGAAAAAAGTATAATTACTACTCTTCAAAATAGAGAGAATATATATTCAGCTCTTTATTAGATGTACAGTATTAACACATTGATGCCCTAACTGAGATTGGTATCCTATTGTGCTATATGGACATAGAATGAAAAATGGTACCTGCACAAATAAATTGCTATCTGAAGAGACAAGATAGGAGGAAAACCAGCATAAAGGAAGTATTATTATTCCCTTGCTAGAAAGGCAGATGAAATGAGGAGTCCTGTGTCATGCTGAAACTTTGTGTACGGCCTGAGGATGGCACCTGGGGGTCCTGGGTCTGCCCGCTGGCCTCACCACCACGTGCCTCCGACTCTGCTGGGAGACAGTGAGTGGGGGCTCCAGCTCCCCCCCTCCCCGTCACTCTTCCTTGGCACACCATGCGTGCCCTGTCACGTAACAGGCACAGCAAATTTGAACAGATGTAAAATATGGACCACAGTAGGAAAGAGTAAGGTCTTCTACGCCTTACTTTATGTTTTATATATTTCTAGTGCAAGTGCAGCCGTTACTTTAGCTTGGTGACCAGTGTTGAGCAATAAAAGGAATTTATCCATTTGTTGTTGAATATGGTTAACTTTTGCTGGAGTGTGAGATTGTTAAATGAAGATTGAGCTGGTAGAAGAGGCACTGTGTATTCTGATCTCTAAGATCCAACCATGGGTAGCAGAAACTAAATTTTCTCTTCCAGAAGTGCTTACAAAGGTAACTTTCAACTACTAACCAGGTGTGGCTGAAGTGGTGCTGGCAGAATTTTGGGGGGAAGCTTTCAACACTAGCCCAGTAAGTGGATTCTATTGTTTTCATCTCAGCTCAAAAAGGCATAATTTACATTTCAGTACTGTTAGCTATTTACAAAGCCGGTTAATGTTCATTAGGAAAATGTGCCATGCTGTGGAGATCACGACAGTCTACTGTGAGAGACATCTCTCTGTAAGGTCCAAGGAGGCAAGTTGAATTTAGTCCAAGAGCCTTGTCAGAAGTTGGAGTGACGTGGAGGAGGAGCCTGATGGTCCTGGGCAGGGAAAAAGTGAATATAATTTAAGTATCTGTATAATTTTCTATGAGTTTCAGTGTCATTGCTCCAAGAGAGCTGAGCTCTCAGCCTTTTCTGGTGTCCCTGAGTGCACCAAATGTGTTGAGACAGTCTTCTCCTATCTGCCCTTATTTTATATCAACCTATTTTGCACTAAACTAATACATTAATCTACTATATATCGCAATTACTGAACAAACAGCATATTAGTCACAAGCCAGGCGATGACTGCAGAGAATGGCTGCCTATTTGGCACTGCCTGCCCTCAGTGTGCCAGCCCTCTGTTCCAGCTAAGCCTAACAGCCCAATGTCATCCACGGGTCTAATTGGTGATCAGGGGACACTTCCAAACCCACCAGAGCCATCTTGTGGCATTTTGGGTAGAAGCTGGGCTTACAGACAGAGTTGAGGTATTCTACTGCTCCTCTCCAAAGCATGGCATGTTTTGTGATGTTTTTTGCAAATTTAATATAGAGACCTCACCCCTGAGTTTTTAAATGTTTGTGTGGGTTTTTGAGGGTTTTTTTGTGTTTTCCCCCCCTAGAAAACCACATCAGGTCAGGGTTAAAACTAATTCAGGTTGGGTTTTTTTTTTGCATAGAAAGCTTACATGAAATAGCAGATAAAGCACTGAAAGACAACATACTCACTCACATAATTTCTGTATTTGACTTCCCATATTTCTTTGCCTTTAACAAGGATTGAGGTAGGTTTGAAGCCTGAATTACTTTCTCAAATCAACAGGACATTCTTCAAGAACCTAGCACACTGCCGACATAATTTTGGAAAGACTTCTTTATGTTGCCTATGCAAATCTTTCTGAGCAAACCTTGGTTCATTCTCTAGTCCTGTCCACTCAATACCTCAAAACCCTGGTGTCCGGGATGAAAGCCAGAAATCCTTTTTATCACTAGTTGTGAAAAAACAGGTTTTACATTGGTGCAAGTAAGGTGACTAAGAAGTTTCTGAATTTGGGGCTGAACAGCATTTTGCCAACTTGTGGGCACAAAGTACTAGAAACTAAATGAGAATGGTAGATTTTTGTGTCAGCTCTGTACCAGCTGTAATTTATACCATGGTAAATGATAATTTGAACCAAAGGAATCTTGTCACTGGCAAAAAAAGCCCAAGTTAAAGTTCGAAGGCACAGAAATAAAACCAAGGCCTTGCTATACTTCAAAGTATTTTCTTTGTTCCCTCTCATCACTGACACTTCAACCTCTGCCACAGCAATCTGACATGCCTCTAATTGTTCCCTGGCAAAGCAAAGTTTGTTAGCCTCTGCTCTCAGCTGCTATGGGCCACATCTTATCTGCAAGCATCTTCCTTCATGTTTCTCACTTGTACACTACTGGTAAGATTGTCCAGTTGTGCACCTAAGTATTTATCTCCAAGAAAATTGGATTGTGTCTGCAGTGTGCTCAGATTTGCTTGGATATAAGATAAACCCCTGCATATGTGACGTAAGAGCTCAATATCAACACATCAAGTCAGTATAATCTACTGCATTGTAAATTCTTCATTTTCCATATTCTTTGAGTTAATAGAACATACTCACATTGAAGACTTTTTACATGCATTAGAGAAGTGTTAACACCTAAGCACATTACTAGGTTATACAACATATTTAATTTATATTTTTTTGTGTAAGTAGTGGGGAAACAGCCCAAGGAATGTAGTGTAGAAGTTGTCCTGAACTCGGTCAAATGATTACATTTAGAGAAGACAGAATTTTAAGCACTTTAATGTAAGAATCTTGTAGATCAGAATAATTCATTTTGGAATTGTATTCTTTGCTCTGCTTGTGTGTTGAGATGACATGAAAAGCCTCAGCAATGTAAAAAGTGGAATTTGCCTTAGCATTCCTTTGAGACGGGTGCTAAAAGGCATGTGTGGGTTGATTTCCCTCTTCTACAATTTAGATATCTACACTGGAGCTCAGTGCCTTAGGCCTCCTTTAAAGTCAGTGGCATTAAGAATGATGGGCTTTGATAGAGTCGTCTGTATTATAGATATCTTCATTTGGTCAATGAATGCTTGCAGTCTTAAAAACCTGGGATGTGTAGTGTTTGGTGTAGTAGGCTGTTGAACACTTGGCTTTATGTGTCAGCAGTACAGTTTGTAAAACATTCTCTTCAACCTTTTTAAAGCTACTGCTACAATTTTATACTTAGAGGAACCATTTTCATGAAACATCAGTGGCTATAATGGGCATTGCTTTTGGCAATACCAGGAAAAAGACTGAGAATTGAAAGCAGTGGCAATATAATTTAGAGGCTATTTCATTCAAGGTTAAGTGAGAAAACATTTTGTGACATGGTCTTTGCTTATCTGTTCTGTGGATAGAGACTAGTGGATTGATGGTGGCAACCTTACCATTTTTATGTATATTTACACTCATTAAAAGGCTAAACTTCACAGCCATCTTTACTTCAGTGTTCTAATCACATAGATGTAGGTGTTACTCTCTCATGCACATACATAAATGCATAAGGAGTAACTTGAATTACAACATGACAAAGAAAAGCTGTGTTCCAGTGGCATCTCTACTTCAATTAGAAAGCAAAAGCTTCTGCTCATAATTGTTTCTATTAAGATCTGTACACTTTTCTCATTTAGGGCACCAAGAGCTACTCAGGGAAGGAAACATGCCTTTTAAATAGTTTGTAAACTGTTCTGTTGCTTAAATTGACTTCTAACACTATTAGTTTATGAGGAAATGGGGTTTAGTTCTTTGGATTGTTTTGGTTCTCAATGAACATTTAAAGCTTGGTTGAGATTTCTGTAGTAAACAAATTATATTTTGTGCCATGTAAACAAAGTTGTAAAGAGCCGTGCATTACACAAAGATCTGGTGGTAGCAACATAAAGCTAATATCAGCAAATGAGAGAATGGGAAACCAGTTGCCTCCCCTTTCTAGTGTGCAATCAGTGTAAGAGTCTCTGTGATGGGCAATTACCTTAACTGCCTGCCTAAAGCAGCAGCGAGTTGCGTGATCAGTCCAATGCACAAGATTATACACTCCCCACTACTTGATGAAGAAATTCAGTCTGCACTGATAACTATCATATAATTCCAGTGTACTGCTTTTAAACTTGTTAAGAAGCAAAAAAGGTACTAAGATAACCCAGTTACGAAGCAATGGAAAAAATAATATTTCAATCATTATAGAACTGCCCAGGTTAGAAAGGACCTCAAAGATCATCTGGTCCAACCTTTTGTGGGAAAGGGAGTTTCGATGAAATTAGCTAGCACCCTGTCCAATTGCATCTTGAAAACAAGTATCCAGAACTCAAATATCGAACTCCTATTGCAGTTAGTGTAGCACAGAGTGATATGGTGATTGCTCAGAATCAGATTGTAAAAGCTTTCTCTTTCTGCTGAAAAATCCCAGGCATTTTCATTTATTTGCATTAATTTTATTTAACTGATTTTGCTTTGTTCTAGTTGAAATAGGTAGAAAAAAGAAAATGTCATACTTAAAGTAATTTATAATACAGGATATCTCCTTCTAGTTGTGATATTTCTAGCAAAATGAAATCATGAGCATTCCTAATCCTTTGTTTCAGTCTATGCTGTTTAGTAATCTGTGAGGGAAGAAAGCCAAATAAACAGCTGGCATGTTTTAGCGGTTACTACTAGCTTCTCTCTTGGCTGTCGAATAGGAGGGATTGCCTGGTGAATTTAAACGCGGGGCTGAGTGCCACACATTCTCATCTTACATTGTGACTCTGCTGTTACACTGAGCAGTTCTGGCACAAAGGAACTCTACCAGCAATGTGGTTGCTTGTTGGTAGCAGAGAGCAAGCCTTCTCCAAGGCTAACCTCAAACTGCGCAGAGAAGTCCTAGTAAAGACTGTCACAAACCTTTGCAATTCTGCTTCTAGTGTAAGGTCTGTTTCTCTGGCCATATTCACTGAAGCAGATACTTGCCAACATGTATACATATAAAGAAGAGAAGAAGCATCCCACTATACTTCAAAAAACTGAAGGCATTGCGCACTTTTTGGGTGATGATGAAATAAGCATAACATGGATATTGGTCATGGTAATGATCAACTGGCAGTGGGGATGCAGTATGAGATGTGGTAGTGAAGAAGTTTGTTTCACTTCTGAGAATGACTTTTCCCACAAGAAAAAATTAAGACTTAGTTAATATTCATTAATTAGTATGCATTGTAACTGCAGTCAACAGAGCATTTTTTGTGCACAGTGTAGCAATATGCAGACTGTTATTGATTATTTTCATTCTATCTTCCATAATTTCTATTTTAATGTTATCAGTTTTGGTTTGTAGAAATTGAGAAGATCAATATTACTTTATTGCCTCAATGTGGTTTTAAAAAGCGTCATCAATGTTGAATTAATTAACACTAATGTATTACACATGATTCATTTCCATAATCCTATTCTATCTGAGAGTATTTTATCTCCCTTTATCCCTATTCTTCTATCATAGCATCTCAACTTGTTACATCTTCACTTCACTCGAGGAGTAGCTAGTATTGAGTTATACAATGCTGTGAAATCAACAGTACCATTTGAGAAGCAAGGTGCTACTCTGAATTTGTAATGACTTGTGTTTATTAGTGAATCAAATTTACACAAATTGCTTAATTGACTTCAATAAAAAGTAGATTTGTTCAATGGATACGTACAGGTATGTATCATGGTTAGCATGAGGAGGTTCCGTATCTCACTGTGGCTTCCACTTGGTACTGTAAAACATGCACATTGAGCTACAAGATTTAACAAATTCTGACTGTGACCTGTGGAGTGTTTAGTTCTATTTGGCTTTGTGTCTGTTTTTATTTTTTAATGGCAAATCTTTTCACATAGCATTTCATAGTTGTAGAAATTAGTTTTTATTTTTAAAATCCTGGTTGTAATGCAGTGCGAAATGCTGTGATCCCTAATCTCATTTTTTTTCTTCTTGGTCCTTATGTCATTAATGATCTCCTCTCTTTAGATAACTGCATATTTTTTTGTAACTTGTTGAGATCAACATAATGACTTAAGTCTCTAGTCCATTATGTCCAGCTACTGTAAATTTTCAGCCCAGTCCTCCTGTCTTTATTAATTTAAGTCATACATTTAAATATGGTGTTTTCTATATTTCTTTGGCAGATTCTGAGTCTGGTATAACTGTTCATACCTTTATACGTACCCTGTCTTCAGTTTGTGCTGTGGGAATCCTGATTTAGAAACTTACTAGTACGTTAACTTATTTGCAATTACACTTCAGAGTAATACAAAATAATGCATACATATATGCATACAATACTTTTCTATGTAAATATTTTAAGGACCCAGGTAATATTTTTTTTAATTTGATAATTTAGTTATCTAAAACCTCTCTTAAATTGAAGTGTTAGAACCTTTATTCACGTGTCTATGTACAGAGACTTTTAATCTACAAAGTTTTACCTTCATTTAAACACGCAGTGTGAAAATACTGGCTTCTGCAGCCAGTACTGAAAGTCTCTCTTATTTCAGAACTGCCTGCTCTTTGTACCCTAATCCACACCATTCTAAAGTCTTTCACCCTGAAATCTCTTTTTACCCATCCCTCAATCCATAATGAACTCTGTGTGGCAAGTCATCTACTTTTTGTATTGATGGTAATAAATTTAGTTCCCAACTTAGTTAAAATGTATAAATACAGTATCTTTCAGAATGCTGGGATACAGCCCATCCAATACTAGAATTGTACATTCCTTTTCAACGACTGATTCCTTTTTACTTATTCTGGTGTCACTCTTCATTTCATTAATTTTTCATTTTCTGCCTCCAGGAAACTTCTCTCTGATTCTGGCATGTTTCCCTCTTTCTCCCTAGTGAACATACTTGAGACAAAGAAATCTTTTAGCTTTGCAGCACTCTGTGCCTCATCTGTCATCAACTCGCCTCCATCCATCACACCAAGAGACTACAGTCTCCCTCAAAATCCTCCTGATCCTATCTATTTGTAAAACCTTTTGTTTGTCCTTCTACCACTGACTAGAATTGTTTTAAAATTTTCCTTTCTACTGTGGTGCTTTTTGTTTTTACCATTTTAACAGATGTCTCAATTATAACAATAATAGTATTTGACTACTGTTTGAAGCACAATCTTGGGAGGAAAAACAAAACATATAGTTAACAGTTGCAAAATGGTAGGATGATATCCTCCTGTAGATTTTACACAAAACATTCATTGACTTTTCTGCAATAGCAGAAGACTTGCCTTTTTTTAAACAAAGAAGCCGGAGTATACATAATGCACAGTTCACTATAATGGCAGGGACAGAAGCTCAGCCACTCTGAATTGCCTTGGCTACACTAAAGATCACGGTTTAAACAGTTTCCACTGGCTTGCATCAGGTGAGCTTATTGTTTGCCACGAACTTTTACGCAACCAGTGAAACCAAAAATGTTGTGTTAAGTGACCAGAGACTTGAATGAGGCTCAGATTCCCAACTGTGAATGTTAGCTCCTAAAGACAACAAAAGAAAGAGATGTTCCCAATGTATATCTGGACTGTGAACAGTGGCCAGCTGTGTTAAACTGCCTGCTTCTGCAGGAGTGTCTGATACTCTCTTGAACATGAATAATTTTAAAATTTCAGATGAAGAGACAAAATACACCAATGGATTTCAGGCTTGTTCAAAAACTTATTTAATATCAGCCACCTCAATTCTGCTAGTACAGTCTGATGTAGTGTACCAAGGAGTGCTTGGATGTGAGGGACAGGGCAGGGGCTTGCATTCTTTGTGTAATGGATGAGCAATTTAGGATTAATGTATAAATTGTCAGGATGAAACTAAAAGTGTAGCCTTTATTTTCAATAGGTTCTCATGAATCACGTGAAAAGACTTTAGCAGCCCTTATAAGAGTTAGCACTCTGTCCTCTGTGAAGAACCCTTGAGTTGAGCACTCCTAGAGGAGACAACCTTTAAGTAATATTAAATTAGTTACATTGGACTGTTTAATAAATATTATAATTTTTGTTAATTTTAATGTCTCGGTGGCATCTTGGTCTTGTCTTGTGGACAAAGATGTAGACAAATACCTATTGAAATACAGCCCTTACTGTAAAGAACTATGTAACCATATATATTTCACCATATAACAGGTGAAGAGCATGTTGATGGTGAAGTGCAAGCAAACTGGAAGACGTTCGAGGTCAACATTGCAAGCAGTGCTCACAGTATACCTGCTACCTAATCTTTGTCTAGGTTTTGCTTGGGCATCATCACAAATGAAAGACTCAAGGAGCAATCAGAGATGTGCAATTAGAGAGTTTTGCAAATGTTAATAGGAAACAATAATGTACGAATGACAACCCAGAGGGTGTTGGAAAACGGAGCAGTTGCATGGCATTTTTACTTCAGAACTTTTCTTTCCCGGCAAGAATACTCTATACGGCACTGGCTTCAAATTTCTTGTTATCTTCTAAATCTTAGATGTCTGAATACTCATTATCACTGTTATATAATATTGTTTTGATTAGCTGATACGTCATCAGTTTAGACTTGAATTTTTGCAATTCTAATCTGAGATTTTTGCTCAAATCTCTCAGCTACCAACCAAGTTATATTCTCAGATAACCCATTCTTTTGTTCAAGAATATATTGAGTTACATTGGAATATATTTCTAATGTATACTAATATATATTCTAATACATAAATACAATACATATAGTTAACCCCTACCCTCAAATCATCCTGACAATGTCTAAGCCTACCTAAAATCATATTCAGAACATATCTACTGTCTTTGAAATGGACATTTTCCTAAAGACTTTCTATCTCCATATGTAGAATTACAGAATCACAGAATAGGTATGGCTGGAAGGGACTTCTGGAGATCTAGTCCGATGAACCTGCTCAAAGCAGGGTAAGCTAAAGCAGGTTTTTCAGGGCTGTGTCCAGCTGGGCTTTATATGTCTCCATAGATGGAGACTCCACAACTCTCTGGCCAGCCTCTTCCAGTGTTTGATCACTCTCACAGTAAAAAAAACCCCAACATTCTAATGTTTGAATGGATTTTCCTGTATTCTGCCAATTGTTCCTATTGCCTCTTTTCCTGTTACTGGATATCACTGAAAAGAGTCTGGTCCCCTTTTCTTTACATGTCCCCATCAGGCATTTATACACACTGATAAGATCCCTCCAAGCCTTCTCTTCCCCAGGCTAAACAGTCCCAGCTCTCTCATCCTCTCCGTATATGAAAGATGCTTCAGTCCCTCCATCATCTTTGTGGACCTTTGCAGGACTTCAGTATGTCCATGTCTCTGTTGTACTGAGGAGCCTTGGCCTCACCAGTGCTGTGTAGAGGAGAAGGATCACCTCCGGTAACCTGCTAGCAATGTTGTTGGCCTTTTTTGCCACAAGTGTGCATTGCTGACTCATAGTCAACTTGTCCACCAGGAGCCTTGAGTCTTTCTCTGCAATGCTGCCTTCCAGCCAGTCAGCTCTCTGACTTTTCTGATGCTTGGATACAGGAATTTGCATTTCCCAGGTGACCAGGTCCTGCTTGGTCATTTGCTAACTTCATTTCTATAGTTTAAGTCTCTTACTTTCCCTTCCTGAGATTCCTGTTTCACATACAAAATCTCGAGTTTAGGATTTTACACTATGTACTTTTTGAAGACTTGTCATGTGTGAATCAGATTCAGTGATGAGCTAACCCAAATTCTAGGGGTATTCAGATACAGATTTGGTTTCTTACCTTAAACTATTTTAGTTTTGGATTGTATAATTAAACAATGGTAAAATGTTTTCTGATTCATAATTCCAGCCAAAAATTCTGCAATCTTAGCCCATATCTGTGTTTATGGAAGACTAAGAATAGAATAGAATTGCACATACCCCTTCCTGACAGAGCATTCCTCAAGATAAATACCTTGACAGTTCTCACTGCCTAGCTCTTTGTGTTGTTCTCTTACACTTTCTGACTTTATTGTTGATTTTCCACAAAAAAATATTGGGCACCAACCCTTCTGTACTCTTTTGTACCTTTCAAGGGACTTTAAATTAAGAGCTCCTTGAGTTTCCCTGCACAAGACCAGATGGCATGACATGCACTACCATGTTATCATATGACACTTGTTTTCATGCATGGTGTCCTTCTTCAAAAGCCCCATGGTCTAGGCAGAAAATTCAGGCCTGTTCTTTGTAGTAATATGATATTACTGTGTCAGGGCTGGTAAACTGGAGCACGTGATGCCTGGAGGATGTATGCTCCTTCTATGGTTGGAGAACTGTCAGTACCGCAACTTTGTCAAACTCTTGCCAAACAAGTTCCTGTATGAAGTAACTCTTGTCTGCTTGGCCCAGTAGGGGTGGTGTTTGAGAATCAACTAATTTGGGATTAGAAAATTAATAGAAACACACAAGGTCAGGAAGGGCAACTTTTGCTTGGGACAGGGAGGCATTGTACATTCCAGGTAGTCCTCAACAGGTTGACATTTAGTCTGTAGGTGGAAAAATGCCATCCTGGGAGAGACTTTGACTGGATAACCATACACTTCACTGAAAGCTTGTAAGGCAGAAAGTCCTCTTGCTATGTGCAGACATCAGAGAACTTCTAGTACTAGTACCATATCACCAACTTGCCTAGGGACACCACCTAGGAGCAGTAAGGCACCTCCCTCCAGCGTCAGATAAATTGCAGGCCCGGACTGGCAGTAAGCACTTGTCTGTCCAGGGTTTCCATCACCCACTTCTGGTGTGGTCTGCTCAGACACCAGACTATCTCCTCCTCGCAACCCGAGACCACCATCACTTACCAGACATCCACTAAATCACAGCAAGATTTTCAGCTAAATTGGGTCTCCAGCAGCCCTCGTTGATGTGGGTAAAGACACAGACTTCTCAGGTTACTTGCTTCAAGAGCCTACTTGGGAAAGACCTAAATATGTTGGACAATAAGAAGCATCAGAACTTTGGTGAGTCTTTTTATGTCTTTTCAGTTACCCCAAGGGCCCTTGGATAAGAAATTATTGTGTGAATTATGTGTTTTGAAGTATTACTCTTTGTTAACAGTATCACTGCTTGTATCTGACATAAGTAATGTTCGTTTTCTTAAAAACAGTTTAAAAAAAAATCAGTATGGCCATTTCCTGGATTTAATGACATTTGGATTTTAAATCCATCCTTTCCTCCTCTCACCCTGGAAGACAAATGCCATCACTGTATACCCCTATTCTGGATCAAGCTCTTAGCTTCTAATATGTAACAAAAAGCATCCTCAGATGACACTGAAAGAGTGATTGGACCAAGAGTATATTTGCAAGATAGAGCAGAGGCATCTGGCATCATAGCTGGGGAGCATGTGGAGGGAGGAGAAATGCTGGAGTGTGGCTGGGTGACATCCTCCAGTGAGGCACTCAGAGTTGGCAGGTGCTTGGGGCAACTGTCTCTTGCTCCATGCTAGGTGGTGAGCTCAACAGTGGTGCCTACTCACTGCTTTCACAGGTTCAGAGTAGTACTTTTAGCATGACTACTGGAGGAAGGCCAAACAGGAACAGATGGGTAGGGAAAAATGTGTGTGAATATAGATGGTGGAGATGGCATAAGCCTTCATATAGAGGAGCCTGGGGTACAGTTAAGTAGTGTTTTATAAAAGTTACTTTTTTAGCAGTTGCATGGGCTAGGAATCTGTCCATTTTCACTGTAAAGTGTGTCCTAACCCTTGCAGACAGATGGGAAAGAGTGCAGGAGAGAAGAACAGGTTTAACTGTTCGATATTGAGTCTTATTAATGAAGGAGCGGGGAATTTCAGTGTGGGTTGTATGGCCTTGTCCTGCTATTTATGGTACAACCTGGAAGAGTTTATTAAGCTTAGAGGACAGTAAGTGGAAAAAAGTGGGATATGATTGTTGGGAGAAGAGGAGGAGACATTTAGAAGGAATGATGAGAGAGAGGAGTTGAGAACGAAAAGGATTTTCAGCTTTGAAGTAGGTAAGTTAACAGTTGTGATACCAGGCATGGATGCAGAGGAGTGATCTCACCAATGTACTTAGAGCTTGGATTTGCATCACTTTTGTTTCTGAAAATATGTCCATCAAAATTGTACTCAAATTTGTCAATAAATAGGTGATACCCTTCCAAAGACTACAGTGAGGCAGAGGGTAAATGCACACACGGCCTCGGAATTGCACAGTAGGCCACTGTGAATTTGATGGGTTCTGATGCTGAGTCAGTCTTGTGGGGACTGCTAGCAGGTCCTGTCTTGTCACAGCCAGCTGGTATCAGCTAGCCAGTGCATTGGCTCTGCAATGCTCTGTGATGAGTGTGATGATGGGTTCGTCAGACTCAAACTGCTTTGCCACAGGCCATCTTCCAGGGGTTAAGACAACCTGCATCTCTACTGGGATGGGGGTCCAGAGGTAGGTATGCCATCTCTTTAATGCCACTACTAAATCTGGCGTAGAACCAGGAAGGTGGTCTTTCATATTCTGGTTAGTCACTCACTTAAAGGACATTGTGAAATTGTAATGCTAATTGTGGATGACCAGTGCTGTTCAGAAATGACCACCTTAACTTTGGTGGTGGTAAGTCTGTTCCTGCCTAGGCATTAGTGGAGCCTCTGCCTCTTCTCTTCACATCACAAATATCTGATTGTCACACAGGAAAAGTGACAGGCAGCTGAAGGAGAGAAGCCAACAGGGCTCTTTATATAGGGTTTGGTAGTGGTTCAGGGCTTTGGATGTGCAAAATACAAGGGGAAGATGCACCAAGTGCTACAAAGGCCTTTCTAAAGGATACAAGAGAGCTTATGGCATAGATAACATTGCTGGTGTTGCCTCATTCCTAGTCCTCAGATGCCCTAAAAATGCCTACAACATAGACACATATGGGATATTCCCATCTGGGAAGCAGTCCTCATGCTGATGTAACCAAGGAGGTCTCCCAGCTGAATATGTGAGCCAGAAACAAGAAAAGTTCTTGTAATTGGGGTATCGCAAAGTTTTTATCTCTTGTACCATGAAAAAGTAAGCCTTACCAAAACACTACTAAAGAAAGTAAGGTAACTATCTAGTCTGCCTCCATACAAGGATTTCCGGTTGAATGGAGTTGAACGAGAAGGGAAGCCAAAAAGTTGTAAAGCAGCAGGTGCGTTCTTCCCTTGTGCTGAGCTGCCCAGGCATCTCTTGTGTCGGATCAGTTTTGCACATAGGTCAGGATTTTTGAGAAGCACACATTGGTTTTTTTCTTATAAGGCTTTAAAAGTTTTGATGGTAGAAGACTAATATATTTTCCACACTAGGACTTACTGAGTTGAGATCTGCTTTTCTGTCAAGTGTGTTGATCAATGCTATAAAATAGTGTAGTTAACCTGGCTTTTAAAGCTGTTCTTCGACGTATTATAATGTTGGGTGGTTTGGTTGGATGTTGTAATAGAGAAAAAGAAGAAAATATCCCTGGCTTGAGCCTGGGATTAATTATATGTGGGTGCACTTTATTTCAACATGAAAGTCCGCTTGTGATTCAAGGTAAGCTGGGGGGCAGTCTGTATTGTTACCCAAATTAAGATTTCTGTTTTAAATTTAGCTTCTTAGCTATATAACAATATAATAATGTTTGTTTCTGTAGACGGTGAGAACAAAGGAACGCGTTTCCACAGTGACACCAAAACAATGTAGTAAGGGCAGTACCGCCTTCTGTTCTGTCCTGTGTGTCTCTGTGGCACATTGCTGCTTAAAACATTATGGAAAGAAACTCATACTTGTGGAGCAAGTAGACAATATTAGCATCTTACTGTCACATGGAAAACATAACCTTAAATATGTTCTCATCATTACCCCTTGCATGAGTGGACTACTAAAAATACACTTCAGGTATTTTGATTCGTAGTTTCTTTCACTAAATGTTAATTACAAATCTTTTCTAAAATAAGTGTAGAATTTAGCAGCTTACTTAATTTCACAAATTTTCTTCTTTCTTGGTGCTCATCAGCAGTGAAGGTTTGTGTAATTCATGTATTTATAGCTGAATGCTCGTAATAGACTATGTTTAATAAACTGGTCCACAGAGTAAAAAAATGCACAAACTTATGTCTTAGGGAGACAATTTACGTCCTCTTTCAGAACTACTGACAGACACACTGGGCTATTCATGTTTTTGTTTAGTGCTCAATTTATTTTTGGCATGTTGGCAGTATTTAATAACAACAGTATGTGAGGCGACACAATTCATGTAAACGTTACAAACAGCAAGAATGCAGGCTACAGTTTTATTAGTGGTAACAGTAAAGGAAATGGCCCACATGAAATGAGTACAAAGACTCCAAATAATAAGGCAGTGTATGATTCCTAACGTATACTATCCTGGACCAATTAAACAACCCACATCTCCCTCAAAGAAAATAAAAGCATCAGGCACAGAAAGGCAGAGCAGCAGCATTAGAATTTAACAGTGTGATGGTCAGGGGTTTATTCCCTGAAGAAGATGATTAGACTTTCAGAACGTACCCAAATTAAGCTCTGGAGTGATGCCAATACTGCAGAGTCCTTAAGAGAGTTCAAAGATGTAGCCTAGCAGCCTTCACCTTTGCTGTGCTGTGTCTCCTCTTTAGATCTTGCTCTGGTGATGTTAACTGCTTAATCCCCAAGTGAAACACTGAGATCTAACCCACAGGAAACATTTATAATGCATATTATCTATGATGTGATACGGATTATCTGATTTGAGTGAGTAGAACAGTTTTATCTTATATCCTTGAGTACCATTGCAGTCAACATACTAGATATAAATATCTAGTCAGAGAAAAGCAGTTTAACTCTCTGATTTTGACTCTTCTGAAAGATATACTTGCACGCTGTCTTAATTTCCAAGAGTTCTGGTATTAGCTTTAAAAAAATTCACCGCTGCACCTGGACCTGGGAAATGCTAGTTTCATTAAGACACATGAACAATTTTGTTAAAGAAGGGAAAAAGTGAGAAAGTGAGAAAAATAGGAAACTATTTTACAGTCTTTCTTACTTGAATGCATGTTGTCTACACACTGTGTATTTATAAGAGATATTGAGTATCTGTGACCAAAGTTGTATGCCTGCTAATGTTAGCACACTATGCTAAAATGTCCTTGAAGCACACAAATTTAGGACAATACAAGCAGATATAACACAATGACAGATAATTTCTTCCTCCTTGATCCTCCTATGTTATTATAAGCAACTGATTTGTACAGATTACCCCAGTACATACTGTATACCTCACTTACACTTGGAGCACTTGCTTTTGAAATACTGGTAAGCTTGTCAATATTAGTCTTTCAGAAACTTGTAACTGACTGTTTAGATGATATATATTAGAACTCAGTGTTATGGATAGTTGGGGATGTTTAGCATTTGAAAGATCAGGTTGGAATGATTAATCTTAGTTATGCATATTTCCTGTTAAATTATGCAAGTCTTGACCTATAACAGGGTTTGAGATGACAGGGGGGTTGAGCAGATTAAGTTTCCATGCAGGGATAGATATTCATGCACAGCTGAATCCAGATACTCAACAGCAAAGGTCTTGTGGTCCAATGCTGGAACCGCTTGACACGTATAACTTCCACTGAAATCAGCGGGACTAACAGATGCTGAATAAGGGCTATTGTCTTGCAATTGGTACAATACTTGAAAACAGAAATATAAATCTTTGCAGATCAATTCTTTGTATTGTGTTTTTAACCCTTATTACTATTTTTGCAAGTTTTGGCAAATGTGCACATGCCTAATTTACTACCATAAGCATTTCTCTTTAACAGTCACACTAAAGTTGATTTGTAGGTAATTGCATATTGGAGCCTTAGAGTGTATTTCATCTCTGCAGAATGGGAGATAGCCACAGGATTGAGTCCACCATATTGTACAAATTGTCATGATAATTGCCATTTCTGGTTCTTCTTACAATACATGTCACAAGTAATGGATTAAATTTATGACATTTTCTCACTGTTGTCCTAGTTTTTGTCACTGCAGCCAGAATGTATTATCAGAGACAAAGAAAGAGAGATGCCAACCATTAAAAAGTGGACATAATTAATTTTTTGTCACAAATTTTTATAAGAAGAAAACCTGGCATATGGCTAGCCCCCAATTATGGAATAAAGTAATTCAATATTGACTCAACATAATTATGATTACTGAAAATATAATAACCCTTGTTCATTTTTTGGTAGCACACATTCTAATATTGCTCTAGAATATGTTAAGGTAAATTGATGCATTTAAAAAAAATATATATATTTGCAAACAGTAAACAGAAGTGGTATTTTTGAGTATATCTGGTACATGTTTCAGATAAAGTTTAAAATATATATAAATTGTGTAACATTATAGCTGGTAGGAAATCAGGCTGATTTTAAATTTAATTTGCCTTTTAATGTCAGTCATATTTAAAAAAAATACTCTGTAATGGTAGTCATCTTTATTTTCACCAGGGATTGAATTATAGAACTAAAAAAAATTTAAAAAGAGAGTGAGCATTTAGAATTTGAAATAAAAAAAGCTAAGACTGCGATCTAGCGTGCTTTAAAAATCGACGTAAATGTTCCTTCTGACTTTGGTGAGAACTGAATCATGAGAGTGAACAAGCGTCAGGTGTGGCAAACTCATTTTTATTGAGCAGTCATGAAGAGTGAGGCTGCTTCCATGTGGCAACAGTAGACTTATTAAGTAATGATGAGTGGTTAATCAGATGAAGGGAGGAGAAATGGGAAGACTTAGAAGAACAAAAAGTACACTTTAAAGGAAACAAAGAAGGAAGAAGGAAAAGGATTTAAGAGATTACTGAGAGAAAGCATTGAAAAATATAGTGAAACAGGAGAGGATTAAAAATGTTGTGCAGTATAAGGGAGGATACTGGAAAGGGAGATGGCTATAGGGATAAAACAAAGCACTGTAGAAAGCTGAAAACCAGCAATGATGTTGTCCTTTCCTGCCAGTAGCAGCACCTTGGGAACCTTGGTTTCCAGAACAGATGAGTGAAATCACAAGCTCTGGCAAGGGATACACAAATCACCTCACAAAAGGTAGGAGAGGAAATCTGGGACATGTTGACTTGTGGAGGTAGGTAGGGAGTTGAAAAGAGGATTTCATACAGTACCAAAAAATGACTGTTGGTATATTTTTGAATGTGTGAAATTGTTAGGTTTTTTCTGACAAACTAGCAAAAATCATGTGCTCATTTGGGATCTCCAGTTGCTCAGCTTGTTAAAAAACTAGAGAGAACATTGACCAGAATCACTCTGTAGGCTAACTTCCTGAACTTCAACTTTACTTTTAACTCCACTAACTCTTCAAGGCATTATACGTGACATCTCTGTGTACTTATGAACAAAGAATGCTAACTGCTACTGACACAAAAGCCAAAATTTATCCTTGGTGTATCTACAATGAGTACTATCAGAGACAAATTTCCCTCTGTATTCTTAACTCCGGCATTCAGTGTGAAATTCAATTTTTCCTGACATTATTAGCTCTGCTGTGCTGCTAGAACTGCTTGATTCTATAGACCCCATAGGTCGTATCCTCCATTTATTTCTGTAACCATTGAAGTCTGTCTCAAGACTTGTGGACAATTTAAGGATTAAATCTAAACTGTTCAGTGTGTTATTTCAAGTTTCATAACTATAGAAATGTTGAAAAAATAGGAAAGATTTGGCAATGTTAATTAAGAGCTGCTAGGACTTAGGACCAACACCACCACCACCCTCAGAAGATATTAATGGTGAATTAGGCAGTAAGAGTTGTCCCAGGAACTGCTAACTAGACCCAGTTCAAAGCAGAGCATTAGCTCTGAATAGCACCACCTTTTCAGATTGCATAAGATGCAGAGGAGTGCTGTGAGGTGAAGGAAGATAAATTACTGCATTTAGTTTCAACTTATAAATGGAGAAAAGATGGTTAAAAAACTCCCAACAATTTAGTTCCTTGAAAAAGTCTTAATCATGGGGCCAACTTGTGTGCAGCTTAGACTGCCTTCTATAATCTGAATGCTAGGACCTGGAGAAAGTCTGTTAGCTGCAAGCTATTTTAACTTGTATCTCATTATCTACTCAAAATATAATACAGATTTTCCAACTTCGTCTACATGCTGTATGTCCATAGTCAAGAACTCCTGAGAGTTGTCTGTCTCTGTTCTCTTATCAGGTTTTCTCACAGTGAGGTTCAGACATCTATTCAAATCTGTGATATGTCATATTCAGATATCACTGTACAGAACAGGCAGGTAGTTATAAGGCTTATCCAGTCTCATTAACTTCACCAAAAACTGACGCTAACATCAAGTGCCTTTCTTGGGCACAATAACAGTGGTCAGAATAACTCAAGCTTGAGTAGAAGTTGGTTGATGAGTAAAGCTAATGGAAAAACAAGATTTGTGTCTTTCTGGAAATACCTCTGTATCAGAATAACTTTTCTCCAAAAAAAGTATGTAAAAGAAATTTCTGTCAAATGAATTATAGGTGTTATATTATTTTCCATTTGAAAGAGAATATTTATCATAGAATCACAGAATCAGAAATGGTTTGGGTGGGAAGGGACCTTAAAGATCATCTAGTTCCAACCCTCCTGCTGCGGGCAGGGACACCCTCCACTAGACCAGGTTGCCCAAAGCCCCATCCAACCTGGCCTTAAACACTTCCAGGGATGGGGCATTCACAACTTCTCTGGGCAACCTGTGCCAGTGGCTTACCACCCTCACAATGAAGCATTTCTTCCTAATATCTAATTTGAATCTACCCTCCTTCAGCTTAAACCCATTACCCCTTGTCCTGTCACTACATGCCCTTGTAAACAGTCCCTCTACAGATTTCAATGTCTTTTTATGTCTTGAGGCATTTTGTTCGGAAACAGTACAGTACTGCACTGTGTCCATGTGCACCACCATTGTCTCTCAGAGAAGTTAGAGTTCAGGAATTTCATGATACTTTTTCCTCTAGGGAACAGTGTCCTTGTCTGGACTGTATCTTCCATTGTGGCATGCAGTTATGATTGATAGTCCTGTGATGCCTCAAACCATCAAAGATGACAGAATAATATGGGTGGGTTTTGGTTTACTGAACCCAAACCAAAGTAAATAATGTTGATATCCAGAGCACTGGTAAATGTTACGAAGATTAAAGTGTTTTACTTTTGAGGTTCTTCTATGTGTTTTCCTGTGAAATGTTGATTAAAGTCATACTTCTGGTCGACATGAAAGTCCCATGCTGATTTAAGCACCTGTGGCTTAGGCTTCTCTTAGTATCTGGCTTGCTGTCCCACAAACCGTTCCCTCTAACTTCTGAGATATGCTGTAATTTCTTTTGAAGGTTGGGATGAATTTCATAATTACTACTACATTAGCTGCATTCGTTTGGGCTGAAACATAATATACCAAATTCTGATGTTCATGATAAGAAATCTGAGACTGGTAAAGTAGACAAGTGAGTATTCATTGATTAAAAGAGTCAGTAAAGGTTTTGCCTGACAAGATCATGTGGGAAGATACAATCCTAGAATGGTTAAGGAGGACCCTGTTGTTCTGGAATCTATTTGTATCATTGATATGGGGAGAAAAGAACAGAGATCCCTAAAATCTGAATTTAAACTGATAAAAGAAAACAATGTAAAAATAGTCTCGTAGTTCTTTCTGAACAGATTCAGCCAAACAGGGACAACTCAAGGTCTCAAAGTCCAGTTCGGAAGATGATGGTTAAAGAAGAAGGCCGAAATAAGCAATAGATGTGCTTCAGAAAAGGAAAACCTTATAAAAATATCATTTTGTCTGAATTAAAGTGTAACTATATTTTTAGCATGTCATTTTAATAAGGTTTCAGCTTAGTCTAGCAGTTGAGTAAGAAGTGATGGTTGAAGAAAAAATATGCAAAAACCACCTCTTAAGTATGGCAATAAAATAACAGTTTCAATCGATCCATTAAAGCGTAAATACAAGTGGATTAGAGAAAGAATGAGGAAAGAATGCAGAGGAGACTTCTGGTAAATCTGGAAGCATCATATGTCAGAATCTCAGTCAAAACCAAAAGCTATATGTATATGAATACAGAATAGGAAGAAAAAAAAAGCTGAAAACGTTTATGAAATAGATCTAATTCAAACAGGAAATGAAAAAAAAACCAGTAAGATGGAGTGATAACCAGAGCACTTGTCTACAAGGTATGTTATACCTATCTGTGAAATAGACTTGCCAGAAGAAGTGAGAGCAGAGCCGTATGTACAAAGGGTTACACTGGTTCCAGAAACAGGAGAGGTTTTTAATGGAGACGATCACACAATCATATCTGTATGAGTGTAAATCCCCAATGGTAACTACGTCAATATAGTAAAGAGGACTTGCCTTGATACAGAAAGTGAGTACACAATGTTGAAAGATACCAGTTTATTATCAGTTATTTAGTTCAGGGTAGTGTTTACAGTCATAACAGTCAAGGCCAACAGCAAGAGAGAAGAAATATCTTTGTAATTTTAAATCACTTGTAAATTATCAATTCCTAACCTGTATTTGACATTACCTGAGAATCACAAGTCTCCTTCTGGCCACTTTAGGAAGCAAATTCCTGGAAGTGGTACACCCTGGCTACCCTGTATGAGAACCTATTTCAATGTGGGAGTTCTTTTTTAATAGTGACTTCTGACTATATAAGGTGCTGCATTTCATGCTGTATGTATACAGATACACATTTTTGTACTTTAGCTGTGTATACAAAAATATACAGTTTGAAGAATCCATTCAGATACATATTATTTTCATAGACTGTGTGAAAATATATAGTGAATAAAAATTTAATAATTAAATGAATGTAAACATATGCAGCGATTGATGTTTATATATAATTTAAATACACCTGAAAATTAACAAATGTAAATGGGATTTTCACTTCTGACACAAGGAGGGATCCAAGCACTGAAGCATGTAATTCTGTCATCGATATTTTATTGAGCAGATGAAATTTCCTTCATCTCACAGAAGAGGTAGTGTTTTCAAATGCAAGCTCATAAAATAAAACATATAGTTGACTACAGTAAGCTTGAATCTTTTTAGCAGGTCTAACTGGTGAGACTCATGAAAGACTATAAAAGACACCACTGTGAGATTAATTTGTGCAGAAGAATGTATGCCAAGTATTCAAGCAGTAGCAATGATTGCACTGGGGACAATGTTAGTGGTAAAAATATGTATGCTGAAGACTTAGATGTACTTTATAATAATAAATCATTAAGTTTGTACAGAGTATGTCTGAAGTGGTGGTTGGAGAAAAGTACTGCAAGTTCTGAGAAATAAGAATCTCATTGTTTCCTGTTGATCTAGAATTTGTCCCAGAAGTTTGGAAGCAGATAAGCAATCTCTTGTTCTTGAGAACAACAGACCAAGCCTAAATCTTGTTTTACTAGCTGCTCTGCTGTTTTATACCCATGTTTTCCTGGAAGATAAGGCTTTATTGTACTCCACATGGTTTACTGCTAAGACCACTGCAAAGACTTGATTGCTTCTGAGATGATGAAACACTTACAGTCAACAGGTATCCCGGTGGGATCTATTCATATTTGGGACATTTCAAAACGTTATTGGAAACTATCTGTAGCACATAGCATAGGGAGCCTCCCATTTTGTGCTCTCTTTGTTGAGAGTATCCGGTAATCACTGCTTATACTAATTATGTGATGTGATCCTTGTCTTAAACCTGGCAGTAATGAGACCCATGCAAACCCCTCCCCAGTGGGACAGGGTGGAGAAAGCATGCTCCCAGCTGTGCTTCGGATTGGGCACTTTACAGCTCTGCTGGGCACTTACAAAGTGCACGGAGGGAACAGCTTCTGTCCTTGGTTCATAGTCAGAAACTCCAGACTGTAATTATACACCTCAGCAAGACAGATGAACTTGGCAGCAAGAACTACTGTTTGCCTTTTCATTATGGCTAAGTAGACTGGATGGAACTGATGCAATTGTTACCTTGATCTGTCTTACTATGATCTGACCTCTTTCCACACTGGGGCTGATGGGAGAGCAACAGTACGGCTGCGACAGGTCAGTGAGGATAACATTCATTGGGGCGTGATGATATTGTCAGGCCATCTCAAACAAATCTACCTGAGAAGTACTGATTACATCCAGTAAGGCAAATTCGGTTTTCTGAAAGAATTTGAAAATTTTTGGCTTGTGTTCTACTGAAGATGGATGTAAATTTGAAATACCAAAATCTGTCTGGAAAAAATATCACCCTTTGAGCAAATAGATTTTGATATTTGTATAATGCTTTAATCTGTGGTTATTACGGGCATTTTAACATTATAATTGCAAGATATCTGCACTGTTTGTGTGTTGGCTAAAAATCATGCTAGCAAATAGCCTATTTTCTCAATAGCTGCTCAAGAAACTTTCAAATGCTGTTGAATTTTGTAATGTAGAAAAAGGTCTTATTAAATGTTTCCAAAAAGATTTCTATGTTAGACTGAGTATTAAGTCAAATCATCACAGTATCCATATATATTTTTTGTTACTCAGACAAACTTTGCAAGACACTATTAAGCAATTTCGATTTGCATATTCGGGACAGAGTGTCTGGAGTTGCTGAAAAGTTTGATTATGAAACAAGTGGGTTTTAATCTCTCTAGGATGATGAAGTTATGTTGGGAGTAAGTTTTTACTAACCTGTAGTTCCTGGCTTTAAATAAAATGGATATTTCAGTCCTAATTCTGAGAAAACAATTAACTGAAAACAATGAAATAGTTATTAAAGACTGAAAGGATTACTTTCACACCTAAATAAGTTAAGCCTATATATCAAGTCTGCTCAGTGTCATCTGTTTTCTTTGTGTCTAAACTTTCACCACCTGAGGACTTTGTTCTCTGGGGCTGCTGAGCTGGCAGTTTCAAGTTTTAACTGGTGGGATTTATGCATGTGCTTAATCTATGAAACCAGAGATTGAAGATAAATGTAAAAAAAAATCAGGCATCTAGGCACTTGGACATATTCCATTTCTAGATGTATTTTTGAATCTATATTGAATTGTCCTCAGTAAGACTGAGGCCACATTTTGGGAGACCAAGTTGTATGCCAGTCAAAATCACTAGAGACCTGGTTGAAGTGTTTACAGTGTCTTAGGCTTTAATTATTTGAATGATTAATTACATGTTCTGATATTAATTACGTATTAAATACATTTATTCATTGTTTGCTAGTGCTCTTGGGCTGTATATGCAAACATATGTATAATATGCTTTAAATGGGAAAGAACTACTTGGAAGTCCTGAGTAAGTATGGACTACATTAGGATAGTTAAGTGGTAAGTGGGTTTTCTTAGTAAAGACTACCTGACAGTAACCTTGGTGAGTAGCTGTGCCAAAATGTTACATACAGTTTGTGGAAATCCTCTGAATTTCACAATAGGAATACAGTAAACAGTGCTATCATTTTCTGGAAGTTAAGACATTAATTATTTGTTATATGATAACACCAAGAGCACCCTGCTAGTATCGATACTACGTCATTCATTGTACTAGTATTGTCTGTACAATATATATCAATATAAAGACATAAAAAGGGAATTTCTAATTCAGTGTACAGACTTAAGCTTCAGTAATACAGGTATTTAGAGATATCATATGATTACTTAATAGTCTCATTCAATATTACATTCTCTTGATGGCCTCAGTGAATGACTATTTTCTTGGTTATCATATACATAAAGGTTTGCAACATTATTTGGATATAAATTTGTAGTGGCAAATAGCTTTTAAAAGTTATAAATTCTATATTTTGGTTAGCCATAAAATTTTGGCAAATGGTGGAACAAGATAGACCAAATATTGGAGGTTTTTTCATCACAGCTCAGTTCTAAGCAAGGCCTATATGTTAGTTACAGGCAGTCCTGATGTCCTACTTTGAATTTGATTCACCTCTTCTGGATGATAGTTAACCATGGTCACATGTGGGTACTCTAGGAGAGAAAAAGCAAATGTTGTGGGTTAACCCCGTAGGCACACAGACACTCTTGCTCACTCCTCCCGTAGTGGGATGGGGGAGAGAGTCAGAAAGGTGAAAGTGAGAAAACTCGTGGGTTGAGATAAAGACAGGTTTAACAGGTAAAGCAAAAGCCACGCACAAGTAAAGCAAAACAAGGAATTCATTCACCACTTCCCATGGGCAGGCAGGTGTTCAGCCATCTCCAGGAAAGCAGGGCTCCATCACACGTAATGGTTACTTGGGAAGACAAATGCCATCACTCTGAATGTCCCCCCTTCCTCCATCTTCCCCTCAACTTTATAAGCGGAGCATGACGTCATATGGTACGGGATATCCCTTTGGTCAGTTGGGGTCAGTTGTCCCAGCTGTGTCTCCTCCCAGCCTTGTGCCCACCCCCAGCCTGCTTGCTGTCGGGAACACAAAAGGTGTTGGCTCTGTGTGAGCACTGCTCAGCAGTAACGAAAACATCCCTGTGTTATCAACAGTGCTTTGGTCACAAATCCAAAACACAGCACTGTAGGAACTGCTATGAAGAAAATTAACACCATCTCAGCCAAAACCAGTGAATCCAAGAAAATATGGGTATAGATCTGTCTTCTGTATAGGTACTGATTCTATTTCTTTCTTTTCCTAAATTAAAATATGTTTGTAGCTGGGCTTTTGAAACAAGGTAAGTCTAACTCTAACATGATGAAAACATAAAATATTCATTAATGGTCCTTTGGAGAGTCTTCTTTATACCTTTTTCAGAGGACAAGTACAAGGGGACAGCCAATGCATTTGAAAACTTATAATCCTAATGGAGGGAAAAAAAAAACCAAACCAGCAGAAGGAAAGAATAGAATTAATTTTCTTAAAACGTCTCCTTGGCAAGTCAGATATTCTGCTGGCAGATGGCAATTGAACTTTCCTCAGCTGACCCCATTTTTCCATATTTAAAAAAAAATACTTCCTTGGATTGCGGTGCTATTTGACGTGTTAAAATGTGGCTTGCTTACATACGGACTTAATCTTACTGACACAAATTTCCTGAAGTCTAGGACTAATACCATTTAATAAGTTAAATTATCTGTGTTGACACTAACTGGTCAAATTAGGTACATTTTTTTATTGCATCTCCTACTTAATCAGCTCTTCTTTGGCTCTTTGGTAGCAGGCTGACCAAAGTGAGCTGTATTTAACACTGCATTTCTGGACCAACTTTGTCAACAGGACTTCGAGATCATTGAATGAGTAGCATTGTTTCAACTGGTACCAAGATACAGTCCAGGTGAAGTCAAGGGACAATGATAAATATTCAGCACTGTTAAGTCAGGACACTGATAGGTTATGTAATTATTGTGTTTAGGGTACATAAATGCAGCTATTATACTTTTAAAATGTCATTACTGTCCCTTAGTCACCCTGATTTCTTTACCAATCTGTGGCACTGTTGCCATAAATAACATTTCTGTTCTTTAAATACATACAGGCTTTTAACTGTTTCTTGCCTTTTAGTGTTCTATCCAGGAAGTTGTCATCCTAAGCATATATGGTAAAGGCCAGCAGTTGTCACGGCCGGTCTTTAGTGTCCATTTCAGACAGTTTATTGTGAATGGTAATGATGGCCTCTGAAAGGAAGGATATGCAGTATGACTTTGCATATTATAAGTTCAGCAGCTGAACTGGAGATTTTTCTGTCAAGTTACTATAACATTCTGTGGGCACTAAAGTATGAGCAGTAGTGGAAGACTTTCTGCTAAAGCCTGGCCACTCCACGTTCCTGCTAGGCACAGTTCAACCACGTACATTATGCACGACAACTGGCTCCAGTGGCCACAATTAAAAAAAAAAAAATTGCTTTGATTTGATTTACTACAATGGGTACTGAGTAGAAAGTCTTGTTGGAGGGTAAGACACCTAGAAATGAGCATGGCAAGCATTTTAGAGTCTTTAAAAAATGTGAAGAGTCAGGTAGATTCACTCAGAACTAGATGCCTGTCATCTCTAGAGAAAAGCAAAGAAAGAGAGCTGGGAAAAGTATGTAGGAGAGCTTCCTACAGGATTTGTTTTTTGCAGGTGAAATCGTGTTTGGGTAGGAGGCAAGATACAAGCTTTCAACATAGTAACATGAAGTTTTATCTTTCCATGTTTTGATGACCTATGAAACTTTGTAAAGCTTCTCTGATGGCTCTAGAGATGCGCTGAGGAAGTACGTTTTACAAAACTTCTCAGTAATGAACACATTAGTGTCTTCTATGCTAACTAGTAAACCTGTATGTTAGATGTTTAATTTCTGTAAAATCTTGTTCCTACTTTGAAATTAAGTTTAATAATACCCTCCCCCTTTGTGACATGCTTTAAGTTTACAGTAGATAAAAACTCCAGTCGACTCACAATAGGGATAACAAACAAACAAAACAAAGAGTCCTAATATAGACATCAGCCTCATACTGTACTGTGGGTAACATTGCTTTTGCTCATCTCTTGCTGCCTTTGCATTCACTTTGTTGTGGGAAGTGAGAAATTCTTGTAGTTTTCTGGCCACACCCCTTCTCTTTACTAAACAAAAGCAATGCAAACCAACCTTTTAAATAAAGGTATTTATTAATATATTTCAAAACGCGTCATGAAAAAAGTGAGCATTGTTATTCCCATTATATAGATGAAGAAACAGGTATGTAAAGATAAGGTAGTTTGTCAAAAGTGACCCAAGAACCCACCTGCAAAAATAAGACCAGACGTCCACCACCAGAATCCCCATGCTTCAACAGAAGTACTGTGCCAATTAATTCTGATTATTCTGTCCTGCATTGACCCTTTCCCATGCAGGAGATAACCCAAAGCTCACTCAAGCTAGTGAGTCTTTCCAGTGAGGTCATATGATTTTGGATAAATCATGTGATGGTTAGTAATACATTTACATACTATATTTTGAGGGGGGGGGAAGCCAAACTCCATTTACATCATCATGCCTCTGAAATTATATGGCCAAATACTGTAGGTCAGAATGTTTATGAATAATAAGCAAGTGTTACAGAGTTACAATCAGTTCAGAGGTTTCCTTCTTATAATACATACAGTGGACATTATTGTATTCATAGAGTATGAGGACTGGATCAAAAATGAAGTAAAAGCAATATGAAACCCTATATCCTAAGCTTGTGCTTTTGTTGAGACATTTGCATGGAATAATTTTTGCTTTAATTTGAGTTCATTCAAGTCCTATAAAATGGGATCATTGAAAAAAGGAGGAATGGTGGAGGAAAGGATGGAAGTTAAAGGTTATACAACCCACATGGCTGGCACGTCACACAGTTTAAGTAGGATGCAATGTTAAACTCACCCTCTTCCCTGTCTCTGTCTAACTCTTCATTTCCAGTACTTAATATTTTAAGCTGGTTTCATAAGGAAATGAGGCCAATGAAATCTCAGTTGCTCTGTTTCACTCCCCTCCACTGCACTAACTGTTGAAACCTCACATCAGTTAAACAGTGGAATACTTAGAAGAACTTAGAAGAAGCTGGGCATACACATTGGTCATGAAAACTGGTTAGTCAGTGAAAGAGACCTACTGAGGTAAAAAGTCATGCAGAACTCAGATCTTGCGCATTCTGAGAGTCTGGCAGGCCAAAATCACACACATGCCCACTGGCTTGTCAGTGTGCCAGAAAGGTAATAGATTTGGAAAGTTAGGCTGAATCAACTTAGTTCCTGCTGTAATTCAGAATGACTCTAGGAAGTTACATCAGAGCTCAGGCTTGTTAGAAAGGATTCAATAGCTCTTTGAAGCTGTTGCAGTCATAATAAGTGTGGTTCAGGCTTGATAGTAGCAGAGACTTCCCAATGAGTAGCCAAACTGAACTAACAGGGCATGTCTCAAAAGCAGTAAACCTATCTGCAGAAGAGGTGGAGTAAGCAATGAGACAGGCTGTTTCAAGGAAGACACATCAATGAACTCAAGAGACAAACAAATCAGTTGCCATACAAAGCCAACAGAGAAGTATAACTTGAAGCTAATGAAATGAGAACAGAAGGTGAAGTAGAAAAGTATTGGACTGTTGCTTTAAATACCTTCCAGTCATTAACACTGAAAGCACAATCAAGTCAGTTTAGACATCATCAGTAGAAACTGGGAAATAAGCTAGGTGAACATAAGGCTCCACAGCCATTCCTGTGGCTACCCTTGTTGCACCTTATGTGTTGGGTTTTTTAATAATTTAATTTAGTCTCCTTTGAAATAGGATTAGATTAAACTACAAGAAACAAATAAAAGCCCTTCAAAATACAGAGTACCTATTCCTGGCCATTTTCCTATTGTTGTGGGTTAATCCCGGTGGACAGCTAAGCACCATGCAAATGCTCACTCACTTCTTCCCTTGCTACCCCCAGAGGGATGGGGAAAGAGGAACGGAAGAGTAAAAGCAGGGAAACTTGGGGATCAAGATAAAAAAAAAAAAGTTTAATAAGGAGAACTGGAAGAAGAGAGAAAGTAAACAAAACAAGTGATGCAAAGGCAATCACTCACCACCTCCCACAGGTAGACAGATGCCCAGCCAGTTCCCAAGCAAAAGGTGTCTAACTTCCCTAAACCTTCTCTTTTCCCTTTTATTGCTGAGCATGATGTGATATGCTATGGAATATGTCTCTGGTTAGTTTGGGTCATCTGCCTTGTTATGTCCCCTCCCAACACAACAGACATTGCGCACTATTGACTGAAGGGCGGCAGATTGAGAAACCGAGAAGGCCATGACGTTGTGCAAACACTGTTCAGCAAAAGCTAGAAATAAAAGCTAGTGTGTTATTAGTATTGTTTTGGTCAAAAATCTGAAACACAGCCCCATATGAACTACTATGAAGAAAATTAATTCTATCCTAGCCAGGCCCAGTACACTTATGTAGAAGATTCTTAATACCAAGCAGGTGTGCTTTTAAATATATACTCTGATCTTTCTCAGTAAAGTGTTCTTTTTAAAAGATACCCTATTGCCATTCTTAAACAAACAAACGAACAAACAATCTTCATTTTAAGGATTCCGTTAAGACTTTGGTGGTTACAGAGACCTCAGTATTCTTGTGGGAGGAAGGCTGGGATCTGTCTGTCGGTTTAAATGCGTATTTTAGGATGACTTTTTACATTTTGTTCTATCAGTAAGTGCTCTTTCCTTCTCCCCCTACAGTCTTCCTACCAATACATCCATGCATGGGTGCTGCTCATTTCTCAATTCTGAGGCTGTCACTTTTCTTTCTAACCAGCCTTCTGTGCTGGTGACTGCTGCTATAGCACTTTTGCTTTGGCTGGGCAGGCAAAGTGAGTCCCAGTGAAGCAATACATCAGTTATGAAACTCCCACCAGAAATTTTAATATCAGCACCTGTGATCGATGAAGCCCGTCTTCCAATCAGTGTATGGAGGATTTTAACACACAATTTTCACAGTGTTAAAGTGATCTTCTCACATAAATCCTCAACACAGTATATCTATGTGGGGAGCCTGGCTGCCTGGAAGAAAAGCTAGTGTATAATATCTACTTTTTTCATCATTAGCATCCTTTCTTCCCATCTTTCAGGGTTCCTCTTCTGTGTCACTGCCCTGTCCTATACATATGTAATGTAGTGCCCTAATTTGGTCACAACTCTTCCTATTTCATGTATACCCGTACACATTTATGTACATGTCAGTGTAATACATGCCTGAGCCATCTGGTATCTTTCCTTGCAAATGTTCACACAGAAAATTGACTGTGAGTAAGGTTCTGAACCTGCCTGTCCAAATGGTCCATATCTGTTTGATTTCTCTAGCAAATACATAGATCCTATTAGTGAGACTGATCCAACATATTTCCATGTGTCAGCTGTACCTGCTGCAAGTGTCATTCTGTTCAGTGATAACAGGACTTGCATCCTAAAATAGAGAGAAAACAAGAACATCAGGTCCTTTTGAGGATCTGAATTGCTTTTTCTACCATCTGCTGACCAATGCTTTGAAAGAAAGAGAGTCTGTGTCTGGATTGACACCTTTCTTCTTTTTAAGCCAATAAAAGAACGGTCTGCAAAAGAGCCTAGACATGCTGTGTTTGGAAGAGAAGCTTATTAGAAGGTAAAATGTCAGTGGTATCATACATTTGCAACATTACAGAAGCTGATATAGGTATTCTGTTAGTGTCTTAGCTATGTTTAATTATCCTTTGAAACTGATTAATTTAACTGTGATAAAACTCTATTTTATTGTTGCTCTAGATAGTATGATACAGAAATTGCAGAAGTTACACAAGAGGAGAAACAGATGTGAAGAAAAATGATGTTTGAATCCCTTGTTTTATTGTTATAGTGTTAAGACATGTAGTTTGGAAAGATTTTTTAGATATTCTTGTATGAATAATTTTTTTCATTAGGAGGTACACAGCCAAAGTTAGAAATTGTAGGAGTTAGAAGTTACACTGCAGGACCCAGTTTAATCATCATCAGTTGTAGCCAGTAGAAACACTTGCATGGTCGGAAGGAGTGTTTGGGGCATCTGATGTTAGCCAAAGAACAGTACTAGTCTAGATGGACCAATGATCTATCCTGGCAGTGTGTATCGAACAAGGAAAATAAAAACAGTTTCCCTGGTATTCAAATTTGAATATTCTACATTTCATATATGTAGCTATACATCTTTGCTTCATGCATCATTTTTTTCATGTGAAATTAGTTTCATGTGAAACCAACCATTAAAACCCATTTTAGATGTTACCCAGTAAGGCACAGTCAACCACACAGGGAAAGGTAATCTTATATTTTAGTCCAATAAGATATCTTTCTTGCATAACACATCGATTTTAATTGTAAGCATTTTATTAAAATAAAATTTACTTGCTGGTAATTCTCCTGTATTCAGTATAATTTTGACAGAATGAGCTCTCTTCTTATTATTTTCAAAATGGTGTGCAACTGCATGGAAATTCTGCTGTAATCTAACCTTAAATACATTCAGTTGTGTTGAAATACAGTGGAATTCTGCCTGGAGCCTGTACTCATTGCAACCGTAACCTCACAGACAGGGGTCTAGTACTGATTCAACTCACCTTTATGCTCTCACGGTCCCAGTATACGCTTGATACTGGAACAGGCTGTGGCTGTTTTTTACTTCTGCTGGCTTATGGGACACTGCATTGCTTTGACTTGAGCACAGCCACAGCACTGTTGCTATGTGAAATTTTACTGTCCCTATCATACAGGCCAATGTTGGAGGCAGTCACACAGTCACTGAAAAATCCTCCTTCAGGGCTTTTGGGGGGTCTCTTTTTATTGCCTAGACAGGCTGGAGCTCATGAAGAAATAGTTTCACTGGTCTTCAGACTGACCATGCTAAGAGGTGAGCTAAGCAAATGTATCTGCCTCTTTAATCTATACCATACATGTTGTTTTCTTTGTTGGTTGTCACACAAAATGCCTGATAGTCCGCAAAGGGCTGTCTTAGCTGAGCCACCATGTGTCTACTCATCAGCAGCAGGGACAGCTGGAGCAAAATTAATGGAAGAGATTTGTATTTATACCATTATTGATAGGTTAGTTGAAGTCACTTCTGTTTCTTCCCATGTACCTTGGATATCATCACATGGAATTTGCAATTTCCCTATAACTTGTATTACACACTAGAAGGAAATAGTCATTTGCATTTGCTACTCTTGCAGGACAGACACTAGACTTTATGTGGTGTGCTTACGTGGCATGATGCAGCAATGCTGTGCAGGCTCATGACCCAGAAAAATCATAACTGTGTTAGCATGACTGAGCAAAGGCTAATTATCCCTTCCTTTGATTACTGTAAGTAGCTTGACTGCCCTACAGAGCCCACTATTAGTATACTGCCTTTGGTGCCAGAACTAGCTCGTCTGGTGTTATCTAGGAGGCGGGAGTTGGGGACTTCTTGCAGGCAATGCATTGCACAGTGTAGGCATATGCTTGAAATCTTACACACAGTTTATTCTCTTCCACTAGGGGAAAAGGTGTCCCTAAAAATGTTTCAAAGTGTTTCCCCTCATATTCTTACCTCTCAGCCATATCTATCTCTCTTTATCTGTCAGCCTGCCCCTACTTAGTACTGCTGTTCTCACTTGCCTCAGAGGCATTTCATCCCACTTCTGCTGGTATCTTCTCCTTGCCGAGTTGCTGAGCTGGTACTTACTGCTGCTGGTACTGCCCCCCTTCTTCAGTTACATCATTGACTGTGCCTGACTCTAGCTTTTATTCTTAATGCTCATATGTTTCTGGGGAAGATGGCTTCTAAGTATTTTAGCAGTCCATCCCTGTTGTTGCCTGCCATACGTCAGCTTTGTCTCCTCATGGGCTTATTTTTCATTTCTCTTGCTAAAGGCACAAGAGGAAAAGTGATAAGCAGTGAGGGCATGAGGGGAAGAATCACAGCACTGACCTCCCACCTGTTCCACAACCATGGGAGAGGTGAAAATGAAGAGAGAAAATAATTTGGGCTGATGGCCAACAGAAGCAGGCGGGACCAGGTGCATTACTAGACAGCCAGAGAACAGGGCAGAAAGCCAGAGCCTAAGGCCAAATGCTGGAGGTTAGGCAGGCCTGGGCTCCAGTGAAACCTTACATGGACTCATCAAAACCCCAATCAAATTAACATTAAATGTCTATATATTTGCATGTAATAAGAATCTCATACTGTATAATTACCCTCGTCGTGTGATATAAACCCCGTAGTTCCTCCATTCTCCCTGTCCCCTCACCTGCTTCTGGCACCTAAAGGCTTTTTGTCTGCTCCTTCACTGCCCTGTGTGCTGTATGGGCACTTCTGGCCTGTTCAGAAACTTACAGGAAATGAGCTCAAAATTACTGTATGACCATCCCTTACCCAGTCAGCAGAAAGAAATGTGATTTTTTTACCAAATCATAATAAAGCAACACTTAAAAATAACAGGTCTTAGAATGTGGCAGCAACTGTTCACTGAGCATATTTTGACTAACAAGTAGTGATTTTTTCATGTAGATTCTACAAAGACATATACAAAAAATGTTGAATACAGTAATTAATACTTGAGCCACTGATGTCTAAATAATCTGACATGATTACTGTTGTAGTTGCCATTTGCTCTTCTTTATTATCATCATTTATTGTAGCATAGAAAGGTTATGGGCACATGATTGGTGAAGACAGATATAGAAACTTATTAACAATCAAATATTTTATATACTGAGAAAAATAAAGCATGTTTAGCTTTTCTTTTCATAAAAACAGAACTAGAACTGAAAGCATGGTTTGGGTATTGAAAGGAATTTTCAGAAGTTTATTTCCCAGAAAGCTGGAGAGGCAATAAAAATGTGTCTGCCTTCTGCATGGTTCACTGCTTTTTCTGCCAGGGAGATTCCACATCACCCTTGGCCTGTGACTGCACCGGTGCATCCTACAGTGAATAAATTTTGTGTGCCAGTGAACTAAGGACAAATGGCAGCGACACGCAAGACCAGAATAGTGACAGCAGCGATGTCACCTGCTACCACCAGAGAAACAGGGCATCACACCTTCCACTCTTTCTAGTCCCATCTCAGTTCTGAAGTGACTATATCTTATGCTACTTGCTTTAACTATAAAGTTAGTTGTTTTCATTTCTCTCATGCCTCTCATTCATGTCTCTCTCTGTCTTTCTTATAAACCCCCTTTATCTATTGAAAGGCCACTATAAGGTCTTCCCTGGAACCTTCTCTTCTCCAGGCTGAACAACCCCAACTCTCTCAGCCTGTCTTCACAGGAGAGGTGCTCCAGCCCTCTGATCATTTTGAGATAGAATCAGACCATGTTTAGACCTTAATTTGGATAATGAAGAGTGCTGGAGAGCACTTAGTTTTGGGGGTTGGTTGGATAAAGGAGTGTCAGAATGTGGCAAAGCAACCAATAGTGCTTCTGGTAAACATTGGTGGGAATTGCAGATGCTCTTTTTAGCAGCACGTAGCTACAGGTACATAACCATTTCCTAGGGCACCTACATGTATGAGACCTGAGAGACTCACTCAGGTTCAATTTGTCCCTTCTCAATAGCAGCTTCAAGGTGAATCAACTCTAATCCAGTCTCATGGATTAACCGCAGCCAGTAACTGAGCAGCCGCTCACTCATCCCTCCCCTCCAAAGGGATGGGGAGGAGAATGGAAAAAAACCTCACAGGTTGAGATAAAGACAGTTTAATAGGATAATAAAGGAAGAGAATAATGATAATACTAATAGCAATAATAATAGTAATAATAATAAAAAACCAAGTGATGCACAAATGCAATTGCTCACCACATGCAGAAGGAAAAAAAATTCAGATAGTCTGTTTCTGAGCAGCGATCCCACCTCCTGGCTAGCTTCCCCAGTTCTATCCGGAGCATGACGTTCTATGGCAGGGAATGTCCCTTTGGCCAGTCTGGGTCAGCTGTCCTGGCTGTGCTCTCCCAGCTTCTTGTGCACCTGGCAGGGCACAGTGAGAAGCTGAAAAGTCCTTGACTTAGTGTAGGCACTACAACTACCTAGCAACAACTAAAAGCATCAGCGTGTTATCAACATTATTCTCACCCTAAATCCAAAACACAGCAATATACCTGCTACTAGAAAGAAAATTATCTCAGCCAAAACCAGGAGATCCAGGAACTTTATATTTGTGTCAGCCACGCTTCATGTGAAGAACTGGTCCCCACCTCTGAAGTATACTTGTGCCTCTCAGATAAGCTGTGGCATTACATTATTTCAGCGCTAAAGCCATTTTAAGGATTATCTGCCCATAGCTGTTCCTGGCTACTTGTTCCTGCCCCTGTGCTACAGGTTACTATGCCCTTAGTTATGGTAGTACAGCTAAGTGGTGCTTACCTGAAAACCAAAATAATCCACCAAAAGAGGTATAATTTCAATGACTGGTTTTACAGCCTAACACCACAAATAGTTACTTGTTGAAGTGCCGCACAGGCATAGAAATGAGGGGTTTCATCAGGAAATTCTTAACGAATTCTTAAATTTGTTTCGCTGACAATTTACCTCAGTCAGAAAAAGGTTTTGACCTCCCTCTCCCAGTCTTCTCTCTCCTCTAGTTTCCTGATCTTGTTCAGATGCAGTTATCACCTGCCTGAAAGGGAAACAAAATTCAATAGGGTTGTGGGGCTTGGCCAAGCCATCAATGAATCGTTACTCCATTGTCAGGTAAAACACTAGTAAGGCACCGCTATTTGGTCAGAAAACACTCAAAGGTCAGTATGATGTTCTTGGCACACTAAATAATGTATATCATATAAACGGGCAAATTGGTAACCCCATTTCAGAGAGGCACAGCTGAGACAACTCTTCCTGTTTCTTCGTTGAGAATGGCATAATAGTAACTGAATCACTTTTAGAGATTATAATGTTTAGCCTGTTGACATGTCTGTTAGAGATACTGTGGACAATGGTTACTTGGAAATGTCCTTCCTCACATGAGCTATGGTATGGGAAGGAAATCTACACTTGGGTGAAGGAGGACTTTGTACAAATGCAGTGATACTGAGGCACAGTGCTGATTTGTTCCCCTGGGCAAGCGGCACCTCAGAAAGCCTGATGAGCCTGCTTACAGCTTGGGCTGAAGTTTGTTCATCTTTTGGTAGAGAAGTTAGATACTTGTGTAGGCCCTATGGACAATTACTGTTGACATTCAATACTTCAATGTTATACTTCTCCTCATGGACAATGTCACGGAGGGGTTTTGTCCTTCTCTCTCTGGCAATCCCATAATCTCCATCTCTTTTTCTTTCTCGTCTCTCAGTCTGAAAGATCTTGTTTGCCTCATCACTGTTTCAGTTGGAAGGGACCTACTCATGATTTGCTGTTTCCTACCACGTGGCTGATGAACATAGTAAAGGAGCAGGAGATATCATTGCAAGGTCTAGCAGTTTCTCCGCTAGGCTTAGCATATTGTTCTGTATGCTCCAAGAGTTCCTGCTAAAAAGTAGTCCAAATACTTCACAAACATCTCAAACATTGTGCAAATCTGATCAGAAAAAAAAACAGTGTGCTGTCCAGCAATGAGCCTGAAGTAATTCCTGTGAAATCAACAAAAGTAATAGTACAAACTTGTGGCCAGGTAGGAGAGAAAATTTACTCAAACAGGCTAAAACTTTTTTTTTTTTTTCCCCCCTTTCTGATCTAAGAAAGTTTAAGGACTATTCTGGTTCTGTTTTTCAACAGTTCATTAACAATAAAAGCATTTATGTGTCCATACCAACAATTCTGTGAATCTTAGATATGAATAGCAAATAGAGAGAAATCATATGAACCTGCAACTTTTATGCAAAAAGGCAAAAGAGCTGGCCTGAATCCTCAAAACCCGAATAGAAGCATTGTGTTGCTGTAGTGGGAGTTTTTTGTAAATGGTCTATCCATTCTTGAAACCAGGCTTGCACAGCAGTGGATGGGTCTTTGGGCATTAGTATTAGTAGAATTTTAATACCACACATAATTAAAATTGCAATTTAAAAGGTAGATGCTTTTTAATTCACCATCTGTATAGTGAAATCAATAATAGGAAAATTAGGCTCTGCTTTAATTAGCTATAACTTGCTCAATTAATTAGTTTCAGAACATCATACAGTACCTGTATTCGTACCATGGGCAGCTTCAAAATTGTGTAAAGCCTTATTCTTGCAGAGTTTTATGTGTCTAGTAAGGCAGTAGTTTACATGTGTTCCTCTGAGGCACAGTTGTAACTGTTTTCTTTGGCTCCAGCATTATGTGTAGTATTATATTATGTGGATTTTTATTCTTGTGACGACTGCCTCATGTATCAGCTGTTCAGAGATCCAGCACCATGGTGTGAGATGGATAGCCTGTTATTTTTCCCTTGTGTTGGGATTCCCACTCATTTCCATGGAAACCTGAAAACCTGGAGGAATAAAGCACAGAAGCTATTGCTGTATTACAGTACTGTGCAGCTTGAAAAAGCAGACATCACCATGGTGCCTGTGAATGCCAGTATAGTTGTAAGTCTGTCTGTAAACCTGTATTTTAAGGGGTTTAGCTTTTAGATTTATTTCTTTTAGATTTATTTCAAACCTAGTTTTACTTTCCTCATAAAGATAAACATGTCCTAAACACATCTTATATGCATAAATTTTTAACAGAAGGGGCACACGTAAGTACATACATAGATATATAGATGTATATGCATATATTCACACACATACAAACACAGACACACATGTACGTCAGACAAAAACTCATTAAAAATGAAGCTATTAAAGTCTGTAAGAAGCGTATAACTGGTTCAAGCAGTAATTTTAATGGCTGTCACTTTGAAGGCTTTTCTTAATCAAAAGCAAACAAAAACCCGCAGCACTGTAGTGAGTTCCTGGATCGATGATGAAATATATATAAATGTAACTAAATACACTTTTTAGTGAAATAACCTAAAATATGTATTTCCCCTCCACAAAAAGTCAGAAATTTAACCATTTAATTTTCTTTTTGAGCAGCTGCTGCACAACAATGCTGTGAGTGAGTACAGAGACATCAGGCAGACATAGTGAAATCAGAGGTGAAAAATAGTTTAGAAGAGAAATGAACATGAAGAAATAGATCAGAAGAAGACAGAACTGATCAGGGCAACCATCTTGAGTATTACTTTCTTTGTGCTTTCTCTGTGCTACTTTTCAAATCCCACTCATAACCCTAGTAGCATATGATGATAATGCACTAATTCTGTGGCTTTCTGCAACCTCTACTACTAGTTTTTACTCCATCCTTTTATGTTGTAGCAGGAATATCTGACTGCTTTTTGACATGATCTGTCTTATGGTACTCTGTAATTTTTTTCAAAGACACAGAGACTGGGACACTATGACTGAAGGAATGTGAAAATTTAATTTGGAGATACCCAGTGTGATTAAAAGACAGTTCCCCTTTCAGATTGGTTATGCTCCAGTTCACAAGAGGGTATGGTGCATGAACTCAAGAAAGAAGAACAACAGAGTTAGTAGTTGCAAAACTGCTATTATATAAACTATCTATAGATGTCCTCAGTGATTTCAAGTAAGTATGAGTAAAATTTCTGAAAATATGGATTAAATACAAAGAGCTAAAGCTACATCTAAATTCCTGTACCTTTAATTTCCTACTGTCTGGCTTTCAGCTCTATGAGCTGCCTCACCAATAGCAAACACAAGGTTCTAGGACTTAAGTGGAATTTAAGATTTGTGACTGCATCCTGTAGGTAGACGTTGTCAGCTAATCTCATAAGCATACTATTGTGGATCAACTTTGGAGAACTCTGAAAGAGAGGAACAGAGATTTTACAGGAAGAATCTTCATCTGTGGCTTAAGCATGAAAAAGAACTTGATAGAAAAATGGTAACTAATAATATTAGATGATTTTCTCTAAAAGATGCAATTTGTAGCATCAGCTACACAAATAATCTAAGTTTTCAGTTAAAACAATAATGTTTGTAGGTCTTGTGATTGCAAAGAGAAGCTGGACTATTTTAATATAAAGTGCTGATAGCCAGAAAGCAAAACAGAGGAATAAAAACTTAATGTGTTTAAAATCTTATCATGTTGAAGCCAGCCCATTCATTGCAGGAGGCTGAAAAACGCTTTTTGAAGGTTTGGGAGTGGCAGTGCTGGTGGTGGAAATTCATATAAGGTTCTGGAGATATTCACTAGTAGATCTCAATCCTTTTTACATTTCAGGAATCCTGACTGTGATCATCTCATAATCTTTGGTAGCTTCTCAAATATTGTTATATACCACACTATGAGATGCCTATATGTATCATGGTGCTTCAGTGAGGAATTTATAATTACCTAAAATTTCA
Organism: Balearica regulorum gibbericeps; assembly: GCF_011004875.1. Taxonomy (NCBI): domain Eukaryota; kingdom Metazoa; phylum Chordata; class Aves; order Gruiformes; family Gruidae; genus Balearica; species Balearica regulorum. Next base: position 20,776,669 of record NC_046186.1, read on the forward strand.
GGGACTATCTGGTAATCTTAGAGATACTTAGACATACTTGTATGCCCAAGGTAGTACTTGGAAACAGGACAAAATTCTGGCCTCACATAAGTCAGTGGGTTTTCACTTGACTTCAGTGGACATAGTGTTTCGCTTTCAGATCCCAGTCCGATGCAGTAGTGTTGTCCTCAACTTGATCTCTATGAATGTCCGTCATTTACAGCCCTGTTTCATTATACCCCTAACAGGAGAATAAGTTAAAAACTGAGCAAAAGAGAGAAAGTTCTGGGTTAGACCTAATACAGGATGAAGGCATAACAACAGGGGCTCACCTGCTGGCTCAGTTTCCCACAATTTCCATGGAGATGAGACCAATAGTGTTTTTTTGGAAAAGAAGCTACAGAGATCGCTGGATAGATTGCATAGATCTGTGTGGATCTCTGCACATAATTCATATCTATGAAGAAAGCCTGGAGGAGCCTAAAAGATCTCTCAAAATGGGGAACACCAAAAATGTCCAGTGAAAACATTGTGATGCTTTCCTTTTTGACTGTTCTATTAGTTTCTGGTTTATTTTACTATTTCAGGGAAGAGTACCAAAGAGAACAAGAAAGCAACTAAAAAGTAATATGGTCTTAGTTGCCTCTCCTGTTGCTGCATTCTCTGTAGTGTTTTATTTAGCCTGGGATTCTATCATTCTCATGTAACAGTTCTCTGATCTGAGTGTCAAATTTATGGCTTTTAAAAATGTAAAGTGATAGGTATTGCAGAAGATAAATTTTAAGCACATGTGGAAGCGCTATGTTCTGCTAAGGCTCTGATTTAACCTCCAGGATAACTCTACTAAATCTAGTGGCTGTCAAAAATTCGCAGTGTTTTTCTGATCTGCAGTTCCTGTTCTGCTGAGAATGCACAATTAGTAAAGAAAAAGAGAAATCTATCTGATTCCATGACTTATTATGAAGATACAATTCCTGCCTTTGTTTCAGCTAATATTATTTTTTTTCCCTCCAGTTTGAATATCACCTTCAGTTAAACAGAAAGACTCTATTTTTGAGACGTATATTTGTATTACTATGTCTTTTGCAACTCTTTTTCTCCATGGTGGGTGTTTTTGTCCTTATGTATATCTTCAGGCCATGATACTATCAAGCTCCAGTGTTTGTATTTAGCCAGTCTCCAGCTAGATTTTTGCTTCTTGTGGCTTTCTTCTCTGTTTGCATGAGAACAGTGGGATGTATTCATGTAAAGTACTTCTGGAGTATACATTACCTACCTTTTTTCACTGGAGTTAGGGAGCTGTTAGGCTCAGTACCTTTCCTCAGCTTTAAAAACGTGAGGGTACGTGTACGTGCCATTTCTTGTATTACTTGTGGTACTATAGTGCATATGGGCTGTAATCACAATCCAGAACTTTATTTTGCCAAATGCTGTACAAACATATGCCTGCCCCAGAAGACTTGCAGTCTAAACAAATAAATATGTTCCAATTTTTGCATCAGTGGGACATGACATGAGTTCAAGGATCTGCCTATTAGGTTGAATTATAGGCCAGTATGATCTAATATAATAGAGCATGGCAACGTGTGACTTTCAGCACGTTGATGTGGTGTGTCTTTGTAATGTATTAGGTTCGTGACATATATTTCTGATACTTTTAACTGTTTCATGTGTACATCTACATTTATGTATACATATTTACAACATCTGACTTTGCATGCAAGCTTAATTTTAGTTTTCTGTGTATATAATATGCATATGTGATACCTGCATGATGTATCAACTCTTAGGGAAGCACAGCTCAGAAAAACAATTTTGCGTTACACTTTTGTAATATGTGGTGTTTAATTATTTTGATAAAACTTTGAACAAAATTTGACCTTTTTTTTCTGAAGGTCTTCTGCAGACATGCTAGCCGCTGGTTTATGCAAAAGGTTGTCACAACTTCATAAAATCACAAAAATTAGAAGCCCTAAGCCTTTTTGCTGTTGCAAATGTTATAAAGGCCCCTCCTGTTGCTGTCACTGTTCCTTTCCCATAGGTGGAAAGAACAGACAGAACTTTGGACATCCTGTTTCAATGCCTTGGGGCGCCAGAATGCCTTTCCTTCATAAACGACTTTCTTTGCATTTGCCAAGAAACATTCTTTCACCCAGACAGCATAACTGTATTAAAAGTATATTGTCTCCTCAGAAATGCTGCCTGAGATCCTAAATTTCATGTTAAGGTTTTAACATGGAATTTGGGAAGAAGAGAAGCCCAGAAAACAGGGAAGCACCTGCACTCTCCAACCCTGACTTTGTCCTGCATCAGATCAACTCTTGCAGAGTGTGTGTGAAATCATGCACATACATACTTCTATAAATCTTCTTAGGTTTATCTCTGTTACTCAGGGATGAAAAGGGAGCTCTTTTTATGCAGAATTCACTTCAGTCCTTTCACCTAGTTGTTAAAACAAAACCTAATGATGCAGTTTCCCATCTTTACAACACGAATCAAGGAGATGATAAAATCTTTACACCATTGGTCTGGCGTGGCTGGTGGTATAATAGGAGGGTATGTTGCAAAACTGACATTAAGGATGCAGAAACATACTTTTGAAAGTCTCAGTTTTCATTCTTTTATCCTGATATTGTACAAACATGAACAGAATTAATCAGATTCTTTCTCACTGTTATCTGAGTAACTGTATTAACTTAAGTCAGAAGGCAAAGTTTTAACTGAGGGCAGGATATGGGCAGTTCTTTCAATTTAGTCTTGTTTGACCGCTTTGAATTATTTAACAACATCAGCAACATTCATTCTAGATCTTAAAACTACACAGAGAGCCTAAGTTTCTGAAGCAGGAAGTCTCTTTTGTGCCTTGTTAAGAATAAATGTGCTTTTCAGTTTGCTTTTAAAAAAACCCTATTTATAAGAGTAGAATTTACAGGTGCTCCAATGTCATAGTGATGGCAAGAAATGAAAGCAAATGGAAAAGTATAATAAGTATATAATGAAAAATGAAAATAAAATCACTTCCAGGCTGTCCTTTCATTCCAGGAGTGAAATGCCACTGTTTATGCCAGTTTAATTGTATTCCAAAACTCATGCCAACACTGAAATTAGTAGCTATGCTGGTAATAACGGGCCTGATTTAATGTAGCACTTGTACAGGCCTTGTATAGGCCACTAGGTCACTGTGCAATAGTTATCATGGCACTTGCTGTCATCTCTGTCCTAGGAAGATATTTGGGGTTTTGCTGCACATGTTGAGCTACAAATGTCTATCCATCTGGGCTTTTTTTTCCCCCCTTTTTTTCCCCTTCCTTCTTTTTTTTTTTTTTTTTTTTTTTAACTCCAGAAATTGCTATAAACAACTCTTGGGCAGAGAACTACCAATAAATATTCATTATTGTTTTCTTGTGGTCTCCTTTTTTTATCTTTTGAGCGTTACGTAGTATAGTTTTAGTGTTAAAAGTATGCAAGTTATTGAACAACTGAAGTAGGTGCTCTTGTTTTATGCAACAGCTGCAGTAATCTGTGATCCTGCTTAATTTATGCTAATTATGTTAGCAGTGCCATGATTGATATTTTGCTTGTCTGTCTTATTAATTTATCAGCTAATTGTTGCATTTCTAATAAGCTATTTATAACATACCCTTTTATAAGCATAATGGTCTGCACACTAATAGCAACAAACATTCTGATACCATGTAGTCCTGAAACAGTACCCTCACCGTCTCTGCGATTAGGCAAAACCTAAACCCAGCAATGATCTTTCGTTGTTGTGTAGGAGTGAATGGGAAAGAAGGGATGCCAGTCTGTTTACTTAATAGCAACAGCAATTAGCTAGTTTTAACAGACTAAGAAATTTTTTACTATCTTTCTTTCAATGTGAAGACTGATAATTTGCTAAACTGCAAGACCAACATGCCTTTTTTTTTTTTTAAAGAATTAAAAAGAAGACATACTTAATAAATGTTTCCTCTTTCTTTATCTGAATTACTTGGTTTTTGTATGGTGCATATCCACTAGAGTTAACTTATGTTTGATCTTACTTAATCAAAACCTTAAACATGACTCCTATCTTTTTAATAACGCTTTCATTCCATGTGGTGCCTTGGTCTGTTTTGTTCTGAAATGCCTATAGTTGTCTTCAGTAATTGTCAGTCTGATTCAGTGCCAGTGAAGATATTGCTGTTGTCTACAGAGGATGCTATACTGGATCAGCAAACTTTAGCATGTGAATTAGTTGTGGTATATTTTTGAGTTTTGGGTACTAGAAACCAGATTTTAAAATCTGATATCCCAGTTTTTATAAACACACAAATTGCACGTGTGTATGCTGTGGCATACTTCAACACACTAATATCTATTTGTGGATGTGGTGACTTGGCTTATACAAAAGCCTAGTGTGGGCATCTTAGATCATATGTATCTGTGTATGCTTCTCAGTGAAAAAACATGAAATACATGACAGTACTAAATATGTTTAAATTGCTTGTTCAAAGCTGCTCTATTTTCTCTTTGGATTCAGAAAGATATGTATTTTTATACATTACCTATTTAAAGGGTGAATCAGTCCAAGATAAACCAACAGACTCCTCAATTTACTTACAGACTCAAATAACGTAGATAAATTCTGGAGGGTAGACCCCAACCCAATTAAAAAAATGTGCACAATGTATGCAAACAGACATCATATTTTTACTTCAGGAATCCTATTCCCTCTTGAAGGGGGGGCAGGGTGAGCCTGGCACTTGCTGTTGCAGAACTGGAAGTGAAATTCACTGAGCAAAGTGGGACAGTTGAATTGCTTTTGTTTTTTCCCCACTCATTTTCCATAATAATCTTTTGGTTTACAGCTCTTGAGAGCTGTAACTCTTACAACTCTGCTTCTGGCTGAACTGTGGGAACAAGTGAGTTGATGTTTCTGCAGAGCTGTGCGCTCTCTTCCAAGCAGCTGGCCAGGCACAGCTCGGGGAGGTTTCCCCCCATCAAAGAGCCTCTAGCCCTGACTTGAACGTGGGTGATTCAAGCTAACAAAGAGGTTGAAACACAGCGTGATGGTGATTACAGTCATTTAGGAGACTCAAAGTTAAAGCTAAAACTCTGAAGTTATTACCACTTTGACCTGAATTTCCATGACTCTGCTTTGGCTTTTTATTGTGTGGTCTTATTTCTGTGTATTATGATAGGTACTATACTACATGTTCCTCAATATTGATGCAGGTTATTAGAGTGTCCCATATTTGGCTTGTTCTTTATTCTCCTAGGATTTTAATGATAATTTAAAAATGTGTAGTGCTAACCTATTGTATGAGAGTTACAGAAAAAACTGGGTTATGGCCCTTCAAATGTAGTTACATTTCAGCTAATAAAATATGTGCTTATAGAAATATACATGCAAAATATTAGATAAATAGAAATATGGGAACTTTCATTAGGTGTGCTGTACCCAAAAGACCATTATATATACTTGTAAGATTTATATTAAGTAAAGATGTATTTAGGTATCAGTGCTTGTTCAGAACAGACTTCTGTGAAATTAGTCTTTAGTGTTAAATCCTTGAGTTAAATGTAAACCTGTCTTTTGGAGTATATTATACCTCAGGATGTGCACACAGGCAGTTGGCATCAGCACAAGTTACACATGTGTATCAAGGGTGGAGCTAGACTGTCTGTAGATAGAGACTGTATACATACCTTGCATGCCTTCCCTACGTTAGTGAGTTTTAAGCCTAACAGTGAAAGTATAGAACATTTTACTTTACTTGTGAGCCCCATGATAATCCATATTAGTTGCCTTTTTGTGATTGGTGGATTACTACAAAATTTAACTCCTATGGAACATGACTCTGATTCTTTGAGTCACAGCCATTGGTGAGTACAAACCAAGGTAAGTTCCCTGGGGGTCTGGTAAGGAAAGAGGTCACTTGAGCCCCTCAGAGATATCTCAGAACACCTCAGAATAATTTCCATCCTGCAGAACATTTAATTTCCATATCCTTTGATCCAGAAAGAAAATGCCAGAGCAGTACAAGTAGTTTTATCTTCACTGGAAAGGTAAACACAGCTAAACTGTCATCAGATCTAGTTTAAATGGATTTATCTTGAGCCATTCTAAAATGGACATGAAGTCACACATTTATTTGCCTTTTATGAGCTGTTAGATCCTGCTCAGTAGTCTAGAAGAAGAAAGTTTTAAAGTAAATGTGCTGGCATTGCTCTGTAACTTGAACTCAAGTTTAGCGTAGTTCCCATTTGGCAAAACTGTTTCCCAGAGCATCATTGGAGGAGTTCAGACATTTACCATTGGCATGTAGCAGGTGTGAGGAATGGAAGTGATATAATAATCTTTTGTGAAATTCCTTTTGGTTTCTTCATGTCAGTGAAATTTAACTCTAGATTTCAATAAGTCTTATTGGCCTTTTAATTTCTAAACCCAAAAATTTTCTTATGCACTTTCTCTTTTAAAGCACTCTTCTTACCAATTTCCTTCCATAATAGATAAATTTAGATCTGCCATGAAGTATATTATTTTGTTCCTGTACAAAATATAACAAACTTCAACTTCAGAAAGAGAAAAGCAACCTTTCTGATGCTTTATACCTGTCATTTTTCAACACACTGTGTTTGGGAAAAGGTTTTGTAGAGAAAAATAAATCATGTCGGATCATGTAGGTCGAAGAGAAGTGAGGCTGCTGCTGCTCCATGTCCCGAAGTCCAACCAGTAGCAAGGCTGAAGATGCATTCCTAGCAGGCACATATACACAAAGCACATGTATAAGTGACATGTATACATAAATACATATATACATGGCCAGCCACACAGATCCTGGACAGACACTCAGAGCACTCACATGAACACGAACATCACCAACAGCCCCGTCCTATTCTCCTCTCTGGCTGAGCAGGTTGGAAGGCCACTAGTGAGAATATATAGGTACACGCACACACACGTACGTGGTGTATCCCTCCAGCATCTGGGCTTAGACACAGTCTGCCCAGGAGCCACCGCTGGATCCCAGTCTCCCCAGTTACTGGCACCTGGACATATGACCCCCAGGCTGCAGCTCTGCTCCACTTGCTTCTGCAGACCATCACCCCTACACACACACCCCCACGCCCCCCCCCCCCTTCACACACCCTGGCTGGGACTCCCCTGAGCCCATGGCTGACCCCCGTGCTCTCACCCATACACAGGCACTCTCACACCCAGAGCTGGCCCTTGGGGACCCGCTCACCCCCGGTCCCAGGACACTTCATCTGCTCACTGGTTCATCCAGCTTGATCTTCGCTAGTTATCGCACTCAATCTCACACCCGCGCTCACTCCAGTTGCTGGCACCACAGCACACAGACCCTCGGACCCGTGGTCTGACCCCCACTGCTGCACTCACACCCCTGCACACACAAGTGCATGCACACATATGCGCACACACACGCACACACAGAATGGAGAGCCCTCACCCAGGAAAGAGTTAGAAAGGAATTTAATGTGAAGATAGGACAGACTGTGCTGGTCAGGTGCGGGGCATGGCTGGAGAAGCGTACTGACCAGCTGTGTTGGTTTTGCATGGCAAGGTTTTGGTAGTGGGGGGGCTACAGGGGTGGCTTCTGTGAGAAGCTGCTAGAAGCTTCCCCTGTGTCTGACAGAGCCAATGCCAGCCGGCTCCAAGACGGACCCGCCGCTGGCCAAGGCCAAGCCAATCAGCGCCTCTGTGATAACATATTTAAGAAAGAGAAAAACAGTTAGAGAGCGCTTTTGCAGCCAGAGAGAGGAGTGAGAAGATGTAAGAAACTCTGCAGACACCAAGGTCAGTGCAGAAGGAGGGGCAGGAGGTGCTCCAGGCGCCAGAGCAAGATTCCCCTGCAGCCCGTGGTGAAGACCCTGGTGAAGCAGGCTGTCCCCCTGCAGCCCATGGAGGGAGGATGAGGGGGTGTAGAGATTCCACCTGCAGCCCGTGGAGGACCCCACGCCGCAGCATGTGGAGACACCCGAAGGAGCCTGTGACCCCGTGGGAAGCCCGCGCTGGAGCAAGCTCCTGGCAGGACCTGTGGATCCGTGGAGAGAGGAGCCCACGCCAGAGCAGGTTTGCTGGCAGGACTTGTGACCCCGTGGGGGACCCACGCTGGAGCAGTTTGCTCCTGAAGGTCTGCACCCCGTGGAGGAGACTCACGTTGGAGAAGGCCGTGAAGGACCGTCTCCCGTGAGAGGGACCCCACGCTGGAGCGGGGGAACGATGAGTCCTCCCCCTGAGGATGAAGAAGCGGCAGAAACACCGCGTGATGAACTGACCATAACCCCCACTCCCCGTCCCCTTGTGCCGCTGAGGGGGGCGGAGGTTGAAGCCGGGAGTGAAGTTGAGCCCAGGAAGATGGGAGGGGTGGGGGGAGGTGTTTTTAAGATTTGGTTTTATTTCTCATTCCTCTCCTCTGTTTTGCTTAGTAATAAATAAGATGAATTCCCTCTCTAAGTTCGGTCTGTTTTGCTCGTGATGATAATTAGAGAATGATCTCTCCCTGTCCTTGTCTCGACCCATAAGGTTTTTTTTCATTGTACCTTTTCTCCCCTGTCTAATGAAAGAGGGGAGTGATAGAGCGGCTCTGGTGGGCACCTGGCCCTCAGCCAGGGTCAACCCACCACACCAGCCAACCATTTACACTCGACTGGCCCTTTTTATCACCTTGCCCCTCTGTTTTAAGACAATAAATCCTCCAAGCTGTCTCTGTCAGGCCTTCTTTCGCCTCCTTTTCTTCATGACCTTTTTCATCCTCATACTCAAGTTTAGGTTTGGGTCAACTTTGAGGTGCTGGAACTAAAAAAGTTGTGTCTTTGATATTGGTATATCAACAAATTATTGGGGTTTTTTTCAGTTCAGCAGCCACAAAAAAAGCAAAAAACAAGCAAAGTTTGGTTTGACCAAACATAAAATTTTGAAAGGTTTTACTTTAAGTTGAAACAAAGCTTTTTATTTGAACTAGAACATTGCATCTTCAAACCTCTATAATGAAAGCAAAAGAAAGCTGCAATGCTTGTATCTCAAGAAGTGAGATGAGTGATCCAGTTTTAAAGCCAAATCTCTCACCCAGGCCTCTTGTCCCTTAGAACAGTACTGTAGCCACCAGTCTACAAGATATTTTGGTGCTTATCTCACTTGCAAAGTGCTAATCGGAAGCATTTAAATATTCACTGAGATAAGCAAATTGACTCAATAATTTAGCGGCTAGGTGATTTGTAAAACCAAGCAACTAGATTAACATTTAATCCTTATTCTGTGAAAGAGAACATCATCATCCAGTCAGGCTGGTGACAGTTCACACCAAACTACTTTACATGATGGTGGATGAGAAATTCTTCACATGGGTTTGACTAATTTCAGAAGATAGAAGGACTGGGAAGCTGTGTCTTTTACATCATGCTAAGTGTAACTAACAACTGCTGGACTACTGGATAAAAAAATATCATAATGCATTGATTTTTATGGATTGTGCCACCATAATTTCTAGAATAAATTTAGTGAATTTGGTGCAAATTTGGTTCTGAATCAAAAATAATATAGAAAATAATCTTCAAGAAATCTCATTTCTTCAAGTTCCTAAAGGTTTAAGTTGCTTATATCCTCACTTGAAAGTAGCATGATATGCTTCTATTAATGACAACAAGGAAATTATAGTTCTCTTAAGTACAAAATATTTCTCTATTTATTTTCTGATTCTTACCATAAATTTTATGTTCAGCTTTAATCCCTGCTGTTTCTGACTGCTTTGCTGACTGGTATATAGACATATATAGATCTATTATCTCTTCTGTTTTATTTAATTTCTTAATATAAGGCCTTTGGATCAGAGTCTGCTTTCTTTAAATGTCTGTGTCTAACGCAAGGAAGCATGAATCCTTGTTTGTGCCTGCCTATATGACCAAAATAAGAATTGTAATAGGAACAGTAGAACTACTAAAACATTTTTTTTTTTCTTCTCATGTGAAGAATAAATTCCTCTCCAGTCAGGAATGCTTATAAATAGGTGGAAAAAAATCAAAATGACTGAAGTTTTTGAGACTTCAGTATTACATGGTCCTGTTAGCACGCGTGGGCACTCACCGTCCTGACCATTCACAGAGCAAGCAGCCTGGTGCAGAACCACACTTGAGGACTGGTTAAAGAAGGACAGCGTGATTGCACTCCAGCTTCACAGTTGTACTGGCCTGTTTTCACAGTTGCATGAGAAAGCACCGGCTGGGGCATAGATCAAGAGATTTAAAATTAGATACTAGCACCTGGTATCTAATACTCCGAGTGCTTATGAGGTTTTTGAAGACAAAACTAAATATTTTAGTGGCTTATGAAACAGTGGGAATTTGGAGGGATTTGAGTTGCTCAGCTGTGTGGACATATTCTGGGTCTCTTTTTCCATGTGTAAGTTCTAGTTCTACTACAGGTCATGTTCCAAAGCCTACTCACTGAGTAGGCATATCCAAAGCATCTTTATGGAACCACAGACTGATGAGAGGATACCTTCTCTCCCAAGAAAGAAGTGCTATAGGTCCAGTGCTATTTCTTCTTACCTGTAATTTCCATGCTACTTTTTCGTTCCTCATATCTAAGAATGTAAAAAAAAGTAATCAGACAATGATGCTTAAATGACCTGTGTGCACTTTGGGTCTTTTCCACTCTAACTAATATGAAGCCAATGAGAAATACTGGAAAGTGTTTCCTGCCTTCCATCCAGAGTAATTCAATGAATCCCAAATGTATTTCCTTACAAAAAGAATATATGGTGAACTCGTGAGTTTAACCAAAATTCTGCTTATTCTGGCCTGCATTTACAGATTTGACTGCAGCCTGCACTGTTCATCTGAAAATGGAAGGATTAGATTCCCTCTGTGCATTATAGCAGGAGAATGACTCTTACTCAAAGTTTGAGAACAAGTCCTGAGGATATATTCTCCTATTGTTCTGCAAGAAGGACTCTCCTTGATATTAATAAAAGCTTTGTGTGTTCATCACAGGTGGAAGAGGACAAAGGAGTAATTTATATTCTAGTCATTAATTTGCCCACGTCCCTGTTCGGTCGCTTTGTAATATGTACCCTCAACTTCTAACTTTTATCTAAAAGAGAGCCTGGTTGTATGCTGGTGTTTTCCTGAGGGGAAAATTCAAACACAATAATTCTGTTATAAAGTTTGCCATCTTACTGAAAAGGGTGCTATAAAATATTTAAACTAAATTTCAGATGTCCATGCCAAGAAGACACCTGGGTTTTTTGGGGAAAGGGTCTAAAAGAACAGGGAAATTGCTTTCCCTTCTATATGACCTTACCTTAAGCACTTCAGTAGCTTCTCAGAGTAACTTTATATCCTGCAGCTTTGCCTCTCTTTTGTCTTGTAGATCCTATAATCAGAAATAAGTGCATTAAATACATCTGGGAGAATCATACAGGTCTTCTGTCAAAGCTAAGATCCAGAATGTTAATTCTGCTCTGTTAAGAGCACTAATAGGCCACATTTAATTAAGAGGATTGGAATATTAAGAACTGATTTTAAAGAACTGACTATGCACATACAATCATAACGCAATACAAGAATATTGTGTCCAAAGTCTTATTGAAGTTGAGGTAAATGACATCTACTGCTCTCCCTTCATCCACAAATGCAGTTATTTTATCCCAGAATGCAATTAATTTACGATTAGTAAGGCATAAATTAAGGGTCAAATATTGCTACCAATTAAGGTTTGGTCTACCCTACTGACGCTTAGGGGAGAGGAAGATCTGCTGGAGCAGATTGTCATAGAAATTGCATCACTAAGTCCATCCGAAACCTCAGTAGTTTGAGTAAGAAGCTCTACATTGGCTCCAGGGATCAGGTCTTAGAGAAATAAGCTCTGGTGTCATATGGAAGGTCAAGGTTTTGTACATACACATTGAGAGCAGGTTTAGGTTAACTTGATCTGCACATTTTAATTACCCAGAATGTTCACCTCATTTTCCCCTTCTACTTGATGGTAGCATTTCCAGATGAATCTATACATCTGTAACTATGTTTTGGTCAAATACTTTAAAATATAAACTTATTAAAAATAAAAAACCACAGTGCCTAAATCCTAGCTCATTCTAGGTTGAGGAGCAATGTAAGGACACACATACAGTGTTATCTTAATGTACCTCAGGAATAGTGCCACAACTTTGTAGTTCAACTACCGTGGTAGAGATCACAGGCTAAGTATTGATATTTTCAGTTGTCCAAAATAAACTTAAATTAATTTAGTCCAGATTTTCAGTTAACTTGTATTAACACATATTCTGCACCATCTTTCTCCTTAATCTTTAGAATTGCCTTTTCTTTCTTCCGGGTCATGTTCCATGAGTTCAGATTAACACAGAACTTCATGAGAATTGCACAAAACAGCGGAATAGCTCCTTAAAGTAAATTAATAGATACATTGTAAAAAATTATGTCCTGTACTTTCAGTTTAAATCTAGGTTATTATTTTCTTATTTATTTTACACAGTGGTGTTTCCAGTTGTGATTTGTTTGTCTTTTATTATGTGAGAATGGAGGTCAGGATGCTGAAAGAGTACAGTTATTGACTTTTATACAGTGAAAAGTATGTAATAAAGCACAGAGGTGTTTGGGGACCCACTGAAGTCGTTGGTAAATGTCCCATTTTCCAAATAGGTTCAATAGTATTTCACAAAATATATCCAGCTTCTAAAAACTTACTCAGATTATCAGGAGCCATACTTGACAAATATCGTTATTAGAAAATGAATTGCTTTTGGAATACAGACATGCTGAAAAAGGTATGTTAGAATTAGGATTTGCCTCTTATTTTCTGAGGAGAGCAGTAGAAGGCCTGTTCACAATTTTTTTAGGAAGATCACAAAGTACTAATATGGGATACACTGCTCAGATAAACTTATCATTTTCCAGGTCATGTTTCTTTGATTACGGAAATATAGAAGTATTTTAACTGTGGGAAATACATTTGACATATTTTGTTTCATTATCTGAGATATTAGATTAAAAAAAAAATTCTTTAAATTCTTTAATTTTAATTTCCACACAGAAGAAGGAATATTTTTGCAGTTATAAAAATAAATGCTGAGCAAACCTTGGCTATAAAAGTAGCACAGGAATCTTACATGTAGAAATTCAAATATTGCATCATGGCTGGCCGAAAATCTATCTTTACTGAGTAACTTTACAGTCACAAGGACATAAATTTTAAACTACAAATTTTACATAATCAACTCATTGTATTTTCAGGAAATGAAAATTTTTGTCTCCAAACATTTTTCCTTTATCACATTATGTCTAATACTACTGCATAGGGAAAAATGAGATTTTGAATAATTTTAGCAACATACTTGGTTGGCAAAAACAATCATGCAGTAATTCTAGTATTTACCAGTACTTGCCATAGATTTTTAAGGTCATAAATAATCATCTTCTACATTGTGTAGTATAGACAGTGAATTCTCTGCCTGAGTAAACACTGGACAACTTTTGAGAGTATTTGAGAATCCAGTTTTTGGATTTGAAGAAATCCAGGTAAGGAAAAAATCAGGAAGGAAACATTTTGGAAGTCCAGATCTAAGGCTCTTAGCTCATTCATGGCTCTCTAGATTTCTGGTACATCAAGACTAGAGGGAAACCAGAATAATTCTGTAAGCAAGTGTGGGCTGAGCTGGAAGTTTTGGAACTTGGGATTGAACCTTGCAGTCTCCACATGTCTAGCAAGAAATTCAGATACCCTGACAATTTTAACAAGAATGATAATTTTCAGGACTACCTGCCTGCAGGGGAAAAAAATACTGAACTACCATCCTGAAAGGGAGCAAAAATCGCCATTTGTCCTGGAAAGGAGCCTAAAGCTCTGGATCCCTCACAGCTGGCAGCCCTGAGGAAGCCCATATGGCAGACATGAGCATATCTAGAGATAGGGAGAGCAGCGCTGATCGTGAAACTTTTGGGAGCTTAGTCTCAGCTAAGTTTATGATGACACTCAGAGCCTTAAGTACTATGAGTATAACTTAAGTACTATACTGTAAAAACCTGAAGTCTCCAACAGGGTATTGGGCAAGCTAACAGAAAAATAGATAAGGTCCTGGTGAAAACTTGCTCTCTATTGTTAGAAGTTACTGACCATATCTGAATACCTCAGTGGTTTTCTGGAAAACTAATACAACCTCAAAGGTTGTGCAGCTACGGGTCACATTCTGCCCTTCAGCTACAGCAGCTCAGAAATTGCTCGTGCTCATCGGGCTGTCCAGATCCTCTTCACAGCTTTTGCCTTACAGACTACGATTTTTGGTCCTTCAAGCATGGCCCACATTCTTTGTTCATAGATACAAGACTTTGGAATTGGCATGTTCTTCAGATGAGTCAAATCTACCAAATGACTCAGGCCAGTATATGTAACTGGCCTGTCTCCAAGATTATCACTCCATTAATTCCTCTATCATCTGCATATTTCAGTAGCATATAAACTTCCAGAGTACTGGTAAAGATACTGAATATTATAGAGCTAAAACATATACATGTGGGATTATGGTAGAAGGGCTCTCATTAAGTATATATATATTAATTTTTTACAGTTGTTTTCATAAAGAAAATAATTTTTATACAAAATATTTTTTTTCTGGAGAAATATTTGTTAACCATTGTAAATATGCTTGCTTGATGAAGTTCTTATTTTGTTGTCTGAATGTTCAGTAAGAGAAAGCAAAATGTTTAAAAGGTGTCTAAGTATATGATATCCTAGCATAGCTACCTTTATCAACAAATTTTAATGTATCATCAAAGAGTAGTTTCAAGTGGTTTTGACCTCAGATTTTCCATGATAAAGTGTTGACTGGTGCTAATTATGTCATTGTCTTGTATCCCATGTCACCTTTTGTATGATGTTACTAAGGGTCAATGTCAGGAAAATTAACTTAGTGAGCCACGCCATTCTCTCAGAACTTAGTAAAGATTAATTTCAACAGTTACAAGTACAATTTTTTCAGATTTTTTTTTTTTCAGTTCTCCAGCATTTCCCAAGTGTTCCAAGATTGTTACATATCAACAGCAGTGTCTTGGAGAACTATCAGACTATGCTAATTTTGGGGGGTAAATGTTCTCTGGGAATTTGATTTTAAAATAAGGAATGGCTTTTTTTTTTTTTTTTTTACTTTTTAAAAAATTCCTTGATGGCTATTAATACTAGCTGTTAATAAACTCCAAATAATAATAAAAAAAATGTTTGCTTCCAAATATATTTAAGTCATTTCTTATTATTATCACGTTTCCCATTCAACATTTGGTTTTCACTGATATTTTTAGTTCTCTTTATCGATAGTTTAGGTTTACTAGTAAACTGTTCCACATGTGTATACACGCATATGAATTGTTTTTTAATCCTCATGAGTTACAAGTTGGCTTTGGATTGCTGAGGAGGGATTATTACCTTTCTCTTTTTCTCTTTTTCTCTTTTGTTTTCTCTTTTTTCTTTTCTCTTTTCTTTTCATTTCTTTTTCATTCGTGCATTCTTCTGATGTGATTATGCACCTTTTTTAACATTTAATGAAGTATTTTTCAGCTGATCCTAATTATAGTCATTTTTTAGGTTACAAGATTTTCTTCTATTCAGTTTAGCTCATGCTTATTTCCAGCTTTCATATACTGACACTTTTAAAGCACCTTGTGTTTGTGTGTGTGTATTGGTTATTGGGATCAGATTCTGTACATTAAGACATGACAAGTCTTAATTGCCTGCACACAGGTGACCCCACAGGGCTTTTTTACATTTTTACCCAGAAAAATGAGATTTAATATAGAGTTTCCTTCAGCTGGTTAAATTATTTCTTACATGAGAAATTTATCAGATGTAATTTTTAGAAACTTCAAGGATACTCTTGTGGTTATAGCATTGATTTGCCACCCCCTAAGAATCCTTCACTGCAGCATAGATTTTTTTTCCTTTCCATTTTTTTCCAATGCTGAAGAAACTACTCCACAACCTCTCTGTGGAGCCTGCTCCAGTGGTTGGTCACCCTCACAGTAAAGAAGTTTTTCCTCATATGCAGATGGAATTTCCTGTGTTCTAGTTTGTGCCCATTGCCCCTTGTCCTGTCACTGGGCACCACGGAAAAGAGTCTGGCCCCTTCCTCTAGACATCCACCCTTTAGATATTTATAAGCTTTGGTAAGATCCTCTCTCAGTCTTCTCTTCTCCAGACTAAACAGACCCAGCTCTCTCAGCCTTTCCTTATACAAGAGATGCTCCAGTCCCCTCATCATCCTTGTAGCCCTTCGCTGGACTCTTTCCCGTAGTTCCCTGTCTTTCTTGAGGTGGGAAGCCCAGAACTGGACGCAGTACTCCAGATGTGGCCTCACCAGGGCAGAGTAGAGGGCCTTCTTGGCCATAAGGGCACATTGCCGGTTCATGAAGAGCTTGTTGTCCACCAGGACTCCCAGGTCCTTCTCTGCAGAGCTGCTTCCCAGCGGGTCAAGCCCTAACCTGTACTGGTGCCTGGGGTTGTTCTTCCCTAGGTGCAGGACCCTACACTTGTGATTGGTGAATTTCATATGATTCCTCTTTGCCCAACTCTCTAGTCTGTCAAGATCTTGCTGAATGGCAGCGCAGTCTTCTGGTGTGTCCTAACTCCCTAAGGAGTGGGATAAACCCACTCCTCCCAGTTTAGTATCATCAGCAGATTTGTTGAGGGTACACTCTGTCCCCTCATCCAGGTCATTGATGAATATGCTGAATAAGACCAGACCAAGCGCTGACCCCTGGGGCACACCACTGGATACCGGCCTCCAACTAGACCCTGTGCTGCTTGTCACAACCCTCTGGGCTCTGCCATTCAGCCAGTTCTCTACCCACCTCACTGTCCACTCATGCAACCCATACTTCCTGAGCTTGCTAACGAGGATGTTATGAGAGACATTGTCAAAAGCCTTGCTGAAGTCAAGTTTCGTGTCCTGTTTGGTTGTCTTCAACATACCTTCCAATATAACAGACCTTCTCTTGTACTGCATCTTGTGATTTATTAGTTAGAGCACTGATTTATAATGATTTAGGGTCTTGTTTCTCTAAATCTTCGGTAACACTAATGCACATAACTGTGATACAGAGTTGCTAACTCTACCTTTCTCTACCGTAAGTAAGGTACATCCAATAATTTGGTTCTTTTCAATTATGACTTACCAAGTTTAATTTCTACCAAGTTGGGTTTTTTTTCTTCTCAGAATTAAGAACATAGACCTCTCAATTTTCAGGTCTAGAGCTTCTCTTTGTAGCCACGTTAAGAATTTCTTCTGTTCCTGCTCCTGATGCCTTGCTCTTTGCTTTCATACATATTCTTTTAGGTGTCTCCTTTTAGATGCCCACACATTCAGTATTCTGCAGAACTGTAATGTAAAGGCCATGAATAAAGTAGAACTACGGAGGTGAACTTCTTGTGAGTCGCTAGGGTACACATTTCCTTTTTCTGTACATGAAAATGGTGAGAAAATCCATGTTTGTGTGAGATCAATGGCCTCAGGAGCAGAATTCTGTTCCTGGCCACGGAAATGCTGGGGTTGTGTGTGGGGACTGCTGTGGTAGGCTGGCAGCTGACTGTCCTTTCACAGAACCAATATGCGTCTCATGTAGAATTTCAGGAAACTGATTGCTCCTAGCATCAAACACTGAATACATGGAGGGATGAAGGCTGGAGGTTTGACATGACAGACAAAGTCTTGAAGAGCTGTGAGGGACCATATAAATAAAGTCAAAGCAAGATTCCATTGGCTAAACATAGGCATGTACCATCATTTGATGTGTCTTTGTGCATTGAAGACACACATTGCCATGTATGACAGGGCATCTAATTTGCAGACAAA
Organism: Balearica regulorum gibbericeps; assembly: GCF_011004875.1. NCBI lineage: Eukaryota > Metazoa > Chordata > Aves > Gruiformes > Gruidae > Balearica > Balearica regulorum. Next base: position 20,794,506 of record NC_046186.1, read on the forward strand.
GGCAGATAGATCTCTGCCTTTCTGGAGAAGCAGCAGGCTATGTAGGATACATAACAAAATTTAAAATAACATTGCATACCTGCAGTTTTAAAAATCTTTCTTCACTACTTTGACCTGCTTCTGGATCTGGATTGTGAGGATCGTACAGGGGCTTTTCCACCTTAGTGACTTCTTCTTTGACTGTCAGTGTAGTTAAAAGTGTACTCACAGCATTCTTCACTTGAAGTGCCTACTTTGGTTTAGAAAGATAGGCAAATCTGTTTTGTAGTTTGCCCCTTCTAAATTTACACAGACTATCGTAACTACCAGGGCAGCGTTTCCAGGTTAAGATCATAGTAGTTCTTTCAGCAGATTTTTCGTGGTGACAAATGATGCTAGATAATGTTTTTCAAACTTTTTAACAAACGTACTAGGCTGAAGATCAAGCAACTCCACTTCTGGTCTCCTGTTAAGTCCTTACACGGTGCAGGAGTTACAGAATAGCACAATGTACAGTTATCTTATTAGTAAAGTGAAAAGAATATCATCATCTAGTGGGCAATTCCTATATCGAGAGATGCTGTTCTATGCTTTGATATAGAAGCAACTGGAAAAGCTTCAAATGCATATCAAATCTTAGCAGCTGAGGAGCCAGCCAGGGTGTGAACCCAAGATGTAGGATAGACACTGTTGATGGATTAAAGTTTAAGATTCAGTTTAGGTGCCTGCAGTAGGTATCTACAGATATGCCAAGTATCTCATGCGATAGTAAATGGAGAGCTAGACAGTATGGGCAAAGGTGCCTAGAGACTGATTTTGTCCAGCCTGAAGTAACACCTAGTAGCTGATCAGAGGAATTGTTCCTCAAGTGCTGGTGCTGTTTCTGATGCCAGAGGATATCTGAAACATCTACGCAGGATTGGCAGACAGAAGACCTACCTGTACCCTTCTGTACCTTTCTGGTCTGGCAGTTGAAGACTTGATGGGATTCCTTATGGTATCTCAGATAGCACCACTGGTTAAAGATGATGGAAGCTTATGCTACTAATGGCTGTGCACACAGCTATATGTAGGTGTCTTAATTTAAAAATGAAACCCACTCAAAGTGATGTAAAGGTCCCAATCAGAAGACTGCACTGAAGCCCCCTAATAGAGGCTAGTGCTATATTAACTTTCGTGGTATCTGTTTATTTTAGAAGATCATCCCTTTAGTGTGAAATTAAACACACTACCAGACGATGACTACCGAGAAGCAGAACCACAACAGTAGCACAGAGCCTTGTGAGAGCAGCCCCTTCTTTCCACCAAATCCCTGTCACCCACAAATTTTGTTGTGCTGACTCTTTCCTCCTGATGTAATGAGTTGAGGAAGTGCTATAAAAACACCCCTTGATTCCTTCCTTGTTCGTTACTTCCCACATCATTTGTTTTAAGGTACTGACTAAAGAAAGTTAAGTGATTAAAGGGTTAGCTGCAAGTGACTTAGACCTGTTTCCATGCTTTTGCATGAGATATGTGACATTCTTACCAGATATCAGTCCAAGGATATTGCCATAAACCAGTGATTGATTTTTTTTTCTGGGGGAACTAGAGCCCCATGGTCGATTTCTGTCCTTCCTGACCTTTACAATATCATCTCTATGTATGAACCACTGCAGATCCATCTTGCCACCCTGTTCTTCCGAATCCAAAGAAGCTGATGCTACAGATAATGCATATATTTTCCCTGACACAGTCTCTCAACATAGTTCATTGCAATCTGCTTGTGTTGTACAAAATCATAAACTCAAGCTAGCCAATGTAGTTTACCTTTGAAAGTCTGGTGGCAATAATGCGTGGAAGATCAGAACAAACCATGTGGCCCTATAGTAACTACTATCGATCAGCATTTATGATACTTTCTGAGGTCTAATCTGCAGCCCTGCCCATCTGGTAAATAATTAAGATTGCTGTGTATTTACTACTGCATAGAAAGCTACATCAGATAGACACTCTGTTTATAAAACGAAGGTAAAGATTTAGCCATACGTAGCGAGTGAGCCCATTCCTGAAGCTTGAAAAACACATATAAACAATGAAACTTTGGCAAAGGTCATAATGCCATATTAAATAACATGAAATCTTTGAAGTTCTAATGATGATTCTTTATCTCCTTTTCAGTCATTATTCCTTCCTCTCTTTCCCACTGCGGAGCGTTTGGTTAGAAAGCGACCTATGGTGTGCGACCCCTTGACTTTAGTTTTAAATTGTGTAGAAATCTATTGAATCCCTGTTTCAAAATATATGGGAGTAATCAGGATTATATGTCAGAAAAATCCCTTTGAAAAAAGGAACCAGCACTTAGTTGCACACAATTTACTGTGAAAGCAGGGCATGCAAACTGACTGATTAAAGCGGAAATTACGGCATTTTCTGTTTTTAAATAAAGATCCTAAAAATCCCCTGTAAGGTGGACTTTCCCTTACAGGATAAAATGGAATTAAAATAGTGTCAATAAATTGTGTGAGAGACTGTATCAGTCTGTGCATTGGTAGTCTGTGCATGCAGGATAAGAACATTGACTGCCTGCTAATCTATTCCCAGATGGAGGTGGATGCAGACGAGAAGCGCCATCGCACACGCTCCAAAGGTGTTCGAGGTACGTCTCTTGCTTCAGTAAATCACTCAAGGCCCCCGCTCAGGGTGACCTTCATCCTCCAGAATCTCTTTGCACGATTCATTCTGACCCTTGCTTTTACACAACCTTTCTGGTAATTTTCTGTAGAAGAGGGGTACTTGTAATAGATGATAAATTTTTATATATTTTCCATCTCTCTGCAGTTCCCGTGGAACCAGCCATACAAGAGCTGTTCAGGTTAGTGCTCTGAGTGTAAAATGTATCCCCATTAGCAATTTAGAAAATTCATGCCTTTTAATGGGTATAATGCACTTTCAAGTTCATTGGTGGTTTGCTCATGCCCTGCTGCACTGATGAAATTAATTCCCTCAAGACTTGCTAATAAAAAGCATCCCCTCTTTTTTTTTTTCCCTTCAGTTATTTGATTTCTCTTTCTGTCTTTGTTGCCCTCCATCTCTGTAATACCTACTGCCTGCTTTTAGTATAATCTTTCTGCAGCACACCAGCACCTATATAATTAATTCTCTCTCTTTTGCAGCTGTCCCACGCCTGGCTGTGATGGCAGTGGTCATGTTAGTGGCAAATATGCAAGGCACAGAAGGTAATATCTGTAATTTTTCATAATTTAGTGAAGAGATTTAGTAAACAAGTTAGCTGGCGTGACCTTGATAAACCAAACAATGATAAGAATTAGCAATTAGACATTCTCAAAGCCATTCAGATTCACTTTTTTTTTTTCTTTCTGAATGTCACACAAAATCTTACTGACATTTTTGCTGAGAAAACTTGTTCTCATTGTCAATCTTCTCTCAATTTTTGTATACAGTTCTCTTGCTCATATGTTGCAAATTAAAATTTGGCCCTACTGACATGTTGATCCCAGTGTGACTTCTGTTATTTAATGTATTTTATAACTGAATGAAAACGAGCTTCTGAACATTTTAAGTTCAATGATCAGGTTAGATTCAAAGGTCAAAGCCTAAGACAAATCAGCGATAATAAGACTTCAGGGTTCAAATGTTACATTATAGTTATAAATACCTTTACTTCAGTTTCTAAAGAATGATATGTGGAGACATCTCCTTTAAGAAATTGTTTTTAGCTATTTATCATTAACAATATATCAAAGCAGCATATGTTACACATACTACATGTGCTTTGAATTAATTTAGAGCTGTCTTTACATTTCTGTGTCTGCAATGTCAATGTTCAATAGTGTGCGATATCTGTGTAAACAGGATTCCTTTCCTGAATCATTTGTCCATGAAATTCTTGTGCAATATTTTGAAAATTTAACAGCTCTAGGATACATGAAATTTTCTCATGTGCTGTGCATTTCATTTAACTTACTTTATACAGCAGCCCATTGTAGGGGATAAAATGGCAGATGTTTTGGCCATCTCTCTTCTGAATAGAGGGAGGTGTTCAAACCAGTGTTAAATTCTCCTGAAACTGTTAAGATTTTTTTCATTCTTGACTTTTTGATGTTTTAAAGCACTTGTGTTCATACGAACACATATTTCACGTCAAATCTGATAACTGCTTTGTAGTGAGGGCATATGGTTTTTATGAATTAAATTGAAATTATACGTTTGTGGTTAAGGCATTTATTTGAGACAGGAAAAGATATCAAACAGTGACATGTCAGGCCACTCAGTGCCACTCAGGCCACTCATGTGCCTTTTTTCTTAACAGTGAATGAAGATTAGGGATAAGTGCAGAAAATACTTTCAAAATTAGAACAGGAAAAGTGATATACTTGATACTAAAATTCTTTTGAATTACATTTAAACAATGTAAACCATAAAATAATTATATTCAAATTTCTTTTACTAATCTTTTTTTCACTCATAAAAGTGGTAACATTTTTGCGCTTATTTAAAGGATTTGGTTAAATGGGAACACTGATTTAGGAAAAGTAACAAAAATAATTCTTCTTAAATAATTCTTAAATTCACTTATGACTTCTCATTTCAAACCATGGTTTTCTTTTGTCCGTTTTCTTCATGTAAATACAAGCCTCATCAGTAATTAATGAATGGCACCAAATCCTTCTTTTCCCTCAGAAATTTCACGAGCAGTCAACAGTTAAATGATGTGATTATAATGTCCTTTCTAGTTACAAGATTGTAACTAGGTACATTACTTTACACTTCATGGGATTTGCATGCAGATTTCAAAAACAAAACTCTTGACACATACAGAAAGAAACTCTTTAGCTTAAAAAAAAATCTGACTTTTCTTCTGAATTGCTCTAACTTTGATCTATGTGTCTGTGTTTGTTTGTGTAAAATCACCCTTTTGGGGGAGAGGGAAGGAATAGATGTGAGGTTTGGAAAGATTACGTGCAGTTTTGAGACGTTAGCTCCATATTTTGCTTTCTTGACATGATTCTGGTGTGTCAGTACACAAACAGACTGAATCTCAGAGCTGTTAATTAAATGAAATTTTGGGCGGATGCGCAAAGAATAAAAATTGGAAATACATCAAAAATTCCTTTTTTTTCTACTGGCTAAAGAATTTGTGAGGTTTTTGTGGTTTTTTGTCACTCTGATTGCCAATCCACTAATCAAAATATATTTAACCAATATATATCTTATTTAGTGTAAAAAACCAAAATGCTTTTTTGAGATTTACAATGTACATATCTGTTTTCTAAAAGAGCAGTAATTTTTTTATCTAGTCCAACCAACACCTAGTAAATTTATGTTTTTGAAAGAATCTGAAGGAATGCATAATTTTCTTTTTTCTAATTTGCTATTTGGGTTTGACCCTCAAACATTTCTTCCAAGGAAATCAGACTGTCTTAAAAATTTGATGTGTTCAGGGAATTGCATATCTCAGCTGATGCCTAACTCAAGTCTGTTTAGAGCTACAGAACATTTTAATGAGGTTAAGACCTTTCCATTCACAATACCAGACCAGCTCATTATTAGGAATGAATTGTATTTGCTTCCACTAGATGTAGTCAGAGCTCTCCAGAATTCTATTTCTTCTATAACATCTTGAAGTCTCTGGAATTTCAGGGTTTTTTTCATTGTAATTTTATCCTTGTAATACCAATGTGACAGTGAAAACCATGTTCAGATACTGCATTAAACTTGAACTGAAATGAACAGATCCTTTCAAATTTTCAGACAGATTCAGGGGATGAAATGTTCTGCTGATAAAATATCAGGTAGAAGTCAAAGTAGAGTTTTATCTTATGTTTTGTACCCCAATTGTATTCTTAATTATGAAAGAGCTGCAGTGTTAGGGTTAGCTAGGGAAACAAGCAGGCCTCAGATGTCATTGGTGTTTCCTTTGAGGTGTAAGAAAACACAAGATTGATACTAGTTAGAGTACAGTGGTAACGACTTGTTGTATCATTTCCATCCTTTTGATTTTTTCTTTGTGTCAAATCTTAGTTTGAAGTGAAACCTTGGGTGACTTAGTTGGTACTTTGCTCTCAGCTCTTGAGTTTAGAGCTTAACTTTAGCTTGTTAGTTGGGCATACTAATAAACAGCCAGGATGGACAGGCTTCTCTGTGGGGCACTTTAGGGCGGGATGCTAGGATCTCTCAAACTAAGTCAGCGAAAGCACCTCTCTCCAGTGACTGCATAGAAAGTTCAGAAAGATTAGCATCCCAGTTTGGGCACTGAGCATAAGTGTCCAAAATTAGGTGGTGTGCCTACCTTCTCCAGAGCAGACTCATATCTCTTGGGGTTTTTTTTGTATTTTAGTATTACCTAGAAACCTGAAGCTATCATGGACCTTCCAGCACTGTCTATGATGCACAGCATGAGGCAGTGCCTAGATGTTAGAGTTTACACAGATAGGACTTCAGTACCTGTTGTTTATGTTTCCGGGCACCCGAGGCCAACTAAACTACTCACAGTAGTTAAAGAAATGCACGTATCTTTGCAGTATCAGGTCCTAAAAAATAAAAAGGTTATGAAAGATGTGAAAACAAAACCAAAACCAAAAAATAAGCCATAGACATGTGTAGATAGTGGTAGAGACAAGTGAAGAGTTAAAATCTTAGGAATGAAAACCAGAGCCTCTCCCTGGGCCATGCTCCTCATACTGTTATTTTATTCACTTGGTAGCTCTTCAGGTCCACTATGCATAACAGCATAGTAACAAACAGCATTCTTATACGTTCAGAGCTGTGAAGTAATTTTGAACAATAAGCTTGGTCCAGATCCTTGAATACTTTAGCTGTGAACAATCCATCTGGGTCTATAGCAGTTAAACCACTCCAGGAGAGTGTTCCCAGAACTGTGTTTTCAGGAGGTCTGTCGGCTAAATATCTGAAGGAAAGTATAGTTTCAAGTGTTCTTTCATTGCAATTAGTAGGAACTTTGACAGTTTCATTAATCAGCTTTAGAAACAGCAGGATTCATATTCTATGTATACAAATATAAATGTAAAAGCGAGTCCCATTTCTGGTCTAAGTTCTGCAGGTGCAAATCCCATAGTTACTCTGCAGTAACTGAGCACAAACTGGCCAATGTGATTTACTGAGTAGATGTGAATGACAGTTTTAGAAATATTACAACCTACTGTGCTGCTATGCATTCAGCTTTTTTTTTTTTAAAACACATCATATACCAAATAGAAGCCATGTAAATAGGTATGTATATGATAAAAATCCTAACTAGATTCCATTAAAAAATACTGATTACATGCAATGGCCTATTTTAAAAGCTTCTTAACATCATAGTTTAATATTTTCTCAAGTAACAAAGCCAATTAGATTCTGTAATGGATTAATCACTTGCCGAATAGCACATGCTTCAGAATGAAACACATTCTAACAAATAAGAGCCCTAAAAAGAATCTTAAGCTGTTAGCATGGCACTATGTATATTAATTTAGGATTCTTTTAATGCATATATCAATGTATATTTGAAAGCAGATAAAGCCATTGTATAGAAATTAAAGCAAAACACAATCTTACTCTGAAACAATATGCATCAAATTTCAGGGAAGGATGAATTGTTAAGGCCAAATGATACACCCTTCAGATTTAAAATGGAAATACTGATAAAGCTCTTGCTATAACATGAATTCCAATTTGATTGCTGAAAATAAGAATTCAGATTAAATAAACCAACTTAAACATTTCATCTACCAAAGAATCTTGCATGCCTTTTCTTCAGTTCAGATTGCATTTGTAAGGGATTTTATTTCATTAATCACTGATACAATGTCTTGCAAAAAGAAGCGAGTCTCAAAAATGAAGAGGGATCATAAAATAATGTTTGGATCTATAATGTATGAATTGTCCCTAACCTTATAAAATACATTGCATTTTAATTTACTACCACATTTCTCCATATCAACCAGTTCTTTGTTGCTTTACGAGGCTGTGTCTGTTTCTATTACATTACACAGATGATAGAATTGTTTTGACCATCTTTTAATTTTTAAGCATGAGATTTGTCACTCGATACAACAGATTTATTTGAATTTATAAATATCTTAGAGTTTAGCCGTGCTCTTTTGATTAGGAAAAGCCCCACATACCCTTGTATTGCCTTGGCATTATATACTATAGTTTAGCTGTCTATATTTTAGAACAGAGTGAGTGAAATAATGCAGGCTCCCAAACTTCGAAATTAAAAGACTCAAATGTCTCTCTCTTATTAGAAAATTATTGAATTTCTGTGGCTTGTTGTGCCATATTTCTTATTCAAATTTTTTCATTTCATATACCTGTTCACCCACCAGTTTGATTGCCATGGCTGCAGCCGTGGGTGAATAATTGCCTGTCTTCACAGGAGCATGTTCTGGAGCTAAAGTCGAGTGCTTGCTTCCTGATGTATGCCTCATTTGGATTCTGCCGACAGCCTAGGGGCTGTATTATTCATGCCTTGACAGATAGCACTCACTAAAAGCATTGGAACAGGGCCAGGTACTGGCAGAGAGATAGTGGAGCATTGCAACTTGCAACTGAGAGGAGCATCTATAATACAAAAAAGAGAAATCCTCATACCTCCCTTTTACTGGTCTCACTTTGATGGAGAATTCATTTGCATCAAAATAAAATATCCTAAAAATACATACATTTTTTCTAAACCACGCTTGAAAGTTTAACACAATTTTCCACATTTAATTGCAAAGCTGATTTTAATTAGTAAGGCCCTGCATGTGAAAAATGAAGATTCACTTGGGTGAGTGTAACACATTGCAGTGTCTGCTGAATGCTCTAATTAATGTATGGCTGCTGTACAACAGGGTGCACTGTGGGATATTTATGAAAAATTCTGTGCACGCAGCCAGTCTATCTGTATTTTAGTTCTTGAATCCACAAGAATAAATAACTTTTCCCCCTTTATTCTTTATGAGACATCATTGTGCATGCCATCACTCCATCCATAAACTTTATGGCATGCCTGTCCTTTTTACTATTTGTCAACGATATTATAAATCAGAAGCCAGGACATACATATTTTAACATTAATTTGATAGCAGAGCATGGTTGCACGCTGTGCAGAACCCGAGGTCCACCGATGCATTTGTGTTAAAGCCTAACCACAGAACAGTGAGGTCCTTATTGTTGCTTGCTTTTATAATACTGTGAAAAATCCCACTGAATGCTGGAAGTATAGACAAATGTATATTCATTTCTTTCTAAGCTGATAGTCAACCTTTATTACAGTGTTAAATAATGATAAAACGATTCACTAGATATTTACCTGAGGAAACTCCATACTCCAGCACTGCCTATGCAATTTAATTGCATTTCATTTAATGGTATATTTTCTAAAGTTTTTGGTAAATTGTGGTGAATACCAAGAAGACCATTAGAAATGTATTTTATATAAAGTAATCCACCGTTCAGAGTTTCTAAAAAATGTTAATAAATGAAGCTTCACTGCTTTGTTAAATCCAGCTAAAGAGAAATAAATAAGAAAATAAATAAATAAAGTGAGTGAAAGAGCATAGGGATTTTCAAACAGAACACTGCAAACAATAAATAAATGTGCTGACAGAGAATCCATAATGTATTAGAGGTCTGTATTGGCTGCTGTCTGGATTCAGCAATATATCCTTTGTCTGATTGTTGATTAATGATTAGAAAGGTGCAAAGTTGGGTCTGAAACGTCAACCAAATATACACCAGCAATTGGCGTGTGGCTCTGCATGCTAGTGGCCATTGTCTAGAGGTGACTACACAAAGGAACCACAGTTCAATTCCTCCTACCACCATCTGGATTGGGAATAGCAATTTCAGAGGCAGCCAGTTGCAGGATCTGCATGTGCCAGGAATACTAGCCTAATAAAGAGAGGGGGATAAAATCAAAGTCAGGAGCACAGAGAGTGCTGACTCAACTGTGCAGCAATGGCAAACAGCGGATTTGGGATGCACTTTCTGCAACTTGTACATTGCTGAAATCGTATGCTCATTTTCTTTCAAATGGCAGGTGCTAGGCATATTTCTCATGCAGCAGTCCACTTACAGCCTCAGTGTTTTCTGTGGAAGGATCTGTCTGGAGGTGTTGCCATCAGCCACAAAATAAAGGAAGGACATGCAGAAAGTGTGGGAAAGAAAATGAAAAAGAAAAAAGAAAGAAGGAAGGAAGGAAGGAAGAAAGAATAGAACATCCAATGATACTGGGAAGACAATTTTCCCAACAAGATCCTGGAAGAAGCTATGCATATTTTTCCTTCGCCTATGGGAAATTTGGTTGGCCTAGTAGCTTTGCTGAGAGCATTGTGTTCTCTTAGGAGAGAAATAAATCGTTTCAGGTTGAATAATTTGTGCTTTTCATAATGGAAAAGAGGATCTACAGAGTTGATTCACACATGATGGGCAAGACATTTCAACTCCCTATGCCTCTGTTTCCCCAGTTGTAAACAGAAAGAGAATTTCAGGCATCTTAAGATGTAAAGACAGAAGCATATATGGGGGATTATTGCAAATACAGGGCCCTAAACTCTGTCTCTGGTATTTATCTGATATTTAAATAAAGATGTGTTAAATGACCATTGATGTCAGAGGAAGTCTAACCTTACCTTTCCGTGCTTTTTGGATCAAAACATTTTTCTGGAGGATAGAGCAAAATTAACTGATTTATAATGATAAGACAATTTTACATTTAAAGTCAACTCTAGTTTCCATGTTTCATATTTTGTGAATTATTTCTACAACATTTCTGTAAAAATACTTATTCTGAGGTTTAGAAAACTGGGAGTATTTAAGAAATCTCTTTATTAATGTGTATTTTAGTGATAATGCAATCATGGTTATTAGCCTTACACTAAACCAGAAAAGCCATGAGCATCATTGTGCACTGGGTTTAGGGTGCTATGGAGCTGTCTGCATCCTCCTACCAACAGTTCTGAGCAGCAACATGGCTACTGTGCGTGCAGTTGGAAAATGGCCTGTGGATTGGAGCATCCCAAGTCAGGGCTTTGGAGACAGGAGAAAGTACTGGAGAATGCTGGCAGCTGGATAGACAGGGAACCCCATCTTATTCCTTGCGCCAGTGTTCACGTCAACACAAATAGCAGAGGACTTTGAAAAAGTTTTATCCATAGATGGCACCCGTGCTATTAGAGAATAGTGCTGCCCTGCACCTTACTGTCCACCTCAGTGAAAATGATCTGAACTCTTCTAGAATCATCAAGAAAAGAAGCAGTGAAAATCACATAAGTAATAAATAAAATTATAGTTATCTTTTTCTTTCAAATAGTCATATTTTATGAGAATAGGCACCCTAAGTATTATCTAGTTTAGCAAAAGAATATGAAGAAAACAAGAAACCAACTCAAATAGGAAGGATCCAGAAACCAAGGTCCATCTACCTTCTGCATGTTCTAAATCACTTGACCATGCCAGCAGAAAAATCCACATGGATATATATGTAAAAATAGGAGATAAATGATGCACAAAAAAAACCCCCAAAAAAGTAAAGAAGTGAGAAAACAAAACCAAGGTTGTAGGAAAAAAGAGAACAAAGAATAGTTTCGTCGTCATTTTTTTTCCCTAAAAATACACCGTGATGTGTCTTTTAAGACTTATATTGAAGTTTTTCAATAAGCTGAGACAGCCCTTTCAAAGACATCACTTCTTATTAGTGGTTGATATCAAGTACTGCTTCTAGTGGTGTCAGCTCAGGACAGGGAAAGGAGAGGTACTCCTGAGCCATCTTTGATGACAATAATAAATCTAAATAAATACATCCATAGTACAGAATCAAATGCCCAGGGGATAGATAGCTCCTGAAGATATCCTCAGCACTGCACAGCTTAGGGCACTGAAAACAGTGATAACTTCAACCAGATGAGTGGACCTACCAAGTTAGTTTTCAGGCTACTCATGTGAATCACCTTCCCAAGAAAAATCTTGAAATTTACTGATTAATTACATGAAAAGGGATCGCAGAACCTAATGCCCTTTTGTTATGTGCAAGAATCATCATCGCCACACTGTAAGCATGCATGGTAGAGTGGAGAGGGGTTATAACGCCTAGGAGAAAATATTCCTGTGATTGAAGTTAGGCCTGTGGCATAAATCTATGATTTACGATAAAATTTGTAATACTATAAAGCCAAATGAGACAGGACAGGATATGATTGGCTTTAAATGCCAATACCAGCCATTTAAAACAGCTTTTTTAAGTTCAGTTCCCTGAGGCTGGGACAAATTTCTCAGCCATCTTTTTTTTTTTTTTTATTTAAAATAATGAGCAGGCCACTAAATTGGATGAAAAAGTAGTGACTGAATGCTTTCTGTCCAGCCGATACTCGTGAAAGAAATTCACCAATGATATGCGCCTGCTACTGTTTTCCACTCTCGTAATGTCTTTGGGAGAAAATGTTAACCTATACTTGGTGAACAGGGAATAGGTGTTCAGAATAAAGGCTAGAGCTAAAAACTGGCATGCATTCAACTTTTGCTTTTGCTTTAAGTCATTCAGTCCAAGGTGTGGGCCCTCATCATCCCTCTCTTATTTTGTGTCTAACTCTGAAGTCAAAGTAGAACTGTACTTTTAATATTAAGCTTGTCCAAACTTCTAGTGTTCTACCAGGATACATTTATTTGGGCATCTTGATACCTATGTCATACTAAGTACATAGCAAAGTTAGTTCATCTCTAGTCTCTTACTTGCTTGTTTCAGTGTAGCAAGTTTTTTTAAAATCCTCCAATTTGTGACCTATACAAACGTGGCACTCACCCACTGTGTTATTCTTTGTCAGTAGGAGTTAGGACACGTTTCTCCCATCTTCTGGGAACTTGCATTGATTATAAAGAAGTTCAGATGTCACGCTGCTTGTATTCTCTTTTCTTGATCTGTTCTTATTTTATGAACAATAAAATAGCCAAAAGAAAGAACGAAGGATATAGTTTTGTAACTTTGAGTAGTCACTTGGAGAGAGAAGAACCCTATTTCCAGTCCCGGCATTAGCACTTCACATAGAAGACAGACACTCATTTTAGAGAGGGATGGAATGAGTCCTTCACCGGTAGCAAAGAACATGTAAATGTTTTCTTTTGCATGAAGTATTAAAGAAGAGCGCACTCTCAACTCAAGTTATTATAAAACCTCATGAGCAAGCAGTCTTCTGAGAGGTGTAAAATGAAGTTACCCCTGGCAAAAGAGGATATTAAATACAAATTTCTCACACGTTTCTGTATATTCTAGATTAGACGATGTCTAAGGTTGGAATCGTGATTCCTCCTCTGACCATCTCCTAGTCAAAAGACTGAGTTCATCTCCATTTCTGTAGAGAAAAAAGAAGGCTTAAGGTGATTAATTCTCGGAGCAGAAATCCCCCACTACAGAAAATATCTTCCTCCAGTCTGGATTACAGCCTCTAAATTCTGCTGTGTGTTAAGTGCCTGCATGTCCCTAGGTATTAGAAGAGGAGCAGACATACCTCACTTGGATGGTAGAATTTCACTGTGCAGCTATGCATAGAAACTGAGAGCTGTAATGCATTCGCTCCCTTGGTAAACTAGCAGTTCGTGACTCTGCTACCACACAAGAAATTTGCGTCACAGCCAGGAGTTGAGTCATGCCTCTGAATTCTACTCCAGTGCCTTTTGCTTTAGACCATCCTTCTTGTATTAAAAGTTAATTTATACCAAGATTAGCAAATGATTTCTTGTTATTGAGTATTTGCAGGGACAATAAGAACAATGCACTAGAATTACTGATACACTGTTTACTGTAGATCTTTCTTGGGCATGGTTTCTTCTAGGATGATCAGTGAGGATTAATGGTTTGTTGGTTCTTAGTAACCATGAGGACTACTTCGGGAGGAGGGGACAAGCAAACAGTGATCTCAAACAAGAGGATATGTCATATATCATGGCATATATGATGAATATTCTCTGACATGAGTCTTATAGATGTTTGCATGTCTCTAGTCACCAAACCAAAAAAAGGGGATTTGAAACCTGTTTCTCAGAGAATTCTCTGGATATCCCATACTTTGTGAAAGGAAGAAGATACAAAGTCCCAACTAGATGGATTTATGACAGTAACTGTATTTTATGCTCATAAAGCTTTTTCAGCTGTTAATTTCAAAACATTTCACAAATGTTAATGCAGTAGCCTTGGTACGTTTTGTGATGTTAAGTATTTGATTTCAAATGACACCAAAGGTCATATTGCTTATGATGTTGTAATACACTCACAATAGCACATTGACTTACAAGACTGGTCATAGCAACTTTTTACAGTGCACATTTATAGTGCATAGGAGTTTGGGATGGAAAGTGGGAAAAAAAAGATCATTTATCTGGCTGAAAATGTAGGAATAATTCTGACAGAATGTAATTGCATTACTTTATTTTGAGCAGGGCTTTAGAATTAACATTTCTGGTTCTTAAAACACAGACACTTAGCTCTTCTTTTTAATTCCATGTGACATAAGGTATTACCAGCTTTACAGTCTTCTGTCCCTTCCACAGTGGCGAGCTAAGAATTTGTTTCAGTGCTACTGGCAAGGAAAGTGTACTACTTTCTGAGTCATAGTGCTGTCTCTGCAGCACCTAGGTGGAAACTGGAAAATACTGACATACTCAGAACTGACGTGGCCTGGCTTTGCTTAGCTTGTGAGACCTAAAGAGATCACAGAGAAAGACAGACTCAGAAACTGAGTCAGAGTTATAAAACAAATATCATTTTAGAAAGAATGCAAATAAATTCTGACTACTGTGTTAACTTCATATCTTAGCAGTCAAGCTTGCTGCTTCCAGTTATGTTATTAAAGGATGTAGGAGGAAGGACTGAACAGTTAAAATGGCATTGACTAAAAGTGGAACCACTTATTTAAAATGTCAGTCTTTAAGCAAAACTGTAAAACAGAGAAAACAGTTAGCTTTTTCTATCTACTATAATTTTGATTGTTCATTGAAAATTACAGCAGTCAGTCAGATTTAGAAATCACAGTCTAGTGGACAGCTCGGGTAGAACCACAACAGAACTATCATGGTTAGTTAAGATTTGCTAGTAGCAATTTTATTTTATTTTTTTACTGTTTATGTGTACTATGGATTAAACTCTGGTGTAAGCAGGAACAGAATTTCATTACTCTTACACCAGGGCAGTTTGTAATTCTGTTGCTCTAAAAGTCTGTAAAAAAACAGAACTTCCCAGGAAGACAAAAATTTCTTGGCTGGTCTGAAAAAAGAAATGATACCAAACTCCCTAATTTTTAAGCTGTAAGGAAATTTAGAATCATCTGGTGCAGAGTCAGGAAATATTTACCTACTGGGTACATTACAATGTAACTTTGCATGATATTGGATAATTTGAAGTGACATCATACCTGTGGAGCTTATCATCCCTACCTTCAAAACCCTCCAGGTATTATGGACACTAAAATGTCTTCTGATACCTGACCCCACCTTCTGTTTAGTACAGGAACCTGTTAATGAGAGAATGACAGAAAAACATTTGCCACCATTAAATTTCTGCATCTGTGATTTTCACAAAAAGCATTTAGTCACATAAACCACATACGAGCACAAGCTTCTAGAGCACAACTTAAGTAGAGCTTAGGTACTGAACCCCAAGAGAAGGATCCACAAAAATCCTGAGTCTGTAGTTGACCAAACTGGTAATAGAAAGCCTATTTATGTATGCCCAGAGGTGCTGCCAGCTTAGCTGAGCAGTGCTGCTCAGTGCTTTCTACATGCCAGAATGTCTGAGATCTGCAGACCGCGTGTACTTATACCAGCATTTTCTGATCCAGTAGGCACAGCAAGCATTCTCTGCTCACACGAACATGCAAGGACAGCACTGATTTCTATAGGCAGCATAGCAGTCACATCCCCTTTCACTGAAAAATTTCCTTATAGTGGTACATCCTGGACCTGCAATGAGAACGCTACCTTAGGAAGCAACGTACTGCTTTGGTTTCTCCATCAGCCTGAGCAGGCCTAAGCAGATTGTTATTCCCAAGCCAGAACCATACTGAAAGGATGACAGGCAAAGGCTGACTAGGGTTAGGCTGCCTTCTGTCCCAACTGTTGAAGCCAGGCCTGCGGACAGAAAGGAGCATGAGGATTTCTGCAGAGAAAGAGAGAGAAAAGCTAGTTTGTTGATTAAAGGATTCCTCTAGTGGAACCAGATTTGGAGCCATAACAGATTGATTTTTTCCAAAAGAAAAAAAAAAAAAAAGTCTTCTATTTTTTTGACAATTGTTTCATCCTGAGTTGTTAAAAAAAAAAAAAGAACAGTATCACACTACCTGTATCAAAACAGAGATCAATAAAGTAGCCATCCATACTATAGGCATGATTTTTGTACCTGCATTGGAAAGTGTCTTTTTGGATTTATGAGTCATATTTTCAAGATGATGCCTAAGTCAGAGTTGCAAGTAGATGCAGACATCAACAAGAAAGAGACAAGTGATTTTGGAAACATTGTTTTTATAGTACTTCATATTTCTTAGCATAGATATACCACAGCCAACACGCTTGCTATAGCGACTCCCATGCTTATATACCTATATATTACCTTTGGGGAATTTATTCACTAGGAACTTAGTCATCTAAACTTAAGTGCTTTAACATTAAGTGTGATGACATTTAATGTTGCCACAACTGTTCCCATTATAGATCTGTGTCCCAAATATATAGGGACCATTTTTAAAAGTGACTAATACATTGCTAACCGACTTTCAATGAGACGTAAGCGTTAAGCATCGAATGCCTCAAACTATTCAGAAAATTAAAAGTAGTCTTTGAAGTGGCATACACTTTTTCAAAAGTTGCCCTTCATCTTTTAAAACTAAAGAATCTGTTCCTTTTCTTGACATCGTCCTGTTACATACTTGTACTTCCAGCCATTTCCCAATTTCACCCTTTGGTCCTTGGACAGTACATCATTCTGGACCTTTCTCTATTCAGTCGTTGACCTTTGCTACCTTTCCTGTCTGTGCATCTTTAAAACTGAGCAGCTGAACTTCAGATAGGGATAACTGCCACATTTCCCTGTGAAATCTAGCCATAGGAGGTATATTGGCAGCATATTTTCAATGGAAACCGCCATTTCCACCCACAACCCAGCTGCCACATTTAAATCATGCTGTGTGGGGCTTCCACTCCCTTGGGAGGCTATTTTCATGTTCCTTCAGAGACTCTTCTACAGTCTAATAGAACTCACTGTCAGCTATAAAAAGTAACATTATATACCATAGTATTTTTTTTTTTTTTTCAATCATGATATGAGTCAAGTTGGAGCCTCACTGTTCTGGATTAGAATGTGATGGTATTCAGTTAGATTTTTTCTTTTTTTTTTCTTTGGCAGGGAGGGGGCCCTGAACAGGCGTCCTTCCTTTCATCAGATATATCAAAAAAGGTCAGATTAAGGCAAAGCCATTTATGTCCATATCTAGACATCTGGCTTTTGGAGTCATGTGATTAAGCCAGTAGGTAAGCTTTCATTGTTAGACAAGAGAATTTCTAATTCTTCTAATCATGAAAGAAAAAAAAAAAACAAAACAAAAACAGGTGAAAAAAATGAACTGAACATAAGAAATACAGTTTTGTCCTTTGAGTCTGCCAACAACTTGAATCAATTTCTTTAAGATAGGTGAGCTTGTATCTTAGTGGAAATACTACCTGCAAGACCCCCTGATATTACAACAAAGCAACTCCTATGTGCTGCAGAAGATTGTTTGGTAGATTGTTAGCACAAGCAAATACACGTCTTCCAGGGTGTAAGTCATGACAGGGTGTGTGCAGCAGCATTTTCTCATATCCACAATACCTGCCCTGTATATGCATGGGATGGAAAAACATTATATGCCATTATATCTGTGTCTCTTGAAGGATGTGCCACACTGAGTAAAGGTTAGGGCAGGAGAATTGTGTGGGTCTAAAACCCCAGACAGCTCTAATACTCTGATAATAATCTCTGATTGATAGGAACTGCTAATAGGGGCTCTAATGACTGTTGAAAATTACATAATGCTAAAATAACTGTGTCCATCTAAAGCAAAGAACATACAGTCTTGGTTATAAGTTTGTGCTTACAACTTTGTGTGCAGTAGTAAACTGGCAGGCACACCAGCTAGTATCAAAATTTTGTCTTAGAAATCAGTCTCGAGGAGGTCTAATGATAAAGGTATTTTAGAAATCCTCTTTACGTTAAACAGATTTTTATGGTAACTTTTTTGGTGTAGAGCCCACTAAGAAGGAAAGCACCCTTAAAAATTAGTATGGAGGATAAACTTTCAGTTCCTTCATAATAATGTTTGCTGAATTCATATTAATAATGATTAACATTTTTACCAAGAGACCAATTCTAGCTGCAGCTCCATAATGCAATAGAGAGAAAGTTGTCATTTCTGTTCTGTTTTAGAATAATCATGTTTTCTCTGTGTTACGGAAAGGCACAATCTTTTTGATTTTCTTCAAAAGAGGAAGATTTAAACATCTCAATCCTCTAACAACCAGAATTTAGAATATTTCACACTTGAATGACTCCTAACCAACTGTACAAGACAAAGAATGGTATCCTGTAGCTTATGCTGGAGATGAGAATCCAGTACATAAGCACTGAAGTGGTTGCAGCTTGTATCACTTTGTTTTTGTCATATTTTTTTCTGTAATTTCAGATGTTTACTGACGACAGTCACATTCTTGTGTTAGAAGGTTGCTCCACAGTATTATTCCTTTCCATTGGCTATATTCTGTAGCCATTAGCTTTTTGGATCAAGTAAGATACGTATTGCTATATTTGCAGGAAAATTGGTGTATCTTATTTCTTAATTCTGTGCCATGTATCTTTCTTAGTTTAAATGAAGTTGGGAGCCAGTGCTATTGTGTATCTATGTAGAGATGATGGGAACAGTATTTGTGATAGGAATCAGTAGCTGATAGTCTCATTATAGCAGCCCCACATTAGAGATGCGATAAAATGACAGTGTACTCTATTACTCAGTACTTAAATACATGCTAGAATGATAGTTTGACCTGCTGTGTTGTTGTTAAGTATGATCTATTGAGTCTGTGTCTAAGGGTGTTGATTCTACTAATATGTATCTATCTAGCCGTGTTGTTAAATGATTGACAGTATAACTACATGAATCGCCTTTGATTTCCAGCAGTTTATTTCCCTTGATTTTTGAATGCTTGAACTTAGCATGCTGAATTGCTTAAAAGCAATTACATTTAAAATGTTGGAATAGAAAGATTTCGTATCATGTCCAAGGCTCAAACATTGTGACTATGAAAAGATCTTTTGTAACCGATAGATGTGCTCTTATAGCATATTCTAACCCTTTCAAATTGGTGAGTGATTGATTATGAACTTTTCCCATTTTATGATATGATATTATCATGAAAAATAAATAAATTGGAACCTGCCCTGCCCTCTACCTGTAAACAGAGTTGTCGTTACCACTGAGGCTGAACACACAGGATATACACAAATCTGGACATCTTGGCAGCTCTAGATACTGCTTTGATTTAGCTCAATGTAGCCAACCTCATTTTTGTCTCTATGTAGAAAAATAGAGGGTTTTCTTTCCCAGTGTTTTTCTTCCAGTTTAGATTTTTGAAATAAATGTGGACTTCAGGATTTTGAGTTAGTGGAGAAGTCAGTGTTCTTTGAGTCAGTGCAGAAGTAGTCACTGGCTTTGCGTGTTCCCATTTTTACATGTCTGGGTTACATCTAAATCAACATTGAAATGTCCAGAATCAATAGCCACTTAGCAAAACTTGATTATATGCATTTCATCTAATGAATCAATATGAGTCACTAAACCTGTGCTCTTTGCACTGTCCTAGTTTCTTTGATCAGTCCCTGTATTCAAGGGTCTGGCAACAAGACATAATCAATTATGGCTTCCGGCTCTTGAACACACAGTTAAGTTGGGTATTTGCCATCCTAAGATTACAGTGCAACTACAGCATTTGTCTGACATTGGATCATGTCTTGAAAAGATAGCTAAGCTATAGGGAGGAGAATTATTCATGTTAAGTGATACGGCAGCTGTGGAATGGAAAGAAGCAGGGTTTGTTTTTCTCTTGATAAAAGTATCGTGGTGCGTGGCTTTAAAATCTACTAGGTACTATCTTTGTCAAGGATGGACATACAATATAAAAAAAAAGAGAGAGAGAGAAAAAGAGAAAAAGGTTTGGATTTCTCTCACTTTTATCAGATTTCTAAGTGGTAGAAATAAAAGTTAATCACCATTAACTCCCTTTACTGTCAGTGGAGAGATAGGCAAAGTCTCTAAGAAAGGTGAGATGAATTACCTCCCAGGAGGTTCCAGTTTCTCTGCGTTGCCTTATGAAGGGAGCTTAACGTGACATGTATAGACTTTGTTTTTAGAAGCCTAGGGGTAGGTAGGAGATGAACCCTATCCATGACATCATAAGTCATGGGGCAATCAGATATTATATTGATTTATTTATATAAATACTTCTGAATAATCTACAACTGCAGGGCATGCACTTTGCTAACCTGTGTTGCCACATAAGTTTTTAGTTTCATGATTTGTTACATTTATTTTTTACATTTTGCTTTAAATGAGCTCTCCAGGGCCGAGACTTTTTCCTGTATATTTCTGCACCACCTAGAAATACATTACTGTGCCTCATTTTTCTTCACTGAACAGCTGTTGGATTCAACCAATTAAATAAACTTACTGCTTAAATGGGTTAATTATTGCAAAACTGAAAGTTTCCTTTCAGTTGTCATATCCCAAGAGCAGAGACTTTGGTGATGGGTGAAATGATCTCGCCAGCCAGAGGGCAGATTAGCCATTAAGTTTGCTGCTATTCATCACCAGGTTCAGTTGCACCAGTTTGGAGCCTCAGTGAATCGGGTGGAGAGGTAGTTCACATTGGAAATGTATAGGATCCAATTAAATTAAAGATCTTCACTTTGACTTAAGTTACTGTGACTGTATTGACTACATCAAAGCTAGTCTGCTTTTTTTGTGTTTAAAAATACATATTTCAATATCTGAATTTCTGAAAAAAACCCACCCTTTTCGCAATGCTGTTTTTTAAAGATACTAATTTTTCTCTAGGGCTTTAGTTAAATAACGCTATATACATGAGAAGATCTGCAGTGTGTTTAAAAAGGCTCTGAAGTGCAAAAGGATTGAATTGGCTTTTAAAGCTCTGTGAAGAAAATATCACGTCTTGCTACCTTTACCTTTTGAGATCTAGGATGCTTCTGCACACTTTTGTAATTTTTCTTACTGTCCCATAATGCAGTACACAAATATTTGAAACTCCAGAAGGAAAAAAAGGGATAGAATGCTGTACATCATCTCACTCATTCCTATAAGTCAAGCTTGTTGTACCTGTTTAGTTAAATTAACAATTTGCACTGAACTGAAGTACTATTGTATACATACCTAATCTGAAAAGTCAACAAACTTCTATTCAGTACAAGTAAATGAAGTAAAGATGATGTGTTTTGATACTGCACATATAAAAACACTTCCTGCTTATATTAACCTGATTTGTTGAACCAGAAGCAGAAGCTTGTGGGAAAGTCTGAAATACAGCAGAACTGTAGACATGAGGGGTTTGTATTTTAAAAGGTGTTTGTAACTTTTAATTCTAGTTTAAATAGATAAAAACATAGTAATTTGGGCCCACTTTTAAAAAAAAAATATTTAAGCATGTAAACCATAGATGGGAACACAGATTTTCCAAATAACTGACTCTGGATTAGTGCCTAACTCCAACTGAGAAGATAGGGGTTAGGGCAGTCATTCTGTAATTGGCCTGAGATGCTATGGTGCTTGGCAGTGCAATGGTTGCAAGAAGCACGCCTAATTCTGGAACAGTATTCAAGGCTCTGGGTCAGTTGCCAGCAGGCTCCCAGAAAGCAGATTTGGGTAATTAGTCTTCTAGATAGGGATTCATAACAGGCACAGAGGATTTTAATCCAGCTGGTTGGAAGCACCAAAACCAGTGTGTCCTAGCTCTATCTTGCAGCCTGCAATTAGCCACGTCTGTGAAATAAAAGCTCAAAAACCTCCATGTCTTTCTTGAACTTTGACTTGTTGCTTTTCCCATTTTCTCTTCTATAGCTGATGAAAATATTCAGCAAAGTTTTTTACCCTTCACAGCCTGGGAAGGTTTGACTCAATACATCCCATATTCCAGGACAGCATGCAGTCATTGTGTTGGACTTTTGTGGGGTAGAAAAGATTCCTGACCAGTGTGGCTTAGAGAAGAAAAATAATTTCCCACAAAGAAGTTGGACTCTACTGCCTCACAGTTATCACTGCCCACTGGTTTTGCTGCTCATTCCTGTAGTAATTTGGCATACTTTAAACAATCAGTTGTTTAAATAGGAATGGAAAATCATCCTCAGCTGAAGGAGTTTATTCTTGCAACTGAGTTTGTAAATCGCTAGGCTGGAGGCAATCTCTGTTTCTGAATTACTATGATTTTTTCATTCCTATCGATTCAATGGTCCAGCTTCAACAAGAGTGCTACCAGCTCTTCCTCATAATAGTGCATAGTCTGTTGGGAAGGGCATTCTCCTGGAGTGCAGGGTGTTCAAGCTGTAGGGTCTGGTGAAATCCAAATATTTATTTTTTGGTCAACTGCTATCAGTTGGTAGTGTAAGTCCTTTAAAACTAAAAGTAGTCACTGCTTTGAGAGTGATTTAATAGGATGCAGTGTTATGCAAATTAATGAGATTTGCACATTATTTGAAGATTGGTTTTGTTAGAGAACTTATCTGCAAAATGCCTGTTTTCTCAATACCCTAAAAGTCTTCATCTGGAGATATGGACTTGGAAATAGTCCAAATCAAAAATAATACTTACGGTATCCAGTGGGACAAATGTAACTGCCTTGGGAACTTTCTGCCTGAAGCCGTAAGCAGAAGTTTGCTTCCAAGCAGACTCTTCTTAATTTGGTATCTTCAACTGTATATGATAAAATTCCACCTCAGTGCCACTTCAGATACTTAAGTGCTTCACTAAATGTTTTTTATAACCTCACTAGGTGTCTATATAGTAAATTTTTAGATTCTATTACCTACCAAATATTTTGGTTTGTGTTGCATTGAATTCTCACATGAAAAAAAGAAAGAATGAGAGCACTGTTGGTGGGGACACTTTTTAGTTTGAAAAAAATGTTTCCAAGCACTAGTGAGGAAAAAAAAAAAAGATAACAATCCTCCAAGAAAAAATACTCAGATTTAGGACATAATATATTTTTCTTGACTTGGAATTTGTAGCATGAGACTTCTGAAATAATAGATTCACTAGAAAAAAGATACAAATGAAATAAGAAGGCTGGTAAACATGACAGATATAGGAATCACTTTATTGAAATCAGGTATTTAAAGTTGACTGAACCTTTATTAAGCTCTCTTTCTTACTCAGGTAGAAATAAGATACTCTTAGAGGAAAGTGTCCTTCATACATAGGTGTCATGTCCCACCTTTGATGTGTGAGTTGGCACAGCATAGAGGAGAGAATAGTCATCAGAAATCTGATTTAGAAAATCCCTTGTATTTCTCTGGTCCTACACTATATATATTTAAAGGCATATATTTAATTGTTATAGCTTAGAAATAATAAACATACTAATTATGTTGAAAACTATATTAAATTAGTAATAAAATATATTAAAAATCAAGAAGTTCAACTCTGGGAAATAAATATGTATTTCCTGAAGAAGGGTCCTACAGAATGTATCAGTGAGTAGCATCATATGTTTTTTAATGAAGAAAAATTGTGCGAGGGTTAAAAAAATACTGTAATTCATATTCTAACTAAGGAGTATAAATTCATATATTATTTCTTCAATTTCTTCAATTATTAATGTCTATATGTCCTCTTGGAGCTTATCGCTATGAAATTCAACAACACTTTCCACAGGAATTATTCATGACAGATTCCGAAAACCAGAGATGAGTGAAACACACAGCAAAGCAGTGTGGAATATTCAAAAGTGTGTTTCAGGAAGCCCAAATATATATTCTGCTGAAAGCCAAGAGAGCTGAAGCGTAAGGGGAAAATCAGACAAACACAGCTGACCAGGGAAATACAGCAAGCAATAAAAGAATGGAAAAAGGCATGCAAGACAGATAAATCAATGGGGTCATTTCTTTGAGCAGGGATAAACAAGTCTAAAAATAAGCAAATAAGGGGATGATCACAAAAAATGGGAAATGGACAGAAAATTGCAGAAGCTATAAGGACAAACAATAACAGATTTCAGAAATCTACGAGAAACAAGAGGTCAATGGGAGAGACGGTCATCTTCGTACGTGGTCGGGAGGGGAAGTTGGTGTCAGAGGCTGCTGGGAAGCTGGCAGGGCTTTCCCCTCAGCATGCTCGCTGGAGGGGCCGGGGGGGAATGTGCCAGAAACAGAGAGAAGTGTCCTGGAGGCCGAATCTGAAAAATTAATGAAACAAAGGATGAGAGCAGAACAGGTTAAGAAAGAGAAAGGAAAAAAATAGGGCAGATAAACAGTAGGCTCCAGGTCTGGTGGCCTGTTTCCGAAGTTTCTGAAGGCATGGGTATTTTTTTTAACTCTCAGACTATAGAGTCTATAGTACATGAGGTATATATAAGCTATTTGAGATATATAGTTGAAGAGCTGAAGTTTCAACTCAGCTCTTTGTTGAAGAGCTTTGTTGAAAATACTAAGACAGTATTTTAAAGGTTTTGTAAGAAAAACCCGTACAATGGTAGCTATATAAACTATAAATTCATGCACAGGGGAACCCAAATTCAGGGTTGTAGAGGAAATGGGCAGCACATTGGTAGAAACTAATTAGGAAAGAGTTTACAAAAGCTGAGTTGAAGTTAAAGTAACTGATTTCCTTGGAAAAGTGACATATTCCCTAGTCTTTAGTGCTAGACCCAACCCGTAAAATATACAAATGTTTGTTTCTGTTAATTGCTGATGTGTCCTCAATTTTAATTCCATGAGCAAAGGCACTGAGAATAAATAAAGTAGAAAACTAAAGTAAAATTCACAACTTTACTTGAATAGCTGAGTTGCAAATAGATATTTAATTAGATTTATAAAAGTATCAAAGTCGATCAGGCAGCTAACTGGCATTGATTTCCATTGCCAGTTATGCACTTCCAGGGGAGACCGAATCCCAAGTAATGTCTTAGAGTCTCACAAACTTTATAAAATGTTATGTAGAAAAGCATAAAACCATGAAAAGAAAAGATTAAAGATGACCAAAAATGGTCATGACAACAATTTCTTTCTAACTTTGACCAATAATTTGTATCTAAAATTCATGCAATTATACTTAGAAGCCAAATACAAAAATTAAACAACAGTTCAAAACAAAATAGACATGTGTGTTATCCTACTGTGTTCTTCCCCAGTTCCCAGACTATTGTGAGTTCCGAAGGGGCATTTTTGGAGGGCATTACTAGGTGAAAATTTTTGCAAGTTTTTAGTGTTCTTAATTGAGCAAAGATCAGGGCAGGATGGGGTTAATGTTCTGGCTTTAACATGACAAAATTCAAGTTTGCATCGTCTCCAGTGGCCAAAAATTTCCACAGCTACGCATCTACTGGTGCCCTTTAGCCTTGATGGTTTTAGCTCAGAGCTGATGAAGTGTCATCTCTACCTCTTACAATGTTCTAAGAAGGTTATGGTAAGAGGAAGGAATGAAATCTTGGGGATTGCTCGCGCTAAGCCTACTCTCATCTTTGAAAATAAAGATCAGGATTTTGAGAAAGTACCATTTAATGATAATGGCATTGAAGAAACTATAGCGAGGGTAATATGCATCACAAACAGAAGGAACAGAAACCAAGAAAGCAAGACGTGTTCACTCAATAAATGTTATCCTGTCTGCTTAAATCCCATTGAGCTGATATGCAAGTTTCTAAACTGTACATGAGCCCCAGGCTGTGACCCACTCCTGTTTTCCAGGATGCAGCCTCTGTTAGGCACCTAAATGAAACAGGTTCCTCCCTAATTATCCAGCTGTTTCCCTGGGCACTGCACACACTCTGAAATTCCAGTTCTGAGGAAAAAATTGCCTGCCTTCTCTCAGAGCTCCATATGGAGAGGTTAAATATGCAGCTCCTGAACTGCCATAACACCAGGGGAAGTGCTAAAGTAAACCTGGCGTGGTCAGAACTAGAACGAACAGTGCTCCTCTTTTGCGCCAGGTTTTAGGCACTGTCCAGACTTATGGAGATTGAACTCCCCTTTCTGCCCTGACTGTAATGATGTAGGATATTTTCCGTGAAAATATGTCCCACCTTTCCTCCTGATTCTGCGCAGCTGGGTCCTGACCAAGAGACGGACTCACAGGGCAAAAGGCAAGAGAGTCATTTGGCAGTGAACAATAGTGATCACTTAGGGACAAGGATTTCTGCCATAAGTTTTACACTGAAGCATCTTTGGATAGAAACAAGTATAGTCCAAAGAGAAAACACCAGAAGCTTAGGCATCCTCTTTTCACAGGTTTAAGGCTCTTAAAATTAGCGAAGGTTTGGTCTTTTGCTTGCCTGCTGTGCAGCAGACTGAGATTCTTGCAGCCAGCTGCAAAGGGTTTTTCCTTCTAGAAGAGGATGCTCTTCCCCAGGAAGGTCTCGCTACCTGCTGGATGGAGCGTGGTCCTGGGATCTGGAGGATGTGGGTCTCTTCCCGTTATAGCCTGAACGATTAGGCCTCAACTTTGGTGTCGGTGTCTGTAAACTTTATTCCATTAGGACTACTACCCCGTACCGACTCCTAAATGAGGAGGATTGGAATCTAGTTAGGTGGAGGTACTTAAAATTTACTCAGTATTTCTTGTTAGTGTTAATGGAGGGAGGTGTTTAATTTAGGCATGCTGGATTAGACTTTAAAGACACCCATAGTCCCTACACAGAGAGAGGGGTGCCTGTATTATGCAGGGAAGGTCTCCCTTAGCAGGTTTTTGATGATGGATGCCATCTTTTGTGACCGTATATGTTCCTTAGATACATGTGTGCCAGGCAGACTGAGCCAGCCCTCCTGTGAAGTGCTTTAAAATTTAGGTAAGACAATGGCTAAAAGTTAGACATTTAAATAAAATGGTTAGGCACTTACATAAAAAGCTTGTTACCTAAGTGGCAGTTTAAGTAATTGGGATGCACAGCTGCTAGGATGCAACTAAATGAGACCAAGATCAAGACCATGCAGACACCACAAAGAGTGCTTCTGTAGTACTAAATGCAGTGAAACCCCCTCAGTGGTCTGTCAATAGAATATGAAACATCATTAGAGTGGAAGAAAATTATAAAGATCCTCAATGTTTTGTAATTGGAATAAAAACAACAAAAATACCATGTAAAATAGGAAGTCATAAGTAGATATGCAGAGAGGGCTAGAAAGAACACTTTAAATGTCCCAAAACTAGTTAATCACAGGAAGAAGACTAAAAACCAATGTAGCCTGAGTAGCATTTATAATCACACAACAAAAAAGTTCAGAGAGGAATTTCTTTAAACAAAAAGTAATTATGTGTGCAATCACTCCGGCTATAGGGGTTACACAAGGGTGATCACATTCAACAAACATAGATTATATGACCTTTGAGAAACAGGTGTCTGTTCTGGTAGAAGACCAGAACTCTGAAATGCTATTTATGTTGCAGTGCATTAAAGTTATTGATGAGGAAGTGGTACTCAGCTTTGAAAAATTTTGATGTCCTTCACTGAAAAAGTATTTTGGTTATGGTTTGATTTTTTTCAATGTGAGAACACTTCCAACACTGGCCATGAAAATTGTTGGGTTTGGTTGTGTTGGGGAGCTTGCTTTTCCATTTACCCAGCCTTGTAGCATAAAATGGAGCATAGCAGTGGAGAATTTAAGAGCAATTCATCATTTATAACAGCAAACAATAGCATTAAGAATGTGATTGTATTTTCATTATTTAAATAGCATTGAAACATATCTTAATTGTACACAATCAAAACCTTACTGAATGTTACACAGTTATGAAGCATTTCTTTATTCCTGATTATTGTACTGATAGCTAACAGGTAGGATAAGATTGCTGTTTTTTAAACTATATTCATCTGCCTTAGAAAAGAGTGTAACATGCAGAAGAGGGAAAAGAATGAGAAGGAAAAACATACGTTTGTATCCATTTTGTAACTGTTAAGCTGTCATGTAAGTGTGACACTTTCAGGCAAATAATAGTCATTTGCAATTTCACAGGTTTTGTAAGTGTCCTTCCCTTGGTCATTATTGCCTAAGTAGCATTTTGGTTTGAAAACATACATTTTGAGAACAGCAACTAATCATGGTGTAGAATTAGAATATATGACTAAATGACATGAGTTACACAATCTTACCTACTGAAATCTGCAGGATAGTGTAATAATTTACATCTTTTATTTTTACACAGTGTTTATGGCTGTCCTTTGGCAAAAAAACGAAAAACACAAGATAAGCAACCCCAAGAACCAGCCCCCAAAAGAAAGCCCTTTGTGGTTAAAGCAGACAACTCTTCGGTAGATGAGTGCTATGAAACTGATGGAACAGAGGAGATGGATGAAAAGGAAGAGGAAGAAGAGGAAGAGGATGAAGAAGAGGAGGAATATTCTGATGATAATGAGGAGCAAGGTGATGATGAGGAGGATGATGAGGAGATAGATCGAGAAGAAGAGGAGATTGAAGAGGAAGAAGAGGAGGATGAAGAGGAGGGTGAAGATGTGGAGGATGAAGAGGAGGAGGAAGAAGAGGAGGAGGAAGAAGAGGAGGAGGAGGAGGAAGAACGTGGTAATAATCAGAGTATTAGTAAAAAGTAAACAATGTGTGTTTTCTGGGTTAATCTTCTAGTGTGGTGTATAAGGATTTAGCTGTGCATTTCTCATTAAAGCTAATGGAAGTCATGCAGTTAAATCTCTCTGCTCCACACTGAAAATATACCCCACTGTGTTCTCTTAACATTTATTTTAATAAGTCTGTCTTCCAAATATTTTTTAATACACCAGCACTCACATTTCAACCAAGGAGGGTGGAGGTGTGTTTGTGCTAGAAATGCTTGCATAAAATGTAATCCTAGTAGTGGATTAATGCATGCAGTTACCAGGAGAATATTCATGAAGGTACAAGCAAAGCATCAGCTACAGCTGGGTGCCTGTACTGATCATTTGCAAGTGTATTTTCTGGATCTGCTTATATAATGTCAATGGTTGCCCACATAAATGCTGTCACAAGTTTGAAGATAATTTTTTGTGAGCAAAAATGGGCCTGTTCCCTTTGAAAATTTTGCCCCATACTTCCCCCTACCCCATGAAACTATTCAGAATGAACTATTATAATATACTTTGGTTCTTTGAGACTTGAATGCGGTGTACTTTAGTTGATTCTATTACAAATATAGAGTGTCAGAGGTTTACATAGATAAAGTCTTTCTAAAATTCAGATATTTTGGTTATCATACAATGGCATAAATGCCATTTAGACATACAGGTCACTGGTAGTAACAAATTAATGTAGTAACAATGCAATTAACCTATTCACCTTTCTCTTTTTTTGGGATATTGGACTCTATATAACCAGTATTTTCAAAATATGTAATCAGTATCCATTTACTCAAGAGTCCATATGCTGATGACAGACATCTTAATGCACTGGGGTGAAATGAAAGAATCATGCAAAAATTAATGAGCTATCTAAAAAGTATTTTGTTCCCATTTCCAGGGAACACGTTTTTGGTTGGGTAGATTCACCTTTCTAACCAATAAAAATATAAGAAAAGCTTTCAGCACTCCTCAGTTGGATTCCTCTTAGGAACCAGGTATGAAAGTTGTATGACTTTTGTTTCAGCATTCTGTAAGGTCAGATCTTAAATCCTATAGAAAGACTTTGGAAGTATTCTTTCCATTTGGGCAAGACGGTGGCCAGCTGGGTGGCTATAAGCATTTTCTCAGATATCTGAATCTGTAGCATTTCCTCAATTGCTTAAATTTGCCAACAAAATTGGTAGAGCATACATGGCCAATCTTAAAAGTTATGTGAGTTTGATGCAACAGGGAAGCCATTTCCTTTTGCAGGGAACTCTGCTGTTTCAGAACCTGGAAGAGAAGCTGTATTAGATCAGGCTGATGTGCACCTGCTATTGCTATCCTGATGGGCAAGTGCAGGATGTCTAGCAGTTTCTTTAAGAGATAATGGTGACTGAGCTTGTTGGTGCTTAGGTTATGGTGCAACTTCTGCTGTGATTTCAGCTGAGGTGAAAAACTTTGAATCTACACTATCAAAAATGATAAAAGAAAAAAAAGAAAACTAAGCAAAACTCAAGAGCTCAAGAAAATTGCTTCTGGCAGGCCAGCAGGCTTGATACTCAGTTTACTTTTATTGTCATAATGAAACACAGTGGTTTTCTTATTCCAACACAGTTACACATGCAGTTAGCGGTCCTAATCAATCTACAGAGACTGACATTGCTTTTTGACTGCTTTCCTTCCATATATAGTAGGCTGTGGTTAAGAACTGCAAAAATGCTACAGAAGTACCTGTATTAGCTGCTCTACATATTACATGGAATCAAAACCTACACAGGTCAAGTTTTTCTTAGGATCCCATGTTATTCCAGTAATAATACATACGTAAATTAATAAATATATATATGTTCTATGTCAAATATTAGTCATTAAGACAAAAATCCTCATAAAATGGGAAAAGTGATAATAGAATTTTATGAGAAAAATATTTAATGATCTTTTGAGAATCAACATAGTAATCATTATGCAATAATCCTAGTTAGAGCACAGCTGATTTACAAGAAAGAGTTACTAACAATTAATGAGGAATGTAGTATGGAGTTTCTTATGTCAATGCCAAGGAGTAGAGAGTGGTGACAGTTTGTTCTTGGTGAGGTTTAGAAGCTAATCAATAAATCAGATTTTTTTAGATAGTTTATTTGCTATTTATTTCGATAGGGATTTCGCTTTCTTCCACTCATAACATAAGCAGCTCTGGTGGAATTTGGACTGTTGATTTTCCAGGGAAACAAAGCGCAATCAAAGTCAGGGGTTCTAAAACTACGTGGTCCAAATATGGCACTTGCCTTTATCTATTGACTATATGGGAAAATTAGGTCTGTCAGCTCTGAATTTAGTTGTCTCAATCATTCGCTGCTCACTACAATATAGATACTGTAGTGAACCACCATCCTTCTTTTAAGGCACCTTAGCAAGAAGTCTCACTGTGTCTTAGTGTTCTTATCCCCAGAAACAAAGTGCAGAATTAGCCACTGGACACCAGGATGCCTGCACAGTTCTCATAAAAGTTTCTGTCACTTGTGCTGTAGATTATAACAGTTCAGAAAATTTCCATAAGTAACTCTAGTCTAGGTGGACAAAACAGTTAAAATTATAATTATCAGTGACAGAAGAATTCCATAGGAATACAGAGGCAGCAATTAGAGGGGGAGAGGGGTAGAGAGGAGGAATATAAGGTATTTTACCGTTTCTTAGACAAAATTCAGTTTTCTGTTAGAAAAGTATAAATCCTGGGAAACTCAGGTACCTCACTGGCATCTCATTGCCCATATTTTTTGTTAAAAGAAAGTGAATTTTGGATTGGATTCTCAGAGGATATAGATAATGTACAGGTAATGTAGGTATACAGTTCTTACTGAAAATACTTGGACTTTCACTGAAACCATCCGGCCTTTTTGAAAATCACATCTTTCTCGTCATTGATAAACTAAAGGACTTGCAAAATACCGATGTATCCTGAAGAAATACTCTTATAAGTCTCAAAATACCAACTTAAAATACTAAAAAAATAATCAAACTTTTTTAGATGAGTCCCAAATTCTGTGCTTGTATTTCTGTATAGAATCAATTGAACCAAAATTAATGCTTAATTAATTCCCCAGCAATGGCTGGCATATCCTCTTTAAATTTCCATTAAATGTACTGAATCCTTTTGAAGAACAGGTATCTATCCATCTATGAATAGATTTGAGAAGGCACTACCACTAAAGGAAAGATAAATCTTTCCAATTTCCCTTATATCCCATAAAGAAAGGACAGATGTTATGATAACCTAACCTGTAAATTGCAATACAAATGGGAAGGAGTGAGAGAAAATTCCGCTTTGGGAGTGCCCCTTCTTTGTGATGGCAACTGCTGAGAACCTTGGGATTGAAATCTGAAGCGTACATTTGGTTTGCAAGGCAAACTGAAGTATTTTCTCCTGAGAAGAGCTTGCTTCAGGTAGTGGAGTCCCAAAGACTGTTTCACAAAGCTTTTCTGTTAGAGAAAGAAATCTCTGTTGGAGGAGGTCCTGGAACAGGTGTTCCAAGGCACCATTTAGCCCATAGCACATGAAGACATTCAAGATGGCTTGTATTCCAGGTATTTCATAATCTGCCAAGGGCAGGAGGAGTCAGGCAGATTCTAGACCTAAGGAAATTTGATACATCGATCAAATCCATTTCACAGATGAAGCTACAAAAACTATCACAATTTCCCAAGAGGTGAATTGTTCGTATGTATAAATCTTTTAGACACTCCCTTGTATTTTCTAATAAACTCAAGGTAGCTGGCATATACAATATACCAAAATGTGGTACTGCACCTAATTTTTCAGGGGAAATACAGTGCAAAAATAGTTGTAAAACATAGATAGCAGTGTATATTCAGAGGAGACATAATATTTATATTTATTTTAAAATAAATAAAAGCTAGCACATGAACATTGAGATAGATGTTCTACCTGTTTTCACATTTCTTTAAATTGTAGGATTGTTTTTAAAGATCTGGTAATGTTTGGCTTTTTTTCCTTCACTTGCAAGTACTTAACACAGACACGCAGGCCCTCATAATTTGAAATCCACCTATCATCAGCTCTACTAAGATTGTTAGTGCCCTCTGCTATCTTCCTGATTCCCTCATCAGATTGCTTCTGAAGCGCTTATGTCCTCTAAGCAAGAGGAGCAAACACCAATCTAAAGATGAAAGAAGCACGTGTGCTGAGGAAGCTGTGGTGGTGCACAGCTTTCCAACTGTGCTTGCCGCTGGAGACACTCTACATCTTGATGCAGATCTGTATTAGCAAGGTTGCCTGTCCAGCCTGCTGACCAGTAATCACATTCATTTATTTAAACTATTAGCAGGAAAGTGGTCATCTGTTTGGTGAACACAGTAGGTGTTCGGTATTAATCAGAGCAGAGAGCTAGACTCGTGTACCTTATAGGCAAAACACCTAATAGAAGAAAAGTATAGATTTAAATTAAGAGTCCAGAAAGCATAACTTCACTGCTTAGGACAACGTACATGGAAAGAAGTGCATTTTTCAGGGCCAAAGAAGACTAAGTAAATACCTGACAGTTTCACAAGGCAAAGCAAATCTTAACCCTTCGCTACTAAACTCTATTGCTGTATTGTTTCACCTCCTTCATAAAAGAAAATACCCTGCAGTTAGAGTATCTCACCAATAACAATATGAAGAACAGAAAATAAATAGAGTTGCAGCTGGAAAACATTTATCCTGGCCATTGTAGTCACTTCCTCTGGCTAAGAAGTTAAAGTTGCCTTTCTGGTCTAGTTACAAAGTGCTCAAGCCTGGGAGTGGTTGGGTCAAACCGCAGCGTAAGAACTTTTATTCATACCTTCTTTCTGCATTGAAGGTGCAAACATGGATTGCATCGTGTTTTGCTGTTTAGCTTTTTTTATTATTTCATGTAGAGACGTTCAGACTAAACATTTTGTCTGAAAATTTTTTTTTGAAATAATGATTAAAAGATTTGGAACAAGTAGTTCAGAGCTGGAAACCTCAAATTTGTGGAGTAGGGGGGGGAAATAGCTAGCCGGTAAATACCCTTTGGATACTTCTAGTTCTTGTGGAAACAGTTCAGATCTATTTATTACATTTGTTACGTGTTTGTGGTTGGTTGGTTGGTGGATTGCTTAGACATGACTGCAGTGTTACTTTAGTAAACTTTTGCTTGCTGCTGTGTTCCATGCTCAAGGTGTTTACTGTTTGCTGCTCATAGACAGTATAATTTGTTAAGAGCATTATTTAAACATTAATTTTTAATTCTCTGAAGTGAGATTGGGCCTGATACCGAGCTTGCTTACATCAGGACAAATCAAGAAAACCTTTATGTCAATAGAGTTACAATTACATGAGGTGGTGTTGCACGTGTCATACCTAACTTTACCTCCCCTTGAAGAACTATTTTAAAAGACTTCTTTCTGTGTGAATGTTTAACTCAGAAGCTCAGTAAACCTTCCAGGCTGCGTGTAGAAACTTACATGTAACTTTAAACAGTTAAGTAGCCCTCTTCGCTTTAACTTCCACATTTAAAGTTAGGAATGTACTTAAGTACCCTTCTTATGGAGAGCTTTGCATATTTAGCTCCTTTCCTCCAAATAAAAGGCCTTAAATGATAATGTGAAATATCTGATCCTTCAAGAGCAAATGATTCGATTATGGCTTTATGCAGTGTAAAGAAATTATTCACCTTTGATGAGACAGATTATAGATCTCTGCCATACACAACTTCTGTTGATGTAAGCAGAAATTCCGCAGAGGACATTGAGATGCTTAAGGAGTTCAGAGTCTGAACAGGAGGCCTTAGTAAGAGCATCACAGAACACATTCAGCACCACATCTGATTTTAATGCTGCTTCATTCCGAATCTATTTTACATGGCATGGGGTTTCTTGCTTGTATTTTTAATTCACTAACTCTTTCCTTCAGTGTTAGCTGAACATGAGATGTTGAGCCCATTGTAATGTCAAATTGTTTCAGGGCTTATGTGCGACTGAACCTTTCTCTCATCTTGCCGCAGCAGTAAGTCTGGAAAGGAACCATATATCTCAGCAGTGCTGCTTTGGATTCTCGCAGATTGCAATCCTCAAGAACAGACTGCATGGAGGTTGCCTTTTCTGTATTTCCTTTGCATCCTTCTGTCTGCAGATAAATGCTGAGTGGATCCTTGATTTTGCCTCTTTCATTTGTTGTCTGGCAAGATCACACAGTAAAATTAATTCTTTCTGGAATAAGATGGATTGGAAAAGAAATTCAGAGTGAAAATGCTGTAGCCTTAGAACTGCATTCCCATTCTCACTCAGACTCTCTGTAACCAGTTCGTTACCAGTGATCTCCTGGTTTTGGCACAGCTGTGCCAAGAGGCCGGTTGCTTAAGTGTTATAGTGCTTTAAAGAACCAATAGTGACCTCAGTGATATAGCAGCTCTTTGCATCCGTATTTGCAAACATAATGACCTGATTGTGTTGTAGAAACTCTCACATCTGGGATATGGCACTTTTGGAAACATATTCACAGGTTGTGCAAAACTGAACTCTTCGTGTTCTCTCTTTGAATTTCTTTGCCTTTCACAGTGCTACTTCAAAGACTGCGTTGTCCACACTGTACTGCAGCTTACGCAGAGACCACAGGCTCTGTATGAATCCTTCTTGACACTGTAATGATTCTTAAAGATAAGGTTTGCTTGGTCAGTGTTAGAGGTTCTGATTTTTCCTCTTGTGTTTAGAGTGCAGCTCTAAGGCCTAATTGTGATCAGCCTATTCAGTCACCGTTCCCACCGGGCTTACAGTATTTGTCCTGAGAGTGAACACAAATGGCAACTTTTCACCCTGAAAAGCAGAGAACCTTATTTGGTAGTTGTAGGAGTTAATTTTCCACGATTACAGTTCCTCCAGGAGATAATAAAATGAAATAAAATTCCAGACTAGATTGATCATTTCTTCTGATCCATATCCATTCTCATGAATCAGATTTGCAGTCCTGGCAAATGCCTCAAGTCACAGAAATTGTGTTTAACTGAAATATATAAACAACACTAACAAAGCATTCTTTTGAAACAAAAGCATTGATGTATAATGAACATATATATGTAATGCTGAGTACTTGTGGAAGCATTTCCTCCTCATTTTACAGGTTACAGAACAATTCAGTTTTGTTCTTTTGTCACCTATACCACATATGACATAAACCTTTTATACTATAAGAGATACTTTCCCTTCTGTGAATTAATGTATTCTACAGATACTTTTGAGAGCAGACTGTGGGAGCTACAATTAACAAGTTGGACAGCAAGGAAGGCCAGGCCATTTAGCAGAAGACAAAGAGGACTAATGCTAGGAAAGAAACCACTTCAGGGAGTTTGGTAAAGGATGTTAAGTAGTAATCAGGAAAGTCCACTATGTGGTTATGGATTCAAGCTGGTTTTGGTCACTGTTGTTGAAATCCTCAGAATTATTTGGCACATAAAGGCTTCACGCAGAAAGTACTGAAAATAGTCACTACCATTAAGCATGTCAAGTATCTATAACATCACAGTTGGTTTTGTTAATGTTTTTTCCAGGGAAACCATGGCAGATATTGTATGTTCTGTGCAGTAAATATTACTGTTTTAGCAAAAATTTGTGGTGGCTCTGTAGGAGAAACTTCTACCAGTTAACAGAATTGACAGCCCTAGACTTATTGGGGATTTATTAGGTGAACTCATCAATCTGATAGTTCTGTCATCCCAAAAGCTTAATTTTGCAGGCTATACTATCAATAGGAAAAGTAATAGTATTGCTCTGACACTAAAGGAATTCCATAGAAGAGCTGAATTTACAATTACAAAAACAAACAAAGCAAGCAGGCATTTTCTTCCTTGTACTCCACACACATGGATTACTGATGGTAACAAGGGAAAGGTCTGTGTGGCATGAATACTTCCAGTCACCTAATACAGGAGTGTTTGCAAAGCTGCCCAGGCCCATGTCAGACTAGGGTTATGTCTTCACATGTTCCAAAGCATACATGGTGAGATTCCTTACTTATCACATACACTTTTAAGGCATGCCATGCAACTGTTTTCTTCTGGTTTCTATTGTATCAAATCCATTGTTTCACCAACTGCCTGAACTTATCATAGAAATTCTATATAAACAACATGCATCTGCTAAACAGTTTCTTGGACACCCTGTAAAGCACTGGACTAAAGTCTTTACAGAAGACTGTCTTTTCATTATCTGCAATAATTAAAACATCATTCAACTTTAAAGGGTGGCATCCAACACTAAGTTTAAAATTGGGGTTTTTTCTATTGCAATATGTTGAATAAAACTTTGCCCTTGGATCATTAAGTGCAAAATATATTTTAAAAAGTGACAGTGGAAATGCAGAATGGCAGATAATTATTACCAGACTGTTAGGAATAAGGCTGGAGTTGGACTTACAAAAAGTATACTAATGTTTTTATTAGAGTTTATTTATTACATAATGAGAGCAGTCTGTGGATTTCCTTCTCCAGGACAGAAAATACAGCCTGAAAGGGCAACTTTTAAGTGAATGGAAACTGGAATCCTTTCTTGGGAGCCAAGGATTAGCCTACATTTGATGGAGAAAGATAAATGTTTCAGAATAGAATGAAATGGAAATTCTACCCCTATCTGTAACTCAAGTACCTGAGTTGACTGTGAGAGGTGATGCAGGAGTTCAGTGCCACATTTCTTTCTTTCCTAACACAGAAGGTTAGCAGCTAGAATGGAGAGTGCTTTGCATAAGCAATGCTCTTACACATGCTGCTGAAGCTCTGTCACACCCTAGAAAAAAATTCAAGAACTGCGGTAGACCAGAAGGGGTCATTCTTCTGGGAAAGTGGGACGTGCTGAGTTCCTGTCTTTGCTCCAAGGACACTCTAAGCATCTTATGAATTGACTGCTTAATATTAGGTTACAAAATCGGTCCAGGGAGCAGGGATCAGACACTACATTTCTCTCTTTTAGGCAAGTGCCCTTGTATAATATGTACAATAAAGACCCAAATAGCATAAAAAAAAAAAAAAAAAAAGTATAGGTCTTATGCTGCTCTTGTGTTTTTGGCTTCCTAGTGGAGCTTGCATCCAGTCTAGTTTTTATTATGGTGACTAGCAAACTTCTCTGGGAGGTGTGGTGTTGAATCCACTCAAACTGGGAGAGCTTTTACTCTCAGTCTTCCAATTCTTTAGCAAGTGACATACTAAACAATGTATTTTACCTGGGAGATGGATGGGCAGGGGTGAGCAGGAGAAATGAAGGAGGAAATAGGAAATTCTTCCCTTGGCTATGAATTAAAGCAAGGCAGTCAAAGCAACAGTTTATGGGAAGCCTTTTTCTTTCAGGTGTGTATTAGAGCATGCCTATTGGATTGGGTCTCTCTGGGAACTTACGTTTGAAAACACCCAGTGTCTAGAATCCTTCAAGGCTTAAATGGCAGATAGGTGCAGAGCTTCTTAAGGCTGGAGCTGTTTCGGTACACATAGAAGCAGAACCTTGAACAGTTGATCAGCATTAGAGTTTAGATGTCTCCCAGGTTTAAGCCACAAATGAGCATAGGTGTAGTTGTATCACCAAGAGATGTAGAAATGTGACTGTTCCTTTCTATACAACATGCCACATGAGAAGTCCAATCTGAAAGTGATGTAGAAATTGCTGCTGCTATTCATAAGATATTTTTTAAGGGCTTCATATTAAAATACCCATTAAAGATAAGTATGAGCTTAACAACAAATGGCTGGAGGGTCTTCTGATACAGAAATGGAAAAAATAAGTACCAAGTGTAAAAAGGAGTACAGGACTTACACAGAAAAAAAAAAAAAAAAAAGAATGCAGAAAGACATAAAGAAATGATTAAGAGGTCAGCATGGGAGCACTGCAGAGCAAGTGAAAAAGGATTCCTTCCTGGGACAGCAGGAAATGACAGAGACATGAAAGCCGCAGTCTAGAATCTGCATTATGCAGGATCTTTAAAATAACAATAGAAAGGCTTTAAGAAAGAAGGGTAATTTTATAGTATAGCTGATCAGGATCAGGGCTAGACAAAATACCCACACCCACAGGTGATGCAGCACGGTACGGTTCTTTTCTGTTGTTATTTTCCCCCCTCCCAAATATGTGAGCATTTTCCTACAGTTCATGAGGTGATGTAACTTACTGTGTCTTTATACCATACTGATGGAATTTTATGTCATTGTCATTAGTAGAATCAGACCTAGATAGATGCAGAGTGTTTTTAAAAATCCAACAAATAAGTGTTGACTCTCTGAGACTTTTTATAATATAGAAAACCGGGATTATTAAACTTGACTTGATCTGTGGGCATGATACAGTGATGAGCCAAAATTACTATTTAGAAATGTATAACTAAAAGTAACAGCAATGTCTTTGTAAAAGAAAGAATAACTGTCCTTTAGCAAATATGTGTTTTGCTTGAAATCTGCAAATTGCACATCACTGAGAAGATAGGCAGTGTGAAAATAATGTACACAGTTTATCTGAATTTTAGGAAAGGATTTGATGCAGTTCCATTTAATAAATTCATTGTGAAGACATAAAACATAATACAGCACCAGATACAAAGGGACAGAGGGGAAAAGTTCATGTTGGGTAGGTTAATTCTATTGGCTCTTAAGTAGCTCAGATACTTCAGTGTGCAGAAATTTAAGTTAATGTGACTAGAGCCTAAAAATAATCATATAAAGTGCAACTGAAAGTGAACAATATGCTAGGGTGATTTCAGTATGAATCACCTGATGAATACTTGAAGAAAAAAAGTAAAAACAAAAATAATTTCAGGCAGAATTAGATGTGTTGACTTTTTCTCATGTACATTACTTTCACCAGTGAATTCCAGCAAAACAAGTTCTGAGCTGAACCGTTCTGAGACCAGACTCAGACTCAGGTTTTAGATTTTGTACAGTGTGAGATTATCTCTGTATCTACGTGTGTGTGTGTGTGTGTATCTTGTAAAACTGGCTATTGAGATTATTTGTTTGATTGATCCACTTTGCAGTTTGTTGTTTCTGTGAGCCAGTTAGAGTGAGAGTTTCAGCAGAGATGTCATGCACTGAGATTGTGCTGCTCTAGTCAATTTAGGCACTGTGAGGCTGGCTGTGAAGCCACTGTCATCGTAGCTGGCAGGTATATCTTTAGTTGGAAATATATGCAAATATATGTAAATATGTAGGTGGTTACATTTGTCCAGCAAAAGTTTTCCTTTTGTGAGATACAAGCTTTCATCATCAGGACAGATATCCCAGTGCAGATCTGATCAGCAGTGGGAAATCCCTCGTAGAAAGAAGGACACAACAATTTCTAAAATGGTCACACTATGTGTTTTTTAGGTGGACAGGTAGTTGGAACAGCCTCACTGAAAATATGTTTGCAGATGCAGTAGTGACAGAAAAAGGTTTTTTCACATCTGTTACCATAGCATACATTTCCTGCATTTGACAGGTACTCTGGTATTCTAATTTCCATCTTAGACATTTCCAATCTCATAGGCCATCTGTATACATAGTGTAGATGGCAAATAAGCAGGAGATAATAAAGACTCTTTGTAGCTAGCTAAGAGCTAACTGCACCATTGAGTTGCCATTTCCTGGTTTTTGAGGTCCCCTGTGTATATGTTCTTGACTGACTGGATTTGCATGGTTAAAAGAATAGGTTCCCATTTGCCTTACTCGTTTCTTCTGAAACTACGGTTAACAGTGTGCTTTCCATCAATCTAAACTTACAGATTCTCCTGCCTTGTTCCTCATCTCTTCAATCACAGTAATCAAAGCCTACATTACGTGAGTGAATAAAACAGACCTTACTCCGCTCATTCAATGCTGAGTCCATAGTCCACTCATTTAATGCTGAGTTCAACAGTTGCATGACTTGAGTCATAGAATCACAGAATCATAGAATGGTTTGGGTTGGAAGGGACGTCAAAGATCATCTAGTTCCAACCTCCCTGCTGCGGGCAGGGACACCCTCCACTAGGCCATGCTGCCCAAAGCCCCATTGTCCATACAGCTAAGCTTTTACCTTCCAAAATAGGATCACCACATTCAAACTCCTTCTTGGGAATGGTCCCTAACCAGCACTATGCATGGACATTGCTGGAAGGATGCTAAGTCACTCAAGTCAAAATCATGCCAGGGCTTCACTAAGAATTTAGCAGACATGCAACTGCTTGGTCTGGGGTTCTGTCCCTAATTAGTTTATACTAGAATGGCTATAACCAAAGAGGCAAAACACCCTTTGTATTTACTTTCTCCTTATTTTATGGAGTATTGCTCAGCCTTGCCTGTCACAAAAAGATAGGAAATTAGGGAAATGTAGATGAATAAGCTGGATGAGGGGATAAGGAGAAAAGGAACAAATTCCCTAACGAAAAGCTTTACATTTCAAATAAAGTCTGGCAGTCATGCACATAGAAATCTTTGTCCTTCCAGATCCCTTGGCACTGGATTTATTGAGGGGATAGAAGGAGAGACAGGAAGAAGAAATTACAGTATTGAGCAGTTTTCTCATCCTCTAGAACAGTAGTGAGGTGTGCCTGTGTCGCCTCTGCCAGTCAGGTCAGATTATTATCAAAGCACAAACAGGCTCCCTTTGATAATCAAACACAACTAAAAATAAGTAATTAAATTTATAATGGAGATTAGACTCATCCAATAAGATATAACTCACTCCAAGTAACTCATGGAGTCACAAGCATCTGTCCCATCCAAAACATCCATACTACCCCATCCACACCAACCTTTCCCTATATAACTTTGTCCGCAGCCTAAAGATAGCTCCTTTTGGGTAGCTCCTTCATTCCTTCCTCCCTGCAATTCCTGCTCTGTCATACTAAAGATATTGTTGAATTTCAGTAAGGAGCAATTTGAAAGTTCTGAGCAAAAGCAATTGGGATAGGATTCAGCCCATCAATTTCATTTATAACCGATCAAGAGAAATAGTCACTTTTAGGGAATAATTCAGCCAATCTACTTTAGATACCTAGCTTAGAATGAGATAAATCACCTCGCAGGATGCATGTTATTGTCCATTGCCTGTAAATGGAGTCTAGATGTCTAGTTCATATGGAGACATGTTCAATATGGACATCTACATTGAGTCAGAGATCTGAACTGAAACAAAACCAGTGAAAAGAGATTACATATCCCTATAGTAACAGTTTCCAACCTGTCTTTCTTTGAGATTTGTATGTGAGAAAGAAAATGTTAGTTTATGAACTGAAAATGTGTTCTTCAGGCTGCATCCTTTGCAAAGCAGTGATCACAGAGAGGGGTATAGGTAGGGGTCACTGTCTCCTAAACAGCCTTTGCAGTAGCCCCATGAGAAGCTCCATATCAAGAGCTGTCTGAGTGGGTGGTCTCCCATCGGTGCAGCTGGTCCTCGGCTCCCCTGCTGTCTGCCTGCTCTGTCTCAGTGTCTGGAGAATAGCTTTGGCTTCCTCGTTGCCTGCTGCCCTGCTGAGCTGTGGAAACCTGAAAGAAAGCAAGAAACTGCCATACTCCACTGAGTCATTATAAGGCCATGAGACGGAATATCTCCCCTACCTCATATAGACTTCCTGGGGAGAAAAAGTAGGATGAAATGAATACCAGTCATCAGCTAAAGCCGTCTCATTATCTGCCCAGACAGAAGTCAGGTTAAAACAATTAAGGGCTGCCTGAACCTGGTTTTCAAAGAAGCATGGATGAGATGGGGATGACTGGCTAAATTGTACTGCCCTTGCAAACCAGCATATCCACTTCTGATCGCAGATATTCTCAGCAAGTTCCTTCTCAAACCTAAACATATGCCTTCATACCAAATATTGCAGAAACTGCAAACCAAACAAGCTTCGTATCAAAAAGGACCTTATCTACTTAAAGGGATGCCTGTAGGTAACTTTTTTTCTCTGTGCTAGAAAAAAAAATCCCCAGCATATTCATTGCCTTTTGACTTTTTGGAAATAATGCTTGGCTGTCAGGATGAAAAGACTGGAGATTGTAACCAGAAGGCTGTGGAAAATGATTATTACCCTTTATTCAGCACTTACACTATTGTATGTGGAGCACTAGATCCAGTTTTGGGCTCATCAGTACAAGAAAGCATTGAAATACTGGAGTCCAGTGGTGAACAACCAAGATGATTAAAGAGCTGGAGCACATGATGTACAGAGAGACTGAGAAAAAAGGGTTTGTTCACTGTGAGCAGGCAAAGGC
The DNA here is from genome assembly GCF_011004875.1 of Balearica regulorum gibbericeps. NCBI lineage: Eukaryota > Metazoa > Chordata > Aves > Gruiformes > Gruidae > Balearica > Balearica regulorum. The sequence goes on from NC_046186.1 coordinate 20,837,501, forward strand.
TAAGGGGAGATCTTATACCTGTCTTCAGCTACTTATGTGGAGGGTAGAGAGAAAATGGAGGTGTGCAGTGACAGAACAGGAGTCAACAGACACAAGTTGTAACAAAAGAAATTCCATTTAGAAATAAGGATGGAATTTTTCACCATGAGGGTGGTCAAAGACTGGAACAGATTTCCCAGAGATGCTATGGCATTTCCAACCTGGAAGATATTGAAAACTGGACTGACAGGAGAGGTCCCCGAGAATCTGCCCTAAGCTGGTCTTGTTTTTGAGCAAGGTTTGAACTAACTAGCCTCCAGAAGTGCCTTCCAACCTCAGCTACTCCATGATTCCATGACAACAGTGCAGTGTAAGATGGCATGTGAGATACTCTAAGATCAAAGAAAGGCAAGCAGCACCTTGTGGTGAGAAGACAAGATCTTAAATGGCACATATTGATTTGAGTCGGAACCTAGATAATTTTTAAGAAGCTGTTGCAGTCTGTCACTTGAAGCAAAATTACCGCAGTCATGATCTTGCCAGAGGAGTTGTCAGCTATCTTCAGATCCTTTTGCAAAACTGTACTGATACAGGTAGCTCATATTTAGCGCGCAAAACCATGGATTAGTAACAAATGACCTCTTTTTAAAAATATGTTGCATCGCCATTCTTCTGGATTATCTGATGCTCTTTATCTAAATTTCTGATGATTCTATGATATTAATAGGAATAACCCAAGTAAGAACATCTATATTCTAGCAATACTTTATGTGCATATTTGTAGATTAGGATGCTATTCATGCAGATAGAAGCATAATAACATAAGAGTATTTTGGAGCATTGATTATATACAAACACCTGTGCGTTTAGATGAGAATACACTGTTTTATACAGAAAACTAAATATTCAAAAATGCTGCTATGCCAAAATAATTTATTAATATTCATTGGTTCTATTTAAAATGTATTTTAATAGCAAAAAGAAGAAAAATAAGGAATGCTCTTATATGTCAGTAATCACAACAGGAAAGAAATTAAGATATGTGAGGATCCATTTTAGTGCTTAGGGGAGGAAAAAAAACCGTAGTACTTAATTTTCCAGTGAGCAAAACCAGATAAAATGTGGAACCCATAGCAAATGAAAAGATCAAAATGTAACGGGGGGGAGGGGGGGGGGGAGGAAGAAAAGACACAGTAAACCAGCAAATTATGCACAATATTTAAAAGTCTATATGGGCTTGCTCTGTGGTCCTCACTCCTACATCATAATACTGAATCCTACTGTGATGTGCTGTGTTCTTTAGCTCAGACCTTCCTTGCCATGCTTAATGACTTCTACTCTTATTTTACTTTGAGCATTGGTTATTAGTTGAATATTATAATTATTGTAGAAGAGTCTAAACAGTAAATCCCAGTGTTCTAACTATTATAAGTAGGTGTAGCGGGCTGAGGGGGAGGAGTGAAAAAAATTCGACATAATGGAATAATTAAAGTGCATCAAGTAAATAAGTGAACAGTTATCTTTTTCTTTGGACTTTCCTTAGGTAATATGAGGCCCATAAAGGGATCAACTACTGTAAAAGCAAATTCCTTGGGTTTTTACCTAAAGTACCGACAGTGTAAAAGAACTTCAGGAACTTTTGCAGAGATGAAGAATTGCACATGGTCAACTTCAGTGTTCAGTGCGTCCCTGAAATAGCCATATTCAAAGGCTTGGGCTTTGATCCAAATCCCATGTTAATAGGTGTTAGAGACCTTGCTTAGGCCCTTGGAGATTTACATGTGTGCTCGATTTCTTCAGTGTGGAGTGGAGAAGTTGTTGAGAGCTCACTAAGTTTTCTACCTCTTAAGTTTCCTTACTCATAAAATTTTCCCAGAGGAGAAGGCAATGTACAAACAACCCCCCGCCTCATACGATGCTGTAACTTTCTAAGAGCCGGGATTCATTTGTGCCAACAATGTACTAAATGTTTCTCATAGACCAGCTGTCATAGCTCGTAATGTGGAGATGTATGGATGCACCTCACTTTACAGCTTAGGAGAAAAATGGTGTCGCAGTAGTATCATATGCTGAGCACTTTTGAGCTGACAAGTGGCAGTAGCAAGAGCAGTAAAGTGTTTTAAAACAGGCCATGTTGCCTGGATAATGAAACCATCCATCTGGGCAGGGAGCCTGTATGACCACATATAGGTTCAGCTTGTTAGCCATCATGTTTTCCCATGCTTGGGAGAAAATGAGTAATTTGATACACGGACCACAGATTTGGAAAGTCTTGTTTCTGAGGTCTTCGGCCTTTGGTAGGAATGTAGCTGCTATTACTGAAGTATCATTGCCTCTCTCTGCAGAATCTCTCAAACTAAATGCTGTATATTTTCCTTTTCAAAAATAAGGTGCTGTTTTGCATGACTCCCTACACTAAAAACAGCAAGCCATTTCTTCTGTCAAAAATTGTTTAAATATGGATGTGATAGGAACAAAGGGAGGAAACAATCAAGGATGTAGAGGCTGTAGTTGTACTCCAGTGACTCCTGGTATGACATGGAAAGAGTCACTCAACTTCTCTCTGTCTCTATTTCCCATCTGTAAAATGGGGTTAAAATACCTACCTCACAGGGGTGTTGTGAGGCTTTTTAAAATAATGTTTGTAAAGTGCTTTGAGATCCTTGGATGAAAGGTGCATTAAGAAATCAAATTATTCACTTTTTTTTAGTGCAATACAAGAGTGCACTTCTGTTGAGATGGCTAAGGGCTTCCGGCACTTTATAGCCATTCCACATACTCTTCACTATAATTTCCCTCCTATCATTTGTTATATCTGCTGGGAGTTAAAAAGAACAAATTTTGCAATCAAAAATACCTAAATTGTCATAATATTGTGCGGATGAGGGCTAAAATAATCTGATATTCTTCTTAAACTGTGTTGCATATTCCTTGTCCATGCAACCCTAAATCTAACGGAAAAAGGATATATGATAACTTTGCTTTTCACCTAAACAGGCTAATTTGTTTGAGACAAACTCAGCCTCTTCGCCAAATAAACAACCTGCAATTTGGGTCAGTGATTAAAAAACTTAGGTAAGAGGTAGAGTAGGTGTTTCAGTTCTGTATGCTTTGCAGTCATTTAGCAAATAGCCATTAAACAGCACAATATAAAGGTAGCTTCCAGGTTAAAGGTTAAATCTTAGGAAGCATAGAAATATGAAATGAAAGCAAATTTAGATTTTAGAGCTGAATCAAAGAAAAGGCACGTAGGTTCACCTAAGGTTCACATAGAGCTGCTAGGCTAACATACTTTCCAGAAGACCCAAAAGTAATATACAAAATAATTCAATACAGTTTCAGTTTAATAAACAGGTGATACAGGTGCTTCACTAGATCATGCTCAGTATCCAGCTGTCATTGAGGAGATGACATAGTATATACATAAATATCCTTTTCATTAAAATTAACTGCTGCATGGAGATAAGAAACATGAGCAAAACAATTGTTAAAGAAAGTAGATGCAAGAAAAGGCCAAAACTTAAAAGAGGAGAAATGAAACTTGATTAAAATATTTTGTTTTCCTGCCTCTCTCATCTGGGATTCATGCTTTACACTTTCTTCTCCTCCACCACCTTCTTTTCTTCTTCTTTTTAGGATTGAACGGGCAGGAGAACTGAAAAGGATATAACCAAACAAACAGAATAAAAAATATTATAGTTACAGCTTTCACCCAGCTTCACCTACTCAAAAGGAATTTACATGTCTTCACTCATACAGTACGTGATTCATATTTTGACTTTTCACTGTTGTGGAGGCAAAGTATAACATATTCCTCCCATTGGTGATCATTTACATGGCTCTCATTCACGTAAAACAAACACAAAACCCCTTTTTAAAAAACAAACTGAAACTTTTCGCATTTCAAAAGTTGCCCTAGAATAGTCACTGCATACCTGAACAGTTCTCTGGATGGCTTGAGAAAATACGTTTTTTTCCTACTCTTTATTTCAGTATCCTGTTAGAGCTAGATTTGGACTGATTTCACCAGTGTGATATCTCATCCTAAACTTGAAGGCACTGGCAATTTTGGAGCTATAACTCACTGCTTTAATTACTTTGATGTTCCTTCTGCTACATCTGACTGCCCATCAGACTTAGTTACAAGAAGCACCCCATAAAAGCATCAGTTTCTACTGAACAGTCTTCTTGGCATGAGGTTTTATCCTTAATATATAAATTTATGTAGGATTTGTTTGTACATTTAACTTTAGAAAAGTATTATTAGTATTTTAAAACATTTGCTTTTCAAATAGCACAAACTAATTTTCCAGTAATCCTTAATTGCCTACTTCTTTGCAGTCATTCAAGATGAAAATTTTTCAGATAGGAAATGTAAGTGGCATCCCTTACCTTTAAACTGGAAATCTGATACCTGATATACTTAATTTTTGAGGGTCTGAAATGTAAATATGAATTATTGAGAACAACGGCAACTAAAATAAAACCACCTTTAATGATAAATAGGTATCCCACTATTGACTTGGAATATCTTGTCATGTAAAAATACCATGCATCCTTCCCTATTAATTATCTTCCCACTGTATTGCAGTAGATAATGTTTATTAGATAATATTTTACCATTAAAACATTTTTTCCCTAGACTTAGCCTAGTCATCTACCAGTTCTGCTGCTTAACTACAGCCTACTATCATCCCAGGATCCCTAACCACTGTGTAGAAGGAATACTATCTTTTGGCTGAAATATTAATTATTGTGCTGTTGAGCTTTGTATTTAAAACTCTGATTTATTATCTTGTCCACTGACATAAAAATTATTTTTATCAAAAATTATTTCCTATCATCAAAATATTAGTGTACAAGCCACCTACTACCTGAAATTTCCCACTTTGGTTTGTTTAACCCAAAACATAAAAGTCACACTTTAGAAAATCCTACATATTTAGGTGTACCAGTGTTGAAAATACATCTGAGCTGAAAAGATGCTATCGGAAGTTGACGGACTAGCTCTTGAGCAGGTGTTAATTGTCCTAGCTCTACTGGTTTCTTTCAATTTGCACCAGCTGAAAAACTGGCCTAGCATGTCAATGTAATGACAGATTTAGGAACTTTCTTTTCCAGTTGTGATGCAAAACATTTAAATATTGCTTGAGTAGCCAATTATCAAAATATAATTTATGAGAAGTTCATTAGTAAATAATGAAAAATGTATATCTGTTTTAAGAATGGGTCTAAGAATGACATAACTTCTGAGTGAACATGAGATATCAGAAAATGCTCTCTGGATGATATTCATCTGACCAAATATGGATATCTTTAAGGTAGGCATCTACTCCGAGCCCCTTTGTTGTCAATGAAGAAAAACAGGCACTTCTAGCAGTTATTAATTTTATTCTCAAGAAGATCTATTAACCAGATCAGGTGCACTGTATGCTTAAAGTGTCTGCTGCTCTTACTCACTGAGGATGGGAACATCGAATAGCTTACTCGGATATCGATGCCTGCCTTGCTCATGTCTAAAGTTAGGTGAGATGAATCTCACCCTCAGGGCCTCACATTGGCTCCATCTTATTAAGTTGTCCCTGTATTATTCAACAGTTACTAAAACAAAGCTAAGTAAAATGTGGTAACTCTGCACCATTATGTTACAGTACACAGGACAGTAGATAACAGCCCTATCATACTTGTTTGGCCATATAATTTGGGCTAGCATATTTACTTAAAATTATATCATGCATATAATTGCTTCTTTCTTCCTTTCATGTAACAATGCTTTTAAAATTCTTACTTCTCCACAGTTTGCGTAGTTAAACTCAGAGATTTTGATTTCTACTGATGGATCCACCAAGTAAAATGCCGTTTTGATCTTTGCGTATAGTTATTGGTTATCTGGTGTTAATGGTGTGTATGGTGTTAAAAAAAATGACAATTTCCTGCTTGGTGTATACTCTTTCTCTTTTGGTGAATGGTGTTCATCAGTAAGAGAATAAATCCAGTAGTACTCACTCCTTTGCCATCTACCATATTTACAGGAAATACAGGAGTGAGAAAAGTTGGAAACCTAGGCAATTAGGCCATATTAGTAATATGATTGTAATAAACCCCATAAAACTGTAAATGTAGAAGTGAAAGGAGAAACATAAGTATTTATGCCATAATATATAGCAGTAGTAGTAATTAGCATTTTGATTGCCTTTTTCTTATCGGTTCTATGAAAGAAATTCATGTGAATAGCAAATAAACAAAAATAGCCTTATGGACTATAGAGACATTCACTTCACATGGGCCTTAGTGTTATAGAATTGCTGTATGATTAACAATATTTGACATGCAGTTTGTTTTCTGTCCATGCGATTGCAACAACAGTTCCAATTGTAGCCACTTTTTTCTTTTCTTTTCCTTTTTCTTTCTTTCTTTGTTTCTTTCTTTGTTTCTGTTTTTTATGCAGAAGACCATCAAATGAATTGTCACAATACTCGAATAATGCAAGACACAGAAAAAGACGATAACAATAATGATGAGTATGATAATTACGATGAACTGGTGGCCAAGTCATTGTTAAATCTTGGCAAAATTGCAGAGGATGCAGCATACAGAGCCAGGACAGAATCAGAAATGAACAGCAATACATCTAATAGTCTGGAAGATGATAGTGACAAAAATGAAAATATTGGTCGGAAAAGTGAGCTGAGTTTAGATTTAGACAGTGATGTTGTTAGGGAAACAGTGGACTCCCTTAAATTATTAGCACAAGGACATGGTGTAGTGCTTTCAGAAAACATTAATGACAGAAATTATGCAGACAATACTTCACAGCAAGATAATAGGAATATGAACTTTGTAATGCTAGGGAAGCCTGTGAACAATGGACTTACAGAAAAAATGGTGGAGGAGAGTGATGAAGAGGTGTGTCTCAGCAGTTTGGAGTGCTTAAGGAACCAGTGTTTTGATCTGGCTAGGAAACTCAGTGAGACAAACCCACAGGAAAGAAATCAACAGCAAAACATGAACACTCGTCAGCATGTCAGGCAAGAAGATGACTTCCAAGGAAGAACACCAGACCGGAATTACTCTGATATGATGAACCTAATGAGACTTGAAGAACAGTTGAGCCCCAGATCTAGGACTTTTTCTAGCTGTGCAAAGGAGGATGGTTGTCATGAAAGAGACGATGATACCACCTCTATTACTTCAGATAGGTCTGAAGAAGTGTTTGATATGACAAAAGGTAACTTAACCCTGCTTGAGAAAGCAATTGCTTTGGAAACTGAGAGAGCAAAAGCCATGAGAGAAAAAATGGCAGTGGAAGCTGGAAGGAGGGATAATATGAGATCATTTGAGGAACAGTCTCCAAGACACCTTTCTGGAGATGACAGGAAGCCTAAACCCAGTGACGTCCATGTCAAAAAGCCATATTATGGTAAAGGTAATATTTCTATATACCGTATGTTATGTCATGAGAAAGTGTGAGCTAACATGTTAAGTTTTGCATAGATTTCTGAAATGAAGTTATTAATTCCACAAAATGGGAACTTTATTTAAATTGTAGTAGTATGGCATGACTGTAAAATAGCATCATGCTGCGATTATAAAATAAAAGAATTCATTCTGCAGTGTTAGAAATATGTACAGTATTTCAGTGAATATCATTTGGCTAAATTAAAAAACTAACTTTTCAGGGAAACAAAACAAATAAGAGATCATGTTGAAAGAGGCAAAGATTTTTCTCAAGTTTTTAATATATTTCATAGTAATAATTAAAAAACAATGAAGAGAATTACGTTGCAAACTATATTGGAGAGTGCGGTTATATGTAGCAGGTAGTCAATCAGCTATGAAGTGCATATTTTACAGATTGGATTGGGTAGGTGGCATCGTGATTTATAAAATTATCATCAAATGACAGTTATTGATGAAGCCTCTCCCATCTAAAATGTAGAATTGCCTGATAGAAATTGAACAGTATCAGAATGACCGATAACTTAAGATAGGGGCAGTGACTGCACATTAATTATCTTAAGATAGTAAGGTAATGGAAACCATTTGCTATGCAAGGCATGGTGTGGCCTGGGCTGAGATCAATAGCAATTTCTTTCTTATGTGCATTCCACTTCACTGGTTTCATTCCATTGTGGAAACAGTTAAGGTGCTGCCTTGACCATAATTCAATACAAAAGAGAAAAAAAAAAGAAAAAAAGAAAAAAACAGACTAAAGGTTACCTTTAGAATGCCTTTTAATTTACAGGATTATCATGGTGATGGTGTGTTTATATTACCACACCCTTCTTCAATGTGTCTACATCTGTACATGTAGGGCCGTGTTGTATAAAGTGTTCAATACCTCCTGAGACTCATTGAACACCCCTGATTCCCATTGACTTTAGTGGAAGTTGAGGACATGGTATTTCTTGGGAGATGCTAAGTAGGGACTGGGTTCATCTTATATTTGTTGTAAAAATATTTGGTTTCCTTTCTACAACTGAGATGGTGGCCATTTTTCTCCTTTTTATGAATCCTTGTTTTGGAAGAGTAATACCCTAAGATCTGCCTGTGACAGTCAGGTAGGCAGACAACATCTTGGTCCAAGAAAGGTTTTGATCCTTTTTCACAAGCCTTAAAGTAATGACCAGTCTTTTAGAAAAACATGGAAATTACTGATGTCAAACATTCTTCTGCAATGTATTTTAGTGAAGTTTTGTTTGTTTTAAACACAAATATATGGTTCAGTGAGTGCTGTAGTAACTTTGGGTATTTGGGGAAGACAACTTTAGTTAGTTAGTGTATTACTGCATAGCCATGTGGATGTTGTGCTAAATGTTGTTCGCATATGACTGATTTTAGGTACATATCCCTTTCAATACATGTCTCTAATAAAACCACAGAAAACATGGCAAACCACTAATTTTTTAAGAGCTTTTTAACTCTGGTGTTGTCCAGCCCTTCCAGTCTATGTATGCCTGGGAAAGCATCTATCTATATAGATCTATTGTCTCCAAAAAATATTACATAATTTCTGGCAGTAACAGAAGTATGGACTTCCTATTTCAGTAAATTCTAGAGCTTCTTTGAACCATCCTGTCTCTTGGGAGCTGCAATCTGAATTGATAATAGGTCCAAACCCCAGCCAGGGACTAAATATTGTGGTAGTTTGGACCAAGAAACTTTGTGGAGTGGATCATTCTACACTTTTATAATAAAGGAAAAAATAAAAAAAATATTCCTTCCTTACTTTAAAAAGCATAGGAAACATTCTGGTGGTTGTTGAGAGAAGACGCTTTAAGACAGTTGCTTATATCCTTTGTTCTCAACTCACACATTATCTTTCAAATGCTCCTGGAAGACATACCCACAGATATGTACAATATGGTTAAGTGGAACCATTTGAGGTACACAAGTTTGCAGTGAGAACTACCTCCTGGCTTCAGGAGTTCTGTTTTCAGAGATCACTGAAACAGCTGTTTAGGGACCACTAACCATTTTTTCCCTGCCATTTAAAGCCTTCTAAACAGGCTTTCTTCTGAAATTTATGAATTTTAAAACCTTTTGAGTCCTCTGACAACCTTCACTCAGGCAATACTCCCATTGTGGCAAGGAGTGAGGAAAGGTTACAGAATTAAATAAAACTATACGATATTTCTCCCAATTACCAGAAAAGGTTTTACAAAAGAGTATCCAGTGTTTTGTATAAAGTTCTGGAAAGTTTAGTCAAATGTCTTCCATTAAAAGCAATGGGAAATTGTGCAAGTACGATTTTATGCAAGTTTTGAAATCATTAAGAATAGTATACAGCATCTTTTCTGACTCATTAGACCATAAAGGCTCTTAAGGATCTGACACATGCTATAACTTTATAGCATAGACTTGAATACAGAGGAGGATTTGCTTGACACTCTAGGATGTAAGTGTCCCAATCCTCAGCTGCTCTAAATTAGAATACCTTCATTGACTTGAGTGGAGTTCTGACAACATGGAGTAGCTAAAGTTCCTCTAGTTTAAAGTCTCTAAAAAGCCATTATGGTCTATTAATCATCTACATTTTTTGCAGTCCTTGAATATTGTTATATTTACATTATTTATATTTCATTTACATTACTTATTCACTTACCTAATACTTTTACACATCCCAAAGTACTTGACATGAAGAATTGCTTAGAGTTGTGTATGTATGTAGCTGTGGGCTTGCTGTTCTAGTGGTCTCAGCACAGGCCTATCTGGCAGGAATTCAAATCCCTCCTCTGACATTTGCTCCTTCTGTGGCCTTGGGTTTAACTTCTTGGTCTCTTTGTTTCAATTTCCTGACGTATAAGATATTTCCAGGGCTGTTGTGATAACTGTATAGACCTTTGGAGATAGATTTGTATGTGTATTTGTGATTAAAGAGCATGAAACAAAGAACTATGTTCTACAGTCAACATGCAGATTAAGTAAAATACAACTTTCATAATTAGGGATTGCATTTGCAAAAGACAAGGTTTAAATATCATGTTAAAATTTAAGAATGGATTTAAGACCTGGAGAATCATTACAATGAGCTAAAGAATTTCTCTAAAATGAAAGTGTTTTGGAAGAACTTTGAATGTAAAAGTATATAATATATATAAAAATATATAAAAGCTACAAGAGAGAAATCAAGGAAAAATAAGTCCACAACTGAATGTGAACTCTGGATTATATTGATTCATGCTGAAAAAAATGGGTTGTATGTGAAGTTCTGCAAGTACTGAAATTTCCACTGATTGTACTGAGGGTTGCATTTGTTGAAGCTGGCTTGGAAATTAATGTAAGAAAGAGGTAACGGAAAACAAGTAGCAAAATCTTATTTTCCAGAGATGAAAACATAAATACTGAAGCAGAGTAATGACAAGAGCGGTATACAATACTTAAATGAGGATAGCTCAGATTGGGTATCAAAAGGAGGATGGACCAAAAAAATGGAAGGGGGATGTTGGTTGATCTTGAGCCAAAATGGTAGCAGTTAGAGTATCCTGAATTATATTCCTTTAATATTGCTATGAAAATCAGAAATAGTCTTCAAAATCTAGCAACTGTGATGAAGATGATAAGATGTAATTTGTATCGTGCTGGGCTGGAAGGGTAGGGATGTTATTTTACAGATGTTCTGTTAAAGGAAACAAGCTGATGAAGTATGTGAGAAAGTTCTAGTTCAGGATTAATCTCACCAGCAGTTCCACTACATTATTGGCAGAAAACTTTCTTTTGTTGAAAAAATGTCTATTTAGACTTTTCATTGATTTGTATACAGAAGATCCAACAATATTCTAAAAGTTCGTTAACCTTTTAAGCATATGAAAATTCAAGCATTATATATATACATTTGTAATGGCCCAAATTTACACAGCAAGTGATACTTTCAGTAATTCTGATGACAATGTTTACCCCATCATAACTTATTGAAGAGAAAAGAATATTTACATAATTTCTACCACTTCATAAGGAATTTAAAGAAAACAAGAGTCGTCTCCTCAGTGCACCTTGGGAAAGGGATTTATTTGTGCTGACTCGTTGAATCGTTTATGCTAAAGAGCTGGGTTTGCTACTCTCAGGACATTGAATTTCTATGACAGTACATTTGCAGACCTTAATACATAAGGCAAATAAGAATGTAAAGAAGGGAAACTCCAACTAGATAGTTTCCGAATGACCTTACACCCTTGAGCTGATGCTTGCCAGCAGAACATTGATTGACAGTGGTATGGCGTTGCTATAAAAAGGTCACTTTCCAATCACTGTGAATGGATATTGTTGTGATCATAGGAGCCTGCAGTCTGAAAAGAAGACAACGGGATAAAAGTGACAGAACTGTGTTAAGAAGTAGAAGGTGTTTTTTTTCTTCTAGTTTTCATAAGAACATTTACCAACGAGTAAATGACATGATTAAATGAACCTTCTTACAGAAATGTGAAAAGCATCATTCACTTGACACATTTGTTGTAAATTATAGATCCCTCAAGAACAGAAAAGAAAGAGAGCAAATGTCCTACCCCTGGGTGTGATGGAACTGGCCATGTAACGGGGCTTTACCCCCATCACCGCAGTTTGTCAGGATGCCCACACAAAGATAGGGTCCCTCCAGAAAGTAAGTTCACATTGTTTCATGGAAACCGGGGATAAAACTACAAAGATTTTTCTAGCATGCTTTTTAAACCTTTTATTTAAAAAAATAATTTCATTTTTCAGTATGGTTTGTCTCAACTTAGTCAACTGTTCTGTGTTATACTTTTTCCTTTATTCATCATTTCCATTCTCTACTAACTTTTACACTAAAAGAACAACTTTTAAAGCTGTATTCTTTGATTTTAAGAATGCTAGGTTATTTTTAAATAGATGTATTCAGTCAACAGAGAAAAACATTTCCAGAAGATGTGCACTGCTTTTACTTCTGCGTGCTGATGTCACATCAACGGTCCCTGTTGTCTTGTACAGGAATAATTGTAATTGAAAAACTTGCAACCCCTTTCCATTGTTGTTGTTGTGTTTTAAACATAGCTTATATTTAACTTATATTATTAAAAATAATGATTTGGCTGTTTACTTCGTTATACAACTCAGGATTTTGAATAGTATTCCCCTGTCAGCCACATGGGTGGAATTTCCTGCCATGCCAATGGATTCTCTGCAAAGGAGGTTCACCCATATGAGCTCACGAATGTTCATCTGAAGGCAGAGGGCTCCATTTCTGGAAGTCACCTCCTTGGCTGGTGGAATTGGTATAGTTTTGTTGAAGCTAATTGCTCTATGCTGATTTACACCAGGCAATTGTCTAGCTAAGATCCAGTTCTCTGTCACACCAATTTTAAAATGGAGTTATTCCGTTGAAGCCTATGGACCTAAAATCCCTACTGTCCATCAGCACTTACAGACCTAACCTCAATGGATTTAAAACAGCCTAAAGGAAACATTAGAAAGACAGTCAGGGCTAAAATGGTCTCCAGTTTCCAAAGGACGGTAGATTCTGAAGGATAGGAAAACAGAAGTAGATAGCACACCAAGAGTGGCAGACATAAAAAGTCTCCTCTTTCATGGTAGAGTGGCTTCTTCCAGAAGTAATGAGGAAGTGCTTTAGGAAACTTTGCTGTAGCTTGGTTGATCTCTGAATACAGTAGAACAAATAAAGTAATTTCTCTGCTTTACAAGACCCTGTAATTTTCTGAAACACAAATATTTATTCAGTTGCTCAAAGTTCTCTCGTTTTTACAAATGGTAAATAAAAGGCTCTTTAGAAGACTTTGTAAATCAAAGAAGAATATAGCTTTAAACTGTTTGCATGCTCTTGTACCTACTAAAATGAAAAAGGTGAGCTCATCTTTTTATTTTTTTCCTGTGATGTTGGCCTTGTGAAGCATGTTTCAAGAACAGCTTTGAATAGTAGGAATTTCAGAGTAAAGCTTTTGCATCTATCGTTTTAGTACACTGATGATGAGGTGATGATGATGGTTATCTTTTAATCAGTATATGTGGTTAAATTCTCAAGTCTCTGAACAGCTTTTATTCAGTTCTTAACTCAGTCAAGGAATTCACTGATTTTATTAGATCTTTTTTTGAGTGAGAACTAAATACAGGCTTCTAGACCAGTTCTTGTATGAGAAAACCAGAACTTTGCAAGGGCTGGATGGCCTTTTTCCATAGAGTGATGTACTGCCATCCAGCTCTGAGACAAGGATTCAGAGATGTCTCACATCATACAAAACTCTTTAGTGTTACCAAAAAGTTCTTGATAATTTGGCACTTCATAGCATGAGCTTTATGATTTAGAGGAGTACAGCTCTGAGCAGCTTGGGAGTAAGTTTTCCATCCAGCTTGCAATGGATGCAGATGTAAATCAGTTTACTTGCTTAAGCTTGTACCACTTTTTTCTTTTCTACACAGTTATCTTTTTCTTTTTTTCTGCCATCCCTCAATTTTTTAAGTGATTATTTTTAGGTTTTAGTCTTATGAAAAAAAATTTCTATCCATTGCAATTTTCACATCTATAGAAAATCCAGTAAAAATTTAAGGACTAATTCTGCTCGTCATATAGATATGAATGATATGTCTATGTGGAAGTGGGCAGAATTGGCCCTAGCTCATTCGGCTGTCTTACAGTTAGGCTTAAATTCTGTTTAGGGTTGTATTGAGGTGTGTTTCAAATAATTCAGTGTTCTACCAGTATAACTTGAGAGCTGATCTTCAGCTCTCGAGTTTGATACTGTGTGTATAAAGCTATGCATTATGAACACATACATTTCCTGAAAGAATTTTTCTAGTCCGTAATTTTGTATTGGACCGTTGCTAGCTCACACTTTACTGATGAGCTGATCTTTGCTCAGTTTTGTTGTATGAAGAAGATATTGGAAGTCTTCTGCTTCACTGTTGCACCAGAGATGCATTTGTTTATAGGTTCTGTAACCTTCATAACTCACTGTTGCCCTGTGTTAATGAGCATAGGGTCACAATACTTACTTCCCTCATCAGGCTTTATTGGCTATGTGTGTCACGTGTATTTTGAGGAATGCTGGTTGTTAATGAATCCTGCTTTGTTTTAAAATGGTTTCATATATACTGGGATTTGATTTTTTTTTTCTTGTTTTCATACTCTGCTGTTTTCTCTTACTCTCCTTGTCAAGTTCTTGCCATGCATGAAAATGTTCTTAAGTGTCCTACACCAGGCTGCACAGGCCGGGGCCACGTAAATAGCAACAGGAATTCCCACCGAAGGTAAGGATGCCGTCGCTGGACGCCAATCTAGAGGGAACAGTGCCTCCGAACTGCAGCCCTTCTAGCAGTCCATTGGCGGGGGGGGCGTGAGTGTGTGTGTCGTTGTTTTGTTCTTGAGATTGACAGATGGTGCTTCGTGTGCTTTATCCGTTTTAAAGAGTAACATTTATTCATGTATTTTCTGAGGAGGACGAGTGTGCGTTTGCTTCGGTATGGGTGAATTGATCCACAGAAGACATTTTAAGCGTCCTTTAGCTTTTTGGGTGGATTTTTTTTTTCTTTTTGTTTCGATGTTAGCTGAACAGCAGTGGTACGAAATGAATGGTATGACTCCTTACGGGTATGTCGCGGGGAGAAGGAAGAGTCTGCCAACATCAGCAGGACTAGGGCAGAGTTCTTGTTCTCACACTTCACTCTCTTCAGGGATTATTTTATAGTGCATGAAAAAAATCCACACTACTCCTAAAAATGATTTTTTTAATACATGAGAAATGGCATTTTAAGTACACAGATACTGTAAGAGTTAGCTTTCCTGCTGACCACAGTCTCAACCCCAAAGTCCTTATTCAGCTAGAACTGAATTAGAATTTTGCCTGTTTAAGAAACATTATGAAAATGCCCCATTAAATTTAAAAATGAGAAGCCAGAAATGTTAGATGTAAATATTCTAGCCAAACAAAAGAAGATCAAGAAAAAAAGCTACTTTTCTTTAGTTTCCTAAGGTTAGTAATAGATTCTTATAGAAGGGAAGTCATTGCCTATTAAATTCTGTCAAACCAACCCCAAAATTTTCAAAAAGTTCCTATCATTTTTAGTACATGTCATAATTTTCCCAACAGAACAACAAGATCTTGCTTATTTCTTTACAATTTTAAAAACAACAGGAAATATGGGTAAGAGGGTAAAAGGAACTATGCAAGGTTCCTATTATCGAATTCCTTTTTTAATGTTAATTGTAGCACAAAGGTTTAAGGGACTACACAGGTACTGGACATTCAGTCTTATTGAGCTCTGGGTTACTAGAACCCCTCATGTTAACTGCATGTCTCCCAGAAGACTCTTGTGGGTACCAACCCATCTGCAATAAGCTCTGGTACCCCTTTCTTCTCTGCAGTGATGCTGCCAGTAGATGCAGCAAAAACCTCTGAGAAGGCTTTATGGGAATTACTGCTGCTTGAAGCAGCATTCACTTCTGGTTGAATATCTGCTAGAATATTTGAGGTGTCTGAAGAAGAGCACGTCAGTGGAGCGCAGCTGCCCTCTGGCATGACTCCAAAACCACGCAGAGCCCCCTCACCCCTCTGCAGAACTAGGGCAGCGAGGGAGGGTGGGGGAGCAGTCTGCAGTCTGTGCTCACCTCTTTCTGCAGCTTTTGGGGCATTTTGCTCTGCTTCTTTTTTTTTATTCTTCCCCCCCCCCCCGCCCCCCACATTTCCTGTAGACAAGGGAACATCTGGGAATGCACTCATTTGCCTTTCATTTTAATTTCTTTTCCTGTGGAGAACCCAGAGAGCTGCGGTCACATAAGCAGGCAGTAGACTATGACAAGGAAAGGACCCCCTCCATTGTCAGGTCACAGGTTTTTACAGCTTCACTAAGAGCACCATCTGCTGGCATCAATATATTTATTTTTCCTTGTTCTCAATCTTTTCCAGAAGAATCAGACTTATTATTGTCACTTCAATAATAGTTTGGCATTTGCAAATTTATTTGAATTTCAAGTGCAGAAGTTCTTTTCATGTTATATCATCTACTATTAGAAAACATACTTTAGTGGGTGAAATTCACGAACAAACACTAAGTATAACGTAGTCGAGATGCAGACGTAGAGACACAAGGCCAAATTTTGCACTCATTTATGTGCCTTGCAAAAAGATTGGAGTTAATGGAGCTGAATGAGATGTGAAGCAGTGCAAGGTTTGGCCTATATGGTGGTGTCATTTAATCATCTTCAGGAGCCATTTCATTGGCAACATTTGTAGATGCATAAAGGTCACAAGTCTGCTAGCAGAGCTGCAGAGTAGATTCCAGTTTAGATTCTCCTCTCCTACTGGTATGTTCACTGGCTGACATCCATGAATAATCTACCCGTGTACAGTCAGAGAAGAAGAGCAGATGTAAGATCTACCAGGCAACTTTGAAAGCAGAAGAAAGGAAGTCTATTCTAGAAAAATTACATATGACCAAAAAGCTTTTGGAAACTCTTTTCCTTCAGATTCTTCCTGATGCTGGCTAAGGAGGAGAAGGAGTAATTGGATCAGTGCTATAATGTGAAACTACGCAGGACAAGACAATTAAATTTCCTTTCTGTAATTGCAGCCTCTCTGGATGTCCTATTGCTGCAGCAGAGAAACTGGCTAAAGCTCAAGAGAAGCATCAGAACTGTGATGTGTCAAAATCAAACCAGGCATCAGATCGGGTTTTAAGGTATTAGAAATCACTATAATACTTATTATTATGCAGAATTCATCACACATTCACCTAATCTGAGAATTTATATTTATATACGTTGTATATACATATATATCTCCTTTAAAGAAGAGTTAGAATTAGGGCTTCTGGATCCAATTCTCACAGTGTATATTTCCCACTCAATTTACATGGGGGAGGGTTGGTAATTATTTTGGAAAAATACATGTAAAGCTGAAAAGCTCATTTTTGTCTTAGGCATTGTTTGGTGTAAAGATGACTGCTGGAGTGCAAAGTCTAAGAACAATGTGAAAAAAGTTGGTATCTTTTGGGAATAAACTAATATTTACCGGTAAGTCTTGGTTTTTTCAGCAGGCTTTTACTAGTAAATATCAGTTTAAATTAAAACCAGAAGCCCTATTTACATTACCAAACTGGTAGTACACCTTTTGGCAGGACACTTGGAAAAATGCCAGGTATAGCTTAGATTCCAAAATAAGGTCAGGCTTAGTGTTTTGTCTCTGCTCCCCCACTTGCTGCTAGGAAGGATGGAAAGAGAGAAAAATTGTCCTAAATTTTCATACGGGAAGGACCTTGAACCAATTGACGTAATTATACCCCTTATCTTCATCCATATAGGATTCTGCATTTGTCCAAAGCTGTAGACAGCTTTGTACCATTGTCTCCTCTTTTGAGATATGTGAGTGGAAAAAATATTATTTCTAAGGAGCTGAACTGTGAAGGATACATGTAAAGGAACTAGACTTCTGCATGATTGTACCAGCCTTATGCTGATGATGCCCCAAGAGCTGCAGAATTTCTCCATGGATACTGTGATATCTGTGGGCTGGGGTAGGTACATCCCTCCCACCTGCCTCAAAGAGCGTGGAGGAAGTGCTGCAGCTTCAGTTCCCAGAATTTCCTACCTATCCCATAGGTTTCTTAGTATTTAGCTGTCTTCTAGATTTAAAATCTGATAGGGCTGCTTAAAATGAAAGTTTTCTGCTGTATTAGCAACATCATTCTTTGAATGTTCTCTTAAAACTTCATCTAATCTTGACGGTCTTTTCAAAAACCAGTCTTTCCATAGAGCTAAGAACACAGAATTATCATTCACATCTACAGAAGACTTTTCGTCATGCCTGTTGACTTTGTTCTCCTTCCTCAGAATGTTTTTGATGGGCTTTATCTTAACTGCCCCTAATTCAGATTGTACAATTTTTCATACAGCATCCCAGACAGTTTTCTTAGAGAAGGGTTCTTCAAAACCTATTAATAAAAAAACACCCTTTGAGGGAATAACACAGTTTCTCACTTGATGGAAAAAGACAGATCAAAAATGCAGTGGCTTTTACCACTGCTCATAAGAGGGAAGCGGCTGAAGTCAGATGCCATACAAAGAAGGCAACTGCTCAAAAGCAGCATCCGGTTTGCCGGCAAACTCCCTAGGAAGTTACGCTGCAATCTTAACTTTGCTTGTGAGCCTGCCCTGTGTTTCAGATTTTATAGACAACTCAAATAATGCTTTCATCTTATCTCCTGCTTCCCTTTTACCTTTAAGTCATTGAAGTATTTAAGATGAAGAACTTGGGAGTTATTTATAATATTTGCATGCAGGCAACTGATGGGCAGACAGAGATGTTCTAAGAGTAAATTTTGAATATTTGTCTTCATCCCAGTTTCCATCCCACCTGCATTTAAATTTTTTTACTTAAAAGGAAATCAAATTCATAGGACTTCTGTTCCACAGAAATTTTGGATTTGCATTGAATGTACAGGATCCCAATTGCATTTTTTTAGCTAAATATAGATTATCTTGAGACAGGATCAAAATATTATTCATATCAGCTCATTGTATAAATGAGCCCACTGTATCTTGTGAGGAAGAAGTGTCTAAAGGAACGAGCGTACATAAATCAAAGGGAATAGTATGACTAATATGATTTCTTGGGTGATCTTTACATAAATATCCTGACTAAATTCTCTGAAAATGAATTCATTCAGAAAAACATAATATTCAAAACCTATTTCTTACTATTTATCACATTCCATTTTGTCAGTCAGCATGATGATACTTCTGGTCTTGACTGAATTTATGTTCTTATGAATGTTCTTTCCATTTCCTCTGGTTATAAATGCAGTAAAGAAAAAGAAAGAAAAAAAGAAAAAAGATTCTTGATTCCAGCAGAAGCACTTCAGGTGTGCTATTCATCATCTTTACCTCCTGATAAATGCAGTAGATGGACATGCAGCACCATGTAGCATTTGCTCTGTATGACCCAGTCATATAACTCTTATATAGGTAGGGTTTGCAGGATCTGACCTTTATTTACCTGCTTTGAGAGCTGATGACTTCTGTGTCCACATGCAGAAGACAGCGTGACAGTGGAGGAGTTCACTGCAGCATTCTTTCACTGAGATTGCACAAGCTTCTCCAATGGCCGAATGAGATCAGTCAGGGCTTCTCCTGACTATCCTCCCTGATCCTAAACGAAAGAGAAATTTAGCTGATACAGTTTGATTCTGTATTCATTTGCAGGACCTTCTGTGAGGTTTTATCTGTGTACCAGGAATCGCAGCCCCTGCCAGAACCTTGCCTTTAAGGGTGAGCAGGATCTGCGAGGCAGCAGCTCAAAGTCAACAGGGATTGTGAGACTCTCCCGGCTATTTCTCAAGATGAACATGGACTTGTATATATAGGATTGAAACAGGACTAGCTCCTTTGCAAAGTATAGAGGAAAACAGCATACAACTCCGTTGAAAGAAATTCAGAGGAAACTCTGTAAATTAAGTGGTGCTTCCAGTGCTTTTTTTTCTTTTTGACATTTAAAGGAAATTGTCCAAACTTCTTCTGTCAGTCTGCTTGCCCCTCTTTAATTCACCTCCCAAAGAGAATGTGTTTGCTATGTGATGCAATTACATAGGGAAAGGGAAACCCTGAAGTATTTTAAAACAGAATTTTAAAATACTTTTAGCTACAGGATACATTTAGTGGTATTAGAATTAATTTTGTCTAGGCTTTGTTCAAGAAAATATATATTGTTTGTCTGCTGAAAATAACCAAACTAAGCAAATGCAATAATATATTGCTGTCTCTTGAGTACAAGAAATAACTAAGATTTTCTAATCTGAACTATAAATTATGCACAGACACAGTAAACTGAACTGCATCTAACAAACTTTACATATCTTTAATTTCTAGGCCCATGTGCTTTGTTAAGCAATTGGAGATCCCTCAGTATGGCTACAGAAACAATGTCCCCACCACTACACCCCGCTCCAACTTGGCCAAGGAACTAGAGAAATACTCTAAGACTACGTTTGAATATAACAGTTATGACAACCATGCCTATGGCAAGAGAGCCATAGCTCCCAAGGTGCAATCCAGGGATATATCCCCCAAAGGATATGATGGTAGGAGGTGCACACTCTTATACATGAGAGACAAGTTTGCAGTTAATCATGTTGTTGTATATGTAAACATCATACAAATAAGACATGTTTTCATGTTCATATAGTATTATGAGGAATGCTGTGATGTGTAAGTTATTTTAAAGGCCTTTTTAAAAAGCGTTGTTTTATACGGTGCTTGCTTCAGGATTGTTGCACTGGCAAAAGAACATCTCCAGCTATTAAGCTCCTGGGATGTGTTGAGATGGCAATAAAAGCTAAATAATAGAGCTAGTCCTTACATTTCTATCTGGGAGACCCGGCCTCAAGGGTCACACTAGGATTCTCGCTTCTGTACGGTAGTTCAGGTAACCCTTAAAGATAACATACTTCCTCTGTGGGGATATGGAAGTAGAAAACCTGGATCTCATTGCACTTCAGAAATCACTGCTACTTACTGAATGAGGCATTTCTGCCCATTTTGTCTTCATGAATACACCTATTGAATTCTCTAGAAAAACCTAACATGAATAACATGTTCAGGAGTAGGCTGAAAGTGGCTTCAGTGCAGGAGAAGACAGAGGATGGGGTCTGTCAGGCAAAGGGATTTTTATTAGGTGAGAAAAAGGAACTGCAGGATAAAGATGAGGATTTGAATTGTAGCTTTTGAGGACATCAGGATTATTTCAGAATAATACAGTTATATGTGTGTATGTACATATATATATAAAAAATATGTGTGTCTATATATATATATATAACCAAACTCTGCATTTATATTTTCTTTTTTTTTTTCCCCTTTTTTTTGAATGTGTTAGCAGTTGGTTTGTTTTTTTTTTTTTGTTAAAATATTCACTGCTACTCACTGACTACCATAGGAAATTTCAGGCAGGTGTCAGATTTTTGTTTAGGAAAACAGAAATAAATATACTAGATAGAACAATTTATGCTGTTGCCTGAACACAGACTCTGACATTCAAAAGTAGGTAAGTGGAGAAAGGGAAAATTGCTACAGCTCTTGCCTTCATGTTTCAGATATTTTGGATATTTTGCTTTCTCATAGAATCAACAGGCATGTTCTTGCACTGTAGCAGAAAGGAGAAGGGTTGTGAAAGGCAACATATTTTTGAGTAAAAGTGCCCTTTTTTCTTCTCTCACACACTCGTCTTGTTTGCCTGTATCAGAATAAGGGCTTGAACATTATTAAAGCACTAACTCTAACTGTTGGTAGTAAGCTAATGAGTGTACATTAATATCAGGGAAATGAGATGTTAACTGTTATGTATATGCTTTGTCTACTCGTGCAGAAAGGAAAGAATCCAAGTATTACTGGGGTCCTGTGGACATGCGTATTCTCAGATCAAATTACTGATGCTTAAGCAGATGATATATATTTTGCTCATTTAAGACCCCTTTTTCAGCAAATAATTACAAACTCTGCTTTTGTTCCCAAAACACTAGAACTTGAAAAATAACATTAAATACAAGTTTAACACTGGCCTTAAATAATGAAAGGCTAAGGTGATATAGTCGCTGTTTATATGCACACTCATCTTTCTTTGAGACAAATAGGAATTTTACTTGGAGATAAGATCAGGACTAGGTTGCTTTGCTGCTCAGTAATGTAAGCCAGAGAGGACTGAGAGACACTGTATATGTGTGATTCATGCTGGTACAGCAAGTATACGTGGTTCTGGTGTACTCAGAACAGCTGAAGCCCATTGTAGCTGGAGCAGGTTGTTAGCCAAACAAAGGCTAATTCCCTATGGATTTGTTCCATACCCCTGGCTCTGCCGGAGGCAGCACACACTGTACCTGGTTCCAAGTGATGTGTGTGCTGCTTGGCCAGGGGGACATGCCAACGTGGTGCCAGAGATGGGACCTCATTTGAGTTTTTCTTTGTACTCTGTCAGTGATTTTCATGAAAACCTTAGGGTTCACATCTCTTTGATCTTCCATGAGCACTCCGTCATATTTGGCTTAAATTGGCAAAGGGTTTCAAAGTTCCCCAGGAAAATCAACTACATTCATAGAAGGATAAAGTGAAACCCTGGGCACATAGAAATCAGTCAGAATGTTGGCACTGACTTTCAATGGGACAAGGATTTTGCTGACAGTTACTGTAAATAACTGAATATGAAAGAGATTTCAGGAAGAGGCTCTTCACTTAAAAGAGCCACTTTTCCTCAAGGAACTTTGTAGTATTTCTAGGTGATTTCATATTTGTGTGTAAAAAAAATTATTAATTATTGCTACTAAAGCCATTATGGAGGTACAAAGTGCACAACTACTATGTATGTCAGCAAACACATTTATATAAAAGCAGATTTAATTCTGGTCTACTTGAAAAACCTGAAAGTAGGCCTAAGGTTTTGGGGGAACTTGCAAGTAAACAGTGCTTTAGTTTTTCTGACTGTATAAGATGAGACAAATAGTCTAAGGATCTGACAAATCAATAACTTCATGTCTCAATCCTTTTTTAATTGTAAGCTAGCACTGTACTTTCATTATCAGAGAAAGGGATTATATGTTCAATAAGTGTATGGTTGTGAGTGACATGAACATAAATAGCTCCTTTGGATTGTTTTCTTGATTTTTTTTTTCCCCAGTAAGCTTTAGTAATAACCAAACAGAAAATGGATATTTTATATTGTGGGGTAGGATGCTCTGATAATTCTTGAGAAATCTTGTGTTTGTGGGCTTATTTTTTCTTTGAAACTAGTTTCATAGTGTATTGGATGCTGGGCTTATGGTATACAGCAGCAGAGATAAGAACAGCTGGACACAGCAGGCAGAGGAGACAACAACCCTTTCAGTTGGTCGGGTGATGGCAGGAGCTCCTCTCATCCTACCAGTAGGACTGGGTCCTTCCATCAAAACACCGAAAAAATGTCAGGAATGGGATTCATCAGACTGAAAGTTCCTTTTTTTTTTTTCCACTGCCTGTGGAGGAAGCCTGTAATGAGTAGGTCAGATATCTGAAGTTAGGCAAGATGCATCTCTTATTGTGCAAGTCAGGAAAAATGTTGAGACTGTAATTGATTTATATAACATATTCAGTGTTGAGGCAGTACTGAGGATGAGGGTGCCTGGGCAGAATTTAATTCCACTCCAAATATCTTAGTTTGGTCCTTTATGTTGGGATCTCTCCCACTCCTCCATTATTAATTAGCAAAAGGAGCCTGTAGACTTAGAGAGGTTCTTTGTAATGAGCCCCCAGGCATGGGGGAGGCCGGGAGGCCAGTATGGGTATGCAGCTGGTTTGACCTGTGTCTGTTATTTAATGGGAAAGGTGTTATCCACATTTGGTTTCACTCCGGATCACGAAGTGTAGGGGGGACTGCAGAGCTTCCAAAACCTGGTGCCACAGAGCTGGGCAACATAGCAAGCAGAATTATCTGGTATTGAAAAAATGCATCTTTCCCTTCGTCAGAGATCTACTTGGTTTAGTTCATTGCAAATTGGTGATCTTTGTTTCTCGTGAAAAGCTAATGTGAAATGAACAGTCTCGGTTATGTGACTCATCTTAAAATGTACAGCTACAGTAAAGTTAAAATAACCATGGCCATTTCTCTCTAAGTGAGCTTTGCTTAAATTATTGGTAATCTAAAAGCTAATAATTGCGTAGCATGCTTATAGCACTTTACGTCTTCAAAGTGTTTTGCAAGTGAATCACAACACAACTAAATTTTAGAAGCAACTTTCTATTTATAGGGAAAATGAATTCGAGGGATAATATAGTTTGACCAAGGCCACAGAGGAGTCCATATCAGAGCCTGCATGAGTTTCTGATGGTTAGTTCTATGTATAAAGCTGCCTCTTTCCCTCCTTTTCTTTAGCACACATTCTCATACATATATATAATTTCCCATGTAGTATGTCTCTTATGTCTGTCTAAATGTGACCTGCTATAACAAGACTAACATTTTTTGCAAGTGACAGAAGTCTTATTTGTTCATGTGAATTTTGAAATATATTTCTAATTTGACAAGTTCAGTGGTACAGGGTGCTTGCTGTGTTAACACAGTAGAAACTGAATTATTCAATTATTTCCTTCCTTAAGTATAGGAAAATTCTTGTATGTCTTGGATACCGTTACAAAGTAACAATGGATAAATGCTGAATTTTTAATCACCACTGACTACTATATTAATAATGAAACTCTTGAGAAATAGTTCACAGGTTTATTATTAGTGGATACCCTGGTAGAGTAGTGCTACTATGTGTTCAAAACAAAGAAATGTGATGAATGTTTAGCATTCACTTCACTTTAAAAAATCACACCCTGTGCATTATGTGGCTTTCCTGAGAAAACTCCATCTGTTACGAATTAAGTGAAACACTATTTCCTTTACAGTAAAAATAACGCCATGATTTTTTTCAGTCTTTTAGAGAAAGGAGAATGACATAAGCTCTAGCAGAGATATTTTGCTTTCAGATTCTTCTTTTGAACCCTGCCTGCCTACCAAAGCAGCCTGTGGTTCACAAATGGGCTGTGCTCGTGGGAGCAGATTATTATATGTATGTCTGCTCAGACAAATACACCTGAAGAATCTGGCATTTAAATGGAGCCCATCACGGAAGAGCTCTAGCTAGGGCCTGACCTTTCTTTGTATAGCTCTCTAATCAGCATGCTAGTTGGTTATTGTTACACTGTGCTATATGGTGTGATCTCTGCAGTATACATTTCCATCTTAAGGGGAAGTAGTCGCTGTAATATGCCTGTATGTATCCTCTGACCTTGACTTTCATTTCTTTATGAAAATACATAAACTTTATGTTTAGGAGATG
Organism: Balearica regulorum gibbericeps; assembly: GCF_011004875.1. NCBI lineage: Eukaryota > Metazoa > Chordata > Aves > Gruiformes > Gruidae > Balearica > Balearica regulorum. The sequence goes on from NC_046186.1 coordinate 20,862,785, forward strand.
AGCTGATACTTTCTTGCATTTTATATAAACACTTTTAAAACAGTTTATTTGGGAAGAAGGTTGGAGAAATAAACGGGCTAATAGGGCTGTTTTGCATTATTACTATAACACTTTTGGCTGCAAGGAGCGTTTCTTAAAAGCAGCAAGAGCTCTAGATTGTATTAGAGAGGCTGGACGTGAGGTTTGTCAGCGCCTTGGCTCTTCTGTGACCGCTCGCAGCTTCTGTCGGTCAGAGTATGGCTGAGTGCCGCTGTCCTCAACGTGGGCAGGAAGGGCTGTCTTTGGTCCTCATTGTTTTTATGAAGAGTTGTAGGTGCTCGGGTTGTCTGGAGGTGGGGACGTTTCACTTATATCTGTTTCATTTATACAGCCACTGCTTCTGCCTTTGTGCAAGCCATGGTAAAACTCACATGTGACCACCACCTTTCTTCTTCCATCATGTTCCTCTCCTTTCTGATGGCCAGTGTCGTAATATTTGCCTGTGATGTAGGAAGAAGAAATATTGTAGGAAGCACGGGGTGTTTGAGGACATATGGGGAGCACTGTGGCCCAGAGACCAAGCCTGTCAGCCTTACGGTGGGCTTGATCTCCAGCAGCTCGGGGGGTCTAGGCCTTAAATTAGCAGTTTGCTCATGTAAATATGAAAAGGTCCCGTAGTGTTATGTTGCCCCTCATTAATAAAAATGAATGAGCTGAGCAGATCCTACCTTCTGTCTGACTATATATGTGGGGTAAAAGCAGTGTTTCTGTGTTTTTATTGTTTTCTAAATCCAGCCTGTTTGTCAGAACGATTCATGATCACGTCATGCAGATCTTTACAGGAGGTTATTTCATACAAACTCACATATGTAGCGTATAAAAATCACAGACAGAAATCAAGAAATACAGCCATCATTCTTACTGCCGGCTTTTTTTTTTTTTTTTTGCATCGGTTACTGTTGCTCATTATAAATTTCACCTCCAGCAGTTTGTTTTTCTCTTCACTTATGCAGAATGCTTGTTCTTTTGAGTCATCCTTGTCATATTTCTTCCCACAGCTAAACGCTACTGTAAGAATTCAAGTCCAACCAGCAGCACAACAAGCAGTTATGCCCCTAGCAGCAGCAGCAATATGAGTTGTGGTGGAGGCAGCAGTGCCAGCAGTACCTGCAGCAAGAGCAGCTTTGACTATACTCATGACATGGAGGCAGCGCACATGGCTGCTACTGCTATTCTGAATCTCTCCACTCGCTGCAGGGAGATGCCTCAGAACCTCTCCACTAAGCCTCAGGATCTCTGTGCGAGGGTAAAAATTAGTACTTCTGTTTGTTGATGAAGATTTCTCTTTACTGCACTTGCTCTGTGGCCCTAATAGAAGAATAGCTTTAGTACATCATGCTTTTTTTTTTTTTTTCCCCCTCATAACATAATCTGGTGTCTCTGCTGAAGCAGGGAGGAAAAAAAAAATATGCAAATTGCTCACAAGTACCTCAGGAAATCCTGATCGGTATATAAACTGATGATACTGATAGCATGTATTCCTTCTTTTTTTAATTTGTCTTTTACTAGGGAGATCTATAATTATAAAAGATGTTTGGATTGCTCAAGTGGTATTAATTGCACTACTGATTTTTTTTTGCTAAACACAGTCTGATTCATACATTTTGTGAAAGGATTAAGATTTAACGATGTATTTTCATTGAAAAGTCACAAATGGGACCTAAGGTTGTAAGATCTAGTACAAAGAAATCTGTGCTACTTGTGTGTTATAATTTCTTGCCTTTGAAATCACAGTTTTTAAGTCAGTGCATAATAAATTTGGAGTGAACAAATCCTCCAGTACAGTTGACTTTAAACATGCTTAACAGTAGTGCAGGGTCACTAACATTCGGTATGTGCATAGAGCCTCAGTATATTATGAAATAGCTATACAGATACCAATAAAAGCTTTTGTTGTTAAGCTTTATATATTAAGAAAAACAATTCACTAATAACATTCATTAAAGATTTACCCAAAGATTTTTTTTTTTCATTATAAACATTAAGTTTCGACTCTGATAGCTGTGAAGAAATGAGTATTTAACATGCACCAGCAAACAGTACGGTGCTACCTATACGAGACCACTAGATGGCTAAGTAGACAGATGCAGTGCAGAGGAAACATTTTTATTGTGCTTATAGAAGAGCTTTTGAGCTGGCAGACATGTTCTGTTCTTCTACATATAGACAAAGGTTTTCTTCCCCTCATCGTGTAAAGCGCCTTGATCATTCTTAACAAACTAAACCCATAGCAGTAGGTATTAGTAATAATTATGATTCAAGCCAGAATGGCTGGTGATTTTGTTTTCAAATGCTGCTTTTTATATTAATTTATTTAATACTGTTCAAGAGGGAAATCTTTTTCTGGCATTTAAATAAATGCAGTTTTTCTCTATATCAACATGATGGAAAAAGTTGGAATACAATGCTAAAAATCTTCTGTGTCAAAACCAGAAGGGGCCTCTTTCCTAATGTGTCGCCCTATATTGAGACTGAAGGAATGAATCTGAGAAGATAAACAAGTATTTTCTATATTAAATTAGCAGGATAGCAGCAATTAGATATATGCTCTGACAAAAGGGAGTAATTCAGAAAGAAAGATTTGCATTCACAGTGCTTTTCTGCAGCTCTGGTGTTACTCCAGAGGAGAGAAAGTCATCAGACATACGAGGAGTCAGTCGCATTCACATTAGTTTTGAAACCAGATTTCTTGTGGGGCGTTTCATTTTTGAAAGGATGTGGGCATTTTTATTTTAACTGTCCTTAGTTTTTTAAAATTTGTCTTCATTTTAAGATATCTTATTTCTTCTCATCAAATATAAGAGACAACCCTTTTTTGTTTCTATAAAAGAAAAAGTCAGAGCCTATAGTCACCCTATTTTTCACAGTACCTCAGTCGCTGCAGAAATTGGCACAACTATTGTTGCAACTATTCCGCTACCTAAATTTATTGATTATAAAGATAGATATATGAAATGTTAATACATTTACATCTGCAGGGAAGGAACTGTGAAATTTGAATGTATTTCCTCATTGGCAAATGGTGTCCAAAAGGACTTGTTTTGGTACCCTACATCCCTGTTTAATTTTCTGACATTATCTATTCAAGCATTGACTGTTATGTTAATGTTAAATAACAAAGAAACAAAGATTACTTGATGCTAGCTGGTTTTTGTTACTCTAATCATCCAGACAGGTGTCAGGACTGGAAACAAGAATTATGCAGATGTTACCTCATAGATACTCACCTGTCACAGAATAAATCAAGAGCATAAAACAACAATAAGAAAATACCTTTAGAGATACCTCCTTTTCATTCCAAATTTTGCACCTGTGTGCTGGCTGGCAGGAGGGGTAATGAAGACTCTTCCCTCTTCCTCCAAACATCAGATTAGCCATTCAGGAAGAAATCTACTTTAACAGCATTAATGTTGTGTAACAGCATCATGCTATGTGTGGGAGGGGGCTCAATGCTTACAATCTATACAGGAATGGAAAAGCGTTTTATCATTCTGCTAGGCAATCAGATTGAAGAACACAGAGAGGTAACAGTTTGCTAGTGTGAAGCCGAATTAACAATATTTTTCTTATTTTGACAGAATCCTGATATGGAAGTCGATGAAAATGGGACGTTGGATCTGAGCATGAACAAGCAGAGGCAGCGAGATGGTTGCTGTACCATTTTGACACCACTGGAGCCAATGTCCCCGCAACGGCAAGCCGTGATGAATAACCGGTGTTACCAACTGAACGAGGGTGACTGCTGGGACTTGCCAGTGGACTACACTAAAATGAAGCCCAGTAGGATAGATGAAGATGATTCCAAAGAGATTAATGTATGTCTTTTTCATCTATTAGTTCTCATTGCAATCTAATTTTGGTATTTCATTAAATTTCTGAAATTTGGAGGTAAAGAGGAAACAAAATTAATACGTGATAAAAATGGTGGTTTTCTACCAAGAGGACTTTCTGCTGGTTAATCTTTAGGACTATATCATGCTGGCGCACATCTGATCTGTGACTAAGTTCCATAAGACAACATTTGAACCATGAATGTGAATCATGTTTTCTAACAGCATCATCTTGTTAACAAATATCTTCTGCAGTGAAGATGTTTCGCTATATCCAGATTACGTTACTCTCTATAAGCAAGTTGACATAACTTTGCAATAGTGGGATAATCAGCTCTCAAGACAAGATATTCGCCTGAATTTGAAAACCATAAATGATGTGCTGAGTATTTGAAAGCATGTATTACTTAGAAATCAATTTAAACAAAAGCAGCAGAGTATAATGTAAGCTTTCTACTATTTTAGCTAATCTTCTTCTAGATTACTTATACACTCCTGATAGCTCTCTGTGTGGAAGGGCCTGTATTAATGAAATACTTTGTTTCAAGAATACAAAGAAGGAATGTTACAAATAGGTGTGACTTTCCAATTCATAATACCAAGACAACAGCAAAACCCTTTAAATGGAGGAAGCAAATAAAGACAATAAGTTACTGAATTTTTTTCTACTTTTCAAAACTTAGAACAGCCAGGACACTGAAGACGTCTGCTGACAAGTTTTAATGTCTCTGCTTTTGTTCATCGCGTTTCAACCTTAACCACTGTGTAGTTTACAATGCTGCACTCAATGCAATTTAGCCGTTTGGAGACTTCCAGACACTGTTCTGTGTTTTTTCTTGGTTTGTAACAGAAAATCAGGCTAATCATTTGTGCGTAGCACATCTATTGCCAATCTTGGTTAAAACATATAACTTTGAAACATATAACAAAGTGACATTTTGACTAGATACACTGAATGCATTCTAGCTCTGGTGTTAATTACAGTTTTGCTATTAATTTCACTGAAGTTAGGAGGAAATCTGTCACTATTGAGGAAACGTGAGGTAAAGCAGACAGTATAACGTGGTTTTTTCAGGGCAAGCCCAACTCCCTATTTCTACTGTGGTGTTCATAGCACCATCTGCAGGAATCGCTAAATCAATGCTTTCAGCCACTTCATTCCTGAAGTAGATGATTTTGAATTTCTGAATGCATCAGAAAAGTTATTTACAAATTATATAATTCTATTTTGCCAGACAGATCCACTGAGGTTTGCCTTAGATTGAGATTCTATGTGTAGATGTTAAGATTGCTCCTGTTTCATCTTTGAGATGTTCTAAACTGTTAAAAATGTTATTTAAGATGGCTTTTTGATGCATAAGATACTGTATTTAGTCATCTTTTTTTCCCTTTCCTCTGTTTTGTGGTGACTTCAGGAAAAAATACTGATTCTTTTAAAGCAAAATAATATGACCACTATAGAAAAAGTTGTGGTTTGCCCCTTTTTTTTTCTTTCCTAGTTAAATAAACTATATATTCCACATATTTTTGAGTCTTCATAGAAATACCCAAATATTATTTAAAAGTTTAATAGGTAAAGGAATATAAAATAATTTCATTAATTTTCTCTGGCAGAATAGGATAAAGAAGGAGATAACTTCTGATGCCTCTGCTTTGCATTATTTTGTGTAAGTTGTAACCTCACACAGCTGAAACTATAGAATAACTAATGCGTATATATTTGCCTGTAGCCAGAAGATTTGGATCCTTTCCAAGAGGCGCTTGAAGAAAGAAGATATCCTGGTGAAGTTACAATCCCAAGTCCTAAACCCAAATACCCTCAATGCAAAGAGAGCAAAAAGGATTTAATAACGTAAGCATAATGTGAGGTGAAATTATTTTTCTCCTTTTAACCTTTTCTCTCTTTGTCTTTTTTTAAACAAACGAGTACATATACGCCTTGCAGTATGAGCATGCAACATTTGCAGCATATAAATGTTTCAAACTGCCAGTTAAGTAAAGTGATAAGCTAACGTGTATTTGCTTGTTCTTAATGATGCTATATTGTATTGAGACGCCATTTTCATTTAAACCTGTTCATTTTGCAGCTTTTCGATTAGGATGCTTAAAACCCCTTGCAGTCATTGCAGCTAAACTGGAAACAATGAAACATTTAAAAGTTTTTTTTTAAACATACTTACTATTTTGGCTGTTTTTGTTTTTGTTTGGTGGCAGATGTCCAACACCAGGGTGTGATGGGAGTGGTCATGTGACTGGTAATTACGCCTCACATAGAAGGTGTGACTTCATTTTTTTCATGGTGGATTCTGTCTTTTCAATTTATTGTTTTCAGCTTACCTCAACAATGCTGTCAAAGTAAAACGTTGAACTATGTGTTAACCCTTTGAGTAATATATGTTGATCTTAAAAGCATGCTAATTTGTGTGTTGTATAAACGTCTTTTATTTTTAAATAGATTACTAAAATTTCCAAAGTATTCTTAAGCATTTAAGTAGTTAACCCAGGAATCTCAAATATTTTTTGTTACATTTTACTAGTTCATAGAGAAACAACAACAAAAAAAGAACATTTACAGTATGTAATTCTGGAAGTAATGTTGATACCTAAATATATTCAGAGGGTTAACTATATTACAAAATTCAATATTACAGCACTTGCCCCATCGCTTTTCTGCATTACAAACTTTTACTTTTTAATTTTTATGTTGTGTTTGTTTGGGAGTGTTCAGTTAATAAGAAGATTAACTTACTTGTATGTCCTGCCCTGTCTTACAGTTTATCTGGCTGTCCCTTGGCTGACAAAAGCATTCGAAGTATGCTGGCCACAAGCTCACAAGAACTCAAGTAAGATATAAAGAACAAATATTTTCTTTATAAATATTTATTTGACCACAAATTGTGTATTATTGTACCAGAAATAGGCTGTCTGGAGAGCTGCTGCAGAGGGGGCTGATCCTGCTTCGAACATGTGTTGAAGTCTCTAGAAATTCCATCCAGGCTGGCTCTATACATAAGTCTGTTGACGTAGTGCTTCCTTTTGTGTATTCATTAGGTGATAGGGATTGACAAAAGTCAGAACTTCTGGAATTTCATCTAAATGTTTCAATTCCTATTCAATTTTTTTCTGTTTTGAGTTTGAGTTTGCTAGTTAGAACAGAAAATTCTCATGTGATTAGACTGATGAAATACTTTGATTACACAACCAGTGAAGTGCTGCAGTTTCTCAGACATAGATCGGAGGGAAGAGAAAACAATTTGTTTATCCCTAATGCTTACATAATTTTCCCCAGGTTTGTATCACTGTTATCAGCTTAATGCATTTTCTAATTTGACTTTGTTTTTTAGTGTTAACTTAGTTATTCCCCTACTTAAAATACATTCTTTACAATTCCTTTCAGTTCTTTGGAGTGACAATTGTCAGCAATGAAACTTAGAGAATTGTGAGACAGCTTTGATCTGTCTTCCTGCTTGACTGAAACTCTGTATGTGAAAGAGCTATAGAATTTTTTAGTGCTATGAGATAGTGGTACTCCTGAGTTGGTACTATGGTTAACATGGAAAGATGTTCACAAGTAAAAGGAAAAATTGGGTAGGGAAAGTATGAGTGGATAGCTTATGCTGCCATGCTAAGCAATATTCTGTCTTTACCATACATGAGTGCCTTAAATAGCATTTCTTCAGTTCAGTACATACCTTGATGAAAAAAACAACTGTAAAGCATGGGAAAGATAAGAAAGCAAGCATGGGAAACCTACTGATTGCTCTCTAGTCTTAGCTAATCTGGTCACTAGATGCAAACAATAGGTACAAAATTTACAATTTATTTCCCACCCAGTCAAAAATATCTTTTTTAAAACTATCAGTTTAGATCATGCTGGTATCTGCTGCTAGAAGGCTATTTGGTATGAAAGGGGAAGGGATATAAATGAGATCAGGGAAAACGTGTAAGTATAAGCAGAGTAAGACATGGGCACATAAACCCCAGAGAAACTCAGATTTGGACCTGGATTCTGGGTTGGGATGGGTCAATTGGTAGATGTTCGGGGAAATGCAATTACATAACCAAGACGCAGACAAGACTATTGGAGCAGCATGAATAATACTTTAAGCACGTACTTTGCTGCTCTAACCCTTTATAAAGTTTCCACTTGTGTTAGGAAATTGTTCCTGAATTACCCCATCTCCTCTGCCTTTCTCAAGCATCTGCAGTCGAGCCTACCTAGTAGAGACCAGGATGGAAAAAAACCCCACTTGAACTTGAGACCGCACTCCTGTCTCATGCCGTTCTCTCAACCTATTGCAAGTTTTGCCTAAGCGAAGAGAACAAGATTAAGTCATATTTTAAATTATATTTTCAGGTTTAGCAGCCATTATTTATTTAGCATTTAGCATAAATTATTAATTTAGCAGTTATTGTAATACCTATTGAACACATAAAAACTGTTAAGTGAATTCAAAAATTAGGAAATGCCAGAATTCTAAGCAGACTGACTTAACTCGTTTCTCTTTTGCATTTTCATTACAATGCAATCCTTCATTTTCTGATCACATATTTTTCCATTGGATAACAAAGTAATTCATTGCACAGGGCAGACAGTAATCACTGCATAAACAGCTAATGAATTTCTTCTGTTTTCCTCATTATCCCATGTGTGGCCCTGTCTGCTATTCACTGCACTTTTCTCAAACTGTACTTTCAGGATGTAACTACTAATTCACTCACATATTTGTCCCTACCATTGCATCGGAGTGTCTCCTAATTAGTTTTTCATGGTTATAAAGGAATTAATTTATTTTCACCTGCAATTATACACTGAAGTAAGTAATTTTAAACTCAGAAATCTTAAGCATATAATTTTGATTGCTCAGTTTGAGACTTGTAGGACTCAGTTTGTCAGAGTTCTTTGCACTGTAGAGAACTGCATATGTACAAAGCTTAGTACCGACTGAATTCACTTGGAGCTGTGGGAAAGCGGCAGTTTTACATGAAGAGTGATTGATCCTGTGTGAAAAGGGATGAACTCCACAGAAAAAAGCAGGATAGAGTCCAGTGTTCCAGAACAGCAATGGGACTATCTTTTCTCCTCCCCCAAAACTCTGATCAGTCCCAGCTTCCACTTGCTCCATTCACTCTATCCTGGTTTTTTTCATCGTTTTTTCTACATGTCTCAAGCTCCTTGTCCAATCAGCCCATCGCCTGCCTCCATCACATTTATATTTTTATTGTTCTCTAGCTCTTAGACATCCTGCTGAAGTTGGTGCAGAGAGAAATAAAGTATCTTTGCATTTCTCACATATATTTGAAAGCAGGGAAGTAGGAGTCCTATGCATGGCAGCATCCTTTATAAAGCCCTCATTTATGCTCTTGTTCTCTGCCTAAGATGGAGGAAGATGTGATCATGTAAATGATAATGCATATGCACAAAACAGCTAAACCAAAGCTGGTTTTGGAATTTTTTTAAACTGTGAAATACTTCGTTTACATCTGTTATACTTCTGCATGTGAGATTTGGGGGTATAATTTCCTTGCTTTTAAAAAGAGCAAGCTGAAAAGAAGCAGAAATTCCATAATGTGGGATTCTACTGGCTGGCTGTCAGGCCACCAGCCACCATGGGAACTTTTGATATCCACTATATAGGTCACCTGAACTACTGTGGTAGCAAGCAGCAGTAAAAGGTATAATGCTCTGCATGGACTGGCACCAGGAGGAGGTGGGGAACATTGCTGGTGTTTTTCATACATATTTGCTGACAACAGAAGAGTAGTGAGAATCAGTAACCTTGGCTTCTGCCCCAGGCTGTAGAAAGAAATGTATACACATTTTTTTGCCTATATCCCAAGCTGAGATCCCTTCTGTCCTCTCCCTACCAATCTGTACTGTTCCCATCTCTCCTTCATCTTTTATTCCTTGTTCCAGTTTTCAATGTAGCTGTTTACAGTCATCCATAAACACGTCAACCTCTGTAAACTTTCTGGAAAATACTTTTCTAGTGCGTGGGGTATAGAGAACAATTGACAGTGCAGTAGAAGAATTGATAGTGCAGCATAGGGATTGTATTTCTGGACTGCATAGTTTGGAAAGATTTCATACTTTTATGGCTTTGCCATACATAGCTTATGTAGCAAATATTGCATATGTTCTGGTAAAGCCTTTGTATCACATTTTACCAATCCATGATCTCCTTCTGTGCATTGTATAACACACACTGATTCTTTTCGAGCCCCAACCAAAATAAAAAATAGCAAACAGTGTGTTAGCAAAATTCCAGTCAGGAATCTGCATTATACCTAACTCGTGTGTATTATACAATGCACAGAAGGAGATAATATTCATAATCAAAATAATATGAGAATCTGAAAAGGTTAGAGAAAAGTTTATTTTGCTCAATAGTTATGCTCACTGTATTTCCTTTTGGTAGTTGTGACTTCATAAATTCCATCACCCACATTTCCTGACTCCCAGAATAATAACGTTGCAGCTTTCAATTAAATTTTTCTGGGGTTGGCCTAATTATTCCTTACCACCATTCCACGCTTCTCTTCTGTAGGGCTTCTTGCTCACGTTTATCGTGCAGATTGCACGATTCTCCACTTTCACCCAAAGCCCAAGTGGAAACATGAGAATCTTTGTGCATAGTTTATCAGCAGACCAAAGCAGTTACACAGCCTGGTCAATGATCTCCAAATAACAGAAGAATTTCTTCAGCTTTAATTCTCTGTTACTGCTGCTGGCAAAAAAAAAGAGGTCAACAGCTTTAAGGGTCTCTGAAGAAATTAATATCTGGCAAGAATCCAAGCTTTTCCAGCATTAGATTTGGGTTAGAATACTTGTGAAAAGCAACTAATTTTTAAAGGACGTAGGGACACTATATTGCTGAGTAAACTTAACTATGATGGGAAAGCAATTAACAGCCCACCCAGTGACAGCTACCAATATTAAAATATTCATAAGTTAAATCCAGTTTAATCTTACCCAGGGGCTTTTCCTTATCAGTTTTCCTTATTTACTCCTTATCATAGGAGGTTTTTCTAATAGTGTTACTTGAAAACTGTAATCCTGTTGTCGAATTACAAATACTATAAAAAAGCAACATTTTGAAGCACTTTTAATCTATTCAAAATAATTCTTTTTAAAAACCCTAAAATTAATTATTGTTTTTAAAAGGACACATTTTGATCATCAGTAAATCAGTCCCAGCTAAAATGCAGCACACTGACTGAGAACATTTCTACTCAGTGTACTGCGAACATGAGAACCACAGAATCTGGGTACCAGAGACTCCCAGAAAATGACACACTTAGCTACTTTCATGTAAAAATAATCATACTATTTCAAAGGCCATAGGTAACTAGATATTAGCTTGGTCTACCATGGGACTGACCATCAAATTGTCAACATTTACCCTTGTTCCTTGAGTCCATTTTCTGCCAGAAATTCTAATTACTACTTATAATAAAGAATCTGAACCTCAGAAAGATTTGCGGTTCAACCAGGTGTATATAAGTTTGGATACTTAATCTGATACTGTTGTAATATGCCCGGTCCTTCAGTCCCAAAGCGCCTGTGCCTCTATGTAGATTTTGCATGTCATTGTTTCCTGCAGTGGACATGTTTCGCTACTCCCCTATGGCACTTACAGGCAGGAGCACAGTCTCACTTCCCTCTCTACAACAAAGTCTGAGAGCTTTTCTTCTCCACATCTCTTCTTAACTCAAAGTGAGGAGCTCTGTCAATTTTTGCACATTCTCCACAATGAAGTAAGAGTTTGAATTTCTGTGCCTCCTTCTTCTTTCCATGTCACTCTGCCCTAATTTCCATATTTTTCGTGGCGGTCTTCTACTCTTTCTCTTCTCTTCCTTTTATCCTTGTCTCCGTATTCCCAGATGTGTCATCCTAGTAGTGTATTCCCTTCAGTTCAGATGGAAAGGTGAGTTTCACTGAAGCTTTCCCTGTTAACCACAACTTTTCTAGGAAGAACTCCATGCAGTACAGTTTTTTTCTGGGTAGTGAGGATATCCTTAGTTCATACTTACAGGGAAACTCTTCCATGTTAGTATAATCTCTAATATTCACTTTTTATTGGTGTAATTTTACTGCAATTTGCTCAGCAAGAACTAGAAACTGGGAAGTAAAAAAGTAGTATTTTCTTCCTCACTTTAGTGATCTTGCAAAAAATAGGCCTTCTCTAAATACTAAATTAAAATGCAGAAACAAAGATTAATAGGATATATTAGTAAAAGACCACAGAAACATTCCCCTCTTTAGACAGGTAACCAGATTATTCTTGGACATTGGTACATATACTCTTTAAACCTTGATAGCTCTCCCAATATATACAGTCACTTTTTGTACTCAAACCAGTTATTTCTGCAGGGATCTGTTTAGCTGCTGAAGAGATTTCTCCACCTACATCCTGTGTTTGACAGTTGAGGTGTTTCTGATGGTTCAGTGCCTGGGTGTACATTTGTTGCTTCATTGGCACAGGAGTTTTATCCCTTGCCTTGCCTTGCCTTGCCTTGCCTTGCCTTGCCTTGCCTTCCCTTGACTTCACTTCCCTTTTCCTGTTGCGATTACATCTGTCCTCCTATAAGAACTCAGTAAGACTATGACCCATTATATAGTTTTCACTCACTTTTCTCTTAGAAAATTGCTCTTTGTGCAAGAGAAATAACCATTTCCATTCTTACTATCACTTTTTTTTTACTTCTGTTGTTTATGTCCTCTTTTCTTTTTTTTTTTTCTACATGGGAAACTTAATAGAAGTTGTCATTACAGTTTTTCTTGAATACCAAGGTTGTTGATTACTAGTAAGTGATCTTGTGTTATAATGCAATACTCCTTTGATGCTAAGTATGTATCCTTTGAATCTACAGATACTTTTTGAAGTTCCTTGATGTTTTAGCTAACTTTTATATAGGAAATGTGATTGCAAGGACCAGATGCGATATATTTGGAGTAATGTTAAAAATTACTAGAGCGAGTCATTTGTAAATTATAGTGTTTTATTAACTTACCTGCAATGTTATGGTAAAACAAACTGCATTTTTTAATGTGTTATTAAATTGCAAGCTAGCGTGCAAGTCTAATTTAAATCATTAAAAACAGAACCAAGGAACTTAGATCCCCAGTATTAGTTCACCTATAAAGAATAATCTTTCCCATTTTGTTCAACTAGATCCTTGGGCCAAGTGAAATTAGGAATCTCATGTGGTTTCAGTGGGTTTTTTTTGCATTTTTGTTTCCTGTATTTATTGCAGATTTCCACTTGGATACCTTATCTTTGATGGCAGCATGCATGCCTGGCCAGAACAGAACACCTTGGGCTCTGTTCCTGCACTTCTCAATACTCAAATGGGCACTGTAGGTTATACCTAGCATTTCCAACCTCATGTTGTGTGGTGTTATGATAATGTCCTTTGTATAGAAACCCATCATCTGCAGCAACCTCATCTCTGTAGTCGCAATAAGTTCTACATATGGAAGTGGCTGGGCTTTTTTTCTTTTAGAATAACTCATTCAGACTCTGGTAAGGTTGAGTCATTCCATTTTTCTCACATAAGTTTGTCAACTTTTGTCTCCAAAATGGAAAATACTTGAGTTCTGTTTACATAAGACCCTTCATCATTGTTTTCATTACTGAGAGGTAGTCTTAAAAGCATGTACTCTCTAAAATGCTCCTTAAAAGCCATCTGCATATCAGTACCTCTGATGCTGTGAAATGCTCCATGCAGGCACACAACTGTTTGCATGAAGCACCTTGCAGAATCAGGGCCTTAGTAAGTTCTCAATACCATGAAATGCTCTGAAATTAGAGGCTTCATTTGCACAGAGGCGTCTACAATACTCAAATAGTTTATGGCCTCTTTCTTTATGTACTTAATTATTTAAAACAAAAGATATTGATAGCTGTATTCTCTTGCTGTTTGGATTTTATTCAGCATTTAAAACCATTTGCCACTTATCATCTGGAATAGTCTCAATTCAGATGAACGTTCACTGAATTATTATTCAAAAGAACCTGTATGACTTAAGAGTCTAAACTTTGTTTTCAGAATGAATGTAAGTAAGTGCTGGGCGTCTACATCCCTGCAACTTCTATATGCCTAACTTTGAAAGTGGAATTCAGAGTCTGCAATAACAACTTAGGCAGTTTTGAAGATACAACCCTTAGTTCCTAAGCTCTTCCCTAATCACCAAATATTTCCGTGTGAATGTTTATTTGAAAGTTGATTTTAATTTTCAAAACTTTTCTCTTGTCAGTCATTCCAATGCCATTCTGTGCAGCCCTTAAGCAGCTATTCTGAGAGGAGCACTTAACTGAGATTAATTATCAATGAATTTGCTTAGTTATGTTAACATGCCCAATGAATCTCTCTAAGGCCTTCTTGTATTGGAGTCTTTCCATTTGTACAGTTGCCTCCGCCTTCCTTGGGTTTGGTCATACTTCTTTGTCATTGAATGTGTCCTGCATAATTAATCTCATTCAGCCTGGCATTTGCTCGTATTCAATTCAAGGGTCTTTTCTTTGGCACAATTTGGTTATTGTGCAAACTCCCATTGTGATGTTGATCATTTTTACTTCAAATCAACAGATCATAACCAATTGCTCATCCCATCCAGATCCGCAAAGATCTGCAACATGATGCTGTGGTATATCCCAAGTGCTGAGGCAATCCCCATGGGAAGTTGCATAAACTATACAGTTACTAAAAGGGGAATTAAAAGTGCAGTGTTTTGCACTTTCTGTGTTTGGTCAGACTTGCCAAAACCCTTTAATATATACCCCAAAATAAAAGTAATTTTGTCACTTGAAGTCCTAAATACGATCGCCTGGATCCTCAGTTGGTGTAAATTAGCATAGCTCTGTTGCCTTCAGTGGAGTTAAGCTAAGATACAACAGTGATGATCTGGGCAGATGCCCTCAGCTGCTCTCTTGGGTTAGCATTCATGTTTGATTGCCTTATTTAAATCTTTTGAAGTTATAAAATTCCTTGCATTGTTTGGTTTCTTAGAATGGCCAATTGCTAACTCGATTACTTGGTGTCTGTATCTGCACAGTAACATCTGATTTTGCCATGCAGTTAAGTTCACCCCTTTATTTTTATCTCAGTGCTATTGGGACTTTATGTGGCACACATTTTTTGCAGCACTGTAGTATCTATATCAATGTTTTATATCTCTAAAATATCCCATATCCCTCATAAACACCTCATCATAATCTTCTTTTACAATATTTTTTGTATTCCCAGTAAGTGGAATTTACATTTGCTCATCTGCATGTAAAAACTGCTCTTCTACCCTAACACACATAGAATTTCCACTGCTTCAAAGTCTGCTGGTTTCTCTCCTTCTACAGATAACGACATTGTGCTCTTTCAGCATGGGCTCATTTGGTGTACACTGTGTGAAACAACCTTAGATTTTGAGGAGTATTTTAACACTGGCCATCATTAATTATTTTTGTATGCTTGACTGTGCTTACACTGCACTCAGCTCCACCAGTATCTGTTTTCTGTAATAAAAAAGAGGCAGAGGAGGACTGCAGTATAAGCACATCACTATTGTTATCTATTATTTTCTGGACTGCGGTAAAAAGGAAAAAAAAAACAGACCTTTGAAAAAAATTAAATCTAAATAAATTATATCTAAGGTGTAGTTTCCAGAATTATACTATTTACATAGTTTTGTTAAAATGATCAGCTGTAAAGTAGTCAACCAGAGTGATATTTAAAATTTCAGGCTTCAGGGTTAACACTACATGGAGATGAACAGAATCTAGTTTCCAAATTTGCAGACTGCAACTTAATGGGGAGCTTAAAAGACCTGTAAATATAATTTATTAAAAAAGATTAGATACTGGAGCACTTTTCTTCTGTATTAATAGGAAAGGAATCAAATCATGCAGACACAGTTTATAAGAAAACCAAGCCATAGTCTTTATTTTGTTTTGGTTTGGTTTTGGGGTTTTTTTTACAGATAGAGAACTATTTTTTCCAGGGCAGTCAGGCACTTTTTTTGAACACATAATTCACACAAAAAGCATTGTAAAGCAGACTTAGTACAAAATCACAACTTACTCATTTTACCTGTAAAACTGTGAATTATGGATTTTTTTGTTTGCTTGTATAAACTGGTGATAGTTGAAAGAACTAAAATGACCCTGTGTTAAATGCAGTCTACTGAATGCTGAATTCAGAGTTTAATAGGTAAACAACATATAATTTACTTTTTGACTCTATGATCTGAATCTGTAATTCAGCCATGAGTTAGACAAGATATCAGACAATAGATATAAAACTGAAAAAACATCTTGGTTATTTCTTACAAATATTTGTATGTTTTTCTTTTTAATACCAGGGTTATTCTTTAAAAGGGAGTGAATTCAGTATCTGCTATTTTAACTTCTGTGTATTTCACAAATAAATAAGTTTTAATTTAAAAGCTATAAATGTTGGGTATGCTGGACATCGCAGAGATAAATCACTGGTTTTGTTCCCCATGAATAAGAGTTATAAACAAATTATGGAAAAAAATAGGGAAATCATAAAAATGTATATGAAAAGAGCTGAATAATTAAAAAAAAATTATAGATTATGGGTTTCTCCTCAAGGCTTCTCCAGGAACCATTGTAGGTGGTGATTTGTTTTCCTCTGATGCACTAATCAAGAAACTTCTGTCAGGAAAGCGTAAGTATGTTCCATAAGTATAGGCGTAATGGAGGAGGGGCAAGGGCCTTGTTTTTGACTAACACCCAATACGCCTGTTGTGACTTCAGTGTGAAGAATCTGAAAGAACAGAATTATTAAGAATTTTTTTTTTTTTTTTTGTAAGCTAGCTAAGGTTTAATCCTCAACATACCCATTCACAGAAAAAGACCTTCAATGGTTCTAAGTCTTCCCTGAGACCTGATCCAAAGTCCTCTTAAGTCAATGGAAAAAACTCCCACCATCTTTAGCTGGCTTTCAATCTGAGATTATGTTCTGTAACTGTGAAAAGTTTTCCCTGAGCAACATGTTTTTAATGGAATGAGAACAATATTACAAGGCCAAATTCCATGCATAAGCCCGTGAGCAGAATTTGCACTCCTTACACTTGACAAAACCCGTTTTGGGTCGATACTGTCACAGACAGAGTCCTACCATTACTTATTTTACAAGAAAAGGGTATTTTTAAGGTATTAATTAGTCAATTTTTGGTAAGGAAATTCTTTAACTTTTGTTTGACTTCAATTTAATACAATAAAGCTCTGTAAATTAAAAATAAGTAATATTTAATGCATATGAGAGGTAATCGTCTACCAGTTTGTATGCAAAACATGTATCCAGAATACAATGTTTTAACTGTAGTTTACCTGATTTTAACTCCATTTCTACAAATTTTGGTATTAACTCTACTGAACCCAGAGTAAATGCTACTGATTCACAAATGGGTAATGAGTAAACACATCAGGACCACATATCTCCAATGTTTGCAAAAATTCTTGTGAATGTTAATGTGCAACGGACCAAATGTGGTTTATATCTTCATATAAAGTCTTATATAATGATCACAAAAATAATTTTACTCCATCTTCAAGTTTAAAAGCTGCTATTTCAAGGTAGTGGGATTGCCTTTAAGGTGAAGAAAAACTTTTTTTGTCTGTTCATGTCAATGAAAATACTTTCCATTCAAAAGTAAAGTAAATGTAATGAATAAGATATTTAGCCAAAGGATATTTTTTTTTCTTATAAATTTCCCTCACCATAAAAAAAGGGAAATATGGCAGTTTCTAAAGACAGTGCCAATGGATTAAATCCTGTGCAAGAGATGCAGTCCACAACAATGAGCACTGGGAAGTCGCAACCTATGGGAGACATTTCTGTAAGATGTAGTTTGCTGGGTAACCTGTTCCACAGTCTTTCATTTGACCTTCCCAAGATGCTATATTCATTTTGAAATTAGTCATTTTCCTATGGTTGAATGGGTGTTAAGGCTGGAATTCTGCCTATTCCTTGTTCGTGACAGGAGGTTAATAAGACGCTCTTCTTCCATGTTGTGTGTAGCTTAGGATCTGAGCTAATCAAAACAGAGAATTTGTGTTTCAGCTATGTTCCTGCCTCGCGTATTATTCTCCCAAACCCTCGTCAGGGGGCATTTAATTAGCAGGAATGTTTGTAAGGACAGTGATTTTTTAAAAAATACTTTATCAGAGTTTGAATATAGAATGTAAAAATTCACTCTGAAAATAGAAAGTTATGGTTCCACTTCGCCAGCGTGGCAGGAGAAAAGTATTAATCAGCGTTTAGATGAGATCTGTATCAACGATAACCAAGTGAATTAGAAATCAGAGTAAGGAGCAGTAAATAGATGCTCAGGGATATTTGGCTATAAGCACGCAAAACCAACAAGTGATTTTGGAAAAGAAGTGTATTGCTTTAAAAATTCAGAGGGAAACCTTTCTCTTGTAAAAAGCACGTAAGGCAAAGTTGTTAGCCTCTCACCGAAGGCTGCTGTTCTAATTCAGCAGTGTGTGAGAGCTCAGAGCCCTACGGTATAATAGAGCGTGAGCACTTTCTCTCTCTGCCTGCATTTCCGACCGTGAGCAAAGTGTTTCGGGGCGAGCGCGCTGTTTTCTACGCTGCAGTATGCAGTCGCACAGTGCCATTGTGCTGCACAGCCATTTATCCCTGTTTGTAACCTCCGACCTCTCCAGCATTCTGCGCAGCTGTTTAGGAAACTATTCCCGCAGCTATTAGACTGCGAAATTAAAGTGGCTCTTTCATGAAATGTTTACGGTATGAACCAAGCTCGCACTGCGTAATCTTAGGGGAGTTGCAGAAGGGGAAATTGTACAGAAGTGTGGGCTTTCTGCCTTTGTTAACTTAAAGAGAGTGTAAGGAGAACCAAAGTAAGAAAAGACACCAGAGCATATCCCATGAAAATAAAAAGCACAATTCATTTTCAAGTGCTCTGCTTAATGATACCTTGGAACAGTCTTATGAAGCTGGAATTATTACTTAAGTGCTGTTCAATACAGTCACAGATTCCAGCACAAGAAAGGATAGTTTAGCTTGGAACAGTTTTAATGGTCTTATCAGAGCTTCCTGCCCTCGCTGAAGGGATGCCTCCTTTGTTCACATAATGCGCAAACTGCCTCATACAGTCTGGCAGGTTAGGGTGAAATGGCACCAATTTCAGGTTATTGAATACCGTACTAAAAGCTCCGTTGTTTCTTTTACTGCTACCCAGACAGCTGCAACATCTTTTCAGGAGGGACAGGAAACTCTGAAGCAGAGGCAGATGGATGCCTGGAGTAGAAACCAGGAGTATTATCTCAGGCACACAGCCCCTCTCACTGATCAGGACGTTTGGTGTGATCCACTTTATCTACTTCACTGGGAATTTCTGAGCATTCATTAGCTCTGCAAACTGGATTCCAAAGTCATAATTTTCAATTGTTGAAAAGAACATAGACAAATACAAAGAAATATACACATATTTCAAATATATACAACTGTACAAAGAATTTAGCAGATGGTTGAACTATCAAGAAGGGACTGAAATCAGGTAGAGTGATAGTGTTTGACCAGCCTGATGGTCATTTTTTTTTCCTTTATAATGAATTGGGCTTTTGCATGCTGAACTTTGTCTTCATTGCCTCTCATTCTCAGCTGTGCAGCTCTGAGAAAACTTTTGCTTTGCCTTCACTACGCCATCCTGTTAGGTATTTGTAGACAGCAATACGATTTTTCTTACACTTTTCTTGATAAGAATGAACAAGCCAGCTCTCAGCCCCGTATATCAAGTGCTCCAGGCCCATAACCATCCCGCAACGTCTTGCAGCAGTGCAGACTTGCAGCTCAGTGTTTTGTAGTTCTCAGAGCACTGGGAATAATACAAAAGACATTGTACCCTCCTAAGTGTTACTTCATGAGGGCTGATTTATCTGCCTGCTGTCTACCATCTGAGATTACCGAAAGGCAGTAGGACGGAGTACTCGTAGGGGTGATCATGGCCAACCTGTCCTCCTTGCAGATGCATGACTAGATTCGCACTAGGAATTTTTCCTTTCAGTATTAATTAAGTCTTGCTTAACATTGTGGGCCTCAAGTAAATGGTGAGGTTATACTTAAAAGTCAGTGTAGATGGAACATGAGTCTCAAGTCAATCACGAAAAATTAGAGCAAGTCTGAGAAGTTTTAAAAAATTAGTGTAAACTCACACAGAAAATCAGTAACAAAACTGTATTTCCCTTAGCTGTACTGTTCATTAGCCTCCTTACTAGACCAGACTGCCTCTCACAGTCTGATATAATTCACACTCAGTATTTTCACATTTCCTCACTTGGGCTTCTGACAAATGTTTTTAGGCCTAGAGGGAAAAAGCTGCTTGTTTTCATGAAACGAAAACTGAAGGATTTTACTCTTTTGCTGTTGACTCTTCACCCCCAAAATAGAAAGTATCTGCTTTATCTGTCTGGGAAAACGAAACCCTTGAGAGTTTGCTCCCCTTATCCAAATGTTAGCCTGTCCCTGGTTTTGGATGGCACGTTTTCAGATAGAAACACGTACATTCAAAGAGATTTAAAAGTCCATCCAGTATAGGAACTTCGTGGTACAGTAGCACTTCTCAAGGTTGCCAATAGGCACAGTGCAGTGACTGCATATGGAATAAAACATACCCCTCAGCCTTAAGATGCAATTAATCACCTAAACACATGTTACACTGAACTATTATGTTTACCTTATCTTACTTTTCTGAATGTGTGCTGAAAATCATCTTTTTAATTGCTCTTTTCAAACAGGAGAGTTAGAAACAAGCTGTTAATAGTGAATAAAATTCCAGCCCATTTTCTGTCATTTGGATTATTTTTTTTGCAAACCTCTGAGCCTTTATGCTGCCCATGGTGTATTTCCTAGATAACTCAAAGATGTTTACAATCCTATTCATTTATGGCTTTGCCATAATGCTAGACTGAAAGGACTCTCATTAGAGGCAGGACTCCTGCTTCTTTCTTAATTATACAGGGCTAGAAATATTACTGCCTATTTTGTAGGCTTAGTCTTTCATACTAATATTTGATACACTATTTTGAAAGAGGACATATAAATTCGACTTCATGCTCTTACTCTTTCCATCCTTCCCGCTCAGTCTGTCCTTTCCCCCTTACATCTGATCCAACTGTCTCCATTCCTGTAATCTTCTGGAGCCCTTCTCTTGATCAAGTATTTGTGTGTGCACAAGTTGAACAGTTCTGTTCAAATGAAAAACAGATAAACAGAATGCTAAGGAATGGCTAATGCTGCGTTGTGCCCATTCTCTTCCCAATGACTTTAGTGGATCGTTAAGGACAGGCTGTATGAAAGTTGTTAATTTTTTTCCTCTGCTTTTAGCAGGCCTAATCTGATAGCTTTTCTCAGCATTTCTTGGGGAAATCTTCCAGATTTGTAGATTTTTAAGTCATCCTAAACCTCCAGGAAAGTCTCATGAAGTGACAGATTCAACATCATTCTGCTGTGCC
Organism: Balearica regulorum gibbericeps; assembly: GCF_011004875.1. NCBI lineage: Eukaryota > Metazoa > Chordata > Aves > Gruiformes > Gruidae > Balearica > Balearica regulorum. Next base: position 20,884,155 of record NC_046186.1, read on the forward strand.
CACCAGACCCTTTGGTAATTGCTTCCCCTGGGAGAAGACATACGAAGTACCAAAGAGTAGAGCATGGAAGAAGCAGTAACATAGAGACATCTATTCAAGAATTACACTATTGATAATTTTGTGGTGTTCAAGGCAACTAGCAGACTGCTGACCTAACCATAATGTAAATCTCTTATCAAGGGAAAACTTCCCTACTTTAAAGAGTGTATTTTCAAGGTACTCAGCATTTGACCTAATTTCAGTTTAATTTTGTGCTAAACCTTCCATTTACATCATAAACAGCAAAGCTAGGCCACTTGTAAGAGCTTTTGAAGACACCATTTAAGGTGAAGAACACCAAATGCTATACCTGTCTTCAAGTCCTTCTTTTGGACCCATTTTCACATACAGGGAGCAGGAGAAACCATGTCACTGGCTGTTCCGCAAACCCTGACTGGCCCAATCTTACTGTGCAGTGGCTGTGTGGCAGATATTCCTGAGAGGCTTAGTGACTCCCATTTTAATAGACATTCTTCTTCAGAAACAAATGTGTCTACCCAAAGTTACTGAAAAGAAACCATGTGGGTTTTGGTTTTTTTCAAGCACAGGCTTGCAGCAATGCTATTAGGAGACAGAGAACTCACTTTACTCCTAGCTATAAGGCATGCTCTCTTAAGGCTATCTTCTGCATTTTTCTCTGTGCCTCGATCATTTTATGTTATTGCTTCACTATAAAAATGAAGCTTTTTTTCAAAGGCTGAGGTGTTTGGAAATGAACATTTGAATTTGCATATGTTGGAACTGATTCATCCCTGGTGCCAGGAAGTGCTCTCTGCTGCGGGGAGGGGATCTGCAGCTGGCCGGTGCTGCCTCCAAGGCAGGCGATGCTGGCAGGAGAGAAAGCGTGGGCAAGGTGCCCAGGGAGGGAGCTGATTCACAGCTTCCCCCTGGCAGCTTCTGTGAACGGAGCACCCCCTGGGTAGTGCACAGAAGCTATTTCGCATTAGGCACACACCATGCCTTTGGCAAATGGCACGTTAGGCGGTATATGCTGGTGCTAGATGTGAGAACAGCGGGCAGCACGTCATGGCACTTGCTGCTGGGAAGATGGGAAGTCCTGACTGCTAGCAGAACAGGCAGCATGCAGAGGTGGTAACTGAAGGCACAGGAATATTTTTTTCTAAAGAGATATAATTAATTAAAATGCATTGTGTGTATCTGTGCATTCGAGTGCACAGCAATATTTTAAATGCCAGCATGATGCATTTTAGTCTGCTTATAGGAAAATGGATTTCAGTGTAATTAAAAAACATATCATGTTCTTTCTCACCCCCACATATATGCAGGAATGCAATACAGATAGTATCAGGAGCTTAGGACACAGAAACTGTACGTGCAAAGAGTCAAGGAATTAATTAAATTTTAACTAAGGAGAAGATTATGCAGTCAGCCATCCCCAGTTTAGAACCATTCGACTGCTGGGGATTTCTAGGGGCAAAGAGAGAGACAGAGCAATCTCTCAGCAGAGATAGAAGAGACTGAAGTTACTCCACAAAGCCTCTGAGCCAAAATTATTTTAGTCTCATGCCTGGACTAGCTCCACAGGCCTGGCACCATTCCTCATGGATAGAAAGACTGTACAGTGAAAGTGGTAACAGCAAATCCTTCCATTCTACACTTCTTTCCAATCTCCAACCTGCACTGCTCCCAGTGTCTTCTGAGAGGGCTCAGTAATGCCCCACCAGGATTGATCCTTGCCTGGATCCCACTGTCTCCTGCCCGTTCCTACTGGAACTGCACTGAATCCAATGCTAAAAGCAACTGGCAAGTTAGAACAAGATTTTTCTCAATTCACTCATTTGCCATTCCACCACTTTTTTTTGTTTGGTTGTTTTTTTGCCATCTCTTCTTGTTTCCTCAAATCCTCTTCCTTTATATCTGCTGTGGTTTGGGGTTTAAAATTTTCCTATTACCTCCAGTGAGGCCTGTCATGTCAGTAGCATTCTGCTAAGTAAGAAATCTTAGTAGCATTTTACATATGAAAAAGTAAAATTTAGCACTTTTGCTAAAACTAAATTTGTGTGATTGAGTATTCCTAGTTAGGCTGAATACAGGGAAATAATTAATATGAATCTAAATTTAACTTCATTTTTATTTTTATCTTACAACACATCTTTATGAACCTTTGATATTTATAAGGGTCTGACTTCACATGCTTTCGTAGGTATATTTGTGAGGACTAGAACATAGGTTTAGCCTTGAACATAAAACCATAGACTCACGATCCACTGAAATAGTCATTATCTGCATACCTGTCCCACAGAGTTTATATTGCCTCTTGAACCAATTCAGATGAGCTTCAAATGAGCTCTGAATGCAATTTTCAGAAGTGCCCAGTGCTAGCCTGGTTCTGCTCCTTTTGAAGCCAATGATAAAGCTTACAAGGACTTTAATGAAAATAAAAGAGTGTAAGATACTTAAAATGACTCATTGTGTCTTGGCAGCCAAGAAATTCTATGTTAAGGTTTCACAACACACAGCGTTTTCTCCCCTGACACAAGGATGCAATGTGTACCCAGTCATCTCAGCAATGGGAGAGGACCACAAGCAATGCAGACTAAGGGAAAGATAAAATCAGCTGGGAGAAAAGAGCAGGAGGACAAGAAGGGTGATGAAAGAAGAGATAATGGAAAGAAACAACAAAGAGGAGGGAAGAAGAAAGAATTGTCGACTTCAAGGTTATTAGAGATCATGAAAAGAGGAAAGGATGAGAGAGGAACAGAGAATGAAGACATCAGCCAAAGGGGACAGAGAAAAAAGATGCGAAAGGGAGAGAGAGGAAATTTAAAAGTGACAAGAAGAGACAACGAGGAAGGAAAAAGATCTGGAAAAGGAAGCAGTAGAATGTGGAAGAGAAATGCTGGAGAGGAATACGGATGTAAAGCAAATCATGGGGCAAAAGCAAATGGAAATACTTGCTCCACTGTAGGAAAAGGATAACAGATTGAAAACAGGGAGACAGAAGCATAAGGAAAGAAAATGGAAGGAGTAAAATAAAGAGGGAAGTATGTAGATGTACAGCTTCATTGAGGGAAGTTAAGAGAAGATTAATCCATCCTAACAAAACAAGTTTTCCTTGCAAAATGACAGATAGGTTGTGCAAGTTTTTGTCTAGGTACCAAAAGAAAGTATCAACACTTTAGGAATTCAGAAGTCAAATGCTGTGGTAAAAAAAATAGATGGTAAAAGACAACAGGGTAAAAGTGGAAAAGCATCTGTGTTCCTACTGGCATTAGACCAGACAACAGCATTTCTGCTGTGTCTTCATGAAGAAAGGGATCAGCAGCATTCCCACTTCACATACTTAATTAGAGCTTGACAATCCTCCAAAATACCTGGGACTTAAAATAACATTTAGAGATTCACACATCCAGATTGCTCTCACGGAGCTGGCTAGAACAGGAATGGCTGGGAGGCATTGCTCTGACTGCTCAGAAAGGTAAAGGCAAAAGGAATTGCTGGTTTCTGTCCAGTTTCTGCTAAACAGGTGTTCTGGTACCGATAACGGCAACGCTGCCTGTTACTGACCCACCAGTGGCCCCCAGATCTCCGCTGCGGACCACCCAGCTCTGGTTCGGAGCCATCTGCTCGCCCTGGAGTGCTCCCTGCAGGCCCCCGGCGAGTGGCACAGGGAGGAGCTGCGGGCAGGGAAACCTGTTCTCTCTTTTGGCCTCTTAAACAGTTAAAAAGGGGACTTGTTTGTCAAGAGCTGCAAATCTGTTGTTTTCTGACAAGCACCCAAATTCATAGAGGCATAGACATACAATAAACTTACCATACCTTACAGAAAACTCCATTTCTTAGTTTGACAAAGTTTCTTCTCATCCCTTCCCTTTCTTGCCCGCTCCCCTTTTCTTCTTCCTTCCTCACATATTCAAATCAGGGAACTGCAAACACTGTATCTTTACAGGTTCACTTTGTAACCTTTTGTTTCTGGACTACCTGACTACAAACACCCAACCCACCCCCCCAATATTTTTATTATGAATCTACATGTAGTTTCAGAAGACATAGAGCTTTATAGCTGCAAACAGAGCAGTGAGTAAGAATCTGTGCTTCTAGCCCATTTTCCTCTTCTGCGTAGTCATTTAGCCTCTCTGTGCCCCAGTTTTCCTCTGCCAAATTCTTCCCTTTTTCAAAGCAGTATTGTGAGACTTTATCCATTAATGTTTGTAAAGTACTTTCAGATCTTCAGATGAGAGACAGAAATGCAAAGTATTATTGTGTCTGTCTTCCAGCCTCCCAACCTATGAATTCCATTCCTGGTGATTCAGTCAAATAAAACAGAATCTCAAATACATGGAAACCACCAGACAATAAAAAATTCTACATTCTGCTATGAAAAAATCCCACAGGAAATGATTACATTTCTCTAGCCTTTCTGAACCTTCGGCAGAAAATCACACCTCTACTATAGAGATTGACAGCATGGCCAAAATAAAACTATGAGAAAGATATAATTTTGTATTAAATCCCAGTTCTTTTGCACTGTGAAACATTCTGAAGAACCATTGTGAATTTTTGCACAACTTACTGGTTTACTCCCTCATTCAATTCAATAAGATTTTTCTTTTGCATTGCTAGCTACATGTGCTTTAAATATTAGTAATTTATAGGATACATATTCTGTCTGGTAGACTGTATTATTTATATGTGTATTCATTTACTTACTCAAGGGAAGATTAGATCCATCATGTAGCAGGTGCTAAGTGCTGTAAACTAAACAATAAAAGTAACATCAGTATTTAGAACTGATACGCCAGCTTACTAATAACCGGTCATGAAAGGTATTGTGTAGCAACCCATTGCAACTGAATCCCAGTATAGTTTGGAGGGTCCTGGAAAGGATTACTGTCTGATGGCTCTTGGCACGGCCAGTGTGTAAGAAATTAATGGCTTAATTCAGTTCCATGGGAGCAAATTTCCTCAGCACAAAAATAAAATGTTGCAGCAGTTTGCAGAATCAATGCTCTTCACCTCTATTAGTGACTGTTATTATTTCTTTGTTTTTAGAGTGTCCACTGAGTGCTATTATTAATCCCACAAGAGCGATAGCTAAAAAAAAGTGCACAAATAATGTACAAACCTGCCAATTCCTATGAAAACTACAGCCTAACTTAATAACATGCCCTTTCCTTAGTGAAAACCAGGCTGTAGAGATAAGAGCAGTGAGGATGAAAGTGCAGAGGGAGAGGGCTTGGTGCTGGGCATAGAAGGGACCGAGGATGATTGAAGGGGCAAGAGACAGAGAGAAAAGAAGAACTTATATTGCTTACTGTTGCTAAAACTGTTTCTGATGATTAAGGTGAACATTATCACCCTACTTAGTGAAAAATGCAGCCATGTGTTACAATGACCTGACTTTTATTTGCACGGTGTGCTGAGTTTGGGCTTACATAATTCTAGATCGAAGGATTTATACATACAAACTGTTGAAACCTTAAAGACAAGATTTGACTGAGATGGAAATAGAATGCACTGCGTTACTGAATCTCAACTGAAGGTTTCTGAGAGAGAGAAAGAGGGAGCCTAAGCTTGAGCCTGAGCCCAAGGCTCAGTGCAGGCTCTGAGCTGTGGTCAGGCTGGGTGCACTGCAAAAGCTTCCACGAAAGCTGCCTCCTCCCTAGAGAAGTGCAATCCTTCTGGTTCCAAAAAGCCATTGTCATTTTGTGGTAAAATCTCTAAAAGGAAAAAAAAAAAAAAGAAAAAAAAAAAAGAAAAAAAAAAAAGAAAGAAAAAAAGCAAAGTGTTTTCATTATACTGCAGATTACTATATCTTTGTTTTATCGGTATGTTTTAGAGATAATTTATGTTTTAAAATAAATTTTAAAAGTAAGTCAACCAAAACTATACACAATAATGAGGACAAAACTACCTCGGTTCTGTCTTTGCACATTTGTGTAACATCCTATATGGTCTCATGCTAGCTGAGCAATAAATCTGAATATGTAAGCTACATGTAAGTTTATCTAGCTCCTGTAGACCTAGATAAAAGCCTAGGAATATAGATTTAGATGTGGATCTTATTTGTAGTCTGCTATGCTGATGTTAGCTGTTTTTTGGTTGTTTTTTTTTCCCTGGGCTGAGCTTGCAGCGAGACTTTTAACCATTGGCATTTGGAAAAATCCTCCCAGAGCCCATTTGAGCATCACAGCCGTTTTCTCCCCAGCCCCAGGAACCTCCCTAAGTTCCTTCAAGCTGCTGAAAGTCTTTCTACTCGCCGCACACCTTCAGTCCTTTTCCCAGTGAAGAATGGGTAGTGGGGCTTAAGTGTATTTATCTGTTTGGCTCTCACCTTTTTTTCATTCCTGCTATGGAGTCTAAGCCCAATACTGAATCCACCTGCCACAGCAGTTGCTGTTCTGCTGCCCTGTCCTGCTTTCTGCTTATGCTTATGTTCCCAAAAAAACTTCTCTGGAATGTTCCGTGAAATGAATGGGACATTCTCCTTCACTGACAAGGTTTCTTTTACTGGATGCCCTGAATTTGTGGTAAAGTGCTAGTTCTGAACTTCACTCTTTACAGGGTGAGTTCCTTTTGTCACCTCACTTTTTATGGTGCTAAAGTATTTCTTTTGCTGCAATAAGCTATTATGTAGAGTCTACAAATAAGCTTCTGATCCTGTCAAATTACGTTCACTTTAAGTAAGAGGAAAGTGTATATCTCTTTTTCCACTTACTCTGATATTCATTTTCAAAGGATTTCACATCACTTGCCTCTTATAAGCACCTGTTCATAGATTTTTCTGGCATTGCTTCATGTACATATGATTGGTTAAGTCATTATATATAGGTAGTAGCTGATAGTAAAGTAGTAGTGTATATGCAAGTCTTATGTATGATCAGACATTCCAAAAATACAGACTCACAATTCCAGTGGTACAAGGAGTTATAGTTGTCTCCTTATCTAATCTGCTTAGGATAGCAAATAAATACTGTAATAACTTTATAGTTGAAACAGACTGCTGTATATCTGCATCCTGTATTTCACAATGGTCACCCACAGAATGGAAACAGCAGTAAATAGAAAAGTTCCAGGGTTTTAAAATGTTCTTATCAACTGCACTAAACTCTCATTTCATCTGTTAGATTTAGGTTAATATAAGCTTATGAGACTTGAAAACAAATATAGTGCCAAAATCAAAATCTGAAAGGTCTTTCTAAAATCCTTGCCTACATAAAAAATCTCTTCTGGTTTAATCAAAAGTATGATTTTAAACTGATGTGAACTGTACAGAGCCCTTTGTGAAGATACTCAGTTCAATTTACAGCAGGATGATTTCTTCTTTAGCTTCAGTTGCTTAAGGTTCTTTTAAATGACACAGAAATAAGGTAGTTTTTAAATTGTGTAATACTGTCCAAATGGTTGAGGTGTAATGGTCTAATTTTAAGACTGATGGATTGGATATACTGGTGCATCTTATAAATCCTGTCTGTTAAGACACTATTAATCCTGCCTGCCTGTAGCAAAAGTCTTGGAAAAGATGAGAAAAAACATTGTTCAGTTTTGATAATAGCTTATTCTCAAGAAGGTTGAGAAGTCTGTAGAGGAAAATGGTGGCTTCAAATAGCATGGGTTCATAAAGATGGAATCCTTGTAGTACGTCAGACAGACTGCAGAGGAACAGTCTCATGGCTCCTTGTTTGCCTTTATTCATTTAAATGCCATGGACACTTAGAGCCAAAGTTTAGTCAGTTCCTTTAATTAATACTTATTCCCATATCTTTTGATTCAACATCTTTAGAGGCTTCAGTCGTGCTTCAGTGATGCAGCTGGTCTTGATAGGAAATAAGCATTGTAGATCACTGAAGATACCTAGCATTTAAAAAAACCACATGAAGCAATAGCTTGTCTCTCTTCAGATCTCAAAACATTTGTCTAAAAATAAAAATAACTAGTGAGAACATCTAAATATTTAGATACAAAGTATTTAAAATATAAGACCCTTTATATAAGATGCCCTAACCATTTATTTTTTAACTTAAAGAAATAGCCAAAGTTTGTGCTAGCCATGTGCAACCACAGCAAAGAATAAATGGTAAGGGCCATACAGACTTCTTCACCAAGGGCCATATTTTTACCTAATTTGTGTCAGAAGAAACTATGCAAAAACTAGGGGTTTTATCTTTTTACAAGCGGAAAGATTAATGTGTGATGTCAACCTCTAAACTGGTCTTTAAGATATTAAGAATGACAGTAATACTTACACTTTTAGTCAAGATCATGGTCTTATACTTGGTCCTGTGCAAAGACATAAAGCAAGAGAAAAGGAGAATTGTCTTTAAGGATGTTGTTTAGAAGTCTTGTCCGAAGCACACAGACTGTTTGTTACACAGAAGAGAAACTTCAGTCACATAGTGAACCCCAGAGGTTTTACCAACTTAAATCCTGGAAGTGCTTCCATATTTTAATGTTTTCTAATGAATAACTGAACTGGTCCAGATGAAGACCATATGAGAACTTCATTTAACAAATTCCAGTTTCAAATCTCTTTCAAGATTGCATTAATCATGATTGAAGCTTGGCCCTGCTGAGCTCCTCAGAAGTAGGTAATGCTTACTGGCTTTAAAGAGCTAAAATTCAGCTTAATGGAACATGACAGCCCCATTGCACTAAATTCTGGGTTGCTTAATTCCTGATTTTAAGAAACTTTCAAGTCTCTGCAGGAACCTTTGTGAAACAAAAATTTACCAGTATGGACCAACTCTGAGGAAAGCATTCTTGTAACTAAAGGGTGAAAGCCAAAATCTGCATGAACTCTGGATTCAACCAGTGAAAAAATTCAATGTTATGGAAATCTGATGTTTCAGAATGCAACATCTGAATTTGCACGCATGCTTTTTAGAATTTGAATGCTTTCTTCAAATGAAGCTTTAAAGCATGGCTAAAATTCAAAACTCAGGCTCAAGAAAAGCGACTTTTTGGAACTCGTGTAGCATTCGTCTATTCAGTAAAAAGAATATAAATTAATTCTTCCTTTGTCTTTCCTGTGATTTAGTGTAGCAGTTCAAATACCAGCTAATGATTGTACTTAGCATTATAATTTAGCTTATTCTGTGGTGATCGCAATCATCTTTGCAATGTAGAAAAAACTACCCATTTTCTTTGATGACTCTAATGTCATTCAACTACTAGAAATTCCACTGACTGCTGTATCAGTGTCTTCTCTGACTGATGCTGTAGCTTGGTGTTTGGGAGTGTTTGGGTGGGTTACCATTTCTCTGCAAGGGGCCAGCATTACTTCCCGTTCTACACATTTCCTTTTCCTTAAGCATTTCCTTCGCTTCATGGAGAGGTGGTGCGACCTCATGACACTGTGCAGTGGGATTAAAGCAATAGCCCAGATGGAAAACAAAACAGCTCGCTGTAGTGTTAGCTATTACCTAAGCATACATCATGGGGATATTCCATTTGCTGTCAACCCTACTCATTCCTGGTGGTGTGAGGATGTCAGGCTGCTGCTGGAAATCTCCACTAATCTGCTGATACTAGAGATATCCAGAAAGCATTTGAGTGGGCAGGTGAGGAGTAGCAGACAAAAACAGTTTATGAATTAAAAAAGTATATTTGTCCCCAGCGTGGAATTAAGCTCAGGTTTAGCAATGCCTAGAGGTCCCCAGGGCTGGCACCTGTGGAAACAAGGACTGAGCCAGTAAATGTTTTTTAATGGGCAGCTATATCTTTCCTGTCAGTAACACCGCTCTATATCTCTTCCATTATTATTCTAGGTGTCCCACCCCTGGGTGTGATGGCTCTGGGCATATTACTGGAAATTATGCTTCCCATCGAAGGTACGTAAAGAGAAGTTTTTGTTCTTTAAATCAAACAACTGAAGGGCTAGAAGGGACCTCAACAGAACTCTCTTCCCTCTCTCAGCAATGAAGTAGGATCGAGTGCTGTACGTAGACATACATTAGTCTAACTCATTCTGTTTATCACCAATGAATAACATTTCTCAGTTTCAGTGTGGCTCAGTACCCAAATAGGTAGGAAGATTTTTGCTGATATCTAGCAAAATCTTTGTAGAAAATGAATTCAATTTTTCTACCTTCTCTGTTAGCCCAGGGAAGCAATTCAACATTCATAACTTTCTACTGCTTTACATTCTAAATGACTTAACTCTTCTCCTCACAATCCTACCTTTTCTGGACTCAAATCCCATTCCTGCATTTTTTCCCCCAGAATTATGTTTCCTGATTGTTCCTGTCAGTCTCTTCTAGACTCCCTTTGTATTTCTTGAAATGCAAAATTGGATCCAGTTCTTTACCTCCTCTCCCAGTTGAAGTCTTACCACCTTTAATCAGAGGGAAAAAGTACCTCTCTCATGTAATATACACCAGTCTTAGTACATTTCAGAATAAAGTTTGGCTTGTTTTTAATTGCAACACATTGTATACAACTATGTCAAGCCAGAAGAATGGGAAGAGAATGGATGAAAGCTGTTACCGTAACTGCTTAAACTATAACTGTGGTCCTTACCAAGGGCCAAAGAAAGCTTCACATTTACTAATTAGGGTATTGTTGGTGCCCCAAAATGAATTACGGTGGTACTACTGTAGAGGTAATGTTACAAATACAGTGTAATTAGCAATTCCCCTGTGGCTATTTGAGAACTATGAATCAGTAGAGAAGAGCTGCACTGTATTTTGTAACTAGCTATTCACTGTTTAATCAAAGAATAATAGTGTAGCCCACTTCTCTTTTGTTAGCAAAGGCTCTTTACTCCCATGCATAGAAATACTGTTGAGTCTGGATATTTGCTTGCCTCACGAAGTCCTCGTAGATTTACAATTGGCTATAATAAGTCAATGCACAAATTCCCAGTTTAAATGTATTCCCAGTAAAAGGAACAAAAAGTTTAAAGTTAAAACATAAATAACATAGAGATTGGGAATGTGCCATACCTTTACATGCTGTAAAAATGAAAGTTCACAATGACAACTTCTGTAATGCACAGTTAAACATCAAAAGTACAAATAACATTATAAAGGAGAAGATGTAAACATTTTAAAAGCACTTACATGATGCAGGAGATTAAATCACACTGTCAAAGGGATTTAAGGCCAAATTTATAACTACGTTTAACTATATGTAGCTTTATCAGCTCACACCTCTACTAACAATATGCTTGGTGGAGCTATGCCCCGACTTTGCTATTTCAGGAAGTTGTTTATGTATTTGGCCATATACTTAACCAGAAACAGGCAGGACAGTGAAGATGCAGAAGGCCAAGCGTCACATTTTTGTTTGTATCTCATACTATCCCTTACAACCTTTTCAGTTTCAGAAGGAAAGGAATGGCAAGCTTCTCTCCTAAATGGCTGCTGAGATGTCTCAGTATCATTTGTATTTAAAATGGCTGCTCAACAGCAAGCGCGCATGAAGGCAGATTTAACTCTGCCATAAGTCGCCGTAGCTCCACACACCCATTCAATGTATGCAAGAAGTTACATCGTATTTACCGGTGTGGAATTTCCCTTCGCGTCTTTTATCTTCATATATAAGGAATTAAACTGATATAAAAACGAAGTAATATGTTTACTTTGTAATAGCTTTTGGTTATTATAGGATCAAAAAAATTAAAGCAAAGGCTCATCCTTGACATATGTTTTCTTGGTGAATCTGCTGTCAGAGGAGAAATGAATTAATCATAACCTCAGAAGCTGTCTGTTGGAAATGTCTGTTTAGAGGACCTGAAAGGTCTTAGAATTTTCTAATAAATCATAGTGCCAGAATAGAAAGATCTATTGCAAAAAGATGATGCACCAAAATACCAATAAGTAGGTGATAATTAAATTGATTTAATATGTAGAAAGCATTAAATCATTAGTCAAGGCACACATTCTTCATTCAGATTTTGTTAGGAAAATGTCATCGTCTACAAGCATACCCATCTGTACACCTACTAAAAAAAGTATTGCTTTCTGAGGCATTTCTATTAACTATTTAGTTTTCGGATGCAAAACCTGATTATTCTCACACAGTGGGTACAACTAGTCTCACAGATAGGCTAGGGATATCTGTAACTCGTGTCCTCTCCCCTTCACTTTCTGCAGTTCACGTTGGATGGGGGGAATGAACCAACCTGTTTCCAAACTGCCCGCTTGCCCCAGAGCCTGCTTCCTTTTATCCTAAATCCCTCAGACCCTGTTTCTCCTGCCTCTGCCTTATTAAAGATTATGATATTATTATTGTTTTCAAAGAAAACTGTTTTTAAGTGGCACAGGCTTTCTAAGGTTTAGTTTGTACACAGTGAACTATGATGCTTTGGTGCGCACTATGTAAGTTGGAACAAACAGCAGCTTGCTTTAAAAAGGAAGACTGTCAGCTGCATTTAAACTAGAAAATGAAATGGGATGAGAGCACAGATCCAGCCATCAGAGTGCAGATGCCTACACTAGTAAATTGTTAGCCTGTCCCCTGGCATGGTACTGACCCTGGGGCACTGAAACTCTCCCAGGCAATTCTCAGACATGATTTGGGGCTCAGCATGGGTCCAGATCGTTCTCTATAAGCAATATGGGTGTAGCTGTCCTGCTTTACAGAGACAGAGAGTTTAGCTGCATGGATGTGAGCTTGCTGGTCTTGGCTCAAGACAGCAGTTCTAGATCCCTTCTGTTTACCGCTACAGGGGTAGCCATGCCATCTCACCACACACTATGTCCAATATCTTGTGCTAACATTCGTCCCTTTTTTAAATTGACTTATTTATGACTTTACAGCATGTAACCTCTATTTTTGTCTATTGTTATTTACCAACACGGAATTCTGTCTGTGATTGCATCACTCTTTTCTCCGCTTGTTCCTCCCAGTTCTCGCTGGTCTTGACAAGACAAAATAACTGAAAATTTTGCTACCACTGATTCTATCTCTTCTTTCTGCAGACAGGGTCTCCTATACAACACTGAAGTATCTTTTGTTATGCTGAAAACAAAAATTTAATCTTCTATTTAGTTTCTTTCTCTGCAGAAATTTTTCTTTGGTAACACTACTTTGTCTCTTGTTGCAATACTTTTGAAGGTGTTCTACTGATGGATTTCTTTTTTAATATGATATGTTAAGATGGAAATAACATTTATATGCAGGACAAAGCATGATTTTTTGATAGACATATTTGTGTCCTTAGATAGCAACTACTTAAAAAAATCTTTAAATATCTATTAAAGTCATTGTCAAGCCTGCTAAATGGTTTCTATAATGAATTTTTCATACGCAAAGGGAAAGCTGAGCTTGTAAAATCTTGGAAAAGATATATCTTTTTCCATCTTATGTGGTTGAAACCAACATCCTAGGTGTCCAGTTAAATGTAACATTGCTTAGCCTAACATATAGATTTGTCTCTACCAAATCTTTTTGTCTGGGTGAGTTCTGAGCACTTAAACTCTTTCTCAGGAAGGCATTGTACAGCTCTGAGCTCTGCCATGTTTTTATTCAACAGTTCTATAGGATTTTTACATGACGACTGAGAAGGTTTGATAGTGTTTCTGATGCGCTCCCTAGAGAAATCTTTATTCCTACCAAGAGATCCAAAGGCTCCTGGGTTTTGAGCCTACTCTTCCTTCCCTCTCAGACATACAGAGGACGGAATGTCTCTCAGCCCTGAAACACTGCCTTCTATTTCTTTTAAAGCTGTCGCTGCTGCTGCTGCTGCTGCTGAGTCAGCTGGAGGGATTATTAGGCAGAGGGTTTAAGAGCTGCTTTCCCTGGCTCCTCGGGGACTGCCTGTGCGTGTGGTCTGCACAGTGCCTGCAGTCCTTCCCGCCGTCGCAAACTGAGATACGCGGATTCCCCCTCGCGGTTGCATACTGCAGCTCTCCTTGCTTAAACCACTTGAGCTTTGATTTTGGAAACTGGATGGAATTACCTATTCTGCCAGTTTTTCAGATAGAAAATGTATCTCTTGTAAACTATACCCAAGAATGACAAACTGCATTTTAAAATGTTTTCTCTCACTCAGTCTTTCAGGCTGTCCGCGAGCAAAGAAAAGTGGAATCAGGATAGCACAAAGCAAGGAAGACAAAGAAGACCAAGAGCCAATTAGGTGAGAACAAATATTGTCAAAAGGCCTTCATGTATTTTATAACATCATACATTTCTTCAGCTTTTTATTAAAGCTTAAATATTATTGTGTGATAGTTATCCAAGAGCAGATGGCCACATTGATTTCTATGAGTGAACTGCAAATCAAGGATCTGTGATGATTTATTCTAGCCAAGGATACAATCTTCTACAATTTAGAAACAGTTTAAAATATGGGTTTTTTCACATGAAATTAAAACATTGCATAGATATTTATCTCCTGAAGAAAACCTTAAACGTGTTTGCATACCATAGACAAACCATACATGCTAAATAAAGTAGTTGCAGGAATAGAGAACTAAGTATTTATATGAGATTGCTGCAACAAATCTGACTGTTTATGCAGTTTACAAGAGGAACAAATGCCTACCTGTGTAGGTCATGGTTTCTTCTTGCAAGGTGCTCTGATACCTGTGGCCACTGAACTCAGCTGGTTTAGTGACTGCTTAGACCGTGCAGAACTGGATCCTCAGTGGAGAGCTGCAGCAATATTTTAGTGTGGGACAAACAGTGAAGTAACCAACCTTGTTTTGACATGTGTTATGTAGCAGCATACTAAAAAACCATTATTTTCTTTCATTTCACTTTGAAGATTCTAACCTGTTCCTTCTAACCCTGGTTATTTGTTTTTTGGAAATATACAGGGCAAATGTATGGGGGAATTCCCAAGTAAGGAAAAACATCAGATGAATACAGAACTGCCTTCATTGATCTCTCTAGGCTGTAGCGCATAGTTTGTTATAATCTCTCCTATTCAGAGAGTGGTTAAAGGTGCTCAGCATTTCTGAGGAGGCGCTATGATCACTTTATACCTAACTGTTTATACCTAACATTTTCATGACTTCAGACAAGTCTTGTTTAAATTCCATACACATAAATAAAATGTACCAAGGATTATACTAAGTAGGATTTTATGCTTATAGAGTTTTTATGGGCAATTTCCCTGCTGAGTGGAGCTCAGTAGCCAACATTTCAATTCCAGTGTGATATTTACTGTAATGAACACCTGCAATTCAAATATATATCTCAGTCCTTTTGTTGCAGTTGCACAATATGAACATCTGTGACTTCATCTACTAGCTAGCCTTCTTACAGTTTATCAAAGAACACTTTTTTTTTCATATTAGTAAAGTTCTGCTTGAAATTTTACCCACTACAGGGTATCTTGACTATTTTTAAGACCACAGTGCATGATTGTTCTTTTCTTTTCATGTCGGGTTTATTTTGACTTTGTTGTAGAGGCTACCAGGTATATGATGGCAAGACAATAAAGTTTATCTCATCTATCTGCTATCCAGATGTCCAGTTCCTGGTTGTGATGGTCAGGGTCATATAACTGGAAAATATGCATCCCATCGCAGTGCATCAGGGTGTCCTCTAGCTGCCAAAAGGCAAAAGGATGGATACCTAAATGGCTCACAGTTCTCTTGGAAGTCAGTGAAGACGGAAGGAATGTCATGTCCAACCCCAGGATGTGATGGCTCAGGACATGTCAGTGGTAGTTTTCTTACTCATCGTAGGTGAGTAACTATGGCTTATATTTTTCACTTACACTTATTATTTAAGTTAGATTAGCAAGATTTGAAATACAGCTTTTTGTCATGGCATTTCTCTGTTCTTTTTGAATTTTGTTGTTACTTTGAAAATTAATCTTCCTATGTATGTTTGTAGATAACTAGAAATGAAGACACACAATTTTTTTGATGCAAGTCCTTGCAGGTAGAGACCTGAATCTGAATCTGTAATACACAGAAATTTTTAGGGAAAAACGTGTGCGTGACAAATAACTGTAAATCTGCTACTGCTTTATTGAGTGACTCTGGACAAATTACCTTAGGATGAACTTTGTAATACACACCTGAATCCCCCTGGTTTTCAGAGATGTCAAACACATTGTTGGTTCCCAAACATCAGAGCATGGAACTAAAGAACTTAAGGAACCAGTTCCATAAAAACAAAGTATTTCTTTTCATTTGATAATGAAAATGTTCACTCAAAACAATAAAAGTAGAATACAGCAGATTAATTAAAACTAACGAAATACAGATATTTGACAAAAGAAATGCAAAGCCTAATTTTTCATAAACTTAGCAAAAATAAGAGAACTTCAGTGATGACACTTTTCATCGCTTTTAAGAGATTAAGGAAGAGAAAGTGGCCAGTCTATTAGGGATAAATCTTGCTGCCATTTTAGATATTAGCTTATGAGGAAGCAATAGTGTTCTTGGAGCTTTGGGTGGGAATCTCAGCCTGAACATGACTATAATGCCAGAGCAAATTTCTTCTTATATAGTCACTAATATAAATTCTATTACTTCAAATATGTCAAGCCAAGGTGCCTAATTTGTCACCCTTCTCCAGGCAGACCTCAGTTGAACTTCTGTACCTTTTAGTTAGCTAAACCAAGATGATCTTGTTTTGTAGTCAGTTCTAGATGTAGAGGTGAAAAGTGTACTTCTTCTTCCTTCTCTTGCCTGTAACTATCCCCTTTGATTCTTTATCTGACAACCCTTTATAGCTTAACTCAAAAGCCTTACCCTTACTACAGCCTCTCCAGACTTTGTGCACGTAGTTCCTATTTGTTGCTTAGGTTCAGAGCTGTTTTTCTACTCAGTGTTTGTACGGTACCTACCATGAAGGGATTCTGGTCCATGACCTGAGGTGCTACTTAAGTGGTCAAATATATTTCACAGTCTGCTCTAGGGAGCAGCAGATGCAAAAGCCCCGACCATTTGTTCAGATGTTGTCCACATGTGGATTTAAGTTTTTGACTTTCAGTAAAATACCAGTGTCAGTGTTCATATTTCAGTTTAGCTTTCTTCATAATGATGCGACATTTATTTAACTCGTAGAGGTCCATGATTAAAATTTTGAAATTATTTTACCTTTAGTTGAAAGATACAATATAATTACTGAGACATTGCTTTCAATTAGTATTTACATAGTATTTACATTTTCAAGGAGAAAATTCTTGCAACAAGGATAAATAACTTCTAAAAGGAACACACTGATATTAATTTAACTGTTCGTAAAAATTAAGGGACAAATGGTACCTAAATATTTATTTTTTAATAGGAATGTTTTAATGAAAAAATAGAATAAAATTTTAACATTTTTTTTCAGTCGAGAAACCTAAATATGACATTTAGCCACATAGCAGCCATGTGCTTTCTTGAGTACCATTAACTTAAGTAGAAGCTGAGACATGTAAAAGACCTACTTTATAAGACTAGTTTTTGGGCAAAAGGGTCCATTGTTAGAGGAAAGCACCAGAAGATGAAAAGTTGCTTAAAAAGACTGATTGAAGTAGATGATTGAATTTACTTAGCTGTCTTGATGTAACAAAGTGCCAATATTCTAAGTTGTTGTGAGCAAGTTTAACATTTTCTTGAAGCTTCCATAAGCTATGGCAATACTAATAAAAAGCCATATTATTTTAAAAATATGATTAATTCTTGTAGAATTCTTAAAATGCTGTTAAAAGGGCGTAGTTCATTTGCTCATACAAAGAAAAGTGCTTGAAACCCTTTTAGACACCTTAGGGTAATTTACATGGCCTCCAGCTGTTGCTCAGAAAGGCACACATCCATGGTAGGTCCAGTGTCATATTTACTGACCTTCATGTTATATTTTTCTAAAATGGCATTTCATGTCTGTATATAGACAACTGACTCAAACTCTGCACGTAGGGTTGAGCTTCAGAAAAATTCACCTACTTTAAGAATCTACTTATAGGTGAACAAGGTGCTTTTGCTCCTCTTCCAGCAAATGGAGTCAATGGATCCTGGAGAGTTGTTCACTTCACCTGTGAAGTAGACACCTGCCCGTGATCAGAGTTGTACCCTAAATGTCACTGAGTGCATCAACAGGGAGTGGGATACCCTTGCCTATGCATAGACACTTCATGCCATTGGAAGTGTTGGTGGGGCATGCAAGATAGCCACACTGGGCTGGCAAAAATGAAGATTTGTGAGACATTGCCATTCTTTGTGCCAGCTGAGACCTGAATGTGCTTCGCAGGGGATCTGGAAGGGTGCAGTTAAATTAATGGGCCCCAGAGCTCCATGGGAGCTTTGACACATAGTTCCTATGCAGACTTTAAACCTAAGTTTAAACTCCTACTCTGGAATCTAATCCCACCTGAATTGCAGACTATGCACTTCCTTACCTAAGGATGGAATATTCCCTCACTTTTAGCGTATCCATTTTAACTGGCTGTGGTCTCATCTTCTACCTCTAACAATATTTTGCTATACCGTTGTAGCTGTAAATCTCAAATGCCACCTTCTGAAGAGATGCAATGCTATGACAATTATAGACTGAAACCAGGCTTATCTACAGCCTTTTGCAGATATAGCTGTGTCCAGCATGCGTGGGGAGAAAGCAGGGCTATGACCATTAACTGTCAGTAAAAGCTCAAAAACAGTAGTAGTTAAACATCTTCAATTTTGGCAGTACGGCTTGCTTCTCTCCTGATAGGTCACTTTTCTGCCCCAGTACAAATATTTTTCTATCGATCAGCAGACTTCTCTAAGCATATATATTAATGGCATGTGTAGTGTCCTTAATGTCTTATTTGAGATTTTATATTCTGCCATTCATAGACAGCTGTTAATATGGTATTGTCCAAGCAGCTGTAATACTCTGGAAACTGGAACAGCAGACTGGCTTGTGAAAATGATGCCAACTGTTGAATTAATTTTTTATATATATATAGATATATATATATAAAAAAAATTGAGATTTTTGAAGAAGAGATTTCTTAGAGCTGTTGTTGCACCTTGTATGCATGGTGTAATTCCACTGATACCAATGGACTCTTGAGATGACCTACAAGTGCTGGTAAATCAGCACCTGCTCCAACTGGTATTACATAGTCTGGAATTTAAATATATACGTATTTGTACATATATGCCTCTGAAGTAGAAAGAAGTAGTCAATTGAAAAAGTCACAAATTTCAGTAAGTTTTGAATCCTGCCCTATGAACAAAGGCACCAGAAAGGGTTTCTGTTCATTTAACGCTAGCCATGCTTGTCTGCAGAAATTTGTATGAATAGTTTTATTTTGTCAAGGAGTTTTGCATACGAAAGAATAGCAACAGGGGGTTATCAGAAGGGACTTGAAGCATAGGATTAAGAGTGCTGTACTTGAAAAAGGAACCTCTGCTAGCAGGAGAGGCCAGTGTGAAATTAGGTGACCTATCAGCAGTATGAAAATTGGAAGGCATGTAAGCATGGAGTCAGTAGATAGGTAAATGAAGTAGTTTCTAATGAAATGTAAATTGGTTATTATGCTGTAGATTTCCAGTTTGGTTCTTGAACAGGCCCTTACATCCTCATATTTGATTTAAAAAGATTTTTCTGGATGGCATCATTTCTAATACAATGATCAGTTGGGGACTTTCTCCAAATATACTTGGATTTAGCAAACCTTCTCCTTAGCATGGAAGGGGAAATGTGCTTGTGCTGACTTCAGTGGAAATTACATTCAGGAATGCCTTTTCAGATCTAAAACAGTGTTCTTGCTCCCATCTCCTGTCCACTTGTATTTAAGTCAGTGTTCACCCATTTCAAACAGAGTAATGTAGGTTTAAATGTCCTTTACTGTGGAAAATTGTTGTGGTTTAACCCCAGTAGGAGCTCAGTCCCACACAGCCACTCGCTCCCTCCCTCCCAGCAGGATGGGAAAGAGAATCGGAGGGGTAAAAGCAAGAAAACACCTGTGTTGAGACAAAGACCATTTACTAAGTAAAGCAAAAGCTGTCCACACAAGCAAAGCAAAATAAGGAATTCATTTGCTACTTCCCATAGCTCTGAACGTCCCCCTCTTCCTTCTTCTTCCTTCAGCTTTATATGCTGAGCATGATGTCATGTGGTATGGAATATCCCTTTGGTCAGTTGGGGTCAGCTGTCCCGGCTGTGTCCCCTCCCAACTCCTTGTGCACCCCCAGCCCACTCGCTGGTGGGTGGTGTGAGAAGCAGAAAAGGCCTTGGCTCTGTGTAAGCACTGCTCAGCAGTAACAAAAACATCCCTGTGTTATCAACACTGTGTTCAGCACAAATCCCAAATATAGCACCATACCAGCTACTAGGCAGAAAATTGACTCTATCCCAACCAAAACCAACACAAAACCATATGCTAGTAGAGCTAAAATATACTGTCCTGGTTTTGGCAGGGATAGAGTTAATTTTCTTTCTAGTCACTGGGATACTTTTGTGGTTTGGATTTAGGATGAGAATAATGTTGATAACACACTGATGTTTTCAGTTGTTGCTAGGTAGTTGTAGTGCCTACACTAAGTCAAGGACTTTTCAGCTTCTCGCTGTGCCCTGCCAGGTGCACAAGAAGCTGGGAGAGCACAGCCAGGACAGCTGACCCAGACTGGCCAAAGGGACATTCCCTGCCATAGAACGTCATGCTCCGGATAGAACTGGGGAAGCTGGCTGGGAGGTGGGATCACTGCTTGGAAACAGACTGGGCATCAGCAGTTTTTTTCCACATGTGGTGAGCAATTGCATTTGTGCATCATGTTATTATTGTTCTTGTCGTTATTGTTGTTATTATTATTATTAATCCTATTAAACTGTCTTTATCTCAACCCACGAGTTTTTTTTCCCCACTGGGATGGGGAGGGGTGAGTGACCAGCTACGTGGTGCTTAGTCACTGGCTGGGGTTAAACCATGACATATACAAGAGATAATCAAATTATAAATATTTTCCCCATTTGCAAGCTAATGCTAAATAGAAATGAAAATGTGGAGAAGGGGAATTTTTCTTTAGTGTATCAGTGTCCTCAGTGAGGACAGTGGGACTCCAAGATCCATAAACAAGTTTATAGAATAGAGTTTGTATTCGAGCAGCAAGGGCATGCTACTGTGTTTGCAAAATATCTAGATGTGTTGGGAGGAAGTAATGGACACCATCCAGTGCCTTTTCGCTTCTGAGGGAATGTATGTAAAACTCGTGAGGTGGTTATGGGAAATGTTTACCTATGACTGTTACGGGCTATCCATTTTACGCATAGGAAGGCCGAGTCAATGGTAAGGCTGCAGGAATCCTGCAGGAA
The DNA here is from genome assembly GCF_011004875.1 of Balearica regulorum gibbericeps. Classification (NCBI taxonomy): domain Eukaryota; kingdom Metazoa; phylum Chordata; class Aves; order Gruiformes; family Gruidae; genus Balearica; species Balearica regulorum. The sequence continues at coordinate 20,905,341 of NC_046186.1, forward strand.
GCTAATAGCAGTGCAGTCAGTTCAGCCGTCACCTCATGTGCACGTCCTGAGGTGAAGGAGCACCGCCAGTGTTGTTTCCTCCAACTGTTCTAGTTTGGTCACAGCTCTGAGCTGCACAGCTGCACTGCTAAGCCTGGCAACAGGCAGATTAGGAAAAGATGAAGAGATAAAAAGATAAAAACTCAAGACAGGAGCTGCCCTCAGGAGCTGCTTGCTAGAATCAGGCAGATACCAACACTCACACAGATCCTCAGAGAACCTCTGAGCTCCCAAACACTCGAAGCATTCGGGAGATGACACATATGAGGAAAGAATGGAGATGTAGATTTTCATGTGCAGATCCTTTTTCTTATGAAGTATGCTTTGCTAGAAATAGATATTGTCTAAAAAACCTGTGTCATTGACCTCAGCTCCTGAAGGGGAGTTTTGCAAGTGCCACCTACAGTCAAACCTCCTGGTGCTCAGGGCTGCAGCTTCAGCCTGTGCCCATAGAGCAGCATCTCACCCCAGGGTTTATCTGGAGTGGGTGTTCACATGCAGAGTGCCAAAGGGGCAGTAGCTCTAAAATCCAGATTCTTTGCATCTCCAAACATGTGCTAGTGGCTGCAAATTTGTTCCTAAATTATTGTAGAGCTTTCAGTCTTTGTTTGCCTGAAGTCACATCCTCTTTTAGCATCAGCATTTCTCAACTTCAGCATTTGAAAACATAAAAATACTTAGCATTACTTCAGTGAATGAGTCTTGTAAAACTGAGCTATATGGCTACAAAGGGCATGAGAAGGCCTCAGATTATTCTGATTTTTATGTTTTGTATGTAGGCTTGCAACCTCTGTTATTTGAGCAATATCAGTCCTGCAGAGTCCTGGACCTGAAATAGCCTTTGTGTTGATGCAGTGTTGCCTGAGACCTATAGATGAGACAGCAAGACTTGTATTACACTAAGTTGTCTGAGATAGATACTAAATGCAAGCTACTCCTTTCAGTTCATGGAGAAATGAAAGTACCCAGAATTTAGATGGAGGTAATCAGTTCCTAGCAGGTGTTGGCTTTTCAGCAGGATAGGAGGCTTATAAAACCTGAATTTAAAAAAAAAAAAAAAAAAAAGTTTTCTGATATTTGCAAATAAATAGAGAGAGGAAAATTTAGAAGCTTTATTAAACAACTGAAAATATAATGTAAAGTTATATCAGATCTGAGATTTTATATATATATGTATATATATGATGCAACATTCGCTATGGACTAATGCAAATTAAAGATATCAGAAGATGCATACTAATACTGTGATTTGGTGCTGTGAACCACAGAGCAAAAATGAGATATGTCATGATAAAATACCTTGTATAAAAACAACAAAAAAATAATTGTAAGCATCCTTTAAAAAACAAAGAATCCAAACTGCCAGATGAATTCTCAGGATGCTCTAAACTTCCAAAATACTATGTTTGTGAGGAATTTGTGTCCAGCAATTATATCTGTAAGCAACCAAAGGTTAAAAAGCACTTTTGAAAGGTGTTCCTATGCTATGTTGAAGATAATGTTGAAAATGGTAAAAACTTTGCAGAGAGGAAATCTTTCTTGTTCTTCCATTTATCCATTTATGAAAAGTAAATACTGTCAAACTCCAGATTTGTAAGAAATGTTTAATATACAACTCGTTAAATTATTTGATTTCATCTATTTCTAGCCAGGCCTCTTGTCAAGTCAACTCTTGTCCTTTGTTTTTGTTGCCACAGTAAGTTGACAGTGTGCCACATTTGAGTCAACATTAATTCACTCTTAATTCTCATTGTTTCACTTTTTTCCTAATAGGTTTTTAAAAAGTTGTTTAGGGTGTTTGTTTGTTTGTTTTTAATCTGCCTGTTCCCTCCCTGCCATTGATTTATTTTGCTGTTTCCCACCTCTTATTTTTTTCCTACAAGCTCTACATTGCAATTCAGCAGGAGAAAGTCATACAGTGTTAAGAGTATAGAAGAACTAACCAAACTCACGGCATTTAACAGTAATTACAACTGACAATGATAAGCGTCATCATGATGACATTATTGAAAGATGACAAACATGCAAATGTGCTGACATCTCCAAGAAGGCAAGGAGAGAAATATGGCAATTAAATGTAATAATAATATACAAAAAGAAGAAAAATACTAAACTAAAATCTCTGAGGTGGATCCTGCATTACAAAGGATTTTTTGACTTAGGAATTTTATGTTAACCCATAAGCTTGAGGGAAAAGGGTCTTTTTAAATCGCTTTTCAACACCTTCCTCTTCCTATCCTCCTACTCTCCTACTGCATCTGTGCTGGCCCTCTTCCCTTCTCTGTCCCCGTGGCTCCTGTTCGGTCTTTCTTCTGTGCTTCTCAGTCCTCAGCATTTGAGGTATCTGGCCCTCCAGTAGCTTCTCTGGGAACAGGACAGGCGGTCTTACCGGTGTTGCTTCCAGCAAGCAGGCTTCTGCTCTGGGCCCTGCAGCCCTGAACGGGGCTGATGGCAGAGAAGGCGCTCCCCGTTGTCATACACACGAAGTACATGGAGGGTCTGGCAGCCAAACACTACCTCACATCTACCGAGCATCTCCAAGTGACAGTCTGTCAAAGGCTTGTAACTCTGCCAAATCTACATTTGTTTTCATGAGGACAGCAGAATGCATCTCTAAACTCAGAGCAACACCCCATGAAATGTCAAGTCTTGCTCCAATTCATGCACAATTAGAGGTATTTTCTGAATTATAAATATTATTTTATATTGAGTTATATTCCTCTCTGTATAGACAAAACAAGGTATATGGACAAAACAATGGTATACAAATATTTTCTGAGACATGGATTTTTTTTTCCTGTGACATTTGGAAAAAAACTGAGCCTGGCCAGACACCTACCGTGGAAGATTTCAGTCATATCAGTTAAAATTTGGCAAAAGTCAGAAGTGACTAAATGCAGAGCCTGGTTGTTGAAAGAGTTAGGCCCTTTGACTGTGGGTAGTTCTACCAGCTTTTTTCATTACGAGCTGGAAGAAGGATGGAATAGCATTTTAATCAGATGTACAGTCTATTAAACTGGAAGGCTCCTAACAGAGAGCTAATCTAAAAGGACTTAAGAGCTTTACTTACCTTGGGAAAGTCAAGGAGAAAATAATATGAAATTCATATTAGAAAAAGCAGACTGCACAATATAAACAAGAAAAATCATTTTACTGAGCAGACCTGACAAATGACAGGAGACAGTAATTTGTACAGGTGCTTGCAATGTGACATCTCCTTGATTTCAGGCACTTAGCAGAAGCTCTCTGGTTATAAGCCTGTTTGTCCATAGCCCATAAAAAAAGCAGAGATGACTGGATGGCTTTTTAGATTTCAGGTGGGGTGACTTTTCCTTTTGAAGTACTTTTTTTCTGTCTGCTGTCTATAGAAGTGCCTAGAGAAACAGCGCTTCATTTTAAGTGAGCTGGGCTTGGTCACTAAATAGATCACTTGAAATTTTTAGCTGCCCAAGAGTACTACTCAGAGGTATGTAGCTAGAGATACACCTTACCTATTTATACACAGAGAAATCTCAGCCTGTCTCACCTTCACAGTACATGCCCTGTTTGACTGACCAGTAAATCACTGGGCTTCAGGTCATCTGTCCTGTTGCGTGCAGTCACAGGGCAGAAGAAAGGCTGATAAACTTTGCAGTCCCTGGCCTCCAGCTTCTGGGGCACTCAGCGGTGCTCCATTAAGTGCACACTCCTTCCCCATAACTTAGTGCTAAGGCCACTGTAAATCACATACATAATGTGCTGCAGTGCTTCCTCACTCACCAAAGAATAATGAGAGATTTTTGAACAGTTACTGCATCATTGGGCAAGAGCCAAACCTCTTTCCTTGTTCAGGGATAATACAGGTTGAAGCTCATTAGCACATCTGAGAAACCCACCCATAGAGTCTCTTTGCTGACTAAGCAACTTTAATGAACAAGATATCATAGAATCATTTTGGTTGGAAAAGGCCTTGAAGATTATCAAGTCCAACCCTTAACCTAACACTGCCAGTCCAACCACTAAACCATGTCCTTAAGCACCACATCTACGTGTCTTTTAAATACCTCCAGGGATGTTGACTCAACCACTTCCCTGGGTAGCCTGGTACAGTGATTGATAACCCCTTCAGTGAAGAAATTTTTCCTAATATCCAATCTAAACCTCCCCTGGTGCAACTTGAGGCCTTTTCCTCTTGCTGGACACACTATTCCTGATACAAGCCAGGATGCTGTTGGCCTTCTTGGCCACCTGGGTACACTACTGGCTCATATTCAGCCAGCTGTCGACCAACACCCCCAGGTCCTTTTCCACTGAGCAGCTTTCCAGCCACTCATCCCCAGGACTGTAGCATTACATGAGGTTGTTGTGACCCAAGTGCAGGACCTGACACTGAGCCTTGTTGAACCTCACACAGTTGGCCTCTGCCCATTGATCCAGCCTGTGCAGATCCCTCTGTAGAGCCTTCCTACCCTCAAGAAGATCAACACTCCCACCCAACTTGGTGTTGCCTGCAAACTCACTGACAGCGCACTCGATCCCCTTGTCCAGATCATTGATAAAGATAGCGAAGAGAACTGGCCCCAGTATTGAATCCTGGGGAACATCGCTTGTGACTGGTTGCCAACGGGATTTAACTCCATTCACCACAACTCTTTAGGCACGGCCATCCAGCCAGTTTTTTACCCAGTGAAGCCATGAGCTGCCAGTTTCTCCAGGAGAATGCTATGGGAAACAATGTCAAAGGCTTTACTAAAGTCCAGGTAAAGAACATCCCCAGTTTTTCCCTCATCCACTAAGCAAGTCACCTTGTCATAGAAGGAGATCAGGTTAGTCCAGCAGGACCTGTCTTTCATGAACCCATGATGACTGGGCCTGACCCCCTGGTTGTCCTGTACATGCCACATGATGGCACTCAGGATGATCTGCTCCATAACCTTCCCCAGCACCGAGGTCAGACTGACAGGCCTGTAGTTCCCCAGATCCTCCTTCTGGCCCTTCTTGTGGATGGACGACACATTGGCTTATCTCCAGTCAACTGGGACCTCCCTGGTTAGCCAGGACTGCTGAAAAATGATGGAAAGTGGCTCGGTGAGCACTTCTGCCAGCTCCCTTAGTACCCTTGGGTGGATCCCATTTGGCCCCATAGACTTGTGTGTGTCTGAGTGGTGTAGCAGGTCACTAACCAGTTCCCCTTGGATTATGGGGGCTTCATTTTGCTCCCTGTCGCTGTTTTCCAGCTCAGGGGGCTGGGTACCCAGAGAACAACTGGTACGATGTAAATTTGCCACAGGACTACTGTGCCCAGCTGAAGGGCAACTTTCGCAGTGCTCTTAAGGTTTCAGCATTTGAAGGTTCTTTTTTTTTTTTTCCTGATGAATGGGAATGAATAAACAACTTTTCTGTTGTATATTTATGCCTCAGGGGGATTCCTTTCCAAATGAGTGCTATCAGACCCTTTCTCTCAGCTTGACTATGTTTACAGTTCTGCATAATTTCTATTTTCATTTTTCTTACCTGATTCTTGTTTTATTATTTTGTATGAGGGATAGGCATAATTAAGCTATAACTATTTTACCTTTTAAATCTTGAATGAAAAGCAAATAGCCTCTCGCCTTCTGGGTATCATGGCCATTCACTCTATAGTTATCCATTTGGTGCTTCACCGACCAGATTTTAATGCTACTTTAACCCTCTCCCTCCAAAATAAGAAAGTAGTTCTTTCCTAGAAGTCTTTCTGAAACAATGATCAGATATCATTAAAATAATAGTGAAAAGTTTACATTTTGTTTTAATCATAATGGCTATATTTCTTTTATGGCCATTTGGGTAGTGTTTTAATTTTTCTTAGTTCTGGAACGAATGCAAAGATTTAAACAGACTAAAATCTAAACTATTTTTCTCAGCAGACTTGGAAAGTAGCTTGGATTAGGAGCTGCCACTTTCCACATTACATCAAGCTTTTAGTCTTTCTAATTTAGATTTCCTTCCTGATTAAAAGTTTAAGTGAAAGTTCTTCTACACCAACATTCAGGTGTGAGTTGTAAATGCATAAAAAAAAAAAAAAAAATTCTCTTCCAATGAAGAATTCTGAACTTAGGCTGAACAATTTCTTCTAACACAGCACAAAGGCGGTTGGGGTTGTGTGACGGCTGGGGAGGAGGAGAGATACCTCTGTGAGTCGCAGCAATCTCCATACAAACAAAACTAGCTAATTTGCAAAACCTCTCACCTGGACACCCTTTACTTCACAGCTCAGTAAGAAGCTGGGGAAAAGCCAATCACCCTTGAATGTAAATAAAAATGAGTGCTGGGCTAGGGAGGGTTCCTTTTATCTCTGCTGGAGTTTTGCAGAGTATTTCATCCTTTAAGGTGTGTAGCAGAATTTACTCATGGGAATAAGGAAATCGCTAAAGCTGATACCCTTCAACGCAGAAAAAAATGAGTGATTCTTGGATTTAATATTAAACTAAGGAAAGGGCTACTTTGATCACTGAGTTTGATCTCTTAATTTGAACTTCAAACATTACCAAATAGCTCAGGAGCTTAGTCATAAAAGTAAGGTTTCATCCATTAACAAAATAAAACAGTAGTTTTCACTGTGGTCTGTATTTCCATGAATTTCAAAAGGATTTACATCTGGGGCTTATTTTGGATCTCTCTCTAGCTAAAAGAGGTTCCTTGAACGTGACATGTTCCTTTCTCTAGTCTATGGACAATGTTATTTTTAGTAAACAGGAAAAGTGTTTCATTTTCTTAACTTTTTGAAAAATCACTGTAGTAGTAAATCTATAAACATCTTACAGTGTTTATAAAGTTAGCCCTCAGGACACTTTTTGGGTAGTCCAGGTTGAGGCTCTGGTTTCTTTACATCCTGTTCTTTCTTTCTTTGTAAACTTCAGCACTTCACACACCAAATATAAAAGTGGCGTTTTATTTGACCTTTGTCTCCTCCTTTCCCACATCCCTACTTTTCTGTTTGGAAAATGTTTTCTTCACTTGACAGGCCAAGTACAATTCCTTCAGCTTCAAGAGGGACCACACTGCATCTGTCTGCTGAGGCAAAAAAATGTATTTAACAGAGCACAGCTGGAACCCAGATAGCTAAGATCAGTCACCCAGACAATTGCTTCACTTGATCAATGATCCTCCACTCTGATGGCCTCCCTTGTTCGCATCCCTGAAGACAGTGCAATTACATTCTTGAAGCAGTTCAGGATTTTAGCCCACATGTCTTTGTTTTTAAAGTAAATTTCTTGGAAAATGTGCACTAAACATCGTCCCTTTCAAACTTTATTTCCCAGTAGTTTTCCATTTGTTTTGGGACCAATATCACCTTATTTTCTAAATCCACTGAATATATGGCTAGGCATAGGTTGCAGTTATGTAACCACAGTATTAAACATGAAAGAAAATTCATTCTTCATGTTATCTTCAACTCTAACAGGTGCAGTCACCATATACTCTTTATCCTAATTTGCACATATAGGTTTTCTCCATACCTTTTAGATGATTGGGTTTCCATTAGTCACTGCTCTTCAGGGCAGTTAGGGTAAGATCTAGCTATACATATGGATGGAGCTTATTTTGTAGAGTTTATAGAGCTACTAGTACTTTACCTCTGCATGCCTCCATTTATAGAGTCTTCCTGTAAAAAGAAGCCTGATAATGCAGACTGAACTTGCATGACATAAAACCCAGTCACCCCTTCACCTGTCAGTCCTACAGGTATAGGCGCGTAGAAACATCTGTTGCATGGACGGTGCCATGCCCTGCAAAGCAAAGCTTCATGAGGAGGTCCCAGCCACGCATCTCTCCATTTAGCACCCATGCCCAACAAAAGCACCTTTCCGATATAAATTATGTGTTATGACGTCAGATGTCTCCAGCAAACCAGCAAAAATTAAGACCTTCTTAAATTTTAGCACATCCCTTACAGGAGGTTTGCAAGATCTGACCCTAGATCACTTTAACCTAACAGTTTGATTCATTTTTCATAGTATTTGTAAATTATGGCAGAGGTTGGCTTTCAAGGATGATGTATCAGACCACACTTTTCTTTCTCACATTAGAGATTAAGCCTGACAGTAGAAATTCAGTGACAGTCAAGACACATTGCAGCTGAAAGAGGCAAGGTGCTGATGATCAGCTGGTTGTTGGTACCTTGTCTCTGTGGAAGCAGCAGCTCACACCTCCTGCTGAATCAGGAACTCGGAGTCAGGAATTGGGTATTGGTGCTTCTCACAGCCCCACCAAAATGCTGTAGCTTCAAGTTCTGTGGCATCCACAATCTGGCAGAGATAAATGATTGCTCAGTACATTTGTACTGTACTTACTACAGCAGTACTCCCAGCAATGTTGCTAGAAAGCCTTATTCATTTTTTATTATGGAAAGAATACTCACCTGCGTTTGTATTTCCTTTTGCCTGATTTCTCATGTGTATCAGAATAATGGCAGTAGCAAGTGAGATAACTGTCATTAATTTTACCACTTCTTTGCTGGAAGAATGCTGCAGAATTCAATGTTTGGGTAAAAGTCAGTGTAAGGATTGTTAAAATATGAAAAAAATAAACCAGAGCAGGATTACACACTAACTCCACTTATAACAGAAAACCTATGACGGGTATCAACAGTAAAGGCTTTAAAATTGATGTGAGGATAAGTATTATCCTTACCAAAACTACTAGGTAGCACTTTTCTCTTGGTCTTTTTTGACTTTTGAGATGTTTAAAGCATATTTTGCTTAACTCTTAAAGCACTGAAATGGCTTTCACTTGAGTCCTTTTGTTTTCTATCCATGGAAAGACAAATAAAATCTCAAGATACTTAAGACAAATAAAATCATACCTACTCCTTTTTGTCTTCTGTCTCCTTCCACCCCCAGTCTTCTAGAAATCTCGAGCCACTCCCGGTCTCACTGGGATCTCAATTCAAGCTTTTTGGTTAACTTAACACCTCTGTGAACTTACAGCTTTGTACAACAGTCCACTTCTGGTGTGATGCTGACTTAGCTCTGTTTTTCTTCTTACTTTCCCATATATTCTGCCCTCTTTTAGTTGTTCTCAACGTAGAGAAAGAGCAGTTACCTTCAGGAGAAGTAAACATAGTCAAGAAGATAGAAGGGAGGAGGTAGAATTTCCTTGCAGAGTAGAAGCTTATCCTAAAAGTCCTAATTTACTTTCTAAATTATTTGAAGTATTTTTAGGTAACTTAATTAAGAACTGAGCTGCGTAAAGAGGGTGCGTACTGCTATCTTTGTCTTATCAATTTCTGAAGAATTTAGCCAAGTTAAATAAGCTGTGGTAGCACTCAATCCTGTAATTTAGGTTACTAACTTAGTATCTGCTTCATTGAAATTGTAAGTGCCTGTCTCAGGAAAGTGAGCTAATCTGCTTACACTACAATATACAATTAATGGAGAGACAGATTTGCCGGTAAAGACCTGCAGAGGAAGTTGACAACATGGTCTGGCTTTGGCATCTTCCCCTGTGTTGAATTTGGTACCTCTGGGAGTTTTGAGTGCTCTTTCAAATTGCGTAAAGCCACTGGAAAAGTTAGGACCTTCTGTTCATTCATGGCCTCTTCTAAGGACAGACACATAACAAGGTAAAGGTAGTCATCATCGTATATAATGCATATGTGAAAGCCAAAATTGTAAGGGTCAGGAAAGCAAAAAGAGGAGCCTTGTGATTTGGGCATGCAGTTGCATCGAAAGAAAGCCCTTTGGGTCAAAGGCCTCCTCCCTCTGTATGTATTGTATGAGATCACCAGTGCATAAGAATAAAACTAACCTGGCTGCAGAATGTGGAAGCCTTTTGCATCCTCGCTAGTAGGCCCAAAAATAGGCAGCCTTTTGCCTTTCCCCTCATTAACTCATGACTCGTCTGGACGCCTCTGTAAGAGGTAGATAATCCAAGCAGAACAACTCTCCGACAGCTGGAATAGAGTACAGGACCCAGATCTTTCTGTTTCAGTTTAGACAGAGGACATCTGGTGCCAGTATGCCTGAACTGCAGCAGAGGTGTAAGTGATGTGTCAGTGCCTGCCCTTGCCATAGAGACCTTTCCAATGGAGATGGCATGGGTCAGAGACAGTTGCCGCTAGGCAACGAGAATGTGGCCGCCCTATTTTGTAGAGCAGGAAAGCTCAGTAGTGAAAAAATACGGGACATTGTACCTGGGGCCTCAGGAAGAGGATTTGGAGCACACTGAATATACTAGTAGAGAGGTAACCTTTCAGACAGACTGAGGAGATATCTACAGGTTCAGGCAGTCCTGAAAACTAGGTGTACATAACCATAGCCTGGGAATAAGCTTGGGTTTTGGCACCAAAATTTAGATGTAGAATTTCACAGTAGATTTCTAATACCAGTGAACATACTTTTTGTTTTGTTTTGTTTCATTATTTTTCTGCACTTTCAGGTGCATAGTTCTAGCCTCCAGGTTTCTTGTTGGTCTGTTTAGGGTTCGAATGTTGTACTTATGGGCTGTTTGAGGGATAATTTTATTTTGAAGGATTCCCTAGGTTGTCATCAGTCAAGACTTTTAGAGAGAAAAAGATGAGAGTAAACTAACACAGTTGTTATAATGCCCAGTGATGCTTACTCCTGAAAAAGACAGGACAAAATATGAGGAAATTCATTGAATCAATTGAAAGGATACAAAAATGAAGTCAATTAAATGATACAGAAAGTCTGCATATACTGTTATCTTTCATTCCTTTCCCTGTGCCAACGATTTTTTTCCAAAACGGCTAATCCTCTCCTCCTTAATCTCCCTCAAGGCTCCCTTTGACACTTCAAGAGGACAGTTGTTTACAGTTACACAGTGAGTCCCTAGCAGAGCTTGGAACAATAATCTGACATTCTACCACCTAGGCTACTGTGAAAAGCTACTAGATCATGCTATTTCTTGATACTATTAGTATTGTTTTGTTATATATCTTCTCAATAACAGAGTTGTATAAAATATTGAACACTGATTCTTTTGCTGAGAAAAGGAAATTTTTTTAGACGTTTTTCTGGGAAAAGTTTCCTTTTTTGGATGGCTGCACTTGATAGTAGTAGCCCAGGCTTGTCAGAAAAACATTTTCAGTAATTAAACATTATACTTAAATTAGAGGATTTTATTTAGTAGGAAGTTGGGTCTTTCCTTAAATAAATGCTTTTAATCAAAGATACCACATTCCTCAGAAACTTGTTCCACAATACAGAGAAATTATGAGTATTAGCTCTGAATTTGATTTGCACAATTAAAAATTATAGGAAAAAAAAGTCTTCTTTTGGATCTGAAGACGAAATATAAATGTGATTGTATGCAAAGAGAAGTATGTGACGTTATTGAGTTTCAGTGGCTATGAAACCGTAAATGTTGAAGCAATAGGGAATTGTTTAGTAAGTTTCCAAATTCCCTTCACTGCTAAAGCTTGCTTAGAATAAGAATATAGTTTTTCATCATTAAATTAGATTGAATTTGTATATTCTCTTACCTGTGATAGTGCAATTACATTAAAGATGTGATTTTGAAAAAGGGGATAGTTTGGTGTATACAATTATTTATAAAATAGTGAGCACTGTCTGATCGTTATTTTTATTTTTACAATAAAACCTGCTAAGACTGCATTTGCTATTGTTTGATATCATTTGTTTTGTACAATATAATTAAAAAGCTTAATAATTTGGCAACATGGGAGACGAGAGATAACTGAGTCTACATCCATAAGTGTAACAAATATACATTATATGAGATATATATCCCTCATCAAGGCAAGGTCATTTTTATGGGAATGACTTTTCTTGGGCTTCAACAATAAGCTAACACGTAGTTACTGCCTTTTTAAGAAACAATTTAGAAAAGGGCAATTTAGCCAGCTTGGTAGGTGATATTCACAAATAAAAGCATTGTTTGTAAGAGTTAGTCGTTTGGATGTTAGAGTTTGCTCATGTCCCCTTCTCTCAACATTCAGTTCCGTGTTTGAACATACGAATCAAAAAGGTTGGAAGTTCAGAGCAGGGACATGTACATTCAAAGGGGAGTATTTACACAGTAACTGTTTTTAAAATAAAACTTTTTAATAAAAGCATTGCATCTTTAGAAAATTGGACTGTTGTTCCCAGGTTTATAGTTTTACAAGATATATCTGACTTTTGTATCAGTTGTCTATACAAAAAGAATTTGGAAGAAAGAATAAAACCATGAAATCACTACTGGTAAGTGCTTTTCTAAAATTTTTTTTCAGACTAGCAAACTCTTTCAGTGCCAGGCAGTGAAGATAAACTTTGTCTCTGATACTGTTTTTATTACAGGTTTGGATTACAGATTTATTTTCAATGACCTATCAAAATTAACAGGCTCCTTACTGTTCACAGTTTATCAGGATGCCCCAGAGCTACTTCAGCAATGAAGAAAGCAAAGCTGTCTGGAGAACAAATGCTAACAATAAAGCAGCGGGCCAGTAATGGTAAATTTTTAATCATTACCTTTTAAAATATTACTTCTTTGTAAACTAAAGTTATCATTACTCTATTGGCTTTTTTTTCCTACGTGTGTAAATCTTCTTTGTATAAATAGTGAATTCACTGTCAGTAGAAGTGAAACCGAGTTTTATGTTGTGGAAGTCTGAGCCAGCAGTGGAGTGGTCAGACTGGTCTGAGTTATGTCTATGTAAATCTAAAACACTAAAATATTTCAAAGTAGAATATACCATTCTAATTTTCTGGTTCACAACTCATTCATCAAAGGTGGATAGTTGGTCTTATATTGTTGCAGGGTTCACAAGAGAAAAAGGTTTGATTTCCAGAGTGCCAAGTCCTCATGAGCTCCCTTGAATTCATTTGGAGCTGTGGCTCTGTAACCTCTGGCAGATGTAGATGGCCTTGTGCCGTTTCATCTCCAATAATCTGCAGTGCTTCCTGGGAACCTTGAGTTGCACGGAAGATGATGGAAGCACCGTGGATGAAAGTCAGGATAGTACCCTGATAGTTGAAGTGCAATTAAAGCAAAATGTAGGTGCTTCAGTTCAAAAGGCTTGTCTGGGAGGTGCCTAAGTCCTGAGTTTTCTTGGAAAAATTTACGTAGTCACTTAGTGAGTGTGCATACCTAAAGATACTGACCTCTTAACTGTTGGCGTTGACTGTGTTTGAGAGACACAAAGCATTTAGAGAAAATGCTTTACCAACACATTGCAGGACCCATCGTGATCCACATTTCCAGCAGAGCTGGAGAAAGTCTTGGTTGTCTTTGTTCAATAGCTAGATCCAGGGAGTGGAAGATTTAGATGCAGTTTTCTCTACAACCTTGGAAGTGTTGAAAACTGTATCTGCCACGCCCAGGAAGAATGCCTTAAGGAGTGGTACATGGACATTTTGTGTACATAGGGAGACACACGGCATCCTTGCTGTTAGAGTTAGGCACTGTGGAAAAAGGTATGCAAGAGTCGCACTAGAGTAAGAACAAGACAATGGGAACATTAGTTTCTCTAGCTTTATGAGTTCAAACTTTGACTTGAGAGAAAACAGGTCTATCTCTTTCCAGGACTATTATATGCTTTGTTATAGTAATTAAAAGGATAAATAAATAAAATCTTTACAGTTTATTCCTGTCTGAATCCTTAAAGATGCAGCAGGTACCTTTAAAATTCTATTCTCTAAATGTTTGTGCCATAAAAACTCAGAAATCACTTCCATTTTGCAAATTATCCTGTAAATCATTATTTACTAACACCCTTCTGAACCATGAAATTATTAAAAGCAACAGCAGAATCACAATATATCCCAGTGCATCAATAAAATTTCATTCTGTGGGTAAAAAAAATCTTCTCAATTAGTTACAAATGATTTTGACAATGCTGTAATATGAAGAAATTAGCATATTAAGATACTTTCTTTGCCTTCAGAAGATCTGTAAGTGGACACAGTCTTTCAAATAAGTTACATATGACAATGAGCAGAATTTGTTGCTGCAGGTGCATTTCTTATAAAACAAAGTTAAATCAGTACATATAAAGAAAAAGGTGGATCTTCTTGATCCTCCAGGCTTTTTCAACACTCTTGCTGGAAAATTACTGCAATTTTTAAAAGAAAAGTAGTGGAAAATACATTGGTTTAACCTCAAAAGAAAAGTTTGAACACTTCCTTTTTATTTTTTAATTTAATACTTTTACTTGAAATAAATTGATTTTAAAATATAGAGATAATTAATTCACTGAACTCTGATTTGAAGCTTAATTATTTTAACGCCACTTTTATTTTTATATCACACAGGTATAGAAAATGATGAAGAAATTAAACAGTTAGATGAAGAAATCAAAGAACTAAATGAATCCAACTCCCAGATGGAAGCTGATATGATTAAACTCAGAACTCAGGTAACAGTTTTATGAAGCCCTAAATTCAGCTGCTTTTTCTACATGACTGATTAAAAGGAATATAGGAAATATACAGTTCCCTTTTATGCTTCTTACATATTAAGATTTCTATCTGTGATTTGCTGTTTATAAAATTAGAAAACAATATCCATTATGCAATCCACATCAGTTACCACCACACAAAATAAAAGCTTAGCAAAATATATTCTTTAAAATAACGTCGAAAGCATGACCCGTCATGGTCAGCTTTGTATTTCCCCGTGATAAATCTATGCCTTTCTTATGGCAGGTAAAATATTGGGTGAGATCATGGTCATTAACATAAGTTACAAGGTGCAGGAGTCTAAACGAACAGTATCTTTGCCAGGTCTGCATTATAGAGAAGGAGGTGAACACCTGTTACACTTCATCTTGTGGTGCACTAAGTGCAGCCCTTGGCAGCAGTAATGGTTCCACAGATCCAGCTCAATTCCTTTTAGGTTTCACATAAATCTGTTGGGAAAAAAACCAGGAAAAACTAACATTAGACTATTATTTAAAAACTAATTTTTCACCAGTCCTCGAACTGGGTGGAAAAGGCAAAGGAAGGAAATGAATGGAATTCTTTCCCTGGCATTTTCTTCTGTCCAGCATAGCTTCTGGTGGTTTTTTTTCTTCACATGATTTGACCACAGACACTAACAGTGAGATTTAACACAGTTCTCACCGTTGATCAGCTTTAGTCCAGGAGTCATAGTCATCCGATTGATCTTGATGGAAACAAAGTAAACCATTCCTTGTTTACTTCTTTGCCTGCTGCTTGTGGAGAAGAGCGCCCTGTCCATTGTCCTCCTCCCCCTCTTGTATACTCATAAATATAAGGCAACTTGGTTTTTCTTTGGTTTCTAAACCTTAGCCAAATTGATATTGAAACCTCATTTCTATTTTATGCTGATATTCAGGGTATTGTTGTCATTATTCAGCCTTTATAGGATTTGACTCACGTTTTACACAGTTTTCTGATGTGACCAAATATAACTGTAGGGTAATGATGACAAAATCTGCAAGAATGTAAAGCAAGAAGAATAATCAATGGCAGGACAATTATATGTATTTATGTTGGAGGAATTTGGTCCTAAGTTTTGAATCTGGCAGCATCCAATCTGCCTTATGTTTTCTTTTGCTTAATACAACGCTGTAGGTGCTATTCACATACAGCCTGGTTTAGCTGAGACTTTAAAAAATGTGAAGCAGTTTGGCCGCTATGTGTACATTAGGTAAATGCTCCAGTTGTCAATAATTTTCTGCATCTTTAATTTTATTTTTGGCCAGATGAATTAAAAAAATAAAAAACCCATGATAACACTATCACAAGCATAACACATGTACTGAATTTCAAAGATTTAGTTAGGAATTTCACATCAAATTTTGATCTGAAATGAGTACAGAAGCCATACTTCCGTGGTCTCAGTTCCAGCTTTCATATCTCAGACTAGTGCCATTGCATATTCTTAGAAATCAAATTAGGCACTACCTGGGACCACTGCATATTCTTGGTAAAAAAACCTCAGATGATGATTTTACCATCAAGTTGAAAGGATGCTTTTCACACCTTGGTGCAGCAGATTTAGAAAAAGGGGAGAATGACTGGCAATGACACATGCTATCCTTAAAATAATTAAAAGATTCTACAAAATAGAGCTACAAGACACCTTGAAATGTTATTTTGTCCACAGTCTTCTTCCCTTCTTACTTTCCAGCTCTTCCTAAGCCAATCCTGACAGATGCTGGTCTAACTTGTTCTTTACGTCCTACACTAGAGATTCTGCAGTCTCTGGGCAGTCTGGTCTAATACTTCCCTGTTCTTACCCAATTAGCTACTGATGCCTAGCAGAAAATCCCAGCTGAGTCAAACCTCACAAAAATTCAGAGACCTCAGTTCTGAATTCATACAGTCTCCTGAAGATAAGCAATTTACATTTCCAACACGTAGAGAGTTACATCGTAGTCATTATCAATCTATTAAGAGGATCAGAGTCAACAGTCTCCTTTATTTGCCACAGGAAAATTATACTGAACATAACAAAATGCTGATAAACTTTTAGAAAATCATTTTGCAACCTAGATTTCAATAAGACTTCACAGGCAGGGAATACACAATGGGAAAATAGTGGAAGTTCTGCGAACATCAGGAGTAGCAACAGTCTTGTTAGATACAGATTTGTATCCCATATGATTGTAAATGCCAGTGAAAGTTTTTCCTACTACAGGAAACTCCCTTCTATGTAGAATCTTTTATATTTAATAAAATGAAAAGTCGTGCTGCAGCCTTTTTCTTAGTTGGAACATTCATAAGACTCTACTCAGCTGCCTTTACTCAGCAGACTTGGAAGAAAGTATTTTTAATCTAAGATCTTCTAGTAAATTTGTCCAAATGTAACATGCAGGTCCAAAAGTGTGAGAGGGGGGAAGAAAAATCTGCAAATAATTGTGTGTCTCATACAAGCAACAGGTTATCCTCGTTTTTAGAAAAGATACAAGTGAACATTCATTAGTTTTAGGGTAAAATGTGGGGAGGGAAATTTCAGCCTTTAAGCAAGTGAATACAATAATTAAGTATGCCAGTAATCTTAAGATGCTTACAGATGAGTACTAAATGAAATAGCAAGATACGCTGGTCAGTTGCCACTGTATTTGCATATAGTCAGCATCTCACACGAAAAAAGATCTATTCAAGTAGCAGTGCTCAACTAGCTACAAAATCTATAGAACGTCAGCTCCTACTTAAGTTAGTGTGAGGCAGCAGCAGTATGCTGTACTGAACTGGGCCTTCATTGATACCAGACTCTTCACTTTGGTCTGTAATATAAAAAACAGCTTTAGGGTAAATACTGGCGCATGACTGACTCTAACAAGCACCTGTGAAAGATGTTTTGCATTTGCATACAGCATTGCTCTCCGATATAACAAGCTGATAGCAAAACAAGAGAGGAAGAGGTGTTTCCAGTTTCAAAGCTGGAAGAAAGTATTTCACCTACCATAATATGTTGTGGAAATAGCTCAGAATCAATTAATTGTGACAAAACCAAGCCCCTGCAATACTGACAGCTTGGATTAACTGCTATATAAGCACCTGTAGTCAGAGATACTTGAAGACCGTTTTATGTAGCGACATCACTTGTTAAAGTTACTTCTATCAACTAATAGGCTGTATTTCCTTAAGCAGACTGAAACTTTAGGTCCAGAATAAAACTTGAGACATCTAATTACCTGATTGTGCCAACAATTTCCTAAAATTTACTCACCCATGGTCAAGTTAATATTCACTTAAGAACTTTTTCCCCTTCTGCCTGTTACTACTGCACAAACCTCCAGCCTTCCCATCAGCATTTAAATAGTATCAATTCTTCCCACTGTTCACTGTCTATGCCAGTGTAGAAATGGATAAAGCTCATTTTGAGAATTCAAAAACCTTGTGTTCTTTGGCATTTTGTTCCACTTCTCTGGCATCTTTTTTTTGCCCTCTTGTCAATGCATATTTTAACCTACACACACACAAAAGCACACTGTACACTTTGTAATAGATGTTAACGGTTGTCATCCAATGTGGAAGGTAAGGACAGGTCTACAGAGGAAAACATAGACAGATACGAGAGAGCTCTGCACGTGCTCTCAAGGGGTTGGACATAGGCCAGTGCTCATCTGAAATCCTAGTAGCTTCATTAGCGCAGTGCCTTGCACAAGCTCGGGTAAGTTGTCTCTCAGTGATGCTTTTTAGCTCGAGCAGGGCACCATGCAAGGTCAGAGCTAACTTGTGTCTGGTCACCTGGGAACACAGGCAGAGCATACTCTCAGTTGTCTTCACGTGTACATGTAGTAATGCCCCAGAGACCCACTCTCCTGGCTATGTGCAAATATTCTTCAGGTTCCTTCAGTTTTGCAAGCCATCGTATGAGAAAACTTTCTGAATTTCTACATACATCACAATAACACGCCATTGTTCAGCTTTCAAAAGCAGCCCTGTGAGTTTGCATAGAATCACATTATGCTTACAAAGAGCTAAACGCTGGCAGCAAGGAGCTGTACATCCTTAACGAACTATATATATATATATCAGAAAAAATAAGAAATGCATGACTTACGGCAGAATGTCCCTACAGTAGGCTCCTAGAAATGCTTGACCACATGGGTGAACTTGCAGAACTAAGGTCCTTCTTAATGCCTTTCAACTCAAGAAGAAAAGCTCTAAAGCAGTGGAATCAAATCCAAGTTCATTCATTATTACCAATATTAAAAAGACAAGCTGTTAAAGTCATACATGCAGTAGGAGTAAGAAACCCTTAACAATGATAAGAATTGCAGACTCAAGCAAAATCTTTTTAAGCGTGAATGAATAGACCTTTTTCTCCTTTCCCTGGTATTTCTGTTATCTCTCCCTTCAAAGAGCGCATGCTTTATAACAGCTTGCCTTATATTACATTGTACACAAATTTGTCCATTTTAGATTACCACAATGGAGAGCAACCTGAAGACGATAGAAGAGGAGAACAAAGTAATTGAACAGCAAAATGAGTCTCTTCTTCATGAGTTGGCCAATTTAAGCCAGTCTTTAATTCATAGTCTAGCTAATATCCAGCTGCCACATATGGTAAGTGATTGAGAGCACAAGTTAAGGAATTTGGCGATCTTCAGTTCACTTCATACAATAGATGTCTTTTTTTTATGTTTATGTTTCATCAACCAGTTGGATATTTGTGGTAACAACACTGAAACCATAAAGATACATTTAACTGCTAACAAAGACATGGAGGGCCTGTTCCAGTGTATCCTGTAAAATTAAGTAAGAACTAAATAGGCATTTTAAATATTATAACAAATGGTGGCAATATGCCTTGATAATATGTTATGCTTAAATGAATATACGATTAAGAAAATAAAAGTTGTATATGAACTACTATTTAATATCTCGTAGGAACCAATCAATGAACAAAATTTTGATGCTTACGTGACCACTTTGACGGACATGTATACAAATCAAGATCGTTATCAGAGTCCAGAAAATAAAGCCCTACTGGAAAATATAAAGCAGGCTGTGAGAGGAATTCAGGTCTGAACAGCTGCTATAGTGGTGAAAGTCTTGCTTAAAAAAAGGATGCCTCTTGTTTTTTGCTGCTGTAATTTACCAGAAAGTGTTATATATTTATTTCTGTTTGAAACAGTGTTATGCTTACAAGACTTCATAATGATTTTATGTCTTGCTTTAAAGATAGTAACTGCAGAATAGTTTTTTGAATACATTCACATTTTGTACGTTTTCATATAAGCTGACATAGTGTGATATGCCATGTAATGTTTATAGCTGCTAATGTATGCACATTTTTGGGGTATATATATTTCTGAAGAGGTAAGCTGATCAAAATAAATAGAGTGTAAATTCTTTTTAATGCTTTAGTGATTAAATGTTTTAGTATTTTGAACTGAAATGAACAAAAAAAAAAAACAGCTTTGAATGACAATGTTGCAGTCTGCAGCCACTTTTTAAACACTATCATTTTGCCTCATGTTGGAGGATTTTATGGGATTTAAGAAATACATTTTGTGTGCATATTGTTTCATAGCAAGAATTGGTTGCAAAAATGCTTTATTTTTGAACAATGCTTGAAAATATTATGTGACTTTTGTTTTTGGAGGATGGTGTGTGGTGGGGGCAATAAAATGAGGTTTTTTGAATTCCAAGAAAATGGCATGGATTAGATGTAAGATACAAAATGGGTAATTTATTGTAAGACAACATCAAGCCATGGAAACTTGACAGAAGATTCAAAGCAGCTTAAACAGCACTTTTTAATTAACTTCTAAGCATTACATGGTATGAATATGGGAACTTCCATTATGAAAAGAACTATATCAGAGGTGGACAACGTGAAGATTTCAGCTTTTGTTTTCATATAAACTTTGGAGCCAACATTCTCTTATCTCTGCTGGACTGCTAGTGCCCCTCTGAACTATCTGTTATAGCAATGTAGTTCATCTTTCAGAAATTCTGTGGTTTCAATTCAAGATGGAGGACAATATTTTAAAATTAATATTGCCTTTTCACATCTTTAATTTTGGGATAAACACAAATGATCTGTGTCTATTACAGTTACTGAACTGCATTTGTTGCTCTCTGTAGTAGGAATGCAGTTCAGTAAAGATTTTTCCTTTTGCTTTGCCAAGCATTTGATCCCATTTTTAACATTTCAACATTTATGTTTTGCTTTTTGTTGG